>NW_026775577.1:67235754-77235754 GCF_030987335.1 Cornus florida
TGTCAAAGGGAACTCGAATAAGTTTAACTCAAAACTCACATTTTCTTTCAAAGACTTAATCTTTATACATTAAAATGGTCTACTGACATAATAGGTACCTTAATTGAGGTATTTTCATTCAAAGATATAATCTTTCATCATTACAAGACTCTTCGGGACGTCAAAGGAACTCTAATAAGCTTAATTCAAAACTCTCATTAAAAAGGTCAAGTGACATAATAGGTTCCTTGATTGAGACATTTTAATTCAAAAATTCAATCTTTAGTCATTGAAACACTCTTTGCGACTTCGCAGGTAACCTGAATATTTTAAACTCCAAACTCTCACTTTCTTACAAAGATTCTATCATTAGCGGTAAAACCACTCTTCGCGACTTCAAAGGGACCTCGAATATGTTAAACTCAAAACTCTAACTCTCTTTTAAAGATTCAGTATTTCAATCTTTAAACATTAAAATGGTCTAGTGACATATACGTACCTTGACTGAGGTAATTTCATTCAAAGATTCACTTTTTAGTTATTAAAACACTCATTGTGACGACAAAGGGAACTCGAATAAGTTTAACTGAAAACTCTTATTTTCTTTCAAAGATTTAATCTTTATACATTAAAATCGTCTGGTGACATAATAGGAACCTTGATTGAGGTATTTTCACTCAAAGATTCAGCCTTACTCATTAAAACACTAATCGGAACGTCAAAGGGAACTTGAATAGATTTAACTCAAAACTCTCATTTTCCTTCAAAGTTTTTATCTTTATACCTTAAGAATGTTAGTGACATAGTAGGTACCTTTATTGAGCTATTCTCATTCAAAGATTCAATCTTTACTCACTAAAACACTCTTCAGGTCGTTAAGGGGAATTCGAATAAGTTTAACTCACAACTCTCATTCTTTCAAAGATTCAATCTTTATACATGAAAAAGATCTAGTGACATAATAGGTACCTTGATTGAGGTAATTCAATATTTCCACCTTTATACAATAAAATGGTCTACTGACATATAGATACTTTGGTTGAGGAAATTTCATTCAAAGATTCAATCATTGCTCATTAAAACGCTCTTCGTGACGACAAAGGGAATTCGAATAAGTTTAACTCAAAACTCGCATTTTTTTCAAAGATTTAATCTTTAAACATCAAAATGGTCTAGTGACATAATAGGTACCTTGGTTGAGGTATTTTCATTCAAAGATTCAATCTTTACTCATTAAAACACCCTTCAGGACGTCAAAGGGAACTCGAATAAGTTTAACTCACAACTCTCCTTTTCTTTCGAAGATCCAATCTGGATACATTAAAAAGGTCTAGTGACATATTAGGTACCGTGATTGAGGTAATTTCATTCGAGGAATCAATCTTTACTCATTAAAACACTCTTCGTGACGACAAAGGGAACTCGAATAAGTTTAACTCAAAACTCGCATTTTCAATCGAAGATTTAAACTTTGCAAATTAAAATGGTCCAGTGACATAACAGGTACCTTGATTGAGGTATTTTCATTCAGAGATTCAATCTTTAGTCATAAAAACACTCTTCGCGACTTCAAAGGGAACTCGAATAAGCTAAATTCTAAACTCTCATTTTCTTTCAAAGATTCAATCTTAATACATTAAAACGGTCTAGTGACATAATAGGTACCATGATCAGGGTAATTTCGTTCAAAGATTCTATCTTTACTCATTAAAACGCTCTTCGTGTCGTCAAAGGGAACTCAAATAATTTTAACTGAAAACTCTCATTTTCTTTCAAAGATTTATTCTTTATACATTGAAATGGGCTAGTGACATCATAGGTACCTTGATTGAGGTATTTTCTTTCAAAGATTCATTCTTTACTCATTAAAACACTCTCCGCGACTTCGTAGGGATCTCGAATAAGTTAAACTTAAAACTCTCAGTTTTTTTCAAAGATTGAATCTTTGTACATTAGAAAGGTCATAGTGACACAATAGGTGCCTTGATTGAGGTCATTTCATTCAAAGATTCAATCTTTACTCATTAAAACACTTTTCGTGATGTCAAAGGGAACTCGAATAAGTTGAACTCAAAACTCTCAGTTTCTTTCAAAGATTCAATCATTATACAATAAATAGATCTAGTGACATAATAGGTGCCTTGACCCGTGACTTCATAGGGAACTCGAATAAGTTGATCTCAAAACTCTTATTTTCTTTCAAAGATTCAATTTTTACACGATAAAAAGTTCTAATGACATAATAGGAACCATGATTAAGGTAATTTCATTCGAAGATTCCATCTTTACTCATTAAAACACTCTTCTGTGACGTCAAAGGGAACTCGAATACGTTTAACTCAAAAACTCTTATTTTCTTTCAAAGAAATCTTTGGACATTAAAATGGTCTAGTAACAAAATATGTGCCCTTATTGAGGTAGTTTCATTCAAAGATACAATCTTTACTCACTAAAAAGCACTCTTCTCGACCTTATCGGGAACTCGAATAAGTTAAACTCAAAGCTCTCATTTTCTTTCTAAGATTCAATCTTTATACATTAAAAAGGTCTGCTGACATAATAGGTCCATTGAATGATGTAGTTTCATTCAAAGATTCAGTATTTACTCATTAAAACACTCTTCGTGATGTCAAAGGGAACTCGAATAAGTTTAACTCAAAACTCACATTTTCTTTCAAAGACTTAATCTTTATACATTAAAATGGTCTACTGACATAATAGGTACCTTAATTGAGGTATTTTCATTCAAAGATATAATCTTTCATCATTACAAGACTCTTCGGGACGTCAAAGGAACTCTAATAAGCTTAATTCAAAACTCTCATTAAAAAGGTCAAGTGACATAATAGGTTCCTTGATTGAGACATTTTAATTCAAAGATTCAATCTTTAGTCATTGAAACACTCTTTGCGACTTCGCAGGTAACCTGAATATTTTAAACTCAAAACTCTCACTTTCTTACAAAGATTCTATCTTTAGCGGTAAAACCACTCTTCGCGACTTCAAAGGGACCTCGAATATGTTAAACTCAAAACTCTAACTCTCTTTCAAAGATTCAGTATTTCAATCTTTAAACATTAAAATGGTCTAGTGACATATACGTACCTTGACTGAGGTAATTTCATTCAAAGATTCACTTTTTAGTTATTAAAACACTCATTGTGACGACAAAGGGAACTCGAATAAGTTTAACTGAAAACTCTCATTTTCTTTCAAAGATTTAATCTTTATACATTAAAATCGTCTGGTGACATAATAGGAACCTTGATTGAGGTATTTTCATTCAAAGATTCAGCCTTACTCATTAAAACACTAATCGGAACGTCAAAGGGAACTTGAATAGATTTAACTCAAAACTCTCATTTTCCTTCAAAGTTTTTATCTTTATACCTTAAGAATGTTAGTGACATAGTAGGTACCTTGATTGAGGTATTCTCATTCAAAGATTCAATCTTTACTCACTAAAACACTCTTCAGGTCGTTAAGGGGAACTCGAATAAGTTTAACTCACAACTCTCATTCTTTCAAAGATTCAATCTTTATACATGAAAAAGATCTAGTGACATAATAGGTACCTTGATTGAGGTAATTCAATATTTCCACCTTTATACAATAAAATGGTCTACTGACATATAGATACTTTGGTTGAGGAAATTTCATTCAAAGATTCAATCATTGCTCATTAAAACGCTCTTCGTGACGACAAAGGGAACTCGAATAAGTTTAACTCAAAACTCGCATTTTTTTCAAAGATTTAATCTTTAAACATCAAAATGGTCTAGTGACATAATAGGTACCTTGATTGAGGTTTTTTCATTCAAAGATTCAATCTTTACTCATTAAAACACCCTTCAGGACGTCAAAGGGAACTCGAATAAGTTTAACTCACAACTCTCCTTTTCTATCGAAGATCCAATCTTGATACATTAAAAAGGTCTAGTGACATAATAGGTACCGTGATTGAGGTAATTTCATTCGAGGAATCAATCTTTACTCATTAAAACACTCTTCGTGACGACAAAGGGAACTCGAATAAGTTTAACTCAAAACTCGCATTTTCAATCGAAGATTTAAACTTTGCAAATTAAAATGGTCCAGTGACATAACAGGTACCTTGATTGAGGTATTTTCATTCAGAGATTCAATCTTTAGTCATAAAAACACTCTTCGCGACTTCAAAGGGAACTCGAATAAGCTAAATTCTAAACTCTCATTTTCTTTCAAAGATTCAATCTTAATACATTAAAACGGTCTAGTGACATAATAGGTACCATGATCAGGGTAATTTTGTTCAAAGATTCTATCTTTACTTATTAAAACACTCTTCGTGTCGTCAAAGGGAACTCAAATAATTTTAACTGAAAACTCTCGTTTTCTTTCAAAGATTTATTCTTTATACATTGAAATGGGCTAGTGACATAATAGGTACCTTGATTGAGGTATTTTCATTCAAAGATTCATTCCTTACTCATTAAAACACTCTCCGCGACTTCATAGGGATCTCGAATAAGTTAAACTTAAAACTCTCAGTTTTTTTCAGAGATTGAATCTTTGTACATTAGAAAGGTCATAGTGACACAATAGGTGCCTTGATTGAGGTCATTTCATTTAAAGATTCAATCTTTACTCATTAAAACACTTTACGTGATGTCAAAGGGAACTCGAATAAGTTGAACTCAAAACTCTCAGTTTCTTTCAAAGATTCAATCATTATACAATAAATAGATCTAGTGACATAATAGGTGCCTTGACCCGTGACTTCATAGGGAACTCGAATAAGTTGATCTCAAAACTCTTATTTTCTTTCAAAGATTCAATTTTTACACGATAAAAAGTTCTAATGACATAATAGGAACCATGATTAAGGTAATTTCATTCGAAAATTCCATCTTTACTCATTAAAACACTCTTCTGTGACGTCAAAGGGAACTCGAATACGTTTAACTCAAAAACTCTTATTTTCTTTCAAAGAAATCTTTGGACATTAAAATGGTCTAGTAACAAAATATGTGCCCTTATTGAGGTAGTTTCATTCAAAGATACAATCTTTACTCACTAAAAAGCACTCTTCTCGACCTTATCGGGAACTCGAATAAGTTAAACTCAAAGCTCTCATTTTCTTTCGAAGATTCAATCTTTATACATTAAAAATGTCTGCTGACATAATAGGTCCATTGAATGATGTAGTTTCATTCAAAGATTCAGTATTTACTCATTAAAACACTCTTCGTGATGTCAAAGGGAACTCGAATAAGTTTAACTCAAAACTCACATTTTCTTTCAAAGACTTAATCTTTATACATTAAAATGGTCTACTGACATAATAGGTACCTTAATTGAGGTATTTTCAATCAAAGATATAATCTTTCATCATTACAAGACTCTTCGGGACGTCAAAGGAACTCTAATAAGCTTAATTCAAAACTCTCATTAAAAAGGTCAAGTGACGTAATAGGTTCCTTGATTGAGACATTTTAATTCAAAGATTCAATCTTTAGTCATTGAAACACTCTTTGCGACTTCGCAGGTAACCTGAATATTTTAAACTCAAAACTCTCACTTTCTTACAAAGATTCTATCTTTAGCGGTAAAACCACTCTTCGCGACTTCAAAGGGACCTCGAATATGTTAAACTCAAAACTCTAACTCTCTTTCAAAGATTCAGTATTTCAATCTTTAAACATTAAAATGGTCTAGTGACATATACGTACCTTGACTGAGGTAATTTCATTCAAAGATTCACTTTTTAGTTATTAAAACACTCATTGTGACGACAAAGGGAACTCGAATAAGTTTAACTGAAAACTCTCATTTTCTTTCAAAGATTTAATCTTTATACATTAAAATCGTCTGGTGACATAATAGGAACCTTGATTGAGGTATTTTCATTCAAAGATTCAGCCTTACTCATTAAAACACTAATCGGAACGTCAAAGGGAACTTGAATAGATTTAACTCAAAACTCTCATTTTCCTTCAAAGTTTTTATCTTTATTCCTTAAGAATGTTAGTGACATAGTAGGTACCTTGATTGAGGTATTCTCATTCAAAGATTCAATCTTTACTCACTAAAACACTATTCAGGTCGTTAAGGGGAACTCGAATAAGTTTAACTCACAACTCTCATTCTTTCAAAGATTCAATCTTTATACATGAAAAAGATCTAGTGACATAATAGGTACCTTGATTGAGGTAATTCAATATTTCCACCTTTATACAATAAAATGGTCTACTGACATATAGATACTTTGGTTGAGGAAATTTCATTCAAAGATTCAATCATTGCTCATTAAAACGCTCTTCGTGACGACAAAGGGAACTCGAATAAGTTTAACTCAAAACTCGCATTTTTTTCAAAGATTTAATCTTTAAACATCAAAATGGTCTAGTGACATAATAGGTACCTTGATTGAGGTATTTTCATTCAAAGATTCAATCTTTACTCATTAAAACACCCTTCAGGACGTCAAAGGGAACTCGAATAAGTTTAACTCACAACTCTCCTTTTCTATCGAAGATCCAATCTTGATACATTAAAAAGGTCTAGTGACATAATAGGTACCGTGATTGAGGTAATTTCATTCGAGGAATCAATCTTTACTCATTAAAACACTCTTCGTGACGACAAAGGGAACTCGAATAAGTTTAACTTAAAACTCGCATTTTCAATCGAAGATTTAAACTTTGCAAATTAAAATGGTCCAGTGACACAACAGGTACCTTGATTGAGGTATTTTCATTCAGAGATTCAATCTTTAGTCATAAAAACACTCTTCGCGACTTCAAAGGGAACTCGAATAAGCTAAATTCTAAACTCTCATTTTCTTTCAAATATTTAATCTTAATACATTAAAACGGTCTAGTGACATAATAGGTACCATGATCAGGGTAATTTCGTTCAAAGATTCTATCTTTACTCATTAAAACACTCTTCGTGTCGTCAAAGCGAACTCAAATAATTTTAACTGAAAACTCTCATTTTCTTTCAAAGATTTATTCTTTATACATTGAAATGGGCTAGTGACATAATTGGTACCTTGATTGAGGTATTTTCATTCAAAGATTCATTCTTTACTCATTAAAACACTCTCCGCGACTTCATAGGGATCTCGAATAAGTTAAACTTAAAACTCTCAGTTTTTTTCAGAGATTGAATCTTTGTACATTAGAAAGGTCATAGTGACACAATAGGTGCCTTGATTGAGGTCATTTCATTCAAAGATTCAATCTTTACTCATTAAAACACTTTTCGTGATGTCAAAGGGAACTCGAATAAGTTGAACTCAAAACTCTCAGTTTCTTTCAAAGATTCAATCATTATACAATAAATAGATCTAGTGACATAATAGGTGCCTTGACCCGTGACTTCATAGGGAACTCGAATAAGTTGATCTCAAAACTCTTATTTTCTTTCAAAGATTCAATTTTTACACGTTAAAAAGTTCTAATGACATAATAGGAACCTTGATTAAGGTAATTTCATTCGAAGATTCCATCTTTACTCATTAAAACACTCTTCTGTGACGTCAAAGGGAACTCGAATACGTTTAACTCAAAAACCCTTATTTTCTTTCAAAGAAATCTTTGGACAGTAAAATGGTCTAGTAACAAAATAGGTGCCCTTATTGAGGTAGTTTCATTCAAAGATACAATCTTTACTCACTAAAAAGCACTCTTCTCGACCTTATCGGGAACTCGAATAAGTTAAACTCAAAGCTCTCATTTTCTTTCGAAGATTCAATCTTTATACATTAAAAAGGTCTACTGACATAATAGGTCCATTGAATGATGTAATTTCATTCAAAGATTCAGTATTTACTTATTAAAACACTCTTCGTGATGGCAAAGGGAACTCGAATAAGTTTAACTCAAAACTCACATTTTCTTTCAAAGACTTAATCTTTATACATTAAAATGGTCTACTGACATAATAGGTACCTTAATTGAGGTATTTTCATTCAAAGATATAATCTTTCATCATTGCAAGACTCTTCGGGACGTCAAAGGAACTCTGATAAGCTTAATTCAAAACTCTCATTAAAAAGGTCAAGTGACATAATAGGTTCCTTGATTGAGACATTTTAATTCAAAGATTCAATCTTTAGTCATTGAAACACTCTTTGCGACTTCGTAGGGAACCTGAATATTTTAAACTCAAAACTCTCACTTTCTTACAAAGATTCTATCTTTAGCGGTAAAACCACTCTTCGCGACTTCAAAGGGACCTCGAATATGTTAAACTCAAAACTCTAACTCTCTTTCAAAGATTCAGTGTTTCAATCTTTAAACATTAGAATGGTCTAGTGACATATACGTACCTTGACTGAGGTAATTTCATTCAAAGATTCACTTTTTAGTTATTAAAACACTCATTGTGATGACAAAGGGAACTCGAATAAGTTTAACTGAAAACTCTCATTTTCTTTCAAAGATTTAATCTTTATACATTAAAATCGTCTGGTGACATAATAGGAACCTTGATTGAGGTATTTTCAGTCAAAGATTCAGCCTTACTCATTAAAACACTAATCGGAACGTCAAAGGGAACTTGAATAGATTTAACTCAAAACTCTCATTTTCCTTCAAAGTTTTTATCTTTATACCTTAAGAATGTTAGTGACATAGTAGGTACCTTGATTGAGGTATTCTCATTCAAAGATTCAATCTTTACTCACTAAAACACTCTTCAGGTCGTTAAGGGGAACTCGAATAAGTTTAACTCACAACTCTCATTCTTTCAAAGATTCAATCTTTATACATGAAAAAGATCTAGTAACATAATAGGTACCTTGATTGAGGTAATTCAATATTTCCACCTTTATACAATAAAATGGTCTACTGACATATAGATACTTTGGTTGAGGAAATTTCATTCAAAGATTCAATCATTGCTCATTAAAACGCTCTTCGTGACGACAAAGGGAACTCGAATAAGTTTAACTCAAAACTCGCATTTTTTTCAAAGATTTAATCTTTAAACATCAAAATGGTCTAGTGACATAATAGGTACCTTGATTGAGGTATTTTCATTCAAAGATTCAATCTTTACTCATTAAAACACCCTTCAGGACGTCAAAGGGAACTTGAATAAGTTTAACTCACAACTCTCCTTTTCTATCGAAGATCCAATCTTGATACATTAAAAAGGTCTAGTGACATAATAGGTACCGTGATTGAGGTAATTTCATTCGAGGAATCAATCTTTACTCATTAAAACACTCTTCGTGACGACAAAGGGAACTCGAATAAGTTTAACTCAAAACTCGCATTTTCAATCGAAGATTTAAACTTTGCAAATTAAAATGGTCCAGTGACATAACAGGTACCTTGATTGAGGTATTTTCATTCAGAGATTCAATCTTTAGTCATAAAAACACTCTTCGCGACTTCAAAGGGAACTCGAATAAGCTAAATTCTAAACTCTCATTTTCTTTCAAAGATTCAATCTTAATACATTAAAACGGTCTAGTGACATAGTAGGTACCATGATCAGGGTAATTTCGTTCAAAGATTCTATCTTTACTCATTAAAACACTCTTCGTGTCGTCAAAGGGAACTCAAATAATTTTAACTGAAAACTCTCATTTTCTTTCAAAGATTTATTCTTTATACATTGAAATGGGCTAGTGACATAATAGGTACCTTGATTGAGGTATTTTCATTCAAAGATTCATCCTTTACTCATTAAAACACTCTCCGCGACTTCATAGGGAGCTCGAATAAGTTAAACTTAAAACTCTCAGTTTTTTTCAGAGATTGAATCTTTGTACATTAGAAAGGTCATAGTGACACAATAGGTGCCTTGATTGAGGTCATTTCATTCAAAGATTCAATCTTTACTCATTAAAACATTTTTCGTGATGTCAAAGGGAACTCGATAAGTTGAACTCAAAACTCTCAGTTTCTTTCAAAGATTCAATCATTATACAATAAATAGATCTAGTAACATAATAGGTGCCTTGACCAGTGACTTCATAGGGAACTCGAATAAGTTGATCTCAAAACTCTTATTTTCTTTCAAAGATTCAATTTTTACACGTTAAAAAGTTCTAATGACATAATAGGAACCTTGATTAAGGTAATTTCATTCGAAGATTCCATCTTTACTCATTAAAACACTCTTCTGTGACGTCAGAGGGAACTCGAATACGTTTAACTCAAAAACTCTTATTTTCTTTCAAAGAAATCTTAGGACATTAAAATGGTCTAGTAACAAAATAGGTGCCCTTATTGAGGTAGTTTCATTCAAAGATACAATCTTTACTCACTAAAAAGCACTCTTCTCGACCTTATCGGGAACTCGAATAAGTTAAACTCAAAGCTCTCATTTTCTTTCGAAGATTCAATCTTTATACATTAAAAAGGTCTACTGACATAATAGGTCCATTGAATGATGTAATTTCATTCAAAGATTCAGTATTTACTTATTAAAACACTCTTCGTGATGTCAAAGGGAACTCGAATAAGTTTAACTCAAAACTCACATTTTCTTTCAAAGACTTAATCTTTATACATTAAAATGGTCTACTGACATAATAGGTACCTTAATTGAGATATTTTCATTCAAAGATATAATCTTTCATCATTACAAGACTCTTCGGGACGTCAAAGGAACTCTAATAAGCTTAATTCAAAACTCTCATTAAAAAGGTCAAGTGACATAATAGGTTCCTTGATTGAGACATTTTAATTCAAAGATTCAATCTTTAGTCATTGAAACACTCTTTGCGACTTCGCTGGGAACCTGAATATTTTAAACTCAAAACTCTCACTTTCTTACAAAGATTCTATCTTTAGCGGTAAAACCACTCTTCGCGACTTCAAAGGGACCTCGAATATGTTAAACTCAAAACTCTAACTCTCTTTCAAAGATTCAGTATTTCAATCTTTAAACATTAAAATGGTCTAGTGACATATACGTACCTTGACTGAGGTAATTTCATTCAAAGATTCACTTTTTAGTTATTAAAACACTCATTGTGACGACAAAGGGAACTCGAATAAGTTTAACTGAAAACTCTCATTTTCTTTCAAAGATTTAATCTTTATACATTAAAATCGTCTGGTGACATAATAGGAACCTTGATTGAGGTATTTTCATTCAAAGATTCAGCCTTACTCATTAAAACACTAATCGGAACGTCAAAGGGAACTTGAATAGATTTAACTCAAAACTCTCATTTTCCTTCAAAGTTTTTATCTTTATACCTTAAGAATGTTAGTGACATAGTAGGTACCTTGATTGAGGTATTCTCATTCAAAGATTCAATCTTTACTCACTAAAACACTCTTCAGGTCGTTAAGGGGAACTCGAATAAGTTTAACTCACAACTCTCATTCCTTCAAAGATTCAATCTTTATACATGAAAAAGATCTAGTGACATAATAGGTACCTTGATTGAGGTAATTCAATATTTCCACCTTTATACAATAAAATGGTCTACTGACATATAGATACTTTGGTTGAGGAAATTTCATTCAAAGATTCAATCATTGCTCATTAAAACGCTCTTCGTGACGACAAAGGGAACTCGAATAAGTTTAACTCAAAACTCGCATTTTTTTCAAAGATTTAATCTTTAAACATCAAAATGGTCTAGTGACATAATAGGTACCTTGATTGAGGTTTTTTCATTCAAAGATTCAATCTTTACTCATTAAAACACCCTTCAGGACGTCAAAGGGAACTCGAATAAGTTTAACTCACAACTCTCCTTTTCTATCGAAGATCCAATCTTGATACATTAAAAAGGTCTAGTGACATAATAGGTACCGTGATTGAGGTAATTTCATTCGAGGAATCAATCTTTACTCATTAAAACACTCTTCGTGACGATAAAGGGAACTCGAATAAGTTTAACTCAAAACTCGCATTTTTTTCAAAGATTTAATCTTTAAACATCAAAATGGTCTACTGACATAATAGGTACCTTGATTACGGTATTTTCATTCAAAGATTCAATCTTTACTCATTAAAACACCCTTCAGGACGTCAAAGGGAACTCGAATAAGTTTAACTCACAACTCTCCTTTTCTATCGAAGATCCAATCTTGATACATTAAAAAGGTCTAGTGACATAATAGGTACCGTGATTGAGGTAATTTCATTCGAGGAATCAATCTTTACTCATTAAAACACTCTTCGTGACGACAAAGGGAACTCGAATAAGTTTAACTCAAAACTCGCATTTTCAATCGAAGATTTAAACTTTGCAAATTAAAATGGTCCAGTGACATAACAGGTACCTTGATTGAGGTATTTTCATTCAGAGATTCAATCTTTAGTCATAAAAACACTCTTCGCGACTTCAAAGGGAACTCGAATAAGCTAAATTCTAAACTCTCATTTTCTTTCAAGATTCAATCTTAATACATTAAAACGGTCTAGTGACATAATAGGTACCATGATCAGGGTATTTTCGTTCAAAGATTCTATCTTTACTCATTAAAACACTCTTCGTGTGGTCAAAGCGAACTCAAATAATTTTAACTGAAAACTCTCATTTTCTTTCAAAGATTTATTCTTTATACATTGAAATGGGCTAGTGACATAATAGGTACCTTGATTGAGGTATTTTCATTCAAAGATTCATTCTTTACTCATTAAAACACTCTCCGCGACTTCATAGGGATCTCGAATAAGTTAAACTTAAAACTCTCAGTTTTTTTCAGAGATTGAATCTTTGTACATTAGAAAGGTCATAATGACGCAATAGGTGCCTTGATTGAGGTCATTTCATTCAGAGATTCAATCTTTACTCATTAAAACATTTTTCGTGATGTCAAAGGGAACTCGAATAAGTTGAATTCAAAACTCTCAGTTTCTTTCAAAGATTCAATCATTATACAATAAATAGATCTAGTGACATAATAGGTGCCTTGACCCGTGACTTCATAGGGAACTCGAATAAGTTGATCTCAAAACTCTTATTTTCTTTCAAAGATTCAATTTTTACACGATAAAAAGTTCTAATGACATAATAGGAACCATGATTAAGGTAATTTCATTCGAAGATTCCATCTTTACTCATTAAAACACTCTTCTGTGACGTCAAAGGGAACTCGAATACGTTTAACTCAAAAACTCTTATTTTCTTTCAAAGAAATCTTTGGACATTAAAATGGTCTAGTAACAAAATATGTGCCCTTATTGAGGTAGTTTCATTCAAAGATACAATCTTTACTCACTAAAAAGCACTCTTCTCGACCTTATCGGGAACTCGAATAAGTTAAACTCAAAGCTCTCATTTTCTTTCTAAGATTCAATCTTTATACATTAAAAAGGTCTGCTGACATAATAGGTCCATTGAATGATGTAGTTTCATTTAAAGATTCAGTATTTACTCATTAAAACACTCTTCGTGATGTCAAAGGGAACTCGAATAAGTTTAACTCAAAACTCAAATTTTCTTTCAAAGACTTAATCTTTATACATTAAAATGGTCTACTGACATAATAGGTACCTTAATTGAGGTATTTTCGTTCAAAGATATAATCTTTCATCATTACAAGACTCTTCGGGACGTCAAAGGAACTCTAATAAGCTTAATTCAAAACTCTCATTAAAAAGGTCAAGTGACATAATAGGTTCCTTGATTGAGACATTTTAATTCAAAGATTCAATCTTTAGTCATTGAAACACTCTTTGCGACTTCGCAGGTAACCTGAATATTTTAAACTCAAAACTCTCACTTTCTTACAAAGATTCTATCTTTAGCGGTAAAACCACTCTTCGCGACTTCAAAGGGACCTCGAATATGTTAAACTCAAAACTCTAACTCTCTTTCAAAGATTCAGTATTTCAATCTTTAAACATTAAAATGGTCTAGTGACATATACGTACCTTGACTGAGGTAATTTCATTCAAAGATTCACTTTTTAGTTATTAAAACACTCATTGTGACGACAAAGGGAACTCGAATAAGTTTAACTGAAAACTCTCATTTTCTTTCAAAGATTTAATCTTTATACATTAAAATCGTCTGGTGACATAATAGGAACCTTGATTGAGGTATTTTCATTCAAAGATTCAGCCTAACTCATTAAAACACTAATCGGAACGTCAAAGGGAACTTGAATAGATTTAACTCAAAACTCTCATTTTCCTTCAAAGTTTTTATCTTTATACCTTAAGAATGTTAGTGACATAGTAGGTACCTTGATTGAGGTATTCTCATTCAAAGATTCAATCTTTACTCACTAAAACACTCTTCAGGTCGTTAAGGGGAACTCGAATAAGTTTAACTCACAACTCTCATTCTTTCAAAGATTCAATCTTTATACATGAAAAAGATCTAGTGACATAATAGGTACCTTGATTGAGGTAATTCAATATTTCCACCTTTATACAATAAAATGGTCTACTGACATATAGATACTTTGGTTGAGGAAATTTCATTCAAAGATTCAATCATTGCTCATTAAAACGCTCTTCGTGACGACAAAGGGAACTCGAATAAGTTTAACTCAAAACTCGCATTTTTTTCAAAGATTTAATCTTTAAACATCAAAATGGTCTAGTGACATAATAGGTACCTTGATTGAGGTATTTTCATTCAAAGATTCAATCTTTACTCATTAAAACACCCTTCAGGACGTCAAAGGGAACTCGAATAAGTTTAACTCACAACTCTCCTTTTCTATCGAAGATCCAATCTTGATACATTAAAAAGGTCTAGTGACATAATAGGTACCGTGATTGAGGTAATTTCATTCGAGGAATCAATCTTTACTCATTAAAACACTCTTCGTGACGACAAAGGGAACTCGAATAAGTTTAACTCAAAACTCGCATTTTCAATCGTTGATTTAAACTTTGCAAATTAAAATGGTCCAGTGACATAACAGGTACCTTGATTGAGGTATTTTCATTCAGAGATTCAATCTTTAGTCATAAAAACACTCTTCGCGACTTCAAAGGGAACTCGAATAAGCTAAATTCTAAACTCTCATTTTCTTTCAAAGATTCAATCTTAATACATTAAAACGGTCTAGTGACATAATAGGTACCATGATCAGGGTAATTTTGTTCAAAGATTCTATCTTTACTTATTAAAACACTCTTCGTGTCGTCAAAGGGAACTCAAATAATTTTAACTGAAAACTCTCGTTTTCTTTCAAAGATTTATTCTTTATACATTGAAATGGGCTAGTGACATAATAGGTACCTTGATTGAGGTATTTTCATTCAAAGATTCATTCTTTACTCATTAAAACACTCTCCGCGACTTCATAGGGATCTCGAATAAGTTAAACTTAAAACTCTCAGTTTTTTTCAGAGATTGAATCTTTGTACATTAGAAAGGTCATAGTGACACAATAGGTGCCTTGATTGAGGTCATTTCATTCAAAGATTCAATCTTTACTCATTAAAACACTTTTCGTGATGCCAAAGGGAACTCGAATAAGTTGAACTCAAAACTCTCAGTTTCTTTCAAAGATTCAATCATTATACAATAAATAGATCTAGTGACATAATAGGTGCCTTGACCCGTGACTTCATAGGGAACTCGAATAAGTTGATCTCAAAACTCTTATTTTCTTTCAAAGATTCAATTTTTACACGATAAAAAGTTCTAATGACATAATAGGAACCATGATTAAGGTAATTTCATTCGAAAATTCCATCTTTACTCATTAAAACACTCTTCTGTGACGTCAAAGGGAACTCGAATACGTTTAACTCAAAAACTCTTATTTTCTTTCAAAGAAATCTTTGGACATTAAAATGGTCTAGTAACAAAATATGTGCCCTTATTGAGGTAGTTTCATTCAAAGATACAATCTTTACTCACTAAAAAGCACTCTTCTCGACCTTATCGGGAACTCGAATAAGTTAAACTCAAAGCTCTCATTTTCTTTCGAAGATTCAATCTTTATACATTAAAAATGTCTGCTGACATAATAGGTCCATTGAATGATGTAGTTTCATTCAAAGATTCAGTATTTACTCATTAAAACACTCTTCGTGATGTCAAAGGGAACTCGAATAAGTTTAACTCAAAACTCACATTTTCTTTCAAAGACTTAATCTTTATACATTAAAATGGTCTACTGACATAATAGGTACCTTAATTGAGGTATTTTCATTCAAAGATATAATCTTTCATCATTACAAGACTCTTCGGGACGTCAAAGGAACTCTAATAAGCTTAATTCAAAACTCTCATTAAAAAGGTCAAGTGACGTAATAGGTTCCTTGATTGAGACATTTTAATTCAAAGATTCAATCTTTAGTCATTGAAACACTCTTTGCGACTTCGCAGGTAACCTGAATATTTTAAACTCAAAACTCTCACTTTCTTACAAAGATTCTATCTTTAGCGGTAAAACAACTCTTCGCGACTTCAAAGGGACCTCGAATATGTTAAACTCAAAACTCTAACTCTCTTTCAAAGATTCAGTATTTCAATCTTTAAACATTAAAATGGTCTAGTGACATATACGTACCTTGACTGAGGTAATTTCATTCAAAGATTCACTTTTTAGTTATTAAAACACTCATTGTGACGACAAAGGGAACTCGAATAAGTTTAACTGAAAACTCTCATTTTCTTTCAAAGATTTAATCTTTATACATTAAAATCGTCTGGTGACATAATAGGAACCTTGATTGAGGTATTTTCATTCAAAGATTCAGCCTTACTCATTAAAACACTAATCGGAACGTCAAAGGGAACTTGAATAGATTTAACTCAAAACTCTCATTTTCCATCAAAGTTTTTATCTTTATTCCTTAAGAATGTTAGTGACATAGTAGGTACCTTGATTGAGGTATTCTCATTCAAAGATTCAATCTTTACTCACTAAAACACTATTCAGGTCGTTAAGGGGAACTCGAATAAGTTTAACTCACAACTCTCATTCTTTCAAAGATTCAATCTTTATACATGAAAAAGATCTAGTGACATAATAGGTACCTTGATTGAGGTAATTCAATATTTCCACCTTTATACAATAAAATGGTCTACTGACATATAGATACTTTGGTTGAGGAAATTTCATTCAAAGATTCAATCATTGCTCATTAAAACGCTCTTCGTGACGACAAAGGGAACTCGAATAAGTTTAACTCAAAACTCGGATTTTTTTCAAAGATTTAGTCTTTAAACATCAAAATGGTCTAGTGACATAATAGGTACCTTGATTGAGGTATTTTCATTCAAAGATTCAATCTTTACTCATTAAAACACCCTTCAGGACGTCAAAGGGAACTCGAATAAGTTTAACTCACAACTCTCCTTTTCTATCGAAGATCCAATCTTGATACATTAAAAAGGTCTAGTGACATAATAGGTACCGTGATTGAGGTAATTTCATTCGAGGAATCAATCTTTACTCATTAAAACACTCTTCGTGACGACAAAGGGAACTCGAATAAGTTTAACTTAAAACTCGCATTTTCAATCGAAGATTTAAACTTTGCAAATTAAAATGGTCCAGTGACATAACAGGTACCTTGATTGAGGTATTTTCATTCAGAGATTCAATCTTTAGTCATAAAAACACTCTTCGCGACTTCAAAGGGAACTCGAATAAGCTAAATTCTAAACTCTCATTTTCTTTCAAAGATTTAATCTTAATACATTAAAACGGTCTAGTGACATAATAGGTACCATGATCAGGGTAATTTCGTTCAAAGATTCTATCTTTACTCATTAAAACACTCTTCGTGTGGTCAAAGCGAACTCAAATAATTTTAACTGAAAACTCTCATTTTCTTTCAAAGATTTATTCTTTATACATTGAAATGGGCTAGTGACATAATAGGTACCTTGATTGAGGTATTTTCATTCAAAGATTCATTCTTTACTCATTAAAACACTCTCCGCGACTTCATAGGGATCTCGAATAAGTTAAACTTAAAACTCTCAGTTTTTTTCAGAGATTGAATCTTTGTACATTAGAAAGGTCATAGTGACACAATAGGTGCCTTGATTGAGGTCATTTCATTCAAAGATTCAATCTTTACTCATTAAAACACTTTTCGTGATGTCAAAGGGAACTCGAATAAGTTGAACTCAAAACTCTCAGTTTCTTTCAAAGATTCAATCATTATACAATAAATAGATCTAGTGACATAATAGGTGCCTTGACCCGTGACTTCATAGGGAACTCGAATAAGTTGATCTCAAAACTCTTATTTTCTTTCAAAGATTCAATTTTTACACGTTAAAAAGTTCTAATGACATAATAGGAACCTTGATTAAGGTAATTTCATTCGAAGATTCCATCTTTACTCATTAAAACACTCTTCTGTGACGTCAAAGGGAACTCGAATACGTTTAACTCAAAAACCCTTATTTTCTTTCAAAGAAATCTTTGGACATTAAAATGGTCTAGTAACAAAATAGGTGCCCTTATTGAGGTAGTTTCATTCAAAGATACAATCTTTACTCACTAAAAAGCACTCTTCTCGACCTTATCGGGAACTCGAATAAGTTAAACTCAAAGCTCTCATTTTCTTTCGAAGATTCAATCTTTATACATTAAAAAGGTCTACTGACATAATAGGTCCATTGAATGATGTAATTTCATTCAAAGATTCAGTATTTACTTATTAAAACACTCTTCGTGATGGCAAAGGGAACTCGAATAAGTTTAACTCAAAACTCACATTTTCTTTCAAAGACTTAATCTTTATACATTAAAATGGTCTACTGACATAATAGGTACCTTAATTGAGGTATTTTCATTCAAAGATATAATCTTTCATCATTGCAAGACTCTTCGGGACGTCAAAGGAACTCTGATAAGCTTAATTCAAAACTCTCATTAAAAAGGTCAATTGACATAATAGATTCCTTGATTGAGACATTTTAATTCAAAGATTCAATCTTTAGTCATTGAAACACTCTTTGCGACTTCGTAGGGAACCTGAATATTTTAAACTCAAAACTCTCACTTTCTAACAAAGATTCTATCTTTAGCGGTAAAACCACTCTTCGCGACTTCAAAGGGACCTCGAATATGTTAAACTCAAAACTCTAACTCTCTTTCAAAGATTCAGTGTTTCAATCTTTAAACATTAGAATGGTCTAGTGACATATACGTACCTTGACTGAGGTAATTTCATTCAAAGATTCACTTTTTAGTTATTAAAACACTCATTGTGATGACAAAGGGAACTCGAATAAGTTTAACTGAAAACTCTCATTTTCTTTCAAAGATTTAATCTTTATACATTAAAATCGTCTGGTGACATAATAGGAACCTTGATTGAGGTATTTTCAGTCAAAGATTCAGCCTTACTCATTAAAACACTAATCGGAACGTCAAAGGGAACTTGAATAGATTTAACTCAAAACTCTCATTTTCCTTCAAAGTTTTTATCTTTATACCTTAAGAATGTTAGTGACATAGTAGGTACCTTGATTGAGGTATTCTCATTCAAAGATTCAATCTTTACTCACTAAAACACTCTTCAGGTCGTTAAGGGGAACTCGAATAAGTTTAACTCACAACTCTCATTCTTTCAAAGATTCAATCTTTATACATGAAAAAGATCTAGTAACATAATAGGTACCTTGATTGAGGTAATTCAATATTTCCACCTTTATACAATAAAATGGTCTACTGACATATAGATACTTTGGTTGAGGAAATTTCATTCAAAGATTCAATCATTGCTCATTAAAACGCTCTTCGTGACGACAAAGGGAACTCGAATAAGTTTAACTCAAAACTCGCATTTTTTTCAAAGATTTAATCTTTAAACATCAAAATGGTCTAGTGACATAATAGGTACCTTGATTGAGGTATTTTCATTCAAAGATTCAATCTTTACTCATTAAAACACCCTTCAGGACGTCAAAGGGAACTTGAATAAGTTTAACTCACAACTCTCCTTTTCTATCGAAGATCCAATCTTGATACATTAAAAAGGTCTAGTGACATAATAGGTACCGTGATTGAGGTAATTTCATTCGAGGAATCAATCTTTACTCATTAAAACACTCTTCGTGACGACAAAGGGAACTCGAATAAGTTTAACTCAAAACTCGCATTTTCAATCGAAGATTTAAACTTTGCAAATTAAAATGGTCCAGTGACATAACAGGTACCTTGATTGAGGTATTTTCATTCAGAGATTCAATCTTTAGTCATAAAAACACTCTTCGCGACTTCAAAGGGAACTCGAATAAGCTAAATTCTAAACTCTCATTTTCTTTCAAAGATTCAATCTTAATACATTAAAACGGTCTAGTGACATAATAGGTACCATGATCAGGGTAATTTCGTTCAAAGATTCTATCTTTACTCATTAAAACACTCTTCGTGTCGTCAAAGGGAACTCAAATAATTTTAACTGAAAACTCTCATTTTCTTTCAAAGATTTATTCTTTATACATTGAAATGGGCTAGTGACATAATAGGTACCTTGATTGAGGTATTTTCATTCAAAGATTCATCCTTTACTCATTAAAACACTCTCCGCGACTTCATAGGGAGCTCGAATAAGTTAAACTTAAAACTCTCAGTTTTTTTCAGAGATTGAATCTTTGTACATTAGAAAGGTCATAGTGACACAATAGGTGCCTTGATTGAGGTCATTTCATTCAAAGATTCAATCTTTACTCATTAAAACACTTTTCGTGATGTCAAAGGGAACTCGATAAGTTGAACTCAAAACTCTCAGTTTCTTTCAAAGATTCAATCATTATACAATAAATAGATCTAGTAACATAATAGGTGCCTTGACCAGTGACTTCATAGGGAACTCGAATAAGTTGATCTCAAAACTCTTATTTTCTTTCAAAGATTCAATTTTTACACGTTAAAAAGTTCTAATGACATAATAGGAACCTTGATTAAGGTAATTTCATTCGAAGATTCCATCTTTACTCATTAAAACACTCTTCTGTGACGTCAGAGGGAACTCGAATACGTTTAACTCAAAAACTCTTATTTTCTTTCAAAGAAATCTTTGGACATTAAAATGGTCTAGTAACAAAATAGGTGCCCTTATTGAGGTAGTTTCATTCAAAGATACAATCTTTACTCACTAAAAAGCACTCTTCTCGACCTTATCGGGAACTCGAATAAGTTAAACTCAAAGCTCTCATTTTCTTTCGAAGATTCAATCTTTATACATTAAAAAGGTCTACTGACATAATAGGTCCATTGAATGATGTAATTTCATTCAAAGATTCAGTATTTACTTATTAAAACACTCTTCGTGATGTCAAAGGGAACTCGAATAAGTTTAACTCAAAACTCACATTTTCTTTCAAAGACTTAATCTTTATACATTAAAATGGTCTACTGACATAATAGGTACCTTAATTGAGATATTTTCATTCAAAGATATAATCTTTCATCATTACAAGACTCTTCGGGACGTTAAAGGAACTCTAATAAGCTTAATTCAAAACTCTCATTAAAAAGGTCAAGTGACATAATAGGTTCCTTGATTGAAACATTTTAATTCAAAGATTTAATCTTTAGTCATTGAAACACTCTTTGCGACTTCGCAGGGAACCTGAATATTTTAAACTCAAAACTCTCACTTTCTTACAAAGATTCTATCTTTAGCGGTAAAACCACTCTTCGCGACTTCAAAGGGACCTCGAATATGTTAAACTCAAAACTCTAACTCTCTTTCAAAGATTCAGTATTTCAATCTTTAAACATTAAAATGGTCTAGTGACATATACGTACCTTGACTGAGGTAATTTCATTCAAAGATTCACTTTTTAGTTATTAAAACACTCATTGTGACGACAAAGGGAACTCGAATAAGTTTAACTGAAAACTCTCATTTTCTTTCAAAGATTTAATCTTTATACATTAAAATCGTCTGGTGACATAATAGGAACCTTGATTGAGGTATTTTCATTCAAAGATTCAGCCTTACTCATGAAAACACTAATCGGAACGTCAAAGGGAACTTGAATAGATTTAACTCAAAACTCTCATTTTCCTTCAAAGTTTTTATCTTTATACCTTAAGAATGTTAGTGACATAGTAGGTACCTTGATTGAGGTATTCTCATTCAAAGATTCAATCTTTACTCACTAAAACACTCTTCAGGTCGTTAAGGGGAACTCGAATAAGTTTAACTCACAACTCTCATTCTTTCAAAGATTCAATCTTTATACATGAAAAAGATCTAGTGACATAATAGGTACCTTGATTGAGGTAATTCAATATTTCCACCTTTATACAATAAAATGGTCTACTGACATATAGATACTTTAGTTGAGGAAATTTCATTCAAAGATTCAATAATTGCTCATTAAAACACTCTTCGTGACGACAAAGGGAACTCGAATAAGTTTAACTCAAAACTCGCATTTTTTTCAAAGATTTAATCTTTAAACATCAAAATCGTCTAGTGACATAATAGGTACCTTGATTGAGGTATTTTCATTCAAAGATTCAATCTTTACTCATTAAAACACTCTTCAGGACGTCAAAGGGAACTCGAATAAGTTTAACTCACAACTCTCCTTTTCTTTCGAAGATCCAATCTTGATACATTAAAAAGGTCTAGTGACATAATAGGTACCGTGATTGAGGTAATTTCATTCGAGGAATCAATCTTTACTCATTAAAACACTCTTCGTGACGACAAAGGGAACTCGAATAAGTTTACCTCAAAACTCGCATTTTCAATCGAAGATTTAAACTTTGCAAATTAAAATGGTCCAGTGACATAACAGGTACCTTGATTGAGGTATTTTCATTCAGAGA
Source organism: Cornus florida (assembly GCF_030987335.1). NCBI lineage: Eukaryota > Viridiplantae > Streptophyta > Magnoliopsida > Cornales > Cornaceae > Cornus > Cornus florida. The sequence continues at coordinate 67,258,428 of NW_026775577.1, forward strand.
TTCAATCTTTAGTCATAAAAACACTCTTCGCGACTTCCAAGGGAACTCGAATAAGCTAAATTCTAAACTCTCATTTTCTTTCAAAGATTCAATCTTAATACATTAAAACGGTCTAGTGACATAATAGGTACCATGATCAGGGTAATTTCGTTCAAAGATTCTATCTTTACTCATTAAAACACTCTTCGTGTCGTCAAAGGGAACTCAAATAATTTTAACTGAAAACTCTCATTTTCTTTCAAAGATTTATTCTTTATACATTGAAATGGGCTAGCGACATAATAGGTACCTTGATTGAGGTATTTTCATTCAAAGATTCATTCTTTACTCATTAAAACACTCTCCGCGACTTCATAGGGATCTTGAATAAGTTAAACTTAAAACTCTCAGTTTTTTTTCAGAGATTGAATCTTTGTACATTAGAAAGGTCATAGTGACACAATAGGTGCCTTGATTGAGGTCATTTCATTCAAAGATTCAATCTTTACTCATTAAAACACTTTTCGTGATGTCAAAGGCAGCTCGAATAAGTTGAACTCAAAATTCTCAGTTTCTTTCAAAGATTCAATCATTATACAATAAATAGATCTAGTGACATAATAGGTGCCTTGACCCGTGACTTCATAGGGAACTCGAATAAGTTGATCTCAAAACTCTTATTTTCTTTCAAAGATTCAATTTTTACACGTTAAAAAGTTCTAATGACATAATAGGAACCTTGATTAAGGTAATTTCATTCGAAGATTCCATCTTTACTCATTAAAACACTTTTCTGTGACGTCAAAGGGAACTCGAATACGTTTAACTCAAAAACTCATATTTTCTTTCAAAGAAATCTTTGGACATTAAAATGGTCTAGTAACAAAATAGGTGCCCTTATTGAGGTAGTTTCATTCAAAGATACAATCTTTACTCACTAAAGAGCACTCTTCTCGACCTTATCGGGAACTCGAATAAGTTAAACTCAAAGCTCTCATTTTCTTTCGAAGATTCAATCTTTATACATTAAAAAGGTCTACTGACATAATAGGTCCATTGAATGATGTAATTTCATTCAAAGATTCAGTATTTACTCATTAAAACACTCTTCGTGATGTCAAAGGGAACTCGAATAAGTTTAACTCAAAACTCACATTTTCTTTCAAAGACTTAATCTTTATACATTAAAATGGTCTACTGACATAATAGGTACCTTAATTGAGGTATTTCCATTCAAAGATATAATCTTTCATCATTACAAGACTCTTCGGGACGTCAAAGGAACTCTAATAAGCTTAATTCAAAACTCTCATTAAAAAGGTCAAGTGACATAATAGGTTCCTTGATTGAGACATTTTAATTCAAAGATTCAATCTTTAGTCATTGAAACACTCTTTGCGACTTCGCAGGGAACCTGAATATTTTAAACTCAAAACCCTCACTTTTTTACAAAGATTCTATCTTTAGCGGTAAAACCACTCTTCGCGACTTCAAAGGGACCTCGAATATGTTAAACTCAAAACTCTAACTCTCTTTCAAAGATTCAGTATTTCAATCTTTAAACATTAAAAAGGTCTAGTGACATATACGTACCTTGACTGAGGTAATTTCATTCAAAGATTCACTTTTTAGTTATTAAAACACTCATTGTGACGACAAAGGGAACTCGAATAAGTTTAACTGAAAACTCTCATTTTCTTTCAAAGATTTAATCTTTATACATTAAAATCGTCTGGTGACATAATAGGAACCTTGATTGAGGTATTTTCATTCAAAGATTCAGCCTTACTCATTAAAACACTAATCGGAACGTCAAAGGGAACTTGAATAGATTTAACTCAAAACTCTCATTTTCCTTCAAAGTTTTTATCTTTATACCTTAAGAATGTTAGTGACATTGTAGGTACCTCGATTGAGGTATTCTCATTCAAAGATTCAGTCTTTACTCACTAAAACACTCTTCAGGTCGTTAAGGGGAACTCGAATAAGTTTAACTCACAACTCTCATTCTTTCAAAGATTCAATCTTTATACATGAAAAAGATCTAGTGACATAATAGGTACCTTGATTGAGGTAATTCAATATTTCCACCTTTATACAATAAAATGGTCTACTGACATATAGATACTTTAGTTGAGGAAATTTCATTCAAAGATTCAATCATTGCTCATTAAAACACTCTTCGTGACGACAAAGGGAACTCGAATAAGTTTAACTCAAAACTCGCATTTTTTTCAAAGATTTAATCTTTAAACATCAAAATGGTCTAGTGACATAATAGGTACCTTGATTGAGGAATTTTCATTCAAAGATTCAATCTTTACTCATTAAAACACTCTTCAGGACGTCAAAGGGAACTCGAATAAGTTTAACTCACAACTCTCCTTTTCTTTCGAAGATCCAATCTTGATACATTAAAAAGGTCTAGTGACATAATAGGTACCATGATTGAGGTAATTTCATTCTCTTTACTCATTAAAACACTCTTCGTGATGACAAAGGGAACTCGAATAAGTTTACCTCAAAACTCGCATTTTCAATCAAAGATTTAAACTTTGCAAATTAAAATGGTCCAGTGACATAACAGGTACCTTGATTGAGGTATTTTCATTCAGAGATTCAATCTTTAGTCATAAAAACACTCTTCGCGACTTCAAAGGGAACTCGAATAAGCTAAATTTTCAACTCTCATTTTCTTTCAAAGATTCAATCTTAATACATTAAAACGGTCTAGTGACATAATAGGTACCATGATCAGGGTAATTTCGTTCAAAGATTCTATCTTTACTCATTAAAACACTCTTCGTGTCGTCAAAGGGAACTCAAATAATTTTAACTGAAAACTCTCATTTTCTTTCAAAGATTTATTCTTTATACATTGAAATGGGCTAGCGACATAATAGGTACCTTGATTGAGGTATTTTCATTCAAAGATTCATTCTTTACTCATTAAAACACTCTCCGCGACTTCATAGGGATCTCGAATAAGTTAAACATAAAACTCTCAGTTTTTTTCAGAGATTGAATCTTTGTACATTAGAAAGGTCATAGTGACACAATAGGTCCCTTGATTGAGGTCATTTGATTCAAAAATTCAATCTTTACTCATTAAAACACTTTTCGTGATGTCAAAGGGAACTCGAATAAGTTGAACTCAAAACTCTCAGTTTCTTCCAAAGATTCAATCATTATACAATAAATAGATCTAGTGACATAATAGGTGCCTTGACCCGTGACTTCATAGGGAACTCGAATAAGTTGATCTCAAAACTCTTATTTTCTCTCAAAGATTCAATTTTTACACGTTAAAAAGTTCTAATGACATAATAGGAACCTTGATTAAGGTAATTTCATTCGAAGATTCCATCTTTAATCATTAAAACACTCTTCTGTGACGTCAGAGGGAACTCGAATACGTTTAACTCAAAAACTCTTATTTTCTTTCAAAGAAATCTTTGGACATTAAAATGGTCTAGTAACAAAATAGGTGCCCTTATTGAGGTAGTTTCATTCAAAGATACAATCTTTACTCACTAAAAAGCACTCTTCTCGACCTTATCGGGAACTCGAATAAGTTAAACACAAAGCTCTCATTTTCTTTCGAAGATTCAATCTTTATACATTAAAAAGGTCAACTGACATAATAGGTCCATTGAATGATGTAATTTCATTCAAAGATTCAGTATTTACTCATTAAAACACTCTTCGTGATGTCAAAGGGAACTCGAATAAGTTTAACTCAAAACTCACATTTTCTTTCAAAGACTTAATCTTTATACACTAAAATGGTCTACTGACATAATAGGTACCTTAATTGAGATATTTTCATTCAAAGATATAATCTTTCATCATTACAAGACTCTTCGGGACGTCAAAGGAACTCTAATAAGCTTAATTCAAAACTCTCATTAAAAAGGTCAAGTGACATAATAGGTTCCTTGATTGAGACATTTTGATTCAAAGATTCAATCTTTAGTCATTGAAACACTCTTTGCGATTTCGCAGGGAACCTGAATATTTTAAACTCAAAACTCTCACTTTCTTACAAAGATTCTATCTTTAGCGGTAAAACCACTCTTCGCGACTTCAAAGGGACCTCGAATATGTTAAACTCAAAACTCTAACTCTCTTTCAAAGATTCAGTATTTCAATCTTTAAACATTAAAATGGTCTAGTGACATATACGTACCTTGACTGAGGTAATTTCATTCAAAGATTCACTTTTTAGTTATTAAAACACTCATTGTGACGACAAAGGGAACTCGAATAAGTTTAACTGAAAACTCTCATTTTCTTTCAAAGATTTAATCTTTATACATTAAAATCGTCTGGTGACATAATAGGAACCTTGATTGAGGTATTTTCATTCAAAGATTCAGCCTTACTCATTAAAACACTAATCGGAACGTCAAAGGGAACTTGAATAGATTTAACTCAAAACTCTCATTTTCCTTCAAAGTTTTTATCTTTATACCTTAAGAATGTTAGTGACATAGTAGGTACCTTGATTGAGGTATTCTCATTCAAAGATTCAATCTTTACTCACTAAAACACTCTTCAGGTCGTTAAGGGGAACTCGAATAAGTTTAACTCACAACTCTCATTCTTTCAAAGATTCAATCTTTATACATGAAAAAGATCTAGTGACATAATAGGTACCTTGATTGAGGTAATTCAATATTTCCACCTTTATACAATAAAATGGTCTACTGACATATAGATACTTTGATTGAGGAAATTTCATTCAAAGATTCAATCATTGCTCATTAAAACGCTCTTCGTGACGACAAAGGGAACTCGAATAAGTTTAACTCAAAACTCGCATTTTTTTCAAAGATTTAATCTTTAAACATCAAAATGGTCTAGTGACATAATAGGTACCTCGATTGAGGTATTTTCATTCAAAGATTCAATCTTTACTCATTAAAACACTCTTTAGGACGTCAAAGGGAACTCGAATAAGTTTAACTCACAACTCTCCTTTTCTTTCGAAGATCCAATCTTGATACATTAAAAAGGTATAGTGACATAATAGGTACCGTGATTGAGGTAATTTCATTCTCTTTACTCATTAAAACACTCTTCGTGACGACAAAGGGAACTCGAATAAGTTTAACTCAAAACTCGCATTTTCAATCGAAGATTTAAACTTTGCAAATTAAAATGGTCCAGTGACATAACAGGTACCTTGATTGAGGTATTTTCATTCAGAGATTCAATCTTTAGTCATAAAAACACTCTTCGCGACTTCAAAGGGAACTCGAATAAGCTAAATTCTAAACTCTCATTTTCTTTCAAAGATTCAATCTTAATACATTAAAACGGTCTAGTGACATAATAGGTACCATGATCAGGGTAATTTCGTTCAAAGATTCTATCTTTACTCATTAAAACACTCTTCGTGTCGTCAAAGGGAACTCAAATAATTTTAACTGAAAACTCTCATTTTCTTTCAAAGATTTATTCTTTATACATTGAAATGGGCTAGTGACATAATAGGTACCTTGATTGAGGTATTTTCATTCAAAGATTCATTCTTTACTCATTAAAACACTCTCCGCGACTTCATAGGGATCTCGAATAAGTTAAACTTAAAACTCTCAGTTTTTTTTTCAGAGATTGAATCTTTGTACATTAGAAAGGTCATAGTGACACAATAGGTGCCTTGATTGAGGTCATTTCATTCAAAGATTCAATCTTTACTCATTAAAACACTTTTCGTGATGTCAAAGGCAACTCGAATAAGTTGAACTCAAAACTCTCAGTTTCTTTCAAAGATTCAATCATTATACAATAAATAGATCTAGTGACATAATAGGTGCCTTGACCCGTGACTTCATAGGGAACTCGAATAAGTTGATCTCAAAACTCTTATTTTCTTTCAAAGATTCAATTTTTACACGTTAAAAAGTTCTAATGACATAATAGGAACCTTGATTAAGGTAATTTCATTCGAAGATTCCATCTTTACTCATTAAAACACTCTTCTGTGACGTCAAAGGGAACTCGAATACGTTTAACTCAAAAACTCTTATTTTCTTTCAAAGAAATCTTTGGACATTAAAATGGTCTAGTAACAAAATAGGTGCCCTTATTGAGGTAGTTTCATTCAAAGATACAATCTTTACTCACTAAAAAGCACTCTTCTCGACCTTATCGGGAACTCGAATAAGTTAAACTCAAAGCTCTCATTTTCTTTCGAAGATTCAATCTTTATACATTAAAAAGGTCTACTGACATAATAGGTCCATTGAATGATGTAATTTCATTCAAAGATTCAGTATTTACTCATTAAAACACTCTTCATGATGTCAAAGGGAACTCGAATAAGTTTAACTTAAAACTCACATTTTCTTTCAAAGACTTAATCTTTATACATTAAAATGGTCTACTGACATAATAGGTACCTTAATTGAGGTATTTTCATTCAAAGATATAATCTTTCATCATTACAAGACTCTTCGGGACGTCAAAGGAACTCTAATAAGCTTAATTCAAAACTCTCATTAAAAAGGTCAAGTGACATAATAGGTTCCTTGATTGAGACATTTTAATTCAAAGATTCAATCTTTAGTCATTGAAACACTCTTTCCGACTTCGAAGGGAACCTGAATATTTTAAACTCAAAACTCTCACTTTCTTACAAAGATTCTATCTTTAGCGGTAAAACCACTCTTCGCGACTTCAAAGGGACCTCGAAAATGTTAAACTCAAAACTCTAACTCTCTTTCAAAGATTCAGTATTTCAATCTTTAAACATTAAAATGGTCTAGTGACATATACGTACCTTGACTGAGGTAATTTCATTCAAAGATTCACTTTTTAGTTATTAAAACACTCATTGTGACGACAAAGGGAACTCGAATAAGTTTAACTGAAAACTCTCGTTTTCTTTCAAAGATTTAATCCTTATACATTAAAATCGTCTGGTGACATAATAGGAACCTTGATTGAGGTATTTTCATTCAAAGATTCAGCCTTACTCATTAAAACACTAATCGGAACGTCACTTGAATAGATTTAACTCAAAACTCTCATTTTCCTTCAAAGTTTTTATCTTTATACCTTAAGAATGTTAGTGACATAGTAGGTACCTTGATTGAGGTATTCTCATTCAAAGATTCAATCTTTACTAACTAAAACACTCTTCAGGTCGTTAAGGGGAACTCGAATAAGTTTAACTCACAACTCTCATTCTTTCAAAGATTCAATCTTTATACATGAAAAAGATCTAGTGACATAATAGGTACCTTGATTGAGGTAATTCAATATTTCCACCTTTATACAATAAAATGGTCTACTGACATATAGATACTTTGGTTGAGGAAATTTCATTCAAAGATTCAATCATTGCTCATTAAAACGCTCTTCGTGACGACAAAGGGAACTCGAATAAGTTTAACTCAAAACTCGCATTTTTTTCAAAGATTTAATCTTTAAACATCAAAATGGTCTAGTGACATAATAGGTACCTTGATTGAGGTATTTTCATTCAAAGATTCAATCTTTACTCATTAAAACACTCTTCAGGACGTCAAAGGGAACTCGAATAAGTTTAACTCACAACTCTCATTTTCTTTCGAAGATCCAATCTTGATACATTAAAAAGGTCTAGTGACATAATAGGTACCGTGATTGAGGTAATTTCATTCTCTTTACTCATTAAAACACTCTTCGTGACGACAAAGGGAACTCGAATAAGTTTAACTCAAAACTCGCATTTTCAATCGAAGATTTAAACTTTGCAAATTAAAATGGTCCAGTGACATAACAGGTACCTTGATTGAGGTATTTTCATTCAGAGATTCAATCTTTAGTCATAAAAACACTCTTCGCGACTTCAAAGGGAACTCGAATAAGCTAAATTCTAAACTCTCATTTTCTTTCAAAGATTCAATCTTAATACATTAAAACGGTCTAGTGACATAATAGGTACCATGATCAGGGTAATTTCGTTCAAAGATTCTATCTTTACTCATTAAAACACTCTTCGTGTCGTCAAAGGGAACTCAAATAATTTTAACTGAAAACTCTCATTTTCTTTCAAAGATTTATTCTTTATACATTGAAATGGGCTAGTGACATAATAGGTACCTTGATTGAGGTATTTTCATTCAAAGATTCATTCTTTACTCATTAAAACACTCTCGGCGACTTCATAGGGATCTCGAATAAGTTAAACTTAAAACTCTCAGTTTTTTTTCAGAGATTGAATCTTTGTACATTAGAAAGGTCATAGTGACACAATAGGTGCCTTGATTGAGGTCATTTCATTCAAAGATTCAATCTTTACTCATTAAAACACTTTTCGTGATGTCAAAGGCAACTCGAATAAGTTGAACTCAAAACTCTCAGTTTCTTTCAAAGATTCAATCATTATACAATAAATAGATCTAGTGACATAATAGGTGCCTTGACCCGTGACTTCATAGGGAACTCGAATAAGTTGATCTCAAAACTCTTATTTTCTTTCAAAGATTCAATTTTTACACGTTAAAAAGTTCTAATGACATAATAGGAACCTTGATTAAGGTAATTTCATTCGAAGATTCCATCTTTACTCATTAAAACACTCTTCTGTGACGTCAGAGGGAACTCGAATACGTTTAACTCAAAAACTCTTATTTTCTTTCAAAGAAATCTTTGGACATTAAAATGGTCTAGTAACAAAATAGGTGCCCTTATTGAGGTAGTTTCATTCAAAGATACAATCTTTACTCACTAAAATGCACTCTTCTCGACCTTATCGGGAACTCGAATAAGTTAAACTCAAAGCTCTCATTTTCTTTCGAAGATTCAATCTTTATACATTAAAAAGGTCTACTGACATAATAGGTCTATTGAATGATGTAATTTCATTCAAAAATTCAGTATTTACTCATTAAAACACTCTTCGTGATGTCAAAGGGAACTCGAATAAGTTTAACTCAAAACTCACATTTTCTTTCAAAGACTTAATCTTTATACATTAAAATGGTCTACTGACATAATAGGTACCTTAATTGAGGTATTTTCATTCAAAGATATAATCTTTCATCATTACAAGACTCTTCGGGACGTCAAAGGAACTCTAATAAGCTTAATTCAAAACTCTCATTAAAAAGGTCAAGTGACATAATAGGTTCCTTGATTGAGACATTTTAATTCAAAGATTCAATCTTTAGTCATTGAAACACTCTTTGCGACTTCGTAGGGAACCTGAATATTTTAAACTCAAAACTCTCACTTTCTTACAAAGATTCTATCTTTAGCGGTAAAACCACTCTTCGCGACTTCAAAGGGACCTCGAATATGTTAAACTCAAAACTCTAACTCTCTTTCAAAGATTCAGTATTTCAATCTTTAAACATTAAAAAGGTCTAGTGATATATACGTACCTTGACTGAGGTAATTTCATTCAAAGATTCACTTTTTAGTTATTAAAACACTCATTGTGACGACAAAGGGAACTCGAATAAGTTTAACTGAAAACTCTCATTTTCTTTCAAAGATTTAATCTTTATACATTAAAATCGTCTGGTGACATAATAGGAACCTTGATTGAGGTATTTTCATTCAAAGATTCAGCCTTACTCATTAAAACACTAATCGGAACGTCAAAGGGAACTTGAATAGATTTAACTCAAAACTCTCATTTTCCTTCAAAGTTTTTATCTTTATACCTTAAGAATGTTAGTGACATAGTAGGTACCTTGATTGAGGTATTCTCATTCAAAGATTCAATCTTTACTCACTAAAACAATCTTCAGGTCGTTAAGGGGAACTCGAATAAGTTTAACTCACAACTCTCATTCTTTCAAAGATTCAATCTTTATACATGAAAAAGATCTAGTGACATAATAGGTACCTTGATTGAGGTAATTCAATATTTCCACCTTTATACAATAAAATGGTCTACTGACATATAGATACTTTGGTTGAGGAAATTTCATTCAAAGATTCAATCATTGCTCATTAAAACGCTCTTCGTGACGACAAAGGGAACTCGAATAAGTTTAACTCAAAACTCGCATTTTTTTCAAAGATTTAATCTTTAAACATCAAAATGGTCTAGTGACATAATAGGTACCTTGATTGAGGTATTTTCATTCAAAGATTCAATCTTTACTCATTAAAACACTCTTCAGGACGTCAAAGGGAACTCGAATAAGTTTAACTCACAACTCTCCTTTTCTTTCGAAGATCCAATCTTGATACATTAAAAAGGTCTAGTGACATAATAGGTACCGTGATTGAGGTAATTTCATTCTCTTTACTCATTAAAACACTCTTCGTGATGACAAAGGGAACTCGAATAAGTTTAACTCAAAACTCGCATTTTCAATCGAAGATTTAGACTTTGCAAATTAAAATGGTCCAGTGACATAACAGGTACCTTGATTGAGGTATTTTCATTCAGAGATTCAATCTTTAGTCATAAAAACACTCTTCGCGACTTCAAAGGGAACTCGAATAAGCTAAATTCTAAACTCTCATTTTCTTCCAAAGATTCAATCTTAATACATTAAAATGGTCTAGTGACATAATAGGTACCATGATAAGGGTAATTTCATTCAAAGATTCTATCTTTACTCATTAAAACACTCTTCGTGTCGTCAAAGGGAACTCAAATAATTTTAACTGAAAACTCTCATTTTCTTTCAAAGATTTATTCTTTATACATTGAAATGGGCTAGTGACATAATAGGTACCTTGATTGAGGTATTTTCATTCAAAGATTCATTCTTTACTCATTAAAACACTCTCGGCGACTTCATAGGGATCTCGAATAAGTTAAACTTAAAACTCTCAGTTTTTTTTCAGAGATTGAATCTTTGTACATTAGAAAGGTCATAGTGACACAATAGGTGCCTTGATTGAGGTCATTTCATTCAAAGATTCAATCTTTACTCATTAAAACACTTTTCGTGATGTCAAAGGGAACTCGAATAAGTTGAACTCAAAACTCTCAGTTTCTTTCAAAGATTCAATCATTATACAATAAATAGATCTAGTGACATAATAGGTGCCTTGACCCGTGACTTCATAGGGAACTCGAATAAGTTGATCTCAAAACTCTTATTTTCTTTCAAAGATTCAATTTTTACACGTTAAAAAGTTCTAATGACATAATAGGAACCTTGATTAAGGTAATTTCATTCGAAGATTCCATCTTTACTCATTAAAACACTCTTCTGTGACGTCAGAGGGAACTCGAATACGTTTAACTCAAAAACTCTTATTTTCTTTCAAAGAAATCTTTGGACATTAAAATGGTCTAGTAACAAAATAGGTGCCCTTATTGAGGTAGTTTCATTCAAAGATACAATCTTTACTCACTAAAATGCACTCTTCTCGACCTTATCGGGAACTCGAATAAGTTAAACTCAAAGCTCTCATTTTCTTTCGAAGATTCAATCTTTATACATTAAAAAGGTCTACTGACATAATAGGTCCATTGAATGATGTAATTTCATTCAAAGATTCAGTATTTACTCATTAAAACACTCTTCGTGATGTCAAAGGGAACTCGAATAAGTTTAACTCAAAACTCACATTTTCTTTCAAAGACTTAATCTTTATACATTAAAATGGTCTACTGACATAATAGGTACCTTAATTGAGGTATTTTCATTCAAAGATATAATCTTTCATCATTACAAGACTCTTCGGGACGTCAAAGGAACTCTAATAAGCTTAATTCAAAACTCTCATTAAAAAGGTCAAGTGACATTATAGGTTCCTTGATTGAGACATTTTAATTCAAAGATTCAATCTTTAGTCATTGAAACACTCTTTGCGACTTCGCAGGGAACCTGAATATTTTAAACTCAAAACTCTCACTTTCTTACAAAGATTCTATCTTTAGCGGTAAAACCACTCTTCGCGACTTCAAAGGGACCTCGAATATGTTAAACTCAAAACTCTAACTCTCTTTCAAAGATTCAGTATTTCAATCTTTAAACCTTAAAATGGTCTAGTGACATATACGTACCTTGACTGAGGTAATTTCATTCAAAGATTCACTTTTTAGTTATTAAAACACTCATTGTGACGACAAAGGGAACTCGAATAAGTTTAATTGAAAACTCTCATTTTCTTTCAAAGATTTAATCTTTATACATTAAAATCGTCTGGTGACATAATAGGAACCTTGATTGAGGTATTTTCATTCAAAGATTCAGCCTTACTCATTAAAACACTAATCGGAACGTCAAAGGGAACTTGAATAGATTTAACTCAAAACTCTCATTTTCCATCAAAGTTTTTATCTTTATACCTTAAGAATGTTAGTGACATAGTAGGTACCTTGATAGAGGTATTCTCATTCAAAGATTCAATCTTTACTCACTAAAACACTCTTCAGGTCGTTAAGGAGAACTCGAATAAGTTTAACTCACAACTCTCATTCTTTCAAAGATTCAATCTTTATACATGAAAAAGATCTAGTGACATAATAGGTACCTTGATTGAGGTAATTCAATATTTCCACCTTTATACAATAAAATGGTCTACTGACATATAGATACTTTGGTTGAGGAAATTTTATTCAAAGATTCAATCATTGCTCATTAAAACGCTCTTCGTGACGACAAAGGGAACTCGAATAAGTTTAACTCAAAACTCGCATTTTTTTCAAAGATTTAATCTTTAAACATCAAAATGGTCTAGTGACATAATAGGTACCTTGATTGAGGTATTTTCATTCAAAGATTCAATCTTTACTCATTAAAACACTCTTCAAGACGTCAAAGGGAACTCGAATAAGTTTAACTCACAACTCTCCTTTTTCTTTCGAAGATCCAATCTTGATACATTAAAAAGGTCTAGTGACATAATAGGTACCGTGATTGAGGTAATTTCATTCTCTTTACTCATTAAAACACTCTTCGTGACGACAAAGGGAACTCGAATAAGTTTAACTCAAAACTCGCATTTTCAATCGAAGATTTAAACTTTGCAAATTAAAATGGTCCAGTGACATAACAGGTACCTTGATTGAGGTATTTTCATTCAGAGATTCAATCTTTAGTCATAAAAACACTCTTCGCGACTTCAAAGGGAACTCGAATAAGCTAAATTCTAAACTCTCATTTTCTTCCAAAGATTCAATCTTAATACATTAAAACGGTCTAGTGACATAATAGGTACCATGATAAGGGTAATTTCATTCAAAGATTCTATCTTTACTCATTAAAACACTCTTCGTGTCGTCAAAGGGAACTCAAATAATTTTAACTGAAAACATCTAATTTTCTTTCAAAGATTTATTCTTTATACATTGAAATGGGCTAGTGACATAATAGGTACCTTGATTGAGGTATTTTCATTCAAAGATTCATTCTTTACTCATTAAAACACTCTCCGCGACTTCATAGGGATCTCGAGTAAGTTAAACTTAAAACTCTCAGTTTTTTTCAGAGATTGAATCTTTGTACATTAGAAAGGTCATAGTGACACAATAGGTGCCTTGATTGAGGTCATTTCATTCAAAGATTCAATCTTTACTCATTAAAACACTCTTCGTGATGTCAAAGGGAACTCGAATAAGTTGAACTCAAAACTCTCAGTTTCTTTCAAAGATTCAATCATTATACAATAAATAGATCTAGTGACATAATAGGTGCCTTGACCCGTGACTTCATAGGGAACTCGAATAAGTTGATCTCAAAACTCTTATTTTCTTTCAAAGATTCAATTTTTACACGTTAAAAAGTTCTAATGACATAATAGGAACCTTGATTAAGGTAATTTCATTCGAAGATTCCATCTTTACTCATTAAAACACTCTTCTGTGACGTCAGAGGGAACTCGAATACGTTTAACTCAAAAACTCTTATTTTCTTTCAAAGAAATCTTTGGACATTAAAATGGTCTAGTAACAAAATAGGTGCCCTTATTGAGGTAGTTTCATTCAAAGATACAATCTTTACTCACTAAAAAGCACTCTTCTCGACCTTATCGGGAACTCGAATAAGTTAAACTCAAAGCTCTCATTTTCTTTCGAAGATTCAATCTTTATACATTAAAAAGGTCTACTGACATAATAGGTCTATTGAATGATGTAATTTCATTCAAAGATTCAGTATTTACTCATTAAAACACTCTTCGTGATGTCAAAGGGAACTCGAATAAGTTTAACTCAAAACTCACATTTTCTTTCAAAGACTTAATCTTTATACATTAAAATGGTCTATTGACATAATAGGTACCTTAATTGAGGTATTTTCATTCAAAGATATAATCTTTCATCATTACAAGACTCTTCGGGACGTCAAAGGAACTCTAATAAGCTTAATTCAAAACTCTCATTAAAAAGGTCAAGTGACATAATAGGTTCCTTGATTGAGACATTTTAATTCAAAGATTCAATCTTTAGTCATTGAAACACTCTTTGCGACTTCGTAGGGAACCTGAATATTTTAAACTCAAAACTCTCACTTTCTTACAAAGATTCTATCTTTAGCGGTAAAACCACTCTTCGCGACTTCAAAGGGACCTCGAATATGTTAAACTCAAAACTCTAACTCTCTTTCAAAGATTCAGTATTTCAATCTTTAAACATTAAAATGGTCTAGTGACATATACGTACCTTGACTGAGGTAATTTCATTCAAAGATTACTTTTTAGTTATTAAAACACTCATTGTGACGACAATTGGAACTCGAATAAGTTTAACTGAAAACTCTCATTTTCTTTCAAAGATTTAATCTTTATACATTAAAATCGTCTGGTGACATAATAGGAACCTTGATTGAGGTATTTTCATTCAAAGATTCAGCCTTACTCATTAAAACACTAATCGGAACGTCAAAGGGAACTTGAATAGATTTAACTCAAAACTCTCATTTTCCTTCAAAGTTTTTATCTTTATACCTTAAGAATGTTAGTGACATAGTAGGTACCTTGATTGAGGTATTCTCATTCAAAGATTCAATCTTTACTCACTAAAACACTCTTCAGGTCGTTAAGGGGAACTCGAATAAGTTTAACTCACAACTCTCATTCTTTCAAAGATTCAATCTTTATACATGAAAAAGATCTAGTGACATAATAGGTACCTTGATTGAGGTAATTCAATATTTCCACCTTTATACAATAAAATGGTCTACTGACATATAGATACTTTGGTTGAGAAAATTTCATTCAAAGATTCAATCATTGCTCATTAAAACGCTCTTCGTGACGACAAAGGGAACTCGTATAAGTTTAACTCAAAACTCGCATTTTTTTCAAAGATTTAATCTTTAAACATCAAAATGGTCTAGTGACATAATAGGTACCTTGATTGAGGTATTTTCATTCAAAGATTCAATCTTTACTCATTAAAACACTCTTCAGGACGTCAAAGGGAACTCGAATAAGTTTAACTCACAACTCTCCTTTTCTTTCGAAGATCCAATCTTGATACATTAAAAAGGTCTAGTGACATAATAGGTACCGTGATTGAGGTAATTTCATTCTCTTTACTCACTAAAACACTCTTCGTGACGACAAAGGGAACTCGAATAAGTTTAACTCAAAACTCGCATTTTCAATCGAAGATTTAAACTTTGCAAATTAAAATGGTCCAGTGACATAACAGGTACCTTGATTGAGGTATTTTCATTCAGAGATTCAATCTTTAGTCATTAAAACACTCTTCGCGACTTCAAAGGGAACTCGAATAAGCTAAATTCTAAACTCTCATTTTCTTCCAAAGATTCAATCTTAATACATTAAAACGGTCTAGTGACATAATAGGTACCATGATAAGGGTAATTTCATTCAAAGATTCTATCTTTACTCATTAAAACACTCTTCGTGTCGTCAAAGGGAACGCAAATAATTTTAACTGAAAACATCTAATTTTCTTTCAAAGATTTATTCTTTATACATTGAAATGGGCTAGTGACATAATAGGTACCTTGATTGAGGTATTTTCATTCAAAGATTCATTCTTTACTCATTAAAACACTCTCCGCGACTTCATAGGGATCTCGAGTAAGTTAAACTTAAAACTCTCAGTTTTTTTCAGAGATTGAATCTTTGTACATTAGAAAGGTCATAGTGACACAATAGGTGCCTTGATTGAGGTCATTTCATTCAAAGATTCAATCTTTACTCATTAAAACACTTTTCGTGATGTCAAAGGCAACTCGAATAAGTTGAACTCAAAACTCTCAGTTTCTTTCAAAGATTCAATCATTATACAATAAATAGATCTAGTGACATAATAGGTGCCTTGACCCGTGACTTCATAGGGAACTCGAATAAGTTGATCTCAAAACTCTTATTTTCTTTCAAAGATTCAATTTTTACACGTTAAAAAGTTCTAATGACATAATAGGAACCTTGATTAAGGTAATTTCATTCGAAGATTCCATCTTTACTCATTAAAACACTCTTCTGTGACGTCAGAGGGAACTCGAATACGTTTAACTCAAAAACTCTTATTTTCTTTCAAAGAAATCTTTGGACATTAAAATGGTCTAGTAACAAAATAGGTGCCCTTATTGAGGTAGTTTCATTCAAAGATACAATCTTTACTCACTAAAAAGCACTCTTCTCGACCTTATCGGGAACTCGAATAAGTTAAACTCAAAGCTCTCATTTTCTTTCGAAGATTCAATCTTTATACATTAAAAAGGTCTACTGACATAATAGGTCTATTGAATGATGTAATTTCATTCAAAGATTCAGTATTTACTCATTAAAACACTTTTCGTGATGTCAAAGGGAACTCGAATAAGTTTAACTCAAAACTCACATTTTCTTTCAAAGACTTAATCTTTATACATTAAAATGGTCTACTGACATAATAGGTACCTTAATTGAGGTATTTTCATTCAAAGATATAATCTTTCATCATTACAAGACTCTTCGGGACGTCAAAGGAACTCTAATAAGCTTAATTCAAAACTCTCATTAAAAAGGTCAAGTGACATAATTGGTTCCTTGATTGAGACATTTTAATTCAAAGATTCAATCTTTAGTCATTGAAACACTCTTTGCGACTTCGCAGGGAACCTGAATATTTTAAACTCAAAACTCTCACTTTCTTACAAAGATTCTATCTTTAGCGGTAAAACCACTCTTCGCGACTTCAAAGGGACCTCGAATATGTTAAACTCAAAACTCTAACTCTCTTTCAAAGATTCAGTATTTCAATCTTTAAACATTAAAAAGGTCTAGTGACATATACGTACCTTGACTGAGGTAATTTCATTCAAAGATTCACTTTTTAGTTATTAAAACACTCATTGTGACGACAAAGGGAACTCGAATAAGTTTAATTGAAAACTCTCATTTTCTTTCAAAGATTTAATCTTTATACATTAAAATCGTCTGGTGACATAATAGGAACCTTGATTGAGGTATTTTCATTCAAAGATTCAGCCTTACTCATTAAAACACTAATCGGAACGTCAAAGGGAACTTGAATAGATTTAACTCAAAACTCTCATTTTCCTTCAAAGTTTTTATCTTTATACCTTAAGAATGTTAGTGACATAGTAGGTACCTTGATTGAGGTATTCTCATTCAAAGATTCAATCTTTACTCACTAAAACACTCTTCAGGTCGTTTAGGGGAACTCGAATAAGTTTAACTCACAACTCTCATTCTTTCAAAGATTCAATCTTTATACATGAAAAAGATCTAGTGACATAATAGGTACCTTGATTGAGGTAATTCAATATTTCCTCCTTTATACAATAAAATGGTCTACTGACATATAAATACTTTGGTTGAGGAAATTTCATTCAAAGATTCAATCATTGCTCATTAAAACGCTCTTCGTGACGACAAAGGGAACTCGAATAAGTTTAACTCAAAACTCGCATTTTTTTCAAAGATTTAATCTTTAAACATCAAAATGGTCTAGTGACATAATAGGTACCTTGATTGAGGTATTTTCATTCAAAGATTCAATCTTTACTCATTAAAACACTCTTCAGGACGTCAAAGGGAACTCGAATAAGTTTAACTCACAACTCTCCTTTTCTTTCGAAGATCCAATCTTGATACATTAAAAAGGTCTAGTGACATAATAGGTACCGTGATTGAGGTAATTTCATTCTCTTTACTCACTAAAACACTCTTCGTTACGACAAAGGGAACTCGAATAAGTTTAACTCAAAACTCGCATTTTCAATCGAAGATTTAAACTTTGCAAATTAAAATGGTCCAGTGACATAACAGGTACCTTGATTGAGGTATTTTCATTCAGAGATTCAATCTTTAGTCATAAAAACACTCTTCGCGACTTCAAAGGGAACTCGAATAAGCTAAATTCTAAACTCTCATTTTCTTCCAAAGATTCAATCTTAATACATTAAAACGGTCTAGTGACATAATAGGTACCATGATAAGGGTAATTTCATTCAAAGATTCTATCTTTACTCATTAAAACACTCTTCGTGTCGTCAAAGGGAACTCAAATAATTTTAACTGAAAACATCTAATTTTCTTTCAAAGATTTATTCTTTATACATTGAAATGGGCTAGTGACATAATAGGTACCTTGATTGAGGTATTTTCATTCAAAGATTCATTCTTTACTCATTAAAACACTCTCCGCGACTTCATAGGGATCTCGAGTAAGTTAAACTTAAAACTCTCAGTTTTTTTCAGAGATTGAATCTTTGTACATTAGAAAGGTCATAGTGACACAATAGGTGCCTTGATTGAGGTCATTTCATTCAAAGATTCAATCTTTACTCATTAAAACACTTTTCGTGATGTCAAAGGGAACTCGAATAAGTTGAACTCAAAACTCTCAGTTTCTTTCAAAGATTCAATCATTATACAATAAATAGATCTAGTGACATAATAGGTGCCTTGACCCGTGACTTCATAGGGAACTCGAATAAGTTGATCTCAAAACTCTTATTTTCTTTCAAAGATTCAATTTTTACACGTTAAAAAGTTCTAATGACATAATAGGAACCTTGATTAAGGTAATTTCATTCGAAGATTCCATCTTTACTCATTAAAACACTCTTCTGTGACGTCAAAGGGAACTCGAATACGTTTAACTCAAAAACTCTTATTTTCTTTCAAAGAAATCTTTGGACATTAAAATGGTCTAGTAACAAAATAGGTGCCCTTATTGAGGTAGTTTCATTCAAAGATACAATCTTTACTCACTAAAAAGCACTCTTCTCGACCTTATCGGGAACTCGAATAAGTTAAACTCAAAGCTCTCATTTTCTTTCGAAGATTCAATCTTTATACATTAAAAAGGTCTACTGACATAATAGGTCTATTGAATGATGTAATTTCATTCAAAGATTCAGTATTTAGTCATTAAAACACTTTTCGTGATGTCAAAGGGAACTCGAATAAGTTTAACTCAAAACTCACATTTTCTTTCAAAGACTTAATCTTTATACATTAAAATGGTCTACTGACATAATAGGTACCTTAATTGAGGTATTTTCATTCAAAGATATAATCTTTCATCATTACAAGACTCTTCGGGACGTCAAAGGAACTCTAATAAGCTTAATTCAAAACTCTCATTAAAAAGGTCAAGTGACATAATAGGTTCCTTGATTGAGACATTTTAATTCAAAGATCCAATCTTTAGTCATTGAAACACTCTTTGCGACTTCGTAGGGAACCTGAATATTTTAAACTCAAAACTCTCACTTTCTTACAAAGATTCTATCTTTAGCGGTAAAACCAATCTTTGCGACTTCAAAGGGACCTCGAATATGTTAAACTCAAAACTCTAACTCTCTTTCAAAGATTCAGTATTTCAATCTTTAAACATTAAAATGGCCTAGTGACATATACGTACCTTGACTGAGGTAATTTCATTCAAAGATTACTTTTTAGTTATTAAAACACTCATTGTGACGACAAAGGGAACTCGAATAAGTTTAACTGAAAACTCTCATTTTCTTTCAAAGATTTAATCTTTATACATTAAAATCGTCTGGTGACATAATAGGAACCTTGATTGAGGTATTTTCATTCAAAGATTCAGCCTTACTCATTAAAACACTAATCGGAACGTCAAAGGGAACTTGAATAGATTTAACTCAAAACTCTCATTTTCCTTCAAAGTTTTTATCTTTATACCTTAAGAATGTTAGTGACATAGTAGGTACCTTGATTGAGGTATTCTCATTCAAAGATTCAATCTTTACTCACTAAAACACTCTTCAGGTCGTTAAGGGGAACTCGAATAAGTTTAACTCACAACTCTCATTCTTTCAAAGATTCAATCTTTTATACATGAAAAAGATCTAGTGACATAATAGGTACCTTGATTGAGGTAATTCAATATTTCCACCTTTATACAATAAAATGGTCTACTGACATATAGATACTTTGGTTGAGAAAATTTCATTCAAAGATTCAATCATTGCTCATTAAAACGCTCTTCGTGACGACAAAGGGAACTCGAATAAGTTTAACTCAAAACTCGCATTTTTTTTAAAGATTTAATCTTTAAACATCAAAATGGTCTAGTGACATAATAGGTACCTTGATTGAGGTATTTTCATTCAAAGATTCAATCTTTACTCATTAAAACACTCTTCAGGACGTCAAAGGGAACTCGAATAAGTTTAACTCACAACTCTCCTTTTCTTTCGAAGATCCAATCTTGATACATTAAAAAGGTCTAGTGACATAATAGGTACCGTGATTGAGGTAATTTCATTCGAGGAATCAATCTTTACTCATTAAAACACTCTTCGTGACGACAAAGGGAACTCGAATAAGTTTAACTCAAAACTCGCATTTTCAATCGAAGATTTAAACTTTGCAAATTAAAATGGTCCAGTGACATAACAGGTACCTTGATTGAGGTATTTTCATCCAGAGATTCAATCTTTAGTCATAAAAACACTCTTCGCGACTTCAAAGGGAACTCGAATAAGCTAACTTCTAAACTCTCATTTTCTTTCAAAGATTCAATCTTAATACATTAAAACGGTCTAGTGACATAATAGGTACCATGATCAGGGTAATTTCGTTCAAAGATTCTATCTTTACTCATTAAAACACTCTTCGTGTCGTCAAAGGGAACTCAAATAATTTCAACTGAAAACTCTCATTTTCTTTCAAAGATTTATTATTTATACATTGAAATGGGCTAGTGACATAATAGGTACCTTGATTGAGGTATTTTCATTCAAAGATTCATTCTTTAATCATTAAAACACTCTCCGCGACTTCATAGGGATCTCGAATAAGTTAAACTTAAAACTCTCAGTTTTTTTTCAGAGATTTAATCTTTGTACATTAGAAAGGTCATAGTGACACAATAGGTGCCTTGATTGAGGTCATTTCATTCAAAGATTCAATCTTTACTCATTAAAACACTTTTCGTGATGTCAAAAGGAACTCGAATAAGTTGAACTCAAAACTCTCAGTTTCTTTCAAAGATTCAATCATTATACAATAAATAGATCTAGTGACATAATAGGTGCCTTGACCCGTGACTTCATAGGGAACCCGAATAAGTTGATCTCAAAACTCTTATTTTCTTTCAAAGATTCAATTTTTACACGTTAAAAAGTTCTAATGACATAATAGGAACCTTGATTAAGGTAATTTCATTCGAAGATTCCATCTTTACTCATTAAAACACTCTTCTGTTACGTCAAAGGGAACTCGAATACGTTTAACTCAAAAACTTTTATTTTCTTTCAAAGAAATCTTTGGACATTAAAATGGTCTAGTAACAAAATAGGTGCCCTTATTGAGGTAGTTTCATTCAAAGATACAATCTTTACTCACTAAAAAGCACTCTTCTCGACCTTATCGGGAACTCGAATAAGTTAAACTCAAAGCTCTCATTTTCTTTCGAAGATTCAATCTTTATACATTAAAAAGGTCTACTGACATAATAGGTCCATTGAATGATGTAATTTCATTCAAAGATTCAGTATTTACTCATTAAAATACTCTTCGTGATGTCAAAGGGAACTCGAATAAGTTTAACTCAAAACTCACATTTTCTTTCAAAGACTTAATCTTTATACATTAAAATGGTCTACTGACATAATAGGTACCTTAATTGAGGTATTTTCATTCAAAGATATAATCTTTCATCATTACAAGACTCTTCGGGACGTCAAAGGAACTCTAATAGGCTTAATTCAAAACTCTCATTAAAAAGGTCAAGTGACATAATAGGTTCCTTGATTGAGACATTTTAATTCAAAGATTCAATCTTTAGTCATTGAAACACTCTGTGCGACTTCGCAGGGAACCTGAATATTTTAAACTCAAAACTCTCACTTTCTTACAAAGATTCTATCTTTAGCGGTAAAACCACTCTTCGCGACTTCAAAGGGACCTCGAATATGTTAAACTCAAAACTCTAACTCTCTTTCAAAGATTCAGTATTTCAATCTTTAAACATTAAAAAGGTCTAGTGACATATACGTACCTTGACTGAGGTAATTTCATTCAAAGATTCACTTTTTAGTTATTAAAACACTCATTGTGACGACAAAGGGAACTCGAATAAGTTTAACTGAAAACTCTCATTTTCTTTCAAAGATTTAATCTTTATACATTAAAATCGTCTGGTGACATAATAGGAACCTTGATTGAGGTATTTTCATTCAAAGATTCAGCCTTACTCATTAAAACACTAATCGGAACGTCAAAGGGAACTTGAATAGATTTAACTCAAAACTCTCATTTTCCTTCAAAGTTTTTATCTTTATACCTTAAGAATGTTAGTGACATAGTAGGTACCTTGATTGAGGTATTCTCATTCAAAGATTCAATCTTTACTCACTAAAACACTCTTCAGGTCGTTAAGGGGAACTCGAATAAGTTTAACTCACAACTCTCATTCTTTCAAAGATTCAATCTTTATACATGAAAAAGATCTAGTGACATAATAGGTACCTTGATTGAGGTAATTCAATATTTCCACCTTTATACAATAAAATGGTCTACTGACATATAGATACTTTGGTTGAGGAAATTTCATTCAAAGATTCAATCATTGCTCATTAAAACGCTCTTCGTGACGACAAAGGGAACTCGAATAAGTTTAACTCAAAACTCGCATTTTTTTCAAAGATTTAATCTTTAAACATCAAAATGGTCTAGTGACATAATAGGTACCTTGATTGAGGTATTTTCATTCAAAGATTCAATCTTTACTCATTAAAACACTCTTCAGGACGTCAAAGGGAACTCGAATAAGTTTAACTCACAACTCTCC
The DNA here is from genome assembly GCF_030987335.1 of Cornus florida. Taxonomy (NCBI): domain Eukaryota; kingdom Viridiplantae; phylum Streptophyta; class Magnoliopsida; order Cornales; family Cornaceae; genus Cornus; species Cornus florida. The sequence goes on from NW_026775577.1 coordinate 67,281,571, forward strand.
TTTTCTTTCGAAGATCCAATCTTGATACATTAAAAAGGTCTAGTGACATAATAGGTACCGTAATTGAGGTAATTTCATTCTCTTTACTCATTAAAACACTCTTCGTGACGACAAAGGGAACTCGAATAAGTTTAACTCATAACTCGCATTTTCAATCGAAGATTTAAACTTTGCAAATTAAAATGGTCCAGTGACATAACAGGTACCTTGATTGAGGTATTTTCATTCAGAGATTCAATCTTTAGTCATAAAAACACTCTTCGCGACTTCAAAGGGAACTCGAATAAGCTAAATTCTAAACTCTCATTCTCTTCCAAAGATTCAATCTTAATACATTAAAACGGTCTAGTGACATAATAGGTACCATGATAAGGGTAATTTCATTCAAAGATTCTATCTTTACTCATTAAAACACTCTTCGTGTCGTCAAAGGGAACTCAAATAATTTTAACTGAAAACTCTCATTTTCTTTCAAAGATTTATTCTTTATACATTGAAATGGGCTAGTGACATAATAGGTACCTTGATTGAGGTATTTTCATTCAAAGATTCATTCTTTACTCATTAAAACACTCTCCGCGACTTCATAGGGATCTCGAATAAGTTAAACTTAAAACTCTCAGTTTTTTTCAGAGATTGTATCTTTGTACATTAGAAAGGTCATAGTGACACAATAGGTGCCTTGATTGAGGTCATTTCATTCAAAGATTCAATCTTTACTCATTAAAGCACTATTCGTGATGTCAAAGGGAACTCGAATAAGTTGAACTCAAAACTCTCAGTCTCTTTCAAAGATTCAATCATTATACAATAAATAGATCTAGTGACATAATAGGTGCCTTGACCCGTGACTTCATAGGGAACTCGAATAAGTTGATCTCAAAACTCTTATTTTCTTTCAAAGATTCAATTTTTACACGTTAAAAAGTTCTAATGACATGATAGGAACCTTGATTAAGGTAATTTCATTCGAAGATTCCATCTTTACTCATTAAAACACTCTTCTGTGACGTCAAAGGGAACTCGAATACGTTTAACTCAAAAACTCTTATTTTCTTTCAAAGAAATCTTTGGACATTAAAACGGTCTAGTAACAAAATAGGTGCCCTTATTGAGGTAGTTTCATTCAAAGATACAATCTTTACTCACTAAAAAGCACTCTTCTCGACCTTATCGGGAACTCGAATAAGTTAAACTCAAAGCTCTCATTTTCTTTCGAAGATTCAATCTTTATACATTAAAAAGGTCTACTGACATAATAGGTCCATTGAATGATGTAATTTCATTCAAAGATTCAGTATTTACTCATTAAAACACTCTTCGTGATGTCAAAGGGAACTCGAATAAGTTTAACTCAAAACTCACATTTTCTTTCAAAGACTTAATCTTTATACATTAAAATGGTCTACTGACATAATAGGTACCTTAATTGAGGTATTTTCATTCAAAGATATAATCTTTCATTATTACAAGACTCTTCGGGACGTCAAAGGAACTCTAATAAGCTTAATTCAAAACTCTCATTAAAAAGGTCAAGTGACATAATAGGTTCCTTGATTGAGACATTTTAATTCAAAGATTCAATCTTTAGTCATTGAAACACCCTTTGCGACTTCGCAGGGAACCTGAATATTTTAAACTCAAAACTCTCACTTTCTTACAAAGATTCTATCTTTAGCGGTAAAACCACTCTTCGTGACTTCAAAGGGACCTCGAATATGTTAAACTCAAAACTCTAACTCTCTTTCAAAGATTCAGTATTTCAATCTTTAAACATTAAAATGGTCTAGTGACATATACGTACCTTGACTGAGGTAATTTCATTCAAAGATTCACTTTTAGTTATTAAAACACTCATTGTGACGACAAAGGGAACTCGAATAAGTTTAACTGAAAACTCTCATTTTCTTTCAAAGATTTAATCTTTATACATTAAAATCGTCTGGTGACATAATAGGAACCTAGATTGAGGTATTTTCATTCAAAGATTCAGCCTTACTCATTAAAACACTAATCGGAACGTCAAAGGGAACTTGAATTGATTTAACTCGAAAATCTCATTTTCCTTCAAAGTTTTTATCTTTATACCTTAAGAATGTTAGTGACATAGTAGGTACCTTGATTGAGGTATTCTCATTCAAAGATTCAATCTTTACTCACTAAAACACTTTTCAGGTCGTTAAGGGGAACTCGAATAAGTTTAACTCACAACTCTCATTCTTTCAAAGATTCAATCTTTATACATGAAAAAGATCTAGTGACATAATAGGTACCTTGATTGAGGTAATTCAATATTTCCACCTTTATACAATAAAATGGTCTACTGACATATAGATACTTTGGTTGAGGAAATTTCATTCAAAGATTCAATCATTGCTCATTAAAACGCCCTTCGTGACGACAAAGGGAACTCGAATAAGTTTAACTCAAAACTCGCATTTCTTTCAAAGATTTAATCTTTAAACATCAAAATGGTCTAGTGACATAATAGGTACCTTGATTGAGGTATTTTCATTCAAAGATTCAATCTTTACTCATTAAAACACTCTTCAGGACGTCAAAGGGAACTCGAATAAGTTTAACTCACAACTCTCCTTTTCTTTCGAAGATCCAATCTTGATACATTAAAAAGGTCTAGTGACATAATAGGTACCGTGATTGAGGTAATTTCATTTGAGGAATCAATCTTTACTCATTAAAACACTCTTCGTGACGACAAAGGGAACTCGAATAAGTTTAACTCAGAACTCGCATTTTCAATCGAAGATTTAAACTTTGCAAATTAAAATGGTCCAGTGACATAACAGGTACCTTGATTGAGGTATTTTCATTCAGAGATTCAATCTTTAGTCATAAAAACACTCTTCACGACTTCAAAGGGAACTCGAATAAGCTAAATTCTAAACTCTCATTTTCTTTCAAAGATTCAATCTTAATACATTAAAACGGTCTAGTGACATAATAGGTACCATGATCAGGGTAATTTCGTTCAAAGATTCTATCTTTACTCATTAAAACACTCTTCGTGTCGTCAAAGGGAACTCAAATAATTATAACTGAAAACTCTCATTTTCTTTCAAAGATTTATTCTTTATACATTGAAATGGGCTAGTGACATAATAGGTACCTTGATTGAGGTATTTTCATTCAAAGATTCATTCTTTACTCATTAAAACACTCTCCGCGACTTCATAGGGATCTCGAGTAAGTTAAACTTAAAACTCTCAGTTTTTTTCAGAGATTGAATCTTTGTACATTAGAAAGGTCATAGTGACACAATAGGTGCCTTGATTGAGGTCATTTCATTCAAAGATTCAATCTTTACTCATTAAAACACTTTTCGTGATGTCAAAGGGAACTCGAATAAGTTGAACTCAAAACTCTCAGTTTCTTTCAAAGATTCAATCATTATACAATAAATAGATCTAGTGACATAATAGGTGCCTTGACCCGTGACTTCATAGGGAACTCGAATAAGTTGATCTCAAAACTCTTATTTTCTTTCAAAGATTCAATTTTTACACGTTAAAAAAGTTCTAATGACATAATAGGAACCTTGATTAAGGTAATTTCATTCGAAGATTCCATCTTTACTCATTAAAACACTCTTCTGTGACGTCAAAGGGAACTCGAATACGTTTAACTCAAAAACTCTTATTTTCTTTCAAAGAAATCTTTGGACATTAAAATGGTCTAGTAACAAAATAGGTGCCCTTATTGAGGTAGTTTCATTCAAAGATACAATCTTTACTCACTAAAAAGCACTCTTCTCGACCTTATCGGGAACTCGAATAAGTTAAACTCAAAGCTCTCATTTTCTTTCGAAGATTCAATCTTTATACATTAAAAAGGTATACTGACATAATAGGTCTATTGAATGATGTAATTTCATTCAAAGATTCAGTATTTAGTCATTAAAACACTCTTCGTGATGTCAAAGGGAACTCGAATAAGTTTAACTCAAAACTCACATTTTCTTTCAAAGACTTAATCTTTATACATTAAAATGGTCTACTGACATAATAGGTACCTTAATTGAGGTATTTTCATTCAAAGATATAATCTTTCATCATTACAAGACTCTTCGGGACGTCAAAGGAACTCTAATAAGCTTAATTCAAAACTCTCATTAAAAAGGTCAAGTGACATAATAGGTTCCTTGATTGAGACATTTTAATTCAAAGATCCAATCTTTAGTCATTGAAACACACTTTGCGACTTCGTAGGGAACCTGAATATTTTAAACTCAAAACTCTCACTTTCTTACAAAGATTCTATCTTTAGCGGTAAAACCAATCTTTGCGACTTCAAAGGGACCTCGAATATGTTAAACTCAAAACTCTAACTCTCTTTCAAAGATTCAGTATTTCAATCTTTAAACATTAAAATGGCCTAGTGACATATACGTACCTTGACTGAGGTAATTTCATTCAAAGATTACTTTTTAGTTATTAAAACACTCATTGTGACGACAAAGGGAACTCGAATAAGTTTAACTGAAAACTCTCATTTTCTTTCAAAGATTTAATCTTTATACATTAAAATCGTCTGGTGACATAATAGGAACCTTGATTGAGGTATTTTCATTCAAAGATTCAGCCTTACTCATTAAAACACTAATCGGAACGTCAAAGGGAACTTGAATAGATTTAACTCAAAACTCTCATTTTCCTTCAAAGTTTTTATCTTTATACCTTAAGAATGTTAGTGACATAGTAGGTACCTTGATTGAGGTATTCTCATTCAAAGATTCAATCTTTACTCACTAAAACACTCTTCAGGTCGTTAAGGGGAACTCGAATAAGTTTAACTCACAACTCTCATTCTTTCAAAGATTTAATCTTTATACATGAAAAAGATCTAGTGACATAATAGGTACCTTGATTGAGGTAATTCAATATTTCCACCTTTATACAATAAAATGGTCTACTGACATATAGATACTTTGGTTGAGAAAATTTCATTCAAAGATTCAATCATTGCTCATTAAAACGCTCTTCGTGACGACAAAGGGAACTCGAATAAGTTTAACTCAAAACTCGCATTTTTTTTAAAGATTTAATCTTTAAACATCAAAATGGTCTAGTGACATAATAGGTACCTTGATTGAGGTATTTTCATTCAAAGATTCAATCTTTACTCATTAAAACACTCTTCAGGACGTCAAAGGGAACTCGAATAAGTTTAACTCACAACTATCCTTTTCTTTCGAAGATCCAATCTTGATACATTAAAAAGGTCTAGTGACATAATAGGTACCGTGATTGAGGTAATTTCATTCGAGGAATCAATCTTTACTCATTAAAACACTCTTCGTGACGACAAAGGGAACTCGAATAAGTTTAACTCAAAACTCGCATTTTCAATCGAAGATTTAAACTTTGCAAATTGAAATGGTCCAGTGACATAACAGGTACCTTGATTGAGGTATTTTCATCCAGAGATTCAATCTTTAGTCATAAAAACACTCTTCGCGACTTCAAAGGGAACTCGAATAAGCTAACTTCTAAACTCTCATTTTCTTTCAAAGATTCAATCTTAATACATTAAAACGGTCTAGTGACATAATAGGTACCATGATCAGGGTAATTTCGTTCAAAGATTCTATCTTTACTCATTAAAACACTCTTCGTGTCGTCAAAGGGAACTCAAATAATTATAACTGAAAACTCTCATTTTCTTTCAAAGATTTATTCTTTATACATTGAAATGGGCTAGTGACATAATAGGTACCTTGATTGAGGTATTTTCATTCAAAGATTCATTCTTTAATCATTAAAACACTCTCCGCGACTTCATAGGGATCTCGAATAAGTTAAACTTAAAACTCTCAGTTTTTTTTCAGAGATTGAATCTTTGTACATTAGAAAGGTCATAGTGACACAATAGGTGCCTTGATTGAGGTCATTTCATTCAAAGATTCAATCTTTACTCATTAAAATACTTTTCGTGATGTCAAAAGGAACTCGAATAAGTTGAACTCAAAACTCTCAGTTTCTTTCAAAGATTCAATCATTATACAATAAATAGATCTAGTGACATAATAGGTGCCTTGACCCGTGACTTCATAGGGAACTCGAATAAGTTGATCTCAAAACTCTTATTTTCTTTCAAAGATTCAATTTTTACACGTTAAAAAGTTCTAATGACATAATAGGAACCTTGATTAAGGTAATTTCATTCGAAGATTCCATCTTTACTCATTAAAACACTCTTCTGTTACGTCAAAGGGAACTCGAATACGTTTAACTCAAAAACTTTTATTTTCTTTCAAAGAAATCTTTGGATATTAAAATGGTCTAGTAACAAAATAGGTGCCCTTATTGAGGTAGTTTCATTCAAAGATACAATCTTTACTCACTAAAAAGCACTCTTCTCGACCTTATCGGGAACTCGAATAAGTTAAACTCAAAGCTCTCATTTTCTTTCGAAGATTCAATCTTTATACATTAAAAAGGTCTACTGACATAATAGGTCCATTGAATGATGTAATTTCATTCAAAGATTCAGTATTTACTCATTAAAATACTCTTCGTGATGTCAAAGGGAACTCGAATAAGTTTAACTCAAAACTCACATTTTCTTTCAAAGACTTAATCTTTATACATTAAAATGGTCTACTGACATAATAGGTACCTTAATTGAGGTATTTTCATTCAAAGATATAATCTTTCATCATTACAAGACTCTTCGGGACGTCAAAGGAACTCTAATAAGCTTAATTCAAAACTCTCATTAAAAAGGTCAAGTGACATAATAGGTTCCTTGATTGAGACATTTTAATTCAAAGATTCAATCTTTAGTCATTGAAACACTCTTTGCGACTTCGCAGGGAACCTGAATATTTTAAACTCAAAACTCTCACTTTCTTACAAAGATTCTATCTTTAGCGGTAAAACCACTCTTCGCGACTTCAAAGGGACCTCGAATATGTTAAACTCAAAACTCTAACTCTCTTTCAAAGATTCAGTATTTCAATCTTTAAACATTAAAAAGGTCTAGTGACATATACGTACCTTGACTGAGGTAATTTCATTCAAAGATTCACTTTTTAGTTATTAAAACACTCATTGTGACGACAAAGGGAACTCGAATAAGTTTAACTGAAAACTCTCATTTTCTTTCAAAGATTTAATCTTTATACATTAAAATCGTCTGGTGACATAATAGGAACGTTGATTGAGGTATTTTCATTCAAAGATTCAGCCTTACTCATTAAAACACTAATCGGAACGTCAAAGGGAACTTGAATAGATTTAACTCAAAACTCTCATTTTCCTTCAAAGTTTTTATCTTTATACCTTAAGAATGTTAGTGACATAGTAGGTACCTTGATTGAGGTATTCTCATTCAAAGATTCAATCTTTACTCACTAAAACACTCTTCATGACACACCCCAACCCAACTTACATTATTAAACAAATTGAATAAATTGGAATGCATCTAACCATCTGCATTAACCTCCTCTAAATATAACGTCATCCTACATCAGAGCACCTGTTTAACAGTTTACAATTCAAAAACTACCTATAGGCCTGTTATGCAAATTCTGACAAACAAAAATATTAACGGCAACTTATACTATTAAATTCTATTATAATATTTACATATTAAACAAAAGACGTTCCATTGTTCTTTTTCCCATTCCCACTCAAAAATTCTAGACCTGGCAGTAGCGACCCAACCTTGTACCTGAAAAAAATATAGATATGGAAGGAGTGAGCTTAAAGCCCAGTGAATGCAACACTACTACATCAGAGTAATATAAACAAATATTATCTGATAACTTCAATTAAACTTCATTAATATATTACAGGCATTAAAATATAGTACTCTCCTTCTAGGCCAGAGTATGGACCTTGTTTAGATATAGTACTCTCTTTCTTGGCCAGAGTATGGACCTTATTTAGTGTAGTACTCTCTTTCCAGGCCAGAGTATGGACCTTATATAATATATTACTCTCCTTCCAGGCCAGAGTATGGACCCTATTTAAATATAATCAAATTATATATATTCATCTTCAACTCACATAAACAACTTCAATACTTCAATTAAACACATCCAGGTATAAACTTCCAGTGAGTACACTCACCTTGGCTACTTTTCAAATTGTCTACTTATCCTTTGATATTGCTGAAGTGATCAGTTCATTCTCCTTGCCTGGACAAGAATATAACCAAGTTATATTTATTTTCTAAAGAGAATTAAATCACAATCATCACCTCAATTACAATTCTCAAACTTTATACACCCTTTTGGCTAAATTCTAATCACATGTCTTTATATAAATTTCCAGCTTGATGACCCCAAAGAAAATAACCATAACCATGGTATCACTTACACAAAACAGCCTTTGAATAAATAAATAAAATATAAAAAAAAATAGATGATACATATACTGGAACAATTAATTGGATTAATTATTCAAATAACTGAATAATCAACTTCCAACATAGAAATTATAATATAAAACCCCTCACCTTTGCTTGAATTCAACAACAATTTAGAGAGAAAACCCCCTTTTTTCTTTTCTATCCTCCTCCTCCGTATTTTTCTTCTCTCTTTGAACTATCACTAAATAGCTCACTGTTTTGATATATTTTGTGTGTCTCAACCAAAACAATGGCTTTCTCAAAGGCGGTCCAAACAGGTTTAAAAAGATAGAATTAACCTTATCTATATATAGAGTATATCTACATAATTGCGTGTCCTGTGTGTTCGGTCCAGCCTTGTGCAGCCAGCAACCTGACTTTACTCATCTCTATCCATATAAATGATAATTGAAACCTATATATATATACAACTATATATTGCAGCCACCAGCCACCACTTTAAAGCATAATAAATTTAGTCTTGAAAAGTATATAGTCACATGGATGGTGTAAATCTAGTCTCCAGGAAATTTAAATTGTCACATAGCTTATGTGACATGTGTTACCCAAAGTTTAATAATATTTTCTTCTTCATATTCATACATATACAAAACCTCACTATTCAACCACACTTCGGTACATATACACACACATGAACTTACAAATGAAAAGTGTATTCCCTGAGTTCTCATTACAATTAAATGTGCAAATTTATGCTCAAATAAGAATTAAATAAATTCACCATAATAAAGTCACATATAATCTCAGTGCATGACACATGTAACATGAACTCAATTAATAAAATGTCCCAAGGAACTTTAATGTATATAATAAATAATATAGATATGAAACTTCTTCATATATTAAGCATTATATACATTCAATATCACTTGCACCCACTTTATTTTACAATTACCAAACCCAACAATTCATAGTGTCACACATACTAACACCCACGCCCCACATACTATATCAATGAAAACAATAGTATTCTTCTTATTACTTATTTTACTACCATGGGCTGCCACCAACTTAATAAGTTTTTTACACTAACTATTAACTTCACCATACAACCTACTACATAAAATATTCCATAAATTATGTCTACTAAAAATTAAATTATGCTAATAAAAATAATTATGTATTGGGGCCTTACAATTCTTCCCCCCTTAAGTAATTTCGTCCTCGAAATTAAAATGCAAGAAACATACCAAATAAGTGAGGATATTGCATTCGCATAACTTCTTCACTTTCCCAAGTCGCTTCTTCAATCGTATGACCCCTCCACAATACTTTTACCAGTGATATAGTTTTATTCTGTAGCACTTGCTCCCGGCGATCCACAATCTGTACCGGTTCCTCTACATAAGTCAAATCTTCCTTCAACGCTATCGGTTCTGCAACTAAAACATGAGATGGATCCGATATATACTTTCGAAGCATAGACACATGGAAAACATCATGCAATCTTGATAATTCTTTTGGTAATTCCAACCGATACGCCACTGCTCCTATTCGTTCCAGAATCTTGTAAGGTCCAATGTATCTGGGACTTAACTTACCTTTCTTTCCAAACCTCATAATACCTTTCCAAGGAGAAATACGAAGAAAAACAAAATCACCAACTTCAAATTCCAAATCTCTTCTTTTTCGCACATCTACATAACTTTTCTGTCTATCCTGTGCCACTTTCATACGCTGCTGAATTATCTTCACTTTTTCTGTTGTAAGTTCAATCAATTCTGGACCCAATAACTTTCTTTCCCCCACCTCATCCCAACACAATGGAGTTCTACATTTTCTCCCATACAAAGCTTCATACGGTGCCATTCCAATAGTAGACTGATAACTATTATTATAGGCAAATTCAATCAACGGTAAATAATCATCCCAATTACCTTTGAAATCCAATACACAAGCTCTCAACATATCTTCCAAAATCTGAATAGTTCGTTCTGACTGCCCATCTGTCTGCGGGTGAAAAGCTGTACTAAACTTCAGAGAAGTTTTCATGGCTTCATGCAAACTATACCAAAATCTCGAAGTGAACTTCGGATCTCTGTCACAAACAATAGAAACTGGAGCCCCATGCAAACATATGATCACATCAACATACAAACGAGCATATTCCTTTGTAGAATAAGTAGTTTTCACTGCCAGAAAGTGAGCTGATTTCGTCAATCGATCAACTATCACCCAAATAGAGTCATGTCCTCGTTTTGATCTTGGAAGTCCCGTCACAAAATCCATGGTTACATGCTCCCATTTCCACTGTGGAACTGGTAACGGCTGCAACAACCCTGCTGGTTTCTGATGTTCAGCTTTCACTCGTTGACATATCAAACACTTTGCTACAAATTCTGCAATTTCACGCTTCATATTGTTCCACCAATAGTATTCTTTCAAATCCCTGTACATTTTAGTACTCCCCGGATGCATAGCATATATAGAACTGTGGGCTTCATCTAAAATATCTTTCTTCAAGGAAACATCATTTGGAACACAAATTCGACTTTTAAAATACAGAATCCCATCATCCCTAACTATAAATTCAGTTTGCATACCCTCTTGAGCTTCTTTTCTTTTCTTATCCAGGAATACGTCATGTATTTGCAGCTCTTTAATTCTATCCAGCAACAAAGGTCTCACCGTAACATGTGCAAACAATGCTCCTTTGTTAGTAACTGTCAATTCAACTCCCATCAGTCTCAATTCCATAATATTTGCCACCCGTGCACACTGTACACAAGATAGTCTCCCTGAAGACTTCCTACTCAAGGCATCTGCTACTACATTGGCTTTTCCAGGATGATGGTGGATATTACAATCATAATCTTTGATTAACTCCATCCAACGCCTCTGTCTCAAATTTAAATCCTTCTGTGTAAACAAATACTTCAAACTCTGATGATCTGTAAATATTTCACAAAGTTCACCATACAGATAATGCCTCCACAATTTTAAAGCAAAAACAATAGCAGCTAACTCCAAATCATGTGTAGGATAATTCAATTCATGATTCTTCAATTGTCTAGAAGCATAGGCAATTACTTTACCATTTTGCATCAAAACACATCCCAGACCCTGATGTGAAGCATCAGTGTAAATCACAAAACCCTCACCACCACACGGAATAGTTAACACTGGGGCTGACGTTAACTTTTTCTTCAATTCTTCAAAACTTCTTTGGCATTCCTCACCCCACACAAACTTTACTTCTTTCCGGGTCAACTTTGTCAATGGCAATGCGATACTAGAAAACCCTTGGATGAACCTCCGGTAATAACCTGCTAATCCCAGAAAACTTCTGACTTCTGTCACATTAGTAGGCCTTTCCCATTTCACCACTGCTTCCACTTTTGATGGGTCAACATAAATACCATCCCCAGATACTACATGCCCCAAAAAGACAACTTTATCAAGCCAAAACTCACATTTGCTGAACTTAGCAAAGAGTTGTTTTTCCCGTAACATCTGTAACACAATTCTTAAATGCTTTTCATGTTCATTCACACTCCGAGAATATATCAAAATATCATCGATGAAGACAATAACAAAAGAATCAACGTACCGATGAAATACTCGATTCATTAAATCCATAAACACCGCTGGAGCATTGGTTAACCCAAAAGGCATTACCAAAAACTCATAATGACCATATCGAGTTCGAAAAGCAGTTTTCGAAATATCACTATCCTTTACCTTCAACTGGTGATATCCTGACCTCAAATCAATCTTAGAAAACACCTTTGCCCCTTGCAACTGATCAAACAGATCATCAATTCGTGGCAATGGATACTTATTTCTGATGGTCACTTTATTTAACTGTCTGTAGTCAATACACAACCGCATAGTACCATCCTTCTTCTTAACAAATAACACCGGTGCACCCCACGGTGAAATACTAGGTCGAATAAAGCCTTTATCTAGTAAATCTTGCAACTGTATCTTCAACTCTTTCAATTCTGTTGGTGCCATTCGATACGGAGCAATAGAAATTGGAGTTGTTCCTGGTACTAACTCAATGGTAAAATCTACCTCCCTGTCCACTGGCAACCCTGGTAATTCTTCTGGAAACACATCTGTGAATTCCCTTACCACTGGTACATTTTCAAGTGTCATATCTTTATTTTCAGTATCAACCACATAAGCCAAGTAACCCTGACACCCTTTCTTCAACAACTTCCTGGTTTGTATAGCTGAAATGAGACAGTTTGGAATAACATTTCTTTCTCCTGTAAATCTAAATTCTGGCTCCCCTGGTATCTGAAAAACAACTTCTTTCCGAAAACAGTCTATTGAAGCGTGATACGCAGATAGCCAATTCATACCCAAAATGATATCAAAATCTGGTATACCCAACGGTATCAAATTTACCTTTAACTGTCTATCTCCCAATTGTAACACACAATCCCGGTATTCATTTGCAACCACTACCACTTCTCCCATTGGTGTAGAAATAAACAATTTACTATCTAATGATGAAAGTGGTCTACCCAAATGCATAGCAATAGATGATGCAACAAATGAATGGGTTGAGCCAGGATCAATAAGCACAGTAACATTTCTATCCAAAATAGAAAGTGTACCTGTCACCACTTCTGGTGTTGCTTGAGCATCCTGAAGTGTCATAGCAAACACTCTTCCCTGGGCTTGCGAACCACTTGTAACACCCTTACCTCCTCTTGACGAGTTCCCCTGTGCAAAACCTCTACCAGAACCAGCAACACTGCCCACTGAGGTCATTCCTGTCAACATAGGACAATCTCTCCTCCGATGACCCGGCTGATGGCAATGATAGCACTCTTCTGCTTTCAAGATAGGACAATCCTTCTTCTGGTGACCTTCCTTTCCGCACTGAAAACACCCCCTGCCAGTACCACGTCCTCCAAAACTACCTTGTTGAACAGATTGTTGTTCGGAAAACCCTTGACCTCTTCCAATACTTGATGTCTGGCCTTGAGATTCACCACCCCTTCCCCTTCCATACCGCGACCTTTGACTTTTCTGACTTGCAATTCCTTCACCTCCTCTTGACTGTGACGGCTCAGATCTATTTCTTTTGTATTGTTCCCTTCTTTCTTGCAATTCTTTCACATCCCTTTCGGCAATCATGGCTTTATTCACAAGTCTGTTGTAATCTGTTTCCTCAAACACTGAAACTCTAGACTTAATAGCCGCCTCTAAACCATCCTGGAATTTTGTACATTTATCTTCTTCATTCTGTACAAACTTGGGTGCGAACCTCGATAAAGCTGTAAACTTAACTTCATAGTCAACCACAGACATTCTATCTTGTTTTAGGAGAATAAACTCCCGTTCCTTCTCTTTTCTGTAAATTGGAGGGAAATATTTCTCATAAAAAGCTTTAACAAATGGATTCCAGAATATCACCTCTTTCTCTCCTGGAGTGAGCAACAAATGTTTTGTCGTGTCCCACCAATAACTAGCTTCATTTTTGAACATAAATGTAGCTAAGTTTACCTTCTGGTCTTCTGCTGCACCCATCACTGCAAATATCGATTCCATTCTTCTTACCCACCCCTCTGCTTCTTCTGGTTTGGTAGTACCTGAAAATTCTGGGGGTGTTAACTTGATAAACCTCTCATACTCAGAACCTTTCTTCCATTTCTGTTGTCTTTCCAGCCTTTCTTGTATCATCATTTGACTCGCCATAAATAGTTTGTTTTGTTCTGCCAAGTCTATTATAGCCTTTTCCATTTTCTGCATACCAGTTAAGCACTCCTGTTCTCTTCTCATACCACCCTGCATAGGTTGTTCTACTTCAGCCTCAACAGGAACATAAGTGGCTTCACCCTCAGTTCCATGATAACCACTTTCCCTTTCCATTTCTTTTTATCTGCAATGAATCTCAAATATAACAACATATATATGATACATAATCACCACTTATATCTGTTAGTATCACATTAAGTCAAATAAATGACTCTACTACACACTTCTTACTGCCACTGCCAGTCTAGACTCTTCTGACCTCCAGAACCTAGAAAACCTAGGCTCTGATACCAAAAGTTGACACACCCCAACCCAACTTACATTATTAAACAAATTGAATAAATTGGAATGCATCTAACCATCTGCATTAACCTCCTCTAAATATAACGTCATCCTACATCAGAGCACCTGTTTAACAGTTTACAATTCAAAAACTACCTATAGGCCTGTTATGCAAATTCTGACAAACAAAAATATTAACGGCAACTTATACTATTAAATTCTATTATAATATTTACATATTAAACAAAAGACGTTCCATTGTTCTTTTTCCCATTCCCACTCAAAAATTCTAGACCTGGCAGTAGCGACCCAACCTTGTACCTGAAAAAAATATAGATATGGAAGGAGTGAGCTTAAAGCCCAGTGAATGCAACACTACTACATCAGAGTAATATAAACAAATATTATCTGATAACTTCAATTAAACTTCATTAATATATTACAGGCATTAAAATATAGTACTCTCCTTCTAGGCCAGAGTATGGACCTTGTTTAGATATAGTACTCTCTTTCTTGGCCAGAGTATGGACCTTATTTAGTGTAGTACTCTCTTTCCAGGCCAGAGTATGGACCTTATATAATATATTACTCTCCTTCCAGGCCAGAGTATGGACCCTATTTAAATATAATCAAATTATATATATTCATCTTCAACTCACATAAACAACTTCAATACTTCAATTAAACACATCCAGGTATAAACTTCCAGTGAGTACACTCACCTTGGCTACTTTTCAAATTGTCTACTTATCCTTTGATATTGCTGAAGTGATCAGTTCATTCTCCTTGCCTGGACAAGAATATAACCAAGTTATATTTATTTTCTAAAGAGAATTAAATCACAATCATCACCTCAATTACAATTCTCAAACTTTATACACCCTTTTGGCTAAATTCTAATCACATGTCTTTATATAAATTTCCAGCTTGATGACCCCAAAGAAAATAACCATAACCATGGTATCACTTACACAAAACAGCCTTTGAATAAATAAATAAAATATAAAAAAAAATAGATGATACATATACTGGAACAATTAATTGGATTAATTATTCAAATAACTGAATAATCAACTTCCAACATAGAAATTATAATATAAAACCCCTCACCTTTGCTTGAATTCAACAACAATTTAGAGAGAAAACCCCCTTTTTTCTTTTCTATCCTCCTCCTCCGTATTTTTCTTCTCTCTTTGAACTATCACTAAATAGCTCACTGTTTTGATATATTTTGTGTGTCTCAACCAAAACAATGGCTTTCTCAAAGGCGGTCCAAACAGGTTTAAAAAGATAGAATTAACTTTATCTATATATAGAGTATATCTACATAATTGCGTGTCCTGTGTGTTCGGTCCAGCCTTGTGCAGCCAGCAACCTGACTTTACTCATCTCTATCCATATAAATGATAATTGAAACCTATATATATATACAACTATATATTGCAGCCACCAGCCACCACTTTAAAGCATAATAACTTTAGTCTTGAAAAGTATATAGTCACATGGATGGTGTAAATCTAGTCTCCAGGAAATTTAAATTGTCACATAGCTTATGTGACATGTGTTACCCAAAGTTTAATAATATTTTCTTCTTCATATTCATACATATACAAAACCTCACTATTCAACCACACTTCGGTACATATACACACACATGAACTTACAAATGAAAAGTGTATTCCCTGAGTTCTCATTACAATTAAATGTGCAAATTTATGCTCAAATAAGAATTAAATAAATTCACCATAATAAAGTCACATATAATCTCAGTGCATGACACATGTAACATGAACTCAATTAATAAAATGTCCCAAGGAACTTTAATGTATATAATAAATAATATAGATATGAAACTTCTTCATATATTAAGCATTATATACATTCAATATCACTTGCACCCACTTTATTTTACAATTACCAAACCCAACAATTCATAGTGTCACACATACTAACACCCACGCCCCACATACTATATCAATGAAAACAATAGTATTCTTCTTATTACTTATTTTACTACCATGGGCTGCCACCAACTTAATAAGTTTTTTACACTAACTATTAACTTCACCATACAACCTACTACATAAAATATTCCATAAATTATGTCTACTAAAAATTAAATTATGCTAATAAAAATAATTATGTATTGGGGCCTTACACTTCAGGTCGTTAAGGGGAACTCGAATAAGTTTAACTCACAACTCTCATTCTTTCAAAGATTCAATCTTTATACATGAAAAAGATCTAGTGACATAATAGGTACCTTGATTGAGGTAATTCAATATTTCCACCTTTATACAATAAAATGGTCTACTGACATATAGATACTTTGGTTGAGGAAATTTCATTCAAAGATTCAATCATTGCTCATTAAAACGCTCTTCGTGACGACAAAGGGAACTCGAATAAGTTTAACTCAAAACTCGCATTTTTTTCAAAGATTTAATCTTTAAACATCAAAATGGTCTAGTGACATAATAGGTACCTTGATTGAGGTATTTTCATTCAAAGATTCAATCTTTACTCATTAAAACACTCTTCAGGACGTCAAAGGGAACTCGAATAAGTTTAACTCACAACTCTCCTTTTCTTTCGAAGATCCAATCTTGATACATTAAAAAGGTCTAGTGACATAATAGGTACCGTAATTGAGGTAATTTCATTCTCTTTACTCATTAAAACACTCTTCGTGACGACAAAGGGAACTCGAATAAGTTTAACTCATAACTCGCATTTTCGATCGAAGATTTAAACTTTGCAAATTAAAATGGTCCAGTGACATAACAGGTACCTTGATTGAGGTATTTTCATTCAGAGATTCAATCCTTAGTCATAAAAACACTCTTCGCGACTTCAAAGGGAACTCGAATAAGCTAAATTCTAAACTCTCATTCTCTTCCAAAGATTCAATCTTAATACATTAAAACGGTCTAGTGACATAATAGGTACCATGATAAGGGTAATTTCATTCAAAGATTCTATCTTTACTCATTAAAACACTCTTCGTGTCGTCAAAGGGAACTCAAATAATTTTAACTGAAAACTCTCATTTTCTTTCAAAGATTTATTCTTTATACATTGAAATGGGCTAGTGACATAATAGGTACCTTGATTGAGGTATTTTCATTCAAAGATTCATTCTTTACTCATTAAAACACTCTCCGCGACTTCATAGGGATCTCGAATAAGTTAAACTTAAAACTCTCAGTTTTTTTCAGAGATTGTATCTTTGTACATTAGAAAGGTCATAGTGACACAATAGGTGCCTTGATTGAGGTCATTTCATTCAAAGATTCAATCTTTACTCATTAAAACACTTTTCGTGATGTCAAAGGGAACTCGAATAAGTTGAACTCAAAACTCTCAGTTTCTTTCAAAGATTCAATCATTATACAATAAATAGATCTAGTGACATAATAGGTGCCTTGACCCGTGACTTCATAGGGAACTCGAATAAGTTGATCTCAAAACTCTTATTTTCTTTCAAAGATTCAATTTTTACACGTTAAAAAGTTCTAATGACATGATATGAACCTTGATTAAGGTAATTTCATTCGAAGATTCCATCTTTACTCATTAAAACACTCTTCTGTGACGTCAAAGGGAACTCGAATACGTTTAACTCAAAAACTCTTATTTTCTTTCAAAGAAATCTTTGGACATTAAAATGGTCTAGTAACAAAATAGGTGCCCTTATTGAGGTAGTTTCATTCAAAGATACAATCTTTACTCACTAAAAAGCACTCTTCTCGACCTTATCGGGAACTCGAATAAGTTAAACTCAAAGCTCTCATTTTCTTTCGAAGATTCAATCTTTATACATTAAAAAGGTCTACTGACATAATAGGTCCATTGAATGATGTAATTTCATTCAAAGATTCAGTATTTACTCATTAAAACACTCTTCGTGATGTCAAAGGGAACTCGAATAAGTTTAACTCAAAACTCACATTTTCTTTCAAAGACTTAATCTTTATACATTAAAATGGTCTACTGACATAATAGGTACCTTAATTGAGGTATTTTCATTCAAAGATATAATCTTTCATCATTACAAGATTCTTCGGGACGTCAAAGGAACTCTAATAAGCTTAATTCAAAACTCTCATAAAAAAGGTCAACTGACATAATAGGTTCCTTGATTGAGACATTTTAATTCAAAGATTCAATCTTTAGTCATTGAAACACTCTTTGCGACTTCGCAGGGAACCTGAATATTTTAAACTCAAAACTCTCACTTTCTTACAAAGATTCTATCTTTAGCGGTAAAACCACTCTTCGCGACTTCAAAGGGACCTCGAATATGTTAAACTCAAAACTCTAACTCTCTTTCAAAGATTCAGTATTTCAATCTTTAAACATTAAAATGGTCTAGTGACATATACGTACCTTGACTGAGGTAATTTCATTCAAAGATTCACTTTTTAGTTATTAAAACACTCATTGTGACGACAAAGGGAACTCGAATAAGTTTAACTGAAAACTCTCATTTTCTTTCAAAGATTTAATCTTTATACAATAAAATCGTCTGCTGACATAATAGGAACCTTGATTGAGGTATTTTCATTCAAAGATTCAGCCTTACTCATTAAAACACTAATCGGAACGTCAAAGGGAACTTGAATAGATTTAACTCAAAACTCTCATTTTCCTTCAAAGTTTTTATCTTTATACCTTAAGAATGTTAGTGACATAGTAGGTACCTTGATTGAGGTATTCTCATTCAAAGATTCAATCTTTACTCACTAAAACACTCTTCAGGTCGTTAAGGGGAACTCGAATAAGTTTAACTCATAACTCTCATTCTTTCAAAGATTCAATCTTTATACATGAAAAAGATCTAGTGACATAATAGGTACCTTGATTGAGGTAATTCAATATTTCCACCTTTATAGAATAAAATGGTCTACTGACATATAGATACTTTGGTTGAGGAAATTTCATTCAAAGATTCAATCATTGCTCATTAAAACGCTCTTCGTGACGACAAAGGGAACTCGAATAAGTTCAACTCAAAACTCGCATTTTTTTCAAAGATTCAATCTTTAAACATCAAAATGGTCTAGTGACATAATAGGTACCTTCATTGAGGTATTTTCATTCAAAGATTCAATCTTTACTCATTAAAACACTCTTCAGGACGTCAAAGGGAACTCGAATAAATTTAACTCACAACTCTCCTTTTCTTTGGAAGATCCAATCTTGATCCATTAAAAAGGTCTAGTGACATAATAGGTACCGTGATTGAGGTAATTTCATTCTCTTTACTCATTAAAACACTCTTCGTGACGACAAAGGGAACTTGAATAAGTTTAACTCAAAACTCGCATTTTCAATCGAAGATTTAAACTTTGCAAATTAAAATGGTCCAGTGACATAACAGGTACCTTGATTGAGGTATTTTCATTCAGAGATTCAATCTTTAGTCATAAAAACACTCTTCGCGACTTCAAAGGGAACTCGAATAAGCTAAATTCTAAACTCTCATTTTCTTTCAAAGATTCAATCTTAATACATTAAAACGGTCTAGTGACATAATAGGTACCATGATCAGGGTTATTTCGTTCAAAGATTCTATCTTTACTCATTAAAACACTCTTCGTGTCGTCAAAGGGAACTCAAATAATTTTAACTGAAAACTCTCTTTTTCTTTCAAAGATTTATTCTTTATACATTCAAATGGGCTAGTGACATAATAGGTACCTTGATTGAGGTATTTTCATTCAAAGATTCATTCTTTACTCATTAAAACACTCTCCGCGACCTCATAGGGATCTCGAATAAGTTAAACTTAAAACTCTCAGTTTTTTTCAGAGATTGAATCTTTGTACATTAGAAAGGTCATAGTGACACAATAGGTGCCTTGATTGAGGTCATTTCATTCAAAGATTCAATCTTTACTCATTAAAGCACTTTTCGTGATGTCAAAGGGAACTCGAATAAGTTGAACTCAAAACTCTCAGTCTCTTTCAAAGATTCAATCATTATACAATAAATAGATCTAGTGACATAATAGGTGCCTTGACCCGTGACTTCATAGGGAACTCGAATAAGTTGATCCCAAAACTCTTATTTTCTTTCAAAGATTCAATTTTTACACGTTAAAAAGTTCTAATGACATAATAGGAACCTTGATTAAGGTAATTTCATTCGAAGATTCCATCTTTACTCATTAAAACACTCTTCTGTGACGTCAAAGGGAACTCGAATACGTTTAACTCAAAAACTCTTATTTTCTTTCAAAGAAATCTTTGGACATTAAAACGGTCTAGTAACAAAATAGGTGCCCTTATTGAGGTAGTTTCATTCAAAGATACAATCTTTACTCACTAAAAAGCACTCTTCTCGACCTTATCGGGAACTCGAATAAGTTAAACTCAAAACTCTCATTTTCTTTCGAAGATTCAATCTTTATACATTAAAAAGGTCTACTGACATAATAGGTCCATTGAATGATGTAATTTCATTCAAAGATTCAGTATTTACTCATTAAAACACTCTTCGTGATGTCAAAGGGAACTCGAATAAGTTTAACTCAAAACTCACATTTTCTTTCAAAGACTTAATCTTTATACATTAAAATGGTCTACTGACATAATAGGTACCTTAATTGAGGTATTTTCATTCAAAGATATAATCTTTCATTATTACAAGACTCTTCGGGACGTCAAAGGAACTCTAATAAGCTTAATTCAAAACTCTCATTAAAAAGGTCAAGTGACATAATAGGTTCCTTGATTGAGACATTTTAATTCAAAGATTCAATCTTTAGTCATTGAAACACTCTTTGCGACTTCGCAGGGAACCTGAATATTTTAAACTCAAAACTCTCACTTTCTTACAAAGATTCTATCTTTAGCGGTAAAACCACTCTTCGCGACTTCAAAGGGACCTCGAATATGTTAAACTCAAAACTCTAACTCTCTTTCAAAGATTCAGTATTTCAATCTTTAAACATTAAAATGGTCTAGTGACATATACGTACCTTGACTGAGGTAATTTCATTCAAAGATTCACTTTTAGTTATTAAAACACTCATTGTGACGACAAAGGGAACTCGAATAAGTTTAACAGAAAACTCTCATTTTCTTTCAAAGATTTAATCTTTATACATTAAAATCGTCTGGTGACATAATAGGAACCTTGATTGAGGTATTTTCATTCAAAGATTCAGCCTTACTCATTAAAACACTAATCGGAACGTCAAAGGGAACTTGAATTGATTTAACTCGAAACTCTCATTTTCCTTCAAAGTTTTTATCTTTATACCTTAAGAATGTTAGTGACATAGTAGGTACCTTGATTGAGGTATTCTCATTCAAAGATTCAATCTTTACTCACTAAAACACTCTTCAGGTCGTTTATACATTAAAATCGTCTGGTGACATAATAGGAACCTTGATTGAGGTATTTTCATTAAAAGATTCAGCCTAACTCATTAAAACACTAATCGGAACGTCAAAGGGAACTTGAATAGATTTAACTCAAAACTCTCATTTTCCTTCAAAGTTTTTATCTTTATACCTTAAGAATGTTAGTGACATAGTAGGTACCTTGATTGAGGTATTCTCATTCAAAGATTCAATCTTTACTCACTAAAACACTCTTCAGGTCGTTAAGGGGAACTCGAATAAGTTTAACTCACAACTCTCATTCTTTCAAAGATTCAATCTTTATACATGAAAAAGATCTAGTGACATAATAGGCACCTTGATTGAGGTAATTCAATATTTCCACCTTTATACAATAAAATGGTCTACTGACATATAGAGACTTTGGTTGAGGAAATTTCATTCAAAGATTCAATCATTGCTCATTAAAACGCTCTTCGTGACGACAAAGGGAACTCGAATAAGTTTAACTCAAAACTCGTATTTTTTTCAAAGATTTAATCTTTAAACATCAAAATGGTCTAGTGACATAATAGGTACCTTGATTGAGGTATTTTCATTCAAAGATTCAATCTTTACCCATTAAAACACTCTTCAGGACGTCAAAGGGAACTCGAATAAGTTTAACTCACAACTCTCCTTTTCTTTCGAAGATCCAATCTTGATACATTAAAAAGGTCTAGTGACATAATAGGTACCGTGATTGAGGTAATTTCATTCGAGGAATCAATTTTTACTCATTAAAACACTCTTCGTGACGACAAAGGGAACTCAAATAAGTTTAACTCAAAACTCGCATTTTCAATCGAAGATTTAAACTTTGCAAATTAAAATGGTCCAGTGACATAACAGGTACCTTGATTGAGGTATTTTCATTCAGAGATTCAATCTTTAGTCATAAAACACTCTTCGCGACTTCAAAGGGAACTCGAATAAGCTAAATTCTAAACTCTCATTTTCTTTCAAAGATTCAATCTTAATACATTAAAACGGTCTAGTGACATAATAGGTACCATGATCAGGGTAATTTCGTTCAAAGATTCTATCTTTACTCATTAAAACACTCTTCGTGTCGTCAAAGGGAACTCAAATAACTGAAAACTCTCATTTTCTTTCAAAGATTTATTCTTTATACATTGAAATGGGCTAGTGACATAATAGGTACCTTTATTGAGGTATTTTCATTCAAAGATTCATTCTTTACTCATTAAAACACTCTCCGCGACTTCATAGGGATCTCGAATAAGTTAAACTTAAAACTCTCAGTTTTTTTTCAGAGATTGAATCTTTGTACATTAGAAAGGTCATAGTGACACAATAGGTGCCTTGATTGAGGTCATTTCATTCAAAGATTCAATCTTTACTCATTAAAACACTTTTCGTGATGTCAAAGGGAACTCGAATAAGTTGAACTCAAAACTCTCAGTTTCTTTCAAAGATTCAATCATTATACAATAAATAGATCTAGTGACATAATAGGTGCCTTGACCCGTGACTTCATAGGGAACTCGAATAAGTTGATCTCAAAACTCTTATTTTCTTTCAAAGTTTCAATTTTTACACGTTAAAAAGTTCTAATGACATAATAGGAACCTTGATTAAGGTAATTTCATTCGAAGATTCCATCTTTACTCATTAAAACACTCTTCTGTGACGTCAAAGGGAACTCGAATACGTTTAACTCAAAAACTCTTATTTTCTTTCAAAGAAATCTTTGGACATTAAAATGGTCTAGTAACAAAATAGGTGCCCTTATTGAGGTAGTTTCATTCAAAGATACAATCTTTACTCACTAAAAAGCACTCTTCTCGACCTTATCGGGAACTCGAATAAGTTAAACTCAAAGCTCTCATTTTCTTTCGAAGATTCAATCTTTATACATTAAAAAGGTCTACTGACATAACAGGTCCATTGAATGATGTAATTTCATTCAAAGATTCAGTTACTCATTAAAACACTCTTCGTGATGTCAAAGGGAACTCGAATAAGTTTAACTCAAAACTCACATTTTCTTTCAAAGACTTAATCTTTATACATTAAAATGGTCTACTGACATAATAGGCACCTTAATTGAGGTATTTTCATTCAAAGATATAATCTTTCATCATTACAAGACTCTTCGGGACGTCAAAGGAACTCTAATAAGCTTAATTCAAAACTCTCATTAAAAAGGTCAAGTGACATAATAGGTTCCTTGATTGAGACATTTTAATTCAAAGATTCAATCTTTAGTCATTGAAACACTCTTTGCGACTTCGCAGGGAACCTGAATATTTTAAACTCAAAACTCTCACTTTCTTACAAAGATTCTATCTTTAGCGGTAAAACCACTCTTCGCGACTTCAAAGGGACCTCGAATATGTTAAACTCAAAACTCTAACTCTCTTTCAAAGATTCAATATTTCAATCTTTAAACATTAAAATGGTCGAGTGACATATACGTACCTTGACTGAGGTAATTTCATTCAAAGATTCACTTTTTAGTTATTAAAACACTCATTGTGACGACAAAGGGAACTCGAATAAGTTTAACTGAAAACTCTCATTTTCTTTCAAAGATTTAATCTTTATACATTAAAATCGTCTGGTGACATAATAGGAACCTTGATTGAGGTATTTTAATTCAAAGATTCAGCCTTACTCATTAAAACACTAATCGGAACGTCAAAGGGAACTTGAATAGATTTAACTCAAAACCCTCATTTTCCTTCAAAGTTTTTATCTTTATACCTTAAGAATGTTAGTGACATAGTAGGTACCTTGATTGAGGTATTCTCATTCAAAGATTCAATCTTTACTCACTAAAACACTCTTCAGGTCGTTAAGGGGAACTCGAATAAGTTTAACTCACAACTCTCATTCTTTCAAAGATTCAATCTTTATACATGAAAAAGATCTAGTGACATAATAGGTACCTTGATTGAGGTAATTCAATATTTCCACCTTTATACAATAAAATGGTCTACTGACATATAGATACTTTGGTTGAGGAAATTTCATTCAAAGATTCAATCATTGCTCATTAAAACGCTCTTCGTGACGACAAAGGGAACTCGAATAAGTTTAACTCAAAACTCGCATTTTTTTCAAAGATTTAATCTTTAAACATCAAAATGGTCTAGTGACATAATAGGTACCTTGATTGAGGTATTTTCATTCAAAGATTCAATCTTTACTCATTAAAACACTCTTCAGGACGTCAAAGGGAACTCGAATAAGTTTAACTCACAACTCTCCTTTTCTTTCGAAGATCCAATCTTGATACATTAAAAAGGTCTAGTGACATAATAGGTACCGTGATTGAGGTAATTTCATTCTCTTTACTCATTAAAACACTCTTTGTGACGACAAAGGGAACTCAAATAAGTTTAACTCAAAACTCGCATTTTCAATCGAAGATTTAAACTTTGCAAATTAAAATGGTCCAGTGACATAACAGGTACCTTGATTGAGGTATTTTCATTCCGAGATTCAATCTTTAGTCATAAAAACACTCTTCGCGACTTCAAAGGGAACTCGAATAAGCTAAATTCTAAACTCTCATTTTCTTTCAAAGATTCAATCTTAATACATTAAAACGGTCTAGTGACATAATAGGTACCATGATCAGGGTAATTTCGTTCAAAGATTCTATCTTTACTCATTAAAACACTCTTCGTGTCGTCAAAGGGAACTAAAATAATTTTAACTGAAAACTCTCATTTTCTTTCAAAGATTTATTCTTTATACATTGAAATGGGCTAGTGACATAATAGGTACCTTGATTGAGGTATTTTCATTCAAAGATTCATTCTTTACTCATTAAAACACTCTCCGCGACTTCGTAGGGATCTCGAATAAGTTAAACTTAAAACTCTCAGTTTTTTTTCAGAGATTGAATCTTTGTACATTAGAAAGGTCATAGTGACACAATAGGTGCCTTGATTGAGGTCATTTCATTCAAAGATTCAATCTTTACTCATTAAAACACTTTTCGTGATGTCAAAGGGAACTCGAATAAGTTGAACTCAAAACTCTCAGTTTCTTTCAAAGATTCAATCATTATACAATAAATAGATCTAGTGACATAATAGGTGCCTTGACCCGTGACTTCATAGGGAACTCGAATAAGTTGATCTCAAAACTCTTATTTTCTTTCAAAGATTCAATTTTTACACGTTAAAAAGTTCTAATGACATAATAGGAACCTTGATTAAGGTAATTTCATTCGAAGATTCCATCTTTACTCATTAAAACCTCTTCTGTGACGTCAAAGGGAACTCGAATACATTTAATTCAAAAACTCTTATTTTCTTTCAAAGAAATCTTTGGACATTAAAATGGTCTAGTAACAAAATTGGTGCCCTTATTGAGGTAGTTTCATTCAAAGATACAATCTTTACTCACTAAAAAGCACTCTTCTCGACCTTATCGGGAACTCGAATAAGTTAAACTCAAAGTTCTCATTTTCTTTCGAAGATTCAATCTTTATACATTAAAAAGGTCTACTAACATAATAGGTCCATTGAATGACGTAATTTCATTCAAAGATTCAGTATTTACTCATTAAAACACTCTTCGTGATGTCAAAGGGAACTCGAATAAGTTTAACTCAAAACTCACATTTTCTTTCAAAGACTTAATCTTTATATATTAAAATGGTCTACTGACACAATAGGTACCTTAATTGAGGTATTTTCATTCAAAGATATAATCTTTCATCATTACAAGACTCTTCGGGACGTCAAAGGAACTCTAATAAGCTTAATTCAAAACTCTCATTAAAAAGGTCAAGTGACATAATATGTTCCTTGATTGAGACATTTTAATTCAAAGATTCAATCTTTAGTCATTGAAACACTCTTTGCGACTTCGCAGGGAACCTGAATATTTTAAACTCAAAACTCTCACTTTCTTACAAAGATTCTATCTTTAGCGGTAAAACCACTCTTCGCGACTTCAAAGGGACCTCGAATATGTTAAACTCAAAACTCTAACTCTCTTTCAAAGATTCAGTATTTCAATCTTTAAACATTAAAATGGTCTAGTGACATATACGTACCTTGACTGAGGTAATTTCATTCAAAGATTCACTTTTTAGTTATTAAAACACTCATTGTGACGACAAAGGGAACTCGAATAAGTTTAACTGAAAACTCTCATTTTCTTTCAAAGATTTAATCTTTATACATTAAAATCGTCTGGTGACATAATAGGAACCTTGATTGAGGTATTTTCATTCAAAGATTCAGCCTTACTCATTAAAACACTAATCGGAACGTCAAAGGGAACTTGAATAGATTTAACTCAAAACTCTCATTTTCCTTCAAAGTTTTTATCTTTATACCTTAAGAATGTTAGTGACATAGTAGGTACCTTGATTGAGGTATTCTCATTCAAAGATTCAATCTTTACTCACTAAAACACTCTTCAGGTCGTTAAGGGGAACTCGAATAAGTTTAACTCACAACTCTCATTCTTTCAAAGATTCAATCTTTATACATGAAAAAGATCTAGTGACATAATAGGTACCTTGATTGAGGTAATTCAATATTTCCACCTTTATACAATAAAATGGTCTACTGACATATAGATACTTTGGTTGAGGAAATTTCATTCAAAGATTCAATCATTGCTCATTAAAACGCTCTTCGTGACGACAAAGGGAACTCGAATAAGTTTAACTCAAAACTCGCATTTTTTTCAAAGATTTAATCTTTAAACATCAAAATGGTCTAGTGACATAATAGGTACCTTGATTGAGGTATTTTCATTCAAAGATTCAATCTTTACTCATTAAAACACTCTTCAGGACGTCAAAGGGAACTCGAATAAGTTTAACTCACAACGCTCCTTTTCTTTCGAAGATCCAATCTTGATACATTAGAAAGGTCTAGTGACATAATAGGTACCGTGATTGAGGTAATTTCATTCGAGGAATCAATCTTTACTCATTAAAACACTCTTCGTGACGACAAAGGGAACTCGAATAAGTTTAACTCAAAACTCGCATTTTCAATCGAAGATTTAAACTTTGCAAATTAAAATGGTCCAGTGACATAACAGGTACCTTGATTGAGGTATTTTCATTCAGAGATTCAATCTTTAGTCATAAAAACACTCTTCGCGACTTCAAAGGGAACTCGAATAAGCTAAATTCTAAACTCTCATTTTCTTTCAAAGATTCAATCTTAATACATTAAAACGGTCTAGTGACATAATAGGTACCATGATCAGGGTAATTTCGTTCAAAGATTCTATCTTTACTCATTAAAACACTCTTCGTGTCTTCAATGGGAACTCAAATAATTTTAACTGAAAACTCTCATTTTCTTTCAAAGATTTATTCTTTATACATTGAAATGGGCTAGTGACATAATAGGTACCTTGATTGAGGTATTTTCATTCAAAGATTCATTCTTTACTCATTAAAACACTCTCCCCGACTTAATAGGGATCTCGAATAAGTTAAACTTAAAACTCTCAGTTTTTTTTCAGAGATTGAATCTTTGTACATTAGAAAGGTCATAGTGACACAATAGGTGCCTTGATTGAGGTCATTTCATTCAAAGATTCAATCTTTACTCATTAAAACACTTTTCGTGATGTCAAAGGGAACTCGAATAAGTTGAACTCAAAACTTTCAGTTTCTTTCAAAGATTCAATCATTATACAACAAATAGATCTAGTGACATAATAGGTGCCTTGACCCGTGACTTCATAGGGAACTCGAATAAGTTGATCTCAAAACTCTTATTTTCTTTCAAAGATTCAATTTTTACACGTTAAAAAGTTCTAATGACATAATAGGAACCTTGATTAAGGTAATTTCATTCGAAGATTCCATCTTTACTCATTAAAACACTCTTCTGTGACGTCAAAGGGAACTCGAATACGTTTAACTCAAAAACTCTTATTTTCTTTCAAAGAAATCTTTGGACATTAAAATGGTCTAGTAACAAAATAGGTGCCCTTATTGAGGTAGTTTCATTGAAAGATACAATCTTTACTCACTAAAAAGCACTCTTCTCGACCTTATCGGGAACTCGAATAAGCTAAACTCAAAGCTCTCATTTTCTTTCGAAGATTCAATCTTTATACATTAAAAAGGTCTACTGACATAATAGGTCCATTGAATGATGTAATTTCATTCAAAGATTCAGTATTTACTCATTAAAACACTCTTCGTGTTGTCAAAGGGAACTCGAATAAGTTTAACTCAAAACTCACATTTTCTTTCAAAGACTTAATCTTTATACATTAAAATGGTCTACTGACATAATAGGTATCTTAATTGAGGTATTTTTATTCAAAGATATAATTTTCATCATTACAAGACTCTTCGGGACGTCAAAGGAACTCTAATAAGCTTAATTCAAAACTCTCTTTAAAAAGGTCAAGTGACATAATAGGTTCCTTGATTGAGACATTTTAATTCAAAGATTCAATCTTTAGTCATTGAAACACTCTTTGCGACTTCGCAGGGAACCTGAATATTTTAAACTCAAAACTCTCACTTTCTTACAAAGATTCTATCTTTAGCGGTAAAACCACTCTTCGCGACTTCAAAGGGACCTCGAATATGTTAAACTCAAAACTCTAACTCTCTTTCAAAGATTCAGTATTTCAATCTTTAAACATTAAAATGGTCTAGTGACATATACGTACCTTGACTGTGGTAATTTCATTCAAAGATTCACTTTTTAGTTATTAAAACACTCATTGTGACGACAAAGGGAACTC
The DNA here is from genome assembly GCF_030987335.1 of Cornus florida. Lineage (NCBI taxonomy): Eukaryota > Viridiplantae > Streptophyta > Magnoliopsida > Cornales > Cornaceae > Cornus > Cornus florida. The sequence continues at coordinate 67,311,075 of NW_026775577.1, forward strand.
GAATAAGTTTAACTGAAAACTCTCATTTTCTTTCAAAGATTTAATCTTTATACATTAAAATCATCTGGTGACATAATAGGAACCTTGATTGAGGTATTTTCATTCAAAGATTCAGCCTTACTCATTAAAACACTAATCGGAACGTCAAAGGGAACTTGAATAGATTTAACTCAAAACTTTCATTTTCCTTCAAAGTTTTTATCTTTATACCTTAAGAATGTTAGTGACATAGTAGGTACCTTGATTGAGATATTGTCATTCAAAGATTCAATCTTTACTCACTAAAACACTCTTCAGGTCGTTAAGGGGAACTCGAATAAGTTTAACTCACAACTCTCATTCTTTCAAAGATTCAATCTTTATACATGAAAAAGATCTAGTGACATAATAGGTACCTTGATTGAGGTAATTCAATATTTCCACTTTATACAATAAAATGGTCTACTGACATATAGATACTTTGGTTGAGGAAATTTCATTCAAAGATTCAATCATTGCTCATTAAAACGCTCTTCGTGACGACAAAGGGAACTCGAATACGTTTAACTCAAAAACTCTTATTTTCTTTCAAAGAAATCTTTGGACATTAAAATGGTCTAGTAACAAAATAGGTGCCCTTATTGAGGTAGTTTCATTCAAATATACAATCTTTACTCACTAAAAAGCACTCTTCTCGACCTTATCGGGAACTCGAATAAGTTAAACTCAAAGCTCTCATTTTCTTTCGAAGATTCAATCTTTATACATTAAAAAGGTCTACTGACATAATAGGTCCATTGAATGATGTCATTTCATTCAAAGATTCAGTATTTACTCATTAAAACACTCTTCGTGATGTCAAAGGGAACTCGAATAAGTTTAACTCAAAACTCACATTTTCTTTCAAAGACTTAATCTTTATACATTAAAATGGTCTACTGACATAATAGGTATCTTAATTGAGGTATTTTCATTCAAAGATATAATTTTCATCGTTACAAGAGTCTTCGGGACGTCAAAGGAACTCTAATAAGCTTAATTCAAAACTCTCATTAAAAAGGTCAAGTGACATAATAGGTTCCTTGATTGAGACATTTTAATTCAAAGATTCAATCTTTAGTCATTGAAACACTCTTTGCGACTTCGCAGGGAACCTGAATATTTTAAACTCAAAACTCTCACTTTCTTACAAAGATTCTATCTTTAGCGGTAAAACCACTCTTCGCGACTTCAAAGGGACCTCGAATATGTTAAACTCAAAACTCTAACTCTCTTTCAAAGATTCAGTATTTCAATCTTTAAACATTAAAATGGTCTAGTGACATATACGTACCTTGACTGAGGTAATTTCATTCAAAGATTCACTTTTTAGTTATTAAAACACTCATTGTGACGACAAAGGGAACTCGAATAAGTTTAACTGAAAACTCTCATTTTCTTTCAAAGATTTAATCTTTATACATTAAAATCATCTGGTGACATAATAGGAACCTTGATTGAGGTATTTTCATTCAAAGATTCAGCCTTACTCATTAAAACACTAATCGGAACGTCAAAGGGAACTTGAATAGATTTAACTCAAAACTTTCATTTTCCTTCAAAGTTTTTATCTTTATACCTTAAGAATGTTAGTGACATAGTAGGTACCTTGCTTGAGGTATTCTCATTCAAAGATTCAATCTTTACTCACTAAAACACTCTTCGGGTCGTTAAGGGGAACTCGAATAAGTTTAACTCACAACTCTCATTCTTTCAAAGATTCAATCTTTATACATGAAAAAGATCTAGTGACATAATAGGTACCTTGATTGAGGTAATTCAATATTTCCACTTTATACAATAAAATGGTCTACTGACATATAGATACTTTGGTTGAGGAAATTTCATTCAAAGATTCAATCATTGCTCATTAAAACGCTCTTCGTGACGACAAAGGGAACTCGAATAAGTTTAACTCAAAACTCGCATTTTTTTCAAAGATTTAATCTTTAAACATCAAAATGGTCTAGTGACATAATAGGTACCTTGATTGAGGTATTTTCAGTCAAAGATTCAATCTTTACTCATTAAAACACTCTTCAGGACGTCAAAGGGAACTCGAATAAGTTTAACTCACAACTCTCCTTTTCTTTCGAAGATCCAATCTTGATACATTAAAAAGGTCTAGTGACATAATAGGTACCGTGATTGAGGTAATTTCATTCTCTTTACTCATTAAAACACTCTTTGTGACGACAAAGGGAACTCGAATAAGTTTAACTCAAAATTCGCATTTTCAATCGAAGATTTAAACTTTGCAAATTAAAATGGTCCAGTGACATAACAGGTACCTTGATTGAGGTATTTTCATTCCGAGATTCAATCTTTAGTCATAAAAACACTCTTCGCGACTTCAAAGGGAACTCGAATAAGCTAAATTCTAAACTCTCATTTTCTTTCAAAGATTCAATCTTAATACATTAAAACGGTCTAGTGACATAATAGGTACTATGATCAGCGTAATTTCGTTCAAAGATTCTATCTTTACTCATTAAAACACTCTTCGTGTCGTCAAAGGGAACTCAAACAATTTTAACTGAAAACTCTCATTTTCTTTCAAAGATTTATTCTTTATACATTGAAATGGGCTAGTGACATAATAGCTACCTTGATTGAGGTATTTTCATTCAAAGATTCATTCTTTACTCATTAAAACACTCTCCGCGACTTCATAGGGATCTCGAATAAGTTAAACTTAAAACTCTCAGTTTTTTTTCAGAGATTGAATCTTTGTACATTAGAAAGGTCATAGTGACACAATAGGTGCCTTGATTGAGGTCATTTCATTCAAAGATTCAATCTTTACTCATTAAAACACTTTTCGTGATGTCAAAGGGAACTCGAATAAGTTGAACTCAAAACTCTCAGTTTCTTTCAAAGATTCAATCATTATACAATAAATAGATCTAGTGACATAATAGGTGCCTTGACCCGTGACTTCATAGGGAACTCGAATAAGTTGATCTCAAAACTCTTATTTTCTTTCAAAGATTCAATTTTTACACGTTAAAAAGTTCTAATGACATAATAGGAACCTTGATTAAGGTAATTTCATTCGAAGATTCCATCTTTACTCATTAAAACACTCTTCTGTGACGTCAAAGGGAACTCGAATACGTTTAACTCAAAAACTCTTATTTTCTTTCAAAGAAATCTTTGGACATTAAAATGGTCTAGTAACAAAATAGGTGCCCTTCTTGAGGTAGTTTCATTCAAAGATACAATCTTTACTCACTAAAAAGCACTCTTCTCGACCTTATCGGGAACTCGAATAAGTTAAACTCAAAGCTCTCATTTTCTTTCGAAGATTCAATCTTTATACATTAAAAAGGTCTACTGACATAATAGGTCCATTGAATGATGTAATTTCATTCAAAGATTCAGTATTTACTCATTAAAACACTCTTCGTGATGTCAAAGGGAATTCGAATAAGTTTAACTCAAAACTCACATTTCTTTCAAAGACTTAATCTTTATACATTAAAATGGTCTACTGACATAATAGGTACCTTAATTGAGGTATTTTCATTCAAAGATATAATCTTTCATCATTACAAGACTCTTCGGGCCGTCAAAGGAACTCTAATAAGCTTAATTCAAAACTCTCATTAAAAAGGTCAAGTGACATAATAGGTTCCTTGATTGAGACATTTTAATTCAAAGATTCAATCTTTAGTCATTGAAACACTCTTTGTGACTTTGCAGGGAACCTGAATATTTTAAACTCAAAACTGTCACTTTCTTACAAAGATTCTATCTTTAGGGGTAAAACCACTCTTCGCGACTTCAAAGGGACCTCGAATATGTTAAACTCAAAACTCTAACTCTCTTTCAAAGATTCAGTATTTCAATCTTTAAACATTAAAATGGTCTAGTGACATATACGTACCTTGACTGAGGTAATTTCATTCAAAGATTCACTTTTTAGTTATTAAAACACTCATTGTGACGACAAAGGGAACTCGAATAAGTTTAACTGAAAACTCTCATTTTCTTTCAAAGATTTAATCTTTATACATTAAAATCACCTGGTGACATAATAGGAACCTTGATTGAGGTATTTTCATTCAAAAATTCAGCCTTACTCATTAAAACACTAATCGGAACGTCAAAGGGAACTTGAATAGATTTAACTCAAAACTCTCATTTTCCTTCAAAGTTTTTATCTTTATACCTTAAGAATGTTAGTGACATAGTAGGTACCTTGCTTGAGGTATTCTCATTCAAAGATTCAATCTTTACTCACTAAAACACTCTTCAGGTCGTTAAGGGGAACTCGAATAAGTTTAACTCACAACTCTCATTCTTTCAAAGATTCAATCTTTATACATGAAAAAGATCTAGTTACATAATAGGTACCTTGATTGAGGTAATTCAATATTTCCACTTTATACAATAAAATGGTCTACTGACATATAGATACTTTGGTTGAGGAAATTTCATTCAAAGATTCAATCATTGCTCATTAAAACGCTCTTCGTGACGACAAAGGGAACTCGAATAAGTTTAACTCAAAACTCGCATTTTTTTCAAAGATTTAATCTTTAAACATCAAAATGGTCTAGTGACATAATAGGTACCTTGATTGAGGTATTTTCAGTCAAAGATTCAATCTTTACTCATTAAAACACTCTTCAGGACGTCAAAGGGAACTCGAATAAGTTTAACTCACAACTCTCCTTTTCTTTCGAAGATCCAATCTTGATACATTAAAAAGGTCTAGTGACATAATAGGTACCGTGATTGAGGTAATTTCATTCTCTTTACTCATTAAAACACTCTTTGTGACGACAAAGGGAACTCGAATAAGTTTAACTCAAAATTCGCATTTTCAATCGAAGATTTAAACTTTGCAAATTAAAATGGTCCAGTGACATAACAGGTACCTTGATTGAGGTATTTTCATTCCGAGATTCAATCTTTAGTCATAAAAACACTCTTCGCGACTTCAAAGGGAACTCGAATAAGCTAAATTCTAAACTCTCATTTTCTTTCAAAGATTCAATCTTAATACATTAAAACGGTCTAGTGACATAATAGGTACTATGATCAGCGTAATTTCGTTCAAAGATTCTATCTTTACTCATTAAAACACTCTTCGTGTCGTCAAAGGGAACTCAAACAATTTTAACTGAAAACTCTCATTTTCTTTCAAAGATTTATTCTTTATACATTGAAATGGGCTAGTGACATAATAGCTACCTTGATTGAGGTATTTTCATTCAAAGATTCATTCTTTACTCATTAAAACACTCTCCGCGACTTCATAGGGATCTCGAATAAGTTAAACTTAAAACTCTCAGTTTTTTTTCAGAGATTGAATCTTTGTACATTAGAAAGGTCATAGTGACACAATAGGTGCCTTGATTGAGGTCATTTCATTCAAAGATTCAATCTTTACTCATTAAAACACTTTTCGTGATGTCAAAGGGAACTCGAATAAGTTGAACTCAAAACTCTCAGTTTCTTTCAAAGATTCAATCATTATACAATAAATAGATCTAGTGACATAATAGGTGCCTTGACCCGTGACTTCATAGGGAACTCGAATAAGTTGATCTCAAAACTCTTATTTTCTTTCAAAGATTCAATTTTTACACGTTAAAAAGTTCTAATGACATAATAGGAACCTTGATTAAGGTAATTTCATTCGAAGATTCCATCTTTACTCATTAAAACACTCTTCTGTGACGTCAAAGGGAACTCGAATACGTTTAACTCAAAAACTCTTATTTTCTTTCAAAGAAATCTTTGGACATTAAAATGGTTTAGTAACAAAATAGGTGCCCTTATTGAGGTAGTTTCATTCAAAGATACAATCTTTACTCACTAAAAAGCACTCTTCTCGACCTTATCGGGAACTCGAATAAGTTAAACTCAAAGCTCTCATTTTCTTTCGAAGATTCAATCTTTATACATTAAAAAGGTCTACTGACATAATAGGTCCATTGAATGATGTAATTTCATTCAAAGATTCAGTATTTACTCATTAAAACACTCTTCGTGATGTCAAAGGGAATTCGAATAAGTTTAACTCAAAACTCACATTTCTTTCAAAGACTTAATCTTTATACATTAAAATGGTCTACTGACATAATAGGTACCTTAATTGAGGTATTTTCATTCAAAGATATAATCTTTCATCATTACAAGACTCTTCGGGCCGTCAAAGGAACTCTAATAAGCTTAATTCAAAACTCTCATTAAAAAGGTCAAGTGACATAATAGGTTCCTTGATTGAGACATTTTAATTCAAAGATTCAATCTTTAGTCATTGAAACACTCTTTGTGACTTTGCAGGGAACCTGAATATTTTAAACTCAAAACTCTCACTTTCTTACAAAGATTCTATCTTTAGGGGTAAAACCACTCTTCGCGACTTCAAAGGGACCTCGAATATGTTAAACTCAAAACTCTAACTCTCTTTCAAAGATTCAGTATTTCAATCTTTAAACATTAAAATGGTCTAGTGACATATACGTACCTTGACTGAGGTAATTTCATTCAAAGATTCACTTTTTAGTTATTAAAACACTCATTGTGACGACAAAGGGAACTCGAATAAGTTTAACTGAAAACTCTCATTTTCTTTCAAAGATTTAATCTTTATACATTAAAATCACCTGGTGACATAATAGGAACCTTGATTGAGGTATTTTCATTCAAAAATTCAGCCTTACTCCTTAAAACACTAATCGGAACGTCAAAGGGAACTTGAATAGATTTAACTCAAAACTCTCATTTTCCTTCAAAGTTTTTATCTTTATACCTTAAGAATGTTAGTGACATAGTAGGTACCTTGCTTGAGGTATTCTCATTCAAAGATTCAATCTTTACTCACTAAAACACTCTTCAGGTCGTTAAGGGGAACTCGAATAAGTTTAACTCACAACTCTCATTCTTTCAAAGATTCAATCTTTATACATGAAAAAGATCTAGTTACATAATAGGTACCTTGATTGAGGTAATTCAATATTTCCACTTTATACAATAAAATGGTCTACTGACATATAGATACTTTGGTTGAGGAAATTTCATTCAAAGATTCAATCATTGCTCATTAAAACGCTCTTCGTGACGACAAAGGGAACTCGAATAAGTTTAACTCAAACTCGCATTTTTTTCAAAGATTTAATCTTTAAACATCAAAATGGTCTAGTGACATAATAGGTACCTTGATTGAGGTATTTTCATTCAAAGACTCAATCTTTACTCATTAAAACACTCTTCAGGACGTCAAAGGGAACTCGAATAAGTTTAACTCACAACTCTCCTTTTCTTTCGAAGATCCAATCTTGATACATTAAAAAGGTCTAGTGACATAATAGGTACCGTGATTGAGGTAATTTCATTCTCTTTACTCATTAAAACACTCTTTGTGACGACAAAGGGAACTCGAATAAGTTTAACTCAAAATTCGCATTTTCAATCGAAGATTTAAACTTTGCAAATTAAAATGGTCCAGTGACATAACAGGTACCTTGATTGAGGTATTTTCATTCAGAGATTCAATCTTTAGTCATAAAAACACTCTTCGCGACTTCAAAGGGAACTCGAATAAGCTAAATTCTAAACTCTCATTTTCTTTCAAAGATTCAATCTTAATACATTAAAACGGTCTAGTGACATAATAGGTACCATGATCAGGGTAATTTCGTTCAAAGATTCTATCTTTACTCATTAAAACACTCTTCGTGTCGTCAAAGGGAACTCAAATAATTTTAACTGAAAACTCTCATTTTCTTTCAAAGATTTATTCTTTATACATTGAAATGGGCTAGTGACATAATAGCTACCTTGGTTGAGGTATTTTCATTCAAAGATTCATTCTTTACTCATTAAAACACTCTCCGCGACTTCATAGGGATCTCGAATAAGTTAAACTTAAAACTCTCAGTTTTTTTTCAGAGATTGAATCTTTGTACATTAGAAAGGTCATAGTGACACAATAGGTGCCTTGATTGAGGTCATTTCATTCAAAGATTCAATCTTTACTCATTAAAACACTTTTCGTGATGTCAAAGGGAACTCGAATAAGTTGATCTCAAAACTCTTATTTTCTTTCAAAGATTCAATTTTTACAGGTTAAAAAGTTCTAATGACATAATAGGAACCTTGATTAAGGTAATTTCATTCGAAGATTCCATCTTTACTCATTAAAACACTCTTCTGTGACGTCAAAGGGAACTCGAATACGTTTAACTCAAAAACTCTTATTTTCTTTCAAAGAAATCTTTGGACATTAAAATGGTCTAGTAACAAAATAGGTGCCCTTATTGAGGTAGTTTCATTCAAAGATACAATCTTTACTCACTAAAAAGCACTCTTCTCGACCTTATCGGGAACTCGAATAAGTTAAACTCAAAGCTCTCATTTTCTTTCGAAGATTCAATCTTTATACATTAAAAAGGTCTACTGACATAATAGGTCCATTGAATGATGTAATTTCATTCAAAGATTCAGTATTTACTCATTAAAACACTCTTCGTGATGTCAAAGGGAACTCGAATAAGTTTAACTCAAAACTCACATTTTCTTTCAAAGACTTAATCTTTATACATTAAAATGGTCTACTGACATAATAGGTACCTTAATTGAGGTATTTTCATTCAAAGATATAATCTTTCATCATTACAAGACTCTTCGGGACGTCAAAGGAACTCTAATAAGCTTAATTCAAAACTCTCATTAAAAAGGTCAAGTGACATAATAGGTTCCTTGATTGAGACATTTTAATTCAAAGATTCAATCTTTAGTCATTGAAACACTATTTGCGACTTCGCAGGGAACCTGAATATTTTAAACTCAAAACTCTCACTTTCTTACAAAGATTCTATCTTTAGCGGTAAAACCACTCTTCGCGACTTCAAAGGGACCTCGAATATGTTAAACTCAAAACTCTAACTCTCTTTCAAAGATTCAGTATTTCAATCTTTAAACATTAAAATGGTCTAGTGACATATACGTACCTTGACTGAGGTAATTTCATTCAAAGATTCTCTTTTTAGTTATTAAAACACTCATTGTGACGACAAAGGGAACTCGAATAAGTTTAACTGAAAACTCTCATTTTCTTTCAAAGATTTAATCCTTATACATTAAAATCGTCTGGTGACATAATAGGAACCTTGATTGAGGTATTTTCATTCAAAGATTCAGCCTTACTCATTAAAACACTAATCGGAACGTCAAAGGGAACTTGAATAGATTTAACTCAAAACTCTCATTTTCCTTCAAAGTTTTTATCTTTATACCTTAAGAATGTTAGTGACATAGTAGGTACCTTGAATGAGGTATTCTCATTCAAAGATTCAATCTTTACTCACTAAAACACTCTTCAGGTCGTTAAGGGGAACTCGAATAATTTTAACTCACAACTCTCATTCTTTCAAAGATTCAATCTTTATACATGAAAAAGATCTAGTGACATAATAGGTACCTTGATTCAGGTAATTCAATATTTCCACCTTTATACAATAAAATGGTCTACTGACATATAGATACTTTGGTTGAGGAAATTTCATTCAAAGATATAATCATTGCTCATTAAAACGCTCTTCGTGACGACAAAGGGAACTCGAATAAGTTTAACTCAAAACTCGCATTTTTTTCAAAGATTTAATCTTTAAACATCAAAATAGTCTAGTGACATAATAGGTACCTTGATTGAGATATTTTCATTCAAAGATTCAATCTTTACTCATTAAAACACTCTTCAGGACGTCAAAGGGAACTCGAATAAGTTTAACTCACAACTCTCCTTTTCTTTCGAAGATCCAATCTTGATACATTAAAAAGGTCTAGTGACATAATAGGTACCGTGATTGAGGTAATTTCATTCGAGGAATCAATCTTTACTCATTAAAACACTCTTCGTGACGACAAAGGGAACTCGAATAAGTTTAACTCAAAACTCGCATTTTCAATTGAAGATTTAAACTCTGCAAATTAAAATGGTCCAGTGACATAACAGGTACCTTGATTGGGGTATTTTCGTTCAGAGATTCAATCTTTAGTCATAAAAACAGTCTTCGTGACTTCAAAGGGAACTCGAATAAGCTAAATTCTAAACTCTCATTTTCTTTCAAAGATTCAATCTTAATACATTAAAACGGTCTAGTGACATAATAGGTACCATGATCAGGGTAATTTCACTCAAAGATTCTATCTTTACTCATTAAAACACTCTTCGTGTCGTCAAAGGGAACTCAAATAATTTTAACTGAAAACTCTCATTTTCTTTCAAAGATTTATTCTTTATACATTGAAATGGGCTAGTGACATAATAGGTACCTTGATTGAGGTATTTTCATTCAAAGATTCATTCTTTACTCATTAAAACACTATCCGCGACTTCATAGGGATCTCGAATAAGTTAAACTTAAAACTCTCAGTTTTTTTCAGAGATTGAATCTTTGTACATTAGAAAGGTCATAGTGACACAATAGGTGCCTTGATTGAGGTCATTTCATTCAAAGATTCAATCTTTACTCATTAAAATACTTTTCGTGATGTCAAAGGGAACTCGAATAAGTTGAACTCAAAACTCTCAGTTTCTTTCAAAGATTCAATCATTATACAATAAATAGATCTAGTGACATAATAGGTGCCTTGACCCGTGACTTCATAGGGAACTCGAATAAGTTGATCTCAAAACTCTTATTTTCTTTCAAAGATTCAATTTTTACAGGTTAAAAAGTTCTAATGACATAATAGGAACCTTGATTAAGGTAATTTCATTCGAAGATTCCATCTTTACTCATTAAAACACTCTTCTGTGACGTCAAAGGGAACTCGAATACGTTTAACTCAAAAACTCTTATTTTCTTTCAAAGAAACCTTTGGACATTAAAATGGTCTAGTAACAAAATAGGTGCCCTTATTGAGGTAGTTTCATTCAAAGATACAATCTATACTCACTAAAAAGCACTCTTCTCGACCTTATCGGGAACTCGAATAAGTTAAACTCAAAGCTCTCATTTTCTTTCGAAGATTCAATCTTTATACATTAAAAAGGTCTACTGACATAATAGGTCCATTGAATGATGTAATTTCATTCAAAGATTCAGTATTTACTCATTAAAACACTCTTCGTGATGTCAAAGGGAACTCGAATAAGTTTAACTCAAAACTCACATTTTCTTTCAAAGACTTAATCTTTATACATTAAAATAGTCTACTGACATAATAGGTACCTTAATTGAGGTATTTTCATTCAAAGATATAATCTTTCATCATTACAAGACTCTTCGGGACGTCAAAGGAACTCTAATAAGCTTAATTCAAAACTCTCATTAAAAAGGTCAAGTGACATAATAGGTTCCTTGATTGAGACATTTTAATTCAAAGATTCAATCTTTAGTCATTGAAACACTCTTTGCGACTTCGCAGGGAACCTGAATATTTTAAACTCAAAAGTCTCACTTTCTTACAAAGATTCTATCTTTAGCGGTAAAACCACTCTTCGCGACTTCAAAGGGACCTCGAATATCTTAAACTCAAAACTCTAACTCTCTTTCAAAGATTCAGTATTTCAATCTTTAAATATTAAAATGGTCTAGTGACATATACGTACCTTGACTGAGGTAATTTCATTCAAAGATTCACTTTTTAGTTATTAAAACACTCATTGTGACGACAAAGGGAACTCGAATAAATTTAACTGAAAACTCTCATTTTCTTTCAAAGATTTAATCTTTATACATTAAAATCGTCTGGTGACATAATAGGAACCTTGATTGAGGTATTTTCATTCAAAGATTCAGCCTTACTCATTAAAACACTAATCGGAACGTCAAAGGGAACTTGAATAGATTTAACTCAAAACTCTCATTTTCCTTCAAAGTTTTTATCTTTATACCTTAAGAATGTTAGTGACATAGTAGGTACCTTGATTGAGGTATTCTCAATCAAAGATTCAATCTTTACTCACTAAAACACTCTTCAGGTCGTTAAGGGGAACTCGAATAAGTTTAACTCACAACTCTCATTCTTTCAAAGATTCAATCTTTATACATGAAAAAGATCTAGTGACATAATAGGTACCTTGATTGAGGTAATTCAATATTTCCACCTTTATACAATAAAATGGTCTACTGACATATAGATACTTTGGTTGAGGAAATTTCATTCAAAGATTCAATCATTGCTCATTAAAACGCTCTTCGTGACGACAAAGGGAACTCGAATAAGTTTAACTCAAAACTCGCATTTTTTTCAAAGATATAATCTTTAAACATCAAAATGGTCTAGTGACATAATAGGTACCTTGATTGAGATATTTTCATTCAAAGATTCAATCTTTACTCATTAAAACACTCTTCAGGACGTCAAAGGGAACTCGAATAAGTTTAACTCACAACTCTCCTTTTCTTTCGAAGATCCACTCTTGAAACATTAAAAAGGTCTAGTGACATAATAGGTACCGTGATTGAGGTAATTTCATTCGAGGAATCAATCTTTACTCATTCAAACACTCTTCCTGACGACAAAGGGAACTCGAATAAGTTTAACTCAAAACTCGCATTTTCAATCGAAGATTTAAACTTTGCAAATTAAAATGGTCCAGTGACATAACAGGTACCTTGATTGAGGTATTTTCGTTCAGAGATTCAATCTTTAGTCATAAAAACACTCTTCGCGACTTCAAAGGGAACTCGAATAAGCTAAATTCTAAACTCTCATTTTCTTTCAAAGATTCAATCTTAATACATTAAAACGGTCTAGTGACATAATAGGAACCATGATCAGGGTAATTTCATTCAAAGATTCGATCTTTACTCATTAAAACACCCGTCGTGTCGTCAAAGGGAACTCAAATAATTTTAAGTGAAAACTCTCATTTTCTTTCAAAGATTTATTCTTTATACATTGAAATGGGCTAGTGACATAATAGGTACCTTGATTGAGGTATTTTCATTCAAAGATTCATTCTTTACTCATTAAAACACTCTTCGCGACTTCATAGGGATCTCGAATAAGTTAAACTTAAAACTCTCAGTTTTTTTCAGAGATTGAATCTTTGTACATTAGAAAGGTCATAGTGACACAATAGGTGCCTTGATTGAGGTCATTTCATTGAAAGATTCAATCTTTACTCATTAAAACACTTTTCGTGATGTCAAAGGGAACTCGAATAAGTTGAACTCAAAACTCTCATTTTCTTTCAAAGTTTCAATCATTATACAATAAATAGATCTAGTGACATAATAGGTGCCTTGACCCGTGACTTCATAGGGAACTCGAATAAGTTGATCTCAAAACTCTTATTTTCTTTCAAAGATTCAATTTCTACACGTTAAAAAGTTCTAATGACATAATAGGAACCTTGATTAAGGTAATTTCATTCGAAGATTCCATCTTTACTCATTAAAACACTCTTCTGTGACGTCAAAGGGACCTGGAATACGTTTAACTCAAAAACTCTTATTTTCTTTCAAAGAAATCTTTGGACATTAAAATGGTCTAGTAACAAAATAGGTGCCCTTATTGAGGTAGTTTCATTCAAAGATACAATCTTTACTCACTAAAAAGCACTCTTCTCGACCTTATCGGGAACTCGAATAAGTTAAACTCAAAGCTCTCATTTTCTTTCGAAGATTCAATCTTTATACATTAAAAAGGTCTACTGACATAATAGGTCCATTAAATGATGTAATTTCATTCAAAGATTCAGTATTTACTCATTGAAACACTCTTCGTGATGTCAAAGGGAACTCGAATAAGTTTAACTCAAAACTCACATTTTCTTTCAAAGACTTAATCTTTATACATTAAAATGGTCTACTGACATAATAGGTACCTTAATTGAGGTATTTTCATTCAAAGATATAATCTTTCATCATTACAAGACTCTTCGGGACGTCAAAGGAACTCTAATAAGCTTAATTCAAAACTCTCATTAAAAAGGTCAAGTGACATAATAGGTTCCTTGATTGAGACATTTTAATTCAAAGATTCAATCTTGAGTCATTGAAACACTCTTTGCGACTTCGCAGGGAGCCTGAATATTTTAAACTCAAAACTCTCACTTTCTTACAAAGATTCTATCTTTAGCGGTAAAACCACTCTTCGCGACTTCAAAGGGACCTCGAATATGTTAAACTCAAAACTCTAACTCTCTTTCAAAGATTCGGTATTTCAATCTTTAAACATTAAAATGGTCTAGTGACATATACGTACCTTGACTGAGGTAATTTCATTCAAAGATTCACTTTTTAGTTATTAAAACACTCATTGTGACGACAAAAGGAACTCGAATAAGTTTAACTGAAAACTCTTATTTTCTTTCAAAGATTTAATCTTTATACATTAAAATCGTCTGGTGACATAATAGGAACCTTGATTGAGGTATTTTCATTCAAAGATTCAGCCTTACTCATTAAAACACTAATCGGAACGTCAAAGGGAACTTGAATAGATTTAACTCAGAACTCTCATTTTCCTTCAAAGTTTTTATCTTTATACCTTAAAAATGTTAGTGACATAGTAGGTACCTTGATTGAGGTATTCTCATTCAAAGATTCAATCTTTACTCACTAAAACACTCTTCAGATCGTTAAGGGGAACTCGAGTAAGTTTAACTCATAACTCTCATTCTTTCAAAGATTCAATCTTTATACATGAAAAAGATCTAGTGACATAATAGGTACCTTGATTAAGGTAATTCAATATTTCCACCTTTATACAATAAACTGGTCTACTGACATATAGATACTTTGGTTGAGGAAATTTCATTCAAAGATTCAATCATTGCTCATTAAAACACTCTTCGTGACGACAAAGGGAACTCGAATAAGTTTAGCTCAAAACTCGCATTTTTTTCAAAGATTTAATCTTTAAACATCAAAATGGTCTAGTGACATAATAGGTACCTTGATTGAGGTATTTTCATTCAAAGATTCAATCTTTACTCATTAAAACACTCTTCAGGACGTCAAAGGGAACTCGAATAAGTTTAACTCACAACTCTCCTTTTCTTTCGAAGATCCAATCTTGATACATTAAAAAGGTCTAGTGACATAATAGGTACCGTGATTGAGGTAATTTCATTCAAGGAATCAATCTTTACTCATTAAAACACTCTTCGTGACGACAAAGGGAACACGAATAAGATTAACTCAAAACTCGCATTTTCAATCGAAGATTTAAACTTTGCAAATTAAAATGGTCCAGTGACATAACAGGTACCTTGATTGAGGTATTTTCATTCAGAGATTCAATCTTTAGTCATAAAAACACTCTTCGCGACTTCAAAGGGAACTCAAATAAGCTAAATTCTAAACTCTCATTTTCTTTCAAAGATTCAACCTTAATACATTAAAACGGTCTAGTGACATAATAGGTACCATGATCAGGGTAATTTCATTCAAAGATTCTATCTTTACTCATTAAAACACTCTTCGTGTCGTCAAAGGCAACTCAAATAATTTTAACTGAAAACTCTCATTTTCTTTCAAAGATTTATTCTTTATACATTGAAATGGGCTAGTGACATAATAGGTACCTTGATTGAGGTATTTTCATTCAAAGATTCATTCTTTACTCATTAAAACACTCTCCGCGACTTCATAGGGATCTCGAATAAGTTAAACTTACAACTCTCAGTTTTTTTCAGAGATTGAATCTTTGTACATTAGAAAGGTCTAGTGACACAATAGGTGCCTTGATTGAGGTCATTTCATTCAGAGATTCAATCTTTACTCATTAAAACACTTTTCGTGATGTCAAAGGGAACTCGAATAAGTTGAACTCAAAACTCTCATTTTCTTTCAAAGATTCAATCATTATACAATAAATAGATCTAGTGACATAATAGGTGCCTTGACCCGTGACTTCATAGGGAACTCGAATAAGTTGATCTCAAAACTCTTATTTTCTTTCAAAGATTCAATTTTTACACGTTAAAAAGTTCTAATGACATAATTGGAACCTTGATTAAGGTAATTTCATTCGAAGATTCCATCTTTACTCATTAAAACACTCTTCTGTGACGTCAAAGGGAACTCGAATACGTTTAACTCAAAAACTCTTATTTTCTTTCAAAGAAATCGTTGGACAATAAAATGGTCTAGTAACAAAATAGGTGCCCTTATTGAGGTAGTTTCATTCAAAGATACAATCTTTACTCACTAAAAAGCGATCTTCTCGACCTTATCGGGAACTCGAATAAATTAAACTCAAAGCTCTCATTTTCTTTCGAAGATTCAATCTTTATACATTAAAAAGGTCTACTGACATAATAGGTCCATTGAATGATGTAATTTCATTCAAAGATTCAGTATTTACTCATTAAAACACTCTTCGTGATGTCAAAGGGAACTCGAATAAGTTTAACTCAAAACTCACATTTTCTTTCAAAGACTTAACCTTTATATATTAAAATGGTCTACTGACATAATAGGTACCTTAATTGAGGTATTTTCATTCAAAGATATAATCTTTCATTATTACAAGACTCTTCGGGACGTCAAAGGAACTCTAATAAGCTTAATTCAAAACTCTCATTAAAAAGGTCAAGTGACATAATAGGTTCCTTGATTGAGACATTTTAATTCAAAGATTCAATCTTTAGTCATTGAAACACTCTTTGCGACTTCGCAGGGAACTTGAATATTTTAAACACAAAACTCTCACTTTCTTACAAAGATTCTATCTTTAGCGGTAAAACCACTCTTCGCGACTTCAAAGGGACCTCGAATATGTTAAACTCAAAACTCTAACTCTCTTTCAAAGATTCAGTATTTCAATCTTTAAACATTAAAATGGTCTAGTGACATATACGTACCTTGACTGAGGTAATTTCATTCAAAGATTCACTTTTTAGTTATTAAAACACTCATTGTGACGACAAAGGGAACTCGAATAAGTTTAACTGAAAACTCTCATTTTCTTTCAAAGATTTAATCTTTATACATTAAAATCGTCCGGTGACATAATAGGAACCTTGATTGAGGTATTTTCATTCAAAGATTCAGCCTTACTCATTAAAACACTAATCGGAACGTCAAAGGGAACTTGAATAGATTTAACTCAGAACTCTTTTTTTCCTTCAAAGTTTTTATCGTTATACCTGAAGAATGTTAGTGACATAGTAGGTACCTTGATTGAGGTATTCTCATTCAAAGATTCAATCTTTACTCACTAAAACACTCTTCAGGTCGTTAAGGGGAACTCGAATAAGTTTAACTCACAACTCTCATTCTTTCAAAGATTCAATCTTTATACATGAAAAAGATCTAGTGACATAATAGGTACCTTGATTGAGGTAATTCAATATTTCAACCTTTATACAATAAAATGGTCTACTGACATATAGATACTTTGGTTGAGGAAATTTCATTCAAAG
Source organism: Cornus florida (assembly GCF_030987335.1). Lineage (NCBI taxonomy): Eukaryota > Viridiplantae > Streptophyta > Magnoliopsida > Cornales > Cornaceae > Cornus > Cornus florida. The sequence continues at coordinate 67,328,440 of NW_026775577.1, forward strand.
ATTCAATCATTGCTCATTAAAGCACTCTTCGTGACGACAAAGGGAACTCGAATAAGTTTAACTGAAAACTCGCATTTTTTTCAAAGATTTAATCTTTAAAATATCAAAATGGTCTAGTGACATAATAGGTACCTTGATTGAGGTATTTTCATTCAAAGATTCAATCTTTACTCATTAAAACACTCTTCAGGACGTCAAAGGGAACTCGAATAAGTTTAACTCACAACTCTCATTTTCTTTCGAAGGTCCAATCTTGATACATTAAAAAGGTCTAGTGACATAATAGGTACCGTGATTGAGGTAATTTCATTCGAGGAATCAATCTTTACTCATTAAAACACTCTTCGTGACGACAAAGGGAACTCGAATAAGTTTAACTCAAAACTCGCATTTTCAATCGAAGATTTAAACTTTGCAAATTAAAATGGTCCAGTGACATAACAGGTACCTTGATTGAGGTATTTTCATTCAGAGATTCAATCTTTAGTCATAAAAACACTCTTCGCGACTTCAAAGGGAACTCGAATAAGCTAAATTCTAAACTCTCATTTTCTTTCAAAGATTCAATCTTAATACATTAAAACGGTCTAGTGACATAATAGGTACCATGATCAGGGTAATTTCATTCAAAGATTCTATCTTTACTCATTAAAACACTCTTCGTGTCGTCGAAGGGAACTCAAATAATTTTAACTGAAAACTCTCATTTTCTTTCAAAGATTTTTTCTTTATACATTGAAATGGGCTAGTGACATAATAGGTACCTTGATTGAGGTATTTTCATTCAAAGATTCATTCTTTACTCATTAAAACACTCTCCGCGACTTCATAGGGATCTCGAATAAGTTAAACTTACAACTCTCAGTTTTTTTCAGAGATTGAATCTTTGTACATTAGAAAGGTCTAGTGACACAATAGGTGCCTTGATTGAGGTCATTTCATTCAAAGATTCAATCTTTACTCATTAAAACACTTTTCGTGATGTCAAAGGGAACTCGAATAAGTTGAACTCAAAACTCTCATATTCTTTCAAAGATTCAATCATTATACAATAAATAGATCTAGTGACATAATAGGTGCCTTGACCCGTGACTTCATAGGGAACTCGAATAAGTTGATCTCAAAACTCTTATTTTCTTTCAAAGATTCAATTTTTACACCTTAAAAAGTTCTAATGACATAATAGGAACCTTGATTAAGGTAATTTCATTCGAAGATTCCATCTTTACTCATTAAAACACTCTTCTGTGACGTCAAAGGGAACTCGAATACGTTTAACTCAAAAACTCTTATTTTCTTTCAAAGAAATCTTTGGACATTAAAATGGTCTAGTAACAAAATAGATGCCCTTATTGAGGTAGTTTCATTCAAAGATACATTCTTTACTCACTAAAAAGCACTCTTCTCGACCTTATCGGGAACTCGAATAAGTTAAACTCAAAGCCCTCATTTTCTTTCGAAGATTCAATCTTTATACATTAAAAAGGTCTACTGACATAATAGGTCCATTGAATGATGTAATTTCATTCAAAGATTCAGTATTTACTCATTAAAACACTCTTCGTGATGTCAAAGGGAACTCGAATAAGTTTAACTCAAAACTCACATTTTCTTTCAAAGACTTAATCTTTATACATTAAAATGGTCTACTGACATAATAGGTACCTTAATTGAGGTATTTTCATTCAAAGACATAATCTTTCATCATTACAAGACTCTTCGGGACGTCAAAGGAACTCTAATAAGCTTAATTCAAAACTCTCGTTAAAAAGGTCAAGTGACATAATAGGTTCCTTGATTGAGACAGTTTAATTCAAAGATTCAATCTTTAGTCATTGAAACACTCTTTGCGACTTCGCAGGGAACCTGAATATTTTAAACTCAAAACTCTCACTTTCTTACAAAGATTCTATCTTTAGCGGTAAAACCACTCTTCGCGACTTCAAAGGGACCTCGAATATGTTAAACTCAAAACTCTAACTCTCTTTCAAAGATTCAGTATTTCAATCTTTAAACATTAAAATGGTCTAGTGACATATACGTACCTTGACTGAGGTAATTTCATTCAATGATTCACTTTTTAGTTATTAAAACACTCATTCTGACGACAAAGGGAACTCGAATAAGTTTAACTGAAAACTCTCATTTTCTTTCAAAGATTTAATCTTTATGCATTAAAGTCGTCTGGTGACATAATAGGAACCTTGATTGAGGTATTTTCATTCAAAGATTCAGCCTTACTCATTAAAAACACTAATCGGAACGTCAAAGGGAACTTGAATAGATTTAACTCAAAACTCTCATTTTGCTTCAAAGTTTTTATCTTTATACCTTAAGAATGTTAGTGACATAGTAGGTACCTTGATTGAGGTATTCTCATTCAAAGATTCAATCTTTACTCACTAAAACACTCTTCAGGTCGTTAAGGGGAACTCGAATAAGTTTAACTCACAACTCTGAAAAAGATCTAGTGACATTATAGGTACCTTGATTGAGGTAATTCAATATTTCCACCTTTATACAATAAAATGGTCTACTGACATATAGATACTTTGGTTGAGGAAATTTCATTCAAAGATTCAATCATTGCTCATTAAAACACTCTTCGTGACGACAAAGTGAACTCGAATAAGTTTAACTCAAAACTCGCATTTTTTTCAAAGATTTAATCTTTAAACATCAAAATGGTCTAGTGACATAATAGGTACCTTGATTGAGGTATTTTAATTCAAAGATTCAATCTTTACTCATTAAAACACTCTTCAGGACGTCAAAGGGAACTCGAATAAGTTTAACTCACAACTCTCCTTTTCTTTCGAAGATCCAATCTTTATACATTAAAAAGGTCTAGTGACATAATAGGTACCGTGATTGAGGTAATTTCATTCAAGGAATCAATCTTTACTCATTAAAACACTCTTCGTAACGACAAAGGGAACTCGAATAAGTTTAACTCAAAACTCGCATTTTCAATCGAAGATTTAAACTTTGCAAATTAAAATGGTCCAGCGACATAACAGGTACCTTGATTGAGGTATTTTCATTCAGAGATTCAATCTTTAGTCATAAAAACACTTTTCCCGACTTCAAAGGGAACTCGAATAAGCTAAATTCTAAACTCTCATTTTCTTTCAAAGATTCAATCTTAATACATTAAAACGGTCTAGTGACATAATAGGTACCATGATCAGGGTAATTTCATTCAAAGATTCTATCTTTACTCATTAAAACACTCTTCGTGTCGTCGAAGGGAACTCAAATAATTTTAACTGAAAACTCTCATTTTCTTTCAAAGATTTTTTCTTTATACATTGAAATGGGCTAGTGACATAATAGGTACCTTGATTGAGGTATTTTCATTCAAAGATTCATTCTTTACTCATTAAAACACTCTCCGCGACTTCATAGGGATCTCGAATAAGTTAAACTTACAACTCTCAGTTTTTTTCAGAGATTGAATCTTTGTACATTAGAAAGGTCTAGTGACACAATAGGTGCCTTGATTGAGGTCATTTCATTCAAAGATTCAATCTTTACTCATTAAAACACTTTTCGTGATGTCAAAGGGAACTCGAATAAGTTGAACTCAAAACTCTCATTTTCTTTCAAAGATTCAATCATTATACAATAAATAGATCTAGTGACATAATAGGTGCCTTGACCCGTGACTTCATAGGGAACTCGAATAAGTTGATCTCAAAACTCTTATTTTCTTTCAAAGATTCAATTTTTACACATTAAAAAGTTCTAATGACATAATAGGAACCTTGATTAAGGTAATTTCATTCGAAGATTCCATCTTTACTCATTAAAACACTCTTCTGTGACGTCAAAGGGAACTCGAATACGTTTAACTCAAAAACTCTTATTTTCTTTCAAAGAAATCTTTGGACATTAAAATGGTCTAGTAACAAAATAGGTTCCCTTATTGAGGTAGTTTCATTCAAAGATACAATCTTTACTCACTAAAAAGCACTCTTCTCGACCTTATCGGGAACTCGAATAAGTTAAACTCAAAGCTCTCATTTTCTTTCGAAGATTCAATCTTTATACATTAAAAAGGTCTACTGACATAATAGGTCCATTAAATGATGTAATTTCATTCAAAGATTCAGTATTTACTCATTAAAACACTCTTCGTGATGTCAAAGGGAACTCGAATAAGTTTAACTCAAAACTCACATTTTCTTTCAAAGACTTAATCTTTATACATTAAAATGGTCTACTGACATAATAGGTACCTTAATTGAGGTATTTTCATTCAAAGACATAATCTTTCATCATTACAAGACTCTTCGGGACGTCAAAGGAACTCTAATAAGCTTAATTCAAAACTCTCGTTAAAAAGGTCAAGTGACATAATAGGTTCCTTGATTGAGACAGTTTAATTCAAAGATTCAATCTTTAGTCATTGAAACACTCTTTGCGACTTCGCAGGGAACCTGAATATTTTAAACTCAAAACTCTCACTTTCTTACAAAGATTCTATCTTTAGCGGTAAAACCACTCTTCGCGACTTCAAAGGGACCTCGAATATGTTAAACTCAAAACTCTAACTCTCTTTCAAAGATTCAGTATTTCAATCTTTAAACATTAAAATGGTCTAGTGACATATACGTACCTTGACTGAGGTAATTTCATTCAACGATTCACTTTTTAGTTATTAAAACACTCATTCTGACGACAAAGGGAACTCGAATAAGTTTAACTGAAAACTCTCATTTTCTTTCAAAGATTTAATCTTTATGCATTAAAGTTGTCTGGTGACATAATAGGAACCTTGATTGAGGTATTTTCATTCAAAGATTCAGCCTTACTCATTAAAAACACTAATCGGAACGTCAAAGGGAACTTGAATAGATTTAACTCAAAACTCTCATTTTGCTTCAAAGTTTTTATCTTTATACCTTAAGAATGTTAGTGACATAGTAGGTACCTTGATTGAGGTATTCTCATTCAAAGATTCAATCTTTACTCACTAAAACACTCTTCAGGTCGTTAAGGGGAACTCGAATAAGTTTAACTCACAACTCTGAAAAAGATCTAGTGACATTATAGGTACCTTGATTGAGGTAATTCAATATTTCCACCTTTATACAATAAAATGGTCTACTGACATATAGATACTTTGGTTGAGGAAATTTCATTCAAAGATTCAATCATTGCTCATTAAAACACTCTTCGTGACGACAAAGTGAACTCGAATAAGTTTAACTCAAAACTCGCATTTTTTTCAAAGATTTAATCTTTAAACATCAAAATGGTCTAGTGACATAATAGGTACCTTGATTGAGGTATTTTCATTCAAAGATTCAATCTTTACTCATTAAAACACTCTTCAGGACGTCAAAGGGAACTCGAATAAGTTTAACTCACAACTCTCCTTTTCTTTCGAAGATCCAATCTTTATACATTAAAAAGGTCTAGTGACATAATAGGTACCGTGATTGAGGTAATTTCATTCAAGGAATCAATCTTTACTCATTAAAACACTCTTCGTGACGACAAAGGGAACTCGAATAAGTTTAACTCAAAACTCGCATTTTCAATCGAAGATTTAAACTTTGCAAATTAAAATGGTCCAGCGACATAACAGGTACCTTGATTGAGGTATTTTCATTCAGAGATTCAATCTTTAGTCATAAAAACACTTTTCCCGACTTCAAAGGGAACTCGAATAAGCTAAATTCTAAACTCTCATTTTCTTTCAAAGATTCAATCTTAATACATTAAAACGGTCTAGTGACATAATAGGTACCATGATCAGGGTAATTTCATTCAAAGATTCTATCTTTACTCATTAAAACACTCTTCGTGTCGTCGAAGGGAACTCAAATAATTTTAACTGAAAACTCTCATTTTCTTTCAAAGATTTTTTCTTTATACATTGAAATGGGCTAGTGACATAATAGGTACCTTGATTGAGGTATTTTCATTCAAAGATTCATTCTTTACTCATTAAAACACTCTCCGCGACTTCATAGGGATCTCGAATAAGTTAAACTTACAACTCTCAGTTTTTTTCAGAGATTGAATCTTTGTACATTAGAAAGGTCTAGTGACACAATAGGTTCCTTGATTGAGGTCATTTCATTCAAAGATTCAATCTTTACTCATTAAAACACTTTTCGTGATGTCAAAGGGAACTCGAATAAGTTGAACTCAAAACTCTCATTTTCTTTCAAAGATTCAATCATTATACAATAAATAGATCTAGTGACATAATAGGTGCCTTGACCCGTGACTTCATAGGGAACTCGAATAAGTTGATCTCAAAACTCTTATTTTCTTTCAAAGATTCAATTTTTACACATTAAAAAGTTCTAATGACATAATAGGAACCTTGATTAAGGTAATTTCATTCGAAGATTCCATCTTTACTCATTAAAACACTCTTCTGTGACGTCAAAGGGAACTCGAATACGTTTAACTCAAAAACTCTTATTTTCTTTCAAAGAAATCTTTGGACATTAAAATGGTCTAGTAACAAAATAGGTTCCCTTATTGAGGTAGTTTCATTCAAAGATACAATCTTTACTCACTAAAAAGCACTCTTCTCGACCTTATCGGGAACTCGAATAAGTTAAACTCAAAGCTCTCATTTTCTTTCGAAGATTCAATCTTTATACATTAAAAAGGTCTACTGACATAATAGGTCCATTGAATGATGTAATTTCATTCAAAGATTCAGTATTTACTCATTAAAACACTCTTCGTGATGTCAAAGGGAACTCGAATAAGTTTAACTCAAAACTCACATTTTCTTTCAAAGACTTAATCTTTATACATTAAAATGGTCTACTGACATAATAGGTACCTTAATTGAGGTATTTTCATTCAAAGACATAATCTTTCATCATTACAAGACTCTTCGGGACGTCAAAGGAACTCTAATAAGCTTAATTCAAAACTCTCGTTAAAAAGGTCAAGTGACATAATAGGTTCCTTGATTGAGACAGTTTAATTCAAAGATTCAATCTTTAGTCATTGAAACACTCTTTGCGACTTCGCAGGGAACCTGAATATTTTAAACTCAAAACTCTCACTTTCTTACAAAGATTCTATCTTTAGCGGTAAAACCACTCTTCGCGACTTCAAAGGGACCTCGAATATGTTAAATTCAAAACCCTAACTCTCTTTCAAAGATTCAGTATTTCAATCTTTACACATTAAAATGGTCTAGTGACATATACGTACCTTGACTGAGGTAATTTCATTCAAAGATTCACTTTTTAGTTATTAAAACACTCATTGTGACGACAAAGGGAACTCGAATAAGTTTAACTGAAAACTCTCATTTTCTTTCAAAGATTTAATCTTTATGCATTAAAGTCGTCTGGTGACATAATAGGAACCTTGATTGAGGTATTTTCATTCAAAGATTCAGCCTTACTCAGTAAAAACACTAATCGGAACGTCAAAGGGAACTTGAATAGATTTAACTCAAAACTCTCATTTTGCTTCAAAGTTTTTATCTTTATACCTTAAGAATGTTAGTGACATAGTAGGTACCTTGATTGAGGTATTCTCATTCAAAGATTCAATCTTTACTCACAAAAACACTCTTCAGGTCGTTAAGGGGAACTCGAATAAGTTTAACTCACAACTCTGAAAAAGATCTAGTGACATAATAGGTACCTTGATTGAGGTAATTCAATATTTCCACCTTTATACAATAAAATGGTCTACTGACATATAGATACTTTGGTTGAGGAAATTTCATTCAAAGATTCAATCATTGCTCATTAAAACACTCTTTGTGACGACAAAGTGAACTCGAATAAGTTTAACTCAAAACTCGCATTTTTTTCAAAGATTTAATCTTTAAACATCAAAATGGTCTAGTGACATAATAGGTACCTTGATTGAGGTATTTTCATTCAAAGATTCAATCTTTACTCATTAAAACACTCTTCAGGACGTCAAAGGGAACTCGAATAAGTTTAACTCACAACTCTCCTTTTCTTTCGAAGATCCAATCTTTATACATGAAAAAAGTCTAGTGACATAATAGGTACCGTGATTGAGGTAATTTCATTCAAGGAATCAATCTTTACTCATTAAAACACTCTTCGTGACGACAAAGGGAACTCGAATAAGTTTAACTCAAAACTCGCATTTTCAATCGAAGATTTAAACTTTGCAAATTAAAATGGTCCAGTGACATAACAGGTACCCTGATTGAGGTATTTTCATTCAGAGATTCAATCTTTAGTCATAAAAACACTCTTCGCGACTTCAAAGGGAACTCGAATAAGCTAAATTCTAAACTCTCATTTTCTTTCAAAGATTCAATCTTAATACATTAAAACGGTCTAGTGACATAATAGGTAGCATGATCAGGGTAATTTCATTCAAAGATTCTATCTTTACTCATTAAAACACTCTTCGTGTCATCAAAGGGAACTCAAATAATTTTAACTGAAAACTCTCATTTTCTTTCAAAGATTTATTCTTTATACATTGAAATGGGCTAGTGACATAATAGGTACCTTGATTGAGGTATTTTCATTCAAAGATTCATTCTTTACTCATTAAAACACTCTCCGCGACTTCATAGGGATCTCGAATAAGTTAAACTTACAACTCTCAGTTTTTTTCAGAGATTGAATCTTTGTACATTAGAAAGGTCTAGTGACACAATAGGTGCCTTGATTGAGGTCATTTCATTCAAAGATTCAATCTTTACTCATTAAAACACTTTTCGTGATGTCAAAGGGAACTCGAATAAGTTGAACTCAAAACTCTCATTTTCTTTCAAAGATTCAATCATTATACAATAAATAGATCTAGTGACATAATAGGTGCCTTGACCCGTGACTTCATAGGGAACTCGAATAAGTTGATCTCAAAACTCTTATTTTCTTTCAAAGATTCAATTTTTACACGTTAAAAAGTTCTAATGACATAATAGGAACCTTGATTAAGGTAATTTCATTCGAAGATTCCATCTTTACTCATTAAAACATTCTTCTGTGACGTCAAAGGGAACTCGAATACGTTTAACTCAAAAACTCTTATTTTCTTTCAAAGAAATATTTGGACATTAAAATGGTCTAGAAACAAAATAGATGCCCTTATTGAGGTAGTTTCATTCAAAGATACAATCTTTACTCACTAAAAAGCGCTCTTCTCGACCTTATCGGGAACTCGAATAAGTTAAACTCAAAGCTCTCATTTTCTTTCGAAGATTCAATCTTTATACATTAAAAAGGTCTACTGACATAATAGGTCCATTGAATGATGTAATTTCATTCAAAGATTCAGTATTTACTCATTAAAACACTCTTCGTGATGTCAAAGGGAACTCGAATAAGTTTAACTCAAAACTCACATTTTCTTTCAAAGACTTAATCTTTATACATTAAAATGGTCTACTGACATAATAGGTACCTTAATTGAGGTATTTTCATTCAAAGATATAATCTTTCATCATTACAAGACTCTTCGGGACGTCAAAGGAACTCTAATAAGCTTAATTCAAAACTCTCATTAAAAAGGTCATGTGACATAATAGGTTCCTTGATTGAGACATTTTAATTCAAAGGTTCAATCTTTAGTCATTGAAATACTCTTTGCGACTTCGCAGGGAACCTGAATATTTTAAACTCAAAACTCTCACTTTCTTACAAAGATTCTATCTTTAGCGGTAAAACCACTCTTCGCGACTTCAAAGGGACCTCGAATATGTTAAATTCAAAACCCTAACTCTCTTTCAAAGATTCAGTATTTCAATCTTTACACATTAAAATGGTCTAGTGACATATACGTACCTTGACTGAGGTAATTTCATTCAAAGATTCACTTTTTAGTTATTAAAACACTCATTGTGACGACAAAGGGAACTCGAATAAGTTTAACTGAAAACTCTCATTTTCTTTCAAAGATTTAATCTTTATGCATTAAAGTCGTCTGGTGACATAATAGGAACCTTGATTGAGGTATTTTCATTCAAAGATTCAGCCTTACTCAGTAAAAACACTAATCGGAACGTCAAAGGGAACTTGAATAGATTTAACTCAAAACTCTCATTTTGCTTCAAAGTTTTTATCTTTATACCTTAAGAATGTTAGTGACATAGTAGGTACCTTGATTGAGGTATTCTCATTCAAAGATTCAATCTTTACTCACAAAAACACTCTTCAGGTCGTTAAGGGGAACTCGAATAAGTTTAACTCACAACTCTGAAAAAGATCTAGTGACATAATAGGTACCTTGATTGAGGTAATTCAATATTTCCACCTTTATACAATAAAATGGTCTACTGACATATAGATACTTTGGTTGAGGAAATTTCATTCAAAGATTCAATCATTGCTCATTAAAACACTCTTTGTGACGACAAAGTGAACTCGAATAAGTTTAACTCAAAACTCGCATTTTTTTCAAAGATTTAATCTTTAAACATCAAAATGGTCTAGTGACATAATAGGTACCTTGATTGAGGTATTTTCATTCAAAGATTCAATCTTTACTCATTAAAACACTCTTCAGGACGTCAAAGGGAACTCGAATAAGTTTAACTCACAACTCTCCTTTTCTTTCGAAGATCCAATCTTTATACATGAAAAAAGTCTAGTGACATAATAGGTACCGTGATTGAGGTAATTTCATTCAAGGAATCAATCTTTACTCATTAAAACACTCTTCGTGACGACAAAGGGAACTCGAATAAGTTTAACTCAAAACTCGCATTTTCAATCGAAGATTTAAACTTTGCAAATTAAAATGGTCCAGTGACATAACAGGTACCTTGATTGAGGTATTTTCATTCAGAGATTCAATCTTTAGTCATAAAAACACTCTTCGCGACTTCAAAGGGAACTCGAATAAGCTAAATTCTAAACTCTCATTTTCTTTCAAAGATTCAATCTTAATACATTAAAACGGTCTAGTGACATAATAGGTAGCATGATCAGGGTAATTTCATTCAAAGATTCTATCTTTACTCATTAAAACACTCTTCGTGTCGTCAAAGGGAACTCAAATAATTTTAACTGAAAACTCTCATTTTCTTTCAAAGATTTATTCTTTATACATTGAAATGGGCTAGTGACATAATAGGTACCTTGATTGAGGTATTTTCATTCAAAGATTCATTCTTTACTCATTAAAACACTCTCCGCGACTTCATAGGGATCTCGAATAAGTTAAACTTACAACTCTCAGTTTTTTTCAGAGATTGAATCTTTGTACATTAGAAAGGTCTAGTGACACAATAGGTGCCTTGATTGAGGTCATTTCATTCAAAGATTCAATCTTTACTCATTAAAACACTTTTCGTGATGTCAAAGGGAACTCGAATAAGTTGAACTCAAAACTCTCATTTTCTTTCAAAGATTCAATCATTATACAATAAATAGATCTAGTGACATAATAGGTGCCTTGACCCGTGACTTCATAGGGAACTCGAATAAGTTGATCTCAAAACTCTTATTTTCTTTCAAAGATTCAATTTTTACACGTTAAAAAGTTCTAATGACATAATAGGAACCTTGATTAAGGTAATTTCATTCGAAGATTCCATCTTTACTCATTAAAACACTCTTCTGTGACGTCAAAGGGAACTCGAATACGTTTAACTCAAAAACTCTTATTTTCTTTCAAAGAAATATTTGGACATTAAAATGGTCTAGTAACAAAATAGATGCCCTTATTGAGGTAGTTTCATTCAAAGATACAATCTTTACTCACTAAAAAGCACTCTTCTCGACCTTATCGGGAACTCGAATAAGTTAAACTCAAAGCTCTCATTTTCTTTCGAAGATTCAATGTTTATACATTAAAAAGGTCTACTGACATAATAGGTCCATTGAATGATGTAATTTCATTCAAAGATTCAGTATTTACTCATTAAAACACTCTTCGTGATGTCAAAGGGAACTCGAATAAGTTTAACTCAAAACTCACATTTTCTTTCAAAGACTTAATCTTTATACATTAAAATGGTCTACTGACATAATAGGTACCTTAATTGAGGTATTTTCATTCAAAGATATAATCTTTCATCATTACAAGACTCTTCGGGACGTCAAAGGAACTCTAATAAGCTTAATTCAAAACTCTCATTAAAAAGGTCAAGTGACATAATAGGTTCCTTGATTGAGACATTTTAATTCAAAGATTCAATCTTTAGTCATTGAAACACTCTTTGCGACTTCGCAGGGAACCTGAATATTTTAAACTCAAAACTCTCACTTTCTTACAAAGATTCTATCTTTAGCGGTAAAACCACTCTTCGCGACTTCAAAGGGACCTCGAATATGTTAAACTCAAAACTCTAACTCTCTTTCAAAGATTCAGTATTTCAATCTTTAAACATTAAAATGGTCTAGTGACATATACGTACCTTGACTGAGGTAATTTCATTCAAAGATTCACTTTTTAGTTATTAAAACACTCATTGTGACGACAAAGGAAACTCGAATAAGTTTAACTGAAAACTCGCATTTTCTTTCAAAGATTTAATCTTTATGCATTATAGTCGTCTGGTGACATAATAGGAACCTTGATTGAGGTATTTTCATTCAAAGATTCAGCCTAACTCATTAAAAACACTAATCGGAACGTCAAAGGGAACTTGAATAGATTTAACTCAAAACTCTCATTTTCCTTCAAAGTTTTTATCTTTATACCTTAAGAATGTTAGTGACATAGTAGGTACCTTGATTGAGGTATTCTCATTCAAAGATTCAATCCTTACTCACTAAAACACTCTTCAGGTCGTTAAGGGGAACTCGAATAAGTTTAACTCACAACTCTCATTCTTTCAAAGATTCAATCTTTATACATGAAAAAGATCTAGTGACATAATAGGTACCTTGATTGAGGTAATTTAATATTTCCACCTTTATACAATAAAATGGTTTACTGACATATAGATACTTTGGTTGAGGAAATTTCATTCAAAGATTCAATCATTGCTCATTAAAACACTCTTCGTGACGACAAAGTGAACTCGAATAAGTTTAACTCAAAACTCGCATTTTTTTCAAAGATTTAATCTTTGAACATCAAAATGGTCTAGTGACATAATAGGCACCTTGATTGAGGTATTTTCATTCAAAGATTCAATCTTTACTCATTAAAACACTCTTCAGGACGTCAAAGGGAACTCGAATAAGTTTAACTCACAACTCTCCTTTTCTTTCGAAGATCCAATCTTTATACATTAAAAAGGTCTAGTGACATAATAGGTACCGTGATTGAGGTAATTTCATTCAAGGAATCAATCTTTACTCATTAAAACACTCTTCGTGACGACAAAGGGAACTCGAATAAGTTTAACTCAAAACTCGCATTTTCAGTCGAAGATTTAAACTTTGCAAATTAAAATGGTCCAGTGACATAACAGGTACCTTGATTGAGGTATTTTGATTCAGAGATTCAATCTTTAGTCATAAAAACACTCTTCGCGACTTCAAAGGGAACTCGAATAAGCTAAATTCTAAACTCTCATTTTCTTTCAAAGATTCAATCTTAATACATTAAAACGGTCTAGTGACATAATAGGTAGCATGATCAGGGTAATTTCATTCAAAGATTCTATCTTTACTCATTAAAACACTCTTCGTGTCGTCAAAGGGAACTCAAATAATTTTAACTGAAAACTCTCATTTTCTTTCAAAGATTTATTCTTTATACATTGAAATGGGCTAGTGACATAATAGGTACCTTGATTGAGGTATTTTCATTCAAAGATTCATTCTTTACTCATTAAAACACTCTCCGCGACTTCATAGGGATCTCGAATAAGTTAAACTTACAACTCTCAGTTTTTTTCAGAGATTGAATCTTTGTACATTAGAAAGGTCTAGTGACACAATAGGTGCCTTGATTGAGGTCATTTCATTCAAATATTCAATCTTTACTCATTAAAACACTTTTCGTGATGTCAAAGGGAACTCGAATAAGTTGAACTCAAAACTCTCATTTTCTTTCAAAGATTCAATCATTATACAATAAATAGATCTAGTGACATAATAGGTGCCTTGACCCGTGACTTCATAGGGAACTCGAATAAGTTGATCTCAAAACTCTTATTTTCTTTCAAAGATTCAATTTTTACACGTTAAAAAGTTCTAATGACATAATAGGAACCTTGATTAAGGTAATTTCATTCGAAGATTCCATCTTTACTCATTAAAACACTCTTCTGTGACGTCAAAGGGAACTGGAATACGTTTAACTCAAAAACTCTTATTTTCTTTCAAAGAAATATTTGGACATTAAAATGGTCTAGTAATAAAATAGATGCCCTTATTGAGGTAGTTTCATTCAAAGATACAATCTTTACTCACTAAAAAGCACTCTTCTCGACCTTATCGGGAACTCGAATAAGTTAAACTCAAAGCTCTCATTTTCTTTCGAAGATTCAATCTTTATACATTAAAAAGGTCTACTGACATAATAGGTCCATTGAATGATGTAATTTCATTCAAAGATTCAGTATTTACTCATTAAAACACTCTTCGTGATGTCAAGGGGAACTCGAATAAGTTTAACTCAAAACTCACATTTTCTTTCAAAGACTTAATCTTTATACATTAAAATGGTCTACTGACATAATAGGTACCTTAATTGAGGTATTTTCATTCAAAGATATAATCTTTCATCATTACAAGACTCTTCGGGACGTCAAAGGAACTCTAATAAGCTTAATTCAAAACTCTCATTAAAAAGGTCAAGTGACATAATAGGTTCCTTGATTGAGACATTTTAATTCAAAGATTCAATCTTTAGTCATTGAAACACTCTTTGCGACTTCGCAGGGAACCTGAATATTTTAAACTCAAAACTCTCACTTTCTTACAAAGATTCTATCTTTAGCGGTAAAACCACTCTTCGCGACTTCAAAGGGACCTCGAATATGTTAAACTCAAAACTCTAACTCTCTTTCAAAGATTCAGTATTTCAATCTTTAAACATTAAAATGGTCTAGTGACATATACGTACCTTGACTGAGGTAATTTCATTCAAAGATTCACTTTTTAGTTATTAAAACACTCATTGTGACGACAAAGGGAACTCGAATAAGTTTAACTGAAAACTCTCATTTTCTTTCAAAGATTTAATCTTTATGCATTAAAGTCGTCTGGTGACATAATAGGAACCTTGATTGAGGTATTTTCATTCAAAGATTCAGCCTTACTCATTAAAAACACTAATCGGAACGTCAAAGGGAACTTGAATAAATTTAACTCAAAACTCTCATTTTCCTTCAAAGTTTTTATCTTTATACCTTAAGAATGTTAGTGACATAGTAGGTACCTTGATTGAGGTATTCTCATTCAAAGATTCAATCTTTACTCACTTAAACACTCTTCAGGTCGTTAAGGGGAACTCGAATAAGTTTAACTCACAACTCTCATTCTTTCAAAGATTCAATCTTTATACATGAAAAAGATCTAGTGACATAATAGGTACCTTGATTGAGGTAATTCAATATTTCCACCTTTATACAATAAAATGGTCTACTGACATATAGATACTTTGGTTGAGGAAATTTCATTCAAAGATTCAATCATTGCTCATTAAAACACTCTTTGTGACGACAAAGTGAACTCGAATAAGTTTAACTCAAAACTCGCATTTTTTTCAAAGATTTAATCTTTAAACATCAAAATGGTCTAGTGACATAATAGGTACCTTGATTGAGGTATTTTCATTCAAAGATTCAATCTTTACTCATTAAAACACTCTTCAGGACGTCAAAGGGAACTCGAATAAGTTTAACTCACAACTCTCCTTTTCTTTCGAAGATCCAATCTTGATACATTAAAAAGGTCTAGTGACATAATAGGTACCGTGATTGAGGTAATTTCATTCAAGGAATCAATCTTTACTCATTAAAACACTCTTCGTGACGACAAAGGGAACTCGAATAAGTTTAACTCAAAACTCGCATTTTCAATCGAAGATTTAAACTTTGCAAATTAAAATGGTCCAGTGACATAACAGGTACCTTGATTGAGGTATTTTCATTCAGAGATTCAATCTTTAGTCACAAAAACACTCTTCGCGACTTCAAAGGGACCTCGAATAAGCTAAATTCTAAACTCTCATTTTCTTTAAAAGATTCAATCTTAATACATTAAAACGGTCTAGTGACATAATAGGTAGCATGATCAGGGTAATTTCATCCAAAAATTCTATCTTTACTCATTAAAACACTCTTCGTGTCGTCAAAGGGAACTCAAATAATTTTAACTGAAAACTCTCATTTTCTTTCAAAGATTTATTCTTTATACATTGAAATGGGCTAGTGACATAATAGGTACCTTGATTGAGGTATTTTCATTCAAAGATTCATTCTTTACTCATTAAAACACTCTCCGCGACTTCATAGGGATCTCGAATAAGTTAAACTTACAACTCTCAGTTTTTTTCAGAGATTGAATCTTTGTACATTAGAAAGGTCTAGTGAAACAATAGGTGCCTTGATTGAGGTCATTTCATTCAAAGATTCAATCTTTACTCATTAAAACACTTTTCGTGATGTCAAAGGGAACTCGAATAAGTTGAACTCAAAACTCTCATTTTCTTTCAAAGATTCAATCATTATACAATAAATAGATCTAGTGACATAATAGGTGCCTTGACCCGTGACTTCATAGGGAACTCGAATAAGTTGATCTCAAAACTCTTATTTTCTTTCAAAGATTCAATTTTTACACGTTAAAAAGTTCTAATGACATAATAGGAACCTTGATTAAGGTAATTTCATTCGAAGATTCCATCTTTACTCATTAAAACACTCTTCTGTGACGTCAAAGGGAACTCGAATACGTTTAACTCAAAAACTCTTATTTTCTTTCAAAGAAATCTTTGGACATTAAAATGGTCTAGTAACAAAATAGGTGCCCTTATTGAGGTAGTTTCATTCAAAGATACAATCTTTACTCACTAAAAAGCACTCTTCTCGACCTTATCGGGAACTCGAATAAGTTAAACTCAAAGCTCTCATTTTCTTTCGAAGATTCAATCTTTATACATTAAAAAGGTCTACCGACATAATAGGTCCATTGAATGATGTAATTTCATTCAAAGATTCAGTATTTACTCATTAAAACACTCTTCGTGATGTCAAAGGGAACTCGAATAAGTTTAACTCAAAACTCACATTTTCTTTCAAAGACTTAATCTTTATACATTAAAATGGTCTACTGACATAATAGGTACCTTAATTGAGGTATTTTCATTCAAAGACATAATCTTTCATCATTACAAGACTCTTCGGGACGTCGAAGGAACTCTATGAAGCTTAATTCAAAACTCTCATTAAAAAGGTCAAGTGACATAATAGGTTCCTTGATTGAGACATTTTAATTCAAAGATTCAATCTTTAGTCATTGAAACACTCTTTGCGACTTCGCAGGGAACCTGAATATTTTAAACTCAAAACTCTCACTTTCTTACAAAGATTCTATCTTTAGCGGTAAAACCACTCTTCGCGACTTCAAAGGGACCTCGAATATGTTAAACTCAAAACTCTAACTCTCTTTCAAAGATTCAGTATTTCAATCTTTAAACATTAAAATGGTCTAGTGACATATACGTACCTTGACTGAGGTAATTTCATTCAAAGATTCACTTTTTAGTTATTAAAACACTCATTGTGACGACAAAGGGAACTCGAATAAGTTTAACTGAAAACTCTCATTTTCTTTCAAAGATTTAATCTTTATACATTAAAATCGTCTGGTGACATAATAGGAACCTTGATTGAGGTATTTTCATTCAAAGATTCAGCCTTACTCATTAAAGCACTAATCGGAACGTCAAAGGGAACTTGAATAGATTTAACTCAAAACTCTCATTTTCCTTCAAAGTTTTTATCTTTATACCTTAAGAATGTTAGTGACGTAGTAGGTACCTTGATTGAGGTATTCTCATTCAAAGATTCAATCTTTACTCACTAAAACACTCTTCAGGTCGTTAAAGGGAACTCGAATAAGTTTAACTCAAAACTCTCATTCTTTAAAAGATTCAATCTTTATACATGAAAAAGATCTAGTGACATAATAGGTACCTTGATTGAGGTAATTCAATATTTCCACCTTTATACAATAAAATGGTCTACTGACATATAGATACTTTGGTTGAGGAAATTTCATTCAAAGATTCAATCATTGCTCATTAAAACACTCTTCGTGACGACAAAGGGAACTCGAATAAGTTTAACTCAAAACTCGCATTTTTTTCAAAGATTTAATCTTTAAACATCAAAATGGTCTAGTGACATAATAGGTACCTTGATTGAGGTATTTTCATTCAAAGATTCAATCTTTACTCATTAAAACACTCTTCAGGACGTCAAAGGGAACTCGAATAAGTTTAACTCACAACTCTCCTTTTCTTTCGAAGATCCAATCTTTATACATTAAAAAGGTCTAGTGACATAATAGGTACCGTGATTGAGGTAATTTCATTCAAGGAATCAATCTTTACTCATTAAAACACTCTTCGTGACGACAAAGGGAACTCGAATAAGTTTAACTCAAAACTCGCATTTTCAATCGAAGATTTAAACTTTGCAAATTAAAATGGTCCAGTGACATAACAGGTACCTTGATTGAGGTATTTTGATTCAGAGATTCAATCTTTAGTCATAAAAACACTCTTCGCGACTTCAAAGGGAACTCGAATAAGCTAAATTCTAAACTCTCATTTTCTTTCAAAGATTCAATCTTAATACATTAAAACGGTCTAGTGACATAATAGGTAGCATGATCAGGGTAATTTCATTCAAAGATTCTATCTTTACTCATTAAAACACTCTTCGTGTCGTCAAAGGGAACTCAAATAATTTTAACTGAAAACTCTCATTTTCTTTCAAAGATTTATTCTTTATACATTGAAATGGGCTAGTGACATAATAGGTACCTTGATTGAGGTATTTTCATTCAAAGATTCATTCTTTACTCATTAAAACACTCTCCGCGACTTCATAGGGATCTCGAATAAGTTAAACTTACAACTCTCAGTTTTTTTCAGAGATTGAATCTTTGTACATTAGAAAGGTCTAGTGACACAATAGGTGCCTTGATTGAGGTCATTTCATTCAAATATTCAATCTTTACTCATTAAAACACTTTTCGTGATGTCAAAGGGAACTCGAATAAGTTGAACTCAAAACTCTCATTTTCTTTCAAAGATTCAATCATTATACAATAAATAGATCTAGTGACATAATAGGTGCCTTGACCCGTGACTTCATAGGGAACTCGAATAAGTTGATCTCAAAACTCTTATTTTCTTTCAAAGATTCAATTTTTACACGTTAAAAAGTTCTAATGACATAATAGGAACCTTGATTAAGGTAATTTCATTCGAAGATTCCATCTTTACTCATTAAAACACTCTTCTGTGACGTCAAAGGGAACTGGAATACGTTTAACTCAAAAACTCTTATTTTCTTTCAAAGAAATATTTCGACATTAAAATGGTCTAGTAATAAAATAGATGCCCTTATTGAGGTAGTTTCATTCAAAGATACAATCTTTACTCACTAAAAAGCACTCTTCTCGACCTTATCGGGAACTCGAATAAGTTAAACTCAAAGCTCTCATTTTCTTTCGAAGATTCAATCTTTATACATTAAAAAGGTCTACTGACATAATAGGTCCATTGAATGATGTAATTTCATTCAAAGATTCAGTATTTACTCATTAAAACACTCTTCGTGATGTCAAGGGGAACTCGAATAAGTTTAACTCAAAACTCACATTTTCTTTCAAAGACTTAATCTTTATACATTAAAATGGTCTACTGACATAATAGGTACCTTAATTGAGGTATTTTCATTCAAAGATATAATCTTTCATCATTACAAGACTCTTCGGGACGTCAAAGGAACTCTAATAAGCTTAATTCAAAACTCTCATTAAAAAGGTCAAGTGACATAATAGGTTCCTTGATTGAGACATTTTAATTCAAAGATTCAATCTTTAGTCATTGAAACACTCTTTGCGACTTCGCAGGGAACCTGAATATTTTAAACTCAAAACTCTCACTTTCTTACAAAGATTCTATCTTTAGCGGTAAAACCACTCTTCGCGACTTCAAAGGGACCTCGAATATGTTAAACTCAAATCTCTAACTCTCTTTCAAAGATTCAGTATTTCAATCTTTAAACATTAAAATGGTCTAGTGACATATACGTACCTTGACTGAGGTAATTTCATTCAAAGATTCACTTTTTAGTTATTAAAACACTCATTGTGACGACAAAGGGAACTCGAATAAGTTTAACTGAAAACTCTCATTTTCTTTCAAAGATTTAATCTTTATGCATTAAAGTCGTCTGGTGACATAATAGGAACCTTGATTGAGGTATTTTCATTCAAAGATTCAGCCTTACTCATTAAAAACACTAATCGGAACGTCAAAGGGAACTTGAATAAATTTAACTCAAAACTCTCATTTTCCTTCAAAGTTTTTATCTTTATACCTTAAGAATGTTAGTGACATAGTAGGTACCTTGATTGAGGTATTCTCATTCAAAGATTCAATCTTTACTCACTTAAACACTCTTCAGGTCGTTAAGGGGAACTCGAATAAGTTTAACTCACAACTCTCATTCTTTCAAAGATTCAATCTTTATACATGAAAAAGATCTAGTGACATAATAGGTACCTTGATTGAGGTAATTCAATATTTCCACCTTTATACAATAAAATGGTCTACTGACATATAGATACTTTGGTTGAGGAAATTTCATTCAAAGATTCAATCATTGCTCATTAAAACACTCTTTGTGACGACAAAGTGAACTGGAATAAGTTTAACTCAAAACTCGCATTTTTTTCAAAGATTTAATCTTTAAACATCAAAATGGTCTAGTGACATAATAGGTACCTTGATTGAGGTATTTTCATTCAAAGATTCAATCTTTACTCATTAAAACACTCTTCAGGACGTCAAAGGGAACTCGAATAAGTTTAACTCACAACTCTCCTTTTCTTTCGAAGATCCAATCTTGATACATTAAAAAGGTCTAGTGACATAATAGGTACCGTGATTGAGGTAATTTCATTCAAGGAATCAATCTTTACTCATTAAAACACTCTTCGTGACGACAAAGGGAACTCGAATAAGTTTAACTCAAAACTCGCATTTTCAATCGAAGATTTAAACTTTGCAAATTAAAATGGTCCAGTGACATAACAGGTACCTTGATTGAGGTATTTTCATTCAGAGATTCAATCTTTAGTCACAAAAACACTCTTCGCGACTTCAAAGGGAACTCGAATAAGCTAAATTCTAAACTCTCATTTTCTTTAAAAGATTCAATCTTAATACATTAAAACGGTCTAGTGACATAATAGGTAGCATGATCAGGGTAATTTCATCCAAAAATTCTATCTTTACTCATTAAAACACTCTTCGTGTCGTCAAAGGGAACTCAAATAATTTTAACTGAAAACTCTCATTTTCTTTCAAAGATTTATTCTTTATACATTGAAATGGGCTAGTGACATAATAGGTACCTTGATTGAGGTATTTTCATTCAAAGATTCATTCTTTACTCATTAAAACACTCCCGCGACTTCATAGGGATCTCGAATAAGTTAAACTTACAACTCTCAGTTTTTTTCAGAGATTGAATCTTTGTACATTAGAAAGGTCTAGTGAAACAATAGGTGCCTTGATTGAGGTCATTTCATTCAAAGATTCAATCTTTACTCATTAAAACACTTTTCGTGATGTCAAAGGGAACTCGAATAAGTTGAACTCAAAACTCTCATTTTCTTTCAAAGATTCAATCATTATACAATAAATAGATCTAGTGACATAATAGGTGCCTTGACCCGTGACTTCATAGGGAACTCGAATAAGTTGATCTCAAAACTCTTATTTTCTTTCAAAGATTCAATTTTTACACGTTAAAAAGTTCTAATGACATAATAGGAACCTTGATTAAGGTAATTTCATTCGAAGATTCCATCTTTACTCATTAAAACACTCTTCTGTGACGTCAAAGGGAACTCGAATACGTTTAACTCAAAAACTCTTATTTTCTTTCAAAGAAATCTTTGGACATTAAAATGGTCTAGTAACAAAATAGGTGCCCTTATTGAGGTAGTTTCATTCAAAGATACAATCTTTACTCACTAAAAAGCACTCTTCTCGACCTTATCGGGAACTCGAATAAGTTAAACTCAAAGCTCTCATTTTCTTTCGAAGATTCAATCTTTATACATTAAAAAGGTCTACCGACATAATAGGTCCATTGAATGATGTAATTTCATTCAAAGATTCAGTATTTACTCATTAAAACACTCTTCGTGATGTCAAAGGGAACTCGAATAAGTTTAACTCAAAACTCACATTTTCTTTCAAAGACTTAATCTTTATACATTAAAATGGTCTACTGACATAATAGGTACCTTAATTGAGGTATTTTCATTCAAAGACATAATCTTTCATCATTACAAGACTCTTCGGGACGTCGAAGGAACTCTATGAAGCTTAATTCAAAACTCTCATTAAAAAGGTGAAGTGACATAATAGGTTCCTTGATTGAGACATTTTAATTCAAAGATTCAATCTTTAGTCATTGAAACACTCTTTGCGACTTCGCAGGGAACCTGAATATTTTAAACTCAAAACTCTCACTTTCTTACAAAGATTCTATCTTTAGCGGTAAAACCACTCTTCGCGACTTCAAAGGGACCTCGAATATGTTAAACTCAAAACTCTAACTCTCTTTCAAAGATTCAGTATTTCAATCTTTAAACATTAAAATGGTCTAGTGACATATACGTACCTTGACTGAGGTAATTTCATTCAAAGATTCACTTTTTAGTTATTAAAACACTCATTGTGACGACAAAGGGAACTCGAATAAGTTTAACTGAAAACTCTCATTTTCTTTCAAAGATTTAATCTTTATACATTAAAATCGTCTGGTGACATAATAGGAACCTTGATTGAGGTATTTTCATTCAAAGATTCAGCCTTACTCATTAAAGCACTAATCGGAACGTCAAAGGGAACTTGAATAGATTTAACTCAAAACTCTCATTTTCCTTCAAAGTTTTTATCTTTATACCTTAAGAATGTTAGTGACGTAGTAGGTACCTTGATTGAGGTATTCTCATTCAAAGATTCAATCTTTACTCACTAAAACACTCTTCAGGTCGTTAAAGGGAACTCGAATAAGTTTAACTCAAAACTCTCATTCTTTAAAAGATTCAATCTTTATACATGAAAAAGATCTAGTGACATAATAGGTACCTTGATTGAGGTAATTCAATATTTCCACCTTTATACAATAAAATGGTCTACTGACATATAGATACTTTGGTTGAGGAAATTTCATTCAAAGATTCAATCATTGCTCATTAAAACACTCTTCGTGACGACAAAGGGAACTCGAATAAGTTTAACTCAAAACTCGCATTTTTTTCAAAGATTTAATCTTTAAACATCAAAATGGTCTAGTGACATAATAGGTACCTTGATTGAGGTATTTTCATTCAAAGATTCAATCTTTACTCATTAAAACACTCTTCAGGACGTCAAAGGGAACTCGAATAAGTTTAACTCACAACTCTCCTTTTCTTTCGAAGATCCAATCTTTATACATTAAAAAGGTCTAGTGACATAATAGGTACCGTGATTGAGGTAATTTCATTCAAGGAATCAATCTTTACTCATTAAAACACTCTTCGTGACGACAAAGGGAACTCGAATAAGTTTAACTCAAAACTCGCATTTTCAATCGAAGATTTAAACTTTACAAATTAAAATGGTCCAGTGACATAACAGGTACCTTGATTGAGGTATTTTGATTCAGAGATTCAATCTTTAGTCATAAAAACACTCTTCGCGACTTCAAAGGGAACTCGAATAAGCTAAATTCTAAACTCTCATTTTCTTTCAAAGATTCAATCTTAATACATTAAAACGGTCTAGTGACATAATAGGTAGCATGATCAGGGTAATTTAATTCAAAGGTTCTATCTTTACTCATTAAAACACTCTTCGTGTCGTCAAAGGGAACTCAAATAATTTTAACTGAAAACTCTCATTTTCTTTCAAAGATTTATTCTTTATACATTGAAATGGGCTAGTGACATAATAGGTACCTTGATTGAGATATTTTCATTCAAAGATTCATTCTTTACTCATTAAAACATTCTCCGCGACTTCATAGGGATCTCGAATAAGTTAAACTTACAACTCTCAGTTTTTTTCAGAGATTGAATCTTTGTACATTAGAAAGGTCTAGTGACACAATAGGTGCCTTGATTGAGGTCATTTCATTCAAAGATTCAATCTTTACTCATTAAAACACTTTTCGTGATGTCAAAGGGAACTCGAATAAGTTGAACTCAAAACTCTCATTTTCTTTCAAAGATTCAATCATTATACAATGAATAGATCTAGTGACATAATAGGTGCCTTGACCCGTGACCTCATAGGGAGAATAAGTTGATCTCAAAACTCTTATTTTCTTTCAAAGATTCAATTTTTACACATTAAAAAGTTCTAATGACATAATAGGAACCTTGATTAAGGTAATTTCATTCGAAGATTCCATCTTTACTCATTAAAACACTCTTCTGTGACGTCAAAGGGAACTCGAATACGTTTAACTCAAAAACTCTTATTTTCTTTCAAAGAAATATTTGGACATTAAAATGGTCTAGTAACAAAATAGATGCCCTTATTGAGGTAGTTTCATTCAAAGATACAACCTTTACTCACTAAAAAGCACTCTTCTCGGCCTTATCGGGAACTCGAATAAGTTAAACTCAAAGCTCTCATTTTCTTTCGAATATTCAATCTTTATACATTAAAAAGGTCTACTGACATAATAGGTCCATTGAATGATGTAATTTCATTCAAAGATTCAGTATTTACTCATTAAAACACTCTTCGTGATGTCAAAGGGAACTCGAATAAGTTTAACTCAAAACTCACATTTTCTTTCAAAGACTTAATCTTTATACATTAAAATGGTCTACTGACATAATAGGTACCTTAATTGAAGTATTTTCATCCAAAGATATAATCTTTCATCATTACAAGACTCTTCGGGACGTCAAAGGAACTCTAATAAGTTTAATTCAAAACTCTCATTAAAAAGGTCAAGTGACATAATAGGTTCCTTGATTGAGACATTTTAATTCAAAGATTCAATCTTTAGTCATTGAAACACTCTTTGCGACTTCGCAGGGAACCTGAATATTTTAAACTCAAAACTCTCACTTTCTTACAAAGATTCTATCTTTAGCGGTAAAACCACTCTTCGCGACTTCAAAGGGACCTCGAATATGTTAAACTCAAAACTCTAACTCTCTTTCAAAGATTCAGTATTTCAATCTTTAAACATTAAAATGGTCTAGTGACATATACGTACCTTGACTGAGGTAATTTCATTCAAAGATTCACTTTTTAGTTATTAAAACACTCATTGTGACGACAAAGGGAACTCGAATAAGTTTAACTGAAAACTCTCATTTTCTTTCAAAGATTTAATCTTTATGCATTAAAGTCGTCTGCTGACATAATAGGAACCTTGATTGAGGTATTTTCATTCAAAGATTCAGCCTTACTCATTAAAAACACTAATCGGAACGTCAAAGGGAACTTGAATAGATTTAACTCAAAACTCTCATTTTCCTTCAGAGTTTTTATCTTTATACCTTAAGAATGTTAGTGACATAGTAGGTACCTTGATTGAGGTATTCTCATTCAAAGATTCAATCTTTACTCACTAAAACACTCTTCAGGTCGTTAAGGGGAACTCGAATAAGTTTAACTCACAACTCTCATTCTTTCAAAGATTCAATCTTTATACATGAAAAAGATCTAGTGACATAATAGGTACCTTGATTGAGGTAATTCAATATTTCCACCTTTATACAATAAAATGGTCTACTGACATATAGATACTTTGGTTGAGGAAATTTCATTCAAAGATTCAATCATTGCTCATTAAAACACTCTTCGTGACGACAAAGGGAACTTGAATAAGTTTAACTAAAAACTCGCATTTTTTTCAAAGATTTAATCTTTAAACATCAAAATGGTCTAGTGACATAATAGGTACCTTGATTGAGGTATTTTCATTCAAAGATTCAATCTTTACTCATTAAAACAAGTTTAACTCACAACTCTCCTTTTCTTTCGAAGATCCAATCTTGATACATTAAAAAGGTCTAGTGACATAATAGGTACCGTGATTGAGGTAATTTCATTCAAGGAATCAATCTTTACTCATTAAAACACTCTTCGTGACGACAAAGGGAACTCGAATAAGTTTAACTCAAAACTCGCATTTTCAATCGAAGATTTAAACTTTGCAAATTAAAATGGTCCAGTGACATAACAGGTACCTTGATTGAGGTATTTTCATTCAGAGATTCAATCTTTAGTCATAAAAACACTCTTCGCGACTTCAAAGGGAACTCGAATAAGCTAAATTCTAAACTCTCATTTTCTTTAAAAGATTCAATCTTAATACATTAAAACGGTCTAGTGACATAATAGGTAGCATGATCAGGGTAATTTCATTCAAAGATTCTATCTTTACTCATAAAAACACTCTTCGTGTCGTCAAAGGGAACTCAAATAATTTTAACTGAAAACTCTCATTTTCTTTCAAAGATTTATTCTTTATACATTGAAATGGGCTAGTGACATAATAGGTACCTTGATTGAGGTATTTTCATTCAAAGATTTATTCTTTACTCATTAAAACACTCTCCGCGACTTCATAGGGATCTCGAATAAGTTAAACTTACAACTCTCAGTTTTTTTCAGAGATTGAATCTTTGTACATTAGAAAGGTCTAGTGACACAATAGGTGCCTTGATTGAGGTCATTTCATTCAAAGATTCAATCTTTACTCATTAAAACACTTTTCGTGATGTCAAAGGGAACTCGAATAAGTTGAACTCAAAACTCTCATTTTCTTTCAAAGATTCAATCATTATACAATAAATAGATCTAGTGACATAATAGGTGCCTTGACCCGTGACTTCATAGGGAACTCGAATAAGTTGATCTCAAAACTCTTATTTTCTTTCAAAGATTCAATTTTTACACGTTAAAAAGTTCTAATGACATAATAGGAACCTTGATTAAGGTAATTTCATTCGAAGATTCCATCTTTACTCATTAAAACACTCTTCTGTGACGTCAAAGGGAACTCGAATACGTTTAACTCAAAAACTCTTATTTTCTTTCAAAGAAATCTTTGGACATTAAAATGGTCTAGTAACAAAATAGGTGCCCTTATTGAGGTAGTTTCATTCAAAGATACAATCTTTACTCACTAAAAAGCACTCTTCTCGACCTTATCGGGAACTCGAATAAGTTAAACTCAAAGCTCTCATTTTCTTTCGAAGATTCAATCTTTATACATTAAAAAGGTCTACTGACATAATAGGTCCATTGAATGATGTAATTTCATTCAAAGATTCAGTATTTACTCATTAAAACACTCTTCGTGATGTCAAAGGGAACTCGAATAAGTTTAACTCAAAACTCACATTTTCTTTCAAAGACTTAATCTTTATACATTAAAATGGTCTACTGACATAATAGGTACCTTAATTGAGGTATTTTCATTCAAAGATATAATCTTTCATCATTACAAGACTCTTCGGGACGTCAAAGGAACTCTAATAAGCTTAATTCAAAACTCTCATTAAAAAGGTCAAGTGACATAATAGGTTCCTTGATTGAGACATTTTAATTCAAAGATTCAATCTTTAGTCATTGAAACACTCTTTGCGACTTCGCAGGGAACCTGAATATTTTAAACTCAAAACTCTCACTTTCTTACAAAGATTCTATCTTTAGCGGTAAAACCACTCTTCGCGACGTCAAAGGGACCTCGAATATGTTAAACTCAAAACTCTAACTCTCTTTCAAAGATTCAGTATTTCAATTTTTAAACTTTAAAATGGTCTAGTGACATATACGTACCTTGACTGAGGTAATTTCATTCAAAGATTCACTTTTTAGTTATTAAAACACTCATTGTGACGACAAAGGGAACTCGAATAAGTTTAACTAAAAACTCTCATTTTCTTTCAAAGATTTAATCTTTATACATTAAAATCGTCTGGTGACATAATAGGAACCTTGATTGAGGTATTTTCATTCAAAGATTCAGCCTTACTCATTAAAACACTAATCAGAACGTCAAAGGGAACTTGAATAGATTTAACTCAAAACTCTCATTTTCTTTCAAAGTTTTTATCTTTATACCTTAAGAATGTTAGTGACATAGTAGGTACCTTGATTGAGGTATTCTCATTCAAAGATTCAATCTTTACTAACTAAAACACTCTTCAGGTCGTTAAGGGGAACTCGAATAAGTTTAACTCACAACTCTCATTCTTTCAAAGATTCAATCTTTATACATGAAAAAGATCTAGTGACATAATAGGTACCTTGATTGAGGTAATTCAATATTTCCACCTTTATACAATAAAATGGTCTACTGACATATAGATCTTTGGTTGAGGAAATTTCATTCAAAGATTCAATCATTGCTCATTAAAACGCTCTTCGTGACGACAAAGGGAACTCGAATAAGTTTAACTCAAAACTCGCATTTTTTTCAAAGATTTAATCTTTAAACATCAAAATGGTCGAGTGACATAATAGGTACCTTGATTGAGGTATTTTCATTCAAAGATTCAATCTTTACTCATTAAAACACTCTTCAGGACGTCAAAGGGAACTCGAATAAGTTTAACTCACAACTCTCCTTTTCTTTCGAAGATCCAATCTTGATACATTAAAAAGGTCTAGTGACATAATAGGTACCGTGATTGAGGTAATTTCATTCAAGGAATCAATCTTTACTCATTAAAACACTCTTCGTGACGACAAAGGGAACTCGAATAAGTTTAACTCAAAACTCGCATTTTCAATCGAAGATTTAAACTTTGCAAATTAAAATGGTCCAGTGACATAATATGTAAGGCCCCAATACATAATTATTTTTATTAGCATAATTTAATTTTTATTAGACATAATTTATGGAATATTTTATGTAGTAGTTTGTATGGTGAAGTTAATAGTTGGTGTCAAAACTTATTAAGTTGGTGACAGCCAATGGTAAGAAAATAAATAATAAAAATGATAATATTCCATGTGTACGTGTGTGTGGTTATATGTGTGATACTAGAGAATGGGTGTCTACTAAGGTCATTGGTGCTGAAGGTAATAAATGGTGGAAGTGGTGTGATGGTTCTAATATTTATTGATATACTTATGTTTTATTTTAAAGTTTGACCAAGTATTTATTTATATATATGGGTAAGTTATTGACCAGGTCAAGCACATATTCCACCCACCCATGTATGTAGATATCTAGTAATACACTTTATTCTAAATGCTTCCAAAGGAGGCTGTTACTAATTGACACACACACGCATGAGTCATGAAGAGGGGAAAATCACATTTATATCTAAGCGACACGTTGTCTAGAGATTTGCATGGACAAGAAAAAGAAAAAAAATAAAAATACAAATAGAAACAAAGGAGGGATTTTTCAGCCGTAGAAGAAGAAAAGACGGAGAAGAAGAGGAAGATAGAAAAGAGGGAAAAAAGAATTTTTCACTAGATTATGGTAAAGGTAAAGGAATTCATATCTTTGTTTACATGGAAGTTGATTTATATATATATGTTTATTATTCTTCACAAGTTGAGCTATTTAATTCATTTTGATGATATTTTAAATTTAATTGTTTCTATCCTTGATTGAGTGGTTTTCTATGAAGAAATACAAATTTGGTTGGGTATGTGTAAATTTATATATATTGATAACTTTAATATACATTTAATTATTATTATTATTGTCAAGGATGAGATTGAGTAGTGGGTTTTGCGAGCTTTGGGTGAAAAGTTGTATATGAGAAAACAAAATTTTAGTTTCTGTAGCCATTGTATTGAACCCATAAAAATTAGTCAAAAGACGAAACCCATGGGATGAAGGGGCTGGAGAGAGAGTGAGGAGGAAAGAGAAGAAAAGAGCAAGAAAGAGAGAAGAAAAAAATGTAAAAGGAAGGAGGCGAGATTTCTATTTGGAATTGTGGTTATCAGTGTTAAAGATAGAGAATTTTTCTATTGAAGGTTTATTGTGTGGTATTTCCATGGACAATTTGGTTAAATGGTTTTACCTACAATTACATCTATTTTATTTATTTTACTTGATTCCAGTACTATAATATTTAAATTTAAGTACTTGTTAGTTGAAGAAATTGTGGAGCTGAAGTTAATATAATTATTCTTGTTATACTTTCTACTATAATTGTGTGTGGAATTGGGATTTGTTATGAAGTTGATAATTGTCATTCAATTATATTTAGAAATGAATATGACATAGTTATACTATTGTTCAGGCAAGGAGAAAGAGCAAACAACTTCGACCCTATCAAAGGATAAGTGAATAAATTGGGAAGTAGTCAAGGTGAGTGTATTCACTGAAAGTTTTACACTTGAATGTGTTAAATTGAAGTATTGAAGTCATTTATGTGAAATGAAGATACATCTATATATATATATATATATAAGGTCCATACTCTGGCCTGGAAAGAGAGTATTTTAAATGAGGTCCATACTCTGGCCTGGAAAGAGAGTACCATATTTAAATAAGGTCCATACTCTGGCCTAGAAGGAGAGTACTATAATATATAAGGTCCATACTCTGGCCTAGAAAGAGAGTATGCATGTAATATGTTAATGAAGTTTTATTGAAGCTATCAGATAATAGTTGTTTAAAATTACTCTGATGTAGTAGTGTTGCATTCACTGGGCTTTAAGCTCACTCCTTCCATATCTATATTTTTTTCAGGTACAAGGTTGGGTCGCTACTGCCAGGTCTAGAATTTTTGAGTGGGAATGGGAAAAAGAACAATGGAACGTCTTTTGTTTAATATGTAAATATTGTAATAGAATTTAATGGTATAAGTTGCCGTTAATATTTTTTGTTTGTCAGAATTTCCATAACAGGCCTATAGGTAGTTTTTGAATTATAAACTGTTAAACAGGTGCTCTGATATAGGATGACGTTATATTTGAAGGAGGTTAATGCAGATGGTTAGATGCATTCCAATTTATTCAATTTGTTTAATAATGTAAATTGGGTTGGGGTGTGTTAACTTTTGGTATCAGAGCCTAGGTTTTCTAGGTTCTGGAGGTCACAAGAGTCTAGACTGGCAGTGGCAGTAAGAAGTGTGTAGTAGAGTCATTTATTTGACTTAATGTTATACTAACAGATATAAGTGGTGATTATGTATCATATATATATTGTTATATTTGAGATTCATTGCAGATAAAAAGAAATGGAAAGGGAAAGTGGTTATCATGGAACTGAGGGTGAAGCCACTTATGTTCCTGTTGAGGCTGAAGTAGAACAACCTATGCAGGGTGGTATGAGAAGAGAACAGGAGTGCTTAACTGGTATGCAGAAAATGGAAAAGGCTATAATAGACTTGGCAGAACAAAACAAACTATTTATGGCGAGTCAAATGATGATACAAGAAAGGCTGGAAAGACAACAGAAATGGAAGAAAGGCTCTGAGTATGAGAGGTTTATCAAGTTAACACCCCTAGAATTTTTAGGTACTACCAAACCAGAAGAAGCAGAGGGGTGGGTAAGAAGAATGGAATCGATATTTGTAGTGATGGGTGCAGCAGAAGACCAGAAGGTAAACTTAGCTACATTTATGTTCAAAAATGAAGCTAGTTATTGGTGGGACACGACAAAACATTTGTTGCTCACTCCAGGAGAGAAAGAAGTGATATTCTGGAATCCATTTGTTAAAGCTTTTTATGAGAAATATTTCCCTCCAATTTACAGAAAAGAGAAGGAACGGGAGTTTATTCTCCTAAAACAAGATAGAATGTCTGTGGTTGACTATGAAGTTAAGTTTACAGCTTTATCGAGGTTCGCACCCAAGTTTGTACAGAATGAAGAAGATAAATGTACAAAATTCCAGGATGGTTTAGAGGCGGCTATTAAGTCTAGAGTTTCAGTGTTTGAGGAAACAAATTACAACAGACTTGTGAATAAAGCCATGATTGCCGAAAGGGATGTGAAAGAATTGCAAGAAAGAAGGGAACAATACAAAAGAAATAGATCTGAGCCGTCACAGTCAAGAGGAGGTGAAGGAATTGCAAGTCAGAAAAGTCAAAGGTCGCGGTATGGAAGGGGAAGGGGTGGTGAATCTCAAGGCCAGACATCAAGTATTGGAAGAGGTCAAGGGTTTTCCGAACAACAATCTGTACAACAAGGTAGTTTTGGAGGACGTGGTACTGGCAGGGGGTGTTTTCAGTGCGGAAAGGAAGGTCACCAGAAGAAGGATTGTCCTATCTTGAAAGCAGAAGAGTGCTATCATTGCCATCAGCCGGGTCATCGGAGGAGAGATTGTCCTATGTTGACAGGAATGACCTCAGTGGGCAGTGTTGCTGGTTCTGGTAGAGGTTTTGCACAGGGGAACTCGTCAAGAGGAGGTAAGGGTGTTACAAGTGGTTCGCAAGCCCAGGGAAGAGTGTTTGCTATGACACTTCAGGATGCTCAAGCAACACCAGAAGTGGTGACAGGTACACTTTCTATTTTGGATAGAAATGTTACTGTGCTTATTGATCCTGGCTCAACCCATTCATTTGTTGCATCATCTATTGCTATGCATTTGGGTAGACCACTTTCATCATTAGACAGTAAATTGTTTATTTCTACACCAATGGGAGAAGTGGTAGTGGTTGCAAATGAATACCGGGATTGTGTGTTACAATTGGGAGATAGACAGTTAAAGGTAAATTTGATACCGTTGGGTATTCCAGATTTTGATATCATTTTGGGTATGAATTGGCTATCTGCGTATCATGCTTCAATAGACTGTTTTCGGAAAGAAGTTGTTTTTCAGATACCAGGGGAGCCAGAATTTAGATTTACAGGAGAAAGAAATGTTATTCCAAACTGTCTCATTTCAGCTATACAAACCAGGAAGTTGTTGAAGAAAGGGTGTCAGGGTTACTTGGCTTATGTGGTTGATACTGAAAATAAAGATATGACACTTGAAAATGTACCAGTGGTAAGGGAATTCACAGATGTGTTTCCAGAAGAATTACCAGGGTTGCCAGTGGACAGGGAGGTAGATTTTACCATTGAGTTGGTACCAGGAACAACTCCAATTTCTATTGCTCCGTATCGAATGGCACCGATAGAATTGAAAGAGTTGAAGATACAGTTGCAAGATTTACTAGATAAAGGCTTCATTTGACCTAGTATTTCACCGTGGGGTGCACCGGTGTTATTTGTGAAGAAGAAGGATGGTACTATGCGGTTGTGTATTGACTACAGACAGTTAAATAAAGTGACCATCAGAAATAAGTATCCATTGCCACGAATTGATGATCTGTTTGATCAGTTGCAAGGGGCAAAGGTGTTTTCTAAGATTGATTTGAGGTCAGGATATCACCAGTTGAAGGTAAAGGATAGTGATATTTCGAAAACTGCTTTTCGAACTCGATATGGTCATTATGAGTTTTTGGTAATGCCTTTTGGGTTAACCAATGCTCCAGCGGTGTTTATGGATTTAATGAATCGAGTATTTCATCGGTACGTTGATTCTTTTGTTATTGTCTTCATCGATGATATTTTGATATATTCTCGGAGTGTGGATGAACATGAAAAGCATTTAAGAATTGTGTTACAGATGTTACGGGAAAAACAACTCTTTGCTAAGTTCAGCAAATGTGAGTTTTGGCTTGATAAAGTTGTCTTTTGGGGCATGTAGTATCTGGGGATGGTATTTATGTTGACCCATCAAAAGTGGAAGCAGTGGTGAAATGGGAAAGGCCTACTAATGTGACAGAAGTCAGAAGTTTTCTGGGATTAGCAGGTTATTACCGGAGGTTCATCCAAGGGTTTTCTAGTATCGCATTACCATTGACAAAGTTGACCCGGAAAGAAGTAAAGTTTGTGTGGGGTGAGGAATGCCAAAGAAGTTTTGAAGAATTGAAGAAAAAGTTAACGTCAGCCCCAGTGTTAACTATTCCGTGTGGTGGTGAAGGTTTTGTGATTTACACTGATGCTTCACATCAGGGTCTGGGAGGTGTTTTGATGCAAAATGGTAAAGTAATTGCATATGCTTCTAGACAATTGAAGAATCATGAATTGAATTATCCTACACATGACTTGGAGTTAGCTGTTATTATTTTTACTTTAAAATTGTGGAGGCATTATCTGTATGGTGAACTTTGTGAAATATTTACAGATCATCAGAGTTTGAAGTATTTGTTTACACAGAAGGATTTAAATTTGAGACAGAGGCGTTGGATGGAGTTAATCAAAGATTATGATTGTAATATCCACCATCATCCTGGAAAAGCCAATGTAGTAGCAGATGCCTTGAGTAGGAAGTCTTCAGGGAGACTATCTTGTGTACAGTGTACACGGGTGGCAAATGTTATGGAATTGAGACTGATGGGAGTTGAATTGACAGTTACTAACAAAGGAGCATTGTTTGCACATGTCACGGTGAGACCTTTGTTGCTGGATAGAATTAAAGAGCTGCAAATACATGACGTATTCCTAGATAAGAAAAGAAAAGAAGCTCAAGAAGGTATGCAAACTGAATTTATAGTTAGGGATGATGGGATTTTGTATTTTAAAAGTCGAATTTGTGTTCCAAATGATGTTTCCTTGAAGAAAGATATTTTAGATGAAGCCCACAGTTCTATATATGCTATGCATCCGGGGAGTACTAAAATGTACAGGGATTTGAAAGAATACTATTGGTGGAACAATATGAAGCGTGAAATTGCAGAATTTGTAGCAAAGTGTTTGATATGTCAACGAGTGAAAGCTGAACATCAGAAACCAGCGGGGTTGTTGCAGCCATTACCAGTTCCACAGTGGAAATGGGAGCATGTAACCATGGATTTTGTGACGGGACTTCCAAGATCAAAACGAGGACATGACTCTATTTGGGTGATAGTTGATCGATTGACGAAATCAGCTCACTTTCTGGCAGTAAAAACTACTTATTCTACAAAGGAATATGCTCGTTTGTATGTTGATGTGATCATATGTTTGCATGGGGCTCCAGTTTCTATTGTTTGTGACAGGGATCCGAAGTTCACTTCGAGATTTTGGTATAGTTTGCATGAAGCCATGAAAACTTCTCTGAAGTTTAGTACAGCTTTTCACCTGCAGACAGATGGGCAGTCAGAACGAACTATTCAGATTTTGGAAGATATGTTGAGAGCTTGTGTGTTGGATTTCAAAGGTAATTGGGATGATTATTTACCGTTGATTGAATTTGCCTATAATAATAGTTATCAGTCTACTATTGGAATGGCACCGTATGAAGCTTTGTATGGGAGAAAATGTAGAACTCCATTGTGTTGGGATGAGGTGGGGGAAGGAAAGTTATTGGGTCCAGAATTGATTGAACTTACAACAGAAAAAGTGAAGATAATTCAGCAGCGTATGAAAGTGGCACAGGATAGACAGAAAAGTTATGTAGATGTGCGAAAAAGAAGAGATTTGGAATTTGAAGTTGGTGATTTTGTTTTTCTTCGTATTTCTCCTTGGAAAGGTATTATGAGGTTTGGAAAGAAAGGTAAGTTAAGTCCCAGATACATTGGACCTTACAAGATTCTGGAACGAATAGGAGCAGTGGCGTATCGGTTGGAATTACCAAAAGAATTATCAAGATTGCATGATGTTTTCCATGTGTCTATGCTTCGAAAGTATATATCGGATCCATCTCATGGTTTAGTTGCAGAACCGATAGAGTTGAAGGAAGATTTGACTTATGTAGAGGAACCGGTACAGATTGTGGATCGCCGGGAGCAAGTGCTACAGAATAAAACTATATTACTGGTAAAGGTATTGTGGAGGGGTCATACGATTGAAGAAGCGACTTGGGAAAGTGAAGAAGTTATGCGAATGCAATATCCTCACTTATTTGGTATGTTTCTTGCATTTTAATTTCGAGGACGAAATTACTTAAGGGGGGAAGAATTGTAAGGCCCCAATACATAATTATTTTTATTAGCATAATTTAATTTTTATTAGACATAATTTATGGAATATTTTATGTAGTAGTTTGTATGGTGAAGTTAATAGTTGGTGTCAAAACTTATTAAGTTGGTGACAGCCAATGGTAAGAAAATAAATAATAAAAATGATAATATTCCATGTGTACGTGTGTGTGGTTATATGTGTGATACTAGAGAATGGGTGTCTACTAAGGTCATTGGTGCTGAAGGTAATAAATGGTGGAAGTGGTGTGATGGTTCTAATATATATTGATATACTTATGTTTTATTTTAAAGTTTGACCAAGTATTTATTTATATATATGGGTAAGTTATTGACCAGGTCAAGTACATATTCCACCCACCCATGTATGTAGATATCTAGTAATACACTTTATTCTAAAAGCTTCCAAAGGAGGCTGTTACTAATTGACACACACACGCATGAGTCATGAAGAGGGGAAAATCACATTTATATCTAAGCGACACGTTGTCTAGAGATTTGCATGGACAAGAAAAAGAAAAAAAATAAAAATACAAATAGAAACAAAGGAGGGATTTTTCAGCCGTAGAAGAAGAAAAGACGGAGAAGAAGAGGAAGATAGAAAAGAGGGAAAAGAGAATTTTTCACTAGATTATGGTAAAGGTAGAGATATTCATATCTTTGTTTACATGGAAGTTGATTTATATATATATGTTTATTATTCTTCACAAGTTGAGCTATTTAATTCATTTTGATGATATTTTAAATTTAATTGTTTCTATCCTTGATTGAGTGGTTTTCTATGAAGAAATACAAATTTGGTTGGGTATGTGTAAATTTATATATATTGATAACTTTAATATATATTTAATTATTATTATTATTGTCAAGGATGAGATTGAGTAGTGGGTTTTGCAAGCTTTGGGTGAAAAGTTGTATATGAGAAAACAAAATTTTAGTTTCTGTAGCCATTGTATTGAACCCATAAAAATTAGTCAAAAGACGAAACCCATGGGATGAAGGGGCTGGAGAGAGAGTGAGGAGGAAAGAGAAGAAAAGAGCAAGAAAGAGAGAAGAAAAAAATGTAAAAGGAAGGAGGCGAAATTTCTATTTGGAATTGTGGTTATCAGTATTAAAGATAGAGAATTTTTCTATTGAAGGTTTATTGTGTGGTATTTCCATGGACAATTTGGTTAAATGGTTCTACCTACAATTACATCTATTTTATTTATTTTACTTGATTCCAGTACTATAATATTTAAATTTAAGTACTTGTTAGTTGAAGAAATTGTGGAGCTGAAGTTAATATAATTATTCTTGTTATACTTTCTACTATAATTGTGTGTGGAATTGGGATTTGTTATGAAGTTGATAATTGTCATTCAATTATATTTAGAAATGAATATGACATAGTTATACTATTGTTCAGGCAAGGAGAAAGAGCAAACAACTTCGACCCTATCAAAGGATAAGTGAATAAATTGGGAAGTAGTCAAGGTGAGTGTATTCACTGAAAGTTTTACACTTGAATGTGTTAAATTGAAGTATTGAAGTCATTTATGTGAAATGAAGATACATCTATATATATATATATATAAGGTCCATACTCTGGCCTGGAAAGAGAGTACTTTAAATGAGGTCCATACTCTGGCCTGGAAAGAGAGTACCATATTTAAATAAGGTCCATACTCTGGCCTAGAAGGAGAGTACTATAATATATAAGGTCTATACTCTGGCCTAGAAAGAGAGTACTATAGTTTAATGCATGTAATATGTTAATGAAGTTTTATTGAAGCTATCAGATAATAGTTGTTTAAAATTACTCTGATGTAGTAGTGTTGCATTCACTGGGCTTTAAGCTCACTCCTTCCATATCTATATTTTTTTCAGGTACAAGGTTGGGTCGCTACTGCCAGGTCTAGAATTTTTGAGTGGGAATGGGAAAAAGAACAATGGAACGTCTTTTGTTTAATATGTAAATATTGTAATAGAATTTAATAGTATAAGTTGCCGTTAATATTTTTTGTTTGTCAGAATTTCCATAACAAGCCTATAGGTAGTTTTTGAATTGTAAACTGTTAAACAGGTGCTCTGATGTAGGATGACGTTATATTTGAAGGGGGTTAATGCAGATGGTTAGATGCATTCCAATTTATTCAATTTGTTTAATAATGTAAATTGGGTTGGGGTGTGTCATAATAGGTACCTTGATTGAGGTATTTTCATTCAGGGATTCAATCTTTAGTCATAAAAACACTCTTCGCGACTTCAAAGGGAACTCGAATAAGCTAAATTCTAAACTCTCATTTTCTTTCAAAGATTCAATCTTAATACATTAAAACGGTCTAGTGACATCAGTAGGAACCATGATCAGGGTAATTTCATTCAAAGATTCTATCTTTACTCATTAAAACACTCTTCGTGTCGTCAAAGGGAACTCAAATAATTTTAACTGAAAACTCTCATTTTCTTTCAAAGATTTATTCTTTATACATTGAAATGGGCTAGTGACATAATAGGTACCTTGATTGAGGTATTTTCATTGAAAGATTCATTCTTTACTCATTAAAACACTCTCCGTGACTTCATTGGGATCTCGAATAAGTTAAACTTAAAACTCTCAGTTTTTTTCAGATATTGAATCTTTGTACATTAGAAAGGTCTAGTGACACAATAGGTGCCTTGATTGAGGTCATTTCATTCAAAGATTCAATCTTTACTCATTAAAACACTTTTCGTGATGTCAAAGGGAACTCGAATAAGTTGAACTCAAAACTCTCATTTTCTTTCAAAGATTCAATCATTATACAATAAATAGATCTAGTGACATAATAGGTGCCTTGACCCGTGACTTCATAGGGAACTCGAATAAGTTGATCTCAAAACTCTTATTTTCTTTCAAAGATTCAATTTTTACACGTTAAAAATTTCTAATGATATAATAGGAACCTTGATTAAGGTAATTTCATTCGAAGATTCCATCTTTACTCATTAAAACACTCTTCTGTGACGTCAAA
Organism: Cornus florida; assembly: GCF_030987335.1. NCBI lineage: Eukaryota > Viridiplantae > Streptophyta > Magnoliopsida > Cornales > Cornaceae > Cornus > Cornus florida. The sequence continues at coordinate 67,367,466 of NW_026775577.1, forward strand.
GGGAGCTCGAATACGTTTAACTCAAAAACTCTTATTTTCTTTCAAAGAAATCTTTGGACATTAAATTGGTCTAGTAACAAAATAGGTGCCCTTATTGAGGTAGTTTCATTCAAAGATACAATCTTTACTCACTAAATACCACTCTTCTCGACCTTATCGGGAACTCGAATAAGTTAAACTCAAAGCTCTCATTTTCTTTCGAAGATTCAATCTTTATACATTAAAAAGGTCTACTGACATAATAGGTCCATTGAATGATGTAATTTCATTCAAAGATTCAGTATTTACTCATTAAAACACTCTTCGTGATGTCAAAGGGAACTCGAATAAGTTTAACTCAAAACTCACATTTTCTTTCAAAGACTTAATCTTTATACATTAAAATGGTCTACTGACATAATAGGTACCTTAATTGAGGTATTTTCATTCAAAGATATAATCTTTCATCATTACAAGACTCTTCGGGACGTCAAAGGAACTCTAATAAGCTTAATTCAAAACTCTCATTAAAAAGGTCAAGTGACATAATAGGTTCCTTGATTGAGACATTTTAATTCAAAGATTCAATCTTTAGTCATTGAAACACTCTTTGCGACTTCGCAGGGAACCTGAATATTTTAGACTCAAAACTCTCACTTTCTTACAAAGATTCTATCTTTAGCGGTAAAACCACTCTTCGCGACTTCAAAGGGACCTCGAATATGTTATACTCAAAACTCTAACTCTCTTTCAAAGATTCAGTATTTCAATCTTTAAACATTAAAATGGTCTAGTGACATATACGTACCTTGACTGAGGTAATTTCATTCAAAGATTCACTTTTTAGTTATTAAAACACTCATTGTGACGACAAAGGGAACTCGAATAAGTTTAACTGAAAACTCTCATTTTCTTTCAAAGATTTAATCTTTATACATTAAAATCGTCTGTTGACATAATAGGAACCTTGATTGAGGTATTTTCATTCAAAGATTCAGCCTTACTCATTAAAAACACTAATCGGAACGTCAAAGGGAACTTGAATAGATTTAACTCAAAACTCTCATTTTCCTTCAAAGTTTTTATCTTTATACCTTAAGAATGTTAGTGACATAGTAGGTACCTTGATTGAGGTATTCTCATTCAAAGATTCAATCTTTACTCACTAAAACACTCTTCAGGTCGTTAAGGGGAACTCGAATAAGTTTAACTCACAACTCTCATTCTTTCAAAGATTCAATCTTTATACATGAAAAAGATCTAGTGACATAATAGGTACCTTAATTGAGGTAATTCAATATTTCCACCTTTATACAATAAAATGGTCTACTGACATATAGATACTTTGGTTGAGGAAATTTCATTCAAAGATTCAATCATTGCTCATTAAAACGTTCTTCGTGACGACAAAGGGAACTCGTATAAGTTTAACTCAAAACTCGCATTTTTTTCAAAGATTTAATCTTTAAACATCAAAATGGTCTAGTGACATAATAGGTACCTTGATTGAGGTATTTTCATTCAAAGATTCAATCTTTACTCATTAAAACACTCTTCAGGACGTCAAAGGGAACTCGAATAAGTTTAACTCACAACTCTCCTTTTCTTTCGAAGATCCAATCTTGATACATTAAAAAGGTCTAGTGACATAATAGGTACCGTGATTGAGGTAATTTCATTCGAGGAATCAATCTTTACTCATTAAAACACTCTTCGTGACGACAAAGGGAACTCGAATAAGTTTAACTCAAAACTCGCATTTTCAATCGAAGATTTAAACTTTGCAAATTAAAATGGTCCAGTGACGTAATAGGTACCTTGATTGAGGTATTTTCATTCAGAGATTCAATCTTTAGTCATAAAAACACTCTTCGCGACTTCAAAGGGAACTCGAATAAGCTAAATTCTAAACTCTCATTTTCTTTCAAAGATTCAATCTTAATACATTAAAACGGTCTAGTGACATAATAGGTACCATGATCAGGGTAATTTCATTCAAAGATTCTATCTTTACTCATTAAAACACTCTTCGTGTCGTCAAAGGGAACTCAAATAATTTTAACTGAAAACTCTCATTTTCTTTCAAAGATTTATTCTTTATACATTGAAATGGGCTAGTGACATAATAGGTACCTTGATTGAGGTATTTTCATTCAAAGATTCATTCTTTACTCATTAAAACACTCTCCGCGACTTCATTGGGATCTCGAATAAGTTAAACTTAAAACTCTCAGTTTTTTTCAGAGATTGAATCTTTGTACATTAGAAAGGTCTAGTGACACAATAGGTGCCTTGATTGAGGTCATTTCATTCAAAGATTCAATCCTTACTCATTAAAACACTTTTCGTGATGTCAAAGGGAATTCGAATAAGTTGAACTCAAAACTCTCATTTTCTTTCAAAGATTCAATCATTATACAATAAATAGATCTAGTGACATAATAGGTGCCTTGACCCGTGACTTCATAGGGAACTCGAATAAGTTGATCTCAAAACTCTTATTTTCTTTCAAAGATTCAATTTTTACACGTTAAAAAGTTCTAATGACATAATAGGAACCTTGATTAAGGTAATTTCATTCGAAGATTCCATCTTTACTCATTTAAACACTCTTCTGTGACGTCAAAGGGAGCTCGAATACGTTTAACTCAAAAACTCTTATTTTCTTTCAAAGAAATCTTTGGACATTAAAATGGTCTAGTAACAAAATAGGTGCCCTTATTGAGGTAGTTTCATTCAAAGATAAAATCTTTACTCACTAAATACCACTCTTCTCGACCTTATCAGGAACTCGAATAAGTTAAACTCAAAGCTCTCATTTTCTTTCGAAGATTCAATCTTTATACATTAAAAAGGTCTACTGACATAATAGGTCCATTGAATGATGTAATTTCATTCAAAGATTCAGTATTTACTCATTAAAACACTCTTCGTGATGTCAAAGGGAACTCGAATAAGTTTAACTCAAAACTCACATTTTCTTTCAAAGACTTAATCTTTATACATTAAAATGGTCTACTGACATAATAGGTACCTTAATTGAGGTATTTTCATTCAAAGATATAATCTTTCATCATTACAAGACTCTTCGGGACGTCAAAGGAACTCTAATAAGCTTAATTCAAAACTCTCATTAAAAAGGTCAAGTGACATAATAGGTTCCTTGATTGAGACATTTTAATTCAAAGATTCAATCTTTAGTCATTGAAACACTCTTTGCGACCTCGCAGGGAACCTGAATATTTTAAACTCAAAACTCTCACTTTCTTACAAAGATTCTATCTTTAGCGGTAAAACCACTCTTCGCGACATCAAAGGGACCTCGAATATGTTAAACTCAAAACTCTTACTCTCTTTCAAAGATTCAGTATTTCAATCTTTAAACATTAAAATGGTCTAGTGACATATACGTACCTTGACTGAGGTAATTTCATTCAAAGATTCACTTTTTAGTTTTTAAAACACTCATTGTGACGACAAAGGGAACTCGAATAAGTTTAACTGAAAACTCTCATTTTCTTTCAAAGATTTAATCTTTATACATTAAAATCGTCTGGTGACATAATAGGAACCTTGATTGAGGTATTTTCATTCAAAGATTCAGCCTTACTCATTAAAAACACTAATCGGAACGTCAAAGGGAACTTGAATAGATTTAACTCAAAACTCTCATTTTCCTTCAAAGTTTTTATCTTTATACCTTAAGAATGTTAGTGACATAGTAGGTACCTTGATTGAGGTATTCTCATTCAAAGATTCAATCTTTACTCACTAAAACACTCTTCAGGTCGTTAAGGGGAACTCGAATAAGTTTAACTCACAACTCTCATTCTTTCAAAGATTCAATCTTTATACATGAAAAAGATCTAGTGACATAATAGGTACCTTAATTGAGGTAATTCAATATTTCCACCTTTATACAATAAAATGGTCTACTGACATATAGATACTTTGGTTGAGGAAATTTCATTCAAAGATTCAATCATTGCTCATTAAAACGTTCTTCGTGACGACAAAGGGAACTCGTATAAGTTTAACTCAAAACTCGCATTTTTTTCAAAGATTTAATCTTTAAACATCAAAATGGTCTAGTGACATAATAGGTACCTTGATTGAGGTATTTTCATTCAAAGATTCAATCTTTACTCATTAAAACACTCTTCAGGACGTCAAAGGGAACTCGAATAAGTTTAACTCACAACTCTCCTTTTCTTTCAAAGATCCAATCTTGATACATTAAAAAGGTCTAGTGACATAATAGGTACCGTGATTGAGGTAATTTCATTCGAGGAATCAATCTTTACTCATTAAAACACTCTTCGTGACGACAAAGGGAACTCGAATAAGTTTAACTCAAAACTCGCATTTTCAATCGAAGATTTAAACTTTGCAAATTAAAATGGTCCAGTGACGTAATAGGTACCTTGATTGAGGTATTTTCATTCAGAGATTCAATCTTTAGTCATAAAAACACTCTTCGCGACTTCAAAGGGAACTCGAATAAGCTAAATTCTAAACTCTCATTTTCTTTCAAAGATTCAATCTTAATACATTAAAACGGTCTAGTGACATAATAGGTACCATGATCAGGGTAATTTCATTCAAAGATTCTATCTTTACTCATTAAAACACTCTTCGTGTCGTCAAAGGGAACTCAAATAATTTTAACTGAAAACTCTCATTTTCTTTCAAAGATTTATTCTTTATACATTGAAATGGGCTAGTGACATAATAGGTACCTTGATTGAGGTATTTTCATTCAAAGATTCATTCTTTACTCATTAAAACACTCTCCGCGACTTCATTGGGATCTCGAATAAGTTAAACTTAAAACTCTCAGTTTTTTTCAGAGATTGAATCTTTGTACATTAGAAAGGTCTAGTGACACAATAGGTGCCTTGATTGAGGTCATTTCATTCAAAGATTCAATCCTTACTCATTAAAACACTTTTCGTGATGTCAAAGGGAATTCGAATAAGTTGAACTCAAAACTCTCATTTTCTTTCAAAGATTCAATCATTATACAATAAATAGATCTAGTGACATAATAGGTGCCTTGACCCGTGACTTCATAGGGAACTCGAATAAGTTGATCTCAAAACTCTTATTTTCTTTCAAAGATTCAATTTTTACACGTTAAAAAGTTCTAATGACATAATAGGAACCTTGATTAAGGTAATTTCATTCGAAGATTCCATCTTTACTCATTTAAACACTCTTCTGTGACGTCAAAGGGAGCTCGAATACGTTTAACTCAAAAACTCTTATTTTCTTTCAAAGAAATCTTTGGACATTAAAATGGTCTAGTAACAAAATAGGTGCCCTTATTGAGGTAGTTTCATTCAAAGATACAATCTTTACTCACTAAATACCACTCTTCTCGACCTTATCAGGAACTCGAATAAGTTAAACTCAAAGCTCTCATTTTCTTTCGAAGATTCAATCTTTATACATTAAAAAGGTCTACTGACATAATAGGTCCATTGAATGATGTAATTTCATTCAAAGATTCAGTATTTACTCATTAAAACACTCTTCGTGATGTCAAAGGGAACTCGAATAAGTTTAACTCAAAACTCACATTTTCTTTCAAAGACTTAATCTTTATACATTAAAATGGTCTACTGACATAATAGGTACCTTAATTGAGGTATTTTCATTCAAAGATATAATCTTTCATCATTACAAGACTCTTCGGGACGTCAAAGGAACTCTAATAAGCTTAATTCAAAACTCTCATTAAAAAGGTCAAGTGACATAATAGGTTCCTTGATTGAGACATTTTAATTCAAAGATTCAATCTTTAGTCATTGAAACACTCTTTGCGACCTCGCAGGGAACCTGAATATTTTAAACTCAAAACTCTCACTTTCTTACAAAGATTCTATCTTTAGCGGTAAAACCACTCTTCGCGACATCAAAGGGACCTCGAATATGTTAAACTCAAAACTCTTACTCTCTTTCAAAGATTCAGTATTTCAATCTTTAAACATTAAAATGGTCTAGTGACATATACGTACCTTGACTGAGGTAATTTCATTCAAAGATTCACTTTTTAGTTATTAAAACACTCATTGTGACGACAAAGGGAACTCGAATAAGTTTAACTGAAAACTCTCATTTTCTTTCAAAGATTTAATCTTTATACATTAAAATCGTCTGGTGACATAATAGGAACCTTGATTGAGGTATTTTCATTCAAAGATTCAGCCTTACTCATTAAAAACACTAATCGGAACGTCAAAGGGAACTTGAATAGATTTAACTCAAAACTCTCATTTTCCTTCAAAGTTTTTATCTTTATACCTTAAGAATGTTAGTGACATAGTAGGTACCTTGATTGAGGTATTCTCATTCAAAGATTCAATCTTTACTCACTAAAACACTCTTCAGGTCGTTAAGGGGAACTCGAATAAGTTTAACTCACAACTCTCATTCTTTCAAAGATTCAATCTTTATACATGAAAAAGATCTAGTGACATAATAGGTACCTTAATTGAGGTAATTCAATATTTCCACCTTTATACAATAAAATGGTCTACTGACATATAGATTCTTTGGTTGAGGAAATTTCATTCAAAGATTCAATCATTGCTCATTAAAACGCTCTTCGTGACGACAAAGGGAACTCGTATAAGTTTAACTCAAAACTCGCATTTTTTTCAAAGATTTAATCTTTAAACATCAAAATGGTCTAGTGACATAATAGGTACCTTGATTGAGGTATTTTCATTCAAAGATTCAATCTTTACTCATTAAAACACTCTTCAGGACGTCAAAGGGAACTCGAATAAGTTTAACTCACAACTCTCCTTTTCTTTCGAAGATCCAATCTTGATACATTAAAAAGGTCTAGTGACATAATAGGTACCGTGATTGAGGTAATTTCATTCGAGGAATCAATCTTTACTCATTAAAACACTCTTCGTGACGACAAAGGGAACTCGAATAAGTTTAACTCAAAACTCGCATTTTCAATCGAAGATTTAAACTTTGCAAATTAAAATGGTCCAGTGACGTAATAGGTACCTTGATTGAGGTATTTTCATTCAGAGATTCAATCTTTAGTCATAAAAACACTCTTCGCGACTTCAAAGGGAACTCGAATAAGCTAAATTCTAAACTCTCATTTTCTTTCAAAGATTCAATCTTAATACATTAAAACGGTCTAGTGATATAATAGGTACCATGATCAGGGTAATTTCATTCAAAGATTCTATCTTTACTCATTAAAACACTCTTCGTGTCGTCAAAGGGAACTCAAATAATTTTAACTGAAAACTCTCATTTTCTTTCAAAGATTTATTCTTTATACATTGAAATGGGCTAGTGACATAATAGGTACCTTGATTGAGGTATTTTCATTCAAAGATTCATTCTTTACTCATTAAAACACTCTCCGCGACTTCATTGGGATCTCGAATAAGTTAAACTTAAAACTCTCAGTTTTTTTCAGAGATTGAATCTTTGTACATTAGAAAGGTCTAGTGACACAATAGGTGCCTTGATTGAGGTCATTTCATTCAAAGATTCAATCCTTACTCATTAAAACACTTTTCGTGATGTCAAAGGGAATTCGAATAAGTTGAACTCAAAACTCTCATTTTCTTTCAAAGATTCAATCATTATACAATAAATAGATCTAGTGACATAATAGGTGCCTTGACCCGTGACTTCATAGGGAACTCGAATAAGTTGATCTCAAAACTCTTATTTTCTTTCAAAGATTCAATTTTTACACGTTAAAAAGTTCTAATGACATAATAGGAACCTTGATTAAGGTAATTTCATTCGAAGATTCCATCTTTACTCATTTAAACACTCTTCTGTGACGTCAAAGGGAGCTCGAATACGTTTAACTCAAAAACTCTTATTTTCTTTCAAAGAAATCTTTGGACATTAAAATGGTCTAGTAACAAAATAGGTGCCCTTATTGAGGTAGTTTCATTCAAAGATACAATCTTTACTCACTAAATACCACTCTTCTCGACCTTATCAGGAACTCGAATAAGTTAAACTCAAAGCTCTCATTTTCTTTCGAAGATTCAATCTTTATACATTAAAAAGGTCTACTGACATAATAGGTCCATTGAATGATGTAATTTCATTCAAAGATTCAGTATTTACTCATTAAAACACTCTTCGTGATGTCAAAGGGAACTCGAATAAGTTTAACTCAAAACTCACATTTTCTTTCAAAGACTTAATCTTTATACATTAAAATGGTCTACTGACATAATAGGTACCTTAATTGAGGTATTTTCATTCAAAGATATAATCTTTCATCATTACAAGACTCTTCGGGACGTCAAAGGAACTCTAATAAGCTTAATTCAAAACTCTCATTAAAAAGGTCAAGTGACATAATAGGTTCCTTGATTGAGACATTTTAATTCAAAGATTCAATCTTTAGTCATTGAAACACTCTTTGCGACTTCGCAGGGTACCTGAATATTTTAAACTCAAAACTCTCACTTTCTTACAAAGATTCTATCTTTAGCGGTAAAACCTCTCTTCGCGACTTCAAAGTGACCTCGAATATGTTAAACTCAAAACTCTAACTCTCTTTCAAAGATTCAGTATTTCAATCTTTAAACATTAAAATGGTCTAGTGACATATACGTACCTTGACTGAGGTAATTTCATTCAAAGATTCACTTTTTAGTTATTAAAACACTCATTGTGACGACAAAGGGAACTCGAATAAGTTTAACTGAAAACTCTCATTTTCTTTCAAAGATTTAATCTTTATACATTAAAATCGTCTGGTGACATAATAGGAACCTTGATTGAGGTATTTTCATTCAAAGATTCAGCCTTACTCATTAAAACACTAATCGGAACGTCAAAGGGAACTTGAATAGATTTAACTCAAAACTCTCATTTTCCTTCAAAGTTTTTATCTTTATACCTTAAGAATGTTAGTGACATAGTAGGTACCTTGATTGAGGTATTCTCATTCAAAGATTCAATCTTTACTCACTAAAACACTCTTCAGGTCGTTAAGGGGAACTCGAATAAGTTTAACTCACAACTCTCATTCTTTCAAAGATTCAATCTTTATACATGAAAAAGATCTAGTGACATAATAGGTACCTTGATTGAGGTAATTCAATATTTCCACCTTTATACAATAAAATGGTCTACTGACATATAGATACTTTGGTTGAGGAAATTTCATTCAAAGATTCAATCATTGCTCATTAAAACGCTCTTCGTGACGACAAAGGGAACTCGTATAAGTTTAACTCAAAACTCGCATTTTTTTCAAAGATTTAATCTTTAAACATCAAAATGGTCTAGTGACATAATAGATACCTTGATTGAGGTATTTTCATTCAAAGATTCAATATTTACTCATTAAAACACTCTTCAGGACGTCAAAGGGAACTCGAATAAGTTTAACTCACAACTCTCCTTTTCTTTCGAAGATCCAATCTTGATACATTAAAAAGGTCTAGTGACATAATAGGTACCGTGATTGAGGTAATTTCATTCGAGGAATCAATATTTACTCATTAAAATACTCTTCGTGACGACAAAGGGAACTCGAATAAGTTTAACTCAAAACTCGCATTTTCAATCGAAGATTTAAACTTTGCAAATTAAAATGGTCCAGTGACATAATAGGTACCTTGATTGAGGTATTTTCATTCAGAGATTCAATCTTTAGTCATAAAAACACTCTTCGCGACTTCAAAGGGAACTCGAATAAGCTAAATTCTAAACTCTCATTTTCTTTCAAAGATTCAATCTTAATACATTAAAACGGTCTAGTGACATAACAGGTACCATGATCAGGGTAATTTCATTCAAAGATTCTATCTTTACTCATTAAAACACTCTTCGTGTCGTCAAAGGGAACTCAAATAATTTTAACTGAAAACTCTCATTTTCTTTCAAAGATTTATTCTTTATACATTGAAATGGGCTAGTGACATAATAGGTACCTTGATTGAGGTATTTTCATTCAAAGATTCATTCTTTACTCATTAAAACACTCTCCGCGACTTCATTGGGATCTCGAATAAGTTAAACTTAAAACTCTCAGTTTTTTTCAGAGATTGAATCTTTGTACATTAGAAAGGTCTAGTGACACAATAGGTGCCTTGATTGAGGTCATTTCATTAGAATATTCAATCTTTACTCATTAAAACACTTTTCGTGATGTCAAAGGGAACTCGAATAAGTTGAACTCAAAACTCTCATTTTCTTTCAAAGATTCAATCATTATACAATAAATAGATCTAGTGACATAATAGGTGCCTTGACCCGTGACTTCATAGGGAACTCGAATAAGTTGATCTCAAAACTCTTATTTTCTTTCAAAGATTCAATTTTTACACGTTAAAAAGTTCTAATGACATAATAGGAACCTTTATTAAGGTAATTTCATTCGAAGATTCCATCTTTACTCATTTAAACACTCTTCTGTGACGTCAAAGGGAGCTCGAATACGTTTAACTCAAAAACTCTTATTTTCTTTCAAAGAAATCTTTGGACATTAAAATGGTCTAGTAACAAAATAGGTGCCCTTATTGAGGTAGTTTCATTCAAAGATACAATTTTTACTCACTAAATACCACTCTTCTCGACCTTATCGGGAACTCGAATAAGTTAAACTCAAAGCTCTCATTTTCTTTCGAAGATTCAATCTTTATACATTAAAAAGGTCTACTGACATAATAGGTCCATTGAATGATGTAATTTCATTCAAAGATTCAGTATTTACTCATTAAAACACTCTTCGTGATGTCAAAGGGAACTCGAATAAGTTTAACTCAAAACTCACATTTTCTTTCAAAGACTTAATCTTTATACATTAAAATGGTCTACTGACATAATAGGTACCTTAATTGAGGTATTTTCATTCAAAGATATAATCTTTCATCATTACAAGACTCTTCGGGACGTCAAAGGAACTCTAATAAGCTTAATTCAAAACTCTCATTAAAAAGGTCAAGTGACATAATAGGTTCCTTGATTGAGACATTTTAATTCAAAGATTCAATCTTTAGTCATTGAAACACTCTTTGCGACTTCGCAGGGAACCTGAATATTTTAAACTCAAAACTCTCACTTTCTTACAAAGATTCTATCTTTAGCGGTAAAACCACTCTTCGCGACTTCAAAGGGACATCGAATATGTTAAACTCAAAACTCTAACTCTCTTTCAAAGATTCAGTATTTCAATCTTTAAACATTAAAATGGTCTAGTGACATATACGTACCTTGACTGAGGTAATTTCATTCAAAGATTCACTTTTTAGTTATTAAAACACTCATTGTGACGACAAAGGGAACTCGAATAAGTTTAACTGAAAACTCTCATTTTCTTTCAAAGATTTAATCTTTATACATTAAAATCGTCTGGTGACATAATAGGAACCTTGATTGAGGTATTTTCATTCAAAGATTCAGCCTTACTCATTAAAACACTAATCGGAACGTCAAAGGGAACTTGAATAGATTTAACTCAAAACTCTCATTTTCCTTCAAAGTTTTTATCTTTATACCTTAAGAATGTTAGTGACATAGTAGGTACCTTGATTGAGGTATTCTCATTCAAAGATTCAATCTTTACTCACTAAAACACTCTTCAGGTCGTTAAGGGGAACTCGAATAAGTTTAACTCACAACTCTCATTCTTTCAAAGATTCAATCTTTATACATGAAAAAGATCTAGTGACATAATAGGTACCTTGATTGAGGTAATTCAATATTTCCACCTTTATACAATAAAATGGTCTACTGACATATAGATAATTTGGTTGAGGAAATTTCATTCAAAGATTCAATCATTGCTCATTAAAACGCTCTTCGTGACGACAAAGGGAACTCGAATAAGTTTAACTCAAAACTCGCATTTTTTTCAAAGATTTAATCTTTAAACATCAAAATGGTCTAGTGGCATAATAGGTACCTTGATTGAGGTATTTTCATTCAAGGATTCAATCTTTACTCATTAAAACACTCTTCAGGACGTCAAAGGGAACTCGAATAAGTTTAACTCACAACTCTCCTTTTCTTTCGAAGATCCAATCTTGATACATTAAAAAGGTCTAGTGACATAATAGGTACCGTGATTGAGGTAATTTCATTCGAGGAATCAATCTTTACTCATTAAAACACTCTTCGTGACGACAAAGGGAACTCGAATAAGTTTAACTCAAAACTCGCATTTTCAATCGAAGATTTAAACTTTGCAAATTAAAATGGTCCAGTGACATAATAGGTACCTTGATTGAGGTATTTTCATTCAAAGATTCAATCTTTACTCATTAAAACACTCTTCAGGACGTCAAAGGGAACTCGAATAAGTTCAACTCACAACTCTCCTTTTCTTTCGAAGATCCAATCTTGATACATTAAAAAGGTCTAGTGACATAATAGGTACCGTGATTGAGGTAATTTCATTCAAGGAATCAATCTTTACTCATTAAAACACTCTTCGTGACGACAAAGGGAACTCGAATAAGTTTAACTCAAAACTCGCATTTTCAATCGAAGATTTAAACTTTGCAAATTAAAATGGTCCAGTGACATAATAGGTACCTTGATTGAGGTACTTTCATTCAGAGATTCAATCTTTAGTCATAAAAACACTCTTCGCGACTTCAAAGGGAACTCGAATAAGCTAAATTCTAAACTCTCATTTTCTTTCAAAGATTCAATCTTAATACATTAAAACGGTCTAGTGACATAATAGGTACCATGATCAGGGTAATTTCATTCGAAGATTCTATCTTTACTCATTAAAACACTCTTCGTGTCGTCAAAGGGAACTCAAATAATTTTAACTGAAAACTCTCATTTTCTTTCAAAGATTCATTCTTTATACATTGAAATGGGCTAATGACATAATAGGTACCTTGATTGAGGTATTTTCATTCAAAGATTCATTCTTTACTCATTAAAATACTCTCCGCGACTTCATTGGGATCTCGAATAAGTTAAACTTAAAACTCTCAGTTTTTTTCAGAGATTGAATCTTTGTACATTGGAAAGGTCTAGTGACACAATAGGTGCCTTGATTGAGGTCATTTCATTCAAAGATTCAATCTTTACTCATTAAAACACTTTTCGTGATGTCAAAGGGAACTCGAATAAGTTGAACTCAAAACTCTCATTTTCTTTCAAAGATTCAATCATTATACAATAAATAGATCTAGTGACATAATAGGTGCCTTGACCCGTGACTTCATAGGGAACTCGAATAAGTTGATCTCAAAACTCTTATTTTCTTTCAAAGATTCAATTTTTACACGTTAAAAAGTTCTAATGACATAATAGGAACCTTGATTAAGGCAATTTCATTCGAAGATTCCATCTTTACTCATTAAAACACTCTTCTGTGACGTCAAAGGGAGCTCGAATACGTTTAACTCAAAAACTCTTATTTTCTTTCAAAGAAATCTTTGGACATTAAAATGGTCTAGTAACAAAATAGGTGCCCTTATTGAGGTAGTTTCATTTAAAGATACAATCTTTACTCACTAAATACCACTCTTCTCGACCTTATCGGGAACTCGAATAAGTTAAACTCAAAGCTCTCATTTTCTTTCTAAGATTCAATCTTTATACATTAAAAAGGTCTACTGACATAATAGGTCCATTGAATGATGTAATTTCATTCAAAGATTCAGTATTTACTCATTAAAACACTCTTCGTGATGTCAAAGGGAACTCGAATAAGTTTAACTCAAAACTCACATTTTCTTTCAAAGACTTAATCTTTATACATTAAAATGGTCTACTGACATAATAGGTACCTTAATTGAGGTATTTTCATTCAAAGATATAATCTTTCATCATTACAAGACTCTTCGGGACGTCAAAGGAACTCTAATAAGCTTAATTCAAAACTCTCATTAAAAAGGTCAAGTGACATAATAGGTTCCTTGATTGAGACATTTTAATTCAAAGATTCAATCTTTAGTCATTGAAACACTCTTTGCGACTTCGCAGGGAACCTGAATATTTTAAACTCAAAACTCTCACTTTCTTACAAAGATTCTATCTTTAGCGGTAAAACCACTCTTCGCGACTTCAAAGGAAACTCGAATATGTTAAACTCAAAACTCTAACTCTCTTTCAAAGATTCAGTATTTCAATCTTTAAACATTAAAATGGTCTGGTGACATATACGTACCTTGACTGAGGTAATTTCATTCAAAGATTCACTTTTTAGTTATTAAAACACTCATTGTGACGACAAAGGGAACTCGAATAAGTTTAACTGAAAACTCTCATTTTCTTTCAAAGATTTAATCTTTATACATTAAAATCGTCTGGTGACATAATAGGAACCTTGGTTGAGGTATTTTCATTCAAAGATTCAGCCTTACTCATTAAAACACTAATCGGAACGTCAAAGGGAACTTGAATAGATTTAACTCAAAACTCTCATTTTCCTTCAAAGTTTTTATCTTTATACCTTAAGAATGTTAGTGACATAGTAGGTACCTTGATTGAGGTATTCTCATTCAAAGATTCAATCTTTACTCACTAAAACACTCTTCGGGCCGTTAAGGGGAACTCGAATAAGTTTAACTCACAACTCTCATTCTTTCAAAGATTCAATCTTTATACATGAAAAAGATCTAGTGACATAATAGGTACCTTGATTGAGGTAATTCAATATTTCCACCTTTATACAATAAAATGGTCTACTGACATATAGATACTTTGGTTGAGGAAATTTCATTCAAAGATTCAATCATTGCTCATTAAAACGCTCTTCGTGACGACAAAGGGAACTCGAATAAGTTTAACTCAAAACTCGCATTTTTTTCAAAGATTTAATCATTAAACATCAAAATGGTCTAGTGACATAATAGGTACCTTGATTGAGGTATTTTCATTCAAGGATTCAATCTTTACTCATTAAAACACTCTTCAGGACGTCAAAGGGAACTCGAATAAGTTTAACTCACAACTCTCCTTTTCTTTCGAAGATCCAATCTTGATACATTAAAAAGGTCTAGTGACATAATAGGTACCGTGATTGAGGTAATTTCATTCAAGGAATCAATCTTTACTCATTAAAACACTCTTCGTGACGACAAAGGGAACTCGAATAAGTTTAACTCAAAACTCGCATTTTCAATCGAAGATTTAAACTTTGCAAATTAAAATGGTCCAGTGACATAATAGGTACCTTGATTAAGGTATTTTCATTCAGAGATTCAATCTTTAGTCATAAAAACACTCTTCGCGACTTCAAAGGGAACTCGAATAAGCTAAATTCTAAACTCTCATTTTCTTTCAAAGATTCAATCTTAATACATTAAAACGGTCTAGTGACATAATAGGTACCATGATCAGGGTAATTTCATTCAAAGATTCTATCTTTACTCATTAAAACACTCTTCGTGTCGTCAAAGGGAACTCAAATAATTTTAACTGAAAACTCTCATTTTCTTTCAAAGATTCATTCTTTATACATTGAAATGGGCTAGTGACATAATATGTACCTTGATTGAGGTATTTTCATTCAAAGATTCATTCTTTACTCATTAAAACACTCTCCGCGACTTCATTGGGATCTCGAATAAGTTAAACTTAAAACTCTCAGTTTTTTTCAGAGATTGAATCTTTGTACATTGGAAAGGTCTTGTGACACAATAGGTGCCTTGATTGAGGTCATTTCATTCAAAGATTCAATCCTTACTCATTAAAACACTTTTCGTGATGTCAAATGGAACTCGAATAAGTTGAACTCAAAACTCTCATTTTCTTTCAAAGATTCAATCATTATACAATAAATAGATCTAGTGACATAATAGGTGCCTTGACCCGTGACTTCATAGGGAACTCGAATAAGTTGATCTCAAAACTCTTATTTTCTTTCAAAGATTCAATTTTTACACGTTAAAAAGTTCTAATGACATAATAGGAACCTTGATTAAGGTAATTTCATTCGAAGATTCCATCTTTACTCATTAAAACACTCTTTGTGACGTCAAAGGGAGCTCGAATACGTTTAACTCAAAAACTCTTATTTTCTTTCAAAGAAATCTTTGGACATTAAAATGGTCTAGTAACAAAATAGGTGCCCTTATTGAGGTAGTTTCATTCAAAGATACAATCTTTACTCACTAAATACCACTCTTCTCGACCTTATCGGGAACTCGAATAAGTTAAACTCAAAGCTCTCATTTTCTTTCGAAGATTCAATCTTTATACATTAAAAAGGTCTACTGACATAATAGGTCCATTGAATGATGTAATTTCATTCAAAGATTCAGTATTTACTCATTAAAACACTCTTCGTGATGTCAAAGGGAACTCGAATAAGTTTAACTCAAAACTCACATTTTCTTTCAAAGACTTAATCTTTATACATTAAAATGGTCTACTGACATAATAGGTACCTTAATTGAGGTATTTTCATTCAAAGATATAATCTTTCATCATTACAAGACTCTTCGGGACGTCAAAGGAACTCTAATAAGCTTAATTCAAAACTCTCATTAAAAAGGTCAAGTGACATAATAGGTTCCTTGATTGAGACATTTTAATTCAAAGATTCAATCTTTAGTCATTGAAACACTCTTTGCGACTTCGCAGGGAACCTGAATATTTTAAACTCAAAACTCTCACTTTCTTACAAAGATTCTATCTTTAGCGGTAAAACCACTCTTCGCGACTTCAAAGGGACCTCGAATATGTTAAACTCAAAACTCTAACTCTCTTTCAAAGATTCAGTATTTCAATCTTTAAACATTAAAATGGTCTAGTGACATATACGTACCTTGACTGAGGTAATTTCATTCAAAGATTCACTTTTTAGTTATTAAAACACTCATTGTGACGACAAAGGGAACTCGAATAAGTTTAACTGAAAACTCTCATTTTCTTTCAAAGATTTAATCTTTATACATTAAAATCGTCTGGTGACATAATAGGAACCTTGATTGAGGTATTTTCATTCAAAGATTCAGCCTTACTCATTAAAACACTAATCGGAACGTCAAAGGGAACTTGAATAGATTTAACTCAAAACTCTCATTTTCCTTCAAAGTATTTATCTTTATACCTTAAGAATGTTAGTGACATAGTAGGTACCTTGATTGAGGTATTCTCATTCAAAGATTCAATCTTTACTCACTAAAACACTCTTCGGGTCGTTAAGGGGAACTCGAATAAGTTTAACTCACAACTCTCATTCTTTCAAAGATTCAATCTTTATACATGAAAAAGATCTAGTGACATAATAGGTACCTTGATTGAGGTAATTCAATATTTCCACCTTTATACAATAAAATGGTCTACTGACATATAGATACTTTGGTTGAGGAAATTTCATTCAAAGATTCAATCATTGCTCATTAAAACGCTCTTCGTGACGACAAAGGGAACTCGAATAAGTTTAACTCAAAACTCGCATTTTTTTCAAAGATTTAATCTTTAAACATCAAAATGATCTAGTGACATAATAGGTACCTTGATTGAGGTATTTTCATACAAGGATTCAATCTTTACTCATTAAAACACTCTTCAGGACGTCAAAGGGAACTCGAATAAGTTTAACTCATAACTCTCCTTTTCTTTCGAAGATCCAATCTTGATACATTAAAAAGGTCTAGTGACATAATAGGTACCGTGATTGAGGTAATTTCATTCAAGGAATCAATCTTTACTCATTAAAACACTCTTCGTGACGACAAAGGGAACTCGAATAAGTTTAACTCAAAACTCGCATTTTCAATCGAAGATTTAAACTTTGCAAATTAAAATGGTCCAGTGACATAATAGGTACCTTGATTGAGGTACTTTCATTCAGAGATTCAATCTTTAGTCATAAAAACACTCTTCGCGACTTCAAAGGGAACTCGAATAAGCTAAATTCTAAACTCTCATTTTCTTTCAAAGATTCAATCTTAATACATTAAAACGGTCTAGTGACATAATAGGTACCATGATCAGGGTAATTTCATTCAAAGATTCTATCTTTACTCATTAAAACACTCTTCGTGTCGTCAAAGGGAACTCAAATAATTTTAACTGAAAACTCTCATTTTCTTTCAAAGATTCATTCTTTATACATTGAAATGGGCTAGTGACATAATAGGTACCTTGATTGAGGTATTTTCATTCAAAGATTCATTCTTTACTCATTAAAATACTCTCCGCGACTTCATTGGGATCTCGAATAAGTTAAACTTAAAACTCTCAGTTTTTTTCAGAGATTGAATCTTTGTACATTGGAAAGGTCTAGTGACACAATAGGTGCCTTGATTGAGGTCATTTCATTCAAAGATTCAATCTTTACTCATTAAAACACTTTTCGTGATGTCAAAGGGAACTCGAATAAGTTGAACTCAAAACTCTCATTTTCTTTCAAAGATTCAATCATTATACAATAAATAGATCTAGTGACATAATAGGTGCCTTGACCCGTGACTTCATAGGGAACTCGAATAAGTTGATCTCAAAACTCTTATTTTCTTTCAAAGATTCAATTTTTACATGTTAAAAAGTTCTAATGACATAATAGGAACCTTGATTAAGG
The DNA here is from genome assembly GCF_030987335.1 of Cornus florida. Taxonomy (NCBI): domain Eukaryota; kingdom Viridiplantae; phylum Streptophyta; class Magnoliopsida; order Cornales; family Cornaceae; genus Cornus; species Cornus florida. The sequence continues at coordinate 67,385,962 of NW_026775577.1, forward strand.
CAATTTCATTCGAAGATTCCATCTTTACTCATTAAAACACTCTTCTGTGACGTCAAAGGGAGCTCGAATACGTTTAACTCAAAAACTCTTATTTTCTTTCAAAGAAATCTTTGGACATTAAAATGGTCTAGTAACAAAATAGGTGCCCTTATTGAGGTAGTTTCATTCAAAGATACAATCTTTACTCACTAAATACCACTCTTCTCGACCTTATCGGGAACTCGAATAAGTTAAACTCAAAGCTCTCATTTTCTTTCTAAGATTCAATCTTTATACATTAAAAAGGTCTACTGACATAATAGGTCCATTGAATGATGTAATTTCATTCAAAGATTCAGTATTTACTCATTAAAACACTCTTCGTGATGTCAAAGGGAACTCGAATAAGTTTAACTCAAAACTCACATTTTCTTTCAAAGACTTAATCTTTATACATTAAAATGGTCTACTGACATAATAGGTACCTTAATTGAGGTATTTTCATTCAAAGATATAATCTTTCATCATTACAAGACTCTTCGGGACGTCAAAGGAACTCTAATAAGCTTAATTCAAAACTCTCATTAAAAAGGTCAAGTGACATAATAGGTTCCTTGATTGAGACATTTTAATTCAAAGATTCAATCTTTAGTCATTGAAACACTCTTTGCGACTTCGCAGGGAACCTGAATATTTTAAACTCAAAACTCTCACTTTCTTACAAAGATTCTATCTTTAGCGGTAAAACCACTCTTCGCGACTTCAAAGGGACCTCGAATATGTTAAACTCAAAACTCTAACTCTCTTTCAAAGATTCAGTATTTCAATCTTTAAACATTAAAATGGTCTGGTGACATATACGTACCTTGACTGAGGTAATTTCATTCAAAGATTCACTTTTTAGTTATTAAAACACTCATTGTGACGACAAAGGGAACTCGAATAAGTTTAACTGAAAACTCTCATTTTCTTTCAAAGATTTAATCTTTATACATTAAAATCGTCTGGTGACATAATAGGAACCTTGGTTGAGGTATTTTCATTCAAAGATTCAGCCTTACTCATTAAAACACTAATCGGAACGTCAAAGGGAACTTGAATAGATTTAACTCAAAACTCTCATTTTCCTTCAAAGTTTTTATCTTTATACCTTAAGAATGTTAGTGACATAGTAGGTACCTTGATTGAGGTATTCTCATTCAAAGTTTCAATCTTTACTCACTAAAACACTCTTCGGGCCGTTAAGGGGAACTCGAATAAGTTTAACTCACAACTCTCATTCTTTCAAAGATTCAATCTTTATACATGAAAAAGATCTAGTGACATAATAGGTACCTTGATTGAGGTAATTCAATATTTCCACCTTTATACAATAAAATGGTCTACTGACATATAGATACTTTGGTTGAGGAAATTTCATTCAAAGATTCAATCATTGCTCATTAAAACGCTCTTCGTGACGACAAAGGGAACTCGAATAAGTTTAACTCAAAACTCGCATTTTTTTCAAAGATTTAATCATTAAACATCAAAATGGTCTAGTGACATAATAGGTACCTTGATTGAGGTATTTTCATTCAAGGATTCAATCTTTACTCATTAAAACACTCTTGAGGACGTCAAAGGGAACTCGAATAAGTTTAACTCACAACTCTCCTTTTCTTTCGAAGATCCAATCTTGATACATTAAAAAGGTCTAGTGACATAATAGGTACCGTGATTGAGGTAATTTCATTCAAGGAATCAATCTTTACTCATTAAAACACTCTTCGTGACGACAAAGGGAACTCGAATAAGTTTAACTCAAAACTCGCATTTTCAATCGAAGATTTAAACTTTGCAAATTAAAATGGTCCAGTGACATAATAGGTACCTTGATTGAGGTACTTTCATTCAGAGATTCAATCTTTAGTCATAAAAACACTCTTCGCGACTTCAAAGGGAACTCGAATAAGCTAAATTCTAAACTCTCATTTTCTTTCAAAGATTCAATCTTAATACATTAAAACGGTCTAGTGACATAATAGGTACCATGATCAGGGTAATTTCATTCGAAGATTCTATCTTTACTCATTAAAACACTCTTCGTGTCGTCAAAGGGAACTCAAATAATTTTAACTGAAAACTCTCATTTTCTTTCAAAGATTCATTCTTTATACATTGAAATGGGCTAGTGACATAATAGGTACCTTGATTGAGGTATTTTCATTCAAAGATTCATTCTTTACTCATTAAAATACTCTCCGCGACTTCATTGGGATCTCGAATAAGTTAAACTTAAAACTCTCAGTTTTTTTCAGAGATTGAATCTTTGTACATTGGAAAGGTCTAGTGACACAATAGGTGCCTTGATTGAGGTCATTTCATTCAAAGATTCAATCTTTACTCATTAAAACACTTTTCGTGATGTCAAAGGGAACTCGAATAAGTTGAACTCAAAACTCTCATTTTCTTTCAAAGATTCAATCATTATACAATAAATAGATCTAGTGACATAATAGGTGCCTTGACCCGTGACTTCATAGGGAACTCGAATAAGTTGATCTCAAAACTCTTATTTTCTTTCAAAGATTCAATTTTTACACGTTAAAAAGTTCTAATGACATAATAGGAACCTTGATTAAGGCAATTTCATTCGAAGATTCCATCTTTACTCATTAAAACACTCTTCTGTGACGTCAAAGGGAGCTCGAATACGTTTAACTCAAAAACTCTTATTTTCTTTCAAAGAAATCTTTGGACATTAAAATGGTCTAGTAACAAAATAGGTGCCCTTATTGAGGTAGTTTCATTTAAAGATACAATCTTTACTCACTAAATACCACTCTTCTCGACCTTATCGGGAACTCGAATAAGTTAAACTCAAAGCTCTCATTTTCTTTCTAAGATTCAATCTTTATACATTAAAAAGGTCTACTGACATAATAGGTCCATTGAATGATGTAATTTCATTCAAAGATTCAGTATTTACTCATTAAAACACTCTTCGTGATGTCAAAGGGAACTCGAATAAGTTTAACTCAAAACTCACATTTTCTTTCAAAGACTTAATCTTTATACATTAAAATGGTCTACTGACATAATAGGTACCTTAATTGAGGTATTTTCATTCAAAGATATAATCTTTCATCATTACAAGACTCTTCGGGACGTCAAAGGAACTCTAATAAGCTTAATTCAAAACTCTCATTAAAAAGGTCAAGTGACATAATAGGTTCCTTGATTGAGACATTTTAATTCAAAGATTCAATCTTTAGTCATTGAAACACTCTTTGCGACTTCGCAGGGAACCTGAATATTTTAAACTCAAAACTCTCACTTTCTTACAAAGATTCTATCTTTAGCGGTAAAACCACTCTTCGCGACTTCAAAGGGACCTCGAATATGTTAAACTCAAAACTCTAACTCTCTTTCAAAGATTCAGTATTTCAATCTTTAAACATTAAAATGGTCTAGTGACATATACGTACCTTGACTGAGGTAATTTCATTCAAAGATTCACTTTTTAGTTATTAAAACACTCATTGTGACGACAAAGGGAACTCGAATAAGTTTAACTGAAAACTCTCATTTTCTTTCAAAGATTTAATCTTTATACATTAAAATCGTCTGGTGACATAATAGGAACCTTGATTGAGGTATTTTCATTCAAAGATTCAGCCTTACTCATTAAAACACTAATCGGAACGTCAAAGGGAACTTGAATAGATTTAACTCAAAACTCTCATTTTCCTTCAAAGTTTTTATCTTTATACCTTAAGAATGTTAGTGACATAGTAGGTACCTTGATTGAGGTATTCTCATTCAAAGATTCAATCTTTACTCACTAAAACACTCTTCGGGCCGTTAAGGGGAACTCGAATAAGTTTAACTCACAACTCTCATTCTTTCAAAGATTCAATCTTTATACATGAAAAAGATCTAGTGACATAATAGGTACCTTGATTGAGGTAATTCAATATTTCCACCTTTATACAATAAAATGGTCTACTGACATATAGATACTTTGGTTGAGGAAATTTCATTCAAAGATTCAATCATTGCTCATTAAAACGCTCTTCGTGACGACAAAGGGAACTCGAATAAGTTTAACTCAAAACTCGCATTTTTTTCAAAGATTTAATCATTAAACATCAAAATGGTCTAGTGACATAATAGGTACCTTGATTGAGGTATTTTCATTCAAGGATTCAATCTTTACTCATTAAAACACTCTTCAGGACGTCAAAGGGAACTCGAATAAGTTTAACTCACAACTCTCCTTTTCTTTCGAAGATCCAATCTTGATACATTAAAAAGGTCTAGTGACATAATAGGTACCGTGATTGAGGTAATTTCATTCAAGGAATCAATCTTTACTCATTAAAACACTCTTCGTGACGACAAAGGGAACTCGAATAAGTTTAACTCAAAACTCGCATTTTCAATCGAAGATTTAAACTTTGCAAATTAAAATGGTCCAGTGACATAATAGGTACCTTGATTAAGGTATTTTCATTCAGAGATTCAATCTTTAGTCATAAAAACACTCTTCGCGACTTCAAAGGGAACTCGAATAAGCTAAATTCTAAACTCTCATTTTCTTTCAAAGATTCAATCTTAATACATTAAAACGGTCTAGTGACATAATAGGTACCATGATCAGGGTAATTTCATTCAAAGATTCTATCTTTACTCATTAAAACACTCTTCGTGTCGTCAAAGGGAACTCAAATAATTTTAACTGAAAACTCTCATTTTCTTTCAAAGATTCATTCTTTATACATTGAAATGGGCTAGTGACATAATATGTACCTTGATTGAGGTATTTTCATTCAAAGATTCATTCTTTACTCATTAAAACACTCTCCGCGACTTCATTGGGATCTCGAATAAGTTAAACTTAAAACTCTCAGTTTTTTTCAGAGATTGAATCTTTGTACATTGGAAAGGTCTTGTGACACAATAGGTGCCTTGATTGAGGTCATTTCATTCAAAGATTCAATCCTTACTCATTAAAACACTTTTCGTGATGTCAAATGGAACTCGAATAAGTTGAACTCAAAACTCTCATTTTCTTTCAAAGATTCAATCATTATACAATAAATAGATCTAGTGACATAATAGGTGCCTTGACCCGTGACTTCATAGGGAACTCGAATAAGTTGATCTCAAAACTCTTATTTTCTTTCAAAGATTCAATTTTTACACATTAAAAAGTTCTAATGACATAATAGGAACCTTGATTAAGGTAATTTCATTCGAAGATTCCATCTTTACTCATTAAAACACTCTTCTGTGACGTCAAAGGGAGCTCGAATACGTTTAACTCAAAAACTCTTATTTTCTTTCAAAGAAATCTTTGGACATTAAAATGGTCTAGTAACAAAATAGGTGCCCTTATTGAGGTAGTTTCATTCAAAGATACAATCTTTACTCACTAAATACCACTCTTCTCGACCTTATCGGGAACTCGAATAAGTTAAACTCAAAGCTCTCATTTTCTTTCGAAGATTCAATCTTTATACATTAAAAAGGTCTACTGACATAATAGGTCCATTGAATGATGTAATTTCATTCAAAGATTCAGTATTTACTCATTAAAACACTCTTCGTGATGTCAAAGGGAACTCGAATAAGTTTAACTCAAAACTCACATTTTCTTTCAAAGACTTAATCTTTATACATTAAAATGGTCTACTGACATAATAGGTACCTTAATTGAGGTATTTTCATTGAAAGATATAATCTTTCATCATTACAAGACTCTTCGGGACGTCAAAGGAACTCTAATAAGCTTAATTCAAAACTCTCATTAAAAAGGTCAAGTGACATAATAGGTTCCTTGATTGAGACATTTTAATTCAAAGATTCAATCTTTAGTCATTGAAACACTCTTTGCGACTTCGCAGGGAACCTGAATATTTTAAACTCAAAACTCTCACTTTCTTACAAAGATTCTATCTTTAGCGGTAAAACCACTCTTCGCGACTTCAAAGGGACCTCGAATATGTTAAACTCAAAACTCTAACTCTCTTTCAAAGATTCAGTATTTCAATCTTTAAACATTAAAATGGTCTAGTGACATATACGTACCTTGACTGAGGTAATTTCATTCAAAGAGTCACTTTTTAGTTATTAAAACACTCATTGTGACGACAAAGGGAACTCGAATAAGTTTAACTGAAAACTCTCATTTTCTTTCAAAGATTTAATCTTTATACATTAAAATCGTCTGGTGACATAATAGGAACCTTGATTGAGGTATTTTCATTCAAAGATTCAGCCTTACTCATTAAAACACTAATCGGAACGTCAAAGGGAACTTGAATAGATTTAACTCAAAACTCTCATTTTCCTTCAAAGTATTTATCTTTATACCTTAAGAATGTTAGTGACATAGTAGGTACCTTGATTGAGGTATTCTCATTCAAAGATTCAATCTTTACTCACTAAAACACTCTTCGGGTCGTTAAGGGGAACTCGAATAAGTTTAACTCACAACTCTCATTCTTTCAAAGATTCAATCTTTATACATGAAAAAGATCTAGTGACATAATAGGTACCTTGATTGAGGTAATTCAATATTTCCACCTTTATACAATAAAATGGTCTACTGACATATAGATACTTTGGTTGAGAAAATTTCATTCAAAGATTCAATCATTGCTCATTAAAACGCTCTTCGTGACGACAAAGGGAACTCGAATAAGTTTAACTCAAAACTCGCATTTTTTTCAAAGATTTAATCTTTAAACATCAAAATGATCTAGTGACATAATAGGTACCTTGATTGAGGTATTTTCATACAAGGATTCAATCTTTACTCATTAAAACACTCTTCAGGACGTCAAAGGGAACTCGAATAAGTTTAACTCATAACTCTCCTTTTCTTTCGAAGATCCAATCTTGATACATTAAAAAGGTCTAGTGACATAATAGGTACCGTGATTGAGGTAATTTCATTCAAGGAATCAATCTTTACTCATTAAAACACTCTTCGTGACGACAAAGGGAACTCGAATAAGTTTAACTCAAAACTCGCATTTTCAATCGAAGATTTAAACTTTGCAAATTAAAATGGTCCAGTGACATAATAGGTACCTTGATTGAGGTACTTTCATTCAGAGATTCAATCTTTAGTCATAAAAACACTCTTCGCGACTTCAAAGGGAACTCGAATAAGCTAAATTCTAAACTCTCATTTTCTTTCAAAGATTCAATCTTAATACATTAAAACGGTCTAGTGACATAATAGGTACCATGATCAGGGTAATTTCATTCAAAGATTCTATCTTTACTCATTAAAACACTCTTCGTGTCGTCAAAGGGAACTCAAATAATTTTAACTGAAAACTCTCATTTTCTTTCAAAGATTCATTCTTTATACATTGAAATGGGCTAGTGACATAATAGGTACCTTGATTGAGGTATTTTCATTCAAAGATTCATTCTTTACTCATTAAAACACTCTCCGCGACTTCATTGGGATCTCGAATAAGTTAAACTTAAAACTCTCAGTTTTTTTCAGAGATTGAATCTTTGTACATTGGAAAGGTCTTGTGACACAATAGGTGCCTTGATTGAGGTCATTTCATTCAAAGATTCAATCCTTACTCATTAAAACACTTTTCGTGATGTCAAATGGAACTCGAATAAGTTGAACTCAAAACTCTCATTTTCTTTCAAAGATTCAATCATTATACAATAAATAGATCTAGTGACATAATAGGTGCCTTGACCCGTGACTTCATAGGGAACTCGAATAAGTTGATCTCAAAACTCTTATTTTCTTTCAAAGATTCAATTTTTACACGTTAAAAAGTTCTAATGACATAATAGGAACCTTGATTTAGGTAATTTCATTCGAAGATTCCATCTTTACTCATTAAAACACTCTTCTGTGACGTCAAAGGGAGCTCGAATACGTTTAACTCAAAAACTCTTATTTTCTTTCAAAGAAATCTTTGGACATTAAAATGGTCTAGTAACAAAATAGGTGCCCTTATTGAGGTAGTTTCATTCAAAGATACAATCTTTACTCACTAAATACCACTCTTCTCGACCTTATCGGGAACTCGAATAAGTTAAACTCAAAGCTCTCATTTTCTTTCGAAGATTCAATCTTTATACATTAAAAAGGTCTACTGACATAATAGGTCCATTGAATGAGGTAATTTCATTCAAAGATTCAGTATTTACTCATTAAAACACTCTTCGTGATGTCAAAGGGAACTCGAATAAGTTTAACTCAAAACTCACATTTTCTTTCAAAGACTTAATCTTTATACATTAAAATGGTCTACTGACATAATAGGTACCTTAATTGAGGTATTTTCGTTCAAAGATATAATCTTTCATCATTACAAGACTCTTCGGGACGTCAAAGGAACTCTAATAAGCTTAATTCAAAACTCTCATTAAAAAGTTCAAGTGACATAATAGGTTCCTTGATTGAGACATTTTAATTCAAAGATTCAATCTTTAGTCATTGAAACACTCTTTGCGACTTCGCAGGGAACCTGAATATTTTAAACTCAAAACTCTCACTTTCTTACAAAGATTCTATCTTTAGCGGTAAAACCACTCTTCGCGACTTCAAAGGGACCTCGAATATGTTAAACTCAAAACTCTAACTCTCTTTCAAAGATTCAGTATTTCAATCTTTAAACATTAAAATGGTCTAGTGACATATACGTACCTTGACTGAGGTAATTTCATTCAAAGATTCACTTTTTAGTTATTAAAACACTCATTGTGACGACAAAGGGAACTCGAATAAGTTTAACTGAAAACTCTCATTTTCTTTCAAAGATTTAATCTTTATACATTAAAATCGTCTGGTGACATAATAGGAACCTTGATTGAGGTATTTTCATTCAAAGATTCAGCCTTACTCATTAAAACACTAATCGGAACGTCAAAGGGAACTTGAATAGATTTAACTCAAAACTCTCATTTTCCTTCAAAGTTTTTATCTTTATACCTTAAGAATGTTAGTGACATAGTAGGTACCTTGATTGAGGTATTCTCATTCAAAGATTCAATCTTTACTCACTAAAACACTCTTCGGGTCGTTAAGGGGAACTCGAATAAGTTTAACTCACAACTCTCATTCTTTCAAAGATTCAATCTTTATACATGAAAAAGATCTAGTGACATAATAGGTACCTTGATTGAGGTAATTCAATATTTCCACCTTTATACAATAAAATGGTCTACTGACATATAGATACTTTGGTTGAGAAAATTTCATTCAAAGATTCAATCATTGCTCATTAAAACGCTCTTCGTGACGACAAAGGGAACTCGAATAAGTTTAACTCAAAACTCGCATTTTTTTCAAAGATTTAATCTTTAAACATCAAAATGATCTAGTGACATAATAGGTACCTTGATTGAGGTATTTTCATACAAGGATTCAATCTTTACTCATTAAAACACTCTTCAGGACGTCAAAGGGAACTCGAATAAGTTTAACTCATAACTCTCCTTTTCTTTCGAAGATCCAATCTTGATACATTAAAAAGGTCTAGTGACATAATAGGTACCGTGATTGAGGTAATTTCATTCAAGGAATCAATCTTTACTCATTAAAACACTCTTCGTGACGACAAAGGGAACTCGAATAAGTTTAACTCAAAACTCGCATTTTCAATCGAAGATTTAAACTTTGCAAATTAAAATGGTCCAGTGACATAATAGGTACCTTGATTGAGGTACTTTCATTCAGAGATTCAATCTTTAGTCATAAAAACACTCTTCGCGACTTCAAAGGGAACTCGAATAAGCTAAATTCTAAACTCTCATTTTCTTTCAAAGATTCAATCTTAATACATTAAAACGGTCTAGTGACATAATAGGTACCATGATCAGGGTAATTTCATTCAAAGATTCTATCTTTACTCATTAAAACACTCTTCGTGTCGTCAAAGGGAACTCAAATAATTTTAACTGAAAACTCTCATTTTCTTTCAAAGATTCATTCTTTATACATTGAAATGGGCTAGTGACATAATAGGTACCTTGATTGAGGTATTTTCATTCAAAGATTCATTCTTTACTCATTAAAACACTCTCCGCGACTTCATTGGGATCTCGAATAAGTTAAACTTAAAACTCTCAGTTTTTTTCAGAGATTGAATCTTTGTACATTGGAAAGGTCTTGTGACACAATAGGTGCCTTGATTGAGGTCATTTCATTCAAAGATTCAATCCTTACTCATTAAAACACTTTTCGTGATGTCAAATGGAACTCGAATAAGTTGAACTCAAAACTCTCATTTTCTTTCAAAGATTCAATCATTATACAATAAATAGATCTAGTGACATAATAGGTGCCTTGACCCGTGACTTCATAGGGAACTCGAATAAGTTGATCTCAAAACTCTTATTTTCTTTCAAAGATTCAATTTTTACACGTTAAAAAGTTCTAATGACATAATAGGAACCTTGATTTAGGTAATTTCATTCGAAGATTCCATCTTTACTCATTAAAACACTCTTCTGTGACGTCAAAGGGAGCTCGAATACGTTTAACTCAAAAACTCTTATTTTCTTTCAAAGAAATCTTTGGACATTAAAATGGTCTAGTAACAAAATAGGTGCCCTTATTGAGGTAGTTTCATTCAAAGATACAATCTTTACTCACTAAATACCACTCTTCTCGACCTTATCGGGAACTCGAATAAGTTAAACTCAAAGCTCTCATTTTCTTTCGAAGATTCAATCTTTATACATTAAAAAGGTCTACTGACATAATAGGTCCATTGAATGAGGTAATTTCATTCAAAGATTCAGTATTTACTCATTAAAACACTCTTCGTGATGTCAAAGGGAACTCGAATAAGTTTAACTCAAAACTCACATTTTCTTTCAAAGACTTAATCTTTATACATTAAAATGGTCTACTGACATAATAGGTACCTTAATTGAGGTATTTTCATTCAAAGATATAATCTTTCATCATTACAAGACTCTTCGGGACGTCAAAGGAACTCTAATAAGCTTAATTCAAAACTCTCATTAAAAAGGTCAAGTGACATAATAGGTTCCTTGATTGAGACATTTTAATTCAAAGATTCAATCTTTAGTCATTGAAACACTCTTTGCGACTTCGCAGGGAACCTGAATATTTTAAACTCAAAACTCTCACTTTCTTACAAAGATTCTATCTTTAGCGGTAAAACCACTCTTCGCGACTTCAAAGGGACCTCGAATATGTTAAACTCAAAACTCTAACTCTCTTTCAAAGATTCAGTATTTCAATCTTTAAACATTAAAATGGTCTAGTGACATATACGTACCTTGACTGAGGTAATTTCATTCAAAGATTCACTTTTTAGTTATTAAAACACTCATTGTGACGACAAAGGGAACTCGAATAAGTTTAACTGAAAACTCTCATTTTCTTTCAAAGATTTAATCTTTATACATTAAAATCGTCTGGTGACATAATAGGAACCTTGATTGAGGTATTTTCATTCAAAGATTCAGCCTTACTCATTAAAACACTAATCGGAACGTCAAAGGGAACTTGAATAGATTTAACTCAAAACTCTCATTTTCCTTCAAAGTTTTTATCTTTATACCTTAAGAATGTTAGTGACATAGTAGGTACCTTGATTGAGGTATTCTCATTCAAAGATTCAATCTTTACTCACTAAAACACTCTTCGGGTCGTTAAGGGGAACTCGAATAAGTTTAACTCACAACTCTCATTCTTTCAAAGATTCAATCTTTATACATGAAAAAGATCTAGTGACATAATAGGTACCTTGATTGAGGTAATTCAATATTTCCACCTTTATACAATAAAATGGTCTACTGACATATAGATACTTTGGTTGAGGAAATTTCATTCAAAGATTCAATCAGTGCTCATTAAAACGCTCTTTGTGACGACAAAGGGAACTCGAATAAGTTTAACTCAAAACTCGCATTTTTTTCAAAGATTTAATCTTTAAACATCAAAATGGTCTAGTGACATAATAGGTACCTTGATTGAGGTATTTTCATTCAAGGATTCAATCTTTACTCATTAAAACACTCTTCAGGACGTCAAAGGGAACTCGAATAAGTTTAACTCACAACTCTCCTTTTCTTTCGAAGATCCAATCTTGATACATTAAAAAGGTCTAGTGACATAATAGGTACCGTGATTGAGGTAATTTCATTCAAGGAATCAATCTTTACTCATTAAAACACTCTTCGTGACGACAAAGGGAACTCGAATAAGTTTAACTCAAAACTCGCATTTTCAATCGAAGATTTAAACTTTGCAAATTAAAATGGTCCAGTGACATAATAGGTACCTTGATTGAGGTATTTTCATTCAGAGATTCAATCTTTAGTCATAAAAACACTCTTCGCGACTTCAAAGGGAACTCGAATAAGCTAAATTCTAAACTCTCATTTTCTTTCAAAGATTCAATCTTAATACATTATAACGGTCTAGTGACATAATAGGTACCATGATCAGGGTAATTTCATTCAAAGATTCTATCTTTACTCATTAAAACACTCTTCGTGTCGTCAAAGGGAACTCAAATTATTTTAACTGAAAACTCTCATTTTCTTTCAAAGATTCATTCTTTATACATTGAAATAGGCTAGTGACATAATAGGTACCTTGATTGAGGTATTTTCATTCAAAGATTCTTTCTTTACTCATTAAAACACTCTCTGCGACTTCATTGGGATCTCGAATAAGTTAAACTTAAAACACTCAGTTTTTTTCAGAGATTGAATCTTTGTACATTGGAAAGGTCTAGTGACACAATAGGTGCCTTGATTGAGGTCATTTCATTCAAAGATTCAATCTTTACTCATTAAAACACTTTTCGTGATGTCAAAGGGAACTCGAATAAGTTGAACTCAAAACTCTCATTTTCTTTCAAAGATTCAATCATTATACAATAAATAGATCTAGTGACATAATAGGTGCCTTGACCCGTGACTTCATAGGGAACTCGAATAAGTTGATCTCAAAACTCTTATTTTCTTTCAAAGATTCAATTTTTACACGTTAAAAAGTTCTAATGACATAATAGGAACCTTGATTAAGGCAATTTCATTCGAATATTCCATCTTTACTCATTAAAACACTCTTCTGTGACGTCAAAGGGAGCTCGAATACGTTTAACTCAAAAACTCTTATTTTCTTTCAAAGAAATCTTTGGACATTAAAATGGTCTAGTAACAAAATAGGTGCCCTTATTGAGGTAGTTTCATTCAAAGATACAATCTTTACTCACTAAATACCACTCTTCTCGACCTTATCGGGAACTCGAATAAGTTAAACTCAAAGCTCTCATTTTCTTTTGAAGATTCAATCTTTATACATTAAAAAGGTCTACTGACATAATAGGTCCATTGAATGATGTAATTTCATTCAAAGATTCAGTATTTACTCATTAAAACACTCTTCGTGATGTCAAAGGGAACTCGAATAAGTTTAACTCAAAACTCACATTTTCTTTCAAAGACTTAATCTTTATACATTAAAATGGTCTACTGACATAATAGGTACCTTAATTGAGGTATTTTCATTCAAAGATATAATCTTTCATCATTACAAGACTCTTCAGGACGTCAAAGGAACTCTAATAAGCTTAATTCAAAACTCTCATTAAAAAGATTCAATCTTTAGTCATTGAAACACTCTTTGCGACTTCGCAGGGAACCTGAATATTTTAAACTCAAAACTCTCACTTTCTTACAAAGATTCTATCTTTAGCGGTGAAACCACTCTTCGCGACTTCAAAGGGACCTCGAATATGTTAAACTCAAAACTCTAACTCTCTTTCAAAGATTCAGTATTTCAATCTTTAAACATTAAAATGGTCTAGTGACATATACGTACCTTGACTGAGGTAATTTCATTCAAAGATTCACTTTTTAGTTATTAAAACACTCATTGTGACGACAAAGGGAACTCGAATAAGTTTAACTGAAAACTCTCATTTTCTTTCAAAGATTTAATCTTTATACATTAAAATCGTCTGGTGACATAATAGGAACCTTGATTGAGGTATTTTCATTCAAAGATTCAGCCTTACTCATTAAAACACTAATCGGAACGTCAAAGGGAACTTGAATAGATTTAACTCAAAACTCTCATTTTCCTTCAAAGTTTTTATCTTTATACCTTAAGAATGTTAGTGACATAGTAGGTACCTTGATTGAGGTATTCTCATTCAAAGATTCAATCTTTACTCACTAAAACACTCTTCGGGTCGTTAAGGGGAACTCGAATAAGTTTAACTCACAACTCTCATTCTTTCAAAGATTCAATCTTTATACATGAAAAAGATCTAGTGACATAATAGGTACCTTAATTGAGGTAATTCAATATTTCCACCTTTATACAATAAAATGGTCTACTGACATATAGATACTTTGGTTGAGGAAATTTCATTCAAAGATTCAATCATTGCTCATTAAAACGCTCTTCGTGACGACAAAGGGAACTCGAATAAGTTTAACTCAAAACTCGCATTTTTTTCAAAGATTTAATCTTTAAACATCAAAATGGTCTAGTGACATAATAGGTACCTTGATTGAGGTATTTTCATTCAAGGATTCAATCTTTACTCATTAAAACACTCTTCAGGACGTCAAAGGGAACTCGAATAAGTTTAACTCACAACTCACCTTTTCTTTCGAAGATCCAATCTTGATACATTAAAAAGGTCTAGTGACATAATAGGTACCATGATTGAGGTAATTTCATTCAAAGAATCAATCTTTACTCATTAAAACACTCTTCGTGACGACAAAGGGAACTCGAATAAGTTTAACTCAAAACTCGCATTTTCAATCGAAGATTTAAACTTTGCAAATTAAAATGGTCCAGTGACATAATAGGTACCTTGATTGAGGTATTTTCATTCAGAGATTCAATCTTTAGTCATAAAAACACTCTTCGCGACTTCAAAGGGAACTCGAATAAGCTAAATTCTAAACTCTCATTTTCTTTCAAAGATTCAATCTTAATACATTAAAACGGTCTAGTGACATAATAGGTACCATGATCAGGGTAATTTCATTCAAAGATTCTATCTTTACTCATTAAAACACTCTTCGTGTCGTCAAAGGGAACTCAAATAATTTTAACTGAAAACTCTCATTTTCTTTCAAAGATTCATTCTTTATACATTGAAATGGGCTAGTGACATAATAGGTACCTTGATTGAGGTATTTTCATTCAAAGATTCATTCTTTACTCATTAAAACACTCTCAGCGACTTCATTGGGATCTCGAATAAGTTAAACTTAAAACTCTCAGTTTTTTTCAGAGATTGAATCTTTGTACATTGGAAAGGTCTAGTGACACAATAGGTGCCTTGATTGAGGTCATTTCATTCAAAGATTCAATCTTTACTCATTAAAACACTTTTCGTGATGTCAAAGGGAACTCGAATAAGTTGAACTCAAAACTCTCATTTTCTTTCAAAGATTCAATCATTATACAATAAATAGATCTAGTGACATAATAGGTGCCTTGACCCGTGACTTCATAGGGAACTCGAATAAGTTGATCTCAAAACTCTTATTTTCTTTCATAGATTCAATTTTTACACGTTAAAAAGTTCTAATGACATAATAGGAACCTTGATTAAGGTAATTTCATTCGAAGATTCCATCTTTACTCATTAAAACACTCTTCTGTGACGTCAAAGGGAGCTCGAATACGTTTAACTCAAAAACTCTTATTTTCTTTCAAAGAAATCTTTGGACATTAAAATGGTCTAGTAACAAAATAGGTGCCCTTATTGAGGTAGTTTCATTCAAAGATACAATCTTTACTCACTAAATACCACTCTTCTCGACCATATCGGGAACTCGAATAAGTTAAACTCAAAGCTCTCATTTTCTTTCGAAGATTCAATCTTTATACCTTAAAAAGGTCTACTGACATAATAGGTCCATTGAATGATGTAATTTCATTCAAAGATTCAGTATTTACTCATTAAAACACTCTTCGTGATGTCAAAGGGAACTCGAATAAGTTTAACTCAAAACTCACATTTTCTTTCAAAGACTTAATCTTTATACATTAAAATGGTCTACTGACATAATAGGTACCTTAATTGAGGTATTTTCATTCAAAGATATAATCTTTCATCGTTACAAGACTCTTCGGGACGTCAAAGGAACTCTAATAAGCTTAATTCAAAACTCTCATTAAAAAGGTCAAGTGACATAATAGGTTCCTTGATTGAGACATTTTAATTCAAAGATTCAATCTTTAGTCATTGAAACACTCTTTGCGATTTCGCAGGGAACCTGAATATTTTAAACTTAAAACTCTCACTTTCTTACAAAGATTCTATCTTTAGTGGTAAAACCACTCTTCGCGACTTCAAAGGGACCTCGAATATGTTAAACTCAAAACTCTAACTCTCTTTCAAAGATTCAGTATTTCAATCTTTAAACATTAAAATGGTCTAGTGACATATACGTACCTTGACTGAGGTAATTTCATTCAAAGATTCACTTTTTAGTTATTAAAACACTCATTGTGACGACAAAGGGAACTCGAATAAGTTTAACTGAAAACTCTCATTTTCTTTCAAAGATTTAATCTTTATAGATTAAAATCGTCTGGTGACATAATAGGAACCTTGATTGAGGTATTTTCATTCAAAGATTCAGCCTTACTCATTAAAACACTAATCTGAACGTCAAAGGGAACTTGAATAGATTTAACTCAAAACTCTCATTTTCCTTCAAAGTTTTTATCTTTATACCTTAAGAATGTTAGTGACATAGTAGGTACCTTGATTGAGGTATTCTCATTCAAAGATTCAATCTTTACTCACTAAAACACTCTTCGGGTCGTTAAGGGGAACTCGAATAAGTTTAACTCACAACTCTCATTCTTTCAAAGATTCAATCTTTATACATGAAAAAGATCTAGTGACATAATAGGTACCTTGATTGAGGTAATTCAATATTTCCACCTTTATACAATAAAATGGTCTACTGACATATAGATACTTTGGTTGAGGAAATTTCATTCAAAGATTCAATCATTGCTCATTAAAACGCTCTTCGTGACGACAAAGGGAACTCGAATAAGTTTAACTCAAAACTCGCATTTTTTTCAAAGATTTAATCATTAAACATCAAAATGGTCTAGTGACATAATAGGTACCTTGATTGAGGTATTTTCATTCAAGGATTCAATCTTTACTCATTAAAACACTCTTCAGGACGTCAAAGGGAACTCGAATAAGTTTAACTCACAACTCTCCTTTTCTTTCGAAGATCCAATATTGATACATTAAAAAAGTCTAGTGACATAATAGGTACCGTGATTGAGGTAATTTCATTCCAGGAATCAATCTTTACTCATTAAAACACTCTTCGTGACGACAAAGGGAACTCGAATAAGTTTAAATCAGAACTTGCATTTTCAATCGAAGATTTAAACTTTGCAAATTAAAATGGTCCAGTGACATAATAGGTACCTTGATTGAGGTATTTTCATTCAGAGATTCAATCTTTAGTCATAAAAACACTCTTCGCGACTTCAAAGGGAACTCGAATAAGCTAAATTCTAAACTCTCATTTTCTTTCAAAGATTCAATCTTAATACATTAAAACGGTCTAGTGACATAATAGGTACCATGATCAGGGTAATTTCATTCAAAGATTCTATCTTTACTCATTAAAACACTCTTCGTGTCGTCAAAGGGAACTCAAATAATTTTAACTGAAAACTCTCATTTTCTTTCAAAGATTCATTCTTTATACATTGAAATGGGCTAGTGACATAATAGGTACCTTGATTGAGGTATTTTCATTCAAAGATTCATTCTTTACTCATTAAAACACTCTCAGCGACTTCATTGGGATCTCGAATAAGTTAAACTTAAAACTCTCAGTTTTTTTCAGAGATTGAATCTTTGTACATTGGAAAGGTCTAGTGACACAATAGGTGCCTTGATTGAGGTCATTTCATTCAAAGATTCAATCTTTACTCATTAAAACACTTTTCGTGATGTCAAAGGGTACTCGAATAAGTTGAACTCAAAACTCTCATTTTCTTTCAAAGATTCAATCATTATACAATAAATAGATCTAGTGACATAATAGGTGCCTTGACCCGTGACTTCATAGGGAACTCGAATAAGTTGATCTCAAAACTCTTATTTTCTTTCATAGATTCAATTTTTACACGTTAAAAAGTTCTAATGACATAATAGGAACCTTGATTAAGGTAATTTCATTCGAAGATTCCATCTTTACTCATTAAAACACTCTTCTGTGACGTCAAAGGGAGCTCGAATACGTTTAACTCAAAAACTCTTATTTTCTTTCAAAGAAATCTTTGGACATTAAAATGGTCTAGTAACAAAATAGGTGCCCTTATTGAGGTAGTTTCATTCAAAGATACAATCTTTACTCACTAAATACCACTCTTCTCGACCTTATCGGGAACTCGAATAAGTTAAACTCAAAGCTCTCATTTTCTTTCGAAGATTCAATCTTTATACCTTAAAAAGGTCTACTGACATAATAGGTCCATTGAATGATGTAATTTCATTCAAAGATTCAGTATTTACTCATTAAAACACTCTTCGTGATGTCAAAGGGAACTCGAATAAGTTTAACTCAAAACTCACATTTTCTTTCAAAGACTTAATCTTTATACATTAAAATGGTCTACTGACATAATAGGTACCTTAATTGAGGTATTTTCATTCAAAGATATAATCTTTCATCATTACAAGACTCTTCGGGACGTCAAAGGAACTCTAATAAGCTTAATTCAAAACTCTCATTAAAAAGGTCAAGTGACATAATAGGTTCCTTGATTGAGACATTTTAATTCAAAGATTCAATCTTTAGTCATTGAAACACTCTTTGCGACTGCGCAGGGAACCTGAATATTTTAAACTCAAAACTCTCACTTTCTTACAAAGATTCTATCTTTAGCGGTAAAACCACTCTTCGCGACTTCAAAGGGACCTCGAATATGTTAAACTCAAAACTCTAACTCTCTTTCAAAGATTCAGTAATTCAATCTTTAAACATTAAAATGGTCTAGTGACATATACGTACCTTGACTGAGGTAATTTCATTCAAAGATTCACTTTTTAGTTATTAAAACACTCATTGTGACGACAAAGGGAACTCGAATAAGTTTAACTGAAAACTCTCATTTTCTTTCAAAGATTTAATCTTTATACATTAAAATCGTCTGGTGACATAATAGGAACCTTGATTGAGGTATTTTCATTCAAAGATTCAGCCTTACTCATTAAAACACTAATCGGAACGTCAAAGGGAACTTGAATAGATTTAACTCAAAACTCTCATTTTCCTTCAAAGTTTTTATCTTTATACCTTAAGAATGTTAGTGACATAGTAGGTACCTTGATTGAGGTATTCTCATTCAAAGATTCAATCTTTACTCACTAAAACACTCTTCAGGTCGTTAAGGGGAACTCGAATAAGTTTAACTCACAACTCTCATTCTTTCAAAGATTCAATCTTTATACATGAAAAAGATCTAGTGACATAATAGGAACCTTGATTGAGGTAATTCAATATTTCCACCTTTATACAATAAAATGGTCTACTGACATATAGATACTTTGGTTGAGGAAATTTCATTCAAAGATTCAATCATTGCTCATTAAAACGCTCTTCGTGACGACAAAGGGAACTCGAATAAGTTTAACTCAAAACTCGCATTTTTTTTAAAGATTTAATCTTTAAACATCAAAATGGTCTAGTGACATAATAGGTACCTTGATTGAGGTATTTTCATTCAAAGATTCAATCTTTACTCATTAAAACACTCTTCAGGACGTCAAAGGGAACTCGAATAAGTTTCACTCACAACTCTCCTTTTCTTTCGAAGATCCAATCTTGATACATTAAAAAGGTCTAGTGACATAATAGGTACCGTGATTGAGGTAATTTCATTCAAGGAATCAATCTTTACTCATTAAAACACTCTTCGTGACGACAAAGGGAACTCGAATAAGTTTAACTCAAAACTCGCATTTTCAATCGAAGATTTAAACTTTGCAAATTAAAATGGTCCAGTGACATAATAGGTACCTTGATTGAGGTATTTTCATTCAAAGATTCATTCTTTACTCATTAAAACACTCTCAGCGACTTCATTGGGAACTCGAATAAGCTAAATTCTGAACTCTCATTTTCTTTCAAAGATTCAATCTTAATACATTAAAACGGTCTAGTGACATAATAGGTACCATGATCAGGGTAATTTCATCCAAAGATTCTATCTTTACTCATTAAAACACTCTTCGTGTCGTCAAAGGGAACTCAAATAATTTTAACTGAAAACTCTCATTTTCTTTCAAAGATTCATTCTTTATACATTGAATTGGGCTAGTGACATAATAGGTACCTTGATTGAGGTATTTTCATTCAAAGATTCATTCTTTACTCATTAAAACACTCTCCGCGACTTCATTGGGATCTCGAATAAGTTAAACTTAAAACTCTCAGTTTTTTTCAGAGATTGAATCTTTGTACATTAGAAAGGTCTAGTGACACAATAGGTGCCTTGATTGAGGTCATTTCATTCAAAGATTCAATCTTTACTCATTAAAACACTTTTCGTGATGTCAAAGGGAACTCGAATAAGTTGAACTCAAAACTCTCATTTTCTTTCAAAGATTCAATCATTATACAATAAATAGATCTGGTGACATAATAGGTGCCTTGACCCGTGACTTCATAGGGAACTCGAATAAGTTGATCTCAAAACTCTTATTTTCTTTCAAAGATTCAATTTTTACACGTTAAAAAGTTCTAATGACATAATAGGAACCTTGGTTAAGGTAATTTCATTCGAAGATTCCATCTTTACTCATTAAAACACTCTTCTGTGACGTCAAAGGGAACTCGAATACGTTTAACTCAAAAACTCTTATTTTCTTTCAAAGAAATCTTTGGACATTAAAATGGTCTAGTAACAAAATAGGTGCCCTTATTGAGGTAGTTTCATTCAAAGATACAATCTTTACTCACTAAATACCAGTCTTCTCGACCTTATCGGGAACTCGAATAAGTTAAACTCAAAGCTCTCATTTTCTTTCGAAGATTCAATCTTTATACATTAAAAAGGTCTACTGACATAATAGGTCCATTGAATGATGTAATTTCATTCAAAGATTCAGTATTTACTCATTAAAACGCTCTTCGTGATGTCAAAGGGAACTCGAATAAGTTTAACTCAAAACTCACATTTTCTTTCAAAGACTTAATCTTTATAAATTAAAATGGTCTACTGACATAATAGGTACCTTAATTGAGGTATTTTAATTCAAAGATATAATCTTTCATCATTACAAGACTCTTCGTGACGTCAAAGGAACTCTAATAAGCTTAATTCAAAACTCTCATTAAAAAGGTTAAGTGACGTAATAGGTTCCTTGATTGAGACATTTTAATTCAAAGATTCAATCTTGAGTCATTGAAACACTCTTTGCGACTTCGCAGGGAACCTGAATATTTTAAACTCAAAACTCTCACTTTCTTACAAAGATTCTATCTTTAGCGGTAAAACCACTCTTCGCGACTTCAAAGGGACCTCGAATATGTTAAACTCAAAACTCTAACTCTCTTTCAAAGATTCAGTATTTCAATCTTTAAACATTAAAATGGTCTAATGACATATACGTACCTTGACTGAGGTAATTTCATTCAAAGATTCACCTTTTTTGTTATTAAAACACTCATTGTGACGACAAAGGGAACTCGAATAAGTTTAACTGAAAACTCTCATTTTCTTTCAAAGATTTAATCTTTATACATTAAAATCGTCTGGTGACATAGTAGGAACCTTGATTGAGGTATTTTCATTCAAAGATTCAACCTTACTCATTAAAACACTAATCGGAACGTCAAAGGGAACTTGAATAGATTTAACTCAAAACTCTCATTTTCCTTCAAAGTTTTTATCTTTATACCTTAAGAATGTTAGTGACATAGTAGGTACCTTGATTGAGGTATTCTCATTCAAAGATTCAATCTTTACTCACTAAAACACTCTTCAGGTCGTTAAGGGGAACTCGAATAAGTTTAACTCACAACTCTCATTCTTTCAAAGATTCAATCTTTATACATGAAAAAGATCTAGTGACATAATAGGAACCTTGATTGAGGTAATTCAATATTTCCACCTTTATACAATAAAATGGTCTACTGACATATAGATACTTTGGTTGAGGAAATTTCATTCAAAGATTCAATCATTGCTCATTAAAACGCTCTTCGTGACGACAAAGGGAACTCGAATAAGTTTAACTCAAAACTCGCATTTTTTTTAAAGATTTAATCTTTAAACATCAAAATGGTCTAGTGACATAATAGGTACCTTGATTGAGGTATTTTCATTCAAAGATTCAATCTTTACTCATTAAAACACTCTTCAGGACGTCAAAGGGAACTCGAATAAGTTTAACTCACAACTCTCCTTTTCTTTCGAAGATCCAATCTTGATACATTAAAAAGGTCTAGTGACATAATAGGTACCGTGATTGAGGTAATTTCATTCAAGGAATCAATCTTTACTTATTAAAACACTCTTCGTGACGACAAAGGGAACTCGAATAAGTTTAACTCAAAACTCGCATTTTCAATCGAAGATTTAAACTTCGCAAATTAAAATGGTCTAGTGACATAACAGGTACCTTGATTGAGGTATTTTCATTCAGAGATTCAATCTTTAGTCATTAAAACATTCTTCGCGACTTCAAAGGGAACTCGAATAAGCTAAATTCTAAACTCTCATTTTCTTTCAAAGATTCAATCTTAATACATTAAAACGGTCTAGTGACATAATAGGTACCATGATCAGGGTAATTTCATTCAAAGATTCTATCTTTACTCTTTAAAACACTCTTCGTGTCGTCAAAGGGAACTCAAATAATTTTAACTGAAAACTCTCATTTTCTTTCAAAGATTCATTCTTTATACATTGAAATGGGCTAGTGACATAATAGGTACCTTGATTGAGGTATTTTCATTCAAAGATTCATTCTTTACTCATTAAAACACTCTCCGCGACTTCATTGGGATCTAGAATAAGTTAAACTTAAAACTCTCAGTTTTTTTCAGAGATTGAATCTTTGTACATTAGAAAGGTCTAGTGACACAATAGGTGCCTTGATTGAGGTCATTTCATTCAAAGATTCAATCTTTACTCATTAAAACACTTTTCGTGATGTCAAAGGGAACTCGAATAAGTTGAACTCAAAACTCTCATTTTTTTTCAAAGATTCATTCATTATACAATAAATAGATCTAGTGACATATTAGGTGCCTTGACCCGTGACTTCATAGGGAACTCAAATATGTTGATCTCAAAACTCTTATTTTCTTTCAAAGATTCAATTTTTACACGTTAAAAAGTTCTAATGACATAATAGGAACCTTGATTAAGGTAATTTCATTCGAAGATTCCATCTTTACTCATTAAAACACTCTTCTGTGACGTCAAAGGGAACTCAAATACGTTTAACTCAAAAACTCTTATTTTCTTTCAAAGAAATCTTTGGACATTAAAATGGTCTAGTTACAAAATAGGTGCC
The DNA here is from genome assembly GCF_030987335.1 of Cornus florida. NCBI lineage: Eukaryota > Viridiplantae > Streptophyta > Magnoliopsida > Cornales > Cornaceae > Cornus > Cornus florida. Next base: position 67,409,508 of record NW_026775577.1, read on the forward strand.
CTTATTGAGGTAGTTTCATTCAAAGATACAATCTTTACTCACTAAAAAGCAGTCTTCTCGACCTTATCGGGAACTCGAATAAGTTAAACTCAAAGCTCTCATTTTCTTTCGAAGATTCAATCTTTATACATTAAAAAGGTCTACTGACATAATAGGTCCATTGAATGATGTAATTTCATTCAAAGATTCAGTATTTACTCATTAAAACACTCTTCGTGATGTCAAAGGGAACTCGAATAAGTTTAACTCAAAACTCACATTTTCTTTCAAAGACTTAATCTTTATACATTAAAATGGTCTACTGACATAATTGGTACCTTAATTGAGGTATTTTCAATCAAAGATATAATCTTTCATCGTTACAAGACTCCTCGGGACGTCAAAGGAACTCTATTAAGCTTAATTCAAAACTCTCATTAAAAAGGTCAAGTGACATAATAGGTTCCTTGATTGAGACATTTTAATTCAAAGATTCAATCTTTAGTCATTGAAACACTCTTTGCGACTTCGCAGGGAACCTGAATATTTTAAACTCAAAACTCTCACTTTCTTACAAAGATTCTATCTTTAGCGGTAAAACCACTCTTCGCGACTTCAAAGGGACCTCGAATATGTTAAACTCAAAACTCTAACTCTCTTTCAAAGATTCAGTATTTCAATCTTTAAACATTAAAATGGTCTAGTGACATATACGTACCTTGACTGAGGTAATTTCATTCAAAGATTCACTTTTTAGTTATTAAAACACTCATTGTGACGACAAAGGGAACTCGAATAAGTTTAACTGAAAACTCTCATTTTCTTTCAAAGATTTAATCTTTATACATTAAAATCATTTGGTGACATAATAGGAATCTTGATTGAGGTATTTTCATTCAAAGATTCAGCCTTACTCATTAAAACACTAATCGTAACGTCAAAGAGAACTTGAATAGATTTAACTCAAAGCTCTCATTTTCCTTCAAAGTTTTTATCTTTATACCTTAAGAATGTTAGTGACATAGTAGGTACCTTGATTGAGGTATTCTCATTCAAAGATTCAATCTTTACTCACTAAAACACTCTTCAGGTCGTTAAGGGGAACTCGAATAAGTTTAACTCACAACTCTCATTCTTTCAAAGATTCAATCTTTATACATGAAAAAGATCTAGCGACATAATAGGTACCTTGATTGAGGTAATTCAATATTTCCACCTTTATACAATAAAATGGTCTACTGACATATAGATACTTTGGTTGAGGAAATTTCATTCAAAGATTCAATCATTGCTCATTAAAACGCTCTTCGTGACGACAAAGGGAACTCGAATAAGTTTAACTCAAAACTCGCATTTTTTTCAAAGATTTAATCTTTAAAAATCAAAATGGTCTGGTGACATAATAGCTACCTTGATTGAGGTATTTTCATTTAAAGATTCAATCTTTACTCATTAAAACACTCTTCAGGACGTCAAAGGGAACTCGAATAAGTTTAACTCACAACTCTCCTTTTCTTTCGAAGATCCAATCTTGATACATTAAAAAGGACTAGTGACATAATAGGTACCGTGATTGAGGTAATTTCATTCAAGGAATCAATCTTTACTCATTAAAACACTCTTCGTGACGACAAAGGGAACTCGAATAAGTTTAACTCAAAACTCGCATTTTCAATCGAAGATTTAAGCTTTGCAAATTAAAATGGTCCAGTGACATAACAGGTACCTTGATTGAGGTATTTTCATTCAGAGATTCAATCTTTAGTCATAAAAACATTCTTCGCGACTTCAAAGGGAACTCGAATAAGCTAAATTCTAAACTCTCATTTTCTTTCAAAGATTCAATCTTAATACATTAAAACGGTCTAGTGACATAATAGGTACCATGATCAGGGTAATTTCATTCAAAGATTCTATCTTTACTCTTTAAAACACTCTTCGTGTCGTCAAAGGGAACTCAAATAATTTTAACTGAAAACTCTCATTTTCTTTCAAAGATTCATTCTTTATACATTGAAATGGGCTAGTGACATAATAGGTACCTTGATTGAGGTATTTTCATTCAAAGATTCATTCTTTACTCATTAAAACACTCTCCGCGACTTCATTGGGATTTAGAATAAGTTAAACTTAAAACTCTCAGTTTTTTTCAGAGATTGAATCTTTGTACATTAGAAAGGTCTAGTGACACAATAGGTGCCTTGATTGAGGTCATTTCATTCAAAGATTCAATCTTTACTCATTAAAACACTTTTCGTGATGTCAAAGGGAACTCGAATAAGTTGAACTCAAAACTCTCATTTTTTTTCAAAGATTCATTCATTATACAATAAATAGATCTAGTGACATATTAGGTGCCTTGACCCGTGACTTCATAGGGAACTCGAATAAGTTGATCTCAAAACTCTTATTTTCTTTCAAAGATTCAATTTTTACACGTTAAAAAGTTCTAATGACATAATAGGAACCTTGATTAAGGTAATTTCATTCGAAGATTCCATCTTTACTCATTAAAACACTCTTCTGTGACGTCAAAGGGAACTCGAATACGTTTAACTCAAAAACTCTTATTTTCTTTCAAAGAAATCTTTGGACATTAAAATGGTCTAGTTACAAAATAGGTGCCCTTATTGAGGTAGTTTCATTCAAAGATACAATCTTTACTCACTAAAAAACAGTCTTCTCGACCTTATCGGGAACTCGAATAAGTTAAACTCAAAGCTCTCATTTTCTTTCGAAGATTCAATCTTTATACATTAAAAAGGTCTACTGACATAATAGGTCCATTGAATGATGTAATTTCATTCAAAGATTCAGTATTTACTCATTAAAACACTCTTCGTGATGTCAAAGGGAACTCGAATAAGTTTAACTCAAAACTCACATTTTCTTTCAAAGACTTAATCTTTATACATTAAAATGGTCTACTGACATAATTGGTACCTTAATTGAGGTATTTTCATTCAAAGATATAATCTTTCATCGTTACAAGACTCCTCGGGACGTCAAAGGAACTCTATTAAGCTTAATTCAAAACTCTCATTAAAAAGGTCAAGTGACATAATAGGTTCCTTGATTGAGACATTTTAATTCAAAGATTCAATCTTTAGTCATTGAAACACTCTTTGCGACTTCGCAGGGAACTTGAATATTTTAAACTCAAAACTCTCACTTTCTTACAAAGATTCTATCTTTAGCGGTAAAACCACTCTTCGCGACTTCAAAGGGACCTCGAATATGTTAAACTCAAAACTCTAACTCTCTTTCAAAGATTCAGTATTTCAATCTTTAAACATTAAAATGGTCTAGTGACATATACGTACCTTGACTGAGGTAATTTCATTCAAAGATTCACTTTTTAGTTATTAAAACACTCATTGTGACGACAAAGGGAACTCGAATAAGTTTAACTGAAAACTCTCATTTTCTTTCAAAGATTTAATCTTTATACATTAAAATCATTTGGTGACATAATAGGAATCTTGATTGAGGTATTTTCATTCAAAGATTCAGCCTTACTCATTAAAACACTAATCGGAACGTCAAAGAGAACTTGAATAGATTTAACTCAAAGCTCTCATTTTCCTTCAAAGTTTTTATCTTTATACCTTAAGAATGTTAGTGACATAGTAGGTACCTTGATTGAGGTATTCTAATTCAAAGATTTAATCTTTACTCACTAAAACACTCTTCAGGTCGTTAAGGGGAACTCGAATAAGTTTAACTCACAACTCTCATTCTTTCAAAGATTCAATCTTTATACATGAAAAAGATCTAGTGACATAATAGGTACCTTGATTGAGGTAATTCAATATTTCCACCTTTATACAATAAAATGGTCTACTGACATATAGATACTTTGGTTGAGGAAATTTCATTCAAAGATTCAATCATTGCTCATTAAAACGCTCTTCGTGACGACAAAGGGAACTCGAATAAGTTTAACTCAAAACTCGCATTTTTTTCAAAGATTTAATCTTTAAAAATCAAAATGGTCTGGTGACATAATAGCTACCTTGATTGAGGTATTTTCATTTAAAGATTCAATCTTTACTCATTAAAACACTCTTCAGGACGTCAAAGGGAACTCGAATAAGTTTAACTCACAACTCTCCTTTTCTTTCGTAGATCCAATCTTGATACATTAAAAAGGTCTAGTGACATAATAGGTACCGTGATTGAGGTAATTTCATTCAAGGAATCAATCTTTACTCATTAAAACACTCTTCGTGACGACAAAGGGAACTCGAATAAGTTTAACTCAAAACTCGCATTTTCAATCGAAGATTTAAGCTTTGCAAATTAAAATGGTCCAGTGACATAATAGGTACCTTGATTGAGGTATTTTCATTCAGAGATTCAATCTTTAGTCATAAAAACATTCTTCGCGACTTCAAAGGGAACTCGAATAAGCTAAATTCTAAACTCTCATTTTCTTTCAAAGATTCAATCTTAATACATTAAAACGGTCTAGTGACATAATAGGTACCATGATCAGGGTAATTTCATTCAAAGATTCTATCTTTACTCATTAAAACACTCTTCGTGTCGTCAAAGGGAACTCAAATAATTTTAACTGAAAACTCTCATTTTCTTTCAAAGATTCATTCTTTATACATTGAAATGGGCTAGTGACATAATAGGTACCTTGATTGAGGTATTTTCATTCAAAGATTCATTCTTTACTCATTAAAACACTCTCCGCGACTTCATTGGGATCTCGAATAAGTTAAACTTAAAACTCTCAGTTTTTTTCAGAGATTGAATCTTAGTACATTAGAAAGGTCTAGTGACACAATAGGTGCCTTGATTGAGGTCATTTCATTCAAAGATTCAATCTTTATTCATTAAAACACTTTTCGTGATGTCAAAGGGAACTCGAATAAGTTGAACTCAAAACTCTCATTTTCTTTCAAAGATTCAATCATTATACAATAAATAGATCTAGTGACATAATAGGTGCCTTGACCCGTGACTTCATAGGGAACTCGAATAAGTTGATCTCAAAACTCTTATTTTCTTTCAAAGATTCAATTTTTACACGTTAAAAAGTTCTAATGACATAATAGGAACCTTGATTAAGGTAATTTCATTCGAAGATTCCATCTTTACTCATTAAAACACTCTTCTGTGACGTCAAAGGGAACTCGAATACGTTTAACTCAAAAACTCTTATTTTCTTCCAAAGAAATCTTTGGACATTAAAATGGTCTAGTAACAAAATAGGTGCCCTTATTGAGGTAGTTTCATTCAAAGATATAATCTTGACTCACTAAAAAGCACTCTTCTCGACCTTATCGGGAACTCGAATAAGTTAAACTCAAAGCTCTCATTTTCTTTCGAAGATTCAATCTTTGTACATTAAAAAGGTCTACTGACATAATAGGTCCATTGAATGATGTAATTTCATTCAAAGATTCAGTATTTACTCATTAAAACACTCTTCATGATGTCAAAGGGAACTCGAATAAGTTTAACTCAAAACTCACATTTTCTTTCAAAGACTTAATCTTTATACATTAAAATGGTCTACTGACATAATAGGTACCTTAATTGAGGTATTTTCATTCAAAGATATAATCTTTCATCGTTACAAGACTCTTCGGGACGTCAAAGGAACTCTAATAAGCTTAATTCAAAACTCTCATTAAAATGGTCAAGTGACATAATAGGTTCCTTGATTGAGACATTTTAATTCAAAGATTCAATCTTTAGTCATTGAAACACTCTTTGCGACTTCGCAAGGAACCTGAATATTTTAAACTCAAAACTCTCACTTTCTTACAAAGATTCTATCTTTAGCAGTAAAACCACTCTTCGCGACTTCAAAGGGACCTCGAATATGTTAAACTCAAAACTCTAACTCTCTTTCAAAGATTCAGTATTTCAATCTTTAAACATTAAAATGGTCTAGTGACATATACGTACCTTGACTGAGGTAATTTCATTCAAAGATTCACTTTTTAGTTATTAAAACACTCATTGTGACGACAAAGGGAACTCGAATACGTTTAACTGAAAACTCTCATTTTCTTTCAAAGATTTAATCTTTATACATTAAAATCGTCTGGTGACATAATAGGAACCTTGATTGAGGTATTTTCATTCAAAGATTCAGCATTACTCATTAAAACACTAATCAGAACGTCAAAGGGAACTTGAATAGATTTAACTCAAAACTCTCATTTTCCTTCAAAGTTTTTATCTTTATACCTTAAGAATGTTAGTGACATAGTAGGTACCTTGATTGAGGTATTCTCATTCAAAGATTCGATCTTTACTTACTAAAACACTCTTCAGGTCGTTAAGGGAAACTCGAATAAGTTTAACTCACAACTCTCATTCTTTCAAAGTTTCAATCTTTATACATGAAAAAGATCTAGTGACATAATAGGTACCTTGATTGAGGTAATTCAATATTTCCACCTTTATACAATAAAATGGTCTACTGACATATAGATACTTTGGTTGAGGAAATTTCATTCAAAGATTCAATCATTGCTCATTAAAACGCTCTTCGTGACGACAAAGGGAACTCGAATAAGTTTAACTCAAAACTCGCATTTTTTTTAAAGATTTAATCTTTAAACATCAAAATGGTCTAGTGACATAATAGGTACCTTGATTGAGGTATGTTCATTCAAAGATTCAATCTTTACTCATTAAAACACTCTTCAGGACGTCAAAGGGAACTCGAATAAGTTTAACTCACAACTCTCCTTTCCTTTCGAAGATCCAATCTTGATACATTAAAAAGGTCTAGTGACATAATAGGTACCGTGATTTAGGTAATTTCATTCAAGGAATCAATCTTTACTTATTAAAACACTCTTCGTGACGACAAAGGGAACTCGAATAAGTTTAACTCAAAACTCGCATTTTCAATCGAAGATTTAAACTTTGCAAATTAAAATGGTCCAGTGATATAATAGGTACCTTGATTGAGGTATTTTCATTCAGAGATTCAATCTTTAGTCGTAAAAACACTCTTTGCGACTTCAAAGGGAACTCGAATAAGCTAAATTCTAAACTCTCATTTTCTTTCAAAGATTCAATCTTAATACATTAAAACAGTCTAGTGACATAATAGGTACCATGATCAGGGTAATTTCATTCAAAAATTCTATCTTTACTCATTAAAACACTCTTCGTGTCGTCAAAGGGAACTCAAATAATTTTAACTGAAAACTCTCATTTTCTTTCAAAGATTTTTTCTTTATACATTGAAATGGGCTAGTGACATAATAGGTACCTTGATTGAGGTATTTTCATTCAAAGATTCATTCTTTACTCATTAAAACACTCTCCGCGACTTCATTGGGATCTCGAATAAGTTAAACTTAAAACTCTCAGTTTTTTTCAGAGATTGGATCTTTGTACATTAGAAAGGTCTAGTGACACAATAGGTGCCTTGATTAAGGTCATTTCATTTAAAGATTCAATCTTTACTTATTAAAACACTTTTCGTGATGTCAAAGGGAACTCGAATAAGTTGAACTCAAAACTCTCATTTTCTTTCAAAGATTCAATCATTATACAATAAATAGATCTAGTGACATAATAGGTGCCTTGACCCGTGACTTCATAGGGAACTCGAATAAGTTGATCCCAAAACTCTTATTTTCTTTCAAAGATTCAATTTTTACACGTTAAAAAGTTCTAATGACATAATAGGAACCTTGATTAAGGTAATTTCTTTCGAAGATTCCATCTTTACTCATTAAAACACTCTTCTGTGACGTCAAAGGGAACTCGAATACGTTTAACTCAAAAACTCTTATTTTCTTTCAAAGAAATCTTTGGACATTAAAATGGTCTAGTAACAAAATAGGTGCCTTTATTGAGGTAGTTTCTTTCAAAGATACAATCTTTACTCACTAAAAAGCACTCTTCTCGACCTTATCGGGAACTCGAATAAGTTAAACTTAAAGCGCACATTTTCTTTCGAAGATTCAATCTTTATACATTAAAAAGGTCTACTGACATAATAGGTCCATTGAATGATGTAATTTCATTCAAAGATTCAGTATTTACTCATTAAAACACTCTTCGTGATGTCAAAGGGAACTCAAATAAGTTTAACTCAAAACTCACATTTTCTTTCAAAGACTTAATCTTTATACATTGTTAAAAAGTTCTAATGACATAATAGGAACCTTGATTAAGGTAATTTTATTCGAAGATTCCATCTTTACTCATTAAAACACTCTTCTGTGACGTCAAAGGGAACTCGAATACGTTTAACTCAAAAACTCTTATTTTCTTTCAAAGAAATCTTTGGATATTAAAATGGTCTGGTAACAAAATAAGTGCCCTTATTGAGGTAGTTTCATTCAAAGATACAATCTTTACTCACTAAAAAGCACTCTTCTCGACCTTATCGGGAACTCGAATAAGTTAAACTCAAAGCTCTCATTTTCTTTCAAAGATTCAATCTTTATACATTAAAAAGGTCTACTGACATAATAGGTCCATTGAATGATGTAATTTCATTCAAAGATTCAGTATTTACTCATGAAAACACTCTTCGTGATGTCAAAGGGAACTCGAATAAGTTTAACTCAAAACTCACATTTTCTTTCAAAGACTTAATCTTTATACATTAAAATGGTCTACTGACATAATAGGTACCTTAATTGAGGTATTTTCATTCAAAGATATAATCTTTCATCATTACAAGACTCTTCGGGACGTCAAAGGAACTCTAATAAGCTTAATTCAAAACTCTCATTAAAAAGGTCAAGTGACATAATAGGTTCCTTGATTGAGACATTTTAATTCAAAGATTCAATCTTTAGTCATTGAAACACTCTTTGCGACTTCGCAGGGAACCTGAATATTTTAAACTCAAAACTCTCACTTTCTTACAAAGATTCTATCTTTAGCGGTAAAACCACTCTTCGCGACTTCAAAGGGACCTCGAATATGTTAAACTCAAAACTCTAACTCTCTTTCAAAGATTCAGTATTTCAATCTTTAAACATTAAAATGGTCTAGTGACATATACGTACCTTGACTGAGGTAATTTCATTCAAAGATTCACTTTTTAGTTATTAAAACACTCATTGTGACGACAAAGGGAACTCGAATAAGTTTAACTGAAAATTCTCATTTTCTTTCAAAGATTTAATCTTTATACATTAAAATCGTCTGGTGACATAATAGGAACCTTGATTGAGGTATTTTCATTCAAAGATTCAGCCTTACTCATTAAAACACTAATCGGAACGTCAAAGGGAACTTGAATAGATTTAACTCAAAACTCTCATTTTCCTTCAAAGTTTTTATCTTTATACCTTAAGAATGTTAGTGACATAGTAGGTACCTTGATTGAGGTATTCTCATTCAAAGATTCAATCTTTACTCACTAAAACACTCTCCGCGACTTCATAGGGATCTCGAATAAGTTAAACTTAAAACTCTCAGTTTTTTTCAGAGATTGAATCTTTGTACATTAGAAAGGTCTAGTGACACAATAGGTGCCTTGATTGAGGTCATTTCATTCAAAGATTCAATCTTTATTCATTAAAACACTTTTCGTGATGTCAAAGGGAACTCGAATAAATTGAACTCAAAACTCTCATTTTCTTTCAAAGATTCAATCATTATACAATAAATAGATCTAGTGACATAATAGGTGCCGTGACCCGTGACTTCATAGGGAACTCGAATAAGTTGATCTCAAAACTCTTATTTTCTTTCAAAGATTCAATTTTTACACGTTAAAAAGTTCTAATGACATAATAGGAACCTTGATTAAGGTAATTTCATTCGAAGATTCCATCTTTACTCATTAAAACACTCTTCTGTGACGTCAAAGGGAACTCGAATACGTTTAACTCAAAAACTCTTATTTTCTTTCAAAGAAATCTTTGGACATTAAAATGGTCTAGTAACAAAATAGGTGCCCTTATTGAGGTAGTTTCATTCAAAGATACAATCTTTACTCACTAAAAAGCACTCTTCTCGACCTTATCGGGAACTCGAATAAGTTAAACTCAAAGCTCTCATTTTCTTTTGAAGATTCAATCTTTATACATTAAAAAGGTCTACTGACATAATAGGTCCATTGAATGATGTAATTTCATTCAAAGATTCAGTATTTACTCATTAAAACACTCTTCGTGATGTCAAAGGGAACTCGAATAAGTTTAACTCAAAACTCACATTTTCTTTCAAAGACATAATCTTTATACATTAAAATGGTCTACTGACATAATAGGTACCTTAATTGAGGTATTTTCATTCAAAGATATAATCTTTCATCATTACCAGACTCTTCGGGACGTCAAAGGAACTCTAATAAGCTTAATTCAAAACTCTCATTAAAAAGGTCAAGTGACATAATAGGTTCATTGATTGAGACATTTTAATTCAAAGATTCAATCTTTAGTCATTGAAACACTCTTTGCGACTTCGCAGGGAACCTGAATATTTTAAACTCAAAACTCTCACTTTCTTACAAAGATTCTATCTTTAGCGGTAAAACCACTCTTCGCGACTTCAAAGGGACCTCGAATATGTTAAACTCAAAACTCTAACTCTCTTTCAAAGATTCAGTATTTCAATCTTCAAACATTAAAATGGTCTAGTGACATATACGTACCTTGACTGAGGTAATTTCATTCAAAGATTCACTTTTTAGTTATTAAAACACTCATTGTGACGACAAAGGGAACTCGAATAAGTTTAACTGAAAACTCTCATTTTCTTTCAAAGATTTAATCTTTATACATTAAAATCGTCTGGTGACATAATAGGAACCTTGATTGAGGTATTTTCATTCAAAGATTCAGCATTACTCATTAAAACACTAATCAGAACGTCAAAGGGAACTTGAATAGATTTAACTCAAAACTCTCATTTTCCTTCAAAGTTTTTATCTTTATACCTTAAGAATGTTAGTGACATAGTAGATACCTTGATTGAGTTATTCTCATTCAAAGATTCGATCTTTACTTGCTAAAACACTCTTCAGGTCGTTAAGGGAAACTCGAATAAGTTTAACTCACAACTCTCATTCTTTCAAAGTTTCAATCTTTATACATGAAAAAGATCTAGTGACATAATAGGTACCTTGATTGAGGTAATTCAATATTTCCACCTTTATACAATAAAATGGTCTACTGACATATAGATACTTTGGTTGAGGAAATTTCATTCAAAGGTTCAATCATTGCTCATTAAAACGCTCTTCGTGACGACAAAGGGAACTCGAATAAGTTTAACTCAAAACTCGCATTTTTTTTAAAGATTTAATCTTTAAACTTCAAAATGGTCTAGTGACATAATAGGTACCTTGATTGAGGTATTTTCATTCAAAGATTCAATCTTTACTCATTAAAACACTCTTCAGGACGTCAAAGGGAACTCGAATAAGTTTAACTCACAACTCTCCTTTTCTTTCGAAGATCCAATCTTGATACATTAAAAAGGTCTAGTGACATAATAGGTACCGTGATTTAGGTAATTTCATTCAAGGAATCAATCTTTACTCATTAAAACACTCTTCGTGACGACAAAGGGAACTCGAATAAGTTTAACACAAAACTCGCATTTTCAATCGAAGATTTAAACTTTGCAAATTAAAATGATCCAGTGACATAATAGGTACCTTGATTGAGGTATTTTCATTCAGAGATTCAATCTTTAGTCGTAAAAACACTCTTTGCGACTTCATAGGGAACTCGAATAAGCTAAATTCTAAACTCTCATTTTCTTTCAAAGATTCAATCTTAATACATTAAAACAGTCTAGTGACATAATAGGTACCATGATCAGGGTAATTTCATTCAAAAATTCTATCTTTACTCATTAAAACACTCTTCGTGTCGTCAAAGGGAACTCAAATAATTTTAACTGAAAACTCTCATTTTCTTTCAAAGATTTTTTCTTTATACATTGAAATGGGCTAGTGACATAATAGGTACCTTGATTGAGGTATTTTCATTCAAAGATTCATTCTTTACTCATTAAAACACTCTCCGCGACTTCATTGGGATCTCGAATAAGTTAAACTTAAAACTCTCAGTTTTTTTCAGAGATTGGATCTTTGTACATTAGAAAGGTCTAGTGACACAATAGGTGCCTTGATTGAGGTCATTTCATTTAAAGATTCAATCTTTACTTATTAAAACACTTTTCGTGATGTCAAAGGGAACTCGAATAAGTTGAACTCAAAACTCTCATTTTCTTTCAAAGATTCAATCATTATACAATAAATAGATCTAGTGACATAATAGGTGCCTTGACCTGTGACTTCATAGGGAACTCGAATAAGTTGATCTCAAAACTCTTATTTTCTTTCAAAGATTCAATTTTTACACGTTAAAAAGTTCTAATGACATAATAGGAACCTTGATTAAGGTAATTTCTTTCGAAGATTCCATCTTTACTCATTAAAACACTCTTCTGTGACGTCAAAGGGCACTCGAATACGTTTAACTCAAAAACTCTTATTTTCTTTCAAAGAAATCTTTGGACATTAAAATGGTCTAGTAAAAAAATAGGTGCCTTTATTGAGGTAGTTTCATTCAAAGATACAATCTTTACTCACTAAGAAGCACTCTTCTCGACCTTATCGGGAACTCGAATAAGTTAAACTCAAAGCGCTCATTTTCTTTCGAAGATTCAATCTTTATACATTAAAAAGGTCTACTGACATAATAGGTCCATTGAATGATGTAATTTCATTCAAAGATTCAGTATTTACTCATTAAAACACTCTTCGTGATGTCAAAGGGAACTCAAATAAGTTTAACTCAAAACTCACATTTTCTTTCAAAGACTTAATCTTTATACATTGTTAAAAAGTTCTAATGACATAATAGGAACCTTGATTAAGGTAATTTTATTCGAAGATTCCATCTTTACTCATTAAAACACTCTTCTGTGACGTCAAAGGGAACTCGAATACGTTTAACTCAAAAACTCTTATTTTCTTTCAAAGAAATCTTTGGATATTAAAATGGTCTGGTAACAAAATAGGTGCCCTTATTGAGGTAGTTTCATTCAAAGATACAATCTTTACTCACTAAAAAGCACTCTTCTCGACCTTATCGGGAACTCGAATAAGTTAAACTCAAAGCTCTCATTTTCTTTCAAAGATTCAATCTTTATACATTAAAAAGGTCTACTGACATAATAGGTCCATTGAATGATGTAATTTCATTCAAAGATTCAGTATTTACTCATGAAAACACTCTTCGTGATGTCAAAGGGAACTCGAATAAGTTTAACTCAAAACTCACATTTTCTTTCAAAGACTTAATCTTTATACATTAAAATGGTCTACTGACATAATAGGTACCTTAATTGAGGTATTTTCATTCAAAGATATAATCTTTCATCATTACAAGACTCTTCGGGACGTCAAAGGAACTCTAATAAGCTTAATTCAAAACTCTCATTAAAAAGGTCAAGTGACATAATAGGTTCCTTGATTGAGACATTTTAATTCAAAGATTTAATCTTTAGTCATTGAAACACTCTTTGCGACTTCGCAGGGAACCTGAATATTTTAAACTCAAAACTCTCACTTTCTTACAAAGATTCTATCTTTAGCGGTAAAACCACTCTTCGCGACTTCAAAGGGACCTCGAATATGTTAAACTCAAAACTCTAACTCTCTTTCAAAGATTCAGTATTTCAATCTTTAAACATTAAAATGGTCTAGTGACATATACGTACCTTGACTGAGGTAATTTCATTCAAAGATTCACTTTTTAGTTATTAAAACACTCATTGTGACGACAAAGGGAACTCGAATAAGTTTAACTGAAAACTCTCATTTTCTTTCAAAGATTTAATCTTTATACATTAAAATCGTCTGGTGACATAATAGGAACCTTGATTGAGGTATTTTCATTCAAAGATTCAGCCTTACTCATTAAAACACTAATCGGAACGTCAAAGGGAACTTGAATAGATTTAACTCAAAACTCTCATTTTCCTTCAAAGTTTTTATCTTTATACCTTAAGAATGTTAGTGACATAGTAGGTACCTTGATTGAGGTATTCTCATTCAAAGATTCGATCTTTACTCACTAAAACACTCTTCAGGTCGTTAAGGGAAACTCGAATAAGTTTAACTCACAACTCTCATTCTTTCAAAGTTTCAATCTTTATACATGAAAAAGATCTAGTGACATAATAGGTACCTTGATTGAGGTAATTCAATATTTCCACCTTTATACAATAAAATGGTCTACTGACAAATAGATACTTTGGTTGAGGAAATTTCATTCAAAGATTCAATCATTGCTCATTAAAACGCTCTTCGTGACGACAAAGGGAACTCGAATAAGTTTAACTCAAAACTCGCATTTTTTTTAAAGATTTAATCTTTAAACATCAAAATGGTCTAGTGACATAATAGGTACCTTGATTGAGGTATTTTCATTTAAAGATTCAATCTTTACTCATTAAAACACTCTTCAGGACGTCAAAGGGAACTCGAATAAGTTTAACTCACAACTCTCCTTTTCTTTCGAAGATCCAATCTTGATACATTAAAAAGGTCTAGTGACATAATAGGTACCGTGATTGAGGTAATTTCATTCAAGGAATCAATCTTTACTCATTAAAACACTCTTCGTGACGACAAAGGGAACTCGAATAAGTTTAACTCAAAACTCGCATTTTCAATCGAAGATTTAAACTTTGCAAATTAAAATGGTCCAGTGACATAATAGGTACCTTGATTGAGGTATTTTCATTCAGAGATTCAATCTTTAGTCGTAAAAACACTCTTTGCGACTTCAAAGGGAACACGAATAAGCTAAATTCTAAACTCATTAAAACACTTTTCGTGATGTCAAAGGGAACTAAATTAAGTTGAACTCAAAACTCTCATTTTCTTTCAAAGATTCAATCATTATACAATAAATAGATCTAGTGACATAATAGGTGCCTTGACCTGTGACTTCATAGGGAACCCGAATATGTTGATCTCAAAACATTTATTTTCTTTCAAAGATTCAATTTTTACACGTTAAAAAGTTCTAATGACATCATAGGAACCTTGATTAAGGTAATTTCATTCGAAGATTCCATCTTTACTCATTAAAACACTCTTCTGTGACGTCAAAGGGAACTCGAATACGTTTAACTCAAAAACTCTTATTTTCTTTCAAAAAAATCTTTGGACATTAAAATGGTCTAGTAACAAAATAGGCGCCCTAATTGAGGTAGTTTCATTCAAAGATACAATCTTTACTCACTAAAAAGCACTCTTCTCGACCTTATCGGGAACTCGAATAAGTTAAACTCAAAGCTCTTATTTTCTTTCGAAGATTCAATGTTTATACATTAGAAAGGTCTACTGACATAAGAGGTCCATTGAATGATGTAATTTCATTCAAAGATTCAGTACTTACTCATTAAAACACTCTTCGTGATGTCAAAGGGAACTCGAATAAGTTTAACTCAAAACTCACATTTTCTTTCAAAGACATAATCTTTATACATTAAAATGGTCTACTGACATAATAGGTACCTTAATTGAGGTATTTTCATTCAAAGATATAATCTTTCATCATTACAAGACTCTTCGGGACGTCAAAGGAACTCTAATAAGCTTAATTCAAAACTCTCATTAAAAAGGTCAAGTGACATAATAGGTTCCTTGATTGAGACATTTTAATTCAAAGATTCAATCTTTAGTCATTGAAACACTCTTTGCGACTTCGCAGGGAACCTGAATATTTTAAACTCAAAACTCTTACTTTCTTACAAAGATTCTATTTTTAGTGGTAAAACCACTCTTCGCGACTTCAAAGGGACCTCGAATATGTTAAACTCAAAACTCTAACTCTCTTTCAATGATTCAGTATTTCAATCTATAAACTTTAAAATGGTCTAGTGACATATACGTACCTTGACTGAGGTAATTTCATTCAAAGATTCACTTTTTAGTTATTAAAACACTCATTGTGACGACAAAGGGAACTCGAATAAGTTTAACTGAAAACTCTCATTTTCTTTTAAAGATTTAATCTTTATACATTAAAATCGTCTGGTGACATAATAGGAACCTTGATTGAGGTATTTTCGTTCAAAGATTCAGCCTTACTCATTAAAACACTAATCGGAATGTCAAAGGGAACTTAAATAGATTTAACTCAAAACTCTAATTTTCCTTCAAAGTTTTTATCTTTATACCTTAAGAATGTTAGTGACATAGTAGGTATCTTGATTGAGGTATTCTCATTCAAAGATTCAATCTTTACTCACTAAAACACTCTTCAGGTCGTTAAGGGGAACTCGAATAAGTTTAAGTCACAACTCTCATTCTTTCAAAGATTCAATCTTTATACATGAAAAAGATCTAGTGACATAATAGGTACCTTGATTGAGGTAATTCAATATTTCCACCTTTATACAATAAAATGGTCTACTGACATATAGATACTTTGATTGAGGAAATTTCATTCAAAGATTCAATCATTGCTCATTAAAACACTCTTCGTGACGACAAAGGGAACTCGAATAAGTTTAACTTAAAACTCGCATTTTTTTCAAAGATTTAATCTTTATACATCAAAATGGTCTAGTGACATAATAGGTACCTTGATTGAGGTATTTTCATTCAAAGATTCAATCTTTACTCATTAAAACACTCTTCAGGATGTCAAAGGGAACTCGAATAAGTTTAACTCACAACTCTCCTTTTCTTTCGAAGATCCAATCTTGATACATTAAAAAGGTCTAGTGACATAATAGGTACCGTGATTGAGGTAATTTCATTCAAGGAATCAATCTTTACTCATTAAAACACTCTTCGTGACGACAAAGGGAACTCGAATAAGTTTAACTCAAAACTCGCATTTTCAATCGAAGATTTAAACTTTGCAAATTAAAATGGTCCAGTGACATAATAGGTACCTTGATTGAGGTATTTTCATTCAGAGATTCAATCTTTAGTCATAAAAACACTCTTCGCGACTTCAAAGGGAACTCGAATAAGCTAAATTCTAAACTCTAATTTTCTTTCAAAGATTCAATCTTAATACATTAAAACGATCTAGTGACATAATAGGTACCATGATCAGGGTAATTTCATTCAAAGATTCTATCTTTACTCATTAAAACACTCTTCGTGTCGTCAAAGGGAACTCAAATAATTTTAACTGAAAACTCTAATTTTCTTTCAAAGATTTATTCTTTATATATTGAAATGGGCTAGTGACATAATAGGTACCTTGATTGAGGTATTTTTATTCAAAGATTCATTGTTTACTCATTAAAACACTCTCCGCGACTTCATTGGGATCTCGAATAAGTTTAACTTAAAACTCTCAGTTTTTTTCAGAGATTGAATCTTTGTACATTAGAAAGGTCTAGTGACACAATAGGTGCCTTGATTGAGGTCATTTCATTTAAAGATTCAATCTTTACTTATTAAAACACTTTTCGTGATGTCAAAGGGAACTCGAATAAGTTGAACTCAAAACTCTCATTTTCTTTCAAAGATTCAATCATTATACAATAAACAGATCTAGTGACATAATAGGTGCCTTGACCCGTGACTTCATAGGGAACTCGAATATGTTGATCTCAAAACTCTTATTTTCTTTCAAAGATTCAATTTTTACACGTTAAAAAGTTCTAATGACATAATAGGAACCTTGATTAAGGTAATTTCATTCGAAGATTCCATCTTTACTCATTAAAACACTCTTCTGTGACGTCAAAGGGAACTCGAATACGTTTAACTCAAAAACTCTTATTTTCTTTCAAAGAAATCTTTGGATATTAAAATGGTCTAGTAACAAAATAGGTGCCCTTATTGAGGTAGTTTCATTCAAAGATACAATCTTTACTCACTAAAAAGCACTCTTCTCGACCTTATCGGGAACTCGAATAAGTTAAACTCAAAGCTCTCATTTTCTTTTGAAGATTCAATCTTTACACATTAAAAAAGTCTACTGACATAATAGGTCCATTGAATGTTGTAATTTCATTCAAAGATTCAGTATTTACTCATTAAAACACTTTTCGTGATGTCAAAGGGAACTCGAATAAGTTTAACTCAAAACTCACATTTTCTTTCAAAGACTTAATCTTTATACATTAGAATGGTCTACTGACATAATAGGTACCTTAATTGAGGTATTTTCATTCAAAGATATAATCTTTCATCATTACAAGACTCTTCGGGACGTTAAAGGAACTCTAATAAGCTTAATTCAAAACTCTTATTAAAAAGGTCAAGTGACATAATAGGTTCCTTGATTGAGACATTTTAATTCAAAGATTCAATCTTTAGTCATTGAAACACTCTTTGCGACTTCGCAGGGAACCTGAATATTTTAAACTCAAAACCCTTACTTTCTTACAAAGATTCTATCTTTAGCGGTAAAACCACTCTTCGCGACTTCAAAGGGACCTCGAATATATTAAACTCAAAACTCTAACTCTCTTTCAAAGATTCAGTATTTCAATCTTTTAACATTAAAATGGTCTAGTGACATATACGTACCTTGACTGAGGTAATTTCATTCAAAGATTCACTTTTTAGTTTTTAAAACACTCATTGTGACGACAAAGGGAACTCGAATAAGTTTAACTGAAAACTCTCATTTTCTTTCAAAGATTTAATCTTTATACATTAAAATCGTCTGGTGACATAATAGGAACCTTGATTGAAGTATTTTCGTTCAAAGATTCAGCCTTACTCACTAAAACACTAATCGGAACGTCAAAGGGAACTTGAATAGATTTAACTCAGAACTCTCATTTTCCTTCAAAGTTTTTATCTTTATGCCTTAAGACTGTTAGTGACATAGTAGGTACCTTGATTGAGGTATTTTCATTCAAAGATTCAATCTTTACTCATTAAAACACTCTTCAGGACGTCAAAGGGAACACAAATAAGTTTAACTCACAACTCTCCTTTTCTTTCGAAGATCCAATCTTGATACATTAAAAAGGTCTAGTG
The DNA here is from genome assembly GCF_030987335.1 of Cornus florida. Taxonomy (NCBI): domain Eukaryota; kingdom Viridiplantae; phylum Streptophyta; class Magnoliopsida; order Cornales; family Cornaceae; genus Cornus; species Cornus florida. The sequence continues at coordinate 67,428,427 of NW_026775577.1, forward strand.
ACAAAATAGGTGCCCTTATTGAGGTAGTTTCATTCAAAGATACAATCTTTAGTCTCTAAAAAGCACTCTTCTCGACCTTATCGGGAACTCGAATAAGTTAAACTCAAAGCTCTCATTTTCTTTCAAAGATTCAATCTTTATACACTAAAAAGGTCTACTGACATAATAGGTCCATTGAATGATGTAATTTCATTCAAAGATTCAGTATTTACTCATTAAAACACTCTTCGTGATGTCAAAGGGAACTCGAATAAGTTTAACTCAAAACTCACATTTTCTTTCAAAGACTTAATCTTTATACATTGTTGAAAAGTTCTAATGACATAATAGGAACCTTGATTAAGGTAATTTTATTCGAAGATTCCATCTTTACTCATTAAAACACTCTTCTGTGACGTCAAAGGGAACTCGAATACGTTTAACTCAAAAACTCTTATTTTCTTTCAAAGAAATCTTTGGATATTAAAATGGTCTAGAAACAAAATAGGTGCCCTTATTGAGGTAGTTTCATTCAAAGATACAATCTTTACTCACTAAAAAGCACTCTTCTCGACCTTAACGGGAACTCGAATAAGTTAAACTCAAAGCTCTCATTTTCTTTCGAAGATTCAATCTTTATACATTAAAAAGGTCTACTGACATAATAGGTCCATTGAATAATGTAATTTCATTCAAAGATTCAGTATTTACTCATTAAAACACTCTTCGTGATGTCAAAGGGAACTCGAATAAGTTTAACTCAAAACTCACATTTTCTTTCAAAGACTTAATCTTTATACAGTAAAAGGGTCTACTGACATAATAGGTACCTTAATTGAGGTATTTTCATTCAAAGATATAATCTTTCATCGTTACAAGACTCTTCGGCACGTCAAAGGAACTCTAATAAGCTTAATTCAAAACTCTCATTAAAAAGGTCAAGTGACATAATAGGTTCCTTGATTGAGACATTTTAATTCAAAGATTCAAGCTTTAGTCATTGAAACACTCTTTGTGACTTCGCAGGGAACCTGAATATTTTAAACTCAAAACTCTCACTTTCTTACAAAGATTCGATCTTTAGCGGTAAAACCACTCTTCGCGACTTCAAAGGGACCTCGAATATGTTAAACTCAAAACTCTAACTCTCTTTCAAAGATTCAGTATTTCAATCTTTAAACATTAAAATGGTTTAGTGACATATACGTACCTTGATTGAGGTAATTTCATTCAAAGATTAACTTTTTAGTTATTAAAACACTCATTGTGACGACAAAGGGAACTCGAATAAGTTTAACTGAAAACTCTCATTTTCTTTCAAAGATTTAATCTTTATACATTAAAATCGTCTGGTGACATAATAGGAACCTTGATTGAGGTATTTTCATTCAAAGAACCAGCCTTACTCATTAAAACACTAATCGGAACGTCAAAGGGAACTTGAATAGATTTAGCTCAAAACTCTCATTTTCCTTCAAAGTTTTTATCTTTATACCTTAAGAATGTTAGTGACATAGTAGGTACCTTGATTGAGGTATTCTCATTCAAAGATTCAATCTTTACTCACTAAAACACTCTTCAGGTCGTTAAGGGGAACTCGAATAAGTTTAACTCACAACTCTCATTCTTTCAAAGATTCAATCTTTATACATGAAAAAGATCTAGTGACATAATAGGTACCTTGATTGAGGTAATTCAATATTTCCACCTTTATACAATAAAATGGTCTACTGACATATAGATACTTTGATTGAGGAAATTTCATTCAAAGATTCAATCATTGCTCATTAAAACACTCTTCGTGACGACAAAGGGAACTCGAATAAGTTTAACTTAAAACTCGCATTTTTTTCAAAGATTTAATCTTTATACATCAAAATGGTCTAGTGACATAATAGGTACCTTGATTGAGGTATTTTCATTCAAAGATTCAATCTTTACTCATTAAAACACTCTTCAGGATGTCAAAGGGAACTCGAATAAGTTTAACTCACAACTCTCCTTTTCTTTCGAAGATACAATCTTGATACATTAAAAAGGTCTAGTGACATAATAGGTACCGTGATTGAGGTAATTTCATTCAAGGAATCAATCTTTACTCATTAAAACACTCTTCGTGACGACAAAGGGAACTCGAATAAGTTTAACTCAAAACTCGCATTTTCAATCGAAGATTTAAACTTTGCAAATTAAAATGGTCCAGTGACATAATAGGTACCTTGATTGAGGTATTTTCATTCAGAGATTCAATCTTTAGTCATAAAAACACTCTTCGCGACTTCAAAGGGAACTCGAATAAGCTAAATTCTAAACTCTCATTTTCTTTCAAAGATTCAATCTTAATACATTAAAACGATCTAGTGACATAATAGGTACCATGATCAGGGTAATTTCATTCAAAGATTCTATCTTTACTCATTAAAACACTCTTCGTGTCGTCAAAGGGAACTCAAATAATTTTAACTGAAAACTCTAATTTTCTTTCAAAGATTTATTCTTTATATATTGAAATGGGCTAGTGACATAATAGGTACCTTGATTGAGGTATTTTCATTCAAAGATTCATTGTTTACTCATTAAAACACTCTCCGCGACTTCATTGGGATCTCGAATAAGTTTAACTTAAAACTCTCAGTTTTTTTCAGAGATTGAATCTTTGTACATTAGAAAGGTCTAGTGACACAATAGGTGCCTTGATTGAGGTCATTTCATTTAAAGATTCAATCTTTACTCATTAAAACACTTTTCGTGATGTCAAAGGGAACTCGAATAAGTTCAACTCAAAACTCTCATTTTCTTTCAAAGATTCAATCATTATACAATAAACAGATCTAGTGACATAATAGGTGCCTCGACCCGTGACTTCATAGGGAACTCGAATATGTTGATCTCAAAACTCTTATTTTCTTTCAAAGATTCAATTTTTACACGTTAAAAAGTTCTAATGACATAATAGGAACCTTGATTAAGGTAATTTCATTCGAAGATTCCATCTTTACTCATTAAAACACTCTTCTGTGACGTCAAAGGGAACTCGAATACGTTTAACTCAAAAACTCTTATTTTCTTTCAAAGAAATCTTTGGATATTAAAATGGTCTAGTAACAAAATAGGAGCCCTTATTGAGGTAGTTTCATTCAAAGATACAATCTTTACTCACTAAAAAGCACTCTTCTCGACCTTATCGGGAACTCGAATAAGTTAAACTCAAAGCTCTCATTTTCTTTTGAAGATTCAATCTTTACACATTAAAAAAGTCTACTGACATAATAGGTCCATTGAATGTTGTAATTTCATTCAAAGATTCAGTATTTACTCATTAAAACACTTTTCGTGATGTCAAAGGGAACTCGAATAAGTTTAACTCAAAACTCACATTTTCTTTCAAAGACTTAATCTTTATACATTAGAATGGTCTACTGACATAATAGGTACCTTAATTGAGGTATTTTCATTCAAAGATATAATCTTTCATCATTACAAGACTCTTCGGGACGTTAAAGGAACTCTAATAAGCTTAATTCAAAACTCTTATTAAAAAGGTCAAGTGACATAATAGGTTCCTTGATTGAGACATTTTAATTCAAAGATTCAATCTTTAGTCATTGAAACACTCTTTGCGACTTCGCAGGGAACCTGAATATTTTAAACTCAAAACCCTTACTTTCTTACAAAGATTCTATATTTAGCGGTAAAACCACTCTTCGCGACTTCAAAGGGACCTCGAATATATTAAACTCAAAACTCTAACTCTCTTTCAAAGATTCAGTATTTCAATCTTTTAACATTAAAATGGTCTAGTGACATATACGTACCTTGACTGAGGTAATTTCATTCAAAGATTCACTTTTTAGTTTTTAAAACACTCATTGTGACGACAAAGGGAACTCGAATAAGTTTAACTGAAAACTCTCATTTTCTTTCAAAGATTTAATCTTTATACATTAAAATCGTCTGGTGACATAATAGGAACCTTGATTGAAGTATTTTCGTTCAAAGATTCAGCCTTACTCACTAAAACACTAATCGGAACGTCAAAGGGAACTTGAATAGATTTAACTCAGAACTCTCATTTTCCTTCAAAGTTTTTATCTTTATGCCTTAAGACTGTTAGTGACATAGTAGGTACCTTGATTGAGGTATTTTCATTCAAAGATTCAATCTTTACTCATTAAAACACTCTTCAGGACGTCAAAGGGAACACAAATAAGTTTAACTCACAACTCTCCTTTTCTTTCGAAGATCCAATCTTGATACATTAAAAAGGTCTAGTGACAAAATAGGTGCCCTTATTGAGGTAGTTTCATTCAAAGATACAATCTTTAGTCTCTAAAAAGCACTCTTCTCGACCTTATCGGGAACTCGAATAAGTTAAACTCAAAGCTCTCATTTTCTTTCAAAGATTCAATCTTTATACACTAAAAAGGTCTACTGACATAATAGGTCCATTGAATGATGTAATTTCATTCAAAGATTCAGTATTTACTCATTAAAACACTCTTCGTGATGTCAAAGGGAACTCGAATAAGTTTAACTCAAAACTCACATTTTCTTTCAAAGACTTAATCTTTATACATTGTTGAAAAGTTCTAATGACATAATAGGAACCTTGATTAAGGTAATTTTATTCGAAGATTCCATCTTTACTCATTAAAACACTCTTCTGTGACGTCAAAGGGAACTCGAATACGTTTAACTCAAAAACTCTTATTTTCTTTCAAAGAAATCTTTGGATATTAAAATGGTCTAGAAACAAAATAGGTGCCCTTATTGAGGTAGTTTCATTCAAAGATACAATCTTTACTCACTAAAAAGCACTCTTCTCGACCTTAACGGGAACTCGAATAAGTTAAACTCAAAGCTCTCATTTTCTTTCGAAGATTCAATCTTTATACATTAAAAAGGTCTACTGACATAATAGGTCCATTGAATAATGTAATTTCATTCAAAGATTCAGTATTTACTCATTAAAACACTCTTCGTGATGTCAAAGGGAACTCGAATAAGTTTAACTCAAAACTCACATTTTCTTTCAAAGACTTAATCTTTATACAGTAAAAGGGTCTACTGACATAATAGGTACCTTAATTGAGGTATTTTCATTCAAAGATATAATCTTTCATCGTTACAAGACTCTTCGGCACGTCAAAGGAACTCTAATAAGCTTAATTCAAAACTCTCATTAAAAAGGTCAAGTGACATAATAGGTTCCTTGATTGAGACATTTTAATTCAAAGATTCAATCTTTAGTCATTGAAACACTCTTTGTGACTTCGCAGGGAACCTGAATATTTTAAACTCAAAACTCTCACTTTCTTACAAAGATTCGATCTTTAGCGGTAAAACCACTCTTCGCGACTTCAAAGGGACCTCGAATATGTTAAACTCAAAACTCTAACTCTCTTTCAAAGATTCAGTATTTCAATCTTTAAACATTAAAATGGTTTAGTGACATATACGTACCTTGATTGAGGTAATTTCATTCAAAGATTAACTTTTTAGTTATTAAAACACTCATTGTGACGACAAAGGGAACTCGAATAAGTTTAACTGAAAACTCTCATTTTCTTTCAAAGATTTAATCTTTATACATTAAAATCGTCTGGTGACATAATAGGAACCTTGATTGAGGTATTTTCATTCATAGAACCAGCCTTACTCATTAAAACACTAATCGGAACGTCAAAGGGAACTTGAATAGATTTAGCTCAAAACTCTCATTTTCCTTCAAAGTTTTTATCTTTATACCTTAAGAATGTTAGTGACATAGTAGGTACCTTGATTGAGGTATTCTCATTCAAAGATTCAATCTTTACTCACTAAAACACTCTTCAGGTCATTAAGGGGAACTCGAATAAGTTTAACTCACAACTCTCATTCTTTCAAAGATTCAATCTTTATACATGAAAAAGATCTAGTGACATAATAGGTACCTTGATTGAGGTAATTCAATATTTCCACCTTTATACAATAAAATGGTCTACTCACATATAGATACTTTGATTGAGGAAATTTCATTCAAAGATTCAATCATTGCTCATTAAAACGCTCTTCGTGACGACAAAGGGAACTCGAATAAGTTTAACTCAAAACTCGCATTTTTTTCAAAGATTTAATCTTTAAACATCAAAATGGTGTAGTGACATAATAGGTACCTTGATTGAGGTATTTTCATTCAAAGATTCAATCTTTACTCATTAAAACACTCTTCAGGACGTCAAAGGGAACACAAATAAGTTTAACTCACAACTCTCCTTTTCTTTCGAAGATCCAATCTTGATACATTAAAAAGGTCTAGTGACATAATAGGTACCGTGATTGAGGTAATTTCATTCAAGGAATCAATCTTTACTCACTAAAAAGCACTCTTCTCGACCTTATCGGGAACTCGAATAAGTTAAACTCAAAGCTCTCATTTTCTTTTGAAGATTCAATCTTTATACATTAAAAAGGTCTACTGACATAATAGGTCCATTGAATGATGTAATTTCATTCAAAGATTCAGTATTTACTCATTAAAACACTCTTCGTGATGTCAAAGGGAACTCGAATAAGTTTAACTCAAAACTCACATTTTCTTTCAAAGACTTAATCTTTATACATTAAAATGGTCTACTGACATAATAGGTACCTTAATTGAGGTATTTTCATTCAAAGATATAATCTTTCATCGTTACAAGACTCTTCGGGACGTCAAAGGAACTCTAATAAGCTTAATTCAAAACTCTCATTAAAAAGGTCAAGTGACATAATAGGTTCCTTGATTGAGACATTTTAATTCAAAGATTCAATCTTTAGTCATTGAAACACTCTTTGCGACTTCGCAGGGAACCTGAATATTTTAAACTCAAAACTCTCACTTTCTTACAAAGATTCTATCTTTAGTGGTAAAACCACTCTTCGCGACTTCAAAGGGACCTCAAATATGTTAAACTCAAAACTCTAACTCTCTTTCAAAGATTCAGTATTTCAATCTTTAAACATTAAAATGGTCTAGTGACATATACGTACCTTGACTGAGGTAATTTCATTCTAAGATTCCCTTTTTAGTTATTAAAACACTCATTGTGACGACAAAGGGAACTCGAATAAGTTTAACTGAAAACTCTCATTTTCTTTCAAAGATTTAATCTTTATACATTAAAATCGTCTGGTGACATAATAGGAACCTTGATTGAGGTATTTTCATTCAAAGATCCAGCCTTACTCATTAAAACACTAATCGGAACGTCAATGGGAACTTGAATAGATTTACCTCAAAACTCTCATTTTCCTTCAAAGTTTTTATCTTTATACCTTAAGAATGTTAGTGACATAGTAGGTACCTTGATTGAGGTATTCTCATTCAAAGATTCAATCTTTACTCACTAAAACACTCTTCAGGTCGTTAAGGGGAACTCGAATAAGTTTAACTCACAACTCTCATTCTTTCAAAGATTCAATCTTTATACATGAAAAAGATCTAGTGACATAATAGGTACCTTAATTGAGGTAATTCAATATTTCCACCTTTATACAATAAAATGGTCTACTGACATATAGATACTTTGATTGAGGAAATTTCATTCAAAGATTCAATCATTGCTCATTAAAACGCTCTTCGTGACGACAAAGGGAACTCGAATAAGTTTAACTCAAAACTCGCATTTTTTTCAAAGATTTAATCCTTAAACATCAAAATGGTGTAGTGACATAATAGGTACCTTGATTGAGGTATTTTCATTCAAAGATTCAATCTTTACTCATTAAAACACTCTTCAGGACGTCAAAGGGAACTCGAATAAGTTTAACTCACAACTCTCCTTTTCTTTCGAAGATCCATTCTTGATACATTAAAAAGGTCTAGTGACATAATAGGTACCGTGATTGAGATAATTTCATTCAAGGAATCAATCTTTACTCATTAAAACACTCTTCGTGACGACAAAGGGAACTCGAATAAGTTTAACTCAAAACTCGCATTTTCAATCGAAGATTTAAACTTTGCAAATTAAAATGGTCCAGTGACATAATAGGTACCTTGATTGAGGTATTTTCATTCAGAGATTCAATCTTTAGTCATAAAAACACTCTTCGCGACTTCAAAGGGAACTCGAATAAGCTAAATTCTAAACTCTCATTTTCTTTCAAAGATTCAATCTTAATACATTAAAACGGTCTAGTGACATAATAGGTACCATGATCAAGGTAATTTCATTCAAAGATTCTATCTTTACTCATTAAAACACTCTTCGTGTCGTCAAAGGGAACTCAAATAATTTTAACTGAAAACTCCCATTTTCTTTCAAAGATTTATTCTTTATACATTGAAATGGGCTAGTGACATAATAGGTACCTTGATTGAGGTATTTTCATTCAAAGATTCATTCTTTACTCATTAAAACACTCTCCACGACTTCATTGGGATCTCGAATAAGTTAAACTTAAAACTCTCAGTTTTTTTCAGAGATTGAATCTTTGTACATTAGAAAGGTCTAGTGACACAATTGGTGCCTTGATTGAGGTCATTTCATTCAAAGATTCAATTTTTACTCATTAAAACACTTTTCGTGATGTCAAAGGGAACTCGAATAAGTTGAACTCAAAACTCTCATTTTCTTTCAAAGATTCAATCATTATACAATCAATAGATCTAGTGACATAATAGGTGCCTTGACCCGTGACTTCATAGGGAACTCGAATAAGTTGATCTGAAAACTCTTATTTTCTTTCAAAGATTCAATTTTTACACGTTAAAAGTTCTAATGACATAATAGGAACCTTGATTAAGGTAATTTCATTCGAAGATTCCATCTTTACTCATTAAAACACTCTTCTGTGACGTCAAAGGGAACTCGAATACGTTTAACTCAGAAACTCTTATTTTCTTTCAAAGAAATCTTTGGACATTAAAATGGTCTAGTAACAAAATAGGTGCCCTTATTGAGGTAGTTTCATTCAAATATACAATCTTTACTCACTAAAAAGCACTCTTCTCGACCTTATCGGGAACTCGAATAAGTTAAACTCAAAGCTCTCATTTTCTTTCGAAGATTCAATCTTTATACATTAAAAAGGACTACTGACATAATAGGTCCATTGAATGATGTAATTTCATTCAAAGATTCAGTATTTACTCATTAAAACACTCTTCGTGATGTCAAAGGGAACTCGAATAAGTTTAACTCAAAACTCACATTTTCTTTCAAAGACTTAATCTTTATACATTGTTAAAAAGTTCTAATGACATAATAGGAACCTTGATTAAGGTAATTTTATTCGAAGATTCCATCTTTACTCATTAAAACACTCTTCTGTGACGTCAAAGGGAACTCGAATACGTTTAACTCAAAAACTCTTATTTTCTTTCAAAGAAATCTTTGGATATTAAAATGGTCTAGAAACAAAATAGGTGCCCTTATTGAGGTAGTTTCATTCAAAGATACAATCTTTACTCACTAAAAAGCACTCTTCTCGACCTTATCGGGGAACTCGAATACGTTAAACTCAAAGCTCTCATTTTCCTTCGAAGATTTAATCTTTATACATTAAAAAGGTCTACTGACAAAATAGGTCCATTGAATGATGTAATTTCATTCAAAGATTCAGTATTTACTCATTAAAACACTCTTCGTGATGTCAAAGTGAACTCGAATAAGTTTAACTCAAAACTCACATTTTCTTTCAAAGACTTAATCTTTATACATTAAAATGGTCTACTGACATAATAGGTACTTTAATTGAGGTATTTTCATTCAAAGATATAATCTTTCATCGTTATAAGACTCTTCGGGACGTCGAAGGAACTCTAATAAGCTTAATTCAAAACTCTCATTAAAAAGGTCAAGTGACATAATAGGTTCCTTGATTGAGACATTTTAATTCAAAGATTCAATCTTTAGTCATTGAAACACTCTTTGCGACTTCGCAGGGAACCTGAATATTTTAAACTCAAAACTCTCACTTTCTTACAAAGATTCTATCTTTAGCGGTAAAACCACTCTTCGCGACTTCAAAGGGACCTCGAATATGTTAAACTCAAAACTCTAACTCTCTTTCAAAGATTCAGTATTTCAATCTTTAAACATTAAAATGGTCTAGTGACATATACGTACCTTGACTGAGGTAATTTAATTCTAAGATTCACTTTTTAGTTATTAAAACACTCATTGTGACGACAAAGGGAACTCGAATAAGTTTAACTGAAAACTCTCATTTTCTTTCAAAGATTTAATCTTTATACATTAAAATCATCTGGAGACATAATAGGAACCTTAATTGAGGTATTTTCATTCAAAGATCCAGCCTTACTCATTAAAACACTAATCGGAACGTCAAAGGGAACTTGAATAGATTTAACTCAAAACTCTCATTTTCCTTCAAAGTTTTTATCTTTATACCTTAAGAATGTTAGTGACATAGTAGGTACCTTGATTAAGGTATTCTTATTCAAAGATTCAATCTTTACTCACTAAAACACTCTTCAGGTCGTTAAGGGGAACTCGAATAAGTTTAACTCACAACTCTCATTCTTTCAAAGATTCAATCTTTATACATGAAAAAGATCTAGTGACATAATAGGTACCTTGATTGAGGTAATTCAATATTTCCACCTTTATACAATAAAATGGTCTACTGACATATAGATACTTTGATTGAGGAAATTTCATTCAAAGATTCAATCATTGCTCATTAAAACGCTCTTCGTGACGACAAAGGGAACTCGAATAAGTTTAACTCAAAACTCGCATTTTTTTTCAAAGATTTAATCTTTAAACATCAAAATGGTGTAGTGACATAATAGGTACCTTGATTGAGGTATTTTCATTCAAAGATTCAATCTTTACTCATTAAAACACTCTTTAGGACGTCAAAGGGAACTCGAATAAGTTTAACTCACAACTCTCCTTTTCTTTCGAAGATCCAATCTTGATACATTAAAAAGGTCTAGTGACATAATAGGTACCGTGATTGAAGTAATTTCATTCAAGGAATCAATCTTTACTCATTAAAACACTCTTCGTGACGACAAAGGGAACTCGAATAAGTTTAACTCAAAACTCGCATTTTCAATCGAAGATTTAAACTTTGCAAATTAAAATGGTCCAGTGACATAATAGGTACCTTGATTGAGGTATTTTCATTCAGAGATTCAATCTTTAGTCATAAAAACACTCTTCGCTACTTCAAAGGGAACTCGAATAAGCTAAATTCTAAACTCTCATTTTCAATCAAAGATTCAATCTTAATACATTAAAACGGTCTAGTGAAATAATAGGTACCATGATCAGGGTAATTTCATTCAAAGATTCTACCTTTACTCATTAAAACACTCTTCGTGTCGTCAAAGGGAACTCAAATAATTTTAACTGAAAACTCTAATTTTCTTTCAAAGATTGATTCTTTATACATTGAAATGGGCTAGTGACATAATAGGTACCTTGATTGAGGTATTTTCATTCAAAGATTCATTCTTTACTCATTAAAACACTCTCCGCGACTTCATTGGGATCTCGAATAAGTTAAACTTAAAACTCTCAGTTTTTTTCAGAGATTGAATCTTTGTACATTAGAAAGGTCTAGTGACACAATAGGTGCCTTGAATGAGGTCATTTCATTGAAAGATTCAATCTTTACTCACTAAAACACTTTTCGTGATGTCAAAGGGAACTCGAATAAGTTGAACTCAAAACTCTCATTTTCTTTCAAAGATTCGATCATTATACAATAAATAGATCTAGTGACATAATAGGTGGCTTGACCCGTGACTTCATAGGGAACTCGAATAAGTTGATCTCAAAACTCTTATTTTCTTTCAAAGATTCAATTTTTACACGTTAAAAAGTTCTAATGACATAATAGGAACCTTGATTAAGGTAATTTCATTCGAAGATTCCATCTTTACTCATTAAAACACTCTTCTGTGACGTCAAAGGGAACTCGAATACGTTTAACTCAAAAACTCTTATTTTCTTTCAAAGAAATCTTTGGACATTAAAATGGTCTAGTAACAAAATAGGTGCCCTTATTGAGGTAGTTTCATTCAAAGATACAATCTTTACTCACTAAAAAGCACTCTTCTCGACCTTATCGGGAACTCGAATAAGTTAAACTCAAAGCTCTCATTTTCTTTCGAAGATTCAATCTTTATACATTAAAAAGGTCTACTGACATAATAGGTCCATTGAATGATGTAATTTCATTCAAAGATTCAGTATTTACTCATTAAAACACTCTTCGTGATGTCAAAGGGAACTCGAATAAGTTTAACTCAAAACTCACATTTTCTTTCAAAGACTTAATCTTTATACATTGTTAAAAAGTTCTAATGACATAATTGGAACCTTGATTAAGGTAATTTTATTCGAAAATTCCATCTTTACTCATTAAAACACTCTTCTTTGACGTCAAAGGGAACTCGAATACGTTTAACTCAAAAACTCTTATTTTCTTTCAAAGAAATCTTTGGATATTAAAATGGTCTAGAAACAAAATAGGTGCCCTTATTGAGGTAGTTTCATTCAAAGATACAATCTTTACTCACTAAAAAGCACTCTTCTCGACCTTATCGGGAACTCGAATAAGTTAAACTCAAAGCTTTCATTTTCTTTCGAAGATTCAATCTTTATACATTAAAAAGGTCTACTGACAAAATAGGTCCATTGAATGATGTAATTTCATTCAAAGATTCAGTATTTACTCATTAAAACACTCTTCGTGATGTCAAAGGGAACTCGAATAAGTTTAACTCAAAACTCACATTTTCTTTCAAAGACTTAATCTTTATACATTAAAATGGTCTACTGACATAATAGGTACCTTAATTGAGGTATTTTCATTCAAATATATAATCTTTCATCGTTACAAGACTCTTCGGGACGTCGAAGGAACTCTAATAAGCTTAATTCAAAACTCTCATTAAAAAGGTCAAGTGACATAATAGATTCCTTGATTGAGACATTTTAATTCAAAGATTCAATCTTTAGTCATTGAAACACTCTTTGCGACTTCGCAGGGAACCTGAATATTTTAAACTCAAAACACTCACTTTCTTACAAAGATTCTATCTTTAGCGGTAAAACCACTCTTCGCGACTTCAAAGGGACCTCGAATATGTTAAACTCAAAACTCTAACTCTCTTTCAAAGATTCAGTATTTCAATCTATAAACATTAAAATGGTCTAGTGACATATACGTACCTTGACTGAGGTAATTTCATTCTAAGATTCACTTTTTAGTTATTAAAACACTCATTGTGACGACAAAGGGAACTCGAATAAGTTTAACTGAAAACTCTCATTTTCTTTCAAAGATTTAATCTTTATACATTAAAATCGTCTGGTGACATAATAGGAACCTTGATTGAGGTATTTTCATTCAAAGATCCAGCCTTACTCATTAAAACACTAATCGGAACGTCAAAGGGAACTTGAATAGATTTAACTCAAAACTCTCATTTTCCTTCAAAGTTTTTATCTTTATACCTTAAGAATGTTAGTGACATAGTAGGTACCTTGATTGAGGTATTCTCATTCAAAGATTCAATCTTTACTCACTAAAACACTCTTCAGGTCGTTAAGGGGAACTCGAATAAGTTTAACTCACAACTCTCATTCTTTCAAAGATTCAATCTTTATACATGAAAAAGATCTAGTGACATAATAGGTACCTTGATTGAGGTAATTCAATATTTCCACCTTTATACAATAAAATGGTCTACTGACATATAGATACTTTGATTGAGGAAATTTCATTCAAAGATTCAATCATTGCCCATTAAAACGCTCTTCGTGACGACAAAGGGAACTCCAATAAGTTTAACTCAAAACTCGCATTTTTTTCAAAGATTTAATCTTTAAACATCAAAATGGTGTAGTGACATAATAGGTACCTTGATTGAGGTATTTTCATTCAAAGATTCAATCTTTACTCATTAAAACACTCTTCAGGACGTCAAAGGGAACTCGAATAAGTTTAACTCACAACTCTCCTTTTCTTTCGAAGATCCAATCTTGATACATTAAAAAGGTCTAGTGACATAATAGGTACCGTGATTGAGGTAATTTCATTCAAGGAATCAATCTTTACTCATTAAAACACTCTTCGTAACGACAAAGGGAACTCGAATAAGTTTAACTCAAAACTCGCATTTTCAATCGAAGATTTAAACTTTGCAAATTAAAATGGTCCAGTGACATAATAGGCACCTTGATTGAGGTATTTTCATTCAGAGATTCAATCTTTAGTCATAAAAACACTCTTCGCGACTTCAAAGGGAACTCGAATAAGCTAAATTCTAAACTCTCATTTTCAATCAAAGATTCAATCTTAATACATTAAAACAGTCTAGTGACATAATAGGTACCATGATCAGGGTAATTTCATTCAAAGATTCTATCTTTACTCATTAAAACACTCTTCGTGTCGTCAAAGGTAACTCAAACAATTTTAACTGAAAACTCTAATTTTCTTTCAAAGATTTGTTCTTTATACATTGAAATGGGCTAGTGACATAATAGGTACCTTGATTGAGGTATTTTCATTCAAAGATTCATTCTTTACTCATTAAAACACTCTTCGCGACTTCATTGGGATCTCGAATAAGTTAAACTTAAAACTCTCAGTTTTTTTCAGAGATTGAATCTTTGTACATTAGAAAGGTCTAGTGACACAATAGGTGCCTTGATTGAGGTCATTTCATTCAAAGATTCAATCTTTACTCATTAAAACACTTTTCGTGATTTCAAAGGGAACTCGAATAAGTTGAACTCAAAACTCTCATTTTCTTTCAAAGATTCAATCATTATACAATAAATAGATCTAGTGACATAATAGGTGCCTTGACCCGTGACTTCATAGGGAACTCGAATAAGTTGATCTCAAAACTCTTATTTTCTTTCAAAGATTCAATTTTTACACGTTAAAAAGTTCTAATGACATAATAGGAACCTTGATTAAGGTAATTTCATTCGAAGATTCCATCTTTACTCATTAAAACACTCTTCTGTGACGTCAAAGGGAACTCGAATACGTTTAACTCAAAAACTCTTATTTTCTTTCATAGAAATCTTTGGACATTAAAATGGTCTAGTAACAAAATAGGTGCCCTTATTGAGGTAGTTTCATTCAAAGATACAATCTTTACTCACTAAAAAGCACTCTTCTCGACCTTATCGGGAACTCGAATAAGTTAAACTCAAAGCTCTCATTTTCTTTCGAAGATTCAATCTTTATACATTAAAAAGGTCTACTGACATAATAGGTCCATTGAATGATGTAATTTCATTCAAAGATTCAGTATTTACTCATTAAAACACTCTTCGTGATGTCAAAGGGAACTCGAATAAGTTTAACTCAAAACTCACATTTTCTTTCAAAGATTTAATCTTTATACATTGCTAAAAAGTTCTAATGACATAATAGGAACCTTGATTAAGGTAATTTTATTCGAAGATTCCATCTTTACTCATTAAAACACTCTTCTGTGACGTCAAAGGGAACTCGAATACGTTTAACTCAAAAACTCTTATTTTCTTTCAAAGAAATCTTTGGATATTAAAATGGTCTAGAAACAAAATAGGTGCCCTTATTGAGGTAGTTTCATTCAAAGATACAATCTTTACTCTCTAAAAAGCACTCTTCTCGACCTTATCGGGAACTCGAATAAGTTAAACTCAAAGCTCTCATTTTCTTTCGAAGATTCAATCTTTATACATTAAAAAGGTCTACTGACATAATAGGTCCATTGAATGATGTAATTTCATTCAAAGATTCAGTATTTACTCATTAAAACACTCTTCGTGATGTCAAAGGGAACTCGAATATGTTTAACTCAAAACTCACATTTTCTTTCAAAGACTTAATCTTTATACATTAAAATGGTCTACTGACATAATAGGTACCTTAATTGAGGTATTTTCATTCGAAGATATAATCTTTCATCGTTACAAGACTCTTCGGGACGTCAAAGGAACTCTAATAAGATTAATTCAAAACTCTCATTAAAAAGGTCAAGTGACATAATAGGTTCCTTGATTGAAACATTTTCATTCAAAGATTCAATCTTTAGTCATTGAAACACTCTTTGCGACTTCGCAGGGAACCTGAATATTTTAAACTCAAAACTCTCACTTTCTTACAAAGATTCTATCTTTAGCGGTAAAACCACTCTTTGCGACTTCAAAGGGACCTCGAATATGTTAAACTCAAAACTCTAACTCTCTTTCAATGATTCAGTATTTCAATCTTTAAAAATTAAAATGATCTAGTGACATATACGTACCTTGACTGAGGTAATTTCATTCTAAGATTCACTTTTTAGTTATTAAAACACTCATTGTGACGACAAAGGGAACTCGAATAAGTTTAACTGAAAACTCTCATTTTCTTTCAAAGATTTAATCTTTATACATTAAAATCGTCTGGTGACATAATAGGAACCTTGATTGAGGTATTTTCATTCAAAGATCCAGCCTTACTCATTAAAACACTAATCGGAACGTCAAAGGGAACTTGAATAGATTTAACTCAAAACTCTCATTTTCCTTCAAAGTTTTTATCTTTATACCTTAAGAATGTTAGTGACATAGTAGGTACCTTGATTGAGGTATTCTCATTCAAAGATTCAATCTTTACTCACTAAAACACTCTTCAGGTCGTTAAGGGGAACTCGAATAAGTTTAACTCACAACTCTCATTCTTTCAAAGATTCAATCTTTATACATGAAAAAGATCTAGTGACATAATAGGTACCTTGATTGAGGTAATTCAATATTTCCACCTTTATACAATAAAATGGTCTACTGACATATAGATACTTTGATTGAGGAAATTTCATTCAAAGATTCAATCATTGCTCATTAAAACGCTCATCGTGACGACAAAGGGAACTCGAATAAGTTTAACTCAAAACTCGCATTTTTTTCAAAGATTTAATCTTTAAACATCAAAATGGTGTAGTGACATAATAGGTACCTTGATTGAGGTATTTTCATTCAAAGATTCAATCTTTACTCATTAAAACACTCTTCAGGACGTCAAAGGGAACTCGAATAAGTTTAACTCACAACTCTCCTTTTCTTTCGAAGATCCAATCTTGATACATTAAAAAGGTCTAGTGACATAATAGGTACCGTGATTGAGGTAATTTCATTCAAGGAATCAATCTTTACTCATTAAAACACTCTTCGTGACGACAAAGGGAACTCGAATAAGTTTAACTCAAAACTCGCATTTTCAATCGAAGATTTAAACTTTGCAAATTAAAATGGTCCAGTGACATAATAGGTACCTTGATTGAGGTATTTTCATTCAGATATTCAATCTTTAGTCATAAAAACACTCTTCGCGACTTCAAAGGGAACTCGAATAAGCTAAATTCTAAACTCTCATTTTCAATCAAAGATTCAATCTTAATACATTAAAATGGTCTAGTGACATAATAGGTACCATGATCAGGGTAATTTCATTTAAAGATTCTATCTTTACTCATTAAAACACTCTTCGTGTCGTCAAAGGGAACACAAATAATTTTAACTGAAAACTCTAATTTGCTTTCAAAGATTTATTCTTTATACATTGAAATGGGCTAGTGACATAATAGGTACCTTGATTGAGGTATTTTCATTCAAAGATTCATTCTTTACTCCTTAAAACACTCTCCGCGACTTCATTGGGATCTCGAATAAGTTAAACTTAAAACTCTCAGTTTTTTTCAGAGATTGAATCTTTGTACATTAGAAAGGTCTAGTGACACAATAGGTGCCTTGATTGAGGTCATTTCATTCAAATATTCAATCTTTACTCATTAAAACACTTTTCGTGATGTCAAAGGGAACTCGAATAAGTTGAACTCAAAACTCTCATTTTCTTTCAAAGATTCAATCATTATACAATAAATAGATCTAGCGACATAATAGGTGCCTTGACCCGTGACTTCAAAGGGAACTCGAATAAGTTGATCTCAAAACTCTTATTTTCTTTCAGACATTCAATTTTTACACGTTAAAAAGTTCTAATGACATAATAGGAACTTTGATTAAGGTAATTTCATTCGAAGATTCCATCTTTACTCATTAAAACACTCTTCTGTGACGTCAAAGGGAACTCGAATACGTTTAATTCAAAAACTCTTATTTTCTTTTAAAGAAATCTTTGGACATTAAAATGGTCTAGTAACAAAATAGGTGCCCTTATTGAGGTAGTTTCATTCAAAGATACAATCTTTACTCACTAAAAAGCACTCTTCTCGACCTTATCGGGAACTCGAATAAGTTAAACTCAAAGCTCTCATTTTCTTTCGAAGATTCAATCTTTATACATTAAAAAGGTCTACTGACATAATAGGTCCATTGAATGATGTAATTTCATTCAAAGATTCAGTATTTACTCATTAAAACACTCTTCGTGATGTCAAAGGGAACTCGAATAAGTTTAACTCAAAACTCACATTTTCTTTCAAAGACTTAATCTTTATACATTGTTAAAAAGTTCTAATGACATAATAGGAACCTTGATTAAGGTAATTTTATTCGAAGATTCCATCTTTACTCATTAAAACACTCTTCTGTGACGTCAAAGGGAACTCGAATACGTTTAACTCAAAAACTCTTATTTTCTTTCAAAGAAATCTTTGGATATTAAAATGGTCTAGAAACAAAATAGGTGCCCTTATTGAGGTATTTTCATTCAAAGATACAATCTTTACTCACTAAAAAGCACTCTTCTCGACCTTATCGGGAACTCGAATAAGTTAAACTCAAAGCTCTCATTTTCTTTCGAAGATTCAATCTTTATACATTAAAAAGGTCTACTGACATAATAGGTCCATTGAATGATGTAATTTCATTCAAAGATTCAGTATTTACTCATTAAAACACTCTTCGTGATGTCAAAGGGAACTCGAATAAGTTTAACTCAAAACTCACATTTTCTTTCAAAGACTTAATCTTTATACATTAAAATGGTCTACTGACATAATAGGTACCTTAATTGAGGTATTTTCATTCAAAGATATAATCTTTCATCGTTACAAGACTCTTCGGGACGTCAAAGGAACTCTAATAAGCTTAATTCAAAACTCTCATTAAAAAGGTCAAGTGACATAATAGGTTCCTTGATTGAGACATTTTCATTCAAAGATTCAATCTTTAGTCATTGAAACACTCTTTGCGACTTCGCAGGGAACCTTAATATTTTAAACTCAAAACTCTCACTTTCTTACAAAGATTCTATCTTTAGCGGTAAAACCACTCTTCGCGACTTCAAAGGGACCTCGAATATGTTAAACTCAAAACTCTAACTCTCTTTCAAAGATTCAGTATTTCAATCTTTAAACATTAAAATGGTCTAGTGACATATACGTACCTTGACTGAGGTAATTTCATTCTAAGATTCACTTTTTAGTTATTAAAACACTCATTGTGACGACAAAGGGAACTCGAATAAGTTTAACTGAAAACTCTCATTTTCTTTCAAAGATTTAATCTTTATACATTAAAATCGTCTGGTGACATAATAGGAACCTTGATTGAGGTATTTTCATTCAAAGATCCAGCCTTACTCATTAAAACACTAATCGGAACGTCAAAGGGAACTCGAATAGATTTAACTCAAAACTCTCATTTTCCTTCAAAGTTTTTATCTTTATACCTTAAGAATGTTAGTGACATAGTAGGTACCTTGATTGAGGTATTCTCATTCAAAGATTCAATCTTTACTCACTAAAACACTCTTCAGGTCGTTAAGGGGAACTCGAATAAGTTTAACTCACAACTCTCATTCTTTCAAAGATTCAATCTTTATACATGAAAAAGATCTAGTGACATAATAGGTACCTTGATTGAGGTAATTCAATATTTTCACCTTTATACAAAAAATTGGTCTACTGACATATAGATACTTTGATTGAGGAAATTTCATTCAAAGATTCAATCATTGCTTATTAAAACGGTCTTCGTAACGACAAAGGGAACTCGAATAAGTTTAACTCAAAACTCGCATTTTTTTCAAAGATTTAATCTTTAAACATCAAAATGGTGTAGTGACATAATAGGTACTTTGATTGAGGTATTTTCATTCAAACATTCAATCTTTACTCATTAAAACACTCTTCAGGACGTGAAAGGGAACTCGAATAAGTTTAACTCACAACTCTCCTTTTGTTTCGAAGATCCAATCTTGATACATTAAAAAGGTCTAGTGACATAATAGGTACCGTGATTGAGGTAATTTCATTCAAGGAATCAATCTTTACTCATTAAAACAATCTTCGTGACGACAAAGAGAACTCGAATAAGTTTAACTCAAAACTCGCATTTTCAATCGAAGATTTAAACTTTGCAAATTAAAATGGTCCAGTGACATAATAGGTACCTTGATTGAGGTATTTTCGTTCAGAGATTCAATCTTTAGTCATAAAAACACTCTTCGCGACTTCAAAGGGAACTCGAATAAGCTAAATTCTAAACTCTCATTTTCAATCAAAAATTCAATCTTAATACATTAAAACGGTCTAGTGACATAATAGGTACCATGATCAGGGTAATTTCATTCAAAGATTCTATCTTTACTCATTAAAACACTCTTCGTGTCGTCAAAGGGAACTCAAATAATTTTAACTGAAAACTCTAATTTTCTTTCAAAGATTTATTCTTTATACATTGAAATGGGCTAGTGACATAATAGGTACCTTGATTGAGGTATTTTCATTCAAAGATTCATTCTTTACTCATTAAAACACTCTCCGCGACTTCATTGGGATCTCGAATAAGTTAAACTTAAAACTCTCAGTTTTTTTTCAGAGATTGAATCTTTGTACATTAGAAAGGTCTAGTGACACAATAGGTGCCTTTATTGAGGTCATTTCATTCAAAGATTCAATCTTTACTCATTAAAACACTTTTCGTGATGTCAAAGGGAACTCGAATAAGTTGAACTCAAAACTCTCATTTTCTTTCAAAGATTCAATCATTATACAATAAATAGATCTAGTGACATAATAGGTGCCTTGACCCGTGACTTCATAGGGAACTCGAATAAGTTGATCTCAAAACTCTTATTTTCTTTCAAAGATTCAATTTTTACACGTTAAAAAGTTCTAATGACATAATAGGAACCTTGATTAAGGTAATTTCATTCGAAGATTCCATCTTTACTCATTAAAACACTCTTCTGTGACGTCAAAGGGAACTCGAATACGTTTAACTCAAAAACTCTTATTTTCTTTCAAAGAAATCTTTGGACATTAAAATGGTCTCGTAACAAAATAGGTGCCCTTATTGAGGTAGTTTCATTCAAAGATACAATCTTTACTCACTAAAAAGCACTCTTCTCGACCTTATCGGGAACTCGAATAAGTTAAACTCAAAGCTCTCATTTTCTTTCGAAGATTCAATCTTTATACATTAAAAAGGTCTACTGACATAATAGGTCCATTGAATGATGTAATTTCATTCAAAGATTCAGTATTTACTCATTAAAACACTCTTCGTGATGTCAAAGGGAACTCGAATAAGTTTAACTCAAAACTCACATTTTCTTTCAAAGACTTAATCTTTATACATTGTTAAAAAGTTCTAATGACATAATAGGAACCTTGATTAAGGTAATTTTATTCGAAGATTCCATCTTTACTCATTAAAACACTCTTCTGTGACGTCAAAGGGAACTCGAATACGTTTAACTCAAAAACTCTTATTTTCTTTCAAAGAAATCTTTGGATATTAAAATGGTCTAGAAACAAAATAGGTGCCCTTGTTGAGGTATTTTCATTCAAAGATACAATCTTTACTCACTAAAAAGCACTATTCTCGACCTTATCGGGAACTCGAATAAGTTAAACTCAAAGCTCTCATTTTCTTTCGAAGATTCAATCTTTATACATTAAAAAGGTCTACTGACATAATAGGTCCGTTGAATGATGTAATCTCATTCAAAGATTCAGTATTTACTCATTAAAACACTCTTTGTGATGTCAAAGGGAACTCGAATAAGTTTAACTCAAAACTCACATTTTCTTTCAAAGACTTAATCTTTATACATTAAAATGGTCTACTGACATAATAGGTACCTTAATTGAGGTATTTTCATTCAAAGATATAATCTTTCACCGTTACAAGACTCTTCGGGACGTCAAAGGAACTCTAATAAGCTTAATTCAAAACTCTCATTAAAAAGGTCAAGTGACATAATAGGTTCCTTGATTGAGACATTTTAATTCAAATATTCAATCTTTAGTCATTGAAACACTCTTTGCGACTTCGCAGGGAACCTGAATATTTTAAACTCAAAACTCTCACTTTCTTACACAGATTCTATCTTTAGCGGTAAAACCACTCTTCGCGACTTCAAAGGGACCTCGAATATGTTAAACTCAAAACTCTAACTCTCTTTCAAAGATTCAATATTTCAATCTTTAAACATTAAAATGGTCTAGTGACATATACGTACCTTGACTGAGGTAATTTCATTCTAAGATTCACTTTTTAGTTATTAAAACACTCATTGTGACGACAAAGGGAACTCGAATAAGTTTAACTGAAAACTCTCATTTTCTTTCAAAGATTTAATCTTTATACATTAAAATCGTCTGGTGACATAATAGGAACCTTGATTGAGGTATTTTCATTCAAAGATCCAGCCTTACTCATTAAAACACTAATCGGAACGTCAAAGGGAACTTGAATAGATTTAACTCAAAACTCTCATTTTCCTTCAAAGTTTTTATCTTTATACCTTAAGAATGTTAGTGACATAGTAGGTACCTTGATTGAGGTATTCTCATTCAAAGATTCAATCTTTACTCACTAAAACACTCTTCAAGTCGTTAAGGGGAACTCGAATAAGTTTAACTCACAACTCTCATTCTTTCAAAGATTCAATCTTTATACATGAAAAAGATCTAGTGACATAATAGGTACCTTGATTGAGGTAATTCAATATTTCCACCTTTATACAAGAAAATGGTCTACTGACATATAGATACTTTGATTGAGGAAATTTCATTCAAAGATTCAATCCTTGCTCATTAAAACGCTCATCGTGACGACAAAGGGAACTCGAATAAGTTTAACTCAAAACTCGCATTTTTTTCAAAGATTTAATCTTTAAACATCAAAATGGTGTAGTGACATAATAGGTACCTTGATTGAGGTATTTTCATTCAAAGATTCAATCTTTACTCATTAAAACACTCTTCAGGACGTCAAAGGGAACTCGAATAAGTTTAACTCACAACTCTCCTTTTCTTTCGAAGATCCAATCTTGATACATTAAAAAGGTCTAGTGACATAATAGGTACCGTGATTGAGGTAATTTCATTCAAGGAATCAATCTTTACTCATTAAAACACTCTTCGTGACGACAAAGGGAACTCGAATAAGTTTAACTCAAAACTCGCATTTTCAATCGAAGATTTAAACTTTGCAAATTAAAATGGTCCAGTGACATAATAGGTACCTTGATTGAGGTATTTTCATTCAGAGATTCAATCTTTAGTCATAAAAACACTCTTCGCGACTTCAAAGGGAACTCGAATAAGCTAAATTCTAAACTCTCATTTTCAATCAAAGATTCAATCTTAATACATTAAAACGGTCTAGTGACATAATAGGTACCATGATCAGGGTAATTTCATTCAAAGATTCTATCTTTACTCATTAAAACACTCTTCGTGTCGTCAAAGGGAACTCAAATAATTTTAACTAAAAACTCTAATTTTCTTTCAAAGATTTATTCTTTATACATTGAAATGGGCTAGTGACATAATAGGTACCTTGATTGAGTTATTTTCATTCAAAGATTCAATCATTACTCATTAAAACACTTTTCGTGATGTCAAAGGGAACTCGAATAAGTTGAACTCAAAACTCTCATTTTCTTTGAAAGATTCAATCATTATACAATAAATAGATCTAGTGACATAATAGGTGCCTTGACCCGTGACTTCATAGGGAACTCGAATAAGTTGATCTCAAAACTCTTATTTTCTTTCAAAGATTCAATTTTTACACGTTAAAAAGTTCTAATGACATAATAGGAACCTTGATTAAGGTAATTTCATTCGAAGATTCTATCTTTACTCATTAAAACACTCTTCTGTGACGTCAAACGGAACTCGAATACGTCTAACTCAAAAACTCTTATTTTCTTTTAAAGAAATCTTTGGACATTAAAATGGCCTAGTAACAAAATAGGTGCCCTTATTGAGGTAGTTTCATTCAAAGATACAATCTTTACTCACTAAAAAGCACTCTTCTCGACCTTATCGGGAACTCGAATAAGTTAAACTCAAAGCTCTCATTTTCTTTCGAAGATTCAATCTTTATACATTAAAAAGGTCTACTGATATAATAGGTCCATTGAATGATGTAATTTCATTCAAAGATTCAGTATTTACTCATTAAAACACTCTTCGTGATGTCAAAGGGAACTCGAATAAGTTTAACTCAAAACTCACATTTTCTTTCAAAGACTTAATCTTTATACATTGTTAAAAAGTTCTAATGACATAATAGGAACCTTGATTAAGGTAATTTTATTCGAAGATTCCATCTTTACTCATTAAAACACTCTTCTGTGACGTCAAAGGGAACTCGAATACGTCTAACCCAAAAACTCTTATTTTCTTTCAAAGAAATCTTTGGATATTAAAATGGTCTAGAACCAAAATAGGTGCCCTTATTGAGGTAGTTTCATTCAAAGATACAATCTTTACTCACTAAAAAACACTCTTCTCGACCTTATCGGGAACTCGAATAAGTTAAACTCAAAGCTCTCATTTTCTTTCGAAGATTCAATCTTTATACATTAAAAAGGTCTACTGACATAATAGGTCCATTGAATGATGTAATTTCATTCAAAGATTCAGTATTTACTCATTAAAACACTCTTCGTGATGTCAAAGGGAACTCGAATAAGTTTAACTCAAAACTCACATTTTCTTTCAAAGACTTAATCTTTATACATTAAAATGGTCTACTGACATAATAGGAACCTTAATTGAGGTATTTTCATTCGAAGATATAATCTTTCATCGTTACAAGACTCTTCGGGACGTCAAAGGAACTCTAATAAGCTTAATTCAAAACTCTCATTAAAAAGGTCAAGTGACATAATAGGTTCCTTGATTGAGACATTTTAATTCAAAGATTCAATCTTTAGTCATTGAAACACTCTTTGCAATTTCGCAGGGAACCTGAATATTTTAAACTCAAAACTCTCACTTTCTTACAAAGATTCTATCTTTAGCGGTAAAACCACTCTTCGCGACTTCAAAGGGACCTCGAATATGTTAAACTCAAAACTCTAACTCTCTTTCAAAGATTCAGTATTTCAATCTTTAAACATTAAAATGGTCTAGTGACATATACGTACCTTGACTGAGGTAATTTCATTCTAAGATTCACTTTTTAGTTATTAAAACACTCATTGTGACGACAAAGGGAACTCGAATAAGTTTAACTGAAAACTCTCATTACTTTCAAAGATTTAATCTTTATACATTAAAATCGTCTGGTGACATAATAGGAACCTTGATTGAGGTATTTTCATTCAAAGATCCAGCCTTACTCATTAAAACACTAATCGGAACGTCAAAGGAAACTTGAATAGATTTAACTCAAAACTCTCATTTTCCTTCAAAGTTTTTATCTTTATACCTTAAGAATGTTGGTGACATAGTAGGTACCTTGATTGAGGTATTCTCATTCAAAGATTCAATCTTTACTCACTAAAACACTCTTCAGGTCGTTAAGGGGAACTCGAATAAGTTTAACTCACAACTCTCATTCTTTCAAAGATTCAATCTTTATACATGAAAAAGATCTAGTGACATAATAGGTACCTTGATTGAGGTAATTCAATATTTCCACCTTTATACAATAAAATGGTCTACTGACATATAGATACTTTGATTGAGGAAATTTCATTCAAAGATTCAATCATTGCTCATTAAAACGCTCATCGTGACGACAAAGGGAACTCGAATAAGTTTAACTCAAAACTCGCATTTTTTTCAAAGATTTAATCTTTAAACATCAAAATGGTGTAGTGACATAATAGGTACCTTGATTGAGGTATTTTCATTCAAAGATTCAATCTTTACTCATTAAAACACTCTTCAGGACGTCAAAGGGAACTCGAATAAGTTTAACTCACAACTCTCCTTTTCTTTCGAAGATCCAATCTTGATACATTAAAAAGGTCTAGTGACATAATAGGTACCGTGATTGAGGTAATTTCATTCAAGGAATCAATCTTTACTCATTAAAACACTCTTCGTGACGACAAAGGGAACTCGAATAAGTTTAACTCAAAACTCGCATTTTCAATCGAAGATTTAAACTTTGCAAATTAAAATGGTCCAGTGACATAATAGGTACCTTGATTGAGGTATTTTCATTCAGAGATTCAATCTTTAGTCATAAAAACACTCTTCGCGACTTCAAAGGGAACTCGAATAAGCTAAATTCTAAACTCTCATTTTCAATCAAAGATTCAATCTTAATACATTAAAACGGTCTAGTGACATAATAGGTACCATGATCAGGGTAATTTCATTCAAAGATTCTATCTTTACTCATTAAAACACTCTTCGTGTCGTCAAAGGGAACTGAAATAATTTTAACTAAAAACTCTAATTTTTCTTTCAAAGATTTATTCTTTATACATTGAAATGGGCTAGTGACATAATAGGTACCTTGATTGAGGTATTTTCATTCAAAGATTCATTCTTTACTCGTTAAAACACTCTCCGCGACTTCATTGGGATCTCGAATAAGTTAAACTTAAAACTGTCAGTTTTTTTCAGAGATTGAATCTTTGTACATTAGAAAGGTCTAGTGACACAATAGGTGCCTTGATTGAGGTCATTTCATTCAAAGATTCAATCTTTACTCATTAAAAAACTTTTCGTGATGTCAAAGTGAACTCGAATAAGTTGAACTCAAAACTCTCATTTTCTTTCAAAGATTCAATCATTATACAGTAAATAGATCTAGTTACATAACAGGTGCCTTGACCCATGACATCATAGGGAACTCGAATAAGTTGATCTCAAAACTCTTATTTTCTTTCAAAGATTCAATTTTTACATGTTAAAAAGTTCTAATGACATAATAGGAACCTTGATTAAGGTAATTTCATTCGAAGATTCCATCTTTACTCATTAAAACACTCTTCTGTGACATCAAAGGGAACGCGAATACGTCTAACTCAAAAACTCTTATTTTCTTTCAAAGAAATCTTTGGACATTAAAATGGTCTAATAACAAAATAGGTGCCCTTATTGAGGTAGTTTCATTCAAAGATACAATCTTTACTCACTAAAAAGCACTCTTCTCGACCTTATCGGGAACTCGAATAAGTTAAACTCAAAGCTCTCATTTTCTTTCGAAGATTCAATCTTTAAACATTAAAAAGGTCTACTGACATAATAGGTCCATTGAATGATGTAATTTCATTCAAAGATTCAGTATTTACTCATTAAAACACTCTTCGTGATGTCAAAGGGAACTTGAGTAAGTTTAACTCAAAACTCACATTTTCTTTCAAAGACTTAATCTTTATACATTGTTAAAAAGTTCTAATGACATAATAGGAACCTTGATTAAGGTAATTTTATTCGAAGATTCCATCTTTACTCATTAAAACACTCTTCTGTGACGTCAAAGGGAACTCGAATACGTTTAACTCAAAAACTCTTATTTTCTTTCAAAGAAATCTTTGGATATTAAAATGGTCTAGAAACAAAATAGGTGCCCTTATTGTGGTATTTTCATTCAAAGATACAATCTTTACTCACTAAAAAGCACTCTTCTCGACCTTATCGGGAACTCGAATAAGTTAAACTCAAAGCTATCATTTTCTTTCGAAGATTCAATCTTTATACATTAAAAAGGTCTACTGACATAATAGGTCCATTGAATGATGTAATTTCATTCAAAGATTCAGTATTTACTCATTAAAACACTCTTCGTGATGTCAAAGGAAACTCGAATAAGTTTAACTCAAAACTCACATTTTCTTTCAAAGACTTAATCTTTATACATTAAAATGGTCTACTGACATAATAGGTACCTTAATTGAGGTATTTTCATTCAAAGATATAATCTTTCATCGTTACAAGACTCTTCGGGACGTCAAAGGAACTCTAATAAGCTTAATTCAAAACTCTCATTAAAAAGGTCAAGTGACATAATATGTTCCTTGATTGAGACATTTTAATTCAAAGATTCAATCTTTAGTCATTGAAACACTCTTTGCGACTTCGCAGGGAACCTGAATATTTTAAACTCAAAACTCTCACTTTCTTATAAAGATTCTATCTTTAGCGGTAAAACCACTCTTCGCGACTTCAAAGGGACCTCGAATATGTTAAACTCAAAACTCTAACTCTCTTTCAAAGATTCAGTATTTCAATCTTTAAACATTAAAATGGTCTAGTGACATATACGTACCTTGACTGAGGTAATTTCATTCTAAGATTCACTTTTTAGTTATTAAAACACTCATTGTAACGACAAAGGGAACTCGAATAAGTTTAACTGAAAACTCTCATTTTCTTTCAAAGATTTAATCTTTATACATTAAAATCGTCTGGTGACATAATAGGAACCTTGATTGAGGTATTTTCATTCAAAGATCCAGCCTTACTCATTAAAACACTAATCAGAACGTCAAAGGGAACTTGAATAGATTTAACTCAAAACTCTCATTTTCCTTCAAAGTTTTTATCTTTATACCTTAAGAATGTTAGTGACATAGTAGGTACCTTGATTGAGGTATTCTCATTCAAAGATTCAATCTTTACTCACTAAAACACTCTTCAGGTCATTAAGGGGAACTCGAATAAGTTTAACTCACAACTCTCATTCTTTCAAAGATTCAATCTTTATACATGAAAAAGATCTAGTGACATAATAGGTACCTTGATTGAGGTAATTCAATATTTCCACCTTTATACAATAAAATGGTCTACTGACATATAGATACTTTGATTGAGGAAATTTCATTCAAAGATTCAATCATTGCTCATCAAAACGCTCTTCGTGACGACAAAGGGAACTCGAATAAGTTTAACTCAAAACTCGCATTTTTTTAAAAGATTTAATCTTTAAACATCAAAATGGTGTAGTGACATAATAGGCACCTTGATTGAGGTATTTTCATTCAAAGATTCAATCTTTACTCATTAAAACACTCTTCAGGACGTGAAAGGGAACTCGAATAAGTTTAACTCACAACTCTCCTTTTGTTTCGAAGATCCAATCTTGATACATTAAAAAGGTCTAGTGACATAATAGGTACCGTGATTGAGGTAATTTCATTCAAGGAATCAATCTTTACTCATTAAAACACTCTTCGTGACGACAAAGGGAACTCGAATAAGTTTAACTCAAAACTCGCATTTTTAATCGAAGATTTAAACTTTGCAAATTAAAATGATCCAGTGACATAATAGGTACCTTGATTGAGGTATTTTCGTTCAGAGATTCAATCTTTAGTCATAAAAACACTCTTCGCGACTTCAAAGGGAACTCGAATAAGCTAAATTCTAAACTCTCATTTTCAATCAAAGATTCAATCTTAATACATTAAAACGGTCTAGTGACATAATAGGTACCATGATCAGGGTAATTTCATTCAAAGATTCTATCTTTACTCATTAAAACACTCTTCGTGTCGTCAAAGGGAACTCAAATAATTTTAACTGAAAACTCTAATTTTCTTTCAAAGATTTATTCTTTATACATTGAAATGGGCAAGTGACATAATAGGTACCTTGATTGAGGTATTTTCATTCAAAGATTCATTCTTTACTCATTAAAACACTCTCCGCGACTTCATTGGGATCTCGAATAAGTTAAACTTAAAACTCTCAGTTTTTTTCAGAGATTGAATCTTTGTACATTAGAAAGGTCTAGTGACACAATAGGTGCCTTGATTGAGGTCAATTCATTCAAAGATTCAATCTTTACTCATTAAAACACTTTTCGTGATGTCAAAGGGAACTCGAATAAATTGAACTCAAAACTCTCATTTTCTTTCAAAGATTCGATCATTATACAATAAATAGATCTAGTGACATAATAGGTGCCTTGACCCGTGACTTCATAAGGAACTCGAATAAGTTGATCTCAAAACTCTTATTTTCTTTCAAACATTCAATTTTTACACGTTAAAAAGTTCTAATGACATAATAGGAACCTTGATTAAGGTAATTTCATTCGAAGATTCCATCTTTACTCATAAAAACACTCTTCTGTGACGTCAAAGGGAACTCGAATACGTTTAACTCAAAAACTCTTATTTTCTTTCAAAGAAATCTTTGGACATTAAAATGGTCTAGTAAAAAATAGGTGCCCTTATTGAGGTAGTTTCATTCAAAGATACAATCTTTACTCACTAAAAAGCACTCTTCTCGACCTTATCGGGAACTCGAATAAGTTAAACTCAAAGCTCTCATTTTCTTTCGAAAATTCAATCTTTATACATTAAAAAGGTCTACTGACATAATAGGTCCATTGAATGATGTAATTTCATTCAAAGATTCAGTATTTACTCATTAAAACACTCTTCGTGATGTGAAAGTGAACTCGAATAAGTTTAACTCAAAACTCACATTTTCTTTCAAAGACTTAATCTTTATACATTGTTAAAAAGTTCTAATGACATAATAGGAACCTTGATTAAGGTAATTTTATTCGAAGATTCCATCTTTAGTCATTAAAACACTCTTCTGTGACGTCAAAGGGAACTCGAATACGTTTAACTCAAAAACTCTTATTTTCTTTCAAAGAAATCTTTGGATATTAAAATGGTCTAGAAACAAAATAGGTGCCCTTATTGAGGTAGTTTCATTCAAAGATACAATCTTTACTCACTAAAAAGCACTCTTCTCGACCTTATCGGAACTCGAATAAGTTAAACTCAAAGCTCTCATTTTCTTTCGAAGATTCAATCTTTATACATTAAAAAGGTCTACTGACATAATAGGTCCATTGAATGATGTAATTTCATTCAAAGATTCAGTATTTACTTATTAAAACACTCTTCGTGATGTCAAAGGGAACTCGAATAAGTTTAACTCAAAACTCACATTTTCTTTCAAAAACTTAATCTTTGTACATTAAAATGGTCTACTGACATAATAGGTACCTTAATTGAGGTATTTTCATTCAAAGATATAATCTTTCATCGTTACATGACTCTTCGGGACGTCAAAGCAACACTAATAAGCTTAATTCAAAACTCTCATTAAAAAGGTCAAGTGACATAATAGGTTCCTTGATTGAAACATTTTAATTCAAAGATTCAATCTTTAGTCATTGAAACACTCTTTGCGACTTCGCAGGGAACCTGAATATTTTAAACTCAAAACTCTCACTTTCTTACAAAGATTCTATCTTTAGCGGTAAAACCACTCTTCGCGACTTCAAAGGGACCTCGAATATGTTAAACTCAAAACTCTAACTCTCTTTCAAAGATTCAGTATTTCAATCTTTAAACATTAAAATGGTCTAGTGACATATACGTACCTTGACTGAGGTAATTTCATTCTAAGATTCACTTTTTAGTTATTAAAACACTCATTGTGACGACAAAGGGAACTCGAATAAGTTTAACTGAAAACTCTCATTTTCTTTCAAAGATTTAATCTTTATACATTAAAATCATCTGGTGACATAATAGGAACCTTGATTGAGGTATTTTCATTCAAAGATCCAGCCTTACTCATTAAAACACTAATTGGAATGTGAAAGGGAACTTGAATAAATTTAACTCAAAACTCTCATTTTCCTTCAAAGTTTTTATCTTTATACCTTAAGAATGTTAGTGACATAGTAGGTACCTTGACTGAGGTATTCTCATTCAAAGATTCAATCTTTACTCACTAAAACACTCTTCAGGTCGTTAAGGGGAACTCGAATAAGTTTAACTCACAACTCTCATTCTTTCAAAGATTCAATCTTTATACATGAAAAAGATCTAGTGACATAATAGGTACCTTGATTGAGGTAATTCAATATTTCCACCTTTATACAATAAAATGGTCTACTGACATATAGATACTTTGATTGAGGAAATTTCATTCAAAGATTCAATCATTGCTCATTAAAACGCTCTTCGTGACTACAAAGGGAACTCGAATAAGTTTAACTCAAAACTCGCATTTTTTTCGAAGATTTAATCTTTAAACATCAAAATGGTGTAGTGACATAATAGGTACCTTGATTGAGGTATTTTCATTCAAAGATTCAATCTTTACTCATTAAAACACTCTTCAGGACGTCAAAGGGAACTCGAATAAGTTTAACTCACAACTCTCCTTTTCTTTCGAAGATCCAATCTTGATACATTAAAAAGGTCTACTGACATAATAGGTACCGTGATTGAGGTAATTTCATTCAAGGAATCAATCTTTACTCATTAAAACAATCTTCGTGACGACAAAGGGAACTCGAATAAGTTTAACTCAAAACTCGCATTTTCAATCGAAGATTTAAACTTTGCAAATTAAAATGGTCCAGTGACATAATAGGTACCTTGATTGAGGTATTTTCATTCAGAGATTCAATCTTTAGTCATAAAAACACTCTTCGCGACTTCAAAGTGAACTCGAATAAGCTAAATTTTAAACTCTCATTTTCTTTCATAGATTCAATCTTAAAACATTAAATCGGTCTAGTGACATAATAGGTACCATGATCAGGCTAATTTCATTCAAAGATTCTATCTTTACTCATTAAAACACTCTTCGTGTCGTCAAAGCGAACTCAAATAATTTTAACTGAAAACTCAAATTTTCTTTCAAAGATTTATTCTTTATACATTGAAATGGGCTAGTGACATAATAGGTACCTTGATTGAGGTATTTTCATTCAAAGATTCATTCTGTACTCATTAAAACACTCTCCGCGACTTCATTGGGATCTCGAATAAGTTAAACTTAAAACTCTCAGTTTTTTTCAGAGATTGAATCTTTGTACATTAGAAAGGTCTAGTGACACAATAGGTGCCTTGATTGAGGTCATTTCATTCAAAGATTCAATCATTACTCATTAAAACACTTTTCGTGATGTCAAATGGAACTCGAATAAGTTGAACTCAAAACTCTCATTTTCTTTCAAAGATTCAATCATTATACAATAAATAGATCTAGGGACATAATAGGTGCCTTGACCCGTGACTTCATAGGGAACTCGAATATGTTGATCTCAAAACTCTTATTTTCTTTCAAAGATTCAATTTTTACACGTTAAAAAGTTCTATTGACATCATAGGAACCTTGATTAAGGTAATTTCATTCGAAGATTCCATCTTTACTCATTAAAACACTCTTCTGTGACGTCAAAGGGAACTCGAATACGTTTAACTCAAAAACTCTTATTTTCTTTCAAAGAAATCTTTGGACATTAAAATGGTCTAGTAACAAAATAGGTGCCCTTATTGAGGTAGTTTCATTCAAAGATACAATCTTTACTCACTAAAAAGCACTCTTCTCGACCATATCGGGAACTCGAATAAGTTAAACTCAAAGCTCTCATTTTCTTTCGAAGATTCAATCTTTATACATTAAAAAGGTCTACTGACATAATAGGTCCATTGAATGATGTAATTTCATTCAAAGATTCAGTATTTACTCATTAAAACACTCTTCGTGATGTCAAAGGGAACTCGAATAAGTTTAACTCAAAACTTACATTTTCTTTCAAAGACTTAATCTTTATACATTGTTAAAAAGTTCTAATGACATAATAGGAACCTTGATTAAGGTAATTTTATTCGAAGATTCCATCTTTACTCATTAAAACACTCTTCTGTGACGTCAAAGGGAACTCGAATACGTTTAACTCAAAAACTCTTATTTTCTTTCAAAGAAATCTTTGGATATTAAAATGGTCTTGTAACAAAATAGGTGCCCTTATTGAGGTAGTTTCATCCAAAGATACAATCTTTACTCACTAAAAAGCACTATTCTCGACCTTATCGGGAACTCGAATAAGTTAAACTCAAAGCTCTCATTTTCTTTCGAAGATTCAATCTTTATACATTAAAAAGGTCTACTGACATAATAGGTCCATTGAATGATGTAATTTCATTCAAAGATTCAGTATTTACTCATTAAAACACTCTTCGTGATGTCAAAGGGAACTGGAATAAGTTTAACTCAAAACTCACATTTTCTTTCAAAGACTTAATCTTTATACATTAAAATGGTCTACTGACATAATAGGTACCTTAATTGAGGTATTTTCATTTAAAGATATAATCTTTCATCGTTACAAGACTCTTCCGGACGTCAAAGGAACTCTAGTAAGCTTAATTCAAAACTCTCATCTTTCATCATTTTCTTTCAAAGATTTAATCTTTATACATTTAAATCGTCTGGTGACATAATAGGAACCTTGATTGAGGTGTTTTTATTCAAACATTCAGCCATACTCATTAAAACACTAATCGGAACGTCAAAGGGAACTTGAATAGATTTAACTCAAAACTCTCATTTTCCTTCAAAGTTTTTATCTTTATACCTTAAGAATGTTAGTGACATAGTAGGTACCTTGATTGAGGTATTCTCATTCAAAGATTCAATCTTTACTCACTAAAACACTCTTCAGGTCCTTAAGGGGAACTCGAATAAGTTTAAGTCACAACTCTCATTCTTTCAAAGATTCAATCTTTATACATGAAAAAGATCTAGTGACATAATAGGTACCTTGATTGAGGTAATTCAATATTTCCACCTTTATACAATAAAATGGTCTACTGACATATAGATACTTTGATTGAGGAAATTTCATTCAAAGATTCAATCATTGCTCATTAAAACACTCTTCATGACGACAAAGGGAACTCGAATAAGTTTAACTCAAAACTCGCATTTTTTTCAAAGATTTAATCTTTAAACATCAAAATGGTGTAGTGACATAATAGGTACCTTGATTGAGGTATTTTCATTCAAAGATTCAAGCTTTACTCATTAAAACACTCTTTAGGACGTCAAAGGGAACTCGAATAAGTTTAACTCACAACTCTCCTTTTCTTTCGAAGATCCAATGTTGATACATTAAAAAGGTCTAGTGACATAATAGGTACCGTGATCGAGGTAATTTCATTCAAGGAATCAATCCTTACTCATTAAAACACTCTTCGAGACGACAAAGGGAACTCGAATAAGTTTAACTCAAAACTCGCATTTTCAATCGAAGATTTAAACTTTGCAAATTAAAATGGTCCAGTGACATAATAGGTACCTTGATTGAGGTATTTTCATTCAGAGATTCAATCTTTAGTCATAAAAACACTCTTCGCGACTTCAAAGGGAACTCGAATAAGCTAAATTCTAAACTCTCATTTTCTTTCAAAGATTCAATCATAATACATTAAAACGGTCTAGTGACATAATAGGTACCATGATCAGGGTAATTTCATTCAAAGATTCTATCTTTACTCATTAAAACACTCTTCGTGTCGTCAAAGGGAACTCAAATAATTTTAACTGAAAACTCTCATTTTCTTTCAAAGATTTATTCTTTATGCATTGAAATGGGCTAGTGACATAATAGGAACCTTGATTGAGGTATTTTCATTCAAAGATTCATTCTTTACTCATTAAAACACTCTCCGCGACTTCATAGGGACCTCGAATAAGTTAAACTTAAAACTCTCAGTTTTTTTCAGAGATTGAATCTTTGTATATTAGAAAGGTCTAGTGACACAATAGGTGCCTTGATTGAGGTCATTTCATTCAAAGATTCAATCTTCACTCATTAAAACACTTTTCGTGATGTCAAAGGGAACTCGAATAAGTTGAACTCAAAACTCTCATTTTCTTTCAAAGATTCAATCATTATACAATAAATAGATCTAGTGACATAATAGGTGCCTTGACCCGTGACTTCATAGGGAACTCGAATAAGTTGATCTCAAAACTCTTATTTTCTTTCAAAGATTTAATTTTTACACGTTAAAAAGTTCTAATGACATAATAGGAACCTTGATTAAGGTAATTTCATTCGAAGATTCCATCTTTACTCATTAAAACACTCTTATGTGACCTCAAAGGGAACTCGAATACGTTTAACTCAAAAACTCTTATTTTCTTTCAAAGAAATCTTTGGACATTAAAATGGTCTAGTAACAAAATAGGTGCCCTTATTGAGGTAGTTTCATTCAAAGATACAATCTTTACTCACTAAAAAGCACTCTTCTCGACCTTATCGGGAACTCGAATAAGTTAAACTCAAAGCTCTCATTTTCTTTCGAAGATTCAATCTTTATACATTAAAAAGGTCTACTGATATAATAGGTCCATTGAATGATGTAATTTCATTCAAAGATTCAGTATTTACTCATTAAAACACTCTTCGTGATGTCAAAGGGAACTCGAATAAGTTTAAATCAAAACTTACATTTTCTTTCAAAGACTTAATCTTTATACATTGTTAAAAAGTTCTAATGACATAATAGGAACCTTGATTAAGGTAATTTTATTCGAAGATTCCATCTTTACTCATTAAAACACTCTTCTGTGACGTCAAAGGGAACTCAAATACGTTTAACTCAAAAACTCTTATTTTCTTTCAAAGAAATCTTTGGATATTAAAATGGTCTTGTAACAAAATAGGTGCCCTTATTGAGGTAGTTTCATCCAAAGATACAATCTTTACTCACTAAAAAGCACTATTCTCGACCTTATCGGGAACTCGAATAAGTTAAACTCAAAGCTCTCATTTTCTTTCGAAGATTCAATCTTTATACATTAAAAAGGTCTACTGACATAATAGGTCCATTGAATGATGTAATTTCATTCAAAGATTCAGTATTTACTCATTAAAACACTCTTCGTGATGTCAAAGGGAACTCGAATAAGTTTAACTCAAAACTCACATTTTCTTTCAAAGACTTAATCTTTATACATTAAAATGGTCTACTGACATAATAGGTACCTTAATTGAGGTATTTTCATTTAAAGATATAATCTTTCATCGTTACAAGACTCTTCGGGACGTCAAAGGAACTCTAATAAGCTTAATTCAAAACTCTCATTAAAAAGGTCAAGTGACATAATAGTTTCCTTGATTGAGACATTTTAATTCAAAGATTCAATCTTTAGTCATTGAAACACTCTTTGCGACTTCGCAGGGAACCTGAATATTTTAAACTCAAAACTCTCACTTTCTTACAAAGATTCTATCTTTAGCGGTAAAACCACTCTTCGCGACTTCAAAGGGACCTCGAATATGTTAAACTCAAAACTCTAACTCTCTTTCAAAGATTCAGTATTTCAATCTTTAAACATTAAAATGATCTAGTGACATATACGTACCTTGACTGAGGTAATTTCATTCTAAGATTCACTTTTTAGTTATTAAAACACTCATTGTGACGACAAAGGGAACTCGAATAAGTTTAACTGAAAACTCTCATTTTCTTTCAAAGATTTAATCTTTATACATTAAAATCGTCTGGTGACATAATAGGAACCTTGATTGAGGTATTTTCATTCAAAGATCCAGCCTTACTCATTAAAACACTAATCGGAACGTCAAAGGAAACTTGAATAGATTTAACTCAAAACTCTCATTTTCCTTCAAAGTTTTTATCTTTATACCTTAAGAATGTTAGTGACATAGTAGGTACCATGATTGAGGTATTCTCATTCAAAGATTCAATCTTTACTCAGTAAAACACTCTTCAGGTTGTTAAGGGGAACACGAATAAGTTTAACTCACAACTCTCATTCTTTCAAAGATACAATCTTTATACATGAAAAAGATTTAGTGACATAATAGGTACCTTGATTGAGGTAATTCAATATTTCCACCTTTATACAATAAAATGGTCTACTGACATATAGATACTTTGATTGAGGAAATTTCATTCAAAGATTCAATCATTGCTCATTAAAACACTCTTCGTGATGACAAAGGGAACTCGAATAAGTTTAACTCACAAAAAACACTCTTCGCGACTTCAAAGGGAACTCGAATAAGCTAAATCCTAAACTCTCATTTTCTTTCAAAGATTCAATCTTAATACATTAAAACGGTCTAGTGACATAATAGGTACCATGATCAGGGTAATTTCATTCAAAGATTCTATCTTTACTCATTAAAACACTCTTCGTGTCGTCAAAGGGAACTCAAATAATTTTAACTGAAAACTCTAATTTTCTTCCAAAGATTTATTCTTTATACATTGAAATGGGCTAGTGACATAATAGGTACCTTGATTGAGGTATTTTCAATCAAAGATTCATTCTTTACTCTTTAAAACACTCTCCGCGACTTCATTGGGATCTCGAATAAGTTAAACTTAAAACTCTCAGTTTTTTTCAGAGATTGAATCTTTGTACATTAGAAAGGTCTAGTGACACAATAGGTGCCTTGATTGAGGTCATTTCATTCAAAGATTTAATCTTTACTCATTAAAACACTTTTCGTGAAGTCAAAGGGAACTCGAATAAGTTGAACTCAAAACTCTCAATTTCTTTCAAAGATTCAATCATTATACAATAAATTGATCTGGTGACATAATAGGTGCCTTGACCCGTGACTTCATAGGGAACTCGAATATGTTGATCTCAAAACTCTTATTTTCTTTCAACGATTCAATTTTTAAACGTTAAAAAGTTCTAATGACATAATAGGAACCTTGATTAAGGTAATTTCATTCGAAGATTCCATCTTTACTCATTAAAACACTCTTCTGTGACGTCAAAGGGAACTCGAATACGTTTAACTCAAAAACTCTTAGTTTCTTTCAAAGAAATCTTTGGACATTAAAATGGTCTAGTAACAAAATAGGTGCCCTTATTGAGGTAGTTTCATTCAAAGATATAATCTTTACTCACTAAAAAGCACTCTTCTCGACCTTATCGGGAACTCGAATAAGTTAAACTCAAAGCTCTCATTTTCTATCGAAGATTCAATCTTTATACATTAAAAAGGTCTACTGACAGAATAGGTCCATTGAATGATGTAATTTCATTCAAAGATTCAGTATTTACTCATTAAAACACTCTTCGTGATATCAAAGGGAACTCGAATAAGTTTAACTCAAAACTCACATTTTCTTTCAAAGACTTAACGTTTATACATTAAAATGGTCTACTGACATAATAGGTACCTTAATTGAGGTATTTTCATTCAAAGATATAATCTTTCATCATTACAAGACTCTTCGGGACGTCAAAGGAACTCTAATAAGCTTAATTCAAAACTCTCATTAAAAAGGTCAAGTGACATAATAGGTTCCTTGATTGAGACATTTTAATTCGAAGATTCAATCTATAGTCATTGAAACACTCTTTGCGACTTCGCAGGGAACCTGAATATTTTAAACTCAAAACTCTCACTTTCTTACAAAGATTCTATCTTTAGCGGTAAAACCGCTCTTCGCGACTTCAAAGGGACCTCGAATATGTTAAACTCAAAACTCTAATTCTCTTTCAAAGATTCAGTATTTCAATCTTTAAACATTAAAATGGTCTAGTGACATATACGTACCATGACTGAGGTAATTTCATTCAAAGATTCACCTTTTAGTTATTAAAACACTCATTGTGACGACAAAGGGAACTCGAATAAGTTTAACTGAAAACTCTCATTTTCTTTCAAAGATTTAATCTTTATACATTAAAATCGTCTGGTGACATAATGCGAACCTTGATTGAGGTATTTTCATTCACAGAACCAGCCTTACTCATTAAAACACTAACCGGAACGTCAAAGGGAACTTGAATAGATTTAACTCAAAACTCTCATTTTCCTTCAAAGTTTTTATCTTTATACCTTAAGAATGTTAGTGACATAGTAGGTACCTTGATTGAGGTATTCTCATTCAAAGATTCAATCTTTACTCACTAAAACACTCTTCAGGTTGTTAAGGGGAAATCGAATAAGTTTAACTCACAACTCTCATTCTTTCAAAGATTCAATCTTTATACATGAAAAAGATCTAGTGACATAATAGGTACCTTGATTGAGGTAATTCAATATTTCCACCTTTATCCAATAAAATGGTCTACTGATATATAGATACTTTGATTGAGGAAATTTCATTCAAAGATTCAATCATTGCTCATTAAAACACTCTTCGTGACGACAAAGGGAACTCGAATAAGTTTAACTCAAAACTCGCATTTTTTTCAAAGATTTAATCTTTAAACATCAAAATGGTGTTGTGACATAATAGGCACCTTGATTGAGGTATTTTCATTCAAAGATTCAATCTTTACTCATTAAAACACTCTTCAGTACGTCAAAGGGAACTCGAATAAGTTTAACTCACAACTCTCCTTTTCTTTCGAAGATCCAATCTTGATACATTAAAAAGGTCTACTGACATAATAGGTACCGTGCTTGAGGTAATTTCATTCAAGGAATCAATCTTTACTCATTAAAACACTCTTCGTGACGACAAAGGGAACTCGAATAAGTTTAACTCAAAACTCGCATTTTCAATCGAAGATTTAAACTTTGCAAATTAAAATGGTCCAGTGACATAATAGGTACCTTGATTGAGGTATTTTCATTCAGAGATTCAATCTTTAGTCATAAAAACACTCTTCGCGACTTCAAAGGGAACTCGAATAAGCTAAATTCTAAACTCTCATTTTCTTTCAAAGATTCAATCTTAATACATTAAAACGGTCTAGTGACATAATAGGTACCATGATCAGGGTAATTTCATTCAAAGATTCTATCTTTACTCATTAAAACACTCTTCGTGTCGTCAAAGGGAACTCAAATAATTTTAACTGAAAACTCAAGTTTTCTTTCAAAGATTTATTCTTTATACATTGAAATGGGCTAGTGACATAATAGGTACCTTGATTGTGGTATTTTCATTCAAAGATTCATTCTTTACTCATTAAAACACTCTCCGCGACTTCATTGGGATCTCGAATAAGTTAAACTTAAAACTCTCAGTTTTTTTCAGAGATTGAATCTTTGTACATTAGAAAGGTCTAGAGACACAATAGGTGCCTTGATTGAGGTCATTTCATTCAAAGATTCAATCTTTACTCATTAAAACACTTTTCGTGATGTCGAAGGGAAGTCGAATAAGTTGAACTCAAAACTCTCAATTACTTTCAAAGATTCAATCATTATACAATAAATAGATCTAGTGACATAATAGGTGCCTTGACCCGTGACTTCATAAGGAACTCGAATATGTTGATCTCAAAACTCTTATTTTCTTTCAAAGATTCAATTTTTACACGTTAAAAAGTTCTGATGACATAATAGGAACCTTGATTAAGGTAATTTCATTCGAAGATTCCATCTTTACTCATTAAAACACTCTTCTGTGACGTCAAAGGGAACTCGAATACGTTAAACTCAAAAACTCTTATTTTCTTTCAAAGAAATCATTGGACATTAAAATGGTCTAGTAACAAAATAGGTGCCCTTATTGAGGTAGTTTCATTCAAAGATACAATCTTTACTCACTAAAAAGCACTCTTCTCGACCTTATCGGGAACTCGAATAAGTTAAACTCAAAGCTCTCATTTTCTATCGAAGATTCAAACTTTATACATTAAAAAGGTCTACTGACATAATAGGTCCATTGAATGATGTAATTTCATTCAAAGATTCAGTATTTACTCATTAAAACACTCTTCGTGATGTCAAAGGGAACTCGAATAAGTTTAACTCAAAACTCACATTTTCTTTCAAAGACTTAATGTTTATACATTAAAATGGTCTACTGACATAATAGGTACCTTAATTGAGGTATTTCCATTCAAAGATATAATCTTTCATCATTACAAGACTCTTCAGGACGTCAAAGGAACTCTAATAAGCGTAATTCAAAACTCTCATTAAAAAGGTCAAGTGACATAATAGGTTCCTTGATTGAGACATTTTAATTCGAAGATTCAATCTATAGTCATTGAAACACTCTTTGCGACTTCGCAGGGAACCTGAATATTTTAAACTCAAAACTCTCACTTTCTTACAAAGATTCTATCTTTAGCGGTAAAACCGCTCTTTGCGACTTCAAAGGGACCTCGAATATGTTAAACTCAAAACTCTAATTCTCTTTCAAAGATTCAGTATTTCAATCTTTAAACATTAAAATGGTCTAGTGACATATACGTACCATGACTGAGGTAATTTCATTCAAAGATTCACCTTTTAGTTATTAAAACACTCATTG
The DNA here is from genome assembly GCF_030987335.1 of Cornus florida. Taxonomy (NCBI): domain Eukaryota; kingdom Viridiplantae; phylum Streptophyta; class Magnoliopsida; order Cornales; family Cornaceae; genus Cornus; species Cornus florida. Next base: position 67,470,562 of record NW_026775577.1, read on the forward strand.
TGACGACAAAGGGAACTCGAATAAGTTTAACTGAAAACTCTCATTTTCTTTCAAAGATTTAATCTTTATACATTAAAATCGTCTGGTGACATAATAGGAACCTTGATTGAGGTGTTTTTATTTAAAGATTCAGCCTTACTCATTAAAACACTAATCGGAACGTCAAAGGGAACTTGAATAGATTTAACTCAAAACTCTCATTTTCCTTCAAAGTTTTTATCTTTATACCTTAAGAATGTTAGTGACATAGTAGGTACCTTGATTGAGGTATTCTCATTCAAAGATTCAATCTTTACTCACTAAAACACTCTTCAGGTCGTTAAGGGGAACTCGAATAAGTTTAAGTCACAACTCTCAATCTTTCAAAGATTCAATCTTTATACATGAAAAAGATCTAGTGACATAATAGGTACCTTGATTGAGGTAATTCAATATTTCCACCTTTATACAATAAAATGGTCTACTGACATATAGATACTTTGATTGAGGAAATTTCATTCAAAGATTCAATCATTGCTCATTAAAACACTCTTCGTGACGACAAAGGGAACTCGAATAAGTTTAACTGAAAACTCGCATTTTTTTCAAAGATTTAATCTTTAAACATCAAAATGGTCTAGTGACATAATAGGTACCTTGATTGAGGTATTTTCATTCAAAGATTCAATCTTTACTCATTAAAACACTCTTCAGTGCGTCAAAGGGAACTCGAATAAGTTTAACTCACAACTCTCCTTTTCTTTCGAAGATCCAATCTTGATACATTAAAAAGGTCTACTGACATAATAGGTACCGTGCTTAAGGTAATTTCATTCAAGGAATCAATCTTTACTCATTAAAACACTCTTCGTGACGACAAAGGGAACTCGAATAAGTTTAACTCAAACCTCGCATTTTCAATCGAAGATTTAAGCTTTGCAAATTAAAATGGTCCAGTGACATAATAGGTACCTTGATTGAGGTATTTTCATTCAGAGATTCAATCTTTAGTCATAGAAACACTCTTCGCGACTTCAAAGGGAACTCGAATAAGCTAAATTCTAAACTCTCATTTTCTTTCGAAGATTCAATCTTAATACATTAAAACGGTCTAGTGACATAATAGGTACCATGATCAGGGTAATTTCATTCAAAGATTCTATCTTTACTCATAAAAACACTCTTCGTGTCGTCAAAGGGAACTCAAATAATTTTAGCTGAAAACTCCCATTTTCTTTCAAAGATTTATTCTTTATACATTGAAATGGGCTAGTGACATAATAGGTACCTTGATTGAGGTATTTTCCTTCAAAGATTCATTCTTTACTCATTAAAACACTCTCCGCGACTTCATAGGGAGATCGATTAAGTTAAACTTAAAACTCTCAGTTTTTTTCAGAGATTGAATCTTTGTACATTAGAAAGGTCTAGTGACACAATAGGTGCCTTGATTGAGGTCATTTCATTCAAAGATTCAATCTTTACTCATTAAAACACTTTTCGTGATGTCAAAGGGAACTCGAATAAGTTGAACTCAAAACTCTCATTTATTTCAAAGATTCAATCATTATACAATAAATAGATCTAGTGACATAATAGGTGCCTTGACCTGTGACTTCATAGGGAACTCGAATAAGTTGATCTCAAAACTCTTATTTTCTTTCAAAGATTCAATTTTTACACGTTAAAAAGTTCTAATGACATAATAGGAACCTTGATTAAGGTAATTTCATTCGAAGATTCCATCTTTACTCATTAAAACACTCTTCTGTGACGTCAAAGGGAACTCGAATACGTTTAACTCAAAAACTCTTATTTTCTTTCAAAGAAATCTTTGGACATTAAAATGGTCTAGTAACAAAATAGGTGCCCTTATTGAGGTAGTTTCATTCAAAGATACAATCTTTACTCACTAAAAAGCACTCTTCTCGACCTTATCGGGAACTCGAATAAGTTAAACTCAAAGCTCTCATTTTCTTTCGAAGATTCAATCTTTATACAGTAAAAAGGTCTACTGACATAATAGGTCCATTGAATGATGTAATTTCATTCAAAGATTCAGTATTTACTCATTAAAACACTCTTCGGGATGTCAAAGGGAACTCGAATAAGTTTAACTCAAAACTCACATTTTCTTTCAAAGACTTAATCTTTATACATTAAAATGGTCTACTGACATAATAGGTACCTTAATTGAGGAATTTTCATTCAAAGATATAATCTTTCATCATTACAAGACTCTTCGGGACGTCAAAGGAACTCTAATAAGCTTAATTCAAAACTCTCATTAAAAAGGTCAAGTGACATAATAGGTTCCTTGATTGAGACATTTTAATTCGAAGATTCAATCTATAGTCACTGAAACACTCTTTGCGACTTCGCAGGGAACCTGAATATTTTAAACTCAAAACTCTCACTTTCTTACAAAGATTCTATCTTTAGCGGTAAAACCACTCTTCGCGACTTCAAAGGGACCTCGAATATGTTAAACTCAAAACTCTAACTCTCTTTCAAAGATTCAGTATTTCAATCTTTAAACATTAAAATGGTCTAGTGACATATACGTACCTTGACTGAGGTAATTTCATTCAAAGATTCACCTTTTAGTTATTAAAACACTCATTGTGACGACAAAGGGAACTCGAATAAGTTTAACTGAAAACTCTCATTTTCTTTCAAAGATTTAATCTTTATACATTAAAATCATCTGGTGACATAATAGGAACCTAGATTGAGGTATTTTCATTTAAAGATTCAGCCTTACTCATTAAAACACTAATCGGAACGTCAAAGGGAACTTGAATAGATTTAACTCAAAACTCTCATTTTCCTTCAAAGTTTTTATCTTTATACCTTAAGAATGTTAGTGACATAGTAGGTACCTTGATTGAGGTATTCTCATTCAAAGATTCAATCTTTACTCACTAAAACACTCTTCAGGTCGTTAAGGGGAACTCGAATAAGTTTAAGTCACAACCCTCATTCTTTCAAAGATTCAATCTTTATACATGAAAAAGATCTAGTGACATAACAGGTACCTTGATTGAGGTAATTCAATATTTCCACCTTTATACAATAAAATGGTCTACTGTCATATAGATACTTTGATTGAGGAAATTTCATTCAAAGATTCAATCATTGCTCATTAAAACACTCTTCGTGACGACAAAGGGAACTCGAATAAGTTTAACTGAAAACTCGCATTTTTTTCAAAGATTTAATCTTTAAACATCAAAATGATCTAGTGACATAATAGGTACCTTGATTGAGGTAATTCAATATTTCCACCTTTATACAATAAAATGGTCTACTGACATATAGATACTTTGATTGAGGAAATTTCATTCAAAGATTCAATCATTGCTCATTAAAACACTCTTCGTGACGACAAAGGGAACTCGAATAAGTTTAACTGAAAACTCGCATTTTTTTCAAAGATTTAATCTTTAAACATCAAAATGATCTAGTGACATAATAGGTACCTTGATTGAGGTAATTCAATATTTCCACCTTTATACAATAAAATGGTCTACTGACATATAGATACTTTGATTGAGGAAATTTCATTCAAAGATTCAATCATTGCTCATTAAAACACTCTTCGTGACGACAAAGGGAACTCGAATAAGTTTAACTGAAAACTCTCTTTTTCTTTCAAAGATTTAATCTTTATACATTAAAATCGTCTGGTGACATAATAGGAACCTTGATTGAGGTATTTTCATTCAAAGATTCAGCCTTACTCATTAAAACACTAATCGGAACGTCAAAGGGAACTTGAATAGATTTAACTCAAAACTCTCATTTTCCTTCAAAGTTTTTATCTTTATACCTTAAGAATGTTAGTGACATAGTAGGTACCTTGATTGAGGTATTCTCATTCAAAGATTCAATCTTTACTCACTAAAACACTCTTCAGGTCGTTAAGGGGAACTCGAATAAGTTTAAGTCACAACTCTCATTCTTTCAAAGATTCAATCTTTATACATGAAAAAGATCTAGTGACATAACAGGTACCTTGATTGAGGTAATTCAATATTTCCACCTTTATACAATAAAATGGTCTACTGTCATATAGATACTTTGATTGAGGAAATTTCATTCAAAGATTCAATCATTGCTCATTAAAACACTCTTCGTGACGACAAAGGGAACTCGAATAAGTTTAACTCAAAACTCGCATTTTTTTCAAAGATTTAATCTTTAAACATCAAAATGGTCTAGTGACATAATAGGTACCTTGATTGAGGTATTTTCATTCAAAGATTCAATCTTTACTCATTAAAACACTCTTCAGGACGTCAAAGGGAACTCGAATAAGTTTAACTCACAACTCTCCTTTTCTTTCGAAGATCCAATCTTGATACATTAAAAAGGTCTTGTGACATAATAGGTACCGTGATTGAGGTAATTTCATTCAAGGAATCAATCTTTACTCATTAAAACACTCTTCGTGACGACAAAGGGAACTCGAATAAGTTTAACTCAAAACACGCATTTTCAATCGAAGATTTAAACTTTGCAAATTGAAATGGTCCAGTGACATAATAGGTACCTTGATTGAGGTATTTTCATTCAGAGATTCAATCTTTAGTCATAAAAACACTCTTCGCGACTTCAAAGGGAACTCGAATAAGCTAAATTCTAAACTCTCATTTTCTTTCAAAGATTCAATCTTAATACATTAAAACGGTCTAGTGACATAATAGGTACCATGATCAGGGTAATTTCATTCAAAGATTCTATCTTTACTCATTAAAACACTCTTCGTGTCGTCAAAGGGAACTCAAATAATTTTAACTGAAAACTATCATTTTCTTTCAAAGATTTATTCTTTATACATTGAAATGGGCTAGTGACATAATAGGTACCTTGATTGAGGTATTTTCATTCAAAGATTCATTCTTTACTCATTAAAACACTCTCCGCGACTTCATAGGGACCTCGAATAAGTTAAACTTAAAACTCTCAGTTTTTTTCAGAGATTGAATCTTTGTACAATAGAAAGGTCTAGTGACACAATAGGTGCCTTGATTGAGGTCATTTCATTCAAAGATTCAATCTTTACTCATTAAAACACTTTTCGTGATGTCAAAGGGAACTCGAATAAGTTGAACTCAAAACTCTCATTTTCTTTCAAAGATTCAATCATTATACAATAAATAGATCTAGTGACATAATAGGTGCCTTGACCCGTGACTTCATATGGAACTCGAATAAGTTGATCTCAAAACTCTTATTTTCTTTCAAAGATTCAATTTTTACACGTTAAAAAGTTCTAATGACATAATAGGAACCTTGATTAAGGTAATTTCATTCGAAGATTCCATCTTTACTCATTAAAACACTCTTCTGTGACGTCATAGGGAACTCGAATACGTTTAACTCAAAAACTCTTATTTTCTTTCAAAGAAATCTTTGGACATTAAAATGGTCTAGTAACAAAATAGGTGCCCTTATTGAGGGAGTTTCATTCAAAGATACAATCTTTACTCACTAAAAAGCACTCTTCTCGACCTTATCGGGAACTCGAATAAGTTAAACTCAAAGCTCTCATTTTCTATCAAAGATTCAATCTTTATACATTAAAAAGGTCTACTGACATAATGGGTCCATTGAATGATGTAATTTCATTCAAAGATTCAGTATTTACTCATTAAAACACTCTTCGTGATGTCAAAGGGAACTCGAATAAGTTTAACTCAAAACTCACATTTTCTTTCAAAGACTTAATGTTTATACATTAAAATGGTCTACTGACATAATAGGTACCTTAATTGAGGTATTTTCATTCAAAGACATAATCTTTCATCATTACAAGACTCTTCGGGACGTCAAAGGAACTCTAATAAGCTTAATTCAAAACTCTCATTAAAAAGGTCAAGTGACATAATAGGTTCCTTGATTAAGACATTTCAATTCGAAGATTCAATCTATAGCCATTGAAACACTCCTTGCGACCTCGCAGGGAACCTGAATATTTTAAACTCAAAACTCTCACTTTCTTACAAAGATTCTATCTTTAGCGGTAAAACCACTCTTCGCGACTTCAAAGGGACCTCGAATATGTTAAACTCAAAACTCTAACCCTGTTTCAAAGATTCAGTATTTCAATCTTTAAACATTAAAATGGTCTAGTGACATATACGTACCTTGACTGAGGTAATTTCATTCAAAGATTCACCTTTTAGTTATTAAAACACTCATTGTGACAACAAAGCGAACTCGAAGAAGTTTAACTGAAAACTCTCATTTTCTTTCAAAGATTTAATCTTTATACATTAAAATCGTCTGGTGACATAATAGGAACCTTGATTGAGGTATTTTCATTCAAAGATTCAGCCTTACTTATTAAAACACTAATCGGAACGTCAAAGGGAACTTGAATAGATTTAACTCAAAACTCTCATTTTCCTTCAAAGTTTTTATCTTTATACCTTAAGAATGTTAGTGACATAGTAGATACCTTGATTGAGGTATTCTCATTCAAAGATTCAATCTTTACTCACTAAAACACTCTTCAGGTCGTTAAGGGGAACTCGAATAAGTTTAAGTCACAACTCTCATTCTTTCAAAGATTCAATCTTTATACATGAAAAAGATCTAGTGACATAACAGGTACCTTGATTGAGGTAATTCAATATTTCCACCTTTATACAATAAAATGGTCTACTGTCATATAGATACTTTCATTGAGGAAATTTCATTCAAAGATTCAATCATTGCTCATTAAAACACTCTTCGTGACGACAAAGGGAACTCGAATAAGTTTAACTCAAAACTCGCATTTTTTTCAAAGATTTAATCTTTAAACATCAAAATGGTCTAGTGACATAATAGGTACCTTGATTGAGGTATTTTCATTCAAAGATTCAATCTTTACTCATTAAAACACTCTTTAGGACGTCAAAGGGAACTCGAATAAGTTTAACTCACAACTCTCCTTTTCTTTCGAAGATCCAATCTTGATACATTAAAAAGGTCTTGTGACATAATAGGTACCGTGATTGAGGTAATTTCATTCAAGGAATCAATCTTTACTCATTAAAACACTCTTCGTGACGACAAAGGGAACTCGAATAAGTTTAACTCAAAACACGCATTTTCAATCGAAGATTTAAACTTTGCAAATTGAAATGGTCCAGTGACATAATAGGTACCTTGATTGAGGTATTTTCATTCAGAGATTCAATCTTTAGTCATAAAAACACTCTTCGCGACTTCAAAGGGAACTCGAATAAGCTAAATTATAAACTCTCATTTTCTTTCAAAGATTCAATCTTAATAGATTAAAACGGTCTAGTGACATAATAGGTACCATGATCAGGGTAATTTCATTCAAATATTCTATCTTTACTCATTAAAACAATCTTCGTGTCGTCAAAGGGAACTCAAATAATTTTAACTGAAAACTCTCATTTTCTTCCAAAGATTTATTCTTTATACATTGAAATAGGCTTGTGACATAATAGGTACCTTGATTGAGGTATTTTCATTCAAAGATTCATTCTTTACTCATTAAAACACTCTCCGCGACTTCATAGGGACCTCGAATAAGTTAAACTTAAAACTCTCAGTTTTTTTCAGAGATTGAATCTTTGTATATTAGAAAGGTCTAGTGACACAATAGTTGCCTTGATTGAGGTCATTTCATTCAAAGATTCAATCTTTACTCATTAAAACACTTTTCGTGATGTCGAAGGGAACTCGAATAAGTTGAACTCAAAACTCTCATTTTCTTTCAAAGATTCAATCATTATACAATAAATAGATCTAGTGACATAATAGGTGCCTTGACCCGTGACTTCATAGGGAACTCGAATAAGTTGATCTCAAAACTCTTATTTTCTTTCAAAGATTCAATTTTTACACGTTAAAAAGTTCTAATGACATAATAGGAACCTTGAATAAGGTAATTTCATTCGAAAATTCCATCTTTACTCATTAAAACACTCTTTTGTGACGTCAAAGGGAACTCGAATACGTTTAACTCAAAAACTCTTATTTTCTTTCAAAGAAATCTTTGGACATTAAAATAGTCTAGTAACAAAATAGGTGCCCTTATTGAGGTAGTTTCATTCAAAGATACAATCTTTACTCACTAAAAAGCACTCTTCTCGACCTTATCGGGAACTCGAATAAGTTAAACTCAAAGCTCTCATTTTCTTTCGAAGATTCAATCTTTATACATTAAAAAGGTCTACTGACATAATAGGTCCATTGAATGATGTAATTTCATTCAAAGATTCAGTATTTACTCATTAAAACACTCTTCGTGATGTCAAAGGGAACTCGAATAAGTTTAACTCAAAACTCACATTTTCTTTCAAAGACTTAATGTTTATACATTAAAATGGTCTACTGACATAATAGGTACCTTAATTGAGGTATTTTCATTCAAAGATATAATCTTTCATCATTACAAGACTCTTCGGGACGTCAAAGGAACTCTAATAAGCTTAATTCAAAACTCTCATTAAAAAGGTCAAGTGACATAATAGGTTCCTTGATTGAGACATTTTAATTCGAAGATTCAATCTATAGTCATTGAAACACTCTTTGCGACTTCGCAGGGAACCTGAATATTTTAAACTCAAAACTCTCACTTTCTTACAAAGATTCTATCTTTAGCGGTAAAACCTCTCTTCGCGACTTCAAAGGGACCTCGAATATGTTAAACTCAAAACTCTAACTCTCTTTCAAAGATTCAGTAGTTCAATCTTTAAACATTAAAATGCTCTAGTGACATATACGTACCTTGACTGAGGTAATTTCATTCAAAGATTCACCTTTTAGTTATTAAAACACTCATTGTGACGGCAAAGGGAACTCGAATAAGTTTAACTGAAAACTCTCATTTTCTTTCAAAGATTTAATCTTTATACATTAAAATCGTCTGGTGACATAATAGGAACCTTGATTGAGGTATTTTCATTCAAAGATTCAGCCTTACTCATTAAAACACTATTCGGAACGTCAAAGGGAACTTAAATAGATTTAACTCAAAACTCTCATTTTCCTTCAAAGTTTTTATCTTTATACCTTAAGAATGTTAGTGACATAGTAGGTACCTTGATTGCGGTATTCTCATTCAAAGATTCAATCTTTACTCACTAAAACACTCTTCAGGTCGTTAAGGGGAACTCAAATAAGTTTAACTCACAACTCTTATTCTTTCAAAGATTCAATCTTTATACATGAAAAAGATCTAGTGACATAATAGGTACCTTGATTGAGGTAATTCAATATTTCCACCTTTATACAATAAAATGGTCTACTGACATATAGATACTTTGATTGAGGAAATTTCATTCAAAGATTCAATCATTGCTCATTAAAACACTCTTCGTGACGACAAAGGGAACTCGAATAAGTTTAACTCATGACTCGCATTTTTTTCAAAGATTTAATCTTTAAACATCAAAATGGTCTGGTGACATAATAGGTACCTTGATTGAGGTATTTTCATTCAAAGATTCAATCTTTACTCATTAAAACACTCTTCAGGACGTCAAAGGGAACTCGAATAAGTTTAACTCACAACTCTCCTTTTCTTTCGAAGATCCAATCTTGATACATTAAAAAGGTCTAGTGACATAATAGGTACCGTGATTGAGGTAATTTCATTCAAGGAATCAATCCTTAGTCATTAAAACACTCTTCGTGACGACAAAGGGAACTCGAATAAGTTTAACTCAAAACTCGCATTTTCAATCGAAGATTTAAACTTTGCAAATTAAAATGGTCCAGTGACATAATAGGTACCTTGATTGAGGTATTTTCATTCAGAGATTCAATCTTTAGTCATAGAAACACTCTTCGCGACTTCAAAGGGAACTCGAATAAGCTAAATTCTAAACTCTCATTTTCTTTCAAAGATTCAATCTTAATACATTAAAACGGTCTAGTGACATAATAGGTACCATGATCAGGGTAATTTCATTCAAAGATTCTATCTTTACTCATTAAAACACTCTTCGTGTCGTCAAAGGGAACTCAAATAATTTTAACTAAAAACTCTCATTTTCTTTCAAAGATTTATTCTTTATACATTGAAATGGGCTAGTGACATAATAGGTACCTTGATTGAGGTATTTTCATTCAAAGATTCATTCTTTACTCATTAAAACACTCTCCGCGACTTCATAGGGACCTCGAATAAGTAAACTTAAAACTCTCAGTTTTTTTCAGAGATTGAATCTTTGTACAATAGAAAGGTCTAGTGACACAATAGGTGCCTTGATTGAGGTCATTTCATTCAAAGATTCAATCTTTACTCATTAAAACACTTTTCGTGATGTCAAAGGGAACTCAAATAAGTTGAACTCAAAACTCTCATTTTCTTTCAAAGATTCAATCATTATACAATAAATAGATCTAGTGACATAACAGGTGCCTTGACCCGTGGCTTCATATGTAACTCGAATAAGTTGATCTCAAAACTCTTATTTTCTTTCAAAGATTCAATTTTTACACGTTAAAAAGTTCTAATGACATAATAGGAACCTTGATTAAGGTAATTTCATTCGAAGATTCCATCTTTACTCATTAAAACACTCTTCTGTGACGTCAAAGGGAACTCGAATACGTTTAACTCAAAAACTCTTATTTTCTTTCAAAGAAATCTTTGGACATTAAAATGGTCTAGTAACAAAATAGGTGCCCTTATTGAGGGAGTTTCATTCAAAGATACAATCTTTACTCACTAAAAAGCACTCTTCTCGACCTTATCGGGAACTCGAATAAGTTAAACTCAAAGCTCTCATTTTCTATCGAAGATTCAATCTTTATACATTAAAAAGGTCTACTGACATAATGGGTCCATTGAATGATGTAATTTCATTCAAAGATTCAGTATTTACTCATTAAAACACTCTTCGTGATGTCAAAGGGAACTCGAATAAGTTTAACTCAAAACTCACATTTTCTTTCAAAGACTTAATCTTTATACATTAAAATGGTCTACTGACATAATAGGTACCTTAATTGAGGTATTTTCATTCAAAGATATAATCTTTCATCATTACAAGACTCTTCGGGACGTCAAAGGAACTCTAATAAGCTTAATTCAAAACTCTCATTAACAAGGTCAAGTGACATAATAGGTTCCTTGATTGAGACATTTTAATTCGAAGATTCAATCTATAGCCATTGAAACACTCCTTGCGACCTCGCAGGGAACCTGAATATTTTAAACTCAAAACTCTCACTTTCTTACAAAGATTCTATCTTTAGCGGTAAAACCACTCTTCGCGACTTCAAAGGGACCTCGAATATGTTAAACTCAAAACTCTAACTCTCTTTCAAAGATTCGGTAATTCAATATTTAAACATTAAAATGGTCTAGTGACATATACGTACCTTGACTGAGGTAATTTCATTCAAAGATTCACCTTTTAGTTATTAAAACACTAATTGTGACAACAAAGGGAACTCGAATAAGTTTAACTGAAAACTCTCATTTTCTTTCAAAGATTTAATCTTTATACATTAAAATCGTCTGGTGACATAATAGGAACCTTGATTGAGGTATTTTCATTCAAAGATTCAGCCTTACTCATTAAAACACTAATCGGAACGTCAAAGGGAACTTGAATATATTTAACTCAAAACTCTCATTTTCCTTCAAAGTTTTTATCTTTATACCTTAAGAATGTTAGTGACATAGTAGGTACCTTGATTGAGGTATTCTCATTCAAAGATTCAATCTTTACTCACTAAAACACTCTTCAGGTCGTTAAGGGGAACTCGAATAAGTTTAAGTCACAACTCTCATTCTTTCAAAGATTCAATCTTTATACATGAAAAAGATCTAGTGACATAACAGGTACCTTGATTGAGGTAATTCAATATTTCCACCTTTATACAATAAAATGGTCTACTGTCATATAGATACTTTGATTGAGGAAATTTCATTCAAAGATTCAATCATTGCTCATTAAAACACTCTTCGTGACGACAAAGGGAACTCGAATAAGTTTAACTCAAAACTCGCATTTTTTTCAAAGATTTAATCTTTAAACATCAAAATGGTCTAGTGACATAATAGGTACCTTGATTGAGGTATTTTCATTCAAAGATTCAATCTTTACTCATTAAAACACTCTTCAGGACGTCAAAGGGAACTCGAATAAGTTTAACTCACAACTCTCCTTTTCTTTCGAAGATCCAATCTTGATACATTAAAAAGGTCTTGTGACATAATAGGTACCATGATTGAGGTAATTTCATTCAAGGAATCAATCTTTAGTCATTAAAACACACTTCGTGACGATAAAGGGAACTCGAATAAGTTTAACTCAAAACTCGCATTTTCAATCGAAGATTTAAACTTTACAAATTGAAATGGTCCAGTGACATAATAGGTACCTTGATTGAGGTATTTTCATTCAGAGATTCAATCTTTAGTCATAAAAACACTCTTCGCGACTTCAAAGGGAACTCGAATAAGCTAAATTATAAACTCTCATTTTCTTTCAAAGATTCAATCTTAATACATTAAAACGGTCTAGTGACATAATAGGTACCATGATCAGGGTAATTTCATTCAAATATTCTATCTTTACTCATTAAAACACTCTTCGTGTCGTCAAAGGGAACTCAAATAATTTTAACTGAAAACTCTCATTTTCTTCCAAAGATTTATTCTTTATACATTGAAATGGGCTAGTGACATAATAGGTACCTTGATTGAGGTATTTTCATTCAAAGATTAATTCTTTACTCATTAAAACACTCTCCGCGACTTCATAGGGACCTCGAATAAGTTAAACTTAAAACTCTCAGTTTTTTTCAGAGATTGAATCTTTGTATATTAGAAAGGTCTAGTGACACAATAGGTGCCTTGATTGAGGTCATTTCATTCAAAGATTCAATCTTTACTCATTAAAACACTTTTCGTGATGTCAAAGGGAACTCGAATAAGTTGAACTCAAAACTCTCATTTTCTTTCAAAGATTCAATCATTATACAATAAATAGATCTAGTGACATAATAGGTGCCTTGACCCGTGACTTCATAGGGAACTCGAATAAGTTGATCTCAAAACTCTTATTTTCTTTCAAAGATTCAATTTTTACACGTTAAAAAGTTCTAATGACATAATAGGAACCTTGATTAAGGTAATTTCATTCGAAGATTCCATCTTTACTCATTAAAACACTCTTTTGTGACGTCAAAGGGAACTCGAATACGTTTAACTCAAAAACTCTTATTTTCTTTCAAAGAAATCTTTGGACATTAAAATGGTCTAGTAACAAAATAGGTGCCCTTATTGAGGTAGTTTCATTCAAAGATACAATCTTTACTCACTAAAAAGCACTCTTCTCGACCTTATCGGGAACTCGAATAAGTTAAACTCAAAGCTCTCATTTTCTTTCGAAGATTCAATCTTTATACATTAAAAATGTCTACTGACATAATAGGTCCATTGAATGATGTAATTTCATTCAAAGATTCAGTATTTACTCATTAAAACACTCTTCGTGATGTCAAAGGGAACTCGAATAAGTTTAACTCAAAACTCACATTTTCTTTCAAAGACTTAATCTTTATACATTAAAATGGTCTACTGACATAATAGGTACCTTAATTGAGGTATTTTCATTCAAAGATATAATCTTTCATCATTACAAGACTCTTCGGGACGTCAAAGGAACTCTAATAAGCTTAATTCAAAACTCTCATTAAAAAGGTCAAGTGACATAATAGGTTCCTTGATTGAGACATTTTAATTCGAAGATTCGATCTATAGTCATTGAAACACTCTTTGCGACTTCGCAGGGAACCTGAATATTTTAAACTCAAAACTCTCACTTTCTTACAAAGATTCTATCTTTAGCGGTAAAACCACTCTTCGCGACTTCAAAGGGACCTCGAATATGTTAAACTCAAAACTCTAACTCTCTTTCAAAGATTCAGTATTTCAATCTTTAAACATTAAAATGGTCTAGTGACATATACGTACCTTGACTGAGGTAATTTCATTCAAAGATTCACCTTTTAGTTATTAAAACACTCATTGTGACGGCAAAGGGAACTCGAATAAGTTTAACTGAAAACTCTCATTTTCTTTCAAAGATTTAATCTTTATACATTAAAATCGTCTGGTGACATAATAGTAACCTTGATTGAGGTATTTTCATTCAAAGATTCAGCCTTACTCATTAAAACACTATTCGGAACGTCAAAGGGAACTTGAATAGATTTAACTCAAAACTCTCATTTTCCTTCAAAGTTTTTATCTTTATACCTTAAGAATGTTAGTGACATAGTAGGTACCTTGATTGAGGTATTCTCATTCAAAGATTCAATCTTTACTCACTAAAACACTCTTCAGGTCGTTAAGGGGAACTCAAATAAGTTTAACTCACAACTCTCATTCTTTCAAAGATTCAATCTTTATACATGAAAAAGATGTAGTGACATAATAGGTACCTTGATTGAGGTAATTCAATATTTGCACCTTTATACAATAAAATGGTCTACTGACATATAGATACTTTGATTGAGGAAATTTCATTCAAAGATTCAATCATTGCTCATTAAAACACTCTTCGTGACGACAAAGGGAACTCGAATAAGTTTAACTCATGACTCGCATTTTTTTCAAAGATTTAATCTTTAAACGTCAAAATGGTCTGGTGACATAATAGGTACCTTGATTGAGGTATTTTCATTCAAAGATTCAATCTTTACTCATTAAAACACTCTTCAGGACGTCAAAGGGAACTCGAATAAGTTTAACTCACAACTCTCCTTTTCTTTCGAAGATCCAATCTTGATACATTAAAAAGGTATAGTGACATAATAGGTACCGTGATTGAGGTAATTTCATTCAAGGAATCAATCCTTACTCATTAAAACACTCTTCGTGACGACAAAGGGAACTCGAATAAGTTTAACTCAAAACTCGCATTTTCAATCGAAGATTTAAACTTTGCAAATTAAAATGGTCCAGTGACATAATAGGTACCTTGATTGAGGTATTTTCATTCAGAGATTCAATCTTTAGTCATAAAAACACTCTTCGCGACTTCAAAGGGAACTCGAATAAGCTAAATTCTAAACTCTCATTTTCTTTCAAAGATTCAATCTTAATACATTAAAACGGTCTAGTGACATAGTAGGTACCATGATCAGGGTAATTTCATTCAAATATTCTATCTTTACTCATTAAAACACTCTTCGTGTCGTCAAAGGGAACTCAAATAATTTTAACTGAAACTCTCATTTTCTTTCCAAGATTTATTCTTTATACATTGAAATGGGCTAGTGACATAATAGGTACCTTGATTGAGGTATTTTCATTCAAAGATTCATTCTTTACTCATTAAAACACTCTCCGCGACTTCATAGGGACCTCGAATAAGTTAAACTTAAAACTCTCATTTTCTTTCGAAGATTCAATCTTTATACATTAAATAGGTCTACTGACATAATAGGTCCATTGAATGATGTAATTTCATTCAAAGATTCAGTATTTACTCATTAAAACACTCTTCGTGATGTCAAAGGGAACTCGAATAAGTTTAACTCAAAACTCACATTTTCTTTCAAAGACTTAATCTTTATACATTAAAATGGTCTACTGACATAATAGGTACCTTAATTGAGGTATTTTCATTCAAAGATATAATCTTTTATCATTACAAGACTCTTCGGGACGTCAAAGGAACTCTAATAAGCTTAATTCAAAACTCTCATTAAAAAGGTCAAGTGACATAATAGGTTCCTTGATTGAGACATTTTAATTCGAAGATTCAATCTATAGTCATTGAAACACTCTTTGCGACTTCGCAGGGAACCAGAATATTTTAAACTCAAAACTCTCACTTTCTTAGAAAGATTCTATCTTTAGCGGTAAAACCACTCTTCGCGACTTCAAAGGGACCTCGAATATGTTAAACTCAAAACTCTAACTCTCTTTCAAAGATTCAGTATTTCAATCTTTAAACATTAAAATGGTCTAGTGACATATACGTACCTTGACTGAGGTAATTTCATTCAAAGATTCACCTTTTAGTTATTAAAACACTCATTGTGACAACAAAGGGAACTCGAATAAGTTTAACTGAAAACTCTCATTTTCTTTCAAAGATTTAATCTTTATACATTAAAATCGTCTGGTGACATAATAGGAACCTTGATTGAGGTATTTTCATTCAAAGATTCAGCCTTACTCATTAAAACACTAATCGGAACGTCAAAGGGAACTTGAATAGATTTAACTCAAAACTCTCATTTTCCTTCAAAGTTTTTATCTTTAATCCCTTAAGAATATTAGTGACATAGTATGTACCTTGATTGAGGTATTCTCATTCAAAGATTCAATCTTTACTCACTAAAACACTCTTCAGGTCGTTAAGGGGAACTCAAATAAGTTTAACTCACAACTCTCATTCTTTCAAAGATTCAATCTTTATACATGAAAAAGATCTAGTGACATAATAGGTACCTTGATTGAGGTAATTCAATATTTCCACCTTTATACAATAAAATGGTCTACTGACATATAGATACTTTGATTGAGGAAATTTCATTCAAAGATTCAATCATTGCTCATTAAAACACTCTTCGTGACGACAAAGGGAACTCGAATAAGTTTAACTCATGACTCGCATTTTTTTCAAAGATTTAATCTTTAAACATCAAAATGGTCTGGTGACATAATAGGTACCTTGATTGAGGTATTTTCATTCAAAGATTCAATCTTTACTCATTAAAACACTCTTCACGACGTCAAAGGGAACTCGAATAAGTTTAACTCACAACTCTCCTTTTCTTTCGAAGATCCAATCTTGATACATTAAAAAGGTATAGTGACATAATAGGTACCGTGATTGAGGTAATTTCATTCAAGGAATCAATCCTTACTCATTAAAACACTCTTCGTGACGACAAAGGGAACTCGAATAAGTTTAACTCAAAACTCGCATTTTCAATCGAAGATTTAAACTTTGCAAATTAAAATGGTCCAGTGACATAATAGGTACCTTGATTGAGGTATTTTCATTCAGAGATTCAATCTTTAGTCATAAAAACACTCTTCGCGACTTCAAAGGGAACTCGAATAAGCTAAATTCTAAACTCTCATTTTCTTTCAAAGATTCAATCTTAATACATTAAAACGGTCTAGTGACATAATAGGTACCATGATCAGGGTAATTTCATTCAAAGATTCTATCTTTACTCATTAAAACACTCTTCGTGTCGTCAAAGGGAACTCAAATAATTTTAACTGAAACTCTCATTTTCTTTCAAAGATTTATTCTTTATACATTGAAATGGGCTAGTGACATAATAGGTACCTTGATTGTGGTATTTTCATTCAAAGATTCATTCTTTACTCATTAAAACACTCTCCGCGACTTCATAGGGACCTCGAATAAGTTAAACTTAAAACTCTCAGTTTTTTTCAGAGATTGAATCTTTGTATATTAGAAAGGTCTAGTGACACAATAGGTGCCTTGATTGAGGTCATTTCATTCAAAGATTCAATCTTTACTCATTAAAACACTTTTCGTGATGTCAAAGGGAACTCGAATAAGTTGAACTCAAAACTCTCATTTTCTTTCAAAGATTCAATCATTATACAATAAATAGATCTAGTAACATAATAGGTGCCTTGACCCGTGACTTCATAGGGAACTCGAATAAGTTGATCTCAAAACTCTTATTTTCTTTCAAAGATTCAATTTTTACACGTTAAAAAGTTCTAATGACATAATAGGAACCTTGATTAAGGTAATTTCATTCAAAGATTCCATCTTTACTCATTAAAACACTCTTCTGTGACGTCAAAGGGAACTCGAATACGTTTAACTCAAAAACTCTTATTTTCTTTCAAAGAAATCTTTGGACATTAAAATGGTCTAGTAACAAAATCGGTGCCCTTATTGAGGTAGTTTCATTCAAAGATACAATCTTCACTCACTAAAAAGCACTCTTCTCGACCTTATCGGGAACTCGAATAAGTTAAACTCAAAGCTCTCATTTTCTTTCGAAGATTCAATCTTTATACATTAAATAGGTCTACTGACATAATAGGTCCATTGAATGATGTAATTTCATTCAAAGATTCAGTATTTACTCATTAAAACACTCTTCGTGATGTCAAAGGGAACTCGAATAAGTTTAACTCAAAACTCACATTTTCTTTCAAAGACTTAATCTTTATACATTAAAATGGTCTACTGACATAATAGGTACCTTAATTGAGGTATTTTCATTCAAAGATATAATCTTTCATCATTACAAGACTCTTCGGGACGTCAAAGGAACTCTAATAAGCTTAATTCAAAACTCTCATTAAAAAGGTCAAGTGACATAATAGGTTCCTTGATTGAGACATTTTAATTCGAAGATTCAATCTATAGTCATTGAAACACTCTTTGCGACTTCGCAGGGAACCAGAATATTTTAAACTCAAAACTCTCACTTTCTTACAAAGATTCTATCTTTAGCGGTAAAACCACTCTTCGCGACTTCAAAGGGACCTCGAATATGTTAAACTCAAAACTCTAACTCTCTTTCAAAGATTCAGTATTTCAATCTTTAAACATTAAAATGGTCTAGTGACATATACGTACCTTGACTGAGGTAATTTCATTCAAAGATTCACCTTTTAGTTATTAAAACACTCATTGTGACAACAAAGGGAACTCGAATAAGTTTAACTGAAAACTCTCATTTTCTTTCAAAGATTTAATCTTTATACATTAAAATCGTCTGGTGACATAATAGGAACCTTGATTGAGGTATTTTCATTCAAAGATTCAGCCTTACTCATTAAAACACTCATCGGAACGTCAAAGGGAACTTGAATAGATTTAACTCAAAACTCTCATTTTCCTTCAAAGTTTTTATCTTTATTCCCTTAAGAATGTTAGTGACATAGTAGGTACCTTGATTGAGGTATTCTCATTCAAAGATTCAATCTTTACTCACTAAAACACTCTTCAGGTCGTTAAGGGGAACTCAAATAAGTTTAACTCACAACTCTCATTCTTTCAAAGATTCAATCTTTATACATGAAAAAGATCTAGTGACATAATAGGTACCTTGATTGAGGTAATTCAATATTTCCACCTTTATACAATAAAATGGTCTACTGACATATAGATACTTTGATTGAGGAAATTTCATTCAAAGATTCAATCATTGCTCATTAAAACACTCTTCGTGACGACAAAGGGAACTCGAATAAGTTTAACTCACGACTCGCATTTTTTTCAAAGATTTAATCTTTAAACATCAAAATGGTCTGGTGACATAATAGGTACCTTGATTGAGGTATTTTCATTCAAAGATTCAATCTTTACTCATTAAAACACTCTTCAGGACGTCAAAGGGAACTCGAATAAGTTTAACTCACAACTCTCCTTTTCTTTCGAAGATCCAATCTTGATACATTAAAAAGGTATAGTGACATAATAGGTACCGTGATTGAGGTAATTTCATTCAAGGAATCAATCCTTACTCATTAAAACACTCTTCGTGACGACAAAGGGAACTCGAATAAGTTTAACTCAAAACTCGCATTTTCAATCGAAGATTTAAACTTTGCAAATTGAAATGGTCCAGTGACATAATAGGTACCTTAATTGAGGTATTTTCATTCAGAGATTCAATCTTTAGCCATAAAAACACTCTTCGCGACTTCAAAGGGAACTCGAATAAGCTAAATTCTAAACTCTCATTTTCTTTCAAAGATTCAATCTTAATACATTAAAACGGTCTAGTAACATAATAGGTACCATGATCAGGGTAATTTCATTCAAATATTCTATCTTTACTCATTAAAACACTCTTCGTGTCGTCAAAGGGAACTCAAATAATTTTAACTGAAAACTCTCATTTTCTTCCAAAGATTTATTCTTTATACATTGAAATGGGCTAGTGACATAATAGGTACCTTGATTGAGGTATTTTCATTCAAAGATTCATTCTTTACTCATTAAAACACTCTCCGCGACTTCATAGGGACCTCGAATAAGTTAAACTTAAAACTCTCAGTTTTTTTCAGAGATTGAATCTTTGTATATTAGAAAGGTCTAGTGACACAATAGGTGCCTTGATTGAGGTCATTTCATTCAAAGATTCAATCTTTACTCATTAAAACACTTTTCGTGATGTCAAAGGGAACTCGAATAAGTTGAACTCAAAACTCTCATTTTCTTTCAAAGATTCAATCATTATACAATAAATAGATCTAGTGACATAATAGGTGCCTTGACCCGTGACTTCATAGGGAACTCGAATAAGTTGATCTCAAAACTCTTATTTTCTTTCAAAGATTCAATTTTTACACGTTAAAAAGTTCTAATGACATAATAGGAACCTTGATTAAGGTAATTTCATTCGAAGATTCCATCTTTACTCATTAAAACACTCTTCTGTGACGTCAAAGGGAACTCGAATACGTTTAACTCAAAAACTCTTATTTTCTTTCAAAGAAATCTTTGGACATTAAAATGGTCTAGTAACAAAATAAGTGCCCTTATTGAGGTAGTTTCATTCAAAGATACAATCTTTACTCACTAAAAAGCACTCTTCTCGACCTTATCGGGAACTCGAATAACTTAAACTCAAAGCTCTCATTTTTTTCAAAGATTTAATCTTTAAACATCAAAATGGTCTGGTGACATAATAGGTACCTTGATTGAGGTATTTTCTTTCAAAGATTCAATCTTTACTCATTAAAACACTCTTCAGGACGTCAAAGGGAACTCGAATAAGTTTAACTCACAACTCTCCTTTTCTTTCGAAGATCCAATCTTGATACATTAAAAAGGTCTAGTGACATAATAGGTACCGTGATTGAGGTAATTTCATTCAAGGAATCAATCCTTACTCATTAAAACACTCTTCGTGACGACAAAGGGAACTCGAATAAGTTTAACTCAAAACTCGCATTTTCAATCGAAGATTTAAACTTTGCAAATTAAAATGGTCCAGTGACATAATAGGTACCTTGATTGAGGTATTTTCATTCAGAGATTCAATCTTTAGTCATAAAAATACCCTTCGCGACTTCAAAGGGAACTCGAATAAGCTAAATTCTAAACTCTAATTTTCTTTCAAAGATTCAATCTTAATACATTAAAACGGTCTAGTGACATAATAGGTACCATGATCAGGGTAATTTCATTCAAAGATTCTATCTTTACTCATTAAAACACTCTTCGTGTCGTCAAAGGGAACTCAAATAATTTTAACTGAAAACTCTCATTTTCTTTTAAAGATTTATTCTTTATACATTGAAATGGACTAGTGACATAATAGGTACCTTGATTGAGGTATTTTCATTCAAAGATTCATTCTTTACTCATTAAAATACTCTCCGCGACTTCATAGGTATCTCGAATAAGTTAAACTTAAAACTCTCAGTTTTTTTCAGAGATTGAATCTTTGTACATTAGAAAGGTCTAGTGACACAATAGGTGCCTTGATTGAGGTCATTTCCTTCAAAGATTCAATCTTTACTCATTAAAACACTTTTCGTGATGTCAAAGGGAACTCGAATAAGTTGAATTCAAAACTCTCATTTTCTTTCAAAGATTCAATCATTATACAATAAATAGATCTAGTGACATAATAGGTGCCTTGACCCGTGACTTCATAGGGAACTCGAATAAGTTGATCTCAAAACTCTTATTTTCTTTCAAAGATTCAATTTTTACACGTTAAAAAGTTCTAACGACATAATAGGAACCCTGATTAAGGTAATTTCATTCGAAGATTCCATCTTTACTCATTAAAACACTTTTCTGTGACATCAAAGGGAACTCGAATACGTTTAACTCAAAAACTCTTATTTTCTTTCAAAGAAATCTTTGGACATTAAAATGGTCTAGTAACAAAATAGGTGCCCTTATTGAGGGAGTTTCATTCAAAGATACAATCTTTACTCACTAAAAAGCACTCTTCTCGACCTTATCGGGAACTCAAATAAGTTAAACTCAAAGCTCTCATTTTCTATCGAAGATTCAATCTTTATACATTAAAAAGGTCTACTGACATAATAGGTCCATTGAATAATGTAATTTCATTCAAAGATTCAGTATTTACTCATTAAAACACTCTTCGTGATGTCAAAGGGAACTCGAATAAGTTTAACTCAAACCTCACATTTTCTTTCAAAGACTTAATCTTTATACATTAAAATGGTCTACTGACATAATAGGTACCTTAATTGAGGTATTTTCATTCAAAGATATAATCTTTCATCATTACAAGACTCTTCGGGACGTCAAAGGAACTCTAATAAGCTTAATTCAAAACTCTCATTAAAAAGGTCAAGTGACATAATAGGTTCCTTGATTGAGACATTTTAATTCGAAGATTCAATCTATAGCCATTGAAACACTCTTTGCGACTTCGCAGGGAACCTGAATATTTTAAACTCAAAACTCTCACTTTCTTACAAAGATTCTATCTTTAGCGGTAAAACCACTCTTCGCGACTTCAAAGGGACCTCGAATATGTTAAACTCAAAACTCTAACTCTCTTTCAAAGATTCAGTATGTCAATCTTTAAACATTAAAATGGTCTAGTGACATATACGTACCATGACTGAGGTAATTTCATTCAAAGATTCACCTTTTAGTTATTAAAACACTCATTGTGACGACAAAGGGAACTCGAATAAGTTTAACTGAAAACTCTCATTTTCTTTCAAAGATTTAATCTTTATACATTAAAATCGTCTGGTGACATAATAGGAACCTTGATTGAGGTATTTTCATTCAAAGATTCAGCCTTACTCATTAAAACACTAATCGGAACGTCAAAGGGAACTTGAATAGATTTAACTCAAAACTCTCATTTTCCTTCAAAGTTTTTATCTTTATACCTTAAGAATGTTAGTGACATAGTAGGTACCTTGATTGAGGTATTCTCATTCAAAGATTCAATCTTTACTCACTAAAACACTCTTCAGGTCGTTAAGGGGAACTCGAATAAGTTTAAGTCACAACTCTCATTCTTTCAAAGATTCAAGCTTTATACATGAAAAAGATCTAGTGACATAACAGGTACCTTGATTGAGGTAATTCAATATTTCCTCCTTTATACAATAAAACGGTCTACTGACATATAGATACTTTGATTGAGGAAATTTCATTCAAAGATTCAATCTTTGCTCATTAAAACACTCTTCGTGACGACAAAGGGAACTCGAATAAGTTTAACTCAAAACTCGCATTTTTTTCAAAGATTTAATCTTTAAACATCAAAATGGTCTAGTGACATAATAGATACCTTGATTGAGGTATTTTCATTCAAAGATTCAATCTTTACTCATTAAAACACTCTTTAGGACGTCAAAGGGAACTCGAATAAGTTTAACTCACAACTCTCCTTTTCTTTCGAAGATCCAATCTTTATACATTAAAAAGGTCTAGTGACATAATAGGTACCGTAATTGAGGTAATTTCATTCAAGGAATCAATCTTTACTCATTTAAACACTCTTCGTGACGACAAAGGGAACTCGAATAAGTTTAACTCAAAACTCGCATTTTCAATCGAAGATTTAAACTTTGCAAATTAAAAGGGTCCAGTGACATAATAGGTACCTTGATTGAGGTATTTTCATTCAGAGATTCAATCTTTGGTCATAAAAACACTCTTCGCGACTTCAAAGGGAACTCGAATAAGCTAAATTCTAAACTCTCATTTTCTTTCAAAGATTCAATCTTAATACATTAAAACAGTCTAGTGACATAATAGGTACCATGATCAGGGTAATTTCATTCAAAGATTCTATCTTTACTCATTAAAACACTCTTCGTGTCGTCAAAGGGAACTCAAATAATTTTAACTGAAAACCCTCATTTTCTTTCAAAGATTTATTCTTTATACATTGAAATGGGCTAGTGACATAATAGGTACCTTGATTGAGGTATTTTCATTCAAAGATTCATTCTTTACTCATTAAAACACTCTCCGCGACTTCATAGGGACCTCGAATAAGTTAAACTTAAAACTCTCAGTTTTTGTCAGAGATTAAATCTTTGTACATTAGAAAGGTCTAGTGACATAATAGGTGCCTTGATTGAGGTCATTTCATTCAAAGATTCCATCTTTACTCATTAAAACACTTTTTGAGATGTCAAAGGGAACTCGAATAAGTTGAACTCAAAACTCTCATTTTCTTTCAAAGATTCAATCATTATACAATAAATAGATCTAGTGACATAATAGGTGCCTTGACCCGTGACTTCATAGGGAACTCGAATAAGTTGATCTCAGAACTCTTATTTTCTTTCAAAGATTCAATTTTTACACGTTAAAAAGTTCTAATGACATAATAGGAACCTTGATTAAGGTAATTTCATTCGAAGATTCCATCTTTACTCATTAAAACACTCTTCTGTGACGTCAAAGGGAACTCGAATACGTTTAACTCAAAAACTCTTATTTTCTTTCAAAGAAATCTTTGGACATTAAAATGGTCTAGTAACAAAATAGGTGCCCTTATTGAGGGAGTTTCATTCAAAGATACAATCTTTACTCACTAAAAAGTACTCTTCTCGACCTTATCGGAACTCAAATAAGTTAAACTCAAAGCTCTCATTTTCTATCGAAGATTCAATCTTTATACATTAAAAAGGTCTACTGACATAATAGGTCCATTGAATAATGTAATTTCATTCAAAGATTCAGTATTTACTCATTAAAACACTCTTCGTGATGTCAAAGGGAACTCAAATAAGTTTAACTCAAACCTCACATTTTCTTTCAAAGACTTAATCTTTATACATTAAAATGGTCTACTGACATAATAGATTTAACTCAAAACTCTCATTTTCCTTCAAAGTTTTTATCTTTATACCTTAAGAATGTTAGTGACATAGTAGGTACCTTGATTGAGGTATTCTCATTCAAAGATTCAATCTTTACTCACTAAAACACTCTTCAGGTCGTTAAGGGGAACTCAAATAAGTTTAACTCACAACTCTCATTCTTTCAAAGATTCAATCTTTATACATGAAAAAGATCTAGTGACATAATAGGTACCTTGATTGAGGTAATTCAATATTTCCACCTTTATACAATAAAATGGTCTACAGACATATAGATACTTTGATTGAGGAAATTTCATTCAAAGATTCAATCATTGCTCATTAAAACACTCTTCGTGACGACAAAGGGAACTTGAATAAGTTTAACTCATGACTCGCATTTTTTTCAAAGATTTAATCTTTAAACATCAAAATGGTCTGTTGACATAATAGGTACCTTGATTGAGGTATTTTCATTCAAAGATTCAATCTTTACTCATTAAAACACTCTTCAGGACGTCAAAGGGAACTCGAATAAGTTTAACTCACAACTCTCCTTTTCTTTCGAAGATCCAATCTTGATACATTAAAAAGGTCTAGTGACATAATAGGTACCGTGATTGAGGTAATTTCAATCAAGGAATCAATCCTTACTCATTAAAACACTCTTCGTGACGACAAAGGTAACTCGAATAAGTTTAACTCAAAACTCGCATTTTCAATCGAAGATTTAAACTTTGCAAATTAAAATGGTCCAGTGACGTAATAGGTACCTTGATTGAGGTATTTTCATTCAGAGATTCAATCTTTAGTCATAAAAACACTCTTCGCGACTTCAAAGGGAACTCGAATAAGCTAAATTCTAAACTCTCATTTTCTTTCAAAGATTCAATCTTAATACATTAAAACGGTCTAGTGACATAATAGGTACCATGATCAGGGTAATTTCATTCAAAGATTCTATCTTTACTCATTAAAACACTCTTCATGTCGTCTAAGGGAACTCAAATAATTTTAACTGAAAACTCTCATTTTCTTTCAAAGATTTATTCTTTATACATTGAAATGGGCTAGTGACATAATAGGTACCTTGATTGAGGTATTTTCATTCAAAGATTCATTTTTACTCATTAAAACACTCTCCGCGACTTCATAGGGATCTCGAATAAGTTAAACTTAAAACTATCAGTTTTTTTCAGAGATTGAATCTTTGTACATTAGAAAGGTCTAGTGACACAATAGGTGCCATGATTGAGGTCATTTCATTCAAAGATTCAATCTTTACTCATTAAAACACTTTTCGTGATGTCAAAGGGAACTCGAATAAGTTGAACTCAAAACTCTCATTTTCTTTCAAAGATTCAATCATTATATAATAAATAGATCTAGTGACATAAGAGGTGCCTTGACCCGTGACTTCATAAGGAACTCGAATAAGTTGATCTCAAAACTCTTATTTTCTTTCAAAGATTCAATTTTTACACGTTAAAAAGTTCTAATGACATAATAGGAACCTTGATTAAGGTAATTTCATTCGAAGATTCCATCTTTACTCATTAAAACACTCTTCTGTGACGTCAAAGGGAACTCGAATACGTTTAACTCAAAACTCTTATTTTTTTTCAAAGAAATCTTTGGACATTAAAATGGTCTATTAACAAATTAGGTGCCCTTATTGAGGTAGTTTCATTCAAAGATACAATCTTTACTCACTAAAAAGCACTCTTCTCGACCTTATCGGAACTCGAATAAGTTAAACTCAAAGCTCTCATTTTCTTTCGAAGATTCAATCTTTATACATTAAAAAGGTCTACTGACATAATAGGTCCATTGAATGATGTAATTTCATTCAAAGATTCAGTATTTACTCATTAAAACACTCTTCGCGATGTCAAAGGGAACTCGAATAAGTTTAACTTAAAACTCACATTTTCTTTCAAAGACTTAATCTTTATACATTAAAATGGTCTACTGACCTAATAGGTACCTTAATTGAGATATTTTCATTCAAAGATATAATCTTTCATCATTACAAGACTCTTCGGGACGTCAAAGGAACTCTAATAAGCTTAATTCAAAACTCTCATTAAAAAGGTCAAGTGACATAATAGGTTCCTTGATTGAGACATTTTAATTCGAAGATTCAATCTAAGGTCATTGAAACACTCTTTGCGACTTCGCAGGGAACCTGAATATTTTAAACTCAAAACTCTCACTTTCTTACAAAGATTCTATCTTTAGCGGTAAAACCACTCTTCGCGACTTCAAAGGGACCTGAAATTTGTTAAACTCAAAACTCTAACTCTCTTTCAAAGATTCAGTATTTCAATCTTTAAACATTAAAATGGCCTAGTGACATATACGTACCTTGACTTAGGTAATTTCATTCAAAGATTCACCTTTTAGTTATTAAAACACTCATTGTGACGACAAAGGGAACTCGAATAAGTTTAACTGAAAACTCTCATTTTCTTTCAAAGATTTAATCTTTATACATTAAAATCGTCTGGTGACATAAAAGGAACATTGATTGAGGTATTTTCATTCAAAGATTCAGCCTTACTCATTAAAACACTAATCGGAACATCAAAGGGAACTTGAATAGATTTAACTCAAAACTCTCATTTTCCTTCAAAGTTTTTATCTTTATTCCCTTAAGAATGTTAGTGACATAGTAGGTACCTTGATTGAGGTATTCTCATTCAAAGATTCAATCTTTACTCACTAAAACACTCTTCAGGTCGTTAAGGGGAACTCAAATAAGTTTAACTCACAACTCTCATTCTTTCAAAGATTCAATCTTTATACATGAAAAAGATCTAGTGACATAATAGGTACCTTGATTGAGGTAATTCAATATTTCCACCTTTATACAATAAAATGGTCTACTGACATATAGATACTTTGATTGAGGAAATTTCATTCAAAGATTCAATCATTGCTCATTAAAACACTCTTCGTGACGACAAAGGGAACTCGAATAAGTGTAACTCATGACTCGCATTTTTTTCAAAGATTTAATTTTAAACATCAAAATGGTCTGGTGACATAATAGGTACCTTGATTGAGGTATTTTCATTCAAAGATTCAATCTTTACTCATTAAAACACTCTTCAGGACGTCAAAGGGAACTCGAATAAGTTTAACTCACAACTCTCCTTTTCTTTCGAAGATCCAATCTTGATACATTAAAAAGGTCTAGTGACATAATAGGTACCGTGATTGAGGTAATTTCAATCAAGGAATCAATCCTTACTCATTAAAACACTCTTCGTGACGACAAAGGGAACTCGAATAAGTTTAACTCAAAACTCGCATTTTCAATCGAAGATTTAAACTTTGCAAATTAAAATGGTCCAGTGACGTAATAGGTACCTTGATTGAGGTATTTTCATTCAGAGATTCAATCTTTAGTCATAAAAACACTCTTCGCGACTTCAAAGGGAACTCGAATAAGCTAAATTCTAAACTCTCATTTTCTTTCAAAGATTCAATCTTAATACATTAAAACGGTCTAGTGACATAATAGGTACCATGATCAGGGTAATTTCATTCAAAGATTCTATCTTTACTCATTAAAACACTCTTCGTGTCGTCTAAGGGAACTCAAATAATTTTAACTGAAAACTCTCATTTTCTTTCAAAGATTTATTCTTTATACATTGAAATGGGCTAGTGACATAATAGGTACCTTGATTGAGGTATTTTCATTCAAAGATTCATTTTTACTCATTAAAACACTCTCCGCGACTTCATAGGGATCTCGAATAAGTTAAACTTAAAACTATCAGTTTTTTTCAGAGATTGAATCTTTGTACATTAGAAAGGTCTAGTGACACAATAGGTGCCATGATTGAGGTCATTTCATTCAAAGATTCAATCTTTACTCATTAAAACACTTTTCGTGATGTCAAAGGGAACTCGAATAAGTTGAACTCAAAACTCTCATTTTCTTTCAAAGATTCAATCATTATATAATAAATAGATCTAGTGACATAAGAGGTGCGTTGACCCGTGACTTCATAGGGAACTCGAATAAGTTGATCTCAAAACTCTTATTTTCTTTCAAAGATTCAATTTTTACACGTTAAAAAGTTCTAATGACATAATAGGAACCTTGATTAAGGTAATTTCATTCGAAGATTCCATCTTTACTCATTAAAACACTCTTCTGTGACGTCAAAGGGAACTCGAATACGTTTAACTCAAAACTCTTATTTTTTTTCAAAGAAATCTTTGGACATTAAAATGGTCTATTAACAAATTAGGTGCCCTTATTGAGGTAGTTTCATTCAAAGATACAATCTTTACTCACTAAAAAGCACTCTTCTCGACCTTATCGGAACTCGAATAAGTTAAACTCAAAGCTCTCATTTTCTTTCGAAGATTCAATCTTTATACATTAAAAAGGTCTACTGACATAATAGGTCCATTGAATGATGTAATTTCATTCAAAGATTCAGTATTTACTCATTAAAACACTCTTCGCGATGTCAAAGGGAACTCGAATAAGTTTAACTTAAAACTCACATTTTCTTTCAAAGACTTAATCTTTATACATTAAAATGGTCTACTGACATAATAGGTACCTTAATTGAGGTATTTTCATTCAAAGATATAATCTTTCATCATTACAAGACTCTTCGGGACGTCAAAGGAACTCTAATAAGCTTAATTCAAAACTCTCATTAAAAAGGTCAAGTGACATAATAGGTTCCTTGATTGAGACATTTTAATTCGAAGATTCAATCTAAGGTCATTGAAACACTCTTTGCGACTTCGCAGGGAACCTGAATATTTTAAACTCAAAACTCTCACTTTCTTACAAAGATTCTATCTTTAGCGGTAAAACCACTCTTCGCGACTTCAAAGGGACCTCAAATTTGTTAAACTCAAAACTCTAACTCTCTTTCAAAGATTCAGTATTTCAATCTTTAAACATTAAAATGGCCTAGTGACATATACGTACCTTGACTTAGGTAATTTCATTCAAAGATTCACCTTTTAGTTATTAAAACACTCATTGTGACGACAAAGGGAACTCGAATAAGTTTAACTGAAAACTCTCATTTTCTTTCAAAGATTTAATCTTTATACATTAAAATCGTCTGGTGACATAAAAGGAACATTGATTGAGGTATTTTCATTCAAAGATTCAGCCTTACTCATTAAAACACTAATCGGAACGTCAAAGGGAACTTGAATAGATTTAACTCAAAACTCTCATTTTCCTTCAAAGTTTTTATCTTTATTCCCTTAAGAATGTTAGTGACATAGTAGGTACCTTGATTGAGGTATTCTCATTCAAAGATTCAATCTTTACTCACTAAAACACTCTTCAGGTCGTTAAGGGGAACTCAAATAAGTTTAACTCACAACTCTCATTCTTTCAAAGATTCAATCTTTATACATGAAAAAGATCTAGTGACATAATAGGTACCTTGATTGAGGTAATTCAATATTTCCACCTTTATACAATAAAATGGTCTACTGACATATAGATACTTTGATTGAGGAAATTTCATTCAAAGATTCAATCATTGCTCATTAAAACACTCTTCGTGACGACAAAGGGAACTCGAATAAGTTTAACTCATGACTCGCATTTTTTTCAAAGATTTAATTTTAAACATCAAAATGGTCTGGTGACATAATAGGTACCTTGATTGAGGTATTTTCATTCAAAGATTCAATCTTTACTCATTAAAACACTCTTCAGGACGTCAAAGGGAACTCGAATAAGTTTAACTCACAACTCTCCTTTTCTTTCGAAGATCCAATCTTGATACATCAAAAAGGTCTAGTGACATAATTGGTACCGTGATTGAGGTAATTTCAATCAAGGAATCAATCCTTACTCATTAAAACACTCTTCGTGACGACAAAGGGAACTCGAATAAGTTTAACTCAAAACTCGCATTTTCAATCGAAGATTTAAACTTTGCAAATTAAAATGGTCCAGTGACGTAATAGGTACCTTGATTGAGGTATTTTCATTCAGAGATTCAATCTTTAGTCATAAAAACACTCTTCGCGACTTCAAAGGGAACTCGAATAAGCTAAATTCTAAAC
Source organism: Cornus florida (assembly GCF_030987335.1). Classification (NCBI taxonomy): domain Eukaryota; kingdom Viridiplantae; phylum Streptophyta; class Magnoliopsida; order Cornales; family Cornaceae; genus Cornus; species Cornus florida. The sequence continues at coordinate 67,501,400 of NW_026775577.1, forward strand.
TCTCATTTTCTTTCAAAAATTAAATCTTAATACATTAAAACGGTCTAGTGACATAATAGGTACCATGATCAGGGTAATTTCATTCAAAGATTCTATCTTTACTTATTAAAACACTCTTCGTGTCGTTAAAGGGAACTCAAATAATTTTAACTGAAAACTCTCATTTTCTTTCAAAGATTTATTCTTTATACATTGAAATGGGCTAGAGACATAATAGGTACCTTGATTGAGGTATTTTCATTCAAAGATTCATTCTTTACTCATTAAAACACTCTTCGCGACTTCATAGGGATCTCGAATAAGTTAAACTTAAACTCTCAGTTTTTTTCAGAGATTGAATCTTTGTACATTAGAAAGGTCTAGTGACACAATAGGTGCCTTGATTGAGGTCATTTCATTCAAAGATTCAATCTTTACTCATTAAAACACATTTCGTGATGTCAAAGGGAACTCGAATAAGTTGAACTCGAAACTCTCATTTTCTTTCAAAGATTCAATCATTATACAATAAATAGATCTAGTGACATAAGAGGTGCCTTGACCCGTGACTTCATAGGGAACTCGAATAAGTTGATCTCAAAACTCTTATTTTCTTTCAAAGATTCAATTTTTACACGTTAAAAAGTTCTAATGACATAATAGGAACCTTGATTAAGGTAATTTCATTCGAAGATTCCATCTTTACTCATTAAAACACTCTTCTGTGACGTCAAAGGGAACTCGAATACGTTTAACTCAAAAACTCTTATTTTCTTTCAAAGAAATCTTTGGACATTAAAATGGTCTAGTAATAAAATAGGTACCCTTATTGAGGTAATTTCATTCAAAGATACAATCTTTACTCACTAAAAAGCACTCTTCTCGACCTTATCGGGAACTCGAATAAGTTAAACTCAAAGCTCTCATTTTCTTTCGAAGATTCAATCTTTATACATTAAAAAGGTCTACTGACATAATAGGTCCATTGAATGATGTAATTTCATTCAAAGATTCAGTATTTACTCATTAAAACACTCTTCGTGATGTCAAAGGGAACTCGAATAAGTTTAACTCAAAATTCACATTTTCTTTCAAAGACTTAATCTTTATACATTAAAATGGTCTACTGACATAGTAGGTACCTTAATTGAGGTATTTTCATTCAAAGATATAATCTTTCATCATTACAAGACTCTTCGGGACGTCAAAGGAACTCTAATAAGCTTAATTCAAAACTCTCATTAAGAAGGTCAAGTGACATAATAGGTTCCTTGATTGAGACATTTTAATTCGAAGATTCAATCTATAGTCATTAAAACACTCTTTGCGACTTCGCAGGGAACCTGAACATTTTAAACTCAAAACTCTCACTTTCTTACAAAGATTCTATCTTTAGCGGTAAAACCACTCTTTGCGACTTCAAAGGGACCTCGAATATGTTAAACTCAAAACACTAACTATCTTTCAAAGATTCAGTATTTCAATATTTAAACATTAAAATGACCTAGTGACATATACGTACCTTGACTGAGGTAATTTCATTCAAAGATTCACCTTTTAGTTATTAAAACACTCATTGTGACGACAAAGGGAACTCGTATAAGTTTAACTGAAAACTCTCATTTTCTTTCAAAGATTTAATCTTTATACATTAAAATCGTCTGGTGACATAATAGGAACCTTGATTGAGGTATTTTCATTCAAAGATTCAGCCTTACTCATTAAAACACTAATCGGAACGTCAAAGGGAACTTGAATAGATTTAACTCAAAACTCTCATTTTCCTTCAGAGTTTTTATCTTTATTCCCTTAAGAATGTTAGTGACATAGTAGGTACCTTGATTGAGGTATTCTCATTCAAAGATTCAATCTTTACTCACTAAAACACTCTTCAGGTCGTTAAGGGGAACTCAAATAAGTTTAACTCACAACTCTCATTCTTTCAAAGATTCAATCTTTATACATGAAAAAGATCTAGTGACATAATAGGTACCTTGATTGAGGTAATTCAATATTTCCACCTTTATACAATAAAATGGTCTACTGACATATAGATACTTTGATTGAGGAAATTTCATTCAAAGATTCAATCATTGCTCATTAAAACACTCTTCGTGACGACAAAAGGGAACTCGAATAAGTTTAACTCATGACTCGCATTTTTTTCAAAGATTTAATCTTTAAACATCAAAATGGTCTGGTGACATAATAGGTACCTTGATAGAGGTATTTTCATTCAAAGATTCAATGTTTACTCATTAAAACACTCTTCTGGACGTCAAAGGGAACTCGAATAAGTTTAAGTCACAACTCTCATTTTCTTTCGAAGATCCAATCTTGATACATTAAAAAGGTCTAGTGACATAATAGGTACCGTGATTGAGGTAATTTCATTCAAGGAATCAATCCTTACTCATTAAAACACTCTTCGTGATGACAAAGGGAACTCGAATAAGTTTAACTCAAAACTCGCATTTTCAATCGAAGATTTAAACTTTGCAAATTAAAATGGTCCAGTGACATAATAGGTACCTTGATTGAGGTATTTTCATTCAGAGATTCAATCTTTAGTCATAAAAACACTCTTCGCGACTTCAAAGGGAACTCGAATAAGCTAAATTCTAAACTCTCATTTTCTTTCAAAAATTAAATCTTAATACATTAAAACGGCCTAGTGACATAATAGGTACCATGATCAGGGTAATTTCATTCAAAGATTCTATCTTTACTTATTAAAACACTCTTCGTGTCGTTAAAGGGAACTCAAATAATTTTAACTGAAAACTCTCATTTTCTTTCAAAGATTTATTCTTTATACATTGAAATGGGCTAGAGACATAATAGGTACCTTGATTGAGGTATTTTCATTCAAAGATTCATTCTTTACTCATTAAAACACTCTCCGCGACTTCATAGGGATCTCGAATAAGTTAAACTTAAACTCTCAGTTTTTTTCAGAGATTGAATCTTTGTACATTAGAAAGGTCTAGTGACACAATAGGTGCCTTGATTGAGGTCATTTCATTCAAAGATTCAATCTTTACTCATTAAAACACATTTCGTGATGTCAAAGGGAACTCGAATAAGTTGAACTCAAAACTCTCATTTTCTTTCAAAGATTCAATCATTATACAATAAATAGATCTAGTGACATAAGAGGTGCCTTGACCCGTGACTTCATAGGGAACTCGAATAAGTTGATCTCAAAACTCTTATTTTCTTTTAAAGATTCAATTTTTACACGTTAAAAAGTTCTAATGACATAATAGGAACCTTGATTAAGGTAATTTCATTCGAAGATTCCATCTTTACTCATTAAAACACTCTTCTGTGACGTCAAAGGGAACTCGAATACGTTTAACTCAAAAACTCTTATTTTCTTTCAAAGAAATCTTTGGACATTAAAATGGTCTAGTAATAAAATAGGTGCCCTTATTGAGGTAATTTCATTCAAAGATACAATCTTTACTCACTAAAAAGCACTCTTCTCGACCTTATCGGGAACTCGAATAAGTTAAACTCAAAGCTCTCATTTTCTTTCGAAGATTCAATCTTTATACATTAAAAAGGTCTACTGACATAATAGGTCCATTGAATGATGTAATTTCATTCAAAGATTCAGTATTTACTCATTAAAACACTCTTCGTGATGTCAAAGGGAACTCGAATAAGTTTAACTCAAAATTCACATTTTCTTTCAAAGACTTAATCTTTATACATTAAAATGGTCTACTGACATAATAGGTACCTTAATTGAGGTATTTTCATTCAAAGATATAATCTTTCATCATTACAAGACCCTTCGGGACGTCAAAGGAACTCTAATAAGCTTAATTCAAAACTCTCATTAAGAAGGTCAAGTGACATAATAGGTTCCTTGATTGAGACATTTTAATTCGAAGATTCAATCTATAGTCATTAAAACACTCTTTGCGACTTCGCAGGGAACCTGAACATTTTAAACTCAAAACTCTCACTTTCTTACAAAGATTCTATCTTTAGCGGTAAAACCACTCTTCGCGACTTCAAAGGGACCTCGAATATGTTAAACTCAAAACTCTAGCTCTCTTTCAAAGATTCAGTATTTCAATCTCTAAACATTAAAATGGTCTAGTGACATATACGTACCTTGACTGAGGTAATTTCATTCAAAGATTCACCTTTTAGTTATTAAAACACTCATTGTGACGACAAAGGGAACTCGAATAAGTTTAACTGAAAACTCTCATTTTCTTTCAAAGATTTAATCTTTATACATTAAAATCGTCTGGTGACATAATAGGAACCTTGATTGAGGTATTTTCATTCAAAGATTTAGCCTTACTCATTAAAACACTAATCGTAACGTCAAAGGGAACTTGAATAGATTTAACTCAAAACTCTCATTTTCCTTCAAAGTTTTTATCTTTATACCTTAAGAATGTTAGTGACATAGTAGGTACCTTGATTGAGGTATTCTCATTCAAAGATTCAATCTTTACTCACTAAAACACTCTTCAGGTCGTTAAGGGGAACTCAAATAAGTTTAACTCACAACTCTCATTCTTTCAAAGATTCAATCTTTATACATGAAAAAGATCTAGTGACATAATAGGTACCTTGATTGAGGTAATTCAATATTTCCACCTGTATACAATAAAATGGTCTACTGACATATAGATACTTTGATTGAGGTAATTTCATTCAAAGATTCAATCATTGCTCATTAAAACACTCTTCGTGACGATAAAGGGAACTCGAATAAGTTTAACTCATGCCTCGCATTTTTTTCAAAGATTTAATCTTTAAACATCAAAATGGTCTGGTGACATAATAGGTACCTTGATTGAGGTATTTTCATTCAAAGATTCATTCTTTACTCATTAAAACACTCTCCGCGACTTCATAGGGATCTCGAATAAGTTAAACTTAAAACTCTCAGTTTTTTTCAGAGATTGAATCTTTGTACATTAGAAAGGTCTAGTGACACAATAGGTGCCTTGATTGAGGTCATTTCATTCAAAGATTCAATCTTTACTCATTAAAACACTTTTCGTGATGTCAAAGGGAACTCGAATAAGTTGAACTCAAAACTCTCATTTTCTTTCAAAGATTCAATCATTATACAATAAATAGATCTAGTGACATAAGAGGTGCCTTGACCCGTGACTTCATAGGGAACTGGAATAAGTTGATCTCAAAACTCTTATTTTCTTTCAAAGATTCAATTTTTACACGTTAAAAAGTTCTAATGACATAATAGGAACCTTGATTAAGGTAATTTCATTCGAAGATTCCATCTTACTCATTAAAACACTCTTCTGTGACGTCAAAGGGAACTCGAATACGTTTAACTCAAAAACTCTTATTTTCTTTCAAAGAAATCTTTGGACATTAAAATGGTCTAGTAACAAAATAGGTGCCCTTATTGAGGTAGTTTCATTCAAAGATACAATCTTTACTCACTAAAAAGCACTCTTCTCGACCTTATCGGGAACTCGAATAAGTTAAACTCAAAGCTCTCATTTTCTTTCGAAGATTCAATCTTTATACATTAAAAAGGTCTACTGATATAATAGGTCCATTGAATGATGTAATTTCATTCAAAGATTCAGTATTTACTCATTAAAACACTCTTCGTGATGTCAAAGGGTACTCGAATAAGTTTAACTCAAAACTCACATTTTCTTTCAAAGACTTAATCTTTATACATTAAAATGGTCTACTGACATAATAGGTACCTTAATTGAGGTATTTTCATTCAAAGATATAATCTTTCATCATTACAAGACACTTCGGGACGTCAAAGGAACTCTAATAAGCTTAATTCAAAACTCTCATTAAAAAGGTCAAGTGACATAATAGGTTCCTTGATTGAGACATTTTATTTCGAAGATTCAATCTATAGTCATTGAAACACTCTTTGCGACTTCGCAGGTAACCTGAATATTTTAAACTCAAAACTCTCACTTTCTTACAAAGATTCTATCTTTAGCGGTAAAACCACTCTTTGCGACTTCAAAGGGACCTCGAATATGTTAAACTCAAAACACTAACTATCTTTCAAAGATTCAGTATTTCAATATTTAAACATTAAAATGACCTAGTGACATATACGTACCTTGACTGAGGTAATTTCATTCAAAGATTCACCTTTTAGTTATTAAAACACTCATTGTGACGACAAAGGGAACTCGAATAAGTTTAACTGAAAACTCTCATTTTCTTTCAAAGATTTAATCTTTATACATTAAAATCGTCTGGTGACATAATAGGAACCTTGATTGAGGTATTTTCATTCAAAGATTTAGCCTTACTCATTAAAACACTAATCGTAACGTCAAAGGGAACTTGAATAGATTTAACTCAAAACTCTCATTTTCCTTCAAAGTTTTTATCTTTATACCTTAAGAATGTTAGTGACATAGTAGGTACCTTGATTGAGGTATTCTCATTCAAAGATTCAATCTTTACTCACTAAAACACTCTTCAGGTCGTTAAGGGGAACTCAAATAAGTTTAACTCACAACTCTCATTCTTTCAAAGATTCAATCTTTATACATGAAAAAGATCTAGTGACATAATAGGTACCTTGATTGAGGTAATTCAATATTTCCACCTTTATACAATAAAATGGTCTACTGACATATAGATACTTTGATTGAGGAAATTTCATTCAAAGATTCAATCATTGCTCATTAAAACACTCTTCGTGACGACAAAGGGAACTCGAATAAGTTTAACTCATGACTCGCATTTTTTTCAAAGATTTAATCTTTAAACATCAAAATGGTCTAGTGACATAATAGGTACCTTGATTGAGGTATTTTCATTCAAAGATTCAATCTTTACTCATTAAAACACTCTTCAGGACGTCAAAGGGAACTCGAATAAGTTTAACTCACAACTCTCCGTTTCTGTCGAAGATCCAATCTTGATACATTAAAAAGGTCTAGTGACATAATAGGTACCGTGATTGAGGTAATTTCATTCAAGGAATCAATCCTTACTCATTAAAACACTCTTCATGACGACAAAGGGAACTCGAATAAGTTTAACTCAAAACTCGCATTTTCAATCGAAGATTTAAACTTTGCAAATTAAAATGGTCCAGTGACGTAATAGGTACCTTGATTGAGGTATTTTCATTCAGAGATTCAATCTTCAGCCATAAAAACACTCTTCGCGACTTCAAAGGAAACTCGAATAAGCTAAATTCTAAACTCTCATTTTCTTTCAAAGATTCAATCTTAATACATTAAAACGGTCTAGTGACATAATAGGTACCATGATCAGGGTAATTTCATTCAAAGATTCTATCTTTACTCATTAAAACACTCTTCGTGTCGTCAAAGGGAACTCAAATAATTTTAACTGAAAACTCTCATTTTCTTTCTAAGATTTGTTCTTTATACATTGAAATGGGCTAGTGACATAATAGGTACCTTGATTGAGGTATTTTCATTCAAAGATTCATTCTTTACTCATTAAAACACTCTCCGCGACTTCATAGGGATCTCGAATAAGTTAAACTTAAAACTCTCAGTTTTTTTCAGAGATTGAATCTTTGTACATTAGAAAGGTCTAGTGACACAATAGGTGCCTTGATTGAGGTCATTTCATTCAAAGATTCAATCTTTACTCATTAAAACACTTTTCGTGATGTCAAAGGGAACTCGAATAAGTTGAACTCAAAACTCTCATTTTCTTTCAAAGATTCAATCATTATACAATAAATAGATCTAGTGGCATAATAGGTGCCTTGACCCGTGACTTCATAGGGAACTCGAATAAGTTGATCTCAAAACTCTTATTTTCTTTCAAAGATTCAATTTTTACACGTTAAAAAGTTCTAATGACATAATAGGAACCTTGATTAAGGTAATTTCATTCGAAGATTCCATCTTTACTCATTAAAACACTCTTCTGTGACGTCAAAGGGAACTCGAATACGTTTAACTCAAAAACTCTTATTTTCTTTCAAAGAAATCTTTGGACATTAAAATGGTTTAGTAACAAAATAGGTGCCCTTATTGAGGTAGTTTCATTCAAAGATACAATCTTTACTCACTAAAAAGCACTCTTCTCGACCTTATCGGGAACTCGAATAAGTTAAACTCAATGCTCTCATTTTCTTTCGAAGATTCAATCTTTATACATTAAAAAGGTCTACTGACATAATAGGTCCATTGAATGATGTAATTTCATTCAAAGATTCAGTATTTACTCATTAAAACACTCTTCGTGATGTCAAAGGGAACTCGAATAAGTTTAACTCAAAACTCACATTTTCTTTCAAAGACTTAATCTTTATACATTAAAATGGTCTACTGACATAATGGGTACCTTAATTGAGGTATTTTCATTCAAAGATATAATCTTTCATCATTACAAGACTCTTCGGGACGTCAAAGGAACTCTAATAAGCTTAATTCAAAACTCTCATTAAAAAGGTCAAGTGACATAATAGGTTCCTTGATTGAGAAATTTTAATTCGAAGATTCAATCTATAGTCATTGAAACACTCTTTGCGACTTCGCAGGGAACCTGAATAATTTAAACTCAAAACTCTCACTTTCTTACAAAGATTCTATCTTTAGCGGTAAAACCACTCTTCGCGACTTCAAAGGGACCTCGAATATGTTAAACTCAAAACTCTAACTCTCTTTCAAAGATTCAGTATTTCAATCTTTAAACATTAAAATGGCCTAGTGACATATACGTACCTTGACTGAGGTAATTTCATTCAAAGATTCACCTTTTAGTTATTAAAACACTCATTGTGACGACAAAGGGAACTCGAATAAGTTTAACTGAAAACTCTCATTTTCTTTCAAAGATTTAATCTTTATACATTAAAATCGTCTGGTGACATAATAGGAACCTTAATTGAGGTATTTTCATTCAAAGATTCAGCTTACTCATAAAAACACTAATCGGAATGTCAAAGGGAACTTGAATAGATTTAACTCAAAATTCTCATTTTCCTTCAAAGTTTTTATCTTTATACCTTAAGAATGTTAGTGACATAGTAGGTACCTTGATTGAGGTATTCTCATTCAAAGATTCAATCTTTACTCACTAAAACACTCTTCAGGTCGTTAAGGGGAACTCAAATAAGTTTAACTCACAACTCTCATTCTTTCAAAGATTCAATCTTTATACATGAAAAAGATCTAGTGACATAATAGGTACCTTGATTGAGGTAATTCAATATTTCCGCCTTTATACAATAAAATGGTCTACTGACATATAGATACTTTGATTGAGGAAATTTCATTCAAAGATTCAATCATTGCTCATTAAAACACTCTTCGTGACGATAAAGGGAACTCGAATAAGTTTAACTCATGACTCGCATTTTTTTCAAAGATTTAATTTTAAACATCAAAATGGTCTGGTGACATAATAGGTACCTTGATTGAGGTATTTTCATTCAAAGATTCAATCTTTACTCATTAAAACACTCTTCAGGACGTCAAAGGGAACTCGAATAAGTTTAACTCACAACTCTCCTTTTCTTTCGAAGATCCAATCTTGATACATTAAAAAGGTCTAGTGACATAATAGGTACCGTGATTGAGGTAATTTCATTCAAGGAATCAATCCTTACTCATTAAAACACTCTTCGTGACGACAAAGGGAACTCGAATAAGTTTAACTCAAAACTCGCATTTTCAATCGAAGATTTAAACTTTGCAAATTAAAATGGTCCAGTGACGTAATAGGTACCTTGATTGAGGTATTTTCATTCAGAGATTCAATCTTTAGTCATAAAAACACTCTTCGCGACTTCAAAGGGAACTCGAATAAGCTAAATTCTAAACTCTCATTTTCTTTCAAAGATTCAATCTTAATACATTAAAGCGGTCTAGTGACATAATAGGTACCATGATCAGGGTAATTTCATTCAAAGATTCTATCTTTACTCATTAAAACACTCTTCGTATCGTCAAAGGGAACTGAAATAATTTTAACTGAAAACTCTCATTTTCTTTCAAAGATTTATTCTTTATACATTGAAATGGGCTAGTGACATAATAGGTACCTTGATTGAGGTATTTTCATTCAAAGATTCATTCTTTACTCATTAAAACACTCTCCGCGACTTCATAGGGATCTCGAATAAGTTAAACTTAAAACTCTCAGTTTTTTTCAGAGATTGAATCTTTGTACATTAGAAAGGTCTAGTGACACAATAGGTGCCTTGATTGAGGTCATTTCATTCAAAGATTCAATCTTTACTCATTAAAACACTTTTCGTGATGTCAAAGGGAACTCGAATAAGTTGAACTCAAAACTCTCATTTTCTTTCAAAGATTCAATCATTATACAATAAAGAGATCTAGTGACATAATAGGTGCCTTGACCCGTGACTTCATTGGGAACTCGAATAAGTTGATCTCAAAACTCTTATTTTCTTTCAAAGATTCAATTTTTACACGTTAAAAAGTTCTAATGACATAATAGGAACCTTGATTAAGGTAATTTCATTCGAAGATTCCATCTTTACTCATTAAAACACTCTTCTGTGACGTCAAAGGGAACTCGAATACGTTTAACTCAAAAACTCTTATTTTCTTTCAAAGAAATCTTTGGACATTAAAATGGTCTAGTAACAAAATAGGTGCCCTTATTGAGGTCGTTTCATTCAAAGATACAATCTTTACTCACTAAAAAGCACTCTTCTCGACCTTATCGGGAACTCGAATAAGTTAAACTCAAAGCTCTCATTTTCTTTCGAAGATTCAATCTTTATACATTAAAAAGGTCTACTGACATAATAGGTCCATTGAATGATGTAATTTCATTCAAAGATTCAGTATTTACTCATTAAAACACTCTTCGTGATGTCAAAGGGAACTCGAATAAGTTTAACTCAAAACTCACATTTTCTTTCAAAGACTTAATCTTATTACATTAAAATGGTCTACTGACATATTAGGTACCTTAATTGAGGTATTTTCATTCAAAGATATAATCTTTCATCATTACAAGACTCTTCGGGACGTCAAAGGAACTCTAATAAGCTTAATTCAAAACTCTCATTAAAAAGGTCAAGTGACATAATAGGTTCCTTGATTGAGACATTTTAATTCGAAGATTCAATCTATAGTCATTGAAACACTCTTTGCGACTTCGCAGGGAACCAGAATATTTTAAACTCAAAACTCTCACTTTCTTACAAAGATTCTATCTTTAGCGGTAAAACCACTCTTCCCGACTTCAAAGGGACCTCGAATATGTTAAACTCAAAACTCTAACTCTGTTTCAAAGATTCAGTATTTCAATCTTTAAACATTAAAATGGTCTAGTGACATATTCATACCTTGACTGAGGTAATTTTATTCAAAGATTCACCTTTTAGTTATTAAAACACTCATTGTGACGACAAAGGGAACTCGAATAAATTTAACTGAAAACTCTCATTTTCTTTCAAAGATTTAATCTTTATACATTAAAATCGTCTGGTGACATAATAGGAACCTTGATTGAGGTATTTTCATTCAAAGATTCAGCCTTACTCATTAAAACACTAATCGGAACGTCAAAGGGAACTTGAATAGATTTAACTCAAAACTCTCATTTTCCTTCAAAGTTTTTATCTTTATACCTTAAGAATGTTAGTGACATAGTAGGTACCTTGATTGAGGTATTCTCATTCAAAGATTCAATCTTTACTCACTAAAACACTCTTCAGGTCGTTAAGGGGAACTCAAATAAGTTTAACTCACAACTCTCATTCTTTCAAAGATTCAATCTTTATACATGAAAAAGATCTAGTGACATAATAGGTACCTTGATTGAGATAATTCAATATTTCCACCTTTATACAATAAAATGGTCTACTGACATATAGATACTTTGATTGAGGAAATTTCATTCAAAGATTCAATCATTGCTCATTAAAACACTCTTCGTGACGACAAAGGGAACTCGAATAAGTTTAACTCATGACTCGCATTTTTTTCAAAGATTTAATCTTTAAACATCAAAATGGTCTGGTGACATAATAGGTACCTTGATTGAGGTATTTTCATTCAAAGATTCAATCTTTACTCATTAAAACACTCTTCAGGACGTCAAAGGGAACTCGAATAAATTTAATTCACAACTCTCCTTTTCTTTCGAAGATCCAATCTTGATACATTAAAAAGGTCTAGTGACATAATAGGTACCGTGATTGAGGTAATTTAATTCAAGGAATCAATCCTTACTCATTAAAACACTCTTCGTGACGACAAAGGGAACTCGAATAAGTTTAACTCAAAACTCGCATTTTCAATCGAAGATTTAAACTTTGCAAATTAAAATGGTCCAGTGACGTAATAGGTACCTTGATTGAGGTATTTTCATTCAGAGATTCAATCTTTAGTCATAAAAACACTCTTCGCGACTTCAAAGGGAACTCGAATAAGCTAAATTCTAAACTCTCATTTTCTTTCAAAGATTCAATCTTAATACATTAAAACGGTCTAGTGACATAATAGGTACCATGATCAGGGTAATTTCATTCAAAGATTCTATCTTTACTCATTAAAACACTCTTCGTGTCGTTAAAGGGAACTCAAATAATTTTAACTGAAAACTCTCATTTTCTTTCAAAGATTTCTTTTTTATACATTGAAACGGGCTAGTGACATAATAGGTACTTTGATTGAGGTATTTTCATTCAAAGATTCATTCTTTACTCATTAAAACACTCTCCGCGACTTCATAGGGATCTCGAATAAGTTAAACTTAAAACTCTCAGTTTTTTTCAGAGATTGAATCTTTGTACATTAGAAAGGTCTAGTGACACAATAGGTGCCTTGATTGAGGTCATTTCATTCAAAGATTCAATCTTTACTCATTAAAACACTTTTCGTGATGTTAAAGGGAACTCGAATAAGTTGAACTAAAAACTCTCATTTTCTTTCAAAGATTCAATCATTATACAATAAATAGATCTAGTGACATAATAGGTGCCTTGACCCGTGACTTCATAGGGAACTCGAATAAGTTGATCTCAAAACCCTTATTTTCTTTCAAAGATTCAATTTTTACACGTTAAAAAGTTCTAATGACATAATAGGAACCTTGATTAAGGTAATTTCATTCGAAGATTCCATCTTTACTCATTAAAACACTCTTCTGTGACGTCAAAGGGAACTCGAATACGTTTAACTCAAAAACTCTTATTTTCTTTCAAAGAAATCTTTGGATATTAAAATGGTCTAGTAACAAAATAGGTGCCCTTAATGAGGTAGTTTCATTCAAAGATACAATCTTTACTCACTAAAAAGCACTCTTCTCGACCTTATCGGGAAATCGAATAAGTTAAACTCAAAGCTCTCATTTTCTTTCGAAGATTCAATCTTTATACATTAAAAAGGTCTACTGACATAATAGGTCAATTGAATGATGTAATTTCATTCAAAGATTCAGTATTTACTCATTAAAACACTCTTCGTGATGTCAAAGGGTACTCGAATAAGTTTAACTCAAAACTCACATTTTCTTTCAAAGACTTAATCTTTATACATTAAAATGGTCTACTGACATAATAGGTACCTTAATTGAGGTATTTTCATTCAAAGATATAATCTTTCATCATTACAAGACTCTTCGGGACGTCAAAGGAACTCTAATAAGCTTAATTCAAAACTCTCATTAAAAAGGTCAAGTGACATAATAGGTTCCTTGATTGAGACATTTTAATTCGAAGATTCAATCTATAGTCATTGAAACACTTTTTGCGACTTCGCAGGGAACCTGAATATTTTAAACTCAAAACTCTCACTTTGCCAGAAGCTTTTGTTCCAGTTGCTGCTGTTGGTGATTCCGCATGTGCTAGTGCTTGATAGTGCTTTGCTTCGGAAATTGGACCTCAATGGTTGGTCCTGTGTCTCCATTCGTCAATTGTATAAGTAGTGGGTGGAGCGAGTGGCAGAAAGCGACGAAGGCCCTGTAAGCTCTGAGACAAGTTCAGGTGGAGAGAGGGGTGTTTGGAATACCCTCAAAATAGGGTAGGCAGCTCGACCCGCGCTAACTTATTTAGTAGGGGAAAAGCGTTCTAATAAACAACAGAATCGTTCTAGTATGAAGAGGGGCAAGATGGTGCATAGTCGAGTAGTAAAGTGATTGCTCCTCGATCTTAATGATGGCAACGATGAGGGTTTCACAAAGGATAAGGAGGAAAGAGAAGTACAGCGCCAGAAGAAGAATGATGGCAAAAAATCCCTTCTTTCTCTGGAGCTTCAAAGTCTAGCTCCACCTGCTGCTTGAGCTCTTCGTCTCTGTTCCATATACCCACCAGTAAATAGCTTATACCTATTTCATAAGATATGTGTTTACATCGCTATTGGGTTATATGTTCGATATCATCTTTGCCTTTTCTATCTATAAGGATCTTCCTTGAAGCCCCCTTCTTTCTTTTGTTTCATCTTTTTCACGTGAATCAGCTAGGTATAGCGCCTTTATGTCTGTTAATATGTCTGTTAATCTTTATTGCTTGAGGTGGAAGCGGCCCTTTAAGGAGAGAAATCGAGGCGAGACTCGTAGTCAGCTAGTGCGTTTCTTCTTATTGATAGAGCTTTTCTGTCTGCGCCGCTCATAGACCTCAAACTACATTTGGTCAAAAGGCCCCGGTATCTCAGGTTTAAGGAACCCATACTGTCTTGATAGAGTGAAAACCAAAAAGGAGAGATGAGGCAGCCCCAGAGAACGGGCCGTAGAAAGAGTTTGGGTCTGGGAGAAAGTAGCTGGATGGGGGGTTCCTTATTATAACCCTTTCGAGTTGTTGATAAGCCAAGGGAACATCATATCTCACATCTGAAATGGATACGCGATTGAATACTGATCCGGCCTGTTCGGACCAATCCACAACTGACCCATAGTACCTTACCAATATAGGAATGGCTATGTCTGCAGAGAAGGCTCAAACTTCTCTTCCTCTCTTTCCGTATTTCTTTATATAGATCTAATTCTGAATAAGTGAATGAGCACTCAGTTAGCCTCCCTTATTTACGGTGAATTTCTTGCAAGAATCTCCGTTCAACAGACAAGATTCTGTTATTGTTCCAGTGCACCTTAGTACAGTATCTCAATGGATCGGGGAATTCCCCTCTTTTGATTCATTCGAAAAGCGGAAGTTCAGAAAAGGAGAGGATGACCCATAGGGGAAGACTCTTGGCAACTTCCTTAGGCGGAGTGAGTTGGAGGAAGGGGGGCTGACTCCTTTGGTTTCATTTGCCGGGGCTTCTTACTGACCAGGTTGCAATAGAGCAAAACCGATGATTGGGGCAGCGAGAGGGAAGAACACGTGAACGGCAGAGAAAGTGGCTTAAAGCTCTCGAAAAGGGCCTTGCGAGGGGAATGTTTGGTTCGCATTGGCGTCAGTGCCATCTCCTATGAGATTTTTCATTTCCATTTTGATTAGAGTGCTACTGATAGAGTCAATATCCACTCGCCGAGTCAGAATTTCCTAGATAGCTGGGAAGCTTTGTTTTCCCAACTCTCCCCTTGCACATTTGACTTCCTTTCAGTCAGCGCTGTTGTTTGTTAGTCAGCGAGATTCCTTAGTTGCCCTTCCCAACATTGATTCATTCTGGAACTGGAAATGCATTTTCTTAGGAAATCAACCAACGTTCAATGAGAGAGAAAAGCCCAGCTTCCCTTAGCATTGATCACAAGAACAGGGTATATCGGTATCGTAAGGTAAATCAACTATGTAAATCTGTTGCCTCCACTCTTTCTTTTGACTCTCTGGGCACCGTTTCCAGACTGGATCAGAAATCTGAAGTGAAAGGTCACCCTTTCTATCTTATTAGTAAAGCGCTAACTCAGATTAGCATATTACGCCATCATACCTTACATTTACATGCATCTCTTCAATACGAATACAGTCACGAGCAATCTCCTATGAAGATGGCGTTGTTGAAGTGGCTTTCTCCCATTATCATTTCACTTATACTTCAAGATTATGGGCAGGCGTATCAACTCCATGTAAGAATATGGAGGTCTCGAGTTTAGGCCTCCTAAACAGTAGCGTGTGACTTGGCTGGGTTCTCATTAAGCAGGAAACTTGCTAAGCGATTAGCTTATTTGGCTTGTCGTCTTACCTTCTTTCTTTGGAAAGAAAATATGATTCTAAATTACATAAGATGTTCTATTCCAACGGAACTGGGGTCTTTGAAGAGACACTTGCCTTTCCATCACTGCTTTGGTGTGCAGTTCCTAGATTCTATCCACACAGCATGTTCAGGCTCATTGGGGAAGGAAGAGAAGGTGAGGTCAACGAACAGCATTAAAACAGTTGTATCCAGGCCCAATATACAGCGTGTTTTTCGGCTTCAAAACTAGCATTTAATGCTTAGGACGGACTTCGCTCCCTCTTTCCAGGAATAGCCCCCGGACTTAGATTACTTACTCGTGGTATTTCGCAATGTGACCTTGAAGAAAAAGCCCCAGAACCAGTGGAAGTACACACCAATTCCGTATCAAGTCGAAGGATTTTCAACTGAAAACCGTCTGTCTGTCTCAAAGGTTATGAGCCCTGCAAGCTACCAAACTGTTCTACCCCCCGCTTCTATTGGCGCTGATGGAGCTAAGCCTCTAAGGAATTGCTCCGCCCATAATCTTGAATCTCTTTACGACTCTAGTGACAACATCAAAAAGAAAGGGGGAATCTGGGCCCACATTCCATGTCAATAGGTACAAGCAAGCTTATGGGCCGTCACAAGTCAGATATTACACCAAAGGGTGATCCCCGGGCGGCCTGCTTACTACTGCAATGCTTCAGCGGGTATAGCGAGGAAAGCGGTCAAAGGCGCTAGCCTAATTCTAGAATAGCTTCGGCTGGAAGACTTTCTTCTTTTTCAGATTCTTCTACAGGTTTCCAGAATGAAGTCAAGCTAAAAAAAGTGAGTGATTCTGTGCCTTCGACTGTTTGTTAGGAGAAAAAGGAAGATCTTCCACCGCAGGAAGTGGCAGTGACTGTAGCCAACTCCTATTATACAACAATCCTTGAGTGTTTCTAACCCTTTTCGATTTGAGCCAGTGATTGGAACTATTTCCTCTAACTATTGATGCGCCGTATCAAAAACCAAACCGGACTTGGTCCAGCCAAGCATAACAGACAGATTCATCACATCGTAAAGCGGAAGACATACATATGGTCATGGAACTCTCAGAATACTTCAAACAGCAGATATAGTCAAAGAGCTCCTGTCAGCCAAGTCAATTGCCCTAGTCCTTTACTATAGAGGGCACAGCAGGCTCTCGATAGACCTCTTTCTTCCATGTTTGGGGAAGCGGTTCTGACCATTTTCCTTCCTTCAACTGTCTCATTCTTAGAGTTGCTCCACAAGGCTAACTAACCTGTCTCCATCCCTGTGGTCAGGAATGGATCGGAATGCCCTTCTTGTATTTGGCTATCCCGTTGGCTCAACCTTTTGCGTTTGATTTCCTCGACATACTCAATCCAAGAGAACTGGGTAAATCTGGAATTTCTTCCTCTTTTGATTCTTGATTGGTGAAACCACTTATCCCCGAAGTAGGAACTAGAGCTGTAGGCTCTTTTCGGCCTTCTTCTTTGGTTATAGTGGTACGGGCGGCTTTTTGGGCTTCCCATTAACCGGGATGTCTGTCTGATTGGTCAAATCATGACATCCCGCAGACGCAGTTGAAACGCTCTTCTTAGAACTTAGCCTTTACACGCAGGAGAGAAATTAACCATAATTTTACTTTTTGCATTGTATATAGATATTTCTATATATCTCCCTTCTATATTAGTGCAAATCTCATTGAAATTGGATCCTTCTTTTTCACTTCACAGCGACTTCGCTAAGTAATGCCTCAACGAACAACATCAAATTGGCATCTCCCTCCTCATATCTAGTCGACGAGCGCTCCGCTCCCGATGCAACGAAACAACCTCTTCTCGAACAAAAGGAAAAAAGCTTCTCAAAATCCAAAGCCACAAGGCTGCTAGTTCCCAATTAGCAAAAGAACAAAACCCATAACCATACCTGACAGACGCATATCTTATACAATGCCCGAAGGTCACAACATCTGCTGCTTTTGTTCTTAAGGAGCAAGCCGAGCCAGGTTAGCCTAATACACTGACACTTACAGGTGATGTTGAGAAAGTTCACCCCAGACAGGCAACTGAGAGTGTCCTTTCTTTTCAAGATTCTGACTCCCTTCGCTTCCTAGCAGACAATGAGGTTCGTTTTTTAAAAGCCAACCCATTACAGAAAAAGAAGGCAATGAAGATGCTCAGAAGAAAGCTTACCTTAACGTAGCTCACATCATGTACTTCAGGGAACCGGTGAGAAGGGAAGAAAAATAGCACAAAGAGAATTGAGACGTCTGGCAGAGAAGAGGGCGAAACAGGGTAGCCGTGGGGAAACCTGTGGCTTGATTGAATCATTCAAAGTGACTGACAGCGAACAGAGATGGGACAAGGATTCGCGTAATATAAGTAGGAGATTGCATTGAATTTGAAGTGGATGAGAACGGCCAGAAAGAAATAGGAAAATATGGGCCAAGTTATTAATAACACAGCAATCAATTCATTCTATTTCAACTTCTTCAGCTCTTCACTTGATGACTTTCACCGCTTGAAAATACCGCTACCCGAAAAGAAATGTAAGCTGCCCCATCATGGCCAATTTACAGGGTTATTCTCCAAACATTGGAAAGAAATTCCATTCCAGAGCTTGTCAAATACCAACTCGTAAACTACCATCTCATTTGAATTCAAAAAGCGGGTCAACGTGCTGACGTTGGTAGAAGCGCAGTGCGTTGAGTGGACGAACTACCCCCCCTACTGTTGATTTCATACTCTTCTCTAGTGGCGCCTTTACTTGTACTTGGATAGTACCCCAGCCGGGGGACTTTTTATATTATAGAAAAAGGATACGTGTCGGGTGTTGCGGATTTGGCACCTGATGCCGTTATGGCATTTGAAAGTGGATGCTATTTTCGCGGGGCAATTTCCTCGTCATTGACTTAACAAAGCCTCTATGCTTTCACAAAGTAAAGGCAGGCTCACAGCCACTGGATCTAGATCTTGGCCGGTTGAGATGGATGGACTTGGACTTCTGGTGTCCGCTTTTGGCCCTTCATCTGTGTTCAGCATATCTATCTCCAGGAGAGAAGTTTAAGGAATGGAGACAACAGTGGTGGCTAATCCCTTATCTAAATCTAAATGCTGCGCTTTCTGTAATGGTAAGGGGGTTGTTGTTGCTTCACAATCCTTGTGTGTTTAAGAAAATAGAACTTGTCTCCTTGCTAACAGCCAATCCGGAAAGAGGATTTGGAAGCCTTTGAATCCAAGACAGAGTACCTCCAAGTAGAGTGGAGTCTCCCGCAAAGGTAGCTGGGCTAACAGCTTCTCAATCGCAAAGCGCGGCACACGCATCTGGTCCTCAGTAGAGGAGATTACTGACTTTGCTGGTAGAAGGGGTTTTTCAAAAGACTCTATCCCGGGACTATTTGAGGAATTTAAAAGAAGCCCTTCGCTTCGAACATCTGTAATTGTTTGTAATAGGGGGCTGCTAGTAAGTCCATTAACCCTGTTATGTATTGCTATAACAGAGCCGTCACAAAGCTGGATCGATCCTGGCTCAGAAGGAAAATGGGTGGCATATTCCATAAACAAAATGAAAAAGTAATTTTCCACTTTTTCTTAGTGATTGGGAATCTAAATTCGAAAGATAAGAAATGGAAAACAAAGTGGATGATCCATGTCTATTACACCAATCTCTTGGAGATTGTGCGCCTTTCCGCTACTATTCATTGCTCTAAACTCTACTTGTCACTAAAGAAGTGAAGCTCGTTCCATCGTCTTTGGCCCCATCCATGCGGATCAGGAACCCTTCGTCAGACCCAAAAGGGCAGAAGGAAGAGCGACTGAGACTTTCAAAGAAAAAACTCTGACTCCGCTTGTTTGCTCTTTAAATGCCGTCGTTTGCTGGATTGGTCAGCTCCTGCTTACCCGGAATAGCTCAACCAACTAGAATTCCTTATTCAAAGTAGTCAGAAAGGTTTGACTGATCCCCCGTGGGATTGTTCGGTGGGGTAAACGTTCTTGCACTTAGCCAGCCGTATCCGCTATTGAATTCCGTACTAAGAAGGCGAGGCTCATGAGACAGAGAAGAGGCGACGAGAAGTTCTTTCTGCCCTTTTACTTGGGAACAGAGGGTGCCATTTGCCCTGTATAGATTCTGGTCAGAGAGAGCTAAATTAAGGGACCTATAGCGACCCGTTCCGAAGAGATGTCTCTAGTCAGTTGTACAAGTTCTCTTCTTAGCGAAAATGAGAGTTTGATCGGAACGCTAGCTAGATGCTTAACACCTGCATGTCGAACATGCTTAATGGGGAGCGTGGGGGCGGAAAACAGACAAAGTCTATAACGGAAAAGGCGTCTCTTCTCAATCTCAAAGCAAGGCTGCCTTCTTCTTTGGTGAGTGAGTATTGCGTCGATCAATGGATCGGTTCTTCACTCCTTTATTTCCTTATATAGACGCATTCTCTTTCATTACTCAATGGCTCTAAATTTCCTTCGCCCAAAGCTCCTTTTTCGGGCTAAAGTGGAGAAGCAGTTTTCGATTTCCTGTCGCATCTTTCCGACTTCATTTTCTAGATTTCTTTTGTTGTTCCGTGGTCTTTATGCCACTCTCTAAATGGTTCAATCACTCTTCCTTTGAGCAATAGTCGAAACTTAGCTCAACGTGGTCCTTCATTCTCCTTATTTATTGAGAATCCATGCAAGACAATTCCGTTTTTTCCTTCTTCTTTCTCAACCGTCTGGTGTGAGCATGGGTGTCTTATAGACAGATGTGACCTTGGTGGGATGACATGGACCAAACCTCCCAGTTACTGGATCTTCTCTTTCTCAGCAGCCTACGCTTGTTGTTTTGTTTCCACATCAGCTCGTTGCTTTGAAACTTCCTTTGTGCATGAACAAAGCCTCCGGTAGAGCCTGGCCACTGCGGCTGATCGGCCTCAGGGCGGGAAAAAGGACGACGGGACAGGAAATGGATTCACATAGCTTTTGATGACTCAACCGCTGAAGCGCGGGATGGAAGTGATTAGAATTAGCTGCTCTACTTGGAACCCTTAGCTAGAAAGCTGGTTGAGCAATCTGATTTTCATATGAATTACGAAGGCTTGTTAGAAGGTTGGGAAATTCAAATTCAAATCGCTTGCATCTGCCAACACAAGGTCGACCAGTCCGCCACTTGCGGATCACTTTTGTACGCTTTTGACCTGCTTTTTCAAGTATTACAGGGCGCCATTCCCTGACTTCTGGTGTGGTGCCCGCGGGCTTAGTTTCTGACGTGATTGGATCTATGTTTGGTAAAGAGTTCTTGAAGAACTTCATCACCATCCTCGGAGAGGTCAACCGGGTTTACCAAGTTGGGATCAGCTCCTTGAAAAGGAAAACTTAGGTGAAAGTTACTTTGACCTCTGCCCTAGAGGATCAGTAGGCGAATTGAGAAAGTTTGATCTCATATATACGGAAAATGACTAACTTGTATTCAAGATAGGGTAGAGACTCCCAATTGAAAAGGTTGGCCCGATGTGAGTTAGCTCCAGGTTCCTTTGTGACAGTTCTGCACGGTTTAAGGCTTCTTATTCAAAAGAAGCGTCTGAGAAGAAGAAAAACCCTGGGAAAGTTGCTACAATTCTTAAGAATGGAGTATTCATGAGAGAAGAATCAAAACCTGACATTGCAATCAAGGAGCATATGGGCATTTCCTCTACTATCTATTTGCGGATGAGATCATCCTTATATAAGCGTTTAGAGAAAGAGTTGCACGACGCTTGGGACAGGTAGCCGATTCCTCAATGAGTCCTACGATGTAGATTCAAGTTCTTGACCTGGAGCGTAGCCCTTAGAAAACTGGGAACTTGCGTTGTATGGACAGAGAAAGCCTGAAACCCCTCCTAGTAAAGCCGATATGGGGAGGGCCTAAAGAGCAATAGAACGTGCGTTACTGCGCACGAGAATGGGCATGACATCGATATTGATTGTTCTAGCCCGATTCTCTAAGAAGATGGAAACTTGATAGCGGAATAGACTCCTTGCCTTATCCGATCTACTGGAATTGGTGTTGATCCTTTAGTCTTGCCTCTGCCTTGCAAAACAATGCTAGGGCGTGTGTTCGGGGGTTTGGTTTTGACCCTTGGATCGTTTGCTCCGCTAACATTGATTTAAGACCAAGGACATAAGGGGCGGGGTAAAAGAAGGGTGGAAATATAGATCAATAGGCAAAGCTTATAGCCTAAGCTAGTACTCTATTCCAGTAGTGCGAATACTTGCTTGCGTGGCTGTACATGTGTGATCGGTTGGTCAATTAACATCAACCTTCGCAATAGCACGAATCATTGTAAAATAGGGCTATTGGTCGGGTAAGTCGAACCACAGGGACTACGCTAGTCTAATACAACCTAAATGTCTAGAATCATTCTTAGAATGATGAAGGGTGTATAGAGGTTTTGTTGGATGTCACTTAAGCTAGGAAATTAAAAGTGCATAAAACAATAAATTGCAAGAATTCAAGGGAGTGAGTACAAGTAAAGAAGGCTAGGGAAATGAATCCACCTCCATCCCTATACACATGCTAGGTTAAGATTAATTTAAGGGGAAAACAACATATATGATAGTCATGATACATAACAATACTAGGTTGCTATAATATCCTTAAGAAGTTCATTTAATTAGAAAGGCAAGAATAAACCATCAAAGGTTCACATGATCAACTACCTAAACTAAAATGTAGCTTAGAACATGCTTACTAAGCCAAGGATTATCAAGCCCTAATTTAAATGGTGAATGCACATAAAGCTAAGAATCAAGTATAGCCCATCAAAGGGAAACCCTAAGCCATGAACTATCTAGGTTCTCCAACTCCATGCCATTAAAACCATTCCATGATCTAACTTCCATTGTCACCATGGAAGTGCAAGCAATATGATTAAGAAAAGCAACCATCCAAGACAAGATGAATAACTCACAATAATCATTTAAAACATTCAACATTCATTACAACAAAAATGAGGCTCTTGACCATGGAAAGACTATCAAAAATACATTGTAATCCCCAAAAATAAACTATACTAACACATGCTTACAAGGGAGGGGTTTCATCACCTCCCTAGATGAGGTTTAGTTACCCATTGGTGAACTAGAAGAAGGAAGAAGCATCATCCTCATCTCCATTTTCGAGCTCCTACTGTAGCACTCAAGAACACCCTTCTCCTTGCTCTCTTCTCTCTCCTTTCTCTTGCTCAAGATAAAGCTTTTTGATATATGTGGCCTTTGGGTAGCCTTTTATGCTCCAACAATACCCTCTCTCTCCTCCAAGGAACACCTCCAACCACTTCATAAAGAAGGAAGATGGCATTGAGGAAACCAATGTGCAAGTGGGCTGAAATGAGCCATTTCCGAAGGGCATTCTGCCTGATTTTCGAGCACACGCTTGGTGACTTCGAGCACTCTAACTTAGTGCAATGTGCAACATGCTCCTCTTGCTCAGTGCTGACCTATTTTGGGAAAACTGCTATAACTTTGTGTCCCGAACTCCGAATGACGATCTGTTTGAAGCTTTGGAGAGCTGATTCAGTGCTTTAAAAACTTCATGTTTTGATGAAGACCCAATTCTCAAGTCTAGTTGGTCGAAAATGGGGAGAAAGGCAGTACATCAGTGCTGCTAGGCAGTTATGCGCACCTCTGTTGTGAAGATCATAACTCTCTGCTCCGAACTCCGAATGATGAACCACTTGAAGATTTGGAAAGCTGATTCAGAGCTCTAAATCTTTCATGTTATGAGGGAAGTCCAGTTCTCGAGTTTGGAAGGTCAAAATGGCAAGCAAAGTCCAGGCTCTACTGCTGCCAGAATTCAGCATTGGCACCTTTTGTTGCTCAAGATTCCACAAGGCCTTATTCTTGTTCCATTTTGGCCAATGAACCTGAAAATGCATAAAAACATAGAATTGGAGTTAATCTACATAAAATAATCAATAACTGGACTTTGTTAATGTAATTTAGGGCGCTTGAATATACATTATTCGGCGCTTATCACACCCCCAAACTTACATTTTGCTAGTCCCTTAGCAAAACTACAATGAAAAACATAAAGAAAAGACAACCATGGGCATGCTACTACAAAAATATCCTCCATGGTAAAATGAGATAGAAACATAGCTCAAATACAACTTGAAACAGACAAAAACTGGAGATGGGGTCATTGGGAAAACTACCTTGCATATATGAAGTATTGATACAAAAATTGGCTAAATACTTTTCTACATACATGCATCAACATCAAAGTCTATATAAATAACTCAATTATCATCTCTTGAATGGAAATCAACTCTAGCTTCAGTGAAAGTGAATTGGATTCTCAACATGCGGCTTTTACTTTCTTTTCCAATTCCAAGGCACAAGTTTTCAAGTCAATGAATTCCCTTTTACATGAAGTTCCTAAGGCATGATTTTATTTTCAAGACAACTTTTGTTGCTTGTTAACAATTTATTTCAACACATAAGCGAAACATAGAATGGTTGTGCAATGCTGAAGTCCCTTAAGCTTTCTAACCAACCCTTGTAGCAAGCGTTAGGCCAACAACTCCCAAACCAGATGGCTTTAGGGTGCTAAGTGTAGAGACACTCCATAGGGCTTAATAGCTCAAGTTGGAAAGGCTACGAACTCCAACGAACCATGTTTATTACTAGTTTATTTTTTTTTTTGAATGACCGTGCAATGTTTAAGTCCCTTAAGCTTTCTAACCAACCCTTGTAGCAAGCGTTAGGCCAACAACTCCCAAACCAGATGGCTTTAGGGTGCTAAGTGTAGAGACACTCCTAGGGCTTAATAGCTCGAGTTGGAAAGGCTACGAACGTCAACTGGTCATTTTTATTTTTATTTTTATTTATTTATTTTTATTTTTTATTTATTTATTTATTTTTTTTTGAATAAAAGATACATGCCAAAGGTATCCATCTATCAGGTTCATCAAATCAGATTAACTAGGTCAAGGTCAAGGTCAATCAAGTTGCATGCCTCACAGTTAAGTTTCCAATGTGCATCTGTGCATTGTGAAGCTTAAAAGAGTGTAAATCCAGCAAGAATCTAATTGAGGCATTTATACAGACTACATTGTATTTACATGATCATTTCAACTCAAATTTTTCTTTATTTTCAAAATTTTTCAATTGCTTCTATACACAAGGTATTAAACATATGTTTCACCTCCGACAAGTGTCAAGTTATACTATCATTGCTTAGCAAAAATTATGGAACCAAAAATATGCCAAGAATGCTTGATGCACCCCCAAACTTAAATGACACAGTGTCCTCAATGTGGACATGGATGCAAGTGAGAGACAAAAATGACAACGAGTATAAAAGGAACAACAATACCCAGGGGGAGGGAACGGCATTTTGAGACAAAAACCCCCAAACTTGAACTGGACTGCGCAACCTGGAAAGCAACATGAAGAACCAAAAGAAACAACCACAAACAGCATTAATAGCACAAGCATAAAGACAGAAAACGAATGTATCGAAAGTTAACAGAACATAAAGAATTTGCATTGCAAAAAGAGTTTACATGATGACAAAAAGAGCTGTGCAGGGATCATGTCGACCAGAGCAACCTATACATAGCAAATTCTTACAGTATAAAAGGAAAACAAAATATACAAGAGAAATAGTTACAGAGGAAACAAAAGAGAAGGTCCACACGCGCAACAAGCTACTGGCCAGAAGGTAAACGGGCGAGGATGGAATGGAGGAGAGATTGAGTCTTACGCCGTTCAGCGGAAGCCAAACGACGGTCCTCAGCAGCAACACGGCGATCTTCAGCAGCAAGACGACGATCTTCTTCAGCACGGGAAGAAGACTCACACAGAGCCTGAGTGCACGCGGACAAAGAATGCTCAAAACGATCGAGTCGCACATGAATACCGGCAATGGAAGCCCGGATGAAAGCCTGGTCCTGGTGAGAGTCGACCGAAGGCTCTACCCGCGCAGTGGCTGCGGCGGTGGAAACTGCCTCAGAAGGAGGAGGAGGTGGAGCGTGGATGAACAGGGGGGCCGGAGGCGGAGGGGTACTAGAATGGCTCAGAACATTGATCCACCGGCGCTGGGTAAAAATTTTAATTTTGTCGCCTTTTGGTTCGTGGGGAGGAACAACGAAACCCTTGTGCTGAAGGAGTCGAGTGATGAAAAACGGCAAAGGCAATTTCCGATTTTCAACTCGCGGAGCCCGTGCATTATGAGCATCATGCCAGAACTTCATAAAGGTGGACCAAATGAGCTCTGGGATGGAGAACCATTGGCCTTGGTCCATGGCATATAAGGCTTGCAGAAAGAGGCCCCGACGCTCGGTGCTGTGCACCAAAGGGCAAACATTGTGCTTGAAGACAGTGTCAATGAACCATAGGCGTTCCGGAAGATTGGTCTTGCGGATAAAAGACCGGGGCCGAGTAGGATCGTCAATAGGGCAAATGGCAGCGGCAATCTGCGCCACAGTTAATGTATCCGGCTCCTCATATAAAGGGAGATTCTCACGATTGACAATGTCATCGGGGCACTCAATGGGGCAACCAGAAACCTGAATGATGTCGGTCATAGTGAAAGTATAGGCGGTGCCATCAATGGATGTAGTGAGAGAAATGGGTGGCTCTTCAGGGCACTGGAGATTCTGGTAGAAGAGGCGCACTACACGGGGGTAGGCAACCCTGGCAAGGGGTGCGCAAATGTGTTGCAGACGCCGGTTAGTCAATTCGGTGACAGCCCACGAAGTTGTGGGTAGAATGTCAAAGGCATCCGTGAGCGGAAATGAGAGTTCGTAGTTGAGTTGTTTGCGATCCCAAGGATCACGTGGTCGCTCATGAGTGACAGCACGGGCACCTGAAGAGGGTCGAGGAGGGCGAGAAGGACCGGCACGAGACATTTAGAGAGGTGGACTTGGTTGAGGAATTTCAGCGAACACCTGGCGTGCACCACAAAAAGGAGAAGATGGAAGTGAGTGGGATGGAGGAGCAAACCCAAAAAATTTTTGCAAGATAACAAGCTCTAGCATAGAGCAACATCAACAACAAGCAACCCAAGCATCAACAAAATCACCGACATGCAATCCCATCCTCCTTATGATGAAATAAAGACAAGGAAAGGAGAAAAAAAAAGGAAGCTCACATACCTTGGGACAGAATATGAAAGGGGAACTGCAGAGATGTAGGGGTGGTGGCAATGTGGGTGGGCTGGTGGTGGATGAGAGATGGATTGGGTGTTGTGGGTAGAGAGAGGAGGTGGTGGCATGCATTTGGTGCATGGAGGGGTTGGTGGGTGGTGTGCCGAGAGAAAGGTGGTGTGAGGGGGTGAGGGTGTGGGAGTTTGATGGGTTGAGAGGGAGGTGGAGTGGGGAGGTTGGTTGGTTGGTGTGGGGAAAGGGAGGAGCCGAGAGATAGGAAGGTTGGTTGTGAGGTGGAAGAGGGGTTGGTGGTGGTTTTGTGGGTTGAGAGGGAGATGGAGTTGCGAGGGAGAGAATGGGTTTTAAAAGAGAGAAAAGAGAGCTTGGTTCGAGCACTCGAAGGCCTACTTCGAGTGCTCGAAATGGGGGCAGAGAGTTGGGTTTGGCATAGGGTGTGGGAAGGAGGAGTTCGAGCACTCGAAGCTTGGTCTTCGAGTGCTCGAAATTGGAGCAGTGGGTTGCAGGGAAGGGTGAGGGGTGCCGAGAGGTGAGCTGGGTGGTGAGGGGTGTGAGGGGTGGCATGCATGCATGGGCCTGCATGCATGCATGGCCGAGAGGGTGGATGCAGGAAGGTTGATGGTGTTGGAGGGGTGAGGAGGTGAGAGGGGTGGTTTGAGAGGGTTGCATGGAAGGTGGTTAGCTGGGTGGTGAGGATGATGTGGGGTGTTGATGTTGGTGTGGGATGGTGGGTTGTTGTTGTGTTGCCGAGAGAGAGAGAATGTGGGTTTGAGAGGGATGGTTTGGGTAGGTTGCAGGAAATGGGGTTGTTGTTGGGGAGGAAATGGTGTTTTGTGAGGAAGCCGAGAGTAGTGAGGGTGTGAGGGGTGGCATGCATGCATGGACGTGCATGCATGCATGCAGGGTGGTGATGGTCGTTTAGAGAGAGAGAGAGATGGTGGGTTTGGATGTGGGGGTTGGTATGGTGCATGGTGTGTATTGAGATGTTGATGGCATAGTGGCCGAGAGATGGTGTGAGAGAAGCTGGTGTAGGTTGGTAAGAAGGGTGAGTTGATTCTTGCATGGTGGCTCATGCATTTGGGGAGGGTTGCAGATAGAAGGTGATTGCTGAGTGGTGGGTTTGGCATGCATGCATGGGCGTGCATGCATGCATGCAGTGTGGTGAGCTGGGTGGTGAGGGAGGTGGGTTTGGTGTGTGGATGGGGAGTTGGCTGCGAGGATGGGAGTTGGAGCACTCGAAATGGCCTTTTCGAGTGCTCGATATTGTGGCAGAGAGTGAGGGTTGGCTGGGGCATGGAATTCGAGCACTCATACCAGAATTGAGAGTGCTCGAAATGAGGGCAGTAGGTTCGGCAGTATGGATGGAAGAATTTGGAGCACTCAAATTGGAAGCTAGAGTGCTCCAAAAATGGGCAGTGAGCATGGGATTGATGGTGAAGACATCTGGAGCAATCCAAATGGAATTTAGAGTGCTCCAAAATGGGTAGTAGCTCATGGAATTTTGATTAGATCATTCGAGCACTAGAATCTTGGCCCAGTGAGCATTTTGAATGGATGCAAGTGCTGAAACAAATGTGTCAAACTTTGCAACATCTTGCTAATGCATGAATATAATTGGAAAATTTTTTTTTTTTTTTTTTTTTTTTAAAATGTAACACATTTCCAATGTATGGATGAATTTTGAACTTTGCAAATTCATTCCATTCCAATGCATGGATGTAAAAATTTTTACATTTGGCATGCCATTCCCATGCATGGAAAGATTTTTGAAGCTTTGCATGGCAGTTGGAAAAATATTTGAAAACTTTGCATGGCATTCCATGCATCGAAAATTTTTCATGTCATTCCCATGTATCGAAAAATCATTGCAAGCAGCAGCTTCAATTCAAGCCATGCATGGAAAATTTTAAAACGTTGCACATTATTCCAATCTAATGCATGGATGGATTTTTGAAGCTTTGCATGCATGGAAAGAAATTGAAATTTTGCATGGGACAATGCATGGGGAATTTTGAAAAATTTTCAAACATTGCAAATGCATGGAAAAAATTTTAAACAGTGCAAGAATTTCAATGCATGGATGATTTTGCGAAAATTTTCAAGAATGTATTACAAATGAGACATTATGCACATGAGTAGCATTCCCAAGATCCGATGAAATTGCTAGGAAGCGATGGAAATTTCCGGGAATGAAAATTAGAGTTGAGAAGGTCTAAGAAAAATCAAATTTTTGGCTTTTCTAAACCATTTCCCAGAAAATTTTTGCAAGGCACGAGCAATTTCAAAAAGAAGGAAGCTTGGAAATTGAAAGAATTGCTTCCCTTGCTTTGCTAAATTTAATGTCGATAGCTAGACCAAGCTAGAGCAGGCACTACTCCTCATAAATGGGGTCCGTCAAGGGGACTTCCTCAACTTTTCGGGTTAGAATTGTGCTGTCAATGCAAGGCTTAAGCCTTTGGCCATTTACCTTGAAGAGTGATCCACTTGCAGGATCATGAAGTTCGATTGCTCCATGAGGAAAGACGGTAGTGACAATGTATGGACCATCCCATCTTGACCGGAGTTTACCGGGAAAGAGTTTCAAGCGGGAATTGAAAAGCCAGACCTTTTGTCCCGGGGCAAAAGACTTTTTGACGATGTGTTTGTCATGGAAAGCTTTAGTCTTTGCCTTGTAAATTTTTGCATTTTCATACGCGTCATTACGCAATTCCTCAAGTTCATTCAATTGCAACGCACGATTAGAGCCGGCTTGTTTGAGATCAAAATTGAACCTTTTTACGGCCCAATAAGCACGGTGCTCTAATTCTACCGGGAGATGACATGCTTTGCCAAAGACAAGTCGATATGGTGACATGCCAATGGGTGTCTTATAAGCTGTCCGGTAAGCCCAAAGTGCATCGTTTAGCCGTAATGACCAATCTTTGCGGTCCGATCTAACCGTTTTTTCTAAAATGTGCTTAATCTCCCGGTTAGAAATCTCTACTTGACCACTCGTTTGAGGGTGGTAAGGTGTAGCAACCTTATGAATGACTGAATACGTAGCAAGGACGGATTTGAGATAACGATTTCGGAAATGAGATCCGCCATCACTAATGATTGCTCGGGGTGTACCAAAACGACTAAAGATGTGAGATTGAATGAAATGGATCACGACTTTATGATCATCGGTTTTGGTAGCCACGGCTTCAACCCATTTAGACACATAATCCACCGCTACAAGGATGTACTCATAGCCATAAGAAGATGGAAATGGTCCCATGAAGTCAATCCCCCACACATCAAAAATTTCAACAATTAAAATGTTGGTGAGGGGCATCATGTCTCTTCGGGACATGGATCCATGTTTTTGACATCGTTCACACGATTTGCAAAAATTGTATGCATCCCGGAACAAGGTAGGCCAAAAGAATCCGCTTTGAAGGATTTTGTTAGCGGTCTTTTTGGCACTGAAATGGCCTCCACAAGCAAGAGTATGGCAAAAATTTAAAATGCTTGTGGCCTCGGTTTCAGGAATACATCGCCGGATGATTTGGTCCGGGCAATACTTGAATAATTCCGGATCTTCCCAAAAGAAATGCTTGACTTGGGAGAAAAACCGGTCCCTCTCTTGTTTGGACCAATGAGCTGGAATTTTGCCAACCGCAAGATAATTGACAATATCCGCAAACCACGGAAGAGTAGAATGTGAAACTTGAAGAAGTTGCTCATCCGGAAAGGAATCACGGATGGCTGCAAATTCTGAAGATTTCTCAATAAGTAAGCGAGAGAGATGATCGGCGACAACATTGTCGGTCCCTTTTTTGTCCCGGATGTCAATGTCAAACTCTTGAAGTAAGAGGATCCATCGAATTAAGCGGGGTTTTGTCTCTTTTTTCGCTAACAAATGCCTAAGAGCGGCATGATCTGAAAAGACGATGACCTTGGAGCCAAGAAGATAGGAGCGAAATTTATCCAAGGCGTACACCACAGCTAGCAATTCTTTTTCAGTGGTGGTGTAGTTCAATTGGGCATCGCAGAGAGTTTTGCTAGCATAATAAATGACATGCGGAAGTTTATCCACACGTTGGCCCAAAACCGCCCCTAATGCATAATCGGATGCATCACACATGATCTCAAAGGGAAGAGACCAATTAGGGGGTTTCATGATTGGGGCAGAGGAGAGGAGAATGCGAAGTTTGATGAAAGCTTCCATGCAAGCGTCATCAAAATTGAACGGAACATCCTTGGCTAAGAGATTACACAAGGGCCGTGAGATTTTGCTAAAATCTTTGATGAAGCGACGATAGAATCCGGCATGGCCAAGAAAAGAACGGATTTGACGGACGGAATTCGGAGGAGGAAGATTAGAGATTAACTCAACTTTTGCCTTGTCTACCTCGATTCCCCGCTTAGAAATGACATGTCCTAAAACAATGCCTTCTTGGACCATAAAGTGGCTTTTCTCCCAACTTAGAATGAGATTCGTCTCTTTGCATCTTTGGAGCACAAGAGATAAATTTTTGAGACACGAGTCAAAGGAGGAGCCAAATACGGAAAAGTCATCCATGAAAACTTCCAAGAACCTTTCAACCATATCGGAGAATATGGACATCATGCACCTTTGGAACGTTGCCGGTGCATTGCATAGACCAAAAGGCATGCGTCGATAGGCAAAAGTACCAAAGGGACATGTGAATGTTGTTTTCTCTTGATCTTGGGGGGCGATGGCCACTTGGTTATAGCCAGAATAACCATCAAGAAAACAGTAGAAGCTTTGTCCGGCTAACCTTTCTAGGATTTGATCAATAAATGGGAGTGGGAAATGATCCTTCCTAGTTGATGAGTTGAGTTTACGATAGTCAATGCACACACGCCACCCGGTGGTGGTTCGTTGTGGCACGAGCTCGCCCGCTGAATTTTCAACAACGGTGAACCCGGATTTCTTGGGGACAACTTGTGTGGGGCTCACCCACTTGCTATCAGAGATAGGATAGATGATTCCCGCATCTAGCAATTTGATCACCTCTTTCATGACCACTTCCTTCATGTTTGGATTTAACCGGCGCTGGACCTCTCTAGTAGGCTTTGCGTCATCCTCCATATGAATGCGGTGCATACAAATGGAGGGGTCAATTCCTTTCAAATCTGCCACTGTCCAACCAATAGCTTCTTTATGCTCTTGGAGCACTGCTAAAAGGTTGGTCTCTTGGTCTTTTTGAAGGTCCGAGGCAATAATGACCGGAAGGGTTTGCTTTGGACCAAGGAACACATACTTGAGATGGGCCGGGAGCGGCTTAAGCTCAAGTTGTGGCGGAGATAACAATGATGGGACCGGAGGAGTGGTGGAAAGTTGGGGAAGTGGTTCTTTTGGAATTTTCCAAGGAGGTACATCCATGATAGCATTAATATCAAGCAAGGAATTGACTTCTTGAATGGCTTGATCAACATCAAAGTTTGAGAAGTCAAAATGAGACATGCAAGTTTCAAGGGGATCTTTGCTTAGGATGAAGGGGAGAGATTCTTCGACCACTTCATCAATGACATCCACAAGAAAACAATCATCCTCATTGGAGGGATGTTGAGTTGCATGAAAGATGTGGAGTTTGACTTGCATGTTTCCAAAAGCAATGTCCATCACCCCGGTTCGGCAATTAATTGATGCATTAGCCGTAGCTAAAACTGGTCTACCAAGGATCACGGGAATGTGCTTTTTTGGGTCATGGACTGGTTCTGTATCAAGAACCACAAAATCTACCGGGAAGTAGAATTTGTCCACTTTGATGATGACGTCCTCAAGAATACCTCGTGGATGCTTGACCGATCTATCGGCAAGTTGCAAAACCACGGAAGTCGGCTTAAGATCGCCCAAACCAAGTTGTAGGTAGACCGAGTATGGAATTAAATTCACACTAGCTCCTAAGTCAAGGAGGGCCCTCTCGATTTTGCTGTCACCAATGACGCACGAGATTGTGGGGGCACCCGGATCCTTATACTTCGGGGGAGTGCTGTGCTGAATAATAGCACTAACATTTTCAGTCAACCTCACTTTTTTTGGCAAATGATTTTTAGAAGTGCGCTTTTGAGTGCACAAATCTTTGAGAAATTTTGCATAGGGAGGGATTTGCTTGATAGCATCCAACAGGGGCAAGTTAATCTTCACTTGCTTGAAGACTTCCCACATGTCTTGAATTTTACAATTCTTGTTCCCAAAGTGTGTCGACTCTTGAAGACGTTGAGGAAACGGAGCTTTTGGCTCATAAGTAGTTTCCACATTTGGGGAGACATATGTGGGATATCCATGAATGGTATTGGGACAAGAATTTGGATTAGAAGAGCTTGAATTTGGATTTTTCAACGGCGAAACTTCTTCACTTTTGTCTCCATCGACCTTGTTGTCCACCACTCTACCACTCCGAAGGGTGGTGATAGCTTGAACTTGTTCATGAGTCGGCCCACTCGGAGGAGGGGTTTCGTCAATCACATGTATTCCTCTAGGATTTTCAAAAGGTTGAGAGGGAAGCTTGCCCTTGTCCTTTTGAAGCAATTGATTCACCGAGTTAGCTATTTGGCCCACTTGGTTTTCGAGATTAGCTATGGATTGAGTATGAGAGTGAACCATTTGGAGGGTAGGCTGCAAGGATGTCAAGAGTTGCTTGTTGGCATCCATTATTTGCTTATTTAATGATTCCATCATTTGCTTGTTTGCAGCTACTATCTCGTCAGTTGGACACACAGGAGGTTGATTGGAGACATTTGGATTGTAAGGAGGACGGTAGCTTGAAGAGGCTTGGAAAGGTCTACCTTGATATTGAGAAGAGGGCTGATTTTGCCGCCCTTGGTTTTGGAATTGGGAATTCTGTGGGGCTTGTTGCCGCCACGAGAAATTCGGATAATCTCGCCAACCCGGGTTGTAGGTGTTGGAATATGGATTGTTCCCGGGCTGCGAGAACATGGCATTAGCTTGCTCTTGGTTGGGACTAGGAAATTGCTCCGTTGTGGGGCAATCTTCCGAGAGATGGAATGGACTAGTACATGAAGCACAAACTGAACTTGCCGAATTTTGAGACAATGAAGGAGGAAGATGTGGTGCCATCAATTGATAGAATTTATGAGCGATGGCATCCACTTGAGATGATTCCTCCCTTATTGACTTTGGTTGACAGGGGTTGGTGTTGTTTGGAGTGGTTGTGGTCGGAGCCCTACGAGAATTGTGTTGAAGTGAATTTTCACTCAAATTCTCAAGTAAGGTCCAAGCCTCATCCGCATTCTTGGACATGAACATCCCACTACAAGAAGAATCAACCATGAATCTATGGGTTTCGGTCAAGCCGGCATAGAAAGCTTGCACTAATTGCCATTTTGGGATCAAATGATGAGGACACTTCCGAAGAAGATCTTGTAACCTTTCCCAAGTCTCGTGGAGTTGTTCTCCATCAACTTGAGAAAAGCTTAGAATGGAACGCCTCATTTGGTTGGTTTTACTCATCGGATAATACTTCTTAAGAAATTCTTGTTGCAATTGAGCCCAAGAAGTAATAGAGTTGGGAGCGAGGGAGTTCAACCAATATTTTGCCCTATTCTTTAGGGAGAATGGGAAGAGATGGGGATGAAGTGCATTGTCCGGAAAACCTCTCAACCGGATGGTTGAACAGATTTCAAGGAACTCATCAAGATGCTTGTATGGATCTTCATTATCAAAGCCATGAAATGATGGAAGCATTTGAATGGTACTAGACTTGATCTCATATTGAGCTGCATCGATGTTTGGCATCACTATGCAAGATGGAGAAGCATAGGTGGTAGGGATGAAATGATCTCTAAGAGTCATTGGCTCGATATTAGGAATTTCAGCCCTTTCATTCCCCGGATTTCCTACGTTATCCCCCATTATATTGAATTCAGTTTCAAGGTCCCTTGTAAGAGTGGGTTCCCTAAGGTTCCGTCTAAGAGTTCTTTCAAGAGAATTGATATCAATGGGAGAATCGATTGTGGGTAAGGAAAGTGACCTACGACCGAACATCAACAATAAAGCATATACTCAACAAAGCAATTCATCAACCACAACTCCACATACGATGTTCCCTTTCTCCTCAATTATCAAGACGGAAAATGTAAATGGCCACGACAAGGACCGATGCTTTAACACAAAATTTAAACAGGATAAGAGCCTCAACAAGGGCTTCACAACTAAATTAAAACTAAATTTAACACATGCACAATATTCACAACTCGAAACTAGAAGTCACGAGACTTACCTGGGGTCCTCTAGACTTACAATTTGCTAGCATTCCCACGGCGAGCTTCGAGTCCCTAGAATCTTACAACACTTAAAACACAAAGGTGGTCAAAACACACAAGGAATATTCACAAGACACAATATTCACAATCAAACTAAATTTAACCCTAGAAACTTCGGTTGCTAAACCGTTTGCAGTCCCCGGCAACGGCGCCAAAAATTGATCGGTTGGTCAATTAACATCAACCTTCGCAATAGCACGAATCATTGTAAAATAGGGCTATTGGTCGGGTAAGTCGAACCACAGGGACTACGCTAGTCTAATACAACCTAAATGTCTAGAATCATTCTTAGAATGATGAAGGGTGTATAGAGGTTTTGTTGGATGTCACTTAAGCTAGGAAATTAAAAGTGCATAAAACAATAAATTGCAAGAATTCAAGGGAGTGAGTACAAGTAAAGAAGGCTAGGGAAATGAATCCACCTCCATCCCTATACACATGCTAGGTTAAGATTAATTTAAGGGGAAAACAACATATATGATAGTCATGATACATAACAATACTAGGTTGCTATAATATCCTTAAGAAGTTCATTTAATTAGAAAGGCAAGAATAAACCATCAAAGGTTCACATGATCAACTACCTAAACTAAAATGTAGCTTAGAACATGCTTACTAAGCCAAGGATTATCAAGCCCTAATTTAAATGGTGAATGCACATAAAGCTAAGAATCAAGTATAGCCCATCAAAGGGAAACCCTAAGCCATGAACTATCTAGGTTCTCCAACTCCATGCCATTAAAACCATTCCATGATCTAACTTCCATTGTCACCATGGAAGTGCAAGCAATATGATTAAGAAAAGCAACCATCCAAGACAAGATGAATAACTCACAATAATCATTTAAAACATTCAACATTCATTACAACAAAAATGAGGCTCTTGACCATGGAAAGACTATCAAAAATACATTGTAATCCCCAAAAATAAACTATACTAACACATGCTTACAAGGGAGGGGTTTCATCACCTCCCTAGATGAGGTTTAGTTACCCATTGGTGAACTAGAAGAAGGAAGAAGCATCATCCTCATCTCCATTTTCGAGCTCCTACTGTAGCACTCAAGAACACCCTTCTCCTTGCTCTCTTCTCTCTCCTTTCTCTTGCTCAAGATAAAGCTTTTTGATATATGTGGCCTTTGGGTAGCCTTTTATGCTCCAACAATACCCTCTCTCTCCTCCAAGGAACACCTCCAACCACTTCATAAAGAAGGAAGATGGCATTGAGGAAACCAATGTGCAAGTGGGCTGAAATGAGCCATTTCCGAAGGGCATTCTGCCTGATTTTCGAGCACACGCTTGGTGACTTCGAGCACTCTAACTTAGTGCAATGTGCAACATGCTCCTCTTGCTCAGTGCTGACCTATTTTGGGAAAACTGCTATAACTTTGTGCCCCGAACTCCGAATGATGATCTGTTTGAAGCTTTGGAGAGCTGATTCAGTGCTTTAAAAACTTCATGTTTTGATGAAGACCCAATTCTCAAGTCTGGTTGGTCGAAAATGGGGAGAAAGGTAGTACATCAGTGCTGCTAGGCAGTTATGCGCACCTCTGTTGTGAAGATCATAACTCTCTGCTCCGAACTCCGAATGATGAACCACTTGAAGATTTGGAAAGCTGATTCAGAGCTCTAAATCTTTCATGTTATGAGGGAAGTCCAGTTCTCGAGTTTGGAAGGTCAAAATGGCAAGCAAAGTCCAGGCTCTACTGCTGCCAGAATTCAGCATTGGCACCTTTTGTTGCTCAAGATTCCACAAGGCCTTATTCTTGTTCCATTTTGGCCAATGAACCTGAAAATGCATAAAAACATAGAATTGGAGTTAATCTACATAAAATAATCAATAACTGGACTTTGTTAATGTAATTTAGGGCGCTTGAATATACATTATTCGGCGCTTATCAATGTGTCTCTATCGGAGTTGACTCAGAACTTCTCGGAGCGGAGCGCGAATCAATCTGCCAACAAAACCTACCACTGCATGAGTGGGAGATGCGGGCGCTAATCCATTGTGAAAAGGCTGAATTTCAATGATCTTATAAAAGGAAATATGAATTCAATGAAAATCGCTCTTTCTGTATCCATTTCCTTACCGACTCAAAGATCCACCGCTCTAAGATCTTACTTGCTGTAGCTTTAACAGATGGTTCTAATCTCTGAGGAATCAGAATGTTCAAGAAAGACTTGAAAAGAGAGAACCAAAACAGCAGATTTCTCGCCCTTTAGTCAGTTCATCAGATCAAGCGGTACCACTAAACGAAAGGGAATGAAAACCTCGTCTGTGGTGGCGACCTGACGGCGCCTTGTAGGAGCTGTGTCGGTAACAGTCCGTGGCGTGGCCTTGTTTGTGGTCTAATTGCCCCTTTAACGGCACTTCATGCGAGCGAGGAACTAGGTCTACCATAATATCATATATAGAAGTCGTCCTTTAAGCGCATCACAGCCGACCTTCACTTTCTTCTGTTGTTCCGTTCTAGTTCTCTCGCCAAATAGCTTGGGTACTTCGCCAAATGTTCAGCTAGATCCTTCGCTTTAACTCCCGGGTCAGTACCTAACGAAAATGAAGGAACTCGCCTCTTTAACAAAATAGCCAGCCTCTTTTTCCACTGTTCTTTATTTCGCAACACCGGATATGTCTCAGGAAGCATCATTCCCCTTTTCAGTGAATTGATCTTTTCATCTGCCTCAGTCGATCTCGGCGTATTTTCTTAGTATCCGGCTCGCCTGCTACTATCTTGTCGGAAACCCTGCCTAAAGCTCTAATAAGATCGGAAAGAAGAGAAAGTACGACTAAATGTTAGTGGGAAGCGGAGCTTGACTTGCCCGATCGTTGAGGCAGTCTGCCGGGAAGGAGGTTCGGAGAGAACGAGTGGAAAAGATGCGCTCTGTTCTGGAGGTACCTCGGTAGGGCGTGTGAATGGATTGCTTCACCTTCTTAGGATAAGGCTGGTTTCGCCATAGAAAACACGAGATCTGGTTAGAGGTCGGCCCCGACCCATGTGAATACCAAGGAGGATAGGATAAGACAACACTCTAGAGGAGCTACGCAAAGAAAGAGGAAATCAAGATTTTCTCACACCTGTATTCCCCAGAAAGTTAGTTTAACAACAATAAGGAATCTCCTTTGACCAGAACAGTAGGGGCTATCGTGTCTAGGAGAATTTCCAGGCCGATGATGAGAGCTTTATATTCTGACTGAGTATTTGAACATTTGAAGTACAGAAAGAAGGAGAGACAAGTCTTATTTCCTTTTGGCTTCATGGGTATGAGCTTCTATTTTGGGAGAGTTTGGTTTATCACGAGCTTGTCTCTTCCAAGACTTAAGAGGGGAAGGTCTTTTTGAATGGAAGAAGCAGAAGTAGTCTTTCTGGGCGGATTTACGTAGATAGAATGAATTCTCATCAGTGAATGAAATGAAGTGAATTGCTCGGTGAAACTGAGGTAATTTCATTCAAAGTATGTTAAACTCAAAACTCTAACTCTCTTTCAAAGATTCAGTATTTCAATCTTTAAACATTAAAATGGTCTAGTGACATATACGTACCTTGACTGAGGTAATTTCATTCAAAGTATGTTAAACTCAAAACTCTAACTCTTTTTCAAAGATTCAGTATTTCAATCTTTAAACATTAAAATGGTCTAGTGACATATACGTACCTTGACTGAGGTAATTTCATTGAAAGTATGTTAATCTCAAAACTCTAACTCTCTTTCAAAGATTTAATATTTCAATCTTTACACATTAAAATGGTCTAGTGACATATACGTACCTTGACTGAGGTAATTTCATTCAAAGATTCACCTTTTAGTTATTAAAACACTCATTGTGACGACAAAGGGAACTCGAATAAGTTTAACTGAAAACTCTCATTTTCTTTCAAAGATTTAATCTTTATACATTAAAATCGTCTGGTGACATAATAGGAACCTTGATTGAGGTATTTTCATTCAAAGATTCAGCCTTACTCATTAAAACACTAATCGGAACGTCTAAGGGAACTTGAATAGATTTAACTCAAAACTCTCATTTTCCTTCAAAGTTTTTATCTTTATACCTTAAGAATGTTAGTGACATAGTAGGTACCTTGATTGAGGTATTCTCATTCAAAGATTCAATCTTTACTCACTAAAACACTCTTCAGGTCGTTAAGGGGAACTCGAATAAGTTTATCTTTATACATGAAAAAGATTTAGTGACATAATAGGTACCTTGATTGGGGTAATTCAATATTTCCACCTTTATACAATAAAATGGTCTACTGACATATAGATACTTTGATTAAGGAAATTTCATTCGAAGATTCAATCATTGCTCATTAAAACACTCTTCGTGACGACAAAGGGAACTCGAATAAGTTTAACTCATGACTCGCATTTTTTTCAAAGATTTAATCTTTAAACATCAAAATGGTCTGGTGACATAATAGGTACCTTGATTGAGGTATTTTCATTCAAAGATTCAATCTTTACTCATTAAAACACTCTTCATGACGTCAAAGGGAACTCGAATAAGTTTAACTCACAACTCTCCTTTTCTTTCGAAGATCCAATCTTGATACATTAAAAAGATCTAGTGACATAATAGCTACCGTGATTGAGGTAATTTCATTCAAGGAATCAATCCTTACTCATTAAAACACTCTTCGTGACTACAAAGGGAACTCGAATAAGTTTAACTCAAAACTCGCATTTTCAATCGAAGATTTAAACTTTGCAAATTAAAATGGTCCAGTGACGTAATAGGTACCTTGATTGAGGTATTTTAATTCAGAGATTCAATCTTTAGTCATAAAAACACTCTTTGCGACTTCAAAGGGAACTCAAATAAGCTAAATTCTAAACTCTCATTTTCTTTCAAAGATTCAATCTTAATACATTAAAACGGTCTAGTGACATAATAGGTACCATGATCAGGGTAATTTCATTCAAAGATTCTATCTTTACTCATTAAAACACTCTTCGTGTCGTCAAAGGGAACTCAAATAATTTTAACTGAAAACTCTCATTTTCTTTCAAAGATTTATTCTTTATACATTGAAATGGGCTAGTGACATAATAGGTACCTTGATCGAGGTATTTTCATTCAAAGATTCATTCTTTACTCATTAAAACACTCTCCGCGACTTCATAGGGATCTCGAATAAGTTAAACTTAAAACTCTCAGTTTTTTTCAGAGATTGAATCTTTGTACATTACAAAGGTCTAGTGGCACAATAGGTGCCTTGATTGAGGTGATTTCATTCAAAGATTCAATCTTTACTCATTAAAACACTTTTCGTGATGTCAAAGAGAACTCGAATAAGTTGAACTCAAAACTCTCATTTTCTTTCAAAGATTCAATCATTATACAATAAATAGATCTAGTTACATAATAGGTGCCTTGACCCGTGACTTCATAGGGAACTCGAATAAGTTGATCTCAAAACTCTTATTTTCTTTCAAAGATTCAATTTTTACACGTTAAAAAGTTCTAATGACATAATAGGAACCTTGATTAAGGTAATTTCATTCGAAGATTCCATCTTTACTCATTAAAACACTCTTCTGTGACGTCAAAGGGAACTCGAATACGTTTAACTCAAAAACTCTTATTTTCTTTCAAAGAAATCTTTGGACATTAAAATGGTCTAGTAACAAAATAGGTGCCCTTATTGAGGTAGTTTCATTCAAAGATACAATCTTTACTCACTAAAAAGCACTCTTCTCGACCTTATCGGGAACTCGAATAAGTTAAACTCAAAGCTCTCATTTTCTTTCGAAGATTCAATCTTTATACATTAAAAAGGTCTACTGACATAATAGGTCCATTGAATGATGTAATTTCATTCAAAGATTCAGTATTTACTCATTAAAACACTCTTCGTGATGTCAAAGGGAACTCGAATAAGTTTAACTCAAAACTCACATTTTCGTTCAAAGACTTAATCTTTATACATTAAAATGGTCTACTGACATAATAGGTACCTTAATTGAGGTATTTTCATTCAAAGATATAATCTTTCATCATTACAAGACTCTTCGGGACGTCAAAGGAACTCTAATAAGCTTAATTCAAAACTCTCATTAAAAAGGTCAAGTGACATAATAGGTTCCTTGATTGAGACATTTTAATTCGAAGATTCAATCTATAGTCTTTGAAACACTCTTTGCGACTTCGCAGGGAACCAGAATATTTTAAACTCAAAACTCTCACTTTCTTACAAAGATTCTATCTTTAGCGGTAAAACCACTCTTCGCGACTTCAAAGGGACCTCGAATATGTTAAACTCAAAACTCTAACTCTCTTTCAAAGATTCAGTATTTCAATCTTTAAACATTAAAATGGTCTAGTGACATATACGTACCTTGACTGAGGTAATTTCATTCAAAGATTCACCTTTTAGTTATTAAAACACTCATTGTGACGACAAAGGGAACTCGAATAAGTTTAACTGAAAACTCTCATTTTCTTTCAAAGATTTAATCTTTATACATTAAAATCGTCTGGTGACATAATAGGAACCTTGATTGAGGTATTTTCATT
Source organism: Cornus florida (assembly GCF_030987335.1). Classification (NCBI taxonomy): domain Eukaryota; kingdom Viridiplantae; phylum Streptophyta; class Magnoliopsida; order Cornales; family Cornaceae; genus Cornus; species Cornus florida. The sequence goes on from NW_026775577.1 coordinate 67,543,365, forward strand.
CAAATATTCAGCCTTACTCATTAAAACACTAATCGGAACGTCAAAGAGAACTTGAATAGATTTAACTCAAAACTCTCATTTTCCTTCAAAGTTTTTATCTTTATACCTTAAGAATGTTAGTGACATAGTAGGTACCTTGATTGAGGTATTCTCATTCAAAGATTCAATCTTTACTCACTAAAACACTCTTCAGGTCGTTAAGGGGAACTCGAATAAGTTTATCTTTATACATGAAAAAGATCTAGTGACATAATAGGTACCTTGATTGAGGTAATTCAATATTTCCACCTTTATACAATAAAATGGTCTACTGACATATAGATACTTTGATTAAGGAAATTTCATTCGAAGACTCAATCATTGCTCATTAAAACACTCTTCGTGACGACAAAGGGAACTCGAATAAGTTTAACTCATGACTCGCATTTTTTTCAAAGATTTAATCTTTAAACATCAAAATGGTCTGGTGACATAATAGGTACCTTGATTGAGGTATTTTCATTCAAAGATTCAATCTTTACTCAATAAAACACTCTTCAGGACGTCAAAGGGAACTCGAATAAGTTTAACTCACAACTCTCCTTTTCTTTCGAAGATCCAATCTTGATACATTAAAAAGGTCTAGTGACATAATAGGTACCGTGATTGAGGTAATTTCATTCAAGGAATCAATCCTTACTCATTAAAACACTCTTCGTGACGACAAAGGGAACTCGAATAAGTTTAACTCAAAACTCGCATTTTCAATCGAAGATTTAAACTTTGCAAATTAAAATGGTCCAGTGACATAATAGGTACCTTGATTAAGGTATTTTCATTCAGAGATTCAATCTTTAGTCATAAAAACACTCTTCGCGACTTCAAAGGGAACTCGAATAAGCTAAATTCTAAACTCTCATTTTCTTTCAAAGATTCAATCTTAATACATTAAAACGGTCTAGTGACATAATAGGTACCATGATCAGGGTAATTTCATTCAAAGATTCTATCTTTACTCATTAAAACACTCTTCGTGTCGTCAAAGGGAACTCAAATAATTTTAACTGAAAACTCTCATTTTCTTTCAAAGATTTATTCTTTATACATTGAAATGGGCTAGTGAAATAATAGGTACCTTGATCGAGGTATTTTCATTCAAAGATTCATTCTTTACTCATTAAAACACTCTCCGCGACTTCATAGGGATCTCGAATAAGTTAAACTTAAAACTCTCAGTGTTTTTCAGAGATTGAATCTTTGTACATTAGAAAGGTCTAGTGGCACAATAGGTGCCTTGATTGAGGTGATTTCATTCAAAGATTCAATCTTTACTCATTAAAACACTTTTCGTGATGTCAAAGGGAACTCGAATAAGTTGAACTCAAAACTCTCATTTTCTTTCAAAGATTCAATCACTATACAATAAATAGATCTAGTGACATAATAGGTGCCTTGACTCGTGACTTCATAGGGAACTCAAATAAGTTGATCTCAAAACTCTTATTTTCTTTCAAAGATTCAATTTTTACACGTTAAAAAGTTCTAATGACATAATAGGAACCTTGATTAAGGTAATTTCATTCGAAGATTCCATCTTTACTCATTAAAACACTCTTCTGTGACGTCAAAGGGAACTCGAATACGTTTAACTCAAAAACTCTTATTTTCTTTCATAGAAATCTTTGGACATTAAAATGGTCTAGTAACAAAATAGGTGCCCTTATTGAGGTAGTTTCATTCAAAGATACAATCTTTACTCACTAAAAAGCACTCTTCTCGACCTTATCGGGAACTCTAATAAGTTAAACTCAAAGCTCTCATTTTCTTTCGAAGATTCAATCTTTATACATTAAAAAGGTCTACTGACATAATAGGTCCATTGAATGATGTAATTTCATTCAAAGATTCAGTATTTACTCATTAAAACACTCTTCGTGAGGTCAAAGGGAACTCGAATAAGTTTAACTCAAAACTCACATTTTCTTTCAAAGACTTAATCTTTATACATTAAAATGGTCTACTGACATAATAGGTACCTTAATTGAGGTATTTTCATTCAAAGATATAATCTTTCATCATTACAAGACTCTTCGGGACGTCAAACGAACTCTAATAAGCTTAATTCAAAACTCTCATTAAAAAGGTCAAGTGACATAATAGGTTCCTTGATTGAGATATTTTAATTCAAAGATTCAATCTAAAGTCATTGAAACACTCTTTGCGACTTCGCAGGGAACCTGAATACTTTAAACTCAAAACTCTCACTTTCTTACAAAGATTCTATCCTTAGCGGTAAAACCACTCTTCGTGACTTCAAAGGGACCTCGAATATGTTAAACTCAAAACTCTAACTCTCTTTCAAAGATTCAGTATTTAATTCTTTAAACATTAAAATGGTCTAGTGACATATACGTACCTTGACTAAGGTAATTTCATTCAAAGATTCACCTTTTAGTTATTAAAACACTCATTGTGACGACAAAGGGAACTCGAATAAGTTTAACTGAAAACTCTCATTTTCTTTCAAAGATTTAATCTTTATACATTAAAATCGTCTGGTGACATAATAGAAACCTTGATTGAGGTATTTTCATTCAAAGATTCAGCCTTACTCATTAAAACACTAATCCGAACGTCAAAGGGAACTTGAATAGATTTAACTCAAAACTCTCATTTTCCTTCAAAGTTTTTATCTTTATACCTTAAGAATGTTAATGACATAGTAGGTACCTTGATTGAGGTATTCTCATTCAAAGATTCAATCTTTACTCACTAAAACACTCCTCAGGTCGTTAAGGGTAACTCGAATAAGTTTAACTCACAACTCTCATTCTTTCAAAGATTCAATCTTTATACATGAAAAAGATCTAGTGACATAATAGGTACCTTGATTGAGGTAATTCAATATTTCCAACTTTATACAATAAAATGGTCTACTGACATATAGATACTTTGATTGAGGAAATTTCATTCAAAGATTCAATCATTGCTCATTAAAACAATCTTCGTGACGACAAAGGGAACTCGAATAAGTTTAACTCATGACTCGCATTTTTTTCAAAGATTTAATCTTTAAACATCAAAATGGTCTGGTGACATAATAGGTACCTTGATTGAGGTATTTTCATTCAAAGATTCAATCTTTACTCATTAAAACACTCTTCAGGACGTCAAAGGGAACTCGAATAAGTTTAACTCACAACTCTCCTTTTCTTTCGAAGATCCAATCTTGATACATTAAAAAGGTCTAGTGACATAATAGGTACCGTGATTGAGGTAATTTCATTCAAGGAATCAATCCTTACTCATTAAAACACTCTCCGTGACGACAAAGGGAACTCGAATAAGTTTAACTCAAAACTCGCATTTTCAATCGAAGATTTAAACTTTGCAAATTAAAATGGTCCAGTGACATAATAGGTACCTTGATTGAGGTATTTTCATTTAGAGATTCAATCTTTAGTCATAAAAACACTCTTCGCGACTTCAAAGGGAACTCGAATAAGCTAAATTCTAAACTCTCATTTTCTTTCAAAGATTCAATCTTAATACATTAAAACGGTCTAGTGACATAATAGGTACCATGATCAGGGTAATTTCATTCAAAGATTCTATCTTTACTCATTAAAACACTCTTCGTGTCGTCAAAGGGAACTCAAATAATTTTAACAGAAAACTCTCATTTTCTTTCAAAGATTTATTCTTTATACATTGAAATGGGCTAGTGACATAATAGGTACCTCGATTGAGGTATTTTCATTCAAAGATTCATTCTTCACTCATGAAAACACTCTCCGCGACTTCATAGGGATCTCGAATAAGTTAAACTTAAAACTCTCAGTTTTTTTCAGAGATTGAATCTTTGTACATTAGAAAGGTCTAGTGACACAATAGGTGCCTTGATTGAGGTCATTTCATTCAAAGATTCAATCTTTACTCATTAAAACACTTTTCGTGATGTCAAAGGGAACTCGAATAAGTTGAACTCAAAACTCTCATTTTCTTTCAAAGATTCAATCATTATACAATAAATAGATCTAGTGACATAATAGGTGCCTTGACCCGTGACTTCATAGGGAACTCGAATAAGTTGATCTCAAAACTCTTATTTTCTTTCAAAGATTCAATTTTTACACGTTAAAAAGTTCTAATGACATAATAGGAACCTTGATTAAGGTAATTTCATTCGAAGATTCCATCTTCACTCATTAAAACACTCTTCTGTGACGTCAAAGGGAACTCGAATACGTTTAACTCAAAAACTCTTATTTTCTTTCAAAGAAATCTTTGGACATTAAAATGGTCTAGTAACAAAATAGGTGCCCTTATTGAGGTAGTTTCATTCAAAGATACAATCTTTACTCACTAAAAAGCACTCTTCTCGACCTTATCGGGAACTCGAATAAGTTAAACTCAAAGCTCTCATTTTCTTTCGAAGATTCAATCTTTATACATTAAAAAGGTCTACTGACATAATAGGTCCATTGAATGATGTAATTTCATTCAAAGATTCAGTATTTACTCATTAAAACACTCTTCGTGATGTCAAAGGGAACTCGAATAAGTTTAACTCAAAACTCACATTTTCTTTCAAAGACTTAATCTTTATACATTAAAATGGTCTACTGACATAATAGGTACCTTAATTGAGGTATTTTCATTCAAAGATATAATCTTTCATCATTACAAGACTCTTCGGGACGTCAAAGGAACTCTAATAAGCTTAATTCAAAACTCTCATTAAAAAGGTCAAGTGACATAATAGGTTCCTTGATTGAGACATTTTAATTCGAAGATTCAATCTATAGTCATTGAAACACTCTTTGCGACTTCGCAGGGAACCTGAATATTTTAAACTCAAAACTCTCACTTTCTTACAAAGATTCTATCTTTAGCGGTAAAACCACTCTTCGCGACTTCAAAGGAACCTCCAATATGTTAAACTCAAAACTCTAACTCTCTTTCAAAGATTCAGTGTTTCAATCTTTAAACATTAAAATGGTCTAGTGACATATACGTACCTTGACTGAGGTAATTTCATTCAAAGATTCACCTTTTAGTTATTAAAACACTCATTGTGACGACAAAGGGAACTCGAATAAGTTTAACTGAAAACTCTCATTTTCTTTCAAAGATTTAATCTTTATACATTAAAATCATCTGGTGACATAATAGGAACCTTGATTGATGTATTTTCATTCAAAGATTCAGCCTTACTCATTAAAACACTAATCGGAACGTCAAAGGGAACTTGAATAGATTTAACTCAAAACTCTCATTTTCCTTCAAAGTTTTTATCTTTATACCTTAAGAATGTTAGTGACATAGTAGGTACCTTAATTGAGGTATTTTCATTCAAAGATATAATCTTTCATCATTACAAGACTCTTCGGGACGTCAAAGGAACTCTAATAAGCTTAATTCAAAACTCTCATTAAAATGGTCAAGTGACATAATAGGTTCCTTGATTGAGACATTTTAATTCAAAGATTCAATCTATAGTCATTGAAACACTCTTTGCGACTTCGCAGGGAACCTGAATACTTTAAACTCAAAACTCTCACTTTCATACAAAGATTCTATCTTTAGCGGTAAAACCACTCTTCGCGACTTGAAAGGGACCTCGAATATGTTAAACTCAAAACTCTAACTCTCTTTCAAAGATTCAGTATTTAATTCTTTAAACATTAAATTGGTCTAGTGACATATACGTACCTTGACTGAGGTAATTTCATTCAAAGATTCACCTTTTAGTTATTAAAACACTCATTGTGACGACAAAGGGAACTCCAATAAGTTTAATTGAAAACTCTCATTTTCTTTCAAAGATTTAATCTTTATACGTTAAAATAGTCTGGTGACATAATAGGAACCTTGATTGAGGTATTTTCATTCAAAGATTCAGCCTTACTCATTAAAACACTAATCGGAACGTCAAAGGGAACTTGAATAGATTTAACTCAAAACTCTCATTTTCCTTCAAAGTTTTTATCTTTATACCTTAAGAATGTTAGTGACATAGTAGGTACCTTGATTGAGGTATTCTCATTCAAAGATTCAATCTTTACTCACTAAAATACTCTTCAGGTCGTTAAGGAGAACTCGAATAAGTTTATCTTTGTACATGAAAAAGATCAAGTGCCATAATAGATACCTTGATTGAGGTAATTCAATATTTCCACCTTTATACAATAAAATTGTCTACTGACATATAGATACTTTGATTGAGGAAATTTCATTCAAAGATTCAATCATTGCTCATTAAAACACTCTTCATGACGACAAAGGGAACTCGAATAAGTTTAACTCATGACTCGCATTTTTTTCAAAGATTTAATCTTTAAACATCAAAATGGTCTGGTGACTTAATATGTACCTTGATTGAGGTATTTTCATTCAAAGATTCAATCTTTACTCATTAAAACACTCTTCAGGACGTCAAAGGGAACTCGAATAAGTTTAACTCACAACTCTCCTTTTCTTTCGAAGATCCAATCTTGATACATTAAAAAGGTCTAGTGACATAATAGGTACCGTGATTGAGGTAATTTCATTCAAGGAATCAATCCTTACTCCACTCTTCGTGACGACAAAGGGAACTCGAATAAGTTTAACTCAAAACTCGCATTTTCAATCGAAGATTTAAACTTTGCAAATTAAAATGGTCCAGTGACGTAATAGGTACCTTGATTGAGGTATTTTCATTTAGAGATTCAATCTTTAGTCATAACAACACTCTTCGCGACTTCAAAGGGAACTCGAATAAGCTAAATTCTAAACTCTCATTTTGTTTCAAAGATTCAATCATAATACATTAAAACGGTCTAGTGACATAATAGGTACCATGATCAGGGTAATTTCATTCAAAGATTCTATCTTTACTCATTAAAACACTCTTCGTGTCGTCAAAGGGAACTCAAATAATTTTAACTGAAAACTCTCATTTTCTTTCAAAGATTTATTCTTTATACATTGAAATTGGCTAGTGACATAATAGGTACCTTGATTGAGGTATTTTCATTCACAGATTCACTCTTTACTCATTAAAACACTCTCCGCGACTTCATAGGGATCTCGAATAAGTTAAACTTAAAACTCTCAGTTTTTTTCAGAGATTGAATCTTTGTACATTAGAAAGGTCTAGTGACACAATAGGTGCCTTGATTGAGGTCATTTCATTCAAAGATTCAATCTTTACTCATTAAAACACTTTTCATGATGTCAAAGGGAACTCGAATAAGTTGAACTCAAAACTCTCATTTTCTTTCAAAGATTCAATCATTATACAATAAATAGATCTAGTGACATAATAGGTGCCTTAACCCGTGACTTCATAGGGAACTCGAATAAGTTGATCTCAAAACTCTTATTTTCTTTCAAAGATTCAATTTTTACATGTTAAAAAGTTCTAATGACATAATAGGAACCTTGATTAAGGTAATTTCATTCGAAGATTCCATCTTTACTCATTAAAACACTCTTCTATGACGTCAAAGGGAACTCGAATACGTTTAACTCAAAAACTCTTATTTTCTTTCAAAGAAATCTTTGGACATTAAAATGGTCTAGTAACAAAATAGGTGCCCTTATTGAGGTAGTTTTATTCAAAGATACAATCTTTACTCACTAAAAAGCACTCTTCTCGACCTTATCGGGAACTCGAATAAGTTAAACTCAAAGCTCTCATTTTCTTTCGAAGATTCAATCTTTATACATTAAAAAGGTCTACTGACATAATTGGTCCGTTGAATGATGTAATTTCATTCAAAGATTCAGTATTTACTCATTAAAACACTCTTCGTGATGTCAAAGGGAACTCGAATAAGTTTAACTCAAAACTCACATTTTCTTTCAAAGACTTAATCTTTATACATTAAAATGGTCTACTGACATAATAGGTACCTTAATTGAGGTATTTTCATTCAAAGATATAATCTTTCATCATTACAAGACTCTTCGGGACGTCAAAGGAACTCTAATAAGCTTAATTCAAAACTCTCATTAAAAAGGTCAAGTGACATAATAGGTTCCTTGATTGAGACATTTTAATTCGAAGATTCAATTTATAGTCATTGAAACACTCTTTGCGACTTCGCAGGAAACCTGAATATTTTAAACTCAAAACTCTCACTTTCTTACAAAGATTCTATCTTTAGCGGTAAAACCACTCTTCGCGACTTTAAAGGGACCTCGAATATGTTAAACTCAAAACTCTAACTCTCTTTCAAAGATTCAGTATTTCAATCTTTAAACATTAAAATGGTCTAGTGACATATACGTACCTTGACTGAGGTAATTTCATTCAAAGACTCACCTTTTAGTTATTAAAACACTCATTGTGACGACAAAGGGAACTCGAATAAGTTTAACTGAAAACTCTCATTTTCTTTCAAAGATTTAATCTTTATACATTAAAATCGTCTGGTGACATAATAGGAACCTTGATTGAGGTATTTTCATTCAAAGATTCAGCCTTACTCATTAAAACACTAATCGGAACGTCAAAGGGAACTTGAATAGATTTAACTCAAAACTCTCATTTTCCTTCAAAGTTTTTATCTTTATACCTTAAGAATGTTAGTGACATAGTAGGTACCTTGATTGAGGTATTCTCATTCAAAGATTCAATCTTTACTCACTAAAACACTATTCAGGTCGTTAAGGGGAACTCGAATAAGTTTATCTTTATACATGAAAAAGATCTAGTGACGTAATAGGTACCTTGATTGAGGTAATTCAATATTTCCACCTTTATACAATAAAATGGTCTACTGACATATAGATACTTTGATTGAGGAAATTTCACTCAAAGATTCAATCATTGCTCATTAAAACACTCTTCGTGACGACAAAGGGAACTCGAATAAGTTTAACTCATGACTTGCATTTTTTTCAAAGATTTAATCTTTAAACATCAAAATGGTCTGGTGACATAATAGGTACCTTGATTGAGGTATTTTCATTCAAAGATTCAATCTTTACTCATTAAAACACTCTTCAGGACGTCAAAGGGAACTCGAATAAGTTTAACTCACAACTCTCCTTTTCTTTCGAAGATCCAATCTTGATACATTAAAAAGGTCTAGTGACATAATAGGTACCGTGATTGAGGTAATTTCATTCAAGGAATCAATCCTTACTCATTGAAATACTCTTCGTGACGACAAAGGGAACTCGAATAAGTTTAACTCAAAACTCGCATTTTCAATCGAAGATTTAAACTTTGCAAATTAAAATGGTCCAGTGACGTAATAGGTACCTTGATTGAGGTATTTTCATTCAGAGATTCAATCTTTAGTCATAAAAACACTCTTCGCGACTTCAAAGGGAACTCGAATAAGCTAAATTCTAAACTCTCATTTTGTTTCAAAGATTCAATCATAATACATTAAAACGGTCTAGTGACATAATAGGTACCATGATCAGGGTAATTTCATTCAAAGATTCTATCTTTACTCATTAAAACACTCTTCGTGTCGTCAAAGGGAACTCAAATAATTTTAACTGAAAACTCTCATTTTCTTTCAAAGATTTATTCTTTATACCTTGAAATTGGCTAGTGACATAATAGGTACCTTGATTGAGGTATTTTCATTCAAAGATTCACTCTTTACTCATTAAAACACTCTCCGCGACTTCATAGGGATCTCGAATAAGTTAAACTTAAAACTCTCAGTTTTTTTCAGAGATTGAATCTTTGTACATTAGAAAGGTCTAGTGACACAATAGGTGCCTTGATTGAGGTCATTTCATTCAAAGATTCAATCTTTACTCATTAAAACACTTTTCGTGATGTCAAAGGGAACTCGAATAAGTTGAACTCAAAACTCTCATTTTCTTTCAAAGATTCAATCATTATACAATAAATAGATCTAGTGACATAATAGGTGCCTTAACCCGTGACTTCATAGGGAACTCGAATAAGTTGATCTCAAAACTCTTATTTTCTTTCAAAGATTCAATTTTTACACGTTAAAAAGTTCTAATGACATAATAGGAACCTTGATTAAGGTAATTTCATTCGAAGATTCCATCTTTACTCATTAAAACACTCTTCTATGACGTCAAAGGGAACTCGAATACGTTTAACTCAAAAACCCTTATTTTCTTTCAAAGAAATCTTTGGACATTAAAATGGTCTAGTAACAAAATAGGTGCCCTTATTGAGGTAGTTTTATTCAAAGATACAATCTTTACTCACTAAAAAGCACTCTTCTCGACGTTATCGGGAACTCGAATAAGTTAAACTCAAAGCTCTCATTTTCTTTCGAAGATTCAATCTTTATACATTAAAAAGGTCTACTGACATAATAGGTCCATTGAATGATGTAATTTCATTCAAAGATTCAGTATTTACTCATTAAAACACTCTTCGTGATGTCAAAGGGAACTCGAAAAGTTTAACTCAAAACTCACATTTTCTTTCAAAGACTTAATCTTTATACATTAAAATGGTCTACTGACATAATAGGTACCTTAATTGAGGTATTTTCATTCAAAGATATAATCTTTCATCATTACAAGACTCTTCGGGACGTCAAAGGAACTCTAATAAGCTTAATTCAAAACTCTCATTAAAAAGGTCAAGTGACATAATAGGTTCCTTGATTGAGACATTTTAATTCGAAGATTCAATTTATAGTCATTGAAACACTCTTTGCGACTTCGCAGGAAACCTGAATATTTTAAACTCAAAACTCTCACTTTCTTACAAAGATTCTATCTTTAGCGGTAAAACCACTCTTCGCGACTTTAAAGGGACCTCGAATATGTTAAACTCAAAACTCTAACTCTCTTTCAAAGATTCAGTATTTCAATCTTTAAACATTAAAATGGTCTAGTGACATATACGTACCTTGACTGAGGTAATTTCATTCAAAGATTCACCTTTTAGTTATTAAAACACTCATTGTGACGACAAAGGGAACTCGAATAAGTTTAACTGAAAACTCTCATTTTCTTTCAAAGATTTAATCTTTATACATTAAAATCGTCTGGTGACATAATAGGAACCTTGATTGAGGTATTTTCATTCAAAGATTCAGCCTTACTCATTAAAACACTAATCGGAACGTCAAAGGGAACTTGAATAGATTTAACTCAAAACTCTCATTTTCCTTCAAAGTTTTTATCTTTATACCTTAAGAATGTTAGTGACATAGTAGGTACCTTGATTGAGGTATTCTCATTCAAAGATTCAATCTTTACTCACTAAAACACTATTCAGGTCGTTAAGGGGAACTCGAATAAGTTTATCTTTATACATGAAAAAGATCTAGTGACATAATAGGTACCTTGATTGAGGTAATTCAATATTTCCACCTTTATACAATAAAATGGTCTACTGACATATAGATACTTTGATTGAGGAAATTTCACTCAAAGATTCAATCATTGCTCATTAAAACACTCTTCGTGACGACAAAGGGAACTCGAATAAGTTTAACTCATGACTTGCATTTTTTTCAAAGATTTAATCTTTAAACATCAAAATGGTCTGGTGACATAATAGGTACCTTGATTGAGGTATTTTCATTCAAAGATTCAATCTTTACTCATTAAAACACTCTTCAGGACGTCAAAGGGAACTCGAATAAGTTTAACTCACAACTCTCCTTTTCTTTCGAAGATCCAATCTTGATACATTAAAAAGGTCTAGTGACATAATAGGTACCGTGATTGAGGTAATTTCATTCAAGGAATCAATCCTTACTCATTGAAACACTCTTCGTGACGACAAAGGGAACTCGAATAAGTTTAACTCAAAACTCGCATTTTCAATCGAAGATTTAAACTTTGCAAATTAAAATGGTCCAGTGACGTAATAGGTACCTTGATTGAGGTATTTTCATTCAGAGATTCAATCTTTAGTCATAAAAACACTCTTCGCGACTTCAAAGGGAACTCGAATAAGCTAAATTCTAAACTCTCATTTTCTTTCAAAGATTCAATCTTAATACATTAAAACGGTCTAGTGACATAATAGGTACCATGATCAGGGTAATTTCATTCAAAGATTCTATCTTTACTCATTAAAACACTCTTCGTGTCGTCAAAGGGAACTCAAATAATTTTAACTGAAAACTCTCATTTTCTTTCAAAGATTTATTCTTTATACATTGAAATGGGCTAGTGACATAATAGGTACCTTGATTGAGGTATTTTCATTCAAAGATTCATTATTTACTCATTAAAACACTCTCCGCGACTTCATAGGGATCTCGAATAACTTAAACTTAAAACTCTCAGTTTTTTTCAGAGATTGAATCTTTGTACATTAGAAAGGTCTAGTGACACAATAGGTGCCTTGATTGAGGTTATTTCATTCAAAGATTCAATCTTTACTCATTAAAACACTTTTCGTGATGTCAAAGGGAACTCGAATAAGTTGAACTCAAAACTCTCTTTTTCTTTCAAAGATTCAATCATTATACAATAAATAGATCTAGTGACATAATAGGTGCCTTGAACTGTGACTTCATAGGGAACTCGAATAAGTTGATCTCAAAACTCTTATTTTTTTCAAATATTCAATTTTTACACGTTAAAAAGTTCTAATGACATAATAGGAACCTTGATTAAGGTAATTTCATTCGAAGATTCCATCTTTACTCATTAAAACACTCTTCTGTGACGTTAAAGGGAACTTGAATACGTTTAACTAAAAAACTCTTATTTTCTTTCAAAGAAATCTTTGGACATTAAAATGGTCTAGTAACAAAATAGGTGCCCTTATTGAGGTAATTTCATTCAAAGATACAATCTTTACTCACTAAAAAGCACTATTCTCGACCTTATCGGGAACTCGAATAAGTTAAACTAAAAGCTCTCATTTTCTTTCGAAGATTCAATCTTTATACATTAAAAAGGTCTACTGACATAATAGGTCCATTGAATGATGTAATTTCATTCAAAGATTCAGTATTTACTCATTAAAACACTCTTCGTGATGTCAAAGGGAACTCGAATAAGTTTAACTCAAAACTCACATTTTCTTTCAAAGACTTAATCTTTATACATTAAAATGGTCTACTGACATAATAGGTACCTTAATTGAGGTATTTTCATTCAAAGATATAATCTTTCATCATTACAAGACTCTTCGGGACGTCAAAGGAACTCTAATAAGCTTAATTCAAAACTCTCATTAAAAAGGTCAAGTGACATAATAGGTTCCTTGATTGAGACATTTTAATTCGAAGATTCAATCTATAGTCATTGAAACACTCTTTGCGACTTCGCAGGCAACCTGAATTTATTAAACTCAAAACTCTCACTTTCTTACAAAGATTCTATCTTTAGCGGTAAAACCACTCTTCGTGACTTCAAAGGGACCTCGAATATGTTAAACTCAAAACTCTAACTCTCTTTCAAAGATTCAGTATTTCAATCTTTAACATTAAAATGGTCTAGTGACATATACGTACCTTGACTGAGGTAATTTCATTCAAAGATTCACCTATTAGTTATTAAAACACTCATTGTGACGACAAAGGGAACTCGAATAAGTTTAACTGAAAACTCTCATTTTCTTTCAACGATTTAATCTTTGTACATTAAAATCGTCTGGTGACATAATAGGAACCTTGATTGAGGTATTTTCATTCAAAGATTCAGCCTTACTCATTAAAACACTAATCGGAACGTCAAAAGGAACTTGAATAGATTTAACTCAAAACTCTCATTTTCCTTCAAAGTTTTTATCTTTATACCTTAAGAATGTTAGTGACATAGTAGGTACCTTGATTGAGGTATTCTCATTCAAAGATTCAATCTTTACTCACTAAAACACTCTTCAGGTCGTTAAGGGCAACTCGAATAAGTTTAACTCACAACTCTCATTCTTTCAAAGATTCAATCTTTATACATGAAAAAGATCTAGTGACATAATAGGTACCTTGATTGAGGTAATTCAATATTTCCACCTTTATACAATAAAATGGTCTACTGACATATAGATACTTTGATTGAGGAAATTTCATTCAAAGATTCAATCGTTGCTCATTAAAACACTCTTCGTGACGACAAAGGGAACTCGAATAAGTTTAACTCATGACTCGCATTTTTTTCAAAGATTTAATCTTTAAACATCAAAATGGTCTGGTGACATAATAGGTACCTTGATTGAGGTATTTTCATTCAAAGATTCAATCTTTACTCATTAAAACACTCTTTAGGACGTCAAAGGGAACTCGAATAAGTTTAACTCACAACTCCCCTTTTCTTTCGAAGATCCAATCTTGATACATTAAAAAGGTCTAGTGACATAATAGGTACCGTGATTGAGGTAATTTCATTCAAGGAATCAATCCTTACTCATTAAAACACTCTTCGTGACGACAAAGGGAACTCGAATAAGTTTAACTCAAAACTCGCATTTTCAATCGAAGATTTAAACTTTGCAAATTAAAAATGGTCCAGTGACATAATAGGTACCTTGATTGAGGTATTTTCATTCAGAGATTCAATCTTTAGTCATAAAAACACTCTTCGCGACTTCAAAGGAAACTCGAATAAGCTAATTTCTAAACTCTCATTTTCTTTCAAAGATTCAATCTTAATACATTAAAACGGTCTAGTGACATAATAGGTACCATGATCAGGGTAATTTCATTCAAAGATTCTATCTTTACTCATTAAAACACTCTTCGTGTCGTCAAAGGGAACTCAAATAATTTTAACTGAAAACTCTCATTTTCTTTCAAAGATTTATTCTTTATACATTGAAATGGGCTAGTGACATAATAGGTACCTTGATTGAGGTATTTTCATTCAAAGATTCATTATTTACTCATGAAAACACTCTCCGCGACTTCATAGGGATCTCGAATAAGTTAAACTTAAAACTCTCAGTTTTTTTCAGAGATTGAATCTTTGTACATTAGAAAGGTCTAGTGACACAATAGGTGCCTTGATTGAGGTCATTTCATTCAAAGATTCAATCTTTACTCATTAAAACACTTTTCGTGATGTCAAAGGGAACTCGAATAAGTTGAACTCAAAACTCTCATTTTCTTTCAAAGATTCAATCAATATACAATAAATAGATCTAGTGACATAATAGGTGCCTTGACCCGTGACTTCATAGGGAACTCGAATAAGTTGATCTCAAAACTATTATTTTCTTTCAAAGATTCAATTTTTACACGTTAAAAAGTTCTAATGACATAATAGGAACCTTGATTAAGGTAATTTCATTCGAAGATTCCATCTTTACTCATTAAAACACTCTTCTGTGACGTTAAAGGGAACTCGAATACGTTTAACTCAAAAACTCTTATTTTCTTTCAAAGAAATCTTTGGACATTAAAATGGTCTAGTAACAAAATAGGTGCCCTTATTGAGGTAGTTTCATTCAAAGATACAATCTTTACTCACTAAAAAGCACTCTTCTCGACCTTATCGGGAACTTGAATAAGTTAAACTCAAAGCTCTCATTTTCTTTCGAAGATTCAATCTTTAGGCATTAAAAATGTCTACTGACATAATAGGTCCATTGAATGATGTAATTTCATTCAAAGATTCAGTATTTACTCATTAAGACACTCTTCGTGATGTCAAAGGGAACTCGAATAAGTTTAACTCAAAACTCACATTTTCTTTCAAAGACTTAATCTTTATACATTAAAATGGTCTACTGACATAATAGGTATCTCAATTGAGGTATTTTCATTCAAAGATATAATCTTTCATTATTACAAGACTCTTCGGGACGTCAAAAGAACTCTAATAAGCTTAATTCAAAACTCTCATTAAAAAGGTCAAGTGACATAATAGGTTCCTTGATTGAGACATTTTAATTCGAAGATTCAATCTATAGTCATTGAAACACTCTTTGCGACTTCGCAGGGAACCTGAATATTTTAAACTCAAAACTCTCACTTTCTTACAAAGATTCTATCTTTAGCGGTAAAACCACTCTTCGCGACTTCAAATGGACCTCGAATATGTTAAACTCAAAACTCTAACTCTCTTTCAAAGATTCAGTATTTAAATCTTTAAACATTAAAATGGTCTAGTGACATATACGTACCTTGACTGAGGTAATTTCATTCAAAGATTCACCTTTTAGTTATTAAAACACTCATTGTGACGACAAAGGGAACTCGAATAAGTTTAACTAAAAACTCTCATTTTCTTTCAAAGATTTAATCTTTATACATTAAAATCATCTGGTGACATAATAGGAACCTTGATTGAGGTATTTTCATTCAAAGATTCAGCCTTACTCATTAAAACACTACTCGCAACGTCAAAGGGAACTTGAATAGATTTAACTCAAAACTCTCATTTTCCTTCAAAGTTTTTATCTTTATACCTAAAGAATGTTAGTGACATTGTAGGTACCTTGATTGACGTATTCTCATTCAAAGATTCAATCTTTACTCACTAAAACACTCTTCAGGTCGTTAAGGGGAACTCGAATAAGTTTAACTCACAACTCTCATTCTTTCAAAGATTCAATCTTTATACATGAAAAAGATCTAGTGACATAATAGGTACCTTGATTGAGGTAATTCAATATTTCCACCTTTATACAATAAAATGGTCTACTGACATATAGATACTTTGATTGAGGAAATTTCATTCACAGATTCAATCATTGCTCATTAAAACACTCTTCGTGACGACAAAGGGAACTCGAATAAGTTTAACTCATGACTCGCATTTTTTTCAAAGATTTAATCTTTAAACATCAAAATTGTCTGGTGACATAATAGGTACCTTGATTGAGGTATTTTCATTCAAAGATTCAATCTTTACTCATTAAAACACTCTTCAGGACGTCAAAGGGAACTCGAATAAGTTTAACTCACAACTCTCCTTTTCTTTCGAAGATCCAATCTTGATACATTAAAAAGGTCTAGTGACATAATAGGTACCGTGATTGAGGTAATTTCATTCAAGGAATCAATCTTTACTCATTAAAACACTCTTCGTGATGACAAAGGGAACTCGAATAAGTTTAACTCAAAACTTGCATTTTTTTCAAAGATTTAATCTTTAAACATCAAAATGGTCTAGTGACATAATAGGTACATTGATTGAGGTATTTTCATTCAAAGATTCAATCTTTACTCATTAAAACACTCTTCAGGACGTCAAAGGGAACTCGAATAAGTTTAACTCACAACTCTCCTTTTCTTTCGAAGATCCAATCTTGATACATTAAAAAGGTCTAATGACATAATAGGTACCGTGATTGAGGTAATTTCATTCAAGGAATCAATCTTTACTCATTAAAACACTCTTCGTGATGACAAAGGGAACGCGAATAAGTTTAACTCAAAACTCGCATTTTCAATCGAAGATTTAAACTTTGCAAATTAAAATGGTCCAGTGACATAATAAGCACCTTGATTGAGGTATTTTCATTCAGAGATTCAATCTTTAGTCATAAAAACACTCTTCGCGACTTCAAAGGGAACTCGAATAAGCTAAATTCTAAACTCTCATTTTCTTTCAAAGATTCAATCTTAATACATTAAAACGGTCTAGTGACATAATAGGTACCATGATCAGGGTAATTTCATTCAAAGATTCTATCTTTACTCATTAGAACACTCTTCGTGTCCTCAAAGGGAACTCAAATAATTTTAACTGAAAACTCTCATTTTCTTTCAAAGATTTATTCTTTATACATTGAAATGGGCTAGTGACATAATAGGTACCTTGATTGAGTTATTTTTATTCAAAGATTCATTCTTTACTCATTAAAACACTCTCCGCGACTTCATAGGGATCTCGAATAAGTTAAACTTAAAACTCTCAGTTTTTTTCAGAGATTGAATCTTTGTACATTAGAAAGGTCTAGTGACACAATAGGTGCCTTAATTGAGGTCATTTCATTCAAAGATTCAATCTTTACTCATTAAAACACTTTTCGTGATGTCAAAGGGAACTCGAATAAGTTGAACTCAAAACTCTCATTTTCTTTCAAAGATTCAATCATTATACAATAAATAGATCTAGTGACATAATAGGTGCCTTGACCCGTGACTTCATACGGAACTCGAATAAGTTGATCTCAAAACTCTTATTTTCTTTCAAAGATTCAATTTTTACACGTTAAAAAGTTCTAATGACATAATAGGAACCTTGATTAAGGTAATTTCATTCGAAGATTCCATCTTTACTCATTAAAACACTCTTCTGTGACGTCAAAGGGAACTCGAATACGTTTAACTCAAAAACTCTTATTTTCTTTCAAAGAAATCTTTGGACATTAAAATGGTCTAGTAACAAAATAGGTGCCCTTATTGAGGTAGTTTCATTCAAAGATACAATCTTTACTCACTAAAAAGCACTCTTCTCGACCTTATCGGGAACTTGAATAAGTTAAACTCAAAGCTCTCATTTTCTTTCGAAGATTCAATCTTTAGGCATTAAAAAGGTCTACTGACATAATAGGTCCATTGAATGATGTAATTTCATTCAAAGATTCAGTATTTACTCATTAAGACACTCTTCGTGATGTCAAAGGGAACTCGAATAAGTTTAACTCAAAACTCACATTTTCTTTCAAAGACTTAATCTTTATACATTAAAATGGTCTACTGACATAATAGGTATCTCAATTGAGGTATTTTCATTCAAAGATATAATCTTTCATTATTACAAGACTCTTCGGGACGTCAAAAGAACTCTAATAAGCTTAATTCAAAACTCTCATTAAAAAGGTCAAGTGACATAATAGGTTCCTTGATTGAGACATTTTAATTCGAAGATTCAATCTATAGTCATTGAAACACTCTTTGCGACTTCGCAGGGAACCTGAATATTTTAAACTCAAAACTCTCACTTTCTTACAAAGATTCTATCTTTAGCGGTAAAACCACTCTTCCCGACTTCAAAGGGACCTCGAATATGTTAAACTCAAAACTCTAACTCTCTTTCAAAGATTCAGTATTTAAATCTTTAAACATTAAAATGGTCTAGTGACATATACGTACCTTGACTGAGGTAATTTCATTCAAAGATTCACCTTTTAGTTATTAAAACACTTATTGTGACGACAAAGGGAACTCGAATAAGTTTAACTGAAAACTCTCATTTTCTTTCAAAGATTTAATCTTTATACATTAAAATCGTCTGGTGACAAAATAGAAACCTTGATTGAGGTATTTTCATTCAAAGATTCAGCCTTACTCATTAAAACACTAATCGGAACGTCAAAGGGAACTTGAATAGATTTAACTCAAAACTCTCATTTTCCTTTAAAGTTTTTATCTTTATACCTTAAGAATGTTAGTGACATAGTAGGTACCTTGATTGAGGTATTCTCATTCAAAGATTCAATCTTTACTCACTAAAACACTCTTCAGGTCGTTAAGGGGAACTCGAATAAGTTTATCCTTATACATGAAAAAGATATAGTGACATAATAGGTACCTTGATTGAGGTAATTCAATATTTCCACCTTTATACAATAAAATGGTCTACTGACATATAGATACTTTGATTGAGGAAATTTCATTCAAAGATTCAATCATTGCTCATTAAAACACTCTTCGTGACGACAAAGGGAACTCGAATAAGTTTAACTCAAAACTCGCATTTTTTTCAAAGATTTAATCTTTAAACATCAAAATGGTCTAGTGACATAATAGGTACCTTGATTGAGGTATTTTCATTCAAAGATTCAATCTTTACTCATTAAAACACTCTTTAGGACGTCAAAGGGAACTATAATAAGTTTAACTCACAACTCTCCTTTTCTTTCGAAGATCCAATCTTGATACATTAAAAAGGTCTAGTGATATAATAGGTACCGTGATTGAGGTAATTTCATTCAAGGAATCAATCTTTACTCATTAAAACACTCTTCGTGATGACAAAGGGAACTCGAATAAGTTTAACTCAAAACTCGCATTTTCAATCGAAGATTTAAACTTTGTAAATTAAAATGGTCCAGTGACATAATTGGTACCTTGATTGAGGTATTTTCATTCAGAGATTCAATCTTTAGTCATAAAAACACTCTTCGCGACTTCAAAGGGAACTCGAATAAGCTAAATTCTAAACTCTCATTTTCTTTCAAAGATTCAATCTTAATACATTAAAACGGTCTAGTGACATAATAGGTACCATGATCAGGGTAATTTCATTCAAAGATTCTATCTTTACTCATTAAAACACTCTTCGTGTCGACAAAGGGAACTCGAATAAGTTTAACTCAAAACTCGCATTTTCAATCGAAGATTTAAACTTTGCAAATTAAAATGGTCCAGTGACATAACAGGTACCTTGATTGAGGTATTTTCGTTCAGAGATTCAATCTTTAGTCATAAAAACACTCTTCGCGACTTCAAAGGGAACTCGAATAAGCTAAATTCTAAACTCTCATTTTCTTTCAAAGATTCAATCTTAATACATTAAAACGGTCTAGTGACACAATAGGCACCATGATCAGGGTAATTTCATTCAAAGATTCTATCTTTACTCATTAAAACACTCTTCGTGTCGTCAAAGGGAACTCAAATAATTTTAACTGAAAACTCTCATTTTCTTTCAAAGATTTATTCTTTATACATTGAAATGGGCTAGTGACATAATAGGTACCTTGATTGAGGTATTTTTACTCAAAGATTCCTTCTTTACTCATTAAAACACTCTCCGCGACTTCATAAGGATCTCGAATAAGTTAAACTTAAAACTCTCAGTTTTTTTCAGAGATTGAATCTTTGTACATTAGAAAGGTCTAGTGACACAATAGTTGCCCTGATTGAGGTCATTTCATTCAAAGATTCAATCTTTACTCATTAAAACACTTTTCGTGATGTCAAAGGGAACTCGAATAAGTTGAACTCAAAACTCTCATTTTCTTTCAAAGATTCAATCATTATACAATAAATAGATCTAGTGACATAATAGGTGCCTTGACCCGTGACTTCATAGGGAACTCGAATAAGTTGATCTCAAAACTCTTATTTTCATTCAAAGATTCAATTTTTACACGTTAAAAAGTTCTAATGACATAATAGGAACCTTGATTAAGGTAATTTCATTCGAAGATTCCATCTTTACTCATTAAAACACTCTTCTGTGACGTCAAAGGTAACTCGAATACGTTTAACTCAAAAACTCTTATTTTCTTTCAAAGAAATCTTTGGACATTAAAATGGTCTAGTAACAAAATAGGTGCCCTTATTGAGGTAGTTTCATTCAAAGATACAATCTTTACTCACTAAAAAGCACTCTTCTCGACCTTATCGGGAACTCGAATAAGTTAAACTCAAAGCTCTCATTTTCTTTCGAAGATTCAATCTTTATACATTAAAAAGGTCTACTGACATAATAGGTCCATTGAATGATGTAATTTCATTCAAAGATTCAGTATTTACTCATTAAAACACTCTTCGTGATGTCAAAGGGAACTCGAATAAGTTTAACTCAAAACTCACATTTTCTTTCAAAGACTTAATCTTTATACATTAAAATGGTCTACTGACATAATAGGTACCTTAATTGAGGTATTTTCATTCAAAGATATAATCTTTCATCATTACAAGACTCTACGGGACGTCAAAAGAACTCTAATAAGCTTAATTCAAAACTCTCATTAAAAAGGTCAAGTGACATAATAGGTTCCTTGATTGAGACATTTTAATTCGAAGATTCAATCTATAGTCATTGAAACACTCTTTGCGACTTCGCAGGGAACCTGAATATTTTAACCTCAAAACTCTCACTTTCTTACAAAGATTCTATCTTTAGCAGTAAAACCACTCTTCGCGACTTCAAAGGGACCTCGAATATGTTAAACTCAAAACTCTAACTCTCTTTCAAAGATTCAGTATTTCAATCTTTAAACATTAAAATGGTCTAGTGACATATACGTACCTTGACTGAGGTAATTTCATTCAAAGATTCACCTTTTAGTTATTAAAACACTCATTGTGATGACAAAGGGAACTCGAATAAGTTTAACTGAAAATTCTCATTTTCTTTCAAAGATTTAATCTTTATACATTAAAATCGTCTGGTGACATAATAGGAACCATGATTGAGGTATTTTCATTCAAAGATTCAGCCTTACTCATTAAAACACTAATCGGAACGTCAAAGGGAACTTGAATAGATTTAACTCAAAACTCTCATTTTCCTTCAAAGTTTTTATCTTTATACCTTAAGAATGTTAGTGACATAGTAGGTACCTTGATTGAGGTATTCTCATTCAAAGATTCAATCTTTACTCACTAAAACACTCTTCAGGTCGTTAAGGGGAACTCGAATAAGTTTAACTCACAACTCTCATTCTTTCAAAGATTCAATCTTTATACATGAAAAAGATCTAGTGACATAATAGGTACCTTGATTGAGGTAATTCAATATTTCCACCTTTATACAATAAAATGGTATACTGACATATAGATACTTTGATTCAGGAAATTTCATTCAAAGATTCAATCATTAATCATTAAAACACTCTTCGTGACGACAAAGGGAACTCGAATAAGTTTAACTCAAAACTCGCATTTTTTTCAAAGATTTAATCTTTAAACATCAAAATGGTCTAGTGACATAATAGGTACCTTGATTGAGGTATTTTCATTCAAAGATTCAATCTTTACTCATTAAAACACTTTTC
Source organism: Cornus florida (assembly GCF_030987335.1). Taxonomy (NCBI): domain Eukaryota; kingdom Viridiplantae; phylum Streptophyta; class Magnoliopsida; order Cornales; family Cornaceae; genus Cornus; species Cornus florida. Next base: position 67,565,935 of record NW_026775577.1, read on the forward strand.
AGGACGTCAAAGGGAACTCGAATAAGTTTAACTCACAACTCTCCTTTTCTTTCGAAGATCAAATCTTGATACATTAAAAAGGTCTAGTGACATAATAGGTACCGTGATTGAGGTAATTTCATTCAAGGAATCAATCTTTACTCATTAAAACACTCTTCGTGACGACAAAGGGAACTCGAATAAGTTTAACTCAAAACTCGCATTTTCAATCGAAGATTTAAACTTTGCAAATTAAAAATGGTCCAGTGACATAATAGGTACCTTGATTGAGGTATTTTCATTCAGAGATTCAATCTTTAGTCATAAAAACACTCTTCGCGACTTCAAAGGGAACTCGAATAAGCTAAATTCTAAACTCTCATTTTCTTTCAAAGATTCAATCTTAATACATTAAAACGGTCTAGTGACATAATAGGTACCATGATCAGGGTAATTTCATTCAAAGATTCTATCTTCACTCATTAAAACACTCTTCGTGTCGTCAAAGGGAACTCAAATAATTTTAACTGAAAACTCTCATTTTCTTTCAAAGATTTATTCTTTATACATTGAAATGGGCTAGTGACATAATAGGTACCTTGATTGAGGTATTTTCATTCAAAGATATAATCTTTCATCATTACAAGACTCTTCGGGACGTCAAAAGAACTCTAATAAGCTTAATTCAAAACTCTCATTAAAAAGGTCAAGTGACATAATAGGTTCCTTGATTGAGACATTTTAATACGAAGATTCAATCTATAGTCATTGAAACACACTTTGCGACTTCGCAGGGAACCTGAATATTTTAAACTCAAAACTCTCACTTTCTTACAAAGATTCTATCTTTAGCGGTAAAACCACTCTTCGCGACTTCAAAGGGACCTCGAATATGTTAAACTCAAAACTCTAACTCTTTTTCAAAGATTCAGTATTTCAATCTTTAAACATTAAAATGGTCTAGTGACATATACGTACCTTGACAGAGGTAATTTCATTCAAAGATTCACCTTTTAGTTATTAAAACACTCATTGTGACGACAAAGGGAACTCGAATAAGTTTAACTGAAAACTCTCATTTTCTTTCAAAGATTTAATCTTTATACATTAAAATCATCTGGTGACATAATAGGAACCTTGATTGAGGTATTTTCATTCAAAGATTCAGCCTTACTCATTAAAACACTAATCGGAACGTCAAAGAGAACTTGAATAGATTTAACTCAAAACTCTCATTTTCCTTCAAAGTTTTTATCTTTATACCTTAAGAATGTTAGTGACATAGTAGGTACCTTGATTGAGGTATTCTCATTCAAAGATTCAATCTTTACTCACTAAAACACTCTTCAGGTCGTTAAGGGGAACTCGAATAAGTTTAACTCACAACTCTCATTCTTTCAAAGATTCAATCTTTATACATGAAAAAGATCTAGTGATATAATAGGTACCTTGATTGAGGTAATTCAATATTTCCACCTTTATACAATAAAATGGTCTACTGACATATAGATACTTTGATTGAGGAAATTTCATTCAAAGATTCAATCATTGCTCATTAAAACACTCTTCGTGATGACAAAGGGAACTCGAATAAGTTTAACTCAAAACTCGCATTTTTTTCAAAGATTTAATCTTTAAACATCAAAATGGTCTAGTGACATAATAGGTACCTTGATTGAGGTATTTTCATACAAAGATTCAATCTTTACTCATTAAAACACTCTTCAGGACGTCAAAGGGAACTCGAATAAGTTCAACTCACAACTCTCCTTTTCTTTCGAAGATCCAATCTTGATACATTAAAAAGGTCTAGTGACATAATAGGTACCGTGATTGAGGTAATTTCATTCAAGGAATCAATCTTTACTCATTAAAACACTCTTCGTGACGACAAAGGGAACTCGAATAAGTTTAACCCAAAACTCGCATTTTCAATCGAAGATTTAAACTTTGCAAATTAAAATGGTCCAATGACATAATAGGTACCTTGATTGAGGTATTTTCATTCAGAGATTCAATCTTTAGTCATAAAAACACTCTTCGCGACTTCAAAGGGAACTTGAATAAGCTAAATTCTAAACTCTTATTTTCTTTCAAAGATTCAATCTTAATACATTAAAACGGTCTAGTGACATAATAGGAACCATGATCAGGGTAATTTCATTCAAAGATTCTATCTTTACTCATTAAAACACTCTTCGTGTCGTCAAAGGGAACTCAAATAATTTTAACTGAAAACTCTCATTTTTTTTCAAAGATTTATTCTTTATACATTGAAATGGGCTAGTGACATAATAGGTACCCTGATTGAGGTATTTTCATTCAAAGATTCATTCTTTACTCATTATAACACTCTCCGCGACTTCATAGGGATCTCGAATAAGTTAAACTTAAAACTCTCAGTTTTTTTCAGAGATTGAATCTTTGTACATTAGAAAGGTCTAGTCACACAATAGGTGCCTTGATTGAGGTCATTTCATTCAAAGATTCAATCTTTACTCATTAAAACACTTTTCGTGATGTCAAAGGGAACTCGAATAAGTTGAACTCAAAACTCTCATTTTCTTTCAAAGATTCAATCATTGTACAATAAATAGATCTAGTGACATAATAGGTGCCTTGACCCGTGACTTCATAGGGAACTCGAATAAGTTGATCTCAAAACTCTTATTTTCTTTCAAAGATTCAATTTTTACACGTTAAAAAGTTCTAATGACATAATAGGAACCTTGATTAAGGTAATTTCATTCGAAGATTCCATCTTTACTCATTAAAACACTCTTCTGTGACGTCAAAGGGAACTCGAATACGTTTAACTCAAAAACTCTTATTTTCTTTCAAAGAAATCTTTGGACATTAAAATGGTCTAGTAACAAAATAGGTGCCCTTATTGAGGTAGTTTCATTCAAAGATCCAATCTTTACTCACTAAAAAGCACTCTTCTCGACCTTATCGGGAACTCGAATAAGTTAAACTCAAAGCTCTCATTTTCTTTCGAAGATTCAATCTTTATACATTAAAAAGGTCTACTGACATAATAGGTCCATTGAATGATGTAATTTCATTCAAAGATTCAGTATTTACTCATTAAAACACTCTTCGTGATGTCAAAGGGAACTCGAATAAGTTTAACTCAAAACTCACATTTTCTTTCAAAGACTTAATCTTTATACATTAAAATGGTCTACTGACATAATAGGTACCTTAATTGAGGTGTTTTCATTCAAAGATATAATCTTTCATCATTACGTGACTCTTCGGGACGTCAAAGGAACTCTAATAAGCTTAATTCAAAACTCTCATTAAAAAGGTCAAGTGACATAATAGGTTCCTTGATTGAGACATTTTAATTCGAAGATTCAATCTATAGTCATTGAAACACTCTTTGCGACTTCGCAGGGAACCTGAATATTTTAAACTCAAAACTCTCACTTTCTTACAAAGATTCTATCTTTAGCGGTAAAACCACTCTTCGCGACTTCAAAGGGAACTCGAATATGTTAAACTCAAAACTCTAACTCTCTTTCAAAGATTCAGTATTTCAATCTTTAAACATTAAAATGGTCTAGTGACATATACGTACCTTGACTGAGGTAATTTCATTCAAAGATTCACCTTTTAGTTATTAAAACACTCATTGTGACGACAAAGGGAACTCGAATAAGTTTAACTGAAAACTCTCATTTTCTTTCAAAGATTTAATCTTTATACATTAAAATCATCTGGTGACATAATAGGAACCTTGATTGAGGTATTTTCATTCAAAGATTCAGCCTTACTCATTAAAACACTAATCGGAACGTCAAAGGGAACTTGAATAGATTTAACTCAAAACTCTCATTTTCCTTCAAAGTTTTTATCTTTATACCTTAAGAATGTTAGTGACATAGTAGGTACCTTGATTGAGGTATTCTTATTCAAAGATTCAATCTTTACTCACTAAAACACTCTTCAGGTCATTAAGGGGAACTCGAATAAGTTTAACTCACAACTCTCATTCTTTCAAAGATTCAATCTTTATACATGAAAAAGATCTAGTGACATAATAGGTACCTTGATTGAGGTAATTCAATATTTCCACCTTTATACAATAAAATGGTCTACTGACATATAGATACTTTGATTGAGGAAATTTCATTCAAAGATTCAATCATTGCTCATTAAAACACTCTTCGTGACGACAAAGGGAACTCGAATAAGTTTAACTCAAAACTCGCATTTTTTTTAAAGATTTAATCTTTAAACATCAAAATGGTCTAGTGACATAATAGGTACCTTGATTGAGGAATTTTCATTCAAAGATTCAATCTTTACTCATTAAAACACTCTTCCGGACGTCAAAGAGAAGTCGAATAAGCTTAACTCACAACTCTCCTTTTCTTTCGAAGATCCAATCTTGATATATTAAAAAGGTCTAGTGACATAATAGGTACCGTGATTGAGGTAATTTCATTCAAGGAATCAATCTTTACTCATTAAAACACTCTTCGTGACGACAAAGGGAACTCGAATAAGTTTAACTCAAAACTCGCATTTTCAATCGAAGATTTAAACTTTGCAAATTAAAATGGTCCAGTGACATAATAGGTACCTTGATTGAGGTATTTTCATTCAGAGATTCAATCTTTAGTCATAAAAACACTCTTCGCGACTTCAAAGGGAACTCGAATAAGCTAAATTCTAAACTCTCATTTTCTTTCAAAAATTCAATCTTAATACATTAAAACGGTCTAATGACATAATAGGTACCATGATCAGGGTACTTTCATTCAAAGATTCTATCTTTACTCATTAAAACACTCTTCGTGTCGTCAAAGGGAACTCAAATAATTTTAACTGAAAACTCTCATTTTCTTTCAAAGATTTATTCTTTATACATTGAAATGGGCTAGTGACATAATAGGTACCTTGATTGAGGTATTTTCATTCAAAGATTCATTCTTTACTCATTAAAACACTCCCCGCGACTTCATAGGGATCTCGAATAAGTTAAACTTAAAACTCTCAGTTTTTTTCAGAGATAGAATCTTTGTACATTAGAAAGGTCTAGTGACACAATAGGTGCCTTGATTGAGGTAATTTCATTCAAAGATTCAATCTTTACTCATTAAAACACTTTTCGTGATGTCAAAGGGAACTCGAATAAGTTGAACTCAAAACTCTCATTTTCTTTCAAAGATTCAATCATTATACAATAAATAGATCTAGTGACATAATAGGTGCCTTGACCCGTGACTTCATAGGGAACTCGAATAAGTTGATCTCAAAACTCTTATTTTCTTTCAAAGATTCAATTTTTACACGTTAAAAAGTTCTAATGATATAATAGGAACCTTAATTAAGGTAATTTCATTCGAAGATTCCATCTTTACTCATTAAAACACTCTTTTGTGACGTCAAAGGGAACTCGAATACGTTTAACTCAAAAACTCTTATTTTCTTTCAAAGAAATCTTTGGACATTAAAATGGTCTAGTAACAAAATAGGTGCCCTTATTGAGGTAGTTTCATTCAAAGATCCAATCTTTACTCACTAAAAAGCACTCTTCTCGACCTTATCGGGAACTCGAATAAGTTAAACTCAAAGCTCTCATTTTCTTTCGAAGATTCTATCTTTATACATTAAAAAGGTCTACTGACATAATAGGTCCATTGAATGATGTAATTTCATTCAAAGATTCAGTATTTACTCATTAAAACACTCTTCGTGATGTCAAAGGGAACTCGAATAAGTTTAACTCAAAACTCACATTTTCTTTCAAAGACTTAATCTTTATACATTAAAATGGTCTACTGACATAATAGGTACCTTAATTGAGGTATTTCCATTCAAAGATATAATCTTTCATCATTACAAGACTCTTCGGGACGTCAAAGGAACTCTAATAAGCTTAATTCAAAACTCTCATTAAAAAGGTCAAGTGACATAATAGGTTCCTTGATTGAGACATTTTAATTCAAAGATTCAATCTTTAGTCATTGAAACACTCTTTGCGACTTCGCAGGGAACCTGAATATTTTAAACTCAAAACTCTCACTTTCTTACAAAGATTCTATCTTTAGCGGTAAAACCACTCTTCGCGACTTCAAAGGGACCTCTAATATGTTAAACTCAAAACTCTAACTCTCTTTCAAAGATTCAGTATTTCAATCTTTAAACATTGAAATGGTCTAGTGACATATACGTACCTTGACTGAGGTAATTTCATTCAAAGATTCACCTTTTAGTTATTAAAACACTCATTGTGACGACAAAGGGAACTCGAATAAGTTTAACTGAAAACTCTCATTTTCTTTCAAAGATTTAATCTTTATACATTAAAATCGTCTGGTGACATAATAGGAACCTTGATTGAGGTATTTTCATTCAAAGATTCAGCCTTACTCATTAAAACACTAATCGGAACGTCAAAGGGAACTTGAATAGATTTAACTCAAAACTCTCATTTTCCTTCAAAGTTTTTATCTTTATACCATAAGAATGTTAGTGACATAGTAGGTACCTTGATTGAGGTATTCTCGGTCAAAGATTCAATCTTTACTTACTAAAACACTCTTCAGGTCGTTAAGTGGAACTTGAATAAGTTTAACTCACAACTCTCATTCTTTCAAAGATTCAATCTTTATACATGAAAAAGATCTAGTGACATAATAGGTACCTTGATTGAGGTAATTCAATATTTCCACCTTTATACAATAAAATGGTCTACTGACATATAGATACTTTGATTGAGGAAATTTCATTCAAAGATTCAATCATTGCTCATTAAAACACTCTTCGTGACGACAAAGGGAACTTGAATAAGTTTAACTCAAAACTCGCATTTTTTTCAAAGATTTAATCTTTAAACATCAAAATGGTCTAGTGACATAATAGGTACCTTGATTGAGGTATTTTCATTCAAAGATTCAATCTTTACTCCTTAAAACACTCTTCAGGACGTCAAAGGGAACTCGAATAAGTTTAACTCACAACTCTCCTTTTCTTTCGAAGATCCAATCTTGATACATTAAAAAGGTCTAGTGACATAATAGGTACCATGATTGAGGTAATTTCATTCAAGGAATCAATCTTTACTCATTAAAACACTCTTCGTGACGACAAAGGGAACTCGAATAAATTTAACTCAAAACTCGCATTTTCAATCGAAGATTTAAACTTTGCAAATTAAAATGGTCCAGTGACATAATAGGTACCTTGATTGAGGTATTTTCATTCAGAGATTCAATCTTTAGTCATAAAAACACTCTTCACGACTTCAAAGGGAACTCGAATAAGCTAAATTCTAAACTCTCATTTTCATTCAAAAATTCAATCTAAATACATTAAAACGGTCTAGTGACGTAATAGGTACCATGATCAGGGTAATTTCATTCAAAGATTCTATCTTTACTCATTAAAACATTCTTCGTGTCGTCAAAGGGAACTCAAATAATTTTAACTGAAAACACCCATTTTCTTTCAAAGATTTATTCTTTATACATTGAAATGGGCTAGTGACATAATAGGTACCTTGATTGAGGTATTTTCATTCAAAGATTTATTCTTTAGTCATGAAAACACTCTCCGCGACTTCATAGGGATCTCGAATAAGTTAAACTTAAAACTCTCAGTTTTTTTCAAAGATTGAATCTTTGTACATTAGAAAGGTCTAGTGACACAATAGGTGCCTTGATTGAGGTCATTTCATTCAAAGATTCAATCTTTACTCATTAAAACACTTTTCGTGATGTCAAAGGGAACTCGAATAAGTTAAACTCAAAACTCTCATTTTCTTTCAAAGATTCAATCATTATACAATAAATAGATCTACTGACATAATAGGTGCCTTGACCCGTGACTTCATAGGGAACTCGAATAAGTTGATCTCAAAACTCTTATTTTCTTTCAAAAATTCAATTTTTACACGTTAAAAAGTTCTAATGACATAATAGGAACCTTGATTAAGGTAATTTCATTCGAAGATTCCATCTTTACTCATTAAAACACTCTTCTGTGACGTCAAAGGGAACTCGAATACGTTTAACTCAAAAACTCTTATTTTCTTTCAAAGAAATCTTTGGACATTAAAATGGTCTAGTAACAAAATAGGTGCCCTTATTGAGGTAGTTTCATTTAAAGATCCAATCTTTACTCACTAAAAAGCACTCTTCTCGACCTTATCGGGAACTCGAATAAGTTAAACTCAAAGCTCTCATTTTCTTTCGAAGATTCAATCTTTATACATTAAAAAGGTCTACTGACATAATAGGTCCATTGAATGATGTAATTTCATTCAAAGATTCAGTATTTACTCATTAAAACACTCTTCGTGATGTCAAAGGGAACTCGAATAAGTTTAACTCAAAACTCACATTTTCTTTCAAAGACTTAATCTTTATACACTAAAATGGTCTACTGACATAATAGGTACCTTAATTGAGGTATTTCCATTCAAAGATATAATCTTTCATCATTACAAGACTCTTCGGGACGTCAAAGGAACTCTAATAAGCTTAATTCAAAACTCTCATTAAAAAGGTCAAGTGACATAATAGGTTCCTTGATTGAGACATTTTAATTCAAAGATTCAATCTTTAGTCATTGAAACACTCATTGCGACTTCGCAGGGAACCTGAATATTTTAAACTCAAAACTCTCACTTTCTTACAAAGATTCTATCTTTAGCGGTAAAACCACTCTTCGCGACTTCAAAGGGACCTCTAATATGTTAAACTCAAAACTCTATCTCTCTTTCAAAGATTCAGTATTTCAATCTTTAAACATTAAAATGGTCTAGTGACATGTACGTACCTTGACTGAGGTAATTTTATTCAAAGATTCACCTTTTAGTTATTAAAACACTCATTGTGACGACAAAGGGAACTCGAATAAGTTTAACTGAAAACTCTCATTTTCTTTCAAAGATTTAATCTTTATACATTAAAATCGTCTGGTGACATAATAGGAACCTTGAATGAGGTATTTTCATTCAAAGATTCAGCCTTACTCATTAAAACACTAATCGGAACGTCAAAGGGAACTTGAATAGATTTAACTCAAAACTCTCATTTTCCTTCAAAGTTTTTATCTTTATACCTTAAGAATGTTAGTGACATAGTAGGTACCTTGATTGAGGTATTCTTGGTCAAAGATTCAATCTTTACTCACTAAAACACTCTTCAGGTCGTTAAGGGGAACTCGAATAAGTTTAACTCACAACTCTCATTCTTTCAAAGATTCAATCTTTATACATGAAAAAGATCTAGTGACATAATAGGTACCTTGATTGAGGTAATTCAATATTTCCACCTTTATACAATAAAATGGTCTACTGACATATAGATACTTTGATTGAGGAAATTTCATTCAAAGATTCAATCATTGCTCATTAAAACACTCTTCGTGACGACAAAGGGAACTCGAATAAGTTTAACTCAAAACTCGCATTTTTTTTAAAGATTTAATCTTTAAACATCAAAATGGTCTAGTGACATAATAGGTACCTTGATTGAGGTATTTTCATTCAAAGATTCAATCTTTACTCCTTAAAACACTCTTCAGGACGTCAAAGGGAACTCGAATAAGTTTAACTCACAACTCTCCTTTTCTTTCGAAAATCCAATCTTGATACATTAAAAAGGTCTAGTGACATAATAGGTACCATGATTGAGGTAATTTCATTCAAGGAATCAATCTTTGCTCATTAAAAAACTCTTCGTGACGACAAAGGGAACTCGAATAAATTTAACTCAAAACTCGCATTTTCAATCGAAGATTTAAACTTTGCAAATTAAAATGGTCCAGTGACATAATAGGTACCTTGATTGAGGTATTTTCATTCAGAGATTCAATCTTTAGTCATAAAAACACTCTTCACGACTTCAAAGGGAACTTGAATAAGCTAAATTCTAAACTCTCATTTTCTTTCAAAAATTCAATCTAAATACATTAAAACGGTCTAGTGACATAATAGGTACCATGATCAGGGTAATTTCTTTCAAAGATTCTATCTTTACTCATTAAAACATTCTTCGTGTCGTCAAAGGGAACTCAAATAATTTTAACTGAAAACACCCATTTTCTTTCAAAGATTTATTCTTTATACATTGAAATGGGCTAGTGACATAATAGGTACCTTGATTGAGGTATTTTCATTCAAAGATTCATTCTTTACTCATGAAAACACTCTCCGCGACTTCATAGGGATCTCGAATAAGTTAAACTTAAAACTCTCAGTTTTTTTCAAAGATTGAATCTTTGTACATTAGAAAGGTCTAGTGACACAATAGGTGCCTTGATTGAGGTCATTTCATTCAAAGATTCAATCTTTACTCATTAAAACACTTTTTGTGATGTCAAAGGGAACTCGAATAAGTTGAACTCAAAACTCTCATTTTCTTTCAAAGATTCAATCATTATACAATAAATAGATCTAGTGACATAATAGGTGCCTTGACCCGTGACTTCATAGGGAACTCGAATAAATTGATCTCAAAACTCTTATTTTCTTTCAAAGATTCAATTTTTACACGTTAAAAAGTTCTAATGACATAATAGGAACCTTGATTAAGGTAATTTCATTCGAAGATTCCATCTTTACTCATTAAAACACTCTTCTGTGACGTCAAAGGGAACTCGAATACGTTTAACTCAAAAACTCTTATTTTCTTTCAAAGAAATCTTTGGACATTAAAATGGTCTAGTAACAAAATAGGTGCCCTTATTGAGGTAGTTTCATTCAAAGATCCAATCTTTAGTCACTAAAAAGCACTCTTCTCGACCTTATCGGGAACTCGAATAAGTTAAACTCAAAGCTCTCATTTTCTTTCGAAGATTCAATCTTTATACATTAAAAAGGTCTACTGACATAATAGGTCCATTGAATGATGTAATTTCATTCAAAGATTCAGTATTTACTCATTAAAACACTCTTCGTGATGTCAAAGGGAACTCGAATAAGTTTAACTCAAAACTCACATTTTCTTTCAAAGAATTAATCTTTATACATTAAAATGGTCTACTGACATAATAGGTACCTTAATTGAGGTATTTCCATTCAAAGATATAATCTTTCATCATTACAAGACTCTTCGGGACGTCAAAGGAACTCTAATAAGCTTAATTCAAAACTCTCATTAAAAAGGTCAAGTGACATAATAGGTTCCTTGATTGAGACATTTTAATTCAAAGATTCAATCTTTAGTCATTGAAACACTCTTTGCGACTTCGCAGGGAACCTGAATATTTTAAACTCAAAACTCTCACTTTCTTACAAAGATTCTATCTTTAGCGGTAAAACCACTCTTCGCGACTTCAAAAGGACCTCGAATATGTTAAACTCAAAACTCTAACTCTCTTTCAAAGATTCAGTATTTCAATCTTTAAACATTAAAATAGTCTAGTGACATATACGTACCTTGACTGAGGTAATTTCATTCAAAGATTCACCTTTTAGTTATTAAAACACTCATTGTGACGACAAAGGGAACTCGAATAAGTTTAACTGAAAACTCTCATTTTCTTTCAAAGATTTAATCTTTATACATTAAAATCGTCTGGTGACATAATAGGAACCTTGATTGAGGTATTTTCATTCAAAGATTCAGCCTTACTCATTAAAACACTAATCGGATCGTCAAAGGGAACTTGAATAGATTTAACTCAAAACTCTCATTTTCCTTCAAAGTTTTTATCTTTATACCTTAAGAATGTTAGTGACATAGTAGGTACCTTGATTGAGGTATTCTCATTCAAAGATTCAATCTTTACTCACTAAAACACTCTTCAGGTCATTAAGGGGAACTCGAATAAGTTTAACTCACAACTCTCATTCTTTCAAAGATTCAATCTTTATACATGAAAAAGATCTAGTGACATAATAGGTACCTTGATTGAGGTAATTCAATATTTCCACCTTTATACAATAAAATGGTCTACTGACATATAGATACTTTGATTGAGGAAATTTCATTCAAAGATTCAATCATTGCTCATTAAAACACTCTTCGTGACGACAAAGGGAACTCGAATAAGTTTAACTCAAAACTCGCATTTTTTTCAAAGATTTAATCTTTAAACATCAAAATGGTCTAGTGACATAATAGGTACCTTGATTGAGGTATTTTCATTCAAAGATTCAATCTTTACTCATTAAAACACTCTTCAGGATGTCAAAGGGAACTCGAATAAGTTTAACTCACAACTCTTCTTTTCTTTCGAAGATCCAATCTTGATACATTAAAAAGGTCTAGTGACATAATAGGTACCGTGATTGAGGTAATTTCATTCAAGGAATCAATCTTTACTTATTAAAACACTCTTCGTGACGACAAAGGGAACTCGAATAAGTTTAACTCAAAACTCGCATTTTCAATCGAAGATTTAAACTTTGCAAATTAAAATGGTCCAGTGACATAATAGGTACCTTGATTGAGGTATTTTCATTCAGAGATTCAATCTTTAGTCATAAAAACACTCTTCGTGACTTCAAAGGGAACTCGAATAAGCTAAATTCTAAATTCTCATTTTCTTTCAAAAATTCAATCTTAATACATTAAAACGGTCTAGTGGTATAATAGGTACCATGATCAGGGTAATTTCATCCAAAGATTCTATCTTTACTCATTAAAACACTCTTCGTGTCGTCAAAGGGAACTCAAATAATTTTAACTGAAAACTCTCATTTTCTTTCAAAGATTTATTCTTTATACATTGAAATGGGCTAGTGACATAATAGGTACCTTGATTGAGGTATTTTCATTCAAAGATTCATTCTTTACTCATTAAAACACTCTTCGCGACTTCATAGGGATCTCGAATAAGTTAAACTTAAAACTCTCAGTTTTTTTCAGAGATTAAATCTTTGTACATTAGAAAGGTCTAGTGACACAATAGGTGCCTTGATTGAGGTCATTTCATTCAAAGATTCAATCTTTACTCATTAAAACACTTTTCGTGATGTCAAAGGGAACACGAATAAGTTGAACTCAAAACTCTCATTTTCTTTCAAAGATTCATTCATTATACAATAAATAGATCTAGTGACATAATAGGTGCCTTGACCCATGACTTCATAGGGAACTCGAATAAGTTGATCTCAAAACTCTTATTTTTTTTCAAAGATTCAATTTTTACATGTTAAAAAGTTCTAATGACATAATAGGAACCTTGATTAAGGTAATTTCATTCGAAGATTCAATCTTTACTCATTAAAACACTCTTCTGTGACGTCAAAGGGAACTCGAATACGTTTAACTCAAAAACTCTTATTTTCTTTCAAAGAAATCTTTGGACATTAAAATGGTCTAGTAACAAAATAGGTGCCCTTATTGAGGTAGTTTCATTCAAAGATCCAATCTTTACTCACTAAAAAGTACTCTTCTCGACCTTATCCGGAACTCGAATAAGTTAAACTCAAAGCTCTCATTTTCTTTCGAAGATTCAATCTTTATACATTAAAAAGGTCTATTGACATAATAGGTCCATTGAATGATGTAATTTTATTCAAAGATTCAGTATTTACTCATTAAAACACTCTTCGTGATGTCAAAGGAACTCGAATAAGTTTAACTCAAAACTCACATTTTCTTTCAAAGAATTAATCTTTATACATTAAAATGGTCTACTGACATAATAGGTACCTTAATTGAGGTATTTCCATTCAAAGATATAATCTTTCATAATTACAAGACTCTTCGGGACGTCAAAGGAACTCTAATAAGCTTAATTCAAAACTCTCATTAAAAAGGTCAAGTGACATAATAGGTTCCTTGATTGAGACATTTTAATTCAAAGATTCAATCTTTAGTCATTGAAACACTCTTTGCGACTTCGCAGGGAACCTGAATATTTTAAACTCAAAACTCTCACTTTCTTACAAAGATTCTATCTTTAGCGGTAAAACCACTCTTCGCGACTTCAAAGGGACCTCGAATATGTTAAACTCAAAACTCTAACTCTCTTTCAAAGATTCAGTATTTCAATCTTTAAACATTAAAATGGTCTAGTGACATATACGTACCGTGACTGAGGTAATTTCATTCAAAGATTCACCTTTTAGTTATTAAAACACTCATTGTGACGACAAAGGGAACTCGAATAAGTTTAACTGAAAACTCTCATTTTCTTTCAAAGATTTAATCTTTATACATTAAAATCGTCTGGTGACATAATAGGAACCTTGATTGAGGTATTTTCATTCAAAGATTCAGCCTTACTCATTAAAACACCAATCGGAACGTCAAAGGGAACTTGAATAGATTTAACTCAATACTCTCATTTTCCTTCAAAGTTTTTATCTTTATACCTTAAGAATATTAGTGACATTGTAGGTACCTTGATTGAGGTATTCTCATTCAAAGATTCAATCTTTACTCACTAAAACACTCTTCAGGTCGTTAAGGGGAACTCGAATAAGTTTAACTCACAACTCTCATTCTTTCAAAGATTTAATCTTTAAACATGAAAAAGATCTAGTGACATAATAGGTACCTTGATTGAGGTAATTCAATATTTCCACCTTTATACAATAAAATGGTCTACTGACATATAAATACTTTGATTGAGGAAATTTCATTCAAAGATTCAATCATTGCTCATTAAAACACTCTTCGTGACGACAAAGGGAACTCGAATAAGTTTAACTTAAAACTCGCATTTTTTCAAAGATTTAATCTTTAAACATCAAAATGGTCTAGTGACATAATAGGTACCTTGATTGAGGTATTTTCATTCAAAGATTCAATCTTTACTCATTAAAACACTCTTCAGGACGTCAAAGGTAACTCGAATAAGTTTAACTCACAACTCTCCTTTTCTTTCGAAGATCCAATCTTGATACATTAAAAAGGTCTAGTGACGTAATAGGTACCGTGATTGAGGTAATTTCATTCAAGGAATCAATCTTTACTCATTAAAACACTCTTCGTGACGACAAAGGGAACTCGAATAAGTTTAACTCAAAACTCGCATTTTCAATCGAAGATTTAAACTTTGCAAATTAAAATAGTCCAGTGACATAATAGGTACCTTGATTGAGGTATTTTCATTCAGAGATTCAATCTTTAGTCATAAAAACACTCTTCGCGACTTCAAAGGGAACTCGAATAAGCTAAATTCTAAACTCTCATTTTCTTTCAAAGATTCAATCTTAATACATTAAAACGGTCTAGTGACATAATAGGTACCATGATCAGGGTAATTTAATTCAAAGATTCTATCTTTACTCATTAAAACACTCTTCGTGTCGTTAAAGGGAACTCAAATAATTTTAACTGAAAACTCTCATTTTCTTTCAAAGATTTATTCTTTATACATTGAAATGGGCTAGTGCAATAATAGGTACCTTAATTGAGGTATTTTCATTCAAAGATTCATTCTTTACTCATTAAAACACTCTCCGCGACTTCATAGGGATCTCGAATAAGTTAAACTTAAAACTCTCAGTTTTTTTCAGAGATTAAATCTTTGTACATTAGAAAGGTCTAGTGACACAATAGGTGCCTTGATTGAGGTCATTTCATTCAAAGATTCAATCTTTACTCATTAGAACACTTTTCGTGATGTCAAAGGGAACTCGAATAAGTTGAACTCAAAACTCTCATTTTCTTTCAAAGATTCAATCATTATACAATAAATAGATCTAGTGACATAATAGGTGCCTTGACCCGTGACTTCATAGGGAACTCGAATAAGTTGATCTCAAAACTCTTATTTTCTTTCAAAGATTCAATTTTTACACGTTAAAAAGTTCTAATGACATAATAGGAACCTTGATTAAGGTAATTTCATTCGAAGATTCCATCTTTACTCATTAAAACACTCTTCTGTGACGTCAAAAGGAACTCGAATACGTTTAACTCAAAAACTCTTATTTTCTTTCAAAGAAATCTTTGGACAATAAAATGGTCTAGTAACAAAATAGGTGCCCTTATTGAGGTAGTTTCATTCAAAGATACAATCTTTACTCACTAAAAAGCACTTTTCTCGACCTTATCGGGAACTCGAATAAGTTAAACTCAAAGCTCTCATTTTCTTTCGAAGATTCAATCTTTATACATTAAAACGGTCTACTGACATAATAGGTCCATTGAATGAGGTAATTTCATTCAAAGATTCAGTATTTACTCATTAAAACACTCTTCGTGATGTCAAAGGGAACTCGAATAAGTTTAACTCAAAACTCACATTTTCTTTCAAAGACTTAATCTTTATACATTAAAATGGTCTACTGACATAATAGGTACCTTAATTGAGGTATTTTCATTCAAAGATATAATCTTTCATCATTACAAGACTCTTCGGGACGTCAAAGGAACTCTAATAAGCTTAATTCAAAACTCTCATTAAAAAGGTCAAGTGACATAATAGGTTCCTTGATTGAGACATTTTAATTCAAAGATTCAATCTTTAGTCATTGAAACACTCTTTGCGACTTCGCAGGGAACCTGAATATTTTAAACTCAAAACTCTCACTTTCTTACAAATATTCTATCTTTAGCGGTAAAACCACTCTTCGCGACTTCAAAGGGACCTCGAATATGTTAAACTCAAAACTGTAACTCTCTTTCAAAGATTCAGTATTTCAATCTTTAAACATTAAAATGGTCTAGTGACATATACGTACCTTGAAAGAGATAATTTCATTCAAAGATTCACCTTTTAGTTATTAAAACACTCATTGTGACGACAAAGGGAACTCGAATAAGTTTAACTGAAAACTCTCATTTTCTTTCAAAGATTTAATCTTTATACATTAAAATCATCGGGTGACATAATAGGAACCTTGATTGAGGTATTTTCATTCAAAGATTCAGCCTTACTCATTAAAACACTAACCGGAACGTCAAAGGGAACTTGAATAGATTTAACTCAAAACACTCATTTTCCTTCAAAGTTTTTATCTTTATACCTTAAGAATGTTAGTGACATTGTAGGTACCTTGATTAAGGTATTCTCATTCAAAGATTCAATCTTTACTCACTAAAACACTCTTCAGGTCGTTAAGGGGAACTCGAATAAGTTTAACTCACAACTCTCATTCTTTCAAAGATTCAATCTTTATACATGAAAAATATCTAGTGACATAATAGGTACCTTGATTGAGGTAATTCAATATTTCCACCTTTATACAATAAAATGGTCTACTGATATATAGATACTTTGATTGAGGAAATTTCATTCAAAGATTCAATCATTGCACATTAAAACACTCTTCTTGACGACAAAGGGAACTCGAATAAGTTTAACTCAAAACTCGCATTTTTTTCAAAGATTTAATCTTTAAACATCAAAATGGTCTAGTGACATAATAGGTACCTTGATTGAGGTATTTTCATTCAAAGATTCAATCTTTACTCATTAAAACACTCTTCAGGACGTCAAAGGGAACTCGAATAAGTTTAACTCACTACTCTCCTTTTCTTTCGAAGATCCAATCTTGATACATTAAAAAGGTCTAGTGACATAGTAGGTACCGTGATTGAGGTAATTTCATTCAAGGAATCAATCTTTACTCATTAAAACACTCTTCGTGACGACAAAGGGAACTCGAATAAGTTTTACTCAAAACTCGCATTTTCAATCAAAGATTAAAACTTTGCAAATTAAAATGGTCCACTGACATAATAGGTACCTTGATTGAGGTATTTTCATTTAGAGATTCAATCTTTAGTCATAAAAACACTCTTCGTGACTTCAAAGGGAACTCGAATTAGCTAAATTCTAAACTCTCATTTTTTTTCAAAGATTCAATCTTAATACATTAAAACGGTCTAGTGACATAATAGGTACCTTGATCAGGGTAATTTCATTCAAAGATTCTATCTTTACTCATTAAAACACTCTTCGTGTCGTCAAAGGGAACTCATATAATTTTAACTGAAAACTCTCATTTTCTTTCAAAGACTTATTCTTTATACATTGAAATGGGCTAGTGACATAATAGGTACCTTGATTGAGGTATTTTCATTCAAAGATTCATTCTTTACTTATTATAACACTCTCCGCGACTTCATAGGGATCTCGAATAAGTTAAACTTAAAACTCTCAGTTTTTTTCAGAGATTGAATCTTTGTACATTAGAAAGGTCTAGTGACACAATAGGTGCCTTGATTGAGGTCATTTCATTCAAAGATTCAATCTTTACTCATTAAAACACTTTTCGTGATGTCAAAGGGAACTCGAATAAGTTGAACTCAAAACTCTCATTTTCTTTCAAAGATTCAATCATTATACAATAAATAGATCTAGTGACATAATAGGTGCCTTGACCCGTGACTTCATAGGGAACTCGAATAAGTTGATCTCAAAACTCTTATTTTCTTTTAAAGATTCAATTTTTACACGTTAAAAAGTTCTAATGACATAATAGGAACCTTGATTAAGGTAATTTCATTCGAAGATTCCATCTTTACTCATTAAAACACTCTTCTGTGACGTCAAAGGGAACTCGAATACGTTTAACTCAAAAACTCTTATTTTCTTTCAAAGAAATCTTTGGACATTAAAATGGTCTAGTAACAAAATAGGTGCCCTTATTGAGGTAGTTTCATTCAAAGATACAATCTTTACTCACTAAAAAGCACTTTTCTCGACCTTATCGGGAACTCGAATAAGTTAAACTCAAAGCTCTCATTTTCTTTCGAAAATTCAATCTTTATACATTAAAATGGTCTACTGACATAATAGGTCCATTGAATGAGGTAATTTCATTCAAAGATTCAGTATTTACTCATTAAAACACTCTTCGTGATGTCAAAGGGAACTCGAATAAGTTTAACTCAAAACTCACATTTTCTTTCAAAGACTTAATCTTTCTACATAAAAATGGTCTACTGACATAATAGGTACCTTTATTGAGGTATTTTCATTCAAAGATATAATCTTTCATCATTACAAGACTCTTCGGGACGTCAAAGGAACTCTAATAAGCTTAATTCAAAACTCTCATTAAAAAGGTCAAGTGACATAATAGGTTCCTTGATTGAGACATTTTAATTCAAAGATTCAATCTTTTGTCATTGAAACACTCTTTTCGACTTTGTAGGGAACCTGAATATTTTAAACTCAAAACTCTCACTTTCTTACAAAGATTCTATTTTTAGCTGTAAAACCACTCTTCGCGACTTCAAAGGGACCTCGAATATGTTAAATTCAAAACTCTAACTCTCTTTCAAAGATTCAGTATTTCAATCTTTAAACATTAAAATGGTCTAGTGACATATACGTACCTTGACTAAGGTAATTTCATTCAAAGATTCACCTTTTAGTTATTAAAACACTCATTGTGATGACAAAGGGAACTCGAATAAGTTTAACTGAAAACTCTCATTTTCTTTCAAAGATTTAATCTTTATACATTAAAATCGTCTGGTGACATAATAGGAACCTTGATTGAGGTATTTTCATTGAAAGATTCAGCCTTACTCATTAAAACACTAATCGGAACGTCAAAGGGAACTTGAATAGATTTAACTCAAAACTCTCGTTTTCCTTCAAAGTTTTTATCTTTATACCTTAAGAATGTTAGTGACATAGTAGGTACCTTGATTGAGGTATTCTCATTCAAAGATTCAATCTTTACTCACTAAAACACTCTTCCGGTCGTTAAGGGGAACTCAAATAAGTTTAACTCACAACTCTCATTCTTTCAAAGATTCAATCTTTATACATGAAAAAGATCTAGTGACATAATAGGTACCTTGATTGAGGTAATTCAATATTTCCACCTTTATACAATAAAATGGTCTACTAACATATGGATACTTTGATTGAGGAAATTTCATTCAAAGATTTAATCATTGCCCATTAAAACACTCTTCGTGACGACAAAGGGAACTCGAATAAGTTTAACTCGAAACTCGCATTTTTTTCAAAGATTTAATCTTTAAACATCAAAATGGTCTAGTGACATAATAGGTACCTTGATTGAGGTATTTTCATTCAAAGATTCAATCTTTACTCATTAAAACACTCTTCAGGACGTCAAAGGGAACTCGAATAAGTTTAACTCACAACTCTCCGTTTCTTTCGAAGATCCAATCTTGATACATTAAAAAGGTCTAGTGACATAATAGGTACCGTGATTGAGGTAATTTCATTCAAGGAATCAATCTTTACTCATTAAAACACTCTTCGTGACGACAAAGGGAACTCGAATAAGTTTAACTCAAAACTCGCATTTTCAATCGAAGATTTAAACTTTGCAAATTAAAATAGTCCAGTGACATAATAGGTACCTTGATTGAGGTATTTTCATTCAGTGATTCAATCTTTAGTCATAAAAACACTCTTCGCAACTTCAAAGGGAACTTGAATAAGCTAAATTCTAAACTCTCATTTTCTTTCAAAGATTCAATCTTAATACATTAAAACGGTCTAGTGACATAATAGGTACCACAATTAGGGTAATTTCATTCAAAGATTCTATCTTTACTCATTAAAACACTCTTCGTGTCGTCAAAGGGAACACAAATAATTTTAACTGAAAACTCTCATTTTCTTTCGAATATTTATTCTTTATACATTGAAATGGGCTAGTGACATAATAGGTACCTTGATTGAGGTATTTTCATTCAAAAATTCATTCTTTACTCATTAAAACACTCTCCGCGACTTCATAGGGATCTCGAATAAGTTAAACTTAAGACTCTCTGTTTTTTTCAGAGATTGAATATTTGTACATTAGAAAGGTCTAGTGACACAATAGGTGCCTTGATTGAGGTCATTTCATTCAAAGATTCAATCTTTACTCATTAAAATACTTTTCGTGATGTCAAAGGGAACTCGAATAAGTTGAACTCAAAACTCTCATTTTCTTTCAAAGATTCAATAATTATACAATAAATAGATCTAGTGACATAATAGGTGCCTTGACCCGTGACTTCATAGGGAACTCGAATAAGTTGATCTCAAAACTCTTATTTTCTTTCAAAGATTCAATTTTTACACGTTAAAAAGTTCTAATGACATAATAGGAACATTGATTAAGGTAATTTCGTTCGAAGATTCCATCTTTACTCATTAAAACACTCTTCTGTGACGTCAAAGGGAACTTGAATACGTTTAACTCAAAAACTCTTATTTTCTTTCAAAGAAATCTTTGGACATTAAAAAGGGCAAGTAACAAAATAGGTGCCCTTATTGAGGTAGTTTCATTCAAAGATACAATCTTTACTCACTAAAAAGCACTCTTCTCGACCTTATCGGGAACTCGAATAAGTTAAACTCAAAGCTCTCATTTTCTTTCGAAGATTCAATCTAATAAACATTAAAAAGGTCTACTGACATAATAGGTCCATTGAATGATGTAATTTCATTCAAAGATTCAGTATTTACTCGTTAAACACTCTTCGTGATGTCAAAGGGAACTCGAATAAGTTTAACTCAAAACTCACATTTTCTTTCAAAGACTTAATCTTTATACATTAAAATGGTCTACTGACATAATAGGTACCTTAATTGAGGTATTTTCATTCAAAGATATAATCTTTCATCATTACAAGACTCTTCAGGACGTCAAAGGAACTCTAATAAGCTTAATTCAAAAGTCTCATTAAAAAGGTCAAGTGACATAATAGGTTCCTTGATTGAGACATTTTAATTCAAAGATTCAATCTTTAGTCATTGAAACACTTTTTGCGGCTTCGCAGGGAACCTCAATATTTTAAACTCAAAACTCTCACTTTCTTACAAAGATTCTATCTTTAGCGGTAAAACCACTCTTCGCGACTTCAAAGGGACCTCGAATATGTTAAACTCAAAACTCTAACTCTCTTTCAAAGATTCAGTATTTCAATCTTTAAACATTAAAATGGTCTAGTGACATATACGTACCTTGACTGAGGTAATTTCATTCAAAGATTCACCTTTTAGTTATTAAAACACTCATTGTGACGACAAAGGGAACTCGAATAAGTTTAACTGAAAACTCTCATTTTCTTTCAAAGATTTAATCTTTATACATTAAAATCGTCTGGTGACATAATAGGAACCTTGATTGAGGTATTTTCATTCAAAGATTCAGCCTTACTCATTAAAACACTAATCGGAACGTCAAAGGGAACTTGAATAGATTTAACTCAAAACTCTCATTTTCCTTCAAAGTTTTTATCATTATACCTTAAGAATGTTAGTGACATAGTAGGTACCTTGATTGAGGTATTCTCATTCAAAGATTCAATCTTTATTCACTAAAACACTCTTCAGGTCGTTAAGGGGAACTCGAATACGTTTAACTCACAACTCTCATTCTTTCAAAGATTCAATCTTTATACATGAAAAAGATCTAGTGACATAATAGGTACCTTGATTGAGGTAATTCAATATTTCCACCTTTATACAATAAAATGGTCTACTGACATATAGATAGTTTGATTGAGGAAATTTCATTCAAAGATTCAATCATTGCTCATTAAAACACTCTTCATGACGACAAAGGGAACTCGAATAAGTTTAACTCAAAACTCGCATTTTTTTCAAAGATTTAATCTTTAAACATCAAAATGGTCTAGTGACATAATAGGTACCTTGATTGAGGTATTTTCATTCAAAGATTCAATCTTTACTCATTAAAACACTCTTCAGGACGTCAAAGGGAACTCGAATAAGTTTAACTCACAACTCTCCTTTTCTTTCGAAGATCCAATCTTGATACATTAAAAAGGTCTAGTGACATAATAGGTACCGTGATTGAGGTAATTTCATTCAGGGAATCAATCTTTACTCATTAAAACACTCTTCGTGACGACAAGGGGAACTCGAATAAGTTTAACTCAAAACTCGCATTTTCAATCGAAGATTTAAACTTTGCAAATTAAAATGGTCCAGTGACATAATAGGTACCTTGATTGAGGTATTTTCATTCAGAGATTCAATCTTTAGTCATAAAAACACTCTTCGCGACTTCAAAGGGAACTCGAATAAGCTAAATTCTAAACTCTCATTTTCTTTCAAAGATTCAATCTTAATACATTAAAACGGTCTAGTGACATAATAGGTACCATGATCATGGTAATTTCATTCAAAGATTCTATCTTTACTCATTAAAACACTCTTCGTGTCGTCAAAGGGAACTCAAATAATTTTAACTGAAAACTCTCATTTTCTTTCGAAGATTTATTCTTTATACATTTAAATGGGCTAGTGACATAATAGGTACCTTGATTGAGGTATTTTCATTCAAAGATTCATTCTTTACTCATTAAAACACTCTCCGCGACTTCATTGAGATCTCGAATAAGTTAAACTTAAAACTCTCAGTTTTTTTCAGAGATTGAATCTTTGTACATTAGAAAGGTCTAGTGACTCAATAGGTGCCTTGATTGAGGTCATTTCATTCAAAGATTCAATCTTTACTCATTAAAACACTTTTCGTGATGTCAAAGGGAACTCGAATAAGTTGAACTCAAAACTCTCATTTTCTTTCAAAGATTCAATCATTATACAATAAATAGATCTATTGACATAATAGGTGCCTTGACCCGTGACTTCATAGGGAACTCGAATAAGTTGATCTCAAAACTCTTATTTTCTTTCAAAGATTCAATTTTTACACGTTAAAAAGTTCTAATGACATAATAGGAACCTTGATTAAGGTAATTTCATTCGAAGATTCCATGTTTACTCATTAAAACACTCTTCTGTGACGTCAATGGTAACTCGAATACGTTTAACTCAAAAACTCTTATTTTCTTTCAAAGAAATCTTTGGACATTAAAATGGTCTAGTAACAAAATAGGTGCCCTTATTGAGGTAGTTTCATTCAAAGATACAATCTTTACTCACTAAAAAGCACTCTTCTCGACCTTATCGGGAACTCGAATAAGTTAAACTCAAAGCTCTCATTTTCTTTCGAAGATTCAATCTTTATACATTAAAAAGGTCTACTGACATAATAGGTCCATTGAATGATGTAATTTCACTCAAAGATTCAGTATTTACTCATTAAAACACTCTTCGTGATGTCAAAGGAAACTCGAATAAGTTTAACTCAAAACTCACATTTTCTTTCAAAGACTTAATCTTTATACATTAAAATGGTCTACTGCCATAATAAGTACCTTAATTGAGGTATTTTCATTCAAAGATATAATCTTTCATCATTACAAGACTCTTCGGGACGTCAAAGGAACTCTAATAAGCTTAATTCAAAACTCTTATTAAAAAGGTCAAGTGACATAATAGGTTCCTTGATTGAGACATTTTAATTCAAAGATTCAATCTTTAGTCATTGAAACACTCTTTGCGACTTCGTAGGGTACCTGAATATTTTAAACTCAAAACTCTCACTTTCTTACAAAGATTCTATCTTTAGCGGTAAAACCACTCTTCGCGACTTCAAAGGGACCTCGAATATGTTAAACTCAAAACTCTAACTCTCTTTCAAAGATTCAGTATTTCAATCTTTAAACATTAAAATGGTCTAGTGACATATACGTACCTTGACTGAGGTAATTTCATTCAAAGATTCACCTTTTAGTTATGAAAACACTCATTGTGACGACAAAGGGAACTCGAATAAGTTTAACTGAAAACTCTCATTTTCTTTCAAAGATTTAATCTTTATACATTAAAATCGTCTGGTGACATAATAGGAACCTTGATTGAGGTATTTTCATTAAAAGATTCAGCCTTACTCATTAAAACACTAATCAGAACGTCAAAGGGAACTTGAATAGATTTAACTCAAAACTCTCATTTTCCTTCAAAGTTTTTATCTTTATACCTTAAGAATGTTAGTGACATAGTAGGTACCTTGATTGAGGTATTCTCATTCAAAGATTCAATCTTTACTCACTAAAACACTCTTCAGGTCGTTAAGGAGAACTCGAATAAGTTTAACTCACAACTCATTCTTTCAAAGATTCAATCTTTATACATGAAAAAGATCTAGTGACATAATAGGTACCTTGATTGAGGTAATTCAATATTTCCACCTTTATACAATAAAATGGTCTACTGACATATAGATACTTCGATTGAGGAAATTTCATTCAAAGATTCAATCATTGCTCATTAAAACACTCTTCGTGACGACAAAGGGAACTCGAATAAGCTAAATTCTAAACTCTCATTTTCTTTCAAAGATTCAATCTTAATACATTAAAACGGTCTAGTGACATAATAGGCACCATGATCAGGGTAATTTCATTCAAAGATTCTATCTTTACTCATTAAAACACTCTTCGAGTCGTCAAAGGGAACTCAAATAATTTTAACTGACAACTCTCATTTTCTTTCGAAGATTTATTCTTTATACATTGAAATGGGCTAGTGACATAATAGGTACCTTGATTGAGGTATTTTCATTCAAAGATTCAATCTTTACTCATTAAAACACTCTTCAGGACGTCAAAGGGAACTCGAATAAGTTTAACTCACAACTCTCCTTTTCTTTCGAAGATCCAATCTTGATACATTAAAAAGGTCTAGTGACATAATAGGTACCGTGATTGAGGTAATTTCATTCAAGGAATCAATCTTTACTCAATAAAACACTCTTCGTGACGACAAAGGGAACTCGAATAAGTTTAACTCAAAACTCGCATTTTCAATCGAAGATTTAAACTTTGCAAATTAAAATGGTCCAGTGACATAACAGGTACCTTGATTGAGGTATTTTCATTCAGAGATTCAATCTTTAGTCATAAAAACACTCTTCGCGACTTCAAAGGGAACTCGAATAAGCTAAATTCTAAACTCTCATTTTCTTTCAAATATTCAATCTTAATACATTAAAACGGTCTAGTGACATAATAGGTACCATAATCAGGGTAATTTCATTCAAAGATTCTATCTTTACTCATTAAAACACTCTTCGTGTCGTCAAAGGGAACTCAAATAATTTTAACTGAAAACTCTCATTTTCTTTCGAAGATTTATTCTTTATACATTGAAATGGGCTAGTGACATAATAGGTACCTTGATTGAGGTATTTTCATTCAAAGATTCATTCTTTACTCATTAAAACACTCTCTGCGACTTCATAGGGATCTCGAATATGTTAAACTTACAACTCTCAGTTTTTTTCAGAGATTGAATCTTTGTACATTAGAAAGGTCTAGTGACACAATAAGTGCCTTGATTGAGGTCATTTCATTCAAAGATTCAATCTTTACTCATTAAAACACTTTTCGTGATGTCAAAGGGAACTCGAATAAGTAGAACTCAAAACTCTCATTTTCTTTCAAAGATTCAATCATTATACAATAAATAGATCTAGTGACATAATAGGTGACTTGACCCGTGACTTCATAGGGAACTCGAATAAGTTGATCTCAAAACTCTTATTTTCTTTCAAAGATTCAATTTTTACACGTTAAAAAGTTCTAATGACATAATAGGAACCTTGATTAAGGTAATTTCATTCGAAGATTCCATCTTTACTCATTAAAACACTCTTCTGTGACGTCAAAGGGAACTCGAATACGTTTAACTCAAAAACTCTTATTTTCTTTCAAAGAAATCTTTGGACATTAAAATGGTTTAGTAACAAAATAGGTGCCTTTATTGAGGTACTTTCCTTCAAAAATACAATCTTTACTCACTAAAAAGCACTCTTCTCGACCTTATCGGGAACTCGAATAAGTTAAACTCAAAGCTCTCATTTTCTTTCGAAGATTCAATCTTTATACATTAAAAAGGTCTACTGACATAATAGGTCCATTGAATGAGGTAATTTCATTCAAAGATTCAGTATTTACTCATTAAAACACTCTTCGTGATGTCAAAGGGAACTCGAATAAGTTTAACTCAAAACTCACATTTTCTTTTAAAGACTTAATCTTTATACATTAAAATGGCCTACTGACATAATAGGTACCTTAATTGAGGTATTTTCATTCAAAGATATAATCTTTCATCATTACAAGACTCTTCGGGACGTCAAAGGAACTCTAATAAGCTTAATTCAAAACTCTCATTAAAAAGGTCAAGTGAAATAATAGGTTCCTTGATTGAGACATTTTAATTCAAAGATTCAATCTTTAGTCATTGAAACACTCTTTGCGACTTCGCAGGGAACCTGAATATTTTAAACTCAAAACTCTCACTTTCTTACAAAGATTCTATCTTTAGCGGTAAAACCACTCTTCGCGACTTCAAAGGGACCTCGAATATGTTAAACTCAAAACTCTAACTCTCTTTCAAAGATTCAGTATTTCAATCTTTAAACATTAAAATGGTCTAGTGACATATACGTACCTTGACTGAGGTAATTTCATTCAAAGATTCACCTTTTAGTTATTAAAACACTCATTGTGACGACAAAGGGAACTCGAATAAGTTTAACGAAAAACTCTCATTTTCCTCCAAAGATTTAATCTTTATACATTAAAATCGTCTGGTGACATAATAGGAACCTTGATTGAGGTATTTTCATTCAAAGATTCAGCCTTACTCATTAAAACACTAATCGGAACGTCAAAGGCAACTTGAATAGATTTAACTCAAAACTCTCATTTTCCTTCAAAGTTTTTATCTTTATACCTAAAGAATGTTAGTGACATAGTAGGTACCTTGATTGAAGTATTCTCATTCAAAGATTCAATCTTTACTCACTAAAACACTCTTCAGGTCGTTAAGGGGAACTCGAATAAGTTTAACTCACAACTCTCATTCTTTCAAAGATTCAATCTTTATACATGAAAAAGATCTAGTGACATAATAGGTACCTTGATTAAGGTAATTCAATATTTCCACCTTTATACAATAAAATGGTCTACTGACATATAGATAGTTTGATTGAGGAAATTTCATTCAAAGATTCAATCATTGCTCATTAAAACACTCTTCGTGACGACAAAGGGAACTCGAATAAGTTTAACTCAAAACTCGCATTTTTTTCAAAGATTTAATCTTTAAACATCAAAATGGTCTAGTGACATAATAGGTACCTTGATAGAGGTATTTTCATTCAAAGATTCAATCTTTACTCATTAAAACACTCTTCAGGACGTCGAAGGGAACTCGAATAAGTTTAACTCACAACTCTCCTTTTCTTTCGAAGATCCAATCTTGATACATTAAAAAGGTCTAGTGACATAATAGGTACCGTGATTGAGGTAATTTCATTCAAGGAATCAATCTTTACTCATTAAAACACTCTTCGTGACGACAAAGGGAACTCGAATAAGTTTAACTCAAAACTCGCATTTTCAATCGAAGATTTAAACTTTGAAAATTAAAATGGTCCAGTGACATAATAGGTACCTTGATTGAGGTATTTTCATTCAGAGATTCAATCTTTAGTCATAAAGACACTCTTCGCGACTTCAAAGGGAACTCGAATAAGCTAAATTCTAAACTTTCATTTTCTTTCAAAGATTCAATCTTAATACATTAAAACGGTCTAGTGACATAATAGGTACAATGATCAGGGTAATTTCATTCAAAGATTCTATCTTTACTCATTAAAACACTCTTCGTGTCGTCAAAGGGAACTCAAATAATTTTAACTGAAAACTCTCATTTTCTTTCGAATATTTATTCTTTATACATTGAAATGGGCTAGTGACATAATAGGTACCTTGATTGAGGTATTTTCATTCAAAGATTCATTCTTTACTCATTAAAACACTCTCCGCGACTTCATAGGGATCTCGAATAAGTTAAACTTAAAACTCTCAGTTTTTTTCAGAGATTGAATCTTTGTACATTAGAAGGGTCTAGTGACACAATAGGTGCCTTGATTGAGGTCATTTCATTCAAAGATTCAATCTTTACTCATTAAAACACTTTTCGTGATGTCAAAGGGAACTCGAATAAGTTGAACTCAAAACTCTCATTTTCTTTCAAAGATTCAATCATTATACAATAAATAGATCTAGTGACATAATAGGTGCCTTGACCCGTGACTTCATAGGGAACTCGAATAAGTTGATCTCAAAACTCTTATTTTCTTTCAAAGTTTCAATTTTTACACGTTAAAAAGTTCTAATGACATAATAGGAACCTTGATTAAGGTAATTTCATTCGAAGATTCCATCTTTACTCATTAAAACACTCTTCTGTGACGTCAAAGGGAACTCGAATACGTTTAACTCAAAAACTCTTATTTTCTTTCAAAGAAATCTTTGGACATTAAAATGGTCAAGTAACAAAATAGGTGCCCTTATTGAGGTATTTTCATTCAAAGATACAATCTTTACTCACTAAAAAGCACTCTTCTCGACCTTATCGGGAACTCGAGTAAGTTAAACTCAAAGCTCTCATTTTCGTTCGAAGATTCAATCTTTATACATTAAAAAGGTCTACTGACATAATAAGTCCATTGAATGATGTAATTTCATAAAAAAGATTCAGTATTTACTCGTTAAAACACTCTTCGTGATGTCAAAGGGAACTCGAATAAGTTTAACTCAAAACTCACATTTTCTTTCAAAGACTTAATCTTTATACATTAAAATGGTCTACTGACATAATAGGTACCTTAATTAAGGTATTTTCATTCAAAGATATAATCTTTCATCATTACAAGACTCTTCGGGACGTCAAAGGAACTCTAATAAGCTGAATTCAAAACTCTCATTAAAAAGGTCAAGTGACATAATAGGTTCCTTGATTGAGACATTTTAATTCAAAGATTCAATCTTTAGTCATTGAAACACTCTTTGCGACTTCGCAGGGAACCTGAATATTTTAAACTCAAAACTTTCACTTTCTTACAAAGATTCTATCTTTAGCGGTAAAATCACTCTTCGCGACTTCAAAGGGACCTCGAATATGTTAAACTCAAAACTCTAACTCTCTTTCAAAGATTCAGTATTTCAATCTTTAAACATTAAAATGGTCTAGTGACATATACGTACCTTGACTGAGGTAATTTCATTTAAAGATTCACCTTTTAGTTATTAAAACACTCATTGTGACGACAAAGGGAACTCGAATAAGTTTAACTGAAAACTCTCATTTTCTTTCAAAGATTTAATCTTTATACATTAAAATCGTCTGGTGACATAATAGGAACCTTGATTGAGGTATTTTCATTCAAAGATTCAGCCTTACTCATTAAAACACTAATCGGAACGTCAAAGGGAACTTGAATAGATTTAACTCAAAACTCTCATTTTCCTTCAAAGTTTTTATCTTTATACCTTAAGAATGTTAGTGACATAGTAGGTACCTTGATTGAGGTATTCTCATTCAAAGATTCAATCTTTACTCACTAAAACACTCTTCAGGTCGTTAAGGGGAACTCGAATAAGTTTAACTCACAACTCTCATTCTTTCAAAGATTCAATCTTTATACATGAAAAAGATCTAGTGACATAATAGGTACCTTGATTGAGGTAATTCAATATTTCCACCTTTATACAATAAAATGGTCTACTGACATATAGATACTTTGATTGAGGAAATTTCATTCAAAGATTCAATCATTGCTCATTAAAACACTCTTCGTGACGACAAAGGGAACTCGAATAAGTTTAACTCAAAACTCGCATTTTTTTCAAAGATTTAATCTTTAAACATCAAAATGGTCGAGTGACATAATAGGTACCTTGATTGAGGTATTTTCATTCAAAGATTCAATCTTTACTCATTAAAACACTCTTCCGGACGTCAAAGGGAACTCAAATAAGTTTAACTCACAACTCTCCTTTTCTTTCGAAGATCCAATCTTGATACATTAAAAAGGTCTAGTGACATAATAGGTACCGTGATTGAGGTAATTTCATTCAAGGAATCTATCTTTACTCATTAAAACACTCTTCGTGACGACAAAGGGAACTCGAATAAGTTTAACTCAAAAACTCCTATTTTCTTTCAAAGAAATCTTTGGACATTAAAATGGTCTAGTAACAAAATAGGTGCCCTTATTGAGGTAGTTTCATTCAAAGATACAATCTTTACTCACTAAAAAGCACTCTTCTCGACCTTATCGGGAACTCGAATAAGTTAAACTCAAAGCTCTCATTTTCTTTCGAAGATTCAATCTTTATACATTAAAAAGGTCTACTGACATAATAGGTCCATTGAATGACGTAATTTCGTTCAAAGATTCAGTATTTACTCATTAAAACACTCTTCGTGATGTCAAAGGGAACTCGAATAAGTTTAACTCAAAACTCACATTTTCTTTCAAAGACTTAATCTTTATACAATAAAATGGTCTACTTACATAATAGGTACCTTAATTGAGGTATTTTCATTCAAAGATATAATCTTTCATCATTACAAGACTCTTCGGGACGTCAAAGGAACTCTAATAAGATTAATTCAAAACTCTCATTAAAAAGGTCAAGTGACATAATAGGTTCCTTGATTGAGACATTTTAATTCAAAGATTCAATCTTTAGTCATTGAAACACTCTTTGCGACTTCGCAGGGAACCTGAATATTTTATACTCAAAACTCTCACTTTCTTACAAAGATTCTATCTTTAGCTGTAAAATCACTCTTCGCGACTTCAAAGGGACCTCGAATATGTTAAACTCAAAACTATAACTCTCTTTCAAAGATTCAGTATTTCAATCTTTAAACATTAAAATGGTCTAGTGACATATACGTACCTTGACTGAGGTAATTTCATTCAAAGATTCACCTTTTAGTTATTAAAACACTCATTGTGACGACAAAGGGAACTCGAATAAGTTTAACTGAAAACTCTCATTTTCTTTTAAAGATTTAATCTTTATACATTAAAATCGTCTGGTGACGTAATAGGAACTTGATTGAGGTATTTTCATTCAAAGATTCAGCCTTACTCATTAAAACACTAATCGGAACGTCAAAGGGAACTTGAATAGATTTAACTCAAAACTCTCATTTTCCTTCAAAGTTTTTTTCTTTATACCTTAAGAATGTTAGTGACATAGTAGGTACCTTGATTGAGGTATTCTCATTCAAAGATTCAATCTTTACTCACTAAAACACTCTTCAGGTCGTTAAGGGGAACTCGAATAAGTTTAACTCACAACTCTCATTCTTTCAAAGATTCAATCTTTATACATGAAAAAGATCTAGTGACATAATAGGTACCTTGATTGAGGTAATTCAATATTTCCACCTTTATACAATAAAATGGTCTACTGACATATAGATACTTTGACTGAGGAAATTTCATTCAAAGATTCAATCATTGCTCATTAAAACACTCTTCGTGACGACAAAGGGAACTCGAATAAGTTTAACTCAAAACTCGCATTTTTTTCAAAGAATTAATCTTTAAACATCAAAATGGTCTAGTGACATAATAGGTACCTTGATTGAGGTATTTTCATTCAAAGATTCAATCTTTACTCATTAAAACACTCTTCAGGACGTCAAAGGGAACTCGAATAAGTTTAACTCACAACTCTCCTTTTCTTTCGAAGATCCAATCTTGATACATTAAAAAGGTCTAGTGACGTAATAGGTACCGTGATTGAGGTAATTTCATTCAAGGAATCAATCTTTACTCATTAAAACACTCTTCGTGACGACAAAGGGAACTCGAATAAATTTAACTCAAAACTCGCATTTTCAATCGAAGATTTAAACTTTGCAAATTAAAATGGTCCAGTGACATAAAAGGTACCTTGATTGAGGTATTTTCATTCGGAGATTCAATCTTTAGTCATAAAAACACTCTTCGCGACTTCAAAGGGAACTCGAATAAGCTAAATTCTAAACTCTCATTTTCTTTCAATGATACAATCTTAATACATTAAAACGGTCTAGTGACATAATAGGTACCATGATCAGGGTAATTTCATTCAAAGATTCTATCTTTACTCATTAAAACACTCTTCGTGTCGTCAAAGGGAACTCAAATAATTTTAACTGAAAACTCTCATTTTCTTTCGAAGATTTATTCTTTATACATTGAAATGGGCTAGTGACATAATAGGTACCTTGATTGAGGTATTTTCATTCAAAGATTCATTCTTTACTCATTAAAACACTCTCCGCGACTTCATAGGGATCTCGAATAAGTTAAACTTAAAACTCTCAGTTTTTTTCAGAGATTGAATCTTTGTACTTTAGAAAGGTCTAGTGACACAATAGGTGCCTTGATTGAGGTCATTTCATTCAAAGATTCAATCTTTACTCATTAAAACACTTTTCGTGATGTCAAAGGGAACTCGAATAAGTTGAACTCAAAACTCTCATTTTCTTTCAAAGATTCAATCATTATACAATAAATAGATCTAGTGACATAATAGGTGCCTTGACCCGTGACTTCATAGGGAACTCGAATAAGTTGATCTCAAAACTCTTATTTTCTTTCAAAGTTTCAATTTTTACACGTTAAAAAGTTCTAATGACAAAATAGGAACCTTGATTAAGGTAATTTCATTCGAAGATTCCATCTTTACTCATTAAAACACTCTTCTGTGACGTAAAAGGGAACTCGAATACGTTTAACTCAAAAACTCCTATTTTCTTTCAAAGAAATCTTTGGACATTAAAATGGTCTAGTAACAAAATAGGTGCCCTTATTGAGGTAGTTTCATTCAAAGATACAATCTTTACTCACTAAAAAGCACTCTTCTCGACCTTATCGGGAACTCGAATAAGTTAAACTCAAAGCCCTCATTTTCTTTTGAAGATTCAATCTTTATACATTTAAAAGGTCTACTGACATAATAGGTCCACTGAATGACGTAATTTCGTTCAAAGATTCAGTATTTACTCATTAAAACACTCTTCGTGATGTCAAAGGGAACTCGAATAAGTTTAACTCAAAACTCACATTTTCTTTCAAAGACTTAATCTTTATACATTAAAATGGTCTACTGACATAATAGGTACCTTAATTGAGGTATTTTCATTCAAAGATATAATCTTTCATCATTACAAGACTCTTCGGGACGTCAAAGGAACTCTAAAAAGCTTAATTCAAAACTCTCATTAAAAAGGTCAAGTGACATAATAGGTTCCTTGATTGAGACATTTTAATTCAAAGATTCAATCTTTAGTCATTGAAACACTCTTTGTGACTTCGCAGGGAACCTGAATATTTTAAACTCAAAACTCTCACTTTCTTACAAAGATTCTATCTTTAGCGGTAAAACCACTCTTCGCGACTTCAAAGGGACCTCGAATATGTTAAACTCAAAACTCTAACTCTCTTTCAAAGATTCAGTATTTCAGTCTTTAAACATTAAAATGGTCTAGTGACATATACGTACCTTGACTGAGGTAATTTCATTCAAAGATTCACCTTTTAGTTATTAAAACACTCATTGTGACGACAAAGGGAACTCGAATAAGTTTAACTGAAAACTCTCATTTTCTTTCAAAGATTTAATCTTTATACATTAAAATCGTCTGGTGACATAATAGGAACCTTGATTGAGGTATTTTCATTCAAAGATTCAGCCTTACTCATTAAAACACTAATCGGAACGTCAAAGGGAACTTGAATAGATTTAACTCAAAACTCTAATTTTCCTTCAAAGTTTTTATCTTTATACCTTAAGAATGTTAGTGACATAGTAGGTACCTTGATTGAGGTATTCTCATTCAAAGATTCAATCTTTACTCACTAAAACACTCTTCAGGTCGTTAAGGGGAACTCGAATAAGTTTAACTCACAACTCTCATTCTTTCAAAGATTCAATCTTTATACATGAAAAAGATCTAGTGACATAATAGGTACCTTGATTGAGGTAATTCAATATTTCCACCTTTATACAATAAAATGGTCTACTGACATATAGATACTTTGACTGAGGAAATTTCATTCAAAGATTCAATCATTGCTCATTAAAACACTCTTCGTGACGACAAAGGGAACTCGAATAAGTTTAACTCAAAACTCGCATTTTTTTCAAAGAATTAATCTTTAAACATCAAAATGGTCTAGTGACATAATAGGTACCTTGATTGAGGTATTTTCATTCAAAGATTCAATCTTTACTCATTAAAACACTCTTCAGGACGTCAAAGGGAACTCGAATAAGTTTAACTCACAACTCTCCTTTTCTTTCGAAGATCTAATCTTGATACATTAAAAAGGTCTTGGGACATAATAGGTACCGTGATTGAGGTAATTTCATTCAAGGAATCAATCTTTACTCATTAAAACACTCTTCGTGACGACAAAGGGAACTCGAATAAGTTTAACTCAAAACTCGCATTTTCAATCGAAGATTTAAACTTTGCAAATTAAAATGGTCCAGTGACATAATAGGTACCTCGATTGAGGTATTTTCATTCAGAGATTCAATCTTTAGTCATAAAAACACTCTTCGCGACTTCAAAGGGAACTCGAATAAGCTAAATTCTAAACTCTCATTTTCTTTCAAAGATTCAATCTTAATACATTAAAATGGTCTAGTGAGATAATAGGTTCCATGATCAGGGTAATTTCATTCAAAGATTCTATCTTTACTCATTAAAACACTCTTCGTGTCGTCAAAGGGAACTCAAATAATTTTAACTGAAAACTCTCATTTTCTTTCGAAGATTTATTCTTTATACATTGAAATGGGCTAGTGACATAATAGGTACCTTGATTGAGGTATTTTCATTCAAAGATTCATTCTTTACTCATTAAAACACTCTCCGCGACTTCATAGGGATCTCGAATAAGTTAAACTTAAAACTCTCAGTTTTTTTTTCAGAGATTGAATCTTTGTACATTAGAAAGGTCTAGTGACACAATAGGTGCCTTGATTGAGGTCATTTCATTCAAAGATTCAATCTTTACTCATTAAAACACTTTTCGTGATATCAAGGGGAACTCGAATAAGTTGAACTCAAAACTCTCATTTTCTTTCAAAGATTCAATCATTATACAATAAATAGATCTAGTGACATAATAGGTGCCTTGACCCGTGACTTCATAGGGAACTCGAATAAGTTGATCTCAAAACTCTTATTTTCTTTCAAAGATTCAATTTTTACACGTTAAAAAGTTCTAATGACATAATAGGAACCTTGATTAAGGTAATTTCATTCGAAGATTCCATCTTTACTCATTAAAACACTCTTCTGTGACGTCAAAGGGAACTCAAATACGTTTAACTCAAAAACTCCTATTTTCTTTCAAAGAAATCTTTGGACATTAAAATGGTCTAGTAACAAAATAGGTGCCCTTATTGAGGTAGTTTCATTCAAAGATACAATCTTTACTCACTAAAAAGCACTCTTCTCGACCTTATCGGGAACTCGAATAAGTTAAACTCAAAGCTCTCATTTTCTTTCAAAGATTCAATCTTGATACATTAAAAAGGTCTACTGACATAATAGGTCCATTGAATGACGTAATTTCGTTCAAAGATTCAGTATTTACTCATTAAAACACTCTTCGTGATGTCAAAGGGAACTCGAATAAGTTTAACTCAAAACTCACATTTTCTTTCAAAGACTTAATCTTTATACATTCAAATGGTCTACTGACATAATAGGTACCTTAATTGAGGTATTTTCATTCAAAGATATAATCTTTCATCATTACAAGACTCTTCGGGACGTCAAAGGAACTCTAATAAGCTTAATTCAAAACTCTCATTAAAAAGGTCAAGTGACATAATAGGTTCCTTGATTGAGACATTTTAATTCAAAGATTCAATCTGTAGTCATTGAAACACTCTTTGCGACTTCGTAGGGAACCTGAATAATTTAAACTCAAAACTCTCACTTTCTTACAAAGATTCTATCTTTAGCAGTAAAACCACTCTTCGCGACTTCAAAGGGACCTCGAATATGTTAAACTCAAAACTCTAACTCTCTTTCAAAGATTCAGTATTTCAATCTTTAAACATTAAAATGGTCTAGTGACATAAACGTACCTTGACTGAGGTAATTTCATTCAAAGATTCACCTTTTAGTTATTAAAACACTCATTGTGACGACAAAGGGAACTCAAATAAGTTTAACTGAAAACTCTCATTTTCTTTCAAAGATTTAATCTTTATACATTAAAATCGTCTGGTGACATAATAGGAACCTTGATTGAGGTATTTTCATTCAAAGATTCAGCCTTACTCATTAAAACACTAATCGGAACGTCAAAGGGAACTTGAATAGATTTAACTCAAAACTCTCAATTTCCTTCAAAGTGTTTATCTTTATACCTTAAGAATGTTAGTGACATAGTAGGTACCTTGATTGAGGTATTGTCATTCAAAGATGCAATCTTTACTCACTAAAACACTCTTCAGGTCGTTAAGGTGAACTCGAATAAGTTTAACTCACAACTCTCATTCTTTCAAAGATTCAATCTTTATACCAGAAAAAGATCGAGTGACATAATAGGTACCTTGATTGAGGTAATTCAATATTTCCACCTTTATACAATAAAATGGTCTACTGACATATAGATACTTTGATTGAGGAAATTTCATTCAAAGATTCAATTATTGCTCATTAAAACACTCTTCGTGACGACAAAGGGAACTCGAATAAGTTTAACTCAAAACTCGCATTTTTTTCATAGATTTAATCTTTAAACATCAAAATGGTCTAGTGACATAATAGGAACCTTGATTGAGCTATTTTCATTCAAAGATTCAATCTTTACTCATTAAAACACTCTTCAAGACGTCAAAGGGAACTCGAATAAGTTTAACTCACAACTCTCCTTTTCTTTCGAAGATCCAATCTTGATACATTAAAAAGGTCTAGTGACATAATAGGTACCGTGATTGAGTTAATTTCATTCAAGGAATCAATCTTTACTCATTAAAACACTCTTCGTGATGACAAAGGGAACTCGAATAAGTTTAACTCAAAACTCGTATTTTCAATCGAAGATTTAAACTTTGCAAATTAAAATTGTCCAGTGACATAATAGGTACCTTGATTGAGGTATTTTCATTCAGAGATTCAATCTTTAGTCATAAAAACACTCTTCGCGACTTCAAAGCGAACTCGAACAAGCTAAATTCTAAACTCTCATTTTCTTTCAAAGATTCAATCTTAATACATTAAAACGGTCCAGTGACATAATAGGTACCATGATCAGGGTAATTTCATTCAAAGATTCTATATTTACTCATTAAAACACTCTTCGTGTCGTCAAAGGGAACTCAAATAATTTTAACTGAAAACTCTCATTTTCTTTCGAAGATTTATTCTTTATACATTGAAATGGGCTAGTGACATAATAGGTACCTTGATTGAGGTATTTTCATTCAAAGATTCATTCTTTACTCATTAAAACACTCTCCGCGACTTCATAGGGATCTCGAATAAGTTAAACGTAAAACTCTCAGTTTTTTTCAGAGATTGAATCTTTGTACATTAGAAAGGTCTAGTGACACAATAGGTGCCTTGATTGAGGTCATTTCATTCAAAGATTCAATCTTTACTCATTAAAACACTTTTCGTGATGTCAAAGGGAACTCGAATAAGTTGAACTCAAAACTCTCATTTTCTTTCAAAGATTCAATCATTATACAATAAATAGATCTAGTGACATAATAGGTGCCTTGACCCGTGACTTCATAGGGAACTCGAATAAGTTGATCTCAAAACTCATATTTTCTTTCAAAGATTCAATTTTTACACGTTAAAAAGTTCTAATGACATAATAGGAACCTTGATTAAGGTAATTTCATTCGAAGATTCCATCTTTACTCATTAAAACACTCTTCTGTGACGTCAAAGGGAACTCGAATACGTTTAACTCAAAAACTCTTATTTTCTTTCAAAGAAATCTTTGGACATTAAAATGGTCTAGTAACAAAATAGGTGCCCTTATTGAGGTAGTTTCATTCAAAGATACAATCTTTACTCACTAAAAAGCACTCTTCTCGACCTTATCGGGAACTCGAATAAGTTAAACTCAAAGCTCTCATTTTCTTTAAAAGATTCAATCTTTATACATTAAAAAGGTCTACTGACATAATAGGTCCATTAAATGATGTAATTTCGTTCAAAGAGTCAGTATTTACTCATTAAAACACTCTTCGTGATGTCAAAGGGAACTCGAATAAGTTTAACTCAAAACTCACATTTTCTTTCAAAGACTTAATCTTTATACATTAAAATGGTCTACTGACATAATAGGTACCTTAATTGAGGTATTTTCATTCAAAGATATAATCTTTCATCATTACAAGACTCTTCGGGACGTCAAAGGAACTCTAATAAGCTTAATTCAAAATTCTCATTAAAAAGGTCAAGTGACATAATAGGTTCCTTGATTGAGACATTTTAATTCAAAGATTCAATCTTTAGTCATTGAAACACTCTTTCCGACTTCGCAGGGAACCTGAATATTTTAAACTCAAAACTCTCACTTTCTTACAAAGATTCTATCTTTAGCGGTAAAACCACTCTTCGCGACTTCAAAGGGACCTCGAATATGTTAAACTCAAAACTCTAACTCTCTTTCAAAGATTCAGTATTTCAATCTTTAAACATTAAAATGGTCTAGTGACATATACGTACCTTGACTGAGGTAATTTCATTCAAAGATTCACCGTTTAGTTATGAAAACACTCATTGTGACGACAAAGGGAACTAGAATAAGTTTAACTGAAAACTCTCATTTTCTTTCAAAGATTTAATCTTTATACATTAAAATCGTCTGGTGACATAATAGGAACCTTGATTGAGGTATTTTCATTAAAAGATTCAGCCTTACTCATTAAAACACTAATCGGAACGTCAAAGGGAACTTGAATAGATTTAACTCAAAACTCTCATTTTCCTTCAAAGTTTTTATCTTTATACCTTAAGAATGTTAGTGAATTGTAGGTACCTTGATTGAGGTATTCTCATTCAAAGATTCAATCTTTACTCACTAAAACACTCTTCAGGTCGTTAAGGGGAACTCGAATAAGTTTAACTCACAACTCCCATTCTTTCAAAGATTCAATCTTTATACATGAAAAAGATCTAGTGACATAATAGGTACCTTAATTGAGGTAATTCAATATTTCCACCTTTATACAATAAAATGGTCTACTGACATATAGATACTTTGATTGAGGAAATTTCAGTCAAAGATTCAATCATTGCTCATTAAAACACTCATCGTGACGACAAAGGGAACTCGAATAAGTTTAACTCAAAACTCGCATTTTTTTCAAAGATTTAATCTTTAAACATTAAAATAGTCTAGTGACATAATAGGTACCTTGATTGAGCTATTTTCATTCAAAGATTCAATCTTTACTCATTAAAACACTCTTCAGGACGTCAAAGGGAACTCGAATAAGTTTAACTCACAACTCTCCTTTTCTTTCGAAGATCCAATCTTGATACATTAAAAAGGTCTAGTGACATAATAGGTACTGTGATTGAAGTAATTTCATTCAAGGAATCAATCTTTACTCATTAAAACACTCTTCGTGACGACAAAGGGAACTCAAATAAGTTTAACTCAAAACTCTCACTTTCAATCGAAGATTTAAACTTTGCAAATTAAAATGGTCCAGTGACATAATAGATACCTTGATTGAGGTATTTTCATTCAGAGATTCAATCTTTAGTCATAAAAACACTCTTCGCGACTTCAAAGGGAACTCGAATAAGCTAAATTCTAAACTCTCATTTTCTTTCAAAGATTCAATCTTAATACATTAAAACGGTCTAGTGACATAATAGGTACCATGATCAGGGTAATTTCATTCAAAGATTCTATCTTTACTCATTAAAACACTCTTCGTGTCGTCAATGGGAACTCAAATAATTTTAACTGAAAACTCTCATTTTCTTTCAAAGATTTATTCTTTATACATTGAAATGGGCTAGTGACATAATAGGTACCTTGATTGAGGTATTTTCATTCAAAGATTCATTCTTTACTCATTAAAACACTCTCCGCGACTTCATAGGGATCTCGAATAAGTTAAACTTAAAACTCTCAGTTTTTTTCTGAGATTGAATCTTTGTACATTAGAAAGGTCTAGTGACACAAAAGGTGCCTTGATTGAAGTCATTTCATTCAAAGATTCAATCTTTACTCATTAAAACACTTTTCGTGATGTCAAAGGGAACTCGAATAAGTTGAACTCAAAACTCTCATTTTCTTTCAAAGATTCAATCATTATAAAATAAATAGATCTAGTGACATAATAGGTGCCATGACCCGTGACTTCATAGGGAACTCGAATAAGTTTATCTCAAAACTCTTATTTTCTTTCAAAGATTCAATTTTTACACGTTAAAAATTTCTAATGACATAATAGGAACCTTGATTAAGGTAATTTCATTCGAAGATTCCATCTTTACCAATTAAAACACTCTTCTGTGACGGCAAAGGGAACTTGAATACGTTTAACTCAAAAACTCTTATTTTCTTTCAAAGAAATCTTTGGACATTAAAATGGTCTAGTAACAAAATAGGTGCCCTTATTGAGGTAGTTTCATTCAAAGATACAATCTTTACTCACTAAAAAGCACTCTTCTCGACCTTATCGGGAACTCGAATAAGTTAAACTCAAAGCTCTCATTTTCATTTGAAGATTCAATCTTTATACATTAAAATGGTCTACTAACATAATAGGTCCATTGAATGATGTAATTTCATTCAAAGATTCAGTATTTACTCATTAAAACACTCTTCGTGATGTCAAAGAGAACTCGAATAAGTTTAACTCAAAACTCACATTTTCTTTCAAAGACTTAATCTTTATATATTGAAATGGTCTACTGACATAATAGGTACCTTAATTGAGGTATTTTCATTCAAAGATATAATCTTTCATCATTACAAGACTCTTCGGGACGTCAAAGGAACTCTAATAAGCTTAATTCAAAACTCTCATTAAAAAGGTCAAGTGAGATAATAGGTTCCTTGATTGAGACATTTTAATTCAAAGATTCAATCTTTAGTCATTGAAACACTCTTTGCGACTTCGCAGGGAACCTGAATATTTTAAACTCAAAACTCTCACTTTCTTACAAAGATTCTATCTTTAGCGGTAAAACCACTCTTCGCGACTTCAAAGGGACCTCGAATATGTTAAACTCAAAACTCTAACTCTCTTTCAAAGATTCAGTATTTCAATCTTTAAACATTAAAATGGTCTAGTGACATATACGTACCTTGACTGAGGTAATTTCATTCAAAGATTCACCTTTTAGTTATTAAAACACTCATTGTGACGACAAAGGGAACTCGAATAAGGTTAACTGAAAACTCTCATTTGCTTTCAAAGATTTAATCTTTATACATTAAAATCGTCTGGCGACATAATAGGAACCTTGATTGAGGTATTTTCATTCAAAGATTCAGCCTTACTCAATAAAACACTAATCGGAACGTCAAAGGGAACTTGAATAGATTTAACTCAAAACTCTCATTTTCCTTCAAAGTTTTTATCTTTATATCTTAAGAATGTTAGTGACATAGTAGGTACCTTGATTGAGGTATTCTCATTCAAAGATTCAATCTTTACTCACTAAAACACTCTTCAGGTCGTTAAGGGGAACTCGAATAAGTTTAACTCACAACTCTCATTCTTTCAAAGATTCAATCTTTATACATGAAAAAGATCTAGTGACCTAATAGGTACCTTGATTGATGTAATTCAATATTTCCACCTTTATACAATAAAATGGTCTACTGACATACAGATACTTTAATTGAGGAAATTTCATTCAAAGATTCAATCATTGCTCATTAAAACACTCTTCGTGACGACAAAGGGAACTCGAATAAGTTTAACTCAAAACTCGCATTTTTTTCAAAGATTTAATCTTTAAACATCAAAATGGTCTAGTGACATAATAGGTACCTTGATTGAGCTATTTTCATTCAAAGATTCAATCTTTACTCATTAAAACACTCTTCAGGACGTCAAAGGGAACTCGAATAAGTTTAACTCACAACTCTCCTTTTCTTTCGAAGATCCAATCTTGATACATTAAAAAGGTCTAGTGACATAATAGGTACCGTGATTGAAGTAATTTCATTCAAGGAATCAATCTTTACTCATTAAAACACTCTTCGTGAGGACAAAGGGAACTCGAATAAGTTTAACTCAAAACTCGCACTTTCAATCGAAGATTTAAACTTTGCAAATTAAAATGGTCCAGTGACATAATAGGTACCTTGATTGAGGTATTTTCATTCAGAGATTCAATCTTTAGTCATAAAAACACTCTTCGCGACTTCAAAGGGAACTCGAATAAGCTAAATTCTAAACTCTCATTTTCTTTCAAAGATTCAATCTTAATACATTAAAACGGTCTAGTGACATAATAGGTACCATGATCAGGGTAATTTCATTCAAAGATTCTATCTTTACTCATTAAAACACTCTTCGTGTCGTCAAAGGAAACTCAAATAATTTTAACAGAAAACTCTCATTTTCTTTCAAAGATTTATTCTTTATACATTGAAATGGGCTAGAGACATAATAGGTACCTTGATTGAGGTATTTTCATTCAAAGATTCATTCTTTACTCATTAAAACACTCTCCGTGACTTCATAGGGATCTCGAATATGTTAAACTTAAAACTCTCAGTTTTTTTCTGAGATTGAATCTTTGTACATTAGAAAGGTCTAGTGACACAGTAGGTGCCTTGATTGAGGTCATTTCATTCAAAGATTCAATCTTTAGTCATTAAAACACTTTTCGTGATGTCAAAGGGAACTCGAATAAGTTGAACTCAAAACTCTCATTTTCTTTCAAAGATTCAATCATTATACAATAAATAGATCTAGTGACATAATAGGTGCCTTGACCCGTGACTTCATAGGGAACTCGAATAAGTTGATCTGAAAACTCTTACTTTCTTTCAAAGATTCAATTTTTACACGTTAAAAAGTTCTAATGACATAATAGGAACCTTGATTAAGGTAATTTCATTCGAAGATTCCATCTTTACTCATTAAACACTCTTCTGTGACGTCAAAGGAAACTCGAATACGTTTAACTAAAAAACTCTTATTTTCTTTCAAAGAAATCTTTGGACATTAAAATGGTCTAGTAACAAAATAGGTGCCCATATTGAGGTAGTTTCATTCAAAGATACAATCTTTACTCACTAAAAAGAACTCTTCTCGACCTTGTCGGGAACTCGAATAAGTTAAACTCAAAGCTCTCATTTTCTTTCGAAGATTCAATCTTTATACATTAAAAAGGTCTACTGACATAATAGGTCCATTGAATGATGTAATTTCATTCAAAGATTCAGTATTTACTCATTAAAACACTCTTCGTGATGTCAAAGGGAACTCGAATAAGTTTAACTCAAAACTCACATTTTCTTTCAAAGACTTAATCTTTATACATTAAAATGGTCTACTGACATAATAGGTACCTTAATTGAAGTATTTTCATTCAAAGATATAATCTTTCATCATTACAAGACTCTTCCGGACGTCAAAGGAACTCTAATAAGCTTAATTCAAAACTCTCTTTAAAAAGGTCAAGTGACATAATAGGTTCCTTGATTGAGACATTTTAATTCAAAGATTCAATCTGTAGTCATTGAAACACTCTTTGCGACTTCGCAAGGAACCTGAATATTTTAAACTCAAAACTCTCACTTTCTTACAAAGATTCTATCTTTAGCGGTAAAACCACTCTTCGCGACTTCAACGGGACCTCGAATATGTTAAACTCAAAACCCTAACTCTCTGTCAAAGATTCAGTATTTCAATCTTTAAACATTAAAATGGTCTAGTG
Organism: Cornus florida; assembly: GCF_030987335.1. NCBI lineage: Eukaryota > Viridiplantae > Streptophyta > Magnoliopsida > Cornales > Cornaceae > Cornus > Cornus florida. The sequence continues at coordinate 67,610,419 of NW_026775577.1, forward strand.
ACATATACGTACCTCGACTGAGGTAATTTCATTCAAAGATTCACTTTTTAGTTATTAAAACACTCATTGTGACGACAAAGGGAACTCGAATAAGTTTAACTGAAAACTCTCATTTTCTTTCAAAGATTTAATCTTTATACATTAAAATCATCTGGTGACATAATCGGAACCTTGATTGAGGTATTTTCATTCAAAGATTCAGCCTTACTCATTAAAACACTAATCGGAACGTCAAAGGGAACTTGAATATATTTAACTCAAAACTCTCATTTTCCTTCAAAGTTTTTATCTTTATACCTTAAGAATGTTAGTGACATAGTAGGTACCTTGATTGAGGTATTCTCATTCAAAGATTCAATCTTTACTCACTAAAACACTCTTCAGGTCGTTAAGGGGAACTCGAATAAGTTTAACTCACAACTCTCATTCTTTCAAAGATTCAATCTTTATACATGAAAAAGATCTAGTGACATACTTGGTACCTTGATTGAGGTAATTCAATATTTCCACCTTTATACAATAAAATGGTCTACTGACATATAGATACTTTGATTGAGGAAATTTCATTCAAAGATTCAATCATTGCTCATTAAAACACTCTTCGTGACGACAAAGGGAACTCGAATAAGTTTAACTCAAAACTCGCATTTTTTTCAAAGATTTAATCTTTAAAAATCAAAATGGTCTAGTGACATAATATGTACCTTGATTGAGGTATTTTCATTCAAAGATTCAATCTTTACTCATTAAAACACTCTTTAGGACGTCAAAGGGAACTCGAATAAGTTTAACTCACAACTCTCCTTTTCTTTCGAAGATCCAATCTTGATACATTAAAAAGGTCTAGTGACATAATAGGTACCGTGATTGAGGTAATTTCATTCAAGGAATCAATCTTTACTCATTAAAACACTCTTCGTGACGACAAAGGGAACTCGAATAAGTTTAACTCAAAACTCGCATTTTCAATCGAAGATTTAAACTTTGCAAATTAATATGGTCCAGTGACATAATAGGTACCTTGATTGAGGTATTTTTATTCAGAGATTCAATCTTTAGTCATAAAAACACTCTTCGCGACTTCAAAGGGAACTCAAATAAGCTAAATTCTAAACTCTCATTTTCTTTCAAAGATTCAATCTTAATACATTAAAACGGTCTAGTGACATAATAGGTGTGATACCCCCGGATTTCCGGATGCGGGTTGGCCAGGCCCACGCCCGATTACCCGAGGATATCAAAACAATTAGCAATTTAATGAACACAGAATACAATATAGAAAACAAGCATGAATAAAATTTTGCTGAAAAGAACCTAGAATGATAATCCAATAATTGAAAACCTCAGAATAAATAATTTCATTGATAATTAAAACTATTTTGATACAACTGATCCACCATGAATGAAAATCGTTCTCCAATTTATACAACTCGGGAATCCATCTAGTGGACCCCTAAAATATCCTATGGTACTCAAAAGACTGGAACAAAACCCAAGTCTTAACATGAAATAAAATCCTACGCCATCAGTAGAGTGAATAACTGTATCTGCTCAGCACGATCAAGCTCTACAGCCCAGAACTGACGAACACCTGAAAAAAATAATAAAAGGGTGGGTCAGGCCCACAAGCAAGTTCTAATCTAACTGCAATCCATACAGTGACCCGATACGCAGATACACCATAGATACCTCACAATATCTATCTAGTCTATATATATATATATCCACACTATGGGACCTTCACTGAACTACAGTAGGGATCTTAACCTGAATAGAAGGCAACATGCGAATACGCACCCAAAGGTGGGCATGAGTACCTAGACCTAACAGGGTACACCCAACCTACTATAACCAGCTACACATCCACTGCATATACGCACCCTAACCAACAAGTTTGAGACTCAAGCTCAACTCGTGGTACCATAAACATATATATCTAAACTCCGTTCCTAACCATTCACAAGAAATCCAATAAGTCATTCGGCGTATTCAACCGTACCGACTTATATATATAAGGAGGATTTATTTAACAACCCGTTCCCTTATTCCAAAATAGGTAGGACTGAGTATTTTAAATCAGTCTGTCCCTAGTATGCCACCGTCCCATACCGGAGCATACAATCCACAAAGTCCATATAATTGATAGAACCAGTTATACTGTTCACCAATTAAAATCCATAAGGTAGGAATTAGCATTTTGAGCTAAACTATACCTAGTATACCACCGTCCCATACCGGTGCATACCATCCTCCATATCCATGTAAATTACAACATTCAAATGATAAGCAAGTAATTTACAATGCAAAACCAAACCCAGATAATTGACAGAATTTTAATGTGAGAATTCAGCAATTAAAATCCAATACATAATTCCAAATAATTGGTCAAATTTAATATAAGAATTCAGCAATTATAATCCAATATATGATTCCAAATAATTGACCGAATTAAGTATAAGAATTCAGCAATTATGTTCTAATACATAATTCCAGGTAAATTACAAGGCATAAATAATAAGCACGTAATTTATAGTCCAAAACCAACCATCCACATCGTTGCGGAATAGTATTTAGTATTTCAACAACTTAAAACCAAAACCATGTAAATTACAGACTATGAATGATAGTACAGCAATTTAAAATCTAAAACCAATATCCAATTAATTACAGAAGATTGTTAAATGTTTCAGCAATTTAAATCCAAACAATTAACCATATAGTTGCAGGAGATGATTTAATAAATCAACAACTAACATCCAGAGCCTGCATAGATCACATCTAACACATCAATGACCCTATAATATATTTAAAACCATTTTATAAATATATTAAATCCCACTGGAATGCTAAAAAAATATGCTTAAGTATTTAAAACTTCATCTATCCACTAACCGTATACAATGTACATAAGTGTTATACAGTTTGATCCGTTAATTTAGAATTAACCTTAAATCAATTTAGGGTCTTAATAACACCCAAAATTAACTATTTAATCCCCCCATGAAGTCTTATTAAATTTCTAAAATTTAATCAAGCCATTTAGTTCCTTTCTCTGTTAGTAGCATACACCGTTGTATATTTTTACACTGCTTCATCCTTTGTCTTAAAGACTTAAACCATGCAACAATAAGTTTAATAACATTTAAAATTAACTACTTAGATCCTCTGTTAAGTCCCTACAGTTCATTAGAATCACTCAGAAGCTCAAACAGTGCTCAAAACACCAAACAGAGCCCTAAAAACACTTTCTGGACGTAAAAACAAATTGGAGCCGGCTCTTGGAATGGAAGAGCCGGCTCTTCCCCTATTGGAGCTGGCTCCAATTCCCTAGGAGCCGGCTCTTGCTGAAGGGGAGCCGGCTCTTGACTTTCTAGAGCCGGCTCTCTCCCTCTTGAGAGCCTCCAGTTCATCTCTGCTCCGTTTCCGTCAATCTGCTCTTTCTCCGATCAATTCCTACCCCTCTGCATGTTTCTTAAACTGATCTAAAGGATCTAACACCCTCCTGATAGCATCCCCAAGGTTTGATTATAGCAATTTAAATCAATTACAAAGCTTAAGTTTGCTACCCAACTTAACATGCTGTTAGTATGAACACTGGAACCATGTGCAAATTGAAACAGAACGGATTGCAACAAAAAAAAATTAAAATAGAATAATAGCATCCCTATGAGTTTTATATACCCCAGTAGCATTCTTATACTTTGTTTACAGTAGTTTAAATTAACTACAAAAATTAAAGTTACAACATGCTTAAAAGGCAGAAAACTGGAACCAGTGTTACATGCTTTGTAACAGATTTTTTTAAGGCAAACATATCATCAATGAAATATATATATAAACACGTAAGTTCCAATTACTGATTAGTTAAACCCTAGAGATTATCTAGGTGCACAGAACACGGCCCAAAGGGAAAGAGGAAGATAAAACTTGCCTTTCGGTTCCGATTTGAAACCTTTCAACGTCGTCTTCCTCCTAGACTTTCCGGTGACCACTGCAACACTGTATAGCCTCCTATTACCTCTGCCCTTTCCTTCTCCTAGGTTTGGCCTTGAAACCTCAGTCGAGAACTCACAATTTGCTCTGTTCTCTCAAACCTTACTCTGCATCTCTCTGTGTTTTGCAAAACCCTCTACGTGTAAATGCTATGTGATATATCGTAAAACCCTAGCTTAACGCATAATGGTGTATTTATAAACTAAATACTAAAACCCTAATCCTTGTCACATTGAGATAGAGCCCTAAACTTAATCCGAGTTGGCCCATAACAAAAACCTACAATTAAATTCCATTTAATAAAACAATAATAAATCAATTAAATCAAATTATCCAATTAAGTCAATTAATGCAAATAATGTTAAATAATTCAACTAAGACAATAAAACCAAAATAATAAACGCAAATAAATAATTAACAAATAAATCAATTAATACACACAAATAAACAATTTGCCACATAAGCATTTATTCATAAAATTAATAAATAAAATAAAAATGCACATAAAATAACATTTAAATTCCAATTTTATCCCTTTTTAAAGTAGGGGTATTACAACAGGTACCATGATCAGGGTAATTTCATTCAAAGATTCTATCTTTACTCATTAAAACACTCTTCGTGTCGTCAAAGGGAACTCAAATAATTTTAACTAAAAACTCTCATTTTCTTTCAAAGATTTATTCTTTATACATTGAAATGGGCTAGTGATATAATAGGTACCTTGATTGAGGTATTTTTATTCAAAGATTCATTCTTTACTCATTAAAACACTCTCCAAGACTTCATAGGGATCTCGAATAAGTTAAACTTAAAACACTCAGTTTTTTTTAGAGATTGAATCTTTGTACATTAGAAAGGTCTAGTGACACAATAGGTGCCTTGATTGAGGTCATTTCATTCAAAGATTCAATTTTTACTCATTAAAACACTTTTCGTGATGTCAAAGGGAACTCGAATAAGTTGAACTCAAAACTCTCATTTTCTTTCAAAGATTCAATCATTATACAATAAATAGATCTAGTGACATAATAGGTGCCTTGACCCATGACTTCATAGGGAACTCGAATAAGTTGATCTCAAAACTCATATTTTCTTTCAAAGATTCAATTTTTACACGTTAAAAAGTTCTAATGACATAATAGGAACCTTGATTAAGGTAATTTCATTCGAAGATTCCATCTTTACTCATTAAAACACTCTTCTGTGACGTCAAGGGGAACTCGAATACGTTTAACTCAAAAACTCTTATTTTCTTTCAAAGAAATCTTTGGACATTAAAATGGTCTAGTAACAAAATAGGTGCCCTTATTGAGGTAGGTTCATTCATAGATACAATCTTTACTCACTAAAAAGCACTCTTCTCGACCTTATCGGGAACTCGAATAAGTTAAACTCAAAGCTCTCATTTTCTTTCGAAGATTCAATCTTTATACATTCAAAAGGTCTACTGACATAATAGGTCCATTGAATGATGTAATTTCATTCAAAGATTCAGTATTTACTCATTAAAACACTCTTTGTGATGTCAAAGGGAACTCGAATAAGTTTAACTCAAAACTCACATTTTCTTTCAAAGACTTAATCTTTACGCATTAAAATGGTCTACTGACATAACAGGTACCTTAATTGAGGTATTTTCATTCAAAGATATAATCTTTCACCATTACAAGACTATTCGGGACGTCAAAGGAACTCTAATAGGCTTAATTCAAAACTCTCATTAAAAAGGTCAAGTGACATAATAGGTTCCTTGATTGAGACATTTTAATACAAAGATTCAATCTTTAGTCATTGAAACACTCTTTGCGACTTCGCAGGAAACCTAAATATTTTAAACTCAAAACTCTCACTTTCTTACGAAGATTCTTTCTTTAGCGGAAAAACCACTCTTCGCGACTTCAAAGGGACCTCGAATATGTTAAACTCAAAACTCTAACTCTCTTTCAAAGATTCAGTATTTCAATCTTTAAACATTAAAATGGTCTAGTGACATATACGTACCTTGACTAAGGTAATTTCATTCAAAGATTCACTTTTTAGTTATTAAAACACTCATTGTGACGACAAAGGGAACTCGAATAAGTTTAACTGAAAACTCTCATTTTCTTTCAAAGATTTAATCTTTATACATTAAAATCGTCTGGTGACATAATAGGAACCTTGATTGAGGTATTTTCATTCAAAGATTCAGCCTTACTCATTAAAACACTAATCGGAACGTCAAAGGGAACTTGAATAGATTTAACTAAAAACTCTCATTTTCCTTCAAAGTAATTTATCTTTATACCTTAAGAATGTTAGTGACATAGTAGGTACCTTGATTGAGGTATTCTCATTCAAAGATTCAATCTTTACTCACTAAAACACTCTTCAGGTCGTTAAGGGGAACTCGAATAAGTTTAACTCACAACTCTCATTCTTTCAAAGATTCAATCTTTATACATGAAAAAGATCTATTGACATAATAGGTACGTTGATTGAGGTAATTAAATATTTCCACCTTTATACAATAAAATGGTCTACTGACATATAGATACTTTGATTGAGGAAATTTCATTCAAAGATTCAATCATTGCCCATTAAAACACTCTTCGTGACGACAAAGGGAACTCGAATAAGTTTAACTCAAAACTCGCATTTTTTTCAAAGATTTAATCTTTAAACATCAAAATGGTCTAGTGACATAATAGGTACCTTGATTGAGGTATTTTCATTCAAAGATTCAATCTTTACTCATTAAAACACTCTTCAGGACGTCTAAGGGAACTCGAATAAGTTTAACTCACAACTCTCCTTTTCTTTCGAAGATCCAATCTTGATACATTAAAAAGGTCTGGTGACATAATAGGTACCGTGATTGAGGTAATTTCATTCAAGGAATCAATCTTTACTCATTAAAACACTTTTCGTGACGACAAAGGGAACTCGAATAAGTTTAACTCAAAACTCGCATTTTCAATCGAAGATTTAAACTTTGCAAATTAAAATGGTCCAGTGACAAAATAGGTACCTTGATTGAGGTATTTTCATTCAGAGATTCAATCTTTAGTCATAAAAACACTCTTCGCGACTTCAAAGGGAACTCGAATAAGCTAAATTCTAAACTCTCATTTTCTTTCAATGATTCAATCTTAATACATTAAAACGGTCTAGTGACATAATAGGTACCATGATCAGGGTAATTTCATTCAAAGATTCTATCTTTACTCATTAAAACACTCTTCGTGCCGTCAAAGGGAACTCAAATAATTTTAACTAAAAACTCTCATTTTCTTTCAATGATTTATTCTTGATAAATTGAAATGGGCTAGTGACATAATAGGTACCTTAATTGAGGTATTTTCATTCAAAGATTCATTCTTTACTCATTAAAACACACTCCGTGACTTCATAGGGATCTCGAATAAGTTAAACGTAAAACTCTCAGTTTTTTTCAGAGATTGAATCTTTGTACATTAGAAAGGTCTAGTGACACAATAGGTGCCTTGATTTAGGTCATTTCATTCAAAGATTCAATCTTTACTCATTAAAACACTTTTCGTGATGTCAAAGGGAACTCGAATAAGTTGAACTCAAAACTCTCATTTTCTTTCAAAGTTTCAATCATTATACAATAAATAGATCTAGTGACATAATAGGTGCCTTGACCCGTGCGTGACTTCATAGGGAACTCAAATAAGTTGATCTCAAAACTCTTATTTTCTTTCAAAGATTCAATTTTTACACGTTAAAAAGTTCTAATGACAAAATAAGAACCTTGATTAAGGTAATTTCATTCGAAGATTCCATCTTTACTCATTAAAACACTCTTCTGTGACGTCAAAGGGAACTCGAATACGTTTAACTCAAAAACTCTTATTTTCTTTCAAAGAAATCTTTGGACATTAAAATGGTCTAGTAACAAAATAGGTGCCCTGATTGAGGTAGTTTCATTCAAAGATACAATCTTTACCCACTAAAAAGCACTCTTCTCGAGCTTGTCGGGAACTCGAATAAGTTAAACTCAAAGCTCTCATTTTCTTTCGAAGATTCAATCTTTATACATTAAAAAGGTCTACTGACATAATAGGTCCATTGAATGATGTAATTTTATTCAAAGATTCAGTATTTACTCATTAAAACACTCTTCGTGATGTCAAAGGGAACTCGAATAAGTTTAACTCAAAACTCACATTTTCTTTCAAAGACTTAATCTTTATACATTAAAATGGTCTACTGACATAATAGGTACCTTAATTGAGGTATTTTCATTTAAAGATATAATCTTTCATCATTACAAGACTCTTCGGGACGTCAAAGGAACTCTAATAAACTTAATTCAAAACTCTCATTAAAAAGGTCAAGTGACATAATAGGTTCCTTGATTGAGACATTTTACTTCAAAGATTCAATCTTTAGTCATTGAAACACTCTTTGCGACTTCGCAGGGAACCAGAATATTTTAAACTTAAAACTCTCACTTTCTTACAAAGATTCTATCTTTAGCGGTAAAACCACTCTTCGCGACTTCATAGGGACCTCGAAAATGTTAAACTCAAAACTCTAACTCTCTTTCAAAGATTCAGTATTTCAATCTTTAAACATTAAAATGGTCTAGTGACATATACGTACCTCGACTGAGGTAATTTCATTCAAAGATTCACTTTTTAGTTTTTAAAACACTCATTGTGACGACAAAGGGAACTCGAATAAGTTTAACTGAAAACTCTCATTTTCTTTCAAAGATTTAATCTTTATACATTAAAATCGTTTGGTGACATAATCGGAACCTTGATTGAGGTATTTTCATTCAAAGATTCAGCCTTACTCATTAAAACACTAATCAGAACGTCAAAGGGAACTTGAATAGATTTAACTCAAAACTCTCATTTTCCTTCAAAGTTTTTATCTTTAAACCTTAAGAATGTTAGTGACATAGTAGGTACCTTGATTGAGGTATTCTCATTCAAAGATTCAATCTTTACTCACTAAAACACTTTTCAGGTCGTTAAGGGGAACTCGAATAAGTTTAACTCACAACTCTCATTCTTTCAAAGATTCAATCTTTATACATGAAAAAGATCTAGTGACATAATAGGTACCTTGATTGAGGTAATTCAATATTTCCACCTTTATACAATAAAATGGTCTACTGACATAAAGATACTTTGATTGAGGAAATTTCATTCAAAGATTCAATCATTGCTCATTAAAACACTCTTCGTGACGACAAAGGGAACTCGAATAAGTTTAACTCAAAACTTGCATTTTTTCAAAGATTTAATCTTTAAACATCAAAATGGTCTAGTGACATAATATGTACCTTGATTGAGGTATTTTCATTCAAAGATTCAATCTTTACTCATTAAAACACTCTTCAGGACGTCAAAGGGAACTCAAATAAGTTTAACTCACAACTCTCCTTTTCTTTCGAAGATCCAATCTTGATACATTAAAATGGTCTAGCGACATAACAGGTACCGTGATTTAGGTAATTTCATTCAAGGAATCAATCTTTACTCATTAAAACACTCTTCGTGACGACAAAGGGAACTCGAATAAGTTTAACTCAAAACTCGTATTTTCAATCGAAGATTTAAACTTTGCAAATAAAAATGGTCCAGTGACATAATAGGTATCTTGATTGAGGTATTTTCATTCAGAGATTCAACCTTCAGTCAAAAAAACACTCTTCGCGACTTCAAAGGGAACGCGAATAAGCTAAATTCTAAACTCTCATTTTCTTTCAAAGATTCAATCTTAATACATTAAAACGGTCTAGTGACATAATAGGTACCATGATCAGGGTAATTTCATTCAAAGATTTTATCTTTTCTCATTAAAACACTCTTCGTGTCGTCAAAGAGAACTCAAATAATTTTAACTGAAAACTCTCATTTTCTTTCAAAGATTTATTCCTTGTACATTGAAATTTGCTAGTGACATAATAGGTACCTTGATTGAGGTATTTTCATTCAAAGATTCATTCTTTACTCATTAAAACACTCTCCGTGACTTCATAGGGATCTCGAATAAGTTAAACTTAAAACTTAGAAAGGCTTAGTGACACAATAGGTGCCTTGATTGAGGTCATTTCATTCAAATATTCAATTTTTACCCGTTAAAACACTTTTCGTGATATCAAAGAGAACTCGAATAAGTTGAACTCAAAAATCTCATTTTCTTTCAAAGATTCAATCATTATACAATAAATAGATCTAGTGACATAATAGGTGCCTTGACCCGTGACTTCATAGGGAACTCGAATAAGTTGATCTCAAAACTCTTATTTTCTTTCAAAGATTCAATTTTTACACGTTAAAAAGTTCTAATGACATAATAGGAACCTTGATTAAGGTAATTTCATTCGAAGATTCCATCTTTACTCATTAAAACACTCTTCTGTGACGTCAAAGGGAACTCGAATACGTTTAACTAAAAAACTCTTATTTTCTTTCAAAGAAATCTTTGGACATTGAAATGGTCTAGTAACAAAATAGGTGCCCTTATTGAGGTAGTTTCATTCAAAGATACAATCTTTACTCACTAAAAAGCACTCTTCTCGACCTTGTCGGGAACTCGAATAAGTTAAACTCAGAGCTCTCATTTTCTTTCGAAGATTCAATCTTTATACATTAAAAAGGTCTACTGACATAATAGGTCCATTGAATGATGTAATTTCATTCAAAGATTCAGTATTTACTCATTAAAACACTCTTCGTGATGTCAAAGGGAACTCGAATAAGTTTAACTCAAAACTCACATTTTCTTTCAAAGACTTAATCTTTATACATTAAAATGGTCTACTGACATAATAGGTACCTTAATTGAGGTATTTTCATTCAAAGATATAATCTTTCATCATTACAAGACTCTTCGGGACGTCAAAGGAACTCTAATAAGCTTAATTCAAAACTCTCATTAAAAAGGTCAAGTGACATAATAGGTTCCTTGATTGAGACATTTTAATTCAAAGATTCAATCTTTAGTCATTGAAACACTCTTTGCGACTTCGCAGGGAACCTGAATATTTTAAACTCAAAACTCTCACTTTCTTACAAAGATTCTATCTTTAACGGTAAAACCACTCTTCGCGACTTCAGAGGGACCTCGAATATGTTAAACTCAAAACTCTAACTCTCTTTCAAAGATTCAGTATTTCAATCTTTAAACATTAAAATGGTCTAGTGACATATACGTACCACGACTGAGGTAATTTCATTCAAAGATTCACTTTTTAGTTATTAAAACACTCATTGTGACGACAAAGGGAACTCGAATAAATTTAACTGAAAACTCTCATTTTCTTTCAAAGATTTAATCTTTATACATTAAAATCGTCTGGTGACATAATAGGAACCTTGATTGAGGTATTTTCATTCAAAGATTCAGCCTTACTCATTAAAACACTAATCAGAACGTCAAAGGGAACTTGAATAGATTTAACTCAAAACTCTCATTTTCCTTCAAAGTTTTTATTTTTATACCTTAAGAATGTTAGTGACATAGTAGGTACCTTGATTGAGGTATTCTCATTCAAAGATTCAATCTTTACTCACTAAAACACTCTTCAGGTCGTTAAGGGGAACTCGAATAAGTTTAACTCACAACTCTCATTCTTTCAAAGATTCAATCTTTATACATGAAAAAGATCTAGTGACATAATAGGTACCTTGATTGAGGTAATTCAATATTTCCACCTTTATACAATAAAATGGTCTACTGACATATAGATACTTTGATTGAGGAAATTTCATTCAAAGATTCAATCATTGCTCATTAAAACACTCTTCGTGACGACAAAGGGAACTCGAATAAGTTTAACTCAAAACTCGCATTTTTTTCAAAGATTTAATCTTTAAACCTCAAAATGGTCTAGTGACATAATAGGTACCTTGATTGAGCTATTTTCATTCAAAGATTCAATCTTTACTCATTAAAACACTCTTCAGGACGTCAAAGGGAACTCGAACAAGTTTAACTCACAACTCTCCTTTTCTTTCGAAGATCCAATCTTGATACATTAAAAAGGTCTAGTGACATAAGAGGAACCGTGATTGAGGTAATTTAATTCAAGGAATCAATCCTTACTCATTAAAACAATCTTCGTGACGACAAAGGGAACTCGAATAAGTTCAACTCCAAACTCGCATTTTCAATCGAAGATTTAAACTTTGCAAATTAAAATGGTCCAGTGACATAATAGGTACCTTGATTGAGGTATTTTCATTCAGAGATTCAATCTTTGGTCGTAAAAACACTCTTCGCGACTTCAAAGGGAACTCGAATAAGCTAAATTCTAAACTCTCATTTTCTTTCAAAGATTCAATCTTAATACATTAAAACGGTCTAGTGACATAATTGGTTCCATGATCAGGGTAATTTCATTCAAAGATTCTATCTTTACTCATTAAAACACTCTTCGTGTCGTCAAAGGGAACTCAAATAATTTTAACTGAAAACTCTCATTTTCTTTCAAAGATTTATTCTTTATACATTGAAATGGGCTAGTGACATAATAGGTACATTGATTGAGGTATTTTCATTCAAAGATTCATTCTTTACTCATTAAAACACTCTCCGTGACTTCATAGGGATCTCGAATAAGTTAAACTTAAAACTCTCAGTTTTTTTCAGAGATTGAATCTTTGTACATTAGAAAGGTCTAGTGACACAATAGGTGCCTTGATTGAGGTCATTTCATTCAAAGATTCAATCTTTACTCATTAAAACACTTTTCGTGATGTCAAAGGGAACACGAATAAGTTGAACTCAAAACTCTCATTTTCTTTCAAAGATTCAATCATTATACAATAAATAGATCTAGTGACATAATAGGTGCCTTGACCCGTGACTTCATAGGGAACTCGAATAGGTTGATCTCAAAACTCTTATTTTCTTTCAAAGATTCAATTTTTACACGTTAAAAAGTTCTAATGACATAATAGGAACCTTGATTAAGGTAATTTCATTCGAAGATTCCATCTTTACTCATTAAAACACTCTTCTGTGACGTCAAAGGGAACTCGAATACGTTTAACTCAAAAACTCTTATTTTCTTTCAAAGAAATCTTTGGACATTAAAAAGGTCTAGTAACAAAATAGGTACCCTTATTGAGGTAGTTTCATTCAAAGATACAATCTTTACTCACTAAAAAGCACTCTTCCCGACCTTATCGGGAACTCGAATAAGTTAAACTCAAAGCTCTCATTTTCTTTCGAAGATTCAATCTTTATACATTAAAAAGGTCTACTGACATAATAGGTCCATTGAATGATGTAATTTCATTCAAAGATTCGGTATTTACTCATTAAAACACTCTTCGTGATGTCAAAGGGAACTCGAATAACTTTAACTCAAAACTCACATTTTCTTTCGAAGACTTAATCTTTATACATTAAAATGGTCTACTGACATAATAGGTACCTTAATTGAGGTATTTTCATTCAAAGATATAATATTTCATCATTACAAGACTCTTCGGGACGTCAAAGGAACTCTAATAAGCTTAATTCAAAACTCTCATTAAAAAGGTCAAGTGACATAATAGGTTCCTTGATTGAGACAGTTTAATACAAAGATTCAATCTTTAGTCATTGAAACACTCTTTGCGACTTCGCAGGGAACCTAAATATTTTAAACTCAAAACTCTCACTTTCTTACAAAGATTCTATCTTTAGCGGTAAAACCACTCTTCGCGACTTCAAAGGGACCTCGAATATGTTAAACTCAAAACTCTAACTCTCTTTCAAAGATTCAGTATTTCAATCTTTAAACATTAAAATGGTCTAGTGACATATACGTACATGGACTGAGGTAATTTCATTCAAAGATTCACTTTTTAGTTATTAAAACACTCATTGTGACGACAAAGGGAACTCTAATAAGTTTAACTGAAAACTCTCATTTTCTTTCAAAGATTTAATCTTTATACATTAAAATCGTCTGGTGACATAATAGGAACTTTGATTGAGAGATTTTCATTCAAAGATTCAGTCTTACTCATTAAAACACTAATCGGAACGTCAAAGGGAACTTGAATAGATTTAACTCAAAACTCTCATTTTCTTTCAAAGTTTTTATCTTTATACCTTAAGAATGTAAGTGACATAGTAGGTACCTTGATTGAGGTATTCTCATTCAAAGATTCAATCTTTACTCACTAAAACACTCTTCAGGTCGTTAAGGGGAACTCGAATAAGTTTAACTCACAACTCTCATTCTTTCAAAGATTCAATCTTTATAAATGAAAAAGATCTAGTGACATAATAGGTACCTTGATTGAGGTAATTCAATATTTCCACCTTTATACAATAAAATGGTCTACTGACATATAGATACTTTGATTGAGGAAATTTCACTCAAAGATTCAATCATTGCTCATTAAAACACTCTTCGTGACGACAAAGGGAACTCGAATAAGTTTAACTCAAAACTCGCATTTTTTTCAAAGATTTAATCTTCAAATATCAAAATGGTCTAGTGACATAATAGGTACCTTGATTGAGGTATTTTCATTCAAAGATTCAATCTTTACTCATTAAAACACTTTTCAGGACGTCAAAGGGAACTCGAATAAGTTTAACTCACAACTCTCCTTTTCTTTCGAAGATCCAATCTTGATACATTAAAAAAGTCTAGTGACATAATAGGAACCGTGATTGAGGTAATTTCATTCAAGGAATCAATCCTTACTCATTAAAACACTCTTCGTGATGACAAAGGGAACTCGAATAAGTTTAACTCAAAACTCGCATTTTCAATCGAAGATTTAAACTTTGCAAATTAAAATTGTCCAGTGACATAATAGGTACCTTGATTGAGGTATTTTCATTCAGAGATTCAATCTTTAGTCATAAAAACACTCTTCGCGACTTCAAAGGGAACTCGAATAAGCTAAATTCTAAACTCTCATTTTCTTTCAAAGATTCAATCTTAATACATTAAAACGGTCTAGTGACATAATAGGTACCATGATCAGGGTAATTTCATACAAAGATTCTATCTTTACTCATTAAAACACTCTTCGTGTCGTCAAAGGGGAATCAAATAATTTTAACTGAAAAACTCTCATTTTCTTTCAAAGGTTTATTCTTTATACATTGAAATGGTCTAGTGACATAGTAGGTACCTTGATTGAGGTATTTTTATTCAAAGATTCATTCTTTACTCATTAAAACACTCTCCGTGACTTCATAGGGATCTCGAATAAGTTAAACTTAAAACTCTTAGTTTTTTTCAGAGATTGAATCTTTGTACATTAGAAAGGTCTAATGACACAATAGGTGCCTTGATTGAGGTCATTTCATTCAAAGATTCAATCTTTACTCATTAAAACACTTTTCGTGATGTCAAAGGGAACTCGAATAAGTTGAACTCAAAACTCTCATTTTCTTTCAAAGATTCAATCATTATACAATAAATAGATCTAGTGACATAATAGGTGCCTTGACCCGTGACTTCATAGGGAACTCGAATAAGTTGATCTCAAAACTCTTATTTTCTTTCAAAGATTCAATTTTTACACGTTAAAAAGTTCTAATGACATAATAGGAACCTTGATTAAGGTAATTTCATTCGAAGATTCCATCTTTACTCATTAAAACACTCTTCTATGACGTCAAAGGGAACTCGAATACGTTTAACTCAAAAACTCTTATTTTCTTTCAAAGAAATCTTTGGACATTAAAATGGTCTAGTAACAAAATAGGTGCCCTTATTGAGGTAGTTTCATTCAAAGATACAATCTTTACTCACTAAAAAGCACTCTTCCCGACCTTATCGGGAACTCGAATAAGTTAAACTCAAAGCTCTCATTTTCTTTCGAAGATTCAATCTTTATACATTAAAAAGGTCTACTGACATAATAGGTCCATTGAATGATGTAATTTCATTCAAAGATTTAGTATTTACTCATTAAAACACTCTTCGTGATGTCAAAGGGAACTCGAATAACTTTAACTCAAAACTCACATTTTCTTTCAACGACGTAATCTTTATACATTAAAATGGTCTACTGACATAATAGGTACCTTAATTGAGGTATTTTCATTCAAAGATATAATCTTTCATCATTACAAGACTCTTCGGGACGTCAAAGGAACTCTAATAAGCTTAATTCAAAACTCTCATTAAAAAGGTCAAGTGACATAATAGGTTCCGTGATTGAGACATTTTAATTCAAAGATTCAATCTTTAGTCATTGAAACACTCTTTGCGACTTCGCAGGGAACCTGAATATTTTAAACTCAAAACTCTCACTTTCTTACATAGATTCTATCTTTAGCGGTAAAACCACTCTTCGCGACTTCAAAGGGACCTCCAATATGTTAAACTCAAAACTCTAACTCTCTTTCAAAGATTCAGTATTTCAATCTTTAAACATTAAAATGGTCTAGTGACATATACGTACCTTGACTGAGGTAATTTCATTCAAAGATTCACTTTTTAGTTATTAAAACACTCATTGTGACGACAAAGGGAACTCGAATAATTTTATCTGAAAACTCTTGTTTTCTTTCAAAGATTTAATCTTTATACATTAAAATCATCTGGTGACATAATAGGAACCTTAATTGAGGTATTTTCATTCAAAGATTCAGCCTTACTCATTAAAACACTAATCGGAACGTCAAAGGGAACTTGAATAGATTTAACTCAAAACTCTCATTTTCCTTCAAAGTTTTTATCTTAATACCTTAAGAATGTTAGTGACATAGTAGGTACCTTGATTGAGGTATTCTCATTCAAAGATTCAATCTTTACTCACTAAAACACTCTTCAGGTCGCTAAGGGGAACTCGAATAAGTTTAACTCACAACTCCCATTCTTCCAAAGATTCAATCTTTATACATGAAAAAGATCTAGTGACATAATAGGTACCTTGATTGAGGTAATTCAATATTTCCACCTTTATACAATAAAATGGTCTACTGACATAAAAATACTTTGATTGAGGAAATTTCATTCAAAGATTCAATCATTGCTCAATAAAACACTTTTCGTGACGACAAAGGGAACTCGAATAAGTTTAACTCAAAACTCGCATTTTTTTCAAAGATTTAATCTTTAAACAACAAAATGGTCTACTAACAAAATTGGTACCTTGATTGAGGATTTTTCATTCAAAGATTCAATCTTTATTCATTAAAACACTCTTCAGGACGTCAAAGGGAACTCGAATAAGTTTAACTCACAACTCTCCTTTTCTTTCCAAGATCCAATCTTGATACATTAAAAAGGTCTAGTGACATAATAGGTACCGTGATTGAGGTAATTTCATTCAAGGAATCAATCTTTACTCATTAAAACACTCTTCGTGACGACAAAGGGAACTCGAATAAGTTTAACTCAAAACTCGCATTTTCAATCGAAGATTTAAACTTTGCAAATTAAAATGGTCCACTGACATAATAGGTACCTTGATTGAGGTATTTTCATTCAGAGATTCAATCTTTAGTCATAAAAACACACTTCGCGACTTCAAAGAGAACTCGAATAAGCTAAATTCTAAACTCTCATTTTCTTTCAAAGAATCAATCTTAATACATTAAAACGGTCTAGTGACATAATAGGTACCATGATCAGGGTAATTTCATTCAAAGATTCTATCTTTACTCATTAAAACACACTTCGTGTCGTCAAAGGGAACTCAAATAATTTTAACTGAAAAACTCTCATTTTCTTTCAAAGATTTATTCTTTATACATTGAAATGGGCTAGTGACATAATAGGTACCTTGATTCTGGTATTTTCATTCAAAGATTCATTTTTTACTCATTAAAACACTCTCCGTGACTTCATAGGGATCTCGAATAAGTTAAACGTAAAACTCTCAGTTTTTTTCAGAGATTGAATCTTTGTACATTAGATAGGTGCCTTGATTGAGATCATTTCATTCAAAGATTCAATCTTTACTCATTAAAACACTTTTCGTGATGTCAAAGGGAACTCGAATAAGTTGATCTCAAAACTCTTATTTTCTTTCAAAGATTCACTTTTTACACGTTAAAAAGTTCTAATGACATAATAGGAACCTTGATTAAAGTAATTTCATTCGAAGATTCCATCTTTACTCATTAAAACACGCTTCTGTGACGTCAATGGGTACTCGAATGCGTTTAACTCAAAAACTCTTATTTTCTTTCAAAGAAATCTTTGGACATTAAAATGGTCTAGTAACATAATAGGTGCCCTTATTGAGGTAGTTTCATTCAAAGATACAATCTTTGCTCACTAAAAAGCACTCTTCTCGACCTTATCGGGAACTCGAATAAGTTAAACTTAAAGCTCTCATTTTCTTTCGAAGATTCAATCTTTATACATTAAAAATGTCTACTGACATAAAAGGTCCATTGAATGACGTAATTTCATTCAAAGATTCAGTATTTACTCATTAAAACACTCTTTAGGACGTCAAAGGGAACTCGATTAAGTTTAACTCAAAATTCACATTTTCTTTCAAAGACTTAATCTTTATATATTAAAATGGTCTACTGACATAATAGGTACCTTAATTGAGGTATTTTCATTCATAGAAATAATCTTTCATCATTACAAGACTCTTCGGGACATCAAAGGAACTCTAATAAGCTTAATTCAAAACTCTCATTAAAAAGGTCGAGTGACATAATAGGTTCCTTGATTGAGACATTTTAATTCAAAGATTCAATCTTTAGTCATTGAAACACTCTTTGCGACTTCGCAGGGAACCTGAATATTTTAAACTCAAAACTCTCACTTTTTTACAAAGATTCTATCTTTAGCGGTAAAACCACTCTTCGCGACTCCAAAGGGACCTCGAATATGTTAAACTCAAAACTCTAACTCTCTTTCAAAGATTCAGTATTTCAATCTTTAAACATTAAAATGGTCGAGTGACATATACGTACCTTGACTGAGGTAATTTCATTCAAAGATTCACTTTTTAGTTATTAAAACACTCATTGTGACGACAAAGGGAACTCGAATAAGTTTAACTGAAAACTCTCATTTTCTTTCAAAGATTTAATCTTTATACATTAAAATCGTCTGGTGACATAATAGGAACCTTGATTGAGGTATTTTCATTCAAAGATTCAGCCTTACTCATTAAAACACTAATCGGAACGTCAAAGGGAACTTGAATAGATTTAACTCAAAACTCTCATTTTCCTTCAAAATTTTTATCTTTATACCTTAAGAATGTTAGTGACACAGTAGGTACCTTGATTGAGGTATTCTTATTCAAAGATTCAATCTTTACTCACTAAAACACTCTTCAGGTCGTTAAGGGGAACTCGAATAAGTTTAACTCACAACTCTCATTCTTTCAAAGATTCAATCTTTATACATGAAAAAGATCTTGAGACATAATAGGTACCTTGATTGAGGTAATTCAATATTTCCACCTTTATACAATAAAATGGTCTACTGACATATAGATACTTTGATTGAGGAAATTTCATTCAAAGATTCAATCATTGCTTATTAAAACACTCTTCGTGACGACAAAGGGAACTCGAAAAAGTTTAACTCAAAACTCGCATTTTTTTCAAAGATTTAATCTTTAAGCATCAAAATGGTCTAGTGACATAATAGGTACATTGAGTGAGGTATTTTCATTCAAAGATTCAATCTTTACTCATTAAAACACTCTTCAGGACGTCAAAGGGAACTCGAATAAGTTTAACTCACAACTCTCCTGTTCTTTCGAAGATCCAATCTTGATACATTAAAAAGGTCTAGTGACAAAATTGGTACCGTGATTGAGGTAATTTCATTCAAGGAATCAATCTTTACTCATTAAAACACTCTTCGTGACGACAAAGGGAACTCGAATAAGTTTAACTCAAAACTCGCATTTTCAATCGAAGATTTAAACTTTGCAAATAAAAATGGTCCTGTGACATAATAGGTACCTTGATTGAGGTATTTTCATTCAGAGATTCAACCATTAGTCATAAAAACACTCTTCGCGACTTCAAAGGGAACGCGAATAAGCTATATTCTAAACTCTCATTTTCTTTCAAAGATTCAATCTTAATACATTAAAACGGTCTAGTGACATAATAGGTACCATGATCAGGGTAATTTCATTCAAAGATTCTATCTTTACTCATTAAAACACTCTTCGTGTCGTCAAAGGGAACTCAAATAATTTTAACTGAAAAACTCTCATTTTCTTTCAAAAATTTATTCTTTATACATTGAAATGGGCTAGTGACATAATAGGTACCTTGATTGAGGTATTTTCATTCAAAGATTCATTCTTTACTCATTAAAACACTCTCCGTGACTTCATAGGGATCTCGAATAAGTTAAACTTAAAACTCTCAGTTTTTTTTCAGATATTGAATCTTTGTACATTAGAAAGGTCTAGTAACACAATAGGTGCCTTGATTGAGGTCATTTCATTCAAAGATTCAATCTTTACTCATTGAAACACTTTTCGTGATGTTAAAGGGAACTCGAATAAGTTGAACTCAAAACTCTCATTTTCTTTCAAAGATTCAATCATTATACAATAAATAGATCTAGTGACATAATAGGTGCCTTGACCCGTGACTTCATAGGGAACTCGAATAAGTTGATCTCAAAACTCTTATTTTCTTTCAAAGATTCAATTTTTACACGTTAAAAAGTTCTAATGACATAATAGGAACCTTGATTAAGGTAATTTAATTCGAAGATTCCATCTTTACTCATTAAAACACTCTTCTGTGACGTCAAAGGGAACTCGAACACGTTTAACTCAAAAACTCTTATTTTCTTTCGAAGAAATCTTTGGACATTAAAATGGTCTAGTAACAAAATAGGTGCCCTTATTGAGGTAGTTTCATTCAAAGATACAATCTTTACTCACTAAAAAACACTCTTCTTGACCTTATCGGGAACTCGAGTAAGTTAAACTCAAAGCTCTCATTTTCTTTCGAAGATTCAATCTTTATACATTAAAAAGGTCTACTGACATAATAGGTCCATTGAATGATGTAATTTCATTCAAAGATTCAGTATTTATTCATTAAAACACTATTCGTGATGTCAAAGGGAACTCGAATAAGTTTAACTCAAAACTCACATTTTCTTTCAAAAACTTAATCTTTATACACTAAAATGGTCTACTGACATAATAGGTACCTTAATTGAGGTATTTTCATTCAAAGATATAATCTTTCATCATTACAAGACTCTTCGGGACGTCAAAGGAACTCTAATAAGCTTAATTCAAAACTCTCATTAAAAAGGTCAAGTGACATAATAGGTTCCTTGATTGAGGCATTTTAACTCAAAGATTCAATCTTTAGTCATTGAAACACTCTTTGCGACTTCGCAGGGAACTTGAATATTTTAAACTCAAAACTCTCACTTTCTTACAAAGATTCTATCTTTAGCGGTAAAACCACTCTTCGCGACTTCAAAGGGACCTCGAATATGTTACACTCAAAACTCTAACTCTCTTTCAAAGATTCAGTATTTCAATCTTTAAACATTAAAATGGTCTAGTGACATATACGTACCTTGATTGAGGTAATTTCATTCAAAGATTCACTTTTTAGTTATTAAAACACTCATTGTGACGACAAAGGGAACTCGAATAAGTTTAACTGAAAACTCTCATTTTCTTTCAAAGATTTAATCTTTATACATTAAAATCGTCTGGTGACATAATAGGAACCTTGATTGAGGTATTCTCATTCAAAGATTCAGCTTTACTCATTAAAACACTAATCGGAACGTCAAAGGGAACTTGAATAGATTTAACTTAAAACTCTCATTTTCCTTCAAAGTTTTTATCTTTATACCTTAAGAATGTTAGTGACATAGTAGGTACCTTGATTGAGGTATTTTCATTCAAAGATTCAATCTTTACTCACTAAAACACTCTTCAGCTCGTTAAGGGGAACTCAAATAAGTTTAACTCACAACTTTCATTCTTTCAAAGATTCAATCTTTATATATGAAAAAGATCTAGTGATATAATAGGTACCTTGATTGAGGTAATTCAATATTTCCACTTTTATACAATAAAATGGTCTACTGACATATAGATACTTTGATTAAGGAAATTTCATTCAAAGATTCAATCATTGCTCATTAAAACACTCTTCGCGACGACAAATGGAACTCGAATAAGTTTAACTCAAAACTCGCATTTTTTTCAAAGATTTAATCTTTAAACATCAAAATGGTCTAGTGACATAATAGGTACCTTGATTGAGGTATTTTCATTCAAAGATTCAATCTTTACTCATTAAAACACTCTTCAGGACGTCAAAGGGAACTCGAATCAGTTTAACTCACAACTCTCCTTTTCCTTCGAAGATCCAATCTTGATACATTAAAAAGGTCTAGTGACATAATAGGTACCGTGATTGTGGTAATTTCATTCAAGGAATCAATCTTTACTCATTAAAACACTCATCGTGACGACAAAGGGAACTCGAATAAGTTTAACTCAAAACTCGCATTTTCAATCGAAGATTTAAACTTTGCAAATTAAAATGGTCCAGTGACATAATAGGTACCTTAATTGAGGTATTGTCATTCAGAGATTCAATCTTTAGTCATAAAAACACTCTTCGCGACTTCAAAGGGAACTCGAATAAGCTAAATTCTAAACTCTCATTTTCTTTCAAAGATTCAATCTTAATACATTAAAATGGTCTAGTGACATAATAGGTACCATGATCAGGGTAATTTCATTCAAAGATTCTATCTTTACTCATTAAAACACTCTTCTTTTCGTCAAAGGGAACTCAAATAATTTTAACTGAAAAACTCTCATTTTCTTTCAAAGATTTATTCTTTATACATTGAAATGGGCTAGTGACATAATAGGTACCTTGATTGAGGTATTTTCGTTCAAAGATTCATTCTTTACTCATTAAAACACTCTCCGTGACTTCATAGGGATCTCGAATAAGTTAAACTTAAAACTCTCAGTTTTTTTCAGAGATTGAATCTTTGTACATTAGAAAGGTCTAGTGACATAATAGGTGCCTTGATTGAGGTCATTTCATTCAAAGATTCTATCTTTACTCATTAAAACACTTTTCGTGATGTCAAAGGGAACTCGAATAAGTTGAACTTAAAACTCTCATTTTCTTTCAAAGATTCAATCATTATACAATAAATAGATCTACTGACATAATAGGTGGCTTGACCCTTGACTTCATAGGGAACTCGAATAAGTTGATCTCAAAATTCTTATTTTCTTTCAAAGATTCAATTTTTACACGTTAAAAAGTTCTAATGACATAATAGGAACCTTGATTAAGGTAATTTCATTCGAATATTCCATCTTTACTCATTAAAACACTCTTCTGGGATGTCAAATGGAACTCGAATACGTTTAACTCAAAAACTCTTATTTTCTTTCAAAGAAATCTTTGGACATTAAAATGGTCTAGTAACAAAATAGGTGCCCTTATTGAGGTAGTTTCATTCAAAGATACAATCTTTACTCACTAAAAAGCACTCTTCTCGACCTTATCGGGAACTCGAATAAGTTAAACTCAAAGCTCTCATTTTCTTTCGAAGATTCAATCTTTATACATTCAGAAGGTCTACTGACATAATAGGTCCATTAAATGATGTAATTTCATTCAAAGATTCAGTATTTACTCATTAAAACACTCTTCGTGATGTCAAAGGGAACTCGAATAAGTTTAACTCAAAACTCACATTTTCTTTCAAAGACTTAATCTTTATACATTAAAATGGTCTACTGACATAATAGGTACCTTAATTGAGGTATTTTCATTCAAAGACATAATCTCTCATCATTACAAGACTCTTCCGGACGTCAAAGGAACTCTAATAAGCTTAATTCAAAACTCTCATTAAAAAGGTCAAGTGACATAATAGGTTCCTTGTTTGAGACATTTTAATACAAAGATTCAATCTTTAGTCATTGAAACACTCTTTGCGACTTCGCAGGGAACCTAAATATTTTAAACTCAGAACTCTCACTTTCTTACAAAGATTCTATCTTTAGCGGAAAAACCACTCTTCGCGACTTCAACGGGAACTCGAATATGTTAAACTCAAAACTCTAACTCTCTTTCAAAGATTCAGTATTTCAATGTTTAAACATTAAAATGGTCTAGTGACATATACGTACCTTGACTGAGGTAATTTCATTCAAAGATTCACTTTTTAGTTATTAAAACACTCATTGTGACGACAAAGGGAACTCGAATAAGTTTAACTGAAAACTCTCATTTTCTTACAAAGATTTAATCTTTATACATTAAAATCGTCTGGTGACATAATAGGAACCTTGATTGAGGAATTTTCATTCAAAGATTCAGCCTTACTCATTAAAACACTAATCGGAACGTCAAAGGGAACTTGAATAGATTTAACTCAAAACTCTCATTTTCCTTCAAAGTTTTTATCTTTATACCTTAAGAATGTAAGTGACATAGTAGGTACCTTAATTGAGGTATTTTCATTCAAAGATTCAATCTTTACTCACTAAAACACTCTTCAGGTCATTAAGGGGAACTCGAATAAGTTTAACTCACAACTCTCATTCTTTCAAATATTCAATCTTTATACATGAAAAAGATCTAGTGACATAATAGGTACCTTGATTGAGGTAATTCAATATTTCCACCTTTATACAACAAAATGGTCTACTGACATATAGATACTTTGATTGAGGAAATTTCATTCAAAGATTCAATCATTGCTCATTAAAACACTCTTCGTGACGACAAACGGAACTCGAATAAGTTTAACTCAAAACTCGCATTTTTTTCAAAGATTTAATCTCTAAACATCAAAATGGTCTAGTGACATAATAGGTACCTTGATTGAGGTATTTTCATTCAAAGATTCAATCTTTATTCATTAAAACACTCTTCAGGACGTCAAAGGGAACTCGAATAAGTTTAACTCACAACTCTCCTTTTCTTTCGAAGATCCAATCTTGATACATTAAAAAGGTCTAGTGACATAATAGGTACCGTGATGGAGGTAATTTCATTCAAGGAATCAATCTTTACTCATTAAAACACTCTTCGTGACGACAAAGGGAACTCGAATAAGTTTAACTCAAAACTCGCATTTTCAATCGAAGATTTAAACTTTGCAAATAAAAATGGTCCAGTGACAAAATAGGTACCTTGATTGAGGTATTTTCATTCAGAGATTTAATCTTTAGTCATAAAAACACTCTTCGCGACTTCAAAGGGAACTCGAATAAGCTAAATTCTAAACTCTCATTTTCTTTCAAAGATTCAATCTTAATACATTAAAACGGTCTAGTGACATAATAGGTACCATGATCAGGGTAATTTCATTCAAAGATTCTATCTTTACTCATTAAAACACTCTTCGTGTCGTCAAAGGGAACTCAAATAATTTTAACTGAAAACTCTCATTTTCTTTCAAAGATTTATTCTTTATACATTGAAATGGGCTAGTGACATAATAGGTACCTTGATTGAGGTATTTTCATTCAAAGATTCATTCTTTACTCATTAAAACACTCTCCGTGACTTCATAGGGATCTCGAATAAGTTAAACTTAAAACTCTCAGTTTTTTTCAGAGATTGAATCTTTGTACATTAGAAAGGTCTAGTGACACAATAGGTGCCTTGATTGAGGTCATTTCATTCAAAGATTCAATCTTTACTCATTAAAACACTTTTCGTGATGTCACAGGGAACTCGAATAAGTTGAACTCAAAACTCTCATTTTCTTTCAAAGATTCAATCATTATACAATAAATAGATCTAGTGACATAATAGGTGCCTTGACCCGTGACTTCATCGGGAACTCGAATAAGTTGATCTCAAAACTCTTATTTTCTTTCAAAGATTCAATTTTTACACGTTAAAAAGTTCTAATGACATAATAGGAACCTTGATTAAGGTAATTTCATTCGAAGAATCCATCTTTACTCATTATAACACTCTTCGAGATGTCAAAGGGAACTCGAATAAGTTTAACTCAAAACCCATATTTTCTTTCAAAGACTTAATCTTTATACAATAAAATGGTCTACTGACATAATAGGTACCTTAATTGAGGTATTTTCATTCAAAGATATAATCTTTCATCATTACAAGACTCTTCGGGACGTCAAAGGAACTCTAATAAGCATAATTCAAAACTTTCATTAAAAAGGTCAAGTGACATAATAGGTTCCTTGATTGAGACATTTTAATTCAATGATTCAATCTTTAGTCATTGAAACACTCTTTGCGACTTCGCAGGGAACCTGAATATTTTAAACTCAAAACTCTCACTTTCTTACAAAGATTCTATCTTTAGCGGTAAAACCACTCTTCGCGACTTCAAAGGGACCTCCAATATGTTAAACTCAAAACTCTAACTCTCTTTCAAAGATTCAGTATTTCAATCTTTATACATTAAAATGGTCTAGTGACATATACGTACCTTGATTGAGGTAATTTCATTCAAAGATTCACTTTTTAGTTATTAAAACACTCATCGTGACGACAAAGGGAACTCGAATAAGTTTAACTGAAAACTCTCATTTTCTTTCAAAGATTTAATCTTTATACATTAAAATCGTCTGGTGACATAATAGGAACCTTGATTGAGGTATTTTCATTCAAAGATTCAGTCTTACACATTAAACACTAATCGGAACGTCAAAGGGAACTTGAATAGATTTAACTCAAAACTCTCATTTTCCTTCAAAGTTTTCATCTTTATACCTTAAGAATGTCAGTGACATAGTAGGTACCTTGATTGAGGTATTTTCATTCAAAGATTCAATCTTTACTCACTAAAACACTCTTCAGGTCGTTATGGGGAACTCGAATAAGTTTAACTCACAACTCTCATTCTTTCAAAGATTCAATCTTTATACATGAAAAAGATCTACTGACATAATAGGTACCTTGATGGAGGTAATTCAATATTTCAACCTTTATACATTAAAATGGTCTACTGACATATAGATACTTTGATTGAGGAAATTTCATTCAAAGATTCAATCATTGCTCGTTAAAACACTCTTCGTGACGACAAACGGAACTCGAATAGGTTTAACTCAAAACTCGCATTTTTTTCAACGATTTAATCTTTAAACATCAAAATGGTCTAGTGACATAATAGGTACCTTGATTGAGGTATTTTCATTCAAAGATTGAATCTTTACTCATTAAAACACTCTTCAGGACGTCAAAGGGAACTCGAATAAGTTTAACTCACAACTCTCCTTTTCTTTCGAAGATCCAATCTTGATACATTAAAAAGGTCTAGTGACATAATAGGTACTGTGATTGAGGTAATTTCATTCAAGGAATCAATCTTTACTCATTAAAACACTCTTCGTGATGACAAAGGGAACTCGAATAAGTTTAACTCAAAACTCGCATTTTTAATCAAGATTTAAACTTTGCAAATTAAAATGGTCCAGCGACATAATAGGTACCTTGATTGAGGTATTTTCATTCAGAGATTCAATCTTTAGTCATAAAAACACTCTTCGCGACTTCAAAGGGAACTCGAATAAGCTAAATTCTAAACTCTCATTTTCTTTCAAAGATTCAATCTTAATACATTAAAACGGTCTAGTGACATAATAGGTACCATGATCAGGGTAATTTCATTCAAAGATTCTATATTTACTCATTAAAACACTCTTCGTGTCGTCAAAGGGAACTCAAATAATTTTAACTGAAAACTCTCATTTTCTTTCAAAGATTTATTCTTTATAAATTGAAATGGGCTAGTGACATTATAGGTACCTTGATTGAGGTATTTTCATTCAAAGATTCATTCTTTACTCATTAAAACACTCTCCGTGACTTCATAGGGATCTCGAATAAGTTAAACTTAAAACTCTCAGTTTTTTTCAGAGATTGAATCTTTATACATTAGAAAGGTCGAGTGACACAATAGGTGCCTTGACTGAGGTCATTTCATTCAAAGATTCAATCTTTACTCATTAAAAGACTTTTCGTGATGTCAAAGGGAACTCGAATAAGTTGAACTCAAAACTCTCATTTTCTTTCAAAGATTCAATCATTATACAATAAATAGATCTAGTGACATAATAGGTGCCTTGACCCGTGACTTCATAGGGAACTTGAATAAATTGATCTCAAAACTCTTATTTTCTTTCAAAGATTCAATTTTTACACGTTAAAAAGTTCTAATGACATAATAGGAACTTTGATTAAGGTAATTTCATTCGAAGATTCCATCTTTACTCATTAAAACACTCTTTGTGACGTCAAAGGGAACTCGAATACGTTTAACTCAAAAACTCTTATTTTCTTTCAAAGAAATCTTTGGACCTTAAAATGGTCCAGTAACAAAATAGGTGCCTTTATTGAGGTAGTTTCATTCAAAGATACAATCTTTACTCTCTAAAAAACAATCTTCTCAACCTTATCGGGAACTCGAATAAGTTAAACTCAAAGGTCTCATTTTCTTTCGAAGATTCAATCTTTATACATTAAAAAGGTCTACTGACATAATAGGTCCATTGAATGATGTAATTTCGTTCAAAGATTCAGTATTTACTCATTAAAACACTCTTCGTGATGTCAAAGGGAACTCGAATAAGTTTAACTCAAAACTCACATTTTCTTTCAAAGACTTGATCTTTATACATTAAAATAGTCTACTGACATAATAGGTACCTTAATTGAGGTATTTTCATTCAAAGATATAATCTTTCATCATTACAAGACTCTTCGGGACGTCAAAGGAACTCTAATAAGCTTAATTCAAAACTCTCATTAAAAAGGTCAAGTGACATAATAGGTACCTTGATTGATACATTTTAATTTGAAGATTCAATCTATAGTCATTGAAACACTCTTTGCGACTTCGCAGGGAACCTGAATATTTTAAACTCAAAACTCTCACTTTCTTACAAAGATTCTATCTTTAGCGGCAAAACCACTCTTCGCGACTTCAAAGGGACCTCCAATATGTTAAACTCAAAACTCTAACTCTCTTTCAAAGATTCAGTATTTCAATCTTTATACATTAAAATGGTCTAGTGACATATACGTACCTTGATTGAGGTAATTTCATTCAAAGATTCACTTTTTAGTTATTAAAACACTCATCGTGACGACAAAGGGAACTCGAATAAGTTTAACTGAAAACTCTCATTTTCTTTCAAAGATTTAATCTTTATACATTAAAATCGTCTGGTGACATAATAGGAACCTTGATTGAGGTATTTTCATTCAAAGATTTAGTCTTACTCATTAAAACACTAATCGGATCGTCAATGAGAACTTGAATAAATTTAACTCAAAACTCTCATTTTCCTTCAAAGTTTTCATCTCTATACCTTAAGAATGTCAGTGACATAGTAGGTACCTTGATTGAGGTATTTTCATTCAAAGATTCAATCTTTACTCACTAAAACACTCTTCAGGTCGTTAAGGGGAACTCGAATAAGTTTAACTCAAAACTCTCATTCTTTCACAGATTCAATCCTTATACATGAAAAAGATCTACTGACATAATAGGTACCTTGATTGAGGTAATTCAATATTTCAACCTTTATACATTAAAATGGTCTACTGACATATAGATACTTTGATTGAGGAAATTTCATTCAAAGATTCAATCATTGCTCGTTAAAACACTCTTCGTGACAACAAACGGAACTCGAATAAGTTTAACTCAAAACTCGCATTTTTTTCAACGATTTAATCTTTAAACATCAAAATGGTCTAGTGACATAATAGGTACCTTGATTGAGGTATTTTAATTCAAAGATTCAATCTTTACTCATTAAAACACTCTTCTGGACGTCAAAGGGAACTCGAATAAGTTTAACTCACAACTCTCCTTTTCTTTCGAAGATCCAATCTTGATACATTAAAAAGGTCTAGTGACATAATAGGTACCGCGATTGAGGTAATTTCATTTAAGGAATCAATCTTTACTCATTAAAACACTCTTCGTGACGACAAAGGGAACTCGAATAAGTTTAACTCAAAACTCGCATTTTTAATCAAGATTTAAACTTTGCAAATTAAAATGGTCCAGCGACATAATAGGTACCTTGATTGAGGTATTTTCATTCAGAGATTCAATCTTTAGTCATAAAAACACTCTTCGCGACTTCAAAGGGAACTCGAATAAGCTAAATTCTAAACTCTCGTTTTCTTTCAAAGATTCAATCTTAATACATTAAAACGGTCTAGTGACATAATAGGTGCCATGATCAGGGTAATTTCATTCAAAGATTCTATATTTACTCATTAAAACACTCTTCGTGTCGTCAAAGGGAACTCAAATAATTTTAACTGAAAACTCTCATTTTCTTTCAAAGATTTATTCTTTATACATTGAAATGGGCTAGTGACATAATAGGTAACTTGATTGAGGTATTTTCATTCAAAGATTCATTCTTTACTCATTAAAACACTTTCCGTGACTTCATAGGGATCTCGAATAAGTTAAACTTAAAACTCTCAGTTTTCTTCAGAGATTGAATCTTTATACATTTAGAAAGGTCTAGTGACACAATAGATGCCTTGACTGAGGTCATTTCATTCAAAGATTCAATCTTTACTCATTAAAACACTTTTCGTGATGTCAAAGGGAATTCGAATAAGGTGAACCCAAAACTCTCATTTTCTTTCAAAGATTCAATCATTATACAATAAATAGATCTAGTGACATAATAGGTGCCTTGACCCGTGACTTTATTGGGAACTTGAATAAGTTCATCTCAAAACTCTTATTTTCTTTCAAAGATTCAATTTTTACACGTTAAAAAGTTCTAATGACATAATAGGAACTTTGATTAAGGTAATTTCATTCGAAGATTCCATCTTTACTCATTAAAACACTCTTTGTGACGTCAAAGGGAACTCGAATACGTTTAACTCAAAAACTCTTATTTTCTTTCAAAGAAATCTTTGGACCTTAAAATGGTCTAGTAACAAAATAGTTGCCTTTATTGAGGTAGCTTCATTCAAAGATACAATCTTTACTCTCTAAAAAACACTTTTCTCAACCTTATCGGGAACTCGAATAATTAAAACTCAAAGGTCTCATTTTCTTTCGAAGATTCAATGTTTATACATTAAAAATGTCTACTGACATAATAGGTCCATTGAATGATGTAATTTCATTCAAAGATTCAGTATTTACTCATTAAAACACTCTACATGATGTCAAAGGGAACTCGAATAAGTTTAACTCAAAACTCACATTTTCTTTCAAAGACTTAATCTTTATACACTAAAATGGTCTAATGACATAATAGGTACCTTAATTGAGGTATTTTCATTCGAAGATATAATCTTTCATCATTACGAGACTCTTCGGGACGTCAAAGGAACTCTAACAAGCTTAATTCAAAACTCTAATTAAAAAGGTCAAGTGACATAATAGGTTCCTTGATTGAGACATTTTAATTCGAAGATTCAATCTATAGTCATTGAAACACTCTTTGCGACTTCCCAGGGAACCTGAATATTTTAAACTCAAAACTCTCACTTTCTTACAAAGATTCTATCTTTAGCAGTAAAACCACTCTTCGCGACTTCAAAGGGACCTTGAATATGTTAAACTCAAAACTCGAACTCTCTTTCAAAGATTCAGTATTTCAATCTTTATACATTAAAATGGTCTAGTGACATATACGTACCTTGATTGAGGTAATTTTATTCAAAGATTCACTTTTTAGTTATTAAAACACTCATCCTGACGACAAAGGGAAATCGAATAAGTTTAACTAAAAACTCTCATTTTCTTTCAAAGATTTAATCTTTATACATTAAAATCGTCTAGTGACATAATAGGAACCTTGACTGAGGTATTTTCATTCAAAGATTCAGTCTTACTCATTAAAGCACTAATCGGAACTTCAATGGGAACTTGAATAGATTTAACTCAAAACTCTCATTTTCTTTCAAAGTTTTCATCTTTATACCTTAAGAATGTCAGTGACATAGTAGGTACCTTGATTGAGGTATTTTCATTCAAAGATTCAATCTTTACTCACTAAAACACTCTTCAGGTCGTTAAGGGGAACTCGAATAAGTTTAACTCACAACTCTCATTCTTTCAAAGATTCAATCTTTATACAAGAAAAAGATCTACTGACATAATAGGTACCTTGATTGAGGTAATTCAATATTTCAACCTTTATACATTAAAATGGTCTACTGACATATAGATACTTTGATTGAGGAAATTTCATTCAAAGATTCAATCATTGCTCGTTAAAACACTCTTCGTGACGACAAAGGGAACTCGAATAAGTTTAACTCAAAACTCGCATTTTTTTCAAAGATTTAATCTCTAAACATCAAAATGGTCTAGTGACATAATAGGTACCTTGATTGAGGTATTTTAATTCAAAGATTCAATCTTTACTCATTAAAACACTCTTCAGGACGTCAAAGGAAACTCGAATAAGTTTAACTCACAACTCTCCTTTTCTTTCGAAGATCCAATCTTGATACATTAAAAAGGTCTAGTGACATAATAGGTACCGCGATTGAGGTAATTTCATTCAAGGAATCAATATTTACTCATTAAAACACTCTTCGTGACGACAAAGGGAACTCAAATAAGTTTAACTCAAAACTCGCATTTTTAATCAAGATTTAAACTTTGCAAATTAAAATGGTCCAGCAACATAATAGGTACCTTGATTGAGGTATTTTCATTCAGAGATTCAATCTTTAGTCATAAAAACACTCTTCGCGACTTCAAAGGGAACTCGAATAAGCTAAATTCTAAACTCTCATTTTCTTTCAAAGATTCAATCTTAATACATTAAAACGGTCTAGTGACATAATAGGTGCCATGATCAGGGTAATTTCATTCAAAGATTCTATATTTACTCATTAAAACACTCTTCGTGTCGTCAAAGGGAACTCAAATAATTTTAACTGAAAACTCTCATTTTCTTTCAAAGATTTATTCTTTATACATTGAAATGGGCTAGTGACATAATAGGTACCTTGATTGAGGTATTTTCATTCAAAGATTCATTCTTTACTCATTAAAACACTTTCCGTGACTTCATAGGGATCTCGAAAAAGTTAAACTTAAAACTCTCAGTTTTTTTCAGAGATTGAATCTTTATACATTTAGAAAGGTCTAGTGACACAATAGATGCCTTGACTGAGGTCATTTCATTCAAAGATTCAATCTTTACTCATTAAAACACTTTTCGTGATGTCAAAGGGAACTCGAATATGTTGAACTCAAAACTCTCATTTTCTTTCAAAGATTCAATCATTATACAATAAATAGATCTAGTGACATAATAGGTGCCTTGACCCGTGACTTCATAGGGAACTTGAATAAGTTGATCTCAAAACTCTTATTTTCTTTCAAAGATTCAATTTTTACACGTTAAAAAGTTCTAATGACATAATAGGAACTTTCATTAAGGTAATTTAATTCGAAGATTCCATCTTTACTCATTAAAACACTCTTTGTGACGTCGAAGGGAACTCGAATACGTTTAACTCGAAAACTCTTATTTTCTTTCAAAGAAATCTTTGGACCTTAAAATGGTCTAATAACAAAATAGGTGCCTTTATTGAGGTAGTTTCGTTCAAAGATACAATCTTTACTCTCTAAAAAACACTCTTCTCAACCTTATCGGGAAATCGAATAAGTTAAACTCAAAGGCCTCATTTTCTTTCGAAGATTCAATCTTTATACATTACAAAGGTCTACTGACATAATAGGTCCATTGAATGATGTAATTTCATTCAAAGATTCAGTATTTACTCATTAAAACACTCTTCGTGATGTCAAAGGGAACTCGAATAAGTTTAACTCAAAACTCACATTTTCTTTGAAAGACTTGATCTTTATACATTAAAATGGTCTACTGACATAATAGGTACCTTAATTGAGGTATTTTCATTCAAAGATATAATCTTTCATCATTACAAGACTCTTCGGGACGTCAAAGGAACTCTAATAAGCTTAATTCAAAACTCTCATTAAAAAGGTCAAGTGACATAATAGGTTCCTTGATTGAGACATTTTAATTCGAAGATTCAATCTATAGTCATTGAAACACTCTTTGCGACTTCGCAGGGAACCTGAATATTTTAAACTCAAAACTCTCACTTTCTTACAAAGATTCTATCTTTAGCGGTAAAACCACTCTTCGCGACTTCAAAGGGACCTCCAATATATTAAACTCAAAACTCTAACTCTCTTTTAAAGATTCAGTATTTCAATCTTTATGCATTAAAATGGTCTAGTGACATATACGTACCTTGATTGAGGTAATTTCATTCAAAGATTCACTTTTTAGTTATTAAAACACTCATCGTGACGACAAAGGGAACTCGAATAAGTTTAACTGAAAACTCTCATTTTCTTTCAAAGATTTAATCTTTATACACTAAAATCGTCTGGTGACATAATAGGAACCTTGATTGAGGTATTTTTATTCATAGATTCAGTCTTACTCATTAAAACACTAATCGGAACATCAATGGGAACTTTAATAGATTTAACTCAAAACTCTCATTTTCCTTCAAAGTTTTCATCTTTATACCTTAAGAATGTCAGTGACATAGTAGGTACCTTGATTGAGGTATTTTCATTCAAAGATTCAATCTTTACTCACTAAAACACTCTTCAGGTCGTTAAGGGGAACTCGAATAAGTTTAACTCACAACTCTCATTCTTTCAAAGATTCAATCTTTATACATGAAAAAGATCTACTGGCATAATAGGTACCTTGATTGAGGTAATTCAATATTTCAACCTTTATACATGAAAATGGTCTACTGACATATAGAGAATTTGCTTGAGGAAATTTCATTCAAAGATTCAATCATTGCTCGTTAAAACACTCTTCGTGACGACAAAGGGAACTCGAATAAGTTTAACTCAAAACTCTCCTTTTCTTTCGAAGATCCAATCTTGATACATTAAAAAGGTCTAGTGACATAATAGGTACCATGATTGAGGTAATTTCATTCAAGGAATCAATCTTTACTTATTAAAACACTCTTCGTGATGACAAAGGGAACTCGAATAAGTTTAACTCAAAACTCGCATTTTTAATCAAGATTTAAACTTTGCAAATTAAAATGGTCCAGCGACATAATAGGTACCTTGATTGAGGTATTTTCATTCAGAGATTCAATCTTTAGTCATAAAAACACTCTTCGCGACTTCAAAGGGAACTCGAATAAGCTAAATTCTAAACTCTCATTTTCTTTCAAAGATTCAATCTTAATACATTAAAACGGTCTAATGACATAATAGGTACCATGATCAGGGTAATTTCATTCAAAGATTCTATATTCACTCATTAAAACACTCTTCGTGTCGTCAAAGGGAACTCAAATAATTTTAACTAAAAACTCTCATTTTCTTTCAAAGATTTATTCTTTATACATTGAAATGGGCTAGTGACATAATAGGTACCTTGATTGAGGTATTTTCATTCAAAGATTCATTCTTTACTCATTAAAACACTTTCCGTGACTTCATAGGGATCTCGAATAAGTTAAACTTAAAACTCTCAGTTTTCTTCAGAGATTGAATCTTTATACATTTAGAAAGGTCTAGTGACACAATAGATGCCTTGACTGAGGTCATTTCATTCAAAGATTCAATCTTTACTCATTAAAACACTTTTCGTGATGTCAAAGGGAATTCGAATAAGGTGAACCCAAAACTCTCATTTTCTTTCAAAGATTTAATCTTTATACATTAAAAATGTCTAGTGACATAATAGGAACCTTGACTGAGGTATTTTCATTCAAAGATTCAGTCTTACTCATTAAAGCACTAATCGGAACATCAATGGGAACTTGAATAGATTTAACTAAAAACTCTCATTTTCCTTCAAAGTTTTCATCTTTATACCTTAAGAATGTCAGTGACATAGTAGGTACCTTGATTGAGGTATTTTCATTCAAAGATTCAATCTTTACTCACTAAAACACTCTTCAGGTCGTTAAGGGGAACTCGAATAAGTTTAACTCACAACTCTCATTCTTTCAAAGATTCAATCTTTATACAAGAAAAAGATCTACTGACATAATAGGTACCTTGACTGAGGTAATTCAATATTTCAACCTTTATACATTAAAATGGTCTACTGACATATAGATACTTTGATTGAGGAAATTTCATTCAAAGATTCAATCATTGCTCGTTAAAACATTCTTCGTGACGACAAAGGGAACTCGAATAAGTTTAACTCAAAACTCGCATTTTTTTCAAAGATTTAATCTTTAAACATCAAAATGGTCTAGTGACATAATAGGTACCTTGATTGAGGTATTTTAATTCAAAGATTCAATCTTTACTCATTAAAACACTCTTCAGGACGTCAAAGGAAACTCGAATAAGTTTAACTCACAACTCTCTTTTCTTTCGAAGATCCAATCTTGATACATTAAAAAGGTCTAGTGACATAATAGGTACCGCGATTGAGGTAATTTCATTCAAGGAATCAATATTTACTCATTAAAACACTCTTCGTGACGACAAGGGGAACTCAAATAAGTTTAACTCAAAACTCGCATTTTTAATCAAGATTTAAACTTTGCAAATTAAAATGGTCCAGCAACATAATAGGTACCTTGATTGAGGTATTTTCATTCAGAGATTCAATCTTTAGTCATAAAAACACTCTTCGCGACTTCAAAGGGAACTCGAATAAGCTAAATTCTAAACTCTCATTTTCTTTCAAAGATTCAATCTTAATACATTAAACGGTCTAGTGACATAATAGGTGCCATGATCAGGGTAATTTCATTCAAAGATTCTATATTTACTCATTAAAACACTCTTCGTGTCGTCAAAGGGAACTCAAATAATTGTAACTGAAAACTCTCATTTTCTTTCAAAGATTTATTCTTTATACATTGAAATGGGCTAGTGACATAATAGGTACCTTGATTGAGGTATTTTCATTCAAAGATTCATTCTTTACTCATTAAAACACTTTCCGTGACTTCATAGGGATCTCGAAAAAGTTAAACTTAAAACTCTCAGTTTTTTTCAGAGATTGAATCTTTATACATTTAGAAAGGTCTAGTGACACAATAGATGCCTTGACTGAGGTCATTTCATTCAAAGATTCAATCTTTACTCATTAAAACACTTTTCGTGATGTCAAAGGGAACTCGAATATGTTGAACTCAAAACTCTCATTTTCTTTCAAAGATTCAATCATTATACAATAAATAGATCTAGTGACATAATAGGTGCCTTGACCCGTGACTTCATAGGGAACTTGAATAAGTTGATCTCAAAACTCTTATTTTCTTTCAAAGATTCAATTTTTACACGTTAAAAAGTTCTAATGACATAATAGGAACTTTGATTAAGGTAATTTAATTCGAAGATTCCATCTTTACTCATTAAAACACTCTTTGTGACGTCAAAGGGAACTCGAATACGTTTAACTCGAAAACTCTTATTTTCTTTCAAAGAAATCTTTGGACCTTAAAATGGTCTAGTAACAAAATAGGTGCCTTTATTGAGGTAGTTTCGTTCAAAGATACAATCTTTACTCTCTAAAAAACACTCTTCTCAACCTTATCGGGAACTCGAATAAGTTAAACTCAAAGGTCTCATTTTCTTTCGAAGATTCAATCTTTATACATTAAAAAGGTCTACTGACATAATAGGTCCATTGAATGATGTAATTTCATTCAAAGATTCAGTATTTACTCATTAAAACACTCTTCGTGATGTCAAAGGGAACTCGAATAAGTTTAACTCAAAACTCACATTTTCTTTCAAAGACTTGATCTTTATACATTAAAATGGTCTACTGACATAATAGGTACCTTAATTGAGGTATTTTCATTCAAAGATATAATCTTTCATCATTACAAGACTCTTCGGGACGTTGAAGGAACTCTAATAAGCTTAATTCAAAACTCTCATTAAAAAGGTCAAGTGACATAATAGGTTCCTTGATTGAGACATTTTAATTCGAAGATTCAATCTATAGTCATTGAAACACTCTTTGCGACTTCGCAGGGAACCTGAATATTTTAAACTCAAAACTCTCACTTTCTTACAAAGATTCTATCTTTAGCGGTAAAACCACTCTTCGCGACTTCAAAGGGACCTCCAATATGTTAAACTCAAAACTCTAACTCTCTTTCAAAGATTCAGTATTTCAATCTTTATACATTAAAATGGTCTAGTGACATATACGTACCTTGATTGAGGTAATTTCATTCAAAGATTCACTTTTTAGTTATTAAAACACTCATCGTGACGACAAAGGGAACTCGAATAAGTTTAACTGAAAACTCTCATTTTCTTTCAAAGATTTAATCTTTATACACTAAAATCGTCTGGTGACATAATAGGAACCTTGATTGAGGTATTTTTATTCAAAGATTCAGTCTTACTCATTAAAACACTAATCGGAACATCAATGGGAACTTTAATAGATTTAACTCAAAACTCTCATTTTCCTTCAAAGTTTTCATCTTTATACCTTAAGAATGTCAGTGACATAGTAGGTACCTTGATTGAGGTATTTTCATTCAAAGATTCAATCTTTACTCACTAAAACACTCTTCAGGTCGTTAAGGGGAACTCGAATAAGTTTAACTCACAACTCTCATTCTTTCAAAGATTCAATCTTTATACATGAAAAAGATCTACTGGCATAATAGGTACCTTGATTGAGGTAATTCAATATTTCAACCTTTATACATGAAAATGGTCTACTGACATATAGAGAATTTGCTTGAGGAAATTTCATTCAAAGATTCAATCATTGCTCGTTAAAACACTCTTCGTGACGACAAAGGGAACTCGAATAAGTTTAACTCACAACTCTCATTCTTTCAAAGATTCAATCTTTATACATGAAAAAGATCTACTGGCATAATAGGTACCTTGATTGAGGTAATTCAATATTTCAACCTTTATACATGAAAATGGTCTACTGACATATAGAGAATTTGCTTGAGGAAATTTCATTCAAAGATTCAATCATTGCTCGTTAAAACACTCTTCGTGACGACAAAGGGAACTCGAATAAGTTTAACTCACAACTCTCCTTTTCTTTCGAAGATCCAATCTTGAGACATTAAAAAGGTCTAGTGACATAATAGGTACCATGATTGAGGTAATTTCATTCAAGGAATCAATCTTTACTTATTAAAACACTCTTCGTGATGACAAAGGGAACTCGAATAAGTTTAACTCAAAACTCGCATTTTTAATCAAGATTTAAACTTTGCAAATTAAAATGGTCCAGCGACATAATAGGTACCTTGATTGAGGTATTTTCATTCAGAGATTCACTCTTTAGTCATAAAAACACTCTTCGCGACTTCAAAGGGAACTCGAATAAGCTAAATTCTAAACTCTCATTTTCTTTCAAAGATTCAATCTTAATACATTAAAACGGTCTAATGACATAATAGGTACCATGATCAGGGTAATTTCATTCAAAGATTCTATATTCACTCATTAAAACACTCTTCGTGTCGTCAAAGGGAACTCAAATAATTTTAACTAAAAACTCTCATTTTCTTTCAAAGATTTATTCTTTATACATTGAAATGGGCTAGTGACATAATAGGTACCTTGATTGAGGTATTTTCATTCAAAGATTCATTCTTTACTCATTAAAACACGTTCCGTGACTTCATAGGGATCTCGAATAAGTTAAACTTAAAACTCTCAGTTTTCTTCAGAGATTGAATCTTTATACATTTAGAAAGGTCTAGTGACACAATAGATGCCTTGACTGAGGTCATTTCATTCAAAGATTCAATCTTTACTCATTAAAACACTTTTCGTGATGTCAAAGGGAATTCGAATAAGGTGAACCCAAAACTCTCATTTTCTTTCAAAGATTCAATCATTATACAATAAATAGATCTAGTGACATAATAGGTGCCTTGACCCGTGACTTCATTGGGAACTTGAATAAGTTGATCTCAAAACTCTTATTTTCTTTCAAAGATTCAATTTTTACACGTTAAAAAGTTCTAATGACATAATAGGAACTTTGATTAAGGTAATTTAATTCGAAGATTCCATCTTTACTCATTAAAACACTCTTTGTGACGTCAAAGGGAACTCGAATACGTTTAACTCAAAAACTCTTATTTTCTTTCAAAGAAATCTTTGGACCTTAAAATGGTCTAGTAACAAAATAGTTGCCTTTATTGAGGTAGCTTCATTCAAAGATACAATCTTTACTCTCTAAAAAACACTCTTCTCAACCTTATCGGGAACTCGAATAATTTAAACTCAAAGGTCTCATTTTCTTTCGAAGATTCAATGTTTATACATTAAAAATGTCTACTGACATAATAGGTCCATTGAATGATGTAATTTCATTCAAAGATTCAGTATTTACTCATTAAAACACTCTACATGATGTCAAAGGGAACTCGAATAAGTTTAACTCAAAACTCACATTTTCTTTCAAAGACTTAATCTTTATACACTAAAATGGTCTACTGACATAATAGGTACCTTAATTGAGGTATTTTCATTCGAAGATATAATCTTTCATCATTACGAGACTCTTCGGGACGTCAAAGGAACTCTAACAAGCTTAATTCAAAACTCTAATTAAAAAGGTCAAGTGACATAATAGGTTCCTTGATTGAGACATTTTAATTCGAAGATTCAATCTATAGTCATTGAAACACTCTTTGCGACTTCCCAGGGAACCTGAATATTTTAAACTCAAAACTCTCACTTTCTTACAAAGATTCTATCTTTAGCAGTAAAACCACTCTTCGCGACTTCAAAGGGACCTTGAATATGTTAAACTCAAAACTCGAACTCTCTTTCAAAGATTCAGTATTTCAATCTTTATACATTAAAATGGTCTAGTGACATATACGTACCTTGATTGAGGTAATTTTATTCAAAGATTCACTTTTTAGTTATTAAAACACTCATCCTGACGACAAAGGGAAATCGAATAAGTTTAACTGAAAACTCTCATTTTCTTTCAAAGATTTAATCTTTATACATTAAAATCGTCTAGTGACATAATAGGAACCTTGACTGAGGTATTTTCATTCAAAGATTCAGTCTTACTCATTAAAGCACTAATCGGAACTTCAATGGGAACTTGAATAGATTTAACTCAAAACTCTCATTTTCCTTCAAAGTTTTCATCTTTATACCTTAAGAATGTCAGTGACATAGTAGGTACCTTGATTGAGGTATTTTCATTCAAAGATTCAATCTTTACTCACTAAAACACTCTTCAGGTCGTTAAGGGGAACTCGAATAAGTTTAACTCACAACTCTCATTCTTTCAAAGATTCAATCTTTATACAAGAAAAAGATCTACTGACATAATAGGTACCTTGACTGAGGTAATTCAATATTTCAACCTTTATACATTAAAATGGTCTACTGACATATAGATACTTTGATTGAGGAAATTTCATTCAAAGATTCAATCATTGCTCGTTAAAACACTCTTCGTGACGACAAAGGGAACTCGAATAAGTTTAACTCAAAACTCGCATTTTTTTCAAAGATTTAATCTTTAAACATCAAAATGGTCTAGTGACATAATAGGTACCTTGATTGAGGTATTTTAATTCAAAGATTCAATTTTTACTCATTAAAACACTCTTCAGGACGTCAAAGGAAACTCGAATAAGTTTAACTCACAACTCTCCTTTTCTTTCGAAGATCCAATCTTGATACATTAAAAAGGTCTAGTGACATAATAGGTACCGCGATTGAGGTAATTTCATTCAAGGAATCAATATTTACTCATTAAAACACTCTTCGTGACGACAAAGGGAACTCAAATAAGTTTAACTCAAAACTCGCATTTTTAATCAAGATTTAAACTTTGCAAATTAAAATGGTCCAGCAACATAATAGGTACCTTGATTGAGGTATTTTCATTCAGAGATTCAATCTTTAGTCATAAAAACACTCTTCGCGACTTCAAAGGGAACTCGAATAAGCTAAATTCTAAACTCTCATTTTCTTTCAAAGATTCAATCTTAATACATTAAAACGGTCTAGTGACATAATAGGTGCCATGATCAGGGTAATTTCATTCAAAGATTCTATATTTACTCATTAAAACACTCTTCGTGTCGTCAAAGGGAACTCAAATAATTTTAACTGAAAACTCTCATTTTCTTTCAAAGATTTATTCTTTATACATTGAAATGGGCTAGTGACATAATAGGTACCTTGATTGAGGTATTTTCATTCAAAGATTCATTCTTTACTCATTAAAACACTTTCCGTGACTTCATAGGGATCTCGAAAAAGTTAAACTTAAAACTCTCAGTTTTTTTCAGAGATTGAATCTTTATACATTTAGAAAGGTCTAGTGACACAATAGATGCCTTGACTGAGGTCATTTCATTCAAAGATTCAATCTTTACTCATTAAAACACTTTTCGTGATGTCAAAGGGAACTCGAATATGTTGAACTCAAAACTCTCATTTTCTTTCAAAGATTCAATCATTATACAATAAATAGATCTAGTGACATAATAGGTGCCTTGACCCGTGACTTCATAGGGAACTTGAATAAGTTGATCTCAAAACTCTTATTTTCTTTCAAAGATTCAATTTTTACACGTTAAAAAGTTCTAATGACATAATAGGAACTTTGATTAAGGTAATTTAATTCGAAGATTCCATCTTTACTCATTAAAACACTCTTTGTGACGTCAAAGGGAACTCGAATACGTTTAACTCGAAAACTCTTATTTTCTTTCAAAGAAATCTTTGGACCTTAAAATGGTCTAGTAACAAAATAGGTGCCTTTATTGAGGTAGTTTCGTTCAAAGATACAATCTTTACTCTCTAAAAAACACTCTTCTCAACCTTATCGGGAACTCGAATAAGTTAAACTCAAAGGTCTCATTTTCTTTCGAAGATTCAATCTTTATACATTAAAAAGGTCTACTGACATAATAGGTCCATTGAATGATGTAATTTCATTCAAAGATTCAGTATTTACTCATTAAAACACTCTTCGTGATGTCAAAGGGAACTCGAATAAGTTTAACTCAAAACTCACATTTTCTTTCAAAGACTTGATCTTTATACATTAAAATGGTCTACTGACATAATAGGTACCTTAATTGAGGTATTTTCATTCAAAGATATAATCTTTCATCATTACAAGACTCTTCGGGACGTCGAAGGAACTCTAATAAGCTTAATTCAAAACTCTCATTAAAAAGGTCAAGTGACATAATAGGTTCCTTGATTGAGACATTTTAATTCGAAGATTCAATCTATAGTCATTGAAACACTCTTTGCGACTTCGCAGGGAACCTGAATATTTTAAACTCAAAACTCTCACTTTCTTACAAAGATTCTATCTTTAGCGGTAAAACCACTATTCGCGACTTCAAAGGGACCTCCAATATGTTAAACTCAAAACTCTAACTCTCTTTCAAAGATTCAGTATTTCAATCTTTATACATTAAAATGGTCTAGTGACATATACGTACCTTGATTGAGGTAATTTCATTCAAAGATTCACTTTTTAGTTATTAAAACACTCATCGTGACGACAAAGGGAACTCGAATAAGTTTAACTGAAAACTCTCATTTTCTTTCAAAGATTTAATCTTTATACACTAAAATCGTCTGGTGACATAATAGGAACCTTGATTGAGGTATTTTTATTCAAAGATTCAGTCTTACTCATTAAAACACTAATCGGAACATCAATGGGAACTTTAATAGATTTAACTCAAAACTCTCATTTTCCTTCAAAGTTTTCATCTTTATACCTTAAGAATGTTAGTGACATAGTAGGTACCTTGATTGAGGTATTTTCATTCAAAGATTCAATCTTTACTCACTAAAACACTCTTCAGGTCGTTAAGGGGAACTCGAATAAGTTTAACTCACAACTCTCATTCTTTCAAAGATTCAATCTTTATACATGAAAAAGATCTACTGGCATAATAGGTACCTTGATTGAGGTAATTCAATATTTCAACCTTTATACATGAAAATGGTCTACTGACATATAGAGAATTTGCTTGAGGAAATTTCATTCAAAGATTCAATCATTGCTCGTTAAAACACTCTTCGTGACGACAAAGGGAACTCGAATAAGTTTAACTCACAACTCTCCTTTTCTTTCGAAGATCCAATCATGATACATTAAAAAGGTCTAGTGACATAATAGGTACCATGATTGAGGTAATTTCATTCAAGGAATCAATCTTTACTTATTAAAACACTCTTCGTGATGACAAAGGGAACTCGAATAAGTTTAACTCAAAACTCGCATTTTTAATCAAGATTTAAACTTTGCAAATTAAAATGGTCCAGCGACATAATAGGTACCTTGATTGAGGTATTTTCATTCAGAGATTCACTTTTTAGTCATAAAAACACTCTTCGCGACTTCAAAGGGAACTCGAATAAGCTAAATTCTAAACTCTCATTTTCTTTCAAAGATTCAATCTTAATACATTAAAACGGTCTAATGACATAATAGGTACCATGATCAGGGTAATTTCATTCAAAGATTCTATATTCACTCATTAAAAC
Source organism: Cornus florida (assembly GCF_030987335.1). Classification (NCBI taxonomy): domain Eukaryota; kingdom Viridiplantae; phylum Streptophyta; class Magnoliopsida; order Cornales; family Cornaceae; genus Cornus; species Cornus florida. Next base: position 67,654,853 of record NW_026775577.1, read on the forward strand.
ACTCTTCGTGTCGTCAAAGGGAACTCAAATAATTTTAACTAAAAACTCTCATTTTCTTTCAAAGATTTATTCTTTATACATTGAAATGGGTTAGTGACATAATAGGTACCTTGATTGAGGTATTTTCATTCAAAGATTCATTCTTTACTCATTAAAACACTTTCCATGACTTCATAGGGATCTCGAATAAGTTAAACTTAAAACTCTCAGTTTTCTTCAGAGATTGAATCTTTATACATTTAGAAAGGTCTAGTGACACAATAGATGCCTTGACTGAGGTCATTTCATTCAAAGATTCAATCTTTACTCATTAAAACACTTTTCGTGATGTCAAAGGGAATTCGAATAAGGTGAACCCAAAACTCTCATTTTCTTTCAAAGATTCAATCATTATACAATAAATAGATCTAGTGACATAATAGGTGCCTTGACCCGTGACTTCATTGGGAACTTGAATAAGTTGATCTCAAAACTCTTATTTTCTTTCAAAGATTCAATTTTTACACGTTAAAAAGTTCTAATGACATAATAGGAACTTTGATTAAGGTAATTTCATTCGAAGATTCCATCTTTACTCATTAAAACACTCTTTGTGACGTCAAAGGGAACTCGAATACGTTTAACTCAAAAACTCTTATTTTCTTTCAAAGAAATCTTTGGACCTTAAAATGGTCTAGTAACAAAATAGTTGCCTTTATTGAGGTAGCTTCATTCAAAGATACAATCTTTACTCTCTAAAAAACACTCTTCTCAACCTTATCGGGAACTCGAATAATTTAAACTCAAAGGTCTCATTTTCTTTCGAAGATTCAATGTTTATACATTAAAAATGTCTACTGACATAATAGGTCCATTGAATGATGTAATTTCATTCAAAGATTCAGTATTTACTCATTAAAACACTCTACATGATGTCAAAGGGAACTCGAATAAGTTTAACTCAAAACTCACATTTTCTTTCAAAGACTTAATCTTTATACACTAAAATGGTCTACTGACATAATAGGTACCTTAATTGAGGTATTTTCATTCGAAGATATAATCTTTCATCATTACGAGACTCTTCGGGACGTCAAAGGAACTCTAACAAGCTTAATTCAAAACTCTAATTAAAAAGGTCAAGTGACATAATAGGTTCCTTGATTGAGACATTTTAATTCGAAGATTCAATCTATAGTCATTGAAACACTCTTTGCGACTTCCCAGGGAACCTGAATATTTTAAACTCAAAACTCTCACTTTCTTACAAAGATTCTATCTTTAGCAGTAAAACCACTCTTCGCGACTTCAAAGGGACCTTGAATATGATAAACTCAAAACTCGAACTCTCTTTCAAAGATTCAGTATTTCAATCTTTATACATTAAAATGGTCTAGTGACATATACGTACCTTGATTGAGGTAATTTTATTCAAAGATTCACTTTTTAGTTATTAAAACACTCATCCTGACGACAAAGGGAAATCGAATAAGTTTAACTGAAAACTCTCATTTTCTTTCAAAGATTTAATCTTTATACATTAAAATCGTCTAGTGACATAATAGGAACCTTGACTGAGGTATTTTCATTCAAAGATTCAGTCTTACTCATTAAAGCACTAATCGGAACATCACTGGGAACTTGAATAGATTTAACTCAAAACTCTCATTTTCCTTCAAAGTTTTCATCTTTATACCTTAAGAATGTCAGTGACATAGTAGGTACCTTGATTGAGGTATTTTCATTCAAAGATTCAATCTTTACTCACTAAAACACTCTTCAGGTCGTTAAGGGGAACTCGAATAAGTTTAACTCACAACTCTCATTCTTTCAAAGATTCAATCTTTATACAAGAAAAAGATCTACTGACATAATAGGTACCTTGACTGAGGTAATTCAATATTTCAACCTTTATACATTAAAATGGTCTACTGACATATAGATACTTTGATTGAGGAAATTTCATTCAAAGATTCAATCATTGCTCGTTAAAACACTCTTCGTGACGACAAAGGGAACTCGAATAAGTTTAACTCAAAACTCGCATTTTTTTCAAAGATTTAATCTTTAAACATCAAAATGGTCTAGTGACATAATAGGTACCTTGATTGAGGTATTTTAATTCAAAGATTCAATCTTTACTCATTAAAACACTCTTCAGGACGTCAAAGGAAACTCGAATAAGTTTAACTCACAACTCTCCTTTTCTTTCGAAGATCCAATCTTGATACATTAAAAAGGTCTAGTGACATAATAGGTACCGCGATTGAGGTAATTTCATTCAAGGAATCAATATTTACTCATTAAAACACTCTTCGTGACGACAAAGGGAACTCAAATAAGTTTAACTCAAAACTCGCATTTTTAATCAAGATTTAAACTTTGCAAATTAAAATGGTCCAGCAACATAATAGGTACCTTGATTGAGGTATTTTCATTCAGAGATTCAATCTTTAGTCATAAAAACACTCTTCGCGACTTCAAAGGGAACTCGAATAAGCTAAATTCTAAACTCTCATTTTCTTTCAAAGATTCAATCTTAATACATTAAAACGGTCTAGTGACATAATAGGTGCCATGATCAGGGTAATTTCATTCAAAGATTCTATATTTACTCATTAAAACACTCTTCGTGTCGTCAAAGGGAACTCAAATAATTTTAACTGAAAACTCTCATTTTCTTTCAAAGATTTATTCTTTATACATTGAAATGGGCTAGTGACATAATAGGTACCTTGATTGAGGTATTTTCATTCAAAGATTCATTCTTTACTCATTAAAACACTTTCCGTGACTTCATAGGGATCTCGAAAAAGTTAAACTTAAAACTCTCAGTTTTTTTCAGAGATTGAATCTTTATACATTTAGAAAGGTCTAGTGACACAATAGATGCCTTGACTGAGGTCATTTCATTCAAAGATTCAATCTTTACTCATTCAAACACTTTTCGTGATGTCAAAGGGAACTCGAATATGTTGAACTCAAAACTCTCATTTTCTTTCAAAGATTCAATCATTATACAATAAATAGATCTAGTGACATAATAGGTGCCTTGACCCGTGACTTCATAGGGAACTTGAATAAGTTGATCTCAAAACTCTTATTTTCTTTCAAAGATTCAATTTTTACACGTTAAAAAGTTCTAATGACATAATAGGAACTTTGATTAAGGTAATTTAATTCGAAGATTCCATCTTTACTCATTAAAACACTCTTTGTGACGTCAAAGGGAACTCGAATACGTTTAACTCGAAAACTCTTATTTTCTTTCAAAGAAATCTTTGGACCTTAAAATGGTCTAGTAACAAAATAGGTGACTTTATTGAGGTAGTTTCGTTCAAAGATACAATCTTTACTCTCTAAAAAACACTCTTCTCAACCTTATCGGGAACTCGAATAAGTTAAACTCAAAGGTCTCATTTTCTTTCGAAGATTCAATCTTTATACATTAAAAAGGTCTACTGACATAATAGGTCCATTGAATGATATAATTTCATTCAAAGATTCAGTATTTACTCATTAAAACACTCTTCGTGATGTCAAAGGGAACTCGAATAAGTTTAACTCAAAACTCACATTTTCTTTCAAAGACTTGATCTTTATACATTAAAATGGTCTACTGACATAATAGGTACCTTAATTGAGGTATTTTCATTCAAAGATATAATCTTTCATCATTACAAGACTCTACGGGACGTCGAAGGAACTCTAATAAGCTTAATTCAAAACTCTCATTAAAAAGGTCAAGTGACATAATAGGTTCCTTGATTGAGACATTTTAATTCGAAGATTCAATCTATAGTCATTGAAACACTCTTTGCGACTTCGCGGGGAACCTGAATATTTTAAACTCAAAACTCTCACTTTCTTACAAAGATTCTATCTTTAGCGGTAAAACCACTCTTCGCGACTTCAAAGGGACCTCCAATATGTTAAACTCAAAACTCTAACTCTCTTTCAAAGATTCAGTATTTCAATCTTTATACATTAAAATGGTCTAGTGACATATACGTACCTTGATTGAGGTAATTTCATTCAAAGATTCACTTTTTAGTTATTAAAACACTCATCGTGACGACAAAGGGAACTCGAATAAGTTTAACTGAAAACTCTCATTTTCTTTCAAAGATTTAATCTTTATACACTAAAATCATCTGGTGACATAATAGGAACCTTGATTGAGGTATTTTTATTCAAAGATTCAGTCTTACTCATTAAAACACTAATCGGAACATCAATGGGAACTTTAATAGATTTAACTCAAAACTCTCATTTTCCTTTAAAGTTTTCATCTTTATACCTTAAGAATGTCAGTGACATAGTAGGTACCTTGATTGAGGTATTTTCATTCAAAGATTCAATCTTTACTCACTAAAACACTCTTCAGGTCGTTAAGGGGAACTCGAATAAGTTTAACTCACAACTCTCATTCTTTCAAAGATTCAATCTTTATACATGAAAAAGATCTACTGGCATAATAGGTACCTTGATTGAGGTAATTCAATATTTCAACCTTTATACATGAAAATGGTCTACTGACATATAGAGAATTTGCTTGAGGAAATTTCATTCAAAGATTCAATCATTGCTCGTTAAAACACTCTTCGTGACGACAAAGGGAACTCGAATAAGTTTAACTCACAACTCTCCTTTTCTTTCGAAGATCCAATCTTGATACATTAAAAAGGTCTAGTGACATAATAGGTACCATGATTGAGGTAATTTCATTCAAGGAATCAATCTTTACTTATTAAAACACTCTTCGTGATGACAAAGGGAACTCGAATAAGTTTAACTCAAAACTCGCATTTTTAATCAAGATTTAAACTTTGCAAATTAAAATGGTCCAGCGACATAATAGGTACCTTGATTGAGGTATTTTCATTCAGAGATTCAATCTTTAGTCATAAAAACACTCTTCGCGACTTCAAAGGGAACTCGAATAAGCTAAATTCTAAACTCTCATTTTCTTTCAAAGATTCAATCTTAATACATTAAAATGGTCTAATGACATAATAGGTACCATGATCAGGGTAATTTCATTCAAAGATTCTATATTCACTCATTAAAACACTCTTCGTGTCGTCAAAGGAAACTCAAATAATTTTAACTAAAAACTCTCATTTTCTTTCAAAGATTTATTCTTTATACATTGAAATGGGCTAGTGACATAATAGGTACCTTGATTGAGGTATTTTCATTCAAAGATTCATTCTTTACTCATTAAAACACTTTCCGTGACTTCATAGGGATCTCGAATAAGTTAAACTTAAAACTCTCAGTTTTCTTCAGATATTGAATCTTTATACATTTAGAAAGGTCTAGTGACACAATAGATGCCTTGACTGAGGTCATTTCATTCAAAGATTCAATCTTTACTCATTAAAACACTTTTCGTGATGTCAAAGGGAATTCGAATAAGGTGAACCCAAAACTCTCATTTTCTTTCAAAGATTCAATCATTATACAATAAATAGATCTAGTGACATAATAGGTGCCTTGACCCGTGACTTCATTGGGAACTTGAATAAGTTGATCTCAAAACTCTTATTTTCTTTCAAAGATTCAATTTTTACACGTTAAAAAGTTCTAATGACATAATAGGAACTTTGATTAAGGTAATTTAATTCGAAGATTCCATCTTTACTCATTAAAACACTCTTTGTGACGTCAAAGGGAACTCGAATACGTTTAACTCGAAAACTCTTATTTTCTTTCAAAGAAATCTTTGGACCTTAAAATGGTCTAGTAACAAAATAGGTGCCTTTATTGAGGTAGTTTCGTTCAAAGATACAATCTTTACTCTCTAAAAAACACTCTTCTCAACCTTATCGGGAACTCGAATAAGTTAAACTCAAAGGTCTCATTTTCTTTCGAAGATTCAATCTTTATACATTAAAAAGGTCTACTGACATAATAGGTCCATTGAATGATATAATTTCATTCAAAGATTCAGTATTTACTCATTAAAACACTCTTCGTGATGTCAAAGGGAACTCGAATAAGTTTAACTCAAAACTCACATTTTCTTTCAAAGACTTGATCTTTATACATTAAAATGGTCTACTGACATAATAGGTACCTTAATTGAGGTATTTTCATTCAAAGATATAATCTTTCATCATTACGAGACTCTTCGAGACGTCAAAGGAACTTTAACAAGCTTAATTCAAAACTCTAATTAAAAAGGTTAAGTGACATAATAGGTTCCTTGATTGAGACATTTTAATTCGAAGATTCAATCTATAGTCATTGAAACACTCTTTGCGACTTCCCAGGGAACCTGAATATTTTAAACTCAAAACTCTCACTTTCTTACAAAGATTCTATCTTTAGCAGTAAAACCACTCTTCGCGACTTCAAAGGGACCTTGAATATGTTAAACTCAAAACTCTAACTCTCTTTCAAAGATTCAGTATTTCAATCTTTATAAATTAAAATGGTCTAGTGACATATACGTACAATGATTGAGGTAATTTCATTCAAAGATTCACTTTTTAGTTATTAAAACACTCATCGTGACGACAAAGGGACCTCGAATAAGTTTAACTGAAAACTCTCATTTTCTTTCAAAGATTTAATCTTTATACACTAAAATCGTCTGGTGACATAATAGGAACCTTGATTGAGGTATTTTCATTCAAAGATTCAGTCTTACTCATTAAAACACTAATCGGAACGTCAAAGGGAACTTGAACAGATTTAAGTCAAAACTTTCATTTTCCTTCAAAGTTTTCAACTTTATACCGTAAGAATGTCAGTGACATAGTAGGTACCTTTATTGAGGTATTTTCATTCAAAGATTCAATCTTTACTCACTAAAACACTCTTCAGGTCGTTAAGGGGAACTCGAATAAGTTTAACTCACAACTCTCATTCTTTCAAAGATTCAATCTTTATACATGAAAAAGATCTAGTGACATAATAGGTAACTTGATTGAGGTAATTTAAAATTACAACCTTTATACATTAAAATGGTCTACTGACATATAGATACTTTGATTGAGGAAATTTTATTCAAAGATTCAATCATTGCTCGTTAAAACACTCTTCGTGACGACAAAGGGAACTCGAATAAGTTTAACTCATAACTCGCATTTTTTTCATAGATTTAATCTTTAAACATCAAAATGGTCTGGTGACATAATAGGTACCTTGATTGAGGTATTTTCATTCAAAGATTCAATCTTTACTCATTACAACACTCTTCAGGACGTCAAAGGGAACTCGAATAAGTTTAACTCACAACTCTCCTTTTCTTTCGAAGATCCAATCTTGATACATTAAAAAGGTCTAGTGACATAATAGGTACCGTGATTGAGGTAATTTCATTCAAGGAATCAATCTTTACTCATTAAAACACTCTTCATGACGACAAAGGGAACTCGAATAAGTTTAACTCAAAACTCGCATTTTTAATCAAGATTTAAACTTTGCAAATTAAAATGGTCCAGTGACATAATAGGTACCTTGATTGAGGTATTTTCATTCAGAGATTCAATCTTTAGTCATAAAAACACTCTTCGCGACTTTAAAGGGAACTCGAATAAGCTAAATTCTAAACTCTCATTTTCGTTCAAAGATTCAATCTTAATACATTAAAATGGTCTAGTGACATAAAAGGTACCATGATCAGGGTAATTTCAATCAAAGATTCTATATTTACTCATTAAAACACTCTTCGTGTCGTCAAAGGGAACTCAAATAATTTTAACTGAAAACTCTCATTTTCTTTCAAAGATTTATTCTTTATACATTGAAATGGGCTAGTGACATAATAGGTACCTTGATTGAGGTATTTTCATTCAAAGATTCATTCTTTACTCATTAAAACACTTTCCGTGACTTCATAGGGATCTCGAATAACTTAAACTTAAAACTCTCTGTTTTTTTCAGAGATTGAATCTTTATATATTAGAAAGGTCTAGTGACACAATAGGTGCCTTGATTGAGGTCATTTCATTTAAAGATTCAATCTTTACTCATTAAAACACTTTTCGTGATGTCAAAGGGAACTCGAATAAGTTGAACTCAAAACTCTCATTTTCTTTCAAAGATTCAATTATTATACAATAAATAGATCTAGTGACATAATAGATGCCTTGACCCATGACTTCATTGGGAACTTGAATAAGTTGATCTCAAAACTCTTATTTTCTTTCAAAGATTCAATTTTTACACGGTAAAAAGTTCTAATGACATAATAGGAACTTTGATTAAGGTAATTTCATTCGAAGATTCCATCTTTACTCATTAAAACACTCTTTGTGACGTCAAAGGGAACTCGAATACGTTTAACTCAAAAACTCTTATTTTCTTTCAAAGAAATCTTTGGACCTTAAAATGGTCTAGTAACAAAATAGGTGCCTTTATTGAGGTAGTTTCATTCAAAGCTACAATCTTTACTCTCTAAAAAACACTCTTCTCAACCTTATCGGGAACTCGAATAAGTTTAACTCAAAGGTCTCATTTTCTTTCGAAGATTCAATCTTTATACATTAAAAAGGTCTACTGACAAAATAGGTCCATTGAATAATGTAATTTCATTCAAAGATTCAGTATTTACTCATTAAAACACTCTTCGTGATGTCAAAGGGAACTCGAATAAGTTTAACTCAAAACTCACATTTTCTTTCAAAGACTTAATCTTTATACATTAAAATGATTTTATAGACATAATAGGTACCTTAATTGAGGTATTTTCATTCAAAGATATAATCTTTCATCATTACAAAACTCTTCGGGACGTCAAAGGAACTCTAATAAGCTTAATTCAAAACTCTCATTAAAAAGGTCAAGTGACATAATAGGTTCCTTGATTGAGACATTTTAATTCGAAGATTCAATCTATAGTCATTGAAACACTCTTTGCGACTTCGCAGGGAACCTGTATATTTTAAACTCAAAACTCTCACTTTCTTACAAAGATTCTATCTTTAGCTGTAAAACCAGTCTTCGCAACTTCAAAGGGACCTCGAATATGTTAAACTCAAAACTCTAACTCTCTTTCAAAGATTCAGTATTTCAATCTTTATACATTAAAATGGTCTAGTGACATATACGTACCTTGATTGAGGTAATTTCATTCAAAGATTCACTTTTTAGTTATTAAAACACTCATTGTGACGACAAAGGGAACTCGAATAAGTTTAACTGAAAACTCTCATTTTCTTTCAAAGATTTAATATTTATACATTAAAATCATCTGGTGACATAATAGGAACCTTGATTGCGGTATTTTCATTCAAAGATTCAATCTTACTCATTAAAACACTAATCGGAACGTCAAAGGGAACTTGAATAGATTTAACTCAAAACTCTCATTTTCCTTCAAAGTTTTCATCTTTATACCTTAAGAATGTTAGTGACATAATAGGTGCCTTGACCCGTGACTTCATATTGAACTTGAATAAGTTGATCTCTAAACTCTTATTTTCTTTCAAAGAAATCTTTGGACCTAAAAATGGTCTAGCAACAAAATAGGTGCCTTTATTGAGGTAATTTCATTCAAAGATACAATCTTTACTCTCTAAAAAACACTCTTCTCAACCTTATCGGGAACTCGAATAAGTTAAACTCAAAGGTCTCATTTTCTTTCGAAGATTTAATCTTTATACATTAAAAAGGTCTACTGACATAATAGGTCCATTAAATGATGTAATTTCATTCAAAGATTCAGTATTTACTCATTAAAACACTCTTCGTGATGTCAAAGGGAACTCGAATAAGTTTAACTCAAAACTCACATTTTCTTTCAAAGACTTAATCTTTATACATTAAAATGGTCTACTGACATAGTAGGTACCTTAATTGAGGTATTTTCATTCAAAGATATAATCTTTCATCATTACGAGACTCTTCGGGACGTCAAAGGAACTCTAACAAGCTTAATTCAAAACTCTCATTAAAAAGGTCAAGTGACATAATAGGTTCCTTGATTGAGACATTTTAATTCGAAGATTCAATCTATAGTCATTGAAACACCCTTTCCGACTTTGCAGGGAACCTGAATATTTTAAACTCAAAACTCTCACTTTCTTACAAAGATTCTATCTTTAGCAGTAAAACCACTCTTCGCGACTTCAAAGGGACCTTGAATATATTAAACTCAAAACTCTAACTCTCTTTCAAAGATTCAGTATTTCAATCTTTATACATTAAAATGGTTTAGTGACATATACGTACCTTGATTGAGGTAATTTCATTCAAAGATTCACTTTTTAGTTATTAAAACACTCATTGTGACGACAAAGGGAACTCGAATAAGTTTAACAGAAAACTCTCATTTTCTTTCAAAGATTTAATCTTTATACACTAAAATCGTCTGGTGACATAATAGGAACCTTGATTGAGGTATTTTCAATCAAAGATTCAGTCTTACTCATTAAAACACTAATCGGAATGTCAATGGGAACTTGAATAGATTTAACTCAAAACTCTCATTTTCCTTCAAAGTTTTCAACTTTATACCTTAAGAATGTCAGTGACATAGTAGGTACCTTGATTGAGGTATTTTCATTCAAAGATTCAATCTTTACTCACTAAAACACTCTTCAGGTCGTTAAGGGGAACTCGAATAAGTTTAACTCACAACTCTCAGTCTTTCAAAGATTCAATCTTTATACATGAAAAAGATCTAGTGACATAATAGGTAACTTGATTGAGGTAATTTAATATTACAACCTTTATACATTAAAATGGTCTACTGACATATAAATACTTTGATTGAGGAAATTTTATTCAAAGATTCAATCATTGCTCGTTAAAACACTCTTCGTGACGACAAAGGGAACTCGAATAAGTTTAACTCAGAACTCGCATTTTTTTCATTGATTTAATCTTTAAACATCAAAATGGTCTGGTGACATAATAGGTACCTTGATTGAGGTATTTTCATTCAAAGATTCAACCTTTACTCATTAAAACACTCTTCAGAACGTCAAAGGGAACTCGAATAAGTTTAACTCACAACTCTCCTTTTCTTTCGAAGATCCAATCTTGATACATTAAAAAGGTCTAGTGACATAATTGGTACCGTGATTGAGGTAATTTCATTCAAGGAATCAATCTTTACTCATTAAAACACTCTTCGTGACGACAAAGGGAACTCCAATAAGTTTAACTCAAAACTCACATTTTCAATCGAAGATTTAAACTTTGTAAATTAAAATGGTCCAGTGACAGAATAGGTACCTTGATTGAGGTATTTTCATTCAGAGATTCAATCTTTAGTCATAAAAACACTCTTTGCGACTTCAAAGGGAACTCGAATAAGCGAAATTCTAAACTCTCATTTTCTTTCAAAGATTCAATCTTAATACATTAAAACGGTCTAGTGACATAATAGGTACCATGATCAGGGTAATTTTATTCAAAGATTTTATATTTACTCATTAAAACACTCTTCGTGTCGTCAAAGGGAACTCAAATAATTTTAACTGAAAACTCTCATTTTCTTTCAAAGATTTATTCTTTATACATTGAAATGGGCTAGTGACATAATAGGTACCTTGATTGAGGTATTTTCATTCAAAGATTCATTCTTTACTCATTAAAACACTTTCCGTGACTTCATAGGGATCTCGAATAAGTTAAACTTCAAACTCTCAGTTTTTTTCAGAGATTGAATCTTTATACATTTAGAAAGGTCTAGTGACACAATAGATACCCTGACTGAGGTCATTTCATTCAAAGATTCAATCTTTACTCATTAAAACACTTTTCGTGATGTCAAAGGGAACTCGAATAAGTTGAACTCAAAACTCTCATTTTCTTTCAAAGATTCAATTATTATACAATAAATAGATCTAGTGACATAATAGATGCCTTGACCCATGACTTCATTGGGAACTTGAATAAGTTGATCTCAAAACTCTTATTTTCTTTCAAAGATTCAATTTTTACACGGTAAAAAGTTCTAATGACATAATAGGAACTTTGATTAAGGTAATTTCATTCGAAGATTCCATCTTTACTCATTAAAACACTCTTTGTGACGTCAAAGGGAACTCGAATACGTTTAACTCAAAAACTCTTATTTTCTTTCAAAGAAATCTTTGGACCTTAAAATGGTCTAGTAACAAAATAGGTGCCTTTATTGAGGTAGTTTCTTTCAAAGCTACAATCTTTACTCTCTAAAAAACACTCTTCTCAACCTTATCGGGAACTCGAATAAGTTTAACTCAAAGGTCTCATTTTCTTTCGAAGATTCAATCTTTATACATTAAAAAGGTCTACTGACAAAATAGGTCCATTGAATAATGTAATTTCATTCAAAGATTCAGTATTTACTCATTAAAACACTCTTCGTGATGTCAAAGGGAACTCGAATAAGTTTAACTCAAAACTCACATTTTCTTTCAAAGACTTAATCTTTATACATTAAAATGATTTTATAGACATAATAGGTACCTTAATTGAGGTATTTTCATTCAAAGATATAATCTTTCATCATTACAAAACTCTTCGGGACGTCAAAGGAACTCTAATAAGCTTAATTCAAAACTCTCATTAAAAAGGTCAAGTGACATAATAGGTTCCTTGATTGAGACATTTTAATTCGAAGATTCAATCTATAGTCATTGAAACACTCTTTGCGACTTCGCAGGGAACCTGTATATTTTAAACTCAAAACTCTCACTTTCTTACAAAGATTCTATCTTTAGCTGTAAAACCAGTCTTCGCAACTTCAAAGGGACCTCGAATATGTTAAACTCAAAACTCTAACTCTCTTTCAAAGATTCAGTATTTCAATCTTTATACATTAAAATGGTCTAGTGACATATACGTACCTTGATTGAGGTAATTTCATTCAAAGATTCACTTTTTAGTTATTAAAACACTCATTGTGACGACAAAGGGAACTCGAATAAGTTTAACTGAAAACTCTCATTTTCTTTCAAAGATTTAATATTTATACATTAAAATCATCTGGTGACATAATAGGAACCTTGATTGCGGTATTTTCATTCAAAGATTCAATCTTACTCATTAAAACACTAATCGGAACGTCAAAGGGAACTTGAATAGATTTAACTCAAAACTCTCATTTTCCTTCAAAGTTTTCATCTTTATACCTTAAGAATGTTAGTGACATAGTAGGTACCTTGATTGAGGTATTTTCATTCAAAGATTCAATCTTTACTCACTAAAACACTCTTCAGGTCGTTAAGGGGAACACGAATAAGTTTAACTCACAACTCTCATTCTTTCAAAGATTCAATCTTTATACATGAAAAAGATCTAGTGACATAATAGGTACCTTGATTGAGGTAATTCAATATTTTAACCATTATACATAAAAATGGTCTACTGACATATAGATACTTTGATTGAGGAAATTTCATTTAAAGATTCAATCATTGTTCGTTAAAACACTCTTCGTGACGACAAAGGAAACTCGAATAAGTTTAACTCAAAACTCGCATTTTTTTCCAAGATTTAATCTTTAAAAATCAAAATGGTCTAGTGACATAATAGGTACCTTGATTGAGGCATTTTCATTCAAAGATTCAATCTTTACTCATTAAAACACACTTCAGGACGTCAAAGGTAACTCGAATAAGTTTAACTCACAACTCTCCTTTTCTTTCGAAGATCTAATCTTGATACATTAAAAAGGTCTAGTGACATAATAGGTACCGTGATTGAGGAAATTTCATTCAAGGAATCAATCTTTACTCATTAAAACACTCTTCATGACGACAAAGGGAACTCGAATAAGTTTAACTCAAAACTCGCATTTTTAATCAAGATTTAAACTTTGCAAATTAAAATGGTCCAGTGACATAATAGGTACCTTGATTGAGGTATTTTCATTCAGAGATTCAATCTTTAGTCATAAAAACACTCTTCGCGACTTCAAAGGGAACTCGAATAAGCTAAATTCTAAACTCTCATTTTCTTTCAAAGATTCAATCTTAATACATTAAAACGGTCTAGTGACATAATAGGTACCATGATCAGGGTAATTTCATTCAAAGATTCTAGATTTACTCATTAAAACACTCTTCGTGTCGTCAAAGGGAACTCAAATAATCTTAACTGAAAACTCTCATTTTCTTTCAAAGATTTATTCTTTATACATTGAAATGGGCTAGTGACATAATAGGTACCTTGATTGATGTATTTTCGTTCAAAGATTCATTCTTTACTCATTAAAACACTTTCCGTGACTTCATAGGGATCTCGAATAAGTTAAACATAAAACTCTCAGTTTTTTTCAGAGATTGAATCTTTATACATTTAGAAAGGTTTGGTGACACAATAGATGCCTTGACTGAGGTTATTTCATTCAAAGATTCAATCTTTACTCATTAAAACACTTTTCGTGATGTCAAAGGGAACTCGAATAAGTTGAACTCAAAACTCTCATTTTCTTTCAAAGATTCAATCATTATACAATAAATAGATCTAGTGACATAATAGGTGCCTTGACCCGTGACTTCATAGGGAACTGGAATAAGTTGATCTCAAAACTCTTATTTTCTTTCAAAGATTCAATTTTTACACGTTAAAAAGTTCTAATGACATAATAGGAACTTTGATTAAGGTAATTTCATTCGAAGATTCCATCTTTACACATTAAAACACTCTTTGTGACGTCAAAGGGAACTCGAATACGTTTAACTCAAAAACTCTTATTTTCTTTCAAAGAAATCTTTGGACCTTAAAATGGTTTAGTAACAAAATAGGTGCCTTTATTGAGGTAGTTTCATTCAAAGATACAATCTTTACTCTCTAAAAAACACTCTTCTCAACCTTATCGGGAACTCGAATAAGTTAAACTCAAAGGTCTCATTTTCTTTCGAAGATTCAATCTTTACACATTAAAAAGGTCTACTGACATAATAGGTCCATTGAATGATGTGATTTCATTCAAAGATTCAGTATTTACTCATTAAAACACTCTTCGTGATATCAAAGGGAACTCGAATAAGTTTAACTCAAAACTCACATTTTCTTTCAAAGACTTAATCTTTATACATTAAAATGGTCTACTGACATAAAAGGTACCTTAATTGAGGTATTTTCATTCAAAGATATAATCTTTCATCATTACAAGTCTCTTCGGGA
The DNA here is from genome assembly GCF_030987335.1 of Cornus florida. Lineage (NCBI taxonomy): Eukaryota > Viridiplantae > Streptophyta > Magnoliopsida > Cornales > Cornaceae > Cornus > Cornus florida. Next base: position 67,669,907 of record NW_026775577.1, read on the forward strand.
CGTCAAAGGAACTCTAATAAGCTTAATTCAAAACTCTCATTAAAAAGGTCAAGTGACATAATAGGTTCCTTGATTGAGACATTTTAATTCGAAGATTCAATCTATAGTCATTGAAACACTCTTTGTGATTTCGCAGGGAACCTGAATATTTTAAACTCAAAACTCTCACTTTCTTACAAAGATTCTATCTTTAGTAGTAAAACCACTCTTCGCGACTTCAAAGGAACCTCAAATATGTTAAACTCAAAACTCTAACTCTCTTTCAAAGATTCAGTATTTCAATCTTTATACATTAAAATGGTCTAGTGACATATTCGTACCTTGATTGAGGTAGTTTAATTCAAAGATTCACTTTTTAGTTATTAAAACACTCATTGTGACGACAAAGGGAACTCGAATAAGTTTAATTGAAAACTCTCATTTTCTTTCAAAGATTTAATCTTTATAAATTAAAATCGTCTGGTGACATAATAGGAACCTTGATTGAGGTAATTTCATTCGAAGATTCAGTCTTACTCATTAAAACACTAATCGGAACGTCAAAGGGAACTTGAATAGATTTAACTCAAAACTCTCATTTTCCTTCAAAGTTTTCATCTTTATACCTTAAGAATGTTAGTGACATAGTAGGTACCTTGATTGAGGTATTTTCATTCAAGATTCAATCTTTACTCGTTAAAACACCCTTCAGAATGTCAAAGGGAACTCGAATAAGTTTAACTCACAACTCTCCTTTTCTTTCGAAGATCCAATCTTTATACATGAAAAAGATCTAGTGACATAATAGGTACCGTGATTGAGGTAATTCAATATTTCAACCTTTATACATTAAAATGGTCTAGTGACATATAGATACTTTGATTGAGGAAATTTCATTCAAAGATTCAATCATTGTTCGTTAAAACGCTCTTCGTGACGACAAAGGGAACTCGAATAAGTTTAACTCAAAACTCGCATTTTTTTCCAAGATTTAATCTTTAAACATCAAAATGGTCTAGTGACATAATAGGTACCTTGATTGAGGTATCTTCATTCAAAGATTCAATCTTTACTCACTAAAACGCACTTCAGGACGTCAAAGGGAACTCAAATAAGTTTAACTCACAACTCTCCTTTTCTTTCGAAGATCCAATCTTGATACATTAAAAAGGTCTAGTGACATAATAGGTACCGTGATTGAGGAAATTTCATTCAAGGAATCAATCATTACTCATTAAAACACTCTTCATGACGACAAAGGGAACTCGAATAAGTTTAACTCAAAACTCGCATTTTTAATCAAGATTTAAACTTTGCAAATTAAAATGGTCCAGTGACATAATAGGTACCTTGATTGAGGTATTTTCATTCAGAGATTCAATCTTTAGTCAAAAAAACACTCTTCGCGACTTCAAAGGGAACTCGAATAAGCTAAATTCTAAACTCTCATTTTCTTTCAAAGATTCAATCTTAATACATTAAAACGGTCTAGTGACATAATAGGTACCATGATCAGGGTAATTTGATTCAAAGATTCTAGATTTAGTCATTAAAACACTCTTCGTGTCGTCAAAGGGAACTCAAATAATTTTAACTGAAAACTCTCATTTTCTTTCAAAGATTTATTCTTTATACATTGAAATGGGCTAGTGACATAATAGGTACCTTGATTGATGTATTTTCATTCAAAGATTCATTCTTTACTCATTAAAACACTTTTCGTGACTTCATAGGGATCTCGAATAAGTTAAACTTAAAACTCTCAGTTTTTTTTCAGAGATTGAATCTTTATACATTTAGAAAGGTCTAGTGACACAATAGATGCCTTGACTGAGGTCATTTCATTCAAAGATTCAATCTTTACTCATTAAAATACTTTTCGTGATGTCAAAGGGAACTCGAATAAGTTGAACTCAAAACTCTCATTTTCTTTCAAAGATTCAATCATTATACAATAAATAGATCTAGTGACATAATAGGTGCCTTGACCCGTGACTTCATAGGGAACTGGAATAAGTTGATCTCAAAACTCTTATTTTCTTTCAAAGATTCAATTTTACACGTTAAAAAGTTCTAATGACATAATAGGAACTTTGATTAAGGTAATTTCATTCGAAGATTCCATCTTTACACATTAAAACACTCTTTGTGACCTCAAAGGGAGCTCGAATACGTTTAACTCAAAAACTCTTATTTTCTTTCAAAGAAATCTTTGGACCTTAAAATGGTCTAGTAACAAAATAGGTGCCTTTATTGAGGTAGTTTCATTCAAAGATACAATCTTTACTCTCTAAAAAACACTCTTCTGAACCTTATCGGGAACTCGAATAAGTTAAACTCAAAGGTCTCATTTTCTTTCGAAGATTCAATCTTTATACATTAAAAAGGTCTACTGACATAATAGGTCCATTGAATGATGTAATTTCATTCAAAGATTCAGTATTTACTCATTAAAACACTCTTCGTGATGTCAAAGGGAACTCGAATAAGTTTAACTCAAAACTCACGTTTTATTTCAAAGACTTAATCTTTATACATTAAAATGGTCTACCGACATAATAAGTACCTTAATTGAGGTATTTTCATTCAAAGATATAATCTTTCATCATTACAAGACTCTTCGGGACGTCAAAGGAACTCTAATAAGCTTAATTCAAAACTCTCATTAAAAAGGTCAAGTGACATAATAGGTTCCTTGATTGAGACATTTTAAGTCGAAGATTCAATCTATAGTCATTGAAACACACTTTGCGACATCGCAGGGAACCTGAATATTTTAAACTCAAAACTTTCACTTTCTTACAAAGATTCTATCTTTAGCAGTAAAACCACTCTTCGCGACTTCAAAGGAACCTCAAATATGTTAAACTCAAAACTCTAACTCTCTTTCAAAGATTCAGTATTTCAATCTTTATACATTAAAATGGTCTAGTGACATATACGTACCTTGATTGAGGTAATTTAATTCAAAGATTCACTTTTCAGTTATTAAAACACTCATTGTGACGACAAAGGGAACTCGAATAAGTTTAACTGAAAACTCTCATTTTCTTTCAAAGATTTAATCTTTATACATTAAAATCGTCTGGTGACATAATAGGAACCTTGATTGAGGTATTTTCATTCGAAGATTCAGTCTTACTCATTAAAACACTAATCGGAACGTCAAAGGGAACTTGAATAGATTTAACTCAAAACTCTCATTTTCCTTCAAAGTTTTCATCTTTATACCTTAAGAATATTAGTGACATAGTAGGTTCCATGATTGAGGTATTTTCATTCAAAGATTCAATCTTTACTCATTAAAACACCCTTCAGAACGTCAAAGGGAACTCGAATAAGTTTAACTCACAACTCTCCTTTTCTTTCGAAGATCCAATCTTGATACATTAAAAAGGTCTAGTGACATAATAGGTACCGTGATTAAGGTAATTTCATTCAAGGAATCAATCTTTACTCATTAAAACACTCTTTGTGACGACAAAGGGAACTCGAATAAGTTTAACTCAGAACTCGCATTTTCAATCGGAGATTTAAACTTTGCAAATTAAAATGGTCCAGTGACATAATAGGTACCTTGATTGAGGTATTTTCATTAAAAGATTCATTCTTTACTCATTAAAACACTTTCCGTCACTTCATAGGGATCTCGAATAAGTTAAACTTAAAACTCTCAGTTTTTTTCCGAGATTGAATCTTTATACATTTAGAATGGTCTAGTGACACAATAGATGCCTTGACTGAGGTCATTTCATTCAAAGATTCAATCTTTACTCATTAAAACACTTTTCGTGATGTCAAAGGAAACTCGAATAAGTTGAACTCAAAACTCTCATTTTCTTTCAAAGATCCAATCATTATACAATAAATAGATCTAGTGACATAATAGGTGCCTTGACCCGTGGCTTCATAGGGAACTCGAATAAGTTGATCTCAAAACTCTTATTTTCTTTCAAAGATTCAATTTTTAAACGTTAAAAAGTTCTAATGACATAATAGGAACTTTGATTAACGTAATTTCATTCGAAGATTCCATCTTTACTCATTAAAACACTCTTTGTGACGTCAAAGGGAACTCGAATACGTTTAACTCAAAAACTCTTATTTTCTTTCAAAGAAATCTTTGGACATTAAAATGGTCTAGTAACAAAATAGGTGCCTTTGTTGAGGTAGTTTCATTCAAAGATACAATCTTTACTCTCTAAAAAACACTCTTCTCAACCTTATCGGGAACTCGAATAAGTTAAACTCAAAGGTCTCATTTTCTTTCGAAGATTCAATCTTTATACATTAAAAAGGTGTACTGACATAATAGGTCTATTGAATGATGTAATTTCATTCAAAGATTCAGTATTTACTCATTAAAACACTCTTCGTGATGTCAAAGGGAACTCGAATAAGTTTAACTCAAAACTCACATTTTCTTTCAAAGACTTAATCTTTATACATTAAAATGGTCTACTGACATAATAGGTACCTTAATTGAGGTATTTTCTTTCAAAGATATAATCTTTCATCATTACAAGACTCTTCGGGACGTCAAAGGAACTCTAATAAGCTTAATTCAAAACTCTCATTAGAAAGGTCAAGTGACATAATAGGTTCCTTGATTGAGACATTTTAATTCAAAGATTCAATCTTTAGTCATTGAAACATTCTTTGCGACTTCGCAGGGAACCTGAATATTTTAAACTCAAAACTCTCACTTTCTTACAAAGATTCTATCTTTAGCAGTAAAACCACTCTTCGCGACTTCAAAGGGACCTCGAATATGTTAAACTCAAAACTCTAACTCTCTTTCAAAGATTCAGTATTTCAATCTTTATATATTAAAATGGTCTAGTGACATATACGTACCTTGATTGAGGTAATTTCATTCAAAGATTCACTTTTTAGTTATTAAAACACTCATTGTGACGACAAAGGGAACTCGAATAAGTTTAACTGAAAATTCTCATTTTCTTTCACAGATTTAATCTTTATACATTAAAATCGTCTGGTGACATAATAGGAAACTTGATTGAGGTATTTTCATTCCAAGATTCAGTCTTACTCATTAAAACACTAATCGGAATGCCAAAGGGAACTTGAATAGATTTAACTCAAAACTCTCATTTTCCGTCAAAGTTTTCATCTTCATACCTTAAGAATGTTAGTGACATAGTAGGTACCTTGATTGAGGTATTTTCATTCAAAGATTCAATCTTTACTCACTAAAACACACTTCAGTTCGTTAAGGGGAACTCGAATAAGTTTAACTCACAACTCTCATTCTTTCAAAGATTCAATCTTTATACATGAAAAAGATCTAGTGACATAATAGGTACCTTGATTGAGGTAATTCCATATTTCAACCTTTATACATTAAAATGGTCTACTGACATATAGATACTTTGATTGAGGTAATTTCATTCAAAGATTTAATCATTGCTCATTAAAACACTTTTCGTGACAACAAAGGGAACTCGAATAAGTTTAACTCAAAACTCGCATTTTTTTCAAAGATTTAATCTTTAAACATCAAAATGGTCTACTGACATAATAGGTACCTTGATTGAGGTATTTTCATTCAAAGATTCAATCTTTACTCATTAAAACACTTTTCAGGACGTCAAAGGGAACTCGAATAAGTTTAACTCACAACTCTCCTTTTCTTTCGAAGATCCAATCTTAAAGCATTAAAAAGGTCTAGTGACATAATAGGTACCGTGATTGAGGTAATTTCATTCAAGGAATCAATCTTTACTCATTAAAACACTCTTCGTGACGACAAAGGGAACTCGAATAAGTTTAACTCTAAACTCGCATTTTCAATCGAAGATTTAAACTTTGCAAATTAAAATGGTCGAGTGACATAATAGGTACCTTGATTGAGGTATTTTCATACAGAGATTCAATCTTTAGTCATAAAAACACTCTTTGCGACTTCAAAGGGAACTCGAATAAGCTAAATTCTAAACTCTCATTTTCTTTCAAAGATTCAATCTTAATACATTAAAACAGTCTAGTGACATAATAGGTACCATGATCAGGGTAATTTCATTCAAAGATTCTATCTTTACTCATTAAAACACTCTTCGTGTCGTCAAAGGGAACTCAAATAATTTTAACTGAAAACTCTCATTTTTTTTCAAAGATTTATTCTTTATACATTGAAATGGGCTAGTGACATAATAGGTACCTTGATTGAGGTATTTTCATTCAAAGATTCATTCTTTACTCATTAAAACACTCTCCGTGACTTCATAGGGATCTCGAATAAGTTAAACTTAAAACTCTCAGTTTTTTTCAGAGATTCAATCTTTATTCATTAAAACACTCTTCAGGACGTCAAAGGGAACTCGAATAAGTTTAACTCACAACTCTCCTTTTCTTTCGAAGATCTAATCTTGATACATTAAAAAGGTGTAGTGACTAAATAGGTACCGTGATTGAGGTAATTTCATTCAAGGAATCAATCTTTACTTGTTAAAACACTCTTCGTAACGACAAAGGGAACTCGAATAAGTTTAACTCAAAACTCGCATTTTCAATGGAAGATTTAAACTTTGCAAATTAAAATGGTCCAGTGACATAATAGGTACCTTGGTTGAGGTATTTTCATTCAAAGATTCAGTCTTACTTATTAAAACACTAATCGAAACGTCAAAGGGAACTTGAATAGATTTAACTCAAAACTCTCATTTTCCTTCAAAGTTTTCAGCTTTATACCTTAAGAATGTTAGTGACATAGTAGGTACCTTGATTAAGGTATTTTCATTCAAAGATTCAATCTTTACTCACTAAAACACTCTTCAGGTCGTTAAGGGGAACTTGAATAAGTTTAACTCACAACTCTCATTCTTTCAAAGAATCAATCTTTATACATGAAAAAGATTTAGTGACATAATAGGTACCTTGATTGAGGTAATTCATTATTTCAACCTTTATACATTAAAATGGTCTACTGACATATAGATACTTTGATTGAAGTAATTTCATTCAAAGATTCAATCATTGCTCATTAAAACACTCTTCGTGACGACAAAGGGAACTCGAATAAGTTTAACTCAAAACTCGCATTTATTTCAAAGATTTAATCTTTAAACATCAAAATGGTCTAGTGACATAATAGGTACCTTGATTGAGGTATTTTCATTCAATGATTCAATCTTTACTCATTAAAACACTCTTCAGGACGTCAAAGGGAACTCGAATAAGTTTAACTCACAACTCTCCTTTTCTTTCGAAGATCCAATCTTGATACATTCAAAAGGTCTAGTGACATAGTAGGTACCGTGATTGAGGTAATTTCATTCAAGGAATCAATCTTTACTCATTAAAACACTCTTCGTGACGACAAAGGGAACTCGAATAAGTTTAACTCAACACTCGCATTTTCAATCGATGATTTAAACTTTGCAAATTAAAATGGTCCAGTGACATAATAGGTACCTTGATTGAGGTATTTTCATTCAGAGATTCAATCTTTAGTCATAAAAACACTCTTCGCGACTTCAAAGGGAACTCGAATAAGCAAAATTCTAAACTCTCATTTTCTTTCAAAGATTCAATCTTAATACATTAAAACGGTCTACTGACATAACAGGTACCATGATCAGGGTAATTTCATTCAAAGATTCTATCTTTACTCATTAAAACACTCTTCGTGTCGTCAAAGGGAACTCAAATAATTTTAACTGAAAACTCTCATTTTCTTTCAAAGATTTATTCTTTATACATTGAAATGGGCTAGTGACATAATAGGTACCTTGATTGAGGTATTTTCATTCAAAGATTCATTCTTTACTCATTAAAACACTCTCCGTGACTTCATAGGGATCTCGAATAAGTTAAACTTAAAACTCTCAGTTTCTTTCAAAGATTGAATCTTTATATATTAGAAAGGTCTAGTGACACAATAGGTGCCTTGATTGAGGTCATTTCATTCAAAGATTCAATCTTTACTCATTAAAACACTTTTCGTGATGTCAAAGGGAACTCGAATAAGTTGAACTCAAAACTCTCATTTTCTTTCAAAGATTCAATCATTATACAATAAATAGATCTAGTGGCATAATAGGTGCCTTGACCTATGACTTAATAGGGAACTCGAATAAGTTGATCTCAAAACTCTTATTTTCTTTCAAAGATTCAATTTTTACACGTTAAAAAGTTCTAATGACATAATAGGAACCTTGATTAAGGTAATTTCATTCGAAGATTCCATCTTTACTCATTAAAACACTCTTTGTGACGTCAAAGGGAACTCGAATACGTTTAACTCAAAAACTCTTATTTTCTTTCAAAGAAATCATTGGACATTAAAATGGTCTAGTAACAAAATAGGTGCCTTTGTTGAGGTAGTTTCATTCAAAGATACAATCTTTACTCTCTAAAAAACACTCTTCTCAACCTTATCGGGAACTCGAATAAGTTAAACTCAAAGGTCTCATTTTCTTTCGAAGATTCAATCTTTATACATTAAAAAGGTCTACTGACATAATAGGTCCATTGAATGATGTAATTTCATTCAAAGATTCAGTATTTACTCATTAAAACACTCTTCGTGATGTCAAAGAGAACTCGAATAAGTTTAACTCAAAACTCACATTTTCTTTCAAAGACTTAATCTTTATACATTAAAATGGTCTACTGACATAATAGGTACCTTAATTGAGGTATTTTCTTTCAAAGATATAATCTTTCATCATTACGAGACTCTTCGGGACGTCAAAGGAACTCTAATAAGCTTAATTCAAAACTCACATTAAAAAGGTCAAGTGACATAATAGGTTCCTTGATTGAGACATTTTAATTCGAAGATTCAATCTATAGTCATTGAAACACTCTTTGCGACTTCGCAGGGAACCTGAATATTTTAAACTCAAAACTCTCACTTTCTTACAAAGATTCTATCTTTAGCAGTAAAACCACTCTTCGCGACTTCAAAGGGACCTCAAATATTTTAAACTCAAAACTCTAACTCTCTTTCAAAGATTCAGTATTTCAATCTTTATATATTAAAATGGTCTAGTGACATATACGTACCTTGATTGAGGTAATTTCATTCAAAGATTCACTTTTTAGTTATTAAAACACTCATTGTGACGACAAAGGGAACTCGAATAAGTTTAACTGAAAATTCTCATTTTCTTTCAAAGATTTAATCTTTATACATTAAAATCGTCTGGTGACATAATAGGAACCTTGATTGAGGTATTTTCATTCAAAGATTCAGTCTTACTCATTAAAACACTTATCGGAACGTCAAAGGGAATTTGAATAGATTTATCTCAAAACTCTCATTTTCCCTCAAAGTTTTCATCTTTATACCTTAAGAATGTTAGTGACATAGTAGGTACCTTGATTGAGGTATTTTCATTCAAAGATTCAATCTTTACTCACTAAAACACTCTTCAGGTCGTTAAGGGGAACTCGAATAACTTTAACTCACAACTGTCATTCTTTCAAAGATTCAATCTTTATACATGAAAAAGATCTAGTGACATAATAGGTACCTTGATTGAGGTAATTCAATATTTCAACCTTTATACATTCAAAGGGAACTCGAATAAGTTTAACTCAAAACTCGCATTTATTTCAAAGATTTAATCTTTAAACATCAAAATGGTCTAGTGACATAATAGGTACCTTGATTGAGGTATTTTCATTCAAAGATTCAATCTTTACTCATTAAAACACTCTTCAGGACGTCAAAGGGAATTCGAATAAGTTTAACTCACAACTCTCCTTTTCTTTCGAAGATCCAATCTTTATACATTAAAAAGGTCTAGTGACTTAATAGGTACCGTGATTGAGGTAATTTAATTCAAGGAATCAATCTTTACTCATTAAAACACTCTTCGTGACGACAAAGGGAACTCGAATAAGTTTAACTCAAAACTCGCATTTTGAATCGAAGATTTAAACTTTGCAAATTAAAATGGTCCAGTGACATAATAGGTACCTTGATTGAGGTATTTTCATTCAGAGATTTAATCTTTAGTCATAAAAACACTCTTTGCGACTTCAAAGGGAACTCGAATAAGCTAAATTCTAAACTCTCATTTTCTTTCAAAGATTCAATCTTAATACATTAAAACGGTCTAGTGACATAATAGGTACCATGATCAGGGTAATTTCATTCAAAGATTCTATCTTTACTCATTAAAACACTCTTCGTGTCGTCAAAGGGAACACAAATAATTTTAACTGAAAACTCTCATTTTCTTTCAAAGATTTATTCTTTATACATTGAAATGTGCTAGTGACATAATAGGTACCTTGATCGAAGTATTTTCATTCAAAGATTCATTCTTTACTCATTGAAACACTCTCCGTGACTTCATAGGGATCTCGAATAAGTTAAACTTAAAACTCTCAATTTTTTTCAGAGATTGAATCTTTATATATTAGAAAGGTCTAGTGACACAATAGGTGCCTTGATTGAGGTCATTTTATTCAAAGATTCAATCTTTACTCATTAAAACACTTTTCGTGATGTCAAAGGAAACTCGAATAAGTTGAACTCAAAACTCTCATTTTCTTTCAAAGATTCAATCATTATACAATAAATAGATCTAGTGACATAATAGGTGCCTTGACCCGTGACTTCATAGGGAACTCGAATAAGTTGATCTCAAAACTCTTATTTTCTTTCAAAGATTCAATTTTTACACGTTAAAAAGTTCTAATGACATAATAGGAACTTTGATTAAGGTAATTTCATTCGAAGATTCCATCTTTACTCATTAAAACACTCTTTGTGACGTCAAAGGGAACTCGAATACGTTTAACTCAAAAACTCTTATTTTCTTTCAAAGAAATCTTTGGACATTAAAATGGTCTAGTAACAAAATAGGTGCCTTTGTTGAGGTAGTTTCATTCAAAGATACAATCTTTACTCTCTAAAAAACACTCTTCTCAACCTTATCGGGAACTCGAATAAGTTAAACTTAAAGGTCTCATTTTCTTTCGAAGATTCAATCTTTATACATTAAAAAGGTCTACTGAAATAATAGGTCCATTGAATGATGTAGTTTCATTAAAAGATTCCGTATTTACTCATTAAAACACTCTTCGTGATGTCAAAGGGAACTCGAATAAGTTTAACTCAAAACTCACATTTTCTTTCAAAGACTTAATCTTTATACATTAAAATGGTCTACTGACATAATAGGTACTTTAATTGAGGTATTTTCATTCAAAGATATAATCTTTCATCATTACAAGACTCTTCGGGACGTCAAAGGAACTCTAATAAGCTTAATCCAAAACTCTCATTAAAAAGGTCAAGTGACATAATAGGTTTCTTGATTGAGACATTTTAATTCAAAGATTCAATCTTTAGTCATTGAAACACTCTTTGCGACTTCGCAGGGAACCTGAATATTTTAAACTCAAAACTCTCACTTTCTTACAAAGATTCTATCTTTATCAGTAAAACCACTCTTCGCGAATTCAAAGGGACCTCGAATATGTTAAACTCAAAACTCTATCTTTTTTTCAAAGATTCAGTCTTACTCATTAAAACACTAATCGGAACGTCAAAGGGAACTTGAATAGATTTATCTCAAAACTCTCATTTTCCTTCAAAGTTTTCATCTTTATACCTAAAGAATGCTAGTGACATAGTAGGTACCTTGATTGAGGTATTTTCATTCAAAGATTCAATCTTTACTCGCTAAAACATTCTTCAGGTCGTTAAGGGGAACTCGAATAAATTTAACTCACAACTCTCATTCTTTCAAAGATTCAATCTTTATAAATGAAAAAGATCTAGTTACATAATAAGTACCTTGATTGAGGTAATTCAATATTTCAACCTTTATAAATTAATATGGTTTACAGACATATAGATACTTTGATTGAGGTAATTTCATTCAAAGATTCAATCATTGCTCATTAAAATACTCTTCGTGACGACAAAGGGAACTCGAATAAGTTTAACTCAAAACTCGCATTTTTTTCAAAGATTTAATCATTAAACATCAAAATGGTCTAGTGACAAAATAGGTACCTGGATTGAGGTATTTTCATTCAAAGATTCAATCTTTACTCATTAAAACACTCTTCAGGATGTCAAAGGGACTCGAATAAGTTTAACTCACAACTCTCCTTTTCTTTCGAAGATCCAATCTTGATACATTAAAAAGGTCTAGTGACATAATAGGTACCGTGATTGAGGTAATTTCATTCAAGGAATCAATCTTTACTCATTAAAACACTCTTCGTGACGACAAAGGGAACTCGAATAAGTTTAACTCAAAACTCGCATTTTCAATCGAAGATTTAAACTTTGCAAATTAAAATGGTCCAGTGACATAATAGGTACCTTGATTGAGGTATTTTCATTCAGAGATTCATTCTTTAGTCATAAAAACACTCTTCGCGACTTCAAAGGAAACTCGAATAAGCTAAATTCTAAACTCTCATTTTCTTTCAAAGATTCAATCTTAATACATTAAAACGGTCTAGTGACATAATATGTACCATGATCAGGGTAATTTCATTCAAAGATTCTAACTTTACTCATTAAAACACTCTTCGTGTCGTCAAAGGGAACTCAAATAATTTTAACTGAAAACTCTCATTTTCTTTCAAAGATTTATTCTTTATATATTGAAATGGGCTAGTGACATAATAGGTACCTTGATTGAGGTATTTTCATTCAAAGATTCATTCTTTACTCATTAAAACACTCTCCGTGACTTCATAGGGATCTCGAATAAGTTAAACTTAAAACTCTCAGTTTTTTTTCAGAGATTCAATATTTATATATTAGAAAGGTCTAGTGACACAATAGGTGCCTTGATTGAGGTCATTTCATTCAAAGAATCAATCTTTACTCATTAAAACACCTTTCGTGATGTCAAAGGGAACTCAAATAAGTTGAACTCAAAACTCTCATTTTCTTTGAAAGATTCAATCATTATACAATAAATAGGTCTAGTGACATAATAGGTGCCTTGACCCGTGACTTCATAGGGAACTCGAATAAGTTGATCTCAAAACTCTTATTTTCTTTCAAAGGTTCAATTTTTACACATTAAAATGTTCTAATGACATAATAGGAACTTTGATTATGGTAATTTCATTCGAAGATTCCATCTTTACTCATTAAAACACTCTTTGTGACGTCAAAGGGAACTCGAATATGTTTAACTCAAAAACTCTTATTTTCTTTCAAAGAAATCTTTGGACATTAAAATGGTCTAGTAACAAAATAGGTGCCTTTGTTGTGGTAGTTTTATTCAAAGATACAATATTTACTCTCTAAAAAACACTCTTCTCAACCTTATCGGGAACTCGAATAAGTTAAACTCAAAGGTCTCATTTTCTTTCGAGGATTCAATCTTTATAAATTAAAAAGGTCTGCTGACATAATAGGTCCATTGAATGATGTAATTTCATTCAAAGATTCTGTATTTACTCATTAAAACACCCTTCGTGATGTCAAAGGGAACTCGAATAAGTTTAACTCAAAACACACATTTTCTTTCAAAGACTTAATCTTTATACATTAAAATGGTCTACTGACATAATAGGTACCTTAATTGAGGTATTTTCATTCAAAGATATAATCTTTCATCATTACAAGACTCTTCGGGACGTCAAAGGAACTCTAATAAGCTTAATTCAAAACTTTCATTAGAAAGGTCAAGTGACATAATAGGTTCCTTGATTGAGACATTTTAATTCAAAGATTCAATCTTTATTCATTGAAACACTCTTTGCGACATTGCAGGGAACCTGAATATTTTAAACTCAAAACTCTCACTTTCTTACAAAGATTCTATCTTTAGCGGTAAAACCACTCTTCGCGACTTCAAAGGGACCTCGAATATGTTAAACTCAAAACTCTAACTCTCTTTCAAAGATTCAGTATTTCAATCTTTATATATTAAAATGGTCTAGTGACATATACGTACCTTGATTGAGGTAATTTCATTCAAAGATTCACTTTTTTGTTATTAAAACACTCATTGTGACGACAAAGGGAACTCGAATAAGTTTAACTGAAAATTCTCATTTTCTTTCAAAGATTTAATCTTTATACATTAAAATCGTCTGGTGACATAATAGGAACCTTGATTGAGGTATTTTCATTCAAAGATTCAGTCTTACTCATTAAAACACTAATCGAAACGTCAAAGGGAACTTGAATAGATTTATCTCAAAACTCTCATTTTCCTTCAAAGTTTTCATCTTTATGCCTTAAGAATGTTAGTGACATAGTAGGTACCTTGATTGAGGTATTTTCATTCAAAGATTCAATCTTTACTAACTAAAACGCTCTTCAGGTCGTTAAGGGGAACTCGAATAAGTTTAACTCATAACTCTCATTCTTTCAAAGATTCAATCTTTATACATGAAAAAGATCTGGTGACATAATAGGTACCTTGATTGAGGTAATTCAATATTTCAACCTTTATACAGTAAAATGGTCTACTGACATATAGATACTTTGATTGAGGTAATTTCATTCAAAGATTCAATCATTGCTCATTAAAACACTCTTCGTGACGACAAAGGGAACTCGAATAAGTTTAACTCAAAACTCGCATTTTTTTCAAAGATTTAATCTTTAAACATCAAAATGGTCTAGTGACATAATAGGTACCTTGATTGAGGTATTTTCATTCAAAGATTCAATCTTTACTCATTAAAACACTCTTCAGGACGTCAAAGGGAACTCGAATAAGTTTAACTCACAACTCTCCATTTCTATCGAAGATCCAATCTTAATACATTAGAAAGGTCTAGTGACATAATAGGTACCGTGATTGAGGTAATTTCATTCAAGGAATCAATCTTTACTCATTAAAACACTCTTCGTGACGACAAAGGGAACTCGAATAAGTTTAACTCAAAACTCGCATTTTCAATCGAAGATTTAAACTTTGCAAATTAAAATGGTCCAGTGACATAATAGGCACCTTGATTGAGGTATTTTCATTCAGTGATTCAATCTTTAGTCATAAAAACACTCTTCGCGACTTCATAGGGAACTCGAATAAGCTAAATTCTAAACTCTCATTTTCTTTCAAAGATTCAATCTTAATACATTAAAACGGCCTAGTGACATAATAGGTACTACGATCAGGGTAATTTCATTCAAAGATTCTATCTTTACTCATTAAAACACTCTTCGTGTCGTCAAAGGGAACTCAAATAATTTTAACTGAAAACTCTCATTTTCTTTCAAAGATTTATTCTTTATACATTGAAATGGGCTAGTGACATAATAGGTACCTTGATTGAGGTATTTTCATTCAAAGATTCATTCTTTACTCATTAAAACACTCTCCGTGACTTCATAGGGATCTCGAATAAGTTAAACTTAAAACTCTCAGTTTTTTTCAGAGATTGAATCTTTATATATTAGAAAGGTCTAGTGACACAATAGGTGCCTTGATTGAGGTCATTTCATTCAAAGATTCAATCTTTACTCATTAAAACACTTTTCATGATGTCAAAGGGAACTCGAATAAGTTGAACTCAAAACTCTCATTTTCTTTCAAAGATTCAATCATTATACAATAAATAGATCGAGTGACATAATAGGTGCCTTGACCCGTGACTTCATAGGGAACTCGAATAAGTTGATCTCAAAACTCTTATTTTCTTTCAAAGATTCAATTTTTACACGTTAAAAAGTTCTAATGACATAATAGGAACTTTGATTAAGGTAATTTCATTCGAAGATTCCATCTTTACTCATTAAAACACTCTTTGTGACGTCAAAGGGAACTCGAATACGTTTAACTCAAAAACTATTATTTTCTTTCAAAGAAATCTTTGGACATTAAAATGGTCTAGTAACAAAATAGGTGCCTTTGTTGAGGTAGTTTCATTCAAAGATACAATCTTTGCTCTCTAAAAAACACTCTTCTCAACCTTATCGGGAACTCGAATAAGTTAAACTCAAAGGTCTCATTTTCTTTCGAAGATTCAATCTTTATACATTAAAAAGGTCTACTGACATAATAGGTCCATTGAATGATGTAATTTCATTCAAAGATTCAGTATTTACTCATTAAAACACTCTTCGTGATGTCAAAGGGAACTCGAATAAGTTTAACTCAAAACTCACATTTTCTTTCAAGGACTTAATCTTTATACATTAAAATGGTCTACTGACATAATCGGTACCTTAATTGAGGTATTTTCATTCAAAGATATAATCTTTCATCATTACAAGACTCTTCTGGACATCAAAGGAACTCTAATAAGCTTAATTCAAAACTCTCATTAAGAAGGTCAAGTGACATAATAGGTTTCTTGATTGAGACATTTTAATTCAAAGATTCAATCTTTAGTCATTGAAACACTCTTTGCGACTTCGCTGGGAACCTGAATATTTTAAACTCAAAACTCTCACTTTCTTACAAAGATTCTATCTTTAGCAGTAAAACCACTCTTCGCGACTTCAAAGGGACCTCGAATATGTTAAACTCAAAACTCTAACTCTCTTTCAAAGATTCAGAATTTCAATCTTTATATATTAAAATGGTCTAGTGACATATACGTACCTTGATTGAGGTAATTTCATTCAAAGATTCACTTTTTAGTTATTAAAACACTCATTGTGACGATAAAGGGAACTCGAATAAGTTTAACTGAAAATTCTCATTTTCTTTCAAAGATTTAATCTTTATACATTAAAATCGTCTGGTGACATAATATGTAAGGCCCCAATACATAATTTTTTTTATTAGCATAATTTAATTTTTAGTAGACATAATTTATGGAAAATTTTATGTAGTAGTTGTATGGTTAAATTAATAGTTGGTGTAAAAACTTATTAAGTTGGTGGCAGCCCATGGTAAGAAAATAAGTAATAAGAAGAATACTATTGTTTTCATTAATATAGTATGTGGGGCGTGGGTGTTAGTATGTGTGATACTATGAATTGTTGGGTTTGGTAATTGTAAAATAAATTGGGTGCAAGTGATATTGAATGTATATAATGATTAATATATGAAGAAGTTTCATATCTATATTATTTATTATATACATTAAAGTTCCTTGGGAAATTTTATTAATTGAGTTAATGTTACATGTGTCATGCATTGAGATTATATGTGAATCTCATGTTAATAACTACATTTTTATGTCAGCACATCCAGGAAGTACTTAAGTATTTTTTTACTTATGTTGGGTATGTTATATACATGATATTGAAGCTTCGGTAATAAGTGTTTTTTTTTTTAGGGCTGCTGCTGGTGTTAAAAATAGGAAAACATTGGCATGTTAAAGTTTTTCTAGAAGCTTAGCATGAAGCGGTGGTAGGTGTATACCTGCACATGGGTGTGGCTGCCAGCACCACACACACACACAATACACCTATACACGTATGAGTTGAATAATTTAAAACAAGAGTTATATGGAGTCCGAAAAGGAAGAAGAAAATAGATAGAAACAGAGGAGAGTTTTCGCCATAGAAGAACAAAGGAAAAAGGAAGTGTAAGAAGAAAGGAGTATAGAAAGAGAAGGATTTTCCTCTCTAAAGTGTTAGTAAACTCAAAGATAGGTGAGGGGTTGTAGAGTTTAAATTATATATTGAAAGTTTGTTATTTAATCTTTTAGTACTTAATTCAATTAACTGTGGCAGCATAGACACCATCTCTTTATTGTGAAAGGCTGCCTTATGTGAATTGTTATCATGATTATTTTACTGTAATTATGAAGTTGGTGAGTAAAGGTTTATTATCGGAATTTTCTATAGTTGATATTAGAAGCTGTTCTTGAGGAAATTCTAATTGTTCAATTGTTCTAGTTCAATTGAGTTGTAAATTTCTTTTAAGTTATATATACCGTGCTGGGTAGTAAGTATTGTGTGGGAATTTAATCCAAATGGTTAAAATTGAAAATTTCCATTACAATTGTATAGAAAAGTTGAGATTTATAGGAAGGTGACAATAATTATTTATTTCTCTTTAGAAATGAATATAACATGGTTATAATATTGTTCAGGCAAAGAGATGGAACGGACCACATCGACGGTGCTGAAGGAAAAATAAATAATTGGAAAAGTAACCAAGGTGAGTGTATTCACTGAAAGTTTTACACTTGAATGTGTTAAATTGAAGTATTGAAGTCATTTATGTGAAATGAAGATGCATATATATATATATATATAAGGTCCATACTCTGGCCTGGAAAGAGAGTACTTAAAATGAGGTCCATACTCTGGCCTGGAAAAAGAGTACCATATTTAAATAAGGTCCATACTCTGGCCTAGAAGGAGAGTACTATAATATATAAGGTCCATACTCTGGCCTAGAAAGAGAATACTATATTTTAATGCATGTAATATGTTAATGAAGTTTTATTGAAGCTATCAGATAATAGTTGTTTAAAATTATTCTGATGTAGTAGTGTTGCATTCACTGGGCTTTAAGCTCACTCCTTCCATATCTATATTTTTTTTCAGGTACAAGGTTGGGTCGTTACTGCCAGGTCTAGAATTTTTGAGTGGGAATGGGAAAAAGAACAATGTAACGTCTTTTGTTTAATATATAAATATTGTAATAGAATTTAATAGTATAAGTTGCCGTTAATATTTTTTTGTTTGTCAGAATTTGCATAACAGGCCTATAGGTAGTTTTTGAATTGTAAACTGTTAAACAGGTGCTCTGATGTAGGATGACGTTATATTTGAAGGAGGTTAATGCAGATGGTTAGATGCATTCCAATTTATTCAATTTGTTTAATAATGTAAATTGGGTTGGGGTGTGTCATAATAGGAACCTTGATTGAGGTATTTTCATTCAAAGATTCAGTCTTACTCATTAAAACACTAATCGGAACGTCAAAGGGAACTTGAATAGATTTATCTCAAAACTCTCACTTTCCTTCATTGATTGAGGTATTTTCATTTAAAGATTCAATCTTTACTCACTAAAACACTCTTCAGGTCGTTAAGGGGAACTCGAATAAGTTTAACTCACAACTCTCATTCTTTCAAAGATTTAATCTTTATACATGAAAAAGATCTAGTGACATAATAGGTACATTGATTGAGGTAATTCAATATTTCAACCTTTATACATTAAAATGGTCTACTGACATATAGATACTTTGATTGAGGTAATTTCATTCAAAGATTCAATCATTGCTCATTAAAACACTCTTCGTGACCACAAAGGGAACTCGAATAAGTTTAACTCAAAACTCGCATTTTTTTCAAAGATTTAATCTTTAAACATCAAAATGGTCTAGTGACATAATAGGTACCTTGATTGAGGTATTTTCATTCAAAGATTCAATCTTTACTCATTAAAACACTCTTCAGGACGTCAAAGGGAACTCGAATAAGTTTAACTCACAACTCTCCTTTTCTTTCGAAGATCCAATCTTGATACATTAAAAAGGTCTAGTGACATAATAGGTACCGTGATTGAGGTAATTTCATTCAAGGAATCAATCTTTACTCATTAAAACACTCTTCGTGACGACAAAGGGAACTCGAATAAGTTTAACTAAAAACTCGCATTTTCAATCGAAGATTTAAACTTTGCAAATTAAAATGGTCCAGTGACATAATAGGCACCTTGATTGAGGTATTTTCATTCAGTGATTCAATCTTTAGTCATAAAAACACTCTTCGCGACTTCATAGGGAACTCGAATAAGCTAAATTCTAAACTCTCATTTTCTTTCAAAGATTCAATCTTAATACATTAAAACGGCCTAGTGACATAATAGGTACTACGATCAGGGTAATTTCATTCAAAGAATCTATCTTTACTCATTAAAACACTCTTCGTGTCGTCAAAGGGAACTCAAATAATTTTAACTGAAAACTCTCATTTTCTTTCAAAGATTTATTCTTTATACATTGAAATGGGCTAGTGACATAATAGGTACCTTGATTGAGGTATTTTCATTCAAAGATTCATTCTTTACTCATTAAAACACTCTCCGTGACTTCATAGGGATCTCGAATAAGTTAAACTTAAAACTCTCAGTTTTTTTCAGAGATTGAATCTTTATATATTAGAAAGGTCTAGTGACACAATAGGTGCCTTGATTGAGGTCATTTCATTCAAAGATTCAATCTTTACTCATTAAAACACTTTTCGTGATGTCAAAGGGAACTCGAATAAGTTGAACTCAAAACTCTCATTTTCTTTCAAAGATTCAATCATTATACAATAAATAGATCGAGTGACATAAAAGGTGCCTTGACCCGTGACTTCATAGGGAACTCGAATAAGTTGATCTCAAAACTCTTATTTTCTTTCAAAGATTCAATTTTTACACGTTAAAAAGTTCTAATGACATAATAGGAACTTTGATTAAGGTAATTTCATTCGAAGATTCCATCTTTACTCATTAAAACACTCTTTGTGACGTCAAAGGGAACTCGAATACGTTTAACTCAAAAACTCTTATTTTCTTTCAAAGAAATCTTTGGACATTAAAATGGTCTAGTAACAAAATAGGTGCCTTTGTTGAGGTAGTTTCATTCAAAGATACAATCTTTGCTCTCTAAAAAACACTCTTCTCAACCTTATCGGGAACTCGAATAAGTTAAACTCAAAGGTCTCATTTTCTTTCGAAGATTCAATCTTTATACATTAAAAAGGTCTACTGACATAATAGGTCCATTGAATGATGTAATTTCATTCAAAGATTCAGTATTTACTCATTAAAACACTCTTCGTGATGTCAAAGGGAACTCGAATAAGTTTAACTCAAAACTCACATTTTCTTTCAAGGACTAAATCTTTATACATTAAAATGGTCTACTGACATAATCGGTACCTTAATTGAGGTATTTTCATTCAAAGATATAATCTTTCATCATTACAAGACTCTTCTGGACATCAAAGGAACTCTAATATGCTTAATTCAAAACTCTCATTAAGAAGGTCAAGTGACATAATAGGTTTCTTGATTGAGACATTTTAATTCAAAGATTCAATCTTTAGTCATTGAAACACTCTTTGCGACTTCGCTGGGAACCTGAATATTTTAAACTCAAAACTCTCACTTTCTTACAAAGATTCTATCTTTAGCAGTAAAACCACTCTTCGCGACTTCAAAGGGACCTCGAATATGTTAAACTCAAAACTCTAACTCTCTTTCAAAGATTCAGAATTTCAATCTTTCTATATTAAAATGGTCTAGTGACATATACGTATCTTGATTGTGGTAATTTCATTCAAAGATTCACTTTTTAGTTATTAAAACACTCATTGTGACGATAAAGGGAACTCGAATAAGTTTAACTGAAAATTCTCATTTTCTTTCAAAGATTTAATCTTTATACATTAAAATGGTCTGCTGACATAATAGGTACCTTAATTGAGGTATTTTCTTTCAAAGATATAATCTTTCATCATTACGAGACTCTTCGGGACGTCAAAGGAACTCTAATAAGCTTAATTCAAAACTCTCATTAAAAAGGTCAAGTGACATAATAGGTTCCTTGATTGAGACATTTTAATTCGAAGATTCAATCTATAGTCATTGAAACACTCTTTGCGACTTCGCAGGGAACCTGAATATTTTAAACTCAAAACTCTCACTTTCTTACAAAGATTCTATCTTTATCAGTAAAACCACTCTTCGCGACTTCAAAGGGACCTCGAATATGTTAAACTCAAAACTCTAACTCTCTTTCAAAGATTCAGTATTTCAATCTTTATATATTAAAATGGTCTAGTGACATATACGTACCTTGATTGAGGTAATTTCATTCAAAGATTCACTTTTTAATTATTAAAACACTCATTGTGACGACAAAGGGAACTCGAATAAGTTTAACTGAAAATTCTCATTTTCTTTCAAAGATTTAATCTTTATACATTAAAATCGTCTGGTGACATAATAGGAACCTTGATTGAGGTATTTTCATTCAAAGATTCAGTCTTACTCATTCAAACACTAATCGGAATGTCAAAGGGAATTTGAATAGATTTATCACAAAACTCTCATTTTCCTTCAAAGTTTTCATCTTTATACCTGAAGAATGTTAGTGACATAGTAGGTACCTTGATTGAGGTATTTTCATTCAAAGATTCAATCTTTACTCACTAAAACACTCTTCAGGTCGTTAAGGGGAACTCGAATAAGTTTAACTCACAACTCTCATTCTTTCAAAGATTCAATCTTTATACATGAAAAGATCTAGTGACATAATAAGTACCTTGATTGAGGTAATTCAATATTTCAACCTTTATACATTAAAATGGTCTACTGACATATAGATACTTTGATTGAGGTAATTTCATTCAAAGGTTCAATCATTGCTCATTAAAACACTCTTCGTGACGACAAATGGAACTCGAATAAGTTTAACTCAAAACTCGCATTTTTTTCAAAGATTTAATCTTTAAACATCAAAATGGTCTAGTAACATAATAGGTACCTTGATTGAGGTATTTTCATTCAAAGATTCAATCTGTACTCATTAAAACACTCTTCAGGACGTCAAAGGGAACTCGAATAAGTTTAACTCACAACTCTCTTTTTCTTTCGAAGATCCAATCTTGATACATTAAAAAGGTCTAGTGACTTAATAGGTACCGTGATTGAGGTAATTTCATTCAAGGAATCAATCTTTACTCATTAAAACACTCTTCGTGACGACAAAGGGAACTCGAATAAGTTTAACTCAAAACTCGCATTTTTAATCAAGATTTAAACTTTGCAAATTAAAATGGTCCAGTGACATAATAGGTACCTTGATTGAGGTATTTTCATTCCGAGATTCAATCTTTAGTCATAAAAATACTCTTCTCGACTTCAAAGGGAACTCGAATAAGCTAAATTCTAAACTCTCATTTTCTTTCAAAGATTCAATCTTAATACATTAAAACGGTCTAGTGACATAATAGGTACCATGATCAGGGTAATTTCATTCAAAGATTCTATCTTTACTCCTTAAAACACTCTTCGTGTCGTCAAAGGGAACTTAAATAATTTTAACTGAAAACTCTCATTTTCTTTCAAAGATTTATTCTTTAAACATTGAAATGTGCTTGTGACATAATAGGTACCTTGATTGAAGTATTTTCATTCAATGATTCATTCTTTACTCATTGAAACACTCTCCGTGACTTCATAGGGATCTCGAATAAGTTAAACTTAAAACTCTCAATTTTCTTCAGAGATTGAATCTTTATATATTAGAAAGGTCTAGTGACACAATAGGTGCCTTGATTGAGGTCATTTCATTCAAAGATTCAATCTTTACTCATTAAAACACTTTTCGTGATGTCAAAGGGAACTCGAATAAGTTGAACTCAAAACTCTCATTTTCTTTCAAAGATTCAGTCATTATACAATAAACAGATCTAGTGACATAATAGGTGCCTTGACCCGTGACTTCATAGGGAACTCGAATAAGTTGATCTCAAAACTCTTATTTTCTTTCAAAGATTCAATTTTTATAGGTTAAAAAGTTCTAATGACATAATAGGAACTTTGATTAAGGTAATTTCATTCGAAGATTCCATCTTTACTCATTAAAACACTCTTTGTGACGTCAAAGGGAACTCGAATACGTTTAATTCAAAAACTCTTATTTTCTTTCAAAGAAATCTTTGGACATTAAAATGGTCTAGTAACAAAATAGGTGCCTTTGTTGAGGTAGTTTCATTCAAAGATACAATCTTTACTCTCTAAAAAACACTCTTCTCAACCTTATCGGGAACTCGAATAAGTTAAACTCATAGGTCTCATTTTCTTTCGAAGATTCAATCTTTATACATTAAAAAGGTCTACTGACATAATAGGTCCATTGAATGGTGTAGTTTCATTCAAAGATTCAGTATTTACTAATTAAAACACTCTTCGTGATGTCAAAGGGAACTCGAATAAGTTTAACTCAGAACTCACATTTTCTTTCAAAGACTTAATCTTTATGCATTAAAATGGTCTACTGACATAATAGGTACCTTAATTGAGGTATTTTCAATCAAAGATATAATCACGTCAAAGGAACTCTAATAAGCTTAATTCAAAACTCTCATTAAAAAGGTCAAGTGACATAATAGGTTCCTTGATTGAGACATTTTAATTCAAAGATTCAATCTTTAGTCATTGAAACACTCTTTGCAACTTCGCAGGGAACCAGAATATTTTAAACTCAAAACTCTCACTTTCTAACAAAGATTCTATCTTTATCAGTAAAACCACTCTTCGCGACTTCAAAGGGACCTCGAATATGTTAAACTCAAAACTCTAACTCTCTTTCAAAGATTCAGTATTTCAATCTTTATATATTAAAATGGTCTAGTGACATATACGTACCTTGATTGAGGTAATTTCATTCAAAGATTCACTTTTTAGTTATTAAAACACTCATTGTGACGACAAAGGGAACTCGAATAAGTTTAACTGAAAATTCTCATTTTCTTTCAATGATTTAATCTTTATACATTAAAATCGTCTGGTGACACAATAGGAACCTTGATTGAGGTGTTTTCATTCAAAGATTCAGTCTTACTCATTAAAACACTAATAGGAACGTCAAAGGGAACTTGAATAGATTTATCTCAAAACTCTCATTTTCCTTCAAAGTTTTCATCTTTATACCATAAGAATGTTAGTGACATAGTAGGTACCTTGATTGAGGTATTTTCATTCAAAGATTCAATCTTTACACACTAAAACACTCTTCAGGTCGTTAAGGGGAACTCGAATAAGTTTAACTCACAACTCTCATTCTTTCAAAGATTCAATCTTTATACATGAAAAAGATCTAGTGACATAATAGGTACCTTGATTGAGGTAATTCAATATTTCAACCTTGATACATTAAAATGGTCTACTGACATATAGATACTTTGATTGAGGTAATTTCATTCAAAGATTCAATCATTGCTCATTAAAACACTCTTCGTGACGACAAAGGGAACGCGAGTAAGTTTAACTCAAAACTCGCATTTTTTTCAAAGATTTAATCTTTAAACATCAAAATGGTCTAGTGACATAATAGGTACCTTAATTGAGGTATTTTCATTCAAAGATTCAATCTTTACTCATTAAATCACTCTTCAGAACGTCAAAGGGAACTCGAATAAGTTTAACTCACAACTCTCCTTTTCTTTCGAAGATCCAATCTTGATACATTAAAAAGGTCTAGTGACATAATAGGTACCGTGATTGAGGTAATTTCATTCAAGGAATCAATTTTTACTCATTAAAACACTCTTCGTGACGACAAAGGGAACTCGAATAATTTTAACTCAAAACTCACATTTTCAATCGAAGATTTAAACTTTGCAAATTAAAATGGTCCAGTGACATAATAGGTACCTTGATTGAAGTATTTTCATTCAGAGATTCAATCTTTAGTCATAAAAACACTCTTCGCGACTTCAAAGGGAACTCGAATAAGCTAAATTCTAAACTCTCATTTTCTTTCCAAGATTCAATCTTAATACATTAAAACGGTCTAGTGACATAATAGATACCATGATCAGGGTAATTTCATTCAAAGATTCTATCTTTACTCATTAAAACACTCTTCGTGTCGTCAAAGGGAACTCAAATAATTTTAACTGAAAACTCTCATTTTCTTTCAAAAATTTATTCTATATACATTGAAATGGGCTAGTGACATAATAGGTACCTTGATTGAGGTATTTTCATTCAAAGATTCATTCTTTACTCATTAAAACACTCTCCGTGACTTCATAGGGATCTCGAATAAGTTAAATTCAAAACTCTCAGTTTTTTTAAGAGATTGAATCTTTATATATTAGAAAGGTCTAGTGACATAATAGGTGCCTTGATTGAGGTCATTTCATTCAAAGATTCAATCTTTACTCATTAAAACACTTTTCGTGATGTCAAAGGGAACTCGAATCAGTTGAACTCAAAACTCTCATTTTCTTTCAAAGATTCAATCATTATACAATAAATAGATCTAGTGACATAATAGGTGCCTTGACCCGTGACTTCATAGGGAACTCGAATAAGTTGATCTCAAAACTTTTATTTTCTTTCAAAGATTCAATTTTTAAACGTTAAAAAGTTCTAATGACAAAATAGGAACTTTCATTAAGGTAATTTCGTTCGAAGATTCCATCTTTACTCATTAAAACACTCTTTGTCACGTCAAGGGGAACTCGAATACGTTTGACTCAAAAACTCTTATTTTCTTTCAAAGAAATCTTTGGACATTAAAATGGTCTAGTAACAACATAGGTGCCTTTGTTGAGGTAGTTTCATTCAAAGATACAATCTTTACTCTCTAAAAAACGCTCTTCTCAACCTTATCGGGAACTCGAATAAGTTAAACTCAAAGGTCTCATTTTCTTTCGAAGATTCAATCTTTATACATTAAAAAGGTCTACTGACATAATAGGTCCATTGAATGATGTAATTTCATTCAAAGATTCAGTATTTACTCTTTAAAACACTCTTCGTGATGTCAAAGGAAACTCGAATAAGTTTAACTCAAAACTCACATTTTCTTTCAAAGACTTAATCTTTATACATTAAAATGGTCTACTGACATAATAGGTACCTGAATTGAGGTATTTTCTTTCAACGATATAATCTTTCATCATTACAAGACTCTTCGGTACGTCAAAGAAACTCTAACAAGCTTAATTCAAAACTTTCATTTGAAAGGTCAAGTGACATAATAGGTTCCTTGATTGAGACATTTTAATTCAAAGATTCAATCTTTAGTCATTGAAACACTCTTTGCGACTTCGCAAGGAACCTGAATATTTTAAACTCAAAACTCTCACTTTCTTACAAAGATTCTATCTTTAGCAGTAAAACCACTCTTCGCAACTTCAAAGGGACCTCGAATATGTTAAACTCAAAACTCTAACTCTCTTTCAATCTTTATATATTAAAATGGTCTAGTGACATATACGTACCTTGATTGAGGTAATTTTATTCAAAGATTCACTTTTTAGTCATTAAAACACTCATTGTAACGACAAAGGGAACTCGAATAAGTTTAACTGAAAATTCTCATTTTCTTTCAAAGATTTAATCTTTATACATTAAAATCGTCTGGTGACATAATAGGAACCTTGATTGAGGTATTTTCATTCAAAGATTCAGTCTTACTCATTAAAACACTAATAGGAACGTCAAAGGGAACCTGAATAGATTTATCTCAAAACTCTCATTTTCCTTCAAAGTTTTCATCTTTATACCTTAAGAATGTTAGTGACATAGTAGGTACCTTGATTGAGGTATTTTCATTGAAAGATTCAATCTTTACACACTAAAACACTCTTCAGGTCGTTAAGGGGAACTCAAATAAGTTTAACTCACAACTCTCATTCTTTCAAAGATTCAATCTTTATACATGAAAAAGATCTAGTGACATAATAGGTACCTTGATTGAGGTAATTCAATATTTCAACCTTCATACATTAAAATGGTCTACTGACATATAGATACTTTGATTGAGGTAATTTCATTCAAAGATTCAATCATTGCTCATTAAAACACTCTTCGTGACGACAAAGGGAACTCGAATAAGTTTAACTCAAAACTCGCATTTTTTTCAAAGATTTAATCTTTAAACATCAAAATGGTCTAGTGACATAATAGGTACCTTGATTGAGGTATTTTCATTCAAAGATTCAATCTTTACTCATTAAAACACTCTTTAGAACGTCAAAGGGAACTCGAATAAGTTTAACTCACAACTCTCCTTTTCTTTCGAAGATCCAATCTTGATACATTAAAAAGGTCTAGTGACATAATAGGTACCGTGATTGAGGTAATTTCATTCAAGGAATCAATCTTTACTCATTAAAACACTCTTCGTGACGACAAAGGGAACTCGAATAAGTTTAACTCAAAACTCACATTTTCAATCGAAGATTTAAACTTTGCAAATTAAAATGGTCCAGTGACATAATAGGTACCTTGATTGAAGTATTTTCAATCAGAGATTCAATCTTTAGTCATAAAAACACTCTTCGCGACTTCAAAGGGAACTTGAATAAGCTAAATTCTAAAATCTTATTTTCTTTCAAAGATTCAATCTTAATACATTAAAACGGTCTAGTGACATAATAGGTACCACGATCAGGGTAATTTCATTCAAAGATTCTATCTTTACTCATTAAAACACTCTTCGTGTCGTCAAAGGGAACTCAAATAATTTTAACTGAAAACTCTCATTTTCTTTCAAAGATTTATTCTATATACATTGAAATGGGCTAGTGACATAATAGGTACCTTGATTGAGGTATTTTCATTCAAAGATTCATTCTTTACTTATTAAAACACTCTCCGTGACTTCATAGGGATCTCGAATAAGTTAAATTTAAAACTCTCAGTTTTTTTAAAAGATTGAATCTTTATATATTAGAAAGGTCTAGTGACACAATAGGTGCCTTGATTGAGGTCATTTCATTCAAAGATTCAATCTTTACTCATTAAAACACTTTTCGTGATGTCAAAGGGAACTCGAATAAGTTGAACTGAAAACTCTCATTTTCTTTCAAAGATTCAATCATTATACAATAAATAGATCTAGTGACATAATAGGTGCCTTGACCCGTGACTTCATAGGGAACTCGAATAAGTTGATCTCAAAACTCTTATTTTCTTTCAAAGATTCAATTTTTAAACGTTAAAAAGTTCTAATGACATAATAGGAACTTTGATTAAGGTAATTTCGTTCGAAGATTCCATCTTTACTCATTAAAACACTCTTTGTGACGTCAAGGGGAACTCGAATACGTTTAACTCAAAAACTCTTGTTTTCTTTCAAAGAAATCTTTGGACATTAAAATGGTCTAGTAACAACATAGGTGCCTTTGTTGAGGTAGTTTCATTCAAAGATACAATCTTTACTCTCTAAAAAACGCTCCTCTCAACCTTATCGGGAACTCGAATAAGTTAAACTCAAAGGTCTCATTTTCTTTCGAAGATTCAATCTTTATACATTAAAAAGGTCTACTGACATAATAGGTCCATTGAATGATATAATTTCATTCAAAGATTCAGTATTTACTCATTAAAACACTCTTCGTGATGTCAAAGGGAACTCGAATAAGTTTAACTCAAAACTCACATTTTCTTTCAAAGACTTAATCTTTATACATTAAAATGGTCTACTGACATAATAGGTACCTGAATTGAGGTATTTTCTTTCAACGATATAATCTTTCATCATTACAAGACTCTTCGGGACGTCAAAGAAACTCTAACAAGCTTAATTCAAAACTCTCATTAGAAAGGTCAAGTGACATAATATGTTCCTTGATTGAGACATTTTAATTCGAAGATTCAATCTTTAGTCATTGAAACACTCTTTTCGACTTCGCAGGGAACCTGAATATTTTAAACTCAAAACTCTCACTTTCTTACAAAGATTCTATCTTTAGCAGTAAAACCACTCTTCGCGACTTCAAAGGGACCTCGAATATGTTAAACTCAAAACTCAAACTCTCTTTCAATCTTTATATATTAAAATGGTCTAGTGACATATACGTACCTTGATTGAGGTAATTTCATTCAAAGATTCACTTTTTAGTTATTAAAACACTCATTGTGACGACAAAGGGAACTCGAATAAGTTTAACTGAAAATTCTCATTTTCTTTCAAAGATTTAATCTTTATACATTAAAATCGTCTGGTGACAAAATAGGAACCCTGATTGAGGTATTTTCATTCAAAGATTCAGTCTTACTCATTAAAACACTAATCGGGACATCAAAGGGAACTTGAATAGATTTATCTCAAAACTCTCATTTTCCTTCAAAGTTTTCATCTTCATACCTTAAGAATGTTAGTGACATAGTAGGTACCTTGATTTAGGTATTTTCATTCAAAGATTCAATCTTTACTCAGTAAAACATTCTTCAGGTCGTTAAGAGGAACTCGAATAAATTTAACTCACAACTCTCATTCTTTCAAAGATTCAATCTTTATAAATGAAAAAGATCTAGTGACATAATAGGTACCTTGATTGAGGTAATTCAATATTTCAACCTTTATACATTAAAATGGTCTACTGACATATAGATACTCTGATTGAGGTAATTTCATTCAAAGATTCAATCATTGCTCATTAAAACACTCTTCGTGACGACAAAGGGAACTCGAATAAGTTTAACTGAAAACTCGCATTTTTTTCAAAGATTTAATCTTTAAACATCAAAATGGTCTAGTGACAAAATAGGTACCTTGATTGACGTATCTTCATTCAAAGATTCAATCTTTACTCATTAAAACACTCTTCAGGATGTCAAAGGGAACTCGAATAAGTTTAACTCACAACTCTCCTTTTCTTTCGAAGATCCAATCTTGATACATTAAAAAGGTCTAGTGACATAATAGGTACCGTGATTGAGGTAATTTCATTCAAGGAATCAATCTTTACTCATTAAAACACTCTTCGTGACGACAAAGGGAACTCCAATAAGTTTAACTCAAAACTCACATTTTCAATCGAAGATTTAAACTTTGCAAATTAAAATGGTCCAGTGACATAATAGGTACCTTGATTGAAGTATTTTCATTCAGAGATTCAATCTTTAGTCATAAAAACACTCTTCGCGACTTCAAAGGGAACTCGAATAAGCTAAATTCTAAAATCTCATTTTCTTTCAAAGATTCAATCTTAATACATTAAAACGGTCTAGTGACATAATAGGTACCATGATCAGGGTAATTTCATTCAAAGATTCTATCTTTACTCATTAAAACACTCTTCGTGTCGTCAAAGGGAACTCAAATAATTTTAACTGAAAACTCTCATTTTCTTTCAAAAATTTATTCTATATACATTGAAATGGGCTAGTGACATAATAGGTACCTTGATTGAGGTATTTTCATTCAAAGATTCATTCTTTACTCATTAAAACACTCTCCGTGACTTCGTAGGGATCTCGAATAAGTTAAATTCAAAACTCTCAGTTTTTTTAAGAGATTGAATCTTTATATATTAGAAAGGTCTAGTGACATAATAGGTGCCTTGATTGAGGTCATTTCATTCAAAGATTCAATCTTTACTCATTAAAACACTTTTCGTGATGTCAAAGGGAACTCGAATAAGTTGAACTCAAAACTCTCATTTTCTTTCAAAGATTCAATCATTATACAATAAATAGATCTAGTGACATAATAGGTGCCTTGACCCGTGACTTCATAGGGAACTCGAATAAGTTGCTCTCAAAACTCTTATTTTCTTTCAAAGATTCAATTTTTAAACGTTAAAAAGTTCTAATGACATAATAGGAACTTTGATTAAGGTAATTTCGTTCGAAGATTCCATCTTTACTCATTAAAACACTCTTTGTGACGTCAAGGGCAACTCGAATACGTTTAACTCAAAAACTCTTGTTTTCTTTCAAAGAAATCTTTGGACATTAAAATGGTCTAGTAACAACATAGGTGCCTTTGTTGAGGTAGTTTCATTCAAAGATACAATCTTTACTCCCTAAAAAACGCTCCTCTCAACCTTATCGGGAACTCGAATAAGTTAAACTCAAAGGTCTCATTTTCTTTCGAAGATTCAATCTTTATACATTAAAAAGGTCTACTGACATAATAGGTCCATTGAATGATGTAATTTCATTCAAAGATTCAGTATTTACTCATTAAAGCACTCTTCGTGATGTCAAAGGGAACTCGAATAAGTTTAACTCAAAACTCACATTTTCTTTCAAAGACTTAATCTTTATACATTAAAATGGTCTACTGACATAATAGGTACCTGAATTGAGGTATTTTCTTTCAATGATATAATCTTTCATCATTACAAGACTCTTCGGGACGTCAAAGAAACTCTAACAAGCTTAATTCAAAACTCTCATTAGAAAGGTCAAGTGACATAATAGGTTCCTTGATTGAGACATTTTAATTCAAAGATTCAATCTTTAGGCATTGAAACACTCTTTGCGACTTCGCAGGGAACCTGAATATTTTAAACTCAAAACTCTCACTTTCTTAAAAAGATTCTATCTTTAGCAGTAAAACCACTCTTCGCGACTTCAAAGGGACCTCGAATTTGTTAAACTCAAAACTCAAACTCTCTTTCAATCTTTATATATTAAAATGGTCTAGTGACATATACGTACCTTGATTGAGGTAATTTCATTCAAAGATTCACTTTTTAGTTATTAAAACACTCATTGTGACGACAAAGGGAACTCGAATAAGTTTAACTGAAAATTCTCATTTTCTTTCAAAGATTTAATCTTTATACATTAAAATCGTCTGGTGACAAAATAGGAACCTTGATTGAGGTATTTTCAATCAAAGAATCAGTCTTACTCATTAAAACACTAATCGGGACATCAAAGGGAACTTGAATAGATTTATCTCAAAACTCTCATTTTCCTTCAAAGTTTTCATCTTCATACCTTAAGAATGTTAGTGACATAGTAGGTACCTTGATTTAGGTATTTTCATTCAAAGATTCAATCTTTACTCACTAAAACATTCTTCAGGTCGTTAAGGAGAACTCGAATAAATTTAACTCACAACTCTCATTCTTTCAAAGATTCAATCTTTATAAATGAAAAAAATCTAGTGACATAATAGGTACCATGATTGAGGTAATTCAATATTTCAACCTTTATACATTAAAATGGTCTACTGACATATAGATACTTTGATTGAGGTAATTTCATTCAAAGATTCAATCATTGCTCATTAAAACACTCTTCGTGACGACAAAGGGAACTCGAATAAGTTTAACTGAAAACTCGCATTTTTTTCGAAGATTTAATCTTTAAACATCAAAATGGTCTAGTGACAAAATAGGTACCTTGATTGAGGTATCTTCATTCAAAGATTCAATCTTTACTCATTAAAACACTCTTCAGGATGTCAAAGGGAACTCGAATATGTTTAACTCACAACTCTCCTTTTCTTTCGAAGATCCAATCTTGATACATTAAAAAGGTCTAGTGACATAATAGGTACCGTGATTGAGGTAATTTCATTCAAGGAATCAATCTTTACTCATTAAAACACTCTTCGTGACGACAAAGGGAACTCCAATAAGTTTAACTCAAAACTCACATTTTCAATCGAAGATTTAAACTTTGCAAATTAAAATGGTCCAGTGACATAATAGGTACCTTGATTGAAGTATTTTCATTCAGAGATTCAATCTTTAGTCATAAAAACACTCTTCGCGACTTCAAAGGGAACTCGAATAAGCTAAATTCTAAAATCTCATTTTCTTTCAAAGATTCAATCTTAATACATTAAAACGGTCTAGTGACATAATAGGTACCATGATCAGGGTAATTTAATTCAAAGATTCTATCTTTACTCATTAAAACACTCTTCGTGTCGTCAAAGGGAACTCAAATAATTTTAACTGAAAACTCTCATTTTCTTTCAAAGATCTATTCTTTATACATTGAAATGGGCTAGTGACATAATAGGTACCTTGATTGAGGTATTTTCATTCAAAGATTCATTCTTTACTCATTAAAACACTCTCCGTGACTTCATAGGGATCTCGAATAAGTTAAACTTAAAACTCTCAATTTTTTTCAGAGACTGAATATTTATATATTAGAAAGGTCTACTGACACAATAGGTGCCTTTATTGAGGTCATTTCATTCAAAGATTCAATCTTTACTCATTAAAATACTTTTCGTGATGTCAAAGGGAACTCGAATAAGTTGAACTCAAAACTCTCATTTTCTTTCAAAGATTCAATCATTATACAATAAATAGATCTAGTGACATAATAGGTGCCTTGACCATTGAACTCATAGGGAACTCGAATAAGTTGATCTCAAAACTCTTATTTTCTTTCAAAGATTCAATTTTTACACGTTAAAAAGTTCTAATGACATAATAGGAACTTTGATTAAGGTAATTTCATTCGAACATTCCATCTTTACTCATTAAAACACTTTTTGTGACGTCAAAGGGAACTCGAATACGTTTAACTCAAAAACTCTTATTTTCTTTCAAAAAAATCTTTGGACATTAAAATGGTCTAGTAACAAAATAGGTGCCTTTGTTGAGGTAGTTTCATTCAAAGATACAATCTTTACTCTCTAAAAAACACTCTTCTCAACCTTATCGGGAACTCGAATAAGTTAAACTCAAAGGTCTCATTTTCTTTCGAAGATTCAATCTTTATACATTAAAAAGGTCTACTGACATAATAGGTCCATTGAATGATGTAATTTCATTCAAAGATTCAGTATTTACTTATTAAAACACCCTTCGTGATGTCAAAGGGAACTCGAATAAGTTTAACTCAAAACTCACATTTTCTTTCAAAGACTTAATCTTTATACATTAAAATGGTTTACTGACATAATAGGTACCTTAATTGAGGTATTTTCATTCAAAGATATAATCTTTCATCATTACAAGACTCTTCGGGACGTCAAAGGAACTCTAATACGCTTAATTCAAAACTTTCATTAGAAAGGTCAAGTGACATAATAGGTTCCTTGATTGAGACATTTTAATTCAAAGATTCAATCTTTAGTCATTGAAACACTCTTTGCGACATGGCAGGGAACCTGAATATTTTAAACTCAAAACTCTCACTTTCTTACAAAGATTCTATCTTTAGCAGTAAAACCACTCTTCGCGACTTCAAAGGGACCTCGAATATGTTAAACTCAAAACTCTAACTCTCTTTCAAAGATTCAGTATTTCAATCTTTATATATTAAAATGGTCTAGTGACATATACGTACCTTGATTGAGGTAATTTCATTCAAATATTCACTTTTTAGTTATTAAAACACTCATTGTGACGACAAAGGGAACTCGAATAAGTTTAACTGAAAATTCTCATTTTCTTTCAAAGATTTAATCTTTATACATTAAAATCATCTGGTGACATAATAGGAACCTTGATTGAGGTATTTTCATTCAAAGATTCAGTCTTACTCATTAAAACACTAATCGGAACGTCAAAGGGAACTTGAATAGATTTATCTCAAAACTCTCATTTTCCTTCAAAGTTTTCATCTTTATACCTTAAGAATGTTAGTGACATAGTAGGTACCTTGATTAAGGTATTTTCATTCAAAGATTCAATCTTTACTCACTAAAACGCTCTTCAGGTCGTTAAGGGGAACTCGAATAAGTTTAACTCACAACTCTCATTCTTTCAAAGATTCATTCTTTATACATGAAAAAGATCTAGTGACATAATAGGTACCTTGATTGAGGTAATTCAATATTTCAACCTTTATACAGTAAAATGGTCTACTGACATATAGATACTTTGATTGAGGTAATTTCATTCAAAGATTCAATCATTGCTCATTAAAACACTCTTCGTGACGACAAAGGGAACTCGAATAAGTTTAACTCAAAACTTGCATTTTTTTCAAAGATTTAATCTTTAAACATGAAAATGGTCTAGTGACATAATAGGTACCTTGATTGAGGTATTTTCATTCAAAGATTCAATCTTTACTCATTAAAACACTCTTCAGGACGTCAAAGGGAACTCGAATAAGTTTAACTCACAACTCTCCATTTCTTTCGAAGATCCAATCTTGATACATTAGAAAGGTCTAGTGACATAATAGGTACCGTGATTGAGGTAATTTCATTCAAGGAATCAATCTTTACTCATTAAATCACTCTTCGTGACGACAAAGGGAACTCGAATAAGTTTAACTCAAAACTCGCATTTTCAATCGAAGATTTAAACTTTGCAAATTAAAATGGTCCAGTGACATAATAGGTACCTTGATTAAGGTATTTTCATTCAGTGATTCAATCTTTAGTCATAAAAACACTCTTCGCGACTTCATAGGGAACTCGAATAAGCTAAATTCTAAACTCTCATTTTCTTTCAAAGATTTAATCTTAATACATTAAAACGGTCTACCGACATAATAGGTACCATGATCAGGGTAATTTCATTCAAAGATTCTATCTTTACTCATTAAAACACTCTTCGTGTCGTCAAAGGGAACTCAAATAATTTTAACTGAAAACTCTCATTTTCTTTCAAAGATTTATGCTTTATACATTGAAATGGGCTAGTGACATAATAGGTACCTTGATTGATGTATTTTCATTCAAAGATTCATTCTTTACTCATTAAAACACTCTCCGTGACTTCATAGGGATCTCGAATAAGTTAAACTTAAAACTCTCAGTTTTTTTCAAAGATTGAATCTTTATATATTAGAAAGGTTTAGTGACACAATAAGCGCCTTGATTGAGGTCATTTCATTTAAAGATTCAATCTTTACTCATTAAAACAATTTTCGTGATGTCAAAGGGAATTTGAATAAGTTGAACTCAAAACTCTCATTTTCTTTCAAAGATTTAATCATTATACAATAAATAGATCTAGTGACATAATAGGTTCCTTGACCCGTGACTTCATAGGGAACTCGAATAAGTTGATCTCAAAAATCTTATTTTCTTTCAAAGATTCAATTTTTACACGTTAAAAAGTTCTAATGACATAATAGGAAATTTGATCAAGGTAATTTCATTCGAAGATTCCATCTTTACTCATTAAAACACTCTTTGTGACGTCAAAGGGAACTCGAATACGTTTAACTCAAAAACTCTTATTTTCTTTCAAAGAAATCTTTGGACATTAAAATGGTGTAGTAACAAAATAGGTGCCTTTGTTGAGGTAGTTTCATTCAAAGATACAATCTTTACTCTCTAAAAAACACCCTTCTCAACCTTATCGGGAACTCGAATAAGTTAAACTCAAAGGTCTCATTTTCTTTCGAAGATTCAATCTTTATACATTAAAAAGGTCTACTGACATAATAGGTCCATTGAATGATGTAATTTCATTCAAAGATTCAGTATTTACTCATTAAAACACTCTTCGTGATGTCAAAGGGAACTCGAATAAGTTTAACTCAAAACTCACATTTTCTTTCAAAGACTTAATCTTTATACATTAAAATGGTCTACTGACATAATAGTTACCTTTATTGAGGTATTTTCATTCAAAGATATAATCTTTCATCAATACAAGACTCTTCGGGACGTCAAAGGAACTCTAATAAGCTTAATTCAAAACTCTCATTAAAAAGGTCAAGTGACATAATAGGTTCCTTGATTGAGACATTTTAATTCAAAATTCAATCTTTAGTCATTGAAACACTCTTTGCGACTTCGCAGGGAACCTGAATATTTTAAACTCAAAACTCTCACTTTCTTACAAAGATTCTATCTTTAGCAGTAAAACAACTCTTCGCGACTTCAAAGGGACCTCGAATATGTTAAACTCAAACTCTAACTCTCTTTCAAAGATTCAGTATTTGAATCTTTATATATTAAAATGGTCTAGTGACATATACGTACCTTGATTGAGGTAATTTCATTCAAAGATTCACTTTTTTGTTATTAAAACACTCATTGTGACGACAAAGGGAACTCGAATAAGTTTAACTGAAAATTTTCATTTTCTTTCAAAGATTTAATCTTTATACATTAAAATCCTCTGGTGACATAATAGGAACCTTGATTGAGGTATTTCAATCAAAGATTCAGTCTTACTCATTTAAACACTAATCGAAACGTCAAAGGGAACTTGAATTGATTTATCTCAAAACTCTCATTTTCCTTCAAAGTTTTCATCTTTATACCTTAAGAATGTTAGTGACATAGTAGGTACCTTGATTGAGGTATTTTCATTCAAAGATTCAATCTTTACTCAGTAAACACTTTTCAGGTCGTTAAGGGGAACTCGAATAAGTTTAACTCACAACTCTCATTCTTTCAAAGATTCAATCTTTATACATGAAAAAGATCTAGTGACATAATAGGTACCTTGATTGAGGTAATTCAATATTTCAACCTTTATACCTTAAAATGGTCTACTGACATATAAATACTTTGATTGAGGTAATTTCATTCAAAGATTCAATCATTGCTCATTAAAACACTCTTCGTGACGACAAAGGGAACTCGAATAAGTTTAACTCCAAACACGCATTTCTTTCAAAGATTTAATCTTTATACATCAAAATGGTCTAGTGACATAATAGGTACCTTGATTGAGGTATTTTCATTCAAAGATTCAATCTTTACTCATTAAAACACTCTTCAGGACGTCAAAGAGAACTCGAATAAGTTTAACTCACAACTCTCGTTTTCTTTCGAAGATCCAATCTTGATACATTAAAAAGGTCTAGTGACATAATAGGTACAATGATTGAGGTAAATTCATTCAAGGAATCAATCTTTACTCATTAAAACACTCTTCGTGACGACAAAGGGAACTCGAATAAGTTTAACTCAAAACTCGCATTTTCAATCGAAGATTTAAACTTTGAAAATTAAAATGGTCCAGTGACATAATAGGTACCTTGATTGAGGCAGTTTCATTCAGAGATTCAATGTTTAGTCATAAAAACACTCTTCGCGACTTCAAAGGGAACTCGAATAAGCT
Source organism: Cornus florida (assembly GCF_030987335.1). Taxonomy (NCBI): domain Eukaryota; kingdom Viridiplantae; phylum Streptophyta; class Magnoliopsida; order Cornales; family Cornaceae; genus Cornus; species Cornus florida. The sequence continues at coordinate 67,708,197 of NW_026775577.1, forward strand.
AAATTCTAAACTCTCATTTTCTTTCAAAGATTCAATTTAAAACATTAAAACGGTCTAGTGACATAATAGGTACCATGATTAGGGTAATTTCATTCAAAGATTCTATCTTTACTCATTAAAACACTCTTCGTGTCGTCAAAGGGAACTCAAATAATTTTAACTGAAAACTCTCATTTTCTTTCAAAGATTTATTCTTTGTACATTGAAATGGGCTCGTGACATAATAAGTACCTTGATTAAGGTATTTTCATTCAAAGATTCATTCTTTACTCATTAAAACACTCTCCGTGACTTCATAGGGATCTCGAATAAGTTAAACTTAAAACTCTCAGTTTTTTTCAGAGATTGAATCTTTATATATTAGAAAGGTCTAGTGACACAATAGGTTGCTTGATTGAGGTCACATCATTCAAAGATTCAATCTTTACTTAATAAAACACTTTTCGTGATGTCAAAGGGAACTCGAATAAGTTGAACTTAAAACTCTCATTTTCTTTCAAAGATTCAATCATTATACAATAAATAGATCTAGTGACATAATAGGTGCCTTGACCTGTGACTTCATAGGGAACTCGAATAAGTTGATCTCAAAACTCTTATTTTCATTCAAAGATTCAATTTTTACACGTTAAAAAGTTCTAATGACATAATAGGAACTTTGATTAAGGTAATTTCATTCGAAGATTCCATCTTTACTCATTAAAACACTCTTTGTGACGTCAAAGGGAAATCGAATACGTTTAACTCAAAAACTCTTATTTTCTTTCAAAGAAATCTTTGGACATTAAAATGGTCTAGTAACAAAATAGGTGTCTTTGTTGAGGTAGTTTCATTCAAAGATACAATCTTTACTCACTAAAAAACACTCTTCTCAACCTTATCGGGAACATGAATAAGTTAAACTCAAAGGTCTCATTTTCTTTCGAAGATTCAATCTTTATACATTAAAAAGGTCTACTGACATAATAGGTCCGTTGAATGATGTAATTTCATTCAAAGATTCAGTATTTACTCATCAAAACACTCTTCGTGATGTCAAAGGGAACTCGAATAAGTTTAACTCAAAACTCACATTTTCTTTCAAAGACTTAATCTTTATACATTAAAATGGTCTACTGATATAATAGGTACCTTAATTGAGGTATTTTCATTCAAAGATATAATCTTTCATCATTACAAGACTCTTCGGGACGTCAAAGGAACTCTAATAAGCTTAATTCAAAACTCTCATTAAAAAGGTCAAGTGACATAATAGGTTCCTTGATTGAGACATTTTAATTCAAAGATTCAATCTTTAGTCATTGAAACACTCTTTGCGACTTCGCAGGGAACCTGAATATTTTAAACTCAAAACTCTCACTTTCCTACAAAGATTCTATCTTTAACAGTAAAACCACTCTTCGCGACTTCAAAGGGACCTCGAATATGTTAAACTCAAAACTCTAACTCTCTTTCAAAGATTCAGTATTTGAATCTTTATATATTAAAATGGTCTAGTGACATATACGTACCTTGATTGAGGTAATTTCATTCAAAGATTCACTTTTTAGTTATTAAAACACTCATTGTGATGACAAAGGGAACTCGAATAAGTTTAACTGAAAATTCTCTTTTTCTTTGAAAGATTTAATCTTGATACATTAAAATCATCTGGTGACATAATAGGAACCTTGATTAAGGTATTTTCATTCAAATATTCAGTCTTACTCATTAAAACACTAATCGGAATGTCAAAGGGAACTTGAATAGATTTATCTCAAAACTCTCATTTTCCTTCAAAGTTTTCACCGTTATACCTTAAGAATGTTAGTGACACAGTAGGTACCTTGATTGAGGTATTTTCATTCAAAGATTCAATATTTACTCACTAAAACACTCTTCAGGTCGTTAAGGGGAACTCGAATAAGTTTAACTCACAACTCTCATTCTTTCAAAGACTCAATCTTTATACATGAAAAAGATCTAGTGACATAATAGGTACCTTGATTGAGGTAATTCAATATTTCAACCTTTATACATTAAAATGGTTTACTGACATATAGATACTTTGATTGAGGTAATTTCATTCAAAGATTCAATCATTGCTCGTTAAAACACTCTTCGTGACCACAAAGGGAACTCTAATAAGTTTAACTCAAAACTCGCATTTTTTTCAAAGATTTAATCTTTAAACATCAAAATGGTCTAGTGACATAATAGGTACCTTAATTGAGGTATTTTCATTCAAAGATTCAATCTTTACTCATTAAAACACTCTTCAGGACGTCAAAGGGAACTCGAATAAGTTTAACTCACAACTCTCCTTTTCTTTCGAGGATCCAATCTTGATACATTAAAAAGGTCTAGTGACATAATAGGTACCGTGATTGAGGTAATTTCATTCAAGGAATCAATCTTTACTCATTAAAACACTCTTCGTGACGACAAAGGGAACTCGAATAAGTTTAACTCAAAACTCGCATTTTCAATCGAAGATTTAAACTTTGCAAATTGAAATGGTCCAGTGACATAATAGGTACCTTGATTGAGGTATTTTCATTCAGAGATTCAATCTTTAGTCATAAAAACACTCTTCTCGACTTCAAAGGGAACTCGAATAAGCTAAATTCTAAACTCTCATTTTCTTTCCAAGATTCAATCTTAATACATTAAAACAGTCTAGTGACATAATAGGTACCATGATCAGGGTAATTTCATTCAAAGATTCTATCTTTACTCATTAAAACACTCTTCGTGTCGTCAAAGGGAACTCAAATAATTTTAACTGAAAACTTTCATTTTCTTTCAGAGATTTATTCTTTATACATTGAAATGGGCTAGTGACATAATAGGTACCTTGACTGAGGTATTTTCATTCAAAGATTCATTCTTTACTCATTAAAACACTCTCCGTGACTTCATAGGGATCTCGAATAAGTTAAACTTAAAACTCTCAGTTTTTTTCAGAGATTGAATCTTTATATATTAGAAAGGTCTAGTGACACAATAGGTGCCTTGATTGAGGTCATTTCATTCAAAGATTCAATCTTTACTTATTAAAACACTTTTCGTGACGTCAAAGGGAACTCGAATAAGTTAAACTCAAAACTCTCATTTTCTTTCAAAGATTCAATCATTATACAATAAATAGATCTAGTGGCATAATAGGTGCCTTGACCCGTGACTTCATAGGAACTCGAATAAGTTGATCTCAAAACTCTTATTTTCTTCCAAATATTCAATTTTTACACGTTAAAAAGTTCTAATGACATAATAGGAACTTTCATTAAGGTAATTTCATTCGAAGATTCCATCTTTACTCATTAAAACACTCTTTGTGACGTCAAAGGGAACTCGAATACGTTTAACTTAAAAACTCTTATTTTTTTTCAAAGAAATCTTTGGACATTAAAATGGTCCTGTAACAAAATAGGTGCCTTTGTTGAGGTAGTTTCATTCAAAGATACAATCTTTACTCTCTAAAAAACACACTTCCCAACCTTATCGGGAACTCGAATAAGTTAAACTTAAAGGTCTCATTTTCTTTCGAAGATTCAATCTTTATACATTAAAATGGTCTACTGACATAATAGATCCATTGAATGATGTAATTTCATTCAACGATTCAGTATTTACTCATTAAAACACTCTTCGTGATGTCAAAGGGAACTCGATTAAGTTTAACTCAAAACTCACATTTTCTTTCAAATACTTAATCTTTATACATTAAAATGGTCTACTGACATAATAGGTACCTTAATTGAGGTATTTTCATTCAAAGATATAATCTTTCATCATTACAAGACTCTTCGGGACGTTAAAGGAACTCTAATAAGCTTAATTCAAAACTCTCATTAAAAAGGTCAAGTGACATAATAGGTTCCTTGATTGAGGCATTTTAATTCAAAGATTCAATCTTTAGTCATTGAAACACTCTTTGCAACTTCGCAGGGAACCTGAATATTTTAAACTCAAAACTCTCACTTTCTTACAAAGATTCTATCTTTAGCAGTAAAACCACTCTTCGCGACTTCAAAGGGACGTCGAATATGTTAAACTCAAAACTCTAACTCTCTTTCAAAGATTCAGTATTTCAATCTTTATATATTAAAATGGTCTAGTGACATATACGTACCTTGATTGAGGTAATTTCATTCAAAGATTCAGTTTTTAGTTATTAAAACACTCATTGTGACGACAAAGGGAACTCGAATAAGTTTAACTGAAAATTCTCATTTTCTTTCAAAGATTTAATCTTGATACATTAAAATCATCTGGTGACATAATAGGAACCTTGATTAAGGTATTTTCATTCAAAGATTCAGTCTTACTCATTAAAACACTAATCGGAATGTCAAAGGGAACTTGAATAGATTTATCTCAAAACTCTCATTTTCCTTCAAAGATTTCACCTTTTTACCTTAAGAATGTTAGTGACACAGTAGGTACCTTGATTGAGGTATTTTCATTCGAAGATTCAATCTTTACTCACTAAAACACTCTTCAGGTCGTTAAGGGGAACTCGAATAAGTTTAACTCACAACTCACATTCTTTCAAAGATTCAATCTTTATACATGAAAAAGATCTAGTGACATAATAGGTACCTTAATTGAGGTAATTCAATATTTCAACCTTTATACATTAAAATGGTCTACTCACATATAGATACTTTGATTGAGGTAATTTCATTCAAAGATTCAATCATTGCTCATTAAAACACTCTTCGTGACCACAAAGGTTGCTCGAATAAGTTTAACTCAAAACTCGCATTTTTTTCAAAGATTTAATCTTTAAACATCAAAATGGTCTATTGACATAATAGGTACCTTGATTGAGGTATTTTCATTCAAAGAATCAATCTTTACTCGCTAAAACACTCTTCAGGTCGTTAAGGGGAACTCGAATAAGTTTAACTCACAACTCTCATTCTTTCAAAGAATCAATCTTTATACATGAAAAAGATCTAGTGACATAATAGGTACCTTGATTGAGGTAATTCAATATTTCAACCTTTATACTGTAAAATGGTCTACTGACATATAGATACTTTGATTGAGGTAATTTCATTCAAAGATTCAATCATTGCACATTAAAACACTCTTCGTGACAACAAAGGGAACTCGAATAAGTGTAACTCAAAACTCGCATTTTTTTCAAAGATTTAATCTTTAAACATCAAAATGGTTTAGTGACATAATAGGTGCCTTGATTGAGGTATTTTCATTCAAAGATTCAATCTTTACTCATTAAAACACTCTTCAGAACGTTAAAGGGAACTCGAATAAGTTTAACTCACAACTCTCCTTTTCTTTCGAAGATCCAATCTTAATACATTAAAAAGGTCTAGTAACATAATAGGTACCGTGATTGAGGTAATTTCATTCAAGGAATCAATCTTTACTCATTAAAACACTCTTCGTGACAACAAAGGGAACTCGAATAAGTTTAACTCAAAACTCGCATTTTCAATCGAAGATTTAAACTTTGCAAATTAAAATGGTCCAGTGACATAATAGGTACCTTGATTGAGGTATTTTCATTCAGAGATTCAATCTTTAGTCATAAAAACACTCTTCGGGACTTCAAAGGGAACTCGAATAAGCTAAATTCTAAACTCTCATTTTCTTTCAAAGATTCAATCTTAATACATTAAAACGGTCTAGTGACATAGTAGGGACCAAGATCAGGGTAATTTCATTCAAAGATTCTATCTTTACTCATTAAAACACTCTTCGTGTCGTCAAAGGGAACTCAAATAATTTTAACTGAAAACTCTTATTTTCTTTCAATGATTTATTCTTTATACATTGAAATGGGCTAGTGACATAATAGGTACCTTGATTGAGGTATTTTCATTCAAAGATTCATTCTTTACTCATTAAAACACTCTCCGTGACTTCATAGGAATTTCAAATCAGTTAAACTTAAAACTCTCAGTTTTTTTCAGAGATTGAATCTTTATATATTAGAAAGGTCTAGTGACACAATAGGTGCCTTGATTGAGGTCATTTCATTCAAAGATTCAATCTTTACTCATTAAAACACTTTTCGTGATGTCAAAGGAAACTCGAATAAGTTGAACTCAAAACTCTTATTTTCTTTCCAAAATTCAATCATTATACAATAAATAGATCTAGTGACATAATAAGTGCCTTGACCCGTGACTTCATAGGGAACTCGAATAAGTTGATCTCAAAACTCTTATTTTCTTTCAAAGATTCAATTTTTACACGTTAAAAAGTTCTAATGACATAATAGGAACCTTGATTAAGGTAATTTCATTCGAAGATTCCATCTTTACTCATTAAAACACTCTATGTGACGTTAAAGGGAACTCGAATACGTTTAACTCAAAAACTCTTATTTTCTTTCAAAGAAATCTTTGGACATTAAAATGGTCTAGTAACAAAATAGGTGGCTTTGTTGAGGTAGTTTCATTCAAAGATACAATCTTTACTCTCTAAAAAACACTCTTCTCAACCTTATCGGGAACTCGAATAAGTTAAACTCAAAGGTCTCATTTTCTTTCGAAGATTCAATCTTTATACATTAAAAAGGTCTACTGACATAATTGGTCCATTGAATGATGTAATTTCATTCAAAGATTCAGTATTTACTCATCAAAACACTTTTCGTGATGTCAAAGGGAACTCGAATAAGTTTAACTCAAAACTCACATTTTCTTTCAAAGACTTAATCTTTATACATTAAAATGGTTTACTGATATAATAGGTACCTTAATTGAGGCATTTTCATTCAAAGATATAATCTTTCATTATTACAAGACTCTTCGGGACGTCAAAGGAACTCTAATAAGCTTAATTCAAAACTCTCATTAAAAAGGTCAAGTGACATAATCGGTTCCTTAATTGAGACATTTTAATTCAAAGATTCAATCTTTAGTCATTGAAACTCTCTTTGCGACTTCGCAGGGAACCTGTATATTTTAAACTCAAAACTCTAACTTTCTTACAAAGATTCTATCTTTAGCAGTAAAACCACTCTTCGCGACATCAAAGGGACCTCGAATATGTTAAACTCAAAATTCTAACTCTCTTTCAAAGATTCAGTATTTCAATCTTTATATATTAAAATGGTCTAGTGACATATACGTACCCTGATTGAGGTAATTTCATTCAAAGATTCACTTTTTAGTTATTAAAACCCTCATTGTAACGACAAAGGGAACTCGAATAAGTTTAACTGAAAATTCTCATTTTCTTTCAAAGATTTAATCTTTATACATTAAAATCGTCTGGTGACATAATAGGAACCTTGATTGAGGTATTTTCATTCAAAGATTCAGTCTTACCATTAAAACACTAATCGGAACGTCAAAGGGAACTTGAATAGATTTAACTCAAAACTCGCATTTTCCTTCAAAGTTTTCATCTTTATACCTTAAGAATGTTAGTGACATAGTAGGTACCTTGATTAAGGTAATTTCATTCGAAGATTCCATCTTTACTCATTAAAACACTCTTTGTGACGTCAAAGGGAACTCGAATACGTTTAACTCAAAAACTCTTATTTTCTTGCAAAGAAATCTTTGGACATTAAAATGGTCTACTAACAAAATAGGTGCCTTTATTGAGGTAGTTTCTTTCAAAGATACAATCTTTACTCACTAAAAAACACTCTTCTCAACCTTATCGGGAACTCGAATAAGCTAAACTCAAAGCTCTCATTTTCTTTCAAAGATTCAATCTTTATACATTAAAAAGGTCTACTGACATAATAGGTCCATTGAATGATGTAATTTCATTCAAAGATTCAGTATTTACTCATTAAAACACTCTTCGTGATGTCAAAGGGAACTCGAATAAATTTAACTCAAAACTCACATTTTCTTTCAAAGACTTAATCTTTATACATTAAAATGGTCTACTGACATAATAGGTACCTTAATTTAGGTATTTTCATTCAAAGATATAATCTTTCATCATTACAAGACTCTTCAGGATGTCAAAGGAACTCTAATAAGCTTAATTCAAAACTCTCATTAAAAAGGTCAAGTGACATAATAGGTTCCTTGATTGAGGCATTTTAATTCAAAGATTCAATCTTTAGTCATTGAAACACTCTTTGCGACTTCGCAGGGAAACTGAATATTTTAAACTCAAAACTCTCACTTTCTTACAAAGATTCTATCTTTAGCAGTAAAACCACTCTTAGCGACTTCAAAGGGACCTCGAATATGTTAAACTCAAAACTCTAACTCTCTTTCAAAGATTCAGTATTTCAATCTTTATACATTGAAATGGTCTAGTGACATATACGTACCTTGATTGAGGTAATTTCATTCAAAGATTCACTTTTTAGTTATTAAGACACTCATTGTGACGACAAAGGGAACTCGAATAAGTTTAACTGAAAATACTCATTTTCTTTCAAAGATTTAATCTTTATACATTAAAATCGTCTGGGGACATAATAGGAACCTTGATTGAGGTATTTTCATTCAAAGATTCAGTCTTACTCATTAACAAACTAATCAGAATGTCAAAGGGAACTTGAATAGATTTAACTCAAAGCTCTCATTTTCCTTCAAAGTTTTCATCTTTATACCTTAAGAATGTTAGTGACATAGTAGGTACCTTGAGTGAGGTATTTTCATTCAAAGATTCAATCTTTACTCACTAAAACACTCTTCAGGTCGTTAAGGGGAACTCAAATAAGTTTTGTTGACCTTAAGGATTTCATCCAATGACAATCTAGGTGTTTTGATGATAACAAACCATTAATGGTGTTTAAGGACTAATGTTTACATTGAGTGTTATATAGATTATTCACATTCAAAGAATGACCTCAATGAAGCACTAAAGATCATTCAAAGTATTCCATTATTCAAGATCACATCAAGGAAAGAAATGGATACAATGAAGACCTGAAGTTGCAAGGAACAAAATGCAATGTCCAAAGATAGCTTGAACTTCAATGAGCAAGAAAGCAACTCAAAGGAAGAAAGAAAGCAATACTACCTCAAGCCTAAACGATCATGGACAATGCATGAAGAAAAGGGGTAGATAGGATGGTGAGTGTTTTGGATTCAATGTCAAAGTATTTATGAATCCATCTGAAGCTCATCTCTATAGGATCATGCATATTATCATCATTCACATATTCCTATATCCTTAGTAATAGACTTTGCACTTCATTCATAGATATTGTCATATGAAGTCTTTGCTAAGAAAGGGTTAGTTCAAGCTTGTATAAGCTTTGAAAGAACTCACAACTTAAGCTAGAAATGCTAGGACCATGCACATTAATCATAAGATTTACTTTGGTGTCTAGAAAGAAAAGGAAAAGGCATTGAACTTAATATTTCATCTTTAAAGCCTTTGTTGCCATAATTTGGTAAATGACTCTAGGACACAATCAACTTGAAATTTATCATCTCCATATGTCCCTAGACTCTTAGAAATAGGTCTTGAACAAAATTGAATCATTCATCAAAGTCCTAGGTGCTAGAAAGATGGATATCTCAAAAGAAGCTATTTTCAGCCTAGAAAATTTCAGACCAGCTTGCACTAAAACTGCTATAACTATTTGTGTAGTTGGAATTTTTATGCAAGGCCAGTGGCATTGGAAAGCTGACTTCGAGCCCTTAAGTTTAGACTCAAATTTCACCTAAATTGGATTAAAAATGACTGAGATATGAACTTCACAAAATACATGATTCTGCTCTGCGAAAATTCTGACCAGGTTGCACTTAAATAGCCATAACTTCTTCTGTGTTTGGAATTTTTGAGCAAGGCCAGTGGATTTAGAAAGCTGACTTCAAGGAAATAAATTTAGACTTAAATTTCACCTCATTTGGAGTTTCATGGACTGAGTTATGTCCATTTGAAGTCATGCCATTTTCTATCAAAATCCAAAACAAGGTGTTGCCTCCATGAAAACTCAAGCAAGCACATTTTATCAATTGGAGCCGCCTCCCATTTTTATTGGAGCCGCCTCCCAATTATTGGAGCCGCCTCCCATTTATTGGAGCCGCCTCTCATTTTTATAGGAGCCGCCTCTTTGCACTCCAGTAGCCAAAACTTATGTCGTAGAATGCATTTCATGGATTGGAGCCGCCTCCCAGTTATTGGAGCCGCCTCCCATTTATTGGAGCCTCCTCCAATTTTTTGTAGAGCCGGCTCTTCTAAGATATTTGAATCTACAACGGCACTTTTCTGCATTTAAGTCTTCCAACTACTTCTAACAGACATATTAAGCTACGGCTGTCTATATAAGGAAGGCTCATTTTGCTGAAGCATATAGACCACCATTTTAAGAGACATAATATTACATTTCAAGAGAGCTTTTGTTCTCTCATCTTCTCATCTCTCTCATTCACTCTTATTCTATCTTGAGAGATTCTAGCAAAGATTAAAAGGGCTTTTGCTCTTACTTTAATCTTCATAGAGTTTTTGCTCTATTATTCACTTGAGAGATTATAAAAGCTTACATTGTTCACTTATATCATCTTCTCTCATTCATATCATTTATAGAGTTTGAGCTTCACTTATATTCATATATATTCTAGTTGAGAGCTAAAGTTTGTACATCAATCTTTGAGAGATATTTCTTGTGAGCTTGCACTTGTATATCTATCTTGAGAGAGATTCAATCTTGTATTTCAATTACAATCTTTTCTACAAACTTGTAAGGGTTGGTGTGACCCAAAAGAAGCCTAGGAGAAGGGTGTTCTCCTAGCAAGGAAAATAAGCAAGGTCTTGCTTCATGTAAAGGTTTGCTCTCCACCCGCAAGGAGAAGCTATATTGGATTGGGAAGTCTCAAGAGGGATCTTGAGCCGAGGAGTAGGAGTTTCCGAACCTCGCAAAAATCGCCGTGTTGTTGTTTGCAATTTCTCTTCCCTTATCTCTCTTATAATTATGCTTTAATTGCTTATTCCATATCTTGATCTCATATCTTGATTATTGCATAATTACTTAAATTGTTGAATAGAAATTGTATTTCTATATATTGCGAAAATTATCCATTGTTTGGCATTGACTCTATTCACCCCCCCTCTAGAGTCAATTCTTGGGCAACAATTGGTATCAGAGCCTAACTCTAATTAAAGGACTTAATCGTCTTAGAGTACGATCATGGCCAACAATGGTAGTTTCACCCACTTAGAAGGACAACCCAATGATCAACCTCCTTGTTTTGATGGAAATGATTATATCTATTGGAAAATTAGAATGAAAGCCTTTCTAAGAAGTATTGATATTGATTTATGGAAAGTTATTGAAATTGGTGATCATATCCCAACCAAAGTTATGGAAGGGAATGAAAATCCTAAATCAAAAAGTGAATGGGATGAAAATGATCATAGATTAGTTCAATGTAATGCTTTAGCCACATGTTATCTTTATTGTGCATTAATCAAAAATGAGTTCAACAAGATTATCTTTTGTAAAACGGCTAAAGAAATTTGGAACTCACTTGAATTAGCATATGGAGGATCAATTCGTGGTAAGGACTCATATATGCCTATGCTTATTGAAAAAGACGTGTCTTCCATCATAAATGAAAATGAATCAAGTAGTGAGATGCATTCTAGTTCTACTAACATTACTAATCATTTGAACTTTCTTAGTAGAACTTACTCTTATTCCTATAGTGAAGAAAATGAAGCAATGCAAAAGAGAGTATAGACCTCCAAGCTTCTAGCAAAGAAGTAAGTTGCATAAAAGAGGTGGTTAATCTTTGTCTCATGGCTGACAAAGATGAGGTAAATTCTAACCATGATGATTTTGATGTAAATATTTCCTATAATGAGTTAGTGGATGAGCACAATGAGTTACTTGATGCATTTAAAGAATTACAAGGTGTGTTAGAAAACATGCTTGTGAAATGTGCTTCCTTTAAAAAGGAAAACCATGATCTCCTTCAAAGACATGAAAAAGTTCAAATGGAAAATGACTTTTTGAAAAAGGAAAATCATCATCTTGTGCAAAAATTAGAAAAGATTCAAATTGAAAATGAGTCATTGAAAAATGAAATGAAATGTGTATTTTCTAAAGAATCTTCATCAATTGATCTTATTCCTGAAAATGAGTCTTTAAAGAAAATAATTCATGATCAAAATGACATGTTAGCAAAGCTTACCAAAGGAAAAGAGAATTTGAGTACTATACTTAGAAATCAAAGAGATGTCTTTTTCAAAAATGAGATACAATATAATCCTCACACTAAAGATGCATGTTTGTTAAGAATAAAAAGGCCTTTGTATGATCATTTTGTCAAGAGTGGTACCCAAACCTCTAAATGCAATTATTGTAAAAGATTAGGACATAAGATTCATGATTGTCCATTTAGAAAGAAGTTGAGGTCAAAGAAGATTTGGGTTCCAAAAGGAACTTATGTTCTATTGTCTAACTTATATGGACCCAAGAAAATTTGGGTACCAAAAGAAGAATATGCAACCCTTTCTTATAGGGTTACTTAAGGGCATCAATTAAGGATTATGAAGGAAGCATCACTCTTGGGAACAACTTCAAGGGCAAGGACAAGTGGATTCTCAAGTTGGTGCCTAGAGCACAAAAGAAATATTATGCCAAGAATTTCTCAATCACAAAATGGAAAGGATGCATCACATTGAGAAACAACTCCCAAGCTAATGAAGTTAGCACCATGGGTAAAGAATTTCTTTCTTATTAATGTGCTTTTATATGAAGAATTCAATCGTGAAATTCTAAGCATGACATTCTTAATATGCTACTAGTTGCTAATAGATGTAAAAATGTATATGTTATAGATTTTGATATTTTTGCATGAAAGTAGTTTGTTTTGGCATATGAGTTATGAACATGCTAACACGAAATGATACTCTATCTTCCAAATAATCTTTAGATTAAGTATTCTCAATCTTTGTGAAAGATTTACTTTTTGGAAGATATGCCATCAAAGGAAAGCATACACTATCTCATGAAGACCATTAATGCTATTTCATTTGAACCGTATCAAATCTATCAAAGTAGCAATGTCTAAAACATCATCTATATGCCTTTGTGATCTTAAATGCTTTATCCATTTTATTGTGTCACTTCCATGCATATAGAAAATGAGGTTGTTCATCTTGAAAAGGTTTAGTTGGGCTTAACAAAATAAGAAATCAAAGAAATCCTCAATTGAAAATCTCAAGGAACAAAACTCCATGGAAGAGCCATATCATAAAATCTAAGAGTGAGAGTTTATAATGCCTTCCTAAGAGTGTTTGAATAGTTCACTTCATTATTTTGATCCATCATTGGAGAACATTCTATATGTGCTTGATAAAGATCTGATTCTCTCTTAAAGTTGTAAACTTTTATCTATGTTTCTTTTCATTCACATCATGATAGTTAACATGTGTCATCATTGGCAACTAAGCTAGAATATCTCTCCAAGTCTTCAACCTTGAAGAAGGAATTGAATGAATGACTTTGTGCACATGTGACTTTGATTAAAGGAACAAAAATGCTATATGTTTTTGCATGAAATGATTTGTATCAAATGCATTTTTAAGTGACTTTAAATTCAAAGGTCTCTAAAAATAAACCACACGGATTTAAATTGCACTATATGTTTAAAATGATCTCTAGCCTATGTGTTTAAAAATAAGTTCCTAGAGCTCCTTTCAAAAGGCTTTGTGGTTTTCTAAAGAATGATGGCTTTTGAACAAACTTAATATCTTCATATATTATAGCTTTCAAAACCATTGCTGAAAATATGTTGATTGCATTTAAATTTTATCCTTGAATCAACATTCATGATTTACGCAAAGATGTTTACCACTAGCATGCGAAATGATTTAACTTAGCATGTTGAGTAAACATGAATTCTTCTAAGGATTAAAACTCCTCAAGTATCATAAAAATAAAATTCATATATCTATTTGACAATTTAGTCTTGGGAATAAGTTTTTCAAATAACAATTTGTTCTAGCTTAGATGACTAATGTGATAATTCAAGTGTAATATGCATTTCTAAAAATCCTTTTCAGCATTCAAGGACAAAGCATATAGAAATTAGATACCATTTTCTTAGGGATCATGTTTCTAAGAGCAATATTGATCTTATATTTGTGACTACTGAAAAGCAATTAGCTGACATCTTCACAAAACCACTCCAAGAGGAGAGATTCTGTCTACTCAGAAGAGAAATTGGAATGATCACAGAGCAGAATGTCATGCAGTGAAGTAGCAGCAGCAGAGCCGGCTCCAATCTAAATAAGAGCTGCCTCTATAGAAAACAAGAGCCGGATCATCTCATTCAAGAGCCGCCTCTCCAACCTGCATCCAAGAAAATCACAAATTCTAACTCTCGGTATCTCTAGAGCCGAATCACAAAATTTCATGAGCCGGCTCCCCAAAACCTGCATCCATGTCCAAACTCTCGGGATCTCTCAAAACTCATCAAGAGCCGGCTCCAAAAATCAAGAGCCGGCTCCAAAAATCAAGAGCCGGCTCCAAAAAGCTCTTGAGCCGGCTCTAATTTCCCATGAGCCGGCTCCAATCCATTGTCCCTTATTTTAATACCTCGAAAGTAGTTTTTTTTTTTAAATAAACCATCTTCATTCTAGAGAGCATTTTGGCTAAGCAACATTTCATCTCTCTTGGGCAGCTTCACAAGTAAGTTTCTTTCATCAAACTTCCTTTTAAAGTTCTTGTGTTCTAGCTTTTTAGATGAACCTTCAGTGATTAATTTTTGAAATTCATCACTTTTAATCCATCATTCACTAAACCTTGGTACACACTGTAGCTTTTCTCTCTCACATGTAAAAGACTCATTTTAATGAGAATTGCTTAATCTATGGTTTCAATTACCTTTTGAAAATTCCATTTTCTAGTATTTATGAAGAAACTACCATGTGTCTTTTGTTTAATCTATTAATTCATTATATATAGATCAATTTTTAGAGACATATTGCATAAAGTTTATTATCAAACCCCATCTATTTTGAATTTATCTTTGAATAAGTTATAAACATGTGTTGTTTATGGTTCATTTGGGCAGTGTGTTGCAAGGTTCTATTGAATTTATATGCTTTTGTGATTCTAATTGCGTATCTACATTTTATTGGTATCACTTCTTGCATATATGAAATGAGGTTTTTTCAGACTTAAAAATGTTTATATGGACTTGAGATAATGAGAAATCAAATAAGTCCTCTGTTAAGATCCTCAAGGATAAAATCTTCTTTGAAGAGCCATTTCATGAGAAGTAAGAATAGGAATTTATAATGCATTCCTTAAAATTGTTGAAGTTTTCATCACTTTAATCAATCATTGGTGAATATTCTATAATGGCTTGCTAGAGAAACCAATGTTTTTGTTATGTTTTTTTTTTACTTTGCTCTTATACTATGAAAATCTACATCATGGTAGGTATTATGGGTCATTCTTGATAACAATTGGCATAATTATGATTATCCTTAGGCATAATTATTTATTATGATAATCTCATCATGATACTCATCTTAAAATGTTTATATGAAGATTTTCATAAAAAGTGGCTTGTTTTGGATTATGTGATTTGAATTTGCTAGCATGATTCAACTCTCTATCTTATCACGTTATGTCATTGCTTCATTGTTCCATTAGTTGGACAATCATTGAATAATATATGATGGGAGCATGTTCATAGGGGGAGATTATCAATAATCTCTTATGTATAAACATTACATGTTATACTCAGCTTAAAGGACTTACCTTTTTTTTTAAACATGTCTTAAAATGACTTATTGGTCATTATATTCATTCCTATGAACTTTCATGATTTTGATGATATTTCCCTCTTTCTTGAGGATATCAAATGTGAAGAAATATATTAGGGTAGAAGTAGTCTTGAGTTCTAAAATTTGCCTCTAAAAGGTTGTTTGCCTTTAGGCTTATTCTAGTTTATGCTTCATTTTTGTTTTATGTTTGATTATGTATACTTTTGTATATGACATGAACTTTAAATGATGATTCGAACTCATGTTGTCAATGAAATTGGCCTCTTATGATATAATTGCTTATATGTTTCATCCTAAAACATATTATAGTAACAACTACTATTGCCAATTCTTGATTATCATTACATCACCATGTCAATTCTCTATGCTAAATGATTAATACTAAAAGAAGATGTCTTGACCTCCCACCTTTTTGAGATGCCAAAGGGGGAGAGAAATGTGATGTGTTAAATGATCTAAAATGATTAATGATATATCAAGCATGCCATTTTATAGTGATATATCAAGTATGCCATGTTCAATGAATACACTTTGATAGGGGGAGCATTTTTCAAATGCTACTCCATTTGCTTATGAACACATCAATGTTTTGTCATCATCAAAAAGGGGGAGATTGTTGACCTTAAGGATTTCATCCAATGACAATCTAGGTGTTTTGATGATAACAAACCATTAATGGTGTTTAAGGACTAATGTTTACATTGAGTGTTATATAGATTATTCACATTCAAAGAATGACCTCAATGAAGCACTAAAGATCATTCAAAGTATTCCATTATTCAAGATCACATCAAGGAAAGAAATGGATACAATGAAGACCTGAAGTTGCAAGGAACAAAATGCAATGTCCAAAGATAGCTTGAACTTCAATGAGCAAGAAAGCAACTCAAAGGAAGAAAGAAAGCAATACTACCTCAAGCCTAAACGATCATGGACAATGCATGAAGAAAAGGGGTAGATAGGATGGTGAGTGTTTTGGATTCAATGTCAAAGTATTTATGAATCCATCTGAAGCTCATCTCTATAGGATCATGCATATTATCATCATTCACATATTCCTATATCCTTAGTAATAGACTTTGCACTTCATTCATAGATATTGTCATATGAAGTCTTTGCTAAGAAAGGGTTAGTTCAAGCTTGTATAAGCTTTGAAAGAACTCACAACTTAAGCTAGAAATGCTAGGACCATGCACATTAATCATAAGATTTACTTTGGTGTCTAGAAAGAAAAGGAAAAGGCATTGAACTTAATATTTCATCTTTAAAGCCTTTGTTGCCATAATTTGGTAAATGACTCTAGGACACAATGCACTTGAAATTTATCATCTCCATATGTCCCTAGACTCTTAGAAATAGGTCTTGAACAAAATTGAATCATTCATCAAAGTCCTAGGTGCTAGAAAGATGGATATCTCAAAAGAAGCTATTTTCAGCCTAGAAAATTTCAGCCCAGCTTGCACTAAAACTGCTATAACTATTTGTGTAGTTGGAATTTTTATGCAAGGCCAGTGGCATTGGAAATCTGACTTCGAGCCCTTGAGTTTAGACTCAAATTTCACCTAAATTGGATTAAAAATGACTGAGATATGAGCTTCACAAAATACATGATTCTGCTCTGCGAAAATTCTGACCAGGTTGCACTTAAATAGCCATAACTTCTTCTGTGTTTGGAATTTTTGAGCAAGGCCAGTGGATTTAGAAAGCGGACTTCAAGGAAATAAATTTAGACTTAAATTTCACCTCATTTGGAGTTTCATGGACTGAGTTATGTCCATTTGAAGTCATGTCATTTTCTGTCAAAATCCAAAACAAGGTGTTGCCTCCATGAAAACTAAAGCAAGCACATTTTATCAATTGGAGCCGCCTCCCATTTTTATTGGAGCCGCCTCCCAATTATTGGAGCCGCCTCCCATTTATTGGAGCCGCCTCTCATTTTTATAGGAGCCGCCTCTTTGCACTCCAGTAGCCAAAACTTATGTCGTAGAATGCATTTCATGGATTGGAGCCGCCTCCCAGTTATTGGAGCCGCCTCCCATTTATTGGAGCCTCCTCCAATTTTTTGTAGAGCCGGCTCTTCTAAGATATTTGAATCTACAACGGCACTTTTCTGCATTTAAGTCTTCCAACTACTTCTAACAGACATATTAAGCTACGGCTGTCTATATAAGGAAGGCTCATTTTGCTGAAGCATATAGACCACCATTTTAAGAGACATAATATTACATTTCAAGAGAGCTTTTGTTCTCTCATCTTCTCATCTCTCTCATTCACTCTTATTCTATCTTGAGAGATTCTAGCAAAGATTAAAAGGGCTTTTGCTCTTACTTTAATCTTCATAGAGTTTTTGCTCTATTATTCACTTGAGAGATTATAAAAGCTTACATTGTTCACTTATATCATCTTCTCTCATTCATATCATTTATAGAGTTTGAGCTTCACTTATATTCATATATATTCTAGTTGAGAGCTAAAGTTTGTACATCAATCTTTGAGAGATATTTCTTGTGAGCTTGCACTTGTATATCTATCTTGAGAGAGATTCAATCTTGTATTTCAATTACAATCTTTTCTACAAACTTGTAAGGGTTGGTGTGACCCAAAAGAAGCCTAGGAGAAGGGTGTTCTCCTAGCAAGGAAAAGAAGCAAGGTCTTGCTTCATGTAAAGGTTTGCTCTCCACCCGCAAGGAGAAGCTATATTGGATTGGGAAGTCTCAAGAGGGATCTTGAGCCGAGGAGTAGGAGTTTCCGAACCTCGCAAAAATCGCCGTGTTGTTGTTTGCAATTTCTCTTCCCTTATCTCTCTTATAATTATGCTTTAATTGCTTATTCCATATCTTGATCTCATATCTTGATTATTGCATAATTACTTAAATTGTTGAATAGAAATTGTATTTCTATATATTGCGAAAATTATCCATTGTTTGGCATTGACTCTATTCACCCCCCCTCTAGAGTCAATTCTTGGGCAACAAGTTTAACTCACAACTCTCATTCTTTCAAAAATTCAATCTTTATACATGAAAAAGATCTAGTGACATAATAGGTACCTTGATTGAGGTAATTCAATATTTCAACCTTTATACATTAAAATGGTCTACTGACATATAGATACTTTGATTGAGGTAATTTCATTCAAAGATTCAATCATTGCTTATTAAAACACTCTTCGTGACGACAAAGGGAACTCGAATAAGTTTAACTCAAAACTCGCATTTTTGTCAAAGATTTAATCTTTAAACATCAAAATGATCTAGTGACATAATAGGTACCCTGATTGAGGTAATTTCATTCAAAGATTCAATCTTTACTCATTAAAACACTCTTCAGGACGTCAATGGGAACTCGAATAAGTTTAACTCACAACTCTCCTTTTCTTTCGCAGATCCAATCTTGATACATTAAAAAGGTCTAGTGAAATAATAGGTACCGTGATTGAGGTAATTTCTTTCAAGGAATCAATCTTTACTCATTAAAACACTCTTCGTGACGACAAAGGGAACTCGAATAAGTTTAACTCAAAACTCGCATTTTCAATCGAAGATTTAAACTTTGCAAATTAAAATGGTCCAGCGACATAATAGGTACCTTGATTGAGGTATTTTCATTCAGAGATTCAATCTTTAGTCATAAAAACACTCTTCGCGACTTCAAAAGGAACTCGAATAAGCTAAATTCTAAACTCTCATTTTCTTTCAAAGAATCAATCTTAATCCATTAAAACGATCTAGTGACATAATATGTACCATGATCAGGGTAATTTCATTCAAAGATTCTTTCTTTACTCACTAAAACACTCTTCGTGTCGTCAAAGGGAACTCAAATAATTTTAACTGAAAACTCTCATTTACTTTCAAAGATTTATTCTTTATACATTGAAATGAGCTAGTGACATAATAGGTACCTTGATTAAGGTATTTTCATTCAAAGATTCATTCTTTACTCATTAAAGCACTCTCCGTGACTTTATAGGGATCTCGAATAAGTTAAACTTAAAACTCTCAGTTTTTTTCAGAGATTGAATCTTTATACATTAGAAAGGTCTACTGACATAATAGGTGCCTTGACTGAGGTCATTTCATTCAAAGATTCAATCTTTACTCATTAAAACACTTTTCGGGATGTCAAAGGGAACTCGAATAAGTTGAACTCAAAACTCTCATTTTCTTTCAAAGATTCAAACATTATACAATAAATAGATCTAGTGACATAATAGGTGCCTTGACCCGTGACTTCATAGGGAACTCGAATAAGTTGATCTCAAAACTCTTATTTTCTTTCAAAGATTCAATTTTTACACGCTAAAAAGTTCTAATGACATAATAGGAACTTTGATTAAGGTAATTTCATTCGAAGATTCCATCTTTACTCATTAAAACTCTCTTTGTGACATCAAAGGGAACTCGAATACGTTTAACTCAAAAACTCTTATTTTCTTTCAAAGAAATCTTTGGACATTAAAATGGTCTAGTAACAAAATAGGTGCCTTTGTTGAGGTAGTTTCATTCAAAGATACAATCTTTACTCTCTAAAAAACACTCTTCTCAACCTTATCGGGAACTCGAATAAGTTAAACTCAAAGGTCTCATTTTCTTTCGAAGATTCAATCTTTATACATTAAAAAGGTCTACTGACATAATAAGTCCATTGAATGATGTAATTTCATTCAAAGATTCAGTATTTACTAAATAAAACACTCTTCGTGATGTCAAAGGGAACTCGAATAAGTTTAACTCAAAACTCACATTTTCTTTCGAAGACTTAATCTTTATACATTAAAATGGTCTACTGACATAATAGGTACCTTAATTGAGGTATTTTCATTCAAAGATATAATCTTTCGTCATTACAAAACTCTTCGGGACGTCAAAGGAACTCTAATAAGCTTAATTCAAAACTCTCATTAAAAAGGTCAAGTGACATAATAGGTTCCTTGATTGAGACATTTTAATTCAAAGATTCAATCTTTAGTCATTGAAACACTCTTTGCGACTTCGCAGGGAACCTCAATATTTTAAACTCAAAACTCTCACTTTCGTACAAAGATTCTATCTTTAGCAGTAAAACCATTCTTCGCGACTTCGAAGGGACCTCGAATAAGTTAAACTCAAAACTCTAACTCTCTTTCAAAGATTCAGTATTTCAATCTTTATACATTAAAATGGTCTAGTGACATATACGTACCTTGATTGAGGTAATTTCATTAAAAGATTCACTTTTTAGTTATTAAAACACTCACTGTGACGACAAAGTGAACTCGAATAAGTTTAACTGAAAACTCTCATTTTCTTTCAAATATTTAATCTTTATACATTAAAATCGTCTGGTGACATAATAGGAACCTTGATTGAGGTATTTTCATTCAAAGATTCAGTCTTACTCATTAAAACACTAATCGGAACGTCAAAGGGAACTTGAATAGATTTAACTCAAAACTCTCATTTTCCTTCAAAGTTTTCATCTTTTTACCCTAAGAATGTTAGTGACATTGTAGGTACCTTGATTGAAGTATTTTCATTCAAAGATTCAATCTTTACTCACTAAAACACTCTTCAGGTCGTTAAGGGGATCTCGAATAAGTTTAACTGACAACTCTCATTCTTTTAAAGACTCAATCTTTATACCTGAAAAAGATCTAGTGACATAATAAGTACCTTGATTGAGGTAATTCAATATTTCAACCTTTATACATTAAAATGGTCTACTGACATATAGATACTTTTATTGAGGTAATTTCATTCAAAGATTCAATCATTGCTCATTAAAACACTCATCGTGACGATAAAGGGAACTCGAATAAGTTTAACTCAAAACTCGCATTTTTTTCAAAGATTTAATCTTTAAACATCCAAATGGTCTAGTGACATAATAGGTACCTTGATTGAGGTATTTTCATTCAAAGATTCAATCTTTACTCATTAAAAGACTCTTCAGGACGTCAAAGGGAACTCGAATAAGTTTAACTCACAACTCTCCTTTTCTTTCGAAGATTCAATCTTGATACATTAAAAATGTCTAGTGACATAATAGGTACCGTGATTGAGGTAATTTCATTCAAGGAATCAATCTTTACTCATTAAAACACTCTTCGTGACGGCAAATGCAACTTGAATAAGTTTAACTCAAAACTCGCATTTTCAATCGAAGATTTAAACTTTGCAAACTAAAATGGTCCAGTGACATAATAGGTACCTTGATTGAGGTATTTTCATTCCGAGATTCAATCTTTAGTCATAAAAACACTCTTCGCGGCTTCAAAGGGAACTCGAATAAGCTAAATTCTAAACTCTCATTTCTTTCAAATATTCAATCTTATTACATTAAAACGGTCTAGTGATATAATAGGTACCTTGATTAGGGTAATTTCATTCAAAGATTCTATCTTTTCTCATTAAAACACTCTTCGTGTCGTCAAAGGGAACTCAAATAATTTTAACTGAAAACTCTCATTTTCTTTCAAAGATTTATTCTTTATACATCGAAATGGGCTAGTGACATAATAGGTACCTTGATTAAGGTATTTTCATTCAAAGATTCATTCTTTACTCATTAAAACACTCTCCGTGACTTCATAGGGATCTCGAATAAGTTAAACTTAAAACTCTCAGTTTTTTTCAGAGATAGAATCTTTATACATTTAGAAAGGTCTAGTGACACAATAAGTGCCTTGATTGAGGTCATTTCATTCAAAGATTCAATCTTTACTCATTAAAACACTTTTCGTGATGCCAAAGGGAACTCAAATAAGTTGAACTCAAAACTCTCATTTTCTTTCAAAGATTCAATTGTTATACAATAAATAGATCTAGTGACATAATAGGTGCCTTGACCCGTGACTTCATAGGGAACTCGAATAAGTTGATCTCAAAATTCTTATTTTCTTTCAAAGATTCAATTTTTACACGTTAAAAAGTTCTAATGACATAATTAGGTCCATTGAATGTTGTAATTTCATTCAAAGATTCAGTATTTACTCATTAAAACACTCTTCGTGATGTCAAAGGGAACTCGAATAAGTTTAACTCAAAACTCACATTTTCTTTCAAAGACAAAATCTTTATACATTAAAATGGTCTACTGACATAATAGGTACCTTAATTGAGGTATTTTCATCCAAAGATATAATCTTTCATCATTACAAGACTCTTCGGGATGTCAAAGGAACTCTAATAAGGTTAATTCAAAACTCTAATTAAAAAGGTTAAGTGACATAATAGGTTCCTTGATTGAGACATTTTAATTCAAAGATTCAATCTTTAGTCATTGAAACACTCTTTGCGACTTCGCAGGGAACCTGAATATTTTAAACTCAAAACTCTCACTTTCTTACAAAGATTCTATCTTTAGCAGTAAAACCACTCTTCGCGATTTCAAAGGGACCTCGAATATGTTAAACTCAAAACTCTAACTCTCTTTCAAAGATTCAGTAGTTCAATCTTTATACATTTAAAATTGTCTTGTGACATATACGTAACTTGATTGAGGTAATTTCATTCAAAGATTCACTTTTTAGTTATTAAAACACTCGTTGTGACGACAAAGGGAACTCGAATAAGTTTAACTGAAAACTCACATTTTCTTTCAAAGATTTAATCTTTATGCATTAAAATCGTCTGGTGACATAATAGGAACCTTGATTGAGGTATTTTCATTCAAAGATTCAATCTTACTCATTAAAACACTAATCGGAACGTCAAAGGGACTTAAATAGATTTAACTCAAAACTCTCATTTTCCTTCAAAGCTTTCATCTTTATACCTTAAGAATATTAATGACATAGTAGGTACCTTGATTGAGGTATTTTCATTCAAATATTCAATCTTTACTCACTAAAACACTCTTCAGGTCCTTAAGGGGAACTCGAATAAGTTTAACTCACAACTCTCATTCTTTCAAAGATTCAATTTTTATACCTGAAAAAGATCTAGTGACATAATAAGTACCTTGATTGAGGTAATTCAATATTTCAGCCTTTATACATTAAAATGGTCTAATGACATATAGATACTTTGATTAAGGTAATTTCATTCAAAGATTCAATCATTGCTTATTAAAACACTCTTCGTGACGACAAAGGGAACTTGAATAAGTTTAACTCAAAACTCGCATTTTTTTCAAAGATTTAATCTTTAAACATCAAAATGGTCTAGTGACATAATAGGTATCTTGATTGAGGTATTTTCATTCAAAGATTCAATCTTTACTAATTAAAACACTCTTCAGGACGTCAAAGGGAACTCGAATAAGTTTTACTCACAACTCTCCTTTTCTTTCGAAGATTCAATCTGGATACATTAAAAAGGTCTAGTGACATAATAGGTACCGTGATTGAGGTAATTTCATTCAAGGAATCAATCTTTACTCATTAAAACACTCTTCGTGACGACAAAGGGAACTCGAATAAGTTTAACTCAAAACTCGCATTTTCAATCGAAGATTTAAACTTTGTAAATTAAAATGGTCTAGTGACATAATAGGTACCTTGATTGAGGTATTTTCATTCAGAGATTCAATCTTTACTCAACAAAACACTCTTCGCGACTTAAAAGGGAACTCGAATAAGCTAAATTCTAAACTCTCATTTTCCTTCAAAGATTCAATCTTAATACGTTAAAACGGTCTAGTGACATAATAGGTACCATGATCAGGGTAATTTCATTCAAAGATTCTATCTGTACTCAGTAAAACACTCTTCGTGTCATCAAAGGGAACTCAAATAATTTTAACTGAAAACTGTCATTTTCTTTCAAAGATTTATTCTTTATACATTGAAATGGGCTAGTGACATAATAGGTACCTTGATTGAGGTATTTTCATTCAAAGATTCATTCATTACTCATTAAAACACTCTTCGTGACGACAAAGGGAACTCGAATAAGTTTAACTCAAAACTCGCGTTTTCAATCGAAGATTTAAACTTTGCAAATTAAAATGGTCAAGTGACATAATAGGTACCTTGATTGAGGTATTTTCATTCAGAGATTCAATCTTTAGTCAACAAAATACTCTTCGCGACTTCAAAGGGAACTTCAATAAGCTAAACTCTAAACTCTCATTCTCTTTAAAAGATTCAATCTTAATACATTAAAACGGTCTAGTGACATAATAGGTACCACGATCAGGGTAATTTAATTCAATGATTCAATCTTTACTCATTAAAACACTCTTCGTGTCGTCAAAGGGAACTCAAATAATTTTAACTGAAAACTCTCATTTTCTTTCAAAGATTTATTCTTTATACATTGAAATGGGCTAGTGACATAATAGGTACCTTGATTGAGGTATTTTCATTCAAAGATTCATTCTTTACTCATTAAAACACTCTCCGTGACTTCATAGGATCTCGAATAAGTTAAACTTAAAACTCTCAGTTTTTTTCAGACATTTATTCTTTATACATTGAAATGGTCTAGTGACATAATAGGTACAGTGATTAAGGTAATTTCATTCAAGGAATCAATCTTTACTCATTAAAACACTCTTCGTGACGACAAAGGGAACTCGAATAAGTTTCACTCAAAACTCGCATTTGCAATCGAAGATTTAAACTTTGCAAATTAAAATGGTCTAGTGAGATAATAGGTACCTTGATTGAGGTATTTTCATTCAGAGATTCAATTTTTAGTCAACAAAACACTCTTCGCGACTTCAAAGGGAACTCGAATAAGCTAGATTCTAAACTCTCATTTTCCTTCAAAGATTCAATCTTAATACATTAAAATGGTCTAGTGACATAATAGGTACCATGATCAGGGTAATTTCATTCAAAGATTCTATCTTTACTCATTAACACACTCTTCGTGTCGTCAAAGGGAACTCAAATAATTTTAACAGAAAACTCTCATTTTCTTTCAAAGATTTATTCTTTATACATTAAAATGGGCTAGTGACATAATAGGTACCTTGATTGAGGTATTTTCATTCAAAGATCCATTCTTTACTCATTAAAACACTCTCCCTGACTTCATAGGGATCTCGAATAGGTTAAACTTAAAACTCTCAGTTTTTTTCAGAGATTGAATCTTTATACATTAGAAAGGTCTAGTGACACAATAGGTGCCTTGATTGAGGTCATTTCATTCAAAGATTCAATCTTTAGTCATTAAAACACTTTTCGTGATGTCAAAGGGAACTCGGATAAGTTGAACTCTCATTTTCTTTCAAAGATTCAATCATTATACAATAAATAGATCTAGTGACATAATAGGTGCCTTGACCCGTGACTTCATAGGGAACTCAAATAAGTTGATCTCCAAACTCTTATTTTCTTTCAAAGATTCAATTTTTATAGGTTAAAAAGTTCTAATGACATAATAAGAACCTTGATTAAGGTAATTTCATTCGAAGATTCCATCTTTACTCATTAAAACACTCTTTATGATGTCAAAGGGAACTCGAATTCGTTTAACTCTAAAACTCTTATTTTCTTTCAAATAAATCTTTGGACATTAAAATGGTCTAGTAACAAAATAGGTGCCTTTATTGAGGTAGTTTCATTCAAAGATACAATCTTTACTCACTAAAAAGCACACTTCTAAACCTTATCGGGAACTCGAATAAGCTAAACTCAAAGCTCTCATTTTCTTTCAAAGATTCGATCTTTATACATTAAAAAGGTCTACTGACATAATAGGTCCATTGAATGATGTAATTTCATTCAAAGATTCAGTATTTACTCATTAAAACACTCTTCGTGATGTCAAAGGGAAATTGAATAAGTTTAACTCAAAACTCACATTTTCTTTCAAAGACCTAATATTTATACATTAAAATGGTCTATTGACATAATAGGTACCTTAATTGAGGTATTTTCATTCAAAGATATAATCTTTCATCATTACAAGACTCTTCGGGACGTCAAAGGAACTCTAATAAGCTTAATTCAAAACTCTAATTTAAAAGGTCAAGTGACATAATAGGTTCCTTGATTGAGACATTTTAATTCAAAGATTCAAACTTTAGTCATTGAAACACTATTTGCGACTTCGCAGGGAACCTGAATATTTTAAACACAAAACTCTCACTTTCTTACAAAGATTCTATCTTTAGCAGTAAAACCACTCTTCGCGACTTCAAAGGGACCTCGAATATGTTAAACTCAAAACTCTAACTCTCTTTCAAAGATTCAGTATTTCAATCTTTATACATTAAAATGGTCTAGTGACATATACGTACCTTGATTGAGGTAATTTCATTCAAAGATTCACTTTTTAGTTATCAAAACACTCGTTGTGACGACAAAGGGAACTCGAATAAGTTAAATTGAAAACTCTCATTTTCTTTCAAAGATTTAATCTTTTGCATTAAAATCGTCTGGTGGCATAATAGGAAACTTAATTGAGGTATTTTCATTCGAAGATTCAATCTTACTCATTAAAACACTAATCGGAACTTCAAAGGGAAGTTGAATAGATTTAACTCAAAACTCTCATTTTCCTTCAAAGCTTTCATCTTTATACCTTAAGAATGTTAGTGACAGAGTAGGTACCTTGATTAAGGTATTTTCATTCAAATATTCAATATTTACTCACTTAAACACTCTTCAGGTCGTTAAGGGGAACTTGAATAAGTTTAATTCACAACTCTCATTCTTTCAAAGATTCAATCTTTTTACATGAAAAAGATCTAGAAACATAATAGGTGCCTTGATTGAGGTAATTCAATATTTCAACCTTTATACATTAAAATGGTATACTGACATATAGATACTTTGATTGAGGTAATTTCATTCAAAGATTCAATCATTGCTCATTAAAACACTCTTCGTGACGACAAAGGGAACTCGAATAAGTTTAACTCAAAACTCGCATTTTTTTCGAAGATTTAATCTTTAAACATCAAAATGGTCTAGTGACATAATAGGTACTTTGATTGAGGTATTTTCATTCAAAGATTCAATCTTTACTCATTAAAACACTCTTCAGGACGTCAAAGGGAACTCGAATAAGTTTAACTCACAACTCTCCTTTTCTTTCGAAGATTCAATCTGGATACATTAAAAAGGTCTAGTGACATAATAGGTACCGTGATTGAGGTAATTTCATTCAAGGAATCAATCTTTACTCATTAAAACACTCTTCGTGACAACAAAGGCACTCGAATAAGTTTAACTCAAAACTCGCATTTTCAATCGAAGATTTAAACTTTGCAAATTAAAATGGTCTAGTGACATACTAGGTACCTCGATTGAGGTATTTTCATTCAGAGATTCAATCTTTAGTCAACAAAACACTCTTCGCGACTTCAAAGGGAACTTCAATAAGCTAAATTCTAAACTCTCATTTTCTTTAAAAGATTCAATCTTAATACATTAAAACGGTCTACTGACATAATAGGTCCATGATCAGGGTAATTTCATTCAAAGATTCTATCTTTACTCATTAAAACACTCTTCGTGTCGTCAAAGGGAACTCAAATAATTTTAACTGAAAACTCTCATTATCTTTCAAAGATTTATTCTTTATACATTGAAATGGGCTAGTGGCATAATAGGTACCTTGATTGAGGTATTTTCATTCAAAGATTCATTCTTTACTCATTAAAACACTCTTCGTTACTTTATAGGGATCTCGAATAAGTTAAACTTAAAACTCTCAATTTTTTTCAGAGATTGAATCTTTATACATTAGAGAGGTCTAGTGACACAATAGGTGCCTTGATTGAGGTCATTTCATTCAAAGATTCAATCTTTACTCATTAAAACACTTTTTGTGATGTCAAAGGGAACTCGAATAAGTTGAACTCTCATTTTCTTTCAAAGATTCAATCATTATACAATAAATAGATCTAGTGACATAATAGGTGCCTTGACCCGTGACTTCATAGGGAACTCGAATAAGTTGATCTCAAAACTCTTATTTTCTTTCAAAGATTCAATTTTTACATGTTAAAAAGTTCTAATGACATAATAGGAACCTTGATTAAGGTAATTTTATTCGAAGATTCCATCTTTACTCATTAAAACACTCTTTGTGACGTCTAAGGGAACTCGAATAAGTTTAACTCAAAAACTCTTATTTTCTTTCAAAGAAATCTTTGGACATTAAAATGGTCTAGTAACAAAATAGGTGCCTTTATTGAGGTAGTTTCATTCAAAGATACAATCTTTACTCACTAAAAAACACTCTTCTCAACCTTATCGGGAACTCGAATAAGCTAAACTCAAAGCTCGCATTTTCTTTCAAAGATTCAATCTTTATACATTAAAAAGGTCTACTGACATAATTGGTCCATTGAATGATGTAATTTCATTCAAAGATTCAATATTTACTCATTAAAACAATCTTCCTGATGTCAAAGGGAACTCGAATAATTTTAACTCAAAACTCACATTTTCTTTCAAAGACTTAATCTTTATACATTAGAATGGTCTACCAACATAATTGGTACCTTAATTGAGGTATTTTCACTCAAAGATATAATCTTTCATCATTACTAGACTCTTCGGGACGTGAAAGGAACTCTAATAAGCTTAATTCAAAACTCTCATTAAAAAGGTCAAGTGAAATAATAGGTTCCTTGATTGAGACATTTTAATTCAAAGATTCAATCTTTAGTCATTGAAGCACTCTTTGCGACTTCGCAGGGAACCTAAATATTTTAAACTCAAAACTCTAACTTTCTGACAAAGACTCTATCTTTAGCAGTAAAACAACTCTTCGCGACTTCAAAGGGACCTCGAATATGTTAAACTCAAAACTCTAACTCTCTTTCAAAGATTCAGTATTTCAATCTTTATACATATAAATGGTCTAGTGACAAATACGTACCTTGATTGAGGTAATTTCATTCAAAGATTCACTCGAATAAGTTTAACTGAAAACTCTCATTTTCTTTCAGAGATTTAATCTTTATGCATTAAAATCCTCGGGTGACATAATAGGAACCTTGATTGAGGTATTTTCATTCAAAGATTCAATCTTACTCATGAAAACACTAATCAGAACGTCAAAGGGAACTTGAATAGATGTAACTCAAAACTCTCATTTTCCTTCAAAGCTTTCATCTTTATACCTTAAGAATGTTAGTGACATAGTAGGTACCTTGATTGAGGTATTTTCATTCAAATATTCAATCTTTACTCACTAAAACACTCTTCATGTCGTTAAGGGGAACTCGAATAAGTTTAACTCACAACTCTTATTCTTTCAAAGATTCAATCTTTGTACATGAAAAAGATCTAGCGACATAATAGGTACCTTGATTAAGGTAATTCAATATTTCAACCTTTATACATTAAAACGGTCTACTGACATATAGATACTTTAATTGAGGTAATTTCATTCAAAGATTCAATTATTGCTCATTAAAACACTCTTCGTGACGACAAAGGGAACTCGAATAAGTTTAACTCAAAACTCTCATTTTTTTCAAAGATTTAATCTTTAAACATCAAAATGGTTTAGTGACATAATAGGTACCTTGATTGAGGTCATTTCATTCAAAGATTCATTCTTTACTCATGAAAACACTCTCCGTGACTTCATAGGGATCTCGAATAAGTTAAACTTAAAACTCTCAGTTTTTTTCAGAGATTGAATTTTTATACATTAGAGAGGTCTAGTGACACAATAGGTGCCTTGATTGAGGTCATTTCATTCAAAGATTCAATCTTTACTCATTAAAACACTTTTCGTGATGTCAAAGGGAACTCGAATAAGTTGAATTCTCATTTTCTTTCAAAGATTCAATCATTATACAATAAATAGATCTAGTGACATAATAGGTGCCTTGACCCGTGACTTCAAAGGGAACTCGAATTAGTTGATCTCAAAACTCATATTTTCTTTCAAAGATTCAATTTTTACACCTTAAAAAGTTCTAATGACATAATAGGAACCTTGATTAAGGTAATTTCATTCGAAGATTCCATCTTTACTCATTAAAACACTCTTTGTGACGTCAAATGGAACTCGAATACGTTTAACTCAAAAACTGTTATTTTCTTTCAAAGAAATCTTTGGACATTAAAATGGTCTAGTAACAAAATAGGTGCCTTTATTGAGGTAGTTTCATTCAAAGTTACAATCTTTACTCACTAAAAAACACTCTTCTCAACCTTATCGGGAACTCGAATAAGCTAAACTCAAAGCTCTCATTTTCTTTCAAAGATTCAATCTTTATACATTAAAAAGGTCTACTGACATAATAGGTCCATTGAATGATGTAATTTCATTCAAAGATTCAGTATCTACTCATTAAAACACTCTTCGTGATGTCAAAGGGAACTCGAATAAGTTTAACTCAAAACTCACATTTTCTTTCAAAGACTTAATCTTTATATATTAAAATGGTCTACTGACATCATAGGTACCTTAATTGAGGTATTTTCATTCAAAGATATAATCTTTCATCATTACTAGACTCTTCGGGACGTCAAAGGAACTCTAATAAGCTTAATTCAAGACTCTCATTAAAAAGGTCAAGTGACATAATAGGTTCCTTGATTGAGACATTTTAATTCAAAGATTCAATCTTTAGTCATTGAAACACTCTTTGCGACTTCGCAGGGAACCTGAATATTTTAAACTCAAAACTCTAACTTTCTTACAAAGACTCTATCTTTAGCAGTAAAACCACTCTTCGCGACTTCAAAGGGACCTCGAATATGTTAAACTCAAAACTCTAACTCTCTTTCAAAGATTCAGTACTTCAATCTTTATACGTTAAAATGGTCTAGTCACATATACGTACCTTGATTGAGGTAATTTCATTTAAAGATTCACTTTTTAGTTATTAAAACACTCATTGTGACGACAAAGGGAACTCGAATAAGTTTAACTGAAAACTCTAATTTTCTTTCAAAGATTTAATCTTTATGCATTAAAATCATCTGGTGACATAATAGGAAACTTGATTGAGGTATTTTCATTCAAAGATTCAATCTTAGTCATTAAAACACTAATCGGAACGTGAAAGGGAACTTGAATAGATTTAACTCAAAACTCTCATTTTCCTTTAAAGCTTTCATCTTTATACCTTAAGATTGTTAGTGATATAGTAGGTACCTTGATTGAGGTATTTTCATTCAAATATTCAATCTTTACTCACTAAAACACTCTTCAGGTCGTTAAGGGGAACTCGAATAAGTTTAACTCACAACTCTCATTCTTTCAAATATTCAATCTTTATACATGAAAAAGATCTAGTGACATAATAGGTACCTTGATTGAGGTAATTCAATATTTCAACCTTTATACATTAAAATGGTCTACTGACATATAGATACTTTGATTGAGGTAATTTCATTCAAAGATTCAATCATTGCTCATTAAAACACTCTTCGTGACGACAAAGGGAACTCGAATAAGTTTAACTCAAAACTCGCATTTTTTTCAAAGATTTAATCTTTAAACATCAAAATGGTCTAGTGACATAATAGGTACCTTGATTGAGGTATTTTCATTCAAAGATTCAATCTTTACACATTAAAACACTCTTCAGGACGTCAAAGGGAACTCGAATAAGTTTAACTCACAACTCTCTTTTTCTTTCGAAGATTCAATCTTGATACACTAAAAAGGTCTAGTGACATAATAGGTACCGTGATTGCGATAATTTCATTCAGGGAATCAATCTTTACTCATTAAAACACTCTTCGTGACGACAAAGGGAACTCGAATAAGTTTAACTCAAAACTCGCATTTTCAATCGAAGATTTAAACTTTGCAAATTAAAATGGTCTAGTGACATAATAGGTACCTTAATTGAGGTATTTTCGTTCGGAGATTCAATCTTTAGTCAACAAAACACTCTTCGCGACTTCAAAGAGAACTCGAATAAGCTAAATTCTAAACTCTCATTTTCTTTCAAAGATTCAATCTTAATATATTAAAACGGTCTAGTTACATAATAGGTACCATGATCAGGGTAATTTAATTTAAAGATTCTATCTTTACTCATTAAAACACTCTTCGTGTCGTCAAAGGGAACTCAAATAATTTTAACTGAAAACTCTCATTTTCTTTCAAAGATTTATTCTTTTTACATTGAAATGGGCTAGTGACATAATAGGTACCTTGATTGAGGTATTTTCATTCAAAGATTCATTCTTTACTCATTAAAACACTCTCTGTGACTTCATAGGGATCTCGAATAAGTTAAACTTAAAACTCTCAATTTTTTTCAGAGATTGAATCTTTATACATTAGAGAGGTCTAGTGACACAATAGGTGCCTTGATTGAGGTCATTTCATTCAAAGATTCAATCTTTACTCATTAAAACACTTTCCGTGTTGTCAAAGGGAACTCGAATAAGTTGAACTCTCATTTTCTTTCAAAGATTCAATCATTATACAATAAATAGATCTAGAGACATAATAGGTGCCCTGACCCGTGACTTCTTAGGGAACTCGAATAAGTTAATCTCAAAACTCTTATTTTCTTTCAAAGATTCAATTTTTACAGGTTAAAAAGTTCTGATGACATAATAAGAACCTTGATTAAGGTAATTTCATTCGAAGATTCCATCTTTACTCATTAAAACACTCTTTGTGACGTAAAAGGAACTCTAATAAGCTTAATTCAAAACTCTCATTAAAAAGGTCAAGTGACATAATTGGTTCCTTGATTGAGACTTTTTAATTCAAAGATTCAATCTTCAGTCATTGAAAAACTCTTCGCGGCTTCGCAGGGAACCTGAATATTTTAAACTCAAAACTTTCACTTTCTTATAAAGATTCTATCTTTAGCAGTAAAACCACTCTTCGCAACTTCAAAGGGACCTCGAATATGTTAAACTCAAAAATCTAACTCTCTTTCTAAGATTCAGTATTTCAATCTTTATACATTAAAATGGACTAGTGACATATACGTACCTTTATTGAGGTAATTTCAATCAAAGATTCACTTTTTAGTTATTAAAACACTCATTGTGACGACAAAGGGAACTCGAATAAGTTTAACTGAAAACTCTCATTTTCTTTCAAAGATTTAATCTTTATGCATTAAAATCGTCTGGTGACATAATAGGAACCTTGATTGAGGTATTTTCATTCAAAGATTCAATCTTAGTCATTAAAACACTAATCGGAACGGCAAAGGGAACTTAAATAGATTTAACTCAAAACTCTCATTTTCCTTCAAAGCTTTCATCTTTATACCTTAAGAATGTTAGTGACATAGTAGGTACCTCGATTGAGGTATTTTCATTCAAATATTCAATCTTTACTCACCAAAACACTCTTCAGGTCGTTAAGGTGAACTCGAATAAGTTTAACTCATAACTCTCATTCTTTCAAGATTCAATCTTAATACATGAAAAAGATCTAGTGACATAATATGTACCTTGATTGAGGTAATTCAATATTTCAACCTTTATACATTAAAATGGTCTACTGACATATAGATACTTTGATTGAGGTAATTTCATTCAAAGATTCAATCATTGCTCATTAAAACACTCTTCGTGACGACAAAGGGAACTCGAATAAGTTTAACTCAAAACTCGCATTTTTTTCAAAGATTTAATCTTTAAACATCAAAATGGTCTAGTGACATAATAGGTACCTTGATTGAGGTATTTTCATTCAAAGATTCAATCTTTACTCATTAAAACACTCTTCAGGACGGCAAAGGGAACTCGAATAAGTTTAACTCACAACTCTCCTTTTCTTTCGAAGATTCAATCTTGATACATTAAAAAGGTCTAGTGACATAATAGGTACCGTGATTGCGGTAATTTCATTCAGGGAATCAATCTTTACTCATTAAAACACTCTTTGTGACGACAAAGGGAACTCGAATAAGTTTAACTCAAAACTCGCATTTTCAATCGAAGATTTAAACTTTGCAAATTAAAATGGTCTAGTGACATAATAGGTACCGTGATTGAGGTATTTTTATTCGGAGATTCAATCTTTAGTCAACAAAACACTCTTCGCGACTTCAAAGGGAACTCGAATAAGCTAAATTCTAAACTCTCATTTTCTTTCAAAGATTCAATCTTAATACATTAAAACGGTCTAGTGACATAATAGGTACCATGATCAGAGTAATTTATTCAAAGATTCTATCTTTACTCATTAAAACACTCTTCGTGTCGTCAAAGGGAATTCAAATAATTTTAACTGAAAACTCTCATTTTCTTTCAAAGATTTATTCTTTATACATTGAAATGGGCTAGTGACATAATAGATACCTTGATTGAGGTCATTTCATTCAAAGATTCATTCTTTACTCATTAAAACACTTTCCGTGACTTCATAGGGATATCGAATAAGTTAAACTTAAAACTCTTAGTTTTTTTCAGAGATTGAATCTTTATACATTAGAGAGGTCTAGTGACACAATAGGTGCCTTGATTGAGGTCATTTCGTTCAAAGATTCAATCTTTACTCATTAAAACACTTTTCGTGATGTCAAAGGGAATTCGAATAAGTTGAACTCTCATTTTCTTTCAAAGATTCAATCATTGTACAATAAATAGATCTAGTGACATAATAGGTGCCTTGACCCGTGACTTCAAAGGGAACTCGAATAAGTTGATCTCAAAACTCATATTTTCTTTCAAAGATTTAATGTTTACACGTTAAAAAGTTTTAATGACATAATAGGAACCTTGATTAAGGTAATTTCATTCGAAGATTCCATCTTTAGTCATTAAAACAATCTTTGTGACGTCAAAGGGAACTCGAATAAGTTGAACTCTCATTTTCTTTCAAAGATTCAATTATTATACAATAAATAGATCTAGTAACATAATAGGTGCCTTGACCAGTGACTTTATAGGGAACTCGAATAAGTTGATCTCAAAACTCTTAATTTCTTTCAAAGATTCAATTTTTACACATTAAAAAGTTCTAATGGCATAATAGGAACCTTGATTATGGTAATTTCACTCAAAGATTCTATCTTTACTCATAAAAACACTCTTTATGACGTCAAAGGGAACTTGAATACGTTTAACTCAAAAACTCTTATTTTCTTTCAAAGAAATCTTTGGACATTAAAATGGTCTAGTAACAAAATAGGTGCCTTTATTGAGGTATTTTCATTCAAAGATACAATCTTTACTCACTAAAAAACACTCTTCTCAACCTTATCGGGGACTCGAATAAGCTAAACTCAAAGCTCTCATTTTCTTTCAAAGATTCAATCTTTATATATTAAAAAGGTCTACTGACACAATAGGTCCATTGAATGATGTAATTTCATTCAATGATTCAGTATTTACTCATTAAAACACTCTTCATGATGTCAAAGGGAACTCGAATAAGTTTAACTCAAAACTCACATTTTCTTTCAAAGACTTAATCTTTATACATTAAAATGGTCTACTGACATAATAGGTACATTAATTGAGGTATTTTCATTCAAAGATATAATCTTTCATCATTACAAGACTCTTCGGGACGTCAAAGGAACTCTAATAAGCTTAATTCAAAACTCTCATTAAAAAGGTCAAGTGACATAATAGGTTTCTTGATTGAGACATTTTAATTCAAAGATTCAATCTTTAGTCATTGAAACACTCTTGGCGACTTCGCAGGGAACCTGAATATTTTAAACTCAAAACTCTCACTTTCTTACAAAGATTCTATCTTTAGCAGTAAAACCACTCTTCGCGACTTCAAAGGGACCTCGAATATGTTAAACTCAAAACTCTAACTCTCTTTTAAAGATTCAGTATTTCAATCTTTATACATTAAAATGGTCTAGTGACATATACGTACCTTGATTGAGGTAATTTCATTCAAAGATTCACTTTTTAGTTATTAAAACACTCATTGTGACGACAAAGGGAACTCGAATAAGTTTAACGAAAAACTCTCATTTTCTTTCAAAGATTTAATCTTTATGCATTAAAATCGTCTGGTGACATAATAGGAACCTTGATTGAGGTATTTTCATTCAAATATTCAATCTTACTCATTAAAACACTAATCGGAACGTCAAAGGGAACTTGAATAGATTTAACTCAAAACTCTCATTTTCCTTCAAAGCTTTCGTCTTTATACCTTAAGTATGTTAGTGACATAGTAGGTACCTTGATTGAGGTATTTTTATTCAAATATTCAATCTTTACTCACTAAAACACTCTTCAGGTCATTAAGGGGAACTCGAATAAGTTTAACTCACAACTCTCATTCTTTCAAAGATTCAATCTTTATACATGAAAAAGATCTAGTGACATAATAGGTACCTTGATTGAGGTAATTCAATATTTCAACCTTTATGCATTAAAATGGTCTACTGACATATCGATACTTTGATTGAGGTAATTTCATTCAAAGATTCAATCATTGCTCATTAAAACACTCTTCGTGACAACAAAGGGAACTCGAATAAGTTTAACTCAAAACTCGCATTTTTTTCAAAGATTTAGTCTTTAAACATCAAAATGGTCTAGCGACATAATCGGTACCTTGATTGAGGTATTTTCATTCAAAGATTCAATCTTTACTCATTAAAACACTCTTCAGGACGTCAAAGGGAACTCGAATAAGTTTAACTCACAACTCTCCTTTTCTTTCGAAGATTCAATCTTGATACACTAAAAAGGTCTAGTGACATAATAGGTACCGTGATTGCGATAATTTCATTCAGGGAATCAATCTTTACTCATTAAAACACTCTTCGTGACGACAAAGGGAACTCGAATAAGTTTAACTCAAAACTCGCATTTTCAATCGAAGATTTAAACTTTGCAAATTAAAATGGTCTAGTGACATAATAGGTACCTTAATTGAGGTATTTTCGTTCGGAGATTCAATCTTTAGTCAACAAAACACTCTTCGCGACTTCAAAGAGAACTCGAATAAGCTAAATTCTAAACTCTCATTTTCTTTCAAAGATTCAATCTTAATATATTAAAACGGTCTAGTTACATAATAGGTACCATGATCAGGGTAATTTAATTTAAAGATTCTATCTTTACTCATTAAAACACTCTTCGTGTCGTCAAAGGGAACTCAAATAATTTTAACTGAAAACTCTCATTTTCTTTCAAAGATTTATTCTTTTTACATTGAAATGGGCTAGTGACATAATAGGTACCTTGATTGAGGTATTTTCATTCAAAGATTCATTCTTTACTCATTAAAACACTCTCTGTGACTTCATAGGGATCTCGAATAAGTTAAACTTAAAACTCTCAATTTTTTTCAGAGATTGAATCTTTATACATTAGAGAGGTCTAGTGACACAATAGGTGCCTTGATTGAGGTCATTTCATTCAAAGATTCAATCTTTACTCATTAAAACACTTTCCGTGTTGTCAAAGGGAACTCGAATAAGTTGAACTCTCATTTTCTTTCAAAGATTCAATCATTATACAATAAATAGATCTAGAGACATAATAGGTGCCCTGACCCGTGACTTCTTAGGGAACTCGAATAAGTTAATCTCAAAACTCGTATTTTCTTTCAAAGATTCAATTTTTACAGGTTAAAAAGTTCTGATGACATAATAAGAACCTTGATTAAAGTAATTTCATTCGAAGATTCCATCTTTACTCATTAAAACACTCTTTGTGACGTAAAAGGAACTCTAATAAGCTTAATTCAAAACTCTCATTAAAAAGGTCAAGTGACATAATTGGTTCCTTGATTGAGACTTTTTAATTCAAAGATTCAATCTTCAGTCATTGAAAAACTCTTCGCGGCTTCGCAGGGAACCTGAATATTTTAAACTCAAAACTTTCACTTTCTTATAAAGATTCTATCTTTAGCAGTAAAACCACTCTTCGCAACTTCAAAGGGACCTCGAATATGTTAAACTCAAAAATCTAACTCTCTTTCTAAGATTCAGTATTTCAATCTTTATACATTAAAATGGACTAGTGACATATACGTACCTTTATTGAGGTAATTTCAATCAAAGATTCACTTTTTAGTTATTAAAACACTCATTGTGACGACAAAGGGAACTCGAATAAGTTTAACTGAAAACTCTCATTTTCTTTCAAAGATTTAATCTTTATGCATTAAAATCGTCTGGTGACATAATAGGAACCTTGATTGAGGTATTTTCATTCAAAGATTCAATCTTAGTCATTAAAACACTAATCGGAACGGCAAAGGGAACTTAAATAGATTTAACTCAAAACTCTCATTTTCCTTCAAAGCTTTCATCTTTATACCTTAAGAATGTTAGTGACATAGTAGGTACCTCGATTGAGGTATTTTCATTCAAATATTCAATCTTTACTCACCAAAACACTCTTCAGGTCGTTAAGGGGAACTCGAATAAGTTTAACTCACAACTCTCATTCTTTCAAGATTCAATCTTTATACATGAAAAAGATCTAGTGACATAATATGTACCTTGATTGAGGTAATTCAATATTTCAACCTTTATACATTAAAATGGTCTACTGACATATAGATACTTTGATTGAGGTAATTTCATTCAAAGATTCAATCATTGCTCATTAAAACACTCTTCGTGACGACAAAGGGAACTCGAATAAGTTTAACTCAAAACTCGCATTTTTTTCAAAGATTTAATCTTTAAACATCAAAATGGTCTAGTGACATAATAGGTACCTTGATTGAGGTATTTTCATTCAAAGATTCAATCTTTACTCATTAAAACACTCTTCAGGACGGCAAAGGGAACTCGAATAAGTTTAACTCACAACTCTCCTTTTCTTTCGAAGATTCAATCTTGATACATTAAAAAGGTCTAGTGACATAATAGGTACCGTGATTGCGGTAATTTCATTCAGGGAATCAATCTTTACTCATTAAAACACTCTTCGTGACGACAAAGGGAACTCGAATAAGTTTAACTCAAAACTCGCATTTTCAATCGAAGATTTAAACTTTGCAAATTAAAATGGTCTAGTGACATAATAGGTACCGTGATTGAGGTATTTTTATTCGGAGATTCAATCTTTAGTCAACAAAACACTCTTCGCGACTTCAAAGGGAACTCGAATAAGCTAAATTCTAAACTCTCATTTTCTTTCAAAGATTCAATCTTAATACATTAAAACGGTCTAGTGACATAATAGGTACCATGATCAGAGTAATTTATTCAAAGATTCTATCTTTACTCATTAAAACACTCTTCGTGTCGTCAAAGGGAACTCAAATAATTTTAACTGAAAACTCTCATTTTCTTTCAAAGATTTATTCTTTATACATTGAAATGGGCTAGTGACATAATAGGTACCTTGATTGAGGTATTTTAATTCAAAGATTCATTCTTTACTCATTAAAACACTCTCCGTGACTTCATAGGGATCTCGAATAAGTTAAACATAAAACTCTCAGTTTTTTTTAGAGATTGAATCTTTATACATTAGAGAGGTCTAGTGACACAATAGGTGCCTTGATTGAGGTCATTTCATTCAAAGATTCAATCTTTACTCATTAAAACACTTTTCGGGATGTCAAAGGGAACTCGAATAAGTTGAACTCTCATTTTCTTTCAAAGATTCAATCATTATACAATAAATAGATCTAGTGACATAATAGGTGCCTTGACCTGTGACTTCATAGGGAACTCGAATAAGTTGATCTCAATACTCTTATTTTCTTTCAAAGATTCAATTTTTACACGTTAAAAAGTTCAAATGGCATAATAGGAACCTTGATTAAGGTAATTTCATTCGGAGATTCCATCTTTACTCATTAAAACACTCTTTGTGACGTCAATGGGAACTCGAATACGTTTAACTCAAAAACTCTTATTTTCTTTCAAAGAAAACTTTGGACATTAAAGTGGTCTAGTAACAAATAGGTGCCTTTATTGAGGTAGTTTCATTCAAAGATACAATCTTTACTCACTAAAAAACACTCTTCTCAACCTTATCGGGAACTCGAATAAGCTAAACTCAAAGCTCTCATTTTCTTTCAAAGATTCAATCTTTATACATTTAAAGGTCTACTGACATAATAGGTCCCTTGAATGATGTAATTTCATTCAAAGATTCAGTATTTACTCATTAAAACACTCTTCGTGATGTCAAAGGGAACTCGAATAAGTTTAACTCAAAACTCACATTTTCTCTCAAAGACTTAATCTTTATACATTAAAATAGTCTACTGACATAATAGGCACCTTAATTGAGGTATTTTCATTCAAAGATATAATCTTTCATCATTATAAGACTCTTCGGGACGTCAAAGGAACTCTAATAAGCTTAATTCAAAACTCTCATTAAAAAGGTCAAGTGACATAATAGGTTCCTTGATTGAGACATTTTAATTCAAAGATTCAATCTTTAGTCATTGAAACACTCTTGGCGACTTCGCAGGGAACCTGAATATTTTAAACTCAAAACTCTCACTTTCTTACAAAGATTCTATCTTTAGCAGTAAAACCACTCTTCGCGACTTCAAAGGGACCTCGAATATGTTAAACTCAAAACTCTAACTCTCTTTTAAAGATTCAGTATTTCAATCTTTATACATTAAAATGGTCTAGTGACATATACGTACCTTGATTGAGGTAATTTCATTCAAAGATTCACTTTTTAGTTATTAAAACACTCATTGTGACGACAAAGGGAACTCGAATAAGTTTAACGAAAAACTCTCATTTTCTTTCAAAGATTTAATCTTTATGCATTAAAATCGTCTGGTGACATAATAGGAACCTTAATTGAGGTATTTTCATTCAAATATTTAATCTTACTCATTAAAACACTAATCGGAACGTCAAAGGGAACTTGAATAGATTTAACTCAAAACTCTCATTTTCCTTCAAAGCTTTCGTCTTTATACCTTAAGTATGTTAGTGACATAGTAGGTACCTTGATTGAGGTATTTTTATTCAAATATTCAATCTTTACTCACTAAAACACTCTTCAGGTCATTAAGGGGAACTCGAATAAGTTTAACTCACAACTCTCATTCTTTCAAAGATTCAATCTTTATACATGAAAAAGATCTAGTGACATAATAGGTACCTTGATTGAGGTAATTCAATATTTCAACCTTTATGCATTAAAATGGTCTACTGACATATCGATACTTTGATTGAGGTAATTTCATTCAAAGATTCAATCATTGCTCATTAAAACACTCTTCGTGACAACAAAGGGAACTCGAATAAGTTTAACTCAAAACTCGCATTTTTTTCAAAGATTTAATCTTTAAACATCAAAATGGTCTAGTGACATAATCGGTACCTTGATTGAGGTATTTTCATTCAAAGATTCAATCTTTACTCATTAAAACACTCTTCAGGACGTCAAAGGGAACTCGAATAAGTTTAACTCACAACTCTCCTTTTCTTTCGAAGATTCAATCTTGATACATTAAAAATGTCTAGTGACATAATAGGTACCGTGATTGAGGTAATTTGATTCAAGGAATCAATCTTTACTCATTATAACACTCTTCGTGACGACAAAGGGAACTCGAATAAGTTTAACTCAAAACTCGTATTTTCAATCGAAGATTTAAACTTTGCAAATTAAAATGGTCTAGTGACATAATAGGTACCTTGATTGAGGTATTTTCAATCAGAGATTTAATCTTTAGTCAACAAAACACTCTTTACGACTTCAAAGGGAACTCGAATAAGTTAAATTATGAACTCTCATTTTCTTTCAAAGATTCAATCTTAATACATTAAAACGGTCTAGTGACATAATAGGTACCATGATCAGGGTAATTTCATTCAAAGATTCTATCTTTACTCATTAAAACACTCTTCGTGTCGTCAAAGGGAACTCAAATAATTTTAACTGAAAACTCTCATTTTCTTTCAAAGA
This sequence comes from Cornus florida, assembly GCF_030987335.1. NCBI lineage: Eukaryota > Viridiplantae > Streptophyta > Magnoliopsida > Cornales > Cornaceae > Cornus > Cornus florida. Next base: position 67,750,558 of record NW_026775577.1, read on the forward strand.
TTTATTCTTTATACATTGAAATGGGCTAGTGACATAATAGGTACCTTGATTGAGGTATTTTAATTCAAAGATTCATTCTTTACTCATTAAAACACTCTCCGTGACTTCATAGGGATCTCGAATAAGTTAAACATAAAACTCTCAGTTTTTTTCAGAGATTGAATCTTTATACATTAGAGAGGTCTAGTTACACAATAGGTGCCTTGATTGAGGTCATTTCATTCAAAGATTCAATCTTTACTCATTAAAACACTTTTCGGGATGTCAAAGGGAACTCGAATAAGTTGAACTCTCATTTTCTTTCAAAGATTCAATCATTATACAATAAATAGATCTAGTGACATAATAGGTGCCTTGACCTGTGACTTCATAGGGAACTCGAATAAGTTGATCTCAATACTCTTATTTTCTTTCAAAGATTCAATTTTTACACGTTAAAAAGTTCTAATGGCATAATAGGAACCTTGATTAAGGTAATTTCATTCGGAGATTCCATCTTTACTCATTAAAACACTCTTTGTGACGTCAAAGGGACTCGAATACGTTTAACTCAAAAACTCTTATTTTCTTTCAAAGAAAACTTTGGACATTAAAATGGTCTAGTAACAAATAGGTGCCTTTATTGAGGTAGTTTCATTCAAAGATACAATCTTTACTCACTAAAAAACACTCTTCTCAACCTTATCGGGAACTCGAATAAGCTAAACTCAAAGCTCTCATTTTCTTTCAAAGATTCAATCTTTATACATTTAAAGGTCTACTGACATAATAGGTCCCTTGAATGATGTAATTTCATTCAAAGATTCAGTATTTACTCATTAAAACACTCTTCGTGATGTCAAAGGGAACTCGAATAAGTTTAACTCAAAACTCACATTTTCTCTCAAAGACTTAATCTTTATACATTAAAATAGTCTACTGACATAATAGGCACCTTAATTGAGGTATTTTCATTCAAAGATATAATCTTTCATCATTATAAGACTCTTCGGGACGTCAAAGGAACTCTAATAAGCTTAATTCAAAACTCTCATTAAAAAGGTCAAGTGACATAATAGGTTCCTTGATTGAGACATTTTAATTCAAAGATTCAATCTTTAGTCATTGAAACACTCTTTGCGACTTCGCAGGGAACCTGAATATTTTAAACTCAAAACTCTCACTTTCTTACAAAGATTCTATCTTTAGCAGTAAAACCACTCTTCGCGACTTCAAAGGGACCTCGAATATGTTAAACTCAAAACTCCAACTCTCTTTCAAAGATTCAGTATTTCAATCTTTATACATTAAAATGGTCTAGTGACATATACGTGCCTTGATTGAGGTAATTTCATTCAAAGATTCACTTTTTTGGTTATTAAAACACTCATTATGACGACAAAGGGAACTCGAATAAGTTTAACTGAAAACTCTCATTTTCTTTCAAAGATTTAATCTTTATGCATTAAAATCGTCTGGTGACTTAATAGGAACCATGATTGAGGTATTTTCATTCAAAGATTCAATCTTACTCATTAAAACACTAATCGGAATGTCAAAGGGAACTTGAATAGATTTAACTCAAAACTCTCATTTTCCTTCAAAGCTTTCATCTTTATACCTTAAGAATGTTAGTGACATAGTAGGTACCTTGATTGAGGTATTTTCATTCAAATTTTCAATCTTTACTCACTAAAACACTCTTTAGGTCGTTAAGGGGAAGTCGAATAAGTTTAACTCACAACTCTCATTCTTTCAAAGATTCAATCTTTTTACATGAAAAAGATTTAGAAACATAATAGGTACCTTGATTGAGGTAATTCAATATTTCAACCTTTATACATTAAAATGGTCTACTGACATATAGATACTTTGATTGAGGTAATTTCAATCAAAGATTCAATCATTGCTCATTAAAACACTCTTCGTGACGACAAAGGGAACACGAATAAGTTTAACTCAAAACTCGCATTTTTTTCGAAGATTTAATCTTTAAACATCAAAATGGTCTAGTGACATAATAGGTACTTTGATTGAGGTATTTTCATTCAAAGATTCAATCTTTACTCATTAAAACACTCTTCAGGACGTCAAAGGGAACTCGAATAAGTTTAACTCACAACTCTCCTTTTCTTTCGAAGATTCAATCTGGATACATTAAAAAGGTCTAGTGACATAATAGGTACCGTGATTGAGGTAATTTCATTCAAGGAATGAATCTTTACTCATTAAAACACTCTTCGTGACGACAAAGGCACTCGAATAAGTTTAACTCAAAACTCGCATTTTCAATCGAAGATTTAAACTTTGCAAATTAAAATGGTCTAGTGACATACTAGGTACCTCGATTGAGGTATTTTCATTCAGAGATTCAATCTTTAGTCAACAAAACACTCTTCGCGACTTCAAAGGGAACTTCAATAAGCTAAATTCTAAACTCTCATTTTCTTTCAAAGATTCAATCTTAATACATTAAAACGGTCTAGTGACATAATAGGTACCATGATCAGGATAATTTCATTCAAAGATTCTATCTTTACTCATTAAAACACTCTTCGTGTCGTCAATGGGAACTCAAATAATTTTAACTGAAAACTCTCATTATCTTTCAAAGATTTATTCTTTATACATTGAAATGGGGTACTGACATAATAGGTACCTTGATTGAGGTATTTTCATTCAAAGATTCATTCTTTACTCATTAAAACACTCTTCGTTACTTCTTAGGGATCTCGAATAAGTTAAACTTAAAACTCTCAGTTTTTTTCAGAGATTGAATCTTTATACATTAGAGAGGTCTAGTGACACAATAGGTGCCTTGATTGAGGTCATTTCATTCAAAGATTCAATCTTTACTCATTAAAACACTTTTCGTGATGTCAAAGGGAACTCGAATAAGTTGAACTCTCATTTTCTTTCAAAGATTCAATCATTATACAATAAATAGATCTAGTGACATAATAGGTGCCTTGACCCGTGACTTCATAGGGAACTCGAATAAGTTGATCTCAAAACTCTTATTTTCTTTCAAAGATTCAATTTTTACACGTTAAAAAGTTCTAATGACATAATAGGAACCCTGATTAAGGTAATTTTATTCGAAGATTCCATCTTTACTCATTAAAACACTCTTTGTGACGTCTAAGGGAACTCGAATAAGTTTAACTCAAAAACTCTTATTTTCTTTCAAAGAAATCTTTGGACAATAAAATGGTCTAGTAACAAAATAGGTGCCTTTATTGAGGTAGTTTCATTCAAAGATACAATCTTTACTCACTAAAAAACACTCTTCTCAACCTTATCGGGAACTCGAATAAGCTAAACTCAAAGCTCTCATTTTCTTTCAAAGATTCAATCTTTATACATTAAAAAGGTCTACTGACATAATTGGTCCATTGAATGATGTAATTTCATTCAAAGATTCAGTATTTACACATTAAAACACTCTTCCTAATGTCAAACGGAACTCGAATAAGTTTAACTCAAAACTCACATTTTCTTTCAAAGACTTAATCTTTATACATTAGAATGGTCTACCGACATAATAGGTACCTTAATTGAGGTATTTTCATTCAAAGATATAATCTTTCATCATTACTAGACTCTTCGGGACGTCAAAGGAACTCTAATAAGCTTAATTCAAAACTCTCATTAAAAAGGTCAAGTGACATAATAGGTTCCTTGATTGAGACTTTTTAATTTAAAGATTCAATCTTTAGTCATTGAAACACTCTTTGCGACTTCGCAAGGAACCTGAATATTTTAAACTCAAAACTCTAACTTTCTTACAAAGACTCTATCTTTAGCAGTAAAACCACTCTTCGCGACTTCAAAGGGACCTCGAATATGTTAAACTCAAAACTCTAACTCTCTTTCAAAGATTCAGTATTTCAATCTTTATACATTAAAATGGTCTAGTGACATATACGTACCTTGATTGAGGTAATTTCATTCAAAGATTCACTTTTTAGTTATTAAAACACTCATTGTGAGGACAAAGGGAACTCGAATAAGTTTAACGAAAAACTCTCATTTTCTTTCAAAGATATAATCTTTATGCATTAAAATCGTCTGGTGACATAATAGGAACCTTGATTGAGGTATTTTCATTCAAATATTCAATCTTACTCATTAAAACACTAATCGGAATGTCAAATGGAACTTGAATAGATTTAACTCAAAACTCTCATTTTCCTTCAAAGCTTTCGTCTTTATACCTTAAGAATGTTAGTGACATAGTAGGTACCTTGATTGAGGTATTTTTATTCAAATATTCAATCTTTACTCACTAAAACACTCTTCAGGTCATTAAGGGGAACTCGAATAAGTTTAACTCACAACTCTCATTCTTTCAAAGATTCAATCTTTATACATGAAAAAGATCTAGCGACATAATAGGTACCTTGATTGAGGTAATTCAATATTTCAACCTTTATGCATTAAAATGGTCTACTGACATATAGATACTTTGATTGTGGTAATTTCATTCAAAGATTCAATCATTGCTCATTAAAACACTCTTCGTGACGACAAAAGGAACTCGAATAAGTTTAACTCAAAACTCGCATTTTTTTCAAAGATTTAATCTTTAAACATCAAAATGGTTTAGTGACATAATAGGTACCTTGATTGAGGTAATTTCATTCAAAGATTCATTCTTTACTCATTAAAACACTATCCGTGACTTCATAGGGATCTCGAATAAGTTAAACTTAAAACTCTCAGTCTTTTTCAGAGACTGAATCTTTATACATTAGAGAGGTCTAGTGACACAATAGGTGCCTTGATTGAGCTCATTTCATTCAAAGATTCAATCTTTACTCATTAAAACACTTTTCGTGATGTCAAAGGGAACTCGAATAAGTTGAATTCTCATTTTCTTTCAAAGATTCAATTATTATACAATAAATAGATCTAGTGACATAATAGGTGCCTTGACCCGTGACTTCAAAGGGAACTCGAATAAGTTGATCTCAAAACTCATATTTTCTTTCAAAGATTCAATTTTTACACGTTAAAAAGTTCTAATGACATAATAGAAACCTTGATTAAGGTAATTTCATTCGAAGATTCCATCTTTACTCATTAAAACACTCTTTGTGACGTCTAAGGGAACTCGAATACGTTTAACTCAAAAACTCTTATTTTCTTTCAAAGAAATCTTTGGACATTAAAATGGTCTAGTAACAAAATAGTTGCCTTTATTGAGGTAGTTTCATTCAAAGTTACAATCTTTACTCACTAAAAAACACTCTTCTCAACCTTATCGGGAACTCGAATAAGCTAAACTCAAAGCTCTCATTTTCTTTCAAAGATTCAATCTTTATACATTAAAAAGGTCTACTGACATAATAGGTCCATTGAATGATGTAATTTCATTCAAAGATTCAGTATTTACTCATTAAAACACTCTTCGTGATGTCAAAGGGAACTCGAATAAGTTTAACTCAAAACTCACATTTTCTTTCAAAGACTTAATCTTTATATATTAAAATGGTCTACTGACATCATAGGTACCTTAATTGAGGTATTTTCATTCAAAGATATAATGTTTCATCATTACAAGACTCTTCGGGACGTCAAAGGAACTCTAATAAGCTTAATTCAAAACTCTCATTAAAAAGGTAAAGTGACATAATAGGTTCATTGATTGAGACATTTTAATTCAAAGATTCAATCTTTAGCCATTGAAACACTCTTTGCGACTTCGCAGGGAACCTGAATATTTTAAACTCAAAACTCTCACTTTTTTACAAAGATTCTATCCTTAGCAGTAAACCACTCTTCGCGACTTCAAAGGGACCTCGAATATGTTAAACTCAAAACTCTAACTCTCTTCCAAAGATTCAGTATTTCAATCTTTATACATTAAAATGGTCTAGTGACATATACGTACCTTTATTGAGGTAATTTCATTCAAAGATTCACTTTTTAGTTATTAAAACACTCATTGTGACGACAAAGGGAATTTGAATAAGTTTAACTGAAAACTCTCATTTTCTTTCAAAGATTTAATCTTTATGCATTAAAATCGTCTGGTGACATAATAGGAATCTTGATTGAGGTATTTTCATTCAAAGATTCAATCTTACTCATTAAAATACTAATCGGAACGTCAAAGGGAACTTGAATAGATTTAACTGATAACTCTCATTTTCCACCAAAGCTTTCGTCTTTATACCTTAAGAATGTTAGTGACATAGTAGGTACCTTGATTGAGGTATTATTATTCAAATATTCAATCTTTACTCACTAAAACACTCTTCAGGTTGTTAAGGAGAACTCGAATAAGTTTAACTCACAACTCTCATTCTTTCAAAGATTCAATCTTTATACCTGAAAAATATCTAGTGACATAATAGGTACCTTGATTGAGGTAATTCAATATTTCAACCTTTATGCATTAAAATGGTCTACTGACATATCGATACTTTGATTGAGGTAATTTCATTCAAAGATTCAATCATTGCTCATTAAAACACTCTTCATGACGACAAATGGAACTCGAATAAGTTTAACTCACAACTCTCATTCTTTCAAAGATTCAATCTTTATACATGAAAAAGATCTAGTGACATAATAGGTACCTTGATTGAGGTAATTCAATATTTCAACCTTTATGCATTAAAATGGTCTACTGACATATAGATACTTTGATTGAGGTAATTTCATTCAAAGATTCAATCATTGCTCATTAAAACACTCTTCGTGACAACAAAGGGAACTGGAATAAGTTTAACTCAAAACTCGCATTTTTTTCAAAGATTTAATCTTCAAACATCAAAATGGTCTAGTGACATAATAGGTACCTTGATTGAGGTGTTTTCATTCAAAGATTCAATCTTTACTCATTAAAACACTCTTCAGGACGTCAAAGGGAACTCGAATAAGTTTAACCCAAAACTCTCGTTTTCTTTCGAAGATTCAATCTTGATACATTAAAAAGGTCTAGTGACATAATAGGTACCGTGATTGAGGTAATTTGTTTCAAGGAATCAATCTTTACTCATTATAACACTCTTCGTGACGACAAAGGGAACTCGAATAAGTTTAATTCAAAACTCGCATTTTCAATCGAAGATTTAAACTTTGCAAATTAAAATGGTCTAGTGACATAATATGTACCTTGATTGAGGTATTTTCAATCGGAGATTCAATCTTTAGTCAACAAAACACTCTTTACGACTTCAAAGGGAACTCGAATAAGTTAAATTCTAAACTCTCATTTTCTTTCAAAGATTCAATCCTAATACATTAAAACGGTCTAGTGACATAATAGGTACCATGATCAGGTTAATTTCATTCAAAGATTCTATCTTTACTCATTAAAACACTCTTCGTGTTATCAAAGGGAACTCAAATAATTTTAACTGAAAACTCTAATTTTCTTTCAAAGATTTATTCTTTATACATTGAAATGGGCTAGTGACATAATAGGTACCTTGATTGAGGTATTTTCATTCAAAGATTCATTCTTTACTCATTAAAACACTCTCCGTGACTTCATATGGATCTCGAATAAGTAAAACTTAAAATTCTCAGTTTTTTTCAGAGATTGAATCTTTATACATTAGAGAGGTCTAGTGACACAATAAGTGCCTTGATTGAGGTCATTTCATTCAAAGATTCAATCTTTACTCATTAAAACACTTTTCGGGATGTCAAAGGGAACTCGAATAAGTTGAACTCTCATTTTCTTTCAAAGATTCAATCATTATACAATAAATAGATCTAGTGACATAATAGGTGCCTTGACCCGTAACTTCATAGGGAACTCGAATAAGTTGATCTCAAAACTCTTATTTTCTTTCAAAGATTCAATTTTTACACGTTAAAAAGTTCTAATGACATAATAGGAACCTTGATTAAGGTAATTTCATTCGAAGATTCCATCTTTACTCATTAAAACACTCTTTGTGACAACAAAGGGAACTCGAATACGTTTAACTCAAAAACTCTTATTTTCTTTCAATCTTTAGTCATTGAAACACTCTTTGCGACTTCGCAGGGAACCTGAATATTTTAAACTCAAAACTCTCACTTTCTTACAAAGATTTTATCTTTAGCAATAAAACCACTCTTCGTGACTTCAAAGGGACCTCGAATATGTTAAACTCAAAACTCTAACTCTCTTTCAAAGATTCAGTATTTCAATCTTTATACATTAAAATGGTCTAGTGACATATACGTACCTTTATTGAGCTAATTTCATTCAAAGATTCACTTTTCAGTTATTAAAACACTCATTGTGACGACAAAGGGAACTCGAATAAGTTTAACTGAAAACTCTCATTTTCTTTCAAAGATTTAATCTTTATGCATTAAAATCATCTGGTGGCATAATAGAACCCTTGATTGAGGTATTTTCATTCAAAGATTCAATCTTACTCATTAAAACACAAATCAGAACGTCAAATGGAACTTGAATAGGTTTAACTCAAAACTCTCATTTTCCTTCAAAGCTTTCATCTTTATACCATAAGAATGTTAGTGACATAGTAGGTACCATGATTGAGATATTTTATTCAAATATTCAATCTTTACTCACAAAAACACTCTTCAGATCATTAAGGGGAACTCGATTAAGTTTAACTCACAACTCTCATTCTTTCAAAGATTCGATCTTTATACATGAAAAAGATCTAGTGACATAAAAGGTACCTTGATTGAGGTAATTCAATATTTCAACCTTTATACATTAAAATGGTCTACTGACATATAGATACTTTGATTGAGGTAATTTCATTCAAAGATTCAATCATTGCTCATTAAAACACACTTCGTGACAACAAAGGGAACTCGAATAAGTTTAACTCAAAACTCGCATTTTTTTCAAAGATTTAATCTTTAAACATCAAAATGGTCTAGTGACATAATAGGTACCATGATTGAGGTATTTTCATTCAAAGATTCAATTTTTACTCATTAAAACACTCTTCAGGACGTCAAAGGGAACTCGAATAAGTTTAACTTACAACTCACCTTTTCTTTCGAAGATTCAATCTTGAAACATTAAAAAGGTCTAGTGACATAATCGGTACCGTGATTGAGGTAATTTCATTCAAGGAATCAATCTTTACTCATTAAAACACTTTTCGTGACGACAAAGGGAACACGAATAAGTTTAACCCAAAACTCGAATTTTCAATCGACGATTTAAGCTTTGCAAATTAAAATGGCGTAGTGACATAATAGGTATCTTGATTGATGTATTTTCATTCGGAGATTCAATCTTTAGCCAACAAAAGACACTTCGCGACTTCAAAGGGAACTCGAATAAGCTAAATTCTAAACTCTCATTTTCTTTCAAAGATTCAATCTTAATACATTAAACGGTCTAGTGACATAATAGGTACCATGATCAGGTTAATTTCATTCAAAGATTCTATCTTTACTCATTAAAACACTCTTCGTGTCGTCAAAGGGAACTTAAATAATTTTAACTAAAAACTCTCATTTTCTTTCAAAGATTTATTCTTTATATATTGAAATGGGCTAGTGACATAATAGGTACCTTGATTGAGGTATTTTCATTCAAAGATTCATTCTTTACTCATTAAAACACTCTCCGTGACTTCATAGGGATCTCGAATAAGTTAAACTTAAAACTCTCAGTTTTTTTCAGAGATTGAATCTTTATACATTAGAGAGGTCTAGTGACACAATAGGTGCCTTGATTGAGGTCATTTCATTCAAAGATTCAATCTTTACTCATTAAAACACTTTTCAGGATGTCAAAGGGAACTCGAATAAGTTGAACTCTCATTTTCTTTCAAAGATTCAATCATTATACAATAAATAGATCTAGTGACATTATAGGTGCCTTGACCCGTGACTTCATAGGGAACTCGAATAAGTTGATCTCAAAACTCTTATTTTCTTTTAAAGATTCAATTTTTACACGTTAAAAAGTTCTAATGACATAATAGGGACCTTGATTAACGTAATTTCATTTGAAGATTCCATCTTTACTCATTAAAACACTCTTTGTGCCGTCAAAGGGAACTCGAATACGTTTAACTCAAAAACTCTTATTTTCCTTCAAAGAAATCTTTGGACATTAAAATGGTCTAGTAACAAAATAGGTGCCTTTATTGAGGTAGTTTCATTCAAAGATACAATCTTTACTCACTAAAAAACACTTTTCTCAACCTTATCGGGAACTCGAATAAGCTAAACTCAAAGTTCTCATTTTCTTTCAAATATTCAATCTTTATACATTAAAAAGGTCTACTGACATAATAGGTTCATTGAATGATGTAATTTCATTCAAAGATTCAGTATTTACTCATTAGAACACTCTTGATGTCAAAGGGAACTCGAATAAGTTTAACTCAAAACTCACAATTTCTTTCAAAGACTTAATCTTTATACATTAAAATGGTCTATTGACAAAATAGGTACCTTAATTGAGGTATTTTCATTCAAAGATATAATCTTTCATCATTACAAGGGTCTTCGGGACGTCAAAGGAACTCTAATAAGCTTAATTCAAAACTCTCATTAAAAAGGTCAAGTGACATAATAGGTTCCTTGATTGAGACAATTTAATTCAAAGATTCAATCTTTAGTCATTGAAACACTCTTTGCGACTTCGCAGGGAACCTGAATATTTTAAACTCAAAACTCTCACTTTCTTACAAAGATTCTATCTTTAGCAGTAAAACCACTCTTTGCGACTTCAAAGGGACCTCGAATATGTTAAACTCAAAACTCTAACTCTCTTTCAAAGATTCAGTATTTCAATCTTTATACATTAAAATGGTCTAGTGACATGTAGGTACCTTGATTGAGGTATTTTCATTCAAATATTCAATCTTTACTCACTAAAACACTCTTCAGGTCGTTAAGGGGAACTCGAATAAGTTTAACTCATAACTCTCATTCTTTCAAAGATTCAATCTTTATACATGAGAAAGATCTAATGACATAATAGGTACCTTGATTGAGGTAATTCAATATTTCAACCTTTATACATTAAAATGGTCTACTGACATATAGATACTTTGATTGACGTAATTTCATTCAAAGATTCAATCATTGCTCATTAAAATATTCTTCGTGACGACAAAGGGAACTCGAATAAGTTTAACTCAAAACTCGCATTTTTTTCAAAGATTTAATCTTTAGACATCAAAATGGTCTAGTGACATAATAGGTACCTTGATTGAGGTATTTTCATTCAAAGATTCAATCTTTACTCATTAAAACACTCTTCAGGACGTCAAAGGGAACTCGAAAAAGTTTAACTCACAACTCTCCTCTTCTTTCGAAGATTCAATCTTAATACATTAAAAAGGTCTAGTGACATAATAGGTACCGTGATTGAGGTAATTTCATTCAAGGAATCAATCTTTACTCATTAAAACACTCTTCGTGACGACAAAGGGAACTCGAATAAGTTTAACTCAAAACTCGCATTTTCAATCGAAGATTTAAACTTTGCAAATTAAAATGGTCTAGTGACATAATAGGTACCTTGATTGAGGTATTTTCATTCGGAGATTCAATCTTTAGTCAACAAAACACTCTTCGCGACTTCAAAGGGAACTCGAATAAGCTAAATTCTAAACTCTCATTTTCTTTCAAATATTCAATCTTAATACATTAAAACGGTCTAGTGACATAATAGGTACCATGATCAGGGTAATTTCATTCAAAGATTCTATCTTTATTCATTAAAACACTCTTCGTGTCGTCAAAGGGAACTCAAATAATTTTAACTGAAAACTCTCATTTTTTTCAAAGATTTATTCTTTATGCATTGAAATGGGCTAGTAACATAATAGGTACCTTGATTGAGGTATTTTCATTCAAAGATTCATTCTTTACTCATTAAAACACTCTACATGACTTCATAAGGATCTCGAATAAGTTAAACTTAAAACTCTCAATTTTTTTCAGAGATTGAATCTTTATACATTAGAGAGGTATAGTGACACAATAGGTGCCTTGATTGTGGTCATTCAATTCAAAGATTCAATCTTTACTCATTAAAACACTTTTCGTGATGTCAAAGGGAACTCGAATAAGTTGAACTCTCATTTTCTTTCAAAGATTCAATCATTATACAATAAATAGATCTAGTGACATAATAGGTGCCTTGACCCGTGACTTCATAGGGAACTCGAATAAGTTGATCCCAAAACTCTTATTTTCTTTCAAAGATTCAATTTTTACACGTTAAAAAGTTTTAATGACATAATAGGAAACTTGATTAAGGTAATTTCATTCGAAGATTCCATATTTACTTATTAAAACACTCTTTGTGACGTCAAAGGGAACTCGAATACGTTTAACTCAAAAACTCTTATTTTCTTTCAAAGAAATCTTTGGACATTAAAATGGTCTTGTAACAAAATAGGTGCCTTTATTGAGGTAGTTTCATTCAAAGATACAATCTTTACTCACTAAAAAACACTCTTCTTAACCTTATCGGGAACTCGAATAAGCTAAACTCAAAGCTCTCATTTTCTTTCAAAGATTCAATCTTTATACATTAAAAAGGTCTACTGACATAATAGGTACACTGAATGATGTAATTTCATTCAAAGATTCAGTATTTACTCATTAAAACACTCTTCGTGATGTCAATGGGAACTCGAATAAGTTTAACTCAAAACTCACATTTTCTTTCAAAGACTTAATCTTTATACATTAAAATGGTCTACTGACATAATAGGTACCTTAATTGAGGTATTTTCATTCAAAGATATAATGTTTCATCATTACAAGACTATTCGGGACGTCAAAGGAACTCTAATATGCTTAATTCAAAATTCTCATTAAAAAGGTCAAGTGACATAATAGGTTCCTTGATTGAGACATTTTAATTCAAAGATTCAATCTTTAGTCATTGAAACACTCTTTGTGACTTCGCAGGGAACCTAAATATTTTAAACTCAAAACTCTCACTTTCTTACAAAGATTCTATCTTTAGCAGTAAAACCACTCTTCGCGACTTCACAGGGACCTCAAATATGTTAAACTCAAAACACTAACTCTCTTTCAAAGATTCAGTATTTCAATCTCTATACATTAAAATGGTCTAGTGACATGTACGTACCATGATTGAGGTAATTTCATTCAAAGATTCACATTTTAGTTATTAAAACACTCATTGTGACGATAAAGGGAACTCGAATAAGTTTAACTGAAAACTCTCATTTTGTTTCAAAGATTTAATCTTTATGCATTAAAATCGTCTGGTGACAAAATAAAAACCTTGATTGAGGTATTTTCATTCAAAGATTCAATCTTACTCATTAAAACACTAATCGGAACGTCAAAGGGAACTTGAATAGATTTAACTCAAAACTCTCATTTTCCTTCAAAGCTTTTATCTTTATACCTTAAGAATGTTAGTGACATAGTAGGTACCTTGATTGAGGTATTTTCATTCTAATATTCAATCTTTACTCACTAAAACACTCTTCAGGTCGTTAAGGGGAACTCGAATAAGTTTAACTCACAACTCTCATTCTTTCAAAGATTCAATCTTTATACATGAAAAAGATCTAGTGACATAATAGGTACCTTGATTGAGGTAATTCAATTTTTCAACCTTTATACATTAAAATGGTCAACTGACATATAGATACTTTGATTTAGGTAATTTTATTCAAAGATTCAATCATTGCTCATTAAAACACTCTTCGTGACGACAAAGGGAACTCGAATAAGTTTAACTCAAAACTCGCATTTTTTTCAAAGATTTAATTTTTAAACATCAAAATGGTCTAGTGACATAATAGGTACCTTGATTGAGGTATTTTCATTCAAAGATTCAATCTTTACTCATTAAAACACTCTTCAGGACGTCAAAGGGAACTCGAATAAGTTTAACTCACAACTCTCCTTTTCTTTCAAAGATTCAATCTTAATACATTAAAAAGGTCTACTGACATAATAGGTACCGTGATTGAGGTAATTTCATTCAAGGAATCAATCTTTACTCATTAAAACACTCTTCGTGACGACAAAAGAAACTCGAATAAGTTTAACTAAAAACTCGTATTTTCAATCGAAGATTTAAACTGTGCAAATTAAAATGGTCTAGTGACATAATAGGTACCTTGATTGAGGTATTTTCATTCGGAGATTCAATCTTTAGTCAACAAAACACTCTTCGCGACTTCAAAGGGAACTCGAATAAGCTAAATTCTAAACTCTCTTTTTCTTTCAAAGAATCAATCTTAATACATTAAAACGGTCTAGTGACATAATAGGTACCATGATCAGGGTAATTTCATTCAAAGATTCTATCTTTACTCATTCAAACACTATTCGTGTCGTCAAAGGGAACTCAAATAATTTTAACTGAAAACTCTCATTTCCTTTCAAAGATTTATTCTTTATACATTGAAATGGGCTAGTGACATAATAGGTACCTTGATTGAGGTATTTTCATTCAAAGATTCATTCTTTACTCATTAAAACACTCTCCGTGACTTCAAAGGAATCTCGAATAAGTTAAACTTAAAACTCTCAGTTTTTTTCAGAGATTGAATCTTTATACATTAGAGAGGTCTAGTGACACAATAGGTGCCTTGATTGAAGTCATTTCATTCAAAGATTCAATCTTTACTAATTAAAACACTTTTCGTGATGTCAAAGGGAACTCGAATAAGTTGAACTCTCATTTTCTTTCAAATATTCAATCATTATACAATAAATAGATCTAGTGACATAATAGGTGCCTTGACCCGTGACTTCATAGGGAACTCGAATAAGTTGATCTCAAAACTCTTATTTTCTTTCAAAGATTCAATTTTTACACGTTAAAAAGTTCTAATGACATAATAGGAACCTTGATTAAGGTAATTTCATTCGAAGATTCCATCTTTACTCATTAAAACACTCTTTGTGACGTCAAAGGGAAGTCGAATACGTTTAACTCAAAAACTCTTATTTTCTTTCAAACAAATCTTTGGACATTAAAATGGTCTAGTAACAAAATAGGTGCCTTTATTGAGGTAGTTTCATTCAAAGATACAATCTTTACTCACTAAAAAACACTCTTCTCAACCTTATCGGGAACTCGAATAAGCTAAACTTAAAGCTCTAATTTTCTTTCAAAGATTCAATCTTTATACATTAAAAAGGTCTACTGACATAATAGGTCCATTGAATGATGTAATTTCATTCAAATATTCAGTATTTACTCATTCAAAAACTCTTCGTGATGTCAAAGGGAACTCGAATAAGTTTAACTCAAAACTCACATTTTCTTTCAAAGACTTAATCTTTATACATTAAAATGGTCTACTGACATAATAGGTACCTTAATTGAGGTATTTTCATTCAAAGATATAATCTTTCATCATTACAAGACTCTTCGGGACGTCAAAGGAACTCTAATAAGCTTAATTCAAAACTCTCATTAAAAAGGTCAAGTGACATAATAGGTTCTTGATTGAGACATTTTAATTCAGAGATTCAATCTTTAGTCATTGAAACACTCTTTGCGACTTCGCTCGGAACCTGAATATTTTAAACTCAAAACTTTCACTTTCTTTCAAAGATTCTATCTTTAGCAGTAAAACCACTCTTCGCGACTGCAAAGGGACCTCGAATATGTTAAACTCAAAACTCTGTCTCTCTTTCAACGATTAAGTATTTCAATGTTTATACATTAAAATGGTCTAGTGACATGTACGTACCTTGATTAAGGTAATTTCATTCAAAGATTCACATTTTAGTTATTAAAATACTCATTGTGACGACAAAGGGAACTCGAATAAGTTTAACTGAAAACTCTCATTTTCTTTTAAAGATTTAATCTTTATGCATTAAAATCGTCTGGTGACATAATAGGAACCTTGATTGAGGTATTTTCATTCAAAGATTCAATCTTACTCATTAAAACACTAATTGGAACGTCAAAGGGAAGTTGAATAGATTTAACTCAAAACTCTCATTTTCCTTCAAAGCTTTCATCTTTATACCTTAAGAATGTTAGTGACATAGTAGGTACCTTGATTGAGGTATTTTCATTCAAATATTCAATCTTTACTCACTAAAACACTCTTCAGGTCGTTAAGGGGAACTCGAATAAGTTTAACTCACAACTCTCATTCTTTCAAAGATTCAATCTTTATACATGAAAAAGATCTAGTGACATAATAGGGACTTTGATTGAGGTAATTCAATATTTCAACCTTTATACATTAAAATGGTCTACTGACATATAGATACTTTGATTGAGGTAATTTCATTCAAAGATTCAATCATTGCTCATTAAAACACTCTTCGTGACGACAAAGGGAACTCGAATAAGTTTAACTCAAAACTCGCATTTTTTCCAAAGATTTAATTTTTAAACGTCAAAATGGTCTAGTGACATAATAGGTACCTTGATTGAGGTATTTTCATTCAAAGATTCAATCGTTACTCATTAAACCACTCTTCAGGACATCAAAGGGAACTCGAATAAGTTTAACTCACAACTCTCATTTTCTTTCGAAGATTCAATCTTGATACATTAAAAAGGTCTAGTGACATAATAGGTACCGTGATTGAGGTAATTTCATTCAAGGAATCAATCTTTACTCATTAAAACACTCTTCGTGACGACAAAGGGAACTCGAATAAGTTTAACTCAAAACTCGCATTTTCAATCTAAGATTTAAACTTTACAAATTAAAATGGTCTAGTGACAAAAGAGGTACTTTAATTGAGGTATTTTCATTCGGAGATTCAATCTTTAGTCAACAAAACACTCTTCGCGACTTCAAAGGGAACTCGAATAAGCTAAATTCTAAACTCTCATTTTCTTTCAAAGATTCCATCTTAATACATTAAAAC
The DNA here is from genome assembly GCF_030987335.1 of Cornus florida. Classification (NCBI taxonomy): domain Eukaryota; kingdom Viridiplantae; phylum Streptophyta; class Magnoliopsida; order Cornales; family Cornaceae; genus Cornus; species Cornus florida. Next base: position 67,767,343 of record NW_026775577.1, read on the forward strand.
AGTCTAGTGACATAATAGGTACCATAATCAGGGTAATTTCATTTAAAGATTCTATCTTTACTTATTAAAACACTCTTCGTATCGTCAAGGGGAACTCAAATAATTTTAACTGAAAACTCTAATTTTCTTTCAAAGATTTATTCTTTATACATTGAAATGGGCTAGTGACATAATAGGTACCTTGATTGAGGTATTTTCATTCAAAGATTCATTCTTTACTCATTAAAACACTCTCCGTGACATCATATGGATCTCGAATAAGTTAAACTTAAAATTCTCAGTTTTTTTCAGAGATTGAATCTTTATACATTAGAGAGGTCTAGTGACACAATAAGTGCCTTGATTGAGGTCATTTCATTCAAAGATTCAATCTTTACTCATTAAAACACTTTTCGGGATGTCAAAGGGAACTCGAATAAGTTGAACTCTCATTTTCTTTCAAAGATTCAATCATTATACAATAAATAGATCTAGTGACATAATAGGTGCCTTGACCCGTGACTTCATAGGGAACTCGAATAAGTTGATCTCAAAACTCTTATTTTCTTTCAAAGATTCAATTTTTACTCGTTAAAAAGTTCTAATGACATAATAGGAACCTTGATTAAGGTAATTTCATTCGAAGATTCCATCTTTACTCATTAAAACACTCTTTGTGACAACAAAGGGAACTCGAATACGTTTAACTCAAAAACTCTTATTTTCTTTCAACCTTTAGTCATTGAAACACTCTTTGCGACTTCGCAGGGAACCTGAATATTTTAAACTCAAAACTCTAACTTTCTTACAAAGATTCTATCTTTAGCAATAAAACCACTCTTCGTGACTTCAAAGGGACCTCGAATATGTTAAACTCAAAACTCTAACTCTCTTTCAAAGATTCAGTATTTCAATCTTTATACATTAAAATGGTCTAGTGACATATACGTACCTTGATTGAGCTAATTTCATTCAAAGTTTCACTTTTCAGTTATTAAAACACTCATTGTGACGACAAAGGGAACTCGAATAAGTTTAACTGAAAACTCTCATTTTCCTTCAAAGATTTAATCTTTATGCATTAAAATCATCTGGTGGCATAATAGAACCCTTGATTGAGGTATTTTCATTCAAAGATTCAATCTTACTCATTAAAACACAAATCAGAACGTCAAATGGAACTTGAATAGGTTTAACTCAAAACTCTCATTTTCCTTCAAAGCTTTCATCTTTATACCTTAAGAATGTTAGTGACATAGTAGGTACCATGATTAGGGTAATTTCATTCAAAGATTCTATCTTTACTCATTAAAACACTCTTCGTGTCGTCAAAGGGAACTCAAATAATTTTAACTGAAAACTCTCATTTTCTTTCAAAGATTTATTCTTTATACATTGAAATGGGCTAGTGACATAATAGGTACCTTGATTGAGGTATTTTCATTCAAAGATTCATTCTTTACTCATTAAAACACTCTCCGTGACTTCATAGGAATCTCGAATAAGTTAAACTTAAAACTCTCAGTTTTTTTCAGAGATTGAATCTTTATACATTAGAGAGGTCTAGTGACACAATAGGTGCCTTGATTGAAGTCATTTCATTCAAAGATTCAATCTTTACTCATTAAAACACTTTTCGTGATGTCAAAGGGAACTCGAATAAGTTGAACTCTCATTTTCTTTCAAATATTCAATCATTATACAATAAATAGATCTAGTGACATAATAGGTGCCTTGACCCGTTACTTCATAGGGAATTCGAATAAGTTGATCTCAAAACTCTTAGTTTCTTTCAAAGATTCAATTTTTACACGTTAAAATGTTCTAATGACATAATAGGAACCTTTCATCATTACAAGACTCTTCGGGACGTCAAAGGAACTCTAATAAGCTTAATTCAAAACTCTCATTAAAAAGGTCAAGTGACACAATAGGTTCCTTGATTGAGACATTTTAATTCAAAGATTCAATCTTTAGTCATTGAAACACTCTTTGTGACTTCGCAGGGAACCTGAATATTTTTTAAACTCAAAACTCTCACTTTCTTACAAAGATTATATCTTTAGCAGTAAAACCACTCTTCGCGACTTCAAAGGACCTCGAATATGTTAAACTCAAAACTCTAACTCTCTTTCAAAGATTCAGTATTTCAATCTTTATACATTAAAATGGTCTAGTGACATATACGTACCTTGATTGAGGTAATTTCATTCAAAGATTCACTTTTTAGTTATTAAAACACTCATTGTGACGAGAAAGGGAACTCGAATAAGTTTACTTGGAAACTCTCATTTTCTTTCAAAGATTTAATCTTTATGCATTAAAATCGTCTGGTGACATAATAGGAACCTTGATTGAGGTATTTTCATTCAAAGATTCAATCTTACTCAATAAAGCACTAATCGGAACGTCAAAGGGAACTTGAATAGATTTAACTCAAAACTCTCATTTTCCTTCGAAGCTTTCATCTTTATACCTTAAGAATGTTAGTGACATAGTAGGTACCTTGATTGAGGTATTTTCATTCGAATATTCAATCTTTACTCACTAAAACACTTTTCAGGTCGTTAAGGGGAACTCGAATAAGTTTAACTCACAACTCCCATTCTTTCAAAGATTCAATCTTTATACATGAAAAAGATCTAGTGACATAATAGGTACCTTGATTGAGGTAATTCAATATTTCAACCTTTATACATTAAAATGGTCTACTGACATATAGATACTTTGATTGAGGTAATTGCATTCAAAGATTCAATCATTGCTCATTAAAACATTCTTCGTGTAGACAAAGGGAACTCGAATAAGTTTAACTCAAAACTCGCATTTTTTTCAAAGATTTAATCTTTAAACATCAAAATGGTCTAGTGACATAATAGGTACCTTCATTGAGGTATTTTCATTCAAAGATTCAATCTTTACTCATTAAAACACTCTTCAGGACGTCAAAGGGAACTCGAATAAGTTTAACTCACAACTCTCCTTTTCTTTCGAAGATTCAATCTTGATACATTAAAAAGGTCTAGTGACATAATAGGTACCGTGATTGAGGTAATTTCATTCAAGGAATCAATCTTTACTCATTAAAACACTCTTCGTGACGACAAAGGGAACTCGAATAAGTTTAACTCAAAACTCGCATTTTCAATCGAAGATTTAAACTTTGCAAATTAAAATGGTCTAGTGACATAATAGGTACCTTGATTGAGGTATTTTCATTCGGAGATTCAATCTTTAGTCAACAAAACACTCTTCGCAACTTCAAAGGGAACTCGAATAAGCTAAATTCTAAACTCTCATTTTCTTTCAAAGATTCAATCTTAATACATTAAAACGGTCTAGTGACATAATAGGTACTATGATCTGGGTAATTTCATTTAAAGATTCTATCTTTACTTATTAAAACACTCTTCGTGTCGTCAAAGGGAACTCAAATAATTTTAACTGAAAACTCTCATTTTCTTTCAAAGATTTATTCTTTATACATTGAAATGGGCTAGTGACATAATAGATACCTTGATTGAGGTATTTTCATTCAAAGATTCATTCTTTACTCATTAAAACACTCTCCGTGACTTCATAGGGATCTCGAATAAGTTAAACTTAAAACTCTCAGTTTTTTTCAGAAATTGAATCTTTATACATTAGAGAGGTCTAGTGACACAATAGGTGCCTTGATTGAGGTCATTTCATTCAAAGATTCAATCTTTACTCATTAAAACACTTTTCGTGATGTCAAAGGGAACTCGAATAAGTTGAACTCTCATTTTCTTTCAAAGATTCAATCATTTTACAATAAATAGATCTAGTGACATAATAGGTGCCTTGACCCGTGACTTCATTGGGAGCTCGAATAAGTTGATCTCAAAACTCTTATTTTCTTTCAAAGATTCAATTTTTACACGTTAAAAAGTTCTAATGACATAATAGGAACCTTGATTAAGGTAATTTCATTCGAAGATTCCATCTTCACTTATTAAAACACTCTTTGTGACGTCAAATGGAACTCGAATACGTTTAACTCAAAAACTCCTATTTTCTTTCGAAGAAATCTTTGGACATTAAAATGGTCTCGTAACAAAATAGGTGCCTTTATTGACGTAGTTTCATTCAAAGATACAATCTTTACTCACTAAAAAACACTCTTCTCAACCTTATCGGGAACTCGAATAAGCTAAACTCAAAGCTCTCATTTTCTTTCCAAGATTCAATCTTTATACATTAAAAAGGTCTACTGACATAATAGGTCCATTGAATGATGTAATTTCATTCAAAGATTCAGTATTTACTCATTAAAACACTCTTCGTGATGTCAAAGGGAACTCGAATAAGTTTAACTCAAAACTCACATTTTCTTTCAAAGACTTAATCTTTATACATTAAAAAGGTCTACTGACATAATAGGTCCATTGAATGATGTAATTTCATTCAAAGATTCAGTATTTACTCATTAAAACACTCTTCGTGATGTCAAAGGGAACTCGAATAAGTTTAACTCAAAACTCACATTTTCTTTCAAAGACTTAATCTTTATACATTAAAATGGTCTACTGACATAATAGGTACCTTAATTGAGGTACTTTCATTCAAAGATATAATCTTTCATCATTACAAGACTCTTCGGGAAGTCAAAGGAACTCTAATAAGCTTAATTCAAAACTCTCATTAAAAAGGTCAAGTGACATAATAGGTTCCTTGATTGAGACATTTTAATTCAAAGATTCAATCTTTAGTCATTGAAACATTCTTTGCGACTTCGCAGGGAACCTGAATATTTTAAACTCAAAACTTTCACTTTCTTACAAAGATTATATCTTTAGCAGTAAAACCACTCTTCGAGACTTCAAAGGGACCTCGAATATGTTAAACTCAAAACTCTAACTCTCTTTCAAAGATTCAGTATTTCAATCTTTATACATTAAAATGGTCTAGTGACATATACGTACCTTGATTGAGATAATTTCATTCAAAGATTCACTTTTTAGTTATTAAAACACTCATTGTGACGACAAAGGGAACTTGAATAAGTTTAACTAAAAACTCTCATTTTGTTTCAAAGATTGAATCTTTATGCATTAAAATCGTCTGGTGACATAATAGGAACCTTGATTCAGGTATTTTCATTCAAAGACTCAATCTTACTCATTAAAACACTAATCGGAACGTCAAAGGGAACTTGAATAGATTTAACTCAAAACTCTCATTTTCCTTCAAAGCTTTCATCTTTATACCTTAAGAATGTTAGTGACATAGTAGGTACCTTGATTGAGGTATTTTCATTCAAATATTCAATCTTTACTCACTAAAACACTCTTCAGGTCGTTAAGGGGAACTCGAATAAGTTTAACTCACAACTCTCATTCTTTCAAAGATTCAATCTTTATACATGAAAAAGATCTAGTGACATAATAGGTACCTTAATTGAGGTAATTCAATATTTCAACCTTTATGCATTAAAATGGTCTACTGACATATAGATACTTTCATTGAGGTAATTTCATTCAAAGATTCAATCATTGCTCATTAAAACACTCTTCGTGACGACAAAGGGAACTCGAATAAGTTTAACTCAAAACTCGTATTTGTTTCAAAGATTTAATCTTTAAACATCAAAATGGTCTAGTGACATAATAGGTACCTTGATTGAGGTATTTTCATTCAAAGACTCAATCTTTACTCATTAAAACACTCTTCAGGACATCAAAGGGAACTCGAATAAGTTTAACTCACAACTCTTCTATTCTTTCGAAGATTCAATCTTGATACATTAAAAAGGTCTAGTGACATAATAGGTACCGTGATTGAGGTAATTTCATTCAAGGAGTCAATCTTTAGTCATTAAAACACTCTTCGTGACGACAAAAGAAACTCGAATAAGTTTAACTAAAAACTCGCATTTTCAATCGAAGATTTAAACTTTGCAAATTAAAATGGTCTAGTGACATAATAGGTACCTTGATTGAGGTATTTTCATTTGGAGATTCAATCTTTAGTCAACAAAACACTCTTCGCGACTTCAAAGGGAACTCGAATAAGCTAAATTCTAAACTCTCTTTTTCTTTCAAAGATTCAATCTTAATACATGAAAATGGTCTAGTGACATAATAGGTACCATGATCAGGGTAATTTCATTCAAAGATTCTATCTTTACTCATTAAAACACTCTTCGTGTCGTCAAAGGGAACTCAAATAATTTTAACTGAAAACTCTCATTTCCTTTCAAAGATTTATTCTTTATACATTGAAATGGGCTAGTGACATAATAGGTACCTTGATTGAGGTATTTTCATTCAAAGATTCATTCTTTACTCATTAAAACACTCTCCGTGACTTCATAGGAATCTCGAATAAGTTAAACTTAAAACTCTCAATTTTTTTCAGAGATTGAATCTTTATACATTAGAGAGGTCTAGTGACACAATAGGTGCCTTGATTGAAGTCATTTCATTCAAAGATTCAATCTTTACTAATTAAAACACTGTTCGTGATGTCAAAGGGAACTCGAATAAGTTGAACTCTCATTTTCTTTCAAATATTCAATCATTATACAATAAATAGATCTAGTGACATAGTAGGTGCCTTGACCCGTGACTTCATAGGGAACTCGAATAAGTTGATCTCAAAACTCTTATTTTCTTTCAAAGATTCAATTTTTATACGTTAAAAAGTTCTAATGACATAATAGGAACCTTGATTAAGGTAATTTCATTCGAAGATTCCATCTTTACTCATTAAAACACTCTTTGTGACGTCAAAGGGAAGTCGAATACGTTTAACACAAAAACTCTTATTTTCTTTCAAAGAAATCTTTGGACATTAAAATGGTCTAGTAACAAAATAGGTGCCTTTATTGAGGTAGTTTCATTCAAAGATACAATCTTTACTCACTAAAAAACACTCTTCTCAACCTTATCGGGAACTCAAATAAGCTAAACTCAAAGCTCTCATTTTCTTTCAAAGATTCAATCTTTATACATTAAAAAGGTCTACTGACATAATAGGTACATTGAAAGACGTAATTTCATTTAAAGATTCAGTATTTACTCATTAAAACACTCTTCGTGATGTCAAAGGGAACTCGAATAAGTTTAACTCAAAACTCACATTTTCTTTCAAAGACTTAATCTTTATACATTAAAATGGTCTACTGACATAATAGGTACCTTAATTGAGGTATTTTCATTCAAAGATATAATGTTTCATCATTACAAGACTATTCGGGACGTCAAAGGAACTCTAATAAGCTTAATTCAAAATTCTCATTAAAAAGGTCAAGTGACATAATAGGTTCCTTGATTGAGACATTTTAATTCAAAGATTCAATCTTTAGTCATTGAAACACTCTTTGTGACTTCGCAGGGAACCTAAATATTTTAAACTCAAAACTCTCACTTTCTTACAAAGATTCTATCTTTAGCAGTAAAACCACTCTTCGCGACTTCACAGGGACCTCAAATATGTTAAACTCAAAACACTAACTCCCTTTCAAAGATTCAGTATTTCAATCTCTATACATTAAAATGGTCTAGTGACATGTACGTACCATGATTGAGGTAATTTCATTCAAAGATTCACATTTTAGTTATTAAAACACTCATTGTGACGATAAAGGGAACTCGAATAAGTTTAACTGAAAACTCTCATTTTGTTTCAAAGATTTAATCTTTATGCATTAAAATCGTCTGGTGACATAATAAGAACCTTGATTGAGGTATTTTCATTCAAAGATTCAATCTTACTCATTAAAACACTAATCGGAACGTCAAAGGGAACTTGAATAGATTTAACTCAAAACTCTCATTTTCCTTCAAAGCTTTTATCTTTATACCTTAAGAATGTTAGTGACATAGTAGGTACCTTGATTGAGGTATTTTCATTCTAATATTCAATCTTTACTCACTAAAACACTCTTCAGGTCGTTAAGGGGAACTCGAATAAGTTGAACTCACAACTCTCATTCTTTCAAAGATTCAATCTTTATACATGAAAAAGATCTAGTGACATAATAGGTACCTTGATTGAGGTAATTCAATTTTTCAACCTTTATACATTAAAATGGTCAACTGACATATAGATACTTTGATTTAGGTAATTTTATTCAAAGATTCAATCATTGCTCATTAAAAAACTCTTCGTGACGACAAAGGGAACTCGAATAAGTTTAACTCAAAACTCGCATTTTTTTCAAAGATTTAATCTTTAAACATCAAAATGGTCTAGTGACATAATAGGTACCTTGATTGAGGTATTTTCATTCAAAGATTCAATCTTTACTCATTAAAACACTCTTCAGGACGTCAAAGGGAACTCGAATAAGTTTAACTCACAACTCTCCTTTTCTTTCGAAGATTCAATCTTAATACATTAAAAAGGTCTAGTGACATAATAGGTACCGTGATTGAGGTAATTTCATTCAAGGAATCAATCTTTACTCATTAAAACACTCTTCGTGACGACAAAAGAAACTCGAATAAGTTTAACTAAAAACTCGCATTTTCAATCGAAGATTTAAACTTTGCAAATTAAAATGGTCTAGTGACATAATAGGTACCTTGATTGAGGTATTTTCATTCGGAGATTCAATCTTTAGTCAAGAAAACACTCTTCGCGACTTCAAAGGGAACTCGAATAAGCTAAATTCCAAACTCTCATTTTCTTTCAAAGATTCAATCTTAATACATTAAAACGGTCTAGTGACATAATAGGTACCATGATCTGGGTAATTTCATTCAAAGATTCTATCTTTACTTATTAAAACACTCTTCGTGTCGTCAAAGGGAACTCAAATAATTTTAACTGAAAACTCTCATTTTCTTTCAAAGATTTATTCTTTATACATTGAAATGGGCTAGTGACATAATAGGTACCTTGATTGAGGTATTTTCATTCAAAGAATCATTCTTTACTCATTAAAACACTCTCCGTGACTTCATAGGGATCTCGAATAAGTTAAACTTAAAACTCTCAGTTTTTTTCAGAGATTGAATCTTTATACATTAGAGAGGTCTAGTGACACAATAGGTGCCTTGATTGAGGTCATTTCATTCAAAGATTCAATTTTTACTCATTAAAACTCTTTTCGTGATGTCAAAGGGAACTCGAATAAGTTGAACTCTCATTTTCTTTCAAAGATTCAATCATTTTACAATAAATAGATCTAGTGACATAATAGGTGCCTTGACCCGTGACTTCATTGGGAACTCGAATAAGTTGATCTCAAAACTCTTATTTACTTTCAAAGATTCAATTTTTACACGTTAAAAAGTTCTAATGACATAATAGGAACCTTGATTAAGGTAATTTCATTCGAAGATTCCGTCTTTACTCATTAAAACACTCTTTGTGACGTCCAATGGAACTCGAATACGTTTAACTCAAAAACTCCTATTTTCTTTCAAATAAATCTTTGGACATTAAAATGGTCTAGTAACAAAATAGGTGCCTTTATTGAGGTAGTTTCATTCAAAGATACAATCTTTACTCACTAAAAAACACTCTTCTCAACCTTATCGGGAACTCGAATAAGCTAAACTCAAAGCTCTCATTTTCTTTCAAAGATTCAATCTTTATACATTAAAAAGGTCTACTGACATAATAGGTCCATTGAATGATGTAATTTCATTCAAAGATTCAGTATTTACTCATTAAAACACTCTTCGTGATGTCAAAGGGAACTCGAATAAGTTTAACTCAAAACTCACATTTTCTTTCAAAGACTTAATCTTTATACATTAAAATGGTCTACTGACATAATAGGTACCTTAATTGAGGTACTTTCATTCAAAGATATAATCTTTCATCATTACAAGACTCTTCGGGAAGTCAAAGGAACTCTAATAAGCTTAATTCAAAACTCTCATTAAAAAGGTCAAGTGACATAATAGGTTCCTTGATTGAGACATTTTAATTCAAAGATTCAATCTTTGGTGATTGAAACACTCTTTGCGACTTCGCAGGGAACCTGAATATTTTAAACTCAAAACTCTCACTTTCTTACAAAGATTATATATTTAGCAGTAAAACCACTCTTCGCGACTTCAAAGGGACCTCGAATATGTTAAGCTCAAAACTCTAACTCTCTTTCAAAGATTCAGTATTTCAATCTTTATACATTAAAATGGTCTAGTGACATATACGTACCTTGATTGAGGTAATTTCATTCAAAGATTCACTTTTTAGTTATGAAAACACTCATTGTGACGACAATGGGAACTCAAATAAGTTTAACTAAAAACTCTCATTTTCTTTCAAAGATTTAATCTTTATGCATTAAAATTGTCTGGTGACATAATAGGAACCTTGATTCAGGTATTTTCATTCAAAGACTCAATCTTACTCATTAAAACACTAAACGGAACGTCAAAGGGAACTTGAATAGATTTAACTCAAAACTCTCATTTTCCTTCAAAGCTTTCATCTTTATACCTTAAGATTGTTAGTGACATAGTAGGTACCTTGATTGAGGTATTTTCATTCAAATATTCAATCTTTACTCACTAAAACACTCTTCAGGTCGTTAAGGGGAACTCGAATAAGTTTAACTCACAACTCTCATTCTTTCAAAGAATCAATCTTTATACATGAAAAAGATCTAGTGACATAATAGGTACCTTAATTGAGGTAATTCAATATTTCAACCTTTATACCTTAAAATGGTCTACTGACATATAGATACTTTGATTGAGGTAATTTCATTCAAAGATTCAATCATTGCTCATTAAAACACTCTTCGTGACGGCAAAGGGAACTCGAATAAGTTTAACTCAAAACTCGCATTTTTTTCAAAGATTTAATCTTTAAACATCAAAATGGTCTAGTGACATAATAGGTACCTTGATTGAGGTATTTTCATTCAAAGATTCAATCTTTACTCATTAAAACACTCTTCAGGACGTCAAAGGGAACTCGAATAAGTTTAACTCACAACTCTCTTTTTCTTTCGAAGATTCAATCTTGATACATTAAAAAGGTCTAGTGACATAATAGGTACCGTGATTGAGGTAATTTCATTCAAGGAATCAATCTTTAATCATTAAAACACTCTTCGTGACGACAAAGGGAACTCGAATAAGTTTAACTAAAAACTCGCATTTTCAATCGAAGATTTAAACTTTGCAAATTAAAATGGTCTAGTGACATAATAGGTACCTTGATTGAGGTATTTTCATTCAGAGATTCAATCTTTAGTCAACAAAACACTCTTCGCGACTTCAAAGGGAACTCGAATAAGCTAAATTTTAAACTCTCATTTTCTTTTAAAGAATCAATCTTAATACATTAAAACGGTCTAGTGACATAATAGGTACCATGATCAGGGTAATTTCATTCAAAGATTCTATCTTTACTCATTAAAACACTCTTCGTGTCGTCAAACGGAACTCAAATAATTTTAACTGAAAACTCTCATTTTCTTTCAAAGATTTATTCTTTATACATTGAAATGGGCTAGTGACATAATAGGTACCTTGATTGAGGTATTTTCATTCAAAGATTCATTCTTTACTCATTAAAACACTCTCCGTGACTTCATAGGAATCTCGAATAAGTTAAACTTAAAGCTCTCAGTTTTTTTTCAGAGATTGGATCTTTATACATTAGAGAGGTCTAGTGACATAATAGGTGCCTTGATTGAGGTCATTTCATTCAAAGATTCAATCTTTACTCATTAAAACACTTTTCGTGATGTCAATGGGAACTCGAATAAGTTAAACTCTCATTTTCTTTCAAAGATTCAATCATTATACAATAAATAGATCTAGTGACATAATAGGTGTTGGGAAACGTGCAAGTTTTTAAAACTTTTGCGGGATTTGCAATTACGGATCTTGATTCATCACACAGAGACAAGTTTTAATAAAAGATGATGCATAATTCAATAAACAGATTGAATACTTACATCAAAGGTCTGAGTAAACCTTTTGAACTTTCCTCTAAAGTGAATGTTCTCATTTATTGTAGATCCCTTTAGCAAGATCCTTTCGCCTTCCGTTAGATTATGATCTTCTCTTTAGGAATCATCAATATGCCTTGATGAATGACCTTGGAATCTAGGCTGGTGGTAGCCTCCTTTAGAAGAGAAAACAAAACCCTAAAATCTAGAGAGAGAAAGTGTATTCCTTTTTCTTGTTCTCCAAGTCACACCTAAAATATACATGAATTCATGTATATATAGGCAAAATAAAAATAAGAGTAAGGAAACAATAAATCATTCTCCATCTCTAATTCAACTTTCTCAATCCTAACATGACTCCAATTTCAACTTGGGCTATTGGTGAGAATCCTTTTTGGCTTACTATTTTCTTGGCTCCTATAAATTAATAATTGGTCCGGTCTATTAAACCATGGACCCAATTCAATTAATTCTTAAATTAATTTCTACTCCACTAAAAGAAATTAATTGCACTCCAATTAAATAGTAAATAACCTCTAAGTCAATGTTGCACTTTGACCCCTCTATGCTTAATTATTTATCGGATAATTAAAGCCATTAATCCGACAACATAATTAATTTAATTATTTTGTTACCTTTGATTATTTCCGGCTCGATCACAATAAAATATTTATTTGACAAAAAATAATAATAATTTATTAAATAAATATATATAGAAAACATTTGTCTAAAACATACGAAGGCCTTCGAATTTAATTTGTGATCAACCATAATAAAAACAAAATAAATACAAATAGAACTGATTCAAATATTGAGAATATAGACCTCTAATTATTAATTAGATAACTACCCAAAATGTCGATCTAAGGATCCCGAGGTATCCGCCGAACAAATCAAAGTAATTATTAATTAATAAAAGAGTATATACTTCTCTCATGCTTGAGAGTCAAAAGCCATGATTGTGATAGAGAGCAATTGCATACGACATCTCTCACAATATATTTCAATCTATCCTGGACTCGGTTTAAGTCTTAACTAATTAAATGTCCATCCATAATTACCGACTTTAAACCATTTATGATTACTAATTTATATCATAGTATTAATTGCCATTACATACATATATAAATATATTTTGTAATCAAGCAAGCACCATCAATTCCATAAAGAATCGAAAAATAATACATTCCATTCACCAATTGTATAATGCTTTAAAAATAATATCCAAATAAGAAACCATGACTTTTACAATCCAAAATTAGAATTTGCTATGCTAGGGCACATATATCCTAACAGCTCCCACTTGCACTTATAGCCAATTCAAATCACATCTAACTCCCATGTTCTCCATATGACGATCAAACATCTTGATCGGTAAAGCCTTTGTGAATGGATCAGCAAGGTTATGTTCCGATGCAATCTTAGCCACAAGTATATCTCCTCGCTTTACTATATCACGAACCACATGATGTTTCCTCTGAATGTGTCTTGTTCCTTTATGAAATTTTGGGTCCTTGGTTTGGGCTATAGCTGCACTATTGTCGCAATGAAGCGTTATAGGCCGATCTATGTGCTCCACAACCTCTAGTTCAATTAGAAAGTTTCTCAACCAAACAGCTTCTTTTGCTGCCTCAGAGGCTGCAATGTATTCTGCTTCCATGGTTGAGTCAGCAGTACAACCCTGCTTGACACTCTTCCAACTAACTGCCCCTCCATTGAACTTGAACACATATCCAGATGTAGATCTCCTGGCATCAGGATCTGATTGAAAATCAGAATCCGTATATCCGACTGGAACCAGATCATCACCTCCATAAATGAGCATTAGATTCTTAGTTCTTCTAAGGTATTTTAAGATATTCTTCACATCTGACCAATGATCAAGTCCAGGATTGGATTGATATCTACTGACAATCCCTACAGAGTAGCAGATGTCTGGTTTGGTACAGACCATGGCATACATGAGACTACCAACTGCCGAAGCGTATGGTACCCGCCTCATTTGCTCAATTTCCTTATCAGTCTTGGGAGACTGGTCATTAGAAAGAGCCAACCCATGTCTAAATGGCAAAAACCCTTTCTTAGAGTTTTCCATTCCAAACCTGATCAGAACTTTGTCAATGTAAGACTCTTGAGACAAGCCTATTTTCTTTTTAACCCGATCTCGCATAAGCTTGATCCCAAGAATATAGCTTGCTTCTCCAAGATCTTTCATCTCAAATTTATTGAACAACCACCTTTTAACTAATGACAATGCTTCTACATCATTACCAATGAGCAAGATGTCATCAACATATAAAACGAGAATCATGATGACATTACCCTGTTTTTTCTTGTAAACGCAAGGTTCAAACACGTTTTGTTCAAAGCCAAATAATTTGACTGTCTGATCAAAACAAATGTTCCATGTGCGTGAAGCTTGCTTAAGTCCATAAATAGACCTATTCAACTTACATACACAGTCCTCACGACCTTTAACTACGAAACCGTCTGGTTGCCTCATGTAGATGTCTTGTTCAAAATGACCATTTAAAAATGCCGTCTTAACATCCATCTGCCATATCTCATAGTCATAATAAGCACTAATGGCCAAAAGAATGCGAATAGATTTAAGCATTGTAACTGGTGAGAATGTATCCTCATAATCAATACCTTCACGTTGAGTGAAGCCTTTGGCAACCAGTCTAGCTTTGAATGTCTCAACATTCCCATCCATTCCTCTATTTCGTTTGTAGATCCACTTACAACCAATGGGCTGAACCCCACTAGGAAGTTCTACAATATCCCAGACTTTGTTAGAATACATCGATTCCAACTCTGATCTCATGGCATCTTTCCAATGATTCGCATCTATATCGGTCAACACTTCTGCATAGCTTACTGGGTCTGACTCATGCTTATCGGGGACGGCCTCATAGACCTCACCCAAAAGTGTCAGTTTTTCGGGTTGGATGATAGTCCTCCCACTACGCCGAAGGACCGGTGTAGGAATCGATGTACTAGATGATGGTAATTCAACAGGGACTTCTTGTGTCTCATCATTCTCAGTATTTATATTAGGTGTGTCCACAGGGGGTATATCTGACGTGCCAACCATCTCCTCTAACACTATCTGGCTACTAGGTCTGTAGTTTATAATATAATCCTCCTCCAGGTAAACAGCATGAGTGCTGACAATAACCTTATTGTCCCTGGGATCATAAAATAATCCACCTCTAGTGCCCTTAGGATAGCCAACAAACAAGCATGCATCTGATCTTGCTTCCAACTTGTCTGCCTGTTTCTTTCGTACGTGTGCTGGACACCCCCATATATGCATATGATTTAAACTAGGTTTTTGTCCAAACCACAGCTCATATGGCGTTCCTGAAACAGACTTGGATGGAACACAGTTCAAAATATACATCGCTGATTCTAAGGCTAATCCCCAAAATGATAGAGGTAATGTAGCAAAACTCATCATAGATCTAACCATGTTAAGTAAAGTTCTGTTTCTCCTTTCTGCCACTCCATTCTGTTGAGGGCAGTCAGGTGCGGATAACTGGTGCACAATACCCTCATTGACCATATGATCCTTGAACTCCCCCAAGAGGTATTCACCTCCTCGATCAGATCGAAGTGTTTTGATAGGTTTACCTAATCTACGTTCCACTTCCGCCTGACTCACGGAATTTTCTATAAGCTTCTGACTTGTGTCGCATTAGGTAAATATATCCAAAACGTAAATAATCATCAATGAAAGTGATGAAGTACTCAAACCCTCCTCTCGCTTGGGTGTTCATGGGACCACACATGTCTATGTGGACCAACTCTAATTGTTCTTTGGCTCTATATCCTTTGGCTGAGTAAGCCCTTCGAGTCATCTTTCCTTCAATACATGATTCACAAGTTGGCATAGGCTCCTCTGCCTCACAAGGTAATAAACCTTCTTTAACTAACCTTTGAATCCTATTTTGATTGATGTGACCCAATCGTAGATGCCAATGATACAATGAGTTTGGAGAAACTGTTTTTCTTTTAACATTCAATCTAGATGAAGTTGTATTTAATTCATAATTTTGCATTTGATATGAGCTAGGAGTTAAAACATACAGATTATCTTTCAATGCACCAAAAGTTATAACACAACCATTTAATTTAATTAAAACATTTTTTCCAAAAGTAAAAATATAATTTTTGCAAACTAACGAAGAAACTGAAATTAAATTGTGCCTAACATTTGGCGCATAAAGACAATCTTTTAAAATAAGACTCCTCCCACTATCAAACTGCATATGAACCACTCCCACTGCTTTAGCTTCCACCTTGGCATTAGATCCCATATGCAAGTATATCTCTCCTTCATTGAGGCTTCTGGACTCCTGGAATCCCTGCAATGAATTGCAAACATGATTAGTGGCTCCAGAATCTATGCACTAGGAATTTATAGATTCAACCACATTACATGCCTCAACAATGAATATACCTTTTCCTTTGCCTTGTGTGTGAAGTATTGGGCAGTTAGGTTTCCAGTGACTCGGTTGACCGCAATGGAAGCAGTTTCCTTCGCCTTCAACCCGCACTTTCTTCTTTCCCTTATCCTTTTGGATTACTTTGTTTGGCACAACCACAGTTTTGGCACCATCCTTCTTCTTTTTCTTGCCCCTCCTCTTGGGCCTAGAAGTGGATGGTCCAGCAGACTGAGTGTAGTTGATAGATGCACCCTTACTTTTGTTTATCCCTTCAAAAGTTACCAACTCATTCAATAGTTCAGTGAGTGTGCACTCAAGCTTATTCATATAATAATTAACCCTAAAAGAGTTAAATGAGTCTGGCAATGAAACGATAATCATGTCAACCTGAAGTTCACCATCCAAGTTGCATCCAAGGATCTCCAGTTCATTTAAAAAACCAATCATTTTTAAAGCATGTTCCCGAACTGAAGTACCTTGGACCATCTTAATGGTCATCAAATTTGTCATAGCATTTTGGCGTGCGCTCTTACCAATTTGCCCAAACATTTCCTTAAGGTTAAGCATGATGTCTGCAGAAGTGAGATATTGAAGATGTTGACTTTGGAGTACATTCGAGAGTGAAGCAAGAATGTAGCACCTAGTCATCTCATTTGCTTTATTCCATTTCTTAAATACTTCATGCTCCTCAGGAGGATCCTCAGGCAAAGGTGGAGAAGGTCTAGGAGTAGTAAGCACATAATTCAACCCCTCATATGTGAGTACAATATCTAGTTGCCTTTTCCAATCGATATAATTAGGTCCAGTTAATCGATTTTCTTTTAGTATATTTGCAAGTGGACTGAATGGACTAGTCATGATAAATCTGAAAATAAAAGCATTCATACAATAAATAAAGTGAATAATAATAATCATGCAAGTATAAAATAATTAATTAATTGTGGGTCCCTTAACCACATTGCATGAAAAATCGGACAATCAATATGCCAATAACTTATCCGGTTGGCGGAAGTCATTATTGCTTATTGACGAGAACAACTCATTATTTCCATATCTCTTTAGACAATGCCTTATCTATATATGAAATAATTCCCGATTAGATTTAGCCTTTCTAAAATCATCTATTATAGACCACTCCGTTAGGGAGCTAATACTATTGATTTTAGATTGAGTGTATAACATAATTAATGCTCCAACGGAAAAACAAATATTAAATATATTGCCATTAATAGCTTAGACTCTTTAAATCATGCGTAGGGCCTTATTTTTAAAGATCTAACTATAATGGTTATTTAATAAATATATTTTCGTGAGACAACCATTCTTGTAATCTAAACTCTTTAAATCATGCGTGGAGCCTTATTTTTAAAGATCTAATCATAATGGTTATAATTACGAAGGCCATGGGGTAATGTATAAAAAATCCCCGCTCCCACTCAATTTTTAATAATATAAAACTAGGGTTTTCAATTCATGATTTAATGCATGCAAAACGCCTTGATTTTAATTCAATTAAATTTAGAAAATATATGAATTTTAAATGATTCACTAATCTTTAATTTGAGGCAAAAAATAATTTACAAAAATAATTTTTCTGTTTCCCAATAAATGCTCTCAAATTAATTAGCAATCTAATCCAATTTATCTTCATAATTTAATTAATATAAATCAAGCCATTTAATTAAAAATCATAGATCCAATGCATGAACAATTATAATAAGCATTAAATTATTCCATGCATCAAATAATAGACAGAAGCAATATAAATGGCCAATGGATTCAGCTTTTAACATTTATAAAACTATTCTTGTTGTACGGGCGTCCTTCAACTGTCTGTAAACATCCACAGGAAGCTTGTACGCGTCAGGAGAAGCAAAACACCGCTTGGAACGAGCCCGGAGGACCCCACACTCGCTGGCACGCGCCTAGGGCAAGCTGCACGCGCTCCCACGCGCCCCCACTCGCTTGGGGCTCGTAGGATGTGCCCTTACGCGCTCCCACGCGCCTCCACGCGCCTTCATGCGCGTGGAGGGTGACACACCCTTGGCTGGCGCGTGAGATCCATGCGCTAGCTTGTCCTCTCCATGCAACTCCCTGGCGCGTGTGGAACACGCGCCAGGCTTACCAAATCCATGCCACACCTGATTCGGGCCACCTCCGACGCCCCTTCTCGCCGCCGGCGAAGCTCCGGCCACCGGAAAAACGCCGAAAAAATTCCAAAAAAATCCGGAAAAATCCCAGAAAATTAAATTAAGCCTCAAAAAATTCCCAAAAAATTCGAAAAAATTCCAGAAAATTACTGAAACATAATTTAACCCTTTCGGACCCTCTTGAAGCTTCATAGCATCCTTTGATGAATATTACATGGCTTTAATAAATACTTACAATTTGAAATACAATGGAAAAATTAAATTACATCATTGAATTTTCAAACGGCTAAAACAAAGCCTTAATTACATTCATCCAAAAATAAAATTACATTCTATATACCTATAAGCTTCATCCATGGCCCAAACACACATCATCATCCATTCACAATTATACATACATCATCATGTATTAATATATATCAACATAATAAATCATACATTAACATATATCAATAATTTTATATATGTATACACGATTTGGATCCATGAATATGATTTTTATAAACACATGTTCTCTAGTAATGAATCAAACCATGTGCTTTGATACCACTGTTGGGAAACGTGTAAGTTTTTAAAACTTTTGAGGGATTTGCAATCACGGATCTTGATTCATCACACAGAGACAAGTTTTAATAAAAGATGATGCATAATTCAATAAACAGATTGAATACTTACATCAAAGGTCTGAGTAAACCTTTTGAACTTTCCTCTAAAGTGAATGTTCTCACTTATTGTAGATCCCTTTAGCAAGATCCTTTCTCTTTCCGTTCGATTATTATCTTCCCTTAAGGAATCACCAATATGCCTTGATGAATGACCTTGGAATCTAGGCTGGTGGTAGCCTCCTTTAGAAGAGAAAACAAAACCCTAAAATCTAGAGAGAAAAAGTGTATTCCTTTTTCTTATTCTCCAAGTCACACCTAAAATATACATAAACTCATGTATATATAGGCAAAATAAAAATAAGAATAAGAAAACAATAAATCATTCTCCATCTCTAATTCAACTTTCTCAATCTCAACATGACTCCAATATCAACTTGGGCTATTGGTGAGAATCCTTTTGGGCTTACTATTTTCTTGGCTACTATTAATTAATAATTGGTCCGGTCCATTAAACCATGGACCCAATTCAATTAATTCATAAATTAATTTCTACTCCACTAAAAGAAATTAATTGCACTCCAATTAAATAGTAAATACCCTCTAAGTCAATGTTGCACTTTGACCCCTCTATGCTTAATTATTTATCGGATAATTAAAGCCATCAATCCGACAACATAATTAATATAATTATTTTGTTACCTTTGATTATTTCCGGCTCGATCACAATAAAATATTTATTTGACAAAAAATAATAATAATTTATTAAATAAATATATATAGAAAACATTTGTCTAAAACATACGAAGGCCTTCGAATTTAATTTGTGATCAACCATAATCAAAACAAAATAAATACAAATAGCACTGATGCAAATATTGAGAATATAGACCTCTAATTATTAATTACATAACTACCCAAAGTGTCGATCTAAGGATCCCGAGGTATCCGCCGAACAAATCAAAGTAATTATTAATTAATAAAAGAGTCTATACTTTTCTCATGCTTGAGAGTCAAAAGCCATGACTGTGATAGAGAGCAATTGCATACGACAGCTCTCGCAATATATTTCAATCTATCGTGGACTCGGTTTAAGTCTTAACTAATTAAATGTCCATCCATAATTACCGACTTTAAACCATTTATGATTACTAATTTATATCATACTATTAATTGCCATTACATACATATATAAATATATTTTGTAATCAAGCAGACACCATCAATTCCATAAAGAATCGAAAAATAATACATTCCATTCACCAATTGTATAATGCTTTAATAATAATATCCAAATAAGAAACCACGACTTTTACAATCCAAAATTAGAATTTGCTATGCTAGGGCACACATATCCTAACAATAGGTGCCTTGACCCGTGACTTCATAGGGAACTCGAATAAGTTGATCTCAAAACTCTTATTTTCTTTCAAAGATTCAATTTTTACACGTTAAAAAGTTCTAATGACATAATAGGAACCTTGATTAAGGTAATTTCATATGAAGATTCCATCTTTACTCTTTAAAACACTCTTTGTGACGTCAAAGGGAACTCGAATACGTTTAACTCGAAAACTCTTATTTTCTTTCAAAGAAATCTTTGGACATTAAAATGGTCTAGTAACAAAATAGGTGCCTTTATTGAGGAAGTTTCATTCAAAGATACAATCTTTACTCACTAAAAAACACTCTTCTCAACCTTATCGGGAACTCGAATAAGCTAAACTCAAAGCTTTCATTTTTTTTCAAAGATTCAATTTTTATACATTAAAAAGGTCTACTGACATAATAGGTCCATTGAATGATGTAATTTCATTCAAAGATTCATTATTTACTCATTAAAACACCCTTCGTGATGTCAAAGAGAACTCGAATAAGTTTAACTCAAAACTCACATTTTCTTTCAATGACTTAATCTTTATACATTAAAATGGTCTACTGACATAATAGGTACCTTAATTGAGAGATTTTCATTCAAAGATATAATCTTTCATCATTACAAGACTCTTCGGGACGTCAAAGGAACTCTAATAAGCTTAATTCAAAACTCTCATTAAAAAGGTCAAGTGACATAATAGGTTCCTTGATTGAGACATTTTAATTCAAAGATTCAATCTTTAGTCATTGAAACACTCTTTGCGACTTCGCAGGGAACCTGAATATTTTAAACTCAAAACTCTCACTTTCTTACAAAGATTCTATCTTTAGCAATAAAACCACTCTTCGCGACTTCAAAGGGACCTCGAATATGTTAAACTCAAAACTCTAACTCTCTTTCAAAGATTCAGTATTTCAATCTTTATACATTAAAATGGTCTAGTGACATATACGTACCTTGATTGAGGTAATTTCATTCAAAGATTCACTTTTTAGTTATTAAAACACTCATTGTGATGACAAAGGGAACTCGAATAAGTTTAACTGAAAACTCTCATTTTCTTTCAAAGATTGAATCTTTATGCATTAAAATCGTCTGGTGACATAATAGGAACCTTGATTGAGGTATTTTCATTCAAAGATTCAATCTTACTCATTAAAACACTAATCGGAACGTCAAAGGGAACTTGAATAGATTTAACTCAAAACTCTCATTTTCCTTCAAAGCTTTCATCTTTATACCTTAAGAATGTTAGTGACATAGTAGGTACCTTGATTGAGGTATTTTCATTCAAATATTCAATCTTTACTCACTAAAACACTCTTCAGGTCGTTAAGGGGAACTCGAATAAGTTTAACTCACAACTCTCATTCTTTCAAAGATTCAATCTTTATACATGAAAAAGATCTAGTAACATAATAGGTACCTTGATTGAGGTAATTCAATATTTCAACCTTTATACATTAAAATGGTTTACTGACATGTAGATACTTTGATTAAGTTAATTTTATTCAAAGATTCAATCATTGCTCATTAAAACACTCTTCATAACGACAAAGGGAACTTGAATAAGTTTAACTCAAAACTCGAATTTTTTTCAAAGATTTAATCTTTAAACATCAAAATGGTCTAGTGACATAATAGGTACCTTGATTGAGGTATTTTCATTCAAAGATTCAATCTTTACTCATTAAAACACTCTTCAGGACGTGAAAGGGAACTCGACTAAGTTTAACTCACAACTCTCCTTTTCTTTCGAAGATTCAATCTTGATACATTAAAAAGGTCTAGTGACATAATAGGTACCGTGATTGAGGTAATTTCATTCAAGTTATCAATCTTTACTCATTAAAACACTCTTCGTGACGACAAAGGGAACTCGAATAAGTTTAACTCAAAACTCGCATTTTAAATCAAAGATTTAAACTTTGCAAATTCAAATGGTCTAGTGACATAATAGGTACCTTGATTGAGGTATTTTCATTCAGAGATTCAATCTTTAGTCAACAAAACACTCTTCGCGACTTCAAAGGGAACTCGAATAAGCTAAATTCTAAACTCTCATTTACATTAAAACGGTCTAGTGACATAAAAGTTACCATGATCAGGGTAATTTCATTCAAAGATTCTATCTTTACTTATTAAAACACTCTTCGTGTCGTCAAAGGGAACTCAAATAATTTTAACTGAAACCACTCATTTTCTTTCAAAGATTTATTCTTTATACATTAAAATGGCCTAGTGACATAATAGGTACCTTGATTGAGGTATTTTCATTCAAAGATTCTATCTTTACTCATTAAAACACTCTCCGTGACTTCATAGGGATTTCGAATAAGTTAAACTTAAAACTCTCAATTTTTCTCAGAGATTGAATCTTTATACATTAGAGAGGTCTAGTGACACAATAGGTGCCTTGATTGAGGTCATTTCATTCAAAGATTCAATCTTTACTCATTAAAACACTTTTCGTGATGTCAAAGGGAACTCGAATAAGTTGAACTCTCATTTTCTTTCAAAGATTCAATCATTATACAATATATAGATATAGTGACATAATTGGTGCCTTGACCCGTGACTTCATAGGGAACTCGAATAAGTTGATCTCAAAACTCTTATTTTCTTTCAAAGATTCAATTTTTACACGTTAAAAAGTTCTAATGACATAATAGGAACCTCGATTAAGGTAATTTCATTCGAAGATTCCATCTTTACTCATTAAAACACTCTTTGTGACGTCAAAGGAAACTCGAATACGTTTAACTCAAAAACTCTTATTTTCTTTCAAAGAAATCTTTGGACATTAAAATGGTCTAGTAACAAAATAGGTGCCTTTATTGAGGTAGTTTCATTAAAAGATACAATCTTTACTCATTAAAAAACACACTTCTCAACCTTATCGGGAACTCGAATAAGCTAAACTCAAAGCTCTCATTTTCTTTCAAAGATTCAATCTTTATACATTAAAAAGGTCTACTGACATAATAGGTCCATTGAATGATGTAATTTCATTCAAAGATTCCGTATTTACTCATTAAAACACCCTTCGTGATGTCAAAGGGAACTCGAATAAGTTTAACTCAAAACTAACATTTTCTTTCAAAGACTTAATCTTTATACATTAAAATGGTCTACTGACATAATAGGTGCCTTAATTGAGGTATTTTAATTCAAAGATATAATCTTTCATCATTACAAGACTCTTCGGGACGTCAAAGGAACTCTAATAAGCTTAATTCAAAACTCTCATTAAAAAGGTCAAGTGACATAATAGGTTCCTTGATTGAGACATTTTCATTCAAAGATTCAATCTTTAGTCATTGAAACACTCTTTGCGACTTTGCAGGGAACCTGAATATTTTAAACTCAAAACTCTCACTTTCTTACAAAGATTCTATCTTTAACAGTAAAACTACTCTTCGCGACTTCAAAGGGACCTCGAATATGTTAAACTCAAAACTCTAACTCTCTTTCAAAGATTCAGTATTTCAATCTTTATACATTAAAATGGTCTAGTGACATATACGTACCTTGATTGACGTAATTTCATTCAAAGATTCACTTTTTAGTTATTAAAACACTCATTGTGACGACAAAGGGAACTCGAATAAGTTTAACTGAAAACTCTCATTTTCTTTCAAAGATTTAATCTTTATGCATTAAAATCGTCTGGTGACATAATAGGAACCTTGATTGAGGTATTTTCATTCAAAGATTCAATCTTACTCATTAAAACACTAATCGGAACGTCAAAGGGCACTTGAATAGATTTAACTCAAAACTCTCATTTTCCTTCAAAGCTTTCATCTATATACCTTAAGAATGTTAGTGACATAGTAGGTACCTTGATTGAGGTATTTTCATTCAAATATTCAATCTTTACTCACTAAAACACTCTTCAGTTCGTTAAGGGGAACTCAAATAAGTTTAACTCACAACTCTCATTCTTTCAAAGATTCAATCTTTATACATGAAAAAGATCTAGTGACATAATAGGTACCTTGATTGAGGTAATTCAATATTTCAACCTTTATACATTAAAATGGTCTACTAACATATAGATACTTTGATTGAGGTAATTTCATTAAAAGATTCAATCATTGCTCATTAAATTACTCTTCGTGACGACAAAGGAAACTCGAATAACTTTAACTCAAAACTCGTATTTTTTTCAAAGATTTAATCTTTAAACCTCAAAATGGTCTATTGACATAATAGGTACCTTGATTGAGGTATTTTCATTCAAAGATTCAATCTTTACTCATTAAAACACTCTTCAGTACGTCAAAGGGAACTCGAATAAGTTTAACTCACAACTCTCCTTTTCTTTCGAAGATTCAATCTTGATACATTAAAAAGGTCTAGTGACATAATAGGTGCTGTGATTGAGGTAATTTCATTCAAGGAATCAATCTTTACTCATTAAAATACTCTTCGTGACGACAAAGGGAACTCGAATAAGTTTAACTCAAAACTCGCATTTTAAATCGAAGATTTAAACTTTGCAAATTAAAATGGTCTAGTGACATAATAGGTACCTTGATTGAGGTATTTTCATTCAGAGATTCAATCTTTAGTCAACAAAACACTCTTCGCGACTTCAAAGGGAACTCGAATAAGCTAAATTCTAAACTCTCATTTTCTTTCAAAGATTCAATCTTAATACATTAAAATGGTCTAGTGACATAATAGGTACCATGATCAGGGTAATTTCATTCAAAGATTCTATCTTTACTCATTTAAACACTCTTCGTGTCGTCAATGGGAACTCAAATAATTTTAACTGAAAACTCTCATTTTCTTTCAAAGATTTATTCTTTATACATTGAAATGGGCTAGTGACATAATAGGTACCTTGATTGAGGTATTTTCATTCAAAGATGCATTCTTTACTCATTAAAACACTCTCCGTGACTTCATAGGGATCTCGAATAAGTTAAACTTAAAACTCTCAGTTTTTTTCAAAGATTGAATCTTTATACATTAGAGAGGTCTAGTGACACAATAGGTGCCTTGATTGAGGTCATTTTATTCAAAGATTCAATCTTTACTCGTTAAAACACTTTTTGTGATGTCAAAGGGAACTCGAATAAGTTGAACTCTCATTTTCTTTCAAAGATTCAATCATTATACAATAAATAGATCTAGTGACATAATAGGTGCCTTGACCCGTGACTTCATAGGGAACTCGAATAAGTTGATCTCAAAACTCTTATTTTCTTTCAAAAGATTCAATTTTTACACGTTAAAAAGTTCTAATGACATAATAGGAACCTTGATTAAGGTAATTTCATTCGAAGACTCCATCTTTACTCATTAAAACACTCTTTGTGACGTCAAAGGGAACTCGAATACGTTTAACTCAAAAACTCTTATTTTCTTTCAAAGAAATCTTTGGACATTAAAATGATCTAGTAACAAAATAGGTGCCTTTATTGAGGTAGTTTCATTCAAAGATACAATCTTTACTCACTAAAAAACACTCTTCTCAACCTTATCGGGAATTCGAATAAGCTAAACTCAAAGCTCTCATTTTCTTTCAAAGATTCAATCTTTATACATTAAAAAGTTCTACTGACATAATAGGTCCATTGAATGATGTAATTTCATTCAAAGATTCAGTATTTACTCATTAAAACACTCTTCGTGATGTCAAAGGGAACTCGAATAAATTTAACTCAAAACTCACATTTTCTTTCAAAGACTTAATCTTCATACATTAAAATGGTCTACTGACATAATAGGTACCTTAATTTAGGTATTTTCATTCAAAGATATAATCTTTCATCATTACAAGACTCTTCAGGACGTCAAAGGAACTCTAATAAACTTAATTCAAAACTCTCATTAAAAAGGTCAAGTGACATAATAGGTTCCTTCATTAAGACATTTTAATTCAAAGATTCAATCTTTAGTCATTGAAACACTCTTTGCGACTTCGCAGAGAACCTGAATATTTTAAACTCAAAACTCTCACTTTCTTACAAAGATTCTATCTTTAGCAGTAAAACCACTCTTCGCGACTTCAAAGGGACCTCGAATATGTTAAACTCAAAACTCTAACTCTCTTTCAAAGATTCAGTATTTCAATCTTTATACATTGAAATGGTCTAGTGACATATACGTACCTTGATTGAGGTAATTTCATTCAAAGATTCACTTTTTAAATATTAAAACACTCATTGTGACGACAAAGGGAACTCGAATAAGTTTAACTGAAAACTCTAATTTTCTTTCAAAGATTGAATCTTTATGCATTAAAATGGTCTGGTGACATAATAGGAACCTTGATTTAGGTATTTTCATTCAAAGATTCAATCTTACTCATTAAAACACTAATCGGAACGTCAAAGGGAACTTGAATAGATTTAACTCAAAACTCTCATTTTCCTTCAAAGCTTTCATCTTTATACCTTAAGAATGTTAGTGACATAGTTGGTACCTTGATTGAGGTATTTTCATTCAAATATTCAATCTTTACTCACTAAAACACTCTTCAGGTCGTTAAGGGGAACTCGAATAAGTTTAACTCACAACTCTCATTTTTTCAAAGATTCAATCTTTATACATGAAAAAGATCTAGTGACATAATAGGTACCTTCATTGAGATAATTCAATATTCTTTATACATTAAAATGGTCTACTGACATATAGATACTTTGATTGAGGTAATTTCATTCAAAGATTCAATCATTGCTCATTAAAACACTCTTCATGACGACAAAGGGAACTCGAATAAGTTTAACTCAAAACTCGCATTTTTTTCAAAGATTTAATCTTTAAAGATCAAAATGGTCCAGGGACATAATAGGTACCTTGATTGAGGTAATTCAATATTTCAACCTTTATACATTAAAATGGTCTACTGACATATAGATACTTTGATTGAGGTAATTTCATTCAAAGATTCAATCATTGCTCATTAAAACACTCTTCGTGACGACAAAGGGAACTCGAATAAGTTTAACTCAAAACTCGCGTTTTTTTCAAAGATTTAATCTTTAAACATCAAAATGGTCTAGTGACATAATAGGTACCTTAATTGAGGTATTTTCATTCAAAGATTCAATCTTTACTCATTAAAACACTCTTCAGGACGTCAAAGGGAAGTCGAATAAGTTTAACTCACAACTCTCCTTTTCTTTCGAAGATTCAATCTTGATACATTAAAAAGGTCTAGTGACATAATAGGTACCGTGATTGAGGTAATTTCATTCAAGGAATCAATCTTTACTCATGAAAACACTCTTCGTGACGACAAAAGGAACTCGAATAAGTTTAACTCAAAACTCGCATTTTAAATCGAAGATTTAAACTTTGCAAATTAAAATGGTCTAGTGACATAATAGGTACCTTGATTGAGGTACTTTCATTCAGAGATTCAATCTCTAGTCAACAAAACACTCTTCGCGACTTCAAAGGGAACTCGAATAAGCTAAATTCTAAACTCTCATTTTCTTTCAAAGATTCAATCTTAATACATTAAAACGGTCTAGTGACATAATTGGTACCATGATCAGGGTAATTTCATTCAAAGATTCTATCTTTACTCTTTAAAACCCTCTTCGCGTCGTCAAAGGGAACTCAAATAATTTTAACTGAAAACTCTCATTTTCTTTCAAAGATTTATTCTTTATACATTGAAATGGGCTAGTGACATAATAGGTACCTTGATTGAGGTATTTTCATTCAAAGATTCATTCTTTACTCATTAAAACACTCTTTGTGACGTCAAAGGGAACTCGAATACGATTAACTCAGAAACTCTTATATTCTTTCAAAGAAATCTTTGGACATTAAAATGGTCTAGTGACAAAATAGGTGCCTTTATTGAGGTAGTTTCATTCAAAGATACAATCTTTACTCACTAAAAAACACTCTTCTCAACTATATCTGGAAGTTGAATAAGCTAAACACAAAGCTCTCATTTTCTTTTAAAGATTCAATCTTTATACATTAAAAAGGTCTACTGACATAATAGGTCCATTGAATGATGTAATTTCATTCAAAGATTCAGTATTTACTCATTAAAACACTCTTCGTGATGTCAAAGGGAACTCGAATAAGTTTAACTCAAAACTCACATTTTCTTTCAAAGACTTAATCTTTATACATTAAAATGGTCTACTGACATAATAGGTACCTTAATTGAGGTATTTTCATTCAAAGATATAATCTTTCATCATTACAAGACTCTTCGGGACGTCAAAGGAACTCTAATAAGCTTTATTCAAAACTCTCATTAAAAAGGTCAAGTGACATAATAGGTTCCTTAATTGAGACATTTTAATTCAAAGATTCAATCTTTAGTCATTAAAACACTCTTTGTGACTTCGCAGGGAGCCTGAATATTTTAAACTCAAAACTCTCACTTTCTTACAAAGATTCTATCTGTAGCAGTAAAACCACTCTTCGCGACTTCAAAGGGACCTCGAATATGTTAAACTCAAAACTTTAACTCTCTTTCAAAGATTCACTATTTCAATCTTTATACATTAAAATGGTCTAGTGACATATATGTACCTTGATTGAGGTAATTTCATTCAAAGATTCACTTTTTTGTTATTAAAACACTCATTGTGACGACAAAGGGAACTCGAATAAGTTTAACTGAAAACTCTCATTTTCTTTCTAAGATTTAATCTTTATGCATTAAAATCATCTGGTGACATAATAGGAACCTTGATTGAGGTATTTTCATTCAAAGATTCAATCTTACTTATTAGAACACTAATCGGAACGTCAAAGGGAACTTGAATAGATTGAACTTAAAACTCTCATTTTCCTTCAAAGCTTTCATCTTTATACCTTAAGAATGTTAGTGACATAGTAGGTACCTTGATTGAGGTATTTTTATTCAAATATTTAATCTTTACTCACTAAAACACTCTTCAGGTCGTTAAGGGGAACTCGAATAAGTTTAACTCACAACTCTCATTCTTTCAAAGATTCAATCTTTATACATGAAAAAGATCTAGTGACATAATAGGTACCTTGATTGAGGTAATTCAATATTTCAACCTTTATACATTAGAATGGTCTACTGACATATAGATACTTTGATTGAGGTAATTTCATTCAAAGATTCAATCATCGCTCATTAAAACACTCTTCGTGACGACAAAGGAAACTCGAATATGTTTAACTCAAAACTCGCATTTTTTTCAAAGATTTAATCGTTAAACATCAAAATGGTCTAGTGACATAATAGGTACCTTGATTGAGGTATTTTCATTCAAAGATTCAATCTTTACTCATTAAAACACTCTTCAGGACGTCAAAGGGAACTCGAATAAGTTTAACTCACAACTCTTCTTTTCTTTCGAAGATTCAATCTTGATACATTAAAAAGGTCTAGTGAGATATTAGGTACCGTGATTGAGGTATTTTCATTCAAGGAATCAATCTTTACTCATTAAAACACTCTTCGTGACGACAAAGGGAACTCGAATATGTTTAACTCAAAACTCGCATTTTCAATCGAAGATTTAAACTTTGCAAATTAAAATGGTCTAGTGACATAATAGGTACCTTGATTGAGGTATTTTCATTCAGTGATTCAATCTTTAGTCAACAAAACACTCTCCACGACCTCAAAGGGAACTCGAATAAGCTAAATTCTAAACTCTTATTTTCTTTCAAAGATTCAATCTTAATACATTAAAACGGTCTAGTAACATAATAGGTATCATGATAAGGGTAATTTCATTCAAAGATTCTATCTTTACTCATTAAAACACTTTTCGTGTCGTCAAAGGAAACTCAAATAATTTTAACTGAAAACTCTTATTTTCTTTCAAAGACTTATTCTTTATACATTGAAATGGGCTAGTGGCATAATAGGTACCTTGATTGAGGTATTTTCATTCAAAGATTCATTCTTTACACATTAAAACACTCTCCGTGACTTCATAGGGATCTCGAATAAGTTAAACTTAAAACTCTCAGTTTTTTTCAGAGATTGAATCTTTATACATTAGAGAGGTCTAGTGACACAATAGGTGCCTTGATTGTGGTCATTTCATTCAAAGATTCAATCTTTACTCATTAAAACACTTTTCGTGATGTCAAAGGGAACTCGAATAAGTTGAACTCTCATTTTCTTTCAAAGATTCAATCATTATACAATAAATAGATCTAGTGACATAATAGGTGCCTTGACCCGTGACTTCATAGGGAACTCGAATAAGTTGATCTCAAAACTCTTATTTTCTTTCAAAGATTCAATTTTTACACGTTAAAAAGTTCTAATGACGTAATAGGAACCATGATTAAGGTAATTTCATTCGAAGATTCCATCTTTACTCATTAAAACACTCTTTGTGACGTCTAAGGGAACTCGAATACGTTTAACTCAAAAACTCTTATTTTCTTTCAATGAAATCTTTGGACATTAAAATGGTCTAGTAACAAAATAGGTGTCTTTATTGAGATAGTTTCATTCCAAGATACAATCTTTACTCACTAAAAAACACACTTCTAAACCTTATCGGGAACTCGAATAAGCTAAACACAAAGCTCTCATTTTATTTCAAAGATTCAATCTTTATACATTAAAAAGCTCTACTGACATAATAGGTCCATTGAATGATGTAATTTCATTCAAAGATTCAGTATTTACTCATTAAAACACTCTTCGTGATGTCAAAGGTAACTCAAATAAGTTTAACTCAAAACTCACATTTTCTTTCAAAGACTTAATCTTTATACATTAAAATGGTCCACTGACATAATAGGTACCTTAATTGAGGTATTTTCATTCAAAGATATAATCTTTCATCATTACAAGACTCTTCGGGACGTCAAAGGAACTCTAATAAACTTAGTTCAAAACTCTCATTAAAAAGGTCAAGTGACATAATAGGTTCCTTGATTGAGACATTTTAATTCAAAGATTCAATCTTTAGTCATTGAAACACTCTTTGCGACTTCGCAGGGAACCTAAATATTTTAAACCCAAAACTCTCACTTTCTTACAAAGATTCTATCTTTAGCAGTAAAACCACTCTTCGCGACTTCAAATGGACCTCGAATATGTTAAACTCAAAACTCTAACTCTCTTTCAAAGATTCAGTATTTCAATCTTTATACATTAAAATGGTGTAGTGACATATACGTACCTTGATTGAGGTAATTTCATTCAAAGATTCACTTTTTAGTTATTAAAACTCTCATTGTGACGACAAAGGGAACTCGAATAAGTTTAACTGAAAACTCTCATTTTCTTTCAAAGATTTAATCTTTATGCATTAAAATTGTCTGGTGACATAATAGAAACCTTGATTGAGGTATTTTCATTCAAAGATTCAATCTTACTCATTAAAACACTAATCGGAACGTCAAAGGGAACTTGAATAGATTTAACTCAAAACTCTCATTTTCCTTCAAAGCTTTCATCTTTATACCTTAAGAATGTTAGTGACATAGTAGGTACCTTGATTGAGGTATTTTTATTCAAATATTCAATCTTTACTCACTAAAACACTCTTCAGGTCGTTAAGGGGAACTCGAATAAGTTTAACTCACAACTCTCATTCTTTCAAAGATTTAATTTTTATACATGAAAAAGATCTAGAGACATAATAGGTACCTTGATTGAGGTAATTCAATATTTCAACCTTTGTACATTAAAATGGTCTACTGACATATAGATATATTGATTGAGGTAATTTCATTCAAAGATTCAATCATTGCTCATTAAAACACTCTTCGTGACGTCAAAGGGAACTCGAATAAGTTTGACTCAAAACTCGCATTTTTTTCAAAGATTTAATCTTTAAACATCAAAATGGTCTAGTGACATAATAGGTACCTTGAGTGAGGTATTTTCATTCGAAGATTCAATCTTTACTCATTAAGACACTCTTCAGGACGTCGAAGGGAACTCGAATAAGTTTAACTCACAACTCTCCTTTTCTTTCGAAGATTCAATCTTGATACATTAAAAAGGTCTAGTGACATAATAGGTACCGTGATTGAGGTAATTTCATTCAAGGAATCAATCTTTACTCATTAAAACACTCTTCGTGACGACAAAGGGAACTCGAATAAGTTTAACTCAAAACTCGCATTTTCAATCGAAGATTCTATCTTTACTCGTTAAAACACTTTTCGTGTCCTCAAAGGGAACTCAAATAATTTTAACCGAAAACTCTCTTTTTCTTTCAAAAGATTTATTCTTTATACATTGAAATGGGCTAGTAACATCATAGGTACCTTGATTGAGGTATTTTCATTCAAAGATTCATTCTTTACTCATTAAAACACTCTACGTGACTTCATAGGGATCTCGAATAAGTTAAACTTAAAACTCTCAGTTTTTTCTAGAGATTGAATCTTTATACATTAGAGAGGTCTAGTGACACAATAGGTGCCTTGATTGTGGTCATTTCATTCAAAGATTCAATCTTTACTCATTAAAACACTTTTCGTGATGTCAAAGGGAACTCGAATAAGTTGAACTCTCATTTTCTTTCAAAGATTCAATCATTATATAATAAATAGATCTAGTGACATAATAGGTGCCTTAACCCGTGACTTCATAGGGAACTCGAATAAGTTGATCTCAAAACTCTTATTTTCTTTCAACGATTCAATTTTTACACGTTAAAAAGTTCTAATAACATAATAGGAACCTCGATTAAGGTAATTTCATTCGAAGATTCCATCTTTACTCATTAAAACACTCTTTGTGACGTCAAAGGAAACCAGAATACGTTTAACCCAAAAACTCTTATTTTCTTTCAAAGAAATCATTGGACATTAAAATGGCCTAGTAACAAAATAGGTGCCTTTATTGAGGTAGTTTCATTCAAAGATACAATCTTTACTCACTAAAAAACACTCTTCTTAACCTTATCGGGAACTCGAATAAGCTAAACTCAAAGCTCTCATTTTCTTTCAAAGATTCAATCTTTATACATTAAAAAGGTCTACTGACATAATAGGTCCATTGAATGATGTAATTTCATTCAAAGATTCAGTATTTACTCATTAAAACACTCTTCGTGATGTCAAAGGTAACTCAAATAAGTTTAACTCAAAACTCACATTTTCTTTCAAAGACTTAATCTTTATACATTAAAATGGTCCACTGACATAATAGGTACCTTAATTGAGGTATTTTCATTCAAAGATATAATCTTTCATCATTACAGGACTCTTCGGGACGTCAAAGGAACTCTAATAAGCTTAGTTCAAAACTCTCATTAAAAAGGTCAAGTGACATAATAGGTTCCTTGATTGAGACATTTTAATTCAAAGATTCAATCTTTAGTCATTGAAACACTCTTTGCGACTTCGCAGGGAACTTGAATATTTTAAACTCAAAACTCTCACTTTCTTACAAAGATTTTATCTTTAACAGCAAAACCACTCTTCGCGACTTCAAAGGGACCTCGAATATGTTAAACTCAAAACTCTAACTCTCTTTCAAAGATTCAGTATTTCAATCTTTACACATTAAAATGGTCTCGTGACATATGCGTACCTTGATTGAGGTAATTTCATTCAAAGATTCACTTTTTAGTTATTAAAACACTCATTGTGACGACAAAGGGAACTCGAATAAGTTTAACTGAAAACTCTCATTTTCTTTCAAAGATTTAATCTTTATGCATTAAAATCGTCTGGTGACATAATAGGAACCTTGATTGAGGTATTTTCATTCAAAGATTCAATCTTACTCATTAAAACACTAATCGGAACGTCAAAGGGAACTTGAATAGATTTAACTCAAAACTCTCATTTTCCTTCAAAGCTTTCATCTTTATACCTTAAGAATGTTAGTGACATAGTAGGTACCTTGATTGAGGTATTTTCATTCAAATATTCAATCTTTACTCACTAAAACACTCTTCAGGTCGTTTAGGGGAACTCGAATAAGT
Organism: Cornus florida; assembly: GCF_030987335.1. Taxonomy (NCBI): domain Eukaryota; kingdom Viridiplantae; phylum Streptophyta; class Magnoliopsida; order Cornales; family Cornaceae; genus Cornus; species Cornus florida. The sequence goes on from NW_026775577.1 coordinate 67,801,679, forward strand.
TTAACTCACAACTCTCATTCTTTCAAAGATTCAATCTTTATACATGAAAAAGATCTAGTGACATAATAGGTACCTTGATTGAGGTAATTCAATATTTCAACCTTTATACATTAAAATGGTCTACTGACATATAGATACTTTGATTGAGGTAATTTCATTCAAAGATTCAATCATTGCTCATTAAAACACTCTTCGTGCCGACAAAGGAAACTCGAATAAGTTTAACTAAAAACTCGTATTTTTTTCAAGATTTAAACTTTAAACCTCAAAATGGTCTATTAACATAATAGGTACCTTGATTGAGGTATTTTCATTGAAAGATTCAATCTTTACTCATTAAAACACTCTTCAGGACGTCAAAGGGAACTCGAATAAGTTTAACTCACAACTCTCCTTTTCTTTCGAAGATTCAATCTTGATACATTAAAAAGGTCTAGTGACATAATAGTTACCGTGATTGAGGTAATTTCATTCAAGGAATCATTCTTTACTCATTAAAACACTCTTCGTGACGACAAATGGAACTCGAATAAGTTTAACTCAAAACTCATATTTTAGATCGAAGATTTAAACTTTGCAAATTAAAATGGTCTAGTGACATAATAGGTACCTTGATTGAGGTATTTTCATTCATAGATTCAATCTTTAATCAACAAAACATTCTTCGCGACACAATAATAGGTACCTTGATTGAGGTCTAGTGACATAATAGGTACCTTGATTGAGGTCTAGTGACACAATAGGCGCCTTGATTGTGGTCATTTCATTCAAAGATTCAATCTTTACTCATTAAAACACTTTTTGTGAAGTCAAAGGGAACTCGAATAAGTTGAACTCTCACTTTCTTTCAAAGATTCAATCATTATACAATAAATAGATCTAGTGACATAATAGGTGCCTTGACCCGTGACTTCATAGGGAACTTGAATAAGTTGATCTCAAAACTCTTATTTTCTTTCAAAGATTCAATTTTTACATGTTAAAAAGTTCTAATGACATAATAGGAACCTCGATTAAGGCAATTTCATTCGAGGATTCCTTCTTTACTCATTAAAACACTCTTTGTGACTTCAAAGGGAACTCGAATACGTTTAACTCAAAAACTCTTATTTTCTTTCAAAGAAATCTTTGGACATTAAAATGGTCGAGTAACAAAATAGGTGCCTTTATTGAGGTAGTTTCATTCAAAGATACAATCTTTACTCACTAAAAAACACTATTCTCAACCTTATCGAGAACTCGAATAAGCTAAACTCAAAGCTCTCATTTTCTTTCAAAGATTCAATCTTTATACATTAAAAAGGTCTACTGACATAATAGGTCCATTGAATGATGTAATTTCATTCAAAGATTCAGTATTTACTCATTAAAACACTCTTCGTGATGTCAAAGGGAACTCAAATAAGTTTAACTCAAAACTCACATTTTCTTTCAATGACTTAATCTTTATACATTAAAATGGTCTACTGACATAATATGTACCTTAATTGAGGTATTTTCATTTAAAGATTCAATCTTTACTCATTAAAACACTCTCAGGACGTCAAAGGGAACTCGAAGAAGTTTAACTCACAACTCTCCTTTTCTTTCGAAGATTCAATCTTGATACATTAAAAAGGTCTAGTGACAAAATAGGTACCGTGATTGAGGTAATTTCATTCAAGGAATCAATCTTTACTCATTAAAACACTCTTCGTGACGACAAAGGGAACTCGAATAAGTTTAACTCAAAACTCGAATTTTCAATCGAAGATTTAAACTTTGCAAATTAAAATGTCTAGTGACATAATAGGTACCTTGATTGAGGTATTTTCATTCAGAGATTCAATCTTTAGTCGACAAAACACTCTTCGCGACTTCAAAGGGAACTCGAATAAGCTAAATTTTAAACTCTCATTTTTTTTCAAAGATTCACTCTTAATACATTAAAACGGTCTAGTGACATAATAGGTAACATGATCAGGGTAATTTCATTCAAAGATTCTATCTTTACTCATTAAAACACTCTTCGTGTCGTCAAAGGGAACTCAAATAATTTTAACTAAAAACTCTCATTTTCTTTCAAAGATTTATTCTTTATACATTGAAATGGGCTAGTGACATAATAGGTACCTTGATTGAGCTATTTTCATTCAAAGATTCATTCTTTACTCATTAAAACACTCTCCGTGACTTCATAGGGATCTCGAATAAGTTAAACTTAAAACTCTTAGTCTTTTTCAGAGATTGAATCTTTATAAATTAGAAAGGTCTAGTGACACAATAAGTGCCTTGATTGAGGTCATTTCATTCAAAGATTCAATCTTTACTCATTAAAACACGTTTCGTGGTGTCAAAGGGAACTCGAATAAGTTGAACTCTCATTTTCTTTCAAAGATTCAATCATTATACAATAAATAGATCTAGTGACATAATAGGTGCCTTGACCGGTGACTTCATAGCGAACTCGAATAAGTTGATCTCAAAACTCTTATTTTCTTTCAAAGATTTAATTTTTACACGTTAAAAAGTTCTAATGACATAATAGGAACCTTGATTAAGGTAATTTCATTCGAAGATTCCATCTTTGCTCATTAAAACACTCTTTGTGACATCAAAGGGAACTCGAATACGTTTAACTCAAAAACTCTTATTTTCTTTCAAAGAAATCTTTGGACATTAAAATGGTCTAGTAACAAAATAGGTGCCTTTATTGAGGTAGTTTCATTCAAAGATACAATCTTTACTCACTAAAAAACACTCTTCTCAACCTTATCAGGAACTCGAATAAGCTAAACTCAAAGCTTTCATTTTCTTTCAAAGATTCAATCTTTATACATTAAAAAGGTCTACTGACATAATAGGTCCATTGAATGATGTAATTTCATTCAAAGATTCAGTATTTACTCATTAAAACACTCTTCGTGATGTCAAAGGGAACTCGAATAAGTTTAACTTAAAACTCACATTTTCTTTCAAAGACTTAATCTTTATACATTAAAATGGTCTACTGACATAATAGGTACCTTAATTGAGGTATTTTCATTCAAAGATATAATCTTTCATCATTACAAGACTCTTCGGGACGTCAAAGGAACTCTAATAAGCTTAATTCAAAACTCTCATTAAAAAGGTCAAGTGACATAATAGGTTCCTTGATAGAGAAATTTTAATTCAAAGATTCAATCTTGAGTCATTGAAACACTCTTTGCGACTTCGCAGGGAACCTGAATATTTTAAACTCAAAACTCTCACTTTCTTACAAAGATTCTATCTTTAGCAGTAAAACCACTCATCGCGACTTCAAAGGGACCTCGAATATGTTAAACTCAAAACTCTAACTCTCTTTCAAAGATTCAGTATTTCAATCTTTATACATTAAAATGGTCTAGTGACATATACGTACTTTTATTGAGGTAATTTCATTCAAAGATTCACTTATTAGTTATTAAAACACTCATTGTGACGACAAAGGGAACTCGAATAAGTTTAATTGAAAACTCTCATTTTCTTTCAAAGATTTAATCTTTATGCATTAAAATCGTCTGGTGACATAATAGGAACCTTGATTGAGGTATTTTCATTCAAAAATTCAATCTTACTCATTAAAACACTAATCGGAATGTCAAAGGGAACTTGAATAGATTTACCTCAAAACTCTCATTTTCCTTCAAAGCTTTCATCTTTATACCTTAAGAATGTTAGTGACATAGTAGGTACCTTGATTGAGGTATTTTCATTCAAATATTCAATCTTTACTCACTAAAACACTCTTCAGGTCATTAAGGGGAACTCGAATAAGTTTATCTCAAAACTCTCATTCTTTCAAAGATTCAATCTTTATACATGAAAAAGATCTAGTGACATAATAGGTACCTTGATTGAGGTAATTCAATATTTCAACCTTTATACAATAAAATGGTCTACTGACATATTGATACTTTGATTGAGGTAATTTCATTCAAAGATTCAATCATTGCTCATTAAAACACTCTTCGTGACGACAAAGGGAACTCGAATAAGTTTAACTCAAAACTCGCATTTTTTTCAAAGATTTAATCTTTAAACATCAAAATGGTCTATTGACATAATAGGTACCTTGATTGAGGTATTTTCATTCAAAGATTCAATCTATACTCATTAAAACACTCTTCAGGACGTCAAAGGGAACTCGAATAAGTTTAACTCACAACACTCTTTTTCTTTCAAAGATTCAATCTTGATACATTAAAAAAGTCTAGCGGCCTAATAGGTACCGTGATTGAGGTAATTTCATTCAAGGAATCAATCTTTACTCATTAAAACACTCTTCGTGACGATAAAGGGAACTCGAATAAGTTTAACTCAAAACTAACATTTTCAATCGAAGATTTAAACTTTGCTAATTAAAATGGTCTAGTGACATAATAGGTACCTTGATTGAGGTATTTTCATTCAGAGATTCAATCTTTAGTCAACAAAGCACTCTTCGCGACTTCAAAGGGAACTCGAATAAGCTAAATTCTAAACTCTTATTTTCTTTCAAAGATTCAATCTTAATACATTAAAACAGTCTAGTGACATAATAGGTACCATGATCAGGGTAATTTCATTCAAAGATTCTATCTTTACTCATTAAAACACTCTTCCTTTCATTAAAGGGAACTCAAATAATTTTAACTGAAAACTCTCATTTTCTTTCAAAGATTTATTCTTTATACATTGAAATGGGCTAGTGACATAATAAGTACCTTGATTGAGGTATTTTCATTCAAAGATTCATTCTTTACTCATTAAAACACTCTCCGTGACTTCATAGGGATCTCGAATAAGTTAAACTTAAAACTCTTAGTTTTTTTCAGAGATTGAATCTTTATACATTAGAAAAGTCTAGTGACACAATAGGTGCCTTGATTGTGGTCATTTCATTCAAAGATTTAATCTTTACTCATGAAAACACTTTTCGTGATGTCAAAGGGAACTCGAATAAGTTGAACTCTCATTTTCTTTCAAAGATTCAATCATTATACAATAAATAGATATAGTGACATAATAGGTGCCTTGACCCGTGACTTCATAGGGAACTCGAATATGTTGATCTCAAAACTCTTATTTTCTTTCAAAGATTCAATTTTTACACGTTAAAAAGTTCTAATGACATAATAGGAACCTTGATTAAGGTAATTTCATTTGAAGATTCCATCTTTACTCATTAAAACACTCTTTGTGATGTCAAAGGGAACTCGAATACGTTTAACTCAAAAACTCTTATTTTCTTTCAAAGAAATCTTTGGACATTAAAATGGTCTAGTAACAAAATAGGTGCCTTTATTGAGGTAGTTTCATTCAACGATATAATCTTTACTCACTAAAAAACACTCTTCTCAACCTTATCGGGAACTCGAATAAGCTAAACTCAAAGCTCTCATTTTCTTTCAAAGATTCAATATTTATACATTAAAAAGGTCTACTGACATAATAGGTCCATTGAATGATGTAATTTCATTCAAAGATTCAGTATTTACTCATTAAAACACTCTTCGTGATGTCAAAGGGAACTCGAATAAGTTTAACTCAAAACTCACATTTTCTTTCAAAGACTTAATCTTTATACATTAAAATGGTCTACTGACATAATAGACACCTTAATTGAGGTATTTTCATTCAAAGATATAATCTTTCATCATTACAAGACTCTTTGGGATGTCAAAGGAACTCTAATAAGCTTAATTCAAAACTCTCATTAAAAAGGTCAAATGACATAATAGGTTCCTTGATTGAGACATTTTAATTCAAAGATTCAATCTTTAGTCATTGAAACACTCTTTGCGACTTCGCAGGGAACCTGAATATTTTAAACTCAAAACTCTCACTTTCATACAAAGATTCTATCTTTAGCAGTAAAACCACTCTTCGCGACTTCAAAGTGACCTCGAATATGTTAAACTCAAAACTCTAACTCTCTTTCAAAGATTCAGTATTTCAATCTTTATACATTAAAATGGTCTAGTGACATATACGTACCTTGATTGAGGTAATTTCATTCAAAGATTCACTTTTTAGTTATTAAAACACTCATTGTGACAACAAAGGGAACTCGAATAAGTTTAACTGAAAACTCTCATTTTCTTTCAAAGATTTAATCTTTATGCATTAAAATCGTCTGGTGACATAATAGGAACCTTGATTGAGGTATTTTCATTCAAAGACTCAATCTTACTCATTAAAACACTAATCGGAACATCGAAGGGAACTTGAATAGATTTAACTCAAAACTCTCATTTTCCTTCAAAGCTTTCATCTTTATACCTTAAGAATGTTAGTGACATAGTAGGTACCTTGATTGAGGTATTTTCATTCAAATATTCAATCTTTACTCACTAAAACACTCTTCTGGTCATTAAGGGGAACTCGAATAAGTTTAACTCACAACTCTCATTCTTTCAAAGATTCAATCTTTATACATGAAAAAGATCTAGTGACATAATAGGTACCTTGATTGAGGTAATTCAATATTTCAACCTTTATACATTAAAATGGTCTACTGACATATAGATACTTTGATTGAGGTAATTTCATTCAAAGATTCAATCATTGCTCATTAAAACACTCTTCGTGACGACAAAGGGAACTCGAATAAGTTTAACTCAAAACTCGCATTTTTTTCAAAGATTTAATCTTTAAACATCAAAATGGTCTAGTGACATAATAGGTACCTTAATTGAGGTATTTTCATTCAAAGATTCAATCTTTACTCATTAAAACACTCTTCAGGACGTCAAAGGGAACTCGAATAAGTTTAACTCACAACTCTCCTTTTCTTTCGAAGATTCAATCTTGATACATTAAAAAGGTCTAGTGACATAATAGGTACCGTGATTGAGGTAATTTCATTCAAGGAATCAATCTTTACTCATTAAAACACTCTTCGTGACGACAAAGGGAACTCGAATAAGTTTAACTCAAAACTCGCATTTTCAATCGAAGATTTAAACTTTGCAAATTCAAATGGTCTAGTGACATAATAGGTACCTTCATTGAGGTATTTTCATTCAGAGATTCAATCTTTAGTCAACTAAACACTCTTCGCGACTTCATAGGGAACTCGAATAAGCTAAATTCTAAACTCTCATTTTCTTTCAAAGATTCAATCTTAATACATTAAAACGTTCTAGTGACATAATAGGTACCATGATCAGGGTAATTTCATTCAAAGATTCTATCTTTACTCATTAAAACACTCTTCGTGTCGTCAAAGGGAACTCAAATAATTTTAACTGAAAACTCTCATTTTCCTACAAAGATTTATTCTTTATATATTGAAATGGGCTAGTGACATAATGGGTACCTTGATTGAGGTATTTTCATTCAAAGATTCATTCTTTACTCATTAAAACACTCTCCGTGACTTCATAGGGATCTCGAATACGTTAAACTTAAAACTCTCAGTTTTTTTCAGAGATTGAATCTTTATACATTAGAAAGGTCTAGTGACACAGTAGGTGCCTTGATTGAGGTCATTTCATTCAAAGATTCAATCTTTACTCATTAAAACACTTTTCGTGATGTTAAAGGGAACTCGAATAAGTTAAACTCTCATTTTCTTTCAAAGATTCAATCATTATACAATAAATAGATCTAGTGACATAGTAGGTGCCTTGACCCGTGACTTCATAGGGAACTCGAATAAGTTGTTCTCAAAACTCTTATTTTCTTTCAAAGATTCAATTTTTACACGTTAAAAAGTTCTAATGACATAATAGGAACCTTGATTAAGGTAATTTCATTCGAAGATTCCATCTTTACTCATTAAAACACTCTTTGTGACGTCAAAGGGAACTCAAATACGTTTAACTCAAAAATTCTTATTTTCTTTCAAAGAAATCTTTAGACATTAAAATGGTCTAGTAACAAAATAGGTGCCTTTATTGAGGAAGTTTCATTCAAAGATACAACCTTTTCTCACTAAAAAACACTCTTCTCAACCTTATCGGGAACTCGAATAAGCTAAACTCAAAGCTCTCATTTTCTTTCAAAGATTCAATCTTTATACATTTAAAAGGTCTACTGACATAATAGGTCCATTGAATGATGTAATTTCATTCAAAGATTCAGTATTTACTCATTAAAACACTCTTCGTGTTGTCAAAGGGAACTCGAATAAGTTTAACTCAAAACTCATATTTTCTTTCAAGACTTAATCTTTATACATTAAAATGGTATACTGACATAATAGGTACCTTAATTGAGGTATTTTCATTCAAAGATATAATTTTTCATCATTACAAGACTCTTCGGGACGTCCAAGGAACTCTAATAAGGTTAATTCAAAACTCTCATTAAAAAGGTCAAGTGACATAATAGGTTCCTTGATTGAGACATTTTAATTCAAAGATTCAATCTTTAGTGATTGAAACACTCTATGCGACTTCGCAGGGAACCTGAATATTTTAAACTCAAAACTCCCACTTTCTTACAAAGATTCTATCTTTAGCAGTAAAACCACTCTTCGCGACCTCAAAGGGACCTCGAATATGTTAAACTCAAAACTCTAACTCTCTTTCATAGATTCAGTATTTCAATCTTTATACATTAAAATGGTCTAATGACATATATGTACCTTGATTGAGGTAATTTCATTCAAAGATTCACTTTTTAGTTATTAAAACACTCATTGTGACGACAAACGAACTCGAATAAGTTTAACTAAAAACTTTCATTTTCTTTCAAAGATTTAATCTTTATGCATTAAAATCGTCTGGTGACATAATAGGAACCTTGATTGAGGTATTTTCATTCAAAGATTCAATCTTACTCATTAAAACACAAATCGGAATGTCAAAGGGAACTTGAATAGATTTAACTCAAAACTCTCAGTTTCCTTCAAAGCTTTCATCTTTATACCTTAAGAATGTTAGTGACATAGTAGGTACCTCGATTGAGGTATTTTCATTCAAATATTCAATCTTTACTCAATAAAACACTCTTTAGGTCGTTAAGGGGAACACGATTAAGTTTAACTCACAACTCTCATTCTTTCAAAGATTCAATCTTTATACATGAAAAAGATCTAGTGACATAATAGGTACCTTGATTGAGGTAATTCAATATTTCAACCTTTATACATTAAAATGGTCTACTGACATATAGATACTTTGATTGAGGTAATTTCATTCAAAGATTCAATCATTGCTCATTAAAACACTCTTCGTGACGACAAAGGGAACTCGAATAAGTTTAACTCAAAACTCGCATTTTTTTCAAAGATTTAATCTTTAAACATCAAAATGGTCTAGTGACATAATAGGTACCTTAATTGAGGTATTTTCATTCAAAGATTCAATCTTTACTCATTAAAACACTCTTCAGGACGTCAAAGGGAACTCGAATAAGTTTAACTCACAACTCTCCTTTTCTTTCGAAGATTCAATCTTGATACATTAAAAAGGTCTAGTGACATAATAGGTACCGTGATTGAGGTACTTTCATTCAAGGAATCAATCTTTACTCATTAAAACACTCTTCGGGACGACAAAGGGAACTCGAATAAGTTTAACTCAAAACTCGCATTTTCAATCGAAGATTTAAACTTTGCAAATTAAAATGGTCTAGTGACAAAATAGGTACCTTGATTGAGGTATTTTCATTCAGAGATTCAATCTTTAGTCAACAAAACACTCTTCGCGACTTCAAAGGGAACTCAAATAAGCTAAATTCTAAACTCTCATTTTCTTTCAAAGATTTAATCTTAATACTATAAAACGGTCTAGTGACATAATAGGTACCATGATCAGGGTAATTTCATTCAAGAATTCTATCTTTACTCATTAAAACACTCTTCGTGTCGTCAAAGGGAACTCAAATAATTTTAACTGAAAACTCTCATTTTCTTTCAAAGATTTATTCGTTATACATTGAAATGGGCTAGTGACATAATAGGTACCTTGATTGAGATATTTTCATTCAAAGATTCATTCTTTACTCATTAAAACACTCTCCGTGACTTCATAGGGATCTCGAATAAGATAAACTTAAAACTCTCAGTTTTTTTCAGAGATTGAATCTTTATACATTAGAAAGGTCGTGTGACACAATAGGTGCCTTGATTGAGGTCATTTCATTCAAAGATTCAATCTTTACTCATTAAAACACTTTTCGTAATGTCAAAGGGAACTCGAATAAGTTAAACTCTCATTTTCTTTCAAAGATTCAATCATTATACAATAAATAGATCTAGTGACGTAATAGGTGCCTTGACCCGTGACTTCATAGGGAACTCGAATAAGTTGATCTCAACACTCTTATTTTCTTTCAAAGATTCAATTTCTACACGTTAAAAAGTTCTAATGACATAATAGGAACCTTGATTACGGTAATTTCTTTCGAAGATTCCATCTTTACTCATTAAAACACTCTTTGTGATGTCAAAGGGAACTCGAATACGTTTAACTCAAAAACTATTATTTTCTTTCAAAGAAATCTTTGGACATTAAAATGGTCTAGTAACAAAATAGGTGCCTTTATTGAGGAAGTTTCATTCAAAGATACAATCTTTACTCACTAAAAAACACTCTTCTCAACCTTATCGAGAAATCGAATAAGCTAAACTCAAAGCTCTCATTTTCTTTCAAAGATTCAATCTTTATATATTAAAAAGGTCTACTGCCATAATAGGTCCATTGAATGATGTAATTTCATTCAATGATTCAGTATTTACTCATTAAAACACTCTTCGTGATGTCAAAGGGAACTCGAATAAGTTTAACTCGAAACTCACATTTTCTTTCAAAGACTTAATCTTTATACATTAAAATGGTCTACTGACATAATAGGTACCTTAATTGAGGTATTTTCTTTCAAAGATATAATCTTTCATCATTACAAGACTCTTCGGGACGTCAAAGGAACTCTAATAAGCTTAATTCAAAACTCTCATTAAAATGGTCAAGTGACATAATAGGTTCCTTGATTGAGACATTTTAATTCAAAGATTCAATCTTTAGTCATTGAAACACTCTTTGCGACTTCGCAGGGAACCTGAATATTTTAAACTCAAAACTCTCACTTTCTTACAAAGATTCTATCTTTAGCAGTAAAACCACTCTTCGCGACTTCAAAGGGACCTCGAATATGTTAAACTCAAAACTCTAACTCTCTTTCAAAGATTCAGTATTTCAATCTTTATACATTAAAATGGTCTAGTGACATATACGTACCTTGATTGAGGTAATTTCATTCAAAGATTCACTTTTTAGTTATTAAAACACTCATTGTGACGACAAAGGGAACTCGAATAAGTTTAACTGAAAACTCTCATTTTCTAATAGGAACCTTGATTGAGGTATTTTCATACAAAGATTCAATCTTACTCATTAAAACACTAATCGGAACGTCAAAGGGAACTTGAATAGATTTAACTCAAAACTCTCATTTTCCTTCAAAGCTTTCATCTTTTTACCTTAAGAATGTTAGTGACATAGTAGGTTCCTTGATTGAGGTATTTTCTTTCAAAGATTCAGTCTTTACTCACGAAAACACTCTTCAGGTCGTTAAGGTGAACTCGAATAAGTTTAACTGACAACTCTCATTCTTTCAAAGATTCAATCTTTATACATGAAAAAGATCTAGAGACATAATAGGTACCTTGATTGAGGTAATTCAATATTTCAACCTTTATACCTTAAAATGGTCTACTGACATATAGATTCTTTGATTGAGGTAATTTCATTCAAAGATTCAATCATTGCTCATTAAAACACTCTTCGTGACGACAAAGGGAACTCCTCAAGTTTAACTCAAAACTCGCATTTTTTTCAAATATTTAATCTTTAAACATCAAAACGGTCTAGTGACATAATAGGTACCTTGATTGAGGTATTTTCATTCAAAGATTCAATCTTTACTCATTAAAACACTCTTCAGGACGTCAAAGGGAATTCGAATAAGTTTAACTCACAACTCTCCTTTTCTTTCGAAGATTCAATCTTGATACATTAAAAAGGTCTAGTGACATAATAGGTACCGTGATTGAGGTAATTTCATTCAAGGAATCAATTTTTACTCATTAAAACACTCTTCGTGACGATAAGTGGAACTCGAATAAGTTTGACTCAAACCTCGCATTTTCAATCGAAGATTTAAACTTTGCAAATTAAAATGGTCCAGTGACATAATAGGTACCTTCATTGAGGTATTTTCATTCAGAGATTCAATCTTTAGTCAACAAAACACTCTTCGCGACTTCAAAGGGAACTCGAATAACCTAAATTCTAAACTCTCATTTTCTTTCAAAGATTCAATCTTAATACATTAAAACGGTCTAGTGACATATTAGGAACCATGATCAGGGTAATTTCATTCAAAGATTCTATCTTTACTCATTAAAACACTCTCCGTGTCGTCAAACGGAACTCTAATACTTTTAACTGAAAACTCTCATTTTCTTTCTAAAATTTATTCTTTATACATTGAAATGGGCTAGGGACATAATAGGTACCTTGATTGAGGTATTTTCATTCAAAGATTCATTCTTTACTCATTAAAACACTCTCCGTGACTTCATAAGGATCTCGAATAAGTTAAACTTAAAACTCTCAGTTTTTTTCAGAGATTGAATCTTTATACATTAGAAAGGTCTAGTGACACAATAGGTGCCTTGATTGAGGTCATTTCATTCAAAGATTCAATCTTTACTCATTAAAACACTTTTCGTGATGTCAAAGGGAACTCGAATAACTTAAACTCAAAACTCTCATTTTCTTTCAAAGATTCAATCATTATACAATAAATAGATCTAGTGACATAATAGGTGCCTTGACCCGTGACTTCATAGGGAACTCGAATAAGTTGATCTCAAAACTCTTATTTTCTTTCAAAAATTCAATTTTTACACGTTAAAAAGTTCTTATGATATAATAGGAACCTTGATTAAGGTAATTTCATTCGAAGATTCCATCATTACTCATTTGAATAGGGTAATTTCATTCAAAGATTCTATCTTTACTCATTAAAACACTCTTCGTGTCGTCAAAGGGAACTCGAATAATTTTTACTTAAAACTCTTATTTTCTTTCAAAGATTTATTCTTTATACATTAAAATGGTTTTGTGAGAAAACTGGTACCTTAATTGAGGTATTTTCATTCAAAGATTCATTTTTAACTCATTAAAACACCCTCATTGACTTCTGAGGGAAGTTGAATAAGATAAACTTAAAACTCTTAGTTTTTTTCAAAAAAAGAATCTTTATACATTAGAAAGGTTTAGTGACACAATAGGTGCCTTGATTGACGTAATTTCATTCAAAGATTCAGTTTTTACTCATTAAAACACTTTTCGTGATGTCTAAGGAAACTCGAATAAGTTGAACTCAAAACTCTCATTTTCTTTCAAAGATTCAATCTTTATAAAATAAATAGATCTACTGACCTAATAAGTGCCTTAATCCGTGACTTCATAAGGAACTCGAATAAGTTAAACTCAAAATTCTTATTTTTTTTGAAAGATTCAATCTTTATACATTGAAAAGATCTAATGACATAATAGGTACCTTGATAAAGGTAATTTCATTCAAAGATTCCATCTTTACACATTAAAACACTCTTTGTGACGTCAAAGGGAACTTGAATACGTTTAACTCAAAACTGTTATTTTCTTTCAAAGATTTAATCTTTGGACTTTAAAATGGTCTAGTAACAAAATAGGTACCTTTATTGAGGTATTTTTATTTAAAGATACAATCTTTATTCATTAAAACACTCTTCGCAAATTTGTAAGGAACTCGAATAAGTTGGACTCCAAACTCTCAGTTTCTTGCAAAGATTCATTATTTATATGTTAAAAAGGTCTAGTGACATAATAGGTCCATTGATCGATGTAATTGCATTCAAAGATTCTGTATTTACTCATTAAAATACTCTTGGTGATGTCAAATGGCACTCGAATATGTTAAACTCTAAACTTTCATTTTCTTTCAAATATTCAATCTTAATACGTTAAAACGGTCTAGTGACATAATAGGTACTTTGAATAGGGTAATTTCATTCAAAAATTCTTTCTTTACTCATTAAAACACTTTTCGCGTCATTAAAACACTCTTCATGTCGTCAAAGGGAACTCGAATAATTTAAACTCAAAACTCTTATTTTCTTTCAAAGATTTATTCTTTATACATTAAAATGGTCTTGTGACAAAACTGGTACCTTGATTGAGGTATTTTCATTCAAAGATTCATTATTTACTCATTAAAACACCCTCCGTGACTTCTTAGGGAAGTTGAATAAGATAAACTTAAAACTCTTAGCTTTTTTTCAAAAAATGAATCTTTATACATTAGAAAGGTCTAGTGACACAATAGGTACCTTGATTGACGTAATTTCATTCAAAGATTCAATTTTTACTCATTAATACACTTTTCGTGATGTCAAAGGGAACTCGAACAAGTTTAACTCAAAACTAACATTTTCTTTCAAAGACTTAACCTTTATACATTAAAATGGTCTACTGACATAATCGGTACCTAGATTGAGGTCTTTTCATTCAAAGATATAATCTTTAATCATTAAAAGACTCTTCGGGATGTCAAAGGAAGTCTAATAAGTTTAATTCAAAACTCTCATTTTCTTTCAAAAATTCATTCTTTATACATTAAAAAGGTCAAGTGACATAATTGGTACCTTGATTGAGGTATTTTAATTTAAAGATTCAATCTTTAGTCATTAAAATACTCTTAGCGACTTCATAGGGAACTTGAATACTTTAAACTCAAAACTCTCATTTTTTTTCAGAGATTCTATCTTTAGTCATAAAACCACTCTACGCGATTTCAAAGGGTTGCCGAATATGTGAAACTCAAAACTCTCATTTTCGTTCAAAGATTCAATATTTCAATCTTTATACATTAAAATGGTCTAATGACATACATGAACCTTGATTGAGGTATTTTCATTCAAAGATTCAATCTTACTCATTAAAACACTCATCGGAACGTCAAATGGAACTCGAATAGATTTAACTCAAAACGCTTATTTTCTTTCAAAGTTTCTATCTTTATACATTAAAAAGGTTAGTGACATAATAGGTACCTTGATTGAGGTATTTGCATTCAAAGATTCAATCTTTACTCATTAAAACACTCTTTAGGACGTCAAAGGGAACTCGAATAAGTTTAACTCACAACTCTCATTTTCCTTCAAAGGTTCAGTCTTTATGCATTAAAAAGGTCTAGTGACATAATAGATACCTTAATTGAGGTAATTTCATTCAAAGATTCAACTTTTACTCATTAAAACACTCTTCGTGACGACAAAGGGAACTCGAATAAGTTTAACTCAAAACTCGCATTTTCTTTGAAAGATATAATCTTTATTCATTAAAATGGTCTAGTGAGATAATAGGTACCTTGATTAAGGTATTTTAATTCAAAGATTCAATCTTTAATCATGAAAACACTCTTCGGAATGCCAAAGTAAACTCGAATAGATTTAACTCAAAACTCTCATTTTCTTTCAAAGTTTCCATCTTTAAACCTAAAAAAGGTTGGTGACATAATAGGTACCTTGATTGAGGTATTGTCATTCAAAGATTCAATCTTTACTCATTAAAATACTCTTCAGGACGTCAGTGGGAGCACGAATAAGTTTAACTTACAACTCTCATTTTCTTTCAAAGATTCAATCTTTATACATTAAAAAGGTCTAGTGACATAATATGTAGCTTCTTTGTGATAATTTCATTCAAAGATCCAATCTTTACTCATTAAAACACTATTCGTGTCGTCTGAGGGAACTCGAATAATTTTAACTCAAAACTCATATTTTCTTTCAAAGATTTATTCTTTATACATTAAAATGGTCTTGTGACAAAACTGGTACCTTGATTGAGCTATTTTTATTCAAAGAATCATTCTTTACTCATTAAAACACCCTCCGTGACTTCTTAGGGAAGTTGGATAAGATAAACTTAAAACTCTTAGTTTTTTTCAAAAAAATGAATCTTTATACATTAGAAAGGTCTAGTGACACAATAGGTACCTTGATTGACATAATTTCATTCAAAGATTCAATTTTTACTCATTAAAACACTTTTTATGATGTCAAAGGGAACTCGAATAAGTTGAACTCCAAACTTTCATTTTCTTTCAAAGATTCTATCTTTATACAATAAATAGATCTAGTGACCTAATAGGTGCCTTGATCCGTGACTTCATAGGGAACTCGAATAAGTTAAACTCAAAACTCTTATTTTTTTTCAAAGATTCAATCTTTATACATTAAAAAGGTCTAATGACATAATAGGTACCTTGATTATGGTAATTTCATTCAAAGATTCCATCTTTACACATTAAAACACTCTCCGTGACGTCAAAGGGAACTCGAATACGTTTAACTCAAAACTATTATTTTCCTTTAAAGATTTAATCTTTGGACATTAAAATGGTCTAGTAACAAAATAGGTACCTTTATTAAGTTATTTTCATTTGAAGATACAATCTTTACTCATTAAAACACTTTTCGCAAATTTATAAGGAACTCAAATAAGTTAAACTCAAAACTCTTATTTTGTTTCAAAGATTCATTCTTTATACGTTAAAAATGTCTACTTACATAACAGGTCCATTGATTGATGTAATTTCATTCAAAGATTCAGTATTTACTCATTAAAACACTCTTCGTGATGTCAAAGGGAACTCGAATAGGATTAACTCAAAACTCACATTTTCGTTCAAAGACTTAATCTTTATACATTAAAATGGTCTACTGACATAATAGGTACCTTGTTTGAGTTCTTTTCATTTAAAGATATAATCTTTAATCATTAAAAGACTCTTCGGGACATCAAAGAAAGTCTAATAAGTTTAATTCAAAACTCTCATTTTCTTTCTAAAATTCAATCTTTATATATTAAAAAGGTCAAGTGACATAATAGGTTCCTTGATTGAGGTATTTTAATTCAAAGAATCAATCTTTAGTCATTAAAACACTCTTAGCGACTTGGTAGGTAACTTGAATACTTTAAACTCAAAACTCTCATTTTCTTTTAGAGATTCTATCTTTAGTCGTAAAACCACTCTTCGCGACTTCAAAGGGTCGTCGAATATGTGAAACTCAAAACACTCATTTTCGTTCAAAGATTCAATATTTTAATCTTTATACATTAAAATGGTCTAGTGACATATAGGAACCTTGATTGACTTATTTTCATTCAAAGATTCAATTTTACTCATTAAAACACTCTTCGGAACGTCAAAGGGAACTCGAATAGATTTAACTCAAACCTCTTATATTCTTTCAAAGTTTCCATCTTTCAAAGATTCAACCTTTACTCATTAAAACACTCTTTGTAACTACAAAGGGAACTCGAATAAGTTTAACTCAAAACTCGCATTTTCATTCAAAGATTTAATCTTTATTCATTAAAATGGTCTAGTGAGATAATTGGTACCTTGATTGAGGTATTTTCATTCAAAGATTCAATCTTTAATCATGAAAACACTCTTCGGAATGTCAAAGGGAACTCGAATAGATTTTACTCAAAACTCTCATTTTCTTTCAAAGTTTCCATCTTTATACCTTAAAAAGGTTAGTGACATAATAGGTACCTTGATTGAGGTATTGTAATTCAAAGATTTAATCTTTACTCATTAAAATACTCTTCAGGACGTCAAAGGGAGCACGAATAAGTTTAAAACACTCTTCGTGACGTTAAAGGGAACTCGAATATGTTTAATTCAGAACTCTTATTTTCTTTCAAAGATTTAATCTTTAGATATTAAAATGGTCTAGTAACAAAATAGGTATCATTATTGAGGTATTTTCATTCAAAGACACAATCTTTACTCATTAAAACACTCTTCGCAACTTTATAGGGAACTCGAATAAGTAAAACTCAAAACTCTCATTTTCTTTCAAAGATTCAATCTTTATACATTAAAAAGGTCTATTGAGATAATAGGCATTGATTGACGTAATTTCATTCAAAGATTCAGTATTTACTCATTAAAACACTCTTCGTGATGTCAAGGGGAACTCAAATAAGTTTGACTGAAAACTCACATTTTCTTTCAAAGACTTAATCTTTTACGTTAAAATGGTCTACTGACATATAAGGTACCTTGATTGAGATATTTTCATTCAATGATATAATCTTTAATCATTAAAACACTCTTCGGGACGACAAAGGAACTCCAATAAGTTTAATTCAAATCTCTCATTTTCTTTCAAAAATTTAATCTTTATACATTAAAAAGGTCAAGTGACATAATAGGTTTCTTGATTGAGGTATTTTAATTCAAAGATTCAAATAAGTTATAGGGAACTCGAATAAGTTAAATTTAAAACTCTCAGTTTTTTTCAAAGATTGAATCTTTATACATTAGAAAGGTCTAGTGACATAATAGCTGTTTTGATTGAGGTAATTTCATTCAAAGATTCAATCATTACTCATTAATACACTTTTCGTGATGTCAAAGGGAACTCGAATAAGTTGAACTCAAAACTCTCATTTTCTTTCAAAGATTCAATCTTTATACAATAAATAGATCTACTGACTTAATACGTGCCTTGATCTGTGACTTCAAAGGGAACTCGAATATGTTAAACTCAAAACTCTTATTTTCTTTCAATGATTCAATCTTTATATATTAAAAAGGTTTAATGACATAATAGGTACCTTGATTAAGGTAATTTCATTCAAAGATTCTATCTTTACTCATTAAAACGCTATTCGTAACGTCAAAGGGAACTCGTATACGTTTAACTCAAAACTCTTATTTTCTTTAAAAGATTTAGTCTTTGGACATTAAAATGGTCTACTAACAAAATAGGTACCTTTTTGTGGTATTTTCATTCAAAGATACAATCTTTACTCATTCAAACACTTTTAGCAACTGTATTGGGAACTCGAATAAGTTAAACTCAAAACTCTCATTTTCTTTCAAAGATTCAATATTTATACATTGAAAAGGTCTACTGACATAATAGGTCCATTCATTGATGTAATTTCATTGAAATATTCAATATTTACTCATTAAAACACTCTTAGTGATGTCAAAGGGAACTCGAATAAGTTTGACTGAAAACTCACATTTTCTTTCAAAGACTTAATATACATTAAAATAGTCTACTGACATAAAAGTTACCTTGATTAAGGTATTTTAATTCAAAGATATTATCTTTAATCATTAAAATACTCTTCGGGATGTCAAAGGAACTCTAATAAGTTTAATTAAAAAATCTCATTTTCTTTAAAAAATTTAATCTTTATACATTAAAAAGGTCAAATAACATAATAGGTTCCTTGATTGAGGTATTTTAATTCAAAGATTCAATTTTTAGTCATTAAAACACTTTTTGTGACTTCATATTGAACTTGAATATTTTAAATGTAAAACTCTCATTTTCATTCAAAGATTCTATCTTTAGTCGTAAATCCACTCTTCGCGACTTCAAAGAGACCTCGAATATGTTAAACTCAAAACTCTCATTTTCTTTCAAAGATTCAATATTTCAATCTTTATATATTAAAATGGTCTAGTGACATATAGATACCTTGATTGAGCTAATTTCATTCAAAGATTCAATCTTTAGTCATTAAAACACTCATCGTGACGACAAAGGAAATTCGAATATGTTTAACTGAAAACTCTAATTTTCTTTCAAAGATTTAATCTTTATACATTAAAATTATCTAATGACATAATAGGAACCTTAATTGAGGTATTTTCATTCAAAAATTTAATCTTACTCATTAAAACACTCTTCGGAACGTCAAAGGGAACTCGAATAGATTTTACTCAAAACTCTCATTTTCTTTCAAATTTCCCATCTTTATACCTTAAAAAGGTTAGTGACATAATAAGTACCTTGATTGAGGTAAGTGCATTTAAAGACTCAATCTTTACTCAATAAAACACTCTTCGTGACGACAAAGGGAACTCGATTAAGTTTAAATTAAAACTCGCATTTTCTTTCAAAGATTTAATCTTTACACCTTAAAATGGTCTAGTGATATGATTGAGGTATTTTCATTCAAAGATTCAACCTTTAGTCATGAAAATACTCTTCGGGACTTCTAAGGGAACTCGAATAAGTTAAACTCTAAACTATCTTTTTCTTTCAAAGATTTAATCATAATACATTAAAACGGTCTAGTGACATAATAGGTACCATGATTAGGGTAATTTCATTCAAAGATTATATCTTTACTCATTAAGACACTCTTCGTGTTGTCAAAGGGAACTCGAATAATTTTAACATAAAACTCTCATTTTCTTTCAAAGATTTATTCTTTACACATTAAAATGGTCTAGTGACATAATAGGTACATTGATTAAGGTATTTTCCTTCAAAGATTCATTCTTTACTTAATAAAATACTCTTTGTGACTTTATAGGGAACTCGAATAAGTAAAACTTAAAACTCTCAGTTTTTTTCAAAGATTGAATCTTTATACAATAGAAAGGTCAAGTGACATAGTAGGCGCCTTGATTAAGGTAATTTGATTCAAAGATTCAATCATTACTCATTAAAATAGTTTGCGTAATGTCATAGGGAACTCGAATAAGTTGAACCAAAAACTCTCATTTTCTTTCAAAGATTCAATCTCTATACAATAAATAGATCTACGGACATAATAGGTGCCTTGATCCAAGACTTCATAGGGAAGTCGAATAAGTTAAACTCAAAATGGTCTAGTAAGAAAATAAGTACCTTTATTGAGGTATTTTCAATCAAAGATACAATATTTATTCATTAAAACACTCTTCGCAACTTTATAGGGAATTCGGATAAGTTAAACTCAAAACTCTCATTTTCTTTCAAAGATTCAATCTTTATACATTAAAAAGGTCTACTGAAATAATAGGTCCATTGATAGATGTAATTTCGTTCAAAGATTCAGTATTTACTCGTTAAAACACTCTTCGTGATGTCAAGGGGAACTCGAATAAGTTTGACTGAAAACTCACATTTTCTTTTAAAGACTTAATCTTTATACATTAAAATGGTCTAGTGACATAATACGTACCTTGACTGAGGTATTTTAATTCAAAGATATAATCTTTAATCATTAAAACACTCTTCGGGATGTCAAAGGAACTCCAAAAAGTTTAATTCAAAACTCTCATTTTCTTTCAAAAATTTCATCTTTATACATTAAAAAGGTCAAGTGACATAATAAATTTCTTGATTGAGGCATTTTAATTCAAAGATTCAATCTTTTTTCATTAAAACACTTTTTGCGACTTCATAGGCAACATGAATATTTTAAATTCAAAACTCTTATTTTCATTCAAAGATTCCATCTTTAGTCGTAAAACCACTCTTCGCGACTTCAAAGGGACCTCGAATATGTTAAACTCAAAACTCTCATTTTATTTCAAAGATTAAATCTTTCAATTTTTAAACATTAAAATAGTCTAGTGACATATAGATACCTTGATTGAGGTAATTTCATTCAAAGATTCAATCTTTAGTCATTAAAACACTCATCGTGACGATAAAGAGAACTCGAATAAGTTTAACTAAAAACTTTCATTTCCTTTCAAATATTTAATCTTTATACATTAAAATGGTCTAGTGACAAAATAGGAACAATGATTGAGGTATTTTCAATCAAAGATTCAATCTTACTCATTAAAATACTCTTCGGAACGTCAAAGGGAACTCGAATAAATTTATCTCAAAACTCTCATTTTGTTTCAAAGTTTCCATCTTTATACCTTGAAAAGGATAGTGACATAATAGGTACCTTAAATGAGGTATTTTCAATCAAAGATTCAATCTTTACTCATTAAAACACTCTTCAGGACGTTAAAGGGAACACGAATAAGTTTAACTCACAACTCTCATTTTCTTTCAATGATTTGATCTTTATATATTAAAAAGGTCTAGTGACATAATCGGTACCTTGATTGAGGTAATTTCATTGAAAGATTCAATCTTTACTCATTAAAATACTCTTCGTGACGACAAAGGGAACTCGAATAAGTTTAACTCAAAACTCACATTTTCTTTCAAAGATTTAATCTTTACTCTTTAAAATGGTCTACAGACAAGATTGAGGTATTTTCATTCAAAGATTCAATCTTTAGTCATGAAAACACTCTTCGCGACTTCAAAGGGAACTCGAATAAGTTAAACTCTAAACTCTCATTTTATTTCAAAGATTCAATCTTAATAAATTAAAACGGTCTAGTGACATAATAGGTACCACGATTAGGGTAATTTCATTCAAAGATTCTATCTTTACTTATTAAAATACTCTTCGTGTCGTCAAAGGGAACTCGAATAATTTTAACTCAAAACTCTCATTCTCTTTCAAAGATTTATTCTTTACACATTAAAATGGTTTAGTGACATAATAGGTACCTTGATTGAGGTATTTTCATTCAAAGATTCATTCTTTACTCATTAAAATACTCTCCCTGACTACATAGGGAATTCAAATAAGTTAAATGTAAAACTCTCAGTTTTTTAAAAGATTGAATCTTTATACATTAGAAAGTTCTAGTGCATAATAGGTGCCTTTATTGAGCTAATTTCATTCAAAGATTCAATCATTACTCATTAAAACACTTTTCGTGATGTCAAAGGGAACTCGAATAAGTTGAACTCAAAACCCTCGTTTCCTTTCAAAGATTCAATCTTTATACAATAAATAGATCTACTGACATAATACGTGCCTTGATCCGTGACTTTATAGAGAACTCGAATAAGTTAAACTCAAAACTCTTATTTTCTTTCAAAGATTCAATCTTTATATATTAAAAAGTTCTAATGACATAATAGGTACCCTGATTAAGGTAATTTCATTCAAAGATTCCATCTTTACTCATTAAAACACTCTTTGTCACGTCTAAGGGAACTCGAATACGTTTAACTCAAAACTCTTATTTTCTTTCAAAGATTTAATCTTTGGACATTAAAATGGTCTAGTAACAAAATAGTTTCTTTTATTGAGGTATTTTCATTCAAAGATACAATCTTTACTCATTAAAACACTCTTCGCAACTTTATAGGGAAATCGAATAAGTTAAACTCAAAACTTTCATTTTTCTTTCAAAGATTCAATCTTTATACATTAAAAAGGTCTACTGACATAATAGGTCCATTAATTGATGTAATTTCTTTCAAAGATTCAGTATTTACTCATTAAAATACTCATCGTGATGTCAAAGGGAACTCGAATAAGTTTGACTGAAAACTCACATTTTCTTTCAAAGACTTAATCTTTATACATTAAAATGGTCTACTGACGTAATAAGTACCTTCATTGAGGTATTTTCATTCAAAGATATTATCTTTAACCATTAAAACACTCTTCGGGACGTCAAAGGAACTCTAATAAGTTTAATTCAAAATTCTCATTTCCTTTAAAAAATTTAATCTTTATACATTAAAAAGGTCAAGTGACATAATAGGTTCCTTGATTGAGGTATTTTAATACAAAGATTCAATCTTTAGTCATTAAAACATTCTTTGCAAACTTTAATATTGTAAACTTAAAACTCTCATTTTCATTCAAAAATTCTATCCTTAATCATAAAACCACTCTCGCGACTTTAAAGGGACCCCAATTATGTTAAACTCAAAACTCTCATTTTCTTTCAAAGATTCAATATATCAATCTTTATACATTAAAATGGTCTAGTGATATATAGATACCTTGATTGAGGTAATTTCATTCAAAGATTCAATCTTTAGTCATTAAAACATTCACCGTGACAACAAAGAGAACTCGAATACGTTTAACTGAAAACTCTCATTTTCTTTCAAATATTTAATCTTTATACATTAAAATGGTCTAGTGACATAATAGGAACCTTGATATAGGTATTTTCTTTCAAAGATTCAATCTTACTTATTAAAACACTCTTCGGAACGTCAAAAGGAACTCGAATAGATTTTACTCAAAACTCTCATTTTCTTTCAAAGTTTCCATCTTTATACCTAACAAAGGTTAGAGACATAATAGGTACCTTGATTGAGGTATTTTTATTCAAAGATTCAATCTTTACTAAATAAAACACTTTTCAGGACGTCAAAGAGAACACGAATAAGTTTAACTCACAACTCTCATTTTCTTTCAATGATTTAATCTTTATATATTAAAAAGGTCTAATGACATAATAGGTACCTTGATTGAGGTAATTTCATTCAAAGATTCAATCTTTACTCATTAAAACACTCTTCATGACGACAAAGGGAACTCGAATAAGTTTAACTCAAAACCCGTATTTTCTTTCAAAGATTTAATCTTTACATATTAAAATGGTCTAGTGACATGATTGAGGTATCTTCATTCAAAGATTCAATCTTTAGTCATGAAAACACTCTTCGCGACTTCAAAGGGAACTCGAATAAGTTAAACTCTAAACTCTCATTTTCTTTCAAAGATTCAATCTTAATACATTAAAACGATCTCGTGACATAATAGGTACCATGATTAGGGTAATTTCATTCAAAGATTCTATCTTTACTGATTAAGTCACTCTTCGTGTCGTTAAACGGAACTCGAATAATTTTAACTCAAAACTCTCATTTTCTTTCAAAGATTTATTCTTTATACATTAAAATGGTATAGTGACATAATAGACATTTTGATTGAGGTATTTTCATTCAAAGATTCATTCTTTACTCATTAAAATAGTCTCCGTGATTTCATAGGGAACTCGAATAAGTTAAACTTAAAACTCTCAGTTTTTTTCAAAGATTGAATCTTTATACATGAGAAAGATCTAGTGACATAATAGGTGGCTTGATTGAGGTAATTTCATGCAAAGATTCAATCATTACTCATTAAAACACTTTTCGTGATGTTAAAGGGAACTCGTATAAGTTGAACTTCAAACTCTCATTTTCTTTCAAAGATTCAATCTTTATATAATAAATAGATCTACTGACATTATAGGTTCCTTGATCCATAACTTCATAGGGAACTCGAATAAGTTAAACTCAAAATTCTTATTTTCTTACAAAGATTCAATCTTTATACATTAAAAAGGTCTAATGACATAATAGGTACCTTGATTAAGGTGATTTCATTCAAAGATTCCATCTTTACTCATTAAAACACTCTTCATGATGTCAAAGGGAACTCGAATACGTTTAACTCAAAACTCTTATTTTCTTTCAAAGATTTAATCTTTGGACATTAAAATGGTCTAGTAACAAAATAGGTACCTTTATTGAGGTATTTTCATTCAAAGATACAATCTTTACTCATTAAAACACTTTTCGCAACTTTAAAGGGAACTCGAATGAGTTACACTCAAAACTCTCATTTTCTTTCAAAGATTTAATCTTTATATATTAAAAAGGTCAATTGACATAATAGGTCCATTGATTGATATAATTTTATTCAAAGATTCAGTATTTACTCATTAAAACACTTTTCATAATGTCAAAGGGAACTCGAATAAGTTTTACTGAAAACTCACATTTTCTTTCGAAGACTTAATCTTTATACATTAAAATGGTCTACTGACATAATAGGTACCTTGATTGAGGTATTTTCTGTAACGACCCTGGATTTTTCAACCCTGTATGTATTGTGATGAACCGAAAGTTGACCTAATAATGAATCCAAAATGCGGAAGTGAAAGATAAATCCAAAGTCTATAGAGATGCAAACTATCCCTAAGACACCAATATGACCTTCCATGAAGTCACGGAGGTCAAGGAAATAACCGGAAGTGAAAACTAACATGAAAAGGGTCAAATGGTACCCTATGGCACCAATGACAACCAAAGGGACAAAATCTAGTTCAAACTAAACCAAGAACACCACTAAATGGCTTACACAAGATTAACAAAATATAGTAGGAAGGAACGAAGTGATAAAGGCCTGAAGAAACAATCAACCAAACAAAACCTACCAGGCAGCTCCATTTCGGTCGACTGAAATGGAGCTTCGGTCTGCCGAAATGAGTCAGGAAAAAAGAAGGAAAAGAACCTTCATTTCGGTAGACCGAAATTACAAACCGGTCGACTGGTTTGTGGCTCGAAACTAAAAAAGGCTACTGGAATTGGACTTTTACTCTTCAATTAAAATTCAAAGGCCATTGGTCAACCGAAATAGGTTGAAAATGCAAAAATTAACCTGTTATGCTCTAAAAATGAAAAGAAGTCCCTAAGGCTCAATTGGATCTCCCATTGCATGATCAAATTGAATTGTATGCAAGTGTGTGATGGTGTGAACATACACGCAAGTGTAGAATAACATTTTAAACATGCTAAAATAGCCTATGGCCTTATTACAATTCATTTACAACATTTGACATGTCAAGCCTCCAAGTTAGAAAAATTACATTTCTTAGACAAAACTTAAACATGCTAACACTTGCATGTGAACAAGAATGCTTCTAAAGAAACTTCCATTCTGCAATTCACCCAAAGCAAGTGCAAATCTCTAATCTTGTATCATGTACCAGAAATATGCTCCAGTAACTTTGGGGTGAGCAACATAAATCTACTCGTAGGAAATGAGGATGCATCGAAATAATGTTTTACATGCTTGCATGATTTAAACATCGTGGTTTATTCAACCTAGCGTCTATGTTAAAGGTGAGACTCAGGGAGCATCCTAAGCTGCCTAAGATCATTTCTGGCATAAAACACATTATTTATGCAATTCAAACAACATAGGAGCATGCTATACAAAATGACAAAATATAGATTCTCAAAGTCATCAACTTGGAATCTAAAATGTGTAAATAACTAAATATAAACTAGCATAATTGGAATTTCTAGTAGCACACGTCAAGACATAGATTCTCAAAGTAATCAACTTGAAATCTAAAAGTGTGTAAACGACTAAAGTGGGTTATGCCACCTAACGTCTATGTTACAAATGAATCTATATGATCATTCCTAAGTCACATTTGAACAATATAGCATAGATGTACTTAGCAACATCAAAATTTATAATGATTCATTAAAAATCATAAAACATGAATGTACTTAACAACATTAAAGCATACTATGATTCATTTAAACTTATAATGCATAAATGTACTTAACAACATTAAATCGCCAATAACCAAAACCACAAGTCACAATTCAGCATTGGTTGTCAACTTGGAATTGAATGTGAAAACAAATAGTGGAAGACTTGGACATCACATCTCGGACTAAACCAAGAACAAAATGGTTATTCTGGGTATTAACCCGCTGGGAAGACCACTATAGCGTGCACTATCTCAACGGGGAGAACTCATACCTCCTGCACTAGAGCCAAACTCTAGCCATATTACCGTAACAATGTCCCAAGACTCTAAAATAAATAAGTTAACAACTTATATACGAAATATATATATATACAACACGAAACTACATTCCATGCACAAGTAGGTTGAAATCACACAATACATGCTCTAAATCCACAACTACTATAGGATGACGATGTCGAATCTTCAGAGCGCGATTCGTTACGCGCTATAATAACATCACATGTCGAATCTTCAGTGTGCGATTCGTTACACGCTATCACAAGATATTTCAACATTAAAACATAAACTCATGCATCAATTACAAGTTTAAAATCATGTTTCAAACATATTATCAATGTCAAATACATGATTTAATCAAAAATGCAATAGAAACGGAAATTAACCAAATAACTAATTAATTTCCCTAGGTTTCAAATCCCAATCAAATGGTCCCTAATTAACACATGTTATACAACATAACTTGATCACTACATATATCAATTCAAAAACTTGATTAGGCCATTTGAATAACAAAATAGAATTTAATCAAATCATGATAATCAAATCCCTAAATTCTAAAACAACATCAAATGGTCCCAAATTAACATATGCTAGTATACAAGCCTTAGTCGTTACAAATATCAAGTTAAAAACTTAATTAGGCCAATGGAACCATTAAATAGATTTTAATTAATCATTTTAATTAAAATCACTAGATTTTCATACTTATCCAATTGCTCTCAAATTAAAGTATGTTAAAGGACATGCCAAGACTTAATTTAAAAGAACATCACAAGTTCATTTCATGCAAGG
This sequence comes from Cornus florida, assembly GCF_030987335.1. Lineage (NCBI taxonomy): Eukaryota > Viridiplantae > Streptophyta > Magnoliopsida > Cornales > Cornaceae > Cornus > Cornus florida. The sequence goes on from NW_026775577.1 coordinate 67,829,657, forward strand.
TACGGTCACGGAATTTAATCTTTCACAAAAGATAAATATTAAATAAAAAGCGCAATTCTTATTCAAATAATTCTAATTTAATATATGTTAACAAACATATTAAATATAATTTATCATCATGCCACAACTCAATTCTAGACTATATACATCCTTGAAAATTAAATCTTATACAAAAAAATAAATAATACTAATTTTTCTAGATTTGATACAAAGCATGCAAATAAGTTGTATAATCATGGAGAACACTCAATACAACACATACAAAATCTGAAAACATCCCCTACCTCAATTTGAGATGAAAATCTCAAAAGCCACCAAAATGAAACGGCTCTGAATCCTACGATACTTCGGGGTTTTGTCGGGGACAACGCCGTGAACAATAAACTCCAAAGAGAACCTACCAAAATCCTAACTTGGCCTCAAACCTGAACTCAAAAATTGGCCAAAAATGGGTTCTAATAAGGGTGAAATATGCGCGTCGTCAAGACGAGCAATAAACACTAAGGCACTACACCTTTTTACAAAAAGGAAGTGGCCGGAAAAGAAGAAAGAAGACCGGAAGCAATGGCTGCCATGGATGGCCGGCCAAGAGAAGGGAGAAAGAGAAAAAAAAATCTAATATTTTCTCTTAAGTCACTCTATTTATAGAAAATCTCAAAAAGTGCCCCGAACGGGCTCCGCCAGGTCCGAAAAAGTGGAATTCAAGTAAACATGCTCAAATGGCAAAACTATGTGAATGAAAAAGATTCAAAATGAGAAAATATGAACAATGGAATAAACGACGTCAAAAACTGAGTCCCGAGCAGAAAGTTATGCCCCAAATAAGTTCGGCGGTAACTGGTGCCGGAAACCCTGAAACTAGAGAAAAACAATCAGAAGGAAATTCAAAGAGTACGCGACTCGACAAAAAGTGAAAATGAATCCCGTACGAGGATCCAGGCTCAAAACAAGGCATTTAGCAATAACTTTCATTAATTACACAATAGCCCCTCCAAAAACTGAAAAATGCACTAATGGCCCAGAATGAAAATATCTTCCAAAAATATTTTCATAAAAACCCCTAAAATAAATATCTATAAAATATATTTACGAAAAATACCCCAAGAAAAGAAAAAGATTCTGAAAAACTATGCATCCATGCCCCTATGGACACCGGGAACAACTAGAGTTTCTTATAAAAGTAAATATATGTATTTCGTGGAAACCACTTAGAATGAAGATATGTGAAGTCAAAAACTAACTCCGAACACAAGAGGTGAGGTTATACAAACAAAGTGACAAATGGGGGAAAGACAAAATAGAGAAAATGACGAAATAGGGAAAAAGACGAAAAGTGAATAGTGTCAAAAAAAGAAAAAATGTGGAATTGGCTCGGTCCTCAAACGAAGTTGTCAATCCAAAGAAAACAGTCTGAGAACTCACTCCAGAGCACTCGAAACGACACTAAGCGACGAGGAACTGAACCCAAGAAAGAAAAAGATCAATGGAAAAAAAAAAAAATATCCGTGAAAATCAGAGAAAAAGAAAAGGAAAAAGACCAGGTCATTATATTAGTCACTAAAACACTCATTGTGACGACAAAGGGAACTCGAATAAGTTTCACTGAAAACTCTCATTTTCTTTCAAAGATTTAATCTTTATATATTAAAATGGTCTAGTGACATAATAGGAACCTTGATTGAGGTATTTTCATTCAAAGATTCAATGTTACTCATTAAAACACACTTCGGAACGTCAAAGGGAACTCTATTAGATTTAACTCAAAACTCTCATGTTTTTTCAAAGTTTTCATCTTCTTAAAAAGTTAGTGATACAATAGGTACCTTGATTGAAGTATTTTAATTCAAAGATTCAATCTTTACTCATTAAAACACTCTTCAAGATGTCAAAGGGAATACGAATAAGTTTAACTCATAACTCTCATTTTCTTTCAATGATTTAATCTTTATACAATAAAAAGGTCTAGTGACATAATAGGTACCTTGATTGAGGTCATTCAAAGATTCAATCTTTACTCATTAAAACACTCTTCGTGACGACAAGGGGAACTCGAATAAGTTTAACTCAAAACTCACATTTTCTTTTAAAGATTTAATCTTTACACATTAAAATGGTCTAGTGACATGATTAAGGTATTTTCATTCAAAGATTCAATCTTTAGTCATGAAAACACTCTTCGCGACTTCAAAGGGAACTCAAATAAGTTAAACTCTAAACTCCCATTTTCTTTCAAAGATTCAATCTTAATACATTAAAAAGGTCTAGTGACATAATAGGTACCTTGATTAGGGTAATTTCATTCAAAGATTCTATCTTTACTCATTAAAACACTATTCGTGTCGTCAAAGGGAACTCGAATAATTTTGACTCAAAACTCTCGTTTTCTTTCAAAGATTTATTCCTTATACATTAAAATGATCTAGTGACATAATAGGTACCTTGATTGAGGTATTTTCATTCAAAGATTCATTCTTTATTCATTAAAATACTCTCCGTGACTTCATAGGGAACTCGAATAAGTTAAACTTAAAACTCTCAGTTTTTTCAAAGATTGAATCTTTATATATTAGAAAGATCTAGTGACATAATAGGTGCCTTGATAGAGATAATTTCATTCAATAATTCAATCATAACTCATTAAAACACTTTTCGTGATGTCAAATGGAACTTAAATAAGTTGAGCTCAAAACTCTCATTTTCTTTCAAAGATTCAATCTTTATACAATAAATAGATCTATTGACATAATAGGTGTCTTGATTCGTGACTTCATAGGGAACTCGAATAAGTTAAACTCAAAACTCTTACTTTCTTTCAAAGATTCAATCTTTATACATTAAAAAGGTCTAATGACATAATGGGTACCTTGATTAAGGTAATTTCATTCAAAGATTCCATCTTTACTCATTAAAATATTCTTCGTGACGTCAAAGGGAACTCAAATACGTTTAACTCAAAACTCTTATTTTCTTTCAAAGATTTAATCTTTGGACATTAAAATGGTATAGTAACAAAATAGGTACCTTTATTGAGGTATTTTCATTCAAAGATACAATCTTTACTCATTAAAACACTCTTCTCAACTTTATCAGGAACTCGAATGAGTTAAACTCAAAACTCTCATTTTCTTTCAAAAATTCAATCTTTATACATTAAAAAGGTCAACTGACATTAGAGGTCAATTGATTGATGTAATTTCATTCAAAGATTCAGTATTTACAAATTAAAACACACTTCGTGATGTCAAATGGAACTCGAATAAGTTTGACTGAAAACTCACATTTTCTTTCAAAGACTTAATCTTTATACATTAAAGTGGTCTACTGACATAATAGGTACATTGATTAAGTTATTTTCATTCAAAGATATAATCGTTGATCATTAAAATACTCTTCGGGACGTCTAAGGAACTCTAATAAGTTTAATTCAAAACTCTCATTTTCTTTCAAAAATTCAATCTTTACACATTAAAAAGGTCAAATGACATAATAGGTTCTGTGACTGAAGTATTTTAATTCAAAGATTCAATCTTTAGTCATTAAAATACTCTTTGCGACTTCATAGGGAACTTGAATATTTTAAACTCAACTCTCATTTTCATTTAAAGATTCTATCTTTAGTCGTAAAACCACTCTTCGCGACTTCAAGGGGACACCGAATATGTTACACTCAAAACACTCATTTTCTTTCAAAGATTCAATATTTCAGTCGTTATACATTAAAATGGTCTAGTGACATATTGATATCTTGATTGAGGTAATTTCATTCAAAGATTCAATCTTCAGTTATTAAAACACTCATCGTGACGACAAATGGAACTTGAATAAGTTTAATTGAAAACTCTCATTTTCTTTCAAAGATTTAATCTTTATCCATTAAAATGGTCTAGTGAGTTAATAAGAACTATGATTGAGTTATTTTTATTCTAAGATTCAGTCTTACTAATTAAAAAACTCTTCGGAACGTCAAAGGAAACTCGAATAGATTTAACTCAAAACTCTCATTTTCTTTCAAAGTTTCCATCTTTATACCTTTAAAAGATTAGTGACATAATAGGTACTATGATTGAAGTATTTTCATTCAAAGATTCAATCTTTACTTACTAAAACACTCTTTATGACGTCATAGGGAACACGAATAAGTTTAACTCACAACTCTCATTTTCTTTCAATGATTTAATTTTTATACATTAGAAAGGTCTAGTGACATAATAGGTACCTTGATTGTGGTAATTCCATTCAAAGATTCAACCTTTACTCATTAAAACACTCTTCGTGATGGCAAAGGGAACTCGAATAAGTTTAACTCAAAACTCGCATTTCCTTTCAAAGATTTAATCTTTACACATTAAAATGGTCTAGTGACATGATTGAGGTATTTTCATTCCAAGATTCAATTTTTAGTCATGAAAATACTCTTCGCGACTTAAAAGGGAACTCGAATAAGTTAAACTCTAAACACTTATTTTCTTTCAAATATTTAATATTATAATAGGTACCATATTTAAGTTAATTTCATTCCAAGATTCTATCTTTACTAATTAAAACACTCTTCGTGTCGTCAAACAGAACTCGAATAATTTTTACTCAAAACTCTCATTTTCTTTCAAAGATTTATTGTTTATACATTAAAATGGTCTAGTGACAAAATAGGTACCTTGATTAAGGTAATTTCATTCAAAGATTCAATCTTTACTCATTAAAACACTCTTCATGACGACAAAGGGAACTCAAATAAGTTTAACTTAAAACTCGTATTTTCTTTCAAGGATTTAATCTTTACACATTAAAATTGTCTAGTGACATGATTGAGATATTTTCTTTCAAAGATTCAATCTTTAGTCATGAAAACACTCTTTGCGACTTCAAATGGAACTCAAATAAGTTAAACTCTAAACTCTCATTTTCTTTCAAAGATTCAATCTTAATACATTAAAACGGTCTACAGACATAATAGGTACCATCATTAGGATAATTTCATTTAAAGATTCTATCTTTACATATTAAAACACTCTTCGTGTCATCAATGGGAACTCGAATAATTTTAACTCAAAACTCTCATTTTCTTTTAAAGATTTACTCTTTATACATTAAAATGGTCTGGTGACATAATAGCTACCTTGACTGAAGTATTTTCATTCAAAGATTTGTTCTTTACTGATTAAAATAATCTCCATGACTTCATAGGGAACTCGAATAAATTAAACTTAAAACTCTCAGTTTTTTTCAATGATTGAATCTTTGTACATTAGAAAGGTCTACTGACATAATAAGTGCCTTGATTGAGGTAATTTCATTCAAAGATTCAATCATAACTCATTAAAACACTTTTCGTGATATTAAAGGGAACTCAAATAAGTTGAACTCAAAACACTCATTTTCTTTCAAAGATTCAATCTTTATACAATAAATAGATTTACTAACATAATAGGTGCCTAGATCCGTAACTTCATAGGGAACTCAAATAAGTTAAACTTAAAACTCTTATTTTCTTTCAAAGATTCAATATTTATATATTAAAAAGGTCTAATGGCATAATAGGTACCATGATTAAGGTAATTTTATTTAAAGATTCCATCTTTACTCATTAAAACACTTTTCGTGACGTCAAAGTGAACTTGAATACGTTTAACTCGAAACTCTTATTTTCTTTCAAAGATTTAATCTTTGGACATTAAAATGGTCTAGAAACAAAATAGGCACCTTTATTGAGGTATTTTCATTCAAAGATACAATATTTACTCATTAAAACACTCTTCATAACTTTACAAGGAACTCTAAAAAGTTAAACTCAAAACTCTCATTTTCTTTCAAAGATTCAATCTTTATACATTAAAAAGGTCAACTGACATAATAGGTCCACTGATTAATGTAATTTAATTCAAAGATTCAGTATTTACTCATTAAAATACTCTTCGTGATGTCAAAGGGAACTCGAATAAGTTTGACTAAAAACTCATATTTTCTTTCAAAGACACAATCTTTATACATTAAAATGGTCTACTGACATAATAGGTACCTTGATTAAGGGATTTTCATTCAAAAATATAATCTTTAGTCATTAAAACAATTTTCGGGACGTCAAAGGAACACTAATAAGTTTAATTCAAAACGCTCATTTTCTTTCAAAAATTCAATCTTTATACATTGAAAAGGTCAAATGACATAATAGGTTCCTTGATTGAGGTATTTTAATTCAAAGATTCATTCTTTAGTCATTAAAACACTCTTTGCGACTTCATAGGGAACTTGAATGTTTTAAACTTAAAACTCTCATTTTTATTCAAAGATTCTATCTTTAGTCGTAAAACCACCCTTCGCGACTTCAAAGGGACCTCGAATATGTTAAACTCAAAACTCTCATTATCTTTCAAAGATTCAATATTTCAATCTTTATACATTAAAATTGTCGAGTGACATATAGATGCTTTAATTAACGTAATTTCATTCAAAGATTTAATCGTTAGTCATTAAAACATTCATCGTGACGACAAAGGGGACTCGAATAAGTTTAACTGAAAACTCTTATTTTCTTACAAAGATTTAATCTTTATACATTAAAATGGTCCAGTGACATAATAGGAACCATGATTGAGGTACTTTCATTGAAAGATTAAATCTTAGTCATTAAAACACTCTTCGGAACGTCAAAGGGAACTCGAATAGATGTAACTCAAAACTCTTATTTTCTTGCAAAATTTCCATCTTTATACCTTAAAAAGGTTAGTGACATAATAGGTACCTTGATTGTGGTATTTTCATTCAAAGATTCAATCTTTACTCATTAAAACACTCTTCAGGATGTCAATGGGAACACGAATAAGTTTAACTCACAACTCTCATTTTCTTTCAATGATTTAATTTTTATACAATAAAAAGATCTAGTGACATAATAGGTACCTTGATTGACGTTATTTCATTCAAAAGATTCAATCTTTACTCATTAAAACACTCTTCGTGACAACAAAGACAAATCGAATAAGTTTAACTCAAAACTCGTATTTTCTTTCAAAGATTTAACCTTTACACATTAATATGGTTTAGTGATACGATTGACGTATTTTCATTCAAAGATTCAATCTTTAGTCATGAAAACATTCTTCACAACTTCAAAGGGAACTCGAATAAGTTAAACTCTAAACTCTCATTTTCTTTCAAAGATTCAATCTTAATACATTAAAATGGTCTAGTGACATAATAAGTACCATGATTAGGGTAATTTCATTCAAAGACTCTATCTTTACTCATTAAAACACTCTTCGTCTCGTCAAAAGGAACTCGAATAATTTTAACTCAAAACTCTTATTTTCTTTCAAAGATTTATTCTTTATACATTAAAAAGGTCTAGTGACATAATCAGTACCTTGATTGAGGTATTTTCATTCAAAGATTCATTCTTTACTCATTAAAACACTCTCAGTGACTTCATAGGGAACTTGAATAAGTTAAACTTAAAACAATCAGTTTTTTTTCAAACATTGAATCTCTATACATTAGAAAGGTCTAGTGACATAATATGTGCCTTGATTGAGGTAATTTCGTTCAAAGATTCAATATTTACTCATTAAAACCTTTTCGTGATGTGAAAGGAAACTCGAATAAGTTGAACTCAAAACTCTCATTTTCTTTCAAATATTCAATCTTTATATAATAAATAGATCTACTGACATAATAGGTGCCTTGATCCGTGACTTCATACGGAACTTGAATAAGTTAAGCTCAAAACTTTATTTTCCTTCAAAGATTCAATCTTTATACATTTAAAAGGTCTAATAACATAATAGGTACCTTGATTAAGGTAATTTCATTCAAAAATTCCATCTTTAGTCATTAAAACACTCTTCGTGACGTCAAAGGGAACTCGAATACATTTAACTCAAAACTCTTATTTTCTTTCAAAGATTTAATCTTTGGACATTAAAATGGTCTACTAACAAAATAGGTATCTTTATTGAGGTATTTTCATTCAAAGATACAATCTTTACTCTCAAAAACTCTCTTCGCAACTTTATAGGGAACTCGAATAAGTTAAACTCAAAACTCTCATTAGGTCTATTGACATAATAGGTCCATTGATTGATGTAATTTCATTCAAAGATTCAGTATTTACTTATTAAAACACTCTTCGTGAGATCAAAGCGAACTCGAATAAGTTTAACTCAAAACTCTCATTTTCTTTCAAAGACTTAATATTTATATATTAAAATGGTTTACTGACATAATAGGTACCTTGATTGAAGTATTTTCATTCAAAGATATAATCTTTATTCATTAGAATACCCTTCGAGACGTCAAAGGAACTCTAATAAGTTTAATTCAAAACTCTCATTTTTTTCAAAAATTCAATCTTTATACATTAAAAAGGTCAAGTGACATAATAGGTTCCTTGGTTGAGGTATTTTAATTCAAAGATTCAATTTTTAGTCATTAAAACACTATTTGCGACTTCATAGGGAACTTGAATATTTTAATTTAATACTCTCATTCTCATTCAAAGATTCTATCTTTAGTCGTAAAACCACTTTTTGCAAATTCAAAGGGACCTCAAATATGTTAAACTCAAAACTCTCATTTTTTTTCGAATATTCAATATTTCAATCTTTATACATTAAAATGGTCTAGTGACATATAGATACCATGATTGAGGTAATTTTATTCAAAGATTCAATCTTTAGTTATTAAAACACTCACCGTGATGACAAAGGGAACTCGAATAAGTTTAACTGAAAACTCTCATTTTCTTTTAAAGATTTAATCTTTATACATTAAAATCATCTAGTGATATAATAGGAACCATGATTGAGATATTTTCGTTCAAAGATTCAATCTTACGCATTAAAACTTGCTTCAGAACGTCAATGGCAACTCGTATAGATTTAACTCAAAACTCTCATTTTCTTTCAAAGTTTCCATCTTTATACCTTAAAAAGGTTAGTGACATAATAGGTACCTTGATTGAGGTATTTTCATTCAAAGATTCAATCTCTACTCATTAAAACACTATTCAGGACGTCAAAGGGAACACGAATAAGTTTAACTCACAACTCTAATTTTTTTTCAAAGATTTAATCTTTATATATTAAAAAGGTCTAGTGACATAATAGATACCTTGATTGAGGTAATTTCATTCAAAGAATCAATCATTTCTCATTAAAACACTCTTCGTGACAACAAAGGGAACTCGAATAAGTTTAACTCAAAACTCGCATTTTCTTTCAAAGATTGAGAAATTTTCATTCAAAGATTCAATCTGCAGTCATGAAAACACTCTTCACGACTTCAAAGGGAACTTGAATAAGTTAAACTCTAAACTCTCATTTTCTTTCAAAGATTCAATCTTAATACAGTAAAACAGTATAGTGACATGATAGGTACCATGATTAGGGTAATTTCATTCAAAGATTCTATTTTTACTCATTAAAACACTCTTCGTGTCGTCAAAGGGAACTCGAATAATTTTAACTCAAAACTCTCATTTTCTTTCAAAGATTTATTCTTTATACATTAAAATAGTCTAGTGACAAAATAGGTACCTTGATTGAGGTATTTTCATTCACAGATTCGTTCTTTACTCATTAAAACACTCTCCGTAACTTCATTGGAAACTCGAATAAGTTAAACTTAAAAGTCTTAGTTTTTTTTCAAAGATTGAATCTTTATACATTAGAAAGGTCTACTGACATAATAAGTGCCTTGATTGAGGTAATTTCAGTCAAAGATTTCATTTTTACTCATTAAAACACTTTTCTTGATATCAAAGGGAACTCGAATAAGTTGAACTCAAAACTGTCATTTTCCTTCAAAGATTCAATCTTTATACAATAAATAGATCTACTGACATAATAGGTGCCTTGATCTGTGACTTCATAGGGTACTCGAATAAGTTAAACTCAAAACTTTTATTTTCTTTCAAAGATTTAAGCTTTGGACAAGAAAATGGCCTTGTAACAAAATAGGTACCTTTATTGATGTATTAAATCTTTGAAAGAAAATGAGAGTTTTAAGTTTAAGTTATTCGAGTTCCCTATGAAGTCGCGAAGAGTGTTTTAATGACTAAAGATTGAATCTTCGAATAAAAATTCCAAAATCAAGGTACCTTTTGTGTCACTAGAGCTTTCTTAATATATAAAGATTGAATCTTTGAAAGAAAATTAGAGTTTTGAGTTTAACTTATTCGAGTTTGCTATGAACTCACAAAGTGGGTTTTAATGAATAAATAATAAATGTTTGAGAGAAAATGAGAGTTTTGAATTAAACTTATTCGAGTTCCTTTTGACATCTCGAAGTATGTTTTAAAGAGTTAAGATTGAATCTTTGATTGAAATTACCTCAATTAAGGTACCTAGTATGTCATTAGACCTCTTTAATGTATAAATATTGATTCTTTGAAAGAAAATCAAGGTTTTGAGTTAATCTTGTTTGAGTTCCCTTTGACGTCGTGGAGAGTGTTTTAATGAGTAAAGATTGAATCTTTGAATGAAAATACCTCAATCAAGGTACCTATTATGTCACTAGACTATTTTAATGTAGAAGGACTAAATATTTGAAAGAAAATGAGAGCTCTGAGTTAAATTTATTCTTGTTCCCTTTTACATCACCAAGAGTGTTTTAATGAGTAAAGATTGAATTTTAGAATGAAATTATATCAATCAAGGTACCTATTATGTCATTGGAAATTTTTAATAAATAATGATTGAATCTTTGAAAGAAATTGAGAGTTTTGAGCTTAACTTATTCGAGTTCCCTATGGATTGGCGAAGAGTGTTATAATGACTAAAGATTGAATCATTGAATAAAAATACCTAAATCAAGGTACCTATTGTGTCACTAGACCTTTATGTCATTAGAACTTTTTAATGTATAAAGATTGAATCTATGAAAGAAAATGAGAGTTTGGAGTTTAACAGTTTCGATTTCCTTATTCGAAAAGAGTGTTTTAATGAGTAAAAATTGAATCTTTGATTGAAAATGCCTCAATCGAGGTACCTATTATGTCACTAGACCTTTTTAATGTATAAAGATTAGATTTTTGAAAGAAAATTAGAGTTTTGAGTTAAATTTATTCAAATTCCCTATGAAGTCGCGAAGAGTGTTTTAATGACTACAGATTGAATCTTTAAATGAAAATACCTCAATCAAGGTAACTATTATCTCACTAAACCTTTTTAATATATAAAGATTGAATCTGTGAAAGAAAATGAGAGTTTTGAGTTAATCTTATTCGAGTTCCCTTTCACTTCCCGAAGAGTGTTTTAATGAGTAAAGATTGAATCATTGAATGCAAATATTTCAATCAAGGTACCTATTATGTCAGTAGACCTGTAATGACCCGGTCTTTTTCCTTCCTTTCTTTTTCTCAGATTTTCGGGGATATATTTTTTTTTTCTGTTGATCTTTTCCTTTCTGAGTTCAGTTCCTCGTCGCTTAGTGTCGTCTCGAGTGCTCTGGAGTGATTTTTGAGACTCTATTCTTTGGATTGACAATTTCCTTTGAGCATCGAGTCATTTCCATATTTTCATTTTTCGGATACTATTTACTTTTCGTCTTTTTCCCTATTTCGTCATTTTCCCTATTTTGTCTTTTCCCCGTTTGTCACTTTGTTGGCATAACCTCACTTCTTGTATTTGGAGTTGGTTTTTGACTTAACGTATCTTCATTCTAAGTGGTTTCCACGAAATACGTATCTTTACTTTTGCAGAAAAGTACTCTGGTTGCTCCCAGTGTCCATAGGGGCTTGGATGCATAGTTCTTCAAAAACATTTCCACTTCTTGGGGTATTTTTCTTAAATATATTTTGAAGATATTTTATTTCAGGGGTTTTTAAGAAAATATTTTTGGAAGATATATTCATTCTGGGCTATGAGTGCAGTTTTCACTTTTTGGAGGGGCCATTGTGCAATTAATGAAAGTTATTACTAAATGCCTTGTTTTGAGCCTGGATCCTTGTATGGGATTCATTTCACTTTTTGTCGAGTCGTGTACTCTTTGAATTTCCTTCTAGTTGTTTTTCTCCAGTTTCAGGGTTTTCCGCACCGGTTACCGTCGAACTTGTTTGGGGTATAACTTTCTACTCGGGAATTGGTTTTCAATGCCATTTCTTCCGTTATTCATATTTTCTTATTTTGAATCTTTTTCATTCACAAAGTTTTGCCGTTTGAGCGTGTTTGCTCAAAGTCCACTTTTTTGGACTCGGCGGGGTCCGTTCGGGGCACTTTTTGAGATTCTCTATAAATAGGGGACTTAAAGAAGAAAAATCAGATTTTTCTCTTCTTCTTCCTCTCTTGGCCGGCAGCCATGGATGCCCATGGAGCTGCCACTTTCTCTCTCCTCCTTTGATCCACTTTTCCTAAGTGAAAAGTCTTCGGCCTTAACATTTATTGTTCCCCTCGTCGTGCTCTATCTTTCACCCCTTATTAGAACTCATTTCTGACCATTTTTTAAGTTTGGGTTTGAAGTCAAGTTGTGCTTTTCATGGGGCTTCTTGGGGATTCTTGTTCATCGTGTTGTCCCCGACAAAACCCCTCGGTATCGTCGGATTCGGAGCACTTTTCTTTCGGTGGGGAATTGTTTAAGTCCTAGAATTTAATTTAATTAATTTCTATGGTTAGGATTTAATTCTCATGATGATGTTTAACTTAGAAATAAATTGTGGCATGTTAGAAAGTTTGGATTTGATATGTTTGTTAACATTTATTAAATTGAAATTAATTGAATATGAATTGGAATTTTTATTTAATAATTATCTTTGGTGAAAGTTTAATTCTCATGGCCGTACCTTGCATGAAATTAACTTATGATACATTTCTAAATTAAGTCATGGCATGTTGTTTAACATACTATAATTTGAGAGTATTTGGATAAGTATGAAAATCTAGAGATTTTAATTAAAATGATTAATTAAAATCTATTTAAAGGTTCCATTGGTTTAATTAAGTTTTTGACTTGGTATTTGTGAGGACTAGTATACTAGCATATATTAATTTGGGACCATTTGATGTTGTTTTAGAATTTAGGGATTTGATTATCATGATTTAATTAAATTCCATTTCATTGTTCAAATAGCCTAATTAAGTTTTGAATTGGTATATGCAATGACTATGCTATGTTGTTTAACATGTGTTAATTAGGGGTCATTTGATTGAGGTTTGAAGCCTAGGGAAATTAATTAGTTCATTTGATTAATTTCCGTCTCTATTGCATTATTGATTAAATCATGTATTTGACATTGATAATATGTTTGAAACATGATTTTAGACTTGAAATGGATGCATGAGTTTATGTTTCAATGTTGAAATATATTGTGATAGCGTGTAACGAATCGCACATTGAAGATCAACATTTTCATCCTACAGTAGTTGTGGATTTAGAGCATGTATTGTGTGGTTCCAACCTACTTGTGTATGGAATGTAGTTTCGTGTTGTATATATATATATTTTGTATATAAGTTGTTAACTTATTTATTTTGGAGTCTTGGGACATTGTTACTGTGATATGGCTAGAGTTTGGCTCTAGTGCGGGAGGTATGAGTTCTCCCCGTTGAGATAGTGCGCACTAGGGTGGTCTTCCCAGCGGGTTAATGCCCGGAATAACAATTTTGTTCTTGGTTTAGTCCGAGACGTGATGTCCAAGTTTTTCACTATTTGTTTTCGCATTCAATTCCAAGTTGACAACCAATGCTTAATTGTGACTTGTGGTTTTGGTTATTGGCGATTTAATGTTATTAAGTACATTCATGTTTTATGATTTTTAATGAATCATTATAAATTTTGAAGTTACTAAGTACATCTACGCTATATTGTTCAAATGTGACTTAGGAATGATCCTATAGATTCATTTGGAACATAGACGTTAGGTGGCATGACCCACTTTAGTCGTTTACACACTTTTAGATTTCAAGTTGATTACTTTGAGAATCTATGTCCTGACGTGTGGTACTTGAAATTCTAATTATGCTAAATGGTTATATTTATTTGTTTACACATTTTAGATTTCAAGTTATTAACTTTGAGAATCTATATTTGTCGCTTGGTATAGCATACTCCTATATTGTTTGAATTGCATAAATGATGTGTTTTATGCTAGAAATGATCTTAGGTAGCTTAGGATGCTCCATGAGTCTCACCTTTGACATAGACGCTAGGTGGAATGAACAACAATGTTTAAATCATGCAAACATGTAAAACGTTAGGTCGATGCATGCTCATTTACTATGAGTAGCTTTATGTTGCTCACCCCAAAGTTACTGGGGCATATTTTAGGTACAGGTTCAAGATTTGGAGATTTGCACTTGCCTTGGGTGATTTGTAGATTTGAAGTTTCTTTAGAAGCATTCTTGTTCACATGCAAGTGTTAGCATGTTTAAGTTTTGCTTATGAAATGTAAATTTTCTAACTTAGAGGTTTGACATGTCAAATGTTGTAAATGGATTGTAATAAGGCCATAGGCCACTGTAGCATGTTTAGAATACCATTTTACACTTGCGTGTATGTTCACATCATCATATAATAGCATATAATTAAGTTTAATCATGCCATGGGAATTCAAATAAGACTTAGGAAGTCATTTTAGCCTTGATGCATGGCAGGTTCATTTTTTCATGTTTTTGACCAGCTTCAGCCGACTGGTGGCCTGTTTCGGTCGACCGAACCTCTCTTGGTTTTCATGGTTCAGCAAAAATCCCAATTCCAGTAGCCTTTTTCACTTCGAGGCTTATTTCGGTCGACCGGTTCTCTACATCGGTCGATCTAAACTCATTTTTTTTATCTCAAGCCCCAAACCGATCGACCGGTTTGTTACTTCAGTTAACCGAACTGAGAGCACTTTTCTCTTCTTTTCCAGGCTCATTTCAGTTAACCGAGCTGCCTTGCGAGTTTTGGTTGGGTTGTTACCTAGATAGGTTAACCTTGCTTCGTTCATTGCCATTTAACCTTGTTGATCTTGTTTAAACCATTCAATGGTGTACCTGGTCTAGTTTGAACTAGATCTTGTTCCTTTGGTTGTCATTGGTGCCATAGGGTACCATTTGACCCTTTTCATGTTAGCTTTCGCTTTCTGTTATTCCTTGAGTTCCGTGACTTCATGGAAGGTCACTTTTGTGTCTTAGAGATGATCTCTATCTCTAGAGACTTTGGTTTATCTTTCGCTTCCGAAATTCAGATCCGTTATCAAATCAACTTTCAGTTCATCACTGACACACCGGGTTGAAAAACTTGGGCCGTCACAAGTGGTATCAGAGCTCCTAGGTTTGAATACCTTGGATGATGGGTTTGGGTGCATATCATGCTTATGTTGCCATGCTCTATGTGTTTATATGCTTTCTGATAACATGTTTATGTGCTTATGTGGTATATATAGTATGCAGTTTGTTTGAGCATGATTTTAATTCCTATGTAAAGAGCATGACATGTGATGTATGCTAGAGTAAAAATGTATATGCATGACTGTGTTGCATATTTAGCTGGACTTGGGATTAGTCATGGGATGTTCGAGTTGAGGTTGAGCTGTTTGGTGAGTTTGCACTTAGTGCAAGGGTTGATGTGTTTGGTTTTGTTTAGGCACTCTTCCTTGAGGTTGTTGGTGATTGTTGTCACAGTTTCGTGGTAGTGTAAGTTGTTGTTAACCTAGCATTGGTTTTGAGGTGGGTAGTGAGACACCTTTTGTTTCGGCTCTCGTGAGGTGAGTCAATTGGCATTGTCGTAGTGCTGGATTTGTTGGTTTTGGGCCATGATGAGGTTATGGACCTTTTAGGATCCTTGGTTGTTTGGGATGATTCCTTTAGGATTGCAATTTTCGTGGGAGGGTACGTTGTGGGCGGGTATGTAATGACCCAGTCATTTGCCTTCCTTTCCTTTTTCCTGAAATTTTATGAATGAATTTTTTTCGTTTAATTTTCTTTTCTGAGCTCTGTTTCGTGTTACTTAATGTCATCTCGAGTGCTTGAAATTGGTTCCTGAGACTCTTTTCCGTGGATTGACAACTTCCTTTGAGGACTGAGTCATTTCTGCATTTCACTTTTCAGACACTATGAGCTATTTCGTCATCTTCCCTATTCTGTCTTATCTCTGTTTGTCTCTAGATTGATCTTAGTTTGCATGTTTTTAATTGAATCATTAGTTTAATTCAACCAACCAAACCCCTATTTGATTATTTGACCTACTAATCGAATATTAATTCTGGAGTACCTTGCAAATCCCTTGGGACGATCCCTATTCACTCTTGCTACATTAGTAATAGTAGTGGTTGTGGTTTTTATAAATTTAAACTTGACCAAAAAGGCTTTCTTGAATCGCACTCACTATCATACAAGCTATTTTGGCGTGTATGCGACAAGCGCGACCAAGTATTATTGGTATTAGAAAAGTTTATTAATTAACAGATTTTATTCATTGAGGATTTAATTAGTATTTTAGTTTCCCTTTCAGTATTTATTTATTCTTTATTTATCTATTTGTATTCCGTGTTCATTTATTACTTCATTATTCGATATCCCTTTGGGCTTGGATTTAATCAATCTATGGCTTGAAAATTAAGGGGTATCACATATCATCTTATGTAAGGAGAAGTGTTCTTTTAGGAAACGCCTATAGGTAGTAT
Organism: Cornus florida; assembly: GCF_030987335.1. Classification (NCBI taxonomy): domain Eukaryota; kingdom Viridiplantae; phylum Streptophyta; class Magnoliopsida; order Cornales; family Cornaceae; genus Cornus; species Cornus florida. The sequence continues at coordinate 67,846,248 of NW_026775577.1, forward strand.
AGTGTTTACTGTTGTTCTATGTATCAATTCATACAAATAGAACTGATTAAGAGACGACATAGATGGAAGGAAGTAGTGGAAGATCCACATTTTTCATCACATATCACCTGGGAGAAGTGAATGTTGATGATCTTAACAGCCGAAATTGTGCTTAATCTTTTGGTTAGTTGTTGAGTTATCAGTTAAATTTATAGCACGTGTAATAATAACATATGCTACTATCAAGGCAAAATAAAGGGGGTGGGTTAACTTAAAATTTTGAAGCTAACTTTGGAAGATGTGTCATCTTTTTCAAATTAAAGTTTGAGGTATCAGGGGTCGACTGGTATGTCCCATAAATGATTTTATGAAGGTCGAGGAGATTGAGTTATACAATTCATGATTTTCAATGCACTCAGGAGATTTAAGGTGCATCGAGACATCGAGTGTCGATATTGGTAAATAGGTATGGGTAGGACATACTCATATTTGTCTCTAAGTGTAGCGCGTGTTAAACTGATGACAAATTTGATCATCAAAGATTATTAAATTTTGTAACTACTTCCCCTATTAGGAGTGGAAATGGTAACAGACATGTGCGGTGGGCTTAGAGATATTTTTAATGTTAAATTGGGATTTTAATTCCATATGGGTCATGAATAAGGAATTGACTAAGATCACTTGTTAACGATAGTTTAAGTGATGTTCACTTCAGAGCTTTATATTCGCTCTATATTGCGGATGTTTTAAATGATATCATTGTTTATTATAGTGGATGAGGATTTCTATTTCGGAAAGATTTCTCGAGGATATTGGGAGCAGAGTATTTTTTTTTTAAGCACTGCTTCATGTCCCTAGACAGAGGGACCAGCTAAGAGAAGACACAGGTTTTGGAGGATATGTTTAAGTTATATATCCAAAGGGGTACTGTAACGACCCGGTCATTTGCCTTCTTTTCCTTTTTCCTGAAATTTTACGAATGAATTTTTTTCGTTTAATTTTTTTTTCTGAACTCTGTTTCGTGTCGCTTAGTGTCATCTCGAGTGCTTGAAATTGGTTTATGAGACTCTTTCATGTGAATTGACAACATCCTTTGAGGACCGAGTTATTTTCGCATTTTCACTTTTCGGACACTATGCACTATTTCGTCCTTTTCCCTATTCTGTCTTTTCCCCATTTGTCACATTATTGGCATAACCTCACTTTTCAGGCTCGGAGTTATTTTTTGACTTCACGTGCCTTCATCTTGATTGGTTTCCTCGAAATACGTATCTTTACTTTTGTAAAAAATACTCTAGTTGCTCTCGGTGCCCATAGAGGCATGGATGCACAATTCTTCAGAATCTTTTTCATTTCATGGGGTGTTTTTCATAAATATCTTTTGAAGATATTTTATTTCAGGGGTATCTAAGAAAATATCTTTTGGGGCAGTTTCGCAGTTAACCCATTTTGTAGGGGCCATAGTGCAATTAACGAAAGTTATTGCAAAATATATCGTCTGGAGCCCGGATACTCGTACGGGTTTCATTTTCACTTTTTGATGACTCGTAAATTCATGGAATTTCTTTCTGGTCATTTTTCTCCAGTTTCAGAGTTTCTGGACCCGGTTGCTGCCGAACTTGTTCGGGGCATAACTTTCTGCTCGGGACTCAGTTTTTGATGTCGTTTCTTCCGTTATTATATTTTCTAATTTTGAATCCTTTTTGTTCATAGAGTTTTGCCGTTTGAGTGCGTTTGCTCAAAATCCACTTTTCCCGACCCGGCGGGGCCCGTTCAGGGCACTTTTTGAGATTTCTATAAAAGGGGGATGAGATATTTCATTCTTCATCTTCCCCACTCCCCTTGCACGACCTGAAGCAGCCATGGATGCCTATGGAGCTGCCACCTTCTCTCTCCTCATTTGATTTACTTTTCCTAAGTGAAAAGTCTTCGGCTTTCACGTTTTTTGTTTCCCTCGACGTGTTCTACCATTCCCCCTTATTAGAATTTTATTTTGCCCATTTCTTGAGTTTAGGTTTGAGGTCAAGTTGTGATTTTCATGGGGCTTCCTTCGGATTCATGTAGATCGTGTTGTCACCGACAAAACCCTTCAGTTTTGGCGGATTCAGAACACTTTTCTTTCGATGGGCCTTTGAGGTTTTCATCTCAAATTGAGGTAGGGGGTATTATAATATACTTTTTTGCTCTATTACATGCTTGTGATGCTTATTCAACTCAATTGCATGCTTGAATATTAAATCTAGAATTTTTTATTATTTATTTTCTAGTATGAAATTTAATTTTTCCGGTGAGTTATAGCATGTTTTAAACTTGTGGTTTGATATTATATTACACCTTGATATGTTGATTAACATATATTAAAATTGGAGCATTTGGATAAGAAATGAAGATTTTATTTAATATTTATCTAGAATAAAATATAAATTCATGTGGCCTTAACTATCTTGAAATCAATGTGTGATAGCATATTATATTTGGCCTTAGTATGCTCTTCAACATAGTTGAATTTGAAAGTAATTGGAGGTGTTTTGAAAATTAATAATCATTAATTAACTTGATTAATTAATTTGTCCCGAGTGCACTATTCACTCCATTTGAATTCCGACTTGATATTCTTGATCTACATGCCATATAGCTTCACATATATTTGATTTAGAATATTCGGTGAGGTTTTGAAACCTTTCATTTAATTAATTTCCTTGTTTAAGATTTAATCCTCATGGTGATATACAACTTGGAATTGAATTGTGGCATGCTAGAAAATTAGGCTTTGGTATAGTTGTTCACATATATTAAATTGGGATTAATTGCATGAGAATTGCAACTTTTATTTTATATTTAACTTTAGTGAAAGTTTAATTCACATGGTTGTAAATTGAATGAAACAAACTTGTAATGTGATATTACATTAGTCCTTAGCATGTTCTCTAAGATATGTTAAATTGAGAGCATTTGGTTAAGTTTGAAAATCTAGAGATTTTAATTAAAAGAATTAATTAAAATCTATTTTGTGGTTCCATTAGCTTAATTAAGATTTTAACTTGATATTTGTATTGGCCATGACTTGTTTATTAATATATATTAATTGTGGACCATTTGAAGTTGCTTTAGAACCTTGGTAATTAAATTAGCATGATTTAATTAGAGTTCTACTTTGTTGTTCCAATAACCTAATTGAGTTTTAGAATGGATATAGGTGATAACCATGCCATGTTCCTTAACATGTATTAATTTGAGGTTATTTGGAATTGAATCAAAATCTAGGGAATTTAATTATTTTTATTTAATTAAATTCTATCTAATTGAGCCAGGGATTTAATTGTGTTTGAAAGTCATTTCTATATCAAAATCCTGGACATGGACTTGTTGTATATTGGTTATGTTTTGAGCATTGGATAACATAGTTGCTATATTTATACTCATGAGAATATATTTTCCTTATTGAATATATTGTTGCCTTGTGTAATGATTTGCACATTTCGTATTTAGCATCTTTCATGCGTAGCGTGTAACGAAGCGCACACTGAAGATTCGACATCATCATATCATATTAGTTGTGGACTTAGAGCATGTATTGTATAGGTTTCCAAATTTGGTTGTGCATGGTAGATAGTTGAATATCTTGTATATACATGCTGATATATACGTTGCACAACTTGTTGATTTTGGAAACTTGGGGATGTCGTTGTTTGGCTACGGCTAGGGCGTGGTTCTAGTACGGGGGATAGTCCCTCTATATAGTCTAGTGCGCACATAGGGAGGTTACCCATGGGCTAGTAATCCTAAAGTAACCACATTGTAGGTTTGATCCGGCATGACGTCCAAGTATCCACTTTATTTGATTTCGCATTTCATTTCAAGTTGATAACTAGATGATGTTATGACTTGTTGTTTCTTACTTGTTTTTTTTTGTTTTAAGTTTCAGGATGTTTACTTTGAGAAACCATGTTTTACGCGTTGTATTAGAAGTTTTAATGTTGGTTAGATGGCATCGATATTGTGATTTGTATTTTGATATTCTAATGTAGTTTAGGAATGATTCTATAGATTCAATTGGAACATAGACGTTAGGTTGCATGACCCACTTCTATTGTTGTCGCGCTTTAGATTTCAAGTTGATAGCTTTAAGAATTTGTATTTTGTTGCCTTGTATAACATGCTTTTATGTGGCTAGATTGCATTGAAATTGTAATTTGCATTTTGATTGTTCAACATGGTTTAGGATGATTCCTTAGACTTATTTAGAACATAGACGTTAGGTGGCATGATCACTTTAGTTGTTTCTGTATTCTAGATTGCAAGTTGATACCTTTAAGAACCTTTATCTTGTTGCTTTGTTTAACGTGCTTCCATATTATTTGAATTGCATAGATGATGTGATTTATACTAGAAATGATCTAAGATAGCTTAGGATGATTCCTGAGTCTAATCTTTGACATAGATGTTAGGTGACATGGTCCCTTTTTGAAATGATTCATGTTGTCTAAAAATCTTAAAGAAATCGAGTCATGCATGCTTGTCCCCTACGAATAAACTTGTTAGACTTGTTTATTCACTCCGAAGTTACTGGGTGTTTTGCAGGTAAAGAAGCTTTGTTGTGGGATACACAACACTCTTAAACATGCTAGAAGTCTTGAAGTATTTTTTATGACATTGAATATGCACATGGTAGCAAATCATGTTTACTTTTGTTTATTTTGACAAATATTGTACTAATTGTTTAAGCCAGTAATGTGCACTTAAGTGCACCTTTTGACACTCTTTTGATGTGTATGTAATGAGGCCGGAGGCCAATATCATATATTATGTATGTTATGCACTGTTACTTACAAACTTCATTATGGAAATATTGAAAATTCATGAGATATTATGTCATTTTCGCACCAGTACGTGCATTGTGTATGTAATTCATCCTTTAGCATTCATTTGCCATATGTGAGGTGTGGCCAAGGGCCAAATACCATTTAGTTTTCATTTTTGCATTTTAGTTCGCATATTGCATTTTTGGGCTAAATAGTAAAATCCGAACCTTTAAGGGTTCATTTTCAAATCGGGTGGTGCAAAGTGTGTTCCGGCATCTCCAATAGGTCTCATTTATCTTTTATGAAGTGTAACCAAGGGCCAAACGGTCATCTGAAACCATTTTCTAATTTTGGTTTCCATATTTTCCATTGCAAGTTCATTTTTGCCTTTTTGGCCGTTGGGGGGGGAGGGGGTCAGATTTTGACTCAGCCATTTTCGGGAGTCGTGGACCATTCCCAGGCACTCAAAATCACCATTTACGTCTGCATGCATGATCGTTTCTGGGAAAAATCCTTTCTTTTGTGATTTGAGCCTCCTATGCAATCATTTTTTAATTTTATTGCATAATCTGATCTAGGGGCATTATAAACTTTTCATATCAGTTTTATTTTCTTCTTTTGACATGGTCGCTTAGAAAACGTGATTTTAGGGGGGTTTCTTCTTCGTATTTTTCCAGAAAACATCGTCTTGGTATCGGAAATTCATCGTAAAGTTCAGCTTTCTGTTTTTTTTTTTCTTTTATTTAGCAGCTTTTTGGACCTCCATGACTAGATTTCATGGAGGGGCATTTCGGGCATTCTACATTGCATTTTTTTTTTAATTCTCTCACAAGTCACGTAGAAAACTAAATTTTGAGGGGGGTTTCTTCTTTGTGTTTTTCCAGAAAAATTCATCTTCTTGCCCGTTTTTTATCTCAGATGTAGATAGATCCTGTAGCAGCTTTTTGCCCTCTTGTCCAGTTCTGATTTAGGGGCATTTTGGGGATTTCACAGTCATTTTTTTTTCGATTCCGTTCACGTGGTCAGGTAGAAAACTCAATTTTAAGGGGGGTTTCTTCTTTGTTTTTTTCTAGAAAAACTCGTCTTAGCCTCCGTTTCAAGTCTCAGTTCTGGAACCTCACTTTTTTTTTTTTTCTTGCTATTAGCTTGTGCATGCCATTGGGCGCCGGTGGGCTCGTGCATGGGCACCGTGTGCGCCATGGCCTTCGTCGGGCCGCCATGATGTCTCAACTTCAAACCCTCGTTTCTCCCTCGTCCGGATTCCAAATCGAGTGAACTTTTTTTTGAACTTTACTAATTTTTCGTTATCTTTCCAATGGTGTGCTCGGTTACACCCGGTTATTCCTAGATAATTACCAGTTTACCCTTTTTGCCTTAAGTGCTCATTTTTCTTCGTCATGCCGTTTCTCCTTCGTCTGGACTCCGAATCATGTGATTCTTGAGTCCATCTTGATTAGTTTTTTGTTATCCTTCTAGCGGTGTGCTCAGGTGGCACCCAAACCTATAGTTTTCAAAAATGACTATTTTGCCCTTGGGGGCTTATTTGTCATATTTTTGATCTTTTGCTTCCGCATCAGTTCTCATTGAGTTCCACGACCTCATGGAAGGTCACTTTGACTTCTTAGAGTTTTGTTTTCTGTTTTTGCTTCCGCATTCGGATCCGTCATCAGATCATCCTTTCGGTTCATCACTGACGCACTGGCCTAAAAACCAGGGCCGTTACAGGTACAGGCAAAGGGGAACATTCACTTTCTTTTTTTAGAATTGCCTATGGCAATGATTAATAAAAGATTTTTGGGCAGGGATGTCTAAGGTTTTGTATAATAGATTGTGCAACCCTCTTATTTGTCAGTTTGAATCGGCAATAGAATTACATATTCAAGTTTTGACTTTATTAAAGACAAGTCAGGAAACGTTACTCTTATTAGAGATTGGTTGTGTCCTGTCTAAAGAAGGTAGAGAAATTTTGTAAATAGTTAAACTCGCATTGAGGAATAGGTTGCTTGTGATGTCTTCCATATAGGGAGCAATGTGATTTTGAAAGGAAGGGCAATTTTTACATGTTACATCGATTTGTTCAAGAATTTTATTTATTGATTAGGGCAATAGCCAATAGAGTAGCGTTATTACATCATTAGCGTTGTGGATATTGTTTACAATGCTTCAATAATAGTTATAGGATGATCCATTAGCTTCTCCCTTGAACTAAACGTATAGGAGGTATGTTCCACATGTTATGATTTATGTTATTCTTGCAAGGCCAAAGAAACCTTATCCTCATAATACACTTTCCTACGGAGTAATTTAAATTAGTCACACCCATTGATAAAAAAAATTCAGGACAAGGCGTGCTTAGCATGGATGTAGCTTCATCTAGCTTGGATGTATTACTTTTGTTCTTATTTGAGTTTTCTTAAATATATTGGAATACTTTTATATATAAACCACCTCGTGAGCATTGATGTAATTCTGATTCAACCATATTGTATCTTGGAAAACATTTGATGCAATGTAAAGAGGCGAAGGGCCTTTTTATATCAAAGTTTACTTTTGTACCTATGTATGTATTCATCTCATTCCATTCTTTATTTCACTTGGGATTGACTTTATACCAAAAAGGGAGAGTGAGCACCCTAACCCGAGTGCTAAACACACAACTGTCTACCAAGGTCAACCACAAAATCAGAACCAGTCCCTGACACCTAGCCGGTCACTCGAACCATTCATCTTAAGACAACCTACACGCCTAGTCAAGGAAACTTCACATCCTAACTTCAACATCATCACCTCTTCTCTTCACCATCCCTTAGAACAACCTTGGCCAACAAAAGTCAAATGGAGCTACTTGCCAGACCTATAAAATCACCCGTGTCCCAAGTCATTCAAATAAACACTCCACACTCCTGGATCCCCAAACAACGAGCATCACTCCGTATACCCTAAGCATGCTCCAAGTATAAGTCTAGTTCACAACTTTCAAATTCTAAAACACAATCCACGTGGTAACACAGCACCTACCATCCACCACCTCACCCGTGAACAACCAAACACCTTAACAACCACAACTACCCATATCATGTAACTCTACACCATCCAGCAAAAACTGACCACTACATATAGCCTTGAGATTCTCTCGACAACTACACCATACAATCAATTCACCAAGAGTCAAAAAATCCTTAACACACCTCCGTAGGTTTCCAAAATGGAAATCATCTCTCAACAAACATGTCTCTAAAACAGAATCTTTTAAGACCACTAATTGAATCTCATCTAGTAGTCGCTCACTGGGCACCGGCATGACTCCACTCAACACTTATGTCAATCCATACTTACTAAAACCTAACAAGTCTCCTTAGCACCCATAGCCAACATGTCTCACTGGACCATACAAAACTACACAAAACATACATCCATAATCCCTGGACCATACTCGTAACTCCACTAATCTCTATTATACCTATCACAAACCGGTACGAAGAGAACCTCTGCACCAAACCATGACCTAAGTCACAACACCCACATCTTAAAGTCACACATTTCTCATGAAACCTCACATCGTGCACCTAACCTCCATGTTTACCAAAACCCATACACTAACACATGAAACTTATACGTCTCACCCTGGACACCACACTATGTGATACACAATCCTTCTAAAGTCGTGCCCCAAGCACTACACTATGAAAATAATAAGAAGATTGGAACAACCATGCACCAAATAGCTCAATCCACGAGCTAGAAATCTAAGCCATTCGTTCGACAAATACCGGTACCTAAACAACCTTGGAGCAACCAAGCTCTTCGCCTACTCAGATCATAACTCACACAACAAATAACGCCATTAACGAGTACTCAACCATACTAGCAACTATCACCTGCTTAACCGCATATGTATATAAACATTTATATATATATAAACCGTAACCCACACCTTGGTACAATCATGTCATTTCATTTAAAATTTTAACATTTTACCTTATTTCTAGTCATCATCCTTTCATTTATAAAAACATACTTGTAGAAACCATACCCGACTACCCGTCACATTATCATTTAAAATATAATTGTACAAACCGTGCCTACCAATTTCCACTGCCATGCACATCGTACTTATCATATTATCACAAATAACATGCTTATCATTTACAAGCTACTTAACAAGTAAACAAATAGTCCATACGTCATACTTTAAAAAGCTAATTACTTTCATTAATCAAATAGACCATTCACACATACGCATTTCATTTACATGGCCATGCATTTAACATATATTGATATTTAAACACGTAAGTACGTAACAGGTAAGCATGCTTCTTAAAACATTAAACACTTAAGCACGAAACATACAGCCAATGCAAGTCAGCTTTCTACCCCATCTAGGTAATCCACTACCCGTTGTCTGAAAGCAATTCAAACCTAAAGCTCTGATACCAAATCTGTAACGACCCAAACCTGGGGGTCCGGATCGCTAACTGGATCCTAAACCGACCCAGGTACACCCAAGGGTAAAATGGTCATTTTAACCAAAATAGTGCACTAAAGGCTATAATAATATAATATTGGTTATTAATAATCAAATTGGTTCACTTAAGGATGAAAGAATAAACTCCATCCTCAAATCAGTTCATTTAGGTTACGACCATGCGACGCATTGGAGACCTTACAACTGTCATCTAGGTCATATCTAGTCATTTAGATTCATTTTTAAGTGAGAGAAAATAACTTAGTTTGAGGTCAACCATCTTAGGGCTAAAAAGGTAAAAATTTCATTTCAGGCCAATCCACTCGCATTCCGGTAGGGCCATAGTGATCCAAGCCTCTTAAATACCCTGTGGGACCCATACGTTCAAGATCGTGGCCAACTGAAAATGTTCAAAAAATAGCACCTAATTTCTAATTCAGAACGCTCCGTCGATTTCCTCGGAGTGCTCGAAGGGTGCCACGATCACCCAGCGTACGCCCTGAGCGTTCGGTGGACACCCTCGGATTGCTCCGTGGGCATCCTCGAAGCGCTCAGGGAGTGTTTGGGGTACCCCGACGAGCATGCCAAGCGCTCGCAGCAAAGCATAGAGTGCTCAGAGAAGGCCAAAAATGGGCTTTTCGCCTCTTTTGGCCCCCATTCGTGATCCCGAACCCCTGTTTGGTCATTTTTATCTCCTTGGCCCTGTCCCAACTCATAAACATTTATTAATGCGAAAAGTGAAACATTTAAATACATTTTTTAATCATTTTTCATTTCAAAACTTTAATGTAAAAACATAGTTTCATCATTTACATATTCGAAATGAATCAAATATAATTCAAAAGATTAAAAATATAAGTTTAGACCATTACGGTCAAAATTACAATGTTTTATAAGAATTTACATTAATTTAAGCGTCTAATACAAGATGATACAAAATGGTGCTTTAGCCAACCCTAACTACACCTGTGAGGGTTCGTCATCAACCACGTCATCGTCATGACCTAAAAAATATTACAAGAAGGGGTAAGCACAGAGGCTCAGTAGGAGATGCCTAATGCACCAACTTTGGACTCCCTTGAGCCACACGTCATAAATATGGGATAAAGGAAAATCGGGATCATACTTTAGGGTTTTCATGACATTTAATTCATAAAACAATCTCAATAATAGTGCTTAAGCATTTCAACACAAGTATGCATCAAATGCAATGTAATGCCCCATATTTCCAACCCTTGGCCTCTACCGACCCAAAACTTGTTCTCTACCGGCCCAAAACTTGGTCTCTACCGACCCCAAACTCACATTTGACAACAACTAACCGACTTTACTGAGGTGAGATTGATAACTATCCCTGGTTCCAAATTCGGCAACCATTTGGGGCCTAATATCAACTTTTTAGCGTCCTAAACAGGACGCACTCCCTCTAGGCCGAATTAGCACCGGACTCGTAAAATTTAGTTTCTTTTTATAAAAATATCATTCTAAACCTTTTATATTTCCCTTTCCCACCATGCCATACACGTACACCAATCTCAACATTTAACTCTATTCTCATCAAAATAGTAACAATGATATAACCAAAGTATTCTCTACATTAGGATCATAATATAACATTTTCAATGAACTAGACATAAGCATGGCATCCTTCCACAAATCAAATACAAACATAGCATTTTATATACATCAATCATAAGCATGCTCATAATAATTTCCATATCATCACAATCATGCCAACATTTAGAATTTAGCATGTCAACAACTTAGAAGTATCATGGTACACACTCAACACATAAGGAATATTCAACTTCAACATATTAGTTTGCTTTCAATTCATCACCTTCAACCAAATATTAGTTATTCAAAAGCATGAATTCAATATGGAACACATGAAGAATCAATTAGAGATTTCTTAAAAAGAGGCAGAGTTAAGAGAATTAGGAACCCATACCTCAATTAGCATAGACATACCATCCCTTAATGCAAGCCTTAACTCAAAATTCCCCTTAGCCCTTGCAATATGGATGTCAAAAGATGGCCCTCTCCAAGCTCTTCCACTTTCACTCCTATGGCACCTTCAATCTCATGCTCTAATTCCTCCAAATATAAGCTAGAAACATGGACTTTTAAGTGTGTATGTATAGATATAGAGAGAGATATAGAAGAGGTAGAAAGAGAAGAAAAATACGAAAATGAAGAAGAAGAGGGGTGAGGCTTGGTCTTCCAATTGGTTATATGGTCCTAAGGATGCCAAATGTTAAGCCCTAAGTGAATAATAACTTATGCCCAAGTTACCATCTTGCCCCTTCTCTTTCAATGCAATCGCCTCCATGTCTCAGTAAATATCTCCCCAATGTCTATATATATATATATGTATGTATACACGAGTGAAAGGTCTACAACGCCCTCCAATGAAAATGACCGAAACAGCCCTCGGGGCCCACGTGGCATGCAAAAATTCGGGACATTACAATCTAACCTTCTTAAAGAGATTTCATCCTCGAAATTTACCCTCCTTAATATGGAGGCCCACAACCGTACACCGTCATGAGAAACAACTCACAAAACTGCAAGACTATAAGCTGAAAACCTTATTGCCTTTGACACCGAAAATTAATAGGCAATCACACACCACTGTCACTAGCAACACAATGCTCACCACCCTATGTGAGTACTCATCACACAACATCCTACCACATAAACCATTAGATTCTATGCTTACCTTAAAATCCACATCGGGCACACTCTATACATCCATATTAAACTCCGTAGCTCACAAGGAAAATGATCGCAAAATCACTTAATACAATGACGTCTGACCTCAACTTATCCTTTAAAATATATACAAAACCCGAGATGAAGAATCCTAATCATTTCATATTCAGTCCCAAATACAAGTATTCATATCCCTAACAAACCACATATTCGCTACCTAATACGTAGCTACACCACCACATAACCGTATAAGCGATTATCAATCACAACATCTAATGATCTATTGAACCATCGAACTTCATTAGATACGTAATCCTGTATAATGTACTTTGTCATCTGAGACAAACTACATGAATCTATAGAACACTATAATCCCCAAAAGAGAATCTTATTCAAGCTAAATCCATATTATCATACTGACATCATGCACAATACCACGCTCTCATTGTCGTTAATCACTTAAAGCAATCATTCACCGTTGACCTGACATCGTGTTAAAGAGGGACTGATTTAAGAGAAATGGTTGGCCAGGCCATTCTCATCATCCATCCGGTCTCAACACCGACATCATTCTTGTCCTCGGGTCCAAACCTCAAACACAGTCTCACATAGTCTATAAAATAACCACAAGACTTACTCATTATCCACTGATCGTTCTACTTAACCTCAACAGTCATACTGTCACGCACATTGCTCTAAGCAGCCGAATCAAATCCTAATCACAACTCATAATGAACAAAGGGTAATGCAACACTACATTCCACAATCAACGACCATCATAAAATCTCTCCGATCCAACTCTAACAACCCGCACTAGAGAAAAACTCCATGACATGATTCGATCCAACATTTACATCATCAAAACACCTCGTAAGACTATCTAATACCTGTAATCTCAAACCCATAACCGATCATTACAAATACTCCTCAAAGTAATCCCACGTTCATTTTTTTAGCTACACAGTACTCAAATGATATCAACATTTGTCCTCAAGACACTGCTTAATGCAACATCTATGAAAACATTTGAGTACAGGACTCATATCACATCACCTAGTCTTCTTGGAACTTACAGTTCATGACCATCCCCTAGCTATCACCGTTAGTACCAACTAACAGGAACTCATAACCAATGACCAACTACTCAAGCTGTACACTCCACTAGTCAAAACCACCCTCAAAATAGACACTACTGAACCTAGAGACTTCGCCTCCCTCCGTGGGAATGAGTCAAATCAAACCCTTACCGGATACCTCTTACAATAAATAGAAATTGCTATAGACCCACCCATCCATGGGCTTGCACAACTCCTAAATGGAGAAATGACCCCCATACCGTCAACGTCCTTGTTAGGACCAGTGCAACCAAAAAGGCTAACAATTCCTGCTCTTATAAGAGACTGGAAACTGAATCTGGGCATACCTAACATCCCATCACACGCTAATCAGTAAATATTTAATCGTGGACATCCAATCTCATTTAGGATGAAACTAAACTCCTTACACACAAGGAGATGAACCAAACAAGACACCAGTATGAAACTACAAACTCAAATCTAGGTGATCTCGCCACTAACTAACCATCTCGTAATATCAATTCCTATTGGAAGACACCTAGGAATCCCAACATCGATACCTCACATACGCAATACTGTGATACCTATGCTAGACAAAACGAATTTGATACGCAACATCTGCATGCCAAATGCTAGAATACCATCTGAAACAAGACTACCTAACAAGAGTATCAATCCTCACAACACTCAACACTAGGAATGATAACTGCCTATTGGATACCGTTCCAATATACTTAGGAACAGTCCTCCTAAATTGTAGTCCTTATGTCATAAAATGATGCTTCCATCTTTACTTCCCCAAGTAACACCACCTCGAACACTACGCACATAAGACTCGTGACCTCAGTCATAGTAACCCAATGACTCATCAGAAGAAAAATTGTGGCGGCCCTAGTTTTTAGGCCATTGCGTCAGTAATGAACCGAAAGGATAATCCGATAACGAATCTGAAATGCGAAAGTGAAAACAGAAAATAGGACTCTAAGAAGTCAAAGTAACCTTCCATGAGGTCATGGAACTCAATGACAACTGATGCGGAAGCAAAAGGTCGAAAATATGACAAATAAGCCCCTAGGGGTAAAAAAGTCATTTTACATAGAAATGACGTCCTTAGAATGTAAATTATTCTCGAGACACATACATGAATTCCTGTGAAGTCACGGAACTCAAAAGAAAGTAGCGGAAGCGAATTACAAGAAAACCGGACAAAAATAGCCCCAAGGACAAAATAGTCATTTCTGAAAAAATATAAAATCGGGTGCTACCGAGCACACCACTGGGAAGACAGCAAAAAATTAATCAAGTTAGACTTAAGAATCACTTGATTCGGAATCCGGATAGAAGAGAAAAGTCAAAGCAAAGTTTTGACGTCGCCGCAGCCGTGAATAGTAACCTAGGCAAAATGCTGAAGTTCATGTGCCGTTTTGAGGTACTAAACGATATTTTCTGAAAAAATACGAAGAAGAAACCCCCCTTGAAATAATTTTTCCAAGTTGACCATCTTAAAGGAGGAAAATAAAACTGATGTGAAAAGTCTAGAATGCCCCTAGATCAGATTATGCAACAAAGTTTCAAAATGAGTCCATAGGAGGCTCATTTCATCAAAGAAGAAGGTTTGCAAGGAAATGACCATGCACGCAAACGTAACTTGCCTATTAGGATGTGCTACAATAATCCACAGCTTAAAAATACCATCGATGCAAAATTTGACCCCCCAACAGCCGAAGGGGCGAAAATGCACATGAAATGGAAAATTTGAAATTTAAAGTTTACAAATGATTTCAAATTACCGTTTGGCCCTTGGACACACTTCATGCATGATTAATGAGACCTAGTGGAGTTGCCGAGACACACTTTACGCCACCCGATTTGAAAATGAACCCTTAAAGGCTCGGTTATACTATTTTAGCCCAAAAATGCAATATGTGAACTAAAATGCAAAAATGAAAACTAAATGGTTTTTGGCCCTTGGCCACTCCTCATACATATTATATGATAATGAATTTCATACATAAAACACACTCCGGTGCAAAATAACATACTAAAACGCATGTTTTTTCACATATTCTTATTAAAGGCAAAATACAACCATTATGAATAAACATGGACTTCAAATGAAATTTGGCCCTTGGCCTTATATCATATACATAAAATGAGAATAAAAAAGTGTGCTTAGGCACACATTACAAGTTTAGAATCAAATATACACATTTGACAAATAAGGCTACAAATGGCATTTCAAGCCAACCTTCACAAAATGGAACCTTCAAGTCCACTAATCGCCCAAGCATAATGAAAATCTCAACCTTGATTCCTGTACCTGAAATATACCCCAGTAACTTTGGGGTGAGTAACATAAAGCTACTCGTAGGAAATGAGCATGCATTGACCTAACGTTTTACATGTTTGTATGATTTAAACATCGTGGTTCATTCCACCTAGCGTCTATGTCAAAGGTGAGACTCAGGGAGCATCCTAAGCTGCCTAAGGTCATTTATAGCATAAAACACATCATTCATACAATTCAAACAACATAGGAGCATGCTATACAAAGCGACAAAATATAGATTCTCAAAGTCATTAACTTGAAATCTAAATTGTGTAAACAACTAAATATAACCATTTAGCATAAATTAGAGTTTCTAGTACCACACGTCAAGACATAGATCCTCAAAGTAATCAACTTGAAATCTAAAAGTGTGTAAATGACTAAAGTGGGTCATGCCACCTAACGTCTATGTTCCAAATGAATCTATAAGATCATTCGTAAATCACATTTGAACAATATAGCATAGATGTGCTTAACAACATCAAAATTAATAATGATTCATTAAAAATTATGAAACATGAATGTACCTAACCACATCAAAACCTGCAATGATTCATTAAAAATCATAATGCCTGAATGTACTTAACAACATTAAATCGCCAATAACCAAAACCACAAGTCACAATTAAACTGTAACACCCCCACATTTTTCACGCATAAGTTGATCAGGCTTATACACAAAAAATGAGAGATATCAAAAACATTTAGCAATATACAAGCATGGAGTACAAAATGATAATAATAGAAGAATTTAAACGGGAAAGGAAACTAAATAATAAAATATCCATCCATCCTTTATTAAATACAATACTCTTTTATACAACTTGAAAATCCTATGTCAAGGATCCCTAAATATAAACCTGAAAGTTCAACGTCGGAAGTAAATAAAACTGAAAACAAAATAATACATAAAACTTCTACCCTGGATAAGACCGTAAGAGTAGATGAGTTCGGATGGTGGTCCCACATTGCTAAGCCTCAACCTGAAAACAAGTACTGACTGTGTCCTGAAATAACAACAATGGTGGGTCAACCCCACGAGCAAGTCCTCTCTACTATGACCCAAATCAAAGAATCAAGTAAATTAATCATTCATATTTGGCAGTATACTATACCTGTATACACCCTAATGAAACTATACCACGTATAATATGACCTCAATTAGAGTAGACGGTGACCACTTAGACTCACACGAGGTGGTTAAGTGTCTCCTTTCCCCACCTGGGAATCAGCTATTAATACATGGTGCACGGTACTGAAACCACAGACTATGAGTCCTACACAGTGGTAACACATCTCAAGGTACTAATGAATGTATTGAGCATATCACTTAGGCAACACATGCCAATAATATTAAACCACATACCCCGAGAGTCACACAGCTGTCTATGGCAACGAATGTGTAAGGTATAAATGAGTCTAAACTTATTAGTCAGCTCACATGGTTCTATATGGCAACACATCCATATAATATAAATGCGACATAATTTATTTAGCAGTCCATTTATTACTTGAAATGCACACAGCATAATAATAATGATTTATATTTCATTAACAGCATAAATAATCCCATAATGTATAATGGACAATTTATATGAAGAAAATCGTGCAATCAATTTAATTTAGCATTAATGATTAATACCATATAAAATAATAACACAATTAATATTTCAATATGTCATTACATTAATCACATCCGTTAATAGCGATCCGTATTGTAAACGATACCATTTATGTCTAGAAATATTAATCGAACATAAATAATAATTAACGGGTAATAAAAATAATAATTTAATGTTCCGTTAAACCCGTAACTACCAACCCTAGGCCCAAATATACAAGTTAAAGGTTCTGAAAATTACAAAACAGTCCCTAGGGGTATTATGGACTTTTCCAACTGCTGCAGAGACCCCACACGCGCCTCCCAGAGCTTCCCACACGCGCCGCCACCTTCCTCACATGCACACGCGCTTACACGCTCCCCACGCGCGTTTGGCATCAGCCACGCGCGCGCACGCGCTGCCATGTGCGCACTAATG
Source organism: Cornus florida (assembly GCF_030987335.1). Taxonomy (NCBI): domain Eukaryota; kingdom Viridiplantae; phylum Streptophyta; class Magnoliopsida; order Cornales; family Cornaceae; genus Cornus; species Cornus florida. The sequence goes on from NW_026775577.1 coordinate 67,863,653, forward strand.
GTTCCTACTGATGTGGCGCGTGCTGGTTGGTTGGTTGTACCACGTCTCTGTGGGCGAACTATACTGGATTGATCTAATGATCATCCTTTAATCCAACGGTTACTAATCCGGATGTATTGCAGTAACATGGACTGCGATGCACCGGATCAATCTGATTCTTCCAATGACCAGGATGCATGCGCATACTAACCTACAGTGCGCCGCATCACACCGGATCACTCCGGTCATCTTCCTCATTGCTGGCGGCCGGAAACCTCGCCGGAAATTATAGAAAAATCCCGAAAAATTCTAGAAAATTCTAAAAAAATCCCTAAAGCCTTTAATAATTATTTTTAGCTATAATTAATTACATAGGCTAATAAAATAATATCTAACCCCTTAAATAATTAATATTTCACTAATTTAATAAACTAAAATTAATAATTTATTAAAATCCTAGCATGTTCTCTATGCTCCAAAATAATCTAAATACATTAAATAATTAATTTATGGATTCAAAGGGGAAAAGTAGATAATAACTTGCCTTAAGGATTTGAAACAAATCCGCCGGTTGTGCGTAGTCGGGTAAAATCACCTACACCGGTTCAAGCTTCTTTTTCTCTCTTTTCCTTTCACTCTTCTAGAATAGCTCACTGTTATTTTTGCTCTTCTACTTACGTGAGCTTTTTCCTTCAAATGGTAAGTTAGCTAACTATTATATATACACTAACTTATATAATATATATAATACAAATATCTAACTTATATTAACTATCCAAACATTCCTACCTACATTACTTTAAGGCCATGCAAGCTAAGTCCAACAATTGCCATAAAATTCTACCCTAGTAAATGAAATCCAATCCTAATATTAACTTTACATCATGACATTGCTTTAGTATTATTATTATTATTATTATTATTATTATTATTATTACACTATAATACAAATGTAATACTTTAATTAACTAATATTAATTAATATAAAACATAACCAATAAAATTTCTAAACTAACATTATATAATATATAGAACATAAATATCAATATTACGTGCACAAATAAATAAAATTAATTTAATAATTTAACATACAAAATTTATAGGTGAATAAATCTACTCATTAAATAATTAATCTAAGACAGAAAGAATTTAAATAAACTCTTAAAAAAATTTACGGGGTATTACATTCTTCCCCCCTAATAAAGGAATTTCGTCCCCGAAATTCACTACATACCTGTATTAGAGAGCTCTGGATACTTGGCACGGATAATGTCTTCCTGTTCCCAAGTAGACTCTGTCTCACTATGATGACTCCACTGTACACATACTAATGGAATAGTCTTCGTGCGCAGTATCTGATTCCTACGATCGAGAATACAGTAAGGTTGTTCTAAATAGGTTGCATCGGGTTGTAACTCAATCTCACCCACGTCAATGTGTTGATATCTATCTTCTTCCCGTAGAAATTTTTGCAGCATGGACACATGAAAAACATTATGTACCCTTGGAAGATTATCTGGTAAAGCCAGACGATAAGCTACTGCCCAATCCGATCTGTAATCATAAAAGGACCCACAAAACGAGGCGATAACTTACCCTTTGACCCAAACCGCATTACTACCTTCATGGGAGAAACCTTAAGTAAAACCTGATCACTAACCATAAACTCCAAAACACGAGTTCGACAGTCAGCGTAACTTTTCTGTCTGCTTTGGGCTGTACGCATCCGATCCCTAATGATAGCGATCTTTTCTGACGTGTCCTTAATAAATTTAGGACCTAAGAAGCTCTTCTCGCCAACTCCAAGCCAACAAACAGGAGACCTACACGGTCTTCCGTACAAAGCCTCAAATGATGCTATACCAATAGTTTTCTGATAACTATTGTTATAAGCAAACTCTGAAAGCGGCAAATATTCCTCCCAATTGCCCTTAAAATCAAGAACACATGCCCGCAACATGTCTTCCAAAATTTGATTAACTCGCTCTGTCTGTCCATCTGTCTGAGGATGATAGGCAGTGCTAAGATGAAGTTCTGTACCCAAAGCCTGCTGAAAGCTCCTCCAAAATCCTGATACAAAGTTCGGATCTCTATCTGATACGATGGACAATGGTATGCCATGAAGTTTCACCATTTCTGTAATATAAAGCTTAGCATACTGTTCTAATGTAAAGTTTGAACGAACAGGCAAAAAATGAGCGGACTTGGTCAATCTATCAACAATGACCCAAATAGAATTGTGATTATGATGTGAAGTAGGTAATCCCTCTATAAAGTCCATGGAAATACTCTCCCATTTCCACTCTGGTATGGGAAGTGGCTGTAAAGATCCTGGCGGTCTCTGGTGATCAATCTTAATCATCTGATAAGTGCTGCATTTAGAGACAAAGATAGCTATATCTCTCTTCATGCCGGCCCACCAAAATTGGCGTTTCATGTCCTGATACATCTTGTCTTCCCCTGGATGTACAGTGAACTGAGAAGTGTGTGTCTCTCTCATCACAAAATTTCTCAAATTGTCAGCTGAAGGAATAATTAAACGTCCCTTGTACCTCAATCCTCCATCCATACCCATGAAATAAAAAGGAACATCACCTGAAGCTAACTCCAAAACCCGATCAATACACTATTGATCTGTGAGTTGAGCTTTAATGACCTGGTGAATGATAGAAGGAGTTACTACCACACATGCCATAAAAGCGTATGTTAACTCATCAACAGCCTTCAAAGCATCCCATTCTGTTGCAAACAACGCTGAAAGGCTGATATAGGGTCGGCGGCTGAGTGCATCTGCTACTACATTCGCTTTCCCTGGATGATATTGAATAGAGAAGTGATAATCTTTCACGAACTCTAACCATCTGCGCTGCCTCATATTCAGTTCCCTCTGGGTAAACAAATACTGCAAACTCTTATGATCACTAAACAATCAAAAAGTCTCCCCCAAAAGATAATGCCTCCATATACGCAAAGCAAAAACCACTGCTGCTAACTCCAAATCGTGAGTTGGGTAATAAGCTCATGAGGCTTAAGCTTCCCGGACCCATAAGAAACTGGTCGCTTTTCTTGCATCAACACACAACCTAAACCCTTCAGAGAAGCGTCAGTATATACTAAATACTCGATTCCACTCTGAGGTGTGGCTAAGACAGGTGCAGAAGTTAACTTACTCTTTAATTCAGTGAAAGCAGTCTGACAAGAATCATCCCACACAAATGGTACATTCTTCTTGGTCAGATGAGTAAGTGGACCCGCAATTTTGGAAAATCCCTGGATGAACCTGCGGTAATACCCCGCCAATCCCAGAAAACTGCGAATCTCTGTCGGTGAGGTAGGTTGTCCCCACTCCATAACTGCCGCAACCTTGGCTGGATCTACTGCTAACCCTTCTTCTGACACTACATAGCCCAAAAATTTGACTTCTTTCTGCCAAAATTCACACTTCTCAAACTTTGCAAACAACTAATGTTCTCGAAGTGTCTGCAAGACGGTGCGTAAATGTCTGGCATGGTCCTTCTCTGACTTAGAGTAAACCAGAATATCATCGATGAAAACAATGACAAATTGATCTAAGTACTCTCTGAATACTCTATTCATCAAGTCCATAAAGACAACTGGGGCATTAGTTAAGCCTAAAGGCATAACATTAAACTTATAAGATCTGTACCTTATGAAAAATGCTGTCTTTGGAATATCTTGTTCTCTGACTCGTAGCTGATGATAACCAGATCTCAAATCTATCTTCGAGAAGTAAGTAGCTCCCTTCAACTGATCAAACAGGTCATCAATTCTGGGCAACGGGTACTTGTTGCGAATAGTGACCTTGTTTAGTTCTCTGTAATTAATACAAAGATGAAGAAATCCATCCTTCTTCTTAACAAACAATACTGGTGCTTCCCATGGTGAGGTACTCCTACGAATAAATCCCTGGCTGAGCAACTGTTAAATTTGATCTTTCAACTCTCGCATCTCCACTGGTGCCATTCTATATGGCACCTTAGCAATAGGCGTAGTGCCTGGAGCTAAATCAATGACGAAGTCTATCTCCCGACTCGGTGGCAAGTCTGGAATTTCCTGGAATACATCCTGAAATTCCTGTACTACCGGGATGCTGTCAAGAGATACCGCGATCGCTTCCTGTGAGTCCTCCTCAATAACGAATAAATAAGTGCTAGGCCCTCTATCAGGTTGTGGTACAATAATAAGATACATCTCCTATCCTGGTATAGCAAATACAATAGACTTTTCGTAACAGTTAACCTGAGCATGGTACTGAGATAACCAGTCCATCCCAAGTATAACATCATAAGAATGCATATCTAAAACTAACAAATTTGCAAGAAATCGAAGCCGGCCCATATTTATAAGAACATCACCGCGACACTCTCGTAAAGTTGCGCCAACTCCCAATGGTGTATAAATATTGAGAGGTTGGTCACAAAACTGAGTCACCATACCAGAAAAGTTAACAAAAGATCTAGACACAAAAGAATGTGATGCACCAGTGTCAAACAGTATATGAGCAGATTTACCATGTATAGAAAATATACCCTCAATAGCCTGAGGAGACTGCACATTATATGGTATGAAGTTATATACCCTGCCATGGTGCAACTGTTGTGGAGGTTGTCCCTGAGGAAGTAGTGGTGCTAGAAGTGCCGGAAAGTTCTGAACTTGCCCACGTGGTATCTGTGAGGCCGGTAAAGGTAAAGGTTGATTAGGTTTCGGTTGCCCATACTGTCCATGCTTAGCTTTAGGACACATCTTGGCTAGATGCCCAATCTCTCTACAGTGATAACAATGTCCCTAAAAAGGACCTGTCTGCCTCCTTTGTTGATTTCCCAAAAACTGTTCTTGTCCAGTCTGAGGTACCCCAACTTGTCTACCCTGATTAGGAACCCCATCTCTTTGCACCTCTGTGTTTCCTTTGTTTTTCTTCCAAGGTTGCTGTTCTTGACCTCTGCCCCAGTCATTGAACTTGGTACCACTACTGCTTCCCCTCTCCACTGTCTGGTGAGTGAAGTCTCGGTCAGCTCGTTTATCTCCCTTGGATTTCCGGTAATCACTCCTTATCTGGCAGTGCTGTAAAGTGGCATTAACCACCTGTATGTAAGTAGTATATGCAAGACTACCTACGATCACCATCTTAATTGGCCATATTAACCCCTTAACAAAACGGTCTCTCTTCTTTTCTTCAGTATTCACCTCCTCTGGTGCGAATAAAGACAAATTAATGAACCTCTGTTCATATTCGGCCACAGTCATATCCCCCTGTTGTAGATCCAGAAATTCGGTCTTCATTGTAGATCTTACTGACAAGGGAAAATACTCGCTATCAAAGCGAGTCTGAAATTCAGCATATGTCAATCTGGTCCTCTCTTCAATGGTAGTGATAGACTCCCACCACTGCAACGCATTGCCTATCAGCATAAAAGTAGCTAACATCTGTTTCTGCACTTCGGTACAGACTACCATCCGAAGATGACGTTCGCTCCCCTGTTTCAATTGATAGGCTAACATAATATCCGTGGACCCTGCAAATGATGGTGGATTCCCTCTGATGAATGAGTGACGAGTTTTGTCCCATGACATTGGCTGTGCTACTTGTTCAGGAGCAGGCGCCATCTGAGGAGGTTGCTAGTTTCGTAAAGCAGATGCTACTCCTGCTGCTACAGCTTGTGCAATGATATCAACAACTTGAGGAGTAAATTCTTGATTCTTATCTGGAGTTGGGGAAATACTGCGATTTCTATTCGCACTCCTTGTCCCACGTCTAACCATTTTTCTATCGGATTAGAAAATCTAACATCAGTACATTATAATGGACCGACTAAAAGAGTACAAAGAACCCTAATACTTAGGCTCTAATTATCAGAATACACAACGCGGAAGTATAGTAACCACAGATCCCTAAGACACTCGAATCTGGAATGCTCTGATACCAACTTTAATAATTTAGCATATGCAATAAAAAGGTGAATAAATCAACTCATTAAATAATTAATCTAAGACAGAAAGAATTTAAATAAACTCTTAAAAAATTTACGGGGTATTACATAAACATTGGTTGTCAACTTGGAATTGAATGTGAAAACAAATAGTGGAAGACTTGGACATCATGTCTCGGACTAAACCAAGAACAAATTGGTTATTCCGGGTATTAGCCCGCTGGGAAGACCACCCTAGTGCGCACTATCTCAATGGGGAGAACTCATACCTCCCGCACTAGAGCCAAATTCTAGCCATATCACAGTAACAATGTTCCAAGACTCCAAAATAAATAAATTAACAACTTATATACGAAATATATATATATCAGCACGAAACTACATTCCATGCACAAGTAGGTTGAAACCACACAATACATGCCCTAAATCCACAACTATTATAGGATGACAATGTTGAATCTTCAGAGCGCGATTCGTTACGTGTTATAATAACATCACATGTCGAATCTTCAGTGTGCGATTCGTTACATGCTAAAACAATATAATTCAATATTGAAACATAATCGCATAAGTCCATTACAAGTCTAAAATCATGCTTCAAACATAATATCAATGTTAAACACATGATTTAATCAATAATGCAATATAAACGGAAATTAATTATATAACTTAATTAATTTTTATAAGTTTCATATTTCAATCAAATGAACCCTAATTAACACATGTTAAACAACATAACTTATTCATTACATGAATCAAATCAAAAGCTTACTTAGGTCATTGGATCAATATGATAGAATTTAATTAAAACATGATAATTAAATCCCTAAATTCTAAAACAACATCAAATGGTCCCAAATTAACATATGCTAGTATACAAGCCCTAGTCATCATAAATATCAAGTTAAAAACTTAATTAGGCCAATGGAACCATTAAATGGATTTTAATTAATCATTTTAATTAAAATCTCTAGATTTTTATACTTATCCAAATGCTTTCAAATTAAAGTATGTTAAGGAACATGCCAAGAGTTAATTTAAAAGCATAGTACAAGTTCATTTCATGCAAGGTACGTCCATGATAATTAAACTTTCACAAAAGATAATTATTAAATAAAAAGTGTAATTCTTATTCAATTAATCCCAATTTAATATATGTTAACAAACATATCAAAGCATAATTTGTCATCATCCCACAATTCAATTCTAAACTATATACATCCTTGTAAATTAAATTTCATACAAATAAATAAATATTACTAATTTTCTAAATTTGATACAAGGCATGCAAACAAGTTGTATAATCATGGAAAACACTCAATACAACACATATATAATTCTAAAACATCCCCTACCTCAATTTGAGATGAAAATCTCACAAGCCACGAAAATGAAACGGCTCTGAATCCGACAATACTTCGGGGTTTTGTCGGGGACAACGCCGTGAACATTAAATTCCAAAGAAGACCTAACAAAATCCTAACTTGACCTCAAACCCGAACTCAAAAATTGGCCAAAAATGAGTTCTAACAAGGGTGAAAGAAGCGCGTAGTCAAGATAAACACAAAATGCGAAGGCACTACGACTTTATAACAAAGGGAAGGAGGTTTAAATGAGAGGAGAAGGGTGGTAGCCCCACTTGGGCTAACATGGAAACTTCAGGTCGTGTATGAAGAGAGGAGAAAGTGACTTTTCAATTTTATAACCACTTATTTATAGTAAAACCCTAAAAGTGCCTTGAAAGGGCCCTCTAGGTCCGAAAAAGTGAAATTTGAGCAGACGCACTCAAACAGCAAAACTCCGTGAATGAAAAAGATTCAAAATGAGAAAACATGAACAACGGAAAAAACAACGTCAAAAGTCGAGTCCCGAGCAGAGAGATATGCCCCGAACAAGTTCGGCGGCAACCGAGGTCAAAAACTCTGAAACTGGAGAAAAATGACCAGAACGGAATTCTAAGAGTACACGATTTGACAAAATGTGAAAATGAATCCTATACGAGGATCCAGGCTCCAGACGAGGTATTTTTGCAATAACTTTCGCTAATTGCACAATGGCCCCTCTAAAAAGTAAAAACTGCAGTAATGGCCCAGAATGAAAATATCTTCAAAAAATATTTTCTTAAAAACCCCTGAAATAAAATATCTTCAAAATATATTTACGAAAAACACCCCAAGAAAAGAAAAAGATTCTGAAAAACTATGCATCTATACCCCTATGGACACCGGGAGCAACCAGAGTACTTTTTTACAAAAGTAAAGATACGTATTTCGTGGAAATCACTTAGGATGAAGGTACGTGAATTTGAAAACCAATTCCAAGCACGAAAAGTAAGGTTGTGCCAAAAAGTGACAAACGGGGAAACGACAAAATAGGGAAAAAGACGAAATAGGAAAAGGACGAAAAGTGAATAGTGTCGAAAACGAAAAATGTGGAAATGACTCGGTCCTTAAAGGAAGTTGCCAATCCAAATAAAAGAGCCTTGAAAATCATTCCAGAGCACTCGAGACGACACTAAGTGATGAAAAAATGAACTCGGAAAAGAAAAGAATGACGGAAAAAAAAATATCCGTGAAAATCTGAGAAAAGGAAAGGAAGGAAAATGACAGAGTCATTACAAAAATATATGTAACAACCCGAATTTTTTTAGTGTTAAAATTATATTTATTTCATGATTTAATTGCCAAAGATTGACTGTTTAATTTTTTATTTTGAAGATTTGGGTCATTGATTATTTAATTTTGATTGGAGACTTGGTCAGTTAGCCAATGAAAAGATTTAATAGGTTTAATTTTTGTTGTCCATATAATTTTGTTGAAGATTAATTAGATGATTTTATTTTGTTACACTAATGATAAAGGAGCATATGGACGAAATTAATGATAAAGGATTAAATTATGATTTAATCTTTTTTTTTTTTTTTAATGGTGTTTGATTTTGAGGAGGTATAGCTCATATATATATATATATATATGTATTAAGATAAGATTAAGAGGAAGGAAGCAAAGTGCTGGCAGCGAAATTGGAGGAAGAAAAAGAAAGAAAAAGAAAAAGACAAAAAGGAAAAAGAAGAAAAGAAAGGAAAATTGGTTGCGGGTCCACTAGGAATTTTTGTGGTCAAAATTCCATGTTGCTTGGCTGGTCATGTGGCCTTGTTTTATGCTGGCTAATGGGTTTTGTTTGATAAGTGATTATATTGAAAGTAAAGTAATGAGATAAAGGTGGAAGAAAGAAATGGGTGGCGGGGTCCATTTTTTTGATTCATTGTATTTGACCTTGAAATTTTACACGTGGTGTTATTTTTGGAATGAGATTGCATTTGTTAAGTTAGATGAATGAAAGATATGATGATAAGGAAAGAAAGAAAGGTGGCGCGACCAGTAGATTTTTTTTGGTCCAAATGAAATGATTTTGTCTGATAAAGGCGTGATGGTGTGTTGTGTGAATTGTGTCGGTCCATTTTTGCCTATATATTTGGTGTGTTATGCACTGAGTTGGAGAATTTAGAGGAAGAGAAATTAGAGAATTAGAAATGATACAGAAAGTTTTGAGGAGGCACACACACAGTGCCGAGGTGCACACAGAGAGTGCCAATAGTTTGGATGTTGATGCTCAGATGAATATTTCATTTGCAGTGTGGGGATTATCATACTCGAATGGCTTGGATGATTTATTTCAATTATTTTATTGAATGATATTTTGTTAAAATTGCATATATTTATTTTGTTTAAATGTATATGTATCTTTTTGTGAAATGAATTTTGCATGAAACTTTTTAAAATCCTTGTTATGGTATTCCTACTGGGACTTCCCCGTCTCACCCCCCTACAATTTTAGGTACCGAGGATGCTTGAGGATTTTTAGCTGCTGGCTTAGGTGGAAGAGTTGGTGTTGAGGATTAATTATTTTCTTTAGAGATTTTTATGTATTTATTTGAGGAAATTGATTTAGTATCAATTTAATTAATTTAAGATGTTGCCTTTTTTATTTGAGGAAATTTGATTGATTTTGTATCAATAAAGGGTATTTTATTTCTTTTGAGATCCTGGGTGTCTTTTATGAAGTATTTTGATATGAATAAATCGAGGATTTTATTTAGAAAATTCGGAGCGTTACAATAGACATATATAGTAACACCACCCTTATTGGCTCTAAAAGATGAAACATTCTACCACTGTCCAGACTGACATATAACCCCATCACCTACTTGACAACATACAACAAGTAACTCATACACTCTAATCCACATTCGGATCACACCTTAAACTGTTTTACTCATCAGTACTAAGACATCACGCCATAACACCTCTACTACCATTCATCCCAAATTATAACTCGAACCTCTCAATCCATCGGATCAACAAGCTACCACCAAGCGATCTCCCCTTAAGCATCCCAAGGATGATACTATCACAGCATGAGAGTATGCACCACTCTAAGTATTCCCTATAGTGACCACTAACATGCCACGAGAAAAGAAATCTCTAAGTGGCAATACCACGCCACCAAATCTCGAAAAGGGAGAATGAGCACCGTGACCTGAGTGTTCAACACATAATAGTCTACCAAGGTCAAGCACAAAATCAAAACCAGTCCCTAACACCTAGTCGGTCACTCGAACCATTCATCACAAGGCATCTACGCGCCTTGTAATACCCCTATATTTTAGGGGAATTATTTAATTAAATTAATTTCCTTTAAATGAATTTAATGGATTTATTTGTTTTAAATTAATTATTTGTTTACTTGTTTATTTGATTTATTGGTATGATGACTGTGTGTGTGTATGTGCTTGATTTTTTATTGATTTGTTGGTGTGTTGATTTTTATTTGTATGACATGGCTTGATTGGTAATTCTTGTTTGTTTATGTGCTACATGTATTTAGTTGTTTTAATATTAAGTGTTTATTTATTTAATTATTTGTTTAAGTTTAATGGAGGACTTAGATTATTTGGACCAAAGGATTTGGGTCTTGGGCTAAAGAAGGAAGCCTTAGAGGATTTGGGATGGTTTAAAGGCCCATGGATTTATGCATAAGTATATATATTAATATATATATATATATGATACATATTAATGGATTATATAAATATATATATATATATATATATATATATATATATATATATATATATATCGAGAGTTATATATTTATATTAAGAATATATGTATAGGACTATATGTGTGATGACCTTGTGGGCGGGTGCGAGACATTGTCAGGCTACCACACTGACGAGTTATGGGTGCACAGTCCCACATCGCCAGGGTAAAGGAAAGGTGAAGTGCTTATATATGGGTGTGTCACTCCAATTGGTATGAGGCCTTTTGGGGTAAAGTCCAAGAGCAAAACCGTGAGGGCTCAGGCCCAAAGCAGACAATATCATACCATGTGGTGGAGTGGGTCGTTTCAATGGTAACAGAGCCTAACCCAGCCGGAAGTGTGCCAACGGGGACATCGGGCCTCCAAGGGGGGTGGATTGTGATGACCTTATGGGCGGGTGTGCCGTGGGCGGGTGCGAGATACTGTCAAGCTATCACATTGGCGAGCTATGGGTGCACAGTCCCATATCGCCTGGGTAAAGGAAAGGTGAAGTGCTTATATGTGGGTGTGTTACTCCAATTGGTATGAGGCCTTTTGGGGTAAAACCCAAGAGTAAAACCGTGAGGGTTCAGGCCTAAAGCGGACAATATCATACCATGTGGTGGAGTGGGTCGTTACAATATGCATATATATGGTAAGTATCAGTTAAAAAGAATTTATAAATATATATTACACGTATAGGACTATATGCATATATATATATATTTATATGTTTTATGTATATTAATATAGTTAGAATCCTACATGGATAAGGATTTAAGTTTCCTATATATTATTTATATTTTTTGTGTGAGTATTATATATATATATATATATATATGTTAGACGTGAGAGGATTTTGACATGAAAAAAAAATAGAGAAAGAGAGAGAGAGCCGAGAAAGAACAAAAAAAAAAAAAAGGAAAAAGAAGAAAAGAGAAAGAAAAGAAGGGAGGCCAGAACAAGGAGGAGAAGGCCGGACGGTGGCTGGAGTTGCAGAATAGATCTAAATTAGGAAGTTTGCAACGTTAGTTTTATTTTAAAACCTTCAAGCAAGTTTTTTTCTATTTCTCCTCTCAAAACCTATAAATTCTACATATTGGGTATCAAAATCATAGACTATTATAGCCTGCTAATCACCTAGACATAGGATAAATGCATGTGAAAAAATTGACATGTATATATACTTATATATATGATTATGCTGAATAGTGTTATATAGCTTCTGTAATTATGGATCTGATTAGATGGTGATTGTTTGATCATGTTTACATGTTATATATGATTATATGAGGCTACTGTAATTAATTAATTAACTAGACATTAGGACAAAGGAGTTCAGGTTAACCTATATCATACATTATATGACGTGTTGGTTAGCCTATATCGTACATTAGAAGAAAAGGAAAAATTCTTCTTCAACTAGGAAACTTTCTTCAATTTTGGGAACTTGAACCCATTTTAATATTTTGTCTATATCTTTTTCCTCGAGTGCCAAAACGGCTCAAATTTCACTTAATTTATACGAAAATTTGAAGATCTACAATTTTGTATTTCACAAAAATTTAATGGATGTTTACCTTGTCAAAACTGGACTGGAAGACAGCACGAATTTTGTATATACATATATTTTACCCGATAATTATTTTAGCCAATTATATCGTAAGATGTGTTGGTTAAATATATATATCTTATCCCATAATTGTTTTAGCTAATTTGGATAATTTGTATTGGTTGGGTATTGGCCTAAATAATTCTGAATATTTATATTTAACGTATAACGTGATATTTGGATATTTGTTATAACCACTTTTGGACATTAGATTAGTGGTTGAATAGAAATATTATTATTAAAGTAAATTATGTAATGTACGTGTTATTTAGCACAAATGCTAGTGGTTGATTGGTTTTATCACTTGGTGGATTGAATATAAGGTTCTATTGGCTAGTCATATACTTTCACAAATAAATAAATAAATCTAACCTAATCAACTAATAAGTTGTTCATTCATATTTACCATGTTTATATATGTGGTATTATTGATGAAATCATAATAGACTATTTATTTAAATTAACTATAAGCTTATAACTTGCATGGAATGTCTATGTATGATTTATCTTATTGTTAATTTTAGAATTTGGTACATGGTTGAATGGGAGGCATGGATGAGTTGTCAAAGGCTTAAATATATTGCCTTACTATTTGTATGAATAAATTACATACATAGGAAACATGGATGAGTTACTAATTAGAAGTATAAATAAATATACTTGTGGAGGCCTGGTTGAATTGCCAATGTATAAATAAATATATTTGTAAGGGCATGATTGATTTGCCAAAGTATAAATAAATTGCTATGTGTATTAGATGATTAAATTTACATCTCTGATTATTGTGTGTATGAGTTGGAGATGATATATATTCTTATATTATTTTATAATCTAGTGTTTAAAGGTTAGTGTATTATTTTATAATATTAATATATTATTTTATAATATTAATAAAATAATATTGGTGAAGATATGGACGATTTGTCAAGGCATAGATCTTTGTTATGTGATTTAAATAAACAAAATCTTACGTTGATGGGTATTGGGTTTTGGATTAAAGGAAACATTCTTTGAATTGTTATTTATTATTTAAATGGCTAATTAATTGTATAAAAAATAGAGTTAAGGTTAAAGGAGTTTTACTTTAAAAGGAGAAAGGTAATTGATGACTGGATTAGGTATGATTATGATTAAATCCTTACTTAATGGTTTTAAAAAAATTAATGAACCCAATAATGGATGTGACTGTTATATTATATATAATTATTTAATTATAATATATATGTATCATCTTATATTAAAGGTTAAAACTTTAATTAGGATGATTTTGGTTAGAGATGTTTTGTTTATTGGTTTTCAGAGGCTTGGTGAAAGTGCAAGTAAACTAAGTAAGCCTGAAATTAACTAAATTCAACAAGAAATTAACCTAATTAAACTAACTGTGCAGTGCAATCCATCTAGTAGAGCAAATTCCATCAAATCAAAACACAATTACATCTAATTAACACAATGCATAGCTATCACAAAATTCAATTCACAAAAAAATTCAGTGTAAAGATTAATTATCAATCAAACACATATAAGACAATATGAGATTGACATAGATAATTAAATGAAAAAATTAATTTACATTTCAAGGCTATACATTAATTACACAAATAAATCCCCAAAAGTAAAAAGTTAAGAATTAGGTTACATGCTTAGGGTTTATCCAACCCTAAGTCGAAAAATCAGCTGCTCATGATTGATGGATGCAAGATGTCAACAAGCTACATTATTTGGTTCATCTAGCCCTTCTTCTTCTTCTCTGTGTTTTTTCCCAAAACCCTAGCATTTTTCTTTTTCATGTTTTCTAGAGAGAACGATATATTTCGATTACAGAAAAATAAAAAAACTTAATAAAATAATAAAAACTAACTCCCAACTATTGGGTCCTTCTTTCCCTTAAGTACAAACCCTATTGGAGGCCAATAGTTCACAAAATAAGCCCAAACAAGAAAATCCCATAGCCAAGTAAGCAGATAAATCCCGCAATGCTGCCAGGGGCTGGGGGATTGATCCCCCAAGGGCAATTTTTCACACCATTCTGCCAACAGTGGGGGATCAATCCCCCACTGCTAGAAATTTCTTTTAAGCCCTGTTTAACTCCATTTTGGCCCTGGGCTAATGATAAGTGCTCAAATGTGACGCATTTGAGCACCTAAGTTAGGGTATTTTAGTCTATTTATCTATCTTAATTTCATGTCTTACTACTTATTTGTGTTTTTGCCTATTTTAGGTCAATAAAGTTCAAACAGGCTAATAAGAGTCATTTAGGTCAATTTTGAAGCTAAGGAGTAAAGTTGGAAAGAAGTCAAGAAAGTTGCACCAATCGATCAATAGAAGGAAGTCCCGATCGATCGAAGTCGGCTACAATCGATCGAAATGAGGCGATGCCAGCTCAACAAAGTAGATAAGGCCTTAAAGATATATTTGATGACACGTCAGCTTCGATCGATCGAAGCTAAGTGTTTGATTGATCGAAAATCTTTGATCGATCGAGATGACTGCTAGCAGTGTTGTAACGACCAGGTCATTTGCCTTCCTTTCCTTTTTCCTGAAATTTTACGAATAATTTTTTTTTCATTTAATTTTCTTTTCTGAGCTATGTTTCGTGTCGCTTAGTGTCATCTTGAGTGCTTGGAATTGGTTTCTGAGACTCTTTCATATGAGTTGACAACTTCCTTTTAGGACCGAGTCATTTCTGCATTTTCACTTTCGGACACTATGCGCTATTTCGTCCTTTTCCCTATTCTGTCTTATCTCCGTCTGTTAATTTTTGGCACAACCTCACTTCTCATGCTCAGAGTTGGTTTTTGACTTCACGTGCCTTCATCTTGAGTGGTTTCCTTGAAATACGTATCTTTACTTTTGCAAGAAAGTACTCTGATTGCTCCCGGTGCCCACAGGGGCATGGATGCACAATTCTTTAGAATCTTTTTCATTTCTTGGGGTGTTTTTCGTAAATATATTTTGAATATATTTTAATTCAGGGGTATCTCA
The DNA here is from genome assembly GCF_030987335.1 of Cornus florida. Lineage (NCBI taxonomy): Eukaryota > Viridiplantae > Streptophyta > Magnoliopsida > Cornales > Cornaceae > Cornus > Cornus florida. The sequence goes on from NW_026775577.1 coordinate 67,879,256, forward strand.
TTCTGGGGCAGTTTCGCAGTTAACCCTTTTTGTAAGAGTCATTTGTAATTAACGAAAGTTATTGCAAAATGTCTCGTCTGGAGCCTGGATCCTCGTACGGGATTCATTTTCACATTTCGTCGAGTCGTGAAATCTTAAAATTCCATCCTAGTCATTTTTCTCCAGTTTCAGAGTTTCTGGACCCGGTTGTCGCCGACCTTGTTCGGGGCATAACTTTCTGATCGGAACTCAGTTTTCGATGCCGTTTCTTCCATTATTCATGTTTTCTCATTTTGAATCTTTTTTGTTCATGGAGTTTTTCCGTTTGAGCACGTCTGCTCAAAATCCACTTTTCCAAACCAGGCAGGGCCCTTTCGAGGCACTTTTTGTGATTTTCTATAAATAGAGGGTTTGAAAAATTAAAACCTAATTTTCCTCTTCTTCCCCACACACTCTGGACCAGATTCCACAGCCTTCCATGACTGCCATCTTCTCTCTCCTCTTTTGGTTCACTTTTCTTTGATGAAAAGTCTTCGGCCTTAACGTTTAATGCTTATCTTGACGCCGCACATCTTATGCCCTTATTAGAATCCATTTTCGATGATTTTTCGAGTTTGGGTTTGGAGTCAAGTTGGGATTTTCATGGGGCTTCTTGCGGATTCTTGTTCACAGTGTTGTCCCCGACAAAACCTCTCGGTATCGTCGGATTCGGAGCACTTTCGTTTCGGTGGGGATTTAAGATTTTCATCTCAAATTGAGGTAGGGGATGTTCTAGGTTTAAATTCTTGTTATATAGCATGCTTGTAATACTTATACTACTTGTTTGAATGATTAAATATAAAATCTAGAGATTTTATTATTTATTTTTCTTGTACGGGATCTAATTTTCCCGGTTACTCGTGACTTGGTTTAAACATGTAGCATGATATTATATTGCCCCATGATATGCTCATTGTTGTATATTAAAATTAGAGCTTTAAATAAGTACTAAAGCTTTTATTTAATATTTATGTTAGGTGAAAGATTAATTCACATGGCATTAACTAGCTTGAAATCAATATGTGTTAGCATATTATATTAGGTCCTAGCATGCTCTTCAACATAGATTAAATTGAGAGAAATCGGAATTATTTTGAAATCTAGTAATATTTAATTAATTTGATTAATTAATTTATTCTGGGTGTACTATTCACCCCATTGGAATTCCGACTTAACATTCCTGGTATGCATGCTATATGGTTTCACATATATTAAATCTAGAATATTTGGTTAGGTTTTGAAATCTATCATTTATTATTTTTCTAGTATTAAAGTTTAATGCTCATGGCCATTCATTGCATGGAATTCACTTGTGTCATGTTTTTAAATCATGTCATGGTATGTTGTATAACATATTTAAAATTGAGATTATTTGGAAGACTTTCAAAAAACTAGAGATTTTAATTAATGGAATTAATTAAAATCCATTCAATGGTTCCATGGACTTAACTCACATGGTGGTGTCTTGTATGCAATGAACTTGTAATTTAACATTAAATTCGTCCATGACATGATCCTTGACTCGCCTTGTAACCTTGATAATTTAATCCCTTAAGTAGATTAAATTCCCTTGTATGCTTCCATCGAGTTAATCATACCTTGTTATTGAATTCTTATTAAGCTTGTGAATTTGACTTGCATTTCAAGAACTTGTACCTTTTATCAAGCATCGTGATCCTTTGTATCTTGGTTTCATTAATGTATTTAGTGAACTTGCTCATTTGTCTTGGAATGGTTTACTTACACATGTGTTGCTTAGTGATTACTTGAATCATGTATCTTATACTTGTGGTATATCTACTTCAATGGAATCCTTATGCTATGTACCTTGTTTATTATGTATATAGATGCATACTATGATTTCTTGACATTTCACATGCCATCATAGTTGAGTACTTAGGGCATGACTTGTATGTTCCAAAATCTTGGTTGTGCATGAAACGTGGTTAATGCATTTCTTGTATTTGATACAATCTTGACTTGCACAACTTGTTAATTTTGGGACTTGGGATATCAATCAAGAATTATCATGGCTAGGACTTGGTCTAGTACGGGGGAATGTCCTCCTACAACTATAGTGCACACTAGGGGAGAGGTACCCATGGGTTAGTAGCCCTAAAGTGCTCTCAAGAGTACAGTTTTAATCCGGGCAATATCCGAGTTTCCACATTGGTTGATTTCACTATTTAAATTTCAAGTTGATATTCCTTGAAGATTTAAACTTGTCGTGTTATATGAAATGCTCCAATCTTGTTCCATTGCATAGATATTATAAATCATGTTTGAAGTGTGGCCAAGGGCCAAACGGTCATTTGACCCCGTTTTGTATTTTTAGATTCTGAGTTTTCATTCCAAGTTCCATTTTTGCCTTTATGCCCATTGGGGGGTCGGATTTTGCATCAGTGGTATTTTTAAGTCGTGGACCATTGTAGCACATCCTAATAGGTAAGTTACGTTTGCGTGCATGGTCATTTCTGGGTAAAATCTCATCCTTGGTGATTTGAGCCTCTAGTGAATTCATTTCGCATTTTTTTTGCATAATCTGACCTACGGGCATTCTAGACCTTTCACATCAATTTTATTTTCTTCTTTCGACATGGTCGCTTAGAAAACATGATTTTAGGGGGGGTTTTTTTTTCGTGTTTTTCCAGAAAATGTCATCTTGGTGCCGGAAATCGATCGCAAAGTTCAGCTTTCTGTTTTTTTTTTAGCAGCTTTTTGGACCTCCATGACTAGATTTCATGGAAGGGCATTTCGGGCATTCTACATTGCATTTTTTTTTAATTCTCTCATGAGGCACATAGAAAACTCAATTTTGACAGGGGTCTCTTCTTTGTGTTTTTCCAGAAAAATTCATCTTCTAGCCCGTTTTTGCTCTCTGCTGTGGACAGATTCTGAAAAAACTCATGTAGCAGCTTTTTGGGTCCATCTTGACCTATGTTGTTCAAGGGGCATTTTAGGGACTTTACATCATGTTTTTTTTTTGTTTCTTTCACAATGTCGGGTAGAAAACGTGATTTTAAGGGGGGTTTCTTCTTCGTATTTTTCCAGAAAAACTCATTTAAGAGTCCGTTCATAGCCTCAGTTCTGAAAAAAAAATCAAATGTGGCTTACTGTTACAACACTATTCATGCCCAGATTTTTGACCCGGAAAGTGAGTATTTTTTTGAAACTTTGAGGCTTCATATCTTCATCATCCGGACTCCAAATCAAGTGATTTTTGAGTCTAAGTTTATTAAATTTTGCTTACCTATCCAACGGTACGCACAGTTACATCCAATTCTATCTGAAAAGACCATTTTACCCCTTGTCAAATACCCATGCCGCACTATTTTTAAACCCAAAAGTTGGTTTTTTTGAAACTTTGACGTTTCATATCTTCTTCGTCCGGACTTCGAATCAATTGATTCTTGAGTCTAGATTCATTAATTTTTCCCGGTCTATCTAATGGTATGCTCGGTTGCATTTTGTTTGGTCTGAAAGGACCATTTCAACCCATGTAAAGTACCCTTGCCGCATTGATTTCAAAAACCCAAAAGTTTGATTTTATGAAACTATAGAGTTTGATATCTTCTTCAACTGGACCTCGAATCATGTGATTCTTGAGTCCACCTTCATTAGTTTTTTGTTGTCTTTCCAGTGGTGAGCTTTGTGGCACCCGAATCCATAGTTTTAGAAATGATCATTTTGCCCCTGGGGGCTTAATTGTTATTTTTCTGATCTTTTGCTTCCACGTCAGTTCTCATTGAGTTGCACGACCTCATGGAAGGTCACTTTGACATCTTAGAGTCTTGTTTCTTGCTTCCGCATCTGGATCCATTATCGGGTCAATCTTCGGTTAATCACAGGACACGCTGGCCTAAAAACTAGGGTCGTTACAGGTGGTATCAGAGCATCCGGGTTCGAATACCTTGGACGACGGGTTTTGGGTGCATATCATGCTCATGTTGTTTTGCTTTGATGTGTCATTTATATCTTGATAACATGCCTTGTTTGATAATATATCTTATATGATAACATGTTCACATGCTTAGGTGTTTTAAGACATCTATTATTTGTTAAGCATACTTTATGTGTATATATACTCTTGATAACATGTTTTGATTTGATAACATGTCTGTTTGCTTATGTGGCACTTTGAGTAGATAGTCCATTGCTATATTGCATGCTAGCTGCTTACTTTTATGTCTGGTTTTGACATTGTCTCTTAGGATCTGTCGTATCCCTTGGATGCATTCTTGTTTCACGAGTTTCTTCCTTGGATAGGAGAAATTCATTCCGTAAGGACCCATGTAGGGAACCTTCTTGTCTGTTCTATCAATCGATGCGAGTAAGGCTCATGTGAGTGTAGAATCGTAGTTCTTGTCTGGTAGAGTGAGACGTGGGCTAGGGAGGCACCATTTCATTTCCTTTTCCTTCGTGGTTTCTAGATCTAAGGCCTTAAGCGTAATGGTGCTAGTGTCATTTTTGTCAGAGTTTTGGGATTAGCTACCCCAACTCTCGCAAATGCCTAGTTTTCGTAGTGCCTTTGGTAATGATCATTTTCGACATTGATGTCATTTGTATCAAAAAGTTCCCTTCTGGGGCATGTTACGAACTAGTGCCTTATACTGTCATGTTACCTTACTGACGAGTAAGTGTGGGCGAGTTCTGGTTGCTGTTCGTACTGCCATGTCACTCTCTTCTTTCACCGTGTTTGACGTTTTGTTGTCTTGGGATTCTCTCGGTGGTTGACGTTGAGTTAACGTGCCGATTCGTATGAGTTGACGTCTCAGTTCGTGTTTCGCGTTCCTTAAGTGGATCTTGAGACTTCTGTACTTGTTCTTCAGTGCTTTATGAGCTGTCTTTCGTTTGACCTTTTGTTCGGTCCCTGCTCTATTCTTTTCCGGTGTGTTCTGAATTTCAGGGACGAAATTCCTTTAAGGAGAGTAGGTTGTAACGACCGGGTCATTTGCCTTCCTTTTCTTTTTCCTAAAATTTTACGGATAATTTTTTTTCATTTAATTTTCTTTTCTGAGCTCTGTTTCATGTCGCTTAGTATCATCTCGAGTGCTCGGAATTGGTTTCTGAGACTCTTTCATGTGAGTTGACAACTTCCTTTGAGGACCGAGTCATTTCTGCATTTTCACTTTCGGACACTATGCGCTATTTCGTCCTTTTCCCTATTCTATCTTATCTCCGTCTGTCAGTTTTTGGCACAACTCACTTCTCATGCTCGGAGTTGGTTTTTGACTTCACGTGCCTTCATCTTGAGTGGTTTTTTCGAAATACGTATCTTTACTTTTGCAAGAAAGTACTCTGGTTGCTCCCGGTGCCCACAGGGGCATGGATGCACAATTCTTTAGAGACTTTTTCATTTCTTAGGGTGTTTTTCGTAAATATATTTTGAAGATATTTTATTTCAGGGGTATCTAAGAAAATATCTTTTGGAAGATATTTTCATTCTGGGGCAGTTTCGCAGTTAACCCTTTTTATAGGAGCCATTGTGCAATTAACGAAAGTTATTACAAAATGTCTCGTCTGGAGCCTGGATCCTCGTACGGGATTCATTTTCACATTTTGTCAAGTCGTGGACTTTTAGAATTCCGTTCTAGTCGTTTTTCTCCAGTTTCAGAGTTTCTGGACCCGGTTGCCGCCGAACTTGTTCGGGGTATAACTTTCTGCTCGGAACTTAGTTTTTGACGCCGTTTCTTCCATTATTCATATTTTCTCATTTTAAATCTTTTTTGTTCATGGAGTTTTGCTGTTTGAGCGCGTCTGCTCAAAATCCACTTTTCCAGACCCGGCAGGGCCCTTTCGGGGCACTTTTTGTGATTTTCTATAAATAGGGGGTTTGAAAAATTAAAACATAATTTTCCACTTCTTCCCCACACGTTTTGGACCAGATCCCATAGCCTTCCATGGCTGCCATCTTCTCTCTCCTCTTTTGGTTCACTTTTCTTTGATGAAAAGTCTTCGGCCTTAACGTTTAATGCTTGTCTTGACGCCGCGCATCTTATGCCCTTATTAGAATCCATTTCTGATGATTTTTTGAGTTCGGGTTTGGAGTCAAGTTGGGATTTTCATGGTGGTTCTTACTGATTCATGTTCACAGTGTTGTCCCCGACAAAACCTCTCGGTATCGTCGTATTCGGAGCACTTTCGTTTAGGTGGGGATTTGAGATTTTCATCTCAAATTGAGGTAGGGGATATTCTAGGTTTAAATTCTTATTATATAGCATGCTTGTGATGCTTATACTACTTGTTTATATGATTAAATATAAAATCTAGAGATTTTGTTATTAATTTTTCTTGTACGGGATCTCATTTTCCCGGTTGCTCGTGACTTGGTTAAACTTGTAGCATGATATTATATTACCCCATGATATTGTCATTGTCATATATTAAAATTAGAGCATTTAAATAAGCACTAAAGCTTTTAGTTAATATTTGTAATGACCCAGATTTTTCAAATAAATTTTTTTCCGTGGATCTTTTCCTTTCTGAGTTCAGTTTCACGTCGCTTAGTGTCGTCTCGAGTGCTCTGGAGTTATTTCCAAGACTCATTTTTGTGGATTGACAACTTCCTTTGAGGACCGAGTCGTTTCCACATTTTTTTTTCAACACCATACGTCATTTCGTCTTCTTCCCTATTTCGTATTTTCCCTGTTTGTCACTTTATTTGCGTAACCACACTTCTTGTGTTCGGAGTTGGTTTCTGACTTAACGTATCTTTATTCTCAGTGGTTTCCATGAGATACGTATATTTACTTTCGTGAGAAAGTACTCTGGTTGCTCCCGGTGCCCGTAGGGGCATAAATGCAAAGTTCTTTGGAAACTTTTTCTTTTCTTAGGGTGTTTTTCATAAATATCTTTTGAAGATATTTTGTTTCAGGGGTATCTAAAAAAATATTTTTTGGAAGATATTTTCATTCTGGGGCAGTTTCGCAGTTTTCACTTTTTGGAGAGGCCATTGTGCTATTAATGAAAGTTATTACTCAATGCCTTGTTTGAAACCTGGATTCTCGTATGGGATTCATTTTCACATTACGTTGAGCCATGGACTCTTAGAATTTCCTCTTGGATTATGTTTTCCAATTTCAAGGTTTCTGACCCCGGTTTGCGCCAAACTTGTTTTGGGCATAACTCTCTGCTCGGGGCACTTTTTACGCCTTTTCTTCCGTTATTCTTATTTTCTCATTTAGAATCTTTTTTGTTTACGGAGTTTTGCCATTTGAGCGCGTCTGCGTGAATTCCACTTTTCCGGACCCGACGGGGCCCGTTCGGGGCACTTTTTGAGTTTATCTATAAATAGGAGGTCTTAGAAAGAAAAATCAGATTTTTCTCTCTCTCTCCTCTCTCATGGCCGGTCCAAGCTCCATCCATGGCTACCATCTTCTCTCTCCTCTTTTGGACTTCTTCCCTTCATTAAAAAGTGGGGATGCCTTTGTGTTTATTGTTCCTCTCGGCGAGGCCTTCGATTCCAACCGATTGGAATCTTGTTTTGGCCGTTTCTTGAGTTCGGGTTTGAAGTCAAATTGTGTTTTTGATGGGGCTTCCTTGGGATTCATGTTCGTGGTGTTGTCCCCGATAAAACCTAGGACTTTCGTCGGATTCGGAGCCGATTTATTTTGGTGGGGATTTGAGATTTCATCTCAAATGGAGACAGGGAATGTTTTTGGCTGTTGTGTGTGTTGTATTGAGTGTTTAGCATGATTGTACAACTTATATATGTTCCTTGTATCAAATCTAAAAAGTTAGTAATTTTTATTTCTTTGTATAAGATTTAAAATTCATAATGATATATAACTTTGATTTGAATTGTGGCATGGTAGAAACTCTTGTTTTAATATGTTGGTTAACATATATTAATTTGGGATTAATTAAATAAGAATTGCTCTTTTTAATTAATATTTATCTTTTGTGAAAGATTTAAGTTCATGACCATACCTTGCATGGAATTGAGTTGTATTATGCTTCTAAATTAAGTTTTGGCATGTTTGTTAACATACTTAAATTTGAGAGCATTTGGTTGAGTTTGAAAATTTAGAGACTTTAATTAAGAAAATTAATTAAAATCTAATTTTTGTGGTTTCATGGGCCTAATTAACCTTTTGTGTGAATATATGTAATGACCATGATATGTCTTTTATCATATATTAAATTGAGGCCATTTGGAAATGATTTGAAATTTAGAGAGTTTAATTATTTTGATGTAATTAAATTCTATCTTGTTTATCCATGGATCTAATCATGTTTTAGAAGTTGTTTTTATTTTAAGAGCATGGATTTTGACTTGTGATATATTCACTTGATTGTGTTATATGCATTGAAGAGCATTATCGTTAAATTTATATTCATGAGAGTATGTTTCTAATATGAATATATTGTTGGCTTGTGATTTCATAGCATTATGGATATAAAATGTCTATTATGCACCATTGAGAGTTATATTGCTAACTTGTTACTATGTAGTAGTAATGTGTATAAGTTATGAACTTATTTGGATTATTTTGGAGTTGCTCGGGATATTGTTAAGCGGTGATAGCTAGGGTTTGGCTCTAGTACGGGGACAAGAGTCCTCTAAGTTAAAAGTTCGCGCGTTGGGTAGGCTGCCTAGGGGTTAGTAGCTCCAAATTTGCCTTGTCTCGGCGGAAATCCGAGCTTTGATGTCCAAGTCTTCCACTATTTGTTTTCGCATTTAATTCCAAGTTGACAATCATGTTTACCTTGTTGACTTGTGGTTTTGGCTATTGGCGATTTGATGTTGTTAAGTACATCCATACTAAATTGCTATATTTAGTTGATTTCGCACTTTTAGATTTCTAGTTGATAACTTAGAGAATCTATGTCTTGATGTGTGGTATTAGATATTCTAATTATGCTAAATTGTTATATTTAGTTGATGTTACATTTTAGACTTCAAGTTGATTACCTTGAAAATCTATATGTGGTTGCTTTGTGTAAGCATGCGCCTATGTCGTTGCTTTGTGTAAGCATACTCCTATGTTGTTGCTTTGTGTAAGCATAACCCTATGTTGCTAAAATTGCATGAATGAGGTGATTGATTCTAGAAATGATCTTAGGTAGCTAGGATGCTCCTTGAGTCTCACCTTTGATATAGACGTAGTTGGAATGAACCACAATAATTAAATCATGCAAACTTGTAAAACGTAGGTCGATGCATGCTCATTTCCTTCGAGTAGCTTTATGTTACTCACCCCTATGATACTGGGGCGTATTTCAGGTACAAGAATCAAAGTTGAGGTCTTCATTATGCTTGGATGGTTTGTGGACTTAGAGACTTCCATTTTTGTGAAGGTTGGCTTGGAATGCCAATTGTAGTCTTATATGTTAACATGTGTACATTTGATTCCTTATATATAATGTGTACATGAGTACACTCTTTACGATGTATTTGACATGTATGAGATGAGGTCGGAGGCCAATGACATGTAAATTGTATCCTACGTAAATTTTGACTTCATGGAATATTATGAAAATATTGAAAAATATTGAGTTTTTGCTTCACCATGTTCGAATTGGGTGTGGGAATTCCATTTTGATTCTTCCATTAGCATTCATTAATCATGTATGAAGTATGGCCAAGGCCCAAATTGTATTTTGAAACTATCTCATGATTTTAAATTCCAAGTTTTCGTTTCAAACTTCATTTTTGGCATTTTAGCCGTTGGGGGGGGGGGGGGGGGGTCATATTTTGTATTGGCCATATTTTTGAGCCATGAACCATTGTAGCATATCTTATTAGGTGAGTTACGTTTGCGAGCATGGTCGTTTCCGGGCAAAGATTTTTCTTTGGTGAAATGAGCCTCTTACGGACTCATTTTTCACTTTTGTTACATATTCTGACCTAAAGGTATTTTGAAAATTTTCTTTGGGAAATAAATTCTATTCTTCACATGGTCACTTAGAAAATGTGATTTTAGGGGGGGTTTCTTTTTCGTGTTTTTCGAGACAATGCCATGTTGGCATCGGAAATCGCATCCGAAGTTCAGCTCTCAGTTTTTAAATTTAGCAGCTTTTTGGACCCTCTGGACCAGTTTTCTTGGGAGGGCATTTTGGGCATTTCACATTGCGTATTTTTTAATTTTCCTTTCCAGTTGTGTAGAAAACTCGATTTTGAGGGGGGTTTCTTCTTTCAGGTTTTCCAGAAAATGTCATCTAGGCGCTCAAATTTCCATTTTTTCCAGAAAAACCCCTGCTGCCAGGTTTTTGGGTTGCACCTTACTGCCCTCTTCACATGTACACGGTTATGAGGAGTTTGGTAACCGGTTACATGTGCATGGGCAGTGTTTTTGTCGTGAATGTTGGCCTCCTAACCGGTTAGGAAGGCCATCTAACCGGTTAGATGATCTTGGGTTTGCACTTTTTGATCGTTTTGCCCCTTCGTCTTCCGTTAGCCATATCTTCTTCATCCGGACTCCGAATCAAGTAATTTTTGAGTCTAAGTTCATTGATTTTTCATTGTCTTTCCAATGGTGTGCTCAGTGGCACCCACTTTTAAGTGAAAAATGACAATTTTGCCACTAGGTTCATTCTTGTTCGTTTTTGAAATGTTGTTTCCGCATTTGATTCCTTTGGGTCCCGTGACCTCGTTGAGGGTCACAATGGTGTCTTAGAGTTATGTTGTATCTCTAGAGACCATTGTTTGCCTTTTGCTTCCACATTTCGGATCCGTTATCGGGTCATCTTTCGGTTCATCACTGACGCACCGGGTTGAAAAACTTGGGACATGACAAGTGGTATCAGAGCCCTTAGGTTTGAAAACCTTTAGAAGACGGGTTTTGGGTGTATATCATGGTTTTGTTGCCATGTTCTATTTGTTTATATGCTGTATGATAAAATATTTTGGTTGGTAACATGTTTATTTGTTTACGTGCTACATGTTGTATGCCATTTGTTTAACATTGTTTTATTCTAATGTAAAGAGCATGACATGTGATGTATGCTAGATTAGAATTCTATATGCATAATTGTGTTTCATACTTAGCATGACACTGGATTGGTCATTAAGGCACGAGTTGAGGTTGATGGTGATTATAGTCACAGTTTCGTGGTAGTATAGGTTGTTGTCGACCTAGTATTGGTTTTGAGGTAGGTGGATGGTCACCTTTTGTTTAGGTTCTTGTGAGATGAGTCATTTGGCGTTACCATAGTGGTAGATTTGTTGGTTTTGAGCCATGATGTAGTTATGGACTTCTTAAGATCCTTGGTTGATCAGGATGATTCCTCTGGGATTGTAATTTTCGTGGGCGGGTATGTTTATGGGCGGGTGTATGGCATTGTCACGCTACCGTACTGGCTAGCTACAAACGTAGTTCGGGTAGAATCAGTGTTGGTTTTGTTTTGATAGGCATTGTCTTTTGATCGGTGATGATGATGGTTGTTTTGGGGATCAGTGGTGGTGTTTGATTTAGTTGTTATTGGTATGGCTGTAGTTGCCATTTTCCTTGAGGAGTTCTTGCATGATGACGCTTTTGGGATCAAATTGATTGATTGATGTTACGGGTAGTGAGAGCACTGCACTGTTAGTGTCACTTGTAGTGTCACCTCTAGATTCTGAGATGGATTGTTAGAGTTTTACCGTTGTGGTAAGGGATCACGTTTGCTTTGAGACAGGTTGTTGTTGCATTGGTTTTGGAGACAGTTTATGACTAGGAATTGTCCTTTCTTTTCTTAGACACTCTAGGACACAATGTCCATAGGGTTCATTGTTGCATCATGTTGTCTTATGCAGTTTCATTTTCTACCATGTTAGTAGTATGATTTATGATATTCTAATACATGAGTAGTTGGAGGTATATCCACATTTGTCTTCTTGTTGTGTGGCATTAGCATGCCTTCTTTATATGCTTAGAGATGCCATGTTGTTACTGTACATTTGTAACATGCTTTTGTGCTTATGTGGAAACGTGTTGCATGTACTTTTGATTTTTATCTACGTGAGTAGATTTTCTTTCTGGTAGTTGCATTCCTTGTCATATGCATGACTTCCAAGTTTGGTTTTCACATTCATTTCCCTCGGTCGAATGTAGTGTATATGCGAGTTTCCACAAAGGGTTTTGTGTTGGTTCTTGTAAGGGACTTCACAAGGAGTGAGTCTCTTTTCTCCATTGTGTTGTGCGCTGTTGGGGTTGGCTGGTCCGTGAAGATCACCATTTTTTTTTTTTGAGTCCATAGTGAGGATTTGATAGATTTTAGTTGGCTTACTTCCATGTAGGGGGTGAAGTCTTTGACCTTGTTGTCTTTCATTTCAGAGACAGAGTCGAGGTGTTGTCCTTTTTAGGACTGGTGGTTCCTTTCTTTCGTGTCTTCCCTTAGGGAGTTTCTGCCGTGGTTGTTAACGGCTATGGTGGTCAGAGTGAGTTGATTGGTGTGAGATCATTTTATGGGGACTTGTGTCCATATCATTAAGGATTTATTTGATTGTGAGGTGAGCTCGATGCTCTTTTGAGAACGTCTTTTGGAGACTTGTTTCAGTTTTGGAAATCTTGATGTTGTTGACTCTTAGGAGGAGTTTTGAAGGATCGCTGTTCGATATGACTGTTTGTGGAGTTTTCTCGTCCTAGTTATGGCTAAGCGTATTTTTGAGGAATCGTGGTTCCAGTGGTTGTTTATGGATCAATAGAAATTGAAGAATTTTGATTTAGCTTGGTGTTGCCAAGCATGGTTTTGAGAGATTCATCTTGTGACCTTAGTTGTTGGCATTTCGATGTATGTGCCACTTGGTAGATTTGTATTTTGAGGATTTAGTTATCCATGATAGGGATGCGGATCTGATGTTTGATCATGGTGATTGGTCTTGTAGTGGATCTGTTTGAGGGAGTAATGTGAAGGACTTTTGATGAAATGTCTTATTGTGAGGTTCGTTTTGATTATTGTAGGCATTGATTTGCTTGTCAAGTTTTAGATTCCTGATTAATGTTGTTAATGGGGGTATTTTGAGACATTGGAGATGTTAGTTTTGCTGTATTGAGGATTTGGGGTCTTAAGCATAGCGGTACCTATAGCATTGTTGTCAGAGTTTTGGAATTGGCCAGAATGGTCCGACCGGACATCTTTGGACCATATTTTAACTCTCACAAAATGTTGGTCCCCGTAGTGCTTTTGGTAATTATCATTTTTGACATTGATGTTATTTGTATCAAGAGGTTTCTTCGGTAGACCAAGTGGGGGGCAGGTTATGAATTAGTGCCTTATACTGTCATGCTACCGTACAAGTTGTGTGTTGTAGGTGAGTACTAGTTGCCGTCGATGCTACCTTACTGACGAGTAAGTGTGGGCAGGCACTAGATACTGTCATTGCTACCACACATTTGAGTACGTCGTGGGCGGGTTTTGGTCACTATTCGTACTGCCACGTTGTGTTTGTTCTGTACCCTGATTTGATATATGGTTATCTTGCAGTTCTTTGGTAGCTGTTTTTGGTCCCTTATGATGGTTTGTCAAGAGGGACTCCTACGGTTGTTGTTTTTCGTTCTTTTGTCTGACCTTGGGTTCTCTGTGTGAGTTCTGACTTGTCGTGTGGCCATGTGGTCATTTTGCCTTTGAGAGGTTCTCTTATCATGAGCATGTAGGTGCAAATGACACTGGTTTGTGTGTTCCTTTCAGCTTTGAGGTCGCTAGTGTGGCGTGTTGTGTGGGGTACTCGGAGATGTACTCTGTAGTTATCCTAGTTTCGCTTTCTATTTCGTTGGGCTGGATTTCGAGGATGAAATCCCTTTAAGGTGGAAAGGTTGTAATGACCCGGATTTTTTGGATAAATTTTTTTCTATGGATCTTTTCCTTTATGAGTTCAATTTCATGTCGTTTAGTGTCGTCTTGAGTGCCCTAGAGTGATTTCTAAGACTCTTTTCTGTGGATTGACAACTTCCTTTGAGGACCGAGTCGTTTCCACATTTTTCGTTATTCGACACTATGCGTTATTTCGTCTTCTTCCCTATTTCGTCTTTTCCCCATTTGTCACTTGTTTGCATAACCATACTTCTTGTGTTCGGAGTTGGTTTCTGACTTCACGTATCTTCATTCTCCATGGTTTCCATGAGATACGTATCTTTACTTTCGTGAGAAAGTACTCTGGTTGCTCCCGGTGCCCGTAGGGGCCTAAATGCAAAGTTCTTTGGAAACTTTTTCTTTTCTTGGGGTGTTTTTCATAAATATCTTTTGAAGATATTTTGTTTCAGGGGTATCTAAGAAAATATATTTTGGAAGATATTTTCAATCTGTGGCAGTTTCGTAATTTTCACTTTTTGGTGGGGCCATTGTGCAATTAATGAAAGTTACTGATCAATGCCTTGTTTTAAGCCTAGATTCTCGTATGCGATTCATTTTCACATTTCATTGAGCCATGGACTCTTAGAATTTCCTCCTAGGTGATGTTTTCCAGTTTCAGGGTTTCTGGTCCCAATTTGCGCCAAACTAGTTTTGGGCATAACTCTCTGCTTGGGACTTGCCTTTCGACGTCGTTTCTTCTGTTGTTTATATTTTCACATTTGGAATGTTTTTTGTTCATGGAGTTTTGCCATTTGAGTGCGTATGACCAAATTCAACTTTTCCGGACCCGACGGGGCCCGTTCTGGGCACGTTTTGAGTTTTTCTGTAAATAGGAGGTCTTAGAAACAAAAATCAGATTTGTCTCTCTCTATCCTCTCTCATGGCTGGTCCAAGCTCCATCCATGGCTGCCATCTTCTCTTTCCTCTTTTGGACTTCTTCCCTTCATTAAAAAGTGGTGATGTCTTTGTGTTTATTGTTCCCCTCGGCGAGGCTTTCGATTCCAACCAATTGGAATCTTGTTTTGGCAATTTTCTGAGTTCGGGTTTGAAGTCAAGTTGTGTTTTTGATGGGGCTTCCTTGGGATTCATGTTCGTGGTGTTGTCCCCAACAAAACCTAGGAGTTTCGTCGGATTCGGAGCCAATTTATTTTGGTGGGGATTTGAGATTTCATCTCAAATGGAGGTAGGGAATGTTTTAGGCTTTTGTGTGTGTTGTATTGAGTGTTTAGCATGATTATACAACTTATATATGTGCCTTGTATCAAATCTAGAAAGTTAGTAATTTTTATTTCTAAGTATAAGATTTTAAATTCATGATGATATAGTACTTGGATTTGAATTGTGGCATGGTAGAAACTCTTGTTTTAATATGTTGGTTAACAATATTAATTTGGGATTAATTAAATAAGAATTGCACTTTTTAATTAATATTTATCTTTTGTGAAAGATTTAAGTTCATGGCCATACCTTCCATGGAATTGAGTGGTATTATGCTTCTAAATTAAGTTTTGGCATGTTTGTTAACATACATAAATTTGAGAGCATTTGGTTGAGTTTGAAAATTTAGAGACTTTAATTAAGAGAATTAATTAAAATCTAATTTTTGTGGTTTCATGGGCCTAATTAACCTTTTGTGTGAATATATGTAATGACCATGATATGTCTTTTGTCATATATTAAATTAAGGCCATTTGGAAATGATTTGTAATCTAGAGAGTTTAATTATCTTGATGTAATTAAATTCTATCTTGTTTATCCATGGATCTAATCATGTTTTAAAAGTTGTTTTTATTTTAAGAGCATGGATTTTGACTTGTGATATATTCACTTGATTGTGTTATATGCATTGAAGAGCATTGTTGTTAAATTTATATTCATGAGAGTATGTTTCTAATATGAATATATTGTTGGCTTGTGATTTCATAGCATTATGGATATAAAATGCTTATTATGCACCATTGAGAGTTATATTGCTAACTTGTTACTATGTAGTAGTAATGTGTATAAGTTATGAACTTATTTGGATTATTTTGGAGTTGCTTGGGACATTGTCAAGCGGTGATGGCTAGGGTTTGGCTCTAGTACGGGGACAAGAGTCCTCTAAGACAAAAGTTCGCGCGTTGGGTACGCTGCCTAGGGGTTAGTAGCTCCAAATTTGCCTTGTCTCGGCAGAAATCCGAGCATTGATGTCTAAGTCTTCCACTATTTGTTTTCGCATTCAATTCCAAGTTGACAATCATGTTTACCTTGTTGACTTATGGTTTTGGCTATTGGCGATTTTGATGTTGTTAAGTACATCCATACTAAATTGCTATATTTAGTTGATTTCACACTTTTAGATTTCTAGTTGATAACTTAGAGAATCTATGTCTTGATGTGTGGTATTATATATTCTAATTATGTTAAATTGTTATATTTAGTTGATGTTGCATTTTAGACTTCAAGTTGATTACCTAGAGAATCTATATGTGGATTCTTTATGTAAGCATGTGCCTATGTCGTTGCTTTGTGTAAGCATGCTCCTATGTTGTTGCTTTGTGTAAGCATGACCCTATGTTGCTAAAATTGCATGAATGAGATGATTGATGCTAGAAATGATCTTAGGTAGCTAGGATGCTCCTTGAGTCTTCCCTTTGACATAGACGTTATGTAGAAAGAACCACAATAATTAAATCATGCAAACTTGTAAAACATAGGTCGATGCATGCTTATTTCCTATGAGTAGCTTTATATTACTCACCCCTATGATACTGGGGCATATTTCCGGTACAAGAATCAAAGTTGAGGTCTTCATTATGCTTGGATGGTTTGTGGACTTGGAGACTTCCATTTTTGTGAAGGTTAGCTTGGAATGCCAATTGTAGTCTTATATGTTAACATGTGTACATTTGATTCCTTATATGTAATATGTACATGCGTACACTCTTTACGATGTATTTGACATGTATGAGATGAGGCCGGAGGCCAATGACATGTAACTTGTATCCTACATAAATTTTGACTTCATGGAATATTATGAAAATATTGAAAAATATTGAGTTTTTGCTTCACCATGTTCGCATTGGGTATGGGAATTCCATTTTAATTCTTCCATTAGCATTCATTAATCATGTATGAAGTATGGCCAAAGGCCAAACGGCATTTTGAAACCATCTCATGATTTTAATTTCCAAGTTTTCGTTTCAAACTTCGTTTTTGGCATTTTGGCCGTTGGGGGGGTCATATTTTGTATCGGCCATATTTTTGAGCCATGGACCGTTTTAGCACATCTTATTAGGTGAGTTACGTTTGCGTGCATGGTCGTTTCTGGGCAAAGATTCTTCTTTGGTGAAATGTGCCTCCTATGGACTCATTTTTCACTTTTGTTGCATATCTGACCTAAGGGTATTTTGGAAATTTTCTTTGGGAAATAAATTCCGTTCTTCACATGGTCACTTAGAAAATGTGATTTTAGGGGGGGTTTCTTTTTTGTATTTTTCCAGACAATGCCATCTTGGCATTAAAAATCGCATCCGAAGTTCAGCTCTCAGTTTTTAAATTTAGTAGCTTTTTGGACCCTCTAGACCAGTTTTCTTAGGAGGGCATTTTGGGCATTTCACATTGCGTATTTTTCAATTTTCCTCTAGAGTCACGTAGAAATCTCGATTTTGAGGGGGGTTTCTTCTTTCAGTTTTTCCAGAAAATGTCATCTAGGCCCTCAAATTTCCATTTTTTCTGAAAAAACCCCTGTTGCCAAGTTTTTCGGTTGCACCTTACTGCCCTCTTCACATATAAACGGCTACGAGGAGTTTGGTAACCGGTTACATGTGCATGGGAAATGTTTTTGTCGTGAATTTTGGCCTCCTAACCGGTTAGGAAGGCCATCTAACCGGTTAGATGATCTAGGGTTTGCACTTTTTGACCGTTTTGCCCCTTCGTCTTCCGCTAGCCATATCTTCTTCATCTGGACTCCGAATCAAGCGATTTTTGAGTCTAAGTTCATTGATTTTTCATTGTCTTTCCAATGGTGTGCTCAGTGGCACCCACTTTTAAGCTGGAAATGACAATTTTGCCCCTAAGTTCATTCTTGTTCGTTTTTAAAATGTTGTTTCCGCATTTGATTCCTTTGGGTCCCGTGACCTCGTTGAGGGTCACAATGGTGTCTTAGAGTCATGATGTATCTCTAGAGACCGTTGTTTGTCTTTTACTTCCATATTTCGGATCCGTTATCGGGTCATCTTTCGGTTCATCACTGATACACCGGGTTGAAAAACTTGGGCCGTCACAAGTGGTATCAGAGCCCCTAGGTTCGAAAACCTTTGGACGATGGGTTTTGGGTGCATTTCATGCTTTTGTTGCCATGCTCTATCTATTTATATGCTTTATGATAACATGTTTTGGTTAATAACATGTTTATATGTTTACGTGCAACATGTTGTATACCATTTGTTTAACATTGTTTTATTCTAATATAAAGAGCATGACATGTGACGTATGCCAGATTAGAATTGTATATGCATAATTGTGTTGCATACTTGGCATGACACGGGATTGGTCACTGAGGCACGAGTTGAGGTTGATGGTGATTGTAGTCATAGTTTCGAGGTAGTATAGGTTGTTGTCGACCTAGTATTGGTTTTGAGGTAAGTAGATGGTCACCTTTTGTTTAGGCTCTTGTGAGATGAGTCATTTGGTGTTATCATAGTGGTAGATTTGTTGGTTTTGAGCCATGATGAAGTTATGGACCTCTTAGGATCCTTAGTTGATCAGCATGATTCTTCTGGGATTGCAATTTTCGTGGGCGGGTACATTTATGGGTGGGTGTATGGCACTGTCATGCTACCGTACTGGCTAGCTACAAACGTAGTTTGGGTAGAATAAGTGTTGGTTTTGTTTTGATAGGCATTGTCCTTTGATCGGTGATGATGATGGATGTTTTGGGGATCAGTCATGGTGATTGATTTAGTTGTTATTGGTATGGCTGTAGTTGCCATTTTCCTTGAGGAGTTCTTGCTTGATGACGCTTTCAGGATCAAATCAATTGATTGATGTTACGGGTAGTGATAGCACTGCACTGTTAGTGTCACTTCTAGATTTTGAGATGGATTGTTAGAGTCTTACCATTGTGGTAAGGGCTCACATTCGCTTTGAGACAGGTTGTTGTCGCATTAGTTTTGGAGACAATTTATGACTAGGAATTGTCATTTCTTTTCTTAGATACTCTAGGACACGATGTCCATAGGGTTCATTGTTGCATCATATTGTCTTATGCAGTTTCATTTTCTACCATGTTAGTAGTATGATTTATGATATTCTAATGCATGAGTACGTGGAGGTATATCCACATTTGCCTTCTTGTTGTGTGGCATTAGCATGCCTTCTTTATATGTTTAGAGATGCCATGTTGTTACTGTACATTTGTAACATGTTTTTGTGCTTACGTGGAGACGTGTTGCATGTACTTTTGATTTTTATCTACGTGAGTAGATTTTCTTTCTGGTAGTTGCATTCTTTGTTATATGCACGACTTCCAAGTTTGGTTTTCCCATTCGTTTCCCTCGGTCGCATGTAGTGTGTATGAGGGTTTCCACAAGGGTTTTGTGTTGGTTCGTGTAAGGGACTTCACAAGGAGTGAGTCTCTTTTCTCCGTCGTGTTGTGTGCTGTTGGGGTTGGCTGGTCCGTGAGGATCACCATTGTTTTTTTTTTGAGTCCTTGGTGAGGATTTGATAGATTTTGGTTGGCTTACTTCCATACAGAGGGTGAAGTCTTTGACCTTGTTGTCTTTCATTTTAGAGACAGAGTCGAGGTGTTGTCCTTTTTAGGACTGGTGGTTCCTTTCTTTCGTGTCTTCCCTTAGGGAGTTTCTACCATGGTTGTTGACGGCTGTGGTGCTCAGAGTGAGTTGATTAGTGTGAGATCATTTTATGGGGACTTGTGTCCATATCATTGAGGATTTATTTGATTGTAAGGTAAGCTCGATGCTCTTTTGAGAACGTCTTTTGGAGACTTATTTCAGTTTTGGAAATCTTGTTGTTGTTGACTCTTAGGAGTAGTTTTGAAGGATCGCTGTTCGATATGACTGTTTGTGGAGTTTTCTCGTCCTAGTTATGGCTAGGCGTAGTTTTGAGGAATCGTAGTTCCAGTGGTTGTTTATGGATCAATAAAAATTGAAGAATTTTGATTTAGCTTGGTGTTGCCAAGCATGGTTTTGAGAGATTCATCTTGTGACCTTGGTTGTTGGCATTTTGATGTATGTGCCACTTGGTGGATTTGTATTTTGAGGATTTAGTTATCCATGATAGGGATGCGGATCTGATGTTTGATTGTGGTGATTGGTCTTGTAGTGGATCTGTTTCAGGGAGTAATATGAACGACTTTTGATGAAATGTCTTATTGTGAGGTTCGTTTTGATTTCTGTAGGCGTTGATTTTCTTATCAGGTTTTGGATTCCTAATTAATGTTGTTAATGGGGGTATTTTGAGACATTGGAGAAGTTAGTTTTGCTGTATTGAGGATTTGGGGCCTTAAGCATAGCGATACCTATAGCATTGTTGTCATAGTTTTGGGATTGGCCAGAATGGTCCGACCGGACATCTTTGGACCATATCTCAACTCTCACAAAATGTTGGTCCCCGTAGTGCTTTTGGTAATGATCATTTTTGACATTGATGTCATTTGTATCAAGAGGTTTCTTGGGTACACCTAGTGGGGGGCAGGTTATGAATTAGTGCCTTATACTGTCATGCTCCCGTACAAGTTGTATGTTGTAGGCGAGTACTAGTTGTCGTCGATGCTACCTTACTGACGAGAAAGTATGGGCGGGCATTAGATACTGTCATTGCTACCACACATTTGAGTACGTCGTGGGCGGGTTTTGGTCACCATTCGTACTACCACGTTGTGTTTGTTCTGTACCCTAATTTGATATGTGGTTATCTTGGACTTCTTTTGGTAGTTGTTTTTGGTCCCTTATGATGGTTTGTCAAGAGCGACACTTACGGTTATTGTTTTCCGTTCTTTTGTCTGACCTTGGGTTCTTTGTGTAAGTTCTGACTTGTCGTGTGGCCATGTGGTCATTTTGCCTTCGAAAGGTTGTCTTGTCATGAGCATGTGTGTGCAAATGACACTGGTTTGTGTGTTCTTTTCAGCTTTGAGGTCGCTGGTGTGGCGTGTTGTGTGGGGTACTCGGAGATGTACTCTGTAGTTATCCTGGTTTCACTTTCTGTTTCGTTGGGCTGGATTTCGGGGATGAAATCCCTTTAAGGTGGGAAGGTTGTAATGACCCGGATTTTTCGGATAAATTTTTATCCGTGGATCTTTTCCTTTCTGATTTCTGTTTCCGTCGCTTAGTGTCGTCTCGAGTGCTCTGGAGTGATTTCTAAGACTCTTTTCTATGGATTGACAACTTCCTTTGAGGAACGGATCTTTTCTACATTTTTCGTTTTTCGATACTATGGGCTATTTCGTCTTCTTCCCTATTTCGTCTTTTCCCCGTTTGTCACTTTGTTTGCGTAACCACACTTCTTGTGTTCGGAGTTGGTTTCTAACTTCATGTATCTTTATTCTCAGTGGTTTCCATGAGATACGTATCTTTATTTTCGTGAGAAAGTACTCTGGTTGCTCCCGGTGCCCGTAGGGGCATAAATGCAAAGTTCTTTGGAAACTTTTTCTTTTCTTGGGGTGTTTTTCATAAATATCTTTTGAAGATATTTTGTTTCAGGGGTATCTAAGAAAATATCTTTTGGAAGATATTTTCATTCTAGGGCAGTTTCGCAGTTTTCACTTTCTGGAGGGGCCATTGTGCAATTAATGAAAGTTATTGCTCAATGCCTTGTTTTAAGCCTGGATTCTCGTATGGGATTTATTTTCACATTTCGTCGAGCCATGGACTCTTAGAATTTCCTCCTGGACGATGTTTTCCAGTTTCAGGGTTTCTGGCCCTAGTTTGCGCCAAACTTGTTTTGGGCATAACTCTCTGCTCAGGACTCGGTTTTCAATGTCGTTTCTTCCGTTATTCATATTTTCTCATTTGGAATCTTTTTTGTTCATGAAGTTTTGCCATTTGAGCGCGTCTGCGCAAATTCCACTTTTCCGGACCCGGCGGGGCCTATTCGAGGCACTTTTTGAATTTTTCTATAAATAGGAGGTCTTAGAAAGAAAAATCAGATTTTTCTCTCTCTCTCCTCTCTCATGGCCGGTCCAAGCTCCATCCATGGCTGCCATCTTCTCTCTCCTCTTTTGGACTTCTTCCCTTCATTAAAAAGTGGTGATGCCTTTGTGTTTATTGTTCCCCTCGGCGAGGCCTTCGATTCCAACCGATTGGAATTTTGTTTTGGCCGTTTCTTGAGTTTGGGTTTGAATTTAAGTTGTGTTTTTGATGGGGCTTCCTAGGGATTCATGTTCGTGGTGTTGTCCCCGACAAAACCTATGAGTTTCGTCGGATTCGGAGCCGATTTATTTTGGTGGGGATTTGAAATTTCATCTCAAAAGGAGGTAAGGAATGTTTTAGGCTTTTGTGTGTGTTGTATTGAGTTTTTAGCATGATTATACAACTTATATATGTGCCTTGTATCAAATCTAGAAAGTTAGTAATTTTTATTTCTTTGTATAAGATTTAAAATTCATGATGATATATAACTTTGATTTTAATTCTGGCATGGTAGAAACTCTTGTTTTAATATGTTGGTTAACATATATTAATTTGGAATTAATTAAATAAGAATTGCTCTTTTTCATTAATATTTATCTTTTGTGAAAGATTTAAGTTCATGGCCATACCTTCCATGGAATTTAGTTGTATTATACTTCTAAATTAAGTTTTGGCATGTTTGTTAACATACTTAAATTTGAGAGCATTTGGTTGAGTTTGAAAATTTAGAGACTTTAATTAAGAGAATTAATTAAAATCTAATTTTTGTGGTTTCATGGGCCTAATTAACCTTTTGGGTGAATATATGTAATAACCAGGATATGTCTTTTGTCATATATTAAATTGAGGCCATTTGAAAATAATTTGAAATCTAAAAAGTTTAATTATTTTGATGTAATTAAATTCTATCTTGTTTATCCATGGATCTAATCATGTTTTAGAAATTGTTTTTATTTTAAGAGCATGGATTTTGACTTGTGATATATTTACTTGATTGATATGCATTGAAGAGCATAGTTGTTAAATTTATATTCATGAGAGTATATTTCTAATATAAATATATTGTTGGCTTGTGATTTCATAGCATCGTGGATATAAAATGTTTATTATGCACCATTGAGAGTTATATTGCTAACTTGTTACTATGTAGTAGTAATGTGTATAAGTTATGAACTTATTTGGATTATTTTGGAGTTGCTTGGGACATTGTTAAGCGGTGATGGCTAGGGTTTGGCTCTAGTACGGGGACAAGAGTCCTCTGAGTCAAAAGTTCGCCCGTTGGGAAGGTTGCTTGGGGGTCAGTAGCTCCAAATTTGCCTTGTCTCAGCGGAAATCCGAGCTTTGATGTCCAAGTCTTCCACTATTTGTTTTCGCATTCAATTCCAAGTAAACAATCATGTTTACCTTGTAGATTTGTGGTTTTGGCTATTGGCGATTTTGATGTTGTTAAGTACATCCATACTAAATTGCTATATTTAGTTGATTTCACACTTTTAGATTTCTAGTTGATAACTTAGAGAATCTATGTCTTGATATGTGGTATTAGATATTCTAATTATGCTAAATTGTTATATTTAGTTGATATTGCATTTTAGACTTCAAGTTGATTACCTTGAGAATCTATATGTGGTTGCTTTGTGTAAGTATGCGCCTATGTCGTTGCTTTGTGTAAGCATGCTCTTATATTGTTGCTTTGTGTAAGCATAACCCTATGTTGCTAAAATTGCATGAATGAGGTGATTGATGCTAGAAATGATCTTAGGTAGCTAGGATGCTCCTTGAGTCTCACCTTTGACATAGACTGTGATACACCTTAATTCTAGAGCCACGGGTGATCAAGTCCGAGCACAGATCCGAGGGATACCAAACAATTAATATGTAAACAAGCAGAAAATAAAAACAGAGTAAAAAAAAACTTAATAATAATACGCTGGAAGAAAACTAAAATAAGAATCCTCAGACTTGAATTAATAAATTAATATAATTTTAAACCGTACAACTCGGGAATCCACCTAGTGGACCCCTAATCCCAAAACCTTGAATAAATTTACATAATTAAAAACCAAAATTAAAGTAGGAAGAAAATCCTATGTAACCAGAAGAGTGAGTGTCTGTATCTGCATCAACACGATCAAGCTCTAAGCCTGGTACTGTCCAACACCTGAAAAATAATAGAGTGGGTCAGGCCCACATGCAAGTCCTGATCTACTACGATCCAAACAGTAATCCGATACACAGATACATCCTAGGAAGACTCAACAATAACTAGAGTAGTCCATATATGTATATATAGTACACACTATAGGACGCTCGCTAGTACAGTAGGTCTGTCTCAGCCTGAATAGAAGGTAACATGCAAATACGCACCCTAAGGTGGGCATGAATACCTAGACCTACCAGGGGACAACACCTATGTCCAGTTATTCATCCTAGGCGATATACGCGCCCTAACCATGGTCCTGAGACTCAGGCTCATACCATGGCACATATAATAAATATATAAAGTCCATACAAATCCAGGATATGCAGTTCAACTATTTATTAAACTGTCATACAATAAACCAACTAGTTAGTCATTCAACTTATTCAGTTGATATGACTTAACTACCATCCATTAATCCAGGAAGTCATCCAACTTGTTTACAGCTGATCTGACTTAGTCACAATTAGGATTCGATATCTTTCAATCCATTCCATTAATCCATTAGGTTAGGTTTATGCGTTTTGAGCTAAACCGTCCCTAGTATGTCACCGTCCCATACCGGTACATACCATCCTCCATATCCATGTAAATTACAACATACATAACAGTTCAATAATTTACAGACCAAAAACTACCATCCAAACAATTGCAGAAAAATATTTAAAGCTTCAGCAATTTAAATCCAAGCATTTAACCGTATAGTTGCAGGAGACGATTTAACAAATCAACAACTAACATCCAGAGCATGCATAGACCAAATTTAATATGTCAGGGACTCCATCATGCATGTGAATAGGTTAAATAATCCTATTATTAACCAATAAATTGCTAAAACAATCATAAGTATAGTTTAACATGTGTGTCACTAAACCATGTCTCCACTGAAAATTCAGAATCCAAGTTTTAGTCTATTAAATTGCTAAAACAGGTTTATGCAACTTTGGTTATCCAAATAGTACCCTGACTGATGCACTTCATGTACAGATTTAAGCATCAGTTTAACCCAACTAAGCATACACATTATTGAATGAAAACATGCTTAAAACACAGTTGTAAAACATTATCCAAAACTTAAGACCATGCAAAAGCATCAAATCTCCTCCAAACAGTGTCCTAACAGAGATATACAACAGATTTAATTGTCCGTTAATTCCAACCAAGCATACCTATAATTCAATAACGGAATGCTTAAACCTTAGCTACACAACATAATTTAAAACTTAGTGTCGTGTACAGGCATCAGATTTCTAAAACAGTTTGCACTTCAAATCAGTGGTTTAATCTTTCACATACAACCCTTGTTTAAACTTATGTTAATTCTATCCTTTATTCTAGAATATAAGCTTGCTTCTCCATTATTTTATAAGTCCTAAGCAGTATATTACATCATTTAATAGCCTTTAAATAGTTTTAGAAACTCAGATTTAA
Organism: Cornus florida; assembly: GCF_030987335.1. NCBI lineage: Eukaryota > Viridiplantae > Streptophyta > Magnoliopsida > Cornales > Cornaceae > Cornus > Cornus florida. The sequence continues at coordinate 67,904,807 of NW_026775577.1, forward strand.
CCAACCAGACCATTTAAAACTCAGTATACATGATATTTAAGAGAAAGAGAAGGCTCTGTGTTTCAAAGAGCCTTCTCCAAAATTCAAAGAGCCTTCTCCACTCAAGTAGAGCCTTCTCCAAAAAAAAGTAGAGCCTTCTCCACTCAAGTAGAGCCTTCTCCAAATAAGTAGAGCCTTCTCCACTTTAAGTATACGTCTGTTCTTCTTCTGTTGTCTTCTCCAACTCCGGTGGTTTCCCGTCATTGAGCTTAGTTTTATTTTAGGTTTTAAGATCCCATCCACATCCAAAGTAATCACAAGACAGAGTTATATAAACAAGATTTTAATTAAACATCAGTTTGTAATGCAACGACAATCAGTTTACAATCTACTGCTTTCCTTAGACTTATTTTGCTCCATTCTTATGCTTAATCATGGATTAATGTTTTCCATAGTATAACGGATTTATTCTAGACCCAACAACAATTTAAAATAGCCTAACAAAGTTCCAAGAACCTATACAGACCAAACAGTGCACAGAAACAAAATTTGGTGCGTTCAATTGAGAGCAGGCTCATTCAAAACAAAGAGCCTGCTCTATTTTTTCCAAAAGAGCCTGCTCAACTAATCTAGGAGCCGGCTCCTAGATGCTAGAGCCGGCTCCACCTTCCTTTGGAGCCGGCTCTAAGGTAGAAAGAGCCGGCTCCTCCTCTTCTTGGAGCCTGCTCTTCTCCCCTTAGTGCCGTAGTCCGTTCTGCTGCTTCTTCTTCGACTGCAGCGTTTTCTAGACCTCTGTAAGGTTCTTAATGGTTGTTATAGGGTTCACATTTTGAAACCATCTCATGATTTTAAATTCCAAGTTTTCGTTTCAAACTTCGTTTTTGGCATTTTGGCCGTTGGGGGGGTCATATTTTGTATCGGCCATATTTTTGAGCCATGGACCATTGTAGCACATCTTATTAGGTGAGTTACGTTTGCATGCATGGTCGTTTCTGGGCAAAGATTCTTCTTTGGTGAAATGAGCCTCCTACGGACTCATTTTTCACTTTTGTTGCATATTCTGACCTAAGGGTATTTTGGGAATTTGTTTTGGGAAATAAATTACGTTCTTTACATGGTCACTTTAGAAAATGTGATTTTAGGGGGGTTTATTTTTTGTGTTTTTCCAGAAAATGCCATCTTGGCATCGGAAATCGCATCCGAAGTTCAGCTCTCAGTTTTTAAATTTAGCAGCTTTTTGAACGCTCTGGACCAGTTTTCTTGGGAGGGCATTTTGGGCATTTCAAATTATGTATTTTTAGATTTTCCTCACTTGTCACGTAGAAATCTCAATTTTGAGGGGGGTTACTTCTTTCAATTTTTCCAGAAAATGTCATCTAGGCCCTTAAATTTCCATTTTTTTGGGAAAAACCCCTGCTACCAAGTTTTTGGGTTGCACCTTACTGCCCTCTTCACATGTAAACAGTTACGATGAGTTTGGTAACCGGTTACATGTGCATGGGCAGTGTTTTTGTCATGAATTTTGGCCTCCTAACCGGTTTGGAAGGCCATCTAACCGGTTAGATGATCTAGGGTTTGCACTTTTTGACCGTTTTGCCCCTTCGTCTTCCATTAGCCATATCTTCTTCATCTGGAGTCCGAATTAAGCGATTTTTGAGTCTAAGTTCATTGATTTTTCGTTGTCTTTCTACTGGTGTGCTCGGTGGCACCCACTTTTAAGCTCAAAATGATGATTTTTCTCCTAGGTTCATTCTTGTTCGTTTTTGAAATGTTGTTTCCGCATTTGATTCCTTTGGGTCCCGTGACCTCGTTGAGGGTCACAATGGTGTCTTAGAGTCATGCTGTATCTCTAGAGACTGTTGTTTGTCTTTTGCTTCCGTATATCGGATCCGTTATCGGGTCATCTTTCGGTTGATCACTGACACACCGGATTGAAAAACTTGGGCCGTCACAATATTTATCTTAGGTGAAAGATTAATTCACATGGCCTTAAATAGCTTGAAATCAATATATGTTAGCATATTATATTAGGCCCTAGGATGCTCTTCAACATAGATTAAATTGAGAGAAATCAGAATTGTTTTGAAATCTAGTAATATTTAATTAATTTGATTAATTAATTTATTCCGGGTGTGCTATTCACCCCATTGGAATTCCGACTTGACATTCTTGGTATGCATGCTATATGGTTTCATATATATTAAATCTAAAATATTTGGTTAGGTTTTGAAATCTATCATTTATTATTTTTCTAGTATTAAAGTTTAATGCTCATGGACATTAATTGCATGGAATTCACTTGTGTCGTGTTTTTAAATCATGTCTTGGTATGTTGTATAACATATTTAAAATTGAGATCATTTGGAAGACTTTCAAAAACTAGAGATTTTAATTAATGGAATTAATTAAAATCCATTCAATGGTTCATGGACTTAACTCACATGGTGGTGTCTTGTATGCAATGAACTTGTAATTTGACATTAAATTCATCCATGACATGATCCCTGACTTGCCTTGTAACCTTGATAATTTAATCCCTAAAGTAGATTAAATTCCCTTGTATGCTTCAATCGAGTTAATCATGCCTTGTTATTGAATTCTTATTAAGCTTGTGAATTTGACTTGCATTTCAAGAACTTGTACCTTTTATCAAGCATCATGATCCCTTATATCTTGGTTTCATTAATGTATTTAATGAACTTGCTCATTTGTCTTGGAATGGTTTACTTACACATGTGTTGCTTAGTGAGTACTTGAATCATGTATCTTGTGGTATATCTACTTCAATGGAATCCTTATGCTATGTACCTCGGTTATAATGTATATAGATGCATACTATGATTTCTTGACATTTCACATGCCATCACAGTTGAGTACTTAGGGCATGACTTGTATGTTCCAAAATCTTGGTTGTGCATGAAACGTGGTTAATACATTTCTTGTATTTGATACAATCCTGACTTGTACAACTTGTTGATTTTGGGACTTGGGATATCAATCAAGAATTGTCATGGCTAGGACTTGGTTCTAGTACGGGGAAATGTCCTCCTACAACTATAGTGCGCACTAGGGGAAAGGTACCCATGGGTTAGTAGCCCTAAAGTGATCTCAAGAGTATGGTTTTAATCCGGGCGATATCCGAGTTTTCACATTGGTTGATTTCACTCTTTAAATTTCAAGTTGTTATTCCTTAAAGATTTAAACTTGTCGTGTTATGTGAAATGCTCCAATCTTGTTTCATTGCATAGATATTATGCCCTATTCATGATTTCAAGTATACCCCATGTCATGTTAATTGCATCGATAATGTAATTCTTGTTAACATATGTCCGAGCATACTTATTGTCATGTTATATGGAATGTTCCATCCTTGTATACTTGCATAGATATTATGCCTTATTTTTGATTCCGTGTATAATTCTCATCGTGTTAATTGGTTTAATTCCAATCATGTAAATTGCATTGATAATGTGATCCTTATATTCCATTGTTTTCATGTTATGGATTGTCCCTAACCTTGTTCAATTGCATAGATAATATGATTCATAGAAGATGGTAAACTTGTCATGTTGATCTGTATTTAAGTATCTTTCTTATCATGTTCATTGGATTATCCCAAATTTGACTTGTTTCAAATGTGTATATGTATCATGATTCTTGTTGCTTATGCTCCATGATAGCTTAGGATGCGCCCTGAGTCTCACTTTGACATAGACGTTAGGTGGCATGAGCCCCTTTGACATTTTTCACCTTAAGGTGATAAAATTGTAAAATGCTAGGTCGATGCATGCTCATCTCCTACTAGTAGCTTTATGTTACTCACCCCTACGTTACTGGGGCATATTTCAGGTAAGAAGACTTGGTTTGTGATGTTTAGCATTCCTTGGATGTCGTGTAGCTTCAAGTTTCCATTTCATGCAAATGTTAGCATGTAATGTCATTTTGTAGACTTATATGTAAAACTTGTATTCTTTGATTCCATGTATGTAATGTGTACTTAAGTGCACTCCTTTCAATGTATTCAACATGTATGAGATGAGGCCGGAGGTCATTGACATGTATATTGAATTTTTTGTAACTTCTAACTTCTTGAAATATTAGGAAAATATTGAAAAACGCCAAGTCATTGTCTCACCATGGTTGCATCGGGTGTGGGAATTCTGTTTTCATTCTTTCATAGGGTCTTATAAATCATGTTTGAAGTGTGGCCAAGGGTCAAACGGTCATTTGACCCCGTTTTGTATTTTTGGATTCCGAGTTTTCATTCCAAGTTCCATTTTTGCCTTTTTGCCCGTTGGGGGGTTGGATTTTCCATCAGTGGTATTTTTAAGTCCTGGACCATTGTAGCACATCCTAATAGGTAAGTTATGTTTGCGTGCATGGTCATTTCCAGGTAAAAGCTCATCCTTGGTGATTTGAGCCTCTTGTGAATTCATTTCGCATTTTTTTTTTTGCATAATCTAACCTAGGGGCATTCTAGACCTTTCACATTAGTTTTATTTTCTTTCTTTGATATGGTCGCTTAGAAAACATGATTTTAGGGGGGGTTTCTATTTTGTGTTTTTCCAGAAAATGTCGTCTTGGTGCCAAAAATCAATCACAAATTTCATATTTCTGTTTTTTTTTTAGCAGCTTTTTGGACCTCCATGACCAGATTTCATGGAGGGGCATTTCGGGCATTCTACATTATGTTTTTTTTTAATTCTCTCTTGCAGCACGTAGAAAACTCAATTTTGAGGGGGGGTTTCTTCTTTATTTTTTTCCAGAAAAGTTCAACTTTTTGCCCCTTTTTGCTCTCTGTTGTGGGCAGATTCTGAAAAAACTCATGTAGCAGCTTTTTGGGTCCATCTTGACCTATGCTGTCCAAGGGGCATTTTAGGGACTTTACATCATGTTTTTTTTTGTTTCTTCTGCGCTGCCGGGTAGAAAACGTGATTTTAAAGTAGGTTTCTTCTTCGTGTTTTTCCAAACAAACTCGTTTAAGGGTCCGTTCAGAGCCTCAATTCTGAAAAAAAAAAAAAAAAAAAAAAAAAAAAAAAAAAAAAAAAAAATCAAATGTGGCTTGCTGTTACAACACTATTCATGCCCAAATTTTTGACCTGGAAAGTGAGTCTATTTTTTTGAAACTTTGAGGCTTCATATCTTTATCATCCGGACTCCAAATCAAGTGATTTTTGAGCCTAAGTTTATTAAATTTTGCTTGTCTATCCAACAGTTTGTACGGTTGCATCTAATTCTATCTGAAAAGACCATTTTACCCCTTGTCAAATACCCATGCCGCACTGTTTTTAAACCCAAAAGTTGGTTTTTTTGAAACTTTGACGTTTCATATCTTCTTCGTCCGGACTTCGAATCAAGTGATTCTTGAGTCTAGATTCATTAATTTTTCCCGATCTATCTAATGGTATGCTCAATTGCATTTTGTTTGGTCTGAAAAGACCATTTCAACCCATGTAAAGTACCCTTGCCGCATTGATTTCAAAAACCCAAAAGTTTGATTTTATGAAACTATAGAGTTTCATATCTTCTTCAACCGGACCCCAAATCATGTGATTCTTGAGTCCACCTTCATTAGGTTTTCATTGTCTTTCTAGCGGTGAGCTCGGTGGCACCCGAATCCATAGTTTCATAAATGACCATTTTGCCCCTGGGGGCTTAATTGTTATTTTTCTGATCTTTTGCTTCCGCGTCATTTCTCATTGAGTTGCACGACCTCATAGAAGGTCACTTTGACTTCTTAGAGTCTTATTTCTTGCTTCCGCATCTGGATCCGTTATCAGGTCAATCTTCGGTTCATCACATGACACGCTGGCCTAAAAACCATGGTCGTTACAAGTGTGTTGTCTAATTCCCGAGCGCGTTGAACTCTACCTAACGGTGGTAGCTGTTAATTTCCTTCAATCATAGGCTGTATTTTTGACTTGGTAGTGGCTGTAGAGCTCCTGGCGGCCTCTGATGATCAATCTTAACCATCTATCAAGTAATACACTGAGAAACAAAAAGAGCAATGTCCCTCTTCATACCTACCCACCAAAACTGCCGCTTAATATCTTGATACATCTTATCACCTCTTGGATGAACAGAGAGCTTAGAGTGGTGAGTCTCAGTCATCACATCCTTCCTCAAACCATCAGCAGAAGGTACCACTAACCGTCCCTTGTACCTCAAACCTCCGTCAGCCCCAACATAGTAAAATGGAACCTCTCCAGAAGCTATCTCTGTAACCTTGTCAATGCACTGCTGATCTGTGAGTTGTGCTTGTAAAACCTTCCGAATGATGGAAGGTGTAACCACCATGCAAGCCATAAAAGCATCCGATAACTCACCCACACCCTTTAAAGCATTCCACTCAGTAGTGAATAGAGCAGAAAGACTACCAACAGGTCGGCGACTAGTGCATCCGCCACCACATTCGCTTTCCCTATATGGTACTGTATAGAAAAATGATAGTCTTTTACAAACTCCAACCATCTGCGCTGGCTTATATTCAGCTCCCGCTGAGTGACCAAGTACTTCAGACTCTTGTGATCACTAAATAATCTGAAGGACTCACCCAACAAATAATGCCTCCATATACGCAAGGCAAAGACCACTGCTGCCAACTCCAAATCATGTGCTGGATAATTAAGCTCATGAGGCTTAAGTTTCCGAGATCCATAAGAAATTGGTCGCTTCTCTTACATTAAAACACATCCAAGACCCTGCAACAAAGCATCCGTGTAGACAATATACTCTATCCCGCTCTGTGGAGTAGCCAGAACCGGTGCAGAAGCCAACATCCTTTTCAGCTCATCAAAAGCTTGCTGACAGTGCTCATCCCACACGAACTGTACACCCTTCTTGGTCAGATGAGTGAGTGGTCCTGCTATCTTGGAGAACCCCTGGATGAACCGACGATAATATCCTGCCAAACCGAGAAAACTCCGAATCTCGGTAGGTGAAGTAGGTTGACCCCACTCTACCACAGTTGAAACCTTGGCTAGATCAACCGATATCCCCCCTTCTGACACCACGTAACCCAGAAACTTCACTTCCCACTACCAAAATTCACACTTCTCGAACTTGGCATATAACTGGTGCTCACAAAGCGTTTGCAAGACTATACGAAGATGTCGAGCATGATCGTCCTCCGACCGAGAATAGATCAAGATGTCATCAATAAAGACAATAACAAACTGATCCAAATAAGCCCGAAAGACTCTGTTTATTAAGTCCATGAACACCGCAGGTGCATTAGTCGTCCCAAACGGCATAACACGAAACTCATAAGAACCATATCTCATGAGAAATGTTGTCTTAGGAACATCCTGCTCCCTAACCCTCAGCTGATGATACCCAGAACGTAGATCAATCTTGGAGAAGTATGTGGCTCCCCTTAACTGATCAAACAAGTCATCAATCCTGGGCAAAGAATACTTGTTACAAATCGTAACCTTGTTCAACTCCCTGTAATCTATATACAGACGAAGCGAACTATCCTTCTTCTTCACAAACAGAACCGGTGCTCCCCAAGGTGATGTACTCCTACGAATAAAACCCTGGCTGAGTAACTGCTGAATCTAATCCCTCAGCTCTCTCATCTCCACCGGTGCTATCCTATAGGGTGCCCTAGCAATAGGCGCAGTGCCTGGAGCTAAGTCTATCACAAAATCGATCTTGCGACTAGGTGGCAACCCTGGAATCTCCTGAAATACATCCGGGAAATCCTGTACAATTGGTATGTTATTTAATGACACAGTAATCCCCTCCTTCTTTTCCTCCTCCACATGGAACCAATAGGTGCCACCGCCCCCTTTAGAACGTGGTATAGCCACTACATACATATCCTGACCAGGTATGGTAAAAATAATAGATCTATTAAAACAATCAACTTAGGCATGGTAGTGAGACAACCAATCCATCCCAAGTATCACATCATAAGTGTGCATGTCCAGGACCAATAGATTGGCTAGAAATCTGAGTCTGCCAATATCTACTGTCACAGGCCCATCACTCTCATGTATAATAGCTGTATCGCCCAATGGTGTAGAAATACCCTGAGGTCTAATGCATACCCTCGTCCTCATCCCAGATAAAGCAACAAAAGTCTTAGCTACAAATGAGTGTGTAGCACCCATATCAAATAAAACACGTCCATGTAAACCATAAATAGGAAACTTACCCTCAATAGTTTGAGGTGCCTGAACATCTTGTGGCATGGGGTTATACACCCTGCCATAGTGCAACTGTTGTGGTGCCTGTCCCTGAGTCTGCGGTGGTGCTGGTAAAGCCAGATGTGTCTGTCCCTAAATCCGTGGAACCTGTGGAGCTGGTAAAGGTACTGGCGCCCTCTGTCCCTGTTGCATATACTGTCCCTGTCCCTGTCCTGCTTTAGGACACTGCCTGGTGGTTTGACCATACTCTCCGCAAGTGTAACAACTACCCTGAAAAGTACCAAATGGCCTCCTCTGTCGGTTAGCCTGTGGCTGACCCTGTCCTACCTGTGGTCCCCCATTTTTTTGCCTCTGAATAGGTGCCCCATTTCGATGAGCACCTGAACCACCCTTGTGCTTCTTTCAAGGCTGTTGTCCCTGGAACTTGTCTTAGTCATTCTGCCGGTGACCATTGCCGTTCCCCTTTTCAGCTGACTGATTAGTAGAGTCTTTATCACCTCGCTTCTCACCACAAGCCTGTCTGATGTCCACAGTCAACTGATACTGTTGTAGAGCAGCGTCTACCACCTGAGCATAGGTAGTATAGGCTGGACTACCTGTAATAGCTCTCTTGATAGACCACATCAATCCCTTGACGAAACTGTTACGCTTCTTCTCCTCTGTATCCACCTCCTCCGGTGCAAAGAGAGACAAGTGTGTGAACTGCTACTCATACTCCGCCACTGTCATGTTTCCCTGCTGCAGATTTAGAAACTCGATCTTCATAGCTGCCCTAACTGCATAGGGAAAATATTTCTCGTCAAAGCGAGCACTGAACTCATCATAAGTCAATGTCATCCTCTCCTCTGGGGTGATAATTGACTCCCACCACTGTAGTGCATCCCCAACCAGCTTGAAGGTAGCAAGCATTTGCTTCTACACCTCCGTGCACTGAACCAAACGAAGATGACGCTCTTTGTCCTGTTTCCATTGGTAAGCTACTCTCGCATCGGTGGAGCCTGAGAACACAGGTGGACTCCCCTTTGTGAAAGAGCTCCTAGCCTTTCCCCAAGAATCCGTCTGAACCACTGGTGCTGGTACAGGTGCCTGCTGAACCTGTGGTTGGTTCCGGAGTGCAGCTGTTACCCCAGCCTCTATAGCCAGAGCAACAAGGTCATTGAGGTGTGAAGGAATCTCTGGATCTCTGACCCGACCCTGAGTTTATTGAACTTCCTCCTGCTCTTCCTGAAACCCTGGCATTTGCTGCTCTTCTTCCATTTGCCGACGTTGTAAACGTTCCTGCTGTCTACATGTCGCTCCCCTCTGTCGACTGTTTATGTTCTGTCCTCTTCCAGTGTTAACCATGCTATTAACATAGAAAGGCAGACATCAGTACGAGTTTAAACGAACCATAAAAGAATTCAATGAATCTTAAACATAAACTCTATTAAAAAAATGCTACGCGGAAGTCTTAATACGAAATGTCCTAGAGACACTTGAACCTGGAGTACTCTGATACCAAATATGATACCCCTCAGATCCGAGACACGAGTTGATCAAGCCTAGGCCCAAACCCGAAGGAATATCAAACAATTAAAGTATTTTAACGCGAACATAAATGACAAAAAGAAACAATAAAGATAGAATAAATCTGAAAGAAATAATAATAATAAAACCCTCCATGTATAACTGAAAATAAAACTCTAATCCTCCAAAACTTCAAGGTTACAACTTGGGAATCCACTGGATGGACCCCTAACCAAAACTTTAACTGAAACTGAAAAACTGAAAATAGATAATGCGAGAAACATCGAGAGAAGTCCTATGTAATCAGATGAATGTGAGACTATTCTCGACAAGCACGATCAAGCTCTAAGGCTGGAACCGTCCGGTACCTGAAATGAATAATAAAGGAGTGGGTCAGACCCACGAGCAAGTTCTAATCTAACTGCAATCCATACAGTGACCAGATACGCAGATACACCGTAGACACCTCACAATACCTATCTACTCCATACGTATAAATATATCCATACTAAGGGACATTCACTAGTCTATAATAGGGGTCTCAACCTGAATAGAGGGCAACATGCGAATACGCACCCAAAGGTGGGCATGAGTACCTAGACCTAACAGGGTACACCTCAACCTATTATAACCAGCTACGCATCCACCGCATATACACACCCAAACCAACGAGTCTAAGACTCAAGCTCAGCTCGTGGTACCATAAACATATATATAAAATCTATCCAAATCCAGGGTATGTAGTTCAAATATTTATTAAACTGACATACAACAAACCAACTAGTTAGTCACTCAACTTATTCAGTTGATGTGACTTAACCACCGTCCATTAATCCCGAAATCCACTCAACTTAGTTGCAGTTGATATGTCTTAACCAAAATTAGGATTCAATATTTATAAATCCATTCCTTAAATTCGTTAGGTTAGGTTTAGGTGTTTGGAGCTAAACCGTCACCAGTATGTCACTGTCCCATGCCGGTGCATACAATCCTCCATATCCTTGTAAATTACATCATATATATAACAGTTTAGTAATTTACAATCCAAAATTTATATCCAAATAATTGCAGAAGGAATATTAACAATCTAGCAATCAAACTCCAGTAGTAATCCATGTAATTGCATTGATGAATTAAATATTCTAACAATTAACATCCAACACATGCATAGTTCAAATTTAGTAAAACAATGACCCTATCATGTATTTAAAATTAGTTCTATAATAATATTATAGTCCAATAAATCGTTAAATTAATTTAAGTGATCTAGTTCCCTCCATCCGGTAACAAAGTACTAAGTCATATACTTATATTTTGTTGTATCCTTTAGCACAAAGCCCCCACTGTGCCACAAGTTCAATATATTACTCTAAAAGACTTCATTGTGCATCTAAAATAAATTTAAAATCATTTTATAGCACCCTAAACCGTCAAATTAAAATTAATTAACAAATCTTCTTTCAGCCGTTAACTGTACGCAAAGTTGTCAAATAGTGTACTGTTAATTCTATTTAAAACTAAGGGGTAAATTTATGCAATTCAAGACCTTAGTTACATGTTAAAATTATTATTTAAACACCCAATTAAAATTTTAAAACTGATTAAGTCACTTTTACGCACAAAACAAAGAAAGAGCCTGCTCTAGAAAAGTAGAGCAGGCTCAAGGTGACATAAAGCCAGCTCTACCACACCTTGGAGCCGGCTCTAACAGGTGGGAGCCGGCTCTTGGCATTCCAGAGCCGGCTCTCTCTCCCCCTGTGAGCTTCCTCTCCGTTTCAGTTTTGTTCTGACCTCTGTTCCAACTCCGGCCAACTACAACCCTTCTGTTTGGTTTCTTAAATTGATCTTAAGTGTCTTATTAACACCCAAGAACATCCCAAAGGTTTGATAAAAACCATTAGACCCAATCACAGAGATTAAACTTTGCTACCGAACTAACATGCGATAGGAACAAATCTGAAACTATTTGACAAATTGAAACGGAACAAATTGCAACACATATTTAAAACAGAATAATAACAACCCAATGAGTTTTATATAACCCAAGTATTGTTCCTATATTTTTTTTTACAGTAGTTGCAATCAAATACAGAGACTAAAGTTACAACAAAAACAACATGCTTGCAAGACAGAAAACAGGAACGAAACTTGTATGCATTGCAAAAGATTTATTTTCAACACCGCAGATCATCAATATAGCATAAGTTAAATAGGTAAATTCCAGTTACTGATTGATTAAACCCTAAAGATTATCTAGGTGCACAGAACACGAGCCAAAGAGAAGGAGAAAGAGAAGAACTTGCCTGTGATTTCAGTTATGAAATCTCGGCGTCGTCTCTAAGTTTTCTGGCAATTACGGCAACACAGTCTAGCCTCCTATTACTTCTGATCTTCCCTTTTCCTAAGCCAAATCTTAAAGCCTCGGTCGGAAACCTCACAAACTTAATCTGCTCTCTCAAAGCCTCACTCTGTAACTTTCTGTATCTATGTTACGTGAGTAGGTTTTTTTTTTCCAACCCTTAATACAGATTATAACTATGTATATATAGGCGTAAAAATCCTAAACCCTAATCCTTGTTTAATTAGAGATAGAGCACTAATTCTAAACCTAGTCGGCCCATGAAACTACCTCTATTACGACTTACCTATACATGAATTTTCAACCCCAAAGATTACTGTAACTTAAAACATAACTAAATTAAAATTCAATTAAATAATTAAATACACTTAACCAATTAAATAATAAAAGATAACACATGTCACATAGGTAAACAATTAAATCAAATTAATAAATAAAATACACACATGTCACATAGGTAAATAATTAAATCAAATTAATAAATAAAAATAATTAAACCAAATAATCACCCAAAAACAATAAAAATAATAAAAATAACAAATAAAAATGCCGAGACTATCCTTTTTAAAATTAGGGGTATTATAATTTTCATATTAAGTCTTGAAAACGAAAGTGTATAGAAAGCAAGATATATGTCATTGGCCTCCGGCCTCATCTCATGCATGTTAAATACGTTGAAAAGAGTACACTTATGTACACTTTACATACATGAGGTTAAATATACCAATTTGATACAAAGAGGTTACATAATGGTATTTCATGCTAACATTTGCATGAAATAGAAACACGAAAGCTACAATCCATCCAAGAAGCAATGAGCAACACGAACCAAGTTTTCATACCTGAAAAATGTCCCCACTACGTGGGTGAGTAACATAAAGCTACTCGTAGGAGATGAGCATGCATCAACCTAGCGTTTTACGGTTATATCACCTTATGGTGAAGTATGTCAAACGGCTCATGCCACCTAACGTCTATGTCAAGATGAGACTCGGGGAGCATCCTAAGCTACCCTAAAGTATAAGCAACAAGAATCATGATACATAAACATGTATGAAACAAATCAAGATCGGGATAATCCAATGAATATAACCAGTAAGATACATACAACATGATAAGAAAACAATGGAATATAAGGATCACATTATCAATGCAATTTACATGATTGGGACATACCTATTTAACACGAAAAGAAGAATACACGAAGTCAAGGATAATGCATAAAATCTATGCAATGCAGCAAGGTAGAGATATTCCATAAAGCACGACAAGAAAATTTCTCAAATATAAATTAACGAGAATTACATTATCGATGCAATTAACATAATTGAAATTAAACTAATTAACACGATGAGAATTATACACGGAATCAAGAACAAGGCATAATACCTATGCAAGTATACAAGGATGGAACATTCCATATAACATGACAATAAGTATGCTCGGACATATGTTAACAAGAATTACATTATCGATGCAGTTAACATGACAAGGAGTATACTTGAAATCATGAATGAGGCATAATATCTATGCAATGAAACAAGATTGGAGCATTTCACATAATACGACAAGTTTAAATCTTCAAGGAATAGCAACTTGAAATTTAAAGAGCGAAATCAACCAATGTGGAAACTCGGATATCGCCAGGATTAAAACCATACTCTTGAGATCATTTTAGGGCTACTAACCCATGGGTACCTTTCCCCTAGTGCGCACTATAGTTGTAGGAGGACATTCCCCCATACTAGAACCAAGTCCTAGCCATGTCAATTCTTGATTGATATCCCAAGTCCCAAAATCAACGAGTTGTGCAACTATATAGACAACATCCAAGATATATAGCACATGGAGTTCATTGAAGTAAATATACCACAAGTATAAGATACATAATTCAATTACTTTCTAAGCAACATATGAGTAATTAAATCATTCCAAGACAAGTGTGCATATTCATGAAGTACATTAATGAAACCTAGATACAAGGGGTCATGATTAAACCGATGGAAGCATAAAAAGGAAAATTTAATCAACCTAAGGGATTAAATTATCATGATTACAAGGCAAGTCCAAATGTTCTATGAACAAGGTGTGTCAAGGATCATATCAAGGTCAAGTTCAATGTCAAGTTATAAGTCCATTTCATGCAAGACATAACCATGTGAATTAAGTTCCATACAAAGGAAGTAAATGAATATAAGTTTCAACTTATCCGATTATTCTCAATTTGATACATGTGAAGAAATTTGTCACGAAAAGCATGAATTCCAAGTTAGAAACTTAATCAAGACCAATGAGCTATTGAATGGATTTTAATTATTACACTTAATTAAAATCTCTTAGCTTTGAAATTCATCCAAATGATCTCAAATTTAAATATGTTATACAACATACCATGACATGATTTAAAAACACGACACAAGTGAATTCCATGCAATGAATGGCCATAAGCATTAAATTTTAATACTAGAAAAATAATAAATGATAGATTTCAAAACCTAACCAAATATTCTAGATTTAATATATGTGAAACCATATAGTATGCATATCAAGAATGTCAAGTTGGAATTCCAATGGGGTGAATAGTATACCCAAAATAAATTAATTAATCAAATTAATTAAATATTACTAGATTTCAAAACAACTCCGATTACTCTCAAACTTACCTATGTTGAAGAGTGAATTAAAGCCTAAGATAATATGCTAACACACATTGTTTTCAAGCTAATTAAGGCCATGTGAATTAAATATTTATTCAAGATAAATATTAGATAAAATCTTTAATACTTGTTCAAATTCTCTCAATTTAATATATGTCAATGACCATATTATAGAGTATTATATTACCATGCTACATGTTTAAAACAAGCCATGAGCAACCGGGAAAATCAAATCCAATGCAAGAAAAATAAATAATAAAATCTCTAGATTTCATATTTAAGCATATAAACAAGTTGTATAAGTATCAATAGCATGTTATATAACAATAATTAAACCTATAACACCCCTTACCTCAATTTGAGATGAAATCCCCACCGGAAGAAAAGTGTTCAGAATCCGCCGAAACCGAAGGGTTTTGTCGGAGATAACACGATCTACATGAATCCGAAGGAAGCCCCATGAAAATCAGAACTTGACCTCATACCCAAACTCAAAATTTGGCCAAAAATGAATTCCAATAAGGGTGAAAGAAGCGCGTAGTCAACACGAACACAAAATGTAAAGGCACTTCAACTTTTTAACAAAAGAATGATGTTCAAAAGAGTAGAGAGGTGGTGGAAGCCTCCCTTGGGCTGCCATGGGAGCTCTGGTCATGCAAGTGTGTTTGGAAGATGAAAAATGAAATATCTCCTCCCCCTTTTATAGAAAAACCCAAAAAGTGCCCCGAAAGGGACCCGCCGGGTCCGGAAAAGTGCATTTTGAGCAAACGCGCTCAAACGGAAAAACTCTGTTAACGAAAAAGATTTAAAATGAGAAAATTTGAATAACGGAAGAAACAGCGTCAAAAACTGAGTCCCGAGTAGAAAGTTATACCCCGAACAAGTTCGGCGGCAACCGGGTCCAAAAACTCTGAAACTGGAGAAATATGACCAGAAGGAAATTCCAAGAGTCCATGACTCGACAAAATGTGAAAATGAATCCCGTACGAGGATCCAGGCTCCAGATGAGGCATTTTGCAATAACTTTCGTTAATTGCGCAATGGCCCCTACAAAAAGGGTTAACTGTGAAACTGCCCCCGAATGAAAATATCTTCCAAAAGATATTTTCTTAGATACCCCTAAAATAAAATATCTTCAAAAGATATTTATGAAAAACACCCCAAGAAATGAAAAAGATTCTGAAGAATTGTGCATCCATGCCCCTATGGACACCGGGAGCAACCAGAGTACTTTCTTGCAAAAGTAAAGATACGTATTTTGAGGAAACAACTCAAGATGAAGGCACGTGAAGTCAAAACCAACTCCGAGCATGAGAAGTGAAGTTGTACCAACAATGTGACAAACGAGAAAAGACAGAATAGGGAAAAAGACGAAACAGGGAAAAGGACGAAAGGCGCATAGTGTCCGAAAAGTGAAAATGCGAAAATGACTCGGTCCTCAAAGGAAGTTGTCAATTCACATGAAAGAGTCTTAGAAACCAATTCTGAGCACTCGAGATGACACTAAGCGACACGAAACAGAGCTCAGAAAAGAAAATTAAACGAAAAAAATTCATTCGTAAAATTTCAAGAAAAATGAAAGAAAGGTAAATGACTGGGTCGTTACAGCGGGGGCCCGCCCAAAAGCTGCGGGGGCCAGCCAAACACGGAAGATTCTCGTGGGTGCCCGCCAGAACACTGCGGGGGCCCGCCAAATGAGGCAGTGGGGTGGTCTGGAACCTCAAAAAATGCAGAAATAGTGTTTTTAGCATAAAATTGAGTTTGCAACGCGGTTTTCGTGGTCAAGATGACATTTTTCGGAAAAACACGAAGAAAAAATTCCCCCTAAAATCAGATTTTCTATTTGACAGGGTTGAGAATGGAATTTTTTTCCCAAAGGAAATCCCCAAAATGCACTTAAGCAAGATTCCTCAACAAAAAGGTGAAATGAGTCCGCAGGAGGCTCAAAACACAAACGAAAGGGTTTTTCTCGGAAACAATCATGCACGCTTACGTAATTTACCTATTAGGACGTGCTACAATGGTCTACGGCTTAAAAATATCGCAGATGCAAAATTCGAGCCCCCGAAGGCCAAAAAGGTGAAAATGAACAAGAAAAGGGAAATTTCAAAACTAAAATTATAAAATACTTTCAAATCACCGTTTGACCCTTGGCCACACTTCATACAAGATTAATGAGACCTAGTAGAGGTGCCGGAACACACTTTACGCAACCCGATTTGAAAATGAACCCTTAAAGGCTCGGTTTCTGCTATTTTAGCCCAAATATGCAATATGTGAACTAAAATGCAAAAATGAACACTAAATGATGTTTAGCCCTTGGCCACACCTCACATATGACAAATGAATACTAAAAGATGAATTACATACACAATGCACACACCGGTGCGAAAATGACATATTGAAACCCAAGTTTTCATGCTTTTCCCATTAAAGGAAAAATTCTACATTTTTCAATATACATGGATTACAAATGAAGTTTGGCCCTTGTCTACATATCGTATACATAGAATGAATACCAAAAAGTGTGCTTAAGCACATAATACAAGTTTTATACAAAAGGCTATAAAATGATATTCCATGCTAACATTTGTATGAAATAGAAACTAAAAAGCTAGAAACCATCCCAATGAACAGCAAGCATCACGAACCATGTCTTCATACCTGATCAAAACCCTTAGTAACTTCAGGGTGAGTAAAAAAGTTTGCTCGTAGAGAATGAGCATGCATGACTTGATTTCTTTCAGATTTTTAGACTAACATGATACAGTTCAAAAGGGTCATGCCACCTAACGTTTATGTCAAGGTGAGACTCAGGGAGCATCCTAAACTACCTTAGAGGAGTATAAGCAACAAGAATCATGATATATATACATATATGAAAGGAATCAAGGTTAGGATAATCCAAGGACACGATAAGACAAATACTAGAATACTAGGATCACATTATCAAATGCAATTTACATGATTGAGAGTAATACATGATATCAAGAACAAGACATAATATCTATGCAATTAACAAGATTAGAGCATTCCAATTAACATGATAGAAGTAATACAAGAAATCAATGACAAGGCATAATATTTATGCAACTAAACAAGGATGGAATATTCCATGAAACACGAAAAGAGTTATACATAAAATAAAGAACAAGGCATAATATCTATGCATTTAAACAAGGATAGAATACTCCAGATAACACAAAAAATGTCTTAAATCGTCAATGAATGCAACACTTGAAATTTAAGGAGTAAAATCATGAATGAAGCATAAAATCTATGCAATAAAACAAGATTGGAGCATTTCACATACACGACAAGTTTAAATCTTCAAGGAATAGCAACTTGAAATTTAAAGAGTGAAATCAACCAATGTGGAAACTTAGATATCGCCCGGATTAAAACCACACTTTTGAGAACACTTTAGGGCTACTAACCTATAGGTACCTTCCCCTATTGTGCACTATAGTTGTAGAGGGACATTCCCCCGTACTAGAACCAAGTCCTAGCTATGTCAATTCTTTATTGATATCCCCAAGTCCCAAAATCAACAAGTTGTGTAAGTCAAGATTGTATTAAAATACAAGAAATGCATTAACCACATATCATGCACAACCAAGATTTTGGAATACACAAGTCATGCCCTAAGTTCTCAACTATGATGGCATGTGAAATGTCCAAAAATCAAAGTGTGCATTTATATAGACCACAACAAAGATAAATAGTACATGGAATCCATTGAAGCAAATATACCATAAGTATAAGGTACATGATATCAATTGCATACTAAACAACATATGTGTACATAAACCATTCCAAGACAAAATGAACATGTTCATTAAACACATTAATGAAACCAAGATACAAGAAGTCTAGATACATGATGTCAAGGCATGATTAGCTCGAGGGAGACATAAAAAGGAATTTAATCTACCTACGGGATTAAATTATCAAGATTTCAAGCAAGTCCATATGTTCTACGATCAAGGCATGTCAAGGATCATATCAAAAACAAGTTTAACACCAAGTTGTAAGTTCATCTCATACAAAACGCGACCATGTGAGTTAAACTCCATACATGAAAAATATTTAAATATAAGTTTCAAAACTTATCCGATTATTCTCAAATTAATGCACGTGAAGGAACTTGTCAAGGAAATCATGAATACAAGGCTAGAAACTTAATCAAGTGCATAAAACCATTGAGGGGATTTTAATTATTTCATTTAATTAAAATCTCTAGATTTTGAAAGCCATCCAAATGACCTCAGTTTAATATATGTTATACAACATGTCATAACTTGATTTAAGAACACAATACAAGTACATTTCATACAAGGTACGACCATGAGTATTAAACCTTAATACTAGAAAAATAATAAATGAAAGGTTTCAAAACCGAATCAAATATTTTAGATTAAATATATGTGAAACTACATGGCATGCACATCAAGAATATCAAGTTGGAAATCCGATGAGGTGAATAGTGCACTTGGAGCAATTTAATTAATCTAATTAATTAAATATTACTAGATTTTAAAACACTTCCGATTACTCTCAAATTCACCTATGTTTAAGAGCATGCTAAGGCCTAATATAATATGCTAACACATATTGATTTCAAGCTAGTTAAGGCCACATGATTTAATATTTTATTCAAAATAAATATTAAATAAAATCTTCAATACATGTCCAAAAGCTCTAAATTTAATACATGTCAATGAACATGTCAAGGGCTAATATTCTATCATGCCACATGTTTAAACAAAGATATGGACTACCGGGAAAATTAAATCCTTTACAAGAAAAATAAATGATAAAATCTCTAGATTTTGTGATTCAAGAATGTAATCAAGTTGTATAAGCATCATAAGCATGTAATATAACAAGAAAGTAAATTATAACACCCCCTACCTCAATTTGAACTGAAAATCTCAAATCCCCACCGGAAGAAAAGTTTTCCGAATTCGCCGAAACTACTAGGTTTTGTTGGGGACAACACGATCTATATGAATCAACAAGAAACCCCATGAAAATCATAACTTGACTTCAAACCCAAACTCAATAAATGGTCAGAAATGAATTCTAGTAAGGGGGAAAGATATAACACGTCGAGGGAAATCATAAACGTAAAGGCCGAAGAGTTTTCACTTAGGAAATCAAGTGGAGGAGAAGTAGAAAGGGTGGCAGCCCAAGGAGCCCCCATGGCTACAGGCCAAAGAGGGAAGAAGATGAAGTGAAAAGTGATTTTTCACTTTATGACTTTCTATTTATAGTAAGTCTCAAAAAGTGGCCCAAAAGGGCCCCACCGGGTCCGGAAAAATGAAATTTGAGTAAACGCGCTAAAACGGCAAAACTCAGTGAGCAAAAAAGATTCAAAATGAGAAAATATGAACAACGGAAGAAACGGCGTCAAAAATTGAGTCCCAAGCAGAAAGATATGCCCTTTATAAGTTCGGCGGCAACTTAGTCCAGAAACTCTGAAACTGGAGAAAAACGATCAGAACGAAATTCTAAGAGTACACGACTCGATGAAATATGAAAATGAATCCCATACGAGGATCCAGGCTCCAGACGAGGCATTTTGCAATAACTTTCGTTAATTGCACAACGGCCCTTACATAAAGGGTTAACTACGAAACTGCCCCAGAATGAAAATATCTTCCAAAAGATATTTTCTTAGATACCCCTAAAATAAAATATCTTCAAAAGATATTTATGAAAAACACCCCAAGAAAAGAAAAAGATTCTAAAGAATTGTGCATCCATGCCCCTATGGACACCGGGAGCAACTAGAGTACTTTCTTGCAAAAGTAAATATACGTATTTCGAGGAAACCACTCAAGATGAAGGCACGTGAAGTCAAAAACTAACTACGAGCATGAAATGTGAGGTTGTGCCAAAAATGAACAAACGGAGATAAGACAGAATAGGGAAAAGGACAAAATAGTGCATAGTGTCCGAAAAGTAAAAATGCAGAAATGACTCGGTCCTTAAAGGAAGTTGTCAATCCACATAAAAGTGTCTCAGAAACCATTTCCGAGCACTCGAGATGACACTAAGCGACAAGAAACAGAGCTCAGAAAAGAAAATTAAATGGAAAAAATTTATCCGTAAAATATCAGGAAAAAAGGAAAGGAAGGTTAATGACCGGGTCGTTACAACCTACCCTCCTTAAAGGAATTTCGTACCCGAAATTCAGAACATACTAGAAAAGCACAGAACAGGGATCGAACAAAAGGTTAAACCAAGGACGGCTTATAAAGCGCTGTAGGAAAAATACAGAAGTCTCAAGATCAACTGAAGGAACGCGAAACATGAACCGAGACAACACCCCATATGAATTGGCATGGTAACTCAACGTCAACCACCGAGAGAATCCCAAGACAACGAAGCACTGAATCACGATAAAAGAAGAGAGTGGCAAGGCAGTATGAACAGCGACCAAAACCCGCCCACACTTACTCGTTAGTAAGGTAGCATGACAATATAAGGCACTAGTTCATAACATGCCCCGAACAAGGTCAACTCTGAGAAGCCTATTGATACGGATGACATCAACGTCGGAAATGATCATTACCAAAAGCACTACAACAATGTCATAGGCACCGCTACGCTTAAGGCCTTAGATCTAGAAGCCAGGAAGGAAAAGGAAATGAAACGGTGCCTCTTTGGCCCACGTCTCACTCCACCAGACAAGGAAAAGAAATGGCTCACAGTCTTCTACGCTCACATGAGCCTAGCTTACTCACATCAATCGATATAACAAATAAGAAGGTCCCCAACATTGGTCCTTACAAAATGAATTTCTCTTGTCTAAGGAAGAAACTCGTGAAACAAGAATACATCTAAGGAATACGACAGATCCTACGAGACAATGTCAAAACCTGACATAAAAGTAAACAGCTAGCATGCAACATAGCAATGGACTATCTACTCAAGGTGCCATATAAGCAAGCAGACATGTTATCAACTTAAAGCATGTTATCAAAAAGTACGTAAGTACATGGTATGACAATGCACGTGAATGAAAAGCGTAAGGTATACGTCGCATACGGTCATACTAAC
Organism: Cornus florida; assembly: GCF_030987335.1. Lineage (NCBI taxonomy): Eukaryota > Viridiplantae > Streptophyta > Magnoliopsida > Cornales > Cornaceae > Cornus > Cornus florida. The sequence goes on from NW_026775577.1 coordinate 67,926,529, forward strand.
ATTGGCACACAGACATGTTATCACACTAGGACATGATAGCCACCTAAATCATGTTATCAGGAAGCATATATACATATAAGACATGCTTAACAAATAATAGGCGTCTCAAAACACCTGAGCATGGGAACATGTTATCATATAAGACATGTTATCAAACAAGACATATAATCAAGATACAATGTTATATCAAAGCAAAAAACCATGAGCATGATATGCACCCAAACCCTTCGTCCAAGGTATTCGAACCCGAACGCTCTGATACCGCTTGTAACGACCCTAGATTTTTTTTCAACCCAGTGTCTTGTGATGACCAGAACTGGATCCAAGATGCGGAAGCTAAAAACAATACAGCGGTCTCCCAAGGCATAACACACCTCTAAGATGTGACGACCATGGTTTTTAGGCCAGCGTGTCCTGTGATGAACTGTAAGGATGATCCGATAACGGATCCGAATGCGGAAGTGAAAGCAGAAAACAAGACTCTAAGAAATCAAAGTGACCTTCCATGAGGTCGTGGAACTTAACAAGAACTGATGCAGAAGCAAAAGATTGAAAATATGACAAATAAGCCCCCAGGGGCAAAATAGTCATTTCTGAAAACTATAGATTCAGGTGCCACTGAGCACACCGCTGGAAGGAAAATGAAAAACTAATCAAGATGGACTCAAGAATCGCATGATTTGGAGTCCAGACAAAAGAGAAACGGCATAACGATGAACAATAGACACTTAAAGCTTTAAGGGAAAATTGGTAATTATCCAGAAATATCCAGGTGTAACCGAGCACACCATTGGATAGACGACGAAAAATTAATCAAGTTCAAAAAAAAATTCACTTGAATCGGAGTCCGGACGAAGGAGAAAAGCCCAAAAGAAGAATTGACGTCGCGGCAACCCGACGAGGGGCCACGACAGCCCCATACGCGCGCCCATGCACGCCGCGCGCGCGCTGGTGCACACATGGCTGGCAGCAGTAGCCCATAAAGCTGCTGTGGGTTTGTTTTTCAGAAAAATCCAGAACAGAGGCTGAATTTAGAGGCCTAGATGAATTTTTTTGCAAAAACACAAAGAAGAAACCCCCCTCAAAATTGAGTTTTCTACATGACTCGTGAGAGAATTCAAAAAAAAAAAAAAAAGTGATGTAAAATGCCCAAAATGCCCTCCCAAGAAATCTGGTCCAGAGGGTAGAAAAAGCTACTAAATAGAAAACTGAAAGCTAAACTTCGTAAGCGATTTCCAATGCCAAGACGACATTTTCTGGAAAAACACAAAAAAGAAACCCCCCCCCCCCCCCCCCTAAAATCATGTTTTCTATTCAACCATGTTGAAAGAAGGAAATAAAACTGAGTTAAAAAGTTTAGAATACCCCTAGATCAAAATACGCAACAAAAACGCAAAATGAATTCGTAGGAGGGTCAAAACACAAACGATGAGGTTTTGCCCGAAAACGACTATGCACACAAACGTAACTTACCTATTTAGACGCGCTACAATGGTCCATGACTTAAAAATATAGCCGATGCAAAATCCGACCCCCCAACGAGCAAAAAGGCAAAAATGGACTTAGAATGGAAAACATGGAATCCAAAAATGTAAAATGAAGTCAAATGACCATTTGGCCCTTAGCCACACTTCATACAAGATTAATAAGACCCTATGAAAGAATGAGAATGGAATTCCCACACCTGATGCAACCATGGTGAAGCAATGACTTGCGATTTTTCAAGATTTTCACAATATTTCATGAAGTTAAAAAGTACATAGAATACAATATAATGGTCATTGGCCTCCGGCCTCATCTCATACATACCAAATACATTGAAAGAAGTGTACTTAAGTACACATTACATACATGGAATCAAATATACATATTTTGACATATAAGTCTACAAAATGACATTTCATACTAACATTTGCATGAAATGGAAACTTGAAAGCTACATGACATCCAAGGAATGTTAGGCGTCACGAACCAAGTCTTCATACCTGAAATATGCCCCAGTATCGTAGGGGTGAGTAACATAAAGCTACTCGTAGGAGATGAGCATGCATCGACCTAGCATTTTACAAATTTATCACCTTAAGGCAAAACATGTTAAAGGGGTTCATGCCACCTAACGTCTATGTCGAAATGAGACTCAGGAAGCATCCTAAGCTACCTTAGAGTGTTTTTAGCATAAATCACATCATCAATACATTTCAACAACATAGAAACATGTTATACAAAGCAACAAGAATCATGATATAAATACATGAATGAAACAAATCAAAGTTGGAGTAATCCGATTAATACAACGAGTTTATAGTTACCATGGATCACATTATCAATGTAATTGAACAAAGTCTAGAGGAATCCATACAACATGACAAAAGCATATTTGAATACAAGTTAACAAGAATTACATTATCCATGCAATTCAACAACAAAAGAGCATGTTATACAATGCAACATGGTATAAGTTCTCAAAACCATCAACTTAGAATCTGAAGCACAAAATAACAGTAGTGGTTCATGTCACCTAACGTCTATGTTATAAATGAATCAATAGGATCAATCCTAAGCTTTATTAGAACGTCAAAACACGATTTTCAATATCGATGCAATTTAACCAACATTGGAACTTCCAATATAACGCATAAAGCACAATTTCGCAAAGTTAACATCCTGTAACTTAAAATGAAACGACAAATAAGAAACAACAAGTTACAACATCATCTAGTTATCAACTTGAAAATGACATGCGAAATCAAACAAAGTGGATACTCGGACGTCACGCCGGATCAGACCGACAACATAGTTACTTTAGGGTTACTAGCCCATGGGTAACCTCCCTATGTGCGCACTAGACCATATAAAGGGACTCTCCCCCGTACTAGAACCACGTCCTAGCCATAGTCAAACAACGACATCCCCAAGTTTCCAAAATCAACAAGTTGTGCAACAACGCATATATCAACAGGAATATGCAAGATAATCAACTATCTATTAAGCACAACCAAATTTGGAAACCTATACAATACATGCTCTAAATCCACAACTAATATAATATGATGAATGTCGAATCTTCAGTGTGCGATTCGTTACACGCTATGCACGAAAGATGTTAAACACGAAGTGTGCAAATCATTACACAAGGCAACAATATATTCAATAAAGAAAACATATTATCACGAATACAAACATAGCAACTATGTTATCCAATGTTCAAAACAAAACAAAATGAATATACAACAAGTCTAAGTCCATGATTTGAATATAGAAACCACTTCTAAAACACAACTAGATCATGGAGCAAATTGATAGAATTTAAATAGATAAACACAATTAAATTCTCTAGATTCTGATTTAATTCCAAATAACCTCAATTTAATATATGTTAAAGGACATGGCATGGTCATCACCTATATCCATTCTAAAACTCAATTAGGTTGTTGGAACAATAAAGTAGAACTTTAATTAAATCATGCTAATTTAAATCCCAAGGTTCTAAAACACTTCTAATAGTCCCAAATTAATATATGCTAGTAACAAGTCATGATCAATACAATTATCAAGTTAAAAACTTAATTAAGCTAAGGGGACCATTAAATAGATTTTAATTAATTCTTTTAATTAAAATCCCTAGATTTTCAAACTTAACCAAATGCTCTCAATTTAACATATCTTAGAGAACATGCCAAGGACTAGTGAAATATCACATTACAAGTTTATTTCATTTAATTTACGACCATGTGAATTAAACTTTCACTAAAGTTAAATATAAAATAAAAGTTGCAATTCTCATGCAATTAAACCCAATTTTAGATATGTGAACAACTATATCTAAGCTTAATTTTCTAGCATGCCACAATTCAATTCCAAGTTGTATATTACCATGAGGATTAAATCTTAAACATGGAATTTAATTAAATAAAAGGTTTCAAAACCTAACCGAATATTCTAAATCAAATATATGTGAAGCTATATGGCATGTAAATCAAGAATATCAAGTCGGAATTTAAATAGAGTGAATAGTGCACTCGGGGCAAATTAATTAATCAAATTAATTAATAATTACTAATTTTCAAAACACCTCCAATTACTTTCAAATTCAACTATGTTGAAGAGCATGCTAAGACCTAATATAATATGCTAACACATATTAATTTCAAGCTAGTTAAGGCCATGTGAATTAATCTTTCACTTAAGATAAATATTAAATAAAATCTTTAATACTTATTCAAATGTTCCAATTTTAATACACGACAATGAGCATATCAAGGGGCAATATAAAATCATGCTACACATTTAAACCAAGTCATGAGCAACCGGAAAAATTAGATCCCATACAAGAAAAATAAATAATAAAATCTCTAGATTTTATATTTAATTATGCAAACAAGTATTATAAGCATCACAAGCATGCTATATAACAAGAATTTAAACCTACAACATCCCCTACCTCAATTTGAGATAAAAATCTCAAATGCCATCAAAATGGAACGGCTCTGAATCCGACGAAACTACTAGGTTTTGTCGGGGACAACGCCGTGAACATAACCCCCATGAAAGCCCCATCAAAATTATAACTTGACCTCAAAACCAAACTCAAGAAATGGTCAAAACTGAATTCTAATAAGGGGGAAAGGTAGAGCACGGCGAGGGGAACAACAAACGTTAAGGCCGAAGACTTTCTATCAAGGAAAAGTGAACCAAAAGAGGAGAGAGAAGATGGCAGCACCCCTTGGGCTGCCATGGGAGCTCCAGGTCGTGTATGAAGAGGGGAGAAGATGAAAAACGAAATATGTCACCCCCCTTTTATAGAAATCTCAAAAAGTGCCCCGAACGAGCCCCGCCGGGTCTGAAAAAGTAAAATTTGAGCAGACACGCTCAAATGGAAAAACTTTGTGAATGAAAAAGATTCAAAATGATAAAATATGAACAACGGAAGAAACGACGTCAAAAACTGAGTCCCGAGCAGAAAGTTATGCCCAAAACAAGTTTGGCAAAAACCGGGGCCAGAAATCCTGAAACTTGAAAACATCGACCAGGAGGAAATTCCAAGAGTACACAACTCGACAAAATGTGAAAATGAATCCCGTATGAGGATTCAGGCTTAAAATAAGACATTTTGCAATAACTTTCATTAATTGTACAATGGCCCCTCCAAAAAGTGAAAACTACACTTATGGCCCAGAATAAAAATATCTTCCAATAATATTTTCTTAGATACCCCTGAAATAAAATATCTTCAAAAGATATTTACGAAAAACACCCCAAGAAATGAAAAAGATTCTAAAGAATTGTGCATCCATGGCCCTGTGAGCACCGGGAGCAACCAGAGTACTTTCTTGCAAAAGTAAAGATACGTATTTCGAGAAAACCACTCAAGATGAAGGCACGTGAAGTCAAAAACCAACTCCGAGCATGAGAAGTGAGGTTGTGCCAAAAACTGACAAACGGAGATAAGATAGAATAGGGAAAAGAACGAAATAGCGCATAGTGTCCAAAAATGAAAAATGCGAAAATGACTCGGTCTTCAAAGGAAGTTGTCAATTCACATGAAAGAGTCTCAAAAACTAATTCCGAACACTCGAGATGACACTAAGCGACACGAAACAGAGCTCAGAAAGAAAAATTAAACGAAAAAAATTCATTCGTAAAATTTCAGGAAAAAGGAAAGGAAGGTAAATAACCAGGTCGTTGCATAAGACCCTAAGATGACCTTCCACGAGGTCACGAAACCCAAAGGGATAAGTGCGGAAGCAAGAGATCGGAAAAGTAACAATTAAGCCCTCATGGGCAAAATAGTCATTTCTGAGAATATAGATTCAAGTATCACCGAGCACACCACCGGAGAAACAACAAAAAACTAATCAAGATGGACTCAAGAATCACATGATTCGGAGTCCGGACGAAGGAGAAACGGCAAGACGAATAAAAAACGAGCACTTAAGGCTAAAAGGGTAAAATGGTAATTCTAAACTGAATTGAATACCCCCGTGCAGACCATTGGATAGACAATGAAAAATTAACAAAGATAGACTCAAGAATCGCATGATTCAGAGTCCGAATGGCAAAGATATCAAGTCCCGAAGTCGAAGGAAGGGACACCCTATCCCGGTTCAAACCAAATCCTGACACTACTTCACTAAAACTTGAATAAATTGAGTTAAAAATTGAATTTGAAGCTCTAATTAGTACCATTGGAAAGCTTGTTTCGACGCGGTCAGTTCAGACTCGAGAACGGACCAATTCGGAGTAAAAATGAGTGATGTATAGCCTGTTAAAGAAAGATGTCTAGAGCAAGAATTGTTCCCGCGGGGGCCAGCCCAAAAGCTGCCAGGGCCCACCAAACATGGCAGAATCTCGAGGGCACTCGCCAGAACACTGTGGGGGTCTGCCAAATGAGGCAGTGGGGTGGTCTGGAACCTCAAAAAATGCAGAAATAGTGTTTTTAGCAGAAAAATGAGTTTGCAACGCGGTTTTCGTAGTCAAGATGACATTTTTCAGAAAAACATGAAGAAGAAACTCCCTCTAAAATTACATTTCTATGTGACAGAGTCAAGAACGAAATTTATTTCCCAAAGGAAATCCCCAAAATTCCCTTAAGCAAGATTCTTCAATAAAAAGGTGAAATGAGTTCGTAGGAGGCTCAAAACACAAACGAAAGCGTTTTTCCTAGAAACGATCATGCATGTGGATGTAATTTACCTATTAGGACGTGCTACAATGGTCTACGGCTTAAAAATACCGCCGATGCAAAATTTGACCCCCCAACGGCCAAAAAGGCGAAAATAAACAAGAAAAGGGAAATTTGAAAACTAAAATTATAAAATGCTTTTAAATGACCATTTGACCCATGGCCACACTTCATACAACATTAATGAGACCTAGTAGAGGTGCCGTAACACACTTTACACAACCCGATTCAAAAATGAACCCTTAAAGGCTCGGTTTCTACTATTTTAGCCCAAAAATGCAATATGTGAACTAAAATGCAAAAATGAACACTAAATGGTGTTTGGCCCTTGACCACACCTCACATATGGCAAATGAATGCTAAAGAATGAATTAGATACACAATGCACACACCAATGCGAAAATGACATATTGAAACCCACGATTTCATGCTTTTCTCATTAAAGGCAAAATTCTACATTTTTCAATATACATTGATTACAAATGAAGTTTGACCCTTGGCTACATATCATATACATAGAATGAATACCAAAAATTGTGCTTAAGCACATAATACAAGTTTTATACAAAAGGCTATAAAATGATATTCCATGCTAACATTTGCATGAAATAGAAACTGAAAAGCTAGAAACCATCCCAATAAACAGCAAGCATCACGACCCACGTTTTCATACCTGATCAAAACCCCCAGTAACTTCGGATTAAGTAAACAAGTTTACTCGTAGAGAATCATGCATGACTCAATTTCTATCAGATTTTTAGACTAACATGATACAGTTCAAAAAGGCCATGCCACCTAACGTCTATGTCAAAGTGAGACTCAAGGAGCATCCTAAGCTACCTTAGAGGAGTATAAGCAATAAGAATCATGGTATATATTCATATATGAAAGGAATCAAGGTTGGGATAATCCAAGGACACGAAAAGACAAATACTAGAATACTAGGATCACATTATCAAATGCAATTTATATGATTGAGAGTAATACATGATATCAAAAACAAGACATAATATCTATGCGATTAACAAGATTAGAGCATTCCAATTAACACGATAGAAGTATACAAGAAATCAATAACAAGGCATAATATCTATGCAACTAAATAAGGATGGAACATTCCATGAAACACAAAAAGAGTTATACATGAAATAAAAAACAAGGCATAATATCTATGCATTTAAAGAAGGATAGAATACTCCATATAACATGAAAAGAGTCTTAAATATTCAATGAATGCAACACTTGAAATTTAAGGAGTAAAATCACGAATGAAGCATAAAATTTATGCAATGAAAGAGGATTGGAGCATTTTACATACACGACAAGTTTAAATCTTCAAGGAATAGCAACTTGAAATTTAAAGAGTGAAATCAACCGATATGGAAACTCGTATATCGCCCGGATTAAAACCGTACTCTTAAGATCACTTTAGGGCTACTAACCCATGGGTACCATCTCCTAGTGCGCACTATAGTTGTAGAGAGACATTCCCCCGTACTAGAACCAAGTCCTAACCATGTCAATTCTTGATTGATATACCCAAGTCCCAAAATCAACAAGTTGTGCAAGTCAAGATTGTATCAAAATAGAAGAAATGCATTAACCACATATCATGCACAACCAAGATTTTGGAACACACAAGTCATACCCTAAGTTCTCAACTATGATGGCATGTGAAATGTCAAGAAATCAAAGTGTGCATTTATATGAACCACAACCAAGATATATAGCACATGGAATCCATCGAAACAAATATACCACAAGTATAAGGTACATGATATCAATAGCATACTAAACAACACGTGTACATAAACTATTCCAAGAAAAATGAACATATTCATTAAACACATTAATGAAACCAAGATACAAGAAGTCTAGATACATAATATCAAGGCATGATTAGCTCAAGGGAGACATAAAAGGGAATTTAATCTACCTACGGGATTAAATTGTCAAGATTTCAAGCAAGTCCATATGTTCTATGATCAATGCATGTCAAGGATCATATCGAAAACAAGTTTAACACCAAGTTGCAAGTTCATCTCATACAAAACGCGACCATGTGAGTTAAGCTTCACACATGGAAAATAACTAAATACAATTTTCAAAACTTATCCGATTATTCTCAAATTGATGCACATGAAGGAACTTGTAAGGGAAATCATGAATACATGGTTAGATTCTTAATCAAGTGCATAGAACCATTGAATGGATTTTAATTATTTCATTTAATTAAAATCTCTAGATTTTGAAAGCCATCCAATTGACCTTAGTTTAATATATGTTATACAACATGTCATAACTTGATTTAAGAACACAATACAAGTACATTTCATGCAAGGTACGGCCATGAGTATTAAACCTTCATACTAGAAAAATAATAAATTAAAGGTTTCAAAACCTAATCAAATATTCTAGATTAAATATATGTGAAACTACATGGCATGCACATCAAGAATATCAAGTCGGAAATCCGATGAGGTGAATAGTGCACTTGGAGCAATTTAATTAACCTAATTAATTAAATATTACTAGATTTCAAAACACTTCTGATTACTCTCAAATTCACCTATGTTGAAAAGCATGCTAAGGCCTAATATAATATGCTAACACATATTGATTTCAAGTTAGTGAAGGCTACATGATTTAATATTTTATTCAAGATAAATATTAAATAAAATCTTCAATACATGTCCCAATACTCTAAATTTAACATATGTCAATTAACATGTCAAGGGGTAATATTCTGTCATGCCACATGTTTAAACAAAGTTATGGACTACCGGGAAAATTAAATCCTTCACAAGATAAATAAATAATAAAATCTCTAGATTTTGTGATTCAAGCATGTAATCAAGTTGTATAATCATCACAAGCATATAATGTAACAAGAAAGTAAATTAGAACACCCCCTACCTCAATTTGAGCTGAAAATCTCAAATCCCCACCGGAAGAAAAGTGTTCCGAATTTACCTAAACTCCTAGGTTTTATCAGGGACAACTCGATCTATATGAATCCCCAAGAATTCCCATGAAAATCATAACTTGACTTCAAACTCGAACTCAAGAAATGGTCAGAAATGAATTCTTGTAAGGGGGAAAGATATAACACGTCGAGGGGAACAATAAACGTAAAGGCTGAAGAGTTTTCACTTAGGAAATCAAGTAGAGGAGAAGGAGAAAGGGTGGCAGCCCAAGGAGCTCCCATGGCTACCGGCCAAAGAGGGAGGAAGATGAAGTGAATAGTGATTTTTCACTTTATGACTTTGTATTTATAGTAAGTCTCCAAAATTGCCTTGAAAGGGCCCCGCCGAGTCTGGAAAAATGAAATTTGTGCAAACGCGCTCAAACGACAAAAATCCATGAACAAAAAAGATTCAAAATGAGAAAATATGAACAAAGGAAGAAACAACATCAAAAACCGATGCCCCTAGGTCTAGAAACTCTGAAACTGGAGAAAAATGATCAAAAGGAAATTCTAAGAGTACACGACTCGAAAAAATGTGAAAACGAATCCCGTACGAGGATCCAGGCTCTAGACAAGGCATTTTGCAATAACTTTCGTTAATTGCAAATTGACCCCTACAAAAAGGGTTAACTACGAAACTGCCCCAGAATGAAAATATCTTCCAAAAGATATTTTCTTAGATACCCCTGAAATAAAATATCTTTAAAAGATATTTATGAAAAATATCTCAAGAAAAGAAAAAGATTCTAAAGAATTGTGCATCCATGCCCTTTTAGACACCAGGAGCAACTAGAGTACTTTCTTGCAAAAGTAAAGATACGTATTTCGAGTAAACCACTCAAGATGAAGGCACGTGAAGTCGAAAACTAACTCCGATCATGAAAAGTGAGGTTGTGCCAAAAATTGGCAAACGAAGATAAGACAGAATAGGGAAAAGAACAAAATAGTGCATAGTGTCCGAAAAGTGAAAATGCAGAAATGACTCGGTCCTCAAAGGAAGTTGTCAATCCACATAAAAGTGTCTCAGAAACCATTTCCGAGCACTCGAGATGACACTAAGCGACAAGAAACAGAGCTCAAAAAAGAAAATTAAACAAAAAAAATTTATCTGTAAAATTTCAGGAAAAAAGGAAAGAAAGGTAAATTACCAAGTCTTTACAACCTACCCTCCTTAAAGGAATTTCATCCCAGAAATTCGGAACATACCGGAAAAGCACAAAACAGGGACCGAACAAAAGGTCAAACCAAGGACAGCTCATAAAGCGCTGAAGGACAAGTACAGAAGTCCCAAGATCAACTGAAAGAACGCGAAACATGAACTGAGACAACACCCCATACGAATCAGCACGTTAACTTAACGTCAACCACCGAGAGAATCCCAAGACAACGAAACACTGAATCAAGATAAAAGAAGAGAGTGACAAGGCAGTAGAACTGTGACCAGAACCTGCCCACACTTACTCGTCAGTAAGGTACTATGACGGTATAAGGCACTAGTTCATAACATGCCCCGAACAAGGTCAACTCTGAGAAACCTATTGATACGGATGATATAAATATCGGAAATGATCATTACCAAAAGCACTATGGAAACCAGGCATCTGCGAGAGTTGGGGTAGCTAATCCCAAAACTCTGACAACAATGTCATAGGCACCACTACGCTTAGGGCCTTAGATCTAGAAGCCACGAAGGAAAAGGAAATGAAATGGTGCCTCCTTGGCCCACGCCTCACTCCACCAGACAAGGAAAAGAAATGAATCGCAATCCTCTCCGCTCACATGAGCCTAGCTTACTTACATCAATTGACAGAACAGACAAGAAGGTCCCCAACATGGGTCCTTACAGAATGAATTTCTCCTGTCCAAGGAAGAAACTCGTAAAACAAGAATATATCCAAGGAATACGACAGATCCTACGAGACAATGTCAAAACCTGACATAAAAGTAAACAGCTAGCATGCAACATAGCAATGGACTATCTACTCAAGGTGCCACATAAGCAAACAGACATGTTATCAACTTAAAACATGTTATCAAGAAGTACATAAGTACATGGTATAACAATACACGTGAATGAAAAACATAAGGTATGCGTCGCATACGGTCATACTAACATAGGCACACAGACATGTTATCACACTAGGACATGATAGCCACCTAGATCATGTTATCAGGAAGCATATATACACATAAGACATGCTTAACAAATAATAGGCGTCTCAAAACACCTGAGCATGGGAACATGTTATCATACAAGACATGTTATCAAATAAGACATGTTATCAAGATACAATTTCATATCAAAGCAAAACACCGTGAGCATAATATGCACCCAAACCCGTCATCCAAGGTATTCGAACCCGGACGCTCTGATACCACTTGTAACGACCCTGGATTTTTTTTCAACCCAGTGTCCTATGATGACTCGAACTGGATCCAAGATGCGGAAGCTGGAAACAATACAACGGTCTCCCAAGGCACAACACACCTCTAAGACCCTAAGATGACCTTCCATGAGGTCACGGAACCCAAATGGATAAGTGTGAAAGTAAGAGATTGGAAAAGTAACAATTAAGCCCCTAAGGGCAAAATAGTCATTTCTGAGAATATAGATTCAGGTACCACCGAGCACACCGTAGGAGAAACAACAAAAAACTAATCAAGATGGACTCAAGAATAACATGATTCGGAGTCCAGACGAAGGAGAAACGGCAAAAGGAAAAAAAACGAGCACTTAAGGCTAAAAGGGTAAAATGGTAATTCCAAACTGAATTGAATACCCCCGTGCACACAATTGGATATACAATGAAAAATTAACAATGATGGACTCAAGAATCGCAAGATTCGGTGTAATGACCCGGTCATTTGACTCCCTTTCTTTTTTTCCTAAAATTTTACGGATAAATTTTTTCTATTTAATTTTTTTTTCCTGAGTTCTGTTTCTCGTCGTTTAGTGTCATCTCGAGTGCTTTGAAATGGTTTCTGAGACTCTTTTGTTTGGATTGACGACTTCCTTTGAGGACCAAATTATTTCTGCATTTTCACCTTTCGAGACACTATTTACTTTTGTCCTTTTCCTTATTTCGTCCTTTTCCCTATTCTGTCTTTTCCCCGTTTGTCACTTTGTTGGCAAAACCTCACTTTTCATGCTCGGAGTTAGTTTTTGACTTCACGTGTCTTCATCTTCAGTGGTTTCCTCGAAATACGTATCTTTACTCTTGGTGTCCATAGGGGCATGGATGCACAATTCTTCAGAATCTTTTCCTTTTCTTGGGGTGTCTTTCATAAATATCTTTTGAAGATACTTTATTTCAGGGGCATCTAAGAAAATATCTTTTGGAATATATTTTCATTCTAGGGCAATTTCGCAGTTAACCCTTTTTGTAGGGGCCATTGTGCAATTAATGAAAGTTATTGCAAAATGCCTCGTCTGGAGCCTGGATCCTCATACGGGATTCATTTGCACAATTCTTCAAGTCATGGACTCTTGGAATTCCGTTCTGGTAATTTTTCTCTAGTTTCAGAGTTTCTGGACCCGATTGTCGCTGAACTTGTTCGGGGCATAACTCTCTGCTCGGGTCTCAGTTTTTTATGTTGTTTCTTCCCTTGTTCATATTTTATCATTTTGAAACTTTTTTGTTCACGGAGTTTTTCCGTTTGAGCACGTTTGCTCAAAATCCACTTTTTCGGACCCGGTAGGGCCCGTTCGGGGCACTTTTTGAGATTTCTATAAAAGGGGGATGAGATATTTTATTTTTCATCTTCTCCACTCCCCTTGTACGACTTGAAGCAGCCATGGATGTCCATGGAGCTGCCACCTTCTCTCTCCTCCTTTGATTTACTTTTCCTAAGTGAAAAGTCTTCGGCCTTCACGTTTTTTGTTACCCTCGACGTGTTCTACCATTTCACCTTATTAGAATTCATTTTTGACCATTTCTTGAGTTTGGGTTTGAAGTCAAGTTGTGATTTTCATGGGGCTTCCTTCGGATTCATGTAGATCGTGTTGTCCCCGACAAAACCCTTCGGTTTCGGCAGATTCAGAACACTTTTCTTCTGGTGGGGATTTGGGATTTTCATCTCAAATTTAGGTAGGGGGTGTTATAATTTATTTTCGTGCTATATTACATGCTTGTGATGCTTATACAACTTGATTACATGCTTGGATATAAAATCTAGAGATTTTATTATTTATTTTTCTTGTGAATGATTTAATTTTCCCGGTTGTCCATAGCTTTGTTTAATCATGTGGCATGATAGAATATTACCCCTTGATATGTTGATTGACATATATTAAATCTAGATCATTTGGACAAGTATTGAAGATTTTATTTAATATTTATCTTGAATAAAATATTAAATCATGTGGCCTTAACTAGCTTGAAATCAATATGTGTTAGCATATTATATTAGGCCTTGGCATGCTCTTCAACATAGGTGAATTTGAGAGAAATTGGAAATGTTTTAAAATCTAGTAATATTTAATTAATTAGATTAATTAAATTGCTCCGAGTATATTATTCATCCCGTTGGAATTCCGACTTGAAATTCTTGTTGTGCATGGCATGTAGTTTCATATATATTAAATCTAGAATATTTGATTAGGTTTTGAAACCTTTCAATTATTATTTTTCAAGTATTAAAGTTTAATACACATGGCCGTAACTTGCATAGAATGTACCTGTATCGTGCTCTTAAATCAAGTCTTGACATGTTTAATAACATACATTAATTTGAAATCATTTGGACGAGTTTCAAAATCTAGAGATTTTAATTAAATGAAATAATTAAAATCCATTCAATGGTTCTATGCACTTGATTAAGTTTCTAACCTTGTATTCATGATTTCCTTGATAAGTTCCTTCACGTGTATTACATTGAGCATAATCGGATAAGTTTTGAAACTTATATTTATTCATTTCTCTTGTATGGAACTTAACTCACATGGTTGTGTTGTGTATGAAACAAACTCGAAACTTGACATTGAACTTGGCCTTGACATAATCCTTGACATAACTTGTTCGTAGAACATTTGGACTTGACATGTAACCTTGATAATTTAATCCCTCAAGTAGATTAAATTCTCTTTTATGCCTTCCTCGAGTTAATCATGCCTTGATATCATGTATCTAAACTTCTTGTGCCTTGGTTTCATTAATGTGCTTAATGAACATGCTCATTTGTCTTGGAATGATTTAATTACACGTGTTGTTTAGTATGTAATTGAATCGTGTATCTTATACTTATGGTATATTTGCTTCGATGGATTTTCTTGTGCTATATATACCTTAGTTCTAGTCTATATAGATGTACACTTTATTTTCTTGACATTTCACATGCCATCATAGTTGTGAATCTAAGGCATGACTTGTGTGTTACAAAATCTTGGTTGTGCATAATATCTGGTTAATGCATTTCTTGTATTTTGATACAATCTTGACTTGCACAACTTGTTGATTTTGGGACTTGGGATATCAATCAAGAATTGTCATGGCTACGACTTGGTTCTAGTATGGGGGATTGTCCTCCTATACTATAGTGCGCATTAGGGGAAAGGTACCCATGGGTTATGTGACGGCCCAAGTTTTTCAATCCGGTGCGTCAGTGATGAACCGAAAGTTAATCCGATAACGGATCTAAAATGCGGAAACAAAAGATGAAACCAAAGTCTTTAGAGATATAAACCATCTCTAAGACACCAATGTGACCTTCCATGAAGTCACGAAACTCAAAGAGGACGAAAGCAGAAACAAAGGTCAAAACGGCCAAAAATCGTGAACCAAGGGGCAAAATGGTCAACTCACAATTAAAAGGAGAAATTTGACTCTAAACAAGTCAAAAAAGGTGAACATAACCTAATTTATTCATTTCACAACATTTCAAGATGTTCTAAGAACATTGGAGAAGAATCCCACAAAATACCCTATCCCGGTCGAAGTAAAAACTGACACTACTTCACTAAAATATAAATAACTCTCATTGTAATCGGAATCTGAGAATGGAATTGGTACCATTGGAAAGCCGACTCAAAATCCATGAATTAGGCTCAAGAATCACCCCATTTGGATTTAAAATGAAGAAGTTATGGTCATTTGAAGTTAGAACATCAGTGCTGAAACTGAACTGAAGAAGTTGGGTGAAAGGGGTCATTTCGGTCAACCGAAATAACCCATCGGATGACCGAAATGAACATGCTAAGATCAAAAATCAAGTTTTTAAGGCTTAGTTGTTTCTGTAGACCGAAGTAACCCATCGGTCGACTGAAATAAGCTTGAACAGTACTTTTAGCTATTGGAAATGGTAATTTTGAAGCTCAAACAATTTCAAAGGGGTTCGGTCAGCCAAAATGGCATTTCGGTCAACCGAAATGACTCGAAAATGTGCAAATGGGCCTGCTATGAACAAAAACTGAAAATGGACTTAAATTTTCATTTGAATCCCCCATGGCATGATCAAATTACATTATATGCTAAAGTGTGATGATGTACCCAAGTGTAATATAGCATTTTAAATATGTTACAATGGCCTACTGCCTCATTACATTCCATTTTCCACATTTGATATGTCAAACCTCTAAGCTAGAAACATTACATTACATAGGCAAAACTAAACATGCTAACACTTGCATGTGAACAAGAAAGCCTCCAAAGAAACTTCAATACTGCAATTCACCCAAACATGTGCAACTCACCAATCTCGTGCCCTATACCTGAAATATGCCCCAGCAACGTAGGGGTGAGCAATATAAAGCTACTCGTAGGAAATGAGCATGCATCAACCTACGTTTTACAATTTTGCATGATTTAATCATTGTGGTTCATTCCACCTAACGTCTATGTCAAAGGTGAGACTCAGGGAGCATCCTAGCTACCTAAGATCATTACTAGCATAAAACATATCCTTTATGTAATTTCAACAACACAAGAGCATGCTACACATAGCAACACGATATAACATGCTTACACAAAGCAACAAGACAGAAACATGCTTACACGAAGCAACTAGATAGAAACATGTTTACACAAAGCAACTAGATATAGATTTTCCAAGTAATCAACTTAAAATCAAAAATGCGAAATCAACTAAATATAGCAATTTAGTATAATTAGAATATCTAATACCACACATCAAGACATAGATTCTCTAGACTATCAACTAGAAATCTAAAAGTGTGAGATCAACTAAATATAACAATTGAGTATAGATGTATCTAACAACATCAAATCGCCAATAGCCAAAACCACAAGTCACAATATAAACACGATTGCAAACTTGGAATTAAATGCGAAAACAAATAGTGGAAGACTTGGACATCACGCTCAGAATTTTGCCGAGACCTCAATGGTTATTTCGGGCACTAACCCACAGGGAAAACCACCCTAAGTGCTCATTATCTCAATTGGGGAGAACTCATACCTCCCGCATTAGAGCCAAACTCTAGCCATGTCACATGTAACAACAATGTCCCAAGAGAATCCAAAATATACCAAATAAGTTCACAGCTTATACATATTACTACCACATAGTAACAAGTTAGCAATTTAACTCACAATAGTGCATAATAAGCATTTCATATTCATAATGTTATAAAATCACAAGTTAACAATATATTCATATTAGAAACATGTTCTCATGAATATAAATTTAACAACAATGCTTTTCAATGCTTAAAACATAATCAAGTGAATACTCAACAAGTCCAATTCCATGATCTCAACATAGAAGCAACTTCTAAAACATAATTAAATCCATGGATAAACATGATAGAATTTAATTAAATCAAAATAATTAAACTCTCTAGATTTCAATTTGTCTCCAAATGGCCTCCATTTAATATATGTTAAAGGACAAATCATGGTCATTACATATATGCATTCAAAAGCTTAATTAGGCCTATGAAACCAAAAAAAAAATAGATTTTAATTAATTCATTTAATTAAAGTCTCTAGAATTTCAAACTCAACTAAATGATCTCAAATTAAAGTATGTTAACTAATATGTCAAAACTTAATTTAGAAGCATAATACAACTCAATTTCATGCAAGGTATGGCCACGAACTTTAATCTTTCACAAAGATAAATATTAATAAAAAGTACAATTCTTATTTAATTAATCCCAATTTAATATATGTTAACAAACATATTAAAACTAAACGTTCTAGCATGCCACAATTCAAATCAAAGTTATATATCATCATGAATTTTAAATCTTATACAAAGAAATAAAAATTACTAACTTTCTAGATTTGATACAAGGCATACATATATGTTGTATAATCATGGCAAACACACAATACAACACACAAATAATCCTGAAACATTCCCTACCTCCATTTGAGATGAAATCTCAAATCCCCACCAAATGGAAACCGCTCCGAATCCGACGAAACTCCTAGGTTTTGTCGGGGACAACACCACGAAAAAGAATCCGAAGAAAGCCCCATCAAAAACACATCTTGACTTTAAACCCAAACTCAAGAAATGGTCAAAACTGAGTTCTAATAAGGGGGAATGGAATAGCACGTCGAGGGGAACAATAAACATAAAGGTACTACACCTTTTCAACCAAGTGAAGTGGCCGAAAAATGAAGAAGAAGACTGGCAGCCATGGATGGCCGGCCAAGAGAGAGGAGAGAGAGAAAAATCTGATATTTTCTCTTAAATGCTCCTATTTATAGAAAAACCCTAAAAGTGCCCCGAACGGGCCCCGCTGGGTCCGGAAAAGTCAAATTCACGCAGACGTGTTCAAATGGCAAAACTCCATGAACAAAAAAGATTCATAATGAGAAAGTATGAATAATGGAAGAAACGGCGTCAAAAATCGAGTCCCGAGCAGAAAGTTATGCCCCAAACAAGTTTGGCGCTAACTGAGGCCAAAAACCCTGAAACTGGAGAAAACAACCAGAAAGAAATTCCAAGAGTACACGACGCAATGAAAAGTGAAAATGAATCCTGTATGAGGATCCAGGCTCAAAACAAGATATTTAGCAAAACTTTCATTAATAACACAATGGCCCCTTCAAAAAGTGAAAACTACGAAACTGCCCTAGAATGAAAATATCTTCAAAAAAGATATTTTCTTAGAAACCCCTGAAATAAATATCTTCAAAAGATATTTATGAAAAACACCCCAAGAAAAGAAAAAGATTCCAAAGATCTGTGCATCCATGTCCCTATGGACATCGGGAGCAACCAGAGTACTTTACTACAAAAGTAAAGATACGTATTTCATGGAAACCACTGAGAATGAAGATACGTGTAGTCAGAAATCAACTCCGAACACAAGAAGTGTGGTTATGCCAATGAACTGACAAACGGGGAAAAGACAAAATAGGGAAAAAGATAAAATAGGGAAAAGGACAAAAAGTGAATGTGTCGAAAAATGAAAAATGTGGAAATGACTCGGTCCTCAAAGGAAATTGTCAATCCACCGAAAAGAGTCTTGAAAATCACTCCAGAGCACTCAAGACGACACTAAGCGACGTGAAACTGAACTCAGAAAGGAAAAGATCCACAAAAAAAAAAATATCTGTAAAAATCTGAGCAGAAGGAAAGGAAGGAAAAAAATCGAGTCATTACAGGTTAGTAGCCCTAAAGTGATCTCAAGAGTGCGGTTTTAATCCGGGCGATATCTGAGTTTCCACATTGGTTGATTTCACTCTTTAAATTTCAAGTTGCTATTCCTTGAAGATTTAAACTTGTCGTGTATGTGAAATGCTCTAATCTTGTTTACTTGCATAGATATTATGCCTTGTTCTTGATTCATGTATAACTCTTTTCGTGTTTTATGGAATGTTCCATTCTTGTTTGATTGCATAGATATTATGCCTTGCTCCTGACTCCATGTATCTTCCTTTTCGTGTTTTATGGAACATCCCATCTTTGTTTAATTGCGTAAATATTATGCATTATCCTTGATGTCATGTGTAGCTCTTTTCGTGTTATGTGAGTGGTTCCAACTTTATCTAATAGCATAGATATTATGCCATGTTCTTGACTTCGTGTATTACGCCTATCGTGTAAATTGGAATGCTCCAATCATGTTAATGGCATTGGTAACTGAAATCCTTGTATTCTAGTATCCTTTTGTCGTGTTGTATGGAATCATTCTAAACCTTGCTTAATTGTATTGACAATGCAATTCATGTGAATCTATGTTCTAGTATCCTTCCTATCGTGTTTTTGGATTATCCTAATCTTGACTTGTTTCATATATGTATATATATCATGATTCTTGTCGCTTATACTCCATGGTAGCTTAGGATGATCCCTGAGTCTAATCTTTGACATAGACATTAGGTGGCATGATCCCTTTTGAACTATATCATGTTAGTCCTAAAAATCTCTAAAGAAATCGAGTCGATGCATGCTCATTCTCTATGAGTAAACTTGTTTACTCACCCCAAAGTTACTGGGGGATTTGATCAGGTACGAAGACTTGATTCGTGATGCTTGCTGTTCAGTGGGATGGCTTCTAGCTTTTGAGCTTCTATTTCATGCAAGTGTTAGCATGAAAATGCCATTGTCATAGCCTTATGTATAAAACATGTATTCTTTGATTCCACATATGTAAAGTGTGCATAAGCACACTCTTTTCATTGTATTCAACATGTATAAGATGAGGCCGGAGGCCAATATCATGTATTATGTATTCTATGCACTTTATTTTCAAAGTCATTGTGAAAACATTGAAAATTTACAAGTCTTTGCCTTATAACTTTTGCATCGGGTGTGGAAATTCCATTCTTTCTTTTTCAAAGGGTTTCTATGATCGTGTATGAGGTGTGGCCAAGGGCCAAACACCATTTCATTCTAGGTCTTGCATTGTAGTTCCATTTATTCCATTTTTAGGCATTTTTGGTCGTTGAGAGGTCATATTTTGCATTATTGACATTTTGAGGTCGCGGACCATTAGGACGCATCTTAAATGTGTTTTTACGTGTGCGTGCATGTCCACATTTCACAAAACCCTTAAGTTTCAACTTTTGACCTATTTTTGGACAATTTATTGAATTTTTATGAAAAATTCCTTCACGGGGTGTCATTTTGAGTTCCCCCTTGTTTTAGCATGTTTTCAATGGGTCAATGATGTTAAAAGATGTTTTCAAACTTGTCCGGATCATGTATAAAGCTTAGAGAGCCTTAGAAATGAACCTAGCATCACATACACCATTATAACAGCTTTTTATAGCAGCAGCAGGAGTTTCAGTTGGCTGATGAAGCTCCATCGGTCGGCTGACAATTCCCTCGAGACCATTCCAGTAGGCTTTTTAGGAAAAACCCTTGTTTCGGCTGGCTGACGATTGGGGTTCGGCCGACCGACGGTTAAGTTTTAGTCGGCTGACCATTGCATTTCAGTCGACCGATCCTCCTTGGAACCCTCTCCCTCTCAGCATCTATTGGACAGCCTTGTTGTTCTAACTTTGGGAGATCATATCTCTTTCATTTTGAATCCGATTTGGGTCATTCTTGACTCTAAATTCAAGAGCTCCAAGTTAGCTATCCATTGGTACCAACCATTCACCAAAAATCCACCTGTAGTGTGAGTTATTCCAGTTCTAGTGAGATAGGGTCGTGGTAATCCTTAAACGGAGAAAGCCATTTGTTTTCATTCATATCTTTGCCGTTCGGACTCAGAATCAGGCGATTCTTGAGCCTAACTTTGTTCATTTTTTGTTGTATTTCCAATGGTGTGCACGGCAGCACCCATTTTAGTGTGAAATGACCATTTTACCCTTGGTTCATTTCTTTTCGGTTAGGCATTCTTGCTTCATTTGCTTGGCTCATTTGAGTTCCGTGGGTTAACAAAGAATCATCTTGATGTCTTAGGGATAACGTACATCCCTTGAGGCCAATTTTCTTCTTCTATTTCCGCATCTTGGACCTGTTTTGGGTCATCATAGGTGACACACTAGGTTAAAAAATCCAGGGTCATTTCAGGTGGTATTAGAGCTTCCGGGTTCGAATACCTTGGACGACGGGTTTTGGGTGCACACCATGCTTGTGTTGCCATGCTCTACGTGTTTAAATGCTTCTTGATAACATGTCTTGTGTGATAACATGTTTTCCTGTTCAGGTGTTTATCTGTTAAGCATACTTTATGTGTATACATGCTTCCTAATAACATGTTTTAATTTGACAACATGTCTGTTTGCTTATGTGGCAACTTGTTTAGAAGCTTATTATGATTGTCTTAGCATATGATATATGCTCCTTTGCCTTACATGGTACCTGGTTGTTATCTTAGCATATGGTAGATATTCATCTGTCTGAGTAGATTGCATACACTTATTCATCTCAACATGATTATATGTAGCATATCATCATGCCTTACGTTCTTCTCTTGTATACATTGACTTGTATTACATGATC
Source organism: Cornus florida (assembly GCF_030987335.1). NCBI lineage: Eukaryota > Viridiplantae > Streptophyta > Magnoliopsida > Cornales > Cornaceae > Cornus > Cornus florida. Next base: position 67,948,548 of record NW_026775577.1, read on the forward strand.
CTGCTACTTGTGTAAGTATGTAGTCCATTGCTATGTTGCATGCTAGCTGTTTACTTGTATATCAGGCTTTCACATTGTCTCTTAGATTCTGTCGCATCCCTTGGGTGCATTCTTGTTTAACGAGTTTCTTCCTTGGATAGGAGTAATTCATTCCATAAGGACCCATGTAGGGAACCTTCTTGTCTGTTTTCTTGGTTGGGTGTTTTGCAACCTTAGTCTAACGGTTGATACGAGTAAGGCTCATGTGAGCGTAAAATTGCAATCCATGTCTGGTGGAGTGAGACGTGGGCCAGGGAGGCACCGTTTCATTTCCTTTTTCCTTTGTGGCTTCTAGATCTAAGGCCTTAAGCGTAATGGTGCTAGTGTCATTGTTGTCTAAATTTTAGGATTAGCTACCCCCAACTCTCGCAGATACCTGGTTCCCGTAGTGCTTTTGATAACGATCATTTCCAACATTGATGTCATCCGCATCAATAGGTTTATCAGAGTTGACCTGGTTTGGGGTATGTTATGAACTAGTGCCTTGTACTGTCATGCTACCTTACTGACGAGTAAGTGTGGGCGGGTTCTGGTTGCTATTCATACTGCCTTGACACTTCTTCCTTTTATCGTGTTTCAACGTTTCGTTGTCTTGGAATTCTCTCAGTGGTTGACGTTGAGTTGACGTGTCGACTCGTGTGGGGTGTTGTCTCAGTTCGTGGTTTCACATTCCTTCGGTTGATCTTAAAACTTCTAGAGTTGTCCTTCAATGCTTATGAGCTGTCCCTTGGTTTGACCTTTTGTTTAGACGTTGCTCTGGGGACAAAATTTATTTAAGGAGGGTAGGTTGTAATGACCTGGTCTTTGACTCCCTTTCTTTTTTTCCTGAAATTTTACGGATAAATTTTTTCCGTTTAATTTTCTTTTCTGAGTTCTGTTTCTCGTCGTTTAGTCTCATCTCGAGTGCTTGGAAATGGTTTTCAAGACTCTTTTGTTCGGATTGACAACTTCCTTTGAGGACCAAGTCATTTCCGCATTTTCACTTTTCGAGACACTATTCACTTGTCCTTTTCCCTATTTCGTCCTTTTCCCTATTCTGTCTTTTCCCCGTTTTTCACTTTGTTGGAAAAACCTCACTTTTCATGCTCAGAGTTAGTTTTTGACTTCACGTGTCTTCATCTTTAATGGTTTTCTCGAAATACGTATCTTTACTTTTGCAAGAAAGTAGCTCCTAGTGTTAATAGGGGCATGGATGCACAATTCTTCGGAATCTTTTCCTTTTCTTGGGGTGTTTTTCATAAATATATTTTGAAAATATTTTATTTCAGGGGCATCTAAGAAAATATCTTTTGGAAGATATTTTCATTCTGGGGCAGTTTCGCAGTTAACCCTTTTTGTAGGGCCATTGTGCAATTAACGAAAGTTATTGCAAAATGACTCATCTAGAGCCTGGATCCTTGTACGGGATTCATTTTCACATTTCGTCAAGTCATGGACTCTTGGAATTCCGTTCTGGTCGTTTTTCTCAAGTTTTAGAGTTTTTAGACCCGGTTGCCGCTGAACTTATTCGGGGCATAACTCTCTACTCGGGACTTAGTTTTTGACGTCGTTTCTTCCGTTGTTCATATTTTATCATTTTGAATCTTTTTTGTTCACGGAGTTTTTCCATTTGAGCACGTTTGCTCAAAATCCACTTTTTCGGACCCGGCCGGGCCCGTTCGGGGCACTTTTTGAGATTTCTATAAAAAGGGGATGAGATATTTCATTTTTCATATTCCCCACTCCCCTTGCACGAACTGAAGCAGCCATGGATGTCCATGGAGCTGCCACCTTCTCTCTCCTCCTTTGATTTACTTTTCCTAAGTGAAAAGTCTTCGGCCTTCACGTTTTTTGTTCCCCTCGACGTGTTCTACCATTTCCCCTTATTATAATTCATTTTTGACCATTTCTTGAGTTTGGGTTTGAATTCAAGTTGTAATTTTCATGGGGCTTCCTTCGGATTCATGTAGATCGTGTTGTCCCCGACAAAACCCTTCTGTTTCGGCGGATTCGGAACACTTTTCTTCCGGTGGGGATTTAGGATTTTCATCTCAAATTGAGATAAGGGGTGTTATAATTTATTTTCTTACTATATTACATGCTTGTGATGCTTATACAACTTGATTACATGCTTGGGTATAAAATCTAAAGATTTTATTATTTATTTTTCTTGTGAAGGATTTAATTTTCCCGGTTGTCCATAACTTTGTTTAATCATGTGGCATAATAGAATGTTACCCCTTGATTTGTTAATTGACATATATTAAATCTAGATCATTTGGACAAGTATGGAAGATTTTATTTAGTATTTTTCTTGAATAAAATATTAAATCATGTGGCCTCAACTAGCTTGAAATCAATTTGTGTTAGGATATTATATTAGCCCTTGGCATGCTCTTCAACATAGGTGAATTTGAGAGAAATTGGAAGTGTTTTGAAATCTAGTAATATTTAATTAATTGGATTAATTAAATTGTTCAAAATGTACTATTCATCCCGTTGGAATTCCGACTTGAAATTTTTAATGTGCATGGCATGTAGTTTCATATATATTAAATCTAGAATATTTGATTAGGTTTTGAAACCTTTCAATTATTCTTTTTCAAGTATTAAAGTTTAATACACATGTCTTCATACCTGATCAAAACCCTCAGTAACTTCGGGGTGACTAAACAAGTTTACTCGTAGAGAATGAGCATGCATGACTCGATTTCTTTCACATTTTTAGACTAACATGATACAGTTCAAAAGGGTCATGCCACCTAACGTCTATGTCAAGGTGAGACTCAGGAAGCATCCTAAGCTACCTTAGAGGAGTATAAGCACCAAGAATCATGATATATATACATATATGAAAGGAATTAAGGTTGGGATAATCCAAGGACACGATAAGACAAATACTAGAATACTAAGATCACATTATTCAATGCAATTTACATGATTGAGAGTAATACATGATATCAAGAACAAGGCATAATATCTATGTGATTAACAAGATTAGAGCATTCCAATTAACACGCTAGAAGTAATACAAGAAATCAATGACAAGGCATAATATCTATGCAACTAAACAAGGATGGAACATTCCATGAAACATAAAAAGAGTTATACATGAAATAAAGAACAAGGCATAATATCTATGCATTTAAATAAGGATAGAATACTCCATATAACACGAAAAGAGTCTTAAATATTCAATGAATGCAACACTTGAAATTTAATGAGTAAAATCACGAATGAAGCATAAAATCTATGGAATGAAACAAGATTAGAGCATTTCACATGCACGACAAGTTTAAATTTTCAATGAATAGCAACTTAAAATTTAAAGAGTGAAATCAACTAATGTAGAAACTCGGATATCGCCCGGATTAAAACCGTACTCTTGAGATCACTTTAGGGCTACTAACCCATGGGTACCTTCCCCTAGTGCGCACTATAGTTGTAGAGGGACATTCCCCCGCACTAGAACCAAGTCCTAACCATGTCAATTCTTGATTGATATCCCAAGTCCCAAAATTAATAAATTGTGCATGTCAAGATTGTATAAAAATACAAAAAATGAATTAACCGCATATCATGCACAACCAAGATTTTGGAACACACAAGTCATGCCTTAAGTTCTCAACTATGATGGCATGTGAAATGTTAAGAAATCAAAGTGTGCATTTATATAGATCACAACCAAGATAAATAGCACATGGAATCCATTGAAGCAAATATACCACAAGTATAAGGTACATGATATCAATTGCATACTAAACAACACATGTGTACATAAACCATTCCAAGACAAATGAACATGTTCATTAAGCACATTAATGAAACCAAGATACAAGAAGTCTAGAAACACGATATCAAGGCATGATTAGCTCGAGTGAGACATAAAAGGGAATTTAATCTACCTACGGGATTAAATTATCAAGATTTCAAGCAAGTCCATATGTTCTACGATCAAGGCATGTCAAGGATCATATCGAAAACAAGTTTACCACCAAGTTCATCTCATACAAAACGTGACCATGTGAGTTAAGTTCCATACATGGAAAATAATTAAATATAAGTTTCAAAACTTATCCGATTATTCTCAAATTGATGCACGTGAAGGAACTTGTCAAGGAAATCATGAATACAAGGTTAGAAACTTAATCAAGTGCATCGAACCATTGAATGGATTTTAATTATTTCACTTAATTAAAATCTTTAGATTTTGAAAGCCATCTAAATGACCTCAGTTTAGTATATGTTATACAACATGTCATAACTTGATTTAAGAACACAATACCAGTACATTTCATGCAAGGTACGACCATGAGTATTAAATCTTAAAACTAAAAAAATAATAAATAAAAGGTTTCAAAACCTAATAAAATATTCTAGATTAAATATATGTGAAACTACATGGCATGCATATCAAGAATATCAAGTCGGAAATCCGATGAGGTGAATAGTGCACTTGGAGCAATTTAATTAATCTAATTAATTAAATATTACTAGATTTCAAAACGCTTCCGATTACTCTCAAATTCACCTATATTGAAGAGCATGCTAAGGCTTAATATAATATGCTAACACATATTGATTTCAAGTTAGTTAAGGCCACAAGATTTAATATTTTATTCAAGATAAATATTAAATAAAATCTTCAATACATGTCCAAATGCTCTAAATTTAATATATGTCAATGAACATATCAAGGGGTAATATTCTATCTTGCCAAATGTTTAAACAAAGTTATGGACTACCGGAAAAATTAAATCCTTCACAAGAAAAATAAATAATAAAATTTCTAGATTTTGTGATTCAAGCATGTAATTAAGTTGTATAAGTATCACAAGCATGTAATATAACAAGAAAGTGAATTATAACACCCCCTACCTCAATTTGAGCTGAAAATCTCAAATCCCCACCGGAAGAAAAGTGTTCTGAATTCGCCGAAACTCCTAGGTTTTGTCGGGGACAACACGATTTATATGAATCCCCAAGAAGCCCCATGAAAATCATAACTTGACTTCAAACCCAAACTCAAGAAATGTTCAAAAATGAATTCTAGTAGGGCGGAAAGATAGAACACGTCGAGGGGAACAATAAACGTAAAGGCCGAAGAGTTTTCACTTAGGAAATCAAGTGGAGGAGAAGGAGAAAGGGTGGCAACCTAAGGAGCCCCCATGGCTACCGGCCAAAGAGGGAGGAAGATGAAGTGAAAAGTGATTTTTCACTTTATGACTTTCTATTTATAGTAAGCCTCAAAAAGTGCCCCAGGCCCTCGCCAGGTCCGGAAAAGTGAAATTTGAGAAAACGCACTCAAACGGCAAAACTCCATGAACGAAAAAGATTCAAAATGATAAAATATGATCAACGGAAGAAATGGCGTCAAAAACTGAGTCCCGAACAGAGAGATATACCCCAAACAAGTTTGGCGACAATTAGGTCCAGAAACTCTGAAACTAGAGAAAAATGATCAGAAGGAAATTCTAAGAGTACACGACTCGACAAAATGTGAAAATGAATCCCGTACAAGGATCCAAGCTCTAGACGCGGCATTTTGCAATAACTTTCGTTAATTGCATAATGGCCCCTACAAAAAGGGTTAACTACGAAACTGCCCCAGAATGAAAATTTCTTCGAAAAGATATTTTCTTAGATACCCCTGAAATAAAATATCTTCAGAAGATATTTATGAAAAACACCCCAAGAAAAGAAAAAGATTTTAAAGAATTGTGCATCCATGCCCCTATGGACACCGGGAGCAATCAGAGTACTTTCTTGCAAAAGTAAAGATACGTATTTCGAGGAAACCACTCAAGATGAAGGCATGTGAAGTCAAAAACTAACTCCAAGCATGAAAAGTGAGGTTGTGCCAAAAACTAGCAAACGGAGATAAGACAGAATAGGGAAAAGGACAAAATAGTGCATAGTGTCTGAAAAGTGAAAATGCAGAAATGACTCGGTCCTCAAAGGAAGTTGTCAATTCACATGAAAGAGTCTCAGAAACCATTTTTGAGCACTCAAAATGACACTAAGCAGCAAGAAACAGAGCTCAGAAAAGAAAATTAAACGGAAGAAATTTATTCGTAAAATTTCAGGAAAAAAGGGAAGGAAGGTAAATGACCGTGTTGTTACAAAATTCCTCAAGCAAGGGGGTCAAAATTAGAAAATGGAAAATAGTGTCTCAGGATTCCTGAAACTGCCAACTCGAGATTCACCTGTAATGACCCGGTCATTTTCTTTCCTTTCATTTTCTCAGATTTTCGCGGATGTTTTTTTTTCCGTTAATCTTTTCCTTTCTGAGTTCGGTTTCTCGTCACTTAGTGTCATCTTGAGTGCTCAGAGATGGTTTCCGAGACTCTTTTCTGTGGATTGACGACTTTCTTTGAGGATCGAGTCATTTTCACATTTCCACTTTTGTGACACTATTCACTTTCGTCTTTTTCTCGGTTGTCACTTTGTTAGCATAACCTCACTTTTCGTGTTCGGATTTGATTCCGATTTTGCATGCATCCATGATATTTAAATTCCATGCTATGTGTATTTTCACTTTTGTAGAAAAGCATGCTAAGTGCTTACTTTTCTTGTAAATGGTATAGATGCAAGACCTTTTTGTAATTTTCCTAACTTTTGTGGTTTTTGTGTAATTACTGTAAAGTAATTATTTTTCGTCTTAGGGACCATTTTGTAATTTAATTTGGAAGATATTTTCAAAAAGGATTTTTTTTGCAATTTTTGGGAAGTGTGACAAGTGTCACACTCTCATTAGTCCACTAGTTGACATGTGTGTGGAAACACTTTGAGACCTTGGATGATGACACATGGAGGGTGAAGATTCACCCACTTGTTGGCCTAGGATTGGTGCACTTGTTGGCTTGAATGGTTGGCAAGTGTAGGCTTAGGATTAAGCCTACAATGGATGCTTGGATGAGTGACAAGTGTAGGCTCACAATTTGATCTTGCATTAGTGTGTGTGTGAGAGGTAGTGTAAGAGTACATAGTGAGTGGAGGATCTCTATCCCCTCCACTCACATTTCATCTTCATCATTTTTTCATTTCCTCCCTCTCTTGTAAAGAAAACCCTAGCCTCCATGGATAGAGCCGAAAGCCTTAAGCTTTGACCTTGATTTTTGAGAGCCTTCCATTGATTTCCAAGCTTGAACTTGGGAATACATTTTGTTCCCCTCATCTTCCTCTTCATAACCCTAGAAGGGTTTACCATTTTGTGTTGATTTGCCTTGGATTCTAGAGAGACGCTTCTCTAGTGAGGTAGGGGATGTTATAGGTTTATATTTTGTTATCTTGCATACTTTTGATGCTTATACAACTTGTATGCATGTTTTAACGTTAATTTGAGAAATTAATGGTTGTTGTAACTTGCATATAACTCACTTATGACTTGATATATGGCATAGCCATGACTTGATCCTTGTTGTATGTTAATTTGGGAGGATTTGAATAGGTTTCCAAATCTAGAGAATTAATGAATTTAATTTGATTTAAATTCTAGTAAATTGGGTTTTGCTTGTATCCCATTTTGGACTTGATATATGGTATGACCATGACTTAATCCTTGATATATATTAATTTGAGATCATTTGAACAACTTTTGAAATCTAGAGATTTAATTAATTTAAATTAATTAAATTCCACATGATTATATTTTTCTCCCTTTGTGAAATTAATGTGATATTTGCAACCACCATGGAATGGACATTCACATATATAAATTTGATAATTTTTGGACAACTTTGATTTCAAGAGAAATTGATTAATTAGGTTAATTAATTTCCTCTTAGTGTTCTAATGATAGGGACATCTATTTCATGGGGCTTTTGCCTATTTAGCATGTATCATGACTTGTTGCAACTTGGCTCCATTAATGTAGTTAATGAACTTGCACCTTTATCTTGGAATGGTTTGATTACTCATATGTTGCTTAGTAAGTAGTTGAATCATCAATCTCATACTTGTGGTATATTTACATCAATGGATTCTATGTGCTATATATCCTAGTTCATAGTCTATGTGGATACATACTATGATTTCTTGACATTTCACATGCCATCATAGTTGAGAACCTAGGGCGTGACTTGTGTGTTCCAAAATCTTGGTTGTATATGGAATGTGGCTTAATACATTACTTGTATCTTGATACTACCTTGACTTGCACAACTTGTTGATTTTGGAACTTGGGATATCAATCAAGAATTGACATGGCTAGGACTTGGTTCTAGTATGGGGGAATGTCCTTCTACAACTATAGTGCGCACTAGGGGAAAGGTACCCATGGGTTAGTAGCCCTAAAGTGATCTCAAGGGTACGGTTTAAATCCGGGCGATATCCGAGTTTTCACATTCGTTGATTTCACTCTTTAAATTTCAAGTTGCTATTCCTTGAAGATTTAAACCTGTCGTGTATGTGAAATGCTCCAATCTTATTTCATTGCGTAGATTTTATGCTTCATTCATGATTTAACCCCTTAAATTTCAAGTGTCGTATTCCTTGAAGATTTGTGACTCTTTTCGTGTTGTATGGATTATTTCAAGCCTTGTTCAATTACATTGATAATGTGATTCATGTTAATCTATAACTTTTCGCTTTTCATGAAATGTTCCAACTTTGGTCTATTGCATAGATATTATGCCCTATCCCTAATTTCAAGTATTCATCTTATCGTGTTGTATGGACTATTCTAAACCTTGTTAAATTGTATTGAAAATGCAATTCATGTTGATCTATACTCAAGCATCCTTCTTGTCGTGTTCTGTGGATTATCCCAATCTTAATTCATTTCATATACGTATATATGTCATGATTCTTGTTAATTTATGCTCTAGAGTAGCTTAGGATGCTCCTGGGTCTCACTTTAACATAGAAGTTAGGTAAAATGAGCCCTTTGACATGTTTCACCTTAAGGTGATAAATTGTAAAAAGCTAGGTCGATGCATGCTCATTTCCTACGAGTAGCTTTATGTTACTCACCCCTATGATACTGGGGCATATGTTAGGTACAAGAACCAAGGTTGCGGTTCTCGTCATGCTTGGATGATTGGTGGACTTGAAGATTTTCATTTCTTGTAAAGGTTGGCTTGAAAAGCCATTTGTAGACTTATATGTCAAAATATGTATATTTGAATTTAAACATGTAATGTGTACATGAGTACACTCTTTTCAATGTATTTGACATGTATGAGATGAGGCCGGAGGCCAATGACATGTATTTGTATCCTATACAGTTTTGACTTCATGAAATATTATGAAAATATTGAAAAATGTTAAGTTATTGTCTCACTATGCTTGCATCAGGTGTGGGAATTCCGTTCTGATTCTTCCGTAGGATCTCATTAATCATGCATAAAGTGTGGCCAAGGGCCAAACGGTAATTTCCAATCATTTGCTAATTTTGGTTTTTCAAAATATCCATTTCAAATTCATTTTTGCCTTTTTGGCCGTTGGGGGGTCGGATTTTAACTCGATCATTTTTAGGAGCCGCGGACCATTCCCGCGAGCTCAAAATCACTTATTGCATTTGTGTGCATATTCGTTTCGGCCTAGAAATGCATTTGGGGTCAAATGCATACTTGGTGCAAAGTTGCATTTTCGCCGTTTTGAGCCTACACTAAGCATAAGGGCATTTTGGGGTTTTCACTTGAAAAAATAAAGTTTTCTTTTGGCATGGTTAGCTAGAAAACATGATTTTGAGGGTAGTTTTTTCTTTGTGTTTTTCTCAAAAGGGCCCAGAAAGTCCTTAAAATTGCATTTCAAGTTAGCATTTCAGGTGTAGCCTACAGCAGTTCGAGCGCTCTAAAGAGGGGGGTTTGAGCGCTCTAACTTTGGGCAGAACTCTCTGGGCAATTTTTTAGTGCTCGAAGCCCTTGCTCGAGCGCTCTAGGTACTGTTCATGGGTGTATGTGTGTCTTGGTTCAGCACTGCACCTCCGACTTCAAATCATCATATCTTCTTCATTTTAACTCCGAATCAGGCGATTCTTGAGTCTAAATTGACCGCGCTGAAGTAGGATTTCCAATGGTACCAATTTCACATTCAGATTATTCTTTTAGCTCAAGATATTCAAGTTTTAGTAAGGTAGTATATGTTCTTGGTTCAAACAGGGATAGGGTTTCCCTTCCTTCGACTTCAGAACTTGATATCTTTGCCGTCCGGACTCCGAATCAAGTGATTCTCGAGTCTATCTTTATTAATTTTTTGTTGTCTTTCCAATGGTGTGCACGGTGGCACCCATTTCAGTGTGGAATGACCATTTTTCCCCTTGGTTCATTCTTATCCGTTTTTGAAACGTTGCTTCCGCATTTTCTTCCTTTGGGTTTCGTGACCTCGTTGAGGGTCAAATTGGTGTCTTAGAGGAGTGTTGTATCTCTAAAGACCATTTTTCTATCTTTTGCTTCCGCATTTCGGATCCGTTTTGGGTCATCACAGGACACACTGGGTTGAAAAATCCAGGGTCGTCACACACCCCTCTTGAATCTCATGCAAACAAGGTCAAAATGAAAAAATGGAAAAAAGGTGTTCTAGATTAAGAAGAGAGGAAGATATGTCTCAAGGTGGGTGATCAAATTCCTAAGGCGAAGGGTTCAAAATCCGAAAATGGCAAAGAGGGTTCTATTTGGCTGCAAGGTGGCTAAGGAGAAAACTTTATGAAATGGAATCTGTTCTCTAATTTCTCCACTCATATTAGGGCTTTGGTAGCCAAACAAACACACACACATACACTACCTCTCTCACACACTGATGCAAGACAAAATTTAGGTCCTCCACTTGTCACCATCCTAAGCTCTCACCTAAGATGCAATCTAAAGCCTACACTTGTCACCATCTTAGGCCTCCTCACAAGGCCTAATCCAAGTGCTACACTTGTCAAGATCCTACACCTCCAAGTGCACCAATCCTAGGCTAACAAGTGGGTGAATCCTCACCCTCCATATGTCATCATCTAAGGCTCCCAAGTGTCATCAATGGAATGCTTACAAGTGGACCAATGAGAGTGTGACACTTATCACACTTTCCAAAAATTGCTAAAAGGTCCCTCCCCAAAATTTCTTCAAAATAATATTGTAAATAGGTCCTTAAGACAAATATCTAAAGAAAATTTAATTACAAAAAACACCACGTAAAATAAAAATGTTTCCGAAGAAACTATGCGTCCATGCCCTACGTGAAAAGTAAACAACTAACATGCTTTTCTACAAAAGTAAAACTACGCATTTCATGAAAATCAAATGTAATGAATGCTCATGAAGTCAGAAATCAAATCCAAATAACAAAAGGAACTCAAAAACTCATTTACGCGAAAAAGAAAAATGCCAGAAAAAGAGAGAAGATAACACGGATCTCATAAGGATGACATCAATCTTGAAAGAAAAGAGTGTCAAAAACTATTCCCGAGCACTCAAGACGACCCAAAGGGACAAAACCCGAACTTAGAAAAGGAACTTTAATGGAAAAAGAAAATCTGTAAAAATGGGCAAAAAGAGCCTGTCATTATAGCACATGGAGGGGATTGCATTGAAAGAGATGGGGCAAGATGGTAGCTTGGGCATAAGTTAGTATTCACTTAGGGCTTGACATTTGGCATCCTTAGGACTACATGACCAATTGGAAGACCAAGGCTCACCCCTCTTCTTCTTCATTTTCGGATTGTTCTTCTTTCTCTACCTCTTTTATTTCTCTTTCTATATTTATACATACACACTTAAAACTCCATGTTTCTAGCTTAGATTTAGAGCAATTAGTGTGTGAGGTTGAAGATGCCGTAGGAGTGAAAGTGGAAGAGCTTGGAGAGGGGCAAAGGCTAAGGGGGATTTCGAGTTAGGGCTTGCATTACGGGCTTGTTTGGCTAAGCTAATTGAGGTAGGGGTTCCTAATTCTCTAAACTTTGCCTCTTTTTGAGAAATCTCCATTTGATTTTTCATGTGTTCCATACTGAATGCAAGCTTATGAATTACTAATATTTGGTTGAAGGTGATGAATTGAAAGCATCCTAATATGTTGAAGTTGAGCATGCCTTATGTGTTAAGTGTGTAGCATGATACTTTTAAGTTGTTGACATGCAAAATTCTAAATGTTGGCATAATTGTGATGATATGGAAATTATTATAAGCATGCTTATGATTGATGTCTAGTTCATTGAGAATGTTATATTATGATCCTATTGTAGAGAATGTTATGGTTTTATCATTGTTACTATTTTGATGAGAATAGAGTAAAATGATGAGATTGGTGCATATGCATGGCATGGCAAGAAAGGGAAATGTAATGACCCGGTCATTTTCTTCCTTTCCTTTTTCCTCAAATTTTGCGGATAAATTTTTTCCGTTGTCTTTTCTATTATGTGTTTGGTTTTTCATCACTTAGTGTCATCTCGAGTGCTCGAAAATGATTTCTAAGACTCTTTCCTTTGTATTGACAACTTCCTTTAAGGACCGAGTCATTTCCATATTTTTCGTTTTTCGACACTATTCATTTTTCGTCCTTTTCCCTATTATGTCTTTTCCCCGTTTGTCACTTTGTGGCACAACCTCACTTTTCATGCTCGGAGTTGGTTTTTAACTTCACATATCTTTATTCTAAGTGGTTTCTATGAAATACGTATCTTTGCTTTTGCAGTAAAGTACTTTGGTTGCTCCTGGTATCCATAGCGGCATGGATGCATTGTTTTTCAGAATCTTTTTTTTTTTTCTTAGGGTGTTTTTCATAAATATCTTTTGAAGATATTTTATTTCAGGGGTTTTTAAGAAAATATTTTTGGAAGATATTTTCATTTTGGGTTATTAGTGCAGTTAACCCTTTTTGGAGGGGCCATTGTGTAATTAAGGAAGTTATTGCAAAAATGCCTCGTTTTGAGCTTGTATCCTCGTATGGGATTCATTTTCACTTTTTTTCAAGTCGTGTACTCTTAGAATTGTCTTCTGATCGTTTTTCCCCAGTTTCAGGGTTTTTGGCCCTGGTTGCCGCCAAACTTGTTCGGGGCATATCTCTTTGTTCGGGACTCAATTTTTGATGCCTTTTCTTCTGTTGTTCATATATTCTTATTTTAATTCTTTTTCATTCATGGAGTTTTGCCATTTGAGTGCATCTACTCAAATTTCACTTTTTCGGACCCGCAGGGCCCTTTCGGGGTACTTTTAGGATTTTCCTATAGATAAGGGGTTATAAAGTTAAAAAGTGATCTTCCCCTCTCTCTTCATGCATGACCAGATGCTGCCATGGCAGCCCAAGGGGGGCTGCCACCCTTCTTTTCTCAATTAAACCTCATTCCCTTTGTTAAAAAGTTATAGTGCCTTCATGTTTTATGCTTGTCTTGACTACGCGCATCTTTCACCCTTATTAGAATCAATTTTTGACCATTTTTTTAGTTTGGGTTTAAGGTCAAGTTTGGATTTTGGTATGTCCTCTTTGGAGTTTAATGTTCACCGTGTTATCCTCGACATAACTTAGGAGTATCATCGGATTCAGAGAACTTTTCTTTCGGTGGGGATTTGAGATTTTCATCTCAAATTGAGGTAGGGGCAGTTATAGTTTCATATTTTTGTTGTCTTGCATGCTAATGATGCTTATACAACTTATATGCATGCTTTTGTTCATAATCTAGAATTTAATTTAATTATTTTCTTTGTGTAAGATTTAATTCTTATGATGACATTCAACTTAGAATTAAATTGTGCCATGATAGAAATTTAGGCCTTGGTATGGTGGATGATATATATTAAATTGGGATCATTTGAATAAGAATTGCAACTTTTATTTAATATTTATCTTTTGTGAAAGTTTAATTCACATAGTTGTATCAAGCATGAAATAAACTTGTAATGTGATATTAAAGTAGGTCTTGGTGAGTTCTTAAACATATGCTGAGAGCATTTGGAGTTGTTTTAAAATCTAGAGGAAATTAATTAATTAGCTTAATTAATTTTATTTTAAGTGTTGTAATCACTTAATTAATTATTTGATGTTATATATGTGATGACCATGATATATCCTTCAACATATATAAATTTGAGGTTATTTGGAATTAAATTGGAATCTAGAGAATTTAATTATTTTTATTTAATTAAATTCTATCTAATTGCTCCATGGATTTAATTGTGTTTTGGAAGTTGTTTCTATGTTTAAATCATGGACTTGGACTTGTATATTCACTTGGTTACATTTTGAGCATTGGATAACATAGTTTTTATATTTATATTCATGAGAATATGTTTTTCTTATTGAATATATCATTGTCTTGTGTAATGAGTTACACATTTTGTATTTGACATCTTTCATACTATAGTAGTTATGGACTTAGAGCATGTATTGTATGTGTTTCCAATTTTGGTTGTAAGTGGTAGATAGTTGATTATCTTGTATATACATGTTGATATATACGTTGTTGCACAACCTATTGATTTTGGAAACTTGGGGATGTCGTTGTTTGACTAAGGCTAGGATATGTTCTAGTACGGGGGATTGTCCCTCTACAAGTCTAGTGCGCACATAGGGAGGTTACCCGTGGGCTAGTAACCCTAAAGTAACATGGTGTCGGTCTAATCTGGTGTGACGTCCAAGTATCCACCTCGATTGATTTCGCATTTCATTTCAAGTTGATAACTAGATGATATCGTAACTTGTTGTTCCTTATTTGATTTTCCATTTTGAGCTTCAAGATATTAACTTGAGAAATCATGATTTATGCGTTGTATTGGAAGTTCCAATGTTGGTTAGATTGCATCGATATCGTGACTTGTGTTTTATTGTTCTAATGTAGCTTAGGATAATTCCTTAGACTCATTTGGAACATAGACGCTAGGTGGTATGACCCACTTTAATTGTTTTTGTATCTTAGATTGCAAATTGATACTGTTGAGAACATATATCTTGTCGCCTTGTATAGTATGCTTCTATATGGTTAAATTGCATGAATGATGTGATTTATGTTAGAAATGATCTAAGGTGGCTTAGGATGCTCCTTGAGTCTCATTTTGACATAGACGTTAGGTGGCATGAGTCCCTTGACATGTTTCACCTTAAGGTGATAATTTTGTAAAATGCTAGGTCGATGCATGCTCATTTCCTACGAGTAACTTTATGTTACTCACCTCAAAGTTACTGGGGATTTGTTTCAGGTACGAAGGCTTGGTTCGTGATGCTTATCATTCTTTAGATGACTTGTAGTTTTTAAGTTTCTATTTCATGCAAATGTTAGCATGAAATGTCATTTTGTAGCCTTATATGTCAAAACTTGTATACTTTTTGGATGCTTATTTTGTATGTATGACATGAGGCCAAGGGCCATTAATTCTAAAGTTTACAAATATGTTTTTTAAAACTTGAGATTTTAGTGCTTGGTACTATTCATCGACTTTTTTTTTTGAAAAATGTGTCGACCAATCCTAAACTTCCAGGGGGGTGTATTTTAAGATTGTATTTTCAATTTAGACAATTTAAAAACCTTCCGAAGCCCTATTTCCTTTCCTTTGGTAGCAACTCGGAAAGATTTTAAACTTCTTGACCTGATTTTCTTGGGGGTATTCTGGGCATTATACAGTGCATTTTCTTTGTTTTCGTCCATGCAGTCAGGTAGAAAACTTGATTTTCCCCCGCGCGCGCGCGCTGGGGGGTGGGGGTTTCTTATTCGTGTTTTTCCAGAAAAATTCATTTGATGGCCCATTTTTGCTCTCAGTCGTGGATAGATCCTGCAACAGCTTTTTGACCCTTTTGACCTCTTCGGATCTAGGGGTAATTTGGGTATTTCACAGTGAGTTTTTTTTTTTGTGTTTTCCTCCGCGTTATCGGGTAGAAAACTTGATTTTGGGGGGGAGGGTTTCTTCTTCGTGTTTTTCCAGAAATATTTGTTTCGAACCTCATTTCGGATCTCAGTTCTGGCTGGAACTTTTCTTCCCCTAGCATGTCATGGTGCTTGTCGGGGTGCTCGTCTCGACGTCGTGACGTTGACCTTTGTTTTCGCTCGTTCTCCTTCGTCCGGACTCCAAATCGAGTGAATTTTTTTTTTAACTTGATTAATTTTTCGTTTTCTTTCCAAAGGTGTGGTCAGTTATACCTAGATCTTCCTAAATAATTACCAGTATCCTTTTAGCCTTAAGGGCTTGTTTTTCTTTGTCATGCCGTTTCTCCTTCATCCGGACTCCAAATCATGTGATTCTTGAGTCCATCTTGATTAGTTTTTCATTGTCTTTCTAGCGGTATGCTCGGTGCCACCCGAATCAATATTTTCAAAAATGACTATTTTGCCCCTAAGGGTTAAATTGTTACTTTTTCGATCTTTTGTTTTCGCGTCAGTTCTCATTAAGTTCCAGACCTCATAGAAGGTCATCAAAGTGTCTTAGAGGCATGTTGTGCGTTGGGAGACCGTTGTCTTGTTTCTTGCTTCCGCATCTGGATTCGCTATCGGGTCAATCTCTGATTCATCACAGGATGCACTGGCTTAAAGAACCAAGGTCATCACAGGAAATGTAAAAAGGTTTAGAATGATATTTTTATAAATAAAAAAAAACTAGATTTTGTGAGTCCGGTGCTAATTCAGCCTAGAGGGAGCTTGTGCTTGTTCAGGACACGAAAAAGTTGATACTAGGCCCCAAATGATTGCCGAATTTGGAACCAGGAATAATTATCAACCTCACCTCAGTAAAGTCGGTTAGCAGTTTTCAAATGTGAGATTGGGGTCAGTAGAGACCAAGTTTAGGGCTGATAGAGGCCAAGTTAGGGTCGGTTGAGACCAAGGCTGGAAAATATGGGGTATTACATTGCATTCATGCATACTTGTGTCAAAATGCTTAAACATTGTTGTTGAGATTGTTTTTTGAATTAAATGTCATGAAAACCCCAAAGTATGATCCCGGTTCCTTTATCCCATATGTGTGACATATGCTCAAGGGAGTCCAAAGTTGGTGCATTAGGCATCTTCTACTGAGCCTCTGTGCTCACCCCTTCCTTTAATATTTTTCATGTCATGACGATGACGTGGTTGGTGATGAACCCTCACAAGTGTAGTTAAGGTTGCGAAAGCACCATTTTTTATCATCTTGTATTAGACGCTTAAATTGATGTAGATTCTTATAAAGTATGGTAATTTTGACCATAAGAGTCTAAAATTATATTTGTAATCTTTTGAATTATTTTTGATTCATTTCGGATATGTAAATGATGAAACTATGATTATTTTTTTACATTGAAGTTTTGAAATGAAAAGTAATTTAAAAATGTATTTCAATGTTTCACTTTTTGTATTAATGCATGCGTGTGAGTTGGAATAGGGGAAAAGACGTAAAAAAATGACCAAACAGGGGTTCGGGATCATAAACGAGGGCAAAAAGGGGCGAACAGCCCATTTTTGGGCTTTTTCGAGTGGTCGGCGTGCACACCTGGGTGACAAGGACACTCCCCGAGCGCTCCAAGGATGCCCACGGAGCATTTTATGGGTGTCCACCGAGCGCTCAGGGCGTGCGCTAAGGTGCCCGTGGCACCTTCTGAGCGCTCCGAGGACATCTACGGAGCGTTCAGAGGACATCGACGGAGCGCTCCAAATTAAAAATTAGGTGCTATTTTTTTAAACATTTTTTGTTGGCCCCGAGCTTCAACGTATGGGTCCCACGGGGTATTTAGGAGGCTTGGATCACTATAGCCCTGTCAGAATGCAAGTGGATTGGTCCGAAATGACATTTTTACCCTTTTTAGTCCTAAGACAGGTGACCTCAAACCAAGTTGTTTTCTTTCACTTACAAATGAATATAAGTGACTAGATATGACCTAGATGACAATTGTAAGGTCTCCAATGCGTCGTATGGTCCAAAATGACCAATTTACCTTGTAACCCTAAGTGGACCGATTTGAAGAGGGAGTTAATTCTTTCATCCGTAAGTCCGAAAGTGATCCAATTTGATTATTAATGACCAAAATGATATTATTATGACCTTTAGTGCACTATTTTGGTCAAAATAAACATTTTATCCTTGGGTGTACCCTGGTCGGGTTAAGACTCGGTTAACGATCCGGATCCCCGGGTTTAGGTTGTTACAGATTTGGTATCAAAGCTTTAAGGTCAAATACCTTCCAGACGACGGGTAGTGGCTTACCTAGATGAGGTAGAAAGCTAACTTGCATTAACTGCATGTTTCATGCTTAAGTATATAATGTTTTGAGAAGCATGCTTACTTGCTACGTGCTTACGTGTTTAAATGCAAGGCCATGTAAATGAAATGCGTATGTGTGAAGGGTCTATTTGATTAATGAAAGTAATTAGATTTTTAAAGTATGACGTATGGACTATGTGATTACTTGTTAAGTTGTTTGTGAATGATAAACATGCTATTTGTGATAAGATGACAAGTATGATGTCCATGGCAGTGGCAAGTGGTAGGCACGATTTGTACAATTATATTTTAGATGATAATGTGATGGGTAGTTGGGCATGGTTTATAGAAGTATGTTCTTTATATATGAAAAGATGAGGACTAGAAAGAAAGTAAAATGTTAAAATTTTAAATGAAGGGATACGATTGTACCAAGGTGTGGGTTATGGTTTATATATATATATATGTTTATATACAAATGCAGTTGAGCAGGTGATAGTTGCTAGTATGGTTGAGTACTTGTTAATGGTGTTGTTCGTTGTGTGAGTTATGGCCTGAGTAGGTGAGGAGCTCAGTTGCTCCAAGGTTGTTTGGGTGCCAGTTCTTATCGAACTAATGGATTGGATTTCTAGGTTGTGGATTGAGCTATTCGGTGAGTGATTGTTCCAATATTATCATTGTTTTCATAGTATGGTGTTTGGGGTACGACTTTAGAAGGATTGCATATCACATAGTGCAGTGTCCAGGGTGAGACGTATGAGTTTCATGTGTTAGTGTATAGGTTTTGGTGACTGTGGAGATCAGGTGTACGATGTGAGGTTTCGTGAGAAATGTGTGACTTTAAGATGTGGGTGTTGTGACTTAGGTCACGATTTGGTGTAGAGGTTCTCTTCAAACCAATTTGTGGTAGGTGTGATAGAGATTGGTGGAGTTATGAGTATGGTCTAGGGATTGTGGATGTATATTTTGTGTACTTTTGTATGGTTCGATGAGATGTGTTGGTTATAGGTGTTAAGGGGACTTGTTATGACCTAGTAAGTATGGATTAACCTAAGTTTTGAGTGGAGTTATGCCGGTGTCGGGTGATCGACTAGTAGATGCAATTCAATTAGTGGTCTTGAAAGAGTCTGTTTTAGAGACGGGTTTGTTGGGAGATGATTTCCATTTTGGAAACTTACAGAGGTGTGTTAAGGATGTTTTGACTCTCGATGAGTTGATTGTGTGGTGTTGTTGTCTAGAGAATCTCGAGGTTATATGTAGTGGTCAGTTTTTGCTGGATAGTGTTGAATTACATGATACGGGCAGTTTTTGTTGTTAAGGTGTTTGGTTGTTTACGGGTAAGGTGGTGGATGGTTGGTACTGTGTTACTACGTGGATTGTGTTTTAGAATTTGAAAGCTATGATCTGAACTTGTACTTGGAGCATGCTTAGGGTATCGGGAGTGATACTCGTTATTTTGCGATCCAGGCGGGTGGAGTGTTTATTGGAATGACTCGGGATGAGGGAGATTTCATAGGTTTGGCAGGTAGCCCCATTTGACTTTTGTCGGGGCCAAGGGTGTTCTAAGGGACAGTGAAGAGAAGGGGTGATGATGTTGAAGTTAGGACGTGAAGTTTCCTTGACTAAGCGTGTGATACCCCAAAATTTTCATATGTAGGTTGGCCAGAACCATATCCAGAAACATAGGGATATAAAAAACAATATAACAATAAACGAACACGGAATACAAGGAGAATAAAAAATAAATAAATAATTTAGCTGATAGAAATTCTATTGATAAAATAAACCATTCCTTACAAAATAAATTCATAAATATAGTTCTCTAGAATACAACTTGGGAATCCTGTAAGTCAAGGACCCCTAAACCAAATCGACTAATCTATCAGTTTATATACATAAATAAATTATTAGCTAACTATTAAATGTCAACACTACTTAAAAGTAGATGAAAATCAAGTCTCCAAGCTACAGATCCTCAACCTCGAGACTGGAACTTCTAATAACCTAAAAAATAAAGCGTGGGTTAGACCCACAAGTAAGCTCTGATAAGTGCTGAAATGTTGCACATTTCAGCATCTAAGCTAGGGTATTTTAGTTCTTACATCTATCTTACTTTCATGTTTTAGATCTAATTTATATTTTTGTCAATTTTAGGTCAATAAGGTTCAAACAGACTAATTTCAGTTCATTAAAGCCTTTTTGGAGTCAAACAAAGACAGTTGGAAAAATGTTAGAAAATGGCAAAAAGAGGACGCAACCATTATTCGTATAGTGTGCTTATCCTTCAAAAGCGGTCAATTCTACCTTTTTTCGGGCCTTTGATGATGTTCCCTACGATCAAGAAGCAAACCGATTAACTGGTGTCACTCGGACCGAGTTGCACAAAAGTGTGGTGAAATGTGGTCAAGTTTGAATTTATAGAATACCACTACCACTACTAACTATTAACGTAGCTAAAGTGAGTAAGGATTGTCCCAAGGGAAAGGAATGGTACTTTAGAATCAATGATGGATTAGTAGGTCGAATGATCAAAAATGGGGTTTGATTTTACTAAACTAATGGTTCAATTAAAGCAATGCAATTAAATGACAATCTAGAAATTAGAGAAAGATATATGAGAGAAAGGTCTTGGGGCTTAGAGTTCACCACTAAGCTTTACTTCACCAAACACTAGTAATTATAAATTAATGGGGAAATTCAAGTTATGAAATGTGTGTGTGTGTCACCAATTGAAAACAATGCATAATGGATGGCAAATAAGCATAGATTGTCTAATCAATCTAGTGAGTAGCACAACCTATTAAATGAGATCAATAACCATTCAATTAAACCACAATTATAGCACACACCAAAAATCTAGAGAAATGTACTTCTTGCACTCATAAGTATAGAACATCAAACAACAACAATGGATTGTCCATCTATCTAAGAAATTAAAGCAATTACACTACAACTAAGCTAGTGACATGAAAATTAAACTAATTAAACTAAGGGTGTGGCACAATCCACTGGAGTGGAAATGGGAGAGCATATCTATGGATTTTGTGGAAGTGTTGCCAAATTCTTTCAAGGGGCATAATTCCATATGGGTCATTGTGGATAGGTTGACCAAGTCAGCTCATTTCTTACCTATTTGCACTAATTTCACTTCGGAGCAGTTGGCAAGGCTTTACATATCAGATATTGTGAAGTTGCACAGCATTCCCTTGTCTATTATATCAGACAGGGATTCGAGCTTTGTGTCTGGTTTTTGGAAGAGTTTTCAACAGGCTCTGGGTACGGAATTGCACCTTAGCACTGCCTATCATCCTCAGACTGATGGACCGACTGAGAGGATTAATTAGATCATGGAAGATATGCTACGGTCGTGTGTTCTTGACTTTAAGGGACACTGGGAGGATTATTTGCCACTTGTGGAGTTTGCTTATAACAATAGTTTTCAGAAGACTATTGGGATGGCACCCTTTGAGGCGTTATACGGCCGACCGTGTCGATCACCCATTTGTTGGATGGAGGTTGGCTAGAGCAGATTCTTGGGTCCTGAATTCATCAAGGATACTTATGATAAGATAGCTCTTATTCGAGATCGCATGCGTACTGCCCAAAGTAGGCAGAAGAGCTATGCTGATCGTCGTACTCAGGCAGTGGAGTTTCAGATTGGGGATCAAGCTCTACTCAAAGTGTCTCCTATGAAGGGTGTTATGCCCTTTGGGAAGAAAGGGAAGTTGTCTCCGCGGTTTGTCGGTCCATTCATGATTACGGATCGAGTTGGAGCTGTTGCTTATCGGTTGGCACTGCTGGATAATTTGGACCGCGTACACAACGTATTCCATGTGTCCATGTTGCGGAAATTTCTGCGAGATGAGGATCGATATCAGCATATAAATGTTGGGGACATTGAGTTACAGCCGGATGCAACTTATTTGGAGCCACCATGTCGTATTGTTAACCGTCGGGATCAAATCCTTCACAATAAGGTTATCCCTTTGGTTCGTGTGCAGTGGAGTCATCACAATGAGGCTGAGTCCACTTGGGAACGGGAGGATGTCATTCGCTCGCAGTTTCCTGAAATATTGGAAGAAGGTAAGAGCGAATTCCGAGGACAGAATTCCTTTTGTTAGGGGGGAAGAATGTAATACCCCTAATTTTAAAAATGATAGTCTCGGCATTTTTATTTGTTATTTTTATTATTTTTATTGCTTTTGGATGATTATTTGGTTTAATTATTTTTATTTATTAATTTGATTTAATTGTTTACCTATGTGACATGTGTTTATTTTATTTATTAATTTGATTTAATTGTTTACCTATGTAACATGTGTTATCTTTTATTATTTAATTAGTTAAGTGTATTTAATTATTTAATTGAATTTTAATTTAATTATGTTTTAAGCTACAGTAATCTTTGGGGTTGAAAATTCATGTATAGGTAAGCCGTAACAGAGATAGTTTCATGGGCCGACTAGGTTTAGAATTAGGGCTCTGTCTCTAATTAAATAAGGATTAGGGTTTAGGATTTTTACGCCTATATATACATAGTTATAATCTATATTAAGGGTCGGAAAAAAAAAAAAAAAAAAAAAACATACTCACGTAACATAGATACAGAGAGTTACAGAGTGAGGCTTTGAGAGAGCAGATTAAGTTTGTGAGGTTTCCAACCGAGGCTTCAAGATTTGGCTTAGGAAAAGGGAAGAACAGAAGTAATAGGAGGCTAGACAGTGTTGCAGTAATTACCGGAAAACTTAGAGACAACGCCGAGATTTCATAACTGAAATCACAGGCAAGTTCTTCTCTTTCTCCTTCTCTTTGGCTCGTGTTCTGTGTACCTAGATAATCTTTAGGGTTTAATCAATCAGTAACTAGAATTTACCTATTTAACTTATGCTATATTGATGATCTGCTGTGTTGAAAATAAATCTGTTGCAATGCATACAAGTTTCGTTCCAGTTTTTTGTCCTGCAAGCATGTTGTTTCTGTTGTAACTTTAGTCTCTGTATTTGATTGCAACTACTGTAAACAAAATATAGGAACAATACTAGGGTTATATAAAACTCATAGGGTTGTTATTATTCTATTTTAAATATGTGTTGCAATTTGTTCCGTTTCAATTTGTCAAATAGTTTCAGATTTGTTCCTATCGCATGTTAGTTCGGTAGCAAAGTTTAATCTCTGTGATTGGGTCTAATGGTTGTTATCAAACCTTTGGGATGTTCTTGGGTGTTAATAAGACACTTAAGATCAGTTTAAGAAACCAAACAAAAGGGTTGTAGTTGGCTGGAGTTGGAACAGAGGTCAGAACAAAGCTGAAACGGAGAGGAAGCTCACAGGGGGAGAGAGAGCCGGCTCTGGAATGCCAAGAGCCGGCTCCCACCTATTAGAGCTGGCTCCAAGGTGTGGTAGAGCCAGATCTATGTCACCTTGAGCCTGCTCTACTTTTCTAGAGCGGGCTCTTTCTTTGTTTTGTGCGTAAAAGTGACTTTCAGACACTGTTTGGGCATTCTGGGTTATTAATCAGTTTTAAAAATTTAATTGGGTGTTTAAATAATAATTTTAACATGTAACTAAGGTCTTGAATTGCATAAATTTACCCCTTAGTTTTAAATAGAATTAACAGTACGCTATTTGACAACTTTGCGTACAGTTAACGGCTGAAAGAAGATTTGTTGATTAATTTTAATCTGACGGTTTAGGGTGCTATAAAATGATTTTAAATTTATTTTAGATGCACAATGAAGTCTTTTAGAGTAATATATTAAACTTTTGGCATAGTGGGGGCTTTGTGCTAAAGGATACAACAAAATATAAGTATATGACTTACTACTCTGTTACCCGATGGAGGGAACTAGATCGCTTAAATTAATTTAGCGATTTATCGGACTATAATATTATTATAGAACTAATTTTAAATACATGATAGGGTCATTGTTTTATTAAATTTGAACTATGCATGTGTTGGATGTTAATTGTTAGAATATTTAATTCTTCGATGCAATTACATGGATTACTACTGGAGTTTGATTGCTAAATTGTTAATATTCCTTCTGCAATTATTTGGATATAAATTTTGGATTGTAAATTACTAAACTATTATATATATGATGTAATTTATAAGGATATAGAGAATTGTATGCACCGGTATGGGACGGTGACATACTGGTGACGATTTAGCTCCAAACACCTAAACCTAACCTAACGGATTTAAGGAATGGATTTATAAATATTGAATCCTAATTTTGGTTAAGACATATCAACTGCAACTAAGTTGAGTGGCTTCCTGGATTAATGAATGGTGGTTAAGTCACATCAACTGAATAAGTTGAGTGACTAACCAGTTGGTTTGTTGTATGTCAGTTTAATAAATATTTAAACTACATACCCTGGATTTGGATGGATTTTATATATATGTTTATGGTACCACGAGCTGAGCTTGAGTCTCAGACTCGTTGGTTAGGGTGCGTATATGCGGTGGATGCGTAGCTGGTTATAATAGGTTGAGGTGTACCATGTTAGGTCTAGGTACTCATGCCCACCTTTGAGTGCGTATTCGCATGTTGCCTTCTATTCAGATTGAGACCCCTATTATAGACTAGTGAATGTCCCTTTGTGTGGATATATTTATACGTATGGACTAGATAGATATTATGAGGTGTCTACGGTGTATCTGCGTATCGGGTCACTGTATGGATTGCAGTTAGATTAGAACTTGCTCTTGAGTCTGACCCACTCCTTTATTATTCATTTCAGGTACCGGATGGTTCCAGCCTTAGAGCTTGATCGTGCTTGTCGAGAACAGTCTCACATTCATCTGATTATGTAGGACTTCTCTCGATGTTTCTAGCATTATCTATTTTCAGTTTTTTAGTTTCAATTAAATTTTTGGTTAGGGGTCCATCCAGTGGATTCCCAAGTTGTAACCTTGAAGTTTTGGAGGATTGGAGTTTTATTTTCAATTATACATGGAGAGTTTTATTATTATTATTTCTTTCAGCTTTATTCTATCTTTATTGTTTCTTTTTGTCATCTGTGTTCACTTTAATATACTTTAATTGTTTGATATTCCCTCGGGTTTGGGCCTGGGCCTGATCAACCCGTGTCTCGGATCCGAGGGTATCACAAAAATGCTGAAAAATGCTTAGACATTGTGTCATAACTTTTGCATCGGGTGTGGGAATTTCATTTTTATTCTTTCGTAGGGTCTCATTAATCATGTATGAAGTGTAGCCAAGGGCCAAACGGTAATTTGAAATCATTTGTTAATTTTGGTTTTCAAATTTTTCAATTCTTATGCATTTTCGCCTTTTTGGCCGTTGGGGGGTCGGATTTTGCATCGGATCTTCTCGGGAGCCGCGGACCATTCCCGCGCGCTTAAAAACACTAAATGCATGCTTGGTGCAAAGTTATATTTTTTAAGTTTTTGACCCCTTACTGAGCTAGAGGCATTTTGGGCATTTTACAGTGAGTTTTTTTTAATTCTCTTGCAAGTCATGTAGAAAACTCAATTTTGAGGGGGTTTTTTCTTTGTGTTTTTCCAGAAAAATTCATCTACTAGCCCGTTTTTACTCTCTGTTCTGGCTGATTTTCGAAAAAAAAATGCATGTACCAGCTTTTTGGGTCCCTCTTGACCTACACTGTTCTAGGGGCATTTTAGGGATTTTATAATGTATGTTTTTTTCGTTTCTTCCACATAACCAGGTAGAAAACATGATTTTAAGGGGGGTTTCTTCTTCGTGTTTTTCCAGAAAAGTTCATTTTAGGGTCCATTTTTAGCCTCAGTTCTGGGAAAAAAATCAAAAGTTGCCTTCTGTCAAAACACTATTCCTGCCCAGATTTTCGTACTCGGAAAAGTTGGTTTTTATGAAACATTGAGGCTTCATATCTCCTTCATCCTGACTCCAAATCAAGTAATTTTTGAGTCTAAGTTTATTAAATTTTGCTTGTCTACCCAACGGTATGAACGGTTGCATCCAATTCTATTTGAAAAGACCATTTTACCCCTTACAAAGTACCCTTGCCACATTGATTTGAACCCAGAAGTCTATTTTTTTCAAATTTTGAGGCTTCATATCTTCTTTGCCCGGACTCCGAATCAAGTGATTCTTGAGTCCAGATTTATTAAATTTTCCTTGTCAATCTAATGGTATACTCAGTTGCATCTAGTTTTGTCTTAAAAGACCATTTTACCCCTTGTAAAGTACCCTTGCCGCATTGATTTTAACTCAAAAGTTTGATTTTTTGAAACTTTGGAGTTTCATATCTTCTTCATCCGGACCCCGAATCAAGTGATTCTTGGGTCTAACTTGGTTAATTTTTCGCTGTCTTCCCAGTGGTGTGCTCGGTAGCACCCGATTCTATATTTTTAGAAATAACTATTTTCCCCCTGGGGGCTTAATCGTTATTTTTTCGATCTCTTGCTTCCGCACTTTATTTCATTGAGTTCCATGACGTCATGGAAGGTCATCAAAGTGTCTTAGAGGTGTGTTGTGCCTTGGGAGATCATTGTCTTGTTTCTTACTTCCGCATTTCGGATCCATTACCGAATCATCCTTTCGGTTCATCACTGATGCACTAGCCTAAAAATTAGGGTCGTCACACCCGCGGGAACAGTTCCAGCTCCAGACATCTTTCTTCAACGGGACATATCTCACTTGTTTTAACTCCGAATTAGTCCGTTCTTGAGTCTAAACTGACCGCATCGAAACAAGCTTTCCAATGGTACCAATTAGAGCTTCAGATTCAATTTGTAACTCAAGTTATTCAAGTTTTAGTGAAATAGTGTCAGGATTTGGTTTGAACCGGGATAGGGTTTCCCTTCCTTCAACTTCGTGACTTGATATCTTTGCCATTCGGACTCCGAATCATGTGATTCTTGAGTCTATCTTTGTTAATTTTTCATTGTCTATCCAATGGTGTGCACGGGGGTATTCAATTCAGTTTGGAATTTCCATTTTATCCTTTTATCCTTAAGTGCTCATTTTTTTTTCGTCTTACCATTTCTCCTTCGTTCGGACTCCGAATCATGTGATTATTGAGTCTATCTTGATTAGTTTTTCATTATTTCTCTAGTGGTGTGCTTGGTGGCACCCGAATCTATATTCTCAGAAATGACTATTTTGCCCCGGGGGGCTTAATTGTTACTTTTCCGATCTCTTGCTTCTGCACTTATCCCTTTAGGTTATGTGACCTCATGGAAGGTCATCTTAGGGTTTTAGAGGTGTGTTATGCCTTGGGAGACCAGTTTATTGTTACTAGCTTCCGCATCTTGGATCCAGTTCGGGTCATCACAGGACACTGGGTTGAAAAAAATCCAGGGTCATTACAAATTTGGTCTCCCACATTGAAGATCATAGCTTCCTCTCCTCTTGGTCGAGAACACCTTTTTACAGTTTTCCATTTTGAGTTCGTTTGCCTTAGATTCTAAAGGAACAATCCTCTAGTGAAGTAGGGGGTGTTTTCATGTTTATAATCTTAGTGTTTTAAGTGTCTTTGAAGTTTAATATAAATTGTACACATGTATCTTTTACATTTTAAGTTTGTCTATAGTTGTATCTTGCATGAAATCAAGTTAAGACTTGATATTGTTTAAGGCCTAGACTTGATCTTTAATATATATAAAGCTTATTTCATTTGAAAATGATTTGAAATCTAGAGAATTGAAACTCACTATTAGTATAACTTGTATGCATGTTCCTTTTGAATTCTAAGGTTATATCTAGATGAAAAATGAATGAAATTAACTTAGGGTTTAATGTAGTTTAAGGCTTGTTATGATATACTACTTGTGTAGAAATTGTATTAAATTTAGAGATGATTTAAATTCTAGAGATTTAATTATGGGAATTCCATTAAATTCTATATAATTATTTCTATATATTTAATTGTGTATTTGATGTTGTTTTTGTTGTTTAAATCATGACTTAGAAGCTTATTGTATATTCTTGTGAAATGAGATTAAATTCTAAGTAATTGTTTCCATGGATTTAAATATATATTTGGTGTTGTTTTAATGTTTAAATCATGGATTTAGAACTTGTTGTATAGTTACATAATTAAACTTTATGTATTGATGACATGGTTGTAACTTGTAGTAATTCACATTGTGAAATTGACATATTGCATGCCATTATAGCTTGAGGACTTAAGACATATGTTATGTGTTTTCAAATATTTGATTGTGCATGGTAAATGGCTAAGTGCATTTGGTATATATGTATATGCATTGTTGCACAATTTGTTGATTTTGGATTCTTGGGGTATCGTTGTTGTGACATGGCTAGAGTAAGGCTCTAGTATACGAGATACGAGTTTTCCCTACATTATAGTGCGCACTTAGGGAGGTTACCCACAGGCTAGTAACCCAAAAGTAACCATTTTTGTTGGTTCTATTTTGGCATGATGTCTAAGTATATCCACTTTGTTTGATTTTGCATTTCATTTCAAGTTGATGACATTAAATCTTGTAACATGTTGTTTCATTTATTTGATTTCGTACTTTGATTCAAGTTGATAACATTATGAAGTTGTAGCTTGTTGTCGTAAGATGGTTTCTCCAACGTCGTTTAATTATTTTATCCTTGTGGTTTATGTTATAATATTCTAAGGTAGCATAGGGATGATCCTATAATCTCACATGGACATAGACGTTAGGTGGCATGAACCACATGGATCGGTTTATATAAACTTGCAAAACCATTAAAACTTTAGGTTATACGCATGTTCATTTCCTACGAGTAACTTGTTTACTCACCCTAGTTGTTTGGGATATTTTCAGGCAAAGAAACTTTGTTTTAGGAAGAACAACATCCCAGGTCGGCTTGATGTGTTGAAGTACTTTTGATGTGTTTTTTTGTATACATGCACATGTTAGCATGTTTGTTTTACTTTTGAAGTTGTAACGCTTAACTAGGTTTTGGCATTTCATTTTTAATTTGGAATATGTAAAGCGTGCCTAAGCACACAATTTGGGACCCTCTTTATATGTATGACGTGTGGCCAAGGGCCAAATAACCTTTTGATTGTATCTATGCTCGTTGGTTTCGAGTTTTACTTTTAAATGACCATTTTGCTCCTAGGGTTAAACTTAATCGTTTTCAAAACTTCATTTTCGCTTTTGTTTTCTTTTCAGTTCCACGGCTTCATAGGAAGCCATTTTTGTGTCTTAGGGATGACGCGCATCCGTAGAGATATTGTTTCTTTAATTCGCTTCCGCATTCGGGATCCGTTATTGGATCACCTTTCGGGTCATCACTGACGCACCGGGTTGAAAAACTAGGGTCGTCACATGTCCAACAAAATATCTCCTTAATGTCTATATATATATGTGTGTGTGTGTGTGTGTATACACGAGTAAAAGGTTTACAATGCCTTCTAATGAAAAGGCACAACCGGGAGAGGTTCTCGATCCCGAAAATCGTCCCGACTTTTGAAAAATTCTAAAAATGATATAGTCACTTCTAATTGACTTAAAATGATTAAAAATGCACTTCTAAGTCCCTCGACTCAAAATATGACCGAAATAGCCCTCAGGGCCAGTGTAGCAGCAAAAAGAGGTACGGAAAATGAATAAAATAAAATTTTTAAAAAATCCAAAAAAAGTCGGGACATTACAAAATCATTCGAGGAGTGTTCTGGTGTATATCGTGCAGTGCACCAAATTGCAAGGTGTGTGATGAAATATGGCCAAGTTTGAATTTGTAAAATGCCACTACCACTACTAACTACTACTAACGTAGCAAGAGTGAGTATGGATCATCCCAAGGGAAAGGCACGATATTTCAGAATTAATGTTGGATTAGTAAGTCGAATGATCAAAAGAAGATTTTGTTAGTTCAATTACACTACAATGTAAACTAAAGTAATGCAATGTAAAGCAAGTAAAACAAATGAGATGTAAAGAATGAAAGAGGGTTCTTGGGACATAAAGTTCACCATTAAGCATTGCCTTCCTAGACATTTAACATTTGATAAATTAGGGGGATTATGTGTTGTAAACAAAGTGTGTGCTGATGAGCACTGAATATTACATATTCGAGCCCCTAACTATACGTATGTTAAGGCCTAAAGTAATACTTCTATCTATATTTAGACTAATTTATGTTTAATGTGTGTTTGTAGGTACTTTTCTAGATAAATGGTTAAAATTGGGACTTTATGATGATATTGAGGATTACAGAGTCGTTGCCGGTCATCCAGAGCAAGCCGAGAGCTTAAATGGTGAAGTTTGAAAGAATTCAAAATCCAAAGCTCAAGCCCAAGTCTTGAGGCTCGAGCCTTACAAGTCAAAGAAGAAAAATCAACAAGGCATTAAAGCTCGAGCCTTGTACCTTTGGGTTCAAGCCTGACCAAAGGGTGCTCAAGCCTTGACCCTTAAGCTCGAGCATAAGGTGCCGAAGAGTTGATTTCCAAGCTCCCAGACCTCGTGCCTAACCCCAAGGATCGAGCACCATCCATTGAAGCTCGAGCCTTGAGAACCAAATGCTCGAGCCTGGTACCTAGTGCTCGAGCCCAAGAAGCTTGGATCGAGCAATGTTAAAAGATTTCAATCCCAAACGATATTATAAGTGTTGAAGAAAAAGATGCTTCGGAAAGCTCGAGCCTTTGTTCCTAAAGCTCGAGCCTTCCATGACATGTCAGAGTTAAGTTACGGGAATGTTCTCTTTTTAAACTGTATCTCATTCCAGATGGGCCAGAAGACCTAAAAGCTCACCAGATCCTTATTTTCTTCTATAAAAGAAGGCTTAAGCCTTGATAGAAGAGGTCTAAAATTCCAAGTCCTTTTTCTAGTGTGATTCAGAAGGCTGATAATGTAGTGGCTTTTAGGGTTTCCATAACCTTAGAAAGTGAAGATCCTGAGAAGAAAAGTGACGTCCGTGATGATGGAGACAACTCCAACACAGATGATATCTGACATCGTCATGAGTAGCTAATTCCTCTCTTATGGCACTGATGTAACCCAATCTAGTATTATGGTTTGATTATTCTTAACTCGGGATTATTTAAATATATTATGTTTTCTTGATTATATAACTATGAGCAATTGAGATAACTCAATTGGTTTTCATGCTTTGATAGACTATAAACTATTATTACCTTATCTTAGATAATTGTTTGTTTTCTATTCTGAACCTATCTTATTGGACGATATCTGGCGGAGCCCTGCCAGATATGAGAATAGAGGTCATATAATAGTGTTCTAATGCTTTTTATAAAAGAATGTTTTCATAATATATGCTTAGGAAAGGTGAATTGTTTGCAAAGTAGTTAAATTAGTTAGAGTAGGTAGGTGGATAATCTATGCTAACCGCAGATAGGTTATAGTTAATTGAATTTTATAAAATATCTTTCTTTAAAACCCGAATTGAATGAATGTTATAAAGTTCAATTCATTTGAAAAACATAATTGACCTCTATTCATGGGTATACAACAAAGGATCCTTATACACACTTGGATGTATTTTTGGAATTGTGTTCAACTACCAAGTTGACCACTCTTACCAATGATTCATTCAAGATGCAATTTTTCCAATTCTCTCTTAAGGACAAAGCAAGAACTTGGTTGCATTCCCTTCCTCCAAATTCCATATCTACATGGAAGATGTTGCAACAAGAGTTCTTGAAAAAGTACTACACCGTAGGTAAAACCTGTCAAATGAGAAGAGAAATCATGGCATTTTCCCAAATCCCAGGAGAACAGTTCCATGATGCTTGGGAGAGATATAATCATCTTTTAAGAAAGTCTCTACACCATGATATTACACAATGGCACTTAATACATATTTTCTATGATAGTCTCTCCGATTCTTATAGAAACATGGTTGATGCTTCTAGTAATGGAGCTTTTCTGTGTAAGAGTCCAGCTGACGCTTGGGAACTGTTTGAGGCCCTAAGTGAAAATTCAACACAACATGCGCCTTACTCTATGTCTAGGTCTTCACCTGGAATGCATAAAGTTGAAAAAGTCTTTGAAGTAGACAAATCTAGTGAATTAGCTGCTCAAATAGAAGCCTTGAACCATAGGTTCGATCAAATTCTATCATCTGGCTTTGCTCCTGTTGCTATTCCACAAACTGCCTTGCCAAAGGAAGTTTGTTCAATCTGTGCTAATCCTTCCTATTTTGTCGACACTTTCCCTATAATGGGATAAACATCTGAGATCCCACAGGAGCAAGTGAATGTTGTATTCTCTAGACCAGCATACAATCCATATTCTTCTACATATAATCCTGGCTAGAAAGATCATCCTAATCTATCATGGTGTAACCAAAGTTAAGGAACCACTGT
The DNA here is from genome assembly GCF_030987335.1 of Cornus florida. Classification (NCBI taxonomy): domain Eukaryota; kingdom Viridiplantae; phylum Streptophyta; class Magnoliopsida; order Cornales; family Cornaceae; genus Cornus; species Cornus florida. Next base: position 67,980,923 of record NW_026775577.1, read on the forward strand.
ACCTCAATCTCAAGGATACTATTAAAATTCATCCAATCCTATGCTACAAAATAATTCTTTCAACTAATCTGGTATTTACCATCCACCTCAATTTCTGAATCAACCCACTCAAGCTCCTAATCTTCCACCTCTTCCTAAAAATTCTACTTTTGAGGATCAAGTACTCAATACTCTTGTTGATCTTAAAGCCAATACCCAACTTATTAATTCTCATTCTCAAGCCATAGTAAAGCTAGAGGCACAAGTTGGGCAAATAGCGAGTACTCTATCTCGAAGAGAGAATGAAAAGTTGCCTAATCAGTCAATAGCCAACCCGAAAGGGCAAACCTACATGATTGGAGAAACCAATTCCTCAGGTATTCATCATGAGCAAGTTCAGGCTATCACTACATTAAGGAGTGGTAAAGTGGTTGACAATCAAGTTAAAAAAGGACAGGAAGAAAAAGAGAAGCTTAGGATTCCCATTGTTCCTATCATCCATAACCCACATCCCAAAGATGTTTCCTCAAGTTCTATTCCATAATCCACCACAAGAGTTAAAGGTGGAGTCACTTCTTCATCTGCTCCTAATCCTGAGACAGCCTATAAGCCAAGAGCGCCTTATCCTGAACGTCTCAAGGAACCCTCCCACTTTGGTAAACAAGGGGAGAAAATTCAAGATATGATGGAGGTCTTTAAACAGGTCAAAATCAGTCTTTCTCTACTTGATGCTATAAAGCAAATTCCTGCCTACTCCAAATTTTGAAAGGACTTGTGCATCCTTAAGAGGAAATCTAAAAGCTAAATTCCTAAGAAAATTTGGCTCACCAAGCAAGTCAGTGCTATTCTTAAGTATAACACTCCTCTTAAAGTTAAAGATCCCAGTGCTCCTACAATTTCATGCATCATTAGAAATAATGTGATAGAGCGAGCACTTCGTCATCTAAGAGCAAGTGTTAATCTTATTCCTTACTCGGTGTATGATAAGTTAGGTTTGGGTGAGTTAAAACCTACGTCGGTTGTTCTATAACTTGCTGACCGTTCTATCAAACAACCACAAGGTATTGTTGAAGATGTACTTTTAAAAGTGGACAAGTTCTTCTTTCCGGTCGATTTCTTAGTGCTTGATACAGAACCGGTCCACGATTCCAAAAAGTATATTCCAGTTATTCTTGGGCGTCCTTTTCTAGCCACAACGAATGCTTGCATTAACTGTAGGACTAGAGCCATGGATTTATCTTTTGGAAATATGAAAGTCAAGCTAAACATCTTCAGTGCTATTCATCGTCCCCATGATGATAGTGAATGCTTCTTCCTTGATGTTATTGATGAGTTGGTTGAGGAATTACTCCCAACTATTTTATCCAAGGATCCTTTAGAGGCTTATCTGAATCACTTCAATTATGAAGATTTCAATATCGAAACTTCGATAGCTGAAGTGAATTCTTTGCTCAACTCCACTCCCATCATAGATTTTCCTCCATGGAAATCTAGATTAGAGCCTCTTTCATCACTTTATAATATTCCGCCTATTCCTTCCTTAGAGTCTCCACCTAAGCTTGAGCTTAAGCCACTTCCGGACAAGCTCAAGTATGTTTTCTTGGGTTTAAACGACACCCTCCCGATGATCATTGCTTCCAATCATACATTAAAATTTATTGAGCAAAATAAAGAGGCTATTGGGTGGAGTATGGCTGATTTAAAAGGAATTTGTCACATAATTTGCATGCATCAGATTCATTTGGAAGAGGATTCGCGAACATCTCGGGAGCTCCAATGAAGATTGAATCATAATATGAAGGAGGTGGTTTTGAAGGAAATTGTGAAGTTCCTAGATGCGGGAATAATCTACCCCATCTCAGATAGCAAGTGGGTGAGTCCTACTCAGGTAGTACCTAAAAAGACAGGTATTACAGTGGTTGAGAATTTCGAGGGAGAATTAGTTCCACAGTGCACCACCACTAGATGGCGTGTGTGTATTGATTACCAAAAACTTAACTCCGCTACTAGAAAAGATCATTTTCCACTTCTATTCATCGATCAGATTCTAGAGCGATTGGCTGGCCAGAGCTATTATTGCTTTTTAAACAGATATTTCGACTATAATCAGATGGCCATTTATCCTAAGGATCAAGAGAAAACTACTTTCACTTGTCCATTTGGTACATTTGCATATAGACAGATGCCTTTTGGATTGTGTAATGCGCCAGCAACATTCCAGAGGTATATGATGTCTATCTTTTTGGACATAGTTGAAAAGTTTCTCGAAGTCTTTATGGATGACTTCTCTATTTTCGGATCCATATTCGAGAACTGTCTCCAAAATCTGTCCCTAATGCTTCAGCGTTGTAGGGAAACCAATCTTATTCTTAGTTGGGAGAAGAGCCATTTTATGGTTCAAGAAGGGATCATTTAGGACATATCACTTCAGAGAGAGGTATTGAAGTTGATACAGCTAAAGTAGATTTGATCTCCAAATTGCCTACTCCTACCTCCGTAAGGGGAGTGCGATCATTTCTTGGGCACGCCTGGTTTTATCGACATTTCATTAAAGATTTCAGCAAAATTTCTCATCCTTCGTGTAATCTACTTGCAAAGGACGTTCCTTTTGTCTTTGATGAGTCATGCCTAGAAGCTTTCCATAAGCTTCGCTCTCTTCTTTCTTTAACTCCTATCATGAATCCTCCAAATTGGGCTCTTCCATTTGAGATTATGTGTGACGCATCTAATTATACTATGGGTGCTGTCTTAGTATAACAAGTAGATAAGCTTCCTCATGTTATCTACTATGCTAGTAAAACTCTTTCAGAGGCACAATTGAATTATACCACTACTAAAAAAAAGTTACTTGCAGTTGTCTTTGCTTTGGACAAATTCAGATCATATCTGTTGGGTTCTAAAGTCATAGTCTATTCTAATTATTCTGCTTTAAAACATCTTCTTTCCAAAAAGGAAACCAAACCCCGTTTGATTCGATGGATCCTCTTGCTTCAAGAGTTTGATTACGAAATCCGGGATAAGAAAGGGTCAGAAAATGTGGTAGCTGACCATCTTTCTAGAATTCTAATTGCGAATACCTCAACTTCACTTCCAATTTGTGATTCCTTTTTGGATGAACAACTATTTGGGGTTTCTCATTCGGATTTGCCTTGGTTTGCTGATATTGTGAATTACCTCGCAATAGGCAGAATTCCTTTGTCTTGGTCAAAACAGGAAAAATATCGATTCTTCTCTCATAGAAAGATGTACTATTGGGAAGATCCTCAGCTCTTCAAATATTATGCTGATCAAATCATTCGTAGATGTGTTCCTGAGAGTGAAATTTATAGTATTCTGACCTTCTGTCACAGTTTAGCTTATAGAGGTCATTAACTGCAGCTAAAATTCTTTAGTGCGGTTTCTTTTGGCCATCACTCTTTCAAGATGCTTATTTATTCTGTAGGTCATGCCTTAAATGTCAGCAGTTAAGATCAATTTCTAGAAGAAATATGATGCCCTTAACTCCAATCTTAGTTATTGAGGTTTTTGATGTTTGGGGTATTGATTTCATGGGTCCTTTTGTTCAGTCAAATAAAAATGAATATATTCTTATGGCTGTTGATTATGTGTCTAAATGGATTGAAGCCGTGGCTACTAAAACCGTTGATCAAGCAGTCATGATTGAGTTCATTCAAATGAACATTTTTCATCGGTTTGGTATGCCACGAGCTATTATTAGTGATGGAGGTGCTCATTTTTATAATAAATATTTTCGTACTTTGCTACAAAGATACTCCGTCACTCATAAAGTTGCTTCTCCCTATCATCCCAGAACTAGTGGCCAAGTTGAATTATCCAATCGTGAAATTAAGAGAATTCTTGAGAAAATGGTTAAACCAGATCGTAAAGATTGGTCTTTAAGACTGAATGATGCTTTGTGGGTTTACTGAACAGCTTATAAGACTTCGATTGGTATGTCACCTTACCGTCTCGTCTATGGTAAAGGGTGTCATCTTCCTGTAGAATTAGAACACAGAGCTTTCTGGGCCATAAAAAAACTCAACTTTGATATGAACTCTGCTGGATCTAACAGGAAGCTTCAACTAATAGAGCTCGAAGAATTACGTAATGATGCTTATGAGAGTGCCAAGGTTTATAAATCAAAGACTAAGTGATGAGCGCTGAAAAGTGCGTATTTAAACCCCTTAAGCTTAGGTGTTCTAGAACCTTTACCTATCTTATTTTACCGCTTTGTATTAATTTCGTGTTATTTCCATTTTGTTGGACCAAGAGGGGGGGGTGAATTGGTCAAGTCCTTTCTTCTTTCTTTAAACTGAAAGTTAAATTAAAACAGTAGATAAAGCAATGCAACAGGTTTTACAAGGAAACCCTCTTAATTAGGGAAAACCTTGGGTCTTGGCCTCAGCCAATGTAAGCATCCACTAGTTGTAAGTAAGCTGTTACACACTCAGCTGTCTCACTCTCTGCACACACCTTTGTATCAGAAGTAGACACTAGCTTTCACACACTTCATTCACACACTAGCTCAACAAAGTGTACACATACACTCCCCCTGTCCTAAGCAACCCTGGCAGGACCAAACAAGCTCTCTAGGCTCACCAAATACATCAAGTAGATGATATGCAAGAAACACAAGTCTTTCCTACAATTTGAAATAGGCAGACACCTCAGAATTCCAAATTACCACTTCAAAATAACTATTTGCAGCAATCAGTACTTGAGGGGTAAAATAAGAATTTCCTTTCGAGAATCAATCAATAGCATCATATTCAGTCTTCATTCACTGTAGTACTCATGATCATAACATTGAACAATGAATTGTAGCATGAGCAAATCACAAAGTTCATAACAGGCCTTGGTTCAGCAAAACTCAATTCAACACAAGGGTTTGAATACTGAAAATAGTAGCTAACCACAATTCTCTCACAAAGTCAATTTCAACATATTAGATTCACCAAAATATACTTGCTAGAAGATCAAAAACTCATAATATAGCAAGGCTTAATCAATTAGTACTGAAATCTAAGAATCAGTCATTAAATTTAGCAGAACTGATGTGATTACTGTCCAAATATAAGTTCAGCATGATTTTCAACATAACTTGGTATTGAGCAAGTGTAAATCAGTGAATTATACCTGTGTCAGCTTACAAACTAGACCATAGCACTTTCGAACTCATATTCACTACTCAATCCAGCCCTTGCAACAACAAAAACAGCAGCAGCAACATTTTCTCAGTAAAGAACCTCAGCAAAGGTTGAATCAGTGAGATTTTATAGCATAAATCATCATGATACTCTCAGTAAATCAAATTCATTCATTGCTCTCTAGGTAATTTAGGCTGCAGCTGAATGTCACTTTTCATTCTCAAGGCTGGATCCCTAAAATGGCTATAACAGCATATATATATATATAAGCACAAGGTGCACTGAACTCCATACACTCTCGGAATACACCTATCACCTCAAGCCAATCATTGATAAAGCACAATGCAGATATTTTCAGGAGCAAGAGCCAATTACTGAAGAACACCTAAGCACTTTTGACACTATATATACTGAAAAATACACATACACACTACAGGACAGTGCACACCATTTAGCTCAATACTTAACCTCTAAGAAATGCAATATTCTTGCATATTCATTTGCTCTGGGACCACTGGAGCGTGACATACACATGAGCATAGAAGAAAATTACCAAGATACCCTTGTAACAGATTTATATCTTCTCAGCTAAGAAAAAGTCCTAAGATTGTATAAGTGACAATGCAGCTTCAATGAGATCATTCCAGTGCAATGCAGCATCCTGAACATACGTATCTATATTAAGTACAGCTGAGAAAAGATAATGCTACCCCTGGAACCATCTGAGACAACTTTATGAACTAAGTCCACACAAAATTCAGCAATTTCAGCAAGAACAGGTTAGTACACTGTGATGAATTTTCAGGACAGATATGGAGTATAAATCACTGATGTGAAAATGACCACACAACCCTTGAGACTTATTTCAGGCAACATTAATAATAAAGAAACCACTGCTACACTGATTTTTGACATTAAAAAGGCAAACACTGCATAAAGAACTTTAGGACCAACACATTTGTAGGTACTTATCCCCAAAATAAGCTAACTCAGCCAAATAAGAGCATAATTGAAGCAATTCTGGGATGAATTAAAAAAAGGAGCAAAGTAGAGTAAAAGGAAGCAAAGGGTGGAATTTCAGCAACTTCGATCGATCTCAAGAAAAGTTCGATCGATCTAACTTTCATCGATCTCAGCACTTCAAGATAGATCCAGGCTATGATGTCATCTTCAGAGATCCCACAAGTTCGATCAATCCAACATCATTCTCTGATCGATCGAACCTTCTTGTCCTTATCCACATGCTAGATCTTATCCAGCTGTACCACTTTACCAACCACTTTTGTCCTTTTCCCAAAAATATCTTTAAAATATCTCAGATTTGTTTTTATCCAAAAAAGCGCCACCATTAAGGATCGATCCAACTTCAATTCGATAGATCTCAGCCATGTTCGATCGATCTCACCACAAATTCGATCGATTGAACTTCCCAAATCCCGAGAAAAATCCAAATTCCAGCTCATTAAAAGTTATCTCATATCCAATCATTAGAGGATTATTGGTGTACGAGCCCAACTCATTTGGGTTGATTTTTGACCTACCTATATAAGGAATATGAGCCACTTTTACACATATACACATACTTAGAGAAGATAATACTTAGTGAGGAAGCAAAAGGAGAGGAAGAGGCTAGAGACACCATTAGAGACTCTTCATTAACCAAGGAGCAGATTTCTTCCATAGAGCTTGCCCTTGAGAGTTAGAGGACATCATCCATGAGTGGCTAGACATCCTCTTGGGGCTAGAGTTAGCCCTAAGCATGCTTTATACTTCTTGTTTTATGTATTTTGAGGGGATTTGTATTGTGATACATGTCTTGACACTTTTATATATATAGATCTTGTTTATTCAATGATTATATGGTTTAATGCTTCTAATTGATCATTTCATTCTATCCATATGTCTATGTATGCTAGAATAGATGTTCATGTATTTGTCTCTATTTCTTATGTTATTAATGCATGTCTATGTGTATTGATGCTATAGATCTAGAGATTATCAAGACATAGTGCTTAATGACATGTTCTTATGGTTTATTTGATGGTTCATACTCATTTCTTGATGGATTGTACCTCTCCCTTAGTTTAATTAGTTTAATTTTCATGTCACTAACTTAGTTGTAGTGTAATTGCCTTACTTTCTTAGATAGGTGGATAATCTATTCTTGTTGTTTGATGCTCCATGCTTATGAATACAAGTGGTATATTTCTCTAACTTAATGAGTGTGCATTAATTGGGCTTATGGAAGGATTAATAGCTTAAGTTGATGTGTTGTGTTATTCACTAGATTGACTAGACAATGTATGCTTACTTGGCCATCTATGTTTGATATTTTAATTAATGGCACACACTTTCATTTACAATACACAATCCCCCTAATCCATCAAATATTGAATGTCTAGGAAGGTAATGCTTAGTGGTGAACTTTATGACCCAAGACTCCTCTCTCATATTCTCTACACCTCATTTGTTTTAGTTATTTTACATTACATTTATCTAGTTTAAATTGTAGTATAATTCAACCAACAAACCATCTTTCGATCATTTGACCTACTAATCCAACAATTAATTCCAAGAATACCACTTCTTTCCCTTGCGACGATCCCTACTTACTCCAGCTACATTAATAGTTAGTAGTGGCAGTGGCATTCTATAAATTCAAACTTGGCCACACTTTATCACACTTTTGTGCAACTAGGTATTGACCACACTAGAATATACGACATCCCTAAGACACCAAGGTGACCTTCCATGAGGCCACGGAACTCAAAAAGAACTAACGCGGAAAAAGAAGATCAAAAAAGACCAAATAACCCCTAAGGGCAAAATAATCTTTTTACATAGAAGCGACGTCTCTAGATATGTACATCATCCATAAGACACAATCATGACTTTTCATGAAGCCACGGAAACAAAAGGAAAACAAGCGGAAGCGACATTTTAAAAATGGACAAGTTTAGCCCCAAGGGCAAAATAGTAATATCCAGCAAGATTTGGGTACTACCGAGCACACCGTTGGAAAGATAGTGAAAAATTAATCAAGTTAGACTCAAGAATCACTTGATTCAGAGTTTGAATGGAAGAGAAAAGTCAAAACAAAGTTTTAAAGTTGCGCGGTCGTGAATAGTGTTTTGACAGCAATGAATAATGTTTTGACAGCAGTGAATAGTAACCTAGGCAAAATGCTGAAATTCGTATGCCGTTTTGAGGTACTAAATGATGTTTTCTGGAAAAACACAAAGAAGAAACCCCCCTTTAAATAATTTTTTCAAGCTAACCATGTCAAAAGAAAATTTTGTTTTTGACGTGAAATCCCTAAAATGCCCTTATAACAGACTTTCTCAAAAAAAACATGTGCGCACAAAAAATCAGATTTGACGCGGGGTTTTCGTGACCGAGACGGCATTTTCTAGAAAAAAAAAAAAAAAAAGTTGTGAAGAAACCCCCCCTAAAATCACGTTCTCTATGTGACCAAGTTAAGACAGGAATTTATTTTTTAAAGTAAATTCCCAAAATGCCCCCAGATCAGATTAGGTCAAAAACGATGAAAAACAATAAACAACTTAGTTGTAGTGTAGTTGTTAAATGGGAGGACAATCTATATTTGTTGTTGATGTTCCATACTTATGAAAGTAAGTAACATATATCTCTAACCTTGTGATGTGTTTGGATTGTGAGCTTAAAGAAAGGATTAATGGCTTAATTTGATATGTTGTGCTATCCACCATGTTGTTTAGACAATATATGCTTAATTTGTCATCCATGCTTGTTGGAACAACCACACAAACACACTTGTTACAATACATGTTTTTCCCCTCATTAATCATTCATTAAAGGTGTAGAAAAGCTATGCTTGGTGGTGATCTCTAAACCCCAAGATCTCTCTCTCTTTCATTCTCTTAATTGCATTATTATTTACTTTAGTTTAAATTGCATTTTAGTTTAATTCAACCACCAACCACTATTTTGATCACTCGACCTACTAACCCTAATCTTGATTCCTTAACCTAGTACGACCCTCAATCCCTTGGGACGATCCCTTATTACTCATACTACATAGTATAGGTGTGAAGCGGTTTATAAATTTAAATTATGATGCCCACTTGACACTAATTTCCAAACTCAAAGTGTTGTGCATTATTTTGTACACACACTCGGGAAGACATCACTAAGGCATTTCATGACAAGCTTATCTTGCGTAAGACTTTTTTGCCTGGGAAGAAAATTTAGTTGTTTAACACACGACTGAAACTTTTTCCTAGCAAACTGAAGTCACATTGGGAAGGTTCATATATGGTTATTTCTGTTACACCTTACGGTGCAATTAAGATACAAAATTGCAAGACTGGACAACTGTCTAAGGTCAATGGACAGAGATTGAAGCCTTATATAGAGGGAAGTGTGCAAAGAGGCATAGTGCAGGCAGTAGAATTTCATGATCCTATTTACTTGGACTAGAGAGGTTAGGTTTTCGTCGAGCTATCAACATTAAACTTAGCATGTTGTCAAGCTATAGACGTTAAACTTAGTATTTGTATGTTGCATCATAGTTTATTTTTATTTTTATTTAGTTATTTTAGTTTTTGATTTAATTATTTTCTTTTCTAGGTTTTAGGTTTAGTTTAAGATAATTTTAAGTGTAAGATAGTTTAGGTTTAGATAAAACAGAAAAAGAAAATTAAAATTAAAAAATTAAGAAAAATTCAAAAATTTGTCTCAATGCTTGAGCCTTACCTTTGGGGCACGAGCATCAGCTACTAAAGGCTCGAGCATCAGAACCTCAAGCTCGAGCCTTCTTTCATCATTAACTTTAGGGTTTTCAGCAGCCATGCTCGAGCCTTAAACCTAGGGCTCGAGCCTTTGTACTTTAAAATATTAAAAAACCCTCAAGCCAAGCTTGAAACCCTCATGCCTCCATACATTCTTGCCTCCTCTTCATCCTAAATCTTCCAAATCTCTTCAAGTTCTTAGTCTTCATTATTTTGGGCTTCGATCTACAGCAAAGAGGTAAGATTTTTACTCACTCTCCATTTGAATTCTATATATATATATGTATATGTATATAGTTTATATATATCTTATGATTTCGACCCAATTTCATGCCCAAATTCTATAAAAATATTATTTTAATCATTTATATCTATATCTAATCCTTAAAATCATCCAAAAACTTTCAAAAATTCTGAATCTAATTTGGATTTAAAGAACACAGGTTATGGTGGTTTGAGGTGTTTTGGGTGAATTTGTTGAAGTTTAGGGGTCGTTGAGTAATAAAGGAGAAGATTGGGGGTAATTTGAAGGTGTTTTGGATAATTTTGGTGGATTTAAGGACGTTTTTGCTTTAGTTACAAACCAGGAAGCTCGAGCCCTCCTACCCAGGCTCGAGCCTTTACCTACAGTAAGCTCGAGCATCAGGATCCCAAGCTCGAGCCTCAGCCAGTACCAAGCTCGAGCCTTTGGACTTTAGGTGCAAACCTTAGAGCACAGAGTTGGGAGTTTGTTTGGCTAGTGCTAGGAGGTTGAGTCAGAGTTTTGGATAGTAGAGATGCCTCGATGTCCGCGGCAGAGACCAGTCCGTACTCCGGCAATGGCACTAGATGACTCATGGCGATACAGTACTATCCGCTATGAGACAGATTTTGTAGTAGAGGATTTTCAGTGCCATCTAGATACCTTTTGGGTGATGGAGGCCCTACAGGCTCGGCAGTTATCGGGATTCTTGCGGCGTCCAGCCCAGATTGCCTATCCCATGTTGGTACGAGCATTTTACCACTCCTTGTAGTTTCTTGCAGGAGACGAGGATCAGGATGAGGAGGATTACTTCACAGCCACTGTCAAGGGTGTATAGTTGACAGTGAGCTGTGAGACTAATGCACAGGCGATGGGTTGCCATCATAGGTGCCCTGTTGCCTTACAAGACCACTTTTTACCATTTCCTCCTGGCCTTTTGAGGGAGGCGATGGTCCGAGCACTCGGCCAAGGGAGGCATTCCACCACCTGGGAGACTATCCAGAAGTCACAACTTCCGCGATGCTTCTAATTTCTTGACACTGTCCTAGTGGCCAATGCACGCCCTATCGGACATAAGGGAGGGCGATACACTGAGATGATGGATGCGTACTACGCATTCCATGCTAGCTACTGGGTGTCTATTCCCCAGTTAGTTTTCGTACAACTGTGCCGGTTGTATGATGAGATAAGAGAGGCCCGACACCCTCCTACTCATCATATTCACTTTCCCAAGCTTGTCACACGCCTAATGGAGATAACGGGGGTTCCAATACCCCCAAATGAGGCTACTGTTACTGTCTTCACCCAGTGTCGTTCACTCAGTGGAACAACGTCTTTGGGCATATGCCCAAGGCAAGGAAGCTGGAGTGGGGTGTTGATGATGAGATCCAAGAGGATCGACGGCGCATGGACGCCGAGGCACGGGGTATGCCATATGTACTGCACATTCCACCTTATTCCCCTCCACCGACTATTCTTTCTACTGACCATGCTGATGCAGAGATGACGGAGGATGACGATGATGAGGAGTATGATGATGAGGCTATAGAGGACGAGATAGATGTCTTTAATAGCCAAGCCCCGCCGAGGTGGAGGCCAGTTCCTACAGCCCAGCCTGAGAATTCTTCTCAGGCTGAGATTAGAGCTTTACAGGCCAGGGTAGCTGATTTACAAGATGGCCAGATGGTGTTGAGACAGATGCTGACTGCACAGCAGAGCATTCTGAAGGAGCTTCTACGCCACACCCCGTCTGCCCCTTCGACCTCTACTGATCCGCCTCCACCTCAAATAGATTAGATGACTAAGGCTTTTCTATAGCTTCTTTTGTTGACTAGGCAATCTTTTAATGTATTTCTTTCATTATGATGTATATCTGCCCTAAGTCTATTATTTTGAAAAGCTTTGTACTTATCTTGCAGATATATATATGTTTTCTGCTTATTATTTCCTTGTGTTGATATTTGAGTTACTTGTGATATTTCTTTCTTATTATTACCTATGCTTGATACTCTAATATGTTTTGAGTTGATTGATTTTTCCAGATGCTACAAATTAAGTTTGTGGGTGATGTTCTAATTTACCTTCTAATTTTTAGTTTCGTCTATCTTTACTGGTCTGCATTTCTGGTAATATCTTTCTAATCTCTCTTTTATTCTCACACATTGAGGACAATGTGCAAAATAAGTTTGGGGGTAAGGTAATTTGATACTGAATTTTGAAATTTTGATACCAAGGATATGATATTTGATGTTACTAGCATGAGTTTGAGTCTGTTGATTGTTATGTACTCTGTTTGCAGTCTGATGTTGGTTAGATATGGTTTGTATGCTAAAATATTGTGAAAAGGGATTCTTGAAGATTTTGAAATCGGTTGGTGGCTTGTGGTCCACTCTGTTAGGATGATCCTTACTTAATAAAATTAATCTCTGGAATACTACACTTTGCATATATTCACACTTGTATGAATTCTGTGGGGTAAATACTAGAAATCTTGTTTTGTTTTTGAGTTAAATTGAGATGAGCAGATGGATTTGATGATTTTGATAACCAAGGCATAAAGAAAAATATATAAAATTAAAAATTAAAAAATAAAAAAAGTTGAAATAATATAGAAAAGATTGGTATGTATGCAATAAAAGAAAAAATTCTTCACCAATGTGAATGAAAAGAAGTAGAAAATGATCAAGTTCAGGTCTTTACTTAGATTGCTTGAGTGATTAAGTCCTTTGGGGTGTGTTCTGACACCTAATGCCCTAAGACCATCTGGTCTGGGAGTCATTGGCTGAAAGCTTGTTACGTAAGGGGTTTAGGTTGCCTAGATTACTTGAATAAGTCCTGAGAGGTGTTTTATCACTTAATGCCTTAAGACCATCTGGTCTGGGAATCATTGGTTGAAAGTTCGTTACAAGGGTGATTTAGAAAGCTTAATAGACCTGAACATTGCACAGCATCCTTTTTTAAAAGATGCATACTTTGAAAAGAAAAGAACAATAAATGCCTTGGGAGTTGGAATTTGAAAAGTTTGCCTGTGAATTGAGGAATAGCTAGGAATGAATGCAAGTATGGATAATAAACCAACCGTTGAATTATAGGGTCACTTTCAAAAAGTGTTTTGGAGATTAATATTATTGAATGATTTATTAAACTGATCTATGGGGGCCATGGCTATTAAATTGAAATTAGAAGGTGAAAGTTTTCCTGATTACATGATTGGATGTACTTGTTATATTTGACTGATTAATGAATTGTAGGGATAATATGATTTGAGAGCAAGCTTGAATAAGCTTACTGTGCACTTAAGGCACTGATCTGAGAAGTTTATGGGTATCTTCTCTAGAAACCCTCACAAGACTACAAGTCGTCCATTAGGGGTAACCTAGGGGTTTAAAGGCTTGTTACATAAGCTAAATGTAACCGTGACTCCCACGAAAGTGGCTTCTTAGTTCTGTATTGCTAAGGGACTAGCAATATGTAAGTTTGGGGGTGTAATGAGCGCTGAATATTGCATATTCGAGCCCCTAACTATACATATGTTAAGGCCTAAAGTAATACTTCTATCCATATTTAGACTGATTTATGTTTAATGTGTGTTTGTAGGTACTTTTCCAGAGAAATGGTTAAAATCAGGACTTTATGATGATATCGAAGCTTACAGAGTCGTTACCGGTCATCTAGAGCAAGCTGAGAGCATAAATGGTGAAGTTTCGAAGAATTCAAAATCCAAAGCTTGAGCCCAAATCTTAAGGCTCGAGCCTTACAAGTCAAAGAAGAAAATTCAACAAGGCATTAAAGCTCGAGTCTTGTACCTTTAGGCTTGAGCCTGACCAAAGGGTGCTCTAGCCTAACCATAGGGTGCTCGAGCCTTGACCCTTAAGCTCGAGCATAAGGCGTCAGAATTTGAAGAATTGATTTCCAAGCTCCCAAACCTCGTGCCTAGCCCCAAGGATTGAGCACCATTCATTGAAGCTCGAGTCTTGAGAACCAATTGCTCGAGCCTGGTACCTAGTGCTCGAGCCCAAGAAGCTTGGATCGAGCAATGTTAAAAGATTTCAATCCCAAATAATATTCTAAGTGTTGAAGAAAAAGATGTTTCTGAAAATAATTGAAGAAATTTGGCTAAGTGTCAAAGTGAAGATCGAGAACCAATTCTTGAAGCTCGAGCATTAATCCAGAGAAGCTCGAGCCTTGTTCCTTAAGCTCGAGCCTGAACCTTAAAGCTAGAGCCTTTGTTCCTAAAGCTCGAACCTTCCATGACATGTAAGAGTTAAGTTACGAGAATATTCTCTTTTTAAGCTGTATCTCATTCCAGATAAGCCAGAAGACCTAAAAGCTCACCAGATCCTTATTTTCTTCTATAAAAGAAGGCTTAAGCCTTGATAGAAGAGGTCTGAAATTCCAAGTCCTTTTTCCGAAGTGATTTAGAAGGCTGATACTGTGGTGGCTTTCAGGGTTTCCATAACCTTAGAAAGTGAATATCCTAAGAAGAGAAATGACGATGGAGACAACTCCAACACAGATGATATCCGATATCGTCATGAGTAACTAATTCCTCTCTTAGTGCACTGATGTAACCCAATCTAGTATTATGGTTTGATTGTTCTTAACTTTGGGATTATTTTAATATATTATATTTTCTCGATTATATGACTATAAGCAATTAAGACAACTCAATTGGTTTTCATGCTTTGATAGATCACAAACTGTTATTACCTTGTCTTAGATATAATTATTTGTTTTCTATTCTCAACCTATCTTATTAGACGGTATCTGGCGGAGCCCTGCCGGACATGAGAATAGAGGTCATATAATGGTGTTCTAATGCTTTTTATAAAAGAATGTTTTCATAATCTATGCTTAGGAAATGTGGATTGTTGACAAAGTAGTTAAAGTAGTAAGAGAAGGTAGGTGGATAATCCATGCTAACCGCAGATAGGTTATAGTTAATTGAATTTTATAAAATATCTTTCTTTAAAACCCGAATTGAATGAATGTTATTAAGTTCAATTCATTTGAAAAACATAAATGGTTAAATCCCCAGAGTTGATATAATTAACCATAGTATGATGATTGTGGTGAAGTCAAAGCCCTAAGATTTCTCTCTCTGATCATATAATTTAATTTAATTTAATTTAGTTTAATATTTTGTTTTAATTTAAATTTGTTTAATTGTGACAACCAATAAAATTTTCAACCAGTTACCTGTAAACCAATAGAACTAAATTGAAGACTGAATATAAAATCTCAAATCCCTGTGGATTCGAAACCTCTCTTTATAGCACTATCCTACACGGAATCGTTCTATTGCGAGTGCTAAAATTAGACACATCATGTGCCATTAATTGAAATATTAAACTTGGATGGCCAAGTAAGCATACATTGCCTAAACAATCAAGTGAATAGCACAACATATCAAATTAAGCCATTAATCCTTCCATAAGCCCACAATCAATGCACTGTAACGACTCGGTCATTTGCCTCCCTTTTCTTTTTCTTAAAATTTTACGAATGAAATTTTTTCGTTCAATTTTCTTTTCTGAGCTCTGTTTCGTGTCGCTTAGTGTCATCTTGAGTGCTCGGAATCGGTTTCTGAGACTCTTTCATGTGAATTGACAACTTCCTTTGAGGACGTCATTTTCGCATTTTCACTTTTCGGACACTATTCGCCATTCGTCCTTTTCCCTGTTTCATCTTTTTCCCTATTCTGTCTTTTCCTTGTTTGTCACATTGTTGACACAGCCTCACTTCTCATGCTTTTTGTTGGTTCTTGACTTCACGTGTGACGACCCTGGATTTTTTAACCTAGTGTGTCCTGTGATGACCCAAAACGGATCCAAAATGCGGAAGCAAAAGATAGAACAATGGTCTATAGAGATACAACACTCCTCTAAGACACCAATGTGACCCTCAATGAGGTCACAAAACCCAAAGGAAGAAAATACGGAAGCAACGTTTCAAAAACGGATAAGAATGAACCTAGGGGCAAAATGGTCATTCCACACTAAAATGGGTGCCACCGTGCACACCATTGGAAAGACAATGAAAAATTAATAAAGATAGACTCAAGAATCACTTGATTCGGAGTCCGAACGGCAAAGATATCAAGTTCTGAAGTCGAAGGAAGGGAAACCCAATCCCGGTTCGAACCAAAAATAGACACTACCTTACTAAAACTTGAATAACTTGAGTCACAAGAAGAATCTGAAGCTATAATTAGTACCATTGGAAAGCTTATTTCGACGCGATCATTTTAGACTCAAGAATAGACCAATTCGGAGTTAAAACGAAGAAATTATGATGATTTGAAGTCGGAGGTGCAGTGTTGAACCAAGACACACACACACCCGTGAACAGTACTTCGAGCGCTCGAAGAGCTCAAAAATTGCCTCAAGAATTCTGCCCAAAGTTAGAGAGCTCGAACCCCCCCCCCCCCCTTTAGAGCGCTCGAACTACTGTAGGCTGCACCTGAAATGCTAAATTGAAATGCAATTTTGAGGACTTTCTGGGCCTTTTTGAGAACACAAAGAAGAAACTACCCTCAAAATCATGTTTTCTGGTCAACCATGTCAAGACCAACATTTATTTTTCATGTTAAAACCCCAAAATGCCCTTATGCTCAGTTTAGGCTCAAAATGGCAAAAATGTAAGTTTGCACCAAACCTACATTTGACCCCAAATGCACTTCTAGGCTGAAACGAATATGCACGCAAACGTAATAAGTGATTTTGAGCGCGCGGGAATGGCCAGAAGCTCCCGGAAATGACTGATGCAAAATCCGACCCCCTAACGGCCAAAAAGGCAAAAATGAATTTGAAATGGAAATTTTGAAAACCAAAATTAACAAATGATTGGAAATTACCATTTAGCCCTTGGCCATACTTCATGCATGATTAATGAAATCCTACGAAAGAATCAAAACGGAATTCCCACAGCCGATGCAAACATAGTGAGACAAAACTTAACATTTTTTCAATATTTTTATTTATTTTTCATGAAGTAAAAACTACATAGAATACAAATACATGTCATTGGCCCCAGGCCTCATCTCATACATGTCAAATATATTGTAAGGAGTGTACTCATATACACATTACATATATGGAATCAAATATACACGTTTTGTCAAATAAGACTACAATTGACATTCCGAGTCAACCTTCACAAAGATTGAAGTCTTCAAGTCCACAAGTCATCCAAGCATAATAGGAGTCTCAACTTTAATTCTTGTACCTGAAATATGCCCCAGTATCGTAGGGGTGAGTAACATAAAGCTACTCGTAGGAAATGAGCATGCATCGACCTACGTTTTACAAGTTTGCATGATTTAATTATTGTGGTTCATTCCACCTAACGTCTATGTCAAAGGTGAGACTCAAGGAGCATCCTAGCTACCTAAGATCATTTCTAGCATCAATCACCTCTTTCATACAATTTTAGCAACATAGGGTCATGCTTACACAAAGCAACAACGTAGGAGCATGCTTACACAAAGCAACAACATATAGATTCTCAAGGTAATTAACTTGAAGTCTAAAATGCAACATCAACTAAATATAATAATTTAGCATAATTAGAATATCTAATACCACACATCAAGACATAGATTCTCTAGGTTATCAACTAGAAATCTAAAAGTGTGTAATCAACTAAATATAGCAATTTAGTATGGATGTACTTAACAACATCAAAATCATTCACAAAAATCATAAAACATAGATGTACTTAACAACATCAGAATGATTCATTAAAATCATAAACATGGATATACTTAACAACATCAAAATCGCCAATAACCAAAACCACAAGTTACAATATAAACATGATTGTTAACTTGGAATTGAATGCGAAAACAAATAGTGGAAGACTTGGACATCAAAGCTCGGAATTCTGCCGAGACCTCAATGGTTATTCCGGGCACTAACCCGCAGGGAAGACCACCCTAAGTGCGCACTATCTCAATGACTTAGAGGACTACGTCCCCGTACTAGAGCCAAACCCTAGCCATCTCAACTCAACAATGTTCCAAGATTCCAAAATTAAACCAAATAAGTTCACAACTTATACATAACTTAAATAATGCATGAAAACACCTTCCATGCACAAGCAGGTTGAAACCATACAATCCATGCCTTAGAGTTTCAATTCTAAAATGACATACATAATGTCAATTACAAAGTGTGCAATTCACTACACATGGTATCAATATATTCCATAAAGAAAACATGTTCTCATGAATATAAATATAACAACAAAGTTGTCCAATGCTCAAAACACAACAAAGTGAATACATAACAAGTTCAAGTCCATGATTTGAATATAGAAACAACTTCTAAAATACCAATAGATCTATGGAGCCATTAGATAGAATTTAATTAAACAAAATAATTAAATTCTCTAGATTTCAAATCTATTCCAAATAACCTCAATTTAATCTATGTTAAACAACATAGCATGCTCATTACATATATCAAGTCAAAAGTACAAAATGAGCAAGATACCTTCATATAGAATTTAATTAATTCAATTTTAATTAAATCTCTAGATTTCAAAAGTTATTCAAATGATCCCTAATTAATATATAACAAGCACCAAATCATGGTCATACCATATCTCAAATCTAAAATGGGATACAAGCAAAACACAATTTATTAGAATTTAAATCAAAATAAATCCATTTAATCTCTAGATTTGAAAACTCATCTAAATCATCTCAAATTAACATACGTCAAAGATCAACTCATGGCCATGCCATTTACCAAGTCTAAAATGATTTATATGCAAGATATGATAAATCACTAATTTATCAAATTAGCAAAAGACATGCATACAACTTATAAAAGCATCAATAGCATGCAAGAAACAAAAAAAATATAACCTATAACATCCCCTACCTCACTAGAGAAGTGTCTCTCTAGAATCCAAGGCAAAATCAACACAAAATGGTAAACCCTTCTAGGGTTATGAAGAGGAAGAAGAGGGGAACAAAATATATTCCCAAGTTCAAGCTTGGAAATCAATGGAAGGCTCTCAAAATCATGGTCAAAGCTTAAGGCTTTAGGCTCCATCCATAGAGACTAGGGTTTTCTTTACAAGAGAGGGAGGAAATGGAAAATAATGAAGATGAAATGTGAGTGGAGGGGATAGAGATCCTCCACTCACTATGTGCTCTTACACTACCTCTCACACACACTAATGCAAGATCAAATTGTGAGCCTACACTTGTCACTCATCCAAGCATCCATTGTAGGCTTAATCCTAAGCCTACACTTGTCAACCATCCAAGCTAACAAGTGCACCAATCCTAGGCCAACAAGTGGTTAAATCTCCATCATCCACATGTCCTCATCCAAGGCCTCAAAGTGTTTCCACACACATGTCAACAAGTGGACCAATGAGAGTGTGACACTTGTCACACTTTCCAAAAATTACAAAAAGGTCCTTTTTAAAAATATCTTCCAAATTAAATTGCAAAATGGTCCCTAAGACAAAAAATAATTACTTTACAGTAATTACACAAAAACCCCTAAAGTTTAGAAAATTACAAAAAGGTCATGCATCGATACCCTTTACAAGAAAAGTAAGCACTTAGCATGCTCTTCTACAAAAGTGAAAATACACATAGTGTGGAATTTAAATATCGTGGATGCATGCTAAACTGGAATCAAATCCGAACACGAAAAGTGAGGTTATGCTAAAAAGTGACAACCGAGAAAAAGACAAAATGTGAATAGTGTCACAAAGTGAAAATGTGAAAATGACTCGGTCCTCAAAGGAAGTCGTCAATCCATGGAAAAGAGTCTCAGAAACCATTCCCGAGTACTCAAGATGACACTAAGTGACGAGAAACCGAACTCAGAAAGGAAAAAAAAAAAAAAAAAAATCTGTGAAAATCCGAGAAAATCCGAGAAAAAGAAAGGAATGAAAATGACTGGGTCATTACATCACGTGCCTTCATCTTGAATGGTTTCCTTGAAATACGTATCTTCACTTTTGCAAGAAAGTACTCTGGTTGCTCCCGGTGTCCATAGAAGCGTGGATGCACAATTCTTTAGAATCTTTTTCTTTTCTTGGGGTGTTTTTCGTAAATATCTTTTGAAGATATTTTATTTCAAGGGTATCTAAGAAAATATCTTTTGGAATATATTTTCATTCGGGGCAGTTTAGCAGTTAACCCTTTTTGTAGGGGTCATTGTGCAATTAACGAAAGTTATTACAAAATATCTCGTCTGGAGCCTGGATCCTCATACGGGATTTAATTTCACTTTTCGTTGACTCGTAAATTCATAGAATTTCCTTCTAGTCGTTTTTCTCCAGTTTCAGAGTTTCTGGACCCGGTTGCTGCTGAACTTATTCGGGGCAAAACTTTCTGCTCGGGACTCAGTTTTCGATGTTGTTTCTTCTGTTGTTCATATTTTCTCATTTTGAATCTTTTTTATTCACGGAGTTTTGCCATTTGAATGCGTTTGCTCAAATTCCACTTTTTCGGACAGGGCGGGGCCCGTTCGAGGCACTTTTTGAGATTTCTATAAAAGGGGGGTGAAATATTTTATTTTTCATCTTCCCCACTGTCCTTGCACGACCTGAAGCAGCCATGGATACCCATGGAGCTGCCACCTTCTCTCTCCTCCTTTGATTTACTTTTCCTAAGTAAAAAGTCTTCGGCCTTCACAGTTTTTGTTCCCCTCGACGTGTTCTACCATTCCCCCTTATTAGAATTCATTTTTGACCATTTCTTGAGTTTGGGTTTGAGGTCAAGTTGTGATTTTCATGGGGCTTCCTTCGGATTCATGTAGATCGTGTTGTCCCGATAAAACCCTTCGGTTTCGGCGGTCCCGGAACACTTTTTTTCAGTGGGCCTTTGAGGTTTTCATCTCAAATTGAGGTAGGGGGTGTTACAGGTTTAATTATTGTTATATAACATGCTATTGATGCTTATACAACTTGTTTACACGCTTAAATATGAAATCTAGAGATTTTATTATTTAATTTTCTTGTGAAGGATTTAATTTTTCTGGTTGTCCATACCTTTGTTTAATCATGTGGCATGATAGAATATTACCCCTTGATATGTTAATTAACATATATTAAATTGAGAGAAATTGGACAAGTAACAAAGATTTTATTTAATATTTTACTAGAATAAAATATTAATTCATGTGGCCTTAACTAGCTTGAAATCGATGTGTGTTAGCATATTATATTAGGCCCTAGCATGCTCTTCAACATAGATTAAATTGAGAGTAATCGGAGAAGTTTTGAAATCTAGTAATATTTAATTAATTAGATTAATTAATTTATTCTGTGTGTACTATTCACCCCATTGGAATTCTAACTTGACATTCTTCATATGCATGCTATATGGTTTCACATATATTAAATCTAGAATATTTAGTTAGGTTTTGAAATCTATCATTTATTATTTTTCTAGTATTAAAGTTTAATGCTCATGGCCATTCATTGCATGGAATTCACTTGTGTCATGTTTTTAAATCATATCATGGTATGTTGTATAACATATTTAAATTTGAGATCATTTGGATGAATTTCAAAACTTAGAGATTTTAATTAAGTGTAATAATTAAAATCCATTCAATAGCTCATTGGTCTTGAGTAAGTTTCTAACTTGGAATTCATGCTTTTCGTGACAAATTCCTTCACATGTATCAAATTGAGAATAATCGGATAAGTTTGAAACTTATATTCGTTCACTTCCTTTGTATGGAACTTAATTCACATGGTTATGTCTTGCATGAAATGGACTTGTAACTTGACATTGAACTTGACCTTGATATGATCCTTGACACACCTTGTCATAGAATATTTGGACTTGCCTCGTAATCGTGATAATTTAATCCCTTAGGTTGATTAAATTTTCCTTTTTATGCTTCCATCGGTTTGATCATGACCCCTTGTATCTAGGTTTCATTAATGTACTTAATGAACATGCACACTTGTCTTGGAATGATTTAATTACTCATATGTTGCTTAAAAAGTAATTGAATTATGTATCTTATACTTGTGGTATATTTACTTCAATGAACTCCATGTGTTATATATCTTGGATGTTGTCTATATAGTTGCATACTATGATTTCTTGTCATCTCACATGCCATGATAGTTGATGAACTAGGGGCATGACTTGCATGTTCCAAAATCTTGGTTGTGTATGAAACGTGGTTAATGTATTTATTGTATTTGATACAATCTTGACTTACACAACTTGTTGATTTTGGAACTTGGGATATCAATCAAGAATAAGGGAAGGTACCCTTGGGTTGATAATCCCTAAAGTGATCCCAAGAATAGGGGAAGGTACCCTTGGGTTGATAATCCCTAAAGTGATCCCAAGAATAGGGGAAGGTACCCTTGGGTTAGTAACCCTAAAGTGATCCCAAGAGTACGGTTTTAATCCGGGCGATATCCAAGTTTCCACATTGTTTGATTTCACTCTTTAAATTTCAAGTTGTTATTCTTTGAAGATTTAAACTTTTCATGTATGTGAAATGCTCCAATCATGCCAATTGCATTTATAATGTAATTCTTGCTAACTTATATCCGAATATACTTCTTATCATGTTAAATAGTATGTTCCAATCATGTAAAGTGCCTTGACAATGTGAACTTGTATTCTAGTAACTCCTTGTCGTGTTGTATGGATTATTCCAAACTTTGCCTAATTGCTTTGATAATGTAATTCTTGTTAACTTGTATTCAAGCATCCTTCTTGTCATGTTCTTTGAATTATCCAAATCTTGATTCATTTCATACGTGTTTAAGTATCATGATTCTTGTTGATTATTACTCTAGGGTAGCTTATGATGCTCCCTGAGTCTCATTGTGACATAGACGTTAGGTGGCATGAGCCACCCTGACATGTTTCACCTTAAGGTGATAAAATTGTAAAATGTTAGGTCGATGCATGCTCATCTCCTGCGAGTAGCTTTATATTGCTCAGCCCTACTTTACTGGGGCATATTTCAGGTACAGGACTCAAGACTTGAAGGTTTCATTGCCTTGGATGATTTGTAGCTTTTCATGACAAAACTTGTATTCTTTGATTCTATGTATGTAAAGTGTGCATAAGTACACTCTTTTCATTGTATTCAACATATATAAGATGAGGCCGGTGGCCAATAACATGCATTATGTATTCTATGCACTTTACTTTCAAAGTTATTATGAAAACATTGAAAAATTCATAAGTCTTTTCTTCATAACTTTTGCATTGGGCATGGGAATTCCACTCTTTCTTTTTCATAGGGATTCTATAATCATGTATGAGGTGTGGCCAAGGGCCAAACACCATTTAGTATTCATTTTTGCATTTTAGTTCACATATTGCATTTTGGGCTAAAATAGTAGAATCCAAGCCTTTAAGGGTTTATTTTCAAATCGGGTGGTGCAAAGTGTGTTCCAGCACCTCCACTAGGTCTCATTTATCTTGTATGAAGTGTGGCCAATGGCCAAATGGTCATTTGAAACCATTTCCTAATTTTGGTTTCCATATTTTCCATTTCAAGTTCATTTTCGCCTTTTTGGCCGTTGGGGGGTCGAATTTTGACTCGACCATTTCCAGGAGCCACGGACCATTCCCGCACACTCAAAATCACCATTTACGTCTACATGCATGATCGTTTCCAAGAAAAACCTCTTCCTTGGCAATTTGAGCCTCCTAGGGATTCATTTTGCATTTTTTTTGCATAATCTGGTTTAGGGTCACTTTGGGGTTTTCCTTCGGGAAATAAATTCCGGTCTCCTCATGGTCACTTAGAAAACATGATTTTAGGGGGGGGTTTATTTTTCATGTTTTTCCATAAAATGTCGTCTTGGTGCCAGAAATCGATCGCAAAATTCAGCTTTCTGTTTTTTTTAGCAGCTTTTTGGACCTCCATGACCAGATTTCATGGAGGGGCATTTCGAGCATTCTACATTGCATTTTTTTTTAATTCTCTCGCGATTCACATAGAAAATTCAATTTTGAGGGGGGTTTCTTATTTGTGTTTTTCCAGAAAAATTCATCTTCTAGCCCGTTTTTGCTCTCAGTTGGAGACAGTCACTGTAGCAACTTTTAACCCTCTTGTTTAGTTCTGATCTAGGGGCATTTTGGGGATTTCACAGTGAGTTTTTTTCGATTCTGTCAGTGAAATCGGGTAGAAAACTCGATTTTAGGGGGGGTTTTTTCTTCGTGTTTTTCGATAAAAATTCGTTTCGGCTTCCGTTTCAAGCTTCAGTTCTGGAACCTCACTTTTTTTTCTTGCTGTCAGCTGGTGCATGCCATTGGGCGCCGGCATGGGCGCCGTGTGCGCCATGACCTTCGTCGGGCCACCGCGACGTCTCAACTTCAAACCCTCGTTTCTCCCTCGTCTGGACTCCAAATCTAGTGAACTTGTTTTTACACTTGACTAATTTTTTGCTGTCTTTCCAACGGTGTGCTCGGTTGCTCCCGGATCTTCCTGGATAATTACCAGTTTATCCTTTTAGCCTTAAGAGCTCGTTTTTCTTCGTCAGGCCGTTTCTCCTTCATCCAGACTCCGAATCATTCGATTCTTGAGTCCATCCTGACTATTTTTTTGTTATATTTCCAGCGGTGTGCTCGGTGGCACCTGAATCCACATTTTTTAGAAATGACTATTTTGCCCCTGGGGGCTTATTTGTTATATTTTTGATCTTTTGCTCCCGCATCAGTTCTCATTGAGTTCCACGACCTCATGGAAGGTCACTTTGACTTCTTAGAATCTTGTTTTCTATTTTCACTTCCTCATATCGGATCCATTATCTGGTCAATCTTCAGTTCATCACAGGACACGCTGGCCTAAAAACCAGGGTCGTCTCATGCACACTCAAGAATATAGAGAAATATACTACTTGTACTCATAAGCATGGATAATCAAACAATAAGAATGGAATGTCCACCTATCTAGAAAATTAAAGCAATTAAACTATAACTATACTAATGACATGAAAATTAAACTAATTAAACAAAAGATGTGGCACAGTCCATTAAGAAATAAGTATGAACCATCAAATAAACCATAAGAGTAATCCATTAAGCACCATGTCTTGACTTACACTAGACCAAACATTATAATACACATAGACATGCATTAAATGTAAAGAATCAAGTGTAAAGCACATGACCATTCATTCCAACATACATAGACATATTAATAGAATTAAAAGATCAATTAGAAGTACTAAACTACACAAATCATGTAGAAACAAGATTTATTATATATATGAGAGGTCAAAACAATAGTTACAACAAAAATCCCCATTAATTATAAAACATCAAAGTCTAGGAGGCATGCTTAGGGTTATCTCTAGCCTTAAGAGAATGGTTTAGCCACTCATTGATATTGTCATCTAACCCTCAAGGGCTATCTTCATGGTAAAATTCATCCTCCTCCTTTGATGTTCTTGGTAGAAACCCTAAATGAGTGAAAGAATTTTCCCAAAATATATGTTTCTCTCTCTAATCTCTAGCCAATTCTCCATCTAACTAACCAACCTCCAACTAAAAATGGCCAAATTCCTTATATAGGTAGCTCAAATGTCACACCCAATGGTTAAACCTCGTGTATTAGGACCTCCAAATGATTGCACCACAAGCACACCTTCAATTTGGCTTGAAATCTATTTTGCACTCAATTTGAGGTAGTTCAATCGATCACATGGTTGCTCCGATCGATCGAAGTATGGCGGCTCACTTTTTGGATAAGGACAAGGCTGAGATATTTTTAAGAAAAGGACAAAAGTGGTTAGTGAGGATAAGATTAAAACGTTCAATCATCGGATAAAAGGTTAGATCAATCAAAAAGGAAATTTTCCTAAAAATAAGGACAAAGGGCTCGATCCATCTGGGCAGGGTTAGAACGATCACAGTGTGATCGATCATGGCTTGGTCCGATCGATCGTGGAGGAATTTTTCACCACTTTGCTTTCACTTTGCTCCTTTCTTCCTTTAGACTTTAGATTGCTTCTTTTAATGCTCTAATTCAGCTTAATTGACTTATTTTGGGGATAGTGCCTAAAAAGGGAAATAACATGAAATTAAACTAAAACGGGAAAATAAGATAGAATAAGGTCCTAAAACATTCAAGATTATGAGGTTTAAATACGCACTTTTCAGTTCTTATCACACCCCCAAACTTAAATATTGCTAACCCCTAACAATGAACTACAAACAAAAACAAGAAACCAACAA
Organism: Cornus florida; assembly: GCF_030987335.1. Lineage (NCBI taxonomy): Eukaryota > Viridiplantae > Streptophyta > Magnoliopsida > Cornales > Cornaceae > Cornus > Cornus florida. The sequence goes on from NW_026775577.1 coordinate 68,007,260, forward strand.
CTATACAAAAATGAACTAGAAAGCAATAAATGGATAATGCCACTTTCATAGGGAACGCGATTGCATTTAGTACATGCAACAAGCCTTTTAAAACCCTAGGTTACCCCTAGTGGACGAGTGAAGTCTCGTGAAGGTTTCCAGAAATGATACGCACAAACATTAAGCTCTTTTTCACTAAAGAGGCACCAATATTCCAAACAAGTATTGGGAGAAAAGTACCTTAAGTATGAAATTTTTTAACCACTTCTAAGCAATCTCCCAAAATTTCAATATCAAGCAAACAAGTATGGTCCTCCACACATCAAGACAATGATCATGCAAATCAAAATAACTCTAGAATCCATTTTAAGTGAACCGGCATCAAATATGTTGTTATCTAAGCCAACTAAAGAAATGATCACATCCGGTCTCAAGCTAGCACACAAATCTAGTACCGATCATCAAGACAAAGAGTGAACCTTTTTATTAAAACTTATTCAACTAGGTACATTTATTCTTTTCACTCGATATTTTTTTTTTTTTTTAACTAACCTAGAGGATCAAAGATGGAAGCATGGTGCAATGTGTTGATCTATTAAGCTTTTTAACGAACCATGAGGTCAAGGGTTAGGTCAATGACTCCCAAACCAGACAGCTTTAGGGCATTAGGTGTTTAAATACCCTAAGGACTTACAAGCTCAAATCAACTAGGCTACAAATGAAAACAACCTCCATCTAATCATTTCCCACTTCTCACCTTTTGGGAGAAAGCCTCACTTTTTTATTTGCTTTTGCAACTTTTAAAAAAAAACCAAGAATTTGGGCCCTCCACCTTCAGCTCAGAAATTCAATGCTTGATGAGGCTAGAATCCCGGCTACTTAGTGAAAAGGGGTTGTTATCCACCTTTGTCAAAAATGAAAGTTTTCAATGCACTACTGTCTCAATTGGGATATAACCAAATCAATAATCAACAAAGCATGTACCCCACAAATGAATGCTAGTGTGCGTATGTGCTAGCGTAGAATCCTGAGTGAATCTCAAAACAATCACAATATCAAGATGATGTGGACTACAAATGCAAGCAAGATATCAATCTTTCAAAAAATTTACTCTTAAATGGCATCCACAAGGCATACAAGGAGTATTGGTGTCACGCCCCTAGACCGTAGTCCGGATTGTGAACACATCCATGTAACCTGTCTCAACCACACATCCACCTATCTATTTCCCTTCACAAAACAAGACTGAAAATAAATAGATAAGATGCAAATATTACAACATTAAAGTTTTAAAGTCCGAAATAACATTTATTACATGCCAGAAATACTCTAAAAATATATAATACAAAACATAGTCTATTATACAGAATAAAACACAATAACACCAGCCCCAACTCTATCTACAGCTAAGGAGGAACACCCTCCACACCATCCATGCTATGACCTGAAAAGATATGAATAAAATAGGAATGAGCAACCACAGCTCAGTAGGAATTGCCTAAAGCGCACTCCTTAATACCTCCGTGAATCCAAACAAAGAACGGATAAAAGATAAAGGGGTCATACAGGCTCGGGAAAGCAACATATCATATGAGATAATAAAATGAAGTGTCATGCAATGCCAATGCCAATGCTAATGTCACTGACACCTCTCACTTCCCAAAATCCCATTTTCATCACAAAAAGTTAATGTAATCCGCCCAGGGCTGCTCCCCAGTACCACGAAAAGAGAGTTAGTCATCTATCCCTGATACAAGGCCACTCCTTGTGATCATTTTGGGGCTCTAGTGACACAACTACGCGTAGAGCCGCTCCCTACGTCTCCTCTAGATTCCCATTAACTACACAGACGAGGCAACTCCTTGTCCGGTTTTAAAATCATTGATTCAATTCCCTTTTCTAAACTTACGGATATAAGGCACCTCCCTGAGATCCGGTTTTCAAAACCATTTTAATGAGATGCTCTCACTTCCTTTTCCATTCTAACCTTAACCCCATGACCATGCAAGATGAATGCACAATTGTGTCATGTCCCAAAGTTTCAAAACAACAAATCAGTTTATACGCAGCATGTTACTTCCGTCTTTGAAAATTCATAACAAATTCAATTCTATGTCAAATTGAGTGATTCCAAAGCCTAATGAAATCTTAAACAATTTAATTTGAGAGTGTCAATTTAGTTTAACAAAATCCCTTCCCAACTGGAATAGTTTTGATCCACAAATTCGAAATAAAAATCTGTCAGAAACTGATTTCTAGCCTGTAGCTTCCATCTTCAAAAATTGATAGTAAATTCAATTTTCATCCAAATTGAGTGAATCCAAAGGACACTGAAAGTTCAAAGACTATATTTTCAAGATAAAATTTTATTTCACCAAAATACCTTACCATTTAAAGCAGATTTGATAAGAAAGACTCGGACAGAAATTGCCCCAACCCAGAATTTGCAGCAAGAACATTATAACCTCAAAAATTCATAATAAATTCATTTCTCAACCAATTTAAGTGAAACCAATTCTCAATGAAAGCTAATTAACTATATTATCATAATATCAAATCATCTCTAAAAGATAAATTACGAATTTACATGATTTTGAGCAAAACAGTAGCATGTAATTAAGTCTCAGTAGCACAGAATTTCAGTTTTGTTTGTATACATTTTGCAACTAAAAATTTGAAAGAAATCAACTCACTAAAGGCAAAGGAATTGAGGGTTAGACAATCCTACCTCAAGGGAAGCTTAAACACTTGCTAAACAATTCAAAACCACACCAAAAATAGGTCAAAATCAGCAACTAGAAGGTGAAGAACATTTTCCTTTATAAAATACACCCGCACCTCTTCTTTCAACACCCTTTTTGACAGCCCAGAATTAATAAACTGTGCACAACTCTTAACCACAAGGAAGCTCTCTCTCCCTTAGGAACCTTTTTCATTCACACACCCCTCTCAAATTCCTAAGACAAAGACCTCAAATGGAGCAATATAAAAGTGACTATAAAGAAGAAGCCAAATGCACGAAATTGGTTTCTGCTGAATTGTATTTATGTCTATCCCCCTCAATGCAATACACAAGTCATCACACACACACACACAATATATGGCACTCACAATTAGTCAAATGCAAGACCAAGCAAAATGACCAAAAAGTCCTCCCATTATTTCTAAATGTCAATTATGCCATTTGCCTAATAAAAGTCAACTTTGCCCTTTATAAAATAATTAAATACCATATATGCTATTTGTAAAACAAAAAGTCCATAATACCCTTTATGAAATAAACAAATGATATTTAATTAAAATTAAACACATTTGCAAAATAAATCATAATTTTCGACAATAAAATAAAATGCATGAATGCCAACATGTCTGGAAAAATGATAAAAATGCAAGTCCTCACAATTGGACTCTCAAGTCAAGCAATTTTTAAATTCTAAGCAATATAGGCCTCAAAAAATCAAAATCATAGCTAATCATGGACCAATCATAGAAAATCTCTCAAATACACAAGTCATGCTCAAAATCAATAATTGAATGCAAATAACACATATTACCCCCAAACTTAAAATGCACAATGTCCTCAATGTGCAATGTAAAAAAATAAAAAATAAAAAAAAAGAGTATACCAGTGTAGCTATGGCGATGAATGGGCGGGACACAAGTATCCAAAGTAGGTGGTATAACCCCCCTCCAAACTTGGGATTAACTGTGGTCCTGAAAAGATGGCACTGGGATAAACTCTCATCAAATAACAAAATGGGATAAATAATGGTGCACAGTGGGCATGCTAGTGTAAGTGGGATAGTATATGAAAGAGAGAGAGGGATAAGAATGGTCCTGAAAAATATGGACTGCACTCTCTCAGTGAAATCACTGTAATGCACCTAATGATGGAGTCAACATGAACAGATATATCAATATATGACATGACATCCAAAATATCAAAAAATAATGAAAATATACTAAACATCACAGGTAACAGGCCAACAGACTGGCCGCAAAAATGGAATAAAAGTATCATAAAGTAACAATCTAAGATCAGAAATATAAATATGAGATAAAGAGAGATTAAGCAGAAGATGACGGTCTTGCAGGGTATGAATCCTGAATATGTCTAGAAATGTCCTGCTACGCTATCATGACATCCGTGCAGAGAGTGGTCACATCTGCTCTGAGGGAGAGGACTCGTCCTCTAATGTCCGAATACACTCCCCTAGGTTGTCTAGCTGAGCCTAAGTGGCGGGAATGACTGGGTCATCCTGATGGTGAAATCTCGAGTCACTGGTAGACTGATGCTCATCCCAGCTCTGAGAATGATGGCTCTCCTCCTGGGAAGGATGTGGTGATCCCAATGGAGGCTTCTTCTCCAGGTCAATGTCAACTCTTTCTACCGCTGGTGCTGCTGCTGCTGCCGCCTCTGCCTCCTCCTCTTTCTCAGCATCCTCCACTGCCTAGCCTACCTCCTCCTGTAGACTCTTGATAAGAGCATTGTAGCTCTTCAACCAGTCAGCATATCGAAAATGGCAAGCTCCAGACTCAATCATCTCCTGTGGATTGAATGGGTAGTGCTTGTCCCAGAGGAATTGTGTAATCAAATGTGCATAAGGGAGGAACTTGGCCCGCTGCGGGTCACTCTTGCTAATGAACTCATCATACAGCTTCATTATAACACTCCATATGAGTGTAGGAACTAAAAACCAATGCCCTGTATCAATGGCATATAAAGCTGCTTATAGTCTCCCCGTCGCTGGGTCTTGTGCCCAGACATATATACATTTCGGTATAAAATCGAATCAAAGAACCACATCCAGTCTAGCATGTAGGTCCAGATGGCATAAGTATCGCGGGAAGTGGCGGTGCCATGAAGAGCTATAGCCATCTCTACATATGATGGCCTATGCAGAGTCGGGTAATCAATCCCCAGAAGACATGTATGTGGGTAGTGAGATGCTGTCGATAATGTCTCGACAGTGATACAAATGAGATGCCCATCAATGGTGGTCCGAAGCTCTGCCAAGTTACTCTAAGCTGGCCTGAGGTTCTGATAGAAGAGCCGAACATGCTTCGAGTAGACTGGGTTAGTCATGGGGGGAGAAAGGATATGACGGTAGATCTCGTCGTACGATCACTTGGTTGTGGCAACCCGTGCAAAAGTATCCTCATAAAAAATGGACTCATGAGATACTAAGAGTGGCTTAAACTTCTCAGTAACCTCTTCCCGGGCAATAACAGACTGAGTCGGTGGTGGCACTGGTGCAGATGCTGGAGGTGGCTCTGGTTTACCCTCCACAGAAGAAGAAGAATGATGATCGGACTAAGTGGGAGCTGGCTCCTCAGTCCGAGGTCTCACTCAGTGATCATAAGTCCGCTTGGCGGTGGTCTTTAACCTAGTCATGGCCTACAAAAAAAAACACACTTGCAGTTGTAGACAGTAATAAGGAATGGTATATAAGATGCAGAAATAAAAGCACGAAAGATAGAAGCATGCTTGTCAGATTAAGATAGACAACACAGAATAGAACACATGAATCTATCTATGTAAGTGGTAATGCAGGCAAGTATATACAATGAATGAACAAAAGGCATACTCTAATTCATCAAGTATTGTGAAACATGCTTGTCGTGACAAGTAAAGAATGCAACCAACGTGAAAAACACAGGCATTGGGCATAGATATGATAGTATGGAACACAAGAGAGGGTACAAGAAGATCAATATGCAAAACAGTGAAGTTCGAACGATCACAGAAAAAAATGTGATCGATCCAAGTTGGTTCGATCATGACATATATATTGGATCGATCGTGCTCTTGATCGATCTGGTGTGATTGATCGAACCTGCTGAGAAATGAAAAGTCCCTCGTTCGTGACGTAGAAGACACGGGGCGAATCCCAATGGCACTTTAAGGCTCGTGACCCCCTATACATCTCAACAAAGCATATATGGTCACTTAAAACGGCACGTAACCCCCGATTCAAATTCGAAAATAAAAGATATATATACATATATATATACACATATATACACATGCTTGCAAACCCAAAAATGGAAACAAAATCAATCATTGAAGCATTGAATCTAATCATAGCAAACAAGTTCAACATGAAAACAAAACAAAAATGGAAAAGAAAATTAAAAACATACCAAAAATGAAGGAAAGAAGAGGACCGAGAGAGAGAAGAGAGGAAATTGAGATCTAGGAGATTGAAGGCAGCGAGGTTCACCGGAGCTTGAGAAGAAGGCCGGAGCACTAGAGATGAGAGAGAAGGCTTGGAACGTTTGATGTGAATGATCCAAATGACCCTTTGGGTCTATTTTTTAAAACTGTGTCCGACATGTGCGATCGATCACGAGGTGCAATAGATCGATCTAAGTTCAATCGTTCATGAAGTGTCTCGGATCGATCGAACCTACAAAACAACAAAATATTTTTGAAAATTTTTGAATTGCTAAAAATTTTGAAAATTGAAAAATATTTTTGAATTTTTGAAAAAAAAATATTTATTTATTTTTTTAAATTTTGAAAAGTCAAAGTCAAAAGAAAGTCAACAGGGAACCCTGAACGATCGGATCATGATCGATCGAACCTCGATCGTTCCAACTGTTAGAACAATGCACAGAGGACTGAAAACCTATAGAAAAATTCGCACAATTAGACAAAGAGTTGAAAATATGCAGAGGTCCAAAATTTTTCTAAGTATGGAATTGCGATCATTCACAGGAACATTAGATTGATCAAAGGGTTGCTTTGAACGATCGAACAGGAAGTTCGAACAATAGACAGAGAGTTGAAAACCAACAGACAAACTCGAACAATGGGATAAAGACCTGAAAATATGCAGAGAATTGACTACATAGAGGTTCGATCGATCGAGGATGCTCTTGTGATCGATCGAACAGGTACTAAATGCCTAATTTGGAGATGAAAGTGCATGCATTCCATATCAAAATCTCAAACAACATATATGATCCCAAATTATATCTAGACAACGCAAGACGTGAAAAATAAAAAGAAATGGGGGAGGATTAGGGTTGAAAAACCCTACGAAGCACTAGTGTTTAACGTCTCTAGCAAAACGTTGGGCTCTTTTATCCTGGATCAAAGATCTTCGTAGACATCCCCTTCTTGATGGGGTGAATGGAACTTTGAACCCCACCCAAAAAACTATTCTCTAAGAAACTTGTTGGATTTGGTTCAAGTGAAATTGATGGCCTTTGGTCAACAAAACTTTTGGGCTTCCATGCCCGTTCAACACTAGATTTGCAAACAAGTTCTTTTGAAATCTCTTTTGAAGGCAAATCATTTGATGTTTAAACAACAAGCAATGACTCATTCTTGTCAAATTTATTTGCAAAACATTTTTCAACAACACATACATCTTCATGTTTGTCCATAGAATTTGGGGTTGGATTAAAAATGTTCAACTTCACTTTCATGTGACCAAATGAGATTTTCATTATCCCCGTCCTACAATTGATGTTGGCATTAACGGTAGCCAAGAAGGGACGACCAAGGATAACAGGAATTTAGCTCTTAGGATTAAGGATCGGCTCCGTGTCAATGACAACGAAGTCAACCAGGAAGAAGAACTTGTCAATTTTAATCAAAACATCTTTGATGATACCCCGGGGCTTCTTAATTGATTGGTCGGCTAGTTGCAAAACTACCGACGTTGGTTTCAAATCACCTAAGCGCAATTGAATATAAACCGAATAGGGGAGAAGATTCACACTTGCTCCTAAATCCAAAAAGCCTAACTGATAACATGATCACCAATAGTGCATGAAGTGGTTGGTGAATCGGGGTCTTTGAATTTTGGAAGGGTGTTGTGTTACAAGATAAAGCTCACTTGTTCGGTTAAAACAACTTTCCTTGGTGCTTAGCTTTTGTTTTTCCTCTTAAGGGTACAAAGATCTTTCAAAAATTTGGCATAAGTCAGAATTTGTTGAATCGCATCCAAGAGAGGAAGATTGATTTTTACTTGCCTAAACACATCAATAATTTTAATAGCCTTATTTTGTTACTTTTCAAGAGAGGTGGATGCTTTTAAAGCATCCAACAATGGAGCCTTATGCTCAAAAGCTTTCTCAAAAACATTCTTTGAAGCATTTTCAACAATATACTCTTTCACATTTAATAAAGGAGAAATGGGATGTGAGACGGGATGGGTGTCAACTTTGGGTTACACTGGGTCACTCTCTTCATTGGAAACACCAACTTAGTTGTCAATAACTCTTCTACTTCTCAAAGCGGTCACCGCATTTATATGTTCAAGTGTATGACCTTCCGAAGAGGAATTGGTCTCCACTACAAATTATTGCTTCGGTGGGAGATTCAAAGGCATTTTACCCTTCTCCCTTGCATTCAAGGTGATAGCTATTTGCCCGACTTGGGTTTCTAGCTTTGTAATCGATTGGGAGTGAGAATGAAGCAATTGAGTATTTGCCTCCAAAGTACCCAAAGCGGATAAAACTTTCTCTTCAAATGCGGGACTTCTTGAATTACCTTGAGAATATGATGATTGGTTTGGAAAATGAGAGTTTGAAAATTGGTTTCCATTTGGTGCTTGGTTAAATGAACGACAACCTTGGGAACCTTGGCCTTGCAAAGGGGGCGGAACATACTTGTTTTGGAAACCACTTTGGGGAGAGTTTTATCCTTCCCTTAGGCTTTTCCAAGAGAAATTTGGATGGTTCCTCCACCCGGTATTATAGTGAGTGCCATAGGGATTATTCCCTTTGTTAACAAAAGCGGCATTAACTTGCTCATGGTGTTCACTATGCGCATGTTCATGTGGACAATTAGAAATAGAATGCAAAACACTAGAACAAGTCATGCATGATTCATTGGACGGATGATGAGCATGTTTAGCATGATTAGGAGAGGAAGACACTTGATGGGCCAAGTTTTGGTTGATCAAAAATTGATCAAACCTTTGGGATAAAGACTTCACTTCGGCGACTATATCATTAGAATGATCAACTTGATATAAGCCTACATTCTTCCTTCTACATACATTTCTACTATTTTCGGATGATAAAGATCGATGCCTAGAGTTTTCACTCATGCTCTCATATAGGCGCCACACATCATCTCCATGCTTATCAAGATAAGAACCACCCATAGAAGCATCAACCATACCTTTATGGTTGTCCGATAAACTTTCAAAAAAGTATTGAACTAATTACCATTTAGGGATGTCATGGTGTGGACATTTCTTAAGCAAATCATTTAATCGTTCTCATGCCTCATGAAACATTTCCCCATCCCCTTGTGAGAATTCACGAATTGAAGTATTTATTGCATTGGTCTTAGACACTGGATAGTACTTCTTCAAGAAATCTTGTTTCATCTCTGCCCAAGTAGTTATAGAAAAAGGTCTCAAATTGTTAAACCAGTATTTCGCTTTATCTTTTAGGGTGAAAGGGAAGAGTTTTAACCTCAAAACTTCTTCCGGCATGTCCGTGTATTTCATGGTGGAACACACGTCAAGAAATTTATCCAAATGCTTATAAGGTTCTTTATTTGGTAGCCCATGGTAATTGAGAAGCATTTGAATTATTTGTGGTTTAATCTTATAGTGGTGTGCCCTATATGGAAGGAGTTGAATGCATGTTAGTGCATTATACTCATTTGGCACATAATGGTCTCTTAAAGCAAGGGGAGGATTCACAATTGGTGGCTCTACATGAGCACCATGATTTGCTTAAACAACGGGAGGTGAAGGTGGTGCAAAGAATGGCCTTGGCATTCCCATTGGAACTTGGCCTTGTTGTTATGGAATAAAAGGTCTAGGCATGCCTAATGGTACTTGTATGTTATCATGTTGATGATGCACATTAGGGTGAAGAATGCCTTGTTGGTCGATATGACCAAGATCTTCAACATGGTCCTCATTATGTTCCTCCATTGATGAAATGGAGTCACTTGAATTACCCCTTCCCCTTGGATTACGAACAACCGAATCAATATTAAAATTTAATAGGACAAAAGTAGGATTCAAAGACCTATGACCATGCATGCACAATTAAAACAAGCAACAACTTAACAAATAGCAAGTAGCAAACACTTATCCTCTGCAACAAGTTAATCAACAACAAGCCTCCACATACATTGATCCCATACTCCCATGCTTACAACAAATACAAGAAAATAAATTGCCACCACGCGGGCCAACGATTTAACTAAGGAAGAGGGTTAGAAAAGCTCATAAAGGGTCCTTAAGTAACTTCAAAATATTATTTTTTAACTTTTGCCTTACTTTGCTTTGCAATTTTTATTTTTAGCTTTTTATGCTTTGCTTAGCTTGCTTCTTTGCTTTAGAATTCCTTTGTTTCACTTCCCTTGGCTCCAAGTACCTAGCCAATCAAAAACAAACACAATAAGTAAACAAAGTAAAATAAAGTAAAAATAAGATCAAAAGAGTACTAATTCCTAATTAATTCCAAAATACTGCGTTACGCAATCCCCGGCAACGGCGCCAAAACTTGGTGTGTGTCGTGGGGTGCACCAAATTGCAAGGTGTGTGATGAAATGTGGCCAAGTTTGAATTTGTAAAATGCCACTACCACTACTAACTACTACTAACGTAGCAAGAGTGAGTAGGGATCGTCCCAAGGGAAAGGCACAATATTTCGGAATTAATGTTGGATTAGTAGGTCGAATAATCAAAAGAAGGTTTTGTTGGTTCAATTATACTACAATATAAACTAAAGTAATGCAATATAAAGCAAGTAAAACAAATGAGATGTAGAGAATGAGAAAGGGTTCTTGGGACATAGAGTTCCCCACTAAGCATTGCCTTCCTAGACATTCAACATTTGATAAATTAGGAGGATTATGTTTTGTAAACAAAGTGTGTGCCATAATTGAAATATTAAACTTGGATGGCCTAGTAAGCATACATTGTCTTAATAATCAAGTGAATAGCACAACATATCAAATTAAGCCATTAATTTTTTCATAAGTCCATAATCAATGCACACTCAAGAATATAGAGAAATATACTACTTATACTCATAAGCATGGATCATCAAACAACAAGAATGGAATGTCCACCTATCTAGGAAATTAAAGCAATTAAACTACAACTATGCTAATGACATGAAAATTAAACTAATTAAACTAAGGAGGTGGCACAGTCCATCAAGAAATAAGTATGAACCATCAAATAAACCACAAGAGTAATCCATTAAGCACCATATCTTGACTTACACTAGACCAAACATTGTAATATACATAAACATGCATCAAATGTAAAGAATCAAGTGTAAAGCACATGACCATTCATTCCAACATCCATAGACATATGAATAGAATTAAAAGATCAATTAGAAGTATTAAACTACACAAATCATGTAGAAACAAGATTTATATATATGAGAGGTCAAAACAATAGTTACAACAGAAATTCCCATTAATTACAAAACATCAAAGTCTAGGAGGCATGCTTAGGGCTATCTCTAGCCCCAAGAGAATGGTTTAGCCACTCATTGATGTTGTTATCCAACCCTCAATGGCTATCTTCATAGTAGAATTCATCCTCCTCCTTTGGTGTACTTGGTAGAAAACCTAAATGAGTGGAAGAACTTTCCCAAAATGTATGTTTCTCTCTCTAATCTCTAGCCAATTCTCTCTTTAACTAACCAACCTCCTACTAAAAATGGCCAAATTCCTTATACAGGTAGCTTAAATGTCACACCCAATGGTCAGACCTCATGCACTATGACCTCCAAATGATTGCACCACGAGCACACCTTCAATTTGGCTTGAAATCTGTTTTGCACACAATTTGAGGCAGTTCGATCAATCATATGGTTGCTCTGATCGATCGAAGTATAGCGGTGCACTTTTTGGATAAGGACAAGGCTGAGATATTTTTGGGAAAAGGACAAAAGTGGTTGGTAAGGATAAGATCAAAGGTTCAATCGATCGAATAAAAGGTTGGATCGATTGAATAGGAAATTTTCCCGAGGATAAGGACAAAGGGCTCGATCCATCATGGCAGGGTTGAAACGATCACAGTGTAACCAATTATAGCTTGGTCCGATCAATCGTAGAGGAATTTTTCACCACTTTGCTTTCACTTTGCTCTTTTCTTCCACTAGACTTCAGATTGCTTCTTTTAATGCTCTAATTCAGCTAAATTGACTTATTTTGGGGATAAGTGCCTGAAAAGGGAAATAACATGAAATTAAACTAAAACGGGAAAATAAGATAGAATAAGGTCCTAGAACATTCAAAATTAAGGAGTTTAAATGCGCACTTTTCAACGCTTATCATGTTCTTATTCTACCAGCAACCTTGTTACAAGGATTAAGGAATAAGCCTGAAGTCGAGAGTGTTTGAACGAGGAGTTGCAAAGCCAAAGGCTTTCAGCAACTTGTTCTTAATAGAGTGGAGTAGGTGTGAGCCTGAGTTAGAGTTCTTTGTACTTTGCTTCGAGATAGTGGATTTTTTGCTCGAAACTATGGAAGTCTTCATGCTTTTCTCCCGAATTGGGTTTCCATGCTAAAATCCTAGTGTCACTCTTAAACTCTACTTTGTTTACTTGTTTTATACTTTTATTCAATTGTTAATCATGGGTAAAAAAAAAAAAATTTGAATAAAGGAGCAAGTTACACCTCTTCACTCCCTCTAGGTGATTTTAAAATATATTTACACAGTTATTTCGTGTAGAGTAACTCATAATAGACATCACTTAGATCAAGTATATGTGTTAGAACACTTGTACATTGAGTTGGGTTGAAAAATGTTTTGAAGAATAAGTTTTATTGTTTAAAATTTTAGTTTCCAAAATTTCCCAACCAATTAAAAAATTGTCCAACTGGTTGGTCTAGTCTCAGGAGTTTGGATTTTCCAACTTTTTGTTTTCCCAACCAGCTGCATCTGATTTTTTTTGCAGCTGGTGTTATTTTAGTACTCCCAATTATATATATATGGGTAATTTACAATTACCTCCCCTGCAGATTGGTTAAATTATGTGTGCATCCCCTCTAGTTTGGATAATTTCGCTTACTCCCTTAATTTAAAAACTTTGTAACAAACACGGGTACTGGTCAACTTCCCGCACAGTCAACGCTAACATCATTACTATCTCACCTCAAAATGACTATACTACCTTTGAAATGTATTATACTCCGTAATTACCAAATCACATTCATACCTCATATCCCATATATATATATATATAGAGAGAGAGAGCTCCTTCCATCATGTTCAAGGTCTGGCACTCGGTCTTCAAGCTCTGCCATCAAGTTCAAGGTTAATCACTTATGAAAACGTAGGCTAAGGTATTGGTGATGAAGAAAAGGTAGCTGATGTAGAAATCGACTTGAGAGAGGATGATCATAATGTTGACAACGAATTGTCTGATGGGTTCACAGACAGCTAATCGTCTGATAGACAGCGATGCTAAGGTCATTGAAGGAGACGACTTTGGTGAAACCGTGGTGGAATTTGAGTCAACGGCAATTGTGGACGTGTAGCTGTGGTTTTCTCAAATTCCATGATCTTCTCCTCTAATATGTGTGTGTATATCTAGGTGTGTCACTATGTGTTTACGAAAGAAAATTGATGGGGGTTCTGATTAAAGGATATAATGGATTCCAGACCACGTTTCTGGAAATTGATTAGAATTTGTTAGGGTTTCAATTGGAGACGTCTCTGGTAATTGATTAAAATTTATTTAGGGTTTTGATTTGAAATGTAGAGCGCATTGTTTAGGGTTTCGATTGGAGACAAAAATGGATCAACAATTTCACTGTCTTACGCTGTGTTGGAGGTAAAGTTGTTGATTTTGATGTTATATATATATATATATATATATATATGATTACACAGATTTGTGTTGTATTTTGCGTTGTCAAGCTTATGGTTTGGTGGTAGAAAGATAGAGACAGTGGTGGTGGGTTGGGTGGTTTGATCGAGGTGTCGCGATGGTGGGTTTTGGCAAGGTGTCTTGATGGTGGGTTTTGGCGAGGTGTCGGTGGTGGTGCAATGGGCGGCGAGAGGTGGTAGGGGGTTGATTGGGTGGTCTAATTGAGGTTAAATTAGTATGGGTTGATTGGGTGGTCTGATTGAGGTTAAGTGTTATTTATTTTTATTTTTTGAGAGCCCAGCTTGATTCACCTAATCCCCTCCTTTATCAAGCCAAAAAAAAAAAAAAAAAAATTATTTTTTTAACTATTATAGTTAGCTGTAACAGGTGGGCGCTTCCCCATTTACCTAAAAACTTAAGTTGTTGGATATTATTGCATACCCTCCCATTTATACATACTTCAACCCCCATCCAAATCCGATGTAGGACAAGTCCTACTTATAACATTCTCCCCACCCGAACCCGCGCAACGCCCTCGTTGCAGTCGGACCACCCTGCCTACCCGGGGACCAGACCCGAACACCCTCCGAATCGGGCGCTTAGCGTGACACCAGATTAAGGATTGGATCTAACTCTGATACCAACTATAACGAGTGGACGCTTGTCCATTTACCCAAAAGCTTAAGTTGTTGGGTAGTGCTGCATACCCATTCATTTATACACACTTCAACCCCCATCCAAATCTAATGTGGGACAAGTCCCACTCATAACATTAGCCAAATACAGAGAGGGAGGGGGGCATTTGCCCCCGTCAACTTTTAAAAAATTACCTTTGTATGTATAATTTTTTAAAATTTCAAAATTGCCCCACCTCAATTTTAAAAAATTGCATTTTTGTATGCATATTTCTTTAGAATTTTGAAATTGCTCCCCTCAACCTCCAGAGAAATGCATTTTTGTATGTATATTTCTTTAAAATTTTAAAATTGCACCCTCTCAACTTTTAAAAATTACATTTTTGCATATATAATTATTTAAAGTTTTAAAATTACCCCACATTTTGTTATTGCATTGTACCCCAACATAATTTCTGGCTTCGTCTCTGGCCAGATCATTCTGTTGTGTGTGTATGACTAAAGTTTTGCCATAATTTTTAAGTTCCTTCTCACTGTTATCATGCATGCGAAACATAAAATCAATCAAAAGATTTAAAATTAGAGTTCTATTCTAAAGTTTTATTAGTTCATTATGTATATATAACAAGCAAAGTATAAAAGAAATTTCTTTCTTATCACTCTACGTTTTAATAAATAAATAAATAAAGGTCATTACACAATGTAGTCCCAGTAATTGTGGGTACGCTAAATTGTCCCACCCAATTGAAAGTTTTAGATGCTATTAGTCTTGGGCTAGTACAAACATTTCACCTACGAGAATTTGAGCCAACTTTTCTCCAATTCTAATTTTAAACTCACAATGGCCTCTTAAATTTTCCTCTTTTTTTTTTCTTTTTTTTTTTTTTTTATTTTCTTTTACTTAGCCATGCTTTCTTGAACGAGATAAATAGTTCCATTTGAATCTGCTATGCTTTTTTTTTAATAAGTTTATTAATTATTTAGTTTGCAATTGAACTCTGATCAGTGTCAAGGTAAAATGTTCAATCAACTGTCACATATCAGTACCCATGCGTGAACTTGCCATGGGAAGCCATTAACAAAATAAGTACCCGCCAATACGTATATAAACCTACAACCATCTGGTTATCAATTGCATTATCAATTTGTTAGACTCCAAAGAAATACCATGTTATAGGTATCAATTCAAATCCTCCAAATCTGTGTCTTCATTTATAGATACATGCATTCAGCTGGAAAATTATCATCCATAATCAATTCCATCTGAACACCATTACCATATCCAACTATGGAATTCAAAAGGTGTGCACTATTATCAAAATTTTCTATCCCCGAAAATCAATTCCATGCAACCAGAACGTACACATTCCTTACACATGAATTGCACAAGCAGGTGCACCTGAATTCTCTTACAATTGACACACACACACACACACAAATCCTCCTGTACAAAGTATCCTAAGAGGAGGGAAATGCATGATTAAAGTCAACGGTTAGTGTGAAAGAACAGGAAGTGCAGAAGATCTACTTCTTGTATGAGAATTCAGCTTTAAAGTCCTTCTCAAGCTTCTCTCTCGACTCTCTTTTTGCTGCCAATACAACATCGTCGAGGAATCCTCTCTCTGGAAATTCTTCAGGTACAAGGCTTCGGTATATCTCAAACTGTTCTTCGGCTTCCTTTTTCTTGTCCAGTAGACTGTATATTATTCCCTGCTTTGCAAATGGTAAACCAGCAATTAAACATTATAAATGTAATTTTTCCCCTTGCTTTTCAGATCAAGTTACATTTGTATGAATGCAAATATTTCTGTTTCTGGTAATTTGTATGCATGCAGATATTTGCTAGCAGAAAATCAGCATTAATTGTGTTTGGTTTCCGTTGATGCATAGTTTCTTTTGTAAAAAATTGACTCAACAAGCGTGCCGGTTAGCTTAGGTGGTGAAGTCTTTTAATAGCATACAGAGATTTGGGATCGAATCCCGCCATAATTATAGTGGGCCTAAACCATTGTATAGTCCATCATTCCCATTTGACCAAAACCTAAAAATAATAATAATACATAAATAATAAGAAAAATGAAAGGGAAAAAAAAATAACAAAGCCTTTTTTCCAACTAATGGGGTTGCAAAAAAGAAATAAAATCATTGAGGATAACCAACGGGCCAGTGGCCTAGCAGTATCTGCCTCTTACTTCCCAAAGGAAGGTCCGGGGTTCGAGTCTCAGAAAAGACGTGTGAGTACCAACTAAGAAAAAAAAAAAATCATTGGGGATACTTTTCCCTCTACCTCAACCTGTATGTTCTTGTTAGTCTTCCCCTCATACTGACAACACCTTAACTTTGATCGTTTTGCCGTTCACCCTCACTATAGTTTTTTTTTTTTTTTTTTTTTTTACGGGGGTGATTTTCATTCATTTCATATGGCTCTATATTCATAGACATCCTCTTCGATCTTTGCCTAGATAACATATAAATCCTAACTGGTTCTATACTATTTCATTTTTCCCTCGGTTATATGGGAAGTTTCTTTTTTTTCTTTCTTTTTTTTTTTTTTCCTTTGTATACATATAAAAGAACCTACCAATGTAAAACTTTGTCATGACCAATATGAACATGAATCCTTTGTTGTTGTATATAAAAGACACCAATCAACCAATGTGAGGAAACAAATGACTCAAACATGAACATAAATAGAAACAAATGAGTCCAACATAAAGATAAATAGATCGCCACATCCGATGGTATTAGAACTAAAGCTCTGATTAACTTTATTTATGGCAATATTGGATATCAAATGGCTTTTAACAATTGGTTTTGTTTGTTATTTTCTTTTTGAGAAAATAAGTCACGATTGTAAGCAAATAGACTTAAGCCCATTACATAACCTTAGATCTCAACTCCCAAACACCAATTTGTTTTGGTTTATAATTTAAACACACCCTTGTCGTTCTGACGCTCATGCATCTTAGGTCAATAGAAAGTACATTATGTACATGGAGTATATACTTTCAGTTTTTGAGTTCATTTTTATATATTAAAAGTTAGCTTTGTTAATTGTTGAATGATTTAAATACCCTCTCTAACAGCTTAAGCTTTTAGAGTAGATGGTAGTTAACGTGATATTACAACAGGCAAGGTCCTATGTTCAAACATCACCGTCACCCTCATAATTAAAATTGAAACACGTGTTGGACCAAAAGAAGGCCACACGTGAGGGGGCATATTGAAGGATTCAAATATTAAAGTTACACTCTCTCTAACAGCTTAAACTTCTAGAGTAGATGGTGGTTAACATTAGTTATGCTGCTGCTACCTATTTGATCCAAAGTCCATAAAGAATCCAAGAGATTAACAAGGTAGAAGGAAAATATTACCACTCAAAGATCGAACTCACCACTTAGGGATTTCATTATGATTCATATCATTATTCATGTTTAGATTGCATTATATATGCTTTGTATTGAAGATTTAATGGAGGAATCAGTAGAGAAAAATCCTCCTTGTTTTCTATTTTCTAATTATTTCCGTTCTCATAATTTCTTCTCCTATATAAAGGAGCCTCCACCATTGTATTGTATATGAATTGAGAGAGTATTATAAAAGTGATGTAGCCCTTTGAGCTCTTTGTGCTCGTGGATGTAGGCCCTAGCGGCTGAATCATATAATATCTATGTGTTCTACTTGTTTTATTTGTCTCTTCACTTCCGTTTAATGCTTTACAACACTTTAAATGCATAAAAACTTTGTTTTGGATTGAAAAACCTAAAGATTCATGAAAACAGGGCATTCAATTGATCAACCTATTGGTTGGCCATTGTTTTGGTTCAGTCAATCGATCGACCAGAATCTTTACAGCGGAAGTGAACAAAGGAGTAATCCGCTGCTAAGAAGGCCAATAGCAGGGCTTTTGATCAGTCGAATAGGTTGGTATTGAAGTTTCCCTGATAGTTGGATCAATCAAACCTCGCGGGCAGCAGTTTACTTTTTGTATTTTAAACACTTGGAACCCTAATTTTTTAAGCCCTAAAGCCTATACAAAAAATCCTAACGTCTCAAACCCAGCCGAGAGCACCTTGTATTTTCAAAAAATATATATAGGGTCATTATCCAAAAGTGGTCTAGGCAAAGTACGTAGCAATGCATCAGCAAAACGGTCAACCGAAGGAGAAAATAAAGTATCTATCCAATCACAATACAGAAGCCAGCTCATAATTGTTGCACCAACTTAACATTCCCCCTCCAATGAGAGATCCATTGGATGAAAATCCTGTCGTCACTGATGATGATCTCAAATACCCGAATCTTTCACATGGGAGAACAACAATAAGGTCTTCCATACCAAGGAGCATACCATCTACCACGAATCGCTGATTAAAGAACTCCCTATTGCACCACCTAAGGTGCAAGGCTCATATACCCAAGAAAACAACTGTCTCAAATCATCCTCCTCACATCCAAATAAGCATCATACACCACCCACCTATCGTTAGCCATATGACCTAAATTACTTCAAAGTAAAACCATCTCGTCACATCGAAATAAGCATGATATCAGGAAAGAACCCACATCTCCACCTTCTTCACAACCCACTCATTCCATGTAACCCCTCACCCCACCCAACACAAAGTAATTCCATCAGGCCACATGAATCCCACACCACTAATCCCCCTCCCTTATTTATCTCACAAATTCCATTGTGATGTCTATGATTTTGGCCTCTCGAAGATTACCACATCCATTCGCCACCTTCGTAACATTGACTTAACTACCATCTTTTTCTCCAAGTCATTCAACTAACCCTAACATACCAAGGTACAATTATAATACTCGTGGCAAGTCAAGTACAAATTTTCCTGTCTACCCCTCACTATTCCCTTACCCATCAACCTCCCCTACTTCATAGTTAATCGAACAAACCAACTTCTTTAGATTGCTGAGACCTCGAGGCATCCAACCACCTCTCCTCTTCATCAACTTCTCACTTAACAATCTCGTCTTTAATAATATCTTCAAAAAGTAGCATGGACAAATCTTTAAATATCTCAACTGGAACTTGAAGAAATTTACTAAGTATTTTTTTTTTTTTTTTAGGCGTTCAAAAGGGGAACACGTCCCATAAGCAACAAAAGAATCCTATGGACCCAAGGAAGAAATAAATTCAGATGTCTCCTCCGGGGAGGAACAATGCGAACCCCAAAAGCATAAAGATGTAATCAAAGTTGACTTAAGAACAACAATCGAGGATTCCTCTCCTTCAAAAGATCTATGATTCCGCTCCCTCCACAAACACCACCATAAGCACAATAACGCCATCCTCCAAAACCCATGAGCATGACCTCCCACAAAGCATCCATCCTTTTCTAATGGATTTCCAAACGCCAACACCACCAGGAATCCTCACCAAACACGAACACCACTCCCCCGTCTCTTCCCCGAACCGGCACAAAATAACCCTCGTCCACGGACCACAACCTATGGCATTCCACTCCAAACCTCCACAACCAGTTACCAAGGAGAGCCCAGTTAAATGGCACCAGCTCCTTATCCCTAATCCTCTAGCCTGAAGCGGCCTACAGACCTGCTCCCAACAGACAAGGTGATACTTAATTTGCCTTGTAAACCACCCCAGAGAAAGTTCCACTGAAGCCTCTCAATTGAAGCAGCAACCACGGATGGAATCTGGAAGAGGGGTAGAAAATATGTAGGAAGACTTGAAAACGTACTTTTTTTTTTATAAGTAACTTGAAAGCGTACTTTTCAAAAGAGTGACCTTCCCACCTTTCGATAAGTACTGCTTCTTCCACCCTGCCAGTCTCCTCTCAACCACCGGATCCCAAACACCCACAGTCCTCAAAGAAACTCCCAAAGGTAACCCCAAGTATGTAATTGGAAAACTACTAATTCCACATCCAAGAACAGAGGCTAACTCACCTATATTATGCACCTCCCCCACTGGAATCAAATCACTCTTGCCTACATTCACTTTCAAGCCTGAAACCGCTTGAAAACAAACCAACACCGACCTCAAGTACCTCATCTGTGACACCTCCGCCTCACAGAACACCAAAGTATCATCCGCAAACAATAAGTGAGATATCTCCAAGTGATGAGCAGCAACCCCACCCACCATGAACCCCTTTATAAAACCCAACTCCACCACCCTCCCCATCAACCTACTCAAGGACTCCATAACAATAATGAATAGGAAAGGAGACAAGGGATCCCCCTGGGACAAACCTCACGAGCTACCAAAAAAACCGGTCGGAGACCCATTAACCATCACCGAAAATCTAGCTAAAGAAATGCAGGCTTCAATCCAAGACCTCCATTTATCCCCAAACCCCATTCTCTCCATCAAATACAACAGGAACTTCCAACTCACATGATCATAGGCTTGCTCAACATCAAGCTTGCAAAGAACCCCTGGGAGACCACTCCTCAGCCTCGTGTCCACACATTCGCTGGCAATAAAAGTTGAGTCAAGAATCTGACGCCCACCAATAAAGGCATTCTGAGACTCCGAAATGATATCATCCAGAACATCACTCAGTCTGCTAGAACTTTAGCTATTAGTTTGTAAATGCATCCCAACAAACTAATAGGTCTAAAGTCGTTCACATCCGAAGCTCCCCCCTTCTTTGGAATAAGTGCAATAAACGATGCATTCAAGGAACTCTCAAACCTCCCCTGAGAATGGAAAGCATGAAACGTATCCATCACCTCTCCCCTGACCACACCCCAACTCTCCAAAAGAAACCTCATAGTAAATCCATCCGGACCCGGAGCTTTGTCCCCGTTACAACTCTTAAGTGCCTTCAGCACTTCCTCTTCAGAGAACGGAATCTCCATCCCAACTCTACAAAGCTCAGAAATGGAATTAAAGTGAAGCCCATCCAGCTGGGGTCTCCAAGCATAAGGCTCCGTAAACAAACCTAGATAAAAATAGACAATCCCTCTGCAAACATCCTCCTCCCCGACCAGAACCTCCCCATCAATAGTAATCATCCCAATGTGATTGCCTCTCCATAAGCGTTGGCCAACCGATGGAAAAATTTAGTATTCTTGTCACCCTCTTTAAGCCATAAGGCTTTAGATTTCTGCCTCCAAGAAATTTCTTCCAACACTGCAAGCTCTATCTAGCACGCATCCCTCCTACTTTTCTGACTCTCATCAATACCACCCATTCCTTCCCACCTATCAATCTCGGCAATCTTCGCGAAAGCCCTATTCTTCCTCCACTTGAGGTTCCCAAACACCTCCTTATTCCACCTTTTGATCTCATGTTTCAGCCCCTTAAGCTTTTTCACAAGAATGAAGCTCGGGTTACCATCCACCCTAATCCCCTCCCACCAAGCCCTCACACACCCCTGGAAATCCTCTGCCCATAACCACATGTTCTCAAAGCGAAAAGGAGTACTCCTCATTCTCAAGCCACCACAGTCTAAAATCACAAGAATATGGTCGGAAGTTGGTCTAGCCAAAGCTACCTGGACCACATCAGGAAACTTTTCCTCCCAGTCTCCAAAGATAAGAAAATGATCCAATCGTGAAAATGTAGGAGCCTCTCTACCACTCCCCCATGTAAAAATAGCCCCCTCCAGTGGTAAATTGTGCAAAGGATAACCATCAATGAACTCTGAGAACTGCTCCATTGCCAATGTCCTCCTTCCTCTTGTTGATCTCCCCCCCCCCCCCCCCCCAGCACACGCGCCCAACCCACCCACCCACCCCTTACAGAAGACCCCATTTATCCTTCACTGCCCCCAACTCCTCCCACAATATGTGCCTCTCCATCCTCAACTGGGCCATAAACACCGGAAAAAACCTAACCAAAACCATCCTCCTCCATGGAAAAGGCACACGAAATGGAAAATCTCCCTCTCCACACATCCGTCTTCGAAACCCATCTCCTATCCCACATCAATAAGATACCCCCAGACGTCCCCAAATCATCTAAAGCCACCCATTCAATAAACCTTCCCCCCCAAAAGCTTCTAACCACCCTATCAAACATGGCAGCCATCTTTGTCTCCTGCAAGCAAACCACATGCACACCCCACTTCTTCACAGCCATCTTCACCACTTTTCTTTTGTCCGGGTTATTGAGTCCTCGGACATTCCACAACATAATTCGGCACTTCATCAAGAACAGATGGATAACCCTTCCCCTTTCCTTCTCCCTCTACCCCTCTCCTGACTCCTCTGCCTCCCAGACCCGTTAGTCCCCTCATAATTCACACCGGAGAACAAGCTGCGAATCTCCCTACACCCTCTTCACAGAGTCAGCCTCTTCTCCTTGCTCATTGTCCGTTTCCTGCTACCCCTCTCCATCAAGGTATTTAGTATGGTTTTTCATTTACTAAATACCTTGATCTTCTTCAAAACCAAACCTGACATTGCCCTATCCTATTATCCCCACTTGTATTAAATCCTATACATTTTCATCATATTTTATTAACTTTATTCTAATTCAACTTTGAGACCCAGCTCCCAGCATCTGAACAAGTGATCAACTGAAGTAGTCTGATAACATCCAATAATAGGTCTGATAAGGTAATAGGACAGCTATGGAGGAAATAATGGGAAAAAGTAATGTCTGAATGCGTATAATGTCAATTCTTAATTATCTTACTCCAACATACGACTGAAACTTGAAAATTTGATGCAACTTTCAGTTGCCTCTGTTCACTCCATGGTGTTCTGATGATACCTTTAAAACATTAGCATACTTATACAACTTCATGAGACTACCAATGACATATAAACTTCCAGATAGAAGGAAAAATTAAATTATCAGGTATATTCATATAAAATAGCAATAATAAGAAAAAATATTGTCATCAAATTTACCTGGCAAAGGTAAGGCCGGAAATCCCTTGGGTTCTCATTAACCAGATCTTTAAAATTTTCCAAGCCCTCCTCCAACTCCCCCTGCAATGCACACAATTAATGTAAGCCAAAAATGAGAAATAAATAAGGATCATCTGGATCATGAGCATATTCCTGCCAATCCACACAATTAAATTCAACCCTTTGTCATTCTTACTCCTTGAAATGGCACCGGGATTATCTTGCAATGTTTCTGAACTAAAAAGATGAATTTGTGCCTTCCAACACAGTATAAGCATGGTGAAATAATTTAATTTCCATTAGACATTCCAATACCAAATTGAATAGACAGATCCTTTAGTTTGAAAGCCAAGAAGAAGTATGTTCCAGGCAATCACCTTCATGACATGCATTTGCGCAATTAAAATTTTAATGCTTCTCTCCTCAGTAACTCTTTTTTCTTGACGAGCAACATCCAGAGCCTTGTTCAGCATCTCAAAAACAGCTGGACCTTCATGGTTTTTGTGCATCACCATTGCCAGACCCTGCAAATATAGGATAGCCCAAGCCTAAGTTCCGTTGCCCATAAGCAATCACCACAGTAAAGGAACTGAAAATAAAGGGAATCTCCGGTCCTGCTTGGTTTGTCAATTAGAAAACAGTTCTCAGAACTCAGAAATCAGAAAACTGTTTTCAGTGAACCATAAAGACAGTTCTCTGAAAACATACATCCTTTAACTGAGTTTTCAGAAAACTAAGACGAAGAAACAGGTTTTCGTACAGTTTTCTGATTTTCAGTTCTTAGAAAACAGAAAACAGAAAACTGAACCAAGCAGGCCATTATTCTCCAAAAAGTTATCTCGGCATTTTTCTCAGGTATACAAAATCATAGTGATAATATCTTGAATGTACAGCCTATAGAGTATTGTTTTTTTTTTTTTTTTTTTTTTTTTTTTTTTTATTAAGTAAATATATAAACAAAAGCACTCAAAGGGGAGCGAACCCTTAACAAAACAAACAAAAGAGCCTATGCAGTATTGTTAAAGTTGCACCTACGGTCCTATGCTGTCATTCAGGAGCAGGCAATGGGAATATACCGCCAACTTTAAAATCTTATAACACTCATGGATAATTGTAAATACAATCAGCTAAAGATGAGAAAATATTGAAACTGCAAGACGTTAAGGAATTCAGATTAAATCCACCAATAGGAACATCGACACTAGATTCAGGAAAGGTCTTACTCGTGTGTAAGGATATCTGAGATAAAAGTTAATTGCAGGAAACATAACAAATACTAAAGTAATATCACATTTGCTTCCTTTCGCGCAAGGTCATTTCATTCCATTTGCTTTGAAGGCATAATTGACTTTTTTCCGACGTAGTCCATCATTCCAAAATGGTGAAAAATGAAGTTTACCCAGTTTTGCTGCAACACTTCTAGTTACTGAGCTACTCCTCTAGTCAATTCTACTGATGCTTCTAAAAGGCAACAAAATTGAAGGCTTCTAAGTTTATAGCACACCTAGTCCTGGGAAAGACCTAGGTTCATCAAGCCTCAGGCTGAAAGGCTGTTCTCAGATTCTTGGAATCAGATCTTCAGGGACGTTTACTGATTATATTATTCTGGATGCGCTCCAGATTCATCAAGCTCGTAAACTCACAATTGACTTCCAAATCCATGTAGATGGTGCTCCTACCATATCTAGTCTTATGCAGCAGATCATATTTTTGAAGCACGTCAGATATTGGATATTCAAAATCAAAAGGTATATGTTTGACTACTAGAATTACATGTGTCTTGTACTTGATTTTAAATATTACGATAATATATCATATGTTTAAATATATGATTGTAGCCTTTTATTAGAGCACATTTGCAGGGTATTTGATTTAGCTGGATGCATATGCAAATGAAAAAATGAACATTAATCAAGCAAACCCTTCGTTCGGTAGTCCAAAAAAATTTGGTTTTCGATCTTTGACTAGATTGTTGCATATTTTATTTCACCTGTAAGTATAACAAATATAAATTCCTATCACATATCTTCATTACTTCACTCAAGCTCGAACCTTACACTGTCTCACCCCTGGCCAGAAGCTCTAGGAAAGCTTAAAGCTTTAGTGACTTTGTACAACCAACAAAAGCAACAAAAAATAGATAAACAAAATTTAACCTAGGAAATTTATAGTCAAGACAATTTTTTTTTTTTTTTTTTTTTTTTTTTGGATAAGTAAGAATGTATTAAAGAGCGTTCAAAAGGGGAACGGATCCCAAAAGAGCTCCAAAAAACCAGAGGGCCTCTAAACCCTCAAAGAACCCGAAAGATCAAAAAACTCCTCTATGGATTTACAATTTCTCCCCATATCCACTAATGGTGCATTTGGGATCAAATCTAAAGATGGTGACTTGCAATAAGTTTGGCATGCACGAGAGTAGCTTAGAATATTTAGACGGTCACACATGCATAAGTGGAAAAGGTTTATTTGACAGTTTGCAAAATAAGTTTTCCTAAGAATTTACAATCCTGAGCATTATATGTTTGCCTTTGAAGTTCTATCAAGAAGAATGGGATACTTGTCTTTCATAAATTCAATCTTCCATAAAGTTGATTCAACTACAATTCAAAATAGTGTAATTTGGAAAAAGCTAACCTTGTAGTTCATTGGAAAGATGGAACTAGTGTAATCAAAATTCTTTGACTATAAATCACAAAATTTGAAAAATATAAATCCATTTTAAATGTACTCCAACTAGACAGCGCAAAAGTATTGTAGCAGCCGCCAGAAATTATTTTCTTTCCTTATAGTTGTTTCTAAACAAATCCAACAAAGTAGTAGATATGAAATCCTTAAGTAGTCAAGTTCTAGCTCAGAACGAACTTAATTAGATAATTTCCCTTATACAAATGCAAGGGACTTGGCATGCGATCCGGTAATGCAAAAGAATATGAGAAAAAACTAACAAAGCATAAAAATGCAGAAGCCAACATTAACACCTTAAAAGAGCCTGCACAAGTAATCAGATTTGAAAGATTAGATATAATAAGACAAACTAGTGAATCATAAGTGGTAGAAGAAACAAGAAAGGATGAAGATGGTTCTGCAAAATTATTAGTAAACACAACTGGCTTGGAGACTACAGAAAGAAGAAATGGGTTTTATGCAAACTTTACCAATTATTACTAAATATATATATATATATATATCACACATAAAACAAAATCTCCATTGTAAAGAATTTCCAAAGAAAATAGGTTTCTCCAGATGAGACAATGGTAAAATTAATGCAAAACCTATCATTGTTGGCGTAGTGAGCACACCAGAAATGTATTATATAGGCACTAGAGGGTGGAAATATGACATAAGTGCAGCTTACTAGACTCTCTCTCTCTGAAAAAGATTCCAAGAAGTAGTAGTAATTCAGGAAAACAAAAAAGGGGGCAGGCTGATAGACTAAACAAATCCTCAATAGATTATAGATGTATGAATGTGAATGACACCAAAGCAAACTAGGACGTTTGCAGGCATAACTCTGTGACTATAACAAGTCCTGGAGCGATAATCAGCTCTTTGGGGCTTAACACGGATCAAAAGCAGATAAAATAAGTCCTAGATCAAGTCATTCATTTTTTGGGTAGCAAAATAGAAAAAGAAAAATTATGCTTTTCCTTTAATAGGAACATTTAACCACAATGTTCAGAAACATTATATGGGAAGGATCAGCCAATCTAGTGTTATAAAGAACCTAAAGGGAGATTTGTCAACCCAACCTTTTATTGGTTATGTTTATTGCACATTTTAACAATGTTATTATAATGCTTTTCAGGTTTAACAGGACAATATGATAGTGTCCACTTACAGAATAGTCAAACTGCAAAGCACTATTTTTTTTTTTTGATAAGTAAAAAATATATTAGAAAAACGTTCAAAAGGGGAACACGTCCCTAATACACAAAAACGAGAGAACAAAAGCCAAACCTACGGACCAACAGAGTCCAATAGAACTAAAAAATCATCAATCGATGAGCAAGCACTGCCTCTAACATAACAAAAAAGAGAGCGAAGAATAAGAGACTCAAGGTTTGCAAAAGACGATTCCTTCCCTTCAAAATTTCTGTTATTTCTCTTTCCAAATACACCACCAAACACAGTGTGGGGCGACCTTCCAAAAATCATAAGCATGACCACAAGGCATCTTCTCCAAGCGTCGATTGATTGGAAAGAGTGCTTAGGCATTACCCACTGAACACCAAAAATAATGAATATGAGATTCCAACAATCAGATGCAACAGGACAATGCAGAAGAAGATGATCCACAGACTCGCCATCAGTTTTACAGAGACAGCACTAGTTAACAATGGTATTACCTCTCTTACGCAGATTATCCAATGTTAGAATTTTTCCCCAAGTAGCAGTCGAAACAAAGAAGGCAACTCTAAGAGGAGCTTTAGAACGCCAAATACACTTTCATGGGAAATTATGACCAATAAAATTAGACAAACACAAGAACATGGATCAAACTTCATATCTACCATGAAGAGAAGGGGTCCACAAAATGTCATCACAACCTCTGCCAACATCCTTCTGTCTATACAACAGGTCTCCAATCCTGAAAAAAAAAACGCCTAAAACCCACATCCCACGTAACTCCACTGTTATCAAGATGATAACAGTCAATTACGTAAGCATGCTTATTCTGGGCGATGCAATAAAGATGAGGAAAGGAAAGAGACAACAACTGATCACCACACTATAGGTCTTCATACCATTACAAACCTTGAACCGAATATGGGTGGAAAACACATCCCAACCTTTCCGAATGAATTTCCAAACGCCAACGCCTCCGGTAATAGAAACAGGAAGAGAGGACCAACCTCCACTCTTCTCCCCAAAACGACACGAGATAACTCTTCTCCATTGTCGATGACGCTCTTTACCGAACCTCCATAACCACTTCCCCAATAAGGCTGTATTAAAAGGGACCAGCTTCCGAATACCTAGACCGCCAAACTTAAAAGGTTTGCAAACCTGCTCCCAATTAACAAGATGATACTTAAACTCCCCTCCTTTTCCACCCCAAAGAAAATCCCTCTGAATTTTTTCGATCCGTTCAGCAACAGAGCACGGGATTTGAAACAGGGATAAGAAATATGTGGGAAGGGACGAGAGGGTGCTCTTAATAAGAGTGACCTTCCCCGCTTTCGAAAGATACTGGTTTTTCCACCCCGCCAATCTTTTTTCATACCTGTTAATCACCAAATCCCAAGTCCCCACTCTCCTGGAGGAGATTCCCAAAGGTAATCCCGGATAAGGGAGTGGAAAAGCACCCACTCCACACCCAAGAACAGCAGCTAAGGAGGAAATATCAGAGACATCCCCCACTGGGACAACCACACTCTTTTCAACATTAATCTTAAACCGGACACTGCTTGGAAGCATGTAAGAATGCACCTCAAATACCTGAGTTGGGAAACATCAGCATCACAAAAAACCAAGGTATCATCTGCAGATAACAAATGGGATATCTCAATCTAGTTAGCGACATCTCTGCCAACGGTAAATCCCCTTATGTAACCCAGATCCTCTACCTTTTTCATTAATCTACTCAATCCCTCCATGACAATAAGGAATAGAGAAGACGACAAAGGATCTCCTTGTCTTAAGCCACGCGAACTCGGGAAAAAACTAGCAAGAGAGCCGTTCACAAGCACAGAGAACATAACTGACGAGATGCAAGATTCAATCCATTTTATCCATCGATCCCCGAACCCCATTCTCCGAAGCAAGTAAAGAAGAAATTTCCAATTCACGTGATCATAAGCTTTCTCGATATCAAGTTTGCATAAGACACCAGGAACTTCACTCTTCCACCTGGAGTCAACACATTCTCCTGCAATAAGGACGGAATCTAAAATCTGTCTACCACCAACAAAAACGTTTTGTGACTTCGAGATAATTTCATCCAAAACATTTCGCATTCTAAGAACAAGGACCTTGGCAATAAGCTTATACATACATCCCACTAGACTAATTGGCCAGAAGTCCTTAATGTCAGAGGCGTTGCTCTTCTTAGGAATAAGAGCAATGAATGATGCATTCAATGATTTCTCAAATGTACCATGAGAGTGAAATTCCTGAAAAGTGCCCATTACCTTATTACGCACCTCCTCCCAGCTCTCCTTAAGAAACCGCATAGTGAATCCGTCTGGCCCTGGAGCTTTATCACCATTACAATTGGATAATGCCTTAAGAACTTCCTCTTCAGAAAACAAAACCTCAAGCATATCACTATCCAGCGTAGAAATCGCATCGAAATGCAAACCGTCAAGTTTTGGTCTCCATTCCAAAGTCTCGGTATAGAGCTGCTGATAAAAAGAAACAATACCCCCACGCACCTCATCTTCTTTCCATAACTCAGAACCATTCACACGAACACACCCAATGTTATTGTATCTTCTATGAGCATTAGCAAGCCTGTGAAAGAATTTAGTATTGCGGTCACCTTCTTTAAGTCAGAAAGCCCGAGATTTCTGACGCCACGAAATCTCCTCCATAGTAGCAATCTCAGCAAAAGTCGCCTGACAAGACACTCTTCTAAAGCGTAGAGATTCCGTACCTTGCCCTATCTCATCAAGACGATCAAGTTCAGCAATATCAGCCAGGACTCTATTTTTCTTCCATTCAAGATTCCCAAACACCTTTTTGTTCCACTTCTTAAGCTTAGATTTGAGACTCTGAAACTTCTTAGCAAGCACATAGCTGGTAGAACCAGTAAACATTGCTTCCCCCCACCAGGACTGGATCTTCCCTTGGAAGTCCTCAGCTCTCAACCACATAATTTCGAAACGAAATGGTGTGCGTCTAGATCTCATACCTCCACAGTTAAGAACTAAGGGCACATGATCAGACGTGACTCTAACCAAAGACCTGAGTGACATCCGGGAACTTCTCCTCCCAATCTCCAGAAATCAGGAATCTATCAAGCCTAGATAGAGTAACTGGGTCTCTGCCGCTAGACCAAGTGAAAGTTGCCCCTTCCAATGGCAAATCAATAAGAAGGTGACCATCAATAAAGTTAGAGAACTGGGTCTTCTCCGAAGACCACCTCCCCCCTGTGGATCTCTCAAATGGAGACCGAACAGAATTGAAATCTCCACCTAAGCACCGAGGCAACGACCACAATTCCTAAACGTAGCTAAGTTCTTGTCAAAAAACAGGTCTATCACAATCAATAACGGGTCCATAAACTCCAGAAAAGACCCACTGAAGTTATCATCTTCCATCTGAAACACGCATGACAAAGAAAAAAACCCTTTTTCTAGAAATTCATTCTGGACATCCATCTATGATCCCACATAATAAGAATGCCACCTGATGTACCAGAGGCGTCCAACGCTTCCCAATCCACGAACCTACTTCCCCAAAGGCTTCTAACCACATCATCAGAAATAGAAGCCAACTTGGTTTCTTGCAAACAAATAACATGGGCATTCCACTTCCTCAAAGCAACTTTAACCACCTTTCTTTTGTCCGGATCATTTAATCCACGGACGTTCCATGTGATAATTCGTCTCTTCATTGAGAACCAAAAATAATCAGTGCCCCTCCTCCCTGCTTCCCACTTCTAGTCCTTCCTCTTTCTTTATTCACCCCATTCTTCCCTTCATAATTGATATTGGAAATAAGGTTCTTGACCTCCTGATCTCCTTTCCGATATGCATGTTTCCTATTATTAACAACTTTTGTGCTTTTAAAGGTCTCTGTATTATTGTTTCCTGCCACAATATCATGAAGAATGGTTTGTGTTCGAACATCATCCCCTTCCGAGGAGACACCCAAAGCTTCACTCACCTCGCCAATATTATCCAACACCCAGTCCATACCCAAATCGTTAATCTTCTCTAAGCAATCAGGGTGCACAGTTGCTAAGGGTTTCATAATGTCCACATCAGATTGATCAATATCCCAGGCAAGAGGACAAATCTGTTGAGAAGAAAGCTGATTAAAGTCCTCCCCTTTGCTTTCAGTACTGTTCTGATACAAGTTTAATTGCAGATTCAACTCTGTTCCAGGGTCATCCGTGAAATTTGTCATCAAATCATGACTGTAGTTCGTCCCAGTCAATGAGGGTAGACCATTTAAGCCTTTTAAAGCAACACAAAGCTTAAGTTCGTTAAGTAAATTCACGGCTAAATCATCTGACAGCTTAAAATGAAGGTCCCGTCCAAACAACAAGTACTTCCGGACTTGGTCATTGAAGACAATGACTCTGCAATCCGTGGAACAATGGCTTCAGAAAAACCCCTCTTTTGATCCAAGCGATCCTCCACACCACCTTCACCATTTCCCATCACCTCACACGAAGAAGGGGTAGAAGATGAGCTCTTGGAATGAGAAACAGAGGTCGAACTTGGAGAAGGAGAAGGAGAACGTGCTACCCATTTCTGTTTTTCAGTACAAGTCCATCGAGTACCCTGGCGATAGCTGAAACAACCGGCCGTCTCCACTTTTCTTTCTCAGTCCGACGCTGAAATGAAGAAGAGGAGAGAGTTTGGTTTTGGGCTTGAGTTTGAACCTGGGCTTATCTTGGATCTGGTTCGTTAAGAAAGGAAACAGAAAATGAGTTGGATCCTTTAAAAACTCGTCTTTTAGTGTGGGCTGGTTTTGGCCCAAAATCAGGCTTGAACTTGAGCCCATTCCTCCCAGACCCAAAATGACTTAACACTTTAGTTTGCCCATAACTCCTCCGGCCAGAATCAACTTTAGGCCAATCTGTGTGGCCCAGCCCAACCTCCTCACCAACCTTTGTAGATAAGGATAGGGACGAATCTGGAAGTGAGCCTCTACAAGCGCCACGTGTAAGATTAACCTTGTCAGCTGTAACGCGCGTGACCGGTGCGTGTCGTTTACTTGATCTTCCTCGCACCCATCCTTCCTCCGTCATATGATGAGGTCCGTCGCTGCCTTCAAAGCACCATACTGTCTTTACATCCTAGAAATGTAATTTTCACTCTTTCCCTTGAAATCCTGCATCATATCTAATCAAAAGAATTTCTTTACCAAAGGCAGCTTTTAATCAAATGAGCAGGAAAAGGGTGAAAATCATGACTAATGAGGTATGAATTTATATAAATTTTATTGTGGTAAGGAAAATTTCAATATATATACTAATCTGTTGGATCTTATATGCTCACATGTTCATCAGGTAAAAGATATCACCAGTCGCATACATGACATAAATCCATTTACAATTTCTTCCAACAGAATCAGAACATTTAGACAGAAGTAGAGGTCAAAAGGCCATGTAAAAAGAACACACATTTCAGCGTTTGTTGTCATGTCATACGTTTTGTACCAATTATGGATACAGACACTTTTCTATGCCCTTTTTGAACTGAAAATCACATTACACTAAGATTGCAATTTTTCCATTTTTTTTCCACTTCGTATGGCAAAGTAAATTAAAAAAAATATATATCAAAGTCAGATAGAACATCACAGGTTTAACCGCTAACTATAGAAGTAAAGCAATATCATTACATCATCTAAGAACTTTAACTTGTTCAACCACTTGCAAGATTTCAACTTCCCACAAGCAACAGAAACAAAGAAAATAGTTCTTTTTCTGTGGAAATTTTTTGGGGGCTCTCACTTGACGAGTTCAAAAACAATATATCGAGCTTAAACCAAGAGTTTCTGTGAGTTCACTCAGCTAGCTGCTGAGTCCGTGAAACAAGTTATTTTTTTATTATATAACAATTCTTTTGTGTATCATTAAATGGATATAAGACTTTCAAAATAATATATTACAAAAATATTATGAATTGTTCAAGAGCCAAACCAACCATTGTTCAAGCTCGGCTCATTTAATGAAGAAAGGTCATAGAAACTGTTCAAGCTCGCTTATTTACGTAATGAATGAACAGAAGCTGAGCCTTTAATGAGCTGACTCCAACTTGTTCTTCATTTGCAGCCCTAATAGACACACTTCCAATATCCAAGTAGACTGAAAATAATGCTTTGAACACATGCATGTTAGGGGAGATGCAATCCTTCTTTAGGACCAAGATATCTAAAGAATTAAATGACACTCATTTTGTCACCATTTCATGATTTTTCCTTTTTCTTCTTTTAGAGAGGAGATCCCCTCTTTGCTTCCTGTATCATTTCTCCTCTTAAAACAACGGTATTTTCCCAAACTGGACCAAAAAAAAACTGTGAACGACAAAAGAATAGACAGTTTCATCTTATTTATGATAGTAACAATACTCATCCCCACCAATTAAATATGATTTGGACCCAAGGATGCTTTTTATTGCAATGTGGTGAAGTAGACCCAAGGATGCTTTTTACTGTAATGTGGTGAAGTAGAACTACCAGATTATTCGACACGAATGAACTGAAATCATAAATAATTCGACAAAATGAACTGAACTTATGATGCATACAGCCTACAAAACAGAACATTCCCCCATCTATCCAACAAAAACTTGATTCTGGCAAGCAAAAATTTCAATCATCCAATTTTAGGTTACCTGAAAATTTCTGTGTCTACATAACTAACTTGCTATAAATACAACACTTGATCAAAGTTGAATGTAAAAGGCTCTTGTAAGCCACAAATTCTCATTAGCCATACTCCTAATTTATATTACAGACTGAATATTATATAAGTGGAAAGTAAATCAAATCACTGATCCTATGCCTCTAATAGGCACATGATGAAAATAATATCATATAAAATCAAATTAATATCAGATCAAATCCAATCCCTAAAGATACTCCCAATACAAATCAAATCGCTATATTTTCTCCCAATACTCCCCCTCATGATGGAGGGAAGATATCAAATAAGCCCAGCTTGCCAATACTAGAGTGAAGAGCAAATTGTCCTACTGACTTTGTGAACATATCGGCAAGCTGATTAGTGGAAGAAAAGAAGGAAGTATGGATAACTCCACATCGCACTTTCTCCCTGAGAAAGTGAATATCAACCTCAATATGCTTTGTCCTCTTATGAAGAACTGAGTCAAATGCAAGCATGATAGCAGACCGGTTATCACAAAAGAGAGTTAATGAACTAAATACAGGAATCTTAGCTCAGTCAATAGGGAACGAAGCCAGAGGATCTCACAAGTGCCATGAGCCATGGCACGGTACTCTGCCTCTGCAGAAGAACGAGACACAACGCTTTGTTTCTTACTTTTCCAAGAACTAAAATTGCCCCCATGAAAAGTATAGAAACCTGAAGTATAGAGGCGGTCAGTTAGAGATCTAGCATAATCAGCATCGGTATAACACGAGATAAGAGGTTGTGGTGTGGATTTGTAGAATAGACCAAGGGCAGGACTTGAGGTACCGAAGAATTTGGTATACTGCATCTACGTGTGAGGTCCGAGGAGTATGCATGAACTGACTCACAACACTAACCGCAAATGTGAGATCAGGTCTAGTGTTTGTTAGATAAATTAAGCGGCCAACAAGGCGCTGATAAGCAAACGGATCTGGAAGAAGGTCTCCAGACTCGGCATGAAGCCGATGCGTCGAATCCATAGGAGACGAAGCAGGACGACACCCAAGTATACCAATGGAGGTCTAATGTATACTTCCGCTGAGAGATCGAAATGCCATGCCTAGAGCTTGCAACCTCAATACCAAGAAAAAATCGAAGAGGACCCAAGTCTTTAACCTCAAAAGCATGCCCAAGGTCTATTTTTACCTTGTCAATGAAAGATGCATCATTTCCTGTGACGATTATGTCATCAACATATACTAAGATAATGGCACAACAATTTTTTGGACTACGACGGAAGAAGCATGTGTGATCTGAGTGACATCGAGTGAAACCCATAGAAATAACTACTTCACTGAATCAGTGAAACCATGCCTGAGGTGACTACTTCAGTTCATATAAGGATTTTAGAAGGCGACACGCTTTCCCAGAATACTCCCCCTGAAGCCAAAAACCAGGAGGAGGATCCACATAAATGTCTCCTATCAAATCCTCAACAAGAAAGGCATTCTTCACATCTAACGGGTGAAGAGGCCAAGAGTAGCAAGCCGCTAAGGAAATAAGGCGGCGGACAATAGTCAGCTTATGACGGAGGAAGAGTGGATAAGGATTCTCAGCAAAGGAGAGAAAGGGGTTATTGAAATTCAAGAGTGGTTGAAGGAAAGGGAAAGGCAATGAGCAGTGAGGTACGTGGGAGGAAGACGAAGGGGTTGCCACGCGCCAGATAGGAGCGTTCAGAAGGAGTGGAGTAAGGATCCAAGCGGAGCGCGTAGATTCACTCACACAGATTGCAATCCCTTATCTTCAATTCTTCGATCAACTGAGTGTTATGGGGTTGGTGAAAAGGTTAGGATGGCACGTGACCACTCTACCGTATCCAAACGGGCTGGGGAAGGTGGTAGGTTAGGCCGGAGGTTTGTAGGGCGGGCTCAAGCTAAGCCTATGTTGAGGAGGAAGTTTGAGCAGAGGCCCTCCAATCGGTGGACGGGCCAGGTGAGTGATGGGGTGAGGTATAGGGATGGGCTTACTCATGTGGGCCGGAAGATCGAACAGTATGGCCAACTTTATGGGCAAGATTTGGGGGCGTGGGGGTGGAATCGCATGGGCTACCTATGGCTAATGATTTTGGGCTTGTGGGGGATGTCTGTTGGGCTTGATGATGTACATTTGGGGACTCAGATGCCTGGCCAGGACCAATATGGGAGCAATTTTAGCGTTGTCTATAAACCATCAAAGAGGAAAGGTTTACAGTGAAGGGTTCTTCGCAACGATTTTCCAAGATAGGGCGTAAAGGACAAGAGGCAAGAGGCGAGGAATCAGGTGATTCTTTCCGACCACTACGTGCTATTGATAGGCAAAAGATGGTCGCGATTTCAAAAACAAAAATGGGTTGTAGCTGGAGGTGGTGGCCCAAGTATGTCCTCTGTGTTGAACCCGGAGAACTCTTCTCTCTCTACACATACTTCCTCTTCTTCTACTCCTTCTGGGGTGGTGAGGATAGTGGGTGAAAGGGAGGGAAGGGGGAGGCCACCATTGGTTCAGAGGCTTGGGACGGTACCTGAAGTGGATGGTGAAGGGAGTGGTCCAGATTTTTCAGTCAGGGATGATGGAGGGTATGAAAACTCAGTGGAAGAGAGCGGGTTGATCAAGCTGATGCCGAGTGCTACAAAACAAGGGAGTGCTCTTTTTAGTATAGGGTGCAGGTGTATGTTGATTGCTAATGGAGGATCTGAACGTTTGCGACCAGAGTTCAGCACAGGCAATGAGAAGGATGATCTAAGTGACAGTGACGTTGATGCAGAGCATTCTTATCCTTTATGGGACATTGGTGATGGGGGTGGAGAGAGTATGGTGGGATTCCATACTCCTTTGGCAGTGGTCAAAGATGGTCAGAGGACCCTTGAAGTTGGATAGCTTAGAAGATAACTGGTTTATGAAGGGTATCGAGGAGGAAAGCAAACTTTTGAGGCTGACTTGGAAAGGGTAGGATAAGTTAAGGAGCTGTTTCAAGCAATGGAGGATGAATGGGTGAGGAAGAAGGAGAAGAGCTTGCCTGTTTTTTAAGGGGTGAGAACTGAAAGGCCTGTTTTCTGAAGTTAACTATGAGGGAAGGAGTGGAGCAGGAGGAGTGGGGGAAGGAGGGGGAGTGGAAGACCCAATGGTTGTCAATGAAGATCAATATTGTGTCTTGGAACATTCGGGGACTAAATGACTTGAGAAAGAGGAAGGTGGTGAAGGCGTTGATTCGGAAATGGAGAGTGCATGTGGTTTGCTTGCAGGAGACCAATTTGGGTGTGGAGGAGGCCAAGGTTATGAAAAGTCTGCAGGGGGGTAGATTTGTGGATTGGGAGGTTATTGATGCGGAGGGGACTGCTGCGGGCATTGCTGTTCTTTGGGATAGGAGATCGGTGTCAAAGATTGATGTTTGGAAAGGGAGGCATTCATTATTATTACTTTTTCAGTTTGAGGAAGATGGTTCGAAGGGGTGTTTTTCGGGTGTGTATGGCCTATAGGTGATGTGGAGCGTAGAGAGATGTGAGAGGAGCTAGGACCATTAGAACCAGATGGGGGTTTCCGTGGTGTGTTGGGGGGATTTTAATGTTGTCCTTAACACGAGTGAAAGATCCTCTAGGGGTGTGTGGGATGGAGCAATGGTTGATTTCTCTAATTTTGTGGATGATAACAAGTTGTTGGATCTTCCCATGGTGGGAGGCGCATTCACATGGTCGAGTGGGCGTGATCCTCCTTTTTCTCGGCTGGATAGATTTCTTGGAGGAGAAATTTCCGGTTGTGTCTCAAGTGGCGTGTGTGCGGGCAATCTCTGATCATGTTCCTATTTTGCTTGATTGTGGAGGGATTAGGAGAGGAAGAGCCCCATTTAGATTTGAAAACATGTGGCTACGAGTAGGTGATTTCAAAGAAAGGGTCACGAACTGGTGGGGTGCTTATGATGTTAGGAGTAATCCAAGCTTTCAATTGGCATCTAAGTTGAGACACTTAAAGGGCGATAGCTGCGATATTAAGGTCTAGAATAAGGATGTGTTTGGGAAGCTGGAGTGGCGGAAAAATCAGCTCCTTATGGAAATTTCAGAGTTGGATAGGAAGGAAGGTGATGAGGGGATTTCCGTGTTGGAGAGGAGTAGAAGGGAGGAGTGCAAGGCTAAGTTTGAAGACACTATAGTGATGAGGAAGTTTCATGGAGACAGAAGTCGAGAGCCCTGTGGCTTAAAGAAGGTGACCGGAATACTAAGTTTTTTCACCGCTTAGCTAATGCTCATAGAAGAGGGAACAGCATTGGGAGGATAAGTTTTGATGGTGTTATGGCTGAAACTAAAGAGGAGATCCGGACAAGTTTTGTGGCATATTATCAGGAGTTGTTCACAGAGTCTATCTCTTGGAGGCCGGGGTTAGACGATATTGAGTTTGATACAATTTCTAACGAGGATAGGGTGGGTTTGGAAAGGCCATTTGGGGAGTAAGAAGTGTTGGAAGCTCTAAGGAGCTGTGATGGAGATAAAGCTACGGGTCCGTACAGGTTTACAATTGCATTTTTCCAAAAGAATTGGGATGTGGCGAGAGCGGATGTGATGAGAGTAATGCATGCCTTCTTTGAGGAAGTTTGTTTTGAGAAGAGTTTAAATGCCACTTTCATTACCTTTATACCTAAGAAGGGTGGAGCGGTTAAAGCTAACGATTTTAGACCAATTAGTTTGGTGGGCTCTGTTTATAAGATTATTGCGAAGATCTTGGCAATTAGGTTAAGGAAAGTTTTGGATGGGGTCATTTTGGAGTCTCAAAATGCATTTGTTGGAGGAAGGAAAATTCTTGACCCAGTTCTTATTGCTAGTGAATGTATTGATGCAAGAGTCAAGAGTGGTGAGCCGGGGATTGTGTGTAAATTGGATATTGAAAAAGCATATGACCGTATGAATTAGGTGTTCTTATTGTATTTGTTGGAGAGGATGGGGTTTGGAACCAAATGGAGAGGTTGGATTCATCAGTGTATCTCGACGGCTCATTTTTCTATCTTAGTGAATGGGTCACCAGCAGGTTTCTTCGCAAGTTCGAGAGGTTTACGTCAGGGTCCCCTTTTCTCTTTGTTGAGAGAGAGAGAGAGAAAAAATATATGAAAACTTATATGTTATTGAGTAAATACAATAATACAATGGTGTTTATATAGGAGAAGCTACGGGAGTAGGTGAGTGGAGAACAAAAAAACCCTATACATGGTAATTCTATATATGGTAATGAGAGGTAGGTGACAACTCATACAATATTAACTGTACACGTGTGACAACTCATACAATACTGTACAACACTCCCCCTCAAGCTGGAGAGTAAATGTCAATAACTCCCAGCTTGCTACATATGGAATCAATAGAGTTCTTGGGAAGCGCCTTAGTGAAGATGTCTGCTAGCTGTCTACCAGAAGGAACAAAAGGTGTAATAATCTCATTCGAGTCAACTTTAGATCGAATGAAATGGCAATCTACTTCAATGTGTTTAGTCCTCTCATGGTAGACTGGATTGCTAGCAATATGAATAGCTGCCTGATTGTCACAATGGAGAGGAATTAGGTACTAGACTGAAATCCCAAGTTCCTGTAAAAGAGTTTTCAACCAAGTGAGTTCACAGGCAGTGTGTCCCATGGCACAATACTCTGCTTCAGCACTGGAACGAGCCACAACTAACTGTTTCTTACTCCTCCAAGTTACTAGATTTCCTCCTATGCAGGTGCAGTAACCCGTGGTGGACCGTCGATCAGAAAGAGAACTAGCCCAATCTGCATTTGTATATCCCTCAATCCGAAGATGTCCAGAAGATTGATAAAGCAGACCACGTCCCGGAGCACCCTTGAGATACTTTAAGATCCGTACAACTGCCTCTATGTGAGGAACCCGATCATGAACTGGCTCACAACACTAACTACATTGGAGATGTCTGGACGAGTGATTGTGCGGTAAATAAGTTTACCTACAAGTCTCCGATACATCTTTGGATCATCGAGTGGGTCACCATCATCCACCTCAAGTTTTACATTAGTCTCCATGGGTGTAGCTACAGGTTTCGAACCAAGATATCCAATTTCCTGTAATAGATCAAGAGTATACTTCCGCTGAGAAAGACCAATGCCTTGCTTCGACTGAGCCACCTCAATTCCTAGAAAATACCGAAGTTTGCCCAAATCCTTAGTAAGGAAGCTAGAACTCAAGTGATGGATTAGATCTTGTATCCCATCTTTGTCACTGCCAGTGATAACAATATCATCTACATACACCACAAGAATCACAATACCACGTTTCGTTTTCTTAAAAAAGAGAAAGTGGTCAGCTTGGCTTCTGGTCATACCACAAGCTACCACTGCTTTACTGAACTTATCAAACCATGCACGAGGGGACTGTTTGAGGCCATAGATAGACTTCTTGAGATGACACACACACTGCCCCTTATACTCAAACCCAGGTGGTTGAGTCATATAGACTGTCTCATTAAGGTCACCATGCAGAAAGGCATTTTTAACATCAAGTTGATGAAGTGGCCAGTCTAGATTAGCTGCAAGAGAGATTATCACACGAACATAATTCAGTTTGGCCACAGGAGAGAACGTCTCAATATAATCAAGGCCATAAGTCTGAGTGTAGCCTTTAGCAACAAGTCGAGCTTTGATACAGTCAACGGTACCATCAGGCTTATGTTTAACAATGAAAACCCAACGACAACCAACAACCTGAGCAGCAAGGTTAGGAACAAGGTCCCAAGTATAATTCAATTTTAAAGCGTTTATTTCTTCTTCCATAGCTTTCCTACACCCTGGATGAGAAAGTGCCTCCTGTAGGACTTAGGAAGAGCAATAGAGGATAATGACAAAGAAAAAGCTTGAGAAGAGGAGGATAATTTATTATACGATACAAAATTAGAGATAAGGTGATTGGTACAAGACCGTTTACCTTTCCGAATAGTAATAGGTTGATCAAGATCAGAGTCCGGAGAGATGGAAGAATCTCCAAGCGTTCAAGCGACTGGTGGAAGTGGCAAGGCTGGGTTTACTAATTCAGTCGTTGGAACACGATTAACTACTCTTTTCCGGTGATGAGCATAGACACGAAGAGCTGATGGGATGTCAGAATAAAAAAATGGAGTTGGAAGAACAGACTCTTGAAGAACAGAGTCCTCCGGGTGACTGCCTTCCTGAGAATAATAAGGAACATCCTCAAAGAAAGTTACATCTGCACACACAAAATGTTTACGAAGAGTTGGACGGTAACATTTATATCCCTTTTAAGTGCGAAAATAACTTAAGAAAATACATTTGTGAACATGAGGATCAAGTTTGTCTCGTCCCGGGCTTAGATTATGAACAAAACAAACACACCCAAACACCTTTGGAGGAATAGAAAAAGGATAATTGTCAGAAAACATCATTTGGAAAGGTGATTTTCCTTGAAGGACCCTAAAAGGCATGCGGTTTGAAAGATAAGCAGCAACCAGAACTGCATCTGCCCAAAAATGCATTTGAATTGTTATGGCACGGGCGATAGCTAAGAGTGGGCCATTCTTCCGATCAGCAACTCCATTTTGTTGAGGGGTATCAACACAAGATGTTTGATGGATAATGCCCCTCAACTGAAGAAACTTTTGAAAAACATTAAGTTTATATTCAAGGGCATTGTCAGTTCTAAGAACAAGTAATTTTGCATCAAATTGATTTTGAATTTCAGCATAAAAGGATTGAAAAATAGAGAATACTTGAGATCTATCTTTAAGAATATAAACCCAAGTTAAACATAAATAATCATCAGTAAATGACACAAAATAATGAGCACCAAATAAACTAGTAGTACAAGTTGGTCCCCAACCAGCCGAATATACTAACTCAAAAGGTTTTAAACTTTTATCAAAACGAGACTTAAAAGTAGCCCGACGATGTTTACTAAGTTCGTAAGTAGTACAATTAAACTTAGAAAAATCAACTAAAGAAGGGACCTAGGCTCGAAGACTATTTGAAGAGGGATGTCCAAGGCGGTAATGCCACTGGTAAGCTGAAGAGGTGGAATGTAGAGCTGTCGGAACATTAGTTGGCTGGAAGTAGTAAAGACCATCCTTCTCAAAACCCCCACCAATCGTCTTCTTCGTCTCAAGATCCTGAAAGACACAATGGGAAGGAGATAAAGTAACTGAGTAATTTAAATCTAATATGATTTTGCGAACTGACAATAAATTGAATGAAAATTCAGGGATATATAAAACTGATGAAAAAGCAAGACCCGAAGTGCGGAAGGTACCAGTTCCATGAACAGGTGATTTGGCACCATTCGCTATAATAACAACCGATGGTGAGAAAACATGAGAAATATCAGAAAGCAGAGATGGGTTACCTATCATTTGATCGGAAGCCCCTGAATCAATGATCCAAGGTGTAGAAGACGAAGCATGGAGACACATGTTCCCTGAAGTACCGATAGTAGCGGTGGAGGAGGGTTGATTTGCACGCTCAAGCTTTACCTGTTTGGTACTGTTGATTGACCTGAGAAGATGGGATTCATAGTATCCATCACAAGAGCTGCCGGACAAATGAGATATAGTAGCAAGTAGGAGCCGAGATAAAAGAACCAAGATTTAGCCGAGATGAACCCAGGAAAAATTATCGAGGAAAGAGCCAAGGAGGGATCCGAGAGAGATTGCTGAGACGAGAACTGAGATCACCGAAGAGAGATCACCGAGAAGAGATTGAGAGAAAGCCGAAATGGAATCAAGATCGGAGTCTGAATAAGACTAAAAAAAAAAAAAAAAAAATTAAAGAGGGATCGATTTCCGCTTAGATACCATGTTGAAAGATAGAGAGAGAAAGAGAATATATAAAAACTTATATGTTATTGAGTAAGTAATACAATAATGTAATGGTGTTTATATAGGAGAAACTACGGGAGTAGGTGAGTGGAGAACTAGAAAACCCTATACATGGTAATTCTATATATGGTAATGATGTAGGTGACAAGTCATACAATACTAACTGTACACGTGTAACAACTCATACAATACTGTACAACACTCTTTATTATTGTAATGAAAGCCTTTAGCAGACTCACGAAAGGGCAGGGTTTTATTCAAGGCTTTTCGGTGGGGCGTGTGCCAAACCAGATTGTTACATCTCACTTGTTGTTTGCTGACGACACTTTTGCGATGAGTGTGTGAATCAATTGAGGCATTTGAGGTGTGTTTTGGCCTGTTTTCAAGTTGTTTCGGGGCTGAAAATTAACATTGGTAAGAGTGTGATTGTTCTAGTAGGGGAGGTGGATCATATTCATGATTTGGCAGCTATTTTGGGTTGCGGAGTGGAGGCTTTTTCGTTTTCTTATTTGGGGCTGCCCTTGGGCTCTTCCACGCCGAGAATTGCCGTTTGGGATCCAGAGGCGGAACATTTTCAAAAAAGGTTATCCGGGTGGAAGAAGCAATACTTGTTGAATGGGGTAAACTCACATTGCTGAAGTGTACCCTCTCTAATCTTCCTACATATTTTATGTATTGGTTTCCAATTCCTAGAACAGTAATTAGCAGACTTAACAAGATTCAGGCGAACTTTTTTTTTTTTTGGTTGTTGGGGGGGGGGGGGTTGGTTAGGGGAGGAGTTCAAGTACCATCTTGTGAAATGGGAGAAAGTGTGCACCCCTATTAAAAGAGGAGGTTTGGGACTTCGCAGGTTGGAAATGTTTAACAAAGCTTTGTTAGGGAAATGGTTGTGAAAGGTCCGTGCTT
This sequence comes from Cornus florida, assembly GCF_030987335.1. Taxonomy (NCBI): domain Eukaryota; kingdom Viridiplantae; phylum Streptophyta; class Magnoliopsida; order Cornales; family Cornaceae; genus Cornus; species Cornus florida. Next base: position 68,050,792 of record NW_026775577.1, read on the forward strand.
TGGAGGCGTGTTATTGCTTGTCAGTTTAGGCAAGAGGAGGGAGGTTGGATGTCTAGAGGTGTGTCTGCATCAGCAGGCATGGGTTCATGGAAAGGTACTAGGAGGGGTTGGGATGAGTTCTCTAAGCGGATACAGTTTAGAGTTAGGAATGGTCGTCATGTGAGGTTTTGGAAGGATGTATGGTTTAGGGATGTGGTGTTGGCTGGTAGGTTCCCTAGTCTCTTCAGGATGGTTGAGGATAAGTATGTTGTGGTTGCAGATTATTTTAGGCTAGAGAATGGGAGAGCTAGTTGGGATGTAAGATTCCGTAGAAATTTTAATGATAGGGAGTTGCTTAAGTTTACAGATTTAAAGGGATTAATTTATAGTCAAGTGGTGGAGGGGGGAGGAAAGGATGAGATGGTGTGGATGGGGTTCTAGAGGGGTGTTTGAGGTGCGGTTGTTTTACCAAATCCTAACGAATTCGATAAGCAACGGTTTCCCTTGGAAGGCTGTATGGAGGACTTCAGCTCCACTAAAGGTGGCTTTTTTCACATGGACAGCAGTACTTGGTAACATTCTTACTCTTAATAATCTCAAGAAAAGAAGCCAAATAACAATTAATTGGTGTTGCATGTGTAAGGAGATGGGCGAATCAGTTAACCATCTCTTGCTACACTGTAAAGTGGCAGCGGATGTTTGGAGTACGGTCCTGAATGTTTTTGGGGTTGACTGGGTGGTGTCAAGGAACACGATGGGTATGTTAGAGGCTTAGAGAGGGAGACCAATGGGCAGCTGGATTAGAAAAGCGTGGAGGGTTGCCCCTCTTTCTATTTGGTGGGGGCTATGGCACAAGTGGAACAGGAGATCTTTCGATGGAAAGGAGTTGCCGGTGTGGGTTATTAAGTTAAATATTTTGCATTCTCTTTATTCTTGGGTTAACGGGAAAAATTGTCCATCTATGAACAGCTTTTTGCATTTTGTTGACAACTTATCATGCGCATTTTGCGTCTTTTGTTTGCTTTGTTAAGGGTTCGCTCCCCTTTAAGCGCCTTTGTTAATATATATTTACTTATCAAAAAAAATTAAAAGCTTTATGAATGGTGTTAATTCATAAACAAAAGAATTCAAAGCATATAAAGTGTACATGCGTGCACCTCTCCAATTTCACACAGTTCACACTTTTCCACACACCTTTTATTAGATAACATTAGTATTTATAGACAACCCTAATGAGACTTTCCAAAATGACAAATAAGGAAATTACTTAGCAAACACCTTTTGAAAATTTTCACTATTTGCATTTGTCGATCGATACCTGTTCAAGGGTGATCGATCGAAGATTCCAGGTACTTCAATTGAACCCCACTGGAGTAAATCTTAATCGATACTGCTTAAGTGTCAATTGATCAATGCTTGAAACCTTTTGATCAACAGGCCAATTCTCACATTTTGATCAATCCAAAACTAACCCTCGATAGATCAATGAGTGCATATCATTTAAAAATGCTGCAAAACTGGTTTTAAGAAATGTAAAAATATGTTTATAGATGCTCAGGTAAGTTTATAAAATACTCGATTATATAAACATGCATGCATGACCCTAATACGGTGACGATGATTGTTGAAGTAAATTTACCTTTATCCCTTGTTTTGACAAAGTCGTTGAATATGTTCGTTGTAGAAGTAAAAGTCTCATCAATACATTCACTAACAACTAACCATCACTTCTAGAAAACTTATGGAGATCAATGGCAGAAATCTTTAAAGGTGTATAAAAGGCGCTAAAATGAGGATTCTAAGAGTTGAGCTGGCATAGGCTAGATAATATGGGTCCACATGGAGTTTGAATAATTGGGAGATTTGATCAACTTTTAATTACTTTAATTATGCTATTCGGTAAGTATTGATTACCTTAATTATTGGGTAATCCAAGGGTCAATTGATTGCCTCAATTATGAGGTAATCCTAGAGTCAAATATTGATTACCTCAATTATGGGGTGATTACTTTTATTATGTTAGAGTCAAGTATTGATTGCCTCAATTAGGGATAATCGAAGGGTAATAGGATGCTATAAAAGGGGTAAAATGTAATCTTGGTGAATCAGTCAATGAATAAATAAAAAAAGTCTTTGAGATTTCTTTGAGTGATTCACAAATTCTGAGAGTGTGAGGCCTTCTCTAGGTGTGATACCTAGGCCCTGTTGGAGTGATTCCAATAGGTTTTTTTCCAGTTATTTTCAATCCTTCTTCCCAACTAACAACTCTTAAACCACAGCCTTGTTTATCTGAATTTCCAGCCATAACTCTTATTTATTTCAACTATTCAAGGCTGCTCAATTGTCCTACATCAACAACTCACAGAGCTAAACATAGTCCAGATTCCATAATTACATCTTATGAGTTTTTTTCTACAAAATTTGCCAACCTAAGACTACAAACCTAACAGAAACAAGGAAACGGTCTCTCCACATGCATGCAGAGGTAAGGCTGCGTAGACCTGACCCTACCCAGGCCCCGTAACGATGGGAGCCTCATGCACTAGACTAGTCCTTTTTCTTTTCTTTTTTTTATCAGAGACATGCCAAAAATGTGTATCATGTTTTTCTCTGGAAATCATATCACACCAAAGAAGTATGAAGAACCATTCCAAGCGTTGTGGGATAAAAAATAATTATAATGATAAATAAATAACGCTTCTGTCATGAAATAATAAGGTTTAGTGAGCTATTCCTGATAAGCACTGAAAAGTGCGCATTTGAACCCTTAACCTTGAGTGTTTTAGGACCTTATTCTATCTTACTTTCCCGCTTTAGTTTTATTTTACGTTTTTCCCCTTTTCAGATGCTTAATCCCAAAATGAGCTAAATCAGCTGAATTAGAGCATTGGAGAAGATAATCCAAAGTCTAAAGGAAAGATAGAGCAAAGTGGAAGCAAAAAGATGGAAATTGTCTCTGTTCGATCGATCGAACCTTGCTGTAATCGATCACACTTTGATCGTTCCAACCCTGCTATGATGGATCGAAGCCTTGTCCTTATCCTCAGAAAAATTCCCTTTTCGATCGATCCAACTTCTCTATGATCGATCAAACCTTTTGATCTTATCCTCATAACTACTTTTGTCATTATCCCCATAAATATCTCAACCCATGTCCTTATCCAAATAAATCCGCCGCCAAGCTTCGATCGATCGAAGCAACAATGTGATCGATCGAACTGCCTCAACAACTGTGCAAAACAGAATTCAAGCCCAATTGAAGATGTGCTCGTGGTGCAATCATTTGGAGGTCCTAGTGCACGAGGTCTGACCATTAAGGGTGTCATTTGAGCTACCTATATAAGGGATTTAACCATTTTTGGTAAAGAGGTTGATTAGTTGGACAATTTTGGCAAGAGATTAAGGGGGGATTAGACACACTTTGGAAAACTCTCTCTCTCCATCTCTAGGGTTTCTACCAAGAAGACCAAGAGGAAGAAGATGAATACCTTGAGGGTTACAAGAACACATCCATGAGTGGCTAAATCATCCTCTTAGGGGAAAAGCCCTAGGCTTGTAATCTTAACTTTAATCTTTGACATTTTTGGGGATTCATGTTGTAAATAATGTTTTAACCTTGTGATTAAATAAATCTTGTGATTTGTATGGTTCAATACTTCTAATTAATTCTCTAGTTTATTTACATGTCTATGTGTCATTAAATTGACGGTTATGTCTCTACACTAGTTTCTCTAGATTTGATGCATGTCTATGTGTAGTTAAATTGAGAATCTAGTGATGGTTATGCATGATTATTATTATATTGGATACTCTTGTGAATTGATTTGATGGACTACGCTCATGTTTGATGGATTGTTCTACAACCCTAGTTAATTAGTTTAATTTTTTAATTTTCTTGTCTTAGTGTAATTGTAGTGTAATTGCATTTCAATTCGTAGATTAGGTAGACAATCGATGCTTGTGTATGATAATCCATGCTTTTTGGTTGCAAGATGTACATTTCTCTAGATTGTTGTGTGCTACAATTGTGGGTTTATTGAATGGTTAATGCCTTAACTTGATGAGTTGTACTACACCCTAGCTTAAATAGACAATTCACATTGTTTTGTCAATCCATGCTCATTGTTTCAATTGATAGCACACACCTGGTTTACAACTTTGAATACCCCCAATCTGTTAAAGACTAGAAGTTAAGAGGAAGAGCTTAGTGGTGATTCCTATGCCCTAAGACCTCTCTCCCATTCTCTACACCCTATTTACTTTAGCTTGTTTCTTTTGCATGTTCTTTAGTTTAATTGTAGTTTACTTTAGCTTGTCGCCACTGGTGCAGATGTGAGCCTCAAAACAGACACTTTGTGGAATATCAAAGTAGAAACTAAGTAAGGCTGCGGCTATGATAACTTGATTTACTGCTGAAAAATAAAGGTAAAGCTACTGCTATGGCTATAGCTACACTAAGCAAACTGAGATAAAAATATAGAAGTGCTGATTGTTGAGTTGGTCAAGGACCTTTTCTACTTTTAACTTCCTCTATTTCTAGCCGGATCTGATCTTCTAAAGGTAGTTTAACTTGCTTTAAGTGACTAACTTGGAATCGGCATGTGTCCCAGACTCCATGTTCTCTCCCACTTCACCAGATGAATAGGTTTTTTGAATGTGAAAACTGCTCAACTGAAAGGCAAAGCAGTGAGTTCCTTTTATCGATTGTGGCTAAAACAGTCTGACACATTTTGCCTTAACTAACTTCCCTCAAAGTCTTATTTCACCTTAATTATGATTCATTTCTCAATTAAATTGGTCTGCTCAGGATGTCTCATCATCATCTCAAAAATCTGTGTGTTTAAAACCCAAATCCTTAACTTTTGGATAATCCCTACTGATCTAGGTGGCACAATATGGCAGATGCCATATTTGGGTATGTGGGGACCTAGTCCACTAGTCCATGGCTTAACCCACGACACGTGGCACAGACCTTGCCAACTCAGCCACTATCTCATAACTTCTTCTTCTAACTAATTTATTTGAGCATCTTCAAGTGCGGCCCCAAGTGGGAATGAAGCTCCATCGAGGATCCCCAATACCCTGCACAGGTATTTTCTTTACCGAGGACCTCCTCTCTATGGATAAGCCACGAAGCCGTCTAATAATTAAGAGGACCTCCTCTCTATGGATAAACCTCTAAAATAAATATTCCAAGTAGTTTCTCTCTATGGATAAACCTCGAAGAGTTCCTCTCTACGGATAAACCTCGATCCACTGAGGAGTTCCTCCATGTTTTAAAACCTCGGAGGTGTCATGAAGACCCTCGAGGATCATCTTTGCGGTGAACCTCTATGAATGGTGTCTTGTGGTCCGGGCGCCCGCGTGGGGGGGGGGGGGTGGGGGGGGGGGGGGGGGGGGGGGGGGGGGTGGTTGTCCAAGAGTAACACCCTGCTGCAGCATCCTCTATATGGGACCCTAGGGAGTGCTTGCTTGGTGGCTGATGTTTGAGGAATACTAAAAGGGAACCACTGTGACTCAGACGTCGTGGAAACCCCTTGGCCTGTCACAAAGGAAAGAAGAGAAGTAATCTCCCCTAAAACAAGAAGGCTTCCAGTACCCTCGCATTTAATGCAAGACCTTCCTTGTCATAATCACATAATATGACCTACCCTTTCTCCCTCACCCTAAGAAGTAAGCAAGCCTTGAACAACTAAGAAGTCAGAATCTTACCTCTTTTGTGTTTTGCAGCCCACCCACTAAGAACAAACAGCCAATCCTCCGCGTTTGCAGTCTTTACCAAGGACAACTTAGTATAAAAAGAAGACAGATTGCTCATTTATACAACTACAACAACCAAAGAGGAGAGCTTTTAGGAGAGAGAACCAACAACTTTTATGTTCTAAGGGAGATTACAAAAGCTTTCCTCCCCTCTCTTCCTCTAAGACCCCTCTTGTGACAACTTGGACTTCCACTAGGCCTCTACTTGCTAGGGGTTTCATCATAGATAAAGTGATTCCTTGGTTTCTAGAACCTCACATCTACCGTCTATGTGGTATAAAGTACAAACAGAAGGGAATCCTTCAACAAGATTTATTTGGCTGAAAATTCCAGCTCAGTCCTCTTCCATGAACTTAAGGCTGTTTCTATGGAATGCAATTAGCTCAGAAGCTGCAAAAAAGGATTTCACTGTTACTACTGATTCTTAGCAACATGGTTTAGCTTGCCAACCTCCATCAATAGAGCTCCACGGAGGGTCAGGACTACTTTGAAGACAATTAGAACTACTGCAAAGAATTTCAACAAATGGATATTTGTATACTGAGAAATAAATACTAAATAGAACTGATATTTTCCAGATTTCTGCTCTATATGGTGCAGCCTGGTTTCTAACTTATTCAAAATTCCTCTCCTATTCGAAAAGGTAATTGGTAACAATGCAGTTTTATAAAAAAATTTAAATTATCTACCAGAAACTAAATAAATAAATAATACAGCACAAGTATGTCAGAATATACCAAAAGAACAGGAATTGAATAAAAGAAAGTATTGGGACTAGACATACATGCAAAGCTCTAAGCAAGAGAGGCCTCTCTTTAAGTATTTCCTTGAAGAATCTTTTAGCCTTGCTCAATTGCCCCATCATCTCATAACAAAGTGCCCTCAGAAGCCGCCATTCGACATTGTTCGGTTCGACATCAATCAACCTCTCCACGTAGTGCACAGCCTCCTCTGGCTTCCCTCTCGACATCTTCCCATACAAAACCACCTTCAATGCTTCAAGATTTCTTGGCTTATCCTCCAAAAGCTTTTCATACATCTCTTCCTCGTTTTTATCATTCAGGGTCTCACTTTTTTGTTCCATTCTTTCACTATAACTGCTTTTCTGAGCAGGTACTGCCATAACTGGTCGAGCACCGAGAGAACCCATTAGGATGAATGACCCAACTAGTAAGACCACAATCTTTTCAGTAAATAATTTGGAAATTTTCTCTTGGATTGAGGCGGAACAGCTTATATGGGAAAAAATCGAAGTGGGTTTGTGAAGAATGTGAAGTTGAGAGAGGGACGTGAAGGGATGAGAAGATTTTGGGGAAATGTGAAGCTTAGGAAATGGTTTGAGTTTGAGGTAGAGTGGTTTTTGTATGTGGGTTGAGTCAATTGATGATGGTTTGAGTTTGCTGTAAACATTGCGTTTTGGAATTTTGGTAAGCTCTAGTTGAGGGTTGAGTGAGAGAGTTTTGATATACAAAGAAGCCATTGAGAGAGGGAGACGAGAGTACGGGAAGGGGTGCTATCTTTTCTCCTCCCCTCGGCTTCGATATTTGCTTTTAAGAATACTTTTTGACTTTCTTTGTATTTTATCTTTATTCTATTTCTGAACAAAAAATAAAATAAAGACAAAAGTGCAAAAAAACCCTGCAACTGCTACAAAAGTGTAAAAATACCCCCCGAGACTCACTGTACGGCATATGTTGATTTGAAATGACCAAAATAACCTTATTTATTACATTATATATATATATATAAATAATAAAAAAAAAAAACCCTAATTATAAAATACCAATTATACCCCCATTGACTACTTAAGTTTATGTTAGAGAGAGAGACATACAGAAAGTTAGAGAGAGATGGAGGCACAGACGGTGGAACTGCGTTTACCGTGATAACAGATCCACGATGGACTGTGAAAGGATCGACAACCAAAGAGGATTCCGATGACGACGAAGCAATAAAGAACAGAGGATATGTTCTCGGAATAACTGAACGGTGATAACAGTTGTTGTGGATGTTGCCAGAGTTGAAGTACTATTTAGGAGACGATGGCGATTCGATGAGGATGGTATCGGTGGTGGTCTCGCTAGATGATGAGATGGTTCGTTGTCGTCTTGGAACAAATTGTGGGTACTGAGTTAGATAGAGAGAGAGGAGTGAATGAGTCGACTCAACTGGGACCATTAACAAACCCCTCCAATGCCGTCGGTGATGAGGTTAAAGTAAAGGAAAAGATTGAGGCGGCGATGAAAGACGAAGGAGACAAATTGGGACAACGGCGAAAGAGAATTCCGGCGAGCAATAGCTGGTTTTCTATATATATATATATATGTATCACCACTACCACCACTTTTACCACCATCATCACCACCCAATCTAACCCACGACAAAGCCAATCACACCCATGACGAACCTAATTGAACCAAGAGGAACCCCAAGTTAAACCCGGAAGCTTCATGCTCACCGCTCATGGCTATCTTCGGTTTCAACCGCACACTCAGTCCATCGGCATTGAACGTTTCAGTATACAACCATATACTCCCTAAGATATACTTCCACAATAGTGGTGTGGCACCAACTGCCACTTATGCCAAATACACATAATCAACTAATGTTTATATAATCTTTCCATGCTTCAACATATAGGGGTCCAGGACTTTCTATATATATATAAATAAATTTCATACAGAACTTTGAAAATCCATCAAATTTTTATTGTCTAGCAACACAAGCTAAGTTTTTCACCATAATTTAATATCTTATAGCTTCGCCCAACAGGGATCTGATTCCAAGAATAGCACACCCATCAAAGACTGATTGAAGGAAATTCTAACAATGGCCTGAATCAAAGGCCGATGGAAGGATGTTGTTAGGCGCTGAATGTTACACATTTTAGCCCCTTTATTTGCATGTTTTATTCTCTTAATAATAGTTTATTTGTGATTTTACATTGTTTTATTATTTTTATTTATTTCAAGGCTTTAATTGTAAAATCAGTCAAGACCAGTGATTCTGAGCTTTAACAGACATTCCGTGGGACCGAGCAATGTTGAAAATCCAAGTCTAATTATACTTAGAAAATAGTCCACAAGAAGCCACAAGTTGATAAGAATGGAAAGAAGAATAAAAGGAAAAATCCTTTTTCTAAAAAGGAAACTTTCACCAAAGTTGGTAACTTGAACCCGTTTTGGTATTAGCTGTATCTCTTTCCTCGAGTGTCAAAACGGCTAAATTCTCATATTAGTTGAAAGGAAATTTGAAGAGCTATAATTTTGTATTTCACGAGGATTCCCTAAAACAGCTGTTTACCTTGTCAAAATTGGCCTAAAAGTCTGTACGAATTTTGGAGTCCTTATTTGACAGAATTTCTATGTATATCTCCATATAAAAAAGGGAACTTTAAGGCTGATCTTTTATTATTTAAAGGGGGTTCTCTACAGCATTGGAGGAGGATACAGAGGAGCTTGAGGCTGAGATCAGAGGAGAAGTATTCAGAAGGAAGAAGAGATCAATCCATGGCGGTGAAGATGTCTTCCTCAACCATGAAGAATTCCACTCCAGTAATGCTTGGCTAAACACTTTGCTAGGGTTGTGATGTAACCCTAGCTTAGCACACTAGTTTGATTGTATTTAATTATTGGAGAAACAATTTTTATCATGCATGATTGTGTAATCTGTAGGGTTTTTAATTGAATTTTCAATAAGAATCGGTTTTAGAGTTTTAATTCAATTACAAATATTTTTCTATTTTGTCTTAGATATTTTAATCTTGTGATTGAACACAACTCATTCACTTCTTGTAGTTGTGAATGAGATGATTACACAATGGTTCTTATCTGAATATAATTTTAGAGATTTGATGGATTATGCCTAGAAAAGATAGACCATGCTACACCCTAGAGTAAAGTAAATAGGTAGATGGTTTATACCAATCGAAGATAGTCCATGCTTAACTTTAAATTATATTATTTTATAGCTGAATTAATATGTGCTTGTAGCCATGATTAATTTCCTATGCATGTTGTATGTTATATCTACAATAAATTGATGCAATTGATTGGTGGTGCGACGTTAGTGGTGAAATCATACCCCTAGTTCTCTCTCTATTTTCTACATCCTATTTAATCATTGTTCCTTAGTTTATTTTATTTTTTTCGACTTATTTAATTTAGAATTAATCATCACAATTCGATTATTCTACTTTAAGTTAATTTGGAATTTAAGAAATCTATTGACAAACTTAATTTACACAAGTCCCTTGGGTACGACACCCTTACAAGTAAACCCTATCTGCAAAGATTCGTGCACTTGCGAGTAGTACATATAAATCTCACAACAGATGTAATCATCAGTGGCGGCGAGAACTTGAGCACTGTAGAGTTGGAATTGGTATTAAGCACCGGCGATGAGTGAGGCGGCGGTGAAAGCGCGGCCTTGTGTGTGTGGATATATATATGTATGCATCTGTGTATGTGTGTATGTGTGTGTGTATAATAAAAGAAAAAATTAGACATTTTTTATATTTTTTATATAACTTAATAAGTAAGGTTATTTCAGTCATTTCAAATTAATATAGGCAAGAAAAGTTGATCCGGTGAGTCTCAGGGGGGTATTTGCACACTTTTATAGCTTAGGGGGGTATTTGCAACAAAGTGAATAGTTCAGGGGTTTTTTGCATTTTTGCCTAAAATAAAATATATTGTTTGGGATAAATAACATTGATAAATTATTAATAAAAAAAATTTAAGTCAAACCTGAAGTCTCCCACCACTCGACTTAGGTTACCCAACTTATCACGTATTTTGATATATTGGTCTACAATAGACCATCTCCAATGCAAAACGTCATTTTTGTATGCTAAATTTATATTTTGAGACGAAATACAATGTCAAAATGCTATATTTTAGTAACTCTACTCCAATGGTGCATTTCATCCAAAATGTTATTTTTTTGACACAACAACCATTTTTTCCCAACTACCATTTGTAGCTACCAATTTTCAATAACTATTTTTTTTTTTTTTTTTGAGTGTTTGTATTTTATTTAGCTTATTTGCCTGATTAAAAATAAATAAATAAAAATTTAATTATCAAATCCAATGTAAAAGATAAGAATGTCAATTATATAAAAATAAATGGGTAAACCTATCATTTACATAACAAACAAACCCTATCAAAACATAGCGCAAATCATTTCAGCCTCCCCAATCGCCTCGATCTCTATTCTCGTTCTTGACTTTGAACTTGCCCTCTCTCTCTCTCTCTGCAACTGCAAACTACAAAATCTACAAGAATTTGAAGCTCTTTCTGCAACTGCTAACTTGTATGTATGGGTTTTGTTTTAATTTTTTTCTAAATCAACTAATCAAAGTCTGTAATTCTTGTTTTGCAAACTAAATCCTATTTGGTGAAATTTTTTATAATCTTTTTTAAATATATATATATATTTACAATGTCACCGTAATCTACAATTTATTTCAGCAAAACAAATATATATATATTTTTTTATAGTGGAAATTTATTCTCGTTCTCGACTCTGAACCCCCCCTCCTCTCTCTCTCGTTCTCTTATATTTCTGAAATAGCAATAGCTATTTGTTGTGCCACATTTGGCACCAGATTTAGCAAAATTAAAAATTGGTAGCCCATATAGCACACCATTGGAGTTGCCCACCTGCTATATTTTGAAAATGGCAACCCATATAGCACACCATTGGAGTTGTTCTTAGGTGTATATTTTATATTGATGCTCCCGGTTTAAATTAAGTTTGATACAAAGGCACAAATTTAATCAAAGAGCATTAAAAACATAGACACGAACACAAATACGAAACATATACATGATGTAACATGGATATGTGTCGATACGTCGTAGCGTTAAATTTTAAAAAAGTAAGGCACGGACACGGTTAATATAAATAAGGGTTAAAATCAAACAAACCCCCTCTTGTTTGAAAAAACAGTCATATAACCGCCACCCCCTTAACTAAAAAAACTATCATACAATCCCTTAATTTTTTCTAAAAATTATCACATCACCTTCATTCTGTTAATTAGCCGTCTAAAATTAATAGGAGAAAAGTATTCCACTTGAATATGACCATGCTGCACTTTTAATCACCTAATGACCATATTATCCTTTTAATCACCTTCAACTTGCATCGTGGCCATAGATCATACTGTTCCGATAATCTTTGCTGAAATAAGAAGGCTTCAACTCTTATATGTTCAACAAGGTGATTCAACTGAGGCCCAACTACAGCGACCAAATAGGCGATCGGAAAGCTTTAGAGAGCTTAAGCTAAACGAAGACAGAGAACTCAGAAAGATTTCTCACCGCAAAAACAGCAAGGACCGGTCCAGAAAGTATGAACAAGCATAGAGTTCACAATACAGCCATGTTCATCCATTTTCAGTGAAGAGCGAAGCTTCAACTAGCAGACCCATTTCCATGACGTCCTTCAACTCCGACCAAACTACAATTAGCTATTCTGGTGATTAAACGAGCTCCAAGGTCTTGCATGCGCTATCACAGGTGTCATAAACCACAAGCTAGCACTCTAAGTTCGTGCATAAAGCTTTCAACAACATATTTCTTTTAGTTACTACTGCAATGGCATTCTTCATCAACAAATTTCAGAGAATTGAAATGTGTTCTTGACGCTCTCTTGTTCAATTATCGTCCGGTGGAGAATGCATGCTAGTTGAGGATTATTTTGGCCAATGTTGTACGAAGATTGTAAGGCTCGCCGCAACTATTATCATCGGAGCTATTTCGACTCCAGTTGAAACTTTGGTGTGTGTAGATGCTTGGTTCTCGTTGGTTGAATAGTCAAAGAAAAGAGGTCTGGGAATATATCACTGAGCAATATGAGGAATGCAGAAAGGTGGAAGAAGGGAGAGAAAACCAGTCCAGTCAGAGAATTGGAGCAATGGTAGGGAAGAAGCTGCCGTCAGTTCCTGCATCCTTTTTTCATCATTACCTTCTTTTTATAGCCTTAGGTCATCCAGCTGGTACACTGTTGGGCCTCCATCTTGGAAATGGGTCTGGGTCATTCCTTTTTTGGGTCATGTTGCCCTAAACCCTACATTTTTGGATCTACTACCAAGTGTACCTTTCCTGGTGAATAATCCAAAAAATGGTAGGCTGTAAAGGCATTTGTACTATTCCAGCTGCCTTTTGCTCTTATTTTTAGACTGGGTCTTGCCTTAGTGGGCAAGACATTATTAATTTTCCATCCTCCATTCCAAAATCCCTTCTGCATCCCAATGTCACCTGAAGAGCCCTACCATAACTCTTAATTGCTTGGATCGAGGTTCGACGCCCACCGATCATGGCAGTGTCAGATCGAGGTTCAAGGCCCGTCGATCGACAAATTGAGTCGGATAAAGATTCGAGGCCCGTCGATCGACAGATTGTGAAGGTCGAATCGAGGTTCGAGGCCCGTCGATCGGCAGGTCAGATCGAGGTTCAAGGCCCGTCGATCGACAGATCGTGAAGGTCGGATTGAGGTTCAAGGCCCGTCGATCGACAGATCGTGAAGGTCGGATTGAGGTTCAAGGCCCGTCGATCGACAGTTTATAAAGGTCGGATCGAGGTTCAAGGCCCGTCGATCGACAAATTGTCAAGGGTTAAATCGAGGTTCAAGGTCCATCGATCGACAATTTGTGACTCAGATCAAGGTTCAAGGCCCGTTGATCAATGATTTGTGATTAACAGATCGAGGTTCAAGGCCCATCGACCAACAGATTGTCAAAAGGTCAGATCGAGGTCCAAGGCCCCTCGATCGACAATAACTCGGATCGAGGTTATGATGTGATCCAGGTTCAAAGCCCATCAGCCGAATATAGACTAATATTAAGGTCCAATGATCGACTATCACATGCCTTGCTGAGGTGGACTTTGTTAAAGTGTTGACTGTTTGACTTGGCCCTTGGTGACGTGGCTAAACCACATCCACATTTAGTCCCCCTGCACGTGGCGTTTTTGAATTTTGAAATAAAAAGATAAAGCAGCGCGTGCATAGAAAACGTAATAATGTCTTGCCTTGGAAACCGATATCTTTTCAGCGGCTGTCAGTTACCTATTTAATGGGGAGGTGATGAGACACAACTGTTCGGTGTCTTCGTCTTCTCCAAAGCTCTAACCGTGATCTATATATATAGAACCAGGGCGGAGAGAGGGGAAACCATTACAGAAAGGAAAGAGAAAAAAGGAAAGACTGTGCTAGGCCAAAGAGCAAAGTGAAGTGAGCGTACTGTGTTAAACAATTGAGTGTGTGAGGGTAGTAAAGCTACTGTGTAAGAGCGGGTAAGGTATTCGATAAAATGACAAAGAGAAAGCAGTTGAGTAAACCCGGTGAACTAGTGCCTGAAGTACTGCCGGAGGAGGAATGGAAGAGGGCTCCGTTCTTTGGGCCCATGGATAGGTTCTGGACAGCTACAAGAGACATAACTAGTGATGAGATTGACAGTGATGTGGCCCAATTAATGGAAGGAGAAGTCGCCGTGGAAGTGGGAGCTCAACTGCCGGCAGACTCTATACACCGATTTGCCATTGAACAAGGGATGTATCCCTTTTGTTTTATGGAGTTTAAAACACCGGTGGGCCCATGTGCAGGATGGGAGGAGTGGTCTGAGCACATCTTCAGCCATAAAATGTATATGCTATGGTTGCGACAAGCACGAGTTGCTCGAGCCATGCGTTTGTCCCGTAAATTGAAAATGCCACGCGATACCCCAGGATTGCAATTGCTAGTGTCGAGATGGTGTAGCGCAACCCACACGTTTGTGGCGAAGTGGGGAGAATTTACGCCTACATTGGAAGACGTGGCCCAATTACTAGGCCTGCATGTCATGGGTAGAGGGTATACAGTACCCCTGACGATGGATGAAGCAGAGAAGGGTATCATGACTGCATTAGAGGAAGGTTTGGAGAAGACAAAGAGTTATGGGTCCTTTTTTAATGCGAAGGGGGCCAGACGTGAAGAGAGGGCGGAAGGAGCCAGAAAATGCACAACAGGCGCCTGGATACGTTACTGGTTCAAGGACCTGCAGCCTTCCTTCAAGGGGGACAAGTCCGAGCGCCCCTTTGTTGATGGAGACAAGATTGGACATCCTGCAGAGCTCGCAGCATATGTACTGTGCTGGTTGTCCAAGTATATATTCCCAGGGACCCCAGACGATGCACCTTGGAGTCGATGGTGTCTGATAGCGGTAAAGATAGCAAGTGGGATTGCGATCCCACTGGGGCCGTTGTTTTTGGACATGATTACTGAGGATAGCATGCGCTCGACTGGCCGTTATCCCATGGTGTTCTATGTAGCCAGTGGGTTTTTACAGATGTTCTTGTATGAGAGATTCCCCGCATATGGCCCTTTACCCTTGGAATTGAGCGACCATGGGGCACGAGGGAGACGTTGGTCAGGGCAGATGTGCAGGCAAGCACTTGGGGAAGTGATCGACTCCGAACGAGAGTTTGTGTTCAGGCCCTATCGAGAGGAGATAACAGGGGTGGCAGACATGGGAATCTATTGGGAAGAGTCGAGGGTGATCATACCAAGGCAAGAATCGGGGGATGCAGATGAGCAAACTTTTGCCTTGGTGGTGCTACCAGGACATCTGCCCGGGCGATTTGAGCTGGGCGATGTGAGCAAAGTGTATAACCCAAGGCGGGTACCCAGGCAATTTGGCTATGATCAAGGGGTTCAAGCGATTGTGGTTTGGAAGAAAGATATGATGAGTTTGACGAAGTCTTATTCTGGTATAGTGTGCTACAGACCTATCCGAGGAAGAAAATGGCAGTATCTTGATTCCTTCGTGAAATCGCCATGGGGATATAACAGGCAACTACAGGCAATTTTGGGTAGATTGTGTGGGGGCCTTCAGGAGGTTTTGCCTGCAGACTCCTCGTCCTTTTGCTCCCATGCCTATATACAAGGATGATGTGTCCCTGCGCATGCTTAGGCTAAGAGTACGAGGCTATAGATTGATAATGGCTCCCTTGGATGCAGAAATGGGCGATGTAGCGTATGATGCGGTACCCGAGGCATATGTATCCGTTGCACCCGTCGAGCCAAGAGCAGATAGAAGGGCATCGACGGAGGCCCAGTCTAAGAAAGTGGTTAGTGAAGAGTCGATCGCTGACCGGAGACAGCAAAAATGGAAAGCTTCAGCAAGCCAAGTGTCAGAGGATGAAGAGTCAGTCGAGGAAACAGAAGAAGTGTTGGAGCTTAGTAGTGATGATGCCTCGCCGAGGGTGGAAAAGGGCAAGACGGCGGAGGCATCAAGCACGAGTGAAAAGTTTAGCGGTGGTGTCGGGGCAGCGCTAGCTGCCGGGGGCTCGAAAAGAGAGATCGTCAGGCGACTGATGACAGCTGAGACTTCTTTGCCTCCGATCCGGACAGTGATGGGTAAGTAGTGAAAGTGGTTCATTTATCATGTTTTGAATTACAATTAATATCATTTGTGGGTTGTAGGACGTCGGCCAGAGATTGTAAAGAAGACGCTGATAACCATCTTACGTATGCCACGAGTGGAGAAGCCCTCGATACCAAAATCATTGATGCCCCCATTGTTTTTAGAATACCCGAGTGAGAGGGCATCCAATGCGAAGGAGGAAGAAGAGGTAGCAGAGGAAGAGCAGGTCTCAGGAGACACCATGAGGTTGGAGGTTATGGAAGCAGAGATACAGATGGGTCCTCATGAGGTGGAAGTGCTGTAATCGCAATCTTCCCTGGAAGGCTCAAACAGTACCTTAAATAGGCGATTGTCAGGCGAAGAAACTGAAAGTGGCAAAAATAGTGGGATAGGTGGAGTGCCCCCAGTCCAAGAGAGGTAACAGGACGGGGTGGATTGTGCCATGGCTGCGACAGAGGAGGCAGCCTGGCTAGGGGTGCTGATTGGGGCACACTTCATCCCTTTGCTAGAGGCGGCGAACTGAGCGCAACCAGCGACGGTGGAGGCGATCGGAAGGAGACATCCGATGTTCCGTCGCTTTGGGAACGAAGCCTTGGGGCGAGTACTCGAAATATTTACAACTGTGGCATGAGGGGAGGGGTAGAACGAAGTGGTGTAGGAGGCCTGCGAGCTAATTGAGTTGCTCAAGGACCGAGTGGAAATAGAATGGCTAAACAGGAGACTTGACGCTTGCGAGCGAGTAGTGGGGCGAGCTCTCTTGGCAAAGGAGATGGCAGAGTTGGATGCCCGAATTGCACGTGACAGGCGTATGTTGGAGGAGATTCAGGCTCGCCTGTCAATGGCAGAACAACAGCGGGCTCTAGTAGAAGAGACTTACAACGAGCTTGGTGGCGATATAACCATTTTGCTAAATTATGAGTAGGCTAATGATTGTAAATCAATGACCAGCAGGTCCATTATGTATTAGCTTTTGTTATTGAATGAAAGTTGAGCAGTTATAGAAATGGTGTGATAAGAAAACTTGCATATATTATATCTGATATAAGACTAACAGAAAGTACAAAAGAACTAACTGTGATAAAACTTTAGCCAACTGGAATTTATGGGTTCAGCCTTGCGCCCATCACCCTGCAGTCTGCAGTAACCACTGGGTTGGACCTCAATGACAACATAGGGCCCTTCCCATTTGGGGGTGAACTTTGTGGCAGATGTGTTGTGCATAATGTGTTTAACAGCTTTAAGAACAAGGTTATCGACCTAGAAGGTACGAGGCCGTACATGCTTGTTATAAGATTTTGCCAAGGTATGTTGGTAGACCTTGAGATGTTGGCATGCTAACTCCCACTGTTCATCTAAGGCCTCAAGATGAGTGAAATGGTCGACCTCGCTTCGAGCGGCCAAAGCAGCAGCAGGAATGGTAATCTTGATTGGGAGAATAGCTTCTGTGCCATACAGGAGAGAAAAAGGAGTTTGGCCTATGGCACGCTTTTTGGAGGTGCGATGGGCCCAAAGAGCTAAGGGCAGCTGATCGACCCAATTAAACTTGTGCTCGGCGACCGTGCGACTGATGATCTTAAGGAGAGATTTATTGGTTGCTTCAGCTTGGCCGTTGCCTTTGGGATAGTAGGCAGAAGATCGGCGCTGTGTGATGTTATATTGCTGAAGACGCTGAGCAACCCGATAATTAACGAAGGGGGTGCTATTATCTGAGAGGATAATCACTGGGATGCCAAACCGACAAATAATATTTTCACGGATAAAGGCTGTAACAGCGATGCCTGTGGCATGGAGCAAGTGGATGGCTTCAACCCATTTGGAAAAGAAATCTGCAGCTGTGAGGATCCAATGCATTTGACGAACTGAAAGATTGATTGGGCCAATGAGGTCCAGACCCCAAGTGTGAAAGGGCCAAGGGGCGGCAAGTGGATGAAGTACTGTTGGGGGAGTATGGATCCGATGGTGATGGTATTGGTACGGTTGACATTGTTGAATAAGCATCTTAGCATCATGCTCTATAGTTGGCCAGTAGAGCCCTTTGTGGATCAAGTGTTGAAATAATTTGTAGGCACCCTGATGCTCGAGGAAGTGAGCTTGATAAAGTGCTTCACGGATCTCAGCGCCAGCAAGGCATCGCAGGAGGTGCCCTTCGCGAGAGAGGCGGAATAGACGACCATCGCAAACTTGGAAGCGTGGCGCTTGGTGTTTAAGCTTGGCGGCCAAGGTTCGATTGTCTGGGTGATGACCATGTTGGAGGTAACGAATGAAGGGGGTCCGCTAATCAGCTAACTTGAGCTCGAGGACCTCAGTTGCATCAGGACATTTCTGGCAAGCAACACATGTGCGCTGTAACGCGGCAGCCTGATTGGACATTTGAGGCCAGTAATAGCCTTGGCGTTGGAGCCGCCGGTAAAGAGCGATATCAGTAGTGGCACAATGTTGCTGATGAACACGGTGAAGGATTTCACGAGCCTCGGCGTCCCCAAGACAGCGACTGAGGATGCCAGAGGGGGATCGATGATAAAGGACTTCTTGGATCAAATGAAAGCATTTGAGCTGAGTAAGGGGTAATGAACCGGTGAAGGTCCGTATTTGATCTATAATTGGGCGACGCCAATCAGTGATATCTTCAAGAGGGAGCAAACTGGTGATGGCAGGCTGTGTTTGTTTATGAACAGTAATTTGTTGTGCGGGGCTAAAGATGTCAAGTTTGGAGGCGAGTGTAGCAAGAGCATCGGGATATTAATTGACAGATCAAGAGACATGACCCAAGCGAATGGTGGTGAATCGGGAGAGAAACTTTTGAATTATTGTGCGATACGAGGCCAAGGAGGGCTCTCGAATTGCAAACTCACCTGAAGTCTGTTTGACAATCAACTTTGAATCGCCGTCGATGCACAACCGAGAGACCTGCTTATCGAGTGTTGTTAATAGCCCCAGGATGAGTGCTTCATATTTAGCTTCGTTGTTAGTGCACTTGAAATCAAGTTTAACAGCAGCGGTGGAGGTGAGGGTCGGGCAGGAGAGCACAATGTCTGCACCTCCGCCCTTTGTGGTGGAAAAATCGTCAAAAGACAAGTTCCATTCCTGAGCTTGCTCAAGAGAGGCGACCTGCAGGTTATCGAGAGGTAACTGTTCATCCACCGGCTCATGAGCTGCGTTGGGGAATTGAGCGAGCAAATCCGTGAGAGCTTGACTTTTAATGGCCTTCGGTTGTTGGCAGGTGATGTCAAACTCTGCCAAGGATAGAAGCCATCGTGCGGCCTTGCTTGTAAGCATTGGTTTAGAGAGAAGATGCCTGTAGGGATCGCATTTAGTGATAAGAATGATGCGATGGGCGAGGAAGTAGTGCCGGAATTTGTGCGCAGCAAAGACCAAGGTGAGACAATGCTTTTCAATAAGGGAATACCGTTCTTCAACATCACGGATCAAACGACTAATGTAGTAGACCGGGTGTTCTTGGTTATCAATCTCCTGTGCGAGCAGTGCCCCAATGGATCGAGGTGTAGAAGTAACATAGAGGAAGAGGGGTTAGTCGCTTTGTGGAGTATGCATGATCTGCGGGGACAATAGCACATGCTTGATCTGCTCGAAGGCGGCCTGATGAATATTTGTCTATGAGAACTTCGCTTTTCCCTTAACAAGGGTACTAAAGGCATGTGTGGCCTCCGCGATGGCTGGCAAGAATTGACGAAGATAAGAAACTTTGCCCAGAAAGCTCTTCAGCTGCTTAGAAGTCGTTGGAGATGGCATGTCAAGAATTGCTTTGGCTTTTGCTGGATCGACCTCAATACCCTGGCGAGTGACCATAAAACCCAAGAATTTGCCATGGTTGACTCCAAAGGCACATTTGAAGGGATTCATTTTGAGATTATATTGGCGGCAACGCTCAAACACTTGGCGTAAGTCATGGAGGTGATTGGCTTTCTGTTTAGACTTAACCACCAAATCATCCACATAATCTTCGAGATTGTGATGGAGTAGATCATGGAAAATAGCAGTCATGGCTCGTTGATATGTGGCACCTGCATTTTTCAAACCGAAGGGCATGATAGTGAAGTGAAAATTACCAAGAGGCGTTCGAAAGGCTGTCTTTTCTGCATCACCCTCAGCCATTCGGATCTAATTGTAACCACTAAAACCATCAATGAAGGAAAACATTTCATGGCCTACAGTGCCATCGACCAGAGTATCAATAATGGGCAAAGGGAAGTCATCCTTTGGGCAAGCCTTGTTAAGATCCCTGAAATCAACGCACACCCTGAGTTAGCCATTCTTCTTCTGCACAGGAACGATGCTCGCTAACCACGTGGGGTGGATGATAGGCTCGATGAAGTAGGCTGCTAACAACTTTTAGACCTTATCTTTAATTTGCAACTCAAGTTCTGGCCGGAATGTTCACGAGCCTTGTTTAACTGGGCGAACGTTGGGCAAAACATTGAGATGATGGGAGACCAGCGAAGGGTAAAGCCCTGGCATCTCGCTGTATGTCCATGCAAATACATCGCGAAATTCCTGCAAAAGAGAGACAAGGTGATATTTATCTTGAGAGCTGAGTGTACCCGAGAGGAACGTGATGCGAGGCGGTTCATTGGGATATTTATCTGGCAGTTGTGCTTTCTCGAGAACTTGAGGCTGATATGCTGGGGGGTTAGTAGAGTGAACCTCTACTGACCCCGGGCACCGTCATAAACGGTAGATGACATGACTGTTGGGGAGGCGAACGCGTTTGCATTCACGTGGGGCATCGCCTGTCTGCACGGGGAGAGGGAGGATGAAAAATGCCCTTTTGGGCGTCAGCCCATGTGGGTAGGGGAGTACTGATAATGGTTGCATCGCAGTCTTGTGCGCAGTCATCAAGGTCATTGAAGAATAACGCATCCGTGTAATGAGCCTCGAAGGTGGCAAAAGGGCGATCGGAACAGGGGATGGTGACAACCTTGTTATTCCAGATACCTTTGAAACATTGATGGTAAGTGGAAGGGATAATGCCAAAGCGGTGCATTCATGCGTGTCCCAGAAGGATGTGATAAAAAGTGTTACTGTCAATAACGTGGAACTTTGTGGAGGCTTGGAATTTGTTAACAGCTAGATCAACATTAACATAACCCATCGTGCAATGAAGATCATTGCCAAATCCTACAACTTCGATTGGCTCTTTAACCAGACGATCCTCGGAGATGCCAGCCTTGCGAAAGGCGGAGAGGGGCATGACATTAATGGAAGAAAGCACGCTTGAATTCTACTCCCTTGATAGAAGCCAGTATATACAATGGTCTATTTTGGGCACCTGGGCTCTGTTTGTCAGCATCGGAAAAGGATAAAGTTTTCTTTAATGCAGGAGAGTTGGGTTTAACAGAGGCAACCAAAGGACACATATCTGCTTCTGAAGAAGGCTCTGTCTCATGGCCTGAATTTATTTCCGCTAGTTCATCATAGCAGGTGATAATAGCCACACGATGATCAGGGTACGGGAACCGGTGAACATCCTTAGGAGGGGTGACTTCAAGATCACCAGTTACCATTCGCCGTTGAAAGAGGCGGCGTAAGCCCCAGCAATTAATAGTGGGATGAGTAACACTTTGATGGTAGACACATAAATCAGTGTTAGCTCGATCTGCCGGGGTGGGCTCGCGACGTGGGGTAGGTAGAACGACATTGCCATCCTTGACCCATTGGGTGAGTGTATTCTTAACTTCCTCAATACGGATGGGGAAAGGTGGTGGTTCCTCGCCTTGTGGCTTGAATTGGGATTTGTCAAACTGCTTTCGGGGGCGTTCCTTAATGGTCGCTGCAGGTGCAGGCCTACGATTGGAAGGTTTCGGAGCTTCAAACTTAGAGGCATCATATTTTAGAGGCTCATACTTAGCGGCAGTTGGTTTGAGATACTTGAGATTCCGGGCTGCAATCTTGAGCTCGCCAAAGCGAGTTATCCTTAGGTTGACAAGGTGGAGCTTGTAAATCTGCAGCATGCCCTAGATGCAATATCAACCAAGTCCATTTCATTACTACTTTCAAAGCATTCACCTGCACGATCTCTGAACGATTGATAAAGGCGAGGATATCCTCATTGTCCTCTTGAGCCTCCTTTGTGAGAGACAAGGTGGTGACCCGTTCTTCAGCCTGGAAAAACTTAGTGAGGAAGTGATCTTTCAGTTGCTCCCAAGTACTGATTGAGTCTGGTTCAAGGTTGAAATACCAACGGTAAGCTCGATCAGTTAGAGATTTAGAGAACTCACGTAGATGAACCACATGATTATCACCGAAATGACCCAAAGCCTCAACAAAGTGCATGACATGTTCCCTAGGATCACCGGTCTTGCCATTGAACTGGGGGAATTTGGGGACCAAGTATCCCTGCGGATATGGAGTCTGTGTAATAGCAAGAGGGTAAGGAGGCTCACTGCCAAAGTCTAAGGCACGAGAAGTTGGGGTGCCTTTCTTAGAAAGATCACGCACTTCAGAACATGTGAACACTTCTTTTGGGGTAGAGTAGGAATAGGAGGGGAGAGGACGGTGTGCCTTAGGGTTCGCCTGGGCATAAGTGGGTAGGGAGCAAAACATGGGTTTTTTGCCTTGAGACAGGAATACTCGAGGAGCCATAGGGGTTACCTGTAATTCAGGGTTGTAAAGCTCTGGGATGGGCTGTGACAGATCTGCACTACGATCTTGACCTTTTGGGGACTTCGTGAGTTGCTGCTCATATAATGGAGGCAAAGTCACACCAGTTGGGGTACTGGTATCGAACACCATTTGGGTAGCTGAAGGGAGCTCCATTGGAACTATAGTCAGCGTCGCCGAGACCTTCCTATCAAGAACACGCAGAGCTTCCTCAAATTTCTCCATTCGAGTCATCAGTTGGTGATTCATGTTCTGCATAGCCTCCAAGACAGCATCGCTGCTAGATCTGTGTCTGGATTTTGAGGAGTGAGACCTTGTGCTAGTAGCCCTAGTGCTAGTGTCTCTGGCGCTTGTAGCTTTAGCGCTTGTGGCTCGGTGGCTAGCAGATTTGGTAGTGACAACTTTGACCCCAGTGGCTCCAACTACGGATACCTCTGCCTGTGCCGGAGGAGAAACCTCATCTGGATTCATCACTTTACCCGGATAATCCCCAGTGAAGTCGCCAAATGTAGATACTTGGTTCTCGTCGGTTGAATAATCAAAGAAAAGAAGTCTGCGAATATATCACTGAGCAATATGAGGAATGCAGAAAGGTGGAAGAAGGGAGAGAAAACCAGTCCAGTCAGAGAATTTGGAGCAATGGTAGGGAAGAAGCTGCTGTCAGTTCCTGCATCATTTTTTCATCATTACCTTCTTTTTATAGCCTTAGGTCATCCAGGTGGTACACTGTTGGCCTCAATTTTGGAAATGGGTCCGGGTCATTCCTTTTTTGGGTCATGTTGCCCTAATCCCTACATTTTTGGATCCACTACCAAGTGTACCTTTCCTGGTGAATAATCCAAAAAATGGCAGGCTGTAAAGGCATTTGTACTATTCCAGCTGTCTTTTGCCCTTATTTTTAGACTGGGTCTTGCCTTAGTGGGCAAGACATTACTAATTTTCCATCCTCCATTCCAAAATCCCTTCTGCATCCCAATGTCACCTGAAGAGCCCTACCATAACTCTTCGTTGCTTGGATCGAGGTTCGACGCCCACCGATCATGGCAGTGTCAGATCGAGGGTCAAGGCCCGTCGATCGACAAATTGAGTCGGATCAAGGTTCGAGGCCCGTCGATCGACAGATTGTGAACGTCGAATCGAGGTTCGAGGCCCGTCGATCGGTAGGTCAGATCGAGGTTCAAGGCCCGTCGATCGACAGATCGTGAAGGTCGGATGGAGGTTCAAGGCCCGTCGATCGACAGTTTATGAAGGTCGGATCGAGGTTCAAGGCCCGTTGATCGACAGATTGTGAAGGTCGAATCGAGGTTCAAGGCCCGTTAATCGACAAATTGTCAAGGGTTAGATCGAGGTTCAAGGTCCATCGATCGATAATTTGTGACTCGGATTAAGGTTCAAGGCCCGTTGATCGATGATTTGTGATTAACAGATCGAGGTTCAAGGCCCATCGACCGATAGATTGTCAAAAGGTCAGATCGAGGTCCACAGCCCGTCGATCGATAATAACTCGGATCGAGGTTATGATGTGATCCAGGTTCAAAGCCCATCAGCCGAATACAGACTAATATTGAGGCCCGATGATCGACTATCACATGCCTTGCTGAGGTGGACTTTGTCAAAGTGTTAACTGTTTGACTTGGCCCTTGGTGACGTGGTTAAACCATGTCCACAGTGTGCTTTTTGTTACAGAAATTTATGGTTGGAGCTCACTTCGGTGTTCATGGATGTTAAGCTCAGAGCTCCCGCTAGTTTTCATGGACATCGAATCAATTAGTTCTCGCACTGTTCACTAGGGCTCACTGGTTTATCATCGAAGTTACATGCATAACGTGGAACTCACTGGATTTGTCATCGTCATAGAGTTATATGCAGATCTTGGGGTTTCTGTTTATTCACCGTAATCGAGTATACGTCTTGGAGCTTCACTGGAACTGAATGGGTCTCTATAACTCGGGTGTGTTGTTGATGCTCAGTTTCTATCACCGGTGTTCATGGGGTTTGCATGGACCGATCGACGTCAACTCAGTGTCTATTCACCGAAGATAGTACATCAGTTAGAAATTCGTTCGATTCAGTTGTTGTTCCGAACCTCACAAAATTTTGGTCGTTACAGTTGGGTCTTGTATGCTCGGAGTTTCACGTCGGACTTGGTTGCTGCAGATGGGTCTTATGTGGTCACTAGTCTGATCAGAAACATATTAAAGCTCGTCGCCGGATTCAATGGCTGCTTTGAAGCACTCGATTTTGGGTTCTTCAATGACGCTTCAACTGAGGTCAATAGTCATAAGGGCATATTTGCCATTAAAAAATATGCATTTCACTTTTTAAAATAATAATATAATGTAGAGGTCAATTTGGTCATTTAACACTAATTTAACTGCTCAGTGACAGAAAAGGAGAAAGATGATAATTTTTTAAAGTTAAGGGGGTTATTTGTTAATTGAGGGGGTGGTTATTTGACCTTTTTAAAATAATAGGGGGATTTTATGATTTTAGCCCTTTAAATAAAAACATAGATACGAACAAATATACGGAAAACATACATGATGCAACACAAATATGCATGTCAAATTTTTAAAAAGTAAGCATGGACAAGGCTAGCATAAGTATAAACAATTATAATTTATTATTTTATACTAAAATTATATAAGTTAAAATATAAACTGTTTGAATTTAAAAGAATATATTATATTATATATCATATTTCTATCCTATTTTGCTTTGTAATTAATATTACATATCATGACATGTGTTTAATGTTAATTTTAAAAAAAAAATGAATAGAGAAAAAAAAATTAAACACTTTGATATATGTTTGTAATGTTGTTATAAGGATTGACATATATTTTTTTTATACAAGCTTAATTGGATATGTTATCAAGTGTTACGAATGTGTTAATCAAATATATGAGATGTATCAGTCAAGTGACCGAGATGTATTTGACTAAGTGTCTAAAATAATAAAAAATATTTTTAAATTTTAGACACGATCATGAAGTGTTAGAAAAATGTATAGCTCTGTCCATGAATTTGGTATCCAACATAGACGCAACACCTCTTAGAATTGTATGTGCTTCTTAAGAGAAAAGTTCTAAGATGAGTTACATCTCACTATGCAGTCATGAATGCTCTCTCCCATTTTTTCTATTTTTTTTAAAACTCTAATTATGTCAAATTTCAAAACATAAATTTAATGGTTTAAATGAAAATAATACTATATAATAAAAAATTCACAACAAAATTTATTTAAAATAAATCACACACTAATAAAACTTTATGTAACACACTCTAATAAGACTTTATGTAACTTAGTGCTGCTTTATCACTTTTCAAAGTAAAACGTATAATATATATATATATATATATATATATATATATATATATATAATCTTTCTTTTAAACAAATTTGATGAAACTAAAGTTCCATTAGTCATGTTTTATTTTTAAGATTGTTTTATATTTTTTTCTTACGACAAAACCATTTAATACAAGCCACATTGATAAAGTGATATGGATGTAAAATTTGCACTCAAAATGTGATACTTTAAAGGAGAGGTATCGCCAACTATTATGATATATTGTTATTAGTTATAATATTATATTATTAAAATATTATAAATTGAGGCTACCTTTGCGATTCAATTATTACCGTATTTATTAAAAAAATTATTATTAAAGTAGTGAAATTTTCCCAACACAATAGTAAATTCCTGTTAGAGTGTTTCTCAAGTTCATCATAGTATTTTAGTTAAGGTGGAGAAATCTTCAGTTAAGGTAAAGCTATGAAAAGTTTGAGGTGGAGCTCTGAAGATATCGTTGTTCGAGGTAGAGTCTAAGATACTAGCATGTTTGAGCTAGTTCAAGAACTTTGAACCAATTCAACTGGAGTGATGAGTTGGACTTTAATTACTGCCTTAGTTGAACAAGTTCAAGGACACTTGAACCAGTTCAAGTGAGGCATTGAGTTGCAACACTTTTTGGGCAACAAAGTTGAACGAGTTCAAGTGTTGCGATTTAACTCCCTTTGGAAGCTGTGGGAAATAGTTTCTTAATCAGTTTTGGAAGCCAGAAGACTTGGGGAAAAGGCTGAAGATTTGGGGAAGAAATTATACCTACTATTTTAGAGTTGAAGATGGATATGGTAACTCCTTGTAGGCAAGTTGATCCTTGTTCAACAAGGAATTTGGTTTGAAGACTCTATAAATAGAGATGGGTATAAGAGGTTTAGAAAGAGAGAGAGAAGAGAGAAAAGATGTGAGGGGTTTAAGGGTGAATGTTGTGAGCAGACAGGAGAGTATATGTAATTCCCAAGTGTATACATGTAGCCTTAAAAGAGATGACGAGTGAGTGTTTGGGGCATGTGGTTGTATATTCTCTTCATTGATTCATAATAGTGAAATATCTATCTCTCATGGATGTAATCCTAGAGTTGGGTGAATTATGTAAAATATTATATTGTGTATGGATGTGTGTGATTGTTATCTCCATATATACTTGTGTTAATATAATGTAATGATGCTTCCACTGTGTGTGATGAAAGAGAAATTTAACTCTTAACAACAGTCGACTGTTGAGTGAGTTGGAGAGAGTTAATTATTCCCCAACAACTTCAACATTTAAGTGATAAAATTTAAATTAGTATCATTCTAATTTTTGAGTGATGTGGTACTTTTATGACCGTTATGTTCACATAATGGAGTACTTTAGGCCCAATTTGGTGCAATAGAAATGAGAGGAAAAGAAAAGAAAAGAAAAGAAAGGTAATGGAGGGTGATAAAAAAAAAATTATGTTTTGGTATAAATGCTTAGAAGGGAAGGGAATTGATGGTTTTGAAAGGAATGGGTATGCTTTAAAAGTAACTTTTGGGAGGCTAATGTGATATTTTTAATATCAAATTTACCTTTAAAACAAAATCAAATTTACACTGCGGCTTAGGGCATGTTATATATATAGAGAGAGAGAGAGAGAAAGAGAGAGTATCTACTTATATAGTCACTTTGCTACACCCGGGAAACAAATGCGCCAAACTTGACTGTTGGAAACCATGGCGCCAATACACAGAAATAAAATCAAAGCAACAGAAGGAAGCAAAACCAATTAAGAAAAGCTACAAAGGAGCACAAGGCATCATCAAATGACAACGCTAGAGCTATAGCACTATAAGCACAACATTACTAGGCAGCATCCACTAGCTGCAAAAGCATCCATATAGAAGAGTTCAAAAAGTGAGTCTAGAAATGTCTATGATTTCTCCCCAAATTAGTCGGGCCACCGCCTCTGCTGTCCTAACTAAATCATGTTGGAGTCTTTGATTCCTTTAATTCCAAATGAACCATGAAGTGGTAAAGATTAGTCTTCTATATATCTTTTTTTTTTTTTTTTTTTAATTTTTTTTTAGTTGTCCTGGAAAACAAACAGCAACAAGATCAACAGATACAATCTTTTGCTGCCAAATCCAAAATATCAGCAGGAATATGAGCAATAACAACATCACTCATAATATGAGGCCTAGAAAGCTTGGCAAGCGCATGAGTGACTCCATTGCCATGCCGTCAGACATGACTAAGACGAGAACAGGAGAACCGCTCCAACAACATTTGCACATCAAAAGAAAGAAAAATAATCTCAACCGGACCACCATCCCCACCATTTACTGCCTGAACCACCAGCAACGAATCACATTCAAACCAAACCTTATCATAACACTGAGATATAGCCCACAAGACTGCTTTACGAATAGAGATAACCTCGGCGTGGGAAGCAGAAGACAAACTAAAAGGAGAAAAAACCACCGACTTTATAATCTGACCCTGGGAGTTTCGGAAAACAGCCTCTCCACCACCAATCCGGTTCGGCAATGAAAACGATGCATCCACATTACATTTAACCATACCCACAGGAGGGGGCAACCAATGGGAAGAGGATGAATGAATGGGCATATTGGGATTCTCTCCCCCCGCAAAAGACGCCAAAGACTGGGTAGAAGAGGCGAAACAGTCTTTAAATTCCCAAACTTTAGCCCCAGGAAACAATGCGTAAAGGAGATAACAACTCACCTTAAAAAAGAAACCTATTACGCGCTTTCCAAATACCCTAGCAACAAAAAGCTATCCAACAAAGCAAATCCTGGTGAACAGTCCCCTGCCCCCATTGGGTTAACAAGTGCATCCACCATTCCTTAAAAGACCCTGGAGGGTTAGACATAAAATCTAATTGCAACGGCGATAATTTCCAAACATGAACAGACTGAGGGCACTGAAAAAACAAATGCTCAATAGATTCTTACCCAAACCACACTGAGGACACACAAGCTCCACCTTCATATCATATGTGCAACTGAAGAAGACTACGCACAGAAAGAGCAGATTGACAACATTTCCACCAAAAATGCTGGATTTTGGGGGGAACGGTACATTGCCACAAATGGCGCCATCCATTAATGTGAGTAGAATCAACTGGAGAATTGTCGAACGAAAAGGAATTAGGAAATCTTGTCATGCGGTTAGCCAAGCGATAGGCAGATTTAACAGAGAACCGACCATTAGACTCCTCGCCCCAAACCAATGCATCCTCCTTAGAGCAAAAACTGAAACTACAAGCCGGAATATTAGCCACAATGGACGGTGGAAATAAAGAATGAAACAACTCCACATTCCATCCAGTCCCAGAGGGATTTAAAAGCTCATGCACCAAAGATGGAGTCTCCCGAAAAGAAGGCCTAGGCAATGTACTAGAAAGACCCGGCACCCAACAATCCGTCCATATATTAATAGATCGACCATTACCCACCATCCATCAGGCCCCAATTTTTAAGAGAGATTGGGTAGACCAAATACTCTGCCAAGCCCAAGATGGATTAGATCCCAATGACGTATCCAGAAAAGAACAATTCCGAAAGTATTTAGCTTTAAAAAGTTTAAAGGCTAACCCCTGTTGAGAAACTTGAAAATTCCACCCTTGTTTAGCCACTAAAGCAATATTATATGCCTCAAAATTGCAAAATTCTAATCCCCCTTCCTCCTTAGCATTACATAAAACATTCCATTTAACCTAACTAATTTAGCAGATTCCGCATCAGAACCCTACCAAAACCCCGAATAATCTTTCTCATTAACTCACAGAGCTTATGGGGTAACTGAAAACAAGACAGCACATAGGTGGGTAAGGCATTCAAAACTGCTTTAATTAAAGTTTCCTTACTTGCAGGGGAAAGAAGAAGAGATTTCCAGTTGCCATTCGGCTAGCAATGCATTTCGAAATGTAATGAAAGACATCCTATTTAAAACGACAGATAATTGCTGGCGTACCAGATATTTGGCACACAATCCTTCCTCGTGAATTCCCAACACTTCTATGTATCTTATTCTGTATAGAATTAACACTAAAGTTTGAAAGAAATCAATTACCAAGTTGTTGCATATCAGAAAAAATGGGCACATTCCAATGAAGAAGCTCCCCAAAGTAATACCAAATGTCCCTAGCAAACTTGAAATAATTAATCAAATATAAACATGTTTAGTTGGCAGTGAGTATCAAGCTCAACAATTACTTATCCTATAAATTTGTTTTCTAAAATATAAAAGTTTATAATAATAAATTTATTAAAATAATTTTATTTTCTTTCTTTTACCAAAAATAATTATTATTATTCGCTTTTTTTTTTTAATTTTTATTAATCAACTAAACATGTTAGGAGGATAACATTATCATTTCATATTTTTTTTTGGTACCCTTATAT
Source organism: Cornus florida (assembly GCF_030987335.1). NCBI lineage: Eukaryota > Viridiplantae > Streptophyta > Magnoliopsida > Cornales > Cornaceae > Cornus > Cornus florida. The sequence continues at coordinate 68,081,296 of NW_026775577.1, forward strand.
ATGAAATGTAAACGATGTCGTCTTAGGTGAGTGGTTTGTAGCAATTCCGATTGATTCCATTTTGTGACTTGCCTTCCTGGGCTATCCCCTGTTATCCCCAGTAGTAAGTAATCACCATGGCTCTAGATGTTGCGCTATCGGCTCTTTTCAAAATCAAACCCCTGAACCGCCGGTTCATCCAAACCGGTTACCCTCCTCCTTCTCACCTCCGTCAAACCGCTCGGCTTTCAATTCACTCGTTTCCTCGCCGGAAAACCAATTCCTGTACCATTTCGGCCGTTTTGGAAACTGTTGAGACTGCGGTGACGGACTCAAATGCTCCGCCTGTGAGAATAGTCGCCCTCGTCGGAGAAGGCAGCGTCAGCCCTTTGAAATCTGCTCCCTGGGTTGAGGTTATGCTTCACACTGTAAGTGTACAGAAGAGCCTCACTATATCTCTATATTCATCTATCTATATGTATGTGATCTGTTTGTGTGTTGTCAAGATTGGCTTTATTGGTGGATTTCATTTTGCAAGTATATTTTTTCCCCGGTAATTTTCTTTGTTTGTGGATATACCAAAAATAAAATTGTGGAATTTAGTTGAGTTTTTATTTTGGGTTTAGTGCACAAAAAAAAAAAAAAAAAATTTTGTGCGTAAATAGTTCTATTTTTTTTAGAAGTAATAATAAATTTTTCGACTTTAATTGTCGATTTTTCTTCTTCTTCTTCTGAATATAATAATAAGATAAAAGAAAATTTCATAAACACCACTTTCTCTTCGACTCATTTTTAATTATATTATATTCAAAAGAAGAGTTGACAATTGAGATTAAAAGTCCTATCATTTCTCTTTTAAATATGTACATTTTAATTCATAAGATAAAAAAAATATAAATAAATTCCAAAAAAATATAAATAAACTCCTCTAATTATTTTTTGAAAAAAAAATAAATATAAAAATTCAATTTTATCCTTTTTGTTCTTATTTGGTCCCTCATCTCTCTCTCCTCTCCTCTCCACCAACGAGCCACCTCCTCCCACCACCTTACAGGCCACCACCCCCATCACCGCCCCTCATCTCTCTCTCTCTCTCTCTCGTCTAGGTCTATACTTATTTCATAATTATTTTACTGCCAAAGTAATTTAAATTCCAAAAAATGTTGTAAAATTCATGGAAATAATAGAAATATGGTCGCAAAAATTACTTTCACTTTTATTAAGCAAAAATCAATTTTGAATATTCAAGTAAGACACGACTTTAAATAGCAAAAATCTACTAAAATAAATCCAGAAAGATCGGATACACATCAAATCTAGGGTTGGTCAAGAAAAAATTTCCTTTTCTTCAGTTAGTCTCAAAATTTTGGTCAAATTATAAGATATTTGAATATATGAACCAGTTGATGTATGCACTTTAACCAATTCAAATTCATTCTCACATAATTTGTGACAAATAGGTTTTTTTTTTGAAATTTTGTAATGACTTGTTTGGACTTTGGAAGCTAAAATAATAATAATAATAATAATAATAATAATAATAATAAAAGAGTTTACCTGGCAGTGGAGTCTGTTACATTTTTGAAGCTCCATTGAAAGCCAAGCTTCATCGCATACACATGGAAATAATTCCTTTGCATCCAAAATGGGTATATTTAACCAGATTCCATGGAAGAAAGTGGATTATAAATTTGTTAACTTGTACACATGAAAAGGGAAATGGATACAAAATCACAAAACATGGTAGCTCACTAAATCTCCTCAATCCTTGCCCGTGCTTGTTTTGTTCTCCATTTTTGAAGCACCACCACCATTGTTGCCTCTACAATCCATTGTTGAACCCTTCTCTGCCTTCTTCGATATTATTTATCAACAATCAGCTCCAAGGGGATAAATACTGTTAAGGTCAGGAATCTTGTCAATATTACATGTTTTTAGTATTTTTTATTAGATAATTTAATTGTTGGTCATTGTAATTATCAGCCAAATGGTGAATTTTTATTTTTATTTTTATTGTTGATCCATATATTATATGCCTACAGAGAGAAGGGTTTTTAAGAGAGAGGGCAGGGGCGGAGCCAAAAATTATAATTTGGGAGGGCTGGATTTGTACTATGAAACTAAAATTTGAATTTTTTTAAAAATAAATTGTAATATAATTTTGTTTAAATATTAGTCATAGTATATATACCTTGAAAAAAATCAAAAAATGAGAGAAATAGAACTTAAATAAATAAACGAAAAACTGATATGAAAAAGAAAAGTACAGAGAAGAAGAAATGATAAGTTACAATTAAAAAGAGGAGGGGTATGCCACTTATGCGTCTTGTACTATTATCACTTTTAAATTTATAAAACAATCCCATTAAGGAAAAAAAGAAAAAGAGAAAGAGAAGATTCATCAATTGTTTCAGTTTTTAAAAAATCAAATTTTTGGAAGCAAAAAATCATTATTACTTAGATGAAAGATTAGAAAAAATCAATAATGATTTTTAACTAAACTAATATCTCAAGTTTAAACTAACACAAGATTATTATAGCACTTTATTAACTTGTATAAATAGTTATAGAATTTGTCATTTAGCAAGTGACAATTAAAAGTATTAGCATATATATGATATTGTTGTTGTTATTGATGGTTTTACAATACTTTAGTTTATTCTCCTTCCCAATGCTCCTAGCACTCGCTAGTGGAGATTGCTATATAATTCAAGATATTTTTCTTGTAAACTATTTTTCTTGTAAACACACCATTTGACAAAAATGTTTGACAAAAAAGGTTAATGCATTTTTATTAAACATGAGAGAACATTAGTAATTTTTCTCCTTTTTTCTCTCTTGAATTAATATAATATTTATTGTACATATCACATATGAATATCTAAATGAAATAGTGAAGTGTTGCGGTAAAGACTATTAAAACAATGAACTTAAATTTATGTTTCACAATATTTGAGCTTTCAAAAGTATAGTTACAATGGACTAAGTTGAAAATTCTATATGTTTTAATGTGACACACGCTTAATTTATTTTTAAACTATCTATTTTGGGATCAATATATAAGTAAAATTAATTATTATTTAGGGATAGTAATAAAAAAAAATGTGGGGGGGGGGGGGGGGGGGGGGGCCGAGAGGAGAAGATATTCAATGTGTCCGGTGCATCGGACACATCATAGCCGTTCGTGTCGTGCACGCGCGGATATGGACGGCTGGGATGGCCCGGTGCACCGAGCACATTGAATATATTCTCCCTTGAGAGAGGGTTTGATGGAAGATGTGGTTCTAGATGTAAAGAAGAGAAAACAGAGCCATAACAGATTTTCGAATGTGGAAGTGACCCCTTCCCTTTGGTTCTCATTACAATTTATAATACAAGATTTGCCAAACAAAGTGTGATACCCCTCGATTTTAGAGCCACGGGTGATCAAGTCCGAGCACAGATCCGAGGAATACCAAACAATTAATATGTAAATAAGCACAGAATACAAATATGAAATAAGAATAAAATAATAATACGCTGAAAGAACTTTAAATTAAAAATCCTCAAAAATTAAATAATAAATTCCCAACGTCCCAATATCTGTACAACTCGGGAATCCATCTAGTGGACCCCTATTCAATCCCAAACTGAAAAGTAATACAACTAAAATAAAAATACAAAGCTAAACATGGAAAGCAGTCCTACATAGTTGGAGGAGTGAGTGTCTGTATCTGCTCGGCATGATCAAGCTTTAAGCCTGGAACTTGCGAACACTAGAAAAAAATAAGAGTGCGTCAGGCCCACATGCAAGTTCTATCCTACTACAATCCATACAGAAACCCAATACGCAGATACATCCTAGATAGCTCAACAATAACTAAAATAGTCCATATATGTATATATATACACACTATAAGACGTTCACTAGACTATAGTGTAGTCTCAGCCTGAATAGAAGGTAACATGCAAATCGCACGTAACGTGGTCATGTATACCTAGACCTACCAGAGAACAACAATTATGTCCAGTTATCCATCCTAGGCGATATACGCATCCTAACCATGATCCTGAGACTCAAGCTCATATCATGGCACCATAAAGATATATATAAAAAATCCGTTCAAGATATGACATTCAAATGTTTATTGACCTGTCATATATATAAGTAGGACTTAACTTTTATAGTTAATCCATCTTATTCCAGAATAGGTAGGACTTAGTGTTTTGAACTAATCCGTCCCTAGTATACGTCTTAGTGTTTTGAACTAAGCCATCCCTAATATGCCACCGTCCCAAACCGGTGCATATACATATATATAAGTAGGATGTAACTGTTAAAAGGTTAACCCAACTTATTTCCAAATAGGTAGGACTTAGTATTTTGAACTAATCCGTCCCTAGTATGCCACCGTCCCATACCGGTGCATACACACACAACAAATCGAACAATTGACAAAACAAAATAAGCAGTTTATCAATTATAATCTAGAACAATATAATGATAATTAGAATTATTACTGAACACATTATAATGAAATTCTTAAATGTAAATTTCATAAGAATCCATAAATCCAATAATTGATGAAATCCAAGCAGTCAATACATCAACCATTCTCCAAAGTATGCATCAACATAAATTAATACATATACAACGATATTAGGCATTCATTATAGAACCTAAAAATTATGTTCCAACTATTTAAATTGCTAAAATCAATTAAAGCATTTAAATCCTCCAACTCGTTCATAAATACAGTTTATAGCAAATTAAATGCCAATTTAATCCCAACCAAGCATAGTTATTTTTAAGTAATTCACTATACTTATACCTCTATTTAAATATGTTTAAACAGTATTAAATCATATTTACAAGAATCTCCAAATTCCAGTAGGTAAGTTACTTAACAACCAAAGTGCAACATGTAGGACTTTTCCCTAAGTTCACACTGTCCATTCCTTAATCCATTATTGAATTATTGTTTCCCTGTATTCTTACAGGTCTATAACAATTACCTACACCATTTAACGCAATTTAAACGGATCAAAAAAACCCCAGTACAGCCCAAACACAGCCTAAAAACAAGTAATACGTAGTTTCGGGCGAGAGCAAGCTCTCACAAATTGAGAGCCTGCTCCATAAACTTGGGAGCCGCCTCCCAACATAGGAGAGCTGGCTCTTGCAGCCTTGGAGCCAGCTCTTTAGAGCTAGGAGCCGCCTCTATCTTTGAGGGAGCTGGCTCCCTCCTTTTAGGAGCCTGCTCTCTCACTCCTTGAAGTCGTTACATGTTTCTGCTTCGTCTTTCTCGCCTCCGGTGATTTCCATGGCCTCTGTAATTGTTTTAATACTTGTTCTAGTGTTCAATTAATGTCCCAGACTATTTTAAAGACATCAACATGCATCAACAATCTCAATTAAACAAGGCTTAAACAACATATACAGAAGGATACAAGTAAACGGTTTAAGAATTTTCAAAATAGTTTAATACAACGAAGCAAATTCCAGTTTAAACATGCATCACAGATATGTTTTAGCATTAATTAAACCCCTGTAGTCTACCTAAGCATGCACAAATTACAGGTTAAAGGGAAAGAGACAGAATAGAGACTTGCCTCTGATTACAAGTAAACGGTTTAAGAATTTTCAAAATAGTTTAATACAACGAAGCAAATTCCAGTTTAAACATGCATCACAGATATGTTTTAGCATTAATTAAACCCCTGGAGTCTACCTAGGCATGCACAGAACACAGGTTAAAGGGAAAGAGACAGAATAGAGACTTGCCTCTGATTTCAGTTTAGAAATCTTAAACCGTCGTCTCTAGCAACTCCGGCGACCTTAACTGCTTTTACTGACCTCTGTTGCTCCTAGTTCAACCCACGAGCATGTGTCACTAATTCCTCCTTGATTCAGTCTAAGTCTTACGCCAAACCCTAGCCTTCCTCTCTCTATTTCTCTCTGTGCCTCTCAATACTCTCTGTTCGTGGTTTATGTGATAAACCCTAGACAGACATCACACACACACACACACACATATATATATATAGGCGTCTCTAAAAACCTAATTCTAATTCCCCCAATAATCCTAAGTCGGTTAAACTAAATTCTGTACTTACATAAACAAAAATATAAAACCCTAATGTCACGAATGTAAAACATTTAATCACCAAAAACGATTACATGAATTTCCACGTAAGCTTATGGTAATGAACAATTAAAGCAATTTATTAATTAAACTAAACAATGAAATTCCACATAAGCATTTAATAATAAAGAAAAATAACTCAACTAAATAATTACACAATTAACCAAAAACAAACAATTCAATTAATTAAAAACAACGATTTTAAACAAATAGGCAAAAATTAAATAAAAATGCGATTAAATAATTAAATAAAAATATCAGGACTATCCTTTTAAAATTAGGGGTATTACATAAAGTGGCTACAATTAATGAGTAGTAATTACAGCAGCTATCTAAAAGGTAAGTCAACTAATCTAATCCCATAATTACAACAACTATATTTAGGGTAAGTCAATGCTAGCTAATATAATCCTTAATTGTAAGGCATAATTATTGTCACTATTTACACCCCCCGCAAATTGATGCGGATTCTGATCAAGCATCAATTTGGTCGTTAGAAATTCATGATGTGGACAAGGTAAGGCTTTTGTGAATGAATCTACAAGCTGGTTCTCGACGAAACATAACAGAGCTGTATAGAACCTGTGAGAACATGGTGTCGAATAAAATGACAGTCAACTTCTATATGCTTGGTCCTTTTATGAAACACGGGATTATGAGCAATTTGTATAGCACTAGTGTTGTCAACATAGAGGGGAGTAAGACTAAGAATTGGAATTCCAAGTTCTAGAAGAAGTCTACGAAGCCATATCACCTCGCTACTAGCAGATGACATAGACCTGTATTCAGCCTCGGCAGATATTTTGAAATTGTTGGCTGCTTTTTGCACTTCCAAGAGATGAGTGATGACCCTAAAAACATACACTAACCTGTAGTTGATCATCGTGTATCTTGGCAGCCAGCCCAATCAGCATCAGTATAACAGCGAAGTTCTAAGGAAGAGGTTGAAGAGTAGAAGAGCCTTCGATCCATAGTTTCCTGAATATAACGAAGAATACGATGAACTGCAACTAGATGGGGCTTATGAGGATTACTAACAAATTGACTGACAATTTGAACTGCAGAGATATATTTGGACGAGTCATAGTGAGATAGATCAAGCTTCTTACAAGACGACGGTACGTAGTAGGATCAGGAAGAGGAGGTCCATCATATTTCCGTAGCTTAGCATTCAATTCCATTGGTGTATCACAGAGTTTTGAATCTGTTAGATGAGCCAATGATAACAAGTCTTCTGTATATTTCTTTTGTCGAATGCTAACACTAGCTCTGGAACGAGAAATTTCCAATCCGAGGAAGTATGTGAGAGGTCCCAAATCCTTCATTTTAAAGGATCGCATTGAGTAGGTCTTCACAAAAGTAATTTCAGATTCATTATTTCCCGTAATGATCATATCATCAACATATAACAATAACCATGTAGAACCTTAAGTTTTGCGCTTAACAAACAAGGAGTTATCATTAGGACTTTGGTGAACGCCAGCTTTGATAATGGCACCACAAAAATTTTCAAAACATGCACGAGGAGATTGCTTAAGACCGTAAAGGGTTTTGTGCAAGTGACAGACATATCCCGGTGGTGGTTTCATAAAAATTGTCTCCTGAAGATTCCTATGCAAAAATGCATTTCTAACATCCATTTGCCAAAGAGGCCATCCTCGAATGGCAGCAACAACTAGTAAAGTTTGAACAGTGGGAATCTTGGCAACTTGAGCAAATGTTTCTTCATAATCAATACCATACTCTTGCTTATACCCTTGAGCAACAAGTCGAGCCTTGTATTGTTCCAAACTACCATTAGGTTTCAACTTGAGACAGTAAGTCCATTTAGTTCCAATTACTTGAAATCCAGAAGGTCGAGGAACTAAATTCCAAGTGTGATGTGATTCAAGAGCAATTAACTCCTCTGTCATACCATCTTGCCAACATGGTAGTTCTTTGGCCTGTGAATAAGAAGAAGGAACAAAAATAGAATCTACAGTGGGAAGGAGAGCAAAAAATCCAAAGCGGTTAGGAGGGTTAGAAACAAGAGAAGAACGACGGGGAAGTGCGGAGAGTGCAGGAGTGATGTTACCTGGAGGTGGAGGTGGAGGTGGCATGGATGAGTGACTGGAAGTAGGAGCAGATGTAGTAGGAGGCTGCAATGTTCGACTATAAACTTGCAAATCCTTAGATAGAATTTAAAGGAGTAGAGCTAGAAAAACTAGAAGAGAAAACAGAGCTACAACATATTTTTGGATGTGGAAGTGATCCCTTCCCTTTGGTTCTCATTACAATTTATAATACAAGATTTGCCAAACAAAGTGGCTACAATCAAGGAGTAGTAATTACAGCAGCTATCTAAAAGGCAAGTTCACTAATATAATCCCATAATTACAGCAACCATATTCAGCAGGGGCGGAGCCAGGATTGCAAAGTGCACCGGGCTAAGAGGAAGAGTATTATTGCATATGGACCGGGCTACGAGGAAGAGTAGTATTGCATATGGACCGGGTTGTGAAGTGATCTATAGTAATAATAATTTTTTTTTTTTTTTTTGAATCTGGGCTATAGCCCAGGTTAGCCCTTCAGTAGCTCCGCCCCTGATATTTAGGGTAAGTCAATGCTAGCTAATATAATCGCTAATTGTAAGGCATAATTATTATCACTATTTACACTAGATAGTGAAAAGGGGACTTAAATCCCCTAGTGGTCCGAACTCAATGTTACACTAAACCGTCACGTTACCCACTTATAAAAACGTCACTTGTACTTTGAATTTCAGCACTAAAAATTGTTGAAATATAGTGGTGAATCTTCACTATTACAATGGTGAAACTTCAAACTAGATGTGGTAACGGGGGGTACCAGTTAGGATTTTGATTCGTGGAAAGGGGTTCATATGGTTGACTACTGGGATGGTGGTGTCAATTTTTTGTGGTGGTAAGCATCTTGGCTGTAACTTGTAGGGCAATATTTTAGAGACACCCATTCAAGGCCGTGAATTTTGAAAAATCATTGAAATGCTTAACATTGCATATCATTTACAAAGAAAAGGCATGTACAATGGATTTATGTGACAACTCTTTTCCTATATAATTGTGGATATCCAAATTACATGCTAAAGCCTTTTTTTTTTTTTTTTTTTTTTTTTTTTTTTTTTTTTTTTTAAAAAAAACTAAATAAATCCCAAATAGTTCAAAGATCACATGAAGATGCATGCTAGATGGATAAATGATAATACCTTCTTCACACCATTCCTTGCTACTTGCCTGGAAGGGTGAAAAGAAAACTTTGGGGAAGTCTTATAAGATGCATGAAGCTATGTGAGCTGTGAGGCATTGTCATTGCAGCTCAGATCAACTGATACTCAATTTCCATGTCCTAGTTTGTTTATAAATTTGCACGTCTCTTAAACTTCTATCCAGTATCCACACTAAATCCTTCCATTGACCATTGAGGAGAACTAAGCATAGTCTAAACTAAGGTTGCATGTGACTTACAAAGATGGTAACTAATTTTATAGATACTAGTTAACCAATCACAGGCATCAATAGTCAATACTCCCTTTGAAACATCATCTTGCAACTCAAGGTATTCCCACATTTTTTTACCTTTCAAATAATGTAGTATAAATGTTCTATTGATTTATGCATAAACGTATCTCATTTGTATGCATTTGAGGTTCAAAAGCATCAGCATGTAGGTTCCAGATCCAAGTGGTAGTATCAGGGCCTTTAGGTAATGTTCTTGTAGAGAGCGGTAAGTTAGTGCTGTTCTATGGAAGTGGTAGCTGTTCCAGTACACAAAAGAGGTGGGTTAAACGGAGGTATTTTGAGCGCATACTTGTTTCTTTAATAGAGAAACGGCTTGGCATTTCACTCTTTGTTGTGGGGTTGTCACGGATTGGCCGGCCATACGGATAGGGAAGTCCAAGGAGATTTTTCTTTGTCGAGGTTTCACATGACATTAGTCATTCCATTCCTTCTGGATAACTGCGGGCAATCAGGAAGGACTCTTAAGAAGGCTTAAAAAGAAGGGATCTAGGGACTGCCCCAGTATTGTGGGGCAGTGGCTTGGAAAGGCCGCATCTAGTTAATTGGTGGTCAAGGACTGTTTACTTTTCATTTTTTTTCCTTATGATGTCACGTTCTCCAAATTGGATGTGCAATGTTATCTTTATTTAATAGTGGAATTAAAAACCTATATGTAAGTTATCATGAAAACAATTTTCGCGGGAGAACAACCAACCATGCTACATTTAAAATTCATAAGTACCACTTATATATCTTAAAATAATTGTTTTGCATGTGGTCAAGGCAAATTAATTTTAAAATAAAAAACCCGCATCAAATAACAGTGGCGCAAGAGCTTTCTCCTCCTATTGAATGCCCAATTACAAATCAGTTCTTTTTTATTTTATTTTTACCTAAAATGGGAATTTCAAATTGGATTTTATGCTAATATTTTATTAAAATGAAAGCATTCTATACGTGTCTAATGTACTTCTCTAAGCAAAACACATCTCAACTCTATATAGTTATGGTTGCCTATATGGATCTTGTTTCTCTATTTGGTTGTTCTTGGGGACCTAACTTCAGTGAATGCCATGGTCCCCCGCGTGTCCATTTTAATCTGCACCTGGTATTGATGCAAGGCATCAATTAAGGGGAACACTCTAATATTTGTAGGATTCATTATTCTTAAGGGGTTTGAGAAAGGTTTTAGGCTAATATACATCATCTTGCTCAGGGAAAAAAAATGGTTTTAGGCTAACTATCAACTACCTAACAGAACCGTGATTTTCTTGAGTTTCAGACTAGCCTTGTAAGGATAAAACGAGATCACGAGTCATATTTCAGCTATGCATTTCCCTAATAACTATCAGCTCATGTAATCCTAAAATGCCTACTAATATAAATAGCTACAAGCATCCTTTTTACCAATATTATAAGCCAAGAGACGTAATTTCCCTTGAGCTATAGTTCATCTAGTCTTTTCTTATAGCTTTAGCCATATATTTATTTGACCGTCTCTTTGCCCTTTCACACCTTAAACCATATCATTCCTTCTTAGTGGTGCAGTCATTGGTTTTTTTTTCTGCATGACGTTGTCTCAATTGCCTTTTCTTATGTTGTATTATGTTATTGAAGCTTTAATTATTGGGAAAACTACAAGTTAGCCATACTTTCTACGGCGACGCTGAAACTTTTTATTATTCGTTCTCTCTTTAGTTATGTGAAGAGGAGTTCATGCTCCTCTTTTGATGATTTAATTACTTTTTTGGATTCTTTGGGGCCTTAGCCCCTGGTTCCACTAATGTCTAAGGGATGCGTTCCCCTTTTGAACGCCTTTTTAAATTCATTATTACTTATCAAAAAAAAAAAAAAAAAAAAACTACAAGTTAGCCGTACTTTCTAATTGCATTGACCAATAAGTCCTATTTTCTTTTTTTAGCAACAAAGTCTTACATTTTAACAAATGTTTTAAATTAAGTTCAAAACTCCACTAGTAATAATTTTTTTATTATTTTTTTTCTAGTTTTGCCCTTTTTGTTGAATTATCTTTACTATCTTTCTCTTATTTAAATACTAATTATACTCTTTACCCTTAATTTTATAATTGGTATGAATTTATCATTACAATGGGAAAAATATAGCACATAGTTATTATATCCCATTTAAACATTTTTACCATAAAAAGAAATGTTTAAAAATATATATTTTTTCATGCAGTATATTCATGAAAAATAAAGGAATTACTCAAATTGTTTTAATATTTCTAATTAAGTTTTCTTTTTCAAAACAAGATATTTCAAGAGTGAAAGGTAAATTTATGTAAATTTGATCGAGAATATGTCTACAAAATACTATGAAATTTTTCATAATTTATTTTAATGAGAAAAAGCATTAAATGTAATTCAATAAGGAAGGAAAAACTGAAAAAAAATTGGTTGCTAGTGGAGTTAAGAAAATAGTTGGAAAAATATTATGGTTCATGGATGTATCTGTTTTTTCGAATTGTATTTTTAATCTCGCCTCTTATATATTTCAACATCATGATTTTAGCTATACTCATTTGTGGAAATTCATCTTTTTTATATGGATTGGGGAGCGTAAGCGTTATCTATTGTGCTTGAATTTTAATATATTGTTTCACCATTTATCTTTTGAAAGCTTGAAATTTATATGCTCATAAATATTATTTTACTGGCCTATATTGTATGGGGGCCTAGAATATCACTTCTATCTATTTCATTACATTTGTGTTCTGTATTCTTTTTTTGGTTCAATTGAACAAGTGTTTTAGTCTCTGGAGAAGAGTTCTACACCTCCTCTTACTTATATCTCTATAAGCAGGCAAAAAGATTGAAATGGGTTGACGAAGAATTTGAAATGCTGGTATTTACTGACAACCTCTATCAATCTGATGATCAAACAGTTGAAAAGCTGCAGAGGGAATTAAGCTGTGCAAATATTTTGGTGATTGTTGCTGTTACAAATGAAGAACCAGTTAAGTGGATTCAGATCAATACCCAAAACATCCCAAACATAGTCTGCTTTGACTCCTCTCCATCATTAACGAACAAACTAGGAGGTACATATGTTCAAAGTAAAAGCAAAGGAAACATATTCAGCAAAGTAGCTGAAATTTCAAAATCAAAGAAAATAAATGAATCAGTAGAAATAGTCCAAACTGTATCTGAGGCTTGGGACAGGCATAATTCTGATGATATAAGGTTCTGTTTGTTAGTTATAGTCAATGCTTATATAAAGCCAGTTCCGGTCCTGAAGAACCTGAGAGCAAAGGGTTTTTCTACCTTGAACTGTATGGTGAAGAACTGCGGGACTCAAATACTGAACTGTCTCTTGGATCCTAACTGTAGGAAAGCTCTTCAATGCTTGAATCAGTGTAGTCCAGTAGATCAGGTATGTAATTATCGCTGTATTGCTTCGTATGAAAGTTCAATCCTAGAAGAATTCTCTCTTTGTGTACTACAGAAGCATAATTGTCTTGAATTGGATGCAAAGATCCCTGAAAAGCCTTATGTGCCACCTATGGTTAAGTTTCGTGGGGAGAACTTGTGTCATGAAACTGCAGAGGATCTTTTTGTTGGTTGGATGGGGAACCTGGAATGGAGTTGGCGTGTTGTAGCAGGGCAGAACCCAGCTTATGATCAATTTCCATGCCAGTTCCAGCTATTTTATAGGGGAAAGGCAAGAGGATCATTTTGGTATGAGCCAGTTTTTCAGGTTAAAACGTTTGAGGGGAAGTTGGTTTGGAGGCGGCGAAAATATAGAGTTAAGAGAGGTAAAATTCCAGGGACATTTTCTTTCAGTGTCTTGGACAATGGGGTGGTTTCAAATGAGTTTTGGACAATTGTGGATGTTTCTGATGATTTTAGCTGGGGCTTGTTTCATTACAGTGGCGCTGCTCGAGCTGCAGGGCAGTCTTATACTGGGGCGGTGCTTGTTAGCCGTAATGGGGAGTACCCAAATGAAATGGAGAGACAAAGATTGGTTGCTGCATTAGATAGATGTGCTATCAAAGAGTGGGAGCTATTTACTGTTGATAATTGTTCATGTCAAGATCCACCATTAGGGCTTCCAGACGGATCAAGTCTGCATAGTAAGGTTGGAGTTGCAGTTCATAAATGATCCAATCTCAAAATGTCTGAAAATGAGTTTAAATTTTATGGTTGGTAGATGAACTGGGAACAAAGCTTGGTGTGTGGATTGGTGAATCATAGTGACAGTTGAGACGTGTATGAACCGGACAGTACTAGTTATTAAAATGTTATATATTGTTGTAATACGGAGTTTGTCGTTGCCATTCACCAGAAAACTCAACACCTGAGGCTCAACTTTCTACTTTTCACTCTCTTCAAATTCGAGGGCTATGTATTAATACAATCTGTAAATTGGTTCTTTTAGTATATCCATCATGTAGGTTTGAGTTATAGCCATAATGGAAATTTGAATGAGACATACTTGTCTGATCTGGAATAATGCAGGACCATTGAAATATGTATGGAATTGAAACATTGAATTATGATTCCTTCATTTACTCCGTTTTACTGCCATGAATATCATTCTGTTTCCAACTCCGAACTTTTGTTTCTGTTTAAAGATATCTTCTGAGCTAGTAGTAAGTACAGCAAATTTAAGGAAATTGTGTTGCTTTGCTAGGCCTGAAGGATGAGTGGTTTGCAAATAGTAGTTACTTGGAGTCTTTCCTTAGGGGTCCACCAATGATTCTACATGATTAGTGATTGGAGGAGCTTCCGTATGTGAAAATTTAAGGAAATTTTTGTCTCAATGTTCATTATTGGTCCCTTTATCATTATCTATTGTCATCTTTGGATATTTACATGCTTTATGTCTTTAATTTTACTTATTGACATAAAATGAGCACACATTTGCACACGTGTCTTACGACCACGGGATGACATTCTTGGCTTCCCCCTGGCCGTAATTGATTTCACACGCAAAAGGTGGTTCTATTGAGGTTGTCATGGCCTTCCGGAAGCTAACCAAATGGTTGGTTCCTCGTGGAACTTACCGGTAGCTTTCCGTATTCAGAACCACCACCCAAAGACATTTTTACACTTTTTATCATACCGAGCAATTTTTTTTAATCACACTGAGCGTTTTTTGACATTAAAATCGGTTTGAAATTAAAAATGGACATTTTATTTACAAAATGTCATTTTTGTCGTATCCTGACACTTTTTGAACCATTTTTAGTTAAAGTGGTCACTCCGGTTGTTTTCGGCCTTTTCCAAAAAACCCACTTTTTGGTAAGTGGTCATTTTCCACCTTCCCAACATAAAAAAAATCAATTTTCTATTGAAATAGTTATTTACGGCTATTCTCGATACAAAAATAGTTTTTAAAAAACAAGTGATTATTTTGGTTACCTTTGAGTCATTAAAACCACTTTAAGGTGAGTGTGCATTTTTAAGTCCACAAAACGGCCTCTAAATCAAATGTCCTTTTTTAACCTCAATGTCGCATTAACAAAAGCAAAGGAACCACAACACAACCACACACATCCACTTTGCATTCCAAATCCAACCATCTAGCCAAACCAACCAATGAAATCAATTGGCCACAACAAATATCACTTTTCCAAAAGCAAGCACAAACAAACATGCACACATTCCGAGAGCGCATAAGTTCTCACAATCACCCATTTGTGAGGAGATACCCTGATAAGTACTGAAATATTGCACATTTTAACCCTAATCTTGGGTAATTTAGACCTTTCATCTATCTTTACTTTCCCGTTTTAGTCTTAATTTGTGTTTTTGTCAATTTCAGGTTAATAAGGTTAAACGGGCTAATTTCGGTTCATTAAAGCCTTTTCGGAGTCAAGTAATTGCATTGAGAAAAATCCAGAAAAAGATCAGAAAAATGCCAAATAGGGGCTTACGATTGATTGCAGATCCCTCATGATCGATTGTAAGCCGCGTCATCGTTCGCAGTTGCCAACTCATCAGGACTGTTCGCATGGCATGTCATCATCACGATCGATTGCAGAAGAAGTGCGATCAATTGCAAGTCCACGTCAACAGCTAGCTTAGCAGATAAGACAGCTAGCTCATTGGATAAGATCAAGGCCACGTCAGCACGATCAATCGTAGCAGAGTTGCGATCGATCGCAACACTGTGCGATCGATCGCAACTTGGCTGGTAGTAGATATTTTATTCCTGGATTCGAATGAAAGATAGAGAGGAAAAGCTCTTATTATATTATATTTGATAAAACGTTTTTTTTCCCAAATTACCCTTTTTCTCTTGTTTCTAGGGTGACACATACCTTCTAGGGTTTGTCGTCTGTAAGGGGAGTTTTCAGTATGGAGGAGGGTCAATCCTCCTCCCCAACACCTCTGGCAAGAGCTCCAAGTTGGAACCCTACCCCCAGTAAACCTAAATACATTAGTTTCTTCGATGAATCCCAAGCTTCTTTCAAGAATTTGCAATATCATCATGAATGTCGCAGCACAAAGGTTTCCAGCACGAAAGAAGATGTGGCTGAGGAAGTGGCATATTGGCGATCATTTGTTATTGGATACGTAATGGGAAGAGAACCATACTATCCATATTTCAAATCTTTCGTTAAGAGATATTGGTCCAAAGATTTTACACTAGTTTATCTGAAGGACGGATTTTTCATGGTGCGTTTCAAGAATGACGACGATGTCCAGAAAGTGTTATCCAGGATCCATACATTTGAAGGAAGCCCAATTATATTGAAGAGGTGGTGCAAGTGTAATGACACTGTCTTTTCTTCCTCTTCCAATTTTTCGTCATTAATTTTTTTTTTATTATTTAATTATTTGATTTTTTTTCTTTTCTTGTGACCTTAGGGTTTTGAGTTCGGATTTGACTTCTGACTTCACGTGCATCTTAATTATTTTATTTCCATGAAATGCGTAGTCTTACTTTTGTAGAAAAGTATCTATTTGTTTACTTTTCTTGTTGGGGCATTGATGCATGGTTTCTGTAATGTCTCTGTTTTTCACCATTTTTTTTTTTTTTTTGCCAAGGGCATTTTTGTCTTTTTCTGTTTTACGTGCCGGACACCGTGGGGTGTGCCGGGAGTGTCTGAGAGTTGGTTGTGGCATTTCCTTGACTTTAGGACTCTTAGAAATGCAATGGTTGTCATTTCGACATTTTTTCATTTTTCGGGCCGGAAGGTCCCGGGTGGAACCCACTACCGGAATTGTTGTGCACGGGGGTTGTGTCACGGGTTCATGACATTTCATGCATACTTATTTGTGCATAATATTGTGGTGATGTGCTTAATTATGTGGTGGAAATTTAAATTATATATACATATACTTATAAAAAGGAAAAAGTTGGATATTTTGTGATAGTGGTGGGGCCCATTCCCCACTCACCATCCTTTAGTGGCCAAGAGGCCATCACATGGCCTCATTTTCCCTTTCTCTACCCGGCACTCTCTCTCCCTCTACATTTCTTTTTCTTTTTCTTTTCTTCTTCAAGCTTTCAAGGCTTGATTCTTCCCACATCTTTGGGAATTTGATAGTACTCCTTTAGACAAAGTCAAGAGCTCGTCAATGCCGTCAATTTGATAGAAGCCAAGCATCATTTAGCCAACCCTTGGATTTCGAAATTAGAGCTTGATTTGGGGTTTTTCTTCAATTGAGGTAGGGGTTTTCCTAATGCATGATGTTTTGCCTCTTTAATTGAGTAAAATTTCTAGTTTAATTGATTTATGCCTAAATTGCAAATTTGACTATGAAACGAATGAATTAGAAAGGTTCTAAGTTTTTAATATGTGAAAATGTATGTGTTTACATGTCAAGCTTGGTTGTAAATGATTCTTGTGCATATATTACATGAGATATTGGTGTCTTGTTGTATTAAACTCTCAAGGTATGCTATAATCTTTGTTGACTATCATGGATACTACGACGATATTATTCTTGGTTTGATGTTGAAATTGAGATTTGATATTGAAGGCCATTACATAGCTTACCATGACATAAAGGAGGGATTTGGGAAAATTGGAAAGGAAAAGTTATTTCTAGAATGTGAAGTTGGGGGAAGGAAGTATTTTTTTTAAAATGAACCGGATTTCGCGAGTCTGGGGCTAGCTTGACCTAGAGGGAGCGCGGCCCGGTTTTGGATGTGAAAAAGTTGATATTAGGCCCTTTAATGGTTGCCAGGCATTGCCAAAAATGAACCGGGGATAGTTATCAATCTCGCCTCGGTAAAGTCAGTTAGCGGATTTCTAAAAGTGTGGGTTGGGTCGGTATAGACCAGATTTGAGACAGGTGCATCACATTCCATTTCATGCATATCATTTGGTGGAATTGTGACAAGTGTTGAAATTATTTCTTGCTAAGTTGTTTATGGTGCATGAATCCCCATTGCATGATCCCGACATCTTTTCACACCCATTATATGTTACTTGGCTCAAGGGAGTCCAAAACTAACGCCTTAGGTAACTTTTACTGAGCTTTACGTTCACTCCTTATTTTTAACAAATTTCAGGACACGGGAAGGAGGTGACGGATGATAATCAACCACAAGCTTGACTGGACTAGAAATTGTAATTAGTTATCTTTTGTATGGAAGCATATGCCATGTAAATTTTGTAGAACTCTACAATCATTTTGTATAACTTTCAGTTTGTGGTTTTGTAATATGAAAAATTTGAACCATTTGATGTATATATGTTTATTTCCATGTAAACGACTTTGGAACTATGTAAAAGTTATGTAAACTTCATATTTTGAATGTATGGGATGTGGTACACCATTTTGCAGCGGGTTGAGACAGGTTTTGGATTAGTTTTAAGGTCTCTATTGATACCATTGTACATTTCAGCTTATATCAACTCAGTTGCAGCATTTCCACCTTGCAGGGTCATTTCGGTCTACCGATCATTCCAGTAGCCTGTTGGGGTCACAACCGATCGACCGGAATGGCCATTTCGGTCGACCGGTACAGTAGCCATTTCGGATGACCGAAGCTCCACTTTAGTCGACCGAAATGCTGCTGTTGGTGCATTTTGTTCCTCATTTTGGCTTCGCTTTTCCTGAGCTTTGGTAGGTGGCTTAGAGCCTTCATGGATCATATTTATGACGTAAGAATGATGTATTGACACTGGATTTGATGGTAGTTACTTCGGTAACCTCGGGTTCAGGGTAAGGACTCGGTTGGCGGTTCGGACCTACAGGTTTCGGTCGTTACAGTTTCTTTGAAAATATTTTTGTTTTACGTGGTATTTTTCGTAATTAAATTTTCTTTAGATATTTATCTTAGGGACATATTCGTAATTTTATTTTGAAGATATTTTGGGGAGGGACTTTTTTGTAATTTTTGAAAAGTGTGACAAGTGTCACACTCCTATTAGTCCACTTGTTGTCATTTCATTGGCCGGTGACACTTGGAAGCCTTGGATGATGATATGTGGAGGGTGAGGATTCACCCACTTATTGGCCTAGGATTGGTGCACTTGTTGCCCTTGGATGTTGACAAGTGTAGGGCTTAGATTAAGCTTTGAGAGAAGGCTTAGGATGGTGACAAGTGTAAGTCTTGGATTTGATTTGGTGAGGAGGCCTAGTTTGGTGACAAATGGAGGGCCAAGATTAAGTCTTGTGTTTATGTGTGAGGGAGGTAGTGTTGGTGTGTGTGTGTGTTTGGCCAACAAATACTTAGGTTAGTGGAAAAGTTAAGGTTTTTGGTGGAATTCTCTCAAAGCCACCTTGCAGCAAAACAGAACCCTCTTTGCCATTTTCGGATTTTGAACCCCCTGCCTTGGGATTTTGATCTTGGGCCTTGAAGATCATATCTTCTTCTTCTCCATATCTAAAACACCTTTTCTCAGTTTCTCCATTTGATGTCATTTGCTTTGGGTTTTTGAGTGGCAAATCTCGGATGAAGCAGTTTGTGAAAACCAGAAACACTGTTTGCCATTTCTGAAATTCGAACCCTTTGCCTTAGGAAATTGATCAACCACCTTGAAGATCATATATTCTTCTCTTTTTTTGATCTAGAACACCTTTTTTCAGTTTTTCATTTTGACCTTGTTTGCATGGGATTCCAGAGGGGTGAATGTCGAGTAGGCAGTTTGGGGAATCTTGGAACTTGTTTTGCCATTTCTAAAATTCGACCCCCTTGCTTGAGGAATTTTGTCTCCCACATTGAAGATCATCTTCCTCTCTTCTTGATCTAGAAGACCGTTTTTCAGTTTTACATTTTGAGTTTGTTTGCCTTGGATTATAGAGATTCTATTCTCTATTGAGTTAGGGGTTGTTGTATGTTTATATTCTAAGTGCTTTATATGTTTTTTTGTAATTTAATATATATTATATACATGTTTGTATTATGTGTAGGATTACATTAGATGTAGATTCTATGTACTTAACTTAGGGTTTAATAATTTAATGCATGTATAGCTTATGTATCATGTGTAGGATTACATTTAGATGTAGATTATATGTGTTTAACTTAGGGTTTAATGATTTAATGCATGTATAGCTTATGTATCATGTGTAGGATTATATTTAGATGTAGATTCTATGTGTTTAACTTAGGGTTTAATAATTTAAAGCATGTATAGCTTATGTATCTTGTGTAGGGTTACATTTGGATATAGATTCTATGTACTTAATTTAGGGCTTAATGATTTTAAAGCATGTGTAGCCTATGTACGTATCTTGTTTAGGATGAATGCTTCATTTTGTAGTTATTAAATTCTAGAGATTTCATAAGTGTTGTAATAATGAACTCTTGTAGAATATTATATTGCCTTGCAAGCTTATTACTAAATTGTTGTAAATTTAATATTCGTAGCTTACTTTGATGATGAGATGATTTAGCATGATATATGATATTATGCCTTGTATGTGTAGCGAATCACACATTGAAGATTCGATATTTTTATGCCTTGTATGTGTAGCGAATTGCATATTAAAGAGTCAACATTTTATGTCTTGTATGTGTAGCGAATCGTACATTGAAGATTCGACATTTTAAATGTCATTTTAGACTTGAAACCCTAGGACATGGCTTGTGTGGTTTCAACTCTACTTGTGCATGGAAGGTGGTTTCTATGCATTATTTGATTCTGTATAAGTTTTGGGCTTATTTGTTGATTTTGGAAACACTTGGGACATTATTCGATTTGACATGGCAATGGTAAGGGCAAGGTTCTAGTACTGGGGATAAGAGTTTTCCCTACGTCATAATGCGCACTTGGGTTGTTCCTGGGGATTAGTAGCTTGACTAACTTCCGATGTCTAGTGCACACTTGGGTTGTTCCCGTGGGTTAGTAGTCCGATTAACTTCCTACGTCTTGGTTCTATTCCGGGATTCGATGTCCAAGATATTCCACCTCTTGATTTCGCATTAAATTTCAAGTTGTTAATCATTGATTACTTGTAGTTTGTGAGTTTGTGCGTAAGGTTTCTATTTCGTTTAGTATACTTGTACCTTGTATACTTACGCGTTGTATATTTCATTTCAATTACTAATGTAGCTCGAGATGATTTTTCTACTATTTGACTTTGCATTCAATTACAAGTTGACAATCAATGCTTAATTGTAACTTGTGGTTTTGGTATTTAAATTTTTGAAATTGTTTAATATACTTATGCCTAGTATGCTAATATATTGCGTTTTTCATTTCTATTGCTTATTGTAACTTGAGATGATCCTTTAGTCACCTTGTAATATAGACTTTAGGAGGAATGATTCTTTGTATTGATCTATATTGAACTTGCATGACATTTTAAACTTTAGGGTATACACATGCACTTCTTCCTACGAGTAACTTGTTTACTCATCCTAATTGTTTGGGATATTTTTTCAGGTAAGGAGACTTTGTATTGGGATGCACAACATCTCTAAATTGGCGTGGTTATATTAACGTCCTTTATGTAATTTTACACACATGCAAGTGTTAGCATGTTTAAGTTTTACATTTGAAGTTATAACGTAGAGCTAAGTTTGATGTGTCGTTTTTACCTTGTAATATGTAACGTGTACTTAAGTGCACCTTTTGAGACACTCTTTATATGTATGATGTGTGGTCAAGGGCCAAACACCATTTTATTTACGTTTATGCACTTTGTTTTCGTAGTTTACTTTTGAAAACAATATTAAGAACTTAGAGGTTGGACATGTGAATTTTTGCAAACGACATATATTAAGGTCGTAGGCCATTGTAACACGCATAAAAACACATATTACGCTTGCGTGCATGCTCACTTTTGCACATAACATCATATTTGATGAAATGGACACTTTAGTTTTCATGAATTTTTGCAATTTTTGCAAAATCTGATCTTAAGGGCATTTTGGGTATTTCACTTGAAAAATAAGAACTTCTCTTGACATGGTCACTTAGAAAATATGATTTCCGCCCCCGGGGGGGGGGGGGGGGGGGGGCTGCACTAGATTTTTTTTAAATCTTGTCAGGGTGCTGGCCGCGTGCATCAGTGTGCGTTGCAGCATGCGCCTGCGGGTGCCCATGGTGTCTTCTTTGGCAGCTTCTTAACCAGATTTTGAAACTATTATAACTTCTTCGTCCGGACTCCGAATCAGGAGATTCTTGAGTCTAACTTCGTTGATTTTTCGTTGTCTATCCAATGGTGTGCTCGGTAGCACCCACTTTTGTTTTGAAAAGACCATTTTACCCCTAGGGTAGTATTTTTACGTTTTTAAAACGTCGCTTCCGCACTTTATTTTCTTTGAGTTCCGTGACCTCATGGAAGGTCGCTTTGGCGTCTTAGGTGTTATATTTCTAGGGACCTTGGTTTTGTCTTTCAGTTCCGCATTTAGGATCCGTTATCAGATCAACCTTTGGGTCATCACAGGACGTACTGGCTTGTAAAATCAGGCCGTCGCAACAAGAATGTTAATTTCCATAAGGAGGTTCTTAAAATTGTACCGATGTAGCTACGTATTTGTAATCTACCTGTTCACTGTCGTACTGAAGCTTCTATGTCTAAGGTGTGTTCATCATTTGCAAGACCTATCTATATGGATGATCCTGACACTACTAGAGATAAAAGACATTTTGTAAGAGTTATGGTAGAAGTGGAAGTCAAGGAATCTTTACCCGAAGAGATGGTGGTTGACATACATGGCATTGATTGTGCTATTACTTTTGAATATGAAAGAAAACCAGTGGTTTGAAAACTCTGTAGTAGAATGGATCACACAGAAGACAAATGTCCAAAGAAAGTATTACAGACTAAACCTAAAAGAATTTTGGAAAGATAGGTGGTCAAATAGAATGGAAAGGACGTCGATTGTGAGATTGTGGATAAAATTACTGAAAATATACTTGTGAGAGGTCTGCAAACAGAGAATACAATTGCTATGAAGAATTCTTTTGCTTTGTTGGAAGATAATGAAGCTGTGGTCGAGGAGGTATTGGAAAATGTTTCTGGTCCTATTGTGAATAATGATGTACAGTAGAAAGTTGATTTGGCTACAAATGGTTCTCCAATTGTCTCAAATATTCAAAAGGAAATTGTAATTTCACTTGAGGTTGGGTTTGATGAAAACACTGGAAATTTGAAACATAGAAGCAAGATGAGGATGGTATTGATGTGGAATATGAGGATTCTTCTGTTGTGCCAAATAATATGAATGATGAAGTGTTGCAGGAGGAGGGTTTGGAATCTTTAGATGATATTGCAGATAGTAGGGAAGCTGGTACTACAAATATGAATCAAGATAAGGTTAGTAAGGAACATCAGATTAGTAGGCATAGGGAAACAACATAAAAGGTCTTGGAAAATGTTAATTTAACAGAAGATGTTACTATAGGAGGAAAACAGTAAAAGAAGAGGAATAAACCTTTTATTCCACCATTAGATAGAGTGACCAGAGGAAAAAATGTAGGCAGTGGTTCACTGTCACAACCTTTTGAATGATAGGGGTATGGAATGTCAGAGGTCATAATAGACCTCCAATGCAGAAGGAAGCTAAACAATGGATTTCAGATCAAAAGTTTGCTTTAACTATTCTTGTGGAAACTAGGGTCAAGGAAGGTAAATCTCTTAGAATACAAAAGAAAATTTGTTCTCATTGGACTTGGTTAGCTAACTATAAGTCTAATTATTTGGGAAAGATTTCGGTTGGTTGGAATACAACCATTTTTGATGTTATCTTACTTCATGAAGATGCACAATCTATGTTGTTGAAAGTAAAACATCTGTAAATTGGATTATTTGTGTACGTCACTGTTGTATATGCTGCTAATAGAGTTGGGGAAAGAAGGGAGTTGTGGAAGGCATTAAAGGATCAAACTGCTGTAATAGATGGTCCTTGGATAGCTTTGGGTGATTGGAACATTGTATGCTATAATTCTGAGAAGAAGGGAGCTTTAAGAATTCCTTAAAACAAATTGGATGAATTTAATAATGTTATTTATGACCTTAAGATGGATGACATCCCTATTAACAATGGGGAATGGTTTTGGTGCAATAAGCAAAACCTGAGTTCTAGAATCAATGCTAAACTTGACAGAGTTTTGACAAATGATCTATGGCTGTAACATTACACTGATACACAGGCTTATTTTATTCCAACTTCACCATCTGATCACTATGGAATGGCCATTAATTGGCATTTTAACTGCTTAGAAGGCCAAAACCTTTCAAGTTCCTAAAAATTTGGTGTATGCAAGAAGAGGTGAGGAATATTATGGAAAAGGCTTGGGAGATTGAAGGGGCAGGTAATCCATTTCATGTCCTTTAGCAGAAATTAAGGTCTGTCAAGAATGCAGTTAAAGAATGGAATAAGAAGATTGGAAGTGTTTCAGACCAAATCAAAGAAGCAAGGGATAATTTACATAAAATACAAATGGAGATGCTTCTTCAACCTGATAATCAAGTTAGTATAAACTCAGAAAGGGAAGCTGCTGGTTATTTACAACATGTTCTTAATTTTGAAGAGATTATGTGGGCTCAGAAATCAAGGATAAAATGGATTAAGGAGGGGGATAGGTGTACAACATTTTTCCATAATATTGTTAAACAAAGAAGAGGGAAAAATGCTATTACTCAGCTTGAGAATGTGAATGGGGAATTTTCTTCTGATCCTACTACCATTAAAGAATGGTTGATTCAATTTTATACTGATCTTTACAATCACAGAGGGTGCATATTGCAAGAGGATATGCCGGCTAGGAAAAGCTTAAAACAAGAGGAATGTTATTTACTGGATAGTGGTATCTCTGTTGGGGAAATAAAGGGAGTGGTTATGGGATTCAATCTAGACAAAGCTCCAGGACCAGATGGTTTTCCAGCTAGATTTTTTCAGGAATATTGGAGTGTGGTTGGGGCAAATGCGATAAAGGCTGTGTTGTTCTTCTTTAACAATATTAAATTTCCTGAATAAATGTAATTAAGGCTTTGATTTAGCCATTTGAAAGTTCAATGATATAATTTTTTTTTTTTTCCATTATCTTTCAAATGTTATAAAGCTTCAAGAAGGTCCAAGAGGGTTTAATTTAGTTTTAGGAATTTTTTGGAATTTTTTAGAATTTTTCTGGAATTTTTTTGGCCAAATAAAATATTTTGGAATTTTTTTTTTATTTTATTTTTTTTCTAGATTTTTCAGCGGCCGGAGTGGCGCTGGAAGAAGGCCAGCTGATCCGGTGCAGTGCACCAGCATTCGGTGCAAATGGATCCACAGCCATTGGATCAGTGGAGGCGGTGGAAGGGATTAGGTGCGACAGGGCTCACGATGCACCCCTAGCGCACCCTATCATTTGGCGCGTGAGGACCATGCGCCAGTGAAGCCAGCAACAACATGCGCGTGGCAACACGTGCCACGTGCTGCCACCTGAAGGCGCGTGCCAGCGTGTGGTCGTGCGTGAGAGAGCTTGGTCAGCACGTAGTGGTGCGTGGGGGCATGTGTGGGGCTCGTCGGACGATGTTTTGGCTCTTGCAGGTGCATAAGACCTTATGGTGGACCTCCAGGCTTGTTTTTATGATTATTTTATGCTATTTTCACTCATTAAAGAGTGAATTATTGCCTCAAAGTGGATTTTAAAGTTATTATCCACTACTTAAAGATAGTGGGACTTAAACGGGGTGCAATAATTATAGCACTTAGTAATTATAACATTGAAATATTAAAAGCTAAGTCTATTGGCCATTTAATCATTTATTTGCTTCTGTCTTTCATTTATTTATTTATGTGATATATGAAATGCATGGAATATATAATTGGTAATCATTGTTATTCATACATTGGATCCATGATATTTATTTAAATGACCTGATTTACATCAATTAAATTATAAAAATTAGTTGGATTTGATTACTAATTAATTAGAGGGCATTTAAAAAGAAATGGAAAATTATTTTTGAAAAATTGTGTGCCTCAAATTAAATATTAGTGAATTATTTAAAGGTCCAAATATTTTCTAAATTTAATTGAATTAAAATCAAGGCGTTTTGCATGCATTATATCATGTATATGAATAAATTAAATACCCTAATTATAAATGATTAAAAATTGAGTGGGAGCGATGATTTTTTTATACATTACCTCATGGTCTTTGTTATTGTAACCATTGTAATTAGAACCTTAAAAATAAGGCTCCACGCATGATTTGAAGAGTCTAAAATTACAAGAATGATTGTCTTATGAAAATAAAAATATTAAATGTTAATTGTAATTAGATCTTTAAAAATAAAGCTCCACGCATGATTTAAAGAGTTTACGATTATAATGACAAGATTTTAATGTTTTATTTTTCGTTGGATCATTAATAACGTTATACACTCAATCTAAAATCAATTGTGTTAGCTCTGTAACGGAGTGGTCTACATTAGGTGATTTTAGAAAGGCTAAACATAATCGGGAATCATTTCGTATATAGACATGGTGTTGTCTTAAGAAATATGGAAATGATGGAATTTTCCCGCCAATAGTAATAATGAACTTCACCAACCGAATAAGTTATTGGCGTATTAGTTATCTGATTTTTCATGCGCAGTGGTTAAGGGACCCACATATTATTTTAATGGAAGTGCTCGCCTAATAGCAAATAAAGCTCAACAATAGTAATAATGAACTTTTCCATTAGGATAATTTATTGACGTATTGATTATGTGATTCATTATGCTACGAAGTTGAGGGACCCTTATTAATTAAAAGGGATTGTTCACCAATAGTGATAATGAATTTGTTCAACAATAGTTATAATGAACTCTTATTCTATTGAAATTTATTATACTACGTGGTTGACAAACCCATTTTAATTTTAAATATGCATGATAGTATTAATAGTTCACCTTACTTATTGTATGAATGCATTTATATTTAGATTAATTATTTCTAATTCATCTAAACCACTTGCAAACATATTCAATGTAGCTGGACCTCATATATACTGACTGGAAAAATGAATTTAGATATTTTACTCACAATGTAAGGGTATAAAATGTGTTTACTACTCTATACCTAATCACTTTTTACTTTAAGATACCCAAGAGGACATTAATGCTTTTAATAAGTGAAATAAGGCAAATGATATGGCTCGGTGTAACATTTTAGAATTTATCTCGAATACGCTCTAAAGCTAATATTTGTATTATTTTATTTTTCTCAAGCATCATATTAAATCTCAATGAGATGTTTTAGTGAGATTAGATAGAGCATATGCCTAATTACTATGTCAGAGTTGAATACCATCAAGATAGCCTAAGGATTTCCAGTAAAAGATCGTATTTTGAAAATGATTGTTTATTATTTAAAAGTTAATTGGAGATTAATGGGGCTAACTTGGGTGGTAAGCTTCAAGTTGACATGATTATTGCCTTGTTACCAAACTCGTTCGACTCTTTTAGAGTGACTAAATAAGAAACTAGTTTGAGTTTACACTCGCTGATATTCTTATAGAGTTAGTAACATATGAAGGGATAATCAAAAGTATGGGCGTTCCTATCAATCTAGCCTAGTTTAAACCATCTTCTTCTAGGCCCAAGTGAAAGGGCAAATGAAAAGAAGAATGATGACAATAGGACTAGACTAGCACAAAACACGGGGATCTAATAAGTTAAAAGGCAATAAGGCAGTGTATGTTGAGGGCGTAGGAAAATGTTTCTTTTGCAGCTAACTAAGACACTTAAGGACGAACTGTTTAAGCAACGACGTGACATAGAAAAATGAATATTTCATCATTGAGCCATGTTAGGTAGTTGTATCTATTAATCCTGATTGATAGATTCTGGAGCCACTAAACATGTTTGCAATTCGTTGCAAAAATTTTAGGAATCCTGAAGCCTCGATGATATAGATATATATATTTGTCTTTTGGACCTGATGCCAAGGTTGTAGCTAAGTGAATGGGAGTATTAAATATGAAATTAGGGAGTATGAGGATATTAGTATTATATAACTATCTTTATGCATAGATGTTAGATGCAATTTCATTCTTGTTTCACTTTTGGTTTATAAAAACTGTGCTGTTACTTTTGGTAAAACTGCTTTTATAAAATTGAATTGATGTGCGATTTCTTCTGGTGCATTGAAAGATGATTAATATACTATAACAACCAGCTCTTAATATTTGCATGATGTAGAAACAAATGTTGCATCTTTTAGATTGAATGTTAAGAGAAAATTTGTTATTTTTGACTCATTGTATTTTTAGTGTCTACTATTGGGTTATAATAAGTCGAAATGGGATTCAAAGATTGGTCAAAGAAGGTTTATTACCTAGTGAGGCAGATGAGCCTAAACCAACTTGTGAATCTTGTATTGAATGATAGATAACCCTAAGGGCTTTATTAGCCAAATGAAATAGACATAAAGAACAATTGGAGTCAGTACACACTGACATGTGTGGTCTTATGAACGTCAAGCAAAACTACTCACATTTTGGATATATTTGCCTGATGTGACACAAGTCTTAAACTTTTGGTATATTCTGAGAGTGTCGAGACTACAGTGGACCATATATTAGGTAAACTTATCAAAACACTTCTATCTGATCGTGGATGTGAGTATTTCTTGGGATAGTACAAAGACTATAAGGTCAATGATGGTTTTGTGTACCGGTTTTTCGCAATTTGACTACCCTTAATGAATTGAGATGTCAAAGAGGAATAATAAAATTCTGCATAACATGGTTAGATCTATGATCAATTATGCTACATTATCTCTTTCATTTTAGAGTTTAGCCTTAATGATATCGATGCACATTATGTGCTGCATTCCATCTTTGTCTGTCTCAAGGATACCTTATGAGCTGTGTTTTTTTTTTTACTAAATCTTAGTTTGAATCACATGCACAAATGGGGTAGTCTTGTACATGTGCTGTAATGACCGGTTCTTTTTCCCATTTTTATGAGTTTTCTTTTTCCGTTAAAGTTTCTTTTCTGAGTTCGGGTTTTGTCCTTTCGGGTCAACCTGAGTGCTCGAGAATGGTTCTCGAGACTCTTTCTTTTGGAGATTGGATCGCCTTGTGAGGACCGTGTCATCTTCACTCTTTTTCGGCGTTTTTCTTTTTCGCAAAACCTTAAGGTTTTGGAGACCCGAGGTAGGTTTTGAGTTCGGATTCGATTTCCAACTTCACGTGCATCCATTACATTTGATTTCCATGAAATGCGTAGTCTTACTTTTAAAGAAAAACATGATACTTGTTTACTGTTTTCATAGGGGTGTGGATGCATAGTTTCTTTAGAAACATTTTTGTTTTACGTGGTATTTTGCACAATTAAATTTTCTTGAGATATTTGTCTTAGGGACCATTTTGTAATTTATTTTGTGAGATATTTTGAGGAGGGACCTTTTTGCAATTTTTGGAAAGTGTGACAAGTGTCACACTCTTATTGGTCCACTTGTAGGTATTTTG
This sequence comes from Cornus florida, assembly GCF_030987335.1. Lineage (NCBI taxonomy): Eukaryota > Viridiplantae > Streptophyta > Magnoliopsida > Cornales > Cornaceae > Cornus > Cornus florida. The sequence continues at coordinate 68,110,743 of NW_026775577.1, forward strand.
GTGTTGACACTTGGAAGCCTTTGATGATGACATGTGGAGGGTGATGATTCACCCACTTGGTGGCCTAAGATTGGTGCACTTGGTAGCTTGTGGTATTGACAAGTATATGGCTTAGATTAAGCCTTGAGAGGAGGCTTAGGATGGTGACAAGTGTAGGCCTATGATGTGATCTTATGAGGAGGCCTAGTTTGTTGACAAGTGGAGGGCCAAGATTTGGTCTTGCATTTGTGTGTGAGAGAGGTAGTGTAGGAGTATGTGTTTTTTACTATCAACAGTTTTGTGAATGGAGAAATTAGAGAAATTTATTTTCTTCTTAAACCTTTCACCTTGCCTCCATTGAAGCACCTTGTAAACCCTAGCCTTGACCTTAATTTACCACCACCTTCCTCTCATCTTTTCACTTCACCATTAAAGAGTCTTTGGCTCCTTGGAGCACCACCATCAAAGCCTCACTCTTGGATTTTCCATTGCTCACTTTCTTGAGGTTTCTAGAGCTTGTTTACTCTAGTGAGGTAGGGGGTGGTTTCATGTTTATAACCTTAGTGTTTTGTGTGTTCTTGGAGTTTATATGAATTGTATGCATGTCCTTCTTTAAGTTTCATGCAAGATTTGTATCTTGCATGAAATCATCTTATAAGTTGATATTGTTTAAAGCATAGACTTAATCTTTAACATATATTAAGCTTGTTTTATTTGAAGATGTTTTGAAATCTAGAGATTTTGATTGTGAGGTTCTATTAAATTCTATGTAATTGTTTCCATTGATTTAATTGTATATAAATGGATATTATGTATTATTAACTTAGGGCTTTATATTGTTTAAGGCTTGTTTGGAACATACTACTTGTTTTGAAGTTGTTTTCAATTTAGAGGTGATTTAAATTCTATAGAATTGAAACTTACTATTAGTATAAATTGTATGCATGTTCCTTTAAAATTCTAGGGTTGTATCTAGATGTAAAGTGCATGAAATTAACTTAGGGTTTAAAGTTGTTTAAGGCTTGTTGTGATATACTACTTGTGTTAAAGTTGTATTCAATGTGGAGATGATTTAAATTCTAGAGATTTAGAATTCTTATAATCATGATATTCTTATATAACTTTGCCTATAAATTGTTGTATATTCAATCCTATGTTGTTGATTAATTTAGGGATTTGAAACTTACTATATAGTGGAATGTGTGAATTTTATTTGTTGACAACGTTGCAGTTGTTAAATTTGGTTCACATGGTGGGCTTGATTTGTTGCACATGCCATTGTAGTTGAGGACTTAGGGCATATATTCTGTGTTTCTTAAAACTTGGTTGTGTGTGATAAGTGGCTAAGTGCATTGAGTTTATGTGTATTTACGTTGTTGTTTAACTTGGTGATTTTGGAAACTTAGGATGTCGTTGTCTTGACTATGGTTAGAGTACGGCTCGAATGCGGGAGATACGAGTTCTCCCCACACGTGCGCACTAGGGTAGTTCCCGGTGGGTTAGTAACCCAAAATAGCTACTATTGTTCGATTTGATCCGGCGAGATGTCCAAGTATATTCACATTTGTTTGATTTCGCATTTTCGCTTCAAGTTGATAACATTGAGAAGTTGTAATTTGTAGTTTTGTATTGAGCATCCTAATGTTGTTCAATTGTATTACTGTTGTGGCTTATGTTGAAAATGTTCTAAAGTAGCTTAGAATGATCCATAGTTTCATTTTGAACATAGACGTTAGGTGGCATGAACCACATGGATCGATTATATTAAGCTTGCAAAACCATTAAAACTTTAAGTTATATGCATATTTATTTCCTACGAGTAACTTTGTTTACTCGCCCTAACTGTTTGGGATATTTTCAGGTAAAGAAGTCCTCTTCTTGGATGGACATCATACTTAGACTTTTTGTAGCTTAGGTGTTGTGGACACCCTTGGTTTTGTATACATGCACTTGTTTAGCATGCCTCTTTTGTTTATTTTTGTATATCATAGATGTATGGTATTTGGAAGCTTGTTGGCTAACTTCCTTTTTGTAAGTGTAATGGACTTGTAAACACTTCTTTTGAAGTACCTTATCATGCTATGTAATTAGGCCAAGGGCAATCGTTTTGATGAATACAATGTATGCTAAATTTTAGCCCATATTTAACTTAGCGATCTATTTCATCTTGAGGGCATTTTGGGCGTTCCATGTCGAACTTTATTTTGATTTGTGTTCATGGTTGTTTAGAGGACCTAAATTTTTTTTTTTTGGGGGGGGGGGGGGGGGGGGGGGGGGGGTGTTGGGGTTGCTTCACATACTTCTTTCAAAATGATTCATCTATGGCCTTAAAACCATCATTTTTCAGAGCATAATAAAAAACCCTCTTTTGGAAACTTTAGGGTATGGTTAGTATTCATCAAATTTTTTTTTTCGAAAACTGTGTCGACCGTTCCGAAACTTCCGAGGGTCTTGTGGGTGTATTTTAACACTGCATTGTAATCACTAATTATATTACGTATTGCTAACCTATCGTGCTCGTATTGCTAACCTAATTTGGGAGAACTGTAATCACTAATTATAGTACGTAATTTTAACTGACATGCATATAATATGGATAACTATAATAACTAATTATAGTACATAAATTTAACTCATATGCATACAATATGGATAACTGTAATAACTAATTATATTAGGACATCAAATATTAAATGCTTTAGTACTTGTAGGCGCACTTATGTATAGGCTTGAAGGTGAGCGAACATAATGTGCATGTGGTAGAGGGCCTATGAATCTATATAGGGTTGGAACTCCAAAAAATTATGGACGACAATTCTATAGGTGTTCAACTCGGGAGGTATGGCTTTAATCTTTTAGGTGTTATTTCTTTTACTATTTCCTATTTGAATAATTTGTATTTCTTGTAGTCACATATCCGTGTATTTATATGGGTGGATGAGTTGCACCAAGGTGAACAAGTTGAAGAACAAGTTCAATCTGACTGATACAGGGTTAGTGCAATGATTCAAAATAAACAATGTAGATAGAAGTACATGCTCTTCCTAGGTTGTGGATGTCTTACTATTACAATCATGTTTATTGTGATTGTCTTGTTCTTGTTCATTATCGTTGTTATTGAAAAATAAAGTTAGATAAACTTCCATCTTGTGTAAGATATGACATGTAATAGATACTTAGTTAATTTTGTGTGTTTAATTTGGTATGTAATATATACTTAATTTTCTCTATTTGGATGACCTTACTGCTAAGAACTACAACTGTTATATTTTCAACTGCATATTACTTGCTGTTGTGTTCTCTTCTTTGTCATTTTGGGATTGAGCTTAAGGGCATTTCTAAAATTTGCTACTGAGCCTGAAGAAAGGTTAGATATATTTCATGTAATACAGTTCTTGCTTTCTTACTAGCATCTATTATGGACATTTATCTAATATTTTTCATTATACTATCTGCATATTTGGATTGAGCTTGAGGTCATTTTCACAAATTTGCAACTGAGCCTGAAAAAATGTTTATCTATATTTCATTTACTACTTCTTGCTTGATTCCTACCATCTGTTGTTTTATATTTGTCTAATCTTCTTCATGTGTTTAGTTGTGCATGTGTTTGGTTGCTGTTGTATACTGCAACTATCATATTGGGATTGAGCTTGAGGTCATTTTCATAAATTTACAACTGAGCCTGAAAAAAGGTTAGCTATATTTCATTTACTACTTCTTGCTTGATTCATACCATCTGTTATTTTATATTTGTCTAATCTTTTTCATGTGTTTGGTTGTGCATTGTTTGATTGCTGTTGTGTACTGCAACTGTCATATTGGGATTGAGCTTGAGGTCATTTTAACAAATTTGCAACTTAGCCTGAAAAAAAGGTTAGCTATATTTCATTTACTACTTCTTGCTTGATTCCTACCATATGTTATTTTATATTTGTCTAATCTTCTTCATGTGTTTGGTTGTGCATTGTTTGGTGGTTATTGTGTACTGCAGCTGTCATATTGGGATTGAGTTTGAGGTCATTTTCACAAATTTGTGACTTAACCTGAAAAAAGGTTAGCTATATTTCATTTATTACTTCTTGCTTGATTTTATATTTGTTTAATCTTCTTCATGTGTTTGGTTGATATTGTGTACTGCAACTGTTATATTGGGATTGAGTTTGAGGTCATTTTCACAAATTTGCAACTGAGCTGAAAAAAGGTTAGCTACATTTCATTTACTAGTTCTTGGATTATGTGATTATGGACTGTCCATATGTGATTATGGACATTTGTTTACTGTCCATCTGTGATTATGGACTGTCCATCTGTGATTATCATAAAACTTGTGGAAGAGGAATTTTGACACATTTTTTGAAGCATGATACACCAACCAGCCAAAAGCACATACGAAGCTCCTTCCCTAATTTCATACCAAGGACTCTTTACTCAACTTGGATCCAGAACAGAACTTAAAGCACAAGATAAGAAAGATAATTAGATAGAGGAATCCATCAGATCTAACTTCTTCAATTTATGGTATCTCTAATCAGACACCTCTGTGGGCATTTCCAAAATCAAGTACTTGTGACCCAGGCTAGCCAACTGTCTAACACCACGTGCCTACACCTAACCCCAGCCCCAACCCCCCATTCCTCGCCTGTTTTGTCACTATAGCCCATAGAATGGTCTTCCCAATTCAGTCACGGGGACTTTGTCTAAAGATTTGAAGTTTGCAGAGTATGTTAAATGGGTGCCATATGATAGGCAGGTGGCATGAGAGTCTGACAACTAACTCATCCGAATTCCAAATCTTGGGGAAAAAGACAGTTGAAATACTTATCTTATTTGCTAGTTGTAAACTTGCTGAATGAAATGTTCGTAAGACAACAATTTCAACATGAATGCTATTTTCCAATAGGAACACATAAAGCTCGGTAGAAATAGCTAGTGAACATGAATTACATTCATCTTTCGCAATGCTAGACATGACTATTGAATATGCCTCCAGCAATACAAGCATCAGACATATACCTACTCTTGCTGATTCATCTAATAACTCCACTGACTTAGTGGTGTCTTGTTTGTGGCAAGTATTCCATACAATTTCATGTGAACCATCTTAATTTGCTCATCAAGCAGAATCCGTTTGTGTGTTAGATATACCTGATATTGCATCCCCCAACTATAACACATCCCCTCTCTTCTTTTATATGTCTTCATATTGAATAATTTGTTGAACTATTAAGTTTGCATATCTCGATTTTGTATTCTGTTTACAACTCGTCAAAACTCCAAACAAACATTACCTCAATAAATGACACCAAGGTGCATCAGGATACCCCTAGAACAAACTAGGAGCCCAGAAACCAGTCTTTGATGTAATATACCCTAATAATGCTACCCTTCAAACGAAATCATTGTTGTTAATTGAGAAGATCACGATATTTAACTTGCCATCATATAATGGTTGTCAAATGAAATCAAACATATGAACTCTTTTCTTCTACTCTTTTCTAACATATTATATCACCTATTATATCACCTATTATATTTAAGTTCTAAAGAGTATTTTGTTATTATTACTTCATCACATGTAAGTTTTGATCTGTGATTTTCTCCTGCCTTCTATTTTAACTAGTCTTCCATTTGTTATTGGTTCATCCACTGGTCTACATTGTTTATGTCTGTCACCTAAGCTACTTTATCTTATTTTATCACTAAGTAATTGTCCCTCCTCATTTCTCTAACATAAAAAGGGTCATCATGCGGTGCGGTCCCCGCTAATCAAGGGTGCTGGTAGGGGGGACTGGATACAGACCTAACCGTTGGCACTTATATGCACATAGTGGCTGCTTTCAGGATTTTACCACATGTTCTCATGCTTGACAGCCCAACCATTTTACCTGTACACCAAGCTCGAGCATTCTCAAGCATATTGATTATTAATCCTACCTCTTTTAGATACTATTATCATCCATCTCAACATTTTAATCTCAATGAGATTGATACATTTTTCTTTTCTTTTAATCCTCAGCATGATTATTCAAATGGCCAACATATTCACTAGCTTAGCATGATTATTACTATAGAATTTCTTACAATATCTTTTACAGAAAAAAAAAAAAAAAAAAAACCTTGCTTTGAGTAGTTTAGAATGTAAGAGATCAACATTGATGTGATTTATCATCTCATATGATAGTATATGGGACTACAAAAGTGGCAACTTTTAAGTTTTCAACATCTATGAATCTTCAATCTCCAAAAGCTCTTTCTCATGCCTTGCTCACTAGCTATCTTATAGATACAATAATACAAGTTTGGTTTAATCACAAATAAATACCTAAGGATTTTGAATTAGCAACTTGCAACAACTACCACATTAGGCATGTTTCAAAGGAGATCAAAAATGTTTAGAAGTTCCATTCACCGTCCATTCTCTTCTCACGATCCTTGTTCGTGCCCTTTTTGGTAGATTAATAGGCTCAGGTGATACTATTTGTTCAATCTTCCCCTCATTATATTACCTCCTCACCCATCACAAACTTCTCTTCTTCCTTATTGGTAGGATCCCCTTTACTCCCACACCTTTCATCTATTGTAAGAGATTAAAAATTTTCAAGTGCTATTAATTTGTAAGTCTTCATTTACGGGAATAATTTCCCCCAAAAGGAACTGAGGAGTCATATTCATATTGGCAATAGTGTATCATTAATGAAAGTGGGTCTATTTATTTCCTCCCTTGGTATCAATTCCATCCAATCACTAACTTGCACATTCTATTCTGTACTATTGGATCTATTATGCCATCCTATTTGCATCCTAAATTAGCCATTCAACGAGTAGTCTCAATATTAGAACTCGAAACACAACATTCTTTAGCACATGATTTTGAGTCTTAGATTTTGAATCATATGATTTAGTGCTGTATCAAGAAGTGAAGGTTTGATGACACAAAAAGAAAATCCAATAAAGCAACAGGACAAATTGCTAAAATAAAAGTAAGCTATGTCAGGCGTGGGAATGGGAATGAGCACAAGTGTTCAAGTTATCGCAAATTTAAATCCAAACACATCAGAGAACATACATTCATATTTTTTAACATTCTTTTATTTTATAAGATGAAATAGCATTTTATTCTATAAACTAGACACAAATAGCATTCATCACTAATAGATATGAGTCAAATTTTCAAATCAAATACCATTGAAAAGGCATCAAAACCAACCAAACTGTACATAAAAAGGCAATAACCAGTATAGATATTTATTTCTTAATGCATCAAAGCATAATTAAAACCATACTTTAGGTAGCAATATGCCACAATGACAACGAATGAGCTCGCCTTCATCACCATCAGATCTTCTCAACCTTGTCGGCCTTGATAACCGGGTTCGCCTTAGCCATGGCATCCTGCCCAGCACTCTTGTAATCAAACAGGCAGTTGTGCTCGTCAGAGTATCGATGAATCGAACAGAATGTCTGCCCACACCGGCACTTGAACCCAGTCAGCCCAACCCGCTTCCGGCAAAAGCTGCACCTATTCGCCGGCTTATTCTCCGAAGTAGTTCCCTCATAGAACTTCGCTTCTTGAACTTCACCTACCTTGTTTTCACCCACAGCTTTGGTTTCTTCAATTATTGAAGCAATCTTCGATTGCTTCAGAAGATAGTCCTTGTAACATTTGGAGCAGAGATTATTAGTTGAAGGGTTTCCGAAAAACCCACAATTGTTCGTGCAGAGCATCGGAGGAGCATTGAAAGACTCATGCCCACCCTCGTCAACCAGTTTCTTTTTCTGTGGTTCTTGCTCCATATAATTGACCAAAAAACAACAAATCCTCCAAAAATCCTAATCAAATTGATTGAAAAGGTTTCTACTATGGAAAAGATTAACAAATCCCCAAAAAATCCTAACCAAATTGATTGAAAAGGTTTCTACTTTAGAAAAGAATTTTTTCAAATCGTAGAGTTGAAAACCCTTTGAATCACACCTTCACAATCCTTTGAAATTGCTACACGGCTCAATAAAACACCTAATGAGTTCATCAATAGAGACTGGAGATCGATTAAGACAATTGTATAGAAAAACTGAGAGCATCCATCAAACAGTGAATCAAAAACCCTAACCCTAATTGCAAGATCAGAAAAGCGAGCGCTTGAGAGTGTAGGGGTTTTTTGTATTGCTTGGTTGGGCTGTCTTCAAATGGGCTAAGACTCACTAATTCTATTTTTTGGGTTGGTCTTAGCTGCTGGGCCCCTTCCTGTAACCCTGTTCGATCTGGCCATTAAATTCAGTGGCAATTGCCCACTGATTTTTTATTTATTTATTTTAGTATTAATACTAGTGAATTTTCCTTTTTTGAATTATATATATACCTATTAAATTTTCATATTGCTCCCCTGAAACGACAAAAAAAATCCATTATTGTCCCCCTCACAGAAATTCATTCCCACAAATTCATTCCTATTTCAGCTACGTATAATGTTAGTATTTCTTCCCATGCACTTTTGTTACCTTTGTATATATTGTAAGTTAAATATTTTTGAGTTTATTCTTGTTCACCGTTCATTATCACTTCCATTGCTCCCAAGCGACCTTGATATTTCATCACTTGAATGGACTCTGAGACAACTTAGACGAAACCCTAAGGACCCGAATTTGTTAGGAGAAGAAACAAGTGATACCATGGCAGAGGGAGAGAATACACCCGTCGTAGCAGAAGAAGAAAATTGACTCGTACCTCTTAGGGACCATTGCATCCCTTCGACGTATACATCTCTTTCTTGCATCCAAATGCCAATTGTCGATGCACGTCAGTATGAAATTAAGTCCTCCATGATCCAAAATGCTTTCGTCATTCTTAGGACTTAGTGACGAACTTATAAGCATTGTGACGGCCCAAGTTTTGTTAAACCCGGTGCGTCAATGATGAACCAAAGATTGACCCGATAACGGATCCGAAATGTGGAAGTGAAAGATGAAAGATGGCCTTCAGAGATGTATGTCATCCCTAAGGCACTAAAATGACTCCCCATGAAGCCACGGAACTTTAATGAGTCAAGAATGGAAGTAAGGATTTTAAAACCCAAAAGAAATGAACCAAGGGTAAAATGGTCATTTTAAACTGAAATGAATGCCAATGAAGAAAGTTGGACTCAAGAATTGCCTGATTCAGAGTACGGACGGAAAAGATATAAAATGAACAAAATGGCATTCTTCGTTTAGGAGCTACCACGAACTTATCTCACTAAAACTGTAATAACTCTTACTACGGATGGAGTTTTGATGTGTGGTTAGAACCATTGGAAAGCTAACTTAAAGATCTTGAATTTAGACTCAAGAATGACCTGACTTGGATCAGAGATGAAAGAAATATGACCTCCTGAAGTCAGTGCAAGGAAGCTATCCAAGGAAAATAGAATTGGAAAAGCTTCAGGGATGGTCGGTTGACCGACAAGAAGCACCAGTCGGCCGAACCCCCATTATCAGCCTGTCGAAACGACTAAATTCCCTAAAAAGGCTACTGGAATTGCTCAAATATGTGTCAACCAACTGATGATTGGCCATCAGCCGACCAATACACTCTTTGACAGTAAAATGCTTACTGTCAAATGCTGCAAAGTGTGCTCGGTCCAATCTCGAAGCCTCTCATGCATTCCCAATGTCCTGGGACAATTTTGAAAACATATTCTAGCCTCATTCAAGCATACATAACATGCTAAATCAAAGGGAAGCTTCAAGTCACACTCTAATGCATGAATTTGGCATACAAATTCATAATTCTTCCAAAAATAGTTCAAAAGTTGAAACTTGTGAGTTTTCTGAAATATGAGCATTCTTGCAAATGTAAAATGACATAGTAGATGCGCTACAATGGCCTTCGGCCTCATTATAATCCGTTTGCAAAATTTCATATACCAACCCTAAGGTTTTTCACAAAATAAACTATAATGGCATTTCATAAGTTTTAAAACACTTTGAAGCTAATGGCCCTGGCCTCATGTTACACATACAACATAGGTGTCTAGAAGTATACATTACACATTAAGGAAGCCATAATTGCTTCTAAAATACCATACATCCATGGTATACAAAACATAGTATCCAAAAGGAAAACATGCTAAACAAGTGCATATCATTATACAAAAATGCTTTAAATTGCTTAGAAGCTTTTAAGGATGATGAGCATCCGAGAAAATAGTCTTCTGGCCTGTAAAATAATCGAAATAACTAGGGTGAGTAATCAAGTTACTCGTAGGAAGAAGCATATGCGTATACCCTAAAGTTTCAATATCATTACAAGATCAATATAGACGAATACAAGGGATCATTCTACTTAACGTCTATATTCAAGGTGTTCTAAAGGATCATCTTAAGTTAACTTAAATGATTCTATTACAACACAATATCAATATCAATGTACTTAATAACATCAATTCACAAATAACCAAATTTACAAGTCACAATTAAGCATTAGTTGTAAACTTGGAAATGAATGCGAAATCAATTAGTGGAAAGCTTGGACATCAAATCCCGGAGTGAACCAAGACCTAAACGGTTATTCCGAGCATTATTAACCCACTGGGAATACCACCCTAGTGCGCACTATAATATAGGGAGCTCTCTATCTCCTGTACTAGAGCCAAACTCTAGCCATGTCATTTGTAACAATGTCCCAAGAGAATCCAAAATCATAATTAAGTTCAAAACTTATACAATATTAAGGCATATAACCACCTTCCATACACAAGTATTTTTGAAACCACACAAACCATGTCTTAGGGTTACAAGTCTAGAATGGCATAATAAATGACAAGTTCTCAACATGATATAATGTGCAATACAATATCATCAACTTATTAATTTAAACCATGTCTCAACAATAAGCTTTATATACTAGATTTCAACAATTTTAGTAACAAGCTTCTAAAATAGTTACAATTACCAATAGTAATCAACTAAAATGTAGAATTATCATCACAATAGTTTAGTAATTCAAGTCAATAAGAGTTCTATATGACATTAATAATCCTACATAAGATAAATACACAACATATATGCTTAAATAAATAAACCCTAAGTCAATCATAAGGATTTCCAATAATATGCAATACTACAATTCTAAAAGCATGTACACAATATATATTAAACCCCAAAGGATTATAAAACACTCAAAATATAAACATACTACCACCTCTACCTTAATAGAGAATTGAATCTCTATAATCCAAGGCAACCAAGCTTAAAATGGAAAACAATTCTAGGGTTTTGTAGAGGAGAGTGAAAGGAAACTTTATCTTTTCAAGGTTAATGATCTAAGGTGAATGGAAGGAGGCCAAAATGAAGAAATAAGCTCTTAACCAAGCTTTTCTCCAATGGTGGCTAGGTTAGGGTTTTATGGACTAAGGAAAGAAGAAGATGAATAAAAAAAAGGTGAATGAAGGATTTAGTATTTCTCCACTCACTATGTGCTCTTGTACTACCTCTCACACACACACTAATGCAAGACTAAATTATGAGCTTACACTTGTCACTAATCCATGGCTCCTTCCTAGGTTTAATCATAAGCCTACACTTGTCACCAATCCATGCCAACAAGTGCTCCTATCCTAGGCTAACAAGTGGTTGAATCTCCACCCTCCACATGTCACAAGATCAAGCTTCTAAGGGACTCTTCCAAAATGCCAACAAGTGGCTTCAGGAGAATGTGACACTTGTCACACTTTCCAAAACTTGCAAAAAAGTCCTTTTCCAAAATATCTTTCAAATTAAATTGTAAAATGGTCCCTAAGATGAAAAATAATTACTTTGCATAATTACACTTAAACACCAAAAACCAAGAATATTTCTAAGAAAGTATGCATCCATGCCATTTACGAAAAAGTAAGCAACTAGAATGTATTTTCTACAAAAGTAAAAATACAATTTTCTTTAAAATCAAATATCATGAATGCATGCAAAGCTGAAATCAAATTCGAGCACAAAAAGTGATGTTATGCAAAGAAAAACGATAAACGAGAAAAGACGAAATAGGGAAAAGACGAAAAAAAGAAATTACAAAAAAAAGAAAAGAAGGAAAAAGACCGGGTCATTACAACCTACCCTCCTTAAAAGGATTTCGTCCATAAAATTAAGCCGTACCTGAAAGAAAGAATAAATTGGGATACCGAGAGCGAACCTCCTGTTCGAGTTCCCAGGTAGCCTCCTCAATGCCGTGATGTCTCCACAAGACCTTAACCAAGAATCTGGACTGGACCTTCGTTGTAGGTCGTCCTCATCAACAACAACATCTATCTACCATAAAACATACGATGGATCCGGCTCGTACTTTCTTAACATAGAGACATGAAAGACGTCGTGAACCCTATCCAGGTCTGGCGGCAGTGCCAAATGATAAGCAACTTCACCGATGCACTCCAAAATCTAAAATGATCTAATGAACCTAGGAGACAACTTGCCTGTTTGCCGAAATCTTAGAAGTCCCTTCCGTGGAGAAATCTTGAGAAAGACGTGGTCCCCTACCCCAAAAGATAAGGATCTCCTCCTCTTGTCAGCGTAACTCTTCTGCCTGCTCTAAGTTGTAGCTAACAACTGTCGAATCAACTTAATCTTCTTCATAGTCTCAAAGATAATATTGGGACCCAAGGTGACTGTATCACCTACCTCGATCCGACAAACTGGAGATCTACAATACAACGCCTCAAAAGGTGCCATGCTAATACTGGTCTAGTAACTATTGTTGTAGGCAAACTCAACTAAGGGTAAGTAGTCTTCCCTACTACCCCCAAAATCCAAAATGTAAGCCCGTAGCATATCCTCTAATATCTGAATGGTACGCTCTGACTGACCATTAGTCTGAGGATGGAATGCTGTGCTGAAATGAAGCCCCGTATTAAAAGCCTCTTGAAAACTCTGCCAAAAGTGAGACGTGAATCTGGGATCCCTATATGAAATAATGGATACTGGAACATCGTGAAGCCTAACAATCTGCCTCACATACAATCCACTAAGTCTTTCTGCGTCATCTGTCACTGCCATAGGCAAAAAGTGAGTCGTCTTAGTCAATTTGTCAACAATGACCCAAACGGTATCATTCCTTACCTTGGATCTCGGAAGTCCCATCACGAAATCCATAATGATGTGCTCCCACTTCCACTTGCCACTGGCAGTGGTTGTAACAAACCTACCGGTCTCTGATGCTTTGCCTTCACTTGCTGATAAGTAAGGCATTCAGCCACGAACTGAGAAACATCCCATTTCATACATTTCCACCAAAACTATCTCCGCAAATTGTGATACATCTTTGTACCACCAGGATGAACTGCGAGTCGAGAATGGTGAAAATCTTAAAAAACAATGTCACGACAAGACTAAGAAACAAACATCTTCCCTCTGTACCTGAGACCACTGTCTGAATGCAAGGTCCAACCCTCTACATTCTCGCCGCCTGAAATCTGAACGTAGATGGACTTCATCTCCCCATCCTCTTGCTGTACCTCAATAACACTGCTAACTAGAGCCGGTTGAGCCATAAGGCTAAACAAAATAGCCGGTGAAACATCCTCATAAGACTGTAAACCAAAATCTGCAAGCTCTTCTAGCATCTTCCATCTGTGAATGAAAATGCTAGCAAGAGTACTCCGTGACTTCCTATTCAATGCATCGGCTACCATATTGGCCTTTCCTGGATGATACTGCAACTCAAAGTCATAGTCCTCCATAAACTCAAACCATCTACGCTATCTCAAATTCAAATCCTTCTGAGAGAAGAGATATTTGAGAGTCTTATGATTGGAGAAAATCTCGAACTTCTCCCCATACAAATAATGTCTCCACCTTTTCAAGGCAAAGATAATTGCTGCTAACTCCAAATCATGTGTCGGATAATTCAACTCATGAGTCTTTAACTGTCGAGACCCATATGCAACCACCCGCTCTGTCTGTATTAAGATACAACCCAAACCTTCTCGTGAAACATCACAATAAACCACGTAACCTAAACTACGTTCAGGCATGGTCAAAATTGGAGTCGATGTCAATCTGACCTTTAACTCCTGAAAAGTAGAATTACAAGCTTCATTCTATATGAACTTGACTCCCTTGTGAGTAAGTCGAGTCATAGGTGCCGCTAGACAAGAGAAATCCCAAACAAATCTCCTATAGTAGCCGGCTATGCCAAAAAAGCTCTGCACCTCAAACACTGTCTTCGGATGCTCCCAATCCGTCACATACTCAATCTTCGATGGATCCACCGCAACACTGCCCCCTGATACGACATGTCCAAGGAACTTCACTTCCGGTAGCCAAAATTTGTATTTCTCGAACTTGGCATACAATCGGTTATCCCTAAGGATCTGCAACACTGTCTTCAAATAATACTCATGCTCCTCACTCGAAGCTAAGTACACGAGAATGTCATCAACGAACACCATCATAAATCTGTCAAGATAGTCACTGAATATACGGTTCATCAAATCCATAAAAGTTGCTGGAGCATTGGTCAAACCAATGGCATCACCAGAAACTCATAATGGCCATACTGTGTATGAAAAGTGGTCTTGGATATATCCTCATCCTTAACCCTTAACTGATAGTAACCCGACCTCAAATCAATCTTCGAAAAGCATGTCGCTCCCTTCAACTGATCAAACAAGTCATCAATCTTAGGCAAATGATACCTGTTCTTGATCGTAGTGCGATTCAACTTGCGATAATTGATGCAAAGCCTTAAAGACCCATCCTTCTTCTTTGCAAAAAGAACCGGTGCTCCCCACGGTGAAGCACTAGGAAGAATAAAGCCCTTAGCTTTCATTTCATCTAGCTGACCTTTTAGCTCATCAAGCTCCGCCGGTGCCATATGGTACGGTGCCATAGAGATGGGTGCTGTACCGGGAATGACATCAATGGAAAAAATAACTTCCCCTAAAGGAGGTAACTCTGTTAGTTCCTCTGGAAATACATTAACAAAATCCTCAACAATTGCCGGAAGAACACGGCGAAAACTGCTATCCTAGTCAATTAGCAAACTAGCCAAGTTGGATCTGTGGCGACTCCAGTCACCAATACTAAAAACCATCACCGGGTGGGAATCGCTCCGATCTCCCACAAAATGGAAACAATCTCCCTTGGGAGTGCAAACGGACACCCTTCCGTGGAAGCAATCGATAGTAGCCCGAAAGAATGACAACCAATCCATCCCGAGAATGACGTCAAAGCCTGCCATGTCGAGAACAACAAAATTGAACTTTAAGGTCCGCCTAGCCCCTGAAAAACACGATCCAAAGATACTGGACCCTCAGCTGGTGTGTCAACATAAAGAAGACTATCCTGAAATGTGACCTCCAGACCCAATGAATGTGAAAATGATGCAAAAATGAAAGAATGTGATGTACCCGTGTCAACAAGAACCTGTGCCCAAGAACTGAAAACTGGAAAGATACCTCGAACTGAAGAGGTGCCTACGGAAGCATCCACCTGTGGAAGAGCATAGACTCGTCCCTGGGCCCTTGAGCCCTGTTGTGAGCTTCCATGATAGCCTGACTGATGTGTAGAAGTAGTAGGTGTAGAGCCCTTGGCTGGATAAGTGCCAACTGGCGCCATTGGCTGTGGTGCCTGAGGAACTCTGAAACTGGACTAAACCACTGCAGACTGTGAATCTGTGCCACTACGTGACTTATTTAACAACTTTGGACAATCCTTTTTGAGATGACCTGGTTATCTGTAATAGAAGAAAACTCCTTGCCCTGCTCTCGTTGAAACTGATGTTTGACTGGCTTGTAGTCGAAGCTGTGGGCAGCGAGGCTTGATGTGCCCCAGCTGCTGACAATGGTGACAAACCACACCCTAAGCTGATCCCGAAGATATGGGGACTGTGGGTGCAGAATGAAACTGTTGTGGTGTCCCTTGTGAATGCGTACCATTCTCTGACTTGGCCTTCTTCCACTGACTCCCAGAAGATGATGGAGTGTCTCCGCGAGGCTGCTTGTGCGAACCCCTGATCCGTGACTGATCCCATTCCTATGCCTCAGCTAGCATAGCCCTCTGGACCACCTTTTGGTAAGTCCTCAAATCAAGAATTGAGACCCGTGGCCTGATGTCAAGATGTAGCCCATCCTGAAACTTCATTACCCTGGCTTCATCTATCTCTACTATATCCTCGGCATAATGAGAGAGAGAAGTAAATCGTGTCTCATACTCAATGACACCCATAGTGCCCTAATAAAGACCTGTGAACTATATCATCATCTCTTACCTCATAGCCCTAGGAAAGAAGCGCTCGAAGAACAATTCTCTGAACTCATTCCAAATCATTAACTCAACATTATGGACATTGGTCATAGACCTCCACCAGATATCTGCATCTTCCATGAACATAGAGGCAGTCAAAGAAATCCTCAACCTATCTGTTGGTATCGCCATACTATCCAACTTGTGAACCATAAGGTCTAACCAAGCTTCTGAAATTAGGGAATCTAAACTCCCCGCAAATGGATCAATCTTGACCCTCTATAGTCGCAAAAAGTACTCCATTGCGTTATTGACTATCGCTGTCGGTGTCGGTGCCGGAATCTGCATCCCTGCCACCTGCCTGCGTATCAATTCCTGTAGGGACTCAGCGATCCCCTGATTGATTCCCTGAGCCACTCGCTTCTCATAAGTTGGTGCCTGCGGTGGGTTAGCATCCACGACACGAACTGGAATCCTGGGCCTCCCCGGACCCCTCGTAAACTCTGTGTCATCCACCTGCTCCCCAATGCCCTAACGTGAAGACTCTCCACGTGTGACAACCATGATACTAGATGTATGAAAGGAAAGAGGTCAACAATAACACAAGTTATTATGACTGAATGTAACTCATACTATGAATGCACGAAACACGAAGCAAGACGAGGTATGCAACATACAGTTATGCTAAAGCAATCAAAGAAAGCCCTTTAACAATTAAGCACTTAAACAAATAAGCATACATATCAAACAAGAATGCTTTTAAACATATAAGCATAAAGACATGTCATAATACTAAACGTGTTATCAAGAAACACATAAACATGTTACAATGCCAAAACATGTTATCAAAGGCATGTGAATAAATCAAAGTAGATCAACAAAAGCATGATATGTATTCAAAACCCGTCATCCTAAGGCATTCAAACTTAGGCGCTCTGATACCACTTGTGACGGCCCAAGTTTTGTTAAACCTGGTGCATCAGTGATGAACCAAAGATTGACCCGATAACGGATCCGAAATGTGAAAGTGAAAGATGAAAGATGAAAGATGGTCTCTAGAGATGTATGTCATCCCTAAGGCACCAAAATAACTCCCCATGAAGCCACGGAACTCAAATGAGTCAAGAACGGAAGTAAGGATTTTAAAACCCAAAAGAAATAAACAAGGGTAAAATAGTCATTTCAAACTGAAATGAATGCCATCGTGAACTCCATTGGAAAGACAACAAAAATGAACAAAGTTAGACTCAAGAATCGCCTGATTCGGAGTCCGGACGGAAAAGATATAAAATGAACAAAATGGTATTCTCCGTTTAGGAGTTACCACAAACCTATCTCACTAAAACTATAATAACTCTCACTATGGTTGGAGTGTTGATGTATGGTTAGAACCATTGGAAAGCTAACTTCAAAATCTTGAATTTAGACTCAATAATGACCTAATTTGGATTAGAGATGAAAGAGATATGACCTCCTGAAGTCGGTGCAAGGAAGCTATCCAAGGAAAACAGAATTAGAAAAGCTTCAGGGATGGTCGGTCGATCGACGGCAAGTACCAGGCAGCTGAACCCCCATCATCAGCTGGTCGAACCCCTTTTATCAGCCGACTGAAATGACTAAATTCCCTAAAAAGGCTACTAGAATTGCTCGAATATGTGTCAGTCGACTGATGATTGGCCATCAGCCGGTTGATGCACTCTTTGACAGCAAAATGCTTACTGTCAATTACTGTAAAGTGTGCTCAGTCCAACTTCGAAGCCTCTCATGCATTCCCAATGCCCCGAGACAATTTTGAAAACATATTCTAGTCTCATTCAAGCATTATATAACATGCTAAATTAAAGGGAAGCTTCAAGTCACACTCTAATGCATGAATTTTGCATAAAAAATTCATAATTCATCCAAAAATAGTTCAAAAGTTGAAACTTGTGAGTTTTATGAAATATGAGCATGCTTGCAAACGTAAAATGATATAGTAGACGCGCTACAATGGCCTTCGGCCTCATTATAATCTATTTGCAAAATTTCATATACCAACCCTAAGGTTTTTCACAAAATAAACTATAACGGCATTTCATAAGTTTTAAAACACTTTGAAGCTAATGGTCCTTGGCCTCATGTTACACATACAACATAGGTGTCTAGAAGTATACATTACATATTAAGGAAGCTATATTAGCTTCTAAAATACCATACATCCATGGTATACAAAACATAATATCCAAAAGGAAAACATGCTAAACAAGTGCATGTCATTATACAAAAATGCTTCAAATTGCTCATAAGCTTCTAAAGATGATGAGCATTCGAGAAAATAGTCTCCTTGCCTATAAAATAACCCAAACAACTAGGGTGAGTAATCAAGTTACGCGTAGGAAGAAGCATATGCGTATACCCTAAAGTTTCAATATCATTGCAAGATCAATATAGATGAATACAAGGGATCATTCCACTTAACGTCTATGTTTAAAGTGTTCTAAAGGATCATCTTAAGTTAACTTAAATGATTCTATTACAACACAATATCAATATCAATGTGCTTAACAGCATCAATTCGCAAATAACCAAATTTGCAAGTCATAATTAAGCATTAGTTGTAAACTTGGAAATGAATGCGAAATCAATTAGTGGAAAACTTAGACATCAAATCCCGGAGTGAACCAAGACCTAAATAGTTATTCTTGGCATTAACCTGCTGGGAATACCACCCTAGTGCGCACTATAATATAGGAAGCTCTTTATCTCCCGTACTAGAGCCAAACTTTAGCCATGTCATTTATAACAATGTCCCAAGAGAATCCAAAATCATAATCAAGTTCAAAACTTACACAATATTGAGGCATATAACCACCTTCCATACACAAGTATTTTTGAAACCACACAAACCATGTCTTAGGATTCCAAGTCTAGAATGACATAATAAATAACAAGTTCTTAACATGATATAATGTGCAATACAGTACCATCAACTTATCAATTTAAACCACGCCTCAACAATAAGCTTTATATACTAGATTTCAACATTTTAGTAACAAGCTTCTGAAACAGTTACAATTACCAATAGTAATCAACTAAAATGTAGAATTATCATCACAATAGTATAGTAATTCAAGTCAATAAGAGTTCTATACAACATTAATAATCCTACATAAGATAAATACACAACATACATGCTTAAATTAATAAACCCTAAGTCAATCATATTGATTTCCAATAATATGCAATACTACAATTCTAAAAGCATGTACACAATGTATATTAAACCCCAAAGATTATAAGACACTCAAAATATAAACATATTACCACCCCTACCTCAATAGAGAATTGAATCTCTATAATCCAAGGTAACCAAGCTTAAAATGGAAAACAATTCTAGGGTTTTGTAGAGGAGAGTGAAAGGAAACTTTATCTTCCCAAGGTTAATGATCTAAGGTGAATGGAAGGAGGCCAAAATGAAGAAATAAGCTCTTAACCAAGCTTTTCTCCAATGGTGGTTAGGTTAGGGTTTTGTGGACTAAGGAAAGAAGAAGATGAATAAAAAAAAGGTGAGTGGAGGATTTAGTATTCCTCCACTCACTATGTGCTCTTGCACTACCTCTTTCACACACAATAATGCAGGTCTAAATTGTGAGCCTACGCTTGTCACTAATCCATGGCTCCTTCCTAGGTTTAATCCTAAGCCTACACTTGTTACCAATCCATGCCAACAGGTACTACTATCCTAGGTCAACAAGTGGTTAAATCTCCACCCTCCTCGTGTCATAAGATCAAGCTTCCAGGTGACTCCTCCAAAATGCCAACAAGTGGCTCCATGAGAGTGTGACACTTGTCACACTTTCCAAAAATTACAGAAAAGTCCTTTTCCAAAATATCTTATAAATGAAATTACATAATGGTCTCTAAGACGAAAAATAATCACTTTGTATAATTACACTTAAACCCTAAAAACCAAGAATATTTCTAAGAAAGTATGCATCCATACCCTTTATGAAAATGTAAGCAAGTAGATTGTATTATCTACAAAAGTAAAAATACAATTACCTTTGAAATCAAATATCATTAATGCATGCAAAGCTGGAATCAAATCCGAACACAAAAAGTGAGGTTATGCAAAGAAAAACAATAAACGAGAAAAGACGAAATAGGGAAAAGACAAAAAAAAAAAATTTACCAAAAAAAGAAAAGAAGGAAAAAGACTGGGTCATTATAAGCATCTGGACGAATATCTGGAATTTTACTCCACCATAAGGATGCAAGGCTTCACGAAAGATGCTTTAAGGATGATTCTATTCACATTTTCTCTAAAGGACAAAGCAAAAACACTGGTTAAATTCCTTAGAGGCGAATACCATTACTTCTTGGACTGAACTGCAACATGAGTTCTTGAAAAAATATTTTCCTATTGGGAAAACAAATCAAATACAACACTTTATCGATGGTTTTTTTAGCAAATTGATGGAGAAAAATTCTATGAGACGTAGGATAGATTAAAAGATCTTCTCCAGAAATGTCCGCACCATAAAGTCCCAAAATGACAATTGGTGCAATGCTTCTATGATGCCACATAGGCAAATGGTTGATTCTTCTTATGGTGGCACTTTCATGTTGAAGAGTGAGGGTGAAACATGGACTTTATTTGAAAATCTAAGTGAGAATTCTATGCAACATTCTTCTAATGCTCGTAGGATTTACACCCCTGGCACTCAAAAGACCAAGAGCTTATTTGAAATTGGAAATTCTACGGAAGATTCTATCAAAGTGGATGCCCTAGCCCATAAGTTCTATTAACTTATGGTTGCTAATCTTACTCCACCTCAGACTCACTCTCCAACATCTTATGAAGTTTGTGCATTGTGTTTTATCCCTTCTCATCATGTAGGAGATTGTCCTACATTGAGACAATTCTCTAATTCTAAACTTGAAAAAGCCAATGCCACATTCTCTAGATTGAATTATAATCTATATTCTAATACCTATAACTTAGGATGGAGAGATCATCCAAACTTTTTGTGACAACCACCACAAGCCACACCAAATTTAGCTCCACCTTGTAGACCATAAGAACAACCCCATGCTCAATCAAACTTTCAATCCAATAGTTTTCCTTTCAATCCTTATTCAAGCTACCGTTCACCCCAACAATTTCAAAGTCATTCTGCTTAAACTCCTCTTCGGAATTCCACCTTTGAAGACAAAATGTTAACCATATTAACAATCTTGAGTCCAATACTCAACTATTGCATACTCATTCTCAATCCATTGTTAAGCTAGAATCCCAAGTTGGATAACTAACCAATGCCTTGAATCAAAGAGAGAAGGGGAAATTGCTAAGTTAGCCGTGGCCAACCTAAATGGACAATATATGATTGGAGACATCTGATAAGTGCTCAAATGTGACACATTTTAGCACCTAAGTTAGGATATTTTGGTCCATTCATCTATCTTAGTTTCATGTCTTAGATATTTATTTGTGTTTTTGCCTATTTCAGGTCAATAAAGTTTAAACAGGCTAATAAGAGCCATTTAGCTCAATTTTGGAGCTAAGGAGCAAAGTTGGAAAGAAGCCAAGAAAGAGCTTCGATTGATCGAAAGGAATCTTGATCGATCGAAGAGGTCTACAATCGATCGAAATGAGGCGGTGCCAGCTCAGCAAAGTGGATAAGGCTTAGAAGATATTTTTGATGCCACGTCAGCTTCGATCAATTTAAGCTAAGTGTTGGATCGATCGAGAATCTTCGATCGATCGAGAATCTTCGATCGATCGAAAATGCTGCTGGTAGTGAGCTGTCTAATTCCCGAGCGCGCCGATTTCTACCTAACTTGTGTAGCTGCGAATTTCCTCTAATCATAAGCTATTTTTCTGACTTGGTGCCTACTCAAAGTAGGATGTAATTGATTCATTGAACCATATTGTATCATATCATCATAGAGATATTACCAATTATATAAATATTATTCCTCTCTCTAGAACTAGGGTTTTAGGAAGAAAGTAAGGATGAAGATGATGAAACCAACCTCCAAGTTAGCCTTTGAGGGTTCCATGACCACTACAATGAGTGTCTAAATCCTTCTCTTAGGGCTAGAAATAGCCCCTAGGCTTGCTTCCTAAACCTAACTTTTGTTTATTTTCGGAGATTTTAGTTGTAATAGATGTTTTGATCATGAATAAATATAGATCTTGTAATTTTTACTTGATTTGTATGGATTAATGCTTTCAATTAATCATTTAGTTTTATCCATATGTCTATGTATGCTAGAATTGATGTTTATATATTTGTCTCTAGATTTAATGAAATTGATGCATGTCTATGTGTGTTAATGTTGTTAATCTAGTAATGGTCAAAACATGGTGCTTAATTGAACACTCTTGTGGTTTATTTGATGGTTCATACTTATTTCTTGATGGATTGTGCCACATCTCTAGTTTAATTAGTTTAATTTTCATGTCTCTAGCTTAGTTGTAGTGTAATTGCCTTAATTTCTTAGGTAGGTGGACAATCCATTCTTGTTGTTTGATGTTCCATACTCATGAATGCAAATGGTGCATGTCTCTAGATATTTGTGTGCACTAGTTGTGGTTTAATTGAATGAATAATGGTTTCATTTGATAGTTTATGCTACTCACTAGAATGATTAGATAATCTATACTTATTTGCCATCCATGCTTAGTTTTCAATTAGTAGCACACA
This sequence comes from Cornus florida, assembly GCF_030987335.1. NCBI lineage: Eukaryota > Viridiplantae > Streptophyta > Magnoliopsida > Cornales > Cornaceae > Cornus > Cornus florida. The sequence continues at coordinate 68,133,623 of NW_026775577.1, forward strand.
CACACAAGTTACAACTTAAATTTCCCCATTAATTTACAATTGCTAGTGTTTGGTGAAGTGAAGCTTAGTGGTGAACTCTAAGCCCCAAGACCTTTCTTTCCTATATCTTTCCCTAATTTCTAGATTGTTTCTTACTTGCATTGTTTTAATTGAATCTTAGCTTAATTAATTAATCAAACCATCTTTTGATCATTCGACCTACTAATCCAAAATTGATTTCCAAGCTCAAATACACTCCATTTTCCCTTGGGACGATCCCTACTCACTCTAGCTACCTTGATAGTTAGTAGTGGTAGTGACAATCTACAAATTTAAACTTGGCTACACTACACACTCTTTCTTGCAATTAGGTACGAGACACACCAAGTTTTGGCGCCGTTGCCGGGGATTTTGGCAATGTCGTATTTTGGAAATCAATTAGGAATTAGTATTCTTTTGATCTTGTCTTTATTTTTATTTTATTTTGGTTACTTATTGTATTTGTTCTTGATTGGCTTGGTGCATTGAGCCAAGGAAAATGAAGCAAAGGAAAATTCTAAAGCAAAAGAAGCAAGCCAAGCAAAGCTAAGCAAAAGCATAAAAAGCTAAAAATAAAAAATTGCAAAGCAAACAAGGCAAGGAAAGAAGAAAAAATTGAAAAACGACTTGAAGTTGCTTACGGATCCTTTGTGAGCTTTTCTAAACTCTCTCCCTAGTTAAATCGTCAGCCTGCGTGGAGGCAAGTTTTTATTTTCCTAGATAGATCATAAGCCCGCGTGGAGGCAATTTATTTTTCTTGCATATCGTTGAAAGCATGGGAGTATGGGATCAATGTATGTGGAGGATTGTTGATTGATTTGTTGCGGAGGAGAAGTGTTTGTTATATGCTTGTTGTTGTCTTGTTGTTTGTTTTGATAGTGCATGCATGGTTGTAGGTCGTTAAATCCTACTCTTGTCCTACTTAATTTGAATCTTGAATCCATTGTTCACAATCCTAAGGGAAGGGGTAATTCTTGTCATTCCATTTCATCAATGGAAGACATTAATGAGGACCATGTGGAGGACTGATAAGTGCTTAAATGTTGCATATTTCAGCACCTAAGTTAGGGTATTTTAGTCTCTGCATTTATCTTATTTTTATATTTTAGTCCTAATTTATGTTTATATGTATTTCAGGGCAATAATGTTCAAACGGGTTTAAATCAGTCCACTACCACATTTTTGGAGATAATCAGAAAGTTCCAGAACATTTCTGAAGAAATCAGAAAAATGCCAAAGATGCAGCAGAATACACTGCATCCGGACGCCATGTTGCTGGCAACAATTTAAGTTATGGGTTGGACCTATTTTGATGGCTATGAGATTTTATCTTTTGGGCTTATTTTTGTAACTAATGGGCTTTAATAGGGTTTGTTACTTAAGGGCCTAGTAAACCATTAGTTTAGGGTTAGTTATTATTTTATTTAGGCTAGTTTTTATTATTATATTATTAAGTTTTATTTTTTGATATATCGATATTCTCTCTGGAAAACGCGAAAGAGGAGAAACAGGAGAACGGGCTAGGGTTTGGAAGAAAAAGCTCAGAGATGATGAATCCAATGATGGAGATTGTTCTGTCTTCAACTTCATCAACCATGAGTGGCTAATTCTTCTAGTTAGGGTTGGATTAACCCTAAGCATGTAACCTAACTTCTCTTTCTTTTACTATTTTGGGGATGTAAATTGTGTAATTTTTGTATAGACTTTGAATGTTATTGAATAAATTCTTCCAATTGGTTATCAATGTTAAATTCATGTTGTCTTATGTGTTTTTGCTTGTTAATCAACCTTTATACTTGATTTCTCTGTGAATTGAATCTTGTGATGTCTATGCACGGTGATAATTAGTTGTAGTTGTGCTTCAATTTGATGAAAATTGCTTTTACTTGATGGATGGTACTACACAATTAGGTTAATTCATTGTCTGATTAATTGTTTAAGTTCATGTTTAATCAGTTTAATTTAAGTTTAATTAGTTTAATTGCAATTTAATTATTAGGTAAGTAGACCATCCATGCTTGTGTTTGAATTCCATGCTCTTTGTCAGAATTGCATTATTTTTGTATGTTAAAATTGTAACTTGAATTGATGAGTCATGCTTTGGATTGATGAATTATACTACACCTAGTTTAATTGTCATTAAGTAGGTAATTTAAGCTTGAAATTGATGATTCATACTTTTCTTTGCAAATGTTAGCTACATTAGAATTACATTTAATTATTTCCCCAATTAGTGAAAGTTAGTGAGTTAGGGAATATGCTTAGTGGTGAATCCTATACCCTAAGTCACTTTCCAATCTTTTAAACTCCATTATTTTACTGCAGTTACTTTAGTTAAATTAGTTATAAGCACAAAACAAAACCCTTTTCAGCAATCACGTAAGCACTAAAGTAGAATTCAATTCTAAAAACCTATAATTGTTTAGATCTCTTGGGACGATCCTTGCTCACTTCATATTCTATAGTATATGTATTTAGTGATTTATAAATTATAAAATATGATACCCACTTGACATTATTTCTAAACCTAAAGTGTTGTGCATTATTTTGTGCACACGCTCGGTCGCATCATAGTTTTGGCGCCGTTGCTGGGGATCTAATGGTTTTAAAGAATTGAATTAGACATTAGTTCTTTGTTGGTTGTTCACTTTAAAGTCATTTTAATTTTAATTTTCTCATTTGATATTTGTCAATTAGGTACTTGAAGTAAAGTGGAGTAAATGCTGGACTTTGAAGCAATTAAAATATTATTGAAGTTGCTTAAGGACCATTTATAAGTTTTTCTTTGATTTTTGTGCTTTAATTGTTTACTTGCATGCTTTAGACAGCCCAATTGGAGGCTTAATTTGAATTGTTTTATTTTTAAGTCCAAGCATACCTTCTTGTAGAGGCATAGGCCCGTGTGGACGCATTTATTTATTTTAAGTGCATTGATATTAGTGAGGAGTTTGGGACATCGTATGTGGAGGTTAAAAAATTGAAATGTTGGTGTGTTGACTTATTCTAGTGCATGTATGGTTGTAGATCACTTAATCGTCCTCTTGCTCTTGTAAATCAAAATCTCGAAGTTTTCCTTCGGCGTTTAAGAGGTTACTAGTACTAGGGATAGTTATCCCAATTTTCCAAAATTTGATTTTTTATCACCATTAATGGAAGACCTAATAGATCCAATTATAGATCCCATTGAAGATCTTGGTTATGTGGATCATAACGGTGTGCACCACCCACAATAAGTTTATATTGTGGATCCTCAAGGTGTGCATCCACCCTTGGGAATGCCACGACCAGTTAATCCTGTGGTGCAACTGTTGGGATTATATGCCCTACAAGCCAATTATTTATTCGATATTTATTAATAAATGTGATATTCATGCATTAGGCTTTACATATTTTTGCATGAGATGCATTATAGTCCTCGAGTTGCATTATAGGTGACTTAAGTGTGTAAATGAGATTTACACGCAGGAGATTTGGGCTCACCGGTTTCTTGCACCTTGGCATTGTTTGTAGTCAGTGATAAAAGTTGGGCACTTTTATCTGTAAGACTGTAACACACTTGACCTCTATAAGATAGGATGGTTTGTCTCGACCATTGGGGTAGTTGACTTTAAGGTAGTAGTGTGTTAGTGTGCTTGGAGTATACTAAACTGGATCACCATAAGATCACACCATACACATTACTGTTATTATTTTGGTGTGATTCTTATCTACTAGATACATTAAGCTCTAAATCCTAAGAGGTTTAGTGGACTCAAGTTTCAATATTAGTCACTTTGACTTACCAACATGTGAGATCTTTTAAGGTCAATACCATGGTATCTTGGGTGGCTAATGTTGGAGCTATGGGAACATAAATGCTTAACATGGAATCCACACTCATTATAAGATATGGAATATCCCCTTGATGCAATTTAAAGTTTGATCACTGGAACCTGGCCAGGGCATTTTAGTAAAATGTTTACTAAATTATTTTTCTATTATTTATTTAGAAAAATATTTATTTTGAAAAATTCTTTTATAAAAGAAATTCAGTGATTATAAGGATTAAATTGGTTACTCAAGGAATATAAGAAGTAAGCATGCCTTAGGTGGGACAGTATTTATTTTCCTTGGGGCTACTTATGGATATTCGGTAGTAGAGGGACTTATATGTAGTTATTTAGTATGAAAGGTCCTTATTGTAATTTTTGAATTCTAGAGTGCAATTACAATATTATTGTGGTGCTTATTGTAATTAATTAGATATGATAAAGTTATGGGATGACTCTATCTCTATCTAAATGGAGCTAGGATAAGAATTCCTTTTTGATCCTCATCTCTATCCCTATCTATATACACGATATATCTCTCAAGTTGATATTCGACAATTCACACACAATCTTACAGAATACAGAATAACGAGAGTGAGAGATATATGGTTTCCACAACTGTGTGTATTCTGGGGATATAGAGGTGAATGTTTACTAGTGTTCAAGGCCAAAGGAGGACCAAACTAATTCACCATTATTCTCGGAGTGTTGACGATTAATCAATTGTCTATAGGTATGAAATCTTTTACAAATACTTTAGTTATTGATTTGGTGAAATATCATGTGGATTTGATCCTGAAATTTTTTAAATCGCTTCAGTTGTGCCTTCAGCAACAACCTAATCTAGGGATGCCAAGGCCAAATGCTGTTCCCCCAATTGGTGAGCAACAACAACAATATGTTCAAATGGCATACCCTCAACAAAGTCAAATGGCATACCCTCAACAAAGTCAAATGGCATACCATCATCAAGGTCAAATGTCATATCTTCCTCTCAATCCTCCAATGGTCCTTAGGGATCGTTATACTCTAAAACAATATAATGCACCCACTTGCATTCAATTGCCAAATTTCCATGCTCATCATTATGAGATTAAGGCTTCCACCATTAACATGTGCCCCCTTTTCTATGGGTTGAGCAATGAAGAGCCTTATAAACATTTAGATGAGTTCTTAGAAGTTTGTTTTATTGTGAAAATCACGGATGTTCCGGAAGAAGTCCTAAAAATGAAGCTTTTCCTTTTCACTCTTTGGGATAAAGCTAAATATTGGTTCAACAACTTGCGGTCAAATACAATCACCTCTTGGGCACAACTGCAACAAGAGTTCCTAAAAAAGTACTATCCCGCAAGTCGAACCGATTCAATGAGAACTTCCATTTGTGAATTTGCATAAGAAGAAAGAGAACCCCTTCATGAAGCATGGGAACGTTTGAATGACTTGCTACGGAGGTGTTCACATCATGACATTCCTAAGTGGCAATTAGTTCAATGTTTCTTTTCAAGTTTATCTGATGCTAATAAGGGAATTGTTGATGCTTCCTGTATCGGAAGCTATATAGAAAGAAATAAAGATAAAATTTGGCCTCTCTTTAAAAAAATGAGTGAAAACTCAATGCATAGTTCTTCATCTTCTAGGGGGGTCGCCTAGCAAATATGGGAGGAAAGAAAGCTCTATGTCAAATAGACACTTCCATGGAAATTGCCTCTGAGGTCAAAAATCTTACTAAAAGGTTTGATACATTCCTTTTGAATCAAGGACCGACAATTCAATCTTATCCTCATCATTCCAGTGAAATGTGCATGACTTGTTCTAGTTACACTCACCATACTTCAAATTGCCCTCTTGGACAAATTATACCAAGTGAGTCTCAAGAACAAACAAATGCAGCTTTCATTCATCAAGGGAATAACCCTTATTCCAATACTTACAATCCGGGGTGGAAAAATCATCCAAACTTTGCATGGAGAAATTAAGGAGACGGTACGGACCCTCCTTAAACTCAAGGTTACCAAGCAAAGTATGTTCCCCCACATCTCCAAAATCAAAATCAGAATTCTCAAGGTTACCGTTCTTCATTCTATCCTCAAAATGTGAATCAATACTCTCATCCTCAAGCATCAAATTCTCAATCCTATTCTCATCCACAAGCATCAAATTCTCAATCTTACTCTAATCCAAATCAAGTGCATCCCAAGAGTCCAGCTTTTGAGGACAAGGTCTTGGAAGCCTTAGGTGATCTCCGAAAGGATAATCAATTGTTTCATTCTCACTCTCAATCAATTGCAAAGCTTGAAGCTCAAATTGGGCAAATAGCTAATTCTTTAAATGTGAGAGAGAAAGGTAAGTTGCCTAGTCAAACTGAGACCAATCCTAAGGGGAAATTTATGGCGCAAGCAAGTCCTTCATCGGGATTTTCTGGAAATGAGTAAGTTCAAGCAATTACTACTTTGAGGAGTGGTAGGAAAGTGGACAATAAGGTAGAGAGACCTAAGGAGGATAGTGAATTGGCACAACCAAGTGGTTACATCCATCCCATTCAAAATCCTATTCTTACTCCCTTGGATGCTAGTGGTTCCAAAAAAGACATTCCATCATCTTCATCATCATCTCCCTAATTAGAGAAGCCTTATGAGCCAAAAGCTCAATTTCCTCAAGCTTTGAGAGAGACTTCATCATTTAGGAGACAAGAAGGAAAAATTCACGATATGATGGAAGTGTTTAAACAATTAAAAATTAATCTTCCTCTTCTAGATGCAATTAGGCAAATTCCACCATATACAAAGTTCTTGAAGGACTTGTGCACATAAAAGAGGAAGAGCAGGGGAAGGGACCTTAAGAAAGTGTTTTTAACGGAACAAGTGAGTTCTATCATTCTGTCTAACACTCCTCCTAAGTTCAAGGATCTGGGTGCTTTGATAATTTCCTGTGTTATCAGAAACCAAGAGGTTCGTAGAGCTCTCCTTGATTTAGGTGTAAGTATTAATCTCATGCCATACTCTGTTTACTTGCAATTAGGATTAGGGAACTGGAAGCCAACATTGGTAGTAATCCAACTAGCTGATAGATCAATTAAAAAACCGAGGGGAATTGTTGAGGACATCTTAACTAAAGTTGATAAATTTTATTTCTCGGTTGATTTTATGGTACTTGATACTGAGCTAGTCCCTAATCTTACCAATCACATTCCAGTCATCCTAGGAAGACCATTTCTTGCCACTGCCAATGCCACCATTAATTGTAGATCCGGCATTATGGACATTTCTTTTGGCAACATGATGGTTAAGCTTAATGTTTTCAATGCGAGTTAACATCCCATAGATGAAGACAAGTGTTTCCTAGTGGATATTTTGGATGAAACCATAGAGGAGACTCTTCCTTCTATTCTATCTAAGGACCTTCTTGAGGTGTGCCTTTGCAAAATGTTTGAAAGTTATGGTTTTGACACAGAAGGATCTATAAGTGAGGTGAATGCTTTGATGGACTCTGTGTCCACTTCGGATTTCCCACCTTGGAAAAGCAAGAAAATACCTCTTCCTTCACTCTCTAGTACTCCACCAGTTCCTTCTCTCATTTCTCCTCCTACTCTTGAGCTTAAGCCTCTTCCATCCAATCTCAAATAGGTCTTCTTAGGCCCAAAAGAGACTCTTCCGGTCATCATTGCTTCAAATCTTGAAAATGACCAAGAGAATGATATTTTGGAAGTGCTTAAAGCAAACAAAGAAGCCATTGGATGGAGTGTGGCTGACTTAAAAGGCATTGACCCTTCTATTTGTATGCATTGCATACACATAGAAGAGGATGAAAGGCCATTTAGGGAAACTCAAAGGAGATTGAACCCAACTTTGAAAGAAGTTGTCATGAAGGAGGTTGTGAAACTTCTAGATGTGGGAATCATTTATCCTATCTCTCATTCCAAGTGGGTTAGTCCAACTCAAGTGGTTCCCAAAAATTCAGGAATTATAGTTGTTGAAAATGCTAAGGGTGATCTCATCTCAAAACGCACCGCCACTTCGTGGTGTGTTTGCATAGATTACCGAAAGCTAAATTCTGCCACTAGGAAAGACCATTTTCCATTGCCTTTCATTGACCAAATATTGGAAAGGTTGGCCGGGCAATAATACTATTACTTTCTAGATGGTTACTCGGGGTACAATCAAGTGGCCCTAGATCTATTGGATCAAGAAAAGACCACATTCACATGTCCTTTCGGTATCGATGGATGCCTTTTAGATTATGTAATGCTCTTGCCACTTTCCAAAGGTGTATGATGTCAATTTTTTTGAATATAGTGGAGAAGTATTTAGAAGTCTTCATGGATGACTTCTTAATTTTTGGGTCCTCATTTGATTCGTGTCTCCAAAATCTCATAAACGTGCTTCAAAGATGTCGTGAGACTAATCTTGTGTTAAGTTAGGAAAAGAGCCATTTCATGGTTCAAGAAGCAATTGTGCTTGGACATGTCATTTTTAAAAGAGGAATATAAGTAGATAGAGCGATAGTTGAGCTATTTTCTGAATTGTCTCTACCTACTACGGTGAGAGAAATCCGCTCCTTTCTAGGACATGCCGGTTTTTATCGCCGGTTCGTCAAAGACTTTAGCAAAATTGCTAGACCCTTGTGCAACCTTCTTGCTAAGGAGACTCCATTTGTCTTTGATGAAGCATGCCTAAATGCTTTTCATCAACTTCGCATTCTTCTATCATCCGCTCCCATCTGCAACCTCCAAATTGGTCCTTACCATTTGAGATTATATGTGATGCTTTCGACTTCGCAATGGGTGCTGTTTTGGGTCAAAGGGTAGGTAAGCTACCATGTGCTATATATTATGCCAGTAAGACTTTCTCGGTGCCCAATTGAACTATTCTACCACCGAATAAGAATTACTTGCCGTAGTATATGCCTTTGATAAATTTCGGTCACATCTCTTAGGATCCAAGGTAATTATGTTTTCCGATCATGCCGCTCCTAGGCATCTTTTAATGAAAAAGGAAACCAAACCTCACTTGATAAGATGTATCCTACTTCTTCAAGAATTTAACTTTGAAATCAAGGACAAAAAGGGCTTCGACAATGTCGTTACCGATCATCTGTATAGATTAATGGTTGAATCTTCTCCAAATCTTGAAATTCATGAATCATTTCCGGATGAACAACTCTTTCAAATCTCAAATGGGACGTTGCCTTGGTTCACTGACATTGTTAACTATCTTGTAACTGGCAAACTTCCCATTAATTAGTCAAAACAAGAAAAGGACCAATTCTTTGCTAATATCCGAAAATACTATTGGGAAGATGTTTCGTTATTGCCCGGATCAAATCATAAGGAGATATGTGCCGGAAAGTGAAGTTCCGAGTGTCCTTGTGTTTTGTCATACACTTGCTTGTGGTGGGCATTTTAGTGGAAAAAAGACCACTTTGAAGGTTTTTCAAAGTGGGCTCTTCTGGCCCACTATTCACCAAGATGCCTATAACTTTTGCAAGGTGTGTGTTCGGTGCCAAAAGTTGGGATCAATGTCAAAGAGAGACATGATGCCCTTAACTTCAGTCTTCGTGGTTGAAATCTTCGATGTATGGGACATAGATTTTATGGGACCATTCCTAATGTTTTATTGCTTTCAATACATTATCGTTGCAGTTGATTATGTGTCAAAGTGGGCTGAGGCTTGTGCTACCAAAACTAATGACCACTCCATGGTAATTGCATTCGTCAAATCAAACATTTTTGCTCGTTTTGGTATGCCAAGGGCCATGATAAGTGATGGAGGAAAACATTTCTGCAATCAATTCTTGAAGCAACTCTTTTTGAAGCACTCTGTCACACATAAAGTGGCCACTCCCTACCATCCTCAAATAAGTGGGCAAGTCGAGGTATCTAATAGGTAAATCAAGCATATTCGTGAGAAAACTGTTAATCCAACCCGAAAAGATTGGTCAAGGAAACTGAATGATGCTTTGTGGGCTTATCGGACGGCTTACAAGACTCCAATAGGCATATCTCCATATAGACTTGTTTATGGGAAGCCTTGTCATCTTCCAGTTGAGCTAGAACACAAAGCACTTTGGGCAATAAAAAGGCTCAATCTTAATCTTGATCAGGCTGGAAAGGACCGTTTGCTCCAAATCAATGAGCTAGAAGAATTGAGAAATGAGGCCTATGATAGTTCAAAAATTTACAAGGCAAGGACTAAAGCATTTCATGATAAACATATTGTGAAAAATTCCATTGAACCTGGGCAAAAAGCATGGCTTTTCAACTCTAGACTCAAATTCTTTCATGGAAAGCTTCGAACTAAATGGGAAGGCCCTTATCTAATCATCTCCGTCGCACCTCATGGGGAGGTTGAACTTCAAAATTTAAAAGATAAAGGGACCTTCAAAGTTAATGGTCAAAGGCTTAAACCATTCATTGATGGACAAGCTCTTCAAAGAAATGTGGAATCCGTCCTCTTAGTGGATCCCATTTACTTTGAAGATTGAGAGCATTTCACGTCTTTCTAGCGACATTAAACACTAGTTGTATTGAGTTCCTCCTTCGTTCTAAAATAAAAATAATGAAAAAAAAAATTACGTGTAAGTATCAGGTGCTGGGCGATCATTCACCCGGCTTTGGGCGACCATCGCCCAGAGAAAAAAAAAAAAAATTTGCGTAGAAGTATCAGGTGCTGGGAGATAATTCGCCCGGCCTTGGGCAACCATCACTGAAAAAAAAAAAATTTGGGTGTAAGTATCAGGTGTCGGGCGATCATTCGCCCGGCCTTGGGCGACCATCGCCCAGGAAAAAAAAATATTTGCATGTAAGTATTAGGTGTCAGGCGATCATTCGCTCGGCCTTGGGTGACCATCACCCGAAAAAAAAAAATTTTTTTTTTTTCTTTGTATTCTTTATTTCATTGCATTTTCATGTATTGAATTTTTATTTCTTTACATTTTATTGTTGTTTGTGTACATACATGTTATGTTTTTTTAAAAAAAAATTAAAAAAAAAAAACTGTTGTTCAAAGTTACATTCCGTCTTGCTAGAGACGTTAAACTTAGCACCTATAAGACATATTGTGTCTTTTATCCCTTGTATAGTGCATGTTTACTTTCCTTTTCATTTTTTTATTTTTCTTTCATTTTGTTTCTTTACATGCTTTCATAAAAAGAAAAATAATAATATATATATATATATATATATATATATATATATATATATATATATTTTTTTTTTTCCATTGTGCACTTTTGCATAGTTTTGTATGTTTTCATTCTTACTAAGGGTTTCATCTCATATCTTTTTGCATCGTGTTATAAATTGTTTTGGACTGTATGCATTGCTTATCCCATGTGATATTTGATGTGAGTTTGCTAGTATGGTTATACAGCTAGATTTTTGCATCCAAGTTTGGGGGAGACATCTTTCCTGCTAGATCGTTGTCGGACTTCATAGTCTTTGCCATCACGGTATACTCTTTCCATCATTTTTCATTGTTCTCATTGCATATTGAGGACAATGTACGGTTTAAGTTTGGGGGTAAGGTCATCATGATTCATTCTATTTTAAGTTGAGCTTTAAATGCATGATGAGATTTAAGATATGTTTGGCAATGATTTCGAACTTTTAAAGTATAGTGCCTTTGAAAAACAAGTTGTTAGAGTTTAATACTTCTTGTATGCTCTAGGATGCTGCCATTTAGGGGTAAATTTCAATTTTTGGCATTATGTTTGCTTTTGTGGTACACATCGTCTTGTTGGTTGAAAATACTCTAAGAGTTGATTCTAGAATTCTATACTTGCACTTGTGCACACTAGTATTCAATTTGTGGGTACATGATTAGTTGATTATTGTTTTGGTTTATCCTAATTGAGCTAGTTTTGGTTGATCCTAATTGAGCTAGTATGCTTTGAAAGTTTTCATTCTTGATAAAATGACCTTACAAAGAAAAGAAATAAAAGCACACACCAAAGGTGAGCAAAATCACTCTCTAAAGGTGAGAAATAGAAAAACAAATAGAAATAGGAACAAAAAAAAAAGAAAAAGAAAAACATTCACCAAAGGTGAAAGAAAAAAAAAAATGAAATCAAATAAAAAAAATAAATAATGTTTGATTAAATAACAAGGTTCATTCAATGTCTTGATGACTGGTATTATATCTGTATGCTAGTTTGAGGGTAAGGCTATGCCATTACTTTGATTTGTTAGGATATCGACACATTTTTATGCCGGTTCACTAAAAAAGAATGCTCCTTTTGTCTTCGATGAATCGTGCCTTGAAACTTTCCAGAAGCTTCGCTCTCTTCTTTCTTCAGCTCCTATCATGAATCCTCCAGATTAGACTCTTCCATTTGAGATTATGTGTGACGCATCTAATTATGCTATGGGTGCTGTCTTGGGACAACAAGTGGATAACCTTCCTCATGTTATCTACTACGTTAGTAAAACTCTTTCAGATACACAATTGAATTATACCACAACTGAAAAAGAGTTGCTTGCAGTTGTCTTTGCTTTGGATAAATTCAGATCATATCTATTGGGTTCCAAAGTCGTAGTCTATTATGATCATTTTGCTTTGAAACATTTTCTTTCCAAAAACGAAACCAAACCCCATTTGATTCGATGAATCCTCTTGCTCCAAGAGTTTGATTATGAAATCCGGGATAAGAAAGGGTCAGAGAATGTTGTAGCTGACTACCAATCTAGAATTCTGATTAAGGATACCTCAACTTCACTTCTAGTTCGTGATTCCTTCCCGGATGAACAACTGTTTGAGGTTTCTTATAAGGATTTGCCTTGGTTTGCTGATATTGTGAATTACCTCGCGATAGGAAAAATTCCTTTGTCTTGGTCAAAGCAGGAAAATGATCGATTTTTCTCTCAAATTAGGATGTACTATTGAGAAGATCCTCAACTATTCAAATACTGTGCTGATCAAATCATTCGTAGATGCGTTCCTGAGAGTGAATTTCATAATATTCTGACCTTTTATCACAGTTTGGAATGTGGAGGTCATTTCAGTGCAAAGAAAACTGCAGCTAAAATTCTTCAATGTGGTTTCTTTTAGCCTTCACTTTTTTGGGATTCATACTTATTCTGTAGGCCATGCCTTAGATGTCTGCAGCTAGGATCGATTTCTAGAAGAAATATGATGCCCTTAACTCCAATCTTAGTTATTGAGGTTTTTGATGTTTCGGGTATTGATTTCATGGGTCCTTTTGTTCTATCTAATAAAAATAAATACATTCTGGTGGCTGTTGACTATGTGTCTAAATGGGTTGAAGCAGTGGCTACTAAAACGGCCGATCACGCAGTCGTGGTTGAGTTCATTCAAACGAACATTTTCAGTCGGTTTGGTATGCCACGAGCTATTATTAGTGATGGGGGTGCTCACTTTTGTAATAAGTACTTCCGTCCTTGGTCCAAAGATACTCCATCACTCATAAAGTTGCTTCTTCCTATCATTCCCAAACAAGTGGCCAAGTAAAAATATCCAATCGTGAAATGAAGAGAATTATTGAGAAAATGGTTAAGCCAGATCCTAAAGATTGGTCTTATAGACTGAATGATGCTTTGTGGGCTTACCGAACAACATATAAGACTCCAATTGGTATGTCACCTTATCGACTTATCTATGGTAAAGGGTGCCATCTTCTTGTAGAGTTAGAACACAGAGCTTTCTGGGCCATAAAAAAGCTCAACTTCGATATGACATCTGCTGGTTCTAACAGGAAGCTTCAATTAACTAAGCTTGAAGAATTACGTAATGATGCGCATGAGAGTGCTAAGGTTTACAAAGCAAAGACTAAAGCATTTCATGACAAACATATCTTGCGTAAGACTTTTGAGCTTGGGAAGAAGGTTTGGTTGTTTAAGACACAACTGAAACTTTTTCTTGGAAAGTTAAAGTCATGTTGGGATGGTCCATACATGGTTATTTCTGTTACACCTTATGGTGTAATAGAGATACAAGATTGCAAGACTGGACAATTGTCTAAGGTCAATGGACAGAGACTTAAACCCTACATAGAGGGTAGTGTGCAGAGAGATACAATTGAGGTAGTGGAACTTCATGATCCTATTTACTTGGACTAGAGAGGTTAGGTTTTCGTTGAGCTATTGACGTTAAACTTAGCATGCTGTCGAGCTATCAACGTTAAACTTAGCATTTGTATGTTGTACCGTAGTTTACTTTAGTTTTTATTTCATTATTGTAGTTTTGATTTAATTATTTTCTTTTCTAGATTTTAGGTTTATTTTAGTCTTCATTTAAGTTTAGGTTAGTTAGGTTTGCATAAAATAGAAAAAGAAAATAAAAATTGAAAAAAAATCTAAAAATCCAAACATTTGTCTCCATGCTCGAGCATCATCAACTACATGCTCGAGCATCATCAGCTACAAGCTTGAGCATCAGTACCCAGAGCTTTAGCTTTGTAAGTTGAGGCTCGAACATCAGCTACTAAAGGCTCGAGCATTAGTATTTGAAGCTCGAGCCTCGGTCTGCAGATTGCAGGAATTGGAGATTTTTGAGAAATTTGAAGGTTTATCTTGATGATGGTTCGTCCTACTTCTGCAAAGCGCGCTTGAGGGATGAAAGATATGTTGCCAAGTGCGTGGTAGACAATTCCAATTTCTTATGAAATGACCTTTGATTATTAGGCATTCATCAATGATCCGTACACTAGATGGGCTATAAAATCTTTCAGTTACAGGCACCTTTTTCATCTCATGGTCCCTGTTACTCAGGTTGCTTATCCTCATATTGTTTGTTTGTTTTACCTCAATCCGGTTTATAGTGAGGATGACCCTTGGGAGCTTAGGACTAGAATTGATGGGCATGATTTAATTATTAATCCCGATGCTATTGCTGCTGCTCTAGAATGTTATAATACACTACTGGAAGTAGTAGATGGGAGGCGTAGCATAATACACTACTTTGGTACCAATTGTTGAGAATTTAACTCAGAAGCTATGTGATAGTCGATTTGCTAGGAGAAAGCGTAGTAGTACTACCAAAGCCAAAATTCCTAAGAGTTTGTGGATTTTAGACTCTATCATCTCTGCTAATGTCAATCCTCTTGGACATAAGAATATTAGGAATACTGACTTTCTCCAAGCCCTTTATGCTATTCAGTTTGAGCACTGGTATTCGTTCCATAAGATGATTTTCTGTCAGCTACTGGAGTTTTGGTCTGAGATTGGACCGTATAAGGATATTTCAACACATGCACTGTCTTTTCCATATATGATTACCAGGATATTTGAGCTACAGGGTTTTGTGGTGAGTCCAAAATAGGAATCATGTGATGAATCTCCGTAATTTGGAATGAGGGAATGGAATAAAGTATAGACACATATGCCGACCCATCGGAGAGATGTAATAGAGTTTGGTGATGAGGGATATATAGCGGTTGTTGATAGGAGAGCAGACAATAAGGCTACGGATGAGGAAATGTATCTCTCCGATTCCAGGCCTCAGGTTAGGAGGAGACCCGCTCCTGCAGCCCAGCCTGAGAGTTCTTCTTAGGCTAAGATTAGAGCTTTACATGCCAGGGTGGCCGAGCTGTAGGATGGTCAGACAGTGCTGCGGCAGATGCGGACTGTGAAATAGAGCATATTGGAGGAGTTACTTCGCCGCACTTTGTCCACTTCATCCACTTCTTCCGATCCACCACCACCACCTATGGATTAGTTTTAGGACCTTTCTATATTTTTATTGACTATGGCAGTCTTTTTGCTATATTTGTTTCCATGTGATGTATACCTACCCTAAGTCTTTCTTTCCAAAGCATTGTACTGATTTCTGATATATATACATGCTTGTTGGTCATCTTCTCCTTATGTTTATATTTATCTACGCTTACTCCATATACTTGATTCTCTGATATGTGTTGGAGTTTATTGATTTTGCCAGATACAACAGATTAAGTTTAGGGGTGATTTTGAGAAGAACCACTATATTGAAGGAGACAATGCTGAAAACTCATTTTTACCCGTCTGTGCGTTATGTTGTCATATTTTTGCTGGTTTGCTTGTATGGTAAAATATTTCTAACTCTTTTTTATTCTCACACATTGAAGACAATGTGCATAATAAGTTTGGGGGTAAGGTTGGCTTAGTAATTTTAATTTTTGGCTTAATCTATTTACACAAGGATGTGATTTGCTATTTGATGATAAAAACATGTGTTTGAGTCTATTGATAGTTATATACTATGTTTGCAGTCTGATATTGGTTAGAACTAGTTTGTATGCTAAATTACTGTGAAAGGGATTATTTGAAAATTTTTAAAATCAGTTGGTGGCCTGTGGTTCACTCTGTTTGGATGATTGTTATTTAATGATGTTGATCTCTGAGATGCTACATTTTGCACATATTCACACTTGCATGAATTCTGTGGGATAGCAATTGGACGTCTTATTTTGTTTTGAGTTAGACTAAGATGATTAGGTAGATTTGATAGTTTTGATGACTAAGGCATAAATTTGGTATGTATGTAAAGCAACAAAGAAAAAAAATTCTTCACCAATGTGAATGAAAAATGAAAAAAAATTATGAAAAACAAAGAAGAAAAAAGAAAAGTAGAAAAGGATCAAGTTCAGGTTTGTACTTAGATTGCTTGAGTGATTAAGTCCTTAGGGGTATGTTCTGACACCTATTGCCTTAAGATCGTCTGGTTTGGGAGTCATTGGTTGAAAGATTGTTACATAAGGGGTTTATGTTGCCTAGATTACTTGAACAATTAAGTCCTAAGGGGTGTTTTAACACTTAATGCCCTAAGACCATCTGGTCTGGGAGTCATTGGGTGAAAGTTCACTATAAGTGTGATTTAGAAAGCTTAATAAACCTGAACATTGCACAGTATCCTTTTTGAAAAATGCATACCCGAAAAAAAATAAAATGCCTTGGGAGTTGGAGCTTGAAAAGTCTGCCTGTGAATTAAGGAATAGCAAAGAACAAATGCAAGTATGGACAAGAAGGCACACGTTGAATTGTAGGATCACTCTCAAAGTACCTTTAGAGATTAAAATTGTTGAATGAATGATTAAACTGATATGTGAGGACTATGGTTGCTTAATTGAAATTGGAAGTTAAAAGTTTTTCTGATTACATGATTGGTATACTTGCTATATTTGACTGATTAATGAACTACAGGGATTATATGATTCGAAAACAGGCTTGAATAAGCTTGCTGTGCATTGAAGGCACTAATTTGAGAAGTTTGTGGGTATCTTCACTAGAAACCCTCACGAGACCATAACTTGTCCACTAGGGTTAACCTAGGGGTTTAAAGGCTTGTTGCATAGGCTAATTGCAACCATGATTCCCACAAAAACGGCTTTTTAGTTCTGTATTGCTAAGGGACTAGCAATATATAAGTTTGGGGGTGTGATGAGCGCTGAATATATGCATATTCGAGCCCCTAAATACGTATATGTTAAGGCCTAAAGTGATATTTCTATCCATAATTAGACTAATTTATGTTTAATGTGTGTTTGTAGGTACTTTCCCAGATAAATGGTTAAAATCGGGACTTTTTGATGATATCGAAGCTTACAGAGTCGTTGCTGGTCATTCAGAGCAAGCCAAGAGCGTAAATGGTGAAGTTTGAAGAAATTCAAGCCTTAGAACTTGAGCCCAAGTGTTGAGGTGCGAGCATCACAACAAAAAGAAGAAGAAAAGTTAACAAGAACCAAAAGCTCGAGCATTGTACCTTGATGCTCGAGCCTTACCAAGGGGTGCTCGAGCCTTAATCAAGGGTGCTCGAGCATTGACCCTCAAGCTCGAGCATGAGGCGTCGAAAATAAAAGAGTTGATTTAATTGAAAGGCTATGCTCCCAGGTCTTGTACCTCACCTCCATGATTGAGCACCATTCATAAAGGATCAAGCACCATCCACTGATGCTGGAGCCTTAAGCCTCAGATGCTCGAGCATAGTACCTAGTTATGATACTCCTGGATTTCCGGATGCAGGTTGGCCAGGCCCACGCCTGATTACCCGAGGATATCAAACCAATTAGTAATAAATGAACACAGAATACAATTAAAATAAACTGGAATAAATAAAATTTCTGAAAAGAAACACGAATGATAATCCAAAAACTGAAATCTCCGAATAAAATTTTATAGATAAAGAATTATTCTGATATATCCAACTTTTTCATTTTTAATACAACTCGGGAATCCATCTGGTGGACCCCTAATAAACTCCATCACTGGAAAATAATAACTGAAGAACTCCAATGCTAAACCATGAAGAAAACTCCTACATCGTCGAAAGAATGAGTAACCACCTCTGCTCAGCACGAACAAGCTCTACAACCTGGAACCGTCCATTACCTGAAAAATAATAGTGGGTCAGGCCTACGAACAAGTTCTAATCTAACTGCAATCTATACAGAGACCCGATATGCAGATACACCCTAGATACCTCACAATATCTATTTAGTCCATAAGTATATATATATCCACACTAAGGACATTCACTGGACTACAATAGGGGTCTCAACCTGAATAGAAGGCATCATGCAAAAACGCACCCAAAGGTGGGCATGAGTACCTAGACCTAACAGGGTACACCTACCTACTATATCCAGCTATGCATCCACTGCATGTATGCACCCTAACCAATGAGTCTGAGACTCAAGATCATCTCATGGTATCATAGTCATATATCTAAAGTCCGTCCAAAACCAGAGTATGTCATTCAATTATTCATTGAGGAGACATACAAAATGCAGTCCAGATAGTCACTCAACTTATTCAGCTAATATGACTTAACTACAACCAACCAATCCAGGAAGTCACTCAACTTAGTCAGTTAATCTGACTTAAACACAAATTTAGGATTCAGTAGTTTACAATCCATTCCGTTAATCTGATAGGTTAGGTCTTAGCATTTTGAAGCTAAACCGTCCCTAGTATGCCACCGTCCCATACCGGTGCATACAATCCTCCATATCCATGTAAATTACAATATATAAATCATAATTTAGTAATTTACAGTCCAAACCATTATGCAAATAATTGCAGAAAATGTTTCATTATTTTAGCAATTTCAATCCAACAGTAATCCAAGTAATTGCATAAAAGGTTTAATATTTCGACAATTAGCATCCGAAAACATGAATAGATCAAAACAAATACATAGATGACCCTATCATGCATTTAAAATAAGTGTTATAAACATATTAGATCCCACTGGATTGCCAAAATTAAGCTTAGGCAATTTAAGTTTTCTTCCCTCCGTTAACCGTATACAAGATGCGTAGATTTTATACAGTTTGTTCCGTTAATTCAGAGGTAAACTTTAACCAATTAAAGGTCCTATTAAAACCCTACATTAATTCTTAATCACTCTGTAAAGTCCTAGAATAATCAGAATAATTCCCTTGCTCCAACAGTAACAACAGCTCGTAACAAAAACACACAGATATTAAAATTGAAAAGAGAGCCTTCTCTTTTAAAACAAAGAGCCCTCTCTTTTGACATGGAGCATTCTCTTTCTAAATCAAGAGACTTCTCCTTTCTATTGAGCCTTCTCTTTCTAATTCTAGAGCCTTCTCCTTTCCATTGAGCCTTCTCTTTCTAATTCTAGAGCCTTCTCTTTTCCTTACTACACGTCTTCTGCTTCATCTCCGGCAACATCCGACCTTACTGTTCTTCCTCTAAATTGATCTTAAAGGTCTTAAATTACATCTAGTATTAATTCAGACCTTGGTTTGTTTTAGTGAGTTTCAAAACAAACTTAAAATAGTGAGACGTTTTATGCCGAAATAGAGACGAGAAAAACACACATGACAGAGCTATTGCAAATACATTTTCACAGATAAGAGATGATCAAATTCAAATATAAAAAAACATGCATTTTAAACAAGATTTATATTCATGCTATAATCCAACAAATTGTTAAAATTAAATTAAATAATTCAGTTCCTTCTATCCATTAACCGTATGCTAAATTGTTTACTTTTATACTGTTTCATTCTTTTGCGTAGGACATAAACCATGCAATAAGAGATTTTTATAACTCTTAAAATTTCACTTAGGAACCCCAGTACACTCACAAAGCAGTTTAGGAAACATTAAACCATCCAAACACTGCGCAGAAAACTTCAGAAAACAACTCCTGTGGGAGAGCCTGCTCTAAAACTTGTAGAGCAGGCTCCAGAAAATAAAAGAGCATTTTCCA
This sequence comes from Cornus florida, assembly GCF_030987335.1. NCBI lineage: Eukaryota > Viridiplantae > Streptophyta > Magnoliopsida > Cornales > Cornaceae > Cornus > Cornus florida. The sequence continues at coordinate 68,153,619 of NW_026775577.1, forward strand.
AATTCTTGGACCCTTCTCTAGGTAGGTAGAGCCAGCTCTACCTCTCCTAGAGCCGGCTCTACAATGGGGGGGAGCCGGCTCTCTCCCTCTCTGAGAGCCGTCTCTTGCGTTTGCGCTTTCTGCGACCTTCTTCTTCAACACCGGCCGCTTCCAACCCTTTCTATCTGGTTTTAAACTATTCCTAGGAGTCTTAACTGTGTCCAGTACAATCCCCATGGTGTGTTTACAGCAGTTGAAATCCAATATAGAGATTACAAGTTCTACAAACTAAACATGCTTTATGAACACAATTTAAATCAGACATGCACGAACTATACTTGAATATATTCAACACATACAGAGCATCAATATAACATCTAATATAACTGTAAAACTCAATTCATGATTAATTAAACCCTAGAGGCTACCTAGGTGCACAGAACACAAGCCAAAGGGAAGGAGGAAGAAAAGAACTTGCCTTTATAGTTTTGGATTCAAAACTCTGTTGCCATCTTTCTGAGTTTTTCCCGACGATCCAATTCACTATTCAATCTCTTATTGCTCCATCTTCCTCTCTCCTACGTCTGTCCTTCAAGCCACGGCTAAACCTTCACCAAAGTTGCTCTGTTTGTTTCTCACAACCTCTCTCTGTTCCTCTCTGTTTTCTCTCAACAACTCTGAACGTAAATAGGGTCTGTGTTTGCTAAAACCCTAAGGTGCCATACTGTTATATATATATATAGACTTAATAAAACCCTACTCCCTGTAGGTTTAAAGACAGAGCCCTAATCTAAATCCTAGTCGGCCTATAGAACAAAACCTAAGTTATCATCCACAGGTCCTAAATTATAATCTACAGCTCCACATACGTGACGTTCAAAAGACTGTAAGTAATTAACGTAATTAAAATACAATTAATTAATGTAACCATCGAAAATAAAAATATAATTAATTAATTCAAATAAACACAATAAAAAACAATTCATTTAAATAAAGCAATTAATTAAAATAAACCACTATTCAAATGAACAATTTGACACATAGAATCAAATTTAAATTCCAATCTTATCCTTTTGAAAACTAGGGGTATTACACTAGTGCTCGAGCCCATGAAGCTTGGATCGAGCAATGTTAAAAGAGTTCAACCCCAAAAATATTCTAACTCGAGTCTTCCATGACATGTCAGATTAAAAGTTGCGGGATTGTTCTCTTTATCAGCCGTATCTCATTCCAGTTGGGCCAGAACACCTAAAAGCTCACCAAATACTTATTTTCTTCTATAAAACAATGCATAAGCCTTGATAGAAGGGGCCTAAACTTTTAATCTCTTTTACGGTGCTATTTAGAAGGTTGAAGGTGTGGTGGCTTTTAGGGTTCCTGCATCCCTAGAAGTGAAGATCCTGAGAAGAGAAATGCCATCCGTGATGAAAGAGATGAACTCAACACAGATGATATCCAATTTTGTCATGAGTAGCTAATTCCCCTCTTAGGGCACTGATGTAACCCAACCTAATACTATGTTTTGATTGTTTTAACTTTGGGATTATTTTTAATACATGTTTTTTCTTGATTATATAACTATGAGCACTTGAGACAACTCAAGTGGTTAAAGTAGGTAGGCGGACAGTCCACGCTAACCGCAGATAGGTTATAGTTAGCTAAATTTGTAAAACATCTTTCTTTAAAACCCAAATTGAACGAATGTTATTGAGTTTAATTCATTTGAAAAATATCATTGTTAAATTCCCAGAGATAGTATAATTAACTGTAGTATGATGGTTGTCGTGAAGTCAAAGCCCTAAGATTCCTCTCTCGCTAATCACTCAATTTATTTACTTTGATTTTATTTAATATTTTGTTTTAATTATAGTTTGTTAAACCGTGACAACCAACAAACTCTCCAACGAAGTTATCTATAAACCATGAAATTAATTTAAAGACTAATACAAATTCAATCTCCTTGTGGGTTCGACATCCTCTTTACATAGAGCTATCTTATACGATATTGTGCTATAACGAGAGAACTTCAACAATAGCATTACGGTCTGACTTATGGAGAGTCTTCTTTATAGAGCTCAGGTGAGCATAATGTTGTAGTCTTTGTCTGGTGGAATGAGACGCGGGCCAGGTAGGCGCCATTTCATCTCCTTTCCTTTGCGGCTCCACGACGAGGTCACAGGACATCCGAGGTGGCAGTATCATCTCTTGGGGTTTTGTGGTGACTGTAATGACCCGGATTTTCACGGATATTTTTTTTCCGTTGTCTTTCCTTTCTGAGTTCAGTTCCTCTTCGCTTAGTGTCGTCTCGAGTGCTCTGGAGTGATTTCTGAGACTTTTTTCTGTGGATTGACAACTTCCTTTGAGGACCGAGTCGTTTCCACATTTTTCATTTTTTGACACTATTCACTTTTCGTCCTTTTCCTTATTTCGTCCTTTTCCCTGTTTTGTCTTTTTCCCGTTTGACACTTTGTTGGCGTAACCACACTTCTTGTGTTTAAATTTGGTTTTTGACTTCATGTATCTCCATCTTGAGTGGTTTCCACGAAATACGTATCTTTACTTTTGCAAGAAAGTACTCTAGTTGCTCCTGGTGTCCATAGGGTCATGGATGCAAAGTTCTTTGAAATTATTTTCTTTTCTTAGGGTGTTTTTCATAAATATCTTTTGAAGATATTTTATTTCAGGGGTTTTTAAGAAAATATTTTTGGAAGATATTTTCATTCAGGGCCATTAGTGCAGTTTTCACTTTTTTGAGGGGCCATTGTGCAATTAATGAAAGTTATTGCTAAATGCCTTGTTTTGAGCTTGGATCCTCGTACGGGATTCATTTTCACTTTTCATCGAGTCGTGTACTCTTAGAAATTCCTTCTGGTCATTGTTTTCCAGTTTCAGGGTTTCTGGCCCCGGTTAGCGCTAAATTTGTTTTGGACATAATTTTCTGCTCGGGACTCAGTTTTTGATGCTGTTTCTTCCATTGTTCATATTTTATTATTTTGAATCTTTTTCATTCACAAATTTTTGCCATTTGAGTGCGTCTGCTCAAATTTTACTTTTTCGGACCCGGCGGGGCCCGTTCGGGGCACTTTTTGAGATTTCTATAAAAGGGGGGTGAGATATTTCATTTTTCATCTTCTCCCCTCTTCATGCATGACCTAGAGCTCCCATGGCAGCCCAAGGGGTGCTGCCATCTTCTCTCTCCTCTTTTGGTTCACTTTTCCTTGATGGAAAGTCTTCGGCCTTAACGTTTGTTGTTCCCCTCGCCGTGCTCTACCTTTCCCCCTTATTAGAATTCAGTTTTGACCATTTCTTGAGTTTGGTTTTGAGGTCAAGTTATGATTTTGATGGGGCTTTCATGGGGGTTATGTTCACGGCGTTGTCCTCGACAAAACCTAGTAGTTTAGTCAGATTCGGAGCCGTTCCATTTTGATGACTTTTGAGATTTTCATCTCAAATTGAGGTAGGGAATGTTTTAGGCTTTTGTGTGTGTTATATTGAGTGTTTAGCACGATTATACAACTTATATATATGCGTTGTATCAAATCTTAAAAGTTATTAATTTTTATTTCTTTGTATAAGATTTAAAATTCATGATGATATATAACTTTGATTTGAATTGTGGCATGCTAGAAAATCTAGTTTTAATATGTTTGTTAACATATATTAAATTGGGATTAATTAAATAAGAATTGCTCTTTTTAATTAATATTTATCTTTTGTGAAAGATTAAAGTGCATGGCCGTACCTTGCACGAAATTAAGTTGTAGTATGCTTCTAAATTAGGTTTTGGCATGTTGTTTAACATACTTTATTTTGAGAGCATTTGGACAAGTATGAAAATCTAGAGATTTTAATTAAAATGATTAATTAAAATCTAATTAAGGGTTCTGTTGGCCTAATTGAGTGTTTAGCTTGATATTTGTGATAACTATGACTTATGTACTAGCATATGTTAATTTGGGACCATTTAGAGTTGTTTTAGAATTGAGAGATTTAATTATCATGATGTAATTAAATTCTACCTTGTTGCACCATTGATTGAATCTGAGACGACCCTGGTTTTTAGGCCAGCGTGTCCTGTGATGAACCGTAAGGATGATCCGATAACGGATCCGAATACGGAAGTGAAAACAGAAAACAAGACTCTAATAAGTCAAAGTGACCTTCCATGAGGTCGTGGAACTCAACAAGAATTGATGCGAAAGCAAAAGATTGAAAATATGACAAATAAGCCCCCAGGGGCAAAATAGTCATTTCTGAAAACTGTAGATTCGGGTGACACCTAGCACACCGCTGGAAGGACAAGGAAAAACCAATTAAGATGGACTCAAGAATCGCATGATTCGGAGTCCGAACGAAGGAGAAACGGCATGGCGAAGAAAAATGAGCACTTAAAGCAAAAAGGGTAAACTGGTAATTATCCAGGAAGAGCCGGGTGTAACTGAGCATATCGTTGGAAAGACAGTGAAAAATTAGTCAAGTTAAAAAAAAAATTCACTTGAATCGGAATTCGGACGAAGGAGAAAAGCCCAAAAGAAGAATTGACGTCGTGGCGGCCCGACGAGGGGCCATGGCGCACACGGCGCCCATGCACGAGCCCACCGGCATGCATGCCAGCGCCCAAAGACATGGCTGGTGGTAGCCCTTGGCTGCTGCAACATTTTTTTTGATCTGCCCAGAACTGAGGCTTGAAACGGAGGTCAAGACGAGTTTTTCTGGAAAAACACGAAGAAGAAACCCCCCCTAAAATCGAGTTTTCTACCCGACAGAGCGGATGATATTGAAAAAAACTCACTGTGAAATCCCCAAAATGCCCCTAGATCAGAACTGAACAAGAGGGTCATAAAGCTGCTAAATGAAAACTGGAAGCTGAAATTTCACGAGGGATTCCCGGTACCAAGACGATATTTTCTGGAAAAACACAAAGAAGAAAACCCCCCTAAAATCATGTTTTCTATTCAACCATGTCAAAAGAGGAAAATAAAATTGATGTGAAAGGTCCACAATGCCCCTAGATCAGAATATGCAAAAAAAATGCGAAATGAATTCATAAGAGGCTCAAAACACAAACGATAAGGTTTTGCCCGGAAACGACCATGCACGCAAACGTAACTTACCTATTTAGACGTGCTACAATGGTCCATGACTTAAAAATACCACCGATACAAAACCCAACCCCCCAACGGGCAAAAAGGCAAAAATGGACTTGGAATGGAAAACATGGAATCCAAATATGCAAAACGGCGTCAAATGACCGTTTGGCCCTTGGCCACACTTCAAATATGATTTATAAGACCCTATGAAAGAATGAAAACGGAATTCCCACACCCGATGCAACTATGGTGAACCAATGACTTGCGATTTTTCAAGGTTTTCATAGCTTTTCAAGAAATCAAAAGATACATATGATACAATATAATAGTCATTGGCCTCCGGCCTTATCTCATACATATCAAATACATTGAAAGGAGTGTACTTAAGTACACATTACATACATGGAATCAAACATACATATTTTGACATATAAGTCTACAAAATGACATTTCATGCTAATATTTGCATGAAATGAAAACTTAAAAGCCACACGACATCCAAGGAATGCTAGGCTTCACGAACCAAGTCTTAGTACTTGAAATATGCCCCAGTATCGTAGGGGTGAGTAACATAAAGCTACTCGTAGGAGATGACCATGCATCGACCTAGCATTTTACAAATTTATCACCTTAAGGTGAAACATGTTAAAGGGGCTCATGCCAACTAACGTCTATGTCCAAGTGAGACTCGGGGAGCATCCTAAGCTACCTTAGAGTCTAAGCAACAAGAATCATGATATACATACGTGTATGAAATGAATCATGGTTGGGATAATCCAAAGAACACGACAAGAAGAATTGTTGAGCATAGATTAATATGAACTGCATTTTCAATACAATTGAACTAGGTCTAAAGTAATCCATACAACATGACAAAAGCATATTTGAATACAAGTTAACAAGAATCACATTATCCATGCAATTCAATAACAAAAGAGCATGTTACACAATACAATAAGGTTTAAGTTCTCAAAGCCATCAACTTAGAATCTAAAGCATAAAATAACAGTAGTGGTTCATGCCACCTAACGTCTATGTTATAAAAGAATCAATAGGATCAATCCTAAGCTTTATTAGAACGTCAAAACACGATTTTCAATATCGATGCAATTTAACTAACAATGGAACTTCCAATACAACGCATAAAGCACAATTTCGCAAAGTTAACATCCTGTAACTTAAAATGGAACGACAAATAAGAAACAACAAGTTACAACATCATCTAGTTATCAACTTGAAAATGAAATGCGAAATCAAACAAAGTGGATACTCGGACGTCACGCCGGATCAGACCGACAACATAGTTACTTTAGGGTTACTAGCCCATGGGTAACCTCCCTATGTGCGCACTAGACCATATAGAGGGACTATCCCCCCGTACTAGAACCACGTCCTAGCCATAGTCAAACAATGACATCCCCAAGTTTCCAAAATCAACAAGTTGTGCAACAACGCATATATCAACAGGAATATTGATAAGCGCTGAATACTGTATATTCAAGCGCCCTAAATTACATTAACAAAGTCCAGTTATTAATTATTTTATGTAGATTAACTCCATTTGCATGTTTTTATGCATTTTCAGGTTAAAGTGCAAAAAGGAAGCAAAAATGATGCCTTGTGGAATTTTGAACAAAAAGGATGCCATTTCTGAATTTCTGGCAGCAGTGATCCTGACTTTTGTCGCCATTTTCGACCTAGTAAACTCAAGAACTGGACTTCCATCATAACATGAAAGATTTAGATCTCTGAATCAGATTTCCAAATCTTCAAGCGGTTCATCATTCGGAGTTCGGAGCAGAGAGTTATGATCTTCGTAACAGAGGTGCGCAGAACTGCCTGGCAGCACTGAAGTACTGCCTTTCTCCCCATTTTCGACCAACCATACTTGAGAATTGGGTCTTCATCAAAACATGAAGTTTTTAAAGCACTGAATCAGCTCTCCAAATCTTCAAACAGATCATCATTCGGAGTTCGGGGCACAAAGTTATAGCATTTTTACCAAAGTAGGTCAGCGCTGAGCAAGAAGAGCATGTTGCACATTGCACTAATTTAGAGTGCTCGAGACCACTTTTCGAGTGCTCGAAAATCAGGCAGATTGCACTCGGAAATGGCTTAATTTCAGCCACTTGCACATTGGTTTCCTCAATGCCATCTTCCTTCTTTATGAAGTGGTTGGAGGTGTTCCTTGGAGGAGAGAGAGGGTTTTGTTGGAGAATAAAAAGCTACCAAAGGCCACACACTTCCTATCCTACATTTTTTCTACAAGATTAGAGGAGAGAGAAGAGAGCAAAAGAGGTGTGTTCTTCAAGCTCCAAGAAGGTTGCACGAAAATGGCCATGAAGATGGAGCTTCTTCCTTCTTCTAGCTTAGCAATGGGTAACTAACTCTTTCTCTAGGGAGGTGATGAAGTCCCTCCCTTGTAAGCATGTCCTAGGGTAGTCTATATTGGGGGATTGCAATGTATATTTATGGTCTTTTTCATAGCTAAGAGCACTTCATTTGGTGTAATGAATGTTTATATAAGTATGGATGATTTCTTCAAGCTCATTATCTTATGTTAGGTGATGTCTTGTATTAATCTTTTTGCTTGAGTTTACATGGTGAGAAAGGAAACAAGGTTATGAAATGATTTAATGGCATGTTGATAGGTGACTTTGATAGACCATTGCTTAGGAAATCCTTTGATGGTGTATGCTTAATCTCTAGCTCCATGTGCTTCATCATTTTGTCAAGAATTTGATAGTCTTTCATTTAAGTAAACGTGTATAAGCTACACCTTAGTTAGGTAGTCTCAACATGTTTACCCTTTTGATGGATTATACTTGTTTGAGACCTAATGTACCTCTTGATTACTTACATGGCAACTATGTGTTGCTATGTAGTTTTTGACCATCATATGTTGTTTTTCCCCTAATTTAGGTCTAATCTAGCATGTGTATAGGGATGGAGGCGGATTCACTTCCTTAGTCTTCTTTGCTCATCTTTCATCTCTTAAATTCTTGCAAGTTTTTCATTAATGCATATTTCAATTCATAGTATAAGTGACAAACCAACAAAACTCTATATACCCCCTCATCATTCTAAAAGTAGTCTAGACTCTTAGGTTGCCATAGACTAGCGCAGTCCCAGTGGTTCGACTTACCCGACCAATAGCCCTATTTTACAATGATTCGTGCTATTGCGAAGGTTGATGTATAATTGACAAACCGATCAAATATGCAAGATAATCAACTATCTACTAAGCACAACCAAATTTGGAAACCTATACAATACATGCTCTAAATCCACAACTAATATGATAAGATGAATGTCGAATCTTCAGTGTGCGATTCGTTACACGCTATGCATGAAAGATGTTAAACACGAAGTGTGCAAATTGTTACACAAGGCAACAATATATTCAATAAGGAAAACATATTATCACGAATACAAACATAGCAACTATGTTATCCAATGTTCAAAACAAAACCAAATGAATATACAACAAGTCTAAGTCCATGATTTGAATATAGAAACCACTTCTAAAACATAACTAGATCATGAAGCAAATTGAAAGAATTTAAATAGATAAACACAATTAAATTCTCTAGATTTCGATTCAATTCCAAATAACCTCAATTTAATACATGTTAAAGGACATGGTATGGTCATCACCTATATCCATTCTAAAACTCAATTAGGTTGTTGGAACAACAAAGTAGAACTTTAATTAAGTCATACTAATTTAATTACCAAGGTTCTAATACAACTTCTAATAGTCCTAAATTAATATATACTAGTAAACAAGTCATGGCCAATACAAATATCAAGTTAAAACCTTAATTAAGTTAATGGGACCACAAAATAGATTTTAATTAATTCTTTTAATTAAAATCTCTAGATTTTTAAACTTAACCAAATGCTCTCAATTTAACATATCTTAGAGAACATGCCAAGGACTAATGTAATATCACATTTTAAGCTTATGTCATGCAAGTTACACCTATGTAAATTAAACTTGCACTAAAGTTAAATATAAAATAAAGGTTGCAATTCTCATGCAATGAATCCCAATTTAATACATGTGAACAACCACACCAAAGCTTAATTTTCTAGCATGCCACAATTCAATTCCAAGTTGTATATCACCATGAGGATTAAATCTTAAACAAGGAAATTAATTAAATGAAAGGTTTCAAAACCTCACCGAATATTCTAAATCAAATATATGTGAAGCTATATGGCATGTAGATCAAGAATATTGAGATACCCCTCGGATCCGAGACACGGGTTGATCTAGCCCAGGCCCAAACCCGAGGGAATATCAAACAATTAATATTTTATAATGAACACGGAATACAAAATAAATTAAGAAATGAAATTAAAGCTGGAAGGAATACCAAATAGAATCCACAAAATATTATAATTATTAAAATCCATCAAACCCAAACTCCAAAACTCCATCAGTTTATAACTTGGGAATCCATCTCTAGTGGACCCCTATTAAACATCTAAACGGAAGATAGCACAAATGTAATAAACATCCAAAAATAAAACTATAGAGAGAGCGCTACATCGTCGGAAGAGTGAATAGAGACCTCTGTTCAGCACGAACACGTCTAAGCCTGGAACTGTCGTGTACCTGAAAAATAGAAGTGGGTCAGGCCCACGCGCAAGTTCTATACTACTACAATCCAAACAGAGGCCCGATACGCATGTACATCCTAAACAATTCAACAATAGCTAATAGTCCATAAATATATATATAGTCACACTAAAGGACTCTCACTGGACTACAGGCCGGTCTCAACCTGAATAGAGGTAACATGCTAAAACGCACACGAAGTGGGTATATGTACCTATACCGAAACAGGGTACACCTCCAACCATCGTAGCCAGCTACACATCCCGATGCATATACGCTCCATAGCCATCGGTCCTGAGGCTCAAGCTCATACCGAGGCACTATAACAGTACATATATAAAATCCATCCAAAATCCCTGGTATTGCCGCTCAACAAGTAGTTGCCATGACAATACAAATCCACGGGACTTAACTTTTAGTTAATCCCATCCTTATTCCAAGTAGGTGGGTAATGGTATTGTTTTAAAAACCAAACCCATCCTTAGTATGCCACCGTCCCATACCGGTGCCTACTTTCCAATCCTCCAGTAGTCAATAATACTAATAAATCAAGTATATATCAACTAAATTCCAACATCCAACATTCAATGTTAGCAGTGATAAAATAAGCATTGATAAATAGGGTCACAACAACAACATATACATGCCCAATTTAAGTTGTTCCCTTTAGTCTGATATAAAGACAAAATTAATTAAAACTTCCATTTAACACCTTACAAATGACATACAGATATGTAGGGTATGTATCACAAAATCCTAACCTCCACAGTTGATACTAACTGTGATAATGTAAGCATCAAAACAATGTTCACAGTATGTATGTAGACATGCTCAAATTATAGTGTTCCACAAAACCAATCTAGTGTTAAACTCAAATCCTCCTAGTATTTAAGTTCCAACAGTTGCTATTATAGAAGTTAAGATAGCTATCATCTAGACCCATCCTTCCAATAATTTATACTAGCAGTGGTAAGGAAAAACATGAACCACAGAACCACAATGCATCCACAAACATGCTTAGTCTAGGTTGAACAAGCATACAACACTACTGTAACTACCAGTTTCATAGCAAAACAGATATCATTTTAGTTTGGTTTAATCTTCATTAATCTTGAAATCATTTAAGAGTGCAAAGAGTATGAAGCCTAAGGGAAAGAGTAAGGATAGAATCTTGCCTCAGAAACTTTTGTTCAAAGTTTCAACGTCGTCTTCTTAAAAAATCCCGGCGAGTTCCAGAACCTGGTTACTGTTCACGGGTACAAAACACTATTCCCGAACTCAAAATCTGATCTTCACCGTTCAGATTGTGCGTCACTAAGTCGTGAACCTCTCCTCCAAAATTCAGCTCGATCGGACCACGGACGAAGTAGAATCGGATGTTTCATGAAATCTGGGCAGAATGGAAAAAAACCTGTGCGACCCAGTTACTGTTCACTAGTACGAATCACTGTTCCCGAGGTCAAACTCTGATCTTCACCGTTCAGATTGTGCGTCACTGAGTTGTGAACCTCTCTTCCAAAATTCAGCTCGATCGGACCACAGACGAAGTGGAATCGGATATTTGATGAAATCTGGGCAGAATGGAAAAAATATGTGCGACCCGGTTACTGTTTACGAGTACGAATCACTGTTCCCGAGGTCAAACTCTAATCTCCACCATTCAAATTGTGCATCACTGAGTCGTGAACCTCTCCTCCAAAATTTAGCTCGATCGGACCACGGACGAAGTAGGGTCGAAGCTTTGATCAAACCTTGGCAGAATGTGAAAAACTGCGTTTTTCCTTCTCCACTTCCACAAAACGTGTGCTTTGTTTAAAAAAAACCTTACACAGACGTCTACCTTATACTTATAGAGTTTTCCTAAACCCTAGGTTCATTTAAGTCCAACTCACAATCCTAACCGGCCCATCCAATTAACGTAGAAACCTACGACGGCTATAATATAAAACCCTAATTTATACTGTAATTAAAACCCTAGTTAGATGTATTTACCTAATTACCCTATTCACCATTAAATACTTAACAAATAATCTAATTGAACAAAATAATAATTAGTAAACTCAATTAAACTAAATAAGACACATATAAAATAAGATACACATAGAATAATTAAACCAATTACACTTAAACCATTAATGCCAATTAAATAATTAAAACACTAACAAGTAATTCCAATCAAATAACTAAACCAATTACACTTAAACCATTAATGCCAATTAAATAATTAAAACACTAACAAGTAATTCCAATCAAATAACTAAAAATAAATATCATTTAAATAAATTAAATCACCACAAAAGAAAACAATTAAGCACCTAATAAAAAAATAATGACACATAATCAAATAAAATGCACTTAAATAATAAATTAAATACCATTAAATACCAGGAATATCCTTTTTAAAATTAGGGGTATTACAAATATCAAGTCGGAATTCGAATGGAGTGAATAGTGCACTCGGGGCAAATTAATTAATCAAATTATTTAATAATTACTAATTTTCAAAACACCTCCAATTACTTTCAAATTCAACTATGTTGAAGAGCATGCTAAGGTCTAATATAATATGCTAACACATATTAATTTCAAGCTAGTTAAGGCCATGTGAATTAATCTTTCACCTAAGATAAATATTAAATAAAATCTTTAATACTTATTCAAATGTTCCAATTTTAATACACGACAATGAGCATATCAAGGGGCAATATAAAATCATGTTATATGTTTAAACCAAGTCATGAGCAACCGAAAAAATTAGATCCCGTACAAGAAAAATAAATAATAAAATCTCAAGATTTAATATTTAATCATGCAAACAAGTAGTATAAGCATCACAAGCATGCTATATAACAAGAATTTAAGCCTTGAACATCTCCTACCTCAATTTGAGATGAAAATCCCAAAGGTCCACCAAAATAAAAGTGCTCCGAACTCAACGATACCGAGAGGTTTTGTCGGGGACAACACCGTAAACAAGAATCCGCAAGAAGCCCCATGAAAATCATAACTTGACCTCAAAACCAAACTCAAGAAATGGTCAAAACTGAATTCTAATAAGGGGAAAAGGTAGAGCACGGTGAGGGGAACAACAAACCTTAAGGCCGAAGACTTTCCATTAAGGAAAAGTGAACCAAAAGAGGAGAGAGAAGATGACAGCACCCCTTGGGCTGCCATGGGAGCTCCAGGTCGTGCATGAAGAGAGGAGAAGATGAAAAATGAAATATCTCACCCCCCTTTTATAGAAATCTCAAAAAGTGCCCCGAACGGGCCCCGTCGGATCCGAAAAAGTAAAATTTGAGTAGACGCACTCAAATGGAAAAACTTTGTGAACAAAAAAGATTTAAAATGATAAAATATGAACAACGGAAGAAATGGCGTTAAAAACCGAGTCCCGAGTAGAAAGTTATGCCCAAAACAAGTTTAGCGAAAATCGGGGCCAAAAACCCTGAAACTGGAAAACATCGACCAGGAGGAAATTCCAAGAATACACAACTCGACGAAATATGAAAATGAATCCCGTACGAGGATCCAGACTCAAAACAAGACATTTTGCAATAACTTTCATTAATTGCATAATGGCCCCTCTAAAAAGTGAAAACTACACTTATGGCCCAGAATGAAAATATCTTCCAAAACTATTTTCTTAAAAACCCCTGAAATAAAATATCTTCAAAAGATATTTACGAAAAACACCCCAAGAAAAGAAAATAATTTCAAAGAACTTTGCATCCATGCCCTTATGGACACCGGGAGCAACCAAAGTACTTTCTTACAAAAGTAAAGATACGTATTTCATGGAAACCACTCAAGATGAAGACATGTGAAGTCAAAAACCAACTCCGAGCATGAGAAGTGAGGTTGTGCCAAAAATTGACAAACAGAGATAAGACAGAATAGGGAAAAGGACGAAATAGCGCATGGTGTCGAAAAACGAAAAATGTGAAAATGACTCGGTTCTCAAAGGAAGTTGTCAATCCACGGAAAAGAGTCTTAGGAACCAATTCTGAGCACTTGAGATGACACTAAGCGACACAAAACAGAGCTCAGAAAAGAAATTTAAACGAAAAAAATTCATTCGTAAAATTTCAGGAAAAAGAAAAGGAAGGCAAATGACTGGGTCGTTACAGAATCATGTAATTGACATTGATAATATGTTTAAGGCATGATTTTAGGCTTATAATGGAATTATGAGTTTATGTTCCAATATTGAATTATATTGTTATAGCGTGTAACGAATCGCACACTGAAGATTCAACACGTGATGTTATTATAGTGCGTAACGAATCGCGCTTTGAAGATTCGACATTGTCATCCTATAGTAGTTGTGGATTTAGAGCATGTGTTGTGTGGTTACAACCTACTTGTGCATGAAGGTAGTTTCGTGTACTGTTTAATACGTATATAAGTTGTTAACTTATTTATTTTGGAGTTGCTTGGGACATTGTTAAGCTGTGATGGCTAGGGTTTGGCTCTAGTACAGGGACAAGAGTCCTCTAAGTCAAAAGTTCGCGCGTTGGGTAGGCTGCCTGGGGGTTAGTAGCTCCAAATTAGCCTATAAAGTTCGCGTGTTGGGTAGGCTGCCTGGGGGTTAGCAGCTCCAAATTTGCCTTGTCTCGGCGGAAATCCGAGCTGTGATGTCCAAGTCTTCCACTATTTGATTTCGCATTCAATTCCAAGTTGACAGCTAATGTTTAATTGTGACTTGTGGTTTTGGTAATTGGCGATTTGATGTTGTTAAGTACATCCATACTAAATTGATATATTTAGTTGATTTCACACTTTTAGATTGCTAGTTGATAACCTAGAGAATCTATGTCTTGATGTATGGTATTAGATATTCTAATTATGCTAAATTGTTATATTTAGTTGATGTTGCATTTTAGACTTCAAGTTGATAACCTTGAGAACCACTATGTTGTTGCTTTATGTAAGCATACTCCTATGTTGTTGCTTTGTGTAAGTATGACCCTATGTTGTTAAAATTGCATGAATGAGGTGATTGATGCTAGAAATGATCTTAGGTAGCTAGGATGCTCCCTGAGTCTCACCTTGACATAGACGTTAGGTGGAATGAATCACAATAATTAAATCATGCAACTTGTAAAACTTTAGGTCGATGCATGCTCATTTCCTACGAGTAGCTTTATGTTACTCACCCCTACGATACTGGAGCATATTTTAGGTACAGGATATAAGATTGGAGATTGCAATTGCTTGGGTGATTTGCTGAGTTGAGCTTCTTTAGAAACATTATTGTTCACATGCAAGTGTTAGCATGTTCATGATCTGTCTATGAAATGTAATTTTTCTAACTTGGAGGTTTGACATGTCAAATGTTGTAAATGTATTGTAATGAGGCCATAGGCCATTGTAGCACATCTATTTTATTATATTACATACACTTGCATGCTCACTTTAGCAAACAATCCATTCCTTGATGAAACAAAAACCTAAAGTTGCATATTTTTTTGTTTGACCCTATTCCGTTACAGGGGCATTTCGGGTATTTCAAAATGAGTTTTTTTTTTTTTTTTTTTCCTGCTAGTCACGTAGAAAACTTGATTTTGAGGGGGGTTTCTTTTTTGTGTTTTTTCAGAAAACATCATCATGGCCCTCAAAAATCCATATTTTTCCAGAAAATCCTTGCTGCCAGGTTTTGTAAATTTTTAGTACAAATGTAGTTGGTACTATTCATCGACCTTTTTTTGAAAATCGTCACGACCGATCCAAAACTTCCGGAGGTCTTGTGGGTGCATTTTAAGATTGCATTTTCAATTCGCAATTTAAAAACCTCCCGAAGCCCTATTTCCAAAACTTGGGCAGTAGCTCGGATTAGTTTTTTTCCTCTTGACCTGATTTTCTTGGGGGCATTCTCGGCATTTTACAATGCATTTTTTTTGTTTTCATTTGTGATCAGGGTAGGAAAATTGATTTTAGGGGGGGTTTCTTCTTTGAGTTTTTCCAAAAAAGTCCGTTTAGATGCCCGTTTTTACTCTCAGTTGCAGCAGTGGTGGGTTGTCCTCGTCGGGCCGCCACGACATCATTTTTGTTTTTGACCTTTCTCCCCCGTCCGGACTCCAAATTGAGTAAACTTTTTTTGAACTTGACTAATTTGTCATTGTCTTTCTAGCGGTGTGCTCGATAGCACCTGAATCCACTTTTTACAAAATGACCATTTTGCCCCTAGGTTCTTTTTGTCTATTTTTGAAACGACACTTCTACATTTGTTTCCTTTGGGTTCTGTGACCTCATTGAGGGTCACATTGGTGTCTTAGAGATGCATTGTATCTCTAGAGACCGTTGTTTCACCTTTCGCTTCCGTATTTCGGTTCCATTATTGGGTCATCTTTTGGTCATCACTGACGCACCGGGTTTACAAAACTTGGGCCGTCGTAGTGACCTTGATGTGATGATGTTATTGAGATCTTTGTTTCTTGCGTTGTAATGACCCAGTCATTTGCCTTCCTTTCCTTTTTCCTGAAATTTTACGAATGAATTTTTTTTGTTTAATTTTCTTTTCTGAGCTCTGTTTTGTGTCACTTAGTGTCATCTCGAGCGCTCAGAATTGGTTTATGAGACTCTTTCATGTGAATTGACAACTTTCTTTGAGGATCGATTCATTTTCGCATTTTCACTTTTCAGACACTATGCACTGTTTCGTCTTTTTCCCTATTCTGTCTTTTCCCCATTTGTCACATTGTTGGCACAACCTCATTTCTCATGCTCGGAGTTGGTTTTTGACTTCACATGCCTTCATCTGGAGTGGTTTCCTCGAAATACTTATCTTTACTTTTGCAAGAAAGTACTCTGGTTGCTCCCGGTGCCCATAGGGGGCATGGATGCACAATTCTTCAGGATCTTTTTCATTTCTTGGGGTGTTTTTCATAAATATCTTTTGAAGATATTTAATTTTAGGGGTATCTAAGAAAATATCTTTTGGAAGATATTTTCATTTTGGGGCAGTTTCGCAGTTAACCCTTTTTGTAGGGGTCATTGTGCAATTAACGAAAGTTATTGCAAAATGTCTCGTCTGGAGCCTGGACCTCATACGGGATTTATTTTCACATTTTGTTGAGTCATGGACTCTTAGAATTCCGTTCTGGTCGTTTTTCTCTAGTTTTAGAGTTTTTGGACTCAGTTGTCGCTGAACTTGTTTGGGGAATAACTTTCTGCTCGGAACTCGGTTTTCGATGTTGTTTCTTCTGTTGTTCATATTTTCTCATTTAGAATCTTTTTTGTTCACGAAGTTTTGCCGTTTGGGCACGTTTGCTCAAAATCCACTTTTTTGGACTCGGCGGGACCCTTTCGGGGTAGTTTTTGAGACTTACTATAAATAGGAGGACTTAAAGTGAAAAATCAGATTTTGATCATCTTCTTCCCCTCTCTTGGCTGGCCATCCTTGGCAGCCATGGCTGCCACCCTTTGACCTTCTCCTCCACTTGATTTCCTTGGTAGAAATCCTTCGGCCTTAACATTTGTTGTTAGCCTTGTCGTGCTCTACCATTACCCCTTATTAGAAACTATTTCTGACCAAATTTTGAGTTCCAGATTGAGTTCAAGTTTGGATTTTCATGGGGCTTTTTGGGGATTCATATAGATTATGTTGTCCCCGACAAAACCTAGGAGTTTCGTCGAATTCGGAGCCGTTTCAATTCGGTGGGGATTTGAGATTCCCATCTCAAATTGAGGTAGGGGGTGTTATAATTTAAATTCTTGCTATATTACATGCTTTTGATGCTTATACAACTTGATTACACGCTTGGATTCAAAATCTAGAGATTTTATTATTTATTTTTCTTGTGAAGGATTTAATTTTCCTGGTTATCTATAGCTTTGTTTAAACACGTGGCATGATAGAATATTACCTTGTAGATTGACATATATTAAATTTAGATTATTTGGACAAGTATTGAAGATTTTATTTAATATTTATCTTGAATAAAATATTAAATAATGTGGCCTTATCTAGCTTAAATCAACATGTGTTAGCATATTATATTAGGCCTTGGCATGCTCTTCAACATAGATTAATTTGAGAGTAATCGAAGAGGTTTTGAAATCTAGTAATATTTAATTAATTAGATTAATTAAATTACTCCAAGTGCACTATTCATTTCATCGGATTTCCGACTTGATATTCTTGATGTTCATGCCATGTAGTTTCACATATATTAAATCTAGAATATTTGATTAGGTTTTGAAACCTTTCATTTAATTAATTTCTTTGTTTGAGATTTAATTCTCATGATGATATACAACTTGGAATTAAAGTGTGGCATGTTAGTAATTTAGGCCTTAGTATACTTGTTAATATATATTAAATTGGAATCATTTGAATGAGAATTGTAACTTTTATTTAATATTTATCTTTGGTGAAAGTTTAATTTAAATAGATGTAACTTGTATGAAATAAGCTTGTAATGTGATATTACAATAGGCCTTGGTATGTTCCCTAACATATGTTAAATTGAGAGCATTTGGTTAAATTTGAAAATCTAGAGATTTTAATTAAAAGAATTAATTAAAATCTATTTATTGGTCCCCTTAGCTTAATTAAGTTTTTAACTTGATAATTGTATTGATCATGACTTGTTTACTAGCATATATTAATTTGGGACCATTAGAAGTTGTTTTAGAACCTTGGGATTTGAATTAGCTTGATTTAATTAAAGCTCTACCTTGTTGTTGTATATTCATTTGGTTATGTTTTGAGCATTGGATGACATAGTTGTTATGTTTATGCTCATGAGAATATGTTTTCCTTATTGAATATATTATTGCCTTGTGTAATGATTTGCACACTTCGTATTTAACATCTTTCATACATAGCGTGTAACGAATCGCACACTGAAGATTCGAAATTCATCATATCATATTAGTTGTAGACTTAGAGCATGTATTGTATAGGTTTCCAAATTTGGTTGTGCATGGTAGATAGTTGATTATCTTGTATATACATGCTGATATATACGTTGTTGCACAATTTGTTAATTTTGGAAACTTGGGGATGTCGTTGTTTGGCTACGGCTAGGACGTGGTTCTAGTATGGGGGATAGTCCCTCTATGTAGTCTAGTGCGCACATAGGGAGGTTTACTATGGGCTAGTAACCCTAAAGTAACCAAGGCGTCGACCGGTCCGATTGATGTCCGAGTATCCGCTTTGTTTGATTTTGCATTTCATTTCAAGTTGATAACTAGATGATATCGTAACTTGTTGTTCTTTATTTGATTTCCGATTTTAAGTTGTAAGATGTTAACTTAGAGAAATCATGCTTTACGCGTTGTATTAGAAGTTCTAATGTTGGTTAGATTACATTGAAATTGTGATTTGTGTTTTAATGTTCTAATATAGCTTAGGAATGATCCTATAGATTCAATTGGAACATAGACGTTAGATGGCATGACCCACTTATGTTGTTTTAGTGCTTTAGATTTCAAGCTAATAGCTTTAAGAATTTGTATTTTGTTGCCTTGTATAACATGCTTTTATGTGGTTAAATTGCATTGATAATGTGATTCATTTTAACTATAAACTTCTTGTATTAATTGGATTATTCCAATCTTAATTTGTTTCACATATGTACATACATTATGATTCTTGTTGTTTATAATCCATGATAGCTTAGGATGATCCCTGAGTTTTACTTTGATATAGACGTTAGGTAGCATGATCCTTTTGAACTATATCATGTTAGTCCTAAAAATCTTCAAGAAATCGAGTCGATGCATGCTCATTCTCTACGAGTAAACTTGTTCACTCACCCAGAAGTTACTGGGGGTTTTGATCAGGTATGAAGACATGGTTCGTGATGCTTGCTGTTCGTTGGGATGGTTTCTAGCTTTTCAGTTTCTATTTCATGCAAATGTTAGCATGGAATATCATTTTATAGCCTTTTGTATAAAACTTGTATTATGTGCTTAAGCAAACTTTTTGGAATTCATTCTATGTGTATAATATGTGGCTAAGGGCCAAACTTCATTTGTAATCTATGTATATTAAAAAATGTAAAATTTTGCCTTTAAGGAGAAAAGTATGAAAACTTGGGTTTCAATATGTCATTTTTGCACCGGTGTGTGCATTGTGTATATAATTCATCCTTTAACATTCAGTTGCCATATGTGAGGTATGGCCAAGGGCCAAACACCATTTAATTTTTATTTTTGCATTTTAGTTCACATATTGCATTTTTGGGCTAAAATAGTAGAAAACGAGCCTTTAAGGGTTCATTTTCAAATTGGGTGGTGTAAAGTGTGTTCCGGCACCTCCACTAGGTCTCATTTATCTTGTATGAAGTATGGCCAAGGGCTAAACAGTCATTTGAAACCATTTCCTAATTTTAGTTTTCATTTTTCCCATTTGAAGTTCATTTTTGCCTTTTTGGCCGTTGGGGGGGTCGGATTTTGACTCGGCCATTTCTGGGAGCCACAGACCATTCCTGTGTGCTCAAAATCACTAGTTACGTCTGCGTGCATGATCGTTTCCATGAAAAACCCTTTCGTTTGTGTTTTGAGCTTTCTATGGACTCATTTTGAAGTTTTGTTGCATAATCTGATTTTAGGCATCTTGGGATTTTTCTTCAGGAAATAAATTCCGGTCTTTACATGGTCGCTTAGAAAACGTGATTTTAGGGGGGTTTTTTCTTTGTGTTTTTCCAGAAAATGTCGTCTTGCATCGGAAATCCATCGTAAAGTTTAGCATTCAATCTTGCACTTAGCAGCTTTTTGGCCTTCAATGACCAGATTTCGTGGAGGGGCATTTTTGGCATCTTACAGTGAGTTTTTTTCATTTTCTCTGGCATAGTCGGGTAGAAAACTTGATTTTAGGGGGGGGGGGGGTTTCTTTTTCGTGTTTTTCCAGAAAAATTCGTTTGGTAGCCTGTTTTCGCTCTTAGTTGTGGGCAGATTCTGAAAAAGTTCATGTAGCAGCTTTTTGGGTCCATCTTGACCTACGCTGTCCAAGGGGCATTTTAGGGACTTTACATCATGTTTTTTTTGGTTTCTTCCGTGATGTCGGGTAGAAAACGTGATTTTAAGGAGGGTTTCTTCTTCGTATTTTTCCAGAAAACTCGTTTAAGGGTCCATTCTTAGCCTCAGTTTTGGGAAAAAAATCAAATGTTGCTTGTTGTAAAAACGCTATTCCTGCCCAGATTTCTTACCCGGAAAATAAGTTGATTTTTTTGAAACTTTGAGGCTTCATATCTTCATCATCCGGACTCCAAATCAAGTGATTTTTGAGTCTAAGTTTATTAAATTTTGCTTGTCTATTCAACAGTATGTACGGTTGTAATCAATTCTCTCTGAAATAACCATTTTATTCCTCGTCAAGTACCCTTGCTGCATTGATTTGAAACCCAAAAGTCTAGTTTTTTGTAACTTTGACGTTTCATATCTTCTTCATCCGGACTCCGAATCAAGAGATTCTTGAGCCTAGATTTATTAGTTTTTCCTTGTCTATCTAATGGTATTCTCAGTTGCATTTGGTTTTGTCTAAAAAGACCAGTTTATCCCTTGTAAAGTACCATTGCCGCACTAGTTTTAAAAACCCAAAAGTTTGATTTTATGAAACTTTGGAGTTTCATATCTTCTTCTACCGGACCCCGAATCATGTGACTCTTGAGTCTATCTTGGTTAGTTTCTTGTTGTCTTTCCAGTGGTGTGCTCGGTGGCACCGGAATCCATACTTTTAAAAATGACTATTTTGCCCTTGGGGGCTTATTTGTCATATTTTTGATCTTTTGCTTCCGCATCAGTTCTCATTGAGTTCCACGACCTCATGGAAGGTCACTTTGACTTCTTAGAGTTTTGTTTTCTGTTTTCGCTTCCGCATATCGGATCCGTTATCAGTCAATCTTCGGTTCATCACAGGACACGCTGGCCTAAAAACCAGGGTCGTCACATGCGTCATGGGACTATGAGTCAAGACTGACTCGAGTCTTCCTTTGGAGAAGTTTCTTTATGAGCCTCAGGGTGAGGTTCTCATGTCCTACCTTCTTAGGGCAATAGTTTCGGGAATTAGATAGGTATATTGACTTAGGTTCTTTCTAGAGTTGCCTTGGACAGCTCTTACGAGCTACGGTTGGGATGTGGGTAGTTTCGTGTAATTAATTGCATTGGTGCCATTAATTACTCTCCCTTGTCATTTTAAGGTTCCAATAGAATCATTTGGAGTTCCCATAAAACTCACTGGCACCTTGAGGGGTGTACTTCTTGTTGTTGTCTCGTAACGGTTAGCATTGGGGCTATCCATTACGTTGTTGTCTTATTTCTTATGGTGTCGGGATTCCATCGGGGTATGAGCTGGTCTTGGGAAGGACTTATTGACCCTATGTTTCGGGGACCTTAGTGGTCGTTGGTGGGATGGTTCCTTTCCTCATAATGAGAGATTGGACTCATCTAGGTTCAGTTGTACGTTTTCTGTGAGGTGTCTTTTGAGAGGCATTCCATTTCATTTCTTTTGATTTTATGAAATTATCATTTGTATAATCATCTTTACATGTTCATGAGCCCTATTATTTTTCAGGTATGCCTCAGAAACATGTTTAGGATATTTAACTATGTGGTAGTTGTATGAGGATATGGATGATATGTTTTCATTTACAGTATCTGTTTCACACGCTGGTACCGTTAGTAGTATATAACGTGTTGTCGTTTATTTGACCCCTATGTGATAGGTTGCATGTTTCATTTACCTTATGTGTATTGTGCGCTTAGTACTAAGGTGTTATTTAATTTATACAATTTAATTTTGCGAGTATGTGTTATGTGAGTATCTGGCTTTTACTGTTTTACCTTTCCTGCACTTATGTTAAGGCCTTGTGACCTTGGTTATCGGGATTGTCATGAGTGAGCTACGTGGTAGACTTCTGTTTTAAGGATATAGTTGTCTATGATAGGGATTTTGATCCAGCATTTTTTTTTTTTTTTTTTTTCGTTTGTGACCTTAGAATAGGTCTGCTTGGGATGGTGTCTTTCGGTTCCATGGAGTTTGATCCATTGGCTTAAGGGCATAGACTTGTCAGGCTTTGGATTTGTGACTAGAGGTTATTGATAAGGGTGTTTTACAATGTAGGAGTTGCTGACTCTACTTGCACTGAGGATTTATGGCCTTAAGCGTAACGGTGCCTATGACATTGTTGTCAGAGTTTTGGGATTAGCTACCCCAATTCTCACTAGATGCTTGGTGTAACGACCTGGAAATTTCCCTTCCTTTTCTTTTTTCCTGAAATTTTACGGATAAATTTTTTCCGTTTCATTTTCCTTTCTGAACTCTGTTTGTTGTCGCTTAGTGTCATCTTGAGTGCTTAGAAATGATTTCCAAGACTCTGTTCCATGGATTGACAACTTCCTTTGAGGACTGAGTCATTTCCACATTTTTCGTTTTTTCGACACTATGCGCTATTTCGTCCTTTTCCCTATTCTGTCTTATTTCTGTTTGTCAGTTTTTGGTACAACCTCACTTTTCATGCTTGGAGTTAGTTTTTGACTTCACATATCTTGATCTTGCGTGGTTTCTACGAAATACGTATCTTCACTTTTTCAAGAAAGTACTCTGGTTGCTCCCGGTGTCCATAGGGGCATGGATGCACAATTCTTTGGAATTATTTTTTTTTCTTGGGGTGTTTTTCGTAAATATCTTTTGAAGATATTTTATTTCAGGGGTATCTAAGAAAATATCTTTTGAAAGATATTTTCTTTCAGGGGCAGTTTTGCAGTTAACCCTTTTTGTAGGGGTCTTTGTGCAATTAACGAAAGTTATTGCTAAATATCTCGTCTGGAGCCTGGATCCTCGTATGGGATTCATTTTTACATTTCGTCGAGTCATGTACTCTTAGAATTTCGTTCTGGTCGTTTTTCTCCAGTTTTAGAGTTTTTGGACCCGATTGCCGCCGAACTTGTTCGGGGCATATCTCTCTGCTCGGGACTCAGTTTTTGACGCCATTTCTTCCATTGTTCATATTTTCTCATTTGAAATATTTTTCATTCACAGAGTTTTGCTGTTTGAGCACGTTTTCTCAAAATCCACTTTTCCAGACCTGGTAGGGCCCTTTCGGGGCAGTTTTTGAGATTTTCTATAAATAGAAGGCCTTAAGAGAAAAAGTTAGATTTTTCTCTCTCTCTTCTCTTCTGGCCGGAATCCATGGTAGCCATGGCTGCCACCTTCTCTCTTTTCTTTTGGTCCACTTTTCCTTTGTAGAAATCCTTTGGCCTTAACGTTTATTGTTCCCCTCGATGTGTTCTACCTTATGCCCTTATTAGAACCTATTTCTGACCATTTTTTGAGTCCGGTTTTGAAGTCAAGTTGTGATTTTCATGGGGCTTCTTGTTCACGGTGTAGTCCCTGACAAAACCCTTCGGTATCGTCGGATTCAGAGCACTTTTATTTCGGTGGGCCTTTGAGGTTTTCATCTCAAATTGAGGTAGGGGGTGTTATAGGTTTAATTCTTGTTATATTGCATGCTATTGATGCACATCCAACTTGATTACATTCTTAAATATGAAATCTAGAGATTTTAGTATTTATTTTTCTTATATTGGATTTGATTTTCCCGGTTGCTCATAGCTTGTTTTAGAAATGTAGCATGGTATTTTGTTACACTATAATATGGTCATTGACATATATTAAATTGAGGACTTTTGAACAAGTAATAAAGATTTTATTTAATAATTATCTTAAATGAAAGATTAATTCACATGGCTTTAACTAGCTTGAAATCAATGTGTGTTAGCATATTATCTTAGGCTTTAATTCACTCTTCAACATAGGTAAACTTGAGAGTAATCTGAGATGTTTTGAAATCTAGTAATATTTAATTAATTTGATTAATTAGTTTATTTCGAGTGTACTATTCACTCCATTGGAATTTCGACTTGATATTCATGATGTGCATGCTATGTGATTTCACATATATTTGATCTAGAATATTTGATTAGGTTTTGGAATCTATCATTTATTATTTTTTTTAGTATTAAAGTTTAATACTCATGGCCGTATCTTGCATGTAATTCACTTGTATCGTGTTTTTAAATCAAGTCTTGGCATGTTGTACATTATACATTAACTTGAGAGCATTTGGATGAATTCCAAAAATCTAGAGTTTTTAATTAAAAGGATTAATTAAAACCTACTCAATGATTCTTTGAACTTGATTAAGTTTCTAACTTGGTATTCATGATCTCTTTGACAAATTTCTTCACGTGTGTTAAATCGAGAATAATCGGATAAGTTTTGAAACTTATATTTATTTACTTCCTTTGTATGGAACTTAACTCACATGGTTATGTCTTGCATGAAATGAACATGAAACTTGATATTGAATTTGTCCATGACATGATCCTTGACTTGCCTTGTAATCTTGACAATTTAATCTCTTAAGTAGATTAAATTTCCTTATATGCTTCCATCAAGTTAATCATGCCTTGTTATTGAATTCTTGTTAAACTTGTGAATTTGACTTGAATTTCATGAACTTTTATCTTTTTATCAAGCATCGTGACCCCTTGTATCTAGGTCTCATTAATGTACTTAATGAACATGCACATTTGTCTTGGAATGGTTTAATTACACATGTATTGTATAGTAAGTAATTGAATCATGTATCTTATACTTGTGGTATACTTACTTCAATGGAATTCCTGTGAAGAGGAACTGAACTCAGAAGGGAAAGACAACGGAAAAAAAAAATTCGTGAAAATCCGGATCATTACAACCTTCCCACCTTAAAGGGATTTCGTCCCCGAAATCCAGCCCCAACCAAAACAAAAAGTCGAAACCAGGATAACTACGGAGTACATCTCCGAGTATCCCACACAACGCGATACAAAAATAATCCCAAAGCTGAAAGACAACGCATAAACCAATGTCATTCGCACCCATGTGCTAATGACAGGACAACCTCTCAAAAGGAAAGTGACTAAATGGCCACCCAATAAATCGGAACTCACACACAGAACCCAAGGTGAGACAAAGGAACGGAAGACAACAACCGTAAACATCCCTCTAGATGAACCATCATACCGATCCAACAACGACCACCAAAAGATCTCCAAGATAACCACATATCACATCAGGGTACCGAACAAGAAGATGCGGTAGTACGAATAGCGATCAGAACCCGCCCACGACGTACTCAAATATGTGGTAGCAATGACAGTGCCTAGTGCCCGCCCACACTTACTCGTCAGTAAGGTAGCATCGATGGCAACTAGTACTTACCCACAACACACAACTTTGTACGGTAGCATGGCAGTATAAGGCACTAATTCATAACCTGCCCCCCACTAGGTCTACCCAAGAAACCTCTCGATACAAATGACATCAATGTCAAAAATGATCATTGCCAAAAGCACTACGGAGACCAACATTTGTGAGAGTTGAGATATGGTCCAAAGATGTCTGGCCAGACCATCCTAGACAATCCCAAAACTCTGACAACAATGCCATAGGTACCACTATGCTTAAGGCCTTAAATCATCAATACAACAAAACCAACATCTCCAATGTCTCAAAATACCCCTATTAACAACATTAATTAGGAATCCAAAACTTGACAAGCAAATCAACGCCTACAGAAATCAAAACGAACCTCACAATAAGACATTTCATCGAAAGTCCTTCACATCTCCCTGAAACAGATCAACTACAAGACTACACCGTAATCAAACATCAGATCCACATCCCTATCACGGATAACTAAATCCTCAAAATACAAATCCACCAAGTGGCACACACATCAAAATGCCAACAACTAAGGTCACAAAATGAATCTCTCAAAACCATGCTTGCCAACACCAAGCTAAATCAAAATTTCTCAATTTCTATCGATCCATAAACAACCACTGGAACTACGATTCCTCAAAACTATGCCTAGTTATAACTAGGATGAGAAACTCCACAACAAGCCATATCCAACAGCGATCCTCCAAAACTCCTCCTAAAAGTTAACCACATCCAGATCTCCAAAATGGAAACAAGTCTCTAAAAGACATTCTCAAAAGAGCATCGAGCTCACCTCACAATCAAACAAATCCTCAATGATATGGACATAAGTCCCCATAAAATTATCTCACACCAATCAACTCACTCCGAGCACCACAATTCCGTCAACAACCACAGCAAAAATTCCCCAGGGAAGACACGAAAGAAAGGGAACCACCAGTCCTAAAAAGGACAACACCACAACCCCATCTCTAAAATGAAAGACAACAAGGTCAAAGACTTCACCCCCTACATGGTAATAAGTCAACCAAAATCCATTAAATCCTCACCAAGGACTCAAAACAACAATGGTGATCCTCACGGACCAACCAACTAAGAACTGTGCACAACGCAACGAAAAGAAGAGACTCACTCCTTGTAAAGTCCTTAATACGAACCAAGAAAAGAGAAGAAACTCTATCCTCCTACAAGTGTCGATATGACAAACACGAAAATGGAGCATCCTTCCCACCTTAGGGAAGTGGACAGCTCAAGATGGAACAAATGTGACAACTCCTCTACAAGGAATCTCACAACGAAACTCTTATGGAAACCCACATACACACTACGTGCGACTGAGGAGAAACAAAAGGGAACCCAAACCTGGAAGTCATGCATGTAACAAGGAATGCAACTACCAAAAAGAAATCTACTCACATAGATAAAAATTAAAGGTACATGCAACACGTCTCCACGTAAGCACAAAAGCATGTCATTAAAGAGTAATAACAGTATGGCATCTCTAAGCATATAAGGAAGGCATGCTAATGCCACACAACAAGAAGGCAAATATGGATACACCTCCATCTACTCATGCATCACAACATCATAAATCATACTACTAGCATGGTAGTAAACAAAACTGCAAAAGACAAAATGATGCAACAATGAACCCTATGGACATCGTGTCCTAGAGTGTCTAAGCAAAAGGAAGGACCAGTCCTAGCCATAAACTGTCTCCAAAAACCAATACGACATCAACCTATCTCAAAACAAATGTGAGCCCTTACCACAATGGTAAGACTCTAACAATCAAACTCCAAATCTAGAGGTGACACTACAAGTGACGCTAACAATGCAATGCTCTCTCTACCCGAAACATCAATCAATCGACTTGATCCCAAAAGCATCATCACTCAAGGAGAACTCCAAAGAAAATGGCAACTATAGCCATGCCAACAACAACCAAATCAATCACCATGACTGATCCCCAAAATAAACACCATCATCATCGATCAAAAGGACAACGCTTATGAAAACAAAATTGACACTGATTCCATCTGAACTGCACATGTAGCATGCCAGTACGGTAGCATGACAGTGCCATGCACCCGCCCACAATGTACCCGCCCACGAAAAACGCAAGTTCTAGAGGAATCATCCTGAACAATCAAGGATCCTAAGAGGTCCATAACCTCATAATGGCCCCAAACCAACAAATCCAGCACTATGGTAATGCCAAACAACTCATCTTACAAGAGCCTAAACAAAAGGTGACCATCCACCTACCTTAAAACCAATACTAGGTCGACAACAACTTATACTACCACGAAACTGTGACTACAATCACCAACAACCTCAACTCATGCCTCAATGACCAATCCCGTGTCATGCCAAATATGCAACATAATTATCCATATACAATTCTAATCTAGCATACGTCACATGTCATGCTCTTTACATTAGAATAAAATAATGCTAAACGAACGGCATACAACATGTAACACGTAAGCACATAAACATGTTATCAACCAAAACATGTTATCATAAAGCATATAAATACATAGAGCATGGCAACAAAAGCATGATATGCACTCAAAACCTATCGTCCTAAGGTTTTCGAACCTAGGAGCTCTGATACCACTTGTGACGGCCCAAGTTTTGTAAACCCGGTGCGTCAATGATGACCAAAAGATGACCCGATAATGGATCTGAAATGCGGAAGCAAAAGGTGAAACAACGGTCTCTAGAGATATAATGTGTCTCTAAGACACCAATGTGACCCTTAATGAGGTCACGGAACCCAAAGGAAACAAATGTAGAAGTGTCGTTTCAAAAACGGACAAAAAGAACCTATGGGCAAAATGGTTATTTTACAAAAAGTGGATTCAGGTGCTATCGAGCACACCGCTGGAAAGACAATGACAAATTAGTCAAGTTCAAAATTTTTTTTACTCAATTTGGAGTCCGGATGGGGGAGAAAGGTCAAAAACAAAAATGATGTCGTGGCGGCCCGACGAGGACAACCCACCACTGCTGCAACTGAGATTAAAAACGGGTATCTAAATGGACTTTTTTGGAAAATTCAAAGAAGGAACCCCCGTTAAAATCAAGTTTCCTACCCCGATGGCGGACGGAAACAAAAAAAATGCATTGTAAAAAGCCCAGAATGCCCCCAAGAATATCAGATCAAGAGGAAAAAAACTAATCCGAGCTACTGCCCAAGTTTTGGAAATAGGGCTTCGGGAGGTTTTAAAATTGCCTAAATTGAAAATAAAATCTTAAAATACACCCACAAGACCTCTGGAAGTTTCGGATCGGTCGTGACGATTTTCAAAAAAAAGTTGATGAATAGTAACAACTACATTTGTACTAAAAATTTACAAAACCTGGTAGCAAGGATTTTTCGGAAAAATATTGATTTTTGAGGGCTAAGATGATGTTTTCTGGAAAAAACACAAAGAAAAAACCCCCCTCAAAATTGAGTTTTCTACGTGACACGTGGGGAAAAAAGAAAAAAATGCATTTTGAAATACTTGAAATGCCCCTGGAACAGAATAGGGTAAAACTCCCTAAAAATGCTACTTAGAGTTTTTGTTTTATCAAAGAAGGTATTGTTTGCCAAAGTGAGCATGCAAGTGTATGTAATATGATAAAATAGATGTGCTAAAATGGCCTATGGCCTCATTACAATACATTTACAACATTTGACATGTCAAACCTCCAAGTTAGAAAATTTTCATTTCATAGACAAATCATGAACATGCTAACACTTGCATGTGAACAAGAATGCTTCTAAAGAAGCTCAACTCAGCAAATCACCCAAGCAATTGCAATCTCCAATCTTGTATCCTGTACCTAAAATATGCCCCAGTATCGTAGGGGTGAGTAACATAAAGCTACTCGTAGGAAATGAGCATGCATCGACCTAAAGTTTTACAAGTTGCGTGATTTAATTATTGTGGTTCATTTCACCTAACGTCTATGTCAAGGTGAGACTCAGGGAGCATCCTAACTACCTAAGATCATTTCTAGCATCAATCACCTCATTCATGCAATTTTAACAACATAGGGTCATGCTTACACAAAGCAACAACATAGGAGCATGCTTACACAAAGCAACAACATAGTGGTTTTCAAGGTTATCAACTTGAAGTCTAAAATGCAACATCAACTAAATATAACAATTTAGCATAATTAGAATATCTAATACCACACATCAAGACATAGATTCTCTAGGTTATCAACTAGCAATCTAAAAGTGTGAAATCAACTAAATATATCAATTTAGTATGGATGTACTTAACAACATCAAATCGCCAATTACCAAAACCACAAGTCATAATTAAACATTGGTTGTCAACTTGGAATTGAATGCGAAATCAAATAGTGGAAGACTTGGACATCACAGCTCGGATTTCTGCCAAGACAAGGCAAATTTGGAGCTACTAACCCCCAGGCAGCCTACCCAATGTGCGAACTTTTGACTTAGAGGACTCTTGTCCCGTACTAGAGCCAAACCCTAGCCATCACAGCTTAACAATGTCCCAAGCAACTCAAAAATAAATAAGTTAACAACTTATTTATGTATTAAACAGTACATGAAACTACCTTTATGCACAAGTAGGTTGTAACCACACAACACATGCTCTAAATCCACAACAACTATAGGATGACAATGTCGAATCTTCATAGCGCGATTCGTTATGCGCTATAATAACATCACATGTCGAATCTTCATTGTGTGATTCGCTACATGCTATAATAATATAATCCAATGTTGAAAACATAATTTATAAATCTATAACAAGTCTAAAATCATGCTTCAAACATACTATCAATGCCAATTTCAGGATTTAATCATTAAAGCAATAGAAACGGAATTTAATCAAATAAACTAATTAAATTCCCTAACTTTCAAATCTCAATCAAATGGCCCCTAATCAATGCATATTATACAATATAGCATAGTATATACATACATTCACTAAAATCTCAATTAGGCCAATGGCACAACAAGGTAGAATTTAATTATATCATGATAATTAAACTTCTAAATTTCAAAGCAACTTTAAATAGTCCCAATTTAATATATACTAGTACACAAGTCCTAGTCATCATGATTATCAAGTAAAAAACTTAATTGGGCCAAGGGAACCATTAAATAGATTTTAATTAATCATTTAATTTAAAATCTTTAGATTTTCATACTTGTCCAAATACTCTCAAATTAAAGTATGTTAACAAACATGCTAAGACTTAATTTAAAAGCATACTACAAGTTCATTTCATGAAAAGTATGTCCATGGGATTTAATCTTTCACCAAAGATAAATATTAAATAAAAAGTGCAATTCTTATTCAATTAATCCCAATTTAATATATGTTAACAAACATATTAAAACATGATTTTCTAGCATGCCACAATTCCATTCTAAGTTGTACACATCCTTGTGAATTAAATTTCATACAAAGAAATAATTAATACTAATTTTCTATAATTGATACAAGGCATGCAATTAAGTTGTATAATCATGCTAAACACTCAATACAACACACACAAAAGCCTAGAACATTCCCTACCTCAATTTGAGATGAAAATCTTAAAAGCCACCAAATGGAAACTGCTCTGAATTCGACGAAACTTCTAGGTTTTGTCGGGGACTACACCGTGCACATAACCCCCAAGGAAGCCCTATCAAAATCACAACTTGACTTCAAACCCAAACTCAAAGAATGGTGAGAAATGGGTCCTAATAAGGGTGAAAGAAGCGCGTAGTCAACATGAACACTAAACGCAAAGGCCCTTCTATGTTCTGACGAAGGAATGAAGCTCAAAAGAGGAGAGAGAATGTGGCAGCCTCCCATGGGATGCCATGGAAGCTTCAGGTCATGCAAGAGAGTGGGGAAGATGAAAAAATAAAATATCTCACCCCCCTTTTATAGAAATCTCAAAAAGTGCCCCGAACGGGCCTCGCCGGGTCCGAAAAAGTGAAATTTGAGCAGACGCGATCAAATGATAAAACTCTATGAATAAAAAAGATTCAAAATGGGAAAATATAAACAACGAAAGAAGTGGCTTCAAAAACTGAGTCCCGAGCAGAAAGTTATACCCCAAACAAGTTTGGCGCTAACTGGGGCCAGTAACCCTGAAACTGGAAAACAATGACCAGAAGGAATTTCTAAGAGTACACGACTCGACAAAAAGTGAAAATGAATCCCGTACGAGGATCCAGGCTCAAAACAAGGCATTTAGCAATAACTTTCATTAATTGCACAATGGCCCCTCTAAAAAGTGAAAACTGCACTAATGGCCCAGAATGAAAATATCTTCCAAAAATATTTTCTTAAAAACCACTGAAATAAAAGATCTTCAAAAGATATTTACGAAAAACACCCCAAGAAAATAAAATAATTTCAAAGAACTTTGCATCCATGCCCCTATGGATACCAGGAGCAACAAGAGTACTTTTTTGCAAACGTAAAGATACGTATTTCGTGGAAACCACTCAAGATGGAGATACATGAAGTCAAAAACCAACTTTGAACATAAGAAGTGTGGTTACGCCAACAAGTCAAACAGGGAAAAGACAAAATAGGAAAAAGGACGAAATAGGGAAAAGGACGAAAAGTGAATAGTGTAGAAAAACGAAAAATGTGGAAACGGCTCGGTCCTTAAAGGAAGTTGTCAATCCACAGAAAAGAGTCTCGGAAAGCACTCCAGAGCACTTGATACGACACTAAGCGAAGAGGAACTGAACTCAGAAAGGAAAGACAACAGAAAAAAAATATCCGTGAAAATCCGGGTCATTACAATTTGAGCGCGTTTGCTCAAATTCCACTTTTCCGGACCCGGCGGAGCCCGTTCGAGGCACTTTTTGAGATTTCTTTAAAAGGGGGGTGAAATATTTCATTTTTCATCTTCCTTACTCACCTTGCACGACCAGAGCTCCCATAGCAGCCCAAGGGAGGCTGCCACCACCTCTCTCCTCTTTTGAACTTCATTCCTTTGTTAAAAAGTTGAAGTGCCTTTATGTTTTGTGTTCGTGTTAACTACGCGCTTCTTTCACCCTTATTAGAACCCGTTTTTGGCCAAATTTTGAGTTCGGGTTTGAAGTCAAGTTGTGATTTTGATGGGGCTTCTTGTGGGTTCATGTAGATCGTGTTGTCCCCGACAAAACCCTTCGGTATCGTCGGATTCGGAACACTTTTTTTTAGTGGGCTTTTGAGATTTTCATCTCAAATTGAGGTAGGGGATGTTTTAGGGTTATATTAATGTCATATTGATTGTTATATGAGCATATACAACTTGTGAGCATGCCTTGTTCAAGTTATAGAATTTAGTTTAATTATTTTCTTTGTTAAAGATTTAATTCTAATGATGCTAGGCAACTTAGAATTAAATTATGGCATGCTAGAAATTTAGGCCTTGATATGGTGGTTGATATATATTAAATTGGGATTATTTGAATAAGAGTTGCAAATTTTATTTAATATTTATCTTTTGTAAAAGTTTAATTCACCTAGTTGTATCAAGCATAGAATCAACTTGTAATGTGATATTAAAGTAGGCCTTGGTGAGTTCTTTAACATATATTAAATTAAAGACATTTAGATATGTTTGAAAATCTAGAGAAAA
The DNA here is from genome assembly GCF_030987335.1 of Cornus florida. Lineage (NCBI taxonomy): Eukaryota > Viridiplantae > Streptophyta > Magnoliopsida > Cornales > Cornaceae > Cornus > Cornus florida. Next base: position 68,187,148 of record NW_026775577.1, read on the forward strand.
TTAATTAATTAGCTTAATTAATTTTATTTTTAAGTGTTGTAGGCACTTAAATTGATTTTGGGTATAATGTATGTGAAGACTATGCTATGTTCTTTAACATATATTAATTTGAGTTTATTTGGGATTAATATGAAATCTAGAGACTTTTCATGTTAGGTTGAAAATCCCTTTTAATGTACTGAAATTAATTACCTTGTGCGCATATTACTAATTGGATGTAGAATTAGTACTTGGGGCCTCTTAAAATGGTAATTGGACTTAGCATGATATAGAATATTATTGACTTGTAAAGCTTGCTTAAATATATCTTGTGTAGGTATATAGCTTGTTAGAATATTACAATTGTTTACCTTGAAAGCTTATTACTAAAGTGAAACTTATTTAGTACTTGTGGCTTAGGATGGTAATGTGATTCAATTGTTGTAAAATATTCTTGCGTTGTGTATAATTGCATATTGGAGACTTGACATGTCATATGCTATTTAGACTTGAATCCTAGGACATGCTTTGTGTGGATTCAACCTCATTTGTACATGGAAGATGGTTTTATGCGTTATTGATTTTGATATAAGTTTGGTCTAACTTATTGATTTTAGTATAAGTTTTGAACTTATTGATTTTAGTATAAGTTTTGAACTTATTGATTTTGGTATAAGTTTTGAACTTATTGATTTTTGGAAGCTTGTAAGGACGTATTTCACGTGATGGCTAGGGTTTGGCTCTAATACGGAGACAAGAATCTTCTAAGTCATAAGTGCGCACTAGGTAGTACCTTGTGGGTCGTAATTGCTCGGAATAACTTATGCATGTGCGCACTAGGTAGTGCCTTGTGTGTCGTAATTGCCTGAAAACACTTGATTGGTCTAGTGACCGCATGTCCTAGTCTTTCCACTATTTGATTTCGCATTTAATTTCAAGTTGTTAATTATGGATTACTTGTAGCTTGAGAATTAATGTTTGCTTTGGATATTTGAATCTGATTTAGTATACTTGAAACTGTATACTTGTTTTGTGCATTTAGATCTCATATAGTGTATTTGAACTTGTATGCTTGCTCTGTGAGTTTAGATTTCTTTTAGTATGTTTGTGCCATGTACACTTGTCTTAGGCATATCTCTCTTAGCTTAGTATACTTGTGTCAGTATACTTAATTTAAGAGATTTTCATATAAAATGCATACTTGTGTAAATATACTTAGACATTGCATGACTTTTCTTAATATGGTTTAGTATACTTGAAAATGTATGCTTGTATATTGTATAACATGTTTAACATTATTTAGTATACTTGAGCATGTATACTTGTATGCCGTTGTTCACTTTAAATTGCATGAGTAGCTTAGGATGCACCTTGAGTCTCATTTTGATATAGACGTTAGATGGCATGAGCCCCTTTGACATGTTTCACCTTAAGGTGATATAATTGTAAAATGGTAGGTCGATACATGCTCATCTCCTACGAGTAGCTTTATGTTACTCACCCACATAGTGGGGACATTTTTTAGGTACCGGGATCAAGATTCGGGATTCACATCATGCTTGGATGATTTGTAGACTTGAAGTTCTCATTTCTTGTAAAAGTTGGCTTGAAATGCCACTTGTAGCCTTATATGTCAAAATGTGTATATTTGATTCCAATTATGTAATGTTTACATAAGTACACTCTATGCAATGTATTTGACATGTATGAGATGAGGCCGGAGGCCAATGACATGTATCTTGTATTCTATGCAACTTTAACTTTATGAAATATTATGAAAATATTGAAAAATGCTACGTCATTGCTTCATAACTTTTGCATCGGGTGTGAGAATTCCATTCTTATTCTTTCATAGGGTCTTATAAATCATGTTTGAAGTGTGGCCAAGGGCCACACGGTAATTTGAAATCATTTGATAATTTTGGTTTCCAAATTTCCCTTTTCTTGTTCATTTTTGCCTTTTTGCCTATTGGGGGGTCGGATTTTGTATCGGTGGTATTTTTAAGCCATGGACCATTGTAGCACGTCCAAATAGGTAAGTTACGTTTGTGTGTATAGTTATTTCCGGGCAAACCTTCTTCTTTGGTGAAATGAGTCTCCTATGGACTCATTTTGAAATTTTGTTGCGTAATCTGATCTAAGGGCATTCTAGACCTTTCACATCAGTTTTAATTTCTTCTTTCGACATAGTTGAATAGAAAATGTGATTTTAGGGGGGGGTTTGTTCTTCATTTTTTTTTTCAGAAAATGTCGTCTTGGTACCGGAAATCCCTCGTGAAGTTTCAGCTTCCAGTTTGCATTTTAGTAGCTTTTTGGCTTTTATGACCAGATTTCATGGAGGGGCATTTTGAGCATCTTACAGTGAATTTTTTTTTGAATTCTCTCGCGAATCACGTAGAAAATTTGATTTTAAGGGGGGTTTCTTCTTCGTATTTTTCCAGAAAAACTCGTCTTGACCTCCGTTTCAAGTCTCAGTTCTAGAAAACTTGCTTTGGACCCTTGCTGTCAGCATGGGCATGCCATTGGGCGCCGGTCGCGCATGAGGCATGTCATGGCCTTTGTCGGGCCGCCACGACGTCAAAACTTCAGACACTCGTTTCTCCCTCGTCCGGACTGCAAATCGAGTGAACTTTTTTTTTAAACTTGATTAATTTTTCACTGTCTTTCCAACGGTGTGCTCAGTTGCACCTGGATCTTCCTAGATAATTACCAGTTTACCCTTTTAACCTTAAGTGCTCGTTTTTCTTCATTATGCCGTTTCTCCTTCGTCTGGACTCCAAATCATGAGATTCTTGAGTCCATCTTGATTAGTTTTTCGGTGTCCTTCCAGCGGTGTGCTCAGTGTCACCCGAGTCCACAGCTTTTAGAAATGACTATTTTGCCCCTAGGGGCTTATTTGTCATATTTTTGGTCTTTTGCTTCCGCATCAGTTCTCATTGAGCTCCACGACCTCATGGAAGGTCATTTTGACTTCTTAGAGTCTTATTTTCTATTTTTGCTTCCGCATATCGGATCCATTATCGGGTCAATCTTCGGTTCATTACAGGACACGCTGGCCTAAAAACTAGGGTTGTCACAGGTGGTATCAGAGCTCCTAGGTTCGAAAACCTTAGGACGACGGGTTTTGGGTGCATATCATACTTGTGTTGCCATGATCTATGTGTTTAGTGGCTTATTGGTAACATGTTTACGTGCTTATGTGGACGTATGTTTAGAAGTTCACTTAACTGTCTTACATGATATATATATACTTGTTGCTTTAGTATATAGTATATATTTGTGAGTCTTAGCATGTTATATGTGCTTGTTATCTGGGTACATTGTATATGCTTGTCTGTTTCAGCATGTTGATTTACGCTTGTTTGTTTAGCATGTGGGTTATGCTTATTTGTCTTGGCGTATTGCATGTGCTTGTTATTCTTAGCATGATCGTATGATGCTTACATTGACATGCCTTATGTGATTCTTTTCTACTTGTGTGAGTAAGTAGTCCATTGTTGTGTTACGTGACAACTGCTTACTTTTATGTCTTGTTTAGGCATTGTGGGTTGTTCCAGCTTGGTTGGTTGAAACTGATGCTAGGGCATCATCTCTTGGGGTTTCATGGTGACCTTGATGTGGTGACGTCATTAAGGTCTTGTTTCTAGCGTCATGGGGTAATGAGTAGGATTGACTCAAGTCCTTCCTTGGGGATTGGAAGTTTTGTCTTCGTGGGCCTCAACGGCGAGGTTCTTATGCCTTTTCTTCTGAGAATGGTGGTATTATCTTGTGTGGCTTTAGGATCCCACCTTGTGTTTGAGCCAGTCTTGGGAAAGACTTGTAGACACTTTGTTTGGGGAACCTTAGTGTTCATTCTAGGAGATAATTCACTTCCTTGCTGTGGGGGATTGGACTCATCTGGGTTTTGGGATTCACTTTAATGAGTTTGTTCTTCTGAGAGGCATTTCATCCCTTCTTGCTTGCGATTTTGCGAGATTGTTATTTGCATAGTCATTCCAACATGTTTATATGCCTTGTTGTTTTATGCATGCCTTAGAAATATGTTAGGGGATGTGACTATTTGATGGCTATGTGCTGGTATAGATGGTGTGTTTTCTATTTACTATATCTATTTGTCATGCTAGCGTCATAGGTGATGTGTAGTATGACTCTGATGCTTGACCCCTATGTGATAGGTAGCATACTTAATTGCCCTTGTACACTATGTGTTTAGTTGTTTGGTGCATGGATTTTCATTACGTTTAGTATACTTGTACCTAGTATGCTTGTACGTTGCTTATTTCATTTCGTTTTGGTTTAGTATACTTGAGCTGTATACGTGTCTACCATAGATTTAGTACTGCTTAGTATACTTTTAGAGTGTATACTTGTGCATATACATATATTGTATTTCCATTTTGATATTTCTTAGTATACTTGTGAATGTATACTTGTATAGATATATATATGTTTCATGACTAATTGCCTAATTAGTTCATTTCTTTTATTATTCCTGTACTGTACTTGAGGTTGTATAACCTTGGTTGTCGGGATTGTGTGTGTGAGCTTGATCCGATGTCTTGATTCTTAGGCGTAGCCTTGTAGTAGGTCAGCTTTAGCATGACGTGGAGGATTTTGGGTGCATTGTCTTGTTGGGAGTCATTGTCACTAAGGCGATGATGATGTTGTTTGATTTGTAAAGTCCGATCCATTGGCTTGAAGGCATAGACTTGTCATGTTTTGGATTCGTGACTGGTGTGGTTGACAATAGTGTTTTGAGACTTGGGGTTGTCAGTTTTTTCAGTATTGAGGATTTAAGGCCTTAAGCGTAGCGGTGCCTATGACATTGTTGTTAGAGTTTTGGATTGGCAAGAATGGTCCAGCCAGACATTTTGGACCATATCGTAACTCTCATAGAATGCCTGGTTCCATGGTGCTTTTAGTAATGATTGTTAGAGGTGTCTCACTGTTCGCGGTTTCGTGTCTCTTCATTGATTTTGAGACCTTCAGAGTTGCCCTTAGGTTCTTTATGATCTGTTCTTTCGTGTGACCTTATGTACGGTCCTTCTTCGGTTCTTCTGGGAATGTTCCTGATTTTGGGGACGAAATCTCTTTAAGGAGGGTAGGTTGTAATGACTCGGTCATTTCCTTCATTTTCTTTTTCCTCAGAATTTCACGGATGAATTTTTTTCGTTGAAATTTCTTGTCTGAATTCAGTTTCTCATCGCTTAGTGTCGTCTCGAGTGCTCGAAAATAGTTTTTGAGACTCTTTCCTTTGGATTGACAACTTCCTTTGAGAACCGAGTTATTTCCATATTTTTTTGTTTTTCGGCATTATTCACTTTTCATCATTTTTCCTGTTTTGTCATTTTCCCTATTTTGTCTTTTCCCCGTTTGTCACTTTGTTGGCGTAACCTCACTCCTTGTGTTTGGAGTTGGTTTTTGACTTCACGTGTCTTCATTCTAAGTGTTTTCCACAAAATACGTATCTTTATTTTTGCAAGAAAGTACTCTGGTTGCTCCTGGAGTCCATAGGGGCATGGATGCAAAGTTCTTTGGAATTATTTTCTTTTCTTGGGGTGTTTTTTGTAAGTATCTTTTGAAGATATTTTATTTCAGGGGTTTTTAAGAAAATATTTTTGGAAGATATTTTCATTCTGGGGTATTATTGCAATTAACCCTTTTTGGAGGGGTCATTTTGTAATTAATGAAAGTTATTGTAAAATACTTCATCTAGAGCCTGGATCCTCGTACGAGATTCATTTTCACTTTTCGTTGACTCGTAAATTCTTGGAATTTCCTTCTGGTCATTTTTGTTCAGTTTTAGGGTTTCTGGCCTCGGTTACCGCCGAACTTGTTCGGGGCATATCTCTCTGCTCGGAACTTGGTTTTAACGCTGTTTCTTCCGTTGTTTATATTTTCTCATTTTGAATCTTTTTTGTTCACAGGGTTTTGCCATTTGAGCGCGTTTGCTCAAATTCCACTTTTCTGGGCCCGTTCGGGGCACTTTTTGAGATTTCTTTAAAAGGGGGGGTGAAATATTTCATTTTTCATCTTCCCCACTCACCTTGCATGACCAGAGCTCCTATGGCAGCCCAAGGGAGGCTGCCACCACCTCTCTCCTCTTTTGAACTTCATTCCTTTGTTAAAAAGTTGAAGTGCCTTTACGTTTTGTGTTCGTGTTGACAACGCGCTTCTTTCACCCTTATTAGAACCTGTTTTTGGCCAAATTTTGAGTTCGGATTTGAAGTCAAGTTGTCATTTTGATGGGGGCTTCTTGTGGGTTCATGTAGATCGTGTTGTCCCCGACAAAACCCTTCGGTATCGTCGGATTCGGAGCAGCTTTTTTTCAATGGGCTTTTGAGATTTTCATCTCAAATTGAGGTAGGGGATGTTTTAGGGTTATATTAATGTTGTATTGATTGTTATATGAGCATATACAACTTGTGAGCATGCCTTGTTCAAGTTATAGAATTTAATTTAATTATTTTCTTTGTTTAAGATTTAATTCTCATGATGCTAGGTAACTTAGAATTAAATTGTGGCATGCTAGAAATTTAGGCCATGGTATGGTGGTTGATATATATTAAATTGGGATTATTTGAATAAGAATTACAAATTTTATTTAATATTTATCTTTTGTGAAAGTTTAATTTACCTAGTTGTATCAAGCATAGAATTAACTTGTAATGTGATATTAAAGTAGGCCTTGGTGAGTTCTTTAACATATATTAAATTGAAGACATTTAGATATGTTTGAAAATCTAGAGAAAATTAATTAATTAGCTTAATTAATTTTATTTTTAAGTGTTGTAGGCACTTAAATTGATTTTGGATATAATGTATGTGAAGACTATGCTATGTTCTTTAACATATATTAATTTGAGTTTATTTGGGATTAGTATGAAATCTAGAGACTTTTCATGTTAGGTTGAAAATCCCTTTTAATGTACTAAAATTAATTACCTTGTGAGCATATTACTAATTGGATGTAGAATTAGTACTTGGGGCCTCTTAAAATGGTAATTGGACTTAGCATGATATAGAATATCATTGACTTGTAAAACTTGTTTAAATATATCTTGTGTAGGTATATAGCTTGTTAGAATATTACAATTGTTTACCTTGAAAGCTTGTTACTAAATTGAAACTTATTTAGTACTTGTGGCTTAGGATGGTAATGTGATTCAATTGTTGTAAAATGTTCTTGCTTTGTGTATAATTTCATATTGAAGACTTGACATGTCATATGCTATTTAGACTTGAATCCTAGGACATGGTTTGTGTGGATTCAACCTTATTTGTGCATGGAAGATGGTTTTATGCATTATTGATTTTGATGTAAGTTTGGTCTAACTTATTGATTTTAGTATAAGTTTTGAACTTATTGATTTTGGGAAGCTTGTAAGGACGTATTTCACGTGATTGCTAGTTTTTGGCTCTTGTACAGAGACTAGAATCTTCTAAGTCATAAGTGTGCACTAGGTAGTACCTTGTGGGTCGTAATTGCCCGGAATAACTTATGCATGTGCGCACTAGGCAGTACCTTGTGGGTTGTAATTGCCCGGAAACACTTACTTGGTCTAGTGACCGCATGTCCTAGTCTTTCCACTATTTGATTTCGCATTTAATTTTAAGTTGTTAATCATGGATTACTTGTAGCTTAAGAATTAATGCTTGCTTTAGATATTTGAATCTTATTTAGTATACTTGAAACTATATACTTGTTTTGTTCATTTAGATCTCATATAGTGTATTTGAATTTGTATGCTTGCTCTGTGAGTTTAGATTTCATTTAGTATGCTTGTGCCGTGTATACTTATCTTAGGCATATCTCTCTTAGCTTAGTATACTTGTGTCAGTATACTTGATTTACGAGATTTTCAAATAAAATGCATACTTGTGTAAATATGCTTAGACATTGCATGACTTGTTTTCATGTGGTTTAGTATACTTGGAAATATATGCTTGTATGTTGTATAACATGTTTAACATTGTTTAGTATACTTGAGCATGTATACTTGTATGCCGTTGTTCACTTTAAATTGCATGAGTAGCTTAGGATGCTCCCTGAGTCTCATTTTGATATAGATGTTAGGTGGCATGAGCCCCTTTAACATGTTTCATCTTAAGGTGATATAATTGTAAAATACTAGGTCGATGCATGCTCATCTCCTACGAGTAGCTTTATGTTACTCACCTACGTAGTGGGGACATTTTTCAGGTACCGGGATCAAGATTCGGGATTCACATCATGCTTGGATGATTTGTAGACTTGAAGTTCTCATTTCTTGTAAAAGTTGGCTTGAAATGCCACTTGTAGCCTTATATGTCAAAATGTGTATATTTGATTCCAATTATGTAATGTATACATAAAGTACACTCTATGCAATGTATTTAACATATATGAGATGAGGCTGAAGGCCAATGACATGTATCTTGTATTTTATACAACGTTAACTTTATGAAATATTATGAAAATATTGAAAAATGCTACGTCATTGCTTTATAACTTTTGCATCGGGTGTGGGAATTCCATTCTTATTCTTTCATAGGGTCTTATAAATCATGTTTGAAGTGTGTCCAAGGGCCAAACAGTAATTTGAAATCATTTGATAATTTTGGTTTTCAAATTTCCCTTTTCTTGTTCATTTTTGCCTTTTTGCCCGTTGGGGGGTCGGATTTTGTATCGGTGGTATTTTTAAGCCATGGACCATTGTAGCGCGTCCAAATAGGTAAGTTACATTTGTGTGTATGGTCGTTTTCGGGCAAACCTTTTTCTTTGGTGAAATGAGTCTCCTATGGACTCATTTTGAAATTTTGTTGTATAATCTGATCTAGGGGCATTCTAGACCTTTCACATCAGTTTTAATTTCTTCTTTCGACATGGTTGAATAGAAAATGTGATTTTAGGGGGGGTTTCTTCTTCTTCTTTTTTTTTTTTTTTTTTTTTTTTTTTTTTTTTTTTTTTCCAGAAAATGTCGTCTTAGTACCGGAAATCCCTCGTGAAGTTTCAGCTTCTAGTTTGCATTTTAGCATCTTTTTGGTCTTCGTGACCAGATTTCATGGAGGGGCATTTTGCGCATTTTACAGTGAGTTGTTTTTTTAATTCTCTCGCGTGTCACGTAGAAAACTCGATTTTAGGGGGGGGGGGGGTTTCTTCTTCGTGTTTTTCCAGAAAAACTCGTCTTGACCTCCGTTGCAAGCCTCAGTTTTGGAAAACCTGCTTTGGACCTTATTGTTAGCATGCGCATGCCATTGGGCGCCGGTGCGCATGCCGGCATGGGTGCCGGGCGCGCATGGGGCATGTCATGGCCTTCGTCAGGCTACCGCGACGTCAAAACTTCAAACACTCGTTTCTCCCTCGTCCGGACTCCAAATCGAGTGAACTTTTTTTTGAACTTGATTAATTTTTCGCTGTCTTTCCAATGGTGTGCTCGGTTGCACTTATATCTTCCTAGATAATTACCAATTTACCCTTTTAACCTTAAGTGTTCATTTTTCTTCGTCATGCCGTTTCTCCTTCTTCCGGACTCCGAATCATGCGATTCTTGAGTCCATCTTGATTAATTTTTCATTGTCTTTCCAGCGGTGTGCTCGGTGGCACCCGATTCCACGGTTCTTAAAAATGACTATTTTGCCCATGGGGGCTTATTTGTCATATTTTTGGTCTTTTGCTTCCGTGTCAGTTCTCATTGAGTTCCACGACCTCATGGAAGGTCATTTTGACTTCTTAGAGTTTTGTTTTCTGTGTTCGCTTCCGCATATCGGATCCGTTATTAGGTCAATCTTCTGTTTATCACAGGACATGCTGGCCTAAAAACTATGGTTGTCATAGTACTAGAACCATGTCCTAGCCGTAGCCAAACAACGACATCCTCAAGTTTCCAAAATCAACAAGTTGGGCAACAACGTATATATCAACATGTATTTACAAGATAATCAACTATCTACCACGCACAACCAAATTTTGAAACACATACAATACATGCTCTAAGTCTACAGCTACTATGGCATGACAAATGTCGAATCTTCAGTGTGCGATTCGTTACACGCTATAACAATGTTACTCAATATTGAAAACGTAAACTCATTAATCTAAATATAACAATAATGTTATCTAATGCTCAAAATGTAACCAAGTGAATATACAACAAGTCCAAGTCCATGATTTAAACATAAAAACAACTTCCAAAACACGATTAAATCCATGGAGCAATTAGATAAAATTTAATTGAATAAAATAATTAAATTCTCTAGATTTCAAAACAATTACAAATGGCATCAATTTAATACATATTAAAGATAATATTAAGGTCATTGCAATTATCATATCAATACTTTAATTAAAGCAGTGAATAGTAAAAATAAATTAATTAAATAAAAATAATAAATTTCTTTTGATTTCAATATTCATCCAAATATTCCCAATTTAATATATATTAAAGAACATATCAAGTTCATCACTATTATCAAGTGAAGGCCTAACTAAATACCAAGTCCTTAATTAATTCCACACAATATACAACTATGTGAATTAAATTTTTAACTAATGACTAATAAAATTAAATCCTAGATTTCATGCATAAACATAGCGTAAGCATCAAAAACAATAAATCACATACCACATAAACCTATAATCATTCCCTACCTCAATTGGAATGAAAATCTCAATTACCACCGAAATGAAATCGCCCCAAATTTTTGGTCCGTAAGACAGATTTTTCAGCTTGTTACCTTCAACTTAGAAAATTCATAAAAAAATCATTTCTAATCTGAATTGTATGAATCCAAAGCCCAATGAAATCTTAAACACTGTAATTTGATAATATCAATTTAGTTTAACAAAATATTTTTCCAATTGAAACAAGTTTGACCCACAACTTCGAAACAAATTCTACCCAGAAAACACATTTTTAGCCCGTAGCTTCCAACTTTGAAAATTCATGAAAAATTTATTTGACATCCAAATTGGGCAAAATTAATTTATTTTGAAAGTAAACATATGAGAGTATAAAACTGGAAATTTAAGCCATGATCCAATGTCAAAAGGTTAGTGAAATAAATAATCTAAAAATATGTTTTCCAGCTGCAATAAAAACATGGACAATAGATAGTTTTGGATTTTTAATAAAATTTAGACATGCTCTAAAATTGTGAAATTTTTTTGAGTAGTGTAAGACCCATGGGGGAAGTTTTAGTAAATTTCTAGGCAATTGAAGCAACACAGCTCCATATAAAAATTCATTTCCGGACCAGATAAGGGAAATATTTAAATTTCTAGCAACTAGCTTGCAACTTCAAAAATTCATAACTAATTCATTTTAAATCCAAATTACATGAAACCAAACTAAATGGAAGCTAATTGATTATATTTTCATGTTCTATATTTAATTTGACAAGATTAATTTCAAGTTAAAACAGTTTAAGGGCAGAATATAAGTCATTTTCTTCTATGCATGTAAATCACTCAATAATGACATAAAAATACTTCAAAATCATGGATCAATAGGTCATCATATTCATACCTCAAAGAGAGTAAAGCCCCCTTACCTCACTAGAGAATTGAATCTCTAGATACCAAAGCAAAACTAGGAGTTAGGCTAGATCCTTCAAGGGTTTTGTAAAGGAGGATGAGAGGAAGCTTTTCTCTCCCAAGCTTAAGATCAAAGGATGAGTGGAAGGGGCAAAAAGTGAGCTCACAAGCTTAAGCATCAAACCCCTCTAATGGTGGCTAGGGTTTTTGGTGAGGGAGGAAATGAAACAATAAGATGAAGTGTGAGTGGAGGAATTAGAAATCCTTTAATCACTATGTGATCTTACACCATGGTCAACACACACAAGTTTTAGTCAATTTCACAAAAACCCCTCTTTAAAACCATAAACCCAAAGTGGCCCAAAAATAATTACAAGACTTAATTTGGAGCATACACTTTTCACTCATTCAAGCATCTATTGTGGGCTTAATCCTAAGCTTACATTTGTCAACCATCCAAGCCAACAAGTGCACCTATCCTAGGTCAACAAGTTGTTCAGTCTCCATCCTCCACATGTCATCATCCAAGGCATCAAAGTGTCTGCACACAAATGCCAATAAGTGGACCAATGAGAATGTGACACTTGTCACATTTTTTAAAAATTACAAAAAGGTCCTTTTTGAAAATATCTTCCAAATTAAATTACAAAATGGTCCCTAAGATGAAAAACAATTACTTTACATAATTACACTAAAAGCCCAAAAGTTTAAGAAAATTACCAAAAGTTATGCATCCATGCCCTTTACAAGAAAAGTAAACATTTAGCATGCTTTTATACAAAAGTAAAAATGTAGATATCGTAGAAATTAAATATCATTGATGCATGCAAAGCCGAAGTCAAATCCGAGGGCAAAAAGTGAGGTTATGCAACGAAAAAGGAAACCAGAAAAAGACAAAAACTGAATAGTGACGAAAAATGAAAAATGTGGAAATGACTTGGTCCTTAAAGGAAGTTGTCAATCCGAAGAAAAGAGTCTTAGAAACCATTTCCAAGCACTCGATATGATACTAAGTGATGGGAAACCAAACACAGAAGAGAAAAGACAACGAAAAAAATTTTTCCGTAAAATTTGAACAAAAAGAATAGGAATGAAAATGACTGGGTCATTACAACCTTCCCACCTTAAAGGGATTTCATCCCCGAAATCCAGCCCCAACAAAACAAAAGGTAAAACAAGGATAACTACGAAGTACATCTTTGAGTATCCCACATAATATGCTATGAAAGCAATACCAAAACTGGAAGACAACGTACAAGCCAATGTCATTCGCACCCACGTGCTCACGACAGGAAAACCTCTCAAAAGAAAAGTGACCTCACGACCACACAACAAGTCAAAGTCACACATAAAATCTAAGGTCAGACAAAGGAATGGAAGACAATAACCGTAACCATTCCTCCTGGTGAACCATCATACCGATCCAAAAATAACCACCATAAGAACTCCAAGATAATCACATATCAAATCAAGGTACTGAACAAGGATGATGTGGCAGTACGAATAGCGACCAGAACCCGCCCACGACGTACTCAAATGTGTGGTAGCAATGACAGTGCCTAGTGCCTGCCCACACTTACTCGTCAGTAAGGTAGCATCGACGGTAACTAAGAATCGCCCACAACACACAACTTTGTACGGTAGCATGATAGTATAAGGCACTTGTTCATAACCTGCCCCCACTAGGCCTACCCATAAAACCTCTCGATACAAATGACATCAATGCCGTGAATCATTATTACCAAAAGCACTGCGGGAACCGGGCATCTTGTGAGAGTTGGGGTAGTAAATCCCAAAACTCTGACAACAATGTCATAGGCACCGCTGCGCTTATGGCCTTAAATCCTCAATACAACCAAACTAACAACTCCAACGCCTCAAAACACTCCTATTAACAACATCAATCAAGAATCCAAAGCCCGACGAGCAAAACAACATCTCCAAAATCCCAGATATCATCCTAAAACAGATCAACTATAAGACTACTCATCGTAATCAAATATCGGATCAATATCCCTATCACAGATAACTAAATCCTCGAAAAAAAAAGTCCACCACGTGGCACACACATCAAAATCCCAACTATCAAGGTTACATAATGAATCTCCCAAAACCGTGCTTGGCATTGCCAAGTTAAATCAAAATTCCCCTATTTCAATCCAGAACCAATCACTAGAACTACGATTTCCCCAAAACTACGCCTAGCCATAACTAGGACGAGAAAACTTCACAAACAAGCCAAATCCAACAGCAATTCCGTAAAACCTTTATTAAGAGTCAATCATATCCAAGTCTCCTAAACTGAAACAAGTCTCCAAAAGACATTCTCAAAAGAGCATCGAGCTCACCTCACGAATTAAACAAATCCTCAATGATATGGACACAAGTCCCTATAAAATGAACTCACACTAATCGACTCACTCTGAGCACCACAACTTCGTTAACAATCATGGCAAAACTCCCCAAGGGAAGACACGAAAAAAATAAACCACTAGTTCTAAGAAGGACAACACCACGAATCCACCTCTGAAACAAAAGACAACAAGGTCAAAGACTTCGCCCCCTACATGGGAGTAAGTCGACCAAAATCCACCAAATCCTCACCAAGGACTTAAGACAACAACGGCAATCCTTACGGACTAACCAACCCCAAAACCGTGCACAAGGCGATGAAGAGAAAAGACTCACTCCTTGTGAAGTCCTAAATACGAACCAAGAAAAAGAGGAGAAACCCTATTCTCCCACAAGTGTCAACACGATGAGCACTAAAATGGAGCATTCTTCCCACCTTGGGGAAGTAGACAGCTAAAGGCAAAACAAATGTGAAAACTCCTCTACAAGGAATCTCACAACGAAACTGATAGGGAAAAATAACCTACCTTGACCAACCACCAGACTTCTTCGACATATTTCATTATCAGAGATAAAGATTTTCCTTGGATAAGAATGATGACATTTCTTATCCAGGATAATGAATGACGACGTGGTTCAACAGGGTAAGGATAACCTTGGCATAATTTGAGGAAGTCAAAATAGTAAATCTTATCTCGACAAATCTGGCAACAATTGATCTCGTTTGATCTTGCACAAACTGATCTCCCGCGGGATCAATCCGATTCTAATCGGTAGCCATAAATAGGGCACCAAGCCGTTAAAGAAGGTACGAAAAAAAAACCCTTAAAGAGAATACACATAATTATTATGTGATAAGATTACAAGTACTAACTTGATCGTCGGAGGGTCCTCGGCCGGCACCCCACCGGTGCCATTCGAGGTGACGTCCCTTTGTTTTGTAGGTAAACGCCATCGTTCCGAGTCGTGAGGATTTCTGCATCAACAGAAACCATTACAGAAATTGGCATACAACTACGTATGACCGAGGGAAACAAAAAGGGAAAACCAAACACAGAAGTCATGCATATGACAAGGAAGGCGACTACCAAATAAGTAAATCTACTCACATAGATAAAGTTAAGAGTACATGCAACATGTCTCCACGTAAACACAAAAGCATGTCATTAAAACACAGTAACAACATGACATCTCTAAGCATATATGTAAGGCATGCTAATGTCACATAACAAGAAGATAAATATGGATAGACCTCCACTTACTGATGCATCGTAATAACATAAATCATACTACTAACATGGTAGTAAACGAAACCGCAGAAGATAAAATGATGCAACAATGAACCTTATGGATATCGTGTCCTAGAGTGTCTAGGTAAAAGGAAAACAAGTCCTAGCTAAAATCTGACTCCAAAAACCAATGTGACAACAACCTGTCTCAAAACAAATGTGATCCCTCACCACAATGGTAAGACTCTAACAATCCATCTTCAAATCTAAAGGTGACACTATGAGTGACACCAACAATGCAATGCTCTCACCAACCCAAAACATTGATCAATCGACTCGACCACAAAAGCGTTATCATGCAAGGAGAACTCAAAGAAAATGGCAACTATAGCCATACCATCAACAACCAAATCAATCTCAAGAATCGTCCCTAAAACGACCATCAATCACTGACCAAAAGGACTACGCCTATCGAAACAAAAACTAATGTCGGTTCCATCTGAACTGCGCTTGTAGCTAGCTAGTATGGTAGCATGACAGTTCCATGCACCCGCCCACAAACTTACCCGCCCACGAAAATTACAATCTCAGAGGAACCTTTCAAAACAACCAAGGATCCTAAGAGGTCCATAACCTCATCATAGCCCAAAACCAACAAATCCAGCCTTACAACTACGTCAATGACTCAACTCATGGAGCCTAAACAAAAGGTGTCTCTCCATCTACCTCAAAACCAATGCTAGATCAACAACGACCTAAACTACAATGAAACTGTGACTACAATCACCATCAATTTTAACTCGTGCCTTAATGACTAATCCTGTGTCATGCCAAATATGCAAAACAGTTATGCATATACAAATCTAACCTAGCATACATCATATGTTATGCTCTTTACAATGGAATACAATCATTCCAAAAAAATGGCATACCACATGTAACACGTAAGCCCATAAACATGTTATCAAACCAAAATATGTTATCATAAAGCATATAAACACGTAAAATAAAGCAATAAAAATGTGATATGCACCCAAAACCCATCGTCCAAGGTATTCAAACCTAGGAGCTCCGATACCACCTGTGACAGCCCTGGTTTTTTCAAGCCAATGTGTCCTGTGATGAACCAAAGATTGAACCGATAATGGATCCGAATGCGGAAGCAAAAATAGAATATAAGACTCTAAAAAGTCAAAGTGACCTTCTGGACATCGTCCTACCATAAGCTTAAGAGTGTGTATTAAGGCGAGGGCCAAGTTTTACATTTATAAAAGCCACTACTACCTTCACTAAAAATATAGTTAGGGTGAGTAGGGATCGTCCCAAAGGATTGGAGTCGAATTTGGTTATGGAATCACTATTAGGGTTAAGAGGTCGAGTGATCAAACAAATAGTTGGTTGGTTGATTAAACTAGAGACCAAATTAAACTAAATAATTGAATGCAATAAAGAGTAAGTAAGAGAGAGATCTTGGGGTTTAGAGGTCACCACTAAGCAATACTTTTCTACACCCTTAACAAGTGACTAATGAGGGAAATGTGTGTTGCAATATTGATGTGTATGTGTGTTTGGTTGATTCAATTAGTAAGGGTGACCAATTAAGTATATATTGTCTAAGCAACATGTGAAAAGCACAATATATCTAACAATAAGTATATATTATCTAAATAGCATGTAAAAAGCACAATATATCTAGCAAGTGAATAATCCTTTCATTAAGCCAAACCAAATACACCATAAGGTTAGAGACATATGCTACTTGCATTCAAAAGTATGGAACATCAAACAACAAGTATGGATTGTCCTGCCAACTAACAACTATGCTACCACTACACTACAATTAAGCTAATGACATGAAATTAAACTAATTAAGCTAAGGGAGAGGCACAATCCATCAAGAAATGAGTATAAACCATTAAGAAAATTACAAGAGCATTCCATTAAGCACAATGTTTTGACAATCTCTAGATCTATGGCATTAATACACATAGACATGCATCAATAACATAAGAAATAGAGACAAACACATGAACATCTATTCTAGCATATATAGACATATGGATAGAATAAAATGATCAATTGGAAGCATTAAACCACATAAATTATTGAATAAACAAGATCTATATATATATAAGTGCCAAAACATGTATTACAACACTAATCCCTCAATAATACACAAAATAAAGATGTAGAAAGCATGCTTGGGGCTAACTCTAGCCTTAAGAGGATGTTTAGCCACTCATGGTAGTGCTTCTCCAACCCTCAAGGGCTAACTCCATGGTAGAGATTTGCTCCTTGGTTGATGAAGAGTCTCCAATGGTGTCTCTAGCCTCCTCCTCCTCTAAGCTTCCTCTCCAAGAGTTCTACAAGGTATGATATGATATGATGTGATATGATGCAAAAAGTAATCCTTATCCTTATATAGGTAGGTCAAATGACACCCAAAATAAGCTGGGGTCGTATAGCAAATATTCCCCAATGATTGGATAAAGGATAACTTTTTATAAGCTGGAAATTTAACTTTTTCACACTAGAGGAAGTTCGATCGATCGAACCTTGGACTTGGATCAATCGAACATGGCTGAGATCTATCGAACTGAAGTTGGATCAATCCTCAATGGCGGCGCTTTTTAGATAAAAACAAATCCGAGATATTTTGAAGATATTTTTGGGAAAAGGACAAAAGTGGTTGGTAGGGTGGTACAACTAGATAAGATTAATCATTTGGATAAGGACAAGGTAGTTCGATCGATCGAAGAATGATGTTGGATCGATCAAACTTTTGAGATCTTTGAAAATGTCATCATGGCTCTGATCCATCTTGAAGTGCTGAGATCGATCATGTTGGATCGATCAAGCTTTGATCTGAGATCGATCGAAGATGTTGATTTCCACATTTTTCTTCCTTTTACTTCCACTTGGCTCATTTCTTTGATTCATCCCAGAATTATTTCATTTCTGCTCTTAGTTGGCTAAGTTAGCTTATTTTTCGGATAAGTGCCTGAAAATGGAAATAATACAAAATCAATCTAAAATGGTAAAGTAAGATAGATAAAGTTACTAGAATGCCTAAGCTTAAGGGGTTTAAATACGCACTTTTCAGCACTCATCACACCCCTAAAATTAAATATTGCTAGTCCCTAGCAATGAACTAGAAAGTAAAGGAATGAAATGAATAATTAAACAACTATGAACTAGAAAACAATAAATGGATAATGCCACTTTCGTAGGGAACATGATTGCACTTAGCATATGCAACAAGCCTTTTAAACCCCTAGGTTACCCCTAGTGGACGAGTGAAATCTCATTAAGGTTTCCAGAAATGATACCCACAAACATTAAGCTCATTCTTTCTAAAGAGAGACTAATATTGCAAACAAGCATTGGGAGAAAACTACCTCAAGTATGCAGTTTTTCAAACATTTCTAAACAATCTCCCAAAATCTCAACATCAAGCAAGCAAGTATGGTCCTCCACACATCAAGAAAATGATCATGCAAATCAAAACAAGTCTAGAATCCTTTTGAGTGAGCTGGCATCAAATATGTTGCTATCTAAGCCAACTAAAGAATTAATCACATCCTTACCATCAAACTAGCACACAAATCTAGTACCGATCATCAAGACAAAAAGTGGACCTTTTTATTAAAGCTTTATTGTTCTAGGTGCGCTTATTCTTTTCACTCGATCAATTTTTTTATATTTTATATTTTATATTTATATTTATTTTTTTTAGGATTAAAGATGGAAGTATGGTGCAATGTGTTGATCTATTAAACTTTCTAGCGATTCATGAGGTCGAGCGTTAGGTCAATGACTTCCAAACCAGACGGCTTTAGGGCACTAGGTGTTCAAACACCCCTACAAACTTACAAGCTCAAAACAACTAGGCTACAAATCAAAACAACCTCCATCTAATCATTTCCCACTTCTTACCTTTTGGGAGAAGTCCTCACTTTTTTATTGCTTTTGCAACTTTTTCTTCTTATTCTTTATTTTTTTATTTTTTATTTTTATTTTTTTTTGTGAATATTAACCTAGAGTTTGGGCCCTCCACCTTTCGGCGTGAGAAGTTCAATGCTTGATGAGGCTAGAATCCCGGCTACTTAGTGAAAAGGGGTTGTTATCCACCTTTATTAAGAATGAAAGCTTTCAATGCACTACTAGCCCAATTGGGATATAGCCAATTCAATAATCAACAAAGCATGTACCCCATAAATGAATGCTAGTGTGCGCCTGTGCTAGTGTAGAATTCTAAAGTGAATCTCAAAACAATCACAAAATCAAGATGATGTAGACCACAAGTGCAACCAAGATATCAATCTTTCGAAAAATTTACTCCTAAATGGCATCCATAAGGCATACAAGGAGTATTGGACTCTCAGGTCAAGCAATTTTTAAATTTTAAGCAATACAGTCCTCAAAAGATCAAAATCATAGCTAGATATGGACCATTCATAGAAAATCTCTCAAATACACAAGTCATGCTCAAAATTTTGAAGTTTAAAGCTAACATTGTAAAGTACAACATTACCCCCAAACTTAAACGGCACAATGTCCTCAATGTGCAAAGAGAACAAAAGGAAAGAGTATATCGGTGCAATTAAGGCAAATAATGGTTGGGACTGAAGTATCCAAAGTAGGTGGCATGGCCCCCCTAAACTTGGGATTAACTGTGGTCTTGAAATTTGGCACTCGGATAAACTCATCAAATAACAAAAAGGGATAATCAGTGCACAGTGGACATGTAAGTGTAAATGAAATAAAACAGTGAGAGAGGTATAAGGGTGGTCCTGAAAATTATGTAGCAGTCTCTCTTACTGTAGTCACTGTGATGCACCTGATAGAGTTAAACAGATAGATATGAGAACATAATAGATGACATCCATAACAAAAACATATATAAAGAAAATAAAGTATAGAGTACATCAAAAGAGCAAAGCCGACATATCCGCGGATATCCCTAGATAAATCTCGGAGTGCAGTCATGACATTCGTGCAGAATGTAGCAAAATCAGCTCGGTAAGCTATAGTATCAGCTCGAATGGCTGCAGTATCAGCTCTGATAGCAACCACTGCATCCTTAAGAGCCTGAAGACGCTCTCCAAAGCCGGGAGTCTGACTAGGAGCCTCAGGTACGGATGAATCAGAAGAAAGATCCTGAGTCTGCTCATCCTCATGTGTTGGCGACCTAGCTGGAGAGTGCTGCTCTACATCATCTGCAGGTCGCTCTAAATTGATGTCTACGTGCTCGGCAGCTGGACCTACTGGTACATCGTTCGCTGCGGGGTCTGCTGCTGTTGCCTTTGCTGCTGCCTCTGCCGCCTCAGCCTCGAGCTCCTCTGCAGCCACTACTGCGTGGTCCTGCAGTCTGGTGATAATAGCATTGTAGCTTTTGTCCCAGTCCTTCTTCAAGAAGTGACAGGAACCTCTCTCAGGGTGCTCTTGAGGATGGAAAGGATAACGCTAATCGATCAGTATCTAGGTGATGAGGTGGCCGAATGGAAGAGACTTAGCCCTTCTGGGCTTCTCCTTGCTGATATACTCATCGAAGATCTTTTTCATCATGCTCCAGATGAGTACGGGGATACAGTGGCCTGTATAAAATGCAAAGAAAGTTGTCAGATTGTCTCCTCGTCGCTGAATCTTGTGCCCGGCCATATATATGTTCCGAAAGAGAACGGAATCAAAGAACCATAGGTCATCTGGAAGAAAAGTGCGGGTCTTGCCATCGGCATGGTGACCTGTCAAGAAAGCTGCCATGTCGGCATAAGAATGCCTGTATAGCCTCGGATATAGCTCCTGTAGCTCTAGAGGGCATCGGTGTGGACAATGGCATGATCTGGCTAGTGTGTCCATAGTAATAGTAATCTGATAGCCATCTATAATAGTGACCAACTCTGCCGTCGTACGCGAGGATGGTCGGAGGTTCTGGAAGAACATCCGTACTAGTCGCGAGTAGACTGGCTCAGTAACTGGGGCAAGAATAGCTGCAAGGCCCCTCTGGATAATATCATCATAAGCTGATCAGGTCAGCACCGATCTGGAGAAGAAATCTGCGTCGAACACTAACTCATGGTCCACTGTCATATGCGCATATCTAGGCGCGGGCCTGTCATGCTTTCGAGCTGGCTGAACTGGCTGGTGTGGTGGAGATGGTAATGGTGAATGCTCAGCCTCAGCCTCAGCCTGTGATGGAGATGGAGATGGTGTAAACGTAGGCTAAGCCTCAGAAGGAGATGGAATATGATCAGCCTCAACCTCTTGAGAAGGTGACTGAGGTGGAGTAGGCTATAATGGCTCCTTCTGTGCATAAAAGGGCTCTGCTGGCTCCTCTATCCTAGGTCTGATATGTTTCTGAGGCCCATGTTGCCTCTTGGCAACAGTCTTGCGCTTAGTTATGGCCTGAAAAATAATTTAAAAACTTACAAGGGGAGTCAGTGCTAAAATAAAGAATTGAAAGTACAAAATAGAAACATGCATGTCAAATAAGACAAAACAGATAGATGACATGAATCTATGCAAGTGACAGGATATGAAGCATGTTAAACAATGTAAGTATGAAATGCATCTAATGTGGAATATCACAGGCATTGGGCATATATGAGATAGGATGAACATAATACATGATGAATGAAGTGTGTATGAGATCTGTGAAGTTTGATCGATCACAAAAAAATGTGAGATCGATCTCAAAACTTCGATCGATCTGAGAAACTGAAAAAGATGAGTTCGATCGATCTCTTAAGATCGATCTGAGATAGAAGTTCGATTGATTGAACTGTGCGAAGACGAAAATTGAAAGGTCACAGATCTGTGACTTTAGAAGCACGGGGGCCACACGAATAGTGTCGTGGGCCCATCAACACAACAATTCCTCAATCCTACTCACTTTACAAAGCCTATACTCCCACAAAACAAATCAAAACTCAAAAATATATAACCATATATACATATATATACACATATATACAAAAAGCTTCAAGCCGGAAACAATGGAGGTAAATCATCACCATACATCCTAGATCTAATAGTAAGCAACATGTATTGAACAAGTTGAAGCTTGAAATCACAAGATGTGGCTCGGATCTTACCTCAAGTAGCGAGAGAAGATGAGAGGAAGATGGAGATGAAAATCCGAGAGGAGAGAGAGAGAATCGACGTTTGGATCTCGCCAGGAATCTCGCCGGAGAAGATGATGAAGATGGGGCACAATGGTGACGGGAATGAGGGACAAGGGTTTGGAGGGTTGGATCGATCTAATGAATCGATCTTGAGACCCTCAGGTTCTATTTTTAAAAACTTTTCCCGTTCAGTTCGATCGATCGAACTGAGATTTCAGATCGATCGAACTGTGATGATCTCTCTTCAAAGTGTTTTTGGAATTTTTGAAAATTAAAAAAAACTAAAATTAAAAATTAAAAAATTAAAATTGAAAAATAGAAAATATTTTTAGATTTTTGAAAAATAAGAATAAAAATAAAATAAAGAAAATAAAATCTTTTTGGATTTTTGGAATAAATAAAGTAAAAATCTTTCTCTTCTTCTTTTTTTTTTTTTTTGGAAAATAAAATGAAATAAAATAAAATAAAATAAATATTTTTGGATTTTTGAAAATTAAAAAGTCAAATAAAGTCAAAAAAAAGTCAAAATAGAGAATTGAAGAACAGAGATCGATCTGAACAAAATGATCGATCGATCAGACATAGAGCAAAAATATGCAGGTTTTTGGTTCAAAAATTTGGCTAAGTGTTGCAACTTGCAGATCGATCGAACTTTGAAGTTGGATCGATCGAAGAACTTCAGATCGATCTTGAAATGTTTTCGATCGATGAGACAGAGAGCTGATGTGACGACCCTGGTTTTTAGGCCAGCGTGTCCTGTGATGAACCGAAGATTGACCCGATAACGGATCCAATATGCAGAAGTGAAAATAGAAAACAAGACTCTAAGAAATCGAAGTGACCTTCCATAAGGTCGTGCAACTCAATGAGAATTAATGCGGAAACAAAAGGTCAAAAATATGACAAACAAGCCCCCAGGGGCAAAATAGTCATTTTTGAAAATATAGATTTCGGTACCACCGAGCACACCAATGGAAAGACAACGAAAAACTAACCGAGATGGACTCAAGAATCACATGATTCGGGGTCCAGATGAAGAAGAAACGGCATGACAAAGAAAAACGAGCACTTAAGGCTAAAAGGGTAAACTGGTAATTATTCAGGAAGATCTAGGTAAAACCAAGCACACTGTTGGAAAGACAACGAAAAATTAGTCAAGTTCAAGAAAAAGTTCACTCGATTTGGAGTCCGGACGAGGGAGAATGAGTGAAAACAAAGATTGACATCACGACGTCGAGACGAGCACCCCACGAGCACCCTGACAAGCCCCACGAGCATCCTGACAAGCACCATGACATGCTAGGAAGGAAAACAACTCAACCAGAATTGAGAGCAGAAACGAGGTCCGAAACGAATTTTTATAAAAAACACGAAGAAGAAACCCCCCTTAAAATCAAGTTTTCTACCCAACCTCATGAACGGAATAAAAAAAAACTCACTGTGAAATCCCCAAAATGCCCCTAGATCAGAACTGGACAAGAGGGCAAAAAGCTGCTACAGGATCTGTCTACTTCTGAGATAAAAAACGGGCAAGAAGATGAATTTTTCTGAAAAAACACAAATAATAAACCCCCCTCAAAATTGATTTTTCTACGTGACTAGCTAGAGAACTAAAAAAAAATACAATGTAGAATTCCCGAAATGCCCCTCCATGAAATCTGGTTATGGAAGTCCAAAAAGCTGCTAAATAAAAAAAACAGAAAGCTGAACTTTGAGATGGATTTCCGATACCAAGACGATGTTTTCTGGAAAAATACAAAAAAGAAACCCCCCCTAAAATCACATTTTCTATGCGACCATGTCAAAAGAATAAATTAAAACTGATGTGAAAGGTCTAGAATGCCCCTAGAACAGATTATGCAACAATAATGCAAAATGAGTCCATAGGAGGCTCATTTCACCAAAGAAGAGGGTTTGCCCAGAAACAACCATGCACGCAAACGTAACTTACCTATTTGGACGCGTTACAATGGTCCACGGCTTAAAAATACCGCCGATGCAAAATCCGAACCCCCCAATGGCTAAAAAGGCCTAAAATTGAGATAAATGGAACCAAAATGAGAAACCTAGAATGAAATGGTGTTTGGCCCTTGGCCACACCTCATACATGATCATAGAAACCCTATGAAGAAGAAAGAATGAAATTCCCACACCCAATGCAAAAGTTATGAAACAAAGACTATTAATTTTTCAAGGTTTTCACAATGACTTTAAAAGTAAAAGTGCATAAAATACATAATACATGATATTGCCCTCCGGCCTTATCTTATACATGTTGAATACAATGAAAAGAGTGTGCGTATGCACACTTTACATATATGGAATCAAAGAATACAAGTTTTGTCATGAGAAGCTACAAATCATCTAAGGCAATGAAATCTTCAAATCTTGAGTCCTGTACCTGAAAGATGCCCCAATAACGTAGGGGTGAGCAACATAAAGCTACTCGTAGGAGATGAGCATGCATCGACCTAGTGTTTTATGGTTATATCACCTTATGGTGATGCATGTCAAAGGGCTCATGCCACCTAACGTCTATGTCAAGATGAGACTCAGGGAGCATCCTAAGCTACCCTAGAGTATAAGCAACAAGAATTATGATACATAAATATGTATGAAACAAATCAAGATTGGGATAATCCAATGAATATAACCAGTAAGATACATACAACATGATAAGAAAAAAATAGAATATAAGGATCACATTATCAATGCAATTTACATGATTGGGACATACCGATTTAACACGAAAAGAAGAATACACGAAGTTAAGGATAATGCACAAAATCTATGCAATGCAGCAAGGTAGAGATATTCCATAAAGCACTACAAGAAAATTACTCAAATATAAATTAACGAGAATTACATTATCGATGCAATTAACATGATTGGTATTAAACCAATTAACACGATG
This sequence comes from Cornus florida, assembly GCF_030987335.1. Taxonomy (NCBI): domain Eukaryota; kingdom Viridiplantae; phylum Streptophyta; class Magnoliopsida; order Cornales; family Cornaceae; genus Cornus; species Cornus florida. The sequence goes on from NW_026775577.1 coordinate 68,212,261, forward strand.
AGAATTATACACGGAATCAATAAAAAGGCATAATACCTATGCAAGTTTACAAGGATGGAACATTCCATATAACATGACAATAAATATGCTCGGACATATGTTAACAAGAATTACATTATCGATGCTATTAACATGACAAGGAGTATACTTGAAATCACGAATGAGGCATAATATCTATGTAATGAAACAAGATTGGAGCATTTCACATAACACGACAAGTTTAAATTTTCAAGGAATAGCAACTTGAAATTTAAAGAGCGAAATTAACCAATGTGGAAACTCGGAAATCGCCCGGATTAAAACCGTACTCTTGAGATCACTTTAGGGCTACTAACCCATGAGTACCTTTCCCTTAGTGCGCACTATAGTTGTAGGAGGACATTCCCCCGTACTAAAACCAAGTCCTAGCCATGTCAATTTTTGATTGATATCCCAAGTCCCAAAATCAACAAGTTATGTAAGTCAAGATTGTATCAAATATAATAAATACATTAACCACGTTTCATGCACAACCAAGATTTTGGAACACGCAAGTCATGCCCCTAGTTCATTAACTATCATGGCATGTGAGATGACAAGAAATCATAGTATGCAATTATTTAGACAACATCCAAGATATATAGTACATGGAGTTCATTGAAGTAAATATACCACAAGTATAAGATACATAATTCAATTACTTTCTAAGCAACATATGAGTAATTAAATCATTCCAAGACAAGTGTGCATATTCATTAAGTACATTAATGAAACCTAGATGCAAGGGGTCATGATTAAACCGATGGAAGCATAAAAAGGAAAATTTAATCAACCTAAGGGATTAAATTATCATGATTACAAGGCAAGTCCAAATGTTCTATGAACAAGGTGTGTTAAGGATCATATCAAGGTCAAGTTCAATGTCAAGTTACAAGTCCATTTCATGCAAGACATAACTATGTGAATTAAGTTCCATACAAAGGAAGTAAATGAATATAAGTTTCAACTTATCCGATTATTCTCAATTTGATACATGTGAAGAAATTTGTCACGAAAAGCATGAATTCCAAGTTAGAAACTTAATCAAGACCAATGAGCTATTGAATGGATTTTAATTATTACACTTAATTAAAATCTCTAAGCTTTGAAATTCATCCAAATGATCTCAAATTTAAATATGTTATACAACATACCATGACATGATTTAAAAAAACAACACAAGGGAATTCCATGCAATGAATGGCCATGAGCATTAAACTTTAATACTAGAAAAATAATAAATGATAGATTTCAAAACCTAACCAAATATTCTAGATTTAATATATGTGAAACCATATAGCATGCATATCAAGAATGTCAAGTCGGAATTCCAATGGGGTGAATAGTACACCCGGAATAAATTAATTAAATATTACTAGATTTCAAAACAACTCCGATTACTCTCAAACTTACCTATGTTGAAGAGTGAATTAAAGCCTAATTATGAGCGCTGAAAAGTGCGTATTTAAACCCCTTAAGCTTAGGCATTCTAGTACCTTTATCTATCTTTCTTTACCGTTTTAGATTGATTTCGTATTATTTCCATTTTCATGCACTTATCCCAAAAATAAGCTAACTCAGCCAAATAAGAGCTTAATTGAAGCAATTCTGGGATTAAACAAAGAAAGGAGCAAAGTGGAGGAAGAAGAAAGAAAATGAAGCCAAAGGTGACAAGCAGCAAAGTTCGATCGATCCAAGATTAAGGTTCGATCGATCAAACAATGATCGATCTTAGCACTTCAAGATAGATCCAAGCCTAGACTCAAAAGCATAAAGTCCAAAAGTTCGATCGATCCAACACCATAAATCCTTATTTAAATGATTGATCCTATCCATAGCTGTACCACCCACTAACCACTTTTGTCCTTTTCCCCATAAATATCTCTCCAAAATATCTCGGATTTGTCTTTTCCCAAAAAGTTCAACCAGTTAGATTGATCCAGCCTAAGTTCGATAGATCTCAGCCAGTTCGATCAAACCAAGTCTAAGGTTCGATCGATCGAACTTCCTCCAGTGCGAAAAATTTAAAATTCCATCTCATTGAAAGTTGTCATTTATCCAATCATTAGGAAATATTGTGTGCACGACCCCAGCTCATTTTGGGTGTCATTTTGACCTACCTATATAAGGATAATGATTGCTTTTTACAAAGGGAGCCAACATTATTTTCATATCATCTCTTGGAGAGCAAGCTTAAAGGAGGAGGAGGCTAGAGACACCATTGGAGTTCTTCATCAACAAGGAGCAGATTTCAACCATGGAATTAGCCCTTGAGGGTTGGAGCAACATCACCATGAGTGGCTAGACGTCCTCTTGGGGCTAAACTTAGCCCCAAGCATGCTTTCTATATCTTAATCTTGTGTATTATTGAGGGATTAATGTTGTAATTGATGTTTTGACACTTTGATTTATATAAATCTTGTTTATTCAATGATTTATGTGGTTTAATGCTTCCAATTGATCATTTCATTCTATCCATATGTCTATGTATGCTAGAATAGATGTTCATATGCTTGTCTCTAGATTTTGTGTTATTGATGCATGTCTATGTGTATTGATGCTACAAATTTGGAGATTGTCAAAACATAGTGCTTAAAGGAATGCTTTTGTGATTCTCTTGATGGTTCATACTTATCTCTTGATGGATTATGCCTCTCCCCTAGTTTATTTTCATGCTAGTAATCTAGATGTAGTGTTAAATGGGAGGACAATTTATGCTTGTTGTTTGATGATCCAAGCTTTTGAATGCAATTAGCATATGTCTATATCCTTGTGTTGTATTTGGATTGTGAGTTTAATAAAAGGATTAATGACTTGTTTTGATTTATTGTGCCTTTCACATGTTGTTTAGACAATATATGCTTCATTGCTTAGATATATTATGCCTTTCACATGATGTTTAGACAATACATGCCACACTAGTCATCCTTACTTGTTGAATCAACCAAACACACACACACCAATATTGCAACACACCATTTGCCCTCATTAATCACTTGTCAATGATATAGAAATGCATTACTTGGTGGTGATCTCTAAACCCCAAGATCTCTCTCTCTTACTTACTCTTAATTGCATTCTTTGCCATTACTTAGTTTAATTTAGTTGCTCTTTAATCAACCAACCAACCAATTGTTTGATCACTTAACCTACTAGCCCTAATTGTGATTCCATGACATTGCTCAATCCTCATAATCCCTTGGGATGACCCCTTCTCACTCATACTACATAGTATAGGTGTTAAGCGATTTATAAATTTAAGCATGATGCCCACTTGACACTAATTTGCAAACTCAAAGTGTTGTGCATTATTTTGTGCACACATTCGGGTCACATCATAGTTTCTGGCGCCGTTGCCGGGGATTGATTGATTAGATTTGGCAACGTCAGATCGTGTCTTTACTTTAGTTCTATTTTTCTTGTTGGTTACTTGTTGTGTTGTTCTTATTTAACAAGGTGCATTGTTGGAGAGGAAGCAAGCAAAGGAGCCATCAAGCATTCAATTCAAGCAAGCAAAGAAAGTAAAAAGCTAAAAATTTTAAAAATTGCTAAGCTAAACTTTAAATTTGGAGTTGAAGTGCTAAAGGACCTTGTGAGACTTTCTTTACTCAATCCCTTAGTTAAATCATCGGCCCGCGTGGAGGCTTACTTTTAATTGTCTTGCATCATTTTTGTTAAAGCATGGGAGTATGAATTAAATGTTTGTGGAAGAAGTCTAATTGCATTGTTGTGAAGGCATAGTGTTTGTTATTCTTTGTGTTTGTTGTGTTTTGCATTGTGCATGCATGGGCGTCGTTCATTGAGACCAACTCTTGTCCCTCTTAATTTACATCTTTAATCTATCGTTAGAAATCCTAGGGGAAGAAGAAGTTCAAATAGAGCCAATCTTTCAATGGATGACCATAATGATAATCATGTTGAGGACCTTGGTCACATAGACCAACAAGGTATCCTTCATCCCAATGTGCACAATGAGAACATACAAGTACCTTTAGGCATGCCTAGGCTATTCATTCACCAACCACCACAACAACAAGGCCAGGTTCCATATGGAATGCCAAGGCCAATGTATGCTCCACAACCTCCCATCAACAATCAAGGAATTCAAAACTAAGGTGTTCATGTTGCAGCTCAAGTAGCTAATCCACCTTTTGCTTTAAGAGACCATCATGTGCCTAATGAGTATAATGCACCTACATGCATCCAATTGCCTCCATTTAAAGCACATCATTATGAAATTAAGCCATAAACCATTCAAATGCTTCCTAACTATCATGGACTTCCAAGTGAAGAACCTTATAAGCATTTGGATGAGTTTCTTGAAGTATGTTTCACCGTAAAATATACGGACATGCCGGAAGAGGTTTTAAGACTCAAACTTTTTCCATTCACCTTAAAAGACACGGCAAAGTATTGGTTTAACAATCTTAGGCCTTTTTCAATCACTTCTTGGGCAGAAATGCAACAAGAGTTCTTGATGAAGTACTATCCGGTTTCTAAGACCAATGCCATGAGAACCTCAATTCGAGAATTTTCACATAGGGATGGAGAAACGTTTCATGAGGCATGGGAATGCTTCAATGAATTGCTTAGGAAGTGTCCACATCATGACATGCCCAAATGGCAATTAGTTCAATATTTATTTGAGAGCTTATTGGACAACTATAAGGGTATGGTTGATGCTTCCATGGGTGGCTCATACATTGATAGGCATGAGGATGACGTGTGGCATCTCGATAAGAGCATGAGTGAAAATTATTTGCATAGAACACTATCATCCAAGAATGGTAGAAATTCACAAGGTAGGAAGAGTGTTGGCTTACATCAAGTCGACCATTCAAATGAAATAGCCGCTGAAAGGAAGTCTTTATCTCAAAGGTTTGATCAATTTTTAATTAACCAAAACTACCAAGTATCTTCCTTCCCTAACCATTCTCATCGTGCATCAAATGAAACATGTATGACTTGTTCTAGTGTTTTTCATTCTACTTCTCATTGTCCTCATGGACAAGTGCAAAGTGAACCTAATAAACAAGCAATACGGCTTTTGTGAACCAAGGGAACAATCTTTATGGCACTCATTATAATCCAAGTTGGAGGAATCATCTGAATTTCTCTTGGAAAAACCAAGGAGAGGGCTCAAACCTTTCCCAAGGCAGTTTCCAAGGGAAGTACATTCCACCTCCACTTCAAAACCAAGGATCCCAAGGTTATAGAGCCTATCAATCACAAGGGAATCAATTTGTTAATTCTCATTTACCAACCAATCTTATTCCCAAGGTAATACTAGAAGTCCCACCTTTGAAGAGAAAGTTTGAATGCCTTAGGCACTTTAGAGGCTAACACTCAATTGTTTCATTCTCACTCTTAATCTATTGCGAAGCTAGAAACCCAAGTAGGGCAAATAGCAAGCATTCTCAATGCAAGAGAGAAGGGAAAGATGCCTATAAATGCCCCACATAAGCAACAATGTGTTGTGGAAACCCATTCCTCATCGGAAGGCCACACCATTGAACATGTTAATGTGGTGACTACCTTGTGGAGTGGTAGGATTGTGGACAATCAAGTTGGAATGTCCAACAAAGAGAGTGAACCGGTGCAACCTCAAGTTGTCACCCTTCCTGTTTCACATCCCATTCCTCCCTCATTGCATATACATGACCTTGTAAATGAGAAAGTCTTGAAAGATGTGTTTGAAAAAGAAGTTTTGAAAAATGATGTTGAAAAGGTTTTATTGAAAAATGATTTGAAAACTTCTTGTGTTGAAGAGAGGTCAAAAGAAAATTTTGAAAAAGTATTTGAACTAAAGGTTTCATTTCCGGATGCCTTAAAAGGATCCATTTCAAAAGACAAGTAAAAGGTAAAAACCAATGAAATCATGGAAATGTTTAGGCAAGTGAAAGTTAATCTTCCACTATTGGATGCAATTAAGCAAATTCTGGCTTATGCCAAATTCTTGAAAGACTTGTGCACCCAAAAGCGGAAGAACAAGAGCCAAGCACTAAGAAAAGTGGTTTTGACCGAGCAAGTAAGCTCAATTTTGCAACATAACCCTCTTCCAAAGTTTAAGGACCCCGGTTCATCTACTACATCATGCATTATTGGTGATCATATCATTAATCGGGCGCTTCTTGACTTAAGAGCAAGTGTTAACCTTCTTCCATACTCGGTTTATGTCAAATTGGGCTTAGGTGAATTGAAACCGACGTCGGTAGTTTTGCAACTTGCCGACCGATCCATTAAGAAGCCTAGGGGTATAATTGAGATTGCTTTGATAAAGATTGACAAATTCTTCTTCCCGGTTGATTTCGTTGTCATAGACACGGAACCAGTTCCCAATCCTAAGAGCCAAATTCCCGTTATCCTTGGCTGTCCTTTCTTGGCAACCGCTAATGCCAACATCAATTGTAGGATGGGGATAATGAAGATCTAATTTGGCCACATGAAGGTAAAGTTGAATATCTTTAATCCCACACCCAATTTATTTGACAAATATGAAGGAGAGGTTAATGTTATAAATGAATGTCATGATCTTCAATGTCAAGGAAATGAGCTTTTGTGTAAAACCAAGACTTCCAAAGGATCATCTTCAACCTTGCATCCTAAAAATCTTGTTTCAAATTCTTGCTTTGAAAGGGCATGGAAGCCCAAAGGTTGTAATTGCATAGACAAGGGACCAAAGATTTCTTTTGAGCTTAATCCAACAAGTTTTTCAAAGAACCATTTGTTGGGTGGACTTTAAAGCATTTATCACCCCAACAAGGAGGGGATGCATTATAAGATCTTTAATCTGGGCTAAAAGAACCCAATGTCTTGCTAGAGACATTAAAGACTAGCAAAAGCATTCGTAGGGTGTCAAAACCCTATTCCTCTCCCATTTCTATCTTTCATTTCATTTCTTACGAAGTCTAGATACTTGTTTTTGGTTCATATGCATTTCAAGGAACTTTGGTGATGATTGCATAAGCTTTCATGTCATTATTGAGCATTCTGCATAGTTCGATCGATCTCAAACTTGAGTTCGATCGATCGAACTCCATTCTGCATCCAACACTTAGAAAAAATTTTGACCTGTAGAAACCTGCATCTAAATCACCTCTCCGTCCCATCGTTTGAAGTAACTCTTAGATCGATCAAGAGACCTTTGATCGATCCAACTTCCAAGTTCGATCGATCTCATGACTCAACACTTAGAAAAATTTTGAGCCTGCATCAACCTGCATATTTCAGCTCTTTGTCTAATCGTTCGAAACATTCCAAGATCGATCTGAAAGTTCTTCGATCGATCCAACTTCCCAGTTCGATCGATCTCATGTTCCAACAGTTAGCCAATTTTTTGAGCCAAAAACCTGCATATTTTTGCTCTCTGTCTGATCAATCGAACTCTTGTTTCGATTGATCTCAATCTTCATTTCATTATTTTGACTTTGCTTTGACTTTTCAAATTTCCAAAAATCCAAAAATATTTGCATTTGTATTTCATTTTATTTTATTTTTTAAAAAGTTTTCAAAAATTCAAAAATATTCTATTGTAATTAATTTTTAATTATTAATGTTTATTCAATTAAATCTAATTAAAAAAAAAAAACCAAAAATATTTTATTTTATTTTCCAATTTTTTAAATTTTAATCCCAATTTTTAATTTTCATTTTGCAATTTTAAAAAAAAAAAAAAAAAAAATCAAAAATCAAAAAATACTTTGAAGAGAGTTCATCAAAATCCGATCAATCACAGTTGAGTTCGATCGATTGAACTTTATCGGGAATGTTTTTAAAAATAGAACCGAGGGTTTGCAAGATCGATTACAAAGATCGATCTAACTCACCCTTATCCTTAAAACTAACCTCTCTTCGTCGCTGTCACTGTCCAATCACTTCACCATCTCCGGCGAAGCTTTCCGGCGAGTTTCCAAGCTTCACATCTCTCTCTCATCTCAGATTCCATCTTCCCCTCTTCGCATCCACTTCTCTCACTCGTTGAAGGTAAGAACCGAGATCCACTTTGGGATTTGATCTTCGATTTGATGATTTAATGATTTACATACTCGATTCAGGTTGCTTAGATGGTTGAATCTCCATTTTTAAAGCTTTGAAGCCCTGAGTTTTTATATGTATATATATGTGTATGCTTCTATGTATATATATGTGTTTTTGATCTATCTTTGGGAGTTGGGGCCTCGATTTGTGATGGATACTTGTTGATTTGATGTGTTGTTGGGCCCACGAACACGTTCGTGTGGGCCCCATGCTTCCAAAGTCACAGATCTGTGACCTTTGAGTTTTCAACATTGCACAGTTCGATAGATCGAACTAGTATCTCTGATTGATCTTGGGAGAGCGATCGAACTCATGTCTTCGATCGATCGAAGTAGTGAGATCGATCTCACTTACTTTCGATCGATCCAATTTTTTTTGATCGATCTCACTTCTTTTTATGATCGATCAAACTTCACAGATCTCACACACACACCTCATTCATTCTATCTTATGTTCATGCTATCATATCTATGCCCAATGCCCGTGATATTCCATATTGGATGTATTTCATACTTACTTTGTTTAGCATGTTCATATTCTACCACTTACATGGATTCATGTTATATTTTTTTTGCCTATTTTATTTGGCATACATGATTCTATTTCATGCTTCTAAATTTCTTATTCTGGCACTAACTCCCATTGCAAGTTTTTCTTTTTCTTTTTGCAGGCCATAGTAAAGAGGAAGACCGTTGCTAACAGGCAACACGAGCCCACCCGACATACTAGGCCATGGATAGAGGAGCCAGCAGAGCCCTCTTATGCACAGTGGGAGCCAGCACAGGCTACCCCGCCTCAGTCACCATCTCATGAGCCTAAGGATGACCACATACCATCCACTTTTGCGGCTCATCCTGTTTTTACTCCATCACCATCTCCACCACAGACTAGAGCTGAGCATTCACATATACCACCTCAGCTAGCTCAGCCTACTCAGCTAGCCCATCTGGGGTGTGATAGGCCCACGACTCGATATGCGCACATGACGCTCAACCATGAGTCAGAGTTTAACATGGCCTTCTTCTCTCGATCGGTGCTGACCCGATCCGCCTACTAGGATATTATTCAGAGGGGCCTAGCTGCTATTCTTGCCCCCATTACAGAGTCGGTCTACCTATGGCTGGTTCGGTTGTTTTACCAGAACCTCCGACCATTGCCGCGTACCACAGCCGAGATGGTCACTTCTATCGATGGCCATCCGATCACCATTACAATGGACACTTTAGCCCGCTCTTGCCGCTGTCCACACAGATGTCCCCTAAAGCTTCAGGACACATATCCGAGGCTATTCAGGCCTTCATATGCTGATGTGGCAGTTTTTCTCACAGGTCACCATGCCAGTGGTGAGATCTTCGCCGCCCGGACATTCCTTCCAGATGACCTATGGTTTATTGATTCCGTTCTCAATCAGAATATATACATGGCGGGGCACAAGATTCAAAGGAGGGGCGATTATCTGACAGCCCTTTACTCTTTCTACACCGGGCACTGGGTGTCCATTCCCGCGCTCATCTGGAGCGTGATGAGGAAGCTGTATGATGAGTACATCAGCAAGGAGACGCCCGGACGGGCTAAATCTCTTCCCTTCAGCCACCTAATCACCCAGATCCTCATTGATCAGCGCTACCCCATCCATCCTCGGGAGCACCCCGAGAGAGGTTCCTATCACTACCTCAAGAAGGACTGGAACAAGACCTACCGCTCTATTATTACTAGGTTGTAGGACCACGCGGTACTAGCTACAACGGAGTTGGAGCTGGAGAAGGCATAGGCAAAGGCAGCAGCAACACATCCCACAACGGACGACGCACCAGTTGATCCACCTGCCGAGCATTTGGACATAGACTTAGAGTGCCCTGCAGACGATGCAGAGCAGGACTCTCCAGCCAGGTCGCCCATTCATGAGTAGGAGCAGACTCAGGAGCTTTCTTCTGATTCATCTATGCCTGAGACTCCAGATATGACCCCGGCTTTGGAGTACGTCTGTAGACGCTTGAGGATGCTGTTGTTTCCATCCGAGTTGACCTCACAGCCCGCAGAGCTGATTTTGCTGCCTTCCGTACGGATGTTGCGACCATGTTCAGAGATTTATCCAGAGACATCCGCGGAGCTAGACCTGCCCGTCCTACCTCATCCTCCTGAGCTTCCAGTCTTTTCTATCTTATGATCCCTCTCTCCTTTTGATACTTTACTATTGTCACTGTACATTATTATTTTTATAGCCGGTCTGTCGGCTTTAATATTTTTGTTATACCTGCACTTTATCTGTTTTATATATATCTATTTTTGCTATGGATGTCATATGATTGTATTCTCATATCTGTATGTTTGACTCCATCAAGTGCATCATAGTGACTTCAGTGAAAGAGTGCTACCCAATTTCCAGGACCACCCATATACCTCTCTCATTTCTTTATTTGTTTATCCAATTTACACTTGCATGTCTACTGTGCACTGATTATCCCATTTTTGTTATCTGATGAATTTATCCAAGTGCCAATTTTCAGGACCACAGTTCATCCTAAGTTTGGGGGAGGGGGCCATGCTACCCACTTCGGATCCTTCAGTCCCGATCATTGTTGCTTAGTTGCACTGGTCTACTCTTTCCTTTGTTCTCTTGCACATTGAGGACATTGTGCAATTTAAGTTTTGGGGGGAATGGTGCTTTACAGTGTTAGTTTTAAATTCAAAATTTGAGCATGACTTGTGTATTTGAGGGATATTTCTATGATTGGTCCATTTCTAGCTATTATTTTGATCTTTTGAGGACTATATTACTTAAAATTTAAAAATTGCTTGACTTGAGAGTTCAATACTCCTTGTATGCCTTATGAATGCCATTTAGGAGTAAATTTTTCAAAAAATTGATATCATGCTTGCACTTGTGGTCTATATCATCTTGATTTTGTGTTTGTTTTGAGATTCACTCTAGTCTTTTACACTAGCATTCATTTCTGGGGCACATGCTTTGTTGATTGTTGAATTGGTTATATCCCAATTGAGCTAGTAATGCATTGAAAGTTTTCATTCTTGATAAAGGTGGATAACAACCCCTTTTTCACTAAGTAGCCGGGATTCTAGCCTCATCAAGTACTAAACTTCTCACGCCGAAAGGTGGAGGGCCCAAACTCTAGGTTAATAATTGAACTTGCAAAAAAAAAAAAAATAGTTGTAGCAAAAGCAATAAAAAAATGAGGACTTCTCCCAAAAGGTGAGAAGTGGGAAATGATTAGATGGAGGTTGTCTTAATTTGTAGCCTAGGTGATTTGAGCTTGTAAGTCCGTAGGGGTATTTGAATGCCTAATGCCCTAAAGTCATCTGGTTTGGGATTCATTGACCTAACGCTCGACCTCATGAATTGCTAGAAAGCTTAACAGATCAACACATTGCACCATACTTCCATCTTTGATCCTATAAAAAAAAAAAAAAATCGAGTGAAAAGAATAAGCGCATCTAGAACAATAAAGCTTTAATAAAAGGTCCACTTTTTGTCTTGATGATTGGTACTAGATTTGTGTGCTAGTTTGAGGGTAAGGATGTGATTAATTCTTTAGTTGGCTAAGATAGCAACACATTTGATGCCGGTCCACTCAAAAGGATTCTAGAGTTGTTTTGATTTGCATTATCATTTTCTTGATGTGTGGAGAACCATACTTGTTTGCTTGATGTTGAGATTTTGGGAGATTGCTTGGGAAAGGGTTAAAAAATTGCATACTTGAGGTAGTTTTCTCCCAATGCTTGTTTGCAATATTGGTGCCTTTTTTGAAAGAATGAGCTTAATGTTTGTGGGTACCATTTCTGGAAACCCTCACGAGACTTCACTTGTCCACTAGGGGTAACCTAGGGGTTTAAAAGGCTTGTTGCATATGCTAAGTGCAATCGTGTTCCCTACGAAAGTGGCGTTATCCATTTATTATTTTCTAGATTCATACTTGTATAGTTGTTTATTTTATTCCTTTACTTTCTAGTTCATTGCTAGGGACTAGCAATATTTAAGTTTGGGGGTGTGATGAGCGCTGAAAAGTGTGTATTTAAACCCCTTAAACTTAGGCAGTCTAGTACCTTTATCTATCTTACTTTACCATTTTAGATTGATTTCGTATTATTTCTATTTTCAGGCACTTATCCCGAAAATAAGCTAACTCAGCCAAATAAGAGCTTAATTGAAGCAATTCTGGGATTAAACAAAGAAAGGAGCAAAGTTGAGGAAGAAGAACGCAAATGAAGCCAAAAGTGACAAGCAGCAAAGTTCGATCGATACAAGATCAAAGTTCGATCGATCGAACAATGATCGATCTCAGCACTTCAAGATAGATCCAAGCCTAGACCCAAAAGCATAAAGTCCAAAAGTTCGATCAATCCAACACCATCCTTCGATCGATCGAACACTTTTGTCCTTATTCAAATGATTGATCCTATCCACAGCTGTACCACCCACTAACCACTTTTGTCCTTTTCCCCATAAATATCTCTCCAAAATATCTCGGACTTGTCTTTTCCCAAAAAGCTCAACTAGTTGGATCGATCCAACCTAAGTTCAATAGATCTCAGCCAGTTCGATTGATCCAAGTCTAAGGTTCGATTGATCGAACTTCCTCCAGTACGAAAAAGTTAAAATTCCATCTCATTGAAAGTTGTCCTTTATCCAATCATTAGGGAATATTGTGTGCACGACCCCAGCTCATTTTGGGTGTCATTTTGACCTACCTATATAAGGATAAGGATTGTTTTTTACAAAGGGAGCCAACATTATTTTCATATCATCTCTTGGAGAGCAAGATTAGAGGAGGCTAGAGACACCATTGGAGTTTTTCATCAACAAGGGGCAGATTTCAACCATGGAATTAGCCCTTGAGGGTTGGAGCAACATCAACATAAGTGGCTACACATCCTCTTGGGGCTAGAGTTAGCCCCAAGCATGCTTTTTATATCTTAATCTTGTGTATTATTGAGGGATTAAAGTTGTAATTGATGTTTTGACACTTTGATTTATAGAGATCTTGTTTATTCAATGATTTATGTGGTTTAATGCTTCCAATTAATCATTTCATTCTATCCATATGTCTATGTATGCTAGAATAGATGTTCATGTGCTTGTCTCTAGATTTTGTGTTATTGATGCATGTCTATGTGTATTGATGCTATAGATTTGGAGATTGTCAAAACATAGTGCTTAAAGGAATGCTTTTGTGATTCTCTTGATTGTTCATACTTATCTCTTGATGGATTGTGCCTCTCCCCTAGTTTATTTTCATGCTAGTAGTTTAGATGTAGTGTTAAATAGGAGGACAATCTATGCTTGTTGTTTGATGATCCAAGCTTTTGAATGCAATTAGCATATGTCTCTATCCTTGTGTTGTATTTGGATTGTGAGCTTAATAAAAGGATTAATGACTTGTTTTGATTTATTGTGCCTTTCACATGTTGTTTAGACAATATATGCTTCATCGCTTAGATATATTGAGCCTTTCACATGATGTTTAGACAATACATGCTTAACTAGTCATCCTTGCTTGTTGAATCAACCAAACACACACACACCAATATTGCAACACACCATTTGCCCTCATTAATCACTTGTCAATGATATAGAAATGCATTCCTTGGTGGTGATCTCTAAACCCCAAGATCTCTCTCTCTTACTTACTCTTAATTGCATTCTTTGCTATCACTTAGTTTAATTTAGTTGCTCTTTAATCAACCAACCAACCAATTGTTTGATCACTCGACCTACTAGCCCTAATTGTGATTCCATGACATTGCTCATGTGACGACCCTGATTTTTAGGCCAGCGTGTTCTGTGATGAACCAAAAATTGACCCGATAACGGATCCGATATGCGGAAGTGAAAAAAAAAAATAAGACTCTAAGAAGTCAAAGTGACCTTCCATAAGGTCGTGGAACTCAATAAGAACTGATGCGGAAGCAAAAGATCGAAAATATGACAAATAAGCCCCCAGGGGCAAAATAGTCATTTCTAAAAATTATAGATTCGGGTGCCACCGAGCACACCACTGGAAGGACAACGAAAAACTAATCAAGATGGACTCAAGAATCGCATGATTCGGAGTCCGGACGAAGGAGAAACGGCATGATGACGAAAAATGGACACTTAAAGCTTTAAGGGAAAACTGGTAATTATTCAGAAATATTCGGGTGTAACCGAGTACACCGTTAGATAGACGACGAAAAATTAATCAAGTTAAAAAAAAAATTCACTTAAATCGGAGTCCGGATGAAGGAGAAAAGCCCAAATGAAGAATTGACGTCGCGGCGGCCCGACGAGGGACCATGACAACCCCATGCCCATACCCACACGCGCGCCCATGCACGCCGCGCGTGCACTGGGTGCACCATGGCTGGCAGCAGCCCATAAAGCTGCTGTGTGGTTTTTTTTTCAGAAAATTCTAGAACAGAGGCTGAATTTGGAGGCCTAGATGATTTTTTTGCAAAAACACAAAGAAGAAACCCTCCTCAAAATTGAGTTTTCTACATGACTTGCAAGAGAATTTAAAAAAAACTCACTAGAAAATGGCCAAAATGCCCTCCCAATAAATCTGGTCAAAAGAGCTAAAAAGCTGCTAAAATGAAACTGGAAGCTGAAACTTCACGAGGGGTTTCCGGTACCAAGACGATGTTTTCTGGAAAAACACGAAGAAGAAACCCCCCCTAAAATCATGTTTTCTAAGTAACCATGTTGAAAGAAGAAAATAAAATTGATGTAAAAAGTCTATAATTCCCCTAGAACAGATTATGCAATAAAATTGAAAAATGGTTCCATAGGAAGCTCAAATCACAAAAGAAAGGGTTTTTCCCGGAAATAATCATGCACGCAGACATAAATGGTGATTTTGAGCATGCAGGAATGGTCCGCGGCTCCCGGAAATGGCCGAGTCAAAATCCGACCCCCCAACGGCCAAAAAGGCAAAAATGAACTTGAAATTGAAAATATGGAAACCAAAATTAACAAATGATTTCAAACTACCGTTTGGCCCTTGGTTATACTTCAAACATGATTAATGAGACCTTACAAAAGAATAAAAATGAAATTCCCACACCCGATGCAAAAGTTATGACACAATGTCTAAGCATTTTTCAACATTTTCATATTAAGCCTTGAAAACGAAAGTGCATTGAAAGCAAGATAGATGTCATTGGCTTTTGGCCTCATCTCATACATGTCAAATACATTGTAAGGAGTGTACTTATGTACACATTACAAAAATAGAATCAAATTTACACATTTTGACATATAAAGCTATAAATGGCATTTCAAGCCAACATTTACAAGAAATGAGAACTTCAAGTCTACAAATCATCCAAGCATGATGTGAATCCTGAATCTTGATCCCGGTACCTGAAAAATGTCCCCACTACGTGGGTGAGTAACATAAAGCTACTCGTAGGAGATGAACATGCATCGACCTAGCATTTTACAATTCTATCACCTTAAGGTGAAACATGTTAGAGGGGCTCATGCCACCTAATGTCTATGTCAAAGTGAGACTCAGGGATCATCCTAAGCTACTCATGCAATTGAAATAAACTACGACATACAAGTATACATGCTCAAGTACACTAAACCGTATTAAAACATGATACACAACATTCAAGTACACATGCTCACAAGTATACTAAATCATATTAAACGGGATAAGCAATATTTAGCATACATACACAAGTATAAGATATATGTATAGAGTACTCATAAATCAAGTATACAAAAACAAGTATACTAAGCTAAACACATACGCACAAGACAAGTATACATGGCACAAGTATACAAAAATGAAATCCGCACACACAAGACAAACATACTAAGCGTAAATACACTAGATAGAGTTTAGATACACCAACAAGGATACAAGTTCAAGTATACAGTTTCAAGTATACTAAATGAGATCAAAATACATAGGCAAGCACCAATTCTCAAGTTATAAGTAATCCATGATTAACAACTTGAAATTGAATGCGAAATCAAAGTAGAAAGACTAGGACATGTGGTCACTAGACCAAGCAAGTATTTTCGGGTAATTACGACCCATAAGGCACTACCTAGTGCGTACATGCATAAGTTATTCTGGGCAATTACGACCCACAAGGTACTACCTAGTGCGCACTTATGACTTAGAAGACTCTTGTCTCCGCACTAGAGCCAAACCTTAGCCATCACGTGAAATATGTCCTTACAAGCTTTCCAAAATTAATAAGTCCAAAACTTATACAAAAATCAATAAGTTAGACCAAACTTCTACCAAATCCACTAATGTATAAAACCATCTTCCATACACAAATAAGGTTGAATCCACACAAACCATGTCCTATAATTCAAGTCTAGATAGCATATGACTTGTCAAGCCTCCAATATGTAATTTATACACCAAAACAAGAATATTTTACAACAATTAAACCACATTACCACACTAAGCCACAAGTACTAAATAAGTCCCAATTTAGTAACTAACTTCTAAGGTAAACAATTATAATATTCTAATAAGCTATACACCTACACAAGATATATCTAAACAAGCTACGCAAGTCAATGATATTCTATATCATGCTAAGTCCAATTACCATTTCAAGTGGTCTCAAGTACTAATTCTACATTAAATTAGTAACATGCTCACAAGGTGATTAATTTCACTACATTAAAAGGGATTTTCAACCTAACATGAAAAGTCTCTAGATTTCATATTAATCCCAAATAAACTCAAATTAGTATATGTTAAGGGACATAGCATAGCCTTCACATATATTATACCCAAAGTCAATTTAAGTGCCTACAACACTTAAAAATAAAATTAATTAAGCTAATTAATTAATTTTCTTTAGATTTTCAAACATATCTAAATGTCTTCAATTTAATATATGTTAAAGAACTCACCAAGGCCTACTTTAATATCATATTACAAGTTGATTCTATGCTTGATACAACTAGGTGAATTAAATTTTCACAAAAGATAAATATTAAATAAAATTTGCAATTCTTATTAAAATAATCTCAATTTAATATATATCAACCACCATACCAAGGCCTAAATTTCTAGCATTCCACAATTTAATTCTAAGTTGTCTAGCATCATGAGAATTAATTCTTAAACAAAGAAAATAATTAAATTAAATTCTATAACTTGAACAAGGCATGCTCACAAGTTGTATATGCTCATATAGCAATCAATACAGCATTAATATAACCCTAAAACATCCCTTACCTCAATTTGAGATGAAAATCTCAAAAGCCCATCGAAAAAAAAGTGCTCCGAATCCGACGATACAGAAGGGTTTTGTCGGGGACAACATGATCTACATGAACCCATAAGAAGCCCCATCAAAATCACAACTTCACTTCAAACCCAAACTCAAAATTTGGCCAAAAACGGGATCTAATAAGGGTGAAAGAAGCACGTAGTCAACACGAACACAAAACGCAAATGCCCTACTATGTTCTGACAAAGAAATGAAGTTCAAATGAGGAGAGAGAAGGTGGCAGCCTCCCTTAGGCTGCCATGGAAACTTCAGGTCGTGCAAGAGAATGGGGAAGATGAAAAAATAAAATATCTCATCCCCCTGTTATAGAAATCTCAAAAAGTGCCCCGAACGGGCCCCGCCGTGTTCGGAAAAGTGAAATTTGAGCAGACGCGTTCAAATGATGGAACTATGTGAACGAAAAAGATTCAAAATGAGAAAATAAGAATAACAGAAGAAACGGCGTCAAAAATCAAGTTCCGAGCAGAAAGTTATGCCCTAAACAAGTTTGACGCAAATCGGGGCCAAAAACCCTGAAACTGGAAAACATCGACCAGAAGGGACTTCTAAGAGTTTACGACTCGACGAAAAGTGAAAATGAATCCCGTACGAGGATCTAGACTCAAAACTAGATAATTTGCAATAACTTTTATTAATTGCACAATGGCCCCCACAAAAAGGGCTAACTGCAAAACTGCCCCAGAATGAAAATATCTTCCAAAAGATATTTTCATTCTGGGGCAGTTTTGCAGTTAACCCTTTTTGTGGGGGCCATTGTGCAATTAATGATATTTTCTTAGATACCCCTGAATAAAATATCTTCAAAAGATATTTACGAAAAACACCCCAAGAAAAGAAATTAATTTCAAAGAATTATGCATCTAGGCTCCTATGGACACCGGGAGCAAGCAGAGTACTTTCCTGCAAATGTAAAGATACGTATTTCATGAAAACCACTTAGAATGAAGATAAGTGAAGTCAAAAACCAACTCCGACCACAAAGAGTGAGGTTACGCCAACAAAGTGACAAACGGGGAAAAGACAAAATAGGGAAAAGAACGAAATAGGAATAAGGACAAAAAAGTGAATAGTGTCGGAAAACGAAAATTGTAAAAATGACTCGGTCCTCAAAGGAAGTTGTCAATCCAGAGGAAAGAGTCTCAGAAACCATTTTCGAGCACTCGAGATGACACTAAGCGACGAGAAATTGGACTTAGAAAAGGAATTTCAACGAAAAAAATTCATCCGTAAAATTCTAAGGAAAAAGGAAAGGAAGGAAATGACCGGGTCATTACAGCTCAATCCTCATAATCCCTTAGGACGACCCCTTCTCACTCATACTATATAGTATAGGTGTTAAGCGGTTTATAAATTTAAGTATGATGCCCACTTGACACTAATTTCCAAACTCAAAGTGTTGTACATTATTTTGTACACACGTTCGGGTAGCATCGCCTAAGATAATATGCTAACACACATTGTTTTCAAGCTAGTTAAGGCCATGTGAATTAAATATTTATTCAAGATAAATATTAAATAAAATCTTTAGTACTTGTTCAAATTCTCTCAATTTAATATATGTCAATGACCATATTAAAGAGTATTACATTACCATGCTATATGTTTAAAACAAGCCATGAGCAACCGGGAAAATCAAATCCAATACAAGAAAAATAAATAATAAAATCACTAGATTTCATATTTAAGCATGTAAACAAGTTGTATAAGTATCAATAGCATGTTATATAACAAGAATTAAACCTATAACACCCCCTACCTCAATTTGAGATGAAAATCCCAAATCCCCACCGGAAGAAAAGTGTTCCGAATTTGCCGAAATTGAAGGGTTTTGTCGGGGACAACACGATTTACATGAATCCGAAGGAAGCCCCATGAAAATCACAACTTGACCTCATAACCAAACTCAAAATTTGGCCAAAAATGGATTCCAATAAGGGTGAAAGAAGCATATAGTCAACACAAACACAAAACGTAAAGGCACTTCAACTTTTTAACAAAGGAATTATGTTCAACAGAGGAGAGAGGTGGTGGCAGCCTCCCTTGGGCTGCCATGGGAGCTCTGGTTGTGCAAGGTGAGTGGGGAAGATGAAAAATAAAATATCTCCTCCCCCTTTTAAAGAAATCTCAAAAAGTGCCCTGAACGGGCCCCGCCAGGTCCGGAAAAGTGAAATTTAAACAAACGCGCCCAAATGGCAAAAATTCGTGAACAAAAAAGATTCAAAATGAGAAAATATGAATAATGGAAGAAACGGCGTTAAAAACCGAGTTCCGAGCAGAGAGTTATACCCCGAACAAGTTCGGCGGCAACCGGGTCCAGAAACTCTGAAACTGGAGAAAAATGACCAGAAGGAAATTAAGAGTAAAAAAAAAAGTGAAAATGAATCGCATACGAGGATCCAGGCCCCAAACGAGATATTTTGCAATAACTTTCGTTAATTGCACAATGGCCTCTACAAAAAGGGTTAACTGCGAAACTGCCCCAGAATGAAAATATCTTCCAAAAGATATTTTCTTAGATACCCCTGAAATAAAATATCTTAAAAAGATATTTACGAAAAAGATCCCAAGAAAAGAAAATAATTCCAAAGAATTGTGCATCCATGCCCCTCTGGACACTAGGAGTAACCAGAGTACTTTTTTGCAAAAGTAAAGATACGTATTTCGAGGAAACCACTGAAGATGAAGACAAGTGAAGTCAAAAACCAACTTCGAGCATGAAAAGTGAGGTTATGCCAAAAACTGGCAAAGGGGTAAAAGACAGAATAGGGAAAAGGACGAAATAGGGAAAAGGACAAAAGTGAATAGTGTCCTGAAAAGTGAAAATGCGGAAATGACTCGGTCCTCAAAGGAAGTTGTTAATCCACACGAAAGAGTCTCAGAAGCCAATTCTGAGCACTCGAGATGACACTAAACGACGAGAAACAAATCTCAGAAAAGAGAATTAAACGAAAAAAATTTATCCGTAAAATTTCAGGAAAAAGGAAAGGGAGTCAAATGACCAGGTCATTACAGCTGAAATATGCAGGTTGATGCAGGCTCAAAAATTTTCTAAGTGTTGGAGCACGAGATCGATCGAACTTTGAAGTTGCATCGATCTAAGGTCTTCTGATCGATCTGAGAATAAGTTCGAATGATGGGACAGAGAGGTGATTTGGATGCAGGTGGATGCAGGTCGAAAATTTTTCTAAGTGTTGGATGCAGATGGAAGTTTGATCGATCGAACTCTCGTTTGAGATCGATTGAACTTATGCAGAATGCTCAATCATAATATAAAAGTTCATGCAATCCTAATCACAGTTCCTAGCAATGTATATGAACCAAAAACAAGTATCTAGACTTCGCAAGAAATGAAATTTAAGATAGAAATGAGGGAGGAATAGGGTTTTGGCACCCTATGAAATGTTTTGCTAGTTTTTAACATCTCTAGCAAGATGTTGGGCTCTTTTAGCCCAGATCAAAGATCTTGTAATGCATCCCCTCCTTGTTGGGGTGATAGATGCTTTGAACTCCACCCAACAAATAGTTCTTTGAAGAACTTATTGAATTAAGCTCAAGAGAAACTTTTGATCCCTTGTCAATGGAATCATAATCTTTAGGCTTCCATGCCCTTTTAAGGCAAGAATTTGAAACAAGACTTTGAGAATGCAAGGTTGAAGATGATCCCTTTGAAGTTTTGGTCTTACACAAAAGCTCACTTCATTGACATTGAAAATCATGACATTTATCTATAATATTAACCTTTCCTTTATATTTGTCAAATGAATTGGGTGTGGGATTGAAGATATTCAACTTCACCTTCATGTGGCCAAATGAGATCTTCATTATCCCCGTCCTACAATTGATGTTGGCATTAGCGGTTGCCAAAAAAGGACGGCCAAGGATAACGGGAATTTGGCTTTTAGGATTGGGGACCGGTTCCGTGTCAATGACAACGAAATCAACGGGGAAGAAGAAGTTGTCAATCTTTATCAAAACATCCTCAATTATACCTCTAGGCTTCTTAATGGATCGGTCGGTAAGTTGTAAAACTATTGACATCGGTTTCAATTCACCTAGGCCCAATTTGACATAAACCGAGTATGGAAGAAGGTTAACACTTGCTCCTAAGTCAAGAAGCGCCCGATTAATGATATGATCACCAATAATGCATGAAGTAGTAGGTGAACCGGGGTCCTTAAACTTTGGTAAAGTGTTATATTATAAAATTGAGCTCACTTGCTCAATCAAAACCACTTTTCTTGGTGCTTGGCTCTTGTTTTTCCGCTTTTGGGTGCACAAGTCTTTCAAGAATTTGGCATAAGCCGGAATTGGCTTGATTACATCTAAAAGTGGAAGATTAACTTTCACTTGCCTAAACATTTCCATGATTTCATTGGTTTTTGACTTTTGCTTGTCTTTTAAAATAGATCCTTTTAAGGCATCCGGAAATGGAGCTTTTGGCTCAAACGCTTTTTCAGCATTTTCTTTTGAAAACTCCTCAACACAAGAATATTTCAAATCACTTTGTTTCATATCATTTTTCAACAAAACCTTTTCAAATTCATTTTTTGGCAAATCTTTCTTCAAATCATTTTCAAAATCATTCTTCAAATCACATTTTGAAGCTTTCTCATTCACAAGATCATGTATATGCAATGAAGGATGAATGGGATGTGAAACAAAACGGGTGACAACTTGAGGTTGTACCGATTCACTCTCTTCTTTGGACATTTCAACTTGATTGTCCACAATCCTACCACTCTGTAAGGTAGTCACCGCATTAACATGTTTAATGGTGTGGCCTTCTGATGAGGAATGGGTTTCCACAACGCATTGTTGTTTAGGTGGGGGCATTCATTGGCATCTTTCCCTTCTCTCTAGCATTAAGAGTGCTTGCTATTTGCCCTACTTGGGTTTCTAGCTTCGCAATAGATTGAGAGTGAGAATGAAGCAATTGAGTGTTAGCCTCTAAATTGCCTAGAGCATTCAAAACTTTTTCTTCAAAGGCGGGACTTCTAGCATTTCCTTGGGAATAAGATTGGTTAGGAAAATGAGAGTTAGCAAATTGATTCCCTTGTGATTGATAAGGTCTATAACCTTGGGATCCTTGGTTTTGAAGTGGAGGTGGAATGTACTTCCCTTAAAAATCGCCTTGGGAAGGGTTTGAGCCCTCTCTTTGGTTTTTCCAAGAGAAATTCGGATGATTTCTCCAACTTGGATTATAATGAGTACCATAAGTATTGTTCCCTTGGTTCACAAAAGTTGCATTGACTTGTTCATTAGGTTCATTTTGCACTTGTCTGTGAGGACAATGAGAAGTAGAATGAAGAACACTAGAACAAGTCATATATGTTTCATTTGATGCACGATGAGAATGGTTAGGGAATAGGGAAGGAAGATACTTGGTTTCTCTGAATTTTG
Source organism: Cornus florida (assembly GCF_030987335.1). Taxonomy (NCBI): domain Eukaryota; kingdom Viridiplantae; phylum Streptophyta; class Magnoliopsida; order Cornales; family Cornaceae; genus Cornus; species Cornus florida. The sequence goes on from NW_026775577.1 coordinate 68,234,983, forward strand.
GTTAATAAAAAATTGATCAAACCTTTGAGATAAAGACTTCATTTTGGCGGCTATTTCATTTGAATGGTCGACTTGATGTAAGCCAACACTCTTCCTACGTTGTGAATTTCTACCATTCTTGGATGATAATGTTCTATGCAAAGAATTTTCACTCATGCTCTCATAAAGACGCCACACGTCATCCTCATGCCTATCAATGTATGAGCCACCCATGGAAGCATCAACTATGCCTTTGTAATTGTCCGATAAGCTCTCAAAGAAATATTGAACTAATTGCCATTTGGGCATGTTATGATGTGGACACTTCCTAAGCAATTCATTAAAGTGTTCCCATGCCTCATGAAACGTTTCTCCATCCCCATGTGAAAATTCCCGAATTGAGGTTCTCATGGCATTGGTCTTAGAAACCGGATAGTACTTCTTCAACAACTCTTGTTGCATTTCTGCCCAAGAAGTGATTGAAAAAGGCCTAAGATTGTTAAACCAATACTTTGCCTTGTCTTTTAAGGTGAATGGAAAAATTTTAAGTCTGAAGACCTCTTCCGGCATGTCCATATATTTTACGGTGGAACATACTTCTAGAAACTAATCCAAATGCTTGTAAGGTTCTTCACTTGGAAGTCCATGATAGTTAGGAAGCTTTTAATGGTTTGTGGCTTAATTTCATAGTGATGTGCTCTAAATGGTGGCAATTGAATACATGTTGGTGCATTGTATTCATTAGGCACATAGTGATCTCTTAAAGCAAGTGGAGGATTAGCAATTTGAGGTGCAACATGGGCACCTTGATTTTGATTTCCTTGAATGATGGGAGGTTGTGGACAATACATTGGCTTTGGCATTCCAAATGGAACTTGGCCTTGTTATTGTTGTGGTTGGTGAATGAACGGCCTAGGCATGTCTAATGGTGCTTGAATGTTCTCATGATGCACATTTGGATGAAGGATACCTTGTTGGTCTATGTAACCAAGGTCCTCTATATGCTCTTCATTATGGCTTTCCATTAATGTAATGGATTGGGTAGAACTAGAACTTCCTCTTCCCCTAGGATTTCTAACTACGGATTCAAGATGCAAAATAAGAGGGACAAGAGTTGGTCTTAGTGATTTACGACCATGCATGCACAATGTAAAAACACACAAACACAATGAATGAACAAACACTTCGACTTCACAACAATTCAATGAATCTTCCTCCACAAACACTTAACCCATACTCCTATGCTTTAACAACAATGATGCAAAGAACAATTAAAAATGCCTCCACGCGGGCTCATGATTTATCTAAGAATTTAAAAACAAGCCTCAACGCGGGCCGACGATTTAACTAAGGGATTGAGTCAGAAAAAGGTCACAAAGGTCCTTTAGCACTTCAACTCCAAATTTTATAGCTTAGCTTAGCAATTTTTTTAATTTTTAGCATTTTTCCTTCCTTACTTAGCTCCTTTGCTTGCTTCCTAGCTCAATGCTCCTTGTCAAAGATGAACAAACACAATAAGTAACCAAAAGAAAAAAATAAAAACAAAGTAAAGACATGATCAAAAGAGTACTAATTCCTAATGAATTCCACAATTACGACATTGCCTAATCCCCGGCAACAGCGCTAAAAACTATGATTGTCGTCCTACCATAAGCTTAAGAGTGTGCATTAAGGCGAGGGTCAAGTTTTACATTTATAAAAGCCACTTCTACCTTCACTAAAAATATAGTTAGGGTGAGTAGGAATAGTCCCAAGGGAGTTGAATTTGGTTGTGGAATTACTATTAGGGTTAGTAGGTCGAGTGATCAAACAAATAGTTGGTTGGTTGATTAAACCAGAGAGCAAATTAAACTAAATAATTGAATGCAATAAAGAGTAAGTAAGAGAGAGATCTTGGGGTTTAGAGGTTACCACTAAACAATACTTTTCTACACCCTTAACAAGTGACTAATTAGGGAAATGTGTGTTGCAATATTGATGTGTGTGTGTGTTTGGTTGATTCAATTAGCAAGGATGACCAATTAAGTATATATTATCTAAGCAACATGTGAAAAGCACAATATATCTAACAATAAGTATATATTGTCTAAATAGCATGTGAAAAGCACAATATATCTAACAAGTCAATAATCCTTTCATTAAGCTCACAAACCAAATACACCACAAGGTTAGAGACATATGCTACTTGCATTCAAAAGTATGGAACATCAAACAACAAGCATGGATTGTCCTCCCATCTAACAACTATGCTACCACTACACTACAATTAGGCTAATTACATGAAATTAAACTAATTAAGCTAAGGGAAAGGCACAATCCATCAAGATATGAGCATAAACGATCAAGAAAATTACAAGAGCATTCCATTAAGCACAATGTTTTGACAATCTCTAGATCTATGGCATTAATACACATAGACATGTATCAATAACACAAGAAATAGAGACAAACACATGAACATCTATTCTAGCATACATAGACATATGGATAGAATGAAATGATCAATTGGAAGCATTAAATCACATAAATCATTGAATAAACAAGATCTATATATATATAAGTGCTAAAACATGTATTACAACACTAATCCCTCAATAATACACAAAATCAAGATGTAGAAAGCATGTTTGGGGCTAACTCTAGCCCCAAGAGGATGTCTAGCCACTCATGGTAGTGCTTCTCCAACCCTCAAAGGCTAACTCCATGGTAGAGATTTGCTCTTTAGTTAATGAAGAGTCTCCAATGGTGTCTCTAGCCTCCTTCTCCTCTAAGCTTCCTCTCCAAGAGTTCTACAAGGTATGATATGATATGATGTGATATGATGTAAAAAGTAATCCTTATCCTTATATAGGTAGGTTATGTAATAATCCAGTCATTTTCATTTCTTTTCCTTTCTTCAAATTTTGCGGATAAATTTTTTCCATTGTCTTTTCCTTTTCGGGTTCGATTTCCCACCTCTTGGTGTCGACTCGAGTGCTCAGAAATGGTTTCTGAGACTCTTTCCTTTGGATTGACAACTTCCTTTGAGGACCGAGTCGTTTCCACATTTTTTTGTTTTTTGACACTATTCATTTTTTTTCGTCTTTTCCTTATTTCGTCCTCTTCTTATTTTTCCCTTTTACTTGCATAACCTCATTTTTTGTGCTCGGATTTGATTCCAGTTTTGCATACGTCCATGATATTTAAATTCCATGACATCTACATTTTTACTTTTGTAGAAATCAATATTAAATGCTTACTTTCTTTGTAAAAGCCATGAAAACATGACCTTTTGTAATATTCTAAACTTAAGGGGTTTTTGTGTAATTAAATAAAGTAATTATTTTTCGTCTTAGGGACCATTTTGTAATTTAATTTGGAAGATATTTTAGAAAATGACCTTTTTGCAATTTTTGAAAAGTGTGACAAGTGTCACACTCTCATTGGTCCACTTGTTGACATTTGTGTGGAAACACTTTGATGCCTTGGATGATGACATGTGGAGGGTGGAGATTCAACCACTTATTGGCTTAGGATTGGTGCACTTGTTGGCTTGAATGGTTGACAAGTATAGGCTTGAGATTAAGCCTAGGATGGAGCCTTGGATGAGTGACAAGTGTAGGCTTGGGATTAAGTCTTGCAAATTACTTTTGGGACACTTTGGGATTATGATTTTAAGGAGGGATTTTTGTGCAATTGACCATAGTTGTGTGTGTTGACCATGGTGTAGGAACACATAGTGAGTGGAGGATTTCTATTTCCTCCACTCACCCATTTTTCACCTTATGTCATTTCTTTCTCATCACAAACCCTAGCCTCCATGGATAGAGCTTGAAGCCTTAAGCTTTGACCTTGATTTTTAAGGGCCTTCCACTCACCTTAGACCATGAAGCTTGGAACGCTTTTTGTTCTCCTCGTCCTCCTCTTCATAACCCTAGAAGGGTTTGCCATTTTGTGTTGATTTTGCCTTAGATTCTAGAGAGACACTTCTCTAGTGAGGTAGGGGATGTTATAGGGTTATATGTTTGTTATCTTGCATGTTTTTGATGCTTATATGACTTGTATGCTTGTGTTGTATTAATTTGAGAAATTATGATTAATGGTAGTTTGCTTATAACTCACTTTTGACTTGGTATATGGCATGGCCATGACGTGATCTTTGTTGTATGTTAATTTGGAATGATTTGAATAGGTTTTCAAATATAGAGATTTAATGAATTTAATTTGATTTAAATTCTAGTAAATTATGTATTGCTTGTATCCCATTTTGGACTTGATATATGGTATAACTATGACTTAGTGCTTGTTATATATTTATTTGGAATCATTTGAGTGACTTTTGAAAATTAGAGATTTAATTAATTTAGGATTAATTAAATTCTACATGATGGTATCTTGCCCATTTTGCATTTTTGATTTGATATATGTAATGACCATGATATGTCTTTTAACATATATTATTTTGAGGCCATTTGGAAATGAATTAAAATCTAGAGAGTTTAATTATTTTCATTTAATTAAACTATATCTTATTGTTCCATGGATTCAAGCATGTTTTAGAAGTTGCTTCTATATTAGGATTATGGACTTAGACTTGTTGTATATTCACTTGGTTATGTTTGGAGCATTGAGTAACATTATTGTTATATTTATATTCATAAGATCATGTTTTCTTTATGGAATATATTGTTGTCTTGTGTAATGAGTTGCACACTTTATTTTTGACATCTTCCATGCCATAATAGTGGTGGACTTAGAACATGTATTCTATGTGTTTACAAATTTGGTTATGCGTGGTTGATAGTTGATTATCTTGTATATACATGTTGATATATACGTTGTTGTACAACTTGTTGATTTTGGAAACTTGGGGATGTCGTTGTTTGGTTACGGCTAGGACGTGGTTCTAGTACGGGGGATAGTCCCTCTATGTAGTCTAGTGCGCACATAGGGCGGTTACTCGTGGGCTAGTAACCCTAAAGTAACTTTGGTGTCGGTCTGATCCGGCGTGATATCCAAGTATCCACCTTGTTTAATTTCGCATTTCAATTCCAAGTTGATAACTAGATGATGTTGTAACTTGTTGTTCCATATTTAATTTTCCATCTTAAGTTTCAAGATGTTAATTTTGAGAATTCGTGCTTTAAGCGTTGTATTGGAAGTTCCAATGTTGGTTAAATTGCATCGATATCGTGATTTGTGTTTTTATGTTCAAATGTAGCTTAGGAATGATCTTATAGACTCATTTGGAACATAAATGCTAGGTGGCATGAACCATTTTAGTTGATTCGTATTTTAGATTTCAAGTTGATGGCTTTGAGAATCTATGTCTTGTTGCCTTGTATAACATGCTTCTATGTTGTTTGAATTGCATAGACGATGTAAATTATGCTAGAAATGATCTAGGGTAGCTTAGGATGCTCTCTAAGTCTCACCCTTGACATAGACGTTAGGTAGCATGAACCCTTTAACATGGTTCACCTTAAGGTGATAAAATTGTAAAAAGTTAGGTCGATGCATGCTCATTTCCTACGAGTAGCTTTATGTTACTTACCCACATACTCATTTCCTACGAGTAGCTTTATGTTACTCACCCACGTTGTGGGGACATTTTTCAGGTACAGGCATTAAGGTTGAGTTTCTTATCATGCTTGGATGATTTGTGGACTTAAAGACTTCCATTCTTGTGAAGGTTGGCTTGAAAAGCCATTTGTAGCCTTTTATGTTAAAATGTGTATATTTGATTCAATATATGTAATGTGTACATGAGTACACTCTTTGCAATGTATTCGACATGTATAAGAGAAGGCCGGAGGCCAATGACATGTATTTCATATCCTACGAAATTTATGACTTCATGAAATATTATGAAATTATTGAAAAATGTTAAGTTATTGCCTCCCCATGTTTGCATCGGGTGTGGGAATTCCATTTTGATTCTTTCGTAGGATCTCATTAGTCATGTATGAAGTGTGGCCAAGGGCCAAACGGTTATTTGATGTTATTCGTTAATTTTGAATTCTGAGTTTTCATTACAAGTTCCATTTTTGTCATTTTGGCCGTTGGGGGGTTGGATTTTACATCGGCGGTATTTTTAAGCCGTGGATTATTGTAGTGTGTCCAAATAGATAAGTTACGTCTGTGTGCATGATCATTTTCGGGAAAAACACTTTCGTTTGCGTTTTGAGCCTCCTACAGATTCATTTCCCCTTTTTGTTGAAAAATCTTGCTTAGGGGCATTTTAGGAATTTCCTTTGGGAAATAAATTCTGTTCTTGACTCTGTCACATAGAAAATGTGATTTTAGGGGGAGTTTCCTTTTCGTGTTTTTCCTAAAAATGTCATCTTGACCTCATAAACCGCGCTCCAAGTTTATTTTGCTGCTAAAAACACTGTTCCTGCAATTTTTGAGGTTCCAGACCACCCTACTGCCCCATTTGGCGGGCCCCCGTAGTGTTCTGGCGGGTGCCCGCAACTTTCTGCCGTATTTGGCAAGCCCCTGCAGGTTTTTGGCGGGCCCCCACGGATATTGTTCCTGCACTGGACACTTTTCTTCAATAGGCCATATCTTACTCGTTTTAAGTCAAAATTGGTCCGTTCTTGAGTCTAAACTGACCGCGTTGAAATAATATTTCCAATGGTACCAATTAGAGCTTCAGATTCCAATTTTAGTTCAAGTTATTCATGTTTTAGTAGGGTACTATTAGGTTTTGGTCCAAACCGGGATAGGGTTTCCCTTCCTTCGATTTCGGGACTTGATATCTTTTCCGTCTGGACTCCGAATCAGGTGATTCTTGAGTCTAACTTCATTAATTTTTTGTTGTCTTTCTAATGGTATGCTTGGTAGCATCCATTTCTCTGTGAAATGACTATTTTGTCCCTAGGTCCATTCTTATCCGTTTTTGAAACGTCGCTTCCATATTTGTTTTCTTTGGGTTCCGTGACCTTATTGAGGGTCACATTTGTGTTTTAGGGATGTGTTGTGTCTCTTAAGACCATTATTTCATCTTTTGCTTCCACATTTTGGATCCAGTTCGGGTCATCACAGGACACATTGGGTTGAAAAATCCAGGGTCGTTACAAGTTAAATGACACCTAAAATAAGCTGGGGTCGTACAACAAATATTCCCCAATGATTGGATAAAGGATAACTTTTTGTGAGCTGGAAATTTAACTTTTTCGCACTGGAGGAAGTTCGATCGATCAAACCTTGAACTTGGATCGATCAAACATGGTTGAGATCTATCGAACTGAAATTGGATCGATCCTTAATGGCGGCGCTTTTTGGATAAAAACAAATCTGAGATATTTTGAAGATATTTTTAGGAAAAGGACAAAAGTGGTTGGTAGGGTGATACAACTAGATAAGATCAATCATTTGGATAAGGACAAGGTAGTTCGATCGACCGAAGAATGATGTTAGATTGATCGAACTTTTGAGATCTCTAAAAATGTCATCATGGCTCTGATCCATCTTGAAGTGCTGAGATCGATCATGTTGGATCGATCGAACTTTGATCTGAGATCGATCGAAGATGTTGATTTCCACCTTTTTCTTCTTTTTGCTTCCACTTGGCTCCTTTTTTTGATTCATCCCAGAATTGCTTCATTTCTGCTCTTATTTGCCTGAGTTAGCTTATTTTCGGGATAAGTGCCTAAAAATGGAAATAATACGAAATCAATCTAAAACGGTAAAGTAAGATAGATAAAGGTACTAGAATGCCTAAGCTTAAGGGGTTTAAATATGCACTTTTCAGTACTCATCACCTTCTATGAAGTCGTAGAACTCAATGAGAACTGATGCGGAAGTAAAAGATCAAAAAAATAACAATTAAGCCCCTAGGGGGCAAAATAGTCATTTTACATGGAAATGACGTCCCTAGAATGTATATCATCCCTGAAACACATCCGTGACTTTCTATGAAATCACGGAACTCAAAAGAAAGTAGCGGAAGCAGAAAACAAGAAAAACTGGGCAAAAATAACCCCAAGGGCAAAATATAACCTCTCAACGGCCGAAAGTGCATTAAAATGCAATAAATGAAACAAAAATACAAAACCTATAATAAAATGATGTTTAGCCCTTGGCCACACCTCATACATAATCATAGAAACCATATAAAAGAAAAAGAATGGAATTCCCACACCCGATGCAAACATGGTGAAGCAAGGACTTAACATTTTCCATTATTTCCATAGTAACCCTTGAAAACGAAAGTGCATAGAATACATATTTGATGCCATTGGCCTATGGCCTCTACTCATACATGTCAAATACGCTGAAAAGAGTGTACTTGTGTACACTTTACATATATGGAATCAAAGATACAAGTTTTAATATACAAGGCTACAAAATGAGATTTCATGCTAACATTTGCATAAGATAGAATTTTAAAAGCTACAAGTCATCCAAGGAATGATGAGCATCACAAACCAAGCCTTCGTACCTAAAACAAATCCCCAATAACTTCGGGGTGAGTAAGATAAAGTTATTCGTAGGAAATGAGCATGCATGGACCTAACATTTTACAATAATATCACCTTAAGGTGAAACAGGTTAAAGGGGCTCATGCCACATAACGTCTATGTCAAAGTGAGACTCAGGGAGCATCATAAGCTACCTTAGAGCATTTCTAGCATAAACTACAATATTTATGCAATTAAACGATATAGAAGCATGCTATACAACGCAACAAGACATAGATTCTCAAAGTTATCAACTTGAAATCTAGAATATGAAAACAACTAAAGTGGGTCATACCACCTAACGTCTATGTTCTAAATGAATCTATAGGATCGTTCCTAAGCCACATTGGAATAATAAAACGCAAATCGCAATATCGATGCAATTTAACCAACATTAGAACTTCCAATACAACACATAAAACATGATTGCTCAAAGTTAACATCTTGAAACTCAAAATGGGAAATCAATTAAGAGACAACAAGTTACGATATCATCTAGTTATCAACTTGAAATGAAATGCAAAATCAAGCAAAGTGGATACTTGGACGTCTCTCTAGATCAGACCGACACCATAGTTACTTTAGGGTTATTAGCCCATGGGTAACCTCCCTATGTGCGCACTAGACTATAGAGGGACAATCCCCTGTACTAGAACCATGTCCTAGTCGTAGCCAAACAACGACATCTCCAAGTTTCCAAAATTAACAAGTTATGCAACGACGTATATATCAACATGTATATACAAGTTAATCAACTATCTACCAAGCACAACCAAATTTGGAAACACATACAATACATGCTCGAAGTCTATAACTACTATGGCATGACAAATGTCGAATCTTCAGTGTACGATTCGTTACACGCTATAACAATGTTACTCAATATTGAAAACATAAACTTATTAATCTAAATATAACAACAGTGTTATCCAATGCTCAAAATGTAACCAAGTGAATGTACAACAAGTCCAAGTCCATGATTTAAACATAAAAACAACTTCCAAAACACGATTAAATCCATGGAGCAATTAGATAGAATTTAATTGAATAAAATAATTAAATTCTCTAGATTTCAAAACAATTACAAATGGCTTCAATTTAATACATATCAAAGATAATATTAAGGTCATTACAATTATCATATCAATATTTTAATTAAAGCCATGAATAGTAAAACAGAAATTAATTAAATAAAAATAATAAATTTCTCTTGATTTCAATATTCATCCAAATATTCCTAATTTAATATATATTAAAGAACATATGAAGTTCATCACTAATATCAAGTCAAGGCCTAACTAAATACCAAGTCCTTAATTAATTCTACACAATATACAACTATGTGAATTAAATTTTTAACTAATGACTAATTAAATTAAATCCTAGATTTCATGCATAAACATAGCATACGCATCAAAAATAATAAATCACATACCACGTAAACCTATAATCATCCCCTACCTCAATTGGAATGAAAATCCCAATTACCACCGAAATAAAATTGCCCCAAATTTTTGGTCCGCAAGACAGATTTTTCAGCTTGTTACCTTCAACTTGGAAAATTCATAAAAAAGTTCAATTCTAAACCAAATTATATGAATCCAAAGCCCAATGAAAGCTTAAACACTTTAATTTGATAATATCAATTTAGTTTAAAAAAATATTTTCCCAATTGAAATAGTTTTGACCCACAACTTCGAAACAAATTCTGCCCAGAAAATACATTTTCAACCTGTAGCTTCCAACTTTGAAATTCATGAAAAATTCATTTGATATCCAAATTGAGCAAACTTAATTTATTTTGGAAGTAAACATATGAGAGTGTAAAACTGGAAATTTAAGCCATTATCCAATGTCAAAAGGTTAGTGAAATAAATCATCTAAAAATATGTTTTCCAGCTACAATAAAAACATGGACAACAAATAGTTTCAAATTTTTAATAAAATTTAGACATGCTCTAAAATCGTGAAAAAATTCTGGGTAGTGTAAGACCCATGGGGGAAGCTCCAGTAAATTTCAAGGCAATTGAAGCAATACAGCTCCATATAAAAATTCATTTCCGGACCAGATAAGGGAAAGATTTAAATTTCCAGCAACTAGCTTGCAACTTCAAAAATTCATAACTAATTCATTTTAAATCCAAATTACATGAAACCAAAACTAAATGGAAGCTAATTGATTATATTTTCATGTTCTATATTTAATTTAACAAGATTAATTTCAAGTTAAAATAGTTTAAGGGCAGAATATAATTCCTTCTCGTCGATGCATGTAAATCACTCAATAATGACATAAAAATACTTCAAAATCATAAATCAATAGGTCATCATACTCATACCTCAAAGAGAGTAAAACCCCCCTACCTCACTAGAGAATTGAATCTCTAGATACTAAAGCAAAACTATGTGTTAGGCTAGATCCTTCAAGGGTTTCGTAAAGGAGGATGAAAGGAAGCTTTTCTCTCCTAAGCTTAAGATCCAAGGATGAGTGGAAGGGGCAAAAAGTGAGCTCATAAGCTTAAGCATCAAGCTCTTCTAATGGTGGCTAGGGTTTTTGGTAAGGGAGGAAATGAAACAATGAGATGAAGTGTGAGTGGAAGAATTAGAAATCCTCCACTCACTATGTGATCTTACACCATGGTCAACACACACAAGTCTTGGTCAATTGCACAAAAGCCCCTCTTTAAAACCATAATCCCAAAGTAGCCCAAAAATAGTTACAAGACTTAATTTGGAGCATACACTTGTCACTCATCCAAGCATCCATTGTGGGCTTAATCCTAAGCCTACACTTGTCAACCATCCAAGTCAACAAGTGCACCTACCTAGGTCAACAAGTGGTTCAATCACCACCCTCCACGTGTCATCATCCAAGGCATCAAAGTGTCCCCACACAAATGCCAATAAGTGGACCAAAGAGAATATGACACTTGTCACACTTTTCAGAAATTGGAAAAAGGTCCTTTTTGAAAATATATTCCAAATTAAATTGTAAAATGGTCCCTAAGATGAAAAATAATTACTTTACATAATTACAATAAAATCTCAAAAGTTTAAGAAAATTACCAAAAGCTATGCATCCATGCCCTTTACAAGAAAAGTAAACATTTAGCATGCTATTATAGAAAAGTAAAAATGTAGATATCATAAAAATTAAATATCATGGATGCATGCAAAGCTGGAATCAAATCCGAGGGCAAAATGTGAGGTTATGCAACAAAAAAGGAAACCGGGAAAAGATAAAAAGTGAATGGTGACGAAAAATGAAAAATTTGAAAATGACTCGGTCCTTAAAGGAAGTTGTCAGTCCCAAGAAAAGAGTCTGAAAAACCATTTTCGAGTACTCGATATGACACTAAGTGACAGGAAACCAAACACAGAAGAGAAAAAAATAATGGAAAAAATTGATCCGTAAAATTTGAGCAAAAAGAAAATGAATGAAAATGACCGGGTCATTACAGGTAGAGTCTCTTTTGGGCCTAAGAAGGTATACTTGAGATTGGAAGGAAGAGTTTTAAGCTCAAGAGTGGGTGGGAGATTAAAGATGGAACTGGTGGAGTGCTAGAGAGTGGAGGAAGAGGTTCTTTTGGAGCTTTCCAAGGTGGGAAGTCTAAACTTGCAATGGATTCCATCAAATTGCTTACCTCACTTATGGATTCCTCATTGCCAAACCCACAATTCCCATACATTTCTAGGAGACAAGATGCAAGAGGATCCTCGAAAAGGAGAGATTAAAAATTGTCCTCGATAGGTTTTTTTAGAATCATGGAAGGAATGGACTCCTCAACAACTTCATCCAAGACATCTACAAGACAACACTTATCTTCATCGATAGGATGTCAACTTGCGTTGAAAACTTTAAGCTTGACCATCATGTTACCAAAAAAAAAGGTCTATAATCCCAGATCTACAATTAATTGTTACATTTGCGGTGGCAAGGAATAGCCTTCCTAAGATGATTGGAATGTGATTGGTAGGGTTGGCAACTAGCTCGGTATCTATAACAACAAAATCAACCTGAAAATAGAACTTGTCAACCTTGATGAGTTTGTCCTTAACCATGCCCCTAGGCTTTTTAATGGATCTATCGGCTAATTGAAGCACCACCGAGGTTGGCTTCAAATCTCACAAACCTAGTTAGACATACACGGAGTAGGGAATCAAATTAACACTCGCTCCTAAGTCAAGAAGAGCTCTACGAACCTAATGGTTTCCAATCACACATGAAATGGTCGGAGCACCAGGATCTTTGAACTTAGGTGGAGTGTTATGTTGAATAATGGAGCTCACTTGCTCTGTGAGGCGCACCTTTTTAGGGCTTTGTCCCTTGTTCTTTCTCTTTTGTGTGCATAGGTCTTTTAGAAATTTTGTATATGGTGGAATTTGCCTAATTGCATCTAAGAGTGAAAGATTTATCTTGACATGCTTGAAAACCTCCATCATATTATGAATTTTTCCTTCTTGTCTCCCAAAAGGTGAAATCTCTCACAAAGCATATGGAATTGGAGTCTTCGATGATAGGATTTTGCTACTTGCGAGGATGATGAAGAAGATAGAGAATTCTTAGTGGAACCGTTCTCATCCAAGGAAGTAGGAATATGATCAGAAACAGGACGGGTGTGATGACCCTGTGGGCGGGTGTGCCGTGGCGGGTGCGAGAGACACTGACAGGCTACCACACTGGCGAGCTATGGGTGCACAGTCCCACATCGCCTGGGTAGAGGAAAGGTGAAGTGCTTATATGTAAGTGTGTCTTCTCCAATTGGTATGAGGCCTTTTGGGGTGAAGCCCAAGAGTAAAACCATGCGGGCTCAGGCCCAAAATGAACAATATCATACCATGTGGTGGAGTGGGTCGTTACAAATGGTATCAGAGCCTGACCCAGCCGGAAGTGTGCCGACGGGGACATTGGGCTTCCAAGGGGCGTGGATTGTGATGACTTTGTGGGTGGGTGTGCCGTGGGCAGGTGCGAGAGACACTGACAGGCTACCACACTGGCGAGCTACGGGTGCACAGTCCCACATCGCCTGGGTAGAGGAAAGGTGAAGTGCTTATATGTAAGTGTGTCATCTCCAATTAGTATAAGGCCTTTTGGGGTGAAGCCCAAGAGTAAAACCGTGCAGGCTCAGGCCCAAAGCGGACAATATCATACCATGTGGTGGAGTGGGTCGTTACAACGGGTGCTAACTTTGGGTTGCACCGGTTCACTATCTTCACTTGGTTTTTCTACCCTATTATCAATTTTTTTACCTCTTCTCAAAGTGGTAATTGCTTGCACTTGCTCTTGGGAAGGGCATCCCGATGTAGGATTTGCTTTCACCAAGTATTGGGCCTTTGGGTTTCTTTTGGGTTGGCTAGGTAGCTTACCAATTTCTCTTTCATTCAAGGAGTTAGCTATCATCCCGATTTGGGATTCAAGCTTCGATATAGATTGAGAATGAGAATGCATTAATTTAGTGTTTACTGCTAAGCTACCCAAAACCACCAAAACCTTATCTTCAAATGTGGAATCACTAGAAAGTGCTTGAGAATGATGAGAGAAAATTTGAGAATTGTAAGCTTGAGGGTGAGAAAAGTGGTTCATTCTTTGATGATGAGAAGAAGATGGAAAAAATCCTTGAGAACCTTCATTTCTTTTATGAGGAGGTATATACCGACTTTGAAAACTTTTAGTTTGATATGGACTTAAATTTTCACTGCACACGGGAACATAAGCATTATAATAAGGGTGAGCAAATGTAGCATTGACTCGTCCATATTGTGTACTTTGAGCATGTCCATGGGGAGAATTGAAAGTAGTATGTAACATACTTGAACATGTCATGCAAGGCTCACTCGAATGATGATGATGGAAAAGAGATGATTGAATTGCCGGTTTTTGACTTAAAAAAAATTGATCAAGTCTTTTGGTGAGAGTTTTGACTTCGGCTACAATCTCCATTGGACTTTCAACTTGACATACTTTAAGTTGTTCCTTCTTGCATTATAATTATGACTCACCCAAGAGGTTTGAGATTTATGCAATGAATTTTCACTCATTTTTTCAAGGAGGTACCAAATGTCATCTTTATGTTTCCCAAAATATGAACCTCCACATAAAGTATCCACTATGTTTTTGTGGGTGTCGGATAAGCTTTCATAGAAATATTGAACCACTTGCCATTTTGAAATGTCATGATGTGGACATTTCCTTAGCAAGTCATTCAATCTCTCCCAAGTCTCATATAAAAGTTCTCCCTCCCCATGAGAAAATTCTCTGATGCAACCTGAGCGGGTGCACAAAATAATGCGCAAAACTTTGAGTTTGGAAATTAGTGTCAAGTGGGCATCATATTTTAAATTTATAAACCGCTTAACACCTATACTATATAGTATGAGTGACAAAGGGATTGTCCCAAGAGATTACACGTGTTAGAATTTAATTTCAACTTTAATGTACCAAATGATTGCAAAGGAGGGTTGATTGTTTGATTACACTAAGATGCAATTAATTAAAATGCAATAAAATTAAGCTAAAGTGAGATAGGGATTTAAGAGATGAGAAGTGAGGTCTTGGGGTGCATTGGAATTGCCACCAAGCTCATTCACCAAACCACATACTTTCAACTAATTTCGGAAAAACCTTCTTGTGAACAAAATGCAACTATCAATTGCAATATTAAGCATGGACCATCAAATTTAAGTATGAATTGTCTACCTAACCAATAATTAAACTAAGTGTAGAACAACCCATCAATCCTAAGCATGACCCATCAAACACATCAATCTAGAGAATCATGAAATTTGCAATAATAAGCTATGGAATATCAAATCAAGTATAGATTGTCTATCTACCTACAAGCATGAATTAAATTGTAAAACAACCCATCAAGCATAAGCATAATCCATCAAATTAATTGATAAACCCATCTAATAAAAATCATGTCTAGCCATCACTAGATTCTCAATCAATCGCACATAGACATTCAATTAATATAGAAAAACTAGGGTAGAGAACAATTCCCAAATAATCACATAGAGAATCAATAGAAAGAATTAATCTATAAAAATCAAAGGAGAATCCAAGATTCATTAAATTCACAAGGCTAAAACACTAATCACAAGATATTATTTCCCAAAAAGTATGAAAGAGATGGAGGTTTAGACTACAAACTTGGGGCTTATCCAAGCCCCAAGGAGAAGTCTAGCCAATCATGGAGGAGGTGGGTGTGATCTTCCTTTTCTTCTTTGTTAAATTTTAGAGAAAGAGTGTGTAGATCTTGAGATGTGTTCTTGGTGTCTCCCCTCTTCCCTTTTCTTCTTACCCTAATCTCTAACTTTTCTAGAGAGAGAAACTAACTATTACAATATTAAAATAAAATAATAATTGAAGACAAAAGATCTTTTACAAAATGGTTCAATTCCCTTTAAATACAAGGTTCTTGGAGTAGTGAACAAGTCAGAAAATAAGCCTTTAAAATATCTAATCCCGCAGCTATGTGGTAGGTGGAGTTTGGGTGCGCGAAAATAAAACAGCTCGCTACCATGTATCTTCAATCGATCCAAGAAATCTTCAATCGATCGAAGATCCAAACCCACTGGTGGCAAAATTCTGCATTTTTGACCTTTTTCCGGATTTTTTTGGACTTTTGCTTGACTCCAAAAAGGCTGTAATGGACCATTGTTAGCTTGTTTGAACTTTATTGACCTAAAAATAGACAAAAACATAAATTAGTACTAAAACGGGAAAATAAATATAGAAGAATAGACTAAAATACCCTAACTTAGGTGCTAAATTGCATCACATTTGAGCACTCATCATTCTCTAATGGCGGTTCTCATTGAATTGGTCAAGCTCATGGGGTAATATTTTTTAAAAAAATTATTCTGTATTTGTATCCAAGAAGTTATTGAATTTGCCCCCAAATTATTAAACCAATGTTTCGCCTTATTTTAAGAGTGAAAGGGAAGAAAAGTAACCTAAGGACTTCTTTCGGGACATCCATGTACCTCACGGTGGAGTATACCTAAAGAAATTCATCTAAGTGCTTATATGGTTCCTCATCATCTAAGCAAAAGAAAAGTGGACACAACTGAATGGTCTCGGGCTTAATTTTATAGTGATCGGCTCCAAAATTAGGTAGCATGATGCAATTCGGTGCATAGTACCAATTGAAATTATAATGACCACGAAGGATCATTGGAGGAATTGAAGTTTGAACTTTGGAAGGAAATTGGTCAAAAGGAGGGTGTTCCATGAAATTCGGGTCTAGATAACCGAGGTTGCCCTCAAGGTTTTCCATTGAGTGATTAAGATAAAGAGTGGGCAAAGGTTTGCACAAAATTTTAACAACACACTAACAAAAACAACAAAAACAAGAACTCCTCCTCCACAACACAAATTAATCAACAACAAGCCTCCACATACAATGATGCCATACTCCCATGGTTTTTCAATAAATGCAAGAAATAAAATGCCTCCACGCGGGCCGATGATTTAACTAAGCAAGAAGAGTTAGAATAGCTCATAAAGGGTCCTTAAGCAAGTTCAAAAAAATTTTAAGCTTTTTGCTTTGCATTGCTTTTGCAAATTTTTTTTTTTTTTTTTATAGCTTTTCATGCTGTTCTTTGCTTGCTTGCTTGCCTTGATGTTCCTTTTCTTGCTTTTCTTGGCTCCAAGTACCTAGCCAATCAAGAGTGAACACAATAAGAAAACAAAATAAAAATAAAGTAAAACAAGGATTAAATAAGTACTAATTCCTAATCAATTTCGTATACGATGTTGCGAAATCCCCGGTAACGGCGCCAAAACTTGGTCACGCTTGTCGTATGCATGCCAAAATTACTTGTGTGATACTGAGTGTGATTCAAGAAATCCTTTGGTTAAGTTTAAATTTATAAAAGACCACTACCACTACTACTACTAACGTAGCAAGAGTGAATAGGGATTGTCCCAAGGGATTTGCAAGGTACTCCAGAAATAATATTGGATTAGTAAGTCGAATGATCAAATAGGGGTTTGGTTGGTTGAATTAAACTAATGATTCAATTAAAAGCACGCAAACTAAGATCAATCTAGAGATTAAGGTAAAGATAATGAGAGAAAGGTCTTGGGGTAAAGAGTTCACCACTAAGCTTCACTTCACTAAACATTAGCAATTGTAAATTTAAGGGGACTTTCATGTTGTAAATCAAATGTGTGTGTGCCATGAATTGAAATACTAAGAATGGATGGCCAATTAAGCATAAATTGTCTAATCAATCTAGTGAGTAGCACAACCTATCAAACTAAGTCATTAACCATTCAATAAAACCACAATTAATGCACATACAAAAATCTAGAAAAATGTACTACTTGCATTAATAAGCATGGATCATCGAACAACAATAATGGATTGTCAACCTATCTAGGGATTTAAAGCAACTACACTACAATTACTCTAATGACAAGGAAATTAAAATAATTAAGCTAAAGTGGTAGCATAATCCATTAAGAAATAAGCATGATCCATTAAACAAACTACAAGAGTAATCAATTAAGCACTATGCCTTAACCATCACTAGATTTATAATTTCAACCCACATAGACATGCATCAAACTCATAGAAACTTAGTCTAAACACATAACCATTCATTCTAGCATACATAGACATATGGATAGAAATAAAAGATCAATTGGAAGAATTAATCCATACAAATCATGTAAAAACTTAAGATCTATATAAATTTATGGTCAAAACATCATTTACAACTAAAATCCCCAAAAATTACAAAATACTAAGTTTAGGAAGCAATGCTAAGGGCTATCTCTATCCCCAAGAGAATGATCTAGCCACTCATGGTAGTGGTTATGGAACCCTCACGAGTTTTCTACAATGTAGGCACCATCTTTTTCCTTTTTGCTTTGCTCCAAAACCCTAGTTCTAGAGAAAGAAATATCTAAGAGCTATTTCTATAATTCGCAATAAAACTTGAACAACCTTATACAAATTTGTTCATTTAATTTAAATACATGCCTCTTTGAGTAGGCAACAAGTCAGAAATAAAGCCTTTGCTGGTGCAAACTCAAAGCTACAAAAGTTGGTGGAGTTCGGTCGCGCTTGGGAATTAAAAAAGCCCACTTCCAGCAGGGGTTCGATCGATCGAACAGGGCTTCGATCGTGTAATGATCCGGTCATTTTCCTTCCTTTCCTTTTTCTTAGATTTTACGGATTAATTTTTATTTTTTTATTTTTTATTTCTGAGTTTGGTTTCTCATTGCTTGGTGTCGTCTCGAGTGCTCGGAAATGGTTTTCGAGACTCTTTTCTTTGGATTGACAATATTAAAAGACCGAGTCATTTCCACTTTTTTTTATTTTTTCGACAGTATTCACTTTTCGTCTTTTTTCCCGTTTGTCACTTTTTTGGCACAACCTCACTTTTTGTGTTCGGAGTTGAGTTTTGACTTCATGAGTTTTCATTCTAGTAGATTTTCTCGAAACGCGTAGCTTTACTTTTGGAGAAAAGCTCGTCGGTTGTTTCTTTCTCCCATAGGGGCGTGGATAAAAGGATTCTTTAAAAACATTGATGTTTCTTGGGGTGTTTTTAATAAATATCTTTTAGAGATATTTTGATTAAGGGTTTTTAAGAAAATATCTTTTTTCATTCTGGGCAGTTTTACAGTTATCCTTTCTTGGAGGGGCCATTGTGCAATTCACTAAAGTTATTGCAAGGTGCTTCATTTTCAGCCTGGATCCTCGTACGGGATTCATTTTCACTTTTCGTCAAGTCATGTACTTTTAGAATTTCCTCCCGGTCGTTTTCCCTAGTTTTAGGGATTTCGGCCCCGGTTGCCGCTGAACTTGTTTGGGGCATATCTTCTTGCACGGGACTAGGTTTTCGACGTTGTTTCTTCTGTTTTTTATTTTTTTTTCATTTTGATTCTTTTTCATTCATGGTGTTTTACCATTTGAGCGCGTCTGCACAAATTCCACTTTTTCGGACTCGTACGGGGCACTTTTTGATATTTTCTATAAATAGGGGCTTAGGAAAAATAAATAAGATTTTTCTTCTTCTTTTTCCCAAGTTCCAGACCAGCCATGGTAGCCCGAGGGTCTACCACGTTCTGTCTCCTTTTTTCGGCCACTTCCCTATTGATTTTTGCCGTAGTGCCTTAGTGTTTATGGTAGGCCTTGGCGAGGCGCTCCTTTCTCCCTTATTAGGAGCCGGTTCCGACCATTTTTGAGTTTAGGTTTTGAGTTCAAGTTGGTATTTTGGTGTGGCCTCGTGAAGGATTGTTGTTTCCCTCGTTGTACCCGACAAAACCCCGAAGTATCGTCGGATTCAGTGTTTCCATTTCGGTGGGGATTTGTAATTTCATCACAAAATGAGGTAGGGAATGTTTTAGGTTTATATATATGTCGTATTGATTGTTTTCTAAGCATATACAACTTGTAAGCATGCCTTTGTATTAATTCTAGAATTTAATTTAATTATTATTTTTGTATAAGATTTAATTCTCATGGTTGTATATAGCTTGGAATTAAATTGTGGCATGCTATTAAATTAGTCCTTGATATGTTGATTAACATATATTAAATTGGGAGTATTTGAATAAGTATTGAAACTTTTATTTAATTATTTTCTTATATGAAAGTTTAATTCACATGGTTGTCAATTTGTATGGAATTAACTTGTAATGTGATATTAAAATTGGTAATTGGTCTTGGTATGTTCTTTAACCTATGTTAAATTGAGGGCATTTGAAGTTGTTTTAAAAATCTAGAGAAAAAATTAATTAATTAGATTAATTAATTTATTTTAAGTGTTCAATTTACTTGAAAGGTTTTTTAACTTGATATTGTTGATGAGCTTGGCATGTTCTATCATATATATTAAATTGAGAATTCTTGGATAAGTTTTTAGAACTTTAGTTATTTATTTTCTTGGCATTGAGTTTAATTTACCTAGTTGTAACTAGTGTATAATTAACTTGTAATGTGGTTTTAAATTAGGCCTTGATATGTTCATTAACATACTTCAAATTGAGAATAATTGAATTAGTCTTGAATACTTTATTTAATTATTATCTTGCATGAAACTTAATTAACCTAGTGATGCCTAATGTAGAATTAACTTATATCATGAAATTAAAATAGGCCTTGATATGACCTTTGACATATTTGTTTTATAGAATTTTTGGAGTTACTTTGTAATCTTGAGAATTTAATTATTTAAGTTAATTAAATTTCCTTTTATGCTTCCATTGAGGTAAATAGGCATTGATGTTGTATTCTTACTTAATTTGTAGTTTGGAACTTATTATAAGATTATATGATAGTATTCCATGAGTTAAAGTTATGATTTAACTTGTAAGTATCTCATTCTACTTATATGACATTTAACATGCCATTGTAACTTGAATGCTTAGGGTATGGCTTGTGTGTATTCTATGACTTAATTGTGCGTGGTAATTGATTTTGGTGCATTGTGTATATGTGATATACTTGTTGCACAACTTGATGATTTTTGAAAAGTTTGTATGGACATTGGAAATTGTTACGGCTAGGGTATGGTTCGATATGGGAGATAAGAGTTCCCTCTATTTCATATAGTGCGCATTGGTACGCTGAGGGCTAGTAACCCAACAATACCAATATAATGGTTTTATTCAGGGTTTGGTGCGCACTAGGTAGTACCTTGCAAGTTAGTAACCCATAACCACTTGCTTAGTCATTGAGACCTTATATCCTTTGTCTTTCTGCCATTGTTTGATTTCGCATTCAATTCCAAGTTGTAATCATGGATTACTCTTAACTTATGGTTGGATGCATAATACTTTATTTCTTGCTTAGTATACTTGGATTTGTATACTTGTATGTCTTGTATATAAAAAATGCCTAGTATACTTGTGAGTATATACTTGTGTATATGTTGCATTTCTATTTCAATATTGCTTAGCGTACTTGGTGTGTACACTTGTATATTGATGATTTAGTAAGGTAGATAACCTAGTATTCTTGTGGCTGGTATACTTGTCTTACGTGTAATTCAATATTGATTGTATACTTGTGTTTGCATAGTTGTATATTGAATATCTTGTTGCGTAGTACATGAATGGTGTTGTTTATGCTAGAAATGCTTTAAGGTTGCTTAGGATGCTCCTTGAGTCTCACCTTAGACATAGATGCTAGGTGGCATGGACCTTATATATTGGTTTATATCAATTAATAAACAGTAAAATGTTAGGTCTATGCATGCTCATCTCCTACGAGTAACTTTATGTTACTCACCCACGTAGTGGGGACATTTTTTAGGTCAGGAATCAAGATTCGAGATTCACATTATGCTTGGGATGATTTGAGGACTTGAGGTTTATAATTCATGCAAATGTTAGCATGAAATGTTATTTTTGATTCAAAATGTCAAAACTTGTATATTTTGTTTTAAATATGTAATGAGCACTTAAGTGAGCCATTTGAGATGTATTTGACATGTATGTAATGAGGCCATAGGTCAGGGACTTTAATTTTGTATTCTAAGTACTTTTATTTCTAAGTGATTTTATTGAAAAATAGAAAAATGGCATGTATTAACTTCACTTATGTATGAAGTATGGACAAGGGCCAAACGGTCATTTGAAACCATTTGATAAATTTTAGTTTCAAGTTTCTCTTTTAAAAGCCATTTTTGGCAAAATTTGAAGTTTAATAGGGGTGTATTTAGCGACCATTGAGGCTGTAGGCCATTAGAATGCATGTAAATATGCATATTAAATTTGCGTGAATGCTCACCTTACACAAAATATCACATTTGTGTGAAATAGATGCTTGTTGGTCTCAAGTTTTTCATTTAAGGCATTTTCTTTGCATTTTGATGTTCGGATATGTTGTATTTTGCATCTGGCATTTTTGGGAGCCGTGGACCATTCTCGCGTGCTTAAAATTACTAAATACATTTTCATGCATGATTGTTTTAGCACACAACACCATTTAGGGTCAAATGAACACTTAGTGCAAAGTTGTTTATTGTTTTTCATCGTTTTTGATCTAATCCGATCTGGGGGCATTTTGGGAATTTATTTTTAAAAATAAATTCCTGTCTTGACTTGGTCACATAGAAAACGTGATTTTAGGGGGGGTTTCTTCATAACTTTTTTTTCTAGAAAATGCCATCTCGGTCACAAAAACCCCGCGTCAAATCTAATTGTCTGTGCGCACATGTTTTTTTTTTTAGAAAGTTTGTTATAAGGACATTTTAGGGATTTCACATCAAAAACAAAATTTTCTTTTGACATGGTTAGCTTGGAAAAATTATTTGAAGGGGGGTTTCTTCTTTGTATTTTTCCAAAAAACATCATTTAGTACCTCAAAACGGCAAACGAATTTCAGCATTTTGCCCAGGTTACTACTATTCAATACTGTCAAAACACTATTCATGGCCGCGCGACTTTAAAACTTTGTTTTGACTTTTCTCTTCCATCCGGACTCCGAATCAAGTGATTCTTGAGTCTAACTTGATTAATTTTTCATTATCTTTCCAACGGTGTGCTCGGTGGTACCCAAATCTTGCTGGATATAACTATTTTGCCCTTGGGGCTAAACTTGTCCGTTTTTAAAACGCCGCTTCCGCTTATTTTCCTTTTGTTTCTATGGCTTCATGAAAATTCATGATTATGTCTTAGGGATGATGTACATTTCTAGAGATGTTGCTTCTACGTAAAAAGACTATTTTGCCTTTGGGGGTTATTTGGTCTCTTTTTATCTTCTTTTTCCGCATTAGTTCTTGTTGAGTTCCGTGGCCTCATGGAAGGTCACCTTGGTGTCTTAGGAATGTCGTATATTCTGGTGTGGTCAATATCTAGTTGCACAAAAGTGTGATAAAGTGTGGCCAAGTTTGAATTTATAGAATTCCACTGCCACTACTAACTATTAATGTAGTTGGAGTAAGTAGGGATCGTCCCAAGGGAAAGAAGTGGTATTCTTGGAATTAATTGTTGGATTAGTAGGTCGAATGATCGAAATATGGTTTGTTGGTTGAATTATACTACAATTTAAACTAGATAAATGCAATGTAAAACAACTAAAACAAATGAGGTGTAGAGAATATGATAGAGGAGTCTTGGGTCATAAAGTTCACCACTAAGCATTACCTTCCTAGACATTCAATATTTGATGGATTAGGGGGATTGTGTGTTGTAAATGAATGTGTGTGCCATTAATTGAAATATCAAACATAGATGACCAAGTAAGCATACATTATTTAGTCAATCTAGTGAATAACACAACACATCAACTTAAACCATTAATCCTTCCATAAGCCCAATTAATGCACACTTATTAAGTTAGAGAAATATACCACTTGTATTCATAAGCATGGAGCATCAAACAACAAGAATAGATTATGCACCTATCTAAGAAAGTAAGGCAATTACACTACAACTAAGTTAGTGACATGAAAATTAAACTAATTGAACTAAGGAGGTGGCCCAATCCATCAAGAAATAAGTATGAACCATCAAATAAACTACAAGAGTAACCCCTTTAAGCACCATGCTTTGATCATCAATAGATTTATACTATCAACACACATAGACATGCATCAATGTCACAAAATCTAGATATAAACACATGAACATCCATTCTAGCATACATAGACATATGAATAGAATTAAATGATCAATTGTAAGTATTAAACTACACAAATCATTATAGAAACAAGATTTATATATATAAGATGTCAAGACAAGAAATGCAACACAAATTCCCATTAATTACAAAATATCAAAGTCTAGAAGGCATGCTTAGGGCTATCTCTAGCCCCAAAAGAATGGTTTAACCACTCATTGATGTTGTCATCCAACCCCCACGGGCTATCTCCATGGTAGAATTCATCCTCCTCTTCTTGTGTTCTTGGTAGAAATCCTAGATGGGTGGAAGAACTTTCCCAAATTGTATGTTTCTCTCTCTAATCTGTAGCTAAGCCTCTCTCTAACTAACCAACCTTTTTGCCAAAATTAGCTAAATTTCTTATATAGGTAGCTCAAATGTCACACCCAATGGTTAGACCTCGTGCCAAGGACCTCCAAATGATTACACCACAAGCACACATTTAGTTGGCTTGAAATCAGCTTTTCATGTAATTTGAAGTAGTTCGATCGATCACATGGTTTCTCGGATCGATCAAACCATGGCGGCGCACTTTTTGGATAAGGATAAAGCTGAGATATTTTTTAGGAAAATGACAAAAGTGGTAGGTGAGGATAAGATTAAAAGGGTTCGATCGATCGAATAAGAAATTTTCCTAAGGATAATGACAAGGGGTTCGATCCATCATGGCAGGGTTGGAACGATCACAGTGTCATCGATCGTAGCTTAGTTCGATCGATCAGAGAAGGCTTTCTTCAACACTTTGTTTCCACTTTGCTTCTTTCTTCCACTAGGCTTGAGATTGCTTCTTTTAATGCTCTAATTCAGCTGAATTAACTTATTTTGGGGATAAGTGCCTGAAAACATGAAATTAGACTAAAATGGAAAAATAAGATAGAATAAGGTCCTATAACATTTAAGATTAAGGAGTTTAAATGCACACTTTTTAGCGCTTATCATATTCCTAGAGACTTATTTTCTATTTTTCGATTCCGCATTCGGATTCGTTATTGGGTTAAACTCTAGTTCATCACATGATGCACTGGCTTGAAAAACCAGAGCCGTTACCGGTGGTATCAGAGCTCCTAGGTTCGAATACC
Source organism: Cornus florida (assembly GCF_030987335.1). Lineage (NCBI taxonomy): Eukaryota > Viridiplantae > Streptophyta > Magnoliopsida > Cornales > Cornaceae > Cornus > Cornus florida. The sequence continues at coordinate 68,260,111 of NW_026775577.1, forward strand.
TTAGACGATGGGTTTTGGGTGCATATCATGCTTGTGTTGTCATACTCTTTATGTTTAATTACTTCTTGATAACATGTTTTGATTTGATAACATTTCTGTTTACTTATGTGGTAACTTGTTTAGAAGCTTACCTTAATCGCTTTAGCATATGATTTATGCTTGTTTATCTTAGCATATGGTATATGCTTGTTTATCATAGCATGTTGTATGTAATTATCTGCCTTAGCATACTGTATATGCTAATCGGTCTTAGTACATTGTACGTGCTTTTCTGAGTTACCATGTTATTTATGCTTATCTGCTTTAACATGTTATATATGCTTGCTCATCTTAGCATGATTATATACAACATATAGTCATGCTTTACATCTTTCTCCTGTATACATTAACATGTCTTACGTGATTTTTGCTACTTGTGTGAGTAGGTAGCCTGTTGCTATGCTGTATGCTAGCTGCTTACTTTTATGCCTTGTTTGACATTGCATGTTGTTCCAGCTTGGTTAGTAGAGATTAATGCCAGGGCATTGTCTCTTGGGGTCTGACGTATCCCTTGGAAGCATTCATGTCTTGCTGAGTTTCTTCCTTGGGTAGGAGAAATTAATTCTATGAGGACCCATGACGGGAACCTTTTTGTTATTTTTGTCGGTTTTGTTTTTTTGAGACCTTAGTCTGACAGTTGATGCCAGTAAGGCTCATGTGAGTGCAGAATTGTAGTCTTTATCTGGAGGAGTGAGACGTGGGCCAGGAAGGCACTGTTTCATTTCCATTTTCCTTCGAGGCTTCACGATGTGGTCGGGGAGTGTCCATGGTGTTGGTTTTATCTCTTGGGGTTTTGTGGTGACCCTGATGTGATGACGTCTTGGGGTCTTATTTCTATCGTCATGGGATGATGGGTTGAGAATGACTAGAGTCCTTCCTTGGGGATTTGGAAAGTTTGTCTACGTCAGCCTCAACCGCGAGGTTCTGGTGTCTCTTCTTTTTGAGAGGGATTTGATAGTTGCGTTGACCTAGGATCTTTCTTGTCTTGCCTTGGATAGCTCTTACGAGCTAAGGGTGTGATGTGAGTGGTTTCGTGTAATTAATTGCATTGGTGCAATTAATTACTCTCCCTTGTCATTTGAGACTTGGGGTGTTGTTTCAGGGTTTCGTTAGAATCCTGTCCAGTTCTCATTGAACTCATTGGCATCTTGAGTTAAGTTCTCTATTGATGTTTCGCAATGGCTAGTGTTGGAACTATCCATTGCATCGTTGTTTTGTCTTTTGTGGCGTTGAGATTCCATTTTGGGTTTGAGCTAGTCTTGGGAAAGACTTGTAGACTCTTTGTTTCGGGAACCTTAGTGTTCATTCTGGGAGATGATTCCTTTCCTCATGGTGAGAGATTGGACCCATCCGAGTTTTTGAGCTTTACTTTTAGTGAGTTCGTCCTTTTGAGAGGCATTTCATCCCTTTTTTGCTTTTGACTTGTGGGATTGTTAATTGCATAGTCCTTTCTTCATGTTTGTATGTGTTGTTGTTTTGAGCATGCCTTAGAAACATGTTTAGGATACGTGACTATCTGGTAGTAATGTGATGATATAGATGATGTGTTTTTCCATTTACTATATCTGTTTAGCATGCTAGCGCTGTAGGCGATGTGTAGCGTGTCTTTGATACTTGACCCCTATGTGATAGGTAACATATTTGATTGCCCTTATACACTATGTTTTTAGTTGTATGGTGTGATCTGGTTTATATGATTTGATTTTATGAGTCGTGACATGGTTACCTTATAAATGTATGTCTCATGACTGATTGTTTTATTTAGTACATTCTTTTATCATTCATGTACTGTGCCTGTGGTTGTGTGACCGTGGTTATCTAGATTGTGTGTGTGAGCTTGATCCGGTGTCTGGATTCCTTAGCGTAGCCTTTGTAGTAGGTCAGCTTTAGGATGACGTGGAGGATTTTGGGTTATTTGCCTTGTTGGGAGTCGTAGTGACTAGGGCGATGGTGATGTTGTTTGATTTCGTAAAGTCTAATCCATTGGCTTGAGGGCATAGACTTGTCAGGCTTTGGATTCATGACTGGTACTATTGACAACGGTGTTTTGAGACTTGGGGTTGTTAGTTTTCTGGTAATAGGGATTTAATAGGGGTGGCCACGGATCGGATCGGATCGGATTAGGCATCAATCCTAATCCGATCCGCACAAAACGGATTAGGGGATTTTGAATCCGCCACCGATCCGTTAGCTCACAGATCGGATCGGATCGGATCCGTCAAGTCACGGATCGGATCGGATCCAATCTGCGGATTGAATTTTCCAAATTAGTCTATTTTTAATTTTTTACCAATTTCATATCCAACTACAAAAGTGTATAATAGAACATAGATTAACCCAATTTAAATGCATAATAACAAGAATAATCAAAATGTAAAATATTGCATAACCAAAAGGATAGTAGTTATCCAAATTAAATGCCAATATTACATAACAGTAGCAAGCAAAAGCAGTGAAGTGAAATAAAAAAAGGGATAGCAGATCCATATGCCAAATATTACATAACCCTATCCAAAAGTAGCAGTGAACCAAATAGGCAAATATTACATAACCAAAGGTCCAAAAGTAGCAGTGAAGTGAAAAAAAAAAAGAAGTAGCAGACTAGCAATGAAGTGAAAAAAAAGGGGTAGCAGAACAATCTCCATGAATCTCCTCAAACCGTAGTCACATCTGCAAGAGTATAAAATTTTGATTAAATTAACTATAACTCACTAAGACAATTAATTAGTTAATTACAAACCAATTGAATAAAAATATAATAAGTTGTTACCGGACTCATATTGTTCGAGTTCCTCCATCTTTTCTTCAACTTCAATTGGTAGTGGTGAAGCCCGCAACCAATCTTGTGTACAAATTAAACATTCCACAAGCTTTGGGGTTAGAGAACTACGGAATTGATCAAGCACACGACCTCCGGTACTAAAAGCGGACTTGGAAGCAACGGTAGAGACTGGAATAGCTAGAATATCTCTTGCAATTTCAGAGAGTATTTTATACCTATTACCATTGACCTTCCACCAACTCAATATGTCAAAGGTTGAATCATCATCTTCATAAGTTTCCTCCAAATATTTATCCACTTCGGACTTGCCACACTCACTTTGTTTTTTATCCTTACGCTTTTTGTAAAGAGACTTAAAAGATGCTACTTGCTCACTTTTTCCCAAATTTGATTGATCAACTTCCATCTCATTTTCCTTTTGACTTGTTATACTAGAACTTGAAGTCAACACATGAAAATGTGTATATTCTTTAAAAAGATGGTTCAATGTATCTTTTACTTTCTTAGTAAGATGAGTGACCATTTCAGAAGAATAAAGTTGGGAATAACAAAATTCCACAAAATCCAATTTGTAACGATGATCCAAAACAACCGCAAGCACCACCACTATGTTCACTTTTTCAATACTTCCCCAATACTTGTCAAATTTAGCTTTCATTTTTATCGCCATATTACTTAACCAAACATTAGAACTCGATGACCATGTAAGTAATATCTTTTCAATTCCTAACACTTCATGAAAATAAGTATTGGAAGTAACATATAAACATCCTGAAAGTTTTTAAGTGGCCTTATAAAACTTTTCCAAAAACATGATAAAAACTCAAGCATTTTCCCAATCAACACAATTAAGAGGTTTATTATTGACTTCCACTACAAATAGCCTATCATCAGCTTCCAACCTTTCAAAAGCTTTTTGAAACTTTACGGCCGTCTCTAACATAAGGTATGTAGAGTTCCACCTAGTTGAAACATTTAGGCACAAATATGACTTAGATGTTATATTCTCCCTCACCGCACATGCTTGAAAACACTCTAATCGTTGTGGAGAACTCCTAACATACCTCGCGGCCGCATGAATTTTAGTTATTGAACCATGCAACTCACTCAAACCATCTTTCACAATCAAATTCAATATATGTGCACAACAACTCATATGAAAGAATTCACCACCTAAAATGAAAGTGTCAACATTCCTAGAAACCTTCCATTTTTTCAAGTATTCAACCGCTAGATCATTTGAACTAGCATTATCAACCTTGAGTGTGCACAATTTATCTATCCTGTAATAACCCGGTCATTTTCTTTCCTTTCCTTTTCTCAGATTTTCACGGATATTTTTGTTTTTTTTTTTTTCGTTGATCTTTTCCTTTCTGAGTTCGGTTTCTCGTCATTTAGTGTCACCTTGAGTTCTCGGGGATGGTTTCCGAGACTCTTTTCCGTGGATTGACGACTTCCTTTGAGGACCGAGTCATTTTCACATTTTCACTTTTTTGGCACTATTCACCTTTCGTCTTTTTCTCGGTTGTCACTTTGTTGGCATAACCCTACTTTTCGTGTTCGGATTTGATTCCGATTTTGCATACATCTACGATATTTAAATTCCATGCTATGTGTATTTTCACTTTTATAGAAAAGCATGCTAAGTGTTTACTTTTCTTGTAAAGCGTATAAGTGCATAACCTTTTTGTAATTTTCTAAACTTTTGGGTTTTTTGTGTAATTACTGTAAAGTAATTTTTTTCGTCTTAGGGACCATTTTGTAATTTAATTTGGAAGATATTTTCAAAAAGGACCTTTTTGCAATTTTCTGGAAAGTGTGACAAGTGTCACACTCTCATTAGTCCATTTGTTGACATGTGTGTGGAAACACTTTGAGGCCTTGGATGAGGACATGTGGAGGGTGGAGATTTAACCACTTGTTGGCTTGGATGGTTAACAAGTGTAGGTTTGAGATTAAGCCTAGGATGGAGACTTGAATTTGTGACAAGTGTAGGCTCACAATTTAGTCTTGCAAATTACTTTTGGGCCACTTTGGGATTATGGTTTTAAAGAAGGGTTTTTGAGCAATTGACCAAACTAGTATGTGTTGACCATGTTGTAAGAGCACATAGTGAGTGGAGGATTTCTATTTCCTCCACTAACACATTTTCACTTTTTATTTCATTCCTTCCTCACCAAAAACCCTAGCCTCCATGGATGGAGCTTGAAACCTTTGGCCTTGACCTTGATTTTTGATGGCCTTCCACTTACCTTATGTAATGACCCGGATTTTCACGGATATTTTTTTTCCGTTGTCTTTCCTTTCTGAGTTCAGTTCCTCTTCGCTTAGTGTCGTCTCGAGTGCTCTGGAGTGATTTCCGAGACTCTTTTCTGTGGTTTAATAACTTCCTTTGAAGACCAAGTCGTTTCCACATTTTTCGTTTTTCAACACTATTCACTTTTCGTCCTTTTTCCTATTTCGTCCTTTTCCCTATTTTGTCTTTTCCCCGTTTGACACTTTGTTGGTGTAACCACACTTCTTGTGTTCAAATTTGGTTTTTGACTTCATGTATCTCTATCTTGAGTGGTTTCCACGAAATATGTATCTTTACTTTTGTAAGAAAGTACTCTGGTTGCTCCTGGTGTCCATAGGGGCATGGATGCAAAGTTCTTTGAAATTATTTTCTTTTTTTGGGGTGTTTTTCGTAAATATATTTTAAAAATATTTTATTTCAGGGGTTTTTAAGAAAATATTTTTAGAAGATATTTTCATTTTGAGCCATTAGTGCAGTTTTCACTTTTTGGAGGGGCCATTGTGCAATTAATGAAAGTTATTGCTAAATGCTTTATTTTGAGCCTGGATCCTCGTACGGGATTAATTTTCACTTTTCGTTGAGTCGTGTACTCTTAGAAATTCCTTCTGGTCATTGTTTTCCGGTTTCATGGTTTTTGGCCCCGGTTAGTGCCAAACATGTTTGGGGCATAACTTTCTGCTCGAGACTTGGTTTTTGACGCTGTTTCTTTCATTATTCATATTTTCTCATTTTGAATCTTTTTTGTTCATAGAGTTTTGTCATTTGAGCGCGTCTGCTCAAATTTCACTTTTTCGGACCAGGCGGGGCCCGTTCGGGGCACTTTTTGATATTTCTATAAAAGGAGGGTGAAATATTTATTTTTTCATCTTCCCCACTCTCTTACAAGACCTGAAGCTTCCATGGCAGCCCAAGGGAGGCTGCCACCTTCTCTCTCCTCTTTTGAGCTTCATTCCTTCATCAGAACATAGAAGGGCCTTTGCGCTTAGTGTTCGTGTTGACTACGCGCTTCTTTCACCCTTATTAGAACCCATTTCTGACCATTCTTTGAGTTTGGGTTTGAAGTCAAGTTATGATTTTGATGGGGCTTCCTTGGAGGTTATGTGTACGGTGTAGTCCCCGACAAAACCTAGAAGTTTCGTCGGATTCAGAGCGGTTTCCATTTGGTGGCTTTTAAGATTTTCATCTCAAATTGAGGTAGGGGATGTTCTAGGCTTTTTTGTGTGTTGTATTGAGTGTTTAGCATGATTATACAAATTAATTGCATGCCTTGTATCAATTCTAGAAAATTAGTATTAATTATTTCTTTGTATGAAATTTAATTCACAAGGATGTGTATAACTTAGAATGGAATTGTGGCATGCTAGAAAACCATGTTTTAATATGTTTGTTAACATATATTAAATTGGGATTAATTGAATAAGAATTGCACTTTTTATTTAATATTTATCTTTGGTGAAAGATTAAATCCCATGGCCATACTTTTCATGAAATGAACTTGTAGTATGCTTTTAAATTAAGTCTTAGCATGTTTGTTAACATACTTTAATTTGAGAGTATTTGGACAAGTATGAAAATCTAGAGATTTTAAATTAAATGATTAATTAAAATCTATTTAATGGTTCCCTTGGCCCAATTAAGTTTTTTACTTGATAATCATGATGACTAAGACTTGTGTACTAGTATATATTAAATTGGGACCATTTGAAATTGCTTTGAAATTTAGAAGTTTAATTATCATGATATAATTGAATTCTACCTTGTTGTGCCATTGGCCTAATTGAGATTTTAGTGAATGTATGTATATACTATGCTATATTGTATAATATGCATTGATTAGGGGCCATTTGATTGATATTTGAAAGCTAGGGAATTTAATTAGTTTATTTGATTAAATTCCGTTTCTATTGCTTTAATGATTAAATCCTTAAATTTGCATTGATAGTATGTTTGAAGCATGATTTTAGACTTGTAATAGATTTATAAATTATGTTTTCAATATTGGATTATATTGTTATAGCGTGTAGCGAATCGCACACTGAAGATTCGACATGTAATGTTATTATAGCGCGTAACGAATCACGCTCTGAAGATTCGACATTGTCATCCTATAGTTGTTGTAAATTTAGAGCATGTGTTGTGTGGTTACAACCTACTTGTGCATGAAGGTAGTTTCATGTACTGTTTAATACGTATATAAGTTGTTAACTTATTTATTTTGGAGTTGCGTGGGACATTGTTAAGCCGTGATGGCTAGGGTTTGGCTCTAGTACGGGTACAAGAGTCATCTAAGTTAAAAGTTCGCACGTTGGGTAGGCTACCTGGGGGTTAATAACTCCAAATTTGCCTTGTCTCGGCAGAAATTCGAGCTGTGATGTCCAAGTCTTCCACTATTTGATTTCGCATTCAATTCCAAGTTGACAACCAATGTTTAATTGTGACTTGTGGTTTTGGTAATTGGCAATTTGATGTTGTCAAGTACATCCATACTAAATTGATATATTTAGTTGATTTCACACTTTTAGATTACTAGTTGATAACCTAGAGAATCTATGTCTTGATGTGTGGTATTAGATATTCTAATTATGCTAAATTGTTATATTTAGTTGATGTTGCATTTTAGACTTCAAGTTGATAACCTTGAGAACCACTATGTTGTTGCTTTGTGAAAGTATGCTCCTATGTTGTTGCTTTGTGTAAGCATGACCCTATGTTGTTAAAATTGCATGAATGAGGTGATTGATGCTAGAAATGATCTTAGGTAGCTAGGATGCTCCCTGAGTCTCACCTTGACATAGACGTTAGGTGGAATGAACCACAATAATTAAATCATGCAACTTATAAAACTTTAGGTCGATGCATGCTCATTTCCTACGAGTAGCTTTATGTTACTCACCCCGACAATACTGGGACATATTTCAGGTACATGATACAAGATTAGAGATTGCAATTGCTTGGGTGATTTGCTGAGTTGAGCTTCTTTAGAAGCATTCTTGTTCACATGCAAGTATTAGCATGTTCATGATTTGTCTATGAAATGTAATTTTTCTAACTTGGAGGTTTGACATGTCAAATGTTGTAAATGTATTGTAATGAGGCCATAGGCCATTTTAGCACATCTATTTTATCATATTACATACACTTGCGTGCTCACTTTGGCAAACAATACCTTCCTTGATGAAACAAAAACTCTAAGTAGCATTTTTAGGGAGTTTTACCCTATTCTGTTCCAGGAGCATTTTGGGTATTTCACAATGCGTTTTTTTCATTTTTCCTTGTGAATCACGTAGAAAACTCAATTTTGAGGGGGCTTTCTTCTTTGTGTTTTTCCATAAAACATCATCTTGGCCCTCAAAAATCAATATTTTTCCGAAAAATCCTTACTGCCAGGTTTTTCAAATTTTTAGTACAAATGTAGTTGTACTATTCATTGACTTTTTTTTGAAAATTATCACGACCGATCCGAAACTTCCGGAGGTCTTGTGGGTGCATTTTAAGATTGAATTTTCAATTTAGGCAATTTAAAAACCTCCTGATGCCCTATTTCCAAAACTTGGGCAGTAGCTCGGATTAGTTTTTTTCCTCTTGACCTGATTTTCTTGGGGGCATTCGGGGCATTTTACAATGCATTTTTTTTTTTTTTTTGTTTCTGTTCACAATTGGGGTAGGAAACTTGATTTTAGGGGGGGTTTCTTCTTTGAGTTTTTCCAAAAAAGTCTATTTGGATGCCCATTTTTACTCTGAGTTGCAGCAGTGGTGGGTTGTCCTCGTCGGGCCGCCACGACATCATTTTTGCTTTTAACCTTTCTCCCCCGTCCGGACTCCAAATTGAGTAAATTTTTTTTTGAAATTGACTAATTTTTCATTGTCTTTCCAGAGGTATGTTCGATAGCACTGATCGGTTGATCAACTAAACATCAACCTTCGCAATAGCACGAATCATTGTAAAATAGGGCTATTGGTCGGGTAAGTCGAACCACTGGGACTGCGCTAGTCTATGGCAACCTAAGTGTCTAGAATTGTTCTTAGAATGATAAGGGGTTTATAGAGGGTTTTGTTTGTTTGTCACTTAAACTTAGAACTTAGAATGCATAAAATAGTAATGTGCTAGGAAGTAAAGAGATATAATACAAGTAGAGAAGCCTAAGGAAATGAATCCGCTCCATCCCTAAACACATGCTAGATTAGACCTAAATTGGGGAAACAACATAACTATGTGACCATGGAATGCTACAACCAAAATTGCTACATTCCTTCAAGAAATTCATAAAATCAATGGCAAGTATAACCTATCAAAGATGCACATGTTTGAACTACCTAAACTAGCGTGTAGCCTTGGACATGCTTACTAAGTTAGAGATTATCAAGCCTTTAATCACATGATAGGAGCACATGAAGTCAAGAGTCAAGAATAGTCCATCAAAGGAGGGTCCTAAGCTATGGAATATCAAGATTCTCATACAACATGCCAAGAAACCCATTTCACAATCTCATTTCCAATGTCACTATAGAAATGCAAGGCATACAATCATGAGAAAATATGATCTAAGACAAGATAATACATTCATCATAATCATTTATAAGAAATTATGTTCATTACATCAAGTGTAACTCTAGATTGTGAAATAATCACATATATACATCATTTTCCCCAAAATAAACTAAGGCTAGAACATGCTTACTAGAGAGGGCTTCATCACCTCCCTAGAAGAGGGTTTAGTTACCCATGGTGGCCCTAGATTGAAGAAGAAGCTTGATCCTCATCTCCATTTTCGTGCACCCTCCTTGAAGCTTCAAGAACTCCTCCTTCTTGCTCTCTTCTCTCTCCTCTAATCTTGTAGAATTTGAAGCTTAATGTATTGTGTGGCTCTTATCCCTCTTATCTACCACCAAAAGGCCACCAACCAACATCTCCAACCACTTCATTAAAGAGGAAAACAAAATGAAGAAACCAAGGTGCAAGTGGGCTGAAATGAGCCATTTCCGAAGGGCATTCTGCCCAAAATTCGAGCACTCTAAGCAAGGCCTCGAGCACTCGAATTTAGTGTAAAAAGCTCCATGCTTCACTTGCTCCGCCCAGACCTACTTTGGTTAAACAGCCATAACTTTGCGCTCCAAACTCCGAATGATGAACCGTTTGAAGATTTAGAAAGCTAATTCAGATGTCTAAATATTTCATGTTTTGGTGGAGATCCAATTCTCAAGGATGGTTGGTCGAAAATGAAGATCAAGGCAGAATTTCATTGCTGCCAGGCAGTTCTGCGCACCTCTGGTAACAAGGCCATAACTCTCTGCTCCAAGCTCCGAATGACAAACTGTTTGAAGATTTGGAAAGCTAATTCAGAGCTCTAAATCTTTCATGCTATGAGGGAAGTCCAGTTCTCGAGTTTGGAAGGTCAAAATGGTGAGCAAAGTCCAGATTCTACTGCTGCCAGAATTCAGCATTGGCACCTTTTGTTGCTCAAGATTCCACAAGGCCTTATTCTTGTTCCATTTTGGCCACTGAACCTGAAAATGCATAAAAACATAGAAATGAAGATAATCTACATAAATTAACGTACAACGGACTTTACTAATGCAATTTAAGGCGCTTGAATATACAATATTCGGCGCTTATCACACCCCCAAACTTACATTTTGCTAGTCCCTTAGCAAAACTACAATGAAAAACTTAATGAAAAGACAACCATGGGCTTGCTACTACAAAAATATCATCCATGGTAAAATAAGATATATACATTGCTTAAAAATAACTTGAAATAGAAAAAGAGCTGGAGATGGGGTCATTGGGAAGACTACCTTGCATATATGAAGCATTGATACAAAAATTGGCTAAATACATTTCCACATACATGCATCAACATCAAAGTCTATATAAATAACTCAATTATCATCTCTTGAATGGAAATCAACTCTAGCTTCAGTGAAAGTGAATTGGATTCTCAACATGCGGCTTTTACTTTCTTTTCCAATTCCAAAGCACAAGTTTTCAAATCATTGAATTCCCCTTTAAATGAGGTCCCTAAGGCATGATTTTATTTACAAGAAAACTTTTGTTGCTTGTTGATAATTTATTGTAACTCATAAGCGAAACATAGAATGGTTGTGCAATGCTGAAGTCCCTTAAGCTTTCTAACCAACTTATGTAGCAAGCGTTAGGCCAACAACTCCCAAACCAGATGGCTTTAGGGTGTTAAGTGTAGAGACACTCCTAGGGCTTAATAGCTCAAGTTGGAAAGGCTACGAACTCCAACGAACCATGTTTATTACCAGTTTATTTTTTTGAATGACCGTGCAATGTTTAAGTCCCTTAAGCTTTCTAACCAACCCCTGTAGTAAGCGTTAGGCCAACAACTCCCAAACCAGACGGTTTTAGGGTGCTAAGTGTAGAGACACTCCTAGGGCTTAATAGCTCGAGTTGGAAAGGCTACGAACGTCAACTGGTCATTTTTTTCTTTCTTTCTCAGTTTTTTTTTTAGACAACTTAAATCATGCCAAAGATATTCATCTATCAGGTTCATCAAATCAAATTAACTAGGCCAAGGTCAAGGTCGATCAAGTGGCATGCCTCACAGTTTAGTTTCCAATGTGCATATGTGCATTGTGAAGCTTAAAAGAGTGTCAAATCCAGCAAGAATCTAATTGAGACATTTATACAGACTAATTTGAATCCACATGATCATTTCAACTTAAATTTTTCTTTATTTTCAAAAATGTCAATTGCTTCTATACACAAGGTATTAAACATATGCTTCATCTCCAACTAGTGTCAAGTTATACTATCATTGCTTAGCAAAAATGCAAAACCAAAAATGCATAAATGCACCCCCAAACTTAAATGTCACATTGTCCTCAATGTGAGAAGACAAGTAAATCAAAATAAGAGCAAAAAAGGGGGGAAAGGAACAATAATACCAAGTAGAGTGACACAGGCGAAGATGTTCAGCTATGTGAGTGCGCAACTGCGTCCCCCAAACTTGGACTTGAAGACCTATCAAAACACAACTAATGTACACAGGTAAAAATCAAAACATAAATAATAAGAAAAACAGGACTTATTTATTTATTTATATATAGATATATATATATATTTTTATAATATTATTATTATATATATATAGTATTATATATATATAGTATTATGGCATGCATGAGTTTGTGGTGAGTGAAAAGGTGAGGTTGGTGAGGGTGGATGCCGAGGGTGAAGGGGATAGAAGCCGAGGTTGGTTGGTTTGGGTAGGGTGGTTGCATGGTTGGCAAGGTTGGCGTGCATGATGGGAGGTTGATGTGCCGAGAGGGTGGCATGGGAGAGTGAGGTTGGGTTGTATGAAGTGGGTTGTTTGGTTGGAGATGAGAGAGGAGTTGAGGTAGGTGGTGAAGCTTGAGGAGGTTGGTTGGTTAGTTGTGAGAGGGAAGAATGGTAAGGTGAGGAGAATAGAAGATGGTGGAGTTGCCGAGAGGAGAGGTTTACATGGGTTGGGAGATGTGTGTGATTGGTTTAGGATGGATGCCGAGATGGGAGAGATGCATGAGGTTGTGGTTGCATGGATGTGCATGGGTTTATGGGCTTATGGGTTGCAAGGTTGTGGGTTGTATTGAGAGTGGGTTGATGGTGGGATGAAGAAGATAAGGGAAGGTTGTGAGATGGGTGTGTGGGAGCCGAGAGGGGTGAGTGAGAGAGGCTTGGTTTTAAAAGAGAGAGGGAAGCTTGGTTCGAGCACTCGAAGGGTGTCTTCGAGTGCTCGAAATTGGGGCAGTGGGCTCGGCTGTGAGGATGGTGTATTGTGCTCCACACTTCGAGCACTCGAAATGGGACTTCGAGTGCTCGAAGTCTTGGCAGTGAGTGAGGGAAATGTGGTAGTGAGGTGGTGATTGGTCGAGAGTGGTGAGTCAAGCAAGGTGGTGAGGGTGGGTTTGATGGGTTGAGGTTTGCCGAGAGAGATGAGGAAGGTTGGGGGGTTGATGGTGGTGAGTTATGGGTTGCATGCATGGTGGGATGAGATGAGGGTGGTGAAATGAGGTTGATGGTGGTTGAATGGTGTGAGGCCGAGAGGGATGGTGGTTGGTTTGGGAGGTGAGATGCGGGTTGAGGATGATGAGGTGAGGTTGATGCGTTTGAGATGAAGGTTGTGCATGCATGGTTGTGCATGCATTGGTGTGGGTTGATGTGGGTTGGTTGAGGAGTTGCCGAGAGGGAGAAGGGTGGTGTGTGGGGTTGAGGTTGAGTTGGTGGTTTGCAGGTGAGGGAGATGGGGAAGATGGTTGATGCCGAGAGCTGGTAAGGGTTATGGTTTGGTGAGGTGAGTTGTGAGAGATGAGGGATGGTTAGAAGGTGAATGTGTGCTCGAAGTGAGGGCAGTGGCCGCGGAATGGGTTGAGAAGTTTCATGGAGTTTTCGAGCACTCCAAATGGGAGATAGAGGGCTCGAAAATGAGGCAGTGAGATTGAGAGAGGTTAGTATGGGATGGAGCAAAATTCGAGCACTCCAAAGAGGAAGCTGGAGTGCTCGAGCTTGAGGCAGAGAGAATGGCCAAGATGTGGAGGGATGTCGAGCACTCGAAATGCCAATTCGAGTGCTCGAAATTGGATCAGTAAGCTCGGGAAAATGAGGAGGCTTATGAGATGAAATGCTGAGCACTCGGAATGGGTGCTAGAGCCCTCGAACTGGAGGCAGTGAGCATGCTAGGCGGATGAAATCACTGGGAAGGATTTTTGAACAATTGCAACATTATGCCAATGGAAAATTTTCCAAGCTTGATACATTGCAACATGATGCAAAATGGATGAATTTTTCAAAAATGAAATTTTCAAGCTTGGCATGCATGGGAAGAAATGGAGACTTTGTATTGGAAAATCATTGGAAACTTTGCATGCTATTCCAATCCAATGCATGGATAGAATAGTTTCACCTTGCATACATGGATAGAAAGTGAAACTTGGCATGGAAAATTATGAAACTTGGCACATTATTCTAATGCAATGCATAGATGGACTTGTGGAAAAAAAAATTTCAAAAGCTTTGCAATTGCAGGGATGGAAAAATTGCCAAGCTCTAAGCTTCAATGCAATGCATGGAAAATTTTGAAATTTTTTCAGACTGAGTAATTTTTCTCCAATGCTTGGATGAATTTAGGAGAAAAGAAAAAAAAATTGAAATTGCACATCATCTCAAATGCATGGAAATTTTTTTTTAAAACTTAGCAACTCCATTTTAATTCAATGCATGGAAAAATTTAAACTTTGCACTTCATCTCAAATGCATGGATGAAATTTGGGAAAATTTTGAGACCTTGCAACTACTCTCTACTGCATGAATGAATTTAAGAAACTTTTCAAACTTTCGCAACATCACACAAATGCATGGATGATTTTGAGGAACCATGATCCAACAATGCATTGAAGATGAGAGGCTATGCATGTGAGTGCCATGTCGAAAGTCCGAGAAAATTGTCTGATAGAGCCGGAAACTTGCGGGAATGAAAACAGGAGTTGAGAAGGTCTAATAAGCCGGTCTAAAATTGTGAAACACAATTGAAGAGCATTCCAGAAAAATCAAATTTTTGGCTTTTCGAAACCATTTCCCGAAAAATTTCAAGGCTCAGGCAATTTAAGAAGGTAGAGAAGCTTGGAACATCGAAAGAATTTATTCCCTTGCTTTGCTAAATTTAATGTCGATAGCTAGACGAAGTTAGAGCAGGTACTAATCCTCAAAAATCTCGATAGCTAGACACACCGAGATCAGGTTAGTCCTCCTTACCCTATACCATGTCTTTCAAGAGATTCAAGCTTCCCCAAATAGGATAATTCTTTTAAAAGCGAAGGAGGAAGAGCTTGAAGACAAAAGTGGAAAAGAGGTAGCGGAAAGACCTCAACCCACTCTTCATCCTCAATGAAAAACTTTGGATTATGGGGCTTATTTGGATTATAGGAAGATGGAGTAGGTGAGAGTGCACCTAGCAAAGGCTTTTGAAGGGTCATATTGAGCACGGGAATGCTCGACAACTTATCCTTCAAAATTTCAACATCCTCCTCACACTTATCCGGCGGTTCGGGCTCAACAACTTGAGACAACTCAAGTAAGGGAATGGGATAAGATGCAAGCTCCCAAGAAAGAGATACATTTGATGTTGACCAAGGAAGAGAATGAATAGGTGGATGAATATTAAGTAAAGAATTCACCTCCGAAATGGAATTGTCAACATTAAAATCCTCACAATTGAAATGAGCCAAACAAGCTTTTAGAGGATCCTCCATTGAAGGAGGTGCATCAAGCAAAGGATTATGTAGGGGCTATTTTGGAGTAGGGTAGACAATCTCTACATCATTATTTTTCCCATTTTGAGCCACAATTGCTTCATTTTGATGTGGGGCAACAATTTGATCTTCCACCACCATTTCATCATTTTCACATGTAATAACCACTTGATCATTCTCACGATCAAAGTTACTAGGAGTAATCTCATCATTCATAGAATTTTCTTTTGGATTGGCCATAAATTCAAATGAAAATGTTTCCTCCTCTTCATGATTTTTAGCATTAATCCTTTGTTAAATTTGAGATATTTGGTCATCTATCATTGCACTAACTTGGGAATGAGAATGAGTAGTGGATTGCATGCCAACAATGTCATCTAACATTTGCTTATTGGACTCCATCATTTGCGTGTGGAAAGACTCCATCATTTGTTCATTGGCAGCAATTAGCTCATCCAATGGAGACGGTGGAAAAGGAGAAGAGGGCGGGAAAGGATAATCATTGGGTTAAAAAGGTTGCATATGAGATTGTGGGGTTGAATTTCCTATGTCATGCCACAAGAAGTTTTGTTGGTCTCCCCAACCCGAGTTATAACCATTGAAGTATGGATCACTACCCGGTTCAAAGAAATTTTCATTTGGTTGCTCTAGATAGAAGTCCGAGAATTGTCTCGTTGGAAGACAATCTCTTGTATGATGTGTATTACTAGAGCAAAAAGCACAAAATGCATGTGGTGTGTAGAATTGAGTTGGAAGATAACTACCCTCCATCTAGGACTTAAATATCAACAACACACAACATAATCAACACAATAATTCTTTATCATCAACTCCACATACAATAATCCCTTTCTCCTCAATTATCAACAAGATAGGAAATAAATGGCCACGACAAGGACCGATGCTTTGCAATATAGTAAAACAAAAATAGCCTCGACAAGGGCTTCACAAGCTAAATTAAACACATACACAATATTCACAATGCGAAACTAGAAGTCACGAGACTTACCTGGGGGCCTCTAGACTTACAATTTGCTAGCGTTCCCACGGCGAGTTTCGAGTCCCTAGAATCTCACAAACACGAAGATGATAAAAAATACACAAGGAGTATTCACAAGACACAATATTCATAATCAAACTAAAATTAACCCTAGAACTTTGGTCGCTAAACCGTTTGCAGTCCCCGGCAACGGCGCCAAAAATTGATCGGTTGATCAACCAAACATCAACCTTCGCAATAGCACGAATCATTGTAAAATAGGGCTATTGGTCGAGTAAGTCGAACCACTGGGACTGCGCTAGTCTATGGCAACCTAAGTGTCTAGAATTGTTCTTAGAATGATAAGGGGTTTATAGAGGGTTTTGTTTGTTTGTCACTTAAACTTAGAACTTAGAATGCATAAAATAGTAATGTGCTAGGAAGTAAAGAGATATAATACAAGTAGAGAAGCCTAAGGAAATGAATCCGCTCCATCCCTAAACACATGCTAGATTAGACCTAAATTGGGGAAACAACATAAATATGTGACCATGGAATGCTACAACCAAAATTACTACATTCCTTCAAGAAATTCATGAAATCAATGGCAAGTATAACCTATCAAAGATGCACATGTTTGAACTACCTAAACTAGTGTGTAGCCTTGGACATGCTTACTAAGTTAGAGATTATCAAGCCTTTAATCACATGATAGGAGCACATGAAGTCAAGAGTCAAGAATAGTCCATCAAAGGAGGGTCCTAAGCTATGGAATATCAAGATTCTCATACAACATGCCAAGAAACCCATTTCACAATCTCATTTCCAATGTCACTATAGAAATGCAAGGCATACAATCATGAGAAAATATGATCTAAGACAAGATAATACATTCATCATAATCATTTATAAGAAATTATGTTTTTACATCAAGTGTAACTCTAGATTGTGAAATAATCACATATATACATCATTTTCCCCAAAATAAACTAAGGCTAGAACATGCTTACTAGAGAGGGCTTCATCACCTCCCTAGAAGAGGGTTTAGTTACCCATGGTGGCCCTAGATTGAAGAAGAAGCTTGATCCTCATCTCCATTTTCGTGCACCCTCCTTGAAGCTTCAAGAACTCCTCCTTCTTGCTCTCTTCTCTCTCCTCTAATCTTGTAGAATATGAAGCTTAATGTATTGTGTGGCTCTTATCCCTCTTATCTACCACCAAAAGGCCACCAACCAACATCTCCAACCACTTCATTAAAGAGGAAAACAAAATGAAGAAACCAAGGTGCAAGTGGGCTGAAATGAGCCATTTCCGAAGGGTATTCTGCCCAAAATTCGAGCACTCTAAGCAAGGCCTCGAGCACTCGAATTTAGTGTAAAAAGCTCCATGCTTCACTTGCTCCGCCCAGACCTACTTTGGTTAAACAGCCATAACTTTGCGCTCCGAACTCTGAATGATGAACCGTTTGAAGATTTAGAAAGATAATTCAGAGTTCTAAATATTTCATGTTTTGGTGGAGATCCAATTCTCAAGGATGGTTGGTCGAAAATGAAGATCAAGACAGAATTTCATTGCTGCCAGGCAGTTCTGCGCACCTCTGGTAACAAGGCCATAACTCTCTGTTCCAAGCTCCGAATGACAAACCGTTTGAAGATTTGGAAAGCTAATTCAGAGCTCTAAATCTTTCATGTTATGAGGGAAGTCCAGTTCTCAAGTTTGGAAGGTCAAAATGGTGAGCAAATTCCAGATTCTACTGCTGCCAGAATTCAGCATTGGCACCTTTTGTTGCTCAAGATTCCACAAGGCCTTATTCTTGTTCCATTTTGGCCAATGAACCTGAAAATGCATAAAAACATAGAAATGAAGATAATCTACATAAATTAACGTACAATGGACTTTACTAATGCAATTTAGGGCGCTTGAATATACAATATTCGGCGCTTATCAAGCACCTGAATCCACTTTTCTCAAAATGACCATTTTGCCCCTATGTTCTTTTTGTCCGTTTTTGAAACGACACTTCTACATTTGTTTCCTTTGGGTTCCGTGATCTCATTGAGGGTCACATTAGTGTCTTAGAGGCACAATGTATCTCTAGAGACCGTTGTTTCACCTTTCGCTTCCACATTTCGGATCCATTATCGAGTCATCTTTTGGTCATCACTGACGCATCGGGTTTACAAAACTTGGGCCGTCACAAGTGATATTAGAGCTCCTAGGTTTGAAAACCTTAGGACGACGGGTTTTGGGTGCATATCATGCTTTTGTTGCCATGCTCTATGTGTTTATATGCTTTATGATAACATGTTTTGGTTGATAACATGTTTATGTGTTTACGTGCTACATGTTGTATGCTGTTCGTTTAGCATTGTTTTATTCTAATGTAAAGAGCATGACATATGACGTATACTAGATTAGAATTGTATATGCATAATTACGTTGTATATTTGGCATGACATGGGATTGGTCATTGAGGCACGAGTTGAGGTTGATGGTGATTGTAGTCATAGTTTCGTGGTAGTATAAGTTGTTGTCGACCTAGTATTGGTTTTAAGGTAGGTGGATGGTCACCTTTTGTTTAAGCCCTCGTGAGATGAGTTATTTAGCGTTACCATAGTGCTGAATTTGTTAGTTTGGGGCCATTATGAGGTTATGGACCTCTTAGGATCCTTGATTGTTCAGGATGATTCCTCTAGAACTTGTGTTTTTCATGGGCGGGTACGTTGTGGGCGGGTGCATGGCACTATCATGCTATCGTACTGGCATGCTACATGTGCAGTTCGGATGGAATCAGTGTCGATTTTGTTTTGATAGGCGTTGTCCTTTTGATCGATGATGATGGTGTTTGTTTTGGGGATCAGTCGTGGTGATTGATTTGGTTGTTGTTGGCATGGCTATAGTTGCCATTTTCTTTGGAGTTCTCCTTGAGTGATGACGTTTTTGGGATCAAGTCGATTGATTGATGTTTCGGGTAGAGAGAGCATTGCATTGTTAGCGTCACTTGTAGTGTCACCTCTAGATTTGGAGTTTGATTGTTAGAGTCTTACCATTGTGGTAAGGGCTCACATTTGTTTTGAGACTGGTTGATGTCGTATTGGTTTTTGGAGACAGTTTATGGCTAAGACCGGTCCTTCCTTTTGCTTAGACACTCTAGGACACGATGTCCATAGGGTTCATTGTTGCATCATTTTGTCTTTTGCAATTTCGTTTACTACCATGTTAGTAGTATGATTTATGATGTTGTGATGCATGAGTAGATAGAGGTGTATCCACATTTACCTTCTTGTTGTGTGGCATTAGCATGGCTTCCTTATATGCTTAGAGATGCCATACTGTTATTACGTTTTAATGACATTCTTTTGTGCTTACGTGGAGACGTGTTGCATGTACCTTTGATTTTTATCTATGTGAGTAGATTTCTTTCTGGTAGTTGCATTCCTTGTCACATGCATGACTTCTAGGTTTGGGTTCCCTTTTGTTTCTCCTTAGTCGCACGTAGTGTGTATGTGGGTTTCCGTAAGAGTTTCGTTGTGAGATTCCTTGTAGAGGAGTTGTCACATTTGTTCCATCTTGAGCTATCCACTTCCCTAAGGTGGAAAGGATGCTCCATTTTCGTGTTTGTCATATAGACACTTGTAGGAGGATAGGGTTTCTTCTCTTTTCTTGGTTCGTGTTAAGGACTTTACAAGGAGTGAGTCTATTCTTTTCGTTGCGTTGTGCACAGTTCTTGGTTGGTTGGTCCGTGAGGATCACCATTGTTGTTTTGAGTCCTTGGTGAGGATTTAATGGATTTTGGTCGACTTACTTCCATGTAGGGGGTGAAGTCTTTGACCTTGTTGTCTTTCATTTCAGAGATGGGGTTGTGGTGTTATCCTTTTTAGGATTGGTGGTTCCCTTTCTTTCGTGTCTTCCTTGGGGAGTTTTTGCTGTGGTTATTGACGGAATTGTGGTGCTTGGAGTGAGTTGATTGGTGTGAGATCATTTTATAGGGACTTGTGTCCATATCATTGAGGATTTGTTTGATTGCGAGGTAATCTCGATGCTCTTTTGAGAATATCTTTTAGAGACTTGTTTCCGTTTTGGAGGTCTGGATGTGGTTAACTTTTAGGAGGAGTTTTGGAGGATTGTTGTTAGATATGGCTTGTTGTGGAGTTTCTCGTCCTAGTTATAATTAGGCGTAGTTTTGAGGAATCGTAGTTCCAGTGGTTGTTTATGGATCGATAGAAATGAGGAATTTTTAGCTTGGTGTTGCCAAGCATAGTTTTGAGAGATTCATCTTGTGACCTTAGTTGTTGGCATTTTGATGTGTGTGTCACTTGGTGGATTTGTATTTTGAGGATTTACTTATCCGTGATAGGGATGTGGATCTAATGTTTGATTACGGTGTAGTCTTGTAGTTGATCTGTTTTAGGGAGATGTGAAGGACTTTTGATGAAATGTCTTATTGTGAGGTTCGTTTTGATTTCTGTAGGTGTTGACTTGCTTGTCAGGTTTTGGATTCCTGATTAATGTTGTTAATAGGGGTATTTTGAGACATTGGAGAGGTTAGTTTTGCTGTGTTGAGGATTTGGGGCCTTAAGCATAGCGGTACCTATAGCATTGTTGTCAGAGTTTTGGGATTGGCCAGGATGGTCCGGCCGGACATCTTTGGACCATATCTCAACTCTCACAAAATGTTGGTCCCCGTAGTGCTTTTGACAATGATCATTTTTGACATTGACGTCATTTGTATCGAGAGGTTTCATGGGTAAACTTAGTGGGGGGCAGGTTATGGATTAGTGCCTTATACTGCCATGCAACCGTACAAAGTTGTGTGTTGTGGGCGAGTACTAGTTGCCATTGATGCTACCTTACTGATGAGTTAGTGTGGGCGGCACTAGGCACTGTCATTGCTACCACACATTTGAGTACGTCGTGGGCGGGTTCTGGTCGCTATTCGTGCTGCCGCATCGTCTTGTTCGGTACCCTGATATGATACGTGGTTATCTTGGAGATCTTTTGGTGGTCATTGTTGGATCGATATGATGGTTCATCTAGATGGATGTTTACGGTTGTTGTCTTCCGTTCCTTTATCTCACCTTGGGTTCTGTGTGTGAGTTCTGACTTGTTGGGTGGCCATTTAGTCACTTTCCTTTTGAGAGGTTGTCCTATCATTAGCACGTGGGTGCGAATGACATTGGTTTATGCGTTGCCTTTCAGCTTTGGGATTGCTTTTGTATCGCGTTGTGTGGGATACTCGGAGATGTACTCCATAGTTATCCTGGTTTCGCCTTTTTGTTTTGGTTGGGGCTGGATTTCAGGGACGAAATCCCTTTAAGGTGGGAAGGTTGTAATGACCCGGATTTTCACGGATATTTTTTTTCCGTTGTCTTTCCTTTCTGAGTTCAGTTCCTCTTCGCTCAGTGTCATCTCGAGTGCTCTGGAGTGATTTTCGAGACTCTTTTCTATGGATTGACAACTTCCTTTGAGGACTGAGTCGTTTCCATATTTTTCGTTTTTTGACACTATTCACTTTTCGTCATTTTCCCTATTTCGTCCTTTTCCCTGTTTTGTCTTTTCCCCGTTTGACACTTTGTTGGAGTAACCACACTTCTTGTGTTTGAAGTTGGTTTTTGACTTCATGTATCTCCATCTTGAGTGGTTTCCACGAAATACGTATCTTTACTTTTGCAAGAAAGTACTCTAGTTGCTCCCGGTGTCCATAGAGGCATGGGTGCAAAGTTCTTTGAAATTATTTTCTTTTATTGGGGTATTTTTCATAAATATCTTTTGAAGATATTTTATTTCACGGGTTTTTAAGAAAATATTTTTGGAAGATATTTTCATTCTGGGCCATTAGTGCAGTTTTCACTTTTTGGAGGGGCCATTGTGCAATTAATGAAAGTTATTGCTAAATGCCTTGTTTTGAGCTTGGATCCTCGTACGGGATTCATTTTCACTTTTTGTTGAGTCATGTACTCTTAGAAATTCCTTCTGGTCATTGTTTTCTAGTTTCAGGGTTTTTGGCCTCAGTTAGCGCCAAACATGTTTGGGGCATAACTTTATGCTCGGGACTCAGTTTTTGATGCCATTTCTTTCGTTGTTCATATTTTCTCATTTTAAATCTTTTTCGTTCATAGAGTTTTGTCTTTTGAGCCCATCTGCTCAAATTTCACTTTTTCGGACCCGGCGGGGCCCTTTCGGGGCACTTTTTGAGATTTCTATAAAAGGGGCGTGAGATATTTTATTTTTGCATCTTCCCCACTCTCTTGCACGACCTAAAGCTTCCATGGCAGCCCAAGGGAGGCTGCCACCTTCTCTCTCCTCTTTTGAGCTTCATTCCTTCGTCAGAACATAGAAGGGCCATTGCGTTTAGTGTTCGTGTTGACTACGCGCTTCTTTCACCCTTATTAGAACCCATTTCTAACCAATCTTTGAGTTTGGGTTTGAAGTCAAGTTGTGATTTTGATGGGGCTTTCATGGGGGTTATGTGCACGGTGTAGTCCCCGACAAAACTTAGAAGTTTCATCGGATTCGGAGCGGTTTCCATTTGGTGGCTTTTGAGATTTTCATCTCAAATTGAGGTAGGGGATGTTCTAGGGTTTTGTGTGTGTTGTATTGAGTGTTTAGCATGATTATACAACTTAATTGCATGCCTTGTATCAATTCTAGAAAATTAGTATTAATTATTTCTTTGTACGAAATTTAATTCACAAGGATGCGTATAACTTAGAATGGAATTGTGGCATGCTAGAAAATCATGTTTTAATATGTTTGTTAACATATATTAAATTGGGATTAATTGAATAAGAATTGCACTTTTTATTTAATATTTATCTTTGGTGAAAGATTAAATCACATGGCCATACTTTTCATGAAATGAACTTGTAGTAAGCTTTTAAATTAAGTCTTAGCATGTTTGTTAACATACTTTAATTTGAGAGTATTTGGACAAGTATGAAAATCTAGAGATTTTAAATTAAATGATTAATTAAAATCTATTTAATGGTTCACTTGGCCTAATTAAGTTTTTTACTTGATAATCATGATGACTAGGACTTGTGTACTAGTATATATTAAATTGGGACCATTTGAAGTTGCTTTGAAATTTAGAAGTTTAATTATCATGATATAATTAAATTCTACCTTGTTGTGCCATTGGACTAATTGAGATTTTAGTGAATGTATGTATATACTATGCTATATTGTATAATATGCATTGATTAGGGGCCATTTGATTGAGATTTGAAAGCTAGGAAATTTGATTAGTTTATTTGATTAAATTCCGTTTCTATTGCTTTAATGATTAAATCCTGAAATTGGCATTGATAGTATGTTTGAAGCATGATTTTAGACTTGTAATAGATTTATAAATTATGTTTTCAATATTGGATTATATTGTTATAACGTGTAGCGAATTGCACACTGAAGATTAGACATGTGATGTTATTATAGTGCGTAACGAATCGCGCTCTGAAGATTCGACATTGTCATCCTATAGTTGTTGTGGATTTAGAGCATGTGTTGTGTGGTTACAACCTACTTGTGCATGAAGGTAGTTTTGTGTACTGTTTAATCCGTATATAAGTTGTTAACTTACTTATTTTGGAGTTGCTTGGGGCATTGTTAAGCTGTGATGGCTAGGATTTGGCTCTAGTACGGGGATAATAGTCCTCGAAGTCAAAAGTTCGCGCGTTGGGTAGGCTGCCTGGGGGTTAGTAGCTCCAAATTAGCCCTATAAAGTTCGCACGTTGGGTAGGCTACCTGGGGGTTAGTAGCTCCAAATTTGCCTTGTCTCGGTGGAAATCCAAGCTGTGATGTCCAAGTCTTCCACTATTTGATTTCGCATTCAATTCCAAGTTGACAACCAATGTTTAATTGTGACTTGTGGTTTTGGTAATTGGCGATTTGATGTTGTTAAGTACATCCATACTAAATTGATATATTTAGTTGATTTTAGACTTTTAGATTGCTAGTTGATAACCTACAGAATCTATGTCTTGATGTGTGGTATTAGATATTCTAATTATGCTAAATTGTTATATTTAGTTGATGTTGCATTTTAGACTTCAAGTTGATAACCTTGAGAACCACTAAGTTGTTGCTTTGTGTAAGCATACTCCTATGTTGTTGCTTTGTGTAAGCATGACCCTATGTTGTTAAAATTGCATGAATGAAGTGATTGATGCTAGAAATGATCTTAGGTAGCTAGGATGCTCCCTGAGTCTCACCTTGACATAGACGTTAGGTGGAATGAATCACAATAATTAAATCATACAACTTGCAAAACTTTAGGTCGATGCATGCTCATTTCCTACGAGTAGCTTTATATTACTCACCCCTATGATACTAGGGTATATTTCAGGTACAGGATACAAGATTGGAGATTACAATTGCTTGGGTGATTTGCTGAGTTGAGCTTCTTTAGAAGCATTCTTGTTCACATGCAAGTGTTAGCATATTCATGATTTGTCTATGAAATGTAATTTTTCTAACTTGGAGGTTTGACATGTCAAATGTTGTAAATGTATTGTAATGAGGCCATAGGCCATTGTAGCACATCTATTTTATCATATTACATACACTTGCATGCTCACTTTGGCAAACAATACCTTCCTTGATGAAACAAAACTCTAAGTAGTATTTTTAGGAGTTTTACCCTATTCTATTCCAGGAGCATTTCAGGTATTTCACAATGCATTTTTTTTTCATTTTTCCTCTCGTGTAGCATAGAAAAATCAATTTTGAGAGGGGTTTCTTCTTTGTGTTTTTCCAGAAAACATCATCTTGACCCTCAAAAATCAATATTTTCCCGAAAAATTTTGCTACCAGGTTTTGCAAATTTTTAGTACAAATGTAGTTGGTACTATTCATCGACTTTTTTTTTAAAATCGTCACGACCGATCTGAAACTTTCGGAGGTCTTGTGCGTGCATTTTAAGATTGTATTTTTAATTTAGGTAATTTAAAAACCTCCTGAAGCCTTATTTCCAAAACTTGGGCAGTAGCTCGGATTAGTTTTTTTCCTTTTGACCTGATTTTCTTGGGGGCATTCTGGGCATTTTACAATGCATTTTTTTTGTTTCCGTCCTTGCTTGGGGTAGGAAACTTGATTTTAGGGGGGTTTTCTTCTTTGAGTTTTTCTAAAAAAGTCCATTTAGATGCCCGTTTTTACTCTCAGTTGCAGTAGTGGTGGGTTGTCCTCGTCGGGCCGCCACGACATCATTTTTGTTTTTAACCTTTCTCCCCCGTCCGGACTCCAAATTGAGGAATTTTTTTTTTAACTTGACAAATTTGTCATTGTCTTTCCAGCGGTGTGCTCGATAGCACCTGAATCCACTTTTTGCAAAATGACCATTTTGCCCCTAGGTTCTTTTTGTCCGTTTTTAAAATGACACTTCTGCATTTGTTTCCTTTGGGTTCCGTGACCTCATTGAGGGTCACATTGGTGTCTTAGAGACGCATTGTATCTCTAGAGACCATTGTTTCACCTTTCGCTTCCGCATTTCAAAACCATTATCGGGTCATCTTTTAGTCATCACTAACGCAGCAGGTTTACAAAACTTGGGCCGTCACACCTTAGACCATGAAGCTTGGAGCACTTTTTTTCCCCTCATCCTCCTCTACATAACCCTTGAAGGGTTTGCCATTTTGTGTTGATTTGCCTTGGATTCTAGAGAGACTCTTCTTTAGTGAGGTAGGGGGTGTTATCATTTATCTTCCAAGTGATTTTATTTGTTCCTATAGTGATATATAAGTTATATGTTTGTCTTGTATTAAAATGAGGAATAAATGATTAATTGTGACTTGTATGTAATTCACTTTAGGCTTGATAAATAACATGACCATGGCTTGATTCATAACTTATGTTAATTTGAGGTCATTTAGAGTTGTTTTAAAATCTAGAGGGATTAATGAATTAATTTAATTAATTTTTATTTATATGCTCGTATGACTTAAATCAAGTTTTGAAGTGATTTATATAATAACCATGACATGTACTACAACATATATTAAGTTTGGGGTATTTGGATAAGAATTGCAAATTTTATTTAATATTTATCTTTTGTGAAAGTTTAATTCACATGGTGATAGCAAGCATGAAATTATGATGTAATGTGATATTTGGATAGACCTTGGCATGTTCTCTAACATAGATTAAATTGAGGGCATTTGGAATTATTTAAAAATCTAGAGGGAATTAATTAATTAGTTTGATAAATTTTGTTTTAAGTGTTTTAAACACTTAACTTGTCATTTGATGTTATATATGTGATGACCATGATATGTCCTTCAATATATATTAAATTGAGGTTATTTGGGGTTAACTTGGAATTTAGAGAATTTAACTATTTATGTTTAATTAAATTCAACTTTATTACTCCACGGATTTAATTGCATTTTGGGAGTTGTTTTTATATTCAAATCATGGATTTGGATTTGGTGTATGTTCACTTGATTAGTTGTTACTTTTATATTCATGAGAATATATTTTTCCTTATTGAATATATTGTTGCTATGTGTAAGGAATTGCACACTTTGTATTTGACATCTTTCATGCCATAGTAGTTGTAGACTTTGAGCATGTATTGTATAAGTTTCCAAAATTGGATTGTGCTTGGTAAATAGTTGATATCTTGTATATACATGTTGATATATATACGTTGTTGCACAATTTGTTGGTTTTGGAAACTTGGGCATGTCGTTGTTAGGCTACGGCTAGGACTTGGTTCTAGTACGGGGGATTGTCCCTCTATATAGTCTAGTGCGCACATAGGGAGGTTACCCATGGGCTAGTAACCCTAAAGTAACCACATTGTCGGTTTGATCTGGCGTGACGTCCAAGTATCCACTTTGGTTTGATTTCGCATTTAAATTCCAAGTTGTTAACTTTGTGAAATTACATCTCATTGTGTTATGTTGAAAGTTCTATTGTCACTTGATAGCATGAATTAAATGGTATTGGATTGTAACTTGGTACAAAGATAAACCCATGCATTCCCTACGAGTAAACTTGTTTACTCACCCCTAAGTTACTGGGTATTTTTCAGTAAAGAAGCCATAATGTGGGATGCACAACAATCTTAGACTTGCTAGACTACTTGGAATATTTTTTTTTTGCTATGTTAGAATATGCACATGTTAGCATATCTTGTTCCATTTTGCTTACTATGTCAAAAACTTGTGTTTATTGTTCAAGTCATGTAATGTGCACTTAAGTGCACCTTTTGATACTTATTTTGAATATGTAATAAGTAGCTAAGAGCCAATTTATATTTAGATTCACCTTTATGCATTATTCATGGAAAATTGCTTTTAAAGGGGACAATTCAGAAACCTAAAATTTTTAGGTATCATTTTTGCATTGGGAGGTATTTTTAGGTTATGGTTTTCATTTAAGGTTTATTTACTTTATTCGAGGTGTGGCCAAGGGCCAAACACCTTTCCAAATTTTGCATATGCTCTTAGTCTCCATATTTTATGTTTTTAGACAAATTCTTGTGAAATGGAGGTTTAGAGGGTCATTTTTTGCATTGAGTGTTTACGGAGGCCGTGAACCATTGGCACATATCTAAATAGATATAATATGTTTGCGTGCATGCTCACTTAGGCACAATTCACACCATTTTATGAAATGCACTTCCTTTGGCCACTTTTTAACATTTTAATTTCAAATCTGATGCAAGGGCATTTTGGGAATTTTATCTTGATAAATGAATTCCATTCTTAACTCCGTCACATAGGAAATGTGATTTTAGGGGGAGTTTCCTTTTCGTGTTTTTCTGAAAAATGTCATCTTGACCTCATAAACCGCGCTTCAAGTTCACTTCGCTGCTAAAAACACTGTTCCTGAAATTTTTGAAGTTCCAGACCATCCCTCTGCCTCATTTGGCGGGCCCCCGCAGTGTTATGGTAGGCACCCGCAAAAATCTGCCGTGTTTGGTGGGCCCCCGTGGGTCTTTGGCGGGCGCCCGCGAACACTATTCTTACTCCAGACATTTTTTTTCAACGGGCCATATCTCACTCGTTTTAACTCCGAATTGGTCCATTCTTGAGTCTAAATTGACCGCGTTGAAATGAGCTTTCCAATGGTACCAATTAGAGCTTCAGATTCATCTTTTAGCTCAAGATATTCAATTTTTTGTAAGGTAGTGTCAGAATTTGGTTCGAACCGGGATAGGGTTTCCCTTCCTTCGACTTCAGAACTTGATATCTTTTCTGTCCGGACTTCGAATCAGGTGATTCTTGAGTCTAACTTCATTAATTTTTCATTTTATTTCCAATGGTACCAGTTTTAATTTTAGAACTTTCTCCTAGCTCAAGATATCCTTGTTTTAGTGAGAGGGTGTCGGATTTGGTTTGAACCGGGATAGGGTTCATCTGGGATTGCACTTCCTTTGGCCTTGGTACTTCATGTAAAGTTACCAAAGGATGTTTTAGGATATTTTAGATCTAATTTGACTTGTTGAAAGTTAAATTCCTTCCTCTTGGGGTAAAATGACCATTTTACCCCTGGCTCTTCTCTTGTTGGGTTTTGATGCCTTTCTCATCATTTTGTTTCTATTGTGTAATGACCCGGTCATTTTCTTTCCTTTCATTTTCTCAGATTTTCACGGATATATTTTTTTCCCGTTGATCTTTTCCTTTCTGAGTTCGGTTTCTCATCACTTAGTGTCATTTTAAGTGCTCGGGGATGGTTTCCGAGACTTTTTTCCTTGGATTGACGACTTCCTTTGACGATCGAGTCATTTTCACATTTTCACTTTTGTGACACTATTCACTTTCGTCTTTTTCTCGGTTGTCACTTTGTTAGCATAACCTCACTTTTCGTGTTCGGATTTGATTCCGGTTTTGCATGCATCCACGATATTTAAATTCCATACTATGTGTATTTTCACTTTTGTAAAAAAGCATGCTAAGTGCTTACTTTTCTTGTAAAGGGTATAAATGCATGACCTTTTTGTATTTTTCCTAACTTTTGGGGTTTTTGTGTAATTACTATAAAATAATTATTTTTTGTCTTAGGGACCATTTTGTAATTTAATTTATAAGATATTTTCAAAAAGGACCTTTTTGCAATTTTCAGAAAGTGTGACAAGTGTCACACTCTCATTGGTCCACTTGTTGACACGTGTGTAGAAACACTTTGAGGCCTTGGATGAGGATATGTGGATGGTGGAGATTTAACCACTTGTTGGCCTAGGATTGGTGCACTTGTTGGCTTAGATGGTTGACAAGTGTAGGCTTGAGATTTAGCCGAGGATGGAGCCTTGGATTTGTGACAAGTGTAGGCTCACAATTTGATCTTGCATTAGTGTGTGTGTGTGAGGTAGTGTAAGAGCACATAGTGAGTGGAGGATCTCTATCCCCTCCACTCATATTTCATCTTCATCATTTTTCATTTCCTCCCTCTTTTGTAAAGAAAACCCTAGCCTCCATGGATGGAGCTTAAAGCCTTAAGCTTTGACCATGATTTTGAGAGCCTTCCATTGATTTCCAAGCTTGAACTTGGGAATACATTTTGTTCTCCTCATCTTCCTCTTCATAACCCTAGAAGGGTTTGCCATTTTGTGTTAATTTTGCCTTGGATTCTAGAGAGACACTTCTCTAGTGAGGTAGGGGATGTTATAGGGTTATATTTTTTTGTTTCTTAGATGCCATTGATGCTTTAATAAGTTGTATATATGTCAGTTGCTAATTTGATAAATTAATGATTTATCATATCTTACATATAAATCATTTTAGACTTGGTAAATGGCAAGGCCATGAGTTGATCTTTGAGATGATTTAGATGAGTTTTCAAATCTGGAGATTAAATGGATTTAATTTGATTTAAATTATAGTAAATTGTGTTTTGCTTGTATCCCATTTTAGGTTTGAGATATGGTATGACCATGATTTGGTGCTTGGTATATATTAATTAGGGATCATTTGAATAACTTTTGAAATCTAGAGATTTAATTAAAATTGAATTAATTAAATTCTATATGAAGGTATCTTGCTCATTTTGTACTTTTGACTTGATATATGTAATAAGCATGCTATGTTATTTAACATAGATTAAATTGAGGTTATTTGGAATAGATTTGAAATCTAGAGAATTTAATTATTTTGTTTAATTAAATTCTATCTAATGGCTCCATGGATCTATTGGTATTTTAGAAGTTGTTTCTATATTGAAATCATGGACTTGAACTTGTTATGTATTCACTTTATTGTGTTTTGAGCATTGGACAACTTTGTTGTTATATTTATATTCATAAGAACATGTTTTCTTTATGGAATATATTGATGCCATGTGTAGTGAATTGCACACTTTGTAATTGACATTATGTATGTCATTTTAGAATTGAAACTTTAAGGCATGGATTGTGTGGTTTCAACCTACTTGTTCATAGAAGGTGTTTTCATGCATTATATAAGTTATGTATAAGTTGTGAACTTATTTGGTTTAATTTTGGAATCTTAGAACATTGTTGAGTTGAGATGGCTAGGGTTTTGGCTCTAGTACGGGGACGTGAGTCCTCTAAGTCATTGAGATAGTGCGCACTTAGGGTGGTCTTCCTTGCGGGTTAGTGCCCGGAATAACCATTAAGGTCTCGGTAGAATTCCAAGCATAGATGTCCTAGTCTTCCAATATTTTTTTTTGCATTCAATTCCAAGTTAACAATCATGTTTATATTGTAACTTGTGGTTTTGGTTAGTGGCAATTTTGATGTTGTTAAGTACATCCATGTTTATGATTTTAATGAATCATTTTGATGTTGTTAGGTACATCTATGTTTTATGATTTTTGTGAATCATTTTGATGTTGTTAAGTACATCCATACTAAATTGCTATATTTAGATTTCTAGTTGATAACCTAGAGAACCTATGTCTTGACGTGTGGTATTAGATATTCTAATTATGCTAAATTGTTATATTTAGTTGATGTTGCATTTTAAACTTCAAGTTGATTACCTTGAGAATTTATATATTGTTGCTTTGTGTAAGCATGCTCCTATGTTGTTACTTTGTGTAAGCATGACCCTATGTTGCTAAGATTGCACGAATAAGGTGATTGATGCTAGAAATAATCTTAGTAGCTAGGATGCTCCTTGAGTCTCACCTTTGACATAGACGTTAGATGGAATGAACCACAATAATTAAATCATGCAAACTTGTAAAACATAGGTCGATGCATGTTCATTTCCTACGAGTAGCTTTATGTTACTCACCCCTACGATACTAGGGCATATTTTAGGTACAGGAATTAAAGTTGAGACTCCCATTATGCTTGGATGACTTGTGGACTTGAAGACTTCCATCTTTGTGAAGGTTGGCTCGGAATGTCAATTGTAGGCTTATTTGACAAAACGTGTATATTTGATTCCATATATGTAATGTGTATATGAGTACACTCGTTACAATGTATTTGACATGTATGAGATGAGGCCGGAGACCAATGACATGTATTTGTATTCTATATAGTTTTGACTTCATGAAATATTATGAGAATATTGAAAAAATGTTAAGTTTTGTCTCATTATGTTTGCATCGGGTGTGGGAATTCCATTTTGATTCTTCCGTAGGATCTCATTAATCATGCATGAAGTGTGGCTAAGAGCCAAATGGTAATTTCCAACCATTTGCTAATTTTAGTTTTCAAAATATCCATTTCAAATTCATTTTCTCCTTTTTGGCCGTTGGGGGGTCGGATTTTGACTCGACCATTTCTGGGAGCCGCGAACCATTCCCGCACACTCAAAATCACTTATTATGTTTCTGTGCATATTCATTTCATCCTAGAAGTGCACTTGGGGTCAAAAGCATGTTTGGTGCAAACTTACATTTTTTGCCGTTTTGAGCCTAAACTGAGCATAAGGGCATTTTGGGATTTTCACATGAAAAATAAAGTTTTCTTTTGGTATGATTGGCTAGAAAACATGATTTTGAGGGTAGTTTCTTCTTTGTATTTTTATCAAAAAGGCCCAGAAAGTCCTCAAAATTGCATTTCAAGTTGGCATTTTCAGGTGCAGCTACAGTAGTTCGAGCGCTCTAAAGGGGGAGTTCGAGAGCTTTAACTTAGGGCAGAACTCTTAGGGAAATTTTTGAGTGCTCGAAGTCCTTGTTCGAGCGCTTGAGGTACTGTTCACAGGTGTGTGTGTCTTGGTTCAGCTCTGCCCCTCCGACTTCAAATCATCATATGTTCTTCGTTTTAACTCCAAATTGGTCCGTTCTTGAGTCTAAATTGATCGTGTCGAAATAAGTTTTCTAATGGTACTAATTAGAGATTTAGATTCTTCTTGTGGTTCAAGTTATTCAAGTTTTAGTAAGGTAATGTCTATTTTTGGTTCGAACCGGGATAGTGTTTCCCTTCCTTCGACTTCAGAACTTGATATTTTTGTCGTCCGGACTCTGAATCAGGTGATTCTTGTGTCTAAATTCTTTAATTTTTTGTTGTCTTTCCAATGGTGTGCACAGTGGTACCCATTTCAGTGTGGAATGACCATTTTTCCCCTAGGTTCATTCTTATCCATTTTTGAAACGTTACTTTCGCATTTTCTTCCTTTGGGTTTCGTGACCTCGTTGAGGGTCACATTGGTGTCTTAGAGGAGTGTTGTATCTCTGCAGACCATTGTTCTATCTTTTGCTTCCACATTTTGGATCCGTTTTAGATCATCACAGGACACACTGGGTTGAAAAATCTAAGGTCATCACAGGTGGTATCAGAGCTCCTAGGTTTGAATACCTTGGATGACGGGTTTTGGGTGCATATCATGCTTATGTTGCCATGCTCTATATGTTTATATGCTTCATGATAACATGTTTTGGTTTGATAACATGTTTATATGCTTATGTGCTTATGTGGTATATGCAGTATGCCATTTGTTTAAGCATGATTTTATTCTAATGTAAAGAGCATGACATGTAATGTGTGCTAGATTAGAATTGTATATGCATAGTTATGTTGCATATTTGGCAGGATTTGGGATTAGTCATTGGGCGTTTGAGTTGAAATTGAGTCGTCTGGTGAGTTTTCACTTAGTACGATGGTTGGTGAAATTGGTTTCATTTTGGCATTCTTCCTTGAGGTTGTTGGTGATTGTTCACATGGTTTTATGGTAGTATAGGTTGTTGTCGACCTAGTATTGGTTTTGAGGTAGGTAGTGAGACACCTTTTGTTTAGGCTCTCGTGAGGTGAGTCATTTGGCGTTACCGTAGTGCTAGATTAGTTGGTTTTGGGCCACAATGAGGTTATGGACATCCTAGGATCCTTGGTTATTTTGGAAGGTTCCTCTGAGATTGCAATTTTGTGGGCGGGTACGTTTGTGGGTGGGTGCATGGCACTGTCATGCTACCGTACTGGCTAGCTACAAGTGCAGTTCGGATGGAATCAATGTTGGTTTTGTTGTGATAGGCGTTGTCCTTTTGGTTGGTGATGATGTGAGTTTTGTTTTGAGCGTCTGGTGTTGAGACGGTGATTGATGGTCGTTTTGAGGACGATTTTGGAGATTGATTTGGTTGTCTGATTGTATGGCTAAAGTAGCCATTTTGTTTGAGTTCTCTTTGTGTGATGATGCTTTTGGGATCAAGTCGATTGATTGATATTTTGGGTTGGTAAGAGCATTGCATTGTTAATGTCACCCTTAGATTCGGAGTTGGATTGTTGGAGTCTTACCATTGTGGTAAAGGCTCACGTTTGTTTTGAGACAGGTTGTTGTCGCATTGGTTTTTGGGATAGTTATGACTAGGACTGGTCTTTCCTTTTTCTTAGACACTCTAGGACACGATGTCCATAGGGTTCATTGTTGTATCATTTTTTCTTCTTCAATTTCGTTTACTACCATGTTAGTAGTATGATTTATGTTATTGTGATGCATGAGTAGGTGGAGGTCTATCCACATTGGTTTCTTGTTGTGTGGCATTAGCATGCCTTATCTATAAGCTTAGAGATGCCATGTTGTTACTGTGTTTTGGCCACATGACTTTTGTGCTTACGTGGAGACGTGCTGCATGTACCATTGATTTTTATCTATGTGAGTAGATTTATTTCTTGGTAGTTGCATTTCCTTGTCATATGCATAACTTCCAGGTTTGGTTTTCCCCATTCGTTTCCCTCGGTCGCATGTAGTGTGTATGTTGGTTTCCACAAGGGTTTTGTGTTGGTTCGTGTTAGGGACTTCACAAGGAGTGAGTTTCTTCTCTTCGTTGCAGTGTGCACAGCTTTGGGATTGGCTGGTCTGTGAGGATCACCATTGTTGTTTTGAGTCCTTGGTGAGGATTTGGTTGATTCTGGTCGACTTACTTCCATGTAAGGGGTGAAGTCTTTGACATTATTGTCTTTCATTTCAGAGATAGAGTCGTGGTGTTATCCTTTTTAGGACTGGTGGTTCCCTTTCCTTTGTATCTTCCCTTGGGGAGTTTCTGCCGTAGTTGTTGACGGGTTGAGGTGCTCAAAGTGAGTTGATTGGTGTGAGATCATTTTATGGGGACTTGTGTCCATATCATTGAGGATTTATTTGACTGTGAGGTGAGCTCGATGTTCTTTTGAGGATGCCTTTTGGAGACTTGTTTCAGTTTTGGAGACCTTAATGTGGTTGACTCTTAGCAAGAGTTTTGAAGGATCGTTGTTGGATACGGTTTGTTTCTGGAGTTTTCTCGTCCTAGTTATGACTAGGCATAATTTTGAGGAATCATAGTTCTAGTGATTGTTTATGGATCGATGGAAAATTAAGGAATTTTGATTTAGCTTGGTCTAGCCAAGTACGGTTTAGAGAGACTCATTTTGTGATTTTGATTGTTGTTAGAATTTTGATATGTGTGCCACTTGGTGGACTTGTGTTTCGAGGATTTAGTTATCCATGATAGGGATGCGGATCTGATGTTTGATTACGATGTAGTCTTGTAGTTGATCTGTTTCAGGGAGATATGAAGGACTTTCGATGAAATGTCTTATTGTGAGGTTCGTTTTGATTTGGGGCCTTAAGCATAGCGGTACCTATAGCATTGTTGTCAGAGTTTTGGGATTGGCCAGGATTGTCCGGCCGGACATCTTTTTGGACCATATCTCAACTCTCACAAAATGTTGGTCCCCGTAGTGCTTTTGATAATGATCATTTTTGACATTGACGTCATTTGTATCGAGAGGTTTCATGGGTAGACCTAGAGGGGGGCAGGTTATGAACTAGTGCCTTATACTGTCATGCTACCGTACAAAGTTGTGTGTTGTGGGCAAGTACTAGTTGCCGTCGATGCTACCTTACTGACGAGTAAGTGTGGACTGGCATTAGGTACTGTCATTGCTACCACACATTTAAGTGCGTCATGGGTGGGTTTTGGTCACTATTCGTACTGCCACGTTGTGTTTGTTCTGTACCCTAAATTGATACGTGATTATTTTGGAGTCCTTTTTGGTGGATGTGTTTTGGATCCGTTTGATGGTTGTCAAGAGGGATGCTTACGGTTGTGGTCTTCCATTCCTTTATCAGACCTTGAGTTCTGTGTGTGAGTTCAGACTTGTTGTGTGGCCATGTAGTCACTTTTCCTCTGACAGGTTGTCTTGTTATGAGCACGTGGGTGCAAATGACACTAGGTTGTGGGGTTCCTTTCATCCTTGAGGTCGCTTTTGCAGTATGTTGTGTGGGATACTCGGAGATGTACTCTGTAGTTTCCTGCTTTCGCCTTTTGTTGGTTGGGGTTGGATTTCGGGGACGAAATCCCTTTAAGGTGGGAAGGTTGTAATGACCCGGTCATTTTCTTTCCTTTCATTTTCTCAGAATTTCACGGATATTTTTTTTTTCGTTGATCTTTTCCTTTCTGAGTTCAGTTTCTCATCACTTAGTGTCATCTTAAGTGCTTGGGGATGGTTTTCGAGACTCTTTTCCTTGGATTGACGACTTCATTTGAGGACCGAGTCATTTTCACATTTTCACTTTTGTGACACTATTAACTTTCGTCTATTTCTCGATTGTCACTTTGTTAGCATAACCTCACTTTTCGTGTTTGGATTTGATTCCAGTTTTGCATGCATCCACGATATTTAAATTTCATACTATGTGTATTTTCAGTTTTGTAGAAAAGCATGCTAAGTGCTTACTTTTCTTGTAAAGGATATAAATGCATGACCTTTTTGTATTTTTCCTAACTTTTATGGTTTTTGTGTAATTACTGCAAAGTAATTATTTTTCATCTTGGGGACCATTTTGTAATTTAATTTGAAAGATATTTTCAAAAATGACCTTTTTGCAATTTTTAAAAAGTGTGACAAGTGTCACACTCTCATTGGTCCACTTGTTAACATGTGTGTGGAAATACTTTGAGGCCTTGGATGAGGACATGTGGATGGTGGAGATTTAACCACTTGTTGGCCTAGGATTGGTACACTTGTTGGCTTGGATGGTTGACAAGTGTAGGCTTGAGATTTAGCCTAGGATGGAGCCTTGGATTTGTGACAAGTGTAAGCTCACAATTTGATCTTGCATTAATGTGTGTGAGAGAGGTAGTGTAAGAGCACATAGTGAGTGGAGGATCTCTATCCCCTCCACTCATATTTCATCTTCATCATTTTTCATTTCCTCCCTCTTTTGTAAAGAAAACCCTAGCCTCCATGGATGGAGCCTAAAGCCTTAAACTTTGACCAAGATTTTGAAAGCCTTCCATTGATTTCCAAGCTTGAACTTGGGAATACATTTTGTTCCCCTCATCTTCCTCTTCATAACCCTATAAGGGTTTGCCATTTTGTGTTGATTTTGCCTTGGATTCTAAAGAGACACTTCTCTAGTGAGGTAGGGAATGTTATAGGGTTATATTTTTTTTGTTTCTTGCATGCTATTGATGCTTTTATAAGTTGTATGTATGTCTTTTGCTAATTTGATAAATTAGTGATTTATCATATCTTGCATATAAATCATTTTAGACTTGGTAAATGGTAAGGCCATGAGTTGATCTTTGAGATGATTTAGATGAGTTTTCAAATCTAGAGATTAAATGGATTTATTTTGATTTAAATTCTAGTAAATTGTGTTTTGCTTGTATCCTATTTTAGATTTGAGATATGGTATGACCATGATTTGGTGCTTGGTATATATTAATTAGGGATCATTTGAATAACTTTTGAAATCTAGAGATTTAATTAAAATTGAATTAATTAAATTCTATATGAAGGTATCTTGCTCATTTTGTACTTTTGACTTGATATATGTAATGAGCATGCTATGTTGTTTAACATAGATTAAATTGAGGTTATTTGGAATAGATTTGAAATCTAGAGAATTTAATTATTTTGTTTAATTAAATTCTATCTAATGGCTCCATGGATCTATTGGTATTTTAGAAGTTGTTTCTATATTCAAATCATGGACTTGAACTTGTTATGTATTCACTTTGTTGTGTTTTGAGCATTGGACAACTTTGTTGTTATATTTATATTCATGAGAACATGATTTCTTTATGGAATTTATTGATGCCATGTGTAGTGAATTGCACACTTTGTAATTAACATTATGTATGTAATTTTAAAATTGAAACTCTAAGGCATGGATTGTGTGGTTTCAACCTATTTGTGCATGGAAGGTGTTTTCATGCATTATATAAGTTATGTATAAGTTGTAAACTTATTTGGTTTAATTTTGGAATCTTGGAACATTGTTGAGTTGAGATGGCTAGGGTTTTGGCTCTAGTACGGGGACGTGAGTCCTCTAAGTCATTGAGATAGTGCGCACTTAGGGTGGTCTTCCCTATGGGTTAGTGCCCGGAATAACCATTGAGGTCTTGGCAGAATTCCGAGCATAGATGTCCAAGTCTTCCAATATTTGTTTTTGCATTCAGTTCCAAGTTAACAATCATGTTTATATTGTAACTTGTGGTTTTGGTTATTGGCGATTTTGATGTTGTTAAGTACATCCGTGTTTATGATTTTAATGAATCATTTTGATGTTGTTAAGTACATCTATGTTTTATGATTTTTGTGAATCATTTTGATGTTGTTAAGTACATCCATACTAAATTGCTATATTTAGTTGATTTCACACTTTTAGATTTTTAGTTGATAACTCAGAGAACCTATGTCTTGACGTGTGGTATTAGATATTCTAATTATGCTAAATTGTTATATTTAGTTGATGTTGCATTTTAGACTTCAAGTTGATTACCTTAAGAATCTATATGTTGTTGTTGTGTGTAAGCATGCTCCTATGTTGTTGCTTTGTGTAAGCATGACCCTATATTGCTAAGATTGCACGAATGAGGTGATTGATGCTAGAAATGATCTTAGGTAGCTAGGATGCTCCTTCAGTCTCACCTTTGACATAGACGTTAGGTGGAATGAACCACAATAATTAAATCATACAAACTTGTAAAACGCAGGTCGATGCATGCTCATTTCCTACAAGTAGCTTTATGTTACTCACCCCAACGATACTGGGGCATATTTCAGGTACAGGAATTAAAGTTAAGACTCCCATTATGCTTGGATGACTTGTGGACTTGAAGACTTCCATCTTTGTGAAGGTTGGCTCGGAATGTCAATTGTAGTCTTATTTGACAAAACGCGTATATTTGATTCCATATATGTAATGTGTATATGAGTACACTCCTTACAATTTATTTGACATGTATAAGATGAGGCTAGAGGCCAATGACATGTATTTGTATTCTATGTAGTTTTGACTTCATGAAATATTATGAGAATATTGAAAAAATGTTAAGTTTTGTCTCACTATATTTGCATCGGGTGTGGGAATTCCTTTTTGATTCTTCCGTAGGATCTCATTAATCATGCATGAAGTGTGGCCAAGAGCCAAATGGTAATTTCCAACCATTTGCTAATTTTAGTTTTCAAAATATCCATGTCAAATTCATTTTCGCCTTTTTGGCCGTTGGGGGGTTGGATTTTAACTCGACCATTTCTGGGAGCCGCGAATCATTCCCGCGCACTCAAAATCACTTATTACATTTGCATGCGTATTTGTTTCAACCTAGAAGTGCACTTAGGGTCAAACGCATGTTTGGTGCAAACTTACATTTTTTGCCGTTTTGAGCCTAAACTGAGCATAAGGGTAGTTTCTTCTTTGTGTTTTTCTCAAAAAGGCCCAAAAAGTCCTCAAAATTGCATTTCAAGTTGGCATTTTCAGGTGCAGCTACAGTAGTTCGAGCGCTCTAAAGGGGGAGTTTGAGCACTCTAACTTCAAGCAGAACTCTTAGGGAAATTTTTGAGCACTCGAAGTCCTTGTTCGAGCGCTCGCGGTACTGTTCACGAGTGTGTGTGTCTTGGTTCAACACTGCACCTCCGACTTCAAATCATCATATCTTCTTCGTTTTAACGCCAAATTGGTCCATTCTTAAGTCTAAATTGATCGCGTCGAATAAAGTTTTCCAATGGTACAAATTAGAGCTTCAGATTATTCTTGTTGCTTAAGTTATTCAAGTTTTAGTAAGGTAGTGTCTGTATTTGGTTCGAACCGGGATAGGGTTTCCCTTCCTTTGACTTCAGAACTTGATATTTTTGTCATCCGGACTCCGAATCAGGTGATTCTTGAGTCTAAATTCATTAATTCTTCATTTTCTTTCTAATGGTGTGAATGGTGGCACCCATTTCAGTGTGGAATGACCATTTTACCCCTAGGTTCATTCTTATCCGTTTTTAAAACGTTGCTTCCGCATTTTCTTCCTTTGGGTTTCATGACCTCGTTGAGGGTCACATTGGTGTCTTAAAGGAGTGTTGTATCTCTAGAGACCATTGTTTTATCTTTTGCTTCTGCATTTTGGATCCGTTTTGGGTCATCACAGGACACACTGGGTTGAAAAATCCATGGTCGTCACACATTGAGTCTCGAAACTCTTTGAGAGTCCATTCTTGTGCCCTAGGGATGACGTACATCTCTAAGGACTTGTCTTTCTCTTGCTTCCGCACTTTATTCATTTGAATTCCGTGACTTCATAGGGAGTCATCGTGGTGCCTAGGGATGGCGTACATCTCTTGAGGCCATTTTGCTTCTTTTGCTTCCGCATCTTGGATCTGGTTCAGGTCATCACAGGACACACTGGGTTGAAAAATCCAGGGTCATCACATATCCCCCAATCAATTAAACAATTCTCAACTGCACGACCAATGTCCTCACCTTTGTGGCTAGAAATTATACAAAAGTTCAAAATTCTTTTGTGTAAGTTCCAATTCTTATCAATGAAATGAGTCATGAGACACATATAATAAAGGTTTTGTATTGATGTCCATGAATCGGTGGTGATACAAATTCTTTGATTTAATTGACTCAACAAGCTTTTTAACTTCATCTTTTCAACCCCATATAATGCCAAACAATCCCTAACCACAGTTGCACGTGACAAAAATTTAAATTTCGATTGCAACACACTAAGAAAATACCGAAAACCTTCACGCTCAACAAACTTGAAAGGCAACTCATCAATGATTTTCATTTTAGTAAGTGCATTTCTACACAACTCTTGATCAAATTTCCAAGAAACCATAGTACTGTCTCCATCATTAACAGACTGAAATGATATGAGTTTTTATTTCTTGTCAACATTATATGGATATTTGGAACATTTATTTATATGATTCTTCAGTGTAGTTGTCCCATGTGCACTCACCCATGCATAAGATGTACCACAGTAATTGCATTTCACTTCACATTTTGACTTAGTACTATTCCCTTGTATAACTTTTGTGAAATGATCCCAAACATCAGATACATAACATTTTTTCTTAGGACATACCTCCAATTGAGTGTTTGTATCATTATCATTGTTGGGGACTTCAGAGCCATCAATACCAAAATTTGTATCTTCTGGACTTGTCATCTGCAAAGAAAAGGGAAAAAAAAAAAAAATTCAGCAACAAACATTACACCAAAATAATGATTCAGCAAAATAATGATTCACCAAAATAAAGAAAAGGGAAAATAGAGAAAAAACAGAATTGAAATTTTAACATTCAGCAAGTTGTGACTGCAAACATTACACCAAAAATTCCCAATTTGATATGAAATTATTCGAATTTTTTTTAAAGAAAAAAAAGTAACAAACTTCAAAAATCAAAATTGCACATTTAAATCAAAATAAAGAGAGAGCAAAAACTTTGTGAACTCACTAGAGACAATGCAGATCCAGATGATGAAAGTGTCGTTGTTGCGGCTTACGGTGAACAAATGATGAAGGAGACGGCAGCAGCAGATCAGATTATACGTTTGTAAAAGTCCTTCAAGGATTCTCCAGGCTTCAAGAAACAATACATGAAAAATTGAAAAGACAATCAATTCAGAGACTGATAAAAAGATTTTTTTTCAAATCTAGATTCCAGATCATATCTAAAGAATAAAAGGAGTACCTAAGGCGTAAGCGACTAAGCATTCTCTGAGAATCCAGATCAACGAAGACTTGCTCTGATCTGCTCTATCTTGGCCCGTTTTGATTCGGTGAGACGGCGACGGCAGTAGAAGTATAGAACAAAGAAGGAGCTCACTGAGGCGGTCGTTCTCTCTTCTTTAGCTAGGTTTTGATTTTTTATATCAGTATGTAATATGTAATATGTAATATGGAATATGTATAATACTTACCAAAAAAAAAATTAATAAAAAAGGTCAGATATGTGGCACACGTATTGCCATATAGAGTTGCTATATATATATATATCACGAATTACCCACGAATTATCATGGATCGGATTCACGGATCGGATCGAATTTTTGACAGACTAATCCGTGATCCGATCCGTGAACTACGGATTCAATTTTTTAAAATCCGCTACCGATCCGTGGGTCTGCTAATCCTATCCGATCCGTACGGATCGGATCGGATCTGATCGGGTTCGCGGATTGGCGGATTTTTTGCCCACCCCTAGGATTTAAGGCCTTAAGCATAGTTGTACCTATGGCATTGTTGTCAGAGTTTTGGGATTGGCCAGGATGGTTAGGTTGGACATCTTTGGACCATATCTCAACTCTCACAAAATGCTTGGTTTCCGGGGTGCTTTTAGTAATGATCGTTTTTGACATTAATGTCAATTATGTCGATAGGTTTCATGGGTAAGCTTGTCGGGGGCAGGTGATGAATTAGGACTTTATACTATTATGCTACCGTACAAGTTATGTATGATGGGAGAGTGCTTGTTGCTATCGATGCTACCTTATATTACCTAGCTAGTAATGTAAGTATGGGTGGGCGCTAGATGTTATCGATGCTACTACACCTTGAGTACGTTGTGGACGGGTTCGAGTCGCTATTCATGCTGCAATGTTAGTTCCAATCGTGTTCCTAGTTTCAGCGTGTGGTTGCCTTGGTATTCTTTGGGAGGTTAACATTAAGTTGTATGTCAATTCGTTTAGTGAGGTGTTGTCTTTCGGTTCGTGGTTTCGTGTTCCTTGGTGTGACCTTGTGTTCGGTCCTGGTATGATTCTTCTGGTGATGTTCCTAATTTTGGGGATGAAATTTCCTCAAGGAGCGTAGGTTGTAATGACCCGGTCATTTTCTTTCTTTTCCTTTTTCTCAG
Organism: Cornus florida; assembly: GCF_030987335.1. Taxonomy (NCBI): domain Eukaryota; kingdom Viridiplantae; phylum Streptophyta; class Magnoliopsida; order Cornales; family Cornaceae; genus Cornus; species Cornus florida. The sequence continues at coordinate 68,302,925 of NW_026775577.1, forward strand.
ATTTTACGGATGAATTTTTTCCATTTACTTTTCTTTTTTGAGTTTGGTTTCTCGTCACTTAGTGTCGTCTCGAGTGCTCAGAAATGGTTTCCGAGACTATTTCCTTTGAATTGACAACTTCTTTAAAAAACTGAGTCATTTTCACTTTTTTATTTTTTCGACACTATTCACTTTTCGTCTTTTTCCCCGTTTGTCACTTTGTTGGCACAACCTCACTTTTCGTGTTTGGAGTGGAGTTTTGACTTCATAAGTTTTCATTGCCGTAGATTTCCTCGAAACACGTAGCTTTACTTTTGAAGAAAAGCTCACTGGTTGTTTCTTTCTCCCGTAGGGGCGTGGATGAAATGATTCTTCAGAAACATTTATATTTCTTGGGAAGCTTTTCATAAATTTTTTTTGGAGATATTTTGATTAGGGGTTTTTAAGAAAATATCTTTTGGAAGATATTTTCATTCTGGGCCAATTTTGTAGTTATACTTTCTTGGAGGGGCCATTGTGCAATTAACGAAAGTTTTTTCAAGGTGCCTCATTTTGAGCCTGGATCCTTGTAGGGGATTCATTTTCACTTTTTGTCGAGTTGTGTACTCTTAGAATTTCCTCTCTGTCGTTTTCCTCAGTTTTAGGGATTTCGGCCCCGGTTGCCGCCGAACTTGTTCAGGGCATATCTTCCTGCACGGGACTCGGTTTTTGATACCGTTTCTTATGTTGTTCATTATTTTTTCATTTTAGTTCTTTTTTTGTTTATGGTTTTTTACCGTTTGAGCGCGTCTGCGCAAATTCCACTTTTTCGAACCTTGCGAGACCCGTTCGGGGCACTTTTTGAGAATTTCTATAAATAGGGGCTTGGGGAAAATAAATTAGATTTCTTCTCTTCTTTTCCCCATGTTCCAGACCAGCCGAAGGGCTGCCACCTTCTTTCTTCTTTTTCCGACCACTTCCCACTTTATTTTTGCCGTAGTGCCTTAGTATTTATCGTAGGCCTTAGAGAGGCGCTTCTTTTCCCCTTATTAGGAGTCGGTTCTGACCATTTTTGAGTTCGAGTTTTGAGTTCAAGTTAGGATTTTGTTGTGGCCTCGTGAAGGATTGTTGTTCCCCTCATTGTCCCTGACATAACCCCAAATTATTGTCTGATTCGGAGCGTTTCTGTTTCGGTGGGGATTTGTGATTTGATCACAAAATGAGGTAAGGGATGTTTTAGGTTTATATATATGTTGTATTGATTGTTTTTTAAGCATATACAACTTGTAAGCATGCCTTTGTGTTAATTCTAAAATTTAATTTAATTATTTTCTTTGTATAAGATTTAATTCTTATGGTTGTATATAGCTAGGAATTAAATTGTGATATGCTATTAAATTAGACCTTGATATGTTCATTAACATATATTAAATTAGGAGTATTTGAATTAGTATTGAAACTTTTATTTAATTATTTTCTTTTATGAAAGTTTAATTCACATGGTTGTAACTTGCATGGAATCAACTTGTAATGTGATATTAAAATAGGACTTAGTATGTTCTTTAACCTATGTTAAATTGAGAGCATTTGAAGTTGTTTTAAAATCTAGAGAAAAAATTAATTAATTAAATTAATTAATTTATTTTAAGTGTTCTATTCACTTGAATGGATTTTTAACTTGATATTGTTGATGAGCTTAGAATGTTCTATCATATATATTAAATTGAGAGTATTTTGAGAAGTTTTGAGAACTTTATTTATTTATTTTCTTGGCATTGAGTTTAATTTACCTAGTTATGACTATTGTATAATTAACTTGTAATGTGGTTTTAATTTAGATCTTGATATATTCATTAACATACTTTAAATTGAGAATAATTGAATGAGTCTTGAATACGTTATTTAATTATTATCTTGCATGAAATTTAATTCACCTAGTTATGCCTAGTGTATAGTTAACTTGTATCATGAAATTAAAATAGGCCTTGATATAACCTTTGACATATTTGATTTGTAGAATTTTTGGAGTAACTTTGTAATAATTAGAATTTAATTGTTTAAGTTGATTAAATTCCTTTTTATGCTTCCATTGAGGTAATTAGGCATTGATGTTGTATTCTTGCTTAATTTGTAGTTTGGAACTTATTATATGATTACATGATAGTATTCCATATGTTGAAGTTATGATTTAAGTTGTAAGTATTCACATTTTACTTATATGACATTTAATATGTCATTGTAGCTTGAATGCCAAGGTCATAACTTGTGTGTGTTCCATGACATTGTTGTGCGTGGTAATTAATTTTGGTGCATTGTGTATATGTGACATACTTGTTGCACAACTTGATAATTTTCAGAAAGCTTGTATGGACATTAGAAATTGTTATGGCTAGGGCATGGCTCTAGTATGGGGGATGAGACTTCCCTTTATTTCATATAGTGCGCATTGGGTGGTACCCTGAGGGCTAGTAATCCAAAAACACCAATATAACGGTTTTATTTCGGTTTAGTGCACACTAGGTAGTACCTTGCGGGCTAGTAACCCGGAACCACTTGCTTGGTCATTGAGACCTTATGTCCTTTGTCTTTCCGCCATTGTTTGATTTCGCATTCAATTCCTAGTTGTAATCGTGGATTACTTTTAACTTGTGCTTGGATGCATAATCCTTCATTTCTTGATTAGTATACCTGGATTTGTATACTTGTATACCTTGTATATCAAAAATGCTTAGTATACTTGTGTATATATTGCATTTCCATTTCAATATTGCTTAACGTACTTGGTGTGTACACTTGTATATTGATGATTTAGTAAGGTAAATAACCTAGTATACTTGTGGCTTGTATACTTGTCTTACGTGTAATTTAAAATTGATTGTATATTTGTGTATGCATACTTGTATATTGAATATCTTGTTGCGTAGTACCACATGCTTCTATGTTGTTTAAATTGCATGAATGATGTGGGTTATACTAGAATTGCTTTAAGGTAGCTTAGGATGCTCCTTGTGTCTCACCTTGGACATAGGCGCTAGGTGGCATGGACCTTATATACTGATTTATATCAATTTAATGGACAGTTAAATGTTAGGTCTATGCATGCTCTTCTCCTACGAGTAGTTTTATGTTACTCACCCACGTAGTGGGGACATTTTTCTGGTATAGGAATCAAGATTCAAGATTCACATTATGCTTGGGATGAGTTGAAGACTTGAAGTTTATAATTCATGCAAATGTTAGCATGAAATGTTATTTTTGATTTAAAATGTCAAAACTTGTATATTTGGTTCTAAATATGTAATGAACACTTAAGTGAGCCATTTGGGATATATTTGACATGTATGTAATGAGGCCATGGGCCAAGGATTTTCATTTTATATTCTAAGTACTTTTGTTTCTAAGTGATTTTATTAAAAAATAAAAAAGGGTTACTAGCCCGCAAGGTACTTCCTAGTGCGCACTAAACCCGGAATCAAACCATATATTAGCGTTTTAGGGTTATTAGCCCTCAGGGAACCACCCAGTGCACACTATATGTTGTAGGGGGAACTCTCATTCCCCGTACTAGAGCCATGCCCTAGCCGTAACATATTACAATGTCCTTGTAATCTTTCCTAAAATCAACAAGTTGTATATATTAGTTAACTACCATGCACACACAAATCAAATAAAACATATACTATTCATCCTATATCTTCAAGCTACAATGGCATATGAAATGACAAATATATAATATGTATATAAGCAAGTTAAACTATAACTTCTACTCATGGAATACTATAATGTAATCATACAATAAGTTCTAAATTTACAAGTTAAGCATGAAAACAACTTCAATCCCTAACTACCTTAATGGAAGCATATAATGGAATTTAATTAAACTGGACGGCTTTAGGGCATTAGATGTTAAAACAACCCTAAGGACTTACAAGCTCAAATCAACTAGGCTATAAATCAAAACTACCTTCATCTAATCATTTCCCATTTCTCACCTCTGGGGAGAAGTTCTCAAATTTTTTTTTTTTTTTTTTGGTAACCTAGAGTTTGGGCCCTCCACCTTTCGGCACGAGAAATTCAGTACTTGATGAGGCTAGAATCTCGGTTACTCAATGAAAAGGGTTTGTTATCCATCTTTATCAAGAATGAAAGCTTTCAATGCACTACTAACTCAATTGGGATATAATCAAATCAATAATCAACAAAGCATGTACCCCACAAATGAATGCTAGCGTGTGCCTGTACTAATGTAGAATCCTAGAGTGAATCTCAGAATAATCACAAAATCAAGATGATGTGGACCACAAATGCAAGCAAGATATCAATCTTTCAAAAAATTTACTCCTAAATGGCATCCACAAGACATACAAGGAGTATTGGACTTTCAAGTCAAGCAATTTTTAAATTCTAAGCAATATAGTCCTCAAAAGATAAAAATCATAGCTAACATGGACCAATAATAGAAAATCTCTCAAATACACAAGTCATGCTCAAAATCTTGAATTGAATGCAAATAACACACATTACCCCCAAACTTAAACCACACGGTGTCCTCAATATGCAAAGAGAACAAAAGATAGAGGAAAGAATATACTTGTGTGGCTATGACGATGAATGGTCGGGACACAAGTATCTGAAGTGGGTGGTATAACCCCCCTAAACTTGGGATTAACTGTGGTCCTGAAAAGATGGCACTGGAATGCACCTGATAACGGAGTCAATCATAAACAGATATATCAAAATAAGAACCTGACATCTAAAATATCAAAAATAAAGAAAGTATAATGTATATCATAGTAAACAGGCCAACAGACTAGCTGCAAAAATGGAATAGTAGTATCCAAGTAACAGTCTAAAACATGAGTATAAAGATGAGATAACGAGAGGTTAAGTAGAAGTTGACAGTCTGGTAGGGCGTGAACCCCGGATTTGACTAGATTTGTCGCGCAGCGCTGTCATGACATCTATGTGGAGGGTGGCTATATTTGCCTTGAGGGACAGGACTACATCCTGTAATGCTTGGAAACGCTCCTCTCGCATATATGACTAAGCCTGAGCGTCAGGAATGAATGGATCATCCTGACGGTGTAATCTGGAGTCATCAGAAGACTGATGCTCATCCTAGCTTTGGAAGTGGTGACTCTGCTTTGGAGAAAGGTGTGGTGATCCCACTAGAGGCTCCTGCTCCAAGTCAATACCAACTCTCGCTGCTGCTACTGCCTCAGCTATTGTTGCCGCCTCCTCCTCCTTTGCATCCACCACCGCCTGGACTGCCTCTGCCTCAAGACTCTTAATAAGAGCATTATAGCTCTTATTCTAGTCTTTTTTCCTATAATGGCATGCTCTAGGCTCGATGACCTCCTCTGGGTCAAATGGGTAGTGCTGGTCCTAGATGATTTGTGTAATCAGGTGGGCATAAGGGAGGAACTTAGGCCATTGCAAGTTACTTTTGCTGATGAAATCGTTATATAGCTTCATCATAACACTTCAGTAGAGTGTAAGAATTAAAAACCAACGCCCTGTGTCGATGGTATATAAAGCTGCAAGGAAATCTGCATGCTGCTGGGTCTTGTGCTCAGCTATATATACATTTTGGTATAAAATCGAATCAAAGAACCATATGCTGTCATGCAGGTAAGTTCGAGTGGCATAAGGTTTGGCGGAAGTAATGGTGCCGTAAAGAGGTGTGGTCATATCTGCATATGATGGCCACTGCAAAGTCGGGTAATCAATGCCTAGAGGGCAGATATGTGGGCACTGAGATGCTGTCGATAATGTCTTGACAGTAATACAGATAAGATACCCGTCAATGGTAGTTCGCAGCTCGGCCAAGTTACTCGAACTTAGCCTAAGGTTCTGGTAGAACAACCGAACAAGTCTCAGGAATATTAGATTGGCCACTGGGCTAAGATGGGAGAAATACGGTAGCGATAGATCTTGTTATATGACCACTTGGTCGTGGCCGCCAGTGAAAAGAAGTCCTTGTCAAATATAGACTCATGTGCCACTGAGAGGCGCACAAACTTTTGAGCAACCTTGTCTCGGACTATCCCGGGCTGTGCTTTGATGATAAAAAGAAGGTGAGACAAATCCCTTTAAACCTTTATTTCTTTGATGAGGAGGAATATATCGGTTTTGAAAATTTTTAGCTTAAAACGGATTTGAATGTTCACTCCATACTGGAACATAAGCATTTGAAAGAGGGTGAGCAAATGTGGCATTGACTTATTCATAGTGTTCATCAAGCACATGTCCATAGGGACAATTGAAAGTAGTATGCAATACACTTGAACAAGTCATGCATGGCTCACAAGAATGATGAAGATGATGATTAAGAAGATGAGATGATTGATTTGCCGGTTTTTGACTCAATAAAAATTGATCAAGTTTTTGAGTAAGAGTTTTGACCTCGGTAACAATCTCTATTGTACTTCCAATTGAAAATACTTTCAAATTTTTCATTCTGTTATTAGAATCATAACTCAATCGAGAAGTGTGACACTTATGCAATAAATTTTCACTCATTTTCTCAAAAAGGTGCCAAACATCATCTTCATGTTTCCCAAAATATGATCCTCCATATAAGGTATTAACTATGTCTTTGTGAACGTCGGATAGACTTTCATAGAAATATTGAACTGCTTACCATTTAGGAATGTCATGGTGTAGGCATTTCCTTAGCAAGTCATTCAATCTTTCCCAAGTCTCATGTAAAAGTTCTCATTCCCCTTGAGAAAATTCACGAATAAAAGTTTGCATAACATTGGTCAAACTTACGGGGTAAAATTTCTTTAAAAATTCATTTTGCATTTGTACCCAAGAAGTTATTAAATTTGCCCCCAAGTTGTTGAACCAATGCTTAGCCTTATTTTTAAGAGTGGAAGGGAAGACAAGTAACCTAAGAACTTCTTCCGAGACATTCATGTACCTTACGGTAGAGCATATTTCAAGAAATTCATCAAGATGTTTATATGGTTCCTCACCATCTAAGCTATACAAGAGTGGACACATTTGAATAGTCTCGGGTTAATCTCATATTGATTGGCTCCAAAATTAGGAAGCATGATACAAGTTGGTGCATGGAATTCATGAAGATTATAATGATTGTAATGACCCAGTCATTTTCATTCATTTTTCTTTCTTAGATTTTCACGGATATTTTTTTTCCGTTGATCTTTTCCTTTCTGAGTTCAGTTCCTCATCGCTTAGTGTCGTCTCGAGTGCTCTGGAGTGATTTCTGAGACTCTTTTTTTTTTGGGTTGACAACTTCCTTTGAGGGCCCAGTCATTTCCACATTTTTTGTTTTTAGACACTATTCACTTTTCGTCATTTTCCCTATTCCATCCTTTTCCCTATTTTGTCTTTTCCTTATTTGTCACTTTGTTCACATAACCATACTCTTTGTGTTTAGAGTTGGTTATTGACTTCACATATCTTCATTCCAAGTGGTTTCCACGAAATACGTATCTTTACTTTTGTAAAAAAGTACTCTAGTTGCTCCCGGTGTCCATGGGGGCATGGATGCATAGTTTTTCAGAATCTTTTTCTTTTCTTGAGGTGTTTTTCGTAAATATCTTTTGAAGATATTTTATTTTTAGAGGTTTTTAAGAAAATATTTTTGGAAGATATTTTCATTCTGGGCCATTAGTGTAGTTTTCACTTTTGGAGGGGCCATTGTGTAATTAATGAAAGTTTTTGCTAAATGCCTTATTTTGAGACTGGATCCTCATATGGGATTCATTTTCACTTTTTGTCGAGTCGTGTACTCTTAGAATTTCCTTCTGGTGGTTTTTCTCCAGTTTCAGGGTTTTTAGCCCCGATTGCCACCAAACTTGTTTGGGGCGTATCTCTCTGCTCGGGACTCAATTTTTGATGTCGTTTCTTCCGTTGTTCATCTTTTCTCATTTTAAATATTTTTTGTTCATAGAGTTTTGCCATTTGAGCGTGTCTGCTCGAATTTCACTTTTTTGGACCCAGCGGGGCCCGTTTGGGGCACTTTTTGAGATTTCTATAAAAGATGGATGAGATATTTCATTTCTCATCTTCCCCACTCTCCTTGCATGACCAGTAGCTCCCATGGCAGCCCAAGGGAGGCTGCCACCTTCTCTTTCCTCTTTTGAGCTTCATTCCTTTGTCAAAACATAGTAGGGCCTTTATGTTCATTGCTCGTCTTGGCGATACGCATCTTTTACCCTTATTAGAACCCATTTTTGGCCACATTTTGAGTTCGGGTTTGAGGTCAAGTTGGGATTTTGGTAGGTCCTCTTTGGAGTTTAAGGTTCACGGCGTTGTCCTTGACAAAACTCCAAAGTATTGTCAGATTCAAGGCCGTTCCATTTTGGTGGCTTTTTCATCTCAAATTGAGGTAGGGGATGTTTTAGGATTTTATATGTGTTGTATGGAGTGTTTTCCATAAGTCCTAAAATTTAATTTAATTAATTTCTATGGTTAGGATTTAATTCTCATGATGATGTATAACTTAGAATTAAATTATGGCATGCTAGAAAGTTTGGATTTGATATGTTTATTAACATATATTAAATTGAAATTATTTGAATAAAAATTACACTTTTTATTTAATATTTTTCTTTTGTGAAAGATTAATTCCCATGGTCGTACCTTGCATGAAATGAACTTGTAGTATGCTTTTAAATTAAGTCTTGGCGTGTTCCTTAACATACTTTAATTTGAGAGCATTTGGATAAGTATAAAAATCTAGAGATTTTAATTAAAATGATTAATTAAAATCTATTTAATGGTTCCATTTGGCCTAATTAAGTTTTTAATTTGATATTTGTGATTACTAGGACTTGTATACTAGCATATATTAATTTGAGACCATTTGATGTTGTTTTAGAGTTTAGGGATTTAATTATCATGTTTTAATTAAATTCCATCCTATTGATCCAATGACCTAAGTAAGCTTTTGACTTGATTCATGTAATGAATAAGTTATGTTGTTAACATGTGTTAATTAGGGTTCATTTGATTGAGATATGAAACTTAGACAAATTAATTAGGTTCTATAATTAATTTCTGTTTCTATTGCATTATTGATTAAATCATGTGTTTAACATTGATGTTATGTTTGAAACATGATTTTAGACTTGTAATGGATTTATGCGATTATGTTTTAATATTGAATTATATTGTTATAGCGTGTAATGAATCGCACACTAAAGATTCGACATGTGATATTATTATAGCGCGTAACAAATCACGCTCTGAAGATTCGATATTGTTATCTTATAGTAGTTGTGGTTTTAGAGCATGTATTGTGTGGTTTCAACCTACTTGTGCATGGAATGTAGTTTCATGTTGTATATATATATTTCATATATAAGTTGTTAACTTATTTATTTTGGAGTCACTTAGGACATGGTTATTATAAAATGGCTAGAGTTTGGCTCTAGTGCGGGAGGTATGAGTTCTCCCCGTCGAGATAATGCGCACTAGGGGTGGTATTACCAGCGGGTTAGTGCCCGTAATAGCCATTAAGGTCTCAGTAGAATTTCGAGCTTAGATGTCCAAGTGTTCCACTAATTGATTTCGCACTTTTAGATTTCTAGTTGATAACCTAGAGAATCTATGTCTTGATGTGTGGTATTAGAAATTCTAATTATACTAAATTGCTATATTTAGTTGATTTCGTATTTTAAATTTCAACTTGATAACTTTGAGAATCTATATCTAGTTGTTTTGTATAGCATGCATCTATGTTAGTTAAATTGCATAGATATTGTGATTTGCGTCTTGTAGTTCAAATGTAGCTTAGGAATGATCCTATAGATTCAATTGGAACATGGACGTTAGGTGGCATAACCCACTTTTGTCGTTTTTGTATATTAGATTTCAAGTTGATGACTTTGAGAATCTGTATCTTGCTAATTTGATAGCATGCTCCTATGTTGTTTGAATTGTATAAATGATATGTTTTATTCTAGAAATGATCTTAGGCAGCTTAGGATGCTCCCTGAGTCTCACCTTTGACATAGACGCTAGGTGGAATGAACCACGATGTTTAAATCATGCAAACATGTAAAATGTTAGGTCAATGCATTCTCATTTCCTACGAGTAGCTTTATGTTGCTCACCCTAAAGTTACCGGGGCATATTTCAGGTACAGGATACAAGATTGGAGATTTTCATTTGCTTTGTTGATTTGCAGAATTGAAGTTTCTTTAGAAGCATTCTTGTTCACATGCAAGTGTTAGCATGTTTAAGTTTTGCCTATGAAATATAATTTTTCTAACTTGGAGGTTTGACATGTCAAATGTTGTAAATGAATTGTAATAAGGCCATAGGCCATTTCAGCATGTTTAAAATGTTATTTTACACTTACGTGTATGTTCACATCATCACACACTTGCATACAATTCATTTTGATCATGCAATGGGGATCCATTTGAGACTTAGGAATTTCTTTTCAGTTTTGGTGTATAACAGGTTCATTCTTTGCATTTCTACCTGTTTCGGTCGACCGGTGGCCTTTGAATTTCAATTGAACAGTAAAACTCCAATTCGAGTAGCCATTTTTCACTTCGAGCCACAAACCGGTCGACCGGTTTGTCATTTCGATCGACCGAAATGAAGGCTCATTTCTCTTCTCTTCCTGGTCCATTTCGGTAGACCAAAGCTCCATTTCAGTCGACCGAAATGGAGCTGTTTTGTGGGTTTTGCTTGGTCAATTGTTTTGGCTAGTTGGCTTTATTTGTTTGTTCCAACATAACCTTGTCGATCTCATTTAAGCCATTTAATGGTGTACGTAGTCTAGTTTGAACTAAATCACATTCCTTTGGTCGTCATTGGTGCCATAGGGTATCATTTGACCTTTTTATTCTAGTTCCGCTTCTGGTTATTTCTTTGAGTTTCATGACTTCATGGAAAGTCATTTGGGTGTCTTAGGGATGATTGATATCTCTACAGGTCTTGTTTTTGGTTTTGCTTCCGCATTTTGGATCCTTTATCGGGTCAACTTTTGGTTCATCACTGACGCACCGGGTTGAAAAACTTGGGCCGTCACAATGATCACAAAGGACCATTAGAGGAAATGGAGCTTGAACTCCGGGAGGTGTAATACCCCTAGTTTAAAAAGGATAAAATTAGGATTTAAATTTCATTCTATGTGCATTTTTGTCTGTTGATTTTTGTGGCTACGTGCTTATGTGTCAAATTGGCTATTTAATTAATTGTTTGCATGTTTAATTTATTTTATTTATTTATTTGAATTAATTGTTTATGTAATTGGATTAATTTTGTATTTGCTTTAATTGGGTTAATTTAGTTTTATTATTTTTTTTTTAGTATTGTTTCTCTGTGGGTTTTATTATTGGTGAAGTGGAATTAGGGTTTAGTCTCTAATCATTTATGGGCTAGGGTTATTCTTATACCCCTATAAATATCAGTAACTGAGGTTTAGGGTTTTGAGAAAAATAAACGTGAATCCTGTAAAAATAGGACCGTGAAATATAGAGTGAAAACAGAGAGGGGTTGTAATGACAGAGCATGGTAAGGTCTGTAAAGGGAAAAATAGGGAGGATCAAGGAGGTATGGTGGTGGACTAACTAGAATCAGAGGAGGCTTGACAATGGGTTATATTGCCGGAACAAGTAAAGTCTGTACAGGCAAGTTCTTCTCTTCCTCCTTCCCTTTGGTTCGTGTTCTGTGCACCTAGATATTCTATAGGGTTTAATCAACCAGTAACTGTGATTTATATGTTTAATATATATTATATAAATGATATGTTTGCATTGAAATCAAAAATTGTTACAATTTCTGCATGGCACGTTTCAGTTTTATTTCTGTAAGTGTGTTAACTCTATTGTAATTTTAAGCTTGTTAATTGATTTCAACCACTGCAAACGGATCCTTGGGATGTTACTGGGTGTTACTGGGGTGATATAAGATCCTTAGGTTCAGTGGTAAAGAGGAACAGAGGGAGTGAAATAGAACTGGCGTTATAAATCAGTTCAGTGTTGTGTTCTAACCTGTAAGTTCTATGGCTTTGTTTAAAGCTCTGTAATTGTTCCAAATTGTGTTATCAAACCATTAGCATGCTTCTTAGTATTAATAAGACCCTTAGGACCAGGTTTAGGAATCAACTGAAGGGTAGAAACATACCGGAAAAAAAGCAGAAGGTTGGAACGGAGCAAAACAGGGACAGACGGCTCTCAAGGAGGTGAGAGCCAGCTCCACAGAAGTGGGAGCCGGCTCCCACACATGTGGATCCGGCTCCTAGGTTATTGGAGCCGGCTCTAGGTTGATTGGAGCAGGCTCCCAAAGTTCTGGAGCCGGCTCCACCCCAAAAAGTGCTTCCTGGATTTATTTTTGACGCAGTTTTGAAGCTGTGAGTGTCTGAACTGTTTTGGAAAAATTCTGGGACACTACAGAGTGCTTAAGAAGTTAATTTTGGATGTTAATAAGACTTTTAAATTGATTAAAGTTTAAAACAAAATTCATGAAGCAATCTGTTTAAAGCTTGGGCGCATTGTGTACGGTTAAGAGAGGGATGGAGATTATACGCTTAGGTTTTCCCTGGGTGTTCCAGTGGGTTCTAATATATTTATAACATTGTTCTAAATATATTTTAAGGCCATTGATGTATTAGCTTGGAGGTATACATGCTTTGGAGGTTAGTTGCTCAAGTTGATAAATCATTCCTTGCAACTATTTGGTTTACTGTTTGGATTTAAATTACTGGAACTTTATATATTTTGCTGCAATTGTTTGGATATTGGTTTGGATTGTAAATTGCTAAACTTTAATTTAGGTGTTGTAATTTACATGGTTTGGATGTCAATTGTGAAATCTTATATATTATTCTGCAATCAACTGGATTAGGGTTTTGAACTGAAATTGCTATAATATTGTATAAACGATGCTGAAATTACTTGGCTTTGGTTTTGGATTCAAATTACTTGCTTATTATATATATGTGGTAATTTAAATGGATATGGAGGATTGTATGTACCGGTACGTACCGATAGGAATCAACTGAAGGGTAGAAACATACCGGAAAAGAAGCAGAAGGTCGGAACGGAGCAAAATGGGGACAGACGGCTCTCAAGGAGGTGAGAGCCGGCTCCACAGAAGTGGGAGCCGGCTCCCACACATGTGGATCCGGCTCCTAGGTTATTGGAGCTGGCTTTAGGTTGATTGGAGCCAGCTCCCAAAGTTCTGGAGCCGGCTCCACCCCAAAAAGTGCTTCCTGGATTTATTTTTGACGCAGTTTTGAAGCTGTGAGTGTCTGAACTATTTTGGAAAAATTCTGGGACACTACAGAGTGTTTAAGAAGTTAATTTTGGATGTTAATAAGACTTTTAAATTGATTAAAGTTTAAAACAAAATTCATGAAGCAATCTGTTTAAAGCTTGGGCGCATTGTGTACGGTTAAGAGAGGGATGGAGATTATACGCTTAGGTTTTCCCTGGGTGTTCCAGTGGGTTCTAATATATTTATAACATTGTTCTAAATATATTTTAAGGCCATTGATGTATTAGCTTGGAGGTATACATGCTTTGGAGCTTAGTTGCTCAAGTTGATAAATCGTTCCCTGCAACTATTTGGTTTACTGTTTGGATTTAAATTACTGGAACTTTATATATTTTGCTGCAATTGTTTGGATATTGGTTTGGATTGTAAATTGCTAAACTTTAATTTAGGTGTTGTAATTTACATGGTTTGGATGTCAATTGTGAAATCTTATATATTATTCTGCAATCAACTGGATTAGGGTTTTGAACTGAAATTGCTATAATATTGTATAAACGATGCTGAAATTACTTGGCTTTGGTTTTAGATTCAAATTACTTGCTTATTATATATATTTGGTAATTTACATGGATATGGAGGATTGTATGTACCGGTATGTACCGATAGGAATCAACTGAAGGGTAGAAACATACCGGAAAAGAAGCAGAAGGTCGGAACGGAGCAAAACGGGGACAGACGGCTCTCAAGGAGGTGAGAGCCGGCTCCACAGAAGTGGGAGCCGGCTCCCACACATGTGGATCCGGCTCCTAGGTTATTGGAGCCAGCTCTAGGTTGATTGGAGCCGGCTCCCAAAGTTCTGGAGCCGGCTCCACCCCAAAAAGTGCTTCCTGGATTTATTTTTGACGCAGTTTTGAAGCTGTGAGTGTCTGAACTATTTTGGAAAAATTCTGGGACACTACAGAGTGTTTAAGAAGTTAATTTTGGATGTTAATAATACTTTTAAATTGATTAAAGTTTAAAAAAAAATTCATGAAGCAATCTGTTTAAAGCTTGGGCGCATTGTGTACGGTTAAGAGAGGGGTGGAAATTATACGCTTAGGTTTTCCCTGGGTGTTCCAGTGGGTTCTAATATATTTATAACATTGTTCTAAATATATTTTAAGGCCATTGATGTATTAGCTTGGAGGTATACATGCTTTGGAGGTTAGTTGCTCAAGTTGATAAATCGTTCCCTGCAACTATTTGGTTTACTGTTTGGATTTAAATTACTGGAACTTTATATATTTTGCTGCAATTGTTTGGATATTGGTTTGGACTGTAAATTGCTAAACTTTAATTTAGGTGTTGTAATTTACATGGTTTGGATGTCAATTGTGAAATCTTATATATTATTCTGCAATCAACTGGATTAGGGTTTTGAATTGAAATTGCTATAATATTGTATAAACGATGCTGAAATTACTTGGCTTTGGTTTTGGATTCAAATTACTTGCTTATTATATATATGTGGTAATTTACATGGATATGGAGGATTGTATGTACCGGTATAGGACGGTGACATACTAGGTATGGATTAGTTAAAACACTAATCCTACCTAATTTGGAATGAGTTGGATTAACCATACAAAGGTTAAGTCCTACTTAAATGGATGTATATGAACCGGTATGGGACGGTGTCATATTAGGGATGGCTTAGTTCAAAACACTAAGACCTACCTATATTGGGAATGGATTAGTTCAAAACACTAAGTCCTACCCAAATTGGATTAAGGTATGGATTAACCCTAATGGTTAAATCCATCACCTACTTATGTCATGTTAATCAAATAAATTGAATGACCTACCATGGTTTCAGGATGGATTTGTTATACATATTTCAGACCACTATACAGATGGATGATGTTTTGTATTAGGAGTATGGACTTTATATATTTATTATATGGGCCATGGTATGAGCTTGAGTCTCAGGACCATGGTTAGGGCGCGTATATCGCCTGGGATGGATAACTGGACATAGGTGTTGTTCCCTGGTAGGTCTAGGTAGTCATGCCCACCTTAGGGTGTGTATTTGCGTGATGCCTTCTATTCAGGCTGAGACAGACCTACTGGACTAGCGAGCGTCCTATAGTGTGTACTATATACATATATGGACTACTCTAGCTATTGTTAAGATATCTAGGGTGTATCTGCGTATCGGGTCACTGTATGGATTATAGTTAGATTAGAACTTGCTCGTGGGCCTGACCCACCCTTCTATTATTTTTTTTCAGGTGTTCGTTAGCTCTAGTCATAGAGCTGGATCGTGTTGAGCAGATACAGTCATTCACTCCACCGTTGGCATAGGATTGTATTTCATGTGGTAGAATTGAGTTTTATTTCCAGTTCTTTTGAATACAGTTGGGATTTGGTCCACTAGATGGATTCCCGAGTTATGTATGGTGGATCAGTTGTATCATAAAGGTTGTTTACTAATGAAATTTTATTTCGGGATTTCATTCAATGGATTATCATTTTAGTTTTCTATTCAGCAAATTTTATTTATTCTTATTTACTTTAAAATTGTACTCTGTGTTCGTTAATTGCTAATTTATTTGATATCCTCGGGTAATCAGGCGTGGGCCTGGCCAACCCGCATCCGGAAATCCGGGGGTATCACAGTTGGTATCAGAGCACTCCAGGTTCTAGTGTCCTTAGGAGTGTTTTCATTATAGGACTTCCGCGTTGCGTCTCTTAAAATTTAGAGCCATATTAGGATTGGTTGTACTCTACTTACGGTTCATTAGGAGGAAAGGATGTCAATTATATTCCATAGTTATGAAATGGTTGACACTAGGAGGAGGATGGGGTCCAGAACGAAAGTAATACGGACCTAACGGAGTAAAGGAGTATGTTGTCGAGTTCATTGCAAGAAACAGAACTTAGGATCGAAGGTTTAGTTCTAAGATTAGCATTGCTTAGAAAGTATACGCCAAGGAAGGATTAAGGTATAGGTGGTAGGTCACCGTTTATTGGGACCAACACAATTTCAGTTGTCTTCAAAGAGGAGAGAAGTGAAGAGTAGGATTCTGAAGAGGATCCTAAGGTAGGAGATTTCAGCGTATCCAAGAAAAGGGATACTGAAATTTGAGGATGACAAATCGCACAAATGTGTTTTCATTTACCAGTAGTATAGTGAATGATACTGGTAAAGTTGGTGTGAACCAATCTACATATGGATAAATTTTTGTATCATGTCTTAAGGAGTTAATTGAAGAGTACTCTTTAGGAGTTTGGGAATCGGATGGAGTTCTTGTCAGAACAAAGACGTGATTTTTTATCCCATTCTGGAGCGTACAGGAATTAGGGTGTAACGTGCTAAGTTGCTTTAATAAAGCCATGATAGACGGTTTGCGTATTAGGTGGATAAGGGTTAAGCCATTGGATATTTGCTTAAGCAAACGATTGTGCAGTTAAGTTACGGTTAATGGATCAGTTTCAGGATTGGATAATTACCAACGAAACTATGGAACTCCCTTTTGCAAACTTGAGTTCAAAGGAGGTTTTCTTCTCTGGAATGGAGGATGTATTAATTAGGAATTGTATTTTGGTTGTTTTGTTGCATTGTGTGTATCTATGTGGTTGATTTTGTTATTTTGTGTTACAATTTGTTGTTACCTGTGTTATCATTGACAGTTATGTGTTTCATTTCTGTTAATTGGCTCCGGATTTGGAATAGGATTTGGTAGGGGCACAAGTATATCAGCCAACTATTATTGTAATAACCAGGAGTAATAGCGCTATATGCGCTAGGATTTGTGGATATAGTGTCATAGGATTTGGTAGATATCTAGGAGTCTAGCCAATCTTTTGGACTTGGACATGTAACAGTATGGTATGTTACATAGGATGGGATAGTTAAACTCTCAATATGTGTCAGCTATCTTAAAATGATTAGTTTGAAATGCTTCACACTAGATAGGGATTCGTTTTTACAACACCCTAGGATTGGTGGATATCATTATGATTGTGTTCATGGGGTTGTGGTAGATAAAGACCACTATAATGCCACAATGGTTTATAAAAGGGTGTGGGAGGTGTAGAATCTCTTCAGGGAAATTTTTGAGATGATCACCAAAATGGAAGTAGAGCCGATACACAGGGACAAAGTTCACAACAGAATAAAAATGGATTTTAAAATAAATTCAAGGTTTTGTGAATTCCGAGGACGGAATTCCGTTTGTGAGGGGGGAAGAATGTAATACCCCTAGTTTAAAAAGGACAAAATTAGGATTTAAATTTCATTCTATGTGCATTTTTGTCTGTTGATTTTTGTGGCTACGTGCTTATGTGTCAAATTAGCTATTTAATTAATTGTTTGCATGTTTAATTTATTTTATTTATTTATTTGAATTAATTGTTTATGTAATTGGATTAATTTTGTATTTGCTTTAATTGGGTTAATTTAGTTTTATTATTTTTTTTTAGTATTGTTTCTCTGTGGGTTTTATTATTGGTAAAGTGCAATTAGGGTTTAGTCTCTAATCATTCATGGGCTAGGGTTATTCTTATACCCCTATAAATATCAGTAACTGAGGTTTAGGGTTTTGAGAAAAATAAACGTGAATCCTGTAAAAATAGGACCGTGAAATATAGAGTGAAAACAGAGAGGGGTTGTAATGACAGAGCATGGTAAGGTCTGTAAAGGGAAAAATAGGGAGGATCAAGGAGGTATGGTGGTGGACTAACTAGAATCAGAGGAGGCTTGACAATGGGTTATATTGCCAGAACAAGTAAAGTCTGTACAGGCAAGTTCTTCTCTTCCTCCTTCCCTTTGGTTCGTGTTCTGTGCACCTAGATATTCTGTAGGGTTTAATCAACCAGTAACTGGGATTTATATGTTTAATATATATTATATAAATGATATGTTTGCATTGAAATCAAAAATTGTTACAATTTCTGCATGGCACGTTTCAGTTTTATTTCTGTAAGTGTATTAACTCTATTGTAATTTTAAGCTTGTTAATTGATTTCAACCACTGCAAACGGATCCTTGGGATGTTACTGGGTGTTACTGGGGTGATATAAGATCCTTAGGTTCAGTGGTAAAGAGGAACAGAGGGAGTGAAATAGAACTGGCGTTGTAAATCAGTTCAGTGTTGTGTTCTAACCTGCAAGTTCTATGGCTTTGTTTAAAGCTCTGTAATTGTTCCAAATTGTGTTATCAAACCATTAGCATGCTTCTTAGTATTAATAAGACCCTTAGGACCAGGTTTAGGAATCAACTGAAGGGTAGAAACATACCAGAAAAGAAGCAGAAGGTCGGAACGGAGCAAAACGGGAACAGACGGCTCTCAAGGAGGTGAGAGCCGGCTCCACAGAAGTGGGATCCGGCTCCCACACATGTGGATCTGGCTCCTAGGTTATTGGAGCTGGCTCTAGGTTGATTGGAGCCGGCTCCCAAAGTTCTGGAGCCGGCTCCACCCCAAAAAGTGCTTCCTGGATTTATTTTTGACGCAGTTTTGAAGCTGTGAGTGTCTGAACTGTTTTGGAAATATTCTGGGACACTACAGAGTGCTTAAGAAGTTAATTTTGGATGTTAATAAGACTTTTAAATTGATTAAAGTTTAAAACAAAATTCATGAAGCAATCTGTTTAAAGCTTGGGCGCATTGTGTACGGTTAAGAGAGGGATGGAGATTATACGCATAGGTTTTCCCTGGGTGTTCCAGTGGGTTCTAATATATTTATAACATTGTTCTAAATATATTTTAAGGCCATTGATGTATTAGCTTGGAGGTATACATGCTTTGGAGCTTAGTTGCTCAAGTTGATAAATCGTTCCCTGCAACTATTTGGTTTATTGTTTGGATTTAAATTACTGGAACTTTATATGTTTTGCTGCAATTGTTTGGATATTGGTTTGGATTGTAAATTGCTAAACTTTAATTTAGGTGTTGTAATTTACATGGTTTGGATGTCAATTGTGAAATCTTATATATTATTCTGCAATCAACTGGATTAGGGTTTTGAACTGAAATTGCTATAATATTGTATAAACGATGCTGAAATTACTTGGCTTTGGTTTTGGATTCAAATTACTTGCTTATTATATATATGTGGTAATTTACATGGATATGGAGGATTGTATGTACCGGTTTGTACCGATAGGAATCAACTGAAGGGTAGAAACATACCGGAAAAGAAGCAGAAGGTCAGAACAGAGCAAAACGGGGACAGACGGCTCTCAAGGAGGTGAGAGCCGGCTCCACAGAAGTGGGAGCCAGCTCCCACACATGTGGATCCGGCTCCTAGGTTATTGGAGCCAGCTCTAAGTTGATTGGATCTGGTTCCCAAAGTTCTGGAGCCGGCTCCACCCCAAAAAGTGCTTCCTGGATTTATTTTTGACGCAGTTTTGAAGCTGTGAGTGTCCGAACTATTTTGGAAAAATTCTGGGACACTACAGATTGTTTAAGAAGTTAATTTTGGATGTTAATAAGACTTTTAAATTGATTAAAGTTTAAAACAAAATTCATGAAGCAATCTGTTTAAAGCTTGGGCGCATTGTGTACGGTTAAGAGAGGGATGGAGATTATACGCTTAGGTTTTCCCTGGGTGTTCCAGTGGGTTCTAATATATTTATAACATTGTTCTAAATATATTTTAAGGCTATTGATGTATTAGCTTGGAGGTATACATGCTTTGGAGGTTAGTTGCTCAAGTTGATAAATCGTTCCCCGCAACTATTTGGTTTACTGTTTGGATTTAAATTACTGGAACTTTATATATTTTGCTGCAATTGTTTGGATATTGGTTTGGACTGTAAATTGCTAAACTTTAATTTAGGTGTTGTAATTTACATGGTGTGGATGTCAATTGTGAAATCTTATATATTATTCTGCAATCAACTGGATTAGGGTTTTGAACTGAAATTGATATAATATTGTATAAACGATGCTGAAATTACTTGGCTTTGGTTTTGGATTCAAATTACTTGCTTATTATATATATGTGGTAATTTACATGGATATGGAGGATTGTATGTACCGGTATGGGACGGTGACATACTAGGTATGGATTAGTTAAAACACTAATCCTACCTAATTTGGAATGAGTTGGATTAACCATACAAAGGTTAAGTCCTACTTAAATGGATGTATATGAACCGGTATGGGACGGTGTCATATTAGGGATGGCTTAGTTCAAAACACTAAGTCCTACCTATATTGGGAATGGATTAGTTCAAAACACTAAGTCCTACCCAAATTGGATTAAGGTATGGATTAACCCTAATGGTTAAGTCCATCACCTACTTATGTCATGTCAATCAAATAAATTGAATGACCTACCATGGTTTCAGGATGGATTTGTTATACATATTTCAGACCACTATACAGATGGATGATGTTTTGTATTAGGAGTACGGACTTTATATATTTATTATATGGGCCATGGTATGAGCTTGAGTCTCAGGACCATGGTTAGGGCGCGTATATCGCCTGGGATGGATAACTGGACATAGGTGTTGTTCCCTGGTAGGTCTAGGTAGTCATGCCCACCTTAGGGTGCGTATTTGTGTGATGCCTTCTATTCAGGCTGAGACAGACCTACTAGACTAACGAGCGTCCTATAGTGTGTACTATATACATATATGGACTACTCTAGCTATTGTTAAGATATCTAGGGTGTATCTGTGTATCGGGTCACTGTATAGATTGTAGTTAGATTAGAACTTGCTCGTGGGCCTGACCCACCCTTCTATTATTTTTTTTCAGGTGTTCGTTAGCTCCAGTCATAGAGCTGGATCGTGCTGAGCAGATACAGTCATTCACTCCACCGTTGGCATAGGATTGTATTTCATGTGGTAGAATTGAGTTTTATTTCCAGTTCTTTTGAATACAGTTGGGATTTGAATAGGGGTCCACTAGATGGATTCCCGAGTTGTACATGGAGGATCAGTTGTATCATAAAGGTTGTTTACTAATGAAATTTTATTTCAGGATTTCATTCAATGGATTATCATTTTAGTTTTCTATTCAGCAAATTTTATTTATTCTTATTTACTTTAAAATTGTACTCTGTGTTCGTTAATTGCTAATTTTTTTGATATCCTTGGGTAATCGGGCGTGGGCCTGGCCAACCCGCATCCGGAAATCCGGGGGTATCACAGGAGGAAATTGGTTGAAATGCGGGTGTTCCATGAAATTCGAGTCTAAATAACCAAGATGACCCTCTAGATTTTCCGTTAGGATGATGAAGGGTGGGTTATGACCGCTCAAAAATCAAAACAATCACTTCGCCCCCACAATAAATCAATCAAAAAATCTCCACATACAATGATCCCATACTCCCATACTTGAACAACATGCAAAGAAAAGTAAATTGCCTCCACGCGGGCTCACGATTTATCTAAGAATTGAAAAACTTGCCACCACACGAGTCGACGATTTAACTAGAGATTGAGTTAGAAAGATCTCACAAAGGGTCCTTAAGCAACTTCAATTCATTTTCAATTTTCAAGCCTTATAATGCTTTGCAATTTTTTAGATTTTAGCTCCTTTTTGTGCTTTTGCTTAGCTTCACTTTGCTTCCTTGCTTTTAATTCTCCTTTACTCAATCCACCTAGCCAAGTAAGAACAAACACAATAAATAACTAAAAATAAAGTAAAGTAAAGACACGATCAAAAGAGTACTAATTCCTATTTGTTTCCAAAACACAGTGTTGCCAATTCAATCCCCGACAACGGCACCAAAAACTTGGTGTGCCTGTCGTGGGGTACAACCAAATTTATGCAAAATAGTGTGGCCAAGTTTTAAATTTATAAATGCACTACTTCCTCTAACTAAAAATATAGCTAGGGTGAGTAGGGATCATCCCAAGGAATTTTGGGTGCACTAGCAATGGAAACAATGTATAGGGTTACTAGGTCAAGTGATCAAAAGTGGATTGTTTGGTTGATTAGACTACAAACTAAACTAAACAAGTTTAATGTAAAATAAGCAATTTAAATGAAATTTAGATAAAACAAAAGAGTGAGGTCGTGGGGTCTAGAGGTCACTACTAAACATCACCATTCTAGACATTCAATGTATAATTAATGAGGGGAAACATGTGTTACAATTTGAGAGTGTGTGATTGATTGTTTCAACAAGCATGGATGACCAATTAAACATATATTGTCTAAGCAACCTAGTGAATAGCACAATTTATCAAACTAAGCCACTAATCCTTCCTTTAAGCTCATAATCCAAACACGTCACATGGTTAAAGGATAATACTACTTGTATTCATAAGCATGGAACATCAAACAACAAGCACGGATTGTCCTCCCATCTAACAACTAAGGTAACTACACTACAACTAAGCTAAGGGCATGAAAATTAAACTAAAGAAACTAAAGGAAAGGCACAATCCATCAAAACATGAGTATGAACCATCAAATAAACCACAATAGTATTCTATTAACCATTATGCCTTGACAATCTCTATATCCATAACATCAACACACATAGACATGCATTAATAACACAAAAACTAGAGATAAACACATGACCATCTATTCTAGCATACATAGACATATGGATAGAATGAAATGATAAATTGGAAGTATTAAACCACACAAATCATTGAATAAACAAGATTCATATATAAAATAAGTGTCAAGACAAGATTACAACACAAATCCCCTCAAAATACAAAGCATTGGAGTCTAGAAGGCATGCTTAGGGCTAACTCTAGCCCCAAGAAGATGTTTAGCCACTCATTGAAGCAGTCATCCAACCTTCAAGGGCTATCTCCATGGTAGGAATGACCTTTTTCTTGATGGAAACCCTATAAGAATGGAAGAACTCCCAAGAATGTATATCTAGCATCTCATCCTCTCTTTTCTTCCTCTTTAAGAATGTTTCTAAGTCTATCTCTTTGTATTATGAGATCATATGTAAAAATGACTCAAAATCCTTATATAGGTAGCTCAAGTGTCACACCCAATGGTCTGGACTCGTGCACAAGGGCTCCTCTCAATGATTGCACCATGAGCCAACTTTTAATGAGCTGGAACTTATTTTTTTTTAGACTTGAGGAGGTTCGATCGATCGAACTATGTTGAGATCGATCGATCTGTGTTGAGATCGATCGAACTTAGGTGAGATCCATTGAATGTTGCAGAGATCGATCATCCTTGGCTGGGCCTTTTTGAATAAAGACAAATCTTTGAGATATTTTGGGATTTTTGGGAAAGAGACAAAAGTGGTAGGTGAGGTGGTAGGTGTGGATAAGATCGAATCATCTCGATCGATCGAAGAGGAGTTGGATCGATCGAACATTGTAAAATCTTTTAGATAAGGACAAGGGCTTGGATCCATCTTGAAGTGTCCAGATCGATGTTGTTTCGATCAATCGAAGTAATGTTGCGATCGATCAAACTTGCTGATTTCCACACTTTGCTTCATTCTGCTTCCACTTTGCTCCTTTCTTCCATCTAGCTTGAGTTAGCTTCTTTAATGCTCTTATTTGGCTGAATTAACTTATTTTTGGAATAAGTGCCTGAAAAGGGCAATAACATGAAATTAGTCTAAGACGGGAAAATAAGATAGATAAAGGTCTTAGAATACCTAAGCTTAAGGGGTTTAATTGCGCACTTTTCAGCGCTCATCACCATTTAGCTCACATTTTGAGTTAAGGAGCAAATCTGGAAAGAAGTTAGAAAAATTGCTTCAGAGGAACTTCGATCGATCGAAGGAAGTCCCGATCAATCAAAGAAAGCTACAATCAATCAAAATAAAAGTGGTGCCAGCTCAGCAATCCGGATAAGGCCAAGAAGATATTTTCATGACACGTCTTCTTCGATCAATCGAAGTAAGTGTTTGATTGATCAAAAACCCTTCGATCAATCGAAATGACTACTGGCAATGTGCTGTCTAATTCTCGAGTACGCCTGGACTCTACCTTTTTTTTGTAGCTGCGAATTTCTACCAATCAGAGGTAATATTTTTGACTTGTTGCCTACTCAAAAAGGCTTGTAATAGATTAATTGAACCAATTTTTTTAGAGGTTCCTTAAGTAGATATTTTACCAATTATATAAATAGTTTCTCTCTCTAGAATGAGGGTTTGGTGAAGAAAGCAAGGATGAAGAAGATGATGCCAACCTCCAAGTTGACCCTTGAGGGTTCCATGGCCACTACAATGAGTGGCTAAAACCTTCTCTTGGGGCTAGAGATAGCCCCTAGGCTTGCTTCCTAAACCTAACTTTTTGTATATTTTTGGGGATTTTAGTTGTAATTGATGTTTTGACCACGAATAAATATAGATCTTACGATTTTTGCATGATTTTGTATGGATTAATGCTTTCAATTGATCATTTAATTCTATCCATATGTCTATGTATGCTAGAATGAATGTTCATGTGCTTTTCTCTAGATTTAATGAAATTGATGCATGTTTATGTGTGTTGATATTATAAATGTAGTGATGGTCAAGGCATGGTGCTTAATTGATTACTCTTGTAGTTTATTTGATGGTTAATACATATTTCTTAATGGATTGTGCCACCTCCTTAGTTTAATTATTTTAATTTTCAAGTCATTAGCATAGTTGTAGTGTAATTGCTTTAATTTCCTAGATAGGTGGGCAATCCATTCTTGTTATTTGATATTCCATACTTATGAGTGCAAGAAGTACATTCCTCTAGATTTTTGTGTGTGCACTAATTATGGTTTAATTGAATGGCTAATGGTCTCATTTGATAGTTTGTGCTACTCACTAGATTGATTAGATAATCTATGCTTATATACCACCCATGCTTAGTTTTCAATTGGTGACACACACACACACATTTTACAACATGAATTTCCCCATTAATTTACAATTGCTAGTGTTTGGTGAAGTGAAGCTTAGTGGTGAACTCTAAGCCCCAAGACCTTTCTCGCATATTATTTCCTCTAATTTCTAGATTGTCACTTAATTGCATTGTTTTCATTGAACCATTAGTTTAATTAATCAAATCAAACCCCTCTTTTGATCATTCAGCCTACTAATCCAACGTTGATTCTGAGATACCCTACCTTTCCCTTGGGACGATCCCTACTCACTATTGCTACATTAGTAGTTAGTAGTGGTAGTGGCATTCTATAAATTTAAACTTGGCCACACTTCATCACACTTTGAGCTTTGGTTGTCCTTGACGACAAAGTCCACACCATACTAAATAAGCTATAATTTAGTAACTAGCCTTCAAGGTAATCAATTGTAATATTCTAAACATACTATATACCTACACAAGATATATCTACTCAAATATTTGATTATATCAAAAGAACCATTTATAGACACTAAAATTTTAGTAGGCTTTGGTTTTGACAAATGGACCCATTAAATATAGGCCTAATATTTAATTAAGTTATTTAATTGGCCCAAACTTGGTCCACTTAAATTATTTAATTAACCCAGCTCAGATGATTAAATGGAAAGATAATTATTCCGAATAAAATATATTTGGAATAATTATTTTTAAGGATAATTATCATAATATAACCTGCCTGACCCAATTATGATTTTTTCCTTATCAGGAGAAGACACGTGTCATCATCCTATTAATCCAAGAAGCCTATAAATAAAGGCCTGGAGGAAGAAGGAAGGAGGTACACAAATTCAGAATTCAGAAGTCCAAAGACTCAGAAATCCAGGACTCACAAATTTAGAAATCCAAAAGGTCTAGAAATTCAGACACAAATTCAGAAATCCAGAAGGTCCAGAAATTCAGACACAAATCCAGAAAGGTCAAGAAATTCATAATTCAGAAATCTAGAATTCTAGAGAGAAATACAGAAACTTTGCCCAAAAGCGAAGAACACTAAGCACATCAAATCGTATCGCTTTTCATCAAATTTCATGGTGATCAACAACAAGCACATCAAATCGTGCCGTTCTTCATCTAAATTCCACGGTGATTCAAGATCAAGCTCGCGCAGCCCTTGAATCCAACCAACAAAGGAGATCGAATCAGAGGACCTTATTCTGTGTAAAGAATATTATTACAGAGGATTGTACTCCAAGTTTTATAAATTAATAAAATATTATTTTTACCCCTATTTTGTTCTTTATTTACAGACTACAAAATTTTTGTGTATAAATTTTTGGCACGCCCAGTGGGACATTCCTGCCTCTCATCTCTTTCTCCTACATCCAATCCTCAACAAATTCATCGTCAAATTCTATAACTTCCAATAAGATTCAGACGAATAGCAAGAATACCACCAAAGACATCACGGTCATGACGGACAACATCAATACCATCACAAAAGGTGGCAAGAAGGTTGCAACTTCGTCAAGTGGTACAAACACCTCTACAATTTCAATGATGTGGAGCATTGTTAAATCATTCGTTCCTGCCAAAAGACAACACGATGCGATGAGAGTCAATTCTGTCAAATCTGTCAAAGTAACAACTCAAACTCATTCCACCTTCATCTCACTGGGAGCAAGGAGGAAGGTTTCTACAACCTCAAAGGTTACTCCAGTCACAAGTTCAAGTTCAAGGTTGGTCCATTCAAGGCCAAAGATTTTTTCTGACTCCGTCACTATGCCAGTTATGATGACGAGTACTACCATGTACGAAGAGCAATTGACGATTATGGCATGTGCAATTAAAAGATTACAACACTCTCTCAAGGAGCAAGATCTGAAAATTGCCTCGCTGACAGAAAAGTAAAAATTGTGTGACGACAATGCTAAGTCAAGCAAAGGCCGAATTCCTCATTCTAATTCCATGCCAGAGAACACTCCAATTAATGATCAAAATGACGTGTCCGCCAATCCAACAATTGATGCTGCCTCCATCACCTCACTTTCTGTCCAACAACTTCAAGATATGATAATGAGTTGCATAAGAGAACAGTACTGTAGCGTTCCTAAAAGTGATCACATGTACTCAAAGCCTTACACAGAAAGAATTGACATCTTAAAAATGTTGGTTGGGTATCAACCTCTAAAGCTTCAACAATTTGATGGAAAAAGCAATCCCAAGCAACATGTCACACACTTTGTAGAAACTTGCGGTAATGCTGGTACAAACAGATATCTCCTTGTCAAGCAATTCATTCGTTCCCTCAAAGGGAATGCATTTGATTGGTGCACAAACCTCAAAGCTAGATGTATTGACAGTTGGGAGCAGATGGAACGAGAATTTCTCAACCATTTCTACAGCATTCGTCGTACTGTAAGTATACTGGAGCTTACAAACACAAAACAGATGAAGGGTGAACCCGTGGTTAACTACATCAACCATTGGCGAGCTCTAAGTCTTGACTGCAAGGATTAATTGTCTAAAATTTTTGCAATTGAAACATGTATGCAAGGTATGCGCTGGGAGCTTCTTTACATCCTACAAGGGATTAAGCCTCGCACATTTGAAGAGCTTGTTACTCGAGCCCACGACATAGAGCTTAGCATGGAAAATCATGGTGCTAGGGAAAATGTTCCTAATATACCCGACAACCTTCAAGAAGATGACAGAAGTGAGTCCGAAGAAGAAGCTAATATACTTCCTAACTCGGATGACGAAATAGCTTCATCTTTCATTATAAACATCATCTCAAATGAATTGCATCAAGAAACGCACCATGCTACAACAATGACTTCAATCGAATGTGCAAAATCACAGGGGGCATTAAGTCAAGGAAACCAAGAAGAAAATCCTCAAAGTGACGATGAGATAATCCGTGCCCTCCAGCATAAGCTTGGATTGTCGTCTGATTCTTACAAAGTTGAAGAAAATTATTCAAGTTGAAGTGCTCCCAAATACGAGCCTAAACTGTCGATGACACTCCTTAACACGAGTTAAACTATCTACCTGGAAAAAAATAAAAATAAAAAAAGCTCCTTAACATGAGCTTAAACTGTTTACCTAGAAAAAAAAAAAAAAAAAAAAAAAAAAAAAAAAAAAAAAAAAAAAATCAAGAACTCCTTCATACGAGTTTAAACTATCTCCTTAAAAAAAAAAAAATGACACTCCTTGACACGAGCTTAAACTGTCTACCTAGAAAAAAAAAATCAAGAACTCCTTGATACGAGTTTAAACTGTCTCCTAAAAATATATATATATATATATATATCTTCTCTCTATTGAACTACGTAATGACTTGATTCCTCTTTTGAGGGTACTTAGGCAGCTTAGAATTTTATTTTAAGTTCAGTACGAAGCTACCAAAAAAAAAACTCCTTAAAGTTGCAAATATGGCAAAGGGTGTTCATCACATGATATCAAAGGTGTTCGCCGCTTTAATCAACTTGGCTTGCTATCAAGATGTTACTGCAGCTCGTCACAAGATATCAAAAGGGCTCGTTGCAATTTGTCAACTTGGCTTGCTGTCAAGATGTTGTTATTCATCATACGATATCAAAAGTGCTCGTCGCACCCTGTCAACTTAGCACGCCACTGAATTGTAGCTGTAAATGAAATTTTAGCCTGTCGCCAAATTATAGCTATAAGAAAGAAATTAAACCCACTGCCAAAGTGTAGCTACAAACAACAATTGTGGTTCTTCGCCAGAATTGTAGTTGCAAAGGAAAATTTGATCCATCAGCAAAGTCTAGTTGCAAAGAATAGTTTTGCTTCGTAACCTAAACGTCGTTACAAACGAAAATATTTTCGGTTCGATGTCAAGGTGTCGCTAAAAAAATGACTTGCCTCCAAGACGTTGCTGAATAATCCGATTCGTTGCGATATCACTGGAAAGAAAAAAATTTGCTCGCCACTAGAGTGCCGTTGCAGAGGTCGGTTTGTCGTCGAGGTGTGGTTGAAAGAAATAAATAAATTTGAATTGTCACCAAGGCGTCGCTGAAGAATACAGTTCATCACCAAGGTGTTGTTGCAACAAAATTTTGACTCACCACTGAAGTGTTGTTGAAAGAAAAAAATTTTGCTCGCCGCCGAGGTGTTGCTGAAAGAAAATTTTGGCTTTCCGTCAAGGCATTGCTAAAAAAAAAATTTGCTCACCACCGAGGTATTGCTGAAAGAGAAATTTGGCTTTTCGTCGAGGTATTGCTGAAAGGAAAAAAAATTATGCTCGCCGCCAAGGTTTCGCTGAAAAAAAATAATAAGAATAAAAAATAAATAAATCTGCTTGCTGTCAAAGTGTTACTGAAATAGAAATTTGGCTTTCCGTTGAAGTATTGCATCAAGGAAAATTCATGGCGTCACCAAGGTATTGCTGAAGTAAAAAAAAAAAAAAAAAAAAAAAATCAATCACCACACAAAGGCATGGGCATGCAAGCTTTGTCTATCACATCTTTACAGCATTTGCAACAACTTCTCGTCATGGTGGTTGTTCATCATCTCTTTCTCATCTAAGAATGGTTCTATTTGGATCTTTTTATCGAAAGGTGGATCAAGTTACAAACAAGATCACGTGCTAAAAGAACGCTGCAAAAAAAAATAATAATAATAAATAAATAAATAAAACCTTTTGGATGTGTCTTCATTGCCGATGAATGTGGATAGCTATATTTATCTGCCTCTTGTGAACATGAAGGAGGACATGGTATAACCACCTTGTGTTGATAAAATCATCATCTGAAGTATTGCAAGTTCTTGCAAAATTATTGATATGTTTGAAGCTCAAGAAAATAAATTCAAATAGAGTATGTTGTCTCATGAGAATGGCAGCAAACTATGGAACCCCATTATGTGACAGTGCAATTAGAACCCCACTCTGTGATAGCGAGATTGAAGACTTGTGGATTATAGTTGTCCTCGTTGAGAAGAAAGCTTCTGGTGGAAGAGATGGATTCAATTAAATTATCGATCAAGGTTGACTGCCACAAATAAAGAAAAAGGCTTAGAGGTAAAGTTGATTGGAGTCGGTGTTGACTGCATGGAACAGCTTCTATGTCGATCTTGGATCCGTAATTGGAGAGCTGATTCTTAAAAAGTCCTGGAAAAAAAAAAAAAAAAAAAAAAAACTCCATGCCAAACCACCTCTTCACGTGGCAAGTGTGGGTCTGTTCATACAAATAAAGGCATCCATCAGTCTTTAAAGCTCCATCCATGGTTGTATGTGGGTCTTTGATCACTCCACTGTTGGTTGTAGGCGGGTCTTTAATCTGCATAGCAAAACTCCATTGACACGGGTCTTTGATTAGGTATAGCGAAAAACTAGCGAACGAAAATCTCTATTGGCGATCATGGTTGAAAACAAAATAAGTGCAAGAACTTGACTGTTTTGTCAAGGTGATTCCAATCTCTGCTTCTGTTGAGGAAAAAAAAAAAAGGAGAGAAAAATCATATCGATTAATTGTTTGAGCAGAGACCGTAATCTAACAAGTCTTCAGAGGCTTTGGAATTGATGGCAAACCCTATAACATTGGTGGTATATATAGGAAACAAAATACCTCCTATTTGTATTAGGATTTGTATAATTCAGTTCAAATAGAAAAGGAAAATTTCAGTCCAAAGTTGGATAGAAAAGTAAAAGAAGAAATCTTACAATCCAAAGTTGAAAAATAAATAAATAAATAAATTTGGATAAGTAGGATACTTCAAGTCCCACTTAAAAAAGGAGACAAGTCCTATCAAACTTGGGACTTGAAGTGGGGGCAATTTGTAGATACTAAAATTTTAGTGGACTTTGGTTTTGACAAATGGACCCATTAAATATGGGCCTAATATTTAATTAAGTTATTTAATTGGCCCAATCTTGGTCCACTTAAATTATTTAATTAGCCCAACTTAGATGATTAAATGGAAAGATAATTATTCCTAATAAAATATATTTGGAATAATTATTTTTAATGATAATTATCATAATATAACCAGCCCGGCCCAGTTATGATTTTTTTCTTATCAAGATAGGACACGTGTCATCATCCTATTAATCCAAGAAGCCTATAAATAAAGGACTGAAGGATGAAGGAAGGGGGTACACAAACTCAGAATTCAGAAGTCCAGAGACTTGGAAATCCAGGACTCACAAATTCAGAGTTCCAGAAGGTCCAGAAATTTAGACATAAATTCAAAAATCCAAAAGTTCCAGAAATTCAGACATAAATTTAGAAATCCAAAAGGTTAAGAAATTTAGACACAAATTCAGAATTCAAAAATCTAGAATTCTAGAGAAAAATACAGAAACTTTGCCCAAAAGCTAAAAACACCAAGCACATCAAATCATGTCGTTCTTCATCAAATTTCACGGTGATCAACAACAAGCACATCAAATCATGTCGTTCTTCATCCAAATTCCATGGTGATTTAAGATCAAGCTCGTACAGCCCTTGAATCCAACCAACAAAGGAGATCGAATTAGAGGACCTTATTTTGTGTAAAGAATGTTATTACAGAGGATTGTACTCCAAGTTTTATAAATTAATAAACTATTATTTTTGCCCCTATTTTGTTCTTTATTTGCAGACTACAAAATTTGTGTGTACACCATTAAATAGATTTTAATTAATTCTAGATTTCAAAACTTAATTAAAATCTCTAGATTTCAAAACTTATCCAAAAATTTCTCAAATTCACATATGTTGAAGATCATAACAAGGCCTAATTTAATATTACATTACAAGTTAATTTCATGCTAGATACATCCATGTGAATTAAATTTTCATACAATAAAATGATTAAATAAAAGTCTCAATACTTATTCAAATGTTCTCAATTTAATATATGTTAATAAACATATCAAGGCCTAATTTAATTACATGTCACAATTTAATTCTAAGCTATATACATCCATGTGAATAAATCTTATACAAGAAATAATTAAATTAAATTTCTAGATTTAATACAAAGGCATGCAAACAAGTTGTATAAGCATGGCAAGTACTCAATACAACACATACATAATCCTAAAACATCCCCTACCTCAATTTGAGATGAAATCTCAAAACCCACCGAAACGGAACCGCTCCGAATCGTACGAAATTTCGGGGTTTTGTCAGGGACAACAAGGTGAACATTAAACCTTAAGGAGGTCACACCAAAATCCAAACTTGGACTCAAACCCGAACTTGAAAAATAGCCAAAACGAGATTCCAATCAGTTGGAATCGAAGGCCTCGCCAAAGCCAACATTAAAGCCTAAGACATCGCTGAAAACTTCCAAGGGAAAAGAAAGGTGGGAGCCCAAGGCTGCCATGGCTGTCAGCCAAGAGAGGGAGAAGATGATCTAAAATATCCCACTCACCCCCTATTTATAGAAAAACTCAAAAAGTGCCCCGAACAGGTCCCACCCGACCCGAAAAGTGAAATTTGAGCAAACGCGCTCAAACGGCAAAACATCGTGAACAAAAAAAATGAACCAAAATGAGAAAAAATGAACAACAAAAGAAACAGTGTCAAAAACTGAGTCCCGAGTAGAGAGATATGCCCCAAACAAGTTCGGCAGCAACTAGGGTCAAAAACCTAAAAACTGGTGAGATCGACCACAAGACAATTCTAAGAGTACATGACTCAACAAAATGTAAAAATGAATTCCGTACGAGGATCCAGGCCCCAAGGAGACACTTTGCAATTAACTTTAATTAATTGCACAAAGGTCCCTACACAAAAGGATAACTGCGCAAGTGACCCAAATAAAAATATCTTCCAAAAGATATTTCTTAAAACCCCCAAATCAAAATATCTTGAAAAGATATTTATGAAAAACACCCCAAGAAACAAAAATGTTTCTAAAGAATCTTTTCATCCACGCCCTTGCCGAAAAAAGAAACAACCGGCGAACTTTTCTCCAAAAATAAAGCTACGCATGACAAGGAAACCAACAAGAATGAAAGCACGTGAAGTCAAAAATCAACTCCGACCACAAAGAGTGAGGTTACGCGAAAGGAAATTTCAACGAAAAAAACTCATCCATAAAAATGGAGAAAAAGGAAAGGAAAGAAAATGATCGGATCATTACAGATCCCAAGGTGGTACCTTAAGAACGGAACCCATGTAAGGCTAGCATCCTTAGATGTTACACAAAAAAAAAAAAAAAAAAAAAAAAAAAAAAAAAAAAAAAAAAAAACAACCTCACCTGCAGGATCTGAGTCACTCCAAATTTTAGGAAATTCCAATTGTCACTGGAAACAAAAAGAAGTGATTATTCCAACCCTTGTCGCTGTCAGGAATTCCGGTGATGAGATTTGTCTTCTTAGTTCTACAATGAAAGTACCAAATTTTTTTTAATTTCATGGGATAATAGCAGTGCAGGAACTGATTCACTGTTAGGCAACCATTGCCACATGCTCCCCAAAGAACTAGACAACCTACAATAATCCTCTATAAATTGGGGGCAACATGAGAATGGGCTATTTTCAGATGGCAAAGTAAATCCTTTACAAAGGGATGAACATGAAAACACAAACCAGCAGTGAGGCAAACTCAAAAAAGCAGACCTCGCATAGACAAGGTGAAGAACACCTCTCCTCTGGTTCTGACTTTCGGAGATGGATAGTGGAAAAGATTGAATATTTAAATTTAAAATTGTGTAAATTACCATAAAAGGATTCTCCTTCACTTGGAGGCTTTTTGGTGGAAGCAATCCTAGGTACTGAGATACAATCAACACTTGAGTCTCCAACATATTCGGGATCCAACTCTTCAACATATTCAAAGCCAGAGCCTTGAGAGTCAAATTCAACATCCAATTCTTTTTCCTGTAGAGAAATGATGTGTGACGACCCTGGATTTTTCAACCCAGTGTGCCTGTGATGACCCGAAATGGATCCAAAATGCGGAAGTAAAAGATAGAACAATAGGCTGTAGAGATAAAATACTCCTCTAAGACACTAATGTGACCCTCAATTAGGTCACGAAACCCAAAGGAAGAAAATGCGGAAGTAACATTTCAAAAATGGATAAGAATGAACCTAGGGGCAAAATGGTCATTCCACGCTAAAATGGGTGCCACCGTGAACACCATTGGAAAGACAACAAAAAATTAATAAGAATAGACTCAAGAATCGCATGATTCAGAGTCCGGACGACAAAGATATGAAGTTCTGAAGTCGAAGGAAGGGAAACCCTATCCCGGTTCGAACCAAAAACAGACACTACCTTACTTAAACTCAAATATCTTGATCTACAAGAATAATATGAATCTCTAATTAGTACCATTGGAAAGCTTATTTTGACGCGATCAATTTAGACTCAAGAACGGACCAATTCGGAGTTAAAACGAAGAAGATATGATGATTTGAAGTCGGAGGTGCAGTGCTGAACCAAGACACACACATCCGTGAACAGTACCTCGAGCGCTCAAACAAGGACTTCGAGCGCTCAAAAATTGCCCCAAGAATTCTACCCAAAGTTAGAGCGCTTGAACCCCCTTTAGAGCGCTCAAACTGCTAAAAGCTTAGCAGAAATCTGAGTTTGAAATGTGATTTTGAGGACATTCTGGGCCTTTTTGAGAAAAACACAAAGAAGAAACTACCCTCAAAATCATGATTTCTAGCCAACCATGCCAAAAGAAAATTTTATTTTTCATGATAAAATCCCAAAATGCCCTTATGCTCGGTTTAGGCTCAAAACGGCAAAAATGTGAATTTGCACCAAACATACATTTGACCCCAAATGCACTTCTAGGCTGAAACGAATATGTACACAAATGTAATAAGTGATTTTGAGCGAGCGGGAATGGTCCGCGGCTCCCAGAAATGGTCGAGTCAAAATCCGACCCCCCAATGGCCAAAAAGGCGAAAATGAATTTGAAATGGGTATTTTGAAAACCAAAATTAACAAATGATTGGAAATTACCATTTAACCCTTGGCCACACTTCATGCATGATTAATGAGATCCTACGGAAGAATCAAAACAGAATTCTCACACCCGATGCAAACATAGTGAGACAAAACTTATCATTTTTTCAATATTTTCATAATATTTCATGAAGTCAAAGCTACATAGAATACAAATACATGTCATTGGCCTTCGGCCTCATCTCATTCATGTCAAATACATTGTAAGGAGTGTACTCATGTACACATTACATATATGGAATCAAATATACACGTTTTGTCAAATAAGACTACAATTGACATTCCGAGCAAACATTCACAAAGATGGAAGTCTTCAAGTCCACAAGTCATCCAAGCATAATGGGAGTCTCAACTTTAATTCTTGTACCTGAAATATGTCCCAGTATCGTAGGGGTGAGTAACATAAAGCTACTCGTAGGAAATGAGCATGCATCGACCTACGTTTTACAAGTTTGCATGATTTAATTATTGTGGTTCATTCCACCTAACGTCTATGTCAAAGGTGAGACTCAAGGAGCATCCTAGCTACCTAAGATCATTTCTAGCATCAATCACCTCTTTCATGCAATTTTAGCAACATAGGGTCATGCTTACACAAGGCAACAACATAGAAGCATGCTTTCACAAAGCAACAACATATAGATTCTCAAGGTAATCAACTTAAAGTCTAAAATGCAACATCAACTAAATATAACAATTTAGTATAATTAGAATATCTTATACCACACATCAAGACATACGTTCTTTAGGTTATCAACTAGAAATCTAAAAGTGTGTAATCAACTAAATATAGCAATTTAGTATGGATGTACTTTACAACATCAAAATGATTCACAAAAATCATAAAACATAGATGTACTTAACAACATCAAAATGATTCATTAAAATCATAAACATGGATGTACTTAACAACATCAAAATCGCTAATAACCAAAACCACAAGTTACAATATAAACATGATTGTTAACTTGGAATTGAATGCGAAAACAAATAGTGGAAGACTTGGACATCTAAGCTCGGAATTCTGCCGAGACCTCAATGGTTATTCCGGGCACTAACCCGCAGGGAAGACCACCCTAAGTGCGCACTATCTCAATGACTTAAAGGACTCACGTCCCCGTACTAGAGCCAAACCGTAGCCATCTCAACTTAACAATGTTCCAAGATTCCAAAATTAAACCAAATAAGTTCACAACTTATACATAACTTATATAATGCATGAAAACACCTTCCATGCAGAAGTAGGTTGAAACCACACAATCCATGCCTTAGAGTTTCAATTCTAAAATGACATACATAATGTCAATTACAAAGTGTGCAATTCACTACACATGTCATCAATATATTCCATAAAGAAAACATGTTCTCATAAATATATATATAACAACAAAGTTGTCCAATGCTCAAAACACAACAAAGTGAATACATAATAAGTTCAAGTCCATGATTTGAATATAGAAACAACTTCTAAAATACCAATAGATCCATAGAGCCATTAGATAGAATTTAATTAAACAAGATAATCAAATTCTCTAGATTTCAAATCAAATTCGAATAACATCAAATTAATATATGTTAAACAACATAGCATGCTCATTACATATATCAAATCAAAAGTATCAAATGAGCAAGATAGCATCATATAGAATTTAATTAATTTAAATTAATCAAATCTCTAGATTTCAAAGGTGTTACTCAAGAATTGACTCTAAAGGGGAGGTGAATAGAGTTAATGGCCAATTTTCGCAAACTACAGAAATACAATTTCTAATCAACAGTATAACCAATTATGCAATAAACAAGTTATGAAAGTAATCAATTTAGCACAATTGTAAAAGAGATAAGGGACAAGAGATTGCAAACAATAACACAGCGATTTTTGCGAGGTTCGGAAACTCCTACTCCTCGGCTCAAGATCCCTCTTGAGACTTCCCAAATTCCTTAGAGTTTCTCCTTAATGGTAGAGAGCAAACCTTCAATTGAAACAAGACCTTGCTTCTCTTTCTTCCTAGAAGAACACCCTTCTCCTAGGCTTCCTTTTGGGTCACACCAACCCTTTACAGTATCCTTGCTAAGAGACCACCTCTCTTAGTTTTACATAGGCCACACCAGCCCTTACAATTTCTTTGCTAAGAGAAACTCTTCCTTTTAGGCTTACAGCAGATTTGTAGATAGAATTTGTAGTACAAGAAATCCTCTCAAGAACTAATACAAATCAAACCTCACAATAGAGTATATATGAAATAAAGTGAAGCTCAAACTCTGAGTATGAAATGTATGAGAGATGATGAGGAAAATGCAGAACAAAAGCTCTGATGAAATACTAGAATAAAAGTTCAGCAAAGGCTCACGAAATGCTCTCTGAAGTTCACTCTGATTCAACTATGGAAGCTTGTATATGAGATAAAGATCGATCTTTGAACAGAGGCTCTATGAGTGAGTATAACCAGAACAAAAGCTCTGTATAATGGTAGAGCCAAAAGCTCTCTTTGATGCAATATAATGTCTCTAAAAAATGGTCAACTAATTCAGTAGACAACCCCTCTATATTTACAGAATTTCATAGCTCAACATAGCTGTTAGAAGTGGTTAGAGGAAATAAATGCAGAAAAAATTGCCGTTGTAATTCAAAACCCTCAAAGGAGCCGGCTCTTTGCAAAAGTGGAGGCTGCTCAATTTTAAATGGAGGCGGCTCCATTAAAAAAGTGGAGTAGGCTCTTTTTTCTAAAATGGAGACGGCTCAATAGAAAAATTGAGCCTTCTTTAGTTTTGTAGAGCCCTCTCTACTTTCCTGAGCCTTCTTTAAAAAAGTGGAGCAGGCTCTTTTTCTAAAATGGAGACGGCTCAATAGAAAAATGGAGCCTTCTCTAGTTTTGTAAAGCCTTCTCTACTTTCCTAAGCCTTCTCTAATTTTGTAGAGCCTTCTTTAGTTTTTCATTGAGCCTTCTCTATTCTTTGAGCCTTCTCTAATTTTTCATTGAGCCTACTCCATTGGCCTTGAGAGAGCTGGCTCTATTTCTTATAGAGGTTGCTCTTGCTTCATGAAGGCTGCTGCTAAATTGGATTGGACAGAAAAAAGTGCATGACTTCAAATGGACATAACTCAGTCCATGAAACTCCAAATGAGGTGAAATTTTAGTCTAAATTTACTTTCTTGAAGTCAGCTATCTAAATCCACCAGCCTTGCTTAAAAATTCCAACCATAGAAAAAGTTATGGCTGTTTAAGTGCAACCTGGTCAGAATTTTCGCAGAGCAAAATCAGGTTTTTTGTGAAGCTCATATCTCAGTCATTTTTAATCCAATTTAGGTGAAATTTGAGTCTAAACTCAAGGGCTCGAAGTCAGCTTTCCAATGCCACTGGTCTTGTGTAAAAATTCCAACTACATAAATAGTTATAGTAGTTTTAGTGCAAGCTGGTCTGAAATTTTTCTGGGCTGAAAATTGTTTCTTTGAGATATCCATCTTTCTAGCACCTAGGACTTTGATGAATGATTCAATTTTGTTCAAGGCCTGTTTCTAAGAGTCTAGGTACATATGAAGATGATAAATTTCAAGTGCATTGTGTCCTAGAGTCATTTACCAAATTTTGGCAACAAAGGCTTTAAAGATGAAAAATTAATTCAATGCCTTTTCCTTTTCTTTTTAAAGACCAAAATAAATGTTATGATTAATGTGCATGGTCTTAGCATTTCTAGCTTAAGTTGTGAGTTCTTTCAAAGCTTATGCAAGCTTGAACTAACTCATTCTTAGCAAAGACTTCATATGTTAAATATATATGTATTGAAGTTCATAGTCTAATACGAATGATGTAGGAGTATATAAATGATGTATGATATGCATGGTCCAATAGAGATGAGCTTCAAATGAATTCATAAAGACTTTGACATTGAATCTTAAGCTCTCACCATCCTATCTACCATTTTCTTCATTCTTTGACCATGATCGTTTAGGCTTGATGAAAACTTTCTTTCTTTCTTTGAAATGCTTTGTGTGATCTTTGAAGTCCGAGTTCTTCTTTAATTTCTTGCACTTTGATGCTTCCTTGAATCCATTGCTTGAGTGTTTGGAATGCTTGAAATAAAACTTCTAGCTCATCATTGAGGATTGAATGATTGATCAACTATACTTCACTCAATGAAAATATTAGTACATAAACATCATTAATGGTTTGTAATCATCAAAACATAAGATTGACCTTTAGATAAAATCCTTAGGCCAACAATCTCCCCCTTTTTTATGATGACAAAACATTAATGTGTTTATTGTCAAAGTGGAGTTACATTTGAAAGAATGCTCCCCCTATCAATATGCATATCTTGAATATCATAGCATGCTTGATTTTACAACAAATATTTTAGACATTAAAGTGTATTAGACTCCCACTTTCAATATGCATCTAAAATAAGTGAAAAGCAATATACGCATAAGGATAACAAGCAGAATGAATCACACATCTTTCTCCCCCTTTGTCTTCTCAAAAAGGTGGGAGGATAAAGTAGTTACTTGCCATTTTATTAAATAATAGAGAAAAATGAAATATATATAGGGCAATGAAGATATATAAATAGCAAAGATTTCATTTTATAAATAGCAAATTTCAATACATAAGAAGAATGTTGACACAGATGCCATCTGGAGGAGGATTGGGATCACTAGGGCCAGATTCATGATCATGGGTAAGTTGAGTACTCCTATTTTGGCTATAAGAAGGATTCTTTATACGTGAAGAAGAAGCTATAGAATAAAAATTTTGAATGCTCCAGAAACACTCAAAATAGCAATTTAATAGAAGTAAAAGTTAAAAACCCAAGCATTTGTGCAAATAAAAACTAATTTAATTTGCACATCCAGCCATAGTTTTAAGAGCAAAGAGAATGCATACTTAAAACCCCTTAAGACAATTGTTGAGTAACAAGGTCAATAGACAAGGAATTGATAAAATTAGCCTTGAAATGGAAACCTAATATGGAACTTGAATGGAATCACAGGAAAACTTACAATTTAGAGCATAGATTCACAAAACAAGCCCAAAATTTGTGTTCAAATCACCACATGATATTTCTGGGATTATGAGGGTTTGACAAAGAAGGATTTAAGATAGAGTGCAAAGAGAGAATCATGCTTAAATAATGGTGACTGGGAATATCAAAGAGGCATGAATTTAAGAGGAAAAGTAAATGAGTCTTACCTTAGAGGATGAACTTAATATTAAATGAAATTGGAGATTTAATTCATATACTCATTTAATAGTGAAGATTTTAAGAACAGATGACTGAATATATAAATTAAAAGCAAGTAGTGATGGATTAAAAATTGAGATGAGTGAGAAATTAATCACTAAAAATCATTTAAAAGGCAAGAATCATATGAATTTAAAGATAATTTTGATAAAGGAAGCTTACTTATAAAGATGCCCAACAAGAGTCCTAGCCGAGATGCTTACCCACTGTTGCTTTTTGGAAAGCTTTCTGGAATGATTCAATCTTGAAAGCTCAAAATAGGAAGTGTCAAGACCTGTATCTAACATCAATGATGGAGCTCACAGTTGTTGGAATCTGCCATCATGTTGGTGATGCTACAGCTGTGACCGAATCAATTTGAGAGACTGAAACTTGCTTGGTCAAAGTTTTGCTGCACTGATATGAAGCTAAAGAGTAGCTCGGTTGGTACTGGAATTAATGGAACTTAAATGAACCTTGAGTTCTTAGTCTATGTTACTGGAAGTTCCAACTGAGATGTAATACAGGAACATGTTGAGAGCAATATAGATAGGCAACATTGTGGGAACCGGCTCACATGTTTATAGAGCCGGCTCAATGAATTTCTATAAAGCCGGCTCTTAGTGAATGGAGCTGGCTCTTGTTTGATGCACTTATGGAGTCGGCTTTTCTAGTTTCTAGAGCCGGCTCTATGGTTGGTTATGAGAGATACAGAGAGATCCCGAGAGTAAAAAAAAATATGCAAGTTTTGGGAGCTGGCTCTTGTTTTTATAAAGCCTGCTCTCTTAATTTATAGAGCCTGCTCTTATGTAAAGGGAGCTGGCTCTTTCTTAAAATTTTTGAGATCCCGAGAGCATGCAATTTGATACCATTTGTGGAGCAGGCTATGCTTTGTGTTGAGATAGCTCTTTTTTTTTACTTTTTTTTTTTTTTTTTTTTAAAGAAACAGCTCTACTCTGAATGGAGCTGGCTCTACTGCAGTTTGTTGGTTCATCTTCTCACAAAAGCTCAGAGGTTAAGTAATTCATTTCACAATTTAATTTCAGCCTCAAAATCTGTTATAGACCAGTTTCTGTAGAAACTCTGCACTCAGGGACAAAACTGTAAAATCACTGCACCACTGCATTGAATTCGAAGCCCTCAGACATATTTCATGTTAATTCACTTGCTCAGATAGTAATTACATCAAGATAAGCATGGTATACAATTTTCATAGTTTGAATTCTAGATTTTCAGGCCTTAAACCTTAACAGCTTAGGTTTACTAGGCCAAACTTCAAGTTGGTCAGTTTTGATGTGAATTCTGAACTTCACTAGCCTCTATTCAACTATAGACACTTGCTAGAATGATTGACAGATGAATCACAACAAGATATTAACACTTCCTTACATAAATCAGAGGCTGAACCAGAAAATAAGCTTAAATGAGGGTTAGGGATATGAAAAACTTACTTCAACTCAACTTTATTCAAGTGAGCACCTCCTGCAGATGTAAACATGATATAAGAGCTTATTTAAACCTTCTTCAAGCTAAGATAGTGATTCCAGCAAATTTAAGTCCTTCCAGACACCTTCTGCACCAGATTTTCAGTTTATTAGGCATCCATCATCACTTCAATGTATTTTACATTTGCTCATTGAATTCTGAGAATGTATTCAGCTTTCATTCTTGATTAAGAACTCAGGAAATCATGTGTTCATATGGCCTCTTGAGACACTCTCATTTAGCTTTCTTTTCTAGGATTTTCTTATTACTTTGAGGCTCACCCTTTCAATTTGCTATAACAGCCTTTGTATAGACCACACACTTCCAACCCTTAGGAAAGCAATATACATTCTCATTCTTCATTTTAATGAGATGGCTCTTCCAATGAGATTTATTCCTCAAGTTGAACAACCTCATTTTCTATATGCATGGAAGTGACACAATTAAGTATAGATAAAACATTTAAGATCCCAAAAGCATATAGATGAATTTTTATATATTGCTACTTTAATACATTTGATAAGGTTCACATGAAATAGTATTGATGGTCTATATTAGATAATGTATGCTTTCATTTGATGACATATCTTCCAATAAATCTATCACAAAGATTGGGCATAGTAAATCTAAAGATCATTTGAAAGATAGAGAATCATTTCATGTTAGCATGTTCATAACTCATATAAGAGAATCACTTCATGTTAGCATGTTCATAATTCATATACCAAAACAAACTACTTTTATGCAAAATATCAAAACATAGACATTTTTACATCTATTAGGAACAAGTAGCATATCAAGAGCGTCATGTTTAGAATTTCATGATTGAATTCTTCATATAAAAGTATATTAATGAGAAAGGAATTATTTATCCATGGTACTAACTCCATTAGCTTGGAAGTTGTTTCAAAGTGATGCATCATTTAATCCTTGATTGATGCCATCAAGTAACCCTATAAGAAAGGGTTGCATATTCTTCTTTTGGTACCTAAATTTTCTTGGGCCCATATAAGTTAGGCAATGGAACATAAGTTCCTTTTGGAACCCAAACCTTCTTTGACCTCAACTTCTTTCTAAATGGACAATCATGAATTTTGTGTCCTAACCTCTTACAATAATTGCATTTAAAGGAATGGGTACCACTTTTGACAAAGTGATCATACAAAGGCTTTCTTCTTCTCAACAAGCATGCATCTTTAGTATGAAGATCATGTCTTATCTCATTTTTGAAATAGACAACTCTTTGATTTCCAAGT
The DNA here is from genome assembly GCF_030987335.1 of Cornus florida. Classification (NCBI taxonomy): domain Eukaryota; kingdom Viridiplantae; phylum Streptophyta; class Magnoliopsida; order Cornales; family Cornaceae; genus Cornus; species Cornus florida. Next base: position 68,345,766 of record NW_026775577.1, read on the forward strand.
ATAGAACTTAAGTTCTCTTTTCCTTTGGTTGTCTTTGCTAAAGTGCCATTTTGATCATCAATGATTTCCTTTGAAAAATTATACTCGAAAACACAATCAATTGATGGTGGCTCTAAAGATAGTACATTATCCTTTTCCTATTTCAAGGATTCATTTTCAAATTGGATCTTTTGTAATTCTTGCACAAGATAATGGTTTTTCATTTTCAAAGAATCATTTTCCATTTGGACTTTTTCATGTCTTTGAGAGAGATTGTGATTTTCCTTTTTAAGAGAAAAACATTTCACAATCATTTTATCTAGCACACCATGTAACTCTTTAAACGCATCAAGTAATTCATTATGTGCATCAACTAGTTCATTATAAGAGGCTTCTATATCAAAAAATTCATGATTAGAATTTACCTCACCTTCATCGGCCATGAGACAAAGTTTGTCCAACTCTTTAATGTCACTTGCTTCTTTGCTAGAAGCTTGGAGAGCAATACTCTTCTTTTGAGTTGCTTTATTTACTTCACTATAGGAAGAAGAGTAAGTTCTACTAAGAAAATTCAAATGATTAGTAATGTTAGTAGAACTAGAATACATCTCACTAACTAATTCATTTTCATTTATGATGGAAGCAGCATCCTTTTCAATAAGCATAGGCATATATGATTCCTCACCATTAATTGATCCTCCATAGGCTAATTCAAGTGAGTTCCAAATTTCTTTAGCCGTTTTATAAAAGATAATCTTATTGAACTCATTTTTACTTAATGCACAATAAAGATGGCATATCGCTAAAGTATTACATTGTATTAATCTATGATCATTTTCATCCCATTCACCTTTTAATTTAGGAATTTCATTCCCTTCAATAACTTTGGTTGGGATATGACCACCATTTTCAACACTTTCCATCAATCAATATCAATACTTTTTAAGAAGGCCCTTATTCTAATTTTCCAATAAATATAATCATTTCCATCAAAACAAGGAGGTTTATCAATGGGATAACCTTCTAAGTGTGTGATACTACTATTATTGGCCATGATCGTACTCTAAGACGGTCAAATACTTTAATAGAGTTTAGGCTCTGATACCAATTGTTATTCAAGAATTGACTCTAAAGGGGGGGTGAATAGAGTCAATGGCCAATTTTCGTAAATTATAGAAATACAATTTCTAATCAACAGTATAACCAATTATGCAATAAACAAGATCTGAAAGTAATCAATTTAGCACAATTGTAAAAGAGATAAGGGAAAAGAGATTGCAAACAATAACACAGCGATTTTTGCGAGGTTTGGAAACTCCTACTCCTCGGCTCAAGATCCCTCTTGAGACTTCCCAAATTCCTTAGAGCTTCTCCTTAATGGTGGAGAGCAAACCTTCAATTGAAGCAAGACCTTGCTTCTCTTTCTTGCTAAGAGAACACCCTTCTCCTAGGCTTCCTTTTGGGTCACACCAACCCTTTACAGTATCCTTGCTAAGAGACCACCTTTCTTAGTTTTACATAGGCCACACTAGCCCTTACAATTTCTTTGCTAAGAGAAACTCTTCTTTTTAGGCTTACAGCTGATTTGTAGATAGAATTTGTAGTACAAGAAATCCTCTCAAGAACTGATACAAATCAAACCTCACAATAGAGTATATATGAAATCAAGTGAAGCTCAAACTCTGAGTATGAAATGTATGAGAGATAATGAGGAAAATGCAGAACAGAAGCTCTGATGAAATACTATAATAAAAGTTCAGCAAAGGCTCACGAAATGCTCTCTGAAGTTCACTCTGATTCAACTATGGAAGCTTGTATATGAGATAAAGATCGATATCTGAACAGAGGCTCTATGAGTGAGTATAACCAGAACAAAAGCTCTGTATAATGGTAGAGCCAAAAGCTCTCTTTGATGCAATATAATGTCTCTCAAAAATGGTCAACTAATTCAGCAGACAACCCCTCTGTATTTATAGAATTTCATAGCTCAATATAGCTGTTAGAAGTGGTTAGAAAAAATAAATGCAGAAAAAATTGCCGTTGTAATTCAAAACCCTCAAAGGAGCCGGCTCTTTGCAAAAGTGGAGGCGGCTCAATTTCAAGTGGAGGCGGCTCCATTAAAAAAGTGGAGCAGGCTCTTTTTCTAAAATGGAGACGGCTCAATAGAAAAATAGAGCCTTCTCTAGTTTTGTAGAGCCTTCTCTTCTTTCCTGAGCCTTCTCTAAAAAAGCGGAGCAGGCTCTTTTTCTAAAATGGAGACGGCTCAATAGAAAAATGGAGCCTTCTCTAGTTTTGTAGAGCCTTCTCTAATTTTGTAGAGCCTTCTCTAGTTTGTCATTGAGCCTTCTCTATTCTTTGAGCCTTCTCTAGTTTTTCATTGAGCCTTCTCTATTCTTTGAGCCTTCTCTAATTTTTCATTGAGCCTGCTCCATTGGCCTTGAGAGAGCTGGCTCTATTTCTTATAGAGGCTACTCTTACTTCATAAAGGCTGCTGCTAAATTGGATTGGATAGAAAAAAAGTGCATGACTTCAAATGGACATAACTCAGTCCTTAAAACTCCAAATAAGGTGAAATTTGAATCTAAATTTATTGTCTTGAAGTCAGCTATCTAAATCCACCGGCCTTGCTCAAAAATTCCAACCATAGAAAAAGTTATAGCAATTTAAGTGCAACCTGGTCAGAATTTTCGCAGAGCAAAATCAGGTTTTTTTGTGAAGCTCATATCTTAGTCATTTTTAATCCAATTTAGGTGAAATTTGAGTCTAAACTCAAGGGCTTGAAGTCAGATTTCCAATGCCACCGGTCTTGTGTAAAAATTCCAACTACACAAATAGTTATAGTAGTTTTAATGCAAGCTGGTCTGAAATTTTTCTGGGCTGAAAATTGTTTCTTTGAGATATCCATCTTTCTAGCACCTAGGACTTTGATGAATGATTCAATTTTGTTCAAGGCCTGTTTCTAAGAGTCTAGGGACATATGAAGATGATAAATTTCAAGTGCATTGTGTCCTAGAGTCATTTACCAAATTTTGGCAACAAAGGCTTTAAAGATGAAAAATTAATTCAATGCCTTTTCCTTTTCTTTTTAGAGACCAAAATAAATGTTATGATTAATGTGCATGGTTTTAGCATTTCTATCTTAAGTTGTGAGTTCTTTCAAAGCTTATGCAAGCTTGAACTAACTCATTCTTAGTAAAGACTTCATATGTTAAATATATATGTATTGAAGTTCATAGTCTAATGCTAATGATGTAGGAGCATATAAATGATGTATGATATGCATGGTCCAATAGTGATGAGCTTCAAATGAATTCATAAAGACTTTGACATTAAATCTTAAGCTCTCACTATCCTATCTACCATTTTCTTCATTCTTTGACCATGATCGTTTAGGCTTGATAAAGACTTTCTTTCTTTCTTTGAAATACTTTGTGTGATCTTTGAAGTTCGAGTTCTTCTTTAATTTCTTGCACTTTGATGCTTCCTTGAATCCATTGTTTGAGTGTTTGGAATGCTTGAAATGGAACTTCTAGCTCATCATTGAGGATTGAATGATTGATCAACTATACTTCACTCAATGAAAATATTAGTACATAAACATCATTAATGATTTGTAATCATCAAAATATAAGATTGACCTTTAGATAAAATCCTTAGGCCAACAAAAGGTTATTCAAATGATTCCAAATTAACATATATCAAGCACCAACTCATGGTCATACCATATCTCAAGTCCAAAATGGGATACAAGTAAAATACAATTTATTAGAATTTAAATCAAATTAAATCCATTTAATCTCTAACGTTGAAAACTCATCTAAATCATCCCAAATTAATATATATCAAAGATCAACTCATGGCCATGCCATTTACCAAGTCTAAAATGAGTTATATGCAAGATATGATAAATCACTAATTTATCAAATTAACAAAAGACATGCATACAACTTCTATAAGCATCAATAGCATGCAAGATAACAAAAAATACAATCCTAAAACATCCCCTACCTCATTAGAGAAGTGTCTCTCTAGAATCCAAGGCAAAATCAACACAAAATGAAAAACCCTTCTAGGGTTATGAAGAGGAAGATGAGGGGAACAAAATGTATTCCCAAATTCAAGCTTGGAAATCAATGGAAGGCTCTCAAAAATCAAGGTCAAAGCTTAAGGCTTTAGGCTCCATCCATGGAGGCTAGGGTTTTCTTTACAAGAGAGGGAGAAAATGAAAAATGATAAAGATGAAATGTGAGTGGAGGGAATAGAGATCCTCCACTCACTATGTGTTCTTACACTACCTCTCTCACGCACACTAATGCAAGATCAAATTGTGAGCATACACTTGTCACTCATCCAAGTATCCATTGTAGGCTTAATCCTAAGCCTACACTTGTCAACCATCCAAGCCAACAAGTGCACCAATCCTAGGCTAACAAGTGGGTGAATCTTCACCCTTAATGTGTCATCATCCAAGGCCTCAAAGTGTTTCCACACACATGTCAACAAGTGGACCAATGTGAGTGTGACACTTGTCACACTTTCCAAAAATTGCAAAAAAGTCCTTTTTGAAAATATCTTCCAAATTAAATTACAAAATGGTCCCTAAGACGAAAAATAATTACTTTATAGCAATTACACAAAACCCCTAAAGTTAGAAAAATTACAAAAAAGTTATGCGTTTATACCCTTTACAAGAAAAGTAAGCACTTAGCATGCTTTTCTACAAAAGTGAAAATACACATAGCATGGGATTTAAATATCATGGATGCATGCAAAACCGGAATCGAATCCGAACACAAAAAGTGAAGTTATGCCAACAAGGTGACAACCGAGAAAAAGACGAAAGTGAATAGTGTCACAAAAGTGAAAATATGAAAATGACTCGGTCCTCAAAGGAAGTCGTCAATCCAAGGAAAAGAGTCTCGGAAACCATCCCCGAGCACTCAAGATGACACTAAGTGATGAGAAACTGAACTCAGAAAGGAAAAGATCAACGGAAAAAAAATATCCGTGAAAATTCGAGAAAAGAAAATGAATGAAAATGACCGGGTCATTACATGATGAGATTATGAATATTGTGCAGACGATAAACCAATTTGGGATTACTCCTATGACGCAAAGCAAACGCTTGGCCTCAACTACGTACTTCACAAATTATGATTTGGAAGAACGAAAAGAATAATAATAGCAACTACTTACCAAGAACTCAAAGGCAGAATCTAGTTCAAAAATTACAAACAACAAATAAAAGAAAAAGTTGAATGAAAAGGAGAAGGTACGTAGTATACATGCATATATATGATTTTAGTTTATAAAAGCAGTCCTTTTTGTGTGAAAATAAAATTCTCCAAAAGAATCCTACTAAAACTTGAAACAAATTTTTTTTTTTCTTTAAAAAAAGAGACACTGTTCACCTTCGGAACTGTACCCGGGGTGGAACTATTTGTAAACTCTAATTAATTTGTGTTAGACATTAATCACAAATAATCATAAATCCCTAGATCTTAGAACTTCAATTAATTTCACATCCTTATAACGCATAAATATATATAGTTAGATATACATACCTCGATTCATGATATCAAACCTTGTTGAGATTAAGTCCAACGTCCATATCCTTTAACCATGAACGAAGCTATAACTCTGATCAATAGGCAAAGGTGGAAACTAGTTTCTCTCTCTTGGCATTTTGTACACATAAAACTTTTACGTGTTGTATCATTCATTGAATATAATTGATGGAGTATATGCACTTTTATAAAGGCAGAGAGAGGACCAGTTTTCCTTATTAGTAACCTAATTCCACTTTCCATCAAAGTAAGGAACAAGAAAGGAAAATACTTCTCCAATAAGTAATTACCGAAAAAGGTAATTATAAGTTGACAAAAAATAAATAATATTAATTGATATTTATTTACTTAGTCACCAAGTAATATGTCACATGTCTAAATTATGTAGGCCACAATCAAATAAATAATTTTACACTATTCACCTAGGGAACAGTGCTCGGGGTATATATATATATATATATATATATATATATATAGTTAATATTTCCTTTGTCCGAAACGGACTCAGAAATCTGGGGCAACTGATGGGAAAATAACCCTATGTTAACCAATTGTCAGTTCTCTTCAACTTCCTGAGGATAATGATTGTCTACGATAAAGATGTTATTATTCAGTTGAAATCTGTTAATGATGATAAACCAAATCTCTTCAATCGACATATACTCAATCTACTGGATTAAAAGAGAACTATAAATACGGAAGAGGTCCATTATATGATGTATGTGAAAAACTTCAGTATTTTTTGTGACAAACATACTCTCCTCCTCTTAACCATTTGTTGATTTGATCGTTGGAGGGTCTTTGATCGACATCACACTGGTGCCACTTGAAGTGACTTAGCCGTCATTGTTTTGCATGAAATGGTGTCATTTTCGATCCGTGCATATTTTCGCCCTAACAATTTGACATGTTCTCAGATATGAACAATTTAAAAATGGATATAAAAATTATATTATTATTCTTAACAATCTATTATTTATTTAGTTTAATTTTTTTTTGCCTAAAAATAGATTTAAACAATGTATAAAATTGATCATATAAAGGGAATTGATTAAACAAAAATTTATTTATTTATTTATTTTAATATTCAAAATCATAAGGGTATTTTGGTCATTATAATAATTTAATTTTAATTTTAATTTTAATTTTCATGCCATCCAAATTAAAAAATAATATTTTTTCACATTTTTTTGAAAAAATTTCACACTAATAAAAAATATTGAAAATTTGATTTTTCTTTTTTGGACAAATTAGGGAAGGAAAGATTCGAATACGGGCACACCCGCTGGGTTCATATTAAAAACACAAATTAAGAAATTAAGAGATAGAAGACTTGAATACTGGTACACCCATTCAAATAACTAAACGCTCTACCAACTTTAAAATTTTCGTTTAATTGGCTTTACTTTCTTTCATAATCATTTTTCACTATAAATTTTGGGTCTAGGAAGACACAAACCCAAAAAGAATATATAAAGTCAAGCGTAGTGCTGTATAATTTATGAAAATTGTATTTATTAAAGTTTTTGTGAAAGAAAAGGTACGTGAAAAAGAGAGGCACTCGGATTGAATTGATGATCCTCCCCGTTAGATAGTGGGTCATGTTCCTGCAGATTTAGTTCAACAGAATAATCAATTATTCTTTGCTAGAGAATCGAACAAAAATCAGAATTGGGAAAGAGATCATAAAGTGATATTTAGGGTTAAACCATGTATGGACCAAGAAGATAAAGATTGAGTTAATATTCACACATTCCTAAGTTGGAATTACAAATGAGATTCAGACGAGCCTGGATTGATGACAGCGATGAGCAATTAATTCATACTGAATGCTTAACTGTGCACTTTAAGTGCCATTAACAACCCACAAGCCAAATTCCACTATTCACTTCTCTCTCTCTCTCTCTCACACACACACACACACACACCCACACGCTCCCTCCCCCTCCCTCTCTCTCTCTCTCTCTGTGTGTGTTTTGCCATGGCCAAATCACCAGAAGAAGAACACCCACAAAAGTCCTTTGGTTGGGCTGCAAGAGAGAGCTCTGGGATCCTTTCCCCCTTCAATTTCTCTCGCAGGTATATTTCTATCTGTATATCTTTTTCCATAACTATATCTATAAATTTATATATATATATATAATAGGTATGTATTGTATCAATCTATATATCTCAGCAGACACATTTATATTCTTCTAAAATTTGGTTCCCTAATTAGAAACATGTGATTGTAGTCTAGTTGACTCTGCCTTCCAAAGTAGTACTATGTTGAAATGAAAAGGGTGAAAAGATATGGTTGATTAGAACCATTTATGAAAATTAAATAGCCAAAAGTGTAAATGTGTATGTTATTGACCATTAATATAATGCAGAATGTGATGGATGAATTAGTTGCTTATAATTACTTTATTTTGTTATTTAAGAGGCTATTAGGGTGTTATCTTGAGTTGGATGGCCCATTCATTTTCACATAACAGTGTATTGTTAAAAATCAAAATAAAAAATAAAAAAAAAATCATCTTGAGTAAATTCATGTGAGAAAATTATGGTTATATTAAAATCATGAATTTTGTCATTTTAAAATGAATATATAGGAACATTTGCTTAATAGCTCCATAAATGAACTTGTTAAAATTGTCAATGATGAAGTAGTGGAAGAGAGAAAAGCTAGAAGGATGAATCTTATCGGTTCAATCCAAATCCTTAGAATTTAGAAGAAAAGGCCCTTGAGTCCATTGCATATGAGAATACTCCAAATTATATATGTAAGCAAAATTGATGAACAATACCCTGTATATTATAGCCCTATTTGTACTAGCTTACTACAAATTTTTTCTTCTCAAGTTAAATTCAGAAATTAAGGATTTTCATAATGTCTCAAACTAAATAAATTAGATTTTTTTTTTTTCCAGAAATTTGACACCAAATAGTTACAATGGCGACCTCAAACAAAGATCAGAAACACTATTCAAAATAAAAAGGCTGATATCAACTGCTTAAAGACCACAAAATTGCCAGCAATGGCCTTTTTTCCAAGTCCAAAATGTAGCCATCTTGTGGATAAACTGGCCATATCAATATCTTCCCACATCATACGTGATGGCCGTTTGAAGTTCTGTTATGAGATTTATAATTTAGGAGTGAATGCTTAAGCTTTCATCAATCTGTTTGCTCCAGTTAGTCTGCTAACACTTCTGCATAAACACAGATATTTAATTTCAAGAGACATCCAAACAAGGCCCTAATGTATGACGAGTTCTTTAAGATATGCATTATGATTAAAGAATAAATAGAATATAATAGAATCGGAATGTTGTTATCTCATTATCTGTTATGCTAACTAATTATGTCATCTAAAACTTGTGTTTCTGCAATTTCTTTTTCTTAATTAAACTATATTTGTGCGGTTTATAAGCCAGATTCAAGAGGGATCATTTTTCTTGTTGTGCCTCATAATGGAAGTCACCACCTCTCCCATTGGATGGAAGTGGTGGCAGTTTTGTGTGGGAAAAGAACATTGATTGTGACTCTATAAAATTTCAATGCATTAGTTGCCAGTTGGATATAGATTCATATGTGAAAGCATTGTTCAAGTTATTCTAATTATCATGCAGAACACTAACTACCATCTCTCACTTCTCTCACCAATTTAATTTTATTTATACACACACATATATAAACAATCATGTTGAAATTTTATATACATCTGTATCCACATTATTTTAATATATCGTTTGCATCATTGGCAGAGAAAATGGCGACGACGATGTAACAGTCAAAGTTCTTTACTGTGGGGTCTGCCACTCTGACTTGCATTCTATAAAAAATGACTGGGGGTTCACAATGTACCCAATTGTTCCCGGGTAATGATGCTTGTCTTGTGTCGGTATATGAATTCTCAACCTGTGTTTTAAAATTTATCTGTGATTTTTTAGACGATGTTTTAGATGTTTACAATGTCATGATCCAACTTCATCCATTCCCGTATGAGTCATATTGAAGCCATCTAGTGCACCTAACGTAGTTCAGAAGCTGTCTATCTCAAGCATAAAGCAGTTCTCTGACCATGATTATTGTAAATTATAACTCTACTCCAAAGGTCTAAGTCCATCTTGATTTTACAATAGTACTTTTATCTTTCACTATATACTGCTCACTGATTCATGATGACTGTATTAGTGTTTTAAAAATAAACCCTCTTTATTCCTTGAGAAAAATTGCAGTCAACGGAGAAGTGCACAACCATGCAGATGGTATACTCATTTAAATGATTAATTAATCGTCTGTTTCCAATTTTGTTCAGAATTTATAATGGTGATACCAGCTTTCAATCTAAACTCTCCCAAATTTATGCGGATCAGATTTAACATCACCTCTTTCCAGATCCTAAAAATATTGTTTTGAACCAGGGGTATGTTCCTAATTTATAGTGATATACCCAAAATTTTCATTGTGTCCTGTGGGTGTCCGGTAGCTCATTACAAATTATTCTACCCAAAATTTATGCACTTTTTATCCTTAATGTACCAAAGATGTAATGTGTTCGTTTGGCCTCAATTCTGTCTGTTGAATTTACAAATAAAATTATAAAAATGGCTAGTTACCAATATACCAAGTTTGGAAGCCATTTCTGAATGGAATAAAAATGGATCAAGCTTTTTGTGATTTAAAAACTCGCAGGTTTTTTAGCAGCAATCAGTAACTGGTACTACTACATGTCATTTGGTGCTATGTGTTGAAGAACATGTTTTAATGTTATACCATTGTGGTGTTGTGTAGGCATGAAATTGTAGGTGTTGTGACCAAAGCCGGGGAAAAAGTAGAGAAATTCAAAGTTGGTGACAGAGTTGGGGTTGGGGTCATAGTGGGCTCCTGCAGGACATGTGAGAGCTGCCAAAAAGACATGGAGAATCATTGTCGGAAAAGAATATTTACTTATGGATCCATTTATCATGATGGAACAAAAACCTATGGTGGTTATTCTGATATGGTGATTGTTGACCAACGCTATGTGTTTCGCTTTCCTGATAACCTACCCTCCGATGCGGGTGCGCCCCTACTATGCGCTGGGATAACGATATACAGTCCAATGAAATACTATCGAATGACTGAGCCAGGCAAGCATCTGGGTGTGGTGGGGCTGGGTGGTCTTGGTCATGTTGCTGTGAAGTTTGGGAAGGCCTTTGGGTTGAGAGTTACAGTAATTAGTACCTCCCGGGAGAAGGAGGCTGAAGCCATTGAAAAACTTGGTGCTTTTTCTTTCCTTGTTAGCACTGATCCTAAAGAAATGAAGGTATGTGCACAATTAGCTTAACATTATTTAAGGCTGGTGAGATTGTTGTTAAAAAGTGACCGGCGTTGAATTGAATTAACAGTTCTGATGCATAAATTACGGATAGCTAGGTTCGGTAAAGCCGATTTCAATAAATTAGTTGGTATTAGGGCAATTTGGCATGGATCCACTATGCATTGAACATTGGCCAATGACCTAGCTTTTGATTGTGTCCATTAATTGAAGACAAATTAACAATTTGGATTCAATAATTGAGCTCAAGTTTTGCCATCACATAGGCATCCTGTAGAGTTGTTAGCATTAGGCATGAATCAATAACTCTTAGTGTGGATCTCTTAGGCTCCGTTTGTTTGGATGTAAAATATTTTTTAGAAAATATTTTTTTATTTTTTGTTGTTTGGTTGTCGTAAAATATTTATGAAGAAAAAAAAATAATAATAAAACCTAACAAAAATAACTTATCTATCAATTTTTGACAAGTTATTTTACACACTCCACCCAATGGGCTTGACCTCAACCTCGACCTAGACCATTGCCAAACACCAAAAAATAAAAATAAAAAAATTATTTTACCTGAAAAAGGAAAATATTTTCTTAGGAAGATATTTTATGTTGAAACAAACCAAACCTTAGAGTGGTTTGCTGATTGCATTGCTTTGTTGTGATTAATGGATCACGGTTAATTAGGGATTTTAATTTATTTGACTTTATTTTATTACTTTATTGTAACCCTAGTTGGTAAATATAAATACAAGTGTCTGCACTCAAGTAGAGGGAAACAATTATAGAATTTATTTTTCTCTTTTTGGTATTAGAGCCTTGCACGCTCCTCTCTTCAAACCACTCGCGGGCACCACCCACCTCTCTCAACACCTTCGCCCACTGCCCTGTAACCCAACCCCACCTCCGCCCTCTTTCCTAGCCTTCAGTGATTCCCCCCTTGGGAGTCCAGCCTACCTGCGGCTCCCTTGGGAGTGTTCTCTCTTGGGTTCAAACCTCTATTTCAGGGTATTTTTAAGCGAATAGATGTAATGTGTTAAGAGTGTTCTACCCTTTAATGATTTTGGGCTACCGGTGCGTTCGGTAGCATCTCCATGACCTTTTGTTGTGTCTCCGACAACTAGGCTGTTCGTGTTTGCGGTGATTTTCCTATCCAAGAAATTTGTGAAGTTCTTTGAGTTCTTTTTTGATGGGTGACTAGTGAAAAAGGTTACGAGGTAGTTGTTGCTCCCCATTCTGATATGTCTGTTTCTAAACATACCCCGGCTCAATGGGTTACAATGTGTCGTTGAATGGGTGTAATTTTGCATCATGGTCTTGCTCCTTTCGTCTCTGTCTTGGAGCGAAAGGCAAGATGAGTTGAATATTGGGAAAGGAAAAGCAACCTGATGTTACTGACCCTAATTTGCAGCATGGGATATGGACGACTGCACGATTCTAGGATGGCTATTTAATTCTATAGAAGAGCGACTTTACAGTATGTTTATGTGCCATGACACAGTACACAGTCTTTGGACTGTGTTGACCTAGATGTATGCGCATGCGCACAATGATTCTTAGATCCTTGAGTTGTACAGGGAAACATCTTGGGCGGACCAGGAACTTTTGGGATTATCCGCGGCAGATTATTTTTGGTATTTACAATCTCGTTGGAAGGAGTTGGCTCAGTATGAACCCTTGAGTGATTTTCCACCAAACGCTGCCTCTATTGTTGTTAAGTGTTTAGATCATCAACATACCTACCATTTCTTGATGGGACTCAAACTTGAATTCGAATCTCTTCGAACTCAAATTTGAATTCATCACCCATGCCATCACCCATGCCATCTTTATATGATGCTTTTGCGACTATTGATAGTGATGAGCACCACCACTTACTTCAGCTTACTCTTTCTGCCATCTATGATCCATCTACTGTAGGGGATCAAATGGCATTTGCGGCTAATTCTAGGTCAAATTATTCTGGGTTGCATTTACTGGTGGTAAAGTTGTTGCCATCATTGTGGAGAAATTGGATAGATGAAAGTCCGTTGCTTCAAGTTGCATCCTGAGTTGAAGCAGAAATTTGTCAGAAATTGGAGTGGTCCTTCACGTACCTACTCCCGCACTGCTACTATTGCTAATGTTAGCCTTGGGCAGTTACTAACTTTCCAGATGTCACTCAGCTATAATCTCAGATTGGCTAACTTCAAGATTAGCTTAGAACTCTTATTCAGCGTTCTGCAGGTACTGGTGTGACTGCTCTTACCACCTCTACAACTACACTTGCCACAGGTACTCCCACTACTTTTCACGTTAGGAAAGGGAATCTTATATGTGTTCTTGACTCTGGCGCAAATGATCATATAACTGGTGAGTTATCAGTGTTTTCTGATAATGTTACCCTTATTCACCAATCTGTTTTCCTTGTTGATAGATCCAAGTCTTATATACATCATAAGGGTAGTGTGTGCTTGTCTCCTGATATTAATTTATTATTCGTTTTTCATGTTCCCGGTTTTACTTTTAACCTCTTATCTGTAACTCTTTTTGCAAAATCTCTTAATTGTGAAGTAATTTTCTTTCAAGATCATCATTGTGTTACAGGACTTGCATTCGAAGAAGATTTTTGGCAAGGGATATGAGCGCGATAGCCTATACTACTTTGGCGATTCACCACCTTCTTCTCTGTAGACACCCTTTTTGCCCTCCCCTTTCAATACACCGACTATCCAGACTCCAAGAGGGAATGGCGTTTCCATCTCTCGAGACCATTTCCCAATAGGTCCTATTTATGATAGAAAACAGAGAGGCAGACAGCTCGATTGGATATCGGACTTCACCATCACACTTCACCATCACACTTAAGACATAACATAACCACACAAAACACTTCGATCAACCACATCACACATTTCCCGGCACCTAATCACCAATTCCCCAAAAAGGGCAAAATTGGGCTTTTACACTGCAACGGTGCAACCCCATGATCTGATTGTTAGAATGACGAACGGACTTCACCATCGAGTCCAGAACACCCAAAAACCCTAGGGTGTACCTCTCCTCGAGGTCCCTACCCTTCTCCATCACTCATTTTGACCAAAACCCTCGGTAGGGCCCGAGTGGCCAACCCAAAGTTTGACTTTTCACACCGATGGTCAAACTCACCCACAAACTTGACCATTGTGCTTAGAAGGTCCAAAAACCTTAAAAAGTACTGTAATATTGCCTACCTTCAAGCCCGGGTCCACCTTTGACCAAGTCTGTACGACAGAGACCAAATGGTCAACTCCAAGGTTTGACTTTTTCCACGAAAAGTCAAATGGAAAAACGGACATCGCCATTGGATTCAAAGGGTCCAAAAACCCTTGAGACCATTATAATATTGGCTATGTTTCGGTTTCGGGGCCACTTTGACCTAATTTCCACTCCTAGGGGCAAAATAGGCAAATCAGCACTGTAAAAGAGATTCCAGACTTCACTAAAGGACAAAATGTGCCACATCAGTATGAGGTCACTGTGAGGTAAAAAATCCTTGAAAATGATCTTAAATTCGAAAGTGGCATCAAAATGTAATTTCCGAAAAAGGAGGGCAAAATAGGGAAATTGTAGGAGAGAGAAAAGCAAAAAGCAAAGGAAGGTACAGCACTTGGGCATTTGAATTCAAGCGCCAATGTGTTGTCCTTCCTGCTTTTAATCTCCTCCCTCCACTTGTCCCTCCTTTTCCTAAAATAGCTCTCCACCTTGGGATCTTCATGTACTCTTCCGGAAATTACACTTTGACCCAAAGAAATTGCATTTTAGCCCTCTTCGATTTGCCTTTTAGTCCCTTGGAAATTAGAGGTTAGTCCCTCTTTGGTCTATGAATAAACCCACATTTTTTCATTTTAAGGGGTTCACAACTTTAGAAAAGTTTCTCCATTGGGGAAAACTCTCTCTGTTTCTCTCTAGAAATCCTCTCTCTAGATATATATACACATCCATATACACACACAAACCCAAGAACACACACCAAATCTATATGTTGAAAAAGAGATATTCGGTTTTAATAAGACCAGATTTTAGGGGATATGATAGGCGTGTAAATATAGATAGTCAATGACTAAGAGTAGGAAATTCTATTAGTTTATAGCCTGCGGTTACAGCCTGTAGTCACAGCTTGTAGTTTCCTGTTACAGCCTATAGTCACAGCCTGTAGTTTCCTTTTTTTAGCTCCTTGTATTTCCTATTTAACTAAAGCATTGTAAACCATTCTTTGTACGGCAATATACAGATTCTTTTCAATCTTGAAATCGCCTATTTGGTATCAGAGCATCTTATCGATTCTTCTGGAAAAAAAAACCCCTAGCCATCTCTCTCTCCTTTTTTTTTTTTTTTTTTTTTTCAAACAAACAACCCTAATCACCATGTCTGATGACGTACCTGAGTCCAAGACCAAGACCTCTGAGTCCCAAGTCCAAAACTCTTAGACACACTCGGTCTAGATTACCACAATTTGGCTGAACGGTGAAAACTTCCTTCACTGGTCCAGTCTGTGTGGATGTACATCCGAGGTAGAGGCAAAATCGGCTACCTGATGGGAGAAAAGAAGGAACCGAAACTTGAAGATCCATCCTACTCGACCTGGGATGCAGAGAATTCGATGGTGATGACCTGGTTGGTGAATTCTATGGAGGAGGACATCAGTTCTAATTATATGTGTTACTACACAGCAAAAGAACTCTGGGACAATGTCAACCAGATGTATTCAGACTTGGGAAATCAGTCTCAAGTTTATGAACTAACGCTGAAACTCGGAGAGATCCGTTAAGGAGATAACAGTGTTACAAAATATTTCAACTCTCTAAGATGTTTGTGGCAGGACCTTGATTTGTTCAGCGATTATGAGTGGAAATCGCCTGAAGATTGCAACCATTACAAAAAGAAGGTGGAAGACAACCGCACCTTCAAGTTTCTCATTGGAGTTAATGTCGAGTTTGATGAAGTGAGAGGCAGAATAATTGGACGACAGCCCCTGCCTTTAATCGGTGAAGTCTTCTCCGAGGTTCAAAGAGATGGAAGTCGCAGGCTGGTCATGCTTGGAAAAAAGTTATCAAATGGTGCTGTTGAGACCTCTGCCTTGGTCGCATCTGAAGCGAATATTAGCAGGAAACAAGATGACAAGCCACATCTTTGGTGTGACCACTGCAACAAGCCTCGCCATACCCGTGAAACCTGCTGGAAAATTCATGGTAAACCAGCGAATTGGAAGAGTAAGCAGGAAGGCAGATTCAACCGAGCCCCATTAGCTTATGAAGCCGAGGCACTTCCCTTCAGCAAAGAACAGATGGATCATCTTCTAAAATTGGTGAAATTCAATTCCTCATCTGGTACTCCTAATGCTTCTCTTGCTCAAACAGGTAACAACCCGAAGGCCTTATATGTTGTTCAAATTCCAGTGTTACCCCATGGATCATTGATTCAGGGGCTTTTGACCATATGACAAGTTTTTCTCATTTATTTCAAACTTATTCACCCTGTTCTAGCTTTGAAAAAATCAGAATAGCCGATGGTTCTTATTCTCCTATTGCAGGCAAAGTTTTGGTAAAACTTTCAAAAATTATTGATCTTAAAGTCTATCCTTCATGTCCATAAGCTTGCTTGTAACCTTTTATCAGTTAGTAAATTGTCCAAAGACTCTAATTGTCGTGTTCTCTTTTTTGATCCTATTGTGAATTTCAGGACCAGAGCTTGGGGAAGACGATTGGCAGTGCTAGAGATGATAGATGGTCTCTACTATTTTGAAGATGATATTTCAAGTAATAAAAAGGCTCAAGGTCTGAGTAGTTTTCGTTCTATCCATGTTAGAGAACAAATAATGCTATAGCATTTTAGACTAGGGCATCCTAGTTTCCCTTATCTTAAATTTTTTTTTTCCTACTTTGTTTAAAGGATTGGATTGTTCATCTTTTTATTGTGAGAATTGTTTTTTATCAAAGAGTCATCGTACTACGTATTCTCCCAAACCTTACCAAACATCAAAACCATTTTATTCAATCCATGGCGATGTTTGGGGCCCTTCTAGGATCACAACTCTTTCTCGAAAAAAATGGTTTGTGACTTTTATTGATGATCATGCACGTTTGTGTTGGGTGTATTTAATGAATGAAAAATCTGAGGTTGAAAAATTATTCAAGGATTTTTATATGATGATTGAAAATCAATTTCAAACAAAAATTGGCATTCTTCATACTGATAACGGCACCGATTACTTTAATGAAGTTTTAGGAAGTTTTTTAACAGAAAAAAGAATTTTTCACCAATTCACTTGTGTTGACACGCCCCAACAAAACGGAATTGCTGAAAGAAAGAATAAACATTTACTTGATGTTTCTCGTGCCATCATGTTTTCAATGAATGTTCCCAAGTATTTGTGGGGTGAAGCCGTTTTAATAGCAACATATTTGATTAACAGGATGCCTACTCGTGTTCTTAACTATTTTACACCCCTTGAAAACCTTAAAAAATCTTTTCCTGAAACTCAGATTTATTCCAACCTGCCTTTGAAAGTATTTGGGTGCACTGTCTTTGTCCATTTACCTAGTAGACTTCGGTCTAAATTGGATTCTCGGGCTGAAAAATGTGTATTTGTTGGGTATGTCCCGAATAAAAAGGGGTACAAATGCTTCAATCCGAAAACAAAAAAAATGTTTATCAGTATGGATGTCTTTTTTCTAGAAAATCATCCTTAATTTCAGAAAACTTTTCTTCAGGGGGAGAAAGAGAGAGAAGAAAATTTTTAGGAGATTTTTACTAATATTCCCTTACCTAAAACTATTGTCTCACACTCTATTACTCCGAACATTGATCGTTTTAAACAAGGAAATGATGTTCTATAATCAGGAAACCCGGGGCCTCCTAGTCCTAATCTGCCGAGCCTTACTGTATCTCTAACAGGGGGAGAAATCCTACCAATGGTTCCAAAAAAACCGAATCCTGAGCTTCTGGTTTATAACAGGAAAAAGACTCATCAAAAGAGTAGAGAGCCTACTATTGTACCTGAGCAAGGCCAATCAGAGGTCCCGAGCAATGACTCCTTGAACACTCAAGGTACTCTAAATCCTAACTTGTCTTCAGTTGTCCCTACTATTTCTAATCGTACAGAGTCACCTAGCCAAGTTTCTGTAGACCTTGATATCCCTATAGCTGTTAGAAAAGGAATCCGAACCTATACCCAGCATCCCATTGCAAATACTTGTCTTATGATAAACTTTCCAATAAACATAGGGTCTTTACTTCAAATATTTCTCACTTGTTTGTTCCAAGAAACATTTAGGAAGCACTAGATGATCCGAATTGGAAATCTGCAGTGTTAGAGGAGATGAATGCTCTTAAAAGGGGTGGAACGTGGGAGATAGTTGACTTGCCCAAAGGAAAGAAAACTGTTGGGTGTAAATGAGTTTTCACTATTAAGTGTAAAGCTGATGGTAGTGTGGAAAGGTACAAGGCAAGACTTGTGGCGAAAGGTTTTACGCAAACGTACGGCATTGATTACCAAGAGACGTTTGCTCCTGTAGCAAAAATAAATTCTATCCGAGTCTTATTGTAGTTGGCAGTTAATTCTAACTGGCCATTACATCAGTTGGACATAAAAAATGCCTTTTTAAATGGAGACTTGGAAGAAGAAGTGTTTATGAGCTTGCCACTTGGGTTCGAAGGAAAACACGGTCAGAGCAAAGTCTGTAAACTCAAAAAATCTCTGTACGGTTTGAAATAGTCTCCAAGAGCGTGGTTTGAACGCTTTGAAAACGCTGTGAAGAGTCATGGGTATCATCAGAGTCGGGCAGACCATACCATATTCTACAAACACAGTGAGGAAGGGAAAATTGCCGTTTTAATTGTGTATGTGGATGATATAATTTTGACAGGTGATGACATTGAAGAGTTGACTAGACTGAAGATGAACTTGCTAAAGATTTTGAAGTTAAAGATCTGGGAGCATTAAAATACTTCCTTAGAATGGAATTTGCAAGGTCAAGAGAAGGAATTTTCGTGAATAAATGAAAATATGTACTTGATTTGCTTAATGAGACAGGACTACTCGAGTGTAAAGCTGCTGACACTCCAATTGAAGTCAACCTGAAGTTAGAAGCTGCCGAACCCGAGAATATGGTTGATCGTGAAAGATATCAGAGATTGGTGGGAAGACTAATTTACTTATCTCACACACACCCAAATATAGCATTTGCAGTCAGTATAGTGAGTCAGTTCATGCACTGGAACACTTTGAAGCAGTGTACAAGATTCTGAGGTACTTAAAGGGCTCACTAGGTAAAGGACTTATGTTCAAGAAACAAGGTCATTTGCAAGTGGAGGTGTACATAGATGCTGATTGGGCAGGCAGTATAGTTGATAGACAATCTACCTCAGGATATTGCACCTTCGTTGGAGGAAACTTGGTCACGTGGCGAAGCAAGAAACAAAATGTAGTAGCGAGGAGTAGTGTAGAAGCCGAGTTCAGAGCACTCGCCCATGGGATTTGCGAAGCTATGTGGTTAAAAAGACTCCTTGAAGATTTGAAGGTTACTGTTTCTCCTCCAATTAGAGTCTACTGTGACAACAAGGCTGCCATTTCAATTGCTCATAATCCAGTCCTCCACGACAAAACCAAACATGTGGAAGTTGACAAACACTTTATCAAGGAAAAGCTTGATTGTGGTATGATTTGCATTCCTTATGTCTCTACTACTGAACAAGCTGCAGACTTCCTTACCAAAGGACTACACAAGAGACTGTTTGAAGTTTTAAGAAGCAAGCTAGCTATTGAGGACATCTACAAGCCAGCTTGAGGGGGAGTGTTGAAAAAGAGATATTCGGTTTTAATAAGACCAGATTTTAGGGGATATGATAGGCGTGTAAATATAGATAGTCAACGACTAAGATTAGGAAATTCTGTTAGTGTACAACCTGTAGTTACAGCCTGTAGTCATAGCCAGTGGTTTCCTTTTTTTAGGTTCTTGTATTTCCTATTTAACTAAAGCATTGTAAACCATTATTTATACGGCAATATACAGAATCTTTTCAATCTTTTCAATCGCCTATTCTATACAACACACACACACACATCTCTTCACCTTCTTCCTCTCTCTCTCTCTACACTTTGAGAGAGAGGTCCATTGATCATCAAAAGCTTGAAGAATGGAGCAAGAAGCACAACCAAAGGAGAAAACTCAAGCAAAGTGGGGTATAAATCTCTTGCTCTTCTTTTTTTCCATTAGTTTTGCTTACTTTTCTTACATTTGTCCATATGGTACTCTATATTTGCTTGTTTTGTTCATCTTTACATGCTTTGAGTTCTTTACTCTACTTTTGATGTGATATACACACACACGAGCGCACACATGTTTTGTAACAACGAGATGACATTATTGGCCTACCGTTGTTATAATCGGCCTTATACATGCAAAAATGGTTCTCGTGAGGTTACTAGGACCTCTTGGAGGCTAACTAAAGTGTTATCCCTTCACGGAATGTACTGGTAGCTTTCCGAATTCGGAACCACCATCGAGGGTATTTTTTACACTTTATACATGCATTAACCATCAAACCAGACATTTTCTACACTTTTCTTTACAAAACAACCATCCCGGTCATTTATGACCATTTTTGACTTGAAAATGGTCGTTTCATTTAAAAAAGATAATTTTTGTCAGTTCTCGACATTTTAAAGACCTGTTTTAGCTAAAGTGGTCAATTTGGTCGTTTACGACTTCTTCAAAAACCACTTTTAAGTAATTGGTCATTTTTTGCCTTTTTTGCATCAAAAATCATTTTCTTGCCAAAGTGGTCGTTTTTGGTCACTTTTGGTACAAATTTTTTTTTTCAAAACAAAGTCACCATTTTGGTTATAATTGGGTCATTTAAAAACCACTTCAAGTGAAGTGTGCATTTTTCAAGTCAATAAAATGACCTCTAAAATAAAATGACCATTTTTAAGTTCGAAGCCGCACTGACTAAAACCGGACACATACACTTCCAATCTAAGTAAACCAATCAATCAAATCAAGTTCCATCATCACTTTCCAAAAGCGAGCACAAGCATAAACACATACACACGCACAGATCCCAAGAGCACATAAGTTCTCAAAATTGTCCCTTATTTGGAGATACCCAGCATGAATGGATAATCGTTGTCCGTCAATGCATCTAATGACAATACAATGTCTAGCAAAGCTTTGTCAACCGGCTTACGGCCTAAGGTTTATGGTTTTTAAGTGGGACCGACGTGACCCCTCCATCTTCCCTGGAGATTACTAGTTGTATGGCATTAGAACATTGATTAACAAATTGGAAATGTCCTTTCAATGTATCTTCAAATAGCCAACCCAAATCATGCAGACTCATTTTATCCAAAACATGAATAGTTCATACTGGCTTAGGATCATCGTTACCACTGATGTATCCTTGACTGCATAATGTTTAGAATCATTCCGACCAAAATAAGCGATTAAGTCGTCTAAGGAGTTTTGGTCTTTAAGCAGGATTGTAATGATCTTGCACATCCTTCCTGGGAACTTGTCTGGTTGTGCATAACGGGATTGCGGTTGGTAATTCGGAAACATCCTCTGAATAAATGAACATTTATGTCAGGATCCAATGACCCTCATCTTCAATCATCCCTCCAATCATAGCACAACTTTGAGACACACACCATGGACTGCATTCGGTCCACTTGAATCATAAAACTAGGCGGAGACCTCAAAATACTCAACTATGAGCACCATAATGCTCATGCTCCCCTTTGCATCCTTTCACATTCCCTCTTTGTGGGTGGAGACCCTATAATATTCATTCAGGGATATACCAAGATATCCCCGTTTATCTTCATTTCAACTCTCTGTGGGTGGAGACCCTATAATACTCATTCAGGGATATACCAAAATATCTCTGTCTATCCTTTTCATAACAATCCTTTTTGGGTGGAGACCCGATATACCAAAATTTCCCTGTCTATCTTTTTCATAACCACCCTTTCTGGGTGGAGATCCTATAATACTCATTCAGGGATATACCAAAATATCCTTGTTTATTTTCATTTCAAAACACCTGGGTGGAGACCCTAGAATACTCATCTGTGGACACTATAATGTCTACTTCACTTTTCAATCTCACTCCTTGCGGGCGGAGGCCCTAAAACTCACACTCGAACCACATAAGTTTCACATCCCTTTTCATCCGTGGACACCGTGATGTCTACTTCCCTTTTCAATCTCACTTCTTGCGGGCGGAGGCCCTAAAACTCACACTTGAACCGCATAAGGTTCACATCCCTTTTTGGCACTGACGAAGGTCCTTAAACTCACTTGGAGTTGACCATGACTCACCCCCTTTCATTTCTTCACTCCTGAACTACGTTCTGACTTGATTCCCACACCTTGGGATGCGTAGGCAGCTTGGGACACTCCCTGAGCCCAATCAGGTCCCTCATCACCTTTACAATTCCCTCTACCGGGACCATCATCCGTCATTTAATCACCATCTCTCCATATATCACTTCCATCACCATCTCCACAAATAAATGAAAACTTGATTGCATGTACCTCATCATCAATCATTGCACAATTATATGAATGGAAATGGAATTTAGCACATAGTATAGGTGACCGTACTTGGTACGGGTGTCTTGGGGTGCCTAACACCTTCCCTAAGCGTAAATAAACCCCCGAATCCCACATTTGGTGAAGCGGACCATGACTCATTTAGGGCCCCATTTCAATCCAAATTCTTCATCCTTGTTGACCTAACACACCAGAACCCAATGTTAGGTGACAACTCCTCATTTATTTGAATTTGGCCTAATCAAATCAATCACCTCCAAATTACACCCCCGTCGCATTTAAATGTCCGGCATGGCAACTGACCTCCGGCTGCCGCGGGGGACAAAGCTCGAGTGGGTTTTCCTTTCCCATTGATGGAAAAATCCGGGCGCGACATTCTTCCAGTCCTTACCTAATTCACGTTCTTTTGTTTTTTCTTTACAAACTTTGCAATTGTGGCATTCTTGTTTAGGATAAGCAAGTTTTATTTCTTAAGTTAATAAAAGCTTAAAAGACTTCGAAGTTTCATTGTGTGGTTTGTGAGCTTTCTAAACACACTAGATCCAGTTTTATTCCTTGTATGCCTCGTACTCTTGCTGCCTTTGATTTAATACATTATGATGTGTGGGGTCCTTCTCTCGTTATTGCTTTGTCTGGTTATCGGTATTGTGTTACTATCACACACAGTGTGTATGGGTATATTTGCTTTAAAAGAAGTATGAGGTTCTTCATGTGTTTACTCAATTCCTCCAGTTTGTAAAAACCTAGTTCAATACGGTTGTCAAAAATATTCGGTTAAATAATGGGTGTGAATACATTTCCAATGACTTTCGCTCTTAACTCAATGAAAAGGGGATTTTACAACAACTTACTTGTCCCTAAACCCCTGAACAGAATGGTGTGGCAAAATGTAAAAACCGTCACATCATGGTTGTTGTTTGGTGCCTTTTACGAGGAATGAATGTACCAAAATATTTTTGACATATATGGCTATTCTCACTGCCTGTTATCTAATCAATCGTACATAAATGGTAAATCCCCTCTTCAAATTCTTCAGCTTGACACTACTTTATTGTAATGACCCGAACCCGGGGGTCCAAATCAATTAAAGGTTGTTATCCATCTTGAATCAATGTATGGTCATTTGGAACATATGAAACCTGTCCCAACAACCATTTATACATAGTCACATTGATGTAATAAATTCATACATTGAAGTGAATTATCTTTAATGGTTTCAAAAATATAATTGAGTTACAAAACAACTTCTTCATAACAAAATAGGGTTTATTACATTATCAAATGTCCCATAAGTCATAAGTTGGCATGGAAATTAAGTGGAGGCCTCAAAAGATAGAAATTAGGTCTCGACCTCATTTCTACCCAAAAACGAATACATTGGTTAACAAATACTAGTTTACCAAAATAATACATGTTTAGTTACAAGATGCAATTTACATCAAAATTAACATGCTTCAAAATAGACTAATCATCAAGTCGACAAAAGAAGTCCTCAATTGGTCCAAAGATGACATTGTAGGTTGTCCATTACTTCTTTTCTGTTTCCTAAAAAATGTTAAGTAGAGGAATGAGCACAACGGCCCAGTAGAGATTGCCCAAGTGGTATCTCCTCAAGTAAAGTAATCAATCACATGCTTTACACACAAAGAATAGAAATCGGATGTGGGGATCATGCCAGGCCATTTTCATCATCAAGTAACCATCATCATTAACCACATGCACTGCAATGCATGGAATGCACTATGCAACCACGTACTACACACACACCTTCACATATCCACACACACATTGAAAACGAACTAACTAGCCGGACTTTGGCTACCTCCCTCGGTCCCTTGGGAGAATTTGCTAATCGTTCTTAGCAAATGGTACCTCCCAACTACCATTTGGGGCCCGAGTTGCTAAATTATTCACAGTTACCTCCCGTATCCCTATTAACTAATTAGCATCGCCGACAAAGGGGTACCTCCCTAAGGTCGGGTTTGAGAAGACCTTTTCTCCAAAACCTATCAAATTCACATTTCCTTCTCTTCCATATTCCACACACGTCTCTACACACCCTAAATCACATGCTTATAAAAATGTCATCAATGCCATGTGAATGAAATGCGCCATATGTAAATCATTCAACTCTTAACAAGAATTTCTCAATTCTATAGACAATTCATCCTTGCAAGGGTCTTCAATTGATAGACATAACATCATTGATGATAATATAAACAAGTAGCATGCTATCATCACATCGTCACATCATTCTAGCATACATTAGTCCCAGGGTTCATCAATTAACATGTATAGCCCAACAAATAGCACATTGAATAACATATTACTCACAATTATACACAAAGCACCTATGTAATCGCATATAACTCAACAATTTAACAAATACATCAACATGTATAAAACCCTAGGTATCAATTAACTTACTAACAACAAATTAGCATGCCTGAAAGAAGGAAAAACATAAAATCACTTACAAAACTAAAGAAAATTGACAATTAGACAACTTTACCTTCAAATGATGCAAAAGCCCTAAAATTCGAAAATCTTAATGTCCACCAAATGCAACTTTACTCCACTCAAATCGAAGCCCTCGTCGAGCTTTCCAACTTTGCCTTCTATGGCAAAAGATCAAATCTCAAAGGAAGGAGGTGAAATCCAAGCTTAAAGTATATAAATTCTAAGTTTGTAGAGAGAGAAAGTAATATATATATATAGAGAAGAAATCTCGGCTAAAGAAGAAAAAGAATGGGCCAAATTCTGAATATGTGGTCTTTAGTACATAATTTTGGTCAAGGTGGGTCCCGTTTTAACCCTTAAAATGTCTAAAATGCCCATTCATGCACTTAACCCCACAAACATGCTACAATTGCATAGATAAACATATACACACATAGATATGCACCAAATAATAAATATGAAATGCACATGGACTCAAAAAGATTACCTGAGCACGAAAAATCCGGGAGTGGGGCCCATACGAAATCTCCTGGACCAAAAATCCAAAAAATGACAAAAATGACACGGAATGCATTTCTAAGAGTTTTAAACTCAAAGAAATGCCCTCATTGACTCTCAGGGTCGACACGACACTCTAATCGATGCCTGACATGCAAAACGAGGCATCGGGAAAAATAAATACTAAAAAATTGAAAAATACTGAAAAATGCGGAATGTCACAATCTCCCCAACTTACAAAGATTTCTTCTCCGAAATCAAGTCACCTCACATGCGAAGGACCACATGACACTTCAAACGGAGTACGCCTCCAAGTACCCTACACCACGCGCTACACGTGAAAATTACAATCCAAAGAAACCTTACTTCCTAGTGTCATTCGTAACCCTTTGCTCATAACCTAACGTATCCTCAAACGAATGGTGACCACCAACCACATGCTACCTCACCCCCATAATAGCTAACTGGACGCAAAGGTACACATCGTATGGGATAAAAGCATCCTACCGTCACTTGTCACAATCAAGGACATCATCTATATCCTCAAGGAAACCACTAAGCACCAGAGGCACAAGTCCCCAACACTGATTCCGCGAATCCATCCAGACCCAACCACTCGAAACCATTAGAATCACCATTCCCTTAACCTGAACATAACTACCAGTAAACAATATATCCTTAAATGATGATACTCGTCAATCCACATGAATACACACATTTTTAAAGGAATTCATTCAACTCAAATCATCACAATTCTCAACCATCTGCCCTCACATACACGAGATCAAGAAACCTACTCAACCCAAAGTCAAAAGTGACCCAAAACATAAAAACTGCGTTAACGTAATCCTCATAAGACAACTCACCAGGAAACTGTTGGATTCCATACAAGGTAGATCCTACCTACAACACCCCACACAATCCACGCTAAACACCTTGTTGAAATATCTGTATTATTATTATTATTATTATTATTATTTTTATTAGTTGTTTTCAGCCTTTTATTAGGTGTTTTATATAAGAACCCTATTATCATAGGATCACGTAGATAAGACCCCCGTAACCCTTGCACTGGACTCCTTGGGTAACCCTCTGTTTTTTACTCCTTTTTTAGGAGAATTCCCTTAGGTTTTTTATGACCTAAGGTCTTTCTAGTTTTTTTTCCTTTGTGGGTTGTTGGTGTTTGTTCGGTAGCATATTTAGAGGAAAGCGCCAATTTTTCTGGCCTTGTTTTTTTTTTCTTCTTCATGCTTTGACGTGTGGACCAGCCTTATTTTGGTACTATGACTGATTCTAGTAGCCAAAAGGACACTTTATCCTCTGTCCAGCATACTTTATCTTCGGCACATCATATTTCGGCACAACGGGTTACTATTGTGCTCTTGAATGGGCATAACTTCGTATCTTGGTCCCGTTCTCTTTAACTCTATATTGGAGGGAAAGGGAAAGCTAGTTGGCTTTTGAGTCTGGTTAAGGAAGGAACCGGAAAAGACAGATACTAAATATATTGCATGGGACATAGACAGGTGGACCATTAGGGGTTGGATCTTCAACTCAATGGAGGAGCGTATCTATAATATGTTCATGTTTCACACTTCCGTTTTTCGTCTGTGGCAAGCCCTTAACAAGATGTATGCCCATTCCCGCAATGACGCTCGTATCTTTGAACTCTATCAAGAGATTGCTCATGCATCTCAGGAGACACTCAAGCTGTCAGTATTAGATTATTTTGGGTACCTCCAGTGTAGGTGGGAAGAATTAGCACAGTATGAACCTCTCTCCTTCTCTGAAGAAACTGCAACTCTTTTGGTCAAGAGACTGGACTGCCAGCATACCTACCAGTTTTTTATGGGTTTACGATCTGAGTTTGATGCTCTTAGAACTCAGATCATAAACACTTCTCCTATGCCTAATTTATATGATGCCTTCCCGACTGTTGACCATGAGAAGCATAGACATCAGATCTCTCAACCAGTAGCTTTACCAGAGACTTCAATTGATTAGATGGCTCTTGCTGCTAATTCTAGACTTTCAGAGGGAAAGATTATTTGTCAACATTGTAGAGCCACGGGTTATGTAAAGGATCGTTGCTTTAAGCTTCATCCCGAGCTAAAGCAGAAATTTTCTCGCAATCGTCTTTCTAGCCGTGGCCGCATTGCCGCAGTGGCTGATACTATTGATGGGTATACTACTCCATAGATTGTTGTCCCTCCTGCTTCAACTCCCCCCAGACCATCTTTTCAAGACTTCAATCAGTTATAGTCCTAGATTGGTTAGTTTCAGGAGCAGTTTGGAGCTTTATCTACCAAGGCTGGCTCTTTTATTCCCACGGTTACTATAGCTACAGGTACTCCTTCTGCTTTTCATGTTAAAACGGGAAAACCTACTTGGGTTCTGGATTCCGGAGCCAATGATCACATGATTGGTGAGTTATCATTATTTTTTACTCCCGTACCCCTATTAATCAGGCTGTTAATCTAGCCGATGGGTCAACCACCATTATTTGTAGTAAAGGAGATGTTAATCTATTCCTTGATATTATTTTACCATCTGTTCTTCATGTTCTTAACTTTGCCTTTAATCTTCTATCTGTTAGCAAACTTACCAAATCACTAAACTGTGCAATGATTTTCTTTCCTCATTACTGTGTTTTATAGGACCTGTGTTCGAAGAGGATTTTTGGCATGAGCACGATGGCCTCTACTACTTTGGGGATCCTCCACTGACACCTCCTCCACTTGCTTCAAGCCTTTAAGCCTCTGTTCTTCCAGTTTCTAGATCTTATGATTTTTCTTTTCAGACTTTAAATTTATGGCATGCTCGCCTTGGGCATGTAAACTTTCAGTATTTATGTCTGCTTTTCCCTCCATTAATAACGGCTTGTAAGGATAATAAGTTTCAATGTGAGATTTGTGAGCATTCTAAACATACTAGATCTAGTTATATTTCTCATATGCATCGTGCACCTCGTATGTTTGATCTCATACATTCTGATGTGTGGGGTCCTTCTCTTGTTACTACTTTTTCTGGGCATCGTTATTATGTCACATTTATTGAAGATTATTCCTGCTGCATATGGGTATATTTACTTAAAAAGAAATCTGAAGTTTTTCCCTTGTTCACTCAATTCCTCCAAATGATCAAAACTCAATATAAAACTGTTGTTAGGAATATAAGGTCTGACAATGGTCGTGAATATGTTTCCAATGAGTTTTGGTCTCAACTTAACCCACAGGGTATTCTTCATCAACTTACTTGTCCATATACCCCTGAACAAAATGATGTGGTAGAGCATAAAAATTGCCAACTAATGTAGTTGTTCGATGTCTTTTAAGTGGTATGAATGTGCCAAAGTCATACTGGCACATGGCGGTTCTTACAGCTACTTTTCTCATTAATCGTACCCCTAGTAAAGTATTAAATGGTAAGGCCCCTTATAAGTGCTTCAGCTTGATATTACTCTTTTTTCCATCATGGTTCAGGTGTTTGGATGTACATGTTTTGTTTAGAATCGTAGCCCTTCTCGTACTAAACTTGATGACAAGGCCAATAAATGTATCTTTTAGGATACTCTTCAATGTCAAAAAGTTATCGGTGTATTGATCCTGTACACAAACACATGTATCACTCTCTTGATGTCACCTTTCATAAGCATACCCCTTTTTATGGTTCTAACACTATCTTACGGGAAACTTTTACTCCCGATCAAGAAGTTTCTCCTCTTGCTCGTTCTTTTCCTATTTTTCAAGAAGAGTTTTCTCTTGTGGTTTCCTCACCCCCTTTGCAGGTTTATTCTCGCCTCCCTCGTGCTCCGCCTCCACTGCCTTCATCCTCCTTAGATACAGGTTCAGGTACATCTCCTCTCTCTCCTTTACATTTCCCTGACTTGTTCCTGAGTCTCGGTATCCCACTCGGGACTGCAAACCCCCTGCTCGATTTGGATTAGCTTGTAGTATTGATCATCCTATTTCGCAGTATATCTCTTATGATAGTCTTTCAGGGTCTTATCGAGCCTTTCTAGGCAAACTTGATTCCATTTCCATCCCCAGAAATGTCTCTGAGGCTTTCCGGAATCCCAATTGGATGTCTACTATGATGGTAGAAATGGATGCTCTACAGCAAAATGAAACATGGGAGCTTGTATCTCTCCCTCTTGGTGAAAAGACTGTTGGTTGCAAATGGGTATTCAGTGTTAAATATTTGGCCGATGGTTCTATTGATCGGTATAAGGCTCGTTTGGTTGCCAAAGGGTTTACTCAGATTCTTAATAAAGACCTTAATGATACCTTCGCTCCAGTGGCTAAATTGACCTTAGTTCGTTTGCTTGTCTCCCTGGCTGCCTCTCACAATTGGCCTCTTCATCAGCTTGATGTGAAGAATGCTTTCCTTAACGATGATCTTCTTGAGACTATTTATATAGATCCTCCACCTGGTTTCCGGGCTGAGGGGGAGTATGTTGGAAAGGTCTGTCAATTGCGGAAGTCTTAGTATGTGTTAAAACAATCTCCCAGAGCTTAGTTCAGCCGCTTCAGTGATGTAATTCTATCCATGGAGTTTGTTAGATGCCATTCTGACCATACATGTTGTACAGTATTATATGAGTTGTCACGTTGTACAATATTGTATGAGTTATCACACGTGTACAGTTAGTATTGTATAAGTTGTCACCTACCTCTCATTACCATATATAGAATTACTATGTATAGGGTTTACTTGTTCTCCACTCACCTACTACCGTAGCTTTTCCTATATAAACATTATTGTATTATTGTATTACTCATTCAATAAGATATACGTTTTCATGTATTCTCTTTTTCTCTCTCTTTCAATATGGTATCAGAGCGGAAATCGATCCCTCTTAAATTATTATTTTTTGTTTAGTCTTATTCAGACTCTGATCTTGATTCCATCTTGGCTTTCTCTAAGCAATCGCTTCTCGGTGATCTCTCCTTGGTGATTTCAGTTCTCGTCTCGGCAATTTCTCTCGGATCCCTCCTCGGCTTTCTCTCAGCAATCTCTTCTCGGCGATCACTCCTCGATGATCTCAGTTCTCGTCTCGGCAATCTCTCTCGGATCCCTTCTCGGCTCTCTCCTCGATAATTTCTCTTGGGTTCATCTCGGCTAGATCTTGGTTCTCTTATCTCGGTTCCCTCTTGCTACTATATCTCATTTGTTCGGCAACTTTTGTGATGGATACTAAGGAATCCCATCTACTTGGGTCAATCACCAGCACTAAACTGAAAGGCTCAAACTACCTTCAATGGTCTCGAGCCATAGAGGTGTTCTTACGGGCTCGAGGAAAATTGTCATATCTTAAATCAACCAAACCTATCCGTGATGAAAAGATTATTGAGGCTTGGGAGAAAGAATATACTCAGATTATAACTTGGTTATGGAACAGCTTGGAGCCTGAGATCTTCAACAACGTGTCATTCCTATAATCTGCCAATTTGGGAAAATCTCAGGGACATGTATTCTTCATAGAAGAATATTTCTCGTATTTATCAGTTGTACCAGGATATTTTTAATCTCCAGCAAGGAGATCGTTCTTCTGTTGAAGATTATTACTCAGAATTGAAGGGCATGTGGGAAGAATTAAATGTCTACCAACCATTGACTACAGACACAGAACAACAAAAACGACACAGGGAGGAGTTTCGAGTGGCAAAATTTTTATCTGGACTTAAACCCGAACTAGCTCCAATCAATTCGCAGATTTTGTCTGGCAAGGAGATACCCATAGTAAGTGAGACTTTTGCTCGAGTTCGAAGAGCATCTATTCACGCCACTGTGATTGAGAAGGACAACCACTTTGCTCTTGTTGTTCCTTCTGAGCGAGATGATACTTTCCGTGGAGGACAAGGGGGCAGAGTTCCTTCTAACCCAGGTCGTGGTACTCGTGGTGGTGGAGGGGGACGCGGCGGCAAGAAGTGTACTCATTCTGGCCGAAACAATCACTATGTTGACTTCTGCTGGGCTCTTCATGGCAAGCCAACTTGGGCTAATCAAGCTTCGGTATTTGAGAAGACTACTCCTACTCCTGTGAATAAACAAGTCGTTCTTTCCAAAACCGAATATGATTCTCTGGTAAAGTGTGAGCGTGCAAATCAGCCATCCTCCATTGCTACTATCGTTACTTCAGGTAATACGTATCTCCATGCTTCCTCTTCTACACCTTGGATCATTGATTCAGGGGCATCCGATCACATGACAGGTAACCCATCCCTTCTTTATGATATTTATCATGTTTTCTCACCATCGGTTGTTACTATAGCGAATGGTGCCAAATCACCTGTTCATGGAATTGGTACCTTCCGTACTTCGGGTCTCACTTTTTCATCAGTTTTATATATCCCTCAATTTTCAGTCAATTTATTGTCAGTTCACAAAATCATTTCAGATTTAAATTGCTTAGTTACTTTTTCTCCTTCCCGTTGTGTCTTTCAGGATCTTAAGAAGAAGAAGACGATTGGTGGGGGGTTTGAGAAAGATGGTCTTTATTACTTCCGGCCAACTACTACTCCGACAACTCTACATTCCACCTCCTCTTCAGCTTACTAGTGGCATTGCCACCTTGGACATCCCTTTTCAAATAGTCTTCGAGCCTTGGTCCCTTCTTTAGTTGATTTTGCCAAGTTTAATTGTACTACTTGCAAACTTAGTAAACATCGTCGGGCTACTTTTAAGTCTTGCTTTGATAATAAAAGTTTAAAACCTTTTGAGTTAGTACATTCGGATGTTTGGGACCAGCTCGTACTACTGGTTTGTTTGGTGCTCGTTATTTTGTATCATTTATTGATGATTATTCACGTTTAACTTGGGTTTATATTCTTAAAGATAGATCTCAAGTATTCTCTGTTTTTCAATCGTTTTATGTTGAAATTCAAAATTAGTTTAATGCAAAATTACTTATTTGTAGAACTAACAATGCCCTTGAATATTCACTTCATGTTTTTCAAAAGTTTCTCGAGTTGAGGGGCATTATCCATCAAACATCTTGTGTTGATACCCCCTCAACAAAATGGAGTTGCTGAACGGAAGAATGGTCCACTCCTAGCTACCGCTCGTGCCTTAATAATTCAAATGCATGTTCCAAAACATTTTTGGGCAGATGCAGTTTTGGTTGCTGCTTATCTTTTAAACTGCATGCCTTCTAGCAAGGAAAATCACCCTTCCAAATGACGTTTCCTTACAAAAACCCTTTTTCCATTCCTCTAAAGGTGTTTGGGTGTGTTTGTTTTGTTCATAATCTAAGCCCGGGAAGAGGCAAACTTGATCCTCGTGCTCACGAATGTATTTTCATAGGTTATTCTCGCACTCAAAAGGGATATAAATGTTACAGTCCAACTCTTCGTAAACAATTGTGTGTGCAGATGTAACTTTCTTTGAGGATGTTCCTTATTATTCCTAGGAAGGCAGTCGTTTGGAAGACTCTATTCTTCAAGAGTCTGTTCTTCCAACTCCAATTTTTTATTCTGACATCCCACTAGCTCTTATTGTCTATGCTCGTCGTCGGAAAAGAGTAGTTAGTCATGTTCCAACGACTAAAGTAGTAAACCCAGCCTTGCCACTTCCACCAGTTGCTTCAACGCCTGGAGATTCTTCCATCTCTCCGGACTTTGATCTTAATAAACCTAGTGCTGTTCGGAAAGGTAAACGGTCTTGTACCAATCACCCTATCTCTAATTTTGTATCGTATAATAAATTGTCCTCCTCCTTTCAAGCATTTTGTTTATCATTATCCTCTATTGCTCTTCCTAAGTGAGGCACTTTCTCATATAGGGTGGAGGAAAGCTATGGAAGAATAAATAAACGCTTTAAAATTGAATCATAATTGGGACCTTGTTCTTAAGCCTGTTGATACTCAAGTTGTTGGTTGTTGTTAGGTTTTTACTGTTAAAACAAAAGCCTGATGGTACTGTTGACCATCTCAAAGCTCGACTTGTTGCTAAAGGCTACACTTTGACTTGTGGCCTTGATTATACTGAGACGTTCTCTCTTGTGGCCAAACTACATTTTGTTTGTGTGATAATCTCTCTTGCAGCTAATCTAGACTGGCCACTTCATCAACTGCCTCAAACAGTCCCCTCGTGCATGGTTTGATAAGTTTAGTAAAGTAGTGGTAGCTCATGGTATGAGCAGAAGCCAGGTTGACCACTCTCTCTTTTTTAAGAAAATGAAACGTGGTATTGTGATTCTTGTGGTGTATGTAGATGATATTGTTATCACCGGCAATGACAAAGATGGGATACAAGTTCTAATCCATCACTTTAGTTCTAGCTTCCTTACTAAGGATTTAGGCAAATTGCGGTATTTTCTAGGAATTGAGGTGGCTCGGTCGAAGCAAGGCATTAGTCTTTCTCAGCGGAAGTATACTCTTGATCTCTTACAGGATACTGGATATCTTGGTTCGAAACCTATAGCTACACACATGGAGACTAATGTAAAACTTAAGGTGGATGATGGTGACCCACTTGATGATCCAGAGATGTATCGGAGACTTGTAGGTAAACTTATTTACCTCACAATCACTCCTCCAGACATCTCCTATGCAGTTAGTGTTGTGAGCCAGTTCATAACCAGTCCTCGGGTACCTCACATGGAGGTAGTTGTACTCACCTTGAAGTATCTCAAGGGTGCTCCAGGACGTGGTCTGCTTTATCGATCTTCTGGACATCTTCGGATTGATACACAGATGCAGATTGGGCCGGTTCTCCATCTGATCGACGGTCAACCACGGGTTACTGCACCTTCATAGGAGGAAATCTAGTAACTTGGAGGAGTAAGAAACAGTCAGTTGGCTCGTTCCAGTGCTGAAGCAGAGTATCGTGCCATGACACACACTGCCTGTGAACTTACTTGGTTGAAAACCCTTTTACAGGAACTTAGGATTTCAGTCCAGTACCCAATTCCTCTCCATTGTGACAATCAGGTAGCTATTCATATTGCTAGCAATCCAGTCTACCATGAGAGGACTAAACACATTTAAGTAGATTACCATTCTATTCGATCTAAAGTTGACTTGAATGAGATTGTTCCACCTTTTGTTCGTTCTGGTAGGCAGCTGGTAGACATCTTCACTAAGGCGCTTCCCAAGAACTCTATTGATTCCATATATAGTAAGCTGGGAGTTATTAACATTTATTCTCTAGCTTGAGGGGGAGTGTTGTACAGTATTGTATGAGTTGTCACACGTGTACAGTTAGTATTGTATGAGTTGTCACATACCTTTCATTACCATATATAGAATTACCATGTATAGGGTTTACTTGTTCTCCACTCACCTACTCCCGTAGCTTCTTCTATATAAACATCATTATATTATTGTATTACTCACTCTATAAGATATACGTTTTCATGTATTCTCTTTCTCTCTCTCTCTTTCAACACATGTTTTATCCACTATTCCTCCACTGGTCGATGTATCATTCTTCTTGTCTATGTTGATGATATCATCATTACTGGCAATGACATCCTTGGGATTGCTTAAGTAAAGCTTTAATTGGCTAAAGCTTTTGATGTGAAAGACCTTAGGCAGCTCAGATATTTCTTGGGAATTGAGGTTGCTAGATCTAAGCATGGTATCTCTTTATTGCAAAGGAAGTATGTCTTGGATCTTCTTCAAGACACGGGTATGCTTGGGTGTAAACCTGCTTCCATTCTTATGGATCCTAATATCAAGATCTCGGCTGAATCTGGAGATCTTCTTTTTGATCCCGCGTAGTATCAGTGTTTAGTAGGAATATTGATTTATCTTACCAACACCCATCCTGATTTGGCTTTTGCTGTTAATATTGTGAGTCAGTTTATGCATTCTCCTCGTACTGGTATATCATATTCTTTGATATCTTAAGTCCTGTCTTGGACTTGGAATATTCTATTCTTCGAGCAGGCAGGTTGGGTTATCCTGTTTTAGTGATGCAGACTATGCTGGGTCCAAAACTGACAGACGTTCCACATATGGCTTCTGTACTTTCTATGGAGATCATCTTATATCCTGGAAAAGTAAGAAGCAACCTATAGTTTTGAGATCTTCGGCAGAGGTTGAGTATCGTGCCATAACCCTGGGTACTTGAGAGAGTCTCTGGCTTCGATCTTTCTTGGAAGAACTAGGGCTAAGTGAAAAACAGTCCTCAAACTTGTTTTGTGATAATAAGTCAGCCATCATGCTTGCTTCAGATTTTGTTCTTCATGAGAGGACTAAACATATAGAGATGGACATTCATTTTATCAGAGAGATGGTTTGTTCGGGGATTATCAAGTTGTGCTTTGTTCGGTCCTCTAGTCAGTCGGCAGATGTGTTCACCAAATCCGTTAGTCCATCTTTGCTTCATTCCTCGATTACCAAGCTAGGCTTGATTGATATCTTCACTCCAGCTTGAGGGGGAGTGTTGAAATATCTGTATTATTATTATTTTTATTTTTATAAGCTGTTTTCAGCCTTTTATTAGGTGTTTTATGTAAGATCCCTATTTTCATGGGATCACGTAGATAAGACGTAGATAAGATCCCTTTAATCATGGGATCACGTAGATTTTGGCATATTTCCTATTTTTCTTTGATTTGGTTTCCTTTCTTTGTACCCTATTCTTGTATATAAATATAGTTTTTGGTTCTTGGTTTGAGTACGCTAAAACCTAAAACTTCTTCTTTTCACCCTAAGTGCTCACAAGGATAGAGGTTACAAAGCCGCTTAACGCACCAACACGCGAGCTCTACTCGTAATCCCAAGGATACGCATAAAACTGTCCCCGACATCTATTCCATAGCTGAACAACTGACCACTGACTCTAAGATCGAGCAACTCATCACACTTATCGGGAATACAACTCCTTAATGGTCGTTACAAAGAGAAATCACCCATGCACTCACATGCATGATCCACAACACCCATTCTACACGAAACTCACTTCCAAATAAAACATCCAACTCCTATCTACATGACACCTTGCATCTTACCCTGGTCATCATTAATCCCACGAAACAATCAATGACCTTTGACCCGACATTCTGTCAACGGCAGAACTAATTCAGGAAAAATGGCTGGCTAGGCCACTCCTCCCCATCAGTTCATCCCTGACATTCATGTCGTTCTTGTCTTCAGGTCGGAACTCTAATCATTACTTACACAACTCTAAAAGGAAGAATAAGCATTGCACCTGCAATCCTTTAAATCCCCAAGCACGAGATGTCTCAGTCCAGTGACTAGTGACTACACACACAGGCTCTCCAAAACCATCCCTCCAGGAAGTTCACATACGTGAATCTTCAAGAGCGAAAGCAACCACCACGTCCATTCTTTAAATCAAATGACCACTCGCACCTAGCCGTCATTGCAACAAGACACTGAGGAAAATAGCATTCCCCGATGACAACTCACACCTTAAACTTGAATGGTTATGAATCTGGAACAACCGTCACCAAAACTAAGGACTTTACCTCCCTCCACAGAAGTAAGTCAACCAATCCAATCAAATCCTCACCAGAGGTTCCCAACAAGGAGGGGACTCTATGAAAGTCTCGTCATCCGCTGGCACGCACAACTCCTACATAGAGAAACGAAACCCGTAAACAACAACGTCTATAGTAGGACAAAATCAAATAGGAAGGGAAATAGACCCTACACTCCTAAGAAACTGACACTTGAGTCTGCATGTCCTTAATACCCAGTCACATAATACTCGTCAAGCGTCCATCCGTGGATATCCACCCTCACGCAAGGTGAAACTGAACTACTCACACACAAGGAAAATGGATAACTCATGACAACGCATACAGAACTCTCAACCACGTGGAACCCTGACTCGTCTCTACGCGATTCCGTCCCAAACCAACAACCTCATACCACCCATGCCTATCCGGAATCCCCTGAAAAAAAAAACCAACTCTGAGACTCCACACATGAAGTGCCAAAATGCCGATGCAAAAGGAAATGAACCTAATATAAACTACATGCACATTGAGGGCCAGGAATGCCACACATAAATAAAATAAAATAAAAATATACCTCCACATAAGAACATCAATAAACACAACGTAATAAACGCTGGGGAGTAACCAACGCTACTCAGGATACTGCGTCCTACTCAATCTAGCGAAAATTCCTCCCCAAGTAACAACCTTTATCTCGGGAGAACGATGACACACTATTAACCCGTGCCACCAAAAATCTCCAAGGTTACCTAACTACTCACACAGTGCACAAAACGCCTACGACATTCGTCACTACAACCTACCGACTCATCAAATGGAGCGACGTGCCTATGTGGTAACACCATTCTAACCAAACCCAAGAGAAGAGGACAATCTACAGTCGCCTCCTCGAATGCCTAACCACCTCACAAAATCAATTATGGATAGCAGTCAACCACCACATTCAACTCGAACACTCAGGTCACACCCTATGCCGACTTACTCCTCAATACAAGAACCTTACGTTCCAACACCTCCATTATCATCTCTCTTATTGACTGCTCAAACCTCCTATCTCCTGTAAACAACGAATCTCCCCTAGTCAACCTCTCCTTCAATCATTCAAAAATGACGCCAACACGACATGAGAGTACGCATCACTCTCGATACTCGACACCACAGTCAACAACCCGCTATAAGGATAAGAATCTTACGTGGCAATGCTACAATAACAAACCCCAAGAAGGAAATAGACATCATGACAAACGGCTATACACTCAAACCGTATCCTAAGGTTGCCTGCAAAACAATGGTTATTCACTGGTATCTAACTAGACACTCGATTCATACTTCCCAAACGAACTACTTGACCAATCAAAAGGTCCCACATCTCTAACGCTCCCATCACTATCCTTTTCCCGATCAATCATTACGAATACCATCCATCACGATGGGATGTCCACATCGATTTCATTTGAGTTATGTGCCCGTAGCTCGCCCAGTGTGGTAGCCTACTGGTGCTACCTGCACACGCTCACGCATACCCGCCCATTGGGCCACAAAATAAAGAAATCAAATAGAACAAGCACCAAGCCCAAGAGGTCACTCCTCATCCTGGCTCGTCACAATCTGTGATGAACGCTTTGTGATCACTCCGAATCATCACGTCACCTGGCTCCCATAGCTGGAGCATGAAGTAAAAAGGTGCAACTCACCTCTCTCATAGACTACTCAAGGTCAACCTCAACCCATAATCCCCTGTCCTCCGAGATGAAAATCTAAATAAGACATCGTGTCCTTTTTCCAACACGACCATCGGTGATGGAAACCTACACTCCTCAACCATACTCTCCTTTTGACGACCAAATTCTTTCACAAATCACATACCACACGTACTACATATGCTCCACGACATCCAACTAAATCTGGTCACACAAAAGAAGCCTGTGACCCACATATTCAACCCTACTAGCTCATCACCTCAAGAATCCAACCACTATACCAAGGAAAGACAACCCATTTAACCCTATCACCTTCTCAAGTCTCTAGGGAAAAGACTCCTAATGGCAACAACGTGTCAAAGATGATGCTAAATCACATCACTCCCGCTCACATACACCAACTCCTTCTTTGATCATAGAGGACAACTCACCTAGTTAATGCAACATAGAAACACACTTGCTATACTAATTCATGTTGGGAACATAACACCTACTTATTTTCGCATAGGTAGGCTAAATAAATAGCATATAACATATAGCAATAACGTCATATACTAGAACAAGTAAGTAAGCAACAGCGTATGGCATGTTCATAAATTGTTTAAGTTGAGTATAACACACATATAACATATAAGCATGCCTAGCACTTAGCACATAATCACACTTGTCATATAACATACTTCTTAACGTATGCAAATAACAGGTAATTGCATAGAGCATGCTTTGTCCTAACGTACTTATCATACCGCGAATTAGCACGAAGCACATAATACACTATATATATATATATATATATATATATATATATTACACATACGCACAACTAACAACTAGCTTTCTCCATCATCTATTATGTAATAATACTAAAAATCCTATATATGATACACATACACAATCAAGTACCACATGCCTCACTAACATATGTCTACCCACTCTCGTCGTCCCTAGGTAGTCAAACCTAGGGCTCTGATACCAAACTTTTAACGACCCAAACCCGGGGTCCGAATTGCTAACCGGGTCCTTACCCAAACTCGAGGTCATCTAAGGCTAAAATGGTCTTTCAAGTCATAAATATGGAATATGGTCCATACCATTAGAAAGATGACTTAAAAACATGCAATTTAGATTCAAGGATGACCCCATTTGGGTTTGAAATGAAGAAGTTATGATTAAATGAAGTTTGGTTAACAAGCAGTGAAAGTTTCCAGATCTAGAATTTGGGATCGATATTAAGAATTTTGGGATTGATCCCTTGAATGGGTTGGGATCAATCTCAAGAATTTGGGATCGATCCCAACTGGTCAGAATCAAAACCCAATTGGTGAAAAGTGTTGGGATCGATCCCAAGGGTTATGGGATCGATCCTAGAAACCCAGAGCTCATTTTTTTGCTCAATTAAAGGTGGTTATCCATCTTGAATCAATGTATGGTCATTTGGAACATATGAAACTTGTTCCAACAACCATTTATACATAGTCACGTTGATGTAATACATTCATACATTGAAGTGAATTCCATTACAACCTTTAATGGTTACAAAAATATAATTGAGTTACAAAATAACTTCTTCATAACGAAATAGGGTTCATTACATTATCAAATGTACCATAAGTCATAAGTTGGCATGGAAATCAAGTGGAGACCTCAAAAGAGAGAAATTAGGTCTCGGCCTCATTTCTACCCAAAAATGAATACATTGGTTAACAAATACTTGTCTACCAAAATAATACATGTTTAGTTACAAGATCTAATTTACATCAAAATTAACATGCTTCAAAATAGACTAATCATCAAGTCGACAAAAGAAGTCCTCAATTGGTCCAAAGATGAGATTGTAGGTCGTCCATTACTTCTTTTCCGTTTCTTGAAAAATGTTAAATAGAGGAATGAGCACAACAGCCCAGTAGAGATTACTTAAGTGGCATCTTCTCAAGTAAAGTAAGCAATCGCATGCTTTGCACACAAAGAATAGAAATTGGATATAGGGATCATGCTAGGGTCTCATATACACCATTTTCATAATCAAGTAACCATCATCATCAACCACATGCAATGCAATGCATGGAATGCACTATGCAACCGCATTCTACACACACACCCTTGCACATCCACACACACACCGAAAATGTACTAGCTAGCCGGACTTTGGGTACCTCCCTCGGTCCTTAGGGAGAATTTGTTAATTGTTCTTGGCAAAGGGTACCTCCCAACTATCATTTAGGGCCAGAGTCGCTAACTTACTCACGGATACCGTGTCCTTATTAACTAACTAGTACCACAGACAAAGGGGTACCTCCCCAAAGCCGGGTTTGAGAAAACCTTTTCTCCAAAACTTATCAAATTCACATTTCCTTCTCTTCCACATTCCACACGTCTCTACAAACCCCAAATCACATACTTATAAAAATGTCATTAATGCTATGTGAATGAAATGCGCCATATGTAAACCATTCAACTCTTAACAAGACTTTCTCAATTCTATAGACAATTCATGGTTGCAAGGGTCTTTAATTGATAGACATAACATCATTGATGATAATATAAACAAGTAGCATGCTATCATCACGTCTTCACATCATTCTAGCATATATTAGTCCTAGGGTTCATCACTTAACATGTATAGGCCAACAAATAGCACATTGAATAGCATATTACTTGCAATTATACACAAAGCACCCATGTAATCACATATAACTCAACAATTTAGCAAATACATCAACATCTATAAAATCCTAGGTATCAATTAACTTACTAACAACAAATTAGCATGCTTGAAAGAGGGAAAAACTTGAAATCACTTACAAAACTAAAGGAAATTGACAATTAGACAACCTTACCTTCAAATGATGCAAAAGCCCCAAAATTCAAAAATCTCAATGTCCACCAAATGCAACTTTGCTCCGATTAAATCGAAGCCTCATCAAGCTCTCCATCTTTGCCCTGTATGGCAAAGATCGAATCTTAAAGGAAGGAGGTGAAATCCAAGCTTGAAACATGTAAATTCTAAGTTTGTAAAGAGAGAGTAATATATATATATAGAGAGAAGAAATCTTGGCTGAAGAAGAAAAAGAATGGGCCAAATTTTGAATATGTGTCTTTAGTACATAATTTTGGTCAAGGTGTGTCCCGCTTTGACCCTTAAAATGTCTAAATTGCCCATTCATGCACTTAACCCCACAAACATGCTACAATTGCATAGATAAACATATACACATGTAGATATGCACCAAATAATAATAATGAAATGCACATGGACTAAAAAAGATTCCGCAAAATCCGGGTGTGGGGCCCACACGAAAAATGAAAAAATGACACGGAATGCATTTCTAAGAATTCTAAACTCAAAAGAAATGCCCTCATTGACTCTCGGGGTTCACATGACACTCTAATCGATGCTTGGCATGCAAAACGAGGCGTCGGGAAAAATAAATACTAAAAAATTGAAAAATACTGAAAAATACGGGACGTCGCATTTATTTTCCATTATCCCTCAGGTCTTCGGTTGTATGTGCTTTGTTCAAAACCGTAGTCCTACCTGTACCAAACTTGATGATAAAGTTGTCCGGGGTGTCTTTCTGTGTTATTCTTCTATGTCCAAAGGATATTGATGCTATGATCTTGTGTCTAAACAATTTTATCATTCTATGGATGTCACGTTTTGTGAGGAGAGACCCTTCTTTGGCCATTCTTCTCTTGTGCATGAACGTGTCTATGTTACTCCCCCTAAGGAGCCTTCTCCTCTGGCTTGACCTTCTACTCCTACTCTTGCAACTAAGCACACTCCTCCTTTGCAGGTATATTCGCATCGCCCTCACACTCAGGATCCAATGCCAGAAACTCCCTTGGATACAGGTACTTCCCCTCCTATCTCTAATACTCTTCCTCCTCGATATCCATCCCGTGTTCGGAAACCGCCTTCTTGGTATAGTTTTTCTTGTAGTACTAATCATCCTATTTCCAAGTATGTGTCCTAACATGCTCTTTCAGATTCTTGTAAACCTTTTTGGACAATCTCAGTTCTGTTCCTATTCCTCAATCCGTTTCAGAGGCACTTCGTTATCCTGAATGGGTTGAGGCAATGAAAGTGGAAATGGATGTTCTTAAGAAAAACTAAACTCGGGAACTTGTCTCTTTACATGTTGGGGATAAAACAGTGGGGTGTCAGTGAGTCTTTACCGTGAAATACTTGACTGACGGATCTATTGATTGGTACAAGGCTCGCCTAATTGCTAAGGGATTTACTCAGATTCCGGAGAAGGACTTTAATGCTACCTTTGCTCTAGTTACTAAGTTAACAATTGTTTGCCTTCTATTGTGACATCTTCTCATTCCTGGCCTATTCATCAGCTGTTTGTCAAAAATGCATTTCTTAATGGAAATTTACAGGAGACCATCTATATAGATCCGCCACCAGGTTTTCGGGCTGAGGGGGAGTATTTGGGTAAGGTTTGTCGGTTGCAGAAGTCTATTTATGGGCTAAAACAGTCTCCCATAGCTTGGTTTTGTCGGTTTAGTGCTGTTGTTA
This sequence comes from Cornus florida, assembly GCF_030987335.1. Classification (NCBI taxonomy): domain Eukaryota; kingdom Viridiplantae; phylum Streptophyta; class Magnoliopsida; order Cornales; family Cornaceae; genus Cornus; species Cornus florida. The sequence continues at coordinate 68,388,797 of NW_026775577.1, forward strand.
TGGGAATGAACTTTATACAGTGTCACACTGATCATACGTGCTTTGTTCGGAGACACATGAATGGTAGATGTTATATTGTGTCAGTCTATGTAGATGATATTATCATCACTGGATATGATGCCTCCGAAATAGCTCAGGTTAAGAAGGATTTGGGTCAAATCTTTGATATAAAATATTTGGGTCCCTTGCGGTAATTTCTTGGTATAGAGGTTGCTCGGTCGAGTCATGGCATATCTTTGTCTCAGCGTAAGTATGCTCTGGATCTTCTTCAGGAAACAGGAATGATAGGGCGTAGACCTGCCTCTACTCATATGGATCCGACTCTTAAACTTTCTGCTGAATCTGGTGACTTTGTTTCCTGATCCCTCTGTGTATTAACGTTTGGTTGGTCATCTCATTTACCTAACGATACCAGGCCAGATTTGACTTTTGCAGTTATTGTTGTAAGTCAGTTTATGCATGCTCCGCGTTCATTACATTTGAATGCAGTGGAAGATTCTTCTAAATTGTTTTGTGACAATGTGTCTGCTATCATGCTTGCTTCTGATTCTGTTCTCCTTGAGAGGTCCAAACACATTGAAGTTGATATTCACTTCATTCGAGAGAATGTTCAGTCTGGTGCTATTGTTCCAGTGTTTGTTTGTTTGTTCGTCTAATCAAACAGATGATGTGTTTACTAAGTCAGTGGGGCCATCTCTACTTCAGTCCAAAATTGGCAAGTTGGGTTTGATTGACATCTTTGCTCCAGCTTGAGGGGGAGTGTTGGAATCCACGTTTTATTTTGTCCCCGTAATTCCGGGTCCCGTGATTAGTGGATCACAGTTAATTAGGGATTTTAATTTATTTGATTTGATTTTATTACTTTATTGTAACCGTAGTTGGTAAATATAAATACAATTGTTTGCACTCAATTAGAGGCAAACAATTACACAATTTATTTTTCTCTTTTGTTTCGTAACTGTACTTTTTAGACATACAAAGTTGACTTTTTACTGGTGCAGAGTGCTCAGGATACCATGGATTACATCATTGACACAGTTTCTGCAATTCACCCCCTGGCTCCGTTGCTTGGCCTACTGAAGCAAGATGGAAAACTTGTTATTGTGGGGCTGCCTGAGAAGCCTCTGGAGCTGCCTGCCATTCCCTTATGTTCCGGTAAGCTGCATATTTATCTATACTGTTCATGAGAGGAAGATGGTCTAGTGAGTAGCTCAAGAGCATGATTGTTGCGTTGCTAATTGTCACTCTATCGCAGTGCTGTCCAAACTCTCGTTGATTGGCATGTTGTTGGACCAGTATCTGATTCCCTATAGATAGATGCTCAATTGGTTCAACAAAACTCGATGTCTTTGAAATTCATATGAACAAGTATGTTTTGAGAAAATCACTAATGGGGAAAAAAAGTTAATAATACTGGCCGGGAAGTGCTAGTAACTGTGTGAAAGTGAACAATTTACAAAGGATGTAGTTCTTCCTGAAACTTTGGTTCTTCTTGTTTTGGTTATATAGCTGATAATCTTACTTCAGTGCCATCCCTTTAAAATTCTAACAAGTACGTGATCATATATGTAAGATATATATGATCACTGGGGGCATTGCCCCAGTAGCCTAGTTGGTAATGTGCCCAGCTCCCTAGCGGGTGTGCCCGTTTTCCAGTGGCCATAGTGGTGTTTTGCTATTTAAGGGTCGGCAATTTTGAATATACTGCAAACTGTGATTTGTATGTTTAAAATGATCTGTGAAGGATGAAAACAGTAAAGAAGACCACACAAGAGTAAGGCAGGCTTTTGGCCTGTTCCGTTCAGATTTTTAAAGACATTTCTTAAGAATTCAGAAAACAAAAAATTGTTTTAAAAAATTGTCAAACCAAACAGATCTTTTAAATTTTCTGATTTTTCATTCTTAAAAAACAGAAAACTGAACCAAACTGGTCCTTTTTTCTTCTATGAAAGCTATCCAAAATCAGACCATTAACTTAAATATTGCCTCTAACCTACTTCATTAATCTGTTTGTTACATTATATTTTGCAGGACGGAAGCTTGTTGGGGGAAGTTACTTTGGAGGGATGAAAGAGACTCAGGAGATGCTAGATTTTTGCGCGAGACACAACATAACATCGGACATTGAGCTAATCCGTATGAACTACATCAACACCGCCATGGAGCGGCTTGCCAAATCTGATGTCAGGTATCGGTTTGTGATTGACATGGCGAACTCATCGCTCTAGGCTAATTATTATATGCCTAGAGCGAAAAGCAGAATATATTATATGCCTTCATTGTGATGTGAAAAGCAGAATATATGAAACTTTGATGTCCAAGACACTGGTTAAGGTGGAAACTGGAAAGCTCTCTGTTTTTCGAATTCAAATATGATATCCGGGTACTTTTGGATTTATTTTTCTGCAACTGTAACAAAAACACTGACCATGAACGTACGTTGTCCCTATGGAGGCTTCAACGCTCTACCTTTTACTTGAGAATGTGAGAAAGTACTACTTAAACTACAGGTGTTGAAGGCAATTAAATAAGCCCATTTGACGTGTCAAGTAATTTTGTTTCTGTTTATATACTTCTTCCTATAAGATGTTATACAAAGGTCATATAAACAACATTTTCAGACTCTGCAACAGTTCTCCTGCTGAATATGACGAAACTTTAGATTTAGACTTCGGACAGATAAATGGTTTTCACTGCTATGTTTGTTAAAGCAATCAATATTTATCTACTGTTGGCTTTATTATTACCAAATGTTGTTGTGCGTAATAGCGTTTATTTTATTTTATTTTATTTATTTATTTATGTTTTTTTTCTATTTCTTGGCATGAAATTCACACATTCATGTTTTCTCACGAGACTTTACTCATACCTCTCACTTTGAGGTTGCAGAGATACTACTCGACAGACCGGAGGGATTGGCCTGATTGAAAAAGACTTGAGTCAGTGATGTTTCATGGAGCAAATAATCCATTGAAGGGGTATTTGAGTACCAAAAAAAACAGAAAAGGATACATTTATCTACCCCCTTTGTTTTTTTTTTAGGACCAACAGCTATTCAAGGTCCCACTGTTACAAAAGGTTGGATTTGATATGATTCAATCTTGGTAATGTTGGACAATAATAATAATATAGTGAGAAATGTGTTGTCCTTGCGGCAACTGATGCTAAAAATGATGAATCAACAATTCTTATGTATTGAAAAGGGGAAAAAGGTCGCTATTCGAAAAAAATAAATATGGGCACATCCGTGGGTAATGCGATGCATGTTATTGACCTAACTCAAAAAGATAATAATAAATAAAATAAAATAAATAAAAGAAAGACAATGATAGATAAAAAAGAAAAAAAAAAAAAAAAAAAGTTAGAAAAGAAAGACAATTATCGGTTTAGTATAAAAAAATTAAAAAAAAATCACTTTTGGAAGAGGGGGATTATGACTCCATATTCAATAATTTAGATGTTTATTTATTTTATTATTATTTTCAAAACTTTGCACAGGGTAATATGAAAAAGAAAACATTGTTTATGGGGTTTGTAAAATTAACCCTAATTTAAATGCAATGTCATTTTCAGTGAGGGGGTATGTGAAATTTTGTCAACTTTTTCTTGTCCATTTTTGTCCAGATTCCTAAACAACCTCTATGTTCATGGAATGCAAATTCAATGTAAAATCCCGGTCATTTTCCTTCTTTTCCTTTTTTTCTATTTTTACGGATTAATTTTTTTTTTCGTTGGAATTTTCCTTTGAGTAACCTCACTCTTTGTGCTTGGAGTTGGTTTCTGACTCCCCGTGTTTCCATCCTTGTTGGTTTTCTTGAGAAGCGTAACTTTACTTTTGGAGGAAAATTCGCCGGTTGTTTCTTTTTCCCGTAGGGGCGTGGATGAAAAGATTTTTCAGAAACATTTTTGTTTTTTGGGGTATTTTTCATAAATATCTTTTGAAGATCTTTTGGTTTAGGGGTTTCTAAGAAAATATATTTTAGAAGATATTTTCATTTGGGGTTACTTGTGCAGTTATCTATTTGTGTAAGGGCCTTTGTGCAATTAATGAAAATTAGTTGTTATGTGTCTCCTTGGGGCTTGAATTCTCGTACGGGATTCATTTTCACATTTCGTCGAGTCGTGTACTCTTAGAATTGTCTTGCGGTCGAATTCTGCAGTTTTCGGTAGCGCCAAACTTCTTTAGGGCATATCTTTCTACACAGAACTCGGTTTTTGACGCCGTTTCTTCCGTTGTTCATTTTTTTTTTTCATTTTGGTTCTTTTTCGGTCATGGAGTTTTGCCGTTTGAGCGCGTCTGCTCAAATTCCACTTTTCCGGATCCGGCAGGGCTCGTTCGGGGCACTTTTTTGAGTTTTTCTATAAATAGGAGGTCTTGAAATGAAAAATCAGATTTTTCACTCTCTCTCCCCTCTCCCATGGCCGGCCCTAGCTCCTTCCATGGTTGCCACCTTCTCTCTCCTCTTTTGAACATCCTCCCTTGAATGAAAAGTGGTAAAGCCTTAGTGTTTATTGTTTCTCTTGGTGAGGCCTTCAATTCCAACCGATTGGAATTTCGTTTTGGCCATTTTTTGAGTTCGGGTTTGAAGTCAAGTTGTGATTTTGATGGGGCTTCCTTGGGATTCTTGTTCACCGTGTTGTCCCCAACAAAACCCCGGAGTTTCGTCAGATTCGGAGAGGTTTCATTTTGGTGGTGATTTGAGATTTCATCTCAAATGGAGGTAGGGGGTGTTATAATTTCATATTTGAGTTGTATTGATTGTTTTATGAACTTATACAACTTGTATGCATGCTTTGTATAAATCCTAGAATTAATTTAATTATTTTCTTGTATAGGATTTAATTCTAATATATGTGTATGACTTAGAATTGAATTGTGGCATGTTAGGAAATTAGTCCTTGAGATGTTGTGTAACATATATTAAATTGGAGGAATTTGAATATGAATTGCAAATTTTATTTAATATTTATCTTTTATGAAAGATTAATTCACATAGTTGAAACTAGCATGAAATCAACTTGTAGTGTGATATTAAAATAGGCCCTGGCATGTTCTCTAACCTATGTTAAATTGAGAGCATTTGGATAAGTTTATAAATCCAGAGATTTTGAATTAAATGAATTAATTAAATCTAATTAATGGTTCCCTAGTTCGATTGAGTTTAACTTGATAATGGTAGTGACTTGGGCTTGTTCACTTATATATATATCCATTTGGGGCCATTTGGGGTTGTTTTAGAAAATTTAGAGATTTAATTACCATGTTTCAATTAAACTCTATTTTGTTGTCTCAATGATCCAATTTAGGTTTTGAGTTGGTTTGTGTAGTGACCATACCATGTTGTTTAACATATTTGAATTAGGGATCGTTTAGATGAGATTGCATTTTGATATTGAAATGAAATTGTCGTAGCGTGTAACGAATCGCACACTGAAGATTTGACATTGTGAATGTCATTGTAGACTTGAACTCTAGGACATGGTTTGTGACGACCCTGATTTTTAGGCCAGCGTGTCCTGTGATGAACCGTAAGGAGATTTGATAACGGATCCGAATGCGGAAGCGAAAACAGAAAACAAGACTCTAAGAAGTCAAAGTGACCTTCCATGAGGTCGTGGAACTCAACAAGAACTGATGCGGAAGCAAAAGATTGAAAATATGACAAATAAGCCCCTAGGGGCAAAATAGTCATTTTTAAAAGCTGTAGATTCGGGTGCTACCGAGCACACCGCTGGAAGGACAACGAAAAACTAATCAAGATGGACTCAAGAATCATATGATTCGGAGTCCAAACGAAGGAGAAACGGCATGACGAAGAAAAACGAGCACTTAAGGCAAAAAGGGTAAACTGGTAATTATCCAGGAAGAACCGAGTGCAACCGAGCACACTGTTGGAAAGACAATGAAAAATTAGTTAAGTTAAAAAAAAAATTCACTTGAATCGGAGTCTGGACGAAGGAGAAAAGCCCAAAAGAAGAATTGACGTCGCGGCGGCCCGACGAGGGGCCATGACAGGCCCATGCGCATGTCCATGCACGTGCCCATGCGCGCCGCGTGCGCGCTGAGTGCACCATGACTGGCAGCAGCAGCCCATAAAGCTGCCATGGGGTTATTTTTCAGAAAAATCTAGAACAGAGGCTGAATTTGGAGGCCTAGATGATTTTTTTTGCAAAAACACAGAGAAGAAACCCCCCTCAAAATTGAGTTTTCTACATGACTCGTGAGAGAATTAAAAAAAAAACGTAATGTAGAATGCCTGAAATTCCCCTCCATGAAATCTGGTCATGGAGGTCCAAAAAGCTGCTATTTTGAAAACTGAGAACTGAACTTCGTAAGCGATTTCCGATATCAAGACGATATTTTCTGGAAAAACACGGAAAAGAAAACCCCCCTAAAATCATGTTTTCTATTCAACCATGTTGAAAGAAGAAAATAAAACCACCGTGAAAATTCTATAATGCCCCTAAATCAGAATATGCAAAAAAAGTGCGAAATGAATTCACAAGAGGCTCAAAACACAAACGATAAGGTTTTGCCTGGAAACGACCATGCATGCAAACGTAACTTACCTATTTGGACGTGTTACAATGGTCCATGACTTAAAAATACCACCGATACAAAATCCGACCCCCCAACGGGCAAAAAGGCAAAAATGAAACTTGGAATGAAAACTCGGAATCCAAAAATACAAAATGGGATCAAATGACCGTTTGGCCCTCGGCCACACTTCATACAAGATTAATAAGACCATATAAAAGAATGAAAATGGAATTCCCACACCCGATGTAACCATGGTGAAGCAATGACTTGCGATTTTTTCAAGGTTTTCATAACATTTCATGAACTTAAAAAGTTGTATAGAATACAATATACATGTCATTGGCCTCCGGCCTCATCTCATACATATCAAATACATTGAAAGGAGTGTACTTAAGCACACATTACATACATGGAATCAAATATACATATTTTGACATATAAGTCTACAAAATGACATTTCATGCTAACATTTGCATGAAATGGAAACTTGAAAGCTACACGATATCCAAGGAATGTTAGGCATCACGAACCAAGTCTTCGTACCTGAAATATGCCCCAGTATCATAAGGGTGAGTAACATAAAGCTACTCGTAGGAGATGAGCATGCATCAACCTAGCATTTTACAAATTTATCACCTTAAGGTAAAACATGTTAAAGGGGTTCATGCCACCTAACGTCTATATCGAAATGAGACTCAGGGTGCATCCTAAGCTACCTTAGAATGTTTCTAGCATAAATCACATCATCTATGCCATTTAAACAATATGGAAGCACATTATACAAAGCAATAAGACATAGGTTCTTAAAGGTATTAACTTGCAATCTCGAATACAGAAACAACTAAAGTGATCATGTCACCTAACGTTTATGTTCTAAATAAGTCTAAAGAATCATCCTAGGCCATGCTGAACAATCAAAAAGCAAATTACAACTTCAATGCAATCTAACCACATAAAAGCATATTATATAAGGCAACAAAATACAATTTCTTAAAGCTATCAGCTTGAAATCTAAAGCACGAAAACAACAGAAGTGGGGCATGCCACCTAACGTCTAAGTTATAAATGAATTAATAGGATCAATCCTAAGCTTTATTAGAACGTCAAAACACGATTTTTAATATCGATGCAATTTAACCAATATTGAAACTTCCAATACAACGCATAAAACACAATTTCGTAAAGTTAACATCCTGTAACTTAAAATGGAACGACAATTAAGAAACAACAAGTTACAACATCATCTAGTTGTCAACTTGAAAATGAAATGCGAAATCAAACAAAGTGGATACTCGGACGTCACGTCGGATCAGACCGATAACATAGTTACTTTAGGGTTACTAGCCCATGGGTAACCTCCCTATGTGCGCACTAGACTATATATAGAGGGACTATCCCCCGTACTAGAACCACATCCTAGCCATAGTCAAACAACGACATCCCCAAGTTTCCAAAATCAACAAGTTGTGCAACAACGCATATATCAACAGGAATATGCAAGATAATCAACTATCTACTAAGCATAACCAAATTTGGAAACCTATACAATACATGCTCTAAATCCACAACTAATATGATATGATGAATGTCGAATCTTCAGTGTGCGATTCGTTACATGCTATACATGAAAGATGTTAAACACGAAGTGTGCAAATCATTACACAAGGCAACAATATATTCAATAAGGAAAACATATTCTTATGAGTATAAACATAGCAACTATGTTATCTAATGCTCAAAATATAACCAAATGAATATACAACAAGTCCATGTCCAGGATTTTGATATAGAAACGACTTTCAAACACAATTAAATCCATGGCTCAATTCGATAGAATATAATTAAATAAAAATAATTAAATTCTCTAGATTCTAATTCAATTCCAAATAATCTCAAATTAATACATATTAAAGAACATGGCATGGTCATCACCTATATCCATTCTAAAACTCAATTAGGTTATTGGAACAACAAAGTAGAACTCTAATAAAATCATGCTAATTTAATTACCAAGGTTCTAAAGCAACTTCAAATGGTCCACAATTAATATATACTAGTAAACAAGTCATGGCCAATACAAATATCAAGTTATAATCTTAATTAAGCTAATGGGACCACAAAATAGATTTTAATTAATTCTTTTAATTAAAATCTCTAGATTTTCAAACTTAACCAAATGATCTCAATTTAACATATCTTAGAGAACAGGCCAAGGACTAATGTAATATCACATTACAAGCTTATTTCATGCAAGTTACACCTATGTAAATTAAACTTTCACTAAAGTTAAATATAAAATAAAGGTTGCAATTCTCATGCAATTAATCTCAATTTAATATATGTGAACAATCACACCAAAGCTTAATTTTCTAGTATGCCACAATTCAATTCCAAGTTGTATATCACCATGAGGATTAAATCTTAAACATGGAATTTAATTAAATAAAAGGTTTCAAAACCTAACCGAATATTCTAAATCAAATATATGTGAAGCTATATGGCATGTAAATCAAGAATATCAAGTCGGAATTCAAATAAAGTGAATAGTGCACTCGGGGCAAATTAATTAATAATTACTAATTTTCAAAACATCTCCAATTACTTTCAAATTCAACTATGTTGAAGAGCATGCTAAGGCCTAATATAATATGCTAACACATATTAATTTCAAGCTAGTTAAGGCCATGTGAATTAATCTTTCACCTAAGATAAATATTAAATAAAATCTTTAATACTTATTCAAATGTTCCAATTTTAATACACGACAATGAGCATATCAAGGGGCAATATAAAATCATGTTACATGTTTAAACCAAGTCATGAGCAACCGGGAAAATTAGATTCCGTACAAGAAAAATAAATAATAAAATCTCTAACTTTTCTATTTAATCATGCAAACAAGTAGAATAAGTATCACAAGCATGCTATATAATAAGAATTTAAACCTAGAACATCTCCTACCTCAATTTGAGATGAAAGTCTCAAAAGCCATCAAAATGGAACGGCTCCGAATCCGACGAAACTACTAGGTTTTGTCGGGGACAACGCCGTGAACATAACCCCCATGAAAGCCCCATCAAAATCATAACTTGACCTCAAAACCAAACTCAAGAAATGGTCAAAACTGAATTCTAATAAGGGGGAAAGGTAGAGCACGGCGAGAGGAACAACAAACGTTAAGGCCGAAGACTTTCCATCAAGGAAAAGTGAACCAAAAGAGGAGAGAGAAGATGGCAGCACCCCTTGGGCTGCCATGGGAGCTCCAGGTCGTGCATGAAGAGGGGAGAAGATGAAAAATGAAATATCTCACCCCCCTTTTATATAAATCTCAAAAAGTGCCCCGAACGGGCCCCGCCGGGTCCGAAAAAGTAAAATTTGAGCAGACGCACTTAAATGAAAAAACTTTGTGAATGAAAAAGATTCAAAATGATAAAATATGAACAACGGAAGAGACGGCATCAAAAACCGAGTCCCGAGCAGAAAGTTATGCCCAAAACAAGTTTGGCAAAAATCGGGGCCACAAACCCTGAAACTTGGAAACATCGACCAGGAGGAAATTCCAAGAGTACACAACTCGACGAAATGTGAAAATGAATCTCGTACGAGGATCCAGGCTCAAAATAAGACATTTTGCAATAACTTTCATTAATTGCACAATGGCCCCTACAAAAAGGGTTAACTGCGAAATTGTCCCAGAATGAAAATATCTTCCAAAAGATATTTTCTTAGAAACCCCTGAAATAAAATATCTTCAAAAGATATTTACGAAAAACACCCCAAGAAAAGAAAATAATTTCAAAGAACTTTGTATCCATGCCCCTATGGACACCGGGAGCAACTAGAGTACTTTCTTGCAAAAGTAAAGATACGTATTTTGTGGAAACCACTCAAGATGAAGGCACGTGAAGTCAAAAACCAACTCCGAGCATGAGAAGTGAGGTTGTGCCAAAAACTGACAAACGGAGATAAGACAGAATAGGGAAAAGGACGAAATAGCGCATAGTATCGAAAAACGAAAAATGTGAAAATGACTCAGTCCTCAAAGGAAGTTGTCAATCCACGGAAAAGAGTCTCAAGAACCAATTCCGAACACTCAAGATGACATTAAGCGACACGAAACAGAGCTCAGAAAAGAAAATTAAACGAAAAAAATTTATTCGTAAAATTTCAGGAAAAAGGAAAGGATGGCAAATGACCGGGTCGTTACATGGTTTGTGTGGATTCAACCTTGCATGTGCATGTAAATTTATTCCTAGACATTGTTTGAGATGTATAAGTTTGGTTTAACTTATTGATTTTGAGGTATAAGTTTTGAACTTATTGATTTTGGAAAGCTTGTAAGGACATATTTCACATAATGGCTAAGGTTTGACTCTAGTACGGATATAAGAGTCTTCTAAGTCATAAGTGCGCACTAGGTGGTACCTTGTGGGTCGTAATTACTCGGAATAACTTATGCATGTGCACACTAGATAGTGCCTTGTGGGTCGTAATTACCCGGTAACACTTACTTGGTCTAGTGACCGCATGTCCTAGTCTTTCCACTCTTGATTTCGCATTCCATTCCAAGTTATTAACCATGGATTACTTGTGGCTTATATATTGGTGCTTGCCTTGTGTATTTGGATCTCATTTAGTATACTTGCGACTGTATACTTGTTTTGTGTATTATGATCTCTTTTAATATACGTGAGACTGTATACTTGCTTCGTGTATTTGACTTCATTTAGTGTACTTGAGCTAGTATACTTATTCCATGTGTGTAGGTTTCATTTAGTATACTTGTGCTATGTATACTTGTTTTATGTATAACTCATCTAGTTTAGTATACTTGTGTTTGTATACTTGATTCACAGGTTCTCCGTATTAATTGTATACTTGTGTAGGTATGCTTAGTCATTGCATGACTTGTCTTAATATGGTTTAGTATACTTGGAAATTTATGCCTATATGTTGTATACCATGATTTAACATCGTTTAGTACTATACTTGAGCATGTATACTCGTATATCGTTGTTCATTTTAAATTGCATGAATAGTTTAAGATGATCCCTAAGTCTCACCTTTGACATAGACGCTAGGTGACATGATCCCTTTTGAATTGTTTCAAGTCAATATAAAAATCTCTAAAGAAATCGAGTCATGCATGCTCATTATCTACGAGTAAACTTGTTTACTCAACCCGAAGTTATTGGGGGGCTGTTTCAGGTACGAAGACTTGGTTCGTGATGTTCATCATTGCTTGGATGATTGTAGACTTGAAGATTTTTAATTCTTATAAAGGTTGGCTTGGAATGCCACTTATAGCCTTATATGTCAAAATGTGTATATTTGATTCCATATATGTAATGTATACATGAGTACACTCTTTACAATGTATTTGACATGTATCAGATGAGGCCGAAGGCCAATGACATGTAATTTGTATCCTATGTAATTTTTGACTTCATGGAATATTTTGAAAATATTGAAAAATATTGAGTTATTGCTTCACCACGTTTGCATCGGGTGTGGGAATTCTATTTTGATTCTTCTATAGGGTCTCATTAATCATGTATGATGTGTAGCCAAAGGCCAAATGGTATTTTGAAACCATTTCATAATTTTGAATTCCGAGTTTTTATCCTAAGTTCCATTTTTGTCATTTGGTCGTCGGGGGGTCGTATTTTGTATTGGCAATATTTTTAAGCCGTGGATCATTGTAGCAAATCCTAATAGGTAAGTTACGTCTGCGTGCATGATAGTTTTCGAGAAAAGCCCCTTCCTTGGTGAAATGAGCCTCCTTTGGATTCATTTCACATTTTTCTTGCATATTAGGGTTTAAGGGCATTTTGGGGTTTTCCTTCGGGAAATAAATTCCAATCTTAACTCCGTCACATAGAAAATGTGATTTTAGGGATGGTTTCTTCACGACATTTTTCCAGAAAATGTCATCTTGGCCTCGAAAATCCCAAATCCCTTCCATTTTTCTGTTTTTGCTATTTTTTTTTCCAAAGTAGCAGGTTGCAGTATGCCTCAGCCCAAAAGTGCCTGCTCGGTTCCAAAAGAGACGTCTCTCTCATCAACCCAGCGGACTGGGTTCATAAAAGAGCCAACTGAATTCATCTGGGCATCATTTTTATGCTTTCGGCCTAACTCAGCCGACTTGGTTGCTCTCAGCCGACTAAGTTCTCAACTCAGCCGACTAAGTTTGGCTGCAGTGATGAACTGTTTTCAAATGGTTATAACTTGCTCATCCGAGGTCCAAATTAGGTCATTTTTAAGCCTAAACTCAAGAGCTGGAAGTCAGATTTCCAATGGTACCAACCACACCCTGAAACTCTAACCGTAGTGAGAGTTATGATGGTTTTAGTGAGATAGGTTCCCGGTGTCGCTTAGTCGCAGGACGCTGCTTTGTTCTATCTTCATATCTTTGTTATCCGGACTCCGAATCAAGTGATTCTTGAGTCTACCTTTACTAATTTTTCGTTGTCTTTCCAATGGTGTGCACGATGGCACCTATTTTAGTGTGAAATGACCATTTTGCCCTTAGTTTATTTCTTTTTGGGTTTGACATTCTTACTTTATTGCTTGGCTCATTTGAGTCCCATGGCTTCGTGTAGAGTCATTTTGGTGCCTTAGGGATAACGTACATCTCCAGAGGTCATTTTTCTTCTTTTGCTTCCGCATTTTGGATCCGTTTCGGGTCATCACAGGACACACTGGGTTAAAAAATTCAGGGTCGTCACATTCAACTACTACTACCTGCCACACTTTGATTATTGCCCCTGTAAATTACACCATGGTGTGTTCGGTTGCCAGGGCAGCTCAAGCCTTAGGCGACTTAGGGGGTCGTCTAAGGCTGAGCCAATAAGAAGGTCATAAAAATTCAAAAGTTTCTTATATTAATTTATATTATAATTATTCCCTAATATTGTTAAACTCTAATAAATATAAAAAATTTATATTAGGTGTCAAAGATTTATATCCTAAAATAACTTATTTTTTCTCTTTTCTCTTTTCTCTCCCTCCTCATTCATTTCAATTTTATGTTAGGCCTCAAATATTTATATCCTAAAATAACTTCGTTTTTTTTCTTCCTATTTTCTTTCTCCACCCTCGTTCCGTTAAACTTTAATTAATACATAAATTTAATGTTGGCCCCCAAGGATTTACATCATTACATGATGATTTTTTTCCCTCCCTTTTTCCACTCTCATTCACGTTTTACAGTAAATCCTAACTAATATAAAAATTTAATATTATGCCCAAAAATTTCTATCATAAATATTTTTTTTCTCTCTTTCTTTCTCTTATTCACTTTCTTACACCAGCACTAAAAATATTTTGGGGTAAGTTACACCAACAAAATTTTAAATATACGTTGTTGTTTGGAAAAATGGTGAAAACTTTCTCTATTTATTTTATATTATTTTATGTTTTATCTTCTTTTCAACAAGTCTTCTCCTCCTACTCTCATTATAAGTTTACAGTTGCTACAAAATGAATTTAATTATATTGAAAAATTTGTAGAAGTATTGGATTTGGGTTTTCTAAATTAGGTTCAATGGTCTTTTTCTTTAATTATTTTTTAATTTTATTTTTTCTAAATCAGGTTCAATGATTCTTTTTCTTTAATTATTTTTTAATTTTATTAACTTTTGTTACTCCCTCTGTCCCAATTTAGATTTCGCTTTTGGGGAGTAAGAATTTTTAAGGGGACATGTGGGACATGCGTTGTCTTCCTGGAAAGTTACTAATTTACCTTTCTAAGTTTTGAATATTCAAGTTTGAAATTTTAAACTTCAAGGACATATATGGAAAGATGTAAAATGTATTGTTTGAAAAAAGAAGTGACAATTATTTTGGGACAAACCAAAAAAGAAAGCATGACAAATTTTTTTTGGGACAGAGGGAGTATTATAAATTTGTGTGTATATATATTTGTATATGAACAATACTTGCCTACTCACTAGTGAGTAGGTTTATTTTACTGAACGATTATGTGTCCCAATAATAGGTGGATACATCAGTTTTAATGACAAAATAAAAAAATAGAAAAAAACTTGATCGACCCGTTTCAATTTGGTAGTCTGTATTCAAACCCTATGTATTTCTTTTCTCACTCTTTCACCCCCTTCCTAGATTCATGCTGTCTTCTCTTCACTATTCTTCTTCTTCTCACCTTTCATGGAATATGATCAATTAATAGAAATCTATCGGGCTTCATATCACTCAATAGGCAAGGGTGGGCTGTGGGGTTACTTTTCCCGCTTCTTCTCACGACTTACTAAGAATTTGAACTTCTAATCCTATTTGATCACTATTATCATGATCATATATGCTTTCTAGTACGAATTGTTTGAATATAGGCTATGTACCATTGAGTATGTATGTTTGGAAATCAAGAATGCAAAAGATGTAATAACAAACAGAGCTTCTTAAGTTTTTGCTACAAGCATGTTAGTAAAAAAAAAAATTGATTGATTAATTTTTGGAAAAAAATAAAAAATCTAATTTATTTGTTTATTTACTCGGAAAAGATATTTTATATATCACATTAGATGTTATAAATAACATAAATTATATAATCCAATTGAGGTACATCTACAAATCCATTGAAGATGCAGTAGGGAGAGAATTAACAATACGAGGCCTATTGATTGATTTTGTCATGTGAAAGGAAGAAGAACAGTGGAGAAACTCGGAGGGGGTGAAAGAGAAAGAGAAAAAATAGGATTTGAATATAGGACGATACTTGCGTACTCACTGGTGAGCAGGTTAACTCTATCAGCTTTTGATGTGTCAAGTAATTATGTTTCTGTTTATATACTTCTTCCTATAAGATGTTATACATATTGGGAAACGTGTAAGTTTTAAAAACTTTTTGAGAGATTTTCATACATAGATCTTGATTCATCACATAGAGACAAATTTTATGCAAAAATAAAATATGATGTATCATTCAATTAAAGGATTTAATACTTACATCAAAGGTTTAAGTAAATCTTTAAATCTTTCCTCTAAAGTGAATGTTCTCACTTATTGTAGATCCTTTTGCTAGATGCCTTCTCCTTGGATCTCCATCTTCTCAGTAATGGTTTTGCCTTTAAGAATCACCCATAAGCCTCCATGAATGACCTTGAAAAACTAGGCTTGTGGGAACCTCCATTAGATGAGAACACTAACCCTAAAAATCTAGAGAGAGAAAAAAAAAATTTCTTGTCCTCTCAAAAATCCCACCTAAAATATACATGGACTCATGTATATATAGGCAAAATAAAGATAAGGAAACTAAACAATAAATCGTTCTCAATCTCTAATTCACATATCTCAAATCTAATAGGATTCCAATATCAAGTTGGGCTATGAGTGAGAATCCTTTGGGCTTATTATTTTATTGGCTACAATGAATTAATAATTGGCCCAGTACATGGACCCAATTAAATTCATTTATTAATTAATTTCTACTCCACTAAAAGAAATTAATTGAACTCCAATTAAATAATAAATAACCTCTAAGTCAATGTTACACTTTGACCCCTCTATGCATAATTAGTTATCGGACAAATAAAGCCATCAATCCGAATACTTAATTAATATATTTATTTTGGTACCTTTGATTATTTTCAGATCGATCATAATAAAATATTTGTTTGACAAAAATAATAATTTACTAAATAAATATATAGAAAACATTTTGTCTAAAATATATGAAGGCCTTCGAATTTAATTTGTGATTAACCATAATCAATACGAAATAAATACAAGTAGCACTGATGCAAATATTGAGAATATAACCTTCTAAATATTAATTACATAACTACCCAAAGTGCCGATTTACGGATCCCGAAGTATCCGCCGAACAAATCAAAGTAATTACTAATTAATAAAAAAGTCCATACTTCTCTCATGCTTAAGAGTCAAATGCCATGACAGTGATAGGGAGCAATTGCATACGATGGCTCTCACAATATATCTCAACTTAATGTGGATCCAGTTCAAGTCTTAGTTAATAATGAGTCCATCTATAATTATCGATTATGAATAATTTATAATTACTATTTATATTCATGTATTGATCGCTATCACATACATATATAAATATTTCTTGTAATCAAGTGGACACTATCAATTCCATAATGAATCGAAACATAATACATTGAATTCACCAATTATATAAATCATAAATATTTTAAATATGTTAGGAACATATGTAACTATAATCCACATAGGAATTTGCCATGTCAGGGCATATAAATCACAATAGCTCCCACTTTCCCTCATAGCCAATTTGAATTGCATTTAACTCCAATGTTATCCAGGTAACGACCAAAATTATAGATCGATGACACCTTTGTTAATGGATCAACAAAGTTGTGTTCCAATGCAATGTTCTAGCCACGAGTACATTTTCTTATTGGACAATCTTATGTAGGATATGATACTTCCTCTCAGTGTACTTTGTTCTTCTATGGAACCTTGGGTCATTGGTTTGGACTACTTATGCACTATTGTCGCAATACAGCTCGATAGGCAAGCTAGTATGCTCCACAACCTCTAAATCAGTGAGATCAAACCAAGAGGCTTCCTATGCTGCCTTTAAGGCTGCAATGTACTCTACCTTCAGGTTTGAGTCAGCAGTTGAAATCTACTTAACAATCTACCAACTGATTTCCCTTCCATTGAGTGAATATACACTAAATCATGAACCTCATAGTATCTACATCTGATTTAAAATCAGAATTAGCATACCTGAATAGGACCATATCATCACATCCATAAATGAGTATGGGATTATTGGTTTTCCTAAGGTACTTTATGATATTTTTCACAACAGACCAGTTATCAAGTCCGGGATTGGACGGATATCTACTAACTATCCCTACAATGTAGCGGATGTCCTGTCTGGTATAGACTATGGCATATATGAGAATCCCACATGCCGAAGAATATTATTACAGTCTCATTTGCTCAATCTCCTCTGTTAGTCTTGGAAAACTACTTACTAGAGAGAACAATCCATATCAATAAACCAAGAACTCATTCTTTGAGTTTTGCATACCAAATCTGGTCAAAACTTTATCAATGTAGGATTGTTAAGATAAACATATTTTCCTTTTAACCTGATCTTACAAAAACTTGATCCTAGGAATATATCGTACATCTTGAAAATCCTTCATTCCAAAATAATTGAACAACTACCTCTTTACTGATTACTAAACTTCTACATCATTCTAAATGAGTAAGATGTTATCAATATATATATATATATATATATATATATATATATATATATATATATATATAATTAGAAAAATAATGACATTACCCTGTTCACGCATGGTTCATTCACTAAGAAATCTTCTGGTATCTTTTATAGATTAACTTACCTTCGATAGGTATCACCCTATTAGAAAGTTCTACAAAATCCCAGATTTTATTAGAATATATATATATTCCAACTCTGATTTCATAGCAACTTGCCAAAATGATTTGTATCTATATCGGTTCACGCTTCCATGTAGCTTACTGGGTCCAACTCATGTTTAACAGGGATGTCCATAACAGTCTCACCTAAAAACATGATTCTATCGGATTGGATGATAATCCTCCCACTACATCAATATACCGATGCAAGAATCTTTGTACTAGATGATGCCGACGCACCAATAGGAAATTCATATATAATTCTTAATCTCTATAATAAGTGTGTTCATATGTGGTACAATTGGTACTCTTACCAAATTCTCTAACATTATGCTACTAGGTATGTGATTCATAATATGATCCTTCTATAGATAAATAGTGAGTTTAAATAATTAACTTTTATCATTGAGATCATAAAATAATCCATCCTAGTGTCTTTAGAGTAGCTATCAAATCAAGCATACCTATGATTTGCTTCTAACTTACTTGTCCATATTAAGCGCACATGTGCAAGACTACCCCATAAGTGCATGTGATTCAAACTAAGATTTAGTAAAAAACACAGCTCAAAAGGTATCCTTCAGACAAACTAAGATGGAATGCAGTTCATAATGTGCATCGATATCATTAAGGTTAAACTCTAAAATGAAAGATATAATATAGTATAACTGATCATAGATCTAACCATGTTAAGCAGAATTCTATTATTGCTATTTGACACCTCAATTCATTGAGCGTCAATTGCGGAAAACTGGTACACAACACCCTCATTGACCATATAGTCTTTACACTATCCCAAGAAAAACTCATATCCACGATCAGATCGAAGTGTTTTGATAAGTTTACCTAATTTATGCTCCACCTCAGTTTTGACACTCTCGGAATACACCAAAAGTTTAAGACTTGTGTCGCATCAGGTAAATGTATCCAAAATGTGAGTAGTTTTGCTTGAATGTTCATTAAGACACATATCAGTGTGTACCGACTCCAATTGTTCTTTATGTCTATTTCATATGGCTGATTAAAACCCTTAAGGTTATTTATCCTTCAAAACAGGATTCACAAGTTTGGTTTAGGCTCCCCTGCCTCACTAGGTTAATAAACCTTCTTTGACCAATCTTTGAATTCCATTTTGACTGATTATAACCCAATAATAGACACTAAAAATACAATGAGTCAGGAGTAACAAATATTCTCCTAACATTCAATCTAGAAGATGCAACAGTAGTTTTTATATCCTACAGATATTAAGAACTTGTGGTTATAGTATATTAACCATCTTTCAATGCACCAAAAGCAATCGCACATCTATTCAATTTTATAAAAGTAGTTTTTCCAAAAGTAACAACACAGTTTTTATAAACCAAAAGTGAAACAAGAATGAGATTGCGTCTAACATCTATACATAAAGATAGTTCTCTAATACTAATATCCATATACTCTCTAATTTCAGATGTAATAGACCGACTGACTTAGCTACAACCTTGGCATCAAGTCAAAAGACAAAGATATATCCATATCATCGAGGTTTATGGATTCCTGAAATCCTTGCAACAAATTGCAAACATGTTTAGTGGCTCCAGAATCTATCCATTAGGAATTAATAGATACAACCACATAACATGGCTCAATGATTAAATATACATTTTCCTATGCCATGTCATTGCTTAGACAGTTTGTCCTTAAGTGTATTAGTTAGCCGCAAAAGAAACAGTTTCCTTTGCCCTCAACTTATACTGTCTTATTTCCTTTAACCTTTTGGATCCCCATGTTTTGTGCTAGCCTAGTCCTATTGTCATCCTTCTTCTTTTCCTTTGCCCTTCCACTTAGGCCTAGAAGAAGGTGGTATAGACTAGGTTAGATTGATAGGAACGCCCATACTATTTGATTATCCCTTCATATGTTACCAACTTTATAAGAATATCAACGAGTATGAACTCAAACTGGTTCCCTTTTTAGTTTACTTTAAAAGAGCCGAACGAGTTTGGTAACAAGGTAATAATCATGTTAACTTGAAACTTACCACCCAAGTCAGCCCTACTTGACCTCCCGTTAATTTGTAAATAATAAACAATAATTTTCAAAATTCGATCTCTTACTGGAGTTCTTTAGGCTATCTTGATGTTATTCAAGTCTGACATAGTACTTAGGCATACGCTCTATCTAATCTCACCAAAACATCTCATTGAGATTCACCATAATGCTTAAAAAAAATAAAATAATACAAATGTTAGCTTTGGAGTGTATTCGAGATAAACTCTAGAATATTGCACCAAGCCATATCATTTGTCTTATTTCACTTATTAAAAGCATTAATGTCATCTTGGATATCTTAAAGTAAAAGGATTAGGTATAAGAGTAGTAAATACATTTTGTACCCTTACGTTGTGAGTAAAATATATAAGTTCCTTTTTCCAGTCAGTAAAAATGAGGTCCAGTTGCATTGAATATGATTAGAAAGTGGATAAAATAGATTAGACATAATTAATTTGAATATAAATGCATTCATACAATAAATAAGGTGAATTATTAATACTATCATCCATATTTTAAATTAAAATAAGTTTGTCAACCACATAGTATAATAAATCTCAATAGAATAAGAGTTCATTATTACTATTGGTGAACAATCCCTTTAAATTAATGTGGGTCCCTTAACTTCGTAACATAATAAATCACACAATCAATACGTTAATAATTTATCCTGATAGAGGAGTTCATTATTACTATTGTTAAGATTCATTTGCTATTAGACGAGAACTTTCATTAAAATAATAATATGTGGGTCCCTTAACCACTGCATGAATAATCGAATAACCAATACTCCAATAATTTATTCAGTTGGCGAAATTCATTATTGTTATTGGTGGGCAAATCCCATCATTTTCATATCTCTTAAGACAATGCCTTGTCTATATATATGAAATGATTCCCGATTATGTTTAACCTTTCTAAAATCACCTAGTGTAGACCACTCCTGTGACGGCTCTGGTTTTTCAAGCCAGTGCGTCCTGTGATGAACCGAAGATTGACCCAATAACGGATCTGAATGTGGAAGAAAAAATAGAAAACAAGACTTTAAGAAGTCAAAGTGACTTTCCATGAGGTCGTGGAACTCAATGAGAAATGATGCGGAAGCAAAAGATAAAAAATATGACAAATAAGCCCCCAGGGGCAAAATAGTAATTTTCTAAAAATATAAATTCGGGTACCACCGGGCACACTAATGAAAAGATAGAAAAATACAAATCAATATGTGCTCAAGAATCGCATGATTCGGAATCCGGAGGAAGAAAAAAGGGCAAAACAAGAAAAACGAGCAATAAAGCTAAAAGGGTAAACTTGTAATTTTCTAGGAAGATTCAGGTGCAACCGAGCACACCGTTGGAAAGACAGCGAAAAATTAGTTAAGTTTAAAAAACAATTCACTTGATTTGGAGTCCGGATGAAGGAGAACGAGTGAAAACAAGAATCGACGTCATAACGTCGAGACGAGCACCCCACAAGCATCCTGACATGGTAGGGGAAGAAAAAAGGCTTAGCCAGAACTGAGAGCCGAAACGAGGTCCGAAACGACTTTTTCTGGAAAAACACAAAGAAGAAAACCCCCCCCCCCCCTAAAATCGAGTTTTCTACCCGATAATATGAAAGAAAATGAAAAAAAAAACTCACTGTGAAACACATAAAATGCCCCTAGATTAGAAGAGGTCAAGAGGGCCAAAAAGAATTGCTACAGTAACTGTCCACATCTGAGAGCAGAAACGGGCTATCAAATGGATTTTTCTGGAAAAACACGAAGAAGAAACCCTTCCTGAAATCAAGTTTTCTACTAGGCTACACAAAAGAAAACAAAAAAACACAATGTGAAATACCCCAAAATACCCCTAGATCAGAAGAGGTCAAGAGGGCCCAAAAAGTTGCTACAGTGATTGTCCATATCTGAGATAAAAAATGGGCTATCAAACGAATTTTTCTGGAAAAATACGAAGAAGAAACCCCTTCCAAAATCAAATTTTATATCCGACAGCACAGAAGAAAATGAAAAACACACACTGTGAAATGGCCAAAATGCCCCTAGATTAGTAAGGGCTTAAAAGCTCAAAAAATGCAACTTTGCACCAAGTATGCATTTGACGCTAAATGCATTTCTAGGTTGAAACGAATGTGCACGAAAGTGTAATAAATGATTCTAAGCACGTGGGAATGGTCCGTGGCTCTCGAGAAGTACCGACTCAAAATCTGACCCCCCGACAGCCAAAAATGATAAAAATGAACAAGAAATAGGAAATTTGAAAACTAAAATTAACAAATGATTTCAAATTACCATTTGACCCTTGGCCACACTTCAAACATGATTAATGAGACCCTATGAAAGAATAAAAATGGAATTCCCACACCCGATACAAACATGGTGAAGTAATGACTTGTCATTTTTCAATATTTTCATAACATTTCATGAAATCAAGAGTTACAGAAGATGCAATATATATGTCATTGGCCTCCGACCTCATCTCACACAAGTTAAATACATCGTAAAAGGTGTACTTATGTACACATTACATATATGGAATCAAAGATACAAGTTTAGACATATAAGGCTACAAAATGACATTTTATGCTAACATTTGTTTGAAATGGAAACTTAAAAGCTACAAGTCATCTAAAGTATGATGAGCATCATGAACCAAATCTTTATACCTGAAACAAATCCCCAATAACTTCGGGGTGAGTAACATAAAGCTACTCGTAGGAAATGAGCATGCATTGACCTAACATTTTACAAAATTATCACCTTAAGGTTAAACAAGTCAAAGGGGCTCATGCCACCTAACGTATATGTTAAGATGAGACTCGGGGAGCATCTAAAGCTACCTTAGATCATTTCTAGCATAAATTACATCATTCATGCAATTTAACAACATGGAAGTATGTTATACAAAGCAACAAGATATATATTCTCAAAGTCCTCAACTTGAAATCTAAAACACGAAAACAACTAAAGTAGATCATGCCACCTAATGTCTATGTTCTAAATGAATCTATAGGATCATTCCTAAGCTACATTTGAATATTAAAACACAAATCACAATATCGATGCAATTTAACCAACATTGGAACTTCCAATACAACGCATAAAACATGATTTCTCAAAGTTAACATCTTGAAACTCAAAATGGGAAATCAATTAAGGAACAACAAGTTACGATATCATCTAGTTATCAACTTGAAATAAAAAGTGAAATCAAACAAGGTGGATACTTGGACATCACGCCGGATCAGACCGACACCATAGTTACTTTAGGGTTACTAGCCCAGGGGTAACCTCTCTATGTGCGCATTAGACTATAGAGGGACAATCCCCCGTACTAGAACCATGTCCTAGCTATAGTCAAACAATGACATCCCCAAGTTTCCAAAATTAACAAGTTGTGCAACAACGTATATATCAACATGTATATACAAGATAATCAACTATCTACCATGCACATGACAAATGTCGAATTTTCAATGTGCGATTTGTTACACGTTATGGAAATATCATTCAATATTGAAAACATAAACTCATGAATCTAATACAAGTCCAAACTAATGATTTAAACATATAACCAATGTCAACCACATGATTAAATCATTAACGCAATAGAAACAGAAATTTATTAAATAAACTAATTTATTTCTCTAAGTTTCAAATCTCAATCAAATGACTCGTAATTAACACATGTTAAACAACATTGCATGGTCATTACATACATTAATTCAAAATCTTAATTAGATCATTGGAACAACAAAGTAGAATTTAATTAAATCATGATAATTAAATCTTTAACTTCTAAAGCAACTTCAAATGGTCCCAAATTAATATATATGCTCGTAAACAAGTCTTAGTCATTTCAAATATCAAGTTAAAAACTTAATTAAACCAATGGAACCTTTAAATAGATTTTAATTAATTCTTTTAAAATAAATATCTAGATTTTTATACTCATCCAAATGCTCCAAAATTAAAGTATGCCAAGACTTAATGTAATAGCCTATCACAAGTTAATTTCATGTAAGGTACGACCATAATAATTAAACTTTCACAAAAGAAAATTATTAAATAAAAGTTGCAATCTTTATTCAAATAATCCCAATTTAATATATATTAACAAACATACCAAAGCCTAATTTACTAGAATATCACAATTTAATTCTAAGCTGAATATCATCATGAGAATTAAATCTTAAACATAGAAAATAATTAAATTGAATTCTAAATTATGAACAAAAGCATGCATACAAGTTGTATCAGCATCAATAGCATGCAAGACAACAAAAATAATAACTTATAATACCCCCTACCTCAATTTGAGATGAAAATCTCAAATGTCACCAAAATGAAACCGCTCCGAATCCGATAAAACTTCGGGGTTTTGTCGGGGACAACACGGTGAACGATAAACTCCAAAGAGGATATACCAAAACCCTAACTTGACCTCAAACCCGAACTCAAAAAATGGCCAAAAACAGATTCTAATAAGGGGGAAAGATGCGCGTAGTCAAGATAAACATAAAACACAAAGGCACTATGACTTTTTAACAAAGGTAAGAAGCTTAAAAGAAGAGAGAGAAGGTGGCAGCCCCTTGGCTCCCATGGAATCCGACCAAGAGAGGGAGGAAGAAGGTGAAAAAGTGATTTTTCACGTTAAGGCATTCTATTTATAGTAAAACCCTAAAAGTGTCCCGAACGGGCCACGCCGGGTCCGAAAAAGTATAATTTGAGCAGACGCGCTCAAACGGCAAAACTCCATGGACGAAAAAGAACCGAAATGAGAAAGATGAACAATGGAAGAAACGGCGTCAAAAATCGAGTCTCGAGCAGAGAGATATGCCTTGAACAAGTTCGTCGGCAACTAGGGCCAGAAACCCGGAAACTGGGGAAAAACGACCAGAAGACAATTCTAAGAGTACACGACTCGACAAAAAGTGAAAATGAATCCAGTATAAGGATCCAGGCTCAAAACAAGGCATTTTTGCAATAACTTTCATTAATTACACAATGGCCCTTCCAAAAAGTAAAAACTACACTAATACCCAGAATAAAAATATCTTCCAAAAATATTTTCTTAAAAACCCCTGAAATAAAATATCTTCAAAAGATATTTATGAAAAACACCCTAAGAAAAGAAAAAGATTTTGAAAAATTATGCATCCATGCCCTTATGGACACCGAGACCAACCAGAGTACTTTACTGCAAAAGTAAAGATACGTATTTTGTGGAAACCACTTAGAATGAAGATACGTGAAGTCAAAAACAAACTACAAACACAAAAAGTGAGGTTATGCCAACAAAGTGACAAATGGGGAAAAGACAAAATAGGGAAAAGGATGAAAAATGAATAGTGTCGAAAAAATGAAAATATGGAAATGACGCGGTCCTCAATGGAAGTGTTAATCCAAAGAAAAGAGTCTCAGAAATCATTCCAGAGCACCTGAGTTGACACTAAGTGACGAGAAACTGAACTCAAAAAGGAAAAGATCAACGGAAAAAAAATATCTGTAATGACCCGGTCATTTTCTTCCTTTCCTTTTTTTGAAATTTTACGGATAAATTTTTTCCGTTTAATTTTCTTTTCTGAGCTCTGTTTCTTGTCACTTGGTGTCATCTTGAGTGCTTGGAAATGGTTTCTGAGACTCTTTCGTTTGGATTGACAACTTCCTTTAAGGACCGAGTCATTTCCACATTTTTCGTTTTTCGATACTATTCACTTTTCGTCTTTTCCCTATTTTGTCTTTTCCCTGTTTGTCACTTTGTTGGTATAACCTCACTTTTGTGTTCAGAGTTGGTTTTTGACTTCACGTATCTTCCGTTTAAGTGGTTTCCATGAAATACGTATCTTTACTTTTGCAGTAAAGTACTCTGGTTACTCCTGGTGTCCATAGGGGCATGGATGCATAATTTTTCAGAATTTTCTTCTTTTCTTGCAGTGTTTTTCGTAAATATATTTTGAAGATATTTTATTTCAGGGGTTTTTAAGAAAATATTTTTGGAAGATATTTTCATTATGGGCGTTAGTGCAGTTTTCACTTTTTTGAGGGGCCATTGTGCAATTAATGAAAGTTATTACAAAAATGCCTCATTTTGAGCCTGGATTCTCGTACTAGATTCATTTTCACTTTTAGTTGAGTCGTGTACTCTTAGAATTTCCTTTTGGTCATTTTTCTTCAGTTTCAGGGTTTCTGGCCCCGATTGCCGCAGAACTTATTTGGGGCATATCTCTCTGCTTGGAACTCAATTTTTGACGCTGTTTCTTCCGTTATTCATATTTTATCATTTTGATTCTTTTTCGTTCATAGAGTTTTGCCGTTTGAGCGCGTCTGCTCATATTCCACTTTTCTGGACCCGGCGGTCCTTTTCGGGGCACTTTTTGAGATTGCTATAAGTAGGTTACCCTAATTTTAAAAGTTAACTTTTTAGCCTTCTTCTCCACTTCATGGCTGGCAACCATGGCAGCCCCTTAGGCTACCACCTTTATTTTTTCTTCTCCACTTGTATGCCTTTGTAAAAAGTCTTTTGCCTTAACGTTTATCGTAAGCCTCGTCGTGCTATACCTTTCCCCCCTTATTAGAACACATTTCTGACCATTTTGTGAGTTCGGGTTTGAAGCCAAGTTGTGATTTTCATGGGGCTTCCTTGGGATTCTTGTTCACCGTGTTGTCCCCGACAAAACCCCGAAAGTATTGTCGGATTCGGAACACTTTTTCTTTTGGTGGGGATTTGAGATTTTCATCTCAAATTGAGGTAGGGGATGTTATAGGTTTATATTTTTGTTGTCTTGCATGCTATTGATACTTATACAACTTGTATGCATGCTTTTGTTCAAAATCTAGAATTTAATTTAATAAATTTCTATGTTTGAGATTTAATTCACATGATGATATTTAACTTAGAATTAAATTGTGGCATGCTAGTAAATTAGGTTTTGCTATGTTTGTTAACATATATTAAAATTGGAGTATTTGATAAAGTATTGCAACTTTTATTTCATAATTTTCTTTGGTGAAAGTTTAATTCTCATGGTCGTACCTTGCATGGAAATAACTTGTGATATGCTTTTAAATGAAGTTTTGGCATGTTCTTTAACATACTTTAATTTGAGAGCATTTGGATGAGTATGAAAATCTAGAGATTTTAATTAAAAGGATTAATTAAAATCTATTTAATGGTTCCATTGGGTTAATTAAGTTTTTAACTTGATATTTGTGATGAGCATGACTTGTACACTACCATATATTAATTTGGGACCATTTGGTGTTGTTTTAGAAGTTAGAGATTTAATTATCATGATTTAATTAAATTCTACCTTATTGTTCCATGGCCTAATTAAGTTTTTGAATGGATATATGAAATGACCATGCTATGTTGTTTAACATGAGTTAATTAGGGATCATTTGATTGTGATTTGAAACCTAGAGAAATTAATTGGTTTATTTGATTAATTTCCATTTCTATTGCATTATTGATTTAATCATGAGTTTGACATTGGTAGTATGTTTAAAGCATAGTTTTAGACTTATATTAGATTCTTTAGTTTATGTTTTCAATATTGAATTATATTCTTATAGCGTGTAATGAATCTCACACTGAAGATTCGACATGTGATGTTATTATAGCGCGTAACGAATCGCGCTCTGAAGATTCGACATTTGTCATCCTATAGTAGTTGTAGATTCAGAGCATGAGTTGTGTGGTTACAACCTACTTGTGCATGGAATGTAGTTTCGTACTTTATATATATTTCGTATATAAGTTGTTAACTTATTTATTTTGGAGTCACTTGGGACATTATTACAGAGACATGGCTAGAGTTTGGCTCTAGTGCGGGAGGTATGAGTTCTCCCCATTTACAGTGCGCACTTAGGGTGGTATTCCCAGTGGGTTAATGCCTGGAATAACTATAGGTCTTGGCTTTATTTAGGAGTTGATGTCTAAGTCTTGCACTACTTGATTTCGCATTCAATTCCAAGTTGGCAACCAATGTTTAATTGTGACTTGTGGTTTTGGTTATTGGCGATTTAATGTTGATAAGTACATTCAGGCATTATGATTTCTAATGAATCATTGCAGGTTTTGATGTTGTTAAGTACATTCAGGTATTATGATTTCTAATGAATCATTGTAGGTTTTTGATGTTGTTAAGTACATCTATGCTATATTGTTCAAATGCAACTTAGGAATGATCCTATAGATTCATTTGGAACACACATGTTAGGTGGCATGACCCACTTTAGTTGTTTTCGTATTTTAGATTTCAAGGCAATGGCTTTGAGGATCTATATTTTGTTGCTTTGTATAACATGCTTCTATGTTGTTTGAATTGCATAAATGATATGATTTATGCTAGAAATGTTTCAAGGTAGCTTAGGATGCTCCCTAAGTCTCACCTTTGACATAGACGTTAGGTGGCATGACCCTTTTGAATTGTTTTAAGTTAATGTAATAACTTTGTAAAACATTAGGTCAATGCATACTCATTTCCTACGAGTAGCTTTTTGTTACTCACCCACGTAGTGGGGACATTTTTCAGGTACAGGAATCAAAATTCTCGTTATGCTTGGACGATTTGTGGACTTGAAGGTTCCATTTTGTGAAGGTTGGCTTGAAAAGCCATTTGTAGCCTTATTTGTCAAATGTGTATATTTGATTCTAAACTTGTAATGTGTGCTTAAGCATACTTTTTGATTCTCATTTTATGTATATGATATGAGGCCAAGGGCCAAACCGTATTTGAAGTTCATGTATATTCATAAATGTTGAAATCTTACCTTTAATGAGAATATATAAGAAATTAGAGTTTTAGCATGACATTTTTGCACCGGAGTGTGCATCGGGTATGAAATTCATTATCTAACATTCATTTAATATGTATGAGGTGTGGCCAAGGGCCAATTACCATTTTTTTTTTTCATTTTTACATTTTAGTTTCATACTTTGCATTTTGAGCTAAAATAGTAAAATTCGAGCCTTTAAGGGTTCATTTCCAAATCGGGTGATGCAAAGTGTGCACGAGCACATTCATTAGGACCTACTTAATATGCATGAAGTGTGGACAAGGGCCAAATGGTAATTTAAAATCATTTGTTAATTTTAGTCTTCAAATTCTCCATTTCTAGTTCATTTTTGCCTTTTTGGCCGTGGGGGGGTCGAATTTTGCATCAGCGATATTTTTAAGCCGTGGATCATTGTAGCACGTCCTAATGGGTAAGCTACATTTGCGTGCATGGTTGTTTTCAACAAAAACCTCATCCTTGGTGATTTGAGCCTCCTATGGATTTACTTTTGACTTTTTTTGCATAATCTGATTTTAAGGCATTTTGGGGTTTTCCTTCGAGAAATGAATTCGAATCTTTATATGGTCACTTAGAAAACGTGATTTTAGGGGGGATTTTTTCTTCGTGTTTTCAGAAAATGTTATCTTTGTACCGAAAATCCCTCACAAAGTTCAGCTTTCAGTTTATATTTTTGCAGCTTTTTAACCCCCATGACCTGATTTCTTGGAGGGGCATTTTGGGTATTTTACAGTGAGTTTTATTTTATTTTATTTTATTTTCTCTCACTTTTTCGAGTAGAAAATTTGATTTCATGAGGGGTTTCTTTTTCGTATTTTTCCAGAAAAATTCGTTTGATAGCCCGTTTCTGCTCTCAGATCAGGACAGTTACTGTAGCAACTTTTACCCTCTTGTCCAGTTCTGATCTAGGGGCATTTTAGGGATTTTGCAGTGTGTTTTTTTTGTTTCCTTTCACGTAGTCGGGTAGAAAACTCGATTTTAGGGGGGTTTCTTCTTCGTGTTCTTCCAGAAAATGTCATCTCGGACCCGAAAACCTCGCGTCAAATCTGATTTCCTGTGCGCATCTGCACTATTTGAAAAAGTCTGTTGTAAGGGCATTTTGGGGATTTCACGTCAAAAATAAAATTTTTTTTTGACATACTCAGCTTGGAAAAATTATTTTAAGGGGGTCTCTTCTTCGTGTTTTTCCAGAAAACGTCTTTTAGTGCCTCAAAACGGCACACGGATTTCAGCATTTTGCCTAGGTTACTATTCATGGCCGCGGCGACGTCAAAACTTTGTTTTGACTTTTCTCTTCCATCCGGATTCCGAATCAAGTGATTCTTGAGTCTAACTTGATTAATTTTTCGCTATCTTCCCAGTGGTGTGCTAGGTAGCACTCGATTTTATATTTTTCAGAAATGACCATTTTGTCCTTGGGGCTATTTTTGTTTGGTTTTCCTGTAATTTGCTTCTGCTACTTTCTTTTGAGTTCCGCGACTTCACGGGAAGTCATGGATGTGTCTCGGGAATAATATACATTCTAGGGACGTCATTTTCATGTAAAATGACTATTTTGCCCTGGGGGCTTATTTATCATATTTCTGATCTTTTACTTCCGCGTCAGTTCTCATTGAGTTCCATGACCATATGGAAGGTTATCAAAGTGTATTAGAGCTGTGTTGTGCCTTGGGAGACCATTGTCTTGTTTCTTGCTTCCACATTCTGGATTCGTTATCGAATATACGTTCGGTTCATCACAGGACGAGCTGGCCTAAAAATCAAGGCCGTCACAATATCTATGAAAATCTGAGAAAAAGGAAAGGAAAGAAAATGATCGGGTCATTACAACTTACCCTCCTTAAAGGGATTTCATCCCCGAAATCAGGAATAGACAAAAGAGAACCGAACAAGATCAAACCAAATGACAAACCATAAGGTGCTAAAAGACAACTCCGAAAGCCTAAAGGTCACCCGAAAGAATGCAAAAACCCAGAATTGGGTGACACTTCCTGAACGAATCGTCATATCAACTCAAAGTCAATCACCGAAAGAATCCCCAGGACAACGACAAGTCAAATCATGACAGATGGCTAAGAATGATATGGCAGTACGAACAATGACCAGAACCCGCCTACACTTACTCGTCAGTAAGGTAGCATGATAGTATAAGGCACTAGTTCATAACATGCCCCCAACAAATCAACTCAGAAAGAAACTTTTCGATACAAATGACATCAATGTCGAAAATAATCATTACCAAAAGCACTATGGGAACCAAGCATCTGCGAGAGTTGCGGTAGCTAATCCCAAAACTCTAACAACAATGTCATTGGTACCGTTACGCTTAAGGCCTTAAATCCCTAACGCTGGAATAACAGCGACCCCCACATCTAAAAATGCTACAACAATAACACCAGTCACGAACCCACAGCCTGACAAGTCTATGCCCTCAAGCCAATGGATCGGACCCACAAAACCAAAAACCTATGCATCGATATGAAGTAGACCTACCGTAAGGCTACATACAGAATACAAAACGTTGGGTCAAAATCCCTATAGTGGACAGCTAAAACCTCAAAATGCAAGCCTTTAACGTAGCTCACACATCTCTATCCCAACAACCAAGGTCACAAAACCCAACATAAGTGCAGGAAAGATGAAACAGTATAAACCAAATACTCACTTAGTGCATACTCACATAAATTAAATGACATAAATTAAATAATATCATAGTACTAAACATACAGTATAGATAAGGTAAACCAAATAAACCACTTATCATATAGGGGTCAAACAAATAGCGACGCGCTATACACCACCAATGGCATAAACATGGTAAGCAGATACCGTATAAGCAACATATCATATACATCCTCATATAACTACCACATAGTCATAAATCCTAAACATGTTTCGAAGGTATGCTCGAAAATAATGGGGCTCATAAACATGTAAAAGTGATCATACAAATGGTAAGTTCATAAAATCAAAAGAAATTAATGGAATACCTTTCAAAAGGAACAATCTCTTAGAAAAAGGTAACACAAAACCTAGATGAGTCCAATCTCTCACTACGAGGAAAGGAATCATTCCCCCCAATGACCACTAAGGTCTCCTAAACATAGGGTCAGCAGGTCTTTCCCAAGACTAGCTCATACCTTGATGGAATCCCAACACTACACGAAACAAGGCAACAACGAAATGGACAACCCCAAGGCTAACCGTTATAATACATTAACGAGAAAACCCTAAACCAAGATGCCAACGAGCTCGATAAGAACTCTATAGGATTCTACCAGGACCCTAACACAACGCCCCCAAGTCTCCAATGATAAGGGAGAGTAATTAATTGCGCCAACGTAATTAATTATACGAAACCACTCACATCCCAACCGTAGCCCGTAAGATCTAACCAAGGCAACACAAGAAGGATCCTAGGTCAACACACCCATCCAAATCCCGAAACCATTGCCCTAAGAAGACAAGACATGAGAACCATGCCCTGAGGCTCACAAGGCAACTTCCCAACTCCCTAAGGAAAGATTTGAGTTAGTCCTAACTCATCATCCTATGACACTAGAAACAAAGACCTCAATGACATCATGACATCAAGAATACTATGAAGTCCTAAGAAATGACACTGACACCTCCAACACAACCATGACCAGATCACAAAAAGACAGACAATGAGACAAAACGGTGCCTCTGTGGCCTATATGTCATCTCACCAGACGGATACTATAACCCTACGCTCACCTGAGCTGTAACGACTCAGGATTTTTTTAACCCAGTGTGTCTTGTGATGACCCGAAGCGGGTCCAAAATGTGGAAGCAAAACAAAAACAAGTCCTTAGAGATGTACATCATCCCTAAGAAACAAGAATGGCCCTTTGAGGAATTTTAAGACTCAACGGAAGTAAAACAAAGACAAGGGTATCAAAACCCTACCAAAAGAAGGACCAAGGGTAAAATGGTCATTTTACCCAAAGAGGAAGGAATTTAACTTCCAACAAGTCAAATGAGATCAAAAACATCCAAAAACATCCTTTGGTAACTTCACATAAAGTCCCAAGGCTAAAGGAAGTGAAATCCCAAATGAACCCTATCCTGGTTCGAACCAAATCTGACACCCTCTCACTAAAACAAGGATATCTTGATCTAGGAGAAGAATATGAAGCTAAAATTTATACCATTGGAAATCTTACTTCGATACGGTCCATTTAGACTCAAGAATGAACTAATTTGGAGTTGAAACGAAGAAGTTACGATAGTTCAAAGTTGGAAGGCCAAAGCTGAGCCTACAAAATGGTTCTGCAAGACTTGAACCGGTTTAACCCCTCTTAAACTGGTTCAACATGGACAAAACGTCCATGTTGGACCAAAATCACATCTTGAACCAGTTCAGCCCCTCTGAACCGGTTCAACCCACCCAGTGTTGCACCCAAACAACAGAACAGTAGAAATGCAGAAAAATGAGATTGAAACACGGTTTTGGACACCAAGACAACATTTTTCGGAAAAATGCCGTGAAGAAACTCTCCCCAAAATCATGTTTACTATGTAAAAAAGTTAAGACCGGAATTTATTTCCTAAAAGAAATCCCCAAAATGCCCTTAAGCAAGATTTTTCAACAAAAATGTGAAATGAGTCCATAGGAGGCTCATTTTACCAACGAAAGAGTTTTTCTTGAAAATGATCATGCATATAGACATAACTTACTAATTAGGACATGCTACAATGATCCATGGCTTAAAAATACCGCCGATGCAAAATCCGACCCCCCAACGGCCAAAAAGGGCGAAAATGTACATGAAAAGGAGATTTTGAAACTTAAAATTATAAAATGGTATCAAATTACCGTTTGGCCCTTGGCCACACTTCATGCATGATTAATGAGACCCTATGAAAGAATAAAAAATAGAATTCCCACACCCAATGCAACCATGGTGAAACAATAACTTAACATTTTTTAATATTTCCATAATATTTCATGAAGTCAAAAATTACATAGGATACAAAATACATGTCTTTAGCCTCCGGCCTCATCTCATACATGTCAAATACATTGTAAAGAGTATACTCATGTACACATTACAGGTTTAGAATAAAAAATACACATTTTGACATAAAAGACTACAAGTGGCATTTCAAGCCAACCTTTACAAGAATTAAAACCTTCAAGTCTACAATCATCCAAGCATAATGAGAATCTCGAACCTTGATTCCTGTACCTGAAAAATACCCCGTTAACTTTAAGCTGAGCAACATAAAGCTACACGTAAGAGATGAGCATGCAAGGACTTAAAGTTTTAGAAGATTATCACATTAAAGTGAAGCAATTCAAAAGGATCATGCCACCTAACGTCTATGTCAAAGGTGAGACTCAGGGAGCATCCTAAGCTACCTTAGATCATTTCTAGCATAAAACACATCCTTTATGTAATTCCAAACAACATAAGAGCATGCTATATAAAGCAACAAGATATAGATTCTCAAAGTTATTAACTTGAAATCTAAAGTACGAAAGCGACAAAAGTGGTTCATGCCACCTAACGTCTATGTTCTAAATGAAACTATAGGATCATTCCTAAGCTACATTTGAACATTTTAACATAAATGTACTTAACAACATCAAAGATATGCGATGATTTCTTACAAATCATAATGCACAAATGTACTTAACAACATTAAATACATGCGATGATTTCTTAAAAATCATAATGCACAAATATACTTAACAACATTAAATCGCCAATAATTGTTAACTTGGAATTAAATGCGAAATTAAATAGTGGAAGACTTGGACATCACATCTCGGAATGAACCAAGAACAAAATGGTTATTTCGGGTATTAACCCGCTGGGAAGACCACCCTAGTGTGCACTATCTCAATTGGGGAGAACTCATACCTTCCGCAGTAGAGCCAAACTCTAGCCATATTACAGTAACAATCTCCCAAGTGACTCCAAAATAATCAAATAGGTTCAAAACTTATACGTAATTTATGTAATGCACGAAATCACATTCTATACACAAGTAGGTTGAAATCACATAATCCATGCCTTAGAGTTTCAATTCTAAAATGGCATATATAATGTCAAATACAAAGTGTGCAATTCATTATACAAGTCAACCATATATTCAATATTGGAAACAAGTTCTCATGAATATAAATTTAACAACAATATTATTCAATACTTAAAGCACAACCAAGTGAATACACAACAAGTCCAACATCCATGATTTAAACATAGAAACAACTTTTACAACATAATTAAATCCATGGAACAATTATATAGAATTTAGCTAAATAAAAATAATAATTAAATTATTTAGATTTCAAATCAATTCTAAATAACCTCAAATTAATATATGTTAAACAATATAGTATGGTCATTACATATATCAAATCAAAGTGCAAGATGAGCAAGATAGCAAGATATTATCATATAGAATTTAATTAATTTAAATTAATTAAATCTCTAGATTTCAAAAGTTAGTCAAATGATCCCAAATTAATATATAACAAGCACCAAGTCATGGTCATACCATATATCAAGTCTAAAATGGAATACCAGCAAAATACAATTAAGTAGAATTTAAATCAAATTAAATTCATTAAATCTCTAGATTTGAAAACTCATTTAAATCATCCCAATTTAATATATAACAAAGATTAAGTCATGGCCATGCCATATACCAAGTCTAAAATGAGTTATATGCAAGCTATGATAAATCATTAATTTATCAAATTAACAAAAGATATGCATATAACTTATATTTCATACAAAAGTAAGAAAAACCCTTAGATAATAAATTATAACATCCCCTACCTCACAAGAGGATTGTTTATCTTGAATCTAAGGCTAGCAAGCACAAAATGGTAAACCCTTCTAGGGTTATAAAGAAGAGAGTGAGAGGAAACTTTTGTCTCCAAAGGTTAATGGTCTCAGGTGAGTTTAAGGAGGCCAAAATGAAGAATTAAGCTATTAACCAAGCTTTTCTCCAATGGTGGCTAGGTTAGGGTTTTGAAGAATAAGGAAATGAAAAAGATGAAAGTGAAAAATGGTGAGTGGAGGATCTAGTAATCCTTCACTCACTATGTGCTCTTGCACTACCTCACACATACACACAATGCAAGACCAATTTGTGAGCCTACACTTATTACAAATCAATGGCTCCTTCCTAAGCTTAATCTTAAGTCTACACTTGTCAACCATTTAAGCCAACAAGTGCACCAATCCTAGGCCAACAAGTGGTTGAATTTCCACCCTCCACATGTCATCATCCAAGGCATCTAAGTGTCCCCACACAAATGTCAACAAGTGGACCAATGAAAGTGTGACACTTGTCACACTTTTTTAAAATTACAAAAAGGTCCTTTTTGAAAATATTTTCCAAATTAAATTGCAAAATTATCCATAAGACGAAAAATAGTTACTTATAGTAATTACACAAATGACCCCAAAAAAAAGAAAAATTCTAAAGAAATATACATCCACACCCCTAAGGAAGAAAGTACACAACTAGCATGCTTTTCTACAAAAGTAAAAATACACATAGCATGGAATTTAAATATCGTGGATGCATGTAAAACCGGAATCAAATCCGAACACGAAAAGTGAGGTTGTGACAACAAAGTGATAAACGGGAACAAGACGAAAAGTGAATAGTGTCACAAAAGTGAAAATTTGAAAATGACTCGGTCCTCAAAGGAAGTCGTCTCGGAAACCATCCCCGAACACTTAAGATGACACTAAGTGTTCAGAAACCAAACTCATAAAAGAAAAGATCAACGGAAAAAAAATATCCGTAAAAATTTGAGAAAAGGAAAGGAAGAAAAATAACTGGGTGATTACAACCTTCCCATCTTGAAGGGATTTCGTCCCCGAAATTCAGCCCTAACAAAAAAAAAGTCGAAACCAGGGTAACTTTGGAGTACATCCCCGAGTATCCCATACAACATGCTACAAAAGCAATCCCAAAACTAAAAGACAACGTAGAAGCCATCGTCATTCGCACCCACGTGTTCACGATAGGAAAACTTCTCAAAAGAAAAGTGGCCACATGGCCATATAACAAGTCAGAACTCACACACAGAACTCAAGGTCAGACAAGGGAACGGAAGACAACAATCGAAAGCATCCCTTCTGACGAACAATTATAAGGAACTGAAAATAACCACTAAAAGAACTCCAAAATAACCACGTATCAAATCAAGGTACCGAACAAAGATAATGTGGCAGTACGAATAGCGACCAGAACCAGCCCATGACGTACTCAAATGTATGGTAGCAATGACAGTGCGTAGTGCCCACCCACACTTACTCGTCAGTAAGGTAGCATCGACGGCAATTAGCACTCGCCCACAACACACAACTTTGTACGGTAGCAAGACAGTATAGTTCATAACTTGCCTCCCACTAGGTCTACCCATGAAACCTTTCGATACAAATGACATCAATGTCGCAAAACAATCATGGCCAAAAACAATGTGGGAACTAGGCATCTGTGAGAGTTGGAATATAGTTTAAAGACGTTCCAGACCATCCCGACCAATCCCAAACTCTGATAATAATGTCATAGGCACCATTATGCTTAAGGCCACAAATCCTCAATATAACAAAACTAACAACTCCAATGTCTCAAAATACTCTTTTTAATAATATCAATCAAGAATCTAAAGCTTGAAAAGCAAATCGAAACCTCTAGAAATCAAAACAAACCTCACTACATGACATTTTATCGAAAGTCCTTCACATCTCCCTGAAACAGATCAACTACAAGATCACCCCGTAATCAAACATCAGATCCACATCCCTATCATGGATAACTAAATCCTCAAAATACAAGTCCACCAAGTGGCGCACACATCAAAATCTTGACAACTAAGGTCATAAAACGAATCTCTCGAAACTATGCTTGGCATCACCAAGCTAAATCAAAATTCCTCAATTTCCATCAATCCATAAACAATCACTGGAACTACTATTCCTCAAAACTATGCCTAGTCATAACTAGGACGAGAAAAGTGCACAAATGAGCTAGATCCAACAATGATCCTTCAAAACTCCTCCTAAGAGTTAACCACATCAAGGTCTCCAAAACTGAAACAAGTCTCCAAAAGACATCCTTAAACAGCGTCAAGCTCACACAACGAGTCAACCAAATCCTCAATCAAGTGGACACAAGTCCCTGTAAAATGATTTCACACTAATCCACTAATACTGAGCACCACAACTCGTCAACAACCATGGCAAAACTCCCCAAGGGAAGACACAAAAGAAAGGGAACCACCAGTCCTAAGAAGGACAACACCACGACTCTGTCTCTGAAACAAAAGACAATAAGGTCAAAGTCTTCACCCCTTACATGGAAGTAAGTCGACAAAAATCAACCAAATCCTCACCAAGGACTTAAGACAACTATGGTGATCCTCACGAACCAACCAACCTTAAAGATGTGCACAACACAACGAAGAGAAGAGACTTACTCCTTGTGAAGTCCCTTACTCAAACCAAGAAAAGAGGGAAAACCCTATTCTCCTACAAATGTCAACACGACAAATACGAAAAGGGAACAAAAAGGGAGAACTAAACATGAAAGTCATGCAAATAACAAGAAAATGCAACTACCAAGAAGGTAAATCTACTCACATAGATAAAATCAAGGGTACATGCAACACGTCTCCACGTAAGCACAAAATCATGTCATCAAGACATAGTAACAACATGGCATGTCTAAGCATATAAAGAAGGCATGCTAATGCCACACAATAAGAAAGCAAATGTGGACACACTTCCACCTACTCATGCATCACAATATTATAAATCATACTACTAACATGGTAGTAAATGAAACTGTAGAAGGTAAAAATGATGTAGCAATGAACCCTATGGACATCGTGTCCTAGAGTGTCTAGGTAAAAGGAAAGACCAGTCCTAGCCATAAACTGACTCCAAAAACCAATGCGACAACAACCTATTTCAAAACAAACGTGAGCCCTTACCACAATGGTAAGACTCTAACAATCCATCTCCGAATCTAGAGGTGACACTACAAGTGACACTAACAATGCAATGCTCTCTCTACCCGAAACATCAATCAATCGACTTGATTCCAAAAACGTCATTACACAAGGAAAACTCAAAGAAAATGGCAACCATAGCCATACCAACAATAACCAAATCAATCACTACGACTGATCCCCAAAACAACCATCATCATCATCGATCAAAAGGACAATGCCCATAAAAACAAAACCAACATTGATTCCATCCGAACTGCACTTGTAGCTAGCCAGTACGGTAACATAACAGTGCCATGCACCCGCCCACAAAAATTACAATCCCAGAGGAATCAACCTAAACAACCAAGGATCCTAAGAGGTCCATAACCTCATCATGGGCCAAAACCAACAAATCCAGCACTATGGCAACGCCAAATGACTGACCTCACGAGAGCCTAAACAAAATGTGACTCACCACCTACCTCAAAACCAATGCTAGGTCGACAATAACATACACTACGACGAAACTGTGACTACAATCACCATCAACCCCAACTCGTGCCTTAATGACCAATCCTGTGTCATGCCAAATATGCAACACAGTTATGCATATATAAATCTAATCTAGCATACATCATATGTCATGCTCTTTACATTAGAATAAAATCATGCTAAACAAAGACATGCCACATGTAGCACATAGTCATATAAACATGTTATCAAGCCAAAACATGTTATCATGAAGCATATAAATACATAGAGCATGGAACATAAGTATGATATGCACCCAAACCTGTCATCCAAGGTATTCAAACCTAAGAGCTCTGATACCACCTTTGACGACCCTGGATTTTTTAATCCAGTGTGTCCTGTGATGACCCGAAGTGGATGCAAAATGCAAAAGAAAAACAAAAACAAGTCCTTAGAGATGTACATCATCCCTAAGACACAAGAATGGCCCTTTGAGGAATTTTGAGACTCAACGGAAGCAAAACGAAGACAAGGGTATCAAAACCCTACCAAAAGAAAGACCAAGGGTAAAATGGTTATTTTACCCGAAGAGGAAGGAATTGGACTTCCAACAAGTCAAATGAGATAAAAAAAAATCCAAAAACATCCTTTGGTAACTTCACATGAAGTCCCAAGGCCAAAGGAAGTGAAATCCCAAATGAACCCTATCCTTGTTCGAACCTAATCTGACACCCTCTCACTAAAACAAGGATATCTTGAGCTAGGAGAAGAATCTGAAACTAAAATTTATACCATTGGAAAGTTACTTCGACACGGTCCATTTAAACTCAAGAACAGACTAATTCAGAGTTGAAACGAAGAAGTTATGACAGTTCAAAGTTGGAAGGCCAAAGCTGAACCTGCCAAATGGTTCTGCAAGACTTGAATCGGTTCAACCCCCCTTGAACTAGTTCAACATGGACAGAACGTCCATACTAGACCAAAATCACATCTTGAACTGGTTCAGCCCCTCTGAACCGGTTCAACCCACCCAATGTTGAACCCAAATAGCAGAAACAGTAGAAAAACAGAAAAACGAGATTGAAACACGGTTTTCAACCCCAAGACGACATTTTTCGGAAAAATGCCGTGAAGAAACTCCCCCCGAAATCACGTTTTCTATGTAACGAACTTAAGATTGAAATTTATTTCCTAAATAAAATCCCCAAAATGCCCTAAAGCAAGATTTTTCAACGAAAATATGAAATGAGTCCATAGGAGGCTCATTTCACCAACGAAAGAGTTTTTCTTGAAAACGATCATGCACACAGACGTAACTTACCTATTAGGATGCGCTACAATGATTCAAAGCTTAGAAATACCGTGGATGCAAAATCCGACCCCCCGACGGCTAAAAAGGGTGAAAATGCACATGAAAAGGATATTTTGAAACTTAGAATTATAAAATGGTTTCAAATTACCGTTTGACCCTTGGCCACACTTAATGCATTATTAATGAGACCCTATGAAAGAATAAAAATTGGAATTCCCACACCCGATGCAACCATGGTGAAACAATAACTTGACATTTTTTAAT
Source organism: Cornus florida (assembly GCF_030987335.1). Taxonomy (NCBI): domain Eukaryota; kingdom Viridiplantae; phylum Streptophyta; class Magnoliopsida; order Cornales; family Cornaceae; genus Cornus; species Cornus florida. The sequence continues at coordinate 68,429,616 of NW_026775577.1, forward strand.
ATTTCCATAATATTTCATGAAATCAAAAATTACATAGGATACAAAATACATGTCATTGGCCTCTGGCCTCATTTCATACATGTCAAATACATTGCAAAGATTGTACTCATGTACACATTACATGTTTAGAATAAAAAATACACATTTTGACATAAAAGGCTACAAGTGGCATTTCAAGCTAACCTTTACAAGAATTAAAACCTTCAAGTCTACAATCATCCAAGCATAATGAGAATCTCGAACCTTGATTCCTGTACCTAAAAAATACCCTGGTAACTTTAGGGTGACCAATATAAAGCTACTCGTAGGAGATGAGCATGCAAGGACCTAACGTTTTACAAGATTATCACATTAAAGTGAAGCAATTCAAAAGGATCATGCCACTTAACGTCTATGTCAAAGGTGAGACTCAGGGAGAATCCTAAGCTACCTTAGATCATTTCTAGCATAAATCACATCGTTCATGCAATTCCAAATAACATAAGAGCATGCTATACAAAGCAACAAGATATAGATTCTCAAAGTTATTAACTTGAAATCTGAAGTATGAAAACGACAAGAGTGGGTCATGCCACCTAATGTCTATGTTCCAAATGAATCTATAGGATCATTCCTAAGCTACATTTGAACATTTGAACATGAATGTACTTAACAACATCAAAAACATACGATGATTCCTTACAAATCATAATGCACAAATGTACTTAACAACATTAAAAACATGTGATGATTCCTTAAAAATCATAATGTACAAATGTACTTAACAATATTAAATCACCAATAACCAAAACCACAAGTCACAATTAAACACGATTATCAACTTGGAATTGAATACGAAATCAAATAGTGGAAGACTTGGACATCACGTCTCGGAATGAACCAAGAACAAAACGGTTATTTCGGACCTTAACCCGCTGGGAAGACCACCCTAGTGCGCACTATCTCAATTGGGGAGAACTCATACCTCCTGCACTAGAGCCAAACTCTAGCCATATCACAGTAACAATGTCCCAAGTGACTGCAAAATAATCAAATAAGTTCAAAACTTATACGTAATTTATGTCATGCGTGAAATCACATTCCATACACAAGTAGGTTGAAACCACACAATCCATGCCTTAGAGTTTCAATTCTAAAATGGCATATATAATGTCAAATACAAAGTGTGCAATTCATTACACAAGTCAACCATATATCCAATATTGTAAACAAGTTTTCATGAATATAAATTTAACAACTATGTTATTCAATACTTAAAACACAACTAAGGGAATACACAACAAGTCCAACATCCATGATTTAAACATAGAAACAACTTCTACAACATAATTAAATCCATGGAATAATTAATTTATACAAGCTATGATAAATCATTAATTTCTCAAATTAACAAAAGACATGCATACAACTTATATTTCATACAAAAGCAAGAAAAACCCTTTAATAATAAACTGTAACACCCCCTACCTCACAAGAGGATTGTTCCTTTTGAATCCAAGGCTAGCAAGCACAAAATGGTAAACCCTTCTAGGGTTATGAAGAAGAGAGTGAGAGGAAACTTTTGTCTCCCAAGGTTAATGGTCTAAGGTGAGTAGAAGGAGGTCTAAATGAAGAATTAACCTATTAACCAATCTTTTCTCCAATGGTGGCTAGGTTAGGGTTTTGAAGAACAAGGAAATGAAAAAAGATGAAAGTGAAAAATGGTGAGTGGAGGATCTAGTAATCCTCCACTCACTATATGCTCTTACACTACCACTCATACACACACAATGCAAAACCAATTTGTGAGTCTACACTTGTCACAAATCAATGGCTCTTTCCTAGGCTTAATCTTAGGCCTACACTTGTCAACCATCTAAGCCAACAAGTGCACAAATCCTAGGCCAACAAGTGGTTGAATCTCCACCCTCCATGTGTCATCTTCCAAGGTATCTAAGTGTCCCCACACAAATGTCAACAAGTGGACCAATGAGAATGTGCCACTTGTCACATTTTCTGAAAATTGCAAAAAGGTCTTTTTTAAAAATATCTTCCAAATTAAATTTTAAAATGTTCCAAAAGAAAAAAAATAATTACTTATAGTAATTACACAAATGACCCCAAAAGAAAGAAAAATTCTAAAGAAGTGTGCGTCCATACCCCTAAGGAAGAAAGTACACAACTAGCATGCTTTTCTACAAAAGTAAAAATACACATAGCATGGAATTTAAATATCATGGATGCATGCAAAACCGGAATCAAATTCGAACACGAAAAGTGAGGTTGCGCCAACAAAGTGACAAACGGGAACATGACGAAAAGTGAATAGTGTCACAAAAGTGAAAATGTGAAAATGACTCGGTCCTCAAAGGAAGTCGTCAATCCAAAGAAAAAAGTCTTGGAAACCATCCCCGAGCACTCAAGATGACACTAAGTGATGAGAAACAGAACTCAGAGAAGAAAAGATCAACGAAAAAAAAAAATATTCGTAAAAATCTGAGAAAAGGAAAGGAAGAAAAATAACTAGGTCATTGCATGAGCCCTAACCAGAAGACTCTCCGTGAGTCAAGACTGTGACGCTATATGCTTGAAAAGGAAACAAAATCAATAATAATACGAGTTATTATGATCGAATGCAACTCACACTATGAATGCATCAAATAAATAGCATGTCAATGTATGCAGCATACGGTCATGCTAAAGAAATCAAGGGAAGCTTTTTAAACAATTAAGCACTTAAGCAAATGAGCATACATACCAAATAAGGATGCTTTTAAACACATAAGCGTATAAGCATAGAGACATGTCATAATACCAAACGTGTTATCAAGAAACACGTAAACATGTTATAATACCGAAACATGTTAACAAATAGCATATGCACATGTATAAAATAGCAACAAAAATATGATATGCACCCAAAACCCATCATCCTGAGGTATTCAAACCTGAGAGCTCTGATACCACCTGTGACAGCCCTGGTTTTTCAAGCCAGTGTATCATGTGATGAACCGAAGATTGACCTGATAATGGATCCGAATGCGGAAGCAAAAACAGAAAACAAGACTCTAAGAAGTCAAAGTGACCTTCCATTAGTTCATGGAACTCAATGAGAATTGATGCAGAAGTAAAAGATCAAAAATATGACAAATAAGCCCTAGGGGCAAAATGTTAATTTTCTAAAAATATAAATTCAGGTGCCACTAGGCACACCAATGAAAAGAAAAAAAAAAACCAAGATGGACTCAAGAATCGCATGATTCGGAATTCGGACGAAGAAGAAACAGTTAAATAAGAAAAACAAGCAATAAAGCTAAAAGGGTAAACTAGTAATTTTTTAGGAAGATTCGGCTACAACCGAGCACACCATTGGAAAGATAGTGAAAAATTAGTCAAGTTAAAAAAAAAGTTCACTCGATTTTGAGTCCGGACGAAGGAGAATGAGCAAAAACAAGAATCGACGTCACGACGTCGAGACGAGCACCCCCACGAGCATCCTAACATGCTAGGGGAAGAAAAAAGGCTCAGCCAGAACTGAGAGCTAAAACGATTTTTTCTAGAAAAACACAAAGAAGAAACCCCCTTAAAATTGAGTTTTCTACCCGACTACATGGAAGAAAATGAAAAAAGCCCACTGTGAAATACCTAAAATGCCCCTAAATCAGAAGAGGTCAAGAGGGCCAAAAAGAACTGCTACAGTAACTGTCCACATCTGAGAGCAGAAATGGGCTATCAAACGAATTTTTCTGGAAAACTACGAAGAAGAAACCCCTCCCGAAATCGAGTTTTCTACCTACACGCATAGGAGAAAATGAAAAAAACACACTGTGAAATAGCCAAAATGCCCCTAGATCAGTAAGGGCTTAAAAACTCAAAAAATGCAACTTTGCACCAAGTATGCATTTGACCCTAAATGCATTTCTAGGTTGAAATGAATCTGCACGCAAGTGTAATAAATGATTCTAAGCATACGGGAATGGTTTGCGGCTCCCGAGAAGTCCCAACTCAAAATCCGACCCCCCGACGGCCAAAAATGATAAAAATGAATAAGAAATAGGAAATTTGAAAACCAAAATTAACAAATAATTTCAAATTACCATTTGGCCCTTGGCCACACTTCAAACATGATTAATGGGACCCTATGAAAGAATAAAAATGGAATTCCCACACCCGATGCAAAAATGGTGAAACAATGACTTGTCATTTTTTAATATTTTCATAACATTTCATGAAATCAAGAATTACATAAGATGCAATACAAATGTCATTGGTCTCTGGCCCCATCTCACACAAGTCAAATACATCATAAAAGGTGTACTTATGTATACATTACATATATGGAATCAAAGATACAAGTTTAGACATATAAGGCTACAAAATGACATTTCTTGCTAATATTTGCATGAAATGGAAACTTAAAAGCTACAAGTCATCCAAAGTATGATGAGTATCACGAACTAAGTCTTTATACCTAAAACAAATCCCTAGTAACTTTGAGGTGAGTAACATAAAGCTACTCATAGGAAATGAGCATGCATTAACCTAGCATTTTACAAAATTATCACCTTAAGGTGAAACAAGTCAAAGGGGCTCATGCCACCTAATGTCTATGTCAAAATGAGACTCGGGGAGCATCCTAAGCTACCTTAGATCATTTCTAGCATAAATCACATCATTCATGCAATTTAACAACATGGAAGCATGTTATACAAAACAACAAGATATAGATTCTCAAAGTCCTCAACTTGAAATCTAAAACACGAAAACAACTAAAGTGGATCATGCCACCTAACATCTATGTTCTAAATGAATCTATAGGATCATTCCTAAGCTGAACATCAAAAAACAAATCACAATATCGATGCAATTTAACCAACATTGAAACTTCCAATACAACGCATAAAGCATGATTTCTCAAAGTTAACATCTTGAAACTCAAAATGGGAAATCAATTAAGGAACAATAAGTTACGATATCATCTAGTTATCAACTTAAAATGAAAAGTGAAATCAAACAAGGTGGATACTTGGACATCACGCCAGATCAGACCGACACCGTAGTTACTTTAGGGTTACTATCCCTTGCACAACCTCCCTACGTGCGCACTAGACTATAGAGGAACAATGCCCCGTACTAGAACCATGTCCTAGCCATAGTCAAACAACGACATCCCCAAGTTTCCAAAATCAACAAGTTATGCAACAACGTATATATCAACATGTATATACAAGATGATCAACTATCTACCATACACAACCGAATTTGGAAACACATACAATACATGCTCTAAGTTCGCTCTACTAAGGCATAACAAATGTCGATACTTCAGTGTGTGATTCGTTACACGCTATGGGAATATCATTCAATAGTAAAAACATAAACTCATGAATCTAATACAAGTCCAAAATCATGATTTAAACATATAACCAATGCCAACCACATGATTAAATCATTAACGCAATAGAAACGAAAATTTATTAAATAAACTAATTAATTTCTCTAAATTTCAAATCTCAATCAAATGACCCCTAATGAATACATGTTAAACAACATTGCTTGGTCATTACATACATCCACTCAAAATCTTAATTAGGTCATTAGAACAACAAAGTAGAATTTAATTAAATCATGATAATTAAATCTTTAACTTCTAAAGCAACTTAAAATGGTCCCAAATTAATATATATGCTAGTAAAAACTTAATTAAACCAATGGAATCTTTAAATAGATTTTAATTAATCCTTTTAATAAAAATCTCTAGATTTTCATACTCATCCAAATGCTCCAAAATTAAAGTATGTTAAAGAGTGTACAAGACTTAATTTAATAGCATATCACAAGTTAATTTCATACAAGGTACGACCATAATAATTAAACTGTCACGAAAGAAAATTATTAAATAAAAGTTGCAATCTTTATTCAAATAATCCCAATTTAATATATGTTAACAAACATACCGAAGCCGAAGTTACTAGCATGCCACAATTTAATTCTAAGTTGAATATCATCATGAGACTTAAATCTTAAACATAGAAAATAATTAAATTAAATTCTAGATTATGAACAAAAGTAACCATACAAGTTATATAAGCATCAGTTTCTTTACTTGCAAAATAACCAAAACAACTAGTGTGAGTAATCAAGTTACTCGTAGGGTCTGGTGCATGCGCATACCATAAAGTTTCAAGTATAATGCGAACCAAACATAGATCATCACAAGGGTGCATACCACCTAATGTCTATGTTCTCAAGGTAATCTAAGGGATCATCTTAAGCTATACAAATATTTGAAATGATAACCACATAGCATCCAAGTATACATGAATAAGTACACTAACCGTATTGAAACTAAAATCAGCAAATCACAAGCTACAAGGAATCTATGATTTACAACTTGGAATATAGTGCAAAATCAAATAATGGAAAGACTACGATATGTGGCCACGAGACCATACAAGTTATTTCGGGTAATTATGACCCACAAGGTACTACCTAGTGCGCACTATGACTTAGGAGAATTCTTATCCTCTGTACTAGAACCAAACCTTAGCCATCAAACATTTCATATCCTTTCAAGCTTCCGAAAATCAACAAGTCCATAACATTTATATAATCTCAATGCTTGAAACTACCTACCAACCACAAGTAGGGTGAAGCCACACAAACCATACTCTAAGGTTACATGTCTAAAGTGGCAAGTTAATAATACTACACATTACAGTAAAGCAATTTACTATCAATATAGGCCACAATCACTAATTATGCAATATAGTAATTTACCTACAAGTAAATTTAAGTGCTGCATACAAGATTTTTATACTAAACTTTCAATTAAACCTCTATTACATAGCAACATAAGTATAACCCCAAGATATTCATAATAAATCCTCAATGAAATCACAAGTATTAGGCAAGTCACTAAACAATAACCTACCTATTCAATTTAATAGTCATATACATGCTTTAATTCACAAATCCTAAGTCAGGCATATCAAATATCCATTTATATGTAAATACAAGAATTTAAATGGGCATGTAATCAATATATATATCATGCTCCAATATATATAAAACCCCAAAAGGATAAACATACAACCACCCTTACCTCAATAGAGAATTGAATCTCTATAATCGAAAGTAACCAAGCTTAAAATGGAAAACCAAACTAGGGTTTTGTAGAGGAGAGTGAGAGGAAGCTAAAGTATTCCAAGCTTATAGGTCTAAGGTGAGTGGAAGGAGGCTAAAATGAAGCTTAAAGCTCTAAACTAAGCTTTGCTTCAATGGTGGCTAGGTTAAGGCTTGAGAGGAAAGTGATGAAATGAAATAAAGACATAAACCCTAAACTGAATGTGGTGGGATTCTCCACTCACTATGTGCTCTTGCACTACCTCTCTCGCACATACTAATGCAAGACTTAAGTTGGTGTCCACGCTTGTCACCATCCTATTTAATCATCCAAGGCTTGATTTTAAGCCTACACTTGTCAACCATCCATGCCAACAAGTGCTCTTATCCTAGGCCAACAAATGGGTGAATCTTCACCCTCCATGTGTCATCAAACTAAGCCTCCAAGTGGTTCCACCACAATGTCAACAAATGGCTCCATGGGAGTGTGACACTTGTCACACTTTCCAAAAAATACAAAAAGGCCCATTTCCAAAATATCTTCCAAATTAAATTACAAAATAGCCCCTAAGATAAAAAGTAATTACTTTATTTAATTGCACTAAAACCCCAAAAGTTAAGAATATTACAAAAAGTTATGCATCCATACCTTTTACAAGGAAAGTAAGCAACTAGCATGCTTTCCTACAAAAGTGAAAATGTGGATATCACAAAAATTAAATATCACGGATGTATGCAAAGCCGGAATCAAATCCGAACACAAAAAGTGAGGTTATGCAAGACTAAAATGAAAGATGAGAAAATGACGAAATAGGGAAACAGACGAAAAAAAAAGAAATTCTGAAAAAAAAAAAAGGAAGGAAAATGACCGAGTCATTACAACCTACCCTCCTTAAATGGATTTCGTCCTGAAATCGTGTCGTACTTGAAAGAGACAACAAATGAGGATACCAAGAGCGAACCTCCTGCTCGAGCTCTCAGGTAGCTTCCTCGATATCGTGGTGTCTCCACAAGACCTTAACCAATGGAATGGTCTTACTCTGCAAGACCTGTTCCCGTGAATCAAGAATCTGGACCGAACCTTCCTCGTAGGTCACATCCTCATCAACAACCACGTCAGTCCACTGCAAAACATACGATGGATCCGGCTCGTACTTCCTCAGCATAGAGACATAAAAGATGTCTTGAACCCTATCCAGGTCTGGTGGCAACGTCAAATGATAAGCAACCTCACCGACGTGTTCCAAAATCTCAAATAGTCCAATGAACCTAGGAGACAACTTGCCCGTCTGTCGAAATCTCAAAAGTCCCTTGCGCGGAGAAATCTTAAGAAAGACATGGTCTCCTACTTCAAAAGACAAGGATCGTCTCCTCCTATCAGCGTAACTCTTCTATCTGCTCTGTGCGGTAGCCAACCACTATCGAATCAACTTGATTTTCTCTGTAGTCTCAATGACAATATCGGGACCCAAGGCACTGGTATCACCGACCTCGGTCTAACAAATAGGAGATTTGTAAGGTCTGCCATACAACGCCTCAAAAAGTGCTATGCCAATACTGGTCTGGTAACTGTTGTTGTAGGCAAACTCAACCAAGGGCAAGTAGTCCTCCCAACTACCCCTGAAATCCAAAATGCAAGCCCGTAACATAGCCTCCAATATCTGAATGATGTGTTCCGACTGACCATCAGTCTGAGGATGGAATGCCGTGCTAAAATGAAGCCCCGTATCAAGAGCCTCCTGAAAACTCTGCCAAAAGTTAGACGTGAATCGTGGATCCCAATCCAAAACAATGGATACAAGAACCCCATGAAGCCTGACAATCTGCCTCACATACAGTCCACTTAGTATCTCTACATTGTCCGTCATTGCCATGGGCAAGAAGTGAGCTGTCTTAGTTAATCTATCAACTATAACCCAAATGGCATCATTCCTTGCCTGAGACCTCGGAAGTCCCGTTACAAAGTGTATAGTGATATGCTCCTATTTCCACTTAGCTGTTGGTAATGGTTGCAACAATCCTGCCGATCGTTGATGTTTTGCCTTCACTTGTTGACAAGTAAAGCATCGAGCCACAAACTGTGAAACATCTCGTTTCATGCCCTGCCACCAAAACTGTCGCTGTAGATTGTGATACATCTTCGTACCACCAGGATGAACTGCGAGCCGAGAGTGGTGAAAATCCTGAAGAACATCTTCACGACAAGTCAAAGAAACAAACATCATCCCCTTGTACCTGAGACCACCGTCTGAATGTAAGGTCCAACCTTCTACATTATCATCGCCTGAAATTCAAACATAGATGGCCTTCATCTCCCCATCCTCCAACTGTGCCTCAATAAATCTATTAACAAGAGTCGGTTGAGCCACAAAGCTAAACAAAATAGCCAGTGAAACATTCTCATAAGACTGTAAACCAAGATCTGCAAGCTCTTCTAGCATCTTCCATCTGTGAATGAAAATGCTAGCAAGAGTCCCCCGTGACTTCCTACTTAATGCATTGGCCACTATATTGGCCTTACCCAGATGGTACTATAACTCAAAGTCGTAGTCCTCCATGAACTCAACCCATCTACACTGTCTTAAGTTCAAATCCTTCTGAGAGAAGAGATACTTAAGACTCTTGTGATTGGAGAAAACCTTAAACTTTTCCTCGTACAAATAGTGTCTCCACCCTTTCAAGGCGAAGATAACTGCTGCCAACTCCAAATCATGTGTCGGATAGTTCAACTCGTGAGTCTTCAACTATCGAGACCCGTAAGTAACTACTCGCTCTGTCTACATCAAGACACAATCCAAACCTTCCCGTGAAGCATCACAAAAGATCACATAACCCAAACCACGTTCAGGTATGATTAAAACTGAAGCCGATGTCAACCTGAACTTCAACTCCTGAAAAGTAAACTCACATGCCTTGTTCCATACGAACTTGACCCCTTTGCGGGTAAGTCAAGTCATAGGTGTCGCTAAACGAGAGAAATCCTAAACAAATCTCCAGTAATGGCCAGCCAGGCCAAGAAAACTCTGAATTTCAAACACTGTCTTCGGACGTTCCCAATTCATCACTGATTCAATCTTTAACGGATCCACTGCAACTCTACCCCCTGACACAATATATCCAAAGAACTTCACTTCCGATAGCCAAAATTCGCGTTTCTCGAACTTGGCGTACAACCTATTATCCCTAAGGATCTGTAACACTGTCCTCAAATAATACTCATGTTCCTCCACCGAAGCTGAGTATACAAGAATGTCGTCAATGAAAACCACAATGAACTAATCAATATGGTCACTGAATACACGGTTCATCAAGTCCATAAAAGCTTCCGGAGCATTAGTCAAACCAAACGACATCACCAGAAACTCATAATAGCCATACTGTGTGCGGAAAACAGTCTTGGATATATCCTCATCCTTAACGCTCAACTGATAGTAACTCAATCTCAAATCGATCTTTGAAAAATAAGTGGCTCCCTTCAATTGATCAAACAAGTCATCACTCCTAGGCAAAGGATACCTGTTCTTGATCGTAACATGGTTCAACTTGCGATAATCGATGCAAAGTCTCAAAGACAAATCCTTCTTCTTCGCAAAAAGAACCGGTGCTCCCCAGGGTGAAGCACTAGGACGAAAAAAGCCCTTAGCTTTCAAATCATCCAATTGATCTTTCAGCTCATCTAACTCTGCCGGTACCATGCGGTACGATGCTATAAAGATCGGTGCAGTACCGGGAATGACGTCGATGGCGAAGACAACTTCCCGAAGAGAAGGAAGCTCAGTCAACTCCTCTGGAAAAACATCCAGAAACTCTACAACAATTGCTGGATAAACGCGGCCCTAACTGCTATCCTCGTCAGCTAACAGGCTAGCTAAGTAGGACTTGTGGTGACTTCAGTCACCGATACTAAAAATCATCGTCGAGTGGGAATCACTCCAATCTCCCACGAAGTGAAAATAATCCCCTGTGGGAGTGCAAACAGACACTCGCCCGCAGAAGCAATCAATCATGGCATGAAAGAAAGACAACCAGTCTATCCCAAGAATGACATCAAAGCCCATCATATCAAAAATGACGAAATCAAACTCTAAAGTCCACCCAGCTATCTCGATAGCACAACCCCGATAAATACAGGCCAAAAACAGACCCCAACTGGTGTGTCAACACAAAGGAAACCATCCCGCTACGTGACTACCAGACCCAAAGAATGTGCAAATGATGTAGATATGAATGAATGTGACGCACCCGTGTTAATAAGAACTTTAGCCCAAGAACTAAAAACTGGAAAGATACCTCGAACCGTAGAAGTCCCTATAGAGGTATCGGTCTGTGGCAATGCGTAGGCTCGTCCTTGAGTCCCCCAACTGCTGAGAACTGCCTTGGTGACCCGACTAATGTCTGGAAGCAGCAGGCGTACAGCCTCTGACCGAATATGAACCAACTGGCGGTGCCGCTGACTGCGGTGCCTGAGGCACCCTAAAACCTAACTGCACAACTGCTGACTGTGCCGGTGTGGCCTGTGAACCTATGCCACTCTATGTCCTGCCTTCAATATCGGACACTCTCTCCTGAAGTGACTTAGTTGCTTGCAATAATAACAAGCTCCGCGAACTCCCTTCGTCGAAGTTGTAGGCTTGCTAGCCTGAGACTGACTAGCTTGTGGCTGAAGCTGTGGACAGTGAGGCTTGATATGCCCCGGTTGTTGACAGTGGTGACAAATCACTCCTCGGGCTAACCCCGAAAATACTGGAATTGCAGATACAGACCGAGCCTACTGTGACTGTCCCTAAGTACATGAACTGTCCCTGGCCTTAGCCTTCTTCCACTGGCCCCTAACAGATACTGATGAAGCCTCTCCACAAGACTGTTTATATAAACCCTTGATCCTGAGCTGATCTCTGTCCTCTGCCTCAACCAAAGCTTTCTACATTACCTCCCCGTAGGTCCTCAAATCCAACATTGAAATCCATGGCCTAATATCAAGATGCAACCCATCTTGAAACTTTCTTGCCCTGAGTTCATCAATAGCTACCATCTCCGGTGCATAGCAGGAAAGAGAAGTGAAGCGTGTCTCATATTCAATGACACTCATCATGCCCAGATAAAGACCTATGAACTGCACTCTCACGTTCTGCCTCATAGCCCTCAGAAAGAAGCAGTCAAAGAATAATGTCCTGAACTCCTCCCAAGTCATCACTTCTACATCGTGGATATTGGTCATGGACCTCCACCAGATATCGACATCTCCCATGAACATAGAGGCAGTCAAGGAGATCTTTAATCGATCTGTAGGTACTGTCATGCTATCGAGCTTGCGTACTATGAGATCAAGTCATGTCTCTAAAGCAAGCGGATCCATACTCACTGCAAACTGGTCGATCTTAACCCATTGTAACTTTATGAAGTAGTCCAATGCCTTATTAGCAACTGGTGCCGGTACCAAAATTTGCATCCCTGCAATATGCTGACGAAACATCTACTGAATGGACTCTGACATCCCCAGAGCCACTCCTTGCGCAATCTATTCCTCATAAGTCGGCTCTCGTGGTAGATTAGGATCCGCACCACGAGGTTGAGCCTTGGGCCTCCCTGGAGCCCGTGCGAGCCCGGTGTCTGCAACCTACTCCTCAACCTGCTCATCCACTCCGACGTGACGAGAAGACTCTCCGTAAGTCAAAACCATGGTGTTACACACATAAGGGACAAGGTTAATAATGACGCAAGTCATTAAGACCTAATGCAACTCACACCATGAATGCACAAAACAAGTAGCACATAATAAAAGCATGAATTTTATGCAACATATAATTATGCTAAAATATACAAGCATATTCAATATGTTAATGCCAGACAAGCATATACACATGCTAAGGCCTACAAGCATATACAACATGCTGAAATAGTTAAGGTAAATTCCTAGACATACTGTCACATAAGCACATAGACATGTTATAATACCAAAACAGGTTAACAAATAGCATATAAACATATCAGAGCAAATCAATGAAAGCATGATATGCACCCAAAACCCATCGTCCAAAGGTTTTCGAGCCTAGGATCTCTGATACCACCTCTAACGGCCCTGGTTTTTAGGCTAGTGCATCCTATGATAGACCGAACGTAGATCCAATAATGAATCCAGAATGCAGAAGTAAAAGGCAAAACAATGGTCTCTAGAGATACTACACATCTATCAGACACCAATATGCCCCTCAATGAAGTCACAAAACCCCAAGAAAATAATTGCAGAAACGACGTCTCAAAAACGGACAAGAATGAACCTAGGGGAAAAATGGTCATTTTAAAAATGAAAGTGGGTACTACCGAGTGAACCATTGGAAAGAAAATGAAAAATTAATAAATTTAGACTCAAGAATCACTTGATTCGGAGTCCGGACAAAGGAGATATCGAGTCTTGAAGTCAAGGGAAGAAAAACCCCCTCCCGGTTCAAACCAAATTCTGACACTACCTCACTAAAACTGGAATATCTTGAGCTAAAAATGGAATCTAAAGCTCTAATTGATACCATTGGAAAGCTTATTTTGACACGGTTAGTTTAGACTCAAGAACGAATCAATTCAGAGTTAAAAAAAAAAAAAAAAAAGATACAATAACTTGAAGTCGGAGGTGCAGTGCTAAACCAAGACGCGCACACACACCTATGAATAGTATGGACGAGCGCTCGTCCAAGGGCGACGAGCGCTCATCCAAGGGCGACGAGTGCTCATAGATAAGCACACCCTAGGGCCAAATCCCACTGCCCTAATTACGAGTGGTCACACCCCATGGACGAGCGCTCATCCTGCAGACAAACTTATCAGCTTTTTGGACTTGAAATGTGATTTTGAGGACTTTCTGGGCATTTTTGAAAAAAACACAAAGAAAAAACACCCCCCCCCCCCCCCCCAGCCACCTAAAATCATGTTTTCTAGCTAACCATGCCAAAAAAAAATTTTATTTTCCTTGTCAAAACCCCAAAATGCCCTTATGCTCAGTTTTTGCAAAAGAAATGTAAAATGAGTCTATTGGAGGCTCAAATCACCAAGGAATGGGTTTTGCCCAGAAAGGACCATGCACGCATGTGGAATATGATAAAATAGATGCGCTACAATGGCCTATGGCCTCATTATAATCCGTCTACAAATTTCGACCTACCAAACCTCCATTTTCACAAAGTAGGCTACAATGGCAATGCTTGAGTTTTAAAAACACACTTATAAACTTTAGTGTTAATAGCCATTGGCCTCATGTCATACATATAAAATAAGCAACAAAAGGCCTACTTAGATACACATTACATGATTCAAGGCAAAAATAACATTTTACACCAAAATGATACTACACGCTAACACTTGCATGTTTTCCAAAATACAACAAAATACTTCAAGGCATCAAAGCAACTTAGGGATGTGATGCATCCCAAAACAAATTTTCTTTACCTGCAAAATAACCCAAACATCTAGGGTGAGTAATTTAGTTACTCGTAGGATGTGGTGCATGCGCATACCCTATAGTTTCAAGTATAATGCGAACCAAATATAGATCATCACAAAGGTGCATTCCACCTAACGTCCATGTTCGTAAGGTACTCTAACGGATCATCTCAAGCTATACAAATATTTGAAATGATAACCACATAGCATCCAAGTATACATGAACAAGTACATTAACCGCATTGAAACCAAAAACACTAAATCACAAACTACAAGGAATCCATGATTTACAACTTGGAATGTAGTGCGAAATCAAATAATGGAAAGACTAAGATATGTGGCCACGAGACCATACAAGTTATTTCGGGTAATTACGACCCATAAAGTACTACCTAGTGCACACTATGACTTAAGAGAATTCTTATCCTCCGTACTTGAGCCAAAACCCTAGCCATCAAACATTTCATATCCTTTCAAGCTTCTGAAAATCAACAAGTCCATGACATTTATATAATCTCAATGCATGAAACTACTTACCAAGCACAAGTAGGGTGAAGCCACACAAACCATGCTCTAAGGTTACATGTCTAAAGTGGCAAGTTAATGCTACTACACATTACATTAAAGCAATTTACTATCAATATAGGCCACAATCACTAATCATGCAATATAGTAATTTACCTACAAGTAAATTCAAGTGCTATATACAAGATTTTCATACTAAACTTTTAATGAAACCTCTATTACTTAGCAACATAAGTATAACCCCAAGATATTCATAATAAACCCTCAATGAAATCATAACTATTAGGCAAGTCATTAAACAATAACCTACTTATTCAATTTAATAGTCATATACATGCTTTAATTCACAAATCCTAAGTCAAGCATATCAAATCTCTATTTGTATGCAAATACAATAATTGAAAAGGGCAAATAATCAATATATATATAAAGCTCCAATATATATAAAACCCAAAGAGGATAAACATACAACCACCCCTACCTCAATAGAGAATTGAATCTCTATAATCCAAAGTAACCAAGCTTAAAATGGAAAACCAAACTAGGGTTTTGTAGAGGAGAGTGAGAGGAAGCTAAAGTATTCCAAGCATATAGATCTAATGTGAGTGGAAGGAGGCCAAAATGAAGCTTAAAGCTCTAAACTAAGTTTTGTTTCAATGGTGGCTAGGTTAGGGCTTGAGAGGAAAGTGATGAAATGAAATAAAGACACAAACCCTAAACTAAATGTGGTGGGATTCTCCACTCACTATATGCTCTTGCACTACCTCTCACACACACACTAATGCAAGACTTAAGTTGGTGCCAACACTTGTCACCATCCTATGTAATCATCCAAGGCTCGATCTTAAGCCTACACTTGTCAACCATCCATGCCAACAAGTGCTCTTATCCTAGGCCAACAAATGGGTGAATCTCCACCCTCCATGTGTCATCAAACTAAGCCTCAAAGTGGTTTCACCACAATGTCAACAAGTGGCTCCATGGGAGTGTGATACTTGTCACACTTTCCAAAAATTACAAAAAGGCCCATTTCTAAAATATCTTCCAAATTAATTACAAAATGGTCCCTAAGGAAAAAAATAATTACTTTATTTAGTTGTATTAAAACCCCAAAAGTTAAGAATATTACCAAAAATTATGCATCCATACCCTTTATAAGGAAAGTAAGCAACTAGCATGCTTGCCTACAAAAGTGAAACTGTGGATATCACAGAAATTAAATATCACAGATGTATGCAAAGCCAGAATCAAATCCGAACACGAAAAGTGAGGTTATGCAAGAAAAAAATGAAAGATGAGAAAATGATGAAATAGGGAAAAGGACGAAAAAAAGGAAATTCCAAAAACAGAAAGGAAGGAAAACGACCGAGTCATTACATCTTCCACAGTAGTACCACCTGGGATTCTTGCAATTCACACACCACTACCGTCTGGGAATCCTAATTCTACAGCACAAGGTACTCACACGGAGGACCCCAAGCAGACGCTAGTGACAGAATAGGCGACTTGTTAAACCAATCATGCTTTTTTAGTCTCTTCATTATCTGTCAAACAATTGCCAAATATGATAACGAATACAATCCGAGCCCAATATAGAGGCGTCTCACATAGCACTCTCATGTACTCAAAGCCCTATACAAGGAGAATCGATAGTATGAGGATGCATGTAGGATACCAACCTCCAAAAATTCAACAATTTGACGGAAAAGGAAACCCCAAGCAACACAGTGCCTAATTTATCGAGACTTGCAATAATGCCAGCACTGATAGGGACTTAATAGTTAAACAGTTTGTCCGCTCCCTTAAAGGAAACGCATGCGAGTGGTACACCGACCTAAAGTCAGAATCAATTAATAGTTGGGACCAAATGGAATAAGAATTCTTGAACAGGTTCTATAGCACTCGTCATACTGTTAGTATGATAAAATTGACTAACACGAAGCAATGGAAGGATGAGCCTGTAATCGATAACATTAATCGGTGGCGAGCACTCAGTCTTGACTGCAAAGACCGATTGTCAAAAATCTCTACTGTAGAGATGTGTATGCAGGGAATGCATTGGGGCCTTCTTTACATCCTCCAAGGCATAAAACCTCAAACATTCGAAGAATTGGCTACGCGTGTCCATGGCATAGAGATCAGTATAAAATCCCATGACGACAAAGGTCCGGTGGCCATAGAACCACACAAAAACAAAAAAGGATTGAAAGAAGGGCGACAAGTCATCAAAGACCACTGCTAAAGATTCCAGGGCTATCTCAACTACCCCAATCAAGATATTTGTTAAAGATGACAAGAAGGATGATAAAAAGCCTCGTCAGTTTTAAGAGAGGGAAAGACAGCGTCCTACGCTAAAAGAGTTAGAGAAGAAGGAATACCCCTTCCCCTATTCTGATGTCCCTGGTATATTGGAATATTTTCTCGAAAGTAAAGTTATAGAACTCCCTGAATGCAAACGCGCTTAAGAGATGGGACGTGTTAACGACCCGAAATACTGTAAATATCATCATATTGTCAGTCATCCAATTGAGAAGTGTTTTATCTTCAAGGAGGTGGTGATGGATCTGGCAAAACAAGGAAAAATCTTGTTGGATACAAACGAAGTTGTAACTTTAAATCATACTACTGCTACTTTGACAACCTCTGTCGTGGGGAGTGCTCATTCTCAACCTTCAAATTCTGAGGTATATTGCAGAACCATCCAGTTTGGCTCATTCGGACTAATCCCCATCTATCTTGGCCAAGGAAGTGTACTTAACGTTTCAACATTTGGAAGAGTTTTTCCTCAGGATGATGAAGAAGGATGGACTTTAATGATATTTTTTAGACTAGTTATTCTGACAGGGGGCAAAGGAAAAAGAAACCTCAATACCACCATAGACAGTATGGCCATAATAGAAAATAGGTTAAGAAGACACAGTCATCTAAACACGCCTCTATGAGCAAAGGGATCCAGATGCCCATTACTTTGCAAGAGTTCTTTTTAAAAGGATATTTAGATGATGAAGTTGTGACAACTTATATGGTTTTAACTGAGAAAACGAACCCTGATGATGAGAATAGGAAGGATCAAGATGAAGCCCAGACTATAGAGAACCATGCAAAGGATGCAGCCATCATTGAAAAGTCTGATGATGATGAAGTAGCCAGAGGCACGCTTGATTCATGTCATGCACCAATTGTTTTCACTGACGAGGATTTTCAGTTGGGTTCGAAGCCGCATAATTATCCTCTCTTCGTTTCTGGTTACATAAAAGAACAAAAAGTTACTTAGATTCTTGTTGATGGTGGATCAGCAGTGAATCTCATGCCAAAATTTACGATAAAAAATCTCGGCATCACAGTTGATGAGTTATCTGGTAGCCGTCTTATTATTCAAGGTTTTAACCAAGGAGGACAAAAAGCTATTGGCATGATTTGGGCGAAGCTAACTATTGGCGAGCTCCAAGCTGAAACCTTATTCCATGTTATTGATGCAAAGACGTCCTACAATTTGTTATTGGGAAGGCCTTGGATACATAGTAATGGCGTCATTCCATCAACTCTTCATCAGTGCTTTAAATTCTACAAGAATGGTGTACAAATGGTTGTGGCGGACCATAAACCATTTACAAAAGCAGAGTCTCATTTTGCCAATGCTAAGTTCTATATCGATTCCGATACACCTTCAAAAGTGCCCATCCCAAGCCATCCATCTACACAAGAGGTTCAATCTACAAAGACAAAAGAATCATTTAGTGATCCATTAGATGTTTCAGTGACAGACATTGTAAAGGTAGCTAAAACGGGAGGGGTCTCAATAAAAGCACATCAGACGAAACCTATTTTAAAGTATGTTCCAAAATCTCAACGACAAGAAGGGCAGTCACCTGTCATTGAGATACTTGAGACCAAGGAATTTAAAGTGCAAATGTCACAAACCAAGGAAAAAGAAGATATGCAAAAGCTACAAGGAGAGTTAACTCTTCCTCTCACCAAGATTCAAAAGTCTTCGCCTTCCAAGCCTCCGTTAAAAGGGTTCATGTGGCCTTCTCAATCTCTGGTCGATCATGGCTCATTTCCAAAACAAAGGACTGATGAAGGATTTGATCCTAAAGCATGCCAACTCATGGCTAAGTCTGGGTATGATTTTATAAATCTTGCAAGTCTTAGAAAACTAAATTCTGAGGTCACCGGTGAGAAAGTACATGGCCTCAATGAGACACAGAAGAAGTTAAAAGAACAAGGGCATAAAATCATTCCACACAAGTCTGGTCATGGTTTTGTAGCTTTTGAGCCCCTTCGAATTCAAATCACAAAAAAAAAAAAAAAAAAAAAAAAGATAAGAAGTCAAACAACTTATATATTGGGTTTGAAGAAGTTTTGAATCAACAAGATCATCAAACTATGCATTAAAAATCAGTCTTCGACCATATAGGAGCCCTATGTGATCGAATATCTGTATTTAACAGGTTGTCGAGTCAAGAATCAAATGTCTCAAGTTCTCATGTAAGCAGTTTGCCTCGTACCTTTGTTTTTAACAAAATGAGCTTTCATAACCAAGGGAGAAAATCTCCACAACCTCAATCTCGAAAGTTAGTAGTTAATTAAATTGGTGCTATTAATGATGCCCGCTAAGAAGCAACAAGAGTGGAAAGTCAGAGAAAGCTAACATTGACGTGGTAAACAATAGTGACGTTCGGAGCCTAGTGCCCTCGCAAATGAAACGTAAGATAGAGGTAGATGTCACCAATGATATTACACTAAAAGCTCAAAGGTGAACTGTTCTATTCATTAATCAGGCAAAAAAAGTGGATAGAATGGAAGACACTGGCGAATTATCTTGTGTTACTTCGTACCATATCACTGTTGAAGAGGATCCTGACTCTAAACAACCAGATGACATCGAGAAAACTCCACCAACACTAGAAGATGAGGGGCAGGCTACTGTTGATCAACTCAAGGAAATCAACTTAGGGACTGATGATCAACCCAAACCAGTTTTCGTTAGTGCATTCCTAAACCACTCAGAAGAAAATGATTACTTTCAATTATTATCTGAGTACAAGGATGTCTTTGCTTGGCCATACAAAGAGATGCCCGGTCTTGACCCTAGAATTGCAGTGCACAATCTTGCTTTCAAACATGGGACACGTCCAATTAAGCAGTCTTAACGTTTCTTCCACCCAGAGCTAGTTCCGAGGATAGAAGAAGAACTCAATAAATTGATTGAAGTAGGGTTCATTCGTGAGGTAAAATATCTGACATGGATTTCGAGCATTGTTCCAGTGAAGAAGAAAAATGGACAGATTTGAATCTGTGTGGACTTTCGTGATTTGAATGAGGCATGCCCAAAAGATGATTTTCCTCTTCCCATCCCCAAGCTCACTGTAGATGCAACCACGAGGCATGAAGCACTCTCGTTCATGGATTGTTACTCCGGCTACAATTAGGTAAGAATGACTCTGAAAGATAAGGAACTAACTGCCTTTCGCACTCCTAAAGGCATATATTGCTACAAAGTTATGCCCTTCGGACTCAAAAATGCGGGAGCAACATACCAGTGTACCATACAGAGGATCTTTGACGACATACTCCACAATATTGTTGAATGTTACGTTGATGACTTGGTGGTTAAGACGAAAGAATGAAGAAATCATTTATAGGATCTACGCACAGTTTTTAATCACCTCCGAAAATATCAGCTCAAGATGAATCCCCTTAAATGTTCATTTGGTGTGACTTCAGAGAAATTCCTGGGATATGTCATACGTCATCATGGTATTGAGATTGATCCTAATAAAGTTGAGGCCATTCAAAAGATGCTGCCACCAAAGAATTTATGTAAGCTTTGAAGTTTACAAGGTCAACTTACATTCATTCGTCGGTTTATCTCAAATTTGGCTAGTCGTTGTTAGCCTTTTAACTGACTCGTGAAGAAAGACACCCTATTCAACTGGGACCAATCTTGCTAAAATGCTTTCAATAGCATTAAAAAGTACCTTCTCAATTCTTCGGTATTAGAAGCACCTATACCTGGAAAACCACTCATACTTTACATTGCTGCGAAAGAAAAATAGCTGGGTGCTCTACTTGCTCAGAATAATGAAGAACATAAAGAGAAAGCCTTGTATTACTTAAGTCACAGGCTCACCCTGACAGAGCGAAATTATCCTCCAATTGAAAAAACATGCATCGCGCTTGTCTTCGGCTCTAAGAAATTGAGGCATTATTTTTTGGCTCATACAATACATCTTATTGCAAGAGCTGATCCTCTCAAATATGTCATGTCTAAACCGGTCCTTTCCGACGCTTGGCGTGGTGGTCAATTTTATTCAATGAGTTTGAAATTGTTTATGTGCCACGAAAAGCAGTGAAAGGACAAATCCTAGCAGATTTCTTAGCTAACCATCCTATTCCAGTCGATTGGGAAATTTCTAAAGATTTTCCTGATGAAGAAGTCTTCTTTGTGTACATCCTTCCCCATGGATGATGTTTTTTGATGGGGCAGCATGATCAGACGGGGCCGAAGCAGGAGTAGTTTTTGTCTTTCCAAAAAGGCATGTTATTCCATACTCTTTTGCACTCGCTGAAAACTGCTCAAATAATGTAGCTGAATATCAAGCCCTGATTATCGACCTTCAAATGGAAATGAGATGAAGATCACGGATCTCGAAATATATGGAGACTCTAAGTTGGTGATCAACTAACTTCTTAAAAGAATATGAGGTTAAGAAAGATGATCTAGTGCCGTACCATCGTTATGCCTCACATTTGTTGGAACGGTTTGATAGCATCATGCTAGAGCACATTCCGAGAAAAGAAAATCAGATAGCTGATCCTTAGGCAAATTTAGCCACAACATTAGCATTAACTAATGAGGACCTGGTTGATGTTCCTGTATGTTAACGATGGGTCTTGCCATAAGTCTTGGAAGATAAATTTGAAGAAAGTAATTTGGTTTCTTGTTGTACACAAGAGGAAGAAGACTAGAGACTCCCTATCATTGATTATCTGGAACATGGAAAGCTTCCCGAAGACCCACGTCGCAAGAATAAAATACGAAGACGAGCACCTCGTTTCATCTATTACAACGATACATTGTATAGGCATTTATGTGAGGGCTTTTTCCTTCGCTGCCTTGGAAATGACGAAGCAACCCATGCAATGAAGGAGACATATTCTGGGATTTGTGGAGCCCATTAATCTGGTCCAAAACTTCACTTTCGCATCAAAAGAATGGGTTATTATTGGCCCACCATGGTCAAAGATTGCTTAGAGTATGCGAAAAGGTGTCAAGCCTGTCAATTCTATGTTAACTTCATACACCAACCACCGGAGCCATTACACCCTACTATGACGTCATGGCCATTTGATGCATGGGGATTAGATGTAGTTGGTCCTCTAGAAAAGTCTTCAAAAGGCCACTTGTATATCTTGGTTGCCACTGATTATTTTTCTAAATGGGCGGAAGCTACACCCTGTAAACATGCGAAAAAGGAAACAGTGGTTGATTTCATCAAGTCTAACCTTATTTATCGATATGGTGTCCCTCAACATATCATCACTAATAATGGGACGAATTTCAAAAACAGTTGGGTAACTGACCTTTGTGAGAAGTTTGGCCTTTGTACAATACCCCTGCAAATGGTCTCGCGGAAGCATTCAATAAAACTCTTTGTGAGTTATTGAATAAAATAGTCAACCAGATAAAGAGAGATTGGCATGAGCAAATGGAAGAAGCATTGTGGGCATACCGCACTACGTATCGTACACTTACTCAAGCAACTCTATATTCTCTCATCTATGGCGTAGAAACGGTTCTTCCATTGGAACAATAGATCCCTTCGTTAAGGGTAGCCATACAAGAAGGTCTTACAAGTGAAGAAAATGTCATCTTACGTCTTCAAGAACTAGAAGCATTGGATGGGAAGACATTAGAAGCTCAACAACAGCTAGAGTGTTATCAAGGTTGACTTTCTAAAGCGTTCAATAAGAAAGTTCGACCTCGGTCATTTCAAGTTCGAGACTTATTATTAGCTGTTCGTTGACCAATTATCATGAATCGTAAGGGAAATAAATTTATATCCAAATAGGATGGACCATATGTTGTTCGCAAAGTTTATACTAATGATGCATATCTTATTATTAATGAAGACGACGTAAGAGTGGGGCCCATTAATGGCAAGTTCCTGAAGCACTACTACCCATGAAGGTAATGCTCCTGATCGTATGAGCTTAAACTGCACTATGCTCCTGGCCCGCATGAGCTAAAACTGTGTACGACCCCAATAATAATTAAAAAAAAAAAAAGTTATTTTTGTACCGAAATAACTGTGTATGTCATTGGCTTGGAGGTTTGTTCCAAATTCAGTCATCCATCAAAACAAATAAATAAATAAATCTTCGTATACCCCTGGCCTGCAAGAGTATAAACTGTGAACGGCTAAACAGATAAACAATGACAACATCTTTGTTAAAAAAAATGGAGATAATAAATCATTTATTTTATTACTGGGAGTTAAAGTGACAACTTTTGGGGTTGCTGAAAAATAAAAAAATAAAAAAAAAATAAAAAAAAGGATGATGATCAATATTAATTTCATAGCTATGATTTCGTCACGTTCTTGTCGTAATATCTCTTCTAGTTGCTTCACTACTTTAAGATCGTGATTAGAGATGACGTTAGCTTCTTCCACTGATTTTCGATCTTCCCAAAGTTTGGTGACGGCTTCCTTCTTCTGAGATAACTGTGCATTCGCCGTCGTTATGAGGACTTTAAGTCCCTGAGTCTCTTCCCTGGCTTGTTGCAACTCGTTCACTAACATGGTTTCCTTAACTTCGGCTTCACTCAAACTAGACCGAAGTGATTGTATACGCCTAGCACCATTATCCTCTATAGCCCTAGCATTGGTGAGCTGTGTATCAATATTAGCCAGTCATTAGGATTGAAAGTCTGAAGTCATCATACAAGCATAGGAAGAAGATGTAGCAACATAATTGGCCGCATTAGTCGTATATGAGTCAATTCGCCTCTTTAAAGCCGAATGATTTCCAAGGAGTTTTTTGAGTCCTTCATAAAGTGTTTGAAGCTTAGGTACTCGAGACGAAATTTTATCGGTAGGAGGATCACGTATGATACCCTTAATGAAATCAATAAAGAGTAAAGTAGCACAGCGATGGACATCAAGAACGATCTCTTCCGCATTGAAAATGGACATTTCAGAGGGGGGCAACACAATACAAGGGTGGACCCTGTTCTCTTATAGGCAAGTCAGGGATAGCCATACAATCTATATCAACATTTTCAACCGGCTCTATAGTTTGACTAGTCACTTCAGCAACCCCCAAAACATCCGAATGTTGAATAGTTCTGCTTCTTTGTAATGAAATCTCTGTACATTTTCCTATCACAGTTACTAACGCTAAGGCAGATGGTCCATAAATAGATTCTTCACTACATGTCGGGTTAGCAACAAAGACGACATCTTCCCCTAGAAATCCGTCGTTACCTTTTGTCTATTAAAAAATAAATAAATAAATAAATAAAATATAAATAAATAAAATAAGAGTGAAGGTAACTCACCGAAAAAAATAAATAAAGATACCTGTATAGGTTGTGAACTGCTAGGTACTCCATAAAAAAATTGATCAAGAGAAGTGGCAACACATTCCTGTACTGGATAAAGTCTTACCTTATCAGTGACGTGCTTCTAGTTACGATCCTCATCGTAAGCTTTCACATCCTCATCGGAATCTATTACTAACTACCGACGGCGACGGTTATTGATTAGTGGTGGGATATCTTCTGCTGTTTGGGGATGACTATTAGACCATAATTATTATGAGATTTGGGGGATGACCCTGGCACTGGCTTAGATGGGAGGTTTAACTTCAGCCTCTTAATTAAAACCTTCTTGATTTTAGTTGGTTTCTCTGGTGGGGAAATCGTGAGTTTAGGTTGCTTTGAGATAGTTTCTTCCTATGTAAATGGATCAACATAGACTTTGGCCCACCATTCAGCATATGCTTTCGTGACCCTAAATTTCTGAAGATTGGAGCTCAAAGGAAGCAATACCTTACACCCAGTATGGAAACAGGTGGACAATCTCCATAGTTTCATAACCTCTTCCAATTTACCAGCATGAATGTCCCTCTTCAACTTCCCTGGGACATCTTGAGGAAAATGAAATTGTCTGCTAATCCTGTGCAGGCTGTAAGGCTCAATGATGAAATGGTTATCTTGGCACAATGTCAAATAACTCGACCGAAGGGAGGCAAAATATTCAAAGATTGAGAAATTTTGTTGGCCATTATCCACAAATAGCTGCTCGGGCTCGAATGTTTTAGATAAATGAGATAATTTGACACCTTCATAAAATCTGAACAAATTTTGGGCTTCTGATTCATCGAAGTGCTTCGCTGACCCTCCCCCTTTGAACTGCATCATTTGAGGAACATAGTTATGCTTTGGAGAAATAAAATGCGTGTTAAAATATTGGGCTAGCCATCCATACACATAGTGAATGGGAAATGTCACTACCGAATTCCATGGGGTAGAGGAAGAAACAATATCGTTCAAGCCCTTGTAAATGCTGGCCAGGACCGGAACAAAAAGACAAAACCCATCACCATTAGCAATCATGCTGGTAACTTTGAAAACTCCAGGGCGAATTATATTTTCAGGGCTAGAAGGCAGAGCGAATTTGCATAACCAACAAGCTACAAAGGCAGCTAAATAAGTTTTCCTTTTCATCCCCTGTTCTATTCCAAGGCCGGTGAATCAAGTATGAATGGTGGTGATCACTCCAGAAGGATGCTTGCGGGTCTGTTTGGGGCGCTGGGTTTTGTTCTTTGACGCCTTTCTTTTAGATTTTTCATACTTTATTGGACCTCTAAACCAAAACTTTACCCAATCAGAAATCTTCACAGTCTGCTCTTTTGTGTATTGTTTACAAAGATGGTGGAAGGCAGAAAATAAGTGCCAACAGTAAAGAGGAAAGAAAGGTTTACTGTCTTTGTCTGAATCTGATAACTCTTTCACAGAAGGGATAACTTCTTCATATTGTTTTCCAGAAAAAGGAAGACCCCCTATCACATTTAAGTCACGAAGAGAAATTGACGATTCGCCTATTGAGCAATGGAGGGTGTTGGTAGAAGAGCACCAAGATTCAAGGAAAGCTTTAAGAACAGGCCCAGGGCTATCATATGTGAATAATGAAGCAAATATTGCACCATACAGTTTTTTTTCTTTAAGGAATTTAGCATGGCGACCCATGACGTCCTCTGACCATTCCCAATATCCATCAATAAAGGATAAATCAGGGATCTTAAAGGAATTGCCCCATTTAGCTTCTTTAGCACGCATCCTATGACCCAAAAGTGAAAAACGTTCTAACGCCTTTATTGGTTCACGAAGTGCAGAGTGTAAAATCAAAACATTTGAAATCGAGCTTATCTCCTTATTTTGATTATAGCGAAGGTTGGAGAGCTCACAGGAAGATATACGGGACCACTCTAGCAAATGATGGTACGGAGGATCTGAGTGAAGCGGTTTCAGTGCAAAGTGGTCAACAAGAGAAGTTTTGACATCCAGAGTAGTTCCTTTCTCTATGGTGTCATTCTCTCGCTCCAAAATGGTGATAGTATGGGGCTTGAAACTCTTAAAAACACCATGGTTGACTAGCACCCCTTGAAAAAAAAAAAAAAAAAAAAAAAATCCTAAAGTGTGGATTGGCATGAACGGAAGATTTTTGTTCCAATGGAACAATGGGTAAGGCCTTACGGACTATATGCGTTCCAAAAGAACAAAGGGTCCTGATGGACTAGATGCATTCCAACGGAACAATGGGTCCTGACGGACTAGATGCGTTCCAAAGGAACAATGGGTCCCAGAGGGACTAGAAAAAAAAAAAAAAAAAAAAAAAAAAAAAAAGGAAAAAAATGTGTGAGAGAAGGAAAAAAAAATGCGTGAAAAAAAAGGAAAGAAAAAAAAAAGTGACAAAAAAAAGTTTTTGTTGATCCTTTATTTTTGTTTTGCGTGCATGGTGGTTATGAATTGCAAATAGCATGTCTTGTATATGGATGTGGAAGCTACAGGTGACTAAAGCAAAAAAAAAAAAAAAAAGGTGGAGATTGTGTGATATCATGGAGACTGTTTTTTTTTTTTTACTCATCATCAAGGACACTCAGTTTGCATGACACTCAGTTTTCTTACCAGCAAACTTTCTTCTTCTATTGCTTGAGGCAAGAGCTGCAATCTAACAACTCTTCAAACATGCTCCAATCTAATAAGTTTTCAAAGGATATTGGAATTGATGTCAAATCCTATGACATGGGTGGTATATATAGGTAACAAAATATCTCAAATTTGTACTGGGATTTGTATAATTTAATTCAAATAGGAAAAGGAAATTTTACAAACCAAAATTGGATAGAAAAGTGAAAAAAGAAATTTTACAATCCAAAGTTGGATAGGAAAGCAAAAAAAAAAAAAAATAAAAAAAAAAAGAGAAAAACAAAACTACTTTACAAATTCAAAGACCAAGTTGGATACTTCAAGTCCCACTTGAAAAATGAGATATGTCCTGTCAAACTTGGGACTCGAAGTGGGGGTAATTTGTAGACACTAAAAATTTAGTGGGCTTTGGTTTTAACAAATTGACCCATCAAATATGAGTTTAATGTTTAATTAAATTATTTAACTGGTCCAAGCTTGATCCACTTAAATTATTTAATTAGCCCAGCCCAAATGATTAAATGAAAAAAATAATTATTCCTAATAAAATATATTTGGAATAATTATTTTTAAGGATAATTATCAAAATATAACCGACCCGGCC
This sequence comes from Cornus florida, assembly GCF_030987335.1. Classification (NCBI taxonomy): domain Eukaryota; kingdom Viridiplantae; phylum Streptophyta; class Magnoliopsida; order Cornales; family Cornaceae; genus Cornus; species Cornus florida. The sequence goes on from NW_026775577.1 coordinate 68,457,497, forward strand.
CAGTTATTATTTTATCCTTATTAGGAGATGACACGTGTCATCATCCTATAGATCCAAGAAGCCTATAAATAGAGGCCTGAAGGAAGAAGGAAGGGGTACACAAATTCAGAATTCAGAAGTCCAGAAATCTAGAGACTCAAAAATCCAGAGACTCAGAAGTCAGAGACAAATTCAGAATTCAGAAGTCCAGAAATTCAGAGACATAAATTCAGAATTCAGAAGTTTAGAAATTCAGAAGGACACAAATTTAGAACTCAAAGGTCCAGAAATCTAGAGGGTTTAGAAATTCAGACACACAAATCCAGAATTCAAAATATAGAATTCCAGACAGAAATTCAGAATCCAAACCCAAAAGCAAAGAACAACAAGCACATCAACTCGTGCCGTTCTTCATCCAAATTCTACAATGATCAACAACAAGCCCATCAAATCGTGCCATTCTTCATCTAAATTCCACGGTGATTAAACAACAAGCACATCAAATTGTGCCATTCTTCATCCACATTCCACATTCAAGATCAAGCTTGTGTAGCCCTTGGATCCAACCAACCAAAAAGGAGATCGCATCAGAGGACCTTTCTTTTGTAAAGAATATCTCAAAGGATTGTACTCCAATCTTTCCAATTTAATAAAATATTTTTTATTTGCTCCTTATTTTGTTCTTATTTGCAGGCTACAAAATTTGTGTGTACATTATCATGTGTTCAGATTGGTTTTTAGGGGTCCACACAGTATGGATTCCCAAGTTGTATTAATGGTGGACTTATTGTATCAATTTTTTTTATTATTATTAATGGAAATTTATTAAGAGGTTTTATTATTGGATTATTTTTTTAGTTTTCTTTTAACAAATTATTTATTCCTATTTATTCTTTTGTACTTTGTGTTCATTTATTACTGATTTGTTTTTAATATCCTCGGGTATTCGGGCGTGGGCCTGGCCAACCTGCATTTGGAAATCTGTGGCTATCACAGTGATCCTGTAGGCGTTTCCATTGTCTCCACTGGTCTGATCGCCGATCGGACACATGGATTGCCGGTTTGTTTAGTCGATCTGGTGCTGTTATGGGAAATTTGGGTTGTCGGTCTCTGTAGTCGGCGTTGGTGTTGTCGGTTCGCATGGTGTTGACGTCATGGGTGATGTCAGGGAAGTTTCTAGTGGAAAATTTAGGATGGATGGTGGTGGGCCATGGGCACGTGCTTATTTCAAACTATAAACTGATGTTGACAGTCGTTATTATGTAGGTAAGATAATTTTTGTTACCGTCAGTGTTTATTTGTATACGTGTGTGGTTGTCGGTCTCTGCTCCTGAAGATAGTAATCTTTTTGGAGCTGTGCGTGGTTGGATTTTCCATTGATGTCAGTTGTCCTTGACTGACTATAGGGCTTTGGTGAGGATTATCTTTTCTTGTGAATTTCACCTTAATATGGTTATATATCATGTGCTCTTTCAGTTCTTTAAGTTTGTGTTATCTTATTATACTTTTCGTTGTTCTCTGTTTCTACGGTGGTGTGTGATTGTGTCCATTTGTTTATTTTTTCTGGGTATTTCGCCTGAGGGAGGGATGGAGAAAGGTGTCCTTGATCAATTCAGGAGTTTGACATTGACTGTAGTTGAGAAGGAACCCATTCAATTATCAGAGGACAACACTGTGCAAGGTGATCAAGTTTGTCGTGATAGTTTATTTGCTAAAGTTTGGACTTCTAAAACTATAACTCTTACGGGGGCAAAGTTTACTTTTGGTAAGTTATTTACCAAGTTGTAGCCAAAGAACAAACATCAGGACCTCCTTCCACAGAGGTTACAAGTGTTTAACGTTGCGGCAAATTTATTTCAATTAATTATTCCGGATGCTCTTGTTCGCTATCATATTATTATTGGATGTCCTTGGTTGTTTGATGGTCACTTGGTGGTTATTAAGGAGTGGGAGGAGGGGCTGTTACTTTCTGAGGCTCCGTTTCAGGTGTCTCTGTTTTGGGTTCAGATCTCGGATGTGAAGGCGAATCTCGATTGTTTTTTGAGAAGGTGGGACAACAGATTGCAGCTTCTTTGGGGAGGTGCTTAAAAGTGGAGTTATGGGATAAGGGTTTGTTTGATCGTATGGAGAAGGTTGTAGCGGATAGTTGTGTTTTGCGGCTTAAAATGGAGTTGGATCTTACACAACCCCTTCGCCGTCATATTGTGTTAACCAGTCCAATGGGCCTTGAATCTCAGGCTCAAGTCTATTATGAAAAGTTACCTTCATTCTGTTATACAAATGGCATTGTTGGGCATCATTGGAAGGCATGTCTCGTAGAGCGGCCTCTTTCTTCTACGAGGTTAAAGGAGTATGGGGGGTGGTTAGGGGTTAAAGATTTTATAGGTCAATTGGTACCCAAAGAAATAAGTGGGTGGTTCATGGGGTGAGGGTTTAGGTAAAAAATGATCGTATGTTGATGATATTGATTCAGATGGGCTGAGGATCCGGTATTCCCAAATTTTCTTCCATGTCCCGCCAGATTCCTTTTATCAAATAAGTGTTAAATTTATTCATAATTAAACACTTAATTCCTTTATCAAACAACATATATTTATGATACTTTTTTTAGATTAATTGGGTAATTGAATTTATTACCATATATTTATGATACTCATAATTATGGTAATTTAGGAGATCCCATTTTCATGATAAAATTAACAATTACTAAACTTGCATAGCTTACCAGAACTTTCTCATGCATTTTCATAACATCTTTAACATTGAAAATTCTTACTATAAGTTTTGTCTTCATGTGTGCCTATTTTTTTGCTCTTGTGCTGGACTATTATTCTTTCTAAATATGACATAATTATATTCTTTCTAAATATGACATAATATATATATATATATATATATATATAGGCACACCAAATGTGGTTATCGTTATTATCTATAAAGAAAACTCTTTTTGTTTGATTTTTTTTTTTTTTTTTTTTTTTTTTTTTTTGTTCCTTCTTATATTTAGGAAACACCCTTATCGTTGTGTTCCATTTCACATACCTATAAAATTTATCACACACTTGTAAATTCCATAAATTTTCTCTGTATAAAAGATGATAATTACAACTAAAATTATTTAGAAATTTAATAATAAAAAATTCGTGTTGAGCATATGTTGCAGTTGCCGGCTAACGAAGACTGTGAACTCAAGTGACTAGAATGTAAGATCATCAATTTTCATAATAATTTTTTCTTAAAAAACCTATCTCAAAATGTAGTTTATCAAGTTTAAGTATAAGATTGTATAGTTTTTTTTTTTAAGTTAAAGCAAACACACACACACAATCATTTATATATCCCTAGTGAGATTTGAACTTTCAACCTCTTTGCTTAAGAAAGTGAGATTACATCATATAATAAGTTAATATTGTTAAATACAAGAATGTAGTGAAAAACTTGCAAGTATAATAGAGAGGCTTTGTATGGTGTGATATATGATATGGAGGAGTGGGTTGTACAACAATAGTTAGAAATAGTAAATCGATACGAATCGAACTAAATCGCCTCTATTTCGATTCTTATTTTAAGTCCATTACAAATGTACTGAATTGAATTGTAAATTTACTATATGTGCACATACTATAATCATTAATAATGGTTTGATTTCGATTCAGTTTGAACCGTATTGAAGTAAATTGTGTTCACCTTAATTCTGTCAACATACAATTGCAGGAAACGCGTGTTATGTAATTGGTTGAAAGCTAACTATAACATCCCTGTACTTAAAAATCTTCCATTTGTTGTGATTAGTTTGTACTCCTCATATGATATGGGTACGCAATGAAAAATAAATTTAGACTATATTCTGTTGCATGTAATTGAAGTTTTAGAATTATTTAATTTGAAGTAAAATGTTTACCTTGTAAAATATTTTCTAAACAAAACAATTTCATGTAAAATGTTCTTTTTATTTTTTATTTTTGGTGTTTGGCAACGGTTCGTAAAATATTTTATAGATCAACTTTTGTGCATAATTAATTCTCTTTATTCAGTGTTTCTCACCAACAATGAATAGTACGCACAATTAACTGTCCTTCTCTCTTTCTTCAGTGTTCCTCACCAACACTATCCCCCTCTCTTCTCGTTATTTTCTATCTCCCTACGCTAAACCAGGGCCAGCCCTGGCATAGGCGATCTGCCTAGGAGCTCCTAAATTGGAGGGCCTCCAATTTAGAATAAATTTAAATGGCCCAAACCATGGATGTTATATTTTTTTGTTGGGTTTATTTTTGGGCTTATTCACTTAATTTTTTATACTTTGGCCACTACAGACTTCAGAGACTTGGCCCTTCACCATTGGGACAAAAACAAATTTGTGCCTTTCCCTTAGTCCAAGGGTTACCAACTTGGGTTGGCTCCAAGAAGGCCCATATATGGATCTGGTTCTCAATTCCAGCAGCATAACAATTGGGCGAATCACCAAAAGTTCGAAGAAAGATAAGTTTCTGATTCCAGTAAAACTATACATATGTATTTTGAAATTTCTTGTGTTATAGTGTGTGAGTATATATATAGAGAGAGATATTCTTTTGCACCATTCTCTTGCTATTAAATAAGTAATAAAAAACGTGTAACAAATGAAAGAATGGGAGAAAAGAACCTAATCGTTTTATTTAGTGAGCAATTCAAGAGGTGTAAGGGGTTGAAATAAATAAAACTGCATCTAAATTTCTTTTAGAAAAGAAATTAAATAATTGTATATAAAAAATAAATATTTATGGTAGTATAGGTATAGATATAGATATAATTATAGATTTTTGGGTGATAGAAGAGATTTGGATGAATAATCCCTTTTGTGTTAAATTTGTGCCTTTCCCCTTAATTATGAGGCTAGGTTATTGTTTTCCAAATGCTTAGATTGTATTGAGTATTGACTATTGACTATTGACTATCCCGTTAAAATTGCACATGCTAAAAGAAAATTTTCAAATTTAAAGTTAATCAAATCTTATTTATTGTTGACAATGTTCCTAGAGATTGAATGGATTGGTTGTGTTATCTATTGAAAAAGATATATTGGATAAACTTGATTAGAACACTTTAATTGATAATTTTGCAACTAAAAATAAAGAGGATCACATTTACTTTGATATGATGTTGAATTTTGATTTTTATGATTAAGTTGAATAATTCATATTAATTTTTTTGATATAAATTGGACCTTACTCTTTATGAAGTACCAATATTGGGTTTTGTTTTGCGTGTTTTCAACATTAATATATTGAGGAGTGCTAATTGTAGTCGCATAAGCGACTGTCCATTCACAATCACAGTATTGGTTAGTTTAAAATGCATTAATTAATTTGAGTTTTTATTTTTTTGGAATTCTACTACCATTACTTTTTAAACAAAAATACCCTTTTAAATTATGTCTTTCTTCTTATCTCCTCTTTTAATCGATTCATAAGGGGATGTGCGCGTATGTATCTATGTGTGTATATATGTGATGGCCCAAGTTTTTCAACCTGGTGCGTCAGTGATGACCCAAAAGTTGACCCGGTAACAGATCCGAAATGCGGAAGCGAAAGATGAAACCAAAGTCTATAGAAATAAAAATCATCCCCAAGGCACTAATGTGACCTTCCATGAACTCACGGAACTCAAAGAAAACAAAAGCGAAAACAAAGATCAAAACAGGCAAAATCTATTAACTAAGGGGCAAAATGGTCAATTCACAAATAAAAAAAGAGAATTGACTCTAAACAAGTCAAACAAGGTGAAAACAACCTAATTTAGTCATTTCACAACATTCCAAGATGTTCCAAGAACATTGGCTAAGAATCTCACAAAAAATGCCCCTTCCCGGTTAAAGCGAAAACTAACACTACCTCACTAAAATATGAATAACTCCCACTGTGATTAGAATCTGAGAATGGAATACATACCATTGGAAAGCTGACTCAAAATCCACGAACTTAGGCTCAAGAATCACCCCATTTGGATTAGAAATGAAGGAGTTATGACCATTTGAAGTCGGAACAACAGTGCTAAAACAAAACTGAAGAGGCAGGTGAATGAGGGTTATTTCGGTCGACCGAAATAGAGTTTTGGACAACCAAAACTCACAAAAATTGAGCTGAAAACATTATTTTAAGTGGAGGAAGTTTCGATACACCAAATTAGGCCATCAGTCGACCGAACTGGGCACAAATGGTGTAAATGGCTACTGGAATGAGTGGTTTACTGTTCACTAAAGTTCCCAAAGGCCATCGGTCGACCGAAATGGAGTTTTGGACGACCAAAACTCCTCGAAAGGTTGCTATAAGCCTACTATATGCCAAGAACATTAAGGCTTAACCCAAGCCTCAAACCCCAAGATGAAATTGGTCTAAAAACATGATTTTTAAGCTATGTAAGCATGCCAACAAGTGTACTTCACATAATGAAATGTGTTACAATGGCCCATGGCCTCATTACACAACATTTACTCCAAATCATATGCTAAACCTCAAAGTTAGAAAATTTACATTTCAAATACAAAACTTGAAATTTAAATACATACACTTGAACTTTAAAATTTGTGGCCCTAGCCCCATGTCATACATATCAAATAGGTCCTAATTAGTGTATCTAAGTACAGTTTACATGCCATAAGGCAAAAATGGCATGTTGAACCTAACTAAGTGTTACAATACCAAAAGTAAAACTTAAACATGCTAACACTTGCATGTGAACAAGAATACATTAAAAGAAACTTCAAATCTCCAAATCACCAAAGATAAGTGCAAATCTCCAAATCTTGAATCCTGTACCTGAACAAATCTCCCAGTAACTTCGGGGTGAGTAAACAAGTTTACTCGTAGAGAATGAGCATGCATCGACTCGATTTCTTTATAGATTTTTATAACAACATGAAATAATTCAAAAGGGTCATGTTACCTAACGTCTATGTCAAAGGTGAGACTCAGGGAGCATCCTAAGCTACCTTAAATCATTTCTAGCATAAATCACATCCTTCATGCCATTTCAACAACATAGGAGCATGCTATACAAAGCAACGAGATATAAATTCTCAAGGTTACCATCTTGAAATCTAAAATGCAATAACAACTAAATATAACAATTTAGTACAATTAGAATTTCTAATACCACACATCAAGACATAGATTCTCTAAGTTATCAACTTGAAATCTAAAAGTGTGAAAACAACTAAATAAAACAATTTAGTATGGATGTACTCAACAATATCAAATCGCCAATAGACAAAACCACAAGTCATAATTAAACATTGGTTGCCAACTTGGAATTGAATGCGAAATCAAATAGTGGAAGACTTGGACATCAAATCTCAGATTTACGCCGAGAACTAAATGGTTATTTCGGGCATTAACTCGCTGGGAATGTGATAACCCAGATTTTTTTCAAAAAAAAAAATTTTAATTTATAATTATTTTTTAATTCAGTTCAGTGGAGGTATAGCAGTAGTTTTTTTTTTATATAGTTCATATGTGTGTGTGTGTAAGAGAGAGAGAGAGAGATTTGTCTACTGAAAGGTGAAGGTGCCGAAATGAGAAAAGAGATAAAGATGGTTTGTAATGATAATGTGGGTCCCATTTGTCTTTGGCTTCACGTGGGCTTTATTTGGTGAGATTGTGTTTCTTGTTTGTGAAGTGAAAAGAAAAAGAAAAAGGAAGTTGGTGTGATGTAGTCGCGGGGCCCACAGAAGATTTGTTGAACCAAATTTCTTGGCTTTGAATTGTTCACATGGTCTTGGTTTTTTTTTTTTCTTTTCATGGCTGATGGAGTTGTTAGGTGTATATTAGGAAAGTGAAGATAAGAAATGAGAAGATAAGGAAAAGAAAAGGTGGGTGGCGGGGTTCACTTATTTATTATTTGTTGGGTGAGTTGTATGGTTTGGGATTGCTGCAAATTGCCTATTTATTGAAGTATTGGTCTTGAGTGTTTCATGCACTAAGTGAGACAAATTAGAGAATAGAAAGAGAGTCGAGACAGAGAGTTAAGAGAGAGCAAAATAGAGTGATGACAGAGAGAGTTTGAGCAGTCAGTGAGTGTGTCGAGAGTTGCAGAGGGCGCAGCGGAAGCGTGGAGACTTGGTGATCCAGTGGAGAATTAATCTATTTTCAGAGTAGGGTTCTCTATGCGTTGAATGGCATGGAGAGGTTTTGCTATAATGGTTTTTATTAACTGTTTTTATTAAATGTATATTTTGTTTATATATATTCACTGGTGTATGTATATTTTGTGAAGCTATTTTATTAAACCTCCATGAAATTCTTGTTATGGTTTTTCCTACTGGGACTTTTTGTCTCACTACCCTCCAGTTTCAGGTACTAAAGATGGACAAGAATTGCTAGATTCAGGCTTAGGCTGAAGAGTTGGTGTTGCAGGAATTTATTTTTTATTTGGAGAATTTTTGTATATTTGAGGAAACTAACTTTGTATAAAAGAGGGGGTAATTTTTATGATCCTGGGTGTATTTTGATATATTTGAATTGAATAAATTGAGGATTTTGTTAGAATTTTCGGGGCGTGACAGGGAAGACCACCGTAGTGCGCACTATCTCAATTAGGGAGAACTCATACATCCCTCACTAGAGCCAAACTCTAGCCATATCACATGTAACAATGTCCCAAGACCCCAAAATAAACCAAATAAGTTCACAACTTATACATAATTTATAGAATGCACGAAATCACCTCCCATGCACAAGTATGTTAAAACCACACAATCCATGCCTTAGAGTTTAAATTCTAAAATGGCATATATAATGTTAAACACAAAGTGTACAATTCATTACACAAGTCAATCATATATTCAATATTGGAAACAAGTTCTCATTAATATAAATTTAACAATAATGTACTCATTGTTTAAATCATAACCAAGTGACTACACAACAAGTCCAAATCCATGATTTAAATATAGAAACAACTTCTAAAACATAATTAAAATCCATGGAACAATGAGATAGAATTTAATTAAATCACGATAATTAAATCTCAAATTTCTAAAACAACTCTAAATGGCTCCAAATTTATATATGCTAGTAAACAAGTCCTAGACATCATACTATCAAGTCAAAAACTTAATTAAGCCAATGGAACCACTAAATAGATTTTAATTAACCCATTTAATTAAAATCTCTAGATTTTCAAACTCATCCAAATGCTCTCAAATTAAAGTATGTTAAAGAACATACCAAGACTTAATTTAAAAGCATATCACAAGTTAATTTCATGCAAGGTACATCCATCGGAATTAAACTTTCACCAAAGATAATTATTAAATAAAAAGTGCAATTCTTATTCAAATAATCCAAATTTAATATATGTTAACAAACATATCAAAGCCTAATTTCCTAGCATGCCACAATTTAATTCTAAGTTATACATCATCATGAGAATTAAACCTTACCCATAAAAAATAATTAAATTAAATTCTAGATTATGAACAAAAGCATGCATACAAATTGTATAAGCATCAAAAGCATGCAAGACAACATAAATATGAAATTATAACAACCCCTACCTCCATTTGAGATGAAATCTCAAATCCCCGCCAAAATGAAACCGATCCGAATTCGATGAAATCTAGGTTTTGTCGGGGACAACATGATGAACAAGAATCCCAAGGAAGCCCCATCAAAATCACAACTTGACCTCAAACCCGAACTCAAGAAATGACCAAAAATGGATTCTAATAAGGGGGAAAGATGTGCGTCGTTAACACAAGCATTAAACACAAAGGCACTACACCTTTTTACTAAAGGGAAGAGGCCGAAAAAGAAGAGAGAAGGGTGGCAGCCCCTTGGCTACTGGCCAAGAGAGAGGAGAGAGAGAGAAAAATCTGATTTTTCTTCTTCAGACCTCCTATTTATAGAAAAACCCTTAAAAATGTCCTGAACGGGCCCCGCCGAGTCCGGAAAAGTGAAATTTGAGCAGACACGCTCAAATGACAAAACTCTATGAACAAAAAAGAAGCAGAATGAGAAAATATGAACAACGAAAGAAAAGGAGTCGAAAACCGAGTCCCGAGCAGAAAGATATGCACCAAACAAGTTCGATGCAAATCGGGTTCAGAAACCCTAAAACTGGAAAAAAAAACAACCAGAAGGAAATTCCATGAGTACATGACTCAACGAAAAGTAAAAATGAATTTCGTACGAGGATCCAGGCTCAAAACAAGACATTTAGCAATAATTTTCATTATTTACACAATGGTCCCTCCAAAAAGTGAAAACTGTACAACTGGCCCAGAATGAAAATATCTTCCAAAAATATTTTCTTAAAAACCCCTAAAATAAAATATCTTCAAAAGATATTTACAAAAAACACCCCAAGAAATGGAAATGTTTCTGAAGAATTGTGCATCCATGCCCCTATGGATACCGGGAGCAACCAGAGTACTTTTTTGCAAAAGTAAAGATACGTATTTCGTGGAAACCACTTAGAATGAAGATACGTGAAGTCAAAAACCAACTCCAAACATAATAAGTGAGGTTATGCCAACAAAGTGACAAACGAGGAAAATACATAATAGGGAAAAGGACGAAAAGTGAATAGTGTCCAAAAAGTGAAAATATGGAAATGACTCAGTCCTCAAAGGAAGTTGTCAATCCAAATAAAAGAGTCTCGAAAACCATCCTCGAGCACTCAAGAGGACACTAAGTGATGAGCAATTGAACTCAGAAAGGAAAAAGAATAACGGAAAAGAAATATCCATGAAAATCATAGCAAATGAAAGGAAGAAAATGACCAGGTTATTACAACCTTCCCACCTTAAAGGAATTTCGTTCCCAAAATCTAGCTCCAACAAAACAAAAAGGTGAAACCAGGGTAACTACAAAGTACATCTCCGAGTATCCCACATAATACGCTACGAAAGCAATTCCAGAACTGAAAGACAACGTACAACCCAATGCTATTCGCACCCACGTACTCACAATAGGACAACCTCTCAAAAGAAAAGTAACCATGCGGCCACACAACAAGTCAAGACTCACACATAGAATCCAAGGTCAGATGAGGGAACGGAAGACAACCACCATAGCATCACTCATGACAAACCATCATACGGATGCAAAAACAACCACCAAAAGAACTCCAAAATCCCCACATATTGAATTAAGGTACTGAACAAGGTCAACGTGGCAGTATGAATAGCGACCAAAACCCGCCCTCGACGTACTCAAATGTGTAGTAGTAATGACAGTACCTAGCGCCCGCCCACACTTACTCGTCAGTAAGGTAGCATCGACGACAACTAGCACTCGCCCACAACACACAATTTTGTATTGTAGCATGACAGTATAAGGCACTAGTTCATAACTTGCCCCCCACTTGGTCTACCCATGAACCTCTCGATACAAATGACATCAATGTAGTGAATCATCATTACCAAAAGCACCTCAGAGACCAGACATTTTGTAAGAGTTGAGGTATGGTCTGAAGATGTCTGGCCGGACCATTCTAGCCAACCTTAAAACTCTGACAACAATGCCATAGGTACTGCTACGCTTAAGGACTTAAATCCTCAATACAGCAAAATTAACATCTCCAACATCTCAAAATTCTCCTATTAACAACATCAACCAAGAATCCAAAGCCTGACAAGCAATTCAAAACCTCCTGTAATTAAAATAAACCTCACCACAAGACATTTCATCGAAAATCTTACATATCTCCCTAAAACAAGTCAACTACAAGACTATACCGTAATCAAACATCGGATCCACATCCTTATCATGGATAACTAAATCCTCGTAATACAAGTCCACCAACTGGTACACACACCAAAATCTTGACAATCAAGATCACCCAACGAGTCTCTCAAAATCGTACTTGGCAACAACAAGTTAAATCAAAATTCCTCAATTTCCATCGATCCATAACAACCACTGGAACTACGATTCCTCAAAACTATACCTAGTCATAACTAGGACGAGAAAACTCCACAAACAAGCCATATCCAACAACGATCTCCCAAAACTCTTCCTAAGAGTTAACTATATCTAGGTTTCCAAAACTGAAACAAGTCTCCTAAAGATATCCTCAAAAGAGCATCGAGCTCACCTCACGAATCAAACAGATCCTCAATGATATGGACACAAGTCCCCAGAAAATGATCTCACACCAATCCACTCAATCTAAGTACCACAACCCGTCAATAACCACGGTAAAACTCCCCAAGGGAAGACACGAAAGAAAGGAAACCACGAGTCCTAAGAAGGACAACACCACAACTCTGTCTCTGAAACGAAAGACAACAAGGTCAAAGACTTCACCCCTTACATGGAAGTAAGTCGACCAAAATCCATCAAATCCTTACCATGGACTCAAAACAACAATGGTGATCCTCACGGACTAGCCAACCCCAAAGCTGTGTACAATGCAACGAATAGAAGAGACTCACTCCTTGTGAAGTCCCTTACTCGGACCAAGAAAAGATGAGAATTCCTCTACAAGGAATCTCACAATGAAACCATTGCAGAAACCACGTGTAACCAAAGGAAACAAAAGGGAAAATCAAGTATGAAAGTCATGCATATGACAAGAAATGCAACTACCAAAAAGTAAATCTACTCACATAGATAAAGATCAAGGGTACATGCAGCACGTTTCCACGTAAGCACAAAATCATGTCACTAAAGCGCAGTAACAACATGGCATCTCTAAGCATATAAAGAAGGCATACTAATGCCACACAACAAGAAAACAAATGTGGACATACCTCCACCTATTCATGCATCGCAATATCATAAATCAAACTACTAACATGGTAGTAAACGAAACTACAGAAGATAAAAATGATGCAACAATGAGCCTTATAGATATCGTGTCCTAGAGTGTCTAGGTGAAAGGAAGGACCAGTCCTAGCCATAAACTGACTCCAAAAACCAATGCGACAACCGCCTGTCTTAAAACAAACGTGAGCCCTTACCACAATGGTAAGACTCTAACAATCCATCTCCGAATCTAAAGGTAACACTATAAGTGACGCTAACAATGCAATACTTACTCTACCCGAAACATCAATCAATCGACTTGATCCTAAAAGCGTCATCACGCAAGGAGAACTCAAAGAAAATGGCAACTATAGCCATACCAACAACAACCAATTTAGTCACTATGACTGATGCCCAAAATAACCACCATCATCATCGATCAAAAGGATAACACCTATCAAAACAAAACCAACATTGATTCCATCAGAACGGCACTTGTAGCTAGCCAATACGGTAACATGACAGTGCCATGCACCCGCCTACAAGCGTACCCGCCCACGAAAATTGCAATCCCAGATGAATCATCCCGAACAACCAAAGATCCTAAGAGGTCCAAAACCTCATCATGGCCCAAAACCAACAAGTCCTATACTATAGCAATGCCAAATGACTCACCTCACGAGAGCCTAAACAAAAGGTGTCTTACCACCTACCTCAAAACCAATACTAGGTCAACAACAACCTACACTACCTCGAGACTGTGACTACAATCACCACCATCAACCCCAACTCGTGCCTTAATGATTAATCCATGTCATGCCAAATGTGCAACACAGTTATGCATGTACAATTCTAATTTAGCATACATCACATGTCATATTCTTTACATCAGAATAAAATCATGTTATACAAACGACATGTCACATATAACACATAAGTACATAAACATGTTATCAAAAGGCATGTGAGCATATCAAAGCAAATCAACAAAAGTATGAAATGCACCCAAAACCCGTTATCCAAGGTATTCAAACCTAAGAGCTCTGATACCATTTGTGACGGCCCAAGTTTGTCAACCCAGTGTGTCAGTGATAACCCAAAAGTTTACCCGGTAATGGATCCGAAATACGGAAGCGAAAGATGAAACCAAAGTCTATAGAGATAAAAATCATCCCCAAGACACCAATGTAACCTTCCATGAAATCACGGAACTCAAAGAAAACAAAAGCAGAAACAAAGATCAAAATGGGCAAAATCTATTAACCAAGGGGCAAAATGGTCAATTCACAAATAAAAAGAGAGAATTGACTCTAAACAAGTCAAACAAGGTGAATAAAACCTAATCTAGTCATTTTACAACATTTCAAGAAGTTCCAAGAACATTGGCCAAGAATCTCATAAAAAATGCCCATTCCCGGTTAAAGCAAAAACGGACGCTACCTCACTAAAATATGAATAACTCCCAATGTGATTGGAATCTGAGTATGGCATATGTACCATTAGAAAGCTGACTCAAAATTCATGAATTTAGGCTCAAGAATCACCCCATTTGGATTAGAAATAAAAGAGTTATGACCATTTGAAGTCAGAACAACAGTGCTAAAACAAAACTGAAAAGGCAGCTGAATAAGGGCTATTTCGGTCGACCGAAATAGAGTTTTGGACGATCGAAAATCGCAAAAATTGAGCTAAAAACATGATTTTAAGTCGACGGAGTTTTGGTAGACCGAATTAGGCCATCGGTTGACTGAACTGGGCACAGATGGTGAAAATGGCTACTGGAATGATTGGTTTACTGTTCACTGAAGTTCCCAAAGGCCATCGGTCGACCGAAATGGAGTTTCGGACGACCAAAACTCCTCAAAAGGCTACTGTGAGGCCTGTTATATGCTAAGAACATTAAGGCTTAACCCGAGCCTCAAACCCCAACATAAAATTGGTCCAAAAATATGATTTTTAAGCTATGTAAGCATGCCAACAAGTATACTTTACATAATGAAATGTGTTACAATGGCCCATGGCCTCATTACACAACATTTACTCCAAATCATATGCTAAACTTCAAAGTTAGAAAATTTACATTTCAAATGCAAAACTTGAAATTTAAATACATACACTTGAACTTTAAAGTTTGTGGCCCTGAGCCCGATGTCATACATATCAAATAGATCTCAATTAGTGTATCTAAGTACACTTTATATGCCATAAGGCAAAAATGGCATATTGAACCTAACTAAGTGTTACAACACCAAAAGTAAAACCTAAACATGCTAACACTTGCATGTGAACAAGAATACATTAAAAGAAACTTCAAATCTCCAAATCACCAAAGGTAAGTGCAAATCTCCAAATCTTGAATCCTGTACCTGAACAAATCCCCCAGTAACTTCGGGGTGAGTAAACAAGTTTACTCGTAGAGAATGAGCATGTATCGACTCGATTTCTTTATAGATTTTTATAACAACATGAAATAATTCAAAAGGGTTATGCCACCTAACGTCTATGTCAAATGTGAGACTCAGGGAGCATTCTAAATTACCTTAAATCATTTCTAGCATAAATCACATCCTTCATGTCATTTCAACAACATTGGAGCATGCTATACAAAGCAATGAGATATAAATTCTCAAGGTTACCATCTTGAAATCTAAAATGCAATAACAACTAAATATAAAAATTTAGTACAATTAGAATTTCTAATACCACACATCAAGACATAGATTCTCTAAGTTATCAACTTAAAATCTAAAAGTGTGAAAATAACTAAATACAATAATTTAGTATGGATGTATTCAACAACATCAAATCTCCAATAGCTAAAACCACAAGTCACAATTAAACATTGGTTGCCAACTTGGAATTGAATGCAAAATCAAATTGTGGAAGACTTGGATATCAAATGTCGGATTTCCGCCGAGAACTAAATGGTTATTCCAGGCATTAACCCGCTCGAAAGAACACCCTAGTGCGCACTATCTCAATTGGGGAGAACTCATACCTCCCGCACTAGAGCCAAACTCTAGCCATATCACATGTAACAATGTCCCAAGACTCCAAAATAAACCAAATAAGTTCACAACTTATATATAATTTATAGAATGTATGAAATCACCTCCCATACACAAGTATGTTAAAACCACACAATCCATGCCTTAGAGTTTAAATTCTAAAATGGCATATATAATGTCAAACACAAAGTGTACAATTCATTACACAAGTCAATTATATATTCAATATTGAAAACAAATTCTCATGAATATAAATTTAACAACAATGTACTCAATGTTTAAAACATAAACCAAGTGACTACACAACAAGTCCAAATCCATGATTTAAATATAGAAACAACTTCTAAAACACAATTAAAATCCATGGAACAATGAGATAGAATTTAATTAAATCATGATAATTAAATCTCTAATTTCTAAAACAACTCTAAATGGCTCCAAATTTATATATACTAGTAAACAAGTCCTAGACATCATAATATCAAGTTAAAAACTTAATTAAGCCAATGGAACAACTAAATAGATTTTAATTAACCCATTTAATTAAAATCTCTAGATTTTCAAACTCATCCAAATGCTCTCAAATTAAAGTATGATAAAGAACATGCCAAGACTTAATTTAAAAGCATATCACAAATTAATTTCATGCAAGGTATGTCCATGGGAATTAAACTTTCACCAAAGATAATTATTAAATAAAAAGTGCAATTCTTATTCATATAATCCGAATTTAATATATGTTAACAAACATATCAAAGCCTAATTTCCTAGCATGCCACAATTTAATTCTAAGTTATACATCATCATGAGAATTAAACCTTAACCATAGAAAATAATTAAATTAAATTCTAGATTATGAACAAAAGCATGCATACAAGTTGTATAAGCATCAAAAGCATGCAAGACAACATAAATATGAAATTATAACACCCCCTACCTCCATTTGAGATGAAATCTCAAATCCTCACCAAAATGAAACCGTTCCGAATCCGACGAAACTTCTAGGTTTTGTCAGGGACAACACGATGAACAAGAATCCCAAGGAAGCCCCATCAAAATCACAACTTGACCTCAAACCCGAACTCAAGAAATGGCCAAAAACGGATTCTAATAAGGGAGAAAAATGCGCGTCGTCAAGACAAGCATTACACATAAAGGCACTACACCTTTTTACTAAAGGGAAGTGGCCGGAAAAGAAGAGAGAAGGGTGGCAGCCCCTTGGCTGCCGGCCAAGAGAGAGGAGAGAGAGAGAAAAATCTGATTTTTCTTCTTAATACCTTCTATTTATAGAAAAACCTTAAAAGTGTCCTGAACGGGCCCCGCCGGGTCCGAAAAAGTGAAATTTGAGCAGACGCGCTCAAACGATAAAACTCAGTGAACAAAAAAGAAGCAAAATGAAAAAATATGAACAACAAAAGAAAAGGCGTCGAAAACCGAGTCCCGAGCAGAAAGATATGCACCAAACAAGTTCGGCGCAAACCGGGTTCAGAAACCCTGAAACTGGAGAAAAACAAGCAGAAGGAAATTCCATAAGTACACGACTCTACGAAAAGTGAAAAATGAATCCCGTACGAGAATCCAGACTCAAAACAAGGCATCTAGCAATAACTTTCATTAATTGCACAATGGCCCCTCCAAAAAGTGAAAATTTCATAACTGGCCCAGAATGAAAATATCTTCTAAAAATATTTTCTTAAAAACCCTGAAATAAAATATCTATTAAAGATATTTACGGAAAAAAACCCCAAAAAATGGAAATGTTTCTGAAGAACTGTGCATCCATGCCCCTATGGACACCGGGAGCAACCAGAGTACTTTTCTGCAAAAGTAAAGATACATATTTCCTGGAAACCACTTAGAATGAAGATACGTGAAATCAAAAACCAACTCCAAACACAAGAAGTGAGGTTATGCCAACAAAGTGATAAACGGGGAAAAGACAGAATAGGGAAAATGACGAAAAATGAATAGTATCCAAAAAGTGAAAATATGGAAATGACTCAAACCTCAAATGAAGTTGTCAATTTAAAGAAAAGAGTCTCAAAAACCATCCCCGAACACTCAATATGACACTAAGTGATGAGAAACTGAACTCAGAAAGGAAAAAGAACAACGGAAAAAAAATATCCGTGAAAATCAGAGAAAATGAAAGGAAGAAAATGACCGGGTCATTACAATATATATATATAATAACTAATGTAATGTGAATGGATGCTGAAAAAAAAAAAAAAAAAGAAAAAGAAAAAGAAAAAGAAAGATAGAAAAAAATCCGAAAAAGAAGAAGTAAAAAGAACAAGATAGATTCTGAGATTTAAAAAACATATATACACAATTAGTTTTATAAATGTATGCATTTCTTTTTTGGTGAAGGAATTATTTCCTTTTCTTTTATTTCCTCTTTTTTTTTTTTTTTTAAAATCAATTTATACAAGGATAGTTGTAAAAATAGAAAATAAAAGCAAAAAAACACAAAAAAGGAAGAAATATATAATAGATTTTTTTTTTTTTTTACCTTTCTTTTTATTCTTTTTAGATTTTTTTCTCGCTTTTTTTTTTTTTTTTTTTTTTTTTCCTTCCTTTTATATTTTTCCAAATTCATCCATCTCTTGTGAATGAATTATCCCATCTATATTTTTTTTTTCCTTTTTTCAAAATTCATTCACATAACTAAAAAAGCATCCTCGATTAAAAAAGGAGAGAAGAAGAGAAGAAAAAAGATTAGACAATTTAAAAGAATATTTTTGTCTAAAAAGTAATATTAGTAGAGTCCCATAAAAATAGAAACTCAAAGTAATTAATGCATTTAAAACTAACTAATCCTAACTGCGACGGTGAATGGGCAATTGCTTGCGCGACTGCAATTAGCACTCCTCAGGTTTCCTCTCAAAATTTTTGAAATCTCAAGGCCCGCGCTGCGCTAAACCATCTCTCGCTTTCCCCATTACTTACCTAAATTTGTTCCTCTAGCAACATAAACTTGTGTCCATTTTTATCTCTCTTCTCACTCTATGTATACATAGAGTGAAGGCTAGATTTGTAGATTGGGAGGATTGAAAAAAATTACTCCGTTGTTGTTAGAAGGATACAGAGATATAGGGCTAGTTTGGTACATAGAGTGAAGGCTAGATTTATATATTGGGAGGACTGAAAAAAAATTACTCCATTGTTGTTAGAAGGATATAGAAATTCAGAGCTAGTTTGGTAGGTGGGAATGAAATGAAATAAAGTAGAATTGAATCTTTTAATTTCATTCTTTTGTTTGGAAAGTAATTTTAAAGATGGAAAGTCATTTTCCACATTTTTCGGAGAATGGTCACTCCATCAAAATCATTACACTTTTCAACAAGAGGAATGGGCAATCCCACTTTAAAAAAAAACGGATTAAAAATAGTATTAAAAATTGCTTTATTTGAACTATATGATTGCTAACACACTTTTCTCAAACAACAAAATTCAATAAAAGTCAATTTTTTCTTGATATTTCCTCATCAATTTTCAAATATACATTGAAAATATATATTTACGCATATGCATATGCATATCATATCCATATCCATATACATATATATATATTTATTTGGTTTACATATATATAAATTAGTTTTCCTTTTTAAGTCGCATAACCAAACGAGAGAATGGGTTAGATGACCCAGGATAGCCAGCTTGTGCAAAATGACTTACATAATTTTTTTTAGCAAATCATTTTTAATCGTTTGGGGTAAAACAATTTACATGAAAATTTCTTAACTTTACAATCTCCCAAATATTAAAAAATAATAATAATAAAAATAAAAAATAAAAATTTATAAAATATTTTAGGGTGAAACAAAGCCTAAATAAAATTTTAACCAATTCTACTGTGTTTTAACATCTTGTTATTGAGCAGGTCGACTAGACCCTTTCACCAGGGACAGATGGTGGATGCAAAAGTGGAATTAGAGAGACAAGGCAACAAAGAAGCCAGACTCCAGTCCCATGAGCAAGACATGGAAATTGGCTATGAGGACAAACCTTTGCCATTGACTTTTGAAGATGTTGAGCAGAAGTTCCAGGGTGAAATTATGAAACTGATGAAGGAACAGTGGGATGCAGAAAATGCGAGGCACGGGGAGGTCGGTGCATAGTATAATAATTGCTTTTCCTTGACTAACACGTGTCACTTTCTTATCCATGATTTGTTTATGATGAAACCTTGCTCTCATAAAATGGATAAAATAATGCTGGTGCTCGCTATCGATAATGGCCATCTCCGCAACAATACTCGTCCCTGTGCTTGCTATCAGACCACTAGTGTGACACCCTATCCCTTGGTCAGACCAATTTACTGATTTCATCTTTGGCTTTAGTTGATGTTCTTGTTCCAGTATGCATGCGGTGTACGTTATAAATGTGAAATACGCAAATATTAATTATATCCTTGTTTTTCTTTTTCTCGTGCTTCTTTAATCAATTTTTCTCTCCATACACCATTTACAAGTAAATATTAGTTTAAAAAAACGTACCAACCATTTGCGCATACCTACAGACTAGTGCACATGTTGCATTCCTACACCAACAGTAAGTCGAGAAACTGTTCTAAGTTGCACCAGAGCCCTAAAAAAACACACTCCAAAGCTGCCATGTTTTTAGAGAAGCAAATTAAATAGCAAAACAAGATCAAGTTGAAGGTTTGCTAGAGATTGATTAACAGTTATAATAACACCACCAGACTAAAAAATAAATTTGAAGCTACCAAGTAACAAACAAATAGTAAGTAGTTCTCAGGAAGGAAAAACATAATAATATTGTTTCACAGTGAGATAGCAACGTTACTAACCAATGACTCCTATTGATCATGTACAAAATTTACAGTCTACCCGTTGTGATATATATGTACCGTACCTATCGTAAGCAAAGAAAACATCATATTGGAATCAAGATTGTAAGAATCAGTCTGATTTCACCAGATTGCCAACAAATATTGACAAGTTGGTACCATAAACTACGCATATATATGCCCAAATAATGCACAACTATGATGTCTATACTTCCAAATGAGAGCACCAAAATGTAATGCAACGAACAAACTCACCATGAGGTGATATGTAGGTCGGTACAACAACATTTACCACAGTTGCAACATGTGAGAGCATCATTTGAAGAAAAATGCAAAATCAACCGTAAAATGTAGACCAAAAAAGGCAACTTTGTCCATCTCTGACAAATCGCAGGGCAGGGCAGGGCAGGAACGGCTCAATATATCAACTATGTTGGCGTCCCAATCCAAGTGTGAAAACCAATTTTTACTCCCTTTTCATATGATAAGATACCATAAATATAAAGACCAAAATGATCATACAATACCATTATAATGCCTGTGTGTAAACTTCAAAAGAATCAGTTAAGACTACAGTCACCAAGGATTCCATGTCCTGCCAATTTTAAGTGACATTATTTCCAGCAACAACACCAGGCAAGTAAAATAGATAGTTAAAGAAAGTAACAGTTACTGGCAGGGCCTATTTTGGTCATAAATGAAATACACCACTATCAAGCGAGGAACATCATGGAGATTATTATAATCATTCCAGCACCATACCACCAATATATGTTACTTTGCTACCACAAAATGGAACTGGAAACATAAACTGACAATCCAATCATGAAAATACGAAGGTGATAGATGTGCGTCCTCAAAGAGTAGGGCAAATAAAACACAAGAACGAAGACAATCAGCAGAAATGTTTCTAAAAAAGATTCATATAATTCTTCTTATGTTACACACAAAAAACGTACACGAAACAAGGTCAATAGTACAATTACCCAACCCAACCCTATGAAGTATTGCAACGACTAGTAATACAGTACAAAAACATCAATGGGTTCCCTACAAAGACATCCAAAATTGTGACATTTTATGCCTCCATTACAAGGAAAATTTGCTGGTAGAATGAAAATTTGTGGAGGAGCAAACAGAATTACCGAATTTCCAAGGCCAGAAGAACCTGATGTACACTTGCCAGCACAACGAATTTCCAAGTGGCTGACAGAAATAGCGAAATCTGGCTGCTAATTTCTCATCAAATACAATTTTCACATATACCAATATTACCATGGCCTCCGCCAAGGAAACCAGTTACTGTGAGGTTCAATGTCTTATCACCAGTGCCCAACGAGAAACTCCCTCCAGCACTAAAATCTAAACTTCCAGATGCCTGAAACGGAGATGGACTCTGCGGAGTAGCTTGATTCTGTTGACCACCAAATTGAAAAGGAAGTGTTGCCAATGGGGTTGATGAACCAAACACGAGGCCAGATGGAGGTGAGATGGGTGGTTGACCAAATACTGGCACTGCAGGTGTGGATGCCTGTACAGGGTCCTCAGACATGCTGTCCTCCATGATCATCTGATCACTATTACCAGACAGCTGTGAAGACCGAACTATTGTTACCAAACACAGGCTGCGTTTGGGAGAAGGATGTCAAAGAAGAGGTATTAGAAGCAGTTGTGGTGAAAGAGAAAATGGAACCCGATGACGCACCAATAGACGATCCAAATGCCATCGAGGGCACATTGTCTGTGGCAGCAACAGAAGCTGGGGATACTCCAAAGGGGAATCCAGTTGATGGAGGAGGAGGATTAAATAGAGAACTGCTAGAGGATGCTCCGAAGATGGGAGACTTGATGGGCTGCCAACTGGAACCAAAGAAGCTGGATGTAGCACCACTACTAGAGCTGGCCTCGGAAGATGTAGCTGCAGAGCTCAGACCAAAACTATTGCCTGAACTGAACAGTTTAGCTGCCGAAGAAGAAGAACTGAATAGAGTACTTGAGGTGAAAGTAGTAGGTCCAGTGGAGCCAAATACTGGAGACGGGGCAGATGACCCAAATTGAACAGGCATGGTCTGTGTAGCAGTTGCAACACCAGTTCCAGCAGAAGATGCCTGCGCACCACCCAGAGATCCATCACCATTGCCAAAAGGAGAACCCTGAGGCAGATTTTTTGCAGTTGAAAAAGTGGCCCGAGCACTGAATCCAAAAATGCTACTCCCAGGGCTTATTGCATTAGATGTGGTACCAAAAGGTGAGCTGGTTAGATTGGCAAAGGCTGTATCCTCTGTATTCGCTTTTAAATTGGTATTTTGCACACAAGAAGTTGATACTGCTGCAATTGATGTTGACGGAGCAACAGATCCGAAAATGGGTGTGGCAGAAAACGAAGGGGCTGCAGCCGAGCTAGTGAGTGCTACTGGAGGCAGTAGTAGTGGTGGCAATGCTAGTGGAATTTGACCGGGTCCTTTACAAGGGTCGCGATACCAAGTCAAGTTTGAAGAGTTGTGTGTGTTTAGGAGGTGGCCAAATTTTACATTTATAAAAAGCCACTACTACCTTTCTCTATATAAAATATAGATAGGGCGAGTAGGGATCGTCCCAAGGGATTTGATGGTGTATCGAATTGTGAACTATGGTAATTAGGGTTAGTAGGTCGAGTGATCACACAATTGGTTGGTTGGTTGATTATACTAAACGAGCTAAACTATAATAAAGCAATGCAATAAGATAAAAAGTAAGTAAGAAGGAAAGGTCTTGGGGTGTAGAGATCACCACCAAACAATACTATTCCAAACCATAATCAAGTGACTAATGAAGGAAATGAATGTGTTGCAACAATGTTGTGTGTGTAAAAGATATTCAATTGGTAAGGGTGACTCAACAAGTGCAAATTGTCTCAATCAACATATGTGAGGCCACAATACATCTATTGGTAAATGAATATATTGTCTAAACATCATGTGAAGATACCAAAATAACAATTCAAGTCATTGAACCTTTCATTAAGCTCATAGTCCAAGCAATCCATAAGGATGATTTAGTTAAACATGCATTATCTAATCATCATGTGAGAGGTACAAAATATCTATTGGGAGAAGAATAAATTGTCTAAACACATGTGAAAGATACAACATATCATAACTAATCATTAACCCTTCATTAAGCTCAAAATTCCTTTACATCACAAAATTAGAGCATATGCTTCTTGCATTCAAAAGCATGGAACATCAAAGAACAAGCATGAATTGTTTCTCCAACTAACACTACACTACTTAAAAGAGAAACACAATCCATCAAGGAATAAGTATGAACCATCTAGAGACATAACAAGAGCATTACATTAAGAACTTCATATTTTGGCAATCTCAAGATTAAAGGCATTAATACACATAGACATGCATCAATAACATTAAATCTAGAGGTGAGCATCTACTCTAGCATACATAGACATATAAATAGAGAAAATGATCAATTAGAAGCATCAATCCATAGAACTCAATGAATAATCAAGATCTTCATAAGTTCAAGAATCAAAATATGCATTACAACACACATCCCTCAAAATTACACAAGATTGGGTAAAGAAAGCATGCTTGGGGCTAACTCTAGCCCCAAGAAGATGTCTAGCCACTCATGGTAGTGATGATCCAACCCTCAAAGGTTAACTCCATGGCTGCTCCTTGTAGATGAAGATCTCCTCCAATGGTTGCTCTAGCTTCCTCCCTTCTTCCTCTCCAAGAATAGCCTCCAAGATGATTTTCAATGTGTGAGAAGAGACTCTAAGCTCCTCCCCAAAAAGTGTATCATATTCCTTATATAGGTAGGTCAAATACACCCTATGATGAGCTGTGGTCGTGCAAGGCATATTCTCCAATGATTGGGTGAAGGACGGAATAAATGAGCTGGACTTTAACTTTTTCTCGCTGGAGGAAGTTCGGTCGATCGAACCTTAACTTGGATCGATCGAAGATGGGTTCGATCGATCGAACTGCATCTTGGATTGATCGAAGTGGTCTGACTCCTCCGGATAAGAACAAGGCTGAGATATTTCGAAGATATTTATGGGGAAAAGGACAAAAGTGGTTGGTAGGCGTACAGCTGTGGATAAGATCAATCATTTGAATATAACAAAATAGGGTTCGATCGATCGAAGGTGATGTTGGATCGATCGAACTTGGAATTTCAGCGAAGGCCAAGGTTGGATCTATCGAGAAGTACTGTGATCGATCATAGATGTTCGATCGATCGAACTCTAAGTTGGATCGATCGAACTTTTCAGCTGCACAACTTTGATTCCTTTTTGCTCCTTGCTTTCTCCACTTTGCTCCCTCCTTTGGTTTATCTCAGGATTGCTTCAATTAAGCTCTTATTTGGCTGAGTTAGCTTAATTTTGGGATTAGTGCCTGAAAATATAAATAACACGTAATAAGTCTAAAACGGCAAAGTAAGATAGATAAAGGTACTAGAATGCTTAAGCTTAACGGGTTTAAATGCGCACTTTTCAGTGCTCATCACACCCCCAAACTTAAATATTGCTAGTCCCTAGCAATGAATTAAGAAGTAAAGGAATGAAATGAACAACTAAACAAGTATAAACTGGAAAGCAAGTAAAATGATAGCGCCACTTTCGTATGGAACATGATTGCATTTAGCATATGCAACAAGCCTTTTAAACCCCTAGGTTACCCCTAGTGGACGAGTAAAGTCTCGTGAGTGTTACCAGAAATGGTACCCACAAACATTAAGCTCATTCTTTCAAAAGAGGCACCAATATTGCAAACAAGCATTGGGAGAAAACTACCTCAAGTATACAATTTTTCAACCGTTTCTAAGCAATCTCCCAAAATTTCAATATCAAGCAAGCAAGCATGGTCCTCCACACATCAAGAAAATGATCATGAAAATCAAAACAAGTCTAGAATCCATGTGAGAGGTCCGGCATCAAGTGTGTTGCTATCTTAGCTAACTAGAGAAGTAATCACATCCTTACCCTCAAACTAGCACACAAATCTAGTACCGATCATCAAGATAAGAGAGTGGACCTTTTATTAAAGCTTTATTGTTTTAGGTGCGCTTATTCTTTTCACTCTATATATATATATATATATATATATATATTTTATTATTATTATTGAGGATTAAAGATGGAAGTATTGTGCAATGTGTTGATCTCTCAAGCTTTCTAGAAGATTCATGTAGCGAGCTTTAGGTCAATGACTCCCAAACCAGATGGCTTTAGGGCATTAGGTGTTAAGACACCCCTACGGACTTACAAACTCAAATCAACTAGGCTATAAATCAAGACAACAACCATCTAATCATTTCCTACTTCTCACCTTTTGGGAGAAGTCCTCACTTTTATTGCTTTTTGCAACTTTTTTTTTTTTTTTTTTAATTCAATTATTAACCTAGAGTTTGGGCCCTCCACCTTTCGGCGCGAGAAGTTCACTACTTAATGAGGCAAGAATCCCGGCTACTCGATGAAAAGGGGTTGTTATCCACCTTTATCAAGAATGAAAGCTTTCAATGCACTACTAGCCCAATTGGGATATAATGATAAGCGCCGAATATTGTATATTCAAGCGCCCTAAATTGCATTAGTAAAGTCCGTTGTATGTTAATTTATGTAGATTATCTTCATTTCTATGTTTTTATGGATTTTCAGGTTCATTGGCCAAAATGGAACAAGAATAAGGCCTTGTGGAATCTTGAGCAACAAAAGGTGCCAATGCTGAATTCTGGCAGCAGTAGAACCTGGACTTTGCTCACCATTTTGACCTTCCAAACTCAAGAACTGGACTTCCCTCATAACATGAAAGATTTAGAGCTCTGAATTATCTTTCTAAATCTTCAAACGGTTTGTCATTCGGAGCTCGGAGCAGAGAGTTATGGCCTTGTTACCAGAGGTGCGCAGAACTGCCTGGCAGCAATGAAATTCTGCCTTGATCTTCATTTTCGACCAATCATCCTTGAGAATTGGATCTCTACCAAAACATGAAATATTTAGATCTCTGAATTAGCTTTCTAAATATTTAAACGGTTCATCATTCGGAGTTCGGAGCGCAAAGTTATGGCTGTTTAACCAAAGTAGGTCTGGGCGGAGCAAGTGAAGCATGGAGCTTTTTACACTAAATTCGAGTGCTCGAGGCCTTGCTTAGAGTGCTCGAATTTTGGGCAGAATGCCCTTCGGAAATGGCTCATTTCAGCCCACTTGCACCTTGGTTTCTTAATTTTGTTTTCCTCTTTAATGAAGTGGTTGGAGATGTTGGTTGGTCGCCTTTTGGTGGTAGATAAGAGGGATAAGAGCCACACAATATCATTAAGCTTCATTTTGACAAGATAGAGGAGAGAGAAGAGAGCAAGAAGGAGGAGTTCTTGAAGCTTCAAGGAGGGTGCACGAAAATGGAGATGAGGATCAAGCTTCTTCTTCAATCTAGGGCCACCATGGGTAACTAAACCCACTTCTAGGGAGGTGATGAAGCCCTCTCTAGTAAGCATGTTCTAGCCTTAGTTTATTTTGGGGAAAATGATATATATATGTGATTATTTCACAATCTAGAGTTACACTTGATGTAATGAACCTAATTTCTTATAACTGATTATGATGAATGTATTATCTTGTCTTAGATCATATTTTCTCATGATTGTATGCCTTGCATTTCTATAGTGACATTGGAAATGAGATTGTGAAATGGGTTTCTTGGCATGTTGTATGAGAATCTTGATATTCCATAGCTTAGGACCCTCCTTTGATGGACTATTCTTGACTCTTGACTTCCTGTGCTCCTATCATGTGATTAAAGGCTTGATAATCTCTAACTTAGTAAGCATGTCCAAGGCTACACACTAGTTTAGGTAGTTCAAACATGTGCATCTTTGATAGGTTATACTTGCCATTGATTTCATGAATTTCTTGAAGGAATGTAGCAATTTTGGTTGTAGCATTCCATGGTCACATATTTATGTTGTTTCCCCAATTTAGCTCTAATCTAGCATGTGTTTAGGGATGGAGCGGATTCATTTCCTTAGGCTTCTCTACTTGTATTATATCTCTTTACTTCCTAGCACATTACTATTTTATGCATTCTAAGTTCTAAGTTTAAGTGACAAACAAACAAAACCCTCTATAAACCCCTTATCATTCTAAGAACAATTCTAAACACTTAGGTTGCCATAGACTAGCGCAGTCCCAGTGGTTCGACTTACCCGACCAATAGCCCTATTTTACAATGATTCGTGCTATTGCGAAGGTTGATGTATAGTTGATCAACCGATCAATTTTTGGCGCCGTTGCCGGGGACTGCAAACGGTTTAGCGACCAAGGTTCTAGGGTTAATTTTAGTTTGATTGTGAATACTGTGTTTTGTGAATATTTCTTGTGTGGTTTAACTATTTTTGTGTTGTAAGTGAGATTCTAGGA
Organism: Cornus florida; assembly: GCF_030987335.1. Lineage (NCBI taxonomy): Eukaryota > Viridiplantae > Streptophyta > Magnoliopsida > Cornales > Cornaceae > Cornus > Cornus florida. Next base: position 68,485,445 of record NW_026775577.1, read on the forward strand.
ACTCGCAGCTCGCCGTGGGGAATGCTAGCAAATTGTAAGTCTAGAGGACCCCGGGTAAGTCTCTTGACCTTCTAGTTTCGAATTGTGAATATCGTGCATGTGTTAAGCTTAGAAGTAGATAAATTGCAAGCCCTTGTCGAGGCTATTTCAATTGTGTATTTTCAATTCCAAGCATCGGTCCTTGTCGTGGCCATTTTAATTTTTGTCTTGATAATTGAGGAGAAAGGGAATATCATTGTATGTGGAGTTGATGATAAAGAATTGTTGTGTTGATTATGTTATGTGTTGTTGATGTTTAACTCTTAGATGGAGAATAATTATCTCCCAACTCAATCCTACACACCACATGCGTTTTGTGCTTTTTGCTCTAGTAATTCACATCATACAAGAGATTGTCTTCCAACGAGACAATTCTCGGATTTTTATCTAGAGCAACCAAATGAAAATTTCTTTGAACCGGGTAGTGATCCATACTTCAATGGTTACAACTCGGGTTGGGGAGACCAATAAAACTTCTTGTGGCATGACATAGGAAATTCAACCCCACAATCTCATATGCAACCTTTTCAACCCAATGATCATTCTTTCCCGCCCTCTTCTCCTTTTCCATCGTCTCCATTGGATGAGCTAATTGTTGCTAACAAACAAATGATGGAGTCTATGCACACGCAAATGATGGACTCCAACAATCAACTATTGGCTTCCCTTGCTAGCATGCAATCCACAGTAGAGTCTATCAATCAAGTGGTACCATATCACCAATCCCAAGTTAGTGCAATGATAGATGACCAAATATCTCAAATTCAACAAAGGATTAATGCTAAAAATCATGAAGAGGAGGAAACATTTTCATTTGAATTTATGGCCAATCCAAAAGAAAATTCTATGAATGATGAGATTACTCCTAGTAACTTTTATCATGAGAATGTTCAAGTGGTTACCGCATGTGAAAATGAAGAAATAGTGGGTGAAGATCAAATTGTCGCCACACAAAAAATTGAAGAATTTGTGGTTCAAAATGAGGAAATTAAAGATGATGAGATTGCATCCTTTAAAACTCCAGAACAACCCCTAAATAATCCTTTGCTTGATGCACCTCTTTCAATGGAGGATCCTCTAAAAGCTTGTTTGGCTCATTTCAATTGTGAGGATTTTAATGTTGACAATTCCATTTCGGAGGTGAATTCTTTGCTTAATATTCATCCACCTATTCATTCTCTTCCTTGGTCAACATCAAATGTATCTTTTTCTTGGGAGCTTGCATCTCATCCCATTCCCTCACTTGAGTTGTCTCAAGTTGTTGAGCCCGAACCACCGGATAAGTGTGGGGAGGATGTTGAAATTCTGAAGGATAACTTGTTGAGCATTCCCGTGCTCAATATGACCCTTCATAAGTCGTTGCTTGGTGCACCCTCACCTAATCCATCTTCCTATAATCCAAATCAGCCCCATAGTCCAAAGTTCTTCATTGAGAAAGAAGAGTGGGTTGAGGTCTTTCCGTTACCTCTTTTCCACTTTTGTCTTCAAAGTCTTCCTCCTCCACTTTTAAAAGAATTATCCTATTTGGGGACCTATGACTCTCTAGAGAGACATGGTATAGGGTAAGGAGGACTAACCTGATCTCGGTGCGTCTAGCTAACGACGTTAAATTTAGCACCCATGGGGAGCAATTCTTTCGACTTCAATGCCTCCCTAATGTTCAATTGCCTGAGCCATGAAATTTTATGGGAAATGGTTAAGAAATGCCAAAATTTAACTTTCTCTGGAACTATCTTAAGTTGTGTTCCACATTTTTAGACTGACTTCTTAGACCTTCTCAACTCTTGTTTTCATTCCCGGAAGTTTCTGGCTCTATCAGGCAATTTTCTCGGACTTTTGACATGGCACTCACATGCATAGCCTCTCATCTTCAATGCATTGTTGGATCATGGTTTCTCAAAATCATCCATGCGTTGGAAAGGTGCTACATTTTGAAAAAATTTCCAAATTGTCCATGCATTAGAAAGAAGTTGAAAAGTTTTCAAAATTTTCCATCCATGCATTACATTGGAATGAAAGTGCAAAGTTTAAATTTTTCTATGCATTGAATTAAAATGGAGTTGCAAAGTTTTAAAAATATATATATATATATATATATTTCCATGCATTTGAGATGATTGCAAAGTTTGAAAAAAAATTGCAAAGTTTAAAAACAAAATTTTCAAAATTTTCCACGGAATGGAATGAAGTTCATTGGAGGAAAATTGCACAATCTAAAAAATTTTCACAATTTTCCTTGCATTGCAATGAAGTGTAGAGTTTGACAATTATCCATCCATGCATTGGATTGTATTAATATGCAAAGTTTCATTATTTTCCATGCATGCAAGGTGAAAATAATCCATCCATGCATTGATTTGGAAGCATGTTGCAAGGTTTTATCAATTCTTCAGCTCTCAGTTGATCATGTATACATTCACAATGCATAAGAATGAGGCACCTAATGGAATGACATGCAAAGTTCATCTCTCAACCTCACTGCATAATGTTACAATGCATGCAAAAAAATTCATCTCTCAACCTCAATGCTACTGCCTTCATTTCGAGCACTCTATTTCCTCTTTGGAGTGCTCGAAAGCTCTATAAAGCTTGCACAAAACCATTCCGAGGCTACTGCTTGTATTTTGAGCGCTCTAAGTCCATTTTCGAGTGCTCGAAGTGTGAACCAATCTCATCCCAAGCTCACTGCCCTCCCTTCGAGCTCTCTAGCTTTCATTTCGAGTGCTCGCCAATCCCACACAACCATGCAACCATTCTCCTCTCTGCCTGTATTTCGAGCACTCGAAGCAGGCATTTCGAGTGCTCGAACCCCCTCTCAACCTCACCACCAAACTCCCTCTCTCTCGGCAACATACCACACCACCCCTCTCGGCAAATCATCAACCCAACCTCACTTCTATCCATGCACCAACCCACAAACAAACCCCTCGGCATCACTTTCCACCTCCAAACCACCATGCCGAGTGCTCGCACCAACTTCCCTCTCCACCATGCAATCCTTAGGCAACCCAAGCAACCCACACCTCATTTCCCTCAACTTCCACCACCTCAACCCACAAACTAACCTCTCGGCAATCCCTCATCATCCTCAACCATGCATGTCTTCCACGGCCACCCTCCCAACACAATCCCAACCATTCACATCAACACCATGCACACACCAACCAAACCGACCACCACCCCAACCTTCACCCTTCTCTCATTCACCAACCAACCCTCACACCAGCCTTCTCTCTCTCAGCACCTTCATTCCCTAACCACTCACCACCCTTCACACTCAATCAACCCCATCCTCAATTCCTCCACAACACCCTCATGCATGCCATTCAAAAAAAAATTTGGCACACTTTTGGCATTCTTTTGCTATCCATTTTACACTTGTGGCTAATGTCTGCATTTGTGTTTTGTTTGGATTTTTATCTTGCACTACAATTTAGGTTAGTGTTTTTAATTTTGTTTTAATTTTTCTTAAGAGCCTATGCTTTTACATGTGTATATTAGTTGTGTTTTGCTAGGTCTTCATGTCCAAGTTTGGGGGAAGCACTTGCATATTCACATAGATGGAAACCTTTGCCTTCCTCACTCCGCTTGGTATTATTGTTCTTTAACCCTCTCTGTTCTTATTTTCATTTGCTTGTCTTCTCACATTGAGGACAATGTGACATTCAAGTTTGGGGGTGCATTTATGTATTTTTGGTTTTACATTTTTGCTAAGCAATGATAATGGAATTTGAAACCTGTTGGAGATGAAAGCATATGTTTAAAACTTTGTGCATAGAAGCAGCTGATATTTTTGAAAATAAAGAAAATTTGAGTTGAAATGATCATGTAGATTCAAATTAGTCTGTATAAATGTCTTAATTAAATTCTCGCTGGATTTGACACTCTTTTAAGCTTCACAATGCACAGATGCACATTGGAAACTTAACTGTGAGGCATGCAACTTGATTGACCTTGACCTTGCCCTATTTAATCTGATTTGATGAACCTAATGGATGAATACTTTTGGTATGAATCTAAAAAAAAAAAAATAAAATAAAAAAAAAACTGAGAAAGAAAGAAAATAATGATCAGTTGACGTTCGTAGCCTTTCCAACTCGAGTTATTAAGCCCTAGGAGTGTCTCTACACTTAGCACCCTAAAACCGTCTGGTTTGGGAATTGTTGGCCTAACGCTTGCTACAGGGGTTGGTTAGAAAGCTTAAGGGACTTAAACATTGCACGGTCATTCAAAAAATAAACTGGTAATAAACATGGTTCGTTGGAGTTCGTAGCCTTTCCAACTTGAGCTATTAAGCCCTATGGAGTGTCTCTACACTTAACACCCTAAAGCCATCTGGTTTGGGAGTTGTTGGCCTAACGCTTGCTACATAGGTTGGTTAGAAAGCTTAAGGGACTTCAGCATTGCACAACCATTCTATGTTTCGCTTATGAGTTACAAAAAATTGTCAACAAGCAACAAAAGTTGTCTTGTAAATAAAATCATGCCTTAGGGACCTCATTTAAAGGGGAATTCAATGATTTGAACATTTGTGCTTTGGAATTGGAAAAGAAAATAAAAGCCGCATGTTGAAAATCCAATTCACTTTCACTGAAGCTAGAGTTGATTTCCATTCAAGAGATGATAATTGAGTTATTTATATAGACTTTGATGTTGATGCATGTATGTGGAAATGTATTTAGCCAATTTTTGTATCAATGCTTCATATATGCAAGGTAGTCTTCCCAATGACCCCATCTCCAGCTCTTTTTCTATTTCAAGTTATTTTTGAGCAATGTATATATCTTATTTTACCATGGATGATATTTTTGTAGCAGCAAGCCCATGGTTGTCTTTTCATTAAGTTTTTCATTGTAGTTTTGCTAAGGGACTAGCAAAATGTAAGTTTGGGGGTGTGATAAGCGCCGAATATTGTATATTCAAGCGCCCTAAATTGCATTAGTAAAGTCCGTTGTATGTTAATTTATGTAGATTATCTTCATTTCTATGTTTTTATGCATTTTCAGGTTCATTGGCCAAAATGGAACAAGAATAAGGCCTTGTGGAATCTTGAGCAACAAAAGGTGCCAATGCTGAATTCTGGCAGCAGTAGAACCTGGACTTTGCTCACCATTTTGACCTTCCAAACTCAAGAACTGGACTTCCCTCATAACATGAAAGATATAGAACTCTGAATTAGCTTTCTAAATCTTCAAACGATTTGTCATTCGGAGCTCGGAGCAGAGAGTTATGGCCTTGTTACCAGAGGTGCGCAGAACTGCCTGGCAGCAATGAAATTCTGCCTTGATCTTCATTTTCGACCAACCATCCTTGAGAATTGGATCTCTACCAAAACATGAAATATTTAGAGCTCTGAATTATCTTTCTAAATCTTCAAACGGTTCATCATTCGGAGTTCGGAGCGCAAAGTTATGGCTGTTTAACCAAAGTAGGTCTGGGCGGAGCAAGTGAAGCATGGAGCTTTTTACACTAAATTCGAGTGCTCGAGGCCTTGCTTAGAGTGCTCGAATTTTGGGCAGAATGCCCTTCGGAAATGGCTCATTTCAGCCCACTTGCACCTTGGTTTCTTCATTTTGTTTTCCTCTTTAATGAAGTGGTTGGAGATGTTGGTTGGTCGCCTTTTGGTGGTAGATAAGAGGGATAAGAGCCACACAATATCATTAAGCTTCATTTTGACAAGATAGAGGAGAGAGAAGAGAGCAAGAAGGAGGAGTTCTTGAAGCTTCAAGGAGGGTGCACGAAAATGGAGATGAGGATCAAGCTTCTTCTTCAATCTAGGGCCACCATGGGTAACTAAACCCACTTCTAGGGAGGTGATGAAGCCCTCTCTAGTAAGCATGTTCTAGCCTTAGTTTATTTTGGGGAAAATGATATATATATGTGATTATTTCACAATCTAGAGTTACACTTGATGTAATGAACCTAATTTCTTATAAATGATTATGATGAATGTATTATCTTGTCTTAGATCATATTTTCTCATGATTGTATGCCTTGCATTTCTATAGTGACATTGGAAATGAGATTGTGAAATGGGTTTCTTGGCATGTTGTATGAGAATCTTGATATTCCATAGCTTAGGACCCTCCTTTGATGGACTATTCTTGACTCTTGACTTCCTGTGCTCCTATCATGTGATTAAAGGCTTGATAATCTCTAACTTAGTAAGCATGTCCAAGGCTACACACTAGTTTAGGTAGTTCAAACATGTGCATCTTTGATAGGTTATACTTGCCATTGATTTTATGAATTTCTTGAAGGAATGTAGCAATTTTGGTTGTAGCATTCCATGGTCACATATTTATGTTGTTTCCCCAATTTAGCTCTAATCTAGCATGTGTTTAGGGATGGAGCGGATTCATTTCCTTAGGCTTCTCTTCTTGTATTATATCTCTTTACTTCCTAGCACAGTACTATTTTATGCATTCTAAGTTCTAAGTTTAAGTAACAAACAAACAAAACCCTCTATAAACCCCTTATCATTCTAAGAACAATTCTAGACTCTTAGGTTGCCATAGACTAGCGCAGTCCCAGTGGTTCGACTTACCCGACCAATAGCCCTATTTTACAATGATTCGTGCTATTGCGAAGGTTGATGTATAGTTGATCAACCGATCATATAACCAATTCAATAATCAACAAAGTATGTATCCCATAATTGAATGCTAGCGTGCGCCGGTGCTAGTGTAGAATCTTAGAATGAATCTCAAAACAATCACAAAATCAGGATGATGTGGACCACAAATGCAAGCAAGATATCAATCTTTTGAAAAATTTACTCCTAAATGGCATCCTCAAGGTATACAAGGAGTATTGGACTCTCAAGTCAAGCAATTTTTAAATTTTAAGCAATATAGTCCTCAAAAGATCAAAATCATAGCTAGAAATGGACCAAGTATAGAAATATCCCTCAAATACACAAGACATGCTCAAAATTTGAATTTTAAAGTAACACTGAAACATACACCAATACCCCCAAACTTAAAGTGCACATTGTCCTCAATGTGTGAAGAGAACAAAGGAAAGAGTATACCAGTGCTTTAGACATGAATGATCGAGATAGAAGTATCCAAAGTGGGTGGCATGGCCCCCCCAAACTTGGGATAAACTGTGGTCCTGAAAAGTTTGCACTCGGATAAACTCATTAGATAACAAGATAGGATAATTAGTGCACAGTGGACATGCAAGTGTAAGATGGGATAAATAGAGAATAGAGAGAGAGGTGTAGGAGTGGTTCTGAAAAATTAGGCAGCACTCTCTCACTGAAGTCACTATGGTGTACCTGATGGAGTCAAATATACAAATATGAGATACTAAGAGACATCCATAATCAAGAAGCAATATATAGAGAATATAAAGTGCAGGTACATCAATAAAATAATAAAGCCGACAGACCGGCCGCAAAATATAAAACAGTAACAGTGACAGTATAATACAGATCCAGAATAAAAGAAATGAAAGCATAGAACAACTGGAAGTGGAGTCTCAGGAGGCCCGATCGTGAAGATCTGCAGTGGCTGGAGGTGCCGGCTGTGAGTTCGATCGATCGAACTTAGGTCTCCACTCTTAATGAATTTTTTTTTTTTTTTAGATGAGATGCAAATTTCGATCGATCGAAGAAAGATTTTGATCGATCGAAGAGGATAAAGAATGTACAAGTTTAAGGGTTCAAGAGTTGATATGTGCTGGAACCTTGGATCGATCGAACTTGGAATTCGATCGATCGAACATGAAAAATTTTGAAAAGTCCCGAGAGCATGCATTTTGGAGTGTGGATGCAGGTCCAAAATTTTTCTAAGTGTTGGGACTCATGATCGATCGAACCACATGTTGGATCGATCGAAAGGTAGTTCGATCGATCAAAATGGTTTACGATCGATCGAACTTTTGAGAATTTGGAGATCCCGAGAGCATGCATTTTGGAATTTGGATGCAGGTCTAAAATTTTTCTAAGTGTTGGGTGCAAAATGAGAGCTGGATCGATCGAGTCCATAGTTGGATCGATCGAACCAAAGTTCGATCGATCGAACCAAGACTTGGATCGATCGAAATTATGCCTAAATGCTCAAAATGACTTGAATGCTCATGCAATCCCTTACTCAGTTCCTTCCAATTTATATGAACCACAAAAACAGTATCTAGACTTCGCAAGAATCAAAATGCAAGATAGAAATGAGGGAGGAATAGGGTTTTGACATCCTACGAATTTCGGTGCTAGTCTTTAACGTCTCTAGCAAGACCTAGGGTTCTTTTAACCCGGATCAAAGATCTTGCAATGCATCCCCTCCTTTTTGGGATGAGAGATGTTTTAAGTTCCACCCAACAAATGGTTCTTGGAAGAACTTGTTGGATTTAACTCAAAAGATGTTTTTAAATTCTTATCAAAATCTTCATCAATATGTTCATACACCGGGTCAATAAGATTTGCAGCCTCTAAATGTCTTTGAAAGACTTGGCCCTCTATGTATGGTTTCAATCTTTGCCCATTCACCTTGAAGATGTTCCCCTTCTTCAAGTCTTGTATCTCTACCGCTCCATGCGGTGCAACCGAGATAATTTCATAGGGACCTTCCCACTTGGTTCTCAATTTGCCGGGAAAGAGTTTTAACCTAGAGTTGAAAAGCCAAGCCTTTTGACCGGGTTCTAAGGACTTCTTCACAATATGCTTATCATGGAAGGCTTTGGTTCTTTCTTTGTAGAGCTTGGCATTATCATAAGCATTGTGCCTTAGCTCTTCCAATTCACTCAATTGAAGTAGCCTATTCTCTCCGGCTTTGGCTAGGTCAAAATTGAGCTTTTTAATTGCCCAAAAGGCTTTGTGTTCTAGCTCAACTGGAAGATGGCAAGGCTTCCCATAAACAATTCTATAAGGGGACATGCCAATGGGAGTCTTATATGCCGTACGATAAGCCCACAAAGCATCATTTAGCTTTCTTGACCAATCTTTCCGGGTGGGGTTAACCGTTTTCTCAAGGATATGCTTAATTTCCCGGTTAGACACTTCAACTTGTCCACTTGTTTGAGGATCGTAGGGAGTGGCTACTTTGTGAGTGACGGAGTACTTAAGAAATAATTGCCTCAAGAAATGATTGCAAAAATGCTTTCCTCCATCACTTATCATAGCCCTTGGCATACCAAAACGAGCAAAGATATTGGATTTAATGAATTGAATGACCATGGAGTGATCATTTGTTTTGGTAGCACAAGCCTCAACCCATTTAGAAACATAATCAACGGCAAGAAGAATGTATTGATAACCATATGACATAGGAAATGGACCCATGAAATCAATGCCCCAAATATCAAAAATTTCAACAACCAATATATTGGTTAATGGCATCATATCTCTTTTAGACATTGTTCCCATCTTTTGACACCTCTCACACGACTTGCAAAAGTTGTAGGCATCTCTATGAATAGTGGACCAAAAGAGCCCACTTTGAAGAACCTTTAGGGCGGTCTTCTTTGCACTAAAATGCCCACCACATGCAAGTGTGTGGCAAAACACTAGAACACTTGGGATTTCACTCTCCGGAATGCATCTTCTCACAATTTGATTGGGACAATAACGGTATAAAACAGGGTCTTCCTAATAGTAATTCCGGATGTTGGCAAAGAAACGATTTTTGTCGTTCTTTGACCAAGAGGTTGGAAGCTTGCCTATTGCCAAATAATTCACAATATTAGTGAACCAAGGCATTATTCCATTTGAGACTTGAAAAAGTTGTTCATCCGGGAAGGAATCATGAATTGGAGGACTAGGGAAAGGCTCTATTTGTAATCTGGAAAGGTGATCAGCAACCACATTTTTGGTGCCCTTTTTGTCCTTGATTTCAAAATCGAATTCCTGGAGGAGTAAAATCCATCTAATCAATCTAGGTTTTGTTTCCCTTTTTGTTAAAAGATGTCTCAATGCAGCATGATCAGAGTAAACAACAACCTTAGATCCTAGCAAATAAGAGCGGAACTTATCAAGAGCATATACTATAGCAAGTAATTCCTTCTCGGTAGTGGAGTAATTCAATTGAGCTCCTGAGAAGGTTTTGCTTGCATAGTATATGGCACAAGGGAGCTTACCTACTCGTTGGCCCAAAACTGCCCCCATGGTATAGTCAGAAGCATCACACATAATTTCAAAGGGCAAAGACCAATTAGGAGGTTGCATGATAGGAGCAGATGACAATGAAGTGCGCAATTTATGAAAGGCGTCTAGGCATGTTTGATCAAAGACGAAAGGAGTATCCTTGGCAAGAAGATTGCACAAAGGTCTAGCGATTTTGATAAAGTCCTTAATGAAGCGGCGATAGAAGCCGGCATGACCTAGAAAAGAGCGAACTTCCCTCACCGTTGAAGGTGGGGGTAGTTCAGAGATGAGTTCAACTTTCGCCTTATCTACCTCAATTCCTCTTCTAGATATGACGTGACCCAAAACAATTCCCTCTTGAACCATGAAGTGGCTCTTTTCCCAACTAAGAACAAGGTTTGTTTCACGGCATCTTTTAAGCACCAAGTCCAAATTTTTGAGGCAAGCATCAAAGGAAGACCCAAAAACAGAAAAATCATCTATGAAGACCTCAAGATACTCTTCCACCATATCCGAAAAGATAGACATCATACACCTTTGGAATGTAGCAGGAGCATTGCACAAACCAAAAGGCATCCGTCTATAAGCAAATGTGCCAAATGGACATGTAAAGGTGGTTTTCTCTTGGTCTAATGGGTCAAGGGCCACTTGGTTGTAACCGGAATATCCATCTAGAAAGCAATAGTATTGTTGCCCCGCCAATCTCTCTAAGATTTGATCAATGAAGGGTAAAGGGGAAATGATCATTTCTAGTGGCGGCATTTAATTTTCGGTAATCAATGCACACACGCCATGAGTTGGCGGTGCGCTTAGAGATTTCCTCACCTTTAGCATTTTCAACCACGGTAATTCCTGACTTTTTGGGAACTACTTGTGTAAGACTAACCCATTTGCTATCGGAGATTGGGTAGATGATTCCGGTATCCAAAAGTTTCACTACTTCTTTCTTAACTACCTCTTTCATGTTAGGATTCAATCTTCTTTGGGCATCCCTAAAGGGTTTTGTATCCTCTTCCATGAGTATACGATGCATACAAATGGAAGGATCAATTCCCTTAAGGTCCGCCACACTCCACCCTATAGCTTCTTTGTTTTCTTTAAGTACATTAAGTAGAGCATTTTCTTGGTCCTTATCTAGGCTTGAAGAGATGATAACCGGAAGAGTGTCGCGAGGACCTAGAAATGCATACTTAAGATTAGAAGGCAAAATTTTTAGTTCAAGAGTTGGTGGAGATACCAAAGATGGAACCGGAGGAGTACTAGAAAGTGAAGGAAGAGGCTCAATTGGAGTTTTCCATGGTGGACAATTCAAACTTGCTACGGATTCCATTATATTGCTTACTTCATTGATTGAATTTTCATTATCAAACCCACAACTCTCATACATTTCAAGAAGACATGAGGCAAGAGGATCATCAAATAAAAGAGATGAGAGATCATCCTCAAGTGGTTGTTTCATGATCATTGTGGGAATTGATTCCTCAACAACCTCATCTAACACATCAATAACATAACACTCATCTTCATCTATGGGATGTCGACTTACATTGAAAACATTGAGTTTGACCATCATGTTGCCAAAAGAAAGATCCATGATTCCGGACCTACAATTGATAGTGGCATTGGCGGTGGCAAGGAATGGTCTTCCCAAGATGATTGGGATTTGAGTAGTGGAATTAGCAACCGGTTCAGTGTCTAACACTACAAAATCAACCGGAAAGTAGAATTTATCTACTTTGACAAGGATGTCCTCAACCATACCCCTAGGTGTTTTGACGGATCTATCGGCCATTTGAAGCACCACCGAGGTTGGTTTTAACTCATTTAACCCCAATTGGACATACACAGAATAAGGAATCAGGTTAACACTTGAACCTAAGTCAAGAAGAGCTCTCCGGATCTCGTGATTTCCAATTACACATGAAATGGTTGGAGCACCGGGGTCTTTGCATTTGAGTGGAGTATTTTGTTGAAGAATGAAGCTCACTTGATCCATGATGAACACTTTCTTAGGACCTTGTCCTTTGTTCCTCCTCTTTTGTGTGCAAAGATCTTTCAAGAATTTGGCATAAGGCGGAATTTGCTTAATTGCATCTAAGAGGGGAAGATTTATGTTCACTTGCTTGAAAACATCCATCATGTCAAGTATTTTCCCATCTTGCCTCTCTTGAGGTGAGGTTTCTCTCAAAGCATAAGGGAAAGGAGCTTTTGGCTCATGACATTTTGGCACTTGAGAAGATGATGAAGATTGAGTATTCCGATTTGGAACATTCTCATCCAAAGAGATAGGTATGGAATTGAAATTTTGATGAGTGACAACATTTGGTTGCACCGATTCACTATCCTCCTTTGGCAACTCAACCTTATTGTTAACTTGCTTACCACTTCTCAAAGTAGTGATTGCTTGTGTTTGAACTTGTGAGGCATTCTCCGACGTAGAGTTTGTCTCCACACAAAATTGAGCTTTTGGGTTCCTCTCGGGTTGACTAGGTAACTTACCCACTTCCCTTACATTCAATGCATTAGCTATGATCCCGATTTGGGACTCTAGCTTTGATATAGATTGAGAGTGTGAATGCAACAAATTTGTGTTCTTCTCTAGGCTATCCAAAGCCATTAAAACCTTATTTTCAAATGTAGAATCATTATGAAGTGCATGAGGAGAATGATGCTCCGTTTGGAATTCATACAATTGAGGATGTGAAGAATTATTCATTCTTTGATGATATGAAGGAGTGAACCCTTGAAAACTTTCATTTCTCTTGTGAGGTGGAATGTACTTGTTTTGAAAATTCTGAGCTTGAAAAGAATTTGGATGTTCATTCCACCTTGGAACATAAACATTGGAATAGGGATGAGCAAATGTAGCATTGACTTGTTCATAGTGTTCATTATAAGCATGTCCGTGGGGACAATCAAAAGTAGTGTGCAAAATACTTGAACATGTCATACAAGGCTCATTCATTTGAGAGGTATGATGATGAGGATAGGAATTGTTAGCCGGTTTTTGATTTAAAAAGAATTGGTCAAACTTTTGAGAAAGAGTTTTAATCTCGGCTACAATTCCCATTGAACTCTCTATTTGACAAACTTGAGAATTTTTCTTCTTCTCTTTTCGTTCATGGTCAATTTGAGAAGTATAAAATTTTTGTAAAGAGTTTTCGCTCATCTTCTCAAAGAGTTGCCAAATGTCATCCTCATGTTTCCCAAAATATGATCCTTCACATGATGTATCAACAATATCTTTATGAATGTCGGATAGGCTCTCATAGAAGGATTGAACCACTTGCCATTTTGGAATGCCATGATGTGGGCATTTCCCTAGCAAGTCATTCAATCTTTCCCAAGCCTCATGTAATAACTCCCCTTCTTTTTGAGAAAAAGTTCTAATTGAAGTACGCATAGCATTGGTCAAACTCATGGGATAAAACTTTTTTAAAAATTCATTTTGCATTTGCATCCAAGAAGTTATAGAATTTGCTTCCAAAGTATTGAACCAATGCTTTGCCTTGCTTTTGAGGGTGAAAGGGAAAAGGAGTAGTCTAATCACTTCCTCCGGGACATTCATGTATCTAATGGTGGAACATATTTCAAAGAATTCATTTAGATGCTTATAAGGCTCCTCATCATTTAGACCATAGAAAAGTGGACACAATTGAATAGTTTCGGGCTTGATTTCATATTGATTTGTCTCGAAATTAGGCAACATGATACAAGAAGGTGCATGGTATGCATGGAGATCATAATAGTCACGAAGTACCATTGGAGGCATTGGAGCTTGAGCTCCGAGACCGTATTGATCGGGAGGGAGGTTTTGCATGAAATGCGGGTCTAGGTGGCCAAGATTACCCTCTAGGTTTTCCATGTGAATGCCTAGAGTGAATGATCAAGTAAAGACTACAAATCACAACAAAGCAATCAAACAAACACTTCTCCTCCACAACAAGTCAAATATCATCAACTTCCTCCATATACAATAATTCCCATACTCCCATGCTTTCAATGATATGCAATGCCACCACGTGGGCCCCCGATTTAACTAAGGAGATTGGGTAAGAAGGTCTCACAATAGTCCTTTAGCACTTCAACTCCAAATTTAAAAGCTTAGCTTAGCAACTCTTCATTTTAAGCATTTTTCCTTTGCTTTGCTTTGCTCCTTAGCTTGGAATTACTTTGCTAGCTCCTTGCTCAATGCACCTTGTTAATGAAGAACAAACTTAATAAGTAATCAAAAACAGAAAATAAAAAGAAAGTAAAGACACGATCAAAAGAGTACTAATCCTAATTGAATTTCACAATTCGACGTTGCCAATTTAAAATCCTCGGCAACGGCGCCAAAAACTGACCGGGTCCTTTAGAAGGGTCGCGATACCAAGTCAAGCTTGAAGAGTTGTGTGTGTTTAGGAGGTGGCCAAGTTTTACATTTATAAAAAGCCACTACTACCTTTCTCTATATAAAATATAGATAGGGCGAGTAGGGATCGTCCCAAGGGATTTGATGGTGTATCGAATTGTGAACTATGGTAATTAGGGTTAGTAGGTCGAGTGATCACATAATTGGTTGGTTGGTTGATTATACTAAATGAGCTAAACTATAATAAAGCAATGCAATAAGATAAAAAGTAAGTAAGAAGGAAAGGTCTTGGGGTGTAGAGATCACCACCAAACAATACTATTCCAAACCATAATCAAGTGACTAATGAGGGAAATGAATGTGTTGCAACAATGTTGTGTGTGTAAAAGACATTCAATTGGTAAGGGTGACTCAACAAGTGCAAATTGTCTCAATCAACATGTGTGAGGCCACAATACATCTATTGATAGAGGAATATATTGTCTAAACATCATGTGAAGATAACAAAATAACAATTCAAGTCATTGAACCTTTCATTAAGCTCATAGTTCAAGCAATCCATAAGGATGATTTAGTTAAACATGCATTATCTAATCATCATGTGAGAGGTACAAAATATCTATTGGGAGAAGAATAAATTGTCTAAACACATGTGAAAGATACAACATATCATAACTAATCATTAACCCTTCATTAAGCTCAAAATTCCTTTACATCACAAAATTAGAGCATATGCTTCTTGCATTCAAAAGCATGGAACATCAAAGAACAAGTATGAATTGTTTCCCCAACTAACACTACACTACTTAAAAGAGAAACACAATCCATCAAGGAATAAGTATGAACCATCTAGAGACATAACAAGAGTATTACATTAAGAACTTCATATTTTGGCAATCTCAAGATTAAAGGCATTAATACACATAGACATACATCAATAACATTAAATCTAAATGTGAGCATCTACTCTAGCATACATAGACATATAGATAGAGAAAATGATCAATTAGAAGCATCAATCCATAGAACTCAATGAATAATCAAGATCTTCATAAGTTCAAGAATCAAAATATGCATTACAACGCACATCCCTCAAAATTACACAAGATTGGGTAAAGAAAGCATGCTTGGGGCTAACTCTAGCCCCAAGAAGATGTCTAGCCACTCATGGTAGTGATGATCCAACCCTCAAGGGCTAACTCCATGGCTGCTCCTTGTAGATGAAGATCTCCTCCAATGGTTGCTCTAGCTTCCTCCCTTCTTCCTCTCCAAGAATAGCCTCCAAGATGATTTTCAATGTGTGACAAGAGACTCTAAGCTTGTAATACCCCGTATTTTATTAAAGAGTTTAGTGTATTTAAATTCAATTATGTGTGGATTCCTTTACCTATTATTGTGCATGCTACATTGTTATATTAAGTTCATTTAATTGTGCATGTGAATTAATTGTGTATGTTAAAGTAGTCAATTTATTCATTTAAGTGTGCATGTAATATTGATTTTATGTTCTATATAGTATAATAATTAGTTTTGAAATTTTTATTGGTTATGTTTTAAATTAATTATTATTATTTAATTAAAGTATTTAATTTGTATATAATAATAATAATAATAATAATATAATAATTATTATTATAAAAGTTTATTAATAATAATAATAGTTATAATAATAATAATAGTATTAAACCAATGTCATGATGAAATTAGAGATTAGGATAGGATTTCATCAATGTTTATGGGTGGACTTGAAGCCATATGGTTGGGAAGATGGTTAGTAGATGAAAAAAATTAGATATTTGTAATATTTATATTATATATTTTGTATATAAATTAGCTAGCTTACCTTAGAAGAAAAGAAAGGGAGTTAGAAGCAAAGTATAAATTCTAGAGAGCCATTGTAAAAGTGTGGAAAGGAAGAGAGAGAAAGAAAGGAGCTTGGACCGGTGTAGGAAAAATTTACCCGACTACGCGCAACCGGCGGATTTATTTTAAATCCAAAAAGGCAAGTTATTATCTACTTTTCCCCTTTGAATCCATAAATTATTCATTTAATTTATTTCGGGTTTTTTAGAGACTAGAAACCATGCTAGGAGTTTCGATAAATTATTTTTAGTTTATTAAAATAATGTGTTTTAATTATTAAAGAAGTTAGTTATTTATTTATTAGCCTATGTAATTAAAATATAGCTGAAAATAATTAAATAAGGCTTTAGGGATTTTTCTAGAATTTTCTAGATTTTTCCGGGGCTTTTCTGCAATTTCCGGCGAACCTCCGGCGAGGATTCCGGCCACCGGCAGTGAAGAAGATGACCGGAGTGATCCGGTGTGATGCGGCGCATGGTAGGTTAGTGCGCGTGTGCATCCTGGCCATTGGTAGAGTCTGATTGATCCGGTGCATCGCGGTCCATGCTACCGCGGTACACCCGGATCTATGAGCACAGGATTGAGTGATGAGAGGGTGAGATGATTCAGTGTAGCGCACCAATAGTAGGATGATGCAACCACCGAATCAGGAGCCGCCGCGTCAGCAAGGTACCATTGGTGCGCGCGTGGCAGCGCGTGCGCGCGCGTGGAACCCTCCAGACGCGCGTGGGAGCGCGTGCGCGCGCGTGGCTGATGCCAGACGCGCGTGGAGGCGCGTGGGAGAGTGGGAAAGCTTGGCGGCGCGTGTGGGGAGCTCTGAGAGGCGCGTGGGGGCGCATGAAGGGCCTCTGCAGCTGCTGGAAAAGTCCAGAATACCCCTAGGGACTGTTTTGTCATTACCAGGACCTTCACTATACATTTTGGGGCCTCGGGTTGGCATTTTTAGAATTAACGGGACATTATATTATTATTTTATTTCTCATCAACTATTATAATTGTCCGATTAATATTTCTAAATATTAATTGTATCAGTTAAAGTGCGAATCGCTAGTAAACATATGTAATTAATTTAACGACTATTAATGGTATTATTTTATTAAACTGTAATAACCATTAATGTTAAATTAATTAGTGCTTGGTTTTATTCATATAAATAACCCATTATATATTATGGAATATTTATACTGTTAATCGTATATAAACCATAATTATTATGCTGTGTGCATTTCAGGAAATAAATGGACTGTTTAATTATGTCACATTTATATTATATGGATGAGTTGCCATGTAGAATCATGTGAGCTGGCTAATAAGTGTAGACTCATTTATACCTTATGCATTCGTTGCGATAGACAGATGTGTGGCTGTCGGGGTATGTGGTTTAATATTATTGGCATGTGTTGCCTAATTGACATACTCGGTATATTTATTAATATTGTTGGCATGTGTTGCCTAATTGATATGCTCAGTATATTCATCAGTACTTTGAGAGGTGTTATCACTGTGTAGTTCGTTATAGTCTGTGTTGTCAGTACCGTGCACCGTGTATAATAGCTGATTTCCCGGGTAGGGAAAGGCGACACTTGACCACCTAGTGTGAGTCTAAGTGATCACCGTCTATTCTGGTTGAGGTCATGTTATACATCGGATAGTTCCCGTAGGATGTATGCAGATATAGTACTCATCCGATTCATAATGATTAATTTATTTGATTCTCTGATTTGGGTCATAGTAGAGAGGACTTGCTCGTGGGGTTGACCCACCATTGTTGTTATTTCAGGATACGGTCAGTATCCGTTTCAAGGTTGAGGTTAGCAGTGTGGGACCACCATCCGAACTCATCTACTCTTACGATCCAGTTCAGGATAGAAGTTTTATGTATTACTTCAGTTTCAGTTTTTATTTACTTTTGACGTTGAACTCTCGGGGTTATATTTAGGGATCCTTGACATAGGATTTCCAAGTTGTAATGAAGTACGGTATTAAATAAAGGATGGATGGATGTTGTATTATTTAGTGTTCCTTTCCTGTCTAAATTCTTTTATTATCATCATTTTGTATTCCATGCTTGTATATTGCCAATTGTTTTTGATATCCCTCGTTTTTCGTGTATAAGCCTGATCAACTTAGGCGTGGAAAATGTGGGGGTGTTACAAAGCTCCTCCCCAAAAAGTGTATCATATTCCTTATATAGGTAGGTCAAATACACCCTATGATGAGTTGTGGTCGTGCAAGGCATATTCTCCAATGATTGGGTGAAGGACGGAATAAATGAGCTGGACTTTAACTTTTTCTCGCTGGAGGAAGTTCGATCGATCGAACCTTAACTTGGATCGATCGAAGATGGGTTCGATCGATCGAACTGCATCTTGGATCGATCGAAGTGGTCTGACTCCTCCGGATAAGAACAAGGCTGAGATATTTC
Organism: Cornus florida; assembly: GCF_030987335.1. Taxonomy (NCBI): domain Eukaryota; kingdom Viridiplantae; phylum Streptophyta; class Magnoliopsida; order Cornales; family Cornaceae; genus Cornus; species Cornus florida. Next base: position 68,504,210 of record NW_026775577.1, read on the forward strand.
GAAGATATTTATGGGAAAAAGGACAAAAGTGGTTGGTAGGCGTACAACTGTGGATAAGATCAATCATTTGAATAGGACAAAATAGGGTTCGATCGATCGAAGGTGATGTTGGATCGATCGAACTTGGAATTTCAGCAAAGGCCAAGGTTGGATCTATCGAGAAGTACTGTGATCGATCATAGATGTTCGATCGATCGAACTCTAAGTTGGATCGATCGAACTTTTCAGCTGCACAACTTTGATTCCTTTTTGCTCCTTGCTTTCTCCACTTTGCTCCCTCCTTTGGTTTATCTCAGGATTACTTCAATTAAGCTCTTATTTGGCTGAGTTAGCTCAATTTTGGGATTAGTGCCTGAAAATATAAATAACACGTAATAAGTCTAAAACGGCAAAGTAAGATAGATAAAGGTACTAGAATGCTTAAGCTTAACGGGTTTAAATGCGCACTTTTCAGTACTCATCAGAATTCATGACAACAGTGGTGGTGGAAGACGTGAAATTTTGAACTGGGGCTGCAGAAGATAATATTGAGGGGCTTGAAGCAAGTAACCCATTATTTAGCCATGAATTATCGGCAGGGGCACCGAAGGAGAAAATGCTGCTTGTTGACGATGAATTCGATAAAGCAGAAGAAAATACTTTACCAGACTTTCCTGTTAAGTATCCAGCATTACGAGTATTCTTATCATCAAATTTTTCAGCCTCAGAAGTTTCTGAGACAGCATCAGTTGCACCAGAGGCAACATTGACAAGCTGCACATACATTAAGGAAAATCAGAAAATGCTCTAATTAATTAAAATTAGACAATGAAACCAAAAAAAAAAAAAAAAAAAGTTGGAGACCATATTTATCTTTTTCCCCTATTTTCCCCTTGGTATGGCTGTATTAAAAATAAATGGCTGGATCTTGTCCACTTCATGCGGAGATATCTCAGGCAACTGGAACAGACTATACCATCCAGCCGACCAGAACACAAGATTTTGGAATAGTAAACAAAACCACCAATAATCATCATCAATCCCTCCATATATCACACACACATCCACTTTTTTCTTTTCCTAACAATATTATAAGGGTTACTGCATATCTAGCTTTATTGCTTCCACTTTTACCAAAAATCCGAAAAAAGATACTTGCATATGTAACTAGGCACATTTAGACAATCATACTTATTTAATCAATGTATGTACTTGCAGCTTTCAACTGCAATTGAATTCTATAAATGCATTTAGTTTCAACATGTCTTCACACACAGTACCGTAGCACACCAGATTAAGTAATTTCTTCTGTCTTTTGGTTGAAGAGGATATTTTATATATATATATATATATATATATATATATATATTGATAAGTAGTTGAAGAGATTAAAAAAGCAAAAGAAAAGGAAAGTAAGGAAATGTACAAAAGATTATGAATGCTTTCTTAAAATCCCAGCATGCCCAAAAAAAACATCCCTATGCACATGAAGATTAAATATCACTCTTCCCTGAAAAAAGAGTGTACACATACCGTATGCATAAACAATATTCACTTACAGGCGAGGTAGTTAGAATCGGGATTCTACATAGAATCGACTAGAGGTCCATAGGATTGGAATTAAAGAATTGGATTGAGAATCGTAAGATTTTAAAAATATTAGAAAAGTAACTCAAACTAACTTTTTAAATCAAATATTTTTTATATAAGTAAATAATAAGGCTAAATAACCAATTCAGATACTAGCAAAATTAATTAACATTAAAAGATACTAAGACACGTGACAAACTTAAAATCAGTTTCTTGATTTTAACAAAAAATCAGCATAACAATGAAGATTTTAAAAATATTAGAAAAGTAACTCAAACTAACTTTTTAAATCAAATATTTTTTATATAAGTAAATAATAAGGCTAAATAACCAATTCAGACACTAGCAAAATTAATTAACATTAAAAGATACTAAGACACGTGACAAACTTAAAATTAGTTTCTTGATTTCAACAAAAAATCAGCATAACAATGAAGTAAAATCTCAAGAGGAAAAATTAAAGTAAAGCCTAATAGAGAGAGAAAATTACAATTTAGTTGAAAAGTATACTTTTTGGTTTTTTTTTTTTTTTTGAAAGGAACAAAATAAAGATAGAAAGAACAACGAAAAAAAAAAAAAAATGTAGTCGTTTTTTTATTTTTGTTTCAGAATTGACAAAGAATAGGTGAAAAAATAAAATTCTTTTTGTTCCTTGTACTGGAAAAGAAAGAAGAAAAGAGAAATTAAGAAGAAAAAAAACAAAATATAAGAATTTTTCGAAATTTTGAACAATACCTTTGAAATTAAGAGTTGAACGTCTCTACATTTGACGTTTGTTTCTTTGTTTTTCTGAATTTTTTTTTTTTTTTTTTTTTTTATCTTATCAAAAAAATCAAAAAATTTAATGCAATTAGGCTAAAGAGTTAGATTTTATATTTAAAATGATTAAATTTATTAGTCCAAAATTAATTGTAGGCCCAAATAAATCCGGAAAAAGAACAAATTAACACAATTTAGTAGAATTGGTCGGATCGTAAGATCCTATGCGATTCTACAATCCTACTTCAGATTCTACAGATACTAGTGAAATTCTACTTCCCAAAGATTTTGGATAGGATCGGAATCGGGATCGTTTTTGCAATGTGGGATCGTAGAATTGTAAGATTCAAAAATCCAGGATTGGGATTTTAACAACTATGCTTACAGTTTGACAAATTGTCGAACATTAGTAGGTATAAAACATCCTACATGGTCTGAGTTTTCTTTTCTACGCACTAAAGTTAAATATCACTCTTTCCTGAAAATAGAGCGTGCACGGTATGTATGCATATAAAGAGTTTGCACAGTACGTATGCATAAATAGTATTCACTTATGGGAAATATAAGTGTTCATAACCATATATTTCAAATCACAAGGTTTGGACAAATCCAAAATGCAAGGTCACAGTTTTGACATATTGTCAAACACTAGTAGGTATTGTGTGAACAGATTGTACTGCAGCACTAATGGCCCAAGACTTGTGCTAACCTCTCCAAAGATTTGTTTGGTTCTGCCAAGAACAATTACTAATCTTTTCAATGGATAGTCTACTAAATTAACAAAATGGTAAATTCACTTTAATTGAAGGGCCCCTTCTTCAGTGTACGGTGTTTTGGAAGGGAGGAATGGAGTATAGTATGAGTGGAGTTTTCATCTCACCAATTGTATACTAAATATTTGTTGTTACTATATATATATATATATATATATATGCAGGTCAAGAGAGCTTTAAAAGGTTAGTTAGGTAACTTCTATTAAATTTCGGGAATAAATGCATCTCTTCAATTTGTGGTTTCCTGCATCTCAGTTAGTTTTCATCTCACAAATTGAATACTAAAATATTTGGTTGATGTATATATGCAGGTCAAGAGAGCCTCAAAGGGTAACTTTACTTGGCTCTTCGGAATAAATGCAGCTCTTATCAATATGCGGTTTCCTGCATTTTGGTTTTTTATTTTTCATTCAAAACCTGAGTTCTTCCCTACTGCTCAATATGCATCGTCTTATAACACATTTGAAGCAATAAAAGCCAAAATAAATGTTCAAATCATCATAAATGATATTATGAGAAGAAAGAACACTGACCCATTCGAGCCTTCTGGTTTTGGGTCCAACAAAGCACTATATTTGAGGTATGGAGATTCACTAGCAGGAGATGAGGAAGGAATTTCGAATGGTGGAACTTTATCAACATTTTTAGAACCAAAACTAAACAAGGGAGGAGGAACACTTGCTTTTTTTAATGGAACAATTTTATCAACTCCTGAAGTTGATTGTGGAGTAAGCAAAGTTTGCTGGAGAGTCGAGCTGCGAGCAGCAGTAAGGGGGAAGGTAAAGACGAAGCTTTTCTCGCCCGCCACAGACCCATTATTAGTCTCCAAACCAGTTCTTTGGCTGAATTCAGAACCTGCAGGAGGCTTGAATTCACATGAAGCTGATTTTTTGTCTGCTGCTTCGGTTTCAGTACCAACGGCCTCGCTTTCCACAACAGATGTCTTCAGTTTTTCTCTCCCTTTCAATGGTCTAGAGGTGCCACTGCCACCATTAGAATGTACATCATAATCCAGCTCCAGAGAATCCTTCATAAAAGAACTGTAAAATTAGATTTTGTAGCACATTCAGAAGAACATTAAATAGAACAAGGAATAAATATTACACATCAAATAATACAGTCTTCTCTAAATCAAACCAAGAAAAACAGCCGACAGACTTGGAAGACATTGCCATTTGAAGGCATCAGCAAGGACTAGAAAGCCAGTCATATGCTGACTAACTCAGGTGACAGCATTATCAACCCAGCCACATTTCACATCCTTTTTAGAAACGAGGAAACTTTTTTTTTCAGACTACAGCAACTCCAACAGATAGAAAGGACCAACCAAATAGTCAATGGAACCTCAATTACATGTAAACAAAGTGTAAGGGTGAGAAACAAGGACTACAGAAATCATAAAAATTTATAAGTAAAAAATAAGTACATTAGAACTGCAAGCCAAGTAGAAGACTAAGACAGAAAATTGTCCAAGGGGAACTATAAGAGTACATGACCAACAAACCTCATGCGCACTCATCTGAAAAGCCCGTTTCTTTTGTGGAGGTAAGGCACAAAATTTGCAGTTGCAGGACCTGTATTTTTAAAACTGGGTACAGCATCTTTAACTGGAACTGTAGCATCCACAATATTTACTGTAGGAGTTCACATGTCAGAAGGAATGCGCAATGCTTTTGGGTCATTTTCTTCAATTTTGTCTTGCTTTTGAGAAGAAGAGTCCCGAGCATCAGGTAAACTGGTGGTGTGTGAATCCTCCAACTTACGATCATCTATGGCATTTTGAAGAAACCTTGATGCATCAACATCTTCCGGGCTTCTAAAAGCCTTTCCACTTGGTTTCAACTTAGTGGGTGATTTATCCCTTTCAGCAGCTAGCCTGGCCTCGGATGATTTCTCCTTCGGGCTCAACTTTTCAAGCTGCTGCAATATTTTTGTAGCCATCTCAGTAGATTTAGAAGGAACATGGGTAAAACTTGTACTACGAATACTGTTATCCCCATATTCTCCTAGCATTGTTGAAACTTTATGATTAGGTTCATCCACTAAAAGCAGTTTTTTTGTTGACCATGAAGGACGTTCAGCCGTATCAGAACTGACTCCCACTGGACCTCCGGACACTGGTATACTCAGATTCCTAGGATAGAGAAGATTAGTCTTTTGTCGAATTCTGCGTATGGGACCAACAGATCCAATATCATTATCTAAGACAACTTCTACGCTTATGTGCCTGCATAACATATATAATTAAAAAAGAATTAATGATATAATAATGTTGAGATCTGTTGGTCCCACACATACCACTTGTTTAGATCCAACGTATCCATCTTGCTCCCATGCATACTGAGATGATGACGATGGTTCACCAAAACCATCACTTATTGACTTGACACCCTGGGATTTGAGCAAAATATTAGAAAATTTCTAATATAGGGCAAGCAATAGAAGGATTGCTGGAGAAAATAAACCTTTTGGTTAGCAGTGGAATAAACCCTGGAATACGGTGTCCGCGCCATATCGTATATTGCAGATCTGCCACGAGACCTTGGGGTGATAAACCCATTTTCAGTGACCCCAAGACGTAAAGCAGATTTTGGAGCCAGAGACATGATGGATGATTTTGGAGAAAATTGTATATTATTTAGCAAAGTTGCATCTTCCCTTGGTGCTTGACTGCGCAAAGCTAACGTTGGCGTTGTTGCTTTTGAAGGCCTACTTCCCATGTAAGCTTTTGCAAGCTCAGCAGGTGAAGCAACATCCTCTTCAAGGACCTGAAGACATTTTAATCTCATAAATGTGAAAAATAGTGCCATTACTGGCAAAATATATTTACCATTATTAGAATGCATGCAAAACTGAGGAACTGCTCACTAAAGTATCAATCAAAATTACAAAAAAGTGAGCGTCTCATCTTACTCTTGAACTGACAATAGGAGTAGAAAGGCCTCCGTGTAATCGACAGTTCTCAGTCCCAGTTTTTAGCATTGGACTATTTGCAAATTCGCCCTTCCTCTCAAAAGCAGATGGTGGCTTTGGAAGATTTGCTTCAGTCTTTCTGTTCTCGTTCCCCACAGGTAAATCAACAGATCTTGAATGCAACACTTCTGTCAAACGATCAATCTCAGATCTGTACATAACGATTCATATCAGAAATAGTGCAGAAATTCACACAGACATGCAGACATTGAGACCTTCGATTGTTAGAAGCAAACATTAACAGCCATCAAATTCATAAATCTAGTTAAGAGCTCAAGGAAAATGACAAGCTGCCCAAAGGAATACAACAGGTTCAAGGGTTAATTAATTGTCAGGGAACAGATTAGCTATAATAAAATAGAAATGTTCGAGACGGCAATATTACATAATCCTTGATTACCAGGAAAAAAGAATACATAATCCTTATCTGCTATTCATGCTTGCAATTTGGTGAGTACGCGCGGGGGGGGGGGGGGGGGGGGGTGGGGGGGGTGGGGAATGGGTGGGGGGGTTCTCCAACTTTGAAGGTAGCAAACTGAAGACTGAAGACTACAGAATATAACTCCCTTTGGTTCATTTTCAATTCCAACACTTTCAATACTCGCTATTTCATGGGTCCAATACCCATTCCAATAGGTTCAGCACAGTTGGATGGCATACCTAATACTAGGTAGAGAGATTGCAGCCCACAAAATGGTCCAGGTATAAACATAAAACGCACAAGTGCATGAACAAGCAGAAACATTTTGTCTACACAAAATTGGGAAAATATCACATTATAGATAGCTTATCTAAACCATGAGTTGGAAACTGTGAACATGCCACAAGTGCATGTGCACGTGTGCAATATATAGCAGCACCAAGTATACAATCAGTTCTTGACCATGTTAAAAAACCATTAGGCGTCAATTCAAAACTCCACATTGTTCAAAAGACAGGTAGAACCATACTTGAAGTAAGACGTTCCAATAAAAAGTCACATTTTTATGTATATATGTACATACAAATACAGATGGACACAAAAGCACACAAGAAAAAGGTATACTGAATATCCAGCAAATAAAGAAGTACATGGTAAATATCTTCTGCCTTAACATTTCCTCAAGTTCAGAAATTCTGCTACTGTTATTACTTAAATTGCCACCATTGTTTACGGCTGATTCTTGAGCCCCAAGAGGATTCTTCACACAAAAATTGTACAAATCAGATATATATCAGAACAATAAGAGTATGATAATATCGTATCAGACAAAACAAAACTATTGCACAAAAAAGAGGCGCTACAAATCCTTGGTTGTTGCACATAAATGGCATGGAAGCAAACATCCATCAACAAATGACAAGAACACCTAAGGGCCTTTTTGTAGCACAAATAGTTTGCCCTTATACCTTATTAAATAAACTTAAGAGGAACCATATCCAACGTCCAAGATTCACATGTCAAATGTTGGAGAGTAGTCCAAGAACAGTCCTCGGGGTATTGAAAAATACACATTTATTAGAGATAAGAAGACATCCAATATTTGTCAAATATAAGTCCACAAATATCCCAGAAGAATAGTTCTCTAGCGAAGAATGTCCAAGAAGCTTACTTAGAAACATCAAATGAATATTAAGAACTAAGTTAAGGTCATAAAATACGCAAGACTTGCAACTCGAATTTATGAAGAATGTGTATAAATATATATATAATGGAAATGGGGTGTAAACAAAACTAAATGAATAACAAATCAATTATTTATACAATTATAAACATGCTTAATAACAAGAAAGTAGAATTACATAGATAGAAATACCCACACCAAAACAATTGCCTCGAAGGTAGCACCAGAGCGTAAAAATTCAAACTACTTAACTCACCTGAAGCGTGTCCCTTGATTCTTGGTTTGGCCCTGGTTACATCATAAATTACAATACATAAGTTTGAAATCATAGAAATAATACTTTGCATTTAAATCATGAGCGATATATAACCCAAAGGCCAATCAGTATATTGAGCTAATGAACAGTGACAAAAGAGTCTAAAAGAAATACAAGAACTAGCAACTTATTAAGAAGTAAAAGCAAAATACTTATCAAAAATATGAAATAAAAGCAATGATTGCTTAAGGAATGAAGTCACACAAACACACACAAAACAAGAATGATTCCATATCAAGATCATTATTAAGTATGATACAGATCAGATACTATGACAGAATGACAATAGAAAACACTCTTTAAATAAGGGGGAAAATGAGATCCTTTCAATCCTTAAAAGTAAATTACATTAATCAGATATGCAATTTCACAAGTTTCCCCAAGAGTTAACAATCAAGTTAAATACATTTTTTGTAAAGTTCCTAGCAAATGTCATTGGCAAATTTCAGTAACATATTATAAGCAATATATATTATGTTTGTACCAAACAGAAAATTAATTATCAGCCAGCAGATGTATATAAATGTATAATGACTTTTCAGGAAGAAAAAAATAGCGACTGCTATTACCGTACATCATCTATGTACACCATGGTTTTCTGCCACTGCCAGTATATAAGAGTTGCATCCTATAGGGAAATATACACACGTGACAGAGTGGTCAAAACAAACAAATGGTTGAACCATGTATTTGCTTTGCAAATTTTGCACAATTAGCAACACCAGTTTAATATATATTTTCTAAAAAGAATTCTAGAATATAATCACGTGCTATGTTACATGAACTCTCATGTTCCCTCCAATGTACCCCTGTCAATATAATACTCCACATTTATACGTACAAAAATGTGTCCTACAAACAAGCTGAGATGGGACAATCTATTCCTCTACAAATGTCTTTCCATGGGAGAGACTGAGAGATAGAAAACACTTCTCTTCTATCAAATTTGAGCCTTATTACAAACAAGCCAGTAGCCTAGCGGTACCAAACCCCTACTTCCCAAAGGTAGGTCAGAGGTTCAAACCTCAGTGAAAGCATATGTGTGTGAGTACCAACTAAGAAAGAAAGAAAAAAATTGAGCCTTATTCTTCTTTTTATTCATATACTTACCTAAATTTAGGATGCATTTTCGGTGTAGCCCTCATATCCTATGAATTGGAATTATCTTCCAAAAAGAATTCTAGAATAAAATCACATGCTATGTTACATTAACTCTCATGTTCCCTCCAAGGTACCCGTGTCAATAAAATACTCCACAGTTATCAGTACAAAAAATGTGTCCTACAAACAAGCCCAAATGGGAAATTCTACTCCTCGACATATGTCTTCCCATGTGAGAGGTAGGAAACACTTCACTTCTATCAAATTTGAGACCTTTCTTCTTGTAGACACTAAAATTCTAGTGGGCTTTGGTTTTGACAAATGGACCCATGAAATATGGGCTTAATGTTTAATTAAGTTATTTAATTGGCCCAAACTTGGTCCACTTAAATTATTCAATTAGCCCAGCCCAGATGATTAAATAAAAAGATAATTATTCCTAATAAAATAAATTTGGAATAATTATATTTAAGGATAATTATCATAACATAACTGGCCCGGCCAGTTATGATTTTATCCTTATCAGGAGATGACACGTGTCATCATCCTATTAATCCAAGAAGCCTATAAATAGAGGCCTGAAGGAAAAAGGAAGGGGGACACAAATTCAGAATTCAGAAGTCCAGAAATCCAGAGACTCAGACGTCAAGGACACAAATTCAGAATTCAGAGATCCAGAATTCTAGAGAGAACTCTCATCCCCAACATCCAAACACAAAGGCGAAGAACATCAAGCACATCCAAAGTTGTGCCGTTCTTCATCCAAATTCCACAAACACATCAAATCGTGCCGTTCTTCATCAAATTCCACGATGATTCAAGATCAAACTCGTGCAACCCTTGGATCCAACCAACCAAAAAGGAGATCGAATCAGAGGACCTTTCTTTTTGTAAAGAATATTACAAAGGATTGTACTCCATCTTTATAAATTAATAAAATATTATATTTGCTTCCTATTTTGTTTCTTATTTGCAGACAACAAAATTTGTGTGTACACTTCTTTTTACTCATACGCATACCTAACTTAAGGACGCATTTTAGGTGGAGCCCTCATATCCTAAGGATAGGAATTCAAAAACAAATCTGCATCAGATACATGTGCCCAAGTCCATGTAACATATAACACTAGAGGATTTCCATTGCGATTACCTTTAAACAAAGGGAGACAGTTGAAACCGCCAAGTAATTTTTTTCCAAATCTACAGCCTGTACATGGCTCCACATGCTATAATAAAATTCCCTTCTGTTTTCTAAACCAAACTCAAAAGATTATTTATTTTATGAAATTGCAGCATTGAATTCTCTAATTCCCAAATCAAATTTTGAAAACAGGTGGAAAGATGTTATTTATAAAGATTACTAGCTAAGGAAATCAATCACAAGGTGAAGAGAAAACTGTGTTGGAGTATGGATGTATAGATCGTCAGCGGCAGTCTTCAAGAAAAAAAAAACTTGGCAAAAGTCTAGATTCGAATAAACTAAGGGATTCTATTGAGTTAGAATTTGTAAAATAGGATTTTAACCTCTCTTCTGGAGGGATTAATTTGCTCGGCCCAAGCTCCGGTGTTTTTCCCTATACGGTTTTCCACATAAATCATCTATCTTTGTGTATTGTTTTTGTTTAGTTAAATCCTACTCTCTCTAGCCTTAAACTAATGAGTAAATCCTATTCTCTATATAATATGATTTTTATTGACACATTGAAATATAACTATTAAATTCACATATTAGTTAACAGTAGTAGTTAGGAATGTTTCACGCTTTCAGTCGAGCTGAGGCTGTGCGCACTCTACATATCAGAGCCTGGGGTAAATATCCTCTCCTTCGACAAGTATCAAGCATATAAAATTATACATCCTTCAATTGGTATCAGAGTGTATCAATTGTAGATGGTTCAACGTGGACGTAATGGAACTGGAGGTCATCTAACCTACTACACAGCATAACAGCCATTAAGGTGATGTAATTGCCCCGTAGTGGTCTATAACAAAAACATTTTAAGCCTGATCTTTCAAATTTAATTTTTGGGGATTGGGATGATATCGGAACACCATATAACTATAAATCTACCCTCCAAAACAATAAGTTTACAATATATGAGGTACGAAAGTGTAAGCAATTTAAATGAAAATCAATAAAAATTAATCAAGTGTGGCTATATTTGAAGGTGCAGAGCAACAAAGATTCCAGTGGTTTTGAAAATTCCCACAGAATAATTACATGTACAACTCAATCATAAGGAATCCAGGAACATAAAAATAAAAAATAAAAATAAGCCCAGCAACCAAAAACACTAATTATACATCTGCAATCTAAATGATAAAATCATGGAAGGAAAAATTTTCGAAAATGGTAAAATGGAAAAACAAGAAATAGAATATGTCCATTTATAGAAGTTCCTCATTGACCTGCTCTACCATTTTGAGTATTGAACTAAAGCAGAATATATGCCCTCCCCCCTATTTACAACACACTTCCTGAAACAAAACCCTGTACCTTAAAGAACATAACGCACTCGGAACCCTAGTCCCTCACAACTGAAAATTTTTGCCGAAATTCCTAGCAGAAATAATTTCTCATTAATTTTAAACTACAATGCCATATAAGTGCCGACCTAAACAAAACAATGTCTTTCCACACCTTTACAGCAAATTCCAAATCAAAGAAATCCAATAAACCCTATAACAAAAAGCACCCAATTATAGAAACCCTAATGCCTCAACGACCTCTAAAAAATGTTGCAAACTCGAATAAAATGATCTCAAAAACAGTAAACAAAATAAAAAAAAAAAAACAGAAACAATACACAGAAAAGATGTTCATAAAGGTAGCTTCCTGATTGATCTAGAGAGCAATATGATTTTATCAAAACTACCCAAAATTCGAACAAAAGGTCATTCTACCTAATAACAACTCAATTCCGCAATCAATTAACCTTGAAATATTGAAAAATCTGAAAGAGCAAATTAATACACAAAACACACACAAACATGTGCATATACATAAGAATCGAACCTGGTGAGGGTGGGGAGGAGGGAGGAGGCGCTTGCGGAACACGGAGGAGAAGAACATTTGAGCGCTAGCGGAAATAAGTTTGGAGGCTGGGTCGACAAGTTTCGAGAGCCAACCGTCTCTAGGGTTTCCGAGGGCGGTCGGCGGCCGATTGTACGGTGTCGTCTGGGGTCTCCGTAACGGCTTTTTCCGGAACTTGCCACCCGTTTCTCCGCCACCTCTGTAGGAGGAAGTTCCTTCCCCTGCCGCCACCATGGAAAGCCGAGCAATGAATCCTAGAGAGAGAAAGTGCACGGTGGGGAGAGAGAAAGAAGACAAGGCACTGCAAAATAGGGTTTTAATTGTACACGCAGACACAGAAAGCGAAATAGAAAATTGTCAAAAAAATAACACAAAATGAGGAGTGTTTAGAGAGACAGAAATGATATTTGAGAGAGACATTGAATTTAATTTTCAAGTGAACTGTTTATTTGAATATTTTTAGTTGCTTCGGAGAGAGGCTATAGTAACAAGAAAACCATATTAAAGAATAACAGGCAAACCCTCACCACAAATTTTACTGAAAAGTGAATTTTCACTTCAAATCAACGTAAAAAGCGTACCTTTCTGTCAGACGTGTGGGTCTGATTATACTGTCGTGCTCGCACTTTACCATTCATGATGTGTTTTATTAGAAAACTTCCAAATTAATTAGTACACACACACCACTCGCAATAAATAGTTCAAGGTATCTGTCTGGCTAAAAGGACATACAAATAAGATTATCTAGACAATTTGAAATCCAAATAGTTGTAAATATTTCAAATCCTAATAAAAAATTCGACATGCCAAATATTACAAATTCACATAATTATTAGAAGCTTTAAAGGGGAGTAAGCCTGCTGCCATGCGCCAAAAGCAAAATAACACACTTCCAAAGCACATCTGAATTGAGTTGTTTTTGCTTCATAATTTTTTAATTTCCGTACTTCTTTCCAAATTTGTGCTTCAAAAAATATACATTTCCGAAATAGCACCACCAAATGCATGCTCCTGAATTATCAAAAGCTCATTTTCTATTAGTTAGGAATGAAAATATTCGTTCATTTCGGACTCCATTCACAAGGCATCAAGTCCCAATTACTTGGGATTGGCTACGTGAATCCTTTCACCAAACTACTTTATCTAGGGCCATATTTTCCACTAAAGCATAATGTCATGATGGGCAGGTTCCACACCCAAAAGGACCAGTGACACTTGGGGAATTCTCAAACCCATTTAAGAAGCTCAGGACAACTCAATGCACACCAGACATGGGACTCTTGGAACAAGTCTGTGTATCCATGACAATAAGCTATCATTTTATGCTACTGCCCTGACCTGCATTCTACTCTTCTGTTTCCCTCCTTTTCCTTATAGCTCACTTGATTTGAACCAGGTGAATCTTTCTCGTAGGCTTACTTGCTCATCTTCAGGGCACATGGTTCAGCCATCTTAAATATCTTTTTGTCATCTTGTTCTCGATTGTCCTCCTCTAGCATCCTAGAAGTATTGCCTTATAATTATACTAATTTATATATATATATATATATATATATATTTCACATGATACTCTTGATTTGCAGAATTCTGCATTGTCAAGAGCACTTGGCCTTGTCAGCCAACTTGAAAGTTTTTTAACCTAACCAGTGCTCTATGACCACATTATCATTAATCATTATGAGAGAGAGAAATGTATGAGTGAATGTCAGTCGGCTAAGCCAAGTGGGCTGACTCCTATACAAGTACATATAATCATAGAAAAGAGAGTAAGAAGGTACAGAAGTGCCTCTTAATAATACCCAGTAGATGAAGTGCCTCTTAACAATACCCAGTAGATTAAAAATATATATATTCCTATCACTCCCACTCAATCATATGCACAGCCTGTTACAAGAAGTTGTAATCTGTTTCTTTTATAACCATATCACTCAAAATTTGGCAATCAATCTCAATATACTTCGTGTCTACATGAGTGATCAAATACTGGGTTACTAGCAGTGTGTATAGCTACCAACATCTTCGAAGGCTTTCTATTGGAATCCCCCATCTCCTCTAACAGTGATCTTATGCAGAATATTTCACATGCTGCATGAGCCATTGCCATGTATGCTTCTGCACTTACCGAGCCACTACACTGCTTCTTACTTTGCCAAGTACATCACCTGTCCAGTCAATTATCTGTGAAGGCATATTAAGGTTGTCAGATAATTTGAACACTAATTCATAATGCAGAGCTCTAGTTAAGTATCTCGAGATGAGACACAGCATCAGTCTGCATACCTTGACTCGTTACTCCAACTGCAAAACAATCTATAGCGCAGTTACAGTCATATATTCAACTTTATCCACAAGTTTTCTATATTATCCAGGAACCTCACAGCTTCAACCCTTGTCTATGCTAAACTCGGTACTAAAATCCATCATGGTGTCAGAAAAGAGTTGGCACCAAACACCCGTATCAGCAAGAAGATCCAATGATCCCTAACATATTTCCTTTGAGAAAGAGAAATATCTTTCCTGGATCCAGCTATTTCAATACACAGATAATAACCTAGTTTTCCCAAATCCCTCATGTGGAAGTGCTTACTCAAGCAAATCTCCAAGTTTCTAATGCCATCAACATCACTTCCATAACCACAATATCATCTGACCACAAGGACTACAGTTTCATTGGAACCAGTTCGACAAAAAATTAATGCTCTTCAATCCATTTGCTGATGCCACCAGATTGAATTTATCAAACCACTCCATTGTGAGATTCTTTGAGACAATACATTGCCTTTTCGGCCTTTAATCTTGTGGAAGTCCTCCTGAGCTAGGTTGTTAGGATCAGGATTCTACATAGGATCGTTGGGGACTTCGTAGAATCGGATTGAGAATCATAAGATTCTACCAAACTAGTAAAAAAACAATTTAATCTAACTTCTTAAACAACTATATGTCTAAAACATAGCAAGAATAATTCTAAAACACAAAAAATGTATAAAAGTACCACTTCAAAGTCCAAATATAGAACGCAGCTCAAAGGGTAGATCATGAAGACCCCACTGAGTAACATACTAAGTTACTAACAGAATCGTGCGATTCCACGATTCTACCATGATTCTACCTAATGCATGACTTTGTTGCGATTTGAAACGATTTTGGGGCCTGGGGTCATAGAATTGTGCAATTCTACGACCCAGAATCGCAATTTTAACAAACTTGCTCTAAAAATTTTAATCACGTCTTTCAACTCCTCTTGAATGCAAACAAGAGGAGTTGTGGAGGGGGGTGTGGAGCAAAGATGTTTCTTATTATCTCTACATTGTTCCATTAGTCTCCTTAAAATTTATTAGCTTCCACAGTTGACCATCTCAACATAGATCCAAATTGATTTTTTTGACACTATTCTCATTTTTTAGTTGTTTAATCACCTTTTTCAATATCTTATGAATAACTCATTAATACATACCGCAATAATTTAGTAACTCCATATATTCCTCTAAATGAAAAGAACTTGCATTAAAGGAAAGAAACACCGTACAAGAGAAAGAGAGGGAAGGCGTATCTTCACAATAAATGGAAAAGAATCATTTCTCAAGAAAGATACCTTCACAAAATGGAAAAGAACAATTTCCAATATGAGGATAACAAGAAAAGGAAGGCCTGAATAGAACATAGAATAGAAAAACCAAAATTCACGGTCACAAATTTTTTTGACCTCACACATAGGGCCCCAAATTTACTAGTATGCAATGCTCCTGTGGAAGTATCTACTCGTTACAGAATCTCAGGTGTCAAAGTGTGGATTTCATATAGTTAAAAAAAAGGAGGACGTGCTATATCCGAAACATACGAAATATGGTAAATATCGTAAGGCAGATGTAGTAGGGGTTGCAAACCGGACGGTACACAACTCCATTTTGGAAGATATGGCACTCAAAGTTGTGGAGCTGGTCGTCTTTCATATCAAGCCAAGCCATTGAAGCAGTGTGTCAGGCTATCTTTTACAACATCGTACAAATATAAGTTTCTTTTAATTTAAATTTTAGTGATTTTTGTTACATTTCTTAATATCATTTACTACAAGTAACAGCCAATACATGAATTCTAAGTCATTGGTGTTATTAAATTTTAATAATTTATGTTTAATAATAAATTAATGAGTATAAATACAAATTTATAACATAAAATTTATAATATAATAAGAGGATAGCAAATGTGAATAATTATTTTTAGTTCAACTAGGAATTCTATATTTACACAATGTAATTAAGTTCTTTTTGTAATTATGAAACAATGAGGGCAGATATTTTAATTTTCTTTCAAAATTAGAATGTTGAAGGGCTTAAATGTAATGCCCAAAGACTACGATCATATCTGGGCAATCAGCACGTCTTGTAAAAATTAATTGAGCCTTCCCGAGCCTTGTCACCGCTAGTAAGAAACTCTAGCTTAAATGTTTTTCGCCTCAAGCCGACCACTCCGACAAAGTTTTCTGACGTCAACAACAAGGCAAATGACAGCTTCTTCTTCGTCGAGTCATGTGCAATTTTTACTCGCACCGAGATATCAACCACACTCGGTATCTCGACGGGCCTACTCCATTTCGACTCGGCCGAGTCGCCAAGACTAAACCAATTTTTCAAACCTTGGCTCAGAGCATTCCGCTGGACATGCGTTGATCTTAAAAGCAAGGAAGCAAGGGTGGCCAGGAATCAGGTTTGCAAACCTAAAGATCAAGGATGTCTCGGAGACTTGGACAACC
The DNA here is from genome assembly GCF_030987335.1 of Cornus florida. NCBI lineage: Eukaryota > Viridiplantae > Streptophyta > Magnoliopsida > Cornales > Cornaceae > Cornus > Cornus florida. The sequence goes on from NW_026775577.1 coordinate 68,521,089, forward strand.
AAATTTGGACATGTGGAATAAAGTTTCTGTAGTGATATACGGAATTTATTCAAAGATGATGCAGTCCCTTTGACTTGACTGGGTCCATGATAATTTGTTTAAATCTAAAAGTTTCTGGACTCTTAAAGTACCTCAACAGTCCTCATTGAATTGGAGACGTTTGCTCAACCTTATAGGTCTTGTTTGTCCTTTATTCACCGCCGAGTTGGCAATGACAAAGACATTTTGCAATTGCATGAATGTTGGCTTCCAATAGGTCCTTTGGATGAGAAGGTTGATTGCTCAATTATATCCAACTTCATGTGGGGGGATCAAGCCAAAGTCAGTGCCTTGATTCATCACAACCAATGGTGACTCCACTCTAGCTTCTTCACTCTTATCCCATCCTTTCAAAATTCTCAACAATGCCCATCCATTAATTCTCCCAACTGAGACTCAGTTTTTTGGCTTCTTTCCCCAAATGGTTAATTCAATTTTAAGCACAGTCTTAGTTCTATTGCCTCTACTTCTCCTTTAGTTCCTTGGTCACATCTTATTTGGTTTCATAAAAAATTGCCTTCTCATTCTTTTGTTTTATAGATGGAAGTCTTGTTTTTCTTTATCATCCTAACATAAGCTCTCTTTGCATATCCAATGCTAAGTCTCACTCACCCCTCTTTCCCGATTGCACATTTTCTGCATCTATTTGGAAGATTTACCAGCATACTTTTAAATTTATATTGGTCATTATGATTGGCCAGCTTCCGTCGAGTGGGCTTCTGTAATCTAGAAGCGTAAGTCCATCACATTTTACACTTTCAAGCTGTGTTTAGCCAGTTGAATATACTATATTTGGAGGGAAAGAAACAACCGTATCTTCAGGTGCAATCACTCTTCTTCAGTTGCTGTTTGGAAAACCCTCTTTGAAGTCATTCGTTGCCGCCACTTTCTTTCTTCCAAGATGAGGGACAACACAGTAAATAGATCTATTGCTGCTTCTTGGAGATTGCCAAGCTCAGTCTTCAACTCTTCTCTGTAGCTGCTGTTGCTGATGGCATGTCCCTACTGGTGCATTATTGTGTTGCTAGCTAAGGGCTGTTGTGTTGTCCCTGTGTAGGGCTTTAGCCCTTCTTTTTGCTAGGGTTGTCTCTTGTTTTTTTTTTAGGCTGCTTGTTGTGTGGGCTTTCCTTGGGCTGCCCTTTGTGTATTTCTCTTTTTTCTATCTATTTAATTCATTCATTCACCCAAAAAAAAAAACTTTTGAAATTGCATGAATGAACATGAAACTAATATCAATGCCAGAAGATTTTCAATGGTAACGGCAAACCATAAATCCAAGGATATAATTTACAAAGAAGTACAACAGGAATACATACCTTCATTGTACATGTGTGACATCATTGGATTTGATACTTTTGGTGCATCTCTATCCTGTTGCCATTGTCCCTCTGTTTTTGAGGAAATATATGGATGCTCTTGCTTGGCAGAAAAAGAGTCTGTCCGTCCAGGAAAGTCATTCATTCCTGTATTATGTGGCATTCCCTGATCAGACATATGCTGCATTTAGGAAGCAGCATATCGGTTATTGGAATCCGGATATGGTGCTGGCCTTTTCATCTGCTTTGTTTACTAAAAAATAAATATTTGATCAACCTAAAAACACAAGAGCCAAAATGATAAAGGCCCATTGATAATAAGTCACAACAAAGAAAGCAATGCGTGTCAATACTGTCAGTATCTATTAAATAGAAAAAAAAAATGGAACACATGCATTGCAATGGACATTAAACTTAAATTGTATCATGAATACCAATAGAAGTAAGCAATACACAAAAAAATAATTGTAACAGCATAAATAAAATTAGTTCAATCATATAACAACCAAAAAAGAACACCGAACAAAAGGGCCGTGATACCAATTAGAACAATTAGCAATTTAGGGTATTAATATGAAATCCCAGACATGAAATCTTCTTACTCTAAAGATCTTCATACCACTCTTGTAGCATACAAAAGCAGTTCAAGAAAAGCAATCACGAAAACAAAGTGACCCACCTGCAGACCACATTCTCCCTGTCTTAAAAGTCATTTCTTTTAATTCTTGGTAATCTAAATCAAACCCTAAAACGCACCGTGACACCCATAGAATAATTAGCAATTTAGGGTCTAAATATGAAATCCCAGACATGAAATCTTCTAACTCTAAAGATCTTCAAACCACTTGTAGCATACAGATGCTGTTCATGGAAAGAAAAAAAAAACAAAAAATCAAGAAAACAAAGTCATCCGCCATCAGACCACATTCTCTATATCTTAAAGTCATTTCTTTTCATTCTTGGTAATCTAATTCAAACCCTAAAAGGTGAAAATAGTGTTTGGGTATATATAATGTTTTTAGCTTGGTTCACAGTCAGAGATTTTGTTACTACATATAAGTCAATAAATATGAGATTTAATAAATAAAAAGGAACATTAAAATTTATTAAATCTCATATTTATTGACTTATTTGTAGTAACAAAATCTCTGACTGTGAACCAAGCTAAAAACATTATATATTCCCAAACACTATTTTAACTACAAGTCATAAAACTTCCCCGAGAATTTTAAAATTCACCAAATCTAATAGGATATATTTATGATCCAATCCAACAATTCAACAAATTTTATGTTGTTGAATTAATACCAGATTTAGTAGTTTGCCAGATATCACTAAAATCTTGGCATTTGGTGAAGTACCTATGTAAATACATGCATTCATCGTGTAATATCACTGTTGCAGGGAAGTTTTTCTCATGTTCGAGACAGAATTATTATTTTTATATAATAAACCAGATCTGGAGAGAGCAGCAGCATAAAACACTACAACTATAAGACAATGCTAAGCATAGGAAAATACCACTACAGCCAAAGAAATACAATGACACAATGGACAAAGTCATGCTTATAGCATTTTCATTACTATGCAAATTCCAAGTCAAAACACCGGTGTGCCACCACCAAAACATTTAGGAAAAGAAAAGAATACGATAAGAATAAAGCAATCCCCAGTTTACATTCATCATCAAATCCTTCTACTGAGTAACTGGTAGTGAAAGTCAATGGAGTTTTCCAATCATCCGCGGAATGCTTAATGAAACGTGAGAGAGATTTGAATTTTCGGGATATACTGGTATGCATTTCATTACAGCATCATAAAATGATGGTGACACAACACCAATTTCATCTAACGAATTATGTCCTAGCTTTCTTCAATTTTATGTACAATGAAGAGAGAGATGCTATAAGAGAACTCGGTCAGAAGGGGAAGGTCCTCTGGAGTTCCTAGTTCCAACCTTATAAGTTTTACAACTTAGTTCATCCAATCACAACAAGGATAAAACCGATTGGGAACCATAACTACAATGAAAAATACCTCCTAATAACATTTACAAGTACATATTAGGCAAAGAGAAATCCCAGTATTGTTGGCCATTTGAGCCACGTATTTGCTCACAGTTCCAGCTTTCATTGAAGGTTTCCTACCTGCAGTATTCTGGAAATCATAATGAGCCTCAATGTTAAGAGTGACGAGGTACAGCTCTTCTTAAATCTCAAAAAGGACAAGAAAATATCTTCAAAAAAAAAAAACACGAATATGATGATGTTCAAGATGCTACTGGAGTCAAATAACCATTTTTCCATCTGTTTCCTATCTCACTTAAACTTGTACTGTAGTGCTTTAGGTAGCATTTTTCAGGTTTTAAATTCAACCATTTTTTATCCTCTTCTTCGTTTTTTTTAGATGATGGATTCATGCCTATTTCATGGAACACCCCACAATTCTGTTCGCGAGAGTAAGGGAGGGAGTTGTCCTGTGCTGCCTTGAGTCCCAAAAATTCACATCTATTATCTCCCAAAATATCAAGCAGAAAGAACAACAAACAGCAATTAAGAAGAGAGTTTGATCTGTGAAAGTATAACTAACATTTACATTCTGGAGGTAGTTACCATCGCTAGGAAGCAAAAAAAGTATAAGAAACAAATGAGTCCAGAAAACAGACACATAATATCCCACCCACACAGATAGTTGCGAAATGCAAGAAAATTATGTCTAAAAAGGTTTGACGTGGAAATGTAGCGCATCAGCACAAGCAAATATAAGTAGGTTTGGGAAAGAAAAAAATAATAATAAGGTAGCATCTAGGAAGCACCGACACGGCTACCATAGTCGGCGTACCAGTGTCGGACACGTGTCCGACACGGACACTCGTGTCAGAGGCTCGGACACGTGTCCGACACGGACACTCGTGTCAGAGGCTCGGACACGTGTCCGACACTCTCACATCGCGTCCTGTATTTTTTAATTAATCGGACACGGCCGGACACCGATTGGACACACTGGAAGAGTCGCCGGACACGATCGGACACGCCTGAAGACACGCCGGAGACTTTTCTTTCTTTTTAAAATAGAGAGGAAGAAGATGAAGAGGCAGCCAGAGAGAAAAAAAGATAAAGAGAAACCAGCCAAACTACTGTGGAGAAGATCAGAATCTCAAAAAAATGAAGATCGGCCAGCACAGAATGAAGATCGGCCAGCACAGAGAGAGAGAGAAGCGCAGATCGGCACAGAGAGAGAGAGAGAAAGAGAAGCGCAGAGATAAATGATGATGGTGACGTGGAAAAAGGAACGGAGGATATCAGATTAAAGATAATTACAAATCTTATCTTTACATGTTTGGCCACAAGGGCTATGTTATCCATTGTTGGATATAAAGAGTTATTGTATTATATATATATATATATATATATATATATAGAAAGAAGGATTTTGTTTTTGTTTATGGATACAAAGAGTTGCTATATATTATATATATGTTTCTATTGGATCTTTATGAACCTATATTACATGTATTATATTTATTAATATAAAATTTTAAGTAAAAATTAATTAATTAATATATATTAAAATTATATTATAATTTTATTACCGTATCCTAACCGTGTCGGTGTCCTATTTTTTAAAAATTTGCCGTATCGCCGTATTCGTGTCGTGTCGTACCCGTATTTTGTGTCGGTGTCCGTGCTTCATAGGGTAGCATTGATTGATATTTTAAGTAAGGGGAATGCGGGTAATACCATAGTGAAAAAAATGACTATAATTGAAGACGCATGATGCAGGCCTAATTCTACAATTATGTTGTACACCTTGAACATTATTATAAAGCATTTAAATATAACAAAACATGCTTAAATAAGTAGACCTCACTTCTTTTTTCTGAGTTTAAAAAAAATATATATATATATATATATATATATATATATATATATATATATATTTAAAGAAGTGGTCAACCTCTTTTGAGTTAGGTCAAGAGTTTCGATTATGATAATATGACCAGATATCACACCTTGCCTACAACCATTCAGGCCCAAACTTTTAACTTCAAGGAAAGGACTGATGCATCAGCTGCAACTTATGTCAGTGGAACAATCGATGGTTGGGGGCCTGAGGCTACCTTGCCCAAATTTTTTTTTTTTTTTTTTATAAGTAAGAATATATTAAAAACGCTCAAAAGGGGAGCGAAACCCAAAGAAACAAAAGGGCCACAAGGCGCCTTAAACCTTCAGAGAGGCCAAAAATACAATAATCTCATCAATAGATCTATAATCTCTCCCTGAAACCCAACAAAAAAGAGTGGAAATGATTGAGAACTTAAGCGAAGAAATAGATTTCTTCTTTCCATCAAAATATCTCCTATTTCGCTCGAGCCAAATGCACCACCAAATACAAAGGCGTAGCCCTCCAAGCATCCTGAATGAGAACCCTAACAGAGACGCCTCTCCAAGCCTCAATCAATCATCTGGAGAAATAGGGCATAACCCAATGGACCCCAAATAAACTAAGCATCAAGTCCCAACAGTCTCTGGCCATGCTACAGTGCAAAAAAAGGCGGTCAACTGTCTCCTCATCACACAAGCACAAATAACAATGATTGACTACCACCTGATTCCTCCTCCTCAAATTATTCTATGTTAAAATCTTGCCGAGGACAGAAGTCCAAGCGAAAAAGGCGACCTTAAGGGGGGCTTTAGATCGCCAAATAGACTTCCAAGGGAAAGGGCCAACAGAATCAACCGCAAGGCATCTGAAAAAGGACCTAACCTCGAAAAGACCCTGAGAGTTAAGATCCCAAAGCCAACAATCCGAAACCCCAACTGTGATTACCTTGCCCAAAATTAAAGGGCCCAAAGTATTTCAATTTGGTTATTTCAAATTGGCTGAGGTCTGAGTAGCCTACTTCATATCTGCTTGTGTGGAAATCAAAGTATTCATTTCTCCAACGGAAAAGCAGTAAATAGCAATACATAAGCAACATAAGTAAGAAGCATATGATATAATTATGCATAAGGAATAAGTTGATATCACCCATTGCTCTTTTCACCACATAGCAACAAAGCTAAATGAGTTAAAAAAAATTGTGGATTGTATAAAGGCGGAGAGCTTACATGATTTTATGAAGATCTGTCTAAGATAACTACTGGCAACTCCATCTTTAAGCATCAAAAGGAGCACAATGCAGACTGTGTTTGCCATAGGGATATTAGGGTAACTTCAACATAGCCATGGATCAAGGGTCAGGAGGCCATTAACCAATATTACTTCAAATTGTTGACTGCGTGATAAGTTGTCTGCGAAGCATTCAGACCTAAAGATATTTAAATCAGGTTCTTCTAATTCTAGGTATGCAAGACAAAGTCCCAAAATAAAGAAAAAGACAAAAGTAGCACTTTTACCACACCTGAGAACTGAGAAAATCTGTAGGAAGCACTGCATAAAGCTCACGGAGGAAGTTTTCCTGCAGAATCAGGTGCCAATTACCAACACCACACTTATATGCTTTATCACATGAGACATTTTAAAATAAGGTAATAATATATATATATATATATATATATATATATATATATATATATATATATAATCATTTTTCTTGCTTCAAATACCATTATAAAATTAAATCGACCACAAAGTAAGTTTACATCCAATGAAATGAGCTTGACCTTCTGAAAAGGAACCTCCTGATTTGTATTTCTCTGTTCTTTAAATACTAAACATGAACATGATTAACTCCTCACAATATCCAAAAATACATAAATTATATAGTCTTTTATGCTATAGTTGCACTAGTATTTCTAATTTCCTCCTCTCCAATCATTTCTAATTCAGAAATACATTTCAAATTGTGCAGACTTAATTTAAGGAAGTTCCACCAACACCAACAGAAACCAAGCTTGGGAAGTTTGTCTGTTCAATAATAAACCCTTGTTCAGAGCCTATTACTGAAAAAAAAAAAAAAAAAATGCCTGCAGTGTCCATCACATGTCAATTCTATCTCGGCAAATTCCATCCTGTATCCAACACATAACCAAGTTATATATTTTTAGTTATCTGCTAGTCCTGTATAAACAACTTTCATTTTCATTCAGATATTGTCAATTCTATAAGAGTGTATCTACTATGATTCCTCCATTGATTCAAACAAAGGGCTTGAGTTGGTTTTCCAAACATGACATAGGATTTTCAAATGTCAGTTTTAAAAGACAAATCATGACAGCTTTAGTCAATCATCAAGAAATAAACAATTAATGGACAAGGGAAAACATTATAGTTCATCATTGGATATTCAAATATCGGACAAATATAGGTGGAAGACATGCTAGATGCATTCATGACTAAATATCTATAGAACAATAATTCTTCTTCTCTTTCACCAACTAAAAGGAAAAACTACAAGTAATATATACAATTTACCAGGGTAAAAAATACAAGTAAGATATACAAAATGAAATATAAATTGAGAATACATATGTAAACTATTTGAGTCAAAACATTTAAGTACATAAATAGCTTCTTTGAGGCTAAAGAGCTGTTCAATACCTTCAAATAAACAACTTCCTAGTGTCTCACTGCATAGGCCACGCCATTTTTCTATTTCTTCAGGCCTGCAGCTACATTAAAGGCCATGGTTCACTGCAATGAAAGATGTTCTCTAAGTATTTCCAAATGAAACAAAAACAATGTGAATCCATAGAATATTTTATCACACTCTACCTGAAAATATGTTTGATGGCACTAATATGTAGATTTGGGTTCATCTACCCATGAGAATCACCACAATCCTTAATGCCGAAACTGCACTTTCTTGGCCTTTAAAATACCATGGTGCAATATTGTCATGGTACATGTATCTAGCTATATACCCTTAGAAGACATCTCATCAACAAGGGTTACAGCTCTATCCACGTCTCCTTGGCTGCAATAACCGCAAATGAGAGCTGTGTACGTCACTGTATCAGGTTCTAGACCTCTATCAATCATTTCGTTAAAAAGGCCAGTAGTATCCTGAAGATTAGCTGATTTACAGAAACTGTCAATCAAAACTGTGTAACAAATAACATCATATTTTAGTTCCGCATCCTTCATTTCATTCCGAAAAGTTAAAATGTCCTTTATTACTTCCTTTTTCCCTTCTGCATTTGGAAGGGATCTAGCCCTTTTCAAATTTACTTTAAAATGGCCATAAAGCAAAACCGTGTAAGTGATAACATCAGGTTTAATACCCCTTTCCCTCATATCATTGAAAAGATCATGGGCTTCCCGCAAACAATTCTCTCTGCAATAACCATTTATCATCATTGTATAGGTAATGACATCAGGAGTCAACCCTCTCCCAACCATAGTATCAAAGACCCGTTGAGCCTTTATCATACCTCTGGCCCGACAAAGAGAAGATATAAGCTTACTGTACATTATATTACAAGGGGCATCATATGAAGACAACACTGCCTCAAATAGCAAAAGGGCTTTGTCATTTTCACCTTCCATACATAAATTTGTCAGAAGTTTTAAACAAGAACTCTTTTTCAATATGATTCCTTGCCTAGAAAGCCTCTTAAAAATTTCATAGGCCTCTCTTGTGTAGTCTGCTTCGCAATATCCATTAACCATTGCAGCATAATTGTCAAAACATTTTTCTTCCAAACTATTGAAAAACATCTCGGCTTCCTTCACCTTGCCCCTTTTGCATAAGCCTTCAATGATGATGTTGTGTGTAACAGTGCTGGGTTTCAAGCCTTCTGCCCCCATATTTTTAAGAAGGTAAAGTGCTTCTCGTGCAAGGCCATTTCTAGCAAACCCACCAGCAAGAACATTGTAAGTAACAATATCAGGTTTTAAACCCATTTCTTTCATTTCCTCAAATAAATCCAACGCATCAGCAAGTTTTCCATGAAGACAGTATCCATTCATCAAAGTTGTGTAATGCACAATATCTGGAACCATGTTCCTACCCTTCATCTCAGCAAGCATCCTCAATGCTTCTTCCATTCTCCCCAATTTGCAGAAAGCATTGACCACAATATTGTAACAGACTTCATCCACGAAAATCCCCAAGTCCTTAAAGTTATTGAATTGGTCTACTGCCTTTGCAGCCAAACCCATTTGACACAAACATTGAAGGATTGGGCTAATGATCGCACAATTGGTTCTGATACCCTTTGACTCCATTTCATTATGGATAGCCAAAGCTTTAATTATATTCCCGATCTTACAGTATCCTCGAACTAATTTAGTGTAACAGTATGCATCTGGGACCAGCTCCTGTTTTTCCATATCAAATAAGACACTTTCCGCTTTTTCCAATTTCAACTCCTTGATAAACCCACGAATCAAAGTAGTATAAGCATATACATCGATTGGCACATTTACCTCACTCCATGCTTGGAGCACTTGATACCCCAAGTTAGACCTCCGATGTGTGCAAAGCCCTTCAATATAAGCCACCTAAGTAAAGATATTAGGGGTTACTCCAGCTTCCTCCATCTCCTGCAAGATGTCAACAACCTCTTCCAGATCGCCTTTCCTACAAAGTGCCTTAATCACAATACCATAGGTGTAGACATTAGGACTCAAACCCGGCCTCTTCATTTGTTGATAAATGGCCACAGACATATCCACTTTACCACTCACAATCAACATATTCATAAGAAAATTACATGTCATTATATGCAGTATGAATCCACGCCTTCTTGTTCTAAACAAAGTATCAATGGCCTCATCAAAAATGCCAAGACTAACATAAGCCTTAACCAATGCATCGAATGCTCGAACTAACTTATTGGGCCCCTCGGCCTTAAGCTCCTCCACAACTGCTTCAAACAAAGCCAAAACGTTGAAACCCAAATCCTCTTCTTCTGAACCAATAACCTCCAACCAAATCGAATCCAACCTCATATCCAAACCTCAATAACATAGTATCCTAATAATCATCATGTAAGTTCCAACGGTATGCCGAAACCCATTTTCCTTCAATTCACGAAAAAATGAAAATGCAAGACTGGGTTCTCTTCTTAAATTGTTCAGAATTTCAATAACCCTCGATGAATCTAATTCCGCTATGTGATAACCTAAAGAACTTTGGTTTTGGGTGCATACAGTTTGTTCATCAGAAACTGAGTTTGACAAGTAAGGACTCAACTGGGCAAGCGCCGAATCTGATTTAAATCGAATAAATTGAGAAAATTTGATCAATTTGCTACAATATACCAACCTGGTAGTAGAAACCCACATGGAAGGTATACCTTCTTCTTTGCAACTCAAAGCCAATCTCTCGGTTCGGGTTCTAGAATTGAGGAGGTCTCCAATCTCTCCGGGGTTCAGCGAGAATATGAAGCGAAAATCAAATAGGCATTGGTTTGGAACCAGGCTTTGATTGTTCAAAAGTAGCTTTCCAGGCGATGCCTTCCTAAAATCCTAAAAAAGAAAAGCAATAACTGACCGAAGGACTGAAGTTCTTCTTCTGTGGTTTCGGGTCAGAATATCGGCTCATAATCTGGTAGAGGATTTTCTGCCAACTGATCTGGCACTGCTTACCCCTTTACTACTTTCTGAATGACAACGACAATGTACAAACTATCCCGTCTTCAGATTAATTTACATTCTAGAGAGAGAGTATCTAATAAGAGCAACAACTTCCATGGATGCTTTGTTTGCTTTCTAGAGAGAGAAACTGAAAAGATGGGGATGAATAAGATGAGGTGGAGGCACTATCATGGTGGGTGGGGAATGGGATAGAGATGGTAGGGGCTGTTACTGGTGCTTTATTTTTATTATTATGTGATTTTTAAAATAAAATAAAAAATTGAAAAAATTAAAATAATGAGCAAATTGAAATAAAAGATGGGATGTAATGCATTTACTGATATTTTAATTTGGAGGCGTTTTAGATCATAAATTTTAGACTTTAGAATGAATTAAAGAGTGGAGGCATTATCTAGGACAATTTGGCCTAGGCTCGTGCCCAGAGCCCAAGCGAAATTGGTCTTGGTAGCATTGAATATCCAATAAATTACAAAATGGAATATAAATTTAATTATAAATAATTTGTTAGATTAACGTATCAGAAAATAGTCAAATTATCGAATCACAAATAATTCTATCACAAATACTAATTCTTATCCAATTCGGATTGAATTAACCAAAATTCATTCTAAGTTCTAACATGTGGATAAATTGGTGACGGTGGGGTTAAAAAGTAGAGGAATTTGACTCTCTTTCGTCTCATTTTCTTCTTCAATTTCTTTTGTTGGTTTCCTTCTAATAGACCTCGAACTCCTTCGTATCGGTCTTTTCTCTACCTGTTAGCGTGAATTGTTGGTTGGTAGTTCGTGTCTCTTTCTTGCTCTTTGGTTGGGTCAGTCTTTCTTTTTAGGCATTTTTCTAGCTCGTTGTTTGCTCTTGCTGCGTGAGTGGTTTTTTTTTTTTTTTTTTTTTTTTTTTTTTTTTTTTTTTTTTTTTTGGTGGGGTGGGTTGTGTGCTAGTTTCCTCGTGATTACGGGTCAGTAGGGCTGCGGTTTTGGGTTGTTGGCTTCCCCTTTCTTTCTTTGCCGGACGGGCAAACGTGTGCCACGGGATGTAACCATGGGGAATTTACGCTTTGGGTGACTTGCTGGCCACTCAGTGCAAAGTTTTCCTTTTGATCCGAGTATCCATTTTAGTTATTCTGTCTTTCTGTTAGTGCTAACTTTATTTTTGTGTGCTTTGCCTTTCAGTTTTCTTAGGTTGCCTTCATCCTCTTCCCGAGTTTGGCTTCCCATGGGTGTTCTTTGTTGCCTGGTTTCTGGTCGGGTTTGGCTTTGGTTGCGATATGTTGGGGGGGGGGGGGGGCCTATGGTGCTATGCTCGATATTTCCCTGGCTCTGTTGGGTTGCCGCTGGAGGGGGGCGTTGTGGACGGGATATTGGCCGAACGTGGTTCTCCCAGATGCGGTGGTTTGGTTGCCAGACGGGTCTTATTGGCCGGCACTTCGCTGTTTGGTTTGGGTTGCTGTGTGGTAGTGGTGGTCTCTGGCTGCACCGGAGTATAGAATTGTGGTTGATGATAGAGTTTTTTTTGACGGTGAGACACTGTTCTGGTTGGACAACACTATGGCGGTGGTAATCGGCTTGGGTGACCGGATTCTTATTTTTGGAAGCCGAATTTGTTACGTCCTGCATGACGTGTCCCCAACTTTTTGCTGATATTCCTTGCTTGTTGTGGGACCCTTTCATTGAATTCTTTACTTAGAATTCTAAAGTGGTGCTGCACATCTGCTTTCAAGGTGTGTTATTATGTTGCAGTAGTCATTTGTCAGCCTAGTTCTGACGTGTGTGGTGTTAGTCACTAATTGACTCTAGAGGGAGGGGGGGGGGGTGAATAGAGTCAAGGGCCAATTTTTGCAATTTATAAAGTATTAATTCTAGCAAACTGTTAAGCACAAATCAATTGAAATATTCAAACGATACATGGGACAAGTATAAGAGAGATAGAGATAAGAGATTGCAAATAAAGACTCGGCGATTTAGCGAGATTCGGAAACTCCTACTCCTCGGCTCAAGGTCCCCCTTGAGACTTCCCAAATTCACTAGAGCTTCTCCTTAATGGTGGAGAACAAACCTTCAATTGAAGCAAGACCTTGCTTCTCTTTTTTACTAGGAGAACACCCTTCTCCTAAGCTTTCTTTCGGGTCACACCAACCCTTTACAATAACTTGGAATAGAATTGAATTGTACAATAAATCTCTCAAAGATAGAAGTACAAAGTTTTGCTCACGACTATAGTAAAGATGAATATATATATATGAAGCTCAGAATCACTATAGTGGAATGAAATGTTAGAGAGGAAATAAAAGCTCAATGAATGCTTCTTTAATGCTTTTCAAGAATGGTAGAATGCTCTATGTAATGGTGTAATTAATGTTGCAGATCAACCTCTGTATTTATAGATAAATGGTGTTCAATATAGCTATAACAGTTGGTTGGGAAATAATAAATGAAAAAGTTTTCGTTGTAGTTCAAAACCATAGAAGGAGCTGGCTCTTGTAAAAGAAGAGGAGGGGGCTCCCTAGCCTTGAGAGCCGGCTCTCCATTGCATGGAGCCGACTCCCAGCCTCTGAGAGCTTGCTCCCTATTTTGGGAGCCTGCTCTTTGGTTGGAAGAATATATTTTTCATTAAAAAAGCCTCCTGGAATGTTGAAAGCATGCTCTGTCTTTCATGGAGCCTTCTCTGTCTTTCATAGAGCCTTCTCTATTTTTCATGGACCCTTCTCCATTACTGTATGAGACTTAAAATGAATTTATTTAAGTCATATCTACACTTCATATGATGTGTGGCTCATGTGTGAATGTGTTCATAAACTTAATGAGCTAATTCTATGTTCTTTGAAAAATGAAATGAGAATGCTATGCATGAACTGTAATTTTGAGCTTCAAAATATATTCAAATGAACTTTGACATTAAATCTTAAGCTCTCACCATCCTATCTACCCTTTTCTTCATTTCTTGACCATGGTCGTTTAGGCTTGATGAAGACTTGCTGAAAAGCTTGATGATCTTTGAAGTCCGAGTTTTTCTTTAATTTCTTGCAACTTTGAGGCTTCCTTGAATCCATAGCTTGAGTAATTGGAATGCTTGGAATGGATCTTTTAACTCAACATTGAGGATTGAATATAGATCAACTATATATCACTCAATGAAAATATTAGTACTTAAATATCATTAATGGTTTGTAATCATCAAAACATAAGATTGACCTTTAGAAAAAATCCTTAGGCCAACATGTGGTTAGTCTGGAATGTAGTAGTGGATACGCCTTTTGCATTAGCGTCGGGGTGATAGTTCTGGTGGGTTAGGCTTTTGCGTACGTTGGACTTTTAAGTATGGCGTCTAATGTAACTGACACCTTTTCCTGACTTGTCAAGACTTTGATCTTGACTATAAGAGGTGTTAGTTAAGTTTGGTTGGTTATGTATTTGTATTTGATGATGTTAAATGTCTTTCTGGTTCTATGTCTTTGGCCGGTGTTCTTGTATGTAGATGCCGTATGGCTTCTTTTCTTGCCAGGATAAAAAAATTAAAAAAAAAAACATGAACAGGGCTGGATTGAGTTTACACAATTGAGAATTCCTTTTTTTTTTTGTTTTTTTTTAGGCAGGAAAGAAAATTTTATTGATGAGAAAAATTACACATGATTACAATCCATGAACATTGTTTCAAGAATCATTTTGAGAACATCATCAAAAAATATTTTAACACCATTTTTCCTTTAACCCCAGATGACTCAATAAATAAGCTATGAATTAGTGTTCCTACAAACCTAATTTTGTATATGTATATATATATTAAGAAAGAAAAATATTAAAAGACAAGTTTTTGTGTTTTGATTAAAATAAAATCAATTTCAAACCCTTAGAAACAATTATAAAATAACATTATTTAAACTTAGGGCTGACAATTCGTGTTAACAGGTCGTGTCAGAGCATGAGTATTCTGTTATATGAGACGACACGAACATAACACAATTATTATACACGTACAACCCGTTTAATAAATAAGTTAAGACTTGACATGACACGATAAGACACATTTAAGTCATTTTATTATACGTTTAGCTACACAGGTATTTTTTAACATGAATGCGACACGTTTAGTTCGACGGGTTGACAGGTCAAAAACGCACACGATATGTTTAATCACCGTGTCTATTCGGGTAGACACGACTACAACACACAAATACAATTAAGTCAAACTCAAACCTACTTATTTCGTATCGTGTCAAATCTTGTCACCCCTATTTAAAATCTACCTTTTAAAGTCAAATTTTAGATATAATTTAGTATAATTTTTATTTTTAAAACAGAAGATTGACCTGAATGTTCAAGTTTGCATAAAAGTGTGTGTAAGTTTATTATCAAATTTTATTTTAATTTATGAAAATCAGTTAAAATAATTGAAAAATATTATTGCAAAACTATTTAATGTATGATCTTAAACACATTTGCAAGATAGGTGCATTGATTGTATATCTAAATTAGTTTTTATGAAAGAAAACAATAGTTATCAAACACTATAACAAGACATGTGGACAATAAATTATGATACTATTAGCATCTAGAGATGAGTGTCACCTAAAAATACTATAAATTGTTTCTGATCATGAAAAATGGATGATCTCTTGTGACTAAGTTATTTAATGTTAAGGATATAGTTTTCCCAACCACTTTGGTAAGAAGTGCCCAAATCTCATGGTTTTTCAAATAAAATTTAGATTGGACGTCATCATGATTGCATGACATTATACCTAGCTTGTGGGACTTCTTTATTCATAATTTAAATGAAATATTTCAAACCCTTTTGACTATTACTTTGTGCATTCATATCTTGTTGCTTTCATAGCAATTTATGTATTTTATGATCAGATGATTTGGGATCATTTGGTTCTGGCCAATTATAAGTTGTCATTTATTTAAAGTTTTAATTACGTAATAATTTATGATTGGACGGAACTACATGACTTTAGACCATCTTATAAATTCTGATGAGCTTTGATATTTATTGATGAAATATTAGTGGATGAACCCCATTTACAAAGTAAGGAATTTGGCTTCATTGAGAAAGGGAGAAAAAAGGGATTGATTCAGTTTGTGGAGAGAGAGAAGTTTCAAATATCTTTTCTGGTTAACCATTTCCATATTGTCAAAATCTTATCAAATGATAGAAAAATAAAAAATTGATCGAGTGTCTTAGATGAATTTTGATTCAGCATTTTAATTATAGGGGAGTTTGTCATAATTGCATAGACCTTCCCTTAAGGCCATTCCGCCAGCGGTAACAGTAATTTTTTTTTTTGTTTTAAAGGAAGAGGTGAACAACTCAAGTCCCACGCGAATCATTATAGTGTATGCAATGAATAAGGATCACTTCTTGTATTATTATCATGTGTTTACATTATGTACTGCTTAAGCAACACAATACATCATACGTCGATTACAATCAACAAAGTAAAATTGTTGTGTAAGCAATTTAATATAGTTGTAGCTTAAGTAAACGTGTGAAATTATTGCGTAAGTGATATAAGTTATTGGGTTGGCACAGAATAATTCGGGATCAAATGTAAGAGTGTGCATGTCTTTTAACCTATGAAAAAATACAAAAAAAATGTCTCCTTAATGGGTTAGGCTCTTTTGCTTGCTTTGGTACGGGCCTGAGTAATGGGCTTCAATCTATTTGCATTGTTTTGTAGACTCGGGCTATGTTGACCTTGTTGAGGAGGCCCATGGTTATGCTTATTGGGCCCCAAGCTAAATGGACTTTTAGGAAATGAAAATCTATAGACCCCCTTTTTATTTTTTGGTTTTTTTTTTTTTTTCAAAAGTCTATAGACTTGTATGTTTGTTAAGGCATTGATTGTTTTTTAGAGGTAAATTACTTCCACTTTGTCTAAGATATTGTAACACGAGCCTTTCCTCTTAATTCAAGAATTGCACAACCTATTTGTCTAACATTTTGGTTGGACAACATTATTATGAAGACTACGGTTTTATTTTTCTGTCCTTATAATATTTTAGTTGGAAATTGAAAAAAAAAAAAAAAAAAAAAAGAAGAGATAAAAGAAAACTCAGAGTTTTGTAATTTTTATTATTATTATTTGTTTAAAGACGAAAAATCCTTTCAACCAATTGATAAATCTTTAATATATGCAATAACTCACAAATCATATACATCATTTAAAATCAAATTTATTTTTGTATAATGGGAGAATTGAATTCAGCCATCAGACTTTTCATTCTGAAATTTTAATTTTGTTGACATATACAAATAATATTATTTGAATTTTTAATCATTAATGGAAGGTGGAGATAGATTGGGAGTTTAGTGTAATTTTTGAATAAGAGAAATCTATTTTATTGTGCTTCATTTTAAATAAGGTGAGTCTAATTACCCTAAGGGCCACCATTGGAAAATTTTCAGTGAGTGACAAAAGGGCGTATTACTATTTAGTAATGAATTATGGAATTGTAATCACCTAATTTGTAAAGGATGCTAGTACTGTGATCCAACATGTGGGGAATGCAAAGATGGCTGAAGCGGTGGTGTTTCGGGAAGGTTTAAAGTTCTTGTTACAATAGGGTTATGCTAAAGATGTTATTATTGAAGGTGACTGCAAAGGGGTTGTTGCTTTGACTCCGGTTGATTGTCTTGCTGCCATGGCTTGTGATGACATTAAACATTTTCTTAAGCTTCATCTTAAGTGGGTTTTGAGTTGGCGTCTAAGGTCTTGTAATAAGGTTGCTCACTGTTTAGGTAGATTTGTTTTTCAAAATCAGAGTAGGGAAGTTGATTGGGATGTCTATCCCCCATGGCTTCTTGCTTCTCTGAATAATGATGGTAATGTTTCTACTCTTCATTGAAATTTGTTTTTATTCTGAAAAAAAAAAAATACCTAATTTTTAATTTTAGTTTTTTTCTTTTAAACATAAAGAAATAAAAAAGTAGCTTTGAGTTTTTATTTATTTTTTATTATTATTTTTTCCACATTTTTAAAAGAAAGGGTAAAGTACAGTAACACCCATGAGGTTTGGAATAAGTACAGGCAGATGAAAGTTGTCATATTTTTGAACAATTACACCCCCTCAAGTTTAATAAAATGGACAAAGACACCCTGACAATGGTGAATTGACTTTATTACCCTTTAATATAAAATTGACAAATACAATTGACTTAAATACCCTTAAATCAAATAAGTTTAAATGGGTTATTAGGTAAAACCCATGTGATAAACCCAAAATCCTTACCTCTTCTTCTCTTTCCCCTCTCTTAGACCCTAACTGTGACGGCCCTGGTTTTTTAAGCTAGTGCGTCTTGTGATGAATCGAAGATTGACCCGATAACGGATCTAGATGCGGAAGCAAAAAATAAAACAATGTCTCCCAAGGCACAACACGCCTCTAAGACACTTTGATGACCTTCCATGAGGTCGTGAAACTCAATGAGAACTGACACGGAAGCAAAAGATCAGAAATATGACACATAAGCCCCCAGGGGTAAAATAGTTATTTTGAAAAAAATAAGGATTCGGGTGCTACCGAGCAAACCGCTGGAAAGACAATGAAAAACTAATCATGATGGACTCAAAAATCGCATGATTCAGAGTCCGGACGAAGGAGAAACGGCAAAACAAAGAAAAACGGACATATAAAGCAAAAAGGGTAAACTAGTAATTATTTAGAAATATCTGAGCATAACCGAGCACACCATTGAATAGACGACGAAAAATTAGTCAAGTTTAAATTTTTTTTTACTCGATTTGGAGTCTGGACGTGGGAGAAAGGTCCCGACGAGGGTCAGGACTGCTACAGTGCTGCCGACCCACTACTGCTGCAACTGAGAGTAAATACGGGCATCTAAACGGACTTTTTTGGAAAAACTCAAAGAAGAAACCCCCCTTAGAATCAAGTTTTCTACCCGGAAACATGAACGGGAACAAAAAAAATGCATTGTAAAATGCCCAGAATGCCCTCAAGAAAATCAGGTCAAGAGGGTAAAAATCAGTCACAACTACTGCCTAAGAAAAGGAAATGGGGCTTCGGGAGGTTTTTAAATTGCCTAAATTGAAAATGCAATCTTAAAATACACCCACAAGACCTCCGGAAGTTTCGGATTGATCGTCATGCTTTTCAAGAAAAAGTCGATGAATAGTACCAAGTACACTTGTATTAAAATTCAGCAAAAACCTGGCGGCAAGGATTTTTCGGAAAAAAAATGGGTTTTGAGGGCCAAGATGATGTTTTCTGGAAAAACACAAATAAGAAACCCCCTCCGAAATCGAGTTTTCTACACGACCATGTAGCCGAAAATGAAAAAAACACATGCAAAATACCCGAAATGCCCCTGGAACAGAATAGGGTAAAAACTCAAAAAAAATGCAACCTTAAGTTTTGGTTTCATTAAGAAGGGTATTGTGTGCCAAAGTGAACATGCAAGCATATGTAATATGATAAAGTAGACATACTACAATGGCCTACAGTTTCATGGCATATTGTATGTAACATGCATGAAATCTCTTACCTTCCATAAGCAACAATGAAGTTAAAAATTTGCATACATGTCACATAAAGTGTCTTTGGCCCTTGGCCTCATTACATACAAGTCAAATACATTGCATAGAGTGTACTTATGTACACATTACATAAACAAAATCAAATATACGTATTTTGACCTAAAAGACTACAAGTGGCATTTCAAGCCAACCTTTACAAGAATTAAAACCTTTAAGTGTACAATCATCCAAGCAATGATGAACATCACAAACCAAGTCTTCGTCGGGGTGAGTAAACAAGTTTACTCGTAGAGAATGAGCATGCATAGATTCGATTTCTTATAGATTTTTTAGACTAACATAAAACAGTTCAAAAGGATCATGCCACCTAACATTTATGTCAATGTGAAACTCAGGGATCATCCTAAGCTACTCATGCAATTGAAATGAACTACGACATGCAAGTATACATGCTCAAGTACACTAAACCGTATTAAAACATGATACACGACATTCAAGTACACATGCTCACAAGTATACTAAATCACGTTAAACGAGATAAATAATATCTAGCATACATACACAAGTATAAGATATATATATATATATATATATATATATATATATATATATATATATATATATATATATAGTACTCATAAATCAAGTATACAAACACAAGTATACTAAGCTAAACAAGTACACACAAGGTAAGTATACATGGCATAAGTATACTAAATGCAATGTAAACTTACGGAGCAAGTATACAAGTTCAAGTATACTAAATAGGATTCAAATACCCAAAGTAGACATCAATTCTCAAGCTATAAGTAATCCATGATTAACAACTCGAAATTAAATGTGAAAACAAATAGTGGAAAGATTAGGACATGTGGTCGCTAGACCAAGCAAGTATTTTTAGGTAATTACGACCCACAAGGTACTACCTAGTGCGCACTTATGACTTAGAAGACTCTAATATCCGTACTATAGCCAAATCCTAGCCATCACATAGTTTATGTCTTCACAAGCTTTCCAAAATCAATAAGTTCAAAACTTATATAAAATCGAATGCAAGTTACCATATTTCATGCACAAGTGAGGTTGAATCCACACAATTCATGTCCTAGAATTTAAATCTAAATAGCATATGATAAGTTATGTCCTCAATATGCAATTTATACATAAAGTCAGAATATTTTACAACAATTGAGCCACATTACCATCCTAAGCCACAAGCACTAAAAAAGTTTCAATTTAGTAACTAGCTTCTAAGGTAAATGATTGTAATATTCTAACAAGCTATATACCTACACAAGATACATTTAAACAAGCTTTGCAAATCAATGATATTTTATATCATGTTAAGTCCAATTACCATTTTAAGAGGCCACAAGTACTAATTATAAATCAAGTTAGTAGCATGCTCATAAGGTAATTAGAATACTACATTTTAAGAGATTTTCAACCTAATCATGGAAAGTCTCTAGATTTCAAATCTATCCCAAATAACCTCAAATTAATATATGTTAAACAACAAAGCATGCTCATTGCATATATCAAATCAAAAGAGCAAAATGAGTAAGACATCATCATGTAGATTTTAAATAATTTAAATTAATTAAATCTCTAATTTTTCAAAGTTGTTCGATTGATCCCAAATAAATATATGACAAGAACTAAGTCATGGTCATGTCATATATCAAGTCAAAAATGGAAAACAAGTAAGGTACAATTAAATAGAATTTAATCAAATTAAATTCATTTAAATCTTTAGATTTGAAAACTCATTCAAATGGCTCCAATTAATTATATAACAAGGATCAAGTGAAGACCATGCCACATACCAAGTCAAAAGTGAATTATATGCAAGTTACAACAATCATTAATTTCTCGAATTAACATTAAAACATGCATATCACTTGTATTTCATTACAAAAGCAATCAAAATGACTTGGAAAATAAACTATAACACCCCCTACCTCACAAGAGGATTGTTCCACTTGAATCCAAGGCAAATCAACACAAAATGGCAAACCCTTCAAAGGTTATGTAGAGGAGGATGAGGGGAACAAAAAGTGTTCTAAGCTTCATGGTCAAAGGTGAGTGGAAGGGCCTCAAAAATTAAGGTCAAAGCTTAAACATCAAGCTCCTCTAATGGTGGCTAGGGTTTTTTGTGAGGGAGGAAATGAAACAATGAGATGAAGTATGAGTGGAGGAATTAGAAATCCTCCACTCACTATGTGATCTTACACCATGGTCAACACACACAAGTCTTGGTCAATTGCACAAAAATCCCTCTTTAAAACCATAATCCCAAAGTGGCCCAAAAATAATTGCAAGACTTAATTTGGAGCATACACTTGTCACTCATCTAAGCATCCATTGTGAGCTTAATCCTAAGCCTAAACTTGTCAACCATCCAAGCCACAAGTGCACCTATCCTAGGTCAAGAAGTGGTTCAATCTCCACCCCCCACATGTCATCATCCAAGGCATCGAAGTGTCCTCACACAAATGTCAACAAGTGGACCAATGAGAATGTGACACTTGTCACACTTTTCGAAAATTGCAAAAAGATCCTTTTTGCAAATATCTTCCAAATTAAATTACAAAATGGTCCCTAAGATGAAAAATAATTATTGTACATAATTACACTAAAACCCCACAAGTTAAGACTATTACAAAAAAAGTTATACATCCATACCCTTTACAAGAAAAGTAAACACTTAGCATACTTTTCTAAGAAATTCTAAGAAAATAGAAATACACATTTCTAAGAAATCATATATCATGAGTGCATGCAAAAATGGAAGCAAAACCGACCACGAAAAGCGAGGTTGTGCCAACAAAGTGACAAAGGGAAAAAGACAAAAAGTGATAGTGTCGAAAAATGAAAAATGTGGAAATGACTCGGTCCTTAAAGGAAGTTGTCAATCCAAAGGAAAGAGACTCAGAAACCATTTCTGAGCACTCGAGACGACACTAAGCGACGATAAACTGAACTCAGACAAGAAATTTCAACGAAAAAAATTAATCCGTGAAATTCTGAGGAAAAAGAAAAGGAAGGAAATGACCAGGTCATTACACTAACCCAAATAACTAATATATATATATATTATATATATATACACACACATATTATCACCACCACAAATTACGCACACATATATATCATCAAGCAAGGCCTATTTCGCTGAAATTAACATACAGAAGGCAGAGGTAGCTGAACAAGGATGCCATGAACTGAGGTATCATCATTGAAGTCAGTTATATTTGAGCACTTCTTGTTCTGTGGAGTCCTCAGGCAAACGCACTTCATACAAAGGCAGACCTAGGGGTAGGCGAAGGTAGGCTTCAGCTCACCCAAAAAAAAAAAAAAAAAATTATCATACTACTTTAAGCCCAGCCCCCAAAAAAAATATTAATGGTAGCCCACCCCAAATTAGCCCAATCCAAAGTTAGCCCCACCCATTCAGAAATGTTAGATCCGCCTTTGACTTCATATGAATTAATCCCTACGGATTGACAAGCTTTTTTCTTGTTACGTACATATGTTGCAAAATCCTTCCTATCCCCAACTAGTATAACTGCTAATCTTAGAACAACACCTATTACATATTTTATCCTGGATATCTCAGCAGTTATTTCATCTTTGATTTGTTTTGTAACTGCTTTTCCATCAATAACCTTTGTAGAAGTCTCAATAGCCATTGTAACTGCATAATAATTCAACTGAAAAAAATTAAGCAAGAATATGAAGGTTTAACAGAAAAAAAACAACATTAAATCCACATGTGGATGAAATACAACAAAAATTGGCCCTATCAATCCATAATTCAGTATAAAGGAATTTTGCATCAAAGCATAGAACACCTCTATCATGTTAATTTCAGCGAAATAGGCCTTGCTTGATGATATATGTGTGCGCGTGATTTGTGGTGGTGATGATATATGTGTGCACGTGTGTGTATATATATATATATATATTAGTTATTTGGGTTAGGGTCGGAAAGAGGGGAAAGAGAAGAAGTGGGTAAGGATTTTGGGTTTATCATATGGGTTTTACCCAATAATCCATTTAAACTTATTTGATTTAAGGGTATTTAAGTCAATTGTATTTGTCAATTTTATATTTAAAAGTAATAAAGTCAATTCACCATTATAAAGGTGTCTTTGTCTATTTTATCAAACATAAGGGGGTGTGATTGTCCAAAAATAGGATAATTTTCATCTACATGTACTTATGCCAAACCTAGGAGTGTTGGTGTACTTTACCCTAAAAGAAAATAAAAACATTTACCTGTCACTCGAGTTCGTGGTTGTATGGGTTTAGGGATGTCTGAAAAATAGGGTTTTGGCCAAAGTTGTGTCAACCGCGAACTGTCACAAGGTTCAACTTCCGCTACCATTTAAAGTTAGTTTTCTCTCTCTCTCAAATATTTCCAAGAACCCTTTTTAGTTTCGCACTCTAGAAAGCAAATAAAGCATCCATGGAAGTTGTTGCTCTTATTAGATACTATCTCTTTAGAATTCTGTGAAGCTGTAAATTAATCTGAAGACGGGATATTTTACCATTGTATACCGATTTTCCATGTGGGTTTCTACTACCAGGTTGGTATGTTGTAGCAAATTGATCATATTTTCTCAATTTATTCGATATATTCGATTTAAATCAGGTTTAGTGGTTGCCCAGTTGAGTCCTTACTTGTCAGACTTAGTTTCTGATGAACAAACTGTATGCACCCAAAACCATAGTTCTTTTGGTTATCACATAGTGGAATTAGATTCATCTAGGGTTATTGAAATTCTGAACAATTTAAGAAGAGAACCTAGTCTTGCATTTTCATTTTTTCGTGAATTGAAGGAAAATGGGTTTTGGCATACCGTTGGAACTTACATGATGATTATTAGGATACTATGTTATTGGGGTTTGGATATGAGGTTGGATTCGATTTGGTTGAAGGTTATTGGTTCGGAAGAAGAGGATTTGGGTTTCAATGTTTTGGCTTTGTTTGAAGCAGTTGTGGAGGGGATTAAGGCCGAGGGGCCCAATAAGTTGGCTCGAGCATTCGATGCATTGGTTAAGGCTTATGTTAGTCTTGGAATGTTTGATGAGGCCATTGATACTTTGTTTAGAATAAGAAGGTGTGGATTCGTACCGCATATAATAATATGTAATTTTCCTATGAATAGGTTGATTGTGAGTGGTAAAGTAGATATATCTATGGCCATTTATCAACAAATGAAGAGGTTAGGTTTGAGTCCTAATGTCTACACCTATGGTATTGTGATTAAGGCACTTTGTAGGAAAGGCGATCTGGAAGAGGTTGTTAACATCTTTCAGGAGATGGAGGAAGCTGGAGTAACCCCTAATATCTTTACTTACGTGGCTTATATTGAAGGGCTTTGCACACATCGGAGGTTTGACTCGGGGTATCAAGTGCTCCAAGCATGGAGTGAGGTAAATGTGCCAATCGATGTATATGTTTATAGTGCTATGATTCATGGGTTTGTCAAGGAGTTGGAATTGGAAAAAGCGGAGAGTGTCTTATTTGATATTGAAAAACAAGGGCTGGTCTCAGATGCATACTGTTACACTGGATTAGTTCAAGGTTACTGTAAGATCGTAAATATAATTAAAGCTTTGGCTATCCATAATGAAATGGAGTCAAAGGGTATCAGAACCAATTGCGCGATCATTAGACCAATCCTTCAATGTTTGTGTTAAATGGGTTTGGCTATAAAGGCAATAGACCAATTCAATAACTTTAAGGACTTAGGGACTTTCCTGGATGAAGTCTGTTACAATATTGTGGTCGATGCTTTCTACAAATTAGGGAGAATGGAAGAAGCGTTGAGGATGATTGCTGAGATAAAGGGTAGGAACATGGTTCCGGATATTGTGCATTACACAACTTTGATGAATGGATATTGTCTTCATGGAAAACTTGCTGATGCGTTAGATTTATTTGAGGAAATAAAAGAAATGGGTTTAAAACCTGATATTGTTACTTACAATGTTCTTGCTGGTGGGTTTGATAGAAATGGCCTCGCATGAGAAGCACTTTACCTTCTAAAAAATATGGAGGCAGAAGGCTTGAAACCCAGCACTGTTACACATAACATCATCATTAAAGGCTTATGCAAAGGGGGCAAGGTGAAGGAAGCTGAGATGTTTTTCAATAGTTTGGAAGAAAAATGTTTTGACAATTATGCTGCAATGGTTAATGGATATTGCGAAGTAGACTACACAAGAGAGGCCTATGAAATTTTTAAGAGGCTTTCTAGGCAAGGAATCATATTGAAAAAGAGTTCTTGTTTAAAACTTCTGACAAATTTATATATGGAAGGTGAAAATGACAAAGCCCTTTTGCTATTTGAGGCAGTGTTGTCTTCAGATGATGCCCTTTGTAATATAATGTACAGTAAGCTATATTTTCTTTTTGTCAGGCCAGAGATATGATAAGGGCTCAGCGAGTCTTTGATACTATGGTTGGGAGAGGGTTGACTCCTGATGTCATTACCTACACAATGATGATAAATGGTAATTGCAGAGAGAATTGTTTGCGGGAAGCCCGTGATCTTTTCAATGATATGAGGAAGAGGGGTATTAAACCTGATGTTATCACTAACACGGTTTTGCTTGATGGCCATTTTAAAGTAAATTTGAAAAGGGCTAGATCCCTTCCAAATGCAGAAGGGAAAAAGGAAGTAATAAGGGACATTTTGACTTTTCGGAATGAAATGAAGGATGCAGAACTAAAATCTGATGTTATTTGTTACATAGTTTTGATTGACAGTTTTTATAAATTAGATAACCTTCAGGATGCTATTGGCCTCTTTGACGAAATGATTGATAGAGGTCTAGACAGTGACGTACAGAACTCTTATTTGCGGTTATTGCAGCCAAGGAGACGTGGTTAGAGCTATAACCCTTGTTGATGAGATGTCTTCTAAAGGCATACAGCCAGATACATGTACCATGACAGTATTGCATCATAGTATTTTAAAGACCAAGAAAGTGCAGTTTCGACATTAAGGATTGTAGTGATTCTCACAGGGTAGATGAACCCAAATCTACATATTAGTGCTATCACACATATTTTCAGGTAGAGTGTGATAAAATATTCTACGGATTCACGTTGTTTTTGTTTCATTTGGAAATACTTAGAGAATATCTTTCATTGCAGTGACCAATGGCCTTTGATGTAGCTGCAGGCCTGAAGAAATAGAAAAGTGTTGTGGCTTATGTAGTGAGACACTTGGAAGTTGTTTATTTGAAGGTATTGAATAGCTTTTTAGCCTCAAAGAAGCTATCTATGCACTTAAATGTTTTGACTCAAATAGTTTACATATGTATTCTCAATTTATATCTTATTTTGTATATCTTACTTGTATTTTTTACCCCGGTAAATTGTATATATTACTTGTAGTTTTTCCTTTTAGTTGGTGAAAGAGAAGAAGAATTATTGTTCTATAGATATTTAGTCATGAATGCATCTAGCATTTCTTCCACCTATATTTGACCGATATTTGAATATCCAATGATGAACTATAATGTTTTCCCATGTCCATTAATTGTTTATTTCTTGATGATTGACTAAAGCTGTCATGATTTGTCTTTTAAAACTGACATTTGAAAATCCTATGTTATGTTTGGAAAACCAACTCAAGCCCTTTGTTTGAATCAATGGAGGAATCATAGTAGAAACACTCTTATAGAATTGACAATATCTGAATGAAAATGAAAGTTGTTTATACTGGACTAGTAGGATAACTAAAAATATATAGCTTGGTTATGTGTTGGATACATGATGGAATTTGCCGAGATAGAATTGACATGTGATGGACACTGCAGGCATTTTTTTTTTTCAATGGTAGGCTTATTATGGAACAGAAAAACTTCCCAAGCTTGGTTTCTGTTGGTGGTGGTGGAACTTCCTCAAATTAAGTCTGGACAATTTGAAATGTATTTCTGAATTAGAAATGATTGGAGAGGAGGAAATTAGAAATGCTAGTGCAACTATAGCATAAAAGACTACATAGTTTATGTATTTTTGGATATTGTGAGGAGTTAATTATGTTCATGTTTAGTATTTAAAGAATAGAGAAATACAAATCAGGAGGTTCCTTTTTAGAAGGTTAAGCTCATTTTAGTGGATGTAAACTTACTTTGTAGTCGATTTAATTTTATAATGGTATTTGAAGCAAGAAAAATGATTATATATATATATATATATATATATATATATATATATTATTATTACCTTATTTTAAAATGTCTTATGTGATAAAGCATATAAGTGTGGTGTTGGTAATTGGCACCTGATTTTGCTAGAAAACTTCATCCGTGAGCTTTATGCAGTGCTTCTTACAGATTTTCTCAGTTCTCAAGCATGGTAAAAGTGCTACTTTTGTCTATTTCTTTATATTGGGACTTTATCTTGCATACCTAGAGTTAGAAGATGTAATGACCCGGTCATTTCTTTCTTTTCTTTTTTTCCTTAGAATTTTACGAATGAATTTTTTTATTTTATTTATTATTATTATTATTTTTTGTTGAAATCTCTTTTCTGAGTTCGGTTTCTTGTCGTTTAGTATCGTCTTGAGTTCTCGGAAATGGTTTCTGAGACTTTTTCCTGTGGATTGACAACTTCCTTTGAAGACCGAGTCATTTCCACATTTTCATTTTTCGGCACTATTCATTTTCGTCTCTTTCTCGGTTGTCACTTTGTTGGCACAACCTCACTTTTCGTGTTTGGTTCTGATTTCATTTTTGTATGCACTCATGATGTATGATTTCCTAGAAATGTGCATTTCTATTTTCTTAGAAAAGCATGTTAAGTGTTTACTTTCCTTGTAAAGGGCATGGATGCATGACTTTTGGTAATTATTCTAAACTTTTGGGTTTTAGTATAATTATATAAAGTAATTATTTTTCATCTTAGGGACCATTTTGCAAGTTAATTTGGAAGATATTTTCAACAAGGACCTTTTTGCAATTTCTGAAAAGTGTGACAAGTGTCACACCCTCATTGGTCCACTTGTTGACATTTGTGTGGAAACACTTTGACGCCTTGGATGATGACATGTGGAGGGTGGAGATTCACCCACTTGTTGGTCTAGGATTGGTGCACTTGTTAGCTTGGATGGTTGACAAGTGTAGGCTTGAGATTAAGCCTAGGATGGAGCCTTGGATTTGTGACAAGTGTAGGCTCACAATTAAGCCTTGCAAATTACTTTTGAGCCACTTTAGGATTATTGTTTTAAATAAGGGTTTTTGTGCAATTGACCAAAGATGTGTGTGTTAACCATGGTATAAGAGCACATAGTGTGTGAAGACCCTAGATTTTTCAACCTAGTGTGTCCTGTGATGAACCAAAAGAATGACCCGATAACGGATCCGAAATGTGGAAACGAAGGAAACTAAGTGGCCACTAGAGATATACGTCATCCCTAAGGCATCAAAATGACTCCCCATGGCATGATCAAATTGCATTATATGCTATTGTGTGATGATGTGAACATACACGCAAATGTAAAATGGTATTTTAAACATGCTACAATGGCCCATAGCCTTATTACAACTTATTTACAACATTTGACATGTCAGACCTCCAAGTTAGAAAAATTACATTTCATAGACAAATCATGAACATGCTAACACTTGCATGTGAACAAGAATGTTTCTAAAGAAGCTCAATTCAGCAAATCACCCAAGCAATTGCAATCTCCAATCTTGTATCCTGTACCTGAAATATGCCCCAGTATCGTAGGGGTGAGTAAGATAAAGCTACTCGTAGGAAATGAGCATGCATCGACCTACGTTTTACAAGTGTACATGATTTAATCATTGTGGTTCATTCCACCAAACGTCTATGTCAAAGGTGAGACTCAGGGAGCATCCTAGCTACCTAAGATCATTTTTAGCATAAAACACATCCTTTATGCAATTTCAACAACACAAGAGCATGCTACACATAGCAACAAGATATAACATGCTTACACAAAGTAACTAGTTAGAAACATGCTTACACAAAGCAACTAGATATAGATTCTCAAAGTTATCAACTTGAAATCTAAATGCTAAATCAACCAAATATAGCAATTTAGTATAAATGTACTTAACAACATCAAATCGCCAATAGCCAAAACCACAGTCACAATATAAACATGATTGATAACTTGGAATTGAATGCGAAAACAAATAGTGGAAGACTTGGACATCACGTCTCGGACTAAACCAAGAACAAATTGGTTATTCCGGGCATTAACCCGCTGGGAAGACCACCCTAGTGCGCACTATCTCAATTGGGGAGAACTCATAGCTCCCGCACTAAAGCTGAACTTTAGCCATATCATAGTAATAATGTCCCAAGACTCCAAAATAATCAAATAAGTTCACAACTTATACGTAATTTATATAATGCACTAAGTCACCTTTCATGCACAAGTAGATTGTATCCACACAACACATGCTCTAAATCCACAACTACTATAGGATGACAATGTCGAATCTTCAAAGTGCGATTCGTTACACGCTATAACAATATAATCCAATATTGAAAACATAAACTCATAAATTCATTATAAGTCAAAAGTCATGCTTTAAACATACTATCAATGTCAAATACATGAGTTAATCAACAATACCATAGAAACGTAATTTAATCTATAAACTAATTAAATTCCCTAGGTTTCAAATCTCAATCAAATAGCCTCCAATTAATACATGATAAATAATATAGCATGGTCATTACATACACCACATCAAAACTCGATTAGGCCATAAGAACAATAAAGTGAAATTTAATTAAATCATGATAATCAAATCCCTAACTTCTAAAACAACATCAAATGGTTCCAAATTAACATATGCTAGAACATAAGTCATAGTTATCACAAATATCAAGTTAAACACTTAATTAGGCCAATAGAACCCTTAATTAGATTTTAATTAATCATTTTAATTAAAATCTCTAGATTTTCATACTTGTCCAAATGCTCTCAAATTAAAGTATGTTAAATAACATGCCAAGACATAATTTAAAAGTATATCACAAGTCAATTTCATGCAAGGTACGACCATGTGATTTAATCTTTCACAAAAGATAAATATTAAATAAAATATGCAATTTTTATTCAATCAATACCAATTTAATATATGTTAACAAACATATTAAAACATGATTTTCTAGCATGCCACAATTCAAATCAAAGTTATATATCATTATGAATTTTAAATCTTATACAAAGAAATAAAAATTACCAACTTTCTAAATTTGATACAAGGCATACATATAAGTTGTATAATCATGAGAAACACTCAATACAACACATATAAATCTGAAAACATTTCGTACCTCAATTGGAATGAAAATCCCAATTACCACCGAAATGAAATCGCCCTAAATTTTTGGTCCGCAAGACAGATATTTCAGCTTGTTACCTTCAACTTGGTAAATTCATAAAAATTCAGTTCTAATCCAAATTGAATGAATCCAAAGCCTAATGAAAGCTTAAACACTGTAATTTGATAATATCAATTTAGTTTAATAAAATTTTCTTCCAATTGAAACAGTGTTGACCCACAACTTTGAAACAAATTCTGCCCAGAAAACACATTTTCAGCCTGTAGCTTCCAAATTTGAAAATTCATGAAAAATTCATTTGACATCCAAATTGGGCAAACCTAATTTATTTTGGAAGTAAACATATGAGAGTGTAAAACTGGAAATTTAAGCCATGATCCAATGTCAAAAGGTTAGTGAAATAAATCATCTAAAAATGTGTTTTCCAGCTGCAATAAAAACATGGACAGCAGATAGTCTCGGATTTTTTAAAAAATTTAGAAATGCTCTAAAATTATGAAAAAATTCTGAGTAGTGTAAAGTCCATGGGGAAGGTTCCAGTAAAAATTTCAAGGTAATTGAAGCAACAAAGCTCATATAAAAATTCGTTTCCGGACCAGATAAGAAAATATTTAAATTTCCAGCAACTAGCTTGCAACTTCAAAAATTCATAACTAATTCATTTTAAATCCAAATTACAGGAAACCAAAACTAAATGGAACATAATTGATTATATTTTCATGTATATATTTAATTTGACAAGATTTATTTCAAGTTAAAATAGTTTAAGGGCATAATACAAGAGTCCTTCTCTTCTATGCATGTAAAACACTCAATAATGACATAAAAATACTTCAAAATAATAGATCAATACCTCACTAGAGAATTGAATCCCTAGATACCAAAGCAAAACTAGGAGTTAGGC
This sequence comes from Cornus florida, assembly GCF_030987335.1. Lineage (NCBI taxonomy): Eukaryota > Viridiplantae > Streptophyta > Magnoliopsida > Cornales > Cornaceae > Cornus > Cornus florida. The sequence continues at coordinate 68,552,741 of NW_026775577.1, forward strand.
TAGATACTTCAAGGGTTTTGAAGAGGAGGATGAGGGGAACAAAAAGTATTCCAAGCTTTATGGTCTAAAGTAAGTGGAAGGGCCTCAAAAATCAAGGTCAATGCCTAAAGCTTCAAGCTTCATCCATGGAGGCTAGGGTTTTGTGGTGAGGAAGAAAGAGATGAAATGTGAAAATGTGTGAGTGGAGGAAATAGAAATCCTTCACTCACTATGTGATCCTACACCATGGTTAACACACACATCTATTGTCAATTGCACAAAAACCCTCCTTTAAAACCATAATCCCAAAGTGGCCCAAAAATATTTGCAAGACTAAATTGTGAACTTACACTTGTCACCAATCCATGGCTCCTTCCTAGGCTTAATCCCACACCTACACTTGTCAACCATCCAAGCCAATAAGTGCACCAATCCTAGGCCAACATGTGGGTGAATCCTCACCCTCTAAATGTCATCATCCAATGCATCAAAGTGTTTCTACACAAATGTCAACAAGTGAACCAATGAGAGTGTGACACTTGTCACAATTTTCAAAAATAGTAAAAAGGTTCTTTTTGAAAATATCTTCCAAATTTAATTGCAAAATGGTCCCCAAGATGAAAAATAATTACTTTATTTAATTACACTAAAACTTCACAAGTTAAGAAGAATTACACTAAAGTATGCATTAATGCCCCTTTATGAAGGAAGTAAGCAATCAACATGCTTTTCTAGAAAAGTAAAAATACCACTATCATGGAAATCAAATATCATGAATGCATGCAAAACCGGAATCAAATCCGAGCATAAAAAGTGAGGTTGTGAAAGGAAAAAGGATAAACGAGAAAAAGACAAAATGTGAATAGTGTTCGGAAAAATAAAATATGGAAATGACACAATCCCCAAAGGAAGTTGTCAATCCAAGGAAAAGAGTCTTGGAAATCATTCCAGAGTACTCGAGACGATATCAAGTGATGGAAAATCGAACCCAAAAAGGAAAAGACAACGGAAAAAAATTATCCGTGAAAATCCGGGTTATTACAACCTTCCCACCTTAAAGGGATTTCGTCCCCGAAATCCAGCCCCAACCAACAAAAGGCAAAACTAGGATAACTACAGAGTACATCTCCGAGTATCCCACACAACACGCCACACTAGTGACCTTAAAGCTGAAAGGAACACACAAACCAGTGTCATTTGCAACACCGCAGTGTTTTAGCGGGCGCCCGCGAGAATCTGCCGTGTTTGGCGGGCCCCCGCGGGTCTTGGGCGGGCGCTCGAGAACACTGTTCCTGCTCCAGACATTTTTTTTTCAATGGGCCATATCTCACTCGTTTTAACTCCGAATTGGTCCGTTCTTGAGTCTAAATTGACCGCGTCAAAACGAGCTTTCCAATGGTACCAATTAGAGCTTCAGATTCTTCTTGTAGCTCAAGATATTCAAGTTTTAGTAAGGTAGTGTCAGAGTTTGGTTCGAACCGGGATAGGGTTTCCCTTCCTTCGACTTTAGGGCTTGATATCTCTTCCGTCCGAACTCCAAATTAGGTGATTCTTGAGTCTAAATTCATTAATTTTTTGTTATCTTTCCAATGGTACCAGTTTTAGTTTCAGAATTTTCTCATAGCTCAATATATCCTTGTTTTAGTGAGAGGGTGTCAGATTTGGTTTGAACCGGGATATGGTTCATCTGGGATTTCACTTCCTTTGGCCTTGGTACTTCATGTGAAGTTACCAAAGGATGTTTTATGATGTTTTAGATCTAATTTGACTTGTTGAAAGTTAAATTCCTTCCTCTTGGGGTAGGCTCTTCTCTTGTAGGGTTTTGATGCCTTTCTCATCATTTTGTTTTCGTTGAGTCTCGAAACTCTTTGAGAGTCCATTCTTGTGCCCTAAGAATAACGTACATCTGTTGAGGCCCTTTTTCTTCTTTTGCTTCCGCATCTTGGATCTGGTTCGGGTCATCACATGACACACTGGGTTGAAAAATCTAGGGTCGTTACAAAACCTGATTTAAATATCTTTAGGTTTGAATGCTTGGTAGACAACTTATCACGCAGCCAACAATTTGAAGTAATATTGGTTAATGGCCTCCTAACCCTTGATTCATGGCTATGTTGAAGTTACCCTGATATCTCTATGGCAAACACAGTCTGCATTGTGCTCCTTTGATGCTTAAAGATGGAGCTGACAGTAGTTATCTTAGATAGATCTTCATAAAATCATGTAAGCTCTCTACCTTTATACAGTCCATAATTTTTTTCAACTCATTTAGCTTTGTTGCTTTGTGGGGAAAACAACAATGGGTGATATCAACTTATTCCTTATGCATAATTATATCATATGCTTCTTATTTATGTTGCTTATGAATTGTTATTTACTACTTTTCCATTAGAAAAATGAATACTTTGATTTCCACACAAGCAGATATGAAGTAGGCTACACAGACCTCAGCTAATTTAAAATAACCAAATTGAAATACTTTGGGCCCTTTAATTTTGGGCAAGGTAGCCTCAGGCCCCAACAATCGATTGTTCCACGGATATAAGTTGCAGCTAATGCATGCATCAATCTTTTCTTTGAAGTTAAAAGTTTGGGCCTGAATAGTTGTAGGCAAGGTGTAATATCTGGTCATATTCTCATAATCGAAACTCTTGACTTGACTCAAAAAGGGTCAACCACTTCTTTATATATATATATATATATATATATATATATATATATATATATTTTTTTTTTTAAACTCAAAAAAAAGAACTGATGTTTACTTATTTAAGCATGTTTTGTTATATTTAAATGCTTTATAATAATGTTCATGTTTTGTCATATTCTCATGTCCGTCCTGGATCTCAAACAGATTCTGAATTGTTTCTTTATACTGAACTTAACATGAAGTGAAAATTGAAGTTGTTACCTGTATATTTCGGTAACTGTTGTTGGTGACTAGCTTGAACCATCTATTGTGCTAAATCATGCAGCAATGGCAAAATTCTTGGTGGTATGAGAGTTGGAGGTGTATAAATAGCATTTTCCAAGCTATTATTGTGGTGCTCAGAATGATTACTCTTGATTCCAGAGTCACCCTGGTTCAGTGGCGATCCTGATGACGATCATAGTGCATTTAGGAGACACTTAAAAAAAAATGATCAAGTTCCACGAGTTCGCTGAAAAAAGGAATATAAAAATAAATAACTGCAGCCTACTTGGCTAGGAAAACTGTGTCTTAATTCATGAATTATTAGTTTAGTCTTAAAGATGCATCATGTATAGTTGAATTTATAAAACACAAAAGAAGTAACAAATTATGAACTCTGAAGAGAATCAATAATGTCTTTGATAAAAACACATTCTACGATCTGTTTATGCAGATTAGGTAAGGAAAGGTATTTATAAGATACAAAATAGTTTCAATTAAAGAAATGATAGCACAGAAGTGAAACATTGGTCAATTATCTTGATTTTTGATTAATATCTTGAAATAAACACCAGAAATATGATATATGATTACATGCACATGATTGGCAACCAATACCCAGAAACATCATAAAATGTCTTAAGAAAAAATCCCCCTTAGCAACTAGAAGAGACTCGGGAAAAGCAACATATCCAGAAGTTCAAATCCTTTTAACCTTAAAAAATTAATAATAATAATAATAATAAAAGAAAGAAAGAAAATTGACACACTAAAGTCACAGGAAAAAGATTACGAAAATATTTTATTTTAATTGTCCAGAGAGAATCATACAAAAATTAGTTATAGGAGTAAAAGGAATCACAATAATAGCCATGCTATATGGGAAAAAATGCCAAACAACATTGATCCAGGATGTTCATAAGATGAGCTTGGCTGAAATCAAAATTCTGAAACTAATATGTGGCGACGAAAGAAAGGATAAATTAGAGTAAAAACATTCACGGGATAGAGGAAGTAACATGAATTCAAGATAAAAAAGAGAAAAACTGACTAAGATGCTTGGCCACCTACAAAAGAGATGCACTAGTGTGGAAGAGAGAAGTGGTCTGTGTTGATGGGAAATGCCACAAAATGTGAGTAAAGGTAAAAAGACACGTAGTAGTGTATTGCTTAACTAAAATTATGATGCTTTCTTATGGTAAGATGAGGGGTGGCAGTTAAAGGAACAATAGCAGCTAAAGATATCAGATACAAATCACAGAAGGCATCATTAAGAATGCTAGAGCAAACCTATAAGATGCCAAGAGTTGCTTGAACTCCTCTTCCAACTTTGAAATAGCCTTAGTAAGTAATAGTGGGTAATTACACTTACCTCCCCTGGGGTTTGGGGTAATTATAGCCGGTACCAATAGAAACCAAGCTTGGGAAGTTCGTTTGTTCAATAATAAACCCTTGTTTAGAGCCTACCACTGAAAAAAAAAAATGCCTGTAGTGTCCATCATATGTCAGTTCTATCTTGGCAAATTCCATCCTGTATCCAACACATAACTAAGCTATATATTTTTAATTATCCTGCTAGTCTAGTATAAACAACTTTCATTTTCATTCAGATATTATCAATTATATAAGAGTGTTTCTACTATGATTCCTCCATTGATTCAAACAAAGGGCTTGAGTTGGTTTTCCAAACATGACATATGATTTCCAAATGTCAGTTTTAAAAGAAAAATCATAACAGCTTTAGTCAATCGTCAAGAAATAGACAATTAATAGACAAGGGAAAACATTAGAGTTCATCATTTGATATTCAAATATCGGACAAATATAGGTGGAAGACATGCTAGATGCATTCATGACTAAATATCTATAAAACAATAATTCTTCTTCTCTTTCACCAACTAAAAGGAAAAACTACAATTAATATATACAATTTACCGGGGTAAAAAATACAAGTAAGATATACAAAATGAAATATAAATTGAGAATATATATGTAAACTATTTGAGTCAAAACATTTAAGTGCATAGATAGCTTCTTTGAGGCTAAAGAGCTGTTCAATACCTTTAAATGAACAACTTCCAAGTGTCTCACTGCACAGGCCATGACACTTTTTTATTTCTTCAGGCCTGTAGCTACATTAAAGGCCATTGTTCACTAGAATGAAAAATGTTCACTAAGTATTTCCAAATGAAACAAAAAAAACGTGGATCCGTAGAATATTTTATCACACTCTACCTGAAAATATGTTTGATGGCACTAATATGTAGATTTGGGTTCATCTACCCTATGAGAATCACTACAATCCTTAATCCCAAAGCTGCACTTTCTTGGCCTTTAAAATACCATGGTGCAATACTGTCATGGTACATGTATCTGACTGTATACCCTTAGAAGACATCTTATCAACAAGGGTTACAGCTCTATCCATGTCTCATTGGCTGCAATAACCGCAAATAAGAGCTGTGTACGTCACTGTATCAGGTTCTAGACCTCTATCAATCATTTCGTTAAAGTGGCCAATAGCATCCTGAAGGTTATCTGATTTATAGAAATTTCAATCAAAACTCTGTAACAAATAACATTAGATTTTAGTTCCGCATCCTTTATTTCATTCCGAAAAGTCAAAATGTCCTTTATTACTTCCTTTTTCCCTTCTGCATTTAGAAAGGATCTAGCCCTTTTCAAATTTACTTTAAAATGGCCATCAAGCAAAACCGTGTAAGTGATAACATCAGGTTTAATACCTCCCTCATATCATTGAAAAGATCACGGGCTTCTCGCAAACAATTTTCTCTGCAATAACCATTTATCATCATTGTGTAGGTAATGACATCAGGAGTCAACCCTCTTCCAACCATAGTATCAAAGACCTGCTGAGCCTTTATCATATCTCTGGCAGATAAAAAGAAGATATAAGCTTACTGTACATTATATTACAAGGGGCATTATCTGAAGACAGCACTGCCTCAAATAGCAAAAGGGCTTTGTCATTTTCACCTTCAATACATAAATTTGTCAAAAGTTTTAAACAATAACTCTTTTTCAATATGATTCCTTACCTAGAAAGCCTCTTAAAAATTTCATAGGCCTCTCTTGTGTAGTCTACTTTGCAATATCCATTAACCATTGCAGCATAATTGTCAAAACATTTTTCTTCCTAACTATTGAAAAACATCTCAGTTTTCTTCACCTTGCCCCCTTTGCATAAGCCTTCAATGATGATGTTGTGTATAATAGTGCTGGGTTTCAAGCCTTCTGCCTCCATATTTTTAAGAAGGTAAAGTGCTTCTCGTGCAAGGCCATTTCTAGCAAACCCACTAGCAAGAACATTGTAAGTAACAATATCAGGTTTTCATTTGTTTCATTTCCTTAAGTAAATCCAACGCATCAGCAAGTTTTCCATGAAGATAGTATCCATTCAGCAAAGTTGTGTAATGCACAATATCTAGAACCATGTTCCTACCCTTCATCTCAGCAAGCATCCTCGACGCTTCTTTCATTTTCCCCAATTTTTAGAAAGCATCGACCACAATATTATAAAAGACTTCATCCAGGAAAATCCCCAAGTATTTAAAGTTATTTAATTGGTCTACTGCCTCTGCAGCCAAACCCATTTGACACAAACATTGAAGGATTGGGCCAATGATCGTGCAGTTGGTTTGATACCCTTTGACTCCATTTCATTATGGATAGCCAAAGCTTTAATTATATTCCTGATCGTACAGTATCCTCGAACTAATTCAATGTAACTGTATGCATCTGGGACCAGCCCCTATTTTTCCATATCAAATAAGACACTTTTCACTTTTTCCAATTTCAACTCCTTGGCAAACCCATGAAACACAGCAGTATAAACATATACATCGATTGGCACATTTACCTCACTCCATGCTTGGAGCAATTGATACCCCAAGTCAGACCTCCGATGTGTGCAAAGCCCTTCAATATAAGCCGCGTAAGTAAAGATATTAGGGGTTACTCCAGCTTCCTCTATCTCTTGAAAGATGTCAATAGCCTCTTCCAGATCGCCTTTCCTACAATGTGCCTTAATCACAATACCATAGGTGTAGACATTAGGACTTAAACCCAGCCTCTTCATTTGTTAATAAATGGCCACAGACATATCCACTTTACCACTTATAATCAACCTATTCATAGGAAAATTACATGTCATTATATGCGGTATGAATCCACGCCTTCTTGTTCTAAACAAAGTATCAATGGCCTTATCAAACATGCCAAGACTAACATAAGCCTTAACCAATGTATCGAATGCTCGAACTAACTTATTGGGCCCCTCGGCCTTAAGCCCCTCCATAACTGCTTCAAACAAAGCCAAAATGTTGAAACCCAAATCCTCTTCTTCCGAACCAATAACCTCCAACCAAATTGAATCCAACCTCATATCCAAACCCCAATAACATAGTATCCTAATAATCATCATGTAAGATCCAACGGTATGCCGAAACCCATTTTCCTTCAATTCACGAAAAAATGAAAATGCAAAACTGGTTTCTCTTCTTAAATTGTTCAGAATTTCAATAACCCTAGATGAATCCAATTCCGCTATGTGATAACCTAAAGAACTATGGTTTTTGGTGCATATAGTTGTTCATCAGAAACTAAGTCTGACAAGTAAGGACTCAACTGGGCAAGCGTCGAATCTGATTTAAATTGAATAAATTGAGAAAATTTGATCAATTTGCTGCAACATACCAACCTGGTAGTAGAAACCCACAAGGAAAATCGGTATACATTGGCAAAATATCTTGTCTTCAGATTAATTTACAAATTCACAGCATTCTAGAGAGAGAGTATCTAATAATATCAACAACTAACATAGATGTTTTGTGTGCTTTCTAGAGAGAGAAATTGAAAAGGGTTCTTGGTAATATTTGATAGAGAGAGAGAAAACTAACTTTGAATGGCAGCGGAAGTTGAACCTTGTGATAGTTCGTGGTTGACACAACTTTGGCCAAATCCCTATTTTCCAGATATCCCTAAACCCATACAACCACGAACTCAAGCAACATGTAAATGTTTTTATTTTCTTTTAGGGTAAAGTACACCAACACTCCTAGGTTTGGCATAAGTACGTGTAGATGAAAATTATCCTTTTTTTTGGACAATCACACCCCTTTATGTTTGATAAAATAGACAAAGACACCTTTATAATGGTGAATTGACTTTATTACCTTTAAATATAAAATTGACAAATACAATTGACTTAAATACCCTTAAATCAAACAAGTTTAAATGGATTATTGGTTAAAACCCATATGATAAACCTAAAATCCTTACCCATTTATTCTCTTTCCCTTCTTTCCGACCCTAACCCAAACAACTAATATATATATATATATATATATATATATATATATATATATATATATTGTTCGTATATATACACACGCACACATATATCATCACCACCACAAATTACGTGCGCACATATATCATTAAGCAAGGCCTATTTCGCTGAAATTAACATTATGGAGGTTCTCTACGCTTTGATGCAGAATTCCTTTATACTGAATTATGGATTGACAGGGCCAATTTTGTTGTATTTCATCCACATGTGGATTTAAAGTTATTTTTTTCTGTTAAACCTTCATGTACTTGCTTAATTTTTTTTCAGTTGATTTCTTGTGCAGTTGCAATGGCTACTGAGACTTCTGCAAAGGTTATTGATGGAAAAACAGTTGCAAAACAAATCAGAGATGAAATAACTGCCGAGATATTTAGGATGAAAGATGTAATAGGTGTTGTTCTAGGATTAGCAGTTATACTAGTTAGGGATAGAAAGGATTCTGCAACATATGTACGCAACAAGAAAAAAGCTTGTTAATCCATAGGGATTAATTCATATGAAGTCAAGGGTGGATCCAACATTTTTGAATGGGGTGGGCTAACTTTGGATTGGGCTAATTTGGGGTGGGATACCATTAACAAATTTTATTTTATTTATTTTTTATTTTTTATTTTTTTGGTTTGGGCTTAAAGTAGTATGGTAAGCTGAAGCCCACCTTCGCCTACCCCTAGGTTCACCTTTGTATGAAGTGCGTTTGCCTGAGGACTCCATAGAACAAGAAGTGGTCAAATATTAACTGACTTCAATGATGATACCTCTGTTCATGGCATCCTTGTTTAGCTACCTCTTCCTTTTATATGTTAATTTCAGCAAAATAGGCCTTACTTGATGATATATATGTGTGCGTGATTTGTGGTGGTGTATTCACCGGTCGCTTCATCCCCGCCAAGAAAACAGAGGTCGGCTCTCCGACGCTCATCTCCACCGCGCGCCGCCTTCTAGCCACCGCACTCCTCGACGACTTGTCGAACTTCTACTTTGCCCTAATCTCCCAAAACTACCTTCCCCTCTATTCATTCAGATACATCCACAACTCTCTGTTCTCACGATCACAGTCCATTGAGTCAAATCGCGAGTTGACTCGGTTCCAACACCAGAGCTTCATCGAGATACTCTCCAACGAGCAACAATTGTGGGATTGGTACACGATGAGAGGAGAGAACATAATGTCGCCGGAAGTCCCGTTCGAGCGATTCCGAGTCGGCTCGCAGTTTTTCATACTGACTCGGTCTCACTCGTTGATAGTGATCAGAGACCGAAAGCTATGGAGGAAGTTCAAATTGCCTTGTTTGTTTGAATTTAGACTCGTGTTACCCAAAAGAACACTATTTCCCAATCCTTTTGTCAATGGAGGATCCGAATGGGTGTAGTCACTACACTCTCACTCAGGTCAACTATACCAATAGTACGGGTGGGCACCTGATAAACGTTGAATATTGCATATTCAAGCACCCTTATTTACATTAGTTAAGTCCATTAATTGAATATAATGTATAGTTTATCTTTATTTATTTGTTTTCTTCTACTTTCAGGTTGGTTCCTGACGGGAGCGCGCAGGGCGCGGCTGTTTTTACACGCCAAAATTGATGTGGTGAATGTGCGGTTCAAGAAAAGCCTTTTTGGTCAAGTTTAAATTTATAAAAACCACTACCACTACTACTACTAACGTAGCAAGAGTGAGTAGGTATCGTCCCAAGGGATTATGAGGATCAAGTAATGTCATGGAATCACAATTAGGGCTAGTAGGTTGAGTGATCAAACAATTGGTTGGTTGGTTGATTAAAGAGCAACTAAATTAAACTAAGTAATAGCAAAAGAGTGCAATTAAGAGTAAGTAAGAGAGAGAGAGAGATCTTGGGGTTTAGAGATCACCACCAAACAATACATTTCTATATTATTGACAAGTGATTAATGAGGGAAAATGGTGTGTTGTAATATTGGTGTGTGTGAATTTGGTTGATTCAACAAGTAAGGATGACTAGTTAAGCATGTATTGTCTAAACATCATGTGAAAGGCACAATATATCTAAGCAATGAAGCATATATTGTCTAAACAACATGTGAAAGGCACAATAAATCAAAACAAGTCATTAATCCTTTCATTAAGCTCACAATCCAAATACAACCCAAGGATAGAGACATATGCTAATTGTATTCAAAAGCTTAGATCATCAAACAACAAGCATAGATTGTCCTCCCATTTAACACTACATTACAACTACACTACATCTACACTACTAGCATGAAAATAAACTAAGGGAGAGGCACAATCCATCAAGAGATAAGCATGAACCATCAAGAGAATCACAAAAGCATTCTTTTAAGCACAATGTTTTGACAATCTCCAAATCTATAGCATCAATATACATAGAAATCCATCAATAACACAAAATCTAGAGACAAGCACATAAACATCTATTCTAGCATACATAGACATATGGATAGAATGAAATGACCAATTGAAAGCATTAAACCACATAAATTATTAAATAAATAAGATCTATATATATCAAAGTGTCAAAACATCAATTACAACACTAATCCCTCAATAATACACAAGATTAAGATATCGAAAGCATGCTTGGGGCTAACTCTAGCCCCAAGAGGATGTGTGAAGACCCTGGTTTTTAGGCCAGCGTGTCCTGTGATGAACCGAAGATTGACCTGATAACGGATCCGATATGTAGAAGCGAAAACAAAAAACAAGACTCTAAAAAGTCAAAGTGACCTTCCATGAGGTCGTGGAACTTAACAAGAACTGATGCGGAAGTAAAAGATTGAAAACATGACAAATAAGCCCCCAGGGGCAAAATACTCATTTTTGAAAAATGTAGATTCGGGTGCCACCGAGCACACCGTTGGAAAGATAACAAAAAAATAATCAGGATGGACTCAAGAATCGCATGATACGGAGTCCGGACAAAGGAGAAATGGCCTGACGAAGAAAAATGAGCACTTAAGGCTAAAAGGGTAAATTGGTAATTATCCAGGAATATCCGAGTACAACCGAGCACACCGTTGGAAAGATAGCGAAAAATTAGTCAAGTTCAAAAAAAAGTTCACTTGATTTGGAGTCCGGACGAGGGAGAAACGAGGGTTTGAAGTTGAGACGTCGCGGCGGCCCGACGAAGGCCATGGTGCACACGGCGCCCATGCGCGAGCCCACCGGCGCGCATGCCGGCGCCCAAAGACATGGCTGGTGGCAGCCCTTGGCTGCTGCTACATTTTTTTTGATTTGCCCAGAACTGAGGCTTGAAATGAAGGTCAAGACGAGTTTTTCTGGAAAAACACGAAGAAGAAACCCTTCCTAAAATCGAGTTTTCTACCTGACCATGAATGGAATAAAAAAAAAACTCACTGTGAAATCCCCAAAATGCCCTTAGATTAAAACTGAACAAGTGGGTTAAAAGTTGCTACAGTGACTGCTGCAACTGAAAGCAAAAACGGGCTAGAAGATGAATTTTTCTGGAAAAACACAAAGAAGAAACCTCCTCAAGATTGAATTTTCTACGTGACTCCCGAGGGAATTAAAAAAAAATGCAATGTAGAATGCCCGAAATGCCCCTCCATGAAATCTGGTCATGGAGGTCCAAAAAGCTGCTAAACTGAAAAACTGAGAGCTGAACTTCGTAAGCGATTTCCAACATCAAGACGATATTTTCTGGAAAAACACGGAAAAGAAACCCCCCCTAAAATCATGTTTTCTATTCAAACATGTTGAAAGAAGAAAATAAAACCACCGTGAAAGGTCCATAATGCCCCTAGAACAGAATATGCAAAAAAAAATGCGACATGAATTCACAAGAGGCTCAAAACACAAACGATAAGGTTTTGCTCGGAAACGACCATGCACGTAAACGTAACTTATCTATTTGGATGTGCTACATTGGTCCACGACTTAAAAATACCACCGATACAAAATCCGATCCCCTAACGGGTAAAAAGGTAAAAATGAAACTTGGAATGAAAACTCGGAATCCAAAAATGTAAAATGGAGTCAAATGACCATTTGGCCCTTGGCCACACTTCATACAAGATTAATAAGACCATATGAAAGAATGGAAATGGAATTCCCACACCCGATACAACCATGGTGAAGTAATGACTTGCGATTTTTCAAGATTTTCACAATATTTCATGAAGTTAAAAAGTACATAGAATACAATATACATGTCATTGGCCTCCGGCCTCATCTCATACATATCAAATACAGTGAAAGGAGTGTACTTAAGTACACGTTACATACATGGAATCAAATATACATATTTTGACATATAAGTCTACAAAATGACATTTCATGCTAACATTTGCATGAAATGGAAACTTGAAAGCTACACGACATCCAAGGAATGCTAGGCGTCACGAACCAAGTCTTCGTACCTGAAATATGCCCCAGTATCGTAGGGGTGAGTAACATAAAGCTACTCGTAGGAGATGAGCATGCATCGACCTAACATTTTACAAATTTATCACCTTAAGGTGAAACATGTTAAAGGGGCTCATGCAACCTAACATCTATGTCCAAGTGAGACTCGGGGAGCATCCTAAGCTACCTTAGAGTCTAAGCAACAAGAATCATGATATACATACGTGTATGAAATGAATTATGGTTGGGATAATCCAAAGAACACGACAAGAAGAATGCTTGAGCATAGATTAACATGAATTGCATTTTCAATACAATTGAACTAGGTCTAGAGTAATCCATACAACATGACAAAAGCATATTTGAATACAAGTTAACAAGAATCACATTATCCATGCAATTCAACAACAAAAGAACATGTTATATAATGCAACAAGGTTTAAGTTCTCAAAGCCATCAACTTAGAATCTAAAGCACAAAATAACAGTAGTGGTTCATGCCACCTAGCGTCTATGTTATAAATGAATCAATAGGATCAATCCTAAGCTTTATTAGAACGTCAAAACACGATTTTCAATATCGATGCAATTTAACCAACATTGGAACTTCCAATACAACGCATAAAGCACAATTTTGCAAAGTTAACATCATGTAACTTAAAATGGAATGACAAATAAGGAACAACAAGTTACAACATCATCTAGTTATCAATTTGAAAATGAAATGTGAAATCAAACAAAGTGGATACTCGGACGTCACGCCGGATCAGACTGACAACATAGTTACTTTAGGGTTACTAGCCCATGGGTAACCTCCCTATGTGCGCACTAGACTATATAGAGGGACTATCCCCCATACTAGAACCGCGTCCTAGCCATAGCCAAACAACAACATCCCCAAGTTTTCAAAATCAACAAGTTGTGCAACAACGCATATATCAACAGAAATATGAAAGATAATCAACTATCTACTAAGCACAACCAAATTTGGAAACCTATACAATACATGCTCTAAATACACAACTAATATGATATGATGAATGTCGAATCTTCAGTGTGCGATTCGTTACACGCTATGTATGAAAGATGTTAAACATGAAGTGTGCAAATCATTGCACAAGGCAACAATATATTCAATAAGGAAAACATATTATCACGAATACAAACATAACAACTATGTTATCCAATGTTCAAAACATAACCAAATGAATATACAACAAGTCTAAGTCCATGATTTGAATATAGAAAACACTTCTAAAACACAACTAGATCATAGAGCAAATTGATAGAATTTAAATAGATAAACACAATTAAATTCTCTAGATTTTCGATTCAATTTCAATTAACCTCAATTTAATACATGTTAAAGGGCATGGCAAGGTCATCACCTATATCCATTCTAAAACTCAATTAGGTTGTTAGAACAACAAAGTAGAACTTTAATTAAATCATGCTAATTTAAATCTCAAGGTTCTAAAACAACTTTAGATAGTCCCAAATTAATATATACTAGTAAACAAGTCATGGCCAATACAAATATCAAGTTAAAACCTTAATTAAGCTAATAGGACCACAAAATAGATTTTAATTAAAATCTCTAGATTTTTAAACTTAACCAAATGCTCTCAATTTAACATATCTTAGAGAACATGCCAAGGACTAATGTAATATCACATTACAAGCTTATTTCATGCAAGTTACACATATGTAAATTAAACTTTCACTAAAGTTAAATATAAAATAAAGGTTGCAATTCTCATGCAATTAATCCCAATTTAATATATGTGAACAACCACACCAAAGCTTAATTTTCTAGCATGCCACAATTCAATTCCAAGTTGTATATCACCATGAGGATTAAATCTTAAACAAGGAAATTAATTAAATGAAAGGTTTCAAAACCTCACCGAATATTCTAAATCAAATATATGTGAAGCTATATGACATGTAGATCAAGAATATCAAGTCAGAATTCAAATGGAGCGAATAATGCACTCGGGGCAAATTAATTAATAATTACTAATTTTCAAAACACCTCCAATCACTTTCAAATTCAACTATGTTGGAGAGCATGCTAAGGCCTAATTTAATATGCTAACACATATTGATTTCAAGCTAGTTAAGGCCATGTGAATTAATCTTTCACTTAAGATAAATATTAAATAAAATCTTTAATACTTATTCAAATGTTCCAATTTTAATACACGACAATGAGCATATCAAGGGGCAATATAAAATCATACTACATGTTTAAACTAAGTCATGAGCAACCGGGAAAATTAGATCCCGTATAAGAAAAATAAATAATAAAATCTCTAGATTTTATATTTAATCATGCAAACAAGTAGTAAGCATCACAAGCATGCTATATAACAAGAATTTAAACCTAGAACATCTCCTACCTCAATTTGAGATGAAAATCTCAAAAGCCATCAAAATGGAACGGCTCCGAATCCGACAAAACTACTAGGTTTTGTTGGGGACAACGCCGTGAACATAATCTCCATCAAAGCCCCATCAAAATCATAACTTGACCTCAAAACCAAACTCAAGAAATGGTCAAAACTGAATTCTAATAAGGGGGAAAGGTAGAGCATGGCGAGGGGAACAACAAACGTTAAGGCCGAAGACTTTCCATCAAGGAAAAGTGAACCAAAAGAGGAGAGAGAAGATGGCAGCACCCCTTGGGCTGCCATGGGAGCTCCAAGTCGTGCATGAAGAGGGGAGAAGATGAAAAATGAAATATCTCACCCCCCTTTTATAGAAATCTCAAAAAGTGCCCCGAACGGGCCCCGCCGGGTTCGAAAAAGTAAAATTTGAGCAGATGCGCTCAAATGGCAAAACTTTGTGAACAAAAAAGATTCAAAATGATAAAATATGAATAACGGAAGAAACGGCGTCAAAAACCGATTCCCGAAAAGAAAGTTATGCCCAAAACTAGTTTGGCACAAACCGGGGCCAAAAACCCTGAAACTGGAAAATATCGACCAGGAGGAAATTCCAAGAGTACACAACTCGACGAAATGTGAAAATGAATCCTGTACGTGGATCTAGGCTCAAAACAAGACATTTTGCAATAACTTTCATTAATTGCACAATGGCCCCTCCAAAAAGTGAAAACTGCATTTATGGCCCAGAATGAAAATATCTTCCTAAAATATTTTCCTAAAAACCTCTGAAATAAAATATCTTCAAAAGATATTTATGGAAAACACCCCATGAAAAGAAAATAATTTCAAAGAACTTTGCATCCATGCCCCTATGGACACCGGGAGCAACCAGAGTACTTTCTTGCAAAAGTAAAGATACGTATTTCGAGGAAACCACTCAAGATGAAGGCACTTGAAGTCAAAAACCAACTCCGAGCACGAGAAGTGAGGTTGTGCCAAAAATTGACAAACAGAGATAAGACAGAATAAGGAAAAGGACGAAATAGCGTATAGTGTCGAAAAACGAAAAATATGAAAATGACTCGATCCTCAAAGGAAGTTGTCAATCCACGGAAAAGAGTCTCAGGAACCAATTTCGAGCACTCGAGATGACACTAAGCGACACGAAACAGAACTCAGAAAAGAAAATTAAACGAAAAAAATTAATTCGTAAAATTTCAGGAAAAAAGGAAAGGAAGGAAAATTTTCGAGTCATTACAGGATGTCTAGCCACTCATGGTGATGATGCTCCAACCCTCAAGGGCTAATTCCATGGTTGAAATCTGCTCCTTGTTGATGAAGAGTCTCTAGCCTCCTCCTCCTCTAAGCTTCCTCTCCAAGAGATGATATGAAAATAATGTTGGCTCCACTTTTTGTAAGAACAATCCTTATCCTTATATAGGTAGGTCAAAATGATACCTAAAATGAGCTGGGGTCGTGCACACAATATTCCCTAATGATTAGACAAAGGACAACTTTCAATGAGATGGAATTTTAACTTTTTCGCACTGGAGGAAGTTCGATCGATCGAACCTTGAACTTGGATCGATTGAAAGTAAGTGAAATCGATCGAATTTAGGCTGGATCGATCCAACTGGTTGAGCTTTTTGGAAAAAGACAAATCCGAGATGTTTATGGGGGATATTTATGGGAAAAGGACAAAAGTGGTTAGTGGGTGGTACAGCTGTAGATAGGATCAATCATTTGAATAAGGACAAAAGTGTTCGATCGATCGAAGGATGGTGTTGGATCGATCGAACTTTTGGAATTTTATGTTTTTGGGGTCAAGGCTTGGATCTATCTTGAAGTGTTGAGATCGATTATTGTTCGATCGATCGAACCTTGAACTTGGATCGATCGAACTTTGCTGCTTGCCACCTTTGGCTTCATTTGCTTCCTTCTTTCTCCACTTTGCTCTTTTCTTTAATTAATCCCAGAATTGCTTCAATTAAGCTCTTATTTGGCTGAGTTAGCATATTTTCGGGATAAGTTCCTGAAAAAGGAAATAATACGAAATCAATCTAAAATGGTAAAGTAAGATAGATAAAAGTACTAGAATGCCTAAGCTTAAGGGGTTTAAATACGCACTTTTCAGTGCTCATCACACCCCCAAACTTAAATATTGCTAGTCTCTAGCAATGAACTAGAAAGTAAAGGAATGAAATAAAGAACTATACGAGTATGAATCTAGAAAATAATAAATAGATAATGCCACTTTTGTAGGGAACACGATTGCTCTTAGCACATGCAACAAGCCTTTTAAACCTCTAGGTTACTCCTAGTGGACGAGTGAAGTCTCGTGAGGGTTTCCAGAAATGGTACCCACAAACATTAAGCTCATTCTTTCGAAAAAGGCACCAATATTGCAAACAAGCATTGGGAGAAAACTACCTCAAGTATGCAATTTTTCAGCCCTTTTTAAGTAATCTCCCAAAATTTCAACATCAAGCAAGCAAGTATGGTCCTCCACACATCAAGAAAATGATCATGCAAATCAAAATAACTCTAGAATCCTTTTGAGTGGACCGGCATCAAATGTGTTGCTATTTAAGTCAACTAAAGAATTAATCACATCCTTACCCTCAAACTAGCACACAAATCTAGTACCGATCATCAAGACAAAAAGTGGACCTTTTATTAAAGCTTTATTGTTCTTGGTGCGCTTATTCTTTTCACTCATTTTTTTTATTTTTATTTTTTATTTTTTATTTTTTTTATTGAGGATCAAAGATAGAAGTATAGTGCAATGTGTTGATCTATTAAGCTTTCTAGCGATTCATGAGGTCGAGCGTTAGGTCAATGACTCCCAAACCAGACGGCTTTAGGGCACTAGGTGTTCAAACACCCCTACGGACTTACAAGCTCAAATCAACTAGGCTACAAATCAAGACAACAACCATTTAATCATTTCCTACTTCTCACCTTTTTGGGAGAAGTCCTCACTTTTATTGCTTTTGTTTCCCTTTTTTATTATTATTTATTTATTTATTTATTTATTTTGAATACAATTATTAACCTAGAGTTTGGGCCCTTCACCTTTCGGCGCGAGAAGTTCAATGCTTGATGAGGCTAGAATCCTGGCTACTTAGTGAAAAGGGATTGTTATCCACCTTTATAAAAAATGAAAGCTTTCAATGCACTACTAGCTCAATTGGGATATAACCAATTCAATAATTAACAAATCATGTACCCCACAAATGAATGCTAGTGTGCGCCGGTGCTAGTGTAGAAGACTAGAGTGAATCTCAAAACAATCACAAAATCAAAATGATGTGGACCACAAGTGCAAACAAGATATTAATTGTTCGAAAAATTTACTCCTAAATGGCATTCATAAGGCATACAAGGAGTATTGGACTCTCAAGTCAAGCAATTTTTAAATTTTAAGAAATATAGTCCTCAAAAGATCAAAATCATAGCTAAATATGGACCAATCATAGAAATATCCCTCAAATACACAAGTCATGCTAAAAATTCAAATTTAAAACTAACATTGTAGAGCACCATTCCCCCCAAACTTAAATTGCACAATGTCCTCAATGTGCAAAGAGAACAAACGAAAGAGTATACCAGTGTAACTAAGCAAGAATGATCGGGACTGAAGTATCCGAAGTGGGTGGCATGGCCCCCCTAAACTTGGGATGAACTGTGGTCCTGAAAATTAGCACTTGGATAAACTTATCAGATAAGAAAATGGGATAATCAGTGCACAGTGGTCATATAAGTGTTAATAGGATAAACAGATAACGAAATGAGAGAGGTATAAGGGTGGTCCTGAAAATTGGGTAGCACTCTCTCACTGAAGTCACTGTGATGCACCTGATGGAGTTAAACATACAGATATGAGAATACAATCATATGACATCCATAGCAAAAATAGATATATAAAATAGAGAAAGTGTAGGTACAACAAAAATATTAAAGCCGACAGACCGGCTGTAAAAATAATACAGTGATAGTAATAAAGTATCAAAAGGAGAGAGGGATCATAAGATGGAAAGGACTGGGAGCTCAAGAAGATGAGGTAGGACGGGTAGGTCTGGCTCCGCGGATGTCTCTGGATAAATCTCTGAATATGGTCGCGACATCCGTGCGGAAGGTAGCAAACTCAACTCTATGGGCTGTGAGGTCAGCTCGGATGGTAACAACAGCATCCTCGAGCGTCTGTAGACGTACTCCAAAGCCGGGGGTCATATCTGGAGTCTCAGGCATAGATGAATCAGTAGAAAGCTCCTGAGTCTGCTCCTGCTCATGAATTGGCGACCTGGCTAGAGAGTCCTGCTCTGCATCATCTACAGGGTGCTCTAAGTTGATGTCTAAATGTTCGGCAGCTGGATCGACTGGTGTATCGTCCGCTGCGGGATGTGCTGCTGTTCCCTCTGCCTATACCTGTGCCCCCTCCAGCTCCAACTCTGCTGCAGCCAGTACCGCGTGGTCCTGCAACCTGGTAAGAAGGGAGCGGTAGGTCTTATTCCAGTCCTTCCTGAGGAAGTGACAGGAACCTCTCTCAGGGTGCTCTCGAGAATGGATGGGATAACACTGGTCAATGAGAATCTGGGTGATGAGGTGGCTGAAAGGAAGAGACTTAGCTCATCCGGGCGTCTCCTTACTGATGTACTCATCATACAACTTCCTCATCATGCTCCAGATAAGAGCAGGAATGGACACCCAGTGCCCGGTGTAGAAAGAGTAAAGGGCTATTAGATAATCACTCCTTATCTGAATCTTGTGCCCTACCATGTATATATTCCGGTAAAGGACGGAATCAGTAAACCATAGGTTGTCTGGAAGGTATGTCCGGGTGGCAAAAGTCTCGCCACTGGCATGGTGACCTATGAGGGAAACTGCCATGTCGGCATATGAAGGCCTGAATAGCCTCGGATATGTGTCCTGAAGCTCTAGAGGACATTTGTGTGGACAACCGTAAGAGCGAGCTAAAGTGTCCACTGTAATGGGGATCGGATGGCCATCGATAGAAGTGACCATCTCGGCTGTGGTACGCGGCAATGGTTGGAGGTTCCGGTAGAATAATCGAACCAGTCGTGGGTAGACCGGCTCTGTAATGGGGGTAAGAATAGCGACTAGGCCCCTCTGAATAATATCCTGGTAGGTGGATCGGGTCAGCACCGATCGAGAGAAGAAGGCCGTGTCAAACTCTGACTCATGGTCGAGTGTCATGCGTGCATATCAAGGCGTGGGCCTATCACGCCGTAGATAAGCTGGCTGAGCAGGCTGAGGTGGTATATGTGAATGCTCAGCTCCAGTCTGCGGTGGAGATGGTGATGGAGTGAAAGCAGGATGAGCTGTAGAAGTGGATGGTGTGTGGTCATCCTCAGGCTCATGAGATGGTGACTGAGGTGGGGTAGCCTGTGCTGGCTCCCGCTGTGCATAAGAGGGCTCTGCGGGCTCCTCTATCTGTGGCCTAGTATGGCGGGTGGGCCCATGTTGCCTGTTGGCAACGGTCTTCCTCTTTACCATGGCCTGCAAAAAGAAAAACAAAAAATTGCAATGCGAGTTAGTGCCAGAATAAGAAATTTAAAAGCACGAAATAGAATCATGTATGTCAAGTAAAATAGACAAAACAAATATGACATGAATCTATGCAAGTGGTAGAATATGAAACATGCTAAACAATGTAAGTATGAAATGCATCTAATGTGGAATATCACAGGCATTGGGCATAGATATGATAGCATGAACATAGGATATAATGAATGAAGTGTGTGTGTGAGATCTGTGAAATTCGATCAATCATAAAAGAAGTGAGATCGATCACAAAAGTTGGATCGATTGAAAGTAAGTGAGATCGATCTCACTACTTCGATCGATCGAAGACATAAGTTCGATCGATCTCTCAAGATCGATCGGAGATACTAGTTCGATCAATTGAACTGTGCGACGATAAAAACCTAAAGGTCACAGATCTGTGACCTTGGAAGCATGGGGCCCACACGAACGTGTTCGTGGGCCTATCAACACAACAATTCAACAATTTCTAACACCCAATCATGGCCCATCCTTCCAAATCAAATCAAAATACAAAAATGTATTTGCATATATACAAATGTTCTTCAAGCTTCAACCATGGAGGATTTGATCATGAAAATGACATGGATTCAGCATATAAAGCATAGATACATGAGATTGAAGCTTGCAATCAACTATGGTGCTTCGGATCTTACCTCAACCGAATGAGAGAAATAGATGCGAAGAGGGGGTGAGATTTGAAATGCAATAGAGAGAAAGAGAGTCAAAGCTCATTGTGTTTCGCCGGAAAACACACCGGAGATGATGAAGATGGTTGAGGCTCACAGCGGCGCAGAGAGGGAGTGAGGGATAGGGTTTGAGAGGGTTGGATCGATCTAAAAACCCTCGGTTCTATTTTTAAAAACATTCCCGACAGAGTTCGATCGATCGAACTCAAATGTGATCGATCAAACTTTGATGAACTCTCTTCAAAGTTTTTTTTTTTTTTAATAAACACTTAATTAAAAATTAATTAAGATATTGTGGGATTTTTGAAAATGTAATAAAATAAATGAAAATAAAGTAAAATAAAATAAAATAATAAAAAAAATAAAAATGAAAATATTTTTGGATTTTTGAAAATTTAAAAAGTCAAAGTAAAGTTAAAATAGTGAAATGAAGATTGAGATCGATCGAAACAAGAGTTCGATCGATCAGACAGAGAGCAAAAATATGCAGGTTTTTGGTTAAAAAATTTGGCTAAGTGTTGGAATATGAGATCGATCAAACTGGGAAGTTGGATCGATCGAAGAACTTTCAGATCGATCTTGGAATGTTTCGAATGATCAGACAGAGAGCTGAAATATGCAGGTTGATGCAGGCTTAAAATTTTTCTAAGTGTTGATTCATGAGATCGATCGAACTTGGAAGTTGGATCGATCGAAGGTCTCTTGATCGATCTTAGAGTTGGTTCGAACGATGGGACAGAGAGGTGATTTGGATGCAGGTTTCTATAGGTTGAAATTTTTTCTAAGTGTTGGATGCAGAGAAGAGTTCGATCGATCGAACTCAAGTTTGAGATCGATCGAACTTTGCAGAATGCTCAATAATGACATGAAAGCTTATGCAATCCTCACCAAAGTTCCTTGAAATGCATATGAACCAAAAACAAGTATCTAGACTTCGTAAGAAATGAAATAAAAGATAGAAATGGGGAAGGAATAGGGTTTTGACACCCTACGAATGCTTTTGCTAGTCTTTAACGTCTCTAGCAAGCCATTGGGCTCTTTTAGCCCGGATCAAAGATCTTATAATGCATCCCCTCCTTGTTGGGGTGATAGATGCTTTGAACTCCATCCGACAAATGGTTATTTGAAGAACTTGTTGGATTAAGCTCAGAAGAAGTCTTTGGTCCCTTGTCTATGCAATTATAACCTTTGGGCTTCCATGCCCTTTCAAAGCAAGAATTTGAAACAAGACTTTTAGAATGCAAGGTTGAAGATGATCCTTTGGAAGTTTTGGTTTTACACAAAAGCTCATTTCCTTGGCATTGAAGAACATGACATTCATCTACAACATTAACTTCTCCTTCATATTTGTCAAATGAATTGGGTGTGGGATTAAAGATATTCAACTTCACCTTCATGTGGCCAAATGAAATCTTCATTATCCTCATCCTACAATTGATGTTGGCATTAGCGGTTGCCAAGAAAGGACTGCCAAGGATAACGGGAATTTGGCTCTTAGGATTGGGAACCGGTTCCGTGTCTATGACAACGAAATCAACCGGGAAGAAGAATTTGTCAATCCTTATCCAAACATCCTCAATTATACCCCTAGGCTTCTTAATGGATTGGTTGGCAAGTTACAAAACTACCGACGTCGGTTTCAATTCACCTATGCCCAATTTGACATAAACCAAGTATGGAAGAAGGTTAACACTTGCTCCTAAGTTAAGAAGCACCCAATTAATGATATGATCACCAATAATGCATGATGTAGTTGGTGAACCGGGGTCCTTAAACTTTGGAAGAGTGTTATGTTGCAAAATTGAGCTTACTTGCTTGGTCAAAACCACTTTTCTTGGTGCTTAGCTCTTGTTCTTCTGCTTTTGGGTGCACAAGTTTTTCAAGAATTTTGCATAAGCCGGAATTTGCTTGATTGCATCCAATAGTGGAAGATTAACTTTCACTTGCCTAAACATTTCCATGATTTCATTAGTTTTTGCCTTTTGCTTGTTTTTTGAAATGAATCCTTTTAAGGCATCCGGAAATGGAACCTTTGGTTCAAACACTTTTTCAAAATTTTCTTTTGAACTCTCTTCAACACAAGAAGTTTTCAAATCATTTTGCAATAAAACCTTTTCAACATCATTTTTCAAAACTTCTTTTTCAAACACATCTTTTAAAACTTTCTTATTTACAAGATCATGTATATGCAATGAAGGAGGAATGTGATGTGAAACGGGACGGGTGACAACTTGAGGTTGCACCGGTTCACTCTCTTCATAAGACATTCTAACTTGATTGTCCACAATCCTACCACTTCGCAAGGTAGTCACCGCATTAACATGTTCAATGGTGTGGCCTTCCGATGAGGAATGGGTTTCCACAACACATTGTTGCTTAGGTGGGGCATTTATAGGCATCTTTCCTTTCTCTCTTGCATTGAGAGTTCTTGCTATTTGCCCTACTTGGGTTTCTTGCTTAGTAATAGATTGAGAGTGAGAATGAAGCAATTGAGTGTTAGCCTTTAAAGTGCCCAAAGCATTCAAAACTTTCTCTTCAAAGGCGGGACTTATAGTATTTCCTTGGGAATAGGATTGGTTGGGAAAATGAGAATTAGCAAATTAATTCCCTTGTGATTGATAGGGTCTATAACCTTGGGATCCTTAGTTTTGAAGTGGAGGTGGAATGTACTTCCCTTGAAAACCGCCTTGGGAAGGGTTTGAGCCCTCTCCTTGGTTTTTCCAAGAGAAATTTAGATGATTCCTCTAACTTGGATTATAATGAGTACCATAAGGATTGTTCCCTTGGTTCACAAAAGCCGTATTGACTTGTTCATTAGGTTCACTTTGCACTTGTCCGTGAGGACAATGAGAAGTAGAATGAAGAACACTAGAACAAGTCATACATGTTTCATTTGATGCACGATGAGAATGGTTAGGGAAGGAAGATACTTGGTTCGCCGAGTTTTGGTTAATAAAAAATTGATCAAACCTTTAAGACAAAGACTTCATTTCGGCGGCTATTTCATTTGAATGTTTGACTTGATGTAAGCTAACACTCTTCCTACCTTGTGAATTTCTACCATTCATGAATGATAGTGTTCTATGCAAAGAATTTTCACTGCCATACTCATGCCTATCAATGTATGAGCCACCCATAGAAGCATCAACCATACCCTTATAGTTGTCCGATAAGCTCTCAAAGAAGTATTGAACTAATTGCCATTTGGGCATGTCATGATGTGGACACTTCCTAAGCAATTCATTGAAGCGTTCCCATGCCTCATGAAATGTTTCTCCATCCCCATGTGAAAATTCTCGAATTGAGGTCCTCATGGCATTAGTCTTAGAAACCAGATAGTACTTCTTCAAGAACTCTTGTTGCATTTCTGCCCAAGAAGTGATTGAAAAAGGCCTAAGATTGTTAAACCAATACTTTGCCTTGTCTTTTAAGGTGAATGAAAAAAGTTTGAATCTTAAAACCTCTTCCGGCATGTCCGTATATTTTACGGTGGAACATACTTCAAGAAACTCATCCAAATGCTTGTAAGGTTCTTCACTTGGAAGCCCATGATAGTTAGGAAGCATTTGAATGGTTTGTGGCTTAATTTCATAATGATGTGCTCTAAATGGAGGCAATTGGATGCATGTAGGTGCATTATACTCATTAGGCACATAATGGTCTCTTAAAGCAAGAGGTGGATTAGCTACTTGAGGTGCAACATGAACACCTTGGTTTTGAATTCGTTGATTGTTGATGGGAGGTTGTGGAGCATACATTGGCCTTGGCATTCCATATAGAACTTGGCCTTGTTGTTGTGGTGGTTGGTGAATGAATGGCCTAGGCATGCCTAATGGTACTTGTATGTTCTTATTGTGCACATTGGGATGAAGGATACCTTGTTGGTCTATGTGACCAATGTCCTCAACATGATTATCATTATGGTCATCCATTGAAAGATTGGCTCTATTTGAACTTCCTCTTCCCCTAGGATTTCTAACGATAGATTCAAGATGCAAATCAAGAGGGACAAGAGTTGGTCTCAATGAACGACACCCATGCATGCACAATACAAAACACAACAAACACAAAGAATGACAAACACTATGCCTTCACAACAATGCAATTAGACTTCTTCCACAAACATTTAATTCATACTCCCATACTTTAACAATAATGATGCAAGACAATTATAAATAAGCCTCCACGCGGGCCGACGATTTAACTGAGGGATTGAGTAAAGAAAATCTCACAAAGGTCCTTTAGCACTTCAACTCCCAATTTTAAAGCTCGGCTTAGCAATTTTAGAATTTTTAGCTTTTTGCTTTCTTTGCTTGCTTGAATTGAATGCTTAATGGCTCCTTTGCTTGCTTCCTCTCCAACAATGCACCTAGTTAAATAAGAATAACACAAAAAGTAACCAAAAAGAAAAGTAAAAATAAAGTAAAGACACGATCAAAAGAGTACTAATCCTAATCAATTCCACAAATCCGACGTTGCCAAATCTAATCAACAAATTCCCGGCAATAGCACCAAAATTTTGACAGGAGCGCGTAGGGCGCGGCCGTTCTTACACGCCAAAATTGATGTGGTGAATGTGCGGTTCAAGAAAAGCCTTTTTGGTCAAGTTTAAATTTATAAAAACCACTACCACTACTACTACTAACGTAGCAAGAGTGAGTAGGGATCATCCTAAGGGATTATAAGGATCGAGCAATATCGTGGAATCACAATTAGGGCTAGTAGGTCGAGTGATCAAACAATTGGTTGGTTGGTTGATTAAAGAGCAACTAAATTAAACTAAGTAATAGCAAAAGAGTGCAATTAAGAGTAAGTAAGAAAGAGAGAAAGATCTTGGGGTTTAGAGATCACCACCAAACAATACATTTCTATATTATTGACAAGTGATTAATGAGGGAAAATGGTGTGTTGCAATATTGGTGTGTGTGAATTTGGTTGATTTAACAAGCAAGGATGACTAGTTAAGCATGTATTGTCTAAACATCATGTGAAAGGCACAATATATCTAAGCAATGAAGCATATATTGTCTAAACAACATGTGAAAGGCACAATAAATCAAAACAAGTCATTAATCCTTTCATTAAGCTCACAATCCAAATACAACCCAAAGATAGAGACATATGCTAATTGTATTCAAAAGCTTGGATCATCAAACAACAAGTATAGATTGTCCTCCCATTTAACACTACATTACAACTACACTACATTTACACTACTAGCATGAAAATAAACTAAGGGAGAGGCACAATCCATCAAGAGATAAGCATGAACCATCAAGAGAATCACAAAAGCATTCTTTTAAGCACAATGTTTTGACAATCTCCAAATCTATAGCATCAATACACATAGACATGCATCAATAACACAAAATCTAGAGACAAGCACATGAACATCTATTCTAGCATACATAGACATATGGATATAATGAAATGACCAATTGAAAGCATTAAACCACATAAATCATTGAATAAACAAGATTTATATATATCAAAGTGTCAAAACATCAATTACAACACTAATCCCTCAATAATACACAAGATTAAGATATAGAAAGCATGCTTGGGGGTAACTCTTGCCCCAAGAGGATGTCTAGCCATTTATGGTGATGATGCTCCAACCCTCAAGGGCTTATTCCATGGTTAAAATCTGCTCCTTGTTGATGAAGAGTCTCCAATGGTGTCTCTAGCCTCCTCCTCCTCTAAGCTTCCTCTCCAAGAGATGATATGAAAATAATGTTGGCTCCACTTTTTGTAAAAACAATCCTTATCCTTATATAGGTAGGTCAAAATGACACCTAAAATGAGTTAGGGTCGTGCACACAAAATTCCCTAATGATTGGATAAAGGACAACTTTCAATGAGATGGAATTTTAACTTTTTCGCACTAGAGGAAGTTCGATCGATCGAACCATGAACTTGGATCGATCGAAAGTAAGTGAGATCGATCGAACTTTGGCTGGATCGATCCAATTGGCTGAGCTTTTTGGAAGAAGACAAATCCGAGATGTTTATGGGGGATATTTATGGGAAAAGGACAAAAGTGGTTAGTGGGTGGTACAGCTGTGGATAGGATCAATCATTTGAATAAGGATAAAAGTGTTTGATGGATCGAAGGATGGTGTTGGATCGATCAAACTTTTGGAACTTTATGCTTTTGGGTCAAGGCTTGGATCTATCTTGAAGTGCTGAGATTGATCATTGTTCGATCGATCGAACTTTGAACTTGGATCGATCGAACTTTGCTGTTTGCCACCTTTGGCTTCATTTGCTTCCTTCTTTCTCCACTTTGCTCCTTTCTTTGATTAATCCTAGAATTGCTTCAATTAAGCTCTTATTTGGCTGAGTTAGCTTATTTTCGGGATAAGTGACTGAAAAAGGAAATAATAAGAAATTAATCTAAAATGGTAAAGTAAGATAGATAAAGGTACTAGAATGCCTAAGCTTAAGGGGTTTAAATACGCACTTTTCAGTGCTCATTAGTTCCTCCAAATATGGTTAAAGGAATGGTTTTGACAATCTCTTAAAGAATCAAAGGACGCCGTTGCTGAGAACCGTCTTTTGGGCCAAGTTTCTTTAGTCATCATGCATGTGAGTTTTACGGCATTGTATTCAGAATGACGATCATGTCATCGGGCCAATCCATGTGATTCAAAGAAAAGGTGAACTGTGTTGAAGACAGGCCTCCGCGGGCTCCCGCCAATAACCCTAGTAGCAAGCCCTCCTCCGCAGGGCCCCGCAGTGTCGTGCGGGCCCCCGCCGTAAGCCTCCGCGGGTGCCCGCTATTTTGTCTAATAGGTTTTCTTGATGCCAGGCCCTTGCGGGCACCCGCCAGCGCCTCACGAGCCCCCACCGATCTGCAGGTAGCAGATCACCTGCTCATGTTTTTGTGCTAAATCTTGTTCCCTATGCAATTTTTGTGGTCTAGATGGCTTCTAGGGTGGTTGGAGCTTGAAATTGAGTGGTTGGAGGGGGGATTTTGCCTAAATAAGAGGTTGAAAGCTTGTATTATTGGATATCTCATATTTTTGATAAGTTTAGAGAGAGAAATATTGAGTTCTTGAGGGTTTGTGTATTTTGGGTCCTCTAGGTGCAAAAATGGAAGGTTTCTTCATCTCTTCTCCTCCTTTCATTTCTCCTATGGGTAACTAACTCCTTATATAGGAAGGTGATGAAGCCCTCTCTTGTAAGCATGCTTTAATTTCATTTAATTTGGGAAATGGTTCATGTATATGGTGGTTCCATGATCTAGAACACTTTACATTTTGTAATGGATCTTAATTTATATAAATGATTATATTGAAGCTATCATTTTGTCTTAGATTATATATTCATATGATTGTATGGTTTACATTTTCATAGTGAGAATGGAAATGAGATTGTGGAATGGTTTTTATTAGCATGTTGTATAAGAAGTTTGTAGTCCATTGCTT
This sequence comes from Cornus florida, assembly GCF_030987335.1. Classification (NCBI taxonomy): domain Eukaryota; kingdom Viridiplantae; phylum Streptophyta; class Magnoliopsida; order Cornales; family Cornaceae; genus Cornus; species Cornus florida. The sequence continues at coordinate 68,581,441 of NW_026775577.1, forward strand.
AGGTTTTCCTTTGATGGATTTTATCTTGATTCTTAGCTCCATATGCTATCACTATAGTGATTGAGGGGTTTGATAGTCCCTAGCTCAGTGAGCATGTCATGGCTACCCCCTAATCTAGGTAGTTCTAGCATGTTGCACTTTGAGGGATTATACTTAAGTCTGGATCTTATGAAATTCTCGAGGATAATGTAGCAATCTAGTATTACTACATATCATTGCCATGTAGTGAAATTGTTTCCTAAGTTAATAGCAAATTAGCATGTTTATAGGATTGGTAGTGGATTCACCTCCCTAGTCCTCTCTACTCATTTTCTTTTCCTTAATCTCCTTGCAATTATTGTTTTATGCATTTCTTAATTCCTAATTTTAGTGACAACCCAAACAAAACTCTATACCCCCTTCATCATTCTAAAAGTGATTTTAGACACCTTGGTGGCCATAAACTAGCAGTCCCAGTGGTTCGACTTACCCAACCAATAGCCCTATTTTACAATGATTTATGCTATTGTAAAGGTTGATGTATAATTGACAAACGATCAATTTTTGGTGCCGTTGCCGAGGACTGTAAACAGTTTTGCAATCGAGGTTCTAGGATTAACTTTGGTTTGATTGTGAATATTGTGTTCTTGTGGATATTTTCTCGTTGGTTTCGATTAATTTGTGTCTCAAGTTTTCTTATGAGATTCTAGGTACTCAAGGCTTGCCGTGGGAAAGCTAGCAAATTTGTAAGTCTAAAAGACCCTCGGTAAGTTTTCGAAGTCCTAGTCTCAAAGTCGTGAATATCTTATATGTGGTTAAATTAGAGATAGTTGAATTAAGAAACCCTTGTCGAGGCTATCTATTGTTTTTCTATATTGCAAAGCATCGGTCCTTGTCGTGGCCATTTAATTTCTGCTTTTGATAATTGAGGAGAATGGGAACATCGTATGTGGAGGTTATGGTGATGCATTGTTGTCTTGATCATGTTGTAATTTGTTGATGTTTAGCCGTAGATCACTTTCCTTACCGATTCTTGACTCGCCATTTGATATAAATTCACTTGAAAGGACTCTTAGAAGAATCCTTAGGGAATCTTCTAACATAAGAGGAATTGAACTTGAATTTAATACAATGGCCGGTAATGAAGAAAATTTGGAGAATGAGAGAATCAATAATAATGGGGCTGAAATTCCAAATGTGGTTCCCATGACTCTTCGGGACCATTTCATCCCTACCACTTATGCTTCTCCCTCTTGCATAGTGATGCCAAATATCGAAGTCGCTCAATATGAAATCAAATCTAGCACTATCCAAATGCTTCCATCCTTTCATGGCTTTGATAATGAAGATCCCTATAAGCATCTTGATGAGTTCCTTGAAATTTGCTCTACTATCAAGATGAGGGGTTTCCTTAAGCATGCACTCCATTTGCATCTTTTTCCATTCTCCTTGAAAGATAGGGTAAAATATTGGTTAAACTCCTTTGTTGCAAACTCTAACACATCATGGGCCCAATTGCAACAAGAATTTTTAAAGAAATACTATCCGGTGAATAAAACCAATCAAATGAGGTGTTCCATTCTTAGTTTTTCTCAAATTGATGGAGAACAACTCTATGAGACTTGGGAAAGATTACAAGATCTTCTTAGGAAATGCCCGCACCATCTAATTCCAAAATGGTAATTAGTGCAAGCCTTTTATGATGGTTTAATCGAACCACATAGACTCATGGTTGACTTTGTAACGACCCGGTCATTTGCCTTCCTTTTCTTTTTCTTGAAATTTTACGAATGAATTTTTTTTGTTTAATTTTCTTTTCTGAGCTCTGTTTCGTGTCACTTAGTGTCATCTCGAGTGCTTAGAATTGGTTTCTGAGACTCTTTCATGTGAATTGACAACTTCTTTTGAGGACCGAGTCATTTTCGCAGTTTTCGTTTTTCGGACACTATGCGCTATTTCGTCTTATCTCTGTTTGTCAGTTTTTGGCACAACCTCACTTCTCATGCTGGAAGTTGGTTTTTGACTTCATGTGCCTTCATCTTGAGTGGTTTTCTCGAAATACGTATCTTTACTTTTGCAAGAAAGTACTCTGGTTGCTCCCGGTGTCCATAGGGGCATGGATGCAAAGTTCTTTGAAATTATTTTCTTTTCTTGGGGTATTTTTCGTAATTATCTTTTGAAGATATTTTATTTCAGGGGTTTTTAAGAAAATATTTTTGGAAGATATTTTCATTCTGGGCCATAAGTGTAGTTTTCACTTTTTGGAGGGGCCATTGTGCAATTAATGAAAATTATTGCAAGATGTCTTGTTTTGAGCTTGGATCCTCGTACAAGATTCATTTTCACATTTCGTCGAGTTGTGTACTCTTGGAATTTCCTCCTGGACGATGTTTTCCAGTTTCAGGGTTTCTGGCCCCGGTTAGCGCCAAACTTGTTTTGGGCATAATTTTTGCTCGGGACTCGGTTTTTGACGCTGTTTCTTCCATTGTTCATATTTTATCATTTTGAATCTTTTTTGTTCACAAAGTTTTGCCATTTCAGCGCGTCTGCTCAAATTTTACTTTTTCGGACCTGGCGGGGCCCGTTCGGGGCACTTTTTGAGATTTCTATAAAAGGGGGGGTGAGATATTTCATTTTTCATCTTCTCCCCTCTTCATGCACGACCTGGAGCTACCATGGCAGCCCAAGGGGTGCTGCCATCTTCTCTCTCCTCTTTTGGTTCACTTTTCCTTGTTGGAAAGTCTTCGGCCTTAACGTTTGTTGTTCCCCTCGCCGTGCTCTACCTTTCCCCCTTATTAGAATTCAGTTTTGACCATTTCTTGAGTTTGGTTTTGAGGTCAAGTTATGATTTTGATGGGGCTTTGATGGAGGTTATGTTCACGATGTTGTCCCCGACAAAACCTCTCGGTATCGTCGAATTCGGAGCACTTTTATTTTGGGGGGCCTTTGGAATTTTCATCTCAAATTGAGGTAGGGGATGTTTTAGGTTTAAATTCTTGTTATATAGCATGCTTGTGATGCTTATAATACTTGTTTGCATGATTAAATATAAAATCTAGAGATTTTATTATTTATTTTTCTTGTACGGGATCTAATTTTTCTGGTTACTCATGACTTGGTTTAAACATGTAGCATGATTTTATATTGCCCCTTGATATGCTCATTGTCGTGTATTAAAATTGGAACATTTGAATAAGTATTAAAGATTTTATTTAATATTTATCTTAGGTGAAAGATTAATTCACATGGCCTTAACTAGCTTAAAATCAATATGTGTTAGCATACTAAATTAGGCCTTAGCATGCTCTCCAACATAGTTGAATTTGAAAGTGATTGGAGGTGTTTTGAAAATTAGTAATTATTAATTAATTTGATTAATTAATTTGCCCCGCGTGCACTATTCACTCTATTTAAATTCCGACTTGATATTCTTGATTTACATGCCATATAGCTTCACATATATTTGATTTGGAACATTCGGTTAGGTTTTGAAACCTTTTATGTAATTAAATTCCATGTTTAAGATTTAATCCTTATGGTGATATACAACTTGGAATTGTATTGTGGCATGCTAGAAAATTAAGTTTTGGTATAGTTGTTCACATGTATTAAATTGGGATTTATTGCATGAGAATTGCAACTTTTGTTTTATATTTAACTTTAGTGAAAGTTTAATTCACATGGTCTTAAATTGAATGAAATAAGCTTGTAATGTGATATTACATTAGTCCTTGGCATGTTCTCTAAGATATATTAAATTGAGAGCATTTGGTTAAGTTTGAAAATCTAGAGATTTTAATTAAAAGAATTAATTAAAATCTATTTTGTGGTCCCATTAGCTTAATTAAGATTTTAACTTGATATTTGTATTGGCCATGACTTGTTTACTAGTATATATTAATTTGGGACTATTAGAAGTTGTTTTAGAACCTTGGTAATTAAATTAGCATGATTTAATTAAAGTTCTACTTTGTTGTTCCAACAACCTAATTGAGTTTTAGAATGGATATAGGTGATGACCATACCATGTCCTTTAACATGTATTAAATTGAGGTTATTTGGAATTGAATCGGAATCTAGAGAATTTAATTGTGTTTATCTATTTAAATTCTTTCAATTTGCTCCATGATCTAGTTGTGTTTTAGAAGTGGTTTCTATATTCAAATCATGGACTTAGACTTGTTGTATATTCATTTGGTTATGTTTTGAACATTGGATAACATAGTTGCTATGTTTGTATTCGTGATAATATGTTTTCCTTATTGAATATATTGTTGCCTTGTGTAATGATTTGCACACTTCGTGTTTAACATCTTTCATGCATAGTGTGTAACGAATCGTACACTGAAGATTCGACATTCATCATATCATATTAGTTGTGGATTTAGAGCATGTATTGTATAGGTTTCCAAATTTGGTTGTGCTTAGTAGATAGTTGATTATCTTGCATATTCCTGTTGATATATGCGTTGTTGCACAACTTGTTGATTTTGGAAACTTGGGGATATCATTGTTTGGCTATGGCTAGGACGTGGTTCTAGTACGGGGGATAGTCCCTCTATATATAGTCTAGTGCGCACATAGGGAGGTTACCCATGGGCTAGTAACCCTAAAGTAACTATGTTGTCGGTCTGATCCGGCGTGACATCCGAGTATCCACTTTGTTTGATTTCGCATTTCATTTTCAAGTTGATAACTAGATGATGTTGTAACTTGTTGTTTCTTATTTGTCGTTCCATTTTAAGTTACAGGATGTTAACTTTGCGAAATTATGCTTTATGCATTGTATTGGAAGTTCCAATGTTGATTAAATTGCATCGATATTGAAAATCATGTTTTAACGTTCTAATAAAGCTTAGGATTGATCCTATTGATTCATTTAGAACTTAGACGTTAGGTGGCATGAACCACCACTGTTATTTTGTGCTTTAGATTCTAAATTGATGGTTTTGAGAACTTATACCTTATTGCATTGTATAACATGCTCTTTTATTGTTGAATTGCATGGATAATGTGATTCTTGTTAACTTGTATTCAAATATACTGTTGTCATGTTATATGGATTACTCTAGACCTAGTTCAATTGTATTGAAAATGCAATTCATGTTAATCTATGCTCAAGCATTCTTCTTGTCGTGTTCTTTGGATTATCCCAACCATGATTCGTTTCATACACGTATGTATATCATGATTCTTGTTGCTTAGACTCTAAGGTAGCCTAGGATGCTCCCCGAGTCTCACTTGGACATAGACGTTAGGTGGCATGAGCCCCTTTAACGTGTTTAACCTTAAGGTGATAAATTTATAAAATGCTAGGTCGATGCATGCTCATCTCCTACGAGTAGCTTTATGTTAGTCACCCCTACGATACTGGGGCATATTTCAGGTACGAAGACTTGGTTCGTGAAGCCTAGCATTCCTTGGATGTCGAGTAGCTTTCAAGTTTCCATTTCATACAAATGTTAGCATGAAATATCATTTTGTAGACTTATATGTCAAAATATGTATGTTTGATTCCATGTATGTAATGTGTACGTAAGTACACTCCTTTCAATGTATTTGATATGTATGAGATGAGGCCGAAGGCCAATGACATTTATATTGTATTCTATGCAACTTTTTAACTTCATCAAATGTTATGAAAAACTTGAAAAATCGCAAGTCATTGCTTCACCACGGTTGCATCGGGTGTGGGAATTCCATTTTCATTCTTTTATAGGGTCTTATTAATCTTGTATGAAGTGTGGCCAAGGGCCAAATGATCATTTGACTCCTTTTTACCTTTTTGGATTCCATGTTTTCCATTCCAAGTCTATTTTTGCCTTTTTGCCCGTTGGGGGGTCGGATTTTGTATCGGCTATATTTTTAAGCCATGGACTATTGTAGCGCGTCTAAATAGATAAGTTACGTTTGCGTGCATGGTCGTTTCCGAGCAAAACCTTATCGTTTGGGTTTTGAGCCTCTTGTGAATGCATTTCGCATTTTTTTGCATATTCTAATCTAGGGGCATTATGGACCTTTCACATCAGTTTTATTTTCTTCTTTTACATTGGTAAAATAGAAAACATGATTTTAGGGGGGGTTTCTTCTTCGTGTTTTTCCAGAAAATGTCGTCTTGGTACCGGAAATCCCTCGTGAAGTTTCAGCTCCAGTTTTCATTTAGCAGCTTTATGACCCTCTTGTTCAGTTCTGATCTAGGGGCATTTTGGGGATTTCACAGTGAGTTTTTTCCGATTCCGTCAGCATGGTCAGGTAGAAAACTCGATTTTAGGGGGGGTTTCTTCTTCGTATTTTTCCAGAAAAACTGGTCTTGACCTCCGTTTCAAGCCTCAGTTCTGGGCAGATCAAAAAAAATGTAGCAGCAGCTAAGGGCTGCCACCAGCCATGTCTTTGGTCACCGGCATGCACGCCGGTGGGCTCGTGCATGGGCACCGTGTGAACCATGGCCCCTCGTCCGGCCGCCTCGACGTCAATTCTTCTTTTGGGCTTTTCTCCTTCGTCCGGATTTCGATTCAAGTGAATTTTTTTTTGAACTTGATTAATTTTTCGTCGTCTATCCAACGGTGTGCTCGGTTACACCCAGATATTTCTGGATAATTACCAGTTTTCCCTTATAGCTTTAAGTGTTCGTTTTTCGTCGTCATGCTGTTTCTCCTTTGTCCGGACTCCAAATCATGCGATTCTTGAGTCCATCTTGATTAGTTTTTTGTAGTCCTTCTAGCGGTGTGCTCGGTGGCACCCGAATCTACATTTTTTAGAAATGACTATTTTGCCCCTAGGGGCTTATTTGTCATCTTTTCGATCTTTTGCTTTCGCATCAGTTCTTGTTGAGTTCCACGACCTCATGGAAGGTCACTTTGACTTCTTAGAGTCTTATTTTCTGTTTTCGCTTTCGCATTCGGATCCGTTATTAGATCATCCTTACGGCTCATCACAGGACACGCTGGCCTAAAAACCAGGGTCGTCACAGGTGGTATCAGAGCGTCCAGGTTCGAATACCTTAGGACGACGGGTTTTGGGTGCATATCATGCTTTTGTTGGTGTACCTTGATTTATTTATATGCCTATAATAACATGTTTTGGCATTATAACATGTTTACGTGCTTTGTTTGATAACATGCTCGGTGTGATGACATGTTTTCTGTACTTATATGCTTATGTGTTTAAAAGCATCTTTGTTTGACATGTTCGCTTATGTGGCACCTTGAGTAGATAGTCCATTACTATGATACATGCTAGCTGTTTACTTTTGTGTCAGGTTTTGGCATTGTCTCTTAGGATCTTTGGTATCCCTTGGATGCGTTCTTGTTTCACGAGTTTCTTCCATGGATAGGAGAAAGTCATTCTGTGAGGACCCATGTAGGGAACCTTCTTATCTGTTCTGTTGGTTGATGCGAGTAAGGCTTATATGAGCGTAGACGACTACAATTCATTTCCTTTTCCATTGTGGTTTTTAGATCTAAGGCCTTAAGCATAACGGTGCCAGTGTCATTGTTGTCAGAGTTTTGGGATTAGCTACCCCAACTCTCGCAGATGCCTGGTTCCCGCGGTGCTTTTGGTAATGATCATTTTTGACATTAATGTCATTTGTATTGAAAAGTTCCCTTCCGAAGCATGTTACAAACTAGTGCCTTATACTGTCATGCTACTTTACTGACGAGTAAGTGTGGGCGAGTTCTGGTCACTGTTCGTTCTACCTTGTTACTCTCTTCTTCTATCATGTTTCAACGTTTTATTGTTTTAGGATTCTCTCGGTAGTTAAAGTTGAGTTAATGTGCCGATTCGTATGAGGTGTTGCCTCAGTTCTTGGTTTCGCGTTCCTTCAATTGATCTGTAGACTTCGGGATTTGTCCTTCAGTGCGTTGTCAGCTGTCCTTTGATTTGACCTTTTATTCGGTCATTATTCTATTCTCTCTGATATGTTTCTAATTTCGGGGACGAAATTCCTTTAAGGAGGGTAGGTTGTAACGACCCGGTCATTTGCCTTCCTTTTCTTTTACTTGAAATTTTACGAATAAATTTTTTTCGTTTAATTTTCTTTTCTGAGCTCTGTTTCGTGTCGCTTAGTGTCATCTCGAGTGTTCAGAATTGGTTTCTGAGACTCTTTCATGTGAATTGACAACTTCCTTTGAGGACCGAGTCATTTTCACATTTTTCGTTTTTCGGACACTATGCGCTATTTCATCTTATCTCTGTTTGTCAGTTTTTGGCACAACCTCACTTCTCATGCTGGAAGTTGGTTTTTCACTTCACGTGCCTTCATCTTGAGTGGTTTTCTAGAAATACATATCTTTACTTTTGCAAGAAAGTACTCTGGTTGCTCTCGGTGTCTATAGGGGTATGGATGCAAAGTTCTTTGAAATTATTTTCTTTTCTTGGAGTGTTTTTCGTAAATATCTTTTGAAGATATTTTATTTCAGGGGTTTTTAAGAAAATATTTTTGGAAGATATTTTCATTCTGGACCATAAGTGTAGTTTTCACTTTTTGGAGGGTCCATTGTGCAATTAATGAAAGTTATTGCAAAATGTCTTGTTTTGAACCTGGATCCTCGTATAAGATTCATTTTCATATTTCGTCGAGTTGTGTGCTCTTGGAATTTCTTCCTGGACGATGTTTTCCAGTTTCAGGGTTTCTAGCTCCAGTTAGCGCCAAACTTGTTTTGGGCATAACTTTTTGCTTGGGACTCGGTTTTTGACATCGTTTATTCCATTGTTCATATTTTATCATCTTAAATCTTTTTTGTTCACAAAGTTTTGCCATTTGAGTGCGTCTGCTCAAATTTTACTTTTTCAGACCCGGCGGGGCCCGTTCGGGGCACTTTTTGAGATTTCTATAAAAGGGGGGGTGAGATATTTCATTTTTCATCTTCTCCCCTCTTTATGCATGACCTGGAGCTCCCATTGCAGCCCAAGGGGTGCTGCCATCTTCTCTCTCCTCTTTCGGTTCACTTTTCCTTGATGGAAAGTCTTCGGCCTTGACGTTTGTTGTTCCCCTCGCCGTGCTCTACCTTTCCCCCTTATTAGAATTCAGTTTTGACCATTTCTTGAGTTTGGTTTTGAGGTCAAGTTATGATTTTGATGGGGCTTTCATGGGGGTTATGTTCACGGCGTTGTCCCCGATAAAACCTAGTAGTTTCGTCGGATTCGGAGCCGTTCCATTTTAATAGCTTTTGAGATTTTCATCTCAAATTGAGGTAGGGGATGTTCTAGGTTTAAATTCTTATTATATAGCATGCTTGTGATGCTTATAATACTTGTTTGCATGATTAAATATAAAATCTAGAGATTTTATTATTTATTTTTCTTATACGGGATCTAATTTTCCCGGTTACTCATGACTTGGTTTAAACATGTAGCATGATTTTATATTGCCTCTTGATATGCTCATTGTCGTGTATTAAAATTGGAACATTTGAATAAGTATTAAAGATTTTATTTAATATTTATCTTAGGTGAAAGATTAATTCACATGGCCTTAACTAGCTTAAAATCAATATGTGTTAGCATACTAAATTAGACCTTAGCACGCTCTCCAACATGGTTGAATTTGAAAGTGATTGGAGGTGTTTTGAAAATTAGTAATTATTAATTAATTTGATTAATTAATTTGCCCCGAGTGCACTATTCACTCTATTTAAATTCCGACTTGATATTCTTGATTCACATGCCATATAGCTTCACATATATTTGATTTGGAATATTCGGTTAGGTTTTGAAACCTTTTATGTAATTAAATTCCATGTTTAAGATTTAATCCTCATGGTGATATACAACTTGGAATTGTATTGTGGCATACTAGAAAATTAAGTTTTGGTATGGTTGTTCACATGTATTAAATTGAGATTTATTGCATGAGAATTGCAACTTTTGTTTTATATTTAACTTTAGTGAAAGTTTAATTCACATGGTCTTAAATTGAATGAAATAAGCTTGTAATGTGATATTACATTAGTCCTTGGCACGTTCTCTAAGATATGTTAAATTGAGAGCATTTGGTTAAGTTTGAAAATCTAGAGATTTTAATTAAAAGAATTAATTAAAATCTATTTTGTGGTCCCATTAGCTTAATTAAGATTTTAACTTGATATTTGTATTGGCCGTGACTTGTTTACTAGTATATATTAATTTGGGACTATTAGAAGTTGTTTTAGAACCTTGGTAATTAAATTAGCATGATTTAATTAAAGTTCTACTTTGTTGTTCCAGCAACCTAATTTAGTTTTAGAATAGATATAGGTGATGACCATACCATGTCCTTTAACATGTATTAAATTGAGGTTATTTGGAATTGAATCGGAATCTAGAGAATTTAATTGTGTTTGTCTATTTAAATTCTTTCAAATTGCTCCATGATCTAGTTGTGTTTTAGAAGTGGTTTCTATATTCAAATTATGGACTTAGACTTGTTGTATATTCATTTGGTTATGTTTTGAATATTGGATAACATAGTTGCTATGTTTGTATTCGTGATAATATGTTTTCCTTATTGAATATATTGTTGCCTTGTGTAATAATTTGCACACTTCGTGTTTAACACCTTTCATGCATAGTGTGTAACGAATCGCACACTGAAGATTCGACATTCATCATATCATATTAGTTGTGGATTTAGAGCATGTATTGTATAGGTTTCCAAATTTGGTTGTGCTTAGTAGATAGTTGATTATCTTGCATATTCCTGTTGATATATGCGTTGTTGCACAACTAGTTAATTTTAGAAACTTGGGGATGTCGTTGTTTGGCTATGGCTAGGACGTGGTTCTAATTCGGGGGATAGTCCCTCTATATATAGTCTAGTGCGCACATAGGGAGGTTACCCATGGGCTAGTAACCCTAAAGTAACTATGTTGTCGGTCTGATCCGGCGTGACGTCCGAGTATCTACTTTGTTTGATTTCGCATTTCATTTTCAAGTTGATAACTAGATGATGTTGTAACTTGTTGTTTCTTATTTGTCGTTCCATTTTAAGTTACAGGATATTAACTTTGCGAAATTATGCTTTATGCGTTGTATTGGAAGTTCCAATGTTGGTTAAATTGCATCGATATTGAAAATCGTGTTTTAACGTTCTAATAAAGCTTAGGATTGATCCTATTGATTTATTTAGAACTTAGACGTTAGGTGGCATGAACCACCACTGTTATTTTGTGCTTTAGATTCTAAATTGATGGCTCCGAGAACTTACACCTTATTGCATTGTATAACATGCTCTTTTGTTATTGAATTGCATGGATAATGTGATTCTTGTTAACTTGTATTCAAATATGCTTTTGTCATGTTGTATGGATTACTCTAGACCTAGTTCAATTGTATTGAAAATGCAATTCATGTTAATCTGTGCTCAAGCATTCTTCTTGTCGTGTTCTTTGGATTATCCCAACCATGATTCGTTTCATACATGTATGTATATCATGATTCTTGTTGCTTAGACTCTAAGGTAGCTTAGGATGCTCCCCGAGTCTCACTTGGACATAGACGTTAGGTGGCATGAGCCCCTTTAACATGTTTCACCTTAAGGAGATAAATTTGTAAAATACTAGGTCGATGCATGCTCATCTCCTACGAGTAGCTTTATGTTACTCACCCCTACAATACTGGGGCATATTTCAGGTACGAAGACTTGGTTCGTGAAGCCTAGCATTCCTTGGATGTCGAGTAGCTTTCAAGTTTCCATTTCATGCAAATGTTAGCATGAAACGTCATTTTGTAGACTTATATGTCAAAATATGTATGTTTGATTCCATGTATGTAATATGTACTTAAGTACACTCCTTTCAATGTATTTGATATGTATGAGATGAGGCCGGAGGCCAATGACATGTATATTGTATTCTATGCAACTTTTTAATTCATGAAATGTTATGAAAAACTTGAAAAATCACAAGTCATTGCTTCACCACGGTTGCATCGGGTGTGGGAATTCCATTTTCATTCTTTTATAGGGTCTTATTAATCTTGTATGAAGTGTGGCCAAGGGCCAAATGGTCATTTGACTCCATTTTACATTTTTGGATTCCATGTTTTCCATTCCAAGTCCGTTTTTGCCTTTTTGCCCGTTGGGGGGTCGGATTTTGTATCGGCTATATTTTTAAGCCATGGACCATTGTAGCACGTCTAAATAGGTAAGTTACGTTTGCGTGCATGGTCGTTTCTGGGCAAAACCTTATCGTTTGTGTTTTGAGCCTCTTGTGAATTCATTTCGCATTTTTGTTGCATATTCTGATCTAGGGGCATGATGGACCTTTCACATCAGTTTTATTTTCTTCTTTTACATTGGTTGAATAGAAAACTTGATTTTAGGGGGGGTTTCTTCTTCGTGTTTTTCCAGAAAATGTCGTCTTGGTACCGGAAATCCCTCGTGAAGTTTCAGCTTCCAGTTTTCATTTAGCAGCTTTATGACCCTCTTGTTCAGTTCTAATCTAGGGGCATTTTGGGGATTTCACAGTGAGTTTTTTTCGATTCCGTCAGCGCGGTCGGGTAGAAAACTCGATTTTATGGGGGGTTTCTTCTTCATATTTTTCCAGAAAAAGTGGTCTTGACCTCCGTTTCAAGCCTTAGTTCTGGGCAGATCAAAAAAAATGTAGTAGCAGCCAAGGGCTGCCACCAGTCATGTCTTTGGGTGCCGGCATGCACGCCGGTGGGCTCGCGCATGGGCGCCATGTGCGCTATGGCCCCTCGTCGGGCCGTCGCGACGTCAATTTTTCTTTTGGGCTTTTCTCCTTCGTCCGGACTCCGATTCAAGTGAATTTTTGTTTGAACTTGATTAATTTTTCGTCGTCTATCCAACGGTGTGCTCGGTTACACCCGGATATTTCTGGATAATTACCAGTTTGCCCTTATCGCTTTAAGTGTTCGTTTTTCGTTGTCATGCCGTTTCTCCTTTGTCCGGACTCCAAATCATGCGATTCTTGAGTCCATCTTAATTAGTTTTTCGTAGTCCTTCCAACGGTGTGCTTGGTGGCACCCGAATCTACATTTTTCAAAAATGACTATTTTGCCCCTGGGGGCTTATTTGTCATATTTTCAATGTTTTGCTTCCGCATCAGTTCTTGTTGAGTTTCACGACCTCATGGAAGGTCACTTTGACTTCTTAAAGTCTTATTTTCTGTTTTCACTTCCGCATTCGGATCCGTTATCAGATCATTCTTATGGTTCATCACAGGACATGCTGGCCTAAAAACCAGGGTCGTCACAGACTCCTCATGTGGAGGGATGTTCACGGCTAAGAATGCGGACGAGGCTTGGACCTTACTTGAGAATTTGAGTGAAAATTCATTACAACACAGTTCTCGTAGGGCTCCGATCTCAACCAATGCTAAGAACACCAATCCTTGTCAACCAAAAACAATGAGGGAAGAATCTTCTCAAGTGGATGCCATAGCTCATAAATTCTATCAATTAATGGCACCACATCTCTCTCCCTCTTCGTCTCAAAATTTGGCAAGTGTGGTGTGTGCATCATGCACAAGTCCCTTCCATCTCTCGGAAGATTGCCCCACACCGGAGCAATTTCCTAATCCCAATCATGAGCAAGAAAATGCAATGTTTTCTAGACCTGGAAACAATCTTTATTCTAATACTTATAATCCAGGCTGGAGAGATCATCCAAATTTTTCGTGGAGGCAACCCGCCCCATAAAATTCGGACTTTCAGAATCAAGGGCATCAAAATCAGCCCCCTTCTCAATTTCAAAATAGGCCATTTCAGGCCTCGTCAAGCTACCGTCCCCCTTATTATCCAAATGTCTCCAATCAACCTCCTGCGTTTCTAACTGATGAGATTTTGGCAGCCAATAAGCAAATGATGGAATCTCTAAACAAGCAAATGATGGAATCTAATAAGCAACTCTAGACATCATTATAACCCACTCTCCAAATGGTTCATTCTCATACTTAGTCTATTGCTAAACTTGAGAATCAAGTGGGGCAAATAACCACTTCAATGAACCAACTTCTTCAAAGAGATAAGGGGAAGCTTCTCGCTTAACCATTTGAGAATCCTAGAGGGATTCATGTGATTGACGAAACCCCTCCTCCGAGTGGGCCAACTCATGAACAAGTCTAAGCAATCACCACCCTTATGAGTGGTCGAGTTGTGGATAACAAGGTTGATGGAAGTGTGATGGCCCAAGTTTTGTAAACCCGGTGCGTTAGTGATGACCAAAAGATGACCCGATAACAGATCCAAAATACGGAAGCAAAAGGTAAAACAACGGTCTCTAGAGATACAATGCATCTTTAAGACACCAATGTGACCCTTAATGAGGTCATGGAACCCAAAGGAAAAAAAATGCGGAAGTGTCGTTTCAAAAACGGACAAAAAGGAACCTAGAGGCAAAATGGTCATTTTGCAAAAAAAATGGATTCAAGTGCTATCGAGCACACCATTGGGAAGACAATGAAAAACTAGTGATGATGAACTCAAGAATTTCATTATCCAGATTCCGGACGAAGGAGAAACGACAAAACAAAGAAAAACGAGCAATAAAGCTAAAAGGGTAAACTGGTAATTATCAAAAAATATCTGGGTGCAACCGAGCACACCGTTGGATAGAAAATGAAAAATTAATCAATTTTAAAAAAAAAACTCACTTGATTTGGAGTCCGGATGAGGGAGAAAGGTCAAAAACAAAATCGAAGTTGCGGCGGCCCGACGAAGGTCGTGACGGCTACAGTGCCGTCAACCCACTACTGCTGCAACTGAGAGTAAAAACGGGCATCTAAACGGACTTTTCTAGAAAAACTCAAAGAACAAACCCCTCCTAAAATCAAGTTTTCTACTCGACGCATGAACGGAAACAAAAAAAATGCGTTGTAAAATGTCCAAAATACCCTAAAGAAAATCAGGTCTAGAGGTCAAAAATCGTTCCAAGCTATTGCCCAAAGAAAGGAAATGGGGCTTCGGAAGGTTTTTAAATTGCCTAAATTGAAAATGCAATCTTAAAATACACCCACAATCTGATCGGTCGTCATGCTTTTCAAAAAAAAGTCGATGAATAGTACCAAGTATATTTGCACTAAAGTCGGCAAAAACCTGGCAGCAATGATTTTTCGGGAAAAAATAGATTTTTGAGGGCCAAGATGGCATTTTCTAGAAAAACACAGAGAAGAAACCCCACCTCAAAATTGAGTTTTCTATGTGACTTGCAAGGAAAATGAAAAAAATACCTTTTGAAATACCCAAAATGCCCCTAGAACAGAATAGGGTAAAACTCCCTAAAAATGCTACTTAGAGTCTTTGTTTCATCAAGGATGGTGTTGTTTGCCAAAGTGAGCATGCAAGCATATGTAATGTGACAAAATAGATATGTTGCAATGGCCTATGGCCTCATGGCATGTCATATGCAAAATAAAACCCTTCAATGCATTAATCCACATATCTTCCATAGGCAACAATGAAGTTCAAAGTTAGCATACATTTCACATAAGTGTCTTTGACCCTTGGCCTCATTAGAAGCACATTCTAAGAGTGTCAAAAGGTGCACTTAAGTGCACATTACATAACTTAGACAATAAGTACAAGTTTTATCAAAGTAAGCAAAAGTAGGACAAGATATGCTAACATATGCATATTCTATGTCATCAAAAATACTTCAAGAACTTTAGTGAGTCTAAGAATGTTGTGCATCCCACACTAAGGCTTCTTTACCTGCAAAACACCCATTAACTTAGGGGTGAGTAAACAAGTTTACTCATAGGGAATGCATGGGTTTATCTTTGTACCAAGTTACAATCCAATACCATTTAATTCATGCTATCAAGTGACAATAGAACTTTTAACATAATACAATGAGATGTAATTTTACAAAGTTAACAACTTGGAATTTAAATGCAAAATTAAACCAAAGTGGATACTTGGACGTCACGCCGGATCAAATCGACAATGTGGTTACTTTAGGGTTACTAGCCCATGGGTAACCTTCCTATGTGCGCACTAGACTTGTAAAGGGATTTTCCCCCATGCTAGAACCATACCCTAGCCATAGTCATAACAATGACATTCCCAAGTTTCCAAAATCAAGATTTTATGTACATTACATATATGTATCAACATAACATATATATATACAATGTAAAGCCATCAACATGCACAAATTAATTTTGGAAACACAATACATGCCCTAAGTTCTCAACTAAAATGGCATGAAGAATATTGAATGATCATTATGGAATTTGCCACTAATTACAACAATATCATTCAACAATAAGAACATAGCCTCACAAGTATGATATAAGTTCAAAATCATAATTTAAACAATTAAATAAAACAACTAAATTTCCTAGATTTCACTTCTCATCCAAACATGCTCAATTTAATATATGTTGTAGTACATGTCATGGTTATTATATAAATCACTTCAAAACTTGATTTAAGTCATGGGAGCATATAAATAAAAATTAATTAAATTAATTCATTAATCCTTATAGATTTTAAAACAACTCTAAATGACCTCAAATTAACATAAGTTATGAATCAAGCCATGGTCATGTTATTTATCAAGTCTAAAGTGAATTACATATCAGTCACAATTAATCATTTATTTCTCATTTTAATACAAGACGAACATATAACTTAGATATCACTATAGGAACAAATAAAATCACTTGGAAGATAAATGATAACACCCCCTATTTCAATAGAGAATTGAATCTCTATAATCCAATCAACCAAGCTCAAAATCGAAAACAAGTTTAGGGTAAATGAAGAGGGGAGTGAGAGGAAGCTTTTATCTTCCAAGGTTTTATGTCTAAGGTGAGTGGAAGGAGGCCAAAATGAAGAAGAAAGCTATTAACCAAGCTTTTCTTCAATGGTGGCTAGGTTATGGTTCTTGAAGACAAGTGAAAATGAAAATGATAAAGTGTAAAATGGTGAGTGGAAGGGCTACAAATCCTCCACTTACTATGTGCTCTTACACTACCTCTTTCGCACACATAATGCAAGACTAAATGGTGAACCTACACTTATCATGAATCTATGGTTCATTCCTAGGCTTAATCTCAAGCCTACACTTGTCACCATCCTATGTAAACTTCCAAGACTTAATATTGAACCTACATTTGTCAACCATCCATGCCAACAAGTGGGTGAATCTCCACCCTCCACATGTCATCATCCAAGGCATCAAAGTGTTTCCACACAAATGTCAACAAGTGGACCAATGAGAGTGTGACACTTGTCACACTTTTCAAAAATTGCAAACAAGTCCTTTTTGAAAATATCTTCCAAATTAAATTACAAAATGGTCCCTAAGACGAAAAATAATTACTTTACTTAATTACCTAAAAACCCCTTAAGTTATGGATAATTACAAAAAGTCTTGTTTTCATGGCTTTTACAAAGAAAGTAAGCATTTAATATGCATTTCTACAAAAGTAAAAATGTAGATGTCATGGAATTTAAATATCATGGACGTATGCAAAACCGGAATCAAATCCGAGCACAAAAAATGAGGTTATGCATGGAAAAACGAAAGAAACGGGAAAAAGACGAAGAAAAAAAAAAAAAATCGCCAAAAATGGGAAAGGAGGAAAAAGGCCGGGTCATTACAACCTACCCTCCTTAAAAGGATTTCATCCCCGAAATCGAGTCGTACCTGAAAAGGAAAACAAATAGGGATATCGTGAGCAAACCTCCTGTTTGAGCTCCCAGGTAGCCTCCTCAACACCGTGATGTCTCCATAAGACCTTCACCAATGGAATAGTCTTGGTCCGCCAGACCTGCTCCCGTGAATCAAGAATCTGGACCGAACGTTCCTCGTAGGTCACGTCCTCATCAACAACCACATCAGTCCACCGCAGAACATGCGATTGGTCCGGCTCGTACTTCCTTAACATAGAGACAGGAAAGTCGTCATGAACCCTATCTAGGTCTGGCAGCAATGCCAAACGATAAGCAACTTCACCGACGTGCTTCAAAATCTCAAATGGTTCGATGAACCTAGGCGACAACTTGCCAGTCTGCCGAAATCTCAGGAGCCCCTTACGCGGAGAAATCTTAAGAAAGACATGATCCCCTACCTCAAAAGACAATGATCGCCTCCTTCTGTCAGCGTAATTCTTCTATTTACTCTGTGCGGTAGCCAACCACTGCTGAAGCAACTTGATCTTCTCTGTAGTCTCAATAACAATGTCAGGACCCAAGGAAACAGTATCACCGACCTCGGTCCAACAAACTGGAGATTTGCAAGGTCTGCCATACAACGCCTTAAAAGGTGCTATGCCAATACTGGCCTGGTAACTGTTGTTGTAGGCAAACTCAACCAAAGGCAAGTAGTCCTCCCAACTACCCCCAAAATCTAAGAAACAAACCCGCAACATATCCTCCAATACCTGAATGGTACGTTCCGACTGTCCATCAGTCTGAGGATGGAATGCCGTGCTAAAATGAAGCCCCGTGTCAAGAGCCTCCTAAAAACTCTGCCAAAAGTGAGAGGTGAACTGCGGATCCCTATCTGAAACAATGGATACAGGAACCCCGTGAAGCTTGACAATCTGTCTCACATACAGTCCACTCAGTCTCTTTGCACTATCTTTCATTGCCATCGGTAAGAAGTGAGCCGTCTTAGTTAACCTGTCAACTATGACCCAAACAACATCATTCCCTGCCTGAGACCTCGGAAGTCCCGTCACAAAATCCATAGTGATACCCTCCCATTTCCACTCAGCTATTGGTAATGGTTACAACAATCCTGCCGGTCATTGATGCTCTGCCTTCACTTATTGACAAGTAAGGCATCGAGCCACGAATTGTGAAACATCCTGTTTCATACCCTGCCACCAAAACTGTCGTCGCAGATTGTGATACATCTTTGTACCACCAGGATGAACTGCAAGCCTAGAGTGGTGGAAATCCCAAAGAACATCCTCACGACAAGACAATGGAGCAAACATCATCCCCTTGTACCTGAGACCACCGTCTGAATGTAAGGTCCAACCCTCTACATTCTCGCCGCCTGAAATCCGAACATGGATGGCCTTCATCTCCCCATCCTTCAACTGTGCCTCAATAACTCTGCTAACAAGTGCCGGTTGAGCCACAAGGCTAAACAAAATAGCCGGTGAAACATCCTCATAACACTATAAACCAAGATCTGCAAGCTCTTCTAGCATCTTCCATCTATGAAGGGAAATGCTAGCAAGAGTTCCCCGTGACTTCCTACTCAATGCATCGACCACCACATTGGCCTTACCCAGGTGATACTGTAATTCAAAATCGTAATCCTCCATAAACTCAACCCATCTGCGCTGTCTCAAGTTCAAATCCTTCTGAGAGAAGAGATACTTGAGACTCTTGTGGTCGGAGAAAACTTCAAACTTCTCCCCGTACAAATAGTGTCTCCACCCTTTTAGGGTAAAGATAACTGCCGCTAACTCTAAATCATATGTTGGATAGTTCAACTCGTGAGTCTTCAACTGTCGAGACCCATAAGCAACCACCCGCTCTGTCTACATCAAGACACAACCCAAACCTTCTCGTGAAGCATCACAAAAGATCACATAACCTAAACCACATTCAGGAATGATCAAAACTGGAGCCGATGTCAACCTGACCTTCAACACCTGAAAAGCAAACTCACATGCTACGAACTTGACCCCCTTGCGGGTAAGTCGAGTCATAGGTGCCGCTAAACGAGAGAAATCCCGAACAAATCTCCGGTAATAGCTGGCTAGGCTAAGAAAACTCCGAATCTCAAACACTGTCTTTGGACACTTCCAATCCATCACTGACTCAATCTTCGTTGGATCCACTGCAACATCGCCCTTTGACACAACATGTCCAAGGAACTTCACTTCTGGTAGCCAAAATTCGCATTTCTCGAACTTGGTGTACAACCGATTATCCCTAAGGATCTGCAACACTGTACTCAAATGATACTCATGCTCCTCCACTGAAGCTGAGTATACAAGAATGTCATCAACAAAGACTACAACGAACTGATCAAGATGGTCACTAAATACACGGTTCATTAAGTTTATAAAAGCTGCTGAAGCATTGGTCAAACCAAATAGCATCACTAGAAACTCATAATGGCCATACCGTGTGTGGAAAGCGGTCTTGGATACATCCTTATCCTTAACCCTCAATTGATAGTAACCCGATCTCAGATCATTCTTCGAAAAGCATGTCGCTCCCTTCAACTGATCAAACAAGTCATCAATCCTAGGCAAAGGATACCTGTTCTTGATTATGACATGGTTCAGCTTGCGATAATCGATGCAAAGTCTCAAAGACCCATCCTTCTTCTTCGCAAAAAGAACCGGTGCTCCCCAGGGTGAAGCACTAGGATGAATAAAGCCCTTAGCTTTCAAATTATCCAATTGAGCTTTTACCTCATCAAGCTCTGCCGGTGCCATACGGTACGGTGCCATAGAAAAAGGTGCAGTACTGGGAATGACATCGATGGCAAAGACAACCTCCCGAAGAGGATGGAGTTCTGTCAACTCCTCCGGGAAGACATCCAGAAACTCGTCTACAACTGTCGGAAAAACATGGTCCAGACTGCTACCCTCGTTAACTAACAGGCTAGCCAAGTAGGACCTGTGGTGACTCCAGTCACCAATACTGAAAATCATCGTCGGGTGGGAATCGCTCCGATCTCCCACGAAGTGAAAATAATCCCCCGCGGGAGTGCAAACAGACACTCGCCCACGGAAGCAATCAATCGTGGCACGAAAGAAAGACAACCAGTCCATCCCAAGAATGACGTCAAAACCTGTTATGTCGAAAACAACAAAATCAAACTCCAACGTCCGTCCAGCTATCTCGATAGCACAACCCCGACAAACACGATCCAAAAACACTGGACCACCAACTGGTGTGTCAACATAAAGGAAACCATCCCGCTGTGTGACCTCCAGACCCAAAGAATGTGCAAATGATGTAGATATGAATGAATGTGATGCACCTGTGTCAACAAGAACTCTAGCCCAAGAACTGAAAACTGGAAAGATACCTCGAACTGTAGAAGTCCCTACGGAGGTATCGGCCTGTGGCAGTGCGTAAGCTCGTCCCTGAGCCTCTGACTGCTGTGAACTGCCCTGCTGAGCTGACTGATGTCTGAAAGCAGTAGGTGTAGGGTTCCTACCCGGATATAAACTGACTGGTGCAACTGGCTGTGGTGCTTAAGGCACACGGAAACCTGACTGTGCAACTGTCGACTGTGCCGGTGTGGCCTGTAGGCCTGCACCACTCTGTGCCCTGTTCTGTAGGCGCGGACACTCCCTCTTGAAATATCCAGGCTGTTTGCAGTAATTGCAAACCCCCTGAAGTCCCTGCATCGAAGCTGAAGACTTTTTAGTCTGAGAACGACTGCCCTGAGATTGTAACTGTGGGCAACGAGGCTTGATGTGCCCCGGCTGCTGACAGTGGTGACAAATGACTCCCCAAGCTGATCCCGAAGATACTGGACCTGCAGATACAGACCGAGCCTACTGTGACTGTCCCTGAGTGCGTGAACTGTCCCCGGCCTTAGCCTTCTTCCAGTGACCCCCAACGGATACTGATGAAGCCTCTCCACGTGGCTGGTTATATGAACCCTTGATCCTAAGCTGATCTCAGTCCTCTACCTCAACTAGCATAGCCTTCTGTACTACCTCCCTATAAGTCCTCAGATCCAACACTGAAATTCGTGGCCTAATATCAAAATGTAACCCATCCTGAAACTTTTTTGCCCTGACCTCATCGGTGGCTACCATCTCCGGTGCATAGCGGGAAAGAGAAGTAAAGCGTGTCTCATACTTAATGACACTCATCTTGCCCTGATAGAGACCTGTAAACTGCACTCTCATATCATGCCTCATAGCCCTTGGAAAGAAACGGTCAAAGAACAATGTCCTGAACTCCTCCTAAGTCATCACCTCCACATCGTGGATATTGGTCATAGACCTCCACCAGATATCGGCATCTCCCATGAACATAGAGACTGTCAAGGAGATCCTCAATTGGTCTATAGGTACTGCCATGCTATCGAGCTTGCGTACCATGAGATCAAACCATGCCTCTGAAGCAAGCGAATCCATACTCCCTGCAAACTGGTCGATCTTAACCCTCTGTAACTTCATGAAGTAGTCCAATGCCTCATTAGCAACTGGTGCCGGTTCCGGTACTGGAATCTGTATCCTCGCCATTTGCTGGCGAAACATTACCTGAATGGACTCTGACATCCCCAGAGCCACTCCCTGTGCAATCTGCTCCTCGTAAGTCGGAGCTCGTGGTGGATTTGGACCCGTGCCACGAACTGGAATCCTAGGCCTCCCTGGACCCCTCATAAACTTGGTGTCATCCACCTGCTCCTCAATGCCCTGACGCGAAGACTCCCCACATGTGATAACCATGATGCTAAACAAATGCAATGAAAGAGGTCAACAATAACACAAGTTATTATGACCGAATGCAACTCGTACTATGAAAGTAAAAAATACGAAGCAAGATGAGGTATGTAACATACGATCATGATAAGGCAATCAAGGAAGGCTGTTTAAACAGTTAAGCACTTAAGCAATATGTTAAACAAGGATGCTTCTTAAACATATAAGTATAAAAACATAGAGACATATCACAATAACAAGTACGTCACTAAGAAACATGTAATCATGTTATAATGCCAAAAGCATGTTAGCAAAGGTATGCTAATAAATCAAAGTACACTAACAAAAGCATGATATGCACCCAAAACCCGTCGTCCTAAGGTTTTCGAGCCTAGGAGCTCTGATACCACTCGTGACGGCCCAAGTTTTGTAAACCCGGTGCGTCAATGATGACCAAAGATGACCCGATAACGGATCCGAAATGCGGAAGCGAAAGGTGAAACAACGGTCTCTAGAGATACAATGCATCTCTAAGACACCAATGTGACCCTCAATGAGGTCATGGAACCCAAAGGAAAATAAATGCGGAAGTGTCATTTCAAAAACGGACAAAAAGGAACCTAGGGGCAAAATGGTTATTTTGTAAAAAAATGGATTCAAGTGCTATCGAGCACACCACTAGGAAGACAATGAAAAACTAGT
Organism: Cornus florida; assembly: GCF_030987335.1. Lineage (NCBI taxonomy): Eukaryota > Viridiplantae > Streptophyta > Magnoliopsida > Cornales > Cornaceae > Cornus > Cornus florida. The sequence goes on from NW_026775577.1 coordinate 68,604,429, forward strand.
GATGATGGACTTAAGAATTTCATTATCTGGATTTCGGACGAAGGAGAAACGACAAAACAAAGAAAAACGAGCAATAAAGCTAAAAGGGTTAACTGGTAATTATCCAAAAATATATGGGTGCAACCGAGCACACCGTTGGATAGAAAATGAAAAATTAATCAATTTTTTTTAAAAAAACTCACTTGATTTGGAGTCCGGATGAGGGAGAAAGGTCAAAAACAAAATCGACGTCGCGGCGGCCCGACGAAGGCCGTGACAGCTACAGTGTCGTCAACCCACTACTACTGCAACTGAGAGTAAAAACGGGCATCTAAACGGACTTTTCTAGAAAAACTCAAAGAATAAACCCTCCTTAAAATCAAGTTTTCTACCCACCATAAGAACGGAAACCAAAAAAATGCATTGTAAAATGTCCAAAATACCCTCAAGAAAATCAGGTCTAGAGGTTAAAAATCGTTCCAAGCTACTGCCCAAAGAAAGGAAATGGGGCTTCGGAAGGTTTTTAAATTGCCTAAATTGAAAATACAATCTTAAAATATACCCACAAGACCCCCGAAAGTTTTGGATCGGTAGTCACACTTTTCAAAAAAAAGTCGATGAATAGTACCAAGTATATTTGCATTAAAGTCGGCAAAAACCTGGCAGCAATGATTTTCCCCAAAAAAAATAGATTTTTGAGGGCCAAGATGGCATTTTCTAGAAAAACACAAAGAAGAAACCCCCATCAAAATTGAGTTTTCTATGTGACTTCTAATGAAAAATGAAAAAAATGCATTTTGAAATACCCAAAATGCCCCTAGAACAGAATAGGGTAAAACTCCCTAAAAATGCTACTTAGAGTCTTTGTTTCATCAAGGATGGTGTTGTTTGCCAAAGTGAGCATGCAAGCATATGTAATGTGATAAAATAGATGTGTTGCAATGGCCTATGGCCTCATGGCATGTCATATGCAAAATAGAACCCTTCAATGCATTAATCCACATATCTTCCATAGGCAACAATGAAGTTCAAAGTTAGCATACATTTCACATAAGCGTCTTTGGCCCTTGGCCTCATTACAACCACATTTTAAGAGTGTCAAAAGGTGCACTTTAAGTGCACATTACATAACTTAGACAATAAGTACAATTTTTATCAAAGTAAGCAAAAGTAGGACAAGATATGCTAACATATGCATATTTTATGTCATCAAAAATACTTCAAGAACTCTAGTGAGTCTAAGAATGCTGTGCATCCCACACTAAGGCTTCTTGACCTACAAAACACCCATTAACTTAGGGGTGAGTAAACAAGTTTACTCGTAGGGAATGCATGGGTTTATCTTTGTACCAAGTTACAATCTAATACCATTTAATTCATGCTATCAAGTGACAATAGAACTTTCAACATAACACAATGAGATGTAATTTTACAAAGTTAACAACTTAGAATTTAAATGCAAAATCAAACCAAAGTGGATACTTGGACGTCACGCCGGATCAAACCGACAATGTGGTTACTTTAGGGTTACTAGCCCATGGGTAACCTCCCTATGTGCGCACTAGACTTGTAGGGACTTTCCCCCGTACTAGAACCATGGCCTAGCCATAGTCATAACAACGACATCCCTAAGTTTCTAAAATCAACATTTTGTGCACATTACATATATGTATCAATATAACATATATATATACATTGTAAAGCCATCAACATGCACAAATCAATTTTGGAAACACAATACATGCCCTAAGTTCTCAACTAAAATGGCATGAAGAATATTGAATGATCATTATGCAATTTACCACTAATTACAACAATATCATTCAACAACAAGAACATAGCCTCACAAGTATGATATAAGTTTAAAATCAGAATTTAAACAATTAAATAAAACAACTAAATTTCCTAGATTTCACTTCTCATCCAAACATGCTCAATTTAATATATGTTGTAGTACATGTCATGGTTATTATATAAATCACTTCAAAACTTGATTTAAGTCATGGGAGCATATAAATAAAAATTAATTAAATTAATTCATTAATCCCTATAGATTTTAAAACAACTTTAAATGACCTCAAATTAACATAAGTTATGAATCAAGCCATGGTCATGTTATTTATCAAGTCTAAAGTGAATTACATACAAGTCACAATTAAGCATTTATTTCTCATTTTAATAGAAGGCAAACATATAACTTAGATATCACTATAGGAACAAATAAAATCAGTTGGAAGATAAATGATAACACCCCCTACCTCAATAGAGAATTGAATCTCTATAATCCAAGCAACCAAGCTCAAAATGGAAAACAAGTTTAGGGTTAATGAAGAGGGGAGTGAGAGGAAGCTTTTGTCTTCCAAGGTTTTATGTCTAAGGTGAGTGGAAGGAGGCCAAAATGAAGAAGAAAGCTATTAACCAAGCTTTTCTTCAATGGTGGCTAGGTTATGGTTCTTGAAGATAAGTGAAATGAAAATGATAAATTGTAAAATGGTGAGTGAAAGGGCTAGAAATCCTCCACTCACTATGTGCTCTTACACTACCTCTCTCACACACACAATGCAAGACTAAATGGTGAACCTACACTTGTCATGAATCTATGGTTCATTCCTAGGCTTAATCTCAAGCCTACACTTGTCACCATCCTATGTAAACTTCCAAGATTTAATATTGAACCTACATTTGTTAACCATCCATGCCAACAAGTGTACCAATCCTAGGCCAACAAGTGTGTGAATCTCCACCCTCCACATGTCATCATCCAAAGCATCAAAGTGTTTCCACACAAATGTCAACAAGTGGACCAATGAGAGTGTGACACTTGTCACACTTTTTAAAAATTGCAAACAAGTCCTTTTGAAAATATCTTCCAAATTAAATTACAAAATGGTCCTAAGACGAAAAATAATTACTTTACTTAATTACCCAAAAACCCCTCAAGTTATGGATAATTACAAAAAGTCTTATTTTCATGGCTTTTACAAAGAAAGTAAGCATTTAATATGCATTTCTACAAAAGTAAAAATGTAGATGTTATGGAATTTAAATATCATGGACGTATGCAAAACCGGAATCAAATCTGAGCACAAAAAATGAGGTTATGCATGGAAAAACGAAAGAAATGGGAAAAAGACGAAAAAAAAAAATTGCTAAAAATGGAAAAGGAGGAAAAAGGCCGGGTCATTACAGGAAGAAACAATGAAAAAGTTCTTCCTCCCAAAAATCTAATTCTCAGCTCTTCTAATCTAAATCTCACTCCTGAATTTCCCAACTGTAATGCTGAAAATTCCAAGCTTGTTGCCCCAAATGTGGAGACATTTTATTAGCCTACGGCTCTGTTTCCTCAACGTCTCTAAGAGTCGACACATTTTGGGAACAAAAATTGTAAAATTCAAGACATGTGGGAAGTCTTCAAGCAAGTAAAGATCAATTTGCCTCTCTTGGATGCTATAAAGCAAATCCCCCATATGCTAAATTCCTCAAAGATTTGTGCACTCAAAAGCGCACCTCCAAAAATCATTTGCCAAAGAAAGTAAGATTGACCGAAAATGTGAGTTCAATCATTCAACACAGTGCTCCTCCAAAGTATAAGGATACGAGCGCCCCAACAATCTTGTGTGTCAATGGTGCTTTACAGTGTTTGTTTTTAAATTCAAAATTTTGAACATGTCTTGTGTATTTGAGAGATTTTATATGATTGGTCCATGCTAGCGTTGATTTTGATCTTTTGAGGACTATATTGCTTAGAATTTAAAAATTGCATGACTTGAGAGTCCAATACTCCTTGTATGCCTTGTGGATGCCATTTAGGAGTAAATTTTTCAAAAAATTGATATCTTGTTTGCACTTGTGGTCCATATCATCTTGATTTTGTGATTATTTTGAGATTCACTCTAGGATTCTACACTAGCACAGATGCACACTAGCATTCATTTGTGGGGTACATGCTTTATTGATTATTGAATTGGTTATATCCCAATTGGACTAATAGTGCATTGAAAGCTTTCATTCTTGATAAAGGTGGATAACAACCCCTTTTCACTAAGTAGCTGGGATTCTAGCCTCATCAAGCATTGAATTTCTCGTGCCGAAAGGTGGAGTGCCCAAACTCTAGGTTCATAATTGAATTCTAAAAAAAAAAAAAGAAAAAAGAAAAAGAAAAAGTTGCAAAAGTAATAAAAAGTAAGGACTTCTCCCAAAAGGTGAGAAGTGGGAAATGATTAGATAGAGGTTGTCTTGATTTGTAGCCTAGTTGATTTGAGCTTGTAAGTTCGTAGGGCTGTTTGAACACCTAATGCCCTAAAGTCGTCTGGTTTGGGAGTCATTGACCTGACGCTCGACCTCATGGATCACTAGAAAGCTTAATAGATCAACACATTACACCATGCTTCCATCTTTGATCCTTAGGATTAAAAAAAAACAAAAAATGATGAGTGAAAAGAATAAGTGCACCTAGAACAATAAAGCTTTAATAAAAGGTCCACTTTTTGTCTTGATGATCGGTACTAGATTTGTATGCTAGTTTGAGGGTAAAGATGTGATCATTTCTTTAGTTAACTTAGATAGCAACATATTTGATGCCGGTCCACTAAAAAAGGATTCTAGTGTTGTTTTGATTTGCATGATCATTGTCTTGATGTGTGGAGGACCATAGTTGCTTGCTTGATGTTTAGATTTTGGGAGATTGCTTGGAAATGTTTGAAAAATTGCATACTTGAGGTAGTTTTCTCCCAATGCTTGTTTGCAATATTGGTGCCTCTTTTGTGATAATGAGCTTAATGTTTGTGGGAATCATTTTTGGAAACCCTCACGAGACTTCACTCATCCACTAGAGGTAACCTAGGGGTTTAAAAGGCTTGTTGCATATGCTAAGTGCAATCGTGTTCCCTACGAAAGTGGCGTTATCCATTTATTGCTTTCTAGTTCATAGTTGTATAGTTGTTCATTTCATTCCTTTACTTTCTAGTTCATTACTAGGGACTAGCAATATTTAAGTTTGGAGGTGTGATGAGCGCTGAAAAGTGCACATTTAAACCCCTTAAGCGAGGGTATTTTAGTCCATTCATCTATCTTTATTTACCCGTTTTAGTACTTATTTGTGTTTTTGTTTATTTCAGGTCAATAATGTTAAAACAGGCTAAAAATGGCTTCTTACAACCTTTTTGGAGTCAAACTAAGCTTTAGTGAGAATTTGGAGCGAAAGGAGGCTGATATTGAAAATCTGCCAAGTTGGATCCATCTAACTTATTTCTGAGATCGATTGAAGTTGGATCGATCGAACTAGATCAATCAAAAGTTAGATTGATCGAACTTTCTCTGATCGATTGAAAATAAAAGTTGGATAGATCGAAGTGTTCGCGAAAGTTATTAAAAAGCATATCTGAATCTCATTTCGACCCAACTCAGGCAGAGCTTCAAAGAAGAGATTCTAGGGCCAAGTTCTCACATTTTTGGGCTCCCAAAGCCTTGTATATATGAGGGATTCAACCATTTTTGTTGGGAGATCCATATTTTTACATTGTATTTTCTATATTCTCTTTACTTTTTTTCTCTCTAGAAAGTTAGAGATTAGGGTTAGAAGAAAAAAGGGAAGTGGAGCCACATCTCTAGATCTATCTCTAAATCCTCTCTCTCTCTCTCTCTCTCTAAAGCTTCAAAGAAGAAGAAGAAGAAGATGGAGCCATGTTTGGAGCTTACCCTTGAGGGTTTCATGACCACATCTGCCTCCTTCATGATTGGCTAGATCTACACGTAGGGCTTGGATGAGCCCTAAGTCTTGTGTAATCTAAACCCTTGTATTTCTATTTTTGGGGATCTATATATATTGTTGTGATTAGTGTTCTAGCCTTGTAAATTTCATGAATCTTGGTATATCTCTATGATTTCTATGGTTTAATTCTTCCTATTAATTCTCTAGTTTATTTACATGTCTATGTGTGATTAAATTGGGAATTATGTCTCACATGATTCATATGGTTTAATTCTTCCTATTGATTCTCTTTGTAATTACATGTTGTCTTATGTGTGATAATTTGGGAATTGATCTCTACACTAGTTTTTCTATATTAATTGCATGGTCTATGTGTAGTTGATTGAGAATCTAGTGATGGCTAGATATGAGTTTTCATTGAATGGGTTTGTTAATTAATTTGACAGATTATTTTTATTCTTGATGGGTTGTTCTACAATTTAATTCATGTTTGTAGGTAGGTAGATAATCTATACTTGATTTGATATTCCATGGCTTATTATTGCAAATTCCATGATTCTCTAGATTGATGTGTGCTACAATTGTGACTAGTTTGATGGGTCATGCTTAGATTTGATGGGTTGTTCTACACTTAGTTTATTTGTCAGTTAGGTAGACAATTCATACATGAATTTGATGGTCCATGCTTAATATTGCAATTGGTAGTCGCATTTTGTTCCCAACAATGTATTCCCCATTAATGGAAAGTAAGTGGTTAATTACATGAGCTTAATGGTGATTCCAACACCCTAAGACCTCTCTTCATATCTCTTAGATCCCTATCTCTCACTAATTTACTTTAATTGCATTTTAATTTCTTTGCACCTTAGTTTAATCAACCAATCTCTATCTTTTGCAATCAATTGATATATTAGAGTCGAAGTTAAATTCCAACACATATAATCCCTTGGGACGATCCCTACTCACTCTTGCTACGCTAGTAGTAGTGGTGGTAGTGGTTTTTATAAATTTAAATTTGACCTAAAAGGCTTTTCTTGAGCAACACATTCACTACATTATTTTGGCGTATAGGAACGGCCGCCGTCAAAATTTTGGCGTCGTGGTTGGGGCCAAAAACTTGGTGTGTTGGTCGTCGCACTCTAAAAGTTTATGCTTATGTGGCCAAGTTTTACATTTAGAAATTGCCACTACTACCTTTTACTAAAAATATAGCTAGGGTGAGTAGGGATTGTCCCAAGGGATTGAGTGTCGCACTAGGTTGAGGAATCAAAATTAGGGTTAGTAGGTCGAGTGATCAAAATAGTGGTTGGTTGGTTGAATTAGACTAGATGCAAATTAAACTAAAGTAAGCAATAATGCAATAGAGAGAATAAAAGAGAGAGAGATCTTGGGGTTTAGAGATCACCACTAAGCATAGCTTTTCTACACCTTTAATGAATGATTAATGAGTGGAAGAACATGTATTACAATATAGAGTGTGTGTGTGGTTGTTTCAACAAGCATGGATGACAAATTAAGCATATATTGTCTAAACAACATGGCGGATAGCATAATATATCAAATTAAGCCATTAATCCTTTCTTTAAGCTCACAATCCAAATATATCACAAGGTTAGAGATACATGTTAATTGTTTTTCATAAGTATGGAATATCGACAACAAGCATGGATTATCCTCCTATTTAACAACTGCACTACAACTAAGCCAATGGCATGAAATTAAACTAATTAAACTAAGGAGAGGTACAATCCATCAAGAAATGAGTATGATCCATCAAATAAATCACAAGAACATGACATTAAGTACTATGTCTTGACAATCTCTAGATCTTTAGCATCAACACATAGACATGCATCAATAACACAAGAAATAGAGACAAACATATGACCATCTATTCTAGCATAAATAGACATATGGATAGAATGAAATAATCAATTGGAAGCATTAAACCACATAAATCATTGAATAAACAAGATCTATATATATATAAAAGTGTTAAGACATTAATCACAATACAAATCCCCTAAAAAATACATAAATTAAGAAGTAGAAAGTATGCTTAGGGCTAACTCTAGCCCTAATAGGATGTCTAGCCACTCATGGATGATGTCCTCCAACCCTTAAGGACAAGCTCCATGGAAGAAATCTGCTCCTTGGTTGATGAAGAGTCTCCAATGGTGTCTCTAGCCTCCTCATCTTCTTTGCTTCTTCACTAAGAGTTCTCTAAGGTATGATATGATATGATATGATATGATATGATACAAAAAGTAATCCTTATCCTTATATAGGTAGGTCAAATGACACACAAAATGAGCTAGGGTCGTACAACAAATATTCCCCAATGATTGGATAAAGGACAACTTTTGTGAGCTGGAAATTTAACTTTTTCGCACTGGAGGAAGTTCCATCGATCGAATCTTGGACTTGGATCGATCGAACATGGCTGAGATCTATCGAACTGAAGCTGGATTGATCCTCAATGGCGGCGGCTTTTTGGATAAAAACAAATTTGAGATATTTTTGGGAAAAGGACAAAAGTAGTTGGTAGGGTGGTACAACTGGATAAGATCAATCATTTGGATAAAGACAAGAATGTTCGATTGATCAGAGAAGGATGTTGGTTCAATTGAACTTTGAGATCTTTGAACAGGGACAAATATGGCCAAGATCCATCTTGAAGTGCTGAGATCGATGAAAGTTGGATTGATCGAACTTTTCTTGAGATCGATCGAAGTTGCTAAAATTCCACCATTTGCTTCCTTTTGCTCTACTTTGCTCCTTTCTTTGATTCATCCCAGAATTGTTTCAATTATGCTCTTATTTGGCTGAGTTAGCTTGTTTTGGGGATAAGTACCTGAAAATGGAAATAACACAAAATCAATACAAAACGGTAAAATAAGATAGATAAAGGTCCTAGAATACCTAAGCTTAAGGGGTTTAAATACGCACTTTTCAGCGCTTATCACACCCCCAAACTTAAATATTGATAGTCCCTAGCAATGAACTAGAAAGTAAAGGAATGAAATGAATAACTATACAACTATGCACTTGAAAGCAATAAATGGATAACGCCACTTTCATAGGGAACACGATTGCACTTAGCATATGCAACAAGGCTTTTAAACCCCCAGGTTACCCCTAGTGGACGAGTGAAGTCTCGTGAGGGTTTTCAAAAATGATACCCACAAATATTAAGCTCATTATCATAAAAGAGGCACCAATATTGCAAACAAGCATTGGGAGAAAACTACCTCAAGTATGCGATTTTTCAAACATTTCCAAGCAATCTCCCAAAATCTAAACATCAAGCAAGCAAGTATGGTCCTCCACACATCAAGACAATAATCATGCAAATCAAAACAACACTAGAATCCTTTTTTAGTGGACTAGCATCAAATATGTTGCTATCTAAGCTAACTAAAGAAATGATCACATCTTTACCCTCAAACTAGCATACAAATCTAGTACCGATCATCAAGACAAAAGTTAGACCTTTTATTAAAGCTTTATTGTTCTAGGTGTGCTTATTCTTTTCACTCATTATTATTATTATTATTATTATTTTTAATCTTAAGGATCAAAGATGGAAGCATGGTGCAATGTGTTGATCTATTAAGCTTTCTAGCGATCCATGAGGTCGAGCGTTAGGTCAATGACTCCAAACCAGACGGCTTTAGGGCATTAGGTGTTCAAACACCCCTACAAACTTACAAGCTCAAATCAATTCGGCTACAAATCAAGACAACCTCCATCTAATCATTTCCTACTTCTCACCTTTTGGGAGAAGTCCTCACTTTTTCTTACTTTTGTAACTTTTTCTTTTATTTTCTTTTATTTTTTTTATTTTTAGAATTCAATTATTAACCTAGAGTTTGGGCCTTCCACCTTTTGGTGTGAGAAATTCAGTGCTTGATGAGGCTAGAATCCCGGCTACTTAGTGAAAAGGGGTTGTTATCCATCTTTATCAAGAATGAAAGCTTTCAATGCACTACTAGTCCAATTCAATAATCAACAAAGCATATACCCCATAAATGAATGCTAGTGTAAGCCTATGCTAGTGTAGAATCGTAGAGTGAATCTCAAAACAATCACAAAATCAAGATGATGTGGACCACAAGTGCAAGCAAGATATCAATTTTTTTAAAAATTTACTCCTAAATGGCATCCACAAGGCATACAAAGAGTATTGGACTCTCAAGTCATGCAATTTTTAAATTCTAAGCAGTATACTCCTCAAAAGATCAAAATCATCGCTAGCATGGACCAATCATATAAAATCTCTCAAATACACAAGACATGCTCAAAATTTTGAATTTAAAAACAAACACTGTAAAGCACCATTACCCCCAAACTTAAATGGCACAGTGTCATTAATGTGCAAAGAGAACAAAAGAAAAGAGTATACCAGTGCAATGAAGGCAAAGAATGGCTGGGACTGAAGTATCCAAAGTGGGTGGCATAGCCCCCCCAAACTTGGGATTAACTGTGGTCCTGAAATTTGGTACTTGGATAAACTCATCAGATAACAAAAGGGATAATAATAGTGCACAGTGGACATGAAAGTGTAAATGGGATAGCAACTGAAAATTAGAGAAAGGTAAAAGGGTGGTCCTGAAAATTTTGGGCAGTACTCTATCTCACTGAAGTCACTGGAATGCACCTGATGGAGTCAAACAGATAGCTATAAGAATATGAAAATAAGACATCCATATAGAAAACATATAGAAATCAAAACCATATATAAAAATAAAGTATAGTACATCCAGTAGCAAAGCCGACAGACACGGTTGCAAAAATAGTATAACAGTATCAAAAACATGATGAGATCATAGATATATAAAATAACAGGAGGAAAGGGATAGAGAGATTAGGAAAAAGAGGTAGGATGGGCAGGTCGCACTCCGCGGATGTCTTTGGATAGATCCCTGAATGCAGTCATGACATCCGTACGGAGGGTAGCAATATCAGCTCTAATGGAGACAGCATCCTCTCAGAGAGAGACCGTACCGGCGCGGATAGATACAACAGCATCCTCCAAAGCCTGGAGTCGCTCTCCAAAGCCGGGTGTCGGTGCTGGAGCCTCAGGTGTGGCTGGATCAGGAGAATGATGATCCTGAGCCTGCTCCGCATCGTGGATGGGTGACCCAACTGGAGAGTGCTGCTCTGCGTCCTCGGCAGGCTGCTCCAAATCAATATCTATATATACGGCAGTCGGATCGACTGTTGCGTCGTCCGCTGCCAGGTCTGCTGCTGCTGCTGCCTCCTCAGCCTCTAGCTCCTCTGTCGCCTCTACTGCGTCATCCTTTAATCTCTTGATAATGGCATTGTAGCTTTTATCCTAGTCCTTCTTCTAGAAGTGACAGGATCCTCGCTCAGGGTGCTCCCGTTGATGGAAAGGATATCACTGGTTTAGCAAGATCTGGGTGATAAGGTGGCCAAATGGGAGGGACTTAGCCCTTTTGGGCCTCTCCTTGCTAATGTGATCATCATAGAGCTTTTTTATCACGCTCCAGATGAGCACAGGGATAGACAGCTAATCCCCTGTATAGAAAACGTACAAAGCTGTCAAGTAGTCACCTCTATGCTGAATCTTATGGGCAGCCATGAAGACGTTGCGGAATAATACTGAGTCAAAGAACCATAAGTCATCTGGCAAATAGGTGCAGGTGGCGAAGGTCTTGCCATCGGCATAATGACCTATGAGAAAAACGGTCATATCTGCATATGAAGGCTTGTATAGCCTGGGATATGTCTCCTGTAGCTCTGGAGGGTAGTCATGTAGACAATGGCACGATCTGGATAATGTGTCCACAGTGATAAAAATAAGATGGCCATCAATGGAGGTCCTCAGCTCCGCCGTGTTACGCGGGGTAGGCCGGAGGTTCTGGAAGAACATCCGTACTAGCCTTGGGTACACCGGGTATGTGACAGGGGCAAGAATGGCTGCAAGGCCCCTCCGTAGTATATCCTTATAAGCTGATCGGGTAAGTACTGATCTGGAAAAGAAATCTGTATCGTAAACGGACTCGTGCGCCACTGGAAGGCATGAGTATCTGCACAATGGCTGGTCTAACTCCTGGGCTGGCTGAGCTAGCTGTGGTAGTGGAGATGGTATGTGCTTAGCCTTAGTGTCACCGTGCGAAGGAGATGCACCAGCATCAGAATGTAATTTGCTGTCAGAATGGGGAAACTGTGTGGGCTCAGTTGGCTTCTCCTGTATGGGGTCCTGGGCATGAGATGGACCGGCCTTGTCATCCAAAGTCTGCCTGCCTCGGTGGTGATAGTGTCCGCGGGCTACAGTCTTGACCCGAGCCATGGCCTGAAAAATAATTGAAAACTTATAAGGGAAGTCAGTGCTATAATAAAGAATTTAAAGCACAAAATAGAATCATGTACGTCAAGTAAGATAGACAAAATAGATAAATGACATGAATCTATGGAAGTAACAGGATGTGAACATGCTAAGCAGTATAAGTGTAAAATGCATCCAATGTGGAAAATCACCGACATTAGGCATGAATGAGATAGCATGGATACAAGATAGGATGCATGGAATGTGTATATGAAATCTGTGAAGTTTGATCGATCACAAAAATTGTGAGATCGATCTTAAATGGTCGATCTGAGAAACTGAGAAACTAAGTTCGATCGATCTCACTAGATCGATCTGAAAAATATGTTTGATCGATCAAACTCTGCGAAGAACGTGGACAGTCACAGATCTGTGACGTGGATGGCACGGTGCCTTCACGAACAAGGTCGTGGGCCCATCAACACAACATAGCACTAATCCTAATCACCTAATGAGGCCCATACTCCCAAAATCAAATCGAAATTAAAAATCTAACAAAATAAATATACACATATATACATATATAAATAAAAAGCTTCAAACTTCATCAATGGAGATTTTCAACATTAAAAGAGCATGGATTTAACATTTAAAACATGGCTACATCATATTGAAGCTTGAAATCACAAATGAAGTCTCGGACCTTACCAAAAATGAGAGAAAAGAGATGAGGTGCAAAGAAGTGACGAGATCCGAGATCCAAGAAGAGAGAGAGTGATTCGGGATGAGGGGAAATCGCCGGAGATGTTCGCCGGAGATAGGGAAGATGGGTGCAGCGGTGATGAGAGGGATAGGGCTTTGAGAGGGTCAGATCGATCTGTGAAATCGATCTTCAAACCCTCGGTTTCATTTTTAAAAACTTCCCCGAACCAGTTCGATCGAACTGAAATGATCTCTCTTTGAAATTTTTTTGAAAATTTTGATTTCTTTTTTTTTTAAAATTTAAATTTAAATTTAAAATTTAAAATTTAAAACTAAAAATTAAAAATTGAAAATAAAAAATTTTGGATTTTTTTTGAAGAATTAAAATAAAATAAAATCTTTTTAGGATTTTTGGAAAATAAAATAAAAATATTTTTGGAATTTTAAAATTAAAAAGTCAAACAAAGTTAAAGATAGTGAGATTAGGAATAGAGATCGATCTGAACAAAATGTTCGATCGATCTGACAGAGAGCTAAAAATATGCAGGTTTTGGGTTTAGAAATTTTTCTAAGTGTTGGAACTCAAGATCAATCGAACTTGAAGTTTGGATCGATCGAAAAGTTATGATCGATCTGAGAATAAGTTCGAACGATTGGACAGAGAGGTGATTTGGATACAGGTTGATGCAGGTCGAAAATTTTCTAAGTGTTGGATGTAGGTCGAAGTTCGATCGATTGAATCTTCCTTGGAGATCGATCGAACTTATGCAAAATGCTCAATTTCAACATAAAAGTGTATGCAGTCCTAATCACAGTTCCTAGCAATGCATATGAACCAAAAACAAGTATCAAACATCCTAAGAAATGAAATTAAAGATAGAAATGAGGGAGGAATAGGGTTTTGACACCCTACGAAATGTTTTACTGGTCTTTAACGTCTCTAGCAAGACGTTAGGCTCTTTTAGTCCGGATTAAACATCTTGTAGTTCATCCCCTCCTTAATGGGCTGATAAGTGCTTTGAACTACACCCAACAAATGGTTCTTTAAGGAACTTGTTGGATTAAGCTCAAAAGACGTTTTCAGTCCTTGGTCAATGCAATCTTTGGGCTTCCACGCCCTTTCAAAACAAGATTTTGAAACAACTTTCTTTGGTTTCAAGGTTGAAGATAGACTTTTTGAAACCTTGGTCTCACACAAAAACTCATTTCCTTCACTTTTAAGGTCATGACATTTCTCTACAACATTCATCTCTTCATGCTTGTCAAATGAATTAGGGGTTGGATTAAAAATATTCAACTTTACCTTCATGTGGCCAAATGAGATCTTCATTATCTCCATCCTACAATTGATGTTGGCATTCGTGGTTGCCAAGAAAGGACGACCAAGGATAACAGAAATTTGGCTCTTAGGATTTTGGACCGGTTTCGTGTCAATGACAGCGAAATCAATGGGAAAGAAGAATTTATCAATTTTAATCCATACGTCCTCAATAATACCCTTAGGCTTTTTGATTGATCGGTCGGCAAATTGTAAAACTACCGACGTTGGTTTCAAGTCTCCTAAGCCTAATTTGACATAAACCGAGTATGGAAGAAGATTAACACTTGCTCCTAGGTCAAGAAGAGCCCGATTAATGATATGGTCACCAATGATGCATGAAAAAGTAGGTGAACCAGGGTCCTTAAACTTTGGAAGAGTGTTATGCTGCAAAATTGAGCTTACTTGCTCGGTTAAGACCACTTTTCTAGGTGCTTAGCTTTTATTCTTCCTCTTTTGGATGCACAGTCCTTCAAGAATTTGGCATAAGCCGAAATTTGCTTGATTGCATCCAAAAGTGAAAGATTGACTTTCACTTGACTAAACACGTCCATGATTTCATTTACTTTGGCCTTTTGCTTGTCATTTGAAATGGATCCTTTTAAGGCATCCGAAAATGGAGCTTTTGGTTCAAAAACCTTTTCAGAATTTTTCTTTGAAGTCTCTTCAACACAAGAAGTTTTTAAATCATTTTGCAAATCTCTCTTTTCAAAATCACTTTTCAAATCACTTTTCAACACATTCTCATTTGTATGGCCATGCATATGCAATGAAGGAGGAATATGATATGAAACGGAACGGGTGTCAACTTGTGGTTGCACCGGTTCACTCTCTTCATTGGACATACCCACTTGGTTTTCCATAACCTTTCCACTTCTTAAGGTAGTCACTGCATTGACATGCTCTATTGTGTGACCTTCCGATGAGGAATGAGTCTCCACAACACATTGTTGCTTTTGTGGGGCATTCAAAGGCATTTTTCCTTTTTTTTCTTGCATTTAAAGTGTTAGTTATTTTCCTTACTTGGGTTTCTAGCTTAGCAATGGATTGAGAGTGAGAATGAAGTAATTGTGTGTTTGCCTCTAAAGTGCCCAAAGCGGTTAAAACTTTCTCTTCAAAAGCGGGACTTCTAACATTTCCTTGGTAATATGATGGTTGATTAGGAAAATGAGAATTTGAAAATTGGTTTCCTTGTGATTAATATGATGATCTAAAACCTTGGGAACCTTGGCCTTGTAGTGGAGGTGGAATGTACTTTCCTTAAAAACCGCCTTGGGAAGGGTTTTAGCCCTCCCCTTGGTTTTTCCAAGAGAAATTCGGGTGATTCCTCCAACTAGGATTGTAATGATTTCCATAAGGATTGTTCCCTTGATTAGTAAAAACAGCATTTGCTTGTTCATGATGCTCACTTCGCACATGTCCATGGGGACAATTGGAAGTAGAATGTAAAACACTTGAACAAGTCATACATGTCTCATTAGATGCATGATGAGAATGGTTAAGGAAGGAAGATACTTGATTCGCCGAGTTTTGGTTGATCAAAAATTGATCAAACCTTTGAGATAATGATTTCATTTCGGCGGTAATTTCATTGGAGTGGTCGACTTGATGTAAGCCAACACTCTTCCTACCACTAGAATTTCTACCATTCTTCAAAGATAAAGTACGATGCAAAGAATTTTCACTAATGCTCTCATAAAGATGCCATACGTCATCCTCATGCCTATCAATGTAAGAGCCACCCATGGAAGCATCAACCATGCCTTTGTAATTGTCCGATAAGCTCTCAAAGAAATATTGAACTAATTGCCATTTGGACATGTCATGATGTGGACACTTCCTAAGCAATTCATTAAAGCGTTCCCATGCCTCATGAAATGATTCTCCATCCCCATGTGAAAATTCTCGAATTGAGGTTCTCATGGCATTGGTCTTAGAAACCGGATAGTACTTCTTCAAGAACTCTTGTTGCATTTCCGCCCAAGAAGTTATTGAAAAAGGCCTAAGATTGTTAAACCAATATTTTGCCTTATCTTTAAGGGTGAATGGAAAAAGTTTAAGCCTCAAGACCTCTTCCAGCATGTCCGTATATTTTACGGTGGAACATACTTCAAGAAACTCATCCAAATGCTTGTAACACTTGGAAGTCCATGATAATTAGGAAGCAATTGAATGGTTTGTGGCTTGATTTCATAGTGGTGTGCTCTAAATGGTGGCAATTGAATGCATGTGGGTGCATTATATTCATTAGGCACATAGTGATCTCTTAAAACAAGAGGTGGATTAGCAATTAGAGGTGCAACATGGGCACCTTGATTGCCTTGAATGATGGGAGGTGGTGGAGCATAGATTGGCCTTGGCATTCCCAATGGAACTTGGCCTTGTTGTTGTGGTGGATGAACATATGGCCTTGGCATGCCTAATGGAACTTGCATATTATCATGATGCACATTGGGGTGGAGGATGCCTTGTTGGTCTATGTGACCAAGGTCCTCCACATGGTCCTCATTGTGTCCTTCCATTGATGAAATGGATTGACTAGAACTACCTCTTCCCCTAGGATTTCGAACAATGGATTCAAGATGAAAATTTAAACGGACAAGAGTGGGTCTCAATGATCTACGACCATGCATGCACAATGCAACACAAGAAGCAATAACAACAAACACTTCACCTTCACAACAAATCAACAATCAACAATCTTCCTCCACATACAATGTTCTTATACTCCCATGCTTAAACAATATGCAAGAAAAGTAAATTGCCTCCACGCGGGCTCACGATTTATCTAAAAATTGAAATACAAGCCTCCACGTGGGATGACGATTTAACTAAGAGTTTGAGTAAGAAAAAAGCTCACAAAGGTCCTTTAGCAGTTCAACTCCAAATTTTTAGCTTA
The DNA here is from genome assembly GCF_030987335.1 of Cornus florida. NCBI lineage: Eukaryota > Viridiplantae > Streptophyta > Magnoliopsida > Cornales > Cornaceae > Cornus > Cornus florida. Next base: position 68,621,329 of record NW_026775577.1, read on the forward strand.
GCTTAGCAAATTTTTAGATTTTTAGCATTTTTCCTTGCTTGCTTAGCTCTTTTTCTTGGAATACTCCTTTGCTCACCTTCTTAGCCCAATGCTCCTTGGTAAACAAGAACAAACACAATAAGTAACAAAAATTGAAAACAAAGTAAAGACACGATCAAAAAAGTACTAATTCCTAATTGATTTCACAAATACGATGTTGCCAATCAATCAATCCCCGGCAACGGTGCCAAAAACTTGGTGTGTGTTTGTCGTCAATTCAAATCCAAAGTTTATGCAATGTGGCCAAGTTTTACATTTAGAAATTGCCACTACTACCTTTCAATAAAAATATAGCTAGGGTGAGTAGGGATCGTCCCAAGGAATTGAGTGTCGTACGAGGTTGAGGAATCAAAATTAGGGTTAGTAGGTCGAGTGATCAAAATAGTGGTTGATTGGTTGAATTAAACTAGATGCAATTTAAATTAAAGTAAGCAATAATGCAATAGAGAGAATTAAAGAGAGAGAGAGATCTTGGGGTTTAGAGATCACCACTAAGCATAGCTTTTCTACACCTTTAATGAATGATTAATGAGTGGAAGAACATGTATTACAATATAGAGTGTGTGTGTGGTTGTTTCAACAAGCATGGATGACAAATTAAGCATATATTGTCTAAACAACATGGCGGATAGCATAATATATCAAATTAAGCCATTAATCCTTTCTTTAAGCTCACAATCCAAACATATCACAAGGTTAGAGATACATGTTACTTGCTTTTCATAAGTATGGAACATCAACAACAAGCATGGATTGTCCTCCCATTTAACAACTATACTACAACTAAGCTAATGGCATGAAATTAAACTAATTAAACTAAGGGAAAGGTACAATCTATCAAGAAATGAGTATGAACCATCAAATAAATCACAAGAACATGACATTAAGCACTATGTCTTAACAATCTATAGATCTATAGCATCAACACATAGACATGCATCAATAACACAAGAAATTGAGACAAATATATGAACATCCCAAATTCTCAAGGTCTACAATGACCTAATTTTGCTGAGGATGAATAATGCTACCACTTGGGCTTTCCCATTTCCATATCTTGTCACAAGGCTGCTCAAGAACCAAGGGTTCTGGCCACCTCATGGTGTGGAGAAGCTGATAGATGTGTTTAGTTTTGACCTTGGGGTTTAGAAGTCAAGCACTGTCCAGCTGAAGACATCTCGTCAAGCCCGCATTGGTGGTGTGCTTGATTGGGGAGCTCTGACTGCCCCTCTAGTTGTTCCTGTCGCACTGCTTCTGCCTACTATATCCTGAGAGGATTATTTCTCTCTCAATGCCCATATTAATGCTCTTCACATATGAGTTAGAAATATCGAGAACACCCTTAAGGAGACTAACGAGGGCTAAAAGACAATTCAGGCCATGCTCCAGACTCTGATTGACCACACCCCGGGCGGCGCCGGTGGTTCATCCTCCACTCCGATGATGGAGTGAATTTATGCTTCTCATATCTATTTTACTTTCTAGTCATACTCTTTTACTTTATTTTGGGCCGCGTTTGGCATTTACTTTCCGCTCATATTTTGAACTTATAATTGCAAATCTTTTGCTCTTTTGCATGGATATTTGGTCTTTATGTAAATAAAATTGCAGTTATTTCTATCTGTCGGGATTTTTATGATGCCTGCTGTGTATAGATGTGTTTGGACAGATTTTTAAGATCAAGTTTGGGGGCGTGCTATCGGCATTCACAAAGTGGCTTATTTTTGCACCGCCACTGAATTTCCTCCTCCACTTGGTACTATTGTTCTTGTTACCCTATCTGCTTTTCATTAATCATTCTTTGTCTTCTCACATTGAGGACAATGTGACGTTCAAGTTCGGGGGTACATTATTGCATTTTTTTTGTAGTACATTTTTGTTTGCTTGATCTAACTTGATCCATGTAATTAATAAAATCATTTTTGAGGAAGCAGTGATTCTGTAATTTGGAACTTGTTGGAGATTGAAGCATATGTTCAATACTTTGTATAAAAAGGCAAATGATAGTTTTTGAAAATAAAGAAAAGCCTAAAATGATAATGTTGATTAAAATTGGTTTGTATAAATGCTTCAATTAGATTTTCGGCAGATTTCATACTCTTCTATGCTTCACACTGCACAGATGCACACCGAAAACTTAATTGTGAGGCATGTAACCTAATTGACCTTGACCTTGACCTTGACTTGACTTAGTGGATTTGAGTTGATGACCCTAAGGAATGGATTTCTTTGGCACACATAAAAAAAAACTAAAAAAAAAAAAAAAGAAAAATAAAATAAAATTGAATAAGGATAATGACTAGCTTAAGTTCGTAGCCTTGCTGACTCAAGTTATTAATCCCTAGGAGTGTCTTTACACTTAGCACCCTAAAGCCATCTGGCTTGGGAGTTGTTGGCCTAAAGCTTGCTACATGGGTTGGTTAGAAAGCTTAAGGGACTTGGGCATTGCATGGTTATTCACAAAGAATAAAAATAGATAAATATGGTTCGTTGGAGTTCGTAGCCTTGACAATTCAAGTTATTAAGCCCCAGGAGTGTCTCTACACTTAGCACCCCAAAGCCATCTGGTTTGGGAGTTGTTGGCCTAAAGCTTGCTATACGGGTTGGTTAGAAAGTTTAAAGGACTTTGGCATTGCACGAACATAATATGTATCTTGTCTTAAAAAAAAAAAAAAAAAAAAAAAAAAAAAAAAAAAAAAAAAAAAAAGAGAGAAAAGTTGTATTGTGAATAAAATCATGCCTTAGAGACCTCATTTTAAAGGGAAATTCAATGATTTGAAGCTTGTGTTTTGAAATTGGAAAAAGAAGGTAAAAGCCACATGTTGAGAATCTGGTTCACTTTCATTGAAGTTAGAGTTTATTTCTATTCAAGAGATAACAATTGATGTATTTATATAGACTGTGATGTTGATGCATGAGATTTAAAAATTTGTTTAGCCATTTTGTTATATCAAGGTTTCATATATGCAAAGTAGTCTGCTTAATGATTCCATCTCCAATATTCTGTCTGTTCCAAGTTACATTTGAGCTTTGTAGGCATTTTCTTGCTCCGTGATTGATGCATGCTGATAGCATTTCAAATTTTGTCATTTTGTCAAGAGTTTCCTTTTTGGTTTTGCTATGGGACTAGCAAAATGTAAGTTAGGGAGTGTGATAAGCGCCGAATATTGCATATTCAAGCACCCTTATTTGCATTAGTTAAGTCCATTAGTTGATTATGCGATATAATTAGCTTTATTTGCATGCTTTTGTCTATTTTCAATTAATAAATAAATACTGAAACTCTTTGCACAAAGGCTGAGAAAATACTACTACACTTATCTTAGCCAAAAGACCAAGAAAGGTTTGCCAAAAGCCTGACCCATAAAAAAAATAGTACCATACTTGATCTTAGCCAAAAGGGCAAAAAGGTGTGATTATTATTTCTTTAGCTCTATAGTTTTATAAGAGGATTTCATGTAATCTTTTTTACTTAAAACCAATGTGTGACTTTGTAATCTTAGCCAAAAGACTAAGAAAGGTTAGCTAAAAGGCTGACCCAAAGAAATTTAGTACTACACATGATCTTAGCCAAAAGGCCGAGAAGGTGTGATTATTATTTCTTTAACTCTATAGTTTTATAAGAAGCTTTCATTTAATCCTTTTTACTTGAAACCAATGTGGGACTTTGTAATTTGAATTAAACTCTTTTTATATTTTGTTAATTTGAATTAATTTTAATTTTATTAGGTAATTTTGAGTTTTATAGAATTTATACCAATTAATAAATAAATACTGAAATACTGAAACTGTTATTATATTTTGTGTGAGTAGTATAGTATAATTTGAATTTATTATATTTTGTGTGAGTAGTTAGTATACTGCAAAATGTAGTACTACACTTGATCTTAGCCAAAAGGCAAAGAAGGTGTGATTATTATTTCTTTAGCTCTATAGTTTTATAAGAGGCTTTCATGTAATTCTTTTTACTTAAAACTAATGTGGGACTTTGTAATTTGAATTAAACTCTTTTCATATTTTGTTAATTTTAAATAATTTTAATTTTATTAGATAATTTTAAGTTTTATAGAATTTATATCGTGGGATATAATTATTAATGAGAGCTCTTTATTATGAATTAAACTCTTTTATATTTTGTTAATTTGAATTAATTTGAATTTTATTAGGTAATTTTGAGTTTTATAGAATTTATATCAATTAATAAATAAATACTGAAACTCTTTGCACAAAGACCGAGAAAGTAGTACTACACTTTATCTTAGCCAAAAGACCAAGAAAGGTTAGCCAAAAGGCCGACACAAAAAAAATTAGTACTACACTTGATCATAGCTAAAAGGCCGAGAGGGTGTGATTATTATTTCTTTAGCTCTATAATTTTATAAGAGGCTTTCATGTAATCTTTTTTTACTTAAAACCAATGTGGGACTTTGTAATTTGAATTAAACTTTTTTTATATTTTGTTAATTTGAATTAATTTTAATTTTTATTAGGTAATTTTGAGTTTTATAGAATTTATATCAATTAATAAATAAATATTGAAATACTGCACTTGATCTTAGCCAAAAGGCCGAGAATGTGTGATTATTATTTCTTTATCTCTATAGTTTTATAAGATGCTTTCATGTAATTCTTTACTTAAAACCAATGTGGTACTTTGTAATTTGAATTAAACTCTTTTTATATTTTGTTAATTTGAATTAATTTTAATTTTATTAGGTAATTTTGAGTTTTATAAAATTAAATCGTAGGATATAATAATTAATGAGAGCTCTTTATTGTAAATTAAACGCTTTTATATTTTGTTAATTTGAATTAATTTGAATTTTATTAGGTAATTTTAAGTTTTATAGAATTTATATCAATTAATAAATAAATACTGAAACTCTTTGCACAAATGCCGAGAAAGTAGTAATACACTTGATCTTAGCCAAAAGACCAAGAAAGGTTAACTAAAAGGACGACGCAAAAAAATTTAGTACTACACTTGATCTTAGCCAAAAGGCGGAGAAGGTGTGATTATTATTTCTTTACCTCTATAGCTTTATAATAGGCTTTCATGTAATCCTTTTTACTTAAAACCAATGTGGGACTTTGTAATTTGAATTAAACTCTTTTTATATTTTGTTAATTTGAATTAATTTGAATTTTATTAGGTAATTTTGAGTTTTATAAAATTTATATCAATTAATAAATAAATACTGAAAGATTGAAACTGTTATTATATTTTGTGTGAGTATTTGTGTGGTCGTCAATGTATAACCAAATTTGTGCAAAATAGTGTGACCAAGTTTTAAATTTATAAATGTCACTACTACCTCTAACTAAAAATATAGCTAGGGTGAGTAGGGTGAGTCCCAAGGGTTGTGGGTGCACTAGCAGTGGAAACAATATATATGTTAGTAGGTCGAGTGATCAAAAGTAGATTGTTTGGTTGATTAGACTACAAACTAAACTAAACAAGTTCAATGTAAAATAAGCAATTTAAATGAAATTTAGAGAAAACAAGAGAGTGAGGTCTTGGGGTTTAGAGGTCACCACTAAACATCACCATTCTAGACATTCAATGTATAATTAATGAGGGGAAACACGTGTTGCAATTTAAGAGTGTGTGATTGATTGTTTCAACAAGCGTGGATGATCAATTAAGCATATATTGTTTAAGCAACCTAGTAAATAGCACAATATATTAAACTAAGCTATTAATCCTTCCTTTAAACTCATAATCCAAACACATCACATGGTTAGAGAATAATACTACTTGCATTTATAAGCATGGAATATCAAACAACAAGCATGGATTGTCCTCCTATCTAACAACTAAGATAACTATACTACAACTAAGCTAAGGGCATGAAAATTAAACTAAATAAACTAAGGAAGAGGCACAATCCATCAAGATATGAGTATGAACCATCAAATAAACCATAATAGTATTATATTAAGCACTATGCCTTGACAATCTCTAGATCTATAGCATCAACACACATAGACATGCATCAACAACACAACAACTAGAGATAAACACATGAACATCTATTCTAACATACATAGACATATGGATAGAAATGATCAATTGGAAGTATTAAACCATACAAATTATTGAATAAACAAGATTCATATATAAAATAAGTGTTAAGACAAGATTACAAAACAAATCCCCTCAAAATACAAAGCATTAGAGTCTAGAAGGCATGCTTAAGGCTAACTCTAGCCCCAAGAAGATGTTTAGCCACTCATTGAAGTAGCTATCCAACCCTCAAGGGTTATCTCTATGGTAGGAATGACCTCCTTCTTGATTGAAACCCTAGAAGAATGGAAAAACTCCCAAGAATGTATCTCTAGCCTCTCATCCTCTCTTTTTTTTTTTCTTTTTTTTTCCTCTCTAAGAATGTTTCTAAGTATATCTCTTAGTATATGTGCAAAAAGTAGCTCAAATCTTTATATATGTAGCTCAAGTGTCACACCCAATGGTCTGGACTCGTGCACAAGGGCTCCTCTAATGATTGCACCATGAGACAGCTTTTAATGAGCTGGAACTTATTTTTTTCCGGACTTGAGGAAGTTTGATCAATCGAACTATGGTGAGATCGATCGAACTTAGGTGAGATCCATTGAATGTTGCAGAGATCGATCATCCTTAGCGGTGCCTTTTTGAATAAAGACAAATCTTTGAGATATTTTGGGAAAGAGACAAAAGTGGTAGGTGAGGTGGTAGGTGAGGATAAGATCAAGCAATTTCGATCGATCGAAGGAATGTTGGATCGATCGAAGTTGATGGAATCTTTTGGATAAGAACAAAGGCTTGGATCCATCTTGAAATGTTTAGATCGATCTTGATCTGATCGATCAAAGGAATGTTGAGATCGATCAAACTTGCTGTTTTCCACACTCTGCTTCCACTTTGCTCCTTTCTTCCATCCAGCTTGAGTTAGCCTCTTTAATGCTCTTATTTGGCTGAATTAGATTATTTTTGGGATAAGCACCTGAAAAGGGCAATAACATGAAATTAGTCTAAGACGGGAAAAAAAGATAGATAAAGGTCCTAAAATACCTAAGCTTAAGGGGTTTAAATGCACACTTTTTAGCGCTCATCACACCCCCAAACTTAAATATTGCTAGTCCCTAGCAATGAACTACGAAGTAAATGAATGAAATGAACAACTATACAATTATGAATCTAGAAAGCAATAAATGTATAACGCCACTTTCGTAGGGAACACGATTACATTTAGCACATGCAACAAGCCTTTTGAACCCCTAGGTTACCCCTAGTGGACAAGTGAAGTCTTGTGAGGGTTTCCAGAAATGATACCCACAAACATTAAGCTCATTCTCACAAAAGAGGCACCAATATTGCAAACAAGCATTGGGAGAGAACTACCTCAAGTATGCAATTTTTCAACCATTTCCAAGCAATCTCCCAAAATCTCAACACCAAGCAAGCAAGTATGGTCTTCCACATATAAAAAAAAATGATCATGCAAATCAAAACAACTCTAGAATTCTTTTTGAGTGGACCGGCATCAAGTTGATATCTTAGCCAACTAAAGAAATGATCATATCCTTACCCTCAAACTAGCACACAAATCTAGTACCGATCATCAAAACAAAGAGTGGACCTTTTATTAAAGCTTTATTGATCTAGGTGCGCTTATTCTTTTCACTCGATATATATATATTTTTCTTTAACCTAAGGATCAAAGATGGAAGCATAGTGCAATATGTTGACCTATTAAGCTTTCTAGTGATCCATGAGGTCGAGCGTTAGGTCAATGACTCCCAAACAGGACGGCTTTAGGGCATTAGACATTTAAACACCCCTAAGAATTTACAAGTTCAAATCAACTAGGCTACAAATCAAAACAACCTCCATCTAATCATTTCCCACTTCTCACCTTTTGGGAGAAGTCCTCACTTTTTTATTTGCTTTTGCAACTTTTTTTATTTATTTTTATTTATTATTTTTTTAATAGCATTCAATTATTAACCTAGAGTTTGGGCCCTTCACCTTTCGGTGCGAGAAATTCAATGTTTGATAAGGCTAGAATCCCAGCTACTCAATGAAAAGGGTTTGTTATCCACCTTTATCAAAATGAAAGCTTTTAATGCACTACTAGCCCAATTGGGATATAACCAATTGAATAATCAACAAAGCATGTACCCCACAAATAAATGCTAGTGTGCGCCTGTGCTAGTGTAAAATCTTAGAGTGAATCTCAAAGCAATCTCAAAATCAGGATGATGTGGACCACAAGTGCAAGCAAGATATCAATCTTTCGAAAAATTTACTCAAAATGGTATCCACAAGGCATACAAGGAGTATTGAACTCTCAAGTCAAACAATTTTTAAATTCTAAGCAATATAGTCCTCAAAAAATCAAAATCATAGCTAGTTATGGATCAATCATAGAAAATCCCTCAAATACACAAGTCATATGTAAAATTTTGAATTGAAAGCAAACACTGCAATTAACACCATTACCCCCAAACTTAAATGGCACAATGTCCTCAATGTGCAAAGAGAGTAAAGGAAAGAGTATACTAGTGCAACTATGACGAAGAATGGCCAGGACACAAGTATCCAAAGTGGGTGGTATAACCCCCCCAAACTCGGGATTAGCTGTGGTCCTGAAAAGATGGCACTTGGATAAAACTCATCAGATAACAAAAGGGATAATAATAGTGCACAGTGGACATGCAAGTGTAAATGGGATAATAAGTGAAGTAAGGAGAGAGGAATAAGGGTGGTCCTGAAAATTTTTTGGGCAGCACTCTCTCTCACTAAAGTCACTGGGATGCACCTGATAAATGGAGTCAGTCACAGATAGATATATCAATATAAAGATATGACATCCAAAAGATAACATGTATAGAAAGAAAAATAATGTACATCACAGTGTCTGGGCTAACAGACTGGCCGCAAAAATATCATAACAGTATAAATAGAACAATAAAATATCACAGATATATAAAAATGATGAGAGTAAAGAGATAGAGAGATCAAGCAGAGGAGGTCGGGCAAGCGGGGCGTGATCCTTGGATATCTCTGGATATATCTCGCAGCGCAACCATGACATCTGAGTGGAGAGATGCTACATCAGTATTGAGGGAGGCCACATCGGACCGAAGAGAGACAACGGCGTCCTCCAAGGTCTGTATATGCTCTCCTAGGCCGGGTGTCAGAATTAGAGCGTCAGGTATGACTGGGTTAGGAGAATGATGGTCATCCTGACTAGGCTCCGAGACATGTAATGGAGACCCTACCTGAAAGTGATGTGTTGACTCCTGCGCTGGCTCTCGCTCCAGATCAATATCCATATGCATGTCCGTAGCTGCCGGTGGGTCTGCTAAATCATGCTTTGCTGGCACTACTGCTGCCTCTATCTCTACAAGCTCCATCTCCTCAGCTGCCAAAACAACATCCTGCTCTAAGCTCTTGATAAGAGCATTGTAGCTCTTGTTCCAATCCTTCTTAAGAAAGTTGTAGGCCCCTGTCTCAAGATGCTCCTGTGGATGGAACGCGTAACACTGGTCCTATAGGATCTGAGTAATAAGATGAGCGAATGGAAGGTACTTAGCCCGTTTGGGCTTCGCTTTGCTGATGTAATCTGTGTAGAGCTTCATCATGACACTCTAGTAAAGTGCCAGCATAGATACCCAGTGCCCGGTGTAGAAAGCATAGAGAGTGGCTAGAAAATCAGAATGCTTCTGGATCTTATGCCCCGCCATAAACATATTTCAGTACAAGACCGAATCGAAAAACCATAGGTCGTCGGGCAAATAAGTCCGAGTGGTAAATGTCTCGCCAGCTGCATAGTGGCCTGTCAGTGCAACGGCCATGTCTGCATCAGAAGGCCTCTACAAAATAGGATAATGAAGCTTGGGAGGGCAGATATGTGGGCACCAAGAAGATCTGGCTAATGTATCAACTGTAATCTGGATGGGGTAGCCATCGATGGTGGTCTATGGTCGTCGTCCTACCATAAGCTTAGAGAGTGTGCATTAAGGCGAGGGCCAAGTTTTACATTTATAAAAGCCACTAATACCTTCACTAAAAATATAGTTAGGGTGAGTAGGGATCGTCCCAAGGGATTGGAGTCGAATTTGGTTGTGGAATCGCTATTAGGGTTAGTAGGTCGAGTAATCAAACAAATAGTTGGCTGGTTGATTAAACTAGAGAGCAAATTAAACTAAATAATTGAATGCAATAAAGAGTAAGTAAGAGAGAGATCTTGGGGTTTAGAGGTCACCACCAAACAATACTTTTCTACACCCTTAACAAGTGACTAATGAGGGAAATGTGTGTTGTAATATTGATGTGTGTGTGTGTTTGGTTGATTCAATTAGCAAGGATGACCAATTAAGTATATATTGTCTAAGCAACACGTGAAAAGCACAATATATCTAACAATTAAGTATATATTGTCTAAATAGCATGTGAAAAGCCCAATATATCTAGCAAGTCATTAATCCTTTCATTAAGCTCACAAGCCAAATACACCACAACGTTAGAGACATACGTTACTTGCATTCAAAAGTATGGAACATCAAACAACAAGCATGGATTGTCCTCCCATCTAACAACTATGTTACCATTACACTACAATTAAGCTAATGACATGAAATTAAACTAATTAAGCTAAGGGAGAGGCACAATCCATCAAGAAATGAGCATGAACCATCAAGAAAATTACAAGAGCATTCCATTAAGCACAGTGTTTTGACAATCTCTAGATCTATGACATTAATACACATAAACATACACCAATAACACAAGAAATAGAGACAAACACATGAACATCTATTCTAGCAGACATAGACATATGGAGAGAATGAAATGATCAATTGGAAACATTAAACCACATAAATAATTGAATAAACAAGATCTATATATATAAAAGTGCCAAAACACGTATTACAACACTAATCCCTCAATAATACACAAAATCAAGATGTAGAAAGCATGCTTGGGGCTAACTCTAGCCCCAAGAGGATGTCTAGCCACTCATGGTAGTGCTTCTCCAACCCTCAAGGGTTAACTCCATGGTAGAGATTTGCTAATTGGTTGATAAAGAGTCTCCAATGGTGTCTCTAGCCTCCTCCTCCTTCTCTAAGCTTCCTTTCCAAGAGTTCTTACAAGGTATGATATGATATGATGTGATATAATGTGATATGATGTAAAAAGTAATCCTTATCCTTATATAGGTAGGTTAAATGACACCCAAAATAAGCTGGGGTTGTATAGCAAATATTCCCCAATGATTGGATAAAGGATTACTTTTTGTGAGCTGGAAATTTAACTTTTCGCACTAGAGGAAGTTCGATCGATCGAACCTTGGACTTGGATTGATCGAACATGGCTGTGATCTATCGAACTTAGGTTGGATCGATCCTCAATGGCAGTACTTTTTGGATAAAAACAAATCTAAGATATTTTGAAGATATTTTTGGGAAAGGGACAAAAGTGGTTGGTAGGGTAGTACAACTAGATAAAATCAATCATTTGGATAAGGACAAGGTAGTTCGATCGATCGAAGAATGATGTTGGATCGATCAAACTTTTGAGATCTCTGAAAATGTTATCATAGCTCTAATCCATCTTGAAGTACTGAGATCAATCATATTAGATCGATCGAACTTTGATCTGAGATCGATCGAAGATGTTGATTTCCACCTTTTTTCTTCCTTTTGCTTCCACTTGGCTCCTTTCTTTGATTCATCCCAGAATTGCTTCATTTCTGCTCTTATTTGGCTGAGTTAGCTTATTTTCGGGATAAGTGCCTGAAAATGGAATAATACGAAATCAATCTAAAACGGTAAAGTAAGATAGATAAAGGTACTAGAATGCCTAAGCTTAAGGGGTTTAAATACGCACTTTTCAGCGCTCATCACACCTTCAAACTTAAATATTGCTAGTCCCTAGCAACGAACTAGAAAGTAAAGGAATGAAATGAATAACTAAACAACTATGAACTAGAAAACAATAAATGGATAACGCCACTTTCGTAGGGAACACGATTGCACTTAGCATATGCAACAAGCCTTTTAAACCCCTAGGTTACCCCTAGTGGACAAGTGAAGTCTCGTGAGGGTTTCCAAAAATGATACCCACAAACATTAAGCTCATTCTTTCAAAAGAGGCACCAATATTGCAAACAAGCATTGGAAGAAAACTACCTCAAGTATGCAATTTTTCAACCGTTTCCAAGCAATCTCCTAAAATCTCAACATCAAGCAAGCAAGTATGGTCCTCCATACATCAAGACAATGATCGTGCAAATCAAAACAACTCTAGAATCCTTTTCGAGTGGACCGACATCAAATATGTTGTTATCTAAGCCAACTAAAGAAATGATCACATCCTTACCCTCAAACTAGCACACAAATCGAGTACCGATCAACAAGACAAAGAGTGGACCTTTTTTTAAAGCTTTATTGATTTAGGTGTGCTTATTCTTTTCACTCGATTTTTATTTTTTATTATTTTTTTTATTAGGATCAAAGATGGAAGCATGGTGCAATGTGTTGATCTATTAAGCTTTCTAGTGATTCATGAGTTCGAGCGTTAGGTCAATGACTCCTAAACCAGACGGCTTTAGGGCATTAGGCATTCAAACACCCCTACGAACTTACAAGCTCAAATCAACTAGGCTACAAATCAAGACAACTTTCATCTAATCATTTCCCATTTCTCACCTTTTGGGAGAAGTCTTCACTTTTTTTTTTTTTTTTTTGTAAGCAAGTTCAATTATTAACCTAGAGTTTGGGCCCTCCACTTTTCGGCGTAAGAAATTCAGTGCTTGATGAGGCTAGAATCTCGGCTACTTAGTGAAAAGGGATTGTTATCCACCTTTATCAAGAATGAAAGTTTTCAATGTACTACTAGCCCAATTGGGATATAACCAATTCAATAATCAATAAAGCATGTACCCCATAAATGAATGCTAGTATGCGTCGGTGCTAGTGTAGAATTCTAAAGTGAATCTCAAAATAATCACAAAATCAAGATGATGTGGACCACAAGTGCAAGCAAGATATCAATCTTTCAAAAAATTTACTCATAAATGGCATCCATACGGTATACAAGGAGTATTGGACTCTCAAGTCAAGCAATTTTTAAATTCAAAGCAATATAGTCCTCAAAAGATCAAAATCATCGCTAACATGGACCAATTATAGAAAATCTCTCAAATACATAAGTTATGCTCAAAATTTTGAATTTTAAAGCTAACACTGTAAAGTACACCATTATCCCCAAACTTAAACGGCATAATGTCCTTAATGTGCAAAGTGAACAAAAGGAAAGAGTATACCAGTGCAATTAAGGCAAAAAATGGCTGGGACTGAAGTATCCAAAGTGGGTGGCATGGCCCCCCCAAACTTAGGATTAACTATGGCCCTGAAATTTGGCACTCGGATAAATTTATCAGATAACAAAAAGGGATAATCAGTGCACGGTGGACATGCAAGTGTAAATGAAATAAAACAGTGGGAGAGGTATAAGGGTGGTCCTGAAAATCGGGTAGCACTCTCTCACTGAAGTCACTGTGATGTACCTGATGGAGTCAAACATACAAAGATAAGAATATAATAGATAACATCCATAACAAAAATATATATAAAGAAAATAAAGTATAGAGTAAATCAAAAGAGCAAAGCCGACATATCTGGTTGTAAATAATATACAGTGACAAAAATGAAGTATGGAGCACAGAGGTATAGTATAAAAAGATAGAAGAAACTGGAAATCTCAGGTGGACGAGGCAGGACGGGCAGGGCGAGCTCTGCGGATATCCCTATATAAGTCTCGGAGTGCAGTCATGACATCCTTACTGAATGTAGCAAAATCAGCTCGGTGGGCTACAGCATCGGCTCGAATGGCAGTAGTATCAGCTCTGATAGCAACCACTGCATCCTCAAGAGCCTGAAGACGCTCTCCAAAGCCGGGGGTCTGACTAGGAGCCTCAGGTACAGATGAATCAGAAGAAAGATCCTGAGTCTGCTCCTCCTCGTGTACTGGCGACCTAGCTGGGGAGTGCTGCTCTGCGTCATCTGCAGGTCGTTCTAAATCAATGTCTATGTGCTCGGTAGCTGGACCTACTGGTACATCGTCCACTGCGGGGTCTGTTGCTGCTACTGCCTCTGCCTCCTAAGCCTCGAGCTCCTCTGCAGCCACTACTGTGTAGTCTTGCAGTCTGGTGATAATAGCATTGTAGCTCTTGTTCCAGTTCTTCTTCAAGAAGTGACAGGAACCTCTCAGGGTGCTCCTGAGGATGAAAATGATAGAACTGATCGATCAGTATCTAGGTGATGACGTGGCCAAATGGAAGAGACTTAGCCCTTCCGGGCTTCTCCTTGCTGATATACTCATCGAATAGCTTCCTCATCACGCTCTAGATAAGCACGGGGATAGATACCCAGTGGCCTGTATAAAATGCGTAGAGGGCTGTCAGATAGTCTCCTCGCCGCTGAATCTTATGCCCGGCCATATATATGTTCCGAAAGAGAATAGAATCAAAGAACCATAGGTCATCTGGAAGAAAAGTGCAGGTGGCGAAAGTCTCGCCATCAGCATGGTGACCTGTCAAGAAAACTACCATGTCGGCATAAGAAGGCATGTATAGCCTCGGATATAGCTCCTATAGCTCCGGAGGGCATCAATGTGGACAATGGCATGATCTGGTTAGCGTGTCCATAGTTTTAGTAATCTGATGGCCATCTATAGTAGTGACCAGCTCTGTCGTGGTACGCGGCGACGGTCGGAGGTTCTGGAATAACATCCGTACTAGCAGCGGGTAGATTGGATCAATAACTGGGGCGAGAATAGCTGCAAGGCCCCTCTGGATAATATCATGATAAGCTGATTGGGTCAGCATCGATCTGGAGAAGAAATCTGTGTCAAACACTGACTCATGATCCACTGTCATATATGCATATCTAGGCGCGGGCCTGTCATGCTCTCGAGATGGATGGTGTGGTGGAGATGGTAATAGTGAATGCTCAACCTCAGCATGTGATGGAGATGGTGATAGTGTAAATACAGGCTGAGCCTCAGAAGTAGATGGAATATGATTATCCTCAGCCTCATGAGCAGGTGACTGAGGTGGAGTAGGCTCTAATGGTTCCTCCTGTGCATGAAAGGGCTTTGCTGGCTCCTCTAACCTAGGTCTGATACGTCTCTGAGGCCCGTGTTGCCTCTTGGGAACAGTCTTACGCTTAGTCATGGCCTCAAGTCGCGAGAGAAGATGAGAGGAAGATGGAGATGAAAATCCGAGAGGAGAGAGAGAATCAATGTTTGGATCTTGCCGGAGAAGATGATGAAGATGGGTGCACAGTGGTGACGGGAATGAGGGACAAGGGTTTGGAGGGTTGGATCGATCTAATGAATCTATCTTGAGACCCTCAAGGTCTATTTTAAAAAACTTTTTCCGATCAGTTCGATTGATCGAACTGAGATTTCAGATCGATTGAACTTTGATGGTCTCTCTTCAAAGTATTTTTGGAATTTTTGATATTTTTGAAAAATTAAAAACTAAAATTAAAAATTATTAATTAAAATTGAAAAATAGAAAATATTTTTGGATTTTTAAAAAATAAGAGTAAAAATAAAATAAAATAAAAATATTTTTGGAATTTTGTTTTTTGTTTTTTCTTGTTTTTTTTTTTTTTAAATTAAAAAGTCAAATGAAGTAAAAAAAAAAAAAGTCAAAATAGAGAATTGAAGAACTGAGATTGATCTGAACAAAATGTTCGATCGATTAGACAGAGAGCAAAAATATGCAGGTTTTTGGTTCAAAAATTTGGTTAAGTGTTGGAACTTGCAGATCGATCCAATGATGAAGTTGGATCGATCGAAGAACTTCAGATCGATCTTGAAATGTTTTCGATCGATGAGACAGAGAGCTAAAATATGCAGGTTGATGCAGGGTCAAAAATTTTCTAAGTGTTGGATCTCAAGATCGATCGAACTTTGAAGTTGGATTGATCTAAGATCTTTTGATCGATCTGAGAATCAGTTCGAACGATGGGACATAGAGGTGATTTGGATGCAGGTCAAAAAATTTTCTAAGTGTTGGATGCAGGTGGAAGTTCGATCTATCGAACTCTCATTTGAGATCGATCGAACTTATGCAAAATACTCAATCACAACATAAAAGTTCATGCAATCCTAATCACAGTTCCTAGCAATGCATATGAACCAAAAACAAGTATCTAGACTTCGCAAGAAACGAAATTTAAGATAGAAATGAGGGAGGAATAGGGTTTTAACACCTTACGAAATGTCATGCTAGTCTTTAACGTCTCTAACAAGACGTTGGGCTCTTTTAGCCCGGATCAAAGATCTTGTAATGCATCCCCTCCTTGTTGGGGTGATAGATGCTTTGAACTCCACCTAACAAATAGTTCTTTGAAGAACTTGTTGGATTAAGCTTAAAAGAAACTTTTGATCCCTTGTCAATGCAATCATAATCTTTGGGCTTCCATGCCATTTTAAGGCAAGAATTTGAAACAAGACTTTGAGAATGCAAGGTTGAAGATAATCCCTTTGAAGTTTTGGTCTTATACAAAAGCTCACTTCCTTGACATTGAAGATCATAGCATTTATCTACAACATTAACTTCTCCTTCATATTTGTCAAATGAGTTGGGTGTGGGATTGAAGATATTCAACTTCACTTTCATGTGGCCAAATGAAATCTTCATTATCCCCATCCTACAATGGATGTTGGCATTAGTGGTTGCCAAAAAAGGACGGCCAAGGATAACAGGAATTTGGCTTTTAGGATTGGGGACCAGTTCCGTGTCAATGACAACGAAATCAACGGGGAAGAAAAACTTGTCAATCTTAATCAATACATCCTCAATTATACCCCTAGGCTTCTTAATGGATCGGTCGGCAAGTTGTAAAACTACCGACGTCGGTTTCAATTCACCTAGGCCCAATTTGAAATAAACCGAGTATGGAAGAAGGTTAACACTTGCTTCTAAGTCAAGAAGTGCCCGATTAATGATATGATCACCAATAATGCATGAAGTAGTAGGTGAACCGGGGTCCTTAAACTTTGGTAAAATGTTATGTTGCAAAATTGAGCTTACTTGCTCGGTCAAAACCACTTTTCTTGGTGCTTGGCTCTTGTTCTTCTGCTTTTGGGTGCACAAGTCTTTCAAGAATTTGGCATAAGCCAGAATTTGCTTGATTGCATCCAAAAGTGGAAGGTTGACTTTCACTTGCCTAAACATTTCCATGATTTCATTGGTTTTTTCCTATTGCTTGTCTTTTGAAATGGATCCTTTTAAGTCATCCAAAAATGAGGCTTTTGGTTCAAAACTCTTCTTAAAATTTTTCTCTGAAGTCTCTTCAACACAAGAAGTTTTTAAATCACTTTGTTTCAAATCATTTTTCAACAAAACCTTTTCAAATTCATTTTTCGGCAAATCTTTCTTCAAATCATTTTCAAAATCATTCTTCAAATCACATTTTGAAGCTTTCTCATTCACAAGATCATGTATATGCAATGAAGGGGGAATGGGATGTGAAACGGGATGGGTGACAACTTGAGGTTACACCGGTTCACTTTCTTCATTGAACTTTTCGACTTGATTGTCCACAAACCTACCACTCCGCAAGGTAGTCACCACATTAACATGCTCAATGGTGTAGCCTTCCGATGAGGAATGGGTTTCCATAACACATTGTTGCGTAGGTGGGGCATTCATAGGCATCTTTCCCCTCTCTCTTGCATTAAGAGTGCTTGCTATTTTTCCTACTTGGGTTTCTAGCTTCACAATAGATTGAGAGTGGGAATGAAGCAATTGTGTGTTTGCCTCAAGAGTGCCCAAAGCATTCAAAACTTTTTCTTCAAAGGCAGGACTTCTAGCATTTCCTTGGGAATAAGATTGGTTGGGAAAATGAGAGTTAGCAAATTGATTCCCTTATGATTGATAAGGTCTATAACCTTGGGATCCTTGGTTTTGAAGTGGAGGTGGAATGTACTTCCTTTGAAAACCGCCTTGGGAAGGGTTTGAGCCCTCTCCTTGGTTTTTTCAAGAGAAATTCGGATGATTTCTCCAACTTGGATTATAATGAGTACCATAAGGATTGTTCCTTGGTTCACAAAAGCTACATTGACTTGTTCATTAGGTTCATTTTGCACTTGTCCATGAAGACAATGAGAAGTAGAATGAAGAACACTAGAACAAGTCATACATGTTTCATTTGATGCACGATGAGAATGGTTAGGGAAGGAAGATACTTGGTTCGCCGAGTTTTGATTAATCAAAAATTGATCAAACCTTTGAGATAAAGACTTCATTTCGGCGGCTATTTCATTTAAATAGTCGACTTGATGTAAGCCAACACTCTTCCTACCTTGTGAATTTCTACCATTCTTGGATGATAATGTTCTATGCAAAGAATTTTCTCTTATGCTCTTATAAAGACGCCACACGTCATCCTCATACCTATCAATGTATGAGCCACCCATGGAAGCATCAACCATGCCTTAGTAATTGTCCGATATGCTCTCAAAGAAATATTGAACTAATTGCCATTTGGGCATGTCATGATGTGGACACTTCCTAAGCAATTCATTAAAGCATTCCCATACCTCATGAAATGTTTCTCCATCCCCATGTGAAAATTCCCGAATTGAGGTTCGCATGGCATTGGTCTTAAAAATCGGATAGTACTTCTTCAAGAACTCTTGTTGCATTTCTGCCCAAGAAGTGATTGAAAAAGGCCTAAGATTTTTAAACCATTACTTTGTCTTGTCTTTTAAGGTGAATGGAAAAAGTTTGAGTCTTAAGATCTCTTCCGGCATGTCCGTATATTTTACGATGGAACATACTTCTAGAAACTCATCCAAATGCTTGTAAGGTTCTTCACTTGGAAGTCCATGATAGTTAGGAAGCATTTGAATGGTTTGTGGCTTAATTTCATAGTGATGTGCTCTAAATGGTGGCAATTGAATGCATGTGGGTGCATTGTATTCATTAAGCACATAGTGATCTCTTAAAGCAAGTGGAGGATTAACAATTTGAGGTGCAACGTGGGCACCTTGATTTCCTTGAATGATGGGAGGTTGTGGAACATACATGGCCTTGGCATTCCAAATGGAACTTGGCCTTGTTGTTGTTGTGGTTGGTGAATGAATGGCCTAGGCATGTCTAATGGTGCTTGAATGTTCTCATGATGCACATTTGGATGAAGGATACCTTGTTGGTCTATGTGACCAGGGTCCTCTACATGCTCTTTATTATGGCCTTCCATTGATGTAATGGATTGGGTAGAACTAGAACTTCCTTTTTCCCTAGGATTTCTAACTACGGATTCAAGATGCAAATCAAGGGGGAAAAGAGTTGGTCTTAGTGATCTACGACCATGCATGTACAATGTAAAAACACACAAACACAATGAATGAACAAACACTTCGACTTCACAACAATTCAATGAAACTTCTTCCACAAACACTTAACCCATACTCCTATGCTTTAACAACAATGATGCAAAGAATAATTAAGAATGCCTCCACGCGGGCTCATGATTTATCTAAGAATTTAAAAACAAGCCTACACGCGGGCCGACGATTTAACTAAGGGATTGAGTAAGAAAAAGCTCACAAAGGTCCTATAGCACTTCAACTCCAAATTTATAGCTTAGCTTAGCAATTTTTTAAATTATTTTAGCATTTTTCCTTTCTTGCTTAGCTCCTTTACTTGAATGGCCCCTTGCTTGCTTCCAAGCTCAATGCTCCTTGTCAAAGATGAACAAACACAATAAGTAGTCAAAAAAAAATAATAACAAAGTAAAGACACGATCAAAAGAATACTAATTCCTAATTGATTCCACAAATACAACGTTGCCTAATCCCCGACAACGGCGCCAAAAACTTTGGTCGTCGTCCTACTATAAGCTTAGAGAGTGTGCATTAAGGTGAGGGCCAAGTTTTACATTTATAAAAGCCACTACTACCTTCACTAAAAATATAGTTAGGGTGAGTAGGGATTGTCCCAAGGGATTGGAGTCGAATTTGATTGTGGAATCGCTATTAGGGTTAGTAGGTCGAGTGATCAAACAAATAGTTGGTTGGTTGATTAAACTAGAGAGCAAATTAAACTAAATAATTGAATGCAATAAAGAGTAAGTAAGAGAGAGATCTTGGGGTTTAGAGGTCACCACCAAACAATACTTTTCGATACCCTTAACAAGTGACTAATGAGGAAAATGTGTGTTGCAATATTGATGTGTGTGTGCGCGTTTGGTTGATTCAATTAGCAAGGGTGACCAATTAAGTATATATTGTCTAAGCAACATGTGAAAAGCACAATATATCTAACAATTAAGTATATATTATCTAAATAGCATGTGAAAAGCATAATATATCTAGTAAGTCATTAATCCTTTCATTAAGTTCACAAGCCAAATACACCACAAGGTTAGAGACATATGCTACTTGCATTCAAAAGTATGGAACATCAAACAAGAAGTATGGATTATCCTCCCATCTAACAACTATGCTACCACTACACTACAATTAAGCTAATGACATGAAATTAAACTAATTAAGCTAAGGCAGAGGCACAATCCATCAAGAAATGAGCATGAATCATCAAGAAAATTACAAGAGCATTCCATTAAGCACAATGTTTTGACAATCTCTAGAGCTATGGCATTAATACACATAGACATGCACCAATAACGCAAGAAATAGAGACAAACACATGAACATCTATTCTAGCATACATAGACATATGGATAGAATGAAATGATCAATTGGAAGCATTAAACCACATAAATCATTGAATAAACAAGATCTATATATATATAAGTGCCAAAACATGTATTACAACACTAATCCCTCAATAATACACAAAATCAAGATGTAGAAAGCATGCTTGGGGCTAACTCTAGCCCCAAGAGGATGTCTAGCCACTCATGGTAGTGTTTCTCCAACCCTCAAGGGCTAACTCCATAGTAGAGATTTGCTCCTTGGTTGATGAAGAGTCTCCAATGGTGTCTCTAGCCTCCTCCTCCTCTAAGCTTGCTCTCTAAGAGTTCTTACAAGGTATGATATGATATAATGTGATATGATGTAAAAAATAATCCTTATCCTTATATAGGTAGGTCAAATGACACCCAAAATAATCTGGGGTCATACATCAAATATTCCCCAATGATTGGATAAAGGACAACTTTTTGTGAGTTGAAAATTTAACTTTTTCGCACTGGAGGAAGTTCGATCGATCGAACCTTGGACTTGGATCGATGGAACATGGCTGAGATCTATCGAACTTAGGTTAGATTGATCCTCAATGGCGGTGCTTTTTGGATAAAAACAAATCTGAGATATTTTGAAGATATTTTTGGTAAAAGGACAAAAGTGGTTGGTAGGGTGGTACAACTAAATAAGATTAATCATTTGGGTAAGGACAAGGTAGTTCGATCGATCAAAGAATGATGTTGGATCGATCGAACTTTTGAGATCTCTAAAAATGTCATCATGGCTCTGATCCATCTTGAAGTGCTGAGATCGATCATGTTTTATTGATTGAACTTTGATATGAGATCGATCGAAGATGTTGATTTCCACCTTTTTCTTCCTTTTGCTTCCACTTGGCTCGTTTCTTTGATTCATCCCAGAATTGCTTCATTTCTGCTCTTATTTGGCTGAGTTAGCTTATTTTTGGGATAAGTGCCTAAAAATGGAAATAATACGAAATCAATCTAAAATGGTAAAGTAAGATAGATAAAGGTACTAGAATGCCTAAGCTTAAGGGATTTAAATATGCACTTTTCAGCACTCATCAGTCTGCAGCTCTGATAGATTACCCAAGGCCGACTGGAGGTTCTGGAATAACATCTGAACTAGCCGCGGGAAGACAAGATAAGTAACTGGTGCCAGAATGGCTGAAATGCCGTGCCGCTCGATGTCGTCAAAAGCTGCCCGAGTCAAGACTGACTGGGAGAAGAAATCAATATAAAAAATTGACTCATGCGCCACTAAAAGGCGTGAGTATCTCGGGAGAGGTCTGTCTCTAATCTGGCCTGGCTGTGCCGGTGGTGGAGACGGAGAAGATGTATGCTTAGCCTCATTAGAATGAGATAAGGAAGAGGCAAAGGCCGAAGAGACAGAGCGGTCAGACTGAGCCAGAGCTGGCTTCTCATACTGCTCTAAATGCTTGAGCTGCTCAAGCTGCTCAGCCTACTCAACATGCTCTGGAGATGGATCTAAAGTATGTGAAGGTCCTGCTTCCTCATCTAAACGGGGTCTCACTCTCCGCTCATACTATCGACGGGCAACTGTCTTAACCCGTGCCATAGTCTGCAAAAGAATGAAACACTTGCAAAGTCAGCAACATATAATAGAGATTTGAAGCACACATATAGAAACATGTATGGCAAATAAGATAGACAACTTAGAGTAATAATCATGAATCTACACAAGTGATCATGCAACCAAGTAAACAGTGACTAAGTGAAGCATGCTCAATAGTGAGTATGGAATGCATCCAATGTAGAAAATACAGGCATTGGGCATCTAGAAACTAGCGTCAACACTATAGATGGTGTGTGAAATGTGCATATACAAATCTGTGAAGTTTGATCGATCATGACTTGAGTGAGATTGATCTCTGTCAGATCGATCAGGACTAAGTTCGATCGATCTTTGTATAATTGATCATAGAAAACTTCGATCGATCAAACTGCTTCGGGAAATTTGAAAAGCCACAGATCTGTGACTTGGATGGCACAGGGGGTACCCAAGCAAGGTTGTGGGTCCTTCTACACCTCAACAACACAAAAATGGTCACTTGTGTAGGCACGTGGCCCCCTAAATCGAAATTGAAACAAATATATACACAAAATATATACATATATATATATACATGCTTGAAAATCAT
Source organism: Cornus florida (assembly GCF_030987335.1). Lineage (NCBI taxonomy): Eukaryota > Viridiplantae > Streptophyta > Magnoliopsida > Cornales > Cornaceae > Cornus > Cornus florida. The sequence goes on from NW_026775577.1 coordinate 68,644,269, forward strand.
CAACAATGGCACAAATCCAACCTAGAAGCTCAAATTTAGCATGGAAACATGGAAACTATCAAGATTGAAGCTCGAAAATGAAAATAAGGTTAAGAACTCACCAAGCCGAGTGAAAGAAGTGGAGACGAAGGAGATGAGATGAGATCTAGAGGTGGATATGAGATTTTGAAGCTCGGGAAACTTGCTGGATGCTTCGTCGAAGGTTGGGAAGGTGGGTTGCAGCGGTGGGAGGTGACAAGGGTTAAGATCAATGGCCAAATCGATCAAATGACCCTAGGGTTTCTATTTTTAAAAATAATCTCCGCCCTGTTCGATCGATCTGGAAAGATCTTCGATCGATCGAACATAGATCGATCTGTAAAGGACTCAGATTAATCTAACCTTGTAAAACATATATATTTTTTTTTTGGAAAAATAAAAATAAAATGAAAATAAAAGTAAAGATTAAAATAATTTTTTTTTTTTGAAAATAAAATAAAATCAAATCAAATCAAAATCAAAATACAGTCAAAGTTAAAGTCAAAGTCAACAAAGGAACACAGATCGATCAATCCAAGATCGATCTGGAAGATGCTTCGATCGATCGAACAGGTAAAAACCTGCAGACAAGTTCGAACGATCAGACAGAGAGCTATTTTATGCAGGGTTCAAAAATTTTCTAAGTGTTGGAACTAAAGATCGATCCAAGAAGAATTTGGATCGATCTTGGAATTTCATATCGATCACAAAACATTTTGCACGATGGGACAGAGAGGTGAAATATGCAGATTTGATGCAAGAATGAAGTTCGATCGATCGAACCTATTTTGAGATCGGTCGAACAGGCACAAGATGCCAATTTCAGAACTGAAAGTGCAAATATTTTCAACAAAAATCCCCAACTATGTGTATGAACCCAGAATATATCTAGACGTTGCAAGAAACGAAAGATAAAATATAAATGAGGAAGGAATAGGGTTGTAAACCCTACGAAGCATTGTTAGCCTTTAACGTCTCTAGCAAGACGTTGGGCTCTTTTAGCCTGGAGCAAATATCCTATTATGCATCCCCTCCTTGGCGGGGTGAAAAACACATTGAACCCCATCCAACAAATGGTTCTTTAAGGAACTTGTTGGATTTGGATCAAAAGGAATTGAAGGTCTTTCATCAAGGCAATTCTTGGGCTTCCATGCCTTTTCAACACAAGGTTTTGAAACAATTTTCTTTGAATTCAAGTTTGAAGATAGACTTTTGGAAAATCCATTTCTAAGCAAGAACTCAACTTTATCACATTCATTGTCAATATATTTTTCAACAATACATACTTCTTCATGCTTGTTTATGGAATTTGGGGTCGGATTAAAGATGTTAAACTTCACTTTCATATATCCAAATGAGATTTTCATTATCCCCGTCCTATAATTTCTGTTGGCATTTGTGGTTGCAAAGAAAGGATGGCCAAGGATAACGGGAATTTGGCTATTGGGGTTCGGAACTGGTTCCATTTCTATGGCAATGAAATCAACGGGGAAGAAGAACTTATCAATCTTAATCAAAACATCCTCTATGATACCCCGAGGCTTTTTGATGGATCAGTCGGCAAGTTGCAAAACTACCGATATCGGTTTTAAGTCTCTTAAGCCCAATTTGACATATACCGAGTAGGGAAGAAGGTTAACGCTTGCTCCTAAGTCTAGAAGAGCCCGATTAATGACATGGTCACCAATTATACAAGAGGTAGTAGGTGAACTGGGATCCTTAAACTTTGGGAGAGTGTTGTGTTTCAAAATGGAGCTCACTTGCTTGGTCAAGACCACTTTATTTGGTTTTTGGCTTTTGTTCTTCCATTTTTGGGTGCAAAGATCTTTCAAGAACTTGGCATAAGCCGGAATTTGCTTGATTGCATCCAAAAGTGGAAGATTAATCTTTACTTGCCTAAACATTTCAATGATTTCATTGGTCTTGGTCTTTTATTTTTCAAGAGAAATGGACCATTTCAAGGCATCCGGAAATGGAGCTTTAGGCTCAAAAGCTTTTTCAAAATCTTTCTTCAAAGAATCTTCAACACAAGAATTTTTAAAATCATTTTTTAAGTCATTGTTTAATTCATCTTTCAAATCATTTTTGACAACTTCCTCAATAAAATGATTATGCACATGCAATGAAGGAGGAATAAGATGAGAAATGGGATAGGTGTCAATTTTTGGTTGCACCGGTTCACTCTCGTCATTGGAAATACCTAATTGATTATCAATAATCTTCCCACTTCTCAAAGTTGTCACCTCACTGACATGTTCGATTGTGTGACCTTCCAATGAGGAATGAGTCTCCACAACACATTGTTGCTTTGGTGATGCATTCAACAGTATCTTCCCTTTCTCTCTAGCATTTAAGGTACTAGCTATTTGCCCGACTTGGGTTTCTAGCTTAGCAATGGATTGAGAATGGGAATGAAGCAATTGAGTATTCGCCTCTAGAGTGCCTAGAGTAGTCAACACTTTCTCTTCAAAAGCGGGACTCCTAGAATTTCCTTGAGAATATGATGATTGGTTAGGAAAATGAGAATTAGAAAATTGATTGCCATGCAATTGAAATGATGATGATCTAAAATCTTGGGAACCTTTCCCTTGCATTAGAGATGGAACATACTTCCCTTGAAAACCACCTTGGGGAGGGTTTGAGCCTTCCCCTTGGCTTTTTCAAAAGAAGTTTGGATGGTTCCTCCAACTTGAATTGTAATGAGTGCCAGAGGGATTATTCCCTTGGTTGACAAATGTAGCATTGACTTGCTCATGGTTTTCACTTGGCACATGTCCATGGGGACAATTGGAAGTAGAATATGAAACACTTGAACAAGTCATACAAGATTCATTAGATGCATGATGATGAACATGATTAGGGGAGGAAGACATTTGATTCACCGAAGTTTGGTTGATCAAGAATTGATCAAATCTTTGAGATATAGATTTCATCTTGGTGGCTATATCATTGGAATTGTCAACTTGATATAAGCCGACATTCTTCCTTCCGCCTAAGTTTCCACCATTTTTAGAAGATAAGGATCTATGCATTGAATTTTCACTCATACTTTCATACAATTGCCACACATCATTTTCATGTTTGTCAAGATAAGAGCCACCCATTGATGCTTCAACCATACCCTTGTGATTATCTAGTAAACTTTTAAAGAAATATTGAACTAGTTGACACTTAGGTATGTCATGATGTGGGCATTTCCTAAGCAAATCATTAAACCTTTCCCATGCCTCATGAAACATTTCCCTATCCCCTTGAGAAAATTCACGAATAGAAGTCCTCATGGCATTGGTCTTAGAAACCGGTTAGTACTTCTTCAAGAACTCTTGTTACATTTCTGCCCAAGAAGTTATCGAAAAAGGCCTAAGATTGTTGAACCAATATTTTGCCTTGTCTTTTAGGGTGAAAGGAAAAAGTTTAACTCTTAAAACCTCTTTTGGTATGTTCGTGTATTTCATGGTGGAACACACTTCAAGAAACTCATCCAAATGCTTGTTAAGTTCTTCACTTGGAAGTCCATGATAGTTAGGAAGCATTTGAATGGTTTGCGGTTTAATCTCATAGTGATGTGCTCTAAATGGGGGCAATTGAATACAAGTGGGTGCATTATATTCATTAGGCACATAATGGTCTCTTAAAGTAATGGGAGGATTCACAATTGGTGGTGCTAAAGGAACACCTTGATTAGCTTGAACTATGGGAGGTTGTGGAGCAAAAATTGGCCGAGGCATTCCCAATGGAACTTGGCCTTGTTGTTGTGGGTGAATGAATGGTCTAGACATACCCAACGGTACTTGAATGTTTTCATGATGCACATTAGGGTGGAGGATGCCTTGTTGGTCTATGTAACCAAGGTCCTCCACATGGTCGTCATTTAGTTCCTCCATTGGTGAAATGGAGTGATGAGAACTACCTCTTCCCCTAAGATTACGAACAACCGATTCAAGATGCAAATTAGGAGGGACAAGAGTAGGATTTAATGACCTATGACCATGTATACACTAGCTAAACAAATAATAAGCAAATAACAATCACTTCACCCCCATAACAAATCATTCAACAAACATTCTCCACATACATTGATCCCATACTCCCATGCTTGAACAACATGCAAAGAAAATTAAATTGCCTCTACGCGGGCTCACGATTTATCCAAGAATTGAAAAACGTGCCACCACGCGAGCCGACGATTTAACTAGAGATTGAGTTAGAAATATCTCACAAAGGGTCCTTAAGCAACTTCAATTCATTTTCAATTTTCAAGCCTTGCTATGCTTTGCAATTTTTTTAGATTTTAGCCCTTTTTACTTTTGCTTAGCTTCACTTGGCTTCCTTGCTTTTAATTCTCCTTTGCTTAACTTCCTTTGCTCAATTCACCTAGACAAATAAGAACAAACACAATAAATAACTAAAAATAAAGTAAAGAAAAGACACGATCAAAAGAGTACTAATTCCTAATTATTTTCAAAACACGGCGTTGCCAATTCAATCCCCGGCAATGGCGCCAAAAACTTGGTGTGGTCATCAATATACAACCAAATTTGTATAAAATAGTGTGGCCAAATTTTAAATTTATAAATTCCACTACTACCTTTAACTAAAAATATAGCTAGGGTGAGTAGGGATCGTCCCAAGGGATTATGGGTGCACTAGCAATGGAAACAATATATAGGTTAGTAGGTCGAGAGATCAAAAGTGGATTGTTTAGTTGATTAGACTACAAATTAAACTAAACAAGCTCAATGTAAAATAAGCAATTTAAATGAAAGTTAGAGAAAATAAGAGAGTGAGGTCTTGGGGTCTAGAGGTCACCACTAAACATCTACATCTAGACAATCAATGTATAATTAATGAGGGGAAACATGTGTCACAATTTGAGAGTATGTGATTGATTGTTTCAACAAACATGGATGACCAATTAAGCATATATTGTCTAAGCAACCTAGTCAATGTGATAGCCCAAGTTTTGTAACCCGGTACGTCAGTGATGAACCGAAAGTTGACCTGATAACGGATCCGAAATGTGAAAGCGAAAGATAAAACCAAAGTCTATAGAGATATAAACCATCCCCAAGACACCAATGGGACCTTCCATAAAGTCACAGAACTCAAGGAAATAACCAGAAGCGAAAGCTAGAATAAAAAGGTCAAATGGTACCCTACAACACCAATGACACCCAAGGGAACAAGATCTAGTTCAAACTAGACCATGTACGCCATTAGATGGCTTAAACAAGATCAATGAAGTCGAGTAGGAACAAACGAAATGATAAAAGCCTGAAGAAACAACAACCAAACAAAAACCTACAAAGCAGCTCCATTTCGGTCGGCCGAAATGAGCTAGGAAAAAGAAAAGAATGAGCCTCCATTTTGATCGACCGAAATGACAAACCGGTTGACCTGTTTGTGGCTCGAGATGAAAAATGGCTACTGGAATTGAGTTTTTCTATACAAATCAAAAAGAGCAACGGTTGACCGAAACAAGCCACCAGTCGATCGAAACAAGTCGAAAATGTGAAGAATGAACCTGTTATGCACTAAACTAAAAAGAATTTCTAAGTCTCATTGGAATCCCCCATGGCATGATCAATTTACATTATATGCTATTATGTGATTATGTGAGCATGCACGCTAGTGTAATATGGCATTTTAAACATGCTACAATGACCCATGGCCTTATTACAAATCATTTACCAAATTTGACATGCCAAGCCTCCATAATTAGGAAAATTACATTTCAAAGGCTAAACTTGAAATTTATATACATACACTTGAACTTTAAAGTTTGTGGCCCTTGGCCTCATGTCATATATATCAAATACATTGCAAAGAGTGTACTCATGTACACATTACATGTTTAGAGTCAAATATACACATTTTGACAAATAAGACTACAAATGGCATTTCAAGCCAACGTTTACAAAAATGGAACCTTCAAGTCCATAACTCGTCCAAGCATAATGAGAATCTCAACCTTGATCCCTGTACCTGAAAAATGTCCCTACTACATGCGTGAGTAACATAAAGCTACTTGTAGGAGATGAGCATGCATTGACCTAACATGTTACAATTTTATGACTTTAAGGCGAAACATGTTAAAGGACTTATGCCACCTAACGTCTATGTCAAGGGTGAGACTCAGGGAGCATCCTAAGCTACCCTAGATCATTTCTAGCATAAATCACATCATCCATGCAATTCAAACCATATAGAAGCATGCTATACAAAGCAACAAGATATAAATTCTTAAAGTCATCAACTTGAAATCTAAAAAGCGAAATCAACCAAAGTGGGTCATACCACCTAACGTCTATATTCCAAATGAATCTATAGGATCATGCCTAAGTCACATTTGAACAATATAGCAAAATTGTACTTAACAACATCAAAACCTATAATGACTCATTAGAAATAATAAAACATGAATGTACTTAACAACATTAAAAGCATGCTATGATTCATTCAAATCATAATGCATAAATGTACTTAACAACATTAAATTGCCAATAACCAAAACCACAAGTCACAATTAAAAATTGGTTGTCAACTTGGAATTGAATACGAAAACAAATATGAAAGACTTGGACATCGTATCTTGAGGTAAACCAAGATCAAAATGCTTATTCCGGGTATGAACTCGCTGGGAAGACCACCCTAGTACACACTATCAAAATAGAGAGAACTCATACCTCCTTACTAGAGCCAAACTCTAGCCATATCACTTGTAACAATGTCCTAAGACACCAAAATAAATAAGTTAACAACGTATAGACGTATAAAATAGTACACGAAACTACCTTCATACACAAGTAGGTTGAAACCACACAATACATGCTCTAAATCCACAACTACTATAGAATGACAATGTCAAATCTTCAGAGTGCGATTCGTTACATGCTATAATAACATCACATGTCGAATATTCAGTGTGCGATTCGTTACACACTATAACAATATCATTCAATATTGAAAATATAAACTGAAGAATCTAGTACATGTCTAAAATCATGCTTTAATCATACTATCCATGTCAAACTCATGATTGAATCAATAATGCAATAGAAACGGAAATTAATTACATAACCTAATTAATTTTCCTAGGTTTCAAATCTCAATCAAATGATCCTTAATTAACAAATGCTAAACAACATAGCATGGTCATTACATATACCATATCAAAAACTTAATTGGGTCATTGAAACAATATGATGGAATTTAATTAAATCATGATAATTAAATTCCTAGATTCTAAATCAAGTCTAAATGGTCCCAAATTAATATATGCTAGTATACAAGTCCTAGTCATCACCAATATCAAGTTAAAAACTCAATTAAGCCAATGGAACCATTAGATTTTAATTAATCCTTTTAATTAAAATCTCTATATTTTCATACTCATCCAAATGCTCTCAAATTAAACTATGTTAAAGAACATGCGAAAACTTAATTTCAAAGCATATCACAAGTTAATTTCATGCAAGGTACGTCCATGAGAATTAAACTTTCACAAAAGATAATTATTAAATAAAAAGTACAATTCTCATTCAGATAATTCCAATTTAATATATGTTAACAAATATATCAAAACATAATTTATCATCATGCCAGAATTCAATTCTAAGCTATACACATCCTTGTAAATTAAATCTTATACAAAGAAATAATTATTACTAATTTTCTAGATTTGATACAAGGCATGTAAACAAGTTGTATAATCATGGAAAACACTCAATACAACACATACAAAATCCTAAAACATCCCCTACCTCAATTTGAGATGAAAATCTCAAAAGCCACCAAAATGAAACCGCTCCGAATCCGACGAAACTTCTAGGTTTTGTCGGGGACAACATGGTGAACAAGAACCCCAAGGAAGCCCCATCAAAATCACAACTTGATTTCAAACCTGAACTCAATAAATGGACAAAACAAGATTCCAATCAGTGGAATCGAAGGCCTTGCCAAGACGAACATAAAACACTAAGGCATTACGGCATTTCACTAAGGGGAAGAGGTTTAAAAGAGGAGAGAGAAGGTGGCAGCCATTGGTTGCCATGGAATCCGACCAAGAGAGGGGAGAGAGAAAGCAAAATCTGATTTTTCAATTTGAGACCTCCTATTTATAGAAAACTCAAAAAGTGCCCTGAACGTGCCCCGCCGGGTCCTGAAAAGTGAAATTTGAGCAAACGCGCTCAAACGGCAAAACTCCATGAATAAAAAAGAACCAAAATGAGAAAAGATGAACAACAGAAGAAACAACGTCAAAAATCGAGTCCTGAGCAGAGAGATATGCCCCAAACAAGTTTGGCGGCAACCGGGGTCGAAAACCCTGAAACTATAGAATAACAAGCAGAAGGAAATTCTAAGAGTATACGACTCAACGAAAAGTGAAAATGAATCCCGTACGAGGATCCAAGCTTAAAACAAGGTATTTTGCAATAACTTTCATTAATTGCACAATGGCCCCTCCAAAAAGTGAAAACTGCACAACTGGTCCAAAATGAAAATATCTTCCAAAAATATTTTCTTAGAAACCCCTTAATAAAGTATCCTTAAAAGATATTTACAAAAAACACCCCAAGAAAAGGAAATGTTTTTGAAGAACTGTGCATCCATGCCTCTATGGACACCGAGAGCAACAAGAGTACTTTTCAGTAAAAGTAAAAGTACGTATTTCGTGGAAACCACTTAGAATGAAGATACGTGAAGTCAAAAACCAACTTCGAACACAAGAAATGTGGTTATACCAACAAAGTGACAACAGGGAAAAGACGAAATAGGGAAAAGGACGAAAAGTGAATAGTATCCAAAAAGTGAAAATATGGAATTGACTCAGTCCTCAAAGGAAGTTGTCAATCCAAAGAAAAGGGTCTCGAATACCATCCCCGAGCACTCAAGATGACACTAAGTGATGAGAATCCAAACTTAGAAAAGAAAAGATCAACGGGAAAAAAAAAATATCCGTAAAAATCTGAGAAAAGGAAAGGAAGGAAAATAATCGGGTCATTACAACCTTCCCACCTAAAAGGGATTTCGTCCCCTAAATCCATCCCCAACAAAACAAAAGGGCGAAACCAGGATAACTACGGAGTACTTCTCCGAGTATCCCACATAACATGCTATAAAAGCAATCCCAAAACTGAAGGACAATGTGCAAACCAATGTCATTCGCACCCACGTGCTTATGACAGGATAACTTCTTAAAAGAAAAGTGACCTCACGGCCACATGACAAGTCAGAACTCACACACAGAACCCATGGTCAGACAAAGGAATGGAAGACAACAATCGAAAGCATCTCTCCTAACAAACCGTCATAAGGAACCAAAAATAACCACAAAAAGATCTCCAAAACAACCACGTATCAAATCAAGGTACCGAACAAGGACGACATGGTAGTACGAATAGCGACCTGAACCCGCCCATGACGTACTCAAATGTGTGGTAGCAATGACAGTGCCTAGTGCCCACCCACACTTACTCGTCAGTAAGGTAGCATTGCCGGCAACTAGCATTCGCCTACAACACACAACTTTGTACAGTAGCATGACAGTATAAGATACTAATTTATAACCTGCCCCCCACTAAGTCTACTCATAAACCTCTCGATACAAATGACATTAATGTCGTAAAATGATCATGGCCAAAAGCAATGTGGGAACTAGACATCTGTGAGAGTTGGAGTATGGTCCAAAGACGTTCCAGACCATCCTGGCTAATCCTAAACTCTGACAACAATGTCATAGGCACCATTATGCTTTAGGCCCCAAATCCTCAATACAGCAAAACCAACATCTCTAATGTCTCAAAATACTCCTATTAACAACATTAACCATTAATCCAAAGCCTATAAAGCAAATCAAAACCTCCAGCAAGCAAAACGAACGTCACTTTAAGACATTTCATCGAAAGTCCTTCATATCTCCCTGAAATAGATCAATCATAAGGCCAGTCACCGTAATCAAACATCAGATCCATATCCCCATCATGGATAACTAAATCTTCAAAATACAAGTCCACCAAGTGGCACACATATCAAAATCTTGAGAATCAAGATCACAAAACGAGTCTCTCAAAACCATACTTGGCAACACCAAGTTAAATCAAAATTCCTCAATTTCCATCGATCCACAAACAACCACTCTAACTACAATTCCCTAAAACTATGCCTAGTAATAACTAGGACGAGAAAACTCCACAAACAAGCCAGATCCAACAACGATCCTTCAAAACTCCTTCTAAGAGTCAACCACATCTAGGTCGTCAAAACTGGAACAAGTCTCCAAAAGATGTCCCTAAACAGCGTCAAACTCACATAACAAGTCAACCAAATCCTCAATCAAATGGACACAAGTCCTCATAAAATGATCTCACACTAATCAACTCACTCTGAGCACCACAACCCGTCAACAACCATGGCAAAAACTCCCCAAGGGAAGACACAAAAAACAGGGAACCTCCAACCCTAAGAAGGACAACACCATGACTCTGTCTCTGAAATGAAAGACAACAAGGTCAAAGACTTCTCCCCTTATATGGAAGTAAGTCGACCAAAATTAACCGAATCCTCACTAAGGACTCAAGACAACAATATTGATCCTCATGGACCAGCCAACCCCAAACTATGCACAACGCAATGAAGAGAATAGACTCACTCCTTGTGAAGTCCCTTATTCAAACCAAGAAAAGAGGAGAAACCCAATTCTCCTACAAATGTCAATATGGCAACCATGAAAAAGGAGCATCCTTCCCACCTTAGGGAAGTGGAAAACCCTTACGGAAACCCACACACACACTACGTGCGACTGAGGAGAACAAAAAGGGAAACTAAATATGGAAGTTATGCAATAACAAGGAAATGCAACTACAAAGAAGGTACATCTACTAACATAGATAAAATCAAGGGTACATGCATCACGTCTCCACATAAGCACAAAATCATGTCACTAAAGTACAGTAACAACATGGCATCTCTAAGCATATAAAGAAGGCATGCTAATGCCACACAACAAGAAAGCAAATGTGGACACACCTCCACGTACTCATGCATCGCAATACCATAAATCATACTACTAACATGGTAATAAACAAAACTGCAGAAGATAAAAATGAAGCAACAATGAACCATATGGACATCATGTCCTAGAGTGTCTAGAAAAAAGGGAAAGACCAGTCCTAGCCATAAATTGACTCCAAAAACCAATGCAATAACAACCTATCTCCAAACAAACATGAGCCCTTACCACAATGGTAAGACTCTAACAATCTATCTCCGAATCTAAAGGTGACACTACAAGTGACGACACTACAAGTGACACCAACAGTGCAATGCTCTTTTTACCCAAAACATCAATCAATCGACTTGATCCTAAAAGCGTCATCACGCAAGGAGAACTCCAGGAGAATGGCAACTACAGCCATACCATCAACAACTAAATCAATCACTACGACTGATCCCTAAAACAACCATCATCATCATCGGTCAAAGGACTACGCCTATCGAAACAAAACTGACATTGATTCTATCCAAACTGCACTTGTAGCTAGCCAGTACAGTAGCATGATAGTGCCATGCACCCGCCCACAATCGTACCCACCCACAAAAATTGTAATCCCAGAGGAATCATCCCGGACAATCAAGGATCCTAAGAGGTCTATAACCTCATCGTGGCCCAAAACCAACAAATCCTGCACTATGGTAACGCCAAATGACTCACCTCACAAGAGCCTAAACAAAAGGTGTCTCACCACCTACCTCAAAACCAATGCTAGGTCGACAACAACCTACACTACCACAAAATTGTGACTATAATCACCATCAACCTCAACTCGTACCTTAATGATCAATCCCGTGTCATGCCAAATATGCAACACAGTTCTACATATACAAATCTAATCTAGCATACATCATATGTCATGCTCTTTATATTAGAATAAAATCATGCTAAACAAACGACATGCCACATATAGCACATAAGCAGATAAACATGTTATTAAGTTAAAACATGTTATCAAAGAACACGTAAACATATCAAAGTATGTCAACAAAAGCATGATCTGTACCCAAAACCCATCGTCCTAAGGTTTTCGAACCTAGGAGCTCTGATACCACTTGTGACGGCCCAAGTTTTGCAACCCGGTGTGTCAGTGATGAATCGAAAGTTGACCCGATAACTGATCCAAAATGCGGAAGCGAAAGATAGAACCAAAGTCTATAGAGATATAAACCATCCCCAAGACACCAATGTGACCTTCCATGAATCCACAGAACTCAAGGAAATAACCAGAAGTGAAAGCTAGAATAAAAAGGTCAAATGGTACCCTACGACACTAATGACACCCAAGGGAACAAGATCTAGTTCAAACTAGACCACGTACGCCATTAGATGGCTTAAACAAGATCAACGAAGTCGAGTAGGAACAAACAAAACGATAAAAGCCTGAAGAAACAACAACCAAACAAAAACCAACAAGGAAGCTCTATTTTGGTTGGCCGAAATGAGCTATGAAAAAGAAAAGAATGAGCCTCCATTTCGGTCGACCGAAGACCGAAATGACAAACCGGTCGACCGGTTTGTAGCTCAAGATGAAAAATGGCTATTGAAACTGAGTTTTTACTATACAAATAAAACCAAAAAAGGCATCAGTCGACTGAAACAAGCCACCGGTCGACCGAAACAGGTCAAAAATGTCAAGAATGAACCTGTTATGCACCAAACTAAAAAGAATTCCTAAGTCTCAGTGGAATCCCCCATGGCATGATCAATTTACATTATATGCTATTGTGTGATGATGTGAGCATGCATGCAAGTGTAATATGGCATTTTAAACATGCTACAATGACCCATGGCCTTATTACAAATCATTTACCAAATTTGACATGCCAAGCCTCCAAAGTTAAGAAAATTACATTTCAAAGGCTAAACTTGAAAGTTAAATACATACACTTGAACTTTAAATTTTGTAACCCTTGGCCTTATGTCATATATATCAAATACATTGTAAAGAGTGTACTCATATACACATTACATGTTTAGAGTCAAATATACACATTTTGACAAATAAGACTATAAATGGCATTTCAAGCCAACCTTTACAAAAATGGAACCTTCAATTCCATAACTCATCCAAGCATAATGAGAATCTCAACCTTGATCCCTGTACCTAAAAAATGTCCCCACTATATGGGTGAGTAACATAAAGCTACTCATAGGAGATGAGCATGCATCGACCTAACGTTTTACAATTTTATCACCTTAAGGTGAAACACGTCAAAAGACTTATACTACCTAACGTCTATGTCAAGGGTGAGACTCAGGGAGCATCCTAAGCTACCCTAGATCATTTCTAGAATAAATCATATCATCCATGCAATTCAAACCACATAGAAGCGTACTATACAAAGCAACAAGATATAAATTCTCAAAGTCATCAACTTGAAATCTAAAATGCGAAATCAACCAAAGTGGGTCATACCACCTAACGTCTATGTTCCAAATGAATCTATAGGATCATGCCTAAGTCACATTTGAACAATATAGCATAGATGTACTGGATAACATCAAAACCTACAAATGATTCATTAGAATTCATAAAACATGAATGTACTTAACAACATTAAAACATGCTATGATTCATTCAAATCATAATATATAAATGTACTTAACAACATTAAATCGCCAATAACTAAAACCACAAGTCACAATTAAACATTGATTGTCAACTTGGAATTGAATGCGAAAACAAATATGGAAGACTTGGATATCATGTCTCAGGGTAAACCAAGATCAAAATAGTTATTCCGGGCATTAACCCGCTAGGAAGACCACTCTAGTGCGCACTATCAAAATAGGGAGAACTCATACCTCCCATACTAGAGCCAAACTCTAGCTATATCACTTATAACAATGTCCTAAGACTCCAAAAAAAATAAGTTAACAACTTATATACGTATTAAATAGTACACGAAACTACCTTCTTGCACAAGTAGGTTGAAACCACACAATACATGCTCTAAATCCACAACTACTATAGGATGACAATGTCGAATCTTCAGAGTGCGATTCGTTACACGCTATAATAACTTCACATGTTGAATCTTCAATGTGCGATTCGTTACATGCTATAACAATATCATTCAATATTGAAAACATAAACTGAAGAATCTAGTACAAGTCAAAAATCATGTTTTAATCATACTATCCATGTCAAACTCATGATTAAATCAATAACGCAATAGAAGCGGAAATTAATTACATAACCTAATTAATTTTCCTAGGTTTCAAATCTCAATCAAATGATTCCTAATTAACACATGTTAAACAACATAACATGGTTATTACATATACCACATCAAAAACTTAATTGGGTCATTGAAACAATATGATGGAATTTAATTAAATCATGATAATTAAATTCCTAGATTCTAAATCAAGTCTAAATGGTCCCAAATTAATATATGCTAGTATACAAGTCCTAGTCATCACCAATATTAAGTTAAAAACTTAATTAAGCCAATGGAACCTTTAAATAGATTTTAATTAATCATTTTAATTAAAATATCTAGATTTTCATACTCATCCAAATGTTCTCAAATTAAACTATGTTAAAGAACATGCAAAAACTTAATTTAAAAGCATATCACAAGTTAATTTCATGCAAGGTACGTCCACGAGCATTAAACTTTCACAAAAGATAATTATTAAATAAAAACTATAATTCTTATTCAGATAATTCCAATTTAATATATGTTACAAACATATCAAAACATAATTTATCATCGTGCCAAAATTCAATTCTAAGCAATACACATCCTTGTAAATTAAATATTATACAAAGAAATAATTATTACTAATTTTCTAGATTTGATACAGGGTATGCAAACAAGTTGTATAAACATGGAAAACACTCAATACAACACATACAAAATCCTAAAATATCCCCTACCTCAATTTGAGAAGAAAATCTCAAAAGCCACCAAAATGAAACCGCTCCGAATTCGACGAAACTTCTAGGTTTTGTCGGGGACAACACGGTGAACAAGAACCCCAAGGAAGCCCTATCAAAATCACAACTTGACTTCAAACTCGAACTCAAGAAATGGACAAACCAAGATTCCAATTGGTGGAATCGAAGGCCTTGCCAAGACGAATATAAAACACTAAGGCACCGGCGTTTCACTAAGGGTAAGAGGTTCAAAAGAGGAGAGAGAAGGTGGTAGCCCTTGGCTGCCATGGTATCCGACTAAGAGAGGGGAGAGAGAGCGAGTGAAATCTGATTTTTCAAACCCCTTATTTATAGAAAACTCAAAAGGTGCCTCAAACGGGCCCCGTCGGGTCCGGAAAAGTGAAATTTGAGCAAACGCACTCAAATGGCAAAACTCCATGAACAAAAACGAACCAAAATAAGAAAAGATGAACAACGGAAGAAACAACGTCGAAAAACTAGTCCTGAGCAAAGAGATATGCCCCAAGCAAGTTTGGCTGCAACCGGGGTCAAAAACCCTGAAACTAGAGAAAAACAACCAGAAGGAAATTCTAAGAGTACACGACTTGACGAAAAATGAAAATGATTCCTGTACGAGGATCCAGGCTCAAAACAAGGCATTTTGTAATAACTTTCACTAATTGCACAATGGCCCATCCAAAATGTGAAAACTACACAACTGGCCTAGAATGAAAATATCTTCCAAAAATGTTTTCTTAAAAACCCATGAAAAAATATCTTCAAAAGATATTTACGAAAATTACCCCAATAAAAGGAAATGTTTCTGAAGAACTGTGCATCCATGCCCCTTTGGACATCGGGAGCAACAAGAGTACTTTTCTGCAAAAGTAAAAGTATGTATTTCGTGGAAACCACTTAGAATGAAGATACGTGAAGTCAAAAACCAACTCCGAACACAAAAAGTGTGGTTATGCTAGCAAAGTGACAAATGGGGAAAAGACAAAATAGGGAAAAGAATGAAAAGTGAATAGTATCCAAAAAGTGAAAATATGGAATTGACTCGGTCCTCAAAGGAAGTTGTCAATCGAAAGAAAAGGGTCTCGAATACCATCCCCGAGCACTCAAGATACACTAAGTGTTGAGAATCCGAACTCAGAAAGGAAAAGATCAACGAAAAAAAAAATATCCATAAAAATCTGAGAAAAGGAAAGAAAGGAAAATGACCGGGTCATTATAGTAAATAACACAATACATTAAATTAAACCATTAATCCTTCCTTTAAGCTCACAATACAAACACATCACATGGTTAGAGAATAATACTACTTGCATTTATAAGCATGGAACATCAAACAACAAGTATGGATTGTCCTCCTATCTAACAACTAAGGTAACTACACTACAACTAAGCTAAGGGCATGAAAATTAAACTAAGTAAACTAAGGGAGAGACACAATCCATCAAGACACGAGTATGAACCATCAAACAAACCACAATAGTATTCTATTAAACACTATGCCTTGATAATCTCTAGATCCATAACATTAAGACATATAGACATGCATTAATAACACAAAAATTAGAGATAAACACATGAAAATCTATTCTAACATACATAGACATATGGATAGAATAAAATGATCAATTGAAAGTATTAAACCACATAAATCATTGAATAAACAAGATTCATATATAAAATAAGTGTCAAGACAAGATTACAACACAAATCCCCTCAAAATACAAAACATTAGAGTCTAGAAGGCATACTTAGGGCTAACTCTAGCCCCAAGAAGATGTTTGGCCACTCATTGAAGTAGCCATCCAACCTTTAAGGGCTATCTCTATAGTAGGAATGACCTCTTTCTTGATGGAAACCCTAGAAGAATGGAAAAACTCCCAAGAATGTATCTCTAGCCTCTCCTCTTCTTTTTTTTCTTTTTTTTTTTTTTCTCTAAGAATGTTTCTAAGTATATCTCTTAGTATATGTGTAAAAAGTAGCTCAAATCTTTATAGATATAGCTCAAGTGTCACACCCAATGGTCTGGACTCGTGCATAAAGGTTCCTCCAATGATTGCACCATGAGACAACTTTTAATGAGCTGGAACTTATTTTTTTCAAGACTTCAAGAGGTTCGATCGATCGAACTGTGGTGAGATCGATCGAACTTAGGTGAGATCCATCGAATACTATAGAGATCGATTATTCTTGGCGGCGCCTTTTTGAATAAAGACAAATCTCTGAGATATTTTGGAAAAGAGACAAAAGTAGTAGGTAGGGTGGTAGGTGAGGATAAGATCAAGCAATTTCGATCAATCGAAGGAATGTTGGATCGATCGAAGATGATGGAATCTTTTAAATAAGAACAAGGGCTTGGATCCATCTTGAAATGTCTAGATCGATCTTGCTCTGATTAATCGAAGGAATGTTGAGATCGATCGAACTTGTTGTTTTCCACACTCTGCTTCTACTTTGCTCCTTTCTTCCATCCAACTTGAGTTAGCTTCTTTAATGTTCTTATTTAGCTGAATTAGCTTATTTTTGGGATAAGCACCTGAAAAGGGCAATAACATGAAATTAGTCTAAGACGGGAAAATAAGATAGATAAAGGTCATAGAATACCTAAGCTTAAGGAGTTTAAATGTGCACTTTTCAGCACTCATCAGTATTATAATATAATTTAAATTTATTATATTTTGTGTGAGTAGTAGTATACTGCAAAATTTAGTACTACACTTGATCTTAGCCTTTTAAAGGCTGAGAAGGTGTGATTATTATTTCTTTACCTCTATAGTTTTGTAAGGGGTTTTCATGTAATCCTTTTTACTTAAAACCAATGTGGGACTATGTAATTTGAATTAAACTTTTTTAAATTTAGATAATTTGAATTAATTTTAATTTTATTAGGTAATTTTGAGTTTTATAGAATTTATATCGTGGGATATAATAATTAATGAGAACTCATTATTGTGAATTAAACTCTTTTATATTTTATTAATTTGAATTAACTTGAATGTTATTAGGTAATTTTGAGTTTTATATAATTTATACCAATTATTTAATAAATACTGAAACTCTTTGCACAAAGGCCGAGAAAGTAGTACTACACTTGATCTTAGCCAAAAGACCAAGAAAGGTTAGCTAAAAGGCCGACCCAAAAAAATTTAGTATTACACTTAATCTTAGCCAAAAGGCTGAGAAGGTGTGATTATTATTTCTTTAGCTCTATAGTTTTATAAGAGAATTTCTGTAATCCTTTTTACTTCAAACAAATGTGAGACTTTGTAATTTGAATTAAACTCTTTTTATATTTTGTTAATTTGAATTAATTTTAATTTTATTAGGTATTTTTGAGTTTTATAGAATTTATATCAATTAATGAATAAATACTGAAATATTGAAATACTGCACTTGATCTTAGCCAAAAGGCCGAGAAGTTGTGATTATTATTGCTTTAGCTCTATAGTTTTATTAGAGACTTTCGTGTAATCTTTTTTACTTAAAACTAATGTGGAACTTTGCAATTTGAATTAAACTCTTTTTATATTTTGTTAATTTTAATTAATTTTAATTGTATTAGGTAATTTTGAGTTTTACAGAATTTATATCGTGGGATATAATAATTAATGAGAGTTCTTTATTGTGAATTAAACTCTTTTATATTTTGTTAATTTGAATAAATTTTAATTTTATTAGGTAATTTTGAGTTTTATAGAATTTTTATCAATTAATAAGTAAATACTGAAACTCTTTGCACAAAGGCCGAGAAAGTATCACTACACTTGATCTTAGCCAAATGACCAAGAAAGGTTAGCCAAAAGGCCGACCAAAAAAAAATTAGTACTTTTTTAGCTCTATACTTTTTTTACTTAAAACCAATGTGGGATTTTGTAATTTGAATTAAACACTTTTTATATTTTGTTAATTTGAATTAATTTTAATTTTATTAAGTAATTTGGAGTTTTATAGAATTTATATCAATTAAAAAATAAATACTGAAATACTGAAACACTGAAACGGTTATTATATTTTGTGTGAGTATTATAGTATAATTTGAAGTTATTATATTTTGTGTGAGTAGTAGTATACTGCAAAATTCAGTACTACATTTGATCTTAGCCAAAAGCCCGAGAAGGTATGATTGTTATTTCTTTAGCTCTATAGTTTTATAAGAGGTTTTTATGTAATCCTTTTTACTTAAAACCAATGTGAGACTTTGTAATTTGAATTAAATTCTTTTTATATTTTGTTAATTTGAATTAATTTTAATTTTATTAGGTAATTTTGAGTTTTATAGAATTTATATCGTGAGATATAATAATTTTTGAGAGCTCTTTATTGTGAATTAAACTCTTTTATATTTTGTTAATTTGAATTAATTTGAATTTTATTAGGTAATTTTGAGTTTTATAGAATTTATATCAATTAATAAATAAATACAGAAACTCTTTTTGCAAAGGCCGAGAAAGTAATATTATACTTGATCTTAGCCAAAAGAAGTAGTATTACATTTGATCTTAGCCAAAAGACCAAGAAAGGTTAGCCAAAAGGCCGACCCAAAAAAATTTAGTACTACACTTGATCTTAACCAAAAGGCCGTGAAGGTGTGATTATTATTTCTTTAGTTCTATAGTTTTATAAGACGCTTTCATGTAAACCTTTTTACTTAAAACCAATGTGGGACTTTGTAATTTGAATTAAACTCTTTTTATATTTTGTTAATTTGAATTAATTTTAATTTTATAGGGTAATTTTGAGTTTTATAGAATTTATATCAATTAATAAATAAGTACTGAAATATTGAAACACTGAAACTGTTATTATATTTTGTGTGAGTAGTATAGTATATTTTGAATTTATTATATTTTCTGTGAGTAGTAGTATACTACAAAATTTAGTACTACACTTGATCTTAGCCAAAAGGCCGAGAAGATGTGATTATTATTTCTTTAGCTCTATAGTTTTATACGAGACTTTCATGTAATCCTTTTTACTTAAAACCAATGTGGGACTTTGTAATTTGAAGTATACTCTTTTTATATTTTGTTAATTTGAATTAATTTTAATTTTATTATTTAATTTTGAGTTTTATAGAATTTATATCGTGGGATATAATAATTAATGAGAGCTCTTTATTGTGATTTAAACTCTTTTATGTTTTGTTAATTTGAATTAATTTGAATTTTCTTAGGTAATATTGAGTTTTATAAAATTTATATCAATTAATAAATAAATACTGAAACTCTTTGTATAAAGGCGGCCGAGAAAGTAGTACTACACGTGATCTTAGCCAAAAGGCCGATCCAAAAAAATTTAGTACTACACTTGATCTTAGCTAAAAGGCTGAGAAGGTGTGATTATTATTTCTTTAGCTCTATAGTTTTATTAGAGGCTTTCATGTAATCCTTTTTTACTTAAAACCAATGTCGGACTTTGTAATTTGAAATAAACTCTTTTTATATTTTGTTAATTTGAATTGATTTTAATTTTTATTAGGTAATATTGAGTTTTATAGAATTTATATCAATTAATAAATAAATACTGAAATACTGCACTTGATCTTAGCCAAAAGGCCGAGAATGTGTGATTATTGTGACGACTCTGGTTTTTAGGCCAGCGTGTCCTATGATGAACCGTAAGGATGATCCGATAACGGATCCGAATGTGGAAGCGAAAACAGAAAATAAGACTCTAAGAAGTCAAAGTAACCTTCCATGAGGTCGTGGAACTCAACAAGAACTGATGCGGAAGTGAAAGATCGAAAATAAGACAAATAATCCCCCAGGGGAAAAATAGTCATTTCTGAAAACTATAGATTCGGGTGCCACCGAGCACACCGCTGGAAGGACAATGAAAAACTAATCAAGATGGACTCCAGAATCGCATGATTCGGAGTCCGAACGAAGGAGAAACGGCATGACGAAGAAAAACGGGCACTTAAAGCAAAAAGGGTAAACTGGTAATTATCCAGGAAGAACTGAGTGCAACCGAGCACACAGTTGGAAAGACAGCGAAAAATTAGTCAAGTTAAAAAAAAAATGCACTTGAATCAGAGTCCGGACGAAGGAGAAAAGCCCAAAAGAAAAATTGACGTTGCGGCGGCCCGACGAAGGGCCATGGCGCACACGGCGCCCATGCGCGAGCCCACCGGCGCCCAAAGACATGGCTGGTGGCAGCCCTTGGCTGCTGCTACATTTTTTTTGATCTGCCCAGAACTGAGGCTTGAAACGGAGGTCAAGACGAGTTTTTTTGGAAAAACACGAAGAAGAAACCCTCCCTAAAATCGAGTTTTCTACCTGACATTGTGGACGGAATCGAAAAAACTCATTGTGAAATCCCCAAAATGCCACTAGATTAGAACTGAACAAGAGGGTCATAAAACTGCTAAATGAAAACCGGAAGCTGAAACTTCACGAGGGATTTCCAGTACCAAGACGACATTTTCTGGAAAAATACGAAAAAGAAACCCCCCCTAAAATCACGTTTTCTAAGCGACAATGTTAAAAGAAGAAAATAAAACTGATGTGAAAGGTCCATAATGCCCCTAGATCAGAATATGCAAAAAAAATGCGAAATGAATTCACAAGAGGCTCAAAACACAAACGATGAGGTTTTACCCGAAAACGACTATGCACACAAACGTAACTTACCTATTTAGATGCACTACAATGGTCCATGGCTTAAAAATATAGCCAAGGCAAAATCCAACCCCTCAACGGGCAAAAAGGCAAAAATGGACTTGGAATGGAAAACATGGAATCCAAAAATGCAAAACGGGATCAAATAACCGTTTGGCCCTTGGCCACACTTCATACAAGATTAATAAGACCCTATAAAAGAATGAAAATGGAATTCCCACACTCGATGCAACCGTGGTGAATCAATGACTTGCGATTTTTCAAGTTTTTCATAACATTTCATGAAGTTAAAAAGTTGCATAGAATACAATATACATGTCATTGGCCTCTGGCCTCATCTCATACAAATCAAATACATTGAAAGGAGTGTACTTAAGTACACATTACATACATGGAATCAAACATACATATTTTGACATATAAGTCTACAAAATGACATTTCATGCTAACATTTGCATGAAATGGAAACTTGAAAGCTACTCGACATCCAAGGAATGCTAGGCTTCACGAACCAAGTCTTCGTATCTGAAATATGCCCCAGTATCGTAGGGGTGAGTAACATAAAGCTACTCGTAGGAGATAAGCATGCATCGACCTAGCATTTTACAAATTTGTCACCTTAAGGTGAAACATGTTAAAGGGGCTCATGCCACCTAACGTCTATGTCCAAGTGAGACTCGGGGAGCATCCTAAGCTACCTTAGAGTCTAAGCAACAAGAATCATGATATACATACGTGTATGAAATGAATCATGGTTGGGATAATCTAAAGAATACGACAAGAAGAATGCTTGAGCATATATTAACATGAATTGCATTTTCAATACAATTGAACTAGGTCTAGAGTAATCCATACAACATAACAAAAGCATATTTGAATACAAGTTAACAAGAATCACATTATCCATGCAATTCAACAACAAAACAGCATGTTATACAATACAACAAGGTTTAAGTTCTCAAAGCCATCAACTTAGAATCTAAAGCACAAAATAACAGTAGTGGTTCATGCTACCTAACGTCTATGTTACAAATGAATCAATATGATCAATCCTACGCTTTATTAGAACGTCAAAACACAATTTTCAATATCGATGCAATTCGACCAACATTGGAACTTCCAATACAACGTATAAAGCACAATTTCGCAAAGTTAACATCCTGTAACTTAAAATGGAACGACAAATAAGAAACAGCAAGCTACAACATCATCTAGTTATCAACTTAAAATTGAAATGCGAAATCAAACAAAGTGGATACTCGGACGTCACGCCGGATTAGACCGATAACATAGTTACTTTAGGGTTACTAGCCCATGGGTAACCTCCCTATGTGCGCACTAGACTATATATAGAGGGACTATCCCCCGTATTAGAACCACGTCTTAGCCATAGTCAAACAACGACATCCCCAAGTTTCCAAAATCAACAAGTTGTGTAACAACGCATATATCAACATGAACATGCAAGATAATCAACTATCTACCAAGCATAACCAAATTTGGAAACCTATACAATCCATACTCTAAGTCCACAACTAATATGATGTGATGAATGTCGAATCTTCAGTGTGCGATTCGTTACACGCTATGCATGAATGATGTTAAATACGAAGTGTGCAAATCATTACACAAGGCAACAATATATTCAATAAGGAAAACATATTCTCATGAATACAAACATAACAACTATGTTATTTAATGTTCAAAACATAACCAAATGAATATACAACAAGTCTAAGTCCATGATTTGAATATGGAAACTACTTCTAAAACACAACTAGATCATGGAGCAAATTGATAGAATTTAAATAGATAAACACAATTAAATTCTTTAGATTCCGATCTAATTTCAAATAACCTCAATTTAATACATGCTAAAGGACATGGCATGGTCATCACCTATATCCATTCTAAAACTCAATTTGGTTGTTGGAACAACAAGGTAGAACTTTAATTAAATCATGCTAATTTAATTACCAAGGTTCTAAAGCAATTTCAAATGGTCCACAATTAATATATACTAGTAAACAAGTCATGGGCAATACAAATGTCAAGTTAAAATCTTATAAGCTAATAGGACCACAAAATAGATTTTAATTAATTCTTTTAATTAAAATCTCTAGATTTTCAAACTTAACCAAATGCTCTCAATTTAACATATCTTAGAGAACATGCCAATGACTAATGTAATATCACATTATAAGCTTATTTCATTTAATTTAAGACCATGTGAATTAAACTTTCACTAAAGTTAAATATAAAACAAAAGTTGCAATTCTCATGCAATAAATCCCAATTTAATACATGTGAACAACCATACCAAAACTTAATTGTCTAGCATGCCACAATACAATTCCAAGTTGTATATCACCATGAGAATTAAATCTTAAACATGGAATTTAATTAAATAAAAGGTTTCAAAACCTAACCGAATATTCTAAATCAAATATATGTGAAGCTATATAGCATGTAAATCAAGAATATCACGTCGGAATTTAAATAGAGTGAATAGTGCACTCGGGGTAAATTAATTAATCAAATTAATTAATAATTACTAATTTTCAAAACACCTCCAATCACTTTCAAATTCAACTATGTTGGAGAGCATGCTAAGGCCTAATTTAATATGCTAACACATATTGATTTTAAGCTAGTTAAGGCCATGTGAATTAATCTTTCATCTAAGATAAATATTAAATAAAATCTTTAATACTTATTCAAATGTTCCAATTTTAATACACGACAATGAGCATATCAAGGGGCAATATAAAATCATGCTACATGTTTAAACCAAGTCATGAGCAACCGGGAAAATTAGATCCCGTACAAGAAAAATAAATAATAAAATCTCTAGATTTTATATTTAATCATGTAAACAAGTAGTATAAGCATCACAAGCATGTTATATAACAAGAATTTAAACCTAGAACATCTCCTACCTCAATTGGAGATGAAAATCTCAAATGCCATCAAAATGGAACGGCTCCGAATCCGACGAAACTACTAGGTTTTGTCGGGGACAATGCCGTAAACATAACCCCCATGAAAGCCCCATCAAAATCGTAACTTGATCTCAAAACCAAACTCAAGAAATGGTCAAAACTGAATTCTAATAAGGGGGAAAGGTAGAGAACGGCGAGGGGAACAACAAACGTTAAGGCCGAAGACTTTCCATAGAGGAGAGAGATGTGATACCCCTCGATTCTAGAACCACGGGTGATCAAGTCCGGGCACAGATCCGAAGGATACCAGACAATCAATATACAAACAAGCAGGAATAAAACTGAATTAAGAATAAAATAATGATATGCTGAAAAGAATTCTAATTGTAAAACCTCCAAAAATAAAAGTTTTAATATAAATTAACTTTCCAATCCGTACAACTCGGGAATCCAACTAGTGGACCCCTAATAATCTCAACTGATAAAACTTTATAGAATAAAATCCAAAACTAAAATCAGAAAGAAAAATCCTATTTAGTCGGAAGAGTGAATGACTGTATCTGCATCACCATGATCAAACCCTAAGCCTGGTACTCACGAACACCTGAAAAATAAAGGTGGGTCAGGCCCACATGCAAGTTCCATGCCACTACAATCCATACATAAACTCGATACGCAGATACATCCTAGATAGCTCAACAATAGCTAAGATCGTCCATATAGATATAAGTACACACTATAGGACGTTCACCAGCCCACATAATCCGTCTCAACCCGAGTAGAACAACCAAGGAAACATCATCAGGCCTAGTTATCAATCCTAGGCGATATACGCACCCTAACCATGATCAGGAGACTCAAGCTCGTATCACGGCACTTAAGTATATATTTAAATCTCTTCCTAATACAGAAAAGTAAAGCAACCATCCATTATGTCGTTCAACTGTTTTAGTTGACAGGACATGCATCCATGTAGGAGTTAACTGTTTGAGTTAATCCATTCCATATGTATGAAAGGGGTAGGACTTAGCCTTTTTTTTTTTATCTAATCCATCCCTAATATGTCACCGTCCCATACCGGTACATATAATGCAAATGATCCATCAATGATGCACACATGTTTGAACATCAAATCCATCCGGAAACCAACACAATAGAAATCAGATATTGATAAGATCCTATCATGCATCCAGTATATGTTTATAATCATAGATCCTCCTTTTAAATTGTTAAAATAAGAATAAACAATTTAACCCATCCATTTCTATGTAATTGACAGAACCAAAATTAAGACAGTTCAGCAATTATCCTCCATAACATAATATAATGAATATCAGAATTTTAAACTGCACATTATACTAGAATTCCAAATCAACACATCCATACTAGTTCGTTTTAAATGTTAAAATGATAACTAGCATTTACATCCTCCCAAATCCTTTACGGCATGCAAATCTATAATTAAATCTCATGGCATCTATGTAATTCCCCATTATAAATTCTGTGTCGGATATAATGACACTCCAAAGTTTAAGTACATCATATGAAACTTCAAAAGTATTTTATACCAGTTTCATTTAATTTGCTAACACAAAACTAGCAACTAACCTTCCACTACTCCCGACAATATTCAACTTATTAGATACGAGTACATGACGTCATAACCAACATTCCTGGAACTGAACTATGCTAAATATATCATTGATATAAATTCTAACAATAATTACAATGTCAATCCAAATTAAGTTGTCAAAACAACTTAGCAAAACAAGCATTCCTCCTTCCTTGACAGTAGGCCTATTATAAGCTTATGTTTTATGACATGCATTTAGGTTTAGCACCTTAGCATAAACCAACTATTTGAAGGCTTTAACAAGTTAATTTTAATCATTTAAAACCCCCGCATCACTTTCCAGTAATTACCTTTAAGCCCCTGAACTTCAGAAAAATTACAGAAAACACTCGTAGGGGTTTTTTTCCAATGGGAGCCGGCTCCCGTTTATTGGAGCCGGCTCCTAGGCTTCTAGAGCCGCCTCTCCCTCATGGAGAGCCGGCTCTCTCTTCATGGGAGCCGGCTCCCACCATTTAGGAGCCGGCTCTCACCCCTAAGAGCCCCTCTCTGCTTCACTGCTTCGTTTCTGCTTCGTCCGGTTGTCTTCTGCTCTTCCGGTGAAGCCCAATGTCCTATCCCAAATCTTTTTAACATTCCTAGGGTTCTATTCAAGTTCCTAAAGTCCTAGAAACCCTACATATTCCAATATGAATTTATTAACAAAGCTTCAACCGAAACAATTTTCTTTTCCTCTGTTTATCTTCTTCTTTTCCGGCGAAGACCACTCATCTGCTCCAAGTTTCCTTAAAGTTCTTAAGGTTCAATACAAGTCCCAACAATCATAGAAACTTCTTAAATTCTATTATGAACTTGATTAACAGAAGTTTAAATCAAAAAAACACAGTTTGAGAAAAAACCCAATTTCAGTTATTTAAACATAAAACAGGTTACAGTCTAATATAAGATGCATGAACTATTAGTTTTAAAGGTTGAATTAATCCCTGGAGACTATATAGAATGCACAGAACACAAGTTTATAGGAAGGAGACAGAATGAAACTTGCCTTTGAGATTTTTGAATTAAAATCCCTACGCCGTCTTCCTAGATTTTCCGGTGATCCCACACTGTTCTAACTTATTTGCTTCCTCCTTGGTTCCTCATACGAACAACACTCCTATCCTTCCTTGGTTCAACCCACAGTCTATGGCTGAAATCCCATCTAGTGGTTCTATCAGTTTCAAGCGCCCCACTGTTTTTCCCTCAAACACCCATTACATGTCTCTGTATCTCTCTATCTCACAATACGTGAAAAGGGTTTTATTTTCCTAACCCTAATAGACATATAAGATTATATATATAGGCACTTACCAAGACCTAATTCCAATTCCTAGCTAACTATAAGTCGGCTTATTTAACTCTATAAAAGAAAACCCTAATCCTATATAACCATACAAAAAAATATATACCAATAAGTCCTATTAAAAAATATGTCATTTAATCCTACTTTTAAGTAAAAAAAAGCAATTAAATTAAAGAAAAATTAAATAGTTAAAGCAACACAGCCAATTAACATAAAACAGATAAGTAATTAATTTAACATACATAAACAATTACAATACAACAATTAAATTAAATACACACAAATAATAATAAAACAACTAATTTAACCAAATAACAAATAAGTCCAATAATTTAAATAAAAATGAAAAACAAACCAAAATATTCCCATTTTATCCTTTTGACAATTAGGGGTATTACAAGAGAAGATGGAAGCACCCCTTGGGCTGCCATGGGAGCTCCAGGTCGTGCATGAAGAGGGGAGAAGATGAAAAATGAAATATCTCACCCCCCTTTTATAGAAATCTCAAAAAGTGCCCCAAACGGTCCCCGCCAGGTCTGAAAAAGTAAAATTTGAGCAGACGTGCTCAAATGGCAAAACTTTGTGAACAAAAAAGATTCAAAATGATAAAATATGAACAATAGAAGAAACGGCATCAAAAACTGAGTCCCGAGCAGAAAGTTATGCCCATAACAAGTTCGGCGGCAACCGGGTCCAGAAACTCTGAAACTGGAGAAAAAAAACCATAACGGAATTCTATGAATTTACAAGTCAATAAAAAGTGAAAATGAATCCCGTACGAGGATCCAGGCTCCAAACACAACATTTTGTAATAACTTTCGTTAATTGCACAATGGCCCCTACAAAAAGGGTTAACTGCGAAACTGCCCCAGAATGAAAATATCTTCCAAAAGATATTTTCTTAGATGCCCTTGAAATAAAATATCTTTAAAAGATATTTATGAAAAACACCCCAAGAAATGAAATTAATTCCAAAGATTTATGCATTCATGCCCCTATGGGCACCGGGAGCAACCAGAGTACTTTCTTACAAAAGTAAAGATACATATTTCGTGGAAACCACTCACGATAAGGATACGTGAAGTCAAAAACCAACTCCGAGCTTGAAAACTGACGTTGTGCCAAAAACTGACAAACGGAGATAAGACGAAATAGGGAAAAGGACGAAATAACGCATAGTATCGAAAAATAAAAAATGTGAAAATGACTCGGTCCTCAAAGGAAGTTGTCAATTCACATGAAAGAGTCTCAGAAACCAATTCCGAGCACTTGAGATGACACTAAGCGACACGAAACAAAGCTCAGAAAGGAAAATTAAATGAAAAAAATTCATTCGTAAAATTTTAGGAAAAATGAAAGGAAGGCAAATGACCGGGTCGTTACAACCTACCGTCCTTAAAGGAATTTCGTCCCCGAAATTAGGAACACACCAGAGAGAACATAATAATGACAGAACAAAAGGTCAAATCAAGGGACAGCTCACAACGCACTGAAAGACAAATCCTGAAGTCTAAAGATCAACTGAAGGAACGTGAAACCAAAAACTGAGGCAACACCTCAAATGAATCGGCACGTTAACTCAACGTCAACTACCGAGAGAATCCCAAGACAATGAAACGTTGAAACATGATAGAAGAAGAGAGTGACAAGGCAGTACTAACAGTGACTAGAACCCGCCCACACTTACTTGTCAGCACGGTAGCATGACAGTATAAGGCACTAGTTCGTAACATGCCCCAGAAGGGAACTTTTCGATACCAATGACATCAATATCGAAAATGATCATTACCAAAGGCACTACAGAAACGAGGTATCTGTGAGAGTTGGGGTAGCTAATCCCAAAACTCTGACAACAATGACATTAGCACCATTACGCTTAAGGCCTTAGATCTAGAAGCCACAAAGGAAAAAGAAATGAAACGGTGTCTCCCTAGCACACGTCTCACTCCACCAGACAAGGAAAAGGAAATGAATCGCAGTCGTCTACGCTCACATGAGCCTCACTCGCATCAACCAACAGAATAGACAAGAAGGTTCCCTACATGGGTCCTCACAGAATGAATTTATCCTATCCAAGGAAGAAACTCGTGAAACAGGAACGCATCCAAGGAATACGACAAATCCTAAGAGACAATGAAAAAACCTGATATAAAGTAAACAAGTAGCATGCAACATAGCATAACTATCTACTCACATAAGTAGTAAACAAGTTGCCACATAAGCAAATATGCATGTTATCAAATCAAACATGTTATCAAAAAGCACGCAGATATGTTATCACACCAGAACATGATAGTGACACAGAACAAGTTATCAGGAAGCATATATACACAAAAGCATGCTCAACCAATGATAGATGTCTCAAAACACCTGAACATGTGAACATGTTATCATACAAGACATGTTATCAAGATACAAATGACAAATCAAAGCAAAACAACATGAGCATGATATGCACCCAAAACCCGTCGTCCAAGGTATTCGAACCCGGACGCTCCGATACCACCAGTGACGAACCTGGTTTTTAGGCCAGCGTGTCATGTGATGAACCGTAAGGATGATCCGATAACGGATCTGAATGTGGAAGCGAAAACAGAAAACAAGACTCTAAGAAGTCAAAGTGACCTTCCATGAGGTCGTGGAACTCAACAAGAACTGATGCAGAAGCAAAAGATCGAAAATATGACAAATAAGCCCCCAGGGGCAAAATAGTCATTTCTGAAAACTGTAGATTCAGGTGCCACCGAGTACACCACTGGAAGGACAACGAAAAACTAATCAAGATGGACTTAAGAATCGCATGATTCGGAGTCCGAACGAAGGAGAAACGGCATGACGAAGAAAAACGAGCACTTAAAGCAAAAAGGATAAACTGGTAATTATCCAGAAAGAACCGGGTGCAACTGAGCACACCGTTGGAAAGACAGCGAAAAATTAGTCAAGTTCAAAAAAAAATTCACTTGAATCGGAGTCCGGACGAAGGAGAAAAGCCCAAAAGAAGAATTGACGTCGCGGCGGCCCGACGAGGGGCCATGGCGCACACGGCGCCCATGCGCGAGCCCACCGGCGTGCATGCCGGCGCCCAAAGACATGGCTGGTGGCAACCCTTGGCTGCTGCTACATTTTTTTTGATCTGCCCAGAACTGAGGCTTGAAACGGAGGTCAAGACGAGTTTTTCTGGAAAAACATGAAGAAGAAACTCCCCCTAAAATTGAGTTTTCTACCTGACAAAGTGGACGGAATCGAAAAAAACTCACTGTGAAATCCCCAAAATTCCCCTAGATCAGAACTGAACAAGAGGGTCATAAAGCTGCTAAATGAAAACTGGAAGCTGAAACTTCACGAGGGATTTCCGGTACCAAGCCGACATTTTCTGAAAAAACACGAAAAAGAAACCCCCACTAAAATCACGTTTTCTAAGCGACCATATTGAAAGAAGAAAATAAAACTGATGTGAAAGGTCCATAATGCCCCTAGATCAGAATATGCAAAAAAAATGTGAAATGAATTCACAAGAGGCTCAAAACACAAACGATGAGGTTTTGCCTGGAAACGACTATGCATGCAAACGTAACTTACCTATTTAGATACGCTACAATGGTCCATGGCTTAAAAATATAGCCGATGCAAAATCCAAACCCCCAACGGGTAAAAAGGCAAAAATGGACTTGGAATGGAAAACATTGAATCCAAAAATGCAAAACAGGATCAAATGACCATTTGGCCCTTGGCCACACTTCATACAAGATTAATAAGACCTTATAAAAGAATGAAAATGGAATTCCCAAACCCGATGCAACCGTGGTGAAGCAATGGCTTGCGATTTTTCAAGTTTTTCTTAACATTTCATGAAGTTAAAAAGTTGCATAGAATACAATATACATGTCATTGGCCTCCGACCTCATCTCATACATATCAAATACATTAAAAGGAGTGTACTTAAGTACACATTACATACATGGAATCAAACATACATATTTTGACATATAAGTCTACAAAATGACATTTCATGCTAACATTTGCATGAAATGGAAACTTGAAAGCTACTCGACATCCAAGGAATGCTAGGCCTGACGAACCAAGTCTTCGTACTTGAAATATGCCCCAGTATCGTAGGGGTGAGTAACATAAAGCTACTCATAGGAGATGAGCATGCATCGACCTAGCATTTTACAAATTTATCACCTTAAGGTGAAACATGTTAAAGGGGCTCACGCCACCTAACGTCTATGTCCAAGTGAGACTCAGGGAGCATCCTAAGCTACCTTAGAGTCTAAGCAACAAGAATCATGATACATATGTGTATGAAACGAATCATGGTTGGGATAATCTAAAGAATACGACAAGAAGAATGCTTGAGCATATATTAACATGAATTGTATTTTCAATACAATTGAACTAGGTCTAGAGTAATCCATACAACATAACAAAAGCATATTTGAATACAAGTTAACAAGAATCACATTATCCATGCAATTCAACAACAAAAGAGCATGTTATACAATACAACAAGGTTTAAGTTCTCAAAGCCATCAACTTAGAATCTAAAGCACAAAATAACAGTAGTGGTTCATGCCACCTAACGTCTATGTTATAAATGAATCAATAGGATCAATTCTACGCTTTATTAGAATGTTAAAACACGATTTTCAATATCGATGCAATTTAACTAACATTGGAACTTCCAATACAACGCATAAAACACAATTTCGCAAAGTTGACATCTTGTAACTTAAAATGGAACGACAAATAAGAAACAACAAGTTACAACATCATCTAGTTATTAACTTGAAATTGAAATGTGAAATCAAACAAAGTGGATACTCGGACGTCACGCCGGATCAGACCGACAACATAGTTACTTTAGGGTTACTAGCCCATGGGTAACCTCCCTATGTGCGCACTAGACTATATATAGAAGGACTATCCCCCGTACTAGAACCACGTCCTAGCCATAGTCAAACAACGACATCCCCAAGTTTCCAAAATCAACAAGTTGTGTAACAACGCATATATTAACATGAATATGCAAGATAATCAACTATCTACCAAGCACAACCAAAATTGGAAACCTATACAATCCATGCTCTATGTCCACAACTAATATGATGTGATGAATGTCGAATCTTCAGTGTGCGATTCGTTACATGCTATGCATGAATGATGTTAAATATGAAGTGTGCAAATTATTACACAAGGCAACAATATATTCAATAAGGAAAACATATTCTCATGAATACAAACATAGCAACTATGTTATCCAATGTTCAAAACATAACCAAATGAATATACAACAAGTCCAAGTCCATGATTTGAATATAGAAACCACTTCTATATATATACGAAACTACATCCCATGCACAAGTAGTTTGTAACCACACAATACATGCTCTAAATCCACAACTACTATAGGATGACAAATGTCGAATCTTCAGAGTGCGATTCATTACGCGCTATAATAACATCACATGTCGAATCTTCAGTGCGCGATTCGTTACACGCTATAACAATATAATCCAATATTGAAACGTAATCTCATAATTTCATTACAAGTCTAAAATCATGCTTTAGATATACAAT
Organism: Cornus florida; assembly: GCF_030987335.1. Classification (NCBI taxonomy): domain Eukaryota; kingdom Viridiplantae; phylum Streptophyta; class Magnoliopsida; order Cornales; family Cornaceae; genus Cornus; species Cornus florida. The sequence goes on from NW_026775577.1 coordinate 68,677,298, forward strand.
CAACGTCAAACACATGATTTAAATCCATAATGCAATAGAAACGGAATTTAATCAAGTAAACTAATTAATTCTTCTAAGTTTCAATTCTCAACCAAACGGCCGTAAATTTAACATGTTAAACAACATAGCATGATCATTGCATATACCAATTCCAAAACTTGATTAGGCCAATTCAATAACAAAATGGAATTTAATTAAATCATGATAATCAAATCCCTAAATTCTAAAACAACATAAAATGGTCCCATATTAACATATAATAGTATACAAGTCCTAGTCATCTCAAATATCAAGTCAAAACTTAATTAAGCTAAAGGAACCATTAAATAGATTTTAATTAATCATTTTAATTAGAGTCTCTAGATTTTCATACTTATCCAAATGCTCTCAAATTTAAGTATGTTAAACAACATGCCTAGACTTAATTTAAAAGCATGCTATAAGTCAATTTCATGCAAGGTACATCCATGTAAATTTAATCTTATACAAAGAATTAAATATTACTAATTTTCTAGATTTGATACAAGTCATGCAATCAAGTTGTATAATCATGGAAAACACCCCATTCAACACATACAAAATCCTAAAACATCCCTTGCCTCCGTTTGAGATGAAATCTCAAATCCCCACCAAAATAAATCGGCTCCGAATCCGACGAAACTCTTAGGTTTTGTCGGGGACAACACCACGAACATGAATCCCAAGGAAGCCCCATCAAAAACACAACTTGACTTCAAACCCGAACTCAAGAAATGGCTAAAATGAGATTCCAATCGGTTGGAATCGAAGCATCGCCGAGGGGAACAATAAACACAAAGGCATCACCACTTTTTAATGAAGGGAAGAAGTCCAAAAGAGGAGAGAGAAGATGGCAGCCATGGATGGAGCTTGGACCGGCCATGAGAGAGGAGAGAGAGAGAAAAATCTGATTTTTCTTTCTAAGGCCCCCTATTTATAGAAAATCTCAAAAAGTGCCCCGAACGGGCCCCTCTAGGTCCGGAAAAGTGAAATTTGTGCAGACGCACTCAAACGGTGAAACTCTATGAATAAAAAAGATTCAAAATGAGAAAATATGAACAACAAAAGAAATGGTGTCAAAAACTGAGTCTCGTACAGAAAGTTATGCCCAAAACAAGTTTGGCACAAACCGGGGCCAGAAACCCTGAAACTAGAAAATACTGACCAGGAGGAAAATCTAAGAGTCCACGACTCGACGAAATGTGAAAATGAATCCCGTACGAGGATCCAGGCTCAAAACAAGGCATTGAGCAATAACTTTCATTAATTGCACAATAGCCCCTCCAAAAAGTGAAAACTGCGAAACTGCCCCAAAATGAAAATATCTTCTAAAAGATATTTTCTTAGATACTCTTGAAATAAAATATCTTCAAAAGATATTTACGAAAAATACCACAATAAAGGGAAATGTTTCCAAAGAACTTTGCACTTATGCCCCTATGGGCACCGGGAGCAACCAGAGTACTTTCTCACGAAAGTAAAGATACGTATCTCCTAGAAATCATTGAGAATGAAGATACGTGAAGTCGGAAACCAACTCCGAACACAAGAAGTGTGGTTACGTAAACAAAGTGATAACGAGGAAAGGACGAAATAGGAAAAAAGACAAAATAAGGAAAAGGCAAAAAGTGAATAGTGTCGAAAAATGAAAAATATGGAACTGACTCGGTCCTCAAAGGAAGTTGTCAATCCACATAAAAGAGTCTCGAAAATCATTCCAGAGCACTCGAGACGACACTAATCAACAAGAAACCAAACTCAGAAGGGAAAAGACAACGGAAAAAAATTTATCCGAAAAATCCGGGTCATTACATCTATATTATAAATGTTCAAATGTTGCTTAGGAATGATCCTATAGATTCATTTGGAAAATAGACGTTAGGTGGCATGACCCACTCTCGTTGTTTTTGCACTTTAGACTTCAAGCTGATAACTTTGAGAATCTACATATTGTTGCTTTGTATAACATGCTTCTATGTTACTTGAATTGTATGAATGATGTGATTTATGCTAGAAATGGTTTAAGGTAGTTTAGGATGTTCCCCGAGTCTCATTTTGACATAGATGTTAGGTACCATGAGCCCCTTTAACAGGTTTCACCTTAAGGTGATAAAATTGTAAAATGCTAGGTCGATGCATGCTCATTTCCTACGAGTAGCTTTATGTTGCTCACCCCAAAGTTGTTGGGGTATATTTTAGGTATAGGAATCAAGGTTGAGATTTTCATTAGGCTTGGGCAATTAGTGGACTTGAAGGTTCCATTTTGTGAAGGTTGGCTTGAATTGTCATTTGTAGCCTTATTTGTCAAATGTGTATATTTGATTCTAAACTTGTAATGTGTGTCTCAGCACACTTTTTGATTCCCATTTTATGTATATGATATAAGCCCAAGGGCCAAATTTCATTTGAAGTTCATGTTTATTCATAATGGTTGTATTTTGCCTCTAATGAGAATATGTGAAAAAGTATGCGTTTTAGTATGTTGTTTTGCACCGGAGTGTGCATTATGTATGAAATTCATTATCTAGCATTCATTTAATAAGTATGAGGTGTGGCCAAGGGCCAAACACCATTTAGTTTTCATTTTTGCATTTTAGTTCACATATTACATTTTTGGGCTAAAATAGTATAAACCGAGCCTTTAAGGGTTCATTTTCAAATTGGGTGGTGTAAAGTGTATCCCGGCACCTCCACTTGGTCTCATTTATCTTGTATGAAGTGTGGCTAAGGGCCAAATGATCATTTGAAACCATTTCCTAATTTTGGTTTCCATATTTTCCATTTCAAGTTCATTTTCGCCTTTTTGGCTGTCGAGGGGTCGGATTTTGACTCGGCCGTTTCTGGGAGCCATGGACCAATCGCGCATGCTCAAAATCATCATTTACATTTTTGTTCATGATCGTTTTCAAGAAAAACCCTTTCCTTTGTTATTTGAGCCTCCTATGGACTCATTTTAAAATTTTCTTGCACAATCTGATTTTAGGGCATTCTGGGATTTTTCTTTCGAAAATAAATTCCGGTCTTCACATGGTCACTTAGAAAACATGATTTTAGGGGGGTTTCTTTATCATGTTTTTCCAGAAAATGTCGTCTTGGCCCCGGAAATCTATCGGAAAGTTCAGCTTTCAGTTTTGCAATGTAGCAGCTTTTTCACCCTCACTACAAGATTTCATGAAAGGGCATTCTGGGCTTTTTATAGTGCATTTTATTTGTTTTTGTCTGCTCTGCGGGGTCGAAAATTTGATTTTGGGAGGGGTTTCTTCTTCATGTTTTTCCAGAAAAATTCGTTTGGTAGCCCGTTTTCGATCTCAGATCTTGTAGCGGCTTTTTACCCTCTTGGTCTAGACTGATCTAGGGGCATTTCGGGAATTTTTTATAAAAAATAAATTCCGATCTTGACATGGTCACATAGAAATATGATTTTAGGGGAGGTTTCTTCACAACATTTTTTCAGAAAAGTCATCTCGGACCCGAAAACCCCGCGTCAAATCTGTTTTCCTGTGCGCATCTACACTATTTGAAAAAGTCTGTTGTAAGGGCATTTTGGGAATTTCACATCAAAAATAAAATTTTCTTTTGACATGGTCATCTTGGAAAATTTATTTTGAGGTGGGTTTCTTCTTTGTGTTTTTCCAGAAAACATCGTTTAGTATCTCAAAACGATACACGAATTTCAACATTTTGCCCAGGTTACTATTCACGATAGTGGCAACGTCAAAACTTTGTTTTGACTTTTCTCTTCCATCCGGACTCCGAATCAAGTGATTCTTGAGTCTATCTTGATTAATTTTTTGCTGTCTTCCCAATGGTGTACTCGGTAGCACCCGATTTTATATTTTTTAAAAATAACCATTTTGCCCTTGGGGCTATTTTTATTCGGTTTTCTTGTAATTCGCTTTCACTATTTTCTTTTGAGTTCCATGACTTCACGGGAAGTCACGGATGTGTCTCGAGAATAATTTACATTTTAGGGACGTCATTTTCCATGTAAAATGACTATTTTGCCCCTAGGGGCTTATTTGTCATATTTTTGATATTTTGCTTCTGTGTCAGTTCTCATTGAGTTCCACGACCTCATGGAAGGTCACTTTGACTTCTTAGAGTCTTATTTTCTGTTTTTGCTTTCGCATTTCGGATCCGTTATCAGATCATCCTTTCGGTTTATCACTGACGCACTGGCCTAAAAACCAGGGCTGTCACAGGTGGTATCAGAGCTCCTAGGTTTGAATACCTTGGACGATGGGTTTTGGGTGCATATCATGCTTTTGTTGATGTACTTTGACGTTTTCGCATGCCTTTGATGACATGTTAGGTGTTATATCATGTTTATATGTTTCTTGATAACACGTTTGGTATTACGGCGTGTCTCTATGCTTGTATGCTTATGTGTTTAAGAACATCTTTATTTGACATGTATGCTTATTTGCTTAAGTGCTTAACTATTTAAATATCCTTCTTTGACTGCTTTAGCATTACTGTATGTTTCATATATTGACGTGCTATTTATTTGATGCATTCATAGTGTGAGTTGCATTCGATCATAATAACTCGTGTTATTATTGATCTCGTTTCCTTTCCACACATGTAGCGTCATAGTCTTGACTCACAGAGAGTTTTCTTGTTAGGGCTCAGGTGAGTGTAAGGTTGTAGTATCCGTCTGGCAAGATGAAACGTAGGCCACGGAGGCACCGTTTCGTCTCATTTTCTTTTGTCTTTCCGTGATGTAGTTATGGTAGTGTTAGAGGTGTCGGTGTCGGTGTCATCTCTTAGGACTTCGTAGTGGTCTTGACATCATGATGTCATTGAGGTCTTTGTTTCTAGTGTCATGGGACGATGAGTCAGGACTGACTCGAATCCTTCCTTGGAGAGTTAGAAGTTTTCTTGTGAGCCTCAAGGCGAGGTTCTCATGTCTTGCCTTCTTAGGGCGATGGTTTTGGGATTTGGATAGGTGTGTTGACCTAAGATCCTTCTTGTGTTTCCTTGGACAGCTCTTACGAGCTACGGTTGTTATGTGAACGGTTTCATGTAATTAATTGCGTTGGTGCAATTAATTACTCTCCCTTGTCTTTGAAGACTTGGGGCATTGCGTTAGAGTTCTGGTAGAATCCTGTACAGTTCCTATAAAACTTGTTGGCATCTTGGTTTGGGGGATGGTTCCTTTCCTCGTAATGAGAGATTGGACTCATCTAGGTTTTATGTTGCGTTTTTGCGTGCTGTCTTTTGAGAGGCATTCCATTCATTTCTTTTGATTTTACAAACTTGCCATTTGTATGATCTCTTTTACATGTTTATGAGCCCCATTATTTTCGGGCATGCCTTAGAAACATGTTTAGGATTTATGACTATGTGGTCGTTGTATGAGGATGTAGATGATACATTTACTCATACTGTACCCGTTACCATGATAGTGCCGTCGGTGGTGTATAGCGCATTGCTATTTGTTTAACCTCTATGTGATAGGTGGTTTATTTGGTTTACCTTATGTGTACTATGCTTAGTACTATGATATTATTTGATTTATGTCATTTAAATTTTGCGAGCATATACTATATGAGTATTTGGTTTATACTGTTTCATCTTTCGTGCACTTATGTTGGGGTTTTGTGACCTTGGATGTCGGGATTTTCATGAGCGAGCTACGTAGTAGAATTGTGTTTTGAGGTTTTAGTTACCCATGATAGGGATTTTGACCCAATGTTTTGTCTTCTGTATGTAGCCTTACGCTAGTTTTACTTCAGATCTGTGCTTAGGTTTTTGGTTTTATGGGTCCAATCCATTGGCTTGAGGGCACAGATTCGTCAGGCTGTGGATTCGGGACTGGTGTTGTTGTTATTGCATTTTCAAATGTGGGGGTCGTTAGTTACGCCAGCGTTAGGGATTTAAGGCCTTAAGCATAACGGTGCCAATGACATTATTGTTAGAGTTTTGGGATTTGCTACCCCAACTCTCGCGGATGCCTGGTTCCCGTAATGTTTTTGGTAATGATCACTTTCAACATTGATGTCATTTATATCGAAAAGTTTCTTTTTGTGTTGATCTGATGAGGGTATGTTATGAATTAGTGCCTTATACTGTCATGCTACCTTACTGACGAGTAAGTGTGGGCGGGTTCTGGTTATTATTCGTATTACCATGTCATTCTTAGCCATCTGTTTTGATTTGAATTGTCATTGTCTTAGGATTCTTTTGGTGATTGACATTGAGTTAATACACCAACTCGTTTGGGGATTGTCACTCAGTTCTTGGGTTTGCGTTCTTTCGGAAGGCCCTCAAGTTTTTGAGGTTGTCTTTTTGCACTTTATAGTTTGTCCTTTGGTTTGATCTTGCTTGGATCTTGTTCAGTTCTCTTTTGTATGTTCTTGATTACGGGGATGAAATCCCTTTAAGGAGGGTAGGTTGTAATGATTCGGTCATTTTCCTTCCTTTCCCTTTTCTCAGATTTTCACAGATATTTTTTTTCCGTTGTTCTTTTCCTTTCTGAGTACGGTTTTTCATCACTTAGTGTCGTCTCGAGTGCTCTGGAATGATTTCTGAGACTTTTTTCCTTGGATTGACGACTTCCTTTGAGAATCAAGTCATTTCCATATTTTTCGTTTTTCGACGCTATTCACTTTTCGTCACTTTCCCTATTTTGTCATTTTCCCTATTTTGTCTTTTCCCTATTTTGTCTTTTTCCCGTTTGTCACTTTTTGGCACAACTTCACTTTTTGTGCTCGAAGTTGGTTTTCAAGTTCACGTACCTTTATCCTAAGTGGTTTCCACGAAATACATATCTTTAGTTTTGTAAGAAAGTACTCTGGTTGCTCCCGGTGTCCGTAGGAGCATGGATGCACAGTTTTTCAAAATTTTTTCTTTTCTTGGGGTATTTTTCATAAATATATTTTGAAGATATTTTATTTTAGGGGTTTTTAAGAAAATATTTTTGGAAGATATTTTCATTCTGGGTCATTAGTGTAGTTTTCACTTTTTGGAGGGACCATTGTGCAATTAATGAAAGTTATTGCAAAAATACCTCGTTTTGAGCCTAGGTCCTCGTACGAGACTCATTTTCACTTTTCTTCAAGTCATGTACTCTTAGAATTGCCTTTTGGTCATTTTTCTCCAGTTTCTGGGTTTCTGGCCCCAATTGCCGCCAAACTTGTTCGGGGCATATCTCTCTACTCGGAACTTGATTTTTGACGCTATTTCTTTTGTTGTTTATATTTTCTCATTTTGAATCTTTTTTGTTCATGGAGTTTGCCGTTTGAGCGCGTCTGCTCAAATTCCACTTTTTAGGACCCGCAGGGCCCTTTCAGGGCACTTTTTGAGATTTTCTATAAATAAGGGGTTATAAAATTGAAAAGTTACTTTCTCCTCCTTTCATGCATGACCTGAATCTGCCATGGCATCCCAAGGGGGGCTGCCACCCTTCTCCTTTCATTTAAACCTCTTTCCTTTTGTTAGAAAGTCATAGTGCCGTTGCGTTTTGTGTTTGTCTTGACTATGCGCTTCTTTCCCCCTTATTAGAACCCATTTTTGGCCAACTTTTGACTTCGGGTTTAAGGTCAAGTTAGGATTTTGGTAGGTCCTCTTTGGAGGTTTATGTTCACGACGTTGTCCCCGACAAAACCCCAAAGTATTGTCGGATTTGGAGCCGTTTCATTTTGGTGGCTTTTGAGATTTTTATCTCAAATTGAGGTAGGGGATGTTTTAGGATTTTATATGTGTTGTATGGAGTGTTTTCCATGAATATACAACTTGTATGCATGCTTTTGTTTAAGTCCTAGAATTTAATTTAATTAATTTCTATGGTTAGGATTTAATTCTCATGATGATGTATAACTTAGAATTAAATTGTGGCATGCTAGAAAGTTTGGATTTGATATGTTTGTTAACATATATTAAATTGAAATTATTTGAATAAGAATTGCACTTTTTATTTAATATTTTTCTTTTGTAAAAGATTAATTCCCATGGTCATACCTTGCATGAAATGAACTTGTAATGTGCTTTTAAATTAAGTCTTGGCATATTCCTTAACATACTTTAATTTGAGAGCATTTTGATAAGTATGAAAATCTAGATATTTTAATTAAAATGATGAATTAAAATCTATTTAAAGGTTCCATTGGTTTAATTAAGATTTTGATATGGTATTTGTGAGGACTAGGACTTGTATACTAGCATATATTAATTTGGGACCATTTGATGTTGCTTTAGAATTTAGGGATTTAATTGTTATGTTTTGATTAAATTCCATCATATTGATCCAATGACCTAAGTAAGCTTTTGATTTGATTCATGCAATGAATAGGTTATGTTGTTTAACATGTGTTAATTAGGGTTCATTTGATTGAGATATGAAACTTAGAGAAATTAATTAGGTTATATAATTAATTTCAGTTTCTATTGCATTATTGATTAAATCATGTGTTTAACATTGATATTATGTTTGAAACATGATTTTAGACTTGTAATGGATTTATGCGATTATGTTTCAATATTGAATTATATTGTTATAGCGTGTAAAGAATCGCACACTGAAGATTCGATTTGTGATGTTATTATAGCGCGTAACAAATCACGCTCTGAAGATTCGACATCGTCATCCTATAGTAGTTGTGGATTTAGAGCATGTATTGTGTGGTTTCAACCTACTTGTGCATGGAATGTAGTTTCGTGCTGTATATATATATTTCGTATATAATTTGTTAACTTATTTATTTTGGAGTCTTGGAACATTGTTACTGTGATATGGCTAGAGTTTGGCTCTAGTGTGGGAGATATGAGATATTGCTCACTAGGGTGGTCTTCCCAGCGGGTTAGTACCGGAATAACCATTTTGTTTTTGGTTTAGTCCGAGACATGATTTTGAATGAATCATAAGATGCCTTTAATGTTGTTAAATACATTCATGTTTTATGTTTTCTAATGAATCATTGCAGGTTTTGATGTTGTTAAGTACATCTATGTTATAAATGTTCAAATGTAGCTTAGGAATGATCCTATAGATTCATTTGGAACATAGACGTTAGGTGGCATGACCAACTCTCGTTGTTTTTGCATTTTAGATTTCAAGTTGATAACTTTGAGAATCTACATATTGTTGCTTTGTAAAGCATGTTTTTGTGTTACTTGAATTGTATGAATGATGTGATTTATGCTAGAAATGGTTTAAGTTAGCTTAGGATGTTCCCTGAGTCTCATTTTGACATAGACGTTAGGTGGCATGAGCCCCTTTAACATGTTTCACCTTAAGGTGATAAAATTGTAAAATGCTAAGTCGATGCATGCTCATTTCCTACGATCAGCTTTATGTTGCTCACCCCAAAGTTACTGGGGTATATTTCAGGTACAGGAATCAAGGTTGAGATTTTCATTATGCTTGGGCGATTAGTGGACTTGAAGGTTTCATTTTGTGAACGTTAGCTTGAAATGCCATTTGTAGCCTTATTTGTCAAATCTGTATATTTGATTCTAAACTTGTAATGTGTGCCTAAGCACACTTTTTGATTATCATTTTATGTATATGATATAAGCCCAAGGGCCAAATTTCATTTGAAGTCTATGTTTATTCATAACGGTTGTATTTTGCCTTTAATAAGAATATGTGAAAAAGCATGCGTTTTAGTATGTTATTTTGCACCGGAGTGTGCTTTATGTATGAAATTTATTATCTAGCATTCATTTAATAAGTATGAGGTGTGGCCAAGGACCAAACACCATTTAGTTTTCATTTTTTTATTTTAGTTCAGATATTGCATTTTTGGGCTAAAATAGTAGAAACCGAGCCTTTAAGGGTTCATTTTCAAATCGGGTGGTGTAAAGTGTATCCCAGTACCTCCACTAGGTCTCATTTATCTTAAATGAAGTGTGGCCAAGGGCCAAATGGTCATTTGAAACCATTTCCTAATTTTGGTTTCTATATTTTTCATTTTAAGTTCATTTTCGCCTTTTTGGCCGTCGGGGGGTCGGATTTTGACTCGGCCGTTTCTGGGAGCCACAGACCATTCATGCGTGTTCAAAATCATCATTTACATTTGCGTGCATGATCATTTTCAGGAAAAACACTTTCCTTTGTGATTTGAGCCTCCTATAGACTCATTTTAAAATTTTCTTGCATAATATGATTTTAGGGCATTCTGGGGTTTTCCTTCAGAAAATAAATTCTGGTCTTCACATGGTCACTTAGAAAACATGATTTTAGGGGGGGTTAATGTCATCTTGGTACCGGAAATCCATTGCAAAGTTTAGCTTTCAGTTTTGCAATGTAGCAGTTTTTTCACCCTCACTACCAGATTTCATGGAGGGGCATTCTGGGCTTTTTACAGTGCATTTTATTTGTTTCCGTCTATCTAGAAGGGTAGAAAATTTGATTTTGGGAGGGGTTTCTTCTTCGTGTTTTTCTAGAAAATTTCGTTTAGTAGCCCGTTTTCGATCTCAGATCCTATAGCAGCTTTTTACCCTCTTGGTCTAGACTGATTTAGGGGCATTTCAGGAATTTCCTATGAAAAATAAATTCCAGTCTTGATATGGTCACATAGAAAACGTGATTTTAGTGGGGGTTTCTTCACAACATTTTTCCAGAAAATGTCATCTCAGACCCCAAAAACCCCGCGTCAAATCAGTTTTCCTGTGCGCATCTGCACTATTTGAAAAAGTCTGTTGTAAGGGCATTTTGAGGATTTCATGTCAAAAATAAAATTTTCTTTCAATATGGTCAGCTTGGAAAAATTATTTTGAGGTGGGTTTGTTCTTTGTGTTTTTCCAGAAAACGTCGTTTAGTGTCTCAAAACGCCACACAAATTTCAGCATTTTGCCCAGGTTACTATTCACGGCTGCGGCAACGTCAAAACTTTGTTTTGACTTTTCTCTTCCATCCAGACTCCGAATCAAGTGATTCTTGAGTCTATCTTGATTAATTTTTTGCTGTCTTCCCAGTGGTGTGTTCAGTAGCACCCGATTTTATATTTTTTTAAAATGACTATTTTGCCCTTGGGGCTATTTTTGTCCGGTTTTCTTGTAATTCGTTTTCGCTACTTTCTTTTGAGTTCTGTGATTTCACGAGAATTCACGGATGTGTCTCAAGAATAATTTACATTCTAGAGACGTCATTTCCATGTAAAATGACTATTTTGCCCCTATGGGCTTATTTGTCATATTTTCAATCTTTTGCTTCCGCATCAGTTCTCATTGAGTTCCTTGACCTCATGGAAGGTCACTTTGACTTCTTAGAGTCTTGTTTTCTATTTTTGCTTTCGCATTTCGGATCTGTTATCAGATCATCCTTTCGGTTCATCACTGACGCACTGGCCTAAAAACCAGGGCCGTCACAAGCCCAGCCCAGATGGTTAAATAAAAAGATAATTATTCCTAATAAAATATATTAGGATAATTAAGGATAATTATCATAATATAACCGGCCCGGCCCAGTTATTATTTTGTCTTTATCAAGAAATGACACATGCCATCATCCTATGGATCCAAGAAGCCTATAAATGAGGCCTGAAGGAAGAAGGAAGGGACACAGAGTCAAAAATCCAAAGGGTTCAGAAATTCAGACACAAATTCAGAGTCCATAAATCCAGAGACTCAGAAATCCAGAAGGTCCACAAATCCAAAGTCCACAAATCCAGAGACTCAGAAATCCAGAAGGTTCAGAAATTGAGAGAATTAGAAATCCAGAGGGCCAAAAATCCAGAGGGCAAACCTGAAGGCGAAGAACACCAAGCACATCCAAAGTCATGCCGTTCTTCACCAAATTCAACAAATGCTCTCTAAAGATGAAGAATAACAAGCACATCAAATCGTGCCGTTCTTTATCCAAATTCCATAGTGATTAACAACAAACACAGCCAAAGACATACTGTTCTTCATCTAAATTCCACGGTGATTCAAGATCAAACTCATGCAACCCTTGGATCCAACCAACCAAAAAGGAGATCGAATCTGAGGACCTGATTATTATTTGGAATATTATTATAGAGGATTGTACTTTATCTCTATAAATTAATAAAATATTCTATTTGCTCCCAATTTTGTTTCTTATTTACAGACTACAAAATTTGTGTGTACAAATTTCTGGCACACCTGGTGGGACATCCTCTGCCTCTCATCTTTCTCCTACATCAAATCCTCAACAAATTCATCATCAGATTCTATGACTTCCAATAAGATTCAGACGAAGAGCAAGAATACCACCAAAGACATCGCGGTTATGACGGACAATATCAATACCATCACAAAAGTCGGCAAGAAGGTTGCAACTTCACCAAGTGGTGGAAACACCTCTGCAAGTTCAATGATGTAGAGCATGGTCAAATCATCTGTTCCTGCCAAAAGACAGCACGATGCGATTAGAGTTAAATTCTGCTAAATTTGTCAAAGTAAAAACTTAAACTCATACCATTTTCACCTTGTTAGGGGCAAGGAGGAAGGTTTCTACAACCTCAAAGGTTACTCCAGCCACAAGTTCAAGTTTCACCTCGCTGGGGGTAAGGAGGAAAGTTCCTACAACCTTAAAGGTTGCTCCAGTCACAAGTTCAAGTTCAAGGCTGGTCCACCCAAGGCCAAAGATTTTTTCTGACTCCATCACTATGCCAGTTATGATGACGAGTTCTACCTCGTACGAAGAGTAATTGACGACTATGGCCTGTGCAATTGAAAGATTACAACACTCTCTCAAGGAGCAAGATCTGAAAATTACCTCACTGACAGAAAAGTTAAAATTGCGCGATGATAATGCTGAGTCAAGAAAAAGCTGAATTTCTTATTCTAATTCCACGCCAAAGTACACTTTAATTGATGATCAAAATGACGTGTCCGCCAATCCAACAATTGATGCTGCCTTTGTCACCTCACTTTCTGTCCAATAACTTCAAGACATGATAGTGAATTGCATAAGATAACAATACAGTGGCATTCCTCAAAGTGCTAGCATGTACTTAAAGCCTAACACAGAAAGAATTGATATCATAAAAATGCTGGTTGGGTATCAACCTCCAAAGCTTCAACAGTTTCACGGAAAAGGCAATCCCAAGCAATATGTCGCACACTTTGTAGAAACTTGTGGCAATGCTGGTACAGATGGAGATCTCCTTGTCAAGTAATTCATTCATTCCCCTAAAGGGAATACATTTGATTGGTACACATACCTCAAAACTAGAGGTATTGACAGTTGGGAGTAGATGGAACAAGAATTTCTTCACTGTTTCTGCAGCACTAGTCGTACTGTAAGTATGCTGGACCTTACAAACATAAAACAGATGGAGGGTGAACTCGTAGTTAACTACATCAACCGTTTGCGAGCTTTAAATCTTGACTGCAAGGATCGTTTGTCTAAAATTTCTACAGTTGAAGCATGTATGCAAGGCATGTGCTGGGAGCTTCTTTACATCCTACAAGGGATTAAGGTTCGCACATTTGAAGAGCTTGTTACTCGAGCCCACGACATAGAGCTTAGCATGGAAAATCATGATGCTAGAGAAGATGTTCCTGATATATCCGACAACCTTCAAGAAGATGAGGGAAGTGAGTCCGAAGAAGAAGACAATATATTTCCTAACTTGGATGACAAAATAGCTTCATCTTTCATTATAAGCATCATCTCAAAAGACTTGCATCAAGAAACGCACCATGCTACAACAATGACTTCAACCGAAAGTGCAAAATCACAGGGGGCATTAAGTCAAGGAAACCAAGAAGAAAATCCTCAAAGTGACGACAAGATAGTCCGTGCCCTCCAGTATAAGCTTGGATTGTCGTCTGATTCTTGCAAAGTTGAAGAAAATTATTAAAGTTAAAGTACTCCCAGATATGAGCCTAAACTGTCGATGACACTCCTTGACACGAGTTTAAACTATCTACCGAGAAAAAAATTAAGAACTCCTTGATATGAGTTGAAACTGTCTCCCAAATAAAAAAAATGACACTCATTGTAATGACCCGATCATTTTCCTCCTTTTCCTTTTTCTCAAATTTTACGGATAAATTTTTTTCGTTTAATTTTCTTTTCCGAGTTCTGTTTCTCGACGCTTAGTGTCGTCTTGAGTGCTCATAAATGGTTTCTGATACTCTTTGCCTTGGATTGACAGCTTCCTTTGAGGACCGCGTCATTTCCACATTTTCATTTTTCGGACACTATTCAATTTTCGTCCTTTTTCCTATTTTGTCTTTTCCCCGTTTGTCACTTTGTTGGCACAACCACACTTTTTGTGTTTGGAGTTGGTTTTTGACTTAACATATTTTCATTCTAAGTGGTTTTTCACGAAATACGTATCTTTACATTTGTAGAAAAGTACTCTGGTTGCTCCTAATGTCCATAGAGGCATGGATGCACAGTTCTTCGGAATCATTTTATTTTCTTGGGGTGTTTTTCAAAAATATTTTTTGAAGATATTTTATTTCAGGGGTTTTTAAGAAAATATTTTTGGAAGATATTTTCATTCTGGGTCATTGTGAAGTTTTCACTTTTTAGAGGGGTTATTATGTAATTAATGAAAGTTATTGCAAAAATGCCTCGTTTTGAGCCTGGATCCTCGTGTGAGATTCATTTTCACATTTTATCGAGTTGTGTACTCTTAGAATTTCCTTCTGGTCGTTTTTCTCCAGTTTCAGGGTTTCTAGTCCAAGTTGCCGCTGAACTTGTTTGGAGCATATCTCTCTGCTCAGGACTCGGTTTTCGACGCTATTTCTTCCTTGTTCATATTTTCTCATTTTGAATCTTTTTTGTTCACAGAGTTTCACCGTTTGAGCGCGTCTGCTCAAATTTCACTTTTCTGGACTCGGCGGGGCCTTTTCGGGGCACTTTTAGGGTTTTTCTATAAATAGGGGACTTAGAGACAAAAAATCAGATTTTCCTCTCTCTCTCCTCTCTCTTGGCCAGTCCTCCATGGCAGCCATGGCTACCGCCCTTCTTTCTTATTTTCCGGCCACTTCCCTTACGTGAAAGATCATTGTGTCATTGTGTTTAATACTTATCTTGACGACGCGTATCTTTCACCCTTATTAGAACCCATTTCTGGCCATTTTTTGAGTTTGGGTTTGAAGCTAAGTTTGGATTTTCAAGGTATCTCCTTGGTGTTTAATGGTCCTCTTGTTGTCCCCGACATAACCTAGGAGTATCGTCGGATTCGGAGCATTTTTCTTTCGGTGGGGATTTGAGATGAAATCTCAAAATGGAGGTAGGGGGTGTCTTAGGTTTATATTATTGTTGTATTGATGATTTTAGATGTTTATACAAATTGTATGCATACTTTGGTTTAAGTTCTAGAATTTAATTTAATTAATTTCTATAGTTAAAATTTAATTCTCATGATGATGTATAACTTAGAATTAAATTGTGGCATGCTAGAAAATTAAGCTTTGGTATGGTTTTTCACATATATTAAATTGGGATTATTTGAATGAGAATTGAAACTTTTATTTAATATTTATCTTTGGTGAAAGTTTAATTTACATAGATTTAACTTGCATGAAATAAGCTTGTAATGTGATATTACAATTGGCCTTAGTATGTTCCTTAACATATGTTAATTTGAGAGCATTTGGATAAGTTTGAAAATTTAGAGATTTTAATTAAAAGAATTAATTAAAATCTATTTAATGGCTCCATTGGCCTAAATAAGTTTTTAGCTTGATATTTGTAATGACTAGGATTTGTATGCTAGTATATATTAAATTGGGACCATTTGACGTTGTTTTAGAATTTAAGGAATTAATTATTAAGATTTAATTAAATTCCATTTTTATGATTCCAATGGCCTAATTTAGTTTTTGAATTGAGATATGTGATGATCAAGTTATATTATATAACATGTATTAATTATGGACCATTTGGTTGAGACTTGAAACCTAGAGAAATTAATTAGTTTATTTAATTAATTTCCGTTTCTATTGCATTAAGGATTTAATAATGTATCTGACATTAGTTGTATGTTTAAACCATGATTTTGGACTTGTATTAGATTCATGAATGTGTGTTTTCAATAATGAATTATATTGCCATAGCGTGTAACAAATCGTACACTGAAGATTCGACATTTGTCATGCTATAGTAGTTCTGGACTTAGAGCATGTATTGTATGTGTTTCCAAATTCGGTTGTGCGTGGTAGATAGTTGATTATCTAGTATATACATGCTGATATATACGTTGTTGCATAACTTGTTGATTTTGGAAACTTGGGGATGTCGTTGTATGACTACGGCTAGGACATGGTTCAAGTACGAGGGATTGTCCCTCTACAGTCTAGTGCGCACATAGGGAGGTTTACCATGGGCTAGTAACCCTAAAGTAACCAAGGTGTCGGCCTGATCCGACTGATGTCCTAGTATCCACCTTATTTGATTTCACTTTTCATTTCAAGTTGATAACTAGATGATGTTGTAACTTGTTGGTTCTTAATTGATTTCCCGTTTTAAGTTTCAAGATGTTACCTTTGAGAAATCATGCTTTGATGCATTGTATTAGAAATCCCAATGTTATTTAAATTGCATCGATATTGTGATATGTGTTTTGATGTTCAAATGTAACTTAGGAATGATCCTATAAATTCATTAGAACGTAGACGTTAGGTGGCATGACCCACTTTTGTCATTTTTGTATTTTAGATTTTAAGTTGATAACTTTGAGAATCCATATCTTGTTGCTTTGTATAGCATGCTCTTGTTGTTTGGAATTGCATAAAGGATGTGTTTCATGCTAGAAATGATCTGAGGTAGCTTAGGATGCTCCCTAAGTCTCACCTTTGACATAGACGTTAGGTGGCATGACCTTTTGAACTCTTTCACATTAATGTGATAATTTTGTAAAACGTTAGGTCTATGCATGCTCATCTCCTACGAGTAGCTTCATATTACTTACCCACGTAGTGGGGACATTTTTTAGGTACATGAATCAAAGTTGAGATTCTCATTATGCTTGGATGGTTTGTGGACTAAAATATTTTCATTCTTGTAAAGGTTGGCTTGAAATGCCACTTGTAGCCTTAACTATCAAAATGTGTATTTTTTATTCTAAACATGTAATGTGTACATGAGTACACTCTTGGTAATGTATATGACACGTATGAGAGAAGGCCGGAGGGTAATAACATGTATTTTGTATCCTATGTAAATTTTGACTTTATGAAATACTATGAGAATATTGAAAAATGCCAAGTTATTGTTTCACTATGTTTGCATCGGGTGTGGGAATTCCATTTTCATTCTTTCATAGGGTATTAGTAATCATGTATGAAGTGTGGACAAGGGCCAAATGGTAATTTGAAGTCATTTTATAATTTTGGTTTTCAAAATTCCCATTTCAAGTTCATTTTCGCCCTTTTGGCCGTGGGGGGGTCGGATTTTAACTCGGCCATTTTCGGGAGCCGCGGACCATTCTTGCATGCTTAAAATCACTATTTACATTTGCGTGCATGATCATTTTTATGAAAAACCTCTTTCGTGGTGAAATGAGCCTCTGGTGGACTCGTTTCACATTTTTTTTGAAAAATCTTGTTCAAGGGCATTTTGGGAATTTTCTTTGGGAAATAAATTCCGTTCTTAACTTCGTCACATAGAAAATGTGATTTTAGGGGGGGGGGGGGGGGGGTTTCAAGACATTTTTCTGAAAAATGTCACCTTGATCTCGAAAACCGCACTCCAAACTCAATTTTCTGCTTTTCTATTATTTCTACTGTTTAAGTTCAACTCTGGTCAAGTTGAACCGGTTCAAGAAGGTTGAACTGGTTCAAGATGTGTCTTTTGGTCCAGCATGGGTGTACTGCCCATGTTGAACCGATTTAAGGAGGCTGAACCGGTTCAAGTCTTCCAGTTTTGTGTTGCAAGTTCAGCTTTGGTCTTCTAACTTTGAACTGATGTAACTTCTTCGTTTTAACTCTGAATTGGTCCGTTATTAAGTCTAAATTGACCGCATCGAAATAAGATTTCTAATGGAACCAATTTTAGATTCAGATTCTTCTTCTAGCTCAAGATATCCTTGTTTTAGTGAGAGGGTGTCAGTTTTGGTTCGAACCGGGATAGGGTCCATTTGGGATTTCTTTTCCTTTGGCCTTGGGACTTCATATGAAGTTACCAAAGGATGTTTTTGGATGTCTTTGATCTCATTTGACTTGTTGGAATTCAAATTCCTTCCTATTAGGGTAAAATGACCATTTTACCCTTGGTCCTTCTTTCGGTAGGGTTTTGATACCCTTATCTTCGTTTTGCTTCCGTTGAGCCTCGAAAATCTTTGAAAGTTCATTCTTATGTCCTAGGGATAATGTACATATCTATGGACTTGTTTTCATTTTGCGTCCGCATTCTGGATCCGCTTCGGGTCATCACAGGACATATTAGGTTGAAAATCCAGGGTTGTCACACTCCTTGACATGAGTTTAAACTGTCTACCTGAAAAAAAATCAAGAACTCCTTGATAAGAGTTTAAACTATCTCCCACAAAAAAATAAAATAAAATAAAATAACACTCCTTGACATGAGTTTAAACTGTCTACCTGAAGAAAAAAAAAAATCAAGCACTCATTGACATGAGCTTAAATTGTCTACCTAGAAAAAAAATCAAGAACTCTTTGATACGAGTATAAACTGTTTGAAAAAAAAAACTCTTTGACACGAGTATAAACTTTTTCGAAAAAACTCATGTCTTTATTGACCTACGTGATGACTTGATCCCTCTTTTGAGGGTACGTAGGTAATGTAATGACCCGGATTTTTCGGATAAATTTTTTTCCGTTATCTTTTCCCATCTGAGTTTGGTTTCTTATTGATTAGTGTCGTCTCGAGTGCTCTGGAGTGATTTCTGAGACTCTTTTATGTGGATTGATAACTTCCTTTGAGGACCGAGTCAGTTCCGCACTTTTCATTTTTCAACACTATTCACTTTTTGTCTTTTTTCTATTTTGTCTTTTTCCCTATTTCGTCTTTTCCTCTTTTGTCACTCTGTTTGCGTAACCACACTTCTTGTGTTCAGAGTTGGTTTCTGACTTCACGTATCTTCATTCTCAGTGATTTCTATGAGATATGTAACTTTACTTTCGTGAGAAAGTATTCTGGTTGCACTCGGTGCCCATAGGGGCATAAATGCAAAGTTCTTTGGAAACTTTTTCTTTTCTTGGGGTGTTTCTCATAAATATCTTTTGAGCATATTTTATTTCAGGGGTATCTAAGAAAATATCTTTTGGAAGATATTTTCATTCTGGCGCAGTATCGTAGTTTTCACTTTTTGGAGGGGTCATTGTGCAATTAATAAAAGTTATTGCTCAATGCCTTGTTTTGAGCCTGGATCCTCGTACGGAATTCATTTTCACATTTCCTCGAGTCGCGAACTCTTAGAATTTCCTCCTGGATGATGTTTTCCAGTTTCAGGTTTTCTGGTCCCAGTTTGCACCATTGTTCATATTATCTCATTTTGAATCTTTTTCATTCACGGAGTTTTGCCATTTGAGCGCGTCTGCACGAATTCCACTTTTCTGAACCCGGCGGGGCCCGTTCAGAGCACTTTTTGAGTTTTTTTATAAATAGGAGGTCTTAGAAAGAAAAATCAGATTTTTCTCTCTCTCTCCTCTCTCATGGCCGGTCCAAGCTCCATCCATGGCTGCCATCTTCTCTCTCCTCTTTTGGACTTCTTCCCTTCATTAAAAAGTGGTGATGCCTTTGTGTTTATTGTTCCCCTCGGCGATGCTTCGATTCCAACCGATTGGAATCTCATTTTAGCCATTTCTTGAGTTCGGGTTTGAAGTCAAGTTGTGTTTTTGATGGGGCTTCCTTGGGATTCATGTTCGTGGTGTTGTCCCCGACAAAACCTAAGAGTTTCGTCGGATTCGGAGCCGATTTATTTTGGTGGGGATTTGAGATTTCATCTCAAATGGAGGTAGGGAATGTTTTAGGATTTTATATGTGTTGTATTTTGTGTTTTCCATGTTTATACAACCTATATGCATGCCTTGTATCAAATTTAGGAAAATTGAAACATTTAATTTTTTGTATAAGATTTAATTTTCATGATGGTGAGAAACTTGGTTTTGAATTGTGGCATGGTAGAAACTCTTGTTTTAATATGTTAGTTAACATATATTAATTTGGGACTAATTAAATAAGAATTGCTCTTTTTAATTAATATTTATCTTTTGTTAAAGATTTAAGTTCATGGCCATACTTTGCATGGAATTGAGTTGTGTTATGCTTCTAAATTAAGTTTTGGCATGTTTGTTAACATACTTTAATTTGAGAGCATTTGGTTGAGTTTGGAAATCTAGAGACTTTAATTAAGGGAATTAATTAAAATCTATTTTGGTGGTTTCATGGGCCTAATTAAACTTTTGTGGAAATATATGTAATGACCATGATATGTCTATTAGCATATATTAAATTGGGGCCAATTGGAAATGATTTGAAGTCTAGAGAGTTTAATTATTTTGATGTCATTAGATTCTATCTTGTTTATCCATGGATTTAATCATGTTTTAGAAGGTGCTTCTATTTTAAGTTCATGGATTTAGACTTGTGAAGTATTCTTTTGATTGTGTTATATGCATTGAAGGGCATTATTGTTAAATTTATATTCATGAGAGTATGTTTTTATATGAATATATTGTTGGCTTGTGATTTCATAGCATTATGGATATGAAATGTTTATTATGCACAATTGAGAGTTATATTGCTAACTTGTTACTATGTAATAGTAATATGTATAAGTTATGAACTTATTTGGCTTATTTTGGAATCTTGGAACATTATTGAGTTGAGATGGCTAAGGTTTGGCTCTAGTACGGGGACATGAGTCCTCTAAGTCATTGAGATAGTGCGTACTTAGGGTGGTCTTCCCAATGCCCGGAATAACCATTGAGGTCTCGGCAGAATTCCGAGCGTGATGTCCAAGTATTCCACTGTTTGTTTTCGCATTCAATTCCAAGTTGACAATCATGTTTACCTTATTAACTTGTGGTTTTGGCTATTGGCGATTTTGATGTTGTTAAGTATATCCATACTAAATTGATATATTTAATTGATTTCACACTTTTGGATTTCTAGTTGATAACCTAGAGAATCTATGTCTTGATGTGTGGTATTAGATAGTCTAATTATGCTAAATTGTTATATTTAGTTGATGTTGCATTTTAGACTTCAAGTTGATAACCTTGAGAATCTCTATGTTGTTGCTTTGTGTAAGCATGCTCCTATGTTGTTGCTTTGTGTAAGCATGATCCTATGTTGCTAAAATTGCATGAATGAGGTGATTGATGCTATAAATGATCTTAGGTAGCTAGGATGCTCCTTGAGTCTCACCTTTGACATAGACGTTAGGTGGAATGAACGACAATGATTCAATCATGCAACTTGTAAAACGTAGGTCGATGCATGCTCATTTCCTATGAGTAGCTTTATGTTAATCACCCCTATAATACTGGGGCATATTTTAGGTACAAGAATCAAAGTTGAGGTCTTCATTATGCTTGGATGGTTTGTGGACTTGGAGACTTCCATTTTTGTGAAGGTTGGCTTGGAATGCTAATTGTAGTCTTATATGTCAACATGTGTACATTTGATTCCTTATATGTAATATGTATATGAGTACACTATTTACAATGTATTTGACATGTATGAGATGAGGCCAGAGGCCAATGACATGTAAATTGTATCCTATGTAAATTTTGACTTCATGGAATATTATGAAAGTATTGTAAAATATTGAGTTTTTGATTCACCATGTTTGCATTGGGTGTGGGAATTCCATTTTGATTCTTCCATTAGCATTCATTCACCATGCATGAAGTGTGGCCAAGGGCCAAGCGGCATTTTGAAACCATTTCATAGTTTTAAATTCTAAGTTTTCGTTTCAAACTTCATTTTTGGTATATTGGCCGTTGGGGGGTCATATTTTTTAGGCCATGGACCATTGTAGCATGTCTTACTAGGTAAGTTACGTTTGCGTGCATGGTCGTTTCCAGACAAGGATTCTTCTTTGGTGAAATGAGCCTCCTACGGATTCATTTTTCACTTTTGTTGCATATTCTGACCTAAGGGTATTTTGGAAATTTTCTTTGGGAAATAAATTCCATTCTTCAAATAGTCACTTAGAAAATGTGATTTTAGGGGGGGTTTCTTCTTTGTGTTTTTCCAGAAAATGCCATTTTGGCATCGGAAATCGCATTCAAAGTTTAGCTCTCAGTTTTTAAATTTAGCAGCTTTTTGGACCCTTTGGACCAGTTTTCTTGGGAGGGCATTTTGGGAATTTTACATTGTGTATTTTTCAATTTTCCTCGCGAGTCACGTAGAAAACTCGATTTGAGATGGGTTTGTTCTTTGAGTTTTTCCAGAAAATGTCATCTAGGGCCTAAAATTTCCCTTTTTTCCTGAAAAACCCCTGCTGCCAGGTTTTTGGGTCGCACCCTTACTGCCTCTTCACTTGTAAACGGTTAGAAGGGTCTTGGTAACCGGTTAGATGGCTTGGGGCAGTGAGTTGGTCGTGTGTTTTGGCCTCCTAACCGGTTAGGAAGGTCTCCTAACCGGTTAGATGTTCTTGGGTTGGTATTTTTTGACCGTTTTGCCCCTGTTTCTTCCGTTAGCCATATCTTCTTCATCCAGACTCCAAATCAAGCGATTTTTGAGTCTAAGTTCATTGATTTTTCATTGTCTTTCCAATGGTGTGTCAGTGGCACCCACTTTTAGGCTAAAATTGATGATTTTACCCCTAGGTGCATTCTTGTCCGTTTTTTAAATGTTGTTTCTGCATTTGATTCCTTTGGGTCACGTAACCTCGTTGAGGGTCATAATGGTGTCTTTGAGTCATGTTGTATCTCTAGAGACTGTTGTTTGTCTTTTGCTTCCGCATTTAAGATCCGTTATCGGATCATCTTTCGGTTCATCACTGACGCACCGGGTTGAAAAACTTGGGCTGTCACAAGTGGTATCAGAGCTCTTAGGTTCGAAAACCTTTGGATGACGGGTTTTGGGTGCATATCATGCTTTTATTGCCATGCTCTGTCTGTTTATATGCTTTATGATAACATGTTTTGGTTGATAACATGTTTATATGTTTACGTGTTACATGTTGTATGCCGTTTGTTTAACATTATTTTATTCTAATGTAAAGAGCATGACATGTGACGTATGTTAGATTAGAATTGTATATGCATAATTGTGTTGCATACTTGGCATGACACGGGATTGGTCATTGAAGCACGAGTTGGGGTTGATGGTGATTGTAGTCATAGTCTCGTGGTGATGTAGGTTGTTGTCGACCTAGCATTGGTTTTGAGATAGGTGGATGGTCACCTTTTGTTTGGGCTCTTATGAGATGAGTCATTTGGTGTTACCTTAGTGGTGGATTTGTTGGTTTTGGGCCATTATGAGGTTATGGACCTCTTAGGATCCTTGGTTGATTAGGATGATTCCTTTGGAACTTGCGTTTTTTCATGGGCGGGTACATTTGTGGGCGGGTGCATGGCATTGTCATGCTACCGTACTGGTGAGCTACAAGTGCAGTTCGGATGGAATCAATGTTGGTTTTGTTTTGATAGGTGTTGTCTTTTGATCGGCGATGATGATGGTTGTTTTGGAGATCAGTCGTGGCGATTGATTTAGTTGTTGGTATGGCTGTAGTTGCCATTTTCCTTGAGGAATTCTTGCATGATGACGCTTTTGGGATCAAGTCGATTGATTGATGTTACGGGTAGTGAGAGTACTGCACTGTTAGTGCCACTTATAGTGTCACCTCTAGATTCAGAGTTAGATTGTTAGAGTCTAACCATTGTGGTAAGGGCTCACATTTATTTGGAGATAGGTTGTTATCACATTGGTTTTGGAGACAGTTTATGACTAGGAATTGTCCTTTCCTTTCTTAGGCACTCTAGGACACGATATCCATAGGGTTTATTGTTGCATCATGTTGTCTTATGCAGTTTCGTTTACTACCATGTTAGTTGTACGATTTATGATATTGTGATGCATGAGTAGGTGGAGGTGTATCCACATTTGCTTTCTTATTGTGTGGCATTAGCATACCTTTTTTATATGCTTAGAGATGCCATGTTGTTATTGTGCTTTAGTAACATGCTTTTGTGCTTACGTGGAGACGTGTTGCCTGTACCTTTGATTTTTATCTATATAAGTAGATTTTCTTTTTGGTAGTTGCATTCCTTGTCATATGCATGACTTCCAGGTTTGGTTTTCCCATTCGTTTCCCTCGGTCGCACGTAATGTGTATACGGGTTTCCATAAGGGTTTTGTGTTGGTTCGTGTTAGGGACTTCATAAGGAGTGAGTCTCTTCTCTTCGTTGCATTGTGCACAGTTTTGGGGTTGGTTGGTCCGTGAGGATCACTATCGTTGTGTTGAGTCCTTGGTGAGGATTTGATGGATTTTGGTCGACTTACTTCTATGTAGGGGGTGAAGTCTTTGACCTTGTTGTCTTTCATTTCAGAGATGGAGTCCTGGTGTTGTCCTTTTTAGGACTAGTGGTTCCCTTTTCTTTCGTGTCTTCCCTTGGGGAGTTTCTACCGTGGTTGTTGACGACTATGGTGCTCAGAGTGAGTGGATTGGTGTGAGATCATTTTGTAGGGACTTGTGTCCATATCATTGAGGATTTGTTTGATTGTGAGGTGAGCTCGATGCTCTTTTGAGAATGTCTTTTGGAGACTTGTTTCCGTTTTGGAGACTTGGATGTGGTTAACTTTTAGGAAAAGTTTTGAAGGATCGCTATTCGATATGACTGTTTATGGAGTTTTCTCGTCCTAGTTATGACTAGGCATAGTTTTGAGGAATCGTAGTTCTGATGATTGGTTGTGGATTAAAAATTGAGGAATTTTGATTTAGCTTGGTGTTGCTAAGCATGGTTTTGAGAGATTCATCTTGTGACCTTAGTTGTTGGCATTTTGACGTGTGTGCCACTTGGTGGGTTTGTATTTTGAGGATTTAGTTATCCGTGATAGGGATGTGGATCTGATGTTTGATCATGGTGATTGGTCTTGTAGTTGATCAGTTTCAGGGAGATATGAAGGACTTTCGATGAAATGTCTTATTGTGAGGTTCGTTTTGATTTCTGTAGGCGTTAATTTGCTTGTCAGGTGGGATTCCTGATTAATATTGTTAATAGGAGTATTTTGAGACATTGGAGATGTTGGTTTTGTTGTGTTAAGGATTTGGGGCCTTAAGCATAGTGGTACCTATAGCATTATTGTCAGAGTTTTGGGATTGGCCAGGATGGTTCGGCCGGACATCTTTGGACCATATCTCAACTCTCACAAAATGTTGGTCTCCGTAGTGTTTTTGGCAATGATCATTTTTGACATTGATGTCATTTGTATCGAGAGGTTTCATGGGTAGACCTAGTGGGGGGTAGGTTATGAATTAGTGCCTTATACTATCATGCTACCGTATAAGGTTGTGTGTTGTGGGCGAGTACTAGTTGCCGTCGATGCTACCTTATTGACGAGTAAGTGTGGGCGGGCACTAGGTATTGTCATTGCTACCACACATTCGAGTACGTCGTGGGCGAGTTCTGGTCGCTATTCGTACTGCCACGTTGTGTTTGTTCTGTACCCTGATTCGATATGTGGTTTCTTGGAGTCCTTTTGGTGGTTATTTTTGGATCGGTTTGATGGTTCATCAGGAGGAATGCTTTCGATTATTGTCTTCCATTCCCTTCTTTGACCTTGGGTTCAGTGTGTGAGTTTTGACTTGTTGTGTGGCTATGTGGTCATTTTGCCTTCGAGAGGTTGTCTTATCATGAGCACGTGGGTGCAAATGACATTTGTTTGTGTGTTCCTTTCAGCTTTGAGGTCTCTCGTGTGGCGTGTTGTGTAGGGTACTCGGAGATGTACTCCGTAGTTATCCTAGTTTCGCCTTTTTGTTTTATTGGGGCTGGATTTCGAGGACGAAATCCCTTTAAGGTGGGAAGGTTGTAATGACCCGGATTTTTCGGATAAATTTTTTTCCGTTGTCTTTTCCCTTCTAAGTTTGGTTTCTTGTCGATTTGTGTCGTCTCGAGTGCTCTGGAGTGATTTCTCAGACTCTTTTCTGTGGATTGACAACTTCCTTTGAGGACCGAGTCAGTTCCGCACTTTTCGTTTTTCGACACTATTCACTTTTTGTCTTTTCCCTATTTTGTCTTTTTCCCTATTTCGTCTTTTCCTCTTTTGTCACTCTGTTTGCGTAACCACACTTCTTGTGTTCGGAGTTGGTTTCTGACTTCACGTATCTTCATTCTCAATGATTTCTATGAGATATGTATCTTTACTTTCGTGAGAAAGTATTCTAGTTGCTCCCGGTGCCCATAGGGGCATAAATGCAAAGTTCTTTGAAAACTTTTTCTTTTCTTGGGGTGTTTTTCATAAATATCTTTTGAACATATTTTATTTCAGGGGAATCTAAGAAAATATCTTTTGGAAGATATTTTCATTCTGGGGCAGTTTCATAATTTTCACTTTTTGGAGGAGTCATTGTGTAATTAATGAAAGTTATTGCTCAATGCTTTGTTTTGAGCCTGGATCCTCGTACGGGATTCATTTTCACATTTCGTCGAGTCGCGGACTCTTAGAATTTCCTCCTGGACGATGTTTTCCAGTTTCAGGGTTTCTGGTCCCGGTTTGCGCCAAACTTGTTTTGGGCATAACTCTATGCTCGGGACTCGGTTTTCGACGCTGTTTCTTCTGTTATTCATATTATCTCATTTTGAATCTTTTTTGTTCACAGAGTTTTGCCATTTGAGCACGTCTGTGGGAATTCCACTTTTCCGGACCCAGCGGGGCCCGTTCAAGGCACTTTTTGAGTTTTTCTATAAATAGGAGGTCTTAGAAGGAAAAATCAGATTTTCCTCTCTCCCTCCTCTCCCATGGCCGGTCCAAGCTCCATCCATGGCTGCCATCTTCTATCTCCTCTTTTGGACTTCTTCCCTTCATTAAAAAGTGGTGATGCCTTTGTGTTTATTATTCCCCTCGGCGAGGCCTTCGATTCCAACCGATTGGAATCTCGTTTTGGCCATTTCTTGAGTTCAGGTTTGAATTCAAGTTGTGTTTTTGATGGGGCTTCCTTGGGATTCATGTTCGTGGTGTTGTCCCCAACAAAAACTAGGAGTTTCGTCGGATTCGGAGCCGATTTATTTTGGTGGGGATTTGAGATTTCATCTCAAATGGAGGTAGGGAATGTTTTAGGATTTTATGTGTTGTATTGTGTGTTTTCCATATTTATACAACCTATATGCATGCCTTGTATCAAATCTAGGAAAATTGAAACATTTAATTCTATGTATAAGATTTAATTTTCATGATGATGAGAAATTTGGTTTTGAATTGTGGCATGGTAGAAACTCTTGTTTTAATATGTTAGTTAACATATATTAATTTGGGACTAATTAAATAAGAATTGCTCTTTTTAATTAATATTTATCTTTTGTGAAAGATTTAAGTTCATGGCCATACCTTGCATGGAATTGAGTTGTGTTATGCTTCTAAATTAAGTTTTGACAAGTTTGTTAACATACTTTAATTTGAGAGCATTTGGTTGAGTTTAGAAATCTAGAGACTTTAATTAAGGGAATTAATTAAAATCTATTTTGGTGGTTTCATGGGCCTAATTAAGCTTTTGTGGGAATATATGTAATGACCATGATATGTCTATTAGCATATAATAAATTAGGGCCAATTGGAAATGATTTGAAATCTAGAGAGTTTAATTATTTTGATGTAATTAGATTCTATCTTGTTTATCCATGGATTTAATCATGTTAGACGAAGAACAAGAATACCACCAAAGACCTCGTTGTAATGACCCGGTCATTTCCTTCCTTTTCCTTTTTCTCTACTTTTACAGATTAATCTCTTCATTGAAATTTTCCTTCGTGTAACCTTACTCTTCATGCTTGGAGTTGGTTTTTGACTCCCCGTGCTTTCATTCTTGTTGGTTTCCTTGAGGGACGTAGCTTTACTTTTGGAGGAAAGTTCGCCAATCTTTTCTTTTTCCCGCAGGGACGTGGATGAAAAGATTCTTTAGAGACATTTTTGTTTCTTGGGGTGTTTTTCATAAATATCTTTTGAAGATATTTTGGTTTAGGGGTTTCTTAGAAAATATCTTTTGGAAGATATTTTCATTTGGGGTCACTTGTGCAGTTATCCTTTTGTGTAGAGGCCTTTGTGCTATTAATGAAAGTTAATTGCTAAGTGTCTCCTTAGGGGTTGAATCCTCATACGGGATTCATTTTCATATTTCATCGAGTTGTGTACTCTTAGAATTGCCTTGCGGTCGAACCCTACAGTTTTCGGGTTTTCGGCCCCGGTTAGCGCCAAACTTGTTTGAGGCATATCTCTCTGCTCGGGACTCAGTTTTTGACGCTATTTCTTTTGTTGTTCATATTTTCTCATTTTGGTTCTTTTTTGTTCACAGAGTTTTTCCATTTCAGCATGTCTGCACGAATTCCACTTTTCCGAACCCGACGGGCCCGTTTCGGGGCACTTTTTGAGTTTTTCTATAAATAAAGGGTCTTAAATTGAAAAATCAGATTTCTTTATCTCTCTCCCCTCTCTTGGCTGGATTCCATGGTAGCCAAGGGCTACCACCTTCTCTCTCGTCTTTTGAGCTTCTTCTCTTCAGTGGAACGACGTAGTGCCTTAGTGTTTAATGTTCGCCTTAACGAGGTCTTCGATTCCACCATTTGGAATCTCATTTTGGCCATTTTTTGAGTTCGGGTTTGAAGTCAAGTTGTGATTTTGATGGGGCATCCTTGCGGTTCTTGTTCACCGTGTTGTCCCCGACAAAACCCCGAAGTATCGTCGGATTCGGAGAGGTTTCATTTTGATAGGGATTTGAGATTTCATCTCAAATGGCGGTAGGGGATGTCATAGGTTTATATTTGAGTTATATTGATTATTTTATAAGCATATATAACTTGTGAGTATGTCTTTGTTCAAGTTTTAGAATTTAATTTAATTATTTTCTATCTTTAAGATTTAATTCATATGGTTGTGTGCAACTTAGAATTGAATTGTGGCATGCTAGTAAATTTGGCCTTGGTATATTGAGTAATATATATTAAATTGAAGGCATTTGGATAAGAATTGCAAAGTTTATTTAATATTTATCTTTTACGAAAGTTTAATTTACTAATTGTATCAAGTATAAACTCAACTTGTACTGTGACATTAAAGTAGGCCTTGGTATGTTCTTTAACCTATGTTAAATTGAGGACATTTGGAGTTGTTTGAAAATCTAGAGAAAATTAATTAATTAGCTCATTAATTTTATTTTAAGTGTTGTTGCCACTTAAATTGGTATTGAATGTAATATATGTGAAGATCGTGCCATATTCATTAACACATATTAATCTGAGCTTATTTGGAATTGATTGGAAATCTAGAGATTTTTCATGTTAGGTTGATGACCTCTTAAAACTTAGTATGTTTAATTACCTTATGAGCATGCTACTAATTTGTTGTAGAATTAGTACTTATGGTCTCTAAAGATGGTAATTTGACGTAGCATGATATGTGATATCATTGTCTTGAATAGATTATTTAAATATATCTTGTGTAGGTATATAACTTGTTAGAATATTACAATTATTTACCTTGAAAGCTCGATAGTAAATTGAAGCTTATTTAGTACTTGTGGCTTAAGATGGTAATATGGCTCAATTATTGTAGAATATTCTTGTCTTGTGTATAAATTGCATATTGAGGACATGACAGGTCATATGCTATTTAGACTTGAATTCTAGGACATGAATTGTGTGGATTCAAATTTACTTGTGCATGGGATGTGGTAACTTACATTTGATGTTGTATAAGTTTTGAACTTATTGATTTTGGAAAGCTTGTGAGGACATAATTTATGTAATGGCTAGGGTTTGGCTCTAGTATGGAGATAAGAGTCTTCTGAGTCATAAGTGCGCACTAGGTGGTACCTTGTGGGTCATAATTACCTGAAAATACTTGCTTGGTCTAGCGACCGCATGTCCTAGTCTTTCCACTATTTGATTCCGCATTTAATTTCAAGTTGTTAATCGTGGATTACTTGTAGCTTGAGAATTGATGTTTACTTTGGGTGTTTGAATCCTATTTAGTATAGTTGAACTTGTATACTTGCTCCATGAGTTTAGATTGCATTTAGTATTTTTGTGCCGTGTATACTTATCTTATGCGTATCTTGTTTAGCTTAGTATACTTGTGTTTGTATACTTGATTTATGAGTACTCTATATATATCGAATACTTGCGTATATATGTTTGATATTGCTTATCTTGTTTAACATGAATTAGAGTACTAAAACATGTATGCTTGTATGTCATATATCATGTTTTAATACGGTTTAGTGTACTTGAGCATGTATACTTGTATGTTGTTATTCATTTCAATTGCATGGATAGCTTAGGATGATCCCTGAGTCCCACTTATGACATAGACGTTAAGTAGCATGATCCTTTTGAATTACTTTATGTTAATGTAATAACCTTGTAAAAAGTTAGGTCGATGCATGCTCATTTCCTACGAGTAGCTTTATGTTACTCACTCCGAAGTTACAAGGGATTTGTTTTAGGTGCGAGGACTTGGTTCGTGATGCTCATCATTTCTTAGATGAATTGTAGACTTGAAGGTTTTAATTCTTGCAAAGGTTGGCTTGAAATGCCACTTGTAGCCATTTTTGTCAAATGTGTATATTTGATTCCAAACTTGTTATGTGTGCCTAAGCACATTTTTTGACGCTTATTTCGTGTATATGATATGTAGCCAAGGGCCGAACTTCATTTGGAATCCATGTACATTGAAAAATGTAGAATTTTGCCCTTAATGAGAAAAGTGTGAAAATTAAGGTTTTAACATATCATTTTTACACTGGAGTGTACATTGTGTATGAAATCATTATTTGCCATTCATTTACCATGTATGAGGTGTGGCCAAGGGCAAAATATCATTTTGTTTCCACTGTTGCATTCTTGTTTCACATAATGCATTTTCGGGCTAAATAGTAAAATCCGAGCCTTCAAGGGTTCATTTTCAAATCGGGTGGCATAAAGTGTGTTCTGGCACATCCACTAGGACCTATTTTATATGCATGAAGTGTGGCCAAGTGGTGGCTTTAGGCCGCGGTTCACTAAAAGTTTGCAAAGAGATGAACTGAGAGTGTGAGTGTGCAATGTGGCCAAGTTTTAAATTTATAAAAGCCACTACTACCTCTAACTAAAAATATAGCTAGGGTGAGTAGGGATCGTCCTAAGGGATTGTGGGTGCCTTTGTAATGGAAACAATATATAGGGCTAGTAAGTCGAGTGATCAAAGGTTGGCTGGATTGATTGATTATGCTATTATGCAAATGAAATTAAAGTAAACAAAATTCAATGATTAATGAAGTAGAGAAAGATATAGAGGGGAGGACTTGGGGTACTAGAGGTCACCACTAAGCTTGACTTCACTAGACACTAGCAATTGTATATTAATGAGGAAATTGACTTGTAATTTGTGTGTGTGTGTGACTTTAAGTGAAACTAGGTATGGATGACAAATAAGCATAGATTGTCAAGCAAAATTAAATGGAAAGCACAACCTATCAAATGAGACCAAAATCCATTCAATGAAACCACAATTTATGAACACACTACTATCTAGAAACTTACATCTAATGCATTTATAAGTATGGAACACCAAGGAACAAGAGTAGATTGTCCACCTATCTATGAATTTAAAGCAACTACACTACATCTACACTAAAGACATGAAATTAAACTAAGCTAAAGGTGTGATACTATTTATCAAGAAACAAGTGTGAACCATCAAATAAATTGCAAGAGTGTTCAATTAAGCTCTATATTTTGACCATTTCTAGATCAACTTCGTCCATACACATAGACATGCATAAATTCCACTAAATCTAGAGAAACACACATGAATCATCTATTCTAGCATACATAGACATATGGTTAGAAGTAGATAATCAATTGAAAGCATTAATCCACACACATCAAGTAGAAACCATAAGATAAATATATAAATACAAGATCAAAACATTGTTACAAATAAATCCCTAAAAATATAAAAAGAACTAAGTCTAGGAAGCAAACTTAGGGGTTACTCTAGCCCCAAGTAGATGTCTAGCCACTCATTGAAGTCGTCATCCAACCCTCAAGGGCTATCTCCATGGTAGGATTGACCTCCTTCTTGATGGAAATCCTAGAAGAATGGAAGAACTCCCAAAATGTGTAAAGCCCTCTAATCTCTAGCCTTCTTTCCAAGATAAGAAAAATACAAGTTATGTTGAATGTTACAAGTTATGATGTAAAAATGGCTCAAAATCCTTATATAGGTAGGTTAAGTGTCACACCCAATGGTCTGGGCTTATACACCAAGGTCCCTCTAATGATTGCACCATGAGCCAACTTTTAATGAGCTGAAATCTATTTTTTTTTTTTCGGACTTGAGGAGGTTTGATCAATCGAACTGTTGTGAGATTGATCGAACTTGGCTGAGATCCATCGAATGTTGTAGAGATCGATCATCCTTGGCAGTGCCTTTTTGAATAAAGACAAATCTCTGAGATATTTTGGGATATTTTTGGGAAGAAGACAAAAGTGGTAGGTGGGTGGTAGGTATGGATAAGATAAAATAAGATCGAATCATTCGATCGATCTGAGAAATGTTGGATCGATCGAACTTGTTGGATTCTTTTGGATAAGGACAAGGGCTTGGATCCAACTTGAACTGTTTAGATTGATGAACTTTCTATCAATCGAAGAAATGCTGAGATCGATCGAACATGCTGAATTTCCACAATTTGCTTCATTTTGCTCCCACTTTGCTCCTTTCTTCGATTCAGCTTGAGTTAACTTCTTTAATGCTCTTATTTGGCTGAATTGACTTATTTTTGGGATAAACACCTGAAAAGGGCAATAACATGAAATTAGAATAAAACGGGGAAATAAGATAGATAAAGGTCCTAGAATGCTCAAGCTTAAGGGGTTTAAATGCGCACTTTTCGGTGCTCATCACACCCCAAAACTTAAATATTGCTAGTCCCTAGCAATGAACTAGAAAGTAAAGGAATGAAATGAATAACTAAACAACTATGAACTAGAAAACAATAAATGGATAACACCACTTTCGTTGGGAACACGATTGCACTTAGCATATGCAACAAGCCTTTTAAAACCCTAGGTTACCCCTAATGGATGAGTGAAGTCTCGTGAGGGTTTCCAGAAATGATTCCCACAAACATTAAGCTCATTCTCACAAAAGAGGCACCAATATTGCAAACAAGCATTGGGAGAAAACTACCTCAAGTATGCAATTTTTCAACCATTTTCAAGCAATCTCCCAAAATCTCAACATCAAGCAAACAAGTATGGTCCTCCACACATTAAAAAAATGATCATGCAAATCAAAACAACTCTAGAATTCTTTTTGAGTGGATCGACATCAAATATGTTGCTATCTAAGCCAATTAAAGAAATGATCACATCCTTACCCTCAAACTAGCACACAAATCTAATACCGATCATCAAGACAAAGAGTTAAAGCTTTATTCATCTAGGTGCGCTTATTCTTTTCACTTAATTTTTTTTTATTTTTAATATCCTAAAGGATCAAATATGGAAATATAGTGCAATGTGTTGATCTATTAAGCTTTCTAGCGATCCATGAGGTCGAGCGTTGGGTCAATGACTCCCAAACTGAACGACTTTAGGGCATTAGGTGTTTAAACACTCCTAAGGACTTACAAGCTCAAATTAACTAGGCTAGAAATCAAAATAACCTCCATCTAATCATTTCCCACTTCTCACCTTTTGGGAGAAGTCCTCACTTTTTTTTTTTCTTTTCTTTTAGAAACAAAGTTTAATTATTAACCTAGAGTTTGGGCCCTCCACCTTTCGGCGCGAGAAATTAAGTGCTTGATGAGGTTAGAATCCTTGCTACTCAATGAAAAGGGTTTGTTTTCCACCTTTATCAAGAATGAAGTTTTCAATGCACTACTAGCTCAATTGGGATATAACCAATTCAATAATTAACAAAGCATGTACCCCACAAATGAATGCTAGTGTGTGCCTGTGCTAGTGTAGAATACTAGAGTGAATCTCAAAACAATCACAAAATCAGGATGACGTGGACCACAAATGCAAGCAAGATATCAATCTTTCAAAAAATTTACTCCTAAATGGCATCCACAAGGCATACAAGGAGTATTAGACTCTCAAGTCAAACAATTTTTAAATTTTAAGCAATATAGTCCTCAAAAGATCAAAATTATAGCTAGTTATGGCCTAATCATAGCAAATCCCTCAAATATACAAGTCATGCTCAAAATTTTGAATTGAAAGCAAATACTATAACAACACCCATTACCCCCAAACTTAAATGGCACAGTATCCTCAATGTGCAAAGAGAACAAAGGAAAGAGTATACCAGTATGGCTATGGCAAAGAATGGCCGGGACGGAAGTATCCAAGTGGGTGGTATAACCCCCCCAAACTTGGGATTAACTGTGGTCATGAAAAGATGGCACTGGGAGAAAAGTTGATCAGATAACAAAGAGGACAATAATGGTGCACAGTGGACATGCAAGTGTAAATCGGATAAAAAATGAACTAATGAGAGAGGAAAAAGGGTGGTCCTAAAAAATTCAGGTAGCACTCTCTCACTGAAGTCACTGGGATGCCCCTGATAATGGAGTCAATTAAAGACAGATATATCAATAGAAGAATATGACATCCAAAAGATCATACATAAAATAGGAAAATAAAAATAGTATATGGTACATTACAGTAATAGGGCCGATAGACTGGCCGCAAAAATATCACAACAGTATCAAAAGAGCAGTAATGTATCACAGATATAATGGAATAATGAAAGAGAGGAATAGAGATCAGGAAGATGAGGTAGGGCGAGTGGGGCGTGATCCCCTGATATCTCTGGATATGCCCTGCAGCGTAGTTAAGACATCGGAGCGGAGAGTAGTCACGTCCGTGCTGAGAGATACCACATCTGACTGAAGAGAGACAACTGCGTCCTCCAAGGTCTGGATACGCTCTCCTAGGCTAGGTGTCTAAACTGGAGCCTCAGGTATGACTGGATTATGAAACTGTGGTATATCTTGAGCCTGCTACGGAGAATGAATTGGCGACCCTGCGGGAGAGCGATGTGGTAACTCTGCTGCTGGAAGCTCTCGCTCTAAGTCTATCTCCATATGTATTGCAGCTGCTGGTGCGTCTGCTGGATCGTCTGCTGCTGCTGTTGCCATCTCATCCTCCTCAAGCTTCTCAATTGCTAAAACAGCGTCCTCCACCAAACTCTTAATAAGAGCATTGTAGCTCTTATTCCACTCCTTCTTGCCATAATGGCAAGCTCCTATCTTTAGATGCTCATCTAGATGGAAAGGATAGCATTGATCTCGGAGGATCTGAGTGATAAGATAGCCAAATAGGAGGAAAGTGGCTCACCTGGGCTTGGCCTTGCTAATGCAAGTCGAATACAATCTCATCATGACACTCCAGTAGAGTGCCGGCATAGATACCCAGTGGCCTATATAGAATGCATATAAAGAAACCAAAAAGTCTGAACGCCTCTGGATCTTATAGCCCACCATAAATACGTTTCGGAATAGTACCAAATCGTAGAACCGAAGGTCATTGGGCAGATAAGTCCGGGTGGTGAAAGTCATGCCATCTGCATAGTGGCCAGTCAGTGCCACAGCTATGTCTGCGTAAGAAGGCCTCCACTCCAAGATAGGATAATGAACATCAGGAGGGTAGACATGTGGGCATCAAGAAGATCTGGCAAGAATATCAACTGTGATTCGGATGAGGTGGCCATCAATGGTAGTGTGCAGCTCTGACAGGTTACTCGGGACCGGCCGGAGGTTCTGGTAGGACAACCGAACAAGCCGCGGGCAAACTGGACATATGACTGGGGCTAAAATAGCTGAAATGGCCCTCCAGTCAATATCATCATAAGCAGACCGGGTCAGGAGATATCGGGAGAAGAAAACAATATCAAATACTGACTCATGTGCCACCTCAAGGCGTGAGTATCTCCTTATAGGTTTGTTGCGGACCTGGCCTGGCTGTGCCGGTGGTGGTGAGGGAGAAGGTACATGCTCAGTCTCAGCTGAAGAAGATGATGCAGAGGCTGAAGACTGTAGTCTAGAGTCGGCTGATGGGGACTGAGCTGGAGCTGCCTCTGGATAGCCCTCTAACTGCTCAGGCTGCTCAGCCCATCAACCTGCTCTGGAGCTGGCTCTAGAATGGGGTCCTGAACATGAGATGGTCCTGCCTGCTCCTCTACTCTCTGCCTCACTTGGTGTGGATAATGCCTATGGGCAATAGTCTTTACCCTAGCCATGGCCTGCAAAATAAAAAGAAAAACACTTGTAATATAAGTTAGTACCGGCATAAAGAATTAAAGCACAATAAATAGAAATATGTATGCCAAATAAGATAGACAACTCAGAATAACAATCATGAATCTATGCAAGTGATGACGCAGCCAAATAAACAGTGACCAAGTAAAATATGCTAAACAATATAAGTATAGAATGCATCCAATATGGAAAGCACAGGCATTGGGCATAAATAAGATAGCATGGAACACAAAAGATGGTGTGTGAAGTGTATAGGCAAATCTGTGAGGTTCGATCGATCAAAAAAAGATGAGATCGATCCAAGTTGGGTTGATCTGGACTTAAGTGAGATTGATCTTTACCAGATCAATCTGAGAAATACAGAGGTCGATCAAACTCTACAAAAAATACAAACAGTTATAGATCTATGACGTGGATGGCACGGGGGCACCCGAGCAAGCTCGTGGGTCCTACAATTCCTTAACAACACACAAATGGGCACTTGTTTGGGCACGTGACCCTCAAAATCAATTTGGAAATGAAATATATACAAAAATCTACACATATATAGATACACATATATACACATGCTTAAAGCTTCATATATGGCAAGAAACAATCATGGCATCTCAGAACTAAGATGGAAACATCACGTACATAAGGATTAAAACTCAAAAATGAAAAATCAAACCCTAAACTTACCTTATCCGAGGAGAGAAGTGGATTGAAGGAGAGAGAGATGAGATTTGCGGTGAGGAAGAGAGATTCGAGGCTCGGGAAGCTCACCGGAGACACATCGGAGGTTGGGAAGATGGGGTTTGCAGCGGCGAGAGAGATGAGGGTCTGAGATCGATTGTACAAATCGATTAAAATGACCCTAGGGTTTTATTTTAAAAACTACTCCCGACAAGTTCAATCGATCTGGAAAAATCTCAGATCGATCGAACATAAATCGATCTTGAAAGAACACAGATTGATCTAAGCTTCAAAATGGCAAAATATTTTTAAAAATTTTTGGATTTTTGAAAACTGAAAATATTTTATGGATTTTTAGAAAATTTTAAATAAAATGGAATTAAAAAGAAAATATTTTTTTGATTTTTGGATAATAAAATTAATAAAAATATTTTGAAATTTTTGATAATATTTTTAAGATAAAAATAAAAATAAAAATAAAACAAAAATAAAAATAAAAGATAAAATAAAAATAAGATAAAATGAAAATATTTTTAGATTTTTGAAAAATTTCTTAAAATTAAAAATATTTTTGAAATTTTTGAGAATAAAATGAAATAAACTAAAAATTCCAAATATTTTTGGATTTTTATTAAATTAAAGTTCAAAATTCAAAAGAGTAGTCAAATCAAAGTCAACAAAGGGGGTACAGATCGATCAATAGAGGATCAATTTGGAAGAATCTTAGATCGATCAAACAGGTGAAAACCTGCAGACAAGTTCGAACGATGCACAGAGAGGCCTTTTTCATGGATCTCAAAAAAATTTCTAAGTGTGGAGTGAAGATCAATCCAAGAAAAAGTTGGATCGATCTAGGAACTTTCAGATCGATCCAAGGAAATTTTCGATCGATACACAGAGAGCTGATTTATGCAGAAAAATTTCAATCGATGGAATAGAGAAATGATTGGATGCAGGAAGGGATGTTCGATCGATCGAACCTCTTTTTGAGATCAATCGAACAGGAACAAAATGCTTATTTTTAGAATGAAAGTGCATGCATATTTAATCATAGTTCCTATCAATGTGTATAAACCCCAAAACATATCTAGACGACGCAAGAAATGAGGGAGGAATAGGGTTGTAAACCCTACGAAGCATTTACTAGTCTTTAACATCTCTAGCAAGACGTTAGACTTTTTTAACCCGGATCAAATATCTTGTTATGCAACCCCTCCTTGACGGGGTGAATGGATTTTTGAATCCCACCCAACAAATTGCTTCCTAAGGAACTCATTAGATTTGATTCAAACGACATTGATGGTCCTTGGTCAAAACAACTCTTGGGCTTCCATGCCCTTAGAACACTTGACTTCAATGCAACTTTCTGTGCTTTTAAGTTGGTAGACAAACCATGGAAATGTTCAACATCAAGTAAAGAATTAACTTCATCAAATTCATAGTTTACACATTCCTCTACAACACACACTTCTTCATGTTGGTCCATTGAATTTGGGGTTGGGTTAAAAATGTTCAACTTCACTTTCATATGGCCAAATGAGATTTTCATTATCCCCGTCCTACAATTGATGTTGGCATTTGAGGTTACCAAGAATGGACGGCCAAGGATAACGGGAATTTGGCTCTTGGGATTTGGAACCGGTTCTATGTTAATGACAACGAAATCAACCGGGAAGAAGAACTTATCAATTTTAATCAAAACATCCTCTATGATACCTCAGGGCTTTTTGATTGATCGGTCGGCAAGTTGTAAAACTACCGACGTCGGTTTCAAGTCTCTTAAGCCCAATTTGACATACACTGAGTATGGAAGAAGG
This sequence comes from Cornus florida, assembly GCF_030987335.1. NCBI lineage: Eukaryota > Viridiplantae > Streptophyta > Magnoliopsida > Cornales > Cornaceae > Cornus > Cornus florida. The sequence continues at coordinate 68,716,116 of NW_026775577.1, forward strand.
TTAACACTTGCTCCTAAGTCTGAGAGAGCCCGATTGATGACTGGTCACCAATGATGCAAGAAGTAATAGGTGAACCACAATCTTTAAACTTTGGGAGAGTGTTATGTTGCAAAATAGAGCTCACTTGCTCGATGAAGACCACTTTTCTTGGTGCTTGGCTTTTGTTCTTCCTCTTTTGGGTGCAAATATCTTTTAAAAACTTGGCATAAGCCGGAATTTGCTTAATTGCATCTAAAAGCGGGAGATTAATCTTTACTTGCCTAAACATTTAAATGATTTCATTGGTCTTGGTCTTTTGTTTGTTAAGATAAATGGATCCTTTCAAGGCATTCGGAAATAGAGCTCTTGGCTTAAAAGCTTTTTCAAAATCTTTCTTTGAAACATCATCAACACAAGAATTTTTCAAGTCCTTTTTCAAATCATGCTTTGATTATCTTTCAAATCATTTTTCAATGTTTTCTTAACATGATGATCATGCACATGCAATGAAGGAGGAAAAAAATGTGAAACAGGACGGGTGTCAACTTTTGGTTGCACCGGTTCACTCTCTTTATTGGACATACCTACTTCGTTGTCCATAATCTTCCCACTTCTCAAGGTTGTCACTATATTGACATGCTCAATTGTGGGACCTTCCGATGAGGAATGAGTCTCCACAACACATTGTTGCTTTGGTGGGGCATTCAAAGGCATTTTTCCTTTCTCTCTAGCATTTAAAGTAATAGCTATTTGCCCTACTTAGGTTTCTAGCTTAGCAATAGATTAAGAATGAGAATGAAGCAATTGAATGTTCGCCTCTAGAGTGCCTAAAGCAGTCAAACTTTTTTTTTCAAAAGCGGGACTCCTAGAGTTTCCTTGAGAATATAATTGATTTGGAAAATGAGAATTTGAAAATTGATTTCCATGTGATTGATATGATGATGACCTAAAACCTTGGGAACCTTGGCTTTGCAGTGGAGGTGGAACATACTTCCTTGAAAACCACCTTGGCGAGGGTTTGAGCCTTCCCCTTGGCTTTTCCAAGAGAAATTCGGATGGTTCCTCCAGCCTGAATTATAATGATTGCCATAGGGATTATTACTTTGATTAGCAAAAATGGCATTGGATTGCTCATGGTTGTCATTTTTCACATGTCCATGGGGACAATTGGAAGTAGAATGTAAGACACTTGAACAAGTCATACATGATTCATTAGATGTATGATGATGAACATGATTAGGGGAGGAAGGCATTTGATTCACTGAAGTTTGGTTGATCAAAAATTGATCAAACCTTTGAGATAAGGATTTCATCTCGGCGGCTATAACATTGGAGTTGTCAACTTGATACAAGCCAACATTCTTCCTTCCACCTAGATTTCTACCATTTTTAGAAGACAGAGATCTATGTATGGAATTTTCACTCATACTTTCATATAATTGCCACACATCATTTTCATGCTTGTCAAGATAAGAACCACCCATAGATGTATCAACCATACCCTTGTGATTATCCGGTAAACTTTCAAAGAAATATTGAACTAATTACCACTTAGGTATGTCATGATGTGGGCACTTCCTAAGCAAGTCATTGAATCTTTCCCATGCCTCATGAAACATTTCCCCATCCCCTTGAGAAAATTCATGAATGAAAGTTCTCATGGTATTGGTCTTTGATACCGGGTAGTACTTCTTCAAGAACTCTTATTGCATTTCTACCCATGAAGTTATTGAAGAAGGCCTAAGATTATTAAACCAATATTTTACCTTGTCTTTGAGGGTAAAAGGAAAAAGTTTGAGTCTTAACACTTCTTCTGGCATGTCCATGTATTTCAAGGTGGAACACAATTCAAGAAACTCATCCAAATGCTTATAGGGTTCTTCACTTGGAAGTCCAGGATAGTTAGGAAGCATTTGAATGGTTTGTGATTTGATTTCATAGTGATGTGCTCTAAATAGAGGCAATTGAATGCAAGTAGGTGCATTATATTCATTAGGCACATAAAGGTCTCTTAAATCAAGAGGGGGATTTACAACCGGTGGTGCTACTCGAACACCGTGGTTAGCTTCAACCATAGGAAGTTGTGGAGCAAAGATTGGTTGAGGCATTCTTAATGGAATTTGGCCTTGTTGTTGCGGTGGAATAAATGGTTTAGGCATGCCTAATGGTACTTGGATGTTTTCATGATGCACATTAGGGTGGAGGATGCCTTGTTGGTCTATGTAATGAAGGTCCTCCACATGGTCATTATTTTGCTCCTCCATTGATGAAATGGAGTGATGAGAACTACCTCTTCCCCTAGGATTACGAACAACCGATTCAAAACCAAAATTAAGAGGGACAAGAGTAGGATTTAATGACCTACGACCATGCATGCACTAGTAAAACAAATAACAAGAAATAAGCAAGTAACAAACACTTCGCCCCCACAACAAATCAACAAATCTTCACATACAATGATCCCATACTCCCATGCTAAAACAATATACAAAGAAAAGTAAATTGCCTCTACCCGGGCTCACGATTTATCTAAGAATGTAAAAACAAGCCTCCACATGGGCCGATGATTTAACTAGAGCTTGAGTTAGAAAGATCTCACAAAAGGTTCTTAAGTAACTTCAATTTAACTTTCAACTTTCTAGCCTTGCTTTGCTTTGCAATTTTTTAGATTTTTAGTCCTTTTGCCATGCTTAGCTCCTTGCTTTAAATTCTCCTTTGCTCAACTTCCTTCACTCAATGCACCTAGTCAATCAAGAACAAACACAACAAGTAACTAAGAAGAAAATAAAGAAAAGACACAATCAAAAGAGTACTAATTCCTATTTGTTTCCAAAACACGGCGTTGCCAATTAAATCCCCAGCAACGGTGCCAAAAACTTGGTGGCTTTAGGCCGCGGTTCACCAAAAGTGTGCAAAGATATGAATTAAGAGTGTGAGTGTACAATGTGGCCGAGTTTTAAATTTATAAAAGCCACTACTACCTCTAACCAAAAATATAGCTAGGGTGAGTAGGGATCATCCCAAGGGATTGTGGGTGCCTTTGCAATGGAAACAATATATAGGGTTAGTAGGTCGAGTGATCAAAGGTTGGTTGGATTGATTGATTAAGCTATTATGTGAATGAAATTAGAGTAAACAAAATTCAATGATTAATAAAGTAGAGAAAGATATAAAGGGGAGGACTTGGGGTACTAGAGCTCACCACTAAGCTTGACTTCACTAGACACTAGCAATTGTATATTAATGGGGAAATTGACTTGTAATTTGTGTGTGTGTGTGACATTAATTGAAACTAGGCATGGATGGCAAATAAGCATAGATTGTTAAGCCAAATCAAATGGAAAGCACAACCTATCAAATGAGACCAAAATCCATTCAATGAAACCACAATTTATGCACACACTACTATCTAGAAACATACATCTAATGCATTCATAAGTATGGAACACCAAGGAACAAGAGTAGATTGTCCATCTATCTATGAATTTAAAGTAGCTACACTACATCTACACTAAAGACATGAAATTAAACTAAATAAGCTAAAGGTGTGGTACAATCCATTAAGAAACAAGTGTGAATCATCAAATAAATTGCAAAAGTGTTCAATTAAGCTCTATGTTAGATCAACTTCATCCATACACATAGACATGTATAAATTCCATTAAATCTAGAGAAAAGCACATGAATCATCCATTCTATCATACATAAACATATGGTTAGAAGTAGATAATCAATTGAAAGCGTTAATCTATACACATCTAGTAGAAACCACAGGATAAATATATAAATCCAAGATCAAAACATTGTTACAAATAAATCCCCAAAAATATACAAAGAACTAAGTCTAGGAAGCAAACTTAGGAGCTACTCTAGCCCCAAGTAGATGTCTAGCCACTCATTGAAGTAGTCATCCAACCCTCAAGGGCTATCACCATGGTAGGATTGACCTCCTTCTTGATGGAAACCTTAGAAGAATGGAAGAACTCCCAAAATGTGTAAAGCTCTCTAATGTCTAGCCTCCTCTCCAAGATAAGAAAAATACAAGTTATGTTGAATGTTACAAGTTATGATTAAAAAATGGCTCAAAATCCTTATATAAGTAGGTCAAGTGTCACACCCAATGGTCTGGGCTCGTACACTAAGGTCCCTCCAATGATTGCACCATGAGCCAATTTTTAATGAGCTGGAATCTATTTTTTTTTGGACTTGAGGAGGTTCGATCGATCGAACTTGGCTGAGATCCATCGAATGCTGCAGAGATCGATCTTCCTTGGTGGTGCCTTTTTGAATAAAGACAAATCTCTGAGATATTTTGGGATATTTTTGGAAAGAAGATAAAAGTGATAGGTAGATGGTAGGTGTGGATAAGATAGGATAAGATCGAATCATTTCGATCGATCTGGGAAATGTTGGATCGATCGAACTTGTTAGATTTTTTTGGATAAGGACAAGGGCTTGGATCCATCTCGAATTGTTTAGATCGATAAACTTTGATCGATCGAAGAAATGTTGAGATCGATCGAACATGCTGAATTTCCACACTTTGCTTCATTTTGCTCCCACTTTGCTCCTTTCTTCCATTTAGCTTGAGTTAACTTCTTTAATGCTCTTATTTGGCTGAATTGACTTATTTTTGGTATAAGGACCTGAAAAGGGCAATAACACGAAATTAGAATAAAATGGGGAAATAAGATAGATAGAGGTCCTAGAATGCTCAAGCTTAAGGGGTTTAAATGTGCACTTTTTAGTGCTCATCACCAAGGGCCAAACGGTCATTTGAAACCATTTCATAATTTTGGATTTCAAAATTTCCATTTCAAGTTCATTTTCGCATTTTTGGCGGTCGAGGGGTTGGATTTTGACTCGACCATTTCCAGGAGCCGTGGACTATTCCCACGAGCTTAAAATCACCTTTTACATTTGTGTGCATGATCGTTTTCAAGAAAAACTCTTTCGTTTGTGTTTTGAGCCTCTTATGGACTTATTTTCAAATTTTCTTGCATAATCTGGCTTAAGGGCATTTTTGGGATTTTCTTTGGGAAATAAATTCCATTCTCGACTCTATTACATAGTAAATGTGATTTTAGGGGGAGTTTTTCATGAAAGTTTTCTAAAAAATGTCATCTTTGTCTCAAAAACCGTGTTCCAAATTCATTTTTTGCATTTTCTACTGTTTCTATAATTTTACTGTTTATGCCCAGGTTGAACCTGTTCAAGAATGTTGAACCGGTTCAAGAGTCAATTTTTGGTCCAGCATGGATGTTCTGTCCATGTAGAATCGGTTGAAGTCCTCCAGAGATTTTCTGCAGGTTCAGTTTTGGACTTCTGACTTTGAACTGACGTAACTTCTTCGTTTCAACTCCGAATTAGTCCATTCTTGAGTCTAAACTGACCGCATCAAAGTAAGATTTCCAATGGTACCAATTTTAGTTCTAGATTCTTTTCCTAAATCGAGGTATACTTGTTTTAGTGAGAGGGTGTCAGATTTGGTTCGAACCGGGATAGGGTTCATTTGGGATTTCACTTCCTTTGGCCTTGGGACTTCATATGAAGTTACCAAAGGATGTTTTTGGGTGTTTTTAATCTTATTTGACTTGTTCGAAGTCAAATTCCTTCCTCTTAAGGTAAAATGACCATTTTACCCTAGATCCCTCTCTTATAGGGTTTGGATACCCTTGGCTCCGTTTTGCTTCCGTTTAGTCTTGAAACTTCTCGGAAGGTCACTATTGTGTCTTAAGGATGATGTACATCTTTAAAGACCTTATCTTTTGTTCTAGCTTCCGCATTTTGGATCTGTTTCAGGTCATCACAGGGCACACTGGGTTTAAAAAATCAAGGGTTGACACAGGTGGTATCAGAGCTCCTAGGTTTAAAAACCTTAGGATGAAGGGTTTTGGGTGCATATCATGCTTGTATTGCCATGCTCTATGTTTTTATTTGCTTCTTGATAACATGTTGAATCTGATCACATGTTTACGTGCTTATGTGGACGTATGTTTATAAGTTTACTTTAATTGTCTCAGCATGATATATATGGTTGTTGCTTTAGTATATTGTATGTGCAAGTCTATCTAAGAACATTGTATACTGATGAGCGCTAAAAAGTGCACTTTTAAACCCCTTAAGCTTGAGTGTTCTAGGACCTTTATCTATCTTATTTTTCCATTTTAATACTTATTTGTGTTTTTGTCTATATCAGGTCAATAATGTTAAAATGGGCTAAAAATGATTTCTTAAGGTCTTTTTGGAGTCAAACTAAGTTTTAGTGATGATCCGGAGTAAAAGGAGGCTGATTTGGAGCAAAAAGAGGCCAATACTGAAAAACTGCCAAGTTAGATCGATCCAACTTTTTCAGAGATCGATCACTTTTTCTGAGATCGATCAAAGTTGGATCGATTGAAAATCAAAGTTGGATCGATCAAACTTTTCTCTGATCGATCAAACTTTTTCTCTGATCGATCGAACTTTTGCTGGCAGCGAGCTGTCTTATTCCCGTGCGCGCCCAAAAGTCCACCTACCACACAATACAGGATTAGAAATTTTTGGGGCTATATTCCTGACTTAGTGACTAAGAAAAGGACCTTCTATTTAAAGGGAAGTGACCTATTTGTAAAGAAGCTTTTTATTTTTTTATTTTTTACATTGTAATTTATATTTCTCTCTCTAGTAAAGTTAGAGATTAGGGTTAGAAGAAAAGAAGAAAGTGGAGGCACATCTCAAGATCCATTTATAGACCACTCTCTCTCTCCATATCTAGAGCTTTAAAGAAGAAGAAGAAGAAGATGAAGCCATATTTGGAGCTTGATTCCATGACTACATCCACCTCCTCCATGATTGGCTAGATCTATACTTAGGGCTTGGATGAGCCCCAAGTCTTGTGTAATCTAAACCCTTGTATTTCTATTTTTGGGGATTTATATATATTGTTGTGATTAGTGTTCTAGCCTTGTGAATTTAATAAATCTTGGTATATTTCTATAATTTCTATGGTTTAATTCTTCCTATTAATTCTCTAGTTTGTTTACATGTCTATGTGTGATTAAATTAGGAATTATTTCTTACATGATTCATGTAGATTAATTCTTTCTATTGATTCTCTATTTGATTACATGTTGTCTTATGTGTGATTATTTGGGAATTGATCTCTACACTAGATTCTCTATGTTGGTTGCATGTCTATGTGTGATTAATTAAGGATTTAGTAATGGCTAAGCATGGGTTTTCATTGAATGGGTTTGTCAATTAATTTGATGGTTTATACTTATACTTGATGGGTTGTTCTACAATTTAATTCATGCTTGTAGGTAGGTAGACAATCTATGCTTGCTTAGATATTCGATGGCTTATTATTGCAAATCCTATGATTCTCTAGATTGATGTGTGCTACAATTGTTGTTACTTAGATTGGTCATACTTAAAATTGATGGGTTGTGCTACACTTAGTTTACGTAGACAATTCATACATAAATTAGATGGTCCATGCTTAATATTGCAATTGGTAGTCGCATTTTGTCCACAACAATGTATTCCCCATTAATGGAAAGCAAGTGGTTAATTACACGAGCTTAGTGGTGATTCCAACACCCTAAGTCCTCTCTTCATATCTCTTAAATCCCTATCTCTAATTAGTTTTATTTCACTTTCATTTTAATTAATTGTTTTCTAGTTTAATCAACTAATCTCTATCTTTTGCAATCTTGTGATACGCTAGAGTTGAAGTTAAATTCCAACACGAATAATCCCTTGGGACGATCCCTACTCACTCTTGCTACGTTAGCAGTAGTGTTGGTAGTGGTTTTTATAAATTTAAATTTGACCTAAAAGGCTTTTCTTGAACCTCACATTCACTACATTATTTTGACGTATATAAGAGGCCTCGTCAAATTTTGGCGCCATTGCCGGGGATCGAACGATTTTGTTGGAATTAAACTAGACAATAGTGTTCATTTGATTGCTTTTATTTTTATTTTATTTTCCATTTTATATTCTTTTCTCTTGTTCTCATTATTATTTGTTCAATTAGGTACTTGACTACAAGGAAGGCAAACTTTGGAACTTGAAGCAATAATTGGAGCTTAAGGCTAATATTAAAATTTGAAGTTGCTTAAGGATCATTGTGAGCAATTCTTAAAACTCTCGTATTATAATTGTTTCACTTCTTTGCATGCTTGTGATAGCCCTTGTTGAGGCTCATTAAATTGCTTTATTTTAAGTCCAAGCATAGGCTTCTTGTTGAGACCATTATTTCTTGCATTTGGATTTTAATTGTGAATGGATGAATTATTTGATCCAAGTTTGGGGGGAAATTATATCCCTTCACCTTATGCTCCTCCATCATATTTTAATCCTTATGAGATTGAGTCCAATTCATTTCATGCATCTTATTATGGACTTGATCACTCATTTAATCCTTTTTATGACTATTAACCTCCCCCACCATTTTATGAAGAACCAACTCCATCACTTTATTCACCCGGATTTGAAGAAAAAGTGTTAGCTTTACTTGATGTGCATATTTCACAGACTTCACTTATTAATTCTCATTTTCAAACTTTAGCCAAGTTAGAAGCTAAAGTTGAGCAAATTGCAAGTACTCTTTCTCGTCAAGAGGAGGAGGAATAGGAAAATAAAAAAATGGCAAGAACTTCAATGTATATAGATAAGGATGATGAGAGTGAAGAGGAGGATGAAACAAGTGAGCTAATGTCTAGCACTCTATCTTGTATAGAGGAGGAAGTAGCAAGTGAGTTAGTGGCTAATCCAATAGAGTATAACATGATTAATGAGGACTTTCCTCGTTTTGATTATGATTTTATCTCGGACATTACTACTCTAGAGGGTGGGGAGATGTTGACCACACTTGAGGTAGGAGAGAAGGAGGAGGAACTTATTGAAGAGACCCTCCTGAGACATGCCTTTTTGAAATTTATAAAAATTGTGGTTTTGACTTTGAAAGCTCCAAAAATGAAGTGAACTCTCTAATGGACTCCTTAGCTAATTTGGAAGGTGAGGAGATGGTGATTTTTAGGAAGAGAAGAGGGATGAAGAGAAAGTGTTCCTTGATATTCCAAATAAGTCTTTGAAAGACAATGCTTCACCAATTATCAAAGTGAATAATCATTTAAATGTGTTTTAAGAACACAACAAAGAGGCAAGCCTAACCATGATTGATTTTCAAGACCGTGGATGAAAGGAACAATATCATCTCTTTTATTTCTTTTCAAGTCATTCTTTTGGAGGATGATTTCATTGTCATAAGTGGGACATTAAACGAGAAAAGTGAAAAGAGAGTCAATAAGGATATTTCATATCCGGTTTTTGATTCTTTTGATTAGTGAGTTAGCCCAACGTCTTGCTAGAGACGTTAAACACTAGTATTCGTAGAGTTTTCAACTCTATTCCTCTCCTATTTATTTTTATAATTTATTTATTTAATTTTTTTTTTTGTTTTTGTTTTTTGTTTTTCAGTCTCTATTTTTGTTATCATCATTGGGGCTTAGCATAGGGTTTTCTGCACTTTTATGTTGAAAATTGAGCATTTTGCATAAGTTCGATCGATCTCAAATAAGAGTTCGATCGATCGAACTTCATACCTGCATCAAACCTGCATCCAAATCACTCTCTGTCTCATCGATCCAAGAAAATCTTCAGATCTCAGTTCTCAGTTAAATCGATCAGAAGACCTTCGATCGATCCAAACATCAAGTTCGATCGACCTGTAGTTTCAACACTTAGAAAAAATTTGAGCCTACATCAACCTGCATATTTCATCTCTTTGTCAGATCGATCAAAAACATTCCTAGATCGATCTAAAGTTCTTCGATCGATCCAACTTCATTATTGGATCAATCTTGAGATTCTATACTTAGAAAAATTTTCAAGCACTGCAAATTTCATACTCTCTATCCCATCGTGCGAGCATAGATCGATCATAGCTTTGCCCCTTTGAATTTTTGACTTTTTCTTCTTTCTATTTTTATTTTATTTTATTTTTCATCTTCTTTGACTTTTGTTATTTCTTTTATTTTATTTACTCTCTTTTCTCTTATAAAAAAAAAAAAAGGTTTTAAAATTTGTTAAAAATACAAAAGTATTTTTGTTTATTTTATTTTATTTTTGAAAACCCCAAAAAGATTTTTCTTTTATTTTATTTTCATTTTTACTTTCAAGATTTATTTTTATTTCAAACTTAAAAAATAAAAAAATAAATCCCAAAAATATTTATCTTTTCATTTCTTTTATTTTATTTCCTTTTATCTTATTTCCAATAAAATCCAAAAATATTTTGTTTAACTTTAATTTTTTAATTTTTCTTAATTTTTAATTTTTAATTTCGAAAAAAAATAATAAATAAAATAAAAAGAAGACGGTTTTTCAAAGTAGCATTTCGTCTTGCTAGAGACGTTAAACTTAGCACCCACATGACACATTGTGTCATTTATCTCTTGTTTCATACATGTTCATTTTCATTTTTATTTCTTTATTTTTCTTGCATTTTGTTTCATTGTACATACTTTCCTAAAAAAATAAAAAAATAAAAAATAAATAAAAAACAAATTTTTGCATCCCTTATTTCCTTGCATTTTCATTTCTTGCATGTTTATTTGTTTTATTTTTGTGTGTGTGTACATACTTATTATGTCATAAAAAAAAAATGAAAAACAAAAAGCTTGTAAAGAAATTTTTTATCTTTTTATTTTTTACATTGTAATTTATATTTCTCTCTCTAGTAAAGTTAGAGATTAGGGTTAGAAGAAAAGAGGGAAGTGGAGGCATATCTCAAGATCCATCTCTAGACCACACTCTTTCTCCATCTTTAGAGCTTCAAAGAAGAAGAAGAAGAAGAGGAAGAAGAAGATGGAGCCATATTTGGAACTTGATTCCATGACAACATCCATCTCCTCCATGATTGGCTAGATCTATACTTAGGGCTTGGATGAGCCCTAAGTCTTGTGTAATCTAAACCCTTGTATTTCTATTTTTAGGGATTTATATATATTGTTGTGATTAGTGTTCTAGCCTTTTGAATTTAATGAATCTTGGTATATTTCTATAATTTCTATGATTTAATTCTTCCTATTAATTCTCTAGTTTGTTTACATGTCTATGTGTGATTAAAATTAGGAATTATTTCTTACATGATTCATGTAGATTAATTCTTTCTGTTGATTCTCTATTTGATTACATGTTGTCTTATGTGTGATTATTTGGGAATTAATCTCTATACTAGATTCTCTATGTTGGTTGCATGTCTATGTGTGATTAATTAAGGATTTAGTAATGGCTAAGCATGGGTTTTCATTGAATGGGTTTGTCAATTAATTTGATGGTTTATACTTATACTTGATGGGTTGTTCTACAATTTAATTCATGCTTGTAGGTAGGTAGACAATCTATGCTTGCTTAGATATTCCATGGCTTATTATTGCAAATTCCATGATTCTCTAGATTGATGTGTGCTACAATTGTTGCTACTTAGATGGGTCATGCTTAAAATTGATGGGTTGTGCTACACTTAGTTTAGGTAGACAATTCATACATAAATTAGATGGTCTATGCTTAATATTGCAATTGGTAGTCGCATTTTGTTCACAACAATGTATTCCCCATTAATGGAAAGCAAGTGGTTAATTACACGAGCTTAGTGGTGATTCCAACACCCTAAGTCATCTCTTCATATCTCTTAAATCCCTATCTCTAATCAGTTTTATTTCACTTTCATTTTAATTAATTGTTTTCTAGTTTAATCAACTAATCTCTATCTTTTGCAATCTTGTGATATGCTAGAGTTGAAGTTAAATTCGAACACGAATAATCCCTTAGGACGATCCCTACTCACTCTTGCTATGTTAGTAGTAGTGTTGGTAGTGGTTTTTATAAATTTAAATTTGACCTAAAAGGCTTTTCTTGAACCTCACATTCATTATATTATTTTGACGTATACAAGCGGCCTCGTCAACCTATCTAAGAACATTGTATGTGCTAGTCTATCTAAGAACATTTTATATACTTGTAGGTCTCAGCATGTTGTATGTGATTGTCTGCCTTAGCATACTGTATATGTTTGTCGGTTTCAGTACATTATATGTGTTAGTCTGTTTTAACATGTTGATTTACACTTGTCTACTTAGCATGAGGGTTATGCTTGTTTGCCTTAGCATATTGTATGTGCTTGTTATCCTTAGCATGGCTGTATGTTGCGTGTGTCGACATGCCTTATGTGATCCTTTACTACTTATGTGAGTATGCAGTCCATTGCTGTGTTACATGTTAACTGCTTATTTCTATATCTTGTTTTGGCATTGCGGGTTATCTCAGCTTGGTTGGTTGAGATTGATGCTAGGGCATCGTCTCTTGGAGTTTCGTGGTGACCTTGATGTGGTGACATCATTGGGGTCTTATTTTTAGCATCATGGGACGATGAGTCAGATTGACTCGAGTCCTTCCTTGGGGGTTTGGGAGGTTTGTTTTCTTGAGCCTCAACGGCGGGGTTTTTATGTCATTTCTTCTTAGAATGATGGTTAGCGATTTGATAGGTGTGTTGACCTGTGATTCTTCTTGTCTTGCCTTAGACAGCTCTTACGAGCAATGGTTGGGGTGTGAGTGGCTTCATGTAATTAATTGCATTAGTGAAATTAATTACTCTCCCTTATCATGCAAGACTTGGGATTCTATGTTTAGGGTTCCGATAGGATCCTATAGAGTTCCTATCGAACTTATCGGCGTCTTGAGAGGTGGTCTCTTGTGGATGTCTTGTAATGTCTAGTGTTGGGACTATTCATTACATCGTTATTGTTTTGTGTGGCATTAGGACTCCACCTTGGGTTGAGTCAGTCTTGGGATAGACTTGTAGGCTCTCCATTTCGGGAACCTTAGTGTTCATTCTGGGAGATGATTCATTTCCTCATGGTGAGAGATTGGAACCATCCGGGTTTTTGAGCTTCACTTTTAGCGAGTTCGTCTTTTTGAGAGGCATTTCATCCCTTCGTGTTTATGATTTTGCGGGATTGTTATTTGCATAGTCACTCTTAGATGTTTATATGCCTTGTTGTTTTGAGCATGCCTTAGCAACATGTTTAGGGGATGTGACTATTTAGTGTTATGTATTGATGTAGATGATGTGTTTTTCATTTACTATATCTGCTTGTCATACTAGCATCATAGGTGATGTGTAGTGTGTCTCTGATGCTTGACTCCTATATGATAGGTAGCATATTTGATAGCCCTTGTACACTATGCGTTTAGTTGTTTGGTGCGTGAATTTTCGTTTACGTTTAGTATACTTGTACATAGTGTACTTGCGCGTTGTATATATTTCAGTTCATTTTGGTTTAGTATACTTGAGCCTATATACTTGTCTACCATGGATTTAGTACTGCATAGTATACTTGTGGATGTATACTTGTACTTATATATTGTGTTTCCATTTCGATATTTCTTAGTATGCTCGTGAATGTATACTTGCATCTGTATATATGTTTTATGACTAACTGTTTTATTAGTTCATTCCTTTTTTATCATTCCGTACTGTGCTGGGTGTTGTATGACATTGGTTGTCGGGATTGTGTGTGTGAGCTTGATTTGATATCTTGATTCCTAGGCATAGCCATGTAGTAGGTCAATCTTAGGATGACGTAGAGATTCTTGGGTAGATTATCTTGTTAAAAGTCATTGTGACTAGGGTGATAATGATATTGTTGATTTTATAAAGTCTGATCCATTGGCTTGAGGGCATAGACTCTTCGGGCTTTGGATTCATGACTGATGTGGTTGACAACGGTGTTTTGAGACTTGGGGTTATCAGTTTTTCAAGTATTGAGGATTTAAGGCCTTAAGCGTAGCGGTGCCTATAACACTGTTATCAAAGTTTTGGATTAGCCAGAATGGTCGGCTGGACATTTTGGACCATATCGCAACTCTCACAAAATGCCTGGTTTTCGTGGTGTTTTTGGTAATAATCATTTGACATTGATGACATTTGTATCGATTGATTTCACGGGTAAGCTTATTAGGGACAGATGACGAATTGGGGCTTTATACTGTTATGATACCGTATAGGTTATGTGTGGACGAGTGCTACTTGTCGTCGATGCTACCTTGTATTACCTAGCTAGTAATGTGAGTGTGGGCGGGCACTTGATGCTATCAATGCTACCGCACCTTGGGTACGTTGTGTGCGGGTTCTAGTCATTATTCGTGCTACCATGTTGCTTTTGGTTATGTTCCTTGTTTCGAGGTGTAGTTGCCTTGGTCTCCTTTGGGTGGTTGACATTGGGTTAGTATGTCAATTCGTTGGAAAGGTGTCTCACGGTTTGTGGTTTCTTGTCTTTCCGTTGATCTTGAGACCTTTGGAGTTGTCCTTGGGTACTTTAGGATCCATCTTTCAGTTTGACCTTGTGTACGGTACTTGTTCGGTTCTTCTGGGAATGTACCTGATTTCGGGGACGAAATCTCTTTAAGGAGGGTAGGTTGTAATGACCTGGTCATTTCCTTCCTTTTCCTTTTTCTCTATTTTTATGGATTAATTTTTTTTGTTAAAATTTTCCTTCACGTAACCTCATTCTTTGTGCTCGGAGTTGGTTTTTGACTCCTTGTGCTTTCATTCTTGTTGGTTTCCTTGAGGGACGTAGCTTTACTTTTGGAGGAAAGTTCGCCGGTTGTCTCTTTTTCCCGTAGGGGCGTGGATGAAAATATTCTTCAGAGACATTTTTGTTTCTTGGGGTGTTTTTCATAAATATCTTTTGAAGATATTTTGGTTTAGGGGCTTTTAAGAAAATATCTTTTGGAAGATATTTTCATTTGGGGTCACTTGTGTAGTTATCCTTTTGTGTAGGGGCCTTTGTGAAATTAATTAAAGTTAATTGCTAAGTGTCCCCTTAGGGCTTGAATCCCCGTACGGGATTAATTTTCATATTTCATCGAGTCATGTACTCTTAGAATTGCCTTGCGGTCGAACCCTACAATTTTTGAGTTTTCGACCCCTATTAGCGCCAAACTTGTTTGGGGCATATCTCTCTGCTCGGTACTCATTTTTTTATACCATTTCTTTTGTTGTTCATCTTTTCTCATTTTGGTTCTTTTTCGTTCAGGGAGTTTTGCCATTTGAGCGCGTCTGTGCGAATTCCACTTTTTTGGACCCGGCGGGGCCAGTTCGGGGCACTTTTTGAGTTTTTCTATAAATAGTTGAAGTTAGTTTTTCTCCAACAATATTACTGATTATAATCTGTGTCAACATGAAGCCATCAAAGCCTTTTGTTGACTAGGAGTTTTATCAGATTAAGACATGTTTTTTTTTCCTTTAAGAAATCCTCAGTTTTCTCTACATAACTTAGCATGTGACCTTGAAGAGGATTGTCTTGATTATGAAGGTTTGGAAGTTTGAAAAGTTTGCAATTTGGTTACCTACTGCAGTTTCTTATCAAATGATTAAGGCTGGTTCTTTTAATTTGTCTCTTATAGAGTTTTATCCTTATCTGTTCTACCCTAAGTCACACAATTCTTCTCATTAGTGCTGCACTCACCCTCCAAGTGTTTTCGCTCTTGCTTTCACTCTTTCACCTCCTGCTTTATGTGACTTAGATTCTGCCACATGGATGATGGTAGGGGGAAACTAGATTCAAATCTGACGTTGGTTATTATTTTACACCAATGATGTATTTTACTATTTTTTATTTTATTTTATTTTTATTTTTTGAATGATAAAGCAAACACACACACACATCCTTTTTGGCCCACATCCGGGCTCGAACTCCTCTACTTCTTTTCAAGGTTATACCTATGTCAAATGCAAGTCCCTTCATGCACATGCAAATTGGGAAATTTTTAAAAGATTTAACATGAAAACATAAGGATGCCAATCTAAATGTTATAAGTTGCATATCAAGATCAAATTAAGTCTTACTGACTTGTTAAGCTCCAAAGAATTTGATTAAACTTAAAGAAATCTACAGACACTCATCAGACTGAATCAAAGTTGTTTTGTTTCAACCATCAAAGACTGATCAAAGATAGGAAGTCTTTACAACTGATATAAAATGGGATGTCAACACCAATAAAATTTGAGTTTCAAATTCAATTAAAGAATCCACTTAAGGGTTATATATGGTCCATATATTGATATTTTTTATGTAAAATAATTTTTTTATAATTATATAGTGAACAAATTTTTTTTTTTTTTTTTTAGAAGTTGGACATATTGAACAATAATATTGAAAATAACAAAAAGTTAGAAAATTTTCATAAATGCGGAGGGAAAATTTTGCTCCAATAGTGACAAGACACTATAATGAACCATAGGCTGATTGACCATCCACATAAATCTATAACGAACCATAGGCTGATTGAACAACCACATTAATCTGGTAGTAAATGAAAATATTCCATAGGTACTGCATGAATTTTTATTTGTGAAATTGTGATTTTATCTTGAATTAGGTGGGTGCTCATTTTCACCTTATTTGGTTTTAAAAGTAATTTTTTTAATATAAAATATATATTAATATAGAAAAGAGAGAAAAAAATACCAAAACTTACTATTATAACATCTAAACACTCATATAACTTAATAATTTCAATTTAATTCGCCACTATATACATTTGGGAGACCTTTTCTATTAAATCTTCAAATAATTAAAATTAAAAACTACAATTTTTCTACTGTTAGGCGCTGAATGTTATACATTTTAGCCCCTTTACTTGCTTATTTTATTTTCTTAATAATAGTTTATTTCTGGTTTTACATTGTTTTATTGTTTTTATTTATTTCAAGGCTTTAATTGTAAAATCAGTCAAGACTAGTGATTCTGAGCTTTAACAGATGACATTCCATGGGACCGAACAATGTTGAAGATCCAAGTCTAATTATACTTAGAAAATATTCCAAAAGAAGCCACAAGTTGATGAGAATGGAAATGTGATACCCCTCGATTCTAGAACCACGGGTGATCAAGTCCGGGCACAGATCCGAAGGATACCAGACAATCAATATATAAACAAGCAGGAATAAAACTGAATTAAGAATAACATAATTATACGCTGAAAAGAATTCTAATTGTAAAACCTCCAAAATAAAAGTTTTAATATAAATAAAATTTCCAATCCGTACAACTCGGAAATCCATCTAGTGGACCCCTAATATTTCCAACTGGTAAAATATTTACAGAATTAAAATCCAAAACCAAAATAAGAAAGAAAATCCTATGTAGTCGGAAGAGTGAGTGACTGTATCTGCATCACCACGATCAAACCCTAAGCCTGGTACTCACGAACACCTGAAAAATAAAGGTGGGTCAAGCCCACATGCAAGTTCCATCCTACTACAATCCGTACATAAACCCGATATGCAGATACATCCTAGATAGCTCGGCAATATCTACAATAGTCCATAGATATATAAATACACACTATAGGATGCTCACTAGCCTATAACATAGTTCAGCCTGGGTAGAAGGTGATATATAAAACACGTTTTTCAGCGGCCAAGTACCTAGACCTACCAGGGAATATTTGCTATATCTAGCTACTCAACCTTTGCGATATACGCACCCTAACCGTGATTAGGAGACTCAAGCTTGTATCACAGTACCATAATATATATATAAATTCCTTCCTAATGCCGAAAGATAAAACAAGCATCCATTATGTCGTTCAACTGTTTTAGTTGACAGGACATGTATCCATGTAGGAGTTAACTATTTTAGTTAATCCATTCCGTATGTAAGAAGGGGTAGGACTTAGCTTTTTGATCTAATCCATCCCTGATATGTCACCGTCCCATACCGGTACATATAATGCAAATGATCCATAAACGATGCACATTCATTAGAACATCAAATAAATTCAGAAACTAGCATAATAGAAAACCGATATTATTAAGATCCTATTATGCATCCAGTATATGATTATAATCATAGATCCTCCTTTTAAATTGTTAAAGTATTGATAAACAATTTAAGCCATCCATTTTCATATAATTGACAGAACAGAAATTATGACAGTTCAGCAACTATCATTCATAACATAATATAATGAAAAACAGAATTATAAACTGCACATTATACTAGAATTCCCAACCAATACATCCATACTAGTTCATTTACATTATTAAAACGAAGACTAGCATATAAATCCTCCTCAATCCTTGTCGGCATGTAAATTAATATTTAATCCTCATGGCGACTATTTAATCCCCAACTATAAGTCCGAAGCATGATCTAATGATACTCAGATATAAAAACTGAACACATTTTATTTGAATGCCAAAACCACCTCCATGCTAGTCCATTTAGTTTTCTAAAGCAAGACTAGCAATTACAACTTCCACTGCTCCTGACAGCATATAATTTAGTATCTAAATTTCATGATGTCTATAACTGTAGTAGAAACCAACATTCCTGGGACCCATACATTATATATTTCATTTATATAACCTCACAAAAACAACTTTTATTTTAGTCCGTTTAATTTACTAGTACCACGCTAGAAATTAACCCTTCCACCCTCCTTAACTACATGCTTAATTAATAATTAAAAGTCATGACCTCCACTCCCATAACCTCAACCAATAATTCTAGGTCTTTTAATAGATTAAATACATCATTTTAAAACCTCTCCATTAAATTTGCTTAAACATCACGACAAGAAATTTAATTTCTTCCAAGCCGTAAACCGCATGTGAATTTAATTTTAAATCCCAAGTTGATCAAGTTCCTAACATGAATTAATCATTCATGGGTATAATTAATCATTCTTGGATATAATCCTATTTAATTACATCATTCAAATCCATCCAACCAAGTTTAAACACACACTGGAGCCCTGAAATCACAAAATTCACGTACTGGGCACTTTATAAAATTGGAGCCGCCTCCAATTTTAAGTTGAGCCGGCTCCAATTTTAAGTTGAGCCACCTCAACTCTTTGTGGAGCCGGCTCCACTTCAATGGAGCCGCCTCCATTGAAGTGTGGAGCCACCTCCATTTCCCCAGCCTCCGTTTTTCCTTCTTTACTTCCTCTGTGTTGCCTTCTTCGTGTCCGGCAAAGCCTCCACCCTCTGTCCCACCTTTTGTTAAAGATTTCTAAGGTTCAAATTAAGTCCTAACAAGCCTAGAAACTTCTTTTATTCCAGCATGAATTACCTAGCAAAAGCTTAAACCATGAACGCAACAGTTTATGTTTTCTCCGTTTATCTTCTTCGCGTCCGACGAAGTTCAACCCTCCGTTCTAGAATTTTTCTTACATTCCTAGGGTTCAATTCAAGTTCATTAAATCCTAGAAACTCCTCAAATTCTCTTGTGAAATTAATGACAAAAAATTTAAAACCAAAACACAACAGTTCATAGTTTTAAAAGCGAACAGGGGTTTAAAATTGTACAGAGACTCTATCACGCATAAACATCCATTTTAATAATTAAATTAGATTCCTGGAGACTATAGAGAATGCACAAAACACAAGTTTACAGGAAGGAGATAGAATGAAACTTGCCTTTAGATTTCATTTTGAAACCTTACAGCCGCATCGTCTCTAAGTTTCAGAATTCTCTTATACTGCTCCCACCTCTGACCATTGTTCCATTCCTCTGTTCTTCCTCCTTAGCTTCATAGATTAATACTACATGAATAATGTTTTATTTTAACCCTTGCAGACTACACAAGAATATACACCTTGAAGTGCATACAACCTTCTCAATGTATCTCTGTTTTTCCTCTTAAATTACCCTTACGTGAATAGGGTTTTCTCCCAAAAACCCTTGCAAAATATATCGTTATATATATATAGACTCCTCTGAAACCCTAATCCCAAATCCAATAATCCTAACCCTAAGTCCAGCCCAACTACAAGTCGGCTACCTAATTACTTAATCATAACACCCTAAACCTAATTATCACCCAACATGGTAATAAACAAGTGACCACAATAGTTACGTTCATTATACATATATCTGGAATAAAATTAACTAACTAATTAATTAATTACCCTTAAACATAATTAAGGAAAATAAATAAATAATTATGACTAAAAACCACATAGAACACACATAAAATTTCAAGTCAAATGAAAAACAAAATAAAACACACTTAAACAATATTAATTTAAACACACAATTAATCAAGCAATTAATTTAAACAAATACAATAAACACAACTAGTCAAATAAGTACATAAGTCACTTAGATAATCAAAATTAAATTCCCATTTTATCCTTTTGAAAACTAGGGGTATTACAGGAAAGAAGAAGAAAAAGAAAACTCCTTCTCCAAAAAGGAAACTTTTGCCGAAGTTGGTAACTTGAACCCGTTTTGGTAATCTGGCTGTATCTTTCTCCTCGAGTGTCAAAATAGCTAAATTCTCGTGTAAGTTGAAAGGAAAGAGCTACAATTTTGTATTTCACGAGGATTCGCTAAAACAGCTGTTTACCTTGTTAAAATTGGCCTGGAAGTCTGTATGAATTTTGGAGTCCTTATTTGATAGAATTTCTATGTATGTCTTCCATATAAACAAGGGAACTTTAAGGCTGATATTTTATTATTTAAAGGGAGTCCTCTACAACATTGAATCATCATACAGAGGAGCTTGAGGCTGAGATCAGAAGAGAAGCATTCAGAAGAAGTAAGGGATCAATCCATAACGGTAAAGATGTCTTCCTCAACTATGAAGAATTCCACTCCAGTCATGCTTAGCTAAACGCTTTGCTAGGGCTGTGATGTAGCCCTAGCTTAGCACACTGTTTTGATTGTATTTAATTATTGGAGAACAATTTTTATCATGCATGATTGTGTAATCTATAGGGTTTTTAATTGAATTTTTAATAAGAATCGGTTTTAGAGTGTTAATTCAATTACAAATATTTTTCTATCTTGTCTTAGATATTTTAATCTTGTGATTGAACACAATTCATTCACTTCTTGTAGTTGTGAATGAGATGATTACACAATGGTATTTCTCTGAATATAATGTTAGAGATTTGATGGATTATGCTTAGAAAAGATAGTCCATGCTACATCCTAGAGTAAAGTAGATAGGTAGATGGTTTATACGAATCGAAGATAGTCCATACTTAGTTTTAAATTATATTATTTTCTAGCAGAATTAATATGTGCTTGTAGCCATGACTAATTCCCTATGCATGTTATATGATATATCTCCAATAAATTGATGCAATTAACTGGTGGTGCGACGTTAGTGGTGAAGTCATACCCCTAGTTCTCTCTCTCTATTTTCTACATCCTATTTAATCATTGTTCTTTAGTTTATTTTATTTTTTGACTTAGTTAATTTAGAATTAATCATCACATTTCGATTATCCTACTTTTAAGTTAATTTAGAATTTAAGAAATCTATTGACAAACTTATTTTACACAAGTCTCTTGGGTAGGACACCCTTACAAGTAAACCCTATCTGCAAAGACTCGTGCACTTGCAAGTGGTGCATATAAATCTCACAACAAGTTTTTGGCGCCGTTGCCAGGGATTTGTTTTAGTTCTTGACAGATAATATTAAATTCTATAATTAATTTCAACTAGGATCCTAGTTTAGGATTTAAATTTAATTTAATTTAATTAATTAATTTATTTATTTTGATACTATTTTCTTTTAATTATTGTAGGTGATATAATATGCTTGGAAGACGTTCTTTGTCACTCCCTCAGCTTTCGTTAGACCCAAAAATCGAAAGGACTCTCAAAAACTTGAAGAAAGATTTTGGAGGCCTTAAAAAGGAAAAAATGGGGGATGATCCACCAGCAGCAGAAGTAGTTCCCTGTTTAAAGGATCACTAGTTAATATCGAGATGCTATTACTTGTTTTGCTCAAGGCCTGATGAGCCTTTTCATGAGGCTTGGGAAAGATTCAGAGACCTCCTTCGAAAGTGTCTTCATTATGACATGCCAAAATGGCAGCTTGTCAAATTCTTTCATAAGGGGCTTAATGAGGCACAAAGGTATATGGTGGATGCCTCTTGTGGTGGAAATTTTGTGTTAAAGATTGTAGAAGAAGCATGACAGCTTTTTGAAAATATATCTGATAATTCTACACAACATGTCTTACCTTCAGTAGCAAGTCCTCATACCATATTGAGGAGAGCAAAAAGTGTGAATGAAGCAGGAATAAATCAAGGGCTAGCTGAGCCAAATTGAGGCATTAACCAAGAGGGTGGATCAATTGATGACTGCATAGTCAAATTTTATTCCTCCTTCAACTAGTGCTCAAGGCTTTGAAGTGTGCTTTTTATGTTCCAGTCCAACTCACCATGTGTCCATTTGTCCAAGTGCAGCTTAGTATTCAAAAATTCCACAAGAATAAGTTAATGCTACCTATGGAAAGACCGGAGGGAATAATATGTATTCAAACACTTATAATCCGGCTTGGAGAAACCATTCAAACTTCTCATGAACAAATCAAGCCACAGGGACATTAGTTCCTCCACCTCAAGTAGCTCAGGTGCAAGGTAATTTTTAATCTCCATATCAGACTTCAAATCCTCAAGGGTTCACTCCTATGAATGCCTTTAGTCAACCTCAATAATTCTTATCAATGCTCGAGGCAATGATGGCAAAGCATTTAGAGCCAACTAATCAACTTGTGTAGTCTCATTCTCAATCCCTTGCCAAGTTAGAGACTCAAGTTGGCCAACTAGCTCAAGCCTTGAATAGAAGAGAAGATGGTAAGCTTCCTAGTCAACCAGCAGCTAATCCAAGAGGTGTGCATATAATTGATGACATTACTGGCCAAGAAGTCCACCATGAACAAGTGCAAGCAATTACTACTCTGAGAAGTGGTAAAAGAGTTGAAAATAAGGCGGAAGAAAATGAAGCAAAGAAGGATGAAAATTAGAAGAAAAGACTTAGAGAGAAAAATGAGCGTAATGAAAAAGCACAAGAAGTACCTCCAACTATTGAGCTATCTCCAAAACAAAGGCATGCTGTTGTGCCATTCCCTCAGAGACTTCAAGAAACATCAAAAGCAGCAAAGCAAGCAAGCAAACTTTAGGACATAATGGAGATGTTCAAACAGGTGAAGATTAATCTTCCATTACTTGATGCAATTCAACAAATCCCAGCTTACGCTAAATTTCTGAAAGATATGTGTACTCAGAAAAGGTGTTCAAGTAGCTATGTTCCTAAGAATGTGTTATTAACTGAGTAAGTCAGTTCCATAATGTAGCACTGCATTGCTCTAAAATTCAAAGATCCAGGCGCTCCAACAATTTCATGCACAATAGGGAATCATCAAGTAGAGCGAGATCTCCCAGATTTGGGTGCAAGTGTAAACCTTCTTTCTTATTCGGTTTACTTGCAACTCAGATTAAGAGAATTAAAGTCTACTTCCATTATTCTCCAATTGGCAGATAGGTCAACCAAACAGCCTCGTGGTGTTATTGAAGATGTGATCATCAAAGTAGGTAAATTCTACTTCCCAGTGGACTTTATTGTGCTCGATACCGAGCCAGTTCCGAAGCCAAAAAGGCACATTCCAGTGATCCTTGGTCGTCATTTCCTTGCAACAGCAAATGTAAGCATAAATTGTAGGGCAGGCGTCATGGACGTATCTTTTGGCAATATGAAGGTGTGCTTAAATATTTTCAATGCTAGTCAATGCCCTTCAGATAATAATGATTTTTTTCTAGTCGATGCCATCAATGAATGTGTTGAGAAGATGACCCCATTTGCATTGACAAAAGATCCACTGGAAGCATGCCTATCTTACTTTGATGCCGAGTCATTTGATGTTGAGAAAAGTATTAAAGAGGTGAATGCCCTACTTAATATGGCGAGTATGCACAACATTCCACCATGGAAGATTCCTATTGAGCCACTTCCACAATTGTCAAGTAAACCACCTATACCATCTTTGGAGTCTCCACCAGAGCTAGAGTTGAAGCAGTTGCCCTCTCATCTGAAGTATGCTTTTCTTGGGCCAGAAAGTACTCTTCTAGTAATTATTTCAGTAGAGCTATCAGACATCCAAGAGGAGAAATTATTAGAAGTACTAGCCAACCATCGAGAAGCTATTGGCTGAAGTGTGGCTGACCTCAAAGGGATTGATCCCTCGGTATGTATGCATCGGATTTTCTTAGAAGATGACTCCAAGCCTTCACGAGAAGCACAGAACCGGTTAAATCCAAATATGAAAGAGGTGGTAAAAAAGGAAGTAGTCAAGTTACTTGATGTAGGCATTATTTACCCGATTTCAGACAGTAAGTGGGTAAGCCCGATTCAAGTGGTTCCAAATAAATCGAGGATCACTGTGGTGAAAAATTCTGAAGGTACTTTACTTCGCCAACGCACTACTACAGGTTCGTGATTGTGTAGAGATTATCGCAAATTGAATTCGAAGACATGGAAGGATCACTTTCCTCTCCCCTTTATTGATCAAATATTGGAGAAATTGGCAGGGAAGAGTTTTTTATTGCTTCTTGGATGGATATTCTGGGTATTATCAAGTTGCCATTCATCCAGACGATCAGGAGAAGACAACTTTCACTTGTCCATATGGTACTTTTGCCTACTGTCGTATGCCTTTCAAACTCTATAATGCACCAGCCACTTTTTAGAGATACATGATGGCTATTTTCTTTGATATAATTGAAAACTTTTTAGAAGTCTTCATGGATGACTTCTTGACGTTTGGGTCTTCATTCAATAATTGCCTGGAGAATTTAGTGCCTATTTTTCAACGATGTAAAGAGAAGAATCTAATCTTAAGTTAGGAGAAAAGTCACTTCATGGTGCAAGAAGGAATTGTCCTTGGCCATATAATATCCAAGAGAGGAATTGAAGTGGACAAAGCTAAGGTCGATCCTCTCTCTAATCTTCCTCCCCCATCATCGGTGAGACAAGTGCGATCATTCCTCGGCCATATACGATTTTACCGACGTTTTATCAAAGACTTCATTAAACTCGTAAGGCCCTTATGCAATTTATTGGGCAAAGATGTTCCTTTTCACTTTGATGAAAAGTGTCTAAACGCATTTGAGCAACTTCGCTCTTTACTGTCCTCTGCACCTATTATATAGGCTCCAGATTGGTCTCTTCCGTTTGAAATTATATGTGAGACTATGCAGTGGGCAACGTCTTGGGTTAGAGAATGGAGAAATTGGCAAGAGTAATTTACTATGCAAGCAAGATCTTAACAGAGGCATAATTAAACTATACCACCACTGAAAAGGAATTATTTGTAGTGGTCTTTTCTTTGGACAAGTTTCACTCTTATTTATTAGGTTCCAAAGTTATTGTGCTTTCTGATCATGCAGCTATTCAACATTTGCTCAACAAAAATGATACCAAGCCAATGTTGATTAGGTGGATTCTATTGCTACAAGAATTCGACCTAGAAATTAAAGACAAGAAGGGTTCAGAAAATGTGGTGGCAGACCACTTATCCAGAATTTTGGTAGATTCATCTTGCACTCTTCTATTACATGGTTTATTCTCGGATGAGCAGTTATTTCAACTTCAGAAGGAGAATCTACCATGGTATGCTGATATTGTGAACTGGAAGGCATTCAGAAGAATTCCGTCTAATTAGACCAAACATGATAAAGACAAATTCTTCTCTCAAGTGAAATTTTATCATTGGGAGGATCCACAGTTATATAAGTACTGCTTGGACCAAATTATTCGTCCTTGTGTGCTAGATAATGAAATTCCAAGCCTTCTGAAGTTTTGTCACACACTAGCTTGTGGTGTCCATTTCAGTGGAAAGAAGACAGTAGTAAAGATCCTTCAGAGTGGTCTAACTTGGCCTTCCTTGTTCAAAAACACTCATAAGTTTGCTAAGGCCTGTGATTGATGTCAACGGTTGGGCACCATTACAAAAAGAGACACGATGCCTCTCTCCCCAATTCTGGTTATTCAAATTTTTGATGTATGGGGAATTGATTTCATGGGGCCATTCCCGATGTCATATGGTAAGGAGTATATTTTGGTAGGGGTGGATTACGTCTCCAAGTGGGTAGAAGCAGTGGCAACACCAACTAATGATCACAAGGTGGTGGTTAAATTTCTTCAAAGCAATATTTTCAGTCAGTTCAGAATGCCAAGGGCAGTAATCAGCGATGGTGGAAAATTTTTTTGTAATCGCTTACTTCGAGCCTTATTTCAGAAATATTCCATCTCTCACAAGGTAGATACTTCTTACCACCCTTAGACAAGCGGTCAAGTAGAGATTTCAAATCACAAGATTAAACATATCCTTGAGAAGATGGTTCGACCGAATCGAAAGGATTGGTCATTACGCCTCAATGATGCCTTATGGGCGTATCGCACTGCATTCAAGACACCAATTGGGATGTGCCATATAGCTTGGTCTTCGGGAAAGCATGTCATTTACCTATAGAATTGGAGCATAAAGCTTTTTGGACTGTGAAAAAATTAAACTTCGACATGAGTCAAGCCGGGGCCAAAAGGAAATTGCAACTAAGTGAATTAGAAAAACATCGCAATGATGCTTACGAAAGCGCAAGAATTTACAAAGCTAGAACCAAGGCATTTTATGATAAGCACATTGTGAGGAAAAATTTCGAGCCAGGTAACAAAGTCTGGTTGTTCAACTTTGTAATACCCCTAATTTTAAAATGATAGTCTCGGTATTTTCTTATATGGTTTTATTGTAATTTTACATTCTTTATGTGTTTATTTGGCTAATTGTTTTAATTGTTGTTAATTAATTGAGTTATTTGTATGAATTATTTTATTTAATGAAATTAGTTGTTTTAATTGTTTAATGGTTTAATTTGATTATTTGTTTTCTTTAATTATTTGGTTTCTTTAATGTCCGCTTATGTGGAATTTAATTGGTTATTTACATTAATTGTTAAATTAGGATCAGTTTTTGGTAAAATGTAGTATATAATTCTAGGGTTTTATATTTTCACGAGTTAGCCGACTTGTATTTTCTTTTTCCTTATCCAAGTATAATTAAAATTAGGTTAATTAGCATTGCCTAGATATATAATTGTATAAGTCTGTCAAGGGTTTTAGAACCCTAATCACGTAACAGTGGAGGCGACAAGATACAGAGAGGTCTAAGAGAAAACAAAGAGAGGGACACTTAGGGTTTAGCTAAGACTAAGGCTACGCCAAGGAGAGAATGAAAGGGTGTTGCTCGTAGGTTGAACCAAGGGGCAACAGAGGAGATAGAGCGGTGAAGGATTGCCAGAAAAGCTAGGAAGACGACGCCGAGATTTTATTCTGAATCTCCAAGGCAAGTTATATTTCCAGCTCTTCCCTTTGAATTGTGTTCTATGCATGCCTAAGTAGTCTCCAAGACTTAAATGGATAGTAAAATTTATCTAATTAGCATACTTGAATTTAATGGAATTGAATTGAATTAAAACTGCTTTTTCGGTTGGTTTATGTTCTTGATTTAATCTAGATTTTTCTTGAATATAAACTTGTTTTGATTCATGTTAGTGATGCAAAATTACTTCTTATAATTAATTAGGACAATATGGGACTTAGAACAGTGGGTTAGGAACTTTAACAAGGGTAATTGGAAAGTCAGGAAGTAGCCTGAGTTGGAAAAGATGGAGTTTGCAGGAGTGGAGGCGGCTTCTTTAGTAAAGAAGCGGCTCCTTTTGTAAAGAGCCTGCTCTACTTAGCAAAGTGCTTGCTCTACTTAACAAAGAGGCAGCTCCTTGAGGAAGGAGGCGGCTCTTTCCTTGTGTGATGAGTTTTAACGTGGTTTTGGGTTTTCAGGGGATCCAGTGTGATTTTGAACTTGTATAGATGGTTTTAAATGATTTAATTAAGCATGATAATACTCAAGAATGATTAGTCCATGCTAGGAATTTGAACATCATGAGATTTAAAATTAAATTTGCATGTTGTTAATGGCTTGGAAGGATTTAAATTGCTTGCCGTTATGTTAGCAAATTAAATGGATGGATATAAATTTACTCTTGTAAATTATAGTATAGTATACTCAGTAAATGTCTGATTTTTCTTATTATACTCTACTTTGGATTTTAATTGATGAACTACTTTATCTGTTTTATCAATTATTGGATTTGTTTTATAGATTATATGCACCGGTATGAGACGGTGGCATATAGGGTACGGATCAGATCAAAACGCTAATTCCTACCTATGCTAGATTTTAATTTTTGAACTGCTTTTATCTATTTTATCAATTATTGAGTTGTTCTATGGATTATATGCACCGGTACGGGACGGTGGCATACTAGGTATGGATTAGATCAAAACGCTAACTCCTACCTATTCTGGATTAAGGAAATGGATTTAATTAAAATATTTAAATCCTAATTATATGTCATGTCTTGGCAATGAACAGTTGACCGGCACTACATTGGTTTTAGATGGAATTTATATATATAATTATGGTACCGCGATATGAGCTTGAGTCGATGGTTAGGGCGAGTATATGCAATAGGATGCATAGTTGGCTATGATAGATTGAGGTATACCCTATTAGGCTTAGGTACTCATGCCCACCTCAGGTGCGTTTTGCATATTGTCTTCTATCTAGGTTGCCTTAGTGTGGATGTATATATATATTTATGGACTAGATAGTTATTGTCGAGTTATCTAGAATGTATCTGCGTATCGGGTCTCTATTTGGATTATAGTTAGAGTAGAACTAGTTTGTGGGCCTGACCCACTGTTATTTTTCAGGTATCGAACGGTTCCAATCTTAGAGCTTGTTCGTGCTGAGCACAGACGGTCACTTATTATTTCGACTACGTAGGACTGCTATTTATATTTAGTTTTGGATTTTCTTTTTAGTTCAGCTTATCTCTAGTTGGGATGTTTATTAGGGGTTCACTAGATGGATTCCCGAGTTGTACTAATATTGGAGGATTATATAATTAATATTTCGAGGTTTTATTAATTAGAATTATTTTCAGCTTATTTATTTATTTATTTATTTTTAAATTCTTTTTGTATTCTGTGTTCATTTAAATATTAATTGTTTGGTATCCCTCGAATCTGTGCTCGGACATGATCATCCGTGGCTCTAGAATCGAGGGGTATCACAGTTGGTATCAGAGCACTCCAGGTTCAAGTGTCTCTAGGATTCAATCATATAAGATTTCCGCGTAGCGTATTCTCTTGATTAGAGCTTAAGTTTAGGATTCGTTGTATTATTTTACGGTCCGTTTAAATCGTATTAATGTCTGTCTTTCTGTGTTAACAGAATGGTTAACTCTAGAAGAGGATAGAACATGCAAGGAAACAGGCAGCAAAGGAGAGCGGCACGTGGGCAACAATATCTCCTACACCGTTAGCAAGTTGAGAAAGAGCAACAACTGCCTAGGTTTCAGGAGGAAGAGGGTTAATTGCACATCGAGCAGGAGGACGTACAGCATACTGAAGAGTCTCAGGATTGGGGCTACAATCAAGGCAGGAATCCAGAGTATTCTCCTTAGTTAGTTTACATTATTGTTCAGGCTGTAGCTGTAGGCGTAGAAACTGCACTTCAGAGTCAGCCACACGTTCAGCAGACGCTAGAAGCAGTACCAGTGGTGCAGAATGTGTGTTAAAGGTCATTGTTTTACCTGCGGAGATTATGGGCATACATCTAACCAATGTCCTGGGTTAGCTCAGAGACAACAGAATGGGGGACCACTGTAACGACCCGGTCATTTGCCTTCCTTTCCTTTTTCCTGAAATTTTACGAATGAATTTTTTTTGTTTAATTTTCCTTTATGAGCTCTGTTTCGTATCGCCTAGTGTCATCTCGAGTGCTCGGAATTGGTTTCTGAGACTCTTTCATGTGAATTGACAACTTCCTTTAAGGATCGAGTCATTTTCGCATTTTTCGTTTTTGGACACTATACGCTATTTTGTTTTTTCCCTATTCTGTCATTTTCCCTATTTCATCTTATCTCCATTTATCAGTTTTTGGCACAACCTCACTTTTCATGCTCAGAGTTGGTTTTTGACTTTACGTGCCTTCATCTTGAGTGGTTTCCTCGAAATACGTATCTTTACTTTTGTAAGAAAGTACTCTGGTTGTTCCCGGTGCCCACAGGGGCATGGATGCACAATTCTTTAGAATCTTTTTCATTTCTTGGGGTGTTTTTCGTAAATATCTTTTGAAGATATTTTATTTTAGGGGCATCTAAGAAAATATCTTTATTTTCATTCTGGGGTAGTTTCGTAGTTAACCTTTTTTGTAGGGGCCATTTTGCAATTAACGAAAGTTATTGGAAAATGTCTCGTCTGGGGCCTGGATCCTCGTACGGGATTCATTTTCATATTTCGTTGAGTCGTGGACTCTTAGAATTTCCTTTTGGTCATTTTTCCCCAATTTCAGAGTTTTTAGACCCGGTTGCTGCTGAACTTGTTCGGGGCATAACTTTGTGCTCGGGACTCAGTTTTTGACGCCATTTCTTTTGTTGTTCATATTTTCTTATTTTAAATCTTTTTCATTCATAGAGTTTTTCCATTTGAGCGCGTCTGCTCAAAATCCACTTTTCCAGACCCGGCGGGGCCCTTTCGGGGCAGTTTTTGAGACTTACTATAAATAGGATGCCCTAAAGTGAAGAATCAGATTTTGGTCATCTTCCCCACCTCTCTTGGCCGGATTTCCTAGCAGCCATGGCTGCCACTTTCTCTCTCATCCTTTGGTCTACTTTTCCTTGGTAGAAATCCTTCGGCCTTAGCATTTATTGCTTCCCTCGACGTGCTCTACCTTTTGCCCTTATTAGAATCCATTTCCGACGATTTTTCGAGTTCGGGTTTGGAGTCAAGTTGAGATTTTCATGGGGCTTCTTGCGGATTCTTGTTCACAGTGTTGTCCCCGACAAAACCTCTCGGTATCGTCGAATTCGAAGCACTTTTATTTTGGTGGGCCTTTGGGATTTTCATCTCAAATTGAGGTAGGAGGTGTTATAGGTTTAATTCTTATCATATAACATGCTATTGATGCTTATACAACTTGATTGCATGCTTAAATCTGAAATCTAGAGATTTTATTATTTAATTTTCTTGTATTGGATTTGATTTTCCCGGTTGCTTATGACTTGTTTTAAACATGTAGCATGGTAATATAATGCTCTATAATATGGTCATTGAAATATATTAAATTGAGGGAATTTGAACAAGTATTAAAAATTTTATTTAATATTTATTTTGAATAAAATATTAAATCATATGTCCTTAACTAGCTTAAAATCAATATGTGTTAGCATATTAAATTAGGCCTTAGCATGCTCTCCAACATAGTTGAATTTGAAAGTGATTGGAAGTGTTTTGAAAATTAGTAATTATTAATTAATTTGCCTCGAGTGCACTATTCACTCCATTTGAATTCCGACTTGGTATTCTTGATTTACATGCCATATAGCTTCACATATATTTGATTTAGAATATTCGGTTAGGTTTTGAAACCTTTTATTTAATTAAATTCCATGTTTAAGATTTAATCCTCATGGTGATATACAACTTGGGATTGTTTTGTGGCATGCTAGAAAATTAAGCTTAGGCATAGTTGTTCACATATATTAAATTGGGATTAATTGCATGAGAATTGCAACTTTTAATTTATATTTAACTTTAGCGAAAGGTTAAGTCACATGGTCTTAAATTGAATGAAACAAGCTTGTAATGTGATATTACATTAGTCCTTGGCATGTTCTCTAAGATATGTTAAATTGAGAGCATTTGGTTAAGTTTAAAAATCTAGAGATTTTAATTAAAAGAATTAATTAAAATCTATTTTGTGGTCCCATTAGCTTAATTAAGGTTTTAACTTGATATTTGTATTGGCCATGACTTAGTTAATAGTATATATTAAATTGGGACTATCTGAAGTTGTTTTAGAACCTTGGGATTTAAATTAGCATGATTTAATTAAAGTTCTACTTTGTTGTTCTAACAACCTAATTGAGTTTTAGAATGGATATAGGTGATGACCTTGCCATACCCTTTAACATGTATTAAATTGAGGTTAATTGAAATTGAATCAGAAATCTAGAGAATTTAATTGTGTTTATGTATTTAAATTCTATCAATTTGCTCCATAATCTAGTTGTGTTTTAGAAGTGGTTTCTATATTCAAATCATGGACTTAGACTTGTTGTATATTCATTTGGTTATGTTTTGAATATTGGATAACATAGTTGCTATGTTTGTATTCATGAGAATATGTTTTCCTTATTGAATATATTGTTGCCTTGTGTAATGATTTGCACACTTCGTGTTTAACATCTTTCATGCATAGCGTGTAACGAATCGCACACTGAAGATTCAACATTCATCATATCATATTAGCTGTGGATTTAAAGCATGTATTATATAGGTTTCCAAATTTGGTTGTGCTTAGTAGATAGTTGATTATCTTACATATTTCGGCTGATATATGCGTTGTTGCACAACTTGTTGATTTTGGAAACTTGGGGATGTCGTTGTTTGGCTATGGCTAGGACGTGGTTCTAGTACAGGGGATAGTCCCTCTATATAGTCTAGTGCGCACATAGGGAGGTTACCCATGGGCTAGTAACCCTAAAGTAACTATGTTGTCGATCTGATCCGGCGTGACGTCTGAGTATCCACTTTGTTTGATTTCGCATTTCATTTTCAAGTTGATAACTTGATGATGTTGTAACTTGTTGTTTCTTAATTGTCGTTCCATTTTAAGTTACAGGATGTTAACTTTGCGAAATTGTGCTTTATGCATTGTATTGGAAGTTCCAATGTTGGTTAAATTGCATCGATATTGAAAATTGTGTTCCAATGTTTAGGATTGATCCTATTGATTCATTTAGAACTTAGATGTTAGGTGGCATGAACCACCACTGTTATTTTGTGCTTTAGATTCTAAGTTGATGGCTTTGAGAACTTATACCTTATTGTATTGTATAACATGCTCTTTTGTTGTTGAATTGCATGGATAATGTGATTCTTGTTAACTTGTATTCAAATATGTTTTTGTCATGTTATATGGATTACTCTAGACCTAATTCAATTGTATTAAAAATGCAATTCATGTTAATCTATGCTCATGCATTCTTCTTGTCGTGTTCTTAGATTATCCCAACCATGATTCGTTTCATACACGTATGTATACCATAATTCTTGTTGCTTAGACTCTAAGGTAGCTTAGGATGCTCCCCGAGTCTCATTTGGACATAGACATTAGGTGGCATGAGCCCCTTTAACATGTTTCACCTTAAGGTGATAAATTTGTAAAATGCTAGGTCGATGGATGCTCATCTCCTACGAGTAGCTTTATGTTACTCACCCCTACGATACTGGGGCATATTTCAGGTACAAAGACTTGGTTCGTGACGCCTAGCATTCCTTGGATGTCGTGTAGCTTTTAAGTTTCCATTTCATGCAAATGTTAGCATGAAATGTCATTTTGTAGACTTATATGTCAAAATATGTATATTTGATTCCATGTATGTAATGTGTACTTAAGTACACTCCTTTCAATGTATTTGATATGTATAAGATGAGGCCGGAGGCCAATGACCATTATATTGTATTCTATGTACTTTTTAACCTCATGAAATATTGTGAAAATCTTGAAAAATCGCAAGTCATTGCTTCACCATGGTTGCATCGGGTGTGGGAATTCCATTTTCATTCTTTCATAGGGTCTTATAAATCATGTTTGAAGTGTGGCCAAGGGCCAAACGGTCATTTGATCCCGTTTTGTATTTTTGGATTCCGAGTTTTCATTCCAAGTTCTATTTTTGCCTTTTTGCCCATTGGGGGGGTCAGATTTTGTATCGGTGGTATTTTTAAGTCGTGGACCATTATAGCATGTCCAAATAGGTAAGTTACGTTTGCGTGCATGGTCGTTTCCAGACAAAACCTTATCGTTTGTGTTTTGAGCCTCTTGTGAATTCATTTCGCACTTTTTTTGCATATTCTGATCTTGGTGCATTATAGACCTTTCACGGTGGTTTTATTTTCTTCTTTCAACATGGTTAAATAGAAAACATGATTTTAGGGGGGTTTCTTTTCTGTGTTTTTCCATAAAATGTCGTCTTGATATCGGAAATCGCTTACAAAGTTCAGCTCTCAATTTTTTAATTTAGCAGCTTTTTGGACCTCCATGACCAGATTTCATGGAGGGGCATTTCGGGCATTCTGCATTGCATTTTTTTTTAATTCTCTCGCGAGTCATGTAGAAAACTCAATTTTGAGGGGGGTATTTTCTTTGTGTTTTTGCAAAAAAGTTCATCTAGGCCTCCAAATTCAGCCTTTGTTCTGAATTTTTCTAAAAAAAAACAACCACATAGCAGCTTTATGGGCTGCTGCCAGCCATGGTGCACCCAGCGCGCACGTGGCATGCATGGGCTCGCACATGGGCGTGCGCATGGGGCTATCATGGCCCCTCGTCGGGCCGCCGCGACGTCAATTCTTCTTTTGGGCTTTTCTCCTTCGTCCGGACTCCGATTCAAGTGAATTTTTTTTTTGAACTTGATTAATTTTTTGTCGTCTATGCAACGGTGTGCTCGGTTACATGCAGATATTTTTGGATAATTACCAGTTTGCCCTTAAAGCTTTAATTATCCGTTTTTCGTTGTCATGCCGTTTCTCCTTCGTCCGGACTCCGAATCATGCGATTCTTAAGTCCATCTTGATTAGTTTTTCATTGTCCTTCCAGCGGTGTGCTCAGTGGCACCCGAATCTATGATTTTTAAAAATGACTATTTTACCCCTGGGGGCTTATTTGTCATGTTTTTGATCTTTTGCTTCCGCATCAGTTCTTGTTGAGTTCCATGACCTCATGGAAGGTCACTTTGACTTCTTAGAGTTTTGTTTT
Source organism: Cornus florida (assembly GCF_030987335.1). Lineage (NCBI taxonomy): Eukaryota > Viridiplantae > Streptophyta > Magnoliopsida > Cornales > Cornaceae > Cornus > Cornus florida. Next base: position 68,750,836 of record NW_026775577.1, read on the forward strand.
CTGTTTTCACTTCCGCATTCGGATCCATTATCGGATTAATCTTCGGTTCATCACAGGACATGCTGGCCTAAAAAACCAGGGTCGTCACAACCACCGACAGGACGGGATCAGCCACAGGCTAACCAGCAGAGGAGGTCGCTTGGCACTTTTAGGGGTACTTGCTATACTTGTGGAGATTCTGGTCACACTTCCAAGCAGTGTCCTAAACGAGGAGATACTAGGCCGTCCAAGCAGGAGGGTGCCGAATCACAAGGAGGATGGCTCTTTTAAGAGTAATTTTAATTATTAGTAGTAGTGGAAGTATTAGTAAAAGTGTAGTACGGATTTAATCACGTATACTAGTTGGATGTTAAAAAATATTTTATAGTTTTCTTTTGGAAGTTTATGGTTTAGAGAAGCTCTTAATAAAGTGAACCGGTGGTTTTGGTTTTTCTCTTGTGTTTCATGAGAGCATTTTAGTGATAGTTACATGAATGGTTTTATTAAACTATTTTGGAATGTGTGTTGCAATGATAAAGGAATAACACAATGGAATGGTTGGTATTTGGTCAGGCAAACAAATTTTTGCTTATAACTATGTTGTGTGGGTACGAGACAATTACCAAGGAATTTATATAGGAACTTGTGTAAATTAATACGGTAAGTTTGATATCAAAGGAAGAATTCTCAAGATAGAGCGATATTCTAAATGTGAGTAAATTTCAGAGTATTTTGTATACCTTATGTGTTTTGCTCTACAGAATATTCAGAAATTTTGGATTTTTATAGTTTGGTTGGTGACACAGGTATGTAATTGACCACATGGTATTTCTACACTGATGGGCGGTATTGCCATTTTACATAAGAATGATGGGCCTGAGACACTAGATATTGGTAGACTCAAATTTCTAGTCAATCTAGTAGTCCTGGACATGCGCACTTATACTGTGTCACTTAGGAGGGATTGGTCATCTCACTACCATGAATTATTATGATAGGTCTAATGTTTTCACCATACTTGGTTAGGATATGTACGTTGTTGCTATGTCACATTCTAACGGGGTCACTAGCACTTATTGTTCTATGTGGAGGAAGAAACGGAGGAGGAGATTACTGTCTTATTGGATAGCATACCATCTGTACAGGAATTTCCAGATGTTTTTCAAGAGATTCCAAGATTGCCACCTAGTCGAGAGATAGACTTTGTGATTGACTTAGCTCCAGGCACTATGCCTATTGCTAGAGCACCATACAGGATGACACCAGTGGAGATGCGAGAGCTGAAGGATCAGATTCAGCAAGTGCTTAGTCAGGGTTTTATTCGTAGGAGTACCTCACCTTGGGGAGAACCAGTTTTGTTTTTGAGGAAGAAGGATGCGATGGTTCACTTCGCCTGTGTATAGATTACAGGGAGTTGAACAAGGTGACAATTCGGAACAAGTACCCTTTACCCAGGATTGATGATCTTTTTGATTAGTTAAAAGGAGCTACATACTTCTCTAAAATTGAACTACGTCCTGGATATCATCAACTTCGGGTTAAGGAGCAAGATGTTCCTAGGACAGTGTTTCTCACAAGATATGGTTCTTATGAGTTTCGTGTTATGCCTTTCAGATTGACTAATACACCAGCAGTTTTTATGGATTTGATGAATAGAGTATTCAGGGCTTACTTAGATCAATTTGTTATCATCTTCATTGATAACATTTTGATTTATTCTAAGTTAGAGGATGATCAAGCTAGACATCTTCGTATAGTGTTGCAGATGCTTCATGAACATCAATTGTATGCCAAGTTCGAGAAGTGTGAATTTTGGCAGTGGGAAGTGAAGTTTCTGGGTTAAGTGGTGTCAAAAAGGGGAATAACGGTAGATCCAGCCAAGGTATCTACAGTGATATAGTGGGGACAGCCTACTTTACCTACCGAGACTCAAAGTTTCCTCGGATTGGCAGGATATTATCGTAGGTTCATTCAGGGGTTCTCGAAGATAGCGGAACCACTTACTCACTAAACTAAGAAGGGGGTACGATTTGTATAGGATGAACATTATCAGAAAGCTTTTGATGAGCTCAAAAGAGTAAGTTAACTTTTGCACCGGTTTTGTCTACTCCATAGAGCGGGATAGAGTATCTTGTCTGCACAGATGCTTCTTGTGATACCCCCGGATTTCCGGATGCGGGTTGGCCAGGCCCACGCCCGATTATCCGAGGATATCAAACCAATTAGCAATAAATGAACACAGAATACAATTAAGATAAACAGGAATACATAAAATTGCTGAAAAGAAACTAGAATGATAATCTAAAAACTGAAACCTCAGAATAAAATTTTATAAATAAGAAATTATTTTGATACATCCAACTTCTCCATTTCTAATACAACTCGGGAATCCATCTGGTGGACCCCTAATAAAACCAACCCTGGAAAACCAACAACCGAAAAGAAATCCAATGTTAAACCATGAAGAAACCTCCTACGTCGTCGGAAGAATGAGTAGTTGTCTCTGCTCAACACTAACACGCTCTAAGACCTGGAACCATCTATTACTTGAAAAATAATAGTGGGTCAGGCCCACGAACAAGTTATATCCTAACTACAATCCAAACAGAGACCCGATACGGCGATACATCCTAGATGTCTCAACCATATCTATATAGTCTGTAAATAGATATATATATACACACTACAAGACTCTCACTGGACTATGATGAGGGTCTCAACCTGAATAGAAGGCAACATGCAAAATGCACCTGAGTGAGCATGACTACCTAAGCCAAACAGGATATCCCTCAACCAACATAGCCAGCTACGCATCCTACTGCATATACGCTCCTTAACTGTCGACTGTGAGACTCAGGCTCAGATCGCGATACCATAATTATATATATAATTTTCATCCAAATACAATGTTGTGTCGGTCAACTATTCATCGTCCAGACACGACATATAATTAGGATTTAAATATTTTAATTAAATTCCTATCCTTCCTATCCAATATGTCGTTCAACTGTTTTAGTTGACAAGATATGAAACCCGGTAGGATTTAACTATTTTAGTTAATCCATTCCGTATGTATGAATGGGTAAGAATTATCGTTTTGATCTAATTCATCCCTCCATATGCCACTATCCCATACCGGTGCATACCATGCAAATGATCCGTACGTGATGCAACATTTTAAGCAGTATATCAAATAAAGTCCACATAATCCATATAGTTGATAAATATAGATTTGAAACAGTCCATCAACTAAATATCCATAATAGTAACCATGTAATTAACGAGACCAAGTTTAATTGTTCGCCAATTTAAAATCCAGCATCCATCCAGGTAATTGACAGAAAATATATAATTAATTCTTTAATTAACTCCAGGCCAACATCCATAAGATTGACGAACTTAAGCATTAGTTCAATAATTTAAGTCCAAACCATTATCCCAATAATTGTATAGTAGTGCTTAATATTACAGCAATTAAAATCCAAGCTTAAATCCATGTATTGCAGAAAAGAACTTAGTATTTCAACCATTAACATCCAAGGTATGCACAGATCAAACTTGATAAATAAGCGACCCTAGCATGCAACCAAAGTAAGATTTATAATCAAATATAGATTCCATTAAATTGCTAAAATTAAATTAGGCAATTAAATTCCTTCTATACGTTAACAGTCTGCACCGTTGTATACTTTCCTACAGTTAAATCCATAAGCACAAAGACATTAATTTATTTAATGTGGCTCTAATATAGCATAATATCATATTTAGAGTCCATGCTACAATCCGTTAAATTTTAAAACAAGATTTAGCAATTTAATCCTTCATATCCGTTAGCAGCGTACAAAGTTGCTTATTTTTACACTGTTTATACCATTTGCCTTATGGACCAAATTATATAATTAGAGGGATTAAAATCCATTGAAATTACTTTTAGAATTCTCATTCCAGTCCCTGAAACCATTTAGAATCACAAACAATGCCCAAACAGTGTCCAAACGCACCCAAACAGAGCCTAACCAAGAGAGCCTGCTCTCAAAACCATACAGCAGGCTCTTTGCACCATGGAGCCTACTCTTAGAAGCATAGAGCCTGCTCTTGAGGAGTGGGAGCCTGCTCTTGGCTTCCTAGAGCCGGGTCTCCCTCTCTGAGAGCCTCCTCTATTCAGTTTTGCTCCGTTTCGCCTATCAGCTTCGTCTCTGACCATTCCCAACCTTCTGTTCATCTTTAATAATGAACCTAAGAGTCCTATTTATACCCAATATCATCCTCATGACTTGTTCACAATAGTTCGAATCAATTACAATGATTAAATCTATTACCGATTTAACATGTTTTTAAACCAAACTGAAAACCATAGATGCAAGAACTGTAACAGTGTAATTCAACGCATATAGATAATTGATTTACCATATAACAAGCACATAAAATTTAATTAATGATCACTTAAAACCCTATAGACTATCTAAGGATGCACAGAACTGTAATGACCCGGATTTTTTGGATAAATTTTTTTTTTTCGTTGTCTTTTCCCTTCTGAGTTTGGTTTCTTGTTGATTAGTGTCATCTCGAGTGCTCTGAAATGATTTATGAGACTCTTTTCTTTGGAATGACAACTTCCTTTGAGGACCGAATCATTTCCACATTTTTCGTTTTTCGACACTATTCACTTTTTGTCATTTTCCCTACTTCATCCTTTTCCCTATTTTGTCTTTTCTCCGTTTGCCACTTTGTTGGCATAACCACACTTCCTATGCTCAGAGTTAGTTTTTGACTACACGTATCTTCATTCTCAGTGGTTTCCATGAAATACGTGTCTTTACCTTTGCAAGAAAGTACTCTGGTTGCTCCTAGTGTCCACAAGGGCATAGATGTAAAGTTCTTTGGAAACTTTATCTTTTCTTGGGGTATTTTTTATAAATATTTTTTGAGGATATTTATCTCAGGGGTTTCTAAGAAAATTCTAGGGCAGTTTCACAGTTTTCACTTTTTGGAGGGGCCATTATGTAATTAATGAAAGTTATTGCTCAATGTCTTGTTTTGAGCCTGGATCCTCGTACGGGATTCATTTTCACTTTTCGTCGAGTCGTGTACTCTTGGAATTTCCTCCAGGCCAATATTTTCCAGTTTCAGGGTTTCTGGCCTCGGTTTGCGCCAAATTTGTTTGGGGCATAACTTTATGCTCGGGACTCAATTTTTGACGCCATTTCTTCCGTTGTCTATATTTTCTCATTTTGAATCTTTTTCGTGCATGGATTTTTTCTGTTTGAGCGCGTCTGCTCAAATTTCACTTTCCGGACCCGACGGGGCCCTCTCGGGGCACTTTTTGAGATTTTCTATAAATAGGAGCACTTAAGAGAAAATTTCAGATTTTTCTCTTTCTCTCCTCTCTCTTGGCCGGATCTCATGGCTTCCATGCTTCTCTTTTCTTTTCCGGTCACTTCCCTTGGTTGAAAAGGTGTAGTACCTTTGTGTTTATTGTTTCCCTCGCCGTGTTCTACCTTTCCCCCTTATTAGAACTTAGTTTTAGCCATTTCTTGAGTTTGGGTTTGAAGTCAAGATGTGTATTTTATAGGGCTTTCTTCGGATTCTTGTTCGTGGTGTTGTCCCCGACAAAACCTAGGAGTTTCGTCGGATTCGGAGCAGTTTCCATTTGGTTGGGATTTGGGATTTCATCTCAAATGGAGGTAGGGAATGTTTTAGGATTATTTGTTTGTTGTATTGTGTGTTTTCCATGATTATACAACATATATGTATGCCTTGTATCGAATCTAGAAAGTTATTAATTTTTATTTCTTTGTATAAGATTTAAAATTCATGATGATATATAACTTTGATTTGAATTGTGGCATGCTAAGAAGTTTAGTTTTAATATATTTGTTAACATATATTAAATTGGGATTAATTAAATAAGAATAGCACTTTTTAATTAATTTTTATTTTTTTGTGAAAGATTAAAGTTCATGGCTATACCTTGCATGAAATTGAGTTGTATTATGCTTCCAAATTAAGTTTTGGCATGTTGTTTAACATACTTTAATTTGAGAGCATTTGGTTGAGATTGAAAATTTAAAGACTTTAATTAAGAGAATTAATTAAAATCTATTTAGTGGTTTCATAGGCCTAATTAAGCTTTTGAATGAATATATGTAATGACCATGACATGTCTTTTAACATTTATTAAATTGAGGCCATTTGGGAATGATTTGAAATTTTGAGAGTTTGATTATTTTGATGTAATTAAATTCTATCTTGTTTATCCATGGATTTAATCATGTTTTAGGAGTTGCTTCTATTTTAAGATTATGGATTTAGACTTGTGGTATATTCACTTGATTATGTTTTAAGCATTGGAAAGCGTTGTTGTTAAATTTATATTCATAAGAATATGTTTCTAATATGAATATATTGTTGACTTGTGATTTCATTGCATTATGAATATGAAATGCTTATTATGCACAATTGAGAGTTATATTGCGAACTTGTTACTATGTAGTAGTAATATGCATAAGTTTTGAACTTATTGTTTTTGGAGGCTTGTAAGGATTATGTTCATATGATGGCTAGGGTCTGGCCCTAGTACGGATTCGTGAGTTTCCTAAGTCATATGAAGTGCGCAGTAGGTAGTACCTTGTGGGTCATAATTACCCGGAATAACTTATACACGTGTACACTAGGTAGTACCTTACAAGCTAGTAACCCAGAATAACTTGATTGGTCTGCAGCCAAGGATCCTAGTCTTTTCACTATTTGATTTTGCATTTAATTTCAAGTTGTTAATCATGGATTACTGGTAGCTTGAGAATTGATGCTTTGGGTATTTGAATCCTATTTAGTATACTTGAAACTGTATACTTGTTTTGTGTATTTAGATCTCAATTAGTATACTTAAGCATTGCATGTTTGATTTGTGCAATCGGACTTCATTATGTATACTTGTGTCGTGTATACTTGTCTCATGCGTAATTCATTTAGCTTAGTATACTTGTGTATGTATGCTTGATTCATGAGTTTTCCATGTTAATCGTATGTTTGTATATGCATGCTTAGACAATGCATAACTTGTTTAACATGACTTAGTGTACTTGAGCATGTATACTTGTATGACGTTATTCATTTCAATTGCATGAGTAGCTTAGGATGATCCCTGATTCTCACTTTGACGTAGACGTTAGGTGGCATGAGCCCTTTAACATGTTTCACCTTAAGGTAATAAAATTGTAAAACGTAGGTCGATGCATGTTCATTTCCTACAAGTAGCTTTGTGTTGCTCACCCCTACGTTACTGAGGCATACTCCAGGTGCAAGATTCAAGATATGGAGATTAGCATTTACCTTTGGTGGTTTGGAGATTTGACGATTCTTTCAAAGCATTCTTGTTCACATGCAAGTGTTAGCATGTTTAAGTTTTACATTTGGTGTTGTAATACTTAGTTAGGTTCAATATGCTAATTTTGCTTCATTGGGTGTAAAGTTTACTTAAGTATGTTATTTAGAGCTCATTTGATATGTATGATTTGTGACCAAGGGTCACTAACCTTAAAGTTCAAGTATATGCTTCTAAGTTTCAAGTTTTGTTTGGAAATGTAAATTTTTCCAAACTTTGAGGTTTGACATGTGAAATTTTGTAAATGAAATGTAATGAGGCTGTAGGCCATTGCAACATGTTTCAAATGTTATATTACACTTGCGTTCATGTTCACATCATCACATACTTGCATATAATGCAAATTGAGTATGCCATGGGGGATTCCAAGTAAACTTTCAGTCATGGATGCATAACAAGAGGTTTGTGTACTTTCTCGAGTCATTTCAGTCAACCGAAATGTCATTTCGGTCGACCGAAGCCTTTTGGGTTTTGTTTGAACCATGAAACCTCACTTTCCAGTAGCTAAAGTTAGCATTTAGGGTCATTTTGGTCGACCGATGGCTCATTTCGGTCGATCGATGGTTCCTTTTGGTGTATTAAACCAACCAAGCCTTAAAGACTTGTTTTTAGCATAGATTTTGTTCATTTTGGTCGTCCGATGGGTCATTTCAGTCAACCGAAATAGCTAAATCCCGAGAGTAGCTTCAGTCCAGTTTCAGCATTGATCTTCTGACTTCAAATGACCATAACTCCTTCGTTTTAAATCCAAATGGGGTGATTCTTGAGCCTAAATTCATGGATTTTGAGTCAGATTTCCAATGGTAGTAATTCCATTCTCAGATTCGAATCACAGTGGGAGTTATTCAAGTTTTAGTGAGAGGGTGTCGGTTTTCGCTTAAATCGGAAAAAGGGCGTTTTGTGGGATTCTTGTCCAATGTTCTTAGAACCTCTTGGAAATTCATGAAATGATTAAGTTAGGTTGTTTTCACCTTGTTTGACTTGTTTAGAGTCAAGTTTCTCATTTTAATTGTGAAGTGACCATTTTACCCCTTGGTTCACGGATTTGCCCGTTTTGACCCCTTTGTTTCCACTTTCATTTTCTTTGAGCTTCGTGACTTCATGGAAGGTCACATTGGTGTCTTAGAGATGGTTTATATCTCTAAAGACTTTGGTTTCATCTTTTGCTTCCGTATTTCGGATCCGTTATCGGGTCAACTTTCGGTTCATCACTAACGAACCGGGTTGAAAAACTCGGGTCGCTACAAGAATAGAGGCGAACGAGAGAGAGAGAGAAAAGAACTTGCCTCTTAAGGTTTTGGTTTGAAACCTTTAACCGTCTTCTTCCTAGGTTTTTTGGTGACCTTTGTTGCCGTTAAACTTCCTCTGCTCCGGTTTTCCTCCACAAATAGACCCTCTACATTCCTCCTTAGTCCAGCCTAATCCACAGCCAAAACCTTCGCCAAGGTTGCTCTGTTTTCCTCACAACCTCTCTCTGTTTTCTTTCAATATCTCTAAACGTGAATAGGGTCTGTGTTTTGTTTTTCAACCTTAAACAGCCTTAATACCATATATTTGTAGGTGTATAGGAAAATCTAATTCTAATTAACTGAGGAGACGCCACCGTGAAATAACAATTAAACCAACTATATGTATAAGTCGGCACTTAATAAAAAGATAAAACCCTATAATTATATTCCACCCTATATAATGAATAAAAAATATAATTTAATTGTTAATAATTATTATTAACCCATATATATATATATATATATATACCCTTATATTCCTGTATACATAACCATGGGTATTAACCGTACCCATTTACTCCATACCATCCAATCCCATCCTTAATAAATTAAACACCTTAATTGAAACAATTCATTTAACCATTTAATTCAAGTCACTTATTTTATAATTTCAAATAAACAGACAATACCAGTTAAATAAATAAATTAATTTACACAACAACGTAATTCAAATTTCACACAAAAACAGGAAACCATCAAAACACGTAGCCACGTAAGCACCTAAAAATAATAAAAGAAATAATGAAATTACTAAAATAAATAGTAAAATTCTAATTATATCCCTTTTAAAACTAGGGGTATTACATTCTTCCCCCCTAACGAACGGAATTCCGTCCTTGGAATTCACGAAACTCTGAATGATTGTTTTTTTTTTTTATTAAAAAAAACTCATTTCCGTTATCGTGTGGACTCAGCTCTATCAGTATAAATATATTTGTATTCATAACTCGGCAACTAACCCATGCCTCCCTAAGTATAGTTATTTATACTTTGGCAAATCAACCATGCTCCCTTTTTGTGTATTGTGTTAAACCTTGGCAAATCAACCATGCCGACAATTCAACCATGTCTGTGGCAAATCAACCATGCCGCCTTAAGTATATTTAGTTATAATTGATAAATCAACCATGCCGACAATTCAACTATATCTTTGGCAAATAAACCATGCCATCTTAAGTCTATTTAGTTAGACTTTGGCAAATCAACCATGCCTTAATTTAACCATACACTGATTTTAAACTTAACAAAGAACTAAATCACCCATAGTCCGAGCATGTATATTAAACGCATAACATTAATTTAAAAACCAACCAATCCAGATAGAGAAATTAACCATATCTAACATCAGCTGGTTCACTTGACCAGACATTTGATGTCCTGATGTACCTTATAATTGTCTGAGTGCATTGAAAAGAAGTGCCGATTTTAAATTTCAATTCATTCGGACCACACCAACAGAAACCACTAAACCTCCATCAGCCCCTTAAGCTCTAGTTGAGTAAAGTAATACCTCCATGAAGATCAACCCCAATATTTGCAGTTGATTTTCTTAATTTCCGTGATAACAGCCAGTGTCATTATTATACAGGCTAAAATTCAACCGCGAACTCAACAAAGAATCGCAAATTATGTAATATCCTTGTGGTTGTTGAGAACATCCACTTCCCTTTTCCTTTCTATCGGACAGAACTTAATGCAAAGTGTGAATCACCACTTTCATGAATCTAAGTCGTCCTGTAATCCCCTCTATTCATATGAACGGATATCCTACCAGTCCAAAATAAACCAGAATTGAGCTGATTGAATATAGAAACTAACCAACATCCCAACCAAAATCCTGACCCTTTTGTAAAAGTTAGCAATCTCTTAACGAAATTCGTGGAATTGCTTTATCATTTTCCACCTTAGTATTTAAAACATCCACAAGGATCTAGTGATCTCTAATGATTCATGACGAGGCCGCTTGTATACGTCAAAATAATGTAGTGAATGTGTGGTTCAAGAAAAGCCTTTTAGGTTAAATTTAAATTTATAAAAACCACTACCAACACTACTACTAACGTAGCAGGAGTGAGTAGGGATCGTCCCAAGGGATTATACGTGTTGAAATTTAACTTCAACTCTAGTAGATCACAAGATTGCAAAGAGAAGGGTTGGATTGATTAAACTAAGGTGCAATGAAATTAAAATGCAAGTAAAATAAACTAGTGAGAGATAGGGATTTAAGAGATATGAAGAGAGGTCTTAGGGTATTGGATCACCACTAAGCTCATGTAATTAACCACTTGCTTTCCATTGATGGGGAATACATTGTTGTGAACAAAATGCGACTACAATTGCAATATTAAGCATGGACCATCAAATTCATATATGAATTGTCTACTTAAACTAAGTGTAGAATAACCCATCAAATCTAGGCATGACCCATCAAACTAGTCACAATTATAGCACACATCAATCTAGAGAATCATGGAATTTGCAATAATAAGCCATGGAATATCAAAGCAAGTAAAGATTGTCTACCTACCTACAAGCATCAATTAAATTGTAGAACAACCAATCAAGCATAAGTATAATCCATCAAATTAATTGACAAACCCATCTAATAGAAACCCATGCTTAGCTATTACTAGATTCTCAATCAACCACACATAGACAAACAATTAATATAGAAAAACTAGTGTAGAGATCAATTCCCAAATAATCACACATAAGACAACATGTAATCACTTAGATAATTAATAAAAAAAATTAATCCATATGAATCATATAAGAAATAATTCCTAATTTAATCACACATAGACATGTAAATAAACTAGAGAATTAATAGGAAGAATTAAACCATAGGAATCATAGAAATATACCATGATTCATTAAATTCACAAGGCTAGAACACTAATCACAACAATATATATAAATCCCCAAAAATAGAAATACAATGGTTTAGATTACACAAGATTTAGGGCTCATCTAAGCCCTAAGTGTAGATCTAGCCAATTATGGAGGAGGTAGATGTGGTCATGAAACCCTTAAGGATAAGCTCCAAACATGGCTCCATCTTCTTCTTCTTCTTCTTTGAAGCTCTAAAGAGAGAAAGAGTGTGTGGATCTAGAGATGGATCATGAGAAATGCCTCCACTTCCCTCTTTTCTTCTAACCCTAATCTCTAACTTTCTAGAGAGAAAAACTAAAGAGAATATAGAAAATACAATCTAAAAGTATGGATCTCCCAACAAAAATGATTTAATCCCTCATATATACAAGGCTTTGAGGGCCCAAAAAGGTGAGAACTCAGCCCTAGAATCTGTTCTTTGAAGCACAGCCTGAGTTGGGGCGAAATGAGATTCAGATATGTTTTTTAATAACTTTCGCGAAGAGTTCGATCGATCCAACTTTTATTTTCGATCGATCAGAGAAAGTTAGATCGATCTAACTTTTGATCGATCTGGTTCGATCGATCCAACTTCGATCGATCTTAGAAATAAGTTAGATGGATCCAACTTGGCAAATTTTCAGCATCAGCCTCATTTCACTCCAAATTCTCACCAAGACTTCGTTTTGACTCCTAAAAGGTTGTAAGAAACTATTTTTAGCCCGTTTTAACATTATTAACCTGAAATAGACAAAAAATACAAATAAGTACTAAAACAGGTAAATAAAGATAGATATATGGACTAAAATACACTCGCTTAAGGGGTTTAAATGCATACTTTTTAGCGCTCATCATACCCCAAAACTTAAATATTGCTAGTCCCTAGCAATAAACTACGAAGTAACGGAATGAAATAAAGAACTAAACAATTATAACTAGAAAGCAATAAACGGATAACGCCACTTTCGTAGGGAACAGGATTACACTTAGCATATGCAACAAGCCTTTTAAATCCCTAGGTTACCCCTAGTGGACGAGTGAAGTCTCGTAAGGGTTTCTAGAAATGATACCCCCAAACATTAAGCTCATTATCACAAAAGAGGCACCAATATTGCAAACAAGTATTGGGAGAAAACTACTTCAAGTATGCAATTTTTCAACCATTTCCAAGCAATCTCCCAAAATTTCAACATCAAGCAAACAAGTATGGTCCTCCACACATCAAGACAATGATCATGCAAATCAAAACAACTCTAGAATCCTTTTTGAGTGGACCGGCATTAAATATGTTGTTATCTTAGCGAACTAAAGAAATGATCACATCCTTACCCTCAAACTTGCACACAAATCTAGTACCGATCATCAAGACAAAGAGTGGACCTTTTATTAAAGCTTTATTGTTCTAGGTGCACTTATTCTTTTCACTCATCATCAATTTATTTATTTTATTTTATTATTATTTTTTTTTAATCCTAAGGATCAAAGATGGAAACATGGTGTAATGTGTTGATCTATTAAGCTTTCTAGCGATTCATGAGGTCGAGCGTTAGGTCAATGACTCCCAAACTAGACGGCTTTAAGGCATTAGGTGTTCAAACACCCCTCCGAACTTACGAGCTCAAATCAACTAGGCTACAAATCAAGACAACCTCCATCTAATCATTTCCCACTTCTCACCTTTTGGGAGAAGTCCTCACTTTTTTTATTACTTTTGCAACTTTTTTTTTATTTAATTTTTTTTATATTCAATTATTAACCTAGAGTTTGGGCCCTCCACCTTTCGGCGCGAGAAATTCAGTGCTTGATAAGGCTAGAATCCCAGCTACTTAGTGAAAAGGGGTTGTTATCCACCTTTATCAAGAATGAAAGCTTTCAATGTACTAATAGCCCAATTGGGATATGACCAATTCAATAATCAACAAAGCATGTACCCCACAAATGAATGCTAGTGTGTGCCTGTGCTAGTGTAAAATCCTAAAATGAATCTCAAAACAATCACAAGATCAAGATGATGTGGACCACAAGTGCAAGCATGATATAAATCTTTCGAAAAATTTACTCCTAAATGGCATCCACAAGGCATACAAGGAGTATTGGACTCCCAAGTCAAGCAATTTTTAAATTTTAAATAATATAGTCCTCAAAAGATCAAAATCATTGCAAACATCGATCTCAAATCTCAATCATGTAATTAAAGCTTAACTTCAAGTAGAATGCAACAAGACACCTTAGCCCCACACTTAAACTGCACATTGTCCTCAATATGCAATGAGAACAATGGAAAAGATGGAAAAAGTATACCGTGGTGGCAAAGACATGAAGCTCGACAATGATCCAATTCGAAAGACGTCTCCTCCAAACTTAGAATCAGCAACCTACTTGATTAACCACACTAGCAAACTCTCATCAAATATCAGATGGGATAAGAATAATCAAATCATGCATTCTAAGGTAATATGGCATAAGATGAAAGAGAGATATGACATCAAGCCCTATCTAAAGTATAAAGTGTTCATGACTACACATAAGGGCACAATGGTGAAAAGTTTTTATATTTTTCATTTAATGAAAACAAGTATATACAAAAATGCAAGAAAAACAAAGAATAAAATGTATGAACAAAATATAAAAAGAAAAATAAAGAAGGCAAAATGTAATGAAAGAATATGTACAATGCAAGAAATGAAAAACAAAAAGTAAGAAAGGATGCAAGAACCAAAAAAAATAAAAATAAAAATAAAAATAAAAACTCTTTTTTTTTTTCTTCTTTTTATTTTATTATTATTATTTTTTTTATGATATAACAAGTATGTACACACACACACAAATAAAACAAATAAACATGTAAGGAATGAAAATGCAAGGAAATAAGGGATGCAATTTTTTTTTTTAAATGAAATATGTACAATGAAACAAAATGCAAGAAAAATAAAGAAATAAAAATGAAAATGAACATGTTTAATACAAGAGATAAAAAACACAATGTGTTATGTGGGTACTAAGTTTAACGTCTCTAGCAAGACGGAATGCTACATTGAAAAACCAATTTTTTTTTTTTAATTAAAATTAAAAATTAAAGTTAAACAAAATATTTTTGAATTTTTTGGAAATAAGATAAAAGGAAATAAAATAAAATAAAAGAAAAGAAAAATATTTTTTGGGATTTTTTTTTTTTTTTAAAGATTGAAATAAAAATAAATCTTGAAAGTAAAAATGAGAATAAAATAAAACAAAAATCTTTTTGGAGTTTTCGAAAATAAAAAAAAAATATTTTTGTATTTTTAACAAATTTTAAAACTTTTTTTTTTTATAAGAGAAAAGAGAGTAAATAAAATAAAAGAAATAACAAAAGTCAAAGAAGACGAATAATAAAATAAAATAAAAATAAAAAGAAGAAAAAGTCAAAAATTCAAAGGGCCAAAGCTGTGATCGATCTTGACTTGGATTGATCAGACCATGATCGATCTATGCTCGCACGATGGGATAGAGAATATGAAATTTGTAGTGCTTTGAAAATTTTTCTAAGTATGGAATCTCGATCGATCATAGGGGCTCCTGGATCGATCGAATTAACTTGGATCAATCGAACATAAAGTTCAATCGATCAGACAGAGAGCTGAAATATGCAAGTTTTCTTCGGATGATGGAACAGAGAGATGAAATATGCAGAGATGATGTTCGATCGATCGAAGGTGCTCTTGTGATCGATCAAACTGGCACCAAATGCCTCATTTTGAGATGAAAGTGCATAAAATCCTATGCTAAGCCCCAATGATGGTAACAAAAATAGAGATTAAAAAATGGATAGAAGAATGTACACAAGAACGAAAAATAAAAATAAAAAGAAATGAGGGAGGAATAGAGTTTTGAAACTCTACGAATACTAGTGTTTAACGTCTCTAGTAAGACGTTGGGTCAACTAACTAATCAAAAGAATCAAAAACCGGATATGAAACATCTTTATTGATCCTCATTTCACTTTTCTCATTTAATGTCCCACTTACAACAATGAAATCATCCTCCAAAAGAATGACTTGAAAAGAAATGAAAGAGATGATATTGTTCCTTTCATCCACGGTCTTAAAAACGAAATCAATCATGGTTAGCCTTGCCTCAATTTTGTGCTCTTGGAATGTATTCAAAGAATCACTTCCTTTGTGAATTGGCAAGTTAATGTCTTTTAAAAACTCATTTGGAATATCAAGGAACACCTTCTCTTCATCATTTTTCTCCTCCTCAAAAATCACCATCTCCTCACCTTCCAAATTAGGTAAGGAGTCCATTAGAGAGTTCACTTCATTTTTGGAGCTTCCAAAGTCAAAACCACAATTTTTATATATTTCAAAAAGGCATATCTCAAGAGGGTCTTTGGAGATAATAGAAGGAAGGCCCTCTTCAACAAGTTCCTCCTCCTTCTCTCCTACCTCAAGTGTGGTCAATATCTTCTCACTGTCTAGAGTAGCAATGTTTGAGATAAAATCATAATCAAAATAAGGAAAGTCCTCATTAATCATGTTATGCTCTATTGGATTAGCCACTAACTCACTTGCCACTTCCTCCTCTATACAAGATAGAGTGCTAGGCATTAGCTCACTTGTTTCATCCTCTTCACTCTCATCATCCTCATCTATATACATTGAAGTTCTTGCCATTTTTTCATTTGCCTCTTCCTCCTCCTCCTCTTTACGAGAAAGAGTACTTGCAATTTGCTCAACTTGAGCTTCAAGCTTGGCTAACATTTGAGAATGAGAATTAATAAGTGAAGTGTGTGAAATATGCACATTAAGTAAAGCTAACACTTTTTCTTTAAATCCGGGTGAGTACCTAGAAGGTGGTGGATTTGGTTCTTCATAAAATTGTGGGGGAGGGTAATAGTCATAATAAGGATCAAATGAGTGATTAAGTCCATAATAAGATGATGCATAAAATGAATTGGACTCAATCTCATAAGGATTAAAATATGAAAGAGGAGCATAAGGTGAAGGAATATAATTTCCCCCCAAACTTGGATCAAACAATTCCTCCATTCACAATTAAAATCCAAATGCAAGAAAATATTAGCCTCAACAAGGGCCTTGAACAAAGATAAAGCAATATAATGAACCTCAACAAGGGCTATCACAAGCATTCAAAGATGTGAAACAATTAAAATACAAGAGTTCCAAGAATTGCTCACAACGGTCCTTAAGCAACTTCAAATTTTAATATTAGTTTTAAGCTCCAATTATTGCTTCAAGTTTCAAAGTTTGCCTTCCTTGTAGTCAATTACCTGATTGAACAAATAATAATGAGAACAAGAGAAAAGAATATACAATGGAAAATAAAATAAAAATAGAAGCAATCAAATGAACACTATCATCTAGTTTAATTCCAACAAAACCGTTAATCCCCGGCAACGGTGCCAAAAATTTGACGAGGCCACTTGTATACGTCAAAATAATGTAGTGAATGTGTGGTTCAAGAAAAGCCTTTTAGGTCAAATTTAAATTTATAAAAACCACTATCAACACTACTACTAATGTAGCAAGAGTGAGTAGGGATTGTCCCGAGGGATTATACATGTTGGAATTTAACTTCGACTCTAGTGGATCACAAGATTGCAAAGAGAGGGGTTGGATTGATTAAACTAAGGTGCAACGAAATTAAAATGCAAGTAAAATAAACTAGTGAGAGATAGAGATTCAAAAGATATGAAGAGAGGTCTTAGGGTGTTGGATCACCACTAAGCTCATGTAATTAACCACTTACTTTCCATTGAAGGGGAATACATTGTTGTGAACAAAATGCGACTACCAATTGCGATATTAAGCATGGATCATCAAATTCATGTATGAATTGTCTACTTAAACTAAGTATAGAACAACCCATCAAATCTAAGCATGACCCATCAAACTAGTCACAATTGTAGCACACATCAATCTAGAGAATCATGGAATTTGCAATAATAAGCCATGGAATATCAAAGCAAGTAAAGATTGTCTACCTACCTACAAATATGAATTAAATTGTAGAACAACCCATCAAGCATAAGTATAATCCATTAAATTAATTGACAAACCTATCTAATAAAAACCCATGCTTAGCCATCACTAAAATTCTCAATCAACCACACATAGACATGCAATTATATAGAAAAATTAGTGTAGAGATCAATTCCCAAATAATCACACATAAGACAACATGTAATCACATAGAGAATTAATAGAAAGAATTAATCAATATGAATCATGTAAGAAATAATTCCTAATTTAATCACACATAGATATGTAAATAAACTAGTGAATTAATAGGAAGAATTAAACCATAGAAATCATAGAAATATACTATGATTCATTAAATTCACAAGGCTAGAACACTAATCACAACAATATATATAAATCCCCAAAAATAGAAATACAAGGGTTTAGATTACACAAGATTTAGGACTTATCCAAGCCCTAAGTGCAGATCTAGCCAATCATGGAGGAGGTAGATGTGGTCATAAAACCCTCAAGGGTAAGCTCCAAACATGGCTCCATCTTCTTCTTCTTCTTCTTTGAAGCTCTAGAGAGAGCGAGAGAGTGGATCTAGAGATTGATCTTGAGATATGCCTCCACTTCCCTCTTTTCTTCTAACCCTAATCTCTAACTTTCTAGAGAGAAAAACTAAAGAGAATATAGAAAATACAATGTAAAAGTATGGATCTCCCAACAAAAATGATTTAATCCCTCATATATACAAGGCTTTGAGAGCCCAAAAAGGTGAGAACTCAGCCTTAGATTATGTTATTTGAAGCACAGCCCGAGTTGGGGCGAAATGAGATTCAGATCTGCTTTTTAATAACTTTCGCGAACAGTTCGATCGACCCAACTTTTATTTTTGATCGATCAGAGAAAGTTCGATTGATCTAACTTTTGATCAATCTGGTTCGATCGATCCAACTTCGATCGATCTCAGAAAGAAGTTAGATGGACCCAACTTGGCAGATTTTCAGCATCAGCCTCCTTTCGCTCCAAATTCTCACCAAGACTTCATTTTGACTCCAAAAAGGTTGTAAGAAACCATTTTTAGCCCGTTTTAACATTATTAACCTGAAATAGACAAAAACACAAAGAAGTACTAAAACGGGTAAATAAAGATAGATGAATGGACTAAAATACCCTCGTTTAAGGGGTTTAAATGCGCACTTTTCAGCACTCATCAATTCACCTTGATCACCTAATAAAGATTAGGAACGGTGTCAAAATCACTACACCCCTCTATTTGTAGATTCTCCAAACATCTGCTTCATATTGTGAAGCATATATATATTTTTTTACCAGGATGAATAAAGAACTAAGAGTTGGAAACCTCAGTCCTTACATCCGCTCTCCAATTTGTCTACAGAAAGTACCGTTAGTTTGGTACCACTAGCTTTCCTCTACACCCATTACTTACATCAGAACATTATCAAAAGCTAAACCTACAACTGTATCTATGCATCACCAGTTAGTGTTAAACTTACCGATAATAAAATCAACCGGTAATTCCATTCATCGAAAGTTAACTCATTATGACTTTCTCACACACACCGTGCACCGCTTCATTATATGGGCGGTCGGTCTCTACTTCTTGACCTTGACACACCCTACCACTTTAATATAAGTAGGTGTCAATTTGACTCCTTATCTCGTTTCAATTGAATATGGAACTTTTCCCCTCCTCCATATATTCATAAATGTCATAGCAACAGCTTATTGTTGCGAAAAAATGACCTTAAATTTTTTTTCACATTTTATACAGTGTAGAAACTTTGGTTCCTCCTCTAACTGCAACACCAGCAACCCCTCCAAATGACACCCTCGAGAATACTGTCCTGGTTATGAGTAGACTGATAAAGATTTAGTCAGTCTACTAACCTCTCTCAGCATCATTCCAATAAGTACCTACCAGCGCAAAATCCTCCGTCTAAACCATAGTGGTATTACAGTGATCTTTATCTACCATAACCTCACGAATACCGCCACATTAACATCCATCAGTATTAGGGTGTTGTAAAAACGAATCCCTACCTAGCATAGAGCATATCAAACTAATATTTTTAGATTATTTGACTCATATTAACTGTTTAACTATCCCATCCTAAATAGCATACCTTAATGACGTATGCCTAGGTCAAATAAATTGGCTAGAATTATGTATTTCTACCAAATCCTATGACTACATGCTCACAATCTTAGCGCAAATAGCGTTATTACTCCATGTTATTAAAACAACAGTTGGCTGATCACATACTTGTGCCCCCAACTAAACCATATTCCCAATCCGGACTAATTAACAAAAATAAAACACGTAATAACAAAATGAAATACATAATATCAAAAATGAAACATGTAGATACACACATTATAATTCAAAATATAATTCTACTTAAGACATCCTCCATTCTAGAGAAGAAAACCTCCTTTGAACTCAAGTTACCAAATTATTTCACAAAAGTTCATTTTATAGTTTCGTTGGTAATCATCCAACCTTGAAACCTATCCGTTAAACATAGCTTAATTGCACAATCGTTTGCCTAAGCAAATACCCAAAGGCTTAACCCTCATCCTCCTTATACGCGGAATGCAAACCGTCTATCATGGCTCTATAAAGCAACTTAGAACGTTACAACCTAATCTCCATACGCTCTAGAATATGATATAAAATCACGTCTTCGTTCTGATAAGAAATCCATCAAATTCCGACCCTCCAGAAGAGTACTTCTTAAATAACTCCCGGAGAGATAATACGAAATTTTAACTATATGTAGATTGGTTCACACCAACTCTACTAGTATCATTCACTATACTACTGGTGAATGAGAGTACACTCGTGCGATCCTTCATCCTGAAACTGCAATATCCCTTTTCTTGGATACGCTAAAATCTCCTCCCTTAGGATCCTTTTCAGACTCCTACTCTTTGCTAGTCTCCTTTTTGAGAACAACTGAAGTTGTGTTGGCCCCGACATGCGGTGACTTAACACTTACACCCTAATCCTTCCTTGGCATATATTTTTTAAGTAATGCCAACCCCAGAATTTAAATCTTCTATCCCAAGTTCTGCTTCTGGAAAAGAACTCGATAACGTACACCTTTACTCTTTTGGGTCTATATCGCTTCTACCTTGGACCCCATCCTCCTCCTAGTGTCAACCATTCCATAACTATGGACTATAATTGACATCAGCTCCTCCTAACGAACTATAAAGAGAGTACAATGAATCCTAATATGGCTCTAAGGTTGAAGAGACGCAACGCTGAAGTCCTATAACAACAGACACTCTTAAGGACACTAGAACCTGGAGTGCTCAAATACCAACTGTGATACCTCGGATTTCCGGATGCGGGTTAGCCAGGCCCACGCTCGATTACCCAAGGATATCAAACCAATTAGTAATAAATGAACACAGAATACAATTAAGATAAACATAAATAAATAAAATTGTTGAAAAGAAACTAGAATGATAATCTAAAAATAGAAACCTCAGAATAAAATTTTATAAATAATAAATTGTTCTGATACATCCAACTTCTCCATTTCTAATACAATTTGGGAATCCATCTGGTGGACCCCTAATAAAACCAACCCTGGAAAACCAACAACCGAAAAAAATCTAATGCTAAACCATGAAGAAACCTCCTACGTCATCGGAAGAATGAGTAGCTGTCTCTGCTCAACACGAACACGCTCTAAGACCTGGAACCATTTATTACCAAAAAAATAATAGTGGGTCAGGCCTACGAACAAGTTCTATCCTAACTACAATCCAAACAGAGACCCGATACGCAGATGCATCCTAGATGTCTCAACCATATCTATATAGTCCGTAAATAGATATATATATATACACACTACAGGACTCTCACTGGACTATGATGAGGGTCTCAACCTGAATAGAAGGCAACATGCAAAACGCACCTGAGTGGGCATGACTACCTAAGCCTAACAGGGTATACCTCAACCAACATAGCCAGCTACGCATCCTACTGCATATACGCTCCCTAATCATCGACTGTGAGACTCAAGCTCGGATCGCGGTAGTACTGTGACGGCCCCGGTTTTTAGGCCAGTGCGTTAGTGATGAACTGAAAGGATGATCCGATAACGGATCTGAATGCGGAAGCGAAAATAGAAAATAAGACTCTAAGAAGTAAAAGTGACCTTCCATGAGGTCATGGAACTCAACAAGAACTGATGCGAAAGCAAAAGATCGAAAATATGACAAATAAGCCCATAGGGGCAAAATAGTCATTTCTAAAAACTATAGATTCGGGTGTCACCGAGCACACTGTTGGAAGGACAGCAAAAAACTAATCAAGATGGACTCAAGAATTGCATGATTCGGAGTCCGGACGAAGGAAAAATGGCATGACAAAGAAAAATGAGCACTGAAGGCAAAAAGGGTAAACTAGTAATTATCAAGGAAGAACCGGGTACAACCAAGCACACCGTTGGAAAGACAGCGAAAAATTAGTCAAGTTCAAAAAAAAATTCACTTCAATCAGAGTCCGGACAAAGGAGAAAAGCCCAAAAGAAGATTTGATGTCGCGGCAGCCCGACGAGGGGCCATGACAGCCCCATGCGCACGGCCATGCGCGTGCCCATGCACGCCGCGCGCGTGCTGGGTGCACACATGGCTGGCAACAGCCCATAAAGTTGCTGTGTGGTTTTTTTTTCAGAAAAATCCGGAACAGAGGCTGAATTTGGAGGCCTAGATGAATTTTTTTGCAAAAACACAAAGAAGAAACCCCCCTCAAAATTGAGTTTTCTACATGAAGTATGAGAGAATTCAAAAAAAAACTCACTGTAAAATGGCCAAAATACCCTCCCAAGAAATTTGGTCAAAAGAGCTAAAAAGCTGCTAAAATGAAAACTGGAAGCTGAAACTTCACGGGGGATTTCCGGTACCCAGACGATGTTTTCTGGAAAAACACGAAGAAGAAACCCTCCCTAAAATCACCTTTTCTAATTGATCATGTTGAAAGAAGAAAATAAAACTGATGTGAAATACCCCTAGATCAGATTATGCAACAAAACCTCAAAATGAGTTCCTAGGAGGCTCAAATTGCCAAGGAAGAGGTTTTTCTTGAAAACGATCATGCACACAAACGTAACTTACCTATTAGGACGTGCTACAATAGTCCATGGCTTAAAAATACCACCGATACAAAATTCAACCCCCCAACGGGCAAAAAGGCAAAGATGAACAAAAAAAGGGAAAAAAATCAAAATTAACAAATGATTTCAAATTACCGTTTGGCCATTGGCCATACTTCATACATGATTAATGAGACCCTAAGAAAGAATAAAAATGGAATTCCCACACCCGATGCAAGCATAGTGAAGCAATGACTTGGCATTTTTCAATATTTTCATAATATTTCATGAAGTTAAAAGTTACATAGGATACAAATTAGATGTCATTGGCCTATGGCCTCATCTCATACATGTCAAATACATTGTAAAGAGTGTACTTATATACACATTACAAAAATAGAATCAAATTTACACATTTTGACATATAAAGCTATAAATGGCATTTCAATCCAACATTTACAAGAAATGAGAACTTCAAGTTTGCAAATCATCCAAGCATGATGTGAATCCCGAATCTTAATCCCGTTACCTGAAAAATGTCCCCACTACGTGGGTGAGTAACATAAAGCAACTCATAGGAGATGAGCATGCATCGACCTAGCGTTTTACAATTATATCACCTTAAGGTGAAGCATGTCAAAGGGGCTCATGCCACCTAACGTCTATGTCAAGTGAGACTCAGGGATCATCCTAAGCTACTCATGCAATTTAAAGTGAACAATGGCATACAAGTATACATGGTTAAGTATACCAAACAATGTTAAACATGTTATACAATATACAAGCATACATTTCCAAGTATACTAAACCACATTAAGACAAGTCATGCGATGTCTAAGAATATTTACACAAGTATGCATTTTATATGAAAATCTCGTAAATCAAGTATATCGACACAAGTATACTAAGCTAAGAGAGATCCGCCTAAAACAAGTATACACGGCACAAGCATACTAAATGAAATCTAAACTCACAGAGCAAGCATACAAGTTCAAGTACACTATATGAGATCTAAATGCACAAAACAAGTATACAGTTTCAAGTATATTAAGTAAGATTCAAATATCCAAAGCAAGCATTAATTCTCAAGCTACAAGTAATCCATGATTAACAACTTGAAATTGAATGCGAAATCAAAGTAGAAAGACTAGGACATGTGGTCACTAGACCAAGCAAGTGTTTCCGGATAATTACGACCCACAAGGCACTACCTAGTGCGCACATGCATAAGTTATTCCGGGCAATTACGACCCACAAGGTACTACCTAGTGCACACTTATGACTTAGAAGACTCTTGTCTTCGTACTAGAGCCAAACCCTAGCCAACGGGAAACAGTTCGAATCAATTACAATGATTAAAACCATTACTGATTTAACATGCTTTTAAACAAACTGAAAACCAGAGATGCAAGAACTGTAACAGTGTAATTCAACGCATACAGATAATTGATTTAGCATATAACAAGCATGTAAAATTTAATTAATGATCACTTAAAACCCTAGAGACTATCTAAGGATGCACAAAACACAAGCTAACGGGAGAGAGAAAGAAAAGAACTTGCCTCTTAAGGTTTCGGTTTGAAACCTTTAACCGTCTTCTTCCTAGGTTTTCTAGCGACCTTTGTTGCCGTTAAACCTCCTCTGCTCCAGTTCTCCTCCACAAATAGACCCTCTACATTCCTCCTTGGTCCAACCTAATCCACAGCCAAAACCTTCACCAAGGTTGCTCTGTTTTCCTCGCAACCTCTCTCTGTTTTCTTTCAATATCTCTAAACGTGAATAGGGTCTATGTTTTGTTTTTCAACCCTAAACAGCCTTAATACCATATATTTATAGGTGTATAGGAAAATCTAATTCTAATTAACTGACGAAATAACAATTAAACCAACTATATGTATAAGTCGGCGCTTAATAAAAAGATAAAACCCTAGAATTATATTCCACCCTATATAATGAATAAAAAATATAACTCAATTGTTAATAATTATTATTAACCCATATATATATACCCTTATATTCCTGTATACACATCCATGGGTATTAACCGTACCCATTTACTCCATACCATCCAATCCCATCCTTAATAAATTAAACACCTTAATTGAAACAATTCATTTAACCATTTAATTCAAGTCACCTATTTTATAATTTCAAATAAACAAACAATACCAGTTAAACAAACAAATTAATTTACACAGCAACGTAATTCAAATTTCACACAAAAACAGGAAACTATCAAAACACGTAGCCACGTAAGCACCTAAAAATAATAATAGAAATAATGAAATCAATAAAATAAATTATAAAATTTCAATTATATCCCTTTTAAAACTAGGGGTATTACACTTCTTTGCAAGGTCTTGCGTGTGTTTTGATGAAGGAGGAATGACCGATTTCATATGGATCTAGTATACTTAAGCCTTATGAGCTTAATTATCCACCACATGATTTGGAGTTGGCAGCTGTGATCTTTGCCTTATGCATTTGGAGGCATTATCTATTGGAAGAGTCCTTCAGATTATTTAGTGATCATAAGAGTCTGCAGTATTTGTTCACTCAACGGGAGTTGAATATGAGACGGCACTGATGGTTGGAGTTTATGAAAAATTATCATTTCTATATACAGTACCATCCAGGGAAAGCGAATGTGGTGGCAGATGCACTCAGTCGTTGACCTGATGTGAGTCTTTATGCTTTATTCACCACTGAGTGGAATGCTTTTAAGACAATTGACAAGTTATCTGATGCTTTTATAACTTGCATGGTAGTTACACCTTCTATCATTCATAAGGTCTTAAAGGCACAACTCACGGATCAGCAGTGCATTGACAAAGTTACAGAGATAGCTTCTGAAGAGGATTCATTTTACTATGTTGGGACTGATGGAGGTTTGAGGTACAAAGGGCATTTAGTAGTACCTTGTGCTGACGATTTGAGGAAGGATGTGAGGACTGAGACTCATCACTCTGAGTTTTCTGTTCATCTAGGAGGAAACAAAATGTATCAGGATATGAAGTGGCAATTTTGGTAGGCAGGTATGAAAAAAGACATTACTATTTTTGTCTCTCAGTGTAGTACTTGTTAGATGGTCAAGATTGATCATCAAAGGCTGCCAGGAGCTCTACATCCACTACCTATACCGAAGTGGAAGTGAGAGAACATTTCTATGGATTTTGTAGAGGGATTGCCTAATTCGTTTAAGGATCACAATTCCATTTAGGTCATCATTGATAGGTTGACTAAATCAGCTTATTTTTTGCCTATTGGCACTAACTTCACTTCATAGTAGTTAGCGAGACTTTACATTACAGAGATTATGAAGCTTCTTGTTATTCCGTTATCTATTATATCAGACAGGGATTTGAGCTTTGTGTCGGGATTTTGGAATAGTTTTCAGCAGGTTTTGGGTATAGAATTACATCTTAGTACTGCTTATCATCCTCAGACTGATGGACAGACCGAGAGGGTTAATCAGATCATGGAAGATATGCTTTGTTCATGTGTTCTTGACTTTAAGGGCTACTGGGAGGATTATTTGCCACTTGTGGAGTTTACATATAATAATAGCTTCTGGAAGGCTATTGGTATGGCACCGGTTGAGGCATTATACGGCTGACTGTGTCAATCTCCTGTTTGTTGGATGGAGGTTGGCGAGCATAGATTTTTGGGTCCTAAGTTCATTAAGGATACTTCATAGAAGATTGCTCTTATTTGGGATCGCATGTGCACTACCCAGAGTAGGCAGAAGAGTTATGCAGATCGCCGTACTCGCGTATTGGAGTTTCAGGTTGGAGATTAAGTTCTCTTCAAAGTGTCTCATATGAAAGGAGTAATGCACTTTGGGAAGAAAGGGAAGTTGTCACCATGGTTTGTCGGTCCATGCATGATTTAGGATCGAGTTGGAGCTAAGGCACATCGGTTAGCACTTTTGGATCATTTGAATCGTGTACATAATGTGTTCCATGTTTCCACGTTACGGAAATTTCTGCGCGATGAGGATCGATAGCAGCATATTAATGTTTGGGAGATTGAGTTGCAGCCGGATGCAACATATTTGGATCCACCATGTGGTATTGTAGACCGTCAGGATAAAATCCTTCGTAACAAGGTTACATGTTCGGTAGAGACATCACAATGAGGTTGAGTCTACTTGGGAACGGGAGTGGTGTGTGTTGTGCCAATGCACCAAATTGTGTGTTGTGTGGCCAAGTTTGAATTTATAGAGTGCCACTACTATCTCTAACTATTAATATAGCTTGGGTGAGTAGGGATTGTCCCAAGGGAATTGGAAGCAATATTGATATGGAAACAAGGTCGGATTAGTAAGTCGAGTGATAAAAAGAGGGTTTGATTGGTTAATTAAACTACAATGTAAACACATTCAATTCAAAGCAATTGAAGTAAATAAAGGGTAGAGAAATAATAGAGAGGGGTCTTGGGACTTAGAGGTCACCACTAAACATTACCTTTCTAGACACTTAATGTGTAATGAATGAGGGAAAATATATGTTGCAATACTAATATATGTGATTGATTGAATCAACAAGCATGGGTGACTAATTAAGTATACATTGTCTAGACAACCTAATGAATAGCACAATATATCAAACTAAGCCATTATTCCTTCCTTTAAGCTTATAATCAAAACACATTAACAAGCTAGAGAATTATACTACTTGCATTCATAAGCATGGAACATCAAATAACAAGTATGGATTGTCCTCCTATCTAAGAAAGTAAGGCAACTATACTACAACTAAGCTAGGAACATGAAAATTAAACTAAAGTAGAGGCACAATCCATCAAGAAATGAGTATGAACTATCAAACAAGCCACAAGAGTATTCCATTACAGCACTATGCCTTGACAATCTCAAGATTCATAGAATCAACACATATAGGCATGCATTAATATCACAAAACTAAGAGATAAATACATGAACATCTATTCTAGCATACATAGACATATGAATAGAATGAAATAATCAATTGGGAGTATTAAACAACAAAAATCATTGTAGAAATAAGATTCATATATAAATCAAATGTCAAGACAAGAATTACAACATAAATCCCCTCAAAATACAAAATATCAAGATCTAGAAGGCATGCTTAGGGCTAACTCTAGCCCCAAGAAGATGTTTAGCCACTCATTGATGTAGTCAACCAACCTTCAAGGGCCATCTCCATGGTAAGAATGATCTTCTTCTTGATGGAAACCCTAGATGAATGGAACAACTCCCAAATGATGTGTATCTCTCTAATCTCTAGACTCTTCCCACCTCTCTCTCTCTAAGATTGTGTATATTTCTAAGATTGTATCTCTCCTCTCCCATGTAAAAATGACTTAAAATCCTTATATAGGTAGCTCCAATGTCACACCCAGTGGTTAGGTTTCGTACACTAGGGCCCCTTCAATGATTGCACCACGAGCCATCTTTTAATGAGATGGACTCTGTTTTTGTTTCGAGCTTGAGGAGGTTCGATCGATCGAATTCTGATAAGATCGATCGAAGTATGGCCAGATCAATCAAAGTATGGCCAGATCGATCAAACCTTGGCAGTGCCTTTTTGGAATAAGACAAATCTAAGATATTTTTGGGATATTTTGGGAAAAAGACAAAAGTGGTAAGTGGGGATAAGATCAAAGAAGTTTGATCGATTCAAAGAATGTTGAATCGATCGAAGATGGAAATTCTTGAGGATAAGGACAAGGGGTTTGATCCATCTTGATAAGGCTGGATCGATCACTGTGAGATTGATCGAAGATTTGTCTGATCGATCGAAACTTGCTATTTTCCACCACTTTGCTTCTACTTTGCTCCTTTCTTCTATTTAGCTTGAGTTTGCTTCTTTTATGCTCTAATTTGGCAGAATTGACTTATTTTGGGGATAAGCGCCTGAAAAGGGCAATAACATGAAATTAGTCTAAAACGGGAAAATAAGATAGATAAAGGTCCTAGAATACTCGACTTTAAGGGTTTTAAATATGCACTTTTCAGTGCTCATCACACCCCTAAACTTAAATATTGCTAGTCCCTAGCAATGAACTACGCAGTAAAGGAATGAAATAAACAACTATACAACTCTGAACTAGAAAACAATAAATGGATAACGCCACTTTCGTAGGGAACACGATTGCATTTAGTGCATGCAACAAGCCTTTTAAACCCCTAGGTTACCCCTAGTGGATGAGTGAAGTCTCGTGAGGGTTTCCAAAAATGATACCCACAAACATTAAGCTCATTCTCTCTAAAGAGGCACCAATATTCCAGACAAGCATTAGGAGAAAACTACCTCAAGTATGCAATTTTTCAACAATTTCCAAGCAATCTCCCAAAATCTCAACTTCAAGTAAACAAATATGGTCCTACACACATTAAGAATATGATCATGCAAATCAAAACAACACTAGAATCCTTTTTGAGTGGACCGGCATCAAATATGTTGTTATCTAAGCCAACTAAAGAAATGATTATATCTTTACCCTCAAACTAGTACACAAATCTAGTCTAGATCATCAAAATAAAAAGTGGACCTTTTATTAAAGCTTTATTGTTCTATGTGCGCTTATTCTTTTCACTCGATTTTTAATTTTTAATTTTATTTATTATTATTATTATTATTATTTTTAAGGATCAAAGATGGAAGCATAGTGCAATGTGTTGATCTATTAAGCTTTCTAGTGATCCATGAGGTCAAGCGTTAGGTCAATGACTCCCAAACCAGATGGCTTTAGGGCACTAAGTGTTTAAACACCCCTAAGGACTTACAAGCTCAAATCAACTAGGCTACAAATCAAAACAATCTCCATCTAATCATTTCCCACTTTTCACCTTTTGGGGGAAGTCCTCACTTTTTTATTGCTTTTGCAACTTCTTTTTTTTTTCTTTTTCTTTTTTTTTTCAATTCAATAAGCCCTCCACCTTTCGGCGCGAGAAATTCAGTGCTTAATAAGGCTTGAATCCTGGCTACTTATTGAAAAGGGTTTATTATCCACTTTTGTCAAGATGAAAGCTTTCAATTTACTACTAGCTCAATTGAGATATAACCAATTCAATAATCAACAAAGCATGTACCCCATAAATGAATGCTAGTGTGCGCCTGTGCTAGTATAGAATTCTCAAGTGAATCTTAAAATAATCACAAAATCCGAATGATGTGGACCACAAATGCAAGCATGATATCAATTTTTTGAAAAATTTACTCCTAAATGGCATCCACAAGGCATACAAGGAGTATTGGACTCTTAAGTCAAGCAATTTTTAAATTCTAAGTATCATGGTCCTCAAAAGATCAAAATCATAGCTCAAATGGATCCCAAATCTCAATCATGCAATTAAGTCTCAAACTTAAGTAGAATGCAACAAAGTCACCTTTCCCCAAGCTTAAACTGCACATTATCCTCAATGTGCAATGAGAACAATGGAGAAGATGGAAAGAGTATACCATGGTGGCAAAGACATGAAGCTCGGCAATGATCCAATTTGAAAGACGTCTCCCCCAAACTTGGAATCTACGACCTACTTAAATAACCACACTAGCAAACTCACAGCAAATATCACATGGGATAAGAAAAACTAAGGCATGCAATCTCAGGCGATATAACAAAGATGAAATAGAGAGATGAGATCTAGCCCAACATAAATCATAAAGTATGCATAACTATACAAAAGGGACACAATGGTGAAACAAAGATTTATATGTTGGAAATTTTTTTTTATTATTATTATTTTTTTTATAGAAATAATTGTGGAAACAATGAAATATAATGAAAGAAATAAGAATGAACATGAACATGAATGATATAAAAGATAAAGGGCACAATGTGTCATGTGGGTGCTAAGTTTAACATCTCTAGCAAGACGGAATGCTGCTTTGAAGTGTTGATTTTTTTATTTTTTATTTTTATTATTATTATTTTTTTAAACATCCTGATCGATTAAAGAATAATCGATCTAACTTTAATCGATCCAACTTCGATCGATCCAAAACCTGAAAATCTGCAAACAGCTTCGAACGATACATAGAGAGAGGAAAATGCAGAGATCCAAAAAATTTCTAAGTATAGAATTCAATCGATCCAAGGTAAACTGGATCAATCTTGGAATTTTCAGATCGATTAGAAAGACAGTTCACATGATACACAGAGAGCTGAAATATGCAGGAAATTTACGCATAATGGAACAAAGAGGTGATTGGATGCAGAGATAATTGTTCGATCGATCGAAGTTCTTTTGAGATCAATCGAACATGCAAGAACATACAGTAAATTGAAATTCTCTTGAGAACATTGAGTCAACATTAAATCTCGTCGTAGATTGGATCTACTAAGAGGGCGGCTTCTGCATATCTTTAAAAAACTTGTCCCTTAATGTAGGGTTTTAACCTTTGCCCATTCACTTTAAATGTAGTTTCATTTTTTAAACTTTGAATTTCAACCGCCCCATGAGGTGCAACAGAGATGATCTCATACGGACCTTCCCATTTGGTTCGCAACTTCCTGGGAAAGAGTTTTAATCTAGAATTGAAAAGCCAAGCTTTTTGACTAGGTTCAAAAGATTTCTTCACAATGTGTTTGTCATAAAAAGCTTTAGTTCTCTCTTTGTATAGTTTGCCATTATCATAAGCATTATATCTCAACTCTTCTAACTCACTCAATTGGAGTAACCGATTCTCTCCGGCTTTATTAAGGCCAAGATTGAGCTTTTTAATTGCCCACATAGCTTTGTGTTCTAGTTCAACCGGAAGATGGCAAGGCTTTCCATAAATAAGTTTATAAGGAGACATGCCAATGGGAGTCTTATATGCCATTCGGTAAGCCCACAAAGCATCATTCAACTTGTGTGACTAATCCTTTCAGGTTGTGTTAACCGTTTTCTCAAGAATATGTTTAATTTCCCGATTTGAATCTTTTACTTGCCCACTTGTTTATGGATGGTAAGGAGTGGCGACTTTATGAGTAACGGAGTACTTAAGAAATAATTGCCTTAAGAATTGATTGCAAAAATGCTTTCCTCCATCACTAATCATGGCTCTTGGCATACCAAAACGAGTGAAAATGTTGGATTTAATAAATTGACCAACCACGGAGTGGTCATTGGTTTTGGTAGCACAAGCTTCCACCCACTTAGAAATATAGTCAACAACAAGCAAAATGTATTGAAATCTATAAAACATATGAAAAGGACCCATAAATTTAATCAATGCCCCAAATATCAAAGATTTCAACAACAAGAATATTTGTCAAGGGCATCATGTCTCTTCTCGACATTGATCCCATTTTTTAACATCTCTTACACTCCTTGCAAAAATTGTAGGCATCTCTATGGATGGTGAGCCAAAATAACCCACTTTGAAGCACCTTCAAAGCGGTCTACCCGTCACATGCAAAGGTATGGAAAAACATAAGCACACTTGGGATTTCACTTTTGGGAATGCATCTTCTCACAATTTGGTCTGGACAATATTGAAACAAAATAGGATCTTCCCAACAGTAATTCCGGATGTTGGCAAAGAAATGCTTCTTTGCTTACTTTGACTAATTAGTTGGAAGCTTGCCAATTGCAAGAAAGTTCACAATATCGGCAAACCAAGGCATTTGCCCATTAGAGATTTGGAACAGTTGTTCATCTGGAAACGAATCATGAATTAGTGGGCTTGGGGAAGATTCTACCACCAACCTTGAGAGATGATCAGGAACCACATTTTCGGTGCCTTTCTTATCTTTGATTTCAAAATCAAATTCCTAAAGAAGCAAAATCCATCTTATCAAATGAGGCTTTGTTTCTTTCTTTTTCAAAAGATGGCTCGAAGCAGCATGATTAGAATAGACAACGAATTTTGATCCTAAGAGATAAGACCGGAATTTATCAAGAGCATACACTATGGCAAGTAATTCTTTCTCGGTAGTGGATAATTCAATTGAGCTCCCGAGAAAGTCTTGCTTGCATAGTAGATGGCACATGGAAGTTTTCCTACTCTTTCCCCAAAACTGCTCACATGGCGTAATCAGAGGCATCACACATGATTTTAAACGATAATGACAATTAGGTGGCTGCATAATAGGGGAAAATGACAATAAATCACGCAATTTATGAAAAGCATCAAGGCATGCTTGATTAAAGACGAATGGTGTTTCCTTGGCAAGAAGATTGCACAAGGGTCTAACAATTTTGCTAAAGTCTTTGATGAAATGGCGATAGAAGCTAGCATGACCTAAAAAGGAGCAAACCTCTCGCACCGTAAAAAGTGGAGGCAATTCAGAAATAAGCTCAACTTTTGCTTTATCAACCTCAATTCCCCCTTTTGAGATGACATGACCCAAAACAATACCTTCTTGAACTATAAAATGGCTCTTTTCCCAACTAAGAACAAGGTTTGTTTCACGACATCTTTTAAGCACCAAATTTAGATTTTTGAGGCATGCATCGAATGAAGACCCAAAGACCAAAAAATCATCCATAAAAACCTCTAGATACTCTTCCACCATATCCAAGAATATTAACATCATACACCTTTGGAATGTGGCGGGAGTGTTGCATAATCCAAAAGGCATCCGTCTATAAGCAAATATGCCAAAAGGACAAGTAAATGTGGTTTTCCCTTGGTCTAAAGGGTCTAAGGTTACTTGATTGTAGCCAAATAACCATTAAGAAAGCAATAATATTATTGCTTGGCTAATCTCTCTAGAATTTGATCAATGAATGGCAAAGGGAAGTGATATTTTCTAGTGGCGGCATTTAATTTGCGGTAATCAATGTATACACGCCATGAATTGGTGGTACGCTTAAAAATTGTTTCACCTTTCGAATTTTCAACCACCGTAATCCCTAATTTCTTAGGAACTACTTGAGTTGGACTCACCCATTTGCTGTCAGAGATTAGATAAATGATACCAACATCTAAGAGCTTAATAACTTCTTTCTTAACCACTTCTTTCATGTTTGGATTTAATCTCCTTTGGGCATCTCTAAAAGGTTTTGCATCCTCTTCCATAAGAATGTGATGCATACAAATAGAAGGGTCAATTCCCTTTAAATCCGCCACACTCCATCCAATAACTTCTTTATTTTCTTTAAGCACATTCAAAAGAGCATTCTCTTAATCTTTTTCAAGACTTGAAGAGATGATGACCGGAAGAGTCTCTTTCGGGCCTAGAAAGGCATACTTAAGATCGGGAGGGAGAGTTTTAAGCTCAAGAGTGGGTGGTGAGACTAAGGATGGGACCTGAGGAGTGCTAGAGAGTGGAGGAAGAGGTTCTTTTAGAACTTTCCAAGGTGGAAAATCCAAGCTTGCAACGGATTCCATTAAATCATTAACCTCACTCATTGACCCTTCATTATCAAACCCGTAATTCTCATACATTTCAAGGAGACAAGATGCAAGAGGATCCTCAGATAGAAAAGATGAAATATTGTCCTCGGTTGGTATTTTTATAACCATGGAAGGAATGGACTCCTCCACAATCTCATCCAAGACATCTATAAGACAACACTCGTCTTCATCTATGGGATGTCGACTTGCATTGAATACATTAAGCTTAATCATCATGTTACCAAAAAAAAGGTCCATAACTCTAGATCTACAATTAATGGTTGCATTTGCAGTGGCAAAGAATGGCCTTCCCAAGATGATGGGGATGTGATTGGTAGGGTTGGCAACCGGTTTGGTATCAAGAACAACAAAATCAACAAGAAATAGAACTTGTCAACCTTGATGAGTATATCCTCAACCATGCCCCTAGGTGTTTTGATGGATTTATCGGCCAATTAAAGCACCATCGAGGTTAGCTTCAATTCATTCAAACCTAGTTGGACATACACGGAGTAAGGAATCAAATTAACACTCGCTTCTGAGTCAAGAAGAGCTCTACGAACTTCATGGTTTCCGATCACACATGACATGGTCGGAGCACCGGGATCTTTGAACTTAGGTGGAGTGTTATGTTGAATGATGGAGCTCACTTGCTCCATGAGGAACACTTTTTTAGGGCCTTGTCCCTTGCTCTTCCTCTTTTGTGTGCAAAGATCTTTCAAAATTTTTGCATAAGGCGGAATTTGCCTAATCGCATCCAAGAGAGGGAGATTTAGGTTAACTTGTTTGAAGACTTCCATCATGTCATGGATTTTTCCTTCTTGCCTCCCAAAAGGCGAAGTTTCTTTTAAAGCATATAGAAATAGGGCTTTTGGCTCAAAAGATCATGCAACTTGAGGAGATGACGACGAAGAAGGTTGAGAATTCTTACTGAAAACATTTTCATCCAAGGAAGTAGGAGTGAGATTGGGAATGGGATGAGTGCCAACTTTGGGTTGCACCGGTTTGCTAACTTCAATTAGTTTTTCGACCCTATTATCAATTTGTTTACCACTTCTTAAAGTGGTAATGGCATGCACTTGTTCCTGAGAAGGACACCCTGATATAGAGTTTGTTTCTATAAGGTATTGGGCTTTTGGGTTCCTTTCAGGTTGGCTAGGCAATGTACCGATCTCTCTTACATTCAATGCATTAGCTATTGTCCCAATTAGGGATTCAAGCTTTGATATTGATTGAGAATGAGAATGCAACAAATTAATGTTCATTTCTAAACTACCCAAAGCCACCAAAACCTTATCTTCAAATGTAGAATTACTGGAAAGTGTATGAGGATGATAAAAATCATTTTGAAATGTGTAGACTTGAGGATGTGAAAAGTGGTTCATTCTTTAATGATGAGAAGAAGATGAAACAAATCTTTGAGGACCTTCATTTTTTTTATGAGGAGGAACATATCGATTTTGAAAATTTTTGACTTGAAAGGAACTCAAATTTTCATCCCACCTAGGGACATAGACATTTGAATGAGGATGAGCAAATATAGCATTGACTTGTTCAAAGTGTTCATTAAACACATGTCCATGAGGACAATTGGAAGTAGAATGTAAAACACTAAAACAAGTCATACAAGGCTCACAAGACTGATAAGAGTGACGAAAAGAAGGTGACTTTGTAACTGATTTTTGACTTGATAAGAATTAATCAAGTTTTTGTGAAAGAGTTTTAGCCTCGGCTACAATCTCCATTAGACTTTGAATTTGACACACTTTCAAATTTTTCTTCTTTTTATTAGAATAATGACCCAACCGAGAACTGTGAAATTTATGCAAAAAATTTTCACTCATTTTCTCAAAAAGATGCCAAACATCATCTTCATGTTTTCCAAAATATGAACCTCCACACGATGTATCAACTATGTCCTTATGAATGTCGGATAGGCTTTCATAAAAATATTGGACAACTTGCCATTTTTGGAATATCATGATGTGTCATTTCCTTAACAAGTCATTCAATCTTTCCCAAGCCTCATGTAAAAATTCTCCTTCCCCATGAGAAAATTCTCTAATTGAAGTTACTCATTAAATTGGTCAAGCTCACGGAGGAAATTTTTTTAAAAAAAATTCACTTTGCATTTGCATCCAAGATGTTATTGAATTTGCCCCCAAGTTGTTGAACCAATGTTTTACTTTATTTTTAAGAGTGAAAGGGAAGAGAAGTAGTCTAAGAACTTCTTCCGGGATATTCATGTACTTCACGTGTAGTATATTTCAAGATATTCATCAAGATGTTTATATGGTTCCTCATCATCTAAGCCATAGAAAAATGGACACATTTGAATGGTTTCGGGCTTAATTTCATATTGATTGGCCCCAAAATTAGGAAACATGATGCAAGTTGATGCATGGTATTCATGAAGATTGTAATAATCACGAAGAATCATTGGAGGAATTGGAGCTTAAACTCCGTGGGAATGTTGGTTAAGAGGGGGATGTCCCATGAAATGTGGGTCTAAATAGCCAAGGTTACCCTCTAGATTTTCCATTAGGATGTCTAAGATGAAGGGTAGGGAAAGGACCACACAAAACGTCAAGTAACACACCAACAAAAAAATAGAATCAAACACTTCACCCCCGTAACAATCAATCAACAATCCTCCATATACGACGATCCCATACTCCCATGCTTTCAACAATATGCAAAGAAAAGTAAATTGCCTCCACGCGGGCTCACGATCTATTTAAGAAAATGAAAACTTGTCTCCACGCGGGCTTACGATTTAACTAGAGATTGAGTTTAGAAAAGCTAACAAAGGTCCTTAAGCAACTTCAATTTATTTTTCAATTTTCACTTAGCTTTGCAATTTTTTAGATTTTAGCCTTTTTATGCTTAGCTTAGCTCCTCGCTTTTCAATTCTCCTTTGCTTCACTTTCCTTTGCTCAATGCACCTAGTCAATCAAGAATGAACGTAACAAGTAATCAAAATAAAATAAAGTAAAAACACAATAAAAAGAGTACTAATTCCTAATTGTTTCCAAAACACGGCGTTGTTAAATCCCCGGCAACGGTGCCAAAACTTGGTGTGTGTTGTGCCAAAGCACCAAATTGTACGTAGTGTGGCCAAGTTTGAATTTATAGAGTGCCACTACTACCTCTAACTACTAATATAGCTAGGGTGAGTAGGGATCGTCCCAAGGGAATTGGAAGCAATATTGATATGGAAATAAGGTTAAATTAGTAGGTCGAGTGATCAAAAGGGGGTTTGATTGGTTAATTAAACTACAATGTAAACAAATTCAATACAAAGCAATTAAAGTAAATAAAGGGTAGAGAAATAATAGAGAGGTGTCTTGGGACTTAGAGATCACTACTAAACATCACCTTTCTAGACACTCAATGTGTAATGAATGAGGGGAAATGTATGTTGCAATACTAATATGTGTGATTGATTGAATCAACAAGCATGGGTGACTAATTAAGTATACATTGTCTAGACAACCTAATGAATAGCACAATATATCAAATTAAGCCATTATTCCTTCCTTTAAGCTCACAATCAAAATACATTAACAAGTTAGAGAACTATACTACTTGCATTCATAAGCATGGAACATCAAACAACAAGCATGTATTGTCCTCCCATCTAAGAAAGTAAGGCAACTACACTACAACTATGCTAGAGACATCAAAATTAAACTAAAGTATAGGCATAATCTATCAAGAAATGAGTATAAACCATCAAACAAGCCACAAGAGTATTCCATTAAAGCACTATGCCTTGACAGTCTCTAGATTCATAGTATCAACACACATAAACATGTATCAATATCATAAAACTAAGAGATAAACACATGAACATCTATTCTACCATACATAGACACATGAATAGAATGAAATGATCAATTGGAAGTATTAAACAACACAAATCATTGTAGAAACAAGATTCATATATAAATCAAATGTCAAGACAATAATTACAACATAAATCCCCTCAAAATACAAAACATCAAGATCTAGAAGGCATGCTTAGGGCTAACTCTAGCCTTAGGAAGATGTTTAGTCACTCATTGATGTAGTCATCCAACCCTTAAGGGCCATCTCCATGGTAAGAATAATCTTCTTCTTGATGGAAACCCTAGATGAATGGAAGAATTCCCAAATGATGTGTATCTCTTTAATCTCTAGACTCCTCCCACCTCTCTCTCTAAGATTGTGTGTATTTCTAAGATTGTAACTCTCATCTCCCATGTAAAAATGGCTCAAAAACCTTATATAGGTAGCTCCAATGTCATACCCAATGGTCAGGTTTCGTGCACTAGGGCCCCTTCAATAATTGCACCACGAGCCATCTTTTAATGAGCTGGACTCTGTTTTTTTTTTTTTCAAGTTTGAGGAGGTTTGATCGATCGAGAGCAATCGAAGTATAGCCAGATCAATCAAAGTATGGCTAGATCGATCAAACCTTGGCTGCGCCCTTTTGGAATAAGACAAACTGAGATATTTTTGGGATATTTTGGAAAAAAGACAAAAGTGGTAGGTGGGGATAAGATCAAAGAAGTTCGATCGATCTAAAGAATGTTGGATCGATCGAAGATGGAAATTCTTGAGGATAAGGATAAAGGGTTTGATCCATCTTGATAAGGCTGGATTGATCATTGTGAGATCGATCGAAGACTTGTCTGATCGATCGAAAATTGCTGTTTTCCACCACTTTGCTTCTACTTTGCTCATTTCTTCCATTTAGCTTGAGATTGCTTCTTTTATGCTCTAATTTGGTTGAATTGACTTATTTTAGGGATAAGTTCCTGAAAAAGGTAATAACATGAAATTAGTCTAAAACGAGAAAATAAGATAGATAAAGGTCCTAGAATACTCGAGCTTAAGGGGTTTAAATACACACTTTTCAGTGCTCATCACACCCCCAAACTTAGATATTGCTAGTCCTTAGCAATGAACTACACAGTAAAGGAATGAAATGAATAACTATACAACTATGAACTAGAAAGCAATAAATGGATAATGCCACTTTCGTAAGGAACACGATTGCATTTAGTGCATGCAACAAGCCTTTTAAACCCCTAGGTTACCCCTAGTGGACGAGTGAAGTCTCGTGAGGGTTTTCAAAAATGATACCCCTAATTTTAAAAGGATAGTCTCGGTATTTTCTTATATGGTTTTATTGTAATTTTATATTCTTTATATGTTTATTTGGCTAATTGATTTAATTGTTGTTAATTAACTGAGTTATTTGTATTAATTGTTTTATTTAATGAAATTAGTTGTTTTAATTGTTTATTTGATTATTTGTTTTCTTTAATTATTTGTTTTTTTTAATGTTCGCTTATGTGGAATTTAATTGGTTATTTTCATTAATTGTTAAATTAGGATCAGTTTTTGGTAAAATGTAGTATATAATTCTAGGGTTTTATATTTTCACGGGTTAGCCGACATGTATTTTCTTTTCCCTTATCTAAGTATAATTAAAATTAGGTTAATTAGCATTGCCAATATATATAATTGTATAAGTCTGTCAAGGGTTTTAGAACCCTAATCACGTAACAGTGGAGGCGACGAGATACAGAGAGGTCTGAGAGAAAACAGAGAGAGGGAAACTTAGGGTTTAGCTAAGACTAAGGCTAAGCCAAGGAGAGAACGAATGGGTGTTGCTCGTAGGTTGAACCAAAGGGCAACAAAGGAGATAGAGCGGTGAAGGATTGCCGAAAAAGATAAGAAGACGACATCGAAATT
Source organism: Cornus florida (assembly GCF_030987335.1). NCBI lineage: Eukaryota > Viridiplantae > Streptophyta > Magnoliopsida > Cornales > Cornaceae > Cornus > Cornus florida. The sequence goes on from NW_026775577.1 coordinate 68,790,517, forward strand.
TTATTCTAAAATCTCCAAGGCAAGTTATATTTCTTGCTCTTACCTTTGACTTGTGGTCTGTGCATGCCTAGGTAGTCTCTAGGACTTAAATGGACAGTAAAATTTATCTAATTAGCATGCTTGAATTTAATGGAATTAAATTGAATTAAAACTACTTTTACGGTTGGTTTATGTTCTTGATTTAATCTTAATTTTTCCTTAATATAAACTTGTTTTGATTCATGTTAGTGATGCAAAATTACTTCTTATAATTAATTGGGACTATCTGGGACTTAAAACAGTGGGTTAGGAGCTTTAACAAGGGCAATCGAAAAGTCAGGAAGTAGCCGAAGTTGGAAAAGATGGAGTTTGCAAGAGTGGAGGCGGCTTCTTTAGCAAAGAGGCGGCTCCTTTTGCAAAGAGCCTGCTTTACTTAGCAAAGAGCCTGCTCTACTTAACAAAGAGGCGGCTCCTTGAGGAAGGAGGCGGCTCCTTCCTTGTGTGATGAGTTTTGACATGGTTTTGGGTTTTCAGGGGCTCTAATGTGATTTTGAACTTGTATGGATGGTTTTAAATGATTTAATTAAGCATGATAATACTCAAGAATGATTAGTCCATGCTAGGAATTTGAACATCATGAGATTTAAAATTAAATTTGCATGTTGTTAATGGCTTGGAAGGATTTAAATTGCTTGCCGTTATGTTAGCAAATTAAATGGATTGATATAAATTTACTCTTGTAAATTACAGTATAGTATACTCAGTAAATGTCTAATTTTTCTTATTGTACTCTACTTTGGATTTTAATTGATGAACTGCTTTACCTGTTTTATCAATTATTGGATTTGTTTCGTGGATTATATGTACCGGTATGGGACGGTGGCGTATAGGGTACGGATTAGATCAAAACGCTAATTCTTACCTATGCTGGATTTTAATTGTTGAACTGCTTTATCTGTTTTATCAATTATTGAGTTGTTCTATGGATTATATGCACCGGTATAGGACGGTGGCATACTAGGTATGGATTAGATCAAAATGCTAACTCCTACCTATTCTAGATTAAGGAAATGGATTTAATTAAAACATTTAAAACCTAATTATATGTTGTGTCTTGGCAACGAACAGTTGACCGGCACTACATTGGTTTTAGATGGAATTTATATATATAATTATGGTACCGTGATATAAGCTTGAGTCTCAGAGTCGATGGTTAGGGCGCGTATATGCAGTAGGATACGTAGCTGGCTATGATAGATTGAGGTATACCCTGTTAAGCTTAGGTACTCATGCCCACCTCAAGTGCGTTTTGCATGTTGCCTTCTATTCAAGTTGAGACCCTCTTTGTAGTCCAGTGAGAGTCCGTTAGTGTGGGTATATATATATATATATATATATATATATATATATTTATGGACTAGATAATTATTCTTGAATTATCTAGGATGTATCTACGTATCGGGTCTCTATTTGGATTATAGTTAAAGTAGAAATTGTTCGTGGGCCTGACCCACTATTATTTTTCAGGTATCAAACAGTTCCAGTCTTAGAGCTTGTTCGTGCTAAGCAGAGAAGGTCACTCATTCTTCCGACTACGTAGGATTGCTATTATATTTAGTTTTGGATTTTCTTTTTAGTTCAGCTTATCTTCAATTGGGATGTTTACTAGGGGTCCACTAGATGGATTCCCGAGTTGTACTAATATTGGAGGATTATATAATTAGTATTTCGAGGTTTTATTAATTAGAATTCTTTTCAGCTTATTTATTTATTTATTTTTAAATTCTTTTTGTATTCTGTGTTCATTTAAATATTAATTGTTTGGTATCCCTCGAATCTGTGCTCGGACTTGATCACCCGTGGCTCTAGAATCGAGGGGCATCACAAACTCCAAGCTAAAGCTATATCTAGGGAAATTGCGCTCAAGATGGGATGGTCCATATGAAGTTCAAACGGTAACCCCTCACGAGTCTATCTTCATTTTTGACCCAAAGAAAGGTAAGACACTACAAGTAAATGGTCAGAGATTGAAGTTGTACATTGAAGATTCTGTGCCTATAGAAGGAGTTGAATTTGTCACTTTGACGGATCCCATCTACTGCACCTAAGCATCCAGGCGAATGTAGGGATTGTTGATAGGATTTTTCAGTTATGTATTTTTTTTTTTCTTCTCTTTCTCTCTTTAATTTTATCTTTTGTTTTAGTAGATTTGGAAGATTTAATGTGTTTTGTAGAATTGTTAGTTACTTGTGCAGGATACAAGTTGTGCAATAATGAAGCGTTGTGCTTGTCTCGAAGAAAAAAAAAATTTCATGGCATAAAAAATAAAAAAAAAGTTTGATTGGAGTAGAATGGAGCATTTTTTGGGTCCAAACATCGACCAAACCACCCACGATTGTTTGCACCGTGTAGATCTCGAAAAAATACCCAAAATGAACAGAAAAAAAAATCATCCAAAACGGACCATCGCTGCCAAAAGTTATGGCCATTTGAAGTTTTTTTAGTTTAAAAAAAAAAAAAAAAAAAAAAAAAAAAAAAAAAAAAAAAAAAAAAAAAAAAAGATCCTGCCAAGCAGCAGGTCAGGCGAATCATTGCCCGACCCATGGGCGACCATCGCCCGAGTGAAGAGTATTTTCTGACAGAGCAGTTGTCAGGCGATCATCGCCCAGCTCGACGGCGACCATCGCCCGGCATTATTTTTTTCAACACTAACAAGAAGCAGTGGCAGCGCCGGGCAATCATTCGTCCGGCTTCATGGTGACGATTACCCATGGTGACTTCGTATGGAAGCGCATAATAGCGCAGGGCGATTAGTCGCCCGGCAAGGCAGCGACCATCGCCCGGCTAAAGAAATTTCTAACTACCGGGCGACCATCGCCCGGATCGGCAGCGTCCATTACCCACATGGCTACTTATTTAGCAGTAAAGAAGCAGCGTCGGGCGAATGATAGCCCGGTTTCATGGCGACCATCGCCCGATGAAGAAAACGGCAAACAGGTTATTAAAAAAAAAAAAAATTAAAATGCAAGTTACTGTGTTACAAGGAGTTACTGCGTGATAAGGAGGCTTCGGTGGCACTCTTTGTTTCCATCTTCTCTAAACAATCTCCTTTTCCTCTCCCAATCTTATATATATTCTCTACCCACTGCCATCATCAACTCATAACCATATTAAATTCCTTAATTCGTCACCACATCCTAACCAAAATTGCCTAGCACACCTTTCATCTTTCTCTCTCTCTCTCTCTATATATATATATATATACCTCCACCCAAATTCAACCCAGTCCATCCCACTAATAATCATCTACCCATTACCATCTCATTGTCCACGTCCCAATACCAATTCCATTACGTAATTGACATATTGTTTATACCAATTTAGAGAAGAAATCAAAGATTGAAAGCAAGAAATTGGGCCGGCCAAGTGTTCGACAAAAAGCCTCAAAGAATTCTTTTTCATTTTACATGGCTCCAAGAAAGAAGAATGCCACACAAGGCGGTGCTTCCACAAGCCGATCCATTCGATCTTCCATGATGCGGCCCACTCTTCGAGATACCCTAGATGAGAGGTGGCATGAGCGTAAACTAAATTATGAAGTGGGTTTCAACATCGAATTTCTTAATGCATGCATTCCAGAAACTCAGTGGCCCATTGTAGATTTACGACGCCGGCAAGCTGAATGCCTTTTTGAGCCGGCTAGTCAACTCATGTGCCCCAAACTAGTCAAAGAGTTTTATCAAAATTTTCATTCTAATCCAGATGAACAGGGATTACTAGTGTCATCCGTTGATGGTACTATCATTCGCAATACTCCTTTAACGATTGCCATAGCTTTGGGATGTCCACATCAATGCCCGGCTGATTTGGAGTCAATTTTCCCTCTGATGTCAGAGGTTCCCACTAGACTGATGATTAGTCGCCTTGCTGCTAATTGTTTCTCCGGCTCCAAATATAATTTTACTGCCAAATCATCTCTGCCATTACACCTATGGTTCATCGATGCCATACTTTTACATAATGTGTGCCCTCTTACTCATCAATCTAAGCGTCGTCAAGATTTTTTGCATGCTTTATATTGTTGGTAAAATATATACTTCATGTGACATTTAAGATATAACAAACCTTATACTAATATGTCATGAGATAATTAACAATATGCTAAGAAATCATTAATTAAATATGCAACTCAATATTTAATTAAATATGCAAAATAAATTAATAAAATCATAATAATCAATAAAGAACCTGGACCGAGGCTAGCATTGGATACTATGTCTTTAAGACAGATTTGCCCCGCTATGGTGCTAACGGACTCAGTGGCGTCTATCTCCCAGGATACAACGGTCTACATCCACCAGTAGCAGCACTACAAACTCGTGGATATGGCGAACCTTCTTTGTGTAATACTCTCTCCAACTCAAAAATGTATCTATACTATATAAATGCTGAATTGGGTGCAATCCGAATTAAATGGCTCGGACCAATCTTAATATGGCTCAATGAAATTAGATTAGGGTCGAAGTGGTTCAGACCACTTAACCTATGCTTTGAACCCACTTGGATTGGATTCAAGTCTAGAGAGGGAGATAGAAGAAAATGAAAGAAATGAACCACTTGCAAATGATCCAAAGGGGGGGTATTTATAGAAATAGAAATGCCTTTTCGGATTGGGTGTATCTCTTCATTATTGGACACAACCATTGCAATAGGTTGCAATGGTTCACATGGTGTCTGTTCACCAATAGACACATCCTTTCCAATGGGTTGCAATGTGCCTTTTCGAGTGGGTGCAACCATGGGTTATGATGGTTCGGAAAAAGGTGTAACCCTTTGAAAAAACTAAAAAGTGGTTTTTTTTTTTAATTTAAAAGGTGTAACCCTTTAGAAAAACTAAAATATGGTTTTTTAATTTAAAAGGTGTAACCTTTTAGAAAAACTAAAAAGTAGTTTTTTAATTCAAAAAACCAACCATCCAAAAAACCCACCCATTTATGAAACCCATTTAAATAAGCCCAACCCAAAATTAGGCCCAATCCAAAATTCCAAAAAAAGAATAATCTAGACTTTACAATTAGGCCCAAGCCCAAGCCCAAATCCTAAACTCAGCTTATTTAAATTTCAATTTGTTTCAATATTTTTTTCCATGTGGGACAAACACTTCCCACATTTTGCATAACCATTTAGGCTTATCAAAATACCATACGTTGGAGCTAATTTCTCATTCACCCGGAAACGGATTTAAGAAAGTAAATATACCACGTTCATCTCCTTGCGAAGAGAAACACGCTCGTCCAGAGATCCGCAAAAAATTATTAGCGGAATCTATTCCACATCTCATCCAAAGTTTACGTTTTTAATGCCCCCGTTTCCAACAATCCCCAACATAAATGAAAATTTGCGTAAAATGCAAAAGATGATCAGCAGACACTAGAGAGAGTATAGTCAGAAAGTTACTGCATCAGGATAGGTAGCTTTTGGCTTTGAACCTTCCCTAGTGTATTGCTATCGGATTTACTGGCTAACCAGTGAACGCGATGTCTTGAACTGTTCAGCCGTTTGTGTAAACCAAGACAATAAAAAACATACAGTACCTTTCCTCACAAAGTTGGTTCTCATTGTTGTGTTCATTTTGGCCCTGAACAACTCCTAGTATTCAATGAGTGCTCCAAAAAACTTAGCCTTTATAGTTCTCATAGAAGCGGCCCTACTTCACACTCATATAGGTAACTTCTTATTAAGAGTATCCTACCATACCCTACTTGAATTTTCAAGGTATAAGAGTCATTAAAAGCATAGCTTATCCTAATCCTTGCTGTAGGTAGCACTGTCTCATAATAGAAATGGGCAGAAGATTTATATCTTCCTAGTGCTTCTGGTGAGCTATTCAGAATTTCTGTTGTCCCTTTGAACCTAGATCTTGGGATCTCCAGTCAACTAGGTTGGGTTTCCATTAAGATGACTCGTTAGCTTTCGGCTTTAAACCCCATTCCCCTCAATGATCTGTACAATTGCTCTCTAGTACAACCCTTAATTTTATATGTGGCCACAAGGTTGTGTTTAGAAATATTGCACTCTGTAGAGATTTCTCCAATTGAGAGCAAATGTATACTTTGTGCCCTAAAATTGCTTATTATTGGCACAGGTGTAGACTTATTTTGAAATGTCCTCTAAGTTAAGTCTTTTAACTTTTCTATTTGATTTATTCAAAGTTTTTAACTTTGATTCTTTAAAAGAACATACAACTACACCTTTAATATTAAAGGCATATCCACTCTTGGATTTAGAGTCTTTAATATCCCTCATCCAGATTGTATCACTGTTATATCTCTAATTTAGTTAGATACCTCGATCTATGCAATATTGGACTTGGGGTGTATCACAACTACCCAATTTATTGATTTTCAGTGATTTTATCCTGGATTGAAAATGTGTTATTAAACACAGTTATTAAGATGCCTTGCAATCTCAACCAATGATATACTTTGACTAGTATTTATATATGAGATTTACATCTACAAAAGTTAGCTAGGCTTTTGTTATCATAACTAGTATTATCTCAATCTCACTCTATTGAGAATATACTATGTTATCAGATGTTAAATCTTTCATATCAAATATACTAATTAGTATATCATTAATTTTTTAAGACATACAATGACTTATACATCATGTTTATGTCATTGTCTTGGTACCAGCTTTAATCCATTCAAGGACTTATAAGCTTGCACACTTTACTCTTTAACCAGAACAAATAACTCAGCTATTCTGTTGGAAAAAGAACTCTTCTGGTTGTTCCATAATATTTTCCTCATAGGAAACAATATGCACTATTGTTATAATACTGTAAATGATTTTTGGTTCTATCCAAAATCTTTTAGGATTAAGAACCCTACATTTATATATATTTCTTATCTGGTGAGGTAACTTATACAAATTTCATCTATGGACAATATCCCCCCACAACTTTAGGATAATCCTGAAATTTTATATATGATATATTTCTTATGGTTTTCTAACTCTTGAAATACCATATATTAAATATTTCACTTCATCTACCTTTCCAAGGTTCTATATTCGCTTCTCAACAAACATGTATAATAGTCTCTAGTGTATATGTATTCACTCATCTCTAGTTTGTTCTTATAATATGTCACAGATATTACTGTGAATTAATGCTAGATATATTAATTACAATGGGCTCAAATTAATATTTGCTTCTACATCTCTTGTATTTATGAATTGAGTTATTCATGTTTAGGTTCATGTTAAGTCAGTCATATTAATATGTCATAACCTTTCATGTGTCATACATCACATAACTCAATCATTTAAGCAAATAATTATCTTATTATTTAAGCTTTGGATACAATCACCACAGAGTGAGCACTCACTTCTCAGCTATCATTACTAGTTAAAAGTGAGTTTTTAGCTATCATTACTAGCCTAGATTAAGTACACTCTTCTCATATCTTATTACTAGGTTATGATGAGCACCCATTTTTTAGCTATTACCGCTAGCCTGAAGTTAAGTTTGTTTAGCTATCAATTCTAGTAGTTCATAGTTTTAGTACACACTTATCTAAGCAGTCTACCTTGGTAGTTGAGTAATTTGTGTTGAAGAATATTCTTCAAAAATTACTACTTTACAAGTAGTATTATTCACTCCTACATGAGCAGATATGATGTATAGCTCAAATAACTAATGGCTAAAATGGCTACTCATCGCCCTCATGTTTTTCACTATCAAGTTGAGAGCTAGAACCAACTAACAGTGTTTCATCTTCCTCTTAGGTTCTAAGCACCTCATTAATCATTTTAACTTATAGTTAAGCTAACTAGTTTGCAACTCAATAACACTTTAGCTTTTAGCTAAATTGTACATTAGAGGTAACTAGCTTGATTTAGCTTGTCTCGGTGTACTTGCTTAGTGTATCTATAACATTTTCCATTAAACTCTTTAGAGTTATTGGAAAATCTTCTCTTAGTCAGCCCATTCACAACTATACGTGTCTTAAACACTAGTATAGATCTTTTTCCTTTGACTATCGAGAGAATTGACATAGTTAGACTAGCCAATTTTGTTTGTTGTATTAATACACAAACTAGTCATGAACTCATATATAAAGTGAATAATATCACACATTAACTATATTGTAAAATTAAATTATTATGTACACTAAGTAATTCAACTACATAGTTCAATATTATAGTATCAAATAAAAATAAACATTTATAAAAATAATATTGAACTTGCATAACAATATAGTTTCATATTATATCACATGATTAATTATATCACATAATTAATATAAGAAATAATAATAATCAAAGAAGAATTTGCTTCCTTAAAGCTTTGTGGCTTATTCTCCAATAAACATGCTAGAAAATCAGGAATAAAAGATTTAGACGTTCTAGCCTTCTTACTACCTCTAAACTCATCTTTATTTTTATTGTATGATTTATGCACAAGAAAATGATATGCAATACTGTTATAAGCATAACATATCAAATGTTATATGTAATGAACCACTCCAACACATGGTATGATATTGTTTGTTTTGAGCTTTATCCCAAAGTGCCACATACCAATTGGAGATAACACCATCACATAAAAGCACTTCACATTTTCCTTCCCTAAGTGATCTGGGACTGTGCACCTATAGCTCACCTAGTGTGGTAGCCTGTCGGTGCCTCTTGCACTCGCCCACGGCACACCCACTCACAAGATTGCCACATTTTAGGTCCTACTTTAACTTTCTTAGGAATAGGAACTGCAACTTTAGTTAGACACCCCCCACACTTTTAAGAATTTATAGAAAGGTTTTTAACCTTTTCCATAATTCATATGGTATCACATTCGTTTTCTTTAGAGGTATTTTATTGAGTAAAATAATTTGCAGCAAACAAAACTTCCCTCCACAAATTCTGAGTTAAACCAGAACTTATCAAAATAGTATTCATCATTTCTTCGTGAATGATACCATATTCTAAACAAATATCAGCACATGATGTTTTGTTTTCACAAATTCTCAACCTCACTTTTGTAATGTTTAAACATTTCTAAAGTTTATCTTTATTCCGTAACAAATATACATAACATCATCTTATGCAATCATTGATAAAAATAACAAAGTACCTTTTTTTTCACCTCTAGTTGGCACAAATTTAAGATAATATAATATACTACATAATATCATATTACAAAATTAAAATAATTCAACCAATATTAAATTATATAAATAATTCAATAATCTACTCATATAACATGTTTCAATTTCACATAATATTGAACATATCAATATTTAGTAAATTATCATATAATAATATGTGATAGCCCTCGGATCCGAGACATGGGTTGATCAGGCCCAGGCCCGAGCCCGAGGGAATATCAAACAATTAATATTTTATAATGAACACGGAATACAAAATGAATTAAGAAATGAAATTAAAGCTGAAAAGAACTAGAAATAGAATCCGCAAAATATTATAATTATTAAAATCCATCAAACCCAAACTCTAAAACTCCATCAGTTTACAACTTAGGAATCCATCTCTAGTGGACCCCTATTAAACATCCAAACGGAAGATAAAATAACTGTAATAAACATCCAGAAATAAAACTATGGAGTGAGTCCTACATTGTCGGAAGAGTGAATATAGAGACCTCTGCTCAGCACGAACACGTCTAAGCCTGGAACTGTCGTGTACCTGAAAAATAGAAGTGGGTCAGGCCCACGTGCAAGTTCTATACTACTACAATCCAAACAGAGGCCCGATACGCATGTACATCCTAAACAATTCAACAATAGCTAATAGTTCGTAAATATATATATAGTCACACTAAAGGACTCTTACTGGACTACAGGCTGGTCTCAACCTGAATAGAGGTAACATGCTAAAACGCACATGAAGTGGGCATGTGTACCTAAACCTAAACAGGGTACACCTCTAACCATCGTATCCAACTATGCATCCCAATGCATATATGCTCCCTAACCATCGATCCTGAGACTCAAGCTCATATCGAGGTACCATAATAGTAATATATTTAAAATCCATTCAAAATCCATAGTAGTGCCGCTCAACTAGTTGTTGCCATGACACTACAAATCTATAGGATTTAACTTTTAGTTAATCCATTTATTAATCCAGAATAGGTAGGTTTTGGTATTTTGAAACCAAACCGTCCCTAGTATACCACCGTCCCATACCGGTGTATACTATCCAACCATCCAGCAGTTGATAATATCGGCAACTGAAGCGAATATCAACTAATTCCATACATCCAATAATTGATAACAACAGTAGTGATGTGAGCATCAATAAGTAGAGTAAACATAGTCAGTACATACTGTTACACAAAATTCGATATAATACTAAGTTTAAATATTAATAGTATTCCAAATCCAGTAGTTGATATCACAGACATTTGGGGCAAATATCAATAAGGTCCATGCTCCAAAAATTGATACTAGCAGTACTAATGAAAGCATCAAAACAGAACTTTAGCATATACATAGGCATGCTTAATCTCTAATGTTTTACAGACTCATTAGAGTCCACATCTAGCAGTTGATATCACAGACATTTGGGGTAAATATCAACCGGGTCCATGCTCTAAAAATTGATACTAGCAGTATTAATGAAAGCATCAAAACAAAACTTCAACATATACATAGGCATGCTTAATCTCTAATGTTTCACACACTCAGTAGAGTGCTAAGTATGTTTAAATCTTAATATCACTCAACTCCAATGCATCCAAAACCAATATAATTCAGACACATGATCATGTTATATGGTGACACATGCATTAATTATATTATTTGTCTCTGAAGAATACAAAACATAAAGGATTAAACCAATCTAACTCTTCCGACTCCAATTACAGTGTTTTAAATTATTTAAAACATATACTGTTCAAGTGACAACCATAGTTAGGTTATTAACATGCCTCCTGAAGTCTTAGAATTGTCTTTAAGTACCATCCATACACCTCACACATAGCCCTAAACCCAACTAGAACCACAGAGAACCTACCACTGCAACTAAAACTGCCTGAAAACGAAAAAAATTTAAAAATTGCATAAAAGAGCCGGCTCCCTAAAGTTGGAGCCGCCTCCTTTAGCATTGGAGCCGGCTCCAACTAAAAGGAGCCGCCTCCAAATTAAAAGGGAGCCGGCTCCCTCTTAGGGAGAGCCGGCTCTCTCCCTCTCTGCCCCGTCTTCTCCAATCCTGACGTCTTCTGCACCCTCTATATCCTTCTACTATGGTTTCCAGAGGTTGAAACTAAACCTCTAAACATTCCCAGTCTATGTTTAAGCCCTTATTACATCACCAACAGGAATTTAAATAAACAATCATGCAAGTATAACTCATGTTTTAACAGGTTTCTATGCACACAACACATACTGATATGTTTCAGTTTTTCTTTAGCACGAACAAAAACATCTTTTGTTTTAATTGATTCAATTTAATCCTAGAATTATTTAAGAATGCAAAGAACACGTAACCTAAGGGAGAGAGTAAGGATAGAACTTGCCTCCCACCGACGTTCGTTTATATTTTCCGGTGAAACTCTCCTCTGTTTGCTCTCTGTTTTCCTACCGTCTCTAAAACTACCTCAGACTTACGATGTTGTAATCCTCTTCTTAAAACCCTAGGCAGACCCCTAAGTGAGTATTTATAGGCCACACAAATCCAAAGTTCCCTCAACCCTAATCGGATTTGCTCGGCCCATACAGAAGTTTCAAGTTTATACCATGACGGCTACTGTGTATACCTAATGGAACGATACAACAGTCACGGTTGTTTTTTTTTTTTAAAAAAAAAAAACAAATTAACCATTTTACTTTAATTACCAATTAAACTTTATACCAATTAACCAAATAAAACTAAGTAAAACATTTAACAAATAATTAAAAATTAAATAACACACGTAAGAAAATAAAATTAAACAAAGTCAACAACCAGGTCAAACTATCAATGAATTATAATTAAACCAATTAAACATTAAATAAAACAATAAATGAAAAGAAAACCATTAATCAAAAATATCGAGACTATCCTTTTGAAAATTAGGGGTATTACATAATATATATAACATTATTTTATTATATCTCAATTAATAATATAATTTCTATTTCTTTATATCTTAAATAGAAGCATATAATAAAATCTACGCAATGAATGAAGCTGTCTTAAGCTTGTTGGTAGAATAGATGCTTCATGTGACATTTAAGATATAACAAACCTTATACTAATATGTCATGAGATAATTAACAATATGCTAAGAAATCATTAATTAAATATGCAACTCAATATTTAATTAAATATGCAAAATAAATTAATAAAATAATAATAATCAATAAAGAACCTGGACCGAGGCTAGTATTGGATACTATGTCCTTAAAACAAATTCGCCCCGCTATGGTGCTAACGGACTCAGTGGCGTCTATCTCCTAGGATACAACGGTCTACATCCACCACTAGCAACACTACAAACTCGTGGATATGGCAAACCTTCTCTGTGTAATACTCTCTCTGACTCAAAAATGCATCTATACTATATAAATGCCGAATTGGGTGCAATCCGAATCAAATGGTTCGGACCAATCTTAATATGGCTCAATGAAATTGGATTAGGGTCTAAGTAGTTCGGACCACTTAACCTATGCTTTGAACCCACTTCGATTGGATTCAAGTCTAGAGAGGGAGATAGAAGAAAATGAAAGAAATGAACCACTTGCAAATGATCCAAAGGGGGGGTATTTATAGAAACAGAAATGCCTTTTCGGATTGGGTGTATCTCTTCGTTATTGGACACAACCATTGCAATAGGTTGTAATTGTTCACATGGTGTCTGTTCACCATTAGACACATCTATTCCAATAGGTTACAATGGTTCAAATGGTGTCTGTTCACCAATAGACACATCCATTCCAATAGGTTGCAATGTGCCTTTTCGAGTGGGTGTAACCATGGGTTATGATGGTTCGGAACAAGGTGTAACCCTTTGAAAAAACTAAAAAGTTGTTTTTTTTTTCTATTAATTTAAAAGGTGTAACCCTTTAGAAAAACTAAAATATGGTTTTTTAATTTAAAAGGTGTAACCTTTTAGAAAAACTAAAAAGTAGTTTCTTAATTGAAAAAACCAACCATCCAAAAAAACCCACCCATTTGTGAAACCCATTTAAATAAGCCCAGCCCAAAATTAGGCCCAATCCAAAATTCCAAAAAAAGAATAATCTGGACTTTACAATTAGACCCAAGCCCAAGCCCAAATCCTAAACTCAGCTTATTTAAATTTCAATTTGTTTCAATATTTTTTCCATGTGGGACAGACACTTCCCACATTTTGCATACCCATTTAGGCTTATCAAAACACCATACTTTGGAGCTAATTTCTCATTCACCCGAAAACGGATTTAAGAAAGTAAATATACCACGTTCATCTCCTTGCGGAGAGAAACACGCTCGTCTAGAGATCTGCAAAAAATTATTAGCGAAATCTATTCCACATCTCATCCAAAGTTTATGTTTTTAATGCCCCCGTTTCTAACATATATGTCATCCATTCTGGCCATTGGATATCTTTTCCGGAAGTCATCTATGAGCAGCTTAGAAAATTTTATGATTTGGTGATCAAGCAAACTCCGGAAAAAGAAAAAGATTAGGAGTTTCTTTTGCCATTCTTTGTTATTCAACTGCTAACTTCTCAGGGCTACACTATTGCTACAGATGAGTTCTCTTCTAAGCACAATGATCGCTATGGTGAGGTTGAATGGAATCACAGCCGAACTCACATGAAATTAAAGGTGGTTGCTGCACTTGGAGAAATGGCTCGCAAAATTGTGGAGGGTGAAGAAATTCCACCTGTTCATCTCAGTCAATTGGCTACTAGACAAGTCATAGAAGATGAGTCTGATGATGAACCCTATGATGAGCCAATGACAGAGGTAGCCAGTGATAACGAGGATGACGCTGATATTCATCCTTATAACTATTTGGTGGGTGAGGTGACCCAACTCCAATCTAAAGTTTAAGAAATCCATCAGGGGCAGAGGACAATTCTGGAGGGGCAGAGGACGATTCTTGAGGAATAGAGGATGATTCGTCAGGATCAACGATCAATGATGAACATGATACGTGCGCTTATGATTCACAACAAGCTTAATCCCGATGCTCCACTGCCTCCATTTTAGTTATCCTGCCAGGTGTTTTCATTCTATGTTTTTATTATTATTATTATTATTATTATTATTATTATTATTATTATCATCATTTTTTAGTTCTTATTTTTCTTACTTTTGATTTTTGCCCAGTAAGAACACTATCCAATTCAAGTTTGGGGGCATAAAGTCTACTCTAGTTGTTAAAAAAAAAAAAAAAAAGTCTACTCTAGTTGTTAAAAAATAATAATAAAAAAACAAAATTCAATTCTTTTTCTTTGGCATATTGACTTTAATTCAAGTATTTGAGAATTGTTGGTGGGATGAAGATACTTAAGTACTTTTTAAAATTCTTTTATGAGAACGTCTTGAATTCCTAATTTTCGTACTTTATTTTATGTGGGTTCCATTATCTAGTATGATAGGAATTTTAGTAATTGTCGGTCCCTGATGGATTTCACATGTACACTAGAATTTTATCTATGGGTATTTGTCTTTTTGGTTCAATTCTAATGACTATTGATGGATATGAATTGGTGAACTTTAAAGATTATTTCTATGGCATAGATATTTAAAATATATAAAAAAAAAAAAAAAAAATGGGAAACAAAAATTTCGTAACCCTTTCATGGAGTAATTAGGGCTCATGTTTCATATGCATAGAGTGTTCGCATGAAGAAGTGGGAGTAAGGATAAGTGAAAAAATAAATAAATAAATAAATAATATTTTGCCATAGAAAATGACTTGAGAAAAGATCTGAGGAATTAAAGTTATAGAAGTTGGGTTCAATTGAAAAGACATTACTACATAGGTGATTGGCTAGTTCACAAATTTCACAACATTGGGGTTTGATTTTGCTATTTTTCTTGTTATATAAGTGTGTGGGAAACATTGGAATGAAGTATGAAAATAGGGACTAAAGAGTATAGTCAGATGATAATTTTTAAAGCACTTTTGTGTAGTCTTACCCTTGATTATTGTGATGGTATGAGAATAGGTTGATTACCAAATGATTTAATTGTTTGGTATGTTTGTGGGTATCATCTCTGAAAACCCTCACGAGACTTCATTCATCCACTAGGGGTAACCTAGGGGTTTAAAAGGCTTGTTGCATACGCCAAATGCAATCGTGATTTCCACGAAAGCAACATTTATGTTTTCTTTAGTTTTAGTTTTGTTGTTATGGGACTAACAATATGTAAGTTTGGGGATATGTTAGGCACTGAATGTTGTACATTTTAGCTTCTTTACTTGCTTGTTTTATTCTCTTAATAATAGTTTATTTGTGATTTTACATTGTTTTATTTTTTTTAATTTATTTCAGGGCTTTAATTGTAAAATCAATCAAGACCAGTGATTCTGAGCTTTAACAGATGACATTCCGTGGGACCGAGCAATGTTGAAGATCCAAGTCTAATTATACTTAGAAAATATTCCAAAAGAAGCCACGAGTTGATGAGAATGGAAAAAAGAAGAAAAGGAAAACTCCTCCAAAAAGGAAACTTTCACCGAAGTTGGTAACTCGAACCTGTTTTGGTAATCTGGCTGTATCTTTCTCCTCGAGTGTCAAAACAGCTAAATTCTCGCGTAAGTTAGGTTGAAACCAAAGAGATACAATTTTGTATTTCATGAGGATTCCCTAAAACAGCTGTTTACCTTGTCAAAATTGGTCTGGAAGTCTGTATGAATTTTGGAGTCCTTATTTGATAGAATTTATATGTATGTCTTCTATATGAAAAAAGGAACTTTAGGGCTGATCTTTTATTTTTTAAAGGGAGTCCTCTACAACATTGAATCATCATATAAAGGAGCTTGAGGTTGAGATCAGAAGAGAAACATTCAGAAGAAGGAATGGATCAATCCATGGCGATGAAGATGTCTTCCTCAACCATGAAGAATTCCACTCCAGTCATGCTTGGCTAAATGCTTTACTAGAGTTGTGATGTAATCCTAGCTTAGCACACTGGTTTCATTGTATTTAACTATTGAAAAATAATTTTTATCATGCATGATTGTGTAATCTATAGGGTTTTTAATTGAATTTTTAATAAGAATCGGTTTTACAGTTTTAATTCAATTACAAATATTTTTCTATCTTATCTTAAACATTTTAATCTTGTGATTGAACACAATTCATTCACTTCTTGTAGTTGTGAATGAGATGATTACACAATGGTATTTCTCTGAATATAATGTTAGAGATTTGATGGATTATGCCTAAAAAAGATAGACCATGCTAGTAAAGTAGATAGGTAGATGGTTTATACCAATCGAAGATAGTCCATGCTTAGCTTTAAATTGTATTATTTTCTACCTGAATTAATATGTGCTTGTAGCCATGATTAATTCCCTATTCATATTATATGATATATCTCCAATTAATTAATGCAATTAACTGGTGGTGTGACGTTAGTGGTCAAGTCATACCCCTAGTTCTCTCTCTCTCTATTTTCTACATCCTATTTAATCATTGTTCTTTAGTTTATTTTATTTTTTGACTTAGTTAATTTAGAATTAATCATCATAATTCGATTATCCTACTTTCGAGTTAATTTAGAATTTAAGAAATATGTTGACTAACTTATCTTACAGAAGTCCCTTGGGTACGACACCCTTATAAGTAAACCCTATCTGCAAAGATTCGTGCACTTGCGAGTGGTACATATAAATCTCACAACATCTACCATGAATGAGTGATCTCTTTCTCGTGAATAAGAACCCCTTCTATCAAATAGTCAGATAATTAAACCTAAAAGCTGCAAGAATGACCTCTTTCTCATCAATAAGAACCCTAATTTACATAATTTAAGGAGGCAATATCCACACTCCACTTTGTAACTTGCACTACAATCTTAAATGAAATGGCAATTTTAACTCTAATTTTATAAATAAATAATTAATACTTTTTAAATGACATAACTATCCTTTCAATTTCATCTCCTTATTTCTAATCTTTAATAGTTTAGGTATCTTTTACCAAGACAAAAATATATATGTTTTTTATTTTTATTTTTTTTACTGGACAAATAAATAAATAAGTAAATAAAAATAAAAAATTTATGTTTTATAAATTACCTCTTTTAACCGGACCAAAACAATAAAAAGTAACCAATCAAAAAAGGGTCATGCTATTTACCCCGACAAATAAAAACCTACTACTTCACCGAGTCTATGTCTACTTATGTGTCAAAAACAATGGGGCCCATTTTAAAATATAAAGTAATTAGCTATTTGGAATGTTGTAGTCCATTTTTAGGTTTCATCTTAATCCAGTATTTTTGTTGATGATTAAAGTTCCAATCACCATATATATCAAATTATACATCACATTGCATCTCTGTCACTATTCTTGAGATATTTCAGATTGCATGTTCTATATATAATTAGATTGTGTATTCCTCGTTATATATAAAAGATTGTGTATTTGATCATTAATATCCATCTACTACTTTGATACGCATTTGTTAGTTGGTATAATGATCAAAACTAATGAACTATAGGACTCTAAGAAACAAAAACAATGAGAGGAAAATAAAAAATTTGCAAAGCAAAAATATTGTAGTTTTTGTTCTAGATTTTGTACAAATCAAATTATTATATTTAAGTACTATAAAACTTGCTATGAAATTGAAAAAAGAAAAAAAAAATGATAAAACTATATATGGAAAACTAAAAAAATAAGGAAAGGGGATACGGAAAACTGAAAATATAAGAAAGAGAAAATGGACGTATTTTATGGAAATAAACAAGAGTAGTAATAATACCTATTTAAGTTTGACTTTTAGAATAACTAGTCATTTTTTTATCTATGCCGATTTTAAATCGGGTATTAAAGTCGCCAATAATATCATTTTCCTTAAAAAAAAAAAAAAATTATCGCTTTTGTCAAGATCCCAGAAGAAAAAAAAAAAAAAAAAACACGCAAAAAAGAGAATTATAAAATTATATATCTCTATCTCTTTTGGTAAGACCCAAAAAAAAGAAAAAAAAAAGAATATTATTTTTATTGAATAAGTTATTTATTTTGATAGCCAATAAAAAACTATCAAAAAAAAAAAAAAGCCACCATGGAATAAATTACCTCTTTTGACTGCCAAAAATAAAATTATTAGTATTGAATAAATTATTTTCTTTGAGATGACCTCCGAACAAATAATAATAATAATAAAGAAAGTAAAGAATGTAAAAAAAAAAGAAAAAAAAAAGTTGTTGTATGGGTAGTTATGATATTATAAATAATGAATTTAATGACTTTCTTATCATTTGAAGAAGGTAAATGGAGTGCAGTTGGAGAAAAGTGGAGTGCGAATATTACCTCCCTTCACTTAAACTTTTTATAATTGTATTTTGATTTGTTATGTATTAAATTTGAAAGATATACCCAATATATATAGAGTAATTAAAAAATATAGACACGACATAATAGAATATATATATACCTATACATTTAATAAATAAAAAAATATTAGTAGAGAAAACAAAATTATATATATACCTACACATTTAATAAATAAAAAAATATTAGTAGAGAAAACAAAATTATATATATACCTACACATTTAATAAATAAAAAAATATTAGTAGAGAAAACAAAATTAGAGATAGACAAAGAAACCTAGTGTAATAGTTCGTTCTTTCCTTTTTCTAATAGGAAACACAAATGCATAAAAAAAAAATAGTGTCATATGTATTAAAATAAAGGATATTAATGTCTTTTTAGTTATTGCCACATCAGATTCAAGTTCAAATATCAAATTAAGGAAATTCGGTTTCTTATTTAAGAGAAAGAGGATTTAAAATATAACTTTAAAAAGTTTTAAGCGAATTATGTATTTGTCTAATTATTCACACATAAAAATTGGTTTATAAAATTAGGGTTCTATTAACCTTATCAAAAGTTCTATTGGAGTTCAGATTTTACCATAAATAATTTTTCCTTAATTTTTCTTTCAATCATACCACATATTCTCTCGACAAAATCATTTTCTTTTCGGAATACACGAAGTTAAGTTATCATATCATCCGCCATAAAGTTGCCGTATAATATGTTATGTAATTCAAGTTATTTTTGTCATATAATAATTTGTGATATTTGGCATTTTTCTAAATAAAATATTATAATAGCTGTGATGACCCTAGTTTTTAGGCCAGCGTGTCCTGTGATGAACCGAAGATTTGACTCGATAACGGATCCGATATGCGGAAGCGAAAACAGAAAACAGGACTCTAAGAAGTCAAAGTGACCTTCCATGAGGTCGTGAAACTCAACAAAAACTGATGCGGAAGCAAAAGATCGAAAACATGACAAATAAGCCCCCAGGGGCAAAATAGTCATTTCTAAAAATCGTAGATTCGGGTGCCATCGAGCACACCACTAGAAGGACAACGAAAAACTAATCAACATGGACTCAAGAATCGCATGATTCGGAGTCCAGACGAAGGAGAAACGGCATGACGATAAAAAACAGACACTTAAAGCTTTAAGGGCAAACGGGTAATTATCCAGAAATATCCAGGTGTAACCGAGCACATGTTGGTAGACGACGAAAAAATAATCAAGTTCAAAAAAAAATTCACTTGAATTGGAGTCCGGACGAAGGAGAAAAGCCCAAAAGAAAAATTGACGTCACGGCGGCCCAACAAGGGGCCATGACAGCCCCATGCGGACGCCCATGCACGCCGCGCGCGCGCTGGGTGCACCATGGCTGGCAGCAGCCCATAAAGCTACTGTATGGTTGTTTTTTCCAGAAAAATTCAGAACAGAGGCTGAATTTGGAGGCCTAGATGAACTTTTTTGCAAAAACACAAAGAAGAAACCCCACTCAAAATTGAGTTTTCTACATGACTTTTAAGAGAATTACAAAAAAATGCAATGTAGAATGCCCGAAATGCCCCTCTGTGAAATATGGTCATGGAGGTCCAAAAAGCTGCTAAATTGAAAAACTGAGAGCTAAACTTCGTAAGCGATTTCCGATATTAAGACGACATTTTCTGGAAAAACACGGAAACCCCCCCCCCCCTAAAATCATGTTTTCTATTCAACCATATTAAAAGAAGAAAATAAAACCACCGTGAAAAGTCTATAATGCCCCTAGATCAGAATATGCAAAAAAAATGCGAAATGAATTCACAAGAGGCTCAAAACACAAACGATAAGGTTTTGCCTGGAAATGACCATGCACGCAAATGTAACTTACCTATTTGGATGTGCTACAATGGTCCATGACTTAAAAATACCACCGATACAAAATCCGACCCCCCAATGGGCAAAAAGGCAAAAATAGAACTTGGAATGAAAACTCGGAATCCAAAAATACAAAACGGGATCAAATGACCATTTGGCCCTTGGCCACACTTCAAACATGATTTATGAGACCCTATAAAAGAATGAGAATGGAATTCCCACACCCGATGCAACCATGGTGAAGCAATGACTTGCGATTTTTCAAGATTTTCACAATATTTCATGAAGTTAAAAAGTACATAGAATACAATATAATGGTCATTGGCCTCCAGTCTCATCTCATACATATAAAATACATTGAAGGGAGTGTACTTAAGTACACATTACATACATGGAATTAACTATACATATTTTGACATATAAGTCTACAAAATGACATTCCATGCTAACATTCGCATAAAATGGAAACTTGAAAGCTACACGACATCCAAGGAATGCTAGGCGTCACGAACCAAGTCTTCGTACTTGAAATATGCCCTAGTATCGTAGGGGTGAGTAACATAAAGGTACTCGTAGGAGATGAGCATGCATCGACCTAGCATTTTACAAATTTATCACCTTAAGGTGAAACATGTTAAAGGGGCTCATGCCACCTAACGTCTATGTCCAAGTGAGACTCGGGGAGCACCTTAAGCTACCTTAGAGTCTAAGCAACAAGAATCATGATATACATACGTGTATGAAACGAATCATGGTTGGGATAATCCAAAGAACACGACAAGAAGAATGCTTGAGCATAGATTAACATGAATTGCATTTTCAATATAGTTGAACTAGGTCTAGAGTAATCCATACAACATGACAAAAGCATATTTGAATACAAGTTAACAAGAATCACATTATCCATGCAATTCAACAACAAAAGAGCATGTTATACAATGCAACAAGGTTTAAGTTCTCAAAACCATCAACTTAGAATCTAAAGCACAAAATAACAGTAGTGGTTCATGCCACCTAACGTCTATGTTATAAATGAATCAATAGGATCAATCCTAAGCTTTATTAGAACGTCAAAACACGATTTTCAATATCGATGCAATTTAACCAACATTGGAACTTCCAATACAACGCATAAAGCACAATTTCACAAAGTTAACATCCTGTAACTTAAAATGGAACGACAAATAAGAAACAGCAAGTTACAACATCATCTAGTTATCAACTTGAAAATGAAATGCGAAATCAAACAAAGTGGATACTCGGACGTCACGTCGGATCAGACCGACAACATAGTTACTTTAGGGTTACTAGCTCATGGGTAACCTCCCTATGTGCGCACTAGACCATATAGAGGGACTATCCCCCGTACTAGAACCACGTCCTAGCCATAGTCAAACAACGACATCCCCAAGTTTCCAAAATCAACAAGTTGTGCAACAACGCATATATCAACAGGAATATGCAAGATAATCAACTATCTACTAAGCACAACCAAATTTGGAAACCTATATAATACGTGCTCTAAGTCCACAACTAATATGATGTGATGAATGTCGAATCTTCAGTGTGCGATTCGTTACACACTATGCATGAATGATGTTAAATACGAAATGTGCAAATCATTACATAAGGCAACAATATATTCAATAAGGAAAACATATTCTCATGAGTATAAACATAGCAACTATGTTATTCAATGCTCAAAACATAACCAAATGAATATACAACAAGTCCATGTCCAGGATTTTGATATAGAAACGACTTTCAAACACAATTAAACCCATGGCTCAATTCGATAGAATTTAATTAAATAAAAATAATTAAATTCCCTAGATTCTAATTCAATTCCAAATAACCTCAAATTAATACATATTAAAGAACATGGCATGGTCATCACCTATATCTATTCTAAAACTCAATTAGGTTATTGGAACAACAAAGTAGAACTCTAATTAAATTATGCTAATTTAATTACCAAGGTTTTAAAACAACTTCAAATGGTCCACAATTAATATATACTAGTAAACAAGTCATGGCCAATACAAATATCAAGTTAAAATCTTAATTAAGCTAATGGGACCACAAAATAGATTTTAATTAATTCTTTTAATTAAAATCTCTAGATTTTCAAACTTAACCAAATGCTCTCAATTTAACATATCTTAGAGAACATGCTAAGGACTAATGTAATATCACATTACAAGCTTATTTTATGCAAGTTACACCTATGTAAATTAAACTTTTACTAAAGTTAAATATAAAATAAAGGTTGCAATTCTTATGTGATTAATCACAATTTAATATATGTGAACAACCACACTAAAGCTTAATTTTCTAGCATGCCACAATTCTATTCCAAGTTGTATATCACCATGAGGATTAAATCTTAAATATGGAACTTAATTAAATAAAAGGTTTTAAAACCTAACCGAATATTCTAAATCAAATATATGTGAAGCTATATGGCATGTAAATCAAGAATATCAAGTCGGAATTCAAATAGAGTAAATAGTGCACTCGGGGCAAATTAATTAATCAAATTAATTAATAATTACTAATTTTCAAAACACCTCCAATTACTTTCAAATTCAACTATGTTGAAGAGCATGCTAAGGCTTAATATAATATGCTAACACATTAATTTCAAGCTAGTTAAGGCCATGTGAATTAATCTTTCACCTAAGATAAATATTAAATAAAATCTTTAATACTTATTCAAATGTTCCAATTTTAATACACGACAATGAGCATATCAAAGGGCAATATAAAATCATGCTACATGTTTAAACCAAGTCATGAGCAACCGGGAAAATTAGATCCCATACAAGAAAAATAAATAATAAAATCTCTAGATTTTCTATTTAATCATGCAAACAAGTAGTATAAGCATCACAAGCATGCTATATAACAAGAATTTAAACCTAGAACATCTCCTACCTCAATTTGAGATGAAAATCCCAAAGGCCCACCAAAATAAAAGTGCTCCGAATTCGACGATACCGAGAGGTTTTGTCCGGGACAACACCGTGAACAAGAATCCGCAAGAAGCCCCATGAAAATCTCAACTTGACTCCAAACCCGAACTCGAAAAATCGTCGGAAATGGATTCTAATAAGGGCAAAAGGTAGAGTACGTCGAGGGAAGCAATAAATGCTAAGGCTGAAGGATTTCTACCAAAGAAAAGTGGACCAAAGGAGGAGAGAGAAAGTGGCAGCCATGGCTGCTAGGAAATCCGGCCAAGAGAGGTGGGGAAGATGACCAAAATCTGATTTTTCACTTTAGGGCATCCTATTTATAGTAAGTCTAAAAAACTGCCCCGAAAGGGCCCAGCCGGGTCTGGAAAAGTGGATTTTGAGCAGACGCGCTCAAACGGAAAAACTCCATGAACAAAAAAGATTTAAAATGAGAAATATAAATAACGGAAGAAACGGCGTCAAAAACTGAGTCCCGAGCAAAAAGTTATGCCCCGAACAAGTTCGGCGGCAATCGGGTCCAGAAACTCTAAAACTGGAGAAAAATGACCAGAAGGAAATTCTATGAATTTACGAGTCAATGAAAAGTGAAAATAAATCCCGTACGAGGATCCAGGCTCCAGACGAGACATTTTTGCAATAACTTTCGTTAATTGCACAATGGCCCCTACAAAAAGGGTTAACTGCGAAATTACCCCAGAATGAAAATATCTTCCAAAAGATATTTTCTTAGATGCCCCTGAAATAAAATATCTTCAAAAGATATTTACGAAAAACACCCCAAAAAATGAAAAAGATTCTGAAGAATTGTGCATCTATGCCCCTATGGACACTAGGAGCAACCAGAGTACTTTCTTGCAAAAGTAAAGATACGTATTTCGAAGAAACCACTCAAGATGAAGGCACGTGAAGTCAAAAACCAACTCCGAGCATGAGAAGTGAGGTTGTGCCAAAAACTGACAAACGGAGATAAGACGAAATAGGGAAAATGACAGAATAGGGAAAAGACGAAATAGCGTATAGTGTCCGAAAAACGAAAAATGCGAAAATGACTCGGTCCTCAAAGGAAGTTGTCAATTAACATGAAAGAGTCTTAGAAACCAATTCTGAGCACTCGAGATGACACTAAACGACACGAAACAGAGCTCAGAAAAGAAAATTAAACAAAAAAAATTCATTCGTAAAATTTCAGGAAAAAAGAAAGGAAGGCAAATGACTGGGTCGTTACAATAGTGAAGTGGTTTTTCGAAAGAGTAATGATAGTTACACCAAATTGTTGCAGTGAATTACCTAACCGAATGTTTCTGATTAATTATGTATGCACATTGCAGAATACATGTAAGTAGAGGGCCCCATTTCTTTATTTATGTATAAATGGATCAATTAAAAGAAATATGTCTGGAAATTCACTATAACAAATAGGATAAATAAAATAGTGGACCCTCCATATTGTGCATAAATAACCAATCAGAAACATTCGGTTAAGTAATTCACTACAATAAATCGGTGCAAGTATCATTACTCTTTTCTAAAAGATAATTATATCATTAAGATAATAAATAGAATATGATAAATATAACATTTTAACCTGGGATTAACTTGACCGGATTTTATCTTTGCCTTAAATACCCTTTGAATGACTTTAAAAAGGGGAGTAGTTTTTAAGATATTGTCTAATATCATGTTGGATTTGGATTAACCCAAGTAACTCAGCAAACATAATCTAATTACACTCAAATCTATATACTATTTTTATTTATTTATTTATTATTTTTTTTATCTATTGACTTTTGAAATTAAGAGAAAGAATATGAGAATTACAACTCTATTTAATATATTTCACGATGGTGTTACATTCAATTTTTAGAGTAATATCTAGCTAAAATAGGTAACTAAATATACAATAATCGGGAAACTAATTACCTACCAATTAGCCCTAAATCAAGGAAAAAATAATGCAATCCTACAGTTGTACAATCGGTATAATCTCGGATTAAAAAATAAAATCTCAACACTCCCCCTCAAGTTGGTGCATAGATGTCACACATGCCCAACTTGTCTAAAATTTTTGAAAACACTTGATTTGAGACTGCTTTAGTGAGAATGTCGGCTAGTTGATCCTCAGAATGAATCTTAGGCAACTCCACAATTTTTCCATCCAACTTCTCCTTAATGAAGAATTTGTTTATTTCGACATACTTTGTACGATCATGTTGAACTGGATTATGGGCAATATCACATGCTACTTTATTGTCACAATATAGTCTAATCGGTTGTCCAGGTAGATAACCCAAATCCCGTAAGAGAAGTCTTAACCACAAAGTTTCACAAAGTCCAAGCGCCATACCTCTGAATTCAGTGTCGGCACTCGAGCGAGCAACAACATTTTGTTTCTTCAGGAATAATGTGTGGTCTGAATTGCTCTGACAGTAGCCAAAGGCTATCATTAACTTTGTGAACCTTCCAAACCAAGCTCTCGGAGATTGTTTTAACCCATATAATGATTTCTTTAACCTGCAAACTTTCTGACTATACTTTTTAGGTATTATGCATCCTGGTGGGAGATCCATATAGACTTCTTCAGATAATTCACCATGCAGAAAGGCATTCTTCACATCGAATTGTTGCAATGGCTAATCCAAGTTCGCAGCTAAAGACTGACACGGACTGTGTTGATTTTGGCTACAGGTGCGAATGTTTCTGTGTAATCGATTCCATAGGTTTGGGTGTAACCTTTTGCCACCAATCTTGATTTAAAGCATTCAACTGTGCCATCGGCTTTACACTTCACAGTGTAAATCCATCGATATCCTACTGGTTTCTTTCCTGGTGGAGGATTAATAAGTTCCCAAGTTTTATTTTTCTGTAAGGATATCATCTCCTCGTTCATAGCTGTTTTCCACCTAGGGTCAGCTAAGGCTTCCTGCACACTGTTAGGAATAAATACAGTAGATAATTGATTTACAAATGACAAATTTGATTCTGACAAACTATGGTTTGACATATGATGACTCATGGGATACTTAACTTCACTAGAAAGTTCGGGTTCATATGTGGGTTTAGGAATACCTCTAGTGTGACGCTGTGGTAATTGTTTTTTGAGAGGCTCAGGCACTAAATCAGGAACATCCTCAGTAGGCGATTAGTTTGATATATCAGTTGCGAGGGACTCAAACTCAGACGACAGTGAGGTTGGCGCCATACTTTCCATTTCTTGGCGTTCATCACCACTTTGATCCAAACTTATACCACTCGAATCCAATTCTCCCGATTCTGATTCCTGATTAGCTAGTCCAACTTATGAGTCATCACCACTAGAATCGCCGTCCTTAAAAGTGTGATAATCATAATCTAGAGTCTGAATTCCTTTCTGGTACTCCCCCTGAAGTTCAGACACAGAGGAAAAATACATCGAGTCTTCATGAATGACAACATCCATGGTGATAAACATTCGTCGAGTTGGAGGGTGATAACAGTGATATCCCTTTTGATGAGTAGCATATCCGAGAAAAACACAGCGCAACGCTCGAGGAGTTAGCTTGTTGTGTTGATGCTTATGGAGGTGTACAAATGCTACACAACCAAAGACACGAGGAGGTAGATTTGGAACGGTTGGGGCAACAACTGCGTCAGTGAGAGCTTGCAATGGTGTCTAGAAGTCAATAGAGCTAGAAGGTACTCGATTGATTAGATATGCTGCAAAGGTAAGTGCTTCTCCCCAATACGATAATGGCATATGAGCTTATATCAATGAAGCACAAACAACCTCTAACAAGTGGCGATTTTTTCGCTCTGCAACCCCATTCTGCTAGGGTGTATTGGAACAAGTGGTTTAATGAATAGTTCCATGTGCTTCCAAATATTGTAGTTCCATGTGCTTCCAAATATTGTTGAAGGTCAAAACTCTGATATTCTCCACCATTGTCACTACGGAGAACCTGAACATATGTATTGTTGTAATGACTCGATCATTTCCTTCCTTTCCTTTTTCCTTAGAATTTTATGGATGAATTTTTTTCGTTGAAATTTCTTTTCTGAGTTTGGTTTCTCGTCACTTAGTGTCATCTCAAGTACTTGAAAATGGTTTCTGAGACTCTTTCCTTTATATTGACAACTTCCTTTAAGGACCGAGGCATTTCCACAATTTTCGTTTTTTGACACTATTCACTTTTTGTCTTTTTCCCTATTTTGTCTTTTCCCCGTTTGTCACTTTGTTGGCATAACCTCACTTTCTATGTTCAGAGTTGGTTTTTAACCTCACGTATCTTCATTCTAAGTGGTTTCCACGATATACGTATCTTTGCTTTTGGAGTAAAGTACTCTGGTTGCTCCCGGTGTCCATAGGGGCATGGATGCATAGTTTTTCAAAATCTTTTTCTTTTCTAGAGGTGCTTTTCATAAATAACTTTTGAAGATATTTTATTTCAGGGGTTTTTAAGAAAATATTTTTGGAAGATATTTTTATTCTGGGTCATTAGTGTAGTTTTCACTTTTTGGAGAGGCCATTGTGTAATTAATGAAAGTATTGCAAAAATGCCTCGTTTTGAGCTTGGATACTCGTACGAGATTCAATTTCACTTTTCGTCAAGTCGTGAACTCTTAGAATCGCCTTCTGGTCGTTTTCCTCCAGTTTCAGGATTTCTGACCCTAGTTACAACTAAACTTGGGCATATCTCTTTGCTCGGGACTCAGTTTTTGACGCCGTTTCTTCCGTTATTCATCTTTTCTTATTTTGGTTCTTTTTTGTTCATGGAGTTTTGCTTTTTGAGCACGTTTACTCAAATTTTACTTTTTCGGACCCGACGGGGCACTTTTAGGGTTTTCCTATAAATAGAATGTCTTAAAGTGAAAAGTCACTTTTTCCATCACCTTCCTCCCTCTTTGGCTGGCAGCCATTGGAGCTCCTTGGGCTGCCACCTTTTCTTCTTCCCCTCCATTTGATTTCCTTGGTAGAAAGTCTTCGGCCTTAACATTTATCGTAGGCCTCGTCGTGCTCTACCTTTCTCCCTTATTAGAACCCGTTTTTAGCCAAATTTTGAGTTCGGGTTTGAAGTCAAGTTGTGATTTTGATGGGGCTCCCTTGGGATTCTTGTTCATCGTGTTGTCCCCGACAAAACCCCGAAGTATCGTCGAATTCAGAGCACTTTTCTTTCTGTGGGGATTTGAGATTTTCATCTCAAATTGAGGTAGGGGATGTCTTAAGTTTATATTATTTTGTATTGATTGTTATATATGCATATACAACTTGTAAGCATGCCTTTGTTCAAGTTTTAGAATTTAATTTAATTAATTTCTATATTTAAGATTTAATTCATATGGTTATGTATAACTTGGAATTAAATTGTAGCATACTAGTAAATTAGACCTTGGTATGTTTATCAACATATATTAAATTGGGAGCATTTGAATAAGAATTGCAAATTTTATTTAATATTTATCTTTTATGAAAGATTAATTCATATAGTTGAAACAAGCATGAAATTAACTTGTAATGTGATATTAAAGTAGGTCTTGGTGAGTTCTTTAACATATGTTAAATTGAGGATATTTGGAGTTGTTTACAAATCTAGAGAAAATTAATTAATTAGCTTAATTAATTTTATTTTAAGTGTTGTAGTCACTTAAATTGATTTTGGGTATAATATATGCGAAGACCATGCTATGTCCTTTAACATACATTAATTTGAGTTTATTTGGAATTGATTTGAAATCTAGAGACTTTTCATGTTAAGGTGATAATCTCATGAAATATAGTGCAATAAATTACCTTGTGAGCATATTACTAATTCGATGTAGAATTAGTACTTGGGGTATTTTAAAATGGTAATTGGACTTAGCATGATATGTGATATCATTGTCTTGAATAACTTGTTTAAATATATCTTGTGTATTGTTTACCTCGAAAGCTTGTTGCTAAATTGAAGCTTATTTAGTACTTGTGACTTAGGATGGTAATGTGGCTCAATTGTTGTTAAATATTTTTACTTTATATATAAATTGCATATTAAGGAAATGACATGTCATATGCTATTTAGACTTTAATTCTAGGACATGGTTTGTGTGGATGCAACCTTATTTGTGCATGGAATATGGTAACTTGCATTTAATTTTGTATAAGTTTTGAACTTATTGATTTTGGAAAACTTGTGAGGACATAATTTATGTGATGGTTAGGGCTTAGCTCTAGTACGTGGGCAAGTGTCCTGTAAGTCATAAGTGCGCACTAGGTGGTGCCTTGTGGGTCGTAATTACCCAAAAATACTTGTTTAGTGTAGCAACCGCATGTCCTAGTCTTTCCACTATTTGATTTCGCATTTAATTTCAAGTTATTAATCATGGATTACTTGTAACTTGAGAATTGATGCTTGCTTTGGATATTTGAATCCTATTTAGCATACTTGAACTTGTATACTTGCTCCGTGAGTTTAAATTTCATTTAGTATACTTGTACCGTATATACTTGTCTTTGGTGTTTTTTGTTTAGCTTAGTATACTTGTGTTTGTATACTTGATTTATGAGTACTCTATATATGTTGAACACTTGTGTATGTGTGTTAGATATTGCTTATCTTGTTTAACATGATTTAAAATACTTTAACATGTATGCTTGTATGTCGTGTATCCTGTTTTAATACGGTTTAGTATACTTGAGCATGTGTACTTGTATGCCATAGTTCATTTCGATTACATGAGTAGCTTAGGATGATCCCCGAGTCTCACTTGACATAGACGTTAGGTGGCATAAGTCCTTTTAACATGTTTCACCTTAAGGTGATAGAATTGTAAAATGCTAGGTCGATGCATGCTCATCTCTTACGAGTAGCTTTATGTTACTCACCCACGTAGTGGGGACATTCATTTTTTAGGTATAGGGCCTTGATTTGGGATGCACACTATGTCATGGAAGTTTCGTAGACTTGAAGTATCATTTTCATGAAAATGTTGGCATGAAATCCTATTTGTAGCTTTGTATGTCAAAACTTGTATATTTTATTCTAATCATATAATGTGTATATAAGTACACTCTTTTCAATATATTTGACATGTATGAGATAAGGGCATAGGCCAATGACATCTAATTTGTATCCTATGTCACTTTTAACTTCATGAAATATTATGAAAATATTGAAAAAATGGCAAGTCATTGGCTCACCATGCTTGCATCG
Organism: Cornus florida; assembly: GCF_030987335.1. Lineage (NCBI taxonomy): Eukaryota > Viridiplantae > Streptophyta > Magnoliopsida > Cornales > Cornaceae > Cornus > Cornus florida. Next base: position 68,820,993 of record NW_026775577.1, read on the forward strand.
GGTGTGGGAATTCCATTTTTATTCTTTCATAGGGTCTCATTAATCATGCATGAAGTGTGGCCGAGGGCCAAATGGTAATTTGCAACCATTTTATAATTTTAAGTTTCAAAATTCCCTTTTCATGTGCATTTTCGCCTTTTTTGGCCGTCGGGGGGTCGGAATTTGTACCGGCCATTTTTGAGAGCCATGGACCATTCTCACGCGCTTAAAAATACTAAATACGTTTGTGTGCACAATCATTTTAGCCTAGAAATGTATTTAGGGTCAAATGAACACTTGGTGCAAAGTTGTATTTTTCTCGTTTTTGGCCTAGACTGATCAGGGGTGTTCTGGGCATCTCACAGTATGTTTTTTTCATTTTCTTCTGCGTTGCTGGTAGAAAACGTGATTTCATGGGGGGTTTCTTCTTCGTGTTTTTTCAGAAAATGTTGTTAAGGGCCCCGTTTTCGCTCTCTGTTCTGGCAGATTTCAAAAGAAAAACATGTAACAGCTTTTTGTTTTAACCCTCTTGGTCTAAACTGATCTATGGGCATTTCAGGAATTTCTTTTGAAAAATAAATTCCGGTCTTGACATGGTCACATAGAAAACGTGATTTTAGGGGAGGTTTCTCCACAACATTTTTTTTTAGAAAATGTCGTCTCGGACCCGAAAACCTCGCGTCAAATCTAATTTCCTGTGCGCACCTACACTATTTGAAAATGTCCGTTGTAAGGGTATTTTGGGGGTTTTATGTCAAAAATAAATTTTCCTTTCGACATGGTTAGCTTTGAAAAATTATTTTGAGGAGGGTTTTTTCTTCATGTTTTTCCAGAAAATGTCGTTTAGTACCTCAAAACGGCACACAAATTTCAGCATTTTGCCTAGGTTACTATTCATTGTTGTCAAAACACTATTCACGGCCGCGGCGACATTAAAACTTTGTTTTGACTTTTCTTTTCCATCCGGACTCCGAATCAAGTGATTCTTGAGACTAAATTGATTAATTTTTCACTATCTTCCCAGTGGTGTGCTCGGTAGCACCCGATTTTATATTTTCAAAAATGACCATTTTTCCCTTTGGGGCTATTTTTGTTCGATTTTTTTGTAATTCGTTTTCGCTACTTTCTTTTGAGTTTCGTGACTTCTTGGGAAGTCACGGATGTGTTTCAGGAATGATATACATTCTAGGGACGTCATTTCCATGTGAAATGACTATTTTGCCCCTAGGGGCTTATTTGTCATATTTTCTATCTTTTGATTCCACGTCAGTTCTTATTGAGTTCCACGACCTCATAGAAGGTCACATTGCCTTATTAGAGTCTGGTTTTTCAGTTTTGGCTTCCGCATTCGGATCCGTTATCGGGTTAATCTTCGGTTCATCACAGGACGCACTGGCTTGAAAAACCGGGGCTATCACAAGTGGTATCAGAGCTCCTAGGTTCGAAAACCTTAGGACGATGGGTTTTGGGTGCATATCATGCTTGTGTTGCCATGCTCTATGTGTTTAGTTGCTTCTTGATAACATGTTTATGTGCTTATGTGGACGTATGTTTAGAAGTTTACTTAACTATCTCAGCATGATATATGTGCTTGTTTACTTTAGTACATTGTATATACTTGTCTATTTTAGCATGTTGATTTACGATTGTCTTCTTAGCATGTGGGTTATGCTTATTTGCTTCGACGTATTACATGTGCTTGTTATTTTTAACATGATAGTATGATGCATACATTGACATGCCTTATGTGATTCCTTACTACTTGTGTAAGTATGTAATTCGTTACTATGTTACGTGTTAACTATTTATTTTGTTGTCTTGTTTAGGCATTGCGGGTTGTCCCAGCTTGGTTGGTTGAGATTGATGTTAGGGCATCATCTCTTACAGTTTCGTGGTGACCTTGATGTGATGATGTCATTGGGGTTTTGTTTTTAAAGTCATGGGATGATAGGTCGGATTAACTCGAGTCCTTCCTTGGGGATTGGGAGTTCTTGTTTTCATGAGCCTCAATGGCGAGGTCCTTGTGTCTTTTCTTCTTAAAGTGATGGTTAAGGATTTGATAGGTGCATTGACCTAGGATGTCTTCTTGTCTTGCCTTGGACAGCTTTTATAAGCTAAGGTTGGGGTGTGAGTGGTTTCGCGTAATTAATTGCATTGGTGCAATTAATTACTCTCCATCGTCCTTGGAGACTTGGGATTTTGTGTTTAAGGTTCCAATAGGATCATGTAGAGTTCTCATCAAACTCATTGGCATCTTGAGTTGAGTTCTATTGTTGGTGCCTCTTGATGGTTAGTGTTGGAACTATCCATTACATCGTTGTTTGTTTTGTGTGGTGTTAGGATTCCACCTTGTGTTTGAGCCAATCTTGGGAAAGACTTGTAGACTCTTTGTTTCAAGGACCTTAGTGTTCATTCTAGGAGATGATTCACTTCTTTGCAGTGAGGGATTGGACTCATCCGGGTTTTTAGGATTCACTTTCGGTGAGTTTGTCTTTCTGAGAGGCATTTCATCCCTTCTTACTTTTGTTTTTGTGGGATTGTTAATTGCATAGTCATTCCTACATGTTTATATGCCTTGTTATTTTGAGCATGCCATAGAAACATGTTTAGGGGATGTGATTATTTGGTAGTTCTGTGATGATATACATGATGTGTTTTCATTTAATATATCTACTTGTCATCCTAACGTCATAGGTGATGTGTAGCGTGTCTCTGGTGTTTGACCCCTATGTGATAGGTAGCGTATTTGATTGCCCTTGTACACTATGTGTTTAGTTGTTTGATGCATAGATTTTCAGTTATTTTTAGTATACTTGTACCTAGTATACTTGAACGTTGTTTATTTCATTCCGTTTTGGTTTAGTATACTTGAGCATGTATACTTGTCTACTATGGATTTAGTACTGCTTAGTATACTTACGAATGTATACTTGTATATATACATATATTGTATTTCCATTTCGATATTTCTTAGTATACTTGTGAATGTATACTTGCATATGTATTTATATGTTTCATGACTAATTGTTTTGTTAGTTTATTCATTTTTATCATTCCGCACTGTGCTTGGGGTTGTATGACCTTGGTTGTCGGGATTGTGTGTGTGAGCTTGATCCGATGTCTTAATTCTTAGGCGTAGCCTTGTAATAGGTTAGCTCTAGGATAATGTGAAGGTTCTTGGGTGTATTGTCTTGTTGAGAGTCTTTGTGACTAGGGCGATGAGGATGTTATTTGTTTGTAAAGTCAGATCCATTGGTTTGAGGGTATAGACTTGTCAGGCTTTGGATTCGTGACTGGTGTGGTTGACAACAATGTTTTGAGACTTGGGGTTGTCAGTTTTTCTAGTATTAAGGATTTAAAGCCTTAAACGTAGCGATGCCTATGACATTGTTGTCAGAGTTTTGGATTGGCCAGAATGGTCCGGCCGGACATTTTGGACCATATTGCAACTCTCACAAAATGCTTGGTTCCCATGGTGCTTTTGGTAATGACCATCTTAATATTGATGTCATTTGTATTGATAGGTTTCACAGGTAAGCTTATTAGGGGCAAGTGACGAATTAGGGATTTATACTGTCATGCTATTGTACAAGTTATGTGTGGGCAAGTGCCAGTTACCATCGATGCTACCTTGCATTACCTAGCTAGTAATGTGAGTGTGGGCGGGCACTTGATGCTGTCGATGCTACCGCACCTTGAGTACGTTGTGGGCGAGTTCTAGTCACTGTTCATACCGCCATGTTGCTTCTGGTTGTGTTCCTTGTTTCAATGTGTAGTTGCCTTGATCTCGTTTGGGTGGTTGACATTGGGTTAGTATGTCAATTCGTTGGAGAGGTGTCTCACGGTTCGTGCTTTCATGTCTTTTCGTTGATCTTGAGACCTTTGGAGTTGTCCTTGGGTACTTTATGATCTATTCCTTAATGTGACCTTGTGTACTGTCCTTGTTCGATACTGCTTGGAATGTTCCTGATTTCGGGGACGAAATCTCTTTAAGGAGGGTAGGTTGTAATGACCCGGTCATTTCCTTCCTTTTCTTTTTCCTCAAAATTTTACGGATGAATTTTTTTCTTTGAAATTTATTTTCTGAATTTGGTTTCTTGTCACTTAGTATCGTCTTGAGTGCTCGGAAATGGTTTTTGAGACTCTTTCCTTTGGATTGATAACTTCCTTTAAGGATCGAGTCATTTCCACATTTTTCATTTTTCGACACTATTCACTTTTCATCCTTTTCCCTATTTTGTCTTTTGCCCGTTTGTCATTTTGTTGGCATAACGTCACTTTATGTGTTCAGAGTTGGTTTTTGACTTCACGTATCTTCATTCTAAGTGATTTCCACGAAATACGTATCTTTGCTTTTGGAGTAAAGTACTCTGGTTGCTCTCGGTGCCCATAGGGGCATGGATGCATAGTTTTTCAGAATCTTTTTCTTTTCTTAGGGTGTTTTTCATAAATATCTTTTGAAGATATTTTATTTAAGTGGTTTTTAAAAAAATATTTTTTGAAGATATTTTCATTTTGGGTCATTAGTGCAATTTTCACTTTTTGGAGGGGCCATTGTGCAATTAATGAAAGTATTACAAAAATGCCTCGTTTTGAGCCTGGATACTCGTACGGGATTCATTTTCACTTTTTGTCGAGTCGTCTACTCTTATATCGCCTTCTGGCCACTTTCCCCCAGTTCTAGGATTTCTAGCCCTAGTTACCGCCGAACTTGTTCGGGGCATATCTCTCTACTCAGGTCTCGATTTTTGATGTTATTTCTTCTGTTATTCATCTTTTCGTATTTTGGTTCTTTTTCGTTCACGGAGTTTTTCTGTTTGAGTGCGTTTGCTCAAATTCCACTTTTCCGGACCCGGCGGGACCTTTTCGGGGCACTTTTGGGGTTTTCCTATAAATAAAATGTCTTAAGTGAAAAGTCAAATTTTCCATCATCTTCCTCCCTCTTTGGCTGGCAGCCATGGAAGCTCCTTGGACTGCCACCTTTTCTTCTTCTCCTCCACTTGATTTCCTTGGTAGAAAGTTTTCGACCTTAACATTTATCGTACACCTCGTCGTACTCTACCTTTCCCCCTTATTAGAACCCGTTTTTGGCCAAATTTTGAGTTCGGGTTTGAAGTCAAGTTGTGATTTCGATGGGACTTCCTTGGGATTCTTATTCATCATGTTATTCCTGACAAAACCCCGAAATATCGTCGAATTCGGAGCACTTTTCTTTCGGTGGGGATTTGAGATTTTCATCTCAAATTGAGGTAAGGGATGTCTTAGGTTTATATTATATTATATTGATTGTTATATAAGTATATATAACTTGTAAGCATGCCTTTGTTCAAGTTTTAGAATTTAATTTAATTAATTTTTATATTTAAAATTTAATTCATATGGTTGTGTATAACTTGGAATTAAATTGTGGCATGCTAGTAAATTAGGCCTTGGTATGTTTACCAACATATATTAAATTGGGAGTCTTTGAATAAGAATTGCAAATTTTATTTAATATTTATCTTTTGTGAAAGATTAATTCACATAGTTGAAACAAGTATGAAATCAACTTGTAATGTGATATTAAAGTAGGCCTTGGTGAGTTCTTTAACATATGTTAAATTGAGGATATTTGGAGTTGTTTAAAAATCTAGAGAAAATTAATTAATTAGCTTGATTAATTTTATTTTAAGTGTTGTAGTCACTTAAATTGATTTTTGGTATAATATATGTGAAGACAATGTTATGTCCTTTAACATACATTAATTTGAGTTTATTTGGAATTGACTTGAAATCTAGAGACTTTTCATGTTAAGGTGATAATCTCATGAAATATAGTGCAATAAATTACCTTGTGAGCATATTACTAATTAGATGTAGAATTAGTACTTGGGGTATCCTAAAATGGTAATTGCACATGTGATATCATTGTATTGAATAGCTTATTTTAATATATCTTGTGTAGGTGTATCGCTTGTTAGAATATTTCAATTATTTACCTTGAAAGCTTGTTGTTAAATTGAAGCTTATTTAGTACTTGTGACTTAGGATGGTAATGTGGCTCAATTGTCTTAAAATATTCTTGCTTTATATATAAATTGCATATTGAGGACATGACATGTCATATGCTATTTAGACTTGAATTCTAGGACACGGTTTGTGTGGATGCAACCTTATTTGTGCATGGAATGTGGTAACTTGCATTTGATTTTGTATAAGTTTTGAACTTATTGATTTTGGAAAGCTTGTGAGGACATAATTTATGTGATGGCTAGGGTTTGGCTCTAGTACGTGGACAAGTGTCCTCTAAGTCATAAGTACGCACTAGGTGGTACCTTGAGGGTCGTAATTACCCGAAAATACTTGCTTGGTCTAGCGACCGCACGTCCTAATCTTTCCATTATTTGATTTCGCATTTAATTTCAAGTTGTTAATCATGGATTACTTGTAACTTGAGAATTGATGCTTGCTTTGGATATCTGAATCCTATTTAGCATACTTGAACTTGTATACTTGCTCCGTGAGTTAAAATTTTATTTAGTATACTTGTGTCGTGTATACTTATCTTATGTGTATTTTGTTTAGCTTAGTATACTTGTGTTTGTATACTTGATTTACGAGTACTTTACATATGTTGAACACTTGTGTATGGGTGTTGGATATTGCTTATCTTGTTTAACATGATTTAAGGTACTTTAACATGTATGCTTGTATGTTGTGTATCATGTTTTAATACGGTTTAGTGTATTTGAGCATGTGTACTTATATGCCGTAGTTCATTTCGATTGCATGAGTAGCTTAGGATGATCCCCGAGTCTCACTTGACATAGACGTTGGGTGGCATGAGCCCCTTTAACATGTTTCACCTGATAAGCGCCGAATACTGTATATTCAAGCGCCCTAAATTACATTAACAAAGTCCATTAATTGATTATTTTATGTAAATTATCTCTATTTGCATGTTTTTGTCCATTTTCAGGTTAAATTGCAAAAAGGAAGCAAAAATGATGCCTTGTGGAATTTTAAACAAAAAGGGTGCCAATTCTGAAATTCTAGCAGCAGTAGAACCTGACTTTTATCACCATTTTCGACCTAGCAAACTCAAGAACTGGACTTCTATCATAACATAAAAGATTTATAGATCTAAATCAGCTTTCCAAATCTTCAAGCGGTTCATCATTCGGAGTTCGGAACAGAGAGTTATGATCTTCTTACCAGAGGTGCGCAGAATTGCCTGGCAGCACTGAAGTGCTGCCTTTCTCCCCATTTTCGACCAACCATACTTGAGAATTGGGTTTTCATCAAAACATGAAGTTTTTAAACCTCTAAATTATCTCTCCAAATATTCAAACAGATCATCATTCGGAGTTTGGAGCACAAAGTTATGGTCATTCTTCCACAGTGGGTCAGAGATGGGCAAGAATTGCATGTTGCTCATTACACTAATTTTGAGTGCTCGAGACCACCCTTCGAGTGCTCGAAATTCTGGCAGATTGCACTCGGAAATGACTCAATTTCAGCCACTTGCACATTGGTTTCCTCAATTCCATCTTCCTTCTTTATGAAGTGGTTGGAGGTGTTCCTTGGAGGAGAGAGAGCCTTGACTTGAGCTTGATAAGAGAGAGGGAGGACCACATAGATGTTATCCTTCATTCTTACAAGATTAGAGGAGAGAGAAGAGAGCAAGGAAGAGAGTGTTCTTGAGTGCTACAGTAGAGCTCGAAAATGAAGTTGTATTCTTCTTCTTCTTCTTCCATTTTTGTATCAATGGAGAGCTAAACCTCCATCTAGGGAGGTGATGAAGCCTCCTCTTTTGATCATGTTCTAGATTAGGCTATACTTTTGGGGACTATAATGTATAATGTATGGTAGTTTCATAGTCTAAGAGCATATTCCTTCTTGTAATGAATTTTAATGTGTAAATGGTTGATGTAAGTTCATTGTCATATCTTTGATGATTCTTGGATCAATCTTATTGCTTTTATTTTCATAGTGACAATGAAAATATAGACTATGAATGTTTTTCAAGGCATGTTGATTTTGAAACTTGATATTCCATTGCTTAGGTACCTCCTTTGATGGTTTATACTTGATTCCTACCTTCATGTGCTTCACCATTTGATTGAAAGCTTGATGGTCTTTTGCTTGAGATAATGTATTTGATTCTACACCTTAGTTTAAGTAGTTCAACTATGGTAGCTTTTGATGGATCATTCTTGTTTTGATTAAGTGAACTTCTTGATGATTATTAAGCAACGGAGTTGCTTTATATTTCTTGACCATTGCATATATGCTACTTATCCCCAAATTTAGACCTAATCTAGCATGTACTTAGGGTGTAGTGTGGATTCATCTCCCTAGTCTTTTCTACTTGTATCTCACTTCTTCAATTTCATTGCAATCTATTGTTTTATGCATTTTAATTTCTTAGTTTAGTGACAAACACACAAACCCTTTATAAACCCCTCATCACTCTAAAATGACTTTAGATACTTAGGTTGCCTTAAGACTAACGCAGTCCCAGTGGTTCGACTTACCCGTCTAATAGCCCTATTTTACAATGATTCGTGCTATTGCGAAGAGGGTTAATTTATAATTGATTTCGACCGTCGATCAATTTTTGGCGCCGTTGCCGGGGACTTGCATACGGTTTAGCGACCAAGGTTCTAGGGTTAATTTTAGTTTGATTGCTAATATTGTGTCTTGTGAATATTCCTTGTGTGTTTTGATCATCTTTGTGTTGTAAGATTCTAGGGACTCGAAGCTCATCGTGGGATTGCTAGCAAATTGTAAGTCTAGAGGATCCCAGATAAGTCTCTTGACTTCTAGTTTCGCATTGTGAATATTGTGTATGTGTTTAATTTAGTTATGAAGCCCTTGTCGAGGCTCTTATCTTGTTTATTTCGTGTTCAAGCATCGGTCCTTGTCGTGGCCATTTACATTTTTGTCTTGATAATTGAGGAGAAAGGGAATATCATATGTGGAGGTTATGGTAATGCATTGTTGTGTTGATTATGTTGTGTGTTATTGATGTTTAAGTCCTAGATGGAGGGTATTTATCTTCCAACTCAATTCTACACACCACATGAGTTTTGTGCATTTTGCTCTAGTCATACACATCATACACGAGAATGTCTTCCAACGAGACAATTCTCAGACTTCTATCTAGAGCAACCAAATGAAAATTTCTTTGAACCGGGTAATGATCCATACCTCAGTGGTTATGACTCGGGTAGGGGAGATCACCAAAACTTCTTGTGGCATGACATGGAAAATTCAGCCCCACAACCTCATGAGCAACATTTCCAAGCCAATTTTCAGCCTCATGATCATTATTTCCAGCCCTCATTTCATACACCCTCTCAATTTGAAGAAGTGATTGCCAATAACAACAAAGAAATGATGGAGTCCATGATGAACTCCAACAATCAACTATTGGCTTCCCTTGCTAGCATGCAATCCACAATAGAGTCTATCAATCAAGTGGTACCATACCACCAATCCCAAGTTAGTGCAATGTTAGATGACCAAATATCTCAAATTCAACAAAGGATTATTGCTAAAAATCATGAACAGGAGGAAGCATTTTCATTTGAATTTATGGCCAATCCAAAAGAAAATTCTATGAATGATGAGATTACTCCTAGTAACTTTCATCATAAGAATGATCAAATGGTTACCACGCGTGAAAATGAAGAAATTGTGGTTGAAGATCAAATTGTTGCCACACAAAAAATTGAAGAATTTGTGGTTCAAAATGAGGAAAAAGATGATGAGATTGTCCACCCTAATCCAAAATAGGCCCTAAATAATCCTTTACTTGTTGCACCTCCTTCAATGGAGGATCCTCTAAAAGCTTGTTTGGCTCATTTCAATTGTGAGGATTTTGATGTTGACAATTCCATTTGGGAGGTGAATTCTTTGCTTAATATTCATCCACCTATTCACTCTCTTCCTTGGACAACATCAAATGTATCCCTCTCTTGGGAGCTTGCACCTCTTCTCATTCCTTCTCCTGAGTTATCTCAAGCTATTGAGCCCGAACCGCCGGATAAGTGTGAGGAGGATGTTGAAAGTCTGAAGGATAACTTGTTGAGCATTCCCGTGCTCAATATGACCCTTCATAAGTCGTTGGTAGGTGCACCCTCACCTAATCCATCTTCCTATAATCCAAATCAGCCCCATAATCTAAAGTTCTTCATTGAGGATGAGGAGTGGGTTGAGGTCTTTCCGTTACCTCTTTTCCACTTTTGTCTTCAAGCTCTTCCTCCTCCGCTTTTAAAAGAATTTTCCTATCTGGGGACATTTGAATCTCTAGAGAGACATGGTATAGGGTAAGGAGGACTAACCTGATCTCGGTGTGTCTAGCTATCGAGATTTTTGAGGATTAGTGCCTGCTCTAACTTCGTCTAGCTATCGACATTAAATTTAGCAAAGCAAGGGAATAAATTCTTTCGATGTTCCAAGCTTCCCTACCTCCTTTCCATTGCCTGAGCCTTGAAATTTTCTGGGAAATGGTTTCGAAAAGCCAAAAATTTAATTTTTCTGGAATGCTCTTTAGTTGTGTTCCATAATTTTAGACCGGCTTCTTAGACCTTCTCAACTCTTGTTTTCATTCTCGGAAGTTTCCGGCTCTATCGGGCAATTTTCTCGGACTTTCGACTTGGCCCTCACATGCATAGCCTCTTCTTTTCCTGCATTGTTGGATCATGATTCCTAAAAATCATCCATACATTACATTGATGTTGCAAAAAGTTGAAAAGTTTCTTAAATTCATTCATGCAGTAGAGAGTAGTTGCAAGGTCTCAAATTTTTCCCAAATTTCATTCATATATTCATTGGCGGAAAATTGCACAGTTTGAAAAATTTTCTAATTTTTCCATGCATTGCAATGAGGTATAGAGTTGAATTTTTCAGCCTTGCATTCGAATGACATGATGTTGCAAAGTTTAAATTTTATTGCAATGTTTCAAGTTAAAAACATATATTTTTTTATGCAAAAATTTTGCATTATTATTATTATTATTAACAATAATAATAATAATAAATTTTCATGAACTTGAAACATTGTCTCAAAAAAAAAAAAAAAAAAAAAAAAAGAACCAATTTTCATTCATTCATAGGAATTCCATTGCAGCCATGAGCTCATAACTTCATGCATTCATTCATCCATGCATTCAAGTTGGTTGAAAAATTTGTATCCCATTATCATGCATGCATAAAAATGATAAATCTTCAGGTTCACAGTTTGCATGAATGCATGCATGCATTGTATTCATGCATCCTCATCCATGTAGTCCAAGTCTTTCATCCAATTTGAGTCCATGCATCCCATGTTACATTTCTTTGTTGCAATCATCCGTGCAAACTCATTGCCTTCATATTGCAACATTCAATTTCCATGATGAGCAACTTCATTGCTGTCCTCATTGTCTTCATTTTGAGCAATCCAATTTCCATTTGGAGTGCTCTAAATTTTCAGCCCTTCATTTGCAGCCACTGCCTCATTTTCGAGCACTCTCAATTCCTGTTAGAGTGCTCGAATTTCCTGCACTACCATGCCGAGCCCACTGCCTTCAATTCGAGTGCTCGCAGGCTCAGTTCGAGCACTCGAATCTGCTTCCTCACTCTTTTGTCAACCATAAACCCAGCATAAAACAACCCATCCATGCAAATCAACCCCCATCAACCCATCTTTCAACTCTCGGCATCTCCCTCACCTTCCCAACACTCACCACCCTCACCACACCACACAAACCCCCTGCTCGATCACCCCAACCCCTCCACTCACCTCACTGCCCCATTCTAGAGCACTCGAAGCCAAGCTTCGAGTGCTTGCCGTTCCTTAAGTCCTCTCACCCCAGCTAACCAAGCCACTGCCCCATTCTAGAGCACTCGAAGTCCAACTTCGAGTGCTCGAGCTAAGCTTTCCCTCTCTCTTTTAAAACCCCGAAACCACAACTCCAACCTCCACTCCTCTCTTCGGCTGCAAGCCACACCAAGCTCTCACTCTCCTTCCCCACCAAACCCACCACCTTTTCTCTCTCCTCCAACCTCCACACAACCTCACCCCTTCTCGGCTGCAGCACCACTTCTCTCTCCCTCTCTCCCTTCACCCAAAACTCCTCACCCACCTTCACCTTAACCAACCAAAACCACCACTTCACCACTCACCACCCACTGCCCCTTACCCCAACTCTTCCACCACCCTAGGCCACATTCCCCACACCACCTTAACCCACCATCACCACCACCCCCCCCCCCCCCACCTAGGATAGAGTCATTCTTGCTCTAGGCTACCCTCTCTCTCAAGGTATGCCTCTGCTATCTTTTCTTTTCACTTTCTTAGTTAAGTTGTTGTGACCATATTGAGGAGTATGGGAAATACCTTTAAGGAGGTTTTGTTGTGCTGTTGATGTTGCTCTATGCTGGAGCCTTGTTTGTGCACAAAATTTTTGGGTTTTGATCCTCCATCCCACTCCTCTTCACATTCTCTCTTTTGTGGTGCACGCCAAGTGCTCGCTGAAAGTCCTCAACCAAGTCCACTTCTCTAAATGTCTCGTGCTGGCCCTTCTAGTCGTCCTCGACCCTCTGCGGGTGCTCGTGCTATCAATCGTGAGCGACCACGTGATCCTTGGGTTGGCAAACAACTCAACTACGAGCTTTCCTTTCCGCTCACAGATGCCTTTGACATTCTACCCACTACTTTGTGGGTTGTAGCCGAATTGACTAACCAGCGTCTGCAGCACATTTGCGCGCCCCTTGCCAAGGTTGCCTACCCTCGTGTAGTACGCCTCTTCTACCAGAATCTCCAATGCCCTGAAGAGCCACCTATTTCTCTCACTACATCCATTGATGGCACCACCTATGTATTCACTATGACTAACATCATTTAGGTTTCTGGTTGCCCCATTGAGTGCCCCGCTGACCTTTTCGATCCTACTGGCCATACGTTGTATGAGCAGGTCAATGATATGACTGTTGAACAGGTAGTGGCCGCCATTGGCAATGTTGACGATCCTAATAAGCCCCAGTCTTTTATCCGCAAAACCAATCTTTCGGAACGCCTCTGGTTCATTAACACTGTTTTCAAGCACAATGTCTGCCCTTTGGTGCATAGCACCGAGTGTAGGGGCCTCCTTTTGCAAGCCTTATATGCCATGGACCAAGGCCAATGGTTCTTCATCCTGGAGCTCATTTGGACAACATTTATGAAGTTTTGGCATGACACTCATAATGCACGGGTTCCGCGAGTTGAAAATCAGAAATTGCCTTTGTCGTTTTTCATCACTCAGCTCCTAAAGCACAAGAGTTTCATTGTTCCTCCCCATGAACCAAAAGGCGAAAAGATTAAAAATTTTACCAAGCGCCGGTGGATCAATGTTCTTAGCCATTCTAGTACCCCTCAGCCTGCTGCCCCCCTGTTCATCCAAGCTCCTCCTCCTCTTCCTTCTGAGGATGCTTCCACGGCCGCAGCCGCTGCAAGGTTAGAGCCTCTGGTCAACTCTCAGCAGGACCAGGCTTTCATCCTGGCTAGCATTGCCGGTATTCATGAGCGGATGGATTGTTTTGAAAATTCTTTGTCCGCGTACACTCGGACTATGTGTGCGACTTCTTCCCGTGCTGAAGAAGATTGTCGTCTTGCTGCAGAAGACCACCGTGTCGCAGCTGAGGAACGTCGTTTAGCTCAGGCCGACCGACGTAAGACTCAGTCTCTCCTCCATTCCATCCTCGCCCGTCTTCCCTCTGGACCATAGCTGCTGCGAGTGTTGAACCTTATCTTTTTGTTTCATATGTACATATTTCTCTTGTATCTGTTGTTTTACTTTTGCACTGTAAGAATTTGCTATATATAGGTTGCTCTAGTAGACATGATCCATGTACAGCTCTTTTTGTAATCATGTGAACTCTTTTTGAAATGCAAATTCTCTCTTTTCTGTTAACTTTATGTACATTATTTTTCTATATTTATGCTTGTATTTTTAATGCTTTTTGTAGTTGTCTCTTTTTGTTTTTCATGATGCTATCTAGGTTGCGCGGTCCAATTCAAGTTTGGGGGTTCTTCTCACCATGCCGTTTCCTCCCCCTGGGTATTTTTGTTCCTTTTTATACTCTTTGTCATTTTTGTCTTTAACTTACATCCATGTCCCACATTGAGGACACTGTGTCATTCAAGTTTGGGGGTGTATCAAAGCATTCTTGGCATAGTTTTGGTATCATATTTTTGTAAAGCAATGATAGTGTAACTTGGAACTTGTCGGAGATAAAGCATATATTTAATACCTTGTGTATAGAAGCAATTGAGAAATTTTTGAAAATAAAGAAATTTGAATTTGAAGTGATCCTGCAAATATAATGTAATCTGTAGAAATGCCTCAATTAGATTCTTGCTGGATTTACACTCTTATAAGCTTCACAATGCACAGATGCACATTGGAAACTTAACTGTGAGGCATGCAACTTGATTGACCTTGATCTTGGCCTAGTTAATCTGATTTGTTGAACCTAATGGATGAATATCTTTGGCATGATATATTTTGATGAAAAAAAAAAATGAAGATGAGAAAGGAAGAAAATAATGACCAGTTGAAGTTCGTAGCTTTTCCAACTCGAGCTATTAAGCCCTATGGAGTGTCTCTACACTTAACACCCTAAAGCCATCTGGTTTAGGAGTTGTTGGCCTAACACTTGCTATATGGGTTGGTTAGAAAGCTTAAAGGACTTAAATATTGCACGGTCATTTAAAAAAAATATGTGTAATAAACATGGTTTGTTGGAATTCGTAGCCTTTCCAACTTGAGCTATTAAGCCCTAGGAGTGTCTTTACACTTAGCACCCTAAAGCTGTCTGGTTTGGGAGTTGTTGGCCTAACGCTTGCTACATAGGTTGGTTAGAAAGCTTAAAGGATTTCAACACTGCACAACCATTTTATGTTTCACTTTTGAGTTATAATAAATTGTTAACAGGCAACAAAAGTTGTCTAGAAAATAAAATCATGCCTTAGGGACTTCATGTAAAGGGGAATTCATTGATTTGAAAACTTGTGCCTTGGAATTGGAAAAGAAAGTAAAAGCCGCATGTTGAGAATTCAATTCACTTTCACTGGAGCTTGAGTTATTTCCATTTAAGAGATGACAATTGAATTATTTATATGGACTATGATGTTGATGCATGCATGTTGAAATGGTTTTTGCCAATTTTTGTATCAATGCTTCATATATGCAAGGTAGTCTTCCCAATGATCCCGTCTCCAGCTCTTTATCTGTTTCAAGTTGTATTTGAGCTATGTTTATGTTTATTTTTGCCATGGTGGATATTTTTGTAATAGCATTCCCATGTTTTTCATTCCATTCAGCTTTGCATTTTGGTTTTGCTAAGGGACTAGCAAAATGTAAGTTTGGGGGTGTGATAAGCGCCGAATACTGTATATTCAAGCGCCCTAAATTACATTAACAAAGTCCATTAATTGATTATTTTATGTAGATTATCTCCATTTGCATGTTTTTGTACATTTTCAGGTTAAATTTCAAAAAGGAAGCAAAAATGATGCCTTGTGGAATTTTGAACAAAAAGGGTGCCAATTCTGAAATTCTGGCAGCAGTAGAACCTGACTTTTGTCGCCATTTTTGACCTAGCAAACTCAAGAATTGGACTTCCATCATAACATAAAAGATTTATAGCTCTGAATCAGATTTCCAAATCTTCAAGAGGTTTGTCATTCGGAGTTCGGAGCAGAGAGTTATGATCTTCTTACCAGAGGTGCGCAGAACTGCCTGGCAGCACTGAAGTGCTGCCTTTCTCCCCATTTTCGACCAACCAGACTTGAGAATTAGGTCTTCATCAAAACATGAAGTTTTTAAAGATCTGAATCGTCTCTCCAAATCTTCAAACAGATCATCATTCGGAGTTTGGAGCGTAAAGTTATGGTCATTCTTCCACAGTGGGTCAGAGATGGGCAAGAATTGCATGTTGCTCATTACACTAATTTCGAGTGCTCGAGACCACCCTTCGAGTGCTCAAAATTCTGGTAGATTGCACTCGGAAATGGCTCAATTTCAGCCACTCGCACATTGGTTTTCTCAATGCCATCTTCCTTATTTATGAAGTGGTTGGAGGTGTTCCTTGGAGGAGAGAGAGCCTTGACTTGAGCTTGATAAGAGAGAGGGAGGACCACATAGATGTTATCCTTCATTCTTACAAGATTAGAGGAGAGAGAAGAGAGCAAGGAAGAGAGTGTTCTTGAGTGCTACAGTAGAGCTCGAAAATGAAGTTGTGTTCTTCTTCTTCTTCTTCCATTTTTGTATCAATGGAGAGCTAAACCTCCATCTAGGGAGGTGATGAAGCCTCCTCTTTTGATCATGTTCTAGATTAGGCTATACTTTTGGGGACTATAATGTATAATGTATGGTAGTTTCATAGTCTAAGAGCATATTCCTTCTTGTAATGAATTTTAATATGTAAATGGTTGATGTAAGTTCATTGTCATATCTTTGATGATTCTTAGATCAATCTTATTACTTTTATTTTCATAGTGACAATGAAAATATAGACTATGAATGTTTTTCAAGGCATGTTGATTTTGAAACTTGATATTCCATTGCTTAGGTACCTCCTTTAATGGTTTATACTTGATTCCTACCTTCATGTGCTTCACCATTTGATTGAAAGCTTGATGGTCTTTTGCTTGAGATAGTGTATTTGATTCTACACCTTAGTTTAAGTAGTTCAACTATGGTAGCTTTTGATGGATCATTCTTGTTTTGATTAAGTGAACTTCTTGATGATTATTAAGCAACGAAGTTGCTTCATATTTCTTGACCATTGCATATATGCTACTTATCCCCAAATTTAGACCTAATCTAGCATGTACTTAGGGTGTAGTGTGGATTCATCTCCCTAGCCTTTTCTACTTGTATCTCACTTCTTCAATTTCATTGCAATCTATTCTTTTATGCATTTTAATTTCTTAGTTTAGTGACAAACACACAAACCCTTTATAAACCCCTCATCACTCTAAAATGACTTTAGATACTTAGGTTGCCTTAAGACTAGCGCAGTCCCAGTGGTTTGACTTACTCGTCCAACAGCCCTATTTTACAATGATTCGTGCTATTGCGAAGAGGGTTGATTTGTAATTGATTTTGATCGCCGATCATCACCTTAAGGTGATAGAATTGTAAAATGTTAGGTCGATGCATGCTCATCTCCTACGAGTAGCTTTATGTTACTTACCTACGTAGTGGGGACATTTTTTAGGTACAGGGACCTTGATTTGGGATGTACACTATGCTATGGAAGTTTTGTAGACTTAAAGTATCATTTTCATGAAAATGTTGGTATGAAATCATATTTGTAGCTTTGTATGTCAAAACTTGTATATTTGATTCTAATCATGTAATGTGTACATAAGTACACTCTTTTCAATGTATTTGAAATGTATGGGATGAGGCCATAGGCCAATGACATCTAATTTGTATCCTATGTTACTTTTGACTTCACGAAATATTATGAAAATATTGAAAAATGGCAAGTCATTGGCTCACCATGCTTGCATCGGGTATGGGAATTCAATTTTTATTCTTTCATAGGGTCTCATTAATCATGCATGAAGTGTGGCCAAGGGCCAAACGGTATTTTGAAACTATTTTATAATTTTAAGTTTCAAAATTCCCTTTTCATGTGCATTTTTGCCTTTTTTGGCCGTCGGGGGGTCAGATTTTGTATCGGCCATTTTTGAGAGCCATAGACCATTCCCGCGTACTTAAAAACACTAAATACGTTTGTGTACATAATCGTTTTAGACTAGAAATGCATTTAGGGTCAAATAAACACTTGGTGAAAAGTTGCATTTTCCTCGTTTTTGGCCTAGATCGATCAGGGGTATTCTAGGCATTTCATAGTGTGTTTTTTTTCCCTTTTTTTCCACTATGCTGGGTAGAAAACATGATTTCAAGGGGGGTTTCTTCTTTGTGTTTTTCCAGAAAATATCATTAAGGGCCCCGTTTTTGCTCTTTGTTCTGGCAGATTTCAAAAGAAAAACATGTAGCAGCTTTTTATTTTAACTCTCTTAGTCTAAACTGATCTAGGGGCATTTCAAGACTTTCTTTTCAAAAATATATTCTGGTCTTAACATGGTCACATAGAAAACATGATTTTGGGGGGAGGTTTCTTCACAACATTTTTCTAGAAAATGTCGTCTTTGACTCGAAAACCCCGTGTCAAATCTGATTTCTTGTGCGCACCTGCACTATTTGAAAAAGTCTGTTGTAAGGGCATTTTGGGGATTTTATGTCAAAAATAATTTTTTCTTTCAACATGGCCAACTTGGAAAAATTATTTTGAGGGGGGTTTCTTCTTCGTGTTTTTCCAGAAAACGTCGTTTAGTACCTCAAAACGGCACACGAATTTCAGCATTTTGCCAAGGTTACTATTCATTGTTGTCAAAACACTATTCTCGGCCGTAGCGACGTCAAAACTTTGTTTTTACTTTTCTCCATCCGGATTCTGAATCAAGTGATTCTTGAGTCTAACTTGATTAATTTTTCACTGTCTTCCCAGTAGTGTGCTTGGTAGCACCTGGTTTTATATTTTCAGAAATGACCATTTTGCCCTTGGGGCTATTTTTGTCCGATTTTCTTGTAATTCGCTTTCACTACTTTCTTTTGAGTTCCGTGACTTCATGGGAAGTCATAGATGTGTTTCCGAAATTATATACATTCAAGGGACGTCATTTCTATATGAAATGACTATTTTGCCCCTGGGGGCTTATTTGTCATATTTTCAATCTGTTACTTCCGCGTCAGTTCTCATTGAGTTCCACGACCTCATGGAAGGTCACATTGACTTCTTAGAGTCTTGTTTTTAGTTTTGCCTTCTGCATTCGGATCCGTTATCGGGTCAATCTTCGGTTCATCACAGGACGCACTAGCTTGAAAAATCAGGGCCGTCACAATTATAGTGAGTTGTAACCATTTTATGAAACTTTTGAAACAATAAGTTTATTTCACTTTTGGATTTCATCAAGCACAACCAGGTCATCCTGGTACAATCATCAATAAAAGTAACAAACCAACGTGATCCACCTAAAGTAGTGACTTTGGATGGACCCTAAACATCAAAATGTATAACTATAAAAGGAATTGAACTTTTATTCAAACAAAATGGAAACGAAGCACGGTGGCTCTTTGCTCGTTTAGAAACATCATAGCGGAAACTAGAACCATCAAAATTTTCAAATAAACTAGGAAATAATATTTTCAGATAACCAAAAGAAGCATGCCTCAGAAGTCGATGCCACAGCCAGATTTCAGATTTCTTTTTCTCCCCCTCAAAACCATCCACTGTCAATGCTTATCGTAACTTGTTGGAACTTTTTGAAATCAAGTCCAAGTAATACAGCTTCCCTCACCTAATACCACAACTAATCGCCTGCTTTGTTTGGATGTCCTTAAACATACAAAAATCAGGCCAAAAAATTGTAACACAAGATAACGTTGTGGTTATTTGGGAAACTGACAAAAGATTATAAGATAAAGATGGAACAATTAAAATAGAATCTAAATGCAGATTATTAGTGAGTGTCAAAGATCCTTCCCCAATAACTAAGGTCGAAGTACCATTGGCAATAGAAACAAATTGTTGTGAGGAGGAATTAAGAGGGGAGACCTGTCTAGAATTAATGTCATATGATCTGTAGCACCAGAATCAATTATCCATGTACTATTAACAACAGGTTTAGAAATATTTAAAACCTTACCACCATTATCTCCAGTTACTACCAACCCCAAGGCCTTTTCAGCACCATCATCATCTGTTTTAATAACTGCTGCAGTGGAGGTCTTCATTAAATTCTTCTTCCAATGACTATGATCCCACCATTTCGGACATCCCACAAGTTCAAAATAGCGACTTTTGGTATAACCAGTCTGATTACAATGGGTACATTTGTAGGTATACTTGTCCACACCGTTTGTGGTTTTAGATTGATTGGGTTTAGTACGGTCCTGCCAGTTTTACTTAGATCTATTTTAAGCCATTATAACTGAAGCTTCAGAGTTACACGATGTACCACTTCTCATCGAACCAAGAGTAACAGCCTGTGACGGCCCAAGTTTTTCAACCCGGTGCGTCAGTGATGAACCAAAAGTTAATCCGACAACGGATCTGAAATACAGAAGCAAAAGGTAAACCAAAGTCTCAAGAGATAGGAGTCACCCTTAAGATACCAATGTGATCTATCATGAGGTGACGGAACTTAGAGAGAGCAAAAATGGAAACAATGGTCAAAAGGGACAAAATTCGTTATCCGAGGGGCAAAATGGTCAATTCATAATTAAAGAGAGAAACGTGACTCTAAAAAAGTCAAACAAGGTGAATACAACCTAATCGAATCATTTTCTAACATTCCAAGGGGTTTAAAAAATATTGGCCAAGAATCCCACAAAATGCCCTTTCCCGGTTGAAGTGAAAACTGACACTACTTTACTAAAACATGAATAACTCCTACTATGATTATAATCTAAGAATGGAATTGGTACCATTAGAAATTTGGCTCAAAATCCTTGAGTTTAGGCTCAAGAATCACCCCATTTGGATTAGAAACGAAGAAGCTATGATCCTTTGAAGTTAGATGATCAATGCTGAAACGAAACTTGGAAGCTGTGCATATGAAAGCTATTTCGGTTGACTAAAATAGAGCTTCGGACGACCGAAATGAACAAAAAACTAGCTGAAATCATGAATTTAAGTGTCGGTTGTTTCGGTAGACCGAAATAGAGTTTCGGTCGACCGAAATAGGCCTTAAACAGTAGAATTGGCTACTGGAATGATAAGTTACTGTGCATAGACAAATCCAATTGCCATCAGTCGAACAAAATGGAGTTTTGGTAAACCAAAACACCTCAAAATGATACTGGAAAACCTATTATGAGTCCAAGGTTCTAAGGTTCAACCTATACTTTGAATCCCATGACAATTTGGTTCAAAATGAATGTGTAAAACTGATTTTTCATTGAAATTCAAATGTGTGGATATGCCAACAACTTTGATATGAATACTTGAATGTAAAACAATGACCCATGGCCTCATACATATCAATTACAAGATTTTTATATGTCAAACCTCCAAAATTTGGTAAAAGGCATTTTGAAGCAAAGATTTGATGTCAAGAGAGTACAACTACAAAAGTGAACATGCTTGGCCCTTGGCCTCTTTACATACATACTTATAATGTCAAATGTAAATACTTAAGTACCATTACATGTCAAGAAAGCTACATAAGCTTCTAAAATACCATGCACTATGGTATACAAAAAATGACATCAAAGTTAAGCATGCTAAACACTTGTATGTTAATATACAAAAATGCTTCAAATAGCTCATACGCCTCTAAGGATGATGAGCATCCAATAACATAGTCTCCTTACCTAAAAAACAACCCAAACTACTTGGGTGAGTAATCAAGTTACTCGTAGGAAGAAGCATATGCATATACCCTAAAGTTTCAATATCATTGCAAGATCAATCTAGACGAATACAAGAGAGCATTCCACTTAACGTCTATGTTCAAGGTGTTCTAAGGGATCATCTTAAGCTAACTTAAATGAATCTAGCAACACAATATCAAAATGGAAGTACTTAACAACATCAAATCGCATGAAACTAAAATTACAATTTACAACTTAAACATTGATTGTCAACTTGGAATTGAATGTGAAATCAAAAAGTGGAATCCTTAGACATCTAAGCTCGAAATTCTGTCGAGACCTCAATGGTTGTTCTGGGCATTAACCCGCTAGGAGGACCACCCTAGTGCGCACTATCTCAATTGGGGAGAACTCATACCTCCCGCACTAGAGCCAAACTCTAGCCATGTCACTTGTAACCATGTCCCAAAAGAATCCAAAATACATCAAGTTCAAAACTTATACATAATATTAAGGCATATACACCACCTTCCATGCACAAGCATTTTGAAACCACACAAACCATGTCTTAGGGTTTCAAATCTAGAATGGCATAATAAATGACAAGTCTTTAACATGATATAATGTGCAAAATAATACCACTAACTTATCAACTTCAATCATGCCTCAACAACAAGCTTCATATACTAAATCTTAACATTTTTGCAATAAGCTTCTAAAATAATCACAATTAGCAATATTAATCTACTATAATATAGGATTAACATCACAATAGTATAGTAATTCAAATCAAGGAGAGTTCTATACGACATCAATAATCCTACTCAAGATACATACACAATATATATGCTTAATCAATAAAATCCTAAGTCAATCATAAGGATTTCCTATAGTATGCAATACTACAATTCTAAAAGCATGTATACAATATATATTAAACCCCAAAGGATTTTGAAACACTTAAAATATAAACATACTATCACCCTTACCTCAATAGAGAATTGAATCTCTATAATCCAAGCACCCAAGCTCTAAATGAAAAATAAGTTTAGGGTTAATGAAGAGAAGAGTGAGAGGTATCTTTTCTCTCCTAAGGTTTTTAGTTTAAGGTGAGTGGAAGGAAGTCAAAATGAACCAAGAAGCTCTAAACTAAGCTTTCCTCTAATGGTGGATTGGTTAGAGTTTTGAAGAACAAGTGTAAATGAAGAAGGTGAAGGTAAAAATGGTGAGTGGAGGATTATGCTCTACAAGCTATCCAATACTTAACAAATTTTGCTCCAAATCCGGAACGAGTAACACATCCTGAATATGCTTTCTTTTTTTTTTTTGGTCTCTATGGCAATAGTACCTTTTCCCTTTGCTTGGACTAAGGCACCGTTTCCCATCCTCACTTGAGAATTGGATGAAGAATCAGTCTCCAAGAATATGTTTTTATCTCCGGTCATGTGGTTACTACACCTACTATCAAGAAACCACACATCATCCTTTTGTTCCGATGACGAGTGACAAGCATAAAACATACTAGCTTCACCTTCTTGCTCTTTGGAAATATTAGCTTGCTGATTTGTTTTCAACCGGCAATCTTTTTGAACATGTCCAAATTTCTTGCAAGTGAAACATTGAGGTTTCCCCCGAAACCAACAATCTTTGTCAACATGGCTACTTCTCTTGCAAATTCCACAATTTTGTTGAGTGGACTCTATATTTCCACTTCTCTCAAAATTATTTCTTCCTCTTCTTCTTGAATTTCTTCCTCTTCCTCTTCCGTGTCTTCCACCTCTAGAAGATTCACCTTTGGATCGATCAAAACTTGATGGGTATTTTTCTTGATTTTTGGAACTAACATTGAGCTTGGATTGAAAAACACTCTCAATTGTCTTTTCGGAGCGCCTACTCAACCTTTACTCAAATGCTTTTATAGAACCCATCAATTCTTCAACACTCAAGTTTTCAAGCTCTTTAGTCTCTTCAATAACAGCAACAATAGAGTCATATTTTTCCAGCAAACTAATTAAAAAATTTTCAACAATTCTTTGATTAGAAATATCTTCCCCATAGGTCTTCATTTGATTAACCACCTCCATAAGTTTAGAAAAATAATCTCTCAACAACTCCACTTCTTTCATCTTCATATTTTCAAAATCTCTTCTCAAAGATTGGAGTTTTACAGTTCTTACCTTCGTGCTGCCTCTATACTCCTTCTCAAGGATATCCCTTGCCTCCTTTGCTTTAGAAGCATTGATAATTCTGGGAAAGATTGTATCAGCAACTCCTTGTTGAATCAAGCCTAAAGCTTTTGCATCTTTCTTCTTATGATATTTCAATTGTTGTCTTTGGGCATTCGTCAAAGTTGTTGTATCCTCTGGCTCATTATACTCATCTTCAACATAATCCCATAAATCATATGAGAGAAAAATGGTCTTCATCTTCACATACCAAAAATCATAATTTTCCCCATCAAAAATGGGAAGTGCTGATTAATGGGCACCTTGGTTTTGATTGCTTGTAGTCGCCATCACGATGGATCTTCTTCGGGTTTTGTTTTCCTGTCAATAAGCTTCACGCCCAGTTTGCTCTTGATAGAAATCAAGCTCTGATACCACTTATGTTGGCTGTAGTTTCAACCAACTAAATAATTTCTAAGTGAAGAGAGGAGAGAAACAAATATTGTATTGTATTGAATTCTTTGTTCTGTTGATATGCCTTAACAACAAATCCCTTACACTATATATACTATTCTCCCATAGACCTTTGAACTTTTTAAGACAATTCTCAACCACACATATGGATGCATGCACTCACATGATACATGCACTCACTTGATACATGTACACACTTGATACATGTACCCTCTTGATACATGTACAATAACAATACATGAATAAACCCAAATGCATAATGAACATGCATGGCATTAATTTATTTTTAACACGCCAGTGATTCAACTAATCTTAATCAAAATTGACGCATAATTTAATCAAGTTTTATATTTATTATTTAACAAAGGATCAAGATAAAATCAACAATTGAAATTGTTTCGATCCAATAACAGTACCCCGGCCAAAGTTTTCCCATTAGATGGATGGAAAAGATCCTACAACCTCAAGCATAAAATCACATTTCAACTAGAATATGATAAATATATGAGCAGCAATAGTTTTGATTGTAATCATTGATCAATTTCCAATTAAGCACGGCATACCACGTACAATGAAGGGGAAAAAAGCTATGATTTAAGTAAGACAAACAAGAAGTCCGACTTGATTAGCAGCATGGATAGGAACCTTCCCAAATGCAGTACAATAAAACTGGAATTTTCAAGTAATATATGACTATATTATGATGATCTATGTAGTGTGTGTGAATTCCTAATAATGAGTTAATATATCAAGCCATAATCAAGAATTACCTCAACTTAACAAATACACTTAAATGGAAAATGAAAACTACTCCATACTTAGGGCTACTCAAGCTATTCTTAAGTTTGAATCAACAAGAAAAAAAATACAAGAGTTTGTTATATCTGAAAAGATCAAGGAAGGTAATAACTAGTAATTTTTAGCCCGAGGAACTTACAAAGTGAATGACACTGATGCTGATATCCACCACCAGCTTCTATACCCTCAAAGGGTACCCAGCAAGACATTTCCTGCAATATCTCCTGGACTCTCGTTGTTCACAATTTCATGCTGATTCAAATATTGAATATTACATAATTTTAACACGAACCTGTACGGGCTCTAATAATGAAGCATGAATCACCATATTGATGGCTTGATTAAGGTGTCTGTCGGTTCGAAAATGAAAAAAGAATAAAGGACACCTTATCAACATAAAGCAGCCACCTGATAAAGAAGTACTACAACAAAATCAGGAAAATAATCGACACAATTTCAAGTGCAAAAAGAAAATTTATGACCAAGCATACCTAACAACCAGCAGAATTTAGTCCTGTAACAACCTTCTTACAAGATATGCATGTATAGGGCAACATGACTTCACAACAAACTGAACCCTTCATACCTCAGGGAGGGATTACTATCGCAGCAAGGAAAGTAGCTTAAATAAAGGTTTTGGTCACATAGATTGACATCTCGTGGGCTCACATTAGCACATTCAAATTATACAAGGAAGTGTCAAATGTGGTATAAAACTTGATTTAATGAGGAATGTCGTAGAAATTAGGAAGAGAAAGGTTAGGGTTTCAACAAAGAGGGAAAGAGTAAATGTTGAGCCTAAGTATTTGATTTTCATTCAAAAGATCCCCCATATTTCAGTCGATTTGATTGTGACGACCTTGCCATGGCAGATTGTAGATTTGGGGAGAGAGAAATCTGTATCACCCTTGCAGAGCTATTAATTTCCCAAGTCGTCTCCTTCACGAAGGAAGGTAGGGGATAGCAGTTTTGTCTTCAAAAAAAAGGTAGAAATATAGGTTTCATTGTTGAATTGATTGCCCATTCAGACCCATCTGGCTACTTTTAAGAAGAAGAAGAAGAAGAAGAAGAAGAAGAAAGAAAGAAAGGGGGAGTGAGAGGGGTAATTGTCGCGCTAAAATTTAAGAAAAAAATTTAACTTTTATTAACAAGGTTTTGAAAATGTTGTAGATTAAGATAAATAGTAATTTGTTGTAAAAGGTAAGTATTTAACAACATATAAGTATGTACCATGTAAATATTAAGTTGTTAATAACCATTTTTCTTGTAGTGGTGGTTCGAAGTTGCTGAGGTCATTTTTGGAACTTGAATAAGGGCTAAGAATACATACTTTGGTGATGTACAACAGCTGAAGGTGCCTGAGACTACATATTATTGAATATCATATCTCAAACCTCTAGATAATCTTGGTTTTCTGGTTTAAGCTACTGAAACTGAACTTACCATGTTGAAATCATGTTATTTACCAACTGTCCATCATCTAAGCATGTCTAGATTGTTGATTTGAGACTGTCGAAGTTAAGATTTAGCCTAAGGAAGGGTCTTGCCAGTATTTGATATTGTGAACCTCATCTGCTTGTGTTTAAACATGTTTTTAAGTCTGCTTTGAGTATTGAATTCACTATATATTGCTGTGACTGATGTGTTATCCATCTGAGTACATTCATATAGTCAATATATGATTGAGAGAGCCAAAATCTACAGTTCTGTAATACTAAAATATTATGTTTGCCCTCATAACAGTGCTGTAGCTGAAACCCTCTTTTGAAGCCTAATTTGGGAGTACTTATTGTTGAATCTTGCTATATTTTGTGAAATAACTGTTGGAGTAAGTGTTATAATATTAAAAAGAATCGAGGGAGTTTAATTCAAGCAGGTCCAGTCACGAATTAACCATTTTACCCCTCAAAACAGAAAGCTTCAGGTGCAGCTAAATACACCTGCTATGAGTTGTGTTTTGTTACTTTGTTAGTTGCTGTGCTTAGCCTCTTTTGATATATCGTGTCCCAGCTTTATACCAAGTGTAATACATCTTTTCATGCTAAGGAAGCTTTTGTTTAAAGTGATTTTGAATTAATCCTAAGGCATTGTGTGACCCATGCTGAAAACTTGCATTGAGAACCTGATATTGCTACTGTGAGCTTAAATTATTGATACCTTGTTGTTTGAATTGTTATTATCAACTAAGCAAGTGTGCTATACATATTGAAGACTGGGGGAGTGAAGATTGAGGTGTTCCGAAGGCCAAATTATAAAGTTGTCCTTGAAAGCTTGAAAGCTGAGGTTTGGTGTTATTAAGGCTGCTTGTGAGTAATCATTGTTGTACCTTGCTCTAATCTCTGTGAATCTTGTTGAGCAAAGGTTTATGAAGATATCAAGGCCGAGGGTTACAAATGTAGGTTAGTTTTAAAGCTATTATGTGCTGAAGCTACTCTGTACTGAAGCTACTTTGTGCTGAAGCTATTCAGTTCTGAAGCTACATTGTGAATTTAATTTGTTACCCTTGAATTTAGGGTTTTAGCCTGTTGGGAGCAAACATTGTTCTACCTTACTTATCTACTTGTGTATACCATTCAAGCAAGTGTATTCGACTGTGTCAAGGTTGTGGCAACGTAGTTTGATCATCAAGCAAAGCTGCATTATGAGTTACTAGTTCTATCATTCGTGTTGCAGATAAGTGAAGCTCGAGTTTCTTGTGCCATGTGGTACTTAAGGCTGTGTATTCATTCTTATCTTATGTTGTAGCTTAAGTGCATTGTATTTTTTGTTTTGACACTTCATTGTATATGGTAGTGATGCTTTACATCCTCACCCCATTATTAATTAAGCTATTGAGAGCTTTGTATGTCCAAACATAGGTGTTGTGGACTGGGGGAGTGCCAGTGTGCACATTGTTTGATCTTTTATGTGCGTAGATGGAGTAGAAATCAGTGTCCTAATGAGTACAAGGTGGTTGGAAAGTGGGGCAGCTAAGTGAGTAACTACTTGTATACCGCAAGTGAAGATGGTGAGCTAGTAAGTGTGAATTGGTTGTGAAAACTAGTGTCTATTCTTATGCCTGGGTGTGTGCAAAGAGTGAGACAGTTGAGTGTGTAACAAGGTTCATACTACTAATGGAGGCATTTATTGGCTGAGGCCAAGAACCAAGGTTTTTTCCTATTGATAGGGTTTCCTTGTATATCTTGTGTCCACGTGATTTGACTATTTGCATTGGTTGTACCTTCTTGGTTATACATGTTTGTATTCAAGTGAAAAAGAGAAGAAACTACCTAGGACCAATTCAACCCCCCCTGCTTGGTCCAACAATTAGTATTAGAGCCTTGGTCTGCTCAACCAAGGAATTAAAAAGCCTGCAGTAAAGATTCCTGGAATGCAATGGAAGGTCTTTGCATTGACAATGCACCATGTCTTGATAACACAAACTTTGAATATTGGAAAGTTAGAATGGAGGTTTACCTAACGTCTCAATCATATGATGCGTGGTATGCTGCCACTAAGGGATTTTTTGTTCTTAATGAAGATGGTATGTCAAGTGATTCAAGGGTAAAACAAATTATATTCAGTAGTCTAATTCCTCTGGATCTTATAAAGGTTAAGCGCTGTAAATCATCAAAGGAAATGTGGGACTTACTTGGGACATAATATACATTTCAAGAAGACTATGAAGCTTCAGAGACAACCCAGGGTATGATCACTCAGGATACAAAAACTTTTATTCAAGAAGAAGAAGCTGAAGGAGATACTTATGTTGAAGACTTCAAGTCTAATCTCTCAGTCTTACTTTCTTTTTCACTTGTTGTTTGTAACATTGTGAAGCTCATATCAAACTTCACCTTTGTTAAAGGAAGGTCTTCAGCACTTGTAACAGATGAGAGTAAGAAAGAACAAGAGTCTATTGTTGAAGTTGGCTGCATTGCAAATAAGTTTGAAATCTTTAAACTCAAGAAAAGAAGACTTGCTCAAAATGAGGCTCATTGTAGATATGGAAGTTGGGACTTTGAAAGGTGCAGATTGCATAAGTATTATACTGAGAATGAGGGTTCAATGCTGAAGAGTTTTAAGAAGAAGAAAGGTTACTCACTATCTGTCAGATCTAAAAGTAACAAAGGAATATCCATTGCTTTTGACACTTCAGCACTTAGTCTGTCAAACTGTGAGACTCTTGATATTTGTACTCAAGGTATCTTAATGAACAAAAAGGGAAACTCTAATCTGAGTTGTTCAAAGAAAAGGTTGAACTCTAAATGGAAGTTTAGACCTGGTGAATCATTAAAGCAACTTGCTAGAATGGAGGATGAAGATGTCTCTATTAAAAAAAATATTACACTTGAAGACGTTGTTGACAAACAAAACTCTAATTTGCAGCTTTCAAGGATTATGTCTCTTAATCAACTCAAAATTAGTTTATCTGTTATGTGCTCCTTTTCATTTGCAGCCGACTACCTAATTAAGTCCAAGTCAGAATTCTCATTGAGCCTTGAAAAGTGCAAGAAGATGTATTTCTGGTGTACCACTTCTTATTCACCTAATGAAGATTGGAAGAATGATCTTAAACTGAAAATGGATATTGATGGTGCTCACAAAAATTCTATTACAAGATGTTCAAAACAGACTCATTCAGCTGCCAATCAAGAAAAAGCTATCATTGTTGATAAGAATTCTCCTAATGTTTGCAAATTCATCAAGTCAATTGATAAGCCACTAAGGAGAAGATAAAGATCTTTGAAAGTGGAAATGAAATTGTCAAGACTGATTCACATTGAAGAAGGTACAAAACCAAAGAAGCTGTACTCCATGAGTAAGTCAGAGCTTTCAAATTTCAAAGACAATACAGTCCTTTCAAGATCGAAAAATGGCTGCTACTTCAAAACAAAATGTCTTCAAGCCTCAGAGATGATTGTTCTCATAGCTATAGGAATTTCAAGAAAAGGAAGTCTTGCTGAATTCTCAAAAGTTCAAGAACTCAAAGTCTCCATATGCCTATCAAAGTTGAAATTCAGAAACAAGAGAAATTTAAGGTCCCTTGAAAAGGCAAAGGATGAAGAAGACAATCATTCTGCAATTCAACTCTCAAATGAATCCAAAATTCAGTGTGGAACTAAGGGTGCTACAAACTGTTTTGAATCGAATCTAGTATCAAATCACTCTTCACTTACCTCTACAGCCAAGCTTTTTGTTCCTTCATAAGCCTATTTTCAACATAGTCGGATGAAGATGAAAATGTCAAACATAGAGTCTCAATCTCAAAGCTTATTAAGTTCACTTATCCCTTTAATACCTCCTCCACTGAGAGACAAGAACCTGAAAATTGATTTTGAAGGTGTGTTGATCAACTTGGTAGCTCATTCAACTCTTTGTGCTCCTTCAAAAGCTATTTTACAGCATGGTTTGTGTAACAATCCGAGTTTTTCAACCTAGTGCGTCAGTGATGACTCAAAAGTTGACCCGATAACGGATCCGAATTGCGGAAGCAAAAGATGAAACCGTAATCCCTTGAGATATAAATCATCTTTAAGATACCAATGTGACATTCCCTGAGGTCACAGAACTTAAGGAGAGCGAAAGAGGAAATGAGAGTCAAAACGGCTAAAATCCGTTAATTAAGGGTAAAATGGTCAATTCACAATTAAAGGGAGAAAATTGACTCTAAATAAGTCAAACAAGGTGCATACAATCTAATCTAATCATTTCACAGCATTCCAAAAGGTTCCAAGAACATTGGCTAAGATTTTTCTCGGTTTAAGCAAAAATTGACCCTACCTCACTAAAACATGAATATCTACCACTGTAATTGGAATATGAGAATGAAATTGGTACCATTGGAAAGCTGACTCAAAATCCTTGAGTTTAGGCTCAAAAATCACCCCATTTGGGTTAGAAACGAAGAAGTTATGATCATTTGAAGTTGGAACTTCAGTGTTGAAACATAACTGAGAGACTGTGAGAATGCATGCTATTTCGATCGACCGAAATGGAGTTTCGGTCGACCAAAATGACCAGAAAATTTACTAAAAACATGATTTTAAGGGAAGCTCATTTTGGTAGACCGAAATAAGGCATCGATCGACCAAAATAGCCTTGAACAATGAAAATGGCTACTGGAATGGATGTTTTATTGTGCAATTGAATTCCCAGTAGCCATCGGTCGACCGAAATGGCATTTCGGTAGGCCGAAATGACTCAAAAAGGTGCGAAAACGTTAGAAAAAGGTCCTCGGTCCAATTCTAAGGTGGTGCATGAATCCCATATGATCCGAACACGCTTAAGAACATTCCCTACTCTCAAAAGAGCATCCATAACATGCTAAAATAAAAGAGAACTTAAAACCTACTCCAATGCATGAACTCTTTTATAAAAATCCATGATTTATCCATAATTAGTTCAAAAGTCAGAACTTAAGAGTTTTGTGAGATGTGAGCATGCACGTAAACGTAAAATGATGTAGTAGACGTGCTACAATGGCCTACTGCCTCATTACAACTCAATTACAATTTTTGACATGTCAAACCTCTAATTTTCATAATAGGCTATATTTACAATACTTGAAATTTTAGAACATACTTGTGAACATCAAGTTAATAGCCCTTAGCTTCATGTTATACATATAAAACAAGTATCAAAAAGTGTACTTAGGTACACATTACATATTTCAAGGCAAAAATGGCGTTTTTCACCAAATGATACTACAAGCTAACACTTGCATGTTTTCAAAAATACAACAATTACTTTAAGGCATCAAAGCAACTTAGGGATGTGATGCATCCCAAAACAAAGTCTTTTTACCTGTAAAATAACCCAAACAACTAGGGTGAGTAATCAAGTTACTCATAGGATGTGGTGCATGCGCATACCCTATAGTTTCAAGTATAATGTGAACCAAACATAGACCATCACAAGGGTGCATTCCACCTAATGTCTATATTTCCATGGTACTCTAAGGGATCATCTCAAGCTATACAAATGTTTGAAACAATACACACGCAGCATCCAAATATACAAGATAAGTATACTTACCACATTAAAACTAAGATTACCAAATCACAAGCTACAAGAAATCCATGATTTACAACTTGGAAGGTAATGCGAAATCAAATAATGGAACGACTAGGATATATGGCCACGAGACCATACAAGTTATTTTGGGTAATTACGACCCACAAGGTACTACCTAGTCCGCACTATGACTTAAGAGAATTCTTACCCTTCGTACTAGAGCCAAGCCCTAGCCATCAACATTTCATATCCTTACGAGTTTCCAAAAATCAAGAAGTTCATGACATTTATATAATCTCAATGCATGAAAGTACCTACCAAGCACAAGTAGGATAAGACCACACAAACCATGCCCTAAGATTGCATGTCTAAAATGGCAAGCTAATGATACTACACATTATGCCATATGAATTTAATATTAATGTAGGCCACAATTATTAATCATACAATATAATAATTTACCTACAAGTAATTATAAGTGCTATATACAAGATTTTCATACTAGACACTCAATGAAATCTCCATATACTTAACAACATAAGTGCAATATCAAGATATTCATAACAAACCCTCAATGAAATTACAAGTATTAGGCAAATCATTAAACAATAACCTACCTATACAGTTTAATAGTCATATACATGCTTTAATCCACAAATCCTAAGTCAAACATATAAAATCTCTATTTATATGTAATTACAAGAATTTAAAAAGCATGTAATCAATATATATCAAGCTCCAATATATATAAAACCCAAAGAGGATAAACATACAACCACCCCTACCTCACAAGAGGATTGTCCCTCTTGAATCCAAGGGAAGCAAAGGAATTCCAAGTTTTCCTTCTAGGGTTATGAAGAGGAAGGTGAAGAAGGTGAAGAAAAACTTTTGTATTCCAAGCTTTATGGTCTAGGGTGAGTGGAAGGAGGCTAAAAATGAAGTCAAAGCTATTGGTTAAGCTTTTTCTTCAATGGAAGCTAAGTTAGGGTTCTTGAGAGGAAAGAGATAAATGAATTAAAAGTGAAAACCCTAAGTTAAAATGGTGGGATTCTTCACTCACTAGGGGCTCTTGCACTACCTCTCATACACACACTAATGCAAGACCAATCGTGAAGCTTACACTTGTCATGAATCTAAGAAGCTTTCAAGATTAAATATCAAACCTACACTTGTCAACCATCCATGCCAATAAGTGCTCCAATCCTAGGCCAACAAATGGGTGAATTTCCACCCTCCATGTTTCATGAGATTAAGCCTCCAAGTGGTTCCTCCACACTGTCAACAAGTGGCACCTTAGGAATGTGACACTTGTCACATTTTTCAGAAATTACAAAAAGGTCCTTCTTGAAAATATCATCCAAATTATATTACAAAATGATCCCTAAGACAAAAAATAATTACTTTATTTAATTACACAAAAACCCCTCAAGTTTAGAGTAATTACCAAAAGTTATGCATTCTTACCCTTTACAAGAAAAGTAAACATTTAACATGCTTTTCTATAAAAGTAAAAATGTAGATATCATGGAATTTAAATATCATGGATATATGCAAAGTCGGAATCAAATTGGAGTGCAAAAAGTGAGGTTTTGCAAAGAAAAATGAGAAATGACTAAAGGACGAAATAGGGAAAAAGACGAAAAAAGAAATTTTTGAAAAATGAAAAGAAGGAAAATGACCGGGTCATTACAGTTTGATCAATAAGACAATGTCAGACATAAGGCCTCTAATTCAAAGAGCACCAAGTTTAATTAACACTTCAAAGCCTCCTCCTTTCAAAAACAAAAACCTGTAAATTCATACTGCAGGTGTGGTAATCAATATAGCAGCTCAATCAATCTATTGTATCCCTTTAAGGGTTATTCTCAGTTAGAGCTACAGACAACCAACATTTGTTAAAGCCCTCAAACATCACTCTCTATGTTTGCCAATCTCAAGGGTGGATAATCTCAGGCCTCCTCTTCTCAGAGACAAGGATTTGCAAATTAATACAGCAGGTATAGTGCTTAATTTGGCAGCTCCTTTTTTAGAATTCTTTTATATCTTGTTTCAAATTTTGTACCTCGTCTCCTCTGATACTTCCCGATTAAAAAGTTTCTGGCCTTCAATTCTTCATTTTGACATCTATTCACCTTTTGACTTCCAATGTCAAAAAGGGGGAGAAATGGACTAATAGGTTTTTAACATTTGAAAGTGCAAAAGGGGGAGATTGTTGATTCATTGTTGATCAAGTGTTTTGCACTTTAAATATGTTGTCTTGTTGATGAGATGGTTCAGCACAGGGTTTCACACTTACAGGGTTCGACACTTACATGGTGCAACACTTATAGGGTTCGGCACTTACATAGTTCAGCACTTACAGGGTTTAGCACTTACATGGTTCAGCACATACAGGGCTCGGCATTTAAAGGTTCAACACTTAAAAGTTCAGCACTTAAAGGTTTGGCACTTAAAAGTTCAGCACTTAAAGGTTCGACAAACTTATGGTTCAGCACACAAGTTGCAAGCTGATGGTTCAGCAAGCTCATGGTTTAGCACAAGCTGTAGAAAAGTTCTCTACTCTAGTATATTGAGTCAAGTTAGATCTAGTGTATAAAGGTACGTTGTATCAACTAGGCTGAGAATTACTAAGTCCTTGTATATACAACAAGTGTCAAGTTAAACGGTTTATCAGGAAGTCCATACACAATTGTGGTCACAAGGCTGTACAATGAATATTCAAATGACATGATGAGCACTGAAAAGTGCGTATTTAAACCCCTTAAGCTTAGGCATTCTAATACCTTTATCTATCTTACTTTACCGTTTTAGATTGATTTCATATTATTTCCATTTTCAGGCGCTTATCCCGAAAATAAGCTAACTCAGCCAAATAAGAGCTTAATTGAAGCAATTCTGGGATTAAACAAAGAAAGGAGCAAAGTGGAGAAAGAGGGAAGCAAATGAAGCCAAAGGTGACAAGAAGCAAAGTTCGATCGATCCAAGTTCAAGGTTCGATCGATCGAACAATGATCGATCTCAGCACTTCAAGAGAAATCCAAGCCTTGGCCCAAAAGCATAAAGTCCAAAAGTTCGATCGATCCAACAGCATCCTTCGATCGATTGAACACTTTTGTCCTTATTCAAATGATTGATCCTATCCACAGCTGTATCACCCGCTAACCACTTTTGTTATTTTCCCATAAATATCTCACATAAATATCTCGGATTTGTCTTTTTTCAAAAAGCTCAGCCAGTTGGATCAATCTAGCCTAAGTTCGATAGATCTCAGCCAGTTCGATCGATCCAAGTCTAAGGTTCGATCGATCGAACTTCCTCTAGTGTGAAAAAGTTAAAATTCCATCTCATCGAAAGTTGTCCTTTATCCAATCATTAGGGAATATTGTATGCACGACCCCAGCCCATTTTGGGTGTCATTTTGACCTACCTATATAAGGATAAGGATTGCTTTTTACAAAGGAGCCAACATTATTTTCATATCATCTCTTGGAGAGGAAGCTTAGAGGAAGAGGAGGCTAGAGACATCATTGGAGTTCTTCATCAACAAAGAGCAGATTTCAACCATGGAGTTAGCCCTTAAGGGTTAGAGCATCATCACCATGAGTGGTTAGACATCCTCTTGGGGCTAAAGTTAGCCCCAAGCATGCTTTCTATATCTTAATCTTATGTATTATTGAGGGATTAGTGTTGTAATTGATGTTTTGATACATTGATTTATATAGATCTTGTTTATTCAATGATTTATGTGGTTTAATGCTTCTAATTGATCATTTCATTCTATCCATATGTCTATGTATGCTAGAATAGATGTTCATATGCTTGTCTCTAGATTTTGTGCTATTGATGCATGTTTATGTGTATTGATGCTGTAGATTTGGAGATTATCAAAACATAGTGCTTAAAGGAATGGTTTTGTGATTCTCTTGATGGTTCATGCTTATGTCTTGATGGATTGTGCCTTTCCATTAGTTTATTTTCATGCTAGTAGAGTGGATATAGTGTAGTTGTAGTGTAGTGCTAAATGGAAGGACAATGCATGCTTGTTGTTTGATGATCCAAGCTTTTGAATGCAATTAGCATATGTCTCTATCCTTGTGTTGTATTTGGATTGTGAGCTTAATAAAAGGATTAATGACTTGTTTTGATCTATTGTGCCTTTCACATGTTGTTTAGACAATTTATGTTTCATTGCTTTGATATATTGTGCCTTTCACATGATGTTTAGATAATACATGCTTAACTAGTCATCATTGCTTGTTGAATCAACCAAACACACACACACCAATATTGCAACACACCATTTGCCCTCATTAATCACTTGTCAATGATATAAAAATGCATTGCTTGGTGGTGATCTCTAAACCCCAAGACCTCTCTCTCTCTTACTTACTCTTAATTGCATTTTTTTGTTATCACTTAGTTTAATTTAGTTGCTCTTTAATTAACCATCAACCAATTGTTTGATCACTCGACCTACTACCCCTAATAACAATTCCACGACATTGCTCGATCCTCATAATCCCTTGGGACGATCCCTACTCACCCTAGCTATATTTTTAGTGAAAGGTAGTAGTGGCTTCTATAAATTTAAACTCTTGGCCCTCGCCTTAATGCACACTCATCAAGCTTGATGTGGTGGGGCGGCATGAACCCGCACCAGTTTTTGGCGCCATTCCCGGGGATTTAATTGATTAGATTTGGCGTCGTCGGATTTGTGGAATTGATTAGGATTAGTACTCTTTTGGTCGTGTCTTTACTTTACTTCTATTTTTCTTGTTGGTTACTTATTGTGTTATTCTTACTTGACTAGGTGCATTGTTAGAGAGGAAGCAAGCAAAGGAGCTATTGAGCATTCAATTCAACAAGCAAAGAAAGTAAAAAGCTAAAAATTCTCAAAATTTGCTAAGCTAAGCTTTAAATTTGGAGTTGAAGTGCTAAAGGACCTTTGTGAGACTTTCTTTACTCAATCCCTTAGTTAAATCATCGGCCCGCGTGGAGGCTTATTTTTAATTGTCTTACATCATTGTTGTTAAAGTATGAGAGTATGAATTAAGTGTTTGTGGAAGAAGTATAATTGCATTATTGTGAAGGCATAGTGTTTGTCATTCTTTGTGTTTGTTGTGTTTTGCATTGTGCATGCATAGACGTCGTTCATTGAGACCAACTCTTGTCCCTCTTGATTTACATCTTGAATCTATCGTTAGAAATCCTAGGGGAAGAGGAAGTTCAAATAGAGCCAATCTATCAATGGATGACCATAATGA
This sequence comes from Cornus florida, assembly GCF_030987335.1. Taxonomy (NCBI): domain Eukaryota; kingdom Viridiplantae; phylum Streptophyta; class Magnoliopsida; order Cornales; family Cornaceae; genus Cornus; species Cornus florida. The sequence goes on from NW_026775577.1 coordinate 68,858,070, forward strand.
CAATCATGTTGAAGACCTTGGTCACATAGACCAATAAGGTATCCTTCATCCCAATGTGCACAATGAGAACATACAAGTACCATTAGGCATGCCTAGGCCATTCATTCACCAACCACCACAACAACAAGGCCAAGTTCCATATGGAATGCCAAGGCCAATGTATGCTCCACAACCTCCCATCAACAATCAAGGAATTCAAAACCAAGGTGTTCATGTTGCACCTCAAGTAGCTAATCCACCTCTTGCTTTAAGAGACCATTATGTGCCTAATGAATATAATGCACCTACATACATCCAATTGCCTCCATTTAGAGCACATCATTATGAAATTAAGCCACAAACCTTTCAAATGCTTCCTAACTATCATGGACTTCCAAGTGAAAAACCTTACAAACATTTGGATGAGTTTCTTGAAGTATGTTCCACCGTAAAATATACGGATATGCCCGAAGAGGTTTTAAGACTCAAACTTTTTCCATTCACCTTAAAAGACAAGGCAAAGTATTGGTTTAACAATCTTAGGCCTTTTTCAATCACTTCATGGGCAGAAATGCAACAAGAGTTCTTGAAGAAGTACTATTCGGTTTCTAAGACCAATGCCATGAGAACCTCAATTCGAGAATTTTCACATGGGGATGGAGAAACGTTTCATGAGGCACGGGAACGCTTCAATGAATTGCTTAGGAAGTGTCCACATCATGACATGCCCAAATGGGAATTAGTTCAATACTTCTTTGAGAGCTTATCGGACAACTATAAGGGTATAGTTGATGCTTCCATGGGTGGCTCATACATTGATAGGCATGAGGATGACGTGTAGCATCTCTATGAGAGCATGAGTGAAAATTCTTTGCATAGAACACTATCATCTAAGAACGGTAGAAATTCACAAGGTAGGAAGAGTGTTGGCTTACATCAAGTCGACCATTCAAATGAAATAGCCGCCGAAATGAAGTCTTTATCTCAAAGGTTTGATCAATTTTTTATTAACCAAAATTCGGCGAACCAAGTATCTTCCTTCCCGAACCATTCTCATCGTGCATCAAATGAAACATGTATGACTTGTTCTAGTGTTCTTCATTCTACTTCTCATTGTCCTCACGAACAAGTGCAAAGTGACCCTAATGAACAAGTCAATACAGCTTTTGTGAACTAAGGGAACAATCCTTGTGGTACTCATTGTAATCCAAGTTGGAGGAATCATCCGAATTTCTCTTAGAGAAACCAAGGAAATGGCTCAAACCCTTCCCAAGGCGGTTTTCAAAGGAAGTACATTCCACCTCCATTTCAAAACCAAGGATCCCAAGGTTATAGACCTTATCAATCACAAGGGAATTAATTTGCTAATTCTCATTTTCCCAACCAATCTTATTCCCAAGGTAATACTAGTTGTCCCGCCTTTGAAGAGAAAGTTTTGAATGCTTTGGGTACTTTAGAGGCTAACACTCAATTGCTTCATTCTCACTCTCAATCTATTACGAAGCTAGAAACCCAAGTAGGGCAAATAGCAAGCACTCTCAATGTAAGAGAGAAGGGAAAGATGCCTATAAATTCCCCACCTAAGCAATAATGTGTTGTGGAAACCCATTCCTCATCGGAAGGCCACACCATTGAACATGTTAATATGGTGACTACCTTACGGAGTGGTAGGGTTGTGGACAACCAAGTTGGAATGTCCAATGAAGAGAGTGAACCGGTGCAACCTCAAGCTGTCACCCATCCCGTTTCACATCCCATTCCTCCTTCATTGCATATACATGACCTGGAAGTTTTAAAAAATGATGTTGAAAAGGTTTTGCTGAAAAATGATTTGAAAACTTCTTGTGTTGAAGAGAGTTCAAAAGAAAATTTTGAAAAAGTGTTTGAACCAAAGGTTCCATTTCTGGATACCTTAAAAGGATCCATTTCAAAAGACAAGCAAAAGGCAAAAACCAATGAAATCATGGAAATGTTTAGGCAAGTGAAAGTTAATTTTCCACTATTGGATACAATGAAGCAAATTCCGGCTTATATCAAATTCTTGAAGGACTTGTGCACTCAAAAGCAGAAGAACAAGAGCCAAGCACCAAGAAAAGTGGTTTTGACCGAGCAAGTAAGCTCAATTTTGCAACATAACACTCTTCTAAAGTTTAAGGACCCTGGTTCACCCACTACATCATGCATTATTGGTGATCATATCATTAATCAGGCGTTTCTTGACTTAGGAGCAAGTGTTAACCTTCTTTCATACTCGGTTTATGTCAAATTGGGCCTAGGTGAATTGAAACCGACGTCGGTACTTTTGCAACTTGCCAACCGATCCATTAAGAAGCCTAGGGGTATAACTGAGGATGTTTTGATAAAGATTAATAAATTCTTCTTCCCGGTTGATTTCGTTGTCATAGACACGAAACCGGTTCCCAATCCTAAGAGCCAAATTCCCGTTATCCTTGGCCGTCCTTTCTTGGCAACCGTTAATGCCAACATCAATTGTAGGACGGGGATAATGAAGATTTCATTTGGCCACATGAAGGTGAAGTTGAATATCTTTAATCCCACACCCAATTCATTTGACAAATATGAAGGAGAAGTTAATGTTATAGATGAATGTCATGATCTTCAATGTCAAGGAAATAAGTTTTTGTGTAAAACGAAAACTTCCAAAGGATCATCTTCAACCTTGCATTCTAAAAGTCTTGTTTCAAACTCTTGCTTTGAAAGGGCATGGAAGCCCAAAGGTTGTGATTGCATAGACAAGGGACCAAAGATTTCTTTTGAGCTTAATCCAACAAGTTCTTCAAAGAACCATTTGTTGGGTGGAGTTCAAAGCATCTATCACCCCAATAAGGAGGGGATGCATTATAAGATCTTTGATCCAGACTAAAAGAGCCCAATGTCTTGCTAGAGACGTTAAAGACTAGCAAAAGCATTCGTAGGGTGTCAAAACCCTATTCCTCCTCCATTTCTATCTTTCATTTCATTTCTTGCGAAGTCTAGATACTTGTTTTTGGTTCATATGAATTTCAAGGAACTTTGGTGAGGGTTGCATAAGCTTTCATGTCATTATTGAGCATTTTGCATAGTTCGATCGATCTCAAACTTGAGTTTGATCGATCGAACTCTATTCTGCATCCAACACTTAGAAAAATTTTTGACCTATAGAAACCTGCATCCAAAACACCTCTCTGTCCCATCGTTCGAACTAACTCTTAGATCGATCAAAAGACCTTCGATCGATCTAACTTCCAACTTCGATAGATCTCATGACTCAACACATAAAAAAATTTTGAGCCTGCATCAACCTGCATATTTCAGCTCTCTGTCTAATCGTTCGAAACCTTCCAAGATCGATCAAGAAGTTCTTCGATCGATCTAACTTCCAAGTTCGATCGATCTCATGTTCCAACACTTAGCAAATTTTCTGAGCCAAAAACCTGCATATTTTTGCTCTCTGTCTGATCGATCGAACTCTTATTTCGATCAATCTCAATCTTCATTTCATTATTTTGACTTTTCAAATTTTCAAAAAAAATCAAAAATATTTTCACTTTTATTTTATTTTCATTTTATTCTATTTTATTTTTATTTTTATTTTTATTTCATTTTACTTTATTTTATTTTCATTTTATTTTTCAAAATGTTTTCAAAAATTCAAAAATATTCTATTTTAATTTTTAATTATTAGTGTTTATTTAATTTAATTTAATTAAAAAAAAACCCCGCAAAAATATTTTATTTTATTTTCCAATTTTTTTTAATTTTAATTCCAATTTTTAATTTTCATTTTGCAATTTTCAAAAAAAAATCCAAAAATACTTTGAAGAGAGTTCATCAAAGTTCGATCGATCACAGTTGAGTTCGATCGATCGAACCCTGTCGGGAATGTTTTTAAAATAGAACCGAGGGTTTACAAGATCGATTACAAAGATCGATCTAACTCACCCTCATCCTCAAAACCCTAACCTCTCTTCATCGCTGTCACTGTCCAACCACTTCACCATCTCCAGCGAAGCTTTCCGGCGAGTTTCCAAGCTTCACATCTCTCTCTCATCTCAGATTCCATCTTCCCCTCTTCACATCCACTTCTCTCACTCGTTCAAGGTAAGAACCGAGATCCACTTTGAGATTTGATCTTCGATTTGATGATTCAATGATTTACATACTCAATTTAGGTTGCTTAGATGGTTGAATCTCCATTTTTAAAGCTTCAAAGCCCTGAGTTTATATATATGTGTGTGTGTGTGTGTGTATGTGTATGCTTCTATGTATATATGTGTGTTTTTGATCTATCTTTGGGAGTTTGGGCCTCGATTTGTGATGGATACTTGTTGATTTGATGTGTTGTTGGGCCCACGAACACGTTCATATAGGCCCCATGCTTCCAAAGTCACAGATCTGTAACCTTTGAGTTTTCAAGGTCACACAGTTCGATCAATTGAACTAGTATCTCCGATCGATCGAAGTTGTGAGATCGATCTCTCTTACTTTCGATCAATCCAACTTTTGTGATCGATCTCACTTCTTTTTATAATCGATCGAACTTCACAAATCTCACACACACACTTCATTCATCATATCTTATGTTCATGCTATCATATCTATGCCCAATGCCTGTGATATTCCACATTAGATGCATTTCATACTTACATTATTTAGCATGTTTCATATTCTACCACTTGCATAGATTCATGTCATATTTGTTTTGTCTATTTTATTTGACATATATGATTCTATTTCGTGCTTCTAAATTTCTTATTCTGGCACTAACTCCCATTGCAAGTTTTTTTTTTTCTTTTTGCAGGCCATGGTAAAGAGGAAGACCGTTGCCAATAGGCAACACGGGACTACCCGACATACTAGGCCACAGACAGAGGAGCCAACAAAGCCCTTTTATGCACAGCGGGAGCCAGCACAGGCTACCCCACCTTAGTCACCATCTTATGAGCCTGAGGATGACCACATACCATCCACTTCTGCGGCTCATCCTACTTTCACTCCATCACCATCTCCACCGCAGACTAGAGCTAAGCATTCACATATACCACCTCAGCCAGCTCACCTGGGGCGTGATAGGCCCATGCCTCGATATGCGCACATGATGCTCGACCATGAGTCTGAGTTTGACACGGCCTTCTTCTCTCTATCGGTGCTAACCCGATCTGCCTACCAGGATATTATTCAAAGGGGCCTAGCCGCTATTCTTGCCCCCGTTACAGAGCCGGTCTACCCATGGCTAGTTCAGTTGTTCTACCAAAACCTCCAACCATCGCCGAGTACCATAGCCGAGATGGTCACTTCTATAGATGGCCATCCTATCACCATTACAGTGGACACTTTAGCCCGCTTTTGCCGCTATCCACACAGATGTCCCTCAGAGCTTCAGGACACATATCCGAGGCTATTCAGGCCTTCATATGCCAACATGGCAGTTTTCCTCACAGGTCACCATGCCAGTGGCAAGACCTTCGCCACCCGAACATTCCTTCCCGACGACCTATGGTTTATTGATTCCGTTCTCTATAGGAATATATACATGGCGGGGCACAAGATCCAGAGGAGGGGCGACTATCTGACAGCACTTTACTCTTTCTACACCAGGCACTGGGTGTCCATTCCTGCACTCATCTGGAGTGTGATGAGGAAGCTATATGACGAGTACTTCAGCAAGGAGACGCCCAGACGGGCTAAGTCTCTTCCCTTCAGCCACCTCATCACCCAAATCCTCATCGATCAGCGCTACCCCATTCATCCTCAAGAGCACCCCGAGAGAGGTTCCTGTCACTACCTCAAGAAAGACTGGAACAAGACCTACTGCTCCATTATTACCAGGCTTCAGGACCACGTGGTATTGGTTGCAGCAGACTTGGAGCTGGAGGAGGAACAAGCACAGGCAGAGGCACCGGCAGAGGTAGCAGCAGTACATCCCGCAGCGGACGACGCACTAGTCGATCCAGCTGCCGAGCATTTAGACATAGAGTTAGAGCGCCCTACAGACGATGCAGAGCAGGACTCTCCAGCCATGTCACCCATTCATGAGCAGGAGCAGACTCAGGAGCTTTCTTCTAATTCATCTATGCCTGAGACTCCAGATACGACCCCCAGCTTTGGAGTACATCTACAGATGCTTGAGGATGCTGTTGTTTCCATCCGAGCTAACCTCACAGCCTACAGAGCGAATTTTGTTACCTTCCGCACGGATGTTGCGACCATGTTCAGAGATTTATCCAGAGACATCCACGGAGCCAGACCTGCCCATCCTACCTCATCCTCCTGAGCTCCCAGTCTTTTCTATCTTATGATCCCTCTCTCCTTTTGACACTTTACTATTGTCACTATACATTATTTTTACAGCCGGTCTGTCGGCTTTGATATTTTTGTTTGTCCTCCATTTTATCCGTTTTATATATATCTATTTTTGCTATGGATGTCATATGATTGTATTCTCATATCTGTATGTTTGATTCCATCAAGTACATCACAATGACTTCAGTGAGAGAGTGCTACCCAATTTCCAGGACCACCCTTATACCTCTCTCATTTCTTTATCTGTTTATCCCATTTACACTTCCATGACCATTGTGCACTGATTATCCCATTTTGTTATCTGATAAGTTTATCCAAGTGCCAATTTTCAGCATCGCAATTCATCCCAAGTTTGGGGGGGCCATGCCACCCACATCAGATACTTCAATTCCAATCATTCTTGCTTAGTTGCACTGGTATACTCTTTCCTTTGTTCTCTTTACACATTGAGGACATTATGTAATTTAAGTTTGGGGGGACTGGTGTTTTACAGTGCTAGTTTTAAATTCAAATTTTGGGCATGACTTGTGTATTTGAGGGATATTTCTATGATTGGTCCATATCTAGCTATAATTTTGATCTTTTGAGGAATATATTGCTTAAAATTTAAAAATTGCTTGACTTGAGAGTCCAATACTCCTTGTATGCCATATGAATGCCATTTAGGAGTAAATTTTTCAAAAAATTGATATCTTGTTTGCATTTGTGGTCTACATCATCTTGATTTTGTGATTGTTTTGAAATTCACTCTAGTCTTCTACACTAGCACAGATGCACACTAGCATTCATTTGTGGGGTACATGCTTTGTTGATTATTGAATTGGTTATATCCCAATTGAGCTAGTAGTGCATTGAAAGCTTTCATTCTTGATAAAGGTGGATAACAACCCCTTTTCACTAAGTAGCCGGGATTCTAGCCTCATCAAGCACTGAACTTCTCGCACCGAAAGGTGGAGGGCCCAAACTCTAGGTTAATAATTGAACTTGCTTTTAAAATAAAAAAATAAAAAAAATAAAAAATAAAATAAAAAAGTGAAGACTTTTCCCAAAAGGTGAGAAGTGAGAAATGATTAGATGGTTGTTGTCTTGATTTGTAGCCTAGTTGATTTGAGCTTGTAAGTCCGTATGGGTGTTTGAACGCCTAATGCCCTAAAGCCGTCTGGTTTGGGAGTCATTGACCTAATGCTCGACCTCATGAATCGCTAGAAAGCTTAATAGATCAACACATTGCACTATACTTCCATCTTTGATCCTAAAAAAAAAAAAAAAAAATCGAGTGAAAAGAATAAGCGCACCTAGTTGAATAAAGCTTTAATAAAAGGTTCACTTTTTGTCTTGATGATCGGTACTAGATTTGTGTGCTAGTTGGAGGGTAAGGATGTGATTAATTCTTTAGTTGGCTAAGATAGCAACAAATTTGATGCCGGTTCACTCAAAAGGACTCTAGAGTTGTTTTGATTTGCATGATCATTTTCTTAATATGTGAAGGACCATAATTACTTGCTTGATGTTGAAATTTTGAGAGATTGCTTGGAAATGTTTGAAAAATTGCATACTTGAAGTAGTTTTCTCCCAATGCTTGTTTGCAATATTGGTGCCTCTTTTGAAAGAATGAGCTTAATGTTTGTGGGTACCATTTCTGGAAACCCTCATGAGACTTCACTCGTCCACTAGGGGGAACCTGGGTTTAAAAGGCTTGTTGCATATGCTAAGTGCAATCGTGTTCCTTACGAAAGTGGCGTTATCCATTTATTATTTTCTAGTTCATACTTGTATAGTTGTTTATTTCATTCCTTTACTTTCTAGTTCACTGCTAGGGACTAGTAATAGTTAAGTTTGGAGGTGTGATGAGCACTGAAAAGCACGTATTTAAACCCCTTAAGCTTAGGCATTCTAGTACCTCTATCTATCTTACTTTACCATTTTAGATTGATTTCATATTATTTCCATTTTCAGGCACTTATCCCGAAAATAAGCTAACTCAGCCAAATAAGAGCTTAATTGAAGCAATTCTGGGATTAAACAAAGAAAGGAGCAAAGTGGAGAAAGAGGGAAGCAAATGAAGCCAAAGGTGACAAGCAGCAAAGTTCGATCGATCCAAGTTCAAGGTTCGATCGATCGAACAATGATCGATCTCAGCACTTCAAGATAGATCCAAGCCTTGGCCCAAAAGCATAAAGTCCAAAAGTTTGATCGATCCAACAGCATCCTTCGATCGATCGAACACTTTTGTCCTTATTCAAATGATTGATCCTATCCACAACTGTACCACCCACCAATCACTTTTGTCATTTTCCCATAAATATCTCCCATAAATATCTCAGATTTTTCTTTTTCCAAAAAGCTCAGCCAGTTGGATCGATCCAGCCTAAATTCAATAGATCTCAGCCAGTTCGATCGATCCAAGTCTAAGGTTCAATCGATCGAACTTCCTCTAGTGTGAAAAAGTTAAAATTCCATCTCATTGAAAGTTGTCCTTTATCCAATCATTAGGAAATATTGTGTGCACGACCCCAGCTCATTTTGGGTGTCATTTTGACCTACCTATATAAGGATAAGGATTGTTTTTTACAAAGGAGCCAACATTATTTTCATATCATCTCTTAGAGAGGAAGCTTAGAGGAGGAGGAGGCTAGAGACACCATTAGAGTTCTTCATCAACAAGGAGCAGATTTCAACCATGGAGTTAGCCCTTGAGGGTTGGAGCATCATCACCATGAGTAGCTAGACATCCTCTTGGGGCTAGAGTTAGCCCCAAGCATGCTTTCTATATCTTAATCTTGTGTATTATTGAGGGATTAGTGTTGTAATTGATGTTTTGACACATTGATTTATATAGATCTTGTTTATTCAATGATTTATGTGGTTTAATGCCTCCAATTGATCATTTCATTCTATCCATATGTCTATGTATGCTAGAATAGATGTTTATGTGCTTTTCTCTAGATTTTGTGTTATTGATGCATGTTTATGTGTATTGATGCTATAGATTTGGAGATTGTCAAAACATAGTGCTTAAAGGAATGCTTTTGTGATTCTCTTGATGGTTTATGCTTATGCCTTGATGGATTATGCCTCTCCCCTAGTTTATTTTCATGCTAGTAGTGTAAAGGTAGTGTAGTGTTAAATGGGAGGACAATCTATGATTGTTGTTTGATGATCCAAGCTTTTAAATGCAATTAGCATATGTCTCTATCCTTGTGTTGTATTTGGATTGTGAGCTTAATGAAAGGATTAATGACTTGTTTTGATCTATTGTGCCTTTCACATGTTGTTTAAACAATATATGTTTTATTGCTTAGATATATTGTGCCTTTCACATGATGTTTAGACAATACATGCTTAACTAGTCATCCTTGCTAGTTGAATCAACCAAACACACACACACCAATATTGCAACACACCATTTGCCCTCATTAATCACTTGTCAATGATATAGAAATGTATTGCTTGGTAGTGATCTCTAAACCCCAAGACCTCTCTCTCTCTTACTTACTCTTAATTGCATTTTTTTACTATCACTTAGTTTAACTTAGTTGCTCATTAATCAACCAACCAACCAATTGTTTGATCACTCAACCTACTAGCCCTAATAACAATTCCATGACATTGCTCGATCCTCATAATCCCTTGGAACGATCCCTACTCGCCCTAGTTATATTTTTAGTGAAAGGTAGTAGTGGCTTCTATAAATGTAAAACTCTTGGACCTCGCCTTAATGCACACTCATCAAGCTTGATATGGTGGGGCAGCACGAACCCGCACCATGACACGTGCACAATGGTCCTTCAAAGAGAGTGTGATATCAGCCTTGCTTTGTCTCTAAGGAAAAGAATTTCAAAAATAAGCATGCTATATGTATTTGTGAGCTGTGAATGAGCTTGGATAATACCACTGCCACGTGGCATTGTAGTCCTGCAAAGAGAAAATCATTCCCTCAGCTCATTAGCCATTGTAAGAGAATCTTATCTATAGTAGGGCTGAAATAAGGACCCTATAAATATGTTGTTATAGCATTTGTGGATGTGTGCCTCCAAGAGTAAAAAAATGAGTCTACAGCAGCTGAGAGAGAGTCCTATTCGAGAGTTGAGAATGAACAACAATTTCAGAGATATTGTATGATGTTTAAGCTTCAATGAATCTCTGAAATTTGCCTAAAGGGAGAATAGTTGAAGTGAAGATAAGTGAGGCTGTCAAGAGCTGATTTTCTGGTGCAAGAGGTAGCTGAAGTGGTTCGAAATTGCTGAGGTCGTTTCTGGAGCTTAAACATGGGCTGAGCATGCATACTTTGGTGATATACAACAGCTAAAGGTGTCTGAGACTACATATTAAGGCTGGTATTGAATATCATAACTCAAACCTCTAGATAATCTTAGTTTTCTAGTTTAAGCTACTGAAACTGAACTTATCATGTTGAAATCATGTTATATACCAACTGTCCATCATCTAAGCATGTCTAGATTGTTGATTTGAGACTATCCAAGTTAAGACTTAGCCTAAGGAAGGGTTAGTATTTGATGTTGTGAACCTCATCAGCCTATGTTTAAACATGTTTTCAAGTCTGCTTTGAGTATTGAATTCACTATATATTGTTGTGACTGATACGTTATCCATCTGAGTACATTCATACAGTCAATATATGATTAAGAGAGCCAAAATCCAGAGTTCTGTAATAGTAAAATATCAGGTTTGCCTTTATAACAGTGCTGCAGCTGAAACCCTCTTTTGAAGCCTAATTTGGTAGTACTTATTGTTGAATCTTGCTATATTCTGTGAAATAATTATTGAAGTAAGTGTTATAATATGAAAGAGAATTGAGGGAGTTCAATTCAAGCAGGTCCAGTCACGAATTGACCATTTTACCCCTCAAAACAGAAAGCTTCAGGTGCAGCTAAATACACCTGATATGAGCTGTGTTTTGTTGCTTTGTTAGCTGCTGTGCTTAGCCTCTATTGATATATCTTATCCTAGCTTTATACCAAGTGTAATACATCTTTTCATGCTGAGGAAGATTTTGTTTGAAGTGATTTTGAATTAATCCTAAGGCATTGTGTGGCCATACTGAAAACTTGCATTGAGAACCTGATATTGCTGCTGTGAGTTTAAATTGTTGATACCTTGTAGTTTGAATTGTTATTATTAATTGAGCAAATGTGCTATACATATTGAAGACTGGGGGAGTGAAGATTGAGGTGTTCCGAAGGCCAAATTATAAAGTTGTCCTTGAAAACTTGAAAGCTGGGGTTTGGTGTGATTAAGGCTGCTTGTGAGTAATCATTGTTGTACCTTGCTCCAATCTCTGTGAATCTTGTTGAGCAAAGGTTTATGAAGATATCAAGGGCAAGGGTGACAAATGCAAGTTAGTTCTGAAGCTATTCTGTACTGAAGCTACTTTGCGCTGAAGCTACTTTGTGCTGAAGCTATTCAGTTCTGAAGCTACATTATGAAGTTAATTTGTTACCTTTGAAATTAGGGTTTTAGCCTGTTGGGAGCAAACATTGTTCTACCTTACTTATCTACTTATGTACATCATTCAAGCAAGTGTATTCGACTGTGTCAAGGCTGTGGGAACCTAGTTTGATCATCAAGCGAAGCTGCATTGTGAGTTACCAGTTCTATCATTCGTGTTGCAAACAAGTGAAGCTAGAGTTTCTTGTGTTGTGTGGTACTTAAGGCTGTGTATTCATTCTTATCTTGTGTTGCAGCTTAAGTGTATTGTATTTTGTGTATTAACACTTCATTATATATGGTAGTGAGGCTTTACATCCTCACCCCATTGTTGATTAAGCTATTGAGAGCTTTGTGTGTCCTAGGTGCTGTGGACTGGGGGAGTGCCAGTGTGCATATTTTTTGATCTTGTGTATATGAAGATGGAGTGAAAGTCAGTGTCCTAATGAGTACAAGGTGGTTAGAAAGTGGGACAGCTCAGTGAGTAACTACTTGCATACAGCAAGTGAAGATGGTGAGCTAGTGAATGTGAATTGGTTATGAAAACTAGTGTCTATTCTTGTGCCTGGGTGTGTGCAGAGAGTGAGACAGCTGAGTGTGTAACAAGTTTCATACTACTAGTGGAGGCATTTATTGACTGAGGCCAAGAGCCATGGTTTTTCCCTATTGATAAGGTTTCCTTGTTTATCTTGTGTCCATGTGATTTGACTGTTTGCACTGGTTTTACCTTCTTTGTTATACATGTTTGTATTCAAGTGAAAAAGAGAAGAAACTACCTAGGACCAATTCAACCCCCCCCCCCCCCCCCCCCCTTCTTAGCCCAACATGTATATATACAATTCTTATCTCTAGTGCTATGTTGTCAAAATTTAATTGGCTTTTGAGATTTTACTTTACACATGTAAGAAATCGCATATTATAAGGGTAACATGGTCTTTTGGATTTTCTGGTACCGAAAGGTGAGCTGGTGAGGTAAATTGCAACAAAAATATAGTTTAGGGGGTTCTTGCAATACCCAATAGTCCAGGCTTCTTTTTTAATTTTACCCTTAAAAAATTGACATTAAAAATTTATTACACTTTTTTACTTTCTAATAAGTTAGTTATACAAAATGAAAAGACACGTAGCAATTGGTATGGTATGATATAATGAACGTTTCAGTTATAAACTAATAATGAAAATGCATGAGTAAAAAAAAAAAGAAAAAAGTACGATTACATATCATAGTACAAAACTCTGAAATTTGAGCAATAGGTAAATCTTTTCTAATAAGGAGTATTAGGCTTCTTAGAAAATATTCAGTAAATATTTTTTTTTCTAATATTGGCCTATATATATATATATATATATATATATATATATATATATATATTGAGAAAAACATAGTAAAAATATGTGAAAAATTAAACCTAAATAAAAAAAGATGAAAATTTAATATGAAAAAAAAATGATAAGTTGCATATAAAAATAAAAGTGGTAGAGAACAAATATTGTTAAAAAATTACTTTTGTTTTAGATTGTTTCAATTTTGGAAAAAATATATATTAAGTACTTTGATTCCACATTGAAAAAGATATATCATTATTAGATTAATTTAAAAAATGTACCATTTTAACTAAGTATAATTTCTCAATTTTTAATAAAACACAATTATTAAAAACAAAAACAAAATAGGGAAGTAGTTTAATAACCTATATACAAAGATTGGTTATAGACTTTTCCCCCTATAAGTAAGAATAACAATAGAAATTGTAATTTAACAAGTGACAATTAAAAATATTAACATACATGATATTAATTTATTGATATTTTTGTTAATTTGGTATTACAACACTTTATTGTTTCCTAAAGTGAAAAGCTATGTCTACCGTGTATGGAGAAAAAATAATAATAGAATTTTTAGGAATAAATCATTGCCTCCATTACAGACATTGAATGCAATAATCAATGCTGTGAGCTAGATTAAAGCTTTTTTGGGTCAAGAAATGCGAGTGCCCATTTGCAGAGACCATTGCTAGATAATGAAACCTCCCTAGCTCTCTCTTCGAACCATCACAATCCAACCCTTTTTTCTCTTTCGCCATAAAACCACCACCACCACAACCATTTCAACTATTGGTTTTTTGTTAGGGTAAAGTGCAATAAACCCCCTCCAGCGATGCCCCAATTAGCAAAAAATCCCCTTGAAATTTTAAAATGGCAAAAAAAACCCCCCTAAACTTGAGTGTTTGGTTGCAAATTAACAATTCCGGTCACAGGCAGTTCATTTTTAAGCACGTGTCTGCACGTTTGAAATATTTATTTAAAAGACCACAATGCCCTTGGTTGATGGTTGGACCCAATTCACTACAAAAAATTTTGTCTTTGGCGACAAAAACTATAGCGACAAGATGAATTTGTCGCAATAAAATGACTTTTTGTGACAAAAAGTAACTTTGTCGCCTTAAGCTAACTTTACTTGACAAAAACCAAATTTGTCACAAAAAGTTGTTGGAATATCTACCCCGAGAATTTCCTCACGTTCGGCTATACGGCGGGAAAGGGTATGGCGACAAAATTGATTTTAGTGACAAATATATTGTCGCGACTAATTACATTATAGTGACAAATATAGCTTTGTCGCGATTAACTAGATTTTAGTGATAAATATAGCTTTGTCACAATTGAGGGCATTATAAAGACAAAAATTGTTGTCGCTACAAACAACCTTCTAGCGACAAATGATGCATTGTCGCAAAAGATTGAGTTATTGTGACAAATATAACTTTGTCACAATTGATGGCATTTTAACGACAAAAATTATTGTCGCAATAAACAACCTTCTAGTGACAGATGATGCATTGTCACAAAAGATTGAGTTATTGTGACAAATATAGCTTTGTCAAAATTGATGGAATTTTAACGACAAAAATTGTTGTCACTACAAACAACCTTCTAACAACAATTGATGCATTGCCGCAAAAGATTGAGTTATTGTGGCAAATATAACTTTGTCACAATTGATGGCATTTTAACGACAAAAATTGTTGTCGCTGCAAACAATCTTCTAGTGACAAATGATGCGTTGTCGCAAAATATTGAGTTATTATGACAAAACTCACTTTGTCACAATTAATAGACTTTTAGTGACAACATATTGTCACTAATTATTATCATTTAGCGACGATGAATTTTTGTCCCAAAAAACTACACTCTAGTGACAAAAATTGTCTTTGTCGCCATTGATAGATTTTTAGTGACAAATTATTTGTCGCCAATTTCTATCTTTTAGTGACAAAGGATATTTCGTCACAAAAGAGTAAATTCTTGTCACAAATTGGCCTTCTATCACCATATACTTGTTTGGGAAATAATAAGAAAAATTAAAACTTATCATAAGATATATTTTTAATATATAAAAGTGTGTGTATATATATATAAATATATGGTAAAGTGCAAAAAACTTCCTGAACTATGTTTGAATTTGTAAATAACCCCCTTGAATTATATTTTGTGCCTAATACCACCTATTGTAAAAAATGCCCCAATGTTCTAATAATAAGTTAATCATTTTATAAAATGGTAGTTATCATTTTTTTTTTTAATGATAAATTAATTCTAATAATAAAGTTAAGGGGTAATTTGTATAATTCATATTTAAATTTAAATAAGAGAATATATATATAAAGAATTTATTAATTGGGATTAATTATTTTTATTTTATTTTTAAAATGATTTGTTTTATTTAATTGAGTGCTTAGATTAATTATCTTATTTTAATTAGATTATATTTCATTAGTATATTTGTTAAATTGATATGGTGTTTTGCTTTGTGGAATGTTATGATTAAATTGTCTATTTGATTTATGTGTATTTATATTTACGTGAATTGTTTGTTAATTATTTGTAATTATTAGATTAAATTTAATTATTTTATTTTAATTGGATTGGGCTTAAGAGGAGTGTGACCAATGGATATGGTCTTGGGCTTGAAGGAAGCCTTGTTGGGTTAATTAATAAGGGCCCACGGTTTTAAAGATATTTAAATAATTATCTTTACATAATTATATATATATATATAATTAATAATTATTGTGGAATGATATATATATATATGTGTGTGTGTGTGTGTGTGTGTGTGTGTGTGTGTATAATTTAATTAGTTAAGGATTATCATAAAAGGAAATATATGTATATATTATATAATATATGTGTATATATATTATTTAAGATAATAATTATTTCTTGTATTTGGTAGTCCTAGTAAAAATATGATTTTGATTTAATGTGTATAAATATACACATAAGGCTATGGGGTTAAAAGTTTACATGAATAAGAGAGGTAAAGAGAGAAGAAGAGAGGGCTGACAAGGATGAGGGTCGAATCTGAAAAAGAGGACGTCAGAATTAGAAGAGAGAATCAATGCTTGAAGGGTCGGTTTCAGTTTGAAACCTTCAGGGAAGTTATTTTCTAACTCTGCTCTTAGAGCTCATAAGGATTTCACCTTGAGTATCAGTATTTAGATTAATTTTATTTGATTAAATCAGAATTAAATCGGAGTATTAAAAACATGTTTTATTATTATTTTTATTTTTAGAATTGTTGAATTTTAATTATATATATATATATATATATGTTGTATATATTTAAAATCAACTATATGATTGATTTGTGACCCAAGAGGGTTATTTAGGATTTATAGAATTTTTGGGAATTTTCTGTAATTTTTTAGAATTTTCTGGTATTTTTCTATATTTTTAAAAATTTATTATACTTTATTTTCCTATAATTGTTGGAAAATTATATATAAATATATACTATTTATATAGTATTATATATAAATATACACACACTGGCGTATTATTTTATTTTTATATGAATAAAAAAATATTTTTATATTAATAATTCTTGTCTAATTAGATTTTCTTTTATTAAAAAATTCATAATAAATAGATAAATAGGTAATTTGTGTTACAGTTTTATAGAAATTCTTTTTAAAAAAAATTTTATATCAATTAATAATTATTTTTAATCATTCTTGTCTAATAAGATTTCATTTTATTAAAAAATTCATAATAAATAGATAGATAGGTAATTTATATTAATTAATAAATATGTTTTATATTTAATAAATTAATACTTGAAACACTGAAACTCTTTATACTTTTAATAATTTTTATATTTTATTCATATGTATTATTATACATATTATATATTTTCTTTAAGTATATCTTTTTTTAATGTGATAGAGTTTTATAGAAAATAAAATAAGTAATTTGTGGTACAGTTTTATAGAAATTATTTTATTTTCTTTAAATATATTGTTACCTAATTAGATTTCCTTTTATTAAATAACTCATAATAAATAGATAAATACAGGATATATGTGATAGAGTTTTAAAGAAAATAAAATAAGTAATTTGTGGTAGAGTTTTATAGAAATTATTTTATTTTATTTATATATAATCATAATAAATAGATAAATACAGGTTATATGTGATTGAGTTTTATAGAAAATAAATAGCTAATTTGTGGAAGAATTTTATAGAAATTATTTTATTTTCTTTAAATATATTATTGTCTAACTAGATTTTATTTTATTAAAAAAGTCATAATAAATAGATATTGGGATAGAGTTTTATAGAGAATAAAGTAGCTAATTTGTGGTAGATTTTATAAAAATTAATTTATTATATTATTAAAGTATAAAGAGTTTCAGTATTTCAATATTTAATTATTTATTAATTAATATAAAAAATGTTTATTAATGAAGTAAAGATTGAATCTTTAATTGAAATTACCTCAATTATAGTACTTATTATGTCACTAGATCTTTTTAATGAATAAAGATTAAATATTTGAAAGAAATAAGAGTTTTGAGTTAAAACTTATTCGGGAATCTCCTACTACCACCACCCCCCTCTCCACCAACCACCATATTTATGGACGCATATACCTTGGTAAGGCTATGCACCTAAAACTATATGTATAAATCTAATTTGAACAAGAACCAATATATCCACGCAAATACACTCGTAAATAAAAATATATATATATAAACATATGTATAATCACACATTGTTCTTCTTTGTTAAAAATTCTTTAATTTTTTTCAATTAATTTTCTTCATGTTGATTTATTTTGAGAGCTGATTAATATTCCAAAAAATGCAAAACAGACTATTTAAAGGAATGGACAAATAACACCTTAATTAGTTTAATGTGACCGCCAACTATGCCTCCAAATATTAACGTTTTAAGACACATGATAGGTATTGTGATTTCCACCACAGGACATAGTATTTTGTCATGGTTAGTATCTTATACAGTTAAAATTTTCAGACTATTTTGAAATATTCATTTAATTTGGGAAATCTATTTTTTTAAAATTTTTTAGTAAATAGATTAGTTAATTGTTGTTTGTAATCTACGGATTTATAATCTAAAACATAGTTGTTAGATATATAAATTTATTTTATTAAATCATTTAGCTATAAAACTAAATTCATTATGAAAAATTCAGAATTTTTAATTTGCCCACCCCCCCCCCCCCCCCCCCCAAATTTTATACCGTGCAACTTAGAAATGAAATTTTAATTTGCGGCCCCCACCAAATGTTTAATGGCGCTCCTTAGAAATTCTAAGGCTATGACTTCATTTCTACTGAGACGGCTCCCCATGTTTTCCTAACTCTCGGTATCACTCTCAAAGCGGTTCTCTCACTCTCTCAAAAACCTAATCACCATTGTATCTGGTGTGGTACTGTCGCATGCACCAACAAAGTTGCAATAAAAGTGTGGCCAAGTTTAAATTTATAAGTGTCACTATTACCTCTAACTACTAATATAACTAGGGTGAGTAGGGATCGTCCCAAGGGATTGGGAGCTATGTTAATATAGAAACAAGGTTGGATTGGTAGGTCGAGTGATCAAAAGATTGTTTGTTTGGTTAATTAAACTAGAATGTAAATTAATTCAATACTAAACAACTAAAATAAATAAAATGGTAGAGAACAAGAGAGAGAGGTCTTGGGATCTAGAGGTCACCACTAAACATTACCATTTTAGACACTCAATGTATAATGAATGAGGGGAAACATGTGTTGCAATACAAAGAGGTGTGATTAATTGAATTAACAAGCATGGATTGACTAATTAAGTATATAATGTCTAGACAACCTACTGAATAGCACAATATATCAAACTAAACCATTATTCCTTCCTTTAAGCTCACAATCAACACACTAATAAGTTAGAGAATTATACTACTTGCATTTATAAGTATGAAAGATCAAACAATAAGCATGGATTGTCCTCACATCTAAGAAAGTAAAGCAACTACACTACTTCTAAGCTAAGGACATTAAAATTAAACTAATTAAACTAATGTAGAGACAGAATCCATCAAGAAATGAGTATGAACCATCAAATAAACCACAAGAGTATTCTATTTAATCACTATGCCTTGACAATCTCTAGATTCTTAGCATCAATACACATAGATATGCATCAATATTACAAAACCAAGAGATAAACATATGAATATCTACTTTAGCATACATAGACATATGGATAGAATGAAATGATTAATTAGAAGTATTAATCAACACAAATCATTTTAAGAACAAGATTCATATATAAATCAAGTGTCAAGACAACATTACAACACAAATCCCCTCAAAATACAAAGCATTAAGGTCTAGAAGGCATGTTTAGGGCTAACTCTAGCCCCAAGAAGATGTTTAGCCACTCATTGATGTAGTCATCCAATCCTTAAGGATCATCTCCATGGTAGAAATGCTTTTCTTCTTAATGGAAACCCTAGAAGAATAGAAGAACTCCCAAAAATAGTGTATGTATCTCTAAGCTCTAGCGTCCTTTCCAAGATATGTGATATGAGATGTATTGAGATATATGAGTTATGATATAAAAATGGCTCAAAATCCTTTTATAAGTAGCTCAAGTGTTACACTCAATGGTCAGGTCTCGTGCACTAGGGTCCCTTTAATGATTGCACCACAAGCCATCTTTTAATGAGCTGGACTCTGTTTAATTTCGGACTTGAGGAGGTTCGATCGATCGAATTCAGATGAGATCGATCGAACTGTGGCCAGATCCATCAAAGTTAGGCCAGATCGATCAATCCTTGGCGGCGCCTTTTTAGAATAAGACAAATTTGAGATATTTTTGGGGAAAAGACAAAAGTGGTAAGTAAGGATAAGATCAAGGAAGTTCGATCGATCTGAAGAAAGTTGGATCGATCGAAGATGGAAATTCTTTGAGGTTAAGGACAAGGGGACTGATCCATCTTGGTGAGGTGAGATCGATCAATGTGAGATCGATCGAAAGTATTCCTGATCGATCGAAGATTGCTGATTTCCACCACTTTGCTTCCACTTTGCTCAATTCTTCCATCAGCTTGATATTACTTCTTTCATGCTCTAATTTGGCTGAATTGACTCATTTTAGGGATAAGCACCTGAAAAGGGTAATAATATGAAATTAGTCTAAAACGAGAAAGTAAAATAGATAAAGGTCCTAGAATACTCGATCTTAAGGGGTTTAAATGCGCACTTTTCAGCACTCATCAGTGTCCATCAAGATGAACAGGGATTCCAAGGCAATTTTGGAGAGACCCAATCACCCTTGTCTCCGTTAAGGTCACCAGCGAGTCAAAGGCTAGTCGTATGTTCTCTTTACCGGTCGCAAAGCGAAGCTTTTGACAGTGGGTATTCAACTACGTAAAGGGGCGATTCAAAGATGTTTTTGGAATTTCAAGCACAAGCAACTTCAATCGATTTATGACTCCTCATTACAAGGTTGGTATTTCAAAATATTTTCTAAATTTTTTGGGTATATTATTTTTCCTAAATTCAATTTGAAAGCAAATGTAGAAAATGGTTGTGATTGCTGCTTTGGTCATTCTTATCATGTGCTTGAACTTGTATATTTGCACTTGTTTGAACGATCAGTTGGGTATTATGAATTCATTGGTCACTGATAACCAACAATAATCCCTTTGACCATAAAAAAATAAGTTGGGGGTATGGGAATGAAAAAAATAACGAGGAAACATGTTAGATAACAGTTTCTAAGTTTCTACCATTCATCGGAACGCTTAAATGTTTTTCTGGGGACCAAAATAAATTTTTTAAATGAAATTGTTGTTTTGTACAATAATTTTTCAAAACAAAAGCATTTATATTGAGACATATTTATACAAACAAAGTTGAAACAGTACTAACATATAAAGATTTGAAGTTGGTCAAAGGGACAGGGACAGAAGGTCAACATATTTCCATAGAAACTGCTGAACTCATTGCTTTATAGTTTATAAGGTATATATAAACCAGTATGACACACACACACACATAGGAGAACTGTTTTTTCTTTGTATGGTTGTTGTTTATAAG
Source organism: Cornus florida (assembly GCF_030987335.1). Taxonomy (NCBI): domain Eukaryota; kingdom Viridiplantae; phylum Streptophyta; class Magnoliopsida; order Cornales; family Cornaceae; genus Cornus; species Cornus florida. The sequence continues at coordinate 68,879,191 of NW_026775577.1, forward strand.
ACTAAAACAGTAGTGCAATAACTCTTTTTTGTTTACAATGTTGAAGTACCCCCGTAACCTTCCGTTAATTAAGGCGACATGTTTTTCCTTTGCTTATAGCATTGTACTATATTGTTCATATCTACATTTTTTTTTTTTTCATATTACCCAGGGAAAAAATACTAAGAATTTGCCTCCAATCCCTCTCTCCAAAATTAAATTTCACCAAATATTCCTTCTATCTGAGTGTATGAGTATCTATTAGAGTCACCGGGCCTCGGAGAAGAAATTTTTGGTTCGCTAATATCAGGATCTTACCAAATATAAATCTGTCTACCATTGCCATCCCTCAAAAATAAATATTTTTTTTTCACAATTTCTGTCTACCATTACCAAATATTTTTTTCACAATTTTTGATTTGCTAATAAATAAGTATTTAGGAAGAGACTTGAATTTTTTGAGGGAGTACTTGATGAACCCAACTGTTTAGTTTTGTTTACGTGTGAAGTTTCTAAACTTTAAAATTGGAAGCAAATAATGGTCACTCTAGTTTGTTAATTTAATGGATAATGTACTAACTTGTATTTATGGAATATTTGAATTATATTATTGTGATACTGGATTGAGGACTAATGGATAGTCATCAATTTACTTTCTATTCTGATGGATCTCTTCTATGTAACACATTCCTATGATTCTTTGTGGTTTATTTGCTGAAGTATAAAGAATTGCTGAGTAATAAGTTTTGAATTGAGTTGGTCTAGGTGTAAACCAAACTTATCTTTAAGTCAAAATACTTTTCGGATTCTCCTAATGTTTGTTACCTTTGTTACAAGATCTATAAACAATGAACCAAATAGATAAGATCTTTTAAATCAAATAGACAAGATCTTTTAAATCTAACCAATGAAAATTATGTTTAAAGCTATTATTGTTTTGATTTTACAAATTCAACTTACTCAAACTGTTCAATAGGATAAAGTTCAGAATAACACCCCTTTCAAACTTTTGATTTAAAAAAATTTTTCATCATTTACTAAATGAATAAATATTTGTAAACTATCTAACAATGTATGTAAATTTGAATGAACACAAACATAAATAAATGACTCAAAGTGAGAGAGCCCCCACTCATCACTGCTAGGCAATGCCTTCAACTTTTCTCTATAACGAAAATGTTTTCATATCATTAATTACACACTTTGACTTAAGTCCCAAGTGGATTTGATTTAAAAGATCCTATCTGTTTGGTTCAAATTTAGTTTACTAAAATTGCACAAGTAATTTGGAGTCTTGAGAAAAACAAGCTGAGTGTTGTACTATATTTTTTCACTTATATGCTCCCCCAGTGAGTTACTCCATTGCAAATGCCTTTCATCTAGACCCAAAATAAGTCCAGCATTCTTGTCTGTCCCAAATCTAATTGTTAGTTAATAGTTACATTTGGCTAATATGTGCAATTCGTAATGGCCTGAATTTGAATTGCCCCTTTTTTTGTTTCATTTTATTTCTCATACTGGAACCACCTCTACGTTTGGCTTAGATGAAAACAATGGAACTATTCAGTGATACCTGTTTACAGGCCTAAAGTGAAATGCACATCACTTTAATTAATACAAATGCCTTGTTATATCATTTGGGGTTACAAAAAGGCATACATAAAACAAATTTAACTTGTTATTTGGGAGCAATTTCAAATTTAAGAAACCATATATTCCAAGATTCTATGATTGGTCTCTCTCTCTTTCTCTCATCTCTACAACTCAATTTCTTTTGATTTTTGTATATCTTGTTATTTGATATAATGGGTTTTGAATCTGGGAGTTTTGCTCTTTGATTTACATCATTAGAAGATTTATGTAGTCATGCATCATGAGTTACTCAATCTAGGAGTCTTGTTATTTGTTTGTTTGTTTATTATTATTTCTTTTTTTTCTATTTTCTTTTGAGTTGCTTGAATTTTTTTTTTTCTTCTCATAAAAATTCTAAATTATTGTATTCTTGATATAATTAATCATTCATTCGTGCATTTAACCTCAGGAATAAAGGCTATGCATTCTTGAATATGATAAGACCACAACACTGCTGTTTAACTTATGGCAAGGTGATGGATCGAAGTTGGATTCAAATTAAAGAATGGAATGGCCTTGATGGCCTGTTCCAAGGATCCTATTAGAAAATCTTCCAGATTCTATTTTTACCTTAAGAGCTGCTTACAATTGCATATATACTTGCGTAGAATAAACTGTTGGAAAAGAAAAAACAAAAGATGAAGATTTTACTTTTATGCAATGATTGATTTTTATGATATTCATGGTACATATGAAACTTTGGCCTTTTTAAAATATTTAGATGATATTTAAGCTATTTAAATAATTAAACTATTTTGTACTAAAAATTTTTATAATTAAAATTTTTTATTCCGCATTAATTTTATTTTTTCAATTTTAAAAGGCACATCTGATTGTAATATCACAATAACTAACTGGTCTTAAATTAAAACAATTGTAAGAAATATTTAATGGTAGTTATCTAATTTATCTTTATTTTTTTTGTTTTTGGGTGTTGTCCTTAACCCTATCTCTCTTTTTAAGAATATTGCTAGTCGAAATTCAAAGAATATTGCTGACTGAAATTCAAAGAATTGTGCATGGATTCGGGAGGCACCTACAATACCTTTTGGGGAGAACGTTCTAAGTCATCTAAGAAATTAAGTATATCTAAAATGTGAATATAAATGTGAACATGGAGACTTGAACTCAAATAACTTTTCAAATCAAAGTACTAAAATCCAATTGCTCCAAAAACTTGGTTTTAGAGTTATTGTTAAAATGGTTTTCAAAATATTGGTTTACATGGTCTTAGGTTCAAGACTCTTTAGTTTGATTTTGTTTCCAATTTTTCCTTCACCTTGATGATGTTTGGATTTGTAGTTGTTTGATTTTCAATAATTTTTTAATGTTATATTTTGAGTGTTTTTATGTATTTTCACAAAGCAGTGGTGGTGATTTCATCCATGTATTGCACTAGAATTCAAAAACAAAATTGCTTCAATGTTCCTAGTGATTGTCTAATAAACTTTAGACACATGTTTAAAGTATACAAAAAATTCATCTTAATGTCTTTGAGGTTTTGGCCATATGATAAATGTTGGGGTTGATAATGAAAGCATTGAAAATGAAAGCATTGAAAAGTTAATTGTTATGTGGACTTGGAGTGTCATCTCTATTGATAAAAAATAAAAATAAAAAAATAAAAAAAAAATAAAAAAAAAGGTTACATTCAATCAGTATCATAGAAAAATATTTAATAATAGTCAAATTCAATATTTTATTGGAGTGCTAAGGTTTTTTTTTATCTTTTTTGAGGAGGGTTTTTTTTTTTTTTCAATGAAAATAGTGACTAACAGTCAAATTCAATATTTTCTTTGGGTGCTAAGGTTTTTATCATTTTAAAGAAGATTTTTTGGAATTCGGAAACTAGGAATCTAGAAAAGAAAGGAAAGTATTACAAAAAGATACTCTCAGTCTATTGTGAATTTTTGAAATCTTGAATGCTATTATTAACTGTTCATGTCCTTATAGTTATCTTTGAAAAATTAGGGTATTTGAAATTAAACAGAAGAAAACAAGGAAGAATTTAAATTTGATAGCATTCTAGACTTCTAGTTGAGGTAAGGTATTGAATAAGAAAGAAGGTAGCTGGATTAAGCTTAAAGATGCTTCTGAAGAAGAAGAAAATTTTATTTCTACTCACGTTAAAATGGATATATTGTAGGAAGAATAGGAAACAACAAACGGCCGGTTCAGAGCCAAAAAAATATAAAAGAAAAACAAAAGGCTGATAGAAGACTTGGTTTTGAATCTTCCATAAAGTGTGAAATAATAAGAATCAACAAGGCATTTGAATCAAGGAATATCATTTGTTTCTTTGTAAACCAAATTTAAAAGGTAAAACATCTTGATACCTTTTTATATTGGTTGCGTCAACTTACAAACACCATCAAAACACTAGCTTGTGCTGAACTGCATAAACCATATACGTAACATGCATCTAATGCATTTTGTGCATAGACATATCAACTCATCAAGTGATATAGCACGCCCACTGCTAATCCATTTAAATATAGATAGTGCAAATAATACATGCTTTTTTAATTAGAGAAAAGTAATTATCTACATGCCTCAAGTCAGTTTCAGTCTTCTATACTTGCAAAATCAATTTTTTATTTTTATTTGATAAGTGTGTACTTGCAAAATCATTATTATTTTCATTTAAAAATTCAGTTCATTTACTTATTCTTTCACTATAACTGCAATGGTTTTGTTTAATATTTAATTTCTTGTAAGGGTTATAACTGTTTTTTTTGTTGCATTTACATATGGGGCTTTTCCTTTTGAAGCAACAGAACCTTGGATTTCTTGATAAAGATCAATGTATTCATCTGTTTGAAGAACTGGTTAAATACAGGTATTGCTTGTATTTCACTTTTTCTTATAGGCGTTTAGGATTTTTTAGAACTTGTTACATTGTTGCTGGAATTCTGTCATAAGACTCGTAACGGAGGATGAAACAGAAGCTCAGCTTCAGTTCGGAGAGGGGTTGCAAAAACTTAAAAGTTTGAAAAAGTGATGGTATTTTATCTTTTAGGTGGATAGTTCCAGAATGTCTTGTTGTATTTGATTGAAATCTTGAATGCTATATGTATACTCTTTAATTTCCATTTCCTGTAATGTTGCTAATACTTTCTCCTGTATAACCAATTTGACATAGTTTAATCAGAAAGCATGGGTCATACTAAAGAAACAAAGAACACGTGTAAATTTCTTAATTTCATGATAACTCCAACGCAGATTATAATAACCCTAATTCCTGCATTATTGACCTGCATAGCAGTTAATTTTGCACAGAATACGCATTAGCAATAAATTTGGTAGCCAAAATTTCTTATACACACTATACAGTCTCGTTGTTCAACTCTTCATTTGTCTATATGTTATCAAATTGAATACATCATACTAAGTTGTGTGTGTGTGTGTAAATTGCTTAGTATAATAAGAAAAGCCAAGTCACTTAATTCCAAAGAAATGTCTTGTTCTCACCCGCATATAAAGTTTTCTAAAATACTCTTTAAAAAATTTATTTCAGTCTTGAAATTCTAATCTCAATTTTTTTTCTTCTAATTTATTTTATTTTAGTTTGCAGGTTTCACATTGATTGCAATTTGGCTCCCCTTTTGAATTCGGATCTTAGATTTTTTTTTTTAATTTTGATATGCTAATATGATTAGTTGTGTAATATTGGATTTGGATATTAGCATTTTGATATGTGCTGGAATTATCATTTTAGATTTTGGATGATTTGTACATTTTAATATCTAAATTCTTAATGGAATGTGTTTTATATTCTATGATTGATTATCAAATATATTGATTTTGAGTGAGATGCTTGGATTTTAGTTTAGATTGTTTAGTTTATTAATATTTTAATTTAAGTTACAGGTTTCAAATTTTATGCTTCAAATAGATGAAAACAAAATTATATTATTGTATTTGTTGCAGGACATGTTATTTTGTCACAACAAAATAGCTTATAGTGACAATAATTTTGTCGCAACATGTTAAATATATTGTGACAAAAGATTTTGTTACAATAAAATAGCTTATAGTGACAATACTTTTGTTGCAATTTGGCACATTTATTTTGATAAAATACTTTGTCACAATAAAATAGCTTATAGTGACAATAATTTTGTCACAATATAGAACATATATTGTGACATTTTGTCAGAATAAAATAACTTATAGGGACAATATTTTTGTTGTAACATGATATGTTTATTGCGACAAAACATTTTGTCACAATAAAGGAGCTTATAACGACAATATTTTTGTCGCCACATAATATGTTTATTGCAACAAAACATTTTGTCATAATAAAGCAGCTTATAACGAAAATATTTTTTTCACAACATGGTATATTTATTGCGACAAACATTTTGTCATAATAAAGTAGCTTATAGCGATAATATTTTTGTCGCAACATGGTATTTTTATTGCGACCAAACATTTTGTCACAATAAAGCAATTTATAGCGACAATTTTTATCACAAAAGAGTACACAAATAGTGACAAAAATTCTTTTCGTCACAAAATAATGATGAATAGTGACAAATTTCATAAGTCTTAGGGGGTATAAGGCGACAATTTTTGAATATTTTACAACAAATGTTTTATCGCAATTTTTACTCATTTTGTGACGAAAGTAATTTGTCACAATATATCATACCTTTAGCGACAAATCATAATTTGTCACGAAAAACATATTGTTATCGGCTTCTAGTGACAACCTGGTGACAAAATTTTTTTTGTTGCGATAATATTTTAGCGACAAAATATGGACTTTTAGCGACAAACTCTATTGTCGCCAAAGACCAAATTTGTTGTAGTGATTCCTACTAAATATGTCCTAACGTCAGTAACAATGGTAAAAATTCATACATCAATCTGATGAAGATGCCGATTTCCTCTCCACCACCACGCTGTTGAAGACGCCAATTTCCTCTCCACTACCACACTGAATCAAAGATCAACTCTAACCTACACTTTGAGACCCAAAATCACAATTGGGACAAAAATTTGATGACCATCACCTACAATATTTAGTGTCAATCTGCAATTCGACCCAATCAAGCAAGAACACATACAAATCTCCATAAGTCCATGACCGCCACCTACAACAACCTAACACCATCTCAACAGTAAAATATCTCCCTCTCTCACACGCACACATCTACAATTCACTACCTTTCCCCTCTTATCACCAGCTAGAGATTTGATTAGTCGGCGATATCATTGGCTGCCGAAGAACAAGAGCGCAGAGTGGGAACGGTGTTTATATATATATAGATATAACACATTTAATGCTCATGATTGACCCTCCGACATCAGAACTGAAACGATCTGAGTAGTTGAAGGGGTTTCCACGGAGATTGCCATTGCCTACCCAGCAACGGTGGCATCATCCAACCGATGAGTTTCAGAACAATGATTAAATCGTAAAAGCTTTTGTACCCAATTGTCAGCTACACATTGGTAAAGCAAACAGAAAGAAATCCGAACCCCAAATCATTCGTTTGAGGTTTTGGATGATGTTGGTTGGTGGAGAGGATGGAGACGGCTCAACGATTTGGACTTTGGATGATGTCAGATGTGATGGACGGCGAGTGGTGCAGCGGCGGTGACGGACCGACGAGAACATCGACTGACGACATGCTCGGTCTTCTCATTGACCGACGATTTGCTCAGTCGAACCACACACCACAAGTCGTCAAACCCTCTACCACCGTCAATCTCAGATTGAAAACGAAGAAGATGATGTTCGTATTGCCCGATTATGTGCTCGGTCAAACCCGATACAACCCTTGGAAATAATTCATACCCAACCTCACCACACGCCGTCAAACCCAATTGAAACCATAAACCCTCTGCCTACTCCTGCCACCACCATCATCGCCTCATCCTCACACATATATTCTTGAACCCAACAAGCCCGATGCCTCTCCTCCTCCAGTGCTACCATCGGTGTACCTTTTCTCTCTCTCTGGTCCCTTCTTTCTCTCTCTGTGTGTCTTTACTTTGTGGTTTGGTGAGGGGTAAAATGGACTTTTCTAATTTTCGGTGATATGAAATGACCGGAATAACCTTCTTTGTCCTAAGACTACACCAAGACCATAGTTGAGAGGGGTTATTTGTAGTTGAGGGGGTTAGTTGCACTTAGGTTATAGTTGGAGGGAGTTTATTGCACTTTACCCTTTTTGTTATTTGCCTTTTGGGCTTGTTTGGCTGTTGATACGTTGGCCCTTGGGGTATGCACCAAGTACACCTATATATTTTTAAGTTTTATTACATAATTACCGAAAAAAAAGGAGTAGTGATACATACACTTGGAAAAAAAGGAAAAAATCCTCTCCATTTACTCTCTCGACGTTGCAGTGAATTGCCTAACAGAATAATGTTTAATTGGCTATTTATACCAAATTTCACTTCCTTATTTGTTGCATAATTGACTAATTAAAAAAGTAAGTCTAACAATTCACTGCAATTATTAGATGCAAGAATCATTTTCTAAAAAAAGAAAACACTTTAGTTTTTCCTTCTTCCTGGTCTCTAAAGACTCGTCGACGGAGATGAACATATAAATACCCAAAATAAACACTAGCTTTAGTTTATTTTAGATATTTTTCCTTTTAACATAATCTAACAAAAATAATTGATAAGGAGGGTTCATGAATCTTTATTAAATATCGTTTAATCGATATTATACATGTATAATATATGCAATATAAATATAATAATGATATATTATAGGGGGGTATTATTTATTTATTTGATTTTAGCTTCACAAGAAATTCACTTGCCTATTTTATAGGACCCTCTATCTTCTCCGGAGCCCGTTTGATTGTTAAAAGTGCTTTTATGATGCATTATATAAAACACTTTTTATATTTAAAACACTTTTAAAATTGTTTGGTAACAGTATTATTTAAAATACTTTTATTATTAATTTTACTATATTACCTATACAGTAATAAATGTGTGCATTACCCAAACGTAATTTCTCATTTGACAGCATTGCCATCATCATGATCACTAGAATGTGGTGGCGAGAGAGGAGAAGAGGCGACATAATATAAATATTTACAAAGTATTTAAAGATATTTTAGTTTGTTTATCTAATTCTTTAAGGTTAAAGAGTCATTTTTAAAAAGTCAAAGGGAATTTAAGTCATTTTATATGGTATCATTTGTAGGTAACCGTTGGAGTGTAAATGAAAGACGAAATAACGTTTGTAATGTGAGTGATCTGTAAGATTTGTCTAAACTTTAATGGATGTCAATGAAATTAACTCTTTTATTAAACCTGTAATTCTTAAAAGCGCGATTATTTTTTCACCAAACACCACTCAATACTCTTTTTAAAATTAAACGCCTAAAAGCGCGATTATTTTTTCACCAAACACCACTCAATACTCTTTTTAAAATTAAACGCACTTTCTTAGTAAGGTGAGAAACTACCACTTCTATTCTCATTTGTTATTCGTGGCAACAAAATTCTGAATACTAGTTTTGGGGAATCCACCCAAGTATAAGTGCATTTGTGTGTGTGTGTTTTTATTTTTATTATTAATTTTTTATTTTTGGGTATCTCAAATATAACATAATGCACACAATCCCTTCCTCATCTTGTTTTATGGTGAGTAAATTTCATGGTAAAATTAATACAGAGGCAATGACAATTTTGGAACCCATCTTTTCATATGCCCTCTGGATTATGCATAAATTCCATTGCAATTCATCTTTAGTAATAGTCCTCACTCTCCTCCTTCACCACTCTATAAATTCATTTCCTACCTGCAACTTAACCTCTCTCTGTGTGTGTAGTTTATCTCTAATTAAAACAATCATATTATACTATGGCTCTCAGATGTGTTGTTTTCTTGCTAACAACCACATGCTTCTTCCCGGCAAACGCGCAGCTCCCAGTACCACCCGGATTCAACGTCACGGCCAGACTGAAGAGCAGTCGAGGATCAGATGACTACTGCTTGAACGCGCTCATAGAGATAAGATCGTGCTCCAATGAAATTGTTCTCTACTTCGTTAACAGCCAAACTGATATCAGTCCGACCTGTTGTCAAGCCATCCAAACGATGATCACCCATCACTGCTGCTCAGATATGATGACTTCCCTCGGTTTCACAGCCGAAGAAGGCCACATACTAAAAGAATACTGTGATGAATCATCATCCTCTGCTCCTGCTCCAAGCCCTTCTGCACAACCTGTGTCTATGGCAAATTTGATGGAGATGGTTTAGTATGGGATTGTTTGGTCCTCTAATATTTTTAGTCTCATCAGTTTAGGTTAAATTATGTCTGTTCTGGAGTTTTTCACTAGTCTTTTTTATTGTTTTTTTTTTTTTTTTTTTCCTAGTTGGAACTCACATACACTGCCTCCACTGAGGTTCGAATCCCTGATCTCCTTTTAGGAAGTAAAAGCCTTATACCGCTAGGCCACAGGCCTATTGGTCACTAATCTAATCAGTGTGTTGAAATTTTTCTTCCAATGTGTTATTTGTGGATATGAATGGCTAAGTATGAAATTTGGTTAAATCTCTATGTGCCAAAGCAGGATAATATTTTCATTAATGTGGCCAAAATATGGTCATAAAATGGCAAATAGCAAGTCAGGACCAAAAAATTCAAAGATCAAGACAGTTAAAAAAACAAATATAATAATAATTTACCCTGAAATTGATTAATTAATATTGATGAACTTTGGTGGACAAGGTCCCAGATAAAGGGAATAAATAAATAAATAAAACTTGGCAACCAACGTATGTACCATTTCTTATCAGAAAATTAGCTTGGAATGTGTTTAGAATTGCAAGTCGACTAAGCTAAGCAAATGTGAGTCCAATTGTAAACCAAACTGTAATTGAGCTCATTGGAGATCAACCGAGCCTAAGAACTTCAGTCGAGGAAGCTAATATCAGACCAAAGGTACTATCAGATCGAGCTGAACTGATGAGGAATCTGATTTTAGAACTAAAGAGAAAAAAATTTAAAAAAAAATTGCTTTGAAGACAAATGTTTCATATATTAAACTGAATATATATATATATATATATGAAGAAGAGGTAGTTAAAAACGGAATAGAATCACAGAGTAGCACAAGCCATATTCCCAATTGGCGTGACCACTAGTCCTATATCAATATAGATAACAAAGACCATTTAGAGATTTAAATCATATTTAATACAAAAAAATAATAATAATAAACATTACTGAGCAACTAGTTCAATCAAATAACAAGTATAGTGCATAGTTTTATAATGCAGACCATTTCTTATCAGGCACTCATGTAGCTTCCTCGTTAGAATTAAACACATCTTATAAAGACTAATTAGTGAATAGTTATTTATGCCAAAAAAAAAAAAAAAAAGAACAACATAATATTATTAGCACATAGCCATGTGCATTCAGTTACATCAACTGTTCATCTAACAACTCGAGCTAGACATAATGTGCAAACCTCTTGGGTTACCCAATTGAATTCCATTGCCTCTTGAGTCTTGACATCCCCTAAACATAACGTGCCACAGCCCCTTCTCTATATAAACAAACACATGCCTCCTGTGTGCTGCCACATTCACACCATCTCTCAAAGACAGGCACTCACGACAATGGGTTATTCGTTGAAGCTCATTATCACAGTTTTGGCACCATGCTTCATTGCGTCTATGGTCATGGCACGACCAATGAACTCCAAATCAACCCTAATGCCTCGACTCAAATTAGACGAAGAGGGCTCATCCTGGTGTTGGGACTCTCTGTATGAGCTCCAATCCTGCACTGGTGAGGTCATCCAGTTCTTCCTAAATGGCGAGACCTATCTTGGCCCGGGCTGTTGCCATGCCATCCATACCATACAACACCAGTGCTGGCCTAACATGCTTGGTTCCCTCGGCTTCACCTCCGAAGAAGGGGACATCCTGCAAGGCTACTGCGACGCCACAGAAACCAACTCCAACTCTAACTCTACCTCTATAGCACCATCACCACCACCACGAACTGTTAATCACACTATGCCCATGTCCCACAACTAGGTTCCCTAAATATGTGTTACTTATGAAATCAAAATAAAAGAGACTCTCTGGCTTCTACTATCTCAGTGTCATGTGTTTCGAGTCTGGTTGGTCTTCAGTGATTGTTAATTGAAGCCTATATATATTGCATCAATATGTGTTTCTCTGAGGTTTTTTATCAAATGATTATACATCAATTTGTTTACTTTCCTCTGGAATGTGAAGTTATACCAAAATGTTCTGTTGAAATTTATGGAATGGCATACATTGAGAAATTTGATTCATCAGTATATGCAGTTCAAATCAAGATCAAAATGGGTTTATCAAAGGACTAACGTGTCAATTGCTCTGTACGTATACCTAACAAGAACTGTTGAGGAATCTGTAATTGAGATAATTGGAGCTTAACTGAAATCTGAAGAGCTTATTTAGAACTAAAGAGAAAAAAATAAAAAATGCTTTGCAGACAAATGTTTCGTATATTTAACTAAAAGTATATATATATATGAAGAAGAAGTAGTTAATAATGGATCAGAATCACGGAATAGCAGCAAGCCATATTCGCAAATACGAGTAAGAAAAGTGAGGTTTTCCAAACTTTTAGTCCAATGATGCCCAAACGAGTTTCTAGTTAAGAAGTAGGAAGCTCAATAGCCTCAAACATCACCATTGTAGATATTTCTTAAAGAAAATACTCATGTAATGAGTTTCCTAACCTTACTAAGAAAAAGAGATTAAAAGAATTTAAAAAGAACAGAAAAAAGGCTACTAGTCGAGGTAAAACTTAGCCTGAGATTGAGCAAAGGCCAAAATAGTTGAGCAATCTTCAGCACAGATCCAATATCAATATAGTTAACAGTGAGCAATTAGAGATCTAAATCATATTTAACACACACACAAAAAAAAAAAAAAAAAAAAAAAAAAAAAAAAAAAAAAAAATCACCGAGCAACTAGCTCAATCAATGACAAATATAATGCACACTGATAGATTTATAATGCAGATACTTTCTTATTAGGCACTCAAATAAAGCTTCCTCGTTAGACTTAAACAAATCTTTGTAGACCTATAATAAGTGAATAGTTTTATTAGCACATAGCCATGTACATTCAGTCACGAGTCTATGAGAATGCCAATACACAAAAGCTCAAAATAAACAGATCTTTTTTCATAGCATCCTTCAGGACTGGTTTCATGTGATCCATCCAGTACTGGCCAATTGGTCCGACCACTAATCGAATATCAATATAGTTAACAAAGAGCAATTACAGTTCTAAATCATATTTAATACAAAAAAACATTACTGGGCAACTAGCTCAATCAAGTGACAAATATAATGCAGACCTTTCTTATCAAAATAACTGGTTTTCCATATAATTAAGTAGAGGCACTCATGTATTAAACATATCTTTTTAAGACTGTAATTATTGAATAGTTATTAGCATATAGCCATGTACATTCAGTTACATCAACTGTTCATCTAACAACTTAAGAGCTAGACAAAATGTGCAACCTCTTGGGTTACCCAATTGAATTCCATTGTCTCTTGACATCCCCTACCCCTTCTCTATATAAATGAAACACACACCTCCTATGTTCTGCCACATTCACACCATCTTTCTAAGACAGGTACTCAAGACAATGGGTTATTCACTGAAGCTCATAATGACAGTTTTGGCAACATGCTTCATTGCCTCCATGGTCATGGCACGACCAATGAACACCAAGTCAACCCTAATGGCTCGACTCAAATTAGATGAAGAGGGCTCATCCAAGTGTTGGGACTCACTGTATGAGCTACAATCCTGCACTGGCGAGGTCATCCTGTTCTTCCTAAACGGCGAGACCTATCTTGGCCCGGGCTGTTGCAGTGCCATCCATACCATCCAACACCAGTGCTGGCCTGACATGCTTGGTTCCCTTGGCTTCACCTCCGAGGAAGGGGATATCCTCCAAGGCTACTGTGATGCCACGGAACCCAACTCCAACTCCACCTCTATAGCACCACCACCACCACCTCCACAAAATGTTAATCACACTATGCCCATGTCCCACAACTAGGTTCCCTAAATATGTGTTGCTTCAAAATAAAAGACTGTCTCTCTGGCTTCTACTATCTCAGTATTGTGTGTTTCGAGTCTTGTTAGTGTTCAGTGAGTGTTAATTGAAGCATACATATATCGCATCAATATATGTTCTCTGAGGTCTTTTATCAAATGGTTATGTATCAAATGGTTATGCATCAATTTGTTTACTTTCCTCTGGAATGTGAAGTTATACCAAAATGTTATGTTGAAATTGATGAAATTTATACATTGAGAAATTTGATTCATCAGTATACAGTTCGAATCAGATCAAAATGGGTTTATCAAAGGACTATGTGTCAATTGCTCTGTGCGTATACCTAACAAGAATTGTTGTCACAACAACTGCAATTACATATCAAAAGTCATCTGATAGGTGACGATTGAACTTGGAAAACTTACTGTGTCGAGTCTGACGATCGCCGACCTCCTTATCGACCTTTTTCCGGTGACCGTGGACTCTGCGTTTTCCATGAGTGTGATGATGACCCTCGTGCCTTTTCCCGCGGTTTCTGAATCTTGAATTCCGTGAGCTCTCTGGCGTAGATCTTGACATGATCACCACATTCGGAGCAAACGGAGGTGAATTACGAGAGATATACTGCCCAGACCCAATCGGCGGTAACGGCACAAACCCTAGTTCGCCGTAAAAATCGGAAAACTCGAATCTGGGTGCAAGAATTCCGTCGAGTCCATGGACGGCGATTCTTGAGCCGATGTAAAGATCCGGATGTGCGATCCGGACTCCGTCCACGGTAACATCTCCATCCACGGTGACATTGTTGGAAACTCCGTCGTCTGGTGGCGGCTGAGAATGATCTATCAAGAGGCTGTAGTGAGGAAGGAAAGTCTCGACGTAGATTCCGGGAGAGGAGAGGTTGCGGAGATCGGCGACGGAGAGGCGGACAGGCACGACGTGGTAATGGAGGATTTGGATATAGACGGTGGCGTCGGAGGCCATGTCGAGAGAGAAGACGTTGGGGTCGCGGGGAGAGAAGAAGGTGAAGAAGTCACCGTCGGGGATCTGGTACCGGAGGTCGGTGGTGTCAATGGCGTTGGAGAAGAGATTGTAGCCGTTGGATCGCAGAGCTGCGATCGCGTTCTGGAGTTCTTGGTCTAGGACTCCGCTGGCGACGCTGTATGCCGTGGGGGTGGCAGCGGTGGCTGAAATGAGGAGTAACAGAGCAATGAGAATCACCAGGGCTGAGAATTGGCCGTGCAATTTGGCCGGATATGGCCAGAATTGTTTCTCCATGGGTGAAGAAACAGAGTCAGAGAGAGAGAGAGAGAGAGAGAGAGAGAGGGTTGTGATTCAGTTCAAATTGGTTCTCTTTTCAACGGAGAGTGAGGAACGAAGGTGCAAATAGGGCTGAGTTGGGCCGAAATAGATTTGCAAATATACTGGCCAGCATACTCGGGTATAATTTTGGGCTCCATTTCTTATGTCATAGATAGATAGATATATATATATATATATAATATTATTTTAAGAAATATATATACATATATATATATATATAATTGGTTTTTTTTTTTTTTTTTAATTTACTCTATTTATTCAATAATTTAGGACATAAGAGCTAAGTCACATAAAGCGGAGCGAGAACAAATTCGAGAGCGGGAAGGTGAAAGCCGCAGAATTAAGTCATAAATAGTGAGAATTAAGTCATAAATAGTGAGAATTTGAATTAAAGCGCACGCGGAACGTGAGAGCGGGAGCGCGCTCAAAACGTGAAAGCGACACCCACTGCACTCCGAGTGTGAGAGCGACACCCATTAAAAAAGATTGTGTGACTTAGCATAGGAGGCAAGATGGCGTTATTTTTATTAATTTTGTATTAACCCATATATGATTTAAAATAATTGGAATTCCCTCCTTTTTTAACCCCTTGTAGCCAATTGTATTCCTATTGCGGTTCTATTATCAGAATCAGTGGATCAGTGGAATAACAGGTAGATGACATTCTCTTGGCAACACATCTTTGTGTATCTTACCCTTTATTTTGAAAGAGTGACCAAAGTTCAGAAAAGATCAGTTATAAATCGTTCAGACCACCATAAAATATAAAGAGCAGTTTTGATGAGCGCGTTTTGATCCCAAAAAGAACAATTTTTTTTCAAAATCAGGCCAACTCGTAAAATAGTAACTATGTTGTTGAAGTAATCTGTTTTTTAAATTTCATGTTCGTTTAGTATTTCAAAACTATTTTTTCCATTATGTTGAATATTTAGAAATTTTTGTTAATCTGTTTTTTGAATTTAATGATTGTTTAGTATTTCAAAACTATTTTTTCCATTAAGTTAAATATTTGAAATTTTTTGTTAGAAGTCAAAACAACTTTCGTTATTCTATTAGATTATCTTATGCTATTTCTTTTATATAAATACATTGTGCAGGGGTAATTATGGGACAAGTGCATAAAACACCCTTAAAGTATACTCCACATAGCACATTTACCCTCTATTTGAAAAAGTGTGCAAAAAATACTCCTAATTTTTTGACATTGTGCAAAAATATCCCATCTGCCATAAATTAGTGTTATAATACCCGTTTTGTCCTTTTATTCTTCCAAAAATATCCAAGGGGGTATATATACTTCTAATCTAATAGTATAGGGGTGTTATATGCACTTTACTTTGTATATATATATTTTTGAAACTTTTTTTTATCTATATATATCTCTAAACAATGTTTTTTTAAAAAAAATTTTGAAAATTTGTAGAATAAGGATTCGAATTTTTTAAGATTTCAGTTTACTCTTTTCTACTAATTTTTTTCTTTATTTTAATTTTTTTTGTACCAACACTGTTAAATAAATAAATCCCAAGTGTGCACTGGTTTTCGGAGTTTGAAATTTTTTTGTTTTCTTTAGTTTGCACTTTATTTTTGTTTTTTATTTTCTATTTTTATCTTTACTTTTCTATTGTACTTTTATTTTTATTTTATATTTTTATCTTTACTTGTCCATTGCCGACGTCCTCCAATAATGTCATTTTCGGTCATTTTATAAATAAATAAAAAATTATTTTGATATATTTTATAAAATAGTTCAGTAAGGGTAATTTAGTCAATTTAAGATTTAAATTTGTTAAAGGGACCTATTTGCACCAAATTGAAACTTTAGGGGTGTTTTTGCACTAAAGGGGTATCTTCCATTAATATCCTTTTCGGTCTATTTTACAAAATTATTTATTTTTATATATTTTGTAAAATGATCCAATAAGGGTAATTGTCACGACCCTAGACCGTAATCCAGGTTGTGAACATAAAACAGAACAAAGAAATACTCATATTCAGAAACGTCTGACCGAGTCCTGGAATACTGTCCAAAAATTTTAGATAAAACTTTAATACCCAAGGCTGATAATAAGAAAATCTCTTGTTTCAAAAGTCATTTTAAATAATGTATCATGTCCTAGCATGCACACACAAAGTCCATTTCCCTGTTCACACATTATCTGAAAATATAAAAGTAGGTTTCATAATTAAAATCCCATAACCCTTTAATTACAATATTTTAACACGATTTGTTTTGGAAAAATATTTACAAATATACATGTTGGTCTCAAAATATACATTTCCCATTTATACAAAGATATATAACCAAATAGAACCCAACATCCATCCATGGCTGTGGAGGAATTCCCTCCACGACCTCTTGTCCATAACTTGAAAAAAATGTATATATAATAGGAATGAGCAACCACAGCTCAATAGGAAATGCCTAACCACGACTCCTTAATACCCCCATGAATCCAAACAAAGAATAGGAATCAGAAAGTGAGTCATGCAAATTAGGGGAAAAATAATCATCACATCATCATGCTGTCTCACAAAACAGTCAACACAGAAGAATATGAAGTACCATATACATAGAGTCTAAACCATTTCCCTTATTACAACTTTCTATACAAAGAATCACATTTCTCATTATCACAACCATCAGTCTAAAGGTATGCCCCTATACTGTGAAAAGACTACCCCTCTATTAATACCTAAGGAACCCTTTAGTATTAATGATTTACTGCACCTAGACAAAAGGATAACTACTCATGTCTAATCATAAACACAAACTGAGAATATCCATCTCTATTACTCCATAAATACCACATTCTTTCCAATCAATATCTTAGATGATCCTATGCTATGCCGGGAGAAAAATAACCACAATATCACATTTATAAATCAAGTCATGAATGGATATGTCATGCAATGGGTGCAATGTTATCCGATGTCGCTCCCCATTATTTTTTCCAAAACCAACCGTCACTTTTCAAACCGTTAATGTAACCCTCTTCATTAACCCCTTATATGACGACCCTGGATTTTTCAACCCGGTGTGTCTAGTGATGAACCAAAAGATGACCCGATAATGGATCAGAAATGCGGAAGCGAAAGAAGCAAAATGGTCTCAAGAGAAATACGACATCCCTAAGGCACCAAAGTGACTCCCCATGAAGCCACGGAACACAGTTGAGCCAACAAATGAAACAAGAATGCCAACCCGAAAAGAAATAAGCCAAGAGAAACTGGAAGGGGAAAGTCCCAGGGAGAATCGGTCAACCGAAAGTGCATCATCGGCCGGCCGAAACCCATTGTTAGCCGGCCGAACCCCCATGGTCAGCCGACCGAAATGCCAAAAATCCCAAAAAGGCTACTGGAATAGTCTCGAGGGCTTTGTCAGCCAGCTGATGGAGCTTCACTAGCCGACTGACACATCTGTTGCAGCTATGAAAAGCTGCTGCAATGTGTGGAAATGGTGCTTGGGCCAATCCTAGTGTTCTACATGCGTTCTACATAATCCGAACAAGTTTTAAAACACTTTCTAGGCCCGTTCAAACATCAAAAACATTACAAAACAAAGAGGAACTCAATTGACAACCCAATGCAAGGTTTTCGCATAAAAAGCTTATGAAATTACCCAAAAATAGTTCCAAAGTTGAAACTTAAGAGTTTTGTGAAATGTGGACACGCACGTAAACGTAAAAAGACATTTAGGACGCGTCCCAATGCTCCGCGGCCTCAAAATGACCCCAATGCAAAATATGACATCTTAACGGCCAAAAATGCAATAAATGGAACTCAAATGCAAAACCTAGAACGAAATGGTATTTGGCCCTTGGCCACACCTCATACATGATCATAGAAACCCTACGAAAGAAAAAAAAAAATGGAATTCCCACATCCGATGCAAAAGTTATGAGATAATGACTTAGCATTTTCTGATATTTTCATAATGAACCTTAAAAACAAAAGTGCATGGTATACAAGATACATGTCATTGGCCTCCGGCCTCATCTTATACATGTCAAATACATTAAAATGAGTGTAGTTATGTACACTTTACATATACAAATCAAAGAATATGAATTTAGACAAATAAGGCTACAAAATGGCATTTCATGCCAACTTTTACAAGAATTGAAAACCTTCAAGGCTACAAATCATCCAAGCAATATGAGAATCTCGAACCTTGATTCCTGTACCTTGAAAAATGTCCCCACTACGTGGGTGAGTAACATAAAGCTACTCGTAGGAGATGAGCATGCATCGACCTAACATTTTACAATTTTATCACCTTAAGGTGAAACATGTTAAAGGGGCTCATGCCACCTAACGCCTATGTCAAAATGAGACTCTGGGATCATCTTAAGCTACTCATGTAATTGAAATGAACAACGACATACAAGTATATATGCTCAAGCACTAAACCGTATTAAAACATAATACATGACATACAAGCATACATGCTCAAGTACCCTAAATCATGTTAAACAAGTTATGCAGTGTCTAAGCATGCATATACAAACATACAATTAACATGGAAAACTCATAAATCAAGTATACAGGCACAAGTATACTAAGTTAAATGAATTACGCATAAGACAAGCATATACGACACAAGTACACATAATGGAGTCCGATTGCACAAATCAAACGTACAATGCGTAAGTATACTATCTAGGGTTTAGATACACAACCAAAGATACAAGTTCAAGCATGATACATGAGATCTAAATACACAAGACAAGTATACAGTTTCAAGTATACAAAATAAGATCTAAATACAAGGAGCAAGTATACAGTTTCAAGTATACAAAATAGGATTCAAATACCCAAAGTAAGCATCAATTCTCAAGCTACAAGTAATCCATGATTAACAACTTGAAATCAAATAGTGGAAAGACTAGGATCCTTGGCTGCAGACCAATCAAGTTATTCCGGGTTACTAGCCTGCAAGGTACTAGCTAGTGTGGACGTGTATAAGTTATTCCGGGTAATTACAACCCACAAGGTACTACCTACTGCGCACTTCATATGACTTAGGAAACTCACGAATCCGTACTAGGGCCAGACCCTAGTCATCATATGAACATGATCCTTACAAGCCTCCAAAAATAATAAGTTTAAAACTTATGCAACATCAATAAGTTAAACCAAACTTATACATTTCAAATAATGTCTAGGAATCAATTTACATGCACAAGTAAGGTTGAATCTACACAAACCAGGTCTTAAAATTCAAGCCTAAATAGCATATGACGTGTTAAGTCTCCATTATGCAATTTATACACAAAGTAAGAATATTTTACAACAATTGAACCACATTACCATCCTAAGCCATAAGTACTAAATAAGCTACAATTTAGTAACAAGCTCCCAAGGTAAGCAATTGTAATATTCTAACAAGTTATATACCTACACAGGATATATTTAAACGAGCTATTCAAGACAATGATATCACCTATCATGCTAAGTGAAATTACTATCTTTAGGGGCTACAAGTACTAATTCTACAACAAGTTAGTAGCATGCTCACACGGTAATTAAACGGACTACATTTCAAGGAATTATCATCCTATTACATCCAATATCAATTTAAGTGACTAACACACTTAGAACAAAATTAATTAAGCTAATTAATTAATTTTTCTCTAGATTTTCAAACATATCCAAATATCCTCAATTTAATATATGTTAAAGAACTCACCAAGGCCTACTTTAATATCATATTACAAGTTGATTTCATGCTTGATACAACTATTTGAATTAATCCTTCACTAAAGATAAATATTAAATAAATTTTGCAATTCTTAATCAAATGCCCCAAATTTAATATATGTTACATAACTCACCAATGCCTGATTTACTAGCATGCCACAATTTAATTCTAAACTATATACCATCATTAGAATTAAATCCTAAACAAAGAAAATAAATAAATTAAATTCTAAAAACTTGAACAAGGCATGCTCACAAGTTGTATATGCTTATAAAATAATCAATACAACAATAATATAAACCTAAGACATCCCCTACGTCAATTTGAGATGAAAATCTCAAAAGCCCACCGAAAAAAAAATGCTTCAAATCAGACGATACCGAAGGGTTTTGTCGGGGACAACACGATCTACATGAACCCATAAGAAGCTCCATCAAAATCACAACTTGACTTCAAACCTGAACTCAAGAAATGGTCAGAAATGAATTCTAATAAGGGGAAAAGGTAGAACACGTTGAGCGAAACGATAAACGTTAAGGCCGAAGAGTTTCCACTAAGGAAATCAAGTGGAGGAGAAGAAAGAATGAAGGAAGCCCCTTGGGCTCCCATGGCTGCCGGCCAAGAGGGTGAAGAAGAAGAAGAAAATATGATTTTTCTTCTTCAAGTCACTTATTTATAGAAAAACCCTAAAAATGCCCCGAAAGGGCCCCGCCGGGTCCGGAAAAGTGGAATTTGAGCAGATGTGCTCAAACGGTGAAACTCCGTGAACAAAAAAGATTCAAAATGAGAAAATATGAACAACAGAAGAAATGGTGTCAAAACCGAGTCTCGAACAGAGAGATATGCCCCAAACAAGTTTGGCGGCAACTGGGTGCAGAAACCCTGAAACTGGAGAAAAATGACCAGAAGGAAATTCTATGAGTACACGACTCGACGAAATGTGAAAATGAATTCCGTACGAGAATCCAAGCCCTAGACGAGATATTTTGCAATAACTTTCGTTAATTGCACAATAGTCCCTCCAAAAAGGGTTAACTGCAAAACTACCCCTGAATGAAAATATCTTCCAAAAGATATTTTTTTAGATACCCCGGAAATAAAATATCTTCAAAAGATATTTATGAAAAATACCCCAATAAAAGAAAAAGATTCTAAAGAATTGTGCATCCATGCCCCTATGGACTCCGGGAGCAACTAGAGTACTTTTATGCAAAAGTAAAGATACGTATTTCATGGAAACCACTTAGAATGATGATACATGAAATCAATAACCAACTCCAAACACAAGGAGTGAGGTTTTGCCAACAAAGTGACAAACTGGGAAAAGACAAAATAGGAAAAATGACAAAACAGGGAAAAGGACGAAAGTGAATAGTATCAAAAAATGAAAAATGTGAAAATGACTCGGTCCTTAGAGGAAGTTGTCAATCCAAAGGAAAGAGTCTCGGAAACCATTTTCGAGCACTTAAGATGACACTAAACGATGAGAAACCAAACTTAGAAAAGGAATTTCAACGAAAAAAAAATTAATCTGTAAAATTCTGAGGAAAAGAAAAGGAAGGAAATGACTGGGTCATTACAACGTACCCTCCTTAAAGAGATTTTGTCCCCGAATCGGGAACATTGGCAGAAGAACCGAAGAAGGATCGTGCACAAGGTCACACCAAGGAATAGATCATAAAGTACCCAAGGACAACTCTAGATGTCTCGTGATTAGCGAAGAGATACGAAACCGTGAATAGTGAGACACCTCTCCAACGAATTGACATACTAACCCAATGTCAACCACCTAAAGGAGATCAAGGAAACTACATATCGAAACAAGGAAAACAATCAGAAGTAATATGGCAGCACGAATACTGACTAGAACCCACCCACAACGTACCCAAGGTGTGGTAGCATCCACAATGTCAAGTGCCCGCCCACTGTAATGACCCGGTCATTTGACTCCCTTTCTTTTTTTTTCCTGAAATTTTACGGATGAATTTTTTCCGTTTAATTCTCTTTTCTGAGAATTGTTTCTCATCGTTTAGTGTCATCTCGAGTGCTCAGAATTGGCTTCTGAGACTCTCTTGTGTGGATTGACAACTTCCTTTGAGGACCGAGTCATTCCCGCATTTTCACTTTTTGGGACACTATTCACTTTTGTCCTTTTCCCTATTTCGTCCTTTTCTCTATTCTGTCTTTTCTCCGTTTGCCAGTTTTTGGCACAACCTCACTTTTCGTGCTTGGAGTTGGTTTTTGACTTCACATGTCTTCATCTTCAATGGTTTCCTCGAAATACGTATCTTTACTTTTGCAATAAAGTACTCTGGTTGCTCCCGATGTCCATAGGGGCATGGATGCACAATTCTTTGGAATTATTTTCTTTTCTTGGGGTGTTTTCATAAATATCTTTTGAAGATATTTTATTTTAGGGGTATCTAAATAAATATCTTTTGGAAGATATTTTCATTCTAGGGCAGTTTCGCAGTTAACCCTTTTTGTAGGAGCCATTGTGCAATTAACGAAAGTTATTGCAAAATATCTCGTCTGGAGCCTGGATCCTCGTACGGGATTCATTTTCACATTTCGTCAAGTCATGGACACTTGCAATTCTATTCTGGTCGTTTTTCTCCAGTTTCAGAGTTTTTGGACCCTGTTGCGCCGAACTTGTTCGGGGCATAACTCTCTGCTCGGGACTCGATTCTTGATGTTGTTTCTTCCGTTATTCATTTTTTCTCATTTTGAATCTTTTTCGTTCATAGATGTTTGCCGTTTGAGCGCGTTTGCTGAAAATCCACTTTTCTGGATCCAGCGGGGCCCGTTCGGGGCACTTTTTGAGATTTCTATAAAAGGGCGATGAGATATTTCATTCTTCATCTTCCCTACTCCCCTTGCACGACCTGAAGCATCCATGGATGCCCATGGAGCTGCCACCTTCTCTCTCCTCCTTTGATCTACTTTTCCTAAGTGAAAAGTCTTCGGCCTTCACATTTTTTGTTCCACTCGATGTGTTCTACCATTCCCCCTTATTAGAATTCATTTCCGACCATTTATTGAGTTTGGGTTTGAGTTCAAGTTATGATTTTCATGGGGCTTCCTTCGGATTCATGTAGATCGTGTTGTCCCCGACAAAACCCTTCGATTTCGGCAGTTTCAGAACACTTTCCTTCCGGTGGGGATTTGGGGTTTTCATCTCAAATTGAGGTAGGGGGTGTTATAATTTAATTTCTTGTATATTACATGCTTGTGATGCTTATACAACTTGATTACATGCTTGAATAACAAAATTTAGAGATTTTATTATTTATTTTTCTTGTGAACGATTTAATTTTTTCGGTTGCCCATAGCTTTGTTTAAACATGTAGCATGATAGAATATTACCCCTTGATATGTTGATTGACATATATTAAATCTAGATTATTTGGACAAATATTGAAGATTTTATTTAATATTTATTTTGAATAAAATATTAAATCATGTGGCCTTAACTAGCTTGAAATCAATATGTGTTAGAATATTATATTAGGCCTTGGCATGCTTTTCAACATAGGTGAATTTGAGAGAAATGGGAAGTGTTTTGAAATCTAGTAATATTTAATTAATTAGATTAATTAAATTACTCCAAGTGTACTATTCATCCCGTTGAAATTCTGACTTGAAATTCTTGATGTGCATGGCATGTAGTTTCATATATATTAAATCTAGAATATTTGATTAGGTTTTGAAACCTTTCAATTATTATTTTTGTAGTATTAAGGTTTAATACTCGTGGCCGTACCTTGCATGAAATGTACTTGTATTGTGTTCTTAAATCAAGTTATGACATGTTGTATAACATATATTAAACTGAGGTCATTTGGATGACTTTCAAAATCTAGGGATTTTAATTAAATGAAATAATTAAAATCCATTCGATGGTTCTATGCACTTGATTAAGTTTCTAACCTTGTATTCATGATTTCCTTGATAAGTTTCTTTACATGTATTACATTGAGCATAATCGGATAAATTTTGAAACTTATATTTATTCATTTCTCTTGTATGGAACTTAACTCACATGGTTGTGTCGTGTATGAAATGAACTCAAAACTTGACATTGAACTTGGCCTTGACATGATCTTTGACATAACTTGTTCGTAGAATATTTGGACTTGCCATGTAACCTTGATAATTTAATCCCTTAAGTAGATTAAATTTCCTTTTATGTCTCCCTCGAGTTAATCACGCCTTGATATCATGTATCTAGACTTCTTGTATCTTGGTTTCATTAATGTACTTAATGAACATGCTCATTTGTCATGGAACGGTTTATATACACATATGTTGTTTTGTATACAATTGAATCATGTATCGTATACTTGTAGTATATTTGCTTCGATGGATTTCTTGTGCTATATATCTTGGTTCTAGTTTATATAGATGTACACTTTGACTTCTTGACATTTCTCATGCCATCATAGTTGAGAACTTAGGGTATGACTTGTGTGTTCCAAAATCTTGGTTGTGGATGATATGTAGTTAATGTATTTCTTGTATTTTGATATAATCTTGACTTGCACAACTTGTTGATTTTGGGACTTGGGATATCAATCAAGAATTGTCATGGCTAGGACTTGGTTCTAGTACGGGGGATTGTCTTCCTACACTATAGTGCGTACTAGGGGAAAGGTAACTATAGGTTAGTAGTCCTAAAGTGATCTCAAGAGTACGGTTTTAATCCGGGCGATATCCGAGTTTTCACATTGGTTTATTTCGCTCTTTAAATTTCAAGTTGCTATTCCTTGAAGATTTAAACTTGTCGTGTTATGTGAAATGCACCAATCTTGTTAAATCGCATAGATTTTATGCTTTGATCTTGATTTTATGTATAATTCATATCTTGTAAGTTGGAATGCTCCAATCTTGTTTAATCACATAGATATTATGTCTTGTTCTTGACTTCATGTACTATTCCTATCGTGTTAATTGGAATGCTCCAATCATGTTAAGTTGCATAGATTTTATGCCTTGCTCTTGATTTCATGTGTTATTTTCGTCGTGTTAATTGGTATATACTAATCATGTTAATTGCATCGATGATGTAATTCTTGTTAACTTGTATTTAAGTATCCTCCTTATCGTGTTATACAGATTATAATAAACCTTGTTTAATTACATTAATAGCGTGATTCATGTTAACTGTAAAATTGTTGTATTCAGTGGATTGTTCCATTCTTGACTCGTTTCATATATGTATATGTATCATGATTCTTGTTGATATTGCTCCATGGTAGCTTAGGATGCTCCCTGAGTCTAACCTTTGACATAGACGTTAGGTGATGTGATCTTTTTTTGAAATGATTCATGTTGTGTAAAAATCTTAAAGAAATTGAGTCATGCATGCTCATCCCCTACAAATAAACTTGTTAGACTTGTTTATTCACCCCGAAGTTACTGGGTGTTTTGTAGGTAAAGAAGCTTTGTTGTGGGATATACAACACTTTTAGACATGCTAGAAGTCTTGAAGTATTTTTTATAACATTGAATATGCACATGTTAGCATATCATGTTTACTTTTGTTTATTTTCCTTTTGACACTTTTTGATATGTATGTAATGAGGCCAATGGCCAAAGATACTTTTATGCCATGTATATTATTTCATCTTAATAGTTTGTATGTGGAGTTTAAGGAATTTCATCCATTGAAGGGTCATATTTTGCATATGACATGCCATGAGGCCGTAGGCAATCCTAGCGCGTCTAAATCATCATTTTACACATGCGTGCATGTTCATATCTTACAAAATACATTAATTCCAACCTTTGAACTATTTTTGGAGGATTTTATGAACTTTCATGAAAAATTCATGCATTGGGCTTCATTCAAAGTTCTCTTTTGATTTGGCATGCAAAGGTTGTTCATTTAAGGTCCAATGTTGTTTTGAAGCTTGTTTGAATCAATTAAAAAGCATGCATAACCTTAGAACTGATCCTAGCATCACACACACACATTGTAGCAGCTTTTCTGAGCTGTAGCAGATGTGTCGGTCGGTTGATGAGGCTTCATCGGTCGGCTGACGATTCCCTCGAGACCATTCCAATAGGCTTTTTAGGAAAAACCTTGTTTCGGTCGGCTGATGATTGGGGTTCGGCCGACTGACGGTTGAGTTTCGGCTGGCTGATGGTTGCATTTCGGTCGACCGATCCTCCCTGGAACTTCCCATTTCAGTTTTTCCTTGGTCAGTTGTGTTGCATTGACTTTAGAAGATCATAACTCCTTCATTTCAGATCCAAAATTTGGTCATTCTTGATTCTAAGTTCAAGAGCTCGAAGTTAGCTTTCCAACGGTGCCAACCATTCATCAAAACTCCACCTATAGTGTGAGTCATTCCAATTCTAGTGTGATAGGTTCGTGGTAACTCTAAACGGAGGAAGCCACTTTGTTTTATTTCATAACCTTTCTGTCCAGACTCCGAATCAGATGATTATTGAGTCTAACTTTGTTCATTTTTCATTGTCTTTCCAATGGTGTGCACGGTGGCACCCATTTCAGTGTGAAATGACTATTTTGCCCTTGGTTAATTTCTTTTCAAGTTAGGCATTCTTGCTTCATTTCTTGGTTCATTGTGTTTAATGACCCCATGGAAAGTCATCAAAGTGTCTTAGAGGTATGTTGTGCCTTGGAAGACCGTTGTCTTGTTTCTTTTGCTTCCGCATCTTAAATCCAGTTCGGGTCGTCACAGGACACACTGGCTTAAAAACCAGGGTCGTTACACCCACACTCACATTACTAGCTAGGTAATGTAAGGTAGCATCGACGGCAACTAGCACTCGCCCACACACAACTTGTACGGTAGCCTGACAATATAAAGCCCTAATTCATCACCTGCCCCCAACAAGCTCACCCGTGAAACCTATCGATACAAATGACATCAATGTCAAACAATCATTACCAAAAGTACCACGAAAACCAGGTATTTTGTGAGAGTTGCGATATGGTCCAAAATGTCCGGCCGGACCATTCTGGCCAATCCAAAACCCTGATAACAATGTCATAGGCACCGCTACGCTTAAGGCCTTAAATCCTCAATACTGGAGAAACTGACAATCCCAAGTCTCAAAACACCATTGTCAGCCACATCAGTCACAAATGCAAAGCCTGACAAGTCTATGCCCTCAAGCCAATGGATCGGACTCTATAAAATCAAACAACATCACCTCCACCCTAGTCACAACAACTCCCAACAAGGCAAATAACCCAAAATCCTCCACCTCATCCTAAAGCTAACCTACTACAAGGCTACGCCTAGGAATCCAGACATCGGATCATGCTCACACACACAATCCTGACAACCAAGGTCATACAACCCCTAAGCACAGTGCGGAATGATAAAAAAGGAATGAACAACTAAGGGAATTAATTAGTCATGAAACATATGTATATCTATGAAAGTATACGTTCACAAACATACTAATAAATGTCAAAATGGAAACGCAATATGTGTATATGCACAAGTATACACTCATAAGTATACTAAGCAGTACTAAATCCATGGTAAACAAGTATATAGGCTCAAGTATACTAAAACCAAAATGAATTGAAATATACAACGCGCAAGCATACTAGGTACAAGTATACTAAACGTAAACAAAAATCCACGCACCAAACAACTAAACATATAGTGTACAAGGGTAATCAAATATGCTACCTATCATATAGGGGTCCAGCATCAGAGACGAGCTACACATCACCTATGACGCTAGCATGACAAACAAATATAATAAGTGGAAAACATATCATCTATATCAGCAAATAACTACCAAATAGTCACATCCCCTAAACATGTTTCTAAGGCATGCGCAAAACAACAAGGCATATAAACATGTAATGCCTCTCAAAAGGACAACTCACCAAAAGTGAATCCCAAAAACCTAGATAGTCCCAATCTCTCACCGTAAGGAAATAAATCATCTCCAAGAACGAACACTAAGGTTCCTGAAACAAAGAGTCTACAAGTCTTTCCCAAGACTGGCTCAAACATAAGGTAGAATCCTAACGCCACACAAAACAAACAACGATGTAATGGATAGTCCCAATACTAACCATTACGAGAAACCAACAAGAGAACTCAACCCAAGATGCTAATGAGTTCGATGAAAACTCTACAGGATCCTATCGGAACCCTAAACACAAAATCCCAAGTTTCCAAGGATAAGGGAGAGTAATTAATTGCACCAATGCAATTAATTACACGAAACCACTCACGCCCCAACCTTAGCTCGTAAGAGCTGTCCAAGGCAAGACAAAAAGAATCCTAGGTTAATGCACCTATCTAATCCCTAACCATCACTCTAAGAAGAAAAGATACAAGAAGGCTCACGAAAACAAAACTCCCAATCCCCAAGCAAGGACTTGAGTCAATCTGACCTATCGTCTTATGACACTAGAAATAAGATACCAATGACGTCACCACATCAAGGTCACCGCGAAACCCCAAATGATGATGCCCTAGCATCAATCTCAACCAATTAAGCTGGAACAACCCACAATGCCTAAACAAGACATAAAAGTAAGCAGTTGACACGTAACATAGCAATAGACTAAATACTCACACAAGTAGTAAGGTCATTAAGGCATGTCCATGTATGCATCATACAATCAGGCTAAGGATGACAAGCACATGCAATATGCTAAGGCAAACAGGCACATACTATGTACTCAATGAGATAAGCACAAACAATATGCTAAAACCTACAAGTATATACAATGTACTAAAGTAAACAAGCACATATCATGCTGAGACAGTCGAGTAAACTTCTAAACATACGTCCACATAAGCACGTATACATGTTATCAAGAAGCAACTAAACACATAGAGCATGGCAACACAAGCATGTTATGCACCCAAAACTCATCATCCTAAGGTTTTCGAACCTAGAAGCTCTGATACCACCTGTGACGACCTTGGATATTTCAACCCAGTGTGTCCTGTGATGAACCAAAAGATAACTCGATAACGGATAAGAAATGCAGAAGCGAAAGAAGCAAAATGGCCTTAAGAGAGATACGTCATCCCTAAGGCACCAAAGTGACTCCCCATGAAGCCACGGAACACAGTTGAGCCAACAAATAAAGCAAGAATGCCAACCCGAAAAGAAATAAGCCAAGAGAAACTGGAAGGGGAAAGTCCCAGGGAGAATCGGTCGACCGAAAGTGCATCATCGGTCGGCCGAAACCCCATTGTCAGCCGGCCGAACCCCCATAGTCAGCTGAACGAAACGCCAAAAATCCCAAAAAGGCTATTGGAATGGTCTCGAGGGCTTTGTTAGCCGGCTGATGGACCTTCACCAACCGACCGACACATCTGTTGTAGCTATGAAAAGCTGCTGCAATGTGTGGAAATGGTGTTTGGGCCAATCTTAGTGTTCTACATGAATTCTACATGATCCGAACAAGTTTCAAAACACTTTCTAGGCCTATTCAGACATCTAAAACAAGCCAAAACAAAGAGGAACTCAATTGACAACCCAATGCAAGGTTTTTGCATAAAAAACTTATGAAATTACCCAACAATAGTTCCAAAGTTAAAACTTAAGAGTTTTGTGAAATGTGGACACGCACGCAAAGGTAAAAAGACATTTAGGACGCGGCCCAATGGTCCGAGGCCTCAAAATGACCCCAATGCAAAATATGACCTCTCAACGGCCAAAAATGTAATAAATGGAACTAAAATGCAAAACTTAGAATGGAATGGTGTTTGGCCCTTGGCCACACCTCATACATGATCATAGAAACGCTACGAAAGAAAAAAAAATGAAATTCCCACACCCGATGCAAAAGTTATGAGATAATGACTTAGCATTTTCCAATATTTTCATAATGAACCTTGAAAACAAAAGTGCATGGTATACAAGATACATGTCATTGGCCTCCGGCCTCATCTTATACATGTCAAATACATTAAAACGAGTGTACTTATGTACACTTTAGATATACAAATCAAAGAATATGAATTTAGACAAATAAGACTAAAAAATGGCATTTCATGCCAACTTTTACAAGAATTGAAAACCTTCAAGGCTATAAATCATCCAAGCAATATGAGAATCTCGAACCTTGATTCCTGTACCTTGAAAAATGTCCCCACTATGTGGGTGAGTAACATAAAGCTACTCGTAGGAGATGAGCATGCATTGACCTAGTATTTTACAATTTTATCACCTTAAGGTGAAACATGTTAAAGGGGCTCATGTGTAACGACCCGATCATTTGCCTTCCTTTCCTTTTTCCTGAATTTTACGAATGAATTTTTTTCATTTAATTTTCTTTTCTGAGCTCTGTTTCGTGTCACTTAGTGTCATCTCAAGTGCTTAGAATTGGTTCCTGAGACTCTTTTCCGTGGATTGACAACTTCCTTTAAGGACTGAGTCATTTTCACATTTTTCGTTTTTCGACACTATGCGCTATTTCGTCCTTTTCCCTATTCTGTCTTATCCCCGTTTGTCAGTTTTTGGCACAACCTCACTTCTCATGCTCAGAGTTGGTTTTTGACTTCACGTGCCTTCATCTTGAGTGGTTTCCACGAAATACGTATCTTTACTTTTGCAAGAAAGTACTCTAGTTGCTCTCGGTGTCCATAGGGGCATGGATGCAAAGTTCTTTGAAATTATTTTCTTTTCTTGGGGTGTTTTTCGTAAATATCTTTTGAAGATATTTTATTTCAGGGGTTTTTAAGAAAATATTTTTGGAAGATATTTTCATTCTAGGCCATAAGTGCAGTTTTCACTTTTTGGAGGGGCCATTGTACAATTAATGAAAGTTATTGCACAATGTCTTGTTTTGAGCTTGGATTCTCGTACGGGATTCATTTTCATATTTCATCAAGTTGTGTACTCTTGGAATTTCCTCTTGGTCGATGTTTTCCAGTTTCAGGGTTTTTGGCTCTAGTTTTCGCCAAACTTGTTTTGGGCATAACTTTCTGTTCGGGACTCGATTTTTGACTCCGTTTCTTCCGTTGTTCATATTTTATCATTTTGAATCTTTTTTGTTCACAAAGTTTTGCCATTTGAGTGCGTCTGCTCAAATTTTACTTTTTCGGACCCAGCGGGGCCCGTTCCGGGCACTTTTTGAGATTTCTATAAAAGGGGGGTGAGATATTTCATTTTTCATCTTCTCCCCTCTTCATGCATGACCTGGAGCTCCCATGGCAGCCCAAGGGGTGCTATCATCTTCTTTCTCCTCTTTTGGTTCACTTTTGTTTGATGGAAAGTCTTCGGCCTTAACGTTTGTTGTTCCCCTCGCCGTGCTCTACCTTTCCCCCTTATTAGAATTTTGTTTTGACCATTTCTTGAGTTTGGTTTTGAGGTCAATTTATGATTTTCATGAGGTTTCTTGCGGATTCTTGTTCACGGTGTTGTCCCCGACAAAACCTCTCGGTATCGTCGAATTCGGAGCACTTTTATTTTGGTGGGCCTTTGGGATTTTCATCTCAAATTGAGGTCGGAGATGTTTTAGGTTTAAATTCTTGTTATATAGTATGCATGTGATGCTTATACTACTTGTTTGCATGATTAAATATAAAATCTAGAGATTTTATTATTTATTTTTCTTGAACGGGATCTAATTTTCCCGGTTGCTCATGACTTGGTTTAAACATATAGCATGATTTTATATTGCCCCTTGATATGCTCATTGTCGTGTATTAAAATTGGAACATTTGAATAAGTATTAAAGATTTTATTTAATATTTATCTTAGGTGAAAGATTAATTCACATGGCCTTAACTAGCATGAAATTAATATGTGTTAGCATATTATATTAGGCCTTAGCATGCTCTTCAACATAGTTGAATTTGAAAGTAATTGGAGGTGTTTTGAAAATTAGTAATTATTAATTAATTTGATTAATTAATTTGCCCCGAGTGCACTATTCACTCCATTCGAATTCCGACTTGATATTCTTGATCTACTTGCCATATAGCTTCACATATATTTGATTTAGAATATTCGGTGAGGTTTTGAAACCTTTTATTTAATTAATTTCCTTGTTTAAGATTTAATCCTCATGGTGATATACAACTTGGAATTGAATTGTGGCATGCTAGAAAATTAAGCTTTGGTGTGGTTGTTCACATGTATTAAATTGTGATTAATTGCATGAGAATTGCAACCTTTATTTTATATTTAACTTTAGTAAAAGTTTAATTTACATAAGTGTAACTTGCATGAAATAAGCTTGAAATGTGATATTACATTAGTCATTGGCATGTTCTCTAAGATATTTTAAATTGAGAGCATTTGGTTAAGTTTGAAAAATCTAGAGATTTTAATTAAAAGAATTAATTAAAATATATTACGTGGTCCCATTAGCTTAATTAAGGTTTTAACTTGATATTTGTATTGGCTATGACTTGTTTACTAGTATATATTATTTTGGGACTATTAGAAGTTGTTTTAGAACCTTCGGATTTAAATTAGCATGATTTAATTAAAGTTCTACTTTGTTGTTCTAACAACCTAATTGAGTTTTAGAATGAATATAGGTGATGACCTTGCCATGACCTTTAATATGTATTAAATTGAGGTTAATTGAAATTGAATCGGAAATCTAGAGAATTTAATTGTGTTTATCTATTTAAATTCTATCAATTTGCTCCATGATCTAGTTGTGTTTTAGAAGTGGTTTCTATATTCAAATCATGGACTTAGACTTGTTGTATATTCATTTGGTTATGTTTTGAACATTGGATAACATAGTTGCTATGTTTGTATTCATGAGAATATGTTTTCCTTATTGAATATATTGTTGCCTTGTGTAATGATTTGTACACTTCGTATTTAACATCATTCATATATAGCGTGTAACGAATCGCACACTGAAGATTCGACATTCATCACATCATATTAGTTGTGGACTTAGAGCATGGATTGTATAGGTTTCC
Organism: Cornus florida; assembly: GCF_030987335.1. Taxonomy (NCBI): domain Eukaryota; kingdom Viridiplantae; phylum Streptophyta; class Magnoliopsida; order Cornales; family Cornaceae; genus Cornus; species Cornus florida. The sequence goes on from NW_026775577.1 coordinate 68,912,808, forward strand.
AAATTTGGTTGTGCTTGGTAGATAGTTAATTATCCTGCATATTCCTGTTGATATATGCGTTGTTGCACAACTTGTTGATTTTGGAAACTTGGGGATGTCGTTGTTTGACTATAGCTAGGACGTGGTTCTAGTACAGGGGATAGTCCCTCTATATATAGTCTAGTGCGCACATAGGGAGGTTACCCATGGGCTAGTAACCCTAAAGTAACTATGTTGTCGGTCTGATCCGGCGTGATGTCCGAGTATCCACTTTATTTGATTTCGCATTTCATTTTCAAGTTGATAACTAGATGATGTTGTAACTTGTTGTTTCTTATTTGTCGTTCCATTTTAAGTTACAGGATGTTAACTTTGCGAAATTGTGCTTTATGCGTTGTATTGAAAGTTCTAATGTTGGTTAAATTGTATCGATATTGAAAATCGTGTTTTGACATTCTAATAAAGCTTAGGATTGATCATATTGATTCTTTTATAACATAGACGTTAGGTGGCATGAACCACTACTGTTATTTTGTGCTTTAGATTCAAAGTTAATGGCTTTGAGAACTTAAACCTTCTATTGTATAACATGCTCTTTTGTTGTTGAATTGCATGGATAATGTGATTCTTGTTAACTTGTATTCAAATATGCTTTTTTCATGTTGTATGGATTACTCTAGACTTAGTTCAATTGTATTGAAAATGCAGTTCATGTTAATCTATGCTCAAGCATTCTTCTTGTCGTGTTCTTTGGATTATCCCAACCATGATTCGTTTCATACACGTATGTATATCATGATTCTTGTTGCTTAGACTCTAAGGTAGCTTAGGATGCTCCCCGAGTCTCACTTGGACATAGACGTTAGGTGGCATGAGCCCCTTTAACATGTTTCACCTTAAGGTGATAAATTTGTAAAATGCTAGGTCGATGCATGCTCATCTCCTACGAGTAGCTTTATGTTACTCACCCCTATGATACTGGGGCATATTTTAGGTACGAAGACTTGGTTCGTGAAGCCTAGCATTCCTTGGATGTCGTGTAGCTTTCAAGTTTCCATTTCATGCAAATGTTAGCATGAAATGTCATTTTGTAGACTTATATGTCAAAATATGTATATTTGATTCCATGTATGTAATGTGTACTTAAGTACACTCCTTTCAATGTAATTAATATGTATGAGACGAGGCCGGAGGCCAATGACATGTATATTGTGTTCTATGTACTTTTTAACTTCATGAAATATTTGTGAAAATCTTGAAAAATCGCAAGTCATTGCTTTACCATGGTTGCATCGGGTGTGGGAATTCCATTTTCATTCTTTTATAGGTTCTTATTAATCTTGTATGAAGTGTGGCCAAGGGCCAAACGGTCATTTGATCCGGTTTTGTATTTTTGGATTCCGAGTTTTCATTCCAAGTTCCATTTTGCCTTTTTGCCCGTTGGGGGGTCGGGTTTTGTATCGGTGGTATTTTTAAGTCATGGACCATTGTAGCACGTCTAAATAGGTAAGTTACGTTTGCGTGCATGGTCGTTTCCGGGCAAAACCTTATCGTTTGTGTTTGAGCCTCTTGTGAATTCATTTCGCATTTTTTTTGCATATTCTGATCTAGGGGCAGTATGGACCTTTTACGGTGGTTTTATTTTCTTCTTTCAATATGGTTGAATAAAAAACATGATTTTAGGGGGGTTTCTTTTCTGTGTTTTTCCAGAAAATGTCATCTTGGCATCGGAAATCGCTTACGAAGTTCAGCTTTCAGTTTTCTATATAGCAGCTTTTTCGATCCTCTGGACCAGATTTCTTGGGAGGGCATTTTGGGCATTTTACATTGCGTTTTTTTTTTTTTTTAATTCTCTCGTGAGTCACGTAGAAAGCTCAATTTTGAGGGGGGTTTCTTCTTTGTGTTTTTGCAAAAAAATTCATCTAGGCCTCCAAATTCAGCCTCTGTTCAGGATTTTTCTGGAAAATAAGCCCACAGCAGCTTTATGGGCTGCTGCTGCCAGCCATGGTGCACCCAGCGCGCGCGCATGGGCATGCATGTGGGCTGTCATGGCCACCTCGTTGGGCCGCCGCGACGTTAACTCTTCTTTTGGGCTTTTCTCCTTCGTCCGAACTCTGATTCAAGTGAATTTTTTTTTGAACTTGACTAATTTTTTGCTGTCTTTCCAACGGTGTTCTCGGTTGTACCCGGTTCTTCCTGAATAATTACCAGTTTACCCTTTTTGCCTTAAGTGCTCGTTTTTCTTCGTCATGCCGTTTCTCCTTTGTTCGGACTCCGAATCATGCGATTCTTGAGTCCATCTTGATTAGTTTTTCATTGTCTTTCCAGCGGTGTACTCGGTAGCACCCGAATTTACAATTTTTAGAAATGACTATTTTGCCCCTGGGGGCTTATTTGTCATATTTTTGATCTTTTGCTTCCGCATCAGTTCTTGTTGAGTTCCACGACCTCATGGAAGGTCACTTTGACTTCTTAGAGTCTTGTTTTCTGTTTTCGCTTCCGCATTCGGATCCGTTATCGGATCATCCTTACGGTTTATCACAGGACACGCTGGCCTAAAACCAGGGTCGTCACATCATGCCACCTAACGTCTATGTCAAAATGAGACTCTGGGATCATCCTAAGCTACTCATGCAATTGAAATGAACAACGACATACAAGTATATATGCTTAAGTACATTAAACTGTATTAAAACATGATACACGACATACAAGCATACATGCTCAAGTATCCTAAATCATGTTAAACAAGTTATGCATTGTCTAAGCATACATATACAAAAATACAATTAACATGGAAAACTCATAAATCAAGTATACAGGCATAAGTATGCTAAATTAAATGAATTACGCATAAGACAAACATATACGACATACGTATACATAATGGAGTCCGATTGCACAAATCAAATGTACAATGCATAAGTATACTATCTAGGGTTTAGATACACAACCAAAGATACAAGTTCAAGCATGGTACATGAGATCTAAATACACAAGACAAGTATACAGTTTCAAGTATACAAAATAAGATCTAAATACAAGGAGCAAGTATATAGTTTCAAGTATACAAAATAGGATTCAAATACCTAAAGTAAGCATCAATTCTCAATCTACAAGTAATCCATGATTAACAACTTGAAATCAAATGCGAAATCAAATAGTGGAAAGACTAGATTCTTTGGTTGCAGACCAATCAAGTTATTCCGGGTTACTAGCCCGCAAGGTACTACCTAGTGCACACGTGTATAAGTTATTTCGGGTAATTATGATCGACAAGGTACTAGCTACTGCGCAGTTCATATGACTTAGGAAACTCACAAATCCGTACTAGGGCCAGACCCTAGCCATCACATGAACATGATCCTTACAAGCCTCCGAAAACAATAAGTTTAAAACTTATGCAAAATCAATAAGTTAAACCAAACTTATACATTTCAAATAATGTCTAGGAATCAATTTACATACACAAGTAAGGTTGAATCTACACAAACCATGTCCTAGAATTCAAGTCTAGATAGCATATGACGTGTTAAGTCTCCATTATGCAATTTATACACAAAGCAAGAATATTTTACAACAATTGAACTACATTACCATCCTAAGTCACAAGTACTAAATAAGCTACAATTTAGTAACAAGCTCCCAAGGTAAGCAATTTTAATATTCTAACAAGTTATATACCTATACAAGATATATTTAAATGAGCTATTCAAGACAATGATATCACCTATTATACTAAGTCAAATTACCATCTTTATGGGCTACAAGTACTAATTCTACAACAAGTTAGAAGCATGCTCACAAGGTAATTAAACGGACTATATTTCAAGAAATTATCATCTTATTACATCCAATATCAATTTAAGTGACTAACACACTTAAAACAAAATTAATTAAGCTAATTAATTAATTTTTCTCTAGATTTTCAAACATATCCAAATATTCTCAATTTAATATATGTTAAAGAACTCACCAAGGCCTACTTTAATATCACATTACAAGTTGATTTCATGCTCGAAACAACTATGTGAATTAATCTTTCACTAAAAGATAAATATTAAATAAATTTTGTAATTCTTAATCAAATGCCCCAAATTTAATATATGTTACACAACTCACCAAGGCCTGATTTACTAGTATGCCACAATTTAATTCTAAACTATATACCATCATTAGAATTAAATCCTAAATAAAGAAAATAAATAAATTAAATTCTAAAAACTTGAACAAGGCATGCTCACAAGTTGTATATACTTATAAAGTAATCAATACAACAATAATATAAACCTAAGACATTCCCTACCTCAATTTGAGATGAAAATCTCAAAAACCCACCGAAAAAAAAATGCTCCGAATTCGACGATACCGAATGGTTTTGTCGGGGACAACACGATCTACATGAACCCACAAGAAGCCCCATCAAAATCACAACTTGACTTCAAACCCGAACTCGAGAAATGGTCAGAAATGAATTCTAATTAGGGGAAAAGGTAGAGCACGTCGAGGGGAACAATAAATGTTAAGGCCGACGAGTTTCCACTAAGGAAATCAAGTGAAGGAGAAGAAAGAATGAAGGCAGCCCCTTGGGCTCCCATGGCTGCTAGCCAAGAGGGTGAAGAAGAAGAAGAAAATCTGATTTTTCTTCTTAAAGTCCCCTATTTATAGAAAAACCCTAAAAGTGCCCCGAAAGGGCCCCGCTGGGTCCAGAAAAGTGGAATTTGAGTAGATGCACTCAAACGGTGAAACTCTGTAAACAAAAAAGATTCAAAATGAGAAAATATGAATAACAAAAGAAACGACATCAAAAATTGAGTCCTGAGCAGAGAGATATGCCCCGAACAAGTTCGGCGGCAATCGGGTTCAGAAACCCTGAAACAGGAGAAAAATGACTAGAAGCAAATTTTATAAGTACACGACTCGACGAAATGTGAAAATAAATCCCGTACAAGGATCTAGGCCCTAGACGAGATATTTTGCAATAACTTTCGTTAATTGCATAATGGCCCCTGCAAAAAGGGTTAACTGCAAAACTGCCCCTGAATGAAAATATCTTCTAAAAGATATTTTCTTAGATACCCCTGAAATAAAATATTTTCAAAAGATATTTATGAAAAACACCCCAAGAAAAGAAAAAGATTCTAAAGAATTGTGCATCCATGCCCCTATGGACACCGGGAGCAACTAGAGTACTTTTCCTCAAAAGTAAAGATACGTATTTCGTAGAAACCACTTAGAATGATGATACATGAAGTCAAAAACCAACTCCGAACACAAGGAGTGAGGTTTGGCCAACAAAGTGACAAACTGGGAAAAGACAAAATAGGGAAAAGGATAAAACAAGAAAAAGGACAAAAAATGAATAGTGTCGAAAAATGAAAAATGTGGAAATGACTCGGTCCTAAAGGAAGTTGTCAATCCAAAGGAAAGAGTCTCAGAAACCATTTCCAAGCACTCAAGATGACACTAAATGATGAGAAACCGAACTTAGAAAAGGAATTTCAACGAAAAAAAAAATTAATCCGTAAAATTTTGAGGAAAAGAAAAGGAAAGAAATGACCGGGTCATTACACCTTAACGACGAGAGAAGGATTGGCTATTGTTCCTGACCTTGGTACCCCCGCAGCATCATTTGGGGCCCAGATAGCTCAATCATGCTAAGGCGATCTCCCTAGTTCCCTCTAGACTACATTAATGCCACGGACCCTCGGTACCCCCTTGGCGTCCGGGTTTTCACAAGATTCATTTTTCAAATCTTTTTCCCAACACCCCTTTTTCATTTCAAAACATCTTTTTCCCATTTTTCTTGCCCAATGCTATACATGAATGCACATGCTTCACAATATTATAATACCATATCATTACTCATATCAAAATCCAATTCTATAGACACACTTTGGCAGCAAATTTATCATGCCAGCATGTTTCAAGGACAATGTATCATTCAGTTTTTGAACACCAATATAACACCAAACTTATAACAAAACAACCCATAATTGAAGTGAACTAAATATATAATTTCCAGCTTGTCAAACAATAACAATACAACCATTGTGATTACTAGAATTTCAGTTTTAGGTACATAAACACCAACAACATTTTAAGAGCTCAAATTCCATATTTAAAACACATAACACATCATTTCTGTCTAAGCTACAAAATCTCAAATTTTTATTACACAACATGCTTGTAAAGAAAGCCTAATTCAAATCATATAATGATTCAATTTAAAAGATTTAATTCACAAGGAAACAAAGGGTGTGAGGGTTAAAACAATCCCTACTAATTGTTAACAATTCATACGCAGCTTGTTACCTCCATCTTTGAAAATTCATAACAATTTCAATTCTAAGTCAAATTAAGTGATTCCAAAGCCTAATGAAAGCTTAAACAATTTACTTTGAAACTGTCAATTTAGTTTAACAAAATCCCTTCCCAATTGGAACAGTTTAGACCCAAAATTCGAAATAAAATTTGTCCAGAAACTGATTTCCAGCCTGCAGCTTCCATCTTTGAAAAATCATAAAAAATCCAATTCTCATCCAAATTGAGTGAATCCAAAGGCCACTGAAAGTTCAAAGACTATATTTTTAAGAAAAAATTTTATTTTACCAAAATACCTTACCATTTAAAGCAGGTTTGATGAAAAAGACTCGGACGAAATCTGCCCCAACCAAGAATTTCCAGCAAGAATACTCTTACTTGAAAAATTCATAGTAAATTCATTGCTCAACCAATTTATACGAAACCAATTCTCAATGAAAGCTAATTAACTATATTATTATAATATCAAATCATCTCTAAATGATAAATTATGAATTTACAGGAATTTGAGCAAAACAGTAGCATGTAATTTCAACCAAACAGTTTCTGCATGCTTCAGTTTCATTTTTATACACTTTACAACTTAAATTGAAAGAGATTAACTCACTAAAGGCAAATGAATTGAAGGTTAGACAATCCTACCTCAAGGGAGTTCAACCCTTGGCAAAACCACTCCAACGCTACCCAAGAGATGATCAAACCCACCAACAAGATGATGAAGATGAAGAACTCTCCATTGAAGCACAAGTAAGATCCTCCTCTTTTCAAGGCACTTTCTGAAACCCATGGATTAAGGAATGGCCACAAATAATATATCAATGGAAACCTCATTCCCTCTAGGTCATTTTTCATTCACACCTCAACATCAAACTCTCACTACAAGTCTCTCTAAATGGTGCTTCAAAAACCCCTCTAATGGAGGATGAAATTGGTTAAAGGAAGAAGAAAATGGAATTAACATGAGGAACCCATCAGCTAAAGTTCTCTTTTACGTGAGGAGTCATACAGATTGTGGCTAGAAACTTGCCAAGTGCATGCTTAAGTGTCAAACTCACAAAGGGTCAAAAGGTGGACCAAGAAAATGACCAAAACACCCCCACCCCTTCATTAAACTATAACCATGCCATCACATCATCAAATGACCATTCCACCCTCATGAATTATATAAATGACATCCAAGAAAATTATTTTTCAATTAAGAAAATAACTCCAAAACCCAAAAATTCTAGCGTGGGACTGACAGGAATCGCTTGGCCCAAAAATCCATAAACTATCCAAATGGTTCAACTAGCATATCCATGCTTCCCAAACTCCATGAAACACTCCAAATCACTATAAAACCTTCGTGACATGCAATCACAAACATGGCACACAACCTGAGGTAATGAAATAAACACTTATGCCGAAAATGACAAATGCTTGAAAAAGTAATGGACATCACCATAATTTAGTCAATTTAGCATTTAAATTTGTCAGATGGACCTATTTGCACAAAATTGAAACTTTAGAGGTGTTTTTTTGCACGTGAGGGGTGTGATATGCACTGTAAGCATACTTTAGGGGTATTTTCTGCACTTAACCTGGTAAATTATTCCATCATCATTAATAATATATTAGATCAAAGTCTGCAACTCGAATATATACTATGTCAATACTAGGAGTGACAAACGAATTTGATCAGTTTTATTTTGTGGACATATTTTGTACTATGTTTACATGCTATGTATTAGGCATGTTTGATGCATCAATTTTGGACATGTCCTAAATGGATGATATGATGTATATATATTTTTTAAAGAGAGAAATGGACTAGGAACTCAATTGCATCTTTTTTAGTTCATGAGTCATTTATACTAAATGTAATGAGGCCAAGGGCCATTTCTATTCAATGTATGTCTATAGTTCATAGATTGCACACTTGTATGACTATATTTCCATACACGCACCGTTTATGATATAGGAACAGGTTGTCGTGCTCCTAAGGACCAATTTGTATTCAAGGGAAGAAAGAAAACCCAAGTTTTTTGAAAATTTTGAGGCTATGGTTACTGTTCACCAAAGGGCTTCAGTTAACTCCGAGCACTCACAAACTAGCTCTGAGGGCTCGAAGCTTGTCAGGCCCATGTAGCCTTGTGCGCGCACAGGAACTCGTAAGACACCGTGCAAGTGCTCACACAGTGCCTTCCAAGTGCTTGCAACTCCTTTTTAGGCACACCTTGGACTCTTCGATTTAAACCCAGAAATTAATGCTTATTTTCCCCATTCATGTTTAATAATGACACATGAGCCTATTATGGACCTATTATCAGACATTATAATGTCAAATGCCCATTTTAACCTTAGCTTTTGCATTTTGGACTCGGTATCAAGTTGGAGTTTCGGACCACTGTAGTTAATGCACCGGATTATAGGATTTGAGCCGTTACATGCACCCCGGAGCACCTTCGTCCCCTCTTGCCCAACCCAAGATAATCCTAAAAATTAACATCTAAATCACCATATAACATGTAGTGATAATTACCACATTTATACCACTACTTCACACAGGCATTCAAGTAATGCTTTAAAAACTCAAAACTTACTCTATGTTATGCTTCTACTATGTTAAGTCATTAATGCATGGCATGATCATCCATTATCATTAAGCTCATTAATGAAAGGAAAACATCTCTTGTTGATTTCATCAAACACCTAGTGTTCACACACACACACACACACACACACACACACACACATATAAGCATCTTGCATCAATAATTAACTTCACCTCAAGAATATGGAACATTACTATACATTTGAACATCATTTTATAGCAACTTTAAACAACAAATTATAGTTAAATGACATAGAACATGAAAGCCATCATATATGGCACATCAAGATCATTATATAAGCATGTTTGACACCATAATACATATACATAACTCTAAGAACAATTAGGGTAATAAGTTTTAACACTCCCCTACTTCAAATGGAGAAAACTCCAAATTCCAACCAAAATGAAAAAGTCCAAAATTAGAATTTTCAAATGTAGATTCGTAGAGAATTTTGAGGAGATTAACTTTCTGCTTCTTCAAATTCCATTTCTAAGTAGATCAAATCATAAAGAGAGAGTGTGTATCTATTGATGACTTGGGTGTGTAGAGAAAGAGAGAAAAAAGGTGTGATTTGTGGCGCGAAATGGGCCAACTCCCTTCTTTTATACTACCCACTCTGGAAAATTACAAAGTTAACTTTACTTTTCATTTAAATCCCTCCCTTGCACCATGTAACTTCATGAAAATTATGAAAGAGCATTCCATCTTGTCACTATTAAGGTTTCACACACACAATTGGAAAATATAACAGATAAAAAATCACACACAATCAAAAAATGAGATTTATGTGGTTTGGCAAATTGCTTAGTCCACGGGCGAAGAACAACTAAATTTACTTCAAAAACTTGATTATACACTATTTTCTCTCTCACAATCTCAACTCTCTTTTTCTCTCTACAATTTTCTCTCTATCTCTAAATCTCTTATCTCCATATCTATTTATAGAGTCTTCAAACTAAAATCCATGCTGGACAAGGATTAACTTGCCTACAAGGAGTTACCATATCAGACACCAACTCTAAAATAGATGTACAACTTCTTCCCCAAATTGTAATGTTACCAAATTTTTTTTTTCCTATTTTCTAATTTTTGAAATTTATTTGATTTTCTGGATTATTTTAATACTTTCCTCATTTTGCGTACCACGCGGGCCCGATGGGTATTTTGTTCATTCATTGAGCTGAGGGTTTTGGAAATTTATTTTTAATCATTTTAAGTCAATTAGAAGTGACGGTTACATTTTTAGAATTTTTCAGAAGTTGGGACGATTTCTGGGCTCGGAAACTTCTCCCAGTTTTGTCATTTTAAGAAAGGGCATAATGGACCTTTCTCACATATATGTATATATCTATATCTATATATTAGAGGTAGATATTTATAGGGCAAATGAGGCAATGTATGGTTTGAAGGAGGGCAAGATTGTAACTTTGCACAAAATTAGAAATCAACCAAAAGTTGGCATATGGCAAGCTAATGACCAAAAGTTGAGATTTTTATCTTTCCATCACTTTTCCTCCTCCACCATTTTCGGCACTACGCTATTTCTCTCTAACCATTCTCTTCTCTCTTTATATCTATCTATATTCACTAAATGTCTTCCACCTTTTGATCTTGATTTTGGAAAGGTTTGAGTTAGATTTTGAAGGAGAGGAAGGAGAGAAGTTGGAGAGTTTGGCATGAGCTTCAAATTGAGGCCAATATTGCTAGGGTTTAAAAGGATTTTAAAATTTAGGGCTTTTCTTCTATTTGAGGTAGAGTTTGTCTAATTGTCAAATTCCTTAGTTGTGGTAGCTAATTGGATGTTTTTCCCCCTCTCTAGCTTGTCAATTTGAAGTTAAAATGCATGATTAGATTTTAAGGTTTTTGGTTTGCACATGAATTTGTGAATTGAGGTGTTTTTAAGTGATTATGTGTTTATCTTGTGTTTAAATTGCAAGTGACATGTTGTTGAGTTTCTATAAAATGATTTATTTATTTCCTCTCATACGGTTGTTTTGATGTTTTTGATTATGTATATGCTAGAGAATACTTGAATGTTCTAGTATGCAAAAATTGTCAAATTATCTTGTTGAGGCCCTGGAAATGTTAATTGTATTATGAAAGCATGATAATAATTGAATAATTGAATTTGGACATTTCTATATGCATGGCATAATGTTGTTCTTGGGTACGAGGGTGGTGTGGATGTGGTGGAAGGGTATGTGAGGGCATGGTTGTGGTGGATGGGTGCATTGAGCATTTTATACAATTATTGCATATAAATAGAAATGATGGTTATGGAAATCGAATGTGTTGCATGTGAACCCTTGCGTGATCCCCGACTTTTTTTCCTATTCATTGTTTGTAAGGCATGTAATTACTTACCTTACTCGAGGAGATGCCACTTAGGCATTCTCTACTGGGCCTTGTGCTCACTCCTCTACTTATTATTTTTCAGGAATTCGGAGATGAGCTGGTGAATGATATGCATCCATGGATATTGATGTAGATAGGAATTTATTTTATTTATATTAAAGATATGTAATTTTGGCCATGGAGGCCTCATTCTTTGTATTTGAATTCATTTGAAATTGTAGAAAATGAGATTTGTGTAATTCGGCCTTTAAATGATGTATTGAACTTGTATTTTGAATGCACGAGAGTTTAATTATGTTTTATGCACTATCAATTGCATGTTTGGGAACGAGATTAGACTTTAAATAAAGTTATTAAGGGACCAAGGGTGTACCCATGTACACATGTGCTTAAATTTAGGCTTTTCTTGGCAAATTTCAAGGTTCTGGACTTTTCGTACTTGTTCAGCTTTCAGGGAACAAGTTCAAAGGGTATTTTGATTCACGTTTGTGTATTCTACCCATTTAGAACCTGTTCCAAATATTGGGATCAGGTTCAAGATTCACGTTTGAGCATTCTGCCCATTTGAAACCTGTTCTAAATATGAGGATCAGGTTTAAGTCCTCCAGTGGGCTTTTTGCCCCTCACAGTTCTATTAGCTTTATTCACTGAACTTCATTTAACTAGTTTAGAGACAGATTACCTTATCGTATTGTAAAATAACTATTTTACCCCTAGTGTGTCATCGGGTTCTGTTAAGGACTCGGTTAACGATTCGGACCCACGGGTTCGGGTCATTACAAAATTGGTATCCGAGCTTTAGGTTCGAAAACCTAAGGACGACGGGTAGGGTTGACTGACCGGTCCTTTACAAGGGTCGCGATACTAAGTCAAGCTTAAAGAGTTGTGAATTTAGGAGGTGGCCAAGTTTTACATTTATAGAAAGCCACTACTACCTTTCTCTATATAAAATATAGATAGGGCGAGTAGGGATCGTCCCAAGGGATTTGATGGTGTATCGAATTGTGAAACTATGGTAATTAGGGTTAGTAGGTCGAGTGATCACACAATTGATTGGTTGGTTGATTATACTAAATGAGCTAAACTATAATAAAGCAATGCAATAAGATAAAGAGTAAGTAAGAAGGAAAGGTCTTGGGGTGTAGAGATCACCACCAAATAATACTATTCCAAACCATAATCAAGTGACTAATGAGGGAAATGAATGTGTTGCAACAATGTTGTGTGTGTAAAAGACATTCAATTGGTAAGGGTGACTCAACAAGTGCAAATTGTCTCAATCAACATGTGTGAGGCCACAATACATCTATTGGTAGAGGAATATATTGTCTAAACATCATGTGAAGATAACAAAATAACAATTCAAGTCATTGAACCTTTCATTAAGCTCATAGTCTAAGCAATCCATAAGGATGATTTAGTTAAACATGCATTATCTAAACATCATGCGAGAGGTACAAAATATCTATTGGGAGAGGAATAAATTGTCTAAACACATGTGAAAGATACAACATATCATAACTAGTCATTAATCCTTCATTAAGCTCAAAATTCCATACACCACAATATTAGAGCATATGCTTCTTGCATTCAAAAGCATGGAACATCAAAGAACAAGCATGAATTGTTTCCCCAACTAACACTACACTACTTAAAAGAGAAGCACAATCCATCAAGGAATAAGTATGAACCATCTAGAGACATAACAAGAGCATTACATTAAGAACTTCATATTTTGACAATCTCAAGATTAAAGGCATTAATACACATAGACATGCATCAATAACATTAAATCTAGAGATGAGTATCTACTCTAGCATACATAGACATATAGATAGAGAAAATGATCAATTAGAAGCATTAATCCATAGAACTCAATGAATAATCAAGATCTTCATAAGTTCAAGAGTCAAAATATGCATTACAACACAAATCCCTCAAAATTACACAAGATTAGGTAAAGAAAGTATGTTTGGGGCTAACTCTAGCCCCAAAAGGATGTCTAGCCACTCATGATGATGAAGCTCCAACCCTCAAGGGCTAAATTCATGGTGAAAATCTGCTCCTTGATGATGAAGGTCTCCTCCAAAGGTTGATCTAGCTTCCTCCCTTCTTCCTCTCCAAGAATAGCCTCCAAGATGATTTTCAATGTGTGACAAGAGACTCCCTCAAAAAGTGTATCATATTCCTTATATAGGTAGGTCAAATACACCCCATGATGAGCTGTGGTCGTGCAAGGCATATTCTCCAATCATTGGATGAAGGACGGAATAAATGAGCTGGACTTTAACTTTTTCTCGCTGGAGGAAGTTCGATTGATCGAACCTTAACTTGGATCGATCGAAAATAGGTTTGATCGATCGAACTGCATCTTGGATTGATCAAACCTTAACTTTGATCGATCGAAAATAGGTTCGATCGATCGAACTGCATCTTGGATCGATCGAACTGGTCTGACTCCTCCGGATAATGACAAGGCTGGGATATTTTCAAGATATTTATGGGGAAAAAGACAAAAGTGGTTGGTAGGTGTACAACTGTGGATAAGATCAATCATTTGAATGGGACAAAATAGGGTTCGATCGATCGAAGGTGATGTTCGATCGATCGAACTTGGAATTTCAGCAAAGGCCAAGGTTGGATCTATCGAGAAGTACTGTGATCGATCATAGATGTTCGATCGATTGAACTCTAAGTTGGATCGATCAAACTTTTCAGCTGCACAACTTGATTCCTTTTTGCTCCTTTCTTTCTCCACTTTGCTCCCTCATTTGGTTTATCTCAGGATTGATTCAATTAAGCTCTTATTTGTCCGAGTTAGCTCAATTTTGGGATTAGTGCCTGAAAATATAAATAACACGTAATAAGCCTAAAACGGCAAAGTAAGATAGGTAAAGGTACTAGAATGCTTAAGCTTAACAGGTTTAAATGCGCACTTTTCAGTGCTCATCACACCCCCAAACTTAAATATTGGTAGTCCCTAGCAATGAACTAAGAAGTAAAGGAATGAAATAAACAACTATACAAGTATAAACTGGAAAGCAAGTAAAATGATAACACCATTTTCGTAGGGAACACGATTGCATTTAGCATATGCAACAAGCCTTTTAAACCCCTAGGTTACCCCTAGTGGACGAGTAAAGTCTCGTGAGGGTTTCCAGAAATGGTACCCATAAACATTAAGCTCATTCTTTCAAAAGAGGCACCAATATTGCAAACAAGCATTGGGAGAAAACTACCTCAAGTATGCAAATTTTCAACCGTTTCTAAGCAATCTCCCAAAATTTCAATATCAAGTAAGCAAGTATGGTCCTCCACATATCAAGAAAATGATCATGAAAATCGAAACAAGTCTAGAATCCATGTGAGAGGTCCGACATCAAGTGTGTTGCTATCTTAGCCAACTAGAGAAGTAATCACATCCTTACCCTCAAACTAGCACATAAATCTAGTACCGATCATCAAGATAAGAGAGTGGACCTTTTATTAAAGCTTTATTGTCCTAGGTGCGCTTATTCTTGTCACTCATTTTCTTCTTTTTTTTTTTTATTTATTGAGGATCAAAGATGGAAATATTGTGCAATGTGTTGATCTCTTAAGCTTTCTAGAAGATTCATGTAGCGAGCTTTAGGTCAATGTTTCCCAAACTAGATGGCTTTAAGGCATTAGGTGTTAAGACACCCCAACGGACTTACAAACTCAAATCAACTAGGCTACAAATCAAGACAACAACCATCTAATCATTTCCCACTTCTTGCCTTTTGGGAGAAGTCCTCACTTTTATTGCTTTTGCAACTTTTTTTTTTTTTTAATCAATTATTAACCTAGAGTTTGGGCCCTCCACCTTTCGGTGCGAGAAGTTCACTGCTTAATGAGGCAAGAATCCCGGACACTCAATGAAAAGGGGTTGTTATCTACTTTTATCAAAAATGAAAGCTTTCAATGCACTACTAGCCCAATTGGGATATAACCAATTCAATAATCAACAAAGTATGTACCCCACAATTGAATGCTAGCATGCGCCGGTGCTAGTGTAGAATCCTAGAATGAATCTCAAAACAATCACAGAATCAATATGATGTGGACCACAAGTGCAAGCATGATATTAATTTTTTTTTTTTTTTTTTTTGAAAAATTTACTCCTAAATGGCATTCAAAAGGCATACAAAGAGTATTGGACTCTCAAGTCAAACAATTTTTAAATTTTAAGCAATATAGTCCTCAAAAGATCAAAATCATAGCTAGAAATGGACCAAGTATAGAAATATCCCTCAAATACACAAGACATGCTCAAAATTTGAATTTTAAAGCAACACTGAAACATACACCAATACCCCCAAACTTAAACTGCGCATTGTCCTCAATATGTGAAGAGAACAAAGGAAAGAGTATACCAGTGCTTTAGACATAAATGATCGGGATAGAAGTATCCAAAGTGGGTGGCATGGCCCCCCCAAACTTGGGATAAACTGTGGTCCTGAAAAGTTTGCACTCGGATAAACTCATTAGATAACAAAGGAGGATAATCAGTGCACAGTGGACATGCAAGTGTAAATGGGATGAAAGATAGAGAATAGAGAGAGGTGTAAGGTGGTCCTGAAAAATCGGGTGGTACTCTCTCACTGAAATGATTGGGATGCACCTGATGGATCAAACAGTGATAGATCAAGATAAAATCATAAAACATCCATAATAGATAAGAAATGATAATAAAGTGTAATAAATCCAGAGTCAAAGTCGACAGGTCTGGCTGCAAAAATAAAAGTATCACAGATGTGGCAGAGGCATATCAGAGATATAGAGCATAGAAAGATATCAGATAGAGGGAGCGGGATGCGTAGGGTGGACTGTGCGGATTTCGCTGGTGAGGCCCTCAATAGCAATCAATATCTCTCTGCGCAGGCAAGCAATTTCATTCCTGAGGGCAGCCACTAGAGTCAGACGAAGGGTAGCAGAGTTAGCTCTAAGGGCAACTAGCATATCCTCAAGAATCTGAAATCGCTCTTCAAAGCGAGGCATCGGATCATGAGGCTTAGAAATGGCAGAAGCAGAAGAAGTGGCATTTGTATCCATGGTCTGCAAACAGAAAAACTTGCAATGGAAATCAGTACCAGAATAAATAATTTGAAGCATAATATAGAAATATTCATGTCAAATAAGATAGACAAAATATGGATGACATGAATCTATGACAGTGATGAAATGTGAATCATGCTAAGCAATGTAAGTATGAAATGCATCCAATGTGGAATATCACAGGCATTGTGCATATAAAGATAGCATGAAGACGACACAAGATTGGATCGATCGAAGGTAATGAAATGAAGTTCACTACTTCGATCGATCGAAGCACAAGTTCGATCGATCGAACTGTACGAATGCCAAATTTGAAAAGTCACAGATCTGTGAGATTTAGAGTACGGGGCCCACACAAACATGTTTGTGGGCCCATCTACACACCATTCATACAATCAACAACACCCAAACACTCCCCAACTTCAAATCAAATCAAAAACCCCCAATTTTGGTTTGGCCGAATGCATGTGTGTATGTATAGCATGTAATCATGGAATTGAAGCTTCAACAATGAATGATTCATACATATTGGATAGGATTTAACATAAACAATCAATAACATGCATCAATTTAAGCTTGGAATCAAGAAAATTGCATTCGGTTTACCTCTAAACTGAGAGAGATGAGATGAGATGAGAGAGAAGGGGCAAAGCCGCGATGAAAATGGAGCTTATCCTTGGCGGAATTGGCTCGCCGGAGATGGGGAAGATGATTGGGATGGAGGTTGGCCGGATTGAGCTTGAGCTTGAGAGAAAGGGAGACTTAGGGTTAGGGTTTGTTTCGAGGTTGGATCGATCCAAGTGTATCGATCCAACTCGGTTTTATTTTAAAAACACGATATGCAGAGTTCGATCGATCGAACATTAAGTTCGATCGATCGAACCTAGGTCTCCATTCTAAATTTTTTTTTTTTTTTTTTTTTTTTTTTTTTTAATTTTGAATGTGAATTTTGAATTTTGAAAAATCAAAGGAAATTAACTTAATGAGATGTAAATTTCGATCGATCGAAGAAAGATTTCGATCGATCGAAGAGGATAAAGAATGTACAAGCTTAAGGGCTCAAGAGTTGACACGTGTTGGAACCTTGGATCTATCGAACTTAGAATTCGATCGATCGAACATGAAAAATTTTGAAAAGTCCCGAGAGTATACATTTTTGAAAAATGGATGAGGCCTGAAAATTTTTCTAAGTGTTGGGACTCATGATCGATCGAACCACATGTTGGATCGATCGAAAGGTAGTTCGATCGATCGAAATGGTTTACGATCGATCGAACTTTTGAAAATTTGGAGATCCCGAGAGCATGCATTTTGGAATTTGGATGCAGGTCCAAAATTTTTCTAAGTGTTGGGTGCAAAATGAGAGCTGGATCGATCGAGTCCATAGTTGGATCGATCGAACCAATGTTCGATCGATCGAACCAAAACTTGGATCGATCGAAATTATGCCTAAATGCTCAAAATGACTTGAATGCTCATGCAATCCCTTACGCAGTTCCTTCCAATGTATATGAACCACAAAAACAGTATCTAGACTTCGCAAGAATCAAAATGCAAGATAGAAATGAGGGAGGAATAGGGTTTTGACATCTTACGAGTTTCGGTGCTAGTCTTTAACGTCTCTAGCAAGACCTTGGGCTCTTTCAGCCTGGATCAAAGATTTTGTGATGCATCCCCTCCTTTTTGGGTTGAGAAATGTTTTGAGTTCCACCCAACAAATGGTTCTTGGAAGAACTTGTTGGATTTAACTCAAAAGATGTTTTTAAGTTCTTATCAAAATCTTCATCAATATGTTCATACACCGGGTTAATAAGATTTGCAGCCTCTAAATGTCTTTGAAAGACTTGACCCTCTATATATGGTTTCAATTTTTGCCCATTCACCTTGAAGATGTTCCCCTTCTTCAAGTCTTGTACCTCTACCGCTCCATGCGGTGCAACCGAGATAATTTCATAAGGACCTTCCCACTTAGTTCTCAATTTGCCGGGAAAGAGTTCTAATCTAGAGTTGAAAAGCCAAGCTTTTTAACCGGGTTCTAAGGACTTCTTCACAATATGCTTATCATGGAAGGCTTTGATTCTTTCTTTGTAGAGCTTGGCATTATCATAAGCATTGTGTCTTTGCTCTTCGAATTCACTTAATTGAAGTAGCCTATTCTCTCCGGCTTTGGCTAGGTCAAAATTGAGCTTTTTAACTGCCCAAAAGGCTTTGTGTTCTAGCTCAACCGGAAGATGGCAAGGCTTCCCATAAACAATTCTATAAGGGGACATGCCAATGGGAGTCTTATATGCCGTCCGGTAAGCCCACAAAGCATCATTTAGCTTTCTTGACCAATCTTTCTAGGTGGTGTTAACCGTTTTCTCAAGGATATGCTTAATTTCCCGGCTAGACACTTCAACTTGTCCACTTGTTTGAGGATGGTAGGGAGTGGCTACTTTGTGAGTGACGGAGTACTTAAGAAATAATTGCCTCAAGAATTGATTGCAAAAATGCTTTCCTTCATCACTTATCATAGCCCTTGGCATACCAAAACGAGCAAAGATATTGGATTTAATGAATTGAATGACCACGGAGTGATCATTCGTTTTGGTAGCACAAGCCTCAACCCACTTAGAAACATAATCAACGGCAAGAAGAATGTATTGATAACCATATGACATGGGAAATGGACCCATGAAATCAATGCCCCAAATATCAAAAATTTCAACAACCAATATATTGGTTAATGGCATCATATCTCTTTTAGACATTGTTCCCATCTTTTGACACCTCTCACACGACTTGCAAAAGTTGTAGGCATCTCTATGAATAGTGGGCCAAAAGAGCCCACTTTGAAGAACCTTTAAGGCGGTCTTCTTTGCACTAAAATGCCCACTACATGCAAGTGTGTGGCAAAACACTAGGACACTTGGGATGTCACTCTCCGAAATGCATCTTCTCACAATTTGATCGGGACAATAGTGGTATAAAACAGGGTCTTCCCAATAGTAATTCCGGATGTTGGCAAAGAAACGATTTTTGTCGTTCTTTGACCAAGAGGTTGGAAGCTTGCCTATTGCCAAATAATTCACAATATCAGCAAACCAAGGCATTATTCCATTTGAGACTTGAAAAAGTTGTTCATCCGGGAAGGAATCATGAATTGGAGGACTAGGGAAAGGCTCTATTTGTAATCTAGAAAGATGATCAGCAACCACATTTTCGGTGCCCTTTTTGTCCTTGATTTCAAAATCGAATTCCTGGAGGAGTAAAATCCATCTAATCAATCTAGGTTTTGTTTCCCTCTTTGTTAAAAGATGTCTCAATGCAACATGATCAGAGTAAACAACAACCTTAGATCCTAGCAAATAAGAGCGGAACTTATCAAGAGCATATACTACAGCAAGTAATTCCTTCTCGGTAGTGGAGTAATTCAATTGAGCTCCTGAGAAGGTTTTGCTTGCATAGTATATGGCATAAGGGAGCTTACTTACTCGTTGGCCCAAAACTACCCCTATGGCATAGTCAGAAGCATCACACATAATTTCAAAGGGCAAAGACCAATTAGGAGGTTGCATGATAGGAGCAGATGATAATGAAGTGCGCAATTTATGAAAGGCATCTAGGCATGCTTGATCAAAGATGAAAGGAGTATCCTTGGCAAGAAGATTGTACAAAGGTCTAGAGATTTTGCTAAAGTCCTTGATGAAGCGGCGATAGAAGCCGGCATGACCTAGAAAAGAGCGAACTTCCCTCACCGTTGAAGGTGGGGGTAGTTCAGAGATGAGTTCAACTTTCGCCTTATCTACCTCAATTCCTCTTCTAGATATGATGTGACCCAAAACAATTCCCTCTTGAACCATGAAATGGCTCTTTTCCTAACTAAGAACAAGGTTTGTTTCACGGCATCTTTTAAGCACTAAGTCCAAATTTTTGAGGTAAGCATCAAAGGAAGACCCAAAAACAGAAAAATCATCCATGAAGACCTCAAGATACTCTTCCACCATATCCGAAAAGATAGACATCATACACTTTTGGAATGTAGCAGGAGTATTGCACAAACCAAAAGGCATCCGTCTATAAGCAAATGTGCCAAATGGACATGTAAAAGTGGTTTTCTCTTAGTCTAATGGGTCAAGGGCCACTTGGTTGTAACCGGAATATCCATCTAGGAAGCAATAGTATTGTTGCCCCGCCAATCTCTCTAAGATTTGATCAATGAAGGGCAAAGGGAAATGATCCTTTCTAGTGGCGGCATTCAATTTTCGGTAATCAATGTACACACGCCATGAGTTGGCGGTGCGCATAGAGATTTCTTCACCTTTAGCATTTTCAACCACGGTAATTCCCAACTTCTTGGGAACTACTTGTGTAGGACTCACCCATTTGCTATCGGAGATTCGGTAGATGATTCCGGCATCCAAAAGCTTCACTACTTCTTTCTTAACTACCTCTTTCATGTTAGGATTCAATCTCCTTTGGGCATCCCTAAAGGGTTTTGTATCCTCTTCCATGAGTATACGATGCATACAAATGGAAGGATCAATTCCCTTAAGGTCCGCCACACTCCACCCTATAGCTTCTTTATTTTCTTTAAGTACATTAAGAAGAGTATTTTCTTGGTCCTCATCTAGGCTTGAAGAGATGATAACCGGAAGAGTGTCGTGAGGACCTAGAAATGCATACTTAAGATTAGAAGGCAAAGTTTTTAAAATGCCCTTTCCTGGTTTAAGCGAAAACTGACCATACCTTACTAAAACATGAATAACTCCCACTGTGATTGGAATATGAGAATGGCATAGGTACCATTGGAAAGATGACTCAAAATGTTAGGCTCAAGAATCACCCCATTTGGATTAGAAATGAAGGAGTTATGACCCTTTGAAGTCGGAACTTCAGTGTTGAAACAAATCTTGGAAGGTAAGTGCATAAGGGCTATTTTGGTCGACCGAAATAGAGTTTCGGTTGACCGAAACTCACAAAAATTTTGCTGAAATCATGATTTTAAGGGGAGGTTGGTTCGGTAGACCGAATTGGGCCATCGGTCGACCAAAATAGGCCATTGGTCGACCGAAATGGTCCTGAACAGTGAAAAAGCCTACAGGAATTGATGATTTACTGTACAATGAAACTTCTAAAAGCCATCAGTCGACCAAATTAGAGTTTTGGTCGACCAAAACACCTTAAAAACCTGTTGTAAGACTTGCTAAATGTCCTATGTGTTGAGGTTTAACCCATGCTTTAAATCCCCTTATGAATTGGTTCAAAATGAAAGTTTAAAACTGATTTTTCAATGAGATTTGAGTATGTGAGCATGTCAACAACCTTTAAAGGAATAAATGGATGAATTACAAAAACTTATGGCCTTATACATGTTAATTACAAGAATTCCACATTTCAAATCCCCAAGGTTGGTTAAAATACATTTTTTGTAGAAAAAGTTGGCACTAAATGAACACAAGTGCTAAAATAAATGTGCTTGGCCCTTGGCCTCATTGGTTACATGCTTATATTATCAAAAGTAAGTACTTAGGTATCATTACACATTAAGATAGCTACATTACCTTTTAAAATACCATACATCTACGGTATACAAAATATGTTATCCAAAAATAAAGCATGCTAAACGAGTGTATGTCCATATACAAAAATGCTTCAAATGGCCCATGAGCCTCTAAGGATGATGAGGATCCAAAAACATTATCTCCTTACCTGTAAAACAACCCAAACCACTAGGGTGAGTAATTAAGTTATTCGTAGGAAGAAGCATATGCGTATACCCTAAAGTTTCAATATCATTGCAAGATTAATATAGACGAATACAAGGGAGCATTCCACTTAACGTCTATGTTCAAGGTATTCTAAGGGATCACCTTAACCTAATGCAATGATTACATCACAACATAATGACAATATCAATGTACTTAACAACATAAATTCGCCAATGACCAAAATCACAAGTCACAATTAAACATTGGTTGTCAACTTGAAAAAGAATGCGAAATCAATTAGTGGAATGCTTGGACATCAAATTTCTGATAAAGCCAAGACCTAAACGGTTATTTCGGGCATTAGCCCGCTGGGAATACCACCCTAGTGCGCACTATAAATGGGGAGAACTCATACCTCGCGCAGTAGAGACAAACTCTAGCCATGTCACTTGTAACAATGTCCTAAGATAATCCAAAATATAGCAAGTTCAAAACTCATACATAATTATTAAGGCATATACACCACCTTCCATGCACAAGTATTTTGAAACCACACAAACCATGTCTTACGGCTTCAAATTCTTGAATGGCATAATAAATAACAAGTACTCATCATGATATAATGTATAAAACAATATCACTAACTTATCAATTTAAACCATGCCTCAACAATAAGCTTTATATACTAGATTACAACATTTTAGTATTAAGCTTCTAAAATAATTACAATTACCAATAGTAATTTACTAAAATGTAGGATTAACATCACAATAGTATAGTAATTCAAATCAACAAGAGTTCTATACAACATTAATAATCCTACACAAGATACATACACAATATACATGCTTAAATCAATAAATCCTAAGTCAATCATAAGGATTTCTGATAGTATGCAATACTACAATTCTAAAAGCATGTACACAATATATATTAAACACCAAAGGATTATAAAACACTTAGAATATAAACATACTACCACCCCTACGTCAATAGAGAATTGAATCTTTATAATCCAAGCTACCAAGCTCAAAATGGAAAACAAGTTTAGGGTTAATGAAGAGGAGAGTGAGAGGAAACTTTTATCTTCCAAGGTTTATCGTCTAAGGTGAATGGAATGAAGCCAAAAATGAAGTCAAAGCTATTAACCAAGCTTTTCTCCAATGGTGGCTAGGTTAGGGCTTTTGGAGAACAAGTGAAAATGAAAAGGATAAAGTGAAAATGGTGAGTGGAAGGTCTAGAAATCCTCCACTCATTATGTGTTCTTACACTATCTATCACACACACACAATGCAAGACTAAATGGTGAACCTACACTTATCAGAAATCAATGGCTCCCTCCTAGGCTTAATCTTAAGCCTACACTTGTTAACCATCCAAGCCAACAAGTGCACCAATCCTAGGCTAACAAGTGGATGAATCTCCACCCTCCAAATGTCAATAGATTATGCTCCCAAGTCTCCCCACCCAAATGCCACCAAGTGGCACCATGAGAATGTGACACTTGGCATTTTTTGTAACAATTGCAAAAAAGTCATTTTTCAAAATATCTTAGAAATTAAATTACAAAATAGTCCCTAAGAAAAAAAATAATTATTTTACATAATTACGCTAGAACCCCAAAAATCAAGAATAATTACATTAAAGTATATATTTATGCCCTTTATGAAAAAAGTAAGCAACTACAATGTATTTTCTACAAAAGTGAAAATACAAATGCTATGGAAATCAAATATCATGAATGCATGCAAAATCGGAATTAAATCTGAGCACAAAAAGTGAGGTTATGTAAGGAAAAATGATAAACGGGAAAAAGATGAAATAGGGAAAAAATAAAATAGGAAAAAGACAAAAAAAGAAAATCACCGAAAAAGGAAAAGGAGGAAAAAGACCGGGTCATTACAACCTACCCTCATTCAATGGATTTCGTCCCCGAAATCAAGTTGTACCTGAAAGAGAGAACAAATTAGGATACTGAGAGCGAACCTCCTGTTCGAGCTCTTAGGTAGCCTCCTCAACCCCGTGATGTCTCCACAAGACCTTAACCAATGGAATGGTCTTGGTTCGCAAGACCTGCTTCCGTGAATCAAGAATCTAAACTGGACCCTCCTCGTAGGTCACATCCTCATCAAGAACAACATCTGCCCACCGTAGAACATGCGATGGATCCGACTCGTACTTCCTCAACATAAAGACATGAAAGACGTCGTGAACCCTATCCAGGTCTGGTGGCAATGCCAATTGATAAGCAACTTCACCAACGCACTCTAAAATCTAAAATGGTCCAATGAACCTAGGAGATAACTTGCCCGTCTGCCGAAGCCCCTTCCGTGTAGAAATCTTGAGAAAGACGTGGTCCCCTACCTCAAAGGACAAGGATCTCCTCCTCTTGTCAGCATAACTCTTCTGCCTGCTCTGAGCCATAGCCAACCACTGCCAAATCAACTTAATCTTTGCTGTAGTCTCAAGGACAATATCGGGACCTAAGGCGACTACATCACCTACCTCGGTCCAACAAACTAAAGATCTGCAGGTCTGCCATACAACGCCTCAAAAGGTGCCATTCCAATACTAGTCTGGTAACTGTTGTTGTAGGCAAAATCAACCAAGGGTAAGTAGTCTTCCTAACTACCCCCAAAATCTAAAATGCAAGCCCGTAGCATATCCTCCAATATCTGAATGGTACGCTCCGACTGACCATCAGTCTGAGGATGGAATGTTGTGCTGAAATGAAGCCCCGTATCAAGAGCCTCCTGAAAACTCTGCCAAAAGTGAGACGTGAACTTAGGATCCCTATCCAAAATAATGGATACCGGAACCCCGTGAAGCCTGACAATCTGCTCCACATACAGTCCACTAAGTTTCTCCACGTCATTTGTACTACTATAGGCAAAAAGTGAGCCGTCTTAGTCAATCTATCAACAATGACCCAAACGACATCATTCCCTACCTTGGATCTCGGAAGTCTCATCACGAAATCCATAGTGATGTGCTCCCACTTCCATTCTACCACTGATAGTGGTTACAACAAACCTGCTGGTCTCTGATGCTCTGCCTTCACTTGCTGACAAGTAAGACATTTAGCCACGAACTGAGAAACATCTCGTTTCATGCCTTTCCACCAAAATTGTCTCTGCAAATTGTGATACATCTTTGTACTACCAGGATGAACTGCGAGTCGAGACAAAGGAACAAATCTCCTTCCTTTGTACCTGAGACCACTGTTTGAATGCAAGGTCCAACCCTCTACATTCTCACCACCTGAAATTCGATCGTGGATGGACTTCATCTCCGCACCCTCCTGATGTGCCTCAATAACTCTGTCAATAGGAGTCAGTTGAGCCACAAGGCTAAACAAGAAAGCCGGTGAAACATCCTCATACAACTATAAATCAAGATCTGCAAGCTCTTCTAGCATCTTCCATCTGTGGACGGAAATACTGGCAAGAGTACCCCATGACTTCCTACTCATTACATCGGCCACCACATTGGCCCTTCCTGGATGATATTGCAACTTAAAGTCGTAGTCCTCTATGAACTCAACCCATTTGCGCTGTCTCAAATTCAAATTCTTCTGAGAAAAGAGATCTTTGAGACTCTTGTGGTTGGAGAAAACCTCAAACTTCTCCCTGTACAAATAATGTCTCCACCTTTTCAAGGCAAAGATAGCTGCTGCCAATTCTAAGTCATGTGTCGGATAGTTCAACTTGTGAGTCTTCAACTATCGAGACCCATAAGCAACCACCCATTTAGTCTGCATCAGAACACAACCCAAACCTTCTCGCGAAGCATCACAATAGACCACGTAACCCAAACCACGTTTAGGTATGATCAAAACTGGAGCCGATGTCAATCTGACCTTCAACTCCTGAAAAGAAAAATCAAAAGCCTCATCCCATATGAACTTGACTCCCTTGCGAGTAAGTCGAGTTATAGGTGCTGCTAAACGAGAGAAATCCTGTACAAATCTCCTGTAGTAGTCATCTAGGCCAAGAAAGCTCCGAACCTCAAATACTGTCTTTAAACGCTCCCAATCCATCACAGACTCAATCTTCGACAGATCCACTGCAACATCGCTCATTGACACGACGTGTCCAAGGAACTTCACTTCCAGAAGCCAAAATTCACATTTCTCGAACTTGGCATACAACTGATTATCCCTAAAGATTTGCACCACTGTCCTCAAATGATACTCATGCTCCTCTACCGAAGCTGAGTATACGAGAATGTCATCAACGAACACCACCACAAATCTATCAAGATAGTCACTGAATACACGGTTCATCAAATCCATGGAAGCTGCTGGAGTATTGGTCAAACCAAATGGCATCACCAGAAACTCATAATGGCCATACCATGTGTGAAAAGCGGTCTTGGATATATCCTCATCCTTAACTCTCAACTGATAGTATTTCGATCTTAAATCAATTTTTGAAAAGCATGCCGCCCTCTTCAACTGATCAAACAAGCCATCAATCCTAGGTAAAGGATACCTGTTCTTATTCGTAGTGTGATTCAACTTACGATAATCGATGAAAAGTCTTAAAGACCCATCCTTCTTCTTCACAAAAAGAACCGGTGCTCCCCACGGTGAAGCACTAGGACGAATAAAGCCCTTAGCTTTCAAATCATCTAATTGAACTTTCAGCTCATCAAGCTCTGCCAGTGCCATACGGTACGGTGCCATAGAGATGGGTGCTGTACTGGGAATGACATCAATGGCAAATACAACTTCCCTTAAAGGAGGTAACTCTGTCAATTCCTCTAGAAAGACATCAACAAAATCCTCAACAACTGCCGGAAGAACACGGCCTAAACTACTATCCTCGTCAACTAGCAAACTAGCCATATAGGATCTGTGGCTACTCCAGTCACCAATACTGGAAACCATCACCGAGTGGGAATCACTCTGATCTCCCACAAAATGGAAGCAATCTCCCTTGGGAGTGCAAACGGACACCCTCCCGCAGAAGTAATCGATCGTAGCCCGAAAGACTGACAACCAATCCATCATGAGAATGACGTCAAAGCTCGTCATGTTGAGAACAACGAAATCAAACTCTAAGGTCCGCCCAGCTATCTCAATAGTACAACACCGACAAACATGATCCAAGGACACTAGACCCCTAACTGGTGTGTCAACACAAAGAAGATTATCTTGAAGTGTGACCTCCAGACCCAATGAATGTGTAAATGATGCAGAAATGAAAGAATGTGATGCACCTGTGTCAACAAGAACTCGTGCCCAAGAACTGAAAACTGGAAAGATACCTCGAACTGAAGAGGTGCTTGTAGAAGCATCTGCCTGAGGAAAAACGTAGGCTCGTCCTTGAGTCCTTGAGCCCTACTGTGAACTGCCCTGATAGCCTGACTGATGTGTAGATGCAGTAGGTGTAGAAACCCTAGCTGGATAAGTGCCAACTGGCGCCACTGGCTGTGGTGCTTGAGGAACTCTGAAACTAGACTGAACCACTGCAGACTGAGCTGGTACCATCTGTGAATCTGTGCCACCACGTGACTTATTCAATAACTTTGGACAATCCTTCTTGAGATGGCCTGGTTGCCTGTAATAGAAGCAAGCTCCTTACCCTGCTCTCATAAAAACTGATGTCTGACTGGCCTATGGTGAAGCTATGGGCAGCGAGGCTTGATATGCCCCGGCTGTTGACAATGGTGACAAACAAAGATGCGGAAACTGTGGGTGCAAAACGATTCTGCTACGGTGTCCCCTATGAGTGTGTACCGTTTCCTGCCTTAGCCTTCTTCCACTGACTCCCAGAAGATGACGGAGTGTCTCCGTGAGTCTACTTATATGAACCCCTAATCTGTAACTAATCCCGTTCTTCTACCTTAGCTAGCATAGCACTCTGGACCACTTCTCTGTAAGTCCCCAAATCAAGAATTGAGACCCGTGGCCTGATGTCAAGATGTAACCCATCCTGAAACTTCATTGCCCTGGCCTCATTTGTGGCCACCATATCCTCGGTATAAGAGAGAGAGAAGTAAATCGTGTCTCATACTCAATGACACTCATAGTGCCCTGATAAAGACCTGTGAACTGTATCCTCATTTCCCACCTCATAACCCTAGGAAATAAGCATTCAAAGAACAAATCTCTGAACTCATTCCAAGTCATCAACTCAATATTGTGGACATTGGTCATAGACCTCCACCAAATATCTGCATCTCCTATGAACATAGAAGCAATCAAAGAAATCCTCATACTATCCGTGGGTACCGCTATACTGTCCAACTTGCGAACCATAAGGTCTAACCAAGCTTCTGAGACTAGCGGATCTGAACTCCCCGCAAATGGATCAATCTTAACCCTCTATAGTCACTTAAAGTACTCCATTGCCTCATTCACTACTGGTGCCGGTGCCAGTGCCAGAATCTGTATCCTTACCACCTGCCTGCATATCAACTCCTGTAGGGATTTAATGATCCCCTAATTGATTCCCTGAGCAACCCGCTCCTCGTCAGTCGGTGCCTGTGGCAGATTAGCATCCACGCCACGAACTGGAATCCTGGGCCTCCTCGGACCCCTTGTGAACTCGGTGTCAGCCACCTGCTCCTCAATACCCTGACGTGAAGACTCTCCATGTGTGACAATCATGATGCTAAACGGACATAAGGAAAGAGGTCAACAATAACACAAGTTATTATGACATAGTGTAACTCACACTATGAATGCATAAAACACGAAGCAAGACAAGATGTGCAACATACGGTCATGCTAAAGTAATTAAAAAAGTTGTTTAAATAATTAAGCACTTAAGCACATAAGCATACATTTCAAATAAGAATGCTCTTAAGGATATAGGCATATAAGCATAAAGACATGTCATACTATCAAACGCGTTACCAAGAAACACATAAACATGTTATCAAAAGAATGTGAATATAACAAAGTAGATCAATAAAAGTATGATATGCACCCAAAACCCGTCATCCTAGGGTATTCAAACCTAGGAGCTCTGATACCACTTGTGACGACCCAAGTTTTTCAACCTGGTGCGTCAATGATGACTCGTAAGTTGACCTGATAACGGATTCCAAATGCGGAAGCAAAAGATAAAACCATAGTATTTTGAGATATAAATCATCTCTAAGACACCAATGTGACATTCCATGAGGTTACGGAAGTTAAAAGAAAGCGAATGAGTAAACGAGAGTCAAAACGGGCTAAATCTGCCAATAAAGGGCAAAATGGTCAATTCACAAATGCAAAGAGAAAATTGACTCTAAATAAGTCAAACAAGGTGAATACAACCTAATCTAATCATTTCACAACATTCCAAGAGGTGCTAAGAACTTTGGACAAGAATCCCACAAAATGCCATTTCCCGGTTTAAGCAAAAACTGACCCTACTTTACTAAAACATGAATAACTCCCACTGTGATTGGAATATGAGAATGGAATAGGTACCATTGGAAAGCCAACTCAAAATCCTTGAGTTAGGCTCAAGAATCACCCCATTTGGATTAGAAATGAAGGAATTATGACCCTTTGAAGTCGGAACTTCAGTGCTAAAACAAATCTTGGAAGGTAGGTGCATAATGGCTATTTTGGTCGACCAAAATAAAGTTTCGGTCGGCCAAAACTCACAAAAATTTTGCAGAAATCATGATTTTAAGGGGAGGTTGGTTCGGTAGACCGAATTGGGCCATCGATCGACCGAAATAGGCTATCGGTCGACCGAAATGGTCCTGAATAGTAAAAAAGCCTACTGGAATTGATGATTTACTATACAATGAAACTTTCAAAAGCCATCGGTCGATCGAATTGGAGTTTTGGTCAACCGAAATACCTCAAAAACCTGTTGTAAGACCTGCTAAATGCCCTATGCGTTGAGGTTTAACCCATGCTTTAAATCCCCTCATGAATTGGTTCAAAATGAAAGTTTAAAACCGATTTTTTAATGAGATTTGAGTATGTGAGCATGTCAACAACCTTCAAAGGAATAAATGGATGAATTACAACAACTTATGGCCTTATACATGTTAATTATAAGAATTTCACATGTTAAATCCCCAAGGTTGGTTAAAATACATTTTTTGTAGAAAAAGTTGGTACTAAATGAACATAAGTGCTAAAATAAACATGCTTGGCCCTTGGCCTCATTACTTACATGCTTATATTATCAAAAGTAAGTACTTAGGTATCATTACACATTAAAAAAGCTACATTACATTTTAAAATACCATATATCCATGGTATACAAAATATGTTATCCAAAAATAAAGCATGCTAAACGAGTGCATGTCCATATACAAAAATGCTTCAAATGGCTCATGAGCCTCTAAGGATGATGAGGATCCAAAAACATTGTCTCCTTACCTGTAAAACAACCCAAACCACTAGGGTGAGTAATCAAAGGAAAAAGCATATGCGTATACCCTAAAGTTTCAATATCATTTCAAGATTAACATAGACGAATACAAGGGAGCATTCCACTTAACGTCTATGTTCAAGGTATTCTAAGGGATCACCTTAACCTAATGCAATGATTCCATCATAATATAATAACAATATCAATGTACTTAACAACATAAATTCGCCAATGACCAAAATCACAAGTCACAATTAAACATTGGTTGTCAACTTGGAAAAGAATGCGAAATCAATTAGTGAAATGCTTGGACATCAAATCTCAGATAAAGCCAAGACCTAAACGGTTATTCCGGGCATTAGCCCACTGGGAATATCACCCTAGTATGCACTATAAATGGGGAGAACTCATATCTCCCGCACTAGAGCCAAACTCTAGCCATGTCACTTGTAACAATGTCCCAAGATAATCCAAAATATAGCAAGTTCAAAACTCATACATAATTATTAAGGCATATACACCACCTTCCATGCATAAGTATTTTGAAACCACACAAACAATGTCTCAGGGCTTCAAAGTCTAGAATGACATAATAAATGATAAGTACTCATCATGATATAATGTACAAAACAATATCACCAACTTATCAATTTAAACCATGCCTCAACAATAAGCTTTATGTACTAGATTACAACATTTTAGTATTAAGCTTCTAAAATAATTACAATTACCAATAGTAATTAACTAAAATGCTGGATTAACATCACAATAGTATAGTAATTCAAATCAATAGGAGTTCTATACAACATTAATAATCATACACAAGATACATACACAATATACATGATTAAATCAATAAATCCTAAGTCAATCATAAGGATTTCCTATAGTATGCAATACTCTAATTCTAAAAGCATGTACACAATATATATTAAACCCCAAAGGAATATAAAGCACTTACAATATAAACATACTACCACCCCTACCTCAATAGAGAATTGAATCTCTATAATCCAAGCTACCAAGCTCAAAATGGAAAACAAATTTAGGGTTAATGAAGAGGAGAATGGGAGGAAACTTTTATCTTGCAAGGATTATCGTCTAAGGTGAATGGAAGGAAGCCAAAAATGAAGTCAAAGCTATCAACCAAGCTTTTCTCCAATGGTGGCTAGGTTAGGGCTTTTGGAGAACAAGTGAAAATGAAAAGGAAAAAGTGAAAATGGTGAGTGGATGGTCTAGAAATCCTCCATTCACTGTGTGTTCTTACAATACTTCTCACACACACACAATGCAAGACTAAATGGAGAACTTGCACTTGTCACAAATCAATGGCTCCTTTCTAGGCTTAATCTTAAGCCTACACTTATTAACCATCCAAGCCAACAAGTGCACCAATCCCAGGCCAACAAGTGGGTGAATCTCCACCCTCCAAATGTCAATAGATTATGCTCCCAAGTCTCCCCACCTAAATGCCAACAAGTGGCACCATGAGAATGTGACACTTATCACATTTTCCAAAATTGCAAAAAAGTTCTTTTTCAAAATATCTTACAAATTAAATTACAAAATGGTCCCTAAGGCGAAAAATAATTATTTTACATAATTACAATAAAACCCCAAAAATCAAGAATAATTACATTAAAGTATACATTCATGCCCTTTATGAAAAAAGTAAGCAACTACAATGTATTTTTTTATAAAAGTGAAAATACAAATGTCATGGATCTAATGACCCGGCCTTTTTCCTCCTTTTCCATTTTCGGCGATTTTCATTTTTTGACTTTTCCCTATTTTGTCTTTTCCCTATTTCGTCTTTTTCCCATTTTTCGTTTTTCCATGCATAACCTCACTTGTTATGCTTGGATTTGATTCCAGTTTTGCATGCATTCATGGTATTTGATTTCCATGACATTTGTATTTTTACTTTTCATGAAAAGCATGCTAGATTAGTACTTTTCTTGTAAAGGGCATGAATGCATACTTTAGTGTAATTATTTATAACTTTTAGGGTTTTAGTGTAATTATGTAAAATAATTATTTTTCATTTTAGGGACCTTTTTGCAATTTATTTTAGAAGATATTTTGAAAAAGGACCATTTTGCAATTTTTGGAAAGTGTGACAAGTGTCACACTCTCATGGAGCCACTTGTTGGCATTTGGGTGAAGAGACTTGGCGCCATGAGTTTCTTGACAATTGGAAGGTAAAGAGTCAACCATGTGTTGGCCTAGGATTGGTGCACATGTGGCCTCTGATTTGTGACAAGTGTGGGCTTGGGATTTAGTCTTGGAAGAGGCATTGGATTAGTGACAAGTGTAGGATCAAGATTTAGTCTTGCATTGTGTGTGTGTGAGAGGTAGTGCAAGAGCACATAGTGAGTGGAGGATTTCTAGCCCTTCCACTCACCATTTTGCACTTTACCTTTTTCATTTCATTGTCTCTCATGAACCCTAGCCAATCCACCATTGGAGGAAAGCTTAGTTCATAGCTTATCCCTTCAATTTGGCTCACTTCCATTCACCTTAGAGTAAAAACCTTGGGAGAGAAAAGATTCCTCTCACTATTCTCTTCAATAACCCTAAACTTGTTTTACATTTAGAGCTTGGTTGCTTGGATGATAGAGATTCAATTCTCTATTGAGGTAGGGGTGGTTGTATGTTTATCATCTTTGGGTTTTATATATATCGGAGCTTGATATATATTGATTACATGCTTTGATAATCTTGTATTTGCATATAAATAGAGATTTTGTATGCTTGACTTAGGATTTGTGGATTAAAGCATGTATATGACTATTAAATTGTATAGGTAGGTTATTGTTTAATGATTTGCCTAATAATTGTGATTTCATTGAGGGTTTATGATGAATATCTTGAAATTACTCTTGTGTTGTTAAGTAACATAGATTTCATTAAAAGTCTTGTACGTATCACTTGAAATTATTTGTACGTAAATTACTATATTACATAATTAGTAATTGTGGCCTACATTAATATTAAATCCATGTGGCATAATATGTAGTATCATTAGCTTGCCACTTTAGACATGAAACCTTAGGGCATGGTTTGTGTGGTTTTACCCTACTTGTGCTTGGTAGGTAGTTCATGCATTGAGATTGTATAAATTTCATGAACTTGTTGATTTTTGGAAGCTTATAAGGATATGAAATGTTTGATGGCTAGATTTTAGCTCTAGTACGGAGGATAGGAATTCTCCTAAGTCATAGTGCGCACTAGGTAGTAGCTTGTGGGTCATAATTACCCAAAATAACTTGTATGGTCTCGTGGCCATATATCCTAGTCTTTCCATTACTTGATTTCACATTACTTTCCAAGTTGTAAATCATGGATTTCTTGTTGCTTGTGATTTGGTAAATCTTAGTTTTAATGTGGTTACTGTACTTGCTTATGTATACTTGGATGTTATGTGTTTACCGTTTCAACATTTGTATAGCTTGAGATGATCCCTTAGAGCACCATGGGAACATAGACGTTAGGTGGAATGCACCCTTGTAGTGGTCTATGTTTGGTTCACGTTATACTTGAAACTATAGGGTATGCGCATGCACCACATCCTACGAGTAACTTAATTACTCAGCCTAGTGGTTTGGGTTGTTTTTCAGGTAAAGAGACTATGTTCTTGGAGGCTCATCATCCTTAGAAGCTTTTAAGCTAAATGAAGCATTTTTGTATTTTGACATGCAAGTGTTTAGCATGCCTTTCTTTTGTTATTATATTTTGTATACCATGTATGTATGGTACTTTTAAAGATTATGTAACCTCCTTGATGTGTAAAGATGTTAAGTAATCACTTTCGACATTTTAAGCATGTATGTAATGAGGCCAAGGGCCAAGCATGTTTACTTTTGTACTGAGACACTTTTGGTAACAAAGTTTTTCTTCAAATGTCTTTTAATCAAATTTTGAGGTTTGAGAAGTCAAAATCTTGTAAATGATGTGTATGAGGCCCTGGGCCATTGTTTTACATTCATTTACTCATATCAAACTTGTTGACATGTTTACATTCTCAAAACTTATGAAAAATTTGTTTTACACATCTATTTTGAATTAAAGTATCATGGGATTGAAAGTTGAGGTAGTACCTTAACACCTTAGGCTCATAGGAGGTTCAGCAGCAGGTTTTCAAGGTGTTTCGGTAGACCAAAACTCCATTTCAGTCGACCGATGTCAAATGGTTTTGCATTTGAACGGTAACATCACATTCCAGTAGCCAAATCAACTATTCAAAGCTCATTTCGGTCGACCGAACCCTTATTTCGGTCTACCGCAATGAATTGCATCTTTCCTTCATTATTTTAGGACTCAACATCTCCATTTCAGTCGTCCAAAACTTCATTTTGGTTGACCAAAATAGCTAGAACCCGAGCCTTGCTTCTGTTGAGTTTCAACACTGACCTTCCAACTTCAAAGGGTCATAACTTCTTCGTTTCTAATCCAAATGGGGTGATTCTTGAGCCTAAACTCAAGGATTTTGAGTCATATTTCCAATGGTACAAATCCCATTCTTAGATTCCAAACACAGTGTTAGTTATTCATGTTTTAGGGAAGTAGTGTCAATTTTCACTTCAACCGGGATTGGGCATTTTGTGGGATTTTTAGCCAATATTCACGGAACCACGTGGAATATTTCAAAATGATTAGATTAGGTTGTATTCACCTTGTTTGACATGTTTGAGTCAAGTTTCTCTCTTTTCTTGTGAATTGACCTTTTTGCCCCTTGGATAGCAAATTTTATCCTTTTTGACCCTTACACCATTTTTGCTTTCTTTAAGTTCTGTGATCTCATGGGGGATCACATTACTATCTTGGGAGTGACTCTTATCTCTTAAGACCTTGGTTTATCATTTGCTTCCGCATCTTGGATCCATTATCGGATCAACTTTCGGTTCATTACTGACATACCGGGTTGAAAAACTTGGGCTGTCACAAGTGGTATCAGAGCACCTAGGTTTGAACACCTTAGGATGACAGGTTTTGGGTGCATATCATGCTTTTATTGATCTACCTTGATTTATGCGCATGCTTTTGATAACATGTTTTAGCTTTATAACATGTTTATGTGTTTCCTGATTACACGTTTGGTAGTATGACATGTCTTTATGCTTATATGCCTATATAGTTAAGAGCACCTTTGTTTGACATGTATGCTTATCTGCTCAAGTGCTTAACTGTTTAAGAAGTTTTCGTTAATTGTTTTAGCATGACCGTATGTTGCATATCTTGTCATGCTGTACAGATTCCGGCACCAGCACCAGCACCAGCACCAGCACCGGTAGTCAATGAGGCACTGGAGTACTTTATGCGACTACAGAGGGTTAAGATTGATCCATTTGCAGGGAGTTCAGATCCACTAGTCTCAGAAGCTTGGTTGGACCTTATAGTTCTCAAGTTAGACAGTATGGCGGTACCCACAGACAGGTTGAGGATTTCCTTGACTGCTTCTTTGTTCATAGGTGATGCAGATATCTGGTGGAGGTCTATGACCAATGTCCACAATGTTGAGTTGATGACTTGGAATGAGTTCAGGGGTTTGTTCTTTGAGTGCTTCTTTCCCAAGGCTATAAGGCGGGAGATGAGGACACAGTTCGCAGGTCTTTATCAGGGCACTATGAGTGTCATTGAGTATGAGACACGATTTACTTCTCTCTCTCGTTATGCCGAGGATATGGTAGCGACCGACGAGGCCAGGGCAATGAAGTTTTAGGATGGGCTACATCTTGACATCAGGCCACGGGTCTTAATTCTTGATTTGAGGACTTACAGAGAACTGGTCCAAAGGGCTATGCTAGCAGAGGCAGAGGAATGGGATCAGTTACGAATCAGGGGTTCATACAAGCAGCCTTGCGGTGACACTCTGTCATCTTCTAGGAGCCAGTGGAAAAAGGCGAAGGTCGGGGACAGTTCACGCACTTAGGGATAGTCACAGCAGGCTCGGTTTGTATCTGCAGTTCCAGTATCTTCGGGGTCGACCCGAGGAGTGATTTGTCACCATTGTCAGCAGCGGGGGCATATCAAGCCTCGCTGCCCACAGCTTCAGCCACAAGCTAGTCAGTTACAGGCTAGTAAGCCTACAGCTTCGACGAAGGGGGTTCACGGAGCTTGTCATTATTGCAAGCAACCAGGTTACAGAGTGGCATAGTTTCACAGGTCGCACCGGCATAGTCAGCAGTTGTGCAGTTAGGTTTTAGGGTGCCTCAGGCACCGCAGTCAGCAGCACCGCCAGTTGGTTCTTATCCGAGTAGAGGTTTTACACCTACTGCTTCTACATATCAGTCAGGCTATCAGGGCAGTTCACAGTAGGGCTCAGGGACTCAGGGACGAGCCTATACTCTTCCACAGGTAGATGCTTCCGCCGGCACCTCTTCAGTTCAAGGTATCTTTCCAGTTTTTAGTTCTTGGGCAGGGGTTCTTGTTGACACAGGTGCATCACATTCTTTCATTTCTGCATTATTTTTATATTTATTGGGTCTGGAAATCACATTTCGAGATAGTCTTCTCTGTGTTGACACACCAGTTAGGGATCCAGTGTCTTTGGATCGTGTTTGTCGGGGTTGTGCTATTGAGATAGCTGGGCGGACCTTAGAGTTCGATTTCTTTGTTCTTGACATGACGGACTTTGACGTCATTCTCGAGATGGATTAGTTGTCATTATTTCGGGCTACGATCGATTGCTTCTGCGGGAGGGTGTCCGTTTGCACTCCCAAGGGAGATTGTTTCCATTTTATGGGAGATCAGAGTGGTTCCCACCCAGCGATGGTTTTCAATATTGCTGACTGGAGTCGCCACAGATCCTACTTGGCTAGTTTGCTAGTTGACGAGGATAGCAGTTCGGACAGTGTGTTTCCGGTAGTTTTTGAGGATTTTGTTAATGTCTTTCTAGAGGAACTAACAGAGTTGCATCTGTCAAGGGAAGTTATTTTTGCCATTGACGTCATTCCTAGTACAGCACCCATCTCTATGGCACCGTACCGTATGGCATCGGCAGAGCTTGATGAGTTGAAAGGTCAGTTGGATGATTTGAAAGCTAAGGGCTTTATTCGTCCTAGTGCTTCACCATGGGGAGCACTGGTTCTTTTTGCAAAGAAGAAGGATGGGTCCTTGAGAATTTGCATCGATTATCGCAAGTTGAATCACGCTACGATCAAGAACAGGTATCCTTTGCCTAGGATTGATGACTAATTTGATCAGTTGAAGGGAGCGACATGCTTTTCGAAGATTGATTTGAGCTCGGGTTACTATCAGTTGAGCGTTAAGGATGAGCATATATCCAAGATTGCTTTTCGTACACAGTATGGCCATTATGAGTTTCTAGTGATGCCATTTGGTTTGACCAATGCTCTAGCAGCATTTATGGATTTGATGAACCGTGTATTCAGTGACTACCTTGACAAGTTTGTGGTGGTGTTCGTTGACGACATTCTCGTGTACTCAGCTTTGAGGGAAGAGCATAAGTATCACTTAAGAGCAGATTTACAGATCCTTAAGGATAACCGATTGTATACCAAGTTCGAGAAATGCGAATTTTGGCTACCAGAGGTGAAGTTCCTTGGATATGTTGTGTCAGGGGCCGGTGTTGCAGTGGATCAGTCGAAGATTGAGTCTGTGATGGATTGGGAGCGTCCGAAGATAGTGTTTGAGGTTCAGAGCTTTCTTGGCCTAGCTGGTTATTACAGGAGATTTGCTCAGGATTTCTCTCGTCTAGCAGCACCTATAACTCGACTTACTCGCAAGGGTGTCAAGTTCATATGGAATAAGGCTTGTGATTTTGCTTTTCAGGAGTTGAAGGTCAGGTTGACATCAGCTCCAGTTTTGATCATACTTGAACGTGGTTTGCGTTACGTGGTTTATTGTGATGCTTCGCGAGAAGGTTTGGGTTATGTTCTGATGCAGACTGAACGGGAGGTTGCTTATGGGTCTCGATAGTTGAAGACTCACGAGTTGAACTATCCGACACATGATTTGGAGTTGGCAGTAGTTATCTTTGCCCTTAAGGGGTGGAGACACTATTTGTATGGGGAGAAGTTTGAGGTTTTCTCCGATCACAAGAGTCTCAAATATCTCTTCTCTCAGAAGGATTTGAATTTGAGACAGCGCAGATGGGTTGAGTTCATGGAGGACTATGACTTTGAGTTGTAGTATCATCCGGGGAAGGCCAATGTGGTGGCTAATGCATTGAGTAAGAAGTCACGGGGTACTCTTTCTAGCATTTCCATTCAAAGATGGAAGATGCCAGAAGAGCTTACAGAGCTTGGTTTGCAGTTGTATGAAGATGTTTCACCGGCTATTTTGTTTAGCCTTGTGGCTCAACCTGCTCTTGTTAGTAGAGTTATTGAGGTACAACAGGAGGATGGGGAGATGAAGTCCATCCATGAGTAGATTTCAGGTGGCGGGAATATAGAGGGTTGGACCTTGCATTCAGACAGTGGTCTCAGGTATGGAGGGAGGATGTTTGTTCCTTTGTCTTGTCGTGACGTTGTTCTTTGAGATTTTTACCATTCTCGACTTGCAGTTCATCCTGATGGTATGAAAATGTATCACAATTTGCGGAGACAGTTTTGGTGGAAAGGTATGAAATGGGATGTTTCTCAGTTCGTGGCTAAATGCCTTACTTGTCAACAAGTGAAGGTAGAGCATCAGAGACCGGCAGGTTTGTTGCAACCACTACCAGTGGCAGAGTGGAAGTGGGAGCACATCACTATGGATTTCGTAACGGGACTTCCGAGATCCAATGCAGGGAATGATGCTGTTTGGGTTATTATTGACAGATTGACTAAGACAGCTCACTTCTTGCCTATGGCAATGACAGATGACGCAGAAAGACTTAGTGGACTGTATATGGGGCAGATTGTCAGGCTTCACGGGGTTCTAGTGTCCATTGTTTTGGATAGGGATCCCAGGTTCACATCTCACTTTTGGCAGAGTTTTCAGGAGGCTCTTGACACGGGGCTTCATTTCAACACAACATTCCATCGTCAGACTGATGGTCAGTCAGAGCGTACCATTCAGATATTGGAGGATATGCTATGAGGTTGCATTTTGGATTTTGGGGGTAGTTGGGAGGACTACTTAACTTGGTTGAGTTTACCTACAATAACAGTTACCAGACCAGTATTGGCATGGCACCTTTTTAGGCGTTGTATGGCAAACCTTGTAGATCTCCAGTTTGTTGGACCGAGGTAGGTGATACAGTCGCCTTAGGTCCCGATATTGTCTTTGAGACTACAGGGAAGATCAAGTTGATTCGGCAGCAGTTAGCTACAGCTCAGAGCAGGCAGAAGAGTTACGTTGACAAGAGGAGGAGATCCTTGTCTTTTGAGGTAGGGGACCACGTCTTTCTTAAGATTTCTCTACGGAAGGGACTTCTGAGATTTCGGCAGATGGGCAAGTTGTCTCTTAGGTTCATTGGACCATTTCAGATTTTAGAGTGCGTTGGTGAAGTTGCTTATCGTTTGGCATTGTTGCCAGACCTGGATTGGGTTCACGATGTTTTCCATGTATCTATATTAAGGAAATACGAGCTAGATCCATCGCATGTTTTACGGTGGACAAATGTTGTTGTTGATGAGGACGTGACCTATGAGGAAGGTCTAATCCAGATTCTTGATTCACGGAAGCAGGTTTTGCGGACCAAGACCATTCCATTGGTTAAGGTCTTGTGGAGACATCACAGTGTTGAGGAGGTTACCTGGGAGCTCGAATAGGAGGTTCGCTCTCAGTATCCCCATTTGTTCTCTCTTTCAGGTACGACTCGATTTCGAGGACGAAATCCTTTTAAGGAGGGTAGGTTGTAACGACCCGGTCTTTTTCCTCCTTTTCCATTTTCGGCGATTTTCTTTTTTCGTCTTTTTCCTATTTTGTCTTTTCCCTATTTCGTTTTTTTCCCGTTTTTCATTTTTCCTTGCATAACTTCACTTGTTGTGCCCGGATTTGATTCCGATTTTGCATGCATTCATGGTATTTGATTTCCATGACATTGGTATTTTTACTTTTCTTGAAAAGCATGCCAGATTAGTACTTTTCTTGTAAAGGGCATGAATGCATACTTTAGTGTAATTATTTATAACTTTTGGGGCTTTAGTGTAATTATGTAAAATAATTATTTTTTGTTTTAAGGATCTTTTTGTAATTTATTTTAGAAGATATTTTTAAAAAGGACCATTTTGCAATTTTTGGAAAGTGTGACAAGTGTCACACTCTCATGGAGCCACTTGTTGGCATTTGGGTGAAGAGACTTGGCGCCATGAGTTTCTTGACAATTGGAAGGTGGAGAGTCAACCATGTGTTGGCCTAGAATTGGTGCACATGGGGCCTTTGATTTGTGGCAAGTGTGGGCTTGTGATTTAGTCTTGGAAGAGGCATTGGATTAGTGACAAGTGTAGGATCAAGATTTAGTCTTGCATTGTGTGTTTGAGAGAGGTAGTGCAAGAGCACATAGTGAGTGGAGGATTTCTAGCCCTTCCACTCACCATTTTACACTTTATCTTTTTCATTCCATTGTCTCTCATGAACCCTAGCCAATCCACCATTGGAGGAAAGCTTAGTTCATAGCTTATCCCTTCAATTTGGCGCACTTCCATTCACCTTAGAGTAAAAACCTTGGGAGAGAAAAGATTCCTGTCACTATTCTCTTCAATAACCCTAAACTTGTTTTACATTTAGAGCTTGGTTCCTTGGATTATAGAGATTCACTTCTCTATTGAGGTAGGGGTGGTTGTATGTTTATCATCTTTGGGTTTTATATATACCGGAGCTTGATATATATTGATTACATGCTTTAATATTCTTGTATTTGCATATAAATAGAGATTTTGTATGCTTGACTTAGGATTTGTAGATTAAAGCATGTATATGACTATTAAATTGTATAGGTAGGTTATTGTTTAATGATTTGCCTAATAATTGTGATTTCATTGAGGGTTTATGATGAATATCTTGAAATTACTCTTGTGTTGTTAAGTAACATAGATTTCATTAAAAGTCTAGTACGTATCACTTGAAATTATTTGTAGGTAAATTACTATATTGCATAATTAGTAATTGTGGCCTACATTAATATTAAATCCATGTGGCATAATGTGTAGTATCCTTAGCTTGCCACTTTAGACATGCAACCTTAGGGCATGGTTTGTGTGGTTTTACCCTACTTGTGCTTGGTAGGTAGTTCATGCATTGAGATTGTATAAATGTCATGAACTTGTTGATTTTTGGAAGCTTGTAAGGATATGAAATGTTTGATGGCTAGAGTTTAGCTCTAGTACGGAGGATAAGAATTCTCCTAAGTCATAGTGCGTACTAGGTAGTACCTTGTGGGTCATAATTACCCAAAATAACTTGTATGGTCTCATGGCCACATATCCTAGTCTTTCCATTACTTGATTTTGCATTACTTTCCAAGTTGTAAATCATGGATTTCTTATAGCTTGTGATTTGGTAAATCTTCGTTTTAATGTGGTTACTGTACTTACTTTTGCATACTTGGATGTTATGTGTTTACCGTTTCAACATTTGTATAGCTTGAGATGATCCCTTAGAGCACCATGGGAACATAGACATTTGGTGGAATACACCCTTGTGATGGTCTATGTTTGGTTCACGTTATACTTGAAACTATAGGGTATGCGCATGCACTACATCTTACGAGTAACTTGATTACTCATCCTAGTGGTTTGGGTTGTTTTTTAGGTACAGAGACTATGTTCTTGAAGGCTCATCATCCTTAAAAGCTTTTGAGCTAAATGAAGCATTTTTGTATTTTGACATACAAGTGTTTAGCATGTCTTTCTTTTGTTATCATATTTTGTATACCATGTATGTATGATACTTTTGAAGTTTATGTAACCTCCTTGATGTGTAAAGATGTTAAGTAATCACTTTCGACATTTTAAGAATGTATGTGATGAGGCCAAGGGCCAAGCATGTCTACTTTTGTACTTAGACACTTTTGGTAACAAAGTTTTGCTTCAAATGTCTTTTAATCAAATTTTGAGGTTTGAGAAGTCAAAATCTTGTAAATGAAGTGTATGAGGCCCTAGGCCATTATTTTACATTCATTTACTCATATCAAACTTGTTGACATGTTTACATTCTCAAAACTCATGAAAAATCAGTTTTACACATCCATTTTGAATTAAAGTATCATGGGATTCAAAGTTGAGGTAGTAGCTTAACAACTTAGGCTCATAGCAGGTTTAGCAGTAGGTTTTTGAGGTGTTTCTGTTGACCAAAACTCCATTTCGGTCAACCTATGTCAAATGGTTTTGCATTTGAACAGTAACATCACATTCAAGTAACCAAATCAACTGTTCAAAGCTCATTTCGGTCGACCGAACCCTTATTTAGGTCTACCAAAATGAATTGCATCTTTTCTTCATGATTTCAGGTCTCAGCATCTCCATTTTGGTCATCCGAAACTTCTTTTCGGTCGACCGAAATAGTTAGAACCCGACCTTTGCTTCTGTTGAGTTTCAGCACTGAACTTCCAACTTCAAAGGGTCATAACTTCTTTGTTTCTAATCCAAATGGGGTGATTCTTGAGCCTAAACTCAAGGATTTTGAGTTCGATTTCCAATGGTACTAATCCCATTCTCAGATTCCAAACACAATGGAAGTTACTCATGTTTTAGTGAAGTAGTGTCAGTTTTCACTTCAATCGGGACGGGACATTTTGTGGGATTCTTAGCCAATGTTCACGGAACCTCTTGGAATGTGTCAAAATTATTAGATTAGGTTGTATTCACCTTGTTTGACATGTTTGAGTCAAGTTTCTCTCTTTTCTTG
This sequence comes from Cornus florida, assembly GCF_030987335.1. NCBI lineage: Eukaryota > Viridiplantae > Streptophyta > Magnoliopsida > Cornales > Cornaceae > Cornus > Cornus florida. Next base: position 68,955,957 of record NW_026775577.1, read on the forward strand.
TGAATTAACCTTTTTGCCCCTTGGAGAACAAATTTTATCCTTTTTGACCCTTACTACCGTTTTTGCTTTCTTTAAGTTCCGTGATCTCATGAGGGATCACATTACTATCTTGGGAGTGACTCTTATCTCTTAAGACCTTGGTTTATCATTTGCTTCCACATCTCGGATCCGTTATCGAATCAACTTTCGATTCATCACTGACGCACCAGGTTGAAAAACTTGGGCCGTCACAATGGAAATCAAATATCATGAATGCATGCAAAATTAGAATCAAATCCAAGTACAAAAAGTGAGGTTATACAAGGAAAAATGATAAACGGGAAAAAGACAAAATAGGGAAAAAACAAAATAGGAAAAAGACGAAAAACGAAAATCACCAAAAAAGGAAAAGGAGGAAAAAGACCTGGTCATTACATATTGCTTATTATGTGTTAATTTCATGTCATTTGATGATGTTTTGCAATCTAGAGGAATTTATTAATTTTTGTTTTACTAGCTTTCATTTAATGAAATAATGATTTATTGGCACCTTCGATGTTTTCTAGGCCTATTTTGTTACATGCCATGGTAGTTGAGGACCTAGGGCATGTCTTGTGTGTTTTCACAATTTGATTGTGTATAATATTAGATTAAGTGCATTTAGTATATGTATATATACTTGTTGTGCACTATTTGTTGATTTTAGAAGCTTGGGGATGTCGTAAGAATGACTATGGCTAGGGCTCGGCTCTAGTACGGGGGATTTGAGAGCCTTCTATTTTAGTGCGCACTTACGAGTAAGCACCCATGGGCTAGTAACCCAAATGATGCTTGGTGTCAGTTTTATTCCAGCGTGACGTCTAAGATTCCACTTGTTTGATTTCGCATTTTAAATTCTAAGTTATTTACTTTGCAAATTTATATTTTGTTATTTGGCATTTGATGTTCAATGTTGTTTAGTTGCTTATATATTGTGGTTTATAATGTAGATGTTCTAATGTAGCTTAAGATGATCCCTTAGTCTCACCTTAGACATCGACGTTAGGTGGCATGAACCACATGGATTGATTTATATCAACTTATAAGGACTTACAAAACTTTAGGTTATACGCATGTTCATTTCTTATGAGTAAACTTGTTTACTCACTCTCATTGTTGGGACATTTTTTAGGTAAAGAACCATGCTTTAGGGATGCACAACATCCTTGAAGCTTGCTTGTTGTCATGACTCGAGTTTTTATTCAACCCAGTGCGTCAGTGATGACCTGAAAGTTAACCAGGTAACGGATCTGAAATGCAGAAACAAAAGATAAACCAAGGTCTCTGGGGATACAACACGTCCCTAGGACACCAATGTGACCCTCAATGAGGTCACGGAACTCAAAGAAAATGAATGCGGAAGCGACGTTTCAAAAACAGACAAGAATGAACCTAGGGGCAAAATGGTCATTTCCAAGATAAAGGTGGGTGCTACTGAGTACACCATTGGAAAGACAATGAAAAATTAACAAACTTAGACTCAAGAATCACTTGATTCGGAGTTCGAATGAAGAAGATATGGCTAACGGAAGAAACAGGGGTAAAAAAGTCAAAAGTAGCCAACCCAAGCACATCTAACCGGTTACCAAACCTTCCTAACCAGTTAGGAGGCCAAAATAGAGAGTTCTCATTCTACCCTAAGTCATCTAACCGGTTACGAGAAGCCTACTACTCGCACACTTATACTACAGCTCAACAAAAACCTGGCAGCAGAGTTTTTTTTGGGAAAAAATGGGTTTTTAAGGGCCAAAATGACATTTTTTGGAAAACCACAAAGAAGAAACTCCCCTCAAAATTGAGTTTTCTATATGACAACATGAAAGAAAATGAAAAAAAAAAAACTCACTGTTAAATGTCTAAAATGCCCCTCCATGAAATCAGGTCATGAGGGTCAAAAAGCTGCTAAAATGCAAAACTGAAAGCTGAACTTTGCGATGGATTTTCGAAACCAAGATGATATTTTATGGAAAAACACGAAGAAGAAACCCCCCCCCCCCCCTAAATCACTAGAAACTCATAATGGTCATATTGTGTACGAAAAGCAGTCTTAGATATATCCTCATCCTTAACCCTCAACTGATAGTACCCTGATCTTAAATCAATCTTCGAAAAATAAGTGGCTCCCTTTAACTGATCAAACAAGTCATCAATCTTAGGCAACAAGTCATCAATCTTAGGCAAAGGATACTTGTTCTTGATCGTAGTGTGGTTCAGCTTACGATAATCAATGCATAGTCTTAAAGACCCATCCTCCTTCTTCGTAAAAAGAACCCATGTTCCCTTGGGTGAAGCACTAGGACGAATAAAGCCTTTATCTTTTAAATTATCTAATTGAACTTTCAGCTCATCAAGCTCTGCCGGTGCCATGCGGTACGATGCCATAGAGATAGGTGCAGTAACGGGAATGACATCAATGGCAAAGACAACTTCTAGAAAAGGAGGAAGCTCCGTCAACTCCTCTGGAAAGACATCCAGAAACTCATCTACAACTGCAAAAAAAACACTGTCTAAGTTGCTGTCCTCCTCAGCCAGTAGGCTAGATAAGTAAGACCTATGGCGACTCCAGTCACCAATACTAAAAATCATCTTCAGGTGGGAATCACTCTGATCTCCCACGAAGTGAAAACAATCTCCCTTGGGAGTGCAAACAGTCACCCTCTCACGGAAGCAATCAATCATAGCACGAAAGAAGGATAACCAATCCATCCGAGAATGACGTCAAAGCTCGTCATGTCAAAAACAACAAAATCAAACTCTAAAGTCCGTCCAGCTATCTCGATAGCACAACCCTGACAAACACGGTCCAAAAACACTGGACCCTTAACTGGTGTGTCTACACAAAGGAAACCATCCCGCTGTGTGACCTCCAGACCTAATGAATGTGCAAATGAAGCAAATATGAATGAATATGATGCACCTGTGTCAACAAGAACTCTAGCCCAAGAACTAAAAAATAGGAAGATACCTCGAACTGTAGAAGTCCCAGCAGAGGTATCGGCCTGTGGCAGTGCGTAAGCTCGTCCTTGAGCCCCAAATTGCTATGAATTGCCCTGGTGGCCCGACTGATGTTCGGAAGCAGTAGGCGTAGAGCCTCTAACCGGATATGAACCAACTGATAGTGCCGCTGACAGCGGTGCTTGAGGCACCCTAAAACCTGACTGCACAACTGCTGACTGTGCCGGTGTGGCCTGTGAACCTATACCACTCTGTGTTCCGCCTTGTAATTTTGGACACTCTCTCCTAAAGTGACCTGGTTGCTTACAATAGTGACAAGCTCCACAAACCCTATTTGTCGAAGTTGTAGGCTTACTAGCCTGTGGCTGAATGGCCTGTGGCTGAAGCTGTGGGCAGCGAGGCTTGATATGCCCCGGCTGCTGACAGTTGTGACGACCCTGGTTTTTTAGGCCAGCGTGTTCTGTGATGAACCAAAGGTTGACCCGATAACGGATCCGAATGCTGAAGCGAAAATAGAAAACAAGACTCTAAGAAGTCAAAGTGACCTTCCGTGAGGTCGTGGAACTCAATAAGGACTAATGCGGGAACGAATGATCAGAAAAAGACCGAACAGGCCCCCAAGGGCAAAATGGTCATTTATGAAAACTATAGATTCGGGTGTCACCGAGCACACCGGTGGAAGGACAATGAAAAACTAAACAATATGGACTCAAGAATCGCATGATTCGGAGTCCGGACGAAGGAGAAACGGCATGACGAAGAAAAACGAGCACTTAAGGTAAAAAGGGTAAACTGGTAATTATCCAGGAAGAACTGGGTGCAACCGAGCACACCGTTGGAAAGACAGCGAAGAATTAGTCAAGTTCAAAAAAAAATTCACTTGAATCGGAGTCCGGACGAAGGAGAAAAGCCCAAAAGAAGAATTGACGTTGCGGCGGCCCGACGAGGGGCCATGACAGCCCCATGTGCACGCCCATGCGCGCGCCCATGCACGCCGTGCGCGCGCCGGTGCACACATGGCTAGCAGCAGGAGCCTATAAAGCTGCTGTGGGTTTGTTTTTCAAAAAAATCCAGAACAGAGGCTGAATTTGGAGGCCTAGATGAATTTTTTTGCAAAAATACAGAGAAGAAATCCCCCTCAAAATTGAGTTTTCTACGTGACTCGCAAGAGAATTAAAAAAAAAAAACGCAATGTAGAATGCCCGAAATGCCCCTCCATGAAATCTGGTCATGGAGGTCCAAAAAGCTGCTATTTTGAAAACTGAAAACTGAACTTCATAAGCGATTTCCGATATCAAGACGACATTTGCTGGAAAAACACGGAAAAGAAACCCCCCTAAAATCATGTTTTCTATTCAACCATGTTGAAAGAAGAAAATAAAACCACCGTGAAAGGTCCATAATGCCCCTAGATCAGAATATGGAAAAAAAATGCGAAATGAATTCACAAGAGGCTCAAAACACAAACAATAAGGTTTTGCCCGGAAATGACCATGCACGCAAATGTAACTTACCTATTTGGATGTGCTATAATGGTCCACGACTTAAGTATACCACCGATACAAAATCTGACCCCCCAATGGGCAAAAAGGCAAAAATGGAACTTGGGATGAAAACTCGGAATCCAAAAATACAAAACGGGATCAAATGACCATTTGGCCCTTGGCCACACTTCAAAAATGATTTATAAGACCCTATGAAAGAATGAAAATGGACTTCCCACACCCGATACAACCATGGTGAAGCAATGACTTGCGATTTTTCAAGATTTTCACAATATTTCATGAAGTTAAAAAGTACATAAAATATAATATAATGGTCATTAGCCTCTGGCCTCATCTCATACATATCAAATACATTGAAAGGAGTGTACTTAAGTACACATTACATACATGGAATCAAATATACATATTTTGACATATAAGTCTACAAAATGACATTTCATGCTAACATTTGCATGAAATGGAAACTTGAAAGCTACACGACATCCAAGGAATGCTAGGCATCATGAACTAAGTCTTCGTACCTGAAATATGCCCCAGTATCGTAGGGGTGAGTAACATAAAGCTACTCGTAGGAGATAAGCATGCATTGACCTAGCATTTTACAAATTTATCACCTTAAGGTGAAACATGTCAAAGGGGCTCATGTCACCTAACGTCTATGTCCAAGTGAGACTCGGGGAGCATCCTAAGCTACCTTAGAGTCTAAGCAACAAGAATCATGATATACATACGTGTATGAAACGAATCATGGTTGGGATAATCCAAAGAACATGACAAAAAGAATGCTTGAGCATAGATTAACATGAATTGCATTTTCAATACAATTGAACTAGGTCTAGAGTAATCCATACAACATGACAAAAGCATATTTGAATACAAGTTAACAAGAATCACATTATCCATGCAATTCAACAACAAAAGAGCTTGTTATACAATGCAACAAGGTTTAAGTTCTCAAAGCCATCAACTTAGAATCTAAAGCACAAAATAACAGTAGTGGTTCTCAAGGTTATCAACTTGAAGTCTAAAATGCAACATCAACTAAATATAACAATTTAGCATGATTAGAATATCTAATACCACACATCAAGACATAGATTCTCTAAGTTATCAACTAGAAATCTAAAAGTGTGAAATCAACTAAATATAACAATTTAGTATAGATGTACTTAACAACATCAAATCGTCGATAGCCAAAACCACAAGTCACAATATAATATGATTGCAAACCTAGAATTGGATACGAAAAACAAATAGTGGAAGACTTGGACATCACGTCTCGGACTAAACCAAGAATAAATTGGTTATTCCGGGCATTAACCCGCTGGGAAGACCACCCTAGTGCGCACTATCTCAATTGGGGAGAACTCATACCTCCCGCACTAAAGCCGAACTTTAGCCATATCACAGTAACAATGTCCCAAGACTCCAAAATAATTAAGTTAACAACTTATATACGTATTAAACAGCACACGAAACTACCTTCATACACAAGTAGGTTGTAACCACACAACACATGCTCTAAATCCACAACTACTATAGGATGACAATGTCGAATCTTCAGAACGCGATTCGTTACGCACTATAATAACATCAAATATCGAATCTTCAGTGTGCGATTTGTTACACGCTATGCATGAATGATGTTAAATACGAAATGTGAAAATCATTACACAAGGCAACAATATATTCAATAAGGAAAACATATTCTTATGAGTATAAACATAGCAACTATGTTATCCAATGCTCAAAACATAACCAAATGAATATACAACATGTCGAAGTCCATGATTTGAATATAGAAACCACTTCTAAAACACAACTAGATCATGGAGCAATTTGATAGAATTTAAATAGATAAACACAATTAAATTCTATAGATTCCGATTTAATTCCAATTAACCTCAATTTAACACATGCTAAAGGACATGGCAAGGTCATCACCTATATCCATTCTAAAACTCAATTAGGTTGTTAAAACAACAAAGTAGAACTTTAATTAAATCATGCTAATTTAAATCCCAAGGTTCTAAAACAATTTCAAATAGTCCCAAATTAATATATACTAGTAAACAAGTCATGGCCAATACAAACATCAAGTCAAAACCTTAATTAAGCTAATGGGACCACAAAATAGATTTTAATTAATTCTTTTAATTAAAATCTCTAGATTTTTAAACTTAACCAAATGCTCTCAATTTAACATATCTTAGAGAATATGTCAAGGACTAATGTAATATCACATTACAAGTTTATTTCATACAAGTTACACCTATGTAAATTAAACTTTCACTAAAGTTAAATATAAAATAAATGTTGCAACTCTCATGCAATCAATCCCAATTTAATATATGTGAACAACCACACCAAAGCTTAATTTTCTAGCATGCCACAATACAATTCTAAGTTGTATATCACCATGAGGATTAAATCTTAAACATGGAATTTAATTAAATAAAAGGTTTCAAAACCTAACCGAATATTCTAAATCAAATATATGTAAAACTATATGGCATGTAAATCAAGAATATCAAGTCGGAATTTAAATAGAGTGAATAGTGCACTAGGGGCAAATTAATTAATCAAATTAATTAATAATTACTAATTTTCAAAACACCTCCAATTACTTTCAAATTCAACTATGTTGAAGAGCATGCTAAGGCCTAATATAATATGCTAACACATATTAATTTTAAGCTAGTTAAGGCCATGTGAATTAACCTTTCACCTAAGATAAATATTAAATAAAATCTTTAATACTTATTCAAATGTTCCAATTTTAATACACGATAATGAGCATATCAAGGGGCAATATAAAATCATACTATATGTTTAAACCAAGTCATGAGCAACGGAGAAAATTAGATCCCGTATAAGAAAAATAAATAATAAAATTTCTAGATTTTATATTTAATCATACAAACAAGTAGTATAAGCATCACAAGCATGCTATATAACAAGAATTTAAACCTAGAACATCTCCTACCTCAATTTGAGATGAAAATCTCAAAAGCCATCAAAATGGAACGGCTCCGAATCCGATGAAACTACTAGGTTTTGTTGGGGACAACGCCGTGAACATAACCCCCATGAAAGCCCCATCAAAATCATAACTTGACCTTAAAACCAAACTCAAGAAATGGTCAAAACTGAATTCTAAAAAGGGGGAAAGGTAGAGCACGGCGAGGGGAACAACAAACGTTAAGGCCGAAGACTTTCCATCAAGGAAAAGTGAACCAAAAGAGGAGAGAGAAGATGGCAACACCCCTTGGGCTGCCATGGGAGCTCCAGGTCGTGCATGAAGAGGGGAGAAGATGAAAAATGAAATATCTCACCCCCCTTTTATAGAAATCTCAAAAAGTGCCCCGAACGGGCCCCGCCGGGTCTGAAAAAGTAAAATTTGAGTAAACGCGCTCAAATGGCAAAACTTTGTGAACAATAAAGATTCAAAATGATAAAATATGAACAACAGAAGAAATCGCATTGAAAACCGAGTCCCGAGTAGAAAGTTATAGCCAAAACAAGTTTGGCGCAAACCGGGGCCAGAAACCCTGAAACTGGAAAACATCGACCAGGAGGAAATTCCAAGAGTACACAACTCGATGAAATGTGAAAATGAATCCTATATGAGGATCCAGGCTCAAAACAAGACATTTTGCAATAACTTTCATTAATTGCACAATGGCCCCTCTAAAAAGTGAAAACTGCACTTATGGCCCAGAATGAAAATATCTTCCAAAAATATTTTCTTAAAAACCCCTGAAATAAAATATCTTCAAAATATATTTACGAAAAACACCCCAAGAAAAGAAAATAATTTCAAAGAACTTTGCATCCATGCCCCTATAGACACCGGGAGAAGCCAGAGTACTTTCTTGCAAAAGTAAAGATACGTATTTCGAGGAAACCACTCAAGATGAAGGCACGTGAAGTCAAAAACCAACTCTGAGCATGAGAATTGAGGTTGTGCCAACAATGTGACAAATGGGGAAAGACATAATAGGGAAAAAGACGAAACAGAGAAAAGGACAAAAGACGCATAGTGTCCAAAAATGAAAAATGCGAAAATGACTCGGTCCTCAAAGGAAGTTGTCAATTCACATGAAAGAGTTTCAGAAACCAATTCTGAGCACTCGAGACGACACTAAGCGACACGAAATAGAGCTCAGAAAAGAAAATTAAACGAAAAAAATTCATTCGTAAAATTTCAGGAAAAAGGAAAGGAAGGCAAATAACCGGGTCGTTACAATAGTGGTGAAAAATCACTCCCTGGGCTAACCCCGAAGATACTGAAACTACAGGTACAGACTGAGCCTGCTATAACTGTCCTTGAGTATGTGAACTGTCCTCAGCCTTAGCCTTCTTCCATTGACTCCTAACAGATACTGATGAAGTCTCTCCATGAGACTGCTTATATGAACCCTTGATCCTGAGCTGATCTCGGTCATTTGCCACAGCCAACATAGCTTTCTGCACTACCTCCCCGTAGGTCCTTAATTCCAATACTGAAATCCGTGGCCTAATATAAAATGTAACCCATCCTGAAACTTCCTCGCCCTGAGCTCATCGATAGCTACCATCTCCGGTGCATAGCGGGAAAGAGAAGTGAAGCATGTCTCATACTCAATAACACTCATCCTGCCCTGATAGAGACCTATAAACTGTACTCTCATGTCCTGCCTCATAGCCCTCAGAAAGAAGCGGTCGAAGAACAATGTCCTGAACTCCTCCCATGTCATCACCTCCACATCGTGGATATTGGTTATGGACCTCCACCAGATATCGGCATCCTCCATGAACATAGAGGCAGTGAAGGAAATCCTCAATCGGTCCGTAGGTACTGCCATGCTATCGAGCTTGCGTACCATTAGATCAAGCCATGGCTCTAAAGCAAGCGGATCCATACTCCCTACAAACTAGTCGATCTTAACCCGCTGTAACTTCATGAAGTAGTCCAATGCCTCATTAGCAATTGGCGCCGGTGCTGGTGCTGGTGCCGGTGCCGGTACCGGTACCGATATTTGCATCTCTGCCATATGCTGATGAAACATTTGCTGAATGGACTCTGACATCCCCAGAGTTATTCCCTGCACAATCTATTCCTCATAAGTCGGCGCTTGTGGTGGATTAGGATCCACACCACGAGGTCGAGCCCTAGGCCTCTGGTCGTCGTCCTACCATAAGCTTAGGAGTGTGCATTAAGGCGAGGGCAAAGTTTTACATTTATAGAAGCCACTACTACCTTCACTAAAAATATAGTTAGGGTGAGTAGGGATCGCCCCAAGGGATTGGAGTCGAATTTGGTTGTGGAATCGCTATTAGGTTTAGTAAGTCGAGTGATCAAACAAATGGTTGGTTGGTTGATTAAACTAGAGAACAAATTAAACTAAATAATTGAATGCAATAAAGAGTAAGTAAGAGAGAGAGAATTCTTGGGGTTTAGAGGTCACCACCAAACAATACTTTTCAACACCCTTAACAAGTGACTAATGAGGGAAATGTGTGTTGCAATATTGATGTGTGTGTGTGTTTAGTTGATTCAATTAGCAAGGGTGACCAATTAAGCATACATTGTCCAATCTACATGTGAAAAGCACAATATATCTAGCAATTAAGTATATATTATCTAAATAGCATGTGAAAAGCACAATATATCTAGCAAGTCACTAATCATTTCTAAGCTCACAAGCCAAATACACCACAAGGTTAGAGACATATGCTACTTGCATTCAAAAGTATGGAACATCAAACAATAAGCATGGATTGTCCTCCCATCTAACAACTATGCTACCACTACACTACAATTAAGCTAATGAAATGAAATTAAACTAATTAAGCTAAGGGAGAGGCACAATCCATCAAGAAATGAGCATGAACCATCTAGAAAATTACAAAAGCATTCCTTTAAGCACTATGTTTTGACAATCTCTAGATCTATGGCATTAATACACATAGACATGCACCAATAACACAAGAAATAGAGACAAACACATGAACATCTATTCTAGCATACATAGACATATGGATAGACTGAAATAATCAATTAGAAGCATTAAACCACATAAATCATTGAATAACAAGATCTATATATATAAAAGTGCCAAAACATGTATTACAACACTAATCCCTCAATAATACACAAAATGAAGATGTAGAAAGCATGCTTGGGATTAACTCTAAGCCCAAGAGGATGTCTAGCCACTCATGGTAATGCTTCTCCAACCCTCAAGGGCTAACTCTATGGTAGAGATTTGCTCCTTGGTTGATGAAAAGTCTCCAATGGTGTCTCTAGCCTCCTCCTCCTCTAAGCTTGCTCTCCAAGAGTTCTTACAAGGTATGAGATGATATGATATGAGGTGTTATTATGTAAAAAGTAATCCTTATCTTTATATAGGTAGGTCAAATGAAACACAAAATGAGCTGGGGTCGTGCAAAAAATATTACCTAATGATTGGATAAAGGATAACTTTTTGTGAGCTAGAGATTTAACTTTTTCACACTGGAGGAAGTTCGATCGATCGAACCTTGGACTTGGATCGATCGAACATGGCTGAGATCAATCGAACTTAGGCTGGATCGATCCTCAATGGCAGCGCTTTTTGGTTAAAGACAAATCTGAGATATTTTGAAGATATTTTTAGGAAAAGGACAAAAGTGATTGTTAGGGTGGTACAACTAGATAAGATCAATCATTTGGATAAGGACAAGGCAGTTCGATCGATCGAAGAATGATGTTCGATCCATCGAACTTTGAGATCTCTGAAAATGTCATCATGGCTCTGATCCATCTTAAAGTGTTGAGATCGATCATGTTGGATTGATCGAACTTTGATCTGAGATCGATCGAAGATGTTGATTTCCACCTTTTTCTTCCTTTTGCTTCCACTTAGCTCCTTTCTTTGATTCATCCCAAAATTGCTTCATTTCTGCTCTTATTTGGCTGATTTAGCTTATTGTCGGGATAAGTGCATGAAAATGGAAATAATACGAAACCAATATAAAATGGTAAAGTAAGATAGATAAAGGTATTAGAATGCCTAAGCTTAAGGGGTTTAAATACGCACTTTCAGCGCTCATCACACTCCCAAACTTAAATATTGCTAGTCCCTAACAATGAACTAGAAAGTAAAGGAATGAAATAAACAACTATACAACAATGAACTAGAAAGCAATAAATGGATAACGCCACTTTCGTAGGGAACATGATTGCATTTAGCATATGCAACAAGCCTTTTAAACCTCTAGGTTATCCCTAGTGGACGAGTGAAGTCTCGTGAGGGTTTCCAGAAATGATACCCATAAACATTAAGCTCATTCTTTCAAAAGAGACACCAAAATTGCAAATAAGCATTGGGAGAAAACTACCTCAAGTATGCAATTTTTCGAACATTTCTAAGCAATCTCCCAAAATCTCAACATCAAGCAAGCAAGTATGGTCCTCCACATATCAAGAAAATTATCATGCAAATTAAAACAACTCTAGAATCCTTTTGAGTGGACCGGCATCAAATATGTTGCTATCTAAGCCAACTAAAGGATTAATCACATCCTTACCCTTAAACTAGCACACAAATCTAGTACCGATCATCAAGACAAAAAGTGGACCTTTTATTAAAGCTTATTGATCTAGGTGCGCTTATTCTTTTCACTCAATTTTTTATTTTTTTTTTATTTTTTTATTTATTATTATTTTTTTTTCATGTGTTAGGTCAATGACTCCCAAATCAGATGGCTTTAGGGCATTAGGTGCTCAAACACCCCTACAGACTTGCAAGCTCAAATCAACTAGACTACAAATCAAGACAACCTCCATCTAATTATTTAACACTTCTCACCTTTTGGGAGAAGTCCTCACTTTTTATTGCTTTTGTAACTTTTCAACTTTTTTTTTTAATTTTTTTTTAATTTTTTAATTTTTTTTTGAATAAATGATTATTAACCTAGAGTTTGGGCCTTCCACCTTTCGGCGCGAGAAATTCAGTGCTTGATGAGGCTAGAATCCCGGCTACTTAGTAAAAAGGGGTTTTTATCCACCTTTATCAAGAATGAAAACTTTCAATGCATTACTAGCCCAATTAGGATATAACCGATTCAATAATCAACAAAGCATGTACCCCACAAGTGAATGCTAGTGTGCGCCTGTGCTAGTGTAGAATCCTAGAGTGAATCTTAAAACAATCACAAAATCATGATGATGTGGACCACAGATGCAAGCAAGATATCAATCTTTCAAAAAATTACTCCCAAATGTCATCCATAAGGCATACAAGGAGTATTAGACTCTCAAGTCAAGCAATTTTTAAATTTTAAACAATATAGTCCTCAAAAGATCAAAATCATAGCTAGATATGGACCAATCATAGAAAATATCTCAAATACACAAGTCATGCTCAAAATTTTGAATTTAAATGCAAACACTGTAAAGTACACCATTACCCCCAAACTTAAACGGCACAATGTCCTCAATGTGCAAAGAGAACAAAAGGAAAGAGTACCGGTGTAATTAAGGTAAAGAATGGCTGGGACTGAAGTATCCAAAGTGGGTGGCATGGCCCCCCCAAACTTGGGATTAACTGTGGTCCGGAAATTTGGCACTCGGATAAACTCATCAGATAACAAAAAGGGATAATCAGTGCACAGTGGACATGCAAGTGTAAATGAAATAAAGCAGTGAGAGGGGTATAAGGGTGGTCCTGAAAATCGGGTAGCAATCTCTCTCACTGTAGTCACTGTGATGCACCTGATGGAGTCAAACATACAGAAATAAGAATATAACATATGTCATCCATAACAAAAGCATATATAAGGAAAATAGAGTACTGGATACATTAAAAGATCAAAGCCGACAGACTGGCTGCACATAATATACAGTGATAAAAATGAAGTATAGAACACAGAGCTGGAGTATAAAGATATAGAATAACTGGAAATCTCAGGTGGAGGAGGCAGGATGGGCAGGGCGAGCTCCGCGGATATCGCGAGATAAGTCTCGAAATGCAGTCATGACATCCGTGCGGAATGTAGCAAAATCAACTCGGCCCCTTGGCTGCCATGGCTGCCGGCCATGGAGAAGAGAGAAGAAAGGTTTGACTTTTCATTTCATGTCCCCCTATTTATAGAATTTCAAAAAGTGCCCCGAACGAGCCCCACTGGGTTTGGAAAAGTGAAATTTGAGTAGACGTGCTCAAACAGCAAAACTCCATGAATAAAAAAGAACCAGAATGAGAAAAAAAATGAATAACAGAAGAAACGGCGTCGAAAACCGAGTCCTGAGCAGGGCTATATACCCCAAATAAGTTTAGTGCCAACTGGGACCGAAAACTATAAGGATCGATCGCAAAACAATTCTAAGAGTACCTGACTCGACAAAATGTGAAAATGAAACCCGTATGAGGATTCAAGCCCCAAGGAGACACTTAGCAATTAATTTTCATTAATTGCACAAAGGCCCCTATACAAAAGGATAACCGCACAACTAGCCCATAATGAAAATATCTTACAAAAGATATTTTCTTAAAAACCCCTGAAATAAATATCTTCAAAAGATATTTATGAAAGCACCCCAAGAAACATCAATGTTTCTGAAGAATCCTTTCATCCACGCCCTTATGAGAAAAAGAAACAACCGACGAGCTTTTCTCCGAAAGTAAAGTTACGCGTTTCGAGGAAAACAACTGGAATGAAAACTCATGAAGTCAAAACTCAACTCCAAACACGAAAAGTGAGGTTGTGCCAACAAAGTGACAAACGGGGAAAAATACGAAAAGTGAATAGTGTAAAAAAAATGAAAAATATGGAAATGACTCGGTCCTTTAAGGAAGTTGTCAATGCAAAAGAAAGAGTCTCAAAAACCATTCCCGAGCACTCGAGACGACATTAAGCAATGAGAAACAGAACTCGTAAGAGAGAATTCAACGAACAAAATTCATCCGTAAAATTCTAAGAAAAAAGAAAGGAAGGAAAATGACCAAGTCATTACAAACTACCCTTCTTAAAGAGATTTCGTTCCCGAAATCAAAAACATTCCCAGAAGAACCGAACAAGGACCGGACCCATGGTCACACCAAGGAACAAATTATAAAGTACCCAAAGATCAATGAAGAGACACAAAACTGTGAACAGTGAGACACCTCTTCAAACGAATTGACATACTAATCTAATGTCAACCACCCAAAGGAGACCAAGGCAACTACACGATGGAACAAGGAATACAACCATAAGTAACGTGGTAGCACAAATAGCGGCTAGAATCTACCCACAATGTACTCAAGGTACGGTAGCATCGACAGCATCAAACGCCCACCCACACTCATATTACTAGCTAGGTAATGCAAGGTAGCATCGACGGCAACTAGCACTCACCCACCACACACAACTTGTATAGTAGCATGACAATATAAAGCCCTAATTTGTCACCTGCCCCCAACAAGCTTACACGTGAAAACCATCGATACAAATGACATCAATGTCAAAATGATCATTACCAAAAGCATCACAGAAACTAAGCATTTTGTGAGAGTTGAGATATGGTCCAAAGATGTCCGACCAGACCATTCTGGCTAATCCTAAAACTCTGACAACAATGTCATAGGTATAGCTACGCTTAAGGCCTTAAATCCTCAATACTAGAAAAATTGACCACCCCAAGTCTCAAAACACCGTTGTCAACCACACCAGTCACAAATCCAAAGCTTGACAAGTCTGTGCCCTCAAGCCAATGAATCGGACCTTACAAAATCAAACAATATCACCATCGCCCTAGTCACAATGACTCCCAACATAATAATGCACCCTAAAATCCTCCACGTCGTCCTAAAGCTGACCTACTACAAGGCTACGCCTTAGAATTAAGACACTGAATCAAACTCTCACTAACAATCCTGTCAACTAAGGTCACACCACCCCAAGCACAATACAGGAATGATAACAGAAATGAGCTAAATAAAGTGATTAGCCATTAAAACATACACATATATATACATAAGTATACATTCACAAGTATACTACACAATATTGAAATGGAAACGCAATATATATATGTACAAGTATACATTCACAAGTATACTAAGCAGTACTAAATCCATGGCAGACAAGTATACAAGCTCACGTATACTATACCAAAACAAAATGAAACAAACAACACGCAAGCATACTAGGTACAAGTATACTAAACGTAAATGAAATTCTACTTACAATTTTACCTAAACTATATCGCACCATATAACTAAACACATAGTGTACAAAGACAATCAAATATGCTACCTATCACATAGGGGTCAAGTAACAGAAACACGCTACACATCACCTATAATGCTAGCATGATAAACAGATATAGTAAATGGAAAACACATCATTTATATCAGCACATAACCACCAAATAGTCACATCCCCTAAACATGTTTCTAAGGCATGCTCAAACAACAAGGCATATAAACATGTAAGAAGGACTATGCAAATAACAATCCTACAAAATCATATGCAAAAAGGGATGAAATGCCACTCAAAACGACAATCTCAAAGAAGGTAAATCTCAAAAACCCCGATGAGTCCAATCTCCCACCATGAGGAAATGAATCATCTCCTAGAATGAACACTAAGGTTCCCAAAACCAAAAGCCTACAAGTCTTTCTCAAGACTGGCTCAACCCCAAGGTGGAATCCTAACACCACACCCAACAAACAACGATGTAATGAATAGTTCCAACACTAGACATTAACAAGAGAACACCTTTCAAGACACTGATAAGTTCGATGGGAATTCTACAGGATCCTATCAGAACCCTAAACACAATCCCAAGTCTCCGATGATGAGGGAGAGTAATTAATTGCACCAATGCAATTAATTACACAGAAACACTCACACCATAACCTTAGCTCGTATGAGTTGTCCAAGGCAAGACAAGTAGAATCCTAGGTCAACGCACCTATCAAATTCTTAATCATTTCTCTAAGAAGAAAGGATACGAGAACCTCACCATTAAGGCTCACGAACACAAAATTCCCAATTCCCAAGGAAGGACTCGAGTCTATCCCGACTCATCATCCCATGATGCCAAAAATAAGACCCCAATGACATCATCATGTCAAGGTCACCATGAAACCCCAAGAGATGGTACCAACACTCTAGACACTCCCCGACCATGTCATGAAGCCACGAAGGACGAAGGAAATTAAACGGTGCCTCCCTAGCCCACGTCTCATTCCACCAGACAAAGATTACGATTCTAAGGTCACATGAGCCTTACTCGCATCAATCGTCAGACTAAGGTCTTGAAACCAACAAAACAGACAAGAAGCTTTCTGTCGTGGGTTCCTTACAGAATGAATTTCTTCGACCCAAGGAAGAAACTCCGCAAGACAAGAATGCACCCAAGGGACACAACGGACCCCGAGATACAATGCCCTAGCATTGATCTCAACCAACCAAGCTGGAACAACCTACAATGCCTAAACAAGATAAAGAAGTAAGCAGTTTACACGTAACATAGCAATGAACTAAATACTTACACAAATAGTAAAAATCACATAAGGCATGTCGATGTATGTATCATACAATCATGCTAAGATGAACAAGCATATATAATACGCTAAAGCAAACAAGCATATCCAATATTCTAAGAAGACAAGCATAAAATAACAAGCTAAGATAGCCGAGCATATACAATGTACTAAAGCTGACAAGCATACACGGTATGCTAAGGCAAACAAGCACATATAACACGCTAAGGCAAACAAGCATATACAATGTACTTAGGTAGACAAGCACACACAATATTCTAAGGCAGTTAAAGTAAATACAACATACTAAAACAAATAAACATATATATCATGCTAAACTTCTAAACATACGTCCACATAAGCACGTAAACATGTTATCGAATCAAAACATGTTATTAAGAAGCAACTAAAAACATAGAGCTTGGTAACACAAGCATGATATGCACCCAAAACCCGTCGTCCTAAGGTTTTCGAACCTAGGAGCTTTGATACCACTTGTGACGACCCTAGATTTTTACCAACCCAGTGTGTCCTATGATAACCCGTAACGAATCCAAAATGCGGAAGCAAAACATAAATAAGTTTATAAAGATGTACATCATCCCTAAGATATGAGAGAGGCCTTCCCAGGAGTCCCGTGACTCAGCAGAAGGAAGACCGAGCTAGGGTTTCAAAACCCTCTAAGTACTAGACAAGGGCAAAATGGTCATTCCAAATTGAAATGGGTGCCACCGTGTAGACCATTGGGAATATGATGAAAAATGAACGAAATTAGACTCAAGAATCGCTTGATTCGGAGTCTGGATGACAAAGATATGAAGATAGAATGAAACGATGTCCTCCGATTAAGAGATACCACAACCTTATCTCACTAAAACTGTCACAACTCTCATTACAGTTGGAGTTTCTATGTGTGGTTGGTACCATTAGAAAGCGGACTTCAAGGTCTTGAGGTTAGACTCAAAAGTGACCCAATTTGGACAAAAATTAAAGAAGTTATGACTATATGAAGTCAAAGCAACAGTGTTGCCCTAAAACTGAAGAACGAAGAACTGAAATGTTTAGGTCAACCGAAATGTCATTTTGGTTGACCGAAATGAACCCAAAATGACCCCCAAATCTGAAAATGAAGGAAAAACACATCGGTCGACTGGTTGTGGCCCAAACAGTACTTTAGCTACTGGAATATGCACTTAAACTGTTCAAATGAAATCATAAAGACACCGGTCGACTGAAATGGCATTTCGGTTGGCCGAAATGACTCGAGAAATTGCAAATGCACCTATTATGCACTCAAAAATGAAAAGAAGTTCCTAAATCTCATTTGAATCTCCCATAACATGATCAAATTTAAAACTATGCATTTGTGTACTAATGTGAGCAAACACGTAAATATAAAATAACATTTTAGACGCGCTACAATGGCCTACGGCCTCATTACATTCCATTTACTCCAAATGACATGCAAAACCTCTAAAGTTGATTAGAATACATTTTTAAACAAAATATAGCACCAAATGAGTACAAGTGCAAATATAAACATGCTTGGCCCTTGGCCTCACGTCATACATATCAAATGTGCGTCAAAAAGTGTGCTTAGGCACACATTACAAGTCTCAAGGTAAAAAAATAACATTTTGATCAAACTTTGCATTATAACTTAAATTAACAAAACGATGCATGCTAACACATGCATGCTCATTAAAATACATTTAAAAGAGCTTCAATCCATCAAAATGACCTAGGGATATTGTGCGTCCTGAAACCACATTTTTTTTTGCCTAAAACGGGTTGCATTCAACGAGGGGTGAGTAAACCGTATTACTCATAGGAAATGGACATACATAGACCTAACTTTTTACAAGGTTGTCACATTAATGTGGAACAATTCACAAGGGGTCATGCCACCTAACGTCTATGTTCCAAATGAGTCTAAGGGATCATCACAAGCTACTCATGCCATTGAAATGAACTACAGCATACAAGTATACGTGCTCAAATATACAAATAATGTTGAAACTCGGTATACGACATACAAACATACATTTACAAGTATACTAAACCATATTAAACAAGTTATGCAATGTCTAAACATACATACACAAATATATAATTAATATAAAAAAACTCGCAAATCAAGTATACAAACACAAGTATATTAAATGAGATCTAAATACACAAAGTAAGAATACAGTTCCAAGTATACTAAATGAAATCTAAACCCACAAGGTAAGCACCAACTCTCAAGTTATAAGTAATCCATGATTAACAACTTGAAATTAAATGTGAAATTGATAAGCGCTGAAAAGTGCGCATTTAAACCCCTTAAGTTTAGGTATTCTAGAACCTTTATTTATCTTATTTTCCCGCTTTAGATTGATTTTGTATTATTTCCATTTTCAGATACTTATCCCCAAAATAAGCTAACTCAGAAAAATAAGAGCATAATTAAAGCAATCTTGAGATGAATCAAAGAAAGGAGCAAAGTGCGAGCAAAAGGAAACAAGTGGTGGAAATTCAACAAGTTCGATCGATCTCAGAAAATATTCGATCGATCGAAAGTTCATCGATCTTAGCATTTCAAGATGGATCCAAGCTCTTTTGTCCTTATCCAAAGATCCCACAAAGTTCGATCGATCCAATTTTCTTTCAATCGATCAAAAAGATTCTATCTTATCCATTTGTACCACTCTACCTACCACACTTGTCTCTTTTCCAAAAATATCTTCAAAATATCTCAGAT
This sequence comes from Cornus florida, assembly GCF_030987335.1. Taxonomy (NCBI): domain Eukaryota; kingdom Viridiplantae; phylum Streptophyta; class Magnoliopsida; order Cornales; family Cornaceae; genus Cornus; species Cornus florida. The sequence goes on from NW_026775577.1 coordinate 68,975,675, forward strand.
TTGTCTTTATCCAAAAAGGCACCGCCATAGAGGATCGATCCAGCTTAAGTTTGATAGATCTCAGCCAAGTTCGATCGATCTCACCACAAGTTCGATCGATTGAACTTCCTCAAGACCGAGAAAATCCAATTTCCAGCTCCTTAAAAGTTATCTCATATCCAATCATTGGAAAAAATATTGGTGTACGAGCCCAGCTCATTGGGGGTGACATTTAACCTACCTATATAAGGAATATGAGCCATTCTTCACATATACAAGATACATACACTAGAGACACAATTTCCATATTCTTAGTGAGGAAGAAAAGAAGAGAGGAGGCTAGAGACACAAGCTTGGAGTTCTTCCATCAACTAAGAAGAGGAGCAATCTCTACTATGGAGTTAGCCCTTGAGGGTTGGAGGACACCATCCATGAGTGGCTAGACATCCTCTTGGGGTTAGAGTTAGCCCTAAGCATGCTTTCTACATCTTGATTTATGTATTTTTGAGGGGATTTGCATTGTGATAGTTGTTTTGACGTATTCATATACATAGATCTTGTTTATTCAATGATTTGTGTGGTTTAATGCTTCCAATTGATCATTTCATTCTATCCATATGTCTATGTATGCTAGAATAGATGTTCAAGTGTTTATCTCTATTTCTTGTGTTATTAATGCATGTCTATGTGTATTAATGTTATAAATCTAGAAATTGTCAAGACATAATGCTTAATGGAATGTTCTTGTGGTTTATTTGATGGTTCATACTCATTTCTTGATGGATTGTGCCTCTCTCTTAGTTTAATTAGTTTAATTTCATGTTATTAGCTTAATTGTAGTATAGTTGTAGTTTAGGTGTTAAATAGGAGGACAATCCATGCTTGTTGTTTGATATTCCATACTTATGAAAGCAAGTAACATATATCTCTAACCTTGTGATGTATTTGGATTGTGAGCTTAAAGAGAGGATTAATGGCTTAGTTTGATCTATTGTGCTATCCACCATGTTGCTTAGACAATATATGCTTAATTTGTTATCCATGCTTGTTGAAACAACCATACACACACATTATGTTGCAATACATGTTTTCCCCCTCATTAATCATTCATTAAGGGTGTAGAAAAGCTATGCTTAGTGGTGACCTCTAAACCCATCTCTCTCTTATTTTCTCTCTATTACATTTAATTGTTTACTTTAGTTTAAATCGCATCTTAGTGTAATTTAACCACCAACCAATCTTTTGATCCCTCGACCTACTAACCCTAATCTCGATTCCACAACCTAATATGACCCACCAATCCCTTAGGATGATCCCTACTTGCCCTAACTATATTTTTAGTGAAAGGTAGTAGTGGCAATTTATAAATGTAAAACTTAACCATAGCCCAACACCACTATCTTTTGGTTCAAGCTTTGGTGGGCCGCGACAAGCCACACTAAGTTTTTGGCGCCGTTGCCGGGGATTGATTTAAGGCAACGTCGTATTTGTGGAATCAATTAGGAAGTAGTACTCTTTTGATCGTGTCTTTACTTTATTTTTACTTTATTTTCATTTTGGTTACTTATTGTGTTGCTTCTTGTTTGACTAGGTGCATTAAGCTAGAAGGTGAGCAAAGGAGCATTTCAAGCAAGGAGCCAAGCAAAAGCAAGGAAAAAGCAAAAATCTAAAAAAAAATTGCAAATCTAAAATTGAAAATTAAATTGAAGTGCTAAAGGACCCTTTGTGAGCTCTTTCTTAACTTAATCTCTAGTTAAATCGTCAGCCTGCGTGGAGGCTTGTATTTCAATTCTTAGATAAATCGTGAGCCCACGTAGAGGCAATTTTATTATTCTTTACATATTGTTGATAGCATGGGAGTATGGGAACATTGTATGTGGAGGAAGTTTGTTGATAGTTGATTTGTTGCTAAGGTGAAGTGATTGTTCATTACTTTTTGCTTGTTGTGTTTTGTTGTGCATGCATGGTCGTAGATCATTGAAACCTACTCTTATCCCTCTTAATTTTTATCTTGAATCCGTTATTCAAAACCCTAGGGGAAGAGGAAGTTTTAGTCAATCCATTTCATCAATGGAAGGACATAATGAGGACCATGTGGAGGACATTGGTTACATTGACCAACAAGGTATCCTCCACCCCAATATGCATCATGATAACATACAAGTACCATTAGGCATGCCGAGGCCATTCATTCACCCACCACAACAATAAGGCCAAGTTCCATTGGGATTGCCAAGGCCAATCTATACTCCACAACCTCCCATCATCCAAGGCAATCAAGGTGCCCATGTTGCACCTCCAATTGCTAATCCTCCCCTTGCTTTAAGAGATCACTATGTGCCTAATGAATACAATGCACCCACATGCATTCAATTGCCACCATTTAGAGCATACCACTATGAGATCAAACCACAAACCATTCAAATGCTTCCTAACTATCATGGACTTCCTAGTGAAGAACCTTACAAGCATTTGGATGAGTTTCTTGAAGTATGTTCCACCATAAGATAAAGGACATGCCGGAAGAGGTCTTAACTTAAAAATTTTTCCATTCACCCTTAAAGACAAGGTAAAATATTGGTTTAACAATCTTAGGCCTTTTTCAATAACTTCTTGGGCAGAAATGCAACAAGAGTTCTTGAAGAAGTACTATCCGGTTTCTAAGACCAATGCCATGAGAACCTCAATTCGAGAGTTTTCACACGGGGATGGGGAAACGTTCCATGAGGCATGGGAAAGATTCAATGAATTGCTTAGGAAGTGTCCACATCATGACATGCCCAAATGGTAATTAGTTCAATATTTCTTTGAGAGCTTATCCAACAATTATAAAGGCATGGTTAATGCTTCTATAGGTGGCTCTTACATTGATAGGCATGAAGATGACGTGTAGCGCCTTTATGAGAGCATGAGTGAAAATTCTTTGCATTGAACTTTATCTTCTAAGAATGGTAGGAATTCAAGTGGAAGGAAGAGTGTTGGCTTACATCAAGTTGACCATTCCAATAAAATAGCCACCGAGATGAAATCTTTATCTCAAAGGTTTGATCAATTCTTGATCAACCAAAACTCTGCAAATCAGGTATCTTCCGTCCCTAACCATTCCCATCATGCATCCAATGAGACATGTATGACTTGTTCAAGTGTTTTACATTCTACTTCCAATTGTCCCCATGGACATGTACAAAGTGAGCATCATGAACAAGTCAATGCAACTTTTGTTAATCAAGGAAACAATCCTTATGGCAATCACTATAATCCTAGTTAAAGGAATCACCCAAATTTCTCTTGGAGAAACCAAGGGGAAGTCTCAAACCCTCCCCAAGGTGGTTATCAGGGGAAGTATGTTCCACCTCTAATGCAAAGCCAAAATTCCCAAGGTTTTAGATCGTCATTCCAATCACAAGGAAATCAATTTTCTAATTCTCATTTTCCTAATCAACCATCATATTCTCAAGGAAATGCTAGGAGTCCCGCTTTTGAAGTGAAAGTTTTGACCGCTCTAGGCACTCTAAAGGCAAACACTCAATTGCTTCATTCTCATTCTCAATCCATTGCTAAGCTAGAAACCCAAGTAGGGCAAATAGCTAGTACTTTAAATGCTAGAGAGAAAGGGAAAATGCCTTTGAATGCCCCACCCAAGCAATAATGTGTTGTGGAGACTCATTCCTCATCAGAAGGTCACACAATAGAGCATGTCAATGCGGTGACTACCTTGAGAAGTGGGAAGATTGTGGACAACCATTTGGGTATGTCCAATGAAGAGAGTGAACCGGTGCAACCCAAAGTTGACACCCGTCCCGTTTCTTATCATATTCCTCCTTCATTGCGTATGCATGATCTTTCAAATGAGAATGTGTTGAAAAGTGATTAGGTGATTTTGAAATGAAAAATTTGCAAAATGATTTCAAAACTTCTTGCGTTGAAGAGACTTCAAAGAAAATTTCTGAAAAGGTTTTTGAGCCAAGAGCTCCATTTCCGGATGCCTTAAAAGGATCCATTTCAATTAACAAGCAAAAGGCCAAAACAAATGAAATTATGGATGTGTTTAGGCAAGTGAAGGTCAATCTTCCACTTTTGGATGCAATCAAGCAAATTTCGGCTCATGCCAAGCTTTTGAAAGACTTATGCACCCAAAAGAGGAAGAACAAAAGCCAAACACCTAGGAAAGTGGTCTTAACCGAGCAAGTAAACTCAATTTTGCAACATAACATTCTTCCAAAGTTCAAAGACCCCGGTTCACCTACCACTTCATGTATCATTGGAGATCATATCATTAATCGGGCTCTTCTTGACTTAGGAGCAAGTGTTAACCTTCTTCCATACTCGGTATATGTCAAATTAGGCTTAAGAGACTTGAAACCGACGTCAGTGGTTTTGTAACTTGCCGACCGATCCATCAAAAAGCCTAGGGGTATCATTGAGGACGTATTGATTAAGATTGATAAATTTTTCTTCCCCGTTGATTTCGTTGTCATTGACACGGAACCGGTCCAGAATCTTAAGAGCCAAATTCCCGTTATCCTTGGCCGTCCTCTCTTGGCAACCACGAATGCCAACGTTAATTATAGAACGGGGATAATGAAGATCTCATTTGGCCACATGAAGGTGAAGTTAAATATCTTCAATCCGACCCCCAATTCATTTAACAAGCATGAAAAAGTGAATGTTGTAGAGAAATATCATGACCATGAATATGAAGGAATAGAGTCATTGTGTGAAGCCAAAATTCCAAAAAGTTCATCTTCAACCCTGAATTCCAAGAAAGTAGTTTCAAAATCTTGTTTTAAAAAGGCATGGAAGCCCAAAGATCATTTTGACCCAGGACCAAAAATTTCTTTTGAGCCTAATCCAACAAGTTCTCTAGTAAACCATTTGTTGGGTAGAGTTCAAAACACTTATCACCCCATCAAAGAGGGGATGCACTACAAGATGTTTGACCAAGGCTAAAAGAGCCCAACGTCTTGCTAGAGACGTTAAAGACTAGTACATTTTGTAAGGTGTCACAACCCTATTCCTCCCTCATTTCTATTTTAAATTTCATTTCTTGCAAAGTCTAGATATTTGGTTTAGGTTCATATACATTGCTAGGAACTGTGATTAGGATTGCATGCACTTTCATGTTGAAAATGAGTATTTTGCATAAGTTTGATCGATCTCCAAGGAGGTTCGATCGATCGAACTCCATAACTGCATTCACCTGCATCCAATCACCTCTCTATCTAATCGTTCGAAGAAAACTTGCATATTTCAGCTCTCTGTCCCATCGTTCGAACTTGTTCCTAGATCGATCTTTAGTTCTTCGATCAATCCAACTTCATCTTAGATCGATCTGCAGTCCCAACACTTAGAAAATTTTTGAACCTGCATCCAACCTGCATCAAAAGGCTCTCTGTCCCATCGATCGAACATGTCTATAGGTTTTTGCATGTTCGATCGATTGGAGTTATTCTGAGATCGATCTTGGAGAGATCGATCTCTGTTCTTTGATTTACTGTTTTGTTTTAAGTTTGATCTTTTGTTTTGAATTTTAAATTTAAAATAATAAATTATATATATTTTATTTTGTTTTATATTCCAAAAATATTTTAATTTTATTTATTTTTATTTTTATTTTATTTAGTTTTATTTTATTTTATTTTTTTCAAAAATCCAAAAAATATTTTTCATTTTTAAATTTTTGATAGTAAAAAAAAAAAATCAAAAAATTCAAAAGCTTTAAAACAATTTTGTCTTTTAGTGAGGAGAGATCGATCACAGTTCGATCGATCTGAGATTTCAGTTCGATCGATAAAACTGGTAATGGTATGTTTTTAAAAAATCAAGCTTAGGGTTATTAGATCGATCTAACACCCTCACCTTTATCCTTCACTGCTGCAACTCACCTCCCCACCTCTAGCGAACCCTCCGGCGAGTCCATCTCATCTCGAATCTCTCCACTTCATCTCGGATCTCAGATTTCATCTCCCTCTCAACTCATCTCTCGGTTGTGGGTAAGATCCGAGCCCCCTCTTTTGATTCAAGCTTATTCTCCATGAATCCATGCTTTATATGATAGATCTATGATGTCTTGATGATGAATCTTGCCATTGATGAAGCTTTGAAGCTATGTATATATGTGTATATATATATATATAGGTTTTATATTTTTTTATTTTAATTCTTGATTTTGGGGGTCACAGGCCAAGGAAAGTGACCAAATATGTTGATTTGTTGTGTAGAGGGGCCCACAAGCTTGTTTGTGAGGCCCCCGTGCCATCCACATCACAGATTTGTGACTTTTTGAGTTTCACCTTACAGTTCAATCGATCGAACTTTTTCTCAGATTGATTTGTAACAGATCGCTCTCACTTATTCACGATCGATCGAACTTGCATCGATCTCACATTTTTGTGATCGATCGAACTTCACAGATTTGTATCACACATTTCACACACCGTCTCTTGTGTTTCATGCTACCTCATACATGCCCAATGCCTGTGTTTTCCATATTGGATGCATTCCATACTTATAATATCTAACATACTTCACATCATGTCACTTAATCTTTGTCACTTGCATAGATTCATGTTCCTTATCTGTTTCGTCTATCTTATTTGACATACATGATTCTATAAACTATGCTTTAATTCTTTATACCGACACTGACTTCCTTTTTACAAGTTTTCCTTTTATTTTGCAGGCCATGGCTAGGGTAAAGACTGTTGGTCATGGACATTATCACCGCAAGGCCAGGCAAAGATTGGACGACGAGGTAGGTCTATCACACGTCCAGGACCCCATTTATGTGTCTGACCCAGAGCCCTCTCATATTCAGGAAGAGCCAGTAGAGCCTACTTCATCTCAGTCTTCATCCGCTGACAGTAGATTACAGTCTTCAGCTGAGGCATCTGCTTCACAGGCTGATGCTGAGGATGAGCACATACCATCTCTATCACCACCACCAGCTTAGCCAGCCTAGGACTTAAACCAGCCATTATCGAGATACTCACGCCTTCAGGTGGCGCATGAGTCGGTCTTTGACATAGACTACTTCTCCCGGTCTGTTCTTACCAGAGCAACATATGATGATATAGACCGGAGGGGCATCTCAGCCATACTAGCCCCTGTCACATACCCAGTGTACCCGAGGTTGGTCTGGATGTTCTTCCAGAACCTCTGCCCTGCCCCTAGTAACCTGGCAGAGCTGCGGACTACCATTGATGACTACCCTATCAGTATCATGGTGGACATTCTTTCTAGATCTTGCCGTTGTCCACACGTCTGCCATCTCGATCTCCAGGATACTTATCCTACTCTGTGGAGGCCCTCATATACAGACATGGCCATTGCACTCATAGGTCACTATGCAAGTGGCGAGACTTTTGCCAATCGGACTTATCTGCCAGACGACCTGTGGTTCTTCGATTCGGTGCTATTTCGAAATGTTTTTATGGCCGGCCACAAGATACAGAAGCGTGGCGATTATCTTACAGCTCTGTATGCCTTCTATACAGGGCACTGGTTATCCATTCCTGCGCTCATCTGGAGCGTTATGATGAAGCTATATGTTGACCATATCAGCAAGGCCAAGCCCAAAAGGTTTAAGTATCTCCCATTCGGCCATCTCATCATACAGATTCTGAGAGACCAGCGTTATCCCTTCCATCTACGGGAGCGTACTGAGTCTGGGGCCTATACATTCCAGAAGAAGGATTGGGATAAAAGCCACAAGGCTCTTATCAAGAGTCTACAGGACGACGCTGTAGAGGCAGCTGAGGAGCTAGAGAGAGAGGAATTGGAGCAGGCAGCGGCAGCAGCAGAGCAGGCAACGAATGATGTACCAGTCAATCCGACTACCATGCATATGGATATTGACTTGGAACAGCCCGTAGAGGACCCAGAGCATCACTTTCCGGTTGGGTCGCCCGTTCATGATGAGAAGTAGGCTCAGGATCATCATTCTCCCGCTCCAGCAGCACCTGAGGCTCCAGTTCAGATACCCAGCTTCGGAGAGCATCTTCGGACTATGGAGGTCGGCATGGTTTCCATCCGAGCTGATATTACTTCACTCCGCACGCATGTCATAGCTACATTACATGATCTATCCAGAGACATCCGCGGAGCACGCCCTACTTGTCCTACCTCCTCTTTATGATTTCCATATCTTCTTCTCCTATTATATATCTGTAATATTTGTCATATTTTTGATACTGTTATATATTTGCGGCCAATCTGTTGGCCTAGACACTGGATGTACTGTACTATTCTTTATTGCTCTTTTATGCATACATTGTTTATGGATCTCATATATGCGTATTGATATATCTGTCTGTGATTGACTCCATCAGGTGCATCTTAGTAACTTTAGTGAGAGAGAGTACTGCCCGAATTTTTCAGGACCACCCTTTTTCCTCTCTCCTTACTTCAATTTCTTATCCCATTTACACTTGCATATCCACTGTGCACTGTTATTATCCCCTTTGTTGTCTAATGAACTTTTATTCAGTGCCATCTTTTCAGGACCACAGTTAATCCCAAGTTTGGGGGGGCTATGCCACCTACTTTGGATACTTGTGTCCCGGCCATTCTTTTCTTAGCTGTACTGGTATACTCTTTTCTTTGTTCTCTTTGCACATTGAGGACATTATGCCATTTAAGTTTGGGGGGGGGGGTAATGGTGTTAATTACAGTATTTGCTTTTAATAAAATTTTGAGCATAACTTGTGTATTTGAGGAATTTTCTATGATTGGTTCATAACTAGCTCTGATTTTGATCTTTTGAGGACTATATTGCTTAAAATTTAAAAATTGCTTGACTTAAGAGTCCAATACTCCTTGTATGCCTTGTGGATGCCATTTAGGAGTAAATTTTTCAAAAAATTGATAACTTGCTTGCACTTGTGGTCCACATCATCCTGATTTTGTGATTGTTTTGAGATTCACTCTAGTATTCTACACTAGCACAGGTGCACACTAGCATTCATTTGTGGGGTACATGCTTTATTGATTATTGAATTGGTTATATCCTAATTGGGCTAGTAGTGCATTGAAGGCTTTCATTTTGATAAATGTAGATAATAACCCCTTTTCACTAAGTAGCCAGGATTCTAGCCTCATCAAGCACTGAATTTCTCACACCGAAAGGTGGAGGGCCCAAACTCTAGGTTAATAATTGAACTTGTTTATTCAAAAAAAAAAAAAGTTGCAAAAGCAATAAAAAAAGTGAGGACTTCTCCCAAAAAGGTGAGAAATGGGAAATGATTAGATGGAGATTGTCTTGATTTGTAGCCTAGTTGATTTGAACTTGTAAGTCCTTAGGGGTGTTTGAACACCTATTGCCTTAAAGCCGTCTGGTTTGGGAGTCATTGACCTAACGTTCGACCTCATGGATCGCTAGAAAGCTTAATAGATCAACACATTACACCATGCTTCCATCTTTGATCCTAATAAATAAATAAAATAAATAAATAAATAAATAAATAACAAAAAAAAAAACAAGAGTTCGAGTGAAAAGAATAAGCACACCTAGAACAATAAAGTTTTAATAAAAGGTCCACTTTTTGTCTTGATGATCGGTACTAGATTTGTATGCTAATTTGAGGGTAAGGATGTGATCATTTCTTTAGTTGGCTAAGATAGCAACATACTTAATGCCAATCCACTCAAAAAGGATTCTAGAGTTGTTTTGATTTTCATGATCATTTTCTTGATGTGTGGAAGACCATACTTGTTTGCTTGATGTTGAAATTTTGGGAGATTGCTTAGAAAGGGTTGAAAAATTGCATACTTGAGGTAGTTTTCTCCCAATGCTTGTTTGCAATATTGGTGCCTCTTTTGAAAGAATGAGCTTAATGTTTGTGGGTATCATTTCTGGAAACCCTCACGAGACTTCACTCGTCCACTAGGGGTAACCTAGGGGTTTAAAAGGCTTGTTGCATATGCTAAATGTAATCGTGTTCCCTACGAAAGTGGCGTTATCCATTTATTGTTTTCTAGTTCATAGTTGTATAGTTGTTCATTTCATTCATTTACTTTCTAGTTCATTGCTAGGGACTAGCAATATTTAAGTTTGGGGGGTGTGATAAGTGCTGAAAAGTGCGCATTTAAACCCCTTAAGCTTAGGTATTCTAGAACCTTTATCTATCTTATTTTTCCGCTTTAGATTGATTTTGTATTATTTCCAATTTCAGGTACTTATCCCCAAAATAAGCTAACTCAGCAAAATAAGAGCATAATTGAAGCAATCTTGAGATGAATCAAAGAAAGGAGCAAAGTGGGAGCAAAAGGAAGCAAGTGGTGGAAATTCAGCAAGTTTGATCGATCTTAGAAAATATTCGATCGATCGAAAGTTCATCAATCTCAGCATTTCAAGATAGATCCAAGCTCTTTTGTCCTTATCTAAAGATCCCACAAAGTTCGATCGATCCAACTTTCTTCCGATCGATCGAAAAGATTCCATCTTATCCAATTGTACCTCTCTACCTACCTACCACACTTGTCTCTTTTCCAAAAATATCTTCAAAATATCTCAGATTTGTCTTTATCCAAAAAGGCACCACTATAGAGGATTGATCCAGCTTAAGTTCGATAGATCTCAGCTAAGTTCGATCGATCTCACCACAAGTTCGATCGATCAAACTTCCTCAAGCCCGAGAAAATCCAATTTCCAGCTCCTTAAAAGTTGTCTCATATCCAATCATTGGAAAGAATATTGGTGTACGAGCCTAGCTCAGTAAGGGTGACATTTAACCTACCTATATAAGAAATATGAGCCATTCTTAACATATACAAGATACATACACTAGAGACACAATTTCAATATTCTTAGTGAGGAAGAAAAGAAGAGAGGAGGCTAGAGACACAAGCTTGGAGTTCTTCCATCAACCAAGAAGGGGAGCAATCTCTACCATGGAGTTAGCCCTTGAGGGTTAAAGAACACCATCTATGAGTGGCTAAACATCCCCTTGGGGCTAGAGTTAGCCCCAAGCATGCTTTCTACATCTTGATTTATGTATTTTTGAGGGGATTTGTATTGTGATATATGTTTTGACATATTCATATACATAGATCTTGTTTATTCAATGATTTGTGTGGTTTAATGCTTCCAATTAATCATTTCATTCTATCCATATGTCTATGTATGCTAGAATAGATGTTCATGTGTTTATCTCTATTTCTTGTGTTATTGATGCATGTCTATGTGTATTAATGCTATAGATCTAGAGACTGTCAAGACATAGTGCTTAATGAAATGTTCTTGTGGTTTTTTTGATGGTTCATACTCATTTCTTGATGGATTATGCCTCTCCCTTAGTTTAATTAGTTTAATTTCATATTATTGGCTTAATTGTAGTGTAGTTGTAGTTTAGATGTTAAATAGGAGGACAATCCGTGCTTGTTATTTGATGTTCCATACTTATGAAAGCAAGTAGCATATATCTCTAACCTTGTGATGTGTTTGGATTGTGAGCTTAAAGAGAGGATTAATGGCTTAGTTTGATATATTGTGCTATCCACCATGTTGCTTAGACAATATATGCTTAATTTGTCATCCATACTTGTTGAAACAACCACACACACACACTATGTTGCAATATATGTTTTCCCCCTCATTAATCATTCATTAAGGGTGTAGAAAAGCTATGCTTAGTGGTGACCTCTAAACCCCAAGATCTCTCTCTTAGTTTCTCTCCATTACATTTAATTGTTTACTTTAGTTTAAATCGCATCTTAGTGTAATTCAACCACCAACCAATCTTTTAATCACTCGACCTACTAACCCTAATCTCGATTTCACAACCTAATACGACCCACCAACCCCTTGGGACGATCCCTACTTGCCCTAACTATATTTTTAGTAAAAGGTAGTAGTGGCAATTTATAAATGTAAAACTTAACCATAGCCTAACACCACTATCTTTTGGTTCAAGCTTTGGTGGGCCGCGACAAGCCACACCAGAAATCAAATAGTGGAAAGACTAGGACCCATGGTCTCTGACCAAGCAAGTTATTCTAGGTAATTATGATCCACAAGGTACTACCTAGTGCGTACTTATAACTTAGAAGACTCTCGTCTCTGTACTAGAGCCAAACCCTAGCCATCACCTGTATTTTGTCCTTACAAGCCTTCCAAAATCAATAAGTTAAAAACTTATGTAAAATCAATAAGTTAAACCAAACTTATACAGAATCAAAAAAATGCATAAAAATCATCTTTCATGCACAAGTAAGGTTGAATGCACACAAATCATATCCTAGAATTCAAGTCTAAGTGGCATATGATATGTCATGTTCTCAATATGCAATTTATAAACAAAACAAGAATATTCTACAACAATTGAGTCAAATTAGCATCTTAGGCCACAAATAATAAATAAGGTATAATTTAGTAACATGCTTTCAAGGTAAACAATTGTAATATTCTAAACAGGCTATATACCTACGCAAAATATATTTAAACAAGCTAAACAAGACAATGATATCCTATATTAAGCTAAGTCCAATTACCACTTTAAGAGACCACAAGTACTAATTCTACGCAAGCCTAGTAACATGTTCACAAGGTAATTAAACGTATTACATTTCATAAGATTAGCACCCTAACATGAAAAGTCTCTAAATTTCAAATCAATTCCAAATAACCTCAATTTAATGTATGTTAAAGGACATAACATGCTCTTCACATATATCACATCAAATATCAACTTAGGTGGTTAAAACGCTTAAAATAAAATTAATTAAGCTAATTAATTAATTTTCTCTAGATTTTTAAATAACTCCAAATGTCCTCAATTTAACATAGGTTAAAGAACATACCAAGACCTATTTTAATATTACATTACAAGTTGATTTCATGCTAGTTACAACCATGTGAATTAAATTTTCATACAAGTAAAAGATTAAAAAAAAGTTGCAATACTTATTCAAATCCTCCCAATTTAATATATGTTAACAAACATATCAAGGCCTAATTTAATAGCACGCCACAATTTAATTCCTAACTATATACATCCATGAAATTAAATCTTATACATAGAAAATAATCAAATTAAATTCTAAAACTTGCACAAAGGCATGCTTACAAGTTGTATATACTTAAAAAACAATCAATACAACACATATATTAACCTACAACATCCCCTACCTCAATTTAAGATGAAATCTCAAATCCTCACCGAAATGAAATCACGCCGAATCCTACAATATTTCGGGGTTTTGTCAGGGACAACAAAATGATCATTAAATCCCAAGGGAGTCATACCAAAATCCTAATTTGGCTTCAAACCCAAACTCAAAAAATGGCCAAAACGGGATTCCAATCGGTTGGAATCGAAGGCCTCGCCAAGGCGAACATTAAACATTAAGGCACTACGACTTTTTATCAAAGGGAAATGGTCCAAAAGAGGAGAGAGAAGGTGGCAGCCCTTGGCTGCCATGGCTTCCGGCCATGGAGAAGAGAGAAGAAATGTTTGACTTTTCATTTCATGTCCCCATATTTATAAAATTTCAAAAAGTGTCCCAACCGTGCCCAGCCGGGTCCAGAAAAGTGGAATTTGAGCAGACTGGCTCAAACGGCAAAAGTTTGTGAACGAAAAAGGAACCAAAATGAGAAAAAAAATGAACAACTAAATAAACGGCGTCAAAAACTGAGTCCCGAGCATAGAGATATGCCCCCAAACAAGTTTGGCAGCAACCGGGGCCAAAAACCTAAAAACTGTAGGGATCGATTGTAAAACAATTCTAAGAGTACACGACTCGACAAAATGTGAAAATGAATCCTGTACGAGGATTCAAGCCCCAAGAAGACACTTAGCCATTAACTTTCATTAATTGCACAAAGGCCCCTATACAAAAATATAACTGCGCAACTGCCCAGAATGAAAATATCTTCTAAAAGATATTTTCTTAAAAACTCCTAAAATAAATATCTTCAAAAGATATTTACGAAAACACCCCAAGAAACATTAATGTTTCTAAAGAATCCTTTCATCCACGCCCCTACGGAAAAAGAAACAACCAGCGAACTTTTCTCCGAAAGTGAAGCTACGCATAAAACTCATGAAGTCAAAACTCAACTCCAAATACGAAAAGTGAGGTTGTGCCAACAAAGTGACAAACGAGGAAAACGACAAAAAATGAAAAATGTGGAAATGACTCAGTCCTTCAAGGAAGTTGTCAATGCAAAGGAAAGAGTCTCGAAAACCATTCCCGAGCACTCGAGATGATACTAAGCGACAAGAAACCAAACTCATAAGAGAGAATTCAACGAAAAAAATTCATCTGTAAAATTCTAAGAAAAAAGAAAGGAAGGAAAATGATCGGGTCATTACAGAAATGACGCGGTCCTCACAAGGAAGTTGTCAATCCAAACAAAGGAGTGTCGGAAACCATTCCCGAGCACTTGAGGCGACACCAAGTGATAAGAAATCGAATTCGGAAAAAAAAAATTCAACGAAAAAAATTTATTTGTAAAATTTGAGAAAAAGGAAAGGAAGGAAAATGACCGGGTTATTACAAGGGCTGTGACACATATATACTAGTGCGGCAGAGAGGATTTTGATCCAATAAACTAACACAAACAAAACCAAACTTTCTTCCCTTAGAACATAATTAAATTAAATCACACTCCAATACTCACAACCATGGTAACACATTGTACTCTGAAACACTCTGTTCCATCTTATCACATTCCTTTTTCGGCCACTCATGTATTCTACAAATCCTCTGATTTTTTTCTCCTCACAAAAATCCCAAATAAGTGTACAATAAAACCCTCCACTCTAGAAGAAAATCTAAAGATACCTCTAGAGATGTTTGTATCTGCTTTAAACCAAATAAGTTTACGCATTAACCAACAACCAATTCAAATATAACATTAATTTACTATTTCTAGGTTTATTCCATGTATGTCCCTTTCATCTTAGTAATTATTTTTGTTTCTGCCATTCATTTCTTATGGAAATTAGAAGACTGCCTTGCCAATAAAATATGAAAATTAGAAATCGTACCTCTTTTGCCTCTCTGTTCTGACCTAGTATATGAAGAAATGGAGTCCTACTTCAATTTGGAAATAGAATTCTGCTTCTATTTGGAAAGAAATCAAAATCTGAATATTTTGGGATAGAAGAAACGCTATTTTGATTTGTTTCCAAATCGAAGCATGCAAATTTTGGGAGAGGATAAAGGCTGCTTCCTGCTTGTATTTGGAAAGAAATCAAAATCTGAAATGGGCAAATCGAAGCATGCAAATTTTGGGAGAGAATAAAGGTCTTCCTGCTTATATTTGGAAAGAAATCAAAATCTAAAATGGGCAAATTGAAGCATGCAAATTTTAGGAGAGAATAAAGACTACTTCTTGCTTCTATTTGAAAAGAAATCAAAATCTGAAATGGGTTAATTGATATTTTAGGAGAGAAGAAAGTGGGCAGGATTTCATTTGATTTCAAATGGGTTGCTGAAAATAAAGGATGAAAGAAGAAACAGTATTTGTGAACAGTGTATACATATACAGAAATTGTGTATAAAACAAATACACATTTTTACCCACCTTAGTAACAACCGTTCATTAACAAAAATGGAGGAAATGGCAACTGTTGGACCGGAGAGGATCCTGATCGGTCTTTAGTTTAACTATTATTCTTTTATTAAACAGACAAGGGTAATTTAGAGATTTCATATTATTTTTATGTTCAAAAGTTGATAGGGGCGTCGTTGTTCAAAAAAGGTAATTATATGGCTAATTCAATAGGACAAATGTTAAGCGGTGTTATTGTAATTTATCCTAATTTTTTTAAAGAAGAAAATTAAGGTTAAAGAGGAATAGATGTGATAGATTACATTCCCTGAAGTCGAATAAAAATACATGTAATGATTCAACTTGTAATAACCCGGATTTTTTCGGATAAATTTTTTTTCCGCTGTCTTTCCCCTTCTGAGTTTGGTTTCTTGTCGATTAGTGTCGTCTCAAGTGCTCTGGAGTGTTTTTGAGACTCTTTTCCGTGGATTGACAACTTCCTTTGAGGACCGAGTCAATTCTGCATTTTCACTTTTCGGACACTATGCGCCTTTCGTCCTTTTCCTTGTTTCGTCTTTTTCCCTATTCTGTCATTTTCCCGTTTGTCGCTTGTTTAGCAAAACTTCACTTTTCATGCTCGGAGTTAGTTTTTGACTTCACGTGTCTTCATCATGAGTGGTTTCCTCGAAATACGTATCTTTACTTTCGTAAGAAAGTACTCTAGTTGCTCCCGGTGCCCATAGGGGCCTAAGTGCAAAGTTCTGTGGAAACATTTCCCTTTCTTGGGGTGTTTTTCATAAATATCTTTTGAAGATATTTTATATCAGGGGTATCTAAGAAAATATCTTTTGGAAGATATTTTCATTCTGAGGCAGTTTCGCAGTTTTCACTTTTTGGAGGGGCCATTGTGCAATTAATGAAAGTTATTGCTCAATACCTTGTTTTGAGCCTGAATCCTTGTACGGGATTCATTTTCACATTTCCTCGAGTCGTGGACTCTTAGATTTTCCTCCTGGTCGATGTTTTCCAGTTTCAGGGTTTCTGGCCCTAGTTTGTGCCAAACTTGTTTGGGGCATAACTCTCTGCTCAGAACTCAATTTTTGACGCCATTTCTTCCGTTGTTCATATTTTATCATTTTGAATCTTTTTCATTCACAGAGTTTTACCGTTTGAACCCGATTGCTCAAAATCCACTTTTCCGGACCCGGCGGGGCCCTTTCGGGGCACTTTTTGAGACTCACTATATATATGGGACTTAAGAACAAAAAAATCAGATTTCTTCTTCTTCTTCCTCTCCCATGGCCGGCCAAGCTCCCTCTCATGGATGCCACTTTCTCTCTCCTCCTTTGATCCACTTTTCTTTGATGAAAAGTCTTCGGTCTTAACGTTTAATGCTTGCCTTGACGTCGTGCACCTTTCCCCCTTATAGAAACCATTTATGACCAAATTTTGAGTTTGGGATTGAGGTCAAGTTTGGATTTTCATGGGGCTTCTTGGGGGCTCATGTAGATCGTGTTGTCCCCGACAAAACCTAGAAGTTTCGTCGGATTGGGAGCCATTTCATTTCGGTGAGGATTTGAGATTTCATCTCAAATAGAGGTAGGGAATGTTTTAGGATTGTTTGTGTGTTGTATTGAGTATTTTCCATGATTATACAACTCATATGTATGCCTTGTATCAAATCTAGAAAGTTAGTATTATTTATTTCTTTGTGTAAGATTTAAATTTCAAGGATGTGTATAGCTTAGATTTAAATTGTGGCATGATGATAAATTAAGCTTTAATATGTTTGTTAACATATATTAAATAGGGATTATTTGAATAAGAGTTGAGCTTTTTATTTAATATTTTTCTTTTGTGAAAGATAAATTTCCATGGCCGTACCTTGCATGAAATGAACTTGTAATATGCTTTTAAATTTAGTCTAAACATGTTTGTTAACATACTTTAATTTGAGAGCATTTGGACAAGTATGAAAATCTAGAGATTTTAACTTAAATGATTAATTAAAATCTATTTAATGGTTCCCTAGGCCTAGTTAAGCTTTTAACTTGATAATCATAAGGACTAGGACTTGTGTACTAGTAAGTATTAAATTGGGACCATTTGAAGTTGCTTGAAATTTAGAAGTTTAATTATCATGATATAATTAAATTCTACCTTGTTGTACCATTGTCCTACTTGAGATTTTAGTGAATATATGTGGATACCATGATATGTTGTATAACATGTTTTAATTAGGGACCATTTGGTTGAGGTATGAAGCTTAGGGAAATTAATTTGGTTATTTGATAAATTTTCATTTCTATTGCATTAATGATTTGATCATGTATTTGACAATGGTTGTATGTTTAAAGCATGATTTTTGACTTGTAATGAATTCATGAATTTGTGATTTCAATATTAGATTATACTGCCATAGCGTGTAACGAATTGCACACTGAAGATTAGACATGTTATGTTATATAGCGCGTAACGAATCGCGCTTTGAAGATTCGACATTTGTCATCCTATAGTAGTTATGGATTTAGAGCATGTAATGTGTGGTTACAAACTACTTGTGCATGGGATGTGGTTTCGTATATATATAAGTTGTTACCTTATTTATTTTGGAGTCACTTGGGACATGGTTACTATGATATGGCTAAAGTTCGGCTTTAGTGCGGGAGGTATGAGTTCTCCCCAATTGAGATAGTGTGCACTTAGGGTGGTTTTCCCTGCGGGTTAGTGCTCGGAACAACCATTGATCTATGCAGAATTCCGAGTCTAGATGTCCAAGTTTTCCATTATTTATTTTCGCATTCAATTCCAAGTTAGCAATCATGTTTATATTGTGACTTGTGGTTTTGGTTATCGGCGATTTTGATGTTGTTAAGTACATCCATGCTTTATAATCTTTGTAGATTTTGATGTTGCCAAGTACATCCATGTTTTATGATTTTATATAAATCATTTTAATGTTGTTAAGTACATTCATGTTCATGATTTTTAATAAATCATTATGAGCTTTTAATGTTGTTAAGTACATTCTTGTTTTATGATTTTAATGAATCATTATAAGCTTTTGATGTTGTTAAGTACATTCATGTTGTGTTGTTCAAACGTAAAGTAGGAATGATCCTATAGATTCATTTGGAACATAGACGTTAGGTAGTATGATCACTTATGTCGTTTTCGTTCTTTAGATTTCAAATTGATGACTTTGAGAATCTATATTTGTTGCTTTGTGTGAGCATGCTCCTATGTTGTTGCTTTGTGTAAGTATGACCCTATGTTGCTAAAATTGCATGAATGAGGTGATTGATGCTAGAAATGATCTTAGGAAGCTAGGATGCTCATTGAGTCTCACCTTTGACATAGACGTTGGTGGAATGAATCACAATAATTAATCATACAAACTTGTAGAACGTAGGTCGATGCATGCTCATTTCCTACAAGTAGCTTTATGTTACTCACCCCTATGATACTGGGGCATTTTTCAGGTACAGGATTCAAGGTTAGAGATTCTCAACATGCTTGGATGATTTAGGAACTTTAGGGGTTCAATTCTTGTGAAGGTTGGCTTGAAAAGCCATTTGTAACCTTATATGTCAAATATGTATATTTGCTTCTAGACTTGTAATGTGTGCCTAAGCACACTTTTTGATTCTCATTTTATGTATATGACATGAGGCCAATGGCCAAACTCCTTTTGAAATTACATTTATGTCATGGATGTTAATTTTTGCTTTCAATGAGAACATATGGAAAACCATGCATTTTAGTATGCTATTTTGCACCGGAGCATGCATTGTGTATGAACTTCTTCCATTAGTATTCATTTAACATGCATGAAGTGTGGCCAAGGGCCAAACGGCATTTCAAAATCATTTCATGATTTTAGGTTTCAAGTTTTCATTCCAAACTTCATTTTTTGGCATTTTGGCCGTTGGGGGGGTCATATTTTGCTTCGGCCATATTTTTGAGTCACGGACCATTGTAGCACATCTTATTAGGTAAGTTACGTTGGTGTGCATGGTCGTTTCCGGGCAAAGCTTCTTCTTTGGTGAAATGAGCCTCCTACGGACTCATTTTACACTTTTGTTGCATATTCTGACCTAAGGGTATTTTGGAAAATAAATTCCGTTCTTTACATGGTCACGTAGAAAATGTTATTTTAGGGGGGGTTTCTTTTTCGTGTTTTTCCAGAAAATGCCATCTTGGCATCAGAAATCGCATCCAAAGTTTAGCTCTCAGTTTTTAAATTTAGCAGCTTTTTGAACCCTCTGGACCAGTTTTCATGGAGGAGCATTTTGGGCATTTCACATTACGTATTTTTAGATTTTCCTTAAAAGTCACATACAAAACTCGATTTTGATGGGGGTTTCTTCTTTGAGTTTTTCCATAAAATGTCATCTAGGTCCTCAAATTTCCTTTTTTCCCGGAAAAACCCATGCTGCCAGAATTTCTTGCTGCCCATTCTGCCTCCTTCACATGTAAACGGTTACGAGGAGTTTGGTAACCGGTTACATGTGCTTGGGCAGTGTTTTGGTCAAATTTTTTTGTCTCCTAACTTGTTAGGAAGGCTTGGTAACCGGTTAGATGATCTAGGGTTTGCACTTTTTGACCGTTTTGCCCCTTCTTCTTCCGTAAGCCATATCTTCTTCATCCGGACTCCGAATCAAGTGATTCTTGAGTCTAAATTCATTAATTTTTCATTGTCTTTCCAATGGTGTGCTCGGTGGCACCCACTTTTAAGCTGGAATTGATGATTTTTCCCCTAGGTTCAATCTTGTTTGTTTTTGAAACGTTGCTTCCCCATTTAATTCCTTTGGGTTCCGTGACCTCGTTGAGGGTCATAATGGTGTCTTAGAGCCATGATGTATCTCTAGAGACCGTTGTTTTGTCTTTTGCTTCCGCATTTCGGATCCGTTATCGGGTCATCTTTCGGTTCATCACTGACGCACCGGGTTGAAAAACTTAGGCCGTCACAAGTGGTATCAGAGGGTCCGAGTTCGAATACCTTGGATGACAGGTTTTGGGTGCATATCATGTTTTGTTGATGTACTTTGATATATTCACATGCTTTTTGATAACATGTTTATGTTCCATTTGATAACATGCTCGGTGTGATGACATGTTTTCTGCACTTATATGCTTATGTGTTTAAAAGCATCATCATTTGATACGTGCTTATGTGTTTAAGTACCTAGGAGTTTTCATTATCTGTTTAGCATGTTGTATATGTTTATCTGCTTATGCATGACTGTATGTTGTATACATTGACGTGGTAATTATTTGATGCATTCATTGAGCGAGTTGCATTCGATCATAATAACTCGTGTTATTATTGATCTCATTTCTTTTTCACGCATATAGCGTCACAGTCTTGACTTATGGAGAGTCTTCTCATTAGGGCTCGGGTGAGCATGGTGTTGTAGTATCCTTTTTGGCGAGATGAGACGTAAGCCACCGAGGCACTATTTCGTCTTATTTTCCTTTATCTTTTTATGACGTAGTCACGGTGGTGTTGGAGGTGTCAGTGTCATTCCTTAGGACTTCATAGTGGTCTTGACATCGTGATGTCATTAAGGTCTTTATTTCTAGCATCATGGGATAATGAGTCAGGATTGACTTGAATCCTTCCTTTAGGAGTTGGGAAGTTTCTTGTGATCCTCAGGGCAAGGTTCTTATGTCTTGCCTCCTTAGGGTGATGGTTTCAGGATTTAGATAGGTGCGTTAACATAGAATCCTTCTTGTGTTGCCTTAGTTAGCTCTTACGAGCTACAGTTGGGATGTGAGCGGCTTTGTGTAATTAATTGTGTTGGTGCAATTAATTACTCTCCCTTATCTTTGGAGACTTGGGGCGTTATGTTAGGGTTCTGGTGGAATCCTGTAGAGTTCCTATCGGACTCGTTGGCATCTTGGATCGGGGGTTTTCTTGTTGATTGTCTCGTAACGGTTAGCATTGGGGCTATCCATTTCGATTTTGTCTTGTTTCGTGTGGTGCTGTGATTCCATCGGGGTATGAGCTGGTCTTGGGAAAGACTTGCTGACCCTATGTCTCGAGGACTTTCGTGGTCATTTGGGGGATGGTTCCTTTCCTCGTAGTGAGAGATTGGACTCATCCAGGTTTTGTGTTACGTTTTCTGAGAGGTTGTCTTTTAAGAGGCATTCCATTCATTTCTTTTGATTTTACAAATTTGTCATTTGTATGATCACTCTTACATGTTTATAAGCTCCATTGTTTTCGGGCATGCATTAGAAACATGTTTAGGATATGTGGCTATGTGGTAGTTTGTGTGAAGGTGTATATGATACGTTTTCATATACTGTATCCATTTAACATGTAAGTGCCATTAGTGGTGTATGGCATGTCATCATTTGTTTAACCCCTATGTAATAGGTGGCATGTTTCATTTACCTTGTGTGTACTATGCTTAGTACTGAGATATTATTTGATTTATATCATTTAATTTTTGCAAACATGCACTATGTGACTATTTGTTTTAATACTGCTTCATCTTTCCTGCACTTATGTTAGGGTTTTGTGACCGTGGTTGTTGGGATAGAGATGAGTGAGCCACATTGTAGACTTGTGTTTTGAGGATTTTAGTTGTCCACTATAGGGATTTTGATCCAGCGTTTCGTCTTCTATATGTAGCCTTACGGTAGGTCTACTTCAAATCTGTGTTTAGGTTTTCGATTTTGCAGGTCCAATTCATTGGCTTGAGGGCACAGACTTGTCAAGCTGTGGATTCGGGACTAGTGTTGTTGTTGTTACATTTTCAGATGTGGGGTTCGTTAGTACTCCAGCGTTAGGGATTTAAGGCCTTAAGCGTAACGGTGCCACTGACATTGTTGTTAAAGCTTTGGGATTAGCTACCCCAACTCTCGCGGATGCCTAGTTTCCGTAGTGCTTTCGGTAATGATCATTTCTGACATTGATGTCATTTGTATCGAAAAGTTTTTTTTTTCTGTGGCATGTTGTGAACTAGTGCTTTATACTGTCATGCTACCTTACTGACGAGTAAGTGTGGACGGGTTCTGGCCATTGTTCATACTGCCCTGTCATTCTTAGCCATCTGTCTTGATTTGACTTATAGTCATCTTGGGATTCTCTCGGTGATTGACGTTGAGTTAATATGTCGATTCGTTTGGGAAGTGTCACTCAGTTCTTGGGTTTTGCATTCCTTCGGATAATCTTCAAGCTTTTGAAGTTGTCCTTTAGCACCTTATGGTGTGTCCCTTACTTTGATCTTGCTTTGATCTTGTTCGGTTCTCTTTTGTCTGTTCCCGATTTTGGGGACGAAATCCCTTTAAGGTGGGAAGGTTGTAATGACCTGGAGTTTTTCGGATAAATTTTTTTTCCATTGTCTTCCCCTTCTGAGTTTGGTTTCTTGTCGATTAGTGTCATCTCAAGTGCTCTGGAGTGTTTCCGAGACTCTTTTCCTTGGATTGACAACTTCCTTTGAGGACCGAGTCAATTCTGCATTTTCACTTTTCGGACACTATGCGCCTTTCGTCCTTTTCCTTGTTTCGTCTTTTTCCCTATTCTGTCTTTTCCCCATTTGTCGCTTGTTTGGCAAAACTTCACTTTTCATGCTCGGAGTTAGTTTTTGACTTCATGTGTCTTCATCTTGAGTGGTTTTCTCGAAATACGTATCTTTACTTTCGCAAGAAAGAACTCTGGTTGCTCCTGGTGCCCATAGGGGCATAAGTGCAAAGTTCTTTGGAAACATTTCCCTTTCTTGGGGTGTTTTTTGTAAATATATTTTGAAGATATTTTATTTCAAGGGTATCTAAGAAAATATCTTTTGGAAGATATTTTCATTCTGGGGCAGTTTCGCAGTTTTCACTTTTTGGAAGGGCCATTGGGCAATTAATGAAAGTTATTACTCAATGCCTTGTTTTGAGCCTGGATCCTTGTACGGGATTCATTTTCACATTTCGTCGAGTCGTGGACTCTTAGATTTTCCTCCTGGTCGATGTTTTCCAGTTTCAGGGTTTCTGGCCCCGGTTTGTGCCAAACTTGTTTGAGACATAACTCTCTGCTCGGGACTCGGTTTTTGACGTCATTTCTTCCGTTGTTCATATTTTCTCATTTTGAATCTTTTTTTTTCAAAGAGTTTTGCCGTTTGAGCGCGTTTGCTCAAAATCCACTTTTCCGGACCCGACGGGGCCCTTTCGGGGCACTTTTTGAGACTTACTATAAATATGGGACTTAAGAAAAAAAAAATTAGATATCTTCTTCTTCTTCCTCTCCCACGGCCAGCCAAGCTCCCTCCCATGGCCGCCACTTTCTCTCTCCTCCTTTGATCCACTTTTCTTTGATGAAAAGTCTTCAGTATTAACGTTTAATGCTTGCCTTGACGCCGTGCACCTTTCCCCCTTATTAGAAACCATTTCTGACCAAATTTTGAGTTTGGGATTGAGGTCAAGTTTGGATTTTCATGGGGCTTCTTGGGGGTTCATGTAGATCGTGTTGTCCCCGACAAAACCTAGAAGTTTTGTCGGATTCGGAGCCATTTCATTTCGGTGAGGATTTGAGATTTCATCTCAAATGGAGGTCGGGAATGTTTTAGGATTGTTTGTGTATTGTATTGAGTGTTTTCCATGATTATACAACTCATATGTATGCCTTGTATCAAATCTAGAAAGTTAGTATTATTTATTTCTTTGTGTAAGATTTAAATTTCAAGGATCTGTATAGCTTAGATTTGAATTGTGGCATGATGATAAATTAAGCTTTAATATATTTGTTAACATATATTAAATAGGGATTATTTGAATAAGAGTTGAGCTTTTTATTTAATATTTTTCTTTTGTGAAAGATAAATTTCCATGGCCGTACCTTGCATGAAATGAACTTATAATATGCTTTTAAATTAAGTCTAAACATGTTTGTTAACATACTTTAATTTGAGAGCTTTTGGACAAGTATGAAAATCTAGAGATTTTAACTTAAATGATTAATTAAAATCTATTTAATGGTTCCCTAGGCCTAGTTAAGCTTTTAACTTGATAATCATGAGGACTAGGACTTGTGTACTAGTATGTATTAAATTGGGACCATTTGAAGTTGCTTGAAATTTAGAAGTTTAATTATCATGATATAATTAAATTCTACCTTGTTGTACCATTGTCCTACTTGAGATTTTAGTGAATATATGTGGATACCATGATATGTTGTATAACATGTTTTAATTAGGGACCATTTGGTTGAGGTATGAAGCTTAGGGAAATTAATTTGGTTATTTGATAAATTTTCGTTTCTATTGCATTAATGATTTGATCATGTATTTGACAATGGTTGTATGTTTAAAGCATGATTTTTGACTTGTAATGGATTTATGAATTTGTGATTTCAATATTAGATTATATTGCTATAGCGTGTAACGAATCGCACACTGAAGATTCAACATGTTATGTTATATAGCGCGTAACGAATCACGCTCTGAAGATTCGACATTTGTCATCCTATAGTAGTTGTGGATTTAGAGCATGTAATGTGTGGTTACAAACTACTTGTGCATGGGATGTGGTTTCGTATATATATAAGTTGTTAACTTATTTATTTTGGAGTCACTTGGGATATGGTTACTATGATATAGCTAAATTTCGGCTTTAGTGCGGGAGGTATGAGTTCTCCCCAATTGAGATAGTGCGCACTTAGGGTGGTTTTCCCAGCAGGTTAGTGCCTAGAACAACCATTGATCTCTGCAGAATTCCGAGTCTAGATGTCCAAGTCTTCCATTATTTATTTTCGCATTCAATTCCAAGTTAGCAATCATGTTTATATTGTGACTTGTGGTTTTGGTTATCGGCGATTTTGATGTTGTTAAGTACATCCATGCTTTATGATCTTTGTAGATTTTGATGTTGCCAAGCACATCCATGTTTTATGATTTTATATAAATCATTTTAATATTGTTAAGTACATTCATGTTCATGATTTTTAATAAATCATTGTGAGCTTTTAATGTTGTTAAGTACATTCTTGTTTTATGATTTTAATGAATCATTATAAGCTTTTGATGTTGTCAAGTACATTCATGTTATGTTGTTCAAATGTAAAGTAGGAATGATTCTATAGATTCATTTGGAACATAGACGTTAGGCAGTATGATCACTTATGTCGTTTTCGTTCTTTAGATTTCAAATTGATGACTTTGAGAATCTATGTTTGTTGCTTTGTGTGAGCATGCTCCTATGTTGTTGCTTTGTGTAAGCATGACCCTATGTTGCTAAAATTGCATGAATGAGGTGATTGATGCTAGGAATGATCTTAGGTAGCTAGGATGCTCCTTGAGTCTCACCGTTGACATAGACGTTGGCGGAATGAACCACAATAATTAATCATGCAAACTTCTAAAACGTAGGTCGATGTATGCTCATTTCCTACGAGTAGCTTTATGTTACTCACCCCTACGATACTGGGGCATATTTCAGGTACAGGATTCAAGGTTAGAGATTCTCAACATGCTTGGATGATTTGGGAACTTGAAGGGTTCAATTCTTGTGAAGGTTGGCTTGAAAAGCCATTTGTAACCTTATATGTCAAATGTGTATATTTGCTTCTAGACTTGTAACGTGTACCTAAGCACACTTTTTGATTCTCATTTTATGTATATGACATGAGGCCAATGACCAAACTCCTTTTGAAATTACATTTATGTCATGGATGTTAATTTTTGCTTTCAATGAGAACATATGGAAAACCATGTGTTTTAGTATGCTATTTTGCATCGGAGCATGCATTATGTATGAACTTCTTACATTAGCATTCATTTAACATGCATGAAGTGTGGCCAAGGGCCAAACGGCATTTCGAAATCATTTCATGATTTTAGGTTTCAAGTTTTCATTCCAAACTTCATTTTTTGGCATTTTGGCCGTTGGGGGGTCATATTTTGCTTCGGCCATATTTTTGAGTCACGGACCATTGTAGCACATCTTATTAGGTAAGTTACGTTTGTGTGCATGGTCGTTTCCGGGGCAAAGCTTCTTCTTTGGTGAAATAAGCCCCCTCGGACTCATTTTACACTTTTGTTGCATATTCTGACCTAAGGGAATTTTGGGAAATAAATTCCGTTCTTCACATGGTCACGTAGAAAATGTGATTTTAGGGTGGGGTTTCGTTTTCGTGTTTTTCCAGAAAATGCCATCTTGGCATCAGAAATCGCATCCAAAGTTCAGCTCTCAGTTTTTAAATTTAGCAGCTTTTTGGACCCTCTGGACTAGTTTTCATGGAGGAGCATTTTGGGCATTTCCCATTGCGTATTTTTAGATTTTCCTCTAAAATCACGTAGAAAATTCGATTTTGTGGGGGGTTTCTTCTTTGAGTTTTTCCAGAAAATGTCATCTAGGTCCTCAAATTTCCTTTTTTTCCGGAAAAACCCCTGCTGCCAAAATTTCTTGCTGCCCATTCTGCCTCCTTCATATGTAAACGGTTACAAGAAGTTTGGTAACCGGTTACATGTGCTTGGGCAGTGTTTTGGTCAAATTTTTTTGTCTCCTAACCGGTTAGGAAGGCTTGATAACCGGTTAGATGATCTAGGGTTTGCACTTTTTGACCGTTTTGCCCCTTCTTCTTCCGTAAGCCATATCTTCTTCATCCGGACTCTGAATCAAGTGATTCTTGAGTCTAAATTAATTAATTTTTCATTGTCTTTCCAATGGTGTACTCGGTGGCACCCACTTTCAAGCTAGAATTGATGATTTTGCCCCTAGGTTCAATCTTGTTCGTTTTTGAAACATTGCTTCCCCATTTAATTCCTTTGGGTTCCGTGACCTCGTTGAGGGTCATAATGGTGTCTTAGAGCCATGATGTATCTCTAGAGATCATTGTTTTGTAATTTGCTTCCGCATTTCGGATCCGTTATCGGGTCATCTTTCGGTTCATCACTGACGCACCGAGTTGAAAAACTTGGGCCGTCACACAACTTATAGTAATTTAAAAGGTCGAATAAAAATACATGTAATGATTCAACTTATAGTAATTATAATGACCCGGTCATTTTTTTTCTTTTCATTTTTTTGGTAATTTCTTTTTTCGTCTTTTTCCTATTTTGTCTTTTTCCCGTTTATCTTTTTTCCTTGCATAACCTCACTTTTTATGCTCGGATTTGATTCCGGCTTTGCATGCATCCATGATATTTGATTTCCATGAAATAAGTATTTTTACTTTCGTAGAAAAGCATGCTAGATGTTTATTTTTCTTGTAAAAGGTATGGATGCATAGTTTCTTAAAAATATTCTTGACTTTTGGGGTTTTAGTGTAATTAAATAAAGGTAATTAATTTTCGTCTTAGGGGCCATTTTGCAATTTAATTTTGAAGATATTTTGGAAAATGACCTTTTTACAATTTTTAGAAAGTGTGACTAGTGTCACACTCTCATGGAGCCACTTGTTAGCATTTGGGTGGGGAGACTTGGAAGCATAATCTTTCAACATTTGGAGGGTGGAGATTCATCCACTTGTTGGCCTAAGATTGGTGCACTTATTGGCTTTGATGGTTGACAAGTGTAGGCTTAGGATTAAGCCTATGAAGGAGCCTTGGATTTGTGACAAGTGTAGGCGCACAATTGAGTCTTGCATTTTGTGTGTTTGAGAGGTAGTGTAAGAACACATAGTGAGTGGAGGAATGCTAGATCCTCCACTCACCATTTTCATTTCATCTTTTTCATTACACTTGTTCTTCAAAACCCTAACGTAGCCACCATTGGAGAAAAGATTGGTTTATTGCTTATTTCTTCATTTTAGCCTCCTTCCACTCACCTTAGACCATTAACCTTGGGAAGTAAAAGTTTCCTCTTACTCTCCTCTTCAAAACCTTAGACTTATTTTCCATTTTGAGCTTGGTTGCTTGGGATTATAGAGATTCAATTCTCTATTGAGGTAGGGATGATTGTATGTTTATCCTCTTTGGGTTTTATATATATTAGAGCTTAATATATATTGATTACATGCTTTTTAAATTCTTGTATTTCCATATAAATAAAGATTTATTAGGCTTAACTTGGGAATTGTGAATTAAAGCATGTATATGACTATTAAATGGAATAGGTACATTATTGTTTAATGACTTGCCTAAAACTTGTGATTTTATTGAGGGTCTATTATGGATTTCTTGGAGTTCGTACTTATATTGTTAAGTAATAGAAATTTCATTGAAGATTTAGTATAAAGACCTTGTATATAGCACTTGTATTTACTTGTAGGTAAATTACTATATTGCATGATTAGTAATTGTAGCCTACATTGATAGTAAATTGCTTTAGTGTAGTGTGTAGTATCATTAACTTGTCACTTTAGACATGTAACATTAGGGCATGGTTTGTAATGACCCGGTCATTTCCTTCCTTTCTTTTTTTCCTCAGAATTTCACGAATGAATTTTTTTCGTTGAAATTTCTTTTCTGAGTTCAGTTTCTCGTCACTTAGTGTCGTCTCAAGTGCTCAGAACTGGTTTCTGAGACTCTTTCCTTTGGATTGACAACTTCCTTTAAGGGCCGAGTCATTTCCACATCTTTCGTTTTTCGACACTATTCACTTTTCATCTTTTTCCCGTTTATTACTTTGTTAGCACAACCTCACTTCTTGTGTTCGGATTTGAATCCAGTTTTTGCATGCATCCACGATATTTAAATTCCATGCCATATGTATTTTTACTTTCTTAGAAAAGCATGCTAAGAGTTTACTTTTCTTGTAAAGGGTATGGATGCATAACTTTTTTTTGTAATATTCTTAACTTGTGGGGTTTTAGAGTAATTACATAAAGTAATTATTTTTCATCTTAGGGATCATTTTACAATTAAATTTAGAAGATATTTTGGAAAATGACCTTTTTGTAATTTTTGGAAAGTGTAATAAGTGTCGTACTCCTATGGAACCACTTATTGACATTTTAGTGGAACCACTTGGAAGTTTAATCTTTTGACACATGAAGGGTGGAGATTCACCCATTTGTTGGCCTAGGATTGGACCACTTGTTGGCTTGGATGAGTGAGAAGTATATGCTCCAAATTAAGTCTTGCAATTATTTTTGGGCCACTTTGGGATTATGGTTTTAAAGAAGGGTTTTGTGCAATTGACCAAACTTGTGTGTGTTGACCATGGTGTAAGATCACATAGTGAGTGGAGGATTTCCATTTCCTTTACTCACACTTCATTTGATTGTTTCATTATCTTCCTCACCAAAAACCCTAGCCTCCATAGAAAAAGCTTAAAGCCTTAAGCTTTGACCTTGATTTTTGAGAGCCTTCCAATGATTTCTAAGCTTAACCTTGGGAATACTTTTTATTCCCCTCATCTTCCTCTACATAACCCTTGAAGGGTTTTCCATTTTGTGTTGATTTGCCTTAGATTCAAGAGAAACAATCCTCTTGTGAGGTAGGGGGTGTTATAGTTTATTTTCTATGTGGTTTTAATTGTTTTTGTAGTGAAATACAAGTTGTATACATGTTTTATATCAATTTGAATTTATTGTAACTTGCAAATAACTCACTTTAGACTTGATATATGGCATGGCCATGACTTGATCTTTATTGTATATTAGTTTGGGGTGATTCAAATGAGTTTTCAAATCTAGAGATTTAATGAATTTAAATTCTACTAAATTGTACCTTGCTTGTATTCTACTTTTGACTTGATATATGGCATGGCCATAACTTAGTCCTTGTTATATATTTATTTGGGATCATTAAAATTAGAGATTTAATTAATTTAAATTAATTAAAATCTACGTGATGATGTCTTGCTCATTTTGCTCTTTTGATTTGATATATGTAATGAGCATGCTATATTGTTTAACATATATTAATTTGAGGTTATTTGGAATTGATTTGATATCTAGAGACTTTCCATGATTAGGTTGAAAATATTTTAAAATGTAGTATGTTTAATTACCTTGTAAGCATGCTACTAACTTGATGTAGAATTAGTACATGTGGCTCCTTAAAATAGTAATTGAACTTAGCATGATATAGAATATCATTGACTTGTAAAGCTTATTTAAATATATGTCTTGCGTAAATATATAGCTTATTAGAATATTACAATTGTTTACCTTGAAAGCTAGTTACTAAATTGAAGCTTATTTAGTACTTGTGGCTTAGGTTGGTAATGTGACTCAATTGTTGTAAAATATTCTTGCTTTGTGTATAAATTGCATATTGAGGACATGATTTGTCATATGCTATTTAGACTTGAATTCTAGGACATGAATTGTGTGGATTCAACCTTACTTGTGCATGGAATGTGGTAACTTGCATTTGATTTTGTATAAGTTTTGAACTTATTGATTTTGGAAAGCTTGTGAGGACATAAATTATGTGATGACTAGGGTTTGGCTCTAGTACGGAGATAAGAGTCTTCTAAGTCATAAGTGTGCACTAGGTGGTACCTTGTGGGTCGTAATTATCCGAAAATACTTGCTTGGTCTAGCAACCGTATGTCCTAGTTTTTCCACTATTTGTTTTCGCATTTAATTTCAAGTTGTTAATCATGGATTACTTGTAGCTTGAGAATTGATGTTTACTTTGGGTATTTGAATCCTATTTAGTATACTTGAACTTGTATACTTGCTCTGTGAGTTTAGATTGCATTTAGTATACTTGTACCATGTATACTTGTCTTATGCGTATCTTGTTTGGCTTAGTATACATGTGTTTGTGTACTTGATTTACGAGTTTTCCATATTAAATGTATACTTGAGTATATATGCTTGGACGTTGCATAATTTGTTTTAATATGGTTTAGTATACTTGAAATGTATGCTTGAATGTCGTATAACATGTTTTAACATTATTTTGTATACTAGAGCATGTATACTTATATGAGGTAGTTCATTTCAATTGCATGAGTAGCTTAAGATGATCCTTGAGTCACACTTTGATATAAACGTTAGTTGGCATGATCCTTTTGAATTGTTACAAGTTAATGTAAAAATCTCTAAATAAATTAAGTCAATGCATGCTCATTCTCTACGAGTAAACTTGTTTACTCACCCCAAAGTTACTGGGGATTTTGTTCAGGTACGAAGACTTGGTTCGTGATGTTCATCATTGCTTGGATAATAGTAGACTTGAAGGTTTTAATTCTTGTAAGGGTTGGCTTGAAATGCAACTTGTAGCTTTATTTGTCAAAATGTGTATATTTGATTCCATTTATGTAATGTGTACATAAGCACACTCTATGCAATGTATTTGACTTGTCTGAGATGAGGTCGGAGGCCAATGACATGTAAATTGTATCCTATGTAACTTTTAACTTCATGGAACATTATGAAAATATTGAAAAATGTTGAGTTATTGCTTCACCATGCTTGCATTGTGTGTGGGAATTCCATTTTGATTCTTCCATAGGGTCTTATTAATCATGTATGAAGTGTGGCCAAGGCTAAATGGTCATTTGACCCCATTTTATATTTTTGGATTTCATGTTTTCCATTTCAAGTCCATTTTCGCCTTTTTGGCTGTTAGGGGTCGGATTTTGCATCGGTGGTAATTTTAAATCCTGGACCATTGTAGCATGTCCTAATAGGTAAGTTACATTTGCGTACATGGTCGTTTTTGAGCAAAACCTCTTCCTTGGCAATTTAAGCCTCCTATGGACTCATTTTACATTTTTGTTGCATAATCTGATCTAGGGGCATTCTTGACTTTTTACGGTGGTTTTATTTTCTTTTTTTGACACGGTCACTTAGAAAACTCAATTTTGAGGGGGGTTTCTTCTTCGTATTTTTCCATAAAATGTCGTCTTGGTATCGGAAATCCATCGCAAAGTTCAGCTTTCTGTTTCTCATTTAGCAGCTTTTTGGACCCCTATAACCAGATTTCATGGAGGGGCATTTTGGGCATTTTACAGTGAGTTTTTTTTTTCATTTTCTCTCATACAGTCACGTAGAAAACTCGATTTTGAGGGGGGTTTCTTCTTTGTGTTTTTCCAAAAAATGTCATCTAGGGCCTCAAAAACCCATTTTTTTTCCCCAAAAACCCCTGCTACTAGGTTTTTGCTGAGCTGTAGCACAAGTGTGCGAATGGTAGATTCCTCGTAACTAGTTAGATGTGCTTGGGCAATGTAGTGGTCGTGATTTTTTGCCTCCTAACCGGTTAGATGTTCTTCGGTTGACCATTTTGACCTTTTTGCCCCTTCTTCTTCCGTTAGCCATATCTCCTTCGTCAGGACTCCAAATCGAGTGAACTTTTTTTGGACTTGATTAATTTTTCATCGTCTATCCAACAATGTGCTCGGTTGCACCCGGATATTCTTGGATAATTACCAGTTTACCCTTTTAGCCTTAAGTGCTCGTTTTTTTTCGTTTTGTCGTTTCTCCTTTGTCCGGATTCTGAATCATGCAATTCTTGAGTCCATCTCAATTAATTTTTCGTTGTCTTACTAATGGTGTGCTTGGTAGCATCCATTTCTGGGTAAAATGACCATTTTACCCTTGGTCCATTTCTTGTAGGGTTTTAAACCCTTGTTTTCCTTCTTGCTTCCGTTGAGCCTCGGGACTCCTCAGGAAGCCACTTTTGTGTCTTAGGGATGATGTACATCTCTAGAGACCATGTTTTTGTTTAGCTTCCGTATTTTGGATCCGTTACTGGGTCAACTTTCAGGTCATCACTTACGCACCGGGTTGAATAAAAACTCAGGTCATTACATGGTTTGTATGGTTTCACACTACTTGTGCTTGGTAGGTATTTTAATGCATGGAGATTATATAAATGACATAGACTTGTTGATTTTTGGAAGCTTATAAGGATATGAAATGTTTGATGGCTAGGGTTTGGCTCTCGTATAGAGGATAAGAATTCTCCTAAGTCATAGTGCACACTAGGTAGTACCTTGTGGGTTGTAATTACCCAAAATAGCTTGTATGGTCTCGTGGCCACATATCATAGTCTTTCCATTATTTGATTTTGCATTTGTATTTCCAAGTTGTAAATCATGGATTTCTTTTAGCTTGTGATTTGGTAACTTAGTTTCAATACGATTAGTGTACTTGTTTATGTATACTTGGATGCTATGTGTTTATCACTTCAATTATTTGTATAGCTTGAGATAAACCCTTAAAGTACCTTAAAAACATAGACGTTAGGTGGAATGCACCCTTGTGATGATCTATGTTTGGTTTGTATTATACTTGAGACTATAGGGTATGCGCATGCACCACATCCTACAAGTAAGTTATTTACTCACCCTCATTATTTGGGTTATTTTACAGGTAAAGAAACTTTGTTTTGGGATGCATCACATCCCTAAGTTACTTTGATGCCTTGAAGTATTTTGATGTATTTTGGAGAACATGCAAGTGTCAACATGTAGTTTCATTTTTGGTGTAAAATGCTATTTTTGCCTTGAATCATGTAATGTGTACCTAAGTACACCTTTTGTTGTTTATTTTATATGTATGACATGAGGCCAAGGGCTATTAACCTTAAAGTTTACAAGTATGCCTTTATAACTCAAGTATTGCCATTGTAGCCTATTTTGTGAAAATTGGAGGTTTGGTAAGTCTAAATTTGTAAACGGATTGTAATGAGCCTTTAAGGCATTGCAACATAATTCAATGTGAGTTTTATGCTTGTTGGTATGTTCACATGCGAAATCTTCTTGAAAAAAATCAGTTTTTGACCTATGCATGGGGGTAGAATGAATCTTATAGGTTCTTTTGCAAATCTCACATGTTTAGTAGAGATTCCAGTAGGATTTGAGGTGTTTCGGTAGACCGAAACACCATTTCAGTCGACCGGTGCCTTTTTGAAATTAATTGAACAGTAAAAACACACATTCCAATAGCCAAAATCACTGTTTGGACTCATTTCGGTCGACCGATGCATTATTTCGGTCTACCGAAGTGACCTTCCCTCAAAAATCAGCTTTCAGGAAAGTTTCTGTCCATTTTGGTCATCCGAAAGTTCATTTTGGTCGACCGAAATAGCTTGCATACACCAACCTTCTAAGTTTCGTTTTAACATTGATGTTCCGACTTCAAATGGTCATAACTTCTTCATTTCTAACCCAAATGGGGTGATTTTTGTGCCTAAACTCAAGGATTTTGAGTTAGCTTTCCAATACTATGAATTTTATCCTTAGATTCAAATTACAGTGGGAGTTATTCATGTTTTAGTGAGATAGTGTCAGTTTTCGCTTAAACCGGGAATGGGCATTTTGTGGGATTCTTGGCCAAAGTTCTTAGAACCTCTTGGAATGTTGGGAAATGATTAGATTAGGTTTTATGGACCTCATTTGACTTTCTTAGAGTCAAGTTTCTCTTTTTACTTGTAAGTTGACCATTTTGCCCTTGATTAACGGATTTTGCCCATTTTGACTCTCGTTTGCTCTTTCGCTCTCTTTAAAGATCCGTGACTTCATGGAAGGTCACATTGGTGACTTATGGATGATTTATATCTCTAAAGACCTTGGTTTATCTTTTGCTTCTGCATTTCGGATCCATTACGGGTCAACTTTAGGGTCATCACTAATGTACCGGGTTGAAAAACTTGGGCCATCACAAGTGGTATCAGAGCTCCTAGGTTCGAAAACCTTAGGACGAAGGGTTTTGGGTGCATATCATGCTTTTGTTGACTTGCTTTGATATGTTTACGTGTTTCTTGATAACATGCTTTAATTTAATAGCATGTTTACGTGCTTATGTGGTGGTATATTTTGGAGTCTACCTTCACTATTTTAGTATGTTATATATGCTTCTATGCCTTAGTATTTTGTATATGCTTGTTTAGTGTTAGCATGTTGTATACACTTATATATGTTAGCATGACTGTATGTTGCATACATTTCTTGCTTCTATTATGTGATACTGGTTTCGTGCATTCATGACATGAGTTGCATTGGTCTTAACAATTTGCGTTGTTGTTGATCTTGCCCCTTATGTGTGCAGCGCCATGGTTTTGACTCGCGGAGAGTCTTCTCATCACGTCGGAGTGGATGAGCAGGTTGAAGAGCTGGTTGCAGACACCGGGCTCGCACGGGGTCCAGGGAAACCCAGGGCTCGACCTCATGGCATAAATCCTAATCCACCACGAGCGCCAACGTATGAGGAACAGATTGCACAGGGAGTGGCTATGGGGATGTCAGAGAATATTCAGCAAATGTTTCATCAGCATATTGTAGGGATGTAGATTCTGGTACCAGCACCAGCACCGGCACTAGTTGCTAATGAGGCATTAGACTATTTCATGAAGTTACAGTGGGTTAAGATCAACCAATTTTCGGGGAGTATGGATCCGCTTGCCTCAGAGGCTTTGCTTAATCTCGTGGTACGCAAGCTCGATAACATGGCAGTACCTACAGACTGATTGAGGATCTCCTTGACTGCCTCTATGTTTATGGGAGATGCCGATTTCTGGTGGAGGTCCATGACCAATATTCACGATGTGGAGATGATGACATGGGAGGAGTTCAGGACATTGTTCTTTGATCGCTTCTTTCCGAGGGCTATGAGGTAGGACATGAGAGTGCAATTCACAGGTCTATATCAAGGTAGGATGAGTGTCATTAAGTATGAGACACGCTTCACTTCTCTTTCCCGCTATGCACCGGAGATGGTAGCTACCAATGAGCTTAGGGCAAGGAAGTTTCAGGATGGGTTACAACTTGATATTAGGCCATGGATTTTAGTGTTGGATTTGAGGACCTACGGGAGGTAGTGCAGAAAGCTATGTTGGTTGAGGTAAAGGACCGAGATTAGCTCAGGATCAAGGGTTCATATAAGTAGTCTTGTGGAGAGGCTTCATCAGTATCTGTTGGGGGCCAGTGGAAGAAGGCTAAGGCTGGGGATAGTTCACGTACTCAGGGACAGTCACACCAGGCTCGGTCTGTACTTGCAGTTCTAATATCCTCGAGGTCAGCCTAGGGAATGATTTGTCACCATTGTCAGCAGCCGGGGCATATCAAGCCTCGTTATCCACAGCTTCAGCCACAGGCCAGTCAGTCTCAGGATAGCAAGCCTACAGCTTCAACAAAGGGGGTTTGCGGAGCTTGTCATTATTACAAGCAACTAGGTCACTTCAGAAGAGAGTGTCTGAAATTATAAGGCGGGACACAGAGTGGCATAGGTTCAAGGCCACACCGACACAGTCGGCAGTTGTGCAGTCAGGTTTCAGGGTGCCTTAGGCATCACAGCCAGTGGCACTGCCAGTTAGGTCATATCCAGGTAGAGGTTCTACGCTTACTACTTCCGGACATCAGTCAGGCCACCAGGGCAATTCTTAGTAGTCGGGGGCTCAGGGACGAGCCTACGTATTGCAATAGGCCGATACCTCTGTAGGGACTTCTACGGTTCGAGGTATCTTTCTAGTTTTTAGTTCTTGGGCTAGAGTTCTTGTTGACAAGGGTGCGTTGTGTTCATTCATATCTGCATCATTTGCACATTCCTTGGGGCTAGAAGTCACACTGCTGGATGGTTTCCTTTGTGTTGACACACCAGTAGGGGTTCAGTATTTTTGGACAGTGTTTGTCGGGGTTGTACCATCGAGATAGATAGGCAGACCTTAGAGTTCAATTTTTTTGTTTTTGACATGACGGACTTTGACGTCATTCTCGGAATGGATTGGTTATCATTCTTTCAGGCTACGATTGATTGCTTCCGCGGGAGGGTGTCCGTTTGCACTCCCAATGGAGATTGTTTCCATTTTGTGGGAGATCAGAGCGATTCCCACTCGGTGATTGTTTTCAGCATTGGTGACTGGAGTCGCCATAGATCCTACTTGGCTAGTTTGCTAGTTGACGAGGATAGCCGTTTGGACCGTGTTCTTCTGGCAGTTGTTGAGGATTTTGTTGATGTCTTTCCAGAGGAACTGACATAGTTACCTCCTTTAAGGGAAGTTATTTTTGCCATTGATGTCATTTCTGGTATAACACGCATCTCTATAGCACCGTACCGTATAGCACCGGCAGAGCTTGATGAGCTGAAAGGTCAGTTAGATGATTTGAAAGCTAAGGGCTTTATTCATCCTAGTGCTTCACCATGGGGAATACCAGTTCTTTTTGTGAAGAAGAAGGATGGGTCTTTAAGATTTTGCATCGATTATTGCAAGCTGAACCACATTACTATCAAGAACAGGTTTCCTTTGCCTAAGATTGATGACTTGTTTGATCAGTTGAAGGGAGCCACTTGTTTTTTGAAGATTAATTTGAGATTAGGTTACGATCAGTTGAGGGTTAAGGATGAGGATATATCCGAGACCACTTTCCGTACACGGTATGGCCATTACAAGTTTCTGGTGATGTCATTTGGTTTGACCAATGCTCCAGCAACTTTTATAGACTTGATAAACCGTGTATTTAGTGACCATCTTGATCAGTTCGTAGTGGTCTTTGTTGACGACATTCTCGTATACTCAGCTTTGTTGGAGGAGCATGAGTATCATTTCAGGACAGTATTACAAATCCTTAGGGATAATTAGTTATACGTCAAGTTCGAGAAATGCAAATTTTGGCTATCGGAGGTGAAGTTCCTTGGATATGTTGTGTCAAGGGGTGGTGTTGCAGTGGATCCGTTGAAGATTGAGTCAGTAATGGATTGGGAGCGTCCGAAGACAGTGTTTGAGATTCGGAGTTTTCTTGGCCTGGTCGGTTACTATCGAAGATTTGTTCGGGATTTTTCCCGTCTAATGGCACATATGACTCGACTTACCCACAAGGGGTCAAGTTGGTATGGAATGAGGCATGTGAGTTTGCTTTTAGGAGTTGAAGGTCAGGTTGACATTGGCTCCAGTTTTAATCATTCCTGAACGTGGTTTAGGTTATGTGATGTTTCGCGAGAAGGTTTGGGTTGTGTCTTGATGCAGACAGAGCGAGTGGTTACTTATGGCTCTAGACAGTTGAAGACTCACGAGTTGAACTATCCGACATATGATTTAGAGTTGGCAGCAGTTATCTTTGACCTAAAGGGGTGGAGACACTATTTGTACGGGGAGAAGTTTAAGGTTTTCTCCGATCACAAGAGTCTCAAGTATCTCTTCTCTTAAAAGGATTTGAACTTGAGATAGCGTAGATGGGTCGAGTTCATGGAAGACTATGACTTTGAGTTACAGTACCATCCGGGTAAGGTAATGTGGTGGCCGATGCATTAAGTAGGAAGTTACAAGGGACTCTTGCTAGCGTTTCTATTCATAGATGGAAGATGCTAGAAGAGCTTGCAGATCTTGGTTTACAATCTTATGAGGATGTTTCACTGGCTATTTTGTTTAGCCTTGTGGCTCAACCGGCTCTTGTTAGCAGAGTTATTAAGGCACAGTTGGAGGAGTGGGAGATGAAGGCCATGCATTATCGGATTTTGGATCCGTTACCGGGTCAACTTTTGGGTTATCACTGACGCACCGAGTTGAAAAACTTGGGCCATTACAATAATTTAAAAGGTTTTCAACTTATAGAAAAATACCTTGATGTTGTTACACTCACTTTTTTGATGGCCTTAGATTTTAAGTTCTTATTAAATATGTTTTTATTCCAAACTGGAAAAAAGAGTAAAAAGTTCTTTACCAAGCTTGCATTTCCTATCCCACCAGAAAAAAAAAAATTTAATAAAAAAGAAATATAATAAAATAAAATGATAGTTGCATTCCCACTAAAACCCATACCAAATGTGAGCTAACATAGTAATCAATCGAGTCACAAGGCCATATATGTAATGACCCGGTCATTTCCATTCCTTTTCTTTTTGTTCAAATTTTATGGATAAATTTTTTCCGTTGCCTTTTCTCTTTTGTGTTTGGTTTTCTGTCACTTAGTGTCATATCGAGTGCTCGAAAATGGTTTCTGAGACTTTTTTCTTTGGGATTGACAACTTCCTTTAAGGATCGAGTCATTTCCACATTTTTCATTTTTCGTCATTATTCACTTTTTGTCTTTTCCCGGTTTCCTTTTTCGTTGCATAACCTCATTTTTTGCTCTCGAATTTGACTCTGGCTTTGCATGCACCTATGATATTTAATTTCTATGATATATACATTTTTACTTTTGTATAAAAGCATGTTAAATGTTTACTTTTCTTGTAGAGGGCATGGATGAATAACTTTTGATAATTTTCTTAACTTTTGAGGTTTTATTGTAATTATGTAAAGTAATTATTTTTCGTCTTAGGGACCATTTTGTAATTTAATTTGGAAGATATTTTCAAAAAAGACCTTATTGCAATTATTGGAAAGTGTGACAAGTGTCACACTCTCAGTGGTCCACTTGTTGACATTTGTGTGGAGACACTTTGATGCCTTGGATGATGGCACATGGAGGGTGGAGATTCAGTCACTTGTTAGCCTAGGATTGGAGCACTTGTAGGCTTGGATGGTTGACAAGTGTAGGCTTAGAATTAAGCCTAGGAGGGAGCCATGGATGAGTGACAAGTGTATACTTCAAATTAAGTCTTACAATTATTTTTAGGCCACTTTGGGATTATGGTTTTAAAGAAGGGTTTTTGTGCAATTGACCAAGACTTGTGTGTGTTGACTATGGTGTAGGATCACATAGTGAGTAGAGGATTTCTATTTCCTCCACTCACACTTTATCATATTGTATCATCATCTTCCTTACCACAAAACCTAGCCACCATTAGAGAAGCTTGATGCTTAGGCTTTGAAGGTGATTTTTGAGGCCCTTCCACTCACCTTAGACCATAAAACTTGGAATACTTTTTGTTTCCATCATCCTCCTCTACATAACCCTTGAAGGGTTTGCCATTTTGTGTTGATTTTCCTTGAATTCTAGAGAGACACTTCTCTAGTGAGGTAGGGAATGATTTATTATTATTTTTTTGATGTGTATACCATGTTTTGTATGAAATCTAGGATTTAATTTAATTATTCATTAGTTAAAAAATAATTCACATGGTTCTATATGATGAAGAATTAATTAAGGACTTGATATTTGATTAGGCCTTGTCTTAATCTATGTTATATATTAATTTGAGAAATTTTGGAGTTGTTTTGAAATCTAGAGATTTATTAAAATTTTATGTAATTAAATTCTATTTAATTACTCCATTGATGTAATTAAGTTTTGACTTGATATTAGTGACTATCATGATTTCATCTTTGCTATATATTAAATTAGAAGGATTTGAAGATGTCTTGCAATCTAGAGATATGATTATTTTTATTTAATTAAATTCTATTCAACTATTCCAATGATGTAACTAAACTTTTGAGTTGATATTAGCGATTATCTTGACATGTTGTTTAACATATATTAAATTTGTAATATTTGGATAAATATTGAAATCTAGAGAATTTAATTATTTGTATTTAATTAAATTATGTTTTTCTACTAATGGCTTAAATTAAAGTATTGATATAATATATGTAATGACCACGATATGATCTTTGACATGTATTAATTTGAAGCCATTTGGAATTGATTTGGATTCTAGAGAATTTAATTATTTTTATTTAATTAAATTCTATTTAATTGCTCTATGGATTTAATTGTGTTTTGCAAGTTGTTTCTATGTTTAAATCATGGACTTGGACTTGTTGTATATTCACTTGGTTACATTTTGAGCATTAGATAGTATAATTGTTATATTTATATTCATGAGAATATGTTTTCCTTATTGAATATACCATTGTCTTGTGTAATGAGTTGCACATTTTGTATTTGACATCTTTCAGGCCATAGTAGTTGTGGACTTAGAGAATGTATTATATGTGTTTCCAAATTTGGTTATGCGTGGTAGATAGTTGATTATCTTGTATATACATGTTGATATATACGTTGTTGCACAACTTGTTGATTTTGGAAACTTGGGGATGTCGTTGTTTGACTACGACTAGGACATGGTTGTAGTACGGGGGAATGTCCCCCTATAGTCTAGTGCGCACGTAGGGCGGTTACCCGTGGGCTAGTAACCCTAAAGTAACTTTGGTGTCGGTCTGATCCGGCGTGATGTCTAAGTATCCACCTTGTTAATTTCGCATTTCTTTTCAAGTTGATAACTATATGATGTTGTAACTTGTTGTTCCTTATTTGATTTCCCAATTTAAGTTACAAGATTTTAACTTGAAAATTTGTGCTTGATGCGTTGTGTTGGAAGTTCCTATGTTGTTACTTGCATAGATATGTGAATTATGCTAGAAAGGATCTAAGGTAGCTTAGGATGCTCCTTGAGTCTCATCTTTGACATAGACGTTAGGTGGCATGACCCTTTTGAATTATTTCAAATTAATGTAAAAATCTTTAAAAAAAATCGAGTCTATACATGCTCATTCTCTACGTGTAAACTTGTTTACTCACCCCGAAGTTACTGGGGGATTTGTTCAGGTACGAAGACTTGGTTCGTGATGTTCATCATTGCTTGGATGATTGTAGACTTGAAGGTTTTAATTCTTGTAAAGGTTGGCTTGAAATGCCACTTATAGCCTTATTTGTCAAAATGTGTGTATTTGATTTCATTTATGTAATGCGTACATAAGTGCACTCTATGCAATGTATTTGACTTATATGTAATAAGGCCAAGGGCCAAAGACACTTATGTGATATGTATGCAAATTTTTAACTTCATTGTTACTTATGGAAGTTAGGAGATTTCATGCATTGAAGGGTCATATTTTACATACAACATGCCATGAGGCCGTATGCCATTGTAGTACGTCAATTTTATCATATTACGTATGCTTGCATGTTCACTTCGGCACAGAATACCCTTTTTGATGAAACAAAAACTTAAGGTTGCATTTTTTTGAGTTTTTACCCTATTCTGTTCAAGGGGCATTTTGGGTATTGTACATTGTGTTTCTTTTCATTTTCGCCAACTATGATGGGTAGAAAACTCAATTTCGGAGGGGGTTTCTTCTTTGTATTTTTCCAGAAAACGTCATCTTGGCCCTCAAAAACCCATTTTTTTCCGTAAAATCATTGCTGCCAGGTTTTTGCTGATTTTTAATACAAGTGTACTTGGTACTATTCATCGACTTTTTTTTGAAAAGTGTGACGACCGATCCAAAACTTCCGGGGGTCTTATGCGTGTATTTTAAGATTCCATTTTCAATTTAGGCAATTTAAAAACCTCCCGAAGCCCTATTTCCTTTCCTTGGGTAGCAGCTCGGAAGTATTTTTGCCCTCTTGACCTGATTTTCTTGTGGGCATTCTGGGCATTTTACAATGCATTTTTTTTGTTTTCGTCCAAGCTTTCAGATAGAAAACTTGATTTTAGGGATGGTTTTTTCTTTGAGTTTTTCCAAAAAAGTCCGTTTAGATGCCCGTTTTTACTCTTAGTTGCAACAACAGTGGGTCGGCACCACTGTAGCTGTCATGACCCTCTTTTTGTTTTTGACCTTTCTCCCTCGTCCGAACTCCAAATCGAGTAAAAAAAATTTTGAACTTGACTATTTTTTTGCTGTCTTTCCAAGGTATGCTCGGTTGTACCTGGATCTTCCTGGATAATTACCAG
This sequence comes from Cornus florida, assembly GCF_030987335.1. Classification (NCBI taxonomy): domain Eukaryota; kingdom Viridiplantae; phylum Streptophyta; class Magnoliopsida; order Cornales; family Cornaceae; genus Cornus; species Cornus florida. The sequence continues at coordinate 69,018,541 of NW_026775577.1, forward strand.
TTTACCCTTTTTGCTTTGTATGTCCATTTTTATTTGTTTTGCCATTTCTTCTTCGTCCGAACTCCGAATCATGCGATTCTTGAGTCCATCTTATTTAGTTTTTCATTGTATTTCCAGTGGTATGCTCGGTGGCACCCAAATCAATAGTTTTTGAAATGACTATTTGGCCCCTAGGGGCCTTAATTGTTATTTTTTTGTGATCTTTTACTACCGCATCAGTTCCCATTAAGTTCCACGACCTCATGGAAGGTCACTTTGACTTCTTAGAGTCTTATTTTTAGTTTTTCGCTTCCGCATTCGGATCTATTATCGGGTCAATCTTCGATTCATCAAATGACGCACTGGCTTGAAAAACTAGGGCCGTCACAGGTGGTATCAGAGCTTCTAGGTTTGAATGCCTTGGACGACGGTTTTTGGGTGCATATCACGTTTGTAATAACCTGGTCTTTTTCCTTTCTTTCTTTTTCTCAGATTTTTACGGATATTTTTTTTTTCCGTTGGTCTTTTCCTTTCTGAGTTCAGTTTCTTGTCGCTTAGTGTCATCTCGAGTGCTCTGGAATGATTTCCTAGACTCTTTTCTTTGGATTGACAACTTCCTTTGAGGACCGAGTCATTTCCACATTTTTCGTTTTTTGACACTATTCACTTTTCGTCCTTTTCCCTATTTTGTTTTTTCCCCGTTTGTCACTTTGTTGGCATAACCTCACTTCTTGTGTTTGGAGTTGGTTTTTGACTTCACATATCTTCATTCTAAGTGGTTTCCACGAAATACGTATCTTTACTTTTGTAAGAAAGTACTCTGGTTGCTCCCAGTGTCCATAGTGGCATGGATGTATAGTTTTTTAAAATCTTTTTCTTTTCTTGCGGTGTTTTTCGTAAATATCTTTTGAAGATATTTTATTTCAGGGGTTTTTAAGAAAATATTTTTGGAAGATATTTTCATTCTGGGGCATCAGTACAGTTTTCACTTTTTGGAGGGGCCATTGTACAATTAACGAAAGTTAATGCAAAAATATCTCGTCTGGAGCTTGGATCCTTGTACGGGATTCATTTTCACATTTCGTCGAATCGTGTACTCTTAGAGTTCCGTTCTGGTCGTTTTTCTCCAATTTTAAAGTTTCTGACCCTAATTGTCGCCGAACTTGTTCGGGGTATATCTCTCTGCTCGGGACTCAGTTTTCGACGCCGTTTCCTTCGTTACTCATGTTTTCTCAATTTAAATCTTTTTTGTTCATGGAGTTTCACCGTTTGAGCTCGTCTGCTCAAAATCCACTTTTCTGGACCCGGCGGGGCCCTTTCGGGACACTTTTTGAGATTTTCTATAAATAGGGGACTTAAAGAAGAAAAGTCAGATTTTGATCATCTTCATCCCCCTCTTGGCTGGCAGCCATGGGAGCTCCTTGGGCTGCCACCTTTTCTTCTTCTCCTCCACTTGATTTCCTAAGTGAAAAGTCTTGGGCCTTCACGTTTATTGTTCCCCTCGACGAGCTCTACCTTTTCCCCTTACTAGAATCTATTTCTGACCATTTCTTGAGTTCGGGTTTGAAGTCAAGTTGTGATTTTCATGGGGCTTCCTTCGGATTGTTGTTCATCGTGTTGTCCCCGACAAAACCCTTCGGTATCGTCGGATTCGGAGCACTTTTATTTCGATGGGCTTTTGAGATTTTCATCTCAAATTGAGGTAGGGGATATTTTAGGATTTTATATGTGTTGTATGGAGTGTTTTCCATGATTATACAACTTGTATGCATGCTTTTGTCTAAGTCCTAGAATTTAATTTAATTAATTTCTATGGTTAGAATTTAATTCTCATGATGATGTATAACTTAGAATTAAATTGTAGCATGCTAGAAAGTTTGGATTTAATATGTTTGTTAACATATATTAAATTGAAATTAATTGAATAAGAATTGTAATTTTTATTTAATATTTTTCTTTTGTGGAAGATTAATTCCCATGGTCATACCTTACATGAAATGAACTTGTAATATGCTTTTAAATTAAGTCTTGGCATGTTCCTTAACATACTCTAATTTGAGAGCATTTGGATAAGTATAAAAATCTAGAGACTTTAATTAAAATGATTAATTAAAATCCATTTAATGGTACAATTGGCCTAATTAAGTTTTTAACTTGATATTTGTGATGACTAGGGCTTGTATACTAGCATATATTAATTTGGGACCATTTGATGTTGTTTTAGAATTTAGGGATTTAATTATCATGTTTTAATTAAATTCCATCTTATTGATCCAATGACCTAAGTAAGCTTTTGATTTGATTCATGTAATGAATAAATTATATTATTTAACATGTGTTAATTAGGATTCATTTGATTGAGATATGAAACTTAGAGAAATTAATTAGGTTATATAATTAATTTCTGTTTCTATTGCATTATTGATTAAATCATGTGTTTAACATTGATATTATGTTTGAAGCATGGTTTTAGACTTGTAATGGATTTATGCGATTATGTTTCAGTATTGAATTATATTATTATAGCGTGTAACGAATCGCACACTGAAGATTCGATATGTGATATTATTATAGCGCGTAACGAATCGCGCTCTGAAGATTCGACATTGTCATCCTATAGTAGTTGTGGATTTAGAGCATGTATTGTGTGGTTTCGACCTACTTGTGCATGGAATGTAGTTTCGTGCTGTATATATATATATTTCGTATATAAGTTGTTAACTTATTTATTTTGGAGTCACTTGGGACATGGTTATTATAACATGGCTAGAATTTGGCTCTAGTGCGGGAGGTATGAGTTCTCCCTGTTGAAATAGTGCGCACTAGGGGTCGTATTACCAGCGGGTTAGTGCCCGTAATAGCCGTTGAGGTCTCGGCAGAATTCCAAGCTTAGATGTCCAAGTATTCTACTATTTGATTTTGCACTTTTAGATTTCTAGTTGATAACCTAGAGAATCTATGTCTTGATGTGTGGTATTAGAAATTCTTATTATACTAAATTGCTATATTTAGTTGATTTCACACTTTTAGATTTCAAGTTGATAACTTTGAGAATCTATATCTTGTTACTTTGTATAGCATGCTTCTATGTTGGTTAATTTGCATAGATATTGTGATTCGTGCTTTATTGTTCAAATGTGACTTAGGAATGATCCTATAGGTTCATTTGGAACATAGACGTTAGGTGGCATGACCCACTTTGGTTGTTCTTGTATCTTAGATTTCAAGTTGATGACTTTGAGAGTCCATATTTGTCGTTTTATATAACATGCTCCTATGTTGTTTGAATTGCATGAATGATGTGTTTTATGCTAGAAATGATCTTAGGCAGCTTAAGATGCTCCCTGAGTCTCACCTTTGACATAGACGCTAGGTGGAATGAACCACGATGTTTAAATCATGCAAACATATAAAACGTTAGGTCGATGCATGCTCATTTCCTACGAGTAGCTTTATGTTACTCACCCCAAAGTTACTGGGGTATATTTCAGGTACAAGATACAAGATTGGAGATTTGCACTTGCTTTGGGTGAATTGCAGAATGGAATTTTCTTTAGAAGCATTCTTGTTCACATGCAAGTGTTCACATGTTTAAGTTTTGCCTATGAAATGTAATTTTTCTAACTTGGAGGTTTGATATGTCAAATGTTATAAATGAATTGTAATAAGGCCATAGGCCATTTCAGCATGTTTAAAAATGTTATTTTACACTTGCGTGTATGTTCACATCATTACACACTTGCATACAATTCAATTTGATCATGTAATGGGGGATCCGATTGAGCCTTAGGGACTTCTTTTCATTTTTGGTGCATAATAGGTTCATTTTTGCATTTTCAACCTATTTCGGTCGACCGGTAGCTTGTTTCGGTCGACCGATGGCCTTTGAATTTTAATTGAACAGTAAAAGTCCAATTCCAGTAGCCTTTTTTAGTTTCTAGCCATAAACCAGTCGACCGGTTTGTCATTTTGGTCGACCAAAATGAAAGCTCTTTTCCTTCTTTTTCCTGGCTCATTTCGGCAGACCGAAGCTCCATTTCGGTCGACCGAAATGGAGCTGCTTTGTAGGTTTTGTTTGGTTAATTGTTTCTTCAGGCCTTTATTGCTTCATTCCTTCCTACTAGATTTTATTAATCTTATGTAAGCCATTTAGTGGTGTTCTTGGTTTAGTTTGAACTAGATTTTGTCCCTTTGGTTGTCATTGGTGCCATAGGGTACCATTTGACCCTTTTCATGTTAGTTGCTTTCAGTTATTTCCTTGAGCTCCGTGACTTCATGGAAGGTCACATTGGTGTCTTAGGGATGGTTTACATCTCTATAGACTTTGGATTTATCTTTTGCTTCCGCATTTTAGATCCGCTATCGGGTCAACTTTCGGTTCATCACTGACGCACCGAGTTGAAAAACTTGGGCCGTCACAGTTTTTGTTGCTTTGTTTTAAGTGTTTATATACTTCATGATAACATGTTTATGTGCTTACGTGCTACATGTGGTACGCCGTTTGTTTAGTATGATTGTATTCCATTGTAAAAAACATGACATATGATGTATACTAGGTTAGATTTGTATATGCATAACTGTTTTGCATATTTGGCATGACACGGGATTGGTCATTAAGGCATAAGTTAAGATTGATGGTGATTGCAGTCACAGTTTCATTGTAGTTTAGCTCGTTGTTGATCTAGCATCGGTTTTGAGGTAGATAGAGAGACACCTTTTGTTTAGGCTCTCATGAGTTGAGTCATTGAGTGTAGCTGTTGGGCTGGATTTGTTGGTTTTAGGCTATAATGAGGTTATGGACCTCTTAGGATCCTTGGTTGTTTTGGAAGGTTCCTCTGAGATTGCAATTTTCGTGGGCAGGTACGTTTGTGGGCGGGTGCATGGCACTATCATGCTACTATACTGGCTAGCTACGAGTGCAGTTCAGATGGAATCGACGTTGGTTTTTGTTCCGATAGGCGTAGTCCTTTTGGTCAGTGATTGATGGTCATTTTAGGGACAATTCTTGAGATTGATTTGGTTATTAATCGTATGGCTATAGTTGCCATTTTCTTTGAGTTCTCCTTGCATGATGACGCTTTTTTGGTCTAGTCGATTGGTCAATGTTTTGGGTTGGTGAGAGCATTGCATTGTTAGTGTCACTCATAGTGTCACCTTTAGATTTGGAGATGGATTGTTAGAGTCTTACCATTGTGGTGAGGGATCACGTTTGTTTTGAGACAGGTTGTTGTCACATTGGTTTTTGGAGTCAGATTATAGCTAGGACTTGTTTTCCTTTTACCTAGGCACTCTAGGACACGATGTCCATAGGGTTCATTGTTGCATCATTTTATCTTCCGCAGTTTTGTTTACTACTATGTTAGTAGTATGATTTATGTTATTATGATACATGAGTAGGTGGAGGTCTATCCACATTTATCTTCTTGTTGTGTGACATTAGCATGCCTTACATATATGCTTAGAGATGTCATGTTGTTACTGTGCTTTAATGACATGCTTTTGTGTTTACGTGGAGACGTGCCACATGTACTCTTGACTTTATCTATGTGAGTAGATTTACTTATTTGGTAGTCGCATTCCTTGTCATATGCATGACTTCCATGTTTGGTTTTCCCTTTTTGTTTCCTTCGGTTGCACGTAGTTGTATGCCGGTTTTTGTAATGGTTTCGTTGTGAGATTCCTTGTAGAGGAGTTTTCACATTTGTTTTGCCTTGAGCTTTCTACTTCCCTAAGGTAGGAAGAATGCTCCATTTTAGTGTTCATCGTGTTGACACTTGTGGGAGAATATGGTTTCTCCTCTTTTTCTTGGTTTGTGTTTAGGACTTCACAAGGAGTGAGTCTCTTCTCTTCGTCGCCTTGTGCACGGTTTTGGGGTTGGTTGGTCCGTGAGGATCGCCATTGTTATCTTGAGTCCTTGGTAAGGATTTGGTGGATTTTAGTCGACTTACTCCCATGTAGGGGGCGAAGTCTTTGACCTTGTTGTCTTTCATTTCAGAGATGGAGTTATGGTGTTGTCCTTCTTAGGACTGGTGGTTCCCTTTCTTTTGTATCTTCCCTTGGGGAATTTTTACCGTGGTTATTGATGGAGTTGTAGTGCTCAGAGTGAGTGGATTGGTGTGAGATCTTTTTGTGGGGACTTGTGTCCATATCATTAAGGATCTGTTTGATTCGTGAGGTGAGCTCGATGCTCTTTTGAGAATGTCTTTTGGAGACTTGTTTCAGTTTTAGAGACCTAGATGTGGCTGACTCTTAGGAGAAGTTTTGGAAGATTGCTGTTGGATATGGCTTGTTTGTGGAGTTTTCTCATCCTAGTTATGACTAGGGATAGTTTTGAGGAATCGTAGTACTGGTGGTTATTTATGGGTCGATGGAAATTGAGGAATTTTGATTTAGCTTGGTAATGCCAAGCACGGTTTCGAGAGATTCGTTTTGTGACCTTAGTTGTCAGGATTTTGATGTGTGTGCCACGTGGTTGACTTGTTTTTTGAGGATTTAGGTATCCGTGATAGGGATTTTGATTCGATGTTTGATTCTAGTGTGGTTTTGTAGTTGATCTGTTTCAAGGAGATATGTGGGACTTTCGATGAAATGTCCTGTAGTGAGGTTCATTTTGATTTCTGATGGTGTTGATTTGTCTTTCAGGCTTTAGATTCTTGATTGATGTTGTTAATAGGAGTGTTTTGAGACGTTAGAGTTGTTGGTTTTATTGTATTGAGGATTGAGACCTTAAGCCGGAAGGTACCTGTAGCATAGTCGTTAGGGTTTTGAGAGTGGCCGGGATGTCGACGTCTTTGGACCATGTCTCAACTCTTACGAAATGCCGAGTTATCGGATTGCTTTTAGTAATGATGATTCACGACATTGATGTCATTTGTATCGAGAGGTTTCATGGGTAGACCTAGTGGGGACAGGTTATGAACTAGTGCCTTATACTGTCATACTACCGTACAAGTTGTGTGTTGTGGGTGGGTGATAGTTGCCGTCGATGCTACCTTATTGACGAGTAAGTGTGGGCGGGCGCTAGGTACTGTCATTGCTACCACACATTTGAGTACGTCATGAGCGGGTTTTAGTCGCTATTAGTACTGCCATGTCGTCTTTGTTCAGTACCTTGATTTGATATGTAGTTATTTTGGAGTTATTTTGGTGGTTGTTTTTGGTTCCTTATGATGGTTCGTCAGGAGGGACGTTTACGGTTGTTGTCTTCCGTTCCTTTGTCTGACCTTGGGTTTTGTGTGTGAGTTTGGGCTTATTGTATGGCCATGTGGTCACTTTTCTTTTAAGAGGTTTTCCTGTCGTAAGCACGTGGGTGCGAATGACATTGGTTTGTACGTTGTCGTCCAGTTTTGGAATTGCTTTCGTAGCATGTTGTGTGGGATACTCGAAGATGTACTTCGTAGTTATCCTGGTTTCGCCTTTTGTTTCATTGGGGTTGGATTTCGGGGAGGAAATCCCTTTAAGGTGGGAAGGTTGTAATGACCTGGTCATTTTCATTCCTTTTCTTTTTGCTCAAATTTTACGGATAAATTTTTTCCGTTGTCTTTTCTCCTTTGTGTTTGGTTTTCCGTCACTTAGTGTCATATCAAGTGTTCGAAAATGGTTTCTGATACTCTTTTCTTGGGATTGACAACTTCCTTTAAGGACCGAGTCATTTCCACATTTTTCATTTTTCGTCACTATTCACTTTTTGTCTTTTCCCGATTTCTTTTTTCGTTGCATAATTATATAACCTCACTTTTTGCCCTCGGATTTGACTCCGGCTTTGCATGCACCATGCACCCATGATATTTAATTTCTATGATATCTACATTTTTATTTTTGTATAAAAGCATGCTAAATGTTTACTTTTCTTGTAAAGGGCATGAATGCATAACTTTTGATAATTTTCTTAACTTTTGGGGTTTTATTGTAATTATGTAAAGTAATTATTTTTCGTCTTAGGGACCATTTTGTAATTTAATTTGGAAGATATTTTCAAAAAGGACCTTTTTGCAATTATTGGAAAAAGTGTGACAAGTGTCACATTCTCAGTGGTCCACTTGTTGACATTTGTGTGAAGACACTTTGATGCCTTGGATGATGACACATGGAGGGTAGAGATTCACCCACTTGTTGGCCTAGGATTGGAGCGCTTGTTGGTTTGGATGGTTGACAAGTGTAAGCTTAGGATTAAGCCTATGAGGGAGCCATGGATTAGTGACAAGTGTATGCTTCAAATTAAGTATTACAATTATTTTTGGCACTTTGGGATTATGGTTTTAAAGAAGGGTTTTTGTGCAATTGACCAAGACTTGTGTGTGTTGACTATAGTGTAGGATCACAATGTGAGTGGAGGATTTCTATTTCCTCCACTCACAATTTATCATATTGTATCATCATTTTCCTCACCACAAAACCTAGCCACCATTAGAGAAGCTTGATGCTTAGGCTTTTAAGGTGATTTTTGAGGCCCTTCTACTCACCTTAGACCATAAAGTTTGGAATACTTTTTGTTTCCATCATCCTCCTCTACATAACCTTTGAAGGGTTTGCCATTTTGTGTTGATTTGCCTTGGATTCTAGAGAGACACTTCTCTAGTGAGGTAGGGAATGATTTATTATATATTTTTTTGATCTGTATACCATGTTTTATATGAAATTTAGGATTTAATTTAATTATTTATTAGTTAAAAATTAATTCACATGGTTGTATATGATGAAGAATTAATTAAGGACTTGATATTTGATTAGGCCTTGTCTTAATCTATGTTATATATTAATTTGAGAAATTTTAGAGTAGTTTTGAAATCTTGAGATTTATTTAAATTTTATGTAATTAAATTCTATTTAATTACGCCATTGATGTAATTAAGTTTTGACTTGATATTAGTGATTATCATGATTTAATCTTTGTTATATATTAAATTGGAAGGATTTGAAGATGTTTTGAAATCTAAAAATTTGATTATTTTTATTTAATTAAATTCTATTCAACTATTCCAATGATGTAATTAAACTTTTGAGTTGATATTTGTGATTATCTTGACATGTTGTTTAACATATATTAAGTTTGGAATATTTGGATAAATGTTGAAATCTAGAGAATTTAATTATTTGTATTTAATTAAATTATGTTTTTCTACTAATGGCTTAAATTAAAGTATTAATATGATATATGTAATGACCACGATATGATCTTTGATATGTATTAATTTGAAGCCATTTGGGATTGATTTGGAATCTAGAGAATTTAATTATTTTTATTTAATTAAATTCTATTTAATTGCTTCATGGATTTAATTGTGTTTTGCAAGTTGTTTCTATGTTTAAATCATGGACTCGGACTTCTTGTATATTCACTTGGTTACATTTTGAGCATTGGATAATATAGTTGTTATATTTATATTCATGAGAATATGTTTTCCTTATTGAATATATCATTGTCTTGTGTAATAAGTTGCACATTTTGTATTTGACATCTTTCATGCCATAGTAGTTGTGGACTTAGAGAATGTATTGTATGTATTTCCAAATTTGGTTGTGCGTGGTAGATAGTTGATTATCTTGTATATATATGCTGATATATACGTTGTTGCACAACTTGTTGATTTTGGAAACTTGGGGATGTCGTTGTTTGACTACGGCTAGGACATGGTTCTAGTACGGGGGAATGTCCCTCTATAGTCTAGTGCGCACATAGGGCGGTTACCCGTGGGATAGTAACCCTAAAGTAACTTTGGTGTCGGTCTGATCCGGTGTGATGTTTAAGTATCCACCTTGTTTGATTTCGCATTTCATTTCAAGTTGATAACTATATGATGTTGTAACTTGTTGTTCCTTATTTGATTTCCCATTTTAAGTTACAAGATGTTAACTTGAGAATTTGTGCTTGATGCGTTGTGTTGGAAGTTCCTATGTTGTTACTTGCATAGATATGTGAATTATGCTAGAAAGGATCTAAGGTAGCTTAGGATGCTCCCTGAGTCTCATCTTTGACATAGACGTTAGGTGGCATGACCTTTTTGAATTGTTTCAAGTTAATGTAAAAATCTTTAAAGAAATCGAGTCTATGCATGCTCATTCTCTACGAGTAAACTTATTTACTCACCCCGAAGTTACTGGGGGATTTGTTCAGGTATGAAGACTTGGTTCGTGATGTTCATCATTGCTTGGATGATTGTAGACTTGAAGGTTTTAATACTTGTAAAGGTTGGCTTGAAATGCCATTTGTAGCCTTATTTGTCAAAATGTGTGTTTTTTATTCCATTTATGTAATGTGTACATAAGTGCACTCTATGCAATGTATTTAACTTTTATGTAATGAGGCCAAGGGCCAAAGACACTTATGTGATATGTATGCAAATTTTTAACTTCATTGTTGCTTATGGAAGTTAGGAAATTTCATGCATTGAAGGGTCATATTTTACATACAACATGCCATGAGGCCGTAGGCCATTGTAGTACGTCTACTTTATCATATTACGTATGCTTGCATGTTCACTTCGGCACAAAATACCCTTCTTGATGAAACAAAAACTTAAGGTTGCATTTTTTTTTGAGTTTTTACCCTATTCTGTTCAAGGGGCATTTCGGTTATTGCACATTGTGTTTTTTTTTTTTAATTTCGCCTGTGCTGTCGGGTAGAAAACTCGATTTCGGAGGGGGTTTCTTCTTTGTGTTTTTCCAGAAAAGTCATCTTGGCCCTCAAAAACCTATTTTTTTTTTCTTCTGAAAAATCCTTGCTGCCAGGTTTTTGCTGATTTTTAATACAAGTGTACTTGGTACTATTCATCGATTTTTTTTTAAAAGTGTGATGACCAATCCGAAACTTCCGGGGGTCTTGTGGGTGTATTTTAAGATTGTATTTTTAATTTAGGCAATTTAAAAACCTCCGAAACCCATTTCCTTTCCTTGGGCAGCAGCTCGGAAGGATTTTTGCCCTCTTGACCTGATTTTCTTAGGGGCATTCTGGGCGTTTTACAATGCATTTTTTTTTTGTTTTTGTCTAGACTTCTGGGTAGAAAACTTGATTTTAGGGAGGGTTTTTTCTTTGAGTTTTTCCAAAAAAGTCCATTTAGATGCCCGTTTTTACTCTCAATTGCAGCAACAGTGGGTCGGCAGCGTTGTAGCTGTCATGACCCTCTTTTTGTTTTTGACCTTTCTCTATCGTCCGGACTCCAAATCGAGTAAAATTTTTTTTGAACTTGACTATTTTTTTGCTGTCTTTCCAACGGTGTACTCGGTTGTATCCGGATCTTCCTATATAATTATCAGTTTACCCTTTTTGCTTTATATGTCCATTTTTCTTTGTTTTGTCGTTTCTTCTTCGTCCGGAATCCGAATCATGCGATTCTTGAGTCCATTTTCATTAGTTTTTCATTATCTTTCCAGTGGTGTGCTCGGTGGCACCCAAATCAATAGTTTTTAAAATGACTATTTTGCCCCTAGGGGCCTTAATTGTTATTTTTTTGTAATCTTTGACTGCCGCGTCAGTTCCCATTGAGTTCCATGACCTCATGGAAGGTCACTTTGATTTCTTAGAGTCTTATTTTTTGGTTTTTCGCTTCCGCATTCGGATTCGTTATCGGGTTAATGTTCGATTCATCACAAGTATCACTGGCTTGAAAAATCAGGACCGTCACAATTTTCATATTGAAATTAGGATTGGAAATGGTCACTACTCAGTAGTGTTATTTTAGTATAAATTTTAAACTAATTTTTTATTCATAATTTTACTTTCATTTTAAAATTTCAGAACATAATTTATACGCATTTATGCAATCCATTAGGTTAGACTGCAAACACCGTTTGTCTCACATAAATCGTTTTTCAAAAAAACACATTTTCGGCGTTTGGTTGTATTTTACGAATGGTAAAATATTTTTCAGGTAAATCAATTTCCTTAAAAAAAAAAAAAATTCCGAACCCAAGTCATTTTTCAAGTCCGTCCCTACTCCCTAGCGTGCTGGTGATGGTTTTATATTAAAGTGAGCACTGGGGGCGCACCATAGCTTTCCCGCCTAAAAGTAAAAAGTTGAAGGAAGAAGAGAGATCATAAATGAGCGCAGAGGGTCTGCCGACGAAGGAGGCTAACGTGCTCAAGGGGCACGAGGGCGCAGTTTTGGCCGCAAGGTTCAATTCAGATGGCAATTATTGCCTGAGCTGCGGCAAAGATCGGACCATACGCCTCTGGAATCCCCACCGTGGAATCCACATCAAGACCTACAAATCTCACGGTCGCGAAGTCCGAGACGTTCATGTTAGCCCGTAACTACACATTCCTCACTCTCTCTCTCTCTCTCTCTCTCTCTCTAAATACTACTTCATATTTACATTCATGTTCTATTATTAGTATAGTACTACGAGTATTATTTTGCTGGCTATTCTTGATTTAGGGTTCCAATTTATCCTTTCTTTTTTGAGTTTTTGAATTAGTCTTCACTTAGATCATATTTTGGTTTAATGCATGAATCAAACCCTAAACCCTAAATTTAATTGTGTTTGTATAATTATATGCTTCATTTGATCACAAGATTTTGATGGTTCATGTACATCATCAATCCCATGCCTTTATTATTATTATTATTGAATTTAACAAGCATATAAATTGTGCGTTTATGTCTGTGTTTGTCTGCTTCTTTGAACACAGAAATTCATTTATAGCATGGGCTTGGCATATGGTTGTAAGATAAACTATGAAATTGGATAGTTAATACACTATGATGAAGATTTCTTCCTTATATTCTACGGGATATATATCCATATACTAATGCACCCATAATCCCATATATAATGTACATACACATTATATGTATATGCAAACATAATGAATGAAATATAAACAAACGGTAATGAAAATTGAAGTGAAATAAATCAAGATTAAATTTGAGAAGAAAGTAGCAAAAGGAATTACAAAACTTGTCAATCATAGATATGACTTCCACTCTTTATTTTTATTTTTGTTTTTAAATGTTTGATGGTCTCCGTCCATTTCTGGAGTTTCTATTGAAAGGATTTTGAAAGGGTAATCATAGGCATGTCATGGAAGTGCCAGTTGTGTATGCTTTCAGAATAGTAGAACAATTTATTTGAACATTTTCTTTTCTATTGCAGCATAACAATATGGCGTTTGATTTCATGTAAATTACTGAATAGTGGCATAAAAACCATGTAGAAGATAGTCATTGATTTACAGATACCAAATTTTCTTGTAAAGTATTTTTTTATTTTAGCCAACTTACCCATCATGCAGGAGCAATGAACATTGTATGCATATGATCCGCAACGCAACCAACTGAAACTGTATTTATTATGGATCCATTTTCTACCATTTCTCTGTTTGTCTCATTGGAATTCTAGTGTTTGAGTAGCAATCCCCAGAACAAAGCCTCGCTTTGTGAATGAGTACCTGTTTAAAACTACTTACATAAAATTTTGTTAGTGTGTGTCTTTATTTTGCAGCAGAAGCTGTTAGTGTGTGTGTGTGTATTTGATAGGCAACTCTATACGAATATTATATTGATTATTTTTAAGATCTCTTATTTATTTATTTCTTTACTTTTAGAGAGGCCAATGATGAACAAGAAGTCTCATAGCCTTAAGTTACACTGATTTTTTTTCTCTATCAACATTATCCTGAATTTAAGTGTAAAAAGCTCATAAATAGGCAGTTCTAGACCATTTGTTCTCTTATATGATAAACATCTATTGCAGAATTATTCTATTTAAAATAGAAGCAGTTTTCATTATAATTTTGCATTCGCAAATATTTTTTTTCTATGACTTTGACTTGCATAAGACAAATTTAATTTTATTGCAAACAGGATGAATTTTGTCAAGAAAATTCTTATAGAAGGCATAAAGATATTAAACTGAGCGTCTGAGCAACTAACTCATACAGGAAAATTTGATCAAGCTACGTAAAGAGTTCAAAGCATGAGGGTGTGTGCTTCATCTGTTTCTATATTTTGGGAGGGGCCTCTATGGGATTTAACCTCAAAGTTATGAGGCAACAATTTTTATTTTTTATTTTTGCATTATCCCTGTACACCTTTTGAAACTTACTATATTTATTGTTTTCCAACTTTCAAGTGGAAATGAAGCTTAATTGTCATTTTGTTCTTGTTTGAGGAGTCTTTCCTAGATTTTGGTATTCAATCTCTCCTGTCCCAGTTCTCTTTATCATACCAGTGTATTTGACTTCTGTCAATCCTTGAATTATGTATCGTATCTATTTTCTATATATATATATATATATATATATATATATATATGCAAATATAAGCTATCAATTTGTCTCTTTACTTTTTAGGTGAGGCTGTGTGCATATATCAGAAGTTCCAATACATTCTATGTTTCTAGTTCGGTACTTGATAATATGTTATTGTATTGTAGGGATAACTCCAAACTATGTTCTTGCGGTGGTGATCGACAACTCTTTTATTGGGACGTAGCAACTGGTCGTGTAATTCGAAAATTTCGTGGTCATGATAGCGAGGTTTGTTAAAAGATCCTTCTCTTGCACAATTGGCTAACTCATTAAATGGTTTTAAAATAGAATCAAGAAAAACCCATTCATGTAGCTGCAATGAGAACGTTAAGATGGATTTAAATGGTGACTAGAAGAGATAGGGTTACTAATAAAAATGTGGGAGAAATTAAGAAGGTAAGAGACAGAGAGGCTGACCCATATTGGATTAAGTCACGGACGATGATGACAATGGTAGTATCTATTTTTTATTATTGCACGTATGTAAGTGGCATTGTCAGCAACATCATTACCAGTACTACTTTTTTGGTTTTGGTTTTACAATCCTCTTTCACCGCTTGTTAACATCCTAACCGGCTACCACATAGTTTGGAGGAACAAATCAGTGCCCGTCTGAAGATCTTTTCAGATACCTGCAAGCTATGAAATGCCTTGTTTTTTTGGCACTACAAAGGCAGCAAAATTTTGTTGGAAATTATTTAGTGATCTTAAATTTCTTAAAAAACAAAAAATTGGAATGCCATTTGGTGAATTTAGAATAGGAAAGAATATCAAGGCTGAGGAACAGAAATAATTATCACCCTGCTTTACAGAAATTGAACTCATTTTCTATAATCTATCATTACAACTCTTAAAAGATAATTAATATAGTAGCTGCATTACAGTTATCCTCTACTCTTCCTAATATTTTCCTGTATTTTCTTTTCTTTTCAGGTGAATGCTGTGAAGTTTAATGAGTATGCATCTGTTGTAGTATCAGCAGGGTATGATCGTTCATTGCGTGCTTGGGACTGCAGATCTCACAGCACTGAGCCTATTCAGGTTGTCTCCCTCCCTACCCCTCTCTCTCACAACTTTTTGGGGGACCTTTGGTTTCTTAAACTGACTTATAAAAGGTTTTGGTTAATGTGCAGGTCATAGACACCTTTTCTGACAGTGTAATGTCTGTTTGTTTAACAAAAAATGAAATTATTGCTGGAAGTGTTGATGGAACTGTTCGAACATTTGACATTCGAATTGGTAGGTATGTAGCATTGTAGCAACAAATTCAGGAGGGCCAAATTTTTTTTAGTGAAACACTATGATGGTTGGTATATATATATGTTTTGTTTATTGTTTTACTTTAGTACTTTACTCTTATGAAATACTTTCTCTAACATTGTCTTTGCTTTTAATTAGAGAAATATCTGATGACTTGGGGCAACCTGTCAATTGTATCTCTCTTTCAAATGATGGTAATTGCATATTAGCCAGTTGCCTGGATTCTACTCTACGTCTTCTAGATAGGTAATATCTATTTTCTTGTGTTCTTATGCCACATAATTTTCCGACTTTCTTAACCCCTTAATCGGTTCTTCCTCTTGACAGGACTTCTGGTGAACTATTGCAAGAATATAAAGGCCATGCATGCAAGGTTAGCACAGAGCCTAGTTCTGCAAATTTTTTATGCCACCTTTTGATTTTTTATGGTAGTCAATGTAGTGGTTTGTTTATGTGCGACAGTTTTTGACTATTGGTTGTGGGTTTGTAGTGGGCTCTTGAGGAGTTGTTATTACACATGGGGTAATGGTTTATTTACCTTTTGATTATTTATGGTAGTCAATGTGGTGGTTGTTTGTTTGTTTGTGGGACGGTTTCAACTGTTGGTTGCGGGTGTGAAGTGGGCTCTTATGGAGATGCTATTACACATAGGATAATGGTTTTTAAGTAGATCAGAATAGGGGTAAAGTAGAGGCAACCTAAAAGAAAAAGAGAGAGAGGTGTTTAAGAATACTACCGAGAAATCTCAAGCCTACTTCATTTTTTATGCAAATCATTAATGGTGCTTTGGGAAAGTATCTTAAAAAAAAAAGTCAAGAGTCATTCTTGTTTTGGGTACTAAGTAATTAAGCTTTGGCATTACTAAGTATTTACTTAGGAAAGTGGTATAGTGTTGTTAATGCTGTGTTGGGATTCTAAAAGTCATTCTAGGAAAGTTCAAGTTTCATTAATAGTAATATTATAAAAGGGCAACCCTCTTTATCAGTTGTAACTAAGTCTTTATCAATATCATTTGAGTTATTTTCAGACTATAAACTTATGTTAAGGCTTTTGCCAGATTTCCCTTCAGAAATCAAGACTCCAACGGTGATTGGAGTAATCCTAGTATTTAGGTGCAAAAATTCGTTTGACCAAGAATGGTCAAAGGGAACAATCACAACACACTCAAGAATATAAGAAGATAGAATATTAACTATGGAATTTGCTTCCCTTTATTGTGAGGACTTTCCCTCTATTTATAATGAATTACATTGGTTGAATTGGGCTAGGACTTGCATTGTTTGTCCACTAAGTTCTTACTATACCGTATTGTTTCCTTAGAGAATTCTACATGGTTTACATAAATGTAATATATTTTTGTTAAAATTCCTTCTTTGAGTAGGATTCGGGCCATCAGAATGGGTTGGATCCAGTGGGTGAAGCTGGGCTCTCTCCCACGATGTGTCACCCAGGTCTGCTCTCTATTGGGCTTATGCTTTGGGCTTCATTCTCTTGGTCCAAGGCCTCTTTTATCATCTGGTCCACGTGGCGTGTTCAAAGGTAGCCCCCACGCGATGACATGTCACTTTTATTGGAAAAAGATTTTCCCTCCAGTCTTTCTTCCTATTGTAAGAAGACTTCTGTTTTTTCTGTTTGTTTTAAGTGGTATCAGAGCTTCTCGTAGGATCTGTGATTAATGTGGATCTATGGCTAGGCAAGGAAGCAATATAGCCACAAAAGAAAGACTTTCAAAATCTGCAAAATCAAATTTCTGTATTGAGCACTTTATTGGAACAATATGGAATCATTTCACCTCTTAGTTTTGACATTGGGAGGCAAAGGGCTCAACAAATGGATGCATAGGAATGCAAATATTGGACAGAACATACTACTGGAGAAAGAAATCAGCAGCATAAGATGTCTAGTCTAGAAGTCTAAAGCAGAGTGCTGCCAGATCACAAAACACATGGACATCAATGGTGAAACATACTGAAGGACCTGAATTTTGGTCCTACCCATGTGAGAATTCAAGATTCAAGTCTGCCAAGTGCCCAAGAGTTGCAAACAATCACATTATCGATGGAAAATAACTCTTGGTTGAGGAAGATTTGGGGAATTATGTTTATTTTTTTATTTTATAAGTAAATATGTATTAGAAAGCGTTGAAAAGGGAACGCATCCCGAAACTACAAATCCGGGGAATTATGTTGATCCCAATTCATCTTTTGATGAATCTTT
This sequence comes from Cornus florida, assembly GCF_030987335.1. Lineage (NCBI taxonomy): Eukaryota > Viridiplantae > Streptophyta > Magnoliopsida > Cornales > Cornaceae > Cornus > Cornus florida. The sequence goes on from NW_026775577.1 coordinate 69,036,245, forward strand.
TGGAGATGTAGATGAAGAATATCAGAACTTAGGGGTGCATTCAACTTCCATCTTCTAGAATTTGACAACAATAAAGAGGAATGTGAAGAAAAAACGAAGGCAGAAGAGGAGTCGTCTGAAGAAGCAGCCAACAACTTGTCAGAAGTTGAGGTAGCTGTCATTATTCAGTCTGCATACCGTGGATTTCAGCTGAGAAAGTTGGAACCATTGAAGAATTTGAAGCAAATATCTCAAGTTGATTCCCATGTTGTAGAAATTCCAGAGCTTATGTCGTCTACAAACAAATAGGTGGAACTTTTGAAGATAAGACCATTGGTTTTCCAATGGTAAGTGGTGCATTAGACAGCACATTAGAAGAAGTTTATTTGCATAAATTGGTTAGAAATGAGTCTTCTTTGTTCATGGAGTTGAAAAATCATGAATTCCATATTCGTGACTTGATTTGGGATGGATTCTTGGTGCGACGTACTGCTGGGAGTTGTTCCAATTCAAAAATCAGATTTATTTAGGTTTTGTTTCGTGATGTGTGTTCAAGCAAGCTTTGGAAATCTTCTAAATTTAAAGATAGAGCTTGGGATGAAAGGAAGTTCTTTGTTGGTGAAAAAAATTATTGTGTTTTGTTCGAGTAAGGAAAGGAAGAAAGGATGGAAGGCTTTATTCAGGTTCTCAACAGATTATGGTAAATTGCTTCAAACTCGAGGGTGAGTATTCTCCAAGGAGGAGGGTCTGATTCAAATCATTAATGGTGCTTTGGGAAAGTATTTTGAAAAAAAAGTCAAAGAGTCATTCTCGTTTTGGGTACTAAGTAATTAAGCTTCGGAATTACTAAGTATTTACTTAGGAAAGTGGTAAAGTTTTATTAGTGCTGTGTTGGGATTCTAAAAGTCATTCTAGGAAAGGTCAAGTTTCATTAATGGTAATATTATAAAAGGGACAGCCCTCTTTATCAGTTGTAACTAAGTCTTTATCAATATCATTTTAGTTATTTTCAGAGTATAAACTTCTCTCAAGGCTTTTCTATGATTTTCCATAGAAATCTAGGCTCCAACGGTGATTGGAGTAACCATAGTCTTTTTTACTATTATAAGACGACTTCTATTTTTTTTCTGTTGGCTTCAATTTTCTTGTTAGGTGACAAGTGACAACACAGGGTCATCCTTATTCATAGGCATGGTATTAGGAGGGTAAGTTGTCAAAGTTTGCACACTTGCTGGAGAAAATTAGCTGTTGGAATACATAATCAGCTGGAGGTGCTAGCAAGGAAGCCATCGTCCTTGAGCTCAACAAAGGAGAGCACATGTAGGCATTTGTGAGAATGCACTGGGCTTGATACATGGTGGACACATGTGGCACATGTCTCAGAGGACATTTGGCATCTCTCAGAGACTAGCCATAATACAGCCTGTGGTTTTTAATACATCTCAGAGAATTCTCGACTTGCCTCCAAATCACGTAATACCTTGAACCTGTTGAGACTGGCATCCGCCGGAGACTATACCTTAGTCACCAAGGACTGCACATAACCTGAAAGTCACCTTGCAGCTCTGGATTGAGCTCAAGGAACTCCATGCACCCTACTCCAGATCCAGGCAATGCATCATGGTCATGCATCCAGAGGCAGCTTTGGAGGGAGAAGAGGTTATGGAGCTGCATTGACAGCAACAACCTCAACAAGAGTCGTATTCACTAAATATAGGAGTAACTTGATGTCATCCCCTCCTAGGTTAAGTTCTTAGACTAAGTCACCACATGCATGACCTCTTCAAAGATCAACATGGCACGCTCCAAGGGGCAGCTATAATGGAGGTAGATCACGTCTTGCAAAGCCATTGAACTATGTGTCTAGCAGAGATCTGAGCGTTTTCTGCTGGAGGTCATTAAAGTGGATAAGAGGGCGCCATGCAGGATGGCTATGAGTGCCATGTGGAGGCATGGGGGTCCAATACCTATATTGGTTATTCTTATTGTAGAGCTAATTCTGTGGTCCAGAACCTGCATGCGCTAGCTTATGCACATTTTTAATTCCAATCCAGTCTATCTTGTGTTTCCCATTGTAACTTTTTTCCTGCCTTTGCTTTGCGTTCTAGTTCTATATCTAGCAATCAAATGTTTTATCCCCTAAATATTGTCTTTTTTTGTTCTTCTGTGTCAGTCTTACAAAATGGATTGCTGCCTAACAAACACCGATGCCCATATAACTGGTGGATCTGAAGATGGCTATATTTTTTTCTGGGATCTGGTAGATGCATCCGTAGTTTCCAGATTCCGTGCTCATACCTCAGTGGTAAGTTCTCTTTTGCTGATGCAGTATTTCTTCGGATGTTGATAAATGGTAAAGATTCATGCTCACACATAAATTTCTTGGTTCCAGGGTACTTTAAACTGTTTTCTAGGAAGAAAGAAATAAGCTTGTCGATATGATTTCTCTCTTTTTTTCTCGGTTCCAATATCTCTTTTTTTTGTCTCTAAAGCTATATTTATGTCCTCAATTGCACATGACTTTTCATACTGCCTTCATATCCTAAATTCCAAATTTTGTCACTTATAATTTGAAAATTCAACTAATATTTGATAATATTCCAAATTTTGCATAAAGTTTCAATGTTTTGATAGGAAAATTATTTAAAATCAATTGGCGCTGGTAGAGTTGCAGTTGCAACTTATCCCAAAATTCTTATAGATGTTGCATAACTAGTAACTTCCTGCAAATCTCAATATGCCAATTTGTTTGGTGATCATAGGTCTTGCGAATTTTGTTTGACTTCTAAAGTTGATGTTGTCACAGTATAATCTGTTTACTCTTAAATTCAGCATTGGGAGATAATGCATGATAAAGGAATTTGAAAGTAATGAAGTAGTTTGTGCATTCAAGTAAATTGAAGTTGTACTTTAGTTTTCATAGTGCACATTAGTACCATAAATACTTCAGGAAGTTTATATCTCTTTAATCTTTTAGTATATACGTGTATATACACAGACAGACATATACATGTATATATTTTAATTGGCAATCTGCTGGTATGGAAGATCTTGATCATTTCAAGTAAGAGGAATACTTGTATTCTCTTTTACCTGTCATATTTTCCTTTATATTGGAATTCAGAACCAATCTAGTCTTTTATGAATTTCACTATTAAATTATTCAAGAAAGATCGACATTTTCAGTTGAATGTACGATAACCGTCTTGATTAGCTAGAAAAGAGAAATATTAAGTATTACAATTCTATTATCTAAACTCTTGTGGAATCTATGTTCACTTTGACTAAGGCTTCAAGACTCACACCATTAAAATGCTCCTCAATAATGAATTAGGTGGGAAAATTTTTTGGTTTAGTTTACATCCATATATATGAAATTATGCTAGAATTCATTTTATTATAATGATTAAAATATAATTGATTTCTTTTACTTTCCGAATGATCTTAAAGAATATCATCTTGTGTGTTTAAAATTGAAGGAGTGTGAATGGTGTACATGCAGTTTTGAAATTTTCCCTAATTTCTATTACACTAACTTTGTAAGTAATCTGTGTTCATATGTTACAAAAAATTACATTCCAATTATCATTTCAACACGTGAACTACTAACATAAATTTTTCTGCAATTGGTGGAAACTGGAATTTTTTATAGGGAAAATTACACTGGCCTCCCATTTTGTTGGGCTAAATTACATGGACTTCCCTCTAATTTCAGAAATACCATTACCTTCCCGTCAGAAATGACTGTTAATGTCCATTAACTGAGTACCATACTGAAAGAATTAATTTTAAATTCAAAACACAGTTGATTAAACCAACACATATATATATGTGTGTGTGTGTTTGTGTCTATATATATACACATGTATGTATGGGAGAGGACTGAACTCTGAAGGTGCCAACGATGTGGTGGGGGAGAGAGTCTCTTTCCTTTTTCTTCAAACTATTCACAATTTGGGGTTAATCGCATTTTACACACATGAGGCTACCTTATTCTTTATTAAACTCTAAACACACCAATGGGCCATTAGCTCAATGGTATAACCTCCCTACTCTCAAAGAGGATGGGAGGGGTTCAAACCCCAGCATGGGCAATGTGTGTGTGAGTTAGGGGTGGCAATTAGTGTTCGCGGGTCATAATCGTATCGTGTCGACCTAAGTGTATTCTACTAAATAGCTCAACCTGAACACGACCCGTTTAATAATTGTGTCAAAAATCCTCGACACTAACCTGACCTGTTTATTAAACGGGTTACATGTGTAACCCATTTAATGACCTATTTAATAAAATGAAATATTATATTATTTAAATTATTAATAATACTCAATCAAACAACAAATACTAGAAAAATATATGTTTCAATCTAACCAAATTACTAAATAATCTCTAATTTACAAAAGAATAAATTATAAGATACAAGTTCAGGTAGTTATTTTGGAATTTAAATAGAAATTTGTTTATGATGTGTATAGTTAAACGGGTATAAACGGGTTGAATCCCTCAATTTAAACACCACATGATTAACTATACAGGTTAATCGTGTCGACCCGTTTACGACCTGGAGTCATATATGGTCAACCCAAACTTGTTTAACCCGTGTCGTGTTCGAGTCATTTTGGCAAGTCGTGTCAAATTTTGCCACCAGTACTTACCGGATAAAATAATAATAATAATAATAATAACACAAATATTCTTCCTGTGCTTTTATTGATATTATGTTTTTATTCAGTTTATCTCCTATGTTGAGACTTACTTCATTTTTGACATGGAATTAACAAAGATGCTGACTTATTCATTGTTCTAAAATGCAAAAATTAGTAATAAAAAGCAATTAAGGGGACCTCTCACATCTTTTCACTAGATGGCTGTCTGTGATCTAGAAGACCCATTTGTCTTCTGGGAGTTTTAAATGATGGAGCTGTGCTAAGGAGGTATATAGTGCATGTATATACACATGTATAGAGAGAGGCTGAGAGATTGGACTGTAGTGTTGTTGGAAAATATGGTGGAAGTGGTGGGTTTATGGTTTAAACAAATGGTGAATTAAGATAGAGATGGGAATTCCCCGTCTGTGTGGGAAAGTTTGACCGGAGTGTTATAGAAAGATGGAAAGTTTTAGAGAGTCTGTGCACTTTGGGAGAAGCAAACAGCGGTGGTTGAGAGTGGCAGGTATAGTGGCACTGTTGGGGGGAAGAAACACATCCATGTAAGAGAAAATTAGGATTCATGAAAGAGAGAGAGAGAGAGAGAGTTTTTGAGAGAAGGGCGTGTGTTTTAGAGAGAGAGTTGCTTATAAGAGAATTAGAAATTGGCGTGAGGGCAAATATGTACACATATATTATAAAGACGACTTTCTTGTTCAAATTTCAGTTTAATGACATCATTGTTCACCAGCTTTGACTGTTAATGAGACTGACTGGAGATTGATATGTGTTATAAATGTATTTACTAGAAGGGGTGTAATCAATAATATCCAAATTAGAGGGGAACAGGGTGTACTTTTTCCCAACTAGAGGGGGAAATAGTTTAATTTTTCCGAAGAATTAGTATTGTTGATTTGTTCGTTAATTGAGGGAATGACCATGATCCTTCGTGTTTCTTTTCCAAACACACACACACACACACGCACACACATCTTTATCTCAAAGAGTTACATTTTTTTTTTTCTCCCTTGACAGGTAACTAGCGTGAGTTATCACCCGAAGGACAGCTGCATGATAACTGGCTCTGTAGATGGCACCATTCGGGTTTGGAAAACTTGACAACAGAAACCAGAAGCTTTTTAAATTGCTTTGCTGCTTCTCTTTCCTTCTGTATTCGATGTCCATCGGATTCCTGTAGAAATATTTATATCAACACTGCTGAATTTTATATGGTCCCAATTTAAGGCCTCATTTACAGCTACACCCAAGGTTGCATAAAATTATAGTTGAAAGGATTCAAACTCTCTGAACCAGACACTAGATGTTTGGAAGACTAGTGTTGCTTATCCAATTGGGTATCACATTGTCCCGCAAGAAAGTTTCGAGCTCAAATTACTCATCACGATTCGACACAGTTTTATGATCTCAATCTTCACAAGATGTACCTTTATCATGTCCAAAAAGAATATACTGTAGTAGATATATAACTCACATTGAACCAACTATCCTCTTTTGGGATTTACCTCTTCTATCCTATAAATAAAATAAAATGGCCAATTAGCCACCATTAATAAATTATTCAACTTTAGAAGTGTATCTCTTCTAATTATCACCCAAAATACCATCAAGTGTATACTTTTGCTTATACGATTTACATAGCTCTTTTTATGCTTTGACAACTCTTTCATGCTTCCATAAGTATGTTTTTATCTATATGATTTAAAAGGAGAATCTGTTTATGGCTTGGCAACTCGTCTATGCCTCCAGAAGTATGTTTTTGTTCATACTATAGAATAACAATTCAACCATACATTCAAGGTATGTATTTTGTTCATACAAATATGAGGTAGTGTCTTATGCCTTATGCCCTCGGCAACTTGTCCACGCCTCCGAACAAACCATATATACACAATAAATAGTACAATATGCAACACATGCATAGTATAAGCATGAATAAAATATGTAGAACAACCTAGTATGATTTTTGCCCATTTTAAAGCATGTATGAGCATGATAAATATCATATAACAACCTAATAGTCGATTAACACATGCTTAACTCAAATACCACAATTTCAAACATGATTATTGTTAGTTTTTCTATCAAATCTCAAAACATGAGATTAATATAAATTTCATGCAATTAAATCATATAACATTGTTCCCAAAGTTTTAGAACATGTTTGGGACCTTTAAAAATCAATTCGGGGCCATTCAAAACACTTTTGGGGCAAATAAGGTCCATAGTGCTCGAGCACACCCCTACTGTGATCGAGCTCTATTCATGATAGCAACTTTCCGACGCCTGTAACTTTCATGTTTTGCCTCCGTTTCACGTAATAATTGTTCCAAATAATTCTAAAACATTCTATAACATAATTTTACTTCCACCCATGCATATTAAGCAAGCAGTAACAAGATTGAAATTGATTTACATCAGTCACACTCAACACATATATATATACATATAAACACATACATATAATAGATTCAATTTATGCTTTTAACCCTACGTTTAGGTGATTAGCATACAAATTTTAATCTAACATTCTGGTACCCAAGGTGTAGAACTTATGGGTCCTAAGAGGAGAGATAGAAAAGAACTCGCATGAAGTTTTCGGAACAAAAACTAACGCCGTAACTTTTCTAGTTGTCTTCCTCTCCAGTAACCTGCTTGTCACCGCTGACGTCGTCCACAGGTTCGGCCTTGTGAAGGGAAAATTCCCCACTAATCAAAATATGCCATATATCCATAGAAATAAAGAAAGCCCATCTGGAATAAATAATCTAGAAGCCCAATATGGTTTAGAGGCCCAACAAGAAAAGAACTCAAGAAGACCAATTCAGCCCATTCGGCAGAAGGCAGGCCGGGAAGTGGCCCATGCCAAACACATTCAAAATTCCATAACACCCACCATGAAAGAAATGCCGCGAAACAAGGGACCTTGACTGCCCACGTCAAAAAACTGCCAATAATGGCTCCATGCAAAGCTCTGTAAAGGTATATAAATAAAGTATGAATGAGAAGAGAAATCCATCGAATTCCAATCACATTTTTCTTTGTTGCTTGAGTTGTTCATATTGATCAATTTTTCTTGTTAATATAATTCTGTATTTTCTCTCAAGTGTTCGGGTGTAAAAATTTGCACCTACACTTTGGCGCCCTATGTGGGAAGTGTTTACAAAAGGCCTTTTCTCTATCACTTTCATGCAGCATCGCTCCACAATGGCAACAGGATCAGATGCCACACAAGTTCAATAGCAGGAAATCATTCATAAGATTCGTGAAGAGATGCAAACACAGTTTGCCATCCTTCGGCAAGTTAATGAAGCTAGTACCGAGCAGATCAATGCATTGAAACATGCTAACGAAGCTAACATAACACAAATCAACGCTCTGTGTCAGGAGAACGAAGGACTTCGGGTCACCGCTCGACAGAATGATCCACCGATCGCTTCACCAGAGCGCCAGAACGAGCCAACGGATCCACCCATAGCGCCTGGACTTAATAACCCACCTTCACAGTCGAGGGCTCCACGGCAGCAATTCAACGTCCAACATGACACTTTAGATTGAAACGATGGCAAAGAGATAGCAAGCCAATCTCGCATCTTGGCGGACTCCACGTTAGGAGAACCACGAGCCACAAAAGTCTTAGCCTCAGTGTAATGACCCTTGATTTTTCAACCCAGTGCGTCAGTGATGAACCAAAAGAATGACCTAATAATGGATCCGAAATGCGGAAGCAAAAGAAGCAAAATTGCCACTAGAGATGTACGTCATCCCTAAGGCACCAAAATGACTCCCCATGAAGCCATGGAACTCAAATAAGCCAAGCAAATGAAGCAAGAATGCTTAGACTAAAAAGAAACGAACCAAGGGCAAAATGGTCATTTCACACTGAAATGGGTGCCATTGTGCACACCATTGGAAGGACAATGAAAAATGAACAAATTTGAACTCAAGAATCGCTTGATTCTAAGTCCAGACGGAAAAGATATGAATTTAAAACAAAGTGGCCTTCGCCGTTTAAGAGTTACCATGAACCTATCTCACTAAAACTGGAATAACTCACACTATATGTGGAGTTTCGATGAGTGGTTAGTACCATTGGAAAGTTAACTTCAAGATCTTGAACTTAGACTCAATAATGACTAGATTTGGATTAGAAATGAAAGAGATATGATTCCCCAAAGTTGGAACAACGAAGCTGTCCAAGGAAAAGATGAAGAAGATGGTCCCAGGGAGGATCGGTCGACCGAAATACAACCATTAGCCGGCCAAAACTCAACTGTTGGTCGGCCGAACCCCAATCATCAGCCGGTCAAAACAAGGTTTTTCTTAAAAAGCCTAGTGGAATGGTCTCGAGGGCTTTGTCAACCGGTTGATGGGTCCTTATCAGCCGACCGACACATCTGCTGCAGCAGAAAAAACTGTTGCAATGTATGTGTGAGATGCTTGGTCCATCTCTAAGGCTCTGCATGCATCCTACATGATCTGAATAAGATTGAAAACATTTTCTAGCCCCGTTTAAGCATCCAAAACATGCTAAAACAAGGAGGAACTCAAATGACACTTCCATGCATAAATTTTTCATAAAAATTCATAAAATCGCCCAAAATTGGTCAAAAGTTGAAACTTGAGAGTTTTGTGAAATGTGGACATGTACGCAAATGTAAAAAGGCATTTAGGACGCGTTCCAATGGTCCGCGGTTTCAAAATAACCCAATGCAAAATATGACCTCTCAACGGCCAAAAATGCCTTAAAATGCTATAAATGGAACCAAAATGCAAAACCTAGAATGAAATGGTGTTTGGCCCTTGGCCACACCTCATACATGATCATAGGAACCTTATGAAAGAAAAAAAAAAGGAATTCTCACGCCCGATGCAAAAGTTATGAAGCAATGACTTAGCATTTTTCAATATTTTCATAGTATTTCATGAAGTTAAAACTACATAGGATACAAGATACATGTTATTGGCCTTCGGCCTCATTTCTTACATGTCATATACATTACAAGAGTGTACTTATGTACACATTAAATATATGGAGTCAAAGAATACATGTTTTGACATATAAGGCTACAAAATGACATTTCATGCTAGCATTTGCATGAAATGGAAATTTAAAAGTTACAAGTCATCCAGAGTATGATGACCATCATGAACCAAGTCTTTGTATCTGAACAAAAACCCCCAGTAACTTCGGGGTAAGTAAACAAGTTTACTCGTAGAGAATGAGCATGCATAGACTCGATTTCTTTATAGATTTTTATATTAACTTGAGACAATACAAAAGGGTCATGCCACCTAAGGTTTATATCAAGGTGAGACTCAGGGAGCATCCTAAGCTACCTTAGAGTGTAATCAACAAGAATCATGATACATATACATATATGAAACGAATCAAGGTTAGGATAATCCAAGGAACTTGATAAGAAGGATACTTGAATATAGATCAACATGAATTGCATTACCAATACAATTTAGCAAGGTTTGGAATAATCCATACAACACGACAAGAGAATACTAGAATATAAGGATCACATTATCAATGCAATTTACATGATTGGGACATACCAATTAACACGACATGAAGTATACTCGGATATAAGTTAACAACAATTACATTATCAATGCAATTAACATGATTGGAATATTCCAATTAACACGATAGGAGTAATACATGAAATCAAGAACAAAGCCTAATATCTATGCAATTAACAAGATTGGAGCATTTCACATAACACGACAAGTTTTAAATCTTCAAGGAATGGCAACTTGAAATTTAAAGAGTGAAAAAACCAATGTGGAAACTCGGATATCGCCCGGATTAAAACCGTACTCTTGGGATCACTTTAGGGCTACTAACCCATGGGTACCTTCCCCTAGTGCGCACTATAATGTAGGGAGCTCTTTATCTCGTACTAGAACCAAGTCCTAGCCATGTCAATTCTTGATTGATATCCTAAGTCCCAAAATCAACAAGTTGTGCAAGTTAAGATAGTATCAAAATACAAGAAATGCATTAACCACGTTTCATGCACAAGCAAGACTTTGGAACACACGTCATGCCTAAGTTCTCAACTATGATGGCATGTGAAATGTCAAGAAATCATAGTGTGCATCTATATAGACTATAACCAAGATATATAGCACAAGAAATCCATTGAAGTAAATGTACCACAAGTATAAGATACATGATTCAATTACTTACTAAACAATACATGTGTAATTAAACCATTCCAAGACAAATGTGCATGTTCATTAAGTACATTAATGAAACCTAGGTATAAGGGGTCACGATGCTTGATAAAAAGATAAAAGTCCATGAAATACAGTCCGATTCATAAGTTGACAAGAGTTCAATATCAAAGCATGATTAACTCGATGGAAGCATAAAAGGAAATTTAATCTACTAAAGGGATTAAATCATTAAAATTACAAGGTAAGTCCAATGTTCTACGAACAAGATATGTCAAGGACAAGTTCAATGTCAAGTTACAAGTTCACTTCATACGAGATACAACCATGTGAAATAGATTTCATACAACGGAAATAAATAATTGCAAGTCTCAAAGCTTATCCGATTATTCTCAATTTGATACATGTGAAGGAACTTGTCAAGGAAAGTATGAATATCAAGTTAGAAACTTAATCAAGACCAAGAAGCCATTGAATGGATTTTAATTAATTCATTTAATTAAAATATCTAGATTTTGAAATTTATCCAAATGATCTCAAATTAATATATGTTATACAACATGTCAAGACTTGATTTAAAAGCACATTACAAGAATTTTCCATGCAAGGTACGACCATTAGTATTAAACTTTAATACTAAAAAATAATTAAATGAAAGGTTTCAAAACCTAATCAAATATTTCCGATTTAATATATGTGAAAGTATATGGCATCTACATCAAGAATATCAAGTCGGAAATCCAACGGAGTGCATAGTGCACATGGAATAATTTAATTAATCAAATTAATTAAATATTACTAGATTTCAAAACATCTCAGATTACTCTCAAATTCACCTATGTTGAAGAGTATGCTAGGGCCTAATATAATATGACAACATATGTTAATTTCAAGTTAGTTAAGGCCACATGAATTAATCTTTCATTCAAGAAAAATATTAAATAAAATCTTCAATACTTGTTCAAATGCTCTTAATTTAATATATGTTAATAAACATATCAAAGGGTAATATTCTATCATGCCACATGTTTAAACCAATGTACAACCAACCAGGAAAATCAAATCCCTTACAAGAAAAATAAATAATAAAATCTCTAGATTTTGTATCAAAGCATGTATATAAGTTGGATAAACATCACTAGCATGCAATACATCAAGAATAATAAACTGTGACACCCCCTACCTCAATTTGAGATGAAGATCTCAAATCCCCACTGAAAGAAAATTGCTCCGAATTCGACGATACTTCAGGGTTTCGTCGGGGACAACACGGTGAACAAGAATCCCAAGGAAGCCCCATGAAAATCACAACTTGACTTCAAACCCGAACTTAAAAATTGGCCAAAAATGGGTTCTAATAAGGGGGAAAGGTAGAGTACGTCGAGGCCTACGATAAATGTTAAGGCCGAAGACTTTTCACCAAGGAAAAGTGGTTCAAAGGAGGAAAGAGAAGGTGGCAGCCATGGAATCTGGCCAAGAGAGGGGAGGAAGATGATGAAATCTGATTTTTTTGACTTTAAGTCCCTATTTATAGAAAAACCCTAAAAGTGCCCCGAAAGGGCCCCGCCAGGTCCGAAAAAATGAAATTTGAGCAAACGCATTCAAAAGGCAAAACTCTATGAATGAAAAAGAACCGAGATAAGAAAATATGAATAACGGAAGAAACGACGTTAAAAATTGAGTTCCGAGCAGAAAGATATGCCCCGTACAAGTTCGGTAACAATTAGGGCCAAAAACCCTGAAACTGGAGAAAAATGACCAGAAGAAAATTCTAAGAGTACATGACTCGATGAAATGTGAAAATGAATCCCGTACGATGATCCAGGCTCAAAATGAGGTATTTTGTAATAACTTTCGTTAATTGCACAATGGCCCCTCCAAAAAGGGTTAACTACACTAATAGCCCAGAATGAAAATATCTTCCAAAAATATTTTCTTAAAAACCACTGAAATAAAATATCTTCAAAAGATATTTACGAAAAACACCCCAAGAAAAGAAAAAGTTTCTGAAGAATTGTGCATCCATGCTCCTATGGACACAGGGAGCAACCAGAGTACTTTCTTGTAAAAGTAAAGATACGTATTTTATAGAAACCACTTAGAATGAAGATATGTGAAGTCAAAAACTAACTCCAAGCACGAAAAGTGAGGTTGTGCAAAAAAGTGACAAATGGGGAAAAGACGAAATAGGAAAAATGACGAAAAGTGAATAGTGTCCCAAAAGTGAAAATGCGGAAATGACTCAGTCCTTAAAGGAAGTTGTCAATCCAAACAAAAGAGTCTTAGAAACCTTTTCCAAGCACTCAAGACGACACTTAGTGACGAGAAACAGAACTTGGAAAAGAAAATTAAACGGAAAAAATTTATTTGTAAAATTTCAGGAAAAAGGGAAAGGGAGGAAAATGACCGGGTCATTACACTTAGAAGATCAAGGTGAGTCGGAAGAAAAAGTACGTGGGTCCCGGTCGGTGATCAGCAATTGCCAGGGAGTGATTTCATTGCCAAATTCCAAAGGAAAATGGACGAATGTATCAAAGGGATGAAGGCCCAAACACCCGAGGACATGGCAAGGGAGTTCACCATTTCTATAGTTAAAACTCCCTTCACCGATGAAATAGAACAGGTCGCAAGACCCAAAAAATTCACGATGCCAAAGTTTATCAAGTTCAATTGAACTAGAGATCGCCTCCAGCATCTAGATCATTACACTCAGGAGATGACCCTGGAAGCACGAAATGATCCATTCATGTGCAAAATATTTTCATCTAGCCTAACAAGAGTAGCCTTGGAATGGTTCAAGAATCATTCATCAAATCAATCTCAAATTTGGAGACACTTTGTATTGCATTTTTATCCCAGTATTGCGGAAACAAGAAACAGAAGAAGACCATTTCCAGTCTTTTTACAATTCAGTAGATGAAAGGGGAAGGCCTCCAGAACTTTCTAACTCTGTTCAACATAGAATCCTCAGGCATTCTGAATTGTAACCAGGATACGGCCATAGAAGCATTCAAGATAGCCATGATACAAGGTACACGCTTCCATTCATCGTTGGTGAAAAAAACTCCAGCCGACATCTCGGAGTTGAATGCAAGAGCAAAAAATTACATAAGAGTCGAAGAGAACGAAATGACAAGGTAGCAGAGGGCAACACTGGTTATAGTGGAAAGCCGACTGAAAGAAAGGCCGAACACTTTAAGAGCTCAATGGGAACCCCCGAGCATTGGAGGAAGAGCTTTGAGAAAAAATCATGAATAGCAGAGAAGGTAACACCCCTCAAAGTCACACTGGCAAGATTGTATCAGGAGACGAAGGGCAAGAACATTTTCCAAATCCCTCCACCAATCAGACAGTCAATGGAACAAAGGGATCAAAGTAAACATTGTGCATTCCATAGTGATTTTAGGCACCTAGCCAATGATTGTAGGAGTCTGAGAAGATAGGTAAAAGCATTGATAGCCAAAGGCGAATTGGCTGAGTATCTAGCCAACTCAGGCCATCAGAGACAATCTGAGCAAATCAGACCAACCCCAAAGGCTGCAGCACACAGTCAACCCGTTCGGGTTATCAACATGATCAATAGCCATCCAGAAGAGGACGAACAACCAAAAAATTCTTATAGAATTCAACTTAAGCAAGCGCACAAACTGCGAAGAATTGGTGAGGTCAATGCAGTTGATTATAGGTTGAGCTCAACACAAATTTCCTTCCACTAAGGAGACCTCAAGAGAGTACAGCATCCACATGAAGATCCTTTGGTGATTAGCCTACTGGCGGCAAACTACTTAGTCAGGCATGTCCTCATCGACCCAGGTAGCAGTGCCAACATTATAACTAAATGGACATTTGAAACTAACTTCAGATTAGGTCCGCCCCACTGGAAACCCTTGGTAGGGTTCGATGGGAGAAGGGTAGAGCCCATAGGCGTAATCACACTGTCAATCATCGCGGCCAAAGGAACTTTGAAGGAAAACTTTATGATTGTAGACATCCACCCGACTTATAACCTACTTATGGGTCGAGGTTGGATCCATCAAATGGGAGGAGTCCCGTCAACTCTGCACCAAGTCATGGGATGTATTGGCCCCAATGGGCAAGAGACTATAAAAATTTGGGGGGATCAAGTGGCATTGAAGTAATGCTACCATACCACAATCCGACCAGATGATAAGGGAAAACAGTTGCTAAAATAACAATTACCAAGCTCCTCTTCTCCCGAGGAGAATAAGGAGCCCGAAGAAGAACACCCAACCGAAGAACCCCTAGAGGCTATGCAGTTAGTCACAGGAGAAGAGCAAAAAGTAACTTACATAGGGGCACTCTAATTAGCTCAGGAAAAAAAAGAGTTAACTAAAATCTTAAGGCAGAATGCTGACATTTTTACTTGGAACCATTGGGACATGCCAGGAATCAACCCGGGGGTAGCATCTCATAGCCTAAATGTGGACCCGAGTTACCGCCCAGTGAAATAAAAGCAAAGGAGGTTCGCCTCAGAAAGGAATAAAATCATTGCTGAAGAGGTCGACCGACTCTTGGAAGTGGGGTTCATCTGAGAGGTCCAATACCTGTAATGGCTATCGAACGTAGTCGTTGTTCAGAATAAAAATGGCAAATGGAGGGTATGCATTGACTTCACTAACCTGAACAAAGTCTGCCCAAAAGATAGCTTTCCACTCCCCAAAATTGATCAAATTGTGGACACTACGACTGGGTATGAGAGGCTAAGTTTCCTTGATGCTTATTCGGTTTATAATCAAATCCTGATGGACCCATCAGATGAAGAGAAGACTTCTTTCATTACTGAATACGGTACCTACTGCTATAAAGTAATGCCCTTCGGACTGAAGAACACAGGGGCAACTTACCAGCTGTTGATCAACAAGTATTTGAAAAGCAGATCGGCAGAACAGTCGAAACTTGTATAGACGACATGGTCATAAAGAGCAAAAAAAAGAAAGATCATCTGCAACATCTGTAAAATGTATTTAATACTCTCAGAAAGAACAAGATGAGGCTAAATCTGGCAAAATTTTCATTTGGGGTGTCCTCAGGCCAGTTCCTACGCCATCTAGTGAACAAGAAGGGGATAAAAGCTAACCCTGCTCAACTGACAAAGCTATTTCAAAAAAAGAACCTCAGACCATGAAGAATGTCCAAGTCATTACAGGGCGAATAGTAGCCCTCATTCGTTTCATATCTAGACTGTCAAATAAGTGCAAACCGTTCTTTAATGCCATCAAAGCAAAGAAGGGGGAGGTATGGGGAGCAGAACTACGAGAGGCTCTCATAAAACTCAAGGATTAATGACCAATCCCCCAATCCTACTTGCCCCCGAGCCCGAAGAACCATTATAACTTTACCTAGTAGTATCTCAGTCGGCAACTAGTTTGGCCCTACTAAGAGAGGTGGGTAGAAAGCAACACCCCGTTTTCTACTCCAGTAAAACTATGACAGACTCAGAAAGCAGGTATTCGATGGCTGAAAAAGTTATCCTTGCCTTAATCCAGGCAAAAAGGAAGCTCCGGCACTACTTTGAGGCTCACCAGATAATAGTCCCCACAACACATCCAATCAGAGCAATCCTCAGTAAGCCAGACATTTCAGGAAGAATTACCTAATGAGTGATCGAATTAAGCTTATTTGATATTCAATATGAGCCATACACCGCGAAGAAGGGGTAGGTAGTTGCAGACTTCCTCTTGGAAACCGACCTAGGAGAAGAATAGCTAATCACATGGAACCCCTCTGGGAATTGTATGTAGACGGCTCCTCAAGCCTGCTGGAGTAAGGTTAGAGATCAGAACTCCTGAGGGGACTAGACTTCAACAAACAATCTGATTAGAATTTCCAGTTACAAATAATGAAGCAAAATACAAGGCACTATTGGCAGGACTTAAGCTAGCCAAAGATCTTCAGGTGAGACACCTTCAAGCTCATAGTGACTCCCAACTAGTCACTAGACATGTGACAGGTAAATACACCCCCAGAGAAGAAAGAATGAATGCATACAAAGAATAGGTGGAAAAGCTAGCAAAGAGCTTTGACACAATAAAATTCTAGTAAATCCCAATAGAAGAGAACCCAATTGCCGATCACCTAGCCTGCACAGTGGTGTGTGGCCGTCATCGCATGCACCAAAATTGCTTATGATTGTGGCTTAGTTTGAATTTATAAAAAACCATTGCCACTACTAATTACTAACGTAGCAAGAGTGAGTAAGGATCGTCCTAAGGGATTTATAAGGTATTCCGGAATCAATATTGGATTAGTAGGTCGAATGATCATGGTTTGTTGAATTAACTAATGGCTCATTTTGTGAGTATACACTATGTAAGTATCTGGTTTATACTTTTTCATCTTTCTTGCACTTATGTTGGGGTTTTGTGACCTTGGTTGTCGGGATTGTCATGTGTGAGCTACATAGTAGACTTGTGTTTTGAAGTTTTAGTTGTCCACTCTAGGGGTTTTGACCCAGAGTTTTGTCTTCTGTATGTAGCCTTATGGTAGGTCTACTTCAGATATGTGCTTAGGTTCTCGGTTTTGTGGGTCCAATCCATTGGCTTGAGGGCACTGACTTGTCAAGTTGTGGATGCGGGACTGGTGTTACCGTTGTAGCTTTTCAGATGTGGGGGTTGTTGTTACGCCAATGTTTAGGATCTAAGGCCATAAGCGTAACGGTGCTAGTGACTTTGTTGTTAGAGTTTTGGGATTAGCTACCCCAACTCTCGCGGATGCCTGATTTCCGTAATGCTTTTGGTAATGATCATTTTCGACATTGATGTCATTTATATCGAAAAGTTTCTTTCTGGGTTGATCTGTTGGGGGTATGTTATGAACTAATGCCTTATACTATCATGCTATCTTACTGACGAGTAAGTGTGGGCGGGTTCTGGTCATTGTTCGTATTGCCATGTCATTTTTAGCCATCTGTCTTGATTCGACTTGTTGTTGTCTTGGGATTCTCTCGGTGATTGACATTGGGTTAATATACCGATTCGTTTGGGAAGTGTCCCTCAGTTCTTAGTTTTTGCGTTCTTTCGGATGACCTTCAGGCTTTTGAAGTTGTCCTTTCGCACCTTATGGTCTGTCCTCTGGTTTGGTCTTGCTTCGATCTTATTTGGTTCTCTTTTGTCTGTCCTGGATTTCGGGGATGAAATCCCTTTAAGGAGGGTAGGTTGTAATGACTCGGTCATTTTCATTCCTTTCCTTTTTCTCAGATTTTTACGGATATTTTTTTTCTAGATCTGTTCTTTTTTGAGTTCGGTTTCTTGTCACTTGGTGTTGTCTCGAGTGCTCGGGAATAGTTTCCGAGACTCTTTCCTTTGGATTGACAACTTGCTTGAAAGACCATGTCATTTCCACATTTTTATTTTTTCGGTACTATTCACTTTTCATCTTTTTCCCCATTGGTCACTTTTTGGCACAACCTCACCTTTTGTGCTCGGAGTTGGTTTTTGACTTCACGTACCTTCATTCTAAGTGGTTTCCACGAAATACGTATCTTTACTTTTGCAGAAAGGTGCTGAGGTTGCTTCCGGTGTCCATAAGGGTATGGAGGCATACTTCTTTGCTTTTTTTTTTTTTTTTCCTTTCTTTTGGGGGTATTTGTGTAATTACTATAAGTAATTATTTTTCGTCTTGGGGACCATTTTGCAATTTAAATTGGAAGATATTTTGGAAAATGACCTTTTTGTAATTTTTAGAAAGTGTGATAAGTGTTACACTCTCATAGAGCCACTTATTGGCATTGGAGTAGAAAGACTTGGATGCATCATCTTGTGACATTTGGAGGGTGGAGATTCACCCACTTGTTGGCCTAGGATTGGTGCACTTGTTGGGTTGGATGGTTGATAAGTGTAGGCTTATGATTAAGCATAGGAAGGAGCCATGGATTGGTGACAAGTGTTGGCACCAAATTAAATCTTGCAATTGTGTGTGTGTAAGAGGTAGTGTAAGAACACATAGTGAGTGGAGGAATACTAGATCCTCCATTCACTACATTTCACTTTATCCCTTTTTATTTCCTTTGTTCTCAAAACTCTAACCTAGCCACCGTTGAAGCAAAGTTTGCCTTAGAGCTTTATGCTTCATTTTGGTCCCCTTCCACTCACCTTTGACCATAAAGCTTGGAATACAAAAGCTTTGCCTCACATTCCTCTTCATAGCCCTATAAGGGTTTACCATTTTGAGCTTGCTTGGCTTGGATTCAAGAGGAACAATCCTCTTGTGAGGTAGGGGGTGTTATAGTTTATTATCTAAGGGTTTTACTTGCTTTTGTATGAAATATAAGTTGTATGCATGTCTTTTGTTAATTTAAGAAATGAATGATTTATCATAGCTTGCATATAACTCATTTTAGACTTGGTATATGGCATGGCTATGACTTGATCTTTGTTATATATTAATTTGGGATGATTTAAATGAGTCTTCAAATCTAGAAATTTAATAAATTTAATTTGATTTAAATTATACTTAATTATATTTTGCTTGTATTCCATTTTAGACTTGATATATGGTATGACATTGACTTAGTCCTTGTTATATATTAATTTGGGATCATTTGAATAACTTTTGAAATCTAGAGATTTAATTAATTTAAATTAATTAAATTTTACACGATGATATCTTGCTCATTTTGCACTTTTGATTTGATAGATGGAATAACCATGCTATGTCCCTTAATATATATTAAATTGAGGCTATTTGGAATTGATTTAAAATCTAGGGAATTTAATCATTTTTATTTAATTAAATTCTATCTAATTTTTTCATGTATTTAATTATGTTTTAGAAGTTGTTATATGTATTAATCATGGATTTAGACTTTTTGTGTTTTCACTTGATTATGTTTTAAGAAATGAAGAACATGCTTGTTATGTTTATATTTATGAGAACATGTTTCTAGTATTGAATATATTGTTGATTTGTGAATTACAAATATTATCAGCCTTGTAAACTTATTGCTACAATGTCATAGAATTAGCGTTTAAAGTTTACCATGGATGCATGATTTAAATTGTTAAGTAGATGATATTGTATTGTATATTGTATCATAGTAAAGACTTGACATTATATATGCCATTTTAGAATTGAAACTCTAAGGCATGGATTGTGTGGTTTTCAACCTACTTGTGCATGGAAGGTGGTTTTGTGCATTATTTAATTGCGTATAAGTTGTGAACTTACTTTATGATTTTGGAGTCACTTGGGACATGGTTATGAAATGATATGGCTAGGGTTTGGCTCTAGTACAGGAGATAGAGAGTTCCTTATATTATAGTGCGCACTAGGGTGGTATTCCCAGCGGGTTAATGCCCGGAATAACCGTTTAGGTCTTGGTTCACTTCGGGATTTGATGTCCAAGTCTTCCACTATTTGATTTCGCATTCAATTCCAAGTTGACAACCAATGCATAATTGTGACTTGTAATTTTAGCTATTAGCGATTTAATGTTGTTAAGTACATTATGCTTTAAATGTTCAAATGTAGCTTAGGAATGATCCTATAGATTCATTTGGAACATAGATGTTAGGTAGCATGACCCACTTTAGTTGCTTTCGCATTTTAGATTTCAAGTTGATAACTTTGAGAATCTATGTCTTGTTACCCTGTTTAACATGCTTCTGTGTTGTACTAGAAATTCTAATTATACTAAATTGTTATGTTTAGTTGTTTTCGCACTTTAGAGTTTAAGTTAATAACGTTGAGAATCTATGTCTTGTTACCCTGTTTAACATGCTTCTATGTTATCTGAATTGCATGAATGATGTGATTTATTCTAGAAATGTTCTAAAGTAGCTTAGGATGCTCCATGAGTCTCACTTTTGACATAGACGCTAGGAGGCATGGACCATATGTATTGATTTATATCAATTTAATGAACAGTAAAATGTTAGGTCTATGCATGCTCATCTCATACGAGTAGCTTTATATTACTCACCACAAAGTTACCGGGGCATTTTTCAGGTACGAAGATTTGGTTCGTTATGTTCATCATTCCTTGGATGACTTGTAGCTTTGAAGTTTCCATTTCATGCAAATGTTAGCATGAAATGTCATTTTGTAGCTTATTATGTCAAAACTTGTATATTTTATTCTAATTATGTAATGTGTACATGAGTACACTCTTTACAATGTATTTGACATGTACGAGATGAGGTCGGAGGCCAATGATCATCATTTTGCATCCTATGTAATTTTTGACTTCATGAAATATTATGAAAATATTGAAAAATGTCAAGTCATTGTTTCACCATGTTTGCATCAGGTGTGGGAATTCCATTTTTATTTTTTCATAGGGTCTCATTAATCATGCATGAAGTGTGGCCAAGGGCCAAATGGTAATTTGAAACCATTTTATAATTTTAAGTTTCAAAATTTCCTTTTCATAATCATTTTCGCCATTTTAGCTGTTAGGGGGTCAGATTTTGCATCGGTGGTATTTTTAAGCCATGGATCATTGTAACACATCCTAATAAGTAAATTACGTTTACATTTATGATCGTTTTCAAGAAAACTCTTTCGTTGGTGAAATAAGCCTCCTATGGATTTATTTCACATTTCTCTTGCATAATTTAGCTTAAGGGCATTTTGGGGATTTCCTTTGGGAAATAAACTCTAGTCTTGACTTTGTCACATAGAAAATGTGATTTCGGGGGTAGTTTTTTCATGGTATTTTTTCGAAAAATGTCGTCTTGGTGTTGAAAACCGTGTTTCAATCTCATTTTTCTGTTTTTTCAACTGTTTCTGCTATTTGGGTTCAATTCTGGTTGGGTTGAACCGGTTCAAAGGGGCTGAACTGGTTCAAGGTGTGTCTTGGGTCCAGCATGGACATTTTGTCCATGCTGAACTGGTTCAAGAATGTTGAACCAGTTCAAGTCCTCCAGAACCCCTTTTGCAGGTTCAACTTTGGTCTTCCAACTTTGAACTCTCGTAAATTTTTTGTTTCAACTTTGATTTGGTCCATTCTTAAGTCTAAACTAACCGTGTCGAAGTAAGCTTTCCAATGGTACCAATTTCAGTTCCAGATTCTTCTCCTAGCTCAAGATATACTTGTTTTAGTGAGAGCGTGTCAGTTTTGGTTCGAACCGGGATAGGGTTCATTTGGGATTTCTTTTCCATTGGCCTTAGAACTTCATGTGAAGTTACCAAAGGATGTTTTTAAATGTTTTTGATCTCATTTGACTTATTGGAAGTCAAATTCCTTCCTTTTAGGGTAAAATGGTCATTTTACCCTTGGTCCTTCTTTTGGTAGGGTTTTGATACCCTTGACTTCGTTTTGCTTATGTTGAGCTTCAAAACTTCTCAAAAGGCCATTCTTGTGTCTTAAGGATGACGTACATCTCTAAGGACTTATTTAGGTTTTGCTTCCGCATTTTGGATCTGCTTCGGGTCATCACAGGACACATTGGGTTGAAAAATTCAAGGTCGTCACAACCATACTCTACAATCATTAAATCCCATTCCCTGATAAAATCATCATCTTCCTCAATTTGGAAAATTAATTTTGAGATGACCTTCTTTATTCCTTCAACACGTTTAAACATAAATAGTAGGTTCTTCTGCGCATTATTCATTAAGTGCCAAACACATAAATGATGCTTCGTCACCGGCATAACCTACAAGATTAATGGAGATGCATGAAAGTTATTCACTTG
Organism: Cornus florida; assembly: GCF_030987335.1. NCBI lineage: Eukaryota > Viridiplantae > Streptophyta > Magnoliopsida > Cornales > Cornaceae > Cornus > Cornus florida. Next base: position 69,058,732 of record NW_026775577.1, read on the forward strand.
TTTTAATGCCTTCGCCATTGCAGCATCTTGATCTGTAATAATTGTCTTTGGTGCTTTTCCGCCCATCGCTTTCAAAAACGTTTTAAATAACCAGACAAACGATTTCGCTATCTCATCATACATTAAGGCTGCTCCAAACACTGCGGTCTCCTGGTGATATTCATACCCAAGAAAATTGCAAATGGTCTGTTACCGTGTACCACTTTATACGTTGTGTCGAAACTGATAACATCTGCAAAATAGCCATAATTAATGACCATTCTACAATCTGACTAGAATATATTCGTAATCATTTGCTTACTATCCAGTTGCAAGGAATAGAAGAACGAAGGATCTTCACAAGCACGGGGTCTCAAAATAATCCACAAGCCATGCCGCCTCTCCATAAATAAGCTCCTTTTGCTTTCGCGTCCTTAGATAATTTTTAAGATTTACTTTCAAGTACCCAAATGATTCTTTGCCACCAGATTGCCTTCCCATCAACTCATATGCATTGCAAGCCAGAACTCCTGAATCCAAAGCCAACTCAACATCAATGGCCTAGACTGAGGAAATTCGTCACTGGGACGGCATCATGTGACTGCATTCAACAATTACGAATGGATGGTTGTGACTTTTTACAAATTTAGAAACTACGTACTTTGCCTTTGTCTTGTATATCTAAGAACCATTTATACACCGCAATTGGTTCATGTTTCAATCCGGGGAGTCTTTCTAAATACATCCCGTTTGTCAGTCCCCTTCAAACCTTCCTTGATACAAACTAACGCCCTTGATGTAATTCTTCATTAACTTTATTGCCATACTCCTTCCGGATGCTAAAACTAATTTGACCACCATATGCATTGTAAAAATCATATGCCTCTTCCTCACTATCAAACTCCATTTTATACCTTGGTTTCCATTTAATCACTTCCGGTTCTACAACAAGAATGTTTCGTCCGTTTGTTGTGTCTTGAATATTATTTACTTCACCTTCCATCTGAACGGCTCAAATACAAAACATTTCCTCACATATGCACAAATTATTGAATTAACAAAAAATAATTTTACTTTTACATCCCAAGTATGTTCCATCTCAACGGCTCAAATACAAAACCTTTTCACATGTATGGCCAATCAAATAAAAAACCTTTTCACATGTATGAGAGATTAAATTTGACATATATCTCATTCATTTCTTTCCATGTATCAATCAAGTATATCCCAGACAAACGAGGATAAAAATTCTCGTTGCCACAACAAAACATATATGTCCAACCAACTGATGCTAATTTCATGTACACTTTCTGAACATGTTGGGACTAATATTACGCAAACTTTGGGATTTACGTTAGCAAACAGTTGGGATTCACCTTACGAAATAGTTGGGACTCACCTTAGTAAAAATTTGGGATGTACCTTTTGAAGAAGTTGGGATGTAAATTATGAAACATGTGGGATTCAAATTAGGAAAATTTTGGCACACACTTTACAAATACTTTGGGATTTATATTACGAAAATTTTAGGATGTACCTTAGGAAAATGTTGTGACTCACTTTGCAAAAATATTGGAATGTAGATAAGGAAGAAGTTGGGATGCTTATTAGGAAAAAATTGGGATGCAACTTAGGAAAACGTTGCGATGCAAGCCCAACGACCAATCATTTTCTTAACATTTTTACACTCTGAAACACTCTTTTCCGGCCAGTCATGTACCCTACAAATCCTCTCAGTTTTTATCCTCACAAACAAACATTAATACCCCTAATAATTGTACAGTAAAATACCGATCAATTCAAATTCAACAATAATTTTCTATTTTTGGGTTTCTTACCAAAAATGTGTTATATATTCTTAGTACTTATATTTTTTTTTCTGTCATTCAGTCCTTATAGAAATAAAGACAATTTCCTTCAAAATCAAATCTCAAAATTATGAATCGTACCTACTTAGGATTGGAAATAAGGCGATCTCTTGCTTCAATTTGGAAATACACTCCTGCTTAGCTTTGGAAATACACTCCTGCTTCTTTTTGGAAGGAAATCAAAATCTGCAATTTTATTACGACTGACAGAAGCACTGCTTCTATTTGGAAACAATTTGTACCATCCAAATTTTGGGTTGATTCACTCAACAATCACTGCTTCCGGATTCATTATAAATTTCTAAAATGGGTTCATTCATATTTTGGGGGAGAAGAAGGCTAGTGGCGGGATTTGATTTCTATTTCAAATGCCGCCCGAAATGAGGGAGGGAAGAGGAAGAAAAAATAAGGGAGGGAACAAAATAGTGTATTCTTCAACAATATTATATAAATGCATACACAAAAATTCAGTATTACAAAAATATATTTTTTAACCAAACATGATAAACACTGTTCATTGACCCAATATGGAGCAAATAGAACACTGTGAGACTGGAGGTAATCCTGATCCATAACAAAAAAAAACAATCTATAGTAATAATTTCTTCTCGGATGTGAGCCTTGTCCGTGGCTCTCATCATAATTGAAAATTGGGATCCTCGTTGATGAAAAAAAAGAAAACATGATGGACTACCAGATCAGACCAAGTCATGATCAAAGTGCTACATATGTGCCCAACCATATGGGTTCAAAATATCACTGTCTACAGAGTATGAGAGAGTTACAAACACCAATAACAACCAAAACGCGTTTCCAGCCCTTGGATTAGAAACCAAGTCACCCAAAAGTCAGTCAATGACGTTATTGTTGAATATTCCAAAGCAATATAGTCTTCTACGGTTTATAGTATTAAAGTATAACCCAATATAATAGTCATATTTCTTTTTTTCTTTTTTCTTTTTTTATAGGTAAAATATCATTAAACTAGAGCTTTTAATTTTTAAATAGTTGTTTTATTTTTAAAAATTAATGTAATATACCTTCATCTTTCATAAACACAGTTTTAAATATTTAAAAAAAAAATCCAAAGCATTAATGACATGTCTGCTTAAAAAATGTAAACTAGTAAATAAAAAAAAAAAAAAAACAAAGAGCACTATTAAATTGGGACGGATTAAATATAATGCGGAGAATCTGGAGATAATGAATCATTGAATGCTATATATATATATACATACATACATACAAAGCTTTAGTATATCTTCTTTCCATCTTCGTTGCACCGACATTGCAGCTTCCCTCTCAAAGCTCATACAACAAGCTACACGCCAAAGCCCACTAAGCCAAAACTTGTCCAAACCCCCAAACAGAGGAGAGAGAGATTTCAAACTCATCCAATCTTCTCATTTCAATGGAGAAACCATTTCCTTCTGTAAGTAAAACCCAAAACCAGAAGGACTTCACTGACTCGGACATGGCGGTGGCCGCTCAGCAACTCATGCAGCTAAGTGGAGAAGACGAAGAAAACAACAGCAGCAACAAGAGCAAGAGCAAGAATATGGACACACAGAATGATCTGAATTACCAAAGTGAAGTCACTTCAGCAAAGATCAAAAAGGAAGAAGAAGAAAGTTTCAGACCGAAGAAACCAAGGTATCGATCCATAGATCATATATACAGGGTGACAAAGCCATTAAATGATGTTATACATAGCAAGAGAATAAGATATTATTGAAAAATCTACTAAGTTGTCTAAATGTTGGTTTGAATAACTTTCTGTCGTAGGTGAAATTGATTACTTAGCAAGAAACGAAGAAAACAAATTGAGGAACTTTTTTTTTTATTTTTTTTGGCTTTTTGTGAAGTTTCATACTTGAATGCAAAGGGGAATAATATGTTCCTAACTTTGACAATCTTTGAGATGTTAAAGCATTTTGTGTTTTTATTTTTTATTTTTTATATGTAGAGAGAGATATGTAAGAGACATGCATCGAATTAAATATCAGGCAATTAAGAATTTATCAATTACCAAATAAATTACAATTTTTTATTATATATATTCGCGATATGTCCCCTATGGTAATTGGGTTCATGAATTATGATCAACAAACAATACGGGCTGATACATTGGTCAAAGTTTCATGATTACCTTATCCCATGCGAATCGTTTACCCATAACTATTCAATACTCCTATGAAAAATTAATCACCTCGGGCCGATTTTGCGGCCGAATCCACTTTGAATTTGATAAATAGAAAAAACTACATATAAGTAGGATTAAGAGTTCTAAATAACATATTGATCAATTTTAAAAGTTAAATTTTCACATTGATTGAATTAAACAAAATAATTACAAATGCATCAAGAATTATTGCTAAGGTCCAAAATATCCTCACACTCTTATTACAAAATACAAAAATATCCTTCTTATATCATCTAATTTCAAATATTAAAGTTGAGGAGGCCCAGGACGACATGGGCCGGATCTGACTTGCAAGCACGACATCCGGTCCGTACAGCTAGGTCGGCCCATAAAAAGACACTGCCATATGGGCCGAACGCGAATAAGCCCATCAAAGGTGACCAGGACTTATGGAGGAACAGGCCCAGATCCAGCAATCCGTCAATATTTGTAAATATCTTGTAAATATCTATAAATAAGGGAAGGAATGGAAAGAATAGGAGGATCTTTTGGTTGAAGTGTAAGAATTCTAGAGAGAGAAAGAGGGTATGAATTTCTTGCATCTTCAATTGGCGCCGTCTGTGGGAATCGCATGGAAGTTTGGTTGATCAATGAGGAATATCGAGTGGATTCAGACCAATTCGGTTGATCGAGACTCGATCTTTGGGATTTGGATCCAGATCTGAGCGATTGTGACCTACTCTGGAGGAATTACAATTCTTGAAGCTTTGGCAGAAGTGGCTTCAGATCTACGCAACAACGAGTTGTTCGATTGTGGCAGGATCTGACGGATTTAGAGTTCAGACAATTCAGATCTCGTAAACGGTGAGCATAATTCGGAGAATTCGAAACCAGATCTGAAAAATTCCCACTCACGAAGCTCGGATCTACTCGCGAACTTGAGATTAATGCCTTTACTCCGTTCAGGAATAATGATAGGTGAAAGCTCCAATCCGATGGAGGCTGTCCAGCAAACAAAGCTTGAGGAGTTGATGAACTTGATTGAAGCTCTCAAAAAAGAGAATGCAGAATTGAAAGCTGGAATGCAACATCAGCAAATACCTGTGGTTTCGCATCCACTTCCGGTCGGTGAAGGAGGTGTTCAATCTAATATCGCGCGTCAAGGCGAGCAGGACGAGAACAATCAGTCAGCTCACCACCGTGATGAAAGGATGATGGACAATTTGCCGCCAAATGTTTGTCGAGTTGAGGATCACGAAGGATCGACTCACGTTGATCCGCGACATGAGCAGATTAGACGGAATGAAGCCATAACCTTCGATCCGCATCGGGAAAGGTTCGACCGAGAGGAAGTGATAGAGGTTGATCGCCGTCGAGTAGCGTCGCCTTGGCAAAGAGAGTTCATAGAGGAACGGTCGTTCGATCCGTCTTACCGGCCCTCCATGGCTACTATCACTCATCGCGGTTCGGAGGGCAGAACCGTAACTCACAGAGCTACCGCTGGACTCCAGAGAGAGAATGAAGCTCTCCGATCCGCAGCTCGGACGGTTGATTTACCATTCACCGACGAGATCTTGAATGCCCCGCATCCAAGGAAGTTTGCTATGCCAGTCTTTATTCTGTTTGACGGAACAACAGATCCGATCGATCATGTGTACCATATCCAGTTGAAAATGGCCCTGAATATGGAAAACGACTCTTTAATGTGCAAATGTTTCCCTACAAGCCTAGCCGGACCGGCGCTTAGCTGGTTCAAAAACTTGCCTAGGAGCTCCATTGGTAGCTTCAGAAACCTGTGCGATCAGTTCATAAGCCAGTACTATGGGAACAAGCGCCCGCCGAAGGACATCTCGAGCCTATTCACGATGAGGCAGCACAAGGATGAACGTCTCCAGGCTTTTCTTACCAGGTTTAATCTCACTAAGAGTATGGTGATCGAATGCCACCCTTCTACAGTAGTTCAAGCCTTCAAGTTAGCCATGACACGTGGAACTCCGTTTCACACCAGTCTGGTAGTGAACACGCCGACTACTATGGATGAACTCAATGAAAGAGCCGATGGCTTTGTGCGCCTAGAAGAAGAGGAGGCAGCTAATGCTCGGACAGCGTCGCTCGTGTCGACCGAGGAAAAGTCCAAGGCAAAGATCAGGCAGAAGCAGGCTCAGCCGCAACGTCAGACCTCTTGGAAGGCAGAAAAAAGGTCCAGGGAGGAAGAGCTGATTACTCCGCTGAAGGTCACTCTGGCGAGGCTGTATCAGGAGAACAAAGATAAGTTGCATCCACCACTGCCAATTAGGCAACCCCTCGAATAGAGGGATCAAACTAAACATTGTGCTTTCCATTCCGATTTCGGTCATCAGACTAACGAATGCAGGAACCTGAGGAGGCAAGTGGAGATGTTGATAGCTAGAGGGGAGTTCGCGAGTTATGTTCAAGGCTCGGCGATAGAGCAGAATCGACCAGTGGAACAAATAAAAAGGAGTCATAAACAAAGCTCCCACAATTCACAACCAGTTCGTATAATCAATGCTATCCATGGTCGACCCGAGCCCAGTGAAGAGTCAGATGAGCTACTCCGGGCGCGCCTGCGGCAGGCGCAGATGAAGAAAAGGGTCAGCAGTGTGAATACTCTACACCAGCAGAGCCCGTCGATGCAGATAAAGTTCGACTGGACAGACCTGCAGCGTGTTCAACTGCCCCATGAAGACCCGTTGGTAGTCAGTTTGACAGTGGCGGACTGCTTGGTGCGCAGAGTTCTGATCGATCCTGGGAGCAGTGCGAATGTCATGCCGAGGGACACATTTGATAGGCTCGAGATTAAACCAGAGAGGCTTAAGCCCACTGGAAATCCCTTGTTAGGGTTCGATGGGAAGAGGGTGGACCCCGTCGGGATGGTGGAAGTAGAAGTTCAAGCTACAGAACGAGCTCTTATGGAAACTTTTGTGGTTGTAGAAATTCACCCCTCGTATAATCTCCTGATGGGAAGAGGATGGATTCACAGAGTCCAAGGTGTACCCTCAACTCTGCATCAGGTCATGAGGTGCCTCGGACCCGATGGAGATAAAGTGATAGACATTCGGGGGGATCAGGTTGCAGCCAAAGAGTGTTATTCCGTCACACTAAAGTATGCTGGGAAAGGGAAGGCGCCCGTCCGTTCGGCAAGCCCCAGATAGCAATTACAGGAACCTCCGCCCGAGCAGAACAGGGTGGAGGAGTCAGTCGACTTGACCGAGGAGCCCCTTCTGGATGTGCAGATCGATCAGTCCAGGCCAGAACGAACTACCAGAGTACGTATAAGACTGACCAGAGAAGAGCAGCAAGAGCTAGTGGATTTCTTGTCCCACAATGCCGACGTATTTGCATGGAGTCACCTAGACATGCCTGGAATTAGTCCCTCCGTATCCTGTCATTCCCTGAATGTCAATCCCAATTTCAAACCAGTGAAACAGAAGCAGCGAAGATTTGCTCCAGAACGTAATCAAATCATAGCGGAAGAAGTCGATAGGCTGCTTGATGCGGGATTTATCAGAGAAGTGCACTACCCTGATTGGTTGTCCAACGTCGTTGTCGTGCAGAAGAAGAATGGGAAATGGCGAGTATGCATTGATTTCACCAATTTGAACAAAGCCTGTCCGAAGGACAGCTTCCCGCTGCCTAAGATTGATCAAATGGTGGATGCCACCACCGGGTATGAGCGTTTAACCTTTCTGGATGCTTATTCAGGTTATAATCAGATCCCTATGGACCCCGCAGATGAAGAAAAAACTTCTTTTGTCACCGAGCGAGGAACATACTGCTACAAAGTTATGCCTTTTGGACTAAAGAATGCGGGAGCAACTTATCAAAGACTTGTTAGCAAAATTTTTAAGAATCAAATGGGAAAGATTGTGGAAGCCTATATTGATGATATGGTGGTAAAGAGTAGGAAGAAGGATGATCATCTGAAGCATCTGCAAGATGTATTTGATGTACTGAAGCGATATGGGATGAGGCTCAATCCAACCAAGTGCTCGTTCGGTGTGAGTTCCGGACAGTTTCTGGGACACGTGGTCAACCGCAGAGGCATCGAAGTTAGCCCCGCTCAAGCAGAGGCTTTGATTAAGAATGCCGAGCCAAAGACGATCAGAGAGGTGCAAGCCCTCACAGGACGAATAGCTGCATTAAGTCGATTTATTTCAAAATTATCAGATCACTGCAAGCCGTTCTTTGACACGATTCGGAGCCATAGAAGGCAGGTCTGGGGGGATGAGCAACGACAAGCATTGACTCATTTGAAGGAATATATGCAGAATCCACCAGTCCTGTCAGCCCCAGATCCGGAAGAAAAGTTATTTCTATATCTTGGAGTATCTGGTGTCGCGACAAGTGCTGTTCTGATTCGTTGCAAGGAAGGGGTGCAATACCCGGTATTTTATGTAAGCAAAACAATGACAGAGGCAGAACAAAGATACTCAAAGGCCGAACGGGTGGTACTTGCACTTGTAAATGCAAAAAGAAAGTTGAGGCATTATTTCGAATCCCACCCCATAGCTGTTCTAACAACTTTTCCAATCAGAACGCTTATGCACAAGCCAGAGCTCTCGCGCAGAATGACAAAGTGGGCCATAGAGTTGAGTTCATTTGACATAACGTATGAGCCGAGAACAGCTGTTAAAGGGCAAGCGGTGGCCGATTTCCTGCTAGAATGTGACGCCGAGGATACGGAAGAAGACCTTAGATGCGGCTCTTGGAAACTTTTTGTGGATGGCTCCTCTAACCAGATGGGGGCTGGAATTGGGATCAAACTGCAAACCCCAGAGGGTACTTCCTTGAGTCAAGCACTCAGACTTGAGTTCCGAGCCACCAATAATGAAGCGGAATACGAGGCGTTGCTAAATGGATTAAAGTTGGCCAGAGAGCTACAGATCAAAAGTTTGACTGTGTATAGTGACTCGCAGCTGATTGTTCGGCAGGTAAATGGTGAGTACGCGACCAAGGATGACACGATGGGGGCATATCGTTCTGCCGTTCTGCATAAAGCCAAGGACTTTGCAAAGATTGAATTCATACAGTTACCGAGGGAACAGAATGCAGATGCGGACCGGTTAGCATGTAGTGCTTCGAGTTCCGGTGAAACATTGGCGAGGGTGATTCCAGTAGGAATACTGACCCAGCCATCTATTTTCGAAGAACCCTTGGACTCTGACCCTTGGCAAGTCAACGTCATACCGTATGAACCGAGTTGGATTGACCCCATCATTACCTATATTCGAGATGGCGTTTTGCCTATGCAGAGGGATGAAGCTAGGAGACTCAAAAAGAATGCTGCAAAGTACGCCATCGTGCGTAACCAGCTGTACAGAAGGTCCTACTCTGGCCCATACTTGAAGTGTGTCACCCCCGCGGAGTCGCAGCAGGTATTGCGAGCTATTCATGAGGGTGTGTGTGGCAATCATTCTGGGGGGCGATCATTAGCGCATAAAGCAATGACACAAGGGTATTTCTGGCCAAACATGTCAAGAGATGCGGAGGAGTTCTCTCGAAGGTGCGATAAATGCCAACGATATGGACCATTGATCCACCAACCACCTGAGGAATTGCACGTAATGGCCTCGCCATGGCCTTTCGCGCAATGGGGGATGGATGTGGTCGGTCCTCTGCCAACTGCAAGAGCTCAGAACAAGTATGTGTTACTGGCCACGGATTACTTCACTAAATGGGTGGAAGCAGAACCATATCCTAGCGTGACTCAGACTCATGTGAGACGATTTATTTGGAACAATATTATCTGCCGTTTCGGCGTTCCCAGATCAATAGTCATGGACAATGGCACAAACCTCGACAGCAGGCAAGTAAGAGAGCTGCTGGAGGAGTATGGAATCAACCAGAAGTTGGCTGCAGTAAGTCATCCTCAGGCCTACGGACAAGCAGAAATCACAAACAGAACCATTTTCGCCTGCATTAAGAAGAAGCTGGAAGACCATAAAGGGAAGTGGTTGGATGAACTCCCGAACGTTCTATGGGCTTACAGAACCACCCCAAGGCGGCCGACTGGGGAGAGCCCGTTTGCAATGGCATATGGTACCGAGGCAGTTATACCGGTTGAGCATTTGGTCCCCACTATCAGAAGCTTAGCATGGAGTCGAGATCAGAACGACAAGATGTTAAGATTGAACCTCGATATGATAGACGAAAGGAGGGACACAGCGGCTATAAGGTTAGCATCGTATCAGCAAGTATTGGCGAATAGTCACAACAAAAGAGTAAAACACAGGGATTTTGCCCCTGGCGATCTGGTTCTGAAAAGAAAGGTGGGGATGGTCAAAAAAATGATGCCACCCTGGGAAGGCCCATACAGAATTGCAGAAGTCATAGGCAAGGGGGCATATACGTTGGAAACCATGGCGGGAAGGTTGGTCAGCAAGCCCTGGAACGCCACGTCTCTGAAGAGGTACTACCAATAAAAGCTAAGTTTCGGCTTTAATTGGATGTTGTTTGTTGTCAATCAAATACGTATGAATGTGCAAGTTACTGAAATTTACAAAAAAATAACTTTATTTTCCAACGGCCTACTAAAAAATGAAAAGCCAAGTGGCAAGTGGCATTCTAGCCGAGCGCCAGGCACTTAAGCAAGATAAGTGGCAGCTGGCACCATAAACCGAACGCCAGACACTTGCTAAAAATTTTAAGCCAAGTGGCAAGTGGCATTCTAGCCGAGCGCCAGGCACTTAAGCAAGATAAGTGGCAGCTGGCACCATGAGCCGAACGCCAAACACTTGCTAAAAATTTAAAGCCAAGTGACAAGTGGCATTCTAGCCGAGCGCCAGGCACTTAAGCAAGATAAGTGGCAGCTGGCACCATAAGCCGAACGCCAGACACTTGCTAAAAATTTAAAGCCAAGTGGCAAGTGGCATTCTAGCCGAGCGCCAGGCACTTAAGCAAGATAAGTGGCAGTTGGCACCATAAGCCGAACGCCAGACACTTGCTAAAAATTTTAAGCCAAGTGGCAAGTGGCATTCTAGCCGAGCGCCAGGCACTTAAGCAAGATAAGTGGCAGCTGGCACCATGAGCCGAACGCCAGACACTTGCTAAAAATTTAAAGCCAAGTGGCAAGTGGCATTCTAGCCGAGCGCCAGGCACTTAAGCAAGATAAGTGGCAGCTGGCACCATAAGCCGAACGCCAGACACTTGCTAAAAATTTAAAGCCAAGTGGCAAGTGGCATTCTAGCCGAGCGCCAGGCACTTAAGCAAGATAAGTGGCAGCTGGCACCATAAGCCGAACGCCAGACACTTGCTAAAAATTTTAAGCCAAGTGGCAAGTGGCATTCTAGCCGAGCGCCAGGCACTTAAGCAAGATAAGTGGCAGCTGGCACCATAAGCCGAACGCCAGACACTTGCTAAAAATTTTAAGCCAAGTGGCAAGTGGCATTCTAGCCGAGCACCAGGCACTTAAGCAAGATAAGTGGCAGCTGGCACCATGAGCCGAACGCCAGACACTTGCTAAAAATTTAAAGCCAAGTGGCAAGTGGCATTCTAGCCGAGCGCCAGGCACTTGCCATAAACAAACACACGGCAAAGCTAATATAAAAGAAAAGAGAGAAAAGATATATATGTATTGAAAATAGGTTGAACAGAGCACAACACAAAGGGAAAAAGAGTTCTGTCATTTCATTGATATTAAGCATTGAGTTTACAAAAAGTGAGATGTCCATCGTTACAAAAAGATATGGAATCGAAGAGTCCGAAGGAGCCCTAGCTAGACGCCTCAGTACCAACAGCATCCTGGTTGTGCCGACCCGCCTCCTCGGCCCCATCAGCCGTCTCACCTTCACGAGGTGGGGAATCAAGATGAATGACTGAATCGTTCGGCTGGGGCTCAGCGTCAGCAGTGGCTATGGAAGGTACCACAGTTGACGATTGAGGAGCGGTCAGAGGCAGAGCGGTAGGAGGAGCTGTGATGATCCTTGAGGAAGCAATGTCCTGGCACTCATCGAATATGCGCTCCGCTTCGGTGGGTTCTGGGTCGACATAGACCCCCAGAGGTTCGATCCCTAAATCTTTGTCGACCTCATCTGGAGTGGAACTGGTCTGTCCCTCATCCGGAACTCGGTCGGCGAAACCTTCCCGGAATCCTTGAGCATATCTAAGAGCACCGACCCTTGAGAACCGAGCGTGAAGAGCCAGCATCCCACTGCTCACTCTGCTGATCGCATCGATCAGAGCGGTACGCTCGTCCAGAGCTCTCTTCTCAAAAGCCATCCGAGCAGACTGCTCATCAGCCAGAAGGCGCTGGAGTTCTGCCTTTTCGTCTCTGATTAAGTCACGCTCAGTCTGCCAGACGCTCTTTTCAAGCTGGAGGGCATCCTTCTCATCCTGAAGAGAGTCATTCTCCTTCTTCAGGACATCTCTCTCTTGTTCAGTTTTTTCAAGCCGAGCCAGTACCTCGGTATTCTTCATGGCGAGAAGGTCGTTTTCTTTATTAGCCACCTCCAGGCTATCAGAAAACTTACGAGCCCTGGCGTTCCCCATCTCCACCTGCTTCTGCATAGCCATCATTCCGAACAATGTCTGCATAGGTGTACATTAAGAACGGTTAAGCCAATAGTCAGGTCGGGCGAAGGCAAGACCAAATAATATGAGAGAATTCATAAGTTGGAAAATAAAAGTCACCTCCATAGCAGATTGGGGAAAGCGGCTGAACACATCCTTCTGGGATAGGCCCTTTGCCGCCTCAAGGTCTTTCGGAGTCCACATGCTCCTATAGTACGCCATGGCGGTCTGGCCATCCTTCAACATGGTCTCGTTCGGTTTCACGAACGTCCCATCCGTTCGGGTGTACCGAGGGGCCCATGGCGGTAAGGTGGGGATAGAAGGGGGGCCTGAAGCAGAAGCGGAGCCACCAGCTGCAGTAGGCCCAGAGGGAGCAGGAGCTCTGATCGCACGATGCAAGAGAGCACCCGGCCCAGAGACCCGGGTCCTTCTTATGAGAGGTTCCTCCTCAGGATCGACTTCACTGTCAGGATGAGGCCTTTTGCCTCGTTCTTTATCCCGAACGCCCCCCGCGACAGCAGGAGCTGTGGTAGTTTGGGGAGACGCGCTCGGGTTGGCAGCAGGGGTGCTGACAACGGAGTTAATAGCCACTGTGCTCGGGATAGTGTCAGAGATGGTGGCTGAGGAAGAGGCTGATGTTGGAGAGGAGGTCGCCCCAGCAGCAGGAGTGGCTGGGGGAGTATTTTTCTTCCTGCCAAAAGAAGGAATCTGAAGCCTGCTCATGTTGTAGCCGAGTGATGAGAGCGCTAAGAGGTTGTCTGAAGTGAGGAGATCTGAGTAGGAAGGAATATCGTTCAGAACGTATTTCTTCAAGTAATTACTCCTATCCCTGCAAACACTGTAGCTCAAGTCATCACAAGGTATTCCTAAGGAACGGCATAAGAAAGTACAAAAACGGGGAACGCATGTTTCGCAGGGGCAATCATGTTTATGAGATTTGAATTTCTTATAGGAGGAAACAGAACAGACACCAAAGGCGCTCGGGATTGGGTAACCCTCTGCAGCCGGCGAAGACCAAGCCCCACTAATGCCCACGATGCTATCCCTCCAACCCTTTTCAGATTTTATTGTGTCCGTACATATGGACATCTTCTTGAACGGGTAGAGGTGGTAGAAGGGTTCGTTAGTACGGATCTTACTGACCTTATAACACAGAAGAAGGTCTATGAGGTCAAGGTCCAGATTTCTGTCACGCATCAACAGGAGCATAACGGATATGATTCTAAAGAAATTGGGGTTTACCTGCAGGGGGGATATCCCCAATCTATTGAAGACATAACTAAAGAAAGGGTGCAGAGGGAACCTAACGACATTCAATTGAAGGTTCGTGAATAAGACTTCGCCGGGCAGGAGGCCGGCACCGGTCATAATGTTAACGTCCTGAGGGCAAACCCTAACTTCGATGTTGTCAGGAAGTCTAAGTCTCATACGAAGAACATCCAGATCTACAACCATGGTGGAAGTGCTTGAAGGATCTAAAAAGGGGGTAAATAGAAGCCTGCCGAAAGTAAAAAGGAACAAAACTAACCTCAGAGGACTGCAAGATCGCTGGAAGAATGACTCTTGAAGGATTTCACCAGAAAAAGCTTAGCACTGTTCTAGAAAGAGAGAGATTTGACTGATGATGGAGACGGTAAAAGGACGTGAAGTGGTATTCTAGAGCCTTATAAAGGCGAGGGGGGCCCGAGGGCCGAAGCGTCGGGAAGGCGAGAAATTCATCGAGCCCCGGAACATTGATTCTGGATCTGACCGTCCGTTCCCCCACGTGGTTTTCTCGAGCCGTCAATGTCATGATGAGACGCCATCAATAATTACCCCCTTATTAAATAAGGGGCAATTATGGGGGCAGTTGAGGAGGCCCAGGACGACATGGGCCGGATCTGACTTACAAGCACGACATCCGGTCCGTACAGCTGGGTCGGCCCATAAAAAGACACTGCCATATGGGCCGAACGCGAATAAGCCCATCAAAGGTGACCAGGACTTATGGAGGAACAGGCCCAGATCCAGCAATCCGTCAATATTTGTAAATATCTTGTAAATATCTATAAATAAGGGAAGGAATGGAAAGAATAGGAGGATCTTTTGGTTGAAGTGTAAGAATTCTAGAGAGAGAAAGAGGGTATGAATTTCTTGCATCTTCAAAAATAAATAATTAAGAATTAGTTTAACTAGCAAATAAAAATTCTCCATCTCTTCTCTTCATCTTCCATCGGCATTGGATTGCGCTTTGAAATTGATGTCATCTTATTTGAAAGGTAAGACTTGAAAAGGGAAGCTCCACAATCTTACCATGGCAATGATGATATATCACATAGAAGATTTTTCAATTGTTACCTAAATAAATCTATTATTATTGTTAATATATTAGAAGATGTCAAAACTATAATGGAATTTATTAAGGATTTCATATCCTGTTGGACAGTAGGGTAATGAAGTATTGAAATATCCATCTGCCTTTCTTTTTTGTTGTTAAGAGGTCTTTAGTTGTTGTTCCTTCTTCAATCAATTATAAAAAATCACAACAAATTTTGAGAAGCCAAATTGATAACCCTCTACAAGAACCCTAAATTCATAAGTTATAAGATACTTCTCAGTTACAGACAATGCGGAAAAATAAAAACAGAGAATGTTTTACAAGGGAGAGAAAGAAAATATAACAGAGAATAGAGAATGTAAACTTCAGATGCCGAGTGCTTGGATCAGCTCCGCTTTTAAATAGAGAAAGAAAAGTAGAAACAGTTGATCGGACAAGATCGAATCTTGTTTTCTACTGTAGATGTCGGCAACTTTCACTGTTGATGAATAGTGTGTCGGCTACTTTCACTGTTAATGAATAGTAGATGTGACATCGCCTTTGTCGTGTGCTAGATTATGTGCAGCCGATCAGAAGAGGTGCTTGTCAGAAAGTCATCCTTCCATAGCATTAATGAGATTATGGAATTCATACTCATCAAGAGGAGGACTGTAGTCTGGGCCTTGGGCATGGGCCATATCCCAGTCAATGTTGATTTGTTCAGCCCCAAGATGGATTTCATCTGGAGCATCTATGGTATTGCATTGAATTTCTTTTAAAAATTCAACAACTGTTCTGAGATGTTCTGCTGAATAGGATGGATAGTCCATAATTAGAGAGGTGACAAAAAGTCTTCTTCAGTCACAAATCTGTTTAAAAGGAGGCTCGAGAGAATCATTAGAATTGTTATTCATAACTTGATGAGCTTTGTCTTGAAGGTGGATAAGACTATGAACTGTAAGATCAAAGGAGTTTACCTTTTCTACGATCTGTTCTAAATTAAAAAGTTGGTGGTGTTCGAATTCAGTATCTTCAGTAAGCTTGAGAAGCCAGATTTGGTATGGCTAGAAAAATTTTGTTTTTTCGCGCCATCCAATGGAACTAGAGATCCAAAATGTCAGGTTGCGGCTGAATTTCCAGTGAGATGTTGTTTTGTATATCATGGCCTTGATCATTGCTTGGAAATGCTTCCATGATAGACAATCATGCGAGGAAAAAGTAATTTTGTTAATTACTCCCAAATCGACAGGTTCCATTGACCAGTCAAAATCAAGAACAATGAAAAGAGTCATTTTTGGGATGTGTTTCCCGTTGTAAATCATATTGAACTTGTTTATTTCTTCATGATTTTCAAGATAAAAATTCTTTATTGTTGTAGGATGGTCCACAGTTTTAGAGAGGACTATTCTAAACAATTCAGGAGGAAAAATGTTTCTTGCTTTTTCAAGAATACATATACGATTGATTTTTGTAAACGCATTTTTTGGAAAACTATGCTCTCCAACTATCTGGGCAATTTTAAGAAAACAATTTATATGAGTTAAAGAAAAATCTTTCTCCCAGTCAATTGTGAGGCATATTTGGATGCAAAGTTATTTAAGCTCCTTAGTCATGGCTGCTTGTTCAGCAATGATTGAAGTAAGATTACTCAGGTGTTGCCTGAATTTCTTATTGCATTCTAGTTTATGCATCTTCTATACGTACATTATTAATTTCATCATAAATATGGTATGGAAGTCCAGGATTATAGAAGTGTTTTACCTCTATTGTTTCCTATCGTTTTGCAAAATTAGCAAAAACATGTTGTGAAGCTTTACCCACATTGTTGAAAGCTGTTTGGGCTTCTTCAAGTGTGTCATAAGCTTTGAAGCATGACCCATTAAATTTTTTTATCTGGGCATGACAGTCGTGCCATTCTGGATAGATCCCTGGTTGGAATCTGGCAAAAACCATGAACCATTTTTGTGGTTGTGATGGAGTTGGTTTAGGTTGTTGAGCCTTTTTAGCTATTGTAACCCAACCATCTTTTTGAGGCTATTTACCTCGATCGCTCATCTGTGGACAAAGAAATATCCTTGTTAGATGCTTCATTGTAATTCCTGCTTAAGAAATCTACAAGAAAATTGTTAGTACCTTTAATATGTTCAATAGCAAAGGAATACTAGGTAATAACATTATACCATTTTAATCTTCTTCCTTCGAAACAGTTTTTTTATTTATTTATAAGGAAGTCCTTTACTGCTTGATTATCAGTACGGATAATAAAATCTTCTGGAGCAAAATAAATATAAAATCTTTTGATTGCCAGTTTAATAGCCAGAAGCTCTTTCTCATAAATAATATAATTCTGTTCATTTGGTTTAAATTTTCTAGAATTATAACCACAAATCAGTTTCTCTTTTTGAAGCTTTTTGGAGATAGGAGTTTTGCGGGCTCTTATCTGGTGATTTGTAAAAACAGTTTCATTCCATTTTTCTTGTGGAATGGCTTTTAAAACACAACCCCAATAGAAATCTGAGGCATCAGTTTCAAGAATAAGTTTATTAGCATTTTGGGGAAAATAAACTTCAGGGATGTGGACAAGATCGCGTTTGATCTGTTGGATAACTCTCTTGTCGTCGTTAGTCCATTCAAAGACTTTATCTTTTTGTAATTTCTTTATTAAAGGGAGCTCCTTTTGAGACAAACCTTTAATAAAGTTTCGGCCATAGTTCAAGATACCGAGAAAACTTTGAAGTTGCTTTTTATCTTGAATTTCATCTGGAAAATCACAAATTTTGATAATAATGTGATCCTCTAGTTTTATCGCTTTTTGGGTTAAGACTAGGCCTAAGAAATCGATAGATTCCTGTTCAACTTCTATCTTGGTTGGTGATAAGATAATCCCTTGCTTTTTAAGCTTATTAGAAAAAAGTTGCAAGTGTTGTTTGTGTTCTTCCCTGGTTTTAGAGAAGACCAAAATATCATCGATATAAATGATAACAAAATCTTTATGGTGATTAAAGATCTTATCCATCCATTGTTGATATATTTGAGGTGCAGTATTGAGACCGAATGGCATTACAGTCCACTGATAATGACCTCGTGGTGTGCTGAAAGCAGTTAATGGCTTGGATTTTTTTCGTAATTTTATTTGCCAAAAACCTGCTTTGCAATCAAACTTGCTAAAGATTTTTGCTCCACGAGTTTGATTTATAAGAACATCTTTTCGAGGAATAAAGTATCCATCGAAAATCAAAAGTTCGTTAAACCGCTTATAGTTAATTACCATACGGGTTTTGCCTCTTTTAACCTCACTATGGTTTCTTACCACAAAAGCAGGGCTACTGTGAGGGCTTTTGGTCCTTTCAATGAGTTTTTTTTCAAGAAGGTCCTAAAGCTGGTCATCAAACTCATCTATATCTTTTCTGAGATATATCATGGGTTTTACTCGAATGATGACATTAGTATCCTTAAGCTGTAACCTGCAAAAATGAGGACTTCGTTTCCAGATATTTAAAGGATTTTCAAAAAAATTGTCTTAATATAGCATAAAACCAATGGTTTTCATTTAAGAAAAAAATATCAGTATTTTCTCTTTTAGGTGGAGAAAAATTAACATCACATACAGAGGCTAGATTTTCTTGTAAGAATTTCTACAACTGTATTATCTTTTAAAGTTAAAGAAATGGTTTTTTCTTTTAACTGTAAAGGGAGATAGGAGTAAATGAAATTACATCCTAAAATAAAATCACCATGCATAAATGGAAAGCAAAGTAATTTTGGAATTACAAATTTTTTGTCATTAAGCCAAATAGCTATATCTTTGGCTTTGAACTGAATGACCATATGCGATGCTTCCGCATCAATACCTTGTACAGCTATGGGGTATTTCATTTGTCGCCATTTTTCTGCTGGTATGGCGTTGTATCTGCAGCAGCTTGTGGTTGCTCCGGTGTCGATGAGAACACAAAGGCTGTAGGGTTTATAACCTTTGAAATTAAGAAGACCGTTGACGTAGGTATACTTCCTCTTTTTCCCTTGTGAAGGAGCAAGAAGGATTTCATCTTTCCCATGTTGGAAGTGGAAAAAAGTTACAGATTGCATCGTATGGGTAGATCCTGGAAGGATAGGAGCATCATTGTGAATGAGAGGGTCCTTTCCTTTTTCTGCTCGAGTAAACCTTCGTCTGAAAAGTGGATCTGAAGGTTGAGCATTAGATCGCCATGGGGGAAGTAGTTTATCCCAACCAATTGGTTCACGAGGTTGTCGTGTAGAGGCAGATCGGAGAAGCTGAGGTTTCTCTTTATTGGTTATATAGAGATTTGAGCTAGAAGCTTGAATAATGGTAACAGTTGGTTCCTCTATTCGGATTTTCTTTTCTTCATTGATGTCTTCGAATAACCATTTTCGTGGTATTTCGATGTCAGTCCATTTCAATAATTTTGGTTCAATTATTGAATCGAAGGGTCTTGGTTCGAACAGGGTGACCATTTTGGGGTCAACTGGAAATGTAGAGGTTTCTGGTTCACTGGTAAGTTCATAAAGAACTTTCCATTGAATTCCTAAACCTGGAGAGTTATGATCTATCTGGAGATTAGAAAGTTTGAGTTTAACTTTCAAAACCTTTTCAATGTTTGGATCAATAATGGAGACAAAGTAATTTGGTATGAGTTTGAACCAAATAACATTGTTGACAAGATTGGATTGAACACCTCCGATTAAGGCGTCAATTGGGTTATGGAATCGATTATCCATAATAAGAACAAGAATGGGTTGATCAGTTCCTTTGCAAAATAGTGAAGTGATCTTGATCTGAACCATTCCTATATGAATATAACGGGCAAGAGGATGTTGGGTCCTCCATCGGTCAACTTTGTCCTTGTTGAGGATGCTGAAAGAAGACATACCATTTGAGAGATAATCGATAGTGGTATTGCTGCTGAATTGTTCAAGAATTCTTTTGGAAAATTTTTTGAACTTAGAAGTCTTGTATAGATCTTCTATTTTCAGTTTCTGGAGTTTAGCGAACTGAATGAGTTGTTCGTTCGTAAATTGGACTTCTTCTCCAATAACATTGCTGAGTTTAATGTTAGAGGATTTTTCTTCAGGATGAGAGGTGAAATGAAGCATGTGTACTTCCTCATCGTCATCACTAGAGTCTGATTCACTGGATATTTCGTATAGAATATTGTTGGAATCAGAAAGGTCGCTCCCATAGACTACACAAAGGTCTTCTGCGTCAATCCTTTTGACCATCTTTGAAGTGCCTTTGCCTTTGTTTGGGCAATTAAGAGCGATATGACCGGGTTGATTACAGATGTAACATTTGCAGTCTTTCTTTTTAGAAGATGCTTTGCCCTTCTTAGTGGATTTAGATTTAGAAGTATTTGGTTTAATATACTTCTTCTTCTTCTGAATGGGCTTTTTGTCTTTTTTCCACTTATGCCATTTAAAGCGTTTCTTACTCTGAGGAGTGTTTTAAAAGCCATTCCACAAGAAAAATGGAATGAAACTCTTTTTACAAATCACCAGATAAGAGCCCGTAAAACTCCTATCTCAAAAAAGCTTCAAAAAGAGGAACTGATTTGTGGTTATAATTCTGGAAAATTTAAACCAAATGAACAGAATTATATTATTTATGAGAAAGAGCTTCTGGCTATTAAATTGGCAATCAAAAGATTTCATATTTATCTTGCTGTAGAAGATTTTCTTATCCGTACTGATAATCAAGCAGTAAAGGACTTCCTTATAAATAATAAAAAAAATTGTTTACAAGGAAGAAGATTAAAATGGTATAATGTTATTGACCAGTATTCCTTTGCTATTGAACATATTAAAGACACTAATAATTTTCTTGCAGATTTATTAAGCAGGAATTACAATGAATTATCTAACAAGGATATTTCTTTGCCCACAGATGAGCGATCGAGGTAAACAGCCTCAAAAAGATGGTTGGGTTACAATAGCTAAAAAGGCTCAACAACCTAAACCAACTCCATCACAACCACAAAAATGGTTCGTGGTTTTTGTCGGATTCCAACCAGGGGTTTATCCGGAATGGCATGACTATCATGCCCAGATAAAAAAATTTAATGGGTCATGCTTCAGAGCTTATAACACACTTGAAGAAGCCCAAATAGCTTTTTATAATGTGGGTAAAGCTTCACAACATGTTTTTGCTAATTTTGCAAAATGACAGGAAACAATAAAGGGGAAAGACTTCTATAATCCTGGACTTCCATACCATATTTATGATGAAATTAATAATGTAAGGAAGATGCATAAACTAGAATGCAATAAAAAATTCAGGCAACACCTGAGTAATCTTACTTCAATCATTGCTGTATAGAGAAATGATAGTCGATGACTAAAGTAGAAAGACTCGCATATGGTCGATGACTGAGTGCATCTGCCACCATATTCGCTTTCCTTGGATGGTACTGTATAGAGAAATGATATTTTTTCACAAACTCTAACCATCTGCGTTGTCTCATATTCAGCTCCCACTAAGTGGATAAATACTACAGATTCTTGTAATCGCTAAATAATCTGAAAGACTCACCCAACAGATAATGCCTCCAAATGCGTAAAACAAAGACTACAACTACCAACTCCAAATCATGTGTTGGATAATTAAGCTCATGAGGCTTAAGCTTACGAGATCCATATGAAATTGGTCGTTCTTCCTGCATCAAAACACACCCAAGGCTTTGCAAAGAAGCATCTGTGTAGACAAGATACTCTATCCTGCTCTGTAGAGTAGACAGAACCAGTGCAGAAGTTAACTTGCTCTTTAGCTCATCAAAAGATTTCTGACAGTGTTCATCCCATATCAACTGTACCCCCTTCTTAGTTAAGTGAGTGAGTGGTCCCGCTATCTTTGAGAACCCCTGAATGAACCTTCGATAATATCCTGCCAATCCGAGGAAACTCCAAATCTCTATAGGTGAAGTAGGATGTCCCCACTCTACCACTACTGATACCTTGGTTGGATTTACTGCTATTCCCCGTTCTGACACTAGGTGACCCAGAAACTTCACTTTCCGCTGCCAAAATTCACACTTCTCGAACTTGGCATATAACTGGTGTTCACGAAGCGTCCGCAACATTATGCGAAGATGTTTAGCATGATCGTCCTTTGACTTAGAATAAATCAAAATATCATCAATAAAAACGATGACAAATTGATCTAAGTAAGCCCTGAAGACTCTATTCATTAAATCCATGAAGACTGCTGGTGTATTAGTCAATCCGAAAGGCATGACATGAAACTCATAAGAACCATATCTAGTGAGAAACGCTGTCCTAGGAACATCTTGCTCTCTAACTCGAAGTTGATGATATCCCGAACGCAGATCAATCTTAGAGAAATATGTAGCTCCCTTCATCTGATAAAAAAGATCATTAATCCTGGTTAAAGGATACTTGTTACAAATAGTAACCTTGTTCAACTCCCTGTAATCTATACACAGGCGAAGTGAACCATCTTTCTTCTTCACAAACAAAATTAGTGCTCCCCAAGGTGAAGTACTCTTGTGAATAAAACCCTGACTGAGCAATTGCTGAATTTGATCCCTCAACTCTCGCATCTCCACTGGTGCCATCCTGTATGGTGCTCTAGTAATAGGCGTAGTACCTGGAGCTAAGTCAATCATAAAGTCTATCTCTCGACTAGGTGACAACCCTGGAATTTCTTGAATAACATCCAAAAATTCATGTACAATTGGTATGCTATCCAATGATGCAGTAATCTCTTCCTCTGTTTCCTCCTCCACATAGAACAAATACATGCTAGTAACCCCATTAGAACGTGGCATAGCGACGACATACATATCCTGATCAGGTATGGTGAAAATAATAGACTTATCATAACAATTAACTTGGGCATGGTAGTGAGATAACCAATCCATCCCAAGTATCAAATCATAAGTGTGCATGTCCAGGACCAATAGATTGGCTAGAAATTTGAATCTACCAATATCTAGTGTCACATGCCCATCACTCTCATGTAGAATGGCAGTATCGCCTAAAGGTGTAGATATACTATAAGGTCTATCGCATACTTGCATCGTTATCCCAGATAATGCAACAAATTATTTAGATACAAATGAATGTATAGCACCTGTATCAAATAAAACATGACCTTACGAACCTTGAATAAGAAACATACCCTCAACAGCCTGAGGTGCCCGAACATCCTGTGCCATAGAGTTGAATACCCTACCATAATGTAACTTTTACGGTGCATGTCCCTTAGGCTGTGGCGGTGCTGGTAGTACCGGATATGTCTGACCTTGAATCCGTGGAATCTGTGGAGTGGGTAAAGGTATTGGTGCCCTCTGTACCTGTTGCACATGTTGTCCATGTCCCTGTCCTGCTTTTGGACACCACCTAGAAGTGTAACCAAACTCTCCACAAGTATAGCCACTACCCTGGAAAGTACCAAATGGCCTCCTCTGTCAGTTAGCCTGTAGCTGACCCTATCCTATCTGTGATCCTCTATCTTGTTGCCTCTGAATAGGTGCCCCATTTTTGTGAGCATCAGAACCACCTTTGTGCTTCTTCCAAGACTACTGTCCCTAGAATTTTCCTTATCATTATGTCGGTGTCCATTGCCATTTCCTTTCTTAGCTGACTGATTAGCAGAGTCTCTGTCACCCCGCTTCTCACCCCTAGCCTGTCTGAAGTCCACGGTCAACTGATAATACTGTAGAGCGGCATCTACCACTTGAGCATATGTAGTGTAGGCTGGACTACCTATAATAGATCACTTAATAGACCATATAAGTCCCTTAACGAAACTATTACGTTTCTTTTCCTCTGTATCCACCTCCTCTAGAGCAAAAAGAGATAAGCGCATGAACTGCTGCTCATACTCTGCCACCGTTATGTTCCCCTATTGTAGATTAAGGAACTCTGTCTTCATAGCTATCCTGATCGTATATGGAAAGTACTTCTCATTAAAGCGAGTACTGAATTGCTCATAAGTTAATGAAGTCCTCTCCTCTGCGGTGGTAACTAACTCCCATCATTGGAGTGCATCGCTAACAAGCTTAAAGGTAGCAAACATCTGCTTCTGAACCTCTGTACACTGAACCATTTAAAGATGTCGCTCGATATCTTTCTTCCACTGGTGAGCCAATTTCGCATTGGTGGAGCCTGAAAACTCAGGTAGGCTCCCCTTTGTGAAATAACTCTTAGCCTTTTCCCAATGATCGGTCTGAACCACTGGTGCTGGTATAGGTGCTTGCTGAACCTGTGGTTGATTCCGAAGTGCTGTTGTTACACCTGCCTCTATAGCCCGAGCAATGATATCATTAAGATGAGGAGGATACTTTGGATCTCTTCCCGGATCCTGAGTCTGCTGAACTTCCTCCTGCTCTCTTCATCCATTTGCTGACGTTGTAGGAGATATTGATGCCTACGTTCCGCTCTCCTTGGCTGTCTATTTCCTTGTATGTTCTGTCCTCTTCTAGCGTTATCCATTCTGTTAACATAGAAAGACAGACATCAATACGATTTAAACGGACCGTAAAGGAATACAACGAATCCTAAACTTAAGCTTTAATTAAGAGAATAAGCAACGTGGAAGTCTTATTACGAAATAACCCTAGAGACACTGAACCTGGAGTGCTTTAATACCAACTGTGATACCCCTCGATTCTAAAGCCACGGGTGATCAAGTCTGAGCACAGACCCGAGGGATACCAAACAATTAATATTTAACAAGCATAGAATACAATAAGAAAAATAAAGAATAAGTAATTAAGCTGAGAATAATCTAAATAATAAATCCTCAAAATATAATAAAATAATCCAAACCTCCAATATTATTACAACTCAGAATCCATCTAGTGGACCCCTAATAATATCCCACTTGGAGAACAGAAAAAACTGAACAGAAAGAAAATCCAAAAACTAAAGCATAAGAGAAAATCCTATGTTGTCGGAGGAGTGAGTGACTATCTCTGCTCAACACGAACAAGCTCTAAGCCTAGAACTGTCGAACACTTGAAAGAAATAAAAGTGGGTCAGGCCCACGAATAAGTTTTACTCCAACTACAATCCAAACAGAGACCTGATGTGCAGATATATCATTGATAACTCAACGATATCTATCTAGTCCATTAATAGATATATCCACACTATAGGACTCTCACTAGACCACAAGGCGATCTTAACCTGACTAGTAGGCAACATGCAAAACGCACTTGAAGTGGGCATGAGTACCTAGACTTAACAGGGTACACCCCTACCATCATAGCCAGTTATGCATCCCATAGTATATACGCTCCCTAACCATTGATCCTGACACTCAAGCTCATATCGTGGTACCATAGACATATATATATATATATATATATATATATATATATATAAATTAAAAAAAAAACGCATCCAAAACCAAGGTAGTGCCACTTAACTGTTCGTTGCCTTGATACAAAATATAAGTAGGATGTAATGTTATATTAATCCATTCCCTTATTCTAGAGTAGGTAGGACTTAGTATTTTGAACTAATCCGCCCCTAATATGCCACCATTCCATACCGGTGCATACAATCCACAAAATCCATATAATCGACTGAACATATATAAATAGTTCATCAATCATAATCCAAAATAAGCCTAATAAAAATCTGATATGTATATGACCATATTATGCATCTAATACCCAATTTAAAAATTATGGCGCAATCATTTAAATTGCTAAAAACATTAAGCAATTACATCCTCCATATCCATTAACAACATGCAAATTTGTTTAAAATTTCATATTGTGTAATTCCTTAGCATATAGATTAAATTATGCATTATTGGGTTTTAATATATCAGGAAATATTATTCAGAATCCCCTACATTAACCCAAAATAGTTTTGGACCCCAAAACATCCATTGACCGAAGCCATCCGTGGTCTGAAGCCATTCGTGGTCTAAAGCTATCCATGGTCCGAAGCCCTCCGTGGTCCGAAGCTATTCGAGGTCTGAAACCATCCGTAGTCTGAAGCCATTCGTGGTCCGAAGCCATCTGTGGTCCGAAGCCATCTGTGGTCTGAAGCTATCCGTGAACCAAAGCCATCCGTAGTCTGATGCCATCCGTGCACTCTCGTCTCTGGCGACTTCCTCTATTAAGATCTCTAATAGTCCTAACTAAGTCCCAAAAAACCCCAGAACCTCATAACAACCCATCATGTATCATTAACAACAATTTAAAATGAAAAGATGAAACAATTAATAAAATAAAACAGTTTCAAGCAACAACACATAATACAGTTAAACCTCTGAATTAATATGCATACAAGTTCAGTTTTACAGTCCGATTATTCCTGGAGATTATCTAGGCATGCACAGAACACAGGTTTACGGGAATGAGTAAGATATAGAACTTGCCTTTGAGATTTCAGATTAAAATCAAGCCGCCGTCTTCCTAGATTTTTCGGCGACTTCTGATTGCCGTCAAACCTCCCACTGCTCTGGTTCTAACCCACAAGCAAACCACGTTCCTTATTCCCTTGGTTCAGCCTTGTGCTTCGGTCGAGTTCTCCCTTCTTTCCTCATGGTTCTCTATTTCTTCTCTCTCTATATGAAATATATATTACGTATATAATCCAGCCCCCTTTTATAGACCCTAATAACATATATATAGGTTTTACAAAATTTAACCTAGTCCTATACGTATTCCAAGTCCGCTACCCTAAGGGAAAAGAAAAAATAGTAAAATAAAATAAAAACATACAAAAATACAAATAATACTACTAAAAAGAACTACCGTAAATACACTTATATATATTCTATATAATATTATAACTATATAAAAAATATATATATTTGACTTAAAGTTATTAGTAATATTAATTATTAATGATAATTAATAAATATATGTAATGACTCGGTCTGTTTCCTCCTTTTCCATTTTCGGTGATTTTCTTTTTTCGTCTTTTTCCTATTTTGTCTTTTCCTTGTTTCATCTTTTTCCCGTTTATCGTTTTTCCTTGCGTAACCTCACTTCTAGTGTTCAGATTTGATTTCGATTTTGCATGCATTCATGATATTTGATTTCCATGGCATTGGTATTTTTACTTTTGTTGAAAAGCATGCTAATTGCTTACTTTATTCATAAAGGGCATGAATGCATACTTTAGTGTAATTATTCATAACTTTTAGGGTTTTAGAATAATTATGTAAAATAATTATTTTTCATTTTAAGGACCTTTTTGCAATTTATTTTGGACGATATTTTGAAAAAGGACCATTTTGTAATTTTTAGAAAGTGTGACAAGTGTCACACTCTCATGGAGCCATTTGTTGGCATTTGGGTGAAGAGACTTGGCACCATGACTTCTTGACATTTGGAGGGTGGAGATTCACCCACTTATTGGCCTTAGATTAGTGCACATGTAGCCATTGATTTGTGACAAGTGTAGGCTTAAGATTAAGCCTAGGGTGGAGCATTAGATTAGTGACAAGTGTATAATCAAGATTTAGTCTTGCATTGTGTGTGTGAGAGAGGTAGTGCAAAAGCACATAGTGAGTGGAGGATTTCTAGCCCTTCCACTCACCATTTTACACTTTACCTTTTTCATTTCATTGTCTCTCATGAATCCCTAGCCAATCCACCATTGGAGGAAAGCTTAGTTCATAGCTTATCCCTTCAATTTGGCTCACTTCCATTCACCTTAGAGTAAAAACCTTGGGAGGGAAAAGATTCTTCTCACTCTCCTCTTCAATAACCCTAAACTTGTTTTACATTTTGAGCTTGGTTACTTGGATTATAGAGATTCGATTCTCTATTGAGGTAGGGGTGGTAGTATGTCTATATTCTAAGTGTTTTATAATCCTTGGGGTTTAATATATATTGTATACATGCTTTTAATATGATAGTCTTGCATATTATAGGAAACCCTCATATCTTGTAACGACCCGGATTTCTCAACCCGGTGCGTTAGTGATGAACCGGAAGTTGACCCGATAACGGACCCGAAATGCAGAAGCGAAAGAAGCCAAATGACCTCAAGAGATGTACGTCATCCCTAAGGCCCCAAAATGACTCTCCATGAAGCCACGGAACTCAAATGAGCCAAGCAAATGAAGCAAGAATGCCTGACCCGAAAAGGGATGAACTAAGGGCAAAATGGTTATTTCTCACTAAAAAGGGTGCCACCGTGCACACCATTGGAAGGACAACGAAAAATGAACAAAATTAGACTCAAGAATCGTCTGATTCTGAGTTCCGGACAGAAAAGATATGAAATTCCAACACCCGATGCGAAAGTTATGAAGTAATGACTTAACATTTTCTAATATTTTCATAATAAACTTTGAAAACAAAAGTGCATAGAAAACGAGATACATGTCATTGGCCTCCGGCCTCATCTCATACATGTTAAATACATTGAAAAGAGTGCACTTACGTACACTTTACATATACGAATCAATGAATACAAGTTTAAAAAAATAGGTCTACAAAGAGGCATCTTATGCTAACACTTGCATAAAATAGAAACTTAGAAATTGTAAGCCATCTAAGGAGCAATGGAATCTTCAAATCTTAAGTCCTATACCTGAAATATGCCCCAGTATCGTAGGGGTGAGTAACATAAAGCTACTCGTAGGATATGAGCATGCATCGACCTAGCATTTTACAATTTTATCACCTTATGGTGAAACGTGTTAAAGGGGCTCATGCCACCTAACATCTATGTCAAGATGAGACCTAGGGAGCATCCTAAGCTACCTAGATCATTTCTATCATAATCACATTGTTCATGCAATTCAAACAACATGGAAACATGTTATACAAGGCAACAAGATATAGATTCTCAAAGTCTTCAACTTAAAATCCAAAATACGAAAACAACAAGTGTGGGTCATGCCACCTAACGTCTATGTTCAAAATGAATCTATAAGGTCATTCTTAAACTACATTTGAACATCAAAACACAAATTATGATATCGATGCAATTTACCCAACAATGGAACTTCCAATACAACGCATGAAGCATGCTTTCACAAAGCTACATCTTAAGCTCAGAATAGGAAATCAAATAAGGAACAACAAGTTACGATATCATTTAGTTATCAACTTGAAATGAAATACAAAATCAAATAAAGTGGATACTCAGACGTCACGCCGGATCAGACCGACAACATAGTTACTTTAGGGTTACTAGCCCATGGGTAACCTCCCTATGTGCGCACTAGACTATATAGAGGGACAATCTCCCGTACTAGAACCAAGTCCTAGCCGTAGTCAAACAATGACATCCCTAAGTTTCCAAAATCAACAAATTGTGCAACAACGTATATATATCAACATGTATATACAAGATATCAACTATTTACCAAGTACAATCCAAATTTTGGAAACTTATACAATACATACTCAAAATTCACAACTACTATGGCATGTAAGATGTCAAATACAAAGTGTGCAATTCCTTACACATAGCAACAATATATTCAATAAGGAAAAACATATTCTCATGAATATAAAAGTAACAACTATGTTATCCAATGCTCAAAAGTAATTAAGTGAACATACATCAAATCCAAATCCATTATTTAAATATAGAAACAACTTCCAAAATGCAATTAAATCCATGGAGTAATAAAGTAGAATTTAATTAAACATAAATAGTTAAATTCTCTAAATTCCAAGTTAATCCAAATAACCTCAATTTAATATATATTGAAACACATGTCATGGTCATCATATATATAACATCAAATGACAAGTTAAGTGATTAAAACACTTAAAACAAAATTAATCTAGCTAATTAATTAATTTCCTCTAGATTTTTAAACAATTCCAAATGCCCTCAATTTAATCTATGTTAGAGAACATGCCAAGGCCTATTTAAATACCACATTACAACTTGATTTAATGCTTGATACAACCATGTGAATTAAACTTTCACTAAAGATAAATATTAAATAAAAGTTGTAATTCTTAATCAAATGATCCAAATTTATTATATGTTAACCAACATATCTAAGCATAATTTCCTAGCATGTTACAATTCAAATCAAAGTTATACATTATCATAAATTTTAAATCTTATACAAAGAAATAAAAATTACTAACTTTCTAGATTTGACACAAGGCATACATATATGTTGTATAATCATGGCAAACACACAATAAAACACAAAAATAATCCTAAAACATTCCCTACCTCAATTGGAATGAAAATCCCAATTACCACCGAAATGAAATCGCCCCAAATTTTTGGTCCGCAAAACAGATTTTTCAGTTTGCTACCTTCAACTTGTAAAATTCATAAAAAATTCAATTCTAACCCAAATTGAATGAATCCAAAGCCCAATGAAAGCTTAAACACTGTAATTTGATAATATCAATTTAGTTTAACAAAATATTTTCTCAATTGAAATAGTTTTGACCAACAACTTTGAAACAAATTCTGCCTAGAAAACACATTTTCAGCCTTTAGCTTCCAACTTTGAAAATTCATGAAAAATTCATTTGACATCCAAATTGAGCAATCCTAATTTATTTGGAAGTAAACATATGAGGGTAAAACTGGAAATTTAAGCCATGATCCAATGTCAAAAGGTTAGTCAAAATAAATCATCTAAAAATATGTTTTCCGGTTGCAATAAAAACATGGACAGCAGATAGTTTCGGATATTTAAAAAAATTTAGAAATGCTCTAAAATCATGAAAAAATTCTGAGTAGTTGAAAACCCATGGGGAAAGTTCCAGTAAAAATTTCAAGGCAATTGAAGCACCACAGATCCATATAAAAATTCATTTCTAGACCAAAAAGGAAAAGCTTCAAATTTCCAGCAACTAGCTTGCAACGTCAAAAATTTATAACTAATTCATTTTAAATCCAAATTACATGAAACCAAAATTAAATGAAAACTAATTGAGTATATTTTCATATTCTATATTTAATTTGACAAGATTAATTTTAAGTTAAAACAGTTTAAGGGCAAAATACAAGTCCTTCTCTTCCGTGCATGTAAAACACTCAATAATGACATAAAAATACTTCAAAATAATAGATCAATACCTCACTAGAGAATTGAATCTCTAAATACCAAAGCAAAGCTAGGAGTTAGGCTAGATTCTTCAAGGGTTTTGAAGAGGAGGATGAGGGGAACAAAAAGTATTCCAAGCTTTATGGTCTAAAGTAAATGGAAGGGCCTCAAAGATCAAGGTCAATGCCTAAGGCTTCAAGCTCCATCCATGGAGGCTAGGGTTTTCTTGTAAGAAAGAGAATGAAATAATGTGGTTAAGTGTGAGTAGAGGAAATAGAAATCCCCCACTCACTATGTGCTCTTACACCATGGTTAACACACACATCTATGGTCAATTGCACAAAAACCCTCCTTTAAAACCATAATCCCAGAGTGGCCCAAAAATATTTGCAAGACTAAATTGTGAACCTACACTTGTCACCAATCCATGGCTCCTTCCTAGGCTTAATCCCACACCTACACTTGTCAACCATCCAAGCCAACAAGTGCACCAATCCTAGGCCAACAAGTGGGTGAATCCTCACCCTCCAAATGTCATCATCTAATGCATTAAAGTGTTTCCACACAAATGTCAACAAGTGGACCAATGAGAGTGTGACACTTGTCACACTTTTTCAAAAATTGCAAAACGGTCCTTTTTAAAAATATCTTCCAAATTTAATTGCAAAATGATCCCCAAGATGAAAAATAATTACTTTATTTAATTACACTAAAACCCCACAAGTTAAGAATAATTACACTAAAGTATGCATTAATGCCCCTTTATGAAAGAAGTAAGCAATCAACATACTTTTCTAGAAAAGTAAAAATACCACTATCATGGAAATCAAATATCATGAATGCATGCAAAACCGAAATCAAATCCGAGTATAAAAAATGAGGTTGTGCAAGGAAAAAGGATAAACGAGAAAAAGACAAAATGTGAATAGTGTTCGGAAAAATAAAATATGGAAATGACACAATCCCCAAAGGAAGTTGTCAATCCAAGGAAAAGAGTCTCGGAAATCATTCCAGAGCACTCGAGACGACATCAAGTGATAAAAAACCGAACCCAAAAAGGAAAAGACAATGGAAAAAAAAATTCGTTAAAATCAAAGAAAAAGAAAAGGAAGAAAAATGACCGGGTCATTACACATCTTGACTTAGGGTTTATTGATTTAAGCATGTATGATATGTGTAAACAATTTGTAAAAGGATTATATAATTTAGTGATATGCTAAATTCTAGTAATTTCACATGTGTTGTGATATAGAACTCCTGTAGAATTATAAATGTATATGCAAATTCTATTGACTTGAATTGCTATATTTGTTATGATAATAATTTTATGTTCTTGTGAATTACAAATTGTGATTAATTTAGAAACTTATTGCTAAAATGTTTATAATTAGTATACAGAGCTTATTGTTGAGGCATGACTTGAATTGATAAGTTGGTGGTATTGTATTGTGCATAATATCATAAAGAGTTCTTGTCATTTAGCATGTCATTCTAGACTTGGAACCTTAAGATATGGTTTATGTGGTTTCAAAGTACTTGTGCTTGTAAGGTGGTTGATATGCTTTATTATCTATATATATGAGTTTTGAACTTGATATATTTTGGATTATCTTGGGACATAGTTTAAGTGACATGGCTAAAGTTTGGCTTTAGTGCGGGAAGTATGAGTTCTCCCCAATTGAGATAGTGCGCACTAGGGTGGTATTCCCAGTGGGTTAATGCCCGGAATAACCATTTTGTTCTTAGTTTAGTCCGAGATGTGATGTCCAAGTATTCCACTAATTGATTTCGCATTAAATTTCAAGTTGACAACCAATGCTTAATTGTAGCTTGAAATTCTTGTTATTGGTGAATTGATGTTGTTAAGTACATTGATATTGATATATATTGCTAAAGAATTATTCAAGTTAGCTTAAGATGATCCTTTAGAATACCTTGAACATAGACGTTAAGTGGAATGTTCCCTTTTATTCGTCTATATTAGTCTTGCAATGATATTGAAACTTTAGGGTATACACATATGCTTCTTCCTACGAGTAACTTGATTACTCACCCTAGTGGTTTGGGTTGTTTTTCAGGTAAAGAGACCATGTTCTTGGATGCTCATCATCCTTAGAAGCTTTTGAGCTATTTGAAGCATTTTTGTATATTAACATACACTTGTTTAGCATGCCTTCCTTTTGGATGTTAAATTTTGTATACCATGGATGTATGGTATTGTAGAAGCTAAGATGGCTTCCTTGATGTGTAATGTATATCTAAGAATACTTGAAGATGTCTATTTTGTATGCGTAACATGAGGCCAAGTGCCATGTACATTTATATCACATGTATGCTAGTTTAATCCAATAGTTTGTTTTATGAAATTATGAGAATTCGAGGTTTGATAGGTCGTATTTTGTATATGACATGCTATGTGGCCATGGGCTATTGGAACATGTGTATTTATTCATTTTACATATGCGTGCATGTTCACTTTGGCACACAACACCATTTTTGATGAAATGAACACTTAGAGTAACATTCATTTTCACATTTTTGCTAAATCAGACCTCAAGGGCATTTTTGGTATTTCACTTGAAAAATAAATGTTGGTTTTGACATAGTTGACCAGAAAACATGATTTTAAGGGGGGTTACTTCACAAATTTTTTTTTTTTTCCAAAAAAGGCCCAGAAAGTCCTCAAAATCACATTTTAAATCCCAAAACCTGCTAAGCTTGTCTGCAGGACGAGCGCTCGTGCATGGGGATGAGCGTTCGCATTTGGGGCAGTAGGTTTTTGCCCCTGGGCGTGCGCCGTACAAGCGCTCGTAGCTCTTGTACGAGCGCTCGTCCATCCCTTTTTCAGCACTGCACCTTCGACTTCAAATTGTCATATCTTCCTTGTTTTAAATCCGAATTGGTCCGTTCTTGAGTCTAAACTGACTGCATCGAAATAAGATTTCCAATGGTACCAATTACAGTTTTAGATTCCTTTTGTAGCTCAAGATATTCAAATTTTAGTGGAGGGGTGTTAGTTTTTGGCTCGAACCGGGATAGGGTTTTTCTTCCTTCGACTTCAAGACTTGATATCTTTGCC
This sequence comes from Cornus florida, assembly GCF_030987335.1. NCBI lineage: Eukaryota > Viridiplantae > Streptophyta > Magnoliopsida > Cornales > Cornaceae > Cornus > Cornus florida. The sequence continues at coordinate 69,092,611 of NW_026775577.1, forward strand.
GTCCGAACTCCGAATCAAGTAATTCTTGAGTCCAGCTTTGTGAATTTTTCATTGTATTTCCAATGGTATGCACGGTGGCATCCATTTCAGTTTGAAATGACCATTTTTCCCTTGGTTCATTTCTTATCGGGTTTGACATTCTTGCTTCATTGCTTGGCTCATATGAGTTCCATGGCTTCATGGGGAGTCATTTTGGTGCCTTAGGGATGACATACATCTCTAGAGGTCAGTTTACACAATTTGCTTCTGCATTTTGGATCCGTCATTGGGTCACCTTTCGGTCATCACCGACGCACCGGGTTTATAAAACTTGGGCCGTCTCATATAATAACCCTATATACATATATACCCATATATATATGTATCACTATCCATAGGTAATTATTTGTATGCATAAACCTCCTATCCAAGTAGTCCATGCAACCTATAGGTTTGGTCCATTACTACTAGTCATAAACATTAAAATAAAATAAAATAAAACAAATACACATCATTTAGCACCCAACTTAAATAAGCATAATCAATTAAATCAAACAAACAAATAAACAAACAACCAAAAAAATAAATAAATAATGAAAAAAATAATGAAAATAATTACTAAAATACCGAGACTATCCTTTTAAAATTTGGGGTATTACACGCGTGGAAGTGCGTGAGGGATGTTTGGGGTCATGTGGCGGCGCGTGGGGGCTCGTGCAGGGGTGTTTGAGGTCCCAAAAAGTTGTTGTGGAGTCCGTTGATGTCCCAGAATTGATTTTAAGCTAAAGCAATCAGCAGAGGAGTTAGTTTAGGTGTTTGAGTGCTGTAGGATGCTACTACATTATTTAGTTGCATTTATTTGTGTAATATAATTAATTAATAATTTATTACAAAAGGAAGTGTATATATACATATATATATATATATATATTTAATTATATATGTATATATGGTTAATTTAACTTATGATTAGTATATATATATATATATATATATATATATTATTTAAGAGTATAAATATTATTATTCTTATTTGGTATAACTAGATAAATGGGTTATTAAATTAATGATATGTGTATAATATGCATAAGATGTCTATGTATGGATTAGCTTATCGTTAAGTTTAAAGTTAGTACATCGTTGAGTTGTAGGCATTGATGAGTTGCCAAAGGCTTAAATATATTGCCTAATTGTTGTCTGAATAAATACATACAAAGGAAGCATGAATGAGTTACTAATTTAAAAGTATAAATATATATACTTAGGGAGGCATGGTTGAGTTGTCAATATATAAATAAATATATTTATAAATGGCATGGTTGATTTGCCAAAGCATAATTGAATTGCCATATGTTAGATGATTAAAATTTCATCTATGGTTACTGTATGTGTAAGTTGGATTATGATTAGATATTCTTATATTAGAATAATCTAGTACTTACAAGTTAGTTATTATTTTATAATATTAATAAAATAATATTGGTGGAAACATGGTCGATTTGTCAAAGCATAGGTATTGGGTATGTGATTTAAATAAACAAATCATTATTGAGTTTTGAATTAAATATAATATTCTTTTTATTATAATTTATTGTTTAAATGATTAAACGATGGTCTAGGATGAAATTAAGGTCAATGGAGTTTCTTTTTAAAAGAAAAATAAACTGTGGATTGGTCTAGGTATGATTATTATTTAATCATTGATAATGGTTTTGGAATTAATGAATCTACTAATAGATGTGACTATTATATTATATATAATTATTTATATATATGTATATCATGGTATATTAAATTTAAAACTTTATTAGATTTGGTTTTGATCATAAATGATTTGTTTATTGGTTTTCAGATGCCTGATAGAGAAAACTTGCTCGTGGGTTTAACCTGATGAGTGTTAAATATTACATATTCGAGCCTCTAAATATACGTATGTTAAGACCTAAAGTAATACTCCTATCCATTGTTAGACTGATTTATGTTTATTGTGTGTTTATAGGTACTTTCCCAAAGAAACGGTTAATACTAAGACTTTATGATGAAAATACTGATATCGAAGCTTACAGAGTCATTACCGGTCATTCAAAGCAAGCTAAGAGCTTAAATGGTGAAGTTTGGAGGAATTCAAGTCCCAAGGCTCGAGCCTAAGTTCTAAGGCTCGAGCTCTGTAAGAAAAAGAAGAAAAATCAACCAAGGCATTAAAGCTCGAGCCTTATACCTCCAGACCTCAAACCCTACACAGTGGTGCTTGAGCCTTACCTAACGGTGCTCGAGCCTTTGCCTACAAGCTCAAGCATGAGGCGTCAAAATTTAAAGAGTTGATTTCAAGAAAGCCAAGCTCCCAGGGCCTCGTGCCAGACTCCAAGGGATTGAGCACTGTCATTCAGAGCTCGAGCCCTGACCCCTAAAGCTCAAGCTTTGTACCTAAAGCTTAAGCCCTATGAAGCATGGATTAAGCAATGTTAAAAGAAGAAAACACAAAAATATTCTAAGTGTTGATGGAAAAGACCCTTCGGAAAATAATTAAAGAAATTTGACTAAGTACAAAAATGAAGATCGAGCACCATTCTTTGAAGCTCGAGCCATATTTCAAGAAAGCTCGAGCTTCGCCTCCAAAGCTTGAGCCTGTGCCAAATAGCTCGAGCTCTACTTCTAAAGCTTGAGCTTTCCATGACAGACTGGATTTATAAGTTACAGGAATTGTTCTTTTTCAAGTCTTAATTCATTCCAGAAGGGCCAGAAGACTTAAAAGCCCGCCAGACCCTTAATTCTTGTAATGACTCGGTCATTTTCCTTTTTCTTAATTTAACGAATTTTTTTTTTTTTTTTTTTTTTTTTTTTTTTTCTGTTGATCGTTTCTTTTCTGAGTTCCATTTCTCATCACTTAGTGTCATCTTGAGTGTTCGGGGATGGTTTCCGAGACTCTTTCCTTTGGATTAACAACTTCCTTAAAGCACTGCATCATTTCCATATTTTCATTTTTTCGACATTATTCACTTTTCGTCTTTTCCCTGTTTGTCACTTTTTTGGCACAATCTCACTTTTTGTGTTCGAAGATGGTTTTTGACTTCACGTACCTTCATTCTAAGTGGTTTCCACAAAATACGTATATTTACTTTTGTAGAAAAATACTCTGGTTGCTCCCCGTGTCTGTAGGGGTATGGATACATAGTTATTCGGAAACATCTTCTTTTATTGGGGTGTTTTTCATAAATATCTTTTGGAGATATTTTATTTCAGGGGGTTTTAAGAAAATATTTTTGGAAGATATTTTCATTTTGGGTCATTATGCAGTTAACACTTTTTATAGGGGCCATTATACAATTAATGAAAGTTATTGCAAAAGGCCTCGTTTTGAGCTTGGATTATCGTACGGGATTCATTTTCACATTTTTTTGAGTCGTGTACTCTTAGAATTATCTTCCAGTCAATCTCCCTAGTTTTAGGGTTTCCGGCCCCTGTTAGTGGCAAACTTGTTTGGGGCATATCTCTCTGCTCGAGACTCGGCTTTTGACGTCGTTTCTTTTGTTGTTCAGTTTTTTCTAATTTCAATTCTTTTTTGTTCATAGAGTTTTGTTGTTTAAGCGCGTCTACTAAAATTCCACTTTTTCGGACCCGTTCAGAGCACTTTTAGGAGTTTTTTTTTTTTTTTTATTTATTTATAAATAGAGGGTTATGAAATGAAAAAGTCAACATTTCTCTTCTTCCTTCCCCTTTTGGCTGGCTGACACCCTTTTTTTTTTTTTTTTTTTTTTTTTTTTTTTTTTTTTGCGGCCTCTTCCCTCGTGGTAAATGGCGTAGTGCCTTAGCATTTATTGTAGGCTTTGGTCAGATCTTTCATTCCCCCCTATTAGAATCCGTTTTCGACCATTTTTGAGTTCGGGTTTGGATTTTCATTGTAATGACCTGGTCATTTTCCTTCCTTTCCTTTTTCTAAAATTTTACGGAAAAATTTATCCGTTTAATTTTCTTTTCTAAGTTCTGTTTCTCATCATTTGGTGTCATCTCGAGTGCTTGAAAATGGTTTCCGAGACTCTTTCGTTTGGATTGACAACTTACTTTAAGGACCGCGTCATTTTCACATTTTCGTTTTTTTGACACTATTCACTTTTCGTCTTTTTCCCCGTACACTATTAACTTTCGTCTTTTTTCCCCATTGGTCACTTTTTGGCACAACCTCACTTTTCGTGCTTAGAGTTGATTTCTGACTTCATGTATCTTCATTCTAAGTGGTTACCATGAAATACGTATCTTTACTTTTGTAGAAAAGTACTCTGGTTACTCCCCGTGTCCATAGGGGCATGGATGCACAGTTCTACAGAATCTTTTTCTTTTCTTAGGGTGTTTTTCATAAATATCTTTTGAAGATATTTTATTTCAGGGGTTTTTAAGAAAATATTTTTGGAAGATATTTTTATTCTAGGTCATTAGTGCAGTTAACCCTTTTTGGAGGGGCCATTGTGCAATTAACGAAAGTTATTACAAAATACCTCTTTTTGAGCTTGGATCCTTGTACGGGATTCATTTTCACATTTTTTCGAGTCATGTACTCTTAGAATTTCCTCCCGGACGTTTTACCCAATTTCAGGGATTTCTGACCCCGATTGCCGCCAAACTTGTTCGGGGCATATCTCTCTACTTAAGACTCGGTTTTCGACACTGTTCTTTCGTTGTTCATTTTTTTTTTCATTTTGGTTCTTTTTCATTCACGGAGTTTTGCCGTTTGAGCGCATCTGCTCAAATTCCACTTTTTTGGACCCATCAAGGCCCATTCGGGGCAGTTTTTGATATTTCTATAAATAGGTTGCCCTAATTTTTAAAGACAACATTTCAACCTCCTTCTTCCTCTTGGTCGGCAACCATGGGAGCCCAAGGGGCTGCCACCACTTTTTCTTCTTCTCCACTTGATTTCCTTTGTAAAAAGTCTTCCGCCTTAACATTTATCGTAGGCCTCATCGTGCTCTACCTTTCTCCCTTATTAGAATCCGTTTTTGGCCATTTTTTAAGTTTAGGTTTGAGGCCAAGTTAGGATTTTGGTATGTCCTCTTTGGAGTTTTATGATCGTGTTGTCCCCGACATAACCCCACGGTGTCGTCGGATTTAGAGCATTTTTCTTTCAGTGGGGAATTGAGATTTTCATCTCAAATTGAGGTAGGGGGTGTTATAGTTTATATTCTTGATGTATTGTATGCTATTGAAGCTTATACAACTCATTTACATGTCTTTGTATTAATCTAGAGATTTTATTATTTATTCTTCTTGTGTGAGATTTGATTTTCCCGGTTGATTATAGCTTAGTTTAAACATGTGGCATGACATTAAATTACCCCTTGGTATGTTCATTGACATATATTAAATTGAGAGCATTTTGACAAGTATTGAAGTTTTTATATAATATTTTTCTTGAATGAAAATTTAATTCATATGGCCTTATCTAGCTTGAAATCAATATGTGTTAGCATATTAAATTAGGCCCTAGCATACTCTTCACCATATGTGAATTTGAGAGTATTCGAGATGTTTTAAAATCTAGAGATAATTAATTTATTTGATTGATTAATTTATTCCAAGTGCACTATTCACTCCATTGGATTTCTGACTTGATATTATTGATGTGCATGCCATATACTTTCACATATATTAAATCGGGAATATTTGATTAGGCTTTGAAACCTTTCATTTATTATTTTTCTTGTATGAAGGTTTAATTATCATGGTTGTAGCTTGCACGGAAATCACCTGTATTTGGCTATTAAATCAAGTCTTGGTATGTTATATAACATACTTTAATTTGAAAGCATTTGGATGAGTTTTAAATCTAGAGATTTTAATTAAAAGAACTAATTAAAATCTATTTAATGGTTCCATTGGCTTGATTAAGTTTTAAACTTGATATTTCTAATGACTAGGACTTGTTTACTAGCATGTCTTAATTTTGGACCATTTGGAGCTGCTTTAGAATCTAGAGATTTAATTAGCACGATTTAATTAAATTCTATTTTATTGTTCCAATAACCTAATTAAGTTATTGAACAGATATAGGTGAGGACCATGCTATGTCCTTCAACATGTATTGATTTGAGGTTATTTGAAATTTAGAGAATTTAATTATTTTTCTTTAATTAAATTTTATCTAATTGCTCCATGGATTTAATTGTGTTTTAGAAGTTGTTTCTATGTTTAAATCATGGACTTAGACTTGTTGCACATTCACTTGGTTACATTTTGCGCATTGAATAACATTGTTGTTACATTTAGATTCATGAGTTTATGTTTTCAATATTGAGTAACATTGTTATAGCGTGTAACAAATCGCACACTGAAGTTTTGACATTTGCCATGCTATAGTAATTGTGGACTTAGAGCATGTATTGTATGTGTTTTCAAATTTAGTTGTGCATGGTAGATAGTAGATTATCTTGTATATACATGTTAATATATACATTGTTGCACAACTTATTGATTTTAGAAATTTGGGGATGTCGTTGTATGACTATGGCTAGGACATGGTTCCAGTATGGGGGATTGTCCCTCTACAAGTCTAGTGCACACATAGGGAGGTTACCCGTGTGCTAGTAGCCCTAAAGTAACTATGGTGTTGGTCTGATCCAGCGTGATGTCCGAGTATCTTGATTTCGAATTTCATTTTAAGTTGATAACTAGATGATGATGTAACTTGTTGTTCCTTATTTGATTTCCTATTTTAAGTTTCAAGATGTTAACTTTGAGAAATCATGCTTTATGCGTTGTATTGGAAGTTCCAATGTTGGTTAAATTGCGTCGATATCATGATTTATGTTTTAATAATTAAATGTAGCTTAGAAATGATCCTATAGATTCATTTGGAACATAGACGTTAGGTGGCATGATCCACTCTAGTTGTTTTTGTGTTTTAGGTTTCAAGTTGATAACTTTGAGAATATATATCTTGTTGCATTGTATAGTATGTTTCTATATCGTTTAATTGCACAAATATTGTAGTTTATGCTAGAAATGCTCTAAGGTAGCTTAGGATGCTCCATGAGTCTCACTTTGGCATAGACGTTAGGTGACATGAGCCCCTTTGACTTGTTTCACCTTTAGGTGATAATTTTGTAAAATTCTAGATCTATGCATGCTCATCTCCTACGAGTAGCTTTATGTTACTCACCCAAAGTTACCGGAGCATTTTTTAGGTACGAAGACTTGGTTCGTGATGTTCATCATTCTTTGGATGATTTGTAGTTTTTTAAGTTTACATTTCATGCAAATGTTAGCATGAAATGTCATTTTGTAGCTTATATGTCAAAACTTTTATCTTTCATTCCATATATATAATGTGTACATAAGTACACCTTTTATGATGTATTTGACTTGTATGAGATGAGGCCAGAGGCTAATGACATTTATATGGCTTCTGATGAAATTTTTGACTTCATGAAATATAATGAAAATATTAAAAAATCGCAAGTCATTGCTTCAATATGTTTGCATCGAGTGTGGGAATTCCATTCTTTTTCTTCTATAGGGTCTCATTCATCATGTATGAAGTGTGACCAAGGGCCAAACTATAATTTGACTCCATTTCATATTTTTGGATTTCAAAATTTCAATTCCATGTTCATTTTTATCATTTTTTGCCGTCGGGGGTCGGATTTTGAGTCGAGTCCTCTTAGCAGCCGCGAACCATTCCCGCGCACTTAGAATCATTTATTATACTTGCGTGCACATTCGTTTCAACCTAGAAATGCATTTAGGGTCAAATGCATACTTGGCGTAAAGTTACATTTTTGAGTTTTTAAGCCTCTACTGATCTAGGGGCATTTTTGCCATTGCACAGTGTGTTTTTTTCATTTTCTCTTGAGTAGTCGGGTAAAAAATTTGATTTCGGGAGGGGGTTTCTTCTTTGTATTTTTCTAGAACAATTCATTTGGTAGCCCGTTTTTTATCTCAAATGTGGAGAGTTACTGTAGCATCTTTTTGGGCACTCTTGATCTCTTCTGATATAGGGGCATTTTGGGAATTTCGCAGTGACTTTTTTTCATTTCCTTCTATGTAGTCGGGTAGAAAATTCGATTTTAGTCGGGATTTCTTCTTCGTGTTTTTTCAGAAAAATTCGTTTCGGACCTCATTTTGGCTCCCAGTTCTGGCTGAATCTTTTTCTTTCCCTAGCATGTCATAGTGCATGTCAGGATGCTCGTGGGATGCTCGTGGTGCCTCGTCTCGATATCGTGATGTTGATTTTTGTTTTCGCTCGTTCTCCTTCATCCGGACTCTAAATCAATTGAACTTTTTTTGAACTTGATTAATTTCTCGCTGTCTTTCCAACGGTGTGCTTGGTTGCATCCGGATCTTCCTGGATAATTATCAGTTTACCCTTTTAGCCTTAAGTGCTCGTTTTTCTTCGTCATGCCGTTTCTCCTTCTCCCGGACTCCGAATTATGCGATTCTTGAGTCCATCTTGATTAGTTGTTCATTATCATTCTAGCGGTGTGCTCAGTGGCACCCGAATCCATAGTTTTAGAGAAGACTATTTTGCCTTTAGAGCTATTTTTGCTTAGTTTTTCTTGCTTTCCGCTTTCACTACTTTTTTTGAGTTCCATGACTTCATGGGAAGTCACGGATGTGTTTTGGGAATGATGTACATTCTAAGGATGTCATTTTTATGTAAAATGACTATTTTGCCCCTGGGGGCTAAATTATTATTTTATCTGATCTTTTGCTTTCGCATCAATTCTCATTGAGTTCTACGACCTCATGTGTGACGGCCCTGGTTTTTCAAGCCAGTGTGTCCTGTGATGAACTGAAGATTGACCCGATAACAAATCCGAATGTGGAAGCAAAAATAGAAAACAAGACTCTAAGAAGTCAAACTGACCTTCTATGAGGTCGTGGAACTCAATGAGAACTGATGTGGTTGCGGAAGATCGAAAATATGACAAATAAGCCCCCAGGGGCAAAATGGTAATTTTCTAAAAATATGAATTCAGGTGCCACCGACCACACCACTGGAAAGATAACGAAAAACTAATCAAGATGGACTCAAGAATCACATGATTCGGAGTTCGGAAGAAGGAAAAATGACATAAAGAAAAAAATGAGCACTTAAGGCTAAAAGGATAAACTGGTAATTTTCTAGGAAGATCCAGGTGCAACTGAGCACACCGTTGGTAAGACAACAAAAAATTAGTCAAGCTCAAAAAATAGTTCACTCGATTTGGAGTCCGGATGAAGGAGAACGAGTGAAAACAAGAATTGACGTCACGACGTCGAGACGAGCACCCCATGAACATCCCCACGAGCATCCTGACATGATAGGGGAAGAAAAAAAAACTCAGCCATAACTGAGAGCCAAAATGAGGTCTGAAACGACTTTTTCTGAAAAAACAGAAAGAAGAAACCTCCACTAAAATCAAGTTTTCTACCTGACCACAGGGAAGAAAATGAAAAAAACTCACTGTGAAATACCTAAAATGCCCCTAGATCAGAAGAGGTCAAGAGGGTTAAAAAGAATTGCTACAGTAATTGTCCACATTTGAGAGCAAAAACGAGCTATCAAACGAATTTTTCTAGAAAACCACGAAGAAGAAACCCCTCCCAAAATTGAGTTTTCTACCCGGCTATGCAAAAGAAAATAAAAACACAATGTGAAATACCCGAAATGCCCCTAGATCAGAAGAGGTCAAGAGGGCCCAAAAAGATGCTACAGTGACTGTCCATATTTGAGATTAAAAACAAGATATCAAACGAATTTTTCTGAAAAAACATGAAGAAGAAACCCCTTCCAAAATTAAATTTTCTACTTGGTTAGGTGAGAGAAAATGAAAAAAAAAATACACTGTGAAATGACCAAAATGCCCCTAGATCAATAAGGGCTTAAGAACTAAAAAAATGCAACTTTGCACCAAGTATGCATTTGATCCTAAATGCATTTCTAGGTTGAAACAAATGTGCATGTAAGTGTAAAAAATTATTCTAAGTGCGCGGGAATGGTCTGCAGCTCTCGAGAAGCCCCGACTCAAAATTTGACCCCCCGACGGCCAAAAATGATAAAAATGAACAAGAAATGGGAAATTTGAGAACCAAAATTAACAAATGATTTCAAATTACCATTTAACCCTTGGCCACACTTCAAACATGATTAATGAGACCCTAAGAAAGAATAAAAATGGAATTCCCACACCCGATGCAAACATAGTGAAGCAATGACTTGGCATTTTTTAATATTTTCATAACATTTCATGAAATCAAGAATTACATAAGATGCAATATAAATGTCATTGGCCTTCAGCCTCATCTCACACAAGTCAAATACATCGTAAAAGGTGTACTTATGTACACATTACATATATGGAATCAAAGATACAAGTTTATACATATAAGGCTACAAAATGACATTTCATGCTAACATTTGCATGAAATGGAAACGTAAAGTTACAAGTCATCCAAAGTATCATGAGCGTCACAAACCAAGTCTTCATACCAAAAACAAATCCCCAGTAACTTCGGGGTGAGTAACATAAAGCTACTCATAGGAAATGAGCATGTATTGACCTAACATTTTAAAAAATTATCACCTTAAGGTAAAACAAGTCAAAGGGGCTCATGCCACCTAACGTCTATGTTAAAATGAGACTCGGGGAGCATCCTAAGCTACCTTAGATCATTTCTAGCATAAATCACATCATTCGTGCAATTTAACAACTTGGAAGCATGTTATACAAAGCAACAAGATATGGATTCTCAAAGTTCTCAACTTGAAATCTAAAACACGAAAACAACTAAAGTGGATCATGCCACCTAACGTATATGTTCCAAATGAATCTATAGGATCGTTCCTAAGCTACATTTGAACATTAAAACATAAATCACAATATCGATGCAATTTAACTAACATTGGAACTTCTAATACAACGCATAAAGCATGATTTCTCAAAGTTAACATCTTTAAACTCAAAATGGGAAATCAATTAAGGAACAACAAGTTACGATATCATCTAGTTATCAACTTAAAATGAAAAGTGAAATCAAACAAGTTGGATACTTGGATATCACGCTGGATTAAACCTAAACTATAGTTATTTTAGGGTTACTAGCCCATGGGTAACCTCACTATGTGCACACTAGACTATAGAAGGATAATCCCCCGTACTAGAACCATATCCTGGCCGTAGTCAAACAACGACATCCCTAAGTTTTCAAAATCAACAAGTTATGCAACAACATATATATAAACATGTATATACAAGATAATCAACTATCTACCATGCACAACCAAATTTGGTAACACATACAATACATGCTCTAAGTCCACACTACTAAAGCATGATAAATGTCGAATTTCAGTATGTGATTCGTTACACGCTATGGCAATATCATTCAATATTGAAAACATAAACTCATGAATCTAATGCAAGTCCAAAATCATGATTTAAACATATAACCAATGTCAAACACATGATTAAATCATTAACGCTATAAAAACAGAAATTAATTAAATAAACTAATTAATTTTCCTAGGTTTCAAATATCAATCAAATGACCCCTAATTAACACATGTTAAACAACATTACATGGTCATTACATACATCCATTTAAAATCTTAATTTGGCCAATGGAACAATAAAGTAGAATTTAATTAAATCATGATAATTAAATCTCTAACTTCTAAAGCAACTTCAAATGGTCCCAAATTAATATATGCTAGTAAACAAGTCCTAGTCATTTCAAATATCAAGTTTAAAACTCAATTAAGCCAATAAAACCTTTAAATCGATTTTAATTAAAATCTCTAGATTTTTAAACTTATCCAAATGCTCTCAAATTAACATATGTTAGAGAACTTGCCAAGGCCTATTTTAATATCACATGATAAGCTTATTTCATACAAGTTACATTTATGTAAATTAAACTTTCACCAAAGATAAATATTAAATAAAAGTTGTAATTCTCATTCAAATAATCTCAATTTAATATATGTGAACAACCATATCAAAGCTTAATTTTCTAGCATGCCACAATTTATTCTAGTGTTGTATAGCATCATGAGAATTAAATCTTAAACATAGAAAATAGTTAAATTAAATCCTAGAACTTGAACTAAAACATGCCTACAAGTTGTATAAGCATCAATAGCATGTAAAACAACACAAATATAAACTAAAACATCCCCTACCCCAATTTGAGATAAAAATCTCAAAAGCCCCCAAAATGAAACGACTCTGAATCCGACAATACTTCGGGGTTTTGCCGGGGACAACACCATGAACATTAAACTCCAAAGAGGACCTACCAAAATCCTAACTTGACCTCAAACCTGAACGCAAAAAATGGCTAAAAATAGGTTATAATAAGGTGGAAAGATGTGCGTAGTCAAGATAAACATAAAACACAAAGGCACTACGACTTTTTACACGAGGGAAGAAGGTTTAATTGAGAGAAGAAGGGTGGCAGCCCCCTTTGGGATGCCATGGATGCTGCTAGACATCCATGAAGAGAGGGGAAGATGAATTTTTAATTTTATAACCCCTTATTTATAGTAAAACCCTAAAAGTGCCCAGGAAGGGCCACGCCGGGTCCGGAAAAATGGAATTCAAGCAGACGTGCGAAAACGGCAAAACTCCATGAACAAAAAAGAACTAAAATAAGAAAATATGAACAACGGAAGAAACGGTGTCAAAAATTAAGTCTCGATCAGAGAGATATGCCCCGAACAAGTTGGGTAGCAACCGGGGCTAAAATCCCTGAAACTGGGGGAAAATGATCAGAAGGCAATTATAAGAGTACACGACTCGATGAAAAGTCAAAATAAATCCCGTACGAGGATCCAGACTCAAAATGAGGCATTTTTGTAATAACTTTCATTAATTGCACAATGGCCCCTCCAAAAAGTAAAAATTGCACTAATAACCCAGAATAAAAATATCTTCCAAAAATATTTTCTCAAAAACCCTTGAAATAAAATATCTTCAGAAGATATTTATGAAAAACACTCCAAGAAAAGAAAAAGATTCTGAAAAACTATGCATCAATGCCCCTATGGACACCGGGAGCAACCAGAGTACTTTACTGCGAAGGTAAAGATACGTATTTTGTGGAAACCACTTAGAATGAAGATATGTGAAGTCAAAAACCAACTATGAGCATGAAAAGTGAGGTTATGCCAACAAAGTGACAAACGGGGAAAAGACAAAATAGGAAAAAGGACGAAAAATGAATAGTGTCGAAAAACCAAAAATGCGAAAATGACTCGGTCCTTAAAGGAAATTGTCAATCCATTGAAAGAGTCTCAGAAACCATTTTCAAGCACTCGAGGTGACACCAAGTGACGAGAAACTAAACACAAAATAGAAAAGATAACGAAAAAAATTTATCCGTAAAATTTGAGGAAAAAGGAAAGGAAAGAAAATGACCGGGTGTAATGACCCAGTCATTTTGCTTCCTTTCTTTTTTTGATAATTTTCTTTTTTTTTTGTCTTTTCCCTATTTCGTCCTTTAGTCATTTTTCATTTTTCTTTGCATAACCTGACTTTTTGTGCTCGGATTTGACTCCGGCCTTGTATACATCTATGATATTTCATTTCCATGATATCTACATTTTCAATTTTGTAGAAAAGCATGTTAAATGTTTACTTTTCTTGTAAAAGGCATAAATGCATCACTTTTGGTAATTACTCTAAACTTGAGGGGTTTTTACGTAATTAAATAAAGTAATTATTTTTCGTCTTAAGGACCATTTTGTAATTTATTTTGGAATATATTTTCAAGAAGGACCTTTTTGCAATTATTGGAAAATGTGATAAGTGTCACATTCTCATGGAGCCACTTGTTGGCATTATGGTGGAATCACTTGGGGATTTAGTTTGATGACACATGGAGGGTGAAGATTCACCCATTTGTTGGCCTAGGAGTGGAACACATATTGGCTTAGATTCATGACAAGTGTAGGCTAGGGATTTAGTGTAGGAAGGAGCCTTAGATTCATGACAAGTGTAAGCATAAGATTAAGTCTTACAAGTGTGTGTGAGAGAGGTAGTGCAAGAACACCTAGTGAGTGGAGAATCCCACCACTTTTAACTTAGGGTTTGATTTCATTTTATTCATTTTTCATCTTTTCCTCTCAAACCCTAACTTGTCCACCATTGGAGCAAAGCTTGATTCAAGGTTTAAAGCTTCATTTTGGTGCCCTTCCACTTGCCTTAGATCTTTGAGCTTGGAATACAAAAGCCTCGCCTCATCCTTCTCTTCATAACCCTAAAAGGAAAACTTGAAATTTCTTTGCTTTCATTCGATTCAAGAGGGACAATCCTCTTGTGAGGTAGGAGTGGTTGTATGTTTATCCTCTTTAGGTTTTATATATATTAGAGCTTGATATATATTGATTACATGCCTTTTAAATTCTTGTAGTAGCATGTAAATAGAGATTTTATATGCTTGACTTAGGGGATTTGTGGATTAAAGCATGTATATGATCATTAAATTGTATAGGTAGGTTATTGTCTAATAATTTGCCTAATACTTGTGATTTCATTTAGGATTTATTATGGATATCTTGAGATTACACTTATGATGTTAAGTAATGTAGATGTTATTGAAAACTTAGTATGAAAATCTTGTGTGTGGCACTTATAATTACTTGTAGGTAGATTACTATATTGCATGATTTGTAATTATGGCCTACATTGATAGTAAGTTGATATAACATGATGTGTAGTATCATTAACTTGCCACTTTAGACATGTAACCTTAAGACATGGATTGTGTGGTTTTACCCTACTTGTGCTTAGTAGGTAGTTTCATGTATTGAGATGGTATAATTGTCATGAACTTGTTGATCTTTGGAAGCTTGTAAGGATATGAAATGCTTGATGGCTAGGGTTTGGCTCTAGTACGGAGAATAGGAATTCTCCTAAGTCATAGTGCGCACTAGGTAGTACCTTGTGGGTCGTAATTACCCAAAATTACTCGTATGGTCTCTAGGCCACATATCCTAGTCTTTCCATTATTTGATTTCGCATTACTTTTCAAGTTGTAAATCATGGATTTCTTGTAGCTTGTGATTTGGTAATCTTAGTTTTAAATCCATTAGTGTACTTGTTTAATGTATACTTGGATGCTATGTGTTTATCATTTCGAACATTAGTATAGCTTGAGATAATCCCTTAGAGTGCCTTGAAAACATAGACGTTAGGTGGAATGCACCATTGTGATGGTCTATGTTTGGTTCATATTATACTTGAAACTATAGGGTATGCGCATACACCACATCCTACGAGTAACTTGATTACTCACCCTAGTTGTTTGGGTTGTTTTTCAGGTAAAGAAGCCTTATTGTGGGATGCACAACACTCTTAGGATTGCTAGTCTACTTAGAGCATTTTTGTTATTTTGGGATATGCACTTGTTAGCATATCATGCTCTATTTTTGTTTATTTTTACAAAACATGTATCTAATGTTCAAACTATGTAGTGTGCACTTAAGTGCACTTTTTAACTCTCTTTAGATATGTATGTAATGAGGCCAATGGCCAAGGACACATATATGCCATGTATGCTACTTTATCTTTATAGTTTGTATGTGGAATTTAAAGGATTTCATCCATTGAAGGGTCATATTTTGCATATGACGTCCCATGAGTCCATAGGCCATTGTAGCGCGTCTACTTCACCATTTTACGTATGTGTGCATGTTTGAAATCTACAAAACTCTTATATTGCAACTTTTGAACCATTTATGGATGAATTATGCAAATTTAAGCAAAAATGCATGCATTGAGTTAGCATTCAAAGCTTCGTTTTGATTTAGCCTGTTTTAGATGCTTGCATGAGACTAGGAAGTGTTTTAAGACTTGTTTGGATCATTTAGGAAGCATGCATAGCCTTAGAACCAAGCCAAGAATCTTTCCCATGGATCACAGCAAGTTACAACAGCTTTTTCTGCTGCTGCTAAGCCTATCAGTCGGCTGATGGCAATCATTAGTCGGCTGATGATTGTCTCACACCATTCCAGTAGCCCTTTTAATGAAAATTAGAGTTTTAGCCGGCTGATGATTAGGGTTCAGCTGGCTGATCATTGAGTTTCAGTTAGCTGATGATGGAGGTTCAGCCGGCTGATCCTCCCTGAAGCTTGGTTTACTTTCAGCATCTCGGACAGATTCTTTGGGTCAACTTCAGAGGGCAATAACTCCTTCATTTCTAATCCAAATCAGGTCATTCTTGAGCCTAAACTCAAGAGGTTGAAGTCATATTTCCAATGCTATAAATTACACTCAAAAAATCCAACCATAGTGAGAGTTATACTAGTTTTAGTAAGATAGGGTCTTGCTGTCTCTTAAACAGAGGATACAACTTCATTCTAAATTCATATCTTTTCCATCCGGACTCCAAATCAGGTGATGCTTAAGTCTAAATTCATTAATTTTTCATTATATTTTTAATGGTATACTTGGTAGCATCCATTTCTCTATGAAATAACCATTTTTTCCCTAGGTTCATTCTTGTTTATTTTTGAGACGTCGTTTCCGCATTCGTTTTCTTTGGGTTTTGTGACTTCTTTGAGGGTCACATTGGTGTTCAATGGATGTACAATATCTCTTAAAACCATTGTCGTACCTTTTGCTTCCGCATTTGGGATTCATCATTGGATTTACGTTCCGTTCATCTTAGGATGCACTGGCCTAAAAACCAGGGCCGTCACACCGGGTCATTACATTATGGAAGGTCATCAAAGTGTCTTAGAGGTGTGTTGTGCCTTGGGAGACTGTTTTCTTATTTCTTGCTTCCGCATTCTGGATTCGTTATTGGATCTACATTCGGTTCATCACAGGACATGCTGCCCTAAAAACCAGGGCCGTCACAGGAGGTATCAGAGCATCCGGGTTTGAATAACTTAGACGATAGGTTTTGGGTGCATATCATGCTCACGTTGTTTTACTTTGATATGTCATTTGTATCTTGATAATATGTCTTGTTTGATAACATGTCTTGTATGATAACATGTTCACATGCTCAGGTGTTTTGAGACATCTATTATTTGTTAAGCATGCTTTATGTGTATATATATTCTTCCGGATAACATGGTGTTATCATGTCCTGGTGTGATATCATGTCTGTGTACTTATGTTAGTATGACCGTATGCGACGTATGTCAGTATACCTTACATTTTTCATTCACGTGTATTGCCGTACCATGTACTTACGTGTTTCTTGATAACATGTTTTGATTTGACAACATGTCTATTTGCTTATGTGGCAAATTGTTTAGAAGCTTACATTAACTACCTTAATGTATGATATATGCTTGTTGCCTTAGCACGTGGTACCTGCTAGTTATTTTAGTGTGTGGTATATGGATGTCTGCCTGAATACATTATATACGCTTGTTCATCTTGACATGATTATATACAGTATATCGTCATGCTTTACGTTCTTCTCATGTATACACTGACATGCTTTATGTGATCTTACTACTTGTGTGAGTAGATAATCCGTTGCTATGTTGCATGCTAGCTGTTTACTTTTATGTCTGGTTTTGACATTGTCACTTAGGGTCTATCGTATCCCTTGGATGCATTCTTGTTTTACGAAGTTCTTTCTTAGATGAGAGAAATTCATTCTGTAAGGACCCATGTCAGGAACCTTCTTGTCTGTTTTCTTGGTTGGGTGTTTCGAGACTTAGTCTGACGGCTGATACGAGTAAGGCTCATGTGAGTGTAAAATCGTAATCCTTGTCTGGTGGAGTGGGACATAGGCCAGGGAGGCACCGTTTCATTCTTTTTCCTTCGTGGCTTCACAACGTTGTTGGGGAATGTCATGGGTGTTTTGCAATGTAGGAGCTGCTGGCTCTACTTGCACTGAGGATTTAAGGACTTAAGCATAGCAGTGCTTATGACATTGTTGTCAGAGTTTTAGAATTAGCTACCCCAACTCTCGCAGATGCCTGGTTCCCGTAGTGCTTTTGGTAATGATCGTTTTGACATTAATGTCATCTGTATCGATAGGTTTTTCAGAGTTGTCCTGGTTTAGGGCAGGCTATGAACTAGTGCCTTATACTGTCATGCTACCGTACCAAGTTGTGTGTTGTGGGAGGCTGCTAGTTGCCATCGATGCTACCTTATTGATGAGTAAGTGTGGGCGGGCACTAGGCATTGTTATTGCTACCACGTATTTGAGTACATTGTGGGCAGGTTCTGGTCACTGTTTGTACTACCTTGTCGCTCTTTCCTTTTGTCATGTTTTGATGTTTTGTTGTCTTGGGATTCTCTCGGTAGTCGACGTTAAGTTGACAGGCCAATTCGTATGAGGGGTTATCTTCGGTTTGTGGTTTTGCATTCCTTTAGTTGATCTTGAGACTTCTAGAGTTGTCCTTCAATGCTTTATGAGTTATCCTTTGGTTTAACCTTTTGCTCGGTCTTTGCTCTGTTCTATTTCCAGTATGTTCTTAATTTTGGGGACGAAATTCCTTTAAGGATGGTAGGTTGTAATGACCCGGTCATTTTCCTTTCTTCATTTTTTCTCAAATTTTACGGATAAATTTTTTCAGTTTAATTTCCTTTTCTGATTTCTGTTTCTCGTCACTTGGTGTCATCTTGAGTGCTTGGAAATCATTTCTAAGACTCTTTCGTTTGGATTGACAACTTCCTTTAAGGACCACGTCATTTCCACATTTTCATTTTTTTGACACTATTCACTTTTCGTCATTTTCCCTGTACACTATTCACTTTCGTCTTTTTACCCGTTGGTCACTTTTTGGTGCAACCTCATTTTTCATGCTCGGAGTTAATTTCTAACTTTACGTATCTTCATTCTAAGACGTTTCTATGAAATACCTATCTTTACTTTTGTAGAAAAGTACTCTGGTTGCTCCCCGTGTCCATATGGGCATGGATACACAGTTCATCAGAATCTTTTTCTTTTCTTAGGGTGTTTTTCATAAATATCTTTTGAAGATATTTTATTTCAAGGGTTTTTAAGAAAATATTTTTGGAAGATATTTTCATTCTGGGTTATTAGTGCAGTTCACCCTTTTTGGAGGGGCTATTATGCAATTAACGAAAGTTATTGCAAAATACTTCGTTTTGAGCCTAGATCCTCGTACGGGATTCATTTTTACATTTTTTCGAGTCATGTACTCTTAGAATTTCCTCCCGGCCGTTTTCCCTAGTTTCATGGATTTCTGACCCCGGTTGCCGCCAAACTTTATCGGGGCATATCTCTTTGCTCGGGACTCTATTGTCGACACCGTTTCTTTCATTGTTCATTTTTTTTTTTTCACTTTGGTTCTTTTTCATTCATGAAGTTTTGTCGTTTGAGCGCGTCTGCTCAAATTCCACTTTTTCAGACCCGTTGGGGCCCACTTGGGGTAGTTTTTGAGATTTCTATAAATAGGTTGCCCTAATTTTTAAAGACAACATTTCAACCTTCTTCTTCCTCTTGGCCAGCAGCCATGGGAGCCCAAGGGGCTGCCACTACTCTTTCTTCTTCTCCACTTGATTTCCTTTATAAAAAGTCTTCTGTCTTAACATTTATCGTAGGCGTCATCGTGCTCTACCTTTCCCCCTTATTATAATCCATTTTTGGCCATTTTTTGAGTTCAGGTTTGAGGCCAAGTTAGGATTTTAGTATGTCCTCTTGGAGTTTTATGATCACCGTGTTGTCCCCAACATAACCCCACGGTATCGTCGGATTCAGAGCATATTTCTTTCGGTGGGGAATTGAGATTTTCATCTCAAATTGAGGTAGGGGGTGGTATAGTTTATATTCTTGATGTATTGCATACTATTGATGCTTATACAACTCATTTACATGTCTTTGTATTAAATCTAGAGATTTTATTATTTATTTTTCTTGTGTGAGATTTGATTTTTCCGGTTGATTATAACTTGGTTTAAACATGTGGTATGACATTAAATTATCCATTGGTATGTTCATTGATATATATTAAATTGAGACCATTTTGACAAGTATTGAAGCTTTTATTTAATATTTTTCTTGAATGAAAATTTAATTCATGTGACCTTATTTAGCTTGAAATCAATATGTGTTAGCATATTAAATTAGGCCCTAGCATACTCTTCAACATATGTGAATTTGAGAGTAATCGGAGATGTTTTAAAATCTAGAGATAACTAATTTATTTGATTAATTAATTTATTCCAAGTGCACTATTCACTCCATTGAATTCCTGACTTGATATTATTGATGTGCATGCCATATACTTTCACATATATTAAATCAAGAAATTTTGATTAGGTTTTGAAACCTTTCATTTATTATTTTTCTTATATTAAGGTTTAATTATCATGGTTGCAGCTTGCATGGAAATCACTTGTATTAGGCTATCAAATTAAGTCTTGGCATGTTATATAACATACTTTAATTTGAGAGCATTTGGATGAGTTTTAAAATCTAGAGATTTTAATTAAAATAATTAATTAAAATCTATTTAATGGTTTCATTGGCTTGATTATGTTTTAAATCTGATATTTATAATGACTAGGACTTGTTTACTAGCATGTCTTAATTTTGGACCATTTGGAATTGCTTTAGAATCTAGAGATTTAATTAACATGATTTAATTAAATTCTATTTTATTGTTCCAATAGCTTAATTAAGTTTTTGAATAGATATAGGTGCTGACCATGCTATGTCCTTTAACATGTATTGATTTGAGGTTATTTAGAATTGATTTGGAATTTAGATAATTTAATTATTTTTCTTTAATTAAATTTTATCTAATTACTCAATGGATTTAATTGTGTTTTGGAAGTTGCTTCTATGTTTAAATCATGGACTTAGACTTGTTGTACATCCACTTGGTTACATTTTGAGCATTGGATAACATTGTTGTTATATTTAGATTCATGAGTTTATGTTTTCAATATTGAGTAACAATGTTATAGCGTGTAATGAATCGCACACTGAAGATTCGACATTTGTTATGCCATAGTAGTTGTGGACTTAGAGCATGTATTGTATGTGTTTCCAAATTTGGTTGTAGAACAACCACCGGGCTATGAAAGCTATAATTATCCAAACCATGTGTTTAAATTAACTAAAGCCTTATATAGTTTGAAGCAAGCTCTTAGAGCTTGGTATGAAAGACTTAGTGGGTTCTTACTTTCAAATGGGTTTAGTAGAGGTAAGATTGATAACACACTCTTTACTAAAATCATTAATGGAAATTTGTTTATCATTCAAATTTACGTTGATGACCATTATTTTGGATCAACAAATGACACTCTAAGTAAAAAGTTTGCCACCTCCATGCAAAATGAGTTTGAAATGAGCATGATGGGTGAACTCAACTTCTTCTTAGGGCTCCAAATCAAACAAACTCTTGATGGAATTTTCATTTCCCAATCAAAGTATTCTAAAGATTTGCTAAAGAAATTTGGCTTGGAAGACGCCAAACATACTAAAACTCCCATGTGTCCTTCCTTAACACTTAATAAGGATAAGAAAGGCAAGGAAGTTGATATTAAGAAATATAGAGGAATGATCGGAAGTCTTCTTTATTTAACGGCTAGTTGGTCGAACATTATGTTTAGTGTATGCTTATGTGCTAGGTTTCAATCTTGTCCCAAGGAATCTCACTTAAATACTGTCAAAAGCATCTTTAAATACTTGAATGGTACTATTAACTTAGGTTTGTGGTATCTTAGGCGCACATCCTTTAAACTCGTAGGATTTACGGATGCTGATTTTGCTGGTTGTAAAGTTGAAAGAAACTCGTAGGATTTACGGATGGTGATTTTACGCGTGTCACTTTATAGGTCAATCACTTGTTTCTTGGTCATGCAAGAAACAAAATTCAGTCGCATTATCCACCGCCGAAGCTGAATATGTTGCTGTTGGTAGCTGCTGTGCACAAATTCTCTATATCAAACAACAACTAGAAGACTTTGGTTTATTCTTCGACAAAATCCCTATCAAATGTGATAACACCAGTGCTATTTGCATATCAAAGAATCTCATTTAGCATTCTAAAACAAAGCACATAGAAATTTGATATCACTTCTTAAGGAATCATGTATCTAAAGGTGATATTGAATTAATGTTCATTAACACTGAGAATCAATTGGCTGATATTCTCACGAAGCTACTTTAAGAAGATAGGTTTTGTACACTTCATCGAGAAATTGGAATGGCAATAGAAAGAGAAATTCATAACATCTGTTGAACCTTTAGAATCATCACTTCAGGATCAACACTTCAAGATCAGCATTTCGGTAGACCGAAACCATGGTTCGGTCGACCGAAATAAGGGATGAAGATTCTTTTTAAAAGCCATTTCGGTCGACCACTGAAGCCATTTTGGTCGACCGAATCTTCAGGGCCCCATCACATAAGGCCCATATCTGAGCTTTAAAGAACCGCGAATCTCATTTTGCTTTCAAATCTCAAAACCCTATCTCTCTCGTTCTTTAAGGCGACTGCATAACTTGCGAAACCCATGCAAATCTCTCACTCTATCTTCAAGGTAAGTTGTACTTCGAATCCATCATCTCTTCATTAAGTTCATCTATTGTGCTTATCTATCGTTATTGGATCTTTCTTAGATATATTGTATTCTTCTCTTGTCAATATCTCTATATATCATCTATCTCACATAATCCACTAAAAAGAACCCATTGCTTCCCGCAAAAATCCTCCTAGAACTAAAAGAGATCTAGAGAAGAGGTCTCATGATACTGAAGCTGGAGGGTCTAACCCCCCAAATCCTGTTACTTCCAACCCATATCCTGCTCCAGCTATGCGCTTATTCCGAGAACCTGAGTTCAAAGAAGTTTATGAAACAAAATTTCTTCATAAAATGTGGAAAAAGGCAAATTCTTCGATAAAAATGGAACTGAGGAACTCATTACACATACCTTCTCCCTCCTTGAAGCAATAGGCTTGGGTGAATTCTTATCCATCAAGGTTCCTATCTACCCCAAGGTAGTTAGGTTATTCTACACTCATCTTGAAAGGATAGTAGGGCAGAACACTTTCATTTCCTTCGTTGTAAGCACTCAGATAACTCTCCCTCTATCAGGCTTTCGTCGTATTCTCAACATTCCTAACGGTGATATCACCTATTACACTGCCTATGACTGGTATGATGGGGAAGGGTTTGAACCTTACCAAGCCGTTCAACAAATGAGTCAATTCCCGACCAATAATATTGACAAAATCTATACAAGTCAATTGACAGTACAAGCTCGTCTCATTTACCATATCCTCATTCATAACATCTTTCCAAAATCCGGTGGTCACTTGGATGTCTTATTCATAGAAGCCTTTCTTATCTGGTGCGTCCTGAACGGAAAGAAATTTGATCTAGCCTTTCTCATTTTTCATCACATGATAGATTGGGCTAAGAAAGAAAAAACTCACCTCTTTTATGCCATGCCTCTTACCCTAATCTTCAGAGCATACAAAGTACGAATAGAGGGCGAGGATAAAAAAGAGCTTACTAACCTCTACAGATTTGACCGAGATTTGCTAAGTCGAATGGGTCTCAAAAAATCCAAAAACAACATTTGGTATGATCCCAAATTTGGAAATCTAATAAATGAGGGCCAAGACATTGATATGGCACAGCACCAAGCCGCAGGTGTTGAAGTGGGTGGAAATGAAGAAAGAGAGATAGAACCAGCAGAGGTTAAATGGGAAGAAGAGGAAGAAGAGGAAGAAGGGGAAGAACAAGAATCCATATATATCCCTTATTCTGAAGAAAGATCGCTACGGGAGCTTCTACTTGAGAATATTGCTCTTTCAAAAGAGCAAATCAATCTTGAAAAAGAAATCGGGATCACATTCTTGCCTTGCGCGAAAGAGTTGAAGAAGTAGCAAACGACGTTGATCTTGTTAAGCGTGATCTTTCTGACCTTCGGGCTACGGGACTCCCTCACTTTTGATGCTCTCATTCCCCCCTACCTTTTTGATGCATGACAAAGGGGGAAAATTGTTGTTGATGTAGGTTGTTGTTGGTTGTTGATGGAATGTAGATTGTTGGAAGAATTGGTATAGTGCTGATGTAACTTATGGATGATAATGTTGATTGTAGTTGTAGTTGAACCATTGGTTGCAGTTGACACATTGGAAATAGATTAGTGAAAATGATGATGTACCTTGAATTCTTGAATCAATGGAAATACATGTTTTTGGCACTTATAATTTGCATGCTTTCAATTCTTTTATGTTATGCTCTCAATTCTAATAATGATTAAATGATTGCACTAGGAAAGGGGGAGATTTGTAAATGTCTTATTTATATGCCCTAAATTTCAAAACAATGCACATTGATAGGGGGAGAACTACTCACATTCTTATTCTCATTTGACGAACACATCAATGAATTGTCATCATCAAAAAGGGGGAGATTGTTGACCTTGAATCGAAGGCTTTTGATGATCATAATTCATTAATGATGTTCTATGTACACTAATTTCTTCTTGAGTGAAATTACAGATCAAAGCTTTCATCAAACAAGATATTGCAATTGAAGAGCAAAACTGAAGATGCAACCCAAGGCATGAGAAAATGACTAAGGAATCAAGAGTCAAAGACAAGTCTTCAATATCTCATCAAAATGGGGTTAGCTAGAATGGTGAGCATTTTAGGAAACCTTGTTAAAGTTTGTATGAAAATCTTGAAGCTCAAATTTTCCAAAACTATGCATATCATCTCACTTATAGTGACCAAAGGAATAAAGGACCAAAGTGTAAAACATCATCTAAACATGTTCCTGAAAATGAAGGTCCATTTTGGTTTACCGAAATAGAAGGGCATAATGAATCAGTTGACTGATTTAAAATAGAGAGTTTGGATCAAAACCTCAACTTACCGAAATAGAACATCAATTCATTTCGGTCTACCGAAATGAATACACAAATCCAACTCCTAGTTATTTCGGACGACTAAAATAACTATGAGTTTTACTTTGGTCTACCGAAACAAAGATACTGAGGATGATGACCAATCTTAAAACCATTTCGGACGACCGAAACACAAGGGTGTTTCATTTCAGTCGACCGAAATTGCGTATTTCAAAATTCTAACTGGCATTTTTTTCTTAAAGTGCGTGTCCAACAGCTATAACACTTATCAGACATGTCTGGAAGTCTATATAAAGACTTATGAATTTCATAAAATGGATTGCATTTATTAAGATATACATCTCTGCAATCATATAACCTTTGTTCATCATCATACACATACTTTATATCATCAAAGAGTATTGAGCTTCAAGTTATTCATACATACCCTAGAGTGAGCTGAATCTTGTACTTTAGATCTAAGAGAGATCACTTTGTACTTCATCAATCTTGTTCAAATCTTGTAAGGGCTGGTGTGGCCCAAGAAATACTAAGAGAAGGTGTTTCTCTTAGCACTTAGAAGCAAGGAAGAGCTTCTTATAAAAGGTTTGCTCTCCACTCGCAAGAAGAAGCCATAGTGAATTGGGAAGTTTCAAGAGGGGTCTTGAGCCGAGGAGTAGGAATTTTCGAACCTCGCTAAAATCACTGAGTATATGTTTGTAATCTCTATCTCTATCTCTTACATGTATTGCTTCATATTTTGTTTGATAAATATTGTCCCTTGAAGTTTAAAATTCAGATTACTCTCTTACAATTTTCATCAAGGAAGTTAAGCTTTGTCCTAGTTAGTTAATTAAAACGCAAAATTGACCGTAGTTTGTCTAGACTCTATTCACCCCCCCTCCCTCTAGAGTCTATATCTGGGCAACAGGGTAGAGTGACTTGGATGCATAATCTCTTGATATTTAGAGGGTGGAGATTCACCCACTTGTTAGCTTAGGATTGGAGCACCTGTTGGCTTAGATGGTTGACAAGTGTAGGCTTAAGATTAAGCCTAGGAAGAAGCCATTGATTTGTGACAAGTATAGGCTCATCATTTAGTCTTACATTATGTGTGTGAGAGAGGTAGTGTAAGAACACATAGTGAGTGAGGGATTTCTAGACCTTTCACTCACCATTTTCACTTTATCCTTTTCATTTTCACTTATTCTCCAAGAGCCCTAACCTAGCCACCATTGGAGAAAAGCTTGGTTAATAGCTTTCTTCTTCATTTTGGCCTTCTTTCACTCACCTTAGACTTAAAACCTTGGGAGACAAAAGTTTCCTCTCACTCTCCTCTTCATTAACCTTAAACTTGTTTTCCATTTTGAGCTTAGTTGCTTGGATTATAGAGATTCAATTCTCTATTGAGGTAGGGGTGGTAGTATGTTTATATTCTAAGTGTTTTATAATCCTTTGGGGTTTAATATATATTATGTACATGCTTTTAGAATTGTAGTATTGCATACTATAGGAAATCTTTATGATTGACTTAGGATTTATTGAATTAAGCATGTATATTGTGTATGTATCTTGAGTAGGATTATTAATGTTGTATAGAACTCTTATTGATTTGAATTACTATACTATTGTGATGTTAATCCTACATTCTAGATGATTACTATTGGTAATTGTAATTATTTTAGAAGCTTGTTACTATAATGTTGTAATCTAGTATATAAAGCTTATTGTTGAGGCATGATTTAAAATGATAAGTTAGTGGTATGGTGTTGTGCATAATATCATGATGAGGACTTGTCATTTGGTATGCCATTTTATACTTGGAACCCTAAGACATGGTTTGTGTAGTTTCAAAATACTTGTGCATAGAAGGTGGTTTATATGCCTTAATTATAGTGTATGAGTTTTGAACTTGATTATGATTTTGGATTCTCTTGGGACATTGTTACAAGTGATATGGCTAGAGTTTGGTTCTAGTGCGGGAGGTATGAGTTCTCCCCAATTGAGATAGTGCGCACTAAGATGGTCTTCCCAGCAAGTTAATGCCCGAAATAACCATTTTAATCTTGGTTTAGTTCAAGACGTGATGTCCAAGTTTTCCACTAATTGATTTCGCATTAAATTCCAAGTTGACAACCAATGCTTAATTATAACTTGTGATTTTTGTTATTGGCGAATTGATGTTGTTAAGTACATTGATATTGATATGTGTTGTTAAAAAATCATTTAAGTTAACTTAAGATGATCCCTTAGAATACCTTGAATATAGAAGTTAAGTGAAATGCTCCCTTGTATTTGTCTATATTGATCTTGCAATGATATTGAAACTTTAGGGTATACGTATATGCTTCTTCCTACGAGTAACTTGATTACTCACCCTAGTGGTTTGGGTTGTTTTTCAGGTAAGGAGACTATGTTCTTGGATGCTCATCATCCTTAGAGGCTTATGAGCAATTTGGAACATTTTTGTATATTGTCATGCAAGTGTTTAGCATGCTCTACTTTTGAAGTCATATTTTGTATACCATGGGTGTATGGTATTTTAAAAGCTAATATAGCTTTCTTAATGTGTAATGATACCTAAGCACTTACTTTTGATATTATAAGCATGTATGTAAAGAGGCCAAGGGCTAAACATGTTTACTTTAGCACTTGTGTTCATCTTGTACCAACTTTTGCTATAAAAATGTACTTTTACCAATTTTGGAGGTTTGGTGTATGAAAATCTTATAATGATCATGTATGAGGCTAGGAGCCATTGTTTTACATTCAAATAAGCATATGAAGTTTGTTGACATGTTCACATACTCAAATCTCATTGAAAATCACATTTAAACTTTCATTTTTGAACCATTACATGAGGGGATTTGAAGCATGGGTTGAACCTTTACACATTGGTCATATAGCAGGTCTTACAGCAGGTTTTCGAGGTGTTTCGGTCGATCAATGGCTTTTGGAAGCTTTATTGTATAGTAAATCATCAATTCCAGTAGGCTTTTTCACTGTTCAGGACCATTTCGGTCAACTGATGGCCTATTTCGGTGGACCGATGGCCCAATTCGGTCTACCGAACCAACCTCACCTTAAAAACACAATTTCAGCAAAGTTTCTATGAGGTTCAATCAGCCAAAACTCTATTTCGGTCGATCAAAATAGCTCTCATGCACCTACCTTCTAGGATTTGTTTCAGCACTGAAGTTCCAACTTCAAAGGGTCATAACTCCTTCATTTCTAACCCAAATGGGGTGATTCTTGAGCCTAAACTCAAGGATTTTCAGTCATATTTCCAATGGTACCTATGCCATTCTTAGATTCCAATCATAGTGGGAGTTATTCATGTTTTAGTAAGGTAGTATCAGTTTTCGCTTAAACCAGGAAAGAACAATTTTGTGGAATTCTTGTCCAAAGTTCTTAGAACCTCTTAGAATGTTATGAAATGATTAGATTAGGTTGTATTCACCTTTTTTGACTTTTTTAGAGTCAATTTTCTCCTTCTATTTATGAATTGACCATTTTGTCCTTAATTGACGGATTTAGCCTAGTTTCCTCTTTCGCTTTCCTTAGGTTCCGTGACATCATGGAATGTCACATTGGTGCCTTAGAGATGATTTATATCTCAAAGGACTATAGTTTTATCTTTTACTTCCATATTTTGGACCCGTTACCGGGTTAACTTTTGGGTCATCACTGACGCACCGGGTTGAAAAACTTGGGCCGTCACATTAAGCTACCTTAAAGCATTTCTAGCATAAACTACAATATTTGTGCAATTAAATGATATAAAAGCATACTATACAATGCAACAAGATATAGATTCTCAAAGTCATCAACTTGAAAGCTAAAACACAAAATCAATTAGAGTGGATCATGCCAGCTAACGTCTATGTTCCAAATAAATCTATAGGATCATTCCTAAGCTACATTTGAATATTAAAACACAAATCACGATATCGATGCAATTTAACTAACATTGGAACTTCCAATATAACGCATAAAGCATGATTTTTCAAAGTTAACATCTTGAAACTTAATATAGGAAATCAAGCAAGGAACAAGAAGTTATAACATCATCTAGTTATCAACTTGAAATGAAATACAAAATCAAACAAGGTGGATACTTGGACATCACGCTGGATTAGACCGACACCATAGTTACTTTAGGGTTATTAGCCCACGGAAAACACTCTTTACATCCATTTGAAATAATTTGAAATTTTTGTGAGATGCAAATGCAAGTAACATTCTTATGGCCTCAAGCCTAGCAACGAGAGCAAAAGTCTCTTCATAATCTATACCTTCTTCTTGGTTATATCCTTTTGCAACAAGTCTAGCCTTGTTTCGAATAATAGTTCCCGACTCATCCTTTTTGTTTCTAAAAACCCATTTTGTGCCGATAATTGTTTTATTTTGAGGTCTAGGGACAAGATTCCAAACTTTGTTCCTTTTGAATCGAACGAGTTCTTCTTGCATTGCCAAAAGCCAAGATTCATCATTTTTAGCCTCATGTATATTTTTAGGTTCAAATTGAGAAACGAATGCCACAAAATTACATACATTTCTTAATTGTGACCTTGTGCTAACACATTTGGATGGATCACCAATAACTTGGTCAATGGGATGATTATGAACTAACTTTTATTCATTTGGAGTAGTTTTATTTTGAGAGGTATCATCACTTGAATTGGAACTTTGATAGATATCAATAGGAGACTCATTTATGTTGAGATCATTGATACTTTTCTCAAGCTCTATAGGGGACCTATTTGTATTAAGTTCATTGGTACCCTTTTCAAGTTCAACTTCTTCATCATTGTCCATCATACTTTTTGTGGGAGAGGTTGGAGATTCATCAAACACAACATGTATGGATTTAACTACAACTAAGGTCCTCTTGTTATAAACTCTATATGCTTTACTTCTAGAGGAATATCCAAGAAAAATGTCTTTATCGGATTTAGCATCAAACTTTCTTAGATTATCTTTGTCATTGAGGACAAAGCATTTACACCCAAAAACTTTGAAATAGCCTATATTAGGTTTTCTTTTGTTCTATAACTCATAGGGTGTTTTGTTAAGAATAATTCTAATAACAACTCTATTTATAACATAGTATGAAGTATTTACGGCTTTGGCCCATAGAGATCTAGGTGATTTGTGCTCATTTAGCATGGTTCTAGCCATTTCTTGAAGAGATCTATTTTTCCTCTCAACAACACCGTTTTGTTGGGGGGTCCTAGGTGTTGAAAGATTGTGATTGTAGCCATTTTCATTGCAAAGTCTTTTAACGTCTTGATTATCAAACTCTCTACCCCTATCACTTCTATTGGTTTTAATTTTACATTCCATTTCGTTTTTGACTCTTTTGCAAAATTTTGAAAGAATTGAATGAGCCTCATTTTTGCGTGCAAGAAAGAATACCCAAGTGAATTTAGAGTAGTCATCTACGATCACAAAGGCATAGAGTTTACCACCAAGACTAGCAATTTTCTCCGGTCCAAAAAGATCCATGTGGATCAATTCAATTGGTTTTGAAATGGTTATATCCTTTTTCCTTTTGAAGAAGAACTTGATTTGCTTACCAATTTGGCAAGCACTACACGGTTTGTCTTTTGAAAAATTTGTCTTGGGGAGACCTTTGACTAGTTCATTTTTAGACAATCTTGAAATTAAATCCATGCTAGCATGACCTAACCTTCTATGCCACAACCAACTATGTTCATTGGATGACATGAAACAGTTAACATCTTGTTCTTGAAGTTCACCTAAGAGCAAGGTATATACATTACCACTTCTAGGAGCACAAAATATTTGAGATTCATTTCTTTTAACAATGCATTTATCTGATTTAAAAGTTACATCAAATCCATTATCACAAAGTTGACTAACACTAAATAGATTATGCTTTAAACCCTCAACAAGTAAGACATGTTCAATTGATAAAGAAGGAGAAATACCTATGATCCCAATGCCAATTACCTTGCCTTTAGAATTATCTCCAAATGTTACGCTTCCTCCGTTGTATGCTTCTAGAGAGGAGAAATACCTATGATCCAAATGTTACCTTATCTTGAACATCCGCTATCTAGAAACCATTTGTCCTTAGAAGATGTGGAGACTTTGAAATCATCCTACAAAAGAGATTTTAAACATTTTCACTTGGTACCCAAATCTTGTTGGGTCCATGGGAGTTAGCTAAAAGCACATATGTTCCTTTAAGAACCCACTTCTTTATGAACTTAGGCTTTCTCTTTGAGTACTCTTGAATAAGATGACCTATCCTTTTACAATAATTGCATCTAAAATTTTTGTTCTTGCTTTTAACAAAGTAGTTAGCTAAAGACTCTCTCTTATTCAATAGACATGCTTTCTTATCAAAAGGGTCATATCCTAATCCATTTTTATTAAAGACACTTTTTTGAGCACCTAGCATAAGTTCTAGATTTTTGGTACCTTGAGTAAACTTTGCTAGACCATCAATTTGATCTTTAATGATTAACTTCAAGGATGCATTTTCAGAGATGAGTTCAGGTGATCCTGTTTCTTTAAACAAAGTGCATTCCTTTTTCAAGCGCTCATTTTCATTTAGAAGGGTTTGAAGTTTATTTTCAATAATAAGTTTTTCTCTTCTTTGAGAAGCACATTTTTTGACCATTTTACCTAGTTCATCATGCAATTCTTTAAAACCATCAAGTAATCCATTATATGCATCAACTAAATCATAAGACATTTCATATTCAGAGGAAGAGTCATAATTAGAGTTTACCTCATCTCCATTTGCCATGAGACAAAGGATTGCCTTTTCATCATCGCTTTTGGAGCCATTTGAGTCATCATCTTCCTAAGTGGCTTGCATTGCTCTTCTCTTTTTCTTCTCCTCTTTGTAAACATGACAATCAGCTTTGAAGTGTCCCAGCTTTCCACAATGAAAACAGGTAGAGGTGTCTCATTTGCTCTGTTCATTAGATGATTCACCCTTTTTTAAACTTCCCTTGTTAAATTTCTTCCTATGAAGAAATACTTTGAAGGATTGAATGATAAGAGCCAAATCATCATCTTCACTTTCGTTGCCGACAACTTCCTTTTCTCTTTGAGAGACTTTGAGAGCAATTTCTTTCTTTCGATGATGATCTCATTCTCTATCTTTTAGAGTGATCTCCCATGTGAGAAGAGAGCCGAGAAATTCATCTAACTCAAGTGTGTTGAGATCATAAGCTTCCTTAATTGCCGTTGTTTCTGAATCCTATTTTTCTGGTAAGCTTCTTAGAATTTTCCTTGCAAGATCAGAGTTAGTCATAGTTCTGCCAAGATGTTTTAAGCCATTAATAATGTCAATAAATCTCACAAACATTGTACTAATGGACTCATTTTCATTTATACGAAACAATTTATATTGATGCATAAGAATGTCAATTTTAGATTCCTTAACCTGTGAGGTTTCTTCTTAAGTAACCTGAAGTTTATCCCAGATTTTTTTAGTTGTGGTACAAGTAGAGACTCTATTATATTCACTAGGACTTATAGCATAATTTAGATTGACTTTAGCTTTAGCATTTAAGGAAATAAGTTTATAATCCTCGGTGTCCCATTCAGCTTCAATTTTAAGGATTCTTCTTGTGTCAAAAGTTTTCATTGGAACAAAAGGTCCATTAACTATAACCAGCCAGATTTAATAGTCTACGGATTGAAGAAATTCTATCATTCTATTTTTCCAATAGTCGTAGTTTGTTCCATCGAACCAAGGAGGTCTAGTATTAGATTAGCCTTCTTGATGAAGATGACCATTTAAGTTTGCTATGATCGTTCTCTAATACACTTAAGCTTTTTCAATAGAGTTCTAGCTCTGATACCAATTGTTGCCCAGATATAGACTCTAGAAGGTGGGGGGGGGGGGGGGGGTGAATAGAGTCTAGACAAACTACGGCCAATTTTGCGTTTTAATTAACAAACTAGGACAAAGCTTAACTTCCTTGATGAATATTTGAAGAGAGTAATCTGAATTTTAAACTTTAAGGGACAATATTTATGAAACAAAATATGAAGCAATAAATGTAACAGATAGAGATAGAGATTGCAAACATATACTCAGCGATTTTAGCGAGGTTCGGAAACTCATACTCCTCGGCTCAAGACCCCTCTTGAAACTTCCCAATTTACTATGGCTTCTCCTTGCGGGTGGAGAGCAAACCTTTTACAAGAAGCTCTTCCTTGCTTCTAAGTGCTAAGAGAAACACCTTCTCTTAGTCTTTCTTGAGCCACACCAGCCCTTACAGGATTTGAACAAGATTGATGAAGTACAAAGTGATCTCTCTTAGATCTAAAGTATAAGATTCAGCTCACTCTAAAGTATGTATGAATAACTTAAAGCTCAATACTCTTTGATGATATAAAGTATGTGTATGATGATAAACAAAGGTTATATGATTGTAGATATGTATATCTTAATAAATGCAATCCATTTATTGAAGTTCATAAGTTTTTATATAGACTTCCAGACATGTCTGATAAGTGTTATAGCTGTTGGACACGCACTTCAAGAAAAAAATGTCCGTTAGAATTTCGAAATAGGCAGTTTCGGTCGGCCGAAATGAAACACCCTTGTGTTTCGGTCGTCCGAAATGGTTTTAAGATTGGTTATCATCCTCAGTATCTCTATTTCGGTAGACTGAAGTAAAACTCACAGTTATTTCAATCATCCGAAATAACTAGGAGTTGGATTTGTGTATTCATTTCGGTAGACCGAAATGAATTGATGTTCTATTTCGGTAGACCGAAATAGCTTGAGGTTTTCATCCAAACTCTCTGTTTTAAATCGGTTGAATGATTCATTAAGCCCTTCCATTTTGGTAGACCGAAATGGACCTTCATTTTCAGGAACATGTTTAGATGATGTTTTACACTTTGGTCCTTTGTTCCTTTGGTCACTATGAGTGAGATAATATGCATAGTTTTGGAAAATTTGAGCTTCAAGATTTTCATACAAACTTTAACAAGGTTTCCTAAAACACTCACCATCCTAGCTAACCCCATTTTGATGAGATGTTGAAGACTTGTCTTTGACTCTTGATTCCTTAGTCCTTTTCTCATGCTTTGGGTTGCATCTTCAATTTTGCTCTTCAATTGCAATATCTTATTTGATGAAAGCTTTGATCTGTAATTTCACTCAAGAAGACATTAGTGAACATAGAACATCATTAATGAATTATGATCATCAAAAGCCTTAGATTCAAGGTCAACATACCCCATTGCCAACAAATGGCACCATGAGAATATGACACTTGTCACACTTTCCAAAAATTACAAAAAGGTCCTTTCTCAAAATATCTAACAAATTAAATTGCAAAATGGTCCCTAAGATGAAAAATAATTATTTTACATAATTACACTAAAACCCCCAAAACCAAGAATAATTACATTAAGTATGCCTTCATGTCCTTTTACGCAAAAGTAAGCAACTAGAATGTATTTTCTATAAAAGTAAAAATACAAATGTCATGGAAATCAATTATCATGAACGCATGCAAAACCGAAATCAAATTCGAGCACAACAAGTGAGGTTATGTAAGGAAAAATGATAAACGAGAAAAAGACGAAATAGCGAAAAAACAAAATAGGAAAAAAGACAAAAAAAAAAAAAAAATCACCGAAAAAGGAAAAAGGAGGAAAAAGGACCGGGTCATTACACTTAGGATGCTCCCTGAGTCTCACTTTGATATAGACGTTAGGTGGCATGAGCCCCTTTGACTTGTTTCACCTTAAGGTGATAATTTTGTAAGATGCTAGGTCTATGCATACTCATCTCCTACGAGTAGCTTTATTTTACTCACCCCAAAGTTACTGGGGCAATTTTTAGGTACGAAGACTTGGTTCATGATGCTCATCATTCCTTGGATAACTTGTAGTTTTAAAGTTTACATTTCATGCAAATGTTAGCATGAAATGTCATTTTGTAGCTTATATGTCAAAACTTGTATCCTTCATTCCATATATGTAACGTGTACATAAGTACACCTTTTACGATGTATTTAACTTGTATGAGATGAGGCCAGAGGCCAATGATATTTATATGGCATCTTATGAAATTTTTGACTTCAAGAAATATAATGAAAATAATGAAAAATCGCATGTCATTGCTTCACCATGTTTGCTTCAGGTGTGGGAATTCCATTCTTTTCCTTCCATAGGGTCTCATTAGTTATGTATGAAGTGTGACCAAGGGCCAAACGGTAAATTGACTCCATTTCATATTTTTGGATTTCAAAATTTCGATTCCATGTTTATTTTTATCATTTTTGGCCGTCGGGGAGTTGGATTTTGAGTCGGGGCTTCTCGGGAACCGCGGACCATTCCCGCGTGCTTAGAATCATTTATTACACTTGTGTGCACATTCGTTTCAACCTAGAAAAGCATTTAGGGTCAAATGCATACTTGGTGCAAAGTTGTATTTTTTAGTTTTTAAGTTTCTACTGATCTAGGGGCATTTTGGCCATTTCACAGTGTGTTTTTTTCATTTTCTCCCATGCAGTCGAGTAGAAAATTTGACTTCGGGAGGGTTTCTTCTTTGTGTTTTTCCAAAAAAGTTCATTTGGTAACCCATTTTTTATCTCAGATGTGGACAGTTACTGTACCATCTTTTTGGGCCTTCTTGACCTCTTCTGATCAAGGGGCATTTTGGGAATTTCGCAGTGGGTTTTTTTCGTTTCCTTTCACATTGTTGGATAGAAAACTCGATTTTAGGGGGGGTTTCTTCTTCATTTTTTTTCAAAAAAATTCATTTTGAACTACGTTTCAGCTCTCAATTCTGGCTGAATCTTTTTCTTTCCCTAGCATGTCATAGTGCATGTCAGGATGCTCGTGGGGGTGCTCGTGGTGCCTCATCTCGACGTCATGACGTTGATTTTTGTTTTTGCTCGTTCTCCTCCGTCCGAACTCCAAATCGAGTGAACTTTTTTTTGACCTTGATTAATTTCTCGATGTCTTTCCAACAGTGTGCTCAGTGGCACCCAGATCTTCCTGAATAATTGCCAATTTACCCTTTTAGCCTTAAGTGCTCGTTTTTCTTCGTCACGCCGTTTCTCCTTCGTCTGGACTCCGAATCATGTGATTCTTGAGTCCATCTTGATTAGGTTTTTGTTATATTTCTAGCGGTATACTCGGTGGCATCTGAATCTATAGTTTTTGAAATGACTATTTTGCCCTTGGGGCTATTTTTGCTCACTTTTTCTTACTTTTCGCTTCTGCTACTTTTTTTGAGTTCCGTGACTTAATGGGAAGTCATGGATGTGTTTCAGGAATGATATACATTCTAGGGACGTCATTTCTATGTAAAATGACTATTTTGCCCCTTGGGATAAATTGTTGCTTTTTCTGATCTTTTGCTTTCGCGTCAGTTCTCATTGAGCTCCACGACCTCATGGAAGGTCATTAAAGTGTTTTAGAGGTATGTTGTGCCTTGGGAGACCGTTGTCTTGTTTCCTGCGTCCGCATTCTGGATTCGATATCGGATCTACGTTCGGTTCATCACAGGACACGCTGGCTTAAAAACCAGGGCCATCACATTCATGGTGTCTCAAAGGTTAAAGTTGTTTCCCTCACTGTCCCTGACATAACCTACGAGTATCGTCGGATTCAGAGCACTTTTCTTTCGATGGGGATTTAAGATTTCATCTTAATTGGAGGTAGGGCGTGTTATAGGTTTATATTTTTGTTATCTTGCATGCTATTGATGCTTATACAACTTGTATGCATACTTTTGTTCATAATCTAGAATTTAATTTAATTATTTTCTTTATGTAAGATTTAATTCACATGGTTGTATATGTGATGGAATCAAATTGTGGAATACTATTAAATTAGGCCTTGATATGTTTACTAATATATATTAATTTGAGGACATTTGAATAAGTATTGAGACTTTTATTTAATTATTTTCTTTTATGAAAATTTAATTCACTTGGTTGTAACTAGCGTGAAATCAACTTGTAATGTGATATTAAAATAGGTCATGGTATGTTCTTAAACCTATGTTAATTTGAGGCCATTTGGAATTGTTTTAGAATCTAGAAAAAATTAATTAATAAGTTTAATTAATTTTATTTTAAGTATTTTAGTCACTTAATTGAATTTTTATCTTGATATTGTTGATGGCCTTGGCATATTCTTTGATATATATTAAATTGAGAATATTCGGATAAGTTTTGAAATCTAGAGATTTTAATTAAATGAATTAATTAAAATCTATTTAATGGTTCCCTTGATATAATCAAGTAGTTGAGTAGATGTAACTTGTGTAAAGAAGTTATTTAATTTAGTAGATTACTAAATTCTTGTAATTTTATAGTATTATGAATATAAATGCTTATTGTGCATTATTGGACGTTAAATTACTAACTTGTTACTATATAGTAGTAATATCAGATTCTTGTGAATTATTGATATTATTAGCCTTGTAAACTTCTTGCTACAATGTCAAAGAATTAGTGTTTAAAGTTTACCATGGAGGCATGATTTAAATCGTTAAGTAGATGATATTGTTTTGTACATTGTATCGTAGTGAAGACTTGACATTATAAATGCCATTTTAGAATTAAAATCCTAAGATATGGATTGTGTGGTTTCAACCTACTTGTGCATGGAAGGTGGTTTCGTGCATTATTTAATTGCGTATAAGTTGTGAACTTATTTCTTGATTTTAGAGTCACTTAGGACATTGTTACAAAGACATGGCTAGAGTTTGGCTCTAGTGCGGGAGGTACGAGTTCTCCCTATTTTATAGTGCGCACTAGGGTGGTATTCCCAACAGGTTGGTGCCCGCAATAACCATTTAGGTCTTGATTTTACTCCGATATTTGATGTCCAAGTCTTCCATTATTTGATTTCGCATTCAATTTCAAGTTGACAACCAATGTTTAATTGTGACTTGTGATTTTGGTTATTGGCGATTTAATATTGTTAAGTACATTTATGTAATTATAATTTTTAATGAATCATCGTAGTTTTAATGTTGTTAAGTACATTTATGCATTGAGATTTTTAATGAATCATTTCAATTTTGATGTTGTTAAGTACATTTATGCATTATAATTTTTAATGAATCATTGTAGTTTAAATATTGTTAAGTACATTTATGCATTGTGTTTTTTAATGAATCATTGTAATTTTAATGTTGTTAAGTACATTTATGCTATAATGCTCAAATGTAGCTTAGGAATGATCTTATAGATTCATTTGGAACATAGACGTTAGGTGGCATGACCCACTTTGATACTTTTCGTATTTTAGGTTTCAAGTTAATAACTTTGATAATCTATATCATGTTGTGTTTTATCATATGCTCCTCTACTGTTTAATTGCATAAAAATGTGGTTTATGCTAGAAATGTTCTAAGGTAGCTTAGGATGCTCCTTGGGTCTCACTTTGACATAGACGTTAGATGAAATGAACCACAAGTATTAATTTATATAAATTTGAAAAACGTTAAGTCTTTGCATGCTCATCTCCTACGAGTAACTTGTTTAGTCACCCTAAAGTTATTGGGTTATTTTTAGGTACGGATACCTTGATTTAGGATGCACAACATCCCTAGGTCATTTCATTGGATTGGGGTTCTTTTAAATCTATTCTTGTTCACATGCAAGTGTTAGCATGTTTGAGTTTTACTTTTCAAGTTGTAATGTATAGTTAGGTTAAAAATGTCATTTTTACCTTGAGACTTGTAATGTGTGCCTAAGCACACTTTTTGATACTCATTTCATGTATATGATGTGTGGCCAAGGGCCAAACTTTATTTGAAATACATGTATATTAATAAATGTTGAATTTTGCCTTTAATAGGAATAATATAAAACCCAGGGGTATTAACATGTTGTTTTCACACCGCAATGTGCATTGTATATGAAATTTATTATTTGGCATTCATTTAATATGTGTGAGGTATGGCCAAGGACCAAACACCATTTCGTTTGTATTTTTTCATTTTGGTTTCATATATTGCTTTTTAGGGCAATATCAGGAAAATTTGAGGGTTGATAAATCATATTTTGCATTTGGGGTACTTTGAGGTCATGGGCCATTGGGACGCATCTTAAATGTCATTTTATGTTTACGTGCATGTTTGTTTTAGCCTAGAAATGCATTTGGGGTCTAATGTACACCTGGTGCAAAGTTGCATTTTCATAGTTTTTGTCCTTTTCTGATCTAGGGGCATTCTGGGTATTTCAAAGTGTTTTTTTTTTTTTTTTTTTTTTCTTTTTTCTTTCGCACTACTACTGGGTGGAAAACTTGATTTCCGGAGGCTTTCTTCTTCACGTTTTTTCAGAAAATGTCATCTTGGCCCTCAAAAACCCATTTTTTTCCAAAAAACCCTTACTATCAGCTTTTTGCTGATCTGTAGTACAACTGTATGGGTGGGCTCAATCTTGTAACCAGTTAGATGACTTGTGGCAATGTTACGATCAGTCTGTTTTACCTCCTAACCGGTTAGAAAAGTTTACTAACCAGTTAAATGGTCTTGGGTTGACTCCTTTTGACCTTTTTACCCCTTATCTTCCGTTAGCCATATCTTCTTTGTCCGGACTCCAAATCAAGTGATTCTTGAGTCTAAGTTTATTAATTTTTTGTTATCTTTCCAATGGTGTGTATGGTAGCATCCACTTTCATTTGGGTTCCGTGACCTCATTAAGGGTCATATTGGTGTCTTAGAGAGGTGTTATATCTCTAGATACCATTACTTTATCTTTTGCTTCCATATTCTGGATTCATTATCGGATCTACGTTCGGTTCATCACAGGACGCACTGGCATAATAACCAGGCCATCACAGGTGGTAACAGAGCTCCTAGGTTCGAAAACCTTAGGACGACGGGTTTTGGGTGCAAATCATGCTTTTATTGATCTACTTGGATATATTCACATGCCTTTGATAACATATTTTGGTGTTGTAACATATTTTGGTATTTTGACATGTCTCTATGCTTATATGCTTATGTGTTTAAAAGGATCCTTGTTTGACATGTATGCTTATTTTCTTAAGTGCTTAACCATTTATAGGGCTTTCTTTGATTATTTTAGCATGACCGTATGTTGCATACCTTATCTTGCTTCGTGTTTAGTTCATTCATAGTGTGAGTTGCATTTGATCATAATAACTTGTGTTATTATTGATCTCATTTCCTTTTCACGCATATAGCGTCACATTCTTGACTCGCGGAGAGTTTTCTGGTTAGGTCTCAGGTGAGCATAGGGTTGTAGTCTCCGTCTGGCAAGATGAAACGTGGACCACGAAGGCACTGTTTCATCTTATTTTCTTTTATCTCTTCGTGATGTAGTCATGGTAGTGTTAGAGGTGTCGGTGTCATCTCTTAGGACTTTGTAGTGGTCTTGACGCCATGACGTCATTGAGGTCTTTGTTTATAGTGTCATGGGACGATGAGTCAGGACTGACTCGAGTCCTTCCTTAGGGAGTCAGGAGTTACTTTGCGAGCCTCAATGCGAGGTTCTCGTGCCTTGTTTTATTAGGATGATGGTTTCAGGATTTGGATGGGTGTGTTGACCTAGGATCCTTTTTGTGTTGCCTTGGACAGCTCTTATGAGCTACGGTTGGGATGTGAGCGGTTTCGTGTAGTTAACCGTATTGGTGCAATTAATTACTCTCCCTTGTCTTTGGAGACTTGGGGAATTGTGTTAGGGTTCTGGTAGAATCCTGTAAAGTTCCTATTAAACTCATTAGCATCTTGGATTATGGGTTTTCTTGTTGATGCCTTGTAACGGTTAGCATTAGGGCTATCCATTTCATTTTTGTCTTGTTTCGTATGGTGTTGGGATTCCATTAGGGTATGAGCTGGTCTTGGGAAGGACTTGTTGACCCTATGTTTTGAGGATCTTAGTGGTCATTGGGGGGATGATTCATATCCTCGTAGTGAGAGATTGGACTTATCCAGGTTTTGTGTTGCGTTTTCTGAGAGGTTGTCCTTTTGAGAGGCATTACATTCCTTTCTCTTTATTTTGTGAAAATTCCATTTGTAAGATCACTTTTACATGTTTATGAGCCCCATTATTTTTCGGCCATGCCTTAGAAACATGTTCAGGATATATGACTATGTGGTAGTTCGTGTAAAGATATAGATGATACATTTTCATATACTGTATCCTTTTAACACGCTAGTGCCATTAGTGGTGTAAAACGTGTCATTATTTATTTGACCCCTATGTGATAGGTGGTTTATTTGGTTTACCTTATGTGTACTGTGTGGTGCTTAGTACTAAGGTATATGTCATTTAATTTTGTGAGTATCTATTAAGCGAGTATTTGGTTTACACTATTTCATCTTTCCTGCATTTATGGTGGTGTTTTACAACTATGGTTGTTGGGATAGAGATGTGTAAGCTACGTAGTAGACTTATGTTTTGAGGTTTTAGTTTTCCATTATAAGGATTTTAACCTAACGTTTTATCTTCTGTATGTAGCCTTACGTTAGGTCTACTTCATATCTGTGCTTAGGTTTTCAGTTTTGTGGGTTCGATCCATTGGCTTGAGCGCGTAGACTTATCAGGCTTTGGATTCGTGACTAGAGGTTGTTTATAAGGGTGTGTTGCAATGTAGGAGTTGCTGACTCTACCTGCACTGTGGATCTAAAGCCTTAAGCGTGATGGTGCCAATGACATTATTGTCAAAGTTTTGGGATTAGCTACCCCAACTCTCGCAAATGCCTGGTTCCCGTAGTGCTTTTGGTAATGATCATTTTCGACATTGATGTCATTTGTATCAAAAAGTTTCTTTCTGGTTTGATCTGTTAGGGGCATGTTATGAACTAATGCCTTATACTGTCACGCTACCTTACTGACGAGTAAGTGTGGGCGGGTTCTGGTCATTGTTCGTACTGCTATGTCATTCTTAGTTATCTGTCTTGATTTGACTTGTTGTTGTCTTGGGATTCTATCGGTGATTGATATTAGGTTAATATGCCGATTCGTTTGGGAGGTGTCACTAAGTTCTTGGTTTTTGCATTCCTTCAGATGATCTCAGACTTTTGCAGTTGTCCTTTAGCACCTTATGATCAATCCTTTAGTTTGACCTTACTTCAACCTTGTTCAGTTCTCTTTTGTATGTTCCGGATTTCAGGGACGAAATCCCTTTAAGGAGGATAGGTTGTAATGACCTGGTCATTTTCCTTCTTTTTCCTTTTCCTTTTTCTCAATTTTACGAATATTTTTTTTCTATTGATCTTTTCTTTTTTGAGTTCGGTTTCTCGTCACTTAGTGTCATCTTGAATGCTCGGGGATGATTTCTGAGACTCTTTCCTTTGGATTGACAACTTCCTTAAAGGACCACATCATTTCAACATTTATGCAGAACTTCAAAATTTTTCTAAGTATGGAATCTCGATCGATCATGAGGGTACCTAGATCGATCGAAGGTTGCTGTGAACGATCGAAAAGAAAGTTTGAACGATAGACAGAGAGTTAAAAATATGCAGAAACTTTCACACGATGGAACAAAGACATGAAAATATGCAGAGAATTGTCTGCAGAGAGGTTCGATAGATTGGAAGAGCTTTGTGATCGATCGAACAGAGATGAAATGCTTCTTTATGAGATGAGAGCACAAATAATCTGTGACGGCCCTGGTTTTTCAAGCCAATGCGTCATATAATGAACCGTAGTTTGACCCGATAACAGATCCGAAATGCGAAAGTGAAAAAGGAAAACAAGACTCTAAGAAGTTAAAGTGACCTTCCATGAGGTCGTGGAACTCAATGAGAACTGATGCGGAAGCAAAAGATTAAAAATATGACAAATAAGCCCTCAGGGGCAAAATAGTCATTTCTAAAAACTATGGACTGGGGTGCCACCAAGCACACCGCTGGAAGGACAACGAAAAACTAATCAAGATGGATCAAGAATCGCATGATTCGGAGTCCGGACGAAGGAGAAACAGCATGACGAAGAAAAACGAGCACTTAAGGCTAAAAGGGTAAACTGGTAATTATCCAGGAAGATCTGGGTGCAACCGAACACACCGTTGGAAAGATAGCGAAAAATTAATCAAGTTAAAAAAAAAAGTTCACTCGATTTGGAGTCTGGACGAGGGAGAAACGAGTGTTTGAAGTTTTGACGTCGTGGCGGCCCGACGAAGGCCATGACATGCCCCATGCACGCCCGGCACCCAATGGCATGCCCATGCTGACAGCAAGGGTCCAAAGCAGGTTTTCCAGAACTGAGGCTTGAAACGGAGGTCAAGACGAGTTTTTCTGAAAAAACACGAAGAAGAAACCCCCTCTAAAATCAAGTTTTCTATGTGACTTATGATAATTTAAAAAAAAAAAAACTCACTGTAAAATGCCCAAAATGCCCCTCCATGAAATCTGGTCATGAAGGCCAAAAAGTTGCTAAAATGCAAACTGGAAGCTGAAACTTCATGAGGGATTTCCGATACCAAGACGAAATTTTCTAGAAAAACACAAAGAAGAAACCCCCCCTAAAATCACATTTTCTATTCGACCATATCAAAAGAAGAAATTAAAATTGATGTGAAAGGTCTAGAATGCCCCTAGATCAGATTATGCAACAAAATTTTAAAATGAGTCCATAGGAGGCTCATTTCACCAAAAAAGAAGGTTTGCCCAGACACGACCATGCATGCAAATGTAACTTACCTATTTGGATGCGTAACAAAGGTCCACGGCTTAAAAATACCATCGATACAAAATCCGACCCCCCAACGGGCAAAAAGGCAAAGATGAACAAGAAAAGAGAAATTTGAAAACCAAAATTATCATATGATTTCAAATTACCATTTGGCCCTTGACCACAATTCAAACATGATTAATATGACCCTATGAAAGAATAAAAATGGAATTCCCAAACCCGATGCAAAAGTTATAAAGCAATGACGTAGCCTTTTTTTCAATATTTTCATAATATTTCATGAAGTTAAAGTTGCATAGAATACAAGATACATGTCATTGGCCTATGGCCTCATCTGATACATGTCAAATACATTGTAAAGAGTATACTTATGTACACATTACAAAAATAGAATCAAATTTACACATTTTGACATATAAAGCTATAAATGGCATTTCAAGCCAACATTTATATGAAATGAGAATTTTAAGTCTACAAATCATCCAAGCATGATGTGAATCCCAAATCTTGATCCCGGTACCTGAAAAATGTCCCCACTACGTGGGTGAGTAACATAAAGCTACTTGTACGAAATGAGCATGCATCGACCTAGCATTTTAGAATTATATCACCTTAAGGTGAAACATGTCAAAGGGGCTCATGCCACCTAACGTCTATATCAAAATGAGACTCAAGGAGCATCCTAAGCTACTCATACAATTTAAAGTGAACAACGGCATACAAGTATACATGCTCAAGTATACTAAACAATGTTAAAACATGATACACGACATTCAAGTACATATGTTCACAAGTATACTAAATCATGTTAAACGGGATAAGCAATATCTAGCATACATACACAAGTATAAGATATATGTATAGAGTACTCATAAATCAAGTATACAAACACAAGTATACTAAGCTAAACACATACGCACAAGACAAGTATACATGGCATAAGTATACAAAAATGAAATCCGCACACACAAGACAAGCATACTAAGCGTAAATATACTAAATAGAGTTTAGATACACCAACAAGGATACAAGTTAAAGTATACAGTTTCAAGTATACTAAATGAGATCAAAATACATAGGCAAGCACCAATTCTCAAGTTACAAGTAATCCATGATTAACAACTTGAAATTGAATGCGAAATCAAAGTAGAAAGACTAGGATATTTGGTCACTAGTGTAACGACCCGGTCATTTGCCTTCCTTTCCTTTTTCCTGAAATTTTACGAATGAATTTTTTTTCGTTTAATTTTCTTTTCTGAGCTCTGTTTCGTGTCGC
Organism: Cornus florida; assembly: GCF_030987335.1. Lineage (NCBI taxonomy): Eukaryota > Viridiplantae > Streptophyta > Magnoliopsida > Cornales > Cornaceae > Cornus > Cornus florida. The sequence goes on from NW_026775577.1 coordinate 69,137,286, forward strand.
TTAGTGTCATCTCGAGTGCTCAAAATTTGTTTCTGAGACTCTTTCACGTGGATTGATGACTTCCTTTGAGGACCGAGTCATTTTCACATTTTTCGTTTTTTGATACTATGCGCTATTTCGTCCTTTTCCCTATTCTGTCTTATCCCCGTTTGTCAGTTTTTGGCACAACCTCACTTTTCATGCTCGGAGTTAGTTTTTGACTTCATATATCTTAATCTTGCGTGGTTTCCACGAAATACGTATCTTCACTTTTTCAAGAAAGTACTGTGGTTACTCCCGGTGTCCATAGGAGCATGGGTGCACAATTCCTTAGAATCCTTTTCATTTCTTGGGGTGTTTTTCGTAAATATCTTTTGAAGATATTTTATTTCAGGGGCATTTAAGAAAATATCTTTTGGAAGATATTTTCATTCTGGGGCAGTTTCGCAGTTAACCCTTTTTGTAGGGGCCATTGTGCAATTAACGAAAGTTATTGCAAAATATCTCATCTGGAGCCTGGATCCCCGTATGAGATTCATTTTTACTTTTTGTTGGCTCATAAATTCATAGAATTCCGTTCTGATCGTTTTTCTCCAGTTTCAGAGTTTTTGGACCCGGTTGCGACCGAACTTGTTCGGGGCATAACTTTCTGCTCGGGACTTAGTTTTTGACTCCGTTTCTTCCGTTGTTCATATTTTCTTATTTTAAATCTTTTTTGTTCATGGAGTTTTGCCGTTTGAGCACGTTTACTCAAAATCCACTTTTCCGGACCCGGCGGGGCCCTTTCGGGGCACTTTTTGAGATTTCTATAAATAGGTTGCCCTAATTTTTAAAATCAGATTTTCAGACCTTCTTCCTCCTCTTAGCTGGCAGCCATGGGAGCCCAAGGGGCTACCTTCACTCTTTCTTCTCCTCCACTTGATTTCCTTGGTAGAAATCCTTCGGCCTTAGCATTTGTTGTTCGCCTCGTCGTGCTCTACCATTACCCCTTATTAGAAACCATTTTTGGCCAAGTTTTGAGTTTGGGTTTGAGGCCAAGTTTGGATTTTCATTGGGCTTCTTGGGGATTCATATAGATCGTGTTGTCCCCGACAAAACCCTTCGGTTTCGGCAGATTCGGAACACTTTTTTTCCGGTGGGCCTTTGAGGTTTTCATCTCAAATTGAGGTAGGAGATGTTCTAGGTTTAAATTCTTGTTATATAGTATGCTTGTGATGCTTATACTACTTGTTTGCATGATTAAATATAAAATCTAGAGATTTTATTATTTATTTTTCTTGTACGGGATTTAATTTTCTCGGTTGCTCATGACTTGGTTTAAACATGTAGCATGATTTTATATTGCCCCTTGATATGCTCATTGTCGTGTATTAAAATTGGAACATTTGAATAAGTATTAAAGATTTTATTTAATATTTATCTTAGGTGAAAGATTAATTCACATGGCCTTAACTAGCTTGAAATTAATATGTGTTAGCATATTATATTAGGCCTTAGCATGCTCTTCAACATAGTTGAATTTGAAAGTAATTGGAGGTGTTTTGAAAATTAGTAATTATTAATTAATTTGATTAATTAATTTGCCCCGAGTGCAATATTCACTCTATTTGAATTCCGACTTGATATTCTTGATCTACATGCCATATAGCTTCACATATATTTGATTTAGAATATTCGGTGAGGTTTTGAAACCTTTCATTTAATTAATTTTCTTGTTTCAGATTGAATCCTCATGGTGATATACAACTTGGAATTGAATTGTGGCATGCTAGAAAATTAAGCTTTGGTGTGGTTGTTCACATATATTAAATTAGGATTAATTGCATGAGAATTGCAACCTTTATTTTATATTTAACTTTAGTGAAAGTTTAATTTACATAGGTGTAACTTGCATTAAATAAGCTTGTAATGTGATATTACATTAGTCCTTAGCATGTTCTCTAAGATATGTTAAATTGAGAGCATTTGGTTAAGTTTGAAAATCTAGAGATTTTAATTAAAAGAATTAATTAAAATCTATTTTGTGGTTCTATTAGCTTAATTAAGATTTTAACTTGATATTTGTATTGACCTTGACTTGTTTACTAGTATATATTAATTGTGGACCATTTGAAGTTGCTTTAGAACCTTGGTAATTAAATTAGCATGATTTAATTAGAGTTCTACTTTGTTGCTCCAATAACCTAATTGAGTTTTAGAATGGATATGGGTGATGACCATGCCATGTTCTTTAATGTGTATTAATTTGAGATTATTTGGAATTGAATTAGAATCTAGGGAATTTAATTATTTTTATTTAATTACATTCTATCGAATTGAGCAATGGATTTAATTGTGTTTGAAAGTCGTTTCTATATCAAAATCCTGGACATGGACTTGTTGTATATTCATTTGGTTATGTTTTGAGCATTGGATAACATAGTTGTTATGTTTATACTCATGAGAATATGTTTTCCTTATTGAATATATTGTTGCCTTGTGTAATGATTTGCACATTTCATATTTAACATCATTCATGCATAGCGTGTAACGAATCGCACACTGAAGATTCGACATTCAACACATCATATTAGTTGTGGACTTAGAGCATATATTGTATAGGTTTCCAAATTTGGTTGTGCTTGGTAGATAGTTGATTATCTTGCATATTCCTGTTGATATATGCGTTGTTGCACAACTTGTTGATTTTGGAAACTTGGGGATGTCGTTGTTTGGCTATGGCTAGGACGTGGTTCTAATACTGGGGATAGTCCCTCTATATAGTCTAGTGCGTACATAGGGAGGTTACCCATGGGCTAGTAACCTTAAAGTAATTATGTTGTCGATCTGATCCGGCGTGACGTCCGAGTATCCACTTCGTTTGACTTCGCATTTCATTTTCAAGTTGATAACTAAATGATGTTGTAACTTGTTGTTCCTTATTTGTCGTTCCATTTTAAGTTACATGATGTTAACTTTGTGAAATTGTGCTTTATGCATTGTATTGGAAGTCCCAATGTTGGTTAAATTACATCGATATTGAAAATTGTGTTTTGACGTTCTAACATAGCTTAGGATTGATCCTATTGATTCATTTAGAACTTAGACGTTAGGTGGCATGAACCACCACTGTTATTTTGTGCTTTAGATTCTAAGTTGATGGCTTTGAGAACTTATACCTTATTGCATTGTATAACATGCTCTTTTGTTGTTGAATTGCATGGATAATGTGATTCTTGTTAACTTGTATTCAAATATGCTTTTGTCATGTTATATGGATTACTTTAGACCTAGTTCAATTGTATTGAAAATGCAATTCATGTTAATCTATGCTCAAACATTCTTCTTGTCGTGTTCTTAGATTATCCCAACCATGATTCGTTTCATACACATATGTATATCATGATTCTTGTTGCTTAGACTCTAAGGTAGCTTAGGATGCTCCCCGAGTCTCATTTGGACATAGACGTTAGGTGGCATGAGCCCCTTTAACATGTTTCACCTTAAGGTGATAAATTTGTAAAATGCTAGGTCGATGCATGCTCATCTCCTACGAGTAGCTTTATGTTACTCATCCCTACGATATTGGGGTATATTTCAAGTACGAAGACTTGGTTCGTGATGCCTAGCATTCCTTGGATGTTGTGTAGCTTTCAAGTTTCCATTTCATGCAAATGTTAGCATGAAATGCCATTTTGTAGACTTATATGTCAAAATATGTATATTTGATTCCATGTATGTAATGTGTACTTATGTACACTCCTTTCAATGTATTTGATATGTATGAGACGAGGCCGGAGGCCAATGACCATTATATTGTATTCTATGTACTTTTTAACTTCATGAAATATTGTGAAAATCTTGAAAAATCGCAAGTCATTGCTCCACCATGGTTGCATCGGGTGTGGGAATTTCGTTTTCATTCTTTCATAGGGTCTTATAAATCATGTTTGAAGTATGGCCAAGGGCCAAACGGTCATTTGATCCCATTTTGTATTTTTGGATTCCGAGTTTTCATTCCAAGTTCCATTTTTGCCTTTTTGCCCGTTGGGGGGTCGGATTTTGTATCGGTGGTTTTTTTAAGTTGTGGACCATTTTAGCACATCCAAATAGGTAAGTTACGTTTGCGTGCATGGTCGTTTGGGCAAAACCTTATCGTTTGTGTTCTGAGCCTCTTGTGAATTCATTTCGCACTTTTTTTGCATATTCTGATCTAGGGGTATTGTAGACTTTTCATGGTGGTTTTATTCTCTTCTTTCAACATGGTTGAATAGAAAACATGATTTTAGGGGGGCTTTCTTTTCTGTGTTTTTCCAGAAAATGTCGTCTTGATATCAAAAATCACTTACGAAGTTCAGCTCTCAGTTTTTCAATTTAGCAGCTTTTTGGATCTCCATGACCAGATTTCATGGAGGGGCATTTCGGGCATTCTACATTGCATTTTTTTTGAATTCTTTCATGAGTCATGTAGAAAATTCAATTTTGAGGGGGGTTTCTTCTTTGTGTTTTTCTAGAAAAATTCATCCTTCTAGCCCATTTTTGCTCTCAGTTGCAGACAGTCACTGTAGCAACTTTTAACCCTCTTGTTTAGTTTTGATCTAGGGGCATTTTGGGGATTTCACAGTGAGTTTTTTTCGATTCCGTCAGCTAAGTTGGGTAGAAAACTCGATTTTAGGGGGGGGGGGGGGGGAGGGGGGTTTGCTTCGTGTTTTTCCAGAAAAACTCGTCTTGACCTCCATTTCAAGCCTCAGTTCTGGGCAGATCAAAAAAAAATGTAGAAGCAGCCAAAGGCTACCACCAGCCATGTCTTTGGGCTCTGGCATGCGCGCCGGTGGGCTCGCGCATGGGCGCCGTGTGCGCCATGGCTTTCGTCGGGCCGCCGCGACGTCTCAACTACGAACCCTCGTTTCTCCCTCGTCCGGACTCCAAATCGAGTGAACTGTTTTTTGAACTTGACTAATTTTTCGCTGTCTTTCTAACGGTGTGCTCGGTTGCACCCGAATCTTCCTGGATAATTACCAGTTTACCCTTTTAGCCTTAAGTGCTCATTTTTCTTCATCGGGTCGTTTCTCCTTTGTCCGGACTCCGAATCATGCGATTCTTGAGTCCATCCTGATTATTTTTTTGTTGTCTATCCAGCGGTGTGCCCGGTGGCACCCGAATCCACATTTTTTAAAAATGACTATTTTGCCCCTGGTGGCTTATTTGTCATATTTTGACCTTTTGCTTCCGCATCAGTTCTCATTGAGTTCCACAACCTCATGGAAGGTCATTTTGACTTCTTAGAGTACTGTTTTCTGTTTTTGCTTCCACACATCAGATCCATTATCAGGTCAAATCTTCGGTTCATCACAGGACACGCTGGCCTAAAAACCAGGGTCATCACAACTAGACCAAATAAGTGTTTCCGAGCAATTACGACCCAGAAGGCACTACCTAGTGCACACATGCATAAGTTATTCCGGGCAATTACGACCCACAAGGTAATACCTAGTGCATACTTATGACTTAGAAGACTCTTGTCTCCATACTAGAGCCAAACCCTAGCCATCACGTGAAATATGTCCTTATAAGCTTCCCAAAATCAATAAGTTCAAAACTTATACCAAAATCAATAAGTTAGACCAAACTTATATCAAAATCAATAATACATAAAACCATCTTCCATGCACAAATAAGGTTGAATCCACATAAACCATGTCCTAGGATTCAAGTCTAAATAGCATATGACATGTCAAGTCTCCAATATGCAATTATACACAAAGTAAGAATATTTTATAATAATTGAATCACATTACCATCCTAAGCCACAAGTACTAAATAAGCTTCAATTTAGTAACAAGCTTTCAAGGTAAACAATTGTAATATTCTAACAAGCTATATTTAAACAAGCTTTACAAGTCAATGATATTCTATATTATACTAAGTCCAATTACCATTTTAAGAGGCCCCAAGTACTAATTTTACATCCAATTAGTAATATGCTCACAAGGTAATTAATTTCACTACATTAAAAAGGATTTTCAACCTAACATGAAAGTCTCTAGATTTCATATTAATCCTAAATAAACTCAAATTAATATATGTTAAAGGACATAGCATAGACTTCACATATATTATACCCAAAATTAATTTAAGTGACTACAACACTTAAAAATAAAATTAATTAAGCTAACTCATTAATTTTCTCTAGATTTTCAAACATATTTAAATGTCCTCAATTTAATATATGTTAAAGAACTCACTAAGGCCTACTTTAATATCACATTACAAGTTGATTCCATGCTTGATACAACTAGGTGAATTAAACTTTCATAAAAGATAAATATTAAATAAAATTTGCAGTTCTTATTCAAAAGATCCCAATTTAATATATATCAACCACCATACCAAGACCTAAATTTCTAGTATCCCACAATTTAATTCTAAGTTGCCTAACATCATGAGAATTAAATCTTAAATAAAGAAAATAATTAAATTAAATTCTACAACTTGAACAAGGCATGCTCATAAGTTGTATATGCTCATATAACAATCAATACAACATTAATATAACCCTAAAACATCCCCTACCTCAATTTGAAATGAAAATCCCAAATCCCTACCGAATTGAAATGGCTCCGAATCTGACGAAACTCTTAGGTTTTGTCAAGGACAACACGATCTATATGAATCCCCAAGAAGCCCCAGGAAAATCCAAACTGGACCTCAATCTCGAACTCAAAATTTGGTCAGAAATGGTTTCTAATAAGGGGTAATGGTGCGTGTAGTCAACACGAACACAAAACGTAAAGGCACTTCAACTTTTTAACAAAGGAATTAAGTTCAAAAGAGGAGAGAGGTGGTGGCTGCCTCCCTTGGGCTGCCATGGGAGCTCTGGTCATGCAAGGTGAGTGGGGAAGATGAAAAATGAAATATTTCACCCCCCTTTTAAAGAAAACTCAAACAAGTGCCCCGAACGGGCCCCGCTTGGTCCGGAAAAGTGGAATTTGAGCAAACACGCTCAAATGGAAAAACTCCGTTAACAAAAAAGATTCAAAATGAGAAAATATGAATAACGGAAAAAATAGCATCAAAAACTGAGTTCCGAGCAGAGAGATATGCCCCGAACAAGTTCGGCGGCAACTAGGGCCAGAAACCCTAAAACTGAAGAAAAACGACCAGAAGGAAATTCCAAGAATTTACAAGTCAACAAAAAGTGAAAATAAATCCTGTACAAGGATCCAGGTGCCAGACGAAGTATTTTACAATAACTTTCATTAATTACAAAATGGCCCCTCCAAAAAGGGTTAATTACATTAATGCCCCAGAATGAAAATATTTTCCAAAAATATTTTCTTAAAAATCCCTGAAATAAAATATCTTTAAAAGATATTTATGAAAAATACCCCAAGAAAAGAAAATAATTCCAAAGAACTTTGCATCCATGCCCCTGTGGACACCGGGAGCAACCAGAGTACTTTCTTGCAAAAGTAAAGATACATATTTCGTGGAAACCACTTAGAATGAAGATACATGAAGTCAAAAACCAACTCCGAACACAAAGAGTGTGGTTACGCCAACAAAGTGACAAATGGGGAAAAGACAAAATAGGAAAAATGACAAAATAGGGAAAAGGACGAAAAATGAATAGTGTCGAAAAACAAAATATATGGAAATGACTCGGTCCTCAAAGGAAGTTGTCAATCCAAAGAAAAGAGTCTCAAAAACCATTTTCGAGCACTCGAGACGACACTAAACGACGAGAAACTGAACTTAGACAAGAAATTTCAACGAAAAAAAATTCATCCGTGAAATTCTAAGGAAAAAGAAAAGGAAGGAAATAACCGGGTCATTACAAGTATGCTTGTCTTCTGTGTGCGGATTTCATTTTTGTATACTTGTGCCATGTATACTTGTCTTGTGCGTATGTGTTTAGCCTAGTATACTTGTATTTGTATACTTGATTTATGAGTACTCTATACATATATCTTATACTTATGTATGTATGCTAGATATTGCTTATCCCGTTTAACATGATTTAGTATACTTGTGAGCATGTGTACTTGAATGTCGTGTATAATGTTTTAATACGGTTTAGTGTACTTGAGCATGTATACTTGTATGCCGTAGTTCATTTCAATTGCATGAGTAGCTTAGGATGATCCCTGAGTCTCACTTTGACATAGACGTTAGGTGGCATGAGCCCCTCTAACATAATTTACCTTAAGGTGATAGAATTGTAAAATGCTAGGTCGATGCATGTTCATCTCCTACGAGTAGCTTTATATTACTCACCCACGTAGTGGGGACATTTTTCAGGTACCGGGATCAAGATTCGGGATTCACATCATGCTTGGATGATTTGTAAACTTGAAGTTCTCATTTCTTGTAAATGTTGGCTTGAAATGCCATTTATAACTTTACATTTCAAAATGTGTAAATTTGATTCTATTTTTGTAATGTATACATAAGTACACTCCTTACAATGTATTTGACATGTATGAGATGAGGCTGGAAGCCAATGAAATGTATCTTGCTTTCTATGCACTTTCGTTTTCAAGGCTTAATATGAAAATGTTGAAAAATGCTTAGACATTGTGTCATAACTTTTGCATCGGGTGTGGGAATTTCATTTTTATTCTTTCGTACGGTCTCATTAATCATGTTTGAAGTGTGACCAAGGGCCAAATGGTAATTTGAAATCATTTGTCAATTTTGGTTTCCATATTTTCAATTTCAAGTTCATTTTCGCCTTTTTGGCCGTTGAGGGGTCGGATTTTGACTCGGCGATTTCCGGGAGCCGCGGACCATTCCCATTTATGTCTGCGTGCATGATCGTTTCCTGGAAAAACCCTTTCCTTTGTGATTTGAGCTTCCTATGGAATCATTTTTCAATTTTGTTGCATAATCTGTTCTAGGGGCATTATAGACTTTTAACATCAGTTTTATTTTCTTCTTTTGACATGGTCACTTAGAAAACGTGATTTTAGGGGGGGCTTTCCTCTTCGTGTTTTTCCAGAAAACATTGTCTTGGTACCGTAAATCCCTTCTGAAGTTTCAGCTTCCAGTTTTATTTTAGCAGCTTTTTAGCTCTTTTGACCAGATTTCTTGGGAGGGCATTTTGGACATTTTTCAGTGAGTTTTTTTGAATTCTCTTACGAGTTTTGTAGAAAACTCAATTTTGAGGTGGGTTTCTTCTTTGTGTTTTTACAAAAAAATTCATCTAGGCCTCCAAATTCAGCCTCTATTTTGGAATTTTCTGAAAAAAACATCACACAGTAGCTTTATGGGCTGCTGCCAGCCATGGTGCACCCAGCGCGCACACGGCGTGCATGGGCGTGCGCATGGGGCTGTCATAGCCCCTCGTCGGGCCGTCGCGACGTCAATTCTTCTTTTGGGCTTTTCTCCTTCGTCCGGACTCCGATTCAAGTGAATTTTTTTTTAAACTTGATTAATTTTTCGTCGTCTATCCAACGGTATGCTCTGTTACACCTGAATATTTCTAGATAATTAGCAGTTTGCCCTTAAAGCTTTAAGTGTCCGTTTTTCGTCATCATGCCGTTTCTCTTTCATCCGGACTCTGAATCATGCGATTCTTGAGTCCATCTTGATTAGTTTTACATTGTTCTTCTAGCGGTGTGCTTGGTGGCACCCGAATCTAAAGTTTTCAAAAATGACTATTTTGCCCCTGGGGGCTTATTTGTCATATTTTCGATCTTTTGCTTCCGCATCAGTTCTTGTTAATTTCCATGACCTCATGGAAGGTCACTTTGACTTTTTAGAGTCTAATTTTCTGTTTTTGCTTCCGCATATCGGATCCGTTATCGGGTCAATCTTCGGTTCATCACAGGACACGTTGGCCTAAAAACCAGGGTCGTCACAGTTATTCGGAAACATTTTCTTTTCTTGGGGTGCTTTTCATAAAAATCTTTTAGAGATATATTATTTCAGGGGGTTTTAAGAAAATATTTTTGAAAGATATTTTCATTTTGGGTCGTTAGTGCAGTTAATACTTTTTGTAGGGGCCATTGTGCAATTAATGAAAATTATTGCAAAATGCCTCTGTTTTGAGCTTGGATTCTCATACGGGATTCATTTTCACATTTCCTTGAGTCGTGTACTCTTAGAATTTTTTTCGGGTCAATCTCCCCAGTTTTAGGGTTTTCGGCCCTAGTTAGAGCTAAACTTGTTTAGGGCACATCTCTCTCATCGGGACTTAGTTTTTGACACTGTTTCTTTTGTTGTCCATTTTTTCTCATTTTGATTCTTTTTCATTCATGGAGTTTTGCCATTAGAGCGCGTTTACTCAGATTCCACTTTTCTGGACCTAGCGAGACTAGTTCGGGGCACTTTTAGGGTTTTTCTATAAATAAACGGTTATGAAATGAAAAAGTCAACATTTCTCTTCTTCCTCCCCTTTTTGGCTGACAGCCACCCTTATTCTTCTTTTTCCGGCCTCTTCCCTCATGGTAAATGGTATAGTGCCTTTGCGTTTATTGTAGACCTTGGTGAGATCTTTCTTTCCCCCTTATTAGAATCCATTTTGACCATTTTTAAGTTCGGATTTGGATTTTCATGGTGTATCAAAGGTTAAAGTTGCTTCCCTCGTTGTCCCCGACATAACCTAGGAGTATCATCGGATTCAGAACACGAGGGAAGCAACTTACGGCATGCTATTAATTTAGGCTTTGATATGTTTATTAATATATATTAATTTAAGGATATTTGAATAAGTATTGAGACTTTTATTTAATTATTTGTTCTTATGAAAATTCAATTCACATGGTTGTAATTAGCATAAAATCAACTTATAATGTGATATTAAAATAGACCATGGTATGTTCTTAAACCTATGTTAATTTGACGCAATTTGGAATTGTTTTAAAATCTAGAGAAAATTAATTAATTAGTTTAATTAATTTTATTAATTTTATTTTAAGTGTTTTAGTCACTTCATTGAATTTTTATTTGGATATTGTTGATGGCCTTGGCATGTTCTCTGATATATATTAAATTGGGAATATTCGGATAAGTTTTGAAATCTAGAGATTTTAATTAAATGAATTAATTAAAATCTATTTAATGGTTCCCTTGATATAATCAAGTAGTTGAGTAGATATAACTTGTGTAGAGAAGTTATTTAATTTAGTAGATTACTAAATTCTTGTGATTTCATAGTATTATGAATATGAATGCTTATTATGCATTATTGGAAGTTAAATTGCTAACCTGTTACTATGTAGTACTAATATGAGATTCTTGTGAATTATTAATATTATTAGCCATGTAAACTTCTTGCTACAATGTCATAGAATTAGTGTTTAAAGTTTACCATGGAGGCATGATTTAAATCGTTAAGTAAATGATATTGTTTTGTACATTGTATCATAGTAAAGACTTGACATTATATATGCCATTTAAGAATTGAAATCCTAAGACATGGATTGTGTGGTTTCAACCTACTTGTGCATCGAAGGTGGTTTCATGCATTATTTAATTGCGTATAAGTTGTGAACTTATTTCTTGATTTTGGAGTCACTTGGGACATTGTTACAAAGACATGGCTAAAGTTTGGCTCTAGTGCGGAAAGTATGAGTTCTCCCCATTTTATAGTGCACACTAGGGTGATATTCCCAGTGGGTTAGTGCCCGGAATAATCGTTTAGATCTTGGTTTTACTCCAATATTTGATGTCCAAGTCTTCCACTATTTGATTTTGCATTCAATTTCAAGTTGACAACCAATGTTTAATTGTGACTTGTGATTTTGGTTATTGGCGATTTAATGTTGTTAAATACATTTATGTAATTATGATTTTTAATGAATCATTATAGTTTTAATGTTGTGAAGGACATTTATGCATTGAGATTTTTAATGAATCATTGCAATTTTGATGTTGTTAAGTACATATATGCATAATGATTTTTAATGAATCATCACAGTTTTAATGTTGTTAAGTACATTTATGCATTGTGATTTTTATGAATCAGTGCAATTTTAATGTTGTTAAGCACATTTATGCTATAATATTCAAATATAGATTAGGAATAATCCTATAGATTTATTTGGAACATAGACGTTAGGTGGCATGATCCACTTTGATACTTTTCGTATTTTAAGTTTCAAGTTGATAACTTTGATAATCTATATCTTGTTGTGTTGTATCGTATACTCCTACGCTGTTTAATTGCATAAAAATTTGGTTTATGCTAGAAATATTCTAAGGTAGCTTAGGATGCTCCATGGGTCTCACTTTGACATAGACGTTAGGAGGAATGAACCACAAGTATTAATTTATTCAAATTTGTAAAACGTTAGGTCTTTGCATGCTCATCTCCTACGAGTAACTTGTTTACTTATCTCAAAGTTATCGGGTTATTTTTAGGTACGGATACCTTAATTTGGGATGCATAATATCCCTAGGTCGTTTCGTTGGATTGAAGTTCTTTTAAATGTATTCTTGTTCACATGCAAGTGTTAGTATGTTTGAGTTTTACTTTTCAAGTTGTAATGTATAGTTAGGCCATATATCATTTTTACCTTGAGGCTTGTAATGTGTGCCTAAGCACACTTTTTGATACTCATTTCATGTATATGATGTATGGCCAAGAGCCAAACTTTATTTGAAATCCATGTATCTTAATAAATGTTGAATTTTGCCTTTAATGGGAAGAATATAAAAACCAAGGGTTTTAACATGCTGTTTTCACACCGGAGTGTGCATTGTGTATAAAATTTATTTTTTGGCATTCATTTAATATGTGTGAGGTATGGCCAAGGGCCAAACACCATTTCATTTGCATTTTTGCATTTTTGCATTTTGGTTTCATATATTGCATTTTAGGACAATATTAGGAAAATTTAAGGGTTGATAAGTCATATTTTGCATTTGGGGTACTTTGAGGCCGTGGGCCATTGGGACGCATATTAAATATCATTTTACATTTGCGTGCATATTCGTTTTAGCCTAGAAATGCATTTGGGGTCAAATATACACATGTTGCAATGTCGCATTTTCATAGTTTTTGCCCTTTTCTGATCTAAGAGCATTCTGGGTATTTCATAGTGTGTTTTTTTATTTTCTTTCGCGCTGCTGCTGGGTAAAAAACTCAATTTCTAGGGGGGGGGGGGGTTCTTCTTCATTTTTTTCCAGAAAATGTCATCTTGGCCCTCAAAAACCAAATTTATTTATTTATTTATTTATTATTTTTTTTTTTAATTTTTTTTTTCTGAAACACCCTTGCTGCCAGCTTTTTGCTGATCTATAGTACAATTGTACGGGTGGGCTCAATCTCGTAATCGGTTAGATGACTTGTGGCAGTGTTATGGTCATTCTGTTTTTCCTCTTAACCAGTTAGAAAAGTCTCCTAACCGGTTAGATGGTCTTAAGTTGACTCATTTTGACCTTTTTACCCATTTTTCTTCCGTTAGCCATATCTTCTTCGTCCGGACTCCGAATCAAGTGATTCTTGGGGCTAAGTTTATTAATTTTTCATTGTCTTTCCAATGGTGTGCACAGTAGGACCCACTTTCATTTTAGAAATGACCTCTTTGCCCCTAGGTTCATTCTTGTCGCTTTTAAAATGTCGCTTCCGCATTTGTTTTCTTTGGGTTTCGTGACCTCATTGAGGGTCACATTGGTGTCTTAGAGACGTATTGTATCTCTAGAGACCATTGTTTTATCTTTTGCTTCTGTATTATGGATTTGTTATCGGATCTACGTTCGGTTCATCATAGGATGCACTGGCCTAACAATCAGGGCCATCACAATTCTTCTATTAAAGAAGGCACAAGGCCTTAGTAGAAGAAGTCCTCTTTCCGCGTATTATTTAGAGTTCTGATATTGTGGTGGCGGCTTTTAGGGTTTTCATAACCTTAGAAGGTGAAGATCCTAAGAAGAGAAGTGTCATCCATGACGATGAAGACGACAACAACATATATAATATTTGGCATCGTCATGAGTAGCTAATTCCTCTCTTAGGGCACTGATGTAACCCGATCTAAGTACTATGGTTTGATTATTTCAACTTTGGGATATTTTTGATATATTATATTTTTTATTGCATGATTATGAGTAATTGAGAAAACTCAATTGGATTTCAATGTTTTAAAGAGTTTTTGAAAAATTATTACCTTGTCGTAGATATAACTACTCTTAAACTATTCTCAACCCATTCTTATTGGACGGTATATGGTGTAGCCCTGCCGGACTTAAGAATGGAGATCATGTAATGGTGTTCTAATGCTTTTTATAAATGAATGTTTTCATAGTCTATGCTTAGGAAAGATGAATTGTTTGCAAAATTAGTTAAAGTAGGTAGGTGGATAGTCCATGCTAACCTTAGATAAGTAATAGTTAACAGAAATTTATAAAGCATATTTCTTCAAAACCAAATTGAAAGAATGTTATTGAGTTCAATTTATTTGAAATATAAATTGTTCAAACCCCAGAGTTGAACAGTTGACCATAGTACGAAATTCGTGGTGAAGTCAAAACCCTAAGATCTTTCTCTCTCTAATCTTTTTAGTTTAAATTTAGTTTTATTTTATTTTATTGTCGTGACAACTAATCAATCAATTCAATTAGCTACGTGTAAACCACAAAGTAAATTGAATTAGTTAGAAACAAAATAAAGAACACTCATCTCACTGTGGGATCGACACCCTCTATACAGTCCTATCCTACAAAGATTCATACTATTACGAGTAGTAATTAAACTGACATGACATGACCCACTTATTTTTATCTTTCAAGTTATTAAAGGTTCAAGCCTCAGGGTTGAGGATCCGCAACTGGTGGACTTATCTATTTTTTCGGATTATTTCAAAGTAGAATATTATTACTTCATTTGACGTTAGTATTTAATTATGGATTTTGGATAGTGACTTTTGGTTAAGGGGTCCTTGAGTTACGGGATTTCCATGATGTAACCATTGGAGAATTATTAATGAATTTATTATTTATTAGTTTTTCTTTAGAGTATTATTTATTGTTTATTTCATTTTGTAATCTGTGTTTGTTTGAAATACTTTAATTGTTTTAATATCCCTTAATTTTGTGTTTGGATTTGATCAACCCGTGTTCTAAAATTAGGGGGTATCACACCAGCCTACACTACTTACTCTAAGGTAGTTGACACAGCACTACATCATTGCCAGATGAGGAGAGAGTATAAGTAGCTCAGGGGTGAGAAGCAGGGTGACAAAGAATCTGCTAATCAGACCACTGAAAAGGGCAATGGTAATAGTCATAGACATAATGACAGGGGTAGATTTAAGGGACAACAGTCATGGAAGAAGCACAAGGGCAATTCAAATGCTCAAAGAGATGTGGCTTCTACTTAGAGATAAGCAGAATGGGGCACCACCGACAGTGCAAGGTCAGCCTCAAGGTAACTAACAAAAGAAGGAATTTGGCATTTTCAAAGGCAATTGCTATGGTTGTGGAGAACTTAGGCACACAAGTAGGAGGTGTCCCAAGGCTATGCAGGGACAACATGTGCAGCAGGGGCAGCGACCACCATTTCTTTTACCTACTCCACAAATGCCGCGCATTCAGGGATAGGTATTCCCGACTTTACCAGCATCATCGCCACCAGAGGGACAAGCACCGTAACAGTTGCATTATAGCAAGGTGTATAACCACATGCCACAAGATGTTCAGGCACCTCAGGCTATTGAGGGTATGTTTCCTATACATGATAAATATAGCCAATCTATTGGTTATGGACATACATTCTTATGATGTGATACTTGAGATGGATTGGTTATCTTACTACCATATCCAGGTTAATTTTTATGATAGGTCTATTATTTTTGCTATACCGGGCCAAGATATGTATGTCATTTCTATGCCACATTCTAATAGGGGATCTAACACATATTTATTGTATATTGAGAAGGAGTTTGGGAAGGAGATTACTATAGCATTGGATAATATACCAATAGTATAGGAATTTCCAGACATATTTCAAGAAATTCCAGAGTTGCCACCAAGTCGAAAGATAGACTTTGTGATTGACTTAGTTCCAGGCACTACACCTATTGTTAAGGTACCATGGCACCGATGGAGATGCGAGAGTTAAAGGATCAAATTCAACAATTACTTAGTCAGGGCTTCATTCACATGAGTACTTCACCCTAGGAAGTGCCAGTTTTGTTCGTGAAGAAGAAGGATGGTTCACTGCACCTGTGTATAGATTATAGGGAGTTAAACAAGGTTACTATTCGTAACAAGTATCATTTGCCTAGGATCGATGACATATTTGATCAGTTGAGGGGAGCTACTTATTTCTCTAAGATTGATTTGCTATATGGATATCATCAGTTTCGAGTTAGGGAGCAAGATGTTTCTAAAATAACATTTCTCACTAGATATGGATCTTAAGAGTTTTGAGTCATGCCTATTAGGTTGATTAATGCGCCAGCTGTCTTTATGGACTTGATGATCAAGGTGCTTAGGGCTTATTTGGATCAGTTTTTCATCGTATTTATTGATGATATTTTGGTCTATTCTAAGTTAGAGGATGATAATGCTTAAAAATCTTCACACAGTGTTACAGATGCTTCGTCAACACCAGTTGTATGCCAAGTCGAGAAGTGTGACTTTTGACGACAATAACTGAAGTTTTTGGGTCACATGGTGTCAGAGAAGGGGATAACAATGAATCCAGCCAATGTCTTAGTTGTTTTAGAGTAGGGATAGCCTACCTCACCTATTGAGATTCACAGCTTTCTTGGATTTGCAGGATACGATCGCAGATTCATCCAGGGGTTCTAGAAGATGGTAGGGCCACTTACCCATCTGACTAAGAAGGGTGTACCATTTGTGTAGGACTAACATTGTCAGGCTGCATTCGGCAAGTTGAAGAGAAAGTTAACTTCTGTGATACCCCTTGATCCTAGAGTCACGGGTGATCAAGTCCGAGCACAGATCCAAGGGATACCAGACAATTAATATGTAAACAAGCAGGAATACAAAAAAGAAAATAAGAATAAAATAATAAGCCCAAAGAATTCTAAATACGAAAATCCTCCAAAATTATAGATTAATATAATTTAAACTTTCCAATCCGTACAACTCGAGAATCCATCTAGTAGACCCCTAATAATCCTAAATGAAAGTAAAATATAGAACCAAAATCCAAAACTAAAATAAGAACAGAAGTCCTACGTAGTCGGAGGAGTGAGTGACTATATCAGCTCAGCATAATCAAGCTCTAAGCCTGGAACTGACGAACACCTGAAAAATAAGAGTGGGTCAGGCCCACATGCAAGTTCTATCCTACTACAATCCATACAGAAACCCGATACATAGATATATACTAAATAGCTCAGCAATAACTAAAGTAGTCCATATAGATATAAATACACACTATAGGACGCTCACTAGACTATAGTGTAGTCTCAGCTTGAATAGAAGGTAACATGCAAATCGCACGTAACGTGGTCATGTATACCTAGACCTACCAGGGAATAGCAGCTGTGTCCAGTTATCCATCCTAGGCGATATACGCACCCTAACCATGATCCTGAGGCTCAAGCTTATATCATGGTATCATAAAGATATATATATATATATATATATATATATATATATATATATATATATATATATATATATATATATATATATATATATAACAGTCCATTCAAGGTAGACCTGTCATATATATAAGTAAGACTTAACTTTTATAGTTAATCCACCTTACTTCAAAATAGATAGGACTTAGGGTTTTGAACTAATCCATCCCCAGAATAGGTAGGTCTTAGTGTTATGAACTAAGCCATCCCTAATATGCCACCATCCCATACCGGTACATATACATATATATAAGTTGGACTTAACTTTTATAGTTAATCCAACTTATTCCAGAATAGGTAGGACTTAGTGTTTTGAACTAATCCGTCCCTAGTATGCCATCGTCCCATACCGATGCATATACACACAACAAATCCAACAATTAACAAAACAGAACAAGCAGTTTATCAATTATAATCTAGAACAATATAATGATAATTAGAATCATTACTGAGCACATTATAATGAAAAACTTAAACGTAAATTTCATAAAAATCCACAAATCCAACAATTGTTGAAATCTAAACAGTTAAAACATCAATTAACTACATATAACCATACTACAGTTTCAGATATTCAATTATGCATATTATATTGCTTAACCATGATTAATAGAGTTTAATCATACATAGAAAAATTGCTAGAATTTTAGTAAGCAGTTAAATCCTTCAATCAGTCTATAAATTGATACAGTTTATAATATATTAAAAACATCAATTTAATCCAATCCAAGCACAGCAATTTTCAGATAATCCCTTACACTTATAACACTATTGAAATATGATTAAATATTATTAAATCATATACCAAAGATTTGCTAACTTTCAGTAAGCAAATAAATTAACAGAACAATATTCCACTTATAGGCTTTTCTTTCACTTTATGTTGCTCCATTCCTAAATACATTAATGTGATAATGCTTCCTAATATTTTTATAGGCCCATCACAACTATTTACATCCTTCAGTACAATTTAAACTGTTTAAAAATACTCCAGACAGTCCAAACAGCCCCTAAAAAACCAATTCTGTGCGTTTCAGGGCGAGAGTAGGCTCTCAAAAGTTGAGAGCTAGCTCTCCCCTTGTGAGAGCCAACTCCCCACCCTTGGGATCCAGATCTAAATAGCTGAGAGATGGCTCCCTCCATGTGGGAGCTGGCTCTGACAATGAGGGAGCTGGCTCCCTCCTTTTGGGAGCCGGCTCTCTCTCTCTTAAGAGCTGTAACTTGATTTCTGTTCGTCTTCTTCGCCTTCGGTGATGTGCACACCCTTTGTATTACTTTATCTAAGATTCCTCGGGTTCAATTTATGTCCCAACAGTTCCAAAAATTCATAAAAATTCATTATGCATCATTATCAAGAATTTAAACCTAATTTGAAATAATTGATTCAATAATTGAATTTCAGTTAATCAATACACAGAGATAGTTCAACAACAGAATTAACATGCATAAAATATCCATTTTAAAGTCTAATTAAGTCCTAGAGACTATTTAGGCATGCACAGAACACAGGTGTGATGGCCTTGCTTTTTCAAGCCAGTGCGTCTTGTGATGAACCGAAGATTGACCCGATAACGGATCCAGATGTGGAAGCAAGAAACAAGACAACGGTCTCCCAAGGCATAACCCACCTTTAAGACACTTTGATGACCTTCCATGAGGTCGTGGAACTCAATGAGAACTGACGCGGGAGCAAAAGATCGAAAATATGACAAATAAGCCCCCAAGGGCAAAATAGTCATTTCACATAGAAATGACGTCCCTAGAATGTATATCATTCTCGAAACACATCCGTGACTTCCCGTGAAGTCACGGAACCCAAAAGAAAGTAGTGAAAGCGAATTACAAGAAAACTGGACAAAAATAGCCCCAAGGGCAAAATATTCATTTCCAAAAATATAAAATCGGGTGTTACCGAGCACACCACTGGGACGACAGCAAAAAATTAATCAAGTTCAAAAAAAAATTCACTTGATTTGGAGTCCGGACGAGGGAGAAACGAGGGTTTGAAGTTGAGACACCGCGGCGGCCCGACGAAGGCCATGGCGCACACGGCGCCCATGCACAAGCCCACCGACGCCCATGCCGGTGCCCAATGGCATGCACATGTTGACAGCAAGAAAAAAAAAAAAATGAGTCTCCAGAACTGAGGCTTGAAACGGAGGTCAAAACGAGTTTTTCTAGAAAAACACAAAGAATAAACCCTACCCTAAAATCAAGTTTTCTACCCGACAACGCGGATGGAAACGAAAAAAACTCATCGTGAAATCCCCAAAATGCCCCTGGTTCAAAACTGGACAAGAGGGCAAAGATCTGAGAGCTGAAACGGGCCATCAAACGAATTTTTCTGTAAAAACACAAAGAAGAAACCCCTCCCAAAATCAAATTTTCTACCTAGCTACGCAAGAGAAAATGAAAAAAAACTCGTTGCAAAATGGCCAAAATGCCTCCTAAGAAATCTGGTCAAGAGAGCTAAAAAGCTGCTAAAATGAAAACCGGAAACTGAAACTTCACGAAGGATTTCTAGTACCAAGATCACATTTTCTGAAAAAACATGAAGAAACCCCCCCTAAAATCACGTTTTCTAAGTGACCATTTGAAAACTAGAATTTATTTCCCGAAGGAAAACCCCAGAATGCCCTAAAATCATATTATGCGAGAAAATTGTAAAATGAGTCTATAGGAGCCTCAAATAAAAAAGGAAAGGGTTTTTCTTGAAAACGATCATGCACGCAAACGTAACTTACCTATTTGGATGTGCTACAATGGTCCATGGCTTAAAAATACCGCCGATGCAAAATTCGAACCCCCTACGGCCAAAAAGGCGAAAATGAACAAGAAAAGGGAAATTTGAAAACTAAAATTATAAAATGCTTTCAAATAACCGTTTGGCCCTTGGCCACACTTCATACAAGATTAATGAGACCTAGTAGAGGTGCCGGAACACACTTTACACTGCCTGATTTGAAAATGAACCCTTAAAGGCTCAGTTTCTACTATTTTAGCCCAAAAATGTAATATGTGAACTAAAATGCAAAAATGAAAACAAAATGGTGTTTGGCCCTTGGCCACACCTCACATATGGCAAATGAATGCTAAAGGATGAATTTCACACAAAATGCACACACCGGTGCGAGAATGACATATTAAAACCCTAGTTTTCATACTTTTCTCATTAAAGGCAAAATTCAACATTCATGAATATTCATGAATTTCAAATAAAGTTTGGCCCTTGGCCACAAATTATATACATGGAATGAATGTCAAAAAGTGTGCTTAAGCACATAATACAAGTTTGGAATCAAATATACACATTTAACAAAATGGCTACAAATGGCATTTCTTGCTGACACTTGCATGAAATGGAACTTAAAAGCTATAAGTCATCCCAATGAACGAAAAGCACCATGAACCAAGTCTTCGTACCTGAAATAGCCCCCCAGTAACTTCAAGGTGAGTAAACAAGTTTACTCGTAGAGAATGAGCATGCATCGACTCGATTTCTTTAGAGATTTTTACATTGACTTGAAACAATTTAAAAAGGGTCATGCCACCTAATGTCTATGTCAAATGTTAGACTCAAGGAGCATCCTAAGCTACTCATGTGACTGAATTGAACCACGGCATACAAGTATACATGCTCAAGTATGCAAGTCAATATTAAAACATGATATTCGATATAGAAGCATACATTTACAAGTATACTAATCCATATTAAACAAGTTACGTAATGTCTAAGCATGCATATACAAATATATAATCAACATGAAAAACTCATGAATCAAGTATACTAAGCTAAATGAATTACGCATAAGACAAGCATACACAATACAAGTATACAAAATGAAATCCGATTGCACAAATCAAACTTACAATATGTAAGTATACTAAATAGGGTTTAGATATACAACCAAGGATACAAGTTTAAGTATGCTAAATGAGATCTAAATACACAAAACAAGTATACAGTTTCAAGTATACTAAATAAGATCTAATACACAAAGCGAGTATACAGTCTTAGGTATACCAAATAAGATCTAAAATGCAAAATAAGCACAAATTCATAAGTTACAAGTAATCCATGATTAACAACTTGAATTTAAATGTAAAATCAAACAGTGGAAAGACTAGGATCCTTGGCTGCAGACCAATCAAGTTATTCCGAGTTACTAGCCCGCAAGGTACTACCTAGTGCGCACGTGTATAAGTTATTCCGGGTAATTACGACCCATAAGGTACTACCTACTGCGCACTTCATATGACTTAGGAAACTCATGAATTCGTACTAGGGTCAAACCCTAGCCATCACATGAACATGATCCTTACAACCCTCTAAAAACAATAAGTTCAAAACTTATGCAAAATCAATAAGTTAAACCAAACTTATACATCTCAAATAACGTCTAGGAATGACTTTACATGCACATGCAAGATTGAATCCACACAACCCATGTCCTAGAGTTCAAGTTCACAATGACATTCACAATGTCGAATCTTCAGTGTGTGATTCGTTACACGCTATGACAATTTCATTTCAATATTAAAATGCAATCTCATATAAACGATCCCAATTTCAAATATGTTAAACAACATGGTATGGTCACTACACAAACCAACTCAAAAACTAATTTGGAACATTGAGACAACAAAATAGAGTTTAATGGAAACATGTTAATTAAATCTCTAGATTTTCTAAAACAACCCCAAATAGCCCCAAATGGATATATACAAGTGAGCAAGCCTAAGTCACTATCGTTATCAAGTTAAAACTCAATCAAACTAGTGGAACCATTAATTAGATTTTTAATTAATTCATTTAATTCAAAATCTCTAGATTTTTAAACTTATCTAAATGCTCTCAATTTAACATAGGTTAGAGAACATGCCAAGGCCTATTTTAATCTCACATTACAATTTGTTTTCATGCTTGTTTCAACTATGTGAATTAAACTTTCATAAACGATAAATATTAAATAAGCTTTGCAATTCTTATTCAAATGCTCCGAATTTAATATATGTTACTCAACATACCAAGGCCTAATTTACTAGCATGCCACAATTTAATTCCAAGGTGCTTACCATCATGAGAATTAAATCTTAAACAAGAAAATAATTAAATGAAAGGTTTCAAAACCTAATCAAATACTCTAGATTTAATATATATGAAAGTACATGGCATGCACATTAAGGATATCAAGTCAGAATTTCAAGGAAATGAATAGTGCACTTGGAGCAAATTAATTAATCAAATTAATTAAATTTTTACTAGATTTCAAAACATCCCCGATCACTTTCAATTTCACATGTGTTAAAGAGTACATTAAAGCCTAACATAATATGCTAACACATATTGATTTCAAGCTAGATAAGGCCACATGAATTAATCTTTCACTTAAGATAAATATTAAATAAAAATTTCATTACTTGTCCAAAAACTTTCAATTTAATATATGTCAATGACCATGTCAAAAGGTAATATTCTATTATGCTACATGTTTAAACCAAGTTATGAGCAACTGGGAAAACCAAATCTCATACAAGAAAATAATTAAATAAAATCTCTAGATTTGATATCAAAGCAAGTAAACAAGTTGTATAAGCATCACAAGTATGAAATATAACAAGAAAATAAATTATAACATCCCCTACCTCAATTTGAGATGAAAATCTCAAAGGCCCACCGAAATAAAAGTGCTCCGAATTCGACGATACTGAAGGGTTTTGTCAGGGACAACACGATGAACAAGAATCTCCAAGAAGCCCCATGAAAATCACAACTTGACTTCAAACCCGAACTCAAATTTTGGCCAAAAACGGGTTCTAATTAGGGTGAAAGGTAGAGCACGACAAGGCGAACAACAAACGTTAAAACCGAAGACTTTTCACTAAGGAAATCAAGTGGAGGAGAAGAAGAAAAGGTGGCAGCCCAAGGAGCTCCCATGGCTGTTGGCCAAAAGGGGGAGGAAGATGATCACAATCTGACTTTTCTTCTTTAAGTCCCCTATTTATAGAAAATCTAAAAAAGTGCCCCGAAAAGGCCCCACTAGGTCTGGAAAAGTGAAATTTGAGCAGACGAGCTCAAACGGTGAAACTCTGTGAACAAAAAAGATTCAAAATGAGAAAATATGAACAAGGGAAGAAACAACATTGAAAACCAAGTCCCGAGGAGAGAGATATGCCCTGAACAAGTTCGGCGGCAACTAGGGTCAGAAACTCTGAAACTGGAGAAAAACAACTAGAATGAAATTCTAAGAGTACACGACTCGACAAAATGTGAAAATGAATCCTGTACGAGGATCCAGGCTCCAGATGAGGTATTTTTGCAATAACTTTCATTAATTGCACAATAGCCCCTCCAAAAAGTGAAAACTGCACTAATGGCCTAGAATGAAAATATCTTCAAAAAATATTTTCTTAAAAACCCCTGAAATAAAATATTTTCAAAGATATTTACAAAAAACACCCCAAGAAAAGAAAAATATTCTGAAGAACTGTGCATCCATGCCCCTACGGACACTGGGAGCAACCAGAGTACTTTCTTGCAAAAGTAAAGATACGTATTTCGTGGAAACCACTTAGAATGAGGTACATGAAGTCAAAAACTAACTTCGAGCATGAAAAGTGAGGTTGTGCCAAAAACTGAAAAACGGGGGAAAGACAGAATAGGGAAAGGGACGAAATAGGGAAAATGACAAAAAGTGAATAGTGTCCGAAAAGTGAAAATGCGGAAATGACTCGGTCCTCAAAGGAAGTTGTCAATCCGAATGAAAGAGTCTCAGAAACCATTTCCGAGCACTCAAGATGACACTTTGCGACGAGAAACAAAGCTCAGAAAGGAAAACTAAACGGAAAAAAATTATCCGTAAAATTTCAGAAAAAGGAAATTGAGGCAAATGACCAGGTCATTACAACAAGTTTAAGGGAAGGAGTTATAATAGGAACTTGCCTTCAGTTTTAGTTTTGAAAAGAAAATGTGACATGGCTAGAGTTTGGCTT
The DNA here is from genome assembly GCF_030987335.1 of Cornus florida. NCBI lineage: Eukaryota > Viridiplantae > Streptophyta > Magnoliopsida > Cornales > Cornaceae > Cornus > Cornus florida. The sequence continues at coordinate 69,161,801 of NW_026775577.1, forward strand.
TAGTGCAGGACGTATGAGTTCTCCCCAATATAGTGTGCATTTAGGTGGTTCGTTATGGGTTAAAAGCCTCAAATAACTAATCATCTTGTGTTATGAGTTCACAACCAGACACCGTTCCCAAATTTTCCACATTGTTTGACTTCGCGTTCATTTATAAGTTCATATAACCTAGGGTTGTAACTTGTTGTAACTTATGGAATATTACCATTGGAATGGCTTGCTTTATCTATTGTGGATTGCTTTCAACTTGTTTCACTTAAAGCTTAGGATAATTCCTTAGCTTCCTCATTGAAAATAGATGTTAGGAGGCATGATCCACATGTGTTGGTTTATATTACATTGCGAGAACCAATAAAACTTTAGGGTATACGCATATGCATCATCCTACTGAGTAACTTGTTTACTCACCCTAGTTGATTTGAGTCTTTTTCAGGTAAATAAGTTTTTTCCATGGATGGGCATTGCTCTTAATGTATTATGAATGTAGTGTCATAGACACACCTCTTTTGATAGCATGAAAAATGTTTAGCGTGCTTGCTTTGACGTATTTTTGTAATTATTGACGTATGAAACATGTTTTTGGATAATTGACATATAATGAGGCCATGAGCCAATGTATTTCATTTTGTTATGTTAATTATGTATGTTGGTATGTTCACAAACTTGTACACGTTTAAAATTTATGTTGGACTATTGTATATTGGGGATTTGAGGCTTGTATGAAGCCCCTTTGCATTTTCAAGATCTGCAGAGTTTCTGCAGAATCTCGAGTTGTTTCGGTCGACTGAAACATCATGTCGGACGACCGATGGCTAATTGGAATAGTTTAATTCCAATTCCAATAGCCATGTCATGGTTTGGGCCACAACCGGTCGACTAGTTCTCAATTTCGGAAGACTGAAGTGGATTGCTCACGTTGGCTCATTACAGACAACCGAAATGCCATTTCGGACGACCGAAATGCTGTTGACTTTGTTGGGTTAGCTGCCTTGGCATGTTTATGCCTTTGTATGCCCCCGTTTTGCATTTTGACCTTTTATGAGTAATTTTAGGGCATACATGATCTAGTTTGACCTAGATTATGCTTTCTTATGTGTCATTGGAGCCAAAAGGCACCATTTGACCATTTTGTCTTAGCTTTTGCATTGGGATCCGTTATCGGGTCAGATTACTAGTTGGCGTACTAGGTTCTCCATAATTCAGGCTGTCATAAGTGGTATTAGAGCCTGAAGTTCGAAACCTTACGACAACAGGATTTTGAGTTTACCACATGTTTCTTACTAACATGCTTTGATATGTTCACATGATTACATGCTTAATTGATTAAGTGTTTAAGGGCTTTCCTTAACTGTTTTAGCATGATTGTATGTTGCATACATCTTCGTGCTTTGTGTTTCACGCATTCACTGAGTGAGTTGCATTCGGTCGTAATAACTTGTGTTGTTATTGACCTTGTCCTTCGTACATATAACATCATAGTTAGGACACGTAGAGAGTCTTCACGTCAGGCTGGAGGGGATGAGCAAGTGGATGACACCAAGCTTATAAGGAACCTTCCTAGGAGGGCCAGAGCTCATGCTCACGGTGTGGTTACTAATCCACCACGGGTTCTTACAAATGAGGAACAAATTGCACAGGGAGTGGCTCTTAGGATTTTAGAGTCCATTCAGGAGTTTTTTCATAGACAGTTTACGGGGATACAGATTCCTGCACATGTACTAGTGCCGACACTAGCACCAGTAGTCAATGAGGCATTAGACTACTTCATGAAGCTTTAGAGGGTAAAGATTGATCAGTTCGCAGGGAGTTCGGATCCATTGGTTTCAGAGGCATGGCTTGACCTCATGGTTCGCAAGTTGGATAGTATGGCAGTGCCTAAGGACAGGTTGAGGATCTCTTTGACCTCTTCCATGTTCATGGGCGATGCAGAGATCTGGTGGAGGTCCATCACTAATGTCCACAATGTTGAGACGATGACTTGGGTTGCTGATGAGCATTGAATATTACATATTCGAGCCCCTAAATATGCATATGTTAAGACCTAAAGTGACACTTTAATCCAGTTTTAGACTGGTTTATGTTTATCTCATGTTTTTAGGTACTTTCCCAAAGAAATGGTTAAAACTGAGCTTTTCTGATGAAAAAACTGACATCACCTTGATTGGCGAATTGGATTTATCAAGGGGTTTGCACTCATTAAATATAAAACTGACATTGAAGACTACAAAGTCGTTGCCGGTCATTTGAAGCAAGCCAATAGTCAAAAAGGGTGATTTTAGAGAAGTTCAAATGTTAAGGCTCGAGCCTATTTTCCTAAGGCTTGAGCCTCAACCCAATAAAAGCAAGAATTCTAACCAAGGCAGCCAAGGCTCGAGCCCAAATTTAAGGTTCTCGAGCCCTAGCAAGAGTGCTTGAACCCAAATTACGTCAAAATTGTAACGACCCTGAATTTTACAAACCTAGTGTCCTGCAATGACACGAAACGGATCTAAAATGTGGAAGCAAAACATAAACAAGTCTATAGAGATGTACATCATCCCTAAGACACGAGAGAGGCCATCCCAGGAGTCCCGTGACTCAATAGAAGTGAGACCGAGGTTAGGATTCCAAGGAATGGACCAAGGGCAAAATGGTCATTCCAAAATAAAATGGGTGCCACTATGCACACCATTAGATAGACAACGAAAAATCAACAAAGCTAGACTCAAGAATCACTTGATTCAGATTCTGGACGAAAATGATATGAAGATAGAGCGAAATGACATCCTTCGATTAGGAGATGCCACAACCTTGTCTCACCAAACTATCATAACTCCCACTGTGATTTGACTCTGAGAAAGGCATTTATAGAATTTCAAAAAGTGCCCCGAACGGGCCCCGCCGAGTGTGGAAAAGTGAAATTTAAGCAAACGCACTCAAATGGCAAAACTCCGTGAATGAAAAAGAACCGTAATGAGAAAAAATGAATAACAGAAGAAACGGTGTCGAAAACTAAGTCCCGAGCAGAGAGATATGCCCCAAACAAGTTTAGCGTTAATCGAGGCTAAAAACCCAAAAACTGTAGGGATCGATCGCAAGACAATTCTAAGAGTATATGACTTGACAAAATGTGAAAATGAATCTCGTAGAGGATTTAAGCCCCAAGGAGACACTTAGCAATTAACTTTCTTTAATTGCCCTACATAAAAGGATAACTGCGCAACTGGTCCAGAATGAAAATATCTTTAAAAACCCCTGAAATAAATATCTTCAAAAGATATTTATGAAAAACACCCCAAGAACATCAATGTTTCTAAAGAATCCTTTCATCCACGCCCTTGCGGGAAAAAGGAACAACCGGTGAGCTTTTCTCTAAAAGTAAAGCTACGCGTTTTGATGAAAACAATCGGAATGAAAACTCATGAAGTCAAAACTCAACTCTGAACACAAAAAGTGAGGTTGTGCCAACAAAGTGACATACAGGGAAAAAGACGAAAAATGAATAGTATCAAAAAAACAAAAAATGTGGAAATGACTTGGTCCATTAAAGAAGTTGTCAATGCAAAGGAAAGAGTCTCGAAAACCATTCCCGACCATTCGAGATGACACCAAGTGATGAGAAACCGAACTCGTAAGAAAGAATTCAACGAAAAAATTTCATCCGTAAAATTCTGCGAAAATGGAAAGGAAGGAAAATGACCGGGTCATTACAAACTACCCTCCTTAAAGAGATTTTGTCCCCGAAATCAGAAACATTCCCAAAAGAACCGAACAAGGACCAAACCCATGGTCACACCAAGGAGTAGATCATAAAGTACCCAAGGACAGCTCCAAAGGTCCCAAGATCAACGAAGAGACACGAAACCTTATACAGTGAGACACCTCTCTAAACGAATTGACATACTAACCCAATGTCAACCACCTAAAGGAGACCAAGGCAACTACACGTTGAAATAAGGAACACAACTAGAAGCAACGTGGCAGCACGAATAGCTGCTAGAATCTACCCACAACATACTCAAGGTACGGTAGCATCGACAGCATCAAGCGCCCGCCCACACTCACATTACTAGCTAGGTAATGCAAGGTAGCATCAACGGCAACTAAGTACTCACCCACCACACACAACTTATACGGTAGCATGATAGTATAAAGCCCTAATTCGTCACCTACTCCCAACAAGCTTACCCGTGAAAACTATCGATACAAATGACATCAATGTCAAAATGATCATTACCAAAAGCACCACGAATACCAGGCATTTTGTAAGAGTTGAGATATAGTCCAAAGATGTCCGGCCAGACCATCTGGCCAATCCCAAAACTCTGACAACAATGTCATAGGTACCGCTAGACTTAAGGCCTTAAATCCTCAATACTGGAAAAATTGACTACCCCAAGTCTCAAAACACCGTTGTTAACCACACCAGTCATAAATCTAAAGCCTGACAAGTCTGTGACGTCAAGCCAATGGATTGGACCTTATAAAATCAAACAACATCACCATCGCCCTAGTCACAACGACTCCCAACATGACAATGCACCCCAAAATCCTCCATATCATCCTAAAGCTGACCTACTACAAGGCTACACCTAGGAATCAAGACACCGAATCAAACTCACACACACAATCCCGACAACCAAGGTCATACAGCCCCAAGCACAGTACAGGAATGATAACAGAAATGAGCTAAATAAAGCAATTAGTCATTAAAACATACATATATATATACACAAGTATACAATCACAAGTATACTATACAATATTGAAATGGAAACGCAATATATACATATACAAGTATACATTCACAAGTATACTAAGCAGTACTAAATCCATGGTCAACAAATATACAGGCTTAAGTATACTATACCAAAATGAAATGAAACAAACAACACGCAAGCATACTAGGTACAGGTATACTAAACATAAATGAAAATTCATGTACCATACTACTAAACACATAGTGTACAAAGGCAATCAAATATGCTACCTATAACATAGGGGTCAAGTAACAGAGACACGCTACACATCACCTATGATGTTAGCATGATAAACAGATATAGTAAAAGGAAAACACATCATCTCTATCAGCACATAACTACCAAATAGTCACATCCCCTAAACATGTTTCTAAGGCATGCTCAAAATGACTTGGCATATAAACAAGTAAGAAGGACTATACAAATAACAACCCCACAAAATCATATACAAGAAAGGATGAAATGCCTCTAAAAAGGACAATCTCACCGAGAGTGAATCTCAAAAATCCGGATGAGTCCATTCTCTCACCGTGAGGAAATGAATCATCTCCTAGAATAGACACTAAAGTTCCTGTCGTGGGTTCCTTACAGAATGAATTTCTCCTACCTAAGGAAGAAACTTCGTAAAACAAGAATGTATCTAAGGGGTACAACAGACTCCAAGACAATGCCCCAGCATCAGTCTCTACTAACTAAGCTAGAACAACCTGCAATGCCAAAATAAGACATAGAAATAAACAGCTACTAAGTAACATAGCAACGGACTGCATACTCACACAAATAGTAAAGAACCACATAAGGCATATTAATGTATGCATCATACAATCATATTAAGGATGACAAGCACATGCAATACGTTAAGGCAAACAAGCATACCTAACATGCTAAGTAAACAAGCGTAAAATAACGAACTAAAACAACCAAGCATATACAATGTACTTAAGCCGACAAGCATACACAGTATGCTAAGGCAGACAAGCACATACAACATGCTAATATTTACAAATATATACAATGTACTAAAGCAAGCAAACGTATATATCATGCTGAGACAGTTAAAGTAAACTTCTAAACATACGTCCACATAAGCACGTAAACATGTTATCAATTCAGAACATATTATCAAGAAGTAACTAAAAACATAGAGCATGGCAACACAAGCATGATATGCACCCAAAACCCGTTATCCTAAGGTTTTCGAACCCGGATGCTCTGATACCACCTGTGAGAACCCTGAATTTTACAAACCCAGTGTGTCATGTGATGACCCAAAACAGATCCAAAATGTGAAAGCAAAACATAAACAAGTCTATAGAGATGTACATCATCCCTAAGACACAAGAGAGGTCTTCCCAGGAGTCCCGTGACTCAATGGAAGTGAGACCGAGGTTAAGGTTTCAAAACACTCCAAAGAATGGACCAAGGGAAAAATGGTCATTCTAAAATGAAATGGGTGTCACCGTGTACACCATTGCATATGCAACAAAAAATTAACAAAGTTAGACTCAAGAATCACTTGATTCGGAATCCAAACGAAAAAGATATGATGATAGAGCGAAACGACGTCCTCTGATTAGGAGATACCACAACCCTATCTCACCAAAACTATCATTACTCCCATTGTGATTTGAATCTGAGAATGGCATTGGTAACATTGGAAAGATGACTTCAAGATCTTGAGGTTAGACTCAAAAATGACACAATTTGGACAATAAATGAAGAAGTTATAACCATTTGAAGTCGGAGTAACAGTGCTGTCCCAAAACCGAAAAATGAAGAACTGAAGTGTTTAGGTGACCGAAATGCCATTTCAGTCAACTGAAATGAACCTAAAATGACCCCAAATCTGAAAACGAAGGAAAAATGCATCGATCGACTGAAATGATGCATCGGTCAACCGGTTGTGGGCCAAACAGTACTTTGATAAGCGCCGAATACTGTATATTCAAGCGCCCTAAATTACATTAACAAAGTCCATTAATTGATTATTTTATGTAGATTATCTCCATTTGCATGTTTTTGTATATTTTCAGGTTAAATTGCAAAAAGGAAGCAAAAATGATGCCTTGTGGAATTTTGAACAAAAAGGGTGCCAATTCTGAAATTCTGGCAGCAGTAGAACCTGACTTTTGTCGCCATTTTTGACCTAGCAAACTCAAGAACTGGACTTCCATCATAACATGAAAGATTTAGAGCTCTGAATCAGCTTTCCAAATCTTCAAGCGGTTCATCATTCGGAGTTCGGAGCAGAGAGTTATGATCTTCTTAACAGAGGTGCGCAGAACTGCCTGGCAGCACTGAAGTACTGCCTTTCTCCCCATTTTCGACCAACCAGACTTGAGAATTGGGTCTTCATCAAAACATGAAGTTTTTAAAGCTCTGAATCAGCTCTCTAAATCTTCAAACAGATCATCATTCGGAGTTCGGAGCATAAATTTATGGTTATTCTTCCACAGTGGGTCAGAGATGGGCAAGAATTGCATGTTGCTCATTACACTAATTTAGAGTGCTCGAGACCACCCTTCGAGTGCTCGAAATTCTGGCAGATTGCACTCGGAAATGGCTCAATTTCAGCCACTTGCACATTGGTTTCCTCAATGCCATCTTCCTTCTTTATGAAGTGGTTGGAGGTGTTCCTTGGAGGAGAGAGAGCCTTGACTTGAGCTTGATAAGAGAGAGGGAGGCCACACAATTCATTATCTTTCATTTCTACAAGATTAGAGGAGAGAGAAGAGAGCAAAAAAAAAAAAAGGTGTGTTCTTGAAGCAAAGGAAGGAGCACGAAAATGGAGTCTTGGATGGAGCTTCTTCCTTCTTCTAGCTTAGCAATGGGTAACTAACTCTTTCTCTAGGGTGGTGATGAAGTCCCTCCCTTGTAAGCATGTCCTAGGGTAGTCTATATTGGGGGATTGCAATGTATATTTATGGTCTTTTTCATAGCTAAGAGCACTTCATTTGGTGTAATGAATATGTATGGATGATTTCTTCAAGCTCATTATTTTATGTTAGGTGATGTCTTGTATTAATCTTTTTGCTTGAGTTTACATGGTGAGAATGGAAACAAGGTTATGAAATGATTTAATGGCATGTTGATAGGTGACTTTGATAGACCATTGCTTAGGAAATCCTTTGATGGTGTATGCTTAATCTCTAGCTCCATGTGCTTCATCATTTTGTCAAGAATTTGATAGTCTTTCATTTAAGTAAACGTGTATAAGCTACACCTTAGTTAGGTAGTCTAAACATGTTTACCCTTTTGATGGATTATACTTGTTTGAGACCTAATCTACCTCTTGATTACTTACATGGCAACTTGTGTTGCAATGTAGTTCTTGACCATCATATGTTGTTTTTCCCCTAATTAGGTCTAATCTAGCATGTGTATAGGGATGGAGGCGGATTCACTTCCTTAGTCTTCTTTACTCGTCTTTCATCTCTTAAATTCTTGCAAGTTGTTCATTAATGCATATTTCAATTCATAGTATAAGTGACAAACAATCAACAACTCTTTATTACACCTCATCATCCTAAGAATGATTCTAGACATTTAGGTTGCTTTAGACTAGCGTAGTCCCAGTGGTTCGACTTACCCGACTAATAGCCCTATTTTACAATGATTCGTGCTATTGCGAAGGTTGATGTATAGTTAATCAACCGATCAATTTTTGGCACCATTGCCGGGGACTTGCAAACGGTTTAGCAACCAAAGTTTAGGGTTAAATTTAGTTTGATTGTGCATATTGTGTTTTGTGCATATTTTTCGTGTGGTTTAACCATTTTCGTGTTGTAAGATTCTAGGGACTTGAATCTCGCCGTGGGAACGCTAGCAAAGCGTAAGTCTAGAGGACCCTTGGTAAGTTTCTTGACCTTTTAGTTTCACATTGTAAGATATCGTGCATGTGTTAAGTTTAGAAGTAGTTAATTTATTTGCAAGCCCTTGTTGAGGCTATATTATTGTTTTAATTCTGTGTATAAGCATTGGTCCTTGTCGTGGCCTTTTATTTTCTGTCTTGATAATTGAGGAGAAAGGGAACATCGTATATGGAGTTATGGATAATGAATTGCTTTGTTGATTATATGCTGTGCTGTTGATGTTTGGTCGTAGGTCACTCTCTCTACCCACACTTGACTCGCCTATTGATATAAATTCACTTGAAAGAACTCTTAGATGGAACCTTAGGGAACCCACTCTTACAAGGGATCTTGAAACTGAATTTAATACAATGGGGGATAACGTAGGAAATCCGGGGAATGAAAGGGCTGAAATTCCTAATGTAGAACCAATAACTCTTAGAGATCATTTCATCCCTACCACTTATGCTTCTCCTTCTTGCATAGTAATGCCAAACATCGATGCAGCTCAATATGAGATAAAATCAAGCACCATCCAAATGCTTCCATCATTTCATGGCTTTGATAATGAAGATCCATATAAGCATCTTGATGAGTTCCTTGAAATCTGTTCGACCATCCGGTTGAGAGGTTTTCCGGATAATGCACTCCATCTCCATCTTTTCCCATTCTCCCTAAAGGATAGGGCAAAATATTGGTTGAACTCCCTCGCTCCCAACTCTATTACTTCTTGGGCTCAATTGCAACAAGAATTTCTTAAGAAGTATTATCCGGTGAGTAAAACCAACCAAATGAGGCGTTCCATTCTAAGCTTTTCTCAAGTTGATGGAGAACAACTCCACGAGACTTGGGAAAGGTTACAAGATCTTCTTCGGAAGTGTCCTCATCATTTGATCCCAAAATGGCAATTAGTGCAAGCTTTCTATGCCGGCTTGACCGACACCCATAGATTCATGGTTGACTCTTCTTATGGTGGGATGTTCATGTCCAAGAATGCGGATGAGGCTTGGACCCTACTTGAGAATTTAAGCGAAAATTCACTTCAACATAATTCTCGTAGGGCTCCGGCCTCAACCAATGCAAAGAACACCAACCCTTGTCAACCAAAATCAATAAGGGAGGAATCATCTCAAGTGGATGCCATCGCTCATAAATTCTACCAATTGATGGCACCACATCTTCCTCCTTCATTGTCTTAAAATTTGGCAAGTTCAGTTTATGCTTCATGTACTAGTCCATTCCATCTCTCGGAAGATTGCCCCATACCGGAGCAATTTCCCAATCCCAACCAAGAGCAAGCTAATGCCATATTCTCACGGCCCAAGAACAATCCATATTCCAACACCTACAATCTGGGTTGGCGAGCTCATCCGAATTTCTCGTGGCGGCAATATGCCCCACAAAATTCCCAATTCCAAAACCAAGGGCAGCAAAATCAGCCCTCTTCTCAATATCAAGGTAGACCATTTCAAGCCTCTTCAAGCTACCGGCCTCCTTACAATCCAAATGTTTCCAATCAACCTCCTGTGTGTCCAACTGACGAGATAGTAGCTGCAAACAAGCAAATGATGGAATCATTGAACAAGCAAATCATGGATTCCAATAAGTAACTCTTGACATCTTTGCAGCCTACTCTCCAAATGGTTCACTCTCATACTCAATCCATAGCTAATCTCGAAAATCAAGTGGGCCAAATAGCTAACTCGGTGAATCAATTGCTTCAAAAGGATAAGGGCAAGCTTCCCTCTCAACCTTTTGAAAATCCTAGAGGAATGCATGTGATTGATGAAACCCCTCCTCCGAGTGGGCCGACTCATGAACAAGTTCAAGCTATCACCACCCTTCGGAGTGGTAGAGTGGTTGACAACAAGGTCGATGGAGACAAAAGTGAGGAAGTTTCTCCTTTGAAAAATCCAAATCCAAGCTCTTCTAATCCAAATCCAAGCTTTTCCAATCCAAATTCTTATCCAAATACCATTCCCGGAAATCCCACACATGTCACCCCAAATGTGGAAACTACTTATGAGCCAAAAGCTCCGTTTCCTCAACGTCTTCAAGAGTCGACACATTTTGGGAACAAGAATTGTAAAATTCAAGACATGTGGGAAGTTTTCAAGCAAGTGAAGATTAACTTGCCCCTCTTGGATGCTATCAAGCAAATCCCTCCCTATGCAAAATTTCTCAAAGATTTGTGCACTCAAAAGCGCACATCTAGCAATCATTTGCCAAAAAAGGTGAGGTTGACTGAAAATGTTAGTGCTATCATTCAGCACAGCACTCCTCCGAAGTATAAGGATCCGGGTACCCCCACAATCTCTTGCGTCATTAGTGGCAGCAAAATCGAGAGGGCCCTCCTTGACTTAGGCGCTAGTGTGAATTTAATTCCATATTCAGTCTACCTACAACTTGGTTTGGGAGATCTTAAGCCAACTTCCGTGGTTTTGCAACTTGCCGATAGATCGGTCAAGCATCCACGAGGCATTCTTGAGGATGGTATCATCAAAATGGACAAATTCTACTTCCCAGTAGACTTTGTGGTTCTTGATACGAAACCGGTCCATAACCCAAAAAAGCACATTCCCGTGATCCATGGTAGGCCATTTTTAGCCACGGCTAATGCATCAATTAATTGCCGAACTGGGGTGATGGACATTGCTTTTGGAAACATGCAAGTCAAACTCAACATCTTTCATGCAACTCAACATCCCTCCAATGAGGATGATTGTTTTCTTGTGGATGTCATTGATGAAGTGGTTAAAGAATCTCTCCCCTTCATTCTAAGCAAAGATCCTCTTGAAACTTGCATGTCCCATTTTGACTTCTCAAACTTTGATGTTGATCAAGCCATTCAAGAAGTCAATTCCTTGCTTGATATTAATGCTATCATGGATATACCTCCTTGGAAAATTCCAAAAGAATCACTTCCCCAACTTTCCATTACTCCTCCGGTCCCATCATTGCTATCTCCGCCACAACTTGAGCTTAAGCGACTCCTGACCCATCTCAAGTATGTGTTCCTTGGTCCAAAGCAAACCTTTCCGGTCATCATTGCCTCGGACCTTTTAGCAGTGCTCCAAGAGCATAAAGAAGCTATTGGTTGGACAGTGGCAGATTTGAAAGGAATTGACCCATCCATTTGTATGCACCGCATTCATATGGAGGATGACGCAAAGCCTACTAGAGAGGTCCAGCGCCGGTTAAATCCAAATATGAAGGAAGTGGTCATGAAAGAGGTGATCAAATTGCTAGATGCGGGAATCATCTACCCTATCTCTGATAGCAAGTGGGTGAGCCCCACACAAGTTGTTCCCAAGAAATCCGGTCTCACCGTTGTTGAAAATTCGGCGGGTGAGCTCGTGCCACAACGAACCACCACCGGGTGGCGTGTGTGCATTGACTACCGGAAACTCAATTCGTCAACTAGGAAGGATCATTTCCTACTCCCATTTATTGATCAAATCATAGAAAGGCTAGCCGGCCAAAGCTTCTATTGTTTTCTTGATGGTTATTCCGGCTATAACCAAGTGGCAATCGCCCCCCAAGATCAAGAGAAAACAACATTCACATGTCCCTTTGGTACTTTTGCCTATCGACGCATGCCTTTTGGGCTTTGCAATGCGCCGGCAACGTTCCAAAGGTGCATGATGTCCATATTCTCTGATATGGTTGAAAAGTTCTTGGAAGTTTTCATGGACGATTTTTCCGTATTTGGCTCCTCCTTTGATTCGTGTCTCAAAAATTTGTCTCTGGTGCTCCAAAGATGCAAAGAGACGAATCTCATTCTAAGTTGGGAGAAAAGCCACTTCATGGTCCAAGAAGGCATTATTTTAGGACATGTCATTTCTAAGCGGGGAATCGAGGTAGACAAGGCAAAAGTTAAATTAATCTCTAATCTTCCTCCTCCGAATTTCGTCCATCAAATTCGTTCTTTTCTTGGCCATGCCGGATTCTATCGTCGCTTCATCAAAGATTTTAGCAAAATCTCACGGCCCTTGTGTAATCTCTTAGCCAAGGATGTTCCGTTCAATTTTGATGACGCTTGCATGGAAGCTTTCATCAAACTTCGCACTCTCCTCTCATCCGCCCCAATCATGAAACCCCCTAATTGGTCTCTTCCCTTTGAGATCATGTGTGATGCATCCGACTATGCATTAGGGGTAGTTTTGGGCCAACGTGTGGATAAACTTCCGCATGTCATTTATTATGCTAGCAAAACTCTCTGCGATGCCCAATTGAACTACACCACCACTGAAAAAGAATTGCTAGCTGTGGTGCACGCCTTGGATAAATTTCGCTCTTATCTTCTTGGCTCCAAGGTCATCGTCTTTTCGGATCATGCCGCTCTTAGGCATTTGTTAGCGAAAAAAGAGACAAAACCCCGTTTAATTCGATGGATCCTCCTACTTCAAGAGTTTGACATTGAAATCCGGGACAAAAAAGGGACCGACAATGTTGTCGCCGATCATTTCTCTCGCTTACTTATTGAGAAATCTTCAGAATTCGCAGCCATCCGTGATTCCTTTCCGGATGAGCAACTTCTTCAAGTTTCACATTCTTCTCTTCCATGGTTTGCGGATATTGTCAATTATCTTGCGGTTGGCAAAATTCCAGCTCATTGGTCCAAACAAGAGAGGGACCGGTTTTTCTCCCAAGTCAAGCATTTCTTTTGGGAAGATCCAGAACTATTCAAGTATTGCCCGGACCAAATCATCCGGCGATGCATTCCTGAAACCGAGGCCACAAGCATTCTAAATTTTTACCATACTCTTGCTTGTGGAGGCCATTTCAGTGCCAAAAAGACCGCTAACAAAGTTCTTCAAAGCGGATTCTTTTGGCCTACCTTGTTTCGGGATGCATACAATTTTTGCAAATCGTGTGAACGATGTTAAAAACTTGGATCCATGTCCCGAAGAGACATGATGCCCCTCACTAACAATTTAATTGTTGAAATTTTTGATGTATGGGGGATTGACTTCATGGGACCATTTCTATCTTCTTATGGCTATGAGTACATCCTTGTAGCGGTGGATTATGTGTCTAAATGGGTTGAAGCCGAGGCTACCAAAACCGATGATCATAAAGTCGTGATCCAATTCATTCAGTCTCATATCTTTAGTCGTTTTGGTATGCCCCGAGCAATCATTAGTGATGGCGGATCTCATTTTCGAAATCGTTATCTCAAATCCGTCCTTGCTAAGTATTCCGTCATTCATAAGGTTGCTACACCTTACCACCCTCAAACGAGTGGTCAAGTAGAGATTTCTAACCGGGAAATTAAGCACATTTTGGAAAAAACAGTTAGACCGGACCGCAAAGATTGGTCATTAAGGCTAAACGATGCGCTTTGGGCTTACCGGTCAGCTTATAAGACACCCATTGGCATGTCGCCATATCGACTTGTCTTTGGCAAAGCATGTCATCTCCCGGTAGAATTAGAGCACCGTGCTTATTGGGCCATAAAAAGGTTCAATTTTGATCTCAAACAAGCCAGCTCTAATTGTGCGTTGCAATTAAATGAACTTGAGGAATTGCGTAATGAAGCGTATGAAAGTGCAAAAATCTACAAGGCAAAAACTAAAACTTTTCATGACAAACACATCGTCAAGAAGTCTTTTGCCCCGGGACAAAAGGTTTAGCTTTTCAATTCCCGCTTGAAACTCTTTCCAGTAAACTCCGGTCAAGATGGGATAGTCCATACATTGTCACTACTGTCTTTCCTCATGGAGTAATCAAACTTTAAGATCCTGCAAATGGATCACTCTTCAAGGTTAATGGCCAACGGCTTAAGCCTTGTATTGATGGCACAATCCCAGCCCGCAAAGTTGAGAAAGTCCTCTTGACGGACCCAATTTATGAGGATTAGTGCCAACTCTAACTTCGTCTAGCTATCGACATTAAATTTAGCAAAGCAAGAGAAGAAATTCTTTCGATGTTCATGCTTCCCTCTCCCAATAAAATTGCTTGAGCCTTGAGTTTTCTGGAAATTCGCTAAGGAAAGCCAAAAATTTGTCCTCATCCGAAAGTGTCTCTAATTGCGTTCCAAACTTCACATTAGGCTTTCCTAGACCTTCTGAAACTTTCTCCTTCACTCCTGGAAATTTTTAGATCTATCCGGCAATTTCATTGGCTTTGGAATGCTACTCATGTGCATAAACTCTCATTTTTATTGCATTCTTAAAAAAAAAAAAATTCTCAAAAATTTTCAATGAATCGTGTGAGGTTGCAAAAGCTTGAAGTGATGTGGAATGGTTTGAAAATTTTCCCAAATTGTTGCAAAGTTTGAAAATTTTAGATGCATTGGAGTGACTGTTGCACAGTTCTTGCAACAAGTTGAAAATTTTCCCAAAATTTCCCATGTATTGGAATGGAATGAATTTGCAAAGTTTAAAAATTTTTCTCCAAAAATTTCATTCATCCATGCTCTGTGTGATGTTGTAAAAGTTGGAAATTTTTCCATGCAATTGACATTCATACATGCATCATTAAAGAAAAAATTTCCATAAAAAAATTTTCCATGAAAAATTTCCATGAAATTTTTTTTATCATCCATGCAAAATTTCAATTTTTCCATCCATGCATATTTCTTAAAATTCAATCCATGCATAGGAAAAATGCATGCATTCCATGCATTTCTATATTGCATGCCTTCTTTCATATCCGAGCCATTGTGGGTTGCATGCATTCCTTCATCTTGCTTGCATGGCCTCACATTGCAACATTCATTTTCCATGTTGCCTTATGTTGAATAATGATGCCCATTGTCAACTAAGCTCTTTTCATAATGTTGCTCACACTACATAATTCGAGTGCTCGCAACTGCTCGAAGCTTCATCCAACTCTTCTCACCTCACATCCGAGCTCTCTGTCAACACTTTGAGCACTCCAATTTCTAGTTTGAGTGCTCAAAAATCCCTCCCATCATTCGGTTGCTTCTGCCTCCAGTTCGAGCAATCACAACTACCCTTTGGAGTGCTCGCGGTCCATGCATTAAACCACCGAACCTACTGCTCTCAATTCGAGCACTCGCAATACCATTTCGAGTGCTCGACATTGCTTACACCAAACACCCGAGACACTGCCTTCATTTCGAGTGCTCGCAGGCTCATTTTCGAGCACTCAAAGTTAACCTCATCTCCTCTGACCACTCAACACTCCACCCTCTCGGCACTCCCACAAACCCAACACCATCCTCAACCTCAACCCATAACCCAACACCACCACGCTCGAACCTTCACCACCATACACACCACCACTCTTCACACCATCCTCAACTCCAAACACCTCCCTCACACGAGCTACCAATATCCCTCTACTCTTGGCCATCACAACTCACAACACCATGCACCTTAACCTTACCACCAGCCTGCAACCAACCAAAACCAACTTCACCCCTCTCAGGAAACCAACCCTCAACCCACCAACTCCTTCACTCCCACAAACCCACAACCACCTCAACGACACCCATGCAAATCATTCAACCCTCCTCACGACTAACCCCCTCAAGCACACCAACCCCCATGCAAACCTCTCCCTCTCGGCATCCAATGCATGCCCCACAACCAACAACAAACAAACCAAATCCCACCATCCTTTTAACCCTCACAATACACACCCCCTCTGCATCTCACAACCAACCCACTTCCTCACTCATGCATGCCCATCAACCATGCATGACCATACAAACCCCTTCACTCTCACCCCCCAACTTTCTTCCTCTCTCTCTCTTAACCCAAGCAACCACAATGCATGAATCACCATGCATCCAACCGAGTCATAAACCAACTTCCCTCTCCACCATGCAACCACCATACATGCCACCATCTTGCTCTCGGCATCTCCAACACAAACCCACCACCCCATGCAAACCCACTTCACCACCATACCTCACAAGGCTCCTTCTAACCTCACAGCCCACACAACACCATCCCCAACCCCTCCTCAACCATGCATGCACCCAAACACACCTCACCACCATCATCAAACCAACCCACTCCATGCCACCCCTCACCTCAACACAAACACACCGCAGCCAACCATACCTCTCACAACCCTATCCAATCATCTTCCCTCATCTCCACCATCCAACACCACCTTGCATGCAACTCATCCACATCAACCCAAACCAAACCATCTCTGCCGGTTTCTAGAGCACTCGAAGCCAAGCTTCGAGTGCTCGCCATTGCCCAAGCTCTCTCACCCAAGCCAACCGAGCCCACTGCCCCATTCTAGAGCACTCGAAGTCCAACTTCGAGTGCTCGAACCAAGCTTACCCCCCCCCCTCCTCTTTTAAAAACCAACTCACCCCAACCACCTTCCCCCTCTTGGCTAGACCCAACCTCATCACCTTCCTTCTCTCTCTCTCACAAACAACCATCCTCAACCCAACACCCACACCACTTCTCACTCACCTCAATACCCCACCACCCCATCATCTCACCACCCTCTTCCTGCCTTCCTTCTTGCTCTCGGATACCCTGAAATTCAGGTTTGTGTCCTCTTCATTTGTTTTTCTTTTCCTTTGTTCATTCATGGTGTTTACAAGGAGGATGGGCTTATAATGTTAGAGTTTGGTTGTGTTGATGCTTTGTTATTGATTTGTTGATAATAGAGCTTGATTTGCTTGTCAAAAATTTTGGGTTTCATCATCCACCCCACTCATTTTCACCTTCTCCTTTTTGTGGTGCACGCCAGGTGTTCGCTGAAATTCCTCAACCAAGTCCACCTCTCTAAATGTCTCGTGCCGGTCCTTCTCGCCCTCCTAGACCCTCTGTGAGTGCCCGTGCTATCAATCGTGAGTGACCACATGATCCTTGGGATCGCAAACAACTCAACTACGAGCTTTCTTTTCCGCTCACAGATGCCTTTGACATTCTACCAACTACTTCGTGAGCTGTAGCCGAATTGACTAACCGGCGTCTACAGCACATTTGCGCGCCCCTTGCCAGGGTTGCCTACCCCCGTGTAGTGCGTCTCTTCTACCAGAATCTCCAATACCCTGAAAAGCCACCCATTTCTCTCACTACATCCATTGATGGCACCACCTATGCTTTCACTATGACTGACATCATTCAGGTTTCTGGTTACCCCATTGAGTGCCCCGATGACATTGTCAATCGTGAGAATCTCCCTTTATATGAGGAGCCGGATACATTAACTGTAGAGCAGATTGTCACTGCCATTGGCAATGTTGACGATCCTAATAGGCCCCGGTCTTTTATCCGCAAAACCAATCTTCTGGAACGCCTCTGGTTCATTGACACTGTTTTCAAGCACAATGTCTGCCCTTTGGTGCATAGCACCGAGCGTAGGGGCCTCCTTTTGCAAGCCTTATATGCCATGGACCAAGGCCAATGGTTCTCCATCCCGGAGCTCATTTGGACCACATTTATGAAGTTTTGGCATGACGCTCATAATGCACGGGCTCCGCGAGTTGAAAATCGGAAATTGCCTTTGCCGTTTTTCATCACTCGGCTCCTAAAGCACAAAGGCTTCATTGTTCCTCCCCATGAACCAAAAGGCGAAAAGATTAAAAATTTTACCAAGCGCCGGTGGATCAATGTTCTTAGCCATTCTAGTACCCCTCAGCCTGCTGCCCCCCTGTTCATCCAAGCTCCACCTCCTCCTCTTACTGAGGATGCTTCCCCGGCAGCAGCCGCTGCAAGGGTAGAGCGTCCGGTCGACTCTCAGCAGGACCGGGCTTTTATCCGGGCTAGCATTGCTGGTATTTATGAGCGGATGGATCGTTTTAAGAATTCGTTGTCTGCGTACACTCGGACTATGTGTGAGACTTCTTCACGTGCCGAAGAAGATCGTCGTCTTGCTGTTGAAGACCGCCGTGTCGCTGCTGAGGAACGTCGTTTGGCTTCCTCCGAATGGCGTAAGACTCAATCTCTCCTCCATTCCATCCTCGCCCAGTTACCCTCTGGCCCGTAGCTTGTTGCGAGTGTTGGACCTTATCTTTTTGTTTCATATGTAAATATTTCTCTTGTATCTTTTGTTTTCCTTTTGAACTTTCAGAATTTGCTATGTATAGGTTGCTCTAGTAGACATGATCTATGTACAGCTCTTTTGTAATCATGTAAACTTCCTTTTGAATGCAAATTCTCTCTTTTCTGTTAACTTTTTATTCATTATTTTTTTTTGTATTTATGCTTGTGCTATTAATGCTTTTTGTAGTTGTCTCTCTGTTTTTCATGATGCTCTCCAGGTTGCACAGTACAATTCAAGTTTGGGGGTTCTTCTCCCAATGCCTTTTCCTCCCCCTGGGTATTTTTGTTCTTTTTATTTTTCTGTCATTTTTTGTCTTTAACTTCAACCCATGTCCACATTGAGGACATTGTGTAGTTTAAGTTTGGGGGTGCAATATTGCATTTTTGGCATAATTTTGGTATCACTATTTTGTAAAGCAATGATAGTATAGCTTGAAACTTGTCAGAGACAAAGCATATGTTTAATACCTTGTGTATAGAAGCAATTGAGAAATTTTTGAAAATAAAGAAATTTGAATTTGAAGTGATCCTGCAAATACAATGTAGTCTGTATAAATGCCTCAATTAGATTCTTGCTGGATTTACACTCTTATAATCTTCACAATGCACAGATGCACATTGGAAACTTAACTGTGAGGCATGTAACTTGATTGACCTTGACCTTGGCCTAGTTAATCTGATTTGATGAACCTGATAGATGAATATCTTTGGCATGATATTTTGAGTTAAAAAAAAAAAAAATTGAAGATGAGAAAGAAAGAAAATAATGACCAGTTGAAGTTCGTAGCCTTTCCAACTTGAACTATTAAGCCCTATGGAGTGTCTATACACTTAACACCCTAAAGCTGTCTGGTTTGGGAGTTGTTGGCCTAACGCTTGCTACATGGGTTGGTTAGAAAGCTTAAAGGACTTAAACATTGCACAGTCATTCAAAAAAATGTGTGTAATAAACATGGTTTGTTGGAATTCGCAGCCTTTCCAACTTGAGCTATTAAGCCCTAGGAGTGTCTTTACACTTAGCACCCTAAATCCGTCTGGTTTGGGAGTTGTTGGCCTAACGCTTGCTACATGGGTTGGTTAGAAAGCTTAAAGGATTTCAACACTGCACAACCATTTTATGTTGCACTTTTGAGTTAATAAATTCTTAACAGGCAACAAAAGTTGTCTTGAAAATAAAATCATGCCTTAGGGACTTCATGTAAAGGGGAATTCATTGATTTGAAAACTTGTGCCTTAGAATTGGAAAAGAAAATAAAAGCCACATGTTGAGAATTCAATTCACTTTCACTGGAGTTTGAGTTATTTCTATTTAAGAGATGACAATTGAATTATTTATATGGACTATGATGTTGATGCATGCATGTTGAAATGATTTTTGCCAATTTTTGTATCAATACTTCATATATGCAAGGTAGTCTTCCCAATGATCCCGTCTCCAGCTCTTTATCTGTTTCAAGTTGTATTTGAGCTATGTTTATGTTTATTTTTGCCATGGTGGATATTTTTGTAATAGCATTCCCATGTTTTTCATTCCATTGAGCTTTGCATTTTGGTTTTACTAAGGCACTAACAAAATGTAAGTTTGGGGGTGTGATAAGCGCCGAATATTGTATATTCAAGCGCCCTAAATTACATTAACAAAGTCCATTAATTGATTATTTTATGTAGATTATCTCCATTTGCATGTTTTTGTATATTTTCAGGTTAAATTGCAAAAAGGAAGCAAAAATGATGCCTTGTGGAATTTTGAACAAAAAGAGTGCCAATTCTGAAATTCTGGCAGCAGTAGAACCTGACTTTTGTTGCCATTTTCGACCTAGAAAACTCAAGAACTGGACTTCCATCATAACATAAAAGATTTAGAGCTCTGAATCAGCTTTCCAAATCTTCAAGTGGTTCATCATTCGGAGTTTGGAGCAGAGAGTTATGATCTTCTTAACAGAGGTGCGGAGAACTGCCTGGCAGCACTGAAGTACTGCCTTTCTCCCCATTTTCGACCAACCAGACTTGAGAATTGGGTCTTCATCAAAACATGAAGTTTTTAAAGCTCTGAATCAGCTCTCCAAATCCTCAACCAGATCATCATTCAGAGTTTGGAACACAAAGTTATGGTTATTCTTCCACAGTGGGTCAGAGATGGGCAAGAATTGCATGTTGCTCATTACACTAATTTAGAGTGCTCGAGACCACCCTTCGAGTGCTCGAAATTCTGGCAGATTGCACTCGGAAATGGCTCAATTTCAGCCACTTGCACATTGGTTTCCTCAATGCCATCTTCCTTCTTTATGAAGTGGTTGGAGGTGTTCCTTGGAGGAGAGAGAGCCTTGACTTGAGCTTGATAAGAGAGAGGGAGGCCACACAATTCATTATCTTTCATTTCTACAAGATTAGAGGAGAGAGAAGAGAGCAAAAAAAAAAAAAAAGGTGTGTTCTTGAAGCAAAGGAAGGAGCACGAAAATGGAGTCTTGGATGGAGCTTCTTCCTTCTTCTAGCTTAGCAATGGGTAACTAACTCTTTCTCTAGGGTGGTGATGAAGTCCCTCCCTTGTAAGCATGTCCTAGGGTAGTCTATATTGGGGGATTGCAATGTATATTTATGGTCTTTTTCATAGCTAAGAGCACTTCATTTGGTGTAATGAATGTTTATATATGTATGGATGATTTCTTCAAGCTCATTATCTTATGTTAGGTGATGTCTTGTATTAATCTTTTTGCTTGAGTTTACATGGTGAGAATGGAAACAAGGTTATGAAATGATTTAATGGCATGTTGATAGGTGACTTTGATAGACCATTTCTTAGGAAAACCTTTGATGGTGTATGCTTAATCTCTAGCTCCATGTGCTTCATCATTTTGTCAAGAATTTGATAGTCTTTCATTTAAGTAAACGTGTATAAGCTACACCTTAGTTAGGTAGTCTAAACATGTTTACCCTTTTGATGGATTATACTTGTTTGAGACCTAATGTACCTCTTGATTACTTACATGGCAACTATGTATTGCAATGTAGTTCTTGACCATCATATGTTGTTTTTCCCCTAATTTAGGTCTAATCTAGCATGTGTATAGGGATGGAGGCGGATTCACTTCCTTAGTCTTCTTTACTCGTCTTTCATCTCTTAAATTCTTGCAAGTTGTTCGTTAATGCATATTTCAATTCATAGTATAAGTGACAAACAATCAACAACTCTTTATTACACCTCATCATCCTAAGAATGATTCTAGACATTTAGGTTGCTTTAGACTAGCGTAGTCCCAGTGGTTCGACTTACCCGACCAATAGCCCTATTTTACAATGATTCGTGCTATTGCGAAGGTTGATGTATAGTTGATCAACCGATCATACTTTAGCTACTAGAATTGATAAATACTATTCAAATCAAATTCAACAATGAACCGGTTGACCGAAATGAGCCACCGGTCGACCGAAACTGGTCGAAAATGAGAAAATCAGACCTGCTATGCACCAGATGATGAAAGAATTCTTAAGTCTCATTTAAATCCCCCATAGCATGATCAAATTTAAAACCGTGTATTTGTGTGATATTATGGGTATGCACGCAAACATAAAATGACATTTTAAACGCGCTACAATGGCCTATGGCCTCATTAATTTCCAATTACTCCAAATTACATGCCAAACCTCCAAAGTTGATTAGAATACATTTTTAAACAAAATATGGCACCAAATGAGTACAAGTGCAAATAAAAACATGTTTGGCCCTTAGCCTCACGTCATACATATCAAATGTGTGTTAAAAAGTGTGCTTAGGCACAAATTACAAGTTTCAAGGTAAAAAAAAGACATTTTGATCAAACTATGCATTATAACTTAAATTAACGAAATGATGCATGTTAACACTTGCATGCTCGTTAAAATACATCTAAAAGAGCTTCAATCCATCGAAACGACCTGGGATATTGTGCATCCTGAAACCACGTCCTCTTGCCTGAAATGGGTCACATTCAGCGAGGGGTGAGTAAACCGTATTACTCGTACGAAATGGACATGCATAGACCTAACTTTTTACAAGGTTATCACATTAATGTGGAAGAATTCAAAAGGGGTCATGCCACCTAACGTCTATGTTCCAAATGAGTCTAAGGGGATCATCTCAACCTACTCATGCAATTGAAATGAACTACGGCATACAAGTATACGTGCTCAAGTATACAAAATAATGTTAAAACTCAGTATACGACATACAAGCATACATTTACAAGTACATTAAACCATATTAAACAAGTTATGCAACGTCTAAGCATACATACACAAATATACAATTAATATGGAAACTCACAAATCAAGTATACAAGCACAAGTGTAGTAAATGAGATCAAACTACACGAAGCAAATATACCCGTGAACATAACCCCCATCAAAGCCCCATCAAAATCATAACTTGACCTCGAAACCAAACTCAAGAAATGGTCAAAACTGAATTCTAATAAGGGGTAAAGGTAGAGCATGGCGAGGGGAACAACAAACGTTAAGGCCGAAGACTTTCCATCAAGGAAAAGTGAAGCAAAAGAGGAGAGAGAAGATGGCAGCACCCCTTGGGCTGCCATGGGAGCTCCAGGTCGTGCATGAAGAGGGGAGAAGATGAAAAATGAAATATCCCACCCCCCTTTTATAGAAATCTCAAAAAGTGCCCCGAACAGGCCCCGCCGGGTCCGAAAAAGTAAAATTTGAGCAGACTCGAACAAATGGCAAAACTTTGTGAATGAAAAAGATTCAAAATAATAAAATATGAACAATGGAGGAAACGACATCAAAAACCGAGTCCCGAGCAGAAAGTTATGCCCAAAACAAGTTTGGCAAAAACTAGGGCCAGAAACCCTGAAACTGGAAAACATCAACCAGGAGGAAATTCCAAGAGTACACAACTCGACGAAATGTGAAAATGAATCCCGTACAAGGATCCAGGCTCAAAACAAGACATTTTGCAATAACTTTCATTAATTGCATAATGGCCCTTCCAAAAAGTGAAAACTGCACTTATGGCCCAGAATAAAAATATCTTCCAAAAATATTTTCTTAAAAACCGAAATAAAATATCTTCAAAATAAATTTATGAAAAACATCCCAAGAAAAGAAAATAATTTCAAAGAACTTTGCATCCATGCCCCTATGGATACCGGGAGCAACCAAAGTACTTTCTTACAAAAGTAAAGATACGTATTTCGTGGAAACCACTCAAGATGACGACACGTGAAGTCAAAAACCAACTCCGAGCATGAGAAGTGAGGTTGTGCCAAAAACTGACAAACAGAGATAAGACAGAATAGGGAAAAGGACGAAATAGCGCACAGTGTCGAAAAACGAAAAATGTGAAAATGACTCGGTCCTCAAAGGAAGTTGTCAATCCACGGAAAAGAGTCTCAGGAACCAATTCTGAGCACTCGAGATGAGACTAAGCGACACGAAACAAAGCTCAGAAAAGAAATTTAAACGAAAAAAATTCATTCGTAAAATTTCAGGAAAAAGGAAAGGAAGGCAAATACTAAATGAAATCTAAACCCACAAGGTAAGCACCACTTCTCAAGTTACAAGTAATCAATGATTAACAACATGAAATTAAATGCAAAATCAAATAGTGGAAAGACTAGGACCCATGGTCTCTGACCAAGCAAGTTATTCTGGGTAATTACGACCTACAAGGTACTACCTAGTGTGCACTTATGACTTAGAAGACTCGTCTCCGTACTAGAGCCAAACCCTAGCCATCACCTGTATTTTATCCTTACAAGCCTTCCAAAATTAATAAGTTTAAAACTTATGTAAAATCAATAAGTTAAACCAAACTTTTACAAAATCAAATAATGCATAAAAATCATCTTTCATGCACAAGTAAGGTTGAATCCATACAAATCATGTCCTAGAATTCAAGTCTAAGTGGCATATGACATGTCCAATTCTCAATATGCAATGTATACACAAAACAAGAATATTCTACAACAATTGAGCCAAATTACCATCCTAAGCCATAAGTACTAAATAAGCTATAATTTTGTAACTAACTTTCAAGGTAAACAATTGTAATATTCTAAACAAGTTATATACCTACGCAAGATATATTTAAACAAGCTAAACAAGACAATGATATCCTACATCAAGTTAAGTCCAATTACCATTTTAAGAGACCACAAGTACTAATTCTACGCAAGCTTAGTAACATGTTCAAAAGGTAATTAAACGTACTACATTTCATGAGATTATCACCCTAACATAAAAAGTCTCTAGATTTCAAATCAATTCCAAATAACCTCAATTTAATGTATGTTAAAGGACATAACATGCTCTTCACATATATCACTTCAAATATCAACTTAGGTGGTTAAAACACTTAAAATAAAATTAATTAAACTAATTAATTAATTTTTTCTAGATTTTTAAACAACTCCAAATGTCCTCAATTTAACATAGGTTAAAGAACATACCAATGCCTAATCTAATATTACATTACAAGTTGGTTTCATGTTAGTTACAACCATGTGAATTAAACTTTCACAAAGGATAATTATTAAATAAAAGTTGCAATTCTTATTCAAATAATCCCAATTTAATATATGTTGACAAACATATCAAGGCCTAATTTAATGGCATGCCATAATTTAATTCCGAACTATATACATCCATGGAAATTAAATCTCATACATAGAAAATAATCAAATTAAATTCTAAAACTTGAACAAAGACATGCTTACAAGTTGTATATGCTTAGAAAACAATCAATACAATACATATATAAACCTATAACATCCCCTACCTCAATTTGAGATGAAAATCTCAAAAGCCACCGAAATGAAACCGCTCCGAATTCGACGAAACTTCAGGGTTTTACCGGGGACAACAAAGTGATCATTAAATCCCAAGGGAGTCATATCAAAATCCTAACTTGGCTACAAACCCAAACTCAAAAAATGGCCAAAACAGGATTCCAATCGGTTGGAATTGAAGACCTTGTCAAGGCAAACATTAAACACTGAGGCACTATGAATTTTTACTAAAGGGAAGTAGTCCAAAAGAGGAGAGAGAAGGTGGCAGCCCTTGGCTGCCATGGCTATCGGCCATGGAGAAGAGAGAAGAAAAGTTTGACTTTTCATTTCATGTCCCCCTATTTATGGAATTTCAAAAAGTGCCCCGAACGTGCTCCGCTAGGTCCAGAAAAGTGGAATTTGAGAAGACGTGCTCAAACAGCAAAACTCTGTGAACGAAAAAGAATTGTAATGGGAAAAAATGAACAACAAAAGAAACAACATTAAAAACTAAGTCTCGAGCAGAGAGATATGCCCCAAACAAGTTTGGTGCTGACTAGGGCTGAAAACCCGAAAACTGTAGGGATCGACTGCAAGACAATTCTAAGGGTACATGACTCAACGAAATGTGAAAATGAATCCCGTACAAGGATTCAAGCCCCAATGAGACACTTACCAATTAACTTTCTTTAATTGCACAAAGGCCCCTATACAAAAGGATAACTGCGCAACTGGCCAGAATGAAAATATCTTCCAAAAGATATTTTCTTAAAAACCCCTAAAATAAATATCTTCGAAAGATATTTACAAAAAAAAACCCCAAGAACATCAATGTTTTTGAAGAATCCTTTCATCCACACCCTTGCGGGAAAAAAGGAACAACTGGCGAGCTTTTCTCTAAAAGTAAAGCTACGCGTTTTGAGGAAAACAATTGGAATGAAAACTCATGAAGTCAAAACTCAACTCCGAACATGAAAAGTGAGGTTGTGCCAACAAAGTGACACACGGGGAAAAAGACGAAAAATGAACAGTGTCGAAAAAATGAAAATGTTGAAATGACTCGGTCCTTTAAGGAAGTTGTCAATGCTAAGGAAAGAGTCTCGGAAACCATTCCCGAGCACTCGAGATGACACTAAGTGACGAGAAACTAAACTCATAAGAGAGAATTCAATGAAAAAATTTCATCCGTAAAATTCTGAGAAAAAAGAAAGAAAGGAAAATGATCGGGTCATTACAAGAATCTCAAGAGTCACTTTGAATACCTACAGAGTTGCCAGAGCTCGAGCCTCTGTTCTCAAGGCTCAAGCCCCAATGCATGGTGATCGAGTACTGTTAAAAACTCATCTCCAAAATATTCTAAGTGTAAAAGAAAAAGATGCTTCAGAAATTATTTAAAGAAAAATGGCTAAGTGTTGAAGTCAAGCTTGAGCCCTACCTCATGAGGCTCGAGCTCAAGCCCCTATTTAGTAAGACTTAATTGATGCGGGATTTGTCTTATTGAAGTCCTTTTTCATCCCAGATAGGCCCAGAAACCCTAAAGCCTCTCCAATACTTATCAAAAGTTATTCCTTTTTATAAAATGAGCCTAATGGCAACAAAGAAAAGGGGTCCTCTTCCAATTCTTCTTCTTAGTTTTAGATCTCTCAATTTGTGGCAGCTTTTAGGGATTTGAAGGGAAGTCCCCAAGAGAGAAGTGCAGACCTTGACGATGAAGACTACACTAACATAGATGATTTCTAGTGTTGTTATGAGTGGCTATGTAATGACCCGATCATTTTCCTTCCTTTCCTTTTTCCTCAAATTTTATGGATAAATTTTTTTCCGTTGTCTTTTCTTTCCTGTGTTCGGTTTCTCATCTCTTGGTGTCATCTCGAGTACTTGGGAATGGTTTCCGAGACTCTTTCATTTGGATTGACAACTTCCATTAAAGACCGAGTCATTTTCATATTTTTACCTTTTTTTTTACACTATTCACTTTTCGTCTTTTTCTCGTATGTCACTTTGTTAGCACAACCTCACTTTTCGCATTCAGATTGGTGTCCACTTTTGCATGCACTCATAGTATATGATTTCTAAGAAATTTGTATTTTTACTTTCTTAGAAATGAATGCTAGTGGTGTACTTTCTTCCTTAGGGGTGTGGATGCACACTTCTTTGGAATTTTTCTTTCTTTTGGAGTTATTTGTGTAATTACTATAAGTAATTATTTTTGTCTTGAGGACCATTTTGCAATTAAGTTTGCAAGATATTTAGAGAAGGGACCTACTTGCAATTATTTTTAGGCTACTTTGGGATTATGTGGGTAAAGGAGGGTTTTGTGCAATTGACCAAAGATGTGTGTGTTGACCATGGTGTAGGATCACATAATGAGTGGAGGATTTCTATTTCCTCCACTCACACTTTATCACATTGTATCATTTTCTTCCTCACCAAAAACCCTAGCCACCATTAGAGAAGTTTGATGCTTAGGCCTTGACTTTGATTTTTGAGGTCCTTCCACTCACCTGAGACCATAAAGCTTGGAATACTTTTTTGTTCCCCTCATCCTCCTCTACATAACCCTTGAAGGGTTTGACATTTTGTGTTTATTTGCCTTGGATTTTAGAGAGACACTTCTTCAGTGAGGTAGGGGGTGTTATAGTTTATTATCTAAGGGTTTTACTTGCTTTTGTAATGAAATATAGGTTGTATGCATGTCTTATGTTAATTTGAGAAATTAATGATTAATTATAACTTGTATATAACTCACTTTAGACTTGGTATATGGCATGGCCATGACTTGATCTTTGTTATATATTAATTTGGGATGATTTAAATAAGTTTTCAAATCTAGAGATTTAATGAATTTAATTTAATTTAAATTCAAATTAATTGTACCTTGCTTGTATTTCATTTTTGACTTGACATATAGCATGGCCATGACTTAGTCCTTGTTATAGATTAATTTTGGATCATTTGAACAACTTTTGAAATCTAGAGATTTAATTGATTTAAATTAATTAAATTCTACATGATGATATCTTACTCATTTTGCACTTTTGATTTGATATATGTAATGACCATGCTATGTTGTTTCACCTATATTAATTTAAGGTTATTTGGAATTGATTTGAAATCTAGAGAATTTAATTATTTTTGTTTAATTAAATTCTATCTAATTGCTCAATGGATTTAATTGTGTTCTAGAAGTTGTTTCTATGTTTAAATCATGGACTTGGACTTATTGTATATTCACTTGGTTATGTTTTGAGCATTGGATAACATAGTTGTTATATTTATATTCATGAGAATATGTTTTCTTTATGGAATATATTGTTGTCTTGTGTAATGAGTTGCACACTTTGTTTTTGACATCTTTCATGCTATAGTAGTTGTGGACTTAGAGCATGTATTGTATGTGTTTCCAAATTTGGTTATGCGTGGTACATAATTGATTATCTTGTATATACATGTTGATATATACGTTGTTGCACAACTTGTTGATTTTGGAAACTTGGGGATGTCACTGTTTGACTACGGCTTGGACATGGCTATAGTACGGGGGAATGTTCCCCTATAGTTTAGTACGCACATGGGGAGGTTACCCATGGGCTAGTAACCCTGAAGTAACTATGGTGTCGGTCTGATCCAGCATGATGTCTAAGTATCCACCTTGTTTGATTTCGCATTTTATTTCAAGTTGATAACTAGATGATGTTGTAACTTGTTATTCCTTATTTGATTTCCCATTTTGAGTTTCAAGATGTTAACTTTGAGAAATCATGCTTTATGCGTTGTATTAAAAGTTTCAATATTAGTTAAATTGTATCGATATTGTGATTTGTGTTTTATTGTTCAAATGTAGCTTAAGAATGATCCTATAGATTCATTTGGAACATAGACATTAGGTGTCATAACCCACTTTAGTTGTTTTCGTATTTTAGATTTCAAGTTGATGGCTTTAAGAATCTATATCTTGTTGCTTCATATAACATGCTTCTATGTTGTTGAATTGCATAAATGATGTGATTTATACTAAAAATGAGCTATGGTAGCTTAGGATGATCCTTGAGTCTGACTTTGACATAGACGTTAGGTGGCATGATCCTTTTGAATTGTTATCTATAAAAAGTTGAGTCTATGCATGCTCATTCCCTACGAGTAACTTGTTTACTCACCCCAAAGTTATCAGGTGATTTTTCAGGTACGAATGCCTTGGTTTGAGGTGCACATCATTCCTTGGGTGACTTGTAACTTTTAATTTTACATTTCATGCAAATGTTAGCATGAAATGTCATTTTGTAACTTTATATGTCAAAACTTGTATATTTGATTCCATATATTTAATGTGTGTATAAGCACAACATTTGGAATGTGTTTGATATGTATGAGATGAGGCTGGAGGCCAATGACAATTATTTTGTATCCTATGTAACTTTTGACTTCATTAAATATTAAAAAATGACAAGTTATTGTTTCACCATGGTTGCATCGGGTGTGGGAATTCCATTTTTATCCTTTCATAGGATCTCACTAATCATGTATGAGGTGTGGCCAAGGGCCAAATGGTAATTAGCAATCATTTGTTAATTTTGGTTTTCAAAATTTTCATTTCATGTGCATATTCACCTTTTTGGCCGTCGGGGGGTCAGATTTTGCATCGGCCATTTTCGGGAGTTGTGGACCATTCTAGCATGCTCAAAATCACTTATTATATTTGTGTGCATATTCATTTCAGCCTAGAAATAAATTTGGGGTCAAATGCATACTTGGTGCAAAGTTGCATTTTCGCCGTTTTGAGCCTATTCTGATCTAGGGGCATTCTTGACATTTTAGAGTGAGTTTTTTTGTTTCTGTCTATATTGTTGGGTAGGAAACATGATTTCGGGGAGGGGGGGTTCTTCTTTGTGTTTTTTTCAAAAAGGCCCATAAAATCCTCAAAATCACATTTCAAACTCAAAAAGCTGTTAAGCTTGTCTGCAAGACGAGCGCTCGTCCATAGGAGACAAGCGCTCGCAAATGGGGTAGTGGGTTTTTGCCCTAGGGCATGCTCTATACGAGTGCTCATTGCCCTTGGATGAGCGCTCGTCCGTACTGTTCATGTGTGTGTGTGTGTGTGTGTGTGTGTGTTTGGTTCATCACTGCACCTCCGACTTCGGGTCATTGTATTTTCTTCGTTTTAACTCCAAATTGGTACGTTCTTAAGTCTAAATTGACCGCGTCAAAATAAGCTTTCCAATGGTATCAATTATAGTTTCATATTCCATTTGGAGCTTAAGATATTCAAGTTTTAGTAAAGTAGTGTTAGTTGTTGGTTCGAACTGGGATTAGGTTTCCCTTCCTTCGACTTCAGGACTTGATATCTTTGCCATTCGGACTCCAAATTAAGTGATTCTTGAGTCCACCTTTGTTAATTTTTCATTGTCTATCCAATGGTGTACACAGGGGTACCCATTTCAGTTTAAAATTACCAGTTTACCCTTTCAGCCTTAAGTGCTCGTTTTTATTTGTCTTGTCATTTCTCCTTCGTCCAGACTCCGAATCATGTAATTCTTGAGTCCATCTTGATTAGTTTTTCATTGTATTTCCAAAGGTGTACTTGGTGGCACCCGAATCCATATTTTTAGAAATGACTATTTTGCCACTAAGGGCTTAATTATTATTTTTTCGATCTTTTGCTTTCGCACTTTATACCTTTGGGTTCCGTGACCTCATGGAAGGTCATCTTAGGGTCTTAGAGGTGTGTTGTGTCTTGGAAGACCGTTGTCTTATTTCTTGCTTCTGCATTTTTTGATCCATTTCGAGTCATCACAAGACACACTAGGTTTGTAAAAATCCAAGGTCGTCACAGGCCAATTTCTCCTTTGGGGCATTAATGTAGCCCGAATTCAAGTATTATAGTTTGATTATTTCAACTTTGGGATTTATATATTTATGTATCTTGATTGCATAGTTATGTTCAACTGATTACAAATCAGTTGGTGTTTTAATGAATTAATGGTTTTTGAAAAATTAATACATTGTCTTAGATTTAATTATTCTCAAATTGTTCTCAACCCATCCTTATTAGACGATATTGGTGGAGGCCTATCGGACATAAAGATGGAGATTATGCAATGGTGTTCCAATGTTTTTCATGAATGTAACTCTTCATAATCTATGCCTAGGGAAGAGGAGTTATAATGCAACATTAGTTAGAAGTAGGTAGGTAGATAATTCGTGCCAACAGAAGATAGGTTATAGTTAGATAAGTTCAATGAAACAGCTTTCTTTAAAACCCTGATTAAATGAATATTATTGAGTTTTAATCCATATGATATATAAATTGTGAATTCCCAAGGTTGAATGGTTGACCATGATACGAGATACGTGGTGAAGTCAATCCCTAAGTATTTCTATCCCTGATCTTCTCCTTTTTAATTTAATTTATTTTGTTTTTATGTTCATGACAATCAAATAATCAAATCAGCTTTTCCTTTAATCAAAAGAATATTAATTGGATACTTGAATAACCAATAGTCCCTGTGGTTCGACACCCTCTATAGAGCCCTATCCTGCAAGGATTCGTGCTATTGCGAGTGGTTACAATTGACACACATCAGTTGCATTCAGAGAGCTTTTCTTCGAGCACTTCTTTCCAAGGGCCTTAAGATGGGAGATGAGAATCCAGTTTGCAGGTCTCTATCAGGGCACGATGAGTGTCACTGAGTATGAGACACGATTCACTTCTCTTTCCCACTATGTCGAGTAGATGGTAGCGACGGACGAGACCAGGGCTATGAAGTTTCAAGATGGGCTACATCTTGATATCAGGTCACGATTTTCATTTCCTGATTTGAGGACATACAAAGAGGTTGTCCAGAGGATTATGTTAGTCAAGGCAGAGGACAGAGATCAATTGAGGATCAGAGGTTCACGTATGCAGTTTCGTAATAAGGCTCCATCTTTTTTTGGGAGTCAGTGGAAGAAGGCTAAAGCTGGGGATAGTACTCACACTCAGGGGCCATCACAGTAGGCTTGTCCTACACCCATAATTCCTGTATCTTCGGGATCAGCCCGGGGAGTGGTTTGTCATCATTGCCAGCAGTCGGGGTACATCAGGACTTGCTGCCCACAGCTTCATCCACAGACTAATCAGTCTACGGCTTCCACAAGGGGAGGACAGGCAGTTTGTCATTACTGTAAGCAACTAGGGCATATTAGGAAAGAATGTCCAAAATGGCAAGGTAGGGCAGCTAGTGGCACAGGTTCATAGGCCGCTTCCACATTGGTTCAGTCAGGGTTTAGAGTTCCTTAGGTACCATAACCAGATGACACTTATTCGGTCAGAGGCTCTACACCTAGCACTTCTACACTTCAGTTAGGCCATCAGGGCGGTTCACAGCAGAGTTTAGGAGCTCAAGGACGAGTCTATGCTCTTCCACGGGTGGATGCTTCCGCAGGACCTTCAGTTGTTCGAGGTATCTTTCTAGTGTTTAATTCTTGGGCTCGAGTCTTAGTTGACCCGGGTGCATCGCATTCTTATATTTCATCATCATTTGCTCATTTATTGGGTCTGGAAGTTTTCCTTCGAGATAGTTTTCTTTGTGTTGACATGCCAGTTGGGGGTCCAATGTCTTTAGACCGGGTTTGTCAAGATTATGCTATTGAGATAGCTGGGCGGACTTTGGAGTTCAATTTTGTCCTTCTTGACATAATATGTCTTGATGTCATTCTCGGGATGGATTGGTTGTCTTTCTTTCATGCTGCGATTGATTGCTTCCGCGGGAGGGTTTCTATTTGCACTCCCAAGGGAAATTGTTTTCATTTTGTTGGAGATCAAAATGATCCCCACTCTGCAGTTGTTTTTAGTATCAGTGATTGGAGTCGCCACAGGTCCTACTTGGCTAGTTTGCTAGTCGAGAAAGATGATGTGATAAATTTGTTTACCAATTAAAAACACCACTTGCAATAGCACAAATCAATGTAGAATAGGGCTATTATAATGTCGAACCACAAGGATTGTTAGTTTATGGCAACCAAAGTTGTAAAATCACTTTTAAGTTTGATAAAAGATATGTTGGTTTGATTTGTTTGTCACTTAGAGCTATGAATTGAAATTGCATTAAAACAGTGAATAAAATGAATTCAAATAGATTAAACTTAAAGAGAAAAAGGCTAGGGAGGTGACTTCATGACAAGCCTTATAAATATGTTTAATTACAATTAACTTGGGGACTAACTATGTATACAACCATAATATGTATAATTGCATGATAACCACAACATCTTCAAGAAGTTCATACATTCAAGAGTTAAGCATAATCCATTAAAGGTTGGTATGATTCATCAACCTAATTAAATTAGGGTGTAGTATGAAACATTTTCCCTAAGTTATGGACTATCAAATCCATTATATGTATAGTAAATGCACATGAAGTCAAAGACTAAGTCATAATCCATCAAAGGTTTTCCTAAGTCATGGACTATCAAAATCTTCATACAACATGCCGAGAAAACCATTGCATAATCTCATTATCATTCTCACTATAAAGATGTAAGAAATATAATTATGAAGAAAAGAATTCTAAGATAAGACAGACAATTCAACATAATCATTTATTTGAACGAAATCTAATTACAACATATGTAAATCTCTAGATTATGCAATTTGCTATATATATCTTAAATCCCCAAATTGATTTACAATTACCACATATCTACTTGGAATGGGCTACATCAACTCCCTAGGAAGGAAGTCAGTTCCTTATGGACATTACAGTTGTTTCAAAGATTGAAAAAGAAGTCCTCCACTCCAACCCTAAACAACAACAACATCATCCAAGGTGAATGTCAACGTGGTGCCATCAATGGAAGTAGTAAGAACAGTTGGTGCCTCACAATTATATAATATATTCTAGTAGAAAAGGCAGATCAGGTGAGGATGGACCGCATAATGGCATGGCTTGAAGAGAGATGCAAGGCCACAATCTTTGAGATTTTTGACCACCCATGCCGTCTCGGGATGCTTCTTGAAGTCGTCCCAGATAGCAAATTTTGTCTCAAATTTGATAGGCCATTCACTCCAGTCTGGAATGAATTCCTCTTAGGATGATCTAGCACGCTTTGCAGCAGCTTTTGGTACCATTTTAGAGTGAGAAATTGGTTTGTAAAATTTGACGAACACGTGGTATACGATGTCAAACAACCTAGTGCAAAACAATGGCATTAAGCTTTAAAAACCCACAATGATATCATATAATTGAACTCTACTTAGCTCCAACACAACCTATTAATCCAACAATACAATCTTCCTCTACAAATATGATTTACTAGAAAGAATAAAGAGAGTATGAAGTAGAACTCACCACAACAATGGAGAAGATGACTCTTGTACCTTTGACAGATGGAGGATTGAATCCTTGAAGTGAAGATTAAATGATGATTAGAGAAGATGGGGAGGAAGAATGGGAAAAGAAAGTTACTAAAAATTGGGTCGAGATAGAGAGAATTGGTGTAAAAAAAAAAAAAAAAAAAAAAATGAAAGGAATAATAGATATAAGAAGAAAGAGTTGGGCTAGGGCCAATTCTGGGCTCTGGCGTCTGGATGCATCGGGCAGCATCCGGATGCCAAATGTTAAGGTGCACAGTGGGCGCAGCCTTGCACTTGTCGCGACATATAGCTGGACAAGGGGCATCCGGACGCAAAATTAGCCGCTAGCTAGAATTTCATTTTGGCCATTTGGAGGCCGAGACGGAGTCTAAAAATCTTGGGAACTCTCGGATACAATGATTATCTACTAGGACATCCTCTGGAATAGTCGGAATGAAAAACAGACATGTTCCATGAAATCTCAAATTTTTGAGTTCGAAAAAAAAATAAATAAGCCCAGTTGGTTTGGTGTCCAGACGCAAAAATGCGAGAAATTTGTTTTTCTTTTATTTTTTTGTTTTGAAAGCAGAGACAGACCCGAAAAATTCCGAAACTTTAAGTGAAATCTATTTATTACCCTGGACACCTAGTATGACCATTGGAACAAAATTTGGAGCACTTTTGTGAAAGCAGTAATTTTGAGGTCCACACTAAGGCAAAAAAAATTTAAAACATTTTTTTTTTTTTTTAGAAGAAGGGAGAAGGGATTAGGAAGTGGGATACTTCCTAAGAATAGCTAAATTTAATGTTGATAACTTAACGGGACAGGAATATCACTAATCCTCATATATTGGATCCGTCAAGAGAACAGTCTCCACATTTTCTTTTTACAACTTGTCTCCCTCATATGGTCTCATACTTGGATCAATACCCAGTGAAGGGATAAAATAAGCAAGTTTGGCCCTAAAGGATTCAAGTACTTCTCACAATCTCAGATTTTTCATTTTCAGACTTAAGCCATAAGGTTATTAGTGAGGTATTTTCGAGGTTCCTTCAAAATTCATCCCTTGAACATCCCATGAAAGGGTTATTACATTTCTCACATATAGCCGGTGGTTCCACTTTGAAGTTCAGGGATAACTTGAATGAAATAATGATATGGTTCCGAAGAGAAGGATTCATTTGGTGGTATCCACAGAGGAGACTGAAAAGATGATGAAGC
The DNA here is from genome assembly GCF_030987335.1 of Cornus florida. NCBI lineage: Eukaryota > Viridiplantae > Streptophyta > Magnoliopsida > Cornales > Cornaceae > Cornus > Cornus florida. The sequence goes on from NW_026775577.1 coordinate 69,197,691, forward strand.
ATCAAGCAACAAATTTACTTTCCAACCAAATTCTTTGACAACAACCTCCTTAGAATTAACATGAGTCAACCGAGTTTTGAAAGGGTTTTAACATAGAGTGAATGGGAGAGATTCTTCGACCAATTCATTTATTGCGTCAAGAGAGAAGCATTCATTCTCATCTAGAGGATGTTGAGAAGCATTGAAGATGTTGAGCTTTACCTTCATATTTACAAAAGAGATATCCATTGCCCTGGTCTGATAATTAATTGAAGTATTAGCTATGGCTAAAAAGGGCCGACCAAGGATCACGGGGATATGTCATTTGGGATTATAAACTGGTTCAGTATCTATATCCAAGAAGTCTACCAGGAAGTAGAACTTATTTACCTTGATGATTACAGCCTCAATGATGCCACAAGGTTGCTTGATGGATCTATCCGTAAGTTGTAAGACAACCGTGGTTGGTTTGAGTTCTGCTAAGCCAAGTTGCAAGTAAACTGAGTAGGGGATAAGATTTACATTTGTTCCTAAGTCAAAGAGGGCCTTTTCTATCTCATTGTCTCCAATTACACACGAGATTGCCGGGGCACTTGGATCTTTAAACTTTGGCTGTGTATTATGCTGAATGATAGCACTCACCTGCTCAGTTAACCTCACCTTCTTTGGAATATTTCTTTTAAAAATGCGTTTTTGAGTACACAAATCTTTGAGAAATATAACATAGGATGGAATTTTCTTAATGGCATCGAGAAGAGAATGTTGATCTTTACTTGCCTAAAGACTTCCAACATATCTTGAATTTTATTGCCCTTATTTCCAAAGTGTGTGGACTCTTTGAGGCATTGAGGAAACGGAGCCTTGGGCTCATAAGATGTCTCAACATTTGGGATTGGCGGATTTGGAATTTCCGAACTGATTTTCAGATTTTGGTGGAGAACTTGAATCATTGGGAGTAAGAATTTCAGTCTCTCCCCCAACCTTGTTATCTATAACTCTTTCACTCCAAAGGGTGGTGATTGCATTGACTTGCTCATGATGTGGTCTACTTAGAGGAAGGATTTCATCAATCACAAATTTCCCTTTCAGGTTCACCATGGGTTGAGCTGGAAGTTTGCCCGTATCCCTCTTATGAAGCTGATTCACAGAAGCAGGCAATTGTCCCACTTGGGTTTCAATTTTGGTTATTGATTTGGAATGAGTATTTACCAATTGCACCGTTGGTTGCATACCATTAAAGGCAGCCATGATTTACTTATTGGTGTCTAATATCTCATCCAATTGGGATGGGTGAAAAGGAGCACAATTTTGATTTGAAGAGCTAGCATTATAGGAAGGATGACAATAGCTTGTAGAAGCTTGGAATGGCCAGTTCATGGGTTAAGAATTGGACTGATTTTGTTGCCCATGATCTTAGAATGCTGTATTTTGTGGGGCTAGTTGCCTCCACGAGAAATTTGAGTGATCTCTTCATCCTGGATTATATGTATTAGAATATGAATTATGTCCAGGATGAGAGAACATGGCATTAGCTTACTCTTGCGTACCTCTAGAAAATTACTTTGGTGTGCGGTAATCTTCTTCCAGATGAAAAGTGCTTATGCAAGAAGCACACAAAGCACTTGATGAAGAATTTTGAGAAGAGGACAAATGTGGTGCCATTAGATAAAAAACTTTGTGGGTTATGGCATCCATTTGAGAAATTATTTCCTTAGAGTCCGTGGTTGGCACGGATTTGAGGTTTTTCCAACACTAAAAGTAATATCCCTATGAGAATTATGTTGAATAGAATTATCGCTCACATTCCCAATCAAGGTCCAAGCTTTATCTGCATTTTTGGACTTGAACATACCTGCGATACCCCTCAGATCCGAGACACGGGTTGATCAGGCCCAGGCCCAAACCTTTAGGGAATATCAAACAATTAATATAAAAAACGAACACGGAATACAAAAAAAGAATTAAGAAATAAATAAAAGCTGAAAAAAATCTAAGTTTAAAAACCCTTGAATAAATAAAATTAAAATCTAGAAATCCAATCCTCCATGATTTATAACTCGGGAATCCATCTCTAGTGGACCCCTAATTAAAACCAAACTGAAATGAAAATAAACTGAAAGAACATCCAAAGTTCAACTTCGGAGAGAAGCCCGACATCGTCGGAAGAATGAGGGATAGTCTCTACTCAACACGATCAAGCCTATGACTAGAACTATCGAACACCTGAAAAATAGAAGTGAGTCAGGCCCACGAATAAGTTCTATCCTACTACAATCCGAACAGAGACTCGATACGCATGTACATCCTAACCAACTCAACAATAGCTATATAATTCGTACATATGTATATATCCACACTACAGGACTCTCACTGGACTATGTAGAGGGTCTCAACCTGAATGGAAGGCAACATACAAAACGCACATGAGTGGGCATGACTACCTAAGCCTAACAGGGTATACCTTAACCCACTTAACCAGCTACGCATCCTACTGCATATACGCTCCCTAACCGTCGACTTTGAAACTCAAGCTCATATCATGGTACCATAAAAATATATTTAAAGTCCTATCCTATCCATCCATAAGAAATCCAGTAAGCCGTCTAGCTTGTTCAGCTGCACTGACTTACATATCCATAGCAAGTAATCCAGTTAGTCATTCAACTTTGTTTCAGCTGACTTAAATATAAGTAGGATTTATTTTATAATCCATTCCCTTATTCCGTATAGGTAGGATTTAGTATTTTGAAACTAATCCGTCCCTAGTATGCCATCGTCCCATACCGGGGCATACCATCCATCCATCCAGTAGTTGATAATACAGATAATGAAAGTAAATATCAACTATTCCATACATCCAACAATTGATACTAAAAATAATAATGTAAGCATCAATAAGCATAGTAAAATAATAAACATAAACATGCTTAGTTCATACTGCTCCACAATATCATGTAAATTGATAAATTTAAATCATAATACCACTAAACATCAACTCATTCCCAAAGAGCAAAATTGAAATACATGATCATAGTATGTTGCGATACAAGCTTCAATTATATAAACCTTCACAGAAAAATTTCTAACAAAAAGGATTAAGCAATTTAAATCCTCCAACTACAAAACAGTGTACTAATTTGTTTAAACCATATACTGTTCAAGTGACAATAATAATTAAATTATTAACATGCTTCCTAGAGCCTTAATATGTTTCTACACATACAGCCTTAAACCCAACTAGAACCACAGAAACCCAACCATTGTAGCCCAAACTGACTGGAAACGGAAGAAAAATAAAAATTCAACATTGAGCCAGCTCCAAAAACATATGGAGCCGCCTTCAAATATGTGGGAGCATGCTCCACTTTAATAGAGCCACCTCCATTGAAGGGTGGAGCCGCCTCCACTCTTCCCAGCCTCTGTCTTCTCCAACGCCGGCAATTTTCTGACTTTCTGATCATCTGTCCTCCATTCCTAAAGCTCCTAACTGTCTAATACTAGGTCAAGAGTGTTCCTAAAGTTAATTAAACTCTTAATTCATCAACCAACATCAGTTAAAATACAATTTATGCAAGAAGAATTTAAACCGAAATAATTTCCCATTCATGATCATATTGTTTCAAATGATCACCCATGTGACCCAGATTAAGTTTAATGTCTTCCCAAGGAGTTCCAACACTGATTAAATTCTTTATTCATTAATTTACATCAATTAAATCAAGAATTATACAAGAATAATGTAAAACAAGCACTTGGCAGTTCATAAACACCTACTACTTAGAGCAATTCAAACATGCAAACCAGTTTAGTTTTAATGTTCATCTACCCCTGGAATTGAGTTAGGCACATAAAGAACACAAGTCAAGGAGAGAGAGTTAGGAATAGAACTTACCTGTGAGATTTTGGTTCAAAATCTCAGCGTCGTCTTCCTAAGTGTTTCCAACGAATGCCGACTTTAAACCTTCCTCTGTTCTCTCTCTGCCTCTACTATCATGACAAGAGTTCTTAAAACCCTAGAAAGAACTTAATACCTATATATATAGGCAAAACTAAACCTAGGTCAAATTATACTTAGAGACGGAAAACTTATCTCAACCCTGGTCGGCCCAAAACTTGATATAACTGAATACAACCCTATTTTTTTACATTATTAATTAAACCCTAATTAACTACCATAGGCATATACATAATTAAAACAAATAAAGCAAAGCAACAGTTAAATAACACCACTGACCATTTAATTAAAATAACACAACTGACAATTAATTAAAATTAAATATCCAATTAACAGTTAAATAAAACAAATAATTTAAAATAAAATGAACTAAAACAATCATTAAAAAGAAAACAATAATTAAAAATGCCGAGACTATCCTTTTGAATATTAGGGATATTACATTCTTCCCCCCTAACAAAAGGAATTCCGTCCTCGAAATTCGCTTTTACCTTTTTCCAATATTTCAGGAAACTGCGAGCGAATGACATCCTCCCATTCCCATGTAGACTCAGCCGCATTGTGATGACTCCACTGAACACGCACCAAAGGGATAACCTTATTACGAAGGATTTGATCCCGACGGTCGACAATACGACACAGTGGCTCCAAGTAAGTTGCATCCGGTTGCAACTCAATCTCCCCAATATCGCTATGCTGATATCAATCCTCGTCTCGCAGAAATTTCCGCAACATAGAAACATGAAGCACGTTATGTACGCGATCCAAATTCTTCAGAAGTGCCAACCGATAAGCGACAGCTCCAACTCGATCCGTAATCATGAATGGACTGACAAATCGCGGAGCCAACTTCCCTTTTTTCCCAAAACGCATTGCACCCTTCATAGGAGACACTTTGAGTAAAACTTGATCCCCAACCTAAAACTCCAAAGCATGTGTGCGACCATCTGCATAACTCTTCTACTTACTCTGGGCAGTGCGCATGCGATCCCTAATAAAAGCAATCTTCTCAGAAGTATCCTTAATGAACTTAGGACCCAAGAATCTGCTCTCACCAACCTCCATCCAACAAACAGGCGATCGACACGGTCGGCCATACAATGCCTCAAATGATGCCATCCCAATAGTCTTCTGGAAACTATTGTTATATGCAAACTCCATAAGCGGTACATAAGCCTCCCAGTGGCCCTTGAAATCAAGAACACCCGACCGAAGCATATTTTTCATGATCTGATTAACCCTCTCAGTCTGTCCATCAGTCTGAGGATGAGAAGCAGTGCGAAGATGCAACTCTGTACCCAAAGCCTACTGAAAACTCTTCCAGAATCCTGACACAAAGCTTGAATCCCTGTCCGATATAATAGACAACGGAATTCCAATACAGCTTTACAATCTTTATAATGTAAAGTCTCGCCAACTTCTCCGAAGTAAAGTCAGTGCGAACCCGTGGCTGTAGAGCTCCTGGCGGCCTCTGATGATAAATCTTGACCATCTGACAAGTACTACATCGAGAGACAAAAATAGTAATGTCTTCCTTCATACTTGCCCACCAAAACTGCCGTTTCATATCCCGATACATCTTGTCGCCTCCTGGATGAGTAGAAAACTCAGAGTGGTGAGTCTCAGTCATCACATCCTTCCTCAAATCGTCAGCAGAAAGTACCACTAACCGTCTCTTGTACCTCAAACCTCCATCAGCCCCAACATAGTAAAATGGGACCTCCCCGTAAGCTATCTCTGCAACTTTGTCAATGCACTACTAATCTGTGAGTTATGCCTTTAAAACCTTATGAATAATAAAAGGCGTACCTATCATGCAAGCCATGAAAGCATCTGACAACTCATCCACCTTCTTCAAAGCATTCCACTCCTTAGTGAATAAAGCAGAAAGACTAGCAACAGGTTGGCGACTGAGTGCATCCGCCACCTCATTCGCTTTCCCTGGATGGTACTGTATAGAGAAATGATAGTCTTCCACAAACTCTAACCATCTGCGCTGTCTCATATTTAGCTCCCACTGAGTGAACAAATACTACAGGCTCTTATGATCGCTAAATAATCTGAAGGACTCACCCAACAGATAATGCCTCTAAATACGTAAGGCAAAGACCACAGCTGCCAACTCCAAATCAAGTGTTGGATAATTAAGCTCGTGAGGCTTAAGCTTACGAGATCCATACGAAATCGGTTGCCCCTCCCGCATCAACACACATCCAAGACCTTACAAAGGAGCATCGGTGTAAACTAGATACTCTATCCCACTCTGTGGAGTAGACAGAACCGGTGCAGAAGTCAACTTAGTATTTAGCTCATCAAAAGCTCGCTAACAGTGTTCATCCCACACAAACCGTACACCCTTTTTGGTCAAATGAATGAGTGGTCACGCTATCTTAGAAAACCCCTGGATGAACCTACGATAATATCCGTCCAATCCGAGAAAACTCTGAATCTCAGTAGGTGAAGTAGGTTGTCCCCACTCAACTACTGCTGAAACCTTGGCTAGATATACCGCTATCCCCCTTTCTGACACTATATGACCCAGAAATTTCACTTCCCGCTACCAAAATTCACACTTCTCGAATTTGGCATATAACTGGTGCACACGAAGCGTCGACTATCCAAAGATGTCTAACATGATCATCCTCTGCCTGTGAATAAATCAAAATGTCATATATGATGACAATGACAAATTGATCTAAATTAACCCTGAAAACTCTGTTCATTAAGCCCATGAAAACCGTAGGTGCGTTAGTCAGTCCGAGAGGCATGACTCAAAACTCATAAGAACCATATCTAGTGAGAAACACTATCCTCGGAACATCCTGCTCTTAAACCCGAAGTTGATGATATCCAGACCACAGATCAATCTTAGAGAAGTACGTAGCTCCCTTCAATTAATCAAAAAGATCATCAATCCTGGGTAGAGGATACCTGTTACAAATAGTAACCTTGTTCAACTCCCTGTAATCTATACACAGGCGAAAAGAACCATCCTTCTTCCTTACAAACAGAACTGGTGCTCCCCAGGGTGACGTACTCTTACGGATAAAACCCTGGCTAAGTAATTGTTGAATCTAATCCCTCAGCTCTTGCATCTCCACTGGTGCCATCCTGTATGGTGCCCTAGCAATAGGCGTAATGCCTGGAGCTAAATTAATCACAAAGTTGATCACTCGACTAGGTGGCAACCCTGGAATCTCCTGAAAACATCTGGAAAGTCCTGTACGATTTGTATGTTATCTGACGACGGCCGTTCCAATACGCCAAACTGAATGTAGTGAATGTGTGGTTCAAGAAAAGCCTTTTATGTCAAATTTAAATTTATAAAAACCACTACCAACACTACTACTAACGTAGCAAGAGTGAGTAGGGACCAAGGGATTATACGTGTTGGAATTTCAACTTCGACTCTAGCGTACCAAATGATTGCAAAAGAGAATTGGGTTGGTTGATTACTTCTAGAAAAGAATTAATTAAAATGCATTAAGATAAAGAGTAAGTAAGAAGGAAAGGTCTTGGGGTGTAGAGATCACCACCAAATAATACTATTCCAAACCATAATCAAGTGACTAATGAGGGAAATGAATGTGTTGCAACAATGTTGTGTGTATAAAAGACATTCAATTGGTAAGGGCGACTCAACAAGTGCAAATTGTCTCAATCAACATGTGTGAGGCCACAATACATCTATTGGTAGAGGAATATATTGTCTAGACATCATGTGAAGAGAACAAAATATCAAATCAAGTCATTGAACCTTTCATTAAGCTCATAGTCCAAGCAATCCATAAGGATGACTTAGTTAAACATGCATTATCTAAACATCATGTGAGAGGCCACAATTTATCTATTGGGAGAGGAATAAATTGTCTAAACACATGTGAAAGATACAACATATCATAACTTGTCATTAATCCTTCATTAAGCTCACAATCCACATACAACACAATATTAGAGGAATATGCCATTTGGACTCACAAGCATGGAACATCAAACATTAAGAGTAGATTGTCCTCCCATCTAACATTATACTACCACTACACTAAATCTACACTACTAGCATGAAAATAAAGCTATCTAGACTAGGTGAGAGGCACAAGCCATCAAGAATAGGCATAAACCATCAAATGAACCAAAATAGCATTCATTAAGCATATCATCTTGATAATCTCTAGATCTTTAGAATCAATACACATAGACATGCATCAAAAACACTAAATCTAGAGATAAGCACATGAATATCCCACTCTAGCATACATAGACATATGGGTAGAATAGAATAGTCAATTGGAAGCATTAAACCATACAAACCATGAAATAAACAAGATTTATATATACATGAATATCAAGATGTATCATACAATACTAATCCCTCAATAATACACACGATTAGAGTATAGAAAGCATGCTTGGGGCTAACTCTAGCCCCAAGAGGATGTCTAGACACTCATGGTAGTGATGATCCAACCCTCAAGGGCTAACTCCATGGCTGCTCCGTGTTGGTGAAGATCTCCTCCAATGGTGCTCTAGCTTCCCTCCTTCCTCCTCTCCAAGAATAGCCTCCAAGATGATTTTTAATGTGTGACAAGAGACTCTAGACTCCTTTCCAAAAAGTGTATCATATTCCTTATATAGGTAGGTCAAATACACCCTATGATGAGCTGTGGTCGTGCAAGGCATATTCTCCAATGATTGGGTGAAGGACGGAATAAATAAGCTGGACTTTAACTTTTTCTCACTGGAGGAAGTTCGATCGATTGAACCTTAACTTGGATCGATCGAAGATGGGTTCGATCGATCGAACTGCATCTTGGATTGATCGAAGTGGTCTGACTCCTCCGGATAAGAACAAGGCTGAGATATTTCGAAGATATTTATGGGGAAAAGGACAAAAGTGGTTGGTAGGCGTACAGTTGTGGATAAGATCAATCACTTGAATAGGACAAAATAGGGTTCGATCGATCGAAGGTGATGTTGGATCGATCGAACTTGGAATTTCAGCAAAGGCCAAGGTTAGATCTATCGAGAAGTACTGTGATCGATCATAGATGTTTGATCGATCGAACTCTAAGTTGGATCGATTGAACTTTTCAGCTGCACAACTTTGATTCCTTTTTGCTCCTTTCTTTCTCCACTTTGCTCCCTCCTTTGGTTTATCTCAGGATTGCTTCAATTAAGCTCTTATTTGGCTGAGTTAGCTCAATTTTGGGATTAGTGCCTGAAAATATAAATAACACGTAATAAGTCTAAAACGGCAAAGTAAGATAGATAAAGGTACTAGAATGCTTAAGCTTAACGGGGTTTAAATGCGCACTTTTCAGTGCTCATCACACCCCCAAACTTAAATATTGCTAGTCCCTAGCAATGAACTAAGAAGTAAAGGAATGAAATGAACAACTAAACAAGTATAAACTGGAAAGCAAGTAAAATGATAGCGCCACTTTCGTAGGGAACATGATTGCATTTAGCATATGCAACAAGCCTTTTAAACCCCTAGGTTACCCCTAGTGGACGAGTAAAGTCTCGTGAGGGTTTCCAGAAATGGTACCCACAAACATTAAGCTCATTCTTTCAAAAGAGGCACCAATATTGCAAACAAGCATTGGGAGAAAACTACCTCAAGTATGCAATTTTTCAACCATTTTCAAGCAATCTCCTAAAATTTCAATATCAAGCAAGCAAGTATGGTCCTCCACATATCAAGAAAATGATCATGAAAATCAAAACAAGTCTAGAATCCATGTGAGAGGTCCGGCATCAAGTGTGTTGCTATCTTAGCCAACTAGAGAAGTAATCACATCCTTACCCTCAAACTAGCACACAAATCTAGTACCGATCATCAAGATAAGAGAGTGGACCTTTTATTAAAGCTTTATTATTCTAGGTGCGCTTATTCTTTTCACTCTATTTTTTTTTTTTTTTTATTATTATTTTTTTTATTGAGGATCAAAGATGGAAGTATTGTGCAATGTGTTGATCTCTTAAGCTTTCTAGAAGATTCATGTAGCGAGCTTTAGGTCAATAACTCCCAAACCAGATGGCTTTAGGGCATTAGGTGTTAAGACACCCCTACGGACTTACCAACTCAAATCAACTAGGCTACAAATCAAGACAACAACCATCTAATCATTTCCCACTTCTCACCTTTTGGGAGAAGTCCTCACTTTTATTGCTTTTGCAACTTCTTTTTTTTTTTTTTTTTTTCAATTCAATTATTAACCTAGAGTTCGGGCCCTCCACCTTTCGGCGCGAGAAGTTCACTGCTTAATGAGGCAAGAATCCCGGCTACTCAATGAAAAGGGGTTGTTATCCACCTTTATCAAGAATGAAAGCTTTCAATGCACTACTAGCCCAATTGGGATATAACCAATTCAATAATCAACAAAGCATGTACCCCACAAATGAATACTAGTGTGCACCGGTGCTAGTGTAGAATCTTAGAATGAATCTCAAAACAATCACAAATTCAGGATGATGTGGACCACAAATGCAAGCAAGATATCAATCTTTTGAAAAATTTACTCCTAAATGGCATCCTCAAGGCATACAAGGAGTATTGGACTCTCAAGTCAAGCAATTTTTAAATTTTAAGCAATATAGTCCTCAAAAGATCAAAATCATAGCTAACATCAATCTCAAATCTCAATCATGCATTTAAAGCTAAAATCTTAAGTAGAATGCAACAAGACACCTTACCCCCAAACTTAAACCGCACATTGTCCTCAATGTGCAATGAGAACAATGGAAGAAAAAAAAAAAAAAGTGGAAAGAGTATACCGTGGTAGTGTAGACATGAAGCCCGGTCATGATCCAATTCGAAAGACGTCTCCCCCAAACTTGGAATCAACAACCTACTTGAATAACCACGCTAGCAAACTCACATCAAATATCAAATGGGATAAGAATAATCAAATCAAGCATTCTAAGGCAATGTAACACATGATGCAAGAGAGATATAAGATCAAGCCCTAACTAAAGCATAAAGTATGCATGACTACACATAAGGGCACAATGATGAATCTTTTTATATTTTTCATTTAATGAAAGCAAGTATATACAAAATGCAAGAAAAACAAAGAATAAAATGCATGAACAAAATATAAAAAGAAAATTAAATAAGGCAAAATGTAATGAAAGAATATGTTTAATGTAAGAAATGAAAAACAATATGTGCAATGCAAGAAATGAAAAGGGACATGTACGATGCAAAAAAAATGGAAAGAATATGTACAATGCAAGTATATACAAAATTTTCTTACTTTTTGTTTTTTATTTATTTTTTTTTTTTTAATATATATGTGAAAACATGCAAAGAAAAATGAAAAATGTAAGAAATATGCAAAATGGGTGCTAAGTTTAACATCTCTAGCAAGACGGAATGCTTCTTTGAAAAATCGTCTTTTTTTATTATTATTTTTCTCGACAAAACAAATATGTACACAAACAAAAATAAAAAGACAAGTGAATAAAAATAAAAATAAAAATGCAAGAAGTAAAAATGTAAGGAAATAAAGAATGCAAATTTTTTTTTTTTTTTTTCGAAATTATAAAATAAAGTTAAACAAAATATTTTTGAATTTTTGGAAATAAGATAAAAGGAAATAAAATAAAAGAAAAGAAATATCATTATTATTATTATTATTTATATATATATATATATATATATATTTTATTTTTAATACTAAGATAGAAGTAACTAAATAAAATAAAAGAAAATAAAAAATAAAATAAAATAAAATAAAAATAGAAATAGAAATAGGAAAAAGTCAAAAAGTCAAAGGGTCAAAGGGGCAAAGCTGTGATCGATCGAAGATGAAGTTCGATCGATCGAACATAGCTGTGATCGATCCGAGATGAAATTCGATCGATCGAACATGTAAAATTTTGAAAAGTCCCGAGAGCATACATTTTTGAAAAATTGAGGAGGCCTGAAAATTTTTCTAAGTGTTGGGACTCATAATCGATCGAACCATATGTTGGATGGATCGAAAGGTAGTTCGATCGATCGAAATGGTTTACGATCGATCAAACTTTTGAAAATTTGGAGATCCCGAGAGCATGCATTTTGGAATTTGGATGCAGGTCCAAAAATTTTTCTAAGTGTTGGGACTCAAGTGGAGTTCGATCGATCGAATCCATAGTTGGATTGATCGAAGGTGCTCTTGTGATCGATCGAACTGGCACCAAATGCCTAATTTTGAACTGAAAGTGCAGAAAATCCTATGCTAAGCCCCAATGATAGTAACAAGAATGAAAATTTGAAAAATAGATGGAAGAATGTACACAAGAATGAAAAATAAAAAGAAATGAGGGAGGAATAGAGTTGTGAAACTCTACGAATACTAGCGTTTAACGTCTCTAGCAAGACGTTAGGTCAACTCACTAATCAAATGAATCAAAAACTGGATATGAAACATCTTTATTGACCCTCTTTTCACTTTTCTCATTTAATGTCCCACTTATGACAATAAAATCATCCTCCAAAAGAATGACTTGAAAAGAAATAAAAGAGATGATATTGTTCCTTTCATCCACGGTCTTGAAAACAAAATCAATCATGGTTAGGCTTGCCTCTTTGTTGTGTTCTTGAAACACATTCAAATGATCATCCATATTAATAATTGGTGAGACATTGTCTTTCAAAGACTCATTTGGATTAATAAGAAACACCTTCTCTTCATCCCTCTTCTCCTCCTCATAAATTACCATTTCCTCACCTTCTAAGTAAGCTAAGGAGTCCATTAGAGAGTTTATTTCATTTTTAGAGCTTTTAAAGTCAAAACCACAATTTTTATACATTTCCAAAAGACACTCCTCAAGAGGGTCATTAGAGATAATAGAAGGAAGGCCCTTTTCAACAAGTTCCTCCTCCTTCTCTCCTACCTCAAGTGTGGTCAACATCTCCTCACTCTCTAGAGTAGCCATATCATAGATAAAATCATAATCAAAACAAGGAAAGTCCTCATTAATCATGTTATGTTCTATTGGATTAGCCACTAACTCACTTGCCACTTCCTCCTTTATACAAGATGGAGTGCTAGGCATTAGCTCACTTGTTTCATTCTCCTCACTCTTATCATCCTCATCTATATACATTGAAGTTCTTGCCATTTTTTGATTTGCCTCTTCCTCCTCCTCTTGATGAGAAAGAGTACTTGCAATTTGCTCAACTTGAGCTTCTAAGTTGGCTAAAGTTTGAGAATGAGAATTAATAAGTGAAGTGTGTGAAATATGCACATCAAGTAAAGCTAACACTTTTTCTTCAAATCCGGGTGAGTACTTAGACGGTGGTGGAATTGATTCATCATAAAATGGTGGTGGAGGGCAATAGTCATAAAAAGGATTAAATGAGTGATCAAGTCCATAATAAGATGATGTATGAAATGAATTGGACTCAATCTCATAAGGATTAAAATGTGATGGAGGAGCATAAGGTGAAGGGATGTAATTCCCCCCCAAACTTGGATCAAACAATTCCTCCATTCATAATTAAAACCCAAATGCAAGAAAAAATTGGCCTCAACAAGGGCTTATGCTTGGACAAAAATTTAGCAATAAAATGAGCCTCAACAAAGGCTATCACAAGCATACAAAGAAGTGAAACAATTAAAATACAAGAGTGCCAAGAATTGCTCACAATGGTCCTTTAGCACTTCAACTCCAAATTTAGCTTTTAAGCTCCAATGATTGCTTTAAGTTCCAAAGTTCGCCTTCCTTGTAGTCAAGTACCTAATTGAACAAATAATAATGAGAATCAAGAGAAAAGAATATACAATGGAAAATAAAATAAAAATAGAAGCAATCTAATGAACACTATTGTCTAGTTTAATTCCAACAAAACCGTTAATCCCCGACAACGGCGCCAAAATCTGACGACGGCCGTTCCAATACGCCAAACTGAATGTAGTGAATGTGTGGTTCAAGAAAAGCGTTTTATGTCAAATTTAAATTTATAAAAACCACTACCAACACTACTACTAACGTAGCAAGAGTGAGTAGGGATCGTCCCAAGGGATTATACGTGTTGGAATTTCAACTTCAACTCTAGCGTACCAAATGATTGCAAAAGAGAATTAGGTTGGTTGATTACTTCTAGAAAAGAATTAATTAAAATGCATTAAGATAAAGAGTAAGTAAGAATGAAAGGTCTTGGGGTGTAGAGATCACCACCAAACAATACTATTCCAAACTATAATCAAGTGACTAATGAGGGAAATGAATGTGTTGCAACAATGTTGTGTGTATAAAAGACATTCAATTGGTAAGGGCGACTCAACAAGTGCAAATTGTCTCAATCAACATGTGTGAGGCCACAATACATCTATTGGTAGAGGAATATATTGTCTAGACATCATGTGAAGAGAACAAAATATCAAATCAAGTCATTGAACCTTTCATTAAGCTCATAGTCCAAGCAATCCATAAGGATGACTTAGGTAAACATGCATTATCTAAACATCATGTGAGAGGCCACAATTTATCTATTGGGAGAGGAATAAATTGTCTAAACACATGTGAAAGATACAACATATCATAACTAGTCATTAATCCTTCATTAAGCTCACAATCCACATACAACACAATATTAGAGGAATATGCCATTTGGACTCACAAGCATGGAACATCAAACATCAAGAGTAGATTGTCCTCCCATCTAACATTATACTACCACTACACTAAATCTACACTACTAGCATGAAAATAAAGCTATCTAGACTAGGTGAGAGGCACAAGCCATCAAGAATAGGCATAAACCATCAAATGAACCAAAATAGCATTCATTAAGCATATCATCTTGATAATCTCTAGATCTATAGAATCAATACACATAGACATGCATCAAAAACACTAAATCTAGAGATAAGCACATGAATATCCCACTCTAGCATACATAGACATGTGGGTAGAATAGAATAGTCAATTGGAAGCATTAAACCATACAAACCATGAAATAATCAAGATTTATATATACATGAATATCAAGATGTATCATACAATACTAATCCCTCAATAATACACAAGATTAGAGTATAGAAAGCATGCTTGGGGCTAACTTTAGCCCCAAGAGGATGTCTAGACACTCATGGTAGTGATGATCCAACCCTCAAGGGCTAACTCCATGGCTGCTCCTTGTTAGTGAAGATCTCCTCCAATGGTGCTCTAGCTTCCCTCCTTCCTACTCTCTAAGAATAGCCTCCAAGATGATTTTTAATGTGTGACAAGAGACTCTAGACTGCTCTCCAAAAAGTGTATCATATTCATTATATAGGTAGGTCAAATACACCCTATGATGAGCTGTGGTCGTGCAAGGCATATTCTCCAATGATTGGGTGAAGGACGGAATAAATGAGCTGGACTTTAACTTTTTCTCGCTGGAGGAAGTTCGATCGATCGAACCTTAACTTAGATCGATCGAAGATGGGTTCGATCGATCGAACTGCATCTTGGATCGATCGAAGTGGTCTGACTCCTCCGGATAATAACAAGGCTGAGATATTTCGAAGATATTTATGGGGAAAAGGACAAAAGTGGTTGGTAGGCGTACAGTTATGGATAAGATCAATCATTTGAATAGGACAAAATAGGGTTCGATCGATCGAAGGTGATGTTGGATCGATCGAACTTGGAATTTCAGCAAAGGCCAAGGTTGGATCTATCGAGAAGTACTGTGATCGATCATAGATGTTCGATCGATCGAACTCTAAGTTGGATCAATCGAACTTTTCAGCTGCACAACTTTGATTCCTTTTTGCTCCTTTCTTTCTCCACTTTGCTCCCTCCTTTGGTTTATCTCAGGATTGCTTCAATTAAGCTCTTATTTGGCTGAGTTAGCTCAATTTTGGGATTAGTGCCTGAAAATATAAATAACACGTAATAAGTCTAAAACGGCAAAGTAAGATAGATAAAGGTACTAGAATGCTTAAGCTTAACGGGTTTAAATGCGCACTTTTCAGTGCTCATCATTATCCAATGCTACAGTACCCTTCTCCTTTGTTTCCTCCTCCATATGGAACAAATATGTGTTAGTGACCCATTAGAACATGGCATAGCAATGACATATATATCCTGACCAGGTATGGTAAAAACCACAGACCTATCATAACAATTAACTTGGCCATGGTAGTACGATAACCAACCCATCCCAAGTAACACCGTATAAGTGTGCATGTCCGGGACCACTAGATTGACTAGGAATATGACCCTGTAAATATCTAGTGTCGCCAACCAATCCATCCAAACCAGAATGCTAAGTACTTCATAGAGCAAAACACATAAAGTAAAACAAAAATGTTCCAAAATCTTCCCATTTTTAGATTATCATTCTATCCTGGGAATTCCTCCTTCCAAACTAAACGTACTATATTAATTTACACAAGTTTTCTTATAAACTCCTTGGTAACCATCCTATCTCCACACAATGTACTTACAAGCAAATATTTGTTTGCCCATTCAAACCCAATCACTCCTCTGTGATAATCATTTATTAACGCAACATACACATTCCAATACAGTTTAATAAAACCATATATGTAACTATCACTAAAATGATCTCATACAACACAAAATAAACCAAAACCACCAGTTCACTTTATTAAGAACTTTTCCAAACCATAAATTGTCAAACGTATAATCGTAAGTTAGTCTTTAACACAATACTAGTGTACGTGATTAAATCCGTACTACGCTTTTAGTAATACCACCACTACTACTAATAATTAAAAATTACTCCTAAAAGAGCCATCCTCCTTGTGGTTCGGTACCCTTCTGCTTGGATGGCCCGGTATCTCCTTGTTTAGGACACTGCTTGAAAGTGTGACCAATCTCCCCACAAGTATAACAAGTACCCCTAAAAGTACTAAACGGTCTCCTCTACTGGTTAGCCTCTGACTGATCCCATCCTGCTTGTGGTCCCCCATTATGCTATCTCTGAGCAAACCCAGGACATTGTCTGGTTGTATAGCCCTAATCTCCGTAGACAAAACAATGTCCTTTAAACACATTTTGCACCACTGGTACTGCTTCTAGTGTCTGTTGAACATGTAGCTGATTTTGAAGTGCAGTTGCTATGCCCGCTGCTACAGCTTGAACTATGGTGTAAACTAACTGAGGAGAATACTCTGGATTCCTTCCCTAAGTGTAGGCCCGATCCTAAGACTCCTGAGTATGTTGACCTTCCTCATGCTCTATCTGCAGCCAACCATCTTCCTTTTGCTCCTCCTGAAACCTAGGCAGTTGTTGCTCTTCCCCCATTTGCTGACATTGTAGGCGTTCCTGATGCCTACGTGCCGCTCTCCTTTACTGCGTGTTCCCTTGCAGGTTTCATCCTCTCCTAACTTTAACTATTCTGTTAACATAGAAGATAGCCATCAGTACGATCTAAACAGGCCGTATAGGAATACAATGAATCCTAACCTTAAGCTCAAATCAAGAGAAAACGCTACGCAGAAGTCTTAATACGAAATACCCTAGAGACACTTGAACCTGGAGTGCTCTGATACCAACTGTGATACCACTCAGATCCGAGACATGGGTTGATCAGGCCTAGGCCCAAACCCGAGGGAATATCAAACAATTAATATAAAAACGAACACGGAATACAAAAAAGAATTAAGAAATAAATAAAAGCTGAAAAAAATCTAAGTTTAAAAACCCTTGAATAAATAAAATTAAAATCCAGAAATCCAATCCTCCATGATTTACAACTCGGGAATCCATCTCTAGTGGTCCCCTAATTAAAACCAAACTGAAATGAAAATAAACTGAAAGAACATCCAAAGTTCAACTACGGAGAGAAGCCCTACATCGTCGGAAGAATAAGGGATAGTCTCTGCTCAGCACGATCAAGCCTACGACTGGAACTGTCGAACACCTGAAAAATAGAAGTGGGTCAGGCCTACAAACAAGTTCTATCCTATTACAATCCAAACGGAGACTCAATACGCATGTACATCCTAACCAACTCAACAATAGCTATATAACTGTACATATGTATATATCCACACTACAGGACTCTCACTGGACTATGTAGAGGGTCTCAACCTGAATAGAAGGCAACATGCAAAATGCACCTGAGTGCGCTGACTACTTAAGCCTAACAGGGTATACCTCAACCCACATAGCCAATTACACATCCTACTGTATATACGCTCCCTAACCGTCGACTCTGAGACTCAAGCTTATATCGTGATACTATAAAAATATATTTAAAGTCCTATCCTATCCATCTATAAGAAATCCAGTAAGCTGTCCAGCTTGTTCAACTGCACTGACTTACATATCCATAGTAAGTAATCCAGTTAGTCATTCAACTTTGTTTCAGCTAATCTGACTTAAATATAAGTAGGATTTATTTTATAATCCATTCCCTGATTCCGTATAGGTAGGATTTAGTATTTTGAAACTAATCCATCCCTAGTATGCCACCATCCCATACCGGGGCATACCATCCATCCATCCAGTAGTTGATAATACAGATAATGAAAGTAAATATCAACTATTCCATACATCCAATAATTGATACTAAGAATAATACTGTAAGCATCAATAAGCATAGTAAAATTATATACATAAACATGCCTAGTTCATACTGCCCCACAATATCCGGTAAATTGATAAATTTAAATCATAATACCACTAAACATCAACTCATTCCCAAAGAGCATAATTGAAATACATGATCATAGTATGTTGCGATACAAGCTTCAATTATATAAACCTTCATAGAAAAATTGCTAACAAAAAGGATTAAGCAATTTAAATCCTCCAACGTCAAAACAGTGTACTAATTTATTTAAACCATATATTGTTCAAGTGATGATAATAATTAAATTATTAACATGCTTCCTAGAGCCTTAATATGTTTCTAAACATCATCTATACCTCCCACATACAGCCTTAAACCCAATTGGAACCACAAAAACCCAACCATTGTAGCCCAAACTAACTGGAAATGGAAGAAAAATAAAAATTCAACATTAAGCCGGCTCCAAAAACATATGGAGCCGCCTCCAACCTCTTAGAGCCACCTCCAAATATGTGTGGAGCCAGCTCCACTTCAATGGAGCCACCTCCATTGAAGGGTGGAGCCGCCTCCACTCTTCCCAGCCTCTGTCTTCTCCAACGCCGGCAAGTTTCTGACTTTCTGATCATCTGTCCTCCATTCCTAAAGCTCCTAGGTGTCTAATACTAGGTTCAGAGTGTTCCTAAAGTTAATTAAACTCTTAATTCATCAACTAACATCAATTAAAATACAATTTATGCAAGAAGAATTTAAACCAAAACAATTGCCCATTCATAATCATATTGTTTCAAGTGATCACCCATGCGACCCAGATTAAGTTTAATGTCTTCCCAAGGAGTTCCAACACTGATTAGATTCTTTATTCATTAATTTTCATCAATTAAATCAAGAATTATACAAGAATAATGTAAAACAAGCACTTGGCAGTTCATAAACACCTATAGCTTAGAGTAATTCAAACATGCAAACCAGTTTAGTTTTAATGTTCATCTACCCCTGGAATTGAGTTAGGAATGTAAAGAACACGAGTTAAGGAGAGAGAGTTAGGAATAGAACTTGCCTGTGAGATTTTGGTGCAAAATCTCAGCATCGTCTTCCTAAGTGTTTCCAACGAATGCCGACTGTAAACCTTCCTCTGTTCTCTCTCTGCCTCCCCTATCGTGACAAGAGTTGTTAAAACCCTAGAAAGAACTTAATACCTATATATATAGGCAAAACTAAACCTAGGTCGAATTATACTCAAAGACGAAAAACTTATCTCAACCCTAGTCGGCCCAAAACTTGATATAACAGAATACAACCATATTTTTTTACATTATTAATTAAACGCTAATTAACTACCACAGGCATATACATAATTAAAACAAATAAAGCAAAGTAACAGTTCAATAACACAACTGACCATTTAATTAAAAGTAAATTAACAACAATTAAATAAAACAACTAATATTTAATTAAAATTAAATAACCAATTAACAATTAAATAAAATAAATAATTTAAAATAAAATGAACTAAAACAATCATTAAAAAGAAAACAATAATTAAAAATGCCGAGACTATCCTTTTGAATATTAGGGGTATTACAATGCCCCCACAAGAAGAATCAATGAGTTATCTATGTGGTTCGGTTAAACCATCATAAAAGGTTTGCACCAATTGCCATTTTGGAATTTGGTGGTGCGGACATATAATTGTTCCCCATCTATTTGGGAGAAATTAAGAATGGAACAAAGTATTTGTTTGGTTTTCCCCACAGGATAGTATTTTTTCAAAAATTCTTGTAGCAATTGGGCCCATGTGGTGATGAAATTTGCAACAAGGGAATTCAACCAATATTTTGACCTATCTTTTAAGAAAAATGGGAAAAGACGCATATGAAGTGCTTGTTGAGGAAAGTCCCTCATCCGGATGGTGGAGCAAATTTCCAGGAACTCATCAAAATGTTTATAAGGGTCCTCATTATCAAACCCATGATAAGATGGAAGCATTTGAACTATACAGGATTTGATTTCATAATGATGAGCATTGACATAGGGCATGACGATGCATGATGAAAATGTATATGTTGATGGGATGAAATGGTCCCTAAGATTCATGGATGCTACATTTTCATTAGCAATTTCAGAATTTTTAACTCTAGGATTTTCAACTCTAACATTTTCAAGATTATCAGCTATATTGTCAACTTCAGTTTTAAGTTCTCTTATAGTTTCAGGATCCCTAAGGTTCCTTCTTTGTTGTCTAAGAGTTCTTTCTAATGAAGTTATATCAACTTGTTCTTCTAAGGTTGGCAATGTCAAAAACCTACGACCCAATATCTACTAGCATGCATCCATGTAAAGAAAATGCAACCAAATTATCAAGTGCAGTAAAAATTAACTTGAATTACTTACAAAGGGTGAAAATTCCCAAAAAGATTCAAAATTTTCATAATTTGTTCGACACCTTAAAGTAGCCCCTTTGCTTCAACACCTGCACTTAAGAACTTGGAAGACAAATTAAAAATAAAAAAATATATACAAAAATTATAATTATAACCAAACTAAATTTCATCTTTAAATTTTTTTTTACAAAGCCAATTGCAATTCCCGGCAACAGCGCAAAAAATTAATCGCTTCTGCAGGGTGATGTCAATAATAAACCATTGAATGTAGCACAAAATTCAGTAGAAAATGGCTAAGTAAGGGTATTGATCCACGGAGATTGCTAGCTTATGGCAATCAAATTTCAAAGATTAATTTTAAGTTTGATAAGTGTCACAATTTGGTTTGGAGATTGGCTTGTTTGTCACTTAGCATATAATGAACTAAAAACAGAATTTAAAACGAATTCAAAGATTGAATTAACAAAGAGAGGAGACTATGGAATCCATTTCACCGAGACCTCATAAACATGCTACAATGCAATTAACTTGGGGAAAATAATTATATGTAACTATAATGTGTAGAGGCATACAACAACTACAACAATTTCCAGAAATTCATACAAATCAAAACTAAGCATAACCCATCTTTGGTTAGTATGGCTCATCCACCTAAACTAGCTTATGGTATAAGCCATCTTCCCTAGGCATGGCCTATCAAGGTCTTGAATTTATAAGTTTTAGCACGTGAAAATAAAGCACATAGCATAAACTATCTTTAGTAGGCATGGACCATTTACCTAACTAAGTTAATCAAAAGGTGTAGCATGGTCAATCTTCCCTTAGAATAATTTATCTAAATTCACACATGACATGCCTATAAAACCATTTTATGATGTCTACTTTCATTGTCACTATTAGAATATCAAGAGTATAACTATGCAAATATGGTTCTAAGACAAGAATTGCATATAAACATACTCATATATATGAATTCAGTTTAGATTACACATCACATCAATGTAAAAACACTAATTTCAATGTAAACCATCATCTTATTCATGAAATCAATTACATATAATGCCATTTTCCCAAATTGAATACAAAGATTACATGGTTAATTGGTCAAGGCTACCTCAATCCCCTAGGGAGGGATTTAGCTTATTCTGGTGGTGGTGGAAGCTCCAAGGATTGAAGAGAAAGCCTCTATCTTTAGCTCCATAGCAGCCTCCCTCAAGAACACTCAAGAACCCTAGCTATTTCCTCACTTTCTCTCTCTAGAATTGATATAAAATTTGAATCCTAATATGATTGATACTATAAAAATACAATATAGAGATATATGTATAGCCCTGAAGCCAGAATTAGTCAAAATCACCCTCAAAATTTAGGCATTCAAGTGGAAAAGGGAGAGAAAAATAACTGAAATTTTAAATCTGCACATTTATTCACAGGTTGGCATCCGGATACCAGGAAGGGTGTTCAGACGCAGCTTGTTAGGCTGTGTGCCTTACACGCGCTGAGGTGCTTGTGTTGCAGGCTTTTGGCATGTGGCTTCCAGACACAGAGCTGGGCATCCGGACGCAATTTTCCTTGTTTACTGTAATTTTATTTCCCTTGAATTTACAATTGATGGGCTACGTCTACACAGGGTGTCCAGATGTCATGAATGCTTTTGGAGGCTGCATCTGGATACCAGCCTTGTTCTTCAATGATGCATTTTAACTTTCTTACTAGCTTCTTGGGTCGACTTCCTTCCTCAGGCTGAGCTTGCTCAGGGACTTAGGACCACCTTGGTTGATTCTATAGCTCGCCATAAACCATGTTCATTTAAATCCTGTAAAAACTTGTTTTTATTCCATTTTGGAGATAAGTCCTGAAAATAGACAAAGTATACAAAGGCCTATAAAATACACTTTATTGATATGCTAAATAAACTAAAACATGCAAATAAGGGCACTTGAATATGAAACATGCAAATAAACCAGTCATTTAGTATTTCCTAAGCAGATCATTTAATCATTCCCATGCCTCATGAAACATTTCCCCATCGCTTAGTGAGAATTCATGAATTTAAGTTCTCATTGCATTGGTCTTAGCCACTAGATAATACTTCTTTAAGAACTCTTGTTGCATCTCTGCCCAAGTAGTTGTAGAAAAAGGTTTCAAAATGTTAAACCAGTATTTTGCTTTGTCTTTTAGGGTGAAAGGGAAGAGTTTTAACCTCAAAACTTATTCCGGCATGTCCATGTATTTCACGGTGGAACACACTTCAAGAAATTCATCCAAATGCTTATAAGGTTCTTCATTAGGTAGCCCATGATAATTAGGAAGCATTTGAATTATTTGTGGTTTAATCTCATAATGGTATGCTCTAAATGGAGGGAGTCGAATGCATGTTGGTGTATTATACTCATTTGGCACATAATGATCTCTCAAAGCAAGGAGAGGATTCACAAATGGTGGCTTTACATAAGCCCCATGATTTACTTGAACAACGGGAGGTGGAGGTGGTGGCACAAAGAATGGCCTTGGCCATTGGAACTTGGCCTTCTTGTTGTTATGGAATGAAATGTATAGGCATGCCTAATGGTACTTGAATGTTATCATGTTGTTGATGCACATTAGGGTGAAGAATGCCTTGTTGGTCGATGTGACCAAGGTCTTCAACATGGTCCTTATTATGGACATCCATTGATAAAAGTGAGTCACTTGAATTACCCCTTTTCCCTTAGATTACGAACAACCGATTCGAGATTAAAATTCAGTGGGATAAGAGTATGATTCAAAGACCTACAACCATGCATGCACAATGCAAATCAAAACAAACAACAACTCAACAACTAACAAGTAGCAAACACTTCTCCTTCACAACAAGTCAATCAACAACAAACCTCCACATACATTGATCCCATACTCCCATTCTCTCAACAAATGCAAGAAATAAATTGCCTCTATGTAAGCCAACGATATAACTAACGAAAATAAGAATTGCCTCCACGTGGGCCAATGATTTAACTAAGCAAAGAGAGTTAGAAAAGCTCACAAAAGGTCCTTAAGCAACTTCAAAATATTTTTAGCTTTTTGCCTCGCTTTGCTTTGCAATTTTTTATTTTTTTGCTTTTTATGTTTTGCTTAGCTTACCTTTTCTTTGCGTCTTTTACTCCAAGTACCTAGCCAATCAAGCATAAACATATTAAGTAAACAAAGTAAAACAAAATAAAAACAAGATCAAAGGAGAACTAATTCCAAATACGGCGTTGCTCATCCCTGGTGTGACGACCCTGGTTTTTAGGCCAGCGTGTCCTGTGATGAACAGAAGATTGACCCGATAACAGATCCAATAAGCGAAATCGAACACAGAAAACAAGACTCTAAGAAGTCAAAGTGACCTTCCATGAGGTCGTGGAACTCAATGAGAACTGATGCGGAAGCAAAAGGTCAAAAATATGACAAATAAGCCCCCAGAGGCAAAATAATCATTTTTTAAAAATATGGATTCGGATGCCACCGAGTATACCGCTGCAAAGACAGCGAAAAATTAACAAATCTAGACTCAAGAATCACTTGATTCAGCATACGGATGAAGAAGATATGAAATTCCAAAGTTTCATAAAAACCAACTTTCGGGTTTCAAAACAGTGCGGCAAGGGTAATTGACAAGGGGTAAAATGGTATTTTTACACAAAATTGGATGCAACTGAGCATACCAATAGATAAACTAGGAAAAATTAATGAATTTAGACTCAAGAATCACTTGATTCAGAGTTCGGATGAAGAAGATATGAAACGTCAAAGTTTCAAAAAAAAACCAACCTTTAAGTTTAAAATCAGTACGGCAAGGGTACTTTACAAAGGGTAAAATAGTCTTTTTAGATAGAATTGGATGCAACCGTGAATATCTTTGGATAGAAAAGCAAAAACTAATAAACTTAGATTCAAAAACAACTTAATTTGGAGTCGGGACGAAGAAGATATGAAGCCTCAAAGTTTCAAAAAATTAGACTTATTTTCCGGGTAAGAAATCTGGGCAGGAATAATGTTTTAACAGCAAGCACCAATTAAATTTTTTTTCCAGAACCGAGGCCAAAAATGGACCCTTAAACGAGTTTTTTTGGAGAAACACGAAGAAGAAACCCCCCTTAAAATCACGTTTTCTACCCGACTATATAGAAGAAACCAAAAAAAAATATGATGTAAAGTCCCTAAAATGCCCCTTGAATAGTCTAGGTCAAGATGGACCCAAAAAGTTGCTACAAGCATTTTTTTCCCAGAAACAGCCAGAACAGAGAGTAAAAACGGGCTAGTAGATGAATTTTTCTGGAAAAACACAAAGAAGAAACCCCCCTCAAAATTGATTTTTCTGTATGACTCATAAGAGAATTCAAAAAAAACTCACTGTAATATGCCCAAAATGCCCTCCCGAGAAATCTGGTCCAGAGGGTCGAAAAAGCTGCTAAATAGAAAACTGAAAGCTGAATTTCATAAGCGATTTCCTATGCCAAGACGACATTTTCTGGAAAAATACAAAAAAGATACCCCCCCTAAAATCATGTTTTCTATTCAACCATGTTGAAAGAAGGAAATAAAACTGAATGAAATAGTCTAAAATACCCCTAGATCAGAATATGCACCAAAAACACAAAATGAAATCGTAGGAGGCTCAAAACACAAATGATGAGGTTTTGCCCGGAAACGACTATGCACGCAAACGTAACTTACGTATTTAGACACGCTACAATGGTCTATGGCTTAAAAATATAGCCGATTCAAAATCCGACCCCCCAACGAGCAAAAAGGCAAAAATGGACTTGGAATGGAAAACATGGAATCCAAAAATGTAAAATGGAGTCAAATGACCATTTGGCCCTTGGCCACACTTCATACAAGATTAATAAGACCCTATGA
This sequence comes from Cornus florida, assembly GCF_030987335.1. Taxonomy (NCBI): domain Eukaryota; kingdom Viridiplantae; phylum Streptophyta; class Magnoliopsida; order Cornales; family Cornaceae; genus Cornus; species Cornus florida. The sequence goes on from NW_026775577.1 coordinate 69,223,417, forward strand.
AAGAATGAAAATAGAATTCCCACACCCGATGCAACCATGGTGAAGCAATGACTTGCGATTTTTCAAGATTTTCACAATATTTCATGAAGTTAAAAAGTACATAGAATACAATATAATGGTCATTGGCCTCCGGCCTCATCTCATACATATCAAATACATTGAAAGAAGTGTACTTAAGTACACATTACATACATGGAATCAAATATACATATTTTGACATATAAGTCTACAAAATGGCATTTCATGCTAACATTCGCATGAAATGGAAACTTGAAAGCTACACGACATCTAAGGAATGCTAGGCGTCACGAACCAAGTCTTCGTACCTGAAATATGCCCCAGTATCGTAGGGGTGAGTAACATAAAGCTACTCGTAGGAGATGAACATGCATCGACCTAGCATTTTACAAATTTATCACCTTAAGGTGAAACATGTTAGAGGGGCTCATGCCACCTAACGTCTATGTCCAAGTGAGACTCGGGGAGCATCCTAAGCTACCTTAGAGTCTAAGCAACAAGAATCAAGATATACATACGTGTATGAAACGAATCATGGTTGGGATAATCCAAAGAACACAACAAGAAGAATGCTTGAGCATAGATTAACATGAATTGCATTTTCAATACAATTGAACTAGGTCTAGAGTAATCCATGCAACATGACAAAAGCATATTTGAATACAAGTTAACAAGAGTCACATTATCTATGCAATTCAACAACAAAAGAGCATGTTATACAATGCAACAAAGTTTAAGTTCTCAAAGCCATCAACTTAGAATCTAAAGCACAAAATAACAGTAGTGGTTCATGCCACCAAACGTCTATGTTATAAATGAATCAATAGGATCAATCCTAAGCTTTATTAGAACGTCAAAACACGATTTTCAATTTCGATGCAATTTAACCAACATTGGAACTTCCAATACAACGCATAAAGCACAATTTTGCAAAGTTAACATCCTGTAACTTAAAATGGAACGACAAATAAGAAATAACATGTTACAACATCATCTAGTTATCAACTTGAAAATGAAATGCAAAATCAAACAAAGTGGATACTCGGACGTCACGCCGGATCAGACCAACAACATAGTTACTTTAGGGTTACTAGCCCATGGGTAACCTCCCTATGTGCGCACTAGACTATATAGAGGGACTATCCCCCGTACTAGAACCACGTCCTAGCCATAGTCAAACAACGACATCCCCAAGTTTCCAAAATCAACAAGTTTTGCAACAATGCACATATCAACGGGAATATGCAAGATAATCAACTATCTACCTAGCACAACCAAATTTGGAAACCTATACAATACTTGCTCTAAATCCACAACTAATATGCTCGGATGAATGTCGATTCTTCAGTGTGCGATTCGTTACATGGTATGCAAGAATGATGTTAAATATGAAGTGTGCAAATCATTACGCAAGATAACAATATATTCAATATTGAAAACATAAGCTCATGAGTTTAAATACAACAACAAGGTAGAACTTTAATTAAATCATGCTAATTTAAATCCCAAGGTTCTAAAATAACTTCAAATAGTCCCAAATTAATATATACTAGTAAACAAGTCATGGCCAATACAAATATCAAGTAAAAACCTTAATTAAGCTAATGGGACCACAAAATAGATTTTAATTAATTCCTTTAATTAAAATCTCTAGATTTTCAAACTTAACCAAATGCTCTCAAATTAACCTATGTTGGAAAACATGCCAAGGACTAATGTAATATCACATTACAAGTTTATTTCATTCAATTTACGACCATGCGAATTAAACTTTCACTAAAGTTAAATGTAAAACAAAAGTTGCAATTCTCATGCAATAAATCCAAATTTAATACATGTGAACAACCATACCAAAACTTAAGTTTCTAGCATGCCACAATACAATTCCAAGTTGTATATCACCATGAGGATTAAATCTTAAACATGGAATTTAATTAAATAAAAGGTTTCAAAACCTAACCGAATATTCTAAATCAAATATATGGAAGTTATATGCCATGTAAATCAACAATATTAAGTCAGAATTCAAATAGAGTGAATAGTGCACACGGGGCAAATTAATTAATTAAATTAATTAATAGTTACTAATTTTCAAAAACACCTCCAATTACTTTCAAATTCAACTATGTTGGAGAGCATGCTAAGGCCTAATTTAATATGCTAACACATATTAATTTCAAACTAGTTAAGGCCATGTGAGTTAATCTTTCACCTAAGATAAATATTAAATAAAAGCTTTAGTACTTATTTAAATCCTCTAATTTTAATACACGACAATGAGCATATCATGGGGTAATATAATATCATGCTACATGTTTAAACCAAGTCACGAGCAATCAGAAAAATTAGATCCCGTACAAGAAAAATAAATAACAAAATCTCTAGATTTTATATTTAATCATGCAAACAAGTAATATAAGCATCACAAGCAGGCTATATAACAAGAATTTAAACCTAGAACATCCCCTACCTCAATTTCAGATGAAAATCTCAAATCCCCACCGAAGCGAAAGTGCTCCGAATCCGATAATACCGAGAACTTTTGTCGGGGACAACACTGTGAACAAGAATCCGCAAGAAGCCCCATGAAAATCCAAACTTGGCCTCAAACCCAAACTCAAAACTTGGCCAAAAATGGTTTCTAATAAAGGGTAATGGTAGAGCACGACGAGGCGAATAACAAATGCTAAGGCTGAAGGATTTCTACCAAGGAAATCGAGTGGAGGAGAATAAAGAGTGAAGGCAGCCCCTTAGGCTCCCATGGCTGCCAGCCAAGAGGAGGAAGAAGGTCTAAAAATCTGATTTTAAAATTAGGGCAACCTATTTATAGTAAGTCTCAAAAACTGCCCCGAAAGGGCCCCGCCAGGTCCGGAAAAGTGGATTTTGAGCAAATGAGCACAAACGGCAAAACTCCGTGAACAAAAAATATTCAAAATGAGAAAATATGAACAACGGAAGAAACGGCGTGGAAAACCGAGTCCCGAGCAGAAAGTTATGCCCCAAACAAGTTCGGCGGCAACCGGGTCCAGAAACTCTGAAACTGGAGAAAAATGACCAGAAGGAAAATCTATGAATTTACGAGTCAACGAAAAGTGAAAATGAATCCCGTACGAGGATCCAGGCTCCAGACGAGACATTTTTGCAATAACTTTCGTTAATTGCACAATGGCCCCTATAAAAGGGTTAACTGCGAAATTGCCCCACAATGAAAATATCTTCCAAAAGATATTTTCTTAGATGCCCCTGAAATAAAATATCTTCAAAAGATATTTATGAAAAATACCCCAAGAAATGAAAAAGATTCTGAAGAATTGTGCATGTATGCCCCTGTGGACACCGGGAGTAACCAGAGTACTTTCTTGCAAAAGTAAAGATACGTATTTCGAAGAAACCACTCAAGATGAAGGCACGTGAAGTCAAAAACCAACTCCGAGCATGAGAAGTGAGGTTGTGCCAAAAACTGACAAACGGAGATAAGAGGAAATAGGGAAAATGACAGAATAGGGAAAAGACGAAATAGCGCATAGTGTCCGAAAAACGAAAAAATCGAAAATGACTCGGTCCTCAAAGGAAGTTGTAAATTCACATGAAAGAGTCTCAGAAACCAATTCTGAGCACTCGAGATGACACTAAGCAACACGAAACAGAGCTCAGAAAAGAAAATTAAACGAAAAAAATCCATTCGTAAAATTTCAGGAAAAGCAAAGGAAGGCAAATGACCAGGTCGTTACAACCTACCCTCCTTAAAGGAATTTCATCCCCAAAATTAGGAACATACCAGATAGAACAGAATAATGACCGGGCAAAAGGTCAAATCAAAGGACAGCTCACAACGCACTGAAGAACAAATCCTGAAGTCTAAAGATCAACTAAAGAAACGCGAAACCATGAACTGAGACAACACCTCATACGAATCGGCACGTTAACTCAACGTCAACTACCGAGAGAATCCCAAGATAACAAAACGTTGAAACATGATAGAAGAAGAGAGTGACAAGACAGTACGAACAGTTACCAGAACTCGCCCACACTGACTCGTCAGTAAGGTAGCATGACAGTATAAGGCACTAGTTCGTAAGATGCTCCAGAAGGGAACTTTTCGATACAAATGACATCAATGTCGAAAATGGTCATTACCAAAGGCACTACGGAAACCAGGCATCTACGAGAGTTGGGGTAGCTAATCCTAAAACTCTGACAACATTGACACTGGCACCATTACACTTAAGGCCTTAGATATAGAAGGCATGAAGGAAAAGGAAATGAAACGGTGCCTCCCAGGCCCACTTCTCAATCCACCAGACAAGGGAAAAAAAAAAGTGAATCGCAGTCCTCTACGCTCACATGAGCCTTACTCGCATCAATCGACAGAACAGACAAGAAGGTTCCCGACATAGGTCCTTACAGAATGAATTTCTCCTATCGATGCTTTTAAACACATAAGCATATAAGTATAGAAAATATGTCATCACACCGAATATGTTATCAAATGAAGCACGTAAACATGTTATAATACCAAAACATGTTATCATAGGCATATAAATAAATCAAGGTACACTAACAAAAGCATGATATGCACCCAAAACCCATCGTCCTAAGGTTTTTGAACCTAGGAGCTCTGATACCACCTGTGACGACCCTGATTTTTTGGCCAGCGTGTCCTGTGATGACCCGAAGGTTGACCCGATAACAGATCCAATAAGCGAAAGCGAACACAGAAAACAAGACTCTAAGAAGTCAAAGTGACCTTCCATGAGGTCGTGGAACTCAATGAGAACTGATGCGGAAGCAAAAGGTCAAAAATATGACAAATAAGCCCCCAAGGGCAAAATAGTCATTTTTGAAAAATGTGGATTCGGGTGCCACCGAGTATACCGCTGGAAAGACAGCGAAAAATTAACAAATCTAGACTCAAGAATCACTTGATTCAAGGTTCAGATGAAGAAGATATGAAACTCCAAAGTTTAATAAAAACCAACTTTCGGGTTTCAAAACAATGCGGCAAGGGTAATTGACAAGGGGTAAAATGGCATTTTTAGACAAAATTGGATACAACTGAGTATACCAATAGATAGACTAGGAAAAATTAATGAATCTAGACTCAAGAATCACTTGATTCGGAGTCCGGATGAAGAATATATGAAACGTCAAAGTTTCAAAAAAACCAACCTTTTGAGTTTAAAATCAATGCGGCAAGGGTACTTTACAAAGCGTAAAATAGTCCTTTCAGATAGAATTGGATGCAACTGTGAATACCTTTGGATATAAAAGCAAAAACTAATATACTTAGACTCAAAAATAACTTGATTTGGAGTCAGGACGAAGAAGATATGAAGCCTCAAAGTTTCAAAAAATTAGACTTATTTTCCGGGTAAGAAATCTGGGCAGGAATAGTGTTTTAACATCAAGCACCAATTAAATTTTTTTTTCCAGAACCGAGGCTAAAAACGGACCCTTAAACGAGTTTTTCTGGAGAAACACAAAGAAGAAACCCTCCTTAAAATCACGTTTTCTACCCGACTATGTAGAAGAAACCAAAAAAATATGATGTAAAGTCCCTAAAATGCCCCTTGAATAGCCTAGGTCAAGATGGACCCAAAAAGCAGCTACAAGCATTTTTTCCCAGAAACAACCAGAACAGAGAGTAAAAACGGGCTAGTAGATGAATTTTTCTGGAAAAACACAAAGAAGAAACCCCCCTCAAAATTGAGTTTTCTATGTGACTCACAAGAGAATTCAAAAAAAAACTCACTGTAATATGACCAAAATACCCTCCCGAGAAATCTGGTCCAGAGGGTCGAAAAAGCTGCTAAATAGAAAACTGAAAGCTAAACTTCGTCAGCGATTTCTGATGCCAAGACGACATTTTCTGGAAAACACAAAAAAGAAACCCTCTATAAAATCATGTTTTCTATTCAACCATGTTAAAAGAAGGAAATAAAACTGAATGAAAAAGTCTAGAATACCCCTAAATCAGAATATGCAACAAAAACGCAAAATGAAATCGTAGGAGGCTCAAAACACAAACGATGAGGTTTTGCCTGGAAACGACTATGCACGCAAACATAACTTACATATTTAGACGTGCTACAATGGTCCATGGCTTAAAAATATAGCCAAATCAAAATCCAACCCCCCCCCCCCCCCCCCAACGAGCAAAAAGGCAAAAATGGACTTGGAATGAAAAACATGGAATCCAAAAATGTAAAATGGAGTCAAATGACCATTTGGCCCTTGGCCACACTTCATACAAGATTAATAAAACCCTATGAAAGAATGAAAATGGAATTCCCACACCCGATGCAACCATAGTGAAGCAATGACTTTCGATTTTTCAAGATTTTCACAATATTTCAAGAAGTTAAAAAGTACATAGAATACAATATAATGGTCATTGGCCTCCGGCCTCATCTCATACATATCAAATACATTGAAAGAAGTGTACTTAAGTACACATTACATACATGGAATCAAATATACATATTTTGACATATAAGTCTACAAAATGACATTTCATGCTAACATTCACATGAAATGGAAACTTGAAAGCTACATGACATCCAAGGAATGCTCGGCGTCACGTACCAAGTCTTCGTACCTGAAATATGCCCCAGTATCGTAGGGGTGAGTAACATAAAACTACTCGTAGGAAATGAGCATGCATCGACCTAGCATTTTAAAAATTTATCACCTTAAGGTGAAAAATGTTAAAGGCGCTCATGCCACCTAACGTCTATGTCCAAGTGAGACTCGGGGAGCATCCTAAGCTACCTTAGAGTCTAAGCAACAAGAATCATGATATACATACGTGTATGAAACGAATCATGGTTGGGATAATCCAAAGAACACGACAAGAAGAATGCTTGAGCATAGATTAACATGAATTGCATTTTCAATACAATTGAACTAGGTCTAGAGTAATCCATACAACATGACAAAAGCATATTTGAATACAAGTTAACAAGAATCACATTATCCATGCAATTCAACAAGAAAAGAGCATGTTATACAATGCAACAAGGTTTAAGTTCTCAAAGCCACCAACTTAGAATCTAAAGCACAAAATAACAGTAGTGGCTCATGCCACCTAACGTCTATGTTATAAATGAATCAATAGGATCAATCCTAAGCTTTATTAGAACGTCAAAACACGATTTTCAATATCGATGCAATTTAACCAACATTGGAACTTCCAATACAACGCATAAACCACAATTTCGCAAAGTTAACATCTTGTAACTTAAAATGGAACAACAAATAAGAAACAACAAGTTACAACATCATCTAGTTATCAACTTGAAAATGAAATGCAAAATCAAATAAAGTGGATACTCGGACGTCACGCCGGATCAGACCGACAACATAGTTACTTTAGGGTTACTAGCCCATGGGTAACCTCCCTATGGGCGCACTAGACTATATAGAGGGACTATCCCCCGTACTAGAACCACGTCCTAGCCTTAGTCAAACAATAACATCCCCAAGTTTCCAAAATCAACAAGTTGTGCAACAATGCACATATCAACAGGAATATGCAAGATAATCAACTATCTACCCAGCACAACCAAATTTGGAAACCTATACAATACATGCTCTAAATCCACAACTACTATGCTATGATGAATGTCGAATCTTCAGTGTGCGATTCGTTACACGCTGTGCATGAATGATACTAAATATGAAGTGTGCAAATCATTACGCAAGATAACAATATATTCAATATTGAAAACATAAGCTCATGAGTTTAAATACAACAACAAGGTAGAACTTTAATTAAATCATGCTAATTTAAAACCCAAGGTTCTAAAATAACTTCAAATAGTCCCAAATTAATATATACTAGTAAACAAGTCATGGCCAATACAAATATCAAGTAAAAACCTTAATTAAGCTAATGGGACCACAAAATAGATTTTAATTAATTCCTTTAATTAAAATCTTTAGATTTTCAAACTTAACCAAATGCTCTCAAATTAACCTATGTTGGAAAACATGCCAAGGACTAATATAATATCATATTACAAGTTTATTTCATTCAATTTACGACCATGCGAATTAAACTTTCACTAAAGTTAAATATAAAACAAAAGTTGCAATTCTCATGCAATAAATCCCAATTTAATACATGTGAACAACCATACCAAAACTTAAGTTCTAGCATGCCACAATACAATTCCAAGTTGTATATCACCATGAGGATTAAATCTTAAACATAGAATTTAATTTTCGTAAATATTTTATTTTGAAGATTCTGAAGAATTGTGCATCTATGCTCCTGTGGACACCAGGAGCAACCAGAGTACTTTCTTGCAAAAGTAAAGATATGTATTTCGAGGAAACCACTCAAGATGAAGGCACGTGAAGTCAAAAACCAACTCTGAGCATTAGAAATGAGATTGTGCCAAAAATTGACAAACGGAGATAAGACGAAATAGGGAAAATGATAGAATAGGGAAAAGACGAAATAGCGCATAGTGTCCTAAAAACGAAAAAATCAAAAATGATTCGGTCCTCAAAGGAAGTTGTCAATTCACATGAAAGAGTCTCAGAAACCAATTCTGAGCACTCGAGATGACACTAAGCAACACGAAACAGAGCTCAGAAAAGAAAATTAAACGAAAAAAATCCATTCGTAAAATTTCAGGAAAAATGAAAGGAAGGCAAATGACCGGGTCGTTACACCCGGCAACGGCGCCAAAATTTGGTGTGCGTCAAACTCCATACTCGAATTGTGATATACAGTGGCCAAGTTTAAATTTGTAAAATGACACTACCACTACTAACTACTAATGTAACAAGAGTGAGTAGGGATCGTCCCAAGGGATGAGGAAGGTATTCCAGAATTAATGTTGGATTAGTAGGTCTAATGATCAAAAAAGGGTTTTGTTGGTTGAGTTATACTACAATGTAAACTAAAGTAGTGCAATGTAAAACAAGTGAGATGTAAAGAATGAGAGAGGGTTCTTGGGACATAGAGTTCACCACTAAGTATTGCTTTCCTAGACATTCATCATTTAACAAATTAGGGGGATTATATGTTGTAAACAAAGTGTATACAATTAATTGGAATATTAAATTTGAATGTCCAAGCAAGCATATATTTGTCTAATCAATCTAGTGAATAGCACAACATATCAAATTAAGCCATTAATCCTTCCATAAGTCCATAATCAATGCACACTCAAAAATCTAGAGAAATATACTACTTGTACTCATAAGCATAGATCATAAAACAACAAGAATGGATTGTCCACCTATTTAGGAAATTAAGCAATTGCACTACAACTATGCTAATAACATGAAAATTAAACTAATTAAACTAAGGATGTGGCACAATCCATCAAGAAATAAGTATGAACCATCAAATAAACCGCAAGAGTAATCCATTAAGCACCATGCCTTAACCCACACTAGACCCATCAATTTAATACACATAGACATACATCAAATTTAAAGAATCAAGTGTAAAGCACATGACCATTCATTCTAACCTACATAGACATGTGAATAGAATTGAAAGATCAATTGGAAGTATTAAATTACACAAATCATATAGAAACAAGATTTATATAAATATGAGGTCAAAACAAGAATTACAACACAAATCCCCATTAATTACAAACATCAAAGACTAGGAGGCATACTTAGGGATATCTATATCCCCAAGAGAATAGTCTAGCCACTCATGATTGGTGTCATCCAACCCTCAAGGGCTCTCTCTATGATTGAATTCATCCTCCTCCTTTGGTGTTCTTGGTAGGAACCCTAGAAGAATTGAAGAACTTTCCCAAAATGTATGTATCTCTCTAATCTCTAGCCAATCCTCTCTCTAACTAATCAACCTCTTTGCTAAAAATAGCCAAATTTCTTATATAGGTATCTCAAATGTCACATCCAATGGTCAGACCTCGTGCACTAGAACCTCCAAATGGTTGCACCATGAGTACACCTTCAATTCAGCTTGAAATCTATTTTGCTCGCATTTTGAGATAGTTCGATCGATCACATGGTTGCTCTGATCGATTGAAGTAAGGCGGCGTAATTATTTGGATAAGGACAAAGGCTGAGTTATTTTTGGGAAAAGGACAAAAGTGATGATAAGGATAAGATCAAAAGGTTCAATCAATCGAATGAAAGGTTACATCGATCGAATAGGAATTTTTTTTTTTTTTTCCTGAATGGGTTTTTTTGTATATATTTTCAAAATGGAAAAATAGAGTACAAAATACAATAGAGGCACACCTCTCTTTACAAATAAAACAGGAAATGAAGAAACTCCATTTCCAAAACAAATTAAAAACCATTGTAATTACCTGATCATTTTCCTTCCTTTCTTTTTTTTAGATGATTTCTTTTTTGTCCTTTTCCCTATTTTGTTTTTTTCCTGTTTATCATTTTTCCTTGCATAACCTCACCTTTTGTGCTTGGATTTAATTCCGGCTTTGCATGCATCCATGATATTTGATTTCCATGATAATTGTATTTTTACTTTTGTAGAAAATACATTTTAGTTACTTACTTTATCGTAAAGGGCATGAATGCATACTTTCTTGAAAACATTCTTGATTTTTGGGGTTTTTGTGTAATTACGTAAAGTAATTATTTTTCGTCTTGGGGACCATTTTATAATTTAATTTGGAAGATATTTTGGAAAAGGACCTTTTTGTAATTTTTGAAAAATGTGACAAGTGTCACATTCTCTTGGAGCCACTTGTTGGCATTGGGGTGGAGAGACTTGGATGTATCACCTTCTGACATTTGGAGGGTGGAAATTCATCCACTTGTTGGCCTAAGACTATTGCACTTGTTGGCTTAGATGGTTGATAAGTGTGGGCTTAGGATTAAGCCTAGGAAGGAGCCATGGATTTGTGACAAGTGTAGGCTCACAAATTTGTCTTGCATTGTGTGTGTGAGAGAGATAGTGTAAGAGCATATAGTGAGTGGAGGAATACTAGATCCTCCACTCACCATTTTTTTCATTTCACTTGTTCTCAAAACCCTAACCTAGCCACCATTGAAGGAAAGCTTGGTTTAAAGCTTCTTGTATCATTTTGGCCTCCTTCCACTCACCTTAGACCATTAACCTTGGGAGGTAAAATTTTCCTCTCACTCTCCTCTTCAAAAACCCTGGACTTGTTATCTATTTTGAGCTTGGTTGCTTTGGATTATAGAGATTCAATTCTCTATTGAGGTAGGGGTGGTAGTATGTTCATACTTCAAGTATTTTAAGTCCTTTGGGGTTTAATATATATTGTGTACATGCTTTTAATATGATAGTCTTGCATATTATGGAAAACCATCACTTTTAACTTAGGGTTTATTGATTTAAGCATGTATAATATGTATATACCTTGTGTAGAAGGATTGCATGATTTAGTAGTATGCTAAATTCTAGTATTTTCACATGAGGTAGTGATATAGAACTCTTGTGGAATTATTAATGTTATATACAATTCCTATTGATTTGAATTGCTATATTCAGGGTAGTGATAATTCCATATTCTTGTCGATAACTAATTGTGATTACTTTAGAAGCTTATTGCTAAAATGTTAGGAACTAGTATATAAAGCTTATTGTTGAGGCATAATTTAAATTGATGAGTTAGTGATATTGCTTTGCACATTATATCATGATGAGGACTTGTCATTTATTATGCCATTCTAGACTTGGAACACTAAGACATGGTTTGTATGGTTTCAAAATACTTGTGCATGGAAGGTGGTATATATGCCTTAATATTTGTGTATAAGTTTTGAACTTGAGATATTTTATTTTCTCTTGGGACATTGTTACAAATGACATGGCTAGAGTTTGGCTCTAGTGCGGGAGATATGAGTTCTCCCCATTTATAGTGCGCACTAGGGTGGTATTCCCAACGGGTTAATGCCCGAAATAACCATTTAGGTCTTGGCTTTATCCGAGATTTGATGTCCAAGTTTTCCACTATTTGATTTCGCATTCAATTCTAAGTTAACAACCAATGTTTAACTGTGACTTGTGATTTTGGTTAATGGCGATTTAATGTTGTTAAGTACATTGATATTTATATTGTGTTGTGGTGGAATCATTGCATTAGTTTAAGATAATCCCTTAGAACACGCTGAACATAGACATTAAGTGGAATGATCCCTTGTATTCGTCTATATTGATCTTGCAATGATATTGAAACTTTAGATATACGCATATGCTTCTTTCTACGAGTAATTTGATTACCCACCCTAGTCATTTGGGTTATTTTAAAGGTAAGGAGACTATGTTCTCGGATGCTCATCATCTTCAGAGGCTTATGAGTAATTTGGAACATTTTTGTATATTGACATGCACTTTTTTAGCATGCTTTACTTTTGGATGTTATACTTTTGTATACCATGGATGTATGGTATTTCGCAAGCTAAGATGGCTTCTTTGATATATAATGTGTATTTAAGTATACTTTTTAATGCTCTTTTTATATGTATAGCATGAGGCCAAGGGCCATTAAACTTCAAGTTTTTCCTTAATAACCTATTTTGTGAAAATGGAGATTTGAAAGGTCAAATTTTGTAAATGGATTGAAATGAGGCCGTAGGCCATTGTAACGCGTCTAAAACATCATTTTACGTTTGCGGGCATGCTCACATTTCATAAAACTCTTAAGTTACAACTTTTGAACTATTTTGGGAATGATTTATAGATTTTTATGAAAAAATTTATGCAAGGGATTAAGTTCAAGCTTCCCTTTTGATTTAGCACGTTATGTAGGCTTGATTAAGGCTAGAAAATATTTTCAAACTCATTTTGGATCAATTGGAATACTTGCATAGCATCAAGGTTAGACCGGGTGAGTTTTCCACACATTGCAACAACAGCTTTTGTTGCTGTCTGTATTGTCGGTCCGCTAATGAAGGCCATCAGCTGGCTAACACATGCTCGAGGAGCCATTCCAATAGCCTTTTAGGAAAATTCATCTGTAACGACCCGGTCATTTTCCTTCCTTTCCTTTTCTCAGATTTTACGGATATTTTTTTTTTTCCGCTGTTTTTCCTTTCTGAGTTCGGTTTTTCGTCACTTGATGTCATCTTGAGTGCTCTGGAATGATTTCCGAGACTCTTTTCCTTGGATTGACAACTTCCTTTAGGGATTGTGTCATTTCCACTTTTTATTTTTCCGAACACTATTCACTTTTGTCTTTTTCTTGTTTATCATTTTTCCTTGCACAACCTCACTTTTAGTGTTCGGATTTGATTCCGGTTTTGCATGCATCCACAATATTTAAATTCCATGCTATGTATATTTTTACTTTCCTAGAAATGCAAGCCATTTGTGCATTTTCTTCCTTAGGGGTGTGGATGCACACTTTCTTTCGAATTTCTCTTTCTTTTGGGCCATTTGTGTAATTACTGTAAAGTAATTATTTTTCGTCTAAGGGACCATTTTGCAATTTAACTTGGAAGATATTTTGGAAAAGGACCTTTTTGCAATTTTCAAAAAGTGTGACAAGTGTCACACTCTCATTGGTCCACTTGTTGACATTTGTGTGGAAACACTTTGATGCCTTGGATGATGACATATGGAGGGTGGAGGGTGGAGATTTAAGCACTTGTTGGCTTAGGATTGGTGCACTTGTTGGCTTGGATGGTTGACAAGTGTAGACTTGAGATTAAGCCTTGGATGAGTGACAAGTGTAAGCTTGGGATTAAGTCTTGCAAATTACTTTTGGGACACTTTGGGATTATGGTTTTAAGGAGGGGTTTTTGTGCAATTGACCATAGTTATGTGTATTGACCATGGTGTAGGAACACATAGTGAGTGGAGGATTTCCATTTCCTCCACTCACCCATTTTTCTCCTTATATCATTTCTTTCTCATCACAAACCCTAGCCTCCATGGATGGAGCTTGAAGCCTTAAGCTTTGACCTTGATTTTTGAGGGCCTTCCACTCACCTTAGACCATGAAGGTTGGAACAATTTTTGTTCTCCTCATCCTCCTCTTCATAACCCTAGAAGGGTTGCCATTTTGTGTTAATTTTGCCTTAGATTCTAGAGAGACACTTCTCTAGTGAGGTAGGGGATGTTATAGGGTTATATGTTTGTTATCTTGCATGTTTTTTATGTTTATATGACTTGTATGCTTGTGTTGTATTAATTTGAGAAATTATGATTAATGGTAGTTTGCTTATAACTCACTTTTGGTATATGGCATAGCCATGACTTGATCTTTGTTGTATGCTAATTTGGAATGATTTGAATAGGTTTTCAAATCTAGAGATTTAATGAATTTAAATTGATTTAAATTCTAGTAAATTATGTATTGCTTGTATCCCATTTTGGACTTGATATATGGTATGACTATGACTTAGTGCTTGTTATATATTTATTTGGGATCATTTGAGTGATTTTTGAAAATTAGAGATTTAATTAATTTAGGATTAATTAAATTCTACATGATGGTATCTTGACCATTTTGCCCATTTGGAAATGAATTGAAATCTAAAAAGTTTAATTATTTTCATTTTAATTAAACTATATCTTATTGTTCCATGGATTCAAGCATGTTTTAGAAGTTGCTTCTATATTAGGATTATGGACTTAGACTTGTTGTATATTCACTTGGTTATGTTTGGAGCATTGAGTAACATTATTGTTATATTTATATTCATAAGATCATGTTTTCTTTATGGAATATATTCCTGTCTTGTGTAATGAGTTGCACACTTTATTTTTGACATCTTCCATGCCATAATAGTGGTGAACTTTGAGCATGTATTGTATGTGTTTACAAATTTGGTTGCGCGTGGTTGATAGTTGATTATCTTGTATATACATGTTAATATATACGTTGTTGTACAACTTGTTGATTTTGAAAACTTGGGGATGTCGTTGTTTGGTTACGGCTAGGACGTGGTTCTAGTACGGGGGATAGTCCCTCTATGTAGTCTAGTGCGCACATAAGGCAGTTACCTGTGAGCTAGTAACCCTAAAGTAACTTTGGTGTCGGTCTGATCCGGCGTGATGTCCAAGTATCCACCTTGTTTGATTTCCTATTTCAATTCGAAGTTGATAACTAGATGATGTTGTAACTTGTTGTTCCACGTTTGATTTTCCATCTTAAGTTTCAAGATGTTAATTTTGGGAATTCATGCTTTATGCATTGTATTGGAAGTTCCAATGTTGGTTAAATTGCATTGATATCGTGATTTATGTTCTTATGTTCAAATGTAGCTTAGGAATGATCTTATAGACTCATTTGGAACATAGATGCTAGGTGGCATGAACCATCTTAGTTGATTCGTATTTTAGATTTCAAGTTGATGGCTTTGAGAATCTATGTCTTGTTGCCTTGTATAGCATGCTTCTATGTTGTTTGAATTGCATGGACGGTGTGAATTATGCTAGAAATGATATAGGGTAGCTTAGGATGCTCCCTTAGTCTGACCCTTAACATAGACGTTAGGTGGCATGAGCCCTTTAACATGTTTCACCTTAAGGTGATAAAATTGTAAAAAGTTAGGTCGATGCATGTTCATTTCCTACGAGTAGCTTTATGTTACTTACCCACGTAGTGGGAACATTTTTCAGGTACAGGAATCAAGGTTCGACATTCTCATTATGCTTGGATGATTTCTAGACTTGAAGGTTTTTAACTCTTGTAAAGGTTGGCTTGGAATGCCACTTATAGTCTTTTATGTCAAAATGTATATATTTGATTCCATATATATAATGTGTACATGAGTACACTCTTTACAATGTATTTGACATGTAGGAGATGAGGCCGGAGGCCAATAACATATATTTCATATACTATGTAATTTTTGACTTTATGGAATATTATGAAAATATTGAAGATTATTGAGTTTTTGTTTCACCATATTTGCATTGGGTGAGGAAATTCCATTTTGATTCTTTCATATGATCTCATTAGTCAAGTGTGAAGTGTGGTCAAGGGCCAAATGGTCATTTGAAGTCATTTGTTGAGTTTAGATTTCAAAATCTCCATTTCAAGTTCATTTTTGCCTTTTTGGCCGTTGGGGGGTCGGATTTTGACTCGGCCATTTCCGGGAGCCGCGGACCATTCCCGCATGCTCAAAATCACTTATTACGTGTGCGTGCATATTCGTTTCAGCTTAGAAGTGCATTTGGGGTCAAATGTATGTTTGGTGCAAAGTTACATTTTTACCGTTTTGAGCCTAAGCTGATTTAATGGCAATTTGGGGATTTCCTTTAGGAAATAAATTCCATTCCCAACTCCATCACATAGAAAATGTGATTTTAGGGGGAGTTTCTTTTTCGTGTTTTTCCGAAAAATGTCATCTTGACCTCATAAACCGCGCTCCAAACTCAAAAATCTGCTACGAACACTGTTCCTGCAATTTTTGAGGTTCCAGACCACCCCTCTGCCTCACTTGGCGGGCCCCCGCAGTGTTCTGATGGGCGCCCGTGAGAATCTGCCATGTTTGGAGGGCCCCCATGGGTCTTTGGCGGGTGCCCGCGAACACTGTTCCTACTCCAGACACTTTTTTTTCAACGGGCGATATCTCACTTGTTTTAACTCCGAATTGGTCCATTCTTGAGTCTAAATTGACCGCGTCGAAACGAGCTTTCCAATGGTACCAATTAGAGTTTCAGATTCCTCTTGTAGCTCAAGATATTCAAGTTTTAGTAAGGTAGTGTCAAATTTTGGTTCCAACCGGGATAGGGTTTCCCTTCCTTCGACTTTAGAACTTGATATCTTTTCTGTCCGGACTCCGAATCAGGTGATTCTTGAGTCTAACTTCATTAATTTTTCATTTTCTTTCCAATGGTACCAGTTTTAGTTTCACAAATTTCTCCTAGCTCAAGATATCCTTGTTTTAGTGAGAGGGTATCAGATTTGGTTTGAACCGCGATAGGGTTCATCTGGGATTTCACTTCCTTTGGCCTTGGTACTTCATGTGAAGTTACCACAGGATATTTTAGATCTAATTTGACTTGTTGAAAGTTAAATTCCTTCCTCTTGGGGTAAAATGACCATTTTACCCCTGGCTCTTCTTTTGTAGGGTTTTAATGCCCTTCTCATCATTTTATTTCCATTGAGTCTCGAAACTCTTTGAGAGTCCATTCTTGTGCCCTAGGGATGACGTACATCTCTAAGGATTTGTCTTTGTCTTGCTTCCGTACTTTATTCATTTGAATTCCGTGACTTCATAGGGAGTCATCGTGGTGCTTAGGGATGGCGTACATCTCTTGAGGCCATTTTTCTTCTTTTGCTTTCGCATCTTGGATCTAGTTCGGGTCATCACAGGACACACTGGGTTGAAAAATCCAGGGTCGTCACATCATCATTTCGGTCGGCTGATGATTAGGGTTTGGCTGGCTGATGGTTGAGGTTCTGCCGGCTGGTCCTTGCCGTCGGTCTACCGATCCTCCCTGGAACCTTTCCATTTCAGTTTTTCTTGGATAGCTTTGTTACACCAACTTCAGAGGGACATAACTCTTTCATTTTTGATCCAAATCAGTTCGTTCTTGAGTTAAAATTCAAGAGGTTAAAGTTAGCTTTCCAATGGTACCAACCACACATCAAAACTCCAACTATAGTGAGAGTTATTCCAGTTTTAGCAAGGTAGGTTCGTGGTATCTCTTAAACGGAGAATGCAACTTTATTCCTTTTCATATCTTTTCCGTCTGGGCTCCGAATCCGGTGATTCTTGAGTCCAACTTCATTCATTTTTCATTATCTTTCTAATGGTGTGCACAATGGCACACATTTTAGTTTGAAATGACCATTTTACCCTTGGTTCATTTCTTATCAGGTTTGACATTCTTACTTCATTGCTTGGCTTATTTGAGTTCCTTATGACATACATCTCTAGAGGTCATTTTATATATTTCGTTTTCGCATTTCGGATCCGTTATTGGATCATCTTTCGGTCATCACTAACGCACTAGGTTTACAAAACTTGGGCCGTCACAACCATCACCAATCAAACAGCATCAAAAATAGCTAAAATGTCTGCTAAACCAAGAGAAAATAAATTCAAAACTTCCCAAATAATATCATTTGCAGCAATAGCAAGAGAAGCTTTAACACCTCTATGTAAAGCTAAATTTCTTTCCAACCAAATCTTCCAAATAAAAACTAAAAACAGCCCATTTAAAATTTTAGGCTTGATCCCCTTATCTTTTGTAGTCTGTATCATCCATTCCATAAACAAACTCAAGTCAGAAAACCTGTTATCAGGAATTTTCAGCTAAAGCACAACCTGCTGCCAAATTGCAATAGCATACACACAGGTGCAAAACAAATGAGTATTGGAGTCTTCATCCTGAAACTAAGTATGATAAACTGAAGGTCTACGAAAACCCCTTCTCTGTAAATTAACAAAGGAAAGATTTTTGTTATGCATGATGATAGCAAACACAGTAGCAATCCGTGGTCTGTAATATTTCCAACACAGGTCCTTCCACCTAACCACTTGCCCCCTAGCCGTACAAGCTGTCCAGGCATTTTTCAAACTAAATTCACCTTGACTCCAACCAATAACATGATCTCCAGCCTTCAAAAGATCGAATAAGAAATTTTCCTGAGGATAAGGACAAGGGGTTCGATCCATCATGGCATGGTTGGAACGATCACAATGCGATCGATCATAGCTTGGTTCGATCAATCGGAGAGGACTTTTTCACACTTTGCTTCCACTTTGCTACTTTCTTCCACTAGACTTTATATTGCTTCCTCCAATGCTCCAAATCAGCTGATTTGACATGTCTTGGAGATAAGTGCCTGAAAAAGGGAATAACATGAAATTAGACTAAAATGGGAAAATAAGATAGAATAAGATCCTAGAACATTCAAGATTAAAGGGTTTAAATGCGCATTTTTCAGTGCTTATCAACATGGTTGATTTGTTAGGCATGATTGAGTTGTTGGGTACATGGTTTAGTTGCAAGCATGGTTGAGTTGCCTATTTTCTTATGCATATAATTACTGATCATATATTTATAGGTATTAAGTCGAGATTATATATGTTATTGTGTTGGTTTCGTTTGAGAAGATGGGTTTATCGGATAATAGAGAGAAATTGCTCGTGGGATTAACTCACCTTTTGTTAACATATCAAGTCCCAGACAATTTCAACCACAGGGTTGAAGACTCCGTTCATCATAGTTTGGTTGTGGTCTTCTACTCATTTCCTCATTTATTTCAGCTTAGGTTTTATTACTCTTTCTAGACTTTTATGGAATATGGATAGTATTTATGGATTTGGATTTTAGGGATCCTTGGTTTACGGGATTCCCTAGTTGTAATAAATGAGATTTTTCGGATTTAAGTTTCTTTTAATTATAGTATTTCGTTCTGCTTTTATTTCTTTCATTGTTGTATGTTGTATTCTCTGCTTGTTAATTACCAGGTGCTTGATGTCTCTTAATTTTTGTATATAAGCGTGGTCAACGAAAATTAGGGGGTATCACAGTAAAATTCATCCAATCATTGGTCAGTGTATAGTGAAACCTACTTATTCCTTTTCATTATCTTTGGTTCAACTTGTTCCACTATTTCCTTTTAATTTGTTTATCTGTAAGCAAAATGACTAAAGCTCTAAACTGTTTTGTAAACTTTTATCCTTCCTATTGTCTCTTTCAGGACATCAAAACGAAGAAGAAAATTGGTGGTAGTCATGAATGACATGGTCTCTACTACTTAGATGGTGGTTTTCCTACTCATGGTGTGGCTCTTCACTCAAGTGTCTCTCCCCAACAGTACCATTATCGACTTAGTCATCCTTCGTTGAATTATTTGAAATATGCATTACCTTTTCTTAAGTCAGTTTCTAGTTCAGAATGCGAGGCTTGTCAATTAAGGAAGCATCATAGGGTTTCCTTTCCTGCTAGAGTCAATAATCGTCAGTCTTCTCTTTTTAAGTTAGTGCATATCGACATTTGGGGCCCTGCTCATCATAAAAGTGTCCTAGGGTTTTTATATTTTGTTACTTTTGTTGATAACTATTCAATGATGACTTGGTTATCTTTAATGAAAGACAATTCTAAACTTTTGCCTATTTTTCAATCATTTTATAAAGAAATTGAGGTTCATTTTGGTTGTGTTATTCGTACTTTGCAATCTGATAATGCTGTGGAATATATTAAAGGTGTTATTTCAAATTGTTGTGATGTCCGTGGTATTTTCCATCAAACGTCTTGATCTTATACCCTTCAACAAAATAGGGCTGCAAAACGAAAAAATAGGCATTTGGTTGAAATAGCTCATACTTCAATGCTCCATATGAATGTTCCAAAAGAATTTTGGGGGGATGTTGTCTTAACTGCTTTCTATTTGATAAATCGTATGCCATCTTTGTAAGTTGTGCAGGGGAATAGGTTATGGAAAGTTGAGTTTTAAAAATGATTTTTGAAGGATTAATAATGTGCTTCTTCACCTATAAATTTACCGGTTAATTAACAATCACATAGCAAAATAATAAGCAAGTAAAGTTAGAGTGACACCAGAGTTTAGCGAGGAAACCAGCTAGAAACCCTCGAGAATTTTTGCATTGTACCTAACGTAAAATGATTCACTATTTATGAAGCAAAGTACACCGAACTTTGACTCAGGTTCACACCCCTTCACTCTACCAAGACTCAATCCGTTGGACGCTCTTAGCTTTGCGACTTCCCGACCAACAGCTCTTGACTTCAGACTTATGCCTCAAACGTTGTAGAAAAATTGTTGACAGATCAACAACACTACGCAAGTGTCTCAATCCTTTCAAAGTGTGATCGAAAAATCTTATTCTTCAAATCTGAATTTGTTGTAGAAGGAATAAGATTTGCTTTCTCTAATCGATATAGATGCAATCTTTAATAGCCTTGAACTCGATCAGGATTTGAACAACACACTAATTCACTCATGTGTGTATATAGTGTGTATGTTCTTAGAAATCTCACAATAGGCTCTTAATGAAAATCAAAATTTTAATGCAAAAAGCCATGTCAACCTAAGAGAGAAAATTATATTTTTATAGACTTTACAAACCTTAATTGTACTCCGAAAACAAGTCAATTTCGTGCATAACCATTAATGTAAAAGTCTATGCAAAATAGGAAGTTGAAACAAAGTAGAAAACAAAGTTACCAAAAATTGCTGAAGGACTTGAACTGGTTGAGGTGGTCTTGAATTACCAAAAATTGCTGAAGGACTTGAACTGGTTGAGGTGATCTTGAACCGGTTCAAGTTGGCCAATGAGTTTTTTCAAAAAAAACAAACTTTTGAAACTTGAACCGGTTCAGCTGCTCTTGAACAGGTTCAAGTTGGCTAGACTTGAACGAAAGGTTTTAACACTTCGAAAAATTTTGGCACCTTCTAAGTAAATTTCCTAAAGTGTTGTTCTCACCTTTTTTGAAGTCATCAAGCTATCGAACACGAACAACTCTTCAATTCCGCTTCCGATCTCAAACTTGAAATTTGAACCGAAAATTACAACTCTATCGAAATTGTTTTGATAACGAAATTCGCCAATTACAAATTTTATATCTCACAATCTTCAGTTCTTAAGGGGAAGTCCCTTATTGATCAATTCTTCATCCTGACCGTCCTTTATTCGTGCTGCCTCTTAGAGTTTTTAGTTGTGTGCGCTTTGCTCATTTGTTAACTTCTGGAACTGATAAATTATTTCCTTGTGCAATCAAATGTGTATTTGTTGGTTATTCTCGAACTCAAAAAGAATACAGTGTTGGGATCCTAACACTTGTCGTTACTTTGTGTGTATGGATGTGACCTTCTTTGAAGTCACTTCTTTCTTTCCTTCTCTTAGTTAGTCCCTAGATACCGAGTTTTTACTCATAGAGTTTGAGTTCTTCATTTAAATATGCAACAGTTGTAAATATTTATAAACAGATTTGTTTAGGGTTCTCAATACGAGAAACCCAAAATTAGTTTCTCGTCTCTCTCCCCCTAAAACTTAACAATTACTACATAGCTGACTGTGTGGATCGGCCCAATATTGTTGTAAGAGTTCAATTTCTTTACCAAAAAAAAAAAATTTCCTCCACAAGAATCAAGTTACACATTTTAACCTCATATTTCAAATCTGCCCAGAGCTTGGATTCGCCAAGCACGTAGAGTCTCTGCTTTTTTCTTGGAATCTTTCAAATCAGCCAGCTCGTTGAGAATTAAGGGTGGAAAGCTGAGCCTTGTTGTTGGTAGAGACTTTCAACTTAATTTGTTTGGATTTGGGCAAGTTCTTGAAGTGCTTGGGGTTTTGCATCAGGCCAGCATATTCTTTCTCAAAGCTATTCAACAGCTGACTGAACGGAAGTTGAGGGCATTGAATGAGTGCCGTTAGATATGCCGAGAGCTTAGTTTCGATGCTTGGAAGTTGAACAGGGCCTCGGCGGTGAGGAGAGTGAACTTGGCTTCATCTACAACTTCTTCTTCTTGTTCTGCCAGGTCGTGTGTGTATATAGATATTAAATAATGCTACATAAAATTAGTAATTTTTATGCTAACAAAAATCAAAACAGGCACATAAAAATGTCCTCCTTGGAATCTCATTCACACTTGTTTTTTGAATGTGAATTCACTAACCCCATCTGGAAACTTATCCGACTCAAGTGTGGATTTCACATCTTGCCTTGTAGCTGAAGCGAGCTGATTGCTGGGTCCTCACATCACTGGAAAGACAATTGGAAGAAGATTTGTAAATTAAGCTTAATTAGCAGCAAGTTTTTATTGTATATGGAAAGAGAGGAACAACCGACTGTTTCAGGTAGGGTCGCCACAGCAAACCAAGTTCTGAACTCCATTTTGGAGATTTTTAGAGGGAAACTCCTTGGAGTGAAGTGGAAATCTTCTCGGGCACCACTTAACAACTTAGAGCAGAGATCATCTGTGCTTAGATAGTAGGCCTATAACTTGGGCGGGATAACCCAGCCCAGCCCAACCCCAACCCAGGATATTTGAAATTTGGACTTTAAATTCACAAATCGGGCTCATGTTCGGGTTGGGTTTTGTCAAAACCCAAACATATTCAGGTTGGGCTCGGGCTCAACCCGAACCCAACCCAAAACAAAACAAAACAAAAAATTCTCCTTTCTCTCTCCTCTTTCTCTTTCTCTTTCTCTTTCTCTTTCTCTCTCTGCCGCCGTCCCCTCTGCTGAAAGATATGGGTTTTGATTTTTTGAACAAACTGAAATGATATGTCGATATGGGTTTTGAACTTTTGATATAGATAAACTGAAATATATGGGTTTTGAACTTCGATTCTTATAGATTTTGTAGTTTGCAGTTGCAGAGAGAGAGAGGGCAAGTTCAGAGTTGAGAACGAGTATAAAGAAGATGGAGGCGATTGGGGAGGCTGAAATGATTTGCCCTAAAAGTATTTTGTTTTTTAATATATATATATATATATCAAATATATATAAATTTTCAAAAGAAAGAAAAATTATAAAAAAAAAACTCAACCCGTCAACCCGACCTGACCAGCCCGAAAATATTCGGGCTGGGTTTTAACCATAACCCATGTTGGGTATAATTCGGGCTGCCTTAACCCAACCAAATTCGGGTTAAGGTTGGGTTGGGACTAGGCTGGGTTAAGCCAGCCTAACTTGCAGCCCTACTAGATAGTAACAATTGTAATGGTTTGGATTTGTTGGGTTCCAATGTGACTTGTCGAGTTGGGCCAATGGCTTTGTTTTTGGGACCCAAATTTCTATTGGCGCGCTTTCTTTGTACATACATATCTTATCCTTCAATAAATTTCTCTCATGACCAAGGGTCTTTACCCAAATGAAAGTAGTATAAATAGGACTCAAGTGTTATCATTTAAAGGAGGATGGAACATGCAATAACGACAACAATGAATAATGGTCTTCTAGGAGTCGAGCTACCATAGGGTATTAAGTCAAAGCGTCTTCTCTCTCTCTCAATCTCCTCTATAGAGAATCCCTTGTGGTAGCTTGGAGCTCCACTTAACCTCTGATTGTAGCATTCTCAACAAACGTTAAACGAACTCCTCATCTCATCACGAACGATCATCTACAGCATGGTAGTGAAAAGGGTTACCTTTTTTGGAGGGAGTAGCGATTGGAATAATAGATTAGTTGAGTGGAACGCCCTCTAAATGAGAGATGAGTAGGTTAAACTATCATCATCATCATCATCATCATCGGTACTGTAACTGTTAGAGTAGAAAACTTGGTGGTCTGTAGAAACTTGAGTGAAGTTTGAGGTAGTATTAATGTTGGGATTGGGATTGTTCCTCTTCCAAATTGACCACAAGGCCGAGGCCTTATCTGGTTCTTTTGTATGGTCCCTTAGCATCTCTTGGGAGCCATGGAGGTTTTTTTTTTTTTTTTTTTTTTTAGAATTAGGGTTTTTTTTTAGGAGGGAGGGGGGTGGGGAATAGGGAATTTGGTGAAAAAAATACAGTAAATAAATAAATTGCTCATGAATTGTTATAGTGGCACTTCGAAAAAAAAATAATACCTTTGTTAGGCAGAATTTATGTGATATAAAAACACAAGTATGGTTAACAATGGGTTGACGTCGTTACAAAGACATTGAATTCCTTTTTTAATCCTCTTACCATGTTTATCGCATTCTCTTAGTTACTTATTTAATCCTCCTGATGTCGTCGTGAACCAACAAGTTAAAACGTGTTAAAAAGTGGCCAAGTTTGAATTTATAGAGTGCCACTACTATCTCTAACTACTAATATAGCTAGGTTGAGTAGGGATCGTCCCAAGGGATTAGAAGCAATATTGATATGGAAACAAGGTCGGATTGGTAGGTCGAGTGATCAAAAGGTGGTTTGATTGGTTAATTAAACTACAATGTTAAACAAATTCAATACAAAGCAATTAAAGTAAATAAAGGGTAGAGAAATAAGAGAGAGGGATCTTGGGACTTAGAGGTCACCACTAAATATCACATTTTTAGACACTCAATGTGTAATGAATGAGGGGAAATATATTTTGCAATACTAATATATGTGATTGATTGAATCAACAAGCATAGATGACTAATTAAGTATACATTGTCTAGACAACCTAATGAATAGCACAATATATCAAACTAAGCCATTATTTCTTCCTTTAAGCTCACAATCAAAACGCATTAACAAGCTAAAAAATTATACTACTTGCATTCATAAGCATAGAACATCAAATAACAAGCATGAATTGTCCTCTCATCTAAGAAAGTAAGACAACTACACTACAACTAAACTAGGGACATGAACATTAAACTAATTAAACTAAGATAGAGGCACAATCCATCAAGAAATGAGTTTGAACCATCAAATAAACCACAAGAGTATTCCATTAAAGCACTATACCTTGACAATCTCTAGATTCATAGCATCAACACACATAGATATGTATCAATAATACAAAACCTAGAGATAAACACATGAACATCTATTCTAGTATACATAGACATATGAGTAGAATGAAATGATCAATTGGAAGTATTAAACAACACAAATCATTGTAGAAACAAGATTCATATATAAATCAAATGTCAAAACAAGAATTACAACACAAATCCACTCAAAACATAAAACATCTAGATCTAGAAGGCATACTTAGGGCTAACTCTAGCCCTAAGAAGATGTTTAGCCACCCATTGATGTAGTCATCCAACCCTCAAGGGTCATCTCCATGGTTGAGTTGATCTTCTTCTCCTTGATGGAAACCTTAGATGAATGGAAGAACTCCCAAATGGTGTATCTCTCTTTTATCTCTAGACTCCTCTAACCTCTCTCTCTAAGATAGTATATAAGATTGTATCTCTCATGTAAAAATGGCTCAAAATCCTTATATAGGTAGCTCAAGTGTCACACCTAATGGTCAGGCCTCGTGCACTAAGGCCCCTTCAATGATTGCACCACGAGCCATCTTTTAATGAGCTGGACTCTATTTTTTTGTCGAACTTGAAGAAGTTCGATCAATCAAATTCTGATGAGATCAATCGAACCATGGCGGCGCTTTTTGGAATAAAACAAATCTGAGATATTTTTAGGATATTTTGGGAAAAAGACAGAAGTGGTAGGTGGGGATAAGATCAAAGAAGTTCGATTGATCGAAAGGATGTTGGATCAATCAAAGATGGAAATTCTTGGGTATAAGGACAAGAGGCTCAATCCATCTTGATAAGGCTAGATCGATCACTGTGAGATCGATCGAAGATTTATCTAATCGATCGAAACTTCTTGTTTTTCACCACTTTGCTTCTACTTTGCTCCTTTCTTCCATTTAGCTTGAGATTGCTTCTTTTATGTTCTAATTTGGCTGAATTGACTTATTTTGGGGATAAGTGCCTGAAAAGGGTAATAACACGAAATTAGTCTAAAACGAAAAAATAAGATAGATAAAGGTTCTAGAATACTCGAGCTTAAGGGGTTTAAATATGCACTTTTCAGCGCTCATCACCTCCTACCATATTTATCTCCTTTTTTATCAAAAATACATGTGACCACTATTTTCTTTTAGGGCAAAGTGCAATAAACCTCCCTCAACTGTCCGCGTTTTGCAATAAACCCCCCTTCAATAATTTTTTGTCAAAAAACCCCCTCAAGTATCCAGGATAGGAGTGGATGAAAAATATTTTTGAGACGAAAATGCCACCATTCCTATTATATAAGTAAAATTACACAAAACCCTCTTCTGCTTTGAATTTTTGGCAAGAAACCTACTTGAACAAAAATGTTTACATAGAACCCCCCAACTATCCAATTTGTTGCAAAATGATGTTATAATGACTAAAGTGACCAATAATATATATTTAATAAAAATGATGCTCGTTTTTTTTTTTTTTTTTTTTTTATAAGTAAATATATATTAACAAAGGCACTCAAAGCGGAGCGAACCCTTAACAAAGCAAATAAAAGATGTAAAAGGCGCCATTACAATGATAAGTTGTCAACAAAATCCAAAAAATTGTCCAAAGATGAACAATGTTTCCCATTAACCCAAGAATAAAGAGAATGCAAAATATTCGACTTAATAATCCACGCTGGTGACTCCTTTCTATCGAAAGATCTCATGTTCCGCTCGTGCCATAACCCCCACCAAACACAAAGAGGGGCAACCCTCCAAGCTTTTCTAACTCGACTGCCCATTGGTCTCCCTCTCCAAGCCTCTAACATATCCATCATGTTCCTTAACACCACCCAATCTACCCCAAAAACATTCAGGACGATACTCCAAACATCCGCTACCACTTTGTAGTGCAACAAGAGATGGTTAACCAATTCGCCCGTCTTCTTACATATGCAACACCAATTAACTGTTATTTGGCATCTTCTTCTAAGATTATCGAGAGTAAGAATGCTGCCAAGTACCGCTATCCATGTGAAAAAAGCCACCTTCAGTGGAGATGAAGTCCTCCATATAGCCTTCCAAGGGAAATCATTGCTTGTCGAATCCGTAAGGCTTTGGTAAAACAACCTCACCTCAAACACCCCTCTAGAACAACCCCCCACCATACATTCTTCCAAAACCTCACATGACAACCATTCCTAACTCTAAATTGTATCCGCTTAGAGAACTCGTCCCAAACCCTCCTAATACCTTTCCATGAACCTATGTCTACTGATGAAGACACGCCTCTAGACATCCAACCTCCCTCCTCTTCCACAAACCGACAAGCAATAACACGCCTCCAAAGCACGGACCTTTCACACCTAAATCTCCACAACCATTTCCCTAACAAAACTTTGTTAAACATTTCCAACCTGCGAATTCCCAAACCTTCTCTTTTTATAGGGGTGCAAACTTTCTCCCATTCGCAAGATGATACTTAAACTCCTCCCCTAAACCCTCCCCACAGAAAGTTTCCCTAAATCTTGTTAAGTCTACTGATCACTGTTCTAGGAATCGGAAACAAAGACATAAAATATGTAAAAAGATTATAGAGGGTGATTTTCAATAATGTGAGTTTACCCCCT
The DNA here is from genome assembly GCF_030987335.1 of Cornus florida. Lineage (NCBI taxonomy): Eukaryota > Viridiplantae > Streptophyta > Magnoliopsida > Cornales > Cornaceae > Cornus > Cornus florida. The sequence goes on from NW_026775577.1 coordinate 69,251,338, forward strand.
TTCGACAAGTATTACTTCTTCCACCTGGATAACCTCTTTTGGAAACGTTCCACCACTGGATCCCAAAAAGAAATTCTCCTAGTAGAAGAACCCAAGGGCAGCCCCAAATATGAAAACAGAAAAGACTCCACTTCGCAACCCAAAATAGCTGTCAAATCATGAATATGATCCACCTCCCCCACTGGAACAGTCACACTCTTGCCAATGTTGATCTTTAACCCCGAGACAAATTGAAAATAGGCCAGTGAACACCTCAAATGAGTCACACTCGCATCGCAAAAAATAATAGTGTCATCAACAAATAGCAAGTTAAATGTAACAATCTGGTTTAGCGCACGCCCCACCGAAAAACCTTGGATAAAGCCTAGTAACTCTGCCCTTTTTCATGAGTCTCTTAAAGGCTTCCATTACAATCATGAAGAGAAAAGGGGACAAAGGGTCCCCCTGATGTAAACCTCTCGAACTTGCGAAGAAACTTGATGGTGACCCATTCACTAAGATAGAGAAACGAGCTGTCGAAATACATTGATGAATCCACCCTCTCCATTTGGTTCCAAACCCCATCCTCTCCAACAAATACAATAAGAACACCCAATTGACATGGTCATAGACTTTCTTAATATCCAATTTACACACAATCCCTGGCTCACCACTCTTGACTCTTGTATCAATACATTCAATAACAATAAGAACCGGGTGAAAAATTTTGGCTTCCTCCAACGAATTCATTTTGTGACTCTGAAATGACCGCATAAAAAACATTTTTTTTAGCTTAATAGCCAGGATCTTCGCAATAATCTTATAAACAAAGCCCACCAAACTAATTGGATTGAAATCCTTAGTTTCAACCGCTCCACCCTTTTTAGGTATAAGGGTAATGAAAGAGGCATTCAAACACTTCTCAAAATAACCTTCCTCAAAGAAGGCATTCATTACTCTCATCACATCCGCTCTCACCACCTCCCAAATCTTTTGGAAAAACACAATTGTAAACTCGTCTGGACCCGAAGCTTTATCTCCATCACAGCTTCGTAGAGCTTCTAGCACTTCCTCCTCCCCAAATGGCCTCTCCAAACCCATCCTATCCTCATCAAAAATTGTATCAAACTCAATATCATCCAACTATGGTCTTCAAAAGACAGACTTTGTGAATAACTCCTGATAATATACCACAAAACCTGTTCAGATCTCCTCTTTAGTTTCAGCCATAACTTCATCAAAACTTTTCCTCCCAATGTTGTTCCCTCTTCTATGAGCATTAGCTAAGCTATGAAAAATTTAGTATTACGATCACCTTCTTTAAGCCACAGGGCTCTGGACTTCTGTCTCCATGAAACTTCCTCCATCACTATAGTCTCTTCGAACTCATCCTTACACTCCTCCCTTCTACTCATCTCCAACACGGTAATCCCCTTAGTACCTTCCTTCTTATCCAACTCTGAAATTTCCATAAAAAACAAATTTTTCCGCCACTCCAGCTTGCCAAACACTTCCTTATTCTAAACCTTGATGTCTCCCTTTAAGCTTCTCAACTTAGATGCAAATTGAAAACTTGGATTACCCCTAACATCATAAGCACACCAGCAGTCCCTTTCTTTGAAATCTCCCACACGTAGCCACATGTTTTCAAATCTAAATAGGGATCTTCCTCTCCTAATCACTCCACAATCAAGCAAAATAGGAGCATGATCAGAGATTGCCCATGCATATGCCACTTGAGACACATCCGGAAACTTCTCCTCCATCTCCACTGAAATAAGAAATCTATCCAGCCGAGAAAAAAAGGAGGATCACGCCCACTAGACCATGTGAACGTGCCTCCTACCATGTGAAGATCCAACAAACTGTTAGCTTCCATAAAATTAGAGAAATCAACCATTGCTCTATCCCACACACCCCTATAAGATCTCTCACTCGTGTTAAGAACAACATTAAAGTCCCCCCCAACACACCACAAAACCCCCCATCTGCTTCTAATGATACCCAGCTCCACTCACATCTCTCTACGCTCCACATCACCTACAGGCCTATAAACCCCCCGAAAAAAACCACTTCGGACCATCTTCCTTAAACTCAAATAATAATGATAATGAATGCCTCATTTTCCAAATATCAACCTTCGACACCCATCTCCTATCCCAAAGAACAGCAATGCCCCCAACAGTCCCCTTCGCATCAATAACATCCCAATCCTGATCACTCACTACTACTAAAATTTCTCCTCTATTGTGGTTATGCATAGACGTATTTTTCTACCATTTTTCTCTCTATTGTAAACGATTCTAGGGCGATACTAAGGTTTCCTTGGAAAGAAGACGTTACGATAGAGGAGGGACAACCCTCCTCTCCGCCGAATAGTGTCCCATCTTCGGCTAACCCCCCTGTTAGTCACCCATCATGGAGTTTGTTACTTTTGAACTCAACTTGTACTGGATTTACACCTTTGACATATTACACTGAGAGTCGAGGCAAGGATATTGTTATCATTGAGGATAAAGACATTGTTGAAGAATTGAAGTATTAGAAGAACTCAGTGGTGTGTTATGTTCTTAGAAGTAAACCCTATTTTCAATACTTTAAAGCATATGTGCAGAAGAGATGGCATAAGGATGTTGTGGTGGTCTCAATGAAGGACGGTTTTTTTCAGGTTCGATTCCCATCAAAGGAGGACTTGCTCCAAGTGTTAGCTAGATTTCATACCTTTCAGGGCCATGCCATTATTGTGAAAAAGTGGCATAAGAGCATTCAACTTGAAAGAGATATATTGGCTACGATTCCAAAATGGATGAAGGTGTGTGATTTGCCAGTGCATGCACGTAGTGGAACATTTATTTCTAAGATTGTATCCAATATTGCAAAAACTATGTAGATGGATGATGTGATACAAAGTCGTGATAAGGGTATGTTTGTTCGTGTCTTGGCTGAAGTGGAGGTTGATGGGGTATTTCCAGGGATCATTCAAACAAGATTACATGGGTTGCCTTGTAAAGTGAAGGTGGAATATGAATGGAAGCCTCAGGCTTGTAATTTTTGTAAGAAAATGGATAATAATGAAGATATGTGTCCCCTTAATAAGGTCAAAACTTTTAAGCCGAAGGAGAAGTGGGTGGTGAAGACTAAGACATTAGATCAAGGTGTCAAGGATTTAGTGAGTATTCAAGCAGAGGAGGTTCCAAATGATGTTAAAGAGGACTTGGAAGGTTTTACAGTGCCAAAGAAATCAAAAGGAAAAACGAAGGTGGGACAACCAGTGTTACAGAATCAAGTTATATCTATCAATGCATTTCCAGTGCTTGAGGAAAGTGTTGAAAGAGAGGAGGTCGTGGAGATTGGGGAAATAAATGTTGACCCGGAGAAGCAAGGTAATGAGGAAGATAGTTCATTTTCATCATAATTGGAGATAGGAAGTAAGGAGAAGTGTATGGAACATCAGATAGTGGAGAGTGCAGTATCTTCACAGGAAGTAGTAATAGAGACTCAAAAGGGAAATAGTGAAGGGATAGGAGATGGAAGTCAAGAGAGTATAGAGGGGGATCCAATATCTCTTGTAGGTGGAACATCTTCAAAGAAACAGAAAAAGAAGAATAGGAAGAAAGAAGTGGAGATTGATCCTAGTGTGGTTAGAATTACTAGAGGGATGTTAGCCGTAAGGTGGTTCCACCAAATTTTGTTTCTCAATGATAGGACTATGGAATGTTAGAGGGCTCAATAAGCAAGCAATGCAAAAGGAAGTTATGGCCTGGTTGAGTAGTTCCTCAATTTTTTTGTGTGGATTGGTTGAGACTAGAGTATCTATTTCTAAGTTTCAGAGAATCAATGATAGGATCAGGAATAGTTGGGACTGGGTTAACAATTATAATGCTGATATAGGGGGTCGTATATAGTATGGATGGGATCCTATAAAGATTGGTATGACATTGCTTGAATCTAAAGATCAGATGATGCATTTAGAGGTGGAGATCAGAGGGACTAATACAATTTTTTTTTTTGTCACCTTTGTGTATGTAAAGAATACTACTATGGAGAAAAGGCAGTTGTAGAGGGATTTAGAATATTATGCTCAAAGGGTTGATGGGCCATGGTTGCTTTTGGGTGACTGGAATATTGTTAGGTTTAATAATGAGAAGAATGGAAGTAGAGCCCATCCTCCTACGGTGTTTGCAAACTTCAATAATATAATTGATAAAATGTGTTTAGCTGATATGCCCATGGCAAATGGTATTTATACTTGGTGTAATAAGAGGTTCAGTAATAGAAGGATATGTGCAAAATTAGATAGGGGGTTGATGAATGAGGAATGGGCTCTTGCTTATCCTGTTTCACATGTTCTTTTGACTCTTCCATCGATTTTTGATCACTGGGTTTATGTATTAATTTGCCTGTGAAGATTGCTTAGGTCCAAATCCTTCCAGGCTTTTACTGGTGTGGAATAAGCAACCTGCAGTGAAAGAGTTAATGGCTTCTACTTGGGATATGCAATTCAATGGGTATTCAATTCATAAGTTGTTATACAAGTAGAAGCTATGTAATCAAGCTGTCAAAAGGTGGAATATAGAGAAGTTTGGTTCAGATTATGCAGAAGTCATATCCTGTAGGAAGAATCTGACAGAATTTCAACAATTAATGGCTACTGATCCATGAACGGGAATTTGATTCAGAAGGAGGATGAATGTAGATTAAATGGAGGCTGCAATCTCAACTAGAAATATTATTTTGGCTCAGAAATCAAGGATTAGATAGGTGAAAGAGCATGATAGGTGCATTAAGTTCTTCTTTCATAAAATAAAGCAACATAGGGCTTATAGTAATGTGACAACTATTCAAGATGAAAGGGTTATTACTACTGATCCTACTGTGATTAGTAAGAGGTTTGTGGAACATTTTCAGAAGGCTTATGTAGGTGGTAGTACTATGTTATCTGAACCTGAGCAAAAGTATATAAGTCTCTTGAGATTGAAGAGGTTTATATGTTGGAGGCTGTTGTTAAGGGAGGGGGTGAAGATCACAGTGTTTGAGATGGGATCTGATAGAGCCCCTGGTCCAAATGGTTTTACAACTAAGCTTTTTCAATAGTACTGGTCTATAGTTGGAGATGATTTTACTGATGCCATTATTCAGTTCTTTAAAAACCCAATAATAGGAAGGGGTTTTAATAGTACTTTCATTACTCTGATTTAAAAAAAGAAGGATGCCATGCAGGTGGGGGGTTTCAGACCTATATCCTTGTGTAATGTATTTTATAAAGTGGTGGCAAAGATTTTAGCTAATAGATTAGCTAAGGTTTTAGGGAAAATTATAGGTAATGAGCAGACAGCTTTTTTTCAAGACAGGAGGATACAATATAATATTATTATTGCTAATGAGCTTATGAGAGGGTTTGGGGCTAAGAGGGCAAAACCTACGCTGGCTTAGAAAATTGATCTGAGGAAGGCTATGATACAGTGCAGTGGTCCTTTCTGATTAAGTTGTTAAAATTGTTTGGCCTTGGTATTCAATGGATAATGTGGATTCAGCAGTGTATATCTTCTATTTGGTTTTCTATTCTTGTTAATGATTCTCCTCAAGGCTTTTTTCAACCAGAAAGGGTTGTTCTAAGGTAGGGTTGTCCTTTGTCTCCACTTCTATTTACTCTGGTAATTGATTACCTCTGGGATGATGGATTGGGAAGCTAATAGAGGTGTTGTGGTGCCATCAGAGGCTCTTGTACAGGCTAGAATTCTAATTACACATCAGTTTTTTGCTGATGATCTGATATTGGTGGTCAGAGCTAATATGGCAAGTGTTTTAACTGTGAAAAAATTGTTGATTCAATTTGAACAACTTCTGGTTTAGCTATTAATAAAGATAAATCTGAAGTATACTTAACTAGATCAGTGAAAAGAAGGAATACTATAGTCAAAACTCTTGGGTGCAAGGTAGGGAAACTACCTTTTATCTATTTGGGGTTACCTATTTCTGATGAAATGAGGAGGAGAGTTGATTGTCTAAGCTTGGCGGATAAAGTTATGATTGTTACTTCAAGGTGGAATGGGATGCACATATCTATGGCAAGTAGAGTGGAGCTTAGTAGAGCTGTTATCATCTCAATGGTGCAGTACTGGACATCAATATATTCCCTACCTACTGCTATTTCAAGTGTTATTGAAAGGAGAATGAGGAATTTCATATGGGGTCATGTTGAAAATAAAAGATGCATGGTATTAGGTGGAAGAAGATTATTGTCCCGAAAGATGAAGGGGGATTGGGGTTGAGAAGAATTGAGGACATTGATACAACCTCAAAGAAATGTTTTGCTTGGGATTTTCTGTTATCTAAGGATAGAATTTGGGTAGCATGGTTCAGGTAGTGTTATTTGAGGAGGGCATCGTACTGGAATGTTGTTCCTAAAGGGTCTTGATCAGCTGTATGTCGACGTATTATTGCTGTTATAGAATTTTTGAAGGTTAGTTGCAGATATAAGGTGGTAATGGGCAGAATATTGAAGTATTTTTGGATCCATGGTGTGAAGGAAAATTCTTGAGTGAAATTTATAATCATAGGATGTTGGGGTATCTGAGTAGAGACAAGAAGATTTGCATGAGTGAGTATATTACAGATGGGCATTGGGATAAGGACAAGCTGAGTAATACAACACAAGATATGTTGCAGTTGTTCATAACCTTGGCCTCCTCCACATCCAGCTTGGTCTCCTGTAAGCAAACCACATACACTCTCCATTTCTGAATCAACACTTTCACCACCTTCCTCTTTCTCGTGTCATTTAGTCCCCGAACGTTCCAAGACACAATATTGAGCCTCACACCCAATATTAATTAAAATCAATACAAACTCATTTTGCATAGTGTTGTTATAAAATTTTGATTTTTTTTTTTTAAATGGTGAGTCTATAAGAAAATGAAAATACCTTGAAATAATTTTAAAATTTTTCTTAAACTTTTATTTTTAAAAAAATTAAAATACCTTGAAACAATTTTTAAAATATTCTTAAATTTTTATTTTTAAAAATAAAAAAGAAATACATTTATTTAGCTTTTCTTTTCTTTAAATGTTTTAAAATGAAAATTCCTTGAAGCAATTTTCAAAATTTTTATTTTTATTTAGCTTTCCTTTTCTTTTCAATTTTTAAAAAACAAAAATTTAAGAAAATAGTTTCAAGGTAATTTCATTTTCTTATACCCACCATTTTAGACAAATTAAATTTTTTACAACACTTACGGGACACTTTATTCATTATAACATGACTTTGCAACGAATTAGATAGTTAAGGGAGGTTTTATGTGCACTTTTTTCTTCACAAAAGTTTCTTGCAAAAATCTCATAGAGGGGAATTTAATAAAATTTATTCTATATAATAGAAATAAGGGCATTTTTGTTTCAAAAATACCCCCTGTATAGTTGAAGGGAATTTTTTGACCAAAAAAAAAAAAAAATTAGTCTAGGGCTTATTACAAAACACCCTTGTGCGTTTGATAGGTTAGCTCAACCACTTTTTTTATTTGTTTCATATTTGGAGAGGCTTCCCAAAAAACAAAAAATAAAAACCTTGTGCGTTTGATTGGTGAGCTCAACCAAGTTTTTCTCGAGACAAGCAAGCGGACCATCAAAACATGTCTATTTTGGCTTTTATTCAACGTATAATATAGGCTTCGCCACAAATTGATTTTAAAGATTTTTAAAATTCAAAAGCAGTTTTGTAATGCAAAAAAAAAAAAAAATTATTTATTTTTTTTTTCTATAAATGAATTTACCATCCGAGTCACTACTCTTAAGGAATGATTAATGCCTGCTGTAGGAATGTGAGATGCCAAGTACATGATGAACGAAAGAGTATTAAACTCCCCACAAATAGAAAATAGTTGAGAAGTTTCTTTGCAAATATCAATCAAGTCTATTAACGTATTTCGAAATGCCATTACAATAACACACCGTCAGTTCAAAATTCACAAATCCAACTGGAGTAGAGTCAAAATCGTTTTCAGTACCTGGGGTCCATGGTGCACTGAAGAGAATCGATTTCAAGCCAACAGTAGGTCTCACCTGCCGCTCAGTTTCTCTCAGCTTACCTGAAAAAGCTTAGCCACGATCCGATAAACAAGTGCAGGCACCACCGATGCACAAATTTTGTAGGCATGCATCAAACATTGTTACTGCATGCTAAGATTGATATTTGAACCTCAAAGTATCATCATTCTCTCTTTCAAAAGGCAGACTAATATTTGCCTGAATTTTTCCGAAACAAAGTCATTCAAGGATCATCTAATAATGTTAGCGTTTGATCGAGGGAGGGAATACAGGAGAGAGTATCAAACCTTTATAGATCTTGTAGCACATTCAAGAAAAGGAGTAAACTCTTATGAGATGCAAGCCGCTCTGGACACAAACAATAATTTGCCTAATTACTTCCTAATCTGGATTTGGACACTACAAATAATAAAGATTGAAACCCAATTCTAATCTTAAGTTACACAGATGAAGCAGATTGTCCGGAAAAGATGGTACAAATACCGACCAAAGTGTAACTGATTCACTGTTATGATACATGCAATGCTTTTTTGAAGAAATTGAAATTCACAAGACCTCTAAGCAAAATTTAAAAATAGAAATAAACTACCAACTTGACACATTAGAAGGTATCCGCTGCGCCAATACATATTCCAAAATATCCTATATGGCTGCTGCATTTGAGAACTTGTTCAAGCTTCGCCTTTAAATTTTGCGTCGTATTCATAAGGTTGCTGCACGATAAAGAGGGGCTCATTTCATCAGAAGTAATACATATGATGCAGATTTAACAAAAGTGGGGGAAAAAATTCAGAAGGAAAAGACTATAAAATATAGAGCCCATGTTGCATTTTGTTTTAGAGGTCCGCAAGAAAGCAATTGCCAAACATAGGAACCTGCTGCATCGTATCTGAAGTAGCATTTCCCATATTGTTTAGGCTGTTTGAAAGGCGAGAATTGGACCAGCTATATTTTGACACTTCAAGCCAGGCAGCTCTATTCATGAGCATATCCCTTTGATATATAATTACCAGGAGGGACTCATTCTATATTTGTGGTGTAATGGATGCCCTAAACAGTTCTAAGTATCTTTTGAGGATTCGTATTTCGGATATACATTAAAATAAATCAGCCATACAGTTTTCTTTTGATAAAATGAAACATAGGCGGAGGAATAATTTAGGAAGAAAAAGTGTCCTCTGATTGAAGAAAAAAAGAACTCTTGCAATAGTCAAAATGCATTACCAAGTAAACCGCTGAAATCAACCTCCGCGCAAACCATCTTTTGTGCATTGCTCGTTGAGCACCCATCGCTGCTTCCACAGTATCAAACCGCAAATACACATAACCAGCACTGTTCCTATAAGACACAAAACAATTTAGAAACAGCTTTTTCATGTTCGACAATGTTGGCTTCAAAGATAGAAGACATCATTGATACATCACCAAACCAAAGCAAGCAGAGGATCAGACAATTCGCAGGCAGAGTTCTAAAGGTGCCCCCTTGTGCAACTTTTACCATGGTAATTAAGACAAAAATCTAAAAATATAGAATTTTCTTTTTCAATATTGCGAATTAAAATGAAACCATTTCCAAAGTAACACAATATTACAACCATGAGGCACGAACTGGTATTGGAGAACGAAAATATATATATTTTTTTACAAGTAAAGATTGTATAAAAAGCGTTCCAAAGGTTGGAACGCGTCCCTCAAAAGCTACACAAGGCCAAATAAGGCCCCTAAACCCTCAACAAATAAAAAAAAATCAACAATTTCATCCATGGAATTACTATTTCTCCCTTGGACACAACAAAAAAGGGTGCTAACAATGGAGAACTTCAATGTTAGAATTTCCTATTTCTCTCAATTCCTACACCACCAGACGCACAAAGGCGTAATCCTCACTATACAACCTCTCCAAGCCTCTGGAAGACCAGGGCATAACCTATTGAACCCCAAAACTAGGCAATGCAAAAGAAGGTGATCCACTGTTTCCTCATCATTCTTGCACATATAACACCAATTGACCACAATCTATCTACTCTTGGGTTATCCTGTGTCAATATCTTCCCCAGGATGGATGTCCACGGGAAGTACACCACTTTGAGAGGGGCCTTCGAATGCCAAATAGCTCTCCACGGAAAGGCTACCCCAAGGGGCATGCAAAAGACACCTATAGAAAGACCTAACATCAAAGCGCCCAAGGAGAGGGAATCCACAGCCAAGAGTCAGAGACACCTCCCACAACCTCTTGACGATACAACTCCAAAAAACGAGAAACATCATCAAATCTCCCAATCCTGAAAATGCCTCGAGAAACGTGCATCCCAAACTGTTCTCCCACTATCAACGGCTAATGACAATACAAAACGATATAAGATATCCGGAGTGAAATGCAAGTAGGAATGCATGCATCCAACAGCCCGCAGAATGACTAGTCAAACTTATTCACTGGATTTGTTATCTCATGTCTGCTTCTTGTGAAAAAAAAAAAAAAAAAAACACAAATTGAAGTGGAGGCTTTTTCAAACAAAGGGCCAAGCCTCCGTGCGGACCACTAATACGCTGAACACAAAAGTTAAAAGATCTTCAAATTTTGGTGGTAAATTTGGGTTGGAGGAAAACCTGACAAACTAAAAGACAACAAAACAAAATTTGAAAATCATCCAAAATAATGCCAGGGGTTAGATTTATACCCAAATCACCCCTTCCAGCACATCATATTGATTATATCAACACTAGGTATTGGGAAAAAAGAACATTACTCAGTTCTATCCCCCGTTACAGCAGAATCCTGGTTGGGTTGGGTTGGTTGTGGAGGGGTGTTTCACAAAGTGGTTGCTATGAGGCATGAACTCACTCCCGTTACAGCAGAATCCTGGTTGGTTGGGGGGGAACTAAAGACAGACCTAACCTTTGGTATTTCACAAAGTGGTTGCTATGAGGCACGAACTCACACCAATGATTCTTATGTTCGAGAATTGAACCAGGCAACTTATTTTTATTTCTCGAACCGAGAGATCCATGAATCGGGATCCTAATGCATATAGATACAAATGGTCCAATGGGAGCAAGAATTTCCAGGAACATTTGGAACATTTCGTTTCGGAGCAGAAGAGCCGTTTTCAAGTAGTGTTCGATCGATTACGTATTAATCAATATTAGTCACTTCAACAGTCTTCGATGGTTATACGGGTATCCAAAGTACGAACGAGATGGATGTTTGTTGTCCCAACCATTCTTGTTAGTCCCGAGCCCAATAAGGAAAGGGGTCATTTATAACAAAGTTTTTGTGTCGTTGATTCCTAGGTGTAGTGCTTCTTCCCCTATGCCGCCTATTGGTACTAGTGGAGGAGGATTAACCTCAATAATGGGTATTGGAAAATCTAAAAAATAAAAATATCAAGCATATATAACTTATATTAGGTCATGATGCTGTTACTATTCTAACCTACTCGTACAACAACCAAGCCTTTTTCCCAACTACTTGGGTCAGCTACAGGAATCCTATGTTTCCATTCCGCTCTATTTAAGGCCATAACCTCAGTCAATTCACATGTTATCATATCTTCCTTACTAACTCTATCCATGTTAACTTTGGTCTTCCTCTTCCCCAAGTATTACCCTCAATGTGGACTATGACACTTTTCCTAACTAGTGCACTTTTTCTTTTTCTTTTTTGATAAGTAAGAATTCATTAACAGCGTTCAAAAGGAGAACGCGTCCCACAAAAACAGCACAAGGCCAAATAGGGCCTCTAAGCCCTCAACAAATTCAAAAACTCTACAAGCTTATTCGAGGATTTTCAATTTCTTCCTAGAACCCAACAAAAAAGGGTGCTAAGAATGCAGAATTTCAACTACCCAATATGATTTTCCTTTCCTTCAAAGGTTCTCCTATTTCTTTCAAACCATATACACCACCAAACGCGCAAAGGAGTAACCCCCCAAGAGTCACGAGCTTGGGCCCCCACTATACACCCTCTCCAAGCCTCCAGTAGACCGTGGCATAACCCAATGAATCCCAAACAAACTCAAAACCTAACTGGTGCACTTAAAGGTCTTCTTTACACATGTCCAAACAATCTTAACCAATTTTCTCTCATTTTCATCTCAAATTTGTACTACTCCAACCATCACCCGAATGTGATCATTTCTAATTCTAACCTTCTCGTGCCAAATACACATTAAAGGGCATATCAGAATATGTGCTGCGCAATATTTAAACATAAGCTGCATTTTTTCCATGGAACAATAAAATTGAACAATTACCATCCATTGTACAGATATCCAAAGATTCATTAAGTAAACGTATGAAAATATAAAACATGACTTCAGTGCATTACGTTTAAAATTACTGTGTGTAGAGTGGATGTCGAGTTTCAAAATGCAGAATAAAGAGTGTAGAGTCTAGATATCTTGCCCCTTCCCTCTACCAAAATCTAAGTCTAGTGAACCATAAATAGTTAAACAGCTATGAAGATATATGCTCATTCAAGGAATTGACATTGATAAGTATTAAAAAAGGTATTTATATGCTGCCAATAATAATTATATGTTTTCTTATATCTTTACCATATAAGAACATATTTGTTCATTCAAAAACTTCTTTGTTGCAGCCAAGTGGTTATTTCAATTGATAATGATAATAAGATCTATAAAAGTGCTTTATAACATTTCTGGAAGTTATACTGTGTTAAGGAAATCATGGGAGCAATGAATAAAAGATATTCCAAGACAGAAAAGATCGTATTTTTAGCGATGAGAATGGCAGTGGACGTGGGGTGATCTGACTTGGTATAAGAACAAAAGATACAGAAGCCAATATTATAGGTAAACTATCAGTTATCAGACAATCATGTAACCCTGCACAAACATGGCTTTAATTTTTACTCTCATCGAAAACCCACCAAATACGCAAATAAAGGTTGGATGTGAGTATTTAAATTGATACTTGTAAATAGTTAAAATCCAATAACTATAACTATGTTTGGCTTGTCTTCAATCCTGACCAACTTAAAACAAATTTAAATCATTCTTTTTTGCTAAAAAAAAAAAATTTATGGATGTAGTATTTTTAACTTCTATTAGGTTTAGGACTGGTTTACCTTGGCTCCATAATTATTGTTAGCTGACTTACGAGAACAAAGTACCAAGTAGCCAATTAAGAAGCACAAAAAAAATTTAAGCCACTACCATAATACTTTAAAACAGATTCTCTAACAGTTGGATTTGGTTAGGATCCCAAACCAATTAACCTACAATCAACGCCAATATCTTAAAGTGTGATTCATTATTAGTTGCACACTTACAAAACTGATTTAATAATTTTTTTTATTTTTTATTTTTGGATGGGAAACGTACTTTAGCTTGCACTCACACATGTAATCACTCAGTCGAATTATATTTTCTTCTAATACACAACATTTTAGCAAATCATAGGGCATTGGTTTCTCCTTTTTTCCCCAATTTCAGAAAAAGATCCCTGATACTACTTTTTTTCTTTTTTTTTTATAAATAACTTACACTTTTATTCATAAACATAAATAAATCTTAAATTCCTCAAAAATTATATTTTCCATAATATTCCTGCAAAGAACTAGAGCTTAACATCCAAACAAAAAATAACATGATTAGTTTAGGGCACATTGCAAAAGAACTGGCCACCAAAGTGCTTTTATGTAGCTGTAATTAAATATTTGTAGACATGAAAGCATTCGGGCAAGTCACTACTATTAATTATTGTCATGTAATAATTCGCAGAATCATGGAATATGCATATCAAGTAATACAAATAAAGGATATTTGATCATGATAGACAAAATATGCAGAAGACTTAGAGATACTTACTTGTCCACATAGATATGCTTCACCCGGCCAAAATTTGAACATTCTTCTTCAACATCCTCTTTAATATCCAAATCGAACTCCGGATCCAGCTACAACATATTTTTGAAGATCAATCATTCCATTTAAGAGAAGACTAATGATATTATATATACGTGTGTGTGCGTATATATATATATATATATATAGATGACGAATTAGATTACACACCTCAGTAGCTGGATCAAACATATTCTTCAGAAGTAAACACTCAGTGGGGTTCCCAACAGGTTCTGAAACCACGGAAGTAGCAACGTGGACTGGAAATGCTGAACCAGGAATGGCAGCTGGCCCATTGATAGGCATGTTAATGGCTTGCTGATTTGGTGCTGCTCCATTAAGCGCAGGCACCCCAATGGATCCCGTAAGACTACAAAAAGGATTCTAGTTAAATTTAAGTTAGCGTCATCAGGCCAGTAAGAAACAGATGGTACCATATACAAACCTTGTGGCTATACCACTGCGATCCAACTTCTGCATCAGCAAAGCTCTTGATTGAGCATTTAAAGACTGTACAGAAAGATAATTTACATCAGCTCAGTACTAATAAATCTGAGGAAATTTGTACAGCAAAAGAAAAAACAACTTCATTATCCATTCTGATTTTGACTTCTTTCTATTGGGCATTATACAATTGCGCATCAAAAGGTTTTGAACCTGTATTTAGATTTTTAATGGTGTTGTTCTCAATAGAATAAAAACATGAAGATGATTTTATTGACAAAAATATGCAAAATGTAGTACAAAAGCAAAGAGGGAACCCTCCAAAACAGCAAAAGAATAACACCAAAGTTAGCTAACCCACAATACAAAACAAAAGCAAAATTGCTCTGAACTGAGGCTTTACAACAAATAATTGAAAAACACAAAGTTAATAACACATAATTCAAATTTAGTTTTTTTGTTTTAAAATGGAATTCCTGAACATAAAATTAATATTTTCCAACCAAGGTGTGTCTATAGGCTTAGAAGGAATAAATAGGGTATTTAACAATTTTAGGGTTTTACTGAAACCTTGCTTTTGTAATTCATATTTAAAAATGGGTTTCTTATCATGGGATCATTTTCTACCATATGGTACAGAAATCTAGTAGCAGCAGGCTAGAAGTTCAAATATTAATCAAGAAAATTTGGGAGACAACTGACAACACAATTTGAAACCATCCATATACTCTTTCAATAGAGTGTAATAGACAGAATTTCCAACATTGAACAATTTAAAAAGATTGATAAGAAATGTACAAAGCAAGTATAGCCCACCCTCACCCTGACCCTACCACAGCAGGCCATTCACTCAATTGCAAAAAATTCCTCCAACTCTACTCCCACCCCATTCTGCCCTATTTACCAAAATGACGATCCGCCTTTAATTCTAGAGAAATCTTCATGAAATTTCTATCTATTTAAAGCAAATCATAGTCTAGAGAAACAGAAACCAAAAGGAAGAGAGATGAGAAAGAAAGAAAGACAAAATCATTACATATAGAGCGGAAAATTACTTAATAAAAGAAAAGGTAGAAATGGAGAATATTGGGATTTTATTAGTGAGAATACAAAAAGACCAACAACCAAATTCAAGTTAGGTTTTCACCTTTAACCATAAACCAGTACTGACCTGAATTAACCATCCCCATTGGAGCAAGCAAAGGCAGGTTATCCAAGAAATCCTACTTCAATTATCCTAATTGCGCCTTACCATTTAGCTAAAAACTAACATTCCAAAACCCATAATTAGCTTGCATCCAAAATTTTCAACAAATTATCTATAAGTCGAACAACTTAGAACCCACAAGTCAAAGTATTCTAACTATTTCCTTTCCGTGACATATAGAACATCTCTTCCTTTATATAACATAAACCAACAAGGTTTCAATAACCTTAGCCCACCAAAGCTCTATATATCACTATTTTAACTTCTTAAGGGTAATTACTACACAAGGTGAACTGGTGTTCCAATGGTAGGGCATCCCCTATGTGGTGTTAGGGAGCCAGGTTTAGACTCACCCCTTGGGACACGCTCCCCTTTTGAGCGCTTTTTATACATTTTACTTGTCAAAAAACAAAAAATAAATACATGCTCCTCGATTGATGATTTCTTTGATCTCTTGGATTCTATTGGTCCTTAGATCTTTTCTCTTGTATTAGGGATGCGTTCCCCTTTTGAACGTTTTTCTAATATATTTTTACCTATCAAAAAATAAATAAATAAATAAAATATAAAAAAAAAAAAAAATGGTTTCGACTCACCTCACCACCCCACTCCCCTTCCTTGCCAGGTCTAAAAAAAAAAAAGGTAATTTTACACATTAGAAAAGACAAACAAGCTTCACATTTCCTTGTGCAATGCAGGCTATGCAGCTGCACATTTTAATTGTTCAAGAGAAAGAACATCAACACATTTAAAATTTTACTAATCAAAAGAAAAGGTATAGACCAAGAAATTGGAATTTCATGTGAGAATTTAAAGTCAAAGGTGAGACAATGACTGAAAAGTGGTAAAAAAGTTAGCGCTGATCTTTGATGTTGACAATGATCTCCATCAATAGCGGTAAGCACGTAACAGATTAACAAACAAGAGATACATGGAACACCAAACCAGAACCTTATATGGGAAAAGTCAATTTAGAGTATAGGGTAAAAATTGTGATATCTTGGCAATGACAACATAGAATTTGGAGGGCCAGGAAGTCCTAAACCCAATTCGGCCAAGTCCAAACTAGGTATCAGCCTTTAATCCTACCCACACTGACTTGATTAATCCATTCCAATAAGGGCAACGACAGGCAGCTTACCCGTTTACTCAAGAACATTGTCATCCTGAGTTTGTATAATGCACACCCCACTAGATGTTGAAAGTAGTGATATGGAAGCTTTAAGGGTTGGATTGTTAGTGATATGTAGACCTAGAGAGGGGGTGAATAGATCGCTTTGATTTTAACTGATTTCAAATACTATCAAACTTCCAATCCATCAAGTCATCAACATTCAACCATGCAACCAATCATACATAAAATTTTACGAAGCGGGAGGTCCTAATTCAAATATCAACATTCAACTATGCAACCAATCATGCATAATATTTTAAGAAGCAGGAGGTCCTAATTCAACTATCAACATTCAACCATGCAACCAATCACGCATAAAATTTTAAGCCTCAATTACCTAACCCTTGCCCTACAATTTAGGTCTTGCTTCAACATTCCAAACCCATATTTAGTTGCCATCCAAAAATTTCAATCTCTAGCTCCAGCAACTTAGCACCAACAAGCCCTATTCTAACTATTTCCTTTCTACTTAGTATACAAAATCTTCTTTACCTTTATATACCTTGAACCAACAAGCTTCCAATTACCTCAGCCCACCACAAAAAACGAATTGTATACTACTACTTAAGGGTTATCAGGCATTAGAAGTATGTAAAGACAGAACAAATTCTGCATCTAATCGTACAATGCAGGCGATAGAGCTGCATACAGAGCAACCTGCAATAGCTTTGCCTTGGCATCACCACACCTTTGCTAACTAAAAAATGTGTAAAAGCTTTAATTTCAGTTGAGCAGGAAGTGTGTCCCAGATGGGAGTCACCTGAGTACTTGGGAATCGATTGCCCAGCCACATCCAACTTAGTTACAGTAAATGAGTATCAAAAGAATATAATAAAATGAATCAAGTTGCCACCTAAAGAACCATACAATAAACAAACCATGGTGGAAAAATAACACCAAGATTAAACTCACCAAGCCACCACCATCATCATCATCAAAGTCCGCAGTTTTGGCTCCTGAATCTTGCACTCCTATGTGATCCGTAACAGATGAAACCTGTAATGAATAAAGAAAATTGGTAAGACGGAAATTAACATGAATCCTTTGTATAAAATGCCAGTTATAGATACGTACATATGATGAACAAAGATGACAAACAACAAATCAGTATACTGTAATCTCATCATCAATGAATCATGGTAATTCCATAGGAGTGTCTGTGTTTGATGCTGACAATCCTTGGATATCTTGGATACATATCCAATAATTTCTAAACACATCCATAATTTGAAAATAATTTATTTTGAACAGGTATCTAATACTTCAGCCACATACACAATACTTATCGGAACTTCCTGAAACACGTTTAACAAGTCTTAAACATTAAGATGTAACTTTTCAAAATGTAATTATAGTATAACTGTTAGAAAATGCTAATAATTTTTTAAATAAGTATTAAAATATATTAAGAACATATATATCATGGCTAATTTATCCAACGTTTATGTCCATGTATTGTAACTCTCAACTTGTTTGTCATAATTATAATTACAAGGAATTGTTATCAACATATAAAACATCACAAACAATTATTATTTTAAATTTATACAAAGATACATATATATCTATTTTACATGTGTACATGAATATAATAAAAAAATACATATATATTGTTGTGTCCTTTGCGTATCCGTTTCCTACTTTTTAAGAATTTTTTGTATCGTATCATCTCATATCCCTTTTCATGCTTCATAGGTCATCAGTGTCATCATCTTATAAACCCATAAAATAAAAGTTCTAAGCTCTAACAGCAACAAGCCTACCTTGATAACCCGACCAGCAATTTCCAATTTACCGTTCAAACTTTGAGCTGCCTTTGCATGTTCAAGCTGAGCGAACTATAATAGAATGGTAAACCAATCAATATTATTAAAAAAAAAAAAAAAACAAACAAGCAAACGAACAAATACACTTAGTAACAGAAAATAACTTCAGTAAGAGCCATTTTAACTTAATACTTACTTGAACAAACCCGAAACCTTTGCAGTGTCCTGTCTCGGGGTCAGTGGGTAGTTGCACAAGCTCCACTGTACCAAAAGCTTCAAAGATCTGAGAATCCAGGGAAAATAATGTAGATTCATTAAAGGCATTAGTCGAAGTTATCAGCAATAGCGAACCCAACAAGATCAGAATTATAGAGGAGAATAATTAATTTAGTATGAAAAATGGATAGTACAACATATATCTTAATAGATTCACCGAAGTGTTATAAGTCCGCCTTCTGGGCTTTGATCCAGATTTACAAAAATACCCAATTTGTTTCTTCAAAATGGATGATACTTGCATCAACTTTTAGGCCGTTACATAGGTTCATTCAAAAGAAAAAATACAAAATATTTTCGCATATTCTAAAAAAATCATACCAAAAAAAAAAAAAAAGGGTCTTCCTTTGTCCCAGTGGCTTTGGGTCTAAAGTCCCAAGCCCCGGGTCAAGGTTTCAAGGCTGGTACAAAGAAGAAAGAAAGAAAAGAAAAAAAAAACATACAAAAAGGAAAGATTTCTAGAGTTTCCCTTGATGAAACAAAACAGTCTCTGATACAGAGATGACAAGCAATCAATTTAAAATTTTAGAGCTTCACAACAACAAAGACAAACAGAAATCTTCAACAAGCATTAAAAAAATTGAACCTAAACTATGTTTTGCCGAAACAGAAGGGAGCATTCAAAATTTATCAAAGGCCCTTCTTCTAACAGCTAAACCAAGTTTGACTATAAAGTATGCAAATGAGGTTTCAAGGAGCCATAAATGAGAACTCTGCATTTTTTAATCCTCTTGGGTGCAAACAATTCCTTGGGTGGGGGTTGAGTATCAAGTATCAACTAGGAAAAAAAACTATGCATTTCATAATCAATTGCAATGGTTTAAAATGAAACTGCTTCACTGTTTAGGGCAGTGCTTCAGCATTTAGGCAATATTCTAATATCGTTGTTTCTTGTGGCTTTCCATAGGGTGAAGATGCATTTAGTATCACCCGTAGCGTAGCTATTTTCAAAAAATAACCATCTAGCAGTAACAATATTAATAATCAAAATCGTTGACTTATTAGAAGTCACTTCTTCCCTGAAGAAAACAGAATACAAGAAAACCTTAAAATTAATTCATTACAAAAACTGTAGAGTAGCTAAGTGGAACACAACAAACATTCTGGTTGAGTACTGGGATCAATTAGAATAGAAATTTTGGCTGCAAGTGTTACAAGAAGGCTTCTGTATGAACCCCAAGCATAACCTATGATATAAGAATAGAATGAATGACAAAATATTGTAATTTGATCGCATAAAATATTTCCTCCTACGGTCATTCAACCATTTTCTAAATTGAAGAAGGTTAACTTTATACTGACTTCTGATAGAGCATTCAGTTCGATTTTTTATCCTTTCTGTTATTTCAGAAACCAGAGTTGAATGCTTCAATGTCGATGAAAAAGGCTAAATAGACACTGGACAGCAATTATAAGATAATAATGGAAAATTATATAAATAAATTACTTAGAAGATTTATCAAAAAAACAAAAGAAGAAGAAGATTCTTTAGAAGACTATACACAGATGACACTAGAACAGACAAAAATTACTCTGCTTGGAAACAACTGTCTATGAAGAATGCATGCTTAATCGGGATGTGCTCCCCTTTGTGAGTCTGTGATGTTTGGAACTGTAAAGTCCAAATCATCCTAGCCAGAAAGCAAGTTCACCATGCCTCGTGGTCTATTGCAGACTAGATGTGATGATCAATAAATAGAATCAAAACTAGACAACCAATATGAACCACATTATTATGTGTTTTTCTTTTTTTATCACATCCTGCATCCATCAAGGATGCTCATGTGGTGCTAGATATGGGGTAGTTGACTAATTGAAATGGAATATTGTTTGTTGAGAGGATTTATCCTTCACTCACACTGAACGCATACGGAATCCGCATCCAAGTCCATTTATAATGCATCGGTAAACACTGGAGCTAAAGAAGCTTTTTGGGATGGGTAGTTTTCTAGTCTTGAAAGTCTCCTTATTTCAAGATTCCTTGGGATTGACTCCTTTCATTATATAAAAGGTGCAATGCAACTTGCTTTCCAAAAGCATTCAAAAGGGGAGCGCATCCCTCAAAAGCTACACAAGACCAAATAGGTCCTCTAAGCTCTCAAAGAGTCCAAAAGATCAATAATATCCTCCATGGATGTTCAATTTCTCCCTAGAACCCAACCAAAAAAAAAAAAGTGCTAATGATGGAAATCTTTAAAGTCCCCATAGATAATTTTCTTCAAAAAAAATGGCATTTTTTGAAGATTGTTACATACGCTTTGCCCCTAGTGCAGTGTTATTAAAGGCCTAAGGCACACTAAGGCGCTAAAGGTCCTTTGGAGCTTAGGTGAAAGGCGAGATGCACACCTGAGTGAAGCGAGGCGCACGCCTGAGTGAAGCGAGGTGCACAATTGAAAATTAAATTACTATTAAAGCATATTCATATTCCATATTAAAGGCGCAAATGTTGTCAAAGGCGCACCTGGACACACAACTGGCGCAAGTGTTGCGCCTGTATGAGCCTGGAGCCTAGGCGCCTTTAACAACACTGCCCTGGTGGCAACATATATACAACAGAGACAAATGTAAAACGCATTATCACCATCAATGACAAACCAAATCAATATCCAAATTGCTATTACCTGTTTCAGTTGAAGTTCTGTCATGTTGAAGTGTAAGTTCCCCACATAAAGTTTTCTATCAACAGCTCCGTAGGGTCCCACAAGACCACCTGAACCAGCACCAGAAGCATTAGATTGAACGAGATTCTTTTCCGCCTCCGAAGGTTTAACCATAACAGGTTGTCCAAGAAGTAGGTGGCCAGATAGAGCTATAGCCATTGGCACTGACATTGCATCGTAAAATTCAATATACCTGCAGTTTCACCAGGAGCTCGGGGTAAGTTTGGTTGTGAATCTGAAGCCAAAGAATGAAAATAGCACTTACGAAGCACAGAGCTATAGGGGGTGGTAAAAACAAAAAGTCTTTAAATCTTAAGTGCATAGAGCACAAGCTGAGTTTCTTGTGTACAATCTACCGCCACATAAAAAAGAAAAAGTCAGCTCATTATCGCAATAAATAACCTTAACAACTATAACAAACTATACATTGGAAAATATTATATTAGAGTATAATAAAACAAGAAACCAAGGGACATTGGAGAGAACCAGCATTAGTTCAACAAAGCAACATAAGTCACGTAACTTCTGCGTGCAGATCAACTAGTCCACAGAGCACGATACTGGCTCACTGATACCACAATATACAGACAAGTTAAAATTGACAGGAGATGTTGACTTAAAAGCATCCATGGTCATCAAATCCCAACTTCCAGTGACATTTCATAACTAATGATGAGACTCAAATGATTCGATGGAAGAAGTAGTGCTACCTTCTTATCATCCATCTAGATAAAAGCAGGAAAAGATCTAAAGTCTAAATCAATTAAAAGAATAAGGCATCTGAGGAACTTTCTTCCGCCACAGTATTATTACATCAGTCAGCACAATGTAGAAGTATCTACGAAACCCCATACATATGTACAGAAGACAATCTAAAACATAACAAATTCTACTAACAAAACAGATTTGTAGGGGCTATTCCCACATCATAAAAAATTTAAAATGGTCAAATCGTTGCCATAAATAATGGGTGCTGTGCTGATCATGAGTTCCAAGCCCAATGGTGAATCATAAAGAAGTCAACTAAAGGCTTACACCACCATTCTGCCAGACTAAAAGCTAGGTCAGGGATCCGGCAATAAGTTCAAACGTAAAGAAGAACTGTGATCAAGATTAGACTAGGCCAAGTTCAAGTACAACTTCCAGTGTATAACAGGAGCCCATAAATAAACTGTATAATGTGTGCACACATACAATCTTTGTAATCATCAAATAAAAACGCCGACACGAGAAAAAAGGGTAAGAGAAAGAGAGTCAGGTTCATGTCAACTACCTTGAGAATGGAGCATGGATTGAATAAACATGAAAGCAAGGTATTCCATCATCCCTCATCATGTATTCTTTATCGCAATGCTAGTGCATTTAAGAATACAGTCAAACTTAATTTTTAAAAGAAGAAAAACAGTTACTTTCCAATAATACATGCACATAAATATGATATTGCTGTGCAGAAAATCCACGTACCCAACTCCCTTTGACCGCCTTGAGTTCCGGTCCATGATCAGTCGGACATCCCTCACCTGGAAATGGAAAACATAAATGATTCAAGAATCAACTGCAGAAATAGAAAACTCACAAAAAAGACAGAATATATAGGAACATTCTGGACATTCATATTATACAACACCAACTTAGGGAGTGTTACGAGACCATTGGTTAACTCATTCATACATTTTCACTCACCCCACATATACAGAATGTTGATACACAAGAAAGTCATTATACTACTCGTAAGTAGTAACTGAAGGCAGAGGAGCATTTACTGCAATAGGAAGGAAATAATCTCAATAGCATGCACTCGTAATGTTTGAAACGTAGTTTCAAGTAGCAAAAGCCTAAATCATTCCTAGACATGCAGGAAGCAATGAGAAAATCCAAAACACAGTCCATGCACTGCCAGCAAGAAGATATGTAAAGTACCATACCTATGTTTAAATATACGAGGAGTGAACATGTTAAACAGATATTAAGATGAACAACAGGGGTTTATAAAAGAAATCCCACCAACCTTTCCTGCTTTTGAAAAGAAGTCATAAACATCCCTCTCAGCTGCCTTCAGAGGCATCTGTCAATAAGAAATCCATATAGCAAAAAGAATTGTCAAAATAAGAACATACAAAAACAGGACTTCTGAAAATCTTCATGGCTCATAAACTAAAGATGAAGAGACATGTACTAGCAAATCATATACCTGGTAAGCAAAAACAGTTCTCTGGTCCCTTTCTGGATCAGCTTCAGGCTCTACCGCTTCTTTCTTTTCTTTGAATCTCCTGCCACACCAATGACTTCCAACATAATGAGATAATAAATTCCAGGGAAGGGGAACAGAAGTCTACCATATATGACATTATATGGAAATGACAAAACAATGAGGAAGATGATATAAGAGAAACATATAGCCAGTAACGGTGAAATAGACCCATCCAAATGCACAATACTAACATACATAATAATGTTGTCACAGCTATTATAGTCTCTCACCTAATTTTGGCCATATCAACAAGCATTCTTGCAGGATATTTACTAAAACCATATCACTGGACTCTTTCTTTTCTTTCTTTTTTCAATAAGTAAGATTTCATTAAAGGCGCTCGAAAGGGGAACGCTCCTAAGAGAATTCACAAAAAGCCAACAACATCCATCTATAATTTCAGACTATCAACGAATCCACAAAAATATCACTACTCTATAAGTTTTATGAGCCATCATGTCAAACTAAGAAGCACGGACACTTCTATGAAGGTGTCGTATCTGTATCGGACAGCGACACTTCATGGACAAGTGTCCAACACTTCATGGACAAGTGTCCAACACTTCATGGCCATGGCCATAACATAAAAATAATTTTATTATTTCGGACACTTGGTGAACACATCTAGGACACTTGGTGGACGTATTCCAAACTCTCAACCAACATATCCCACACTCTTCGTCTTATATAAAACAAACATATGACATTCCTAGAAACAACATTGTGGACATACATCAAAGTGTCCAACCTCTTTTACTTTAGAAAATTGAAATTAAACACATGTCACGGTATGTAATGAACAAAAACATAACTACAATGACAAGATAGGATAGTAATATCATATATAATATAATATTTTCTTTTTTGATATTCAAATAACTTCATCTTCTAACTTATGTATAGTTGGTATATAAATTAGGGTAAAGTGCAATAAAACCCCTCTAACTATACCCCAAGCACAACTAACCCCCCTCAACTACAAATAACACCCCTCAACTATGGTCTTGGTGTAGTCTTAGGACAGAGAAGGTTATTCCGGTCATCTCCTACCACCGGAAATTGGAAAAGTCCATTTTACCCCTCATCAAACCACAAAATAGAGATAGAGAGAAATGCATAGAGAGAGAGAGAGAGAAAGGACCAGAGAGAGAACTCTGAACTGCTCGAAGGTGTGATGGCCATCAATTAAAAGGGTTTCTGAAAATAAGTTGGAGCAATTCGTCCTCATGATCGTATTGAGCAAGAAAAGGTACACCGACGGCATCACCGGAGGAGGAGAGGCATTGGGCTTGTTGGGTTCAAGAACAGAATATATGTGCGAGGAGGAGGCGATGGTGGTGGCAGAAGTGGGCAGTGGGTTTGTGGATTAAAATGAAAAGTTTAAGTTTCCAAGGCGATGGAGAAAGAAGGTCGTGGCAAATGGTGGTGGCGGTGATGGTGGTTGTGGCAGTGGGTTTGTGGTTTCAATTGGGTTTGACGGCGCGTGGTGAGGTTCGGTATGAATTATTTCCAAGGGTTGTATCGGGTTTGACTGAGCACGTAATCGGGCGATGGGTTAATCACATCCTCTGTCCTTGTGGAAACTGTGCGCTCCGGTGGGTTAATACAGCAAGTTTTGAGGCTTTATTGGGCTTTGGGGATCAACAATTGGATCCAAGGCATGGTCAGGCTTGATGGTGAAATCGAACGAGGTGCCAATTTATTTTTGTCTATCAGATTCTGAATGGCATCCTGAATCAGGTGTTATTGAATTGGGGTTTCTGGATATATATATATATATAACAGAGTTGCATCACGACTCAGACCCATCACGCACCAAATCAGATTTTTCTTTTTTCTTCCCAGCTCCAACGTTGAGGTGGATTGAGGAAAACAAAAGATTGATCGAGAAGATGATCAAAAAATGTTTTGAAATAGTGGTGTTGTTCGTTCATGGTGAGCCTGAATCAAACCATCACTACCATCACTGCCAAAGGCTAATCATAGGAACTCGCCTTCATCTTCTTTTGAATTAATACCTGCACATTCATTCACCAGTGAGCCTGAATCTTGCCTGAACTATGAACACAAGGCTAACAAGCAGCAGAAAAAGCCTGTCTTCTTCATCCCGACCTGATCGATGGTGTTTTTTTTTAAGGCATTAGGGATTGTTTGGTGGGTATTGAACTATTGAGTGGTCAACAAGGGCTGTATGGTCCTTTAAACAAATATTCCCAATCACGTGTCACCGAAATGGGTAAGTTGCAACCAAACAACTAAGTGTAGGGGTGTTTTCTACTAATTTAAAATTTCAGGGGGGTTTTCTGCTTATTGGGGTATAGTTGAGGGGGGGTTATTGCACTTTACCCTATAAATTATTAAATAATTAAAGTTCTCTAATTGTCTTAATCAACAAATATATAAATGAAAATTTATATTTATATTAGTAGTGTCACCCGTGAGTCTTAATTTTTTAGAATTGACGTGTCGGCGTGTCCATGTCCCATGTCCGCGCTTCTTAGAATTGTCGGACACTCTGCCTTTGCTATGTTATAGTCACGTAGCAAAAACATTTCCAATGCAACAAGCAATAAAAAACTTAAAACAAAAGGAATATTGCCTATAGTCCTTTAGCTCCACCCCCTCGATCATTAAGTTGCATCACATAAAACCCAATCTTTAATTTTCAGATTCCATTTAAGTGATTAACTATAAGGTCGCTGGACTAAATAATATAGATATTTACAAGATACTGGACTTCTATCACTTCTAAGAATCCAAAATTTAGAAACTTCACAAAGTGACTTGCAAGATTATTCAAAAACTACTAAAGATCACACGTAGAGGGAGAGAGAGAGAGAGAGAGATCCCATAACATGATTAGTCCTGAAATACTGTCAACAGGCCATTACAATTTCCCATGTCTCACAAATCTGTAAATTATTCAATTTACCCCTAACACCTAAAATTTAATTTATCTTGACTCCTTTAACTTAATAGAACATGAATAAAATAATACAAGCAACATATTAACCTAACATAGACACTTAATAGAACATAAATAAAGTTATCCAAGCAACATATTAACCTAACATAGACACGAAATAAGATTCGATGTAAATCACGACTTGGTTAGACAAAACCCCAGGATGCACCCAAATGAAATTCCCACTCTCCACTTTAACATGCTCTATAGCAATATCCCCCACAAGCATCGGCTTGCAACCTCGGAGGCATGAATAAAAAGTTGATTCAATACGAGTGCACCTTCCTAAATCATTAGTTTTATTAGAAATGAATATTCAATCCCATTATCATCCTTTAATTTGGTTTCCATGGATTATTATGTTGCAATCAACCAGTTCCATTGTGCTTTCTTTAAGTATTGCGGCAATAACACCTTTATTTGTCTATAGCTTTACAACGTTAGACATTGGGATTGAAGTTATACAAGAATCAAAGGATTCTAATAATTGAGTTAAATATGCTTGAGCAAGAATCACTCAGAACATCAATTGTATTAGTCTCTAAAGTAGTCTTTGCCATAGATGCTTTCTTAGAATTCAACTTGTCATTCAGCTACATTAACATCTTAGATGTACTCATCATCTTGATTTAATGATTCCAACTTTAAACTCAACTCAATGGATCTTGACATAAGAATCTTAGTTCTGATGCGAAGGCACAACACCTTAAGTAATGCTGCCAACAAAACAGTTCATGGTGCACAAAAGTAATCAACAATGTGTAGGTTAAGGAATTAAAAAGGTCAAAGAAAGGTTATAGGCTTTAAAATTGAAAAGGGTTGGAATTACTTGGTCCAACGTGATTAGCCGCTGGATTTTAGAAAAGCAGTAGCTGGAAATTCCCGACCCCAACTAGTTATAGTTCGGTCTTATTAAGTTAAAACCACAATGTAGGGAAACGGTTATGGTCAAGGAATTGGAGTTTTAGAATGAAAAACAAGATCTGATCGCAGAGAAATAGAGAAGGGGGAAAAGAAGGATGAATGAGGAAGAGGGAAAGAAGAAAGATAAAGGAAAAGTTCAAGGTATCCTACCTACAATGCTTTAAGCTTTAGCCTCAAAGATTAAGTTGCATCACACAAGCAAAACCTTTAATTCTCATACTCCATTGGTTTAAAAAATTAAATAAATTGTTACAGGTTGATGAGTTGGTGGTTTCTTCTAGTTATACTAGGAAAGGATTCCAAATTTAAGAAACATCAAGCATTGACTTGTGAGGCTAGAAATAAAATACAACTAATGGACGCCCGTGTTCAGAAAATTTTAAAATACCAAAATATGATTGCCGCTTGAATATTAAAATACCATCGCCGCTTGAAACTTAACATAAATCTAAGCAATGTTGTTAAAGGTAAGCCTAGGCTCCAAGCTCATACAGGTGCAACACTTGCACCTGATTTATACAGGCGCAACACCTAGGCTCTAGAGGACCTCTAGCGCCTTAGTGCACCCTGGGCCTTTAATAACACTGAATCGAAGCTATACCAATGGAATCATATATCTAATTCCTGACAGCATGTCAACCCCAAAATAAACATAAAATAAATTCCGAATTACAACAAGACTTTATTAGAAATTTAGAGAAGGACAAAATCAGGCTCCATGCCAAATTCCCAATTCAGACTTTCTCACTACCATGCTCTATGCAGCAACAAGGCCATGAGCATATGGGACAATAACTTCTCTAACCCATGACTTATCACACTTTTGGTATATGAATCTTTGAATAGGCATGCATTAATTTTTTCTCTTTTTGGTATATCATAAGGGCAGCACTAACAAGAGTTGAACCCCTCAAACCTCATCCCCACTCTTGACCCCTTGAGCATCAGCCAGCGGACACATGCATTGAATTAGTAATTATAAGCATTTATGTATATAATTCAGATTCTAACCATGGTTGACTGTCCCTCAGAAAGTTGACAACAGATTGCCGGACTTAAAATTTGAAACCAGAGAAAGGGACAAAGACTCATGAAGCAATACATGAAACGATCTAAACATTTTAATTTTCCCTTCAAATTTTTTTTTTTTTTTGGGTCGGACTGAGGGTGGGGGAAGCGGCCCAGCGGGTAGGAAGATTAACTAGCAACTCAACCTCCTATCTAGTTTTATCGCACTCACTATGATCAGTCAAAATTTTCCTGGTAATCTTTTTCTCCAATAAGTACTAAAAGGAAATAAAAGTAATTTTATCCAGCTATTTTGAACCATATTTAGAAGTACTCTGCTATTAAAAACCAAAAAAGAAAATGAGGCAATCAATGCTTTTTCCTGTTAAAATAAATAATTGATATATCTATATATATATATAAAGCCAAGTAAGCAAGTAAAAGTACTCATAATAACAACGCTCCGTCACTATTCTAATCAAAGACTATAAACTTCTAGCTGGACCCATGAAGGATTTTACACACTGCAAATTTGCAAGGAGGGTTCATTGCAACGGGGAACATATCCAAAATTCAATCCATGGTTAAGAAATATTGAGTTATCATCATCTCTATAGCGAAATAAATATTAACATCATTAAAATGCACCATATTAATATAAGCAACTTTTCGGAGACTCATAAACAATCATTTTTATAATTAAGGAGGGTGCTTGGTGCATTTGTAGAAACTCATGCTATCAAGCATAAGGATATGGGTTTGAGTACGAAGAAATAATTCCAACGATTTAGGCATGTTCCCAATCTGTCCTCCTAGCATCCTACATAATTGGGAGTTTGAACCACATTGGTAAAGGCTCCTTAAAATTAAGGGATAGCATGTTTATATAAGACATCAGAAAATTGAAAAAAGTGTGTTATCTGACCTCTCTAAAACTAATGGCTTTGACAATAAAGATAATAAGACAATAATATAAAATCTAGTCATAGTTAAAATCCATAAATCCATCCATGATAAAATCTGCTAAATATTCAAGCCATAGTTTAAAGGCAAAAAAATAAACACAACATACTTTATCAAAATTTGTTGAAAGCCACTATCTTCACTGAAGCCTTGAAGAAGTTTCCGCATTGTTAGCCCCTTAGAATGTGCAAACAATCCATCTACGATTTCAACCCAAGTTAGATATTGTATTCTTTACGCATTAACTTTCATTTTCTTTATACTGAGACTAAGCCGATTAGGAATTGCATACTTTATGCATGAACTTTCATTTATTTATTCTTTTTAATAGTGAGACTAAATCCAATTGTTTATCAATTTCTTTTCTTTTTTGGGTAAATCTTTATCAATTGTTTTAATTTACTGGCAAAATAAAGAAAATCCTTGTTTATTCAAGCAGTCGAAATCGATCCATCCATTGATGAATGAATATACATGTGTTCGTAGATATAAGGAACTAAAATACACAGAAAAGAAAAAAAAAATTAAAAGAAGCAATACATATACCAAAAATTAAGAGGACAAATATAAGTACTGTAGAGGATTCCTAGTACTTAAGAAACTGAATTTTGGTTGAGCTGAGTTAACAACCTTGAACAAATGTTTATAGTCAACATTCAAGTTTATATTGGCATTAAAATATAACAAATATCTTCACGCTCAACCCAATGGCAAAAAGAAACACAATGAACCTTGTCCAAATCTGTTTATAGAAAAGCCAGTTTCTTTCATTGAAGACTTGAATAACTATCCATATCATTAGTTCATCATACACTGCACACTTTAACTTCTAAAAGTTAAAAATTCAATTTTTTTGCTGAACTTCACACTTGTGTTGAGTTCAATCAATACCATTAAAACCAAAATCAATCATGGAAATCATCAAAATCAAACATATGAAATGAATTGGACCTATATATTGTGAAAGTAAAAGCAAACAGAAACAAACAGTGGAGGAGAGAAGAGTGAAACATCACCTGCTATCTCTCAATTCAAGTTCTCGGTCTCTGCCCAATAACAGTTCCTTCTCGCCCTCGTGCCTCCTCGATCGACTCCTGCTTCTCCGCGACCTCTCCCTCTCCTTCTCCTTCTCCTTCTCCCTCTCCTTTTCTTTCTCCTTCTCCTTCTCCCTCTCCCTTTCCCTCTCCTTCTCTTTCTCTCTTCTATCCCTCTCCCTCTCTTTCTCTCTCCTATCCCTGTCCCTCTCCCTCTCTTTGTCTTTCTCTCTTTTCTCTTTATCCTTCTCTCTAGACCCTCTCTCTCTATCCCGATCCCTCTCTCTATCCACCTCTCTCTCTCCTCCATCTCTACTACCCCTGTGCCGATCCCTCTCTACCTCTCTCTCTCCGTCTCTCCCACTTCGATGGCGATCCTTCTCGTGCCGCGACGACCTCTCCCTCTCGTCTTTCTCTCGCCTCCCACCACCACCATTCTCCTCCTCGCTCCTCGATTTCTTACTCTTCCGTCCCTCAACTCGATCCTCTTCATCATCGTCGGAGTCGTCTTCGTCTCTCTCTCTCCTCCTGTAACCTCTCTCGCTCTTCTCAACGGCGACGCCGTCTTTCTTCTTCGACGACGACCCGTTCCGATTGTCCTGATCCTCCACGGTCTTCTCAAGGTAATCGTACTCATCGAATTCCATTTTCTTCAATTCCTCTCCCTTCTTCAAGGTCCGATCGGTCACTTGAAGATGTGCAACCACTCGTGAGCTTATCAATGACCCGAAATTTGCTCAGGCAAAAGAAATGTCGAAACCCTAGAAAGCTGTTTAGGGTTTTTGATATGGGAGAGGTGGTGATTGATTTGATTCTCTATCTGGAAAATATGACTCTGATGGAATTTTTATAAAAGACGGTGGTTTTTAAGGGAAATTGAAGACTTTGGTGAACTACTGAACATACAAGGAATTATAAAAGCCCAAATAGTTATCTAGGGCAAGTATGTTGGTTCAAAAGAACTTCTAAACAAATTGGGTCCCAAATTTGGCCCGGCTCTGGACTTTAGCCTGATTTTAAGTCCACTGCTAAGCCCAAGTGATTTTAATACTTATTTTGTAAATAGTCAATATAGAGTATTAAGAGAGAAACAAATAAAATTATATATAGAGAGAGAGAGAGTATTAGGTATTTATTAGTATTTATTACTAGTACTAATTAATTATACAAGTATGTGAGTATCTGTTAATATAAGTTGAAATATAGTTTTCTGTAATTTTATTTTTTAATATTACTCTACATTGTAAATATCCCAATTTGTTCTAACAAATATATTTGACCAAACCAAACATTCCAAGATCAAGAGGATGGGAAATACTATTTAAAAATAGCATCAAAATCCTAAATTTTTAAACTTCCAAAGTCCTTTTTCTTTTCCTTTTTTTCTTCTTAATCACATACACATTTTACAAATTGCTTAGAAACCCGCAACCTATCACCTCTCCTTTGAGGGAGAATATGTTATACTTATTAGGCTAATGGTCCAAATATCTTTTACAAATTACATTATTCATTTCACATTTTGTATTTTAGTAATTTTTGTGATACTCTCGAATTTTTGCGTGTAAGTTAGCCAAGCCTACACCCAAAGACCCGAGATAAATATAATAAATTAAATATTATTGATGAAAAGGAAAACTAAATAATAATAATAATAATAAATCTCTGATACAAAACTCCGAACGATATATAATAAATCTTCAAAATACAACTCGGAAATTCATTTCATGGACCCCTGACCAAAAAGTCATAACTGAAATACAAATATGTCAAGTCTACCAAAGTAATCTAAACAACGGCAGTACCCTACGTTAACAATTCCCGAAAAATGAGAATAAATAGTAGTTTCTGATCTGCTCGGACAACCTCTAAGCCTGCTACTGACGAGGACCTGAAAAATGTAACAAAGGTGAGTCAAAACCCACAAACAAGTCATTTCTACAACAATCTAAACAAAAATTCGATAAACGATACATCCCTAACTAACTCATGCAATATCACATAGTCGGTATATATATATATATATACACACACACACACACTAAAGACTCTCACCGGACTAAAGGTCAAATTTAACCGGATGTGAGTATCTCATGAAAAGCGTACACGAGGTGGTCACAAGTCTTCCTTCTACTAAGTCACACACATCCCTATATCCAGCTACCCAGTGGTGTAGCCACAGGGGGAATTGCCTCCACTAAACTTTTAATTTTTTAAAATTTTATATGGAAAGATTTTTATATTTGTATAATTGTCTCCTCTAAAATTTGACAGTACATATATATATACTATATATATATATATATATAACCAAAAGCCTATTCACGATTTTAAAAAAATATATCAATTTATCACTTTTCCACAAAATATGATATTTTTTTTTACTTTCCCAAAATATTATATTCTTTCCCAATAAAAAAAAAAGGCATTTTATCAATAAATTCTTTCACACTTTTGACTTTACCAAAAACAAATGGATTGTTTCCATCACATTTTTAGTCTCCAACATTTTTCTTTTCGCAAGTCTTCACATTTTACAAATTCACAATCCAAACAAAGCAAGCAGATCAACCATTTACCAATAGACAGAGACTCACTCTATCATACTGAAATACGGCAGACAAGTAATCTAAGTTTTTTTTTTATCATATAAATTTACAATTATTATTTGATATTATAATTTTAAGTATAAAATTTATTAGTTATTACTATCAAAATTATTTTAGGGCTTGTTGTTCTTTCAAAATTTAGTTTGTATAATTGTGTTACTAATTATTATTCTCTAAATAAGACTTAGATTTTTTTTTTTTTTTTTGCAGCCCAAATCAATGAAATTATAGATTCACGTACTTTATCAAAATTTTAGATTGATTGGATTATCTGGTATAACTTATAAAGTTTGTTATCTTCATATCTTTGTTTTTTATTTTATTTATTTTTAGTATGAATGAATTTTTATTATCAGTAGATTGACAGTATGACATAGTAGTTATTAAGAATACTTGTTACCATGGAATTTTTTGGAATGAAATTGGTTATCATGAAATTTTTATTTATTTATTTTTATTTTTACATATGTGATATATTAGAACAGTTAGATTTAAAAAATTGTGTTATTTTTTTTTCAAATTCTATTCTTGGTTCATTGAATATGATTTTTTTTAGTATATTTAATTGAGAACTCAATTTTGAAACAACAATAAATAAATGTTTTAATTTTTACATATATTTTTTTGGTTCAAATCATATATATACCCCACAGAAAGAATTCCTGGCTACGCCACTTCAGCTATCCATCTTATCCGACAATATACACCACAGTCCTAACCACTAATCCTGAGACATTAAGCTCGTATCATGACACACTCAATAATATAAATATTTAGCCATATCCTAACAATGACACTAATATGTATAAACTACTGAACCATATCCTGACAATGGCGTAACCACATATAAGATATTGTAACCATATCTTGACAATGGCACAATAAAACAATATACCCATATCCTGACAATGTCATAATAAAACAATATAGCTATATCCTGACAATGGCATAAATAAAGGAGTGGACTTATTAACTAGTCCACCTATACTCACCAATACCAAAACCATATCGTAACAATGTTCCCACATAACAACTGAGGAAGATCATGTATAAGATCATACAATACAACCACAAACATGATTAGAATCATTCTATTGTATATTGCAATTACTATAGCAATTAAACAATAATAAATCATAGGAATAACCTATAAGTCATTAAGTCTGTTTCATCTAACATTGTCAACCTCTAAATTATAGCCATATAGCATGCATATAAATCATAATTGCAACCACCAAAATGATAATAATAATAATTCATGCTAAACATTTAAATACCAATGTTAAATAATTCAAAGATTCAATTTACAACTTATTAGTTGAATAAATTCGGTATTAATATGCATGCTTAAGATTCATGCCAATTGATCCACATACCACTATTCCCGAGTCTTAATAATATATTTGAGACCTAAATAAATTTTTCGGCACCAATTAGAATGCGTTCAGGGCAAAATAGGTCATCAGTGCCTGAGCACCTCCTTATTGGGCTCGAGCACTGAATAGCGCTCGAGCCCTGTCCAAACAACGCTCGAACCCTGTTTCAGGAAAACAACTCGGGAAGTCCATCCCGAGTCCAAAAATCGGCCGTTAAGGTTCCTAAAATATATATGCTCATATGTCCTATAAATTTCCATTAATTTATTCCAACCAATTTAATATGTATAAAACAAGTTTAGCATCAATCTAAGCCATCGATTTACCAAAATCATACAAACATGAACTTATATATACATATACCTATATATTTATGTTTTGGCCCGATTTATATATGCAGACAAATTTATTATTTCCGTTACAAATCCCTAAAGTCATACTAAAGATATATGGAACACAAGATCAATGGGAAAGAGTAGAACGAAAAACTTGCCTTAAGCTTTCGGATTAAAAACAAAACTCCTTCTTCCTTATTGTTCTTCTCTAATGCCCACAGCCTACGAGTTGTCGTCGTCCTCTCCTACAATGGTTGTCCTACGAATAACCATTCACTTTGCTTCTTCTTCCTCTAGCCAACCCTCTTTTTCTTTCTCACGGTCTCTCTCTCTCTCTCTCTCTTGGCTCTCACGCCTCTAGTCGGCCCTCTCTTTCTTTCTCACAGTCTCTCTCGGCTCTCACGACCGTGAGAGCCAAGATATATATATATATCCTCATCCACATGGGCCTAAAACCCACACCCATTTAGGCTTCCTTCCAAGTATTCCAAGACCCATTTAGACGGCCCAAGACTACAAGCCCAACCAAAACTTAAAATAAAATAGATAAAACATTTAAGTATAAACTTAACCATTTAAATTAAAATAATAAACAAATACACCCAACAATTTAAATAACCACATAATTAATTACTAAGCATTAAAATCATTTAAACACATAACCACATAATTAATTAAAATGCAAATGAAATAAATAAATAAATACTTTGAAAATTATAGGTATTATTTTCTTCCCCCCAAACAAAGGTTTTCTATTCTCGGAATTCACAAAAATTATGAATTACTTATTTAAATTCATTTTCGTTTCCCAAGTGGACTCAGCCTCTGAATAGGCTCCACTAATCACAACCGCACAAAATAAACATCTAACCTCATACATGGTTCCTATTATCAAGAACACAATAAAATTACTACATATAGGTTGTATCTAACAACTACTTAATCTTCTCAACATATATATGCCGGTAACATTTCACATTTCGATAGATTTTCGTGATATATATGCACGAAAAACAAAAAACTCTAATGAATGCAACACTAATGATTTAATAGCGATATACTATGGGCTATTGCCCCAATTAATAAATAAAATCTTGAAGGATCGATGTAACGAGTAATAATTGCCCTTCTTCCTCAACTGTTTTGCTCCCTATACAGAAGACACCACAAGTAAATCGATTCTCAACACGTAAACTCTAATATATAAGTTCAACTATTATCACCAACATGTTGTTTTCCTTGAATAGTGCACTTAACATCATTAATAATGTAATGACCTGGTCTTTTCCCTCCTTCCCTTTTTTTTTTTCAGCATTTCTTTTCTTTCCATTTTCGTCTTTTTCCTGTTTCGTCCTTTTCCCTATTTTGTCTTTTTCCGTTTATCGTTTTTGTTACATGACCTCACTTTTTGTGCTCGGATTTGATTCCAGCTTTGCATGCATCTATGATATTTAATTTCTATGATATCTACATTTTTACTTTGTATAAAAGCATGCTAGTTGTTTACTTTCTTGTAAAGGGCATGGATGCATAACTTTTGGTAATTTTCTTAAACTTTTGGGGTTTTAGTGTAATTATGTAATGTAATTATTTTTCGTCTTAGGGACCATTTTACAATTTAATTTGGAAGATATTTTCAAAAAGGACCTTTTTGCAATTTTCGAGAAATGTGACAAGTGTCACACTCTCATGGTGCCACTTGTTGATCTTGTAGTGCAACCACTTGGAAGCCTTGTTAGATGACACATGGAGGGTGGAGATTCACCCATTTGTTAGCCTAGGATAGGAGCACTTGTTGGCATGGATGGTTGACAAGTGAAGGCTTGATATTAAATCTTGGAAGTTTACTTAGATTCATGACAAATGTAGGTCTCACCTTTAGTCTTACAAGTATGTGTGTGAGAGGTAGTGTAAGAGCACCTAGTGAGTGGAGAATCCCACCACACTTAACTTAGGATTTCCACATTTTATTTCATTCATCTCTTTCCTCTCAAGAACCCTAACTTGGCCACCATTGGAGCAAAGCTTGATCCAAGGTTTTAAGCTTCATTTTGGTGCCCTACCACTCACCTTAGACCCATAAGCTTGGAATACTTTATCTTCCTCTCACTCTCCTCTATAAAACCCTAGCTTGGTTGCTTTGGTTTATAGAGATTCAATTCTCTATTGAGATAGGGGGTGCTCTAAACTATGTTTTTGATGTTTTATATGTTTTATAACTTGGTACAAATGAACTACATGTCTTTAATTTACATCTTTAAATTGATAATCAATGATACCTTGCATGAAATTAAGCTAAAACATGATTTTTTGGAAAGGCCATGACTTGATTCATAACTTATGATAATTTGAAGTTATTTAGGGTTGTTTTGAAATCTAGAGGAATTAAATTAATTAATTTTCATTTATATGTTCTTATGACTTAAATCAAGTTTTGAAATGA
The DNA here is from genome assembly GCF_030987335.1 of Cornus florida. Taxonomy (NCBI): domain Eukaryota; kingdom Viridiplantae; phylum Streptophyta; class Magnoliopsida; order Cornales; family Cornaceae; genus Cornus; species Cornus florida. The sequence continues at coordinate 69,288,662 of NW_026775577.1, forward strand.
TATGTGTAATGATCATGATAGGTTCTTGAACATATATTAAATTGAGCATGTGTGGATGTGAAATGAAATCTAGAGAAATTAATTATTTTGTCTAATTAATTTCTATCCTTGTTGTATTAATGATTTGAGTATGTATTTTATGCCCTAAGTTCATGACTACCATGGCATGAAGAATGTTGAATAATCATTATACAACTTGTTACTCTTTATAATAATGTCCTTCAATATAAAGAATACAATCCCATAATTATAGTACAAGTCTAGAATCATAATTTAAACATGGAATGTATAATGATTATTCAATATTCTTCATGCCATGGTAGTCATGAACTTAGGGCATGTATTGTGTTTCCAAAATTGGTTTGTACATGGTAGATGGCTTTACATTGTATATATATGTTATGTTAATACATATATGTTGTTGCACAAATTGTTGATTTTGGAAACTTGGGATGTCATTGTTATGACTAAGGCTAGGGCATGGTTCTAGTACGGGGGATGGTCCCTCTACAAGTCTAGTGTACACATAGGGAGGTTACCCATGGGCTAGTAACCCTAAAGTAACTATGGTGTCGATTTGATCCGGCGTGATGTCCAAGTATCCACTTTAGTTGATTTCACGCTTTAATTTCCAACTTGATAACCTTGTGATGTTTGCATCTTATTGTGCTATGTTAAAAGTTCCAATGTCATTTTAATAGCATGGACTAAATTCTATTGAATTGCAAATCTTGTAATAAGTTAAACTTATGCATGCTCATTCCCTACGACTAAACTTGTTTACTCACCCCGAAGTTACCGGGTGTTTTTCAGGTAAGGATGCTTTATTGTGGGATGCACAACACTTTCAGACTTGCTAGAATTCTTGAAGTATTTTTGGTGACATTGAATATGCATTTGTTAGCATATCATGATCTTTTTTGATGTATTGTATACAAACTTGTATTTATTGTTCAAGCTATGTAATGTGCACTTAAGTGCACCTTTTGCCACTCTTTGGATGTATATGTAATGAGGCCAAGGGCCAAAGACACTTATATGACATGTATACTAGTTTAACTTCATAGCTTGTTTAGGGACTATAAGGGATTTCATATATTGAAAGGTCATATTTTGCATATGACATACCATGAGGCCGTTGGACATTGTAGCGCATCTACTTTATCATTTTACGTATGCGTGATGTTTACATTCAACAAAACTCTTAAGTTCCAACTTTTGAACTATTTTTAGATGATTTATGAGAATTTAAGCAAAAATTCATGCATTGTGGTATCATTTTAAGCTTCATTTTGATTTAGCATGTTTTAGATGCTTACATGAGGCTAGGGAATGTTTTAAAACTTGTTCGGATGAAATGGGAAGCATGCATAGCCTTAGAAATGGACCAAACACTTTCCCCATTCTTTACAGCAGCTTTTTCTGCTGTAGCAGGGTGCATCGGTTGGCTGATAGCAGAAATCAGCCGGCTGATACATAACGAGTTTTCATTCCAGTAGCCTTTTGGGATTTTTGGCATTTCAACCGGCTAATGATTGGGGTTCAGTTGGCTAATCCTCCCTGGAACCTTCTTCTTTTGATTTTCTTGGACAACTTTGTTGCTACAACTTTATAGAGTCATAACTCCTTCATTTCTAATCCAAATCAGGTCATTCTTAAGTCTAAATTCAAGAGCTTGAAGTCAGATTTCCAATGATACCAACCATGCATCAAAACTCCAACCATAGTGAGAGTTATTGCAGTTTTAGTGAGATAGGGTCGCGGTATCTCTAAATCGGAGAATGCTGTTTTGTTCTTATTTTCATATCTTTTCCGTCCAGACTCCGAATCAGGTGATTCTTGAGTCTAAGTTCATTAATTTTTCATTTTCTTTCCAATGGTATGCTTATTAGCATCCATTTCTCTATGAAATAACCATTTTACCCCTAGGTTCATTCTTGTCCATTTTGAGACGTTATTTCCGCATTCATTTTCTTTGGGCTTCATGATCTCATTGAGGATCACATTGGTGTTCTATAAATGTGTAGTATCTCTAGAGACCATTGTTTTACCTTTTGCTTCCGCATTCTAGATTCATTATTGGATTTATGTTCGGTTTATCATAGGACGCACTGGCCTAAAACCAGGGCCGTCACAGGTGGTATTAGAGCTCCTAATTTCTAAAACCTTAGGATGATGGGTTTTATGGTGCATATCATGCTTTTAATGATCTACTTTGATAAATACATATGCTTTTGATAACATGTTTTGGCATTGTAACATGTTTATGTGTTTCTTGGCGACATGCTTGGTATTATAACATATCTTTATGCTTATATGCTTATGTATTAAAAATCATTCTTGTTTGACATGTATACTTAATTGCTTAAGTGTTGAATTGTTAAAAAGGGCTTTCTTTTATTGCTTTAGCATGACTCTATGTTGCATACCTTGTTTTACTTTGTGTTTCATGCTCTCATAGTGTGAGTTGCATCCAGTCATAATAGCTTGTGTTATTGTTGACCTTTTTCCTTGTATACATTTAGCATCATGGTTGTCACTCGTGGAGAGTCTTCATGTCAGGGCGTTGAGGAACAAGTGGATGACACTGAGTTTACGAGGGGTCCGGGAAGGCCTAGGATTCCATTTTATGGCATGGGTCCTAATCCACCACGAGCGTCGACTTTAGAGGAGCAGATCGCACAGGGAGTGGCTCTGGGGATGTCAGAGTCCATTCAGCAGATGTTTCATCAGCAAATTACAGGGATATAGATTCTGGTACCGGCACTAGTTGCTAATGAGGCATTGGACTACTTCATGAAGTTACAGCAGGTTAAGATCGACTAATTTGTAGGGAGTATGGATCCGCTTGCTTTAGAAGCATGGTTTGATATCATGGTACGCAAGCTTGATAGCATGGCAGTACCTACAGACCGATTGAGGATCTCCTTGATAGCCTCTATGTTCATGGGAGTCGCCGATATCTAGTGAAGGTCTATGACCAATATCTATGATGTGGAGGTGATGACTTGGGAGGAGTTTAGGACATTGTTCTTCGACTGCTTCTTTTCGAGGGCTATGAGGCAAGACATAAGAGTACAGTTCATAGGTCTCTGTCAGGGCAGGATGAGTGTCATTGAGTATGAGACACGCTTCACTTCTCTTTCCCGCTATGCACCAGAGATAGTAGCTACTGATGAGCTCAGGGCAAGAAAGTTTTAGGATGGATTACATCTTGATATTAGGCCACAGATTTCAGTATTGGATTTGAGGACCTACGGAGAGGTGGTCCAAAAAGCTATGTTGGTTGGGGCAGAGGACTGAGATAAGCTCAGGATCAAGGGCTCATATAAGCAATCTCGTGGAGAGGCTTCATCGGTATCTGTTGGGGGTTAATGGAAGAAGGCTAAGGCTGGGGATAGTTCTCGTGTTCAGGGATAGTCACAGCAGGATCGGTCTGTACCCACAGTTCCTATTCCTTCGGGAAGTTGATTGGTCACCACTGTCAGCAGCCGGGGCATATCAAGCCTCGCTGCCCACAGTTGCAACCTTAAGGCAGTCATTCTCAGACGGGTAAGTCTTCAGCTTCGACGCAGGGCTCCAGGGAGCTTGTAATTACTGTAAGTAGCCCGAACATTTCAAGAGGGAGTGTCCATGCCTACAGAATAGAGCACAGGGTGGCACTGGTTCACATGCCACACCGGCATAGTCTGCAGTTGTTCACTCGGGTTTCAGGGTGCCTCAGGCACCACAGCCAGTGGCGCCGTCAGTTGGTTCTTATCTGGGTAGAGGTTCTACGCCTACTGCTTTCGGACATCAGTCGGGCCACCAGGGCAGTTCTCAGCAGTTAAGGGCTCAGGGACGAGCTTACGCATTGCCACAGGCCGATACATCCGTACGGACTTCTGCGGTTCGAGGTATCTTTCCAATTTTTAGTTCTCGGGCTAGAGTTCTTGTTGACACGGGTGCATCACATTCATTTATATCTACTTCATTTGCATATTCTTTGGGTCTGGAGGTCACGCAGCGGGATAGTTTCCTTTATGTTGACACACCAGTTAGGGTCCAGTGTCCTTGGACCGTGTTTGTCGGGGTTGTGCTATTAAGATAGCTGGGCGGACTTTAGAGTTCAATTTAGTCATTTTTGACATTACAGGCTTTGACGTTATTCTCGAGATGCACTGGTTGTCTTTCTTTCGTGCCACGATCGATAACTTCCGTGGGCGAGTGTCTATTTGCACTCCCACGGGAGATTGTTTTTACTTCGTGGGAGATCGAAGCAATTCCCACTCGATGATGATTTTCAGCATCGGGGACTGGAGTCGCCATAGGTCCTTCTTAGCTAGCCTGTTAGCTAACGAGAGTAGCAGTTTAGACCGTGTTTATCCAGCAGTTGTTGTGGAGTTTCTGGATGTCTTTTCGGAGGAGTTAATGGAGCTTTCTCTTCTTCAAGAAGTTGTCTTTGCCATCAACGTCATTCCTGGTACTACGTTAATCTCGATGGCACCGTACTGCATGGCATCGGTAGAGTTGGATGAGCTGAAAGCTCAATTGGATTATTTGAAAGCTAAATGCATTATTCATCCTAGTGCTTCACCCTGGAGAGCACCGGTTCTTTTTGCGAAGAAGAAAGATGGGTCTTTAAGACTTTGTATCGATTTTCGCAAGTTAAACCAAGCTACGATCAAGAACAGGTATCCTTTGCCTAGGATTGATGACTTGTTTGATCAGTTGAAGGGAGCCATTTATTTTTCGAATATTGATCTAAGATCGGGTTACTCTCAGTTGAGGGTTAAGGATGAGGATATATTCAAGACCGCTTTCCGCACACGGTATGGCCATTATGAGTTTCTGGTTATGCCATTTGGTTTGACCAATGCTCCAGCAGCTTTTATGGACTTGATGAACTGTGTATTCAGTGACCATCTTGATCAGTTCATTGGGGTTTTTGTCGACGACATTCTCGTATACTCTTCGGTAGAGGAGCATGAGTATCATTTGAGGACAGTGTGTAGATCCTTAGGGATAATCGGTTGTACACCAAGTTCAAGAAATGTAAATTTTGGCTACCGAAAGTGAAGTTCCTTGGACATGTTGTGTCAAGGGGCAGAGTTACAGTGGATCCATCAAAGATTAAGTCAGTGATGGATTGGGAGCGTCCGAAGACACTGTTTGAGATTCGGAGTTTCCTTGGCCCAGCTGGCTACTACCGGAGATTTGTTCAGGATTTCTCTCGTTTAGCGGCACCTATGACTCGACTTACCCGCAAGGGGGTCAAGTTCATTTGGAACGAGGCATGTAAGTTTGCTTTCCAGGAGTTGAAGGTCAGGTTGACATCGGCTCCAGTTTTGATCATTCCTGAATGTAGTTTGGGTTATGTGATCTTTTGTGATGCTTCGCGGGAAGGTTTACGTTGCGTCTTGGTGCAGATGGAGCGGGTGGTTGCTTATGGGTCTTGATAGTTGAAGACTCACGAGTTGAATTATCCAACACATGATTTAGAGTTAGCAGTAGTTATCTTTGCCCTGAAGGGGTGGAGGCACTATTTGTACGGGGAGAAGTTTGAGGTTTTCTCTGATCACAAAAGTCTAAAGTATCTCTTCTCTCAGAAGGATTTGAACTTGAGACAGCGCAGATGGGTCGAGTTCATGGAAGACTATGACTTTGAGTTATAGTACCATCCGGGTAAGGCCAATATAGTAGCCGATGCATTGAGTAGAAAGTCACGGGGAACTCTTACTAGCGTTTCCGTTCATAGATCAAAGATGCTAGAAGAGCTTGCAGATCTTGGTTTACAGTCTTATGAGGATGTTTCACCGGCTATTTTGTTTAGCCTTGTGGCTCAACTGGCACTTGTTAGCAGGGTTATTGAGGCACAGTTAGAGGATGGGGAGACAAAGGCCATCTATGTTCGGATTTCAGGCGGCAAGAATGTAGAGGGTTGGACCTTACATTCAGACGGTAGTCTTGGGTACAGGGGGATGATGTTTATTCCTTTGTCTTGTCAAGAAGACGTCTTTTGGGATTTTCACCACTCTCGGCTCGCAGTTCATCCCGGCGGTACAAAGATGTATCACAATCTGCGACGACAGTTTTGGTAGCAGGGCATAAAACGGGATGTTTCACAGTTTGTGTCTCGATGCCTTACTTGTCAGCAAGTGAAGGCAAAGCATTAACGACTGGCAGGATTGTTGCAACCATTACCAGTAGTTGAGTGGAAATGGGAGCATATCACTATGGACTTTGTAACGGGACTTCTGAGGTCTTAGGCAGGAAATGATGCCGTTTGGGTTATAGTTGACAGGTTGACTAAGATGGTACACTTCTTGCCCATGGCAGTGACAGACAGTGCAGAATGATTGAGTGGACTGTATGTGAGGCAGATCATCAGGCTTCATGGGGTTCTGGTATCCATTGTTTCAGATAGGGATCTCAGGTTCACCTCTCACTTTTGGCAGGGCTTTCAGGGGGCTCTTGATACAGGGCTTCATTTCAGCACGGCATTTTATCCTCAGACTGATGGTCAGTCGGAGTGCACCATCTAGATATTGGAGGATATGTTATGGGCTTCCATCTTGGATTTCGGGGGTAGTTGGGATGACTATTTACCTTTGGTTGAGTTTGCCTACAACAACAGTTACCAGACTAGTATTGTGATGAGCACTAAAAAGTGCGTATTTAAACCTCTTAAGCTTAGGCATTCTAGTACATTTATCTATCTTACTTTATCGTTTTAGATTGATTTCGTATTATTTTCATTTTCAGGCACTTATCCCGAAAATAAGCTAACTCAGCCAAATAAGAGCTTAATTGAAGCAATTCTGAGATTAAACAAAGAAAGGAGCAAAGTGGAGAAAGGAAGAAGCAAAATGAAGCAAAGCATCAAGTTCGATCGATCCAAGTTCAAGGTTCGACAGATCGAACAATGATCGATCTCAGCACTTCAAGATAGATCTAAGCCTTGACCCAAAGCACTTAAGTCTAAAAGTTCGATCGATCCAATATCATTCTTCGATCAATCGAACACCTTTGTCCTTATCCAAATGATTGATCCTATCCACAGCTATACCACCCACTAACCACTTTTGTCCTTTTCCCATAAATATCTCGGATTTGTCTCTTTCCAAAAAGCTCAGCCAGTTGGATCGATCCAGCCTAAGTTCGATCGATCTCACTTACTTTTGATTGATCTCACTTACTTTCGATCGATCGAACTTCCTCCAGTGCGAAAAAGTTAAAATTCCATCTCATTGAAAGTTGTCCTTTATCCAATCATTAGGGAAAATTGTGTGCACGACCCCAGCTCATTTTGGGTGTCATTTTGACCTACCTATATAAGGATAAGGATTGCTTTTTCAAAAAAAAAAAGAAAAAGAAAAACATCATTTTTCGTATCATTTCTTGGAGAGGAAGTTTAGAGGAGGAGGAGGCTAGAGACACCATTAGAGATCTTCATCAACAAGGAGCAAACCTCTTCCATGGAGTTAGCCCTTGAGGGTTGGAGCATCATCACCTTGAGTGGCTAGACATCCTCTTGGGGCTAGAGTTAGCCCCAAGCATGCTTTCTATATCTTAATCTTGTGTATTATTGAAGGATTAGTGTTGTAATTGATGTTTTGACACTTTGATATATATAGATCTTATTTATTCAATGATTTATGTGGTTTAATGCTTCCAATTAATCATTTCATTCTATTCATATGTCTATATATGCTAGAATTGATGTTCATGTTCTTGTCTCTAGATTTTGTGTTATTAATGCATGTCTGTGTGTATTGATGCCATAGATTTAGAGATTATCAAAACATTGTGCTTAAAAGATTGCTTTTGTGATTCTCTTGATGGTTCATGCTTATCTCTTGATGGATTGTGCCTCTTCCCTAGTTTATTTTCATGCTAGTAGTGTAGATGTAGTGTAGTTGTAGTGTAGTGTTAAATGTGAGGACAATCTATCCTTGTTGTTTGATGATCCAAGCTTTTGAATGCAATTAGCATATGTCTCTAATCTTGTGTTGCATTTGGATTGTGAGCCTAATGAAAGGATTAATAACTTGGTTTGATTTATTGTGCCTTTCACATGTTGTTTAGACAATATATGCTTCATTGCTTAGATATATTGTGCCTTTCACATGATGTTTAGACAATACATGCTTAACTAGTCATCCTTACTTGTTGAATCAACCAAATACACACACACCAATATTGCAACACCCTAATTGCCCTCATTAATCACTTGTCAATAATATAAAAATGCATTGCTTGGTGGTGATATCTAAACCCTGAGACTCTTCTCTCTCTTTCTTACTCTTAATTGCACTCTTTTGCTATTACTTAGTTTAATCTAGTTGTTCTTTAATCAACCAACCAACCAATTGTTTGATCACTCGACCTACTAGCCTTAATTGCGATTCCACAATCAACTCCGACATTGCTCAATCCCCACAATCCCTTGGGACGATCCCTACTCACTCTTGCTACATTAGTAGTAGTGTTGGTAGTGGTTTTAATAAATTTAAACTTGATCCAAAAAGGCTTTCCTTGAACCGTACATTCACTACATCAATTTTGGCATTCACGAGCGGCTTTACTCATCAAATTTTTGGCGCCGTTGCCGGGGAGTTGTTGATTAGATTTGGCAACGTCGGATTTGTGGAATTGATTAGGATTAGTACTCTTTTGATCGTGTTTTTATTTTATTTATATTTTTCTTTTTGGTTACTTATTGTGTTGTTCTTACTTAACTAGGTGCATTGTTGGAGAGGAAGCAAACAAATGAGCCATTGAGTATTCAATTCAAGCAAGCAAATAAAGGAAAAATGCTAAAAAAAAAACTTAATTTTTTTTTTTTGCTAAGCTAAGCTTTAAAATTTGGAGTTGAAGTGCTAAAGGACCTTTGTGAGATTTTCTTTACTCAATCCCTTAGTTAAATCGTCGGCCCGCGTGGAGGCTTATTTTTTATTGTCTTGCGTCATTGAGTTAAAGTATGGGAGTATGAATTTAATGTTTGTGGAAGAAGTTTAATTGCATTGTTGTGAAGGCATAGTGTTTGTCATTCTTTGTATTTGTTGTGTTTTGTATTGTGCATGCATGGGCGTCGTTCATTGAGACCAACTTTTGCCCCTCTTGATTTGCATCTTGAATCTATCATTAGAAATCCTAGGGGAAGAGGAAGTTCAAATATAGCCAATCTTTCAATGGATGACCATAGTGATAATCATGTTAAGGACATTGGTCACATTGACCAACAAGGTATCCTTCATCCCAATGTGCATAATGAGAACATACAAGTACTATTAGGCATGCCAAGGCCATTCATCCAACCACCACAACAACAAGGCCAAGTTCCGTATGGAATGCCAAGGCCAATGTATGCTCCACAACCTCCCGTCATTAATTAAGGAATTCATAACCAAGGTGTTCATGTTGCACCTCAAATAGCTAATCCACCTCTTGCTTTGAGAGATCACTATGTGCCTAATGAATACAATGCACCCACATGCATTCAATTGCCACCATTTAGAGCACATCATTATGAAATTAAAGCACAAACTATTCAAATGCTTCCTAACTTTCATGGACTTCCTAGTGAAGAACCTTATAAGCATTTGGATGAGTTTCTTGAAGTATGTTCCACCGTAAAATATACGGACATGCCGGAAGAGGTCTTAAGACTCAAACTTTTTCCATTCACCTTAAATGACAAAGAAAAATATTGGTTTAACAATCTTAGGCCTTTTTCAATCACTTCTTAGGCAGAAATGCAACAAGAGTTTTTAAAGAAGTACTATCCGGTTTCTAAGACCAATGCCATGAGAACTTCAATTCGAGAATTTTCACATGGGGGTGGAGAAACATTTCATGAGGCATGGGAACGCTTCAATGAATTGCTCAGGAAGTATCCACATCATGACATGCCCAAATGGCAATTAGTTCAATACTTCTTTGAGAGCTTATCGGACAACTATAAGGGTATGGTTGATGCTTGGTATGGTTGATGCTTCCATGGGTGGCTCTTACATTGATAGGCATGAGGATAACGTGTGGCATCTTTATGAAAGCATGAGTGAAAATTCTTTGCATAGAATACTATCATCCAAGAATGGTAGAAATTCACAAGGTAGGAAGAGTGTAGGCTTACATCAAGTCGAACATTCAAATGAAATAGCCGCCGAAATGAAGTCTTTGTCTCAAAGGTTTGATCAATTTTTGATTAACCAAAACTCAGCGAACCAAGTATCTTCCTTTCCTAACCATTCTCATCGTGCATCAAATGAAACATGTATGACTTGTTCTAGTGTTCTTCATTCTACTTCTCATTGTCCTCATGGACAAGTGCATAATGAACCTAATGAACAAGTTAATGCGGCTTTTGTAAACCAAGGGAACAATCCTTATGGTACTCATTATAATCCAAGTTGGAGGAATCATCCGAATTTTTTTTAGAAAAACCAAGGAGAAGGCTTAAACCCTTCCCAAGGCAGTTTCCAAGGGAAATACATTCCACATCCACTTCAAAACCAAGGATCCTAAGGTTATAGACCTTATCAATCACAAGGGAATCAATTTGCTAATTCTCATTTTCCTAACCAATCTTATTCCCAAGGAAACACTAGAAGTCCCGCCTTTAAAGAAAAAGTTTTAAATGCTTTGGGGACTCTTGAGGCTAACGCTCAATTACTTCATTCTCACTCTCAATCCATTGCTAAGCTAGAAACCCAAGTAGAGCAAATAACAAGCACTCTTAATGCAAGAGAGAAGGGAAAAATGCCCATAAGTGCCTCACTTAAACAACAATGTGTTATGGAAACCCATTCCTCATCGGAAGGGCATACCATTGAACATGTTAATGCGGTGACTACCTTATGGAGTGGTAGAGTTGTGGACAATCAAGTTGAAATATCCAATGAAGAGAGTGAACCGGTACAACCTCAAGTTGTCACCCGTCCCGTTTCACATCCCATTCCTCTTTCATTGTATACACATGATCTTGCAAATGAGAAAGTTTTGAAAAATGTGTTTGAAAAAGAACTTTTGAAAAATAATGTTGAAAAGGTTTTATTGAAAAATGATTTGAAAACTTCTAGTTTTAAAGAGAGTTCAAAAGAAAATTCTGAAAAAGTGTTTGAACCAAAGGTTCCATTTCCGGATGCCTTAAAAGGATCCATTTCAAAAGACAAGCAAAAGGCAAAAACCAATGAAATCATGGAAATGTTTAGGCAAGTGAAAGTTAACCTTCCACTATTGGATGTAATCAAGCAAATTCCGACTTATGCCAAATTCTTGAAAGACTTGTGCACCCGAAAGCGGAAGAACAAAAGCCAAGCACCAAGAAAAGTGGTTTTGACCGAGCAAGTAAGCTCAATTTTGCAACATAACACTCTTCCAAAGTTTAAGGACCCCAGTTCACCCACTACATCATGCATTATTGGTGATCATATCATTAATCGAGCACTTCTTGACTTAGGAGCAAGTGTTAACCTTCTTCCATATTCGGTCTATGTTAAATTGGGCCTAGGTGAATTGAAACCGACGTCGGTAGTTTTGCAACTTGCCGACCGATCCATGAAGAAACCTATGGGTGCCATTGAGGATGTTTTGATCAAGATTGATAAATTCTTCTTCCCGATTGATTTCGTTGTCATTGACACGGAACCGGTTTCCAATCTTAAGAGCCAAATTCCCGTTATCCTTGGCCGTCCTTTCTTGGCAACCGCCAATGCCAACATCAATTGTAGAACAGGGGTGATAAAGATTTCATTTGGCCACATGAAGGTAAAGTTGAATATCTTTAATCCCACACCCAATTCACTTGACAAGTATGAATGAGAGGTTAATGTTGTAGAAAAATGTTATGATCTTCCTTGCCAAGGAAATGAGCTTTTGTGTAAAACCAAAACTTCCAAAGGATCATCTTCAACCTTGCATTCTCAAAGTGTTGTTTCAAATTCTTGCTTTGAAAGGGCATGGAAGCCCAAAGGTTTTGATTGTATAGACAAAGGATCAAAAGCTTCTTTTGAGCTTGATCCAACAAGTTCTTCAAAGGACCATTTGTTGGGTGGAGTTCAAAGCATTTATCACCCTAACAAGGAGGGGATGCATCATAAGATCTTTGACCCAGGCTAAAAGAGCCGAACATCTTGCTAGAGATGTTAAAGACTAGCAAAGGCATTCGTAGGGTGTCAAAACCCTATTCCTCCCCCATTTCTATCTTTCATTTTGTTTCTTGAGAAGTCTAGATACTTGTTTTAGGTTTCACATGCATTGAAAGGAACTTTGGTGAGGATTGCATAAGCTTTTATGTTATAATTGAGCATTTGGCAAAGTTCGATCGATCTCACATTGGAGTTCGATCGATTGAACTGTGGATTGCACTCCAACACTTAGAAATTTTTTCGACCTACAGAAACTTGCATCCAAATCACCTCTCTGTCCTATCATTCGAACAAGCTCCAAGATTGATCCAACTTCCAAGTTCGATCGATCTCAGGACTCAACACTTAGAAACATTTTTGAGCCTGCATAAACCTGCATATTTCAGCTCTCTGTCCCATCGTTCGAATTCAATTCAAGATCGATCTGAAAATTTTTGATCGATCCAACATTAAGGTTGGATCGATCTTAAGTTCCAGCACTTAGCCAATTTTTGAACCAAAAACCTGCATATTTTTGCTCTCTGTCTGATCGATCAAATTCTTGTTTCGATTGATCACAAATCTTCATTTCATTATTTTAACTTTAGTATGACTTTTCAACTTTTCAAAAATCCAAAAATATTTTCATTTTTATTTTATTCTATTTTCACTCTCATTTTATTTTGTTTTAATTTTCAACAAGTTTTCAAAAATTCAAAAAATATTTTTAATTTATTTAGTTTTTAATTAATTAATTAAATTTTAAAAAAAAAAATCCAAAAATACTTTGAAAGGAGTTCATCAAAGTTCGATCGATCACAACTCATCTTCGATTGATCAAATTAATTGGGAAATGTTTTTAAAAACAGATCCAAGGGTCTTAGGATCGATCATTTGGATCGATCTCACTCACCAAACCCTAGCCTCTCGTCCCTCTTCACTGTGAATCATCTCTCCAAGCTCCGGCAACTCCTCTGGTGAGATCCAAGCATCTCGAATCTCAGTTCATCTCCATCCTCTTCATCTCAGATCATCTCAGTTCATTCTCCATTTTCTCACTCTCTTGAGGTAAGATCCGAGACATCCTTCCCTAGATTTAAACTTTCATGCATCAATACTTGTTTCAAATGTCGTAATTATGTTGCTCTCATGTTAAATCTTCCATTCTCAAAGCTCTAGCATCCATGTCTATATATATATGTGTGTGTGTGTATATGTGTGCATAGATTTTGAAGATTTTGTTAGATTTGGGTGTTTGGGCCACGTTTGGAGTACATTTAGGCTTGATTTGTGTTGTTGGATGGCCCACGAACTCACTCGTATGGGCCCTATGCTTCAAAAGTCACAGATCTGTGACTGTTAGGTTTCATCGTCGCACTGTTCGATCGATCAAATAAATTTATGATCGATCGAATATTTGCGATCGATCCAACTCAACTTTCGATCGATCCAACTTTTGTGATCGATCTCATTTCTTTTTTTGATTGATCTAATTTCATAGATCTCATATACATACTTCATTCATCTTATCTTATGTTCATGCTACCTTATATATGCCCAATGCCTGTGATATTCCATATTAGATACATTTCATACTCACATTGTTTAACATGTTTCATATTCTGCCACTTGCATAGAATCATGCGATATTTTGTTTTGTCTATCTTATTTGACATACATGTTTTTATATTATGCCTTATATTCTATATATACTAGCACTAACTTTTGAATTTCTATTTACAGACTATGGCTCGCGTCAAGACTGTAGTGCGTAGACACCATTACGGCACCAGACGCAGGCTTGACGATGGGGCCGGTCCATCTCATGTCCGTGACCCTACTCCCGACCACACACAGAGGAGAGTCCGACAGCTGACTGGGGAGACTGCGTAGCCCTCTCATACAGAGGAGCCATTACACCCTACTCCACCCCAGTCGCCGGCACTTCCAGCATTCACTCCATTGCCATCTCCACCGCATAGAGGCGCTGAGCAGCCAGCTCAGCCGGCTCCACCTGTTTAGCCAGCTTATCTACAGCGTGATAGGCTCACGCCTAGATATGCATACATGACTATCGAGCACGAGTCAGTATTCGACACCGCATTCTTCTCCAGATCGGTGCTGACTCGATCTGCCTATCAGGACATCATTCAGCGGGGCCTCTCAGCTATTCTTGCCCCAGTCACAGAGCCGATCTACCCGCGACTGGTATGGTTGTTCTACCAGAACCTCCGACCATCGCCGCGCACTACAGCCGAGCTCATCACCTCTATTGATGGCCATGAGATCACCATTACAGTGAAGACTCTGGCCCGTTCGACTCGCTGTCCACATCGGTGCCCGCCAGAGCTTCAGGAGACCTATCCCAGGCTTCATAGGCCTTCTTACGCCGATATGGCGGTTTTTCTCAAAGGTCACCATGCCGGTGGTGAGACCTTCGCCACCCGAACATTCTTGCCGGATGACCTGTGGTTTACAGATTCGGTGCTCTACTGAAACATATACATGGCAGGACACAAGATTCAAAGGCAGGGCGACTATCTAGCAACCCTATACGCCTTCTATACCAGCCACTGGGTGTCTATTCCTGCGCTTATCTGGAGCATGATGAGGGAGCTCTACGATGAGTACGTCAGCAAGGAGGCGCCCGGAAGGGCCAAGTCTCTTTCATTCAGCCACCTCATCACCCAGATTCTCATTGACCAGCGTTATCCCATCCACCCGCAGGAGGACCCCGAGAGAGGTTCCTGTCACTTCCTTAAGAAGGACTGGGACAAGAGCTACAGAGCTATTATCACTCGCCTGCAGATCCATGCCGTACTGGCGGCTACAGAGCTGGAGTTAGAGGAGGAGGCGGCAGCACAGGCAGCCCCGGCACCAGCAGAGCCAGCAGCAGCAGCTCCCGCAGCGGACGATGCACCAGTCAATCCAGCTGCCGAGCATGATGACATTAATATAGACATTGACTTGGAGCACTCAGCAGATGACGCAGCTCAGCATTCTCGAGCCGGGTCACCTATCCACGAGCAGGAGTAGACCCAGGAGCTGTCTTTTGACTCATCTATACCAGACTTAACCCCCGGCTTTGGAGTGCGTCTGCAGATGCTCGAGGACGCTGTTGTTGCCATCAGAGCTGACCTCATGGCCCACAGAGCGGAGTTCGCTACCTTCTGTACGGATGTTACGACCATGTTCAGAGATCTATCCCGAGACATCTGCGGAGCCAGACCTACCCGTCCTACCTCATCTTCCTGAGCTCCTAGTCTTTTCTATCTTATGATCCCTCTCTCCTTTTGATACTTTGTTATTGTCACTGTATTATTTTTACAGCCGGTCTGTCGGCTTTGATATTTTTGTTGTACCTGCACTTTCTCTATTTTATATATCTATTTTTGCTATGGATGTCATATGATTATATTCTCATATCTGTATGTTTGACTCCATCAGGTGCATTACAGTGACTTCAGTGAGAGAGTGCTACCCAATTTCTAGGACCACCCTTATACCTCTCTCATTTCGTTATCTGTTTATCCCATTTACACTTGCATGTTCACTGTGCACTGATTATCCCATTTTGTTATCTGATAAGTTTATCCAAGTGCCAATTTTCAGGACCACAGTTCATCCCAAGTTTGGGGGGGCCATGCCACCCACTTTGGATACTTCAGTCCCTATCATTCTTGCTCAGTTGCACTGGTATACTCTTTCCTTTGTACTTTTTGCACATTGAGGACATTGTGCAATTTAAGTTTGGGGGGAATGGTGCTCCACAGTGATAGTTTTAAATTCAAACTTTTAGCATGACTCGTGTATTTGAGGGATATTTCTATGATTGGTCCATACCAAGCTATGATTTTGATCTTTTGAGGACTGTATTGCTTAAAATTTAAAAATTGCTTGACTTGAGAGTCCAATACTCCTTATATGCCTTATGAATGCCATTTAGGAGTAAGTTTTTCGAAAGATTGATATCTTGCTTGCACTTATTGTCCACATCATCCTGATTTTGTGATTGTTTTGAGATTCATTCTAGGATTCTACACTAGCACATGCACACACTAGCATTCATTTATGGGGTACATGCTTTGTTGATTATTGAATTGGTTATATCCCAATTGGGCTAGTAGTGCATTGAAAGCTTTCATTCTTGATAAAGGTGGATAACAACCCCTTTTCACTAAGTAGCCGGGATTCTAGCCTCATCAAGCACTAAACTTCTCGGGCCGAAAGGTGGAGGGCCCAAACTCTAGGTTAATAATTGTTTATTCAAAAAAAAAGAAAAAAGAAAAAAAAGTGAGGACTTCTCTAAAAAATTGAGAAGTGGGAAATGATTAGATGGTTGTTGTCTTGATTTGTAGCCTAGTTGATTTAAGCTTGTAAGTTTGTAGGGGTGTTTGAACACCTAGTGCCTTAAAGCCGACTGGTTTGGGAGTCATTGACCTAACGCTCGATCTCATGAATCGCTAGAAAGCTTAATAGATCAATACATTGCACTATGCTTCCATCTTTGATCCTCTAAAAAAAAAAAAAAAAAAATGCGTGAAAAGAATAAGCGCACCTGGAACAATAAAGCTTTAATAAAAGGTCCACTTTTTGTCTTAATGATCGGTACTAGATTTGTGTGCTAGTTTGAGGGTAAGGATGTGATTAATTCTTTAGTTGGCTAAGATAGCAACACATTGATGCTGGTCCACTCAAAAGAATTCTAGAGTTGTTTTGATTTACATGATCATTTTCTTGATGTGTGAAGGACCATACTTGCCTGCTTGATGTCGAGATTTTGGGAGATTGCTTGGAAAGGGTTGAAAAATTGCATACTTGAGGTAGTTTTCTCTCAATGCTTGTTTGCAATATTGGTACCTCTTTTGAAAAAATAAGCTTAATGTTTGTGGGTACCATTTCTGGAAACCCTCACGAGACTTCACTCGTCCACTAGGGGTAACCTAAGGGTTTAAAAGGCTTGTTGCATATGCTAAATGCAATCGTGCTCCCTACGAAAGTAGCGTTATCTATTTATTGTTTTCTAGTTTATAGTTGTATAGTTTTTCATTTCATTCCTTTACTTTCTAGTTCATTGCTAGGGACTAGCAATGTTTAAGTTTGGGGGTGTGATGAGCACTGAAAAGTGCGTATTTAAATCCCTTAAGCTTAGGCATTCTAGTACCTTTATCTATCTTACTTTATCGTTTTAGATTGATTTCGTATTATTTCCATTTTCAGGCACTTATCCCGAAAATAAGCTAACTCGGCCAAATAAGAGCTTAATTGAAGCAATTCTGAGATTAAACAAAAAAAGGAGCAAAGAGGAGAAAGAAAGAAGCAAAATGAAGCAAAACAGCAAGTTCGATCGATCCAAGTTCAAGGTTTGATCGATTGAACAATGATCGATCTCAGCACTTCAAGATAGATCCAAGCCTTAACCCAAAGCACTTAAGTCCAAAAGTTCGATCGATCCAACATCATTCTTCGATCGATCGAACACCTTTGCCCTTATCCAAATGATTGATCCTATCCACAACTGTACCACCCACTAACCACTTTTGTCCTTTTCCCATAAGTATTTCCTATAAATATCTCGGATTTGTCTCTTTCCAAAAAGCTCAGCCAGTTGGATCGATCTAGTCTAAGTTTGATCGATCTCACTTACTTTCGATCAATCGAACTTCCTCCAGTGCGAAAAAGTTAAAATTCCATCTCATTGAAAGTTGTCCTTTATCCAATCATTAGGGAATATTGTGTGCACGACCCCAACTCATTTTGGGTGTCATTTTGACCTACCTATATAAGGATAAGGATTACTTTTTTTTAAAAAAAAAAGAAGAAGAAAAATATTATTTTTCATATCATCTCTTGGAGAGGAAGTTTAGAGGAGGAGGAGGCTAGAGACACCATTGGAGATCTTCATTAACAAGGAGCAAACCTCTTCCATGGAGTTAGCCTTTGAGGGTTGGAGCATCATCACCATGAGTGGCTAGTCATCCTCTTGGGGCTAAAGTTAGCCCCAAGCATGCTTTCTATATCTTAATCTTGTGTATTATTGAGGGATTAGTGTTATAATTGATGTTTTGACACTTTGATATATATAGATCATGTTTATTCAATGATTTATGTGGTTTAATGCTTCCAATTGATCATTTCATTCTATTCATATGTCTATGTATGCTAGAATTGATGTTCATGTTCTTGTCTCTAGATTTTGTGTTATTGATGCATGTATATGTGTATTGATGCCATAGATTTAGAGATTGTCAAAACATTGTGCTTAAAAGAATGCTTTTGTAATTCTCTTGATGGTTCATGCTTATCTCTTGATGGATTGTGCCTCTCCCCTAGTTTATTTTCATGCTAGTAGTGTAGATGTAGTGTAGTTGTAGTGTAGTGTTAAATGGGAGGACAATCTATGCTTGTTGTTTGATGATCCAAGCTTTTGAATGCAATTAGCATATGTCTCTAATCTTGTGTTGTATTTGGATTGTAAGCCTAATGAAAGGATTAATAACTTGGTTTGATTTATTGTGCCTTTCACATGTTGTTTAAATAATATATGCTTCATTGCTTAGATATATTGTGCCTTTCACATAATGTTTAGACAATACATGCTTAACTAGTCATCCTTGCTTGTTGAATTAACCAAATACATACACACCAATATTGCAACACCCTAATTGCCCTCATTAATCACTTGTCAATAATATAGAAATGCATTGCTTGGTGGTGATCTCTAAACCCTAAGACTCTTCTCTCTCTTTCTTACTCTTAATTGTACTCTTTTGCTATTACTTAGTTTAATCTAGTTGCTCTTTAATCAACCAACCTACCAATTGTTTGATCACTCGACCTACTAGCCCTAATTGTGATTCCACAATCAACTCCGACCTTGCTCAATCCTCACAATCCCTTGGGACGATCCTTACTCACTCTTGCTACGTTAGTAGTAGTGTTGGTAGTGGTTTTTATAAATTTAAACTTGATCCAAAAAGGCTTTCCTTGAACCGTACATTCACTACATCAATTTTGGCATTCACGAGCGGCTTTACTCATCATATTGGTATGGCACCTTTTGAGGCATTGTATTGCAGACCTTGCAGATCTCCAGTTTGTTGGACCGAGGTCGGTGATACCGTTGCCTTGGGTCCTGACATTGTTATTGAGACTACATAGAAAATCAAGTTGATTCGGCAGTGGTTGGCTACCACACTGAGCAGACAAAAGAGTTACGCTGACAGGAGGAGGCGATCCTTGTCTTTTAAGGTAGGGGACCATGTCTTTCTTAAGATTTCTCCGCGCAAGGAGCTTCTGAGATTTCGACAGACTGGCAAGTTGTCTCCTAAGTTCATTGGACCATTTGAGATTTTGGAGCGCGTCGGTGAAGTCTCTTACCTAGATAGGGTTCACGACATTTTTCATGTCTCTATGCTGAGGAAATACGAGCCGGATCCATCGAATGTTCTGCGTTGGACTGATGTGGTTGTTGATGAGGACGTGACCTACGAGGAAGGTTTGGTTCAGATTCTTGATTCACTGGAGCAGGTCTTGCGAACCTAGACCATTCCATTGGTCAAGGTCTTATGGAGACACCACGGCATTGAGGAGGCTACCTGGGAGCTCGAGTAGGAGGTTCGCTCCTGGTATCCCCATTTGTTCTCTTTTTCATGTACGACTTGATTTCGGGGACAAAATCCCTTTTAGGCGGGGAGGTTGAAATGACCCGGTCTTTTCCTTCCTTCCCTTTTTTTTTTTTGCATTTTTCTTTTCTTTCCATTTTCGTCTTTTTCCTGTTTCGTCCTTTTCCCTATTTTGTCTTTTCTCGTTTATCGTTTTTGTTACATGCCCTTACTTTTTGTGCTTGGATTTGATTCTGACTTTGTATGCATCCATGATATTTAATTTCTATGATATCTACATTTTTACTTTTGTATAAAAGCATGCTAATTGTTTACTTTTCTTGTAAAGGGCATGGATGCATAACTTTTGGTAATTTTCTTAAACTTTTGGGGTTTTAGTGTAATTATGCAAAGTAATTATTTTTCGTCTTAGGGACCATTTTGCAATTTAATTTGGAAGATATTTTCAAAAAGGACCTTTTTGTAATTTTTGGGAAATGTGACAAGTGTCACACTCTCATGGTGCCACTTGTTGATCTTGTGGTGGAACCACTTGGAAGCCTTGTTAGATGACACATGGAGGGTGGGGATTCACCCATTTGTTGGCCTAGGATAGGAGCACTTGTTGGCATGGATGGTTGATAAGTGTAGGATTGATATTAAATCTTGGAAGTTTATTTAGATTCATGACAAGTGTAGGTCTCACCTTTAGTCTTAAAAGTGTGTGTGTGTGAAAGGTAGTGCAAGAGCACCTAGTGAGTGGAGAATCCCACCACATTTAACTTAGGGTTTCCATATTTTATTTCATTTATCTCTTTCCTCTCAAGAACCCTAACTTGGCCACCATTGAAGCAAAGGTTGATCCAAGGTTTTAAGCTTCATTTTGGTGCCTTTCCACTTACCTTAGACCCATAAGATTGGAATAATTTATCGTCCTCTCACTCTTCTCTATAAAACCCTAGCTTGGTTTCCCGTTTTGAGTTTGGTTGCTTTGGTTTATAAAGATTCAGTTCTCTAGTAAGGTAGGAGGTGTTCTAAACTATGTTTTTGATGTTTTATATGTTTTATAACTTGGTACAAATGAATTACATGTCTTTAATCTAAATCTTTAAATTGATAGTCAATGACACCTTTGCATGAAATTAAGCTAAGAAATGATTTTTTTGAAAGGCCATAACTTGATTCATAACTTATGTTAATTTGAAGTTATTTAGGGTTGTTTTGAAATCTAGAGGAATTAAATTAATTAATTTAATTAATTTTCATTTATATGTTCTTATGACTTAAATCAAGTTTTAAGGTGATATATGTAATGATCATGATAAGTTCTTGAACATATATTAAATTGAGCATGTGTGGATGAGAAATGAAATCTAGAGAAATTAATTGTTTTTTCTCATTAATTTCTATCATTGTTGTATTAATGATTTGAGTATGTATTTTATGCCAATTGCATGTTTAAATTATGATTATAGACTTGTACTATAATTTTGGGATTGTATTCTTTATGTTGAAGGACATTGTTATAAAGAGTAACAAGTTGCATAATGATTATTCAACATTCTTCATGCCATGGTAGTCGTGAACTTAGGGCATGTATTGTGTTTCCAAAATTGGTTTGTGCATGGTAGATGGCTTTACATTGTATATATATATGTTATGTTAATACATATATGTTGTTGCATAAATTATTGATTTTAGAAACTTGGGATGTCGTTGTTATGACTAAGGCTAGGGCATGGTTCTAGTACGGGGGATTGTCCCTCTACAATTCTAGTGCGCACATAGGGAGGTTTCCTATGGGCTAGTAACCCTAAAATAACTATGGTGTCGGTTTGATCCGGCGTGATGTCCAAGTATCCACTTTAGTTGATTTCGCGCTTTAATTTCTAACTTGATAACCTTGTGATATTTGCATCTTATTGTGCTATGTTAAAAGTTCCAATGTCATTTTAATAGCATGGACTAAATTCTATTGAATTGGAAATCTTTGATTTTATTTTTTTTCTTTCCTGAATGGGGTATTTTTTTTTATATATATAAAGAAAAAAAGAACTGTACAAGTGCATAAGGAGGCATACCTCCTTTTAAAAAACAAGTCTTAAAAAAGACCAAAACCAATAAACTAGCGAAACCAATCAAAAAAGATTTCAAAAATGTAGAAGATTAAAATACAAGACTCAAATCATCTAAACTAAGGGACAAGTAAGACAAAACCTCCCACACAATAGTTTTAGCCAAAAAAGAAGGAGTGCATTTCTCACATTCCAAATTTGCCACACTGTTGTTGCAAAACTACCACTGAGAATTTTCGATCTAATAGATTTCTTGGTGTATTGTGAGTTGAACCATTCCACAAACTGATGTAAAATATTACACACAGGCATGTCAATTTGTAACAACCCAAACAGCTCTTGCCAAATGGATTTAGCATAGTTGCAATCACAAAAAGATGATCATTTGTATCTTCATGTTGCCAGCAATTATGATAGATGGTAGTAAGTGTGATCCCACGTTTCTTTAGGTTAACCAAGGAAAAATTTTTATTTTGTAAAATGATATAAACCCCCACAGTAATTCTGGGCTTGTAGTGTTTCCAAACTAAGCAACTCCGACTCGGAATTTGACTTGAAGATCTTCAGACATTCCAAGCTGCTTTCAAGGAAAAATTACCATGCTTCCAAGCAATACTATCTTCTCCAACATGAATTTTTATCCTCTGAATAACATCCCTTACAACCTCGGGCAAAACAGCAGAAAAATCCCAATCACCATTATTCAGAATATCAGCAACTTTGAAACTCCTATCCACATGTCGAAGTGTAGCAGCCCCAAAATTTTGAATCAATGTTTGATTCTCACACCAAGGATCAGTTAACAAATTAAATTCCATCCCATTCCCTATTTTGAAATCAAGATTATCCAAAACCAGTTGTCTAATCTCCACCAATTGTTTCCAGATAGCTGAATCTGTGCCCTTTGGAACAACATTCCAAAATGAAGCTTTTTGTAAATACATTGCATGCAACCATTTAACCCATAATTTATCCTTCTTCTGCACAAAATCCCAACAAAAAGTGATCTTTGCAGCCTCATCAATATCTTTTATCCTTCGGATATTAAACCCCCCTTCTACAATAGGTAACGTGACTTGGCTCCATTTGATTTGAGATATCTTTTTTACGTCCTGCTTTCCACTCCACAAGAACTTCTTAAATCTCCTTTCCAATTCATTTTTCACTTTCCATGGGATTTTAAAACCAAAAACCCAGTGATATCAGGAAGAATATAGCACAGATCTGATTAATTCTATCCTCCCTGCAATAGACAGGTTAATGGTATTCCAATGTGCTAACCTCACATTAATTTTATCAAACAAAGCCCTGAAATCACCTGCTCTCAAGCAATTGTTGGACAAAGGAAGTCCAAGGTATTTGAAAAGGAAGTTTTCAGTGTGAAACTGGATGATATTAGCCAATCTTCGTTTTCTTCTAACTGCTTTAGAAAATATAACTATACTCTTCTCTTTGTTAACTTACAATCCAGTAGCCTCCTAAAATTAGGTAAACACATCAACAATGGCCCTTGCAGAAGGAATATCAGCTTTCACCACCATTACTAAATCATTTATGTAGAAAGCATGAGAAATCTTCAGATTTGTTTGAGCCATAGCCTTGTATAACTTGATCCTGCCTTTTTGAATAGCATAATCCATCAAAGTGCTAAAGTATTCAGTGACAAAAGAGAATAAAAGAGGAGATAAAGGGCACCCTTGTCTAATACCTTTGGAAGCTGAGAAATAGCCTGTTGGAACACCATTACACAGAATAGAAAACTTGGGAGAGGATATACATTTTGTAATCCAATTAATCCATTTATCACTAAAACCAAAAGCCTGCATCATTCTTTGAAGAAAAATCCATTCCACAGAGTCATAAGCTTTTTTTAGGTCAACTTTCAAAGCCATAGTTAGGTCCATGCTTTTCTTACCAAAACCCTTCATGAGGTCTGCAACTAGAAGAATATTATCATGGAGCCTTCTGTTTTTAGTAAATCCTGACTGTTCAGGACCAATTAAAGTGGGAAGAACACAACTCAACCTATTTGCTAACACCTTAGAAATAACTTTGTAAACAAGATTACAGAGAGAAATAGGCCTGTAGTTTGCAATCTTATCTCTATGATTAGGCTTAGGTATGAGAGTGAGAAAAGTAGAATTGATACCTTGAGGAAGAGTACCAGAATTGAAAAAGTAGCACACTGCATTTATGAGGTCTAGGCCAATAATTTCCCAAAAATGTTGAAAGAAACGAGCTAGAAATCCATCAGGTCCTGGCGCTTTTTCAGGGTTGAAGTGCATAGCAACAGTCTTTATTTCTTCTGCAGTGATAACACAATCCAATATATCAGTATCCTCTTGAGATAAGACTTTCCTAGTAGGTCTGATATCAGCTAAAATGTCCCCTTGCTTCTTGTATAATTCAGTATAAAACTGAACTAACCACTCCTTGATCACCTTTGGATCTGCAGAAATTTCTCCTGTTGTATTTTGCAACTGAGTAATTGAATTTGCACATCGCCTTTGCCTTACAACATTATGAAAAAATGTTGTACACTTATCTCCTTCTTGTAACCATTTGAGTCTAGACTTTTGAGCCCACAAAATTTCATCAAGATATAAGGAGCTTTGTAACCTGCCAGTAACATCTCTCTCCTTTTTTTATAATAGCCTGATCATCTGGATTTTGAAGTAAATCCATTTGAATTGAATACACTTCATCCCTAGCTAATTGAACTTGTTCTGAAGAAGTACCCCTATCCTTATTCCATTTTTTAACAGCTATCTTCACAGCTCTAAGCTTCTTTTGAAGAACATGAATAGGACTCCCTGTAACATCAATATTCCATGCCTTTCTAACCACTTGATCAACCTCAGCCTGCAGACACCAGATTTTGAGAAATTTGAAAGGCTTTGGACCTGCGGAACAATAAAAAAATCATTGTACAGCCATTCCATAATGATCTGACAGTGATGCAGGGGTAAAAGACACCTTAGAATCCTTAAACCTTTGCAACCACAAGTCATTAACAAGCACCCTATCCAACTTGGCATTAAGTTAAATCTGGTGTCTGAATTGCAAATCTGGTAATAAGTTAAACTTATGCATGCTCATTTCCTACGAGTAAACATGTTTACTTATCCCGAAGTTACCGGGTGTTTTACAGGTAAGGATGCTTTATTATGGGATGCACAACACTCTTAGACGTGCTAGAATTCTTAGAGTATTTTTTGTGACATTGAATATGCACTTGTTAGCAAATCATGATCTTTTTTCGTGTATTGTATAAAAACTTGTATTTATTGTTCAAGCTATGTAATGTGCACTTAAGTGCACCTTTTGCCACTCTTTGTATGTATATGTAATGAGGCCAAGGGCTAAATACATTTATATGACATGTATGCTAGTTTAACTTCATAGCTTGTTTAGGGACTATAAGGGATTTCATGCATTGAAGGGTCATATTTTGCATATGACATGCCATGAGGCCGTAGGCCATTATAGCGCGTCTACTTTATCATTTTCTGTATGCGTACATGTTTACATTTGACAAAACTCTTAAGTTCCAACTTTTGAACTATTTTTGGATGATTTATGATAATTTAAGCAAAATTTCATGCATTAGGGTATCATTTTAAGCTTCATTTTGATTTAACATGTTTTAGATGCTTGCATGAGGCTAGGGAATGTTTTAAAACTTGTTCGGATTAAATGGGAAGCATGCATAGCCTTAGAAATGGACCAAGCACCTTCCCCATTCTTTACAGCAACTTTTTCTGCTGTAGCAGGGTGCATCGGTCGACTGATAGCAGAAATTAGCCGGCTGACACATAATGAGTTTGCATTTTAGTAGCCTTTTTGGGATTTTCGGTGTTTTAGCTGGCTGATGATTGGGGTTCGGTCAGCTGATGATTGGGGTTTAGTCGGCTAATGATAAGGGTTTGGTCAGCTGATCCTCCCTGGAACCTTCTCCTTTTGATTTTCTTAGACAACTTTGTTGCAGCAACTTTATAGAGTCATAACTCTTTCATTTTTAATCCAAATCAGGTCTTTCTTGAGTCTAAATTCAAGAGCTTGAAGTCATCTTTCCAATGATACCAACCATGCATCAAAAATCCAACCATAGTAAGAGTTATTGCAGTTTTAGTGAGATAGGGTCGCAGTATCTCTAAATCAGAGAATGCCGTTTTGTTCTTATTTTCATATCTTTTTCGTCTGGATTCCGAATCAAGTGATTCTTAAGTCTAAGTTCATTAATTTTTCGTTGTATTTCCAATGGCATGCTTAGTAGCATCTATTTCTCTATGCAATGACCATTTTGCCCCTAGGTTCGTTCTTGTCCGTTTTGAGACGTCGTTTCCGCATTCGTTTTCTTTGGGCTTCATGATCTCATTGAGGATCACATTGGTGTTCTATAAATGTTTAGTATCTCTAGAGACCATTGTTTTTATCTTTTACTTCCGCATTTTGGATTCATTATTGGATTACGTTCGGTTTATCATAGGATGCACTGGCTTAAAAACCAGGGCTGTCACAAATAAGAGATTATTTCCAACGTGCCATTAATAAAGTCCAAAACTAATTACATGGTTTTTGCTCCAACCTCAAGTCAACAACGAAGAAGTCTTCAAGGTCTATTATACAAAACCTCAAACATTAATACTTAATACTCTTTTGCCAAACATTACCCTAGACAAATTCTAAAACAAAAACAAACGCTTCCAATTATCCGATAAAAATTTAGGATATATGCCTTTAAGCATATCTTCCCAAAATCCGATTAGTTATCGCGATCGGTCCCACCGTATAGGGATATGAAATGGTGCTAAGAAATATTTATGCACCCAAAATCTTCGAGAACCCTTTTTGAGATAAAAATTATTATCCACTATAATGGATAATGACATAGTATAACATATTGCCGCCTCCATAATGTAGAGCTAATATAAAGCTCTAAAGTAAGCATTACTCAAACTAATGTCAACAAGTGAACTTGATTAATTCATCACTCATGACCCATATAGAATTATAATTCTGATTCGATGTAGATAATCTCTCTATACCATCCACATACGTGTATTCCCATACCCACTCTTAATATAGGAAGTGGCTACAAACATTCTAATAATCTTTGATGGTCAACTTTTCACCCTTCTAACAGGTGCTATACTTAGAGACAATTATAAGTATGCCCCTACCAGTACCTGTTCACCAAAATCGACGTTTGGTGCCCAGATGTATCTTGTAACCTTCTGGTTGCACCTAAAGTAATGAATTGTACAACTCAGTCACCCTAACCTCCATAACATTATTTATAGGACCCATAAATCATCCCGCTGATACTTTAATCTTTGATCTGAGTAAAGTAACACATCTTCCAAGGTCATATGATGATCATGTCATTTTTTCTTTTTTCGGCATTTTCTTTTTCTTTTTATTTTATTTATTTATTTATTCTTTTATTGTTTCGTTTCTTGTAACCTTAGGGTTTTTGTGACGACCTTGGATTTTTCAAACTCAGTGTGTCATGTGATAACCCGAAACGGATCCAAAGTGCGGAAACTAAATACAAACAAGTCTATAAGGATGTACATCATCCCAAAGATACGAGAGTGACCTTCCAAGGAGTCCCGTGACTCAACGGAAGTAAGACCAAAGTTAGAGTTTTAAAACCCTCCAAAGAATGGACCAAGGGCAAAATTGTCATTTCGAAATAAAATAGGTGCCACCATGCACTCCATTGGAAAGATAACGAAAAATTAACAAAGATAGACTCAAGAATCACTTGATTCAGAGTTTGGATGGCAAAGATATCAAGTATTGAAATCAAAGGAAAAGAAACCACATCCCGGT
The DNA here is from genome assembly GCF_030987335.1 of Cornus florida. Classification (NCBI taxonomy): domain Eukaryota; kingdom Viridiplantae; phylum Streptophyta; class Magnoliopsida; order Cornales; family Cornaceae; genus Cornus; species Cornus florida. The sequence continues at coordinate 69,316,289 of NW_026775577.1, forward strand.
TCGAACCAAATCCTGACACTACCTCACTAAAACTTGAATATCTTGAGCTACAAATGGAATTTGAAACTGTAATTGGTACCATTGGAAAGCTTATTTTGACGTGGTCAATTTAGACTCAAGAACTATGACGACCTTGGATTTTATAACCCAGTGTGTCCTGTGATGACCCGAAGCGGATCCAAAAATGTGGAAGCAAAACATAAACAAGTCCTTAGAGATGTACATCATCCCTAAGACACAAGAATGGCCTTTTGAGGAGTTTCAAGGCTTAACGGAAATAAAACGAAGACAAGGGTATCAAAAACATACTAAAAGAAGGACCAAGGGAAAAATGGTCATTTTACCCTAAGAGGAAGGAATTTGAGTTCCAACAAGTTAAATGAAATCAAAAACATCCAAAAACATCATTTAGTAACTTCACATGAAGTCCCAAGGCTAAAGGAAGAGAAATCCCAAATGAACCATATCCCAGTTTGAACCAAATCTGACACCCTCTCACTACAACAAGGATATCTGGAGCTAGGAAAAAAATCAAAAACTAAAATTTATACCATTGGAAAGCTTACTTCGCCACGGTTCGTTTAGACTCAAGAATGGACTAATTCGGAGTTAAAACATAAAATTTATGATAGTTCGAAGTTAGAAGGCCAAAGCTGAACATGAAGAAAAGTTTCTGGAGGACTTGAACCGATTCAGCACCCCTGAATCAGTTCAACACGGATAGAACGTCCATGTTGGACCCAAAACACACCTTGAACTAGTTTAGCCCTTCTGAACCGGTTTAACCCAACCTGAATTGAACCAAACAGTAGAAAAAATAGAGAAATGGAACCGACGCGGGGTTTTCAAGACCAAGATGATATTTTTCGGAAAAATGCCATGAAGAAATTTGCCCTAAAATCACATTTTATATGTGATACAGTTAAGAGCAAAAGTTATTTCCCGAAGGAAAACCCTAAAATGCCCCATACTAGATTTTTCAACAAAAATGCAAAATAAGTCCAAAGGAGGCTCATTTCACCAAGGAAGAGGCTTTGCCAGGAAATAATCATGCACGCAGACGTAACTTACCTATTGGGACGTGCTACAATGATCTACGGCTTAAAAATACCGTCGATGCAAAATTTGACCTATCCAAACCCCAATGCTTGAAAAATGTCCTTTAAAGGCAAAAAATGCAACCACTGGACGTAAATGGAATCAAATGACCGTTTGGCTCTTGGCCACACTTCATGCATATTAAATAGGTCCTAGTGGAGGTGCTTGTGCACACTTTGCACCACCCAATTTGAAAATGAACCCTTAAAAGCTCGGATTTTCCTATTTTAGCCCAAAAATGCAATATGTGAAACTAAAATGCAAAAGTGAAAACGAAATGATATTTGGCCCTTAGCCATACCTCATGTATGGTAAATGAATGCTAAAGGATAAATTTCATACACAATGCACACTCTGGTGCAAAAATGACATATTAAAACCCTAGTTTTCATACTTTTCTCATTAAAGGCAAAATTCAACATTTATGGGTATTCATGAATTTCAAATAAAGTTTGGCCCTTGGCAACATATCATATACATAGAATGAGTGTCAAAATGTGTGCCTAAGCACATATTACAAGTTTCAAGGCAAAAATGACATTTTTGACCTAACTATGTAATTCAACATTAAAAGTACAATTCAAACATGCTAACACTTGCATGTGAACAAGAATACATTTAAATGAACTTCAATCCACCGAAACGATCTAGGGATATTGTGCATCCCAAACCAAGACGTCCGTACCTGAAAAATCACCTGATAACTTTGGGGTAAGTAAATAAGTTACTCGTAGGGAATGAGCATGCAAAGACCTAACTTTTTACAAAGTTATTACATTAACATAAAATAATTTAAAAGGATCATGCCACCTAACGTCTATGTCATAAGTGAGACTCAGAAATCATCCTAAGCTACTTTAAAACATTCCAAGCATAAACTACAATATTTATGCAATTAAACAATATAGAAGCATACTATACAACGTAACAAGATACAGATCATCAAGGTCATTAACTTGAAATCTGAAATGCGAAATCAACTAAAATGGTTTATGCCACCTAGCGTCTATGTTCCAAATGAGTCCCTTAAATCGTCCTAGGCTACATTAGAACAATGAAACACAAATCACAATATCGATGCAATTTAACTAATATTGGAACTTCCAATACAACACATAAAGCATGAATTCTCAAAGTTAACATCTTGAAACCTAAAATAGGAAATCAAATAAGGAACAACAAGTTACAACATCATCTAGTTATCAACTTGAAATGAATTGTGAAATCTAACAAGGTGGATACTTGGACATCACGCCGGATTAGACCGACAACGTGGTTATTTTAGGGTTATTAGCCCACGGGTAACCTCCCTGTGTGCACACTAGACTATAGGGGGACAATCCCCCGTACTAGAACCATGCCCTAGCCGTAGTCAAACAACGACGCCCCAAGTTTTCAAAATCAACAAATTATGCAACAACGTATATAACATCATGTATATACAAGATAATCAAGTATCTATCATGCACAACCGAATTTGGAAACACATACCATACATGCTCTAAGTCTACAACTACTATGACATGAAAGATGTCAAATACAAAGTGTGCAACTTATTACACAAGACAACAATATATTCAATAAAGAAAACTTGTTCTTATGAATATAAATATAACAATAATGTAATCAAATGCTCAAAACGTAACCAAGTGAATATACAATAAGTCAAGTCCATGATTTAAACATAGAACATCTAATGTAATACCCCTAGTTTCCAAAAGGATAAAAAGGAAATTTAATTATTTATTTAATTATATTTTATTTAATTATGTGATTATATGCTTACGTCACTATGTGTTTATGTGGCAATATGAATATATGCTTATTGTCTTAATTGATTATGTGATTTATTTGATTTAATTAGGTGTTTGTGTAGTTAATTAATTGGGGGTTTTACTTGCTAAATTGATGTGTGGTTTAATTATAATTATTTGTTAGGATTAAATGATTTAATTGTTTTATATTGTATTTTATTTTAAAGGAGTTGGATATGGATAGTAGTAATGGACCAATCTAATGGGTCACATGGACTACTTGGATAGGAGTTGGATAGGTACGAATATTTACCCATGGATGGATGTACATATATATATGGGTATACATGTATATAAGGATTTTATATTTATTACTATTATAAATAATTAATATTAATTTAACTATAGTCAGATATATATTATATATATAGTTAGAAGGATATATAGTGTACATATATATATATATATATATATATATATATATGTTTATTCATGTGAGTTTTATAACAGACTTATATATATATATATATAATTATTTTTATTTTCCTTTTTATTTTTATTCTTTTCCTTAGGCTAGCAGACTTAGTATGGTAATAGGATTAGGTTAATTGTTTAGCCTATATATATGCTGTGATGGGGTCTGTAGAAGGAGGCTATATAATTCATACGTGATATTATATACATAAGGCAGAGAGTTACAGAGAGTTAGAAAGAGAGAGAAACAGAAAGAGGAAAGAGAGAAAGAAAAGGTGCGGCAAAGGAGTCCATGGCCAAACCAAGGAGAGGTTAGGAGGCTTGTTCGTGGGTTGAACTAAGAGCACAGAAGACTGAGAAGGTAGCCAAGAGGTGGCCGAAAAAATTAGAGAGAATGAGGTTTTAGATTTCAATCCGAAATCCTTAAGAGGCAAGTTCTTCTCTTATTCTTTCCCTTTGATTTGTGTTTCTATACATGCCTAGGAGTGTGATACCCCTCGATTCTAGAGTCACGGGTGATCAAGTCCGAGCACAGATCTAAGGGATACCAAACAATTAATATGTAAATGAACACGGAATACAAAATGAATAATAAGAAATAAATAAATAAAGGCTAAAAGAATTCTAAAACATAATCCTTTAAAATTAAATACTTAAAATCCAATAATCCAAAACCTCCATTTATTTAACAACTTAGGAATCCATCTAGTGGACCCCTAATAAAATTCCAAACTAAAAAGAAATCTAATTGAAATAAACAGAAAACTAAACATGGAAAGTAATCCTACGTCATCGGAGGAATGACTGTCTGTATCTGCTCTACACGACCAAGCTCTAACCCTGGAACTGACAAACACCTGAAAAATAAAAGAGTGGGTCAGGCCCACATGCAAGTCCTATCCTACTACGATTCATACAAAAACCCGATACGCAGATAAATCCTAGATAGCTCAACAATAGCTAGAATAGTCCAAATATGTATAAGTACTCACTATAGGACGCTCACTAGTCCAATAGGTCTATTTCAACCTGAGTAGAGATACTATACAAATTGCACATAACGTGGTCATGTGTACCTAAACCTACCAGGGAACAACAACTACTGTCCAGTTATCCATCTTAAGCGATATACGCACCCTAACCATGGTCTTGAGACTCAAGCTCATACCATGGTACTATAACATAAATATATAAAGTCCGCATACTCCTAATACATAATATCATCCATTTGGTATAGTGGCCTGATATATGTATAACAATCCATCCAGAAAACAAAGTAGGTCATTCAATTATTTTATTGACATGACACAAATATGAGTAGGACTTAACCTTTATGGTTAATCCATACTTCAATCCAGAATACGTAGGACTTAGTGTTTGAACTAATCCATCCCTAGTATGCCACCGTCCCATACCGGTGCATACACTCCTCTAAATAGCATGGTTAGTAAAACAACACTATATATTCATCAACCTTTCTCTAAAATATGCATAAATATAAATTAATACATATATAACGATATTAGGCATTCATTATAGAACCTAAAAATCATGTTCCAACTATGTAAATTGCTAAAATAAATCTAAGCATTTACATCCTCCAAATTATCCAGAAATTGATACAGTTAATAGCAAACAAATATCAATTATTCTAAATCAAGCATACTTAATTTCAGGTGATCCACTATACTTATAACTCTATCTAAATATGATTAACAGTATTAAATCATAAATAAAATAACCTCCAAGTTCCAGTGAATAAGTTTATTAATCAAAACAGTGCACAACCTACAGGTTTTTCCTTCAATTCACCTTGCTCAATTCCTTAGTCCAGTTATGAATTAATGTTTCCCCATTGTTTTACAGGTCTACAACAATCATATACATCATTTAAAACAATTTAAACCAAGTAGAAACACCCTGCACAGTCCAAACAACACCCTAAAAACAGTTAAAACATAATTCGGGACGAGAGCAGACTCTCACAACTTGAGAGCCTGCTCTATTGGCATGGGAGCCGGCTCCCTAACTTTGGGAGCAGGCTCTATGGAGCTAGGAGCTGGCTCCACACTCCTTGGAGCCGGCTCCATTGAGGAGGGAGCTGGCTCCTTCCTTTTGGGAGCCTGCTCTCTCACTCCCTGAAGCCGTTCTGTGTTTTCTGCTTCGTCTTCCTCGCCTCTGGCGATATCGAGGCCTCTGTAATTCTTTTAATACTTGTTCAAGTGTTCAATTAATGTCCCAGATTAATTATTATGCATTAACAACATCAGTTACACAAGGCTTATAAGCATATACAGAAGGATACAATTAAACACTTTAAGAAATTTCAAAACAATTTAATTCAATGAAGCAAATTTCAGTTTAAACATGCATCACAGATATGTTTTAGCATTTATTAAACTCCTGGAGTCTACCTAGGCATGCACATAACATAGGTTTAAGGGAAAGAGATAGGATAGAGACTTGCATTTGATTTCAGTTTAGAAATCTTAAACCGTCATCTCTAGCAACTCTGGCGACCTTAGTTATTTTTACTGACCTCTGCTGCTCCTAGTTCAACCCATGAGCATACGCTAATGACTCCCCCTTGATTCAGTATAAGCCAAACCCTAGCCGTCCTCTATCTATTTCTCTCTGTTTCTCTCTATCCCTCAATACTCTCTGTTCGTGGTTTATGTCATAAACCCTAGACAAACATCATATATATATATATATATATATAGGCGTCTCTGAAAACCCTAGTCCACTTAGAATTAGAGACTGAAAACCCTAAGTTAAATTCTAGTCGGCCACAACGTGAAACATAACAGAATAATACAAACCTAATTAAATCCAATTAACTTATTTACATAATTAAACAATTACAATAATTCAATTAAATACAAAAAATAAACAATTAATTCAATTAATTTAAATAATTCAAATAATTCCAATTAATTTCAAATAATAACAATTAATTCCAAATAATATAAATAATTCAAATAATAACAATTAAACCAACAAAAATGTAATTAAATAATTAATTAAAATACCAAGACTATCCTTTTAAAATTAAGGGTATTACAAGGAGATTCCAGGAAACTTAAACAATTAAAACTGAATAATTATGCATGCGTAATCGGACTAAAACAGAGGGTTGTGTGATTTTAGTTTTATATTCTTGTTTTGAATGATTTTTGGATTTTTAATGCATTATTGATGTTTAAGTTTAATCTTTGCATGTTAAAACATCTAAAATAATTTAATATGGATGTATGGGACTTAGGTTAAAGCTTAGAGACCTTAACAATGAAGTTTTAGACTTTACAGAGACTGAACCGATGAAGAAGACGACTTTAGCATCAACCGAGTCGACTCAATTGGAACTAAGCCGACTCGATTGGCAATCGAGCCGACTCGGTTGTAACCGAGCCTGCTCAGTTGGGCTGCGACCTTGGATTTTTGGTTTTAAGCGTCCAGATTTGTTTAAATCTATTTTTAATCAATTTTAAAATGATTAAATGAACTTGGGAAATCCCAGAATGCATAATATACCTATATGTGCTAAGGTTGTGCATAATTGGGAATGAAATAACTTATACGTTGTTTAATTGGGTGAAGGAATTAATTTAATTGCTTTAACAATTTAAATTAATGTTGAAATAGTTTTAAATAATGTCTATGAATCTTTATATAATTTATCTGAGATGTAGGTTAATTACTTGGAATGTAAATTAACTACATGCTATTTAAATTGTTGTATTTGCTTAAATATATGCAACTGAAGTGGTTTAAATGGATGAATTGATTTAAATAATTGTTTAAATGATTTTATTCATGATTATGAGTTTTATATAATTTATCTGAGATGTAGGTGAATTATTTAGAAAGTAAGTTAACTACGTGCTATTTAAATTATTGTATTTCTTAGATAAATGCAAATGGTTATCTGTATGATTTATATCATGCTATGTATGGATTAATTGATATACTATTTTATTTTATGCATCATTTATTGGACTGTATGGTTTAATGCACCGGTATGGGACGGTGGCATTCTAGGGACGGATTAACCAAAGAAGTTAAGTCCTACCTATTTATTTATGAATTGTATGATTTAATGCACCGGTATAGGATGATGGAATTCTAAGGACGAATTAATCAAAGAAGTTAAGTTCTACCTATTTATTTATAAGGGAATGGAACCATAGAGTTAAGTCTTACTTATTCGTGTCAGGCCACTGAATTAGATGTATGACATTTGTTCTATACTTATACGGATTATATATATTGAGTTTTAGGATCATGGTTAGGGTGCGTAAATTGCCAGGGATGTGTAGCTAGATATAGTGTAGTTGTTTCCCTGATAGGTCTAGGTACTCATGCCCACTTTATGTGCGATTTGCATGTTGTTTACTATTCAGGTTGAGACAACCTTATAGTCTAGTGACGTTTCTATATTATGTATTTATATATATATATACGGACTACTAGTTATTGGTGGATTGATTATGATGTATACGTGTATCGGATTTCTGCTTGGACTGTAGTAAAGTAGAACTTGTTTGTGAGCCTGACCCACCATTATTTTTTAGGTATTCGTCAGAATTAGAGGTTGTTTGTGCTGAGCAGGGATCAGTCTACTTCATTCTTCTGTTTCTATTTAGGAGATTTGTTTATGATTCAGTTTTCAAATCTAGACATTATTCAGTTTGGATTTTCTAGGGGTCCACATAGTATGGATTCCCGAGTTCTATTATTTTGGAGGATTAATTATATCGGAAGGATTTATTAATCAATGAAAATTTATTCTGAGGATTAATTATTGGATTATTATTTTAGTTTCTTTTCAGCATTTTATATTATTCTTATTTATCATATTTGTATTTTGTGTTCATTTATTACCGATTTGTTTTTGATATTCTCGGGTATTCAGGAGTGGGCCTAGAGAACTCGCATTCGAAAATCCGGGGGTATCACAGTTGGTATCAGAGCCAGGTTTTCAAAAGGATAAAAAGGAAATTTAATTATTTATTTAATTATATTTTATTTAATTATGTGATTATGTGCTTACGTGACTACGTGTTTATGTGGCTACATGATTATATGCTTATTGTCTTAATTGATTATGTGATTTATTTAATTTAATTAGGTGCTTTTGTAATTAATTAATTGGGCATTTTACTTGCTTAATTGATGTGTAGTTTAATTGTAATTATTTGTTAGGATTAAATGATTTAATTGTTTTATGTTGTATTTTATTTTAAAGGAGTTGGATATGGATAGTAATAATGGACCAACCCAATGGATTGCATGGATTACATGGATAGGAGTTGAATGTGTACGAATATTTACCCATGGATGGATGTACATATATATATGGGTATACATGTATATAAGGATTTTATATTTATTACTATTATAAATAATTAATATTAATTTAACTATGGTCAGATATATATTATATATATAGTTAGAAGGATATATAGTGTACATATATATATATATATATATATATATATATATATATATGTTTATTCACATGAGTTTTATAACAGACTTATATATATATATAATTATTTTTATTTTCCTTTTTATTTTTATTCTTTTCCTTAGGCTAGCAGACTTAGTATTGCAATAGGATTAGGTTAATTGTTTAGCCTATATATATGTTGTGATAGGGTTTGTAGAAGGAGGCTATATAATTCATACGTGATATTATATACATAAGGCAGAGAGTTACATAGAGTTAGAAAAAGAGAGAAATAGAGAGAGGAAAAGAGAGAAAGAAAAGGTGCGGCCAAGGAGTCTGTGGCCGAACCAAGGAGAGGTTAGGTGGCTTGCTCGTGGGTTGAACCATAAGCACAGAGGACTGAGAAGGCAACCAAGAGGTGGCCGGAAAAATTAAAGAAGAAGGAGGTTTAAGGTTTCAATCCAAAATCCTTAAGAGGCAAGTTCTTCTCTTACTCTATCTCTTTGATTTGTGTTTCTATACATGCCTAAGAGATTGTAGGAAACTTAAACAATTAAAATTGAATAATTATACATGTTTAATCGGACTAAAACAGAAGGTTGTATGATTTTAGTTTCATACTCTTATTTTGAATGATTATTGGATTTTTAATGCATAATTGTTGTTTAATTTAATCTTTGCATGTTAAAACATCTAAAATAATTTAATATGGATGTATGGGACTTAGGTTGAAGCTTAGAGGCCTTAACAATGAAGTTTTAAGCTTTACAGAGACTGAACCAATGAAGAAGACGACTTTAGCATCAACTGAGTCGACTTAGTTGGAACTGAGTCGACTCGATTGATAATCGAGCTGACTCGGTTGGCAATCGAGCCGACTCGGTTGTAACCGAGCCTTCTTAGTTGGGCTGCGACCTTGGATTTTTGGTTTTAAGCGTCCATATTTGTTTAAATCTATTTTTAATCAATTATTAAATGATTAAATGGACTTGAAAAATCCCAGAATGCATAATATAACTATATGTGCTAAGGATATGGATAATTGGGAATTAAATAAACTATACGTTGTTTAATTGGATAAAGGAATTAATTTAATTGCTTTAACAATATAAATTAATGTTGAAATAGTTTTAAATAATGGCTATGAATCTTTATATAATTTATCTGAGATGTAGGTTAATTACTTGGAATGTAAGTTAACTACGTGCTATTTAAATTGTTGTATTTGCTTAAATATATGCAAATGAAGTGGTTTAAATGGATGAATTGATTTAAATAATTTTTTAAATGATTTTATTCATGATTATGAGTTTTATATAATTTATCTGAGATGTATGTTAATTACTTAGAATGTAAGTTAACCACATGCTATTTAAATTATTGTATTTGCTTAGGTAAATGCAAATGGTTATCTGTATGATTTATATCATGCGATGTTTGGATTAATTGATGTACTATTTTATTTTGTGCATCATTTGTTGGACTGTATGGTTTAAGACACCGGTATGGGACAGTGGCATTCTATGGATGGATTAACCAAAGAAGTTAAGTCCTACCTATTTATTTAGGATTGTATGGTTTAATGTACCGGTAAGAGACGGTGGTATTCTAGGGACGGATTAACCAAAGAAGTTAAGTCCTACCTATTTATTTATAAAGGAATGGATTAACCATAGATTTAAGTCCTCCTTATTCGTGTCAGGCCACTGTATCAGATGGATGACATTTGTTCTATACTTATACGGATTATATATATACGATTATGGTACCATGATATAAGCTTGAGTCTTATGATCATGGTTAAGGTGCGTATATTGATAGGGATGTGTAGCTAAATATAGTATAGTTGTTTTGCTGGTAGGTTTAGGTACTCATACACACTTTATGTGCAATTTACATGTTGCCTACTATTCAGGTTGAGTCAACCTTATAGTCTAGTGAGGTTCCTATAGTGTGTATTTATCCATATATACGGATTACTAGTTATTGTTGGATTGATTAGGATGTATACATGTATCGGATCTCTGCTTGGACTGTAGTAGAGTAGAACTTGTTTGTGGGCCTGACCCACCATTATTTTTCAGGTGTTTATCAGGAGTAGAGTGTGACGGCCCTGGTTTTTCAAGCCAGTGCATCCTGTGATGAACTGTAGTTTAACTCGATAACGGATCCGAAATGTGAAAGCGAAAACAGAAAATAAGACTTTAAGAAGTCAAAGTGACCTTCCATGAGGTCGTGGAACTCAATGAGAATTGATGCGGAAGCAAAAGACCAAAAATATGACAAATAAGCCCCAGGGGCAAAATAGTCATTTCTGAAAACTGTGGACTCGGGTGCCACTGAGCACACCGCTGGAAGGACAATGGAAAACTAATCAAGATGGACTCAAGAATCGCATGATTCGGAGTCCGGACAAAGGAGAGATGGCGTGACAAAGAAAAATGAGCACAGTAAATTGGTAATTATCCAGGAAGATCCGAGTGCAACCGAGCACACCATTGGAAAGACAATGAAAAATTAGTCAAGTTTAAAAAAAAGTTCACTCGATTTGGAGTCCGGACGAGGGAGGACGAGTGGAAACAAAGATCGATGTCACGATGTCGAGACGAGCACCCCACGATTACCCCACGAGCACCCCGACAAGCACCATGACATGCTAGGAAGGAAAACAATTCAGCCAAAACTGAGGTTTGAAACGGAGATCGAAACGAGTTTTTCTGGAAAAACATGAAGAAGAAACCTCCCCTAAAATTGAGTTTTCTACCCGACTATGTAAATGGAAATGAAAAAAACTCACTGTGAAATCCCCAAAATGCCCTTAGATTAGAACTAGACAAGAGGGCAAAAGTTGCTACAGTGACTGTCCTGATCTGAGAGCTGAAACGGGCTAGAAGATGAATTTTTCTAGAAAAACACGAAAAAGAAACCCTTCCCGAAATCAAATTTTCTACCCGGCTGCATAGGAGAAAATGAAAAAAACTGACTGTAAAATGCCCAAAATGCCCCTCCACAAAATCTGGTAGTGAGGGTGAAAAAGCTGCTACATTGCAAAACTGAAAACTGAACTTTGCGAGGGATTTTCGGTACCAATATGACATTTTATGGAAAAACACAAAAAAGAAACCCCCCCCTAAAATCACGTTTTCTAAGCGACTATGTTGAAAGGAGAAAATAAAACTAATGTGAAAAGTCTAGCGTGCCCCTAGATCAGATTATGCAATAAAATTTCAAAATGAGTCCTTAGGAGGCTCATTTCACCAAAGAAGAAGGTTTGCTTGGAAACAACGATGTGCGCAAATGTAACTTATCTATTTGAACGCACTAGAATAATCCATGGCTTAAAAATACCACCGATGCAAAATCCGACCCCCCAACGGCCAAAAAGGCAAAAATGAACTAGACATGGGAAATTTGAAAACTAAAATTAACAAATGATTTCAAATTACCATTTAGCCCTTGGCCACACTTCATACATGATTAATGAGACCCTATGAAAGAATAAAATTGGAATTCCCACACCCGATGCAAGCATAGTGAAGCAATAGCTCGGCATTTTCTAATATTTTCATAATATTTCATGAAGTTAAAAGTTACATAGAATACAATATAAATGTCATTGGCCTCCGGCCTCATCTCATTCATGTCAAATACATTGAAAAGAGTGTACTTATGTACACTTTACATATTTGGAATCAAAGAATATAAGTTTTGACATATGAGCTACTAATAGTATTTCATGCTAACATTTTCATGAAAATGATACTTCAAGTCTACGAAACTTCCATGGCATAGTGTGCATCCCAAATCAAGGTCCCTGTGCCTGAAAAATGTCCCCACTATGTGATTAAGTAACATAAAGCTACTCGTAGGAGATGAGCATGCATCGACCTAGCATTTTACAATTATATCACCTTAAGGTGAAACATGTTAAAGGGGCTCATGTCACCTAACGTCTATGTCAGAGTGAGACTCAGGGAGCATCTTAAGCTACTCATGTAATTTAAAGTGAACAACGGCATACAAGTATACATGCTCAAGCATACTAAACAATGTAAAACATGTTACACGACATACAAGCATACATGTTCAAGTACTCTAAATCATGATAAACAAGAAAAGCAATATCCAATATACATACACAAGTATTCGATATACATATAGAGTACTCACAAATCAAGTATACAAACACGAATATACTAAGCTAAACAATTACGCACAAGACAAGTATACATGGTACAAGTATACTAAGATAAACAAATACGCATAAGACAAGTATACATGACACAAGTATACTAAAATGAAACATGTGGCAAGTATACAAGTTCAAGTATACTAAATAGGATTTAAATACCCAGAGTAAGCATCAATTCACAAGCTACAAGTAATCCATGATTGACAACTTGAAATTAAATGCGAAATTAAATAGTGGAAAGACTAGGATCCTTGGTTGCAGACCAATCGAGTTATTCCGGGTTACTAGCCCGCAAGGTACTACCTAGTGCGCACGTGTATAAGTTATTCCGGGTAATTACGACCCACAAGGTACTACCTACTGCGCACTTCATATGACTTAGGAAACTCACGAATCCGTACTAGGGCCAAACCCTAGCCATCACATGAACATGATCCTTGCAAGCCTCCAAAAACAATAAGTTCAAAACTTATGCAAAATCAATAAGTTAAACTAAACTTATACATTTTAAATAATGTCTAGGAATCAATTTACCTGCACAAGTAAGGTTGAATCTACACAAACCATGTCTTAGAATTCAAGTCTAGATAGCATATGACATGTCAAGTCTCCATTATGCAATTTATACACAAAGTAAGAATATTTTACAACAATTGAACTATATTACCATCCTAAGCCATGAGTACTAAATAAGTTACAATTTAGTAACAAGCTTTCAAGGTAAGCAATTGTAATATTCTAACAAGCTATATACCTACACAAGATATATTTAAATGAGCTATTCAAGACAATGATATCACTTATCATGCTATGTCAAATTGCCATCTTTAGAGGCTACAAGTACAAATTCTACAACAAGTTAGTAGCATGCTCATAAAGTAATTAAACGGACTACATTTCAAGGAATTATCAACCTATTACATCCAATATGAATTTAAGTGACTAACACACTTAAAATAAAATTAATTAAGCTAATTAATTAATTTTTCTCTAGATTTTCAAACATATCCAAATAACCTCAATTTAACATATGTTAAAGAACTCACTAAGGCCTAATTTAATATCATAATACAAGTTGATTTCATGCTTGTTTCAACTATGTAAATTAATCTTTTACAAAAGATAAATATTAAATAAGTTTTGCAATTCTTATTCAAATGCCCCAAATTTAATCTATGCTACACAACTCACCAAGGCCTAATTTACTAGCATACCATAATTTAATTCTAAACTATATACTATCATTAAAATTAAATCCTAAACAAAGAAAATACATAAATTAAATTCTAAAAACTTGAACAAGGCATGCTCACAAGTTGTATATGCTTATAAAACAATCAATACAACAATAATATAAACCTAAGATATCCCCTACCTCAATTTGAGATGAAAATCTCAAAGGCCCACTGAAATGAAACCGCTCCGAATCCGACGAAACTCCTAGGTTTTGTCGGCGACAACACGATCTACATGAACCCCCAAGAAGCCCCATCAAAATCACAACTTGACTTCAAACCCAAACTCAAGAAACGGTCAGAAATGATTTCTAATAAGGGGGAAAGGTAGAGCACCGAGGGGAACGATAAATGTTAAGGCCGAAGAGTTTCCACTAAGGAAATCAAGAGGAGGAGAAGAAAGAATGAAGGCATCTCCTTTGGCTCCCATGGCTGCCGGCCAAGAGGGTGAAGAAGATGATGGAAATCTGACTTTTTGACTTAAGACCCCCTATTTATAGAAAATCTCAAAAAAGTGCCCCGAAAGGGTTCCGCCGGGTCCGGAAAAGTGAATTTTGAGCAAACGCTCTCAAATGACAAAACTCTATGAATGAAAAAGTTTTAAAATGAGAAAATATGAACAACAGAAGAAATGACGTCAAAAATTGAGTCCCGAGCAGAAAGATATGCCCCGAAAAGTTCGGCGGCAATTGGGGCCAGAAACCCTAAAACTAGAGAAAAACAACCAGAACAAAATTCTAAGGGTACATGACTCGACAAAATGTGAAAATGAATCCCGTACGAGGATCCAGGCTCCAGACAAGGTATTTTTGCAAAAACTTTCATTAATTGCACAATGGTCCCTCCAAAAAGTGAAAACTGCACTAATACCCCAGAATGAAAATATCTTCCAAAAATATTTTCTTAAAAACCTTGAAATAAAATATTTTCAAAAGATATTTATGAAAAACACCCCAAGAAAAGAAAAAGATTCTGAAAAACTATGCATCCATGCCCCTATAGATACAAGGAGTAACCAAAGTACTTTTCTACAAAAGTAAAGATACGTATTTCGTGGAAACCACTTAGGATGAAGATACGTGAAGTCAAAAACCAACTCCGAACACAAGGAGTGAGGTTATGCCAACAAAGTGACAAATGGGGAAAAGACAAAATAGGGAAAGGGACAAAACAGGGAAAAGGACGAAAAGTGAATAGTGTCAAAAACGAAAGATGTGGAAATGACTCGGTCTTCAAATGAAGTTGTCAGTCCAAAGGAAAGAGTCTCAGAAACCATTTCTAAGCACTCAAGACGACACTAAGCGATGAGAAACTGAACTCAGAAAAGAAATTTTAATGAAAAAAATTCGTCCGTGAAATTCTGAGGAAAAAGAAAAGGAAGGAAATGACCGGGTCATTACATAGAGGTTGCTCATGCTGTGTAGGGATCAGTCTACTTCATTCTTCCGCTTTTATTTAGAAGATTTGTTTATGATTCAGTTTTCAAATGTAGACATTTTTCAGTTTGGATTTTCTAGGGGTCCACATAGTATGGATTCCCGAGTTATATTATTTTGGAGGATTAATTGTATCAGAGGGATATATTAATCAATAGAAATTTATTCTGAGGATTAATTATTGGATTATTATTTTAGTTTCTTTCCAGCATTTTATTTATTCTTATTTATCATATTTGTATTCTGTGTTTGTTTATTACTGATTTATTTTTTATATTCTCGGGTATTCGGGCATGGGCCTGGCCAACTTGCATTCGGAAATTCGGGGGTATCACAGTTGTTATCAGAGCAATCCAAGTTCAAGTATTCTTAGGAGTGTCTTTTGTTATGTGACTTCCCTGTTGCATCTCTTAAAATTTAGAGCCCATAATAGGATTCGTTGTACTCTATTTACGGTTCACTAGGAGGAGCTGATGTCAATTATATTATGTAGTCACAGAATGGTTGGTACTAGGAGGAGGATTGGGTCCAAGGTGAAAGCAATAAAGACCCAAAGAAGTAAAGGAGTACGTTATCGATTTCTTTGCCAAAAGACAGAATTTGGGATCGAAGGTTTAGTTTCGGATGACACTACTTTAAAGTATAAGCCAAGGAAGGATTGAAGTGCATAGGTCACTCATCTTGGGGCTTACACAACTTCAGTTATTCTCAAAAAGGAGAAAAACGAGGAGGAGGAGCCCGAAGAGGATCCAAATGGAGGAGATTTCAGGGTATCCAGGAAAGAGAGTACTGAATCTTGAAGATGAATGATCGCGCAAGGGTGATCTTATTTACTAGAAGGATAGTGAATGATACAAGTAGAATTGATGTTGTTCAATCTAAATATAGTTAAACTTTCTTATCATCTCTAAAAGAGATATATAAGAAGTGCTTTCCAGGATTTTGGGAATCGGATGGAGTTCTTATCAGAATGAAATACATGATTTTATATCACATATAGGAGAGCATTAGTATTATGTTGTGACGTTCTAATTCGCTTTATAAAGCCAAGTTAGACAGTATACATTCCACGTATAAGGAGGATAAGGGTTAAGCCCTTGGTTTTTGCGTAAGTAATAATATGTTGTTTCTAAGCTATGCTTAAATGATATGTTTCAAGGTTGGATGAGTACCTACAAAACTATAAAAGGAAAGTGTGAAACAATTTCATAAGTTTGTTTTTAGAGGAGATTTTCCCTAGAAAGAATGACGTCCTAAGTAGGAGTATATTTTGTGATATTGTGTTTGTCATATATGTTTTATTTTTATTTATTATTCAAAATTTGGTATGTAGTTTAGTTGGGAACATAAGTATGTAATCAGTCAACTACAGTCTTTATTTTTTACGCTAAGATGTGAGTATGTGGTCATAGGATTTGGTAGACATACATAATTCTAGCCAATCTACTGGACCTCGACATGCATCGTTATGGTATGTTAGTTGGGATGGGATAGTTAAACCATCACTAAGAGTCAAATAATCTACTATGATTAGTTTGATATGTTACTCTAGGTCTGGATACGTATCAGATTATAGTACCATGATAATGGTGGTTGTTAATGTTTCGGTATTCGTGAGGTTGTGGTAAATAAAGATCATTGTAACACCACGATGGTTTATCGGAGGTGTCGGAGTTGCAGAACATCTCTTGGAAATTCCAGAATTTGTCACCAAGTCCAAAGGAAGATTTAGTACTGGTTTAAGTACTTCATAGAATGACATTGAGTAAGGACAGTAGACTGAAGAATTTTCATCAGTCTATTCTTAAACAGGAATTTATTCACGAGGACGTGTCATTAGGAGGAGTTGTCGGTGTTGCACATGGAGGAGGAAACTAAGTCTTATTCACTTGCATAAATAATATGGAATTTTTTTTAAGGTCATAATTCGCAACAATTAGTTGTTGCTTGGAAATTAATGACTTATTTGGAGGATGGAAAGGTTTCATACTCATTTGATGTTAAAAAAGAAGTCTAATTGACACTTACTTTTTCATTAAAGTACAGGGTGTGTCAAAGACAGGAAGATGAGACCGGTCGCCTATATATAAAGAAGAGGTGCACGGTGTGTATGGAAAGGTCGTAGTTTGTTGACTTTTGTTAAGTTAAAATGATAGTTGACTTTCGATGAATGGAATTACCTGTTGACTTTCAATATTGGTAAGTTTATTACAGATTAGTGGTGCATTGATTTAGTTGCAAAGTTAGCTTTTGAAGATGCTCTAATTTAAACATTGGGTGCAGACAAAAGCTGGTGGTACCGGACTAACGGTACTTTCTGCAGACAAGTTGGAAGGAGGATGCAAGGACTGAGGTTCGCAACTCTTAGTTCTCTATTTCATTTAAGTGAAGATATGATACATCACACTATGAAGCAGATGTTTGCATGACAGGCAAGAGGAGGGACATTGTGATTTTGTCTCCAAGTCTACTATTTATTAGATAGTCGGGATTAACCATTAGAGATCACTAGATCCTTGCAGCTATATCCTATACTGAAGTGGAAATGAGAGAGTATTTTCCACAGAGTTAGTTGAGGGATTGCTGATTTTACATAAGGGTCAGGATTCTGGTTGACTGATAAATTAGGTGAGCTTAATTCTTGTCTATTTCGAACTAGTCTGACATCGGTTCATACAAATAGGACAGATCACAAGATGGTTTCGATGGATAGAAGTGGTGATTCACACTTTGCATCAAGTTCTGTCTGGTAGAAACAAATTTGGAAGTGGATGCTCTCAAAAACCGATATGGTATTAAATCTTTCGATTAGTTGTTGAGTTATCAGTTGAATTTATAGCATGTGTAATTATGACACTTGCTATTACTTATGTAATTAGTGAGGTCAACTTAAAATTTCATAGTTGACCTTGGAGGAGGTGTTACCTTACTGTGATACCCCTCGATTCTAGAGCCACGGGTGATCAAGTCCGAGCACAGAATACAATGGATATCAAACAATTAATATTTAAACAAGCATTGGAATACAAGATGAATTAAAAATAAACAGATAAGCTGAAAGGAAAACTAAATAATAAATTCTTATTTAAAAATCCTCAAATAAATAATGATTAAAATCCCATAATAAAATCCTCCAATCTTCTGATACCAGTAATTAATTAAACTACAACTCGGGAATCCATACTGTGGACCCCTAATAATATCCTAACTGACATAACTGAATCGAAAAAAATAATAAGTTACTAATGAAGAAGAGTCCTACGTAGAGTCGGAAGAATGAATGGCTGTCTCTGCTCGGCACGAACAATCTCTAAGACTGGAACTGACGAACACCTGAAAAATAATGGTGGGTCAGGCCCACATACAAGTTCTAATCTACTACATCCCAAACAGAGACCCGATACACGTACACATCCTAATTAATTCAACAATAACTAAATAGTCCATATATAGATATATACACACACTAAAGGAACCTCACTAGACTATAGAGTTGTCTCAACCTGAATAGTAGGCAACATGCAAAACGCACATATAGTGGGCATGAGTACCTAGACCTACCAGGGTACACAACTACGCTATATCTAGCTACACATCCCTGGCAATATACGCACCCTAACCACTGATCCTGAGACTCAAGCTCATATCATGGTGTATAATTATATATTTAAAATCCGTCTTATCCAACCATCAAAAATAAACTATCCAATTATTATTTCAATACTATGTCATCCAACTATTCCGTTGACCTGACACGAATAAGTAGGACTTAACACTATGGTTAATCCGTTCCCTTATTAAAAATAGGTAGGACTTAACTCGTAAGTTAATCCGTCCCTAATATGCCCCCATCCCATAATGGTGCATTAATCTATACCATAATCAAATAAAAGTTTCCAATCCAGGGACAATATAAATGTTATTTACATCTAACAATCCAAATAAATATGATATAAATCATATACACATCCTTTGCATTTACTTGAGCAAAAATATCAATTCTAAGTAGCATGCATTTAATTTACATCACAAGAAATTAACATACATCTCAATTAAATTGTACATCTCCATGTTCTGATTAAATTAATTTAAATCTAAACAATTGATTAAAATAATGTAATCCAACAATATTTAATTAATTTAATTTATTTTTTTTTAAAAAATTTAATCAAATTCCATACTTAGCATGTAAACTTAAATCATGCATTCCAACTCTTAATGAATCTATTTAAATCAAATAAATATTTAAATTTAGATTCATCAATCAAAAATAACAATTATCAATTTAATATCCTAGCATTAATCAAAATAATATTTAAAAAATATTTAATGCATAACTAATTATTATTACTATTGTTTTTTTTTTTTTTTATGTACACAAGATTATTCCTACCAACTGTGTATGCCTTAGGAAGAAACTAAATTTAAATTACAAATTTAACTATATAATGCATTCTTAAAGCCTCGTTCGGCGTGCACCTTTTACACTGAAAAGTTAGTTTTGAATTCATCACACACCTTATTCCTAAAATTGATTCGTGGAAACAAAGTTGTCTCGTTCAGCGTGCCTATACATATACATACAATCTTCTGATTTCCCTCACAATAATGGATTCATGTTTAAATCCAAGCATTGAATAAAACACTCCCAAATTTTGTACATGGTCATAAATGGGTTTATGCTAATTTGGTTCATGTTAATCCTACAAGTCATTCCTCGTTCCACGCACATGAAGAAAAATACAATTATGATTTCACAAAAAAATATAAAACTGTTTCAGACTAACACCCCATAATATATATTACAACTCATGATTAGAACACATAATATAATACAACTCATGCAAATTTAATTTATTAAAATATGAAATTTAATACAAACCCATTATTAAAACAGATGAACTGAAATTTCCACATAAATTCATATAATTAGATTCAATTAATTTATTTAAAGAACCTAGAATTAATCTAGCATGCATAAGGTATGAATCAAAGGAGAAGAGAAGAATTAAAACTTGCCTTTAGGGATTAGATAAAAAACCCTAACCTCCTTCTTCCTTTTCTCTTCCTTCCTCTTCCTTCTTTCTCTCTCTAAAATATAGTACGTAATATATTTTCTAACCTCTTTCACAACCCTATAATTATATATTTATAGTCAAATAAAATAACACTAATCCTTTTCCCAATCCAAGCCAAACTAATAATAAAAATAAAATAAAATCTAAATACTAAAAAGGTAACTAAAATATATGGTACGTATAATCTATGTGTAATCCTTTTTATATGTAATATATAAATATATATGACTTTCCTTATATATATATATATTTATTTATTTATTAAATATACATATACATGGGTAATTATCCGTACCCATTAAACCCCTTATCCAAGTAGTCCATGGAGCCCAATTAGTTGGTCCATTACTACTATCTATATCCAATTCCCTAAAAATATTAAAATAAAAATAAAATAAAACAATTAAATTCCTAAATAAATACACATCATCACACACAATTTCATTTAAACAATTAAATCAATTAACACATTTAACAAATAATTAAATCAATTAAACAAGTAAACAATTAGTTAAGAAATCAACTAAATAATTAAATGCAATTAAAATAATTTTTTTTAAAAATACCGAGACTATCCTTTTAAAATCAGGGGTATTACACTTACCCAAATAAAGCTTAAGGTACTGGAGGAGGATTATTAGGTTCTGTAAATGATGCCGGAATGACTGAGATGCAAAATTCATGAATTTATCTCGGTGCACTTAGACGGTTATAAGTTACATTAGGACATCAAATGTTAGTTTGGGTGAACAGGAATGGGTAGGGACATGTGCAAAATTGTCTCTAAGAGTAACACCTGTTAGAAAAGGTGAAAAATTGATAATCGGATATCATTAGAGAGTTTTACCACTTCTTATAATGGGAGTAGGACTAAACAGGAGAGGACGATCGGTAGGAATTATCGACATTGCATTGAAATTTTGATTCCATATGGGTTAAGAGTGATAGATTGAGCAAGTTCATTTGTGGACATTAATTCGAGTAGTGTTCACTGTAGAGCTTTATATCAGTTTTATATTGCACTGATGATGGTGTTATAGCATGTGGATATCCATTATAGTGGATGAAAAATGCTATTTCAAAGGAACTTTCTGAAGATATTGGAGCAACAACTTTGCTTCATATCTCTAGATGGAGGAATTGATCGAGAAATTTAATTTGATCATGGAGGATATGATTGAGGCATATATCCTAGGTTTTCATGGACAATTAATGGAAGTGTTTACATCATTTTTCAGAATTTTGTCTGTGATATGGTTGGCACAAGGAGGTTGATGCGACAATGTTAGAGGTTTTGTATATTACATAGTGTAGACCTCTCATTTGTTGGTTTGAAATGGAAGCAAAGGTTGTACAATTAGACCTTAACTTCATTTATAGACACGTCGGAGAAAAATGCTCTCTTTTGTAATGGTCTGCGCGCGGTTGGGAGGCGGCAGTAGGATTTTGTAAATAGTAGAACTCGTATACTAGAGTTTTCTATTAGGAAGTAGTTTGATCGTGATGTCTTCCATATAGGAAGTAAGACAATTTTTTTGGAGAAAACTCAGTTTTACTTATTAAATTGGCTTTTCACAGATTATGTTTATCAATTGAGGTAGTAACCTATAGATTTGCGTTACCAAATAGTTAGTGCTGGATGCATAGGAGTTTTGTGCATATATGCTATGAAACTTGGAGGATTATATATCGTTACCCTTGACTAAATATTGGGTAAGATTAAGTTGTTGTTAGATACAATTTATACGTGGTAAGGTTTTTGGATTTCTTAAAAATAGGAACCAAATTTTTATTAGATGCTTTGGAATTTAGTGGAGCCTATACACAGAGATAGAGTCCACATGAAACAAAAATGAATTTAAAAGAAAAATAATTCAGAGTTTCGTGAATTCCGAGGATGGAATTCCTTTTGTTAGGGGGGAAGAATGTAATACCCCTAGTTTTTAAAAGGATAAAAGGGAATTTAATTATTTATTTTATTATATTATAATTAATTATGTGATCATATGCTTACGTGGCTATGTGTTTATGTAGCTACATGATTATATGCTTATTGTCTTAATTGATTATGTGATTTATTTGATTTAATTAGGTGCTTGTGTAGTTAATTAATTAGGTGTTTTACTTGCTTAATTGATGTGTGGTTTAATTGTGATTATTTGTTAGGATTAAATGATTTAATTGTTTTATGTTGTATTTTATTTTAAAGGAGTTGGATATGGATAGTAGTAATGGACCAACCTAATGAGTTGCATGGACTACTTGGATAGGAGTTGGATGGGTATGAATATTTACCCATGGATGGATGTACATATATATATGGGTATATATGTATATAAGGATTTTATATTTATTACTATTATAAATAGTTAATATAAATTTAACTATAGTTAAATATATATTATATATATAGTTAAAAGGTTATATAGTGTGTATATATATATTCACGTGAGTTTTTTAACAGACTTATATATATATATATAATTATTTTTATTTTCCTTTTTCTTTTTATTCTTTTCCTTACGCTAGCAGACTTAGTATGGCAATAGGATTAGGTTAATTATTTAGCCTATATATATGCTGTGATAGGGTCTGTAGAAGGAGGCTATATAATTCATATGTGATATTATATACATAAGGCAGAGAGTTACAGAGAGTTAGAAAGAGAGGAAAACAGAGAGAGGAAAAGAGAGAAAGAAAATGTGCAGCCCAGAAGTCCATAGCTGAACCATGGAGAGGTTAGGAGGCTTGCTCGTGGGTTGAACCAAGAGCACAGAGGACTGAGAAGGTAGCCAAGAGGTGGCCAAAAAAAATTAGAAAAAAATGAGATTTAAGGTTTCAATCCCCTTAAGAGTCAAGTTTTTCTCTTACTCTCTTCCTTTGATTTGTGTTTCTATACATGCTTAGGAGATTCTAGGAAACTTAAATAATTAAAAGTGAATAATTATGCATGCTTAATCGGACTAAAATAGAGGGTTGTATGATTTTAGTTTCATATTCTTGTTTTGAATGATTCTTGGATTTTTAATGCATAATTGATGTTTAAGTTTAATCTTTGCATGTTAAAACATCTAAAATAATTTTATATGGACGTATAGAACTTAGGTTGAAGCTTAAAGGCCTTAACAATGAAGTTTTAGGCTTTACAGAGACTTAACCGACGAAGAAGATGACTTCAGCATCAACCGAGTCGACTCAGTTGGAACTGAGCTGACTCGGTTGGTAATCGAGCCTGCTCAGTTGTAACCGAGCCTACTCAGTTGGGCTGCGACCTTGGATTTTGGGTTTTAAGCATCCAGATTCGTTTAAATCTATTTTTAATCAATTATTAAATGATTAAATGGACTTCAGAAATCACAGAATGCATAATATACCTATATGTGCTAAGGATGTGGATAATTGGGAATTAAATAACCTATACATTATTTAATTGGATGAAGGAATTAATTTAATTACTTTAATAATTTAAATTAATGTTGAAATAGTTTTAAATAATGACTATGAATCTTTATATAATTTATCTGAGATGTAGGTTAATTACTTGGAATGTAAGTTAACTACATGCTATTTAAATTGTTGTATTTGCTTAAATATATGCAAATGAAGTGGTTTAAATGAATGAATTGATTTAAATAATTGTTTAAATGAATTTATTCATGATTATGAGTGTTATATAATTTATCTGAGATGTAGGTTAATTACTTAGAATGTAAGTTAACTACATGTTATTTAAATTATTGTATTTGGTCAGATAAATGCAAATGGTTATCTGTATGATTTATATCATGCTATGTATGGATTAATTGATGTACTATTTATTTTGTGCATCATTTATTGGACTGCACGGGTATGGGACGGTGGCATTCTAGGGACGGATTAACCAAAGAAGTTAAGTCCTACCTATTTATTTTTGGATTGTATGGTTTAATGCACCGATATGGGACGGTGGCATTCTAGGGACGGATTAACCAAAGAAGTTAAGTCCTACCTATTTATTTATAAGAGAATGGATTAACTATAGAGTTAAGTCGTCCTTATTCGTGTTAGGCCACTGTATCAGATGGATGAAATTTGTTCTATACGTATACGGATTTTATATATACGATTATGGTGTCATGATATGAGCTTGAGTCTCTGGATCATGATTATGGTGCGTATATTGCTAGGGATGTGTAGCTAGATATAATGTAGTTGTTTCCCTGGTAGGTCTAGGTACTCATGCCGACTTTATGTGCGATTCGCATGTTGCCTACTATTCAGGTTGAGATAACCTTATAGTCTAATGAGGTTCCTATAGTGTGTATTTATATATATATCTATACAGACTACTAGTTATTGTTGGATTGATTAGGATGTATACGTGTATCGAATCTTTGCTTGGACTATAGTAGAGTAGAACTTGTTTATGGACCTGACCCACCATTATTTTTCAGGTGTTCATCAGGAGTAGAGGTTGTTTGTGCAGAGCATGGATCTGTCTACCTCATTCTTCCGCTTCTATTTAGGAGATTCATTTATGATTCAGTTTTCAAATGTAGACACTATTCAGTTTGGATTTTCTAGGGGTCCACATAGTATTGAATCCTGAGTTGTATTATTTTGGAGGATTAATTGTATTAGAAGGATTTATTAATCAATAGAAATTTATTCTGAGTATTAATTATTGGATTATTATTTTAGTTTCTTTTCAGTATTTTATTTATTCTTATTTATCATATTTGTATTTTGTATTCGTTTATTACCGATTTGTTTTTAATATCCTCAAGTATTCGGGCATAGGCCTGGCCAACTCGTATTCGGAAATCCGGGGGTATCACACCTAATATCCTAAAGCCGTCCGGTTTGGGAGTTATTGACCTAATGCTCGTTATATGAATCTTCTAGAAAGCTTAAGAGATCACTACATTGCACCATACTCTTATCTTTATTCCCACAAAAACAAAAGAAAAAGAAAAGAAGGAAAGAAAGAAAATGAAATCAACAAAAAAGTTTTGTTTGATTGAATAACAAGGTTCATTCAATGTCTTGATGATTGATACTATATTTGTGTGCTAGTTTGAGGGTAATACTATGCCCATTTCATTGATTTGCTAAGATATAAACATATTTTGATGCGAGTTCACTAAAAAAGGATGCTAAAATTGATTTAATTTGCCTGATTAGCTTGCTTGATGTGTGGAGGACCATATTTGCTTGCATGATGTAAAAATGTTGAGAATAGCTTAGAAATGGCTAAAAATTGCATACTTGAGGTAGTATTCTTTCAACACTTGCTTGATATGTGTCGTTGCTTCTTAAGTGAGAAAGAGCCATTAATGTTTGTGGTACCATTTCTGGAAACCTTACGAGACTTCACTCGTCCACTAGGGGTAATCTAGGGGTTTAAAAGGCTTGTTGCATATGCTAAATGCAACCGTGATCCTTACAAAAATGGTGTTATCCATTTATTGCTTTATTAGTTTGTAGTTGTTGATGTTTATTTCATTTCATAGCACAGTTCATTGCTACGGACTAGCAATATCTAAGTTTGGGGGTGTGATAAGTGCTCAAACGTTGCACATTTTAGCACCTAAGCTAGGGTTGCAACTATTTTTAATTTACTGTTTTAGTACTAATTTATGTTTTTGTCTATTTCAGGTTAATAAGGTTCAAATGGGCTAAGAATGGTCCATTATGGCCTTTTGGAGTCAAGTTAGAACATCGGGACAAATTTCAAAAGAAATCAGAAAAGTGCCAGAAAAATGCATTGCGTCCGAACGCTAAAATCCGCATCTGGACGCAAACCAAGGAATGCGCTGCGTCCGGACACCAATATCCATGTCCAGATGCAAGACTACGATGCACTGTGTCCAGACGCCAACCTCGTTGGCAGCAATCACTTACCATTTTTTGGTTACGGGATTGACCTATTTTGGGCTCAATTTCTGGCCTATTGTGGCCTCCAAAGGCTTGTATAAAAGCTATTGGTCGACTATCATCGATGACAACCAAATTGCACAAAAGTGTGGTGATGTGAAGTGTGGCCCAGTTTGAATTCATAGAATGCCACTACCACTGCTAACTATTAATCTAGCAAGAGTGAGTAGGGATCATCCCAAGGGAAATGAAGGGTATTTTAGAATCAATGTTGGATTAGTAGGTCGAATGATCAAAATAAGGTTTGTTGGTTGAATTACACTACAATTTAAACTAAAATAATGTAATGAAAAAAAACTAAGTAAATGAGATGTAGAGAATGAGAGAGGAGTTTTGGGACATAGAGTTCACCACTAAGCATTGCCTGCCTGGACATTCAATATTTGATAGATTAGGGGAATTATGTGCTGTAAATGAAAGTGTGCACCATTAATTGAAATATTAAATATGGATGGCCAAGTAAGCATACATTGTCTAGTCAATCTAGTGAATAGCACAACATATCAAATTAAGCCATTAATCCTTCCATAAGCCCACAATTAATGCACACTCAATAAATTAGAGAAATATACTACTTGCATTCATAAGCATGGAACATCAAACAACAAGAATTGATTGTCCACCTATCTAAGAAAGTAAGGCAATTACACTACAACTATTATAATAACATAAAAAGTAAACTAATTAAACTAAGGAGGTGGCACAATCCATCAAGAAATAAGTATAAACCATCAAATAAATCAAAAGAGTAATCCATTAAAACACCATGCATTGACCAATACTAGATTCATAATATCAACACACATAAACATGCATCAATGTCACAAAATCTAGAGATAAACACATGAACATTCATTCTAGCATACATAGACATATGGATAGAGTTAAATGATAATTTGGAAGTATTAAACTACACAAATTATGTAGAAACAAGATTTATATATATAAGAGGTCAAGACAAGAATTATAACACAAATCCCCACTAATTACAAAACATTAAAGTCTAGGAGGCATGCTTAGGGCTATCTCTAGCCCCAAGAGAATGGTTTAGCCACTCATTGATGTTGTCATCTGTAATACCCCTAATTTTGAAAGGATAGTCTCAGCATTTTAATATTTATTTTATTTGCATTTTTATTTGTTTAATTGTAAAATTGGTTTGTTTAACTGTTTATTTGCATTTAGTATTTGATATTTGATTTATTTGAATTAATTGTTCTTATGTGTATTATTTGACTTATTTAAATTGTTTAATTATTGTGTGTTATTTTCTTTAATTGTTTAATTGTATTATTTTTTATTTGGAATTCACTTGTTTTAATGGGATTAAATTTGTGTAATTAGATTAAAATTAGTAACAATAATAGTGTTAAACAGTAGGGTTTATTTTCTTTTAGAATGCACGTTGTGGCCGACTAGGATTTACATTAGGGCTCGGTCTCTAATTATACGTGGATTAGGGTTTTAATGTTCTAAGCCTATAAATATAATATTACGGTGGTTTAGGGTTTTACAAACATAAGCATGGTTCTTTTCGCATAAAACAGAGGGTTGAGAGAACGGAGGCACCGTAAGGGTTGTCAAGGAGAAAAAACAGAGAGGACCAAGGGAGTGTTGTGGTGGATTAAACTAGAACCATAGGAGGCTTGAAGGTATTCAGTGGTTGCAGGAAACTTAGAGACGACGTCGAGATTTCGTTACTGAAATCACAGGAAAGTTCTTTTCTTCCTCTCTCCCGTTGGCTTATAGGTTAATGGATGGAACAGTACAAAATTATACAATTTTGCATGCGGATATCGGATGAAAGGAATTTAATTGTCTAATTTAATTTTAGCAATTAAACGGAATAAAGTATGATTATAAATCTTATTTTGGATGCATGATATGAGCATTTATATATCAGTTTGGGTCTATGCTTACTCTGGTTTTTAATTGAAATAATAAATTCTTTTCTGCAATTACATGGATTAAAGCTGGGATTTTAATTGCTGAAATATTTAAACACTTTTTTGTAATCATTTAGATCATGGTTTTGGACTATAAATTGCTGAACTATTATTTATGTTGTATAATTTACATGGATGTGGAGGATTGTTTGCACCGGTATGGGACGGTGGCATACTAGGGAGGGTTTGGCTCAAAATGCTAAGACCTAACCTATCGGATTAAAAGAATGGATTATAAAATATTGAATCCTATTTGTGTTTAAGTCAGATCAACTGATTAAGTTGAATGACCTCCTAGATTTGTTGGTTGTAGTTAAGTCATATCAACTGAATAAGTTGAGTGACTAACTGGATTGTATATTGTATGTCAGCTCAATGAATAATTGAATGACATACTCTGGTTTTGGACGGACTTTAGATATATGGTTATGGTTCCACGAGATGAGCTTGAGTCTCAGGCTCGTTGTTTAGGGTGCGTATATGCAGTGGATGCGTAGTTGGCTATGATAGGTTGAGGTGTACCCTGTTAGGTCTAGGTACTCATGCCCACCTATGGGTGTGTGTTTTTACATGTTGCCTTCTATTCAGGTTGAGACCCTTATTGTAGTCCAGTGAATGTCCCTTTGTGTGGATATATATATGTATGGACTAGATAGATATTGTGAGGTATCTAGGGTGTATCTGCGTATCGGGTCACTGTATGGATTGTAGTTAGATTAGAACTTGTTTGTGGGCTTGACCCACTCTTTTATTCTTTTCGGGTATAGGACGGTTCCAGCCTTAGAGCTTGATCGTGCTTGTCGAGGACAATCTCTCATTCATTTGCTTACGTAGGACTTTTATTTATGTTCTAGTTTGATTTATTTTCAGTTTTCAGTTCAGTTGGGACTTTGGTTTAGGGTCTACTAGATGGATTCCTAAATTGTACTTCTGGAGGTTTTGGAGAATCGGATTATTATTTTTCATTATCGATTGGAGGATTTATATTTAATAATTCTTTCAGTTTTGTTATTTAATTCTTTCATTTTTATATTCTGTGTTCGTTTTAAAATACTTTAATTGTTTAATATTCCCTCGGATTCGGGCTTTGGCCTGATCAACCCGTGTCTCGGATCCGAGGGGTATCACATCATCCAACCCTCATGGGCTATCTCCATAGTAGAATTCATCTTCATCCTTTAGTGTCACAGGCCCATCACTCTCATGTATAATGACAGTATTGCCTAAAGGTGTAGAAATACCATGAGGTCTATCATATACTCGTGTCGTCATCCCAGATAAAGTAACAAAAGATTTAGATACCAATGAGTGTGTAGCACCCGTATCAAATAAAACACGACCCCGTAAACCATAAACAGAAAACATACCCTCAACAGCCTGAGGTGCTTGAACATCCTGTGGCATGGGGTTGAACACCCTGCCATAATGCAACTGCTGTGGTGCCTGTCCCTGAGGCTATGGTAGTGCTGGTAAAGCCAGATATGTCTATCCCTGAATCCGTAGAACCTGTGGAGCCGGTAAAGGTACCGGTGCTCTCTGTCCCTACTACATATGCTGTCCCTGTCCTGCTTTAGGACATTGTCTGGACGTGTGACCATACTTTCCATAAGTGTAACATCTACCTTTAAAGATGCTAAACTATCTCCTATACAGTCCAACATATAGAATTGATTCCCACAAGTTTGTTTTATAAACTCATTGGTAATCGTCCTGTCCCATACAACGTACCTTTAAGCAAAAATTTGTTTGCTTATCCAAATTATCACTCCACTGTGATAACCCTTTTACTATTGTAACAATCACATTCCAAAATAGTTTAATAAAACCATTTATGGCAAAACTCAAAAATACTTTTATGAAACACAGTTGAGATGCCAAAACCACCGGTTCACTTTATTAAGAACTTCTTTAAATCATAAACCCCCAAAAGAATAATGGTCAAATATTCCTTATAATACTACTAGTGTACGTGATTAAATCCGTACTACACTTTTCTAATACCTCCACTATTACTAGTAATTAAAATTACTCTTAAAAGAGCATTCATCATTGAACTCCGGTATCCTCCATCTTGGATGCTTCGGTATCTCCTCCATTATGATCTTATTCGGGGTCTTCCTCTCCTCTTGGCTCAGCTTCGAGCACCACTAAAGTTGTGTTAGGTCCACATTATGGTGGCCAATCCCACACACAAGAAACCTTCCTTGGCTTATACTTCGAGACAACACTGATTGGAAACAAGTCCTTGGTTTCTAATGTTGCCTTCTTGATCCGCCTTCGCAGGGGAATCGTCCGAGTAATCTTTTTCTTTTCGCGGACCACATCCTTTTTCTAGTGCCAAACATTCTGAATTTACAGAATAAACTTGACATCAGTACGTTTTAAGCGAACCTGAAAGCAATACAACTAATCCTAAACTTAAGCTCTAAAGAAGAGAATACGCTACGCGAAAGTCTTATACGATGGAATCCTAAAGACACTTGAAGCTAGAGTGCTCTAATAGCAACTGTGATACCCCTTGACTTCGAGACATAGGTTGATCAGGCCCAAGCCCGAACCCGAGGGAATACCAAACAATTAATACTTAAATGAACACAGAATACAAAAGAATTTAATGAATAAATAACAACCTGAAAGAATTCTAAATATTACATTCTCAAAATTAAATAATTAAAATAATCTGACAATCAAAAACCTTCAAGAGAACAACTCAGGAATCCATATAGTGGACCCCTAAACAAAATCCCAATTGGAACTAAATAACTGAAAAGAAAATCCATAACTAAAACATAAAGGGAAATCCTATGTAGTCGGAGGAATGAGTGATTGTCTCTGCTCGGCACGATCAAGCTTTAAGGCTGGAACTATCAAACACCTGAAAAATAAGAGTGGGTCAGGCCCACAAACAAGTTCTATTCTGACTACAATCCAAACAGAGACCCGATTCACAGATACATCCTAGATAACTCAACAATATCTATCTAGTCCATACATATATACATATATATATATATATCCATACTAAAGGACTCTCACTGGACTACAAAGAGGGTCTCAACCTGAATAGAAGGCAACATGCAAAATACACCAGAGGTGGGCATGAGTACCTAGACCTAACAGGGTACATCTCAATTGTCATAACCAACTATACATCCCAATGCATATACGCTCCCTAACCATCGATCCTGAGACTCAAGCTCAAATCGTAGTACTATAATCATATATTTAAAATCCATCCAAAACCAGAGTATGTCATTCAATTGTTCATTGATCTGACATAAATAACAACTAATCTAGTTAGTCACTCAACTTATTCAGTTGATCTGACTTAAACACAAATAGCAAATAATCCAGTTAGTCACTTAACTTACTCAGTTGATCTGACTTAAATATAAGTAGAATTTAATTTTATAATCCATTCATTTATTCCAAAGTAGGTAGGACTTAGCGTTTTGAGCTAAACCATCCCTAGTATGCCACCGTCCCATACCGGTGCATACAGTCCATAACATCCATATAATTGATAGAGCATAATTTAACGGTTCATCAATTAACATCCAGAACAACATCCGTGTAATTGACAATTTAAATAATTTTATTTAAACTTCAATCCACGAGACAGTCCAATAATTAACGAAGTAGTAATCAATAGAGTGTTAATTAAAATCTAGGGAATGATATAATATAAATTAGATAACCAACTGAGCATATTATATTCAATTATACTGAGGTATAATCATACAAATCTAATTAACTTGCTAGAACAACAATAAGTAAATAAATATTCCACATCCACTAACAACAGGAAAATAATTAATTAAATTTAATGATGTCCAGTAATATTAGCATATTGGCATATACTAACTGTTTTAGGGTTTTAACAAGTTGATTTAAATCATTTAAAACCTCCCATTAATTTTTAGAATTTAGAGTTAAGCCCCTAGAATAAATAAAAAAAAGAACCAAAAATACACCCCGTAGGGGTGTTCCAGCAAGGGAGCCAGCTCCCCTTTCATGGGAGCCAGCTCTCCCTCATGGAGAGCCGGCTCTCTCACTTAGGGAGTCGGCTCCCATCTTTAGGGAGCCGACTCTCTCTCACACCGAGAGCCGTTTATTCCTCTGGTTCATTTTCTTCGCCTCTAACGACGTTACAGAACCCTCTGTGATATCTAATATAGTCCCTAGGTTCAATTCATGTCCCAAAATTCTTTGTAAAGCATCTAAACTCCAGTATGCATCATTAACAAAAACTTAGAACACATATGAGAAAACAATTGATGCGAAGAAATAGATTGAATTTACAGTACATATACAGTTTAATTCTGATTTAATAAGCATACAAGATTTATTTAATGTTCGATTAAAATCCTAGAGATCCTCTAGGCATGCACATAACACAGGTCAAGGGGAGAGAGTAAGAATAAAACTTCCCTGTGAGATTTTGAATTAAAACCTCGGCGTCGTCTTCCTAAGTTTTCCGACGACTTCCGTTCACTATCAACCTCCTACTGCTCTGGTTTAAATCCACAACCAATACCTTCCCTCCTTCTTGGTCTGTCCTTTAATCTACAGCCGAAACCCCAATTTAATCTCTCTGTTTTTCTCGCAACTCTCCGTTACTTCTCTCTGCCTCCACTGTGCCGTGAATAGGGTTTTAAAACCCTAGGTAGACATATTACATATATTTATAGGCAAATATTATTTTTAACCTAAATCTATTTACCTAAGAAAACAAAGAAATTATAATATACACC
Source organism: Cornus florida (assembly GCF_030987335.1). NCBI lineage: Eukaryota > Viridiplantae > Streptophyta > Magnoliopsida > Cornales > Cornaceae > Cornus > Cornus florida. The sequence goes on from NW_026775577.1 coordinate 69,349,624, forward strand.
TACTATATGTATACAATTCGGCACCCTAATCCCACGTGGTACTATAAGTATAAATAAAACCCTAGAATTATGTTATACATTAAATAATGAATAAAATTAACAATTCAATTATTAGTAATTAATAATAATTAAACTAATCCACATATACATATATACCCATATATATATGTATATACAACCATGGGTATTAACCGTACCCATTTAATCCAACCCATCCAATCCCATCCTTAATAAAATTAAACACTTTACTTTAAACAATTAATGAACATCCACATAAAACAAATAAATTACAATTACACAAATAATGCCAGTTAAACAAATAAAGTAATTTAACCAATTAATGAAAGAAATATAATTTAATTATACAAAGAAATCAATTTAAACAATTAAACAATTAACAATTAAACAAATAGACAAATAAATCAAGTATAGAATTTAAAAATGCACAAAAATTATAAAAGAAAATACCGAGACTATCCTTTTAAAATTAGGGGTATTACAGTTTGGCCCTTGGCCACACTTCATGCATATACTAAGAGTCCTTAAGGGTGTGCTTATGCACACTTTACACATCCCGTAATAAAAATGACATGCTAAAACCTCCAATTTCTTCATTTTTCTATAATTACACATGAAACCAAAAGTACTTAAAAACAACTTAAAAGTAAATGGCCCTTAGCCTCATCTCATACATATTAAATATGTCACAAAGAGTGTATCTAAGTACACTTTACATAATAAAGGCAAAAAGGGCATATTGAACCTAGCTAAGTATTATAACTTTATAAGTAAAACTTAAATATGCTAACACTTGCATGTGAGCAAAAATACATTAAAAGTACTCCAAATTAACAAGACAACCTAGGGATGTTGTACATCCTGAAACCATGTCTTCTTGCTTGAAACAAATCGCATTCAGTGGGGGTGAGTAACTTACATTACTCGTTGGAAATGAACATGCGTATAACCTAAAGTTTTACAAGTTGATATAAATCAATCCATGTGATTCATTCCACCTAACGACTATGTCCGAAATGAATCTATAAGATCATTCGTAAGCTACATTAGAATAATATAACATAAACCATAATATTTATGCAATTAAACAATATAGGAGCATACGATACAACGTAACAAGACATAGATTATCAAAGTTATCAACTTGAAATCTAAAATATGAAAATAACTAAATGATACAATTAAACATAATTGGAACATTCAATACAACGCGACAAGATATGATTATCAAAGTTATCAACTTGAAATCTAAAATGCAAAAACAACTAAATGATACAATTTAACAAATTGAAGTGCCAAATACACAATGACTGGTTACAACTCCAGGATATTATCAAGTTGAACTTAAAATACGAAGTTAACAAGAAACAACAAGTTGTAATTTTATCTAGCTATCAACTTGAAACGAAAATACGAAATCAACAAAGGTGGATACTCGGACATCACGTCGGATCAGACTAACACGTGGTTACTTTAGGGTTACTAGTCCACGGGTAACCTCCCTATGTGCGCACTAGACTATAGGGGCAACTCGTATCCCCTATATTAGAACCATGCCCTAGTCGTAGTCATAACAACGATGTCCCAAGTTTCTAAAATCAACAATTTATGCAACAACTTATATATCAACATATATATACAAGGTAATAAGTTATCTACCATGCACAATCCAATTTTGGAAGCACACACAATACATGCTCTAAGTCCTCAACTACAATGACATGTAAGATGTCGAATCTTCAATGTGCGATTCGTTACACTTGCAATAACATCACATGTCGAATCTTCAATGTGCGATTCGTTACACCACAACAATGTTATAAATATTGAAAATGTATTCGCATGAATACACAAGAAGTCCAAAATTATGATCTAAACATGCAAACAATATCAAATACATGATTAAATCATTAATACAACAAAAATGAAAATTAATGACATAAAATAATTAATTTTCCTAGATTTCAAATCTCATCCAAATAATCCCTAATTAATATATATCAAAGATCATATCATGGTCATTACATATATCAAGTCAAATATTTATTTAAATGAATGGAACACTTAAATAAAAATTAATTAAACTAATTAATTAATTTCACTAGAATTTAAATCAACTTCAAATGAAATCAACTTCAAATGATTCTAAATTAACATACATCAAAGATCAAGTCAAGGCCTTTAATCAATATCAAGTTTAAAGTCGATTCCACACAAGATACAACTAGATAAAATTCTAGAATCTAATTAAAATCACATAATTAAATATCTAGATTTCAAAACATCTTTAATTGATTTCAAGATAATGAATGCCTTCCAAATAAATGATTAAATCACTAGAACAACTAAATAGAATATAATTGAATAAAATAATTAAATTCCTTAGATTTCAAAACTCATCCAAATTATTCCAAATTTATATATGTCGAAGATCAAGGTAAAGCCTAATTTAGTATCATGTCATAGCCTAATTAAATCAATGGAATAATTACATATAAATTGATTAAATAAAATAATTAGTTTCTATAGATTTCAAACCAACTCCAAATGACTACAATTAATTATACGTCAAGGATTATATGATGGTCATTACATATACCAAGTCAAAAACATAATTAAATAAGGGGAACAATTAAATAGAATTTAATTAAAATAAAATAATTAAATCTCTATATTTTAAAACAACTCCAAATGATTCCAAATAATTATATGTCAAATATCAGATCATGGTCATTACATATATCAAGTCAAAAACATAATTAAATAAGTGAAACGATTAAATAGAATTTAATTAAAATTAAAAAATTAAATCTCTAAATCTTAAAACAACTCAAAATGATTCCAAATATTTATATATCAAAGATCACATCATGGTCATTACATATATCAAGTCAAAACTTAATTTAAATCAAAGGAACATTTAAATAAAAATTAATTAACTTAATTAATTAATTTCTCTAGGTTTAAAACAACCCCAAATGAATTTAAATTAACACAAGTTATAAATTAAGTCATGGTCTTTCTAAATATCATGCCTTAGCTTAATTTTATGCAAGGTACTACCACCAACCAACTATTAAATTAAGTTAAAGACATGCATACAAATTATACTAAGCTACAAAAGCATTTAAAACTGTAATGACCCGGTTTTTTTCATTTCTTTCCTTTTCTCAGATTTTTATGGATATTTTTTTTTCCCTTAGTCTTTTCCTTTCTGAGTTCAGTTTCTCGTCGCTTAGTGTCGTCTCGAGTGCTCTGGAATGATTTTCAAGACTCTTTTCTTTGGATTGACAACTTCCTTTGAGAACCGAGTCATTTCCACATTTTTCGTTTTTCGACACTATTCACTTTTCGTCCTTTTCCCTATATCGTCATTTTCCCTATTTTGTCTTTTCCTCGTTTGTCACTTTATTGGCATAACCTCACTTCTTGTGTTTGGAGTTGGTTTTTGACTTCACATATCTTCATTCTAAGTGGTATCCACGAAATATGTATCCTTACTTTTGTAAGAAAGTACTCTGGTTGTTCCCGGTGTCCATAGGGGTATGGATGCATAGTTTTTCAGAATCTTTTTCTTTTCTTGGGGTGGTTTTCATAAATATCTTTTGAAGATATTTTATTTCAGGGGTTTTTAAGAAAATATTTTTTGAAGATATTTTCATTCTGGCCATTAGTGCAATTTTCACTTTTTAGAGGGGCCATTGTGTAATTAATGAAAGTTATCGCTAAATGCCTTGTTTTGAGCCTGGATTCTCGTACGGGATTCATTTTCACTTTTCGTCGAGTCGGGTACTCTTTGAATTTCCTTCTGCTTGTTTTTATCAAGTTTCAGGGTTTCCGGCACCGGTTGCCGCCGAACTTGTTTGGGGCATAACTTTCTGCTCGGGACTCGGTTTTCGACGCCGATTCTTCCGTTGTTCATATTTTCTCATTTTAAATCTTTTTCATTCATAGAGTTTTGCCATTTGAGCATGTTTGCTCGAATTCCACTTTTCCGAACCCGACGGGGCCCGTTCGGGGCACATTTAGGGTTTTTCTATAAATAGGGGGTCTTAGAAAGAAAAATCAGATTTTTTTTCTCTCTCTCCTCTCTCTTGGCCGGCAGCAATGGCAGCCAAGGGGGTGCCACCCTTCTCTCTTCTTTTCCGGCCACTTCCCTTAGGTAAAAAGGTGTAGTGCCGTAGTGTTTTATGCTCGCCTTACCGTGCTCTACCTTTCCCCCTTATTAGAATCCGTGTTTGGCCATTTCTTGAGTTCAGGGTTGAGTTCAAGTTGTGATTTTGATGGGGCTTCCTTGGGATTCTTATTCACCGTGTTGTTCCCGACAAAAGTTAGAAGTTTCGTCGGATTCGGAGTGGTTTCATTTTGATGGGGATTTGAGATTTCATCTCAAATGGAGGTAGGGGGTGTCATAATTTCATATTTTTGTTGTCTTGCATGTGTTTGATGTTTATACAACTTGTATGCATGCTTTTGTTAAGAATCTAGAATTTAATTTAATTATTTTCTGTGGTTCAGATTTAATTCTCATGATGGTATTCAACTTAGAATTAAATTGTGGCATGCTAGGAAATTAAGTTTTGATGTGTTAGTTAACATATATGAAATTTGGATTATTTGGAAAAGAATTGCAACTTTTATTTAATATTTTTCTTTTGTGAAAGATTAATTATCATGGTCGTACCTTGCATGAAATTAAGTTATGATATGCTTTTAAATTAAGTCTTGACATGTTCTTCAACATACTTTAATTTGAGAGCATTTGGATGAGTATAAAAATCTAGAGATTTTGATTAAAATTATTAATTAAAATCTATTTCAAAGGTTCCATTGGCTTACTTGTGTTTTAACTTGATATTTGCGATGACTAGGACTTGTGTACTAGCATATATTGATTTGGGATCATGTAGAGTTGATTTGGAAAATAGAGATTTAATTATTATGATTTAATTAAATTCTATCTCATTGCTCCATGGATTTCAATTATGTTGTAGAAGTTGTTTCTATATTTAAATTATGGATTTGGACTTGTTGTGTAGTCACTTGGTTATGTTTTAAACATTGAGTACATTGTTTTAAAATTTATATTCATGAGAACATGTTTTCTTTATGAATATATTATTGCCTTGTGTAATGATTTGCACACTTTGTAATTGACATTATGTATGTCGATTTAGAATTGAAACTCTAAGGTATGGATTGTGTGGTTTCAACCTACTTGTGCATGGAAGGTGATTTCATGCATTATATAAATTATGTATAAGTTGTGAACTTATTTGGATTATTTTGGAGTCTTGGGACATTGTTGTTAGAAGTGACATGGCTAGAGTTTGGCTCTAGTGTGGGAGATATGAGTTCCCCCTAATTGAGATAGTGCGCACTAGGGTGGTCTTCCCAATGGGTTAATGCCCGTAATAACCATTTTGTTCTTGGTTTAGTCCAAGATGTGATGTCCAAGTCTTCCACTATTTGATTTCGTATTCAATTCCAAGTTGACAATCATGTTTAATTGTAACTTGTGGTTTTGGCTATTGGCGATTTGATATTGTTAAGCACATCCATACTAAATTGCTATATTTAGTTGTTTTCACACTTTTAGATTTCAAGTTGATAACTTAGAGAATCTATATATTGATGTGTGGTTTTAGAGATTCTAATTGTACTAAATTGTCATATTTAGTTGTTATTCCAGATGGTAACTTTGAGGATCTATGTCTTAATGTTTTGTATTGTATGCACCTATGTTGTTGAAATTGCATAAATGATGTGTTTTATGCTAGAAGTGATTTAAGGTAGCTTAGGATGCTCCCTGAGTCTCACCTTTAACATAGACGTTAGGTGGCATGACTCTTTTCGAATTGTTTCACGTTATTGTAAAAATCTATAAAGAAATCGAGTTGATGCATGCTCATTCTCTACGAGTAAACTTGTTTACTCACCCCGAAGTTACTGGGGAATTTGTTCAGGTACAGGGTTCAAGACTTGGAGAATTGTTTTTGCCTTGGGTGGTTTAGAGAATTGAAGTTCCTTTTAAAGCATTCTTGTTGACATGCAAGTGTTAGCATGTTTAAGTCTCATTATTGATGTTGTAACACTTAGTTGGGTTCAACATACCTATTTTGCCTTATTGTATGTAAAGTGTACTTGGATGCACTATTTGAGACCTCTTTGATATGTATGACATGAGGCCAAGGGCCATAAACTTTTAAGTCTAAGTGTATATATTTAAATTCCAAGTTTTGCCTTTGAAATATAATTTTTCTAATTTAGAGGTTGGACATGTCAAATTTTGTAAATGTTATGTAATGAGGCCATGGGCCATTGTAACACATCTCAATATATAAATTTCACTTGTTGGCATGCTTATATAGTTTAAAATCTTGTGTTTTGGACCAATTTCATGTCGGAGTTCGAGGCATGGGTGAAGCCTCAATAGTTCTTGCTCATAGCAGGAGTTTCAGCACCTTTTCGAGGAGTTTCGGTCGACCGATGGCCTATTTCGGCCTACCGAGCCATGCAACCCTCAAAAACCTGCCTTTAGAAATGTTTCTGTGAGTTTTGGTCGACCAAAAATCACCCTATCTCTATTTTGGTCGACCGAAATAGCCCTCATTTGCACAGCTCTTCAGTTTTGCTTCAGCACTGTTGTTCCGACTTCAAATGGTCATATTTCCTTCATTTCTAACCCAAATGGGGTGATTCTTAAGCCTAAACTCAAGGATTTTGAGTTCGCTTTCCAATGGTACCTATTCCATTCTCAGATTCAAATCACAGTGGGAGTTATTCATATTTTAATAAAGTAGGGTCAGTTTTCGCTTAAATCGGGAAAGGGCATTTTGTGGGATTCTTGTCCAATGTTCTTGGAACCTCTTGGAATGTTATGAAATGACTAGATTAGGTTGTATTCACCTTATTTGACTTATTTAGAATCAAGTTCCTTTTCTTAATTGTGAATTGACTATTATGCCCCTTGGTTAATGGATTTTGTCCGTTTTGACCTTTGTTTCCGCTTTCGTTTCATTTGAGTTCCGTGACTTCATGGAAGGTCACATTGGTGTCTTGGGGATGATTTAAATCTCTGTAGAATTTGGTTTTATCTTTTGCTTCCGCATTTCGAATTCGTTATCGGATCAACTTTCGGTTCATCACTGACGCACCGGGTTGAAAAATTTGGGCCATCACAAAAACACTAAGATTATAAACATATATCACCCCCTACCTCACAAGAGGGTTTTGAAGAAGAAGGTAAGGGGAAGCTTGTGATACCCCTTGATTTCGGAACATAGGTTGATCATGTCCGCGCACAAAATCAGGGGATATCAAAACAATTAAAGTATTTCAAACAAGTACAGATTACAAAAAGAAATAAAAAGAATAAATAACTCGCTGAAAGAAAATCTATTAAATAATAATTTCATTTAATAGTTCTCCAAAATTACAACTTGGGAATCCCGTAATTCAAGAACCCCTAAAAAAATTATCCAATAAATAACAATACTACTTCAAAGTAAACAAGATGAGTAGGTAAATGACAGTCTCCTAGTTGCAGATCCTCAACCTCGAGATTGAAATTTCTAATAATCTGAAAAATAAATCGTGGGTTAGACACACGAGCAAACTCTTTCTACCAGGCCTCTGAAAACCAATAAAAATATCATCTCTGACCAAAGAAAACCTAACAAAAATTTAAATTTAATAGACAAGGATATACATAAATATAAATAATTATATACAATTTAACAATCCCATCTATTACTAAGTTCATTAATTTCAAAACTATTAAATAATGATTAAATAATAATCATACTTAGACCAATCCACCATTTCTTTTAAAAAGAAACACCTTTAAACTTAATCCCATCCTAGAAAGTTATTTAATCATTTAAATAATAAATTATAATTAAAAGCAATAATTGCTTTAATCCAAAACTCAATAATGATTTATTTACTTAAATCACAAATCCAATACCTATGCTATTGACAATTCAATGATGTCCCCACCAACATTATTTTATTAATATTATAAAATAAATAAATAACCTGTAAGTACTAGATTATTCTAATATAAGAATATCTACTCCTAATCCAATTTACCCATATAATAACCATAGATGAAACTTTTATTATCTAACACATAATAAGTTAATTATGCTTTGACAAATCAACCATACCTCCTTAAGTATATATATTTATACTTTTAACTTAGCAACTCATGCATGCATCGTAGGTATGTATTTTATCCATACAAATAATAAGACAATATATTTAAGCCTTTGACAACTCATTCATGCCTACAATTCAACCATGTACCAAACTTAAATTTAACACTAAGCTAAATCATACATAGATATATTATGCATATTATATGCATAATATTTATTTAATAACCAGCCTAATATGATATATCAAATAAAAATAATAATTTAATCATCTTAAATAATATATACATATCAACATATATTATTTAATATAAAGACATGTAGAAGTCCTTCCATAATAATCCTTGATTATTTAAAATCATATATTAATATATATATACTTCCTTCCATAACCAATTTATTAATGAATTATGTCTACGCAAATTAAATGCTACTAAATATCGTCAGAAATGGTTTCCCATAAATACTCCATCTTGGTTTAAATAATTTTCCAACACCGTTTCACTAAAACATATATATTTTCTAATAGGATGGAAATTTGATAATGAAATTGGTACTATTGTAAAGAGGACGAAAAATCCTAAAATTTGAGCTCAAGAATGACCCAATTTCGATTTAAGATGACTAAGTTATGATCGTTTCAATTTCAAGTGTCGAAACAGGCCAACAAAGATTTCATACGCGAGCTGGATCCCAAGCTCTGTGTGTGCTGGCGCATTTTGATTGGCTGGATTCTTTCAGCTGCTGTGAGCTCGCCCACATCAGATTATAACATTGAGCTCACATGAATGCACCAACACCAGATTAGCTCACTTGAGCTCACATGTATACACCCACACCAAATTATCTCACCTAAGCTCACATATATACACCCACACCAGATCAAGCCACTTATATTAAATTAATCTAATAGACCAGATCAGCATGTGTAACATCTTCCCACGCATATGCCCAAACTAGATCAATGCACTTGCATTTAAATAATCTAGTGGCCTAGATCAGCGAGCGCACCATTATTCCATGTGCCGCAGCACATTGAATCAATCTACTTCCTCAGCATATAATTAACCGTTTTAGATCCGCATGTACATCAATGCTTCATGGACTGCCCACACTGGATTATAGTTCCCTTGTTGATGCGCCGCTAGTGTATATGTGAATAATATATATATATATATATATATATATATATATATATATATATATATATAGTAAAACTAAATCTAATAAATTCCTAAAAAATATAGAAAAATATCAAAAAGTTCCAAAAAAATTCAGAAAATTTCCAGAAATTTCAGAATCTATAATTAACCCTCTTGGGCAATAGATCAAGTATAACAATTGATTTTAAATATATACAACCTATATATAATTAAAATGCAAAAATTCTAAAAATAAAATAACAATAAATCATGCCTTTAATACTCCGATTTAATCTTGATTTAATTAAATAAAAATAACTTAATACTTTTGAGTAATCCGTTCTAATCATGATTTAATTAATAGATTAAATCTAAAGCCTCGATACTCAAGGTGAAATCCTTATGAGTTCAAAGAGGAAAAATAGAGGAAACTCACCTGAAGGGTTCGAAACGAAACTGACACTTCAAGTTTTGATTGTTTCTTCCAATTTCGGCGTCCTCTTTCTCTAATCCGGCCTCCTCTTTGTGAGCCTTCTCTTCTTCTCTCTCTCTATCTCTCTTATTTTTATAACGTAGAAAAGTTTTAACGATATAAAACCTTATGTGGATATATGACCACATAAATAACCCAATCCTATTCCTATTATGACTACCAAATAAAAGAATACCAAATAAAAGAAATAATAATTATCCTAAAATAATATATATATATATATATATATATATACACATATAATATATTATTATATAATATATGTATATTTCCTTCTATGCTAATCCTTAACTAATTAAATTATATAGACACATATATATATACACACACACACACATTTCCTTCCACAATAATTATTAATTAATTATATTTATATACATATAATTATATATATAATTATTTAAATATCTTTAAAACCATGGGCCATTATTAATTAGCCCAACAAGGTTTCATTCAAGCCCAAGACCACATTTATTGGTCCCACTCCTCTTAATCCCAATCCAATTAAAATAATTAAATAAATGCTTAAATTAAAATAACTAATTACATGAAGCACATAAACAAAATAAGAAATTACAACCAAGTTACACCATACCAATAAAATCAACACACCAATAATTTAATCAATAATAAAAAACACACACAACAATCATCATATCAATCAAGAAATATAATTTAATTAAAATAAGATAATTAATTTAAGCACTCAATTAAATAAAAATAAATCATATAAGCAATTAAACCCAATTAAATCAAATAAATTATTTTTAAATGAAATAAAAATAATTAATCCCGATAAATAATTCCTTTAAAATATAGGGGTATTACAAAGCTTTTGTATTCCAAACTTTTAGGTCTAAGGTGAGTGGAAGGGGACCAAAACCAAGGTTTAAAGCCTAGGTTAAATTTTAACAATGGTGGCAAGGTGAGAGGAAGAAGAAAGCTTAGTGGAATTTCTCTAGATTTTCCACTAGCTAAAAGCATTTGTATGACGGTCCTGATTTTTTTCAAGCCAGTGTATCCTATGATGAAGCAGAGTTTGACCCGATAACGGATCCGAATGCGGAAGCAAGAAATAAGACAACGGTCTCCTAAGGCACAACACACCTCTAAGAGACTTTGATGACTTTCTATGAGGTTGTGGAACTCAATGAGAACTGACGTGGAAGCAAAAGATAGGAAAAAAAAATTAAAAATAAGCCCCCAGGGGCAAAATAATCATTTTACATAGAAGCAACATCATTGGGAATGTACATCATTCCTAATATACATCTGTGACTTCCCATGAAGTCACGAAACTCAAAAGAAAGTAGCGGAAATGAATTAAAAGAAAATTAGATGATTTTAGCCCCAAGGGCAAAATGGTCATTTCTAAAAATATAAAATAGGGTGCTACTGAACACCCTACTGGAAGGACAGCGAAAAACTAATCATGATGGACTCAAGAATCGTATGATTTGGAATCCTAACGAAAGAGATATGGTTTAACGATGAAAAACGAGCAAATAAGGCTAAAATGGTAAACTGGTAATTTTTTAGGAATATCCAGGTAAAACCGAGCACACTGTTCAATAGACGACGAAAAAATAGTTAAGTTAAAAAAAAATTCACTTGATTTGGAGTCTGGACGAGGGAGAAACGAAAGTTTGAAGTTGTGACGTCACGGCGGTCTGACGAAGGGGCCAGGGCAGCCCTATGCGCGCGCAAGGGGCACGCCGCGGGCGCGCATGGCAGCCCCTTGGCATGCCATGCTGACATAAGCAACATTTCAGATTTTCCAGAACTGAGGCTAAAAACGGACCCTTAAACGAATTTTTCGGGAAAAACACGAAGAAGAAACCCCCCTTAAAATCACATTTTCTATCCGACTTCATGGAAGAAAACAAAAAAAAAAAAAAAAAAACTGTGAAATGTCCAGAATGTCCCCAAGAAAAATCAGGTCAAGAGGGTGCAAGGCATGAAAAGCTGCTGAAAATACAAACCAAAAAACTAAATTTCGCAAGGGATTTTCGGTACCAAGACGACATTTTCTGGAAAAATACAAAGAAGAAACCCCCCTTAAAATTACATTTTCTACCCGACCAAATGGAAAGAAAAAAAAAATAAAACTGCTGTGAAATGCCCAGAATGCCCCCAGATCAAATTGTATAGAAAATGTCAAAAATAAATCCATAGAGTACTCATTTTGAGAAGTATGACTCTAAACTTGAAAATGATCCTGCACGCAAACGTAAATAGTGATTTTGAGCGTGCGGGAATGGTTCGCGGCTCCCGAAATGGCCGATACAAAATCCGACCCTCCGACGGCCAAATTTGAAATGGAAAATTTGAAATTTGAAAATGCGTAATGAGGTCGAATGACCGATGTAATGACCCAGTCATTTCCCTCCTTTCTTTTTTTTTGGCATTTTTCTTTTTTTTTTTTTTTTTTTTTTCCATTTTTGTCTTTTTCCCTATTCTGTTTTTTTCTTGTTTATCATTTTTTCTTGCATAACCTCACTTTTTGTGCTCGGATTTGATTTCGGCTTTGCATGCATTCGTGATATTTAAATTTTATGATATCTATATTTTTACTTTTGTAGAAGAGCATATTAAATATTTACTTTTCTTGTAAAGGGCATTGATGCATGACTTTTTAGTAATATTCATAATTTGAGGGGTTTAGTGTAATTATGTAAAGTAATTATTTTTCGTCTTAGGGACCATTTTGTAATTAAATTTATAAGATATTTTCAAAAAGGACCTTTTTATAATTTATGGAAAATGTGACAAGTGTCGCACTCTATGGTGCCATTTGTTGATCTTATGGTGGAACCACTTGGAGGCTTAATCTCTTGACACATGGAGGGTGGAGATTCACCCATTTGTTGGAGCATTTGTTGGCATGGATGGTTGACAAGTGTAGGCTCAATGTTAAGTCTTGGAAGTTTACATAGGATGGTGGCAAGTGTAGGCTTCACAATTGGTCTTGCAATTGTGTGTGTGTGAGAGGTAGTGCAAGAGCACATAGTGAGTGGAGAATCCCACCACATTTAGCTTAGGGTTGCATTTCATTTTCATTTGATCTCTTTCCTCTCAAACCCTAACCTTGCCACCATTGAAGGAAAAGCTTGGTTTAAAGCTTTAAGCTTCATTTTGGTGCCCTTCCACTCACCTAAGACCTTTAAGCTTGGAATATTTTATCTTCCTCTCACCCTCCTCTACAAAACCCTAGTTTGGTTTTTTATTTTAAGCTTGGTTGCTTTGGATTATAGAGATTCAATTCTCTATTGAGGTAGGGGTGGTTATATGTTTATCCTCTTTGGGTTATATATATATTGGAGCTTAATATATATTGATTACAAACTTTTTAAATTCTTGTATTTGCATGTAAATAGAGATTTTATATGCTTGACTTAGGATTTGTGGATTAAAGCATGTGTATAACTATTAAATTGTATAGGTAGGTTATTGTTTAATGATTTGCCTAATACTTGTGATTTCATTGAGTGTTTATTATGAATATCTTGAAATTGCACTTGTGTTGTTAAGTAATGGAGATTTCATTGAAAGTCTAGTATGAAAATCTTGTATGTAGCACTTGTAATTACTTATAAGTAAATTACTATATTGCATGGTTAGTAATTGTGGCCTACATTAATATTAAATTCATATGGCATAATGTGTAGTATCATTAGATTGCCACTTTAGATATGCAACCTTAGGGCATGGTTTGTGTGGTTTCACCCTACTTGTGATTGGTAGGTAGTTTCATACATTGAGATTATTTAAAAGTCATGGACTTGTTGATTTTTGGAAGCTTGTAAGGATATGAAATGTTTGATGGCTAGGGTTTGGCTCTACTACGGAGGGTAAGAATTATCCTAAGTCATAGTGCCCACTAGGTTGTATCTTGTAGGTCGTAATTATCCGAAATAACTTGTATGGTCTCGTGGCCACATATCCTAGTCTTTCCATTATTTGATTTCGCATTACTTTCCAAGTTGTAAATCATGGATTTCTTGTAGCTCGCGATTTGGTAATCTTAGTTTAAATGCGGTTAGTGTACTTGTTTATGTATACTTGGATGCTATGTGTTTATCATTTCAAACATTTGTTTAGCTTCAGATGATCCCTTAGAGTACCATGGAAACATAGACGTTAGGTGGAATGCACCTTTGTGATGGTCTATGTTTGGTTCACATTATACTTGAAACCATAGGGTAAGCGCATGCACCACATCTTATGAGTAACTTGATTACTCACCCTAGTTGTTTGGGTTATTTTGCAGGTAAAGAAACTTTGTTTTGGGATGCATCACATCCCTAAGTTGCCTTGATACCTTGAAGTATTTTGATGTATTTTGGAAAACATGCAAGTGTTAGCATGTAGCATCTTTTAGTTGTAAAATGTTATTTTTGCCTAGAAATATGTCATGTGTACCTAAGTACACATTTTGGATGCTTAATTTGTATGTATGCCATGAGGCCAAGAACCATTAACTTTAAAAATTACAAGTATGCTTTCTTTAAAACTAAAGTATTGCCATTGTAACCTATTTGTGAGAATTTGAGGTTTGGTATGCCAAAACTTGTAAATGGATTGTAATGAGGCCATAGGCCATTGTAGTACGTCTACTTTATAATATTACATATGCGTACATGTTCACTTTGGCACATAATACCATTCTTGGTGAAACAAAAACTTAAAGTTGCATTTTTTTGAGCTTTTACCCTTTTATGTTCTAGGGGAATTTCGGGTAATTCACAGCATGTTTTTTTCATTTTCATCCGTGTTGTCAGGTTGAGAATACAAATTTTGGGTGGGTGGGGGGGGGGGGGGGTCTTCTTTGTGTTTTTCCAGAAAACGTCATCTTGGCCCTCAAAAACCCATTTTTTTTTCTGAAAAATCCTTACTGCCAGGTTTTTGCTGAATTTTAATACAAGTGTACTAGGTACTATTCATTAACTTTTTCTTGAAAAGCGTGATGACCGATCCGAAACCTCTGGGGGTATTATGGGTGTATTTTAAGATTGTATTTTTAATTTAGGCAATTTAAAAACCTCCCAAAGCACCATTTCCTTTTCTTGGGTAGTAGCTAGGACTGATTTTTACCCTCTTGACCTGATTTTCTTGGGGGCATTATGGGCATTTTACAATGCATTTTTTTTGTTTTCGTCCACGCTGCCGAGTAGAAAACTTGATTTTAGGGGGGGGGGGGGGTTTATTCTTTGAGTTTTCCAAAAAAGTCCGTTTAGATACCCCTTTTTACTCTCAGTTGCAGCAGTAGTGGGTCGGCAGCACTGTAGCAGTCGTGACCCTCGTCGGGCCGCCGCGACATTGTTTTTATTTTTGACCTTTCTCTCACGTTCGGACTCCAATGGTGTACTCGATTACGCCCAAATATTTCTAAATAATTACTAGTTTACCCTTTTGCTTTATATGTCCGTTTTTCTTTGTTTTGCCGTTTCTCCCTCGTCTGAACTCCGAATCATGTGATTCTTGAGTCCATCATAATTAGTTTTTCATTGTCTTTCTAGCGGTGTGCTCAGTAGCACCCGAATCCATATTTTTGCAAAATGACTATTTTACCCCTGGGGCTTATTTGTCATATTTCTGATCTTTTGCTTCCTCGTCAGTTCTCATTGAGTTCCACCACCTCATGGAAGGTCATCAAAGCGTCTTAGAGGCGTGTTGTGCCTTGGGAGACCGTTTTATTTTTTGCTTCCGTATCTGGATCCGTTATCGGGTCAATCTTTGGTTCATCACTAGATGCACTGGCTTGAAGGACCAGGGCCGTCACAACCGATTTTTCCTTGGCCACACTTCAAGAAAAATAGAGGGGACCCGATGGAAGTGAAAAAAATGCAATTCCCACACCCGATGCAAATATGGTGAAGCTATGACTTGCCATTTTTCTATTTTTTTCATAATAAACCATGAAAGTAAAAATGCATAGAATACAAATTTAATGTCATTGGCCCATGGCCTCATCTCATACATGTCAAATACATCGTAAAGGGTATACTTATGTACACGTTACATATATGGAATCAAAAATACAAGTTTTGACATAAAAAACAATAAAAAGGCATTTCATGCTAACACTTGCATGAAATGGAAACTTTAAGTCTACTAGGCATCCAAAGAATGATATGAATCCCGAACCAAGTCTTTGTGCCTGGAACAGGTTACATTTAGCGAGGGGTGAGTATCCTGTGGTGCTCATAGGGAATGAGCATGTTTATACCTAGTATTTTACAATATTATCACCTTAAGGTGAAACATGTCAAAGGGGCTCATGCCACCTAACGTCTATGTTAAGATGAGACTCTGGGATCATTCTAAGTTACTTTAAAGCATTTCTAGCATAAACCATAATATTTATGCAAGTAAACAACATAGGAGCATATGGTGTAACGCAATAGAACATAGGTATCCAAAATTGTCAAATTGTAATCTAGAATGCGTTAATAACCGAAATGGTTCATGCCACCTAGAATCTAAGTTAAGATACTTATGTAGGATTATTCCATATAACACGAAAAGGTTTTAAATTATCTAGGAATACAACACTGGAAATTTAAAGGATGAAATCAATGACACAAAAAGGTTCTTAAGTCTTCAAGGAATGGACACTTGAAACTTAAGGATGAAATCAATGACATAAAAAGATTCTTAAGTCTTTAAGGAATGACACTTGAAACTTAAAGATGAAATCAATGACACAAAAAGGTTCTTAAGTCTTTAAGGAATGGATACTTGAAACTTAAGGATGAAATCAATGACACAAAAATATTCTTAAGTCTTCAAGGATGACACTTGAAACTTAAAGATGAAATCAATGACATGAAAAGGTTCTTAAGTCTTCAAAGAATGGACACTTGAAACTTAAGGATGAAATCAATGACACAAAAAGATTCTTAAGTCTTCAAGGAATGACACTTGAAACTTAAGGATGAAATCAATGACACGAAAAGATTCTTAAATCTTCAAGGAATAACACTTGAAATTTAAGGAAGAAATCAAACAATGTGGATACTCGGATATTACCCGGATTAAAACTGTACTCATTGTAGGGAGCTCTCTATCTCCCGTACTAGAACCAAGTCCTAGCCAAGTCAATTCTTGTTTGATATCCTAAGTCCCAAAATCAACAAGGTGTGAAAATCAAGATATAATATATATCAATGCACTTAGCCAAGTACCATGCACAAATGAGTCATGGAAGTCACACAATATAATGACCCGGGTTTTGATTCAACCCGGTGTAACAGTGATGAACCGAAGATTGACCCGATAATGGATCCAGATGCGGAAGCAAGAAACAAAACAATGGTCTCCCAAGGCATAACACACCTTTAAGACCCTAAGATGACCTTCCATGAGGTCACAGGACCTAAAGGAACAAAGTATGAAAGCAAAGATTGGAAAAATAACAATTTAGCCCCCAGGGGCAAAGTAGTTATTTTAGAAAGTATGGATTCAGGTGCCACCGAGCACACCAATAGAAAGATAATGAAAAACTAACAAAGATGGACTCAAGAATAGCATGGTTTGGAGTCCGGTCGAAGAAGAAACAACAAGATGAAGAAAAGCGGGCCAAACCCGTTAATCAAGGGCAAAATGGTTAATTTGCAACTAAGAAGAGAAATTTGACTCCAAACAAGTCAAATGAGGTCCACACAACCTAAACTAATCATTTTACAACATTCTAAGAGGTTCTAAGAACTTTGGACAAGAATCCCACGAGAAGCCCTTTCCCGGTTCAAACGAAATCCCGTCACTACTTTACTAAAACATGAATAACTCCCACTGTGATTTGAATCTGAGAATGGCATAAGTACCATTGGAAATATGACTCAAAATCCTTGAGTTTAGGCTTAAGAATACCCCATTCGAGTTAGAAATGAGGAAGATATGGTCGTTTGAAGTCAGAACATCAGTGCTGAAACAAAACTGAACAAGCTGGTGAAAGAGGGCTATTTCAGTTGACCGAAATAGAGTTTCAGTCGACCGAAACTCACAGAAACTTTCTTGAAATCATGTTTTTCAGTTTTGGTTGGTTCGGTAGACCGATTTGAACCATCAGTCGACTGAAATAGAGTTTCGGTCGACTGAAACTCCTCAAAAACTGCTGGAAGCTCTACAAAACATGTAAGATTTACAAGGGGACCTATGGGGTTCATTCTATCCACATGCATGGGTCAAAAACTGATCCTTTTTATAGAGAATTGAGCATGTGAGCATGCACGCAAGTGTAATATGGTACTTAAGATGTATCCCGATAGTCCGCGGCCTCAAAATAACCCCAATGCAAAATGTGACCTCTCAATGGCCAAAAATGTCTAAAAATGCAATAAATGAAACCAAAATGCAAAACTTAAAATGAAATGGTGTTTGGCCCTTGGCCACACCTCATACATGATCATAGAGACCCTATGAAAGAGAAAGAATAGAATTCCCACACCCGATGCAATAATGGCGAAACATTGACTTATCATTTTTCAATATTTTCATAATAAACCTTAGAAGCAAAAGTGCATAGAATACAAATAACATGCCATTGGCCTATGGCCTCAACTCATACATGTCAAATATATTGTAAAGAGTGTACTTATATACACATTACATAAATGGAATCAAATATACACATTTTGACATAAAAGACTATAGGTGGCGTTTCAAGCCAACCTTTATAAGAATTAAAGATTTTCAAGTCTACTATCATCCAACCAATGACGAACATCATGAACTAAGTCTTCATACCTGATCAAAACCCCCAGTAACTTCGGGGTGAGTAAACAAGTTTACTCATAGAGAATGAGCATGCATCGACTCGATTTTTTTCAGATTTTTAGACTAACATGATACAGTTCAAAAGGGTCATGCCACTTAACGTCTATGTCAAAGTGAGACTCAGGGATCATCTGAAGCTACCATAGAGTATAAACAACAAGAATCATGATATATATACATATATGAAACAAGTTAAAGTTGGGATAATCTAAGAACACGATAAGAAGGATACTAGAATACAAGGATCAAGTTGTTAAGGCAATTTACATGATTGAAACATTCCAATTAACACGATAGGAGTAATACGCGAAATCAAGAACATGGCATAATATCTATGCAATTTAACAAGGTTGGAACATTCCAATTAACAAGACAAGAAAAGTACATGGAATCAAGGATAATACATAATATCTATGCAATTTAAGAGGGATGGAACATTACATATAACACGAAAAGAGTCTTAAATCTTCAAGGAATATAACACTTGAAATTTAAAGAGAAAGATCACAAATGAAGCATAAAATCTATGCAAAGAAACATGATTGGAGCATTTCACATACACGACAAGGTTTTAATCTTCAAGGAATAGTAACTTGAAATTTAAAGAGTGAAATCAACCAATGTGGAAACTCGGATATCGCCTGGATTAAAATCGTACTCTTGAGATCACTTTAGGGCTACTAACCCATGGATACCTTTCCCTTAGTGCGCACTATAGTGTAGAGGGATATTCCCCCGTACTAGAACCAAGTCCTAGCCATGTCAATTCTTGATTG
This sequence comes from Cornus florida, assembly GCF_030987335.1. Taxonomy (NCBI): domain Eukaryota; kingdom Viridiplantae; phylum Streptophyta; class Magnoliopsida; order Cornales; family Cornaceae; genus Cornus; species Cornus florida. Next base: position 69,368,990 of record NW_026775577.1, read on the forward strand.
ATATCCCAAGTCCCAAACTCAATAAGTTGTGCAAATTAAGATGGTATCAAAATACAAGAAATGCATTAACCACGTTTCATGCACAACCAAGATTTTGGAACACACAAGTCATGCCCTAAGTTCATCAACTATAATGGCATGTGAAATGTCAAGAAGTTAGAGTATGCATCTATATAGATTAGAACCAAGATATATATAGCATATGGAATCCATTGAAGGAAAAATACCACAAGTATAAGATACATGATTTAATTATTTACTAAATAATACATGAATAGTTAAATCGTTCCAAGACAATTGTGCTAGTTCATTAAACACATTAATAAAGTCAAGATACAAGGGGTCATGATTAAATCAATGGAAGCATAAAAAGGGAACTTAATCTACTCAAGGGACGAAGTTATCAAGATTTTAAGGTAAGTCCAAGTGTTCTACAAACAAGGCATGTCAAGGATCATGTCAAGGTCAAGTCTAATATCAAGTTACAAGTTCATTTCACACAAGACACTACCATGTGAATTAAGTTCCATACAAAGGAATTAATTAAATATAAGTTTCAAAACTTATCCAATTATTCTCAAGTTGATACATGTGAAGTGACGCGCGATAATAAAAGCCATTCCTACATGCCAAAATTGATGTAGTGAATGTGCGGTTCAAGGAAAGCCTTTTTGGGTCAAGTTTAAATTTATAAAAACCACTACCAACACTACTACTAACGTAGCAAGAGTGAGTAGGGATCGTCCCAAGGGATTGTGGGGATTGAGCAATGTCGGAGTTGATTGTGGAATCACAATTAGGGCTAATAGGTCGAGTGATCAAACAATTGGTTGGTTGGTTGATTAAAGAGCAACTAAATTAAACTAAGTAATAGCAAAAGAGTGTAATTAAGAGTAAGTAAGAGAGAGAAGAGTCTTGGAGTTTAGAGATCATCACCAAGTAATGCATGTAACGACCCAGTCATTTGCCTTCATTTCCTTTTTTCCTGAAATTTTACAAATGAAATTTTTTCGTTTAATTTTCTTTTCTGGGCTCTGTTTCGTGTCGCTTAGTGTCACCTCGAGTGCTCGGAATTGGTTCCTGAGACTCTTTTCAGTGGATTGACAACTTCCTTTGAGGACTGAGTCATTTTCACATTTTTTGTTTTTCAACACTATTCACTTTTCGTCATTTTCCCTATTTCGTCCTTTTCCCTATTCTGTCTTATCTCTGTTTGTTAGTTTTTGGCACAACCTCACTTCTCATACTTGGAGTTGGTTTTTGACTTCACGTGCCTTTATTTTGAGTGGTTTCCACGAAATACGTATCTTTACTTTTGCAAGAAAGTACTCTAGTTGCTCCCGGTGTCCATAGGGGCATGGATGCAAAGTTCTTTGAAATTATTTTCTTTTCTTGGGGTGTTTTTTGTAAATATCTTTTGAAGATATTTTATTTTAGGGGTTTTTAAGAAAATATTTTTGGAAGATATTTTCGTTCTGGGCCATAAGTGCAGTTTTCACTTTTTAGAGGGGCCATTGTGCAATTAATGAAAGTTATTGCAAAATGTCTTGTTTTGAGCCTAGATCCTTGTACAGGATTCATTTTCACATTTCGTCGAGTTGTGTACTCTTGGAATTTCCTCCTGGTCGATGTTTTCCAGTTTCAGGGTTTCTGGCCCTAGTTTGTGCCAAACTTGTTTTGGACATAACTTTCTGCTCGGGACTTGATTTTCAATGCCGTTTCTTCCGTTATTCATATTTTATCATTTTGAATCTTTTTCATTAACAAAGTTTTGCCATTTGAGCGCGTCTGCTCAAATTTTACTTTTTCGGACCCGACGGGGCCCGTTCGGAGCACTTTTTGAGATTTCTATAAAAGGGGGGTGAGATATTTCATTTTTCATCTTCTCCCCTCTTCATGCACGACCTGGAGCTGCCATGGCAGCCCAAGAGGTGCTGCCATCTTCTCTCTCCTCTTTTGGTTCACTTTTCCTTGATGGAAAGTCTTCGGCCTTAACATTTGTTGTTCCCCTCACCGTGCTCTACCTTTCCCCCTTATTAGAATTTAGTTTTGACCATTTCTTGAGTTTGGTTTTGAGGTCAAGTTATGATTTTGATGTGGCTTTCATAGGGGTTATGTTCACGGAGTTTTCCCCGACAAAACCTAGTAGTTTCGTCGGATTCGGAGCCGTTCCATTTTGATGGCATTTGAGATTTTCATCTCAAATTGAGGTAGGAGATGTTCTAGGTTTAAATTCTTGTTATATAGCACGCTTGTGATGCTTATACTACTTGTTTGCATGATTAAATATAAAATCTAGAGATTTTATTATTTATTTTTCTTGTACGGGATCTAATTTTCCCGGTTGCTCATGACTTGGTTTAAACATGTAGCATGATTTTATATTGCCCATTGATTTGCTCATTGTCGTGTATTAAAATTAGAACATTTGAATAAGTATTAAAGATTTTATTTAATATTTATTTTAGGTGAAAGATTAATTCACACGGCCTTAATTAGCTTGAAAAATTAATATGTGTTAGCATATTATATTAGGCCTTAGCATGCTCTTCAACATAGTTGAATTTGAAAGTAATTGGAGGTGTTTTGAAAATTAGTAATTATTAATTAATTTGATTAATTAATTTGCCCCGAGTGCACTATTCACTCTATTTAAATTCTGACTTGATATTCTTGATTTACATGCCATATAGCTTCACATATATTTGATTTAGAATATTCGGTTAGGTTTTGAAACCTTTTATTTAATTAAATTCCATGTTTAAGATTTAATCCTCATGGTGATATACAACTTAGAATTGAATTGTGGCATGCTAGAAAATTAAGCTTAGGTATAGTTGTTCACATATATAAAATTGAGATTACTTGCATGAGAATTGTAACTTTTATTTTATATTTAACTTTAGTGAAAGTTTAATTCACATGGTTGTAAATTGAAAGAAATAAACTTGTAATGTGATATTTCACTAGTCCTTGGCATGTTCTCTAAGATATGTTAAATTGAGAGCATTTGGTTAAGTTTGAAAATCTAGGGATTTTAATTAAAAGAATTAATTAAAATCTATTTAATGGTCTCCTTAGCTTAATTAAGTTTTTAACTTGATAATTGTATTGATCATGACTTGTTACTAGCATATATTAATTTGGGACTATTAGAAGTTGTTTTAGAGCCTTGGTAATTAAATTAGCATGATTTAATTAAAGTTCTACTTTGTTGTTCCAACAACGTAATTGAGTTTTAGAATGGATATAGGTGATGAGCAAACCATGTCCTTTAACATGTATTAAATTGAGGTTATTTGGAATTGAATCGGAATCTAAAGAATTTAATTGTGTTTATCTATTTAAATTCTTTCAATTTGCTCCATGATCTAGTTGTGTTTTAGAAGTGGTTTCTATATTCAAATCATGGACTTAAACTTGTTGTATATTCATTTGGTTATGTTTTGAACATTGGATAACATAGTTGCTATGTTTGTATTCGTGATAATATGTTTTCCTTATTGAATATATTGTTGCCTTGTGTAATGATTTGCACACTTCATGTTTAACATCTTTCATGCATAGCGTGTAACGAATCGCACACTAAAGATTCGACATTCATCATATCATATTAGTTATGGATTTAGAGCATGTATTGTATAGGTTTCCAAATTTGGTTTTGCTTAGTAGATAGTTGATTATCTTGTATATTCCTATTGCTATATGCGTTGTTGCACAACTTGTTGATTTTGGAAACTTGGGGATGTCGTTGTTTGACTATGGCTAGGACGTGGTTCTAGTACGGGGGATAGTCCCTCTATATATAGTCTAGTGCGCACATAGGGAGGTTACCCATGGGCTAGTAACCCTAAAGTAACTATGTTGTCAGTCTGATCCGGCATGACACCCGAGTATCCACTTTGTTTGATTTCGCATTTCATTTTCAAGTTGATAACTAGATGATGTTATAACTTGTTGTTTCTTATTTGTCGTTCCATTTTAAGTTACAGGATGTTAACTTTGCGAAATTATGCTTTATGCATTGTATTGGAAGTTCCAATGTTGGTTAAATTGCATCGATATTGAAAATCGTGTTTTAATGTTCTAATAAAGCTTAGGATTGATCCTATTGATTCATTTATAACATAGACGTTAGGTGGCATGAACCACTACTGTTATTTTGTGCTTTAGATTCTAAGTTGATGGCTTTGAGAACTTAAACCTTGTTGCATTGTATAACATGCTCTTTTGTTGTTAAATTGCATGGATAATGTGATTCTTGTTAACTTGTATTCAAATATGCTTTTGTCATGTGGTATGGATTACTCTAGACCTAGTTCAATTGTATTGAAAATGCAAATCATGTTAATCTATGCTCAAGCATTCTTCTTGTCGTGTTCTTTGGATTATCCCAACCATGATTCATTTCATACACGTATGTATATCATGATTCTTGTTGCTTAGACTCTAAGGTAGCTTAGGATGCTCCCCGAGTCTCACTTGAACATAGACGTTAGGTGGCATGAGCCCCTTTAACATGTTTCACCTTAAGGTGATAAATTTGTAAAATGCTAGGTCGATGCATACTCATCTCCTACGAGTAGCTTTATGTTACTCACCCCTACGATACTGGGGCATATTTCAGGTACAAAGACTTGGTTCATGAAGCCTAGCACTCCTTGGATGTCGTGTAGCTTTCAAGTTTCATTTTACGCAAATGTTAGCATGAAATGTCATTTTGTAGACTTATATGTCAAAATATGTATATTTGATTCCATGTATGTGATGTGTACTTGAGTACACTTCTTTCAATGTATTTGATATGTATGAGATGAACCCGGAGGCCAATGAACATTATATTGTATTCTATGTATTTTTTAACTTCATGAAATATTGTGAAAATCTTGAAAAATCGCAAGTCATTGCTTCACCATGGTTGCATCGGGTGTGGGAATTCCATTCTCATTCTTTCATAGGGTCTCATAAATCATGTTTGAAGTGTGGCCAAGGGCCAAATGGTCATTTGATCCCGTTTTGTATTTTTGGATTCCGAGTTTTCATTCCAAGTTCCATTTTTGCCTTTTTGCCCGTTGGGGGGTCGGATTTTGTATCGGTGGTATTTTTAAGTCATGGACCATTGTAGCATGTTCAAATAGGTAAGTTACGTTTGCGTGCATGGTCGTTTCTGGGCAAAACGTTATCGTTTGTGTTTTGAGCCTCTTGTGAATTTATTTCGTATTTTTTTTGCATATTATGATCTTGGGGCATTATGGACCTTTCACATCAGTTTTATTTTCTTCTTTTGACATGGTTGAATAGAAAACATGATTTTAGGGGGGGTTTCTTCTTCGTGTTTTTCCAGAAAATGTCGTCTTGGTACCGGAAATCCCCTGTGAAGTTTCAGCTTCCAGTTTTGATTTAGTAGCTTTATGACCCACTTGTTCAGTTCTGATCTAGGGGCATTTTGGGGATTTCACAGTGAGTTTTTTTCGATTCCGTCCACATTATCAGGTAGAAAACTCGATTTTAGGGGGGGTTTCTTCTTTGTGTTTTTCCAGAAAAACTCGTCTTGACCTCCGTTTCAAGCCTCAGTTCTAGGCAGATAAAAAAAAATGTAGCAGCAGCCAAGGGCTGCCACTAGCCATGTCTTTGGGCGCCGGCATGCACGCCGGTGGGCTCGCGCACGGGCGTCGTGTGCGCCATGGCCCCTCGTCGGGCCGCCGTGACGTCAATTCTTTTTTTGGGCTTTTCTCCTTCGTCCGGACTCCAATTCAAGTGAATTTTTTTTGAACTTGACTAATTTTTCGCTGTCTTTCCAACGGTGTACTCGGTTGCACCCGGTTCTTTCAGGATAATTATCATTTTACCCTTTTTGCTTTAAGTGCTTGTTTTTCTTCGTCATGCCGTTTCTCCTTCGTTCGGACTCTGAATCATACGATTCTTGAGTCCATCTTGATTAGTTTTTCGTTGTCCTTCTAGCGGTGTGCTCGGTGGCACCCGAATCTACAATTTTTAGAAATGACTATTTTGCCCCCTGGGGGCTTATTTGTCATATTTTCGATCTTTTGCTTCTGCATCAGTTCTTGTTGAGTTCCACGACCTCATGGAAGGTCACTTTGACTTCTTAGAGTCTTGTTTTCTGTTTTCGCTTCCGCATTCGGATCCGTTATCGGATCATCCTTACGGTTCATCACAGGACACGCTGGCCTAAAAACCAGGGTCGTCACAATGCATTTCTATATTATTGACAAGTGATTAATGAGGGCAATTAGGGTGTTGCAATATTGTTGTGTGTGTATTTGGTTGATTCAACAAGCAAGGATGACTAGTTAAGCATGTATTGTCTAAACATCATGTGAAAGGCATAATATATCTAAGCAATGAAGCATATATTGTCTAAACAACGTGTGAAAGGCACAATAAATCAAAACAAGTCATTAATCCTTTCATTAGGCTCACAATCCAAATACAACACAAGATTAGAGCCATATGCTAATTGTATTCAAAAGCTTGGATCATCAAACAACAAGCATAGATTGTCCTCCCATTTAACACTACACTATAACTACACTACATCTACATTACTAGCATGAAAATAAACTAGGGGAGAGGCACAATCTATCAAGAGATAAGCATGAACCATTAAGAGAATCACAAAAGCATTCTTTTAAGCACAATGTTTTGACAATCTCTAAATCTATGGCATCAATACACATAGACATGCATCAATAACACAAAATCTAGAGACAAGAACATGAACATCAATTCTAGCATACATAGACATATGAATAGAATGAAATGATCAATTGGAAGCATTAAACCACACAAATCATTGATTAAACAAGATCTATATATATCAAAGTATCAAAACATTATTTACAACACTAATCCCTCAATAATACACAAGATTAAGATATAGAAAGCATGCTTGGGGCTAACTCTAGCCCCAAGAGGATGTCTAGCCACTTATAGTAAGGATGCTCCAACCCTCAAGGGCTAACTCCATGGAAGAAGTTTGCTCCTTGTTGATGAAGATCTCCAATGGTGTCTCTAACCTCCTCCTCCTCTAAACTTCCTCTCTAAGAGATGATAAAAATAATGTTGGCTCCCCCTTGAAAAAATAATCGTTATCCTTATATAGGTAGGTCAAAATGACACCCAAAATGAGCTGGGGTCGAACACACAATATTCCCTAATGATTGGATAAAGGACAACTTTCAATGAGATGGAATTTTAACTTTTTCGCACTAGAGGAAGTTCGATCGATCGAAAGAAAGTGAGATCAATCGAACTTAGGCTGGATCGATCCAACTGGCTGAGCTTTTTGGAAAAAGACAAATCCGAAATATTTATGGGAGATGTTTATGTGTGACGACCTTGGTTTTTTTAGGCCAGCGTGTCCTGTGATGAACCGAAGGTTGACCCGATAACGAATCCGATAAGTGAAAGGGAACACAGAAAACAAGACTCTAAGAAGTCAAAGTGACCTTCCATGAGGTCGTGGAACTCAATGAGAACTGATGCGGAAGCAAAAGGTAAAAAATATGACAAATAAGCCCCTAGGGGCAAAATAGTCATTTTTAAAAAATGTGGATTCGGGTGCCACCGAGTATACCGCTGGAAAGACAGCGAAAAATTAACAAATCTAGACTGAAGAATCACTTGATTCGCGTCCGGATGAAGAAGATATGAAACTTCAAAGTTTCATAAAAACCAACTTTTGGGTTTCAAAACAGTGCGGCAAGGGTAATTGATAAGGGGTAAAATGGTCTTTTTAGACAAAATTGGATGCAACTGAGCATACCGGTAGATAGACTAGGAAAAAATTAATGAATCTAGACTCAAGAATCACTTGATTCGGAGTCCGGATGAAGAAGATATGAAACGTCAAAGTTTCAAAAAAACTAACCTTTGAGTTTAAAATCAGTGCGGCAAGGGTACTTTACAAAGGGTAAAATAGTCTTTTTAGATAGAATTGGATGCAACCGTGAATACCATTGGATAGACAAGCAAAAAGTAATAAACTTAGACTAAAAAATCACTTGATTTGGAGTCGGGACGAAGAAGATATGAAGCCTCAAAGTTTCAAAAAAATTAGACTTATTTTCCGGGTAAGAAATCGGGGCAGGAATAGTGTTTTAACAGCAAGCACCAATTAAATTTTTTTCCAGAACCGAGGCTAAAAACGGACCCTTAAACGAGTTTTTCTAGAAAAACACGAAGAAGAAACCCCCCTTAAAATCACGTTTTCTACCCGACTATGCAGAAGAAACCAAAAAAATACGATATAAAGTCCCTAAAATGCCCCTTGAATAGCCTAGGTCAAGATGGACCCAAAAAGCTGCTACAAGCAATTTTTTTCCAGAAACAGCCAGAACAAAGAGTAAAAACGGGCTAGTAGATGAATTTTTATGGAAAAACACAAAGAAGAAACCCCCTTCAAAATTGAGTTTTCTATGTGACTCGTAAGAGAATTCAATAAAAACGCAATGTAGAATGCGCGAAATGCCCCTCCATGAAATCTGGTCATGGAGGTCCAAAAAACTGCTAAAAAAAAAAAACAGAAAGCTGAACTTCGTAAGCGATTTCTGATGCCAAGACGACATTTTCTGGAAAGACACAAAAAAGAAACCCCCCTAAAATCATGTTTTCTATTCAACCATGTTGAAATAAGGAAATAAAACTGAATTGAAAAGTCTAAAATACCCCTAGATCAGAATATGCAACAAAAACGCAAAACGAAATCGTAGGAGGCTCAAAACACAAAGGATGAGGTTTTGCCTGGAAACGACTATACACGTAAACGTAACTTACCTATTTAGATGCGCTACAATGGTCCATGGCTTAAAAATATAGCTGATGCAAAATTCGACCCCCCAACGGGCAAAAAGGCAAAAATGGACTTGGAATGGAAAATATGGAATCCAAAAATGTAAAATGGAGTCAAATGACCATTTGACCCTTGGCCACACTTCATACAAGATTAATAAGACCCTATGAAAGAATGAAAATAGAATTCCCACACCCGATACAACCATGGTGAAGCAATGACTTGCGCGATTTTTCAAGGTTTTCATAATATTTCATGAAGTTAAAAAGTTGTATAGAATATAATACACATGTCATTGGCTTCCGGCCTCATCTCATACATGTCAAATACATTGAAAGGAGTGCACTTATGTACACATTACATACATGGAATCAAAGAATACAAATTTTACATATAAGTCTACAAAATGACGTTTCCTGCTAACATTTGCATGAAATGGAGACTTGAAAGCTACACGACATCCAAGGAATGCTAGGCATCACGAACCAAGTCTTCGTACCTGAAATATGCTCCAGTATCGTAGGGGTGAGTAACATAAAGCTACTCGTAGGAGATGAGCATGCATCGACCTAGCATTTTACAAATTTATCACCTTAAGGTGAAACATTTTAAAGGGGCTCATGCCACCTAACGTCTATGTCCAAGTGAGACTCGGGGAGCATCCTAAGCTACCTTAGAGTCTAAGCAACAAGAATCTTGATATACATACGTGTATGAAACGAATCATAGTGGGGATAATCCAAAGAACACGATAAGAAGAATGCTTGAGCATAGATTAACATGAATTGCATTTTTAATACAATTGAACTAGGTCTAGAGTAATCCATACAACATGACAAAAGCATATTTGAATACAAGTTAACAAGAATCACATTATCCATGCCATTCAACAACAAAAGAGCATGTTATACAATGCAATAAGGTTTAAGTTCTCAAAGCCATCAACTTAGAATCTAAAGCACAAAATAACAGTAATGGTTCATGCCACCTAACGTCTATGTTATAAATGAATCAATAGGATCAATCCTAAGCTTTATTAGAACGTTAAAACACGATTTTCACTATCGATGCAATTTAACCAACATTGGAACTTCCAATACAACGCATAAAGCACAATTTGACAAAGTTAACATCCTGTAACTTAAAATGGAACGACAAATAAGAAACAACAATACAATATCATCTAGTTATCAACTTGAAAATGAAATGCGAAATTAAACAAAGTGGATACTCGGACGTCATGCCGGATCAGACCGACAACATAGTTACTTTAGGGTTACTAGCCCATGGGTAACCTCCCTATGTGCGCACTAGACCATATAGAGGGACTATCCCCCGTACTAGAACCACGTCCTAGCTATAGTCAAACAACGACATCCCCAAGTTTCCAAAATCAACAAGTTGTGCAACAACGCATATATCAACAGGAATATGCAAGATAATCAACTATCTACTAAGCACAACCAAATTTGGAAACCTATACAATACATGCTCTAAATCCACAACTAATATGATATGATGAATGTCGAATCTTTAGTGTGCGATTCGTTACACGCTATGCATGAAAGATGTTAAACACGAAGTGTGCAAATCATTACACAAGGCAACAATATATTTAATAAGGAAAACATATTCTCATGAATACAAACATAATAACTATGTTATCCAATGTTCAAAACATAACCAAATGAATATACAACAAGTCTAAGTCCATGATTTGAATATAGAAACCACTTCTAAAACACAACTAGATCATGGAGCAAATTGATAGAATTTAACTAGATAAACACAATTAAATTCTCTAGATTTCAGACTCAATTTTAATTTAATACATGTTAAAGGGTATGGCAAGGTCATCACCTATATCCATTTTAAAACTCAATTAGGTTGTTAGAACAACAAAGTAGAACTTTAATTAAATCATGCTAATTTAAATCTCAAGGTTCTAAAACAACTCTAGATAGTCCCAAATTAATATATACTAGTAAACAAGTCATGGCCGATACAAATATCAAGTTAAAACCTTAATTGACCACAAAATAGATTTTAATTAATTCTTTTAATTTAAATCTCTAGATTTTCAAACTTAACCAAATACTCTCAATTTAACATATCTTAGAGAACATGCCAAGGACTAATGTAATATCACATTACAAGTTTATTTCATTCAATTTAAGACCATATGACTTAACCTTTCACTAAAGTTAAATATAAATTAAAAGTTGCAATTCTCATGCAATTAATCCCAATTTAATATATGTGAACAACTATACCTAAGCTTAATTTTCTAGCATGCCACAATACAATCCCAAGTTGTATATCACCATGAGGATTAAATCTTAAACATGGAATTTAATTAAATGAAGGGTTTGAAAGCCTAATCGAATATTCTAAATCAAATATATGTGAAGCTAGATGGCATGTAAGTCAAGAATATCAAGTCGGAATTTAAATAGAGTGAAAAGTGCACTCGGGGCAAATTAATTAATCAAATTAATTAATAATTACTAATTTTCAAAACACCTCCAATCACTTTCAAATTCAACTATGCTGGAGAGCATGTTAAGGCCTAATTTAATATGCTAACACATATTGATTTCAAGCTAGTTAAGGCCATGTGAATTAATTTTTCACCTAAGATAAATATTAAATAAAATCTTTAATACTTGTTCAAATTCCCTCAATTTAATATATGTCAATGACCATTTTATAGAGTATTATATTGCCATGCTACATGTTTAAAACAAGTCATAAGCAACCGGGAAAATCAAATCCAATACAAGAAAATTAAATAATAAAATCTCTAGATTTCATATTTAAGCATGCAATCAAATTGTATAAGCATCAATAGCATGTTATATAACAAGAATTAAACATATAACACCTCCTACCTCATTTTGAGATGAAAACCTCAAAGGCCCACCGAAAAAAAAGTGTTCCGAATCCGCCGAAACCGAAGGGTTTTGTCGGGGACAACATGATCTATATGAATCACCAAGAAGCCCCATGAAAATCCAAACTTGGCCTCAAACCCAAACTCAAAACTTGGCCAAAAATGGTTTCTAATAAGGGGTAATGGTAGAGAACGACAAGGCGAACAACAAATGCTAAGGTCGAAGGATTTCTACCAAGGAAATCAAGGGGAGGAGAAGAAAGAGTGAAGGCAGCCACTTGGGCTCCCATGGCTGCCAGCCAAGAGGAGGAAGAAGGTCTAAAAATCTAATTTTAAAAATTAGGGCAACATATTTATAGAAATCTCAAAAAGTACCTCGAAAGGGCCCCGCCGGGTCCGAAAAAGTGGATTTTGAGCAAACGCGCTCAAACATTAAAACTCCGTGAACAAAAAAAAATTAAAATAATAAAATATGAACAACGGAAGAAACAGCGTCAAAAACTGAGTCCCAAGCAGAAAGTTATGCACCGAACAAGTTCGGCGGCAACCGGGTCCAAAAACTCTGAAACTGGAGAAAAATGACCAGAAGGAAATTCTATGAATTTACGAGTCAACAAAAAGTGAAAATGAATCCCGTACGAGGATCCAGGCTCCAGACGAGACATTTTTGCAATAACTTTCGTTAATTGCACAATGGCTCTTACAAAAAGGGTTAACTACGAAATTGCCCCAGAATGAAAATATCTTCCAAAAGATATTTTCTTAGATGCCCCTGAAATAAAATATCTTCAAAAGATATTTACGAAAAACACCCCAAGAAATGAAAAAGATTCTGAAGAATTGTGTATCTATGCCCCTGTGGACACCGGGAGCAACCAGAGTACTTTCTTGTAAAAGTAAAGATACGTATTTCGAGGAAACCACTCAAGATGAAGGCACGTGAAGTCAAAAACCAACTCCAAGCATGAGAAGTGAGGTTGTGCCAAAAACTGAAAAACGGAGATAAGACGAAATAGGAAAAATGACAGAATAGGGAAAAGACGAAATAGCGCATAGTGTCCGAAAAACGAAAAATGCGAAAATAACTCGGTCTTCAAAGGAAGTTGTTAATTCACATGAAAGAGTCTCAGAAACCAATTCTGAGCACTCGAGATGACACTAAGCGACACGAAATAGAGCTCAGAAAAGAAAATTAAACGAAAAAAATTCATTCGTAAAATTTCAGGAAAAAGGAAAGGAAGGCAAATGACTGGGTCGTTATATTATAGGAAAATGACAAAAGTGATTAGTGGGTGGTACAGCTGTGGATATGATTAATCATTTGGATAAGGACAAAGGTGTTCGATCGATCGAAGAATGATGTTGGATCGATCGAACTTTGGACTTAATTGCTTTGGGTCAAGGCTTGGATCTATCTTGAAGTGCTGAGATCAATCAATGTTCGATCGATAGAACCTTGGACTTGGATCGATCGAACTTGCTGCTTTGCTTCATTTTGATTCTTTCTTTCTCCACTTTGCTCCTTTCTTTGTTTAATCTCAGAATTGCTTCAATTAAGCTCTTATTTGGCTGAGTTAGCTTATTTTTGGGATAAGTGCCTGAAAATCGAAATAATACGAAATCAATCTAAAACGGTAAAGTAAGATAGATAAAGGTACTAGAATGCCTAAGCTTAAGGGGTTTAAATACACATTTTTCAGTGCTCATCATGAAGGAACTAGTCAAGGAAGGCATGATTACCAAGTTAGAAACTTAATCAAGACCAATGAGCCATTGAATGGACTTTAATTAATTCATTTAAATAAAATCTCTAGGTTTTGAAATTCATCTAAATGATCTCAAACTAACATATGTTATACAACATGTCAAGACTTGATTTAAAAGCATGATACAAGTACATTTCATGCAAGGTACGGCCATGAGTATTAAACTTTAATACTACAAAAATAATAATTGAAAGGTTTCAAAACCTAATCAAATATTCTAGATTTAATATATATGAAACTATACGACATGCATATCAAGAATGTCAAGTCGGAATTCCAATGGAGTGAATAATACACTCGGAATAAATTAATTAATCAAATTAATTAAATATTACTAGATTTCAAAACTTCTCCGATTACTCTCAAATTAATCTATGTTGAAGAGCATGATAGGGCCTAATATAATATGCTAACACATGTTGATTTAAAGCTAGATAAGGCCACATGATTTAATATTTTATTCAAGATAAATATTAAATAAAATCCTCGTTACTTGTCCAAATGTTCTAGATTTAATATATGTCAATCAACATATCATGGTGTAATATAATATCATGTCACATGTTTAATACAAGTATCAATCCACCAGGAAAATCAAATCTCATACAAGAAAAATAAATAATAAAATCTCTAGATTTTATATCCAAGCATGTAAATAGGTTGTATAAGCATCACAATCATGCAATATAACATGAAAGTAAATTATAACACCCCATACCTCAATTGAGATGAAAATCTCAAAAGCCCACCGAAAGAAAAAGTGCTCCGAATCCGACGATACCGAAGGGTTTTGTTGGGGACAACACGGTGAACAAGAATCCGAAGGAAGCCCAATGAAAATAACAACTTGACTTCAAACCTGAACTCAAGAAATGGTCAAAAATGGATCCTAATAAGGGTGAAAAGTGTGCGTCGTCAAGGCGAGCAATAAACACTACGGCACGACAACGTTTTACACAAGGGAAGTGGCTAGAAAAAGAAGAAGAAGAAAGACAGCCCCTTGGCTGCCATGGCTACCGGTCAAGAGAGAGGAGGGAGAGAGAAAAATCAGATATTTTCTCTTAAGTCACCCTATTTATAGAAAAACCTTAAAAGTGCCCCGAAAGGGCCCTGCTGGGTCTAGAAAAACTCTATGAACAAAAAAGATTCAAAATGAGAAAACATGAACAATGGAAGAAATGACGTCAAAAACCGAGTCCCGAGCAGAGAGATATGCCCTAAACAAGTTCAGCGACAACCGGATCTAGAAACTCTGAAATTGGAGAAAAACGACCAGAAGAAAATTCTATGAATTTATGAGTCGACAAAAAGTGAAAATGAATCCCGTACGAGGATCCAGGCTCCAGACGAGATATTTTTGTAACAACTTTCGTTAATTGCACAATGGCCCCTCCAAAAAGGGTTAACTACAAAACTGCCCCAGAATGAAAATATCTTCCAAAAGATATTTTCCTAGATGCCCCTGAAATAAAATATCTTCAAAAGATATTTACGAAAAATACCCCAAGAAACGAAAATAATTCCATAGAACTATGCATCCATACCCCTATAGACACGGGGATCAACCAGAGTACTTTCTTATAAAAGTAAAGATACGTATTTCGAAGAAACCACTGAAGATGAAGATACATGAAGTCAAAAACCAACTCCGAGCATAAAAACTGAGGTTGTGACAAAAACTGACAAACGGGGAAAAGACAGAATAAGGAAGAAGACGAAATAGGGAAAATGACGAAAAGTGAATAGTGTCTGAAAAGTGAAAATGCGGAAATGACTTGGTCCTCAAAGGAAGTTGTCAATCCGCACGAAAGAGTCTCAGAAACCAATTCCAAGCACTCGAGATGACACTATGTGACAAGAAACAGAACTCAGAAAATAAAATTAAACGGAAAAAATTTATCTGTGAAATTTCAGGAAAAAGGAAAGGAAGGAAAATGACCGGGTCATTACACACAAGGTATGCCTTAGACATTGAAGCTACGATGGCATATTAAATGTCATATAAGTAAATATGTATACTAACAAGTCAAATCATAACTTTAACTCGTACAATACTATCATGTGATCATAAAGCAAGTTCCAAATTATAAATTTGGCAAGAATTCAATATCAAAGCATAATTAACTCGATGAAAACATAAAATGAATTTAATCAACTTAAAGGATTAAATTCTCAATACTGCAAGGCAACTCTAAATATTCTATGAACAAGATATGTCAAAGGTCATGTCAAGGACTAATTTAATATCAAGTTACAAGTTCATTACATACAAAACACAACCATGTGAATTAAATTCCATACAAAGGAAACAATTAAATATAAGTCTCAAAACTTATCCGATCATTCTTTATTTGATACTCGTGAAAGGACTTATCAAGGTTATCAAGAATATCAAGTCAGAAAGTTAATCAAGTCCATGGAACCATTGAATAGATTTTTATTAATTCATTTAATTAAAATCTCTAGATTTTGAAACTCATCCAAATACTCTCAAATTAAAGCATGTTATTGAACATGTCAAGACTTAATTAATAGCATAATACAATTGAATTCCATGCACGGTACAACCATGAGGATTAAGCCTTCATACAAGAAAATAATTAAATGAAAGGTTTCAAAACCTAATCAAATATTTTTGATTTAATATATATGAAAGTATATGGCATGCTTATCAACAATATAAAGTCAGAAATCCAATGAAGTGAATAGTACACTAGGAATAAAATTAATTAATCCAATTAATTAATTATTACTAGATTTTAAAACATCTCCGAATACTCTCAAATTCACATATGTTAAAGAGTATGTTAGGGCTTAATTTAATATCACATTACATGTTGATTTCAAGCTAGATAAAACCATATGAGTTAAATTTTCATTCAAGAAAATAATTAAATAAAAGTTTCAATACTTATCCAAATGCTCCCAATTTACTATATGTCAATGAACATATCAAGGTCTAATTTACCCTCAAACTAGCACACAAATCTAGTACTGATTATCAAGACAAAAAATGGACCTTTTATTAAAACTTTATTGTTTTAGGTGCGCTTATTCTTTTCACTCATTTTTTTTTTTTTTTTTTTTTAGAGGATCAAAGATGAAAGCATAGTGCAATGTATTGATCTATTAAGCTTTCTAGCGATTCATGAGGTCGAGCATTAGGTCAATGACTCCCAAACCAGACAGCTTTAGGGCACTAGGTGTTCAAACACCCCTACGGACTTACAAGCTCAAATCAACTATGCTACAAATCAAGACAACAACCATCTAATCATTTCCCACTTCTCAATTTTTGAGAGAAGTCCTCACTTTTTTTTTTTATATTATTATTAAACAATTATTAACCTAGAGTTTGGGCCCTCCACCTTTCAGCGCGAGAAGTTCAGTGTTTGATGAGGCTAGAATCCCAGCTACTTAGTGAAAAGGGGTTCTTATCCACCTTTATAAAAAATGAAAGCTTTCAATGCACTACTAGCTCAATTGGGATATAACCAATTCAGCAATTAACAAAGCATGTACCCCATAAATGAATGCTAGTATGCGCCGGTGCTAGTGCAGAATACTAGAGTGAATCTCAAAACAATCACAAAATCAAGATTATGTGGACCAGAAGTGCAAACAAGATATCAATCTTTCAAAAAATTTACTCCTAAATGGCATTCATAAGGTATACAAGGAGTATTGGACTCTAAAGTCAAGTAATTTTTAAATTTTAAGCAATATAGTCCTTAAAAGATCAAAATCATAGCTAGGTATGGACCAATCATAGAAATATCCCTCAAATACACGAGTCATGCTAAAAGTTTGAATTTAAAACTATCACTGTAGAGCACCATTCCCCCCTAAACTTAAATTGCACAATGTCCTCAATGTGCAAAGAGAATAAAGGAAAGAGTATACCAGTGCAACTGAGCAAGAATGATCGGGACTGAAGTATCCGAAGTGGGTGGCATTGCCCCCCCAAACTTGGGATGAACTGTGGTCCTGAAAATTGGCACTTGGATAAACTTATCAGATAACAAAATGGGATAATCAGTGCACAGTGAACATGCAAGTGTAAATGGGATAAACAAATTACGAAATGAGAGAGGTATAAGGGTGGTCCTGGAAATTGGGTAGCACTCTCTCACTGAAGTCACTGTGATGCACCTGATGGAGTCAAACATACAGATATGAGAATACAATCATATGACATCCATAGCAAAAATAGATATATAAAATAGAGAAAGTGCAGGTACAACAAAAATATCAAAGCCGACAGACCGGCTGTAAAAATAATACAGTGACAATAATAAAGTATCAAAAGGAGAGAGGGGTCATAAGATAGAAAAGACTAGGAGCTCAGGAAGATGAGGTAGGACGGGCAGGTCTAGCTCTACGGATGTCTCTGGATAAATCTCTGAACATGGTCGCGACATCCGTGCGGAAGGTAGCGAACTCCGCTCTATGGGCCGTGAGGTCAGCTCTGATGGCACAAACAGCGTCCTCGAGTGTCTGCAGATGCACTCCGAAGCCGGGGGTCAAGTCTGGTATGGATGAGGCAAAAGACAACTCCTGGGTCTGCTCCTGCTCGTGGATAGGTGACCTGGCTAGAGAATGCTGAGCTGCGTCATCCACTAAGTGCTCCAAGTCAATGTCTATATCAATGTCATTATGCTCGGTAGCTGGATCAACTAGTGCACCGTCTGCTGCAGGAGCTGCTACTGCTGGTGCCGGGGCTGCCTGTGCTGCCGCCTCCTCCTTTAATTCAAACTCTGCAGCCGCCAGTACGGCATGGATCTACAGGCGAGTGATAATAGCTCTATAGCTCTTGTCCCAGTCCTTCTTGAGGAAGTGACAGGAACCTTTCTCGGGGTCCTCCTGCGGGTGGATGAGATAACGCTGGTCAACAAGAATCTGGGTGATGAGGTGGCTGAATGATATGATCACCAATGATGCATGATGTAGTGGGTGAACCGGGGTCCTTAAACTTTAGAAGAGTGTTATGTTGCAAAATTGAGCTTACTTGCTCGGTCAAAACCACTTTTCTTGGTGCTTGGCTCTTGTTCTTCCGCTTTTGGGTGCACAAGTCTTTTAAGAATTTGGCATAAGCCGGAATTTGCTTGATTGCATCCAATAGTGGAAGGTTAACTTTTACTTGCCTAAACATTTCCGTGATTTAATTGGTTTTTGCCTTTTGCTTGTCTTTTGAAATGGATCCTTTTAAGGCATCCGGAAATGGAACCTTTGGTTCAAACACTTTTTCAGAATTTTCTTTGGAACTCTCTTTAACACAAGAAGTTTTCAAATCATTTTTCAATAAAACCTTTTCAACATCATTTTTCAAAACTTCTTTTTGAAACACATTTTTCAAAACTTTCTCATTTGCAAGATCATGTGTATGTAATGAAGAAGGAATGGGATGTGAAACGGGATGGGTGACAACTTGAGGTTGCACCGATTCACTCTCTTCATTGGATATTTCAACTTAATTGTCCACAACTCTACCACTCCGTAAGGTAGTCACCGCATGAACATGTTCAATGGTATGCCCTTCCGATGAGGAATGGGTTTCCACAACACATTGTTGTTTAAGTGGGGCATTAATGGGCATCTTTCCCTTCTCTCTTACATTAAGAGTGCTTGCTATTTGCCCTACTTGGGTTTCTAGCTTAGCAATGGATTGAGAGTGAGAATGAAGTAATTGTGTGTTAGCCTCAAGAGTCCCCAAAGCATTTAAAACTTTTTCTTTAAAGGCGGGACTTCTAGTGTTTCCTTGGGAATAAGATTGGTTGCGAAAATGAGAATTAGCAAATTGATTCCCTTGTGATTGATAGGGTCTACAACCTTGGGATCCTTGGTTTTGAAGTGGAGGTGGAAGGTATTTCCCTTGGAAACCACCTTGGGAAGAGTTTAAGCCTTCTCCTTGGTTTTTCCAAGAGAAATTCAGATGATTCCTCCAACTTGGATTATAATGAGTACCATATGGATTGTTCCCTTGGTTTACAAAAGCCACATTGACTTGTTCATTAGGTTCATTATGCACTTGTCTATAAGGACAATGAGAAGTAGAATGAAGAACACTAGAACAAGTCATACATGGTTCATTTGATGCACGATGAGAATGGTTAGGGAATGAAGATACTTGGTTCGCTGAGTTTTGGTTAATAAAAAATTGATCAAACCTTTGAGACAAAGACTTCATTTCGGCGGCTATTTCATTTGAATGTTCGACTTGATGTAAGCTTACACTCTTCCTACCTTGTGAATTTTTACCATTCTTGGATGATAGTGTTCTATGCAAAGAATTTTCACTCATGCTTTCATAAAGACGCTACACGTCATCCTCATGCCTATCAATGTGAGAGCTACCCATGGAAGCATCAACCATACCCTTATAGTTGTCCGATAAGCTCTCAAAGAAGTATTGAACTAATTGCCATTTGGGCATGTCATGATGTGGACACTTCCTAAGCAATTTATTGAAGTGTTCCCATGCCTCATGAAATGTTTCTCCATCCCCAAGTGAAAATTCTCGAATTGAGGTCCTCATGGCATTGGTCTTAGAAACCGGATAGTACTTCTTCAAGAACTCTTGTTGTATTTCCGCCCAAGAAGTGATTGAAAAAGGCCTAAGATTGTTAAACCAATACTTTGTTTTGTCCTTTAAGGTAAATGGAAAAAGTTTGAGTCTTAAGACCTCTTCCGACATGTCCGTATATTTTACGATGGAACATACTTCAAGAAACTCATCCAAATGCTTATAAGGTTCTTCACTAGGAATTCCATGAAAGTTAGGAAGCATTTGAATAGTTTGTGCTTTAATTTCATAATGATGTGCTCTAAATGGTGGTAATTGAATGCATGTGGGTGCATTATATTCATTAGGCACATAGTGATCTCTTAAAGCAAGAGGTGGATTAGCTACTTGAGGTGCAACATGAACACCTTGGTTATGAAATCCTTGATTGATGACGGGAGGTCGTGGAGCATACATTGGCCTTGGCATTCCATACGGAACTTGGCCTTGTTGTTGTGGTGGTTGGTGAATGAATGGCCTAGGCATGCCTAATGGTACTTGTATGTTCTCATTGTGCACATTGGGATGAAGGATACCTTGTTGGTCTATGTAACCAATGTCCTCAATATGGTCATCATTATGGTCATCCATTGAAAGATTGGCTCTATTTGAACTTCCTCTTCTCCTAGGATTTCTAACGATAGATTCAAGATGCAAATTAAGAGGGGCAAGAGTTGGTCTCAATGAACAACGCTCATGCATGCACAATACAAAACACAGCAAACACAAAGAATGACAAACACTATGCCTTCACAACAATGCAATTAGACTTCTTCCATAAACATTAAATTCATACTCCCATACTTTAACTCAATGATGCAAGTCAATAAAAAATAAGCCTCCACGCGGGCCGACGATTTAACTAAGGGATTGAGTAAAGAAAATCTCACAAAGGTCCTTTAGCACTTCAACTCCAAATTTTAAAGCTTAGCTTAGCTAAAAAAATTATTATTATTATTATTTTTTAATTTTTTAGCATTTTTCCTTTCTTTGCTTGCTTGAATTGAATGCTCAATGGCTCCTTTGCTTGCTTTCTCTCCAACAATGCACCTAGTTAAGTAAGAACCACACAATAAGTAACCAAAAAGAAAAATAAAGATAAAGTAAAAACACGATCAAAAGAGTACTAATCCTAATCAATTCCGCAAATTTAACGTTGCCAAATCTAATCAACAAATCCCCGGCAACGGCGCCAAAATTTGACGCGCGATAATAAGAACCATTCCTACCAGCCAAAATTGATGTAGTGAATGTGCGGTTCATGGAAAACTTTTTTGGGTTAAGTTTAGATTTATAAAAACCACTACCAACACTACTACTAACGTAGCAAGAGTGAGTAGGGATCGTCCCAAGGGATTGTGGGGATTGAGCAATGTCGGAGTTGATTGTGGAATCACAATTAGGGCTAGTAGGTCGAGTGATCAAACAATTGGTTGGTTGGTTGATTAAAGAGCAACTAAATTAAACTAAGTAATAGCAAAAGAGTGTAATTAAGAGTAAGTAAGAGAGAGAAGAGTCTTGGGGTTTAGAGATCACCACCAAGCAATGCATTTCTATATTATTGACAAGTGATTAATGAGGGCAATTAGGGTGTTGTAATATTGGTGTGTGTGTATTTGGTTGATTCAACAAGCAAGGATGACTAGTTAAGCATGTATTGTCTAAACATCATGTGAAAGGCACAATATATCTAAGCAATGAAGCATATATTGTCTAAATAACATGTGAAAGGCACAATAAATCAAAACAAGTCATTAATCCTTTCTTTAGGCTCACAATCCAAATACAACACAAGATTAGAGACATATGCTAATTGTATTCAAAAGCTTGGATCATCAAACAATAAGCATAAATTGTCCTCCCATTTAACACTACACTACAACTACACTACATCTACACTACTAGCATGAAAATAAACTAGGGGAGAGGCACAATCCATCAAGAGATAGGCATGAACCATCAAGAGAATCACAAAAGCATTCTTTTAAGCACAATGTTTTGACAATCTCTAAATTTATGGCATCAATACACAAGACATGCATCAATAACACAAAATCTAGAGACAAGAACATGAACATCAATTCTAGCATACATAGACATATGAATAGAATGAAATGATCAATTGGAAGCATTAAACCACACAAATCATTGATTAAACAAGATCTATATATATATATCAAAGGGTCAGAACATTAATTACAACACTAATCCCTCAATAATACACAAGATTAAGATATAGAAAGCATGCTTGGGGCTAACTCTAGCCCCAAGAGGATGTCTAGCCACTCATGGTAAGGATGCTTCAACTCTCAAGGGCTCACTCCATGGAAGAGGTTTGCTCCTTGTTGATGAAGATCTCCAATGGTGTCTCTAGCTTCTTCCTCCTCTAAACTTCCTCTCCAAGAGATGATAAAAATAATGTTGGCTCCCCCTTGAAAAAGTAATCCTTATCCTTATATAGGTAGGTCAAAATGACACCCAAAATGAGCTGGGGTCGTGCACACAATATTCCCTAATGATTGGATAAAGGACAACTTTCAATGAGTTGGAATTTTAACTTTTTTGCACTGGAGGAAGTTCGATCAATCGAAAGAAAGTGAGATCGATCGAACTTAGGCTGGATCGATCCAACTGGCTGAGCGTTTTGGAAAAAGACAAATCTGAGATATTTATGGGAGATATTTATGGAAAAAGGACAAAAGTGGTTAGTGGGTGGTACAGCTGTGGATAGGATCAATCATTTGGATAAGGACAAAGGTGTTCGATCGATCGAACAATGATGTTGGATCGATCAAACTTTTGGACTTAAGTGCTTTGGGTCAAAGCTTGGATCTATCTTGAAGTACTGAGATCGATCAATGTTCGATCGATTGAACCTTGGACTTGGATCGATCGAACTTGCTGCTTTACTTCATTTTGATTCTTTCTTTTTCCACTTTGCTTATTTCTTTGTTTAATCTCAGAATTACTTCAATTAAGCTCTTATTTGGCTAAGTTAGCTTATTTTTGGGATAAGTGCCTGAAAATGGAAATAATACGAAATCAATCTAAAACGGTAAAGTAAGAAAGATAAAGGTACTAGAATGCCTAAGCTTAAGGGGTTTAAATACACACTTTTCAATGCTCATCATGAAGGAACTAGTCAAGGAAGGCATAATTACCAAGTTAGAAACTTAATCAAGACCAATGAGCCATTGAATGGATTTTAATTAATTCATTTAAATAAAATCTCTAGGTTTTGAAATTCATCTAAATGATCTCAAACTAGCATATGTTATACAACATGTCAAGAGTTGATTTAAAAGCATGATACAAGTACATTTCATGCAAGGTACGGCCATGAGTATTAAACTTTAATACTAGAAAAATAATAATTGAAAGGTTTCAAAACCTAATCAAATATTCTAGATTTAATATATATGAAACTATACGACATGCATATCAAGAATGTCAAGTCGAAATTCCAATGGAGTGAATAGTACACTCGGAATAAATTAATTAAATATTACTAGATTTCAAAACTTCTTCGATTACTCTCAAATTAATCTATGTTGAAGAGCATGCTAAGGCCTAATATAATATGCTAACACATGTTGATTTAAAGCTAGATAAGGCCACATGATTTAATATTTTATTCAAGATAAATATTAAATAAAATCTTCGTTACTTGTCCAAATGATCTAGATTTAATATATGTCAATCAACATATCATGGTGTAATATAATATCATGTCACATGTTTAATACAAGTATCAACCCACCAGGAAAATCAAATCTCATACAAGAAAAATAAATAATAAAATCTCTAAATTTTATATCCAAGCATGTAAATAGGTTGTATAAGCATCATAAGCATGCAATATAACATGAAAGAAAATTATAATACTCCATACCTCAATTTGAGATGAAAATCTTAGAAGCCCACCAAAAGAAAAGTGCTCCGAATCCGACGATACCGAAGGGTTTTGTGGGGACAACACGGTGAACAAGAATCCGAAGGAAGCCCCATGAAAATCACAACTTGACTTCAAACCTGAACTCAAGAAATGGTAAAAAATGGATCCTAATAAGGGTGAAAGATGTGCGTCGTCAAGGCGAGCAATAAACACTAAGGCACAACAACATTTTCCATGAGGGAAGTGGCCAGAAAAAGAAGAAGAAGCATGGCAGCCCCATGGCTGCCGGCCAAGAGAGAGGAGGGAGAGAGAAAACTCAGATATTTTCTGTTAAGTCACCCTATTTATAGAAAAACCTTAAAAGTGCCCCGAAAGGGCCCTGCCGGGTCTGGAAAAACAATGTGAACAACAAAGATTCAAAATGAGAAAACATGAACAATGGAAGAAACGGCGTTAAAAACTGAGTCCCGAGCAGAGAGATATGCCCCAAACAAGTTCGGCGACAATCGGGTCCAGAAACTTTGAAACTGGAGAAAAATGACCAGAAGAAAATTCTATGAATTTATGAGTCGACAAAAAGTGAAAATGAATCTTATACGAGGATCTAGGCTCCAGATGAGATATTTTTGCAATAACTTTCGTTAATTACACAATGGCCCCTCCAAAAAGGGTTAACTGCGAAACTGCCCCAGAATGAAAATATCTTCCAAAAGATATTTTCTTAGATGCCCGTGAAATAAAATATCTTCAAAAGATATTTACAAAAAATACTCTAAGAAAAGAAAATAATTCCATAGAACTATGCATCCATACCCCTATAGACACGGGGATCAACCAGAGTACTTTCTTACAAAAGTAAAGATACGTATTTCGAGGAAACCACTGAAGATGAAGACACATGAAGTCAAAAACCAACTCCGAGCACAAAAAGTGAGGTTGTGACAAAAACTGACAAACGGGGAAAAGACAGAATAAGGAAGAAGACGAAATAGGGAAAATGACGAAAAGTGAATAGTGTCTGAAAAGTGAAAATGCGGAAATGACTCGGTCCTCAAAGAAAGTTGTCAATCCGCACGAAAGAGTCTCAGAAACCAATTCCAAGCACTCGAGATGACACTATGTGACAAGAAACAGAACTCAGAAAATAAAATTAAATGGAAAAAATTTATTAGTGAGATTTCAGGAAAAAGGAAAGGAAGGAAAATGACCGGGTCATTACACACAAGGTATGCCCTAGGCATTTAAGCTACGATGGCATATTAAATGTCATATAAGTAAATATGTATACTAACAAGTCAAATCATAACTTTAACTCGTAGAATACTATCATGTGATCATAAAGCAAGTTCCAAATTATAAATTTGGCACGAATTCAATATCAAAGCATAATTAACTCGATGAAAACATAAAAGGAATTTAATCAACTTAAAGGATTAAATTCTCAAGGACTAATTTAATATCAAGTTACAAGTTCATTCCATACAAAATACAACTATGTGAATTAAATTCCATACAAAGGAAACAATTAAATATAAGTCTCAAAACTTATCCGATCATTCTCTATTTGATACGCGTGAAAGGACTTATCAAGGTTATCAAGAATATCAAGTCAGAAAGTTAATCAAGTCTATGGAACCATTGAATAGATTTTTATTAATTCATTTAATTAAAATCTCTAGATTTTGAAACTCATCCAAATGCTCTCAAATTAAAGTATGTTATTGAACATGTCAAGACTTAATTAATAGCATAATACAATTGAATTCCATGCAAGATACGGCCACGAGGATTAAACCTTCATACAAGAAAATAATTAAATGAAAGGTTTCAAAACTTAATCAAATATTCTTGATTTAATATATTTGAAAGTATATGGCATGCTCATCAACAATATAAAGTCGGAAATCCATTGAAGTGAATAGTAAACTAGGAATAAAATTAATTAATTAATTAATTAATTAATTATTACTAGATTTTAAAACATCTCCAAATACTCTCAAATTCACATATGTTAAAGAGTATGTTAGGGCTTAATTTAATATCACATTACATGTTGATTTCAAGCTAGATAAAACCATATGAGTTAAATTTTCATTCAAGAGAATAATTAAATAAAAGTTTCAATACTTATCCAAATGATCCCAATTTACTATATGTCAATGAACATATCAAGGTCTAATTTAATAGCATGCCATAAGTTTAATCCAAGCTATAACCAACCAGGAGAATTAAATCTTACACAAAGAAATAATTAATTAAAGTTTATAGATTTGATACAAAGGCATGTAAATAGGTTGTATAAGCATGAAATACATTCAATACAACAAACATATGAACCTAAGACATCCCCTACCTCGAATTGAGATGAAAATCTCAATTCCCCACCGAAAGAAAAGTGTTTCGAATCTGACGATACTCCTAGGTTATGTCGGGGACAACGAGGGGAGCAACTTTGACCTTTGAGGTACCATGAAAATCCAAACCAGAACTAAAAAATTGTCAGAAATGGATTTTAATAAGGGGGAAAGGTGCGCCTCGCTAAGGCCTTCGATAAACGCTAAGGCTCGAAACAACTAACCAAGGGAAGATAATGGAGGAGAAGAAAGAATGGTGGCAGCCCAAGGGGCTACCATGGTTGCTAGCCAAAGAGGGGAAGAAGATGATGAAAATCTGATTTTTCACTTTAAGTCATTTTATTTATAGTAAAACCCTAAAAGTGCCCTGAACGGGCCCCGCCAGGTCCGAAAAAGTGGAATTTGTGTAGATGTGTTCAAACAGTGAAACACCGTGAATAAAAAAAAAACAAAAAAAAAAATGAACAATGGAAGAAACAACGTCAAAAACTGAGTCCCGAGTAGAAAGATATGCCCCGAACAAGTTTGCCGCTAAGCGGGGCCGAAAATCCTAAAACTGGAGAAAACAACCGAAAGGAAATTCTAAGAGTACCTGACTTAACGAAATGTGAAAATGAATCCTGTACGAGGATTCAGGTTCAAAATGAGACATTTTGCAATAACTTTCGTTAATTGCATAATGGCCCTTCCAAGAAAGGATAACTGCAAAAATGACCCAGAAAGAAAATATCTTCTAAAAATATTTTTTTAAAAACTCTTGAAATAAAATATCTTCAAAAGATATTTACAAAAAGCACCCCAATAAAAGAAAATGTTTTCGAAGAAACTATGCATACATGCCCCTGTGGACAGGGGGAACAATCAGAGTACTTTTTTACAAAAGTAAAGATACGTATTTCATGGAAACCACTTAGAATGAAAGTGCGTGAAGTTGGAAATCAATTCCGAGCACGAAAAGTGAGGTTATGCCAAAAAGTGACAAAAGGGAAAAAGACAAAAAGTGAATAGTGTCCAAAAAGTGAAAATGTGGAAATGACTCGGTCCTTAAAGAAAGTTATCAATCCAAAGGAAAGAGTCTCAGAAACCGTTTCCGAGCACTCGAGACGACACCAAGTGATGAGAAACCAAACTCGGAAAAGAAAATTCAACGGAAAAAATTTATTCGTAAAATTTGAGAAAAATGAAAGGAAGGAAAATGATAGGGTCATTACAATTTGGTTAGTCAATTACACACACTCATACACCACATCTCTCACACTCTAATGCAAGACACAATCCTTGGCCTACACTTGTCATCATCTAAAGTCACCTTCCAAGGCTTAATCTTAAACTTACACTTTTCAACCATCCAAGCCAATAAGTGTACCTATCCTAGGTCAACAAGTGGGTGAATCTTCACCCTCCACATGTCATCATCCAAGGCTCCCAAGTGTGAACCAATGAGATGCCTACAAGTGGACCAATAAGAGTGTGACACTTGTAACACTTTTCAAAAATTACAAAAAGGTTATTTTTCAAAATATCTTCCAAATTAAATTGCAAAATGGTCCTTAAGACAAAAATTAATTACACAAAACTCCAAAAATTAAGAATGTTTCCGAAGAAATTATGCATCCATGCCCTTTATGAAAAAGTAAGCAATTAGCATTCTTTTCTACAAAAGTAAAAATACACATATCATGGAAAATAAATATCATGGATGCATGTAAAGGCAAAACCAAATCTGAACACAAAAAGTGAGGTTACGCGAAAGAAAATAAAAACGGGGAAAAAGACGAAAAACAAAAATGTCAAAAAAAAGAAAGTGTGAAAATGACGATGTCCTCACATTGACGTTGTCTATCCAAAAGAAAGAGTCTCAAAAACTATTCCCGAGTATTCGAAACAACACAAAGTGACAAAAACCCAAACTCGGAAAGGAAAAATCAACGGAAAAAGAAAATCCATAAAATTTGAGAAAATAGAAAGGAAGGAAAATGACCCGGTCATTACATTGCATGCTGATAACAAACCTTTTACCGAGTAGCAGGGATTCGAGCCTTATTAAGCATTGAACTCTCATGCTGAAAAGTGAAGGCCCACACAATAGTTTAAATATAAATATATATATATATATATATATATATATATATATATATATATATAATTTGCAAAATGCAAATAAGTGAGCACTTCTCACCAAAGCTGGAAGTTGGGAAATGATTAGATGAGAGTTGTTTTGATTTGTAGCCTAATTGATTTGAGCTCGTAAGTCCTTAGGGGTGTCTTTACGCCTAATGCCCTGAAGCCGTTCGGTTTAGGAGTCATTAACCTGACGGTCGTTAAATGGATCTTCTAGAAAGCTTAAGAGATCACTACATTGTATCATACTTTTGTCTTTGATCCTGAAAAAAAAAAAAAAAGCATGTAGGAAATTAATTGAAATAAAGAGGTTCATTCTTTGACTTGATGATTGGTACTAGATTTGTGTGCTAGCTTGAGACCGGTTGTGCCCATTTCATTAATTTGCTAAGATAGTAACATATTTGATGCCAGTTCATTTGAAAGGATGCTAGAGTTGTTTTGATTTGCATGATCATCTTACTTGATGTGTAGAAGACCATATTTGCTTGCTTATTATTGAAATTTTGGGAGATTGTTTAAAGATGATTGAAAAATTGCATACTTGAGGTAGTTTTCTTTCAAAGCTTGTTTGGAATATTGGTGCCACTTAAGTGAGAAAGAGCTTAATGATTATGGGTATCATTTCTGGAAACCCTCACGAAACTTCACTTGTCTACTAGGTATGACAGCCCAAGTTTTGTAACTCAGTGTGTCAGTGATGATCCAAAAGTTGACCCCATACCGGATCTGAAATACAGAAGCAAAAGGAGTAAAATGGTCATTTCAAACTGAAATGGGTGCCACCGCGTACACCATTGGAAAGACAATGAAAAATGAACAAAGTTAGACTCAAGAATCACCTGATTCGGAGTCCGGATGGAAAAGATAAGAAAATAGAACAAGGAGGCATCCTCCGATTAAGAGATACCACAACCCTACAAAGAAGGTCAAATGCGCAAGTAAGTGAGGAAGGGTCAGTCGGTCTGACCAACATGGTCTGTCATTTTGACCTATATGGTCGGTCGTTCTGACTCACAATGTTAGTCGTTCTGACCTATATGGTCAGGCATTTGAACTTACATAGTCAGGCGTTCTGACCTACACGGTCAAGCGTCCGGACTTATATGGTCAGGTGTTCGGACTTACATGGTCAAACGTTTTGACAGAAGGGTCAAGCGTTCAGAGTTGCATAGTCAGGCGTTCTGACCTGTGTGGTCAAACGTTCAGACTTACATGGCCAGACGTTCTGACCTTCATGATCAAGAGTTATGACTGCCAAACGATGAAACAGAAATAAGAAATCCGCTGAATGACAAAACAGAAACAAGAAATCAGCCGAACGATGAAACAGAAACAAGAAATCAGCTGAACGATGAAACAGAAACAAGTTTAAGGCAAACCTTAAGGCTATACATGCATTCTAAATGATCCGAAACAAGTTTATAAACATACTTGTGAACTTTTAAAACTAATGGCCCTTGGCCTCATGTTATACATACAAAATATGCATCAAAAAGTGTACTTAGATACACATTACATATCAAGGAAGCCATCTAAGCTTCTAAAATACCATACATCCATGGTATGCAAAAATATAACATCAAAAGTAAGCATGCTAAATATTTGCATGTCAATACACAAAAATATTCCAAAGTGCTCATAAGCCTCTAAGGATGATGGGCATCTGAAAATATTGTCTCCTTACCTGTAAAATAACCTAAACAACTAGAGTGAGTAATCAAGTTACTCATAGGAAGAAGCATATGCGTATACCCTAAAGTTTCAATATCGTTGCAAGATCAATATAAACGAATACAAGAGATCATTCCACTTAACGTCTATGTTCAAGGTGTTCTAAGGGATCATCTTAAGCTAACTTAAATGATTCTTTAACAACACAATATCAAAATCAATGTACTTAACAACATCAATTTGCCAATAGCAAAAATTACAAGTTACAATTAAACATTGGTTGTCAACTTAGAATTGAATGCGAAATCAATTAGTGGAAAACTTGGACATCAAATCCCGGAGTGAACCAAGACCTCAATGGTTATTCCGGGCATTAACCCGCTGGGAATATCACCTAGTGCGCACTATAAATGGGGAGAATCATACCTCCCGCATAGCGCCAAACTCTATCTATGTCATTTGTAACAATGTCCCAAGGAAATCCAAAATCATAATTAAGTTCAAAACTCATACACTATAATTAAGGCATATAAACCACCTTCCATGCACAAGTATTTTGAAACTACACAAACCATGTCTTAGGGTTCCAAGTCTAAAATGGCATACCAAATGACAAGTCCTCATCATGATATAATGTATAATACAATACCACCAATTTATCAATTTAAATCATGCCTCAACAATAAGCTTCATATACTAAATATTAACATTATAGTAATAAGCCTCTAAAATAATTACAATTAGTAATCCACAAGAATATACAATTATCATCACATAAATATAACAATTCAAGTTAATAAAATTGTATATGACATCAATAATTCTACACAATATAGATACATATCATACATGCTTAAATCAATAAATCCTAAGTCACATGTGAGGATTTCCTATAATATGCAAGACTACAATATTTTTTTTTTCCTAAATGGAGAAAATTTTATAAATAAAATAATAAAGTACAGAAATACAAGCGAAGGCATCCCCTCACTCAAAACACAAAAGAATTTCTAAAGAAGTGTAGACAATTGTAATACCCCTAATTTTAAAAGGATAGTCCTGGAATTTATTTTATTGTTGAATTGCATTTTAATTTATTAATTGTGCATTATTTAAATTACTTGTGTTATGTGGTGGTTTTATTTGATTTTTTTATTTTGAGTTTTTATTTAGTTATCTTATTTAATTGTGAATTTCATTTTTTGTGTGTAATTAAATGGTTTTGTAATTGTTATTTGGTTAATTATTATTTTTATTTATTTCATGATTATATTAGTTGAGTTACGTTAATTATGTTTTTATTAAATTAGGTTTTAAGAGGTCACGTAAGTAACCGACGTAATTAAACATGGGCCGAGTTTTCAGTTTAGGATTTGATTGAAACTAAGGTTTTGGAGTAAACCTATAAAACTATGTATTATGTTCGGTTTAGGGTTTCAGAACCCTATTTACGATATACATAGAGTAGTATAGAGGAGTCTGGGAGAGAACAGAGAGGAAAAACCAAGGGATCACCGGAAAAGCCTAGGAAAAGACGTTGAAATTTTTGAACTGAATCTCACAGGCAAGTTCTATAACTAACTCTATCTCTTTGACCTGTGTTCTTTGCATCCCTAATACAGTCTCAGGATGAAATAACGATTAAATTAATTTATTTTGCACGTAAATTGCTTCATAACAATATGTTTTCTTGTATGTGTGTTTTCTTCGTTTTTAAACTGTTTGCGTTTAATTCTTGTTTCAAATTGAATTTAATTAATGAATAATGAATTTAAATTACTCTGGAGCATCTTGGGATCTAGTTTTAAACTAGAAAGGAAGTTGGTTTGAAGGATTAAACAAATTTGAACAGTATGTGTCCTTGTATGGGTTTTAATCCACTTAGAAACTGTTTTTCATAATTCTTGTTCCGTAGGGTTTTGATTAATAAGTAATGGATTTAATCAACTTTAGAACACCCTATGACTTAGTTTTAATCAATAATAAACTTGGTTTGGAGGATCCACACAGCCGGACACCGGCGGAGCTGGAAAAGATGTCGCACAGGGGAGGAGCCTGCTCTTTTTCAAGAAGAGCAGGCTCATTAAAAGGTAGAGCAGGCTCTACCTTGAGTAGAGCCAGCTCTTGTGGCTGAAGAGGTGCCTCCACTTTGTGTGGAGGCGGCTCTACTAAAAGGTGGAGGCGGCTCCACCTTGTGTGTAGCTTGTTCCTCCAATTTTTTTTGATTTTTCGTTTTTCAGTGCTAGTTTTGGCTACGGGACTCAGAATTAGGTATTTTCAGAAGCAATTGGGA
Source organism: Cornus florida (assembly GCF_030987335.1). Lineage (NCBI taxonomy): Eukaryota > Viridiplantae > Streptophyta > Magnoliopsida > Cornales > Cornaceae > Cornus > Cornus florida. Next base: position 69,401,360 of record NW_026775577.1, read on the forward strand.
GCTACATAGGGATGTTTTAGTAGTATCTAAGTCTTATTAAAAGTTCTGAGGGTGTGATATTACATAATAAATCACAAAGAAATCAGAAAATTAAACCGTTATTGTTGGAAGTAAACTTGTGGACTGTTTTTTTAAAGTAGAGGATTTAAAGTGCATAACCTTATGGGTTACTAATTATCTGGGAATGAAGATATTGTTTGATCATGTTTCTGTAATTCAAATGTAAGCATATTAGATTACAGAATGATTATATATTTATAATGGACAAATTGACGTATACATATGTTAAAATGTATTTTCAATTCTTGGATAATTAAGTAGTGAAATTTTTAACGTTCCAGATGGAAATAGGAGCTGTTCCAGGGGTACTTAAGAATGTATAAACCCTTGTTAAATTTTTAGAGGGCCTGGTAATTCATAATCTACCATAAGAAACTATGGTAGGAATAATCGGGAGCACATAAGGAAATTTTTGTGACGATTTTAATACAGACTATTCAAGTTGCTTTTTTTTTTTTTTTTTTTTTTTTTAATTTAGCAATTGAATTAGGAATTTCATGTTTAAATCATGTAATAGTGGTATGAGAGTTAGCATGTCAACTAACGTAAATTCAGTTAATGCTTAATTAGAAGCTAATGAGTGTTTACAAAGAATTGTTTTGTAACAACTTAGGGGATGTTTTGGAGTAGTTACAAGTAAGTATTGTATTTAATTCTAATAATATTATTATTATGCTTATTGTAGGCTACAGAATGGTTTTGTCTATTCTCTGCATTTTAAATTTGTTAGAGAATCAAATACTGGATGGAATGAACAAGCACGCTAATTATAGATTCCGGTTATGCTTATATTGGATGTGTTGATATTTAATGTCAATGATATTATCAACAATTGGATGGATGGTGTTATACTTGTTATCAAATGGTTGATATTGAAATGTTTACTGTCTTTTATATTATGGGACGGTGTCATCGGTTATGGATCGTATGCACCGACATGGGACGGTGTCATACTAGGAGAATTAGCTAAAAAATGCTAAGTCCTACCTACTCTGGATTAAGGGATAGATTAACTGCAAAAGTTAAGTCCTATTTATATTTTGTGTCAGATCACTAAACAGTTGAGTGACACTTTGGTATGGAATGGAATTTAAATATATTTTTATGGTGCCACGATATGAGCCTGAGTCTCAGAGTCGTTGGCTAGGGAGCGTATATGCATTGGGATGCATAGCTGGATGGTTGGATGTGTACCCTGCTAGGTCTAGGTAGTCATGCCTACCTCAGGTGCATTTTGCATGGTGCCTACTAGTCAGGTTGAGACGGGCCTGTAGTCCAGTGAGAGTCCTGTAGTGTGATTTTATATATATATATATATATCTACAGACTATTTAGTTATTGTTGGATTGGTTAGGATGTACATGCGTATCGGGTCTCTACTTGGGTAGTAGTAGTACAGAACTTGCTAGTGGGCCTGACCCACTTATCATTTTTCAGGTATCGAACGTTTCCAGTCTTAGGGCTTGTTCGAGCTGAGCAGAGACGATCTTCCATTTTACCGATAACATAGGACTTCTTTCCAGATATTAGATTTGGATTTTTATTCTTAGTTATTTACTTTTGTTTCGGTTTGGGATTTTTATTAGGGGTCCACTAGAGATGGATTCCCGAGTTGTAAACTTATGGAGGTTTTGGTTTACCAGATTTAAGTTTTTATATTAAAGGATTTATGTTTTAGATTTCTTCCAGCTTTTAAATTTTATTTCTTAAATTCATTTTGTATTATGTGTTTGCTATAACATATTAATTGTCTGATATCCCTCGGGCTTGGTCCAAACCTGATCAACCCGTGTCTCGGATCTGAGGGGTATCACAATAATCCTATAACAACCCCAAAATCCTAAAAACATAAAAAGTCTTGTAAACAAATACCATCAATATCAAAAACATCACAAACACTGCATTTTAATAGGATGGAAGGAGACCTAGATACATCGTTATGAAGTCTACCATTCCTTTCATTCCATACGTAATACAAAGTAGCTGAAAATAGCATCCTGTGAACCTTATTTCTGCTAGATTTACTTCGAAATTGTTGCTCCAAATCTGCAGCAAAAGAACTGAGCTCACTTTTTCGAACCCTCCAATGGAACATACCAGCCAAACCACACCAAACCTCCCAAGAATAAACACAATTCATAAATATGTGATCAACATGTTCATCATAATTGCAACACAGACAGCATCTAGAAGCTAGAGAGATACCTCGTCACTGCAAATTTGCACCAGTTATAATGGCATTCTAAATAATCAGAGCACTAAAGACAGACCATCGTGGTCTACCACCATTCCACACCAAACCAAACCACGAAACCTCAAAATTAGATTCCCTACAGGCATCCTAAGCATCTTTAAAAGTAAAAGGTTTATGATTCCATAAAATCTGATCAGCACCACCATAGATCCTGAATTGCTGCATGAATTGTTGAACTTGAAGTGGAATACCAGCAACCTGCCACTGAGCTTGAATAATAAACCTGCTCAATTCAATTTGTTTGTTATGAGAAACCTGTCGCAAGGTTCTAAAACTAAAAACCTCTGATAAAAATTGACCTCCACACCACAGATCCAAAAACGTTTGAATCAAAGCACCGTTACCAATATGGTAAGAGCAATTCTCCCTGAGAATTTCCCTGACGGCTACAATACTCTTCCAAATGGTAGAGTGAGTTAATTTAGGAATGACAGACCAGTAGGAAGCATCCCTTAAATTACATTGCTTAAACCATGCTACCCACAACCTATCTTTAGAAAGAAGGAAGTCCCAGGCCAAGGAACATTTAGCAGCTTTGTCAAGGTCAAGAATCCGCCTTAAGCCAAAACCACCTTCAGTTTTTGGAGACGTAACCTTTTTCTAACACAAACCATGCAGCTTTAAGGTGTTATCATCATGTCCCCAAGCAAAATTCCTCATCCTTCTTTCAATTAAATTAACAACTGTAGCCAAGATACAATACATAGAGGACCAGTAAAGAACCATAGGAGTAATCACAGCCCTTAATAACTCAATTTGAACTGCCATAGAGAGATTCATACCCACCCATCTTGTAGTTGCAGACATGACCTTATCCATCAAAGGTTTACAGTCCAATCATTTTAGCCCCTTATCAGAGATAGGAAGTCCTAAATAAGTAAAAAGAAGAGAACCTTGCCTACAGCCCAAAATTCTCAGTACATTAGACTTCCTCTTCACAGACCTGGTAAAAAATACCTTAGACTTATCCTTATTCACTGCTAAACCAGACACTTCTTCAAAGTGCTTCATCATCCTTCTCAAAGTAAACACTAAGGCCATATTTACTCTCATTACCACCAGCAAATCATCATCTAAAATTTGATGGGTCACTAAACAGTTAGCCTTTCTAGCCGCAGGAGCAATTACCAAGTTACCTTCTCTGCACTCAGCTTCAAACATGGAGGACAAGTATTCAGTAATCAAGGTAAATAACAGAGATGAAAGGGGACAACCTTGTTGAATCCCTCTAGATGGTTGAAAGAAGCCATGGGGGCTCCCATTCACCATAAGAGAGAACTAAGCTGTTGAAATTGTAGCTTTAACCCAACTGATCCATTTGCTTCCAAAACCATACAGCTACAACAGACTGAAAAGAAAATCCCATTGTATGAAATCATAAGCCTTCCTGAGATCCACTTTCCAAGCCAAGGTAGGTTGAGTCTTCTTAGCTCCAAAGCCTCTTAACAATTTAGAAGCAAGAATCAAATTATCCTGAATTTTCCTACCATTGATAAATGCATTTTGCTCCTTACCCACAAGCTGATCAAGAACCATACTCAATCTGTTAGTTAACAGTTTAGTGATGATTTTGTAGATAACATTGCACAGTGAAATTGGCCTAAAATCTCCCACTTTATCCGCTTCCTTCACCTTAGGAATTAGAGTAATAAAAGTGCTATTGATACCTTTGTCCATAATTGAGTGTTAAAAAAAATAGAGCACAGCAAAACTGACTTCTTCACCAACAATTCCCCAATATTCCTTAAAAAACCTCACAGTAAAGCCATCTGGTCCTGGAGCTGTATCCATTCCCATATTAAAAACTATTTTTTTAATTTCATCCTTAGTGATAATGCCTTCCAAAGTAGTGGCAGTCTTTCCACTGAGAGATTTTCTGATATAAGCAGCCGTAGGAGGAGAAACTTGACCTCTAGATGTAAACAAAGACTTATAATGCTGTAACAACAAATCTCGAATGCCATTCTCATCCTGCACTAAAGTACCATCAGCCTCTTTTAGTCTTGTAATATTGTTAGTAACCCTATGAGATTTAATCTTCTGATAAAAAAATTGAGTACTACGGTCAAGGTCTTTTTTCCATTTGATTCTAGCCTTTTGAGATACAAGGATTTCTTCAGTGGACAAAGCATGTTCAAAAGTCCTTCTAGCCTCTTCTTCTTTCTGAATAGTTTCTACACACATAGGAGCATTAGATAAGGACACTTGACATTCCTCCAATTTATTCCTAACTGCAATCAATTTTTTATGGACTGATCCAAATTTGGTGCCATTCCAAACTTTAACAGCTTTTTAAACTGCCTTCAGCTTTTTAATCACCATGCAAATTGGATCCCCATTGACCCTACTTGCCCAAGTCTCTTCAATCACCTGTTTCAGCATAGGTTGAGCATTCCAAACCTTTAAAAACCTAAAAGGTTTTGAACCTGCAGTCACAGTGATTGGGATTCTAACACATAAGCCACTATGGTCCGAGAGGATTGATGATGTAAGATCAATTCTGGAAGAAGGGAAAGAATTAAACCAATCTGCATTCATCAATCCCCTATCTAAGTGAGCATAAATTCACCTTGTTAGAATTCTCCTATTATTACACCAAGTATAAGTACTATTAGAAATAGGGATATCTGAGAGAGTAAGAGAATCAATAACATCATTGAATTCTTTAAGCACTCTCCAAGGAACAGAATTTCCCCCAAGCTTTTCCCCATTACTTCTAATAACATTCCAATCTCCTATAAGTAACCAAGGGCCAGAGATCAAAGTTCCCATATCAGTTAAACACCTCCAAAGATCCCTTTTATCTTCCACTGTGTTTTCCCCATACACACAGCTCAGCCAGCATTGAAACCCTGAACTTCGAAACTGAATCTTAAGTAATATAACTTGAGCCTTAACTTCAATAATCTGAACATCAAACATAAGAGGGTTCCATCCACACCATATCCTACCTCCATACACTACATCATAGTTGTGACACCAAAGACAATTAGCCCTAATTCGACTACTAATTCTATCAAACTTGTGACTTTGAACCCTAGTCTCCACCAGGCAGACCAAGGACAAAGAGTTCTTGCTCAACCAAGAGATGATTTCCTGTTGCATCCCCCTTCTGTTGAGCCCCCTCATATTCCACATACCAATCATAGAAGTGTAGAGGGTGGTGGATCAGTTCCACCAGCCACCATACCTCGAGTAATTCTTATGCTAGCTTCAGTTTCAGCCTCCTACTTCCTTTGCTTTTTCTTTTGGTTTTTAGTTAGAGGAGTGGTTTTTAATGGAGAGCCTTCCACTGTCATTGGGGTACCTTTACCATTTGAAACTTGTTGACCCTCAAGCACTCGAAATCGTGAACCAGACACTTCTGAATGTATCTTATTCTGAACATTGTTTGAAGTAGAGACCTCAAGAGGATCCAAACTAGGAGAACTCTCTAGAGAATCTAAATTCGGCATCACAATAGTAATATTGGTATCAGGAATTCCCGTGACCTCATTTTCAACCTGGACTTCCCCCAAACCAGACTCTTCTTGCAAGGAAGTTATAGCCCTCTCAGGGTTAACCACAGAAACCTCAGTTTTCTCCTCAGCTGAAGGAGAATTCTCCACTGCTGGAGTTAATTCCACCTGTGTAATGATAACATTATCTACCACAATCTCAGAGTTAGATCCCTCAATAGTTGTATCCTCTTCCACCTGAACCAGCTTTCCTTTTTCCTTGATAATCCATTCAGTAGTCAGTTTCTTCTTAGGAATTTGCATTAAGCAATTGGATTCCGAGTGATTGTATCCATTGCATTTCCTACATAATTGAGGTTTCCAATCATACTCAACAAACACCTCACATTCAGTGCCATGTATATCCATATGAACCACCTCTGAAAGTTCATCATGTACATCCACTTCCACCATAACCTTAACAAACCCTTCTCATTCCCGAGCTAACGTGGCCTCATCGGGGTATAATGGTTTAGAAAATTGAGAACAAACCCTTGCAATGGACATCTTTCCTCTGCAGTGCATAGGAAGGTTAAATAATCTCACCTAAATAGGAACCGACCCAAGTACCTCATTCTCTAAATTAACATTCTTATCCCATCGCTTCAGAATCATAGGTCGTCCCTGATACGTGTGTATACATTGGAGAATAGAAAGAGCAGCGTTCTCATTATCAAATCGCACCATGAAAAACCCTTTTGGAAGGGAGATCAATTTAAAAGCACCTGCAGACTTCCATATTCTTTTAAGAAACTCATTAAAGTGTGGGAAGAATGGACGCTTTCCCACCAAATACCCTACCAGAGAATGCCTCCAGTACTTAACTTCCTCGATAACATCTTCATCCATGATCTTAATCACCTTCGCGCCTCGGCATTCAGATATATATGGAAGCATCTCCATCTTCTTCTTAGAGTCATCATAAAAAAAACTACGCCATGATGGTTTTTGGTGATTGAGTTGTTTGTTTTGAGTAACCGGTGCATGAGGAATACCAGCCCCCACTGGCGGTATAGAGGAGGAAGAGCCCTCCCCCACATCGAAGCAACCCACTAGTACTCATCACCGGCGGCCAATTGCCGGAGACGGATAAAACAAACCACAAGAAGTCGCAAACCCTAAATCGCCAGGTTTGAGAGAAAAAGGGCAAAAAGGGTATTTGTTAGTATGCCTTGTAATCTTTGCAAGACTACAATATTAAAAGCATATACACAATATATTAAACCCCAAAAGATTATAAAACACTTAAAGCATAAACATACTACCACCCCTACCTTAATAGAGAATTGAATCTCTATAATCCAAAGCAACCAAGATTAAAATGGGAAACAAAACTAGGGTTTTAAAGAGGAAAGTGAGAGAAAACTTTTACTTCCCAGGGTTAAAGGTCTAAGGTGAGTTGAAGGAATCCAAAATGAAGTCAAAAGCTCTAAGCCAAGCTTTTCCTTCAATAGAGGCTAGGTTCGGGTATAAGAGCAATGGAAATGAAGATGATAAAATGCAAAGTGGTGGGTGGAGGATCTAGTATTCCTCCACTCTCTAGGTGTTCTTACACTACCTCTCCCACACACACAATCCAAGACTTAATTTGGTGCCTACACTTGTCACCAATCCATGGCTACTTCCTAGGCTTAATCCTAAGCCTACACTTGTCAACCATCCAAGCCAACAAGTGCACCAATCCTAGACCAACAAGTGGGTGAATCTCCACCCTCCACATGTCACAAGATAAAGCTTCAAAGTGATTCCACCCCAATGCCAACAAGTGGCTTCATGACAGTGTGACACATGTCACACTTTTCAAAAATTACAAAAAGGTCCTTTTCCAAAATATCTTCCAAATTAAATTACAAAATGGTCCCTAAGATGAAAAATAATTACTTTACATAATTACACTAAAACCCCAAAAATCAAGAATGTTTCAAAGAAACTATATATCCATGCCCTTTTACGAAAAAGTAAGCAACTAGCATGCTTTTCTACGAAAGTAAAAATACAGATATCATGGAATCAAATATTATGGACGCATGGAAAGCTGGAATTGTGATAACCCTCGGATCCGAGACACGAGTTGATCAGGCCCATGTCCAAACCCGAGAGAATATTAAACAATTAATATTTTAAAACGAACACAAAATACAAAGTGAATTTAAGAAAATAAAAGTATAAAGCTGAATGAAAACTAAAATATAAAATCCTTTAATATTAAATACTTAAAATCCCAAATAACAAAGATTAAATAATCTAACTCCAAAACCTCCAAGGGTATAACTCGAGAATCCATCCTGTGGACCCCTAATAAGAAAACCAAACTGAACTGTAAAACTAAAAGAAAACCATATGAATAGAGATCCTACGTTGTCGGAAGAATGAGTGGTCGTCTCTACTCAGCACGAACAAGCTTAAGCCTGGAACTGACGTAAACCTAAAAAATAGGAGTGGGTCAGGCCCACGAACAAGTTCTACCCTACTACAATCTAAGCAGAGACTCGATACGCATATACACTCGAACCAACTCAACAATAACTATATAATCCGTGTGTATATATATATATATATAGATCCACACTATGGACTCTCACTAGACTATGATATGGGTCTCAACCTGAGTAGAAGGTAACATGCAAAATACACCGGAGTGGGCATGACTACCTAAGCCTAACAGGGTACACCTCAACCAGCATAACCAGCTACGCGTCCTACTGCATATACACTCCCTAACCATCAACTCTGAGACTCAAGCTCATGTCATGGTACCATAATAATATATTTAAAATCCATTCACATTCATCTATAAGAAATCCAGTAAGTCGTTCAGCTTATTCAATCGCACAGACTTATACATAAGGAGGATTATATTTTTATAATCCATACCCTTATTCCAAAGTAGGTAGGACTTAGCAATTTGAGCTAATCCAAACCTGGTATGTCACCGTCCCATACTGGTGCATACAATCCAGTCCATCCAATAGTTGATAGAATAAATAAAAAAATATAACTATCAACCAATCCATCCATTCCAAAGTTGACAATAAAACATTAAGTACAAATATCAATTGGTCCACAGTAAGCATGATAAAATAATTGTCAATTAACAGGCTTAATCCATATTACTCCGAAATGTCCATTAATTGATACTACAGGTTATACATTTAAACCAATTAATTCTAATCAACCATAAAAGAATATAAATGTTCATAGGTTTATTTTTTTTAATAATTTTGGAACGTGACTAACCACAAATCATCACTAAGAATTTTAATACCAAAGCTTAAACATCTTACAGTTCCTCCCATCCAAACTGTTAACCAACTTAAGGCCAAATAAGCATACTAAACCATATAAATCCGCACGCTTATTTTATAACACTGGGATAGGTTTAATTGAGAATTTTATTGCTAAGAACTACTATTCCAAGTGTTAAGCAATTCTGCATCCATTCATAAAAAAACACAGTAAACTGATTAATTAAGCATTGTCCACTGTCGCATTAAAACAAAGTTGTTTTATTTTGCATAAATTTTCTCTCATAGATTTTAATCAATCTTAGAACATCTCCAAACACCCCAATATAGCTTCTTCCAGAATATGAAAATCCCAAAATTCAAGTCCCGTAGCCCAAACAGTCGCAGAAAATCGAAAAAACCGAAACCCGACGAAAGAGCCTACTCTACAAAAGAAATAGCCTGCTCTTTTAAACATAGAGCCAGTTCTTTTAATCTTGGAGCCTGCTCCAAGACCCCCAAGAGCCACCTCTTTGGTTCTAAGAGCTTGCTCTTTGGCTCCAAGAGCCTGCTCTTTAAAACAGTGAGCTGTCTCTCTCTCTATTCTTCATCGTTTTCAATTCCGGTGAGTTTCTAATGAACTGACCTTCATACCTAGGGTTCCTAAGTGTTTAAATCAGGTTCCAACTTATTCTAGAATCCACTAAATTCTTTGTTCAGTCACCAAAATCAATTAAAGCATGAATTTTGCATCAAGAGTTTAATACGAGCAATTTATGCATTCCCGAACCCCAACTGTTTTAACACACCAAACTTGCAAATTAAATTAATTCCAGTGATTCCCAACATGGTATAGAACTAATTAAAATCATTAATCATCAACTTACATGAATTAAAATAGAAATTGTGCAACGAAGAATTTAATACAAACATTAAACAACTTAAACACACATCCAGTTTAAAGCATTTAAAACATGCAATCCAATTCAATTTTTAATCCTTATTAAATCCTGTAATTGTATTAGTCGTGCAAAGAACATGAGCCTAAGGGAAAGAGATAGGTTTAGAACTTGCCTATGAGATTCGATTCAAAATCTCAACGTCTTTCTCCTAAGCTTTTCCGGCAATCCTTTGGTTTTCCCTCTTTGTTCTCTCCCAGACTCCTCTATACGTCTCTGTTCTTTGTATGCCGTGAATAGGGTTCTAAAACCCAAAACAGAATGAAACACATATATTTATAGGCCACCCTTAAACCTAATTCCAACTAAACCCTAAACTGAAACTCAGCCCATAAAACACAACTTAGTTTATAAACCTTGTCGGCTAAAATCGTGACTTCTAACAAGACATGAAAACCTAATTTAATAAAAACACATTTAACCTAATTCAATTACAAAAACCATGCAATTAAATAATTAACAATTTAAATAAAATAAAACGCAATTAAAATAATTAATAATTTAAATAAAACACTTAATAAAACAGGTCATTTAAAAACTCACAATTAAATCACACAAATTCACAGTTAACTAAATAAAAACCCAAGTTAAACAATTAAAGAAATTCAAGGACTATCCTTTTAAATTAGGGGTATTACATTCTTCCCTCCTAACAAAAGGAATTCCATTCTCAAAATTCACTCTTACCTTCTTCCCATAATTCAGGAAACTGTGAGCGAATAACATCGTCCCTTTCCCAAGTAGACTCAACCTCATTGTGATGACTCCACTGAACACGAACCAAAGGGATAACCTTGTTACGAAGGATTTAATCCTGACGATCGACAATATGACACGGTGGCTCCAAATAAGTCGCATCCGGCTGCAACTCAATCTCCCCAATATTGATATGCTGATACCGATCCTCATCTAGCAGAAATTTCCGCAACATGGAAACATGGAACACATTGTGAATGCGATCCAAAGTATCCGGAAGTGCTAATCTATAAGCAACAGCTCCAACGCAATCCGTGATCATGAATGGACCGACAAACTGCGGTGACAACTTCCCTTTCTTCCCAAAGCGCATAACACCTTTTATAGGCGACACTTTGAGTAAAACCTGATCTCCAACCCTAAACTCCAAGAGTACGCCGATCATCATAACTCTTTTGCCTACTCTGAGCAGTACGCATACGATCCCGAATAAGAGCAATCTTCTCAGAAGTATCCTTAATAAACTCAGGACCCAAGAATCTGCTTTCTCCAACCTCCATCCAACAAACAGGCGATCGACACAGTCGACCGTATAATGCCTCAAATGGTGCCATACCAATAGTCTTCTGGAAACTATTGTTGTAAGCAAACTCCACAAGTGGCAAATAATCCTCCCAGTGGCCCTTAAAATCAAGAACACACGACTGAAGCATATCTTCCATAATTTGATTCACCCTCTCAGACTGTCCATCAGTTTGAGGATGATAAGCAGTGCTAAGATGCAATTCTGTACCCAAAGCCTACTGAAAGCTCTTCCATAATCCAGACACTAAGTTCGAATCCTGTCCAATATAATAGACAATGGAATACCATGTAGCTTTACAATCTCTGAAATGTAAAGCCTCGCCAACTGCTCTGAAGTGAAGTCAGTGCGAATAGGTAGGAAATGAGCGGATTTGGTCAACCTATCCACAATGACCCAAATGGAATTGTGACCCTTGAAAGAAGTGAGCAATCCCTCCATAAAGTCCATAGAAATGCTCTCTCATTTCCACTCCGGTATCGGTAGTGGTTGTAAAGCTCCTGGCGGCCTCTGATGATCAATCTTAACCATCTGACAAGTACTACACTGAGAAACAAATAGAGTAATGTCCCTCTTCATACCTGCCCACCAAAACTGCCGCTTCATATCCTGATACATCTTGTCTCCGCCTGGATGAACCAAAAACTCAGAATGATGAGTCTCCGTCATCACGTCCTTCCTTAAATCATCAGTAGAAGTTACCATTAAGTGTCTCTTGCACCTCAAGCCTCCGTCAGTCCCAACATGGTAAAATGGAACCTCCCCAGAAGCTATCTCTACAACTTTGTCGATATACTGCTGATCGGTGAGTTGTGCTTGCAAAACCTTGCGAATGATGAAAGGTGTAACCACCATGCAAGCAATAAAAGTGTCCGACAACTCATCTACATTCTTCAAAGCATTCCACTCAATGGTGAATAAGGCAGAAATACTACCAACAGGTCAGCGACTGAGTGCATCTGCCACCATATTCGCTTTCCCTGGATGATACTGTATAGAAAAGTGATAATCCTTTACAAACTCCAACCATCTGTGTTGTCTCATATTCAACTCCCGCTGAGTGAATAAATACTACAGACTCTTGTGATCACTGAATAATCTGAAGGACTCACCCAACAGATAATGCCTCCATATGCTCAAGGCAAAGACCACAGTTACCAATTCCAAATCATGTGTTGGATAATTAAGCTCATGAGGCTTAAGCTTCCGAGATCCATATGAAATCGGTCACTCCTCCTGCATTAAAACACATCCAAGACCCTGCAAAGAAGCATCTGTATAGACTAGATACTCTATCCCGCTCTGTGAAGTAGCTAGAACCGGTGCAGAAGTCAACTTAGTCTTCAGCTCGTCAAAAGCTTGCTGACAGTGTTCATCCTACACGAACTGTACACCTTTTTAGTTAGGTGCGTGAGTAGTCCAGCTATCTTAGAGAACCCCTGGATGAACCTCCGATAATATCCCTCTAAACTGAGGAAACTCTGAATCTCAGTAGGTGAAGTAGGCTATCCCCACTCAACCACGGCTGAAACTGTGGCTGGATCTACTGCTATCCCCCTTTCGGACACCACGTGACCCAGAAACTTCACTTCCCGCTGCCAAAATTCACACTTCTTGAACTTGGCAAATAACTGGTGTTTATGAAGCGTCTGCAATACTATGCGAAGATGTCTCGCATGATCGTCCTTTAATAGTGAATAGAACAAGATATCATCAATAAAGATAATAAAAAACTGATCCAAATAAACCCTGAAGACTCTGTTTATTAAGTCCATGAACACTGCTAGTGCATTAGTCGTCCCAAACGGCATGACACGAAACTCATAAGAACCATATCTTGTGAGAAACGCTGTCTTAGGAATATCCTGCTCCCTAACCCTTAGTTGATGATACCCAGAACGCAGATTAATCTTAGAGAAATATGTGGCTCCCCTTAACTGATTAAACAAATCATTGATCTTGGTTAACGGATACTTGTTACGAATAGTAACCTTATTCAACTCCCTGTAATCAATACACAGGCGAAGCGAACCATCCTTCTTTTTCACAAACAAAACTGGTGCTTCCTAGGGTGAAGTAGTCCTACGAATGAAACCCTGGCTGAGTAATTGCTAAATCTGATCCCTCAGCTCTCTCATCTCTACTAGTGCTATCCTATACAGTGCCCTAGCAATAGGCATAGTGCCCAAAGCTAAGTCAATCACAAAGTCAATCTTGCGACTAGGTGGTAACCCTGGAATCTCCTGAAATATATCCAAAAAGTCCTGTACAATTGGTATACGATCCAATGATACAGTAACCTCCTCCTCTATTTCCTCCTCCATATGGAACAAATACGTGCTACCGCCCCCATTAGAATGTGGCATAGCTACAACATACATATCCTGACCAGGTATGGTGAACACAATAGACCTATCAAAGCAATTAACTTGGGCATGGTAGTGAGATAACCAATCCATCCCAAGTATCACGTCATAAGTGTGCATGTCCACGACCAGTAGATTGGTTAGATATCTGAGTCAGCCAACATCTAGTGTCATAGGCCCATCACTCTCATGTAAAATGGCTATATCGTCCAATGGTGTAGAAATACCCTGAGGTTTAGTGCATACCCTCATCCTCATCCTAGATAAAATAACAAAAGTCCTAACTACAAATAACTGTGTAGCACCCGTATTAAATAAAACACATCTATGTAAACCATGAATAGGAAACTTACCCTCAACAGCCTGAGGTGCCTAAAAATCCTGTGGCACGGGGTTATACACCCTGCCATAGTGAAACTGTTGTTGTGCCTGTCCTTGAGTCTACGGCGGTGCCGGTAAAGCCAGATGTGTCTGTCCCTGAATCCGTGGAACCTGTGAAGCTGGTAGAGGCACTGGCGCCCTCTGTCTCGAGTGTACATGTTGTCCCTGTCCCTGTCCCTATCCTGCTTCAGGACACTGCCTAGTAGTATGACCATACTCTCCATAAGTTTAAGAACTACCCTGGAAAGTACCAAATGGCCTCCTCTGTCGGTTAGCCGGTGGCTGACCCTGTCCTGCCTGTGGTCCCCCATTCGGCTGCCTCTGAATAGGTGCCCCATTCCTATGAGCATCTGAACCACCCTTGTGCTTCTTCCAAGGCTGTTGTCCCTAGAACTTGCCCTTGTCATTCTTTCGGTGACCATTGTCGTTCCCTTTTTCAGCTGACTGATTAGCAAAGTCTTTATCACCCCGCTTCTCACCACGAGCCTGTCTGAAGTCCACGATCAACTGATACTGCTGTAGAGTGGCGTCTACCACCTAAGCATATGCAGTATAAGCTGGACTACCTATAATAGCTCTCTTAATAGACCACATCAGTCACTTAACAAAACTGTTGCACTTCTGCTCCTCTGTATCCACCTCCTCCGATACAAAAAGAGACAAACGCGTGAACTGCTGCTCGTTCTCCACCACTATCATGTTTCCTTGCTGCAGATTAAGAAACTCAGTCTTCATGGCTGCCCTGACTGCATAAGGGAAGTACTTTTCATCAAAGCGTGCACTGAACTGATCATAGGTCAATGACATCCTCTCCTCTGCGGTGGTAACTGACTCCCACCACTGTAGTGCATCTCCAACTAGCTTGAAGGTAGCAAGCATCTGCTTCTGAACCTCCGTACATTGAACCAAACGAAGATGCCATTCAATGTCCTATTTCCACTGGTGAGCTGCTTTCGCATCAATGGAGCCTGAGAACATAGGTGGACTCCCCTTTGTGAAAGAACTCCTAGCCTTTTCCCATGAGTCAGTCTGAATAACCGGTGCTGGTACAGGTGCCTACTGAACCAGTGGTTGATTCCAAAGTGCAGCTGTTACCCCAACTTCTATGGCCCGAGCAATGAAGTCATTGAGGTGAGGAGGAAACTCTGGATCTCTAACCTGACCCGGAGTCTGCTGAACTTACTCCTGCTTATTACGAAACTAACCATTGTCATCCTCAAATCCAGGTAATTGCTACTCCTCTTCCATTAGCTGACGCTGTAGGTGTTCTTGCTGCCTACGTGCCGCTCTCCTCTGCCTCTTATTTAATTGCATGTTCCGTCCTCTTCTCCTACCGTTAACCATCTGTTAACACAGAAAAATAGACATCAGTACGTTCTACGCGAACCGTAAAAGAATTCAACGAATCCTAAACTTAAGCTCTAATCAAGAGAAAACGCTACGCGGAAGACTTAATACGAAACACACTAGAGACACTAGAACCTGGAGTGCTCTGATACCAACTATGATACCCCTCGGATCCGAGACAGGGGCTGATTAGGCCCATGGCCAAACCCGAGGGAATAACAAACAATTAATATTTTAAAACGAACATAGAGTACAAAATGAATTTAAGAAAATAAAAGTATAAAGCTAAATGAAAACTAAAATATAAAATCCTTTAATATTAAATACTTAAAATCCCAAATAACAAAGATTAAATAATCCAACTCCAAAACCTCCAAGGGTACAACTCGGGAATCCATCCTGTGGACCCCTAATAAGAAAACCAAACTAAACTGTAAAACTAAAAGAAAACCATATGAATAGAGATCTTATGCCGTTGGAAGAATGAATGGTCATCTCTACTCAGCACGAATAAGCTCAAGCCCGGAACTGACGTACACCTGAAAAATAGGAGTGGGTCAGGCCCACGAACAAGTTCTACCCTACTACAATCCAAGTAGAGACTCGATACGCATATACACTCTAACCAACTCAACAATAACTATATAATCCGTGTATATATATACATATATATATATCTCCACACTATGGACTCTCACTAGACTATGATACGGGTCTCAACCTGAGTAGAAGGTAACAAGCAAAACGCACCGGAGTGGGCATGACTACTTAAGCCTAACAGGGTACACCTCGACCAGCATAACCAGCTACACGTCCTACTGCATATACACTCCCTAACCGTCAACTCTGAGACTCAAGCTCATGTCACGGTACCATAATAATATATTTAAAATCCGTTCACATTCATCCATAAGAAATCCAGTAAGTCATTTAGCTTATTCAACCGCACAGACTTAAGTCGTTCAGCTTAATCAACTGCACAAACTTATACATAAGGAGAATTCTATTTTTATAATCCGTACCCTTATTCCAAAGTAGATAGGACTTAGCAATTTGAGCTAATCCAAACCTGGTATGTCACTATCCCATACCGGTACATATAATCTAGTCCATCCAGCAATTGATAGAATAAATAAAAAATATAACTATCAAGCAATCCATGCATTCCATAATTGACAATAAAATATTAAGTACAAATATCAATTGTTCCATATTAAGCATGATAAAATAATTGTCAATTAACAGGCTTAATCCATACTGCTCCGAAATGTCTATTAATTGATACTACAGGTTATACATATAAACTAATTAATTCTAATCAACCATAATAGAATATAAATGTTCATAGGTTTATTTTCTTTAATAATTTTAGAACGTGACTAACTGCAAATCATCACTAGGAATTTTAATACCGAAGCTTAAACATCTTGCAGTTCTCCCATCCAAACTGTTAACCAACTTAGGGCCAAATAAGCATACTAAACCATATAAATCCACACACTTATTTTATAACACTGGGATAGGTTTAATTAAGAATTTTATTGCTAAGAACTGCTATTCCAAGTGTTAAGCAATTCTGTATCCTTTCATAAAAAAAACACAGTAAACTGATTAATTAAGCATTGTCCACTGTCGCATTAAAACAAAGGTGTTTTATTTTTCATAAATTTTCTCTCATAGATTTTAATCAATCTTAGAAAATCTCAAAACACCCCAATATATCTTCTTCCAGAATCTGAAAATCCCAAAATCCAAGTCCCGTAGCCCAAACAGTCGCAGAAAAATGGAAAAACCGAAACCCGACGAAAGAGCCTGCTCTACCAAAGAAAGAGCCTGCTCTTTTAAACTTAAAGCCAGCTCTTTTAATCTTAGAGCCTACTCTAAGAACCCTAAGGGCTGCCTCTTTGGCTCCAAGAGTCTGCTCTTTGGCTCCAAGAGTCTGCTCTTTAAAACAGTGAGCCGTCTCTCTCTCTGTTCTTCATCGTTTTCAAATTCGGTGAGTTTCTGATGAACTGACCTTCATACCTAGGGTTCCTAAGTGTTTAAATCAGGTTCCAACTTATTCCAAAATCCACTAAATTCTTTGTTCAGTTACCAAAATCAATTAAAGCATGAATTTTGCATCAAGAGTTTAATACGAGCAGTTTATGCATTCCCGAACCCCAACTGTTTTAACACAACAAACTTGCAAACTAAATTAATTCCAATGATTCCCAACATGGTATAGAACTAATTAAAATCATTACTCATCAACTTACATGAATTAAAATAGAAATTACGCAACGAAGAATTTAATACAAACATTAAACAACTTGAACACACATCCAGTTTTAAGTATTTAAAACATGCAATCCAGTTCAATTTTTAATCCTTATTAAATCCTGTAATTGTATTAGTCATGCAAAGAACATGAGCCTAAGGGAAAGAGATAGGTTTAGAACTTGCCTGTGAGATTCGGTTCAAAATCTCAACGTCTTTCTCCTAAGCTTTTCCGGCAATCCCTTGGTTTTCCCCCTCTGTTCTCTCCCAGACTCCTCTATACGTCTCTCTGTTCTCTGTATGCCATGAATAGGGTTCTAAAACCCTAAACAGAACGAATCACACATATTTATAGGCCACCCTTAAACCTAAGTCCAACTAACCCTAAACTGAAACTCGGCCCATAAAACACAACCTAGTTTATAAACCTTGTCAGCTAAAAACGTGACTTCTAACAACACATGAAAACCTAATTTAATAAAAACACATTTAACCTAATTCAATTACAAAAACCATGCAATTAAAATAATTAACAATTTAAATAAAATAAAACGCAATTAACATAATTAATAATTTAAATAAAACACTTAATAAAACAGGTCATTTAAAAACTCACAATTAAATCACACAAATTCACAGTTAACTAAATAAAAACACAAGTTAAACAATTAAATAAATTCCAGGACTATCCTTTTAAATTAGGGGTATTACAGGAATCAAATTCAGGCACAAAAAGTGAGGTTATGCAATGAAAAATGATAAACGGAAAAAAGACAAAAAAGGAAATCATCAAAAAAGGAAAGGAAGGAAAAATGGCCGGGTCATTACAACCTACCCTCCTTAAAAGGATTTCATCCCTAAAATCAAGTCGTACCTGAAAGAGAGAACAAATTGGGATACTAAAAGTGAACCTCCTATTCGAGTTCCCAGGTAGCCTCCTCAATGTTGTAATGTCTCCACAAGACCTTAACCAATGGAATGGTCTTGGTCTGCAAGACCTGTTTCCATGAATTAAGAATCTGGACTGGACCGGACCGGACCCTCCTCATAGGTCACGTCCTCATTAACAACAACATCTGTCTATCGTAAAATATGCGATGGATTTGGCTCGTACTTTCTCAATATAGAGACATAAATAAACAACTTCACCAATGCGCTCCAAAATCTGAAATAGTCCAATGAACCTAAGAGACAACTTGCTCATCTGCCGAAAACTCAGAAGTCCCTTCTGTGGAGAAATCTAGAGAAAGGCGTGGCCCCCTACCTCAAAAGACAAGGATCTCCTCCTCTTGTCAGCATAACTATTCTGCCTGCTCTGAGCTGTACCTAACCGCTGCTGAATCAACTTAATCTTCTCTGTAGTCTCAAAGATAATATCGGGACCCAAGGTAACTACATCACCCACCTCGGTCCAACAAACTGGAGATCTGCAAGGTCTGCCATACAACGCCTTAAAAGGTGCATTGCTAATGCTGGTTTGGTAATTGTTGTTATAGGCAAACTCAACCAAGGGTAAGTAGTCTTCCCAACTACCCCCAAAATCTAAGATGCAATCCTGTAGCATATCCTCCAATATCTGAATGGTACGCTCCGACTGACCATCAGTCTGAGGATGGAATACCGTGCTGAACTGAAGCCCCGTATTAAGAGCTTCTTGAAAACTTTGCCAAAAGTGAGACGTGAATCTGGGATCCCTATCCGAAACAATGGATACTGGAACCCCGTGAAGCCTAATAATCTGCCCCATACACAACCCACTAAGTCTCTCTGCGTCATCTGTCACTGCCATAGGCAAAAAGTGAGCCATTTTAGCCAATCTGTCAACAATGACCCAAACGACATCATCCCCTGCCTTAGATCTTAAAAGTCCCGTCATGCAATCCATAGTGATGTGCTCCCACTTCCACTCTACCACGGGTAGCGGTTGCAACAAACCTGCCAGTCTCTGATGCTATGCCTTCACTTGATGACAAGTAAAGCATTTAGCGATGAACTAAGAAACATACCATTTCATGCCTTTCCACCAAAACTGTCTCCATAAATTGTGATACATCTTCGTACCACCAGAATGAACTACAAGTTGAGAATGGTGAAAATCCCGAAGAACAACATCACGAACAGACAAAGGAACAAACATCTTCCCTCTATACCTGAGACCACTGTCTGAATGCAAGGTCCAACCCTCTACATTCTCGCCGCCTGAAATCCGAATGTGGATGGACTTCATCTCCCCATCCTCTTGTTGTGCCTTAATAACTCTGCTAACAAGAGCTAGTTGAGCCATAAGGCTAAACAAAATAGTGGGCAAAACATCCTCATACGACTGTAAACCATGATTTGCAAACTCTTCTAGCATTTTCCATCTGTGGACGAAAATGCTAGCAAGAGTACTCCGTGACTTCCTACTCAATGCATCGGCCACCACATTGGCCTTTCCCAGATGATACTGCAACTCAAAGTCATAGTCTTCCATGAACTTGCCCCATTTGCACTGTCTTAAATTCAAATCCTTCTGAGAGAAAAGATATTTGAGACTTACGTGATCAGAGAAAACTTCGAACTTCTCCCCGTACAAATAATGTTTCCACCCTTTCAGGGCAAGGATAACTGCTGCCAACTCCAAATCACATGTCGAGTAGTTTAACTCATGAGTCTTCAATTGTCAAGACCCACAAGCAACCACTCGCTCTGTCTGCATTAGAACACACCCTAAACCTTCTCGCGAAGCATCATAATAGACCACGTAACCCAAACCACGTTCAGGTTTGATCAAAACTGGAGCTGATGTCAATCTAATCTTCAACTCCTGAAAAGAAAAATGACAAGCCTCATTCCATATGAACTTGACTCCCTTGTGAGTAAGTCGAGTCATGGGTGCCGCTAGACGAGAGAAATCCTGAACAAATCTCCTGTAGTAACCGGCTAGGCCAAGAAAGCTCCAAACCTCAAACACTGTCTTCGGACACTCCCAATCCATCATAAAATCAATCTTTGACGAATCCACTACAACTCCACCCCCTGACACGACATGTCCAAGGAACTTCACCTCCAGTAGCCAAAATTTGCATTTCTCGAACTTAGCATACAATCGATTATCCCTAAGGATCTGCAAAACTGCTCTCAAGTGATACTCAAGTTCTTCTTTTGAAGCTGAGTATAAGATAATGTCATCAACACCACCACAAATCTATCAAGATAGTCACTGAATACACGGTTTATCAAATCCATGAAAGCTGTTGGAGCATTGGTCAAACCAAATGGCATAACCAAAAATTCATAATGGCTATACCGTGTACGAAAAGCAGTCTTGGATATATCCTCATCCTTAACCCTCAACTGATAGTAACCCGATCTTAAATCAATCTTTGAAAAGTATGTCGCTCCCTTCAACTAATCAAACAAGTGATCAATCCTTGGCAAATGATACTTGTTCTTAATCGTAGCGTGATTCAACTTGCGATAATCGATGCAAAGTCTCGAAGACCCATCCTTCTTCTTCGCAAAAAGAACTGGTGCTCCCCATGGTGAAGCACTAGGACAAATAAAGCCCTTAGCTTTCAAATCATCCAACTAACCTTTCAGCTCATCAAGCTCTGCCGGAGCCATACGATACGGTGCCATAGAGATGGGTGATATACCAAGAATGACATCAATGGCAAAAATAACTTCCCTTAAAGGCGATAACTCTGTCAGTTCCTCTAGAAAGACATCAACAAAATCCTCAACAACTGCTGGATGAACACGCCCCAAACTGCTATCTTTGTCAACTAGCAAACTAGCCAAGTAGGATTTGTGGTGACTCTAGTCACCAATGTTGAAAACCATCGCCGGGTGGGAATGGCACCGATCTCCCACAAAATGGAAATAATCTCCCTTGGGAGTACAAACGGACACCTTCCCGCGGAAGCAATCGATCGTAGCCCGAAAGAAAGACAACCAATCCATCCCGAGAATGACGTCAAAGCTTGTCATGTCAAGAACAATGAAATCGAACTCTAAGGTCCACCCAGCTATCTCAATAGCACAACCCCGACAAACATGATCCAAAGACAATGGACCCCCAACTAGTGTGTTAACATAGAGAAAACTGTCCCGAAGTGTGACCTCCAGACCCAATGAATGTGCAAATAAAGTAGAAATCAAAGAATGTGGTGCACCTATGTAAATAAGAACTCGTGCCAAAGAACTGAAAACTGGAAATATACCTCGAACTAAAGAGGTCCCTACGGAAGCATCCGCCTGTGGAAGAGCATAGACTCATCCCTAAGCCCTATTGTGACTGCCATGATAGTCTGACTGCCATGTACCATGATAGTCTGACTGACATGTAGAAAGTAGGTGTAGAACCCCTGGCTGGATAAGTGCCAACTGGCGCCACTGGCTGTGGTGCCTGAGGAACTCTAAAACCAGACTGAACCACTACAGACTGTGCTGGTACCATATGCGAATCTATACCACTATGTGACTTATTCAATAACCTTAGACAATCCTTCGTGAGATAACCTGGTTGCGTGTAATAGAAGTAAGCTCCTTGCCCTGTTCTCATAGAAACTGATGTCTGACTAGCCTGTGGTCGAAGTTGCGGGCAACAAGGCTTGATGTGCCCCGGCTGCTGACAATGGAAACAAACCACATCCCTGGCTGATCCCGAAGATACAGGAATCGCGGGTGCAGAATGAATCTACTGCGATGCCCCCTGTGAATGCGTACTGTTCCCTACCTTAGCCTTCCTCCACTAACTTCTGGAAGATGACGGAGTGTCTCAGTGAGGCTGCTTGTGTGAACCCCTGATCCGTGATTGATCCCGTTCCTCTGCCTCAGCTACCATAGCCCTCTAGACCACCTCTCTATAAGTCCTCAAATCAAGAATTGAGACCTATGGCCTGATGTCAAGATGTAGTCTATCCTGAAATTTCATTGCCCCGGCTTCATCTGTCACCACCATATCCTCTGCATAACAAGAGAGAGAAGTAAATCTTGTCTCATACTTAATGACATTCATAGTGCCCTGATAAAGACCTGTGAACTGTATCCTCATCTCCCACCTCATAGCCCTAAGAAAGAAGCACTTAAAGAACAAATCTCTGAACTCTAAATATCTGTATTTCCCATGAACATAGAGGTAGCCAACGAAATCTTCAACATATCTATGGGTACCGCCATACTGTCCAACTTACGAACCATAAGGTCCAACCAAGCTTTTGAGACTAACGGATCTGAACTCCCCGCAAATGGATCAATCTTAACCCTCTGTAGTCGCATGAAGTACTCCATTGTCTCATTGACTATCGGTGTCGGTACCGGTGCTGGAATCTATATCCCTGCCACCTGCCTACGTATCAATTCCTGTAGGAACTCAGTGATCCCCTGATTGATTCCCTGAGACACCCGCTCCTCGTAAGTTGGTTCCCACGACGGATTAGCATCCACGCCACGAACTGGAATCCTAGGCCTTCCCAGACCCCTCGTAAACTCGGTGTCACCCACCTATTCCTCAATACCCTAACGTGAAGACTCTCCACGTGTGACAACCATGATGCTATACGTACGAAGGGAAAGTGGTCAACAATAACGCAAGTTATTATGACCAAATGCAACTCATACTATGAATGCACAAAACACGTAGCAAGACAAGGTATACAACATAAGGTCATGCTAAAGCAATCAATGAAAGCCCTTTAAACAGTTAAGCACTTAAGCAAATAAGCATACATGACAAACAAAGGTGCTTTTAACTACATAAGCATATACGCATAAAGACATGTTATAATACCAAATGTGTTATCAAGAAACACGTAAACATGTTACAATGCCAAAACATGTCATGAAAGGCATGTGAATATATCAAAGTAGATCAATAAAAGCATAATATACACCCAAAACCCGTCGTCCTAAGGTATTCAAACCTAGGAGCACTGATATCACCTGTGACGGCACAAGTTTTGCAACCCGGTGCGTCAGTGATGATCTGAAAGTTGACCCGATACCGGATCCAAAATACGGAAGCGAAAGGAATAAAATGGTCATTTCAAACTGAAATGAGTGCCACCACGCACACCATTGGAAAAACAACGAAAAATGAACAAAGTTAGACTCAAGAATCAACTGATTCGAAGTCCAGACGGAAAAGATATGAAAATAGAACAAGGAGGCATCCTCCGATTAAGAGCTACCACAACCCTACAAAGAGGGTCAAATGCACAAGTCAGTGAGGAAGGGTCTGTCGGTTTAACCTATATGGTCGGTCGTTCTGACTATATGGTCTGTCGTTTTGACTCACAAGGTTAATCGTTCTTACTCACAAGGTCGGTCATTCTGACCTACATGGTCAGGCGTTCGGACTTACATGGTTAGGCGTTCTAACCAATATGGTCAAGCATTTAGACTTACATGCTTAGGCGTTCGGACTTACATGGTCAGGTGTTTTGACAGAAGGGTTAAGCATTCGGACTTGCATAGTCAGGCGTTCTGACCTATATAGTCAAGCGTTCGGACTTACATGGTCAGACGATCTGACCTACATGGTTAGACATTCTGGCCTTCATAATCAGGAGTTATGACTGCCGAACGACGAAACAGAAACAAGAAATCAGCCGAACGATGAAATATAATCAAGTTTAAGGCTAACCTTAAGGCTATAGATGCATTCCAAATGATCCGAAACAAGTTTAGAAACATACTTGTGAACTTTTAAAACTAATGGCCCTTGGCCTCATGTTATATATACAAAATATGTAATGACCCGGTCATTTTTCTTCTTTTCCTTTTTCTCAAATTTTACGAATAAATTTTTTTCTTTTAATTTCTTTTCCGAGTTCTGTTTTTTGTCAATGGGTGTCCTCTCAAGTGCTTGGAAATGGTTTCTGAGACTCTTTCGTTTGCATTGAAAACTTTCTTTAAGGACCGAGTCATTTCCATATTTTCACTTTTCGAACACTATTCACTTTTTTTCCTTTTCCCTATTTTGTCTTTTCCCCGTTTGTTACTTTTTGGCACAACCTCACTTTTCGTGCTCAGAGTTGGTTTGTGACTTCATCTATCTTCATTCTATGTGGTTTCCACAAAATACGTATCTTTACTTTTGTAGAAAAGTACTCTGGTTGCTCCCGGTGTCCATAGAGGCATGGATGCACAGTTCTTCAGAATCTTTTTTCTTTTCTTAGGGTGTTTTTCGTAAATATCTTTTGAAGATATTTTATTTCAGGGGTTTTTAAGAAAATATTTTTGGAAGATATTTTCATTCTGGGTCATTAGTGCAGTTAACCTTTTTCGAGGGGCCATTGTGTAATTAATGAAAATTATTGCAAAATACCTCATTTTAAGCCTGGATCCTCGTACGGGATTCATTTTCACATTTCGTCGAGTCGTGTACTCTTAAAATTTCCTTCTGGTCATTTTTTTCCAGTTTCAGGGTTTTTAGCCCCGGTTGTTGCCGAACTTGTTCGGGGAATATCTCTCTTCTCGGGACTTGGTTTTTCACGTCGTTTCTTTCGTTGTTCATATTTTCTCATCTCAGTTCTTTTTCATTCACGAAGTTTCACCGTTTGAGCGCGTCTGCTCAAATTCCACTTTTCCGGACCCGATGGGACCCGTTCGAGACATTTTTTTGAGTTTTTCTATAAATAGGGTGTCTTAAGTCAAAAAATCATATTTCATCATCTTCCTCCCCTCTCTTGGCTAGATTCCATGGCTGCCATGGCTGTCACCTTCTCTCCTCTTTTGAAGCTCTTCCCTCGTGTAAAACGCCTTAGTGCCTTAGTGTTTTGTGTTCGCCTTGACGACGCACACCTTTCCCCTTTATTAAAACTCATTTCTGACCATTTTGTGAGTTCGAGTTTGAAGTCAAGTTGTGATTTTCATGGGGCTTCCTTGGGGTTAATGATCATCGTGTTGTCCCGGGCAAAACCCCAAAGTATCGTCAGATTTGGAGCACTTTTCTTTCGGTGGGGATTTGAGATTTCCATCTCAAATTGAGGTAGGGGGTGTTATAGTTTATGTTCTTGAAGTATTGCATGCTATTGATGTTTATGCAACTTATTTATATGCTTTGGTACCAAATCTAGAAATTTTATTATTTATTTTTCTCGTATGAGATTTGATTTTCCTGGTTGATTATAGCTTGGTTTAAACATGTGGCATGCAATTATACTACCCCTTGATAAGATCATTGACATATATTAAATTGAAAGCATTTTAACAAGTATTGAAGATTTTAATTAATATTTTTCTTGAATAAAAATTTAATTCATGTGGCCTTATCTAGCTTGAAATTAATATAAGATGTCATATTATATTAGGCCCTAGCATACTCTTCAACATATGTGAATTTGAGAGTAATCAGAGGTGTTTTAAAATCTAGTAATAATTAATTAATTAGATTAATTAATTTTATTCCAAGTGCACTATTCACTCCATTGGATTTTCGACTTCATTTTATTGATGTGCATGCCAATACTTTAATATATATTAAATCGGGAATATTTGATTAGGTTTTGAAACCTTTCATTTAATTATTTTCTAGTATTAAAGTTTAATACTCATGGTCGTATCTTGCATGAAATTCACTTGTATCATGTTTTTAAATTAAGTCTTGACATGTTGTATAACATATATTAATTTGAAATCATTTGGATGAGTTTCAAAATCTAGAGTTAATTAAAATACATTCAATAGTTCTATGAGCTTGATTAAGTTCTAACTTGGTATTTATGATTTTCTTGAAGTTCCTTCACGTGTATCAGTTTGAGACTGACCGGATAAGTTTTGAGACTTACATTTATTTATTTCCTTTGTATGGAGCTTAATTCACATTGTTGTGTCTTGTTTGAAATGAACTTGTAACTTGATATTGAACTTGTCCCTGACATGATCCTTGACATAATTTGCTCATCGAATGTTGGACTTGCCTTGTAATCTTGAGAACTTAATCCCTTAAGTAGATTAAATTCCCTTTTATGCTTCCATCGAGTTAACCATGCCTTGATTTTGAATCCTTGTTAAACTTATGAATCGGACTTGTATTACATGGACTTTTATCTTTTTATCAAGCATCATGACCCCTTGTAACTTGGTTTCATTAATGTACTTAATGATCTTGCACGATTGTCTTGGAATGGTTTAATTACTCATGTGTTGCTTAGTAAATAATTGAATCATTAATCTTATACTTGTGGTATATTTACATCAATGGATTTCATGTGCTATATATCTTGATTCTAATCTATATAGATGCACACTATAATTTCTTGACATTTCACATACCATCATAATTGAGAACTTAGGGCATGAAGATTTAAAACTTGTCGTGTTATGTGAAATGCCCCAATCTTGTTAATTGCATAGATATTATGCCATGTTCTTGATTTCATTTATTATCCCTATTGTGTTAATTGGAATGCTCCAATCATGTTAATTGCATTGCTAATGTAATTTTTGTCAACTTATATCCAAGTACCCTTCTTGTCATGTTGTTTGGATTATTCTAAACCTTGCTTAGTTGTGTTGATAATGCAATTTATATTGATTTATATTCAAGTATCCTTCCTATCATGTTCCTTGGATTATCCCAATCTTGATTCATTTCATATATAAATATGTATCATGATTCTTGTTGATTACACTCTAAAGTAGCTTAGGATGCTTCCTGAGTCTCATTTTGACATAGACGTTAGGTGGCATGAGCCCTTTGACATGTTTTACCTTAAGGTGATATAATTGTAAAATGTTAGGTTTATGCATGCTCATTTCCTACGAGTAGCTTTATGTTACTCACCCCGAAGTTACTGGGATATTTTTAGGTATAAAGACTTGGTTCGTGATGTTCATCATTCCTTGGATGACATGTAGCTTTTAATTTTCCATTTCATGCAAATGTTAGCATGAAATGTCATTTTGTAGCCTTGTATATCAAAACTTGTATTTTTGATTCTATATATGTAATGTATTCATAAGTATACTCTTTTCAACGTATTTGACATGTACGAGATAAGTCCGGAGGCCAATGACATGTATCCTGTATTCTATGCACTTTCGTTTTCAAGGTTCACTATAAAAATATTGAAAAATCACGAGTCATTGCTTCACCATGGTTACATCGGGTGTGGGAATTCCATTCTTTTTCTTTTGGAGAGTCTCTATGATCATGCATGAGGTGTGGCCAAGGGCCAAACACCATTTCATTCTAGGTTTCGCATTTTGGTTTTCATTTATTGCATTTTAAGGCTTTTTTTGCCGTTGAGAGGTCATATTTTGCATTGGGGTTATTTTGAGGTCGCGGACCATGGGGACGCGTCTTAAATGTCTTTTTACGTTTGTATGCATGTCCACTTTTCACAAAACTCTTAAGTTTCAACATTTGACCTATTTTTGGGCGATTTTATGAATTTTTATGAAAAATTCATGCAAGAGGGGTGTCATTTGACGTTCCTCCTTGTTTTGGCATGTTTTAGATGCTTGAATGAGGTTAGGGAATGTTTTCAAACTTGTTCGGATCATGTAGAATGCATGTAGAGCCTTAGAAACGGACCGGGCATCACACACACACATTGCAGCAGCTTTTCTAAGCTGCAGCAGATGTGTCGGTCAGTAGATGAGGGCCATCAGCCGGCTGACAAGCCTCGAGACCCCATTTCTAATAGGCTTTTCATGAAAATCATCATTTTGGTGGGCCGACGACTCCCTGGAACCATTTTCTTCATCTTTTCCTTGGAAAGCATTGTTGTTCCAAATTTGGGAGATCATATCTCATTCGTTTTAGATCCAAATTAGGTCATTCTTGAGTCTAAATTCAAGAGTTTTCAAATGGTACCAACCACTCATCAGAACTTCACCTATAGTGAGAGTTATTTCAGTTTTAATAAGATAGAGTTGTGGTAACTCTTAAACGGAGAAGGCCACTTTGTTTTAATTTCATATCTTTCCGTCTGGACTCAAAATCAGGCGATTCTTGAGTCTAACTTGGTTCATTTTTCATTGTCTTTCCAATGGTGTGCACAGTGGCACCCATTTCTGTGTGAAATGACCATTATGTCATTAGTTCATTTCTTTTCGGGTTTGGCATTCTTGCTTCATTGCTTGGCTCATTTGAGTTCTATGGCTTCATGGGGAGTCATCTTGGTGCCATAGGGATGACGTACATTTCTTGAGGCCTTTTTGTTTTTTTTTATTTCCGCATCTCGGATCCGTTTTGGGTCATCACATGACACACTGGGTTTGAAAAATCAAGGTCGTCACAAAATATGCATCAAAAAGTGTAGTTAGATACACATTACATATCAAAGAAGCCATCTTAGCTTCTAAAATACCATACATCCATGGTATGCAAAAATATGACATCAAAAGTAAGCATGTTAAACATTTGCATGTCAATACACAAAAATATTCTAAAGTGCTCATAACCCTCTAATGATGATGACCATCTGAGAATATTGTCTCCTTACCTGTAAAATAACCCAAACAACTAGGGTAAGTAATCAAGTTACTCGTAGGAAGAAGCATATGCGTATACCCTAAAGTTTTAATATCATTGCAAGATCAATATAGACGAATACAAGGGATCATTCCACTTAATGTCTATGTTCAAGGTGTTCTAAGGGGTCATTTTAAGCTAACTTAAATGATTCTTTAACAACACAATATCAACATCAATGTACTTAACAACATCAATTCACCAATAGCAAAAATTACAAGTTACAATTAAACATTGGTTGTCAACTTAGAATTGAATGCGAAATCAATTAGTGGAAAACTTGGACATCAAATCCCGGAGTGAACCAAGACCTCAACGGTTATTCCGGGCATTAACCCGCTAGGAATACCACCCTCGTGCGCACTATAAATGGGGAGAACTCATACCTCCCACACTATAGGCAAACTTTAATCATGTCACTTGTAACAATGTCCCAAGAAAATTCAAAATCATAATTAAGTTCAAAACTTATACACTATAATTAAGGCATATAAACCACCTTCCATGCACATTTTGAAACCACATAAACCATGTCTTATGTGACCGGTCCTCTTTTACAAGGGTCGCGATACCAAGTCAAGCTTGAAGAGTTGTGTGTGAATTTAGGAGGTGGCCAAGTTTTACATTTATAGAAAGCCACTACTACCTTTCTCTATATAAAATATAGATAGGGCGAGTAGGGATCATCCCAAGGGATTTGATGGTGTATCGAATCGTGAAACTATGGTAATTAAGGTTAGTAGGTCGAGTGATCACACAATTGGTTGGTTGGTTGATTAAGCTAAATTGAATTCAACTAAATAAAATAATATGAGGTAAACAAGAGAGAGAGAGGTCTTGGGGTGTAGAGATCACCACCAAGCAATACTTTTCTATACTACTAACAAGTGATCAATTGAGGGTAATGGATGTGTTGCAATATGATAAGGGTGTGTGTGCATTAGGTTGATTCAATTGGCAAGGATGACAAATCAAGCAAGTATTGTCTAAACATCATGTGAAGAGCACAACATATCTAAATAATAGAGCATATATTGTCTAGACAACAAAGAGGTAGCACAATAGATCAAAACAAGTCATTAATCCTTCATTAAGCTCACAATCCACATACAACACAATATTAGAGGAATATGCCATTTGGACTCACAAGCATGGAACATCAAACATCAAGAGTAGATTGTCCTCCCATCTAACATTACACTACCACTACACTAAATCTACACTACTAGCATGAAAATAAAGCTATCTAGACTAGGGGAGAGGCACAAACCATCAAGAATAGGCATAAACCATCAAATGAACCAAAATAGCATTCATTAAGCATATCATCTTGATAATCTCTAGATCTATAGCATCAATACACATAGACATGCATCAAAAACACTAAATCTAGAGATAAGCACATGAATATCCTACTCTAGTATACATAGACATATGGGTAGAATAGAATAGTCAATTGGAAGCATTAAACCATACAAACCATGAAATAATCAAGATTTATATATACATGAATATCAAGATGTATCATACAACACTAATCCCTCAATAATACACAAGATTAGAGTATAAAAAGCATGCTTGGGGCTAATTCTAGCCCCAAGAAGATGTCTAGCCACTCATGGTAGTGATGATCCAACCCTCAAGGGCTAACTCCATGGCTGCTCCTTGTTGGTGAAGATCTCCTCCAATGGTTGCTCTAGCTTCCTCCCTTCTTCCTCTCCAAGAATAGCCTCCAAAAATTGATTTTCAATGTGTGACAAGAGACTCTAGAGCCTTTTCCAAAAAGTGTATCATATTCCTTATATAGGTTGGTCAAATACACCCTATGATGAGCTGTGGTCGTGCAAGGCATATTCTCCAATGATTGGATGAAGGACGGAATAAATGAGCTGGACTTTAACTTTTTCTCGCTGGAGGAAGTTCGATCGATCGAACCTTAACTTGGATCGATCGAAGATGGGTTCGATCGATCGAACTGCATCTTGGATCGATCGAAGTGGTCTGACTCCTTCGGATAAGGACAAGGCTGAGATATTTCGAAGATATTTATGGGGAAAAGGACAAAAGTGGTTGGTAGGCGTACAGCTGTGGATAAGATCAATCATTTGAATATGACAAAATAGGGTTCGATCGATTGACGGTGATGTTGGATCGATCGAACTTGGAATTTCAGCAAAGGCCAAGGTTGGATCTATCGAGAAGTACTATGATCGATCATAGATGTTCGATCGATCGAACTCTAAGTTGGATCGATCGAACTTTTCAGCTGCACAACTTTGATTCCTTTTTGCTCCTTTCTTTCTCCACTTTGCTCCCTCCTTTGGTTTATCTCAGGATTGCTTCAATTAAGCTCTTATTTGGCTGAGTTAGCTCAATTTCGGGATTAGTGCCTGAAAATATAAATAACACGTAATAAGTCTAAAACGGCAAAGTAAGATAGATAAAGGTACTAGAATGCTTAAGCTTAACGGGTTTAAATGCGCACTTTTCAGTGCTCATCATTATGGTTCCAAGTCTAAAATGGCATACCAAATGACAAGTCCTCATCATGATATAATATACAATACAATTCCACAAACTTATCAATTTAAATCATGCCTCAACAATAAGCTTTATATACTAAATCTTAACATTATAGTAATAAGTTTCTAAAATAATTACAATTAGTAATCCACAAGAATATACAATTATCATCACATAAATATAGCAATTCAAGTCAATAAGAATTGTAGATGACATTAATAATTTTACACAATATACATACATATCATACATGCTTAAATCAATAAATCCTAAGCCACACGTGAGGATTTACGATAATATGCAAGACTAAAATATTAAAAAAATGTACACAATATATATTAAACCCCAAAGGATCATAAAACACATAAAGCATAAACATACTACCACCCCTACCTCAATAGAGAATTAAATCTCTATAATCGAAAGCAACCAAGCTTAAAATGGTAAACAAAACTAGGGTTTTAAAGAGGAGAGTGAGAGTAATCTTTTACTTTCCAAGGTTAAAGGTTTATGGTGAGTGGAAGGAGGCCAAAATGAAGTCAAAAGTTCTAAGCCAAGCATTTCCTTCAATGGAGGCTAAGTTCGGGTATGAGACCAAAGGAAATGAAAAGTTTAATGCAAAGTGGTGGGTGGAGGATCTAGTATTCCTCCACTCACTAGGTGTTTTTACACTACCTCTCGCACGCACACAATGCAAGACTCAATTTGGTGCCTACACTTGTCACCAATCAATGGCTGCTTCCTAGGCTTAACCCTAAGCCTACACTTGTCAACCATCTAAGCTAACAAGTGCATTAATCCTAGACCAACAAGTGGGTGAATCTCCACCCTTCACATGTCACAAGATAAGGCATCCAAGTGATTCCACCCCAATGCCAACAAGTGGCTCCATGAGAGTGTGATACTTGTCACACTTTCTAAAACTTACAAAAATGTCCTTTTCTAAAGTATATTCCAAACTAAATTGCAAAATAGTCCCTAAGACAAAAAATAATTACTTTACATAATTACACTAAAATTCCAAAAATCAAGAATGTTTCAAAGAAACTATGCATCCATGCCCTTTACGAAAAAATAAGCATTATAGCATGCTTTTCTACGAAAGTAAAAATGCAGATATCATGGAATCAAATATTATGGATGCATACAAAGCCAGAATCAAATCCGAGCACAAAAAGTGAGGTTATGAAATGAAAAGTGATAAACGGGAAAAAGATGAAAAAGGAAATCACCAAAAAAGGAAAGGAAGGAAAAATAACCGGGTCATTACAACCTACCCTCCTTAAAAGGATTTTGTTCCCGAAATCAAGTCGTACCTGAAAGAGAGAGCAAATTGGGATATCGAGAGCGAACCTCCTATTTGAGCTCCCAGGTAGCCTCCTCAATGCCATGATGTCTCCACAAGACCTTAACCAATGGAATGGTCTTGGTCCGCAAGACCTGTTCTCGTGAATTAAGAATCTGGACTGAACCCTCCTCGTAGTCACATCCTCATCAAAAACAACATCTGTCCAACGTAAAACAAGCGATGGATCCGCCTCGTACTTTCTCAACATAGAGACATGAAAGACGTCGTGAACCCTATCTAGGTTTGGCGGCAACACCAAACAATAAGCAACTTCACCGACAAGCTCCAAAATTTGAAATGGTCCAATGAACCTAGGAGACAACTTACCAATCTGCCGGAAACTTAGAAGTCCCTTCCGTGAAAAAATCTTGAGAAAGACGTGGTCCAATACCTCAAAAGACAAGGATCTCCTCCTCTTATCAATATAACTATTCTGCCAACTCTGACCTGTATCTAACCACTGTCGAATCAACTTAATCTTCTCTATAGTCTCAAAAACAATATCGGGACCCAAGGCGATTACATCACCCACCTTGGTCCAACAAACTGGAGATCTGCAAGGTTTACCATACAACGTCTCAAAAGGTGCCATGCCAATACTAGCTGGTAACTGTTGTTCTAGGCAAACTCAACCAAGAGTAAGTAGTCTTCCCAACTGTAACACCCCGAATTTTTTCTAAATAAAATCTTCAATTTCATTAAATCAAAATACCTCATAAAAGACACCCAGGATCTCAAAATAAATAAAATATCACTTTATTGATACATAATCAATTTCCTCAAATATTAACGACAACATCTCAAATTAATTAAATTGATACTAAATCAATTTCCTCAAATAAAATATAACAAAATCTCTAAATAATTAAATAAAAATCCTCAACACCAACTCTTCCACCTAAGCCTCCTACTAGCAATCCAAGTTCATCCTCAGTACCTGAAACTGTAGGGGTGAGACAGTAGGAAAAACCATAACAAGGATTTCAAAGAGTTTCATGATAAATTTGCTTCACAAAAATATATATATGCTTTTAAACAAAATACATATATGCAATTTTAGCAAAATAATAATCAACAAAATATTTGAAATAAAATCATCCAAGCCATTCAAGGTATGATGATCCCTACACTGTAAAATAAATTCATCACTGAATTATCGGTGCATCAAGCTCGGCCCTCTCTATGACACGGCTCGGTATGTGTTTCCTCTGTTTTCTCCAATGTCTTTGTATCCTCTAACTCAATGCACAACACTCCCTATATAATGCAAATCTACCAACACAAATAAAATATCAAAGCCCAAAATATCTTATCTTTTCCTTGTCAATTCATTCATCTGTATCTAAACACTTAATATACAATCTCAATCCAAACAATATCATACCAAGCCCACGTGTAGTACTAAATTCATAGAATTTATGGCAACAAAAATATCTTCTTCTGTCTCTAATTTCGCAGCCCACATCTTCCTTCATCTGACATAAAAATCTTGGTCAAAACTACTACAAAAGGGTAAGTCACCCTGTGCAAAAAGAAAAGTCACCAAAATCAAATGGTGGAGCCCGCCAAAAATCATCACAATTTACCATTTTAAATCTTCATTTCCTCATTTTGCTTTCTTCTCATAATTCAACATTCAAGTGGGACCGCACCTAAAACCATTACCAATTCATTTTCTCTTTCTCCATTTTCGGGTGACATCCTTTACTCCTTTCACCATCTGATACATTATGAACATATTTATAATATATAACAAATCCAATTAAACCAATTCAAACTCAGAAATATCTCTCTTAATGGGACCCACGAAATGAACCATCACCATAATCCTTTCTCACTTCAGCTGGAACCTTCCATCAGACCTTCATATATAAATATCATATATACATATATGAATAACAAAACCAAAAACCCATTAAACCACTTCCTTGTGGTTCCTTCGGCAGCCCACCAAATAGCACAAAATATATATATATATATATATATATATATATATATATATATATATATATATATATATATATCAAACCAAAATATAAAAACCCCTTAATATCTCCACTGAGCCCTACAAAAAAATCATCAATTGTATTACTTTCTTTAATTCTCAATTCGGCTGCCTTCTCCTCTCTTCTATCAGACAGAAACAATATATATATCATATGCACAATTGTAACAAAACCCATTAAAAATCACAATGGGTAAATCTCTAAATTAAAATTAAACAATCAGAATTGACAACTAAAAATATGAAATAAAGTATAATTTAAATTCTTAAAAATCAAGGTTGTCACATTCTCCACCACTTAAAAGGAATTTCGTCCCGAAATTCAGATCGAACAATCTTCGTACCTGAAAACACCAAAAGTTGTAAAACACAATCCAAAAATCCTTACCCCAGGCGATGTGTTATTCAGTGACATGAAAAGTATTATGGTAGCTGACAGTGCTAGTTACCCGCCCACACACTCCGTAACTGTTGTGGTAACTAGACGATGCCGTCACCCGCCCATAAAATAAAATCGATAGTGATCTAGGGACACATGTCCCTAATCACCGAAAGTAATCATTCTAGTAGCTGCAGTGAACGACATCCGGACACACACAACCAGTTACGAGTGGTAGCTAGTCAGAACTCAACACTCGCTCACACATACCCGACAACATCATCACTAAACTGTAGGGGGTGAGACAGTAGGAAAAACCATAACAAGGATTTCAAAGAGTTTCATGATAAATTTGCTTCACAAAAATATATATATGCTTTTAAACAAAATACATATATGCAATTTTAGCAAAATAATAATCAACAAAATATTTGAAATAAAATCATCAAAGCCATTCAAGGTATGATGATCCCTACACTGTAAAATAAATTCATCACTGAATTATCGGTGCATCAAGCTCAGCCCTCTCTGTGACACGGCTCGGTATGTGTTTCCTCTGTTTTCTCCAATGTCTTTGTATCCTCTAACTCTATGCACAACACTCCCTATATAATGCAAATCCACCGACACAAATAAAATATCAAAGCCCAGAATATCTTATCTTTTCCTTGTCAATTGATTCATCTGTATCTAAACGCTTAATATACAATCTCAATCCAAACAATA
The DNA here is from genome assembly GCF_030987335.1 of Cornus florida. Taxonomy (NCBI): domain Eukaryota; kingdom Viridiplantae; phylum Streptophyta; class Magnoliopsida; order Cornales; family Cornaceae; genus Cornus; species Cornus florida. Next base: position 69,437,434 of record NW_026775577.1, read on the forward strand.
TCATACCAAGCCCACGTGTAGTACTAAATTCATAGAATTTATGGCAACAAAAATATCTTCTTCTGTCTCTAATTTCGCAGCCCACTTCTTCCTTCATCTGACATAAAAATCTTGGTCAAAACTAGTACAAAAGGGTAAGTCACCCTGTGCAAAAAGAAAAGTCTCCAAAATCATATGGTGGAGCCCGCCAAAAGTCATCACAATTTACCATTTTAAATCTTCATTTCCTCATTTTGCTTTCTTCTTATAATTCAACATTCAAGTGGGACCGCACCAAAAACCATTACCAATTCATTTTCTCTTTCTCCATTATCGGGTGACATCCTTTACTCCTTTCACCTTCCGATACATTATAAACATATTTATAATATATAAAAAATCCAATTAAACCAATTCAACCTCATAAATATCTCTCTTAATGGGACCTACGAAATGAACCATCACTATAATCCTTTCTCACTTCAGCTGGAACCTTCCAGCACACCTTCATACATAAACATCATATATACATATATGAATAACAAAACAATAAACCCATTAAACCACTTCCTTGTGGTTCCTTCGGCAGCCCACCAAATAGCAAAAAAAAAAAAAAATATATATATATATATATATATATATATATATATATATATATATCAAACTAAAATATAAAAACCCCTTAATATCTCCACTGAGCCCCACAAAATAATCATCAATTGTATTACTTTCTTTAATTCTCAATTCGGCTGCCTTCTCCTCTCTTCTATCAGACAGAAACAATATATATATCATATGCACAATTGTAACAAAACCCATTAAAAATCACAATGGGTAAATCTCTAAATTAAAATTAAACAATCAGACTTGACAACTAAAAATATGAAATAAAATATAATTTAAATTCTTAAAAATCCAGATTGTCACATTCTCCACCACTTAAAAAGAATTTCATCCTGAAATTCAGATCGAACAATCTCCGTACCTGAAAACACCAAAAGTTGTAAAACACAATCCAAAAATCCCTACCCCAGGCGATGTGAAATTCAGTGACATGAAAAGTATTATGGTAGCTGACAGTGCTAGTTACCCGCCCACACACTCCGCAACTGTTGTGGTAACTAGACGATGCTGTCACCTGCCCATAAAATAAAATCGATAGTGATCTAGGGACACCTGTCCCTAATCACCGTAAGTAATCATTCTAGTAGCTACAGTGAACGACATCTGGACACACACAACCAGCTACGAGTGGTAGCTAGTCAGAACTAAACACTCGCTCAGACACACCCGACAATATCATCACTAAACTCACACTTCCGGCTGGGTACAGTCTCTGATACCATTCTGTAACGCCCCTAATTTTTTCTAAATAAAATCTTCGATTTCATTAAATCAAAATACCTCTAAAAGACACCCAGGATCTCAAAATAAATAAAATATCACTTTATTGATACATAATCAATTTCCTCAAATATTAAAGACAACATCTCAAATTAATTAAATTGATACTAAATCAATTTTCTCAAATAAAATATACAAAAATCTCTAAATAATTAAATAAAAATCCTCAACACCAACTCTTCCACCTAAGCCTGCTACTAGCAATCCAAGTTCACCCTCAGTACCTGAAACTGTAGGGGGTGAGACAGTAGGAAAAACCGTAACAAGGATTTCAAAGAGTTTCAAGATAAATTTGCTTCACAAAAATATATATATGCTTTTAAAAAAAATACATTTATGCAATTTTAGCAAAATAATAATCAACAAAATGTTTGAAATAAAATCATCCAAGCCATTCAAGGTATGATGATCCCTACACTGTAAAATAAATTCATCACTGAATTATCGGTGCATCAAGCTCGGCCCTCTCTGTGACACGGCTCGGTATGTGTTTCCTCTGTTTTCTCCAATGTCTTTGTATCCTCTAACTCAATGCACAACACTCCCTATATAATGCAAATCCACTGACACAAATAAAATATCAAAGCCAAAAATATCTTATCTTTTCCTTGTCAATTCATTCATCTGTATCTAAACACTTAATATACAATCTCAATCCAAACAATATCATACCAAGCCCACGTGTAGTACTAAATTCATAGAATTTATGCCAACAAAAATATCTTCTTCTATCTCTAATTTCGCAGCCCACTTCTTCCTTCATCTGACATAAAAATCTTGGTCAAAACTAGTACAAAAGGGTAAGTCACCCTGTGCAAAAAGAAAAGTCACCAAAATCAAATGGTGGAGCCCGCCAAAAGTCATCACAATTTACCATTTTAAATCTTCATTTCCTCATTTTGCTTTCCTCTCATAATTCAACATTCAAGTGGGACCGCACCTAAAACCATTACCAATTCATTTTCTCTTTCTCTATTTTCGAGTGACATCCTTTACTCCTTTCACCATCTGATACATTATAAACATATTTATAATATATAACAAATCCAATTGAACCAATTCAAACTCGTAAATATCTCTCTTAATGGGACCCACGAAATGAACTATCACCATAATCCTTTCTCACTTCAGCAGGAACCTTCCATCAGACCTTCATACATAAATATCATATATACATATATGAATAACAAAACCAAAAACCCAATAAACCACTTCCTTGTGGTTCCTTCGGTAGCCGACCAAATAGCACAAAATATATATATATATATATATATATATATATATATATATATATATATATATATCAAACTAAAATATAAAAACCCCTTAATATCTCCACTGAGCCCTACAAAATCACAATGGGTAAATCTCTAAATTAAAATTAAACAATCAGACTTGACAACTAAAAATATGAAATAAAATATAATTTAAATTTTTAAAAATCCAGGTTGTCACATTCTCCACCACTTAAAAAGAATTTCGTCCCGAAATTCTGATCGAACAATCTTCGTGCCTAAAAACACCAAAAGTTGTAAAACACAATCCAAAAATCCTTACCCCTGGCGATGTGAAATTCAGTGACATGAAAAGTATTATGGTAGCTGACAGTGCTAGTTACCCGCCCACACACTCCGTAACTGTTGTGGTAACTAGACGATGTTGTTACCCGCCCATAAAATAAAAACGATAGTGATCTAGGGACACCTGTCCCAAATCACCGAAAGTAGTCATTCTAGTAGCTGCAGTGAACGACATCCGGACACACACAACCGGCTACGAGTGGTAGCTAGTCAGAACTAAACACTCGCTCAAACACACCCGACAACATCATCACTAAACTCACACTTCCGGCTGGGTACAGGCTCTGATACCATTCTGTAACGCCCCGAATTTTTTCTAAATAAAATCTTCAATTTCATTAAATTAAAATACCTCATAAACGACACCCAGGATCTCAAAATAAATAAAATATCACTTTATTGATGCATAATCAATTTCCTCAAATATTAAAGACAACATCTCAAATTAATTAAATTGATACTAAATCAATTTCCTCAAATAAAATATACAAAAATCCCTAAATAATTTAATAAAAATCCTCAACACCAACTCTTCCACCTAAGCCTGCTACTAGCAATCCAAGTTCATCCTCAGTACCTGAAACTGTAGGGGGTGAGACAGTAGGAAAAACCAGAATAAGGATTTCAAAGAGTATCATGATAAATTTGCTTCACAAAAATATATATATGCTTTTAAACAAAATACATATATGCAATTTTAGCAAAATAATAATCAACAAAATATTTGAAATAAAATCATCCAAGCCATTCAGGGTATGATGATCCCTACACTGTAAAATAAATTCATCACTGAATTATCGGTGCATCAAGCTCGGCCCTCTCTGTGACACGGCTCGGTATGTGTTTCCTCTGTTTTCTCCAATGTCTTTGTATCCTCTAACTCAATGCACAACACTCCCTATATAATGCAAATCCACCGACACAAATAAAATATCAAAGCCCAAAATATCTTATCTTTTCCTTGTCAATTTATTCATCTGTATCTAAACGCTTAATATACAATCTCAATCCAAACAATATCATACCAAGCCCACGTGTAGTACTAAATTCATAGAATTTATGGCAACAAAAATATCTTCTTCTGTCTCTAATTTCGCAGCCCACTTCTTCCTTCATCTGACATAAAAATCATGGTCAAAACTACTACAAAAGGGTAAGTCACCCTGTGCAAAAAGAAAAGTCACCAAAATCAAATGGTGGAGCCCGCCAAAAGTCATCACAATTTACCATTTTAAATCTTCATTTCCTCATTTTGCTTTCTTCTCATAATTCAACATTCAAGTGGACCGCACCTAAAACCATCACCAATTCATTTTCTCTTTCTCCACTTTCGGGTGACATCCTTTACTCCTTTCACCATCTGATACATTATAAACATATTTATAATATATAACAAATCCAATTAAACCAATTCAAACTCATAAATATCTCTCTTAATGGGACCCACGAAATGAACCATCACCATAATCCTTTCTCACTTTAGCTGGAACCTTCCATCAGACCTTCATACATATATATCATATGTACATATATGAATAACAAAACCAAAACCCATTAAACCACTTCCTTGTGGTTCCTTCGGCAGCCCACCAAATAGCACAAAATATATATATATATATATATCAAACCAAAATATAAAAACCCCTTAATATCTCCAATGAGCCCTACAAAATCACAATGGGTAAATCTCTAAATTAAAATTAAACAATCATACTAGACAACTAAAAATATGAAATAAAATATAATTTAAATTCTTAAAAATCCAGGTTGTCACATTCTCCACTACTTAAAAAGAATGTCGTCCCGAAATTCAGATCGAACAATCTTCGTACCTGAAAACACCAAAAGTTGTAAAACACAATCCAAAAATCCTTACCCCAGGCGATGTGAAATTCAGTGACATGAAAAGTATTATGGTAGCTGACAATGCTAGTTACCCGCCCACACACTCCGTAACTGTTGTGGTAACTAGACGATGCCATCACCTGCCCATAAAATAAAATCGATAGTGATCTAGGGACACCTGTCCCAAATCACCGAAAGTAATCATTCTAGTAGCTGCAGTGAACGACATCCGAACACACACAACCAGCTACAAGTGGTAGCTAGTCAGAACTAAACACTCGCTCACACACACCCGACAACATCATCACTAAACTCACACTTCCGGCTGGGTACAGGCTCTGATACCATTCTGTAATGCTCCGAATTTTTTCTAAATAAAATCTTCGATTTCACTAAATCAAAATACCTCATAAAAGACACCCAGGATCTCAAAATAAATAAAATATCACTTTATTAATACATAATCAATTTCCTTAAATATTAAAGACAACATCTCAAATTAATTAAATTGATACTAAATCAATTTCCTTAAATAAAATATACAAAAATCTCTAAATAATTAAATAAAAATTCTTAACACCAACTCTTCCACCTAAGCCAGCTACTAGCAATCCAAGTTCATCCTCTATACCTGAAACTGTAGGGGGTGAGACAGTAGGAAAAACCATAACAAGGATTTCAAAGAGTTTCATGATAAATTTGCTTCACAAAAATATATATATGCTTTTAAACAAAATACATATATGCAATTTTAGCAAAATAATAATCAACAAAATATTTGAAATAAAATCATCCAAGCCATTCAAGGTATGATGATCCCTACACTAAAAAATAAATTCATCACTGAATTATCGGTGCATCAAGCTCGGCCCTCTCTGTGACACGGCTCGGTATGTGTTTCCTCTATTTTCTGCAATGTCTTTGTATCCTCTAACTCAATGCACAACACTCCCTATATAATGCAAATCCACCGACACAAATAAAATATCAAAGCCCTAAATATCTTATCGTTTCCTTGTCAATTAATTCATCTGTATCTAAACACTTAATATACAATCTCAATCCAAACAATATCAGACCAAGCCCACGTGTAGTACTAAATTCATAGAATTTTTGGCAACAAAAATATCTTCTTCTGTCTCTAATTTCGCAGCCCACTTCTTCCTTCATCTAACATAAAAATCTTGGTCAAAACTAGTACAAAAGGGTAAGTCACCCTGTGCAAAAAGAAAAGCCACCAAAATCAAATGGTGGAGCCCGCCAAAAATCATCACAATTTACCATTTTAAATCTTCATTTCCTCATTTCGCTTTCTTCTCATAATTCAACATTTAAGTGGGACCGCACCTAAAACCATTACCAATTCATTTTCTCTTTCTCCATTTTCGGGTGACATCCTTTACTCCTTTCACCATCTGATACATTATAAACATATTTATAATATATAACAAATCCAATTAAACCAATTCAAACTCATAAATATCTCTCTTAATGGGACCTACGAAATGAACCATCACCATAATCCTTTCTCACTTCAGCTGGAACCTTCCATCAGACCTTCATACATAAATATCATATATACATATATAAATAACAAAACCAGAAACCAATTAAACCACTTCCTTGTGGTTCCTTCGGTAGCCCACCAAATAGCACAATATATATATATATATATATATATATATATATATATATCAAACCAAAATATAAAAACCCCTTAATAACTCCACTGAGCCCTACAAAAAAATCATCAATTGTATTACTTTCTTTAATTCTCAATTCGGCTGCCTTCTCCCCTCTTCTATCAGACAGAAACAATATATATATCATATGCGCAATTGTAACAAAACCCATTAAAAATCACAATGGGTAAATCTCTAAATTAAAATTAAACAATCAGACTTGACAACTAAAAATATGAAATAAAATATAATTTAAATTCTTAAAAATCCAAGTTGTCACATTCTCCACCACTTAAAAAGAATTTCGTCCCAAAATTCAGATCGAACAATCTTCGTACCTGAAAACACCAAAAGTTGTAAAACACAATCCAAAACTCCTTACCCCAGGCGATGTGAAATTCAGTGACATGAAAAGTATTGTGGTAGCTGACAGTGCTAGTTACCCGCCCACACACTCCGTAACTGTTGTGGTAACTAGACAATGCCGTCACCCGCCCATAAAATAAAATCGATTGTGATCTAGGGACACCTGTCCCTAATCGCCGAAACTAATCATTCTAGTAGCTGCAGTGAACGACATCCGGACACACACAACCAGCTACGAGTGGTAGCTGGTCAAAACTAATGATGGTGGACTCAGGAATTTCATTGTCCGGATTCTGGACGAAGGAGAAATGACAAAACAAAAAAAAAAAACGAGCAATAAAGCTAAAAGGGTAAACTGGTAATTATCCAGAAATATTTGGATGCAATTGAGCACACCGTTGGATAGACAATGAAAAATTAATCAATTTCAAAAAAAAACTCACTTGATTTGGAGTCCGGATGAGGGAAAAAGGTCAAAAACAAAATTGACGTCGCGGCGGCCCGACGAAGGCCATGACAGCTACAGTGCTATCAACCCACTACTACTGCAATTGAGAGAAAAAAGGGACATCTAAACAGACTTTTCTGGAAAAACTCAAAGAAGAAACCCCCCTTAAAATAATGTTTTCTACCCGACTTATGGACGGAAACCAAAAAAATGCATTGTAAAATGTCCAAAATACCCTCAAGAAAATCAGGTCTAGAGGTCAAAAATCGTTTCAAGTTACTGCCCAACGAAAGGATATGGGGCTTCAAAAGGTTTTTAAATTGCCTAAATTGAAAATGCAATCCTAAAATACACCCACAAGACCCCCGGAAGTTTCGGATCGATCGTCACGCTTTTAAAAAAAAAGTCGATGAATAGTACCAAGTATATTTGCACTAAAGTCGGCAAAAACCTGGCAGCAACGATTTTTTAGAAAAAAAAATAGATTTTTGAAGGTCAAGATGGCAGTTTCCGGAAAAAGACAAAGAAGAAACCCCTTCAAAATTGAGTTTTCTATGTGACTCGTGAGGAAAAATGAAAAAAACGCATTTTGAAATACCCGAAATTCCCCTAGAACAGAATAGGGTAAAACTCCCTAAAAAAACTACTTAGAGTCTTTGTTTCATCAAGGATGGTTTTGTTTGCCAAACTGAGCATGCAAGCATATGTAATGTGATAAAATATATGTGTTGCAATGGCCTATGGCCTCATGGCATGTCATATGCAAAATAGAACCCTTCAATGCATTAATCCACATATCTTCCATAGGCAACAATGAAGTTCAAAGTTAGCATACATTTCACATAACTGTCTTTGGCCCTGGCCCTTGGCCTCATTACAACCACATTCTAAGAGTGTCTAAAGGTGCACTTAAGTGCACATTATATAACTTAGACAATAAGTACAAGTTTTATCAAAGTAAGCAAAAGTAGGACAAGATATGCTAACATATGCATATTCTATGTCATCAAAATATACTTCAAGAACTCTAGTGAGTCTAAGAATGCTGTGCATCCCACACTAAGGCTTCTTTACCTGCAAAACATCCATTAACTTAGGGGTGAATAAACAAGTTTACTCATAGGGAATGCATGGGTTTATCTTTGTACCAAGTTACAATTCAATACCATTTAATTCATGCTATCAAGTGACAATAGAACTTTCAACATAACACAATGAGACGTAATTTTGCAAAGTTAACAACTTAGAATTTAAATGCAAAATCAAACCAAAGTGGATACTTGGACGTCACGACGGATTAAACTGACAATGTTGTTACTTTAGGGTTACTCGCCCATGGGAATCTCCCTATGTGCGCACTAGACTTGTAGAGGGACTTTCCCCCGTACTAGAACCATGCCCTAGCCATAGTCATAACAACGACATCCCCAAGTTTTCAAAATCAACAATTTGTGCACATTACATATATATAGAAACATAACATGTATATATACAATGTAAAGCCATCAATATGCACAAATCAATTTTGGAAACACAATACATGCCCTAAGTTCTCAACTAAAATGGCATGAAGAATATTGAATGATCATTATGCTATTTGCCACTAATTACAACAATATCATTCAACAACAAGAACATAACCTCACAAGTATGATATAAGTTTAAAATCATAATTTAAACAATTTAATAAAACAACTAAATTTCCTAGATTTCACTTCTCATCCAAACATGCTCAATTTAATATATGTTGTAGTATATGTCATAGTTATTATATAAATCACTTCAAAACTTGATTTAAGTCATGGGAGCATATAAATAAAAATTAATTAAATTAATTCATTAATCCCTCTAGATTTTAAAACAACTCTAAATGACCTCAAATTAACATAAGTTATGAATCAAGCCATGGTCATGTTATTTATCAAGTCTAAAGTGAATTACATACAAGTCACAATTAATGATTTATTTCTCATTTTAATACAAGACAACTTAGATATCACTATAGGAACAAATAAAATCACTTGGAAGATAAATGATAACACCCCCTAGCTCAATAGAGAATTGAATCTCTATAATCCAAGCAACCAAGCTCAAAATGGAAAACAAGTTTAGGGTTAATGAAGAGGGGAATGAGATGAAGCTTTTGTTTTCCAAGGTTTTATGTCTAAGGTGAGTGGAAGGAGGCCAAAATGAAGAAAAAATCCATTAACCAAGCTTTTCTCCAATGGTGGCTAGGTTATGGTTCTTGAAGACAAGTGAAAATGAAAATGATAAAGTGTAAAATGGTGAGTGGAAGGGCTAGAAATTCTCCACTCACTATGTGCTCTTACACTACCTCTCTCACACACATAATGCAAGACTAAATGGTGAACCTACACTTGTCATGAATCTATGGTTCATTCCTAGGCTTAATCTCAAACCTACACTTGTCACCATCCTATGTAAACTTCCAAGACTTAATATTGAACCTACATTTGTCAACCATCCATGCCAACAAGTGTACCAATCCTAGGCCAACAAGTGGGTGAATCTCCACCCTCCACATGTCATCATCCAAGGCATCAAAGTGTTTCCACACAAATGTCAACAAGTGGACCAATGAGAGTGTGACACTTGTCGCACTTTCCGAAAATTGCAAACAAGTCCTTTTGGAAAATATCTTCCAAATTAAATTGCAAAATGGTCCCTAAGACGAAAAATAATTACTTTACTTAATTACCCAAAAACCCCTTAAGTTATGGATAATTACAAAAAGTCTTGTTTTCATAGCTTTTACAAAGAAAGTAAGCATTTAATATGCATTTCTACTAAAGTAAAAATGTAGATGTCATGGAATTTAAATACCATGAATGCATGCAAAATCGGAATCAAATCCGAGCATAACAAGTAAGGTTATGCAAGGAAAAATGAAAGAAACTGGAAAAAGACGAAATAAGGAAAAGATAAAATAGGAAAAAGACGAAAAAAGAAAATCGCCAAAAATGGAAAAGGAGGAAAAAGGCCGGGTCATTACAACCTACCCTCCTTAAAAGGATTTCGTCCCCGAAATCGAGTCGTACCTTAAAAGGAGAACAAATGGGGATACCGTGAGCGAACCTCCTGTTCGAGCTCCAAGGTAGCCTCCTCAACACCGTGATGTCTCCACAAGACCTTAACCAATGGAATAGTCTTGGTCCACAAGACCTGATCCCGTGAATCTAGAATTTGGACCAGACCTTCCTCGTAGGTCACGTCCTCATCAACAACCACATCAGTCCACCGCAGAACATGCGATGGGTCCGGCTCGTACTTCCTCAACATAGAGACATGAAAGACGTCGTGAACCCTATCTAGGTCTGGCGGCAATGCCAAACAATAAGCAACTTCACCGACGCGCTCCAAAATCTCAAATGGTCCGATGAACCTAGGCGACAACTTGCCAGTCTGCCGAAATCTCAGGAGCCCCTTACGCGGAGAAATCTTAAGAAAGACATGATCCCCTACCTTAAAAGACAATGATCGCCTCCTCCTGTCAGTGTAACTCTTCTGTCTACTCTATGCGGTAGCCAACCGCTGCCGAATCAACTTAATCTTCTCTGTAGTCTCAATAACAATGCCGGGACCCAAGGCAACAGTATCACCGACCTCGGTCCAACAAACTGGAGATCCTGCAAGGTCTGCCATACAATGCCTCAAAAGGTGCCATGCCAATACTGGCCTGGTAACTGTTGTTGTAGGCAAACTCAACCAAAAGCAAGTAGTCCTCCCAACTACCCCCAAAATCTAAGATACAAACGCGCAACATATCCTCCAATACCTGAATGGTGCGTTCCAACTGTCCATCAGTCTGAGGATGGAATGTCGTGCTAAAATGAAGCCCCGTGTCAAGAGCCTCCTGAAAACTCTGCCAAAAGTAAGAGGTGAACTGCGGATCCCTATCCGAAACAATGGATACAGGAACCCCGTGAAGTTTGACAATCTGTCTCACATACAGTCCACTCAGTCTCTCTGCACTATTTGTCATTGCCATCGGTAAGAAGTGAGCCGTCATAGTCAACCTGTCAACTATGACCCAAACGGCATCATTCCCTGCCTTAGACCTCGGAAGTCCCGTCACGAAATCCATAGCGATATGCTCCCATTTCCACTCAGCTACTGGTAATGGTTGCAACAATCCTGCCGGTCACTAATGCTCTGCCTTCACTTGTTGTCAAGTAAGGCATTGAGCCACGAATTATGAAACATCCCATTTCATGCCCTGCAACCAAAACTGTCGTCGCAGATTGTGATACATCTTTGTACCACTAGGATGAACTGCGAGCCTAGAGTGGTGGAAATCCCGAAGAACGTCCTCACGACAAGACAATGGAACAAACATCATCCCCTTGTACGGAGACCACCGTTTGAATGTAAGGTCCAACCCCCTACATTCTCGCCGCCTGAAATCCGAACATGGATGGCCTTCATCTCCCCATCCTCCAACTATGCCTCAATAACTTTGCTAACAAGTGCCGGTTGAGCCACAAGGCCAAAAAAAATAGCCGGTGAAACATCCTCATAACACTGTAAACCAAGATCTGCAAGCTCTTCTAGCATCTTCCATCTATAAAGGGAAATGCTAGCAAGAGTTCCCCGTGACTTCCTACTCAATGCATCGGCCACCACATTGGCCTTACCCGGGTGATACTGTAATTCAAAATCGTAATCCTCCATAAACTCAACCCATCTGCGCTGTCTCAAGTTCAAATCCTTCTGAGAGAAGAGATACTTGAGACTCTTGTGGTCGGAGAAAACTTCAAACTTCTCCCCGTACAAATAGTGTCTCCACCCCTTCAGGGCAAAGATAACTGTTGCTAACTCCAAATCATGTGTTGGATAGTTCAACTCGTGAGTCTTCGACTGTCGAGACCCATAAGCAACCACCCGCTCTGTCTGCATCAAGACACAACCCAAACCTTCTCGTGAAGCATCACAAAAGATCACATAACCTAAACCACATTCAGGAATGATCAAAACTTGAGCCAATGTCAACCTGACCTTTAACTCCTAAAAAGCAAACTCACATGCCTCGTTCCATACGAACCTGACCCCCTTGTGGGTAAGTCGAGTCATAGGTGCTGCTAAACGAGAGAAATCCCGAACAAATCTCCGGTAATAGCCGGCTAGGCCAAGAAAACTCCGAATCTCAAACACTGTCTTTGGACGCTCCCAATCCATCACTGACTAAATCATCATTGGATCTACTGCAACACCGCCCCTTGATACAACATGTCCAAGGAACTTCACTTCCGGTAGCCAAAATTCGCATTTCTTAAAATTGGCGTATAACCGATTATCCCTAAGGATCAACAACACTGTCCTCAAATGATACTCATGCTCCTCCACCGAAGCTGAGTATACAAGAATGTCATCAACAAAGTCTACAACGAACTGATCAAGATGGTCACTAAATACACGGTTCATTAAGTCCATAAAAGCTGCTGGAGCATTGGTCAAACCAAATGGCATCACTAGAAACTCATAATGGCCATACCGTGTGCGGAAAGCGGTTTTAGATACATCCTCATCCTTAACCCTCAACTGATAGTAACCTGATCTCAGATTAACCTTCGAAAAGCATGTCGCTCCCTTTAACTGATCAAACAAGTCATCAATCCTAGGCAAAGGATACCTGTTCTTGATTGTGACATGGTTCAGCTTGCGATAATCGATGCAAAGTCTCAAAGACCCATCCTTCTTCTTCGCAAAAAGAACTGGTGCTCCCCAGGGTGAAGCACTAGGACCAATAAAGCCCTTAGCTTTCAAATCATCCAATTGAGCTTTCAGCTCATCAAGCCCTGCCGGTGCCATACGGTACGGTGCCATAGAAATTAGTGCAGTACCGGGAATGACATCGATGGCAAAGACAACCTCCCGAAGAGGAGGGAGTTCTGTCAACTCCTCCGGGAAGACATCCAGAAACTCGTCTACAACTGTCGAAAAAACACGGCCCAGACTGCTACCCTCGTCAACTAACAGGCTAGCCAAGTAGGACCTATGGCGACTTTAGTCACCGATACTGAAAATCATCGTCGGGTGGGAATCGCTCCGATCTTCCACGAAGTGAAAACAATCCCCCGCAGGACTGCAAACAGACACTCGCCCATGGAAGCAATCAATCGTGGCATAAAAGAAAGACAACCAGTCCATCCCAAGAATGACGTAAAAACCCGTCATGTCGAAAACAACAAAATCAAACTCCAACATCCGTCCAGCTATCTCGATAGCACAACCCCGACAAACACGGTCCAAAAACACTAGACCACCAACTGGTGTGTCAACACAAAGGAAACCATCTGGCTGTGTGACCTACAGACCCAAAGAATGTGCAAATGATGCAGATATGAATGAATGTGATGCACCTGTGTCAATAAGAACTCAAGACTAAGAACTGAAAACTGGAAAGATACCTCGAACTATAGAAGTCCTTGCGGAGGTATCGGCCTGTGGCAGTGCGTAAGCTCGTCCCTGAGCCCCTGACTGCTGTGAACTATGCTGCTGAGCTGACTGATGTCCAGAAGTAGTAGGTGTAGGGTTCCTACCCAGATACGAACTGACTGGTGCAACTGGCTGTGGTGCTTGAGGCACCCTGAAACCTGACTGTGCAACTGTCGACTATGCCAGTGTGGCCTGTGGGCCTGCGCCACTCTGTGCCCTGTTCTGTAGGTGCGGACACTCCCTCTTAAAATGTCCAGGCTGCTTGCAGTAATTGCAAACCCCCTGAAGTCCCTGCGTCGAAGCTAAAGACTTACTAGTCTGAGAACGACTGCCCTGAGACTAGAACTGTGGGCAACGAGGCTTGATATGCCCCGGCTGCTGACAGTGGTGACAAATGACTCCCTGGGCTAACCCCGAAGATACTGGACCGGCAGATGCAGACCGAACCTGCTGTGACTATCCCTGAGTGCGTGAACTGTCCCCAGCCTTAGCCTTCTTCCACTGACCCCCAACGTATACTGATGAAGCCTCTCCACGTGGCTGCTTATATGAACCCTTGATCCTAAGCTGATCTCGGTCCTCTGCCTCAACTAGCATAGCCTTCTGTAGTACCTCCCCATAAGTCCTCAGATCCAGCACTGAAATTCGTGGCCTAATATCAAGATGTAACCCATCCTAAAACTTTTTCGCCCTGAGCTCATCGGTGGCTACCATCTTCGGTGCATAGCGGGAAAGAGAAGTGAAGCGTGTCTCATACTCAATGACACTCATCCTGCCCTGATAGAGACCTGTAAACTGCACTCTCATATCATACCTTATAGCCCTTGGAAAGAAGCGGTCAAAGAACAATGTCCTGAACTCTTCCTAAGTCATTACCTCCACATCGTGGATATTGGTCATAGACCTCCACCAGATATCGACATCTCCCATGAACATAGAGGCTGTCAAGGAGATCCTCAATCGGTCTATAGGTACTGCCATACTATCGAGCTTGCGTACCATGAGATCAAACCATGCCTCTGAAGCAAGCGGATCCATACTCCCTGCAAACTGGTCGATCTTAACCCTCTGTAACTTCATGAAGTAGTTCAATGCCTCATTAGCAACTGGTGCTGGTGCTGGTGCCGGTACCGAAATCTGTATCCCTGCCATTTGTTGGCAAAACATCACCTGAGTGGACTCTGAGATCCCCAGAGCCACTCCTTGTGCAATATGTTCCTCGTAAGTTCGAGCTCGTGGTGGATTTGGACCCGTGCCACAAACTAGAATCCTAGGCCTCCCTAGACCCCTCGTAAACTCGGTGTCATCCACCTGCTCCTCAACGCCCTGACGTGAAGACTCCCCACGTGTGACAACCATGATGCTAAACATATGCAATGAAAGAGGTCAACAATAACACAAGTTATTATGACCAAATGCAACTCGTACTATGAAAGTAAGAAATACGAAGCAAGATGAGGTATGTAACATACGGTCATGATAAGGCAATCAAGGAAGGCTGTTTAAACAGTTAAGCACTTAAGCAATATGTTAAACAAGGATGCTTCTTAAACATATAAGCATTCAAATATAGAGACATATCATAATAACAAGTATGTCACCAAGAAACATGTAATCATGTTATAATGCCAAAAACATGTTATCAAAGGTATGCTAATAAATCAAAGCACACTAACAAAAGCATGTTATACACCCAAAACCCATCATCCTAAGGTTTTCGAACCTAGGAGCTCTGATACCACTTGCGACAGCCCAAGTTTTGTAAACCCGGTGCATCAGTGATGACCAAAAGATAACCCGATAACGGATCCGAAATACGGAAGCGAAAGGTGAAACAACGGTCTCTAAAGATACAATGCGTCTTTAAGACACCAATGTAACCCTCAATGAGGTCATGGAACCCAAAGGAAAACAAATGCGGAAGTGTCGTTTCAAAAACAGACAAAAAGGAATTAGGGGCAAAATGGTCATTTAAAAAAAAAATGGATTCAACTGCTATCGAGCACACCACTAGGAAGACTGTGAAAAACTAATGATGATGGACTCAGGAATTTCATTATCCAGATTCCGGACGAAGGAGAAACGACAAAATAAAGAAAAACAAGCAATAAAGCTAAAAGGGTAAACTGGTAATTATCCAGAAATATTTGGATGCAACCGAGCACACCGTTGGATAGACAATGAAAAATTAATCAATTTCAAAAAAAAAAACTCACTTGATTTGGAGTCCGGATGAGGGAGAAAGGTCAAAAACAAAATCGACGTCGAGGCGGCCCGACGAAGGCCGTGACAGCTACAATGCCATCAACCCACTACTGCTACAACTGAGAGTAAAAACGGGCATCTAAACGGACTTTTCTGGAAAAACTCAAAGAAGAAACCCCCCCTAAAATAAAGTTTTCTACCCGACCCATGGACTGAAACCAAAAAAATGCATTGTAAAATGTCCAAAATACCCTCAAGAAAATCAGGTCTAGAGGTCAAAAATCGTTCCAAGCTACTGCCCAACGAAAGGAAATGGGGCTTCAAAAGGTTTTTAAATTGCCTAAATAGAAAATACAATCCTAAAATACACCCACAAGACCCCCAGAAGTTTCAGATCGGTTGTCACACTTTTAAAAAAAAAGTCGATGAATAGTACCAAGTATTTTTGCACTAAAGTCGGCAAAAACCAGGCAGCAACGATTTTTCAGAAAAAAATAGATTTTTGAGGGCCAAGATGGCAGTTTCTAGAAAAAGACAAAGAAGAAACCCCACTCAAAATTGAGTTTTCTATGTGACTTGTGAAGAAAAATGAAAAAAACGCATTTTGAAATACCCAAATTCCCCTAGAACAGAATAGGGTAAAACTCCCTAAAAATGTTACTTAGAGTCTTTGTTTCATCAAGGATGGTTTTGTTTGCCAAACTGAGCATGCAAGCATATGTAATGTGATAAAATATATGTGTTGCAATGGCCTATGGCCTCATGGCATGTCATATGCAAAATAGAACCCTTCAATGCATTAATCCACATATCTTCCATAGGCAACAATGAAGTTCAAAGTTAGCATACATTTCACATAAGTGTCTTTGGCCCTTGGCCTCATTACAACCACATTCTAAGAGTGTCAAAAGGTGCACTTAAGTGCACATTATATAACTTAGACAATAAGTACAAGTTTTATCAAAGTAAGCAAAAGTAGGACAAGATATGCTAACATATGCATATTCTATGTCATCAAAATATACTTCAAGAACTCTAGTGAGTCTAAGAATGCTGTGCATCCCACACTAAGGCTTCTTTACCTTCAAAACGACCATTAACTCAGGGGTGAGTAAACAATTTTACTCATAGGGAATGCATGGGTTTATCTTTGTACCAAGTTACAATCCAATACCATTTAATTCATGCTATCAAGTGACAATAGAACTTTCAACATAACACAATGAGACGTAATTTTACAAAGTTAACAACTTGGAATTTAAATGCAAAATCAAACCAAAGTAAATACTTGGACGTCACGCCGGATCAAACCGACAATGTGGTTACTTTAGGGTTACTAGCCCATGGGAACCTCCCTCTATGCGCACTAGACTTGTAGAGGGACTTTCCCCCGTACTAGAACCATGCCTTAGCCATAATCATAACAATTACATCCCCAAGTTTTCAAAATCAACATTTTGTGCACATTACATATATGTATCAACATAACATGTATATATACAATGTAAAGCCATCAATATGCACAAATCAATTTTGGAAACACAATACATTCCCTAAGTTCTCAACTAAAATGGCATGAAGAATATTGAACGATCATTATGCTATTTGCCACTAATTACAATAATATCATTCAACAACAAGAACATAACCTCACAAGTATGATATAAGTTTAAAATCATAATTTAAACAATTTAATAAAATAACTAAATTCCCTAAATTTCACTTCTCATCTAAACATGCTCAATTTAATATATGTTGTAGTACATGTCATGGTTATTATATGTGATACCCCTCAGATCCGAGACGCGGGTTGATCAGGTCCGAGCCCAAACTCGAGAGATATCAAACAATTAAAGTATTTTAAATCGAACACAGAATACAAAGTGAATAAGAAATAAAAGTTAAAAACTGAAAGAATACTAAATTAAAAAGAAATCCTCAACTTAAACTAATTAAAAACCAACTTATTCAAACTCCTCCAATCCATACAACTCGGGAATCCATCTCTAGTGGACCCCTACTCAAACTCCAAACTGAGATGAAAGTAAAAACTGAAGATAAAATCCAAATCGAACATTTGGAAAGAAATCCTACGTCATCGGTAGAGTGGAAGTCTGTATCTGCTCTGCTTGTCCAAGCTTTAACCCTGGAACTGATGAACACCTGAAAAATAAAGGAGTGGGTCAGGCCCACATGCAAGTCCTATTCTACTACGATCCAAACAGTAATCCGATACGCAGATACATCCTAGGAAGACTCAACAATATCTAGAGTAGTCCATAGATGTATTATAGTACACACTATAGGACGCTCGCTAGTCCAGTAGGTCTGTCTCAGCCTGAATAGAAGGCAACATGCAAATACGCACCCGAGGGTGGGCATGAGTACCCAGACCTACCAGGGAACAACACCTATGTCCAGTTATCCATCCTAGGCGATATACGCGCCCTAACCGTGGTCATGAGACTCAAGCTCATACCACGGCACCATATAATATATATATAAAGTCCTTACTCCTCCTAATACAAAATATCATCCATCTGTGTAGTGGTCTGATATATGTATAACAAAATCCATCCTAAAACCATAGTAGGTCATTCAATTCACAATTGATATAACACATGTAGGTGATGGACTTAACCTTTATGATTAATCCATACCTTAATCCAAGTTAGGTAGAACTTAGTGTTTGAACTAGTCCATACCTAGTATGTCACCGTCCCATACCGGTACATACAATCCTCCAGTGAACACAGTTGACAAAACAATATTAAATAGTCATCAACCTCACTCCAGAATATACACAAGATATATTTAATGCATGTACATAAATGTTAGGCATTCATTATAGAGCCCAAAATCCAAATTCAATAATGTAAACTTCTACAATAAATTTAAGCGATCACATTCACCAACACAGTCCAGGAATTTATACCGCTAATAAGATTTTAAGTATCAATTACATCCAAGCTAAGCATAGGAAATTTTAGTTAATTCCCTATACTTATAATACTATGGAAATATGATTTATATTTATAGTTAAACCATATATAACAATCTTGCTAAGCTTCAGAATATAAACCTAGTAGATCCTCCGACATTTTCCATGAATTGATAAAATTCCATAACAGTTTAAGTACCAATAAACACAATCTAAGTATAGTTGAGTTTAATTAAGTCACCATACTTACAACACTGTGAGAAAAAGATATGATTATATATAATTAGGTTTTATATAAAACTCTTGCCAAATTCCAATAAATAAAATTAGCGTAACAGTGAGCAAGTTACAAATTTCCTCTTGGGTTTTGCTTGCTCTATTTCTCAATCCAATTGTGAATTTATATTTTTCCATCACAATTCCAGCCTTATACAGTCCCACACATCATTTAAACAATTTAAATTAATTGCAGAAACCCAAAAAAAACCAAACAGTTTAAAAAACCCACGTTACAGTGCATTTCAAGGTAGAGCAGGCTCTTAAAATAGGAGCCTGCTCTATTTTTCAACCTAGAGCTGGCTCTAGGATCTTAGAGCTGGCTCCATGACACCTAAAGCCGGCTCTCCCCTTTGGGAGCCGGCTCTAAGAGGTTTGGAGCCTTCTCTCCTTCCTCTTAGCAGCCCTCGTCCGTTTTAGCTTCAACTGCTTCAATTCTGGTGATTTACAGAACCCTCCGTGATGTTTTTAATCCTTGTTCTAAGCTCCAACTCAGTCCTAGATTCATCTTAAATCTTTTAGATCCAATCCCAACATGTATAGGATCTAATTTTTAAAGCCACGAACACAGAACCTCTGCTTGAAATTTTTAACCAAGTTTTTACAGATTTAATTCCAATTAATTTTGTGCAATTAAATATTGTTCTATGGACTTGTTTTAGAGTTCAAACTCAGTCCTAGATTAATTACGAGGCATCCAATTACAATACTAAGCTCACTTAAAACAATGCTTCATTGTAAACATAGAAGGAACAGATTACAGAATTTCAATGATTATGAAAAACAGTTAATACAATGAGATCAAATAAATTCATATATGCATGGAAGACATGTAATTATGTTTTTTTCCATCCATTTTAGCCTTTAATAAAACCCTGGAGTCTAACTAGGCATGCACAGAACACGAATTAAAGGGAAAGAGAAGAACAGAGACTTGCCTGCAATTCCATATTTTGAAATTGTAATTCTCTGTCTCTGAATGTTCCGTTAATATCCTAGACTGTAGTTCCACCTCTGTTGCTATTGGTTTCACCTATGAGCAACCTCTCCTTCCTCCTTCTTGGTCAAACCTAGCCTTCCTCTCATATCTCTCTCTCTTGCTATCTGTTGCTCTCTCTGTATCGTGAACAGAGTTTTATATTTTCTAAAACCCTTAAACCCACATAAGATTATATTTATAGGCTTAATACTCCAATCCTAATCCTTATATAATTAGAGCCCTAATGCAACTCTTAGTCGGCCCAAGAAAACCTAAGTTATAACCTATGTCGGCTAAAACCAAAACCCTAAATTCTTAAACAGTTAATTCACCTAAGCACATAAATAACTAAACTTAAAAAACATAAATAAATAACCAATTAACATAAAACAGTTTTATTTAAAACAATTAATACAATTAAGTCACTAAAGAAAAACAAAATCCAATTAATCAATTTAAAACGCAATTTAAAATAATCCAATTAAAAATAATAACAAATAAAAGAGAATAATTATTTAAAATAAAACACAATTAAATAAAATAACCCACAAGTAATTTAAATAAAACAAACAAACAAATAATTTAAAAAAATGACACCTAATAAAAAAAATGCAATTAAATACAATAATTAAATTCCAGAAGTATCCTTTTAAAATTAGGGGTATTACATTCTTCCCCCCTAACAAAAGGAATTCCGTCCTCGGAATTCGCTCTTACCTTCTTTCCATAATTTAGGAAATGGCAAGCGAAAGACATCCTCCCGTTCCCAAGTGGACTCAGCCTAATTGTGATGACTCCACTTCACACGAACTAAAAAGGATAACCTTGTTACGGAGGATTTGATCCCGACAGTCAACAATACAACACGGTGACTCTAAATAGGTTGCATCCGGCTGCAACTCAATCTCCCCAATATCAATATGGTGATACCGATCCTCATCTCGCAGAAATTTCCGCAACATGGAAACATGGAACACATTTGTGAACGCAATCCAAAGTATCCGGAAGTGCTAACCTATAAGCAACAGCTCCAACGCAATCCGTGATCATGAATGGTCCGACAAACCACGGTGCCAACTTCCCTTTCTTCCCAAAGCGCATAACACCCTTCACAGGCGACACTTTGAGTAGAACCTGATATCCAACTCTAAACTCTAAAGCATGAGTACGCCTATCAGCATAACTCTACTGCCTACTCTGAACAGTACGCATGCGATCCCTAATAAGAGCGATCTTCTCAATAATATCTTTAATAAACTCAGGACCCAAGACTCTGCTCTCTCCAACCTCCATCCAACAAACAAGTGATCGACACAGTCGACCGTACAATGCCTCAAATGGTGCCATACCAACAGTCTATTGGAAACTATTGTTACCCGTAAATTCCACAAGTGGCAAGTAATCTTCCATGATCGGATTCACCCTCTCAGTCTGTCCATTAGTCTGAAGATGATAAGTAGTACTAAGATGTAACTCGGTACCCAAAACCTACTGAAAACTCCTTTAAAATCCTGATACAAAGCTCGAATCCCTGTCTGAAATAATAGACAACGGAATACCATGAAATTTCACAACCTCTGAAATGTAAAGCCTCACCAACTACCTCGATGTATAGTCAGTGCAAATAGGCAAAAAATGAGCCGATTTGGTCAACCTATCCACAATGACCCAAATGGAGTTATGACCCTTGAAAGAATTGGGCAATCCCTCCACAAAATCCATAGAAATTTTCTTCCATTTCCACTCCGGTATCGGTAGTGGCTGTAGAGCTCCCGGCGGCCTCTGATGATCAATCTTAACCACCTGACAAGTACTACACTGAGAAACAAATAGAGCAATGTCCCTCTTCATACCTGCACCAACAAAACTACCGCTTCATATCCTGATACATCTTGTCTCCTCTTGGATGAACACAAAACTCAGAATGATGAGTCTCAGTCATTACATCCTTCCTTAAATCGTTCACAATAGGTACCACTAAGCGTCCCATAGACCTCAAGCCTCTGATAGTCCCAACATAGTAAAATGGAACTTCCCAAGAAGCTAGCTCATGAGGCTTCAGCGTTCGAGATCCATAAGAAATCGGTTGCTCCTCCTGCATCAAAACACATCCAAGACCCTGCAACGACGCATCCGTGTAAACAAGGTACTCGATCCCGCTTTGTGAAGTAGCCAATACCGGTGCAAAAGTCAACTTCCTTTTGAGCTCATCAAAAGCTCGTTGATAGTGCTCATCCTACACAAACTGTACATCCTTGTTAGTTAGGTGCGCGAGTGGTCCAGTTATCTTAGAGAACCCCTGGATGAACCTCCGATAATATTCCGTCAAACTGAGAAAACTCTGAATCTCGGTAGGTGAAATAGGTGGTTTCTACTCAATCATAGCTGAAACCTTGGCTGGATCTACTGCTATCCCTCTTTCTGACACCACATGACCCAAAAACTTCACTTCCCGTTGCCAACATTCACATTTCTCTATCTTAGCATTTAACTGGTGTTCACAAAACGTCTACAAGACTATTCGAAGATGTCTCGCATGATCATCCTCCGACCGAGAATAGATTAAGATATTGTCAATAAAACACTAACAAACTGATCCAAATAAGGCCGAAAGACTCTGTTCATTAAAACTATAAACACTGTAGGCGTATTAGTTATCCCAAACGGCATGACACAAAACTCTTAAGAACCATATCTTGTGAGAAATGTTGTCTTAGGAACATCCTACTCCCTAACCCTCAGTTGATGATACCCTGAATGAAGATCAATCGTGGAGAAGTATGTGGTTCCCCTTAACTGATCAGATAAAATCATCAATCCTAGGTAGAGGGTACTTGTTATCAATAATAACCTTGTTCAACTCCTTATAATCAATACCCAGGCGAAGCGAACTATCCTTTTTCTTTACAAACAGAACTGGTACTCCCCAGGGTGCAGTACTTCTACGAATGAACCCTGGCTAAGTAATTGTTGAATCTGATCCCTCAGCACTCTCATCTCCACTGGTGTCATCCTATAAGGTGCCCTAGCAATAGGCGTAGTGCCCGAAGCAAAGTCTATCACAAAGTCGATATCGCGACTACTCGACAACCCTGGAATCTCCTGAAATACATCCGAGAAATCATGTACAATTGGTATGTTATCCAATGATACAGTAGTTCCCCCTTCCGTTTCCTCCTCCACATGGAACAAATAAGTGTTATTGACCCCGCTAGAATGCGGTATAGCGACGACATACAATATCCTGACTAGGTATGGTGAACACAATAGACCTTTCCAAAACAAATAGCTTGAGCATGGCAGTGATAACCAATCCATCTCAAGTATCATGTCATACGTGTGTATGTCCAGGACCAAAAGATTTGCTAGAAATCTGAGTCTACCAATATCTAGTGTCACAGGCCCTTCTCTCTCATGAGAAATGGCAGTATTGCCCAACGAGGTAAAAATATCCTAAGGTCTATTGCATATGTATGTCCCCAACCAATCTATAAAAATTCCCCTGTTTCTAAATACTCCGTAGAGCAAAACACAAAAGGTAAAACGAAATGCTCCGCAATCGTCCTATTTTTAGATTATTGTTTTTATCCTGGGAATTCCTCCTTCTAAACCAAACCTAACATAATGATTTACACAAGTTCTCCTATGAACTTCTTGGTAGTCATCCTGTCTCCACACCATGTATTTACAAGCAAAAGTTATTAGCCTGCCCAACCAATCATTTTACTGCGACAACCATTTATTAGCGCATCATACACATACCAATACAGTTTAAGAAAACCATATGTGTATAGAACACAAAAAAAAATACCATCACATAACACAATAAGGATAGCCAAAACTGTTAGTTCACTTTATTAAGAACTTTTCTAAACCATAAACTGTCAAACGAATAATCATAAAATATTCTTTAACAGAAACCTAATGTACGTGATTAAATCCGTACTGCATTCCTACTAATACCTCCTCCACTACTAGTAACTATAAGTACTCTTAAAAGAGCAGTCATCCCTGAACTCCGGTGCCCTCCATTTTGGATGCAACGGTATCTCCTCCAACCTGATCTTCTTCGGGGTCTTCCTCTCCGCTTGGCACAGCTTCGAGCACCACCGAAGTTGTGTTAGGTCCACAGTATAGTGGCCAATCCCACACGCAAGAAACTTTCCTTGACCTGTACTCCGATGCAACGCTTATTGGAATCAACTCCCTAGTCTCCAATTCCGCCTTCTTAGTCGGCCTTCGTAGGGGAATCACCGGAGTAACCTTCCTCGGCCTTGGGCCCTTCTTTGCTTTCATCACAGCCCCCGTTTTCTTCCTAGTGCCAAACATTCTGAAATTACAGAATAAATTTGACATCAGTAACTTCTAAACGAACCGTAAAGGAACTCTATGAATCCTAAACTTAAGCTTTAATCAAGAGATAACGCTACGCGGAAGACTTAATACGAAACACCCTAGAAACACTTGAACCTGAAGTGTTCTGATACCAACTGTGATACCCCTCGGATCCGAGACGCGGGTTGATCAGGTCCGAGCCCAAACCCGAGGGATATCAAACAATTAAAGTATTTTAAATCGAACACGGAATACAAAGTGAATAAGAAATAAAAGTTAAAAACTGAAAGAATACTAAATTAAAAAGAAATCCTTAACTTAAACTAATTAAAAACCAACTTATTCAAACTCCTCCAATCCATACAACTCGGGAATCCATCTCTAATAGACCCCTACTGAAACTCCAAACTGAGATGAAAGTAAAAACTGAAGATAAAATCCAAATCGAACATCTGGAAAGAAATCCTACGTCATCGGTAGAGTGGAAGTCTGTATCTGCTCTGCTCGTCCAAGCTTTAACCCTGGAACTGATGAACACCTGAAAAGTAAAGGAGTGGGTCAGGCCCACATACAAGTCCAATTCTACTACGATCCAAACAGTAATCCGATACGCAGATACATCCTAGGAAGACTCAACAATATCTAGAGTAGTCCATAGATGTATATATAGTACACATTATAGGACGCTCGCTAGTCCAGTAGGTCTGTCTCAGCCTGAATAGAAGGCAACATGCAAATACGCACCCGAGGGCGGGCATGAGTACCCAGACCTACCAGGGAACAACACCTATGTCCAGTTATCCATCCTAGGCGATATACGCACCCTAACCATGGTCATGAGACTCAAGCTCATACCACGACACCATATAATATATATATATATAAAGTCCTTACTCCTCCTAATACAAAATATGTCGGCCCAAGAAAACCTAAGTTATAACCTATGTCGGCTAAAACTAAAACCCTAAATTCTTAAACAGTTAATTCACCTAAGCACGTAAATAACTAAACTTAAAAAAACATAAATAAATAACCAATTAACATAAAACAGTTTTATTTAAAACAATTAATACAATTAAGTCACTAAAGAAAAACAAAATCCAATTAATCAATTTAAAAAGCAATTTAAAATAATCCAATTAAAAACAATAACAAATAAAAGAGAATAATTAATTAAAATAAAACACAATTAAATAAAATAACCCACAAGTAATTTAAATAAAACAAACACACAAATTATTTTTAAAAAATGACACCTAATAAAAAAAAATGCAATTAAAGACAATAATTAAATTCCAGAATTATCCTTTTAAAATTAGGGGTATTACATTATATAAATCACTTCAAAACTTGATTTAAGTCATGGGAGCATATAAATAAAAATTAATTAAATTAATTCATTAATCCCTCTAGATTTTAAAACAACTCTAAATGACCTCAAATTAACATAAGTTATGAATCAAGCCTTGGTCATGTTATTTATCAAGTCTAAAGTGAATTACAAATAAGTCACAATTAGTCATTTATTTCTCTTTTTAATACAAGACAAACATATAACTTAGATATCACTATAGGAACAAATAAAATCACTTGGAAGATAAATGATAACACCCCCTACCTCAATAGAGAATTGAATCTCTATAATCCAAGCAACCAAGCTCAAAATGGAAAACAAGTTTAGGGTTAATGAAGAGGGGAGTGAGATGAAGCTTTTGTCTTCCAAGGTTTTATGTCTAAGGTGAGTGGAAGGAGGCCAAAATGAAGAAAAAAGCCACTAACCAAGCTTTTCTCCAATGGTGGCTAGGTTATGGTTCTTGAAGACAAGTGAAAATGAAAATGATAAAGTGTAAAATGGTGAGTGGAAGGGCTAGAAATCCTCTACTCACTATGTGCTCTTACACTACCTCTCTCACACACATAATGCAAGACTAAATGTTGAACCTACACTTGTCACCATCCCATGTAAACTTCCAAGACTTAATATTGAACCTACATTTGTCAACCATCCATGCCAACAAGTGTACCAATCCTAGGCCAACAAGTGGGTGAATCTCCACCCTCCACATGTCATCATCCAAGGCATCAAAGTGTTTCCACACAAATGTCAACAAGTGGACCAATGAGAGTGTGACACTTGTTGCACTTTTCGGAAATCGCAAACAAGTCCTTTTTGAAAATATCTTCCAAATTAAATTACAAAATGGTCCCTAAGACGAAAAATAATTACTTTACTTAATTACCCAAAAACCCCTCAAGTTATAAATAATTACAAAAAGTCTTGTTTTCATAGCTTTTACAAAGAAAGTAAGAATTTAATATGCATTTCTACTAAAGTAAAAATGTAGATGTCATGGAATTTAAATACCATGAATGCATGCAAAACCGGAATCAAATCCGAGCACAACAAGTAAGGTTATGCAAGGAAAAACGAAAGAAACGGAAAAAAGACGAAATAGGGAAAAGACAAAATAAGAAAAAGACGAAAAAAGAAAATCGCCAAAAATGGAAAAAGAGGAAAAAGGCCGGGTTATTACAAGTACGCTCCGACTGACCATCAGTCTGAGGGTGGAATACCGTGGTGAAATGAAGCCCCGTATCAAGAGCCTCCTGAAAACTTTGCCAAAAGTGAGACGTGAACATGGGATCCCTATCCGAAACAATGGATACTAGAACCTTGTGAAGCCTGACAATCTTCCCCACATACAACCCACTAAGTTTCTCTGCGTCATCTGTCACTGCCATAGGCAAAAAGTGAGCCGTTTTAGCCAATCTGTCAACAATGACCCAAACGGCATCATTCCCTGCCTTAGATCTTGGAAGTCCAGTCACGAAATCCATAGTGAGGTGCTCCCACTTCCACTCTGCCACTGCTAATGGTTGCAACAAACCTGCCGGTCTCTAATGCTCTGCCTTCACTTGCTGACAAGTAAGGCATTAGCCACAGACTGAGAAACATCCCGTTTCATGCCTTTCCACCAAAACTGTCTCCGCAAATTGTGATACATCTTCGTACCACCAGGATGAACTGTGAGTTGAGAATGGTGAAAATCCCAAAAACCAACGTCACGGCAAGATAAAGGAACAAGTATCTTCCCTCTGTACCTGAGACCACTATCTGAATGTAAGGTCCAACCCTCTACATTCTCCCCGCCTAAAATCCGAACGTGGATGGACTTCATCTCCCCATCCTCCTGCTGTGCCTTAATAACTCTGCTAACAAGAGCCGGTTGAGCCACAAGGCTAAACAAAATAGCCGGTGAAACATCTTCATATGACTGTAAACCAAGATCTGCAAGCTCTTCTAGCATCTTCCATCTGTGGACAAAAATGTTAGCAAGAGTAATCCGTAACTTTCTACTCAATGCATCGGCCACCATATTAGCCTTTCTTGGAGGATACTGCAACTTAAAGTTGTAGTCCTCCATGAACTCGACCCATCTGCGTTGTCTCAAATTTAAATCCATCTAAGAGAAAAGATATTTGAGACTTTTGTGATCGGAGAAAACCTCGAACTTCTCCCCATACAAATAATGTCTCCACCCTTTTAGGGCAAAGATAACTGCTGCCAACTCCAAATCATATGTCAGGTAGTTCAACTCGTGAATCTTCAACTGTCGAGACCCATAAGCAACCACTCGCTCTGTCTGTATTAGAATACACCTTAAACCTTCTCACGAAGCATCACAATAAACCACGTAACCCAAACCACATTCAGGTATAATCAAAATTGGAGCTGATGTCAATCTGATCTTTAACTCTTGAAAAGCAAAATTAAAGCCTCATTCCATATGAACTTAGTAGCCGGCTAGGCCAAGAAAGCTCCAAACCTTAAACACTATCTTCGGATGCTCCCAATCCTCACAGACTCAATCTTTGACGGAACCACTGCAATACCGCCCCTTAATACAACATGTCCAAGGACCTTCACCTCCGGTGGCCAAAATTCACATTTCTTGAACTTGGCATACAATCGGTTATCCCTAAGGATTTGCAAAACTGCTCTCCAGTGATACTCATGCTCTTCCTTCGAAGCTAAGTACACGAGAATGTCATCAACGAACACCACCATAAATCTGTCAAGATAGTCACAGAATACACGATTCATAAAATCCATAAAAGCTACTAGAGCATTGGTTAAACCAAATGGCATCACCAGAAACTCATAATGGCCATAACGTGTACGAAAAGCGGTCTTGGATATATCCTCATCCTTAACCCTTAACTGATAATAACCCGATCTCAAATCTATCTTTGAAAAGCAAGTCGCTCCCTTCAACTGATCAAATAAGTCATCAATCCTAGGCAAAGAAAACTTGTTCTTGATCGTAGCGTGATTCAAGTTGCGATAATCAAAACAAAGTCTCAAAGACCCATCCTTCTTCTTCATAAAAAGAACTGGTGCTCCCCATGGTGAAGCATTAGGACAAATAAAGCCCTTAGCTTTCAAATCATCCAACTGACCTTTCAGTTCATCAAGCTCTGTCGATGCCATACGGTATGGAGCCATAGAGATGGGTGCTATACCAGGAATGACATCAATGGAAAAAATAACTTCCCTTAAAGGAGGTAACTCTATCAGTTCCTCTGGAAAGACATCAACAAAATCCTCAACAACTACCAGAAGAACATGGCCCAAACTGCTATCCCCATCAACTAGCAAACTAGCCAAGTAGGATTTATAGCGACTCCAGTTACCAATGCTGAAAACCATCAACGGGTGGGAATTGCTTCGATCTCCCATAAAATGGAAACAATCTCCCTTGGGAGTGCAAATGGACACCCTCCCATGGAAGCAATCGATCGGAGCCTGAAAGAAAGACAACCAATCCATCCCGAGAATGACGTCAAAGCTTGTCATGTCAAGAACAACGAAATCGAACTCTAAGTTCCGCCCAGCTATCTCAATAGCACAACCCCGAGAAACATGATCCAAAGACATTGGACCCCAACTGACGTGTTAACACAGAGAAAATTGTCCCGAAGTGTGACCTCTAGACCCAATGAATGTGCAAATAAAGCAGAAATCAATGAATGTGATGCACGTATGTCAACAAGAACTCGTGCCCAAGAACTGAAAACTAGAAAGACACCTCGAACTGAAGAGGTCCCTATGGAAGCATCCGCCTGTGGAAGAGCGTAGACTCATCCCTGAGCCCCTGAGCCCTGCTGTGAACTACCATAATAGTCTAACTGACGTGTAGAAGCAGTAGGTGTAGAACCCTTGGCTGGATAAGTGCCAACTGGCACCACTGGCTGTGGTGCCTGAGAAACTCTAAAACCAAACTAAACCACTACATACTGTTCCGGTACCATATGTGAATATGTGCCACTACGTGACTTATTCTACAACCTTAGGCAATCCTTCTCGAGATGACCTGGTTGCTTGTAATAGAAGCAAGCTCCCTACCCTGTTCTCATAGAAACTGATGTCTGACTAGCCTGTGGTTGAAGCTGCAGGCAGCGAGGTTTGATGCACCCCGGCTGTTGACAATGGAAATAAACCACATCCCGGGCTGATCCCGAAGAAACAGGAACTGTGGGTGCAGAATGAATCTGCTGCGGTGCCCCCTGTGAAGTGTATTGTTTCCTGCCTTAGCCTTCTTCCACTAACTTCCGGAAGATGACGGAGTGTCTCAGGGAGGCCGCTTGTGTGAACCCCTGATCCGTGACTGATCCCGTTCCTCTGCCTCAGCTAGCATAGCCCTCTGGACCACCTCTCTATAAGTCCTCAAATTAAGAATTGAGACCCGTGGCCTAAAGTTAAGATGTAGTCCATCCTGAAATTTCATTGCCCTGGCCTTATCTGTTACCACCATATCCTCAACATAACGAGAGAGAGAAGTAAATCGTGTCTCATACTCAATGACACTCATAGTGCCCTGATAAAGACCTGTGAACTATATCCTCATCTCCCGCCTCATAGCCTTAGGAAACAAGCGCTCGAAGAACAAATCTCTGAACTCATTCCAAGTCATCAAGTCAACATTATGGACATTGGTCATAGACCTCCACCAGATATCTGCATTTCCCATGAACATAAAAGCAGTCAAAGAAATTAGTAACCTGTCCATGGGTACCGCCATACTGTCCAACTTCCGAACCATAAGGTCCAACCAAGTTTCTGAGACTAGTGGATATGAACTCACCGTAAATGAATCAATATTAACCCTCTATAGTTGCATAAAGTACTCCATTGCCTCATTGACTATAGGTGCTGGTACCGGTGCTGGAATCTGTATCCCTGCCACTTGCTTACGTATCAATTCCTGTAGGGACTTAGCGATCCCCTGATTGATTCCCTTAGCCAGCCACTCCTCATAAGTCGGTGCCCGCGGTGGATTAGCATCCACGCCACGAACTAGAATCCTGGGCCTTCCCGGACCCCTCATGAACTCGGTGTCAGCCACCTGTTCCTCAATACCCTGACATGAAGACTCTCCACGCGTGACAACCATGATGTTAGATGTACGAAAGGAAAGAGGTCAACAATAACACAAGTTATTATGACCGAATGCAACTCATACTATGAATACACAAAACATAAAGCAAGACAAGGTATACAACATATGGTCATGCTAAAGTAATCTAAGAAAGCCCTTTAAACAGTTAAGCACTTAAGCAAATAATCATACATGTCAAACAAAGATGTTTTTAACCACATAAGCATATAAGCATAGAGACATGTCATAATACAAAGTGTGTTATCAAGAAACACGTAAACATGTTACAATGCCAAAACATGTCATCAAAGGCATATGAATATATCAAAGTAGATCAACAAAAGCATGATATGCACCCAAAACCCGTCGTCCTAAGGTATTCAAACCTATGAGCTCTGTTACCACCTGTGACGGCCCAAGTTTTGTAATACGGTGCGTCAATGATGATCCGAAAGTTGACCCGATACCGGCTTCGAAATGCGGAAGCGAAATGAGTAAAATGGTCATTTCAAACTGAAATGGGTGCCACCACGCACACCATTGGAAAGACAACAAAAAATGAATAAAGTTCGACTCAAGAATCACCTGATTCAGAATCCGGATGGAAAAGATATGAAAATAGAACAAGGAGGCATCCTCTGATTAAGAGATACCACAACCCTACAAAGAGGGTCAAATGTGCAAGTTAGTGAGGAAGGGTCAGTCGGTCTGATCTACATGGTCGGTCGTTCTAACTCACAAGGTCAGTCGTTCTAACTCACAAGGTCGATCATTCTGACCAACATGGTCAGGCGTTCAGACTTACATGGTCAGGCGTTCTGACCTATATGGTCAAGCGTTCAGACTTACATTGTAATGACCTGGTCATTTACTTTCTTTTCCTTTTTCTGAAATTTTACAGATAAATTTTTTTCGTTTAATTTTCTTTTCTGAGTTTAGTTTCTCGTCTCATAGTGTCATCTTAAGTTCTTGGAAATGGTTTCTGAGACTCTTTTGTTTGGATTGACAACTTTCTTTAAGGACCGAGTCATTTCCACATTTTCACTTTTCGAACATTATTCACTTTTCGTCCTTTTCCCTATTTCGTCCTTTCCCTGTTTGTCACTTTTTGTACAACCTCACTTTTCGTGCTCGGAGTTAGTTTTTGACTTCACGTATCTTCATTCTAAGTGGTTTCCATGAAATACGTATCTTTACTTTTGCAAGAAAGTACTCTGGTTGCTCCCGGTGTCCATAGGGGCATGGATGCACAATTTTTCAGAAATTTTTTCTTTTCTTGGGGTGTTTTTTGTAAATATCTTTTGAAGATATTTTATTTCAGGGGTTGTTAAGAAAATATTTTTGGAAGATATTTTCATTGTGGGGCAGTTATGCAGTTTTCACTTTTTGGAGGGGCCATTGTGCAATTAACGAAAGTTATTATAAAAATACCTCGTTTTGAGCTTGGATCCTCATACGGGATTCATTTTCACATTTTTTCGAGTCATGTACTCTTAGAATTTCCTTCTAATCGGTTTTCTCCAGTTTCAGAGTTTCTAACCCCAGTTGCCGCCAAACTTGTTTGGGGCATATCTCTCTGGTCGGGACTCAGTTTTTGACGCCGTTTCTTTCGTTATTCATATTTTCTCATTTTAAATCTTTTTCATTCATATAGTTTTGTCATTTGAGTGCATCTACTCAAATTCCACTTTTCCAGATTCGGTGGGACCCTTTCGGGGCACTTTTAGGGTTTTTATATAAATAGGGGACTTAAAGTCAAAAAATCAGAATTGACCATCTTCCTCCCCTCTCTTGGCCAGATTCAATGGCAGCCATGGCTGCCACCTTCTCTCTCCTCTTTTGATCTACTTTTTCTTGGTGAAAAGTCTTCGGTCATAACGTTTATCGTAGGCCTCGTCGTATTCTACTTTTTCTCCTTATTAGAACCCGTTTTTGACCAATTTTTGAGTTCGGGTTTGAAGTCAAGTTATGATTTTCATGGGGCTTCCTTGGGATTCTTGTTCACCATGTTATCCCTGACAAAACCCCAGGGTATCGTCTGATTCGAAGCGCTTTTCTTTCGGTGGGGATTTGAGATTTTCATCTCAAATTGAGGTAGGGGGTGTTATAATTTATTTTATTGTTATATTGCATGCTTGTGATGCTTATACAACTCATTTACATGTCTTTGTATCAAAGTTAGAAACTTTAATTTATTATTTCTTTGTGTGAGATTTAATTTTCCCGGTTGTCCATAGTTGTTTTAAACATATGGCATGATAGAATATTACTCCTTGATATGGTCATTGACATATATTAAATTGAGGGCATTTGAATAAGTATTAAAGTTTTTATTTAATATTTAGCTTGAATAAATGTTTAATTCATGTGGCCTTAACTAGCTTGAAATCAATATGTGTTAGCATATTATATTAGGCCCTAGCATGCTTTTCAACATAGGTGAATTCGAGAGTAATCAGAGATCTTTTAAAATCTAGAGAATATTTAATTAATTTATTCCATGTGTACTATTCACTCCATTGGATTTCCGACTTTATATTCTTGATGTGCATACCATGTAATTTCACATAAATTAAATCCAGAATATTTGATTAAGTTTTCAAACCTTTCATTTATTATTTTTCTAGTATTAAAGTTTAATACTCATGTCATATCTTGCTTAGAATTCACTTGTATCATGCTTTTAAATCAAGTCTTGACATGTTATATAACATACATTAATTTGAGATCATTTGGACTTGTCTTGTAGTCTTGATAATTTAATCCCTTAAGTAGATTAAATTCCCTTTTATGCTTCCATCGAGTTAATCATGCCTTGATATTGAACTCTTGTCAAACTTAGGAATCAGACTTGTATTTCATGGGTTTTTATCTTTTTATCAAACATCGTGACCTCTTGTATCTTGTATCTTGATTTTTTGTTGTCTTTCCAATGGTGTGCTCGGTAGCACACACTTTTACCTTGGAAATGACCGTTTTGCCCCTAGGTTCATTCTTGTCCGTTTTTGAAACGCCGCTTCCGCATTTGTTTCCTTTGGGTTCCGTGACCTCATTAAGTGTCACATTGGTATCTTAGAGATGCATTGTATCTCTAGAGACTGTTGTTTTATCTTTTACTTCCGCATTTTGGATCTATTTTGGGTCATCACAGGACACATTGGGTTAAAAAATCCAAGGTCGTTACAGGTGGTATCAAAGCTCCTAGGTTCGAAAACCTTAGGACGACGGCTTTTGGTTGCATATCATGCTTGTGTTTCCATACTCTATGTGTTTATATGCTTCATGATAACATGTTTTGGTCTGATAACATGTTTACATGCTTATGTGCTATATGTGACATGTCATTTGTTTAGCATGATTTAATTCTATTATAAAGAGCATGACATATGATGTATGCTAGATTTGATTTGTATATGCATAACTGTATTGCATATTTGGCAGGACTTGGGATTAGTCATGGGATGTTTGAGTTGTGGTTGAGTTGCTTGGTGAGTTGACACTTGGTACAATGGTTGGTGTGTTTGGTTTTATTTAAGCACTCTTTCTTGATGTTGTTAGCAATTGTCGACTCAGTTTTGCAATAGTTCAGGTCGTTGTTAGCCTAGCGTTGGCTTTGGATAGGTGGAGGGTCACCTTTTGTTTAGGCTCTCATAAGGTGAGTAATCTGGCATTCCTGTTGTGCTAGATTTGTTGGTTTTGGGCCATGATGAGGTTGGGGACCTCTTAGACTCCTTGTTTGTTTGGGAAGGTTCCTCTGAGATTGCAATTTTCGCGGGCGGGTACGTTTGTGGGCAGGTGCACGGCACTATCATGCTACTGTATTGGCTAGCTACAAGCGCAGTTCGGATAGAATCAATGTTGGTTTTGTTTTGATAGGCGTTGTCCTTTTGATCGATGATGATGATGGTTGTCTTAGGATCAGTCGTAGAGATTGATTTGGTTGTTGTTGGTGTGGCTATAGTTGCCATTTTCTTTGAGTTCTCCTTGTGTGATGACATTTTTGTGGTCAAGTCGATTGATTGATGTTTTAGGTTAGAGAGAACATTGCACTGTTAGTGTTACTTGTAGTGTCACCTTTAGATTCGGAGATGGATTATTAGAGTCTTTCTATTGTGG
This sequence comes from Cornus florida, assembly GCF_030987335.1. Taxonomy (NCBI): domain Eukaryota; kingdom Viridiplantae; phylum Streptophyta; class Magnoliopsida; order Cornales; family Cornaceae; genus Cornus; species Cornus florida. The sequence continues at coordinate 69,472,486 of NW_026775577.1, forward strand.
TGAGGGCTCACGTTTGTTTTGAGACAGGTTGTTGTCACATTGGTTTTTTGAGTCAGATTATAGCTAGGACTTGTTTTCCTTTTACCTAGACATTCTAGGACACGATATCCATAGGGTTCATTGTTGCATCATTTTTATCTTCTGCAGTTTTGTTTACTACCATGTTAGTAGTGTGATTTATAATGTTGTGATGCATGAGTAGGTGGAAGTGTGTCCACATTGCTTTCTTGTTGGGTGGCATTAGCATGCCTTATTTATATGCTTAGAGATACCATGTTGTTACTATACTTTAGTGACATGATTTTGTGCTTACGTGGAGACGTGCTGCATGTGTGATACCCCTCGGATCCGAGACACGGGTTGATTAGGCCCAAGCCCAAACCCGAGGGAAATATCAAACAATTAAAGTATTTTTAACGAACACAGATTACAAAACTGAATATGAAATAATTAATTAACAGCTGGAAGAAATCTAAAATAGAGTCCTTTAAAATTAAAACTTAAAATCCAAAACCTCCAATATTTAAACAACTCGAGAATCCATCCATTGGACCCCTAATATGAAAATCTAAACTGAAGTATAAATAATTAAAAGAACATCCAAAATGAAACCATGGAGAGAAGTCCTACGTCGTCGTAAGAGTGAGTAGTAATCTCTGCTCAGCACGATCAGGTCTAAGTCTGGAACTGACGAGTACCTGAAAAATAGAAGTGGGTCAGGTCCACGAACAAGTTCGATCCTACTACAATCCAAGCAGAGACTCAATACGCATATACATTCTAACCAACTCAACAATATCTATATAATCCATATATATTTATATATCCACACTACAAGACTCTCACTGGACTATGCAGAGGGTTTCAACCTGAATGGAAGGCAACATGCAAAGCACACCTGAGTGGGCATGAGTACCTAAGCCTAACAGGGTATACCTCAACCTATCATATCCAGCTACGCATCCTACTGCATATACGCTCCCTAACCGACAATTCTAAGACTCAAGCTCAGATCGTGGTATCATAAGTATATACTTAAAGTCCATCCTATCCATCCAAAGTAAGTCCAGTTAGTCATTCAGCTTGTGCAGCTTCTTTGATTTATCATAAATAGCAAGTAATCCAATTAGTCATTCAGCTTGTGCAGCTTCTTTGACTTAATTATAAGTAGGATTTTATTTTTTTTTTGTAATCCGTTCCCTTATTCCGATATAGGTAGGACTTAGCAATTTGAGCTAATCCAAACCTAGACATGCCACCGTCCCACACCGGTGCATGTAATCCATCATCCAGCAGTTGTTAAAACAAGTAATAAATGTAGTTATCAACTATTTCATATATCCAACAATTGATGGTAAAATATTAATTATAAACATCAACTATTCCATATTAAGCATGATACAATTATATAAGTTAACAGGCTTATTCCATCCTACTTCGCAAAGTCCAATAATTGATTCAACAGGATATACATGTAAACCAATATATTCCAAGTAATCACAACAGAGTATATAACATCACAGGCTTAATTTTCATGACACTGGAATATAATTGATTTTTAAAAGAAACCATCAACGAGAATTGTTATCCTATAATGCAGCAATTTAAAATCCTTTCCTCCCAGAAACAGTAAACCAACTTAATCCCAAATAAGCATACTAAATATATAAATTCACAAGCTTATTTTTATAACACAGAGGTAGAATTAACAGAGAAAATATTACTTTAGATTGTTATTCTAAAATTTAAGCAACTCAAAGTTCTTTCATCCAGAGACAGTAACTAATTTATTTCAACCATGTCTACTGTCGAACTAAACACAAGGTTGCTTTATTCTACATAAATCTTCTATCATAGATTTTAATCTAGCCTAGAACATCTCTAAACACCTCAATACAGCTACTACCAGAACCTAAAAATCCCAAAATCCAAGCACCATAGCCGAAACAGTTGTCAAAAAAACCAGAAAAATGGAAAATTGGAGAGAGCCTGCTCCCTCAAAGAAGGAGCCGCCTCCCCTAAGCTTGGAGCCAGCTCCCCATCATGGGGAGCCAAATCCATGGTCCTCAAAGCCAGCTCCCTCCATGAGGGAGCCTGCTCTTTCATTTGGGGAGCCTGCTCCCCTCCAATGGGAGCTGGCGCTCCTTCTGTTGTTCGTCTCTTACAACTCCAGCAGTTCTTTGACGGACTAACCTCCATTCCTACAATACCTAGAGGGTTAAATTAAGTCCCAGCATGTTCTTGAACCCACTACATTCTTTGTTCAATTACCGACATCAGTTTGAACATAAATTATGCAAAAGGATTCAAACCAAGCAAATCACCGTTCCTAAACACCTCCTGTTTTAAGCAACTCCACCATGCAACCTAAATTAAATTTTAATGATTCCAAGGTATTCCAAACTAATACCAACCCTTTATACATCAATTAACATGAATTTAAAATAGGATTAATGCAAGACAACATTTAAAACAATATTAAGAAATTTGTGAACACATACAGTTTTAAGCATTACAGGCATACAAACGAGATTAATTTTAATCTTTAAACATTCCTGGAATCGTGTTAGACATGCAAAGAACACAAGCCAAAGGGAAAGAGTTAGGATTAGAACTTGCCTTTAGGTCTCAATCCGAAACCTTACGCCGACGTCTTCCTCAATTCTCCGGCGAGTCCTACTGAAATCCTCCTCTGTTCTCTCTCTGCCTCCACAGTCGTGAATAGGGTTCTAAAACCCTAAGCCACCTTAATGCTTATATTTATAAGTTTAAGAAAACACTAACCCTAATTCTAATATAAGATAAAGACGGCCAATTAAATCTATGTCTAAGGAGGCTAAAAACATGACTACAAATAACAAACCCTAAATTAAAAAAAAAAAATGAAACCTATTTCTAGTTAAAGAAAAATAGAAACCTACGCAATTATACAATTAACAAGTAATTCACTGTAATAAAACAATTAATCAAGTAACTCAATTTAATAAAACAAGTAATCAAGTAAATCAACAAAAATAAGCAATGACACAAATAAAAATGAAATGAAATAATTAAAAACAATTTAAACAATAAATTAAATACAAGGACAATAAATTAAATGCCAGGACTATCCTTTTGAAATTAGGGGTATTACAGCATGTACCCTTGATTTTATCTATGTGAGTAGATTTACCTTCTTGATAGTTGCATTTCTTTGTTATTTGCATGACTTCCATATTTGGTTTTCCTTTTTGTTTTCTTCGGTTGCACATTGTTTGTGTGCCAGTTTCTGCAATGGTTTCATTGTGAAATTTCTTGTAGAGGAATTCCCCTCTTTTTCTTGGTTCGTGTTTGGGACTTCACAAGGAGTGAGTCTCTTGTCTTCGTCGCCTTGTGCACGATTTTGGGGTTGGTTGGTCCGTGAGGATCGTCGTTGTTGTCTTGAGTCCTTGGTGAGGATTTAGTGGATTTTGGTCGACTTACTCCCATGTAAGGGGTGAAGTCTTTTGATGAGCACTGAAAAGTGCGCATTTAAACCCGTTAAGCTTAAACATTCTAGTACATTTATCTATCTTACTTTGCCGTTTTAGACTTATTACGTGTTATTTATATTTTCAGGCACTAATCCCAAAATTGAGCTAACTCAGCCAAATAAGAGCTTAATTGAAGCAATCCTGAGATAAACCAAAGGAGGGAGCAAAGTGGAGAAAGAAAGGAGCAAAATCAAGTTGTGCAGCTGAAAAGTTCGATCGATCCAACTTAGAGTTCGATCAATCGAACATCTATGATCGATCACAGTACTTCTCGATAGATCAAACCTTGGCCTTTGCTGAAATTCCAAGTTCGATCGATCGAACATCATCTATGATCGATCGAACCCTATTTTGTCCTATTCAAATGATTGATCTTATCCACAGCTGTACGCCTACCAACCACTTTTGTCTTTTTCCCCATAAATATCTTGAAAATATCTCAGCCTTGTCCTTACCCGGAGGAGTCAGACCACTTCGATCGATCCAAGATACAGTTCGATCGATCAAACCCATTTTCGATCGATCCATCCAAGTTAAGGTTCGATCGATCGAACTTCCTCCAGCGAGAAAAAGTTAAAGTCCAGCTCATTTATTCCATCCTTCATCCAATCATTGGAGAATATACCTTGCACGACCACAGCTCATCATGGGGTGTATTTGACCTACCTATATAAGGAATATGATACACTTTTTGGGAGAGTCTCTAGAATCTCTTGTCACACATTGAAAATCATCTTGGAGGCTATTCTTGGAGAGGAAGAAGGGAGGAAGCTAGAGCAACCATTGGAGGAGATCTTCACCAACAAGGAGCAGCCATGGAGTTAGCCCTTGAGAGTTGGATCATCACTACCATGAGTGGCTAGACATCCTCTTGGGGCTAGAGTTAGCCCCAAGCATGCTTTCTATACTCTAATCTTGTGTATTATTGAGGGTTTAGTGTTGTATGATACATCTTGATATTCATGTATATATAAATCTTGATTATTTCATGGTTTGTATGGTTTAATGCTTCCAATTGACTATTCTATTCTATCCATATGTCTATGTATGCTAGAGTAGGATATTCATGTGCTTATCTCTAGATTTAGTGTTTTTGATGCATGTCTATGTGTATTGATGCTATAGATCTAGAGATTATCAAGATGATATGCTTAATGAATGCTATTTTGGTTCATTTGATGGTTTATGCCTATTCTTGATGGTTTGTGCCTCTCCCTTAGTCTAGATAGCTTTATTTTCATGCTAGTAGTGTAGATTTAGTTTATTGGTAGTGTAATGTTAGATGGGAGGACAATCTACTCTTGATGTTTGATGTTCCATGCTTGTGAGTCCAAATGGTATATTCCTCTAATATTGTGTTGTATATGGATTGTGAGCTTAATGAAGGATTAATGACTTGTTTTGATCTATTGTGCTATCCCCATGTTGTCTAGACAATATATGCTCTATTGTTTAGATATATTGTGCTCTTCAAATGATGTTTAGACAATACTTGCTTGATTTGTCATCCTTGCCAATTGAATCAACCTAATGCACACACACCCTTATCATATTGCAACACATCCATTACCCTCAATTGATCACTTGTTAGTAGTATAGAAAAGTATTGCTTGGTGGTGATCTCTACACCCTAAGACCTCTCTCTCTCTTGTTTACTTCATATTATTTTATTTAGTTGAATTCAATTTAGCTTAATCAACCAATCAATCAATTGTGATCACTCGACCTACTAACCCTAATTACCATAGTTTCACAATTCGATACACCATCAAATCCCTTGGGACGATCCCTACTCGCCCTATCTATATTTTATATAGAGAAAGGTAGTAGTGGCTTTTTTATAAATGTAAAACTTGGCCACCTCCTAAATTCACAACTCTTCAAGCTTGACTTGGTATCGCAACCCTTGTAAAGGCAAGGACCGGTCATCTTTAACCTTGTTGTCTTTCATTTTAGAGGTGGAGTTGTGGTGTTGTCTTTCTTAGGACTGGTGGTTCCCTTTCTTTCGTGTCTTCCCTTGGGGAGTTTTTACCGTGGTTGTTGACGGAGTTGTGGTGCTCAGAGTGAGTGGATTGGTGTGAGATTTTTTTTTTTTCGGGTTCTTGTGTCCATATCATTAAGGATTTGTTTGATTCATGAGGTGAGCTCGATGCTCTTTTAAGAATGTCTTTTGGAGACTTGCTTTGGTTTTTGGAGACCTGGATGTGGTTGACTCTTAGGAGAAGTTTTGGGGGATTGCTGTTGGATATGGCTTGTTTGTGGAGTTTTCTCATCCTAGTTATGGCTAGGCATAGTTTTGAGGAATCGCAATTCTAGTGATTGTTTATGGATTGAAATTAAAGAAATTTAATTTAGCTTGGTATTGCCAAGCATGGTTTTGAGAGATTCATTTTATGATCTTAGTTGTCAGGATTTTGATGTGTGTGCCACTTGGTGGACTTGTATTTCGAGGATCTAGTTATCCTTGATAGGGATTTTGATCCGATGTTTGATTACGGTGAGTGGTCTCGTAGTTGATCTGTTTTGGGGAGATATGTAGGAATTTCGACGAAATGTCTTATAGTGAGGTTCATTTTGATTCCTAGTGATGTTAATTTGCTTGATAGGCTTTGGGGTCTTGATTGATTTGTTAATAGGAGTGTTTTGAGGCATTGAAGTTGTTGATTTTGTTGTATTAAGGATTTAAGGCCTTAAGCATAACGGTGCCTATGACATTGTTGTCAGAGTTTTGGGATTTGCTACCCCAACTCTCACAAGATACCTGGTTCCCGTAGTACTGTTGGTAATGATGATTCACGACATTGATGTCATTTGTATCGAGAGGTTTCAGAGTTGACCTGGTTGGGGGCATGTTATGAACTAGTGCCTTATACTGTCATGCTACCTTGCTGACGATTAAGTGTGGGCGGGTTCTGGTTGCTGTTCGTACTGCCTTGTCACTCTCTACTTTTGTCGTATTTCAACGTTTTGCTGTCTTCAGATTCTCACGGTGGTTGACATTGAGTTAACGTACCGATTCGTATGAGGTGTTGCCTCAGTCCGTAGTTTCGCGTTCCTTCAGTTGATCGTGAGTCTTCTGGAGTTATCTTTCAGTACTCTATGAGTTGTCCTTGGTTTGACCTTTTGTTCGGTCCCTGTTCTGTTCTTTTCCAGTATGTTTCTAATTTCGGGAACGAAATTCCTTTAAGGAGGGTAGGTTGTAATGACCAGGTCATTTTCCTTCCTTTCCTTTTTCCTCAAATTTTACGAATAAATTTTTTTCGTTGTCTTTTCTTTTCTGTGTTCGGTTTCTCGTCACTTAGTGTCTTCTCGAGTGCTCAAAAATGGTTTCTGAGACTCTTGCCCTTGGATTGGAAACTTCTTTTGAGGACCGAGTTATTTCCACATTTTTCATTTTTTCGTCACTATTCACTTTTTATCTTTTCCCGGTTTCCTTTTTCGTTACATAACCTCAGTTTTTGCTCTCAGATTTGATTCCGGCTTTGCATGCATCCATGATATTTGATTTCCATGATATCTAAATTTTCACTTTTGTAGAAAAGCGTGTTAAATGTTTACTATTCTTGTGAAAGGGCATGAATGCATAACTTTTTGGTAATTTTCCTAACCTTTGGGGTTTTAGTGTAATTATGTAAAGTAATTATTTTTCGTCTTAAGGACCCTTTTGTAATTTAATTTGGAAGATATTTTCAAAAATGACCTGTTTGCAATTTTTGAAAAAATGTGACAAGTGTCACATTCTCATGGTGCCACTTGTTGGCATTAGGGTAGAGTGACTTGGATGCATCATCTTGTGACACATGGAGGGTGGAGATTCACCCATTTGTTGGCCTAGGATTGGACCACTTGTCGGCTTGGATGAGTGACAAGTGTATGCTCCAAATTAAGTTTTGCAATTATTTTTGGGCTACTTTGGGATTATGGTTTTAAAGAAGGGTTTCTTGTGCAATTGACCAAACTTGTATGTGTTGACCATGGTGTAAGATCACATAGTGAGTGGAGGATTTTTATTTCCTCCACTCACACTTCATTTCATTATATCATTATCTTCCTCAACAAAAACCCTAGCCTCCATGGATGAAGCTTAAAGCCTTAAGCATTGACCCTGATTTTTGAGAGCCTTCCATTAATTTCCAAGCTTAACATTAGGAATACTTTTTGTTCCCCTCATCCTTCTCTACATAACTCTTGAAGGGTTTACCATTTTGTATTGATTTGCCTTGGATTCAAGAGGAACAATCCTCTTGTGAGGTATGGGGTGTTATAGTTTATTTTCCAAGTGTTTTACTTGCTTTTGTATGAAATATAAGTTGTACGCATGTCTTATGTTGATTTGAGAAATAAATGATTAAATGGTAACTTACATGTAACTTACTTTAGACTTGATATATGGCATGGCTATGACTTGATCCTTGTTATATATTAAATTGGGATGATTTAAATGATTTTTCAAATCTAGAGATTTAAGTAATTTAATTTGATTTAAATTCTAGTTAATTGTGTTTTGCTTGTACTCCATTTTAGACTTAATATATGGTATGACCATGACTTAGTCCTTGTTATATATTAATTTGGGATCATTTGAACAACTTTTGAAAATTTGAGATTTAATTAATTTAAATTAATTAAATTCTACATGATGATGTCTTGCTCATTTTGCTCTTTTGATTTGATATATATAATGAGCATGCTATGTTGTTTAACATACAATAAATTGAGGTTATTTGAAATTGATTTGAAATTAAGCGAATTTAATTATTTTTGTTTAATTAAATTCTATCTAATGGCTCCATGGATCTAATTGTGTTTTAGAAGTTGTTTCTATATTCAAATCATGAACTTGACTTGTTGTATATTCACTTGGCTATGTTTTGAGCATAGGATAACATTGTTGTTATATTTATGTTCAAGAGAGCATATTTTCTTTTTGGATTATATTGTTGCCTTGTGTAATGAGCTGTACCCCTTGTATTTGACATCTTTCATGCCATAGTAGTTGGGGACTTAGAGCATGTATTGTATGTGTTTCCAAATTTGGTTGTGCGTGGTAGATAGTTGATTATCTTATATATACATGTTGCTATATATGTTGTTGCACAACTTGTTGATTTTGGAAACTTAGGGATGTCGTTGTTTAACTACGGCTAAGACATGGTTCCAGTACGGAGGAATGTCCCTCTATAGTCTAGTGCGCACATAGGGAGGTTACCCATGGGCTAGAAACCCTAAAGTAACTATGGTGTCAGTCTAATCTGGCGTGATGTCCAAGTATCCACCTTGTTTGACTTCGTATTTCAATTCCAAGTTAATAACTAAATGATGTTGTAACTTATTGTTTTTTAATTGATTTCCCATTTTAAGTTTCAAGATGTTAACCCTAAGAAATTGTGCTTTATGCGTTGTATTGGAAGTTTCAATGTTGGTCAAGTTGCATTGATATGGTGAATTGTGTTTTAAATGGTGAATTATGTTTTAAATGTTCAAATGTGTGACGACCCTGGTTTTTAGGCCAACATGTCCTGTGATGAACCGAAGATTGACCCGATAACGGTTTTGAATGTGGAAGCGAAAATAGAAAATAAGACTCTAAGAAGTCAAAGTGACCTTCCATGAGGTCGTGGAACTCAATGAGAATTGATGCGGAAGCAGCAAATTGAAAATATGACGAATGAGCCCCCAGGAGCAAAATGGTCTTTTACATGGAAATGACATCCCTAGAATGTATATCATTCCCAAAACGCATCCGCAACTTCCCATGAAATCACGGAACTCAAAAGAAAGTAGCGGAAGCGAATCTCAAGAAAACCGGACAAAAATAGCCCCAAGGGCAAAATGGTCATTTCTTAAAATATAGATTCGGGTGCCACCGAGTACACCGCTGGAAAGACAACAAAAAACTAATTAAGATGGACTCAAGAATCACATGATTCGGAGTTCAGACGGAAGAGAAAAATCAAAACAAAGTTTTGACGTCGTCGCAGCCGTGAATAGTAACTTGGGAAAAATGCTGAAGTTTGTGTGCCGTTTTGAGGCACTAAACGATGTTTTCTGGAAAAACACGAAGAAGAAACCCCCCTTAAAATAATTTTTCCAGATTGACCATGTCAAAAGAAAATTTTATTTTTTGACATGAAATCCCCAAAATGCCCTTACAGCAGACTTTTTCAAATACTGTAGGTGCGCACAGGAAATCAGGTTTGACACGGGGTTTTCGGGTCCGAGATGACATTTTCTAGAAAAATGTTGTGAAGAAACCCCCCCTAAAATCACATTTTCTATGTGACCATATCAAGACCAGAATTTATTTTTTAAAATAATTTCCCAAAATGCCCCTAGATCAGTTTAGGCCAAAGGGTTAAAACAAAAAGCTGCTAGAACAGAGAGCGAAAACGGGTTAGTAGATGAATTTTTATGGAAAAACACAAAGAAGAAACCCCTTCCAAAATCATATTTTCTACCCGCCCTCATGGAAGAAAATGAAAAAAAACTCACTGCAAAATGGCCAAAATGCCCTCCCAAGAAATCTGGTCAAGAGAGCTAAAAAGTTGATAAAAATGAAAAGTGGAAGCTGAAACTTCACGAGGGATTCCCGGTACCAAGACGACATTTTCTGGAAAAACACGAAAAAGAATCCCATCCTAAAATCACATTTTCTAAGCGACCATGTGAAGACCGGAATTTATTTCCTAAAGGACAACCCCAGAATGCCCTAAAATCATATTATGCAAAAAAAATGCGAAGTGAGTCAATTGGAAGCTCAAATCACCAAGGATGAGGTTTTTCTTGAAAACGATCATGCACGCAAACGTAACTTACCTATTAGGATGCGCTACAATGGTCCATGGCTTAAAAATACCACCGATGCAAAATTTGACCCCCCAACGGCCAAAAGGGCAAAAATGCACATGAAATGGAAAATTTGAAATTTAAAATTGACAAATGATTTCAAATTACTGTTTTACCCTTGGCCACACTTCATACATGATTAATGAGACCTAGTAGAGGAGCCGGAACACACTTTGCACCACCCGATTTGAAAATGAACCCTTAAAGGCTCAGTTTCTACTATTTTAGCCCAAAAAATGCAATATGTGAAAATGCAAAAATGAAAACTAAATGATGTTTGGCCCTTGGCCACACCCCACATATGGCAAATGAATGCTAAAGGATGAATTTCACACAAAATGCACACACCGGTGCGAGAATGACATATCAAAACCCTAGTTTTCATACTTTTATCATTAAAGGCAAAATTCAACATTCATTAATTTTCATAGATTTCAAATAAAGTTTGGCCCTTGGCCACAAATTATATACATAGAATGAATATCAAAAAGTGTGCTTAAGCATATAATACAAGTTTGGAATCAACTATACACATTTGACAAAATGGCTACAAATGGCATTTCAAGTCAACCTTCACAAGAATGGAAATCTTCAAGTCCACAAATCATCCAAGCATAATGAGAATCTTAATATTGATTCCTGTACCTAAAAAATGTCCCCACTACGTGCGTGAGTAACATAAAGCTACTCGTAAGAGAAGAGCATGCTTCGACCTAGCATTTTACAATTTTATCACCTTAAGGTGAAACATGTTGAAAGGGCTTATGCCACCTAACGTCTATGTTAAGATGAGACTCAGGGAGCATCCTAAGCTATCTTAGATCATTTCTAGCATAAATCACATCATCCATTTAATTTAAACAATATGGAAGCACGTTATACAAAGCAACAAGATATAGGTTCTTAAAGGTATCAACTTGCAATCTAGAATACAGAAACAACTAAAATGATCATGCCACCTAACGTCTATGTTCTAAAGAAGTCTAAGGAATCATCCTAGGCCATGTTGAACAATCAAAACACAAATTACAATTTCAATGCAATCTAACCAACATTTAAACTTCTAATACAACGCGTAAAGCATGATTTCTCTAAGTTAACATCTTGGAACTTAAAATGGGAAATCAATAAAGAAACAACAAGTTACCACATCATCTAGTTATCAACTTGAAATGAAAACCGAAATCAAATAAGGTGGATACTCGGACATCAGTCGGATCAGGCCGACACCTTGGTTACTTTAGGGTTACGAGCCCATGGTAAACCTCCCTATGTGCGCACTAGACTGTAGAGGGACAATCCCCTGTACTAGAACCATGTCCTAGCCGTAGTCAAACAACGACATCCCCAAGTTTCCAAAATTAACAAGTTGTGCAACAACGTATATATATCAGCATGTATATACAAGATAATCAACTATCTACCATTCACAACCAAATTCAAAATCACATGCAATGCATGCCCTAAGTCCACAACTACTATGGTATGACAAATATCGAATCTTCAGTGTGCGATTCGTTACACGCTATGGCAATATCATTCAATATTGAAAACAGATACTTATGAAGTTAATGCAAATCCAAAATCATGATTTAAACATACAACCAACATCAAATACATGATTAAATCTTTAATACAAAAGAAACGAAAATTAATTAAACAAACTAATTAATTTTCCTAGGTTTCAATTCTCAACCAAATAATCCATAATTAACACATGTTATACAATATAACTTGATCATTACACATCTCAATTCAAAAACTAATTTAGGCCATTGGAATCATAAAAATGGAATTTAATTAAATCAAAATAATCAATTCCCCAAATTCCAAAACAACGTCAAATGGTCCCAATTTAATATATGCTAGTATACAAGTCCTAGTCATTACAAATATCAAGTTAAAAACTTAATTAGGCCAATGGAGCCATTAAATAGATTTTAATTAATTCTTTTAATTAAAATCTCTAGATTTTTAAACTCATCCAAATGCTTTCAAATTCACATATGTTAGGGAACATGCCAAGGCCTATTGTAATATCACATTACGAGCTTATTTCATGCAAGTTACATCTATATAAATTAAACTTTCACCAAAGATAAATATTAAATAAAAGTTACAATTCTCATTCAAACAATCCTAATTTAATATATGTGAATAACCATACCAAAGCTTAATTTTCTAGCATGCCACAATTAAATTCTAAATTATACTTCATCATGAGAATTAAATCTTAACTATAAAAATTAATTAAATTAAATTCTAGAACTTAAACCAAAGCATGCATACAAGTTTTATAAACTTCTAAAATCATCAATACTACAATAATATAAACCTAAGACACCCCCTACCTCAATTTGAGATGAAAATCTCAAAAGCCACCAAAGTGAAATAGCTCCGAATTCGACAATACTTCGGGGTTTTATTGGGGACAACGCCATGAACATTAAACTCCAAAGAGGACCTACCAAAATCCCAAGTTGACCTCAAACCAGAACTCAAAATTTGGCCAGAAACAGGTTCTAGTAAGGGTGAAAGATGCGCGTCGTCAAGACAAGCACAAAACGCGAAGGCACTATGACTTTTTAACAAAGGGAAGAAGGTTTACATAAGATAAGAAGGGTGGCAGCCACCTTGGGCAGCCATGGATGCCTCTAGTCGTGCTTGAAGAGAGGAGGAGATTGCTTTTTAATTTTATAACCTCATATTTATAGAAAATCTCAAAAAGTGCCCCGAACGGGCCCCGCCGGGTCCGGAAAAGTGAAATTTGAGCAAACGAGCTCAAATGGAAAAACTCTATGAACAAAAAAGATTCAAAATAAGAAAATATGAACAATGGAAGAAACGACGTCAAAAACCGAGTCCCGAGCAGAGAGATATGTCCTGAACAAGTTCGGCGACAACCGGGGCCAAAAACCCTGAAACTGGAGAAAAATGACTAGAAGAAAATTCTAAGAGCCCACGACTAGACGAAATGTGAAAATGAATCCCGTACAAGGATCAAGGCTCTAGGCGAGGTATTTTATAATAACTTTCGTTAATTGCACAATGGCCCCTACAAAAAGGGTTAATTGCAAAACTGCCCCAGAATGAAAATATCTTCCAAAAAATATTTTCTTAGATACCCCTGAAATAAAATATCTTCAAAAGATATTTATGAAAAACACCCCAAGAAAAGAAAAAGATTCTAAAGAATTGTGCATCCACGCCCCTATGGGCACCGGGAGCAACCAGAGTACTTACTTGCAAAAGTAAAGATACGTATTTCGAGAAAATCACTTAGAATGAAGGCACGTGAAGTCAAAAACCAACTCTAAGCATGAAAAGTGAGGTTTTGCCAACAATGTGACAAACTGGGAAAAGACAGAATAGGGAAAAGGACGAAATAAGGAAAAGGACAAAAGTGAATAGTGTCAAAAAACGAAAAATGCATAAATGACTCGGTCCTCAAAGGAAGTTGTCAATCCGAACAAAAGAGTCTTAGAAACCATTTTCGAGCACTCGAGATGACACTATAAGATGAGAAACTGAACTCAGAAAAGAAAATTAAACGGAAAAAATTTATCCGTAAAATTTCAGAAAAAAGGAAAGGAAGGTAAATGACCAGGTCATTACAAAATGTAGTTTACGAATGATCCTATAGATTCATTTAGAACATAGATGTTAGGTTGCATGTCCCACTTTAGTTGTTTTCGCATTTTAGATTTTAAGTTGATAACTTTAAGAATCTATATCTTGTTGCTTTGTATAGCATGCTCGTATGTCATTTGGAATTGCCTAAAGGATGTGATTTATGCTAGAAATGTTCTAAGGTAGCTTAGGATGCTCCTTGAGTCTAACCTTTGACATAGACTTTAGGTGGCATGACCCTTTTGGAATTGTTTCATGTTAACGTAAAAATCTGTAAGAAATCGAATCAATGCATACTCATTCTCTACGAGTAAACTTGTTTACTCACCCCAAAGTTACTGGGGTTTTGTTCAGGTACGAAGACTTGGTTCGTGATGTTTATCATTGCTTGGATAATTGTAGACTTGAAGGTTTTAATTCTTGTAAAGGTTAGCTTGAAATGCCACTTGTAGTCTTATATGTCAAAATGTGTATATTTGATTTCATATATGTAATGTGTACATGAGTACACTCTTTACAATGTATTTGACATGTATGAGATGAGGCCGGAGACCAATGACATGTAATTTGTAACCTATGTAATTTTTCACTTCATGAAATATTATGAAAACCTTAAAAAATCGCAAGTCCTTGCTTCACCTATTTGCATCGGGTGTGGGAATTCCATTTTTATTCTTTCATAGGGTTTCATTAATCATTTATGAAGTATGGCCAAGGGCCAAACGGCATTTTGAAACCATTTCACAATTTTGAATTCCGAGTTTTCATTCCAAGTTTCATTTTTGTTATTTTGGCCGTTGGGAGGTCATATTTTGCATCAGCTACATTTTTAAGCTATGGACCATTGTAGCGTGTCCAAATAGGTAAGTTCCATTTGCGTGCATGATCGTTTTCAAGAAAAACCCCATCCTTGGTGATTTGAGCCTCCTATGGACTCATTTTGCATTTTTATTGCATAATATGATCTAGAGGCATTCTAGACTTTTCACTATAGTTTTATTTTATTCTTTCGACATGGTTTAATAGAAAACATGATTTTGGGGGGGAGGGGGGGTTCTTCTTCGTGTTTTTCCATAAAATGTCGTCTTGGTACCGGAAATCGTTCGCGAAGTTCAGCTTTCAGTTTTGCATTTAGTAGCTTTTTGGACCTTCATGATCAGATTTCATGGAGGGGAATTTTAGGCATTTTACCATGAGTTTTTTTCATTTTATCCCATCTTGTCATATAGAATACTCAATTTTGAGGGGGGTTTCTTCTTTGTGTTTTTCCAAAAAATGTCATCTAGGGCCTCAAAAACCCATCTTTTACCGAAAAACCCCTGCTATTAGATTTTTGCTGAATTGTAGCACAAGTGATCAAGTGGTGGCTTCCTCATAACCGGTTACATAAGCATGGGCAGTGTTATGGTCTTTATTTTTGGTCTCCTAACTGGTTAGGAAGGGTTGGTAACTGGTTACATGTTCATGGGTTAACTATTTTGACATTTTTACCCATTTTTCTTCCGTTAGCCATATCTCCTTCGTCCGGACTCCAAATCAAGTGAACTTTTTTTTTGAACTTGACTAATTTTTTGTCATCTATCCAACGGTGTGCTCGGTTGCACTTGGATCTTCTTGGATAATTACCATTTTACCCTTTTAGCCTTAAGTGCTCATTTTTCCTTGTTTTGCCGTTTCTTCTTCATCCAGATTCCAAATCAAGTGATTCTTGAGTCTAAGTTTATTAGCTTGTTTTGCTTCGTGTTTCATGCATTCATAGTGTAAGTGGCATTCAATCATGATAACTCATATTATTATTAATTTCATTTCCTTTTCACGCATATAGCATCACATTCTTAACTCGTGGAGAGTCTTTTGTTAGGGCTTAGGTGAACACAGAGTTGTAGTCTCCATCTGGTGAGATGAGACGTAGGCCACAAAGGCACCATTTCATGTCATTTTCTTTTGTCTCTTCATGATATAGTCATGGTGGTATTGAAGATGTCGGTGTCGTCTCTTAGGACTTCGTAGTGGTCTTGACGTCATGATATCATTGAGGTCTTCGTTTCTAGCGTCATGAGATGATGAGTCAGCACTAACTCGAGTCCTTCTTTTGGGAGTTGAGAAGTTGCCTCGTGAGCCTCAACGGCGAGGTTTTCATGTCTTGCCTTCTTAAGGCGTTGGTTTCGGGATTTGGATAGGTGTATTGACCTAGGATCCTTCTTGTGTTGCCTCGAACAGCTCTTACGAGCTACTGTTGGGATGTGAGCGGTTTTGTATAATTAATTGCATTGGTGCAATTAATTACTCTCCCTTGTCTTTAGTGACTTGCGGCGTTGTGTTAGGGTTCTGGTAGAATCCCGTAGGGTTCCTATCGAACTCGTTTGCATCTTGGATTGGGGTTTTCTTGTTGATGTCTTGTAACAGTTAGCATTAGAGTTATCCATTTCATTGTTGTCTTGTTTCGTGTGGTGTTAGGATTCCATCAAGGTATGAGCTGGTCTTAGAAAAGACTTGCTGACCCTATGTCTCGAGAACCTTAATGGTCGTTGGGGGGGTGATTCCTTCCCTCGTCTTGAGAGATTGGACTCATCCAGGTTTTGTGTTACGTTTTTCGAGAGGTTGTCCTTTTGAGAGGCATTCCATTCATTTTTTCCTATTTTGTGAAAAATTTCATTTGTAAGATCACTTTTACATGTTCATGAGTCCCATTGTTTTCGGGCATGCCTTAGAAACATGTTTAGGATATATGACTATGTGGTAGTTCGTGTGAGGATATAGATGATACATTTTCATATACTGTATCCATTTAACATGCTAGTGTCTTTGGTGGTGTATAACGTGCCGCTATTTATTTGACCCCTATGTGATAGGTGACATGTTTTATTTACCTTATGTGTACTGTGTGCGTAGGACTAAGGTATTATTTGACTTATACAATTTAATTTTGCGAGTATATACTATATGAGTATCTGGTTTATAATGTTTCATATTTCCTGCACTTATGTTGGGGTTTTGACCTTGGTTGTCGGGATTGTCATGAGTGAGCTACATAGTAGACTTGTGTTTTGAGGTTTTAGTTGTCCACTATAGGGATTTTGACCCAACGTTTTGTCTTCTGTATGTAGCCTTACGGTAGGTCTGCTTCAAGATAGTGTCTTTTCAGTTTTATGGGTCCGATCCATTGGCTTGTGGGCACAGACTTGTTAGGCTTTGGATTCAGGACTGGTGTTGTTGTTGTAGTGTTTTCAGATGTGGGGGCCGTTAGTTACGCAACCATTAGGGTTTTAAGGCCTTAAGTGTAACGGTGCCAATGACATTGTTCTCAGAGTTTTGAGATTGGCTACCCTAACTCTCGCAGATGCCTAGTTCCTGCAGTGCTTTTGGTAATGATCATTTCCAACATTGATGTCATTTGTATCAAAAAGTTTATTTCTGGGTTGATCTGTTGGGGGCATGTTATGAACTAGTGCCTTATAATGTCATGCTACCTTACTAATGAGTAAGTGTGGGCGGGTTTTGGTCATTGTTTGTATTGCCATGTCATTCTTAGCCATCTCTCTTGATTTAACTTGTCATTATCTTGGGATTGTCACAGTGATTGACATTGGGTTAATATGCCGATTCGTTTGGGAGGTGTCACTCAGTTCTTAGTTTTCACATTCCTTCGGATGATCTTGAGGCTTTTGGAGTTGCCCTTTAGCACCTTATGATAAATCCTTCAGTTTGACCATGCTTCGACCTTTTTTGGTTCTCTTCTGTATGTTTCGGATTTTGGGGATGAAATCCCTTTAAGAAGGGTAAGTTGTAATTACCCGGTCATTTTCCTTCTTTTCCTTTTTCTTAAATTTTACGGATATTTTTTTTTCGTTGATCTTTTCTAGTCTGAGTTCGATTTCCCGTCAGTTAGTGACATCTCGAGTGCTCGAGAATGGTTTCCAAGACTCTTTCCTCTAGATTGACAACTTCTTTAAAGGACCGCGTCATTTTCATATTTTCAATTTTTCGACACTATTCACTTTTCGTCTTTTTTCCCGTTTGTCATTTTTTTGGCACAACCTCACTTTTCATGTTCGGAGTTGGTTTTTGACTTCACGTACCCTCATTCTCAGTGATTTCAACGAAATACGTATCTTTACTTCTGTAAAAAGGTACTCTGGTTGCTCTCAGTGTCCATAAGGGCATGGATGCATAGTTTATTCGGAAACATTTTATTTTCTTGGGGTGTTTTTCATAAATATCTTTTGAAAATATTTATTTCAGGGGTTTTTAAAAAAATATCTTTTGGAAGATATTTTCATTCTGGGCCAGTTTTGCAGTTATCACTTTTTGTAGGGGCCATTATGCAATTATTGAAAGTTATTGCAAAATATCTCATTTTGAGCCTGGATCCTCATACGGGATTCATTCTCACTTTTCGTTCAGTCGTGTACTCTTAAAATTGTCTTTTGGTCGTTTTCCCTAGATTTAGGGTTTCGGACCCCGGTTGCCGCCGAACTCGTTTGGGGCATATTTTTCTATACGAGACTCAATTTTTAACTCCGTTTCTTCTGTTATTCATTTTATCTCATTTCATTTCTTTTTCTTTCATGGTGATTTGCCGTTTGAGCGCGTTTGCTCAAATTTCACTTTTCGGACCTGCCGGGACCCGTTTGGGGCACTTTTAAAGTTTTTCTATAAATAGGGGGTTAGTAAATGAAAAATAGATTTTTCCTCTTCTTCCTCCCTCTCTTGGCCGACCATCCATGATAGCCTTGGGCTGCCACCCTTCTCTTTTCTTTTCTGGCCACTTCCCTTTGGTATTTTGCCGTAGTGCCTTAACGTTTATTATAGGCCTTGGTGAGATCTTCTTCTCCCCCTTATTAGAATCCATTTTCGACCATTTTTGAGTTCAGGTTTGGATTTTCATGGTGTCTCAAAGGTTAAAATTGCCTCCCTCGTTGTCCCCGACATAACCTAGGAGTATGGTCAGATTCGGAGCACTTTTCTTTCAGTGAGGATTTGAGATTTCATCTCAAATGGAGGTAGGGGATGTTATGGGTTTATATTTTTGTTGTCTTGCATGCTATTAATGCTTATACAACTTGTATGCATGCTTTATTCATAATCTAGAATTTAATTTAATTATTTTCTTTTATAAAAATTTAATTCACATGGTTGTAACTAATATGAAATCAACTTGTAATGTGATATTAAGATAGGCTATGGTATGTTCTTTAACCTATGTTAATTTGAAGCCATTTAGAATTGTTTTAAAATCTAGAGAAAATTAATTAATTAGTTTAATTAATTTTTTTTTAAGTGTTTTAGTCACTTAATCAGAGTTTTGACTAGATATTGTTGATAACCAAGTTATGTACCTTAACATATATTAAATTGAGGCTATTTGGAATTGATTTGAATTCTAGAGAATTTAATTATTTTTATTTAATTAAATTTTATCTAATTGTTCCATGTATTTAATTATATTTTAGAAGTTGTTCTATGTATAAATCATGGATTTAGACTTGTTGTGTTTTCACTTGATTATGTTCTAAGTATTTAATAACATGATTGTTATGTTTATATTCAGGAGAATATGTTTCTAATATTGAATATATTGTCGACCTGTGATTTCATAGTATTATGAATATGGAATGTTTACTGTGCACTATTGGAAGTTAAATTACTAACTTGTTGCTATGTAGTAGTAAATATGAGATTCTTGCGAATCATTGATAGTATTAGCTTTGTAAACTTCTTACTATAATGTCGTAGAATTATTGTTTAAATTTTATCATGGAGGCATGATTTAAATTGTTAAGTAGATGATCTTGTATTGTGCAGTGTATCATATTAAAGACTTGACATTATATATGCCATATTAGAATTGAAGCTCTGAGGCATGGATTGTGTGGTTTCAACCTACTTGTGCATGGAAGGTGGTTTCGTACATCATTTAATTGTGTATAAGTTGTGAACTTACTTGTTGATTTTGGATTCTCTTGGGACATTGTTACAAATGACATGGCTAGAGTATGGCTCTAGTGCGGGAGGCACGAGTTCTCCCCATTTTATAGTGTGCACTAGGATGGTATTCCCAGCAGGTTAGTGCCTGGAATAACCATTTAGGTTTTGGTTTACTCCGGGATTTGATGTCCAAGTCTTCCACTATTTGATTTCGTATTCAATTCCAAGTTGACAACCAATGCTTAATTGTGACTTGTAATTTTAGTTAGTAGCGATTTAATGTTGTTAAGTACATTTATGCATTATGATTTTTAATGAATCATTGCAATTTCGATGTTGTTAAGTACATTTATGCTATAATGTTCAAATGTAGCTTAGGAATTATCCTGTAGATTCATTTGGAATATAGACGTTATGTGGCATTACCCACTTTATTTGTTTTTCGCATTTTAGATTTCAAGTTGATAACTTTGATAATCTATACCTTGTTATGTTGTATCGTATGCTCCTATACTGCTTAATTGCATAAAAATGTGCTTTATGCTAGAAATATTTTAAGGTAGCTTCGGATGCTCTTTGGGTCTCACTTTTGACATAGACGTTAGGTGGAATGAACCAAAATGATAAAATTATACAAACTTGTAAAAAGTTAGGTTTATGCATGCTCATTCCCTATGAGTAACTTGTTTACTCACCTCGAAGTTATCGGGTTATTTTCAGGTACGGATACCTTGGTTCGAGATGCACATTATTCCTTGGATGACTTGTAGATTTAAGTTTACATTTCATGCAAATGTTACCATAAAATGTCATTTTGTAGCTTTATATGTCAAAACTTGCATCTTTGATTCCATTTATGTAACGTGTATGTAAGTACACCTTTTACAATATATTTGACATGTATGAGATGAAGCCGGAGGCCAAGTACTATTATTTTGTATCCTATGTAACTTTTGACTACATGAAATAATATGGAAATATTGAAAAATGGCAAGTCATTGCTTCACCATGTTTGCATCGGGTGTGGGAATTCTATTTTTATTCTTTCATAGAGTCTCATTAATCATGTATGAACAGTAACGTTAATTTAAAATCATTTGTTAATTTTGATTTTCAAATTTTTCATTTCTAGTTCATATTAGTCATTTTTAGCCGTTGATAGGTTGGATTTTGCATCGGCTGTATTTTTAAGCCGTGGATCATTGTAGCACGTCCTAATAGGTAAGTTACATCTGCGTGCATGATCATTTCCGGGCAAAACCCTTTCCTTGGTGAAATGAGCCTCCTATGGACTCATTTTGCATTTTTATTGCATAATCTTGTTTGAGGGATCATTGTAGCACGTCCTAATAGGTAAGTTACATCTGTGTGCATGATCACTTCCGGGCAAAACCCTTTCCTTGGTGAAATGAGCCTCCTATGGACTCATTTTGCATTTTTATTGCATAATCTTGTTTGAGGGTATTTTGGGGTTTTCTTTCAGGAAATAAAACCCGGCCTTGACATGGTCACTTAGAAAACGTGATTTTAGGGGGGGTTTCTTCTTTATGTTTTTCCATAAAATATCGTCTTGGTACCGGAAATCCCTCGCGAAGTTCAGTTTTCTATTTTTCATTTTAGCTGTTTTTTAGCCCTCTTGACCTGATTTTTCTTGGGGGCATTTTTATTATTTTTCCTTATTTTCCAATTTTGGTTTGGACCATGGTTGATCAGAAAACATGATTTTATAAAGGGTTTCTTCTTTGCGTTTTTCCAAAAAAACCTCATCTCGGCCATCAAAAACCCATTTTTTTCCCGAAAAGCTGTCAGCTTTTTGCTGATCTGCAGTACAAGTGTACGGGTGGTTGGATCTCGTAACCGGTTACATGTGCTTGGGCAGAATGTCCTCACCTTTGGTTTTGCCTTGTAACCAGTTAAGAAAGTCTCCAAACCGATTAGATGGTGTTGGGTTGACTCCTTTTGACCTTTTTGCCCTTTTTCTTCCATTAGCCATATCTTTTTCGTCCGGATTCCGAATCAAGTTATTTTTGAGTCTAAGTTTATTGATTTTTCGTTGTATTTCCAATGGTGTGCTCGGTAGCACCCACTTTTATTTTGGAAATGACCATTTTGCCCCTAGGTTAATTCTTATCCTTTTTGAGATGTCGCTTGCACATTTATTTTCTTTGGGTTCTATGACCTCATTGAGGGTCGCATTGGTGCCTTTGAGATGTGTTATATCTCTAGAGACTTGGTTTCTATTTTTTGCTTCCATATTTCGGATCCGTTATCGGGTCATCTTTAGGTCATCACTGACGTACCGAGTTTATAAAAACTTGGGCCATCAAAGGTGGTATCAGAGCTCCTAGGTTCGAAAACCTTTGGACGACGGTTTTGGGTGCATATCATGCTTTTGTTGATCTACTTTGATATATTCACATGCCTTTGATAACATGTTTGGGTGTTGTAACATGTTTACATGTTTCTTGATAACATGCTTGGTATTATGACATGTCTCTATACTTATATGCTTATGTGTTTAAAAGCATACTTGTTTAACATGTATACTTATTTGCTAAGGTGCTTAACTATTTAAAGGGCATTCTTTGATTGCTTTAGCATAATCGTATATTGCATACCTTGTCTTGCTTCGTGTTTCGTGCATTTATAATGTGAGTTGCATTCAATCATGATAACTCGTGTTATTATTGATTTCATTTCCTTTTCAAGCATATAGCGTCACATTCTTGACTCGTAGAGAGTCTTTTGTTAGGGCTCAGGTGAACGTAGAGTTGTAGTCTCCGTCTGGCGAGATGAGACGTAGGCTACGGAGACACCGTTTCATCTCATTTTCTTTTGTCTCTTCGTGATGTAGTCATGGTGGTGTTGGAGATGTCGGTGTCGTCTCTTAGGACTTCGCAGTGGTCTTGACGTCATGATGTCATTGAGGTCTTCGTTTCTAGCATCATGGGACGATGAGTCAGGACTGACGCGAGTCCTTCCTTTGGGAGTTGAGAAGTTGCCCCGTGAGCCTCAGCGGCGAGGTTCTCGTGTCTTGCCTTCTTAAGGCGTTGGTTTCAAGATTTGGATAAGTGTGTTGACCTAGGATCCTTCTTGTGTTGCCTCAAACAGCTCTTATGAGCTACTGCTAAGATGTGAGCGGTTTCGTGTAATTAATTACGTTGGTGCAATTAATTACTCTCCCTTGTCTTTAGTGATATGGATGCATAGTTTCTTCAGAAACATTTTCTTTTCTTGGGGTGTTTTTCATAAATATCTTTTGAAAATATTTATTTCAGGGGTTTTTAAAAAAATATCTTTTGGAAGATATTTTCATTCTGGGCCAGTTTTGCAGTTATCACTTTTTGTAGGGGCCATTATGCAATTATTGAAAGTTATTAAAAAAATGTCTCGTTTTGAGCTTGGATCCTCATACGGGATTCATTCTCACTTTTCGTTGAGTCGTATACTCTTAAAATTGTCTTTTGGTTGTTTTCCCTAGATTTAGGGTTTCAGACCCCGGTTGCCGCCGAACTTGTTCGAGGCATATCTTTCTGTATGGGACTCAATTTTTAACACCATTTCTTCTGTTATTCATTTTATCTAATTCCAGTTCTTTTTCGTTCACGGTGTTTTGCCGTTTGAGCGTGTTTGCTCAAATTTCACTTTTTCGGACCCACCAGGACCCATTTGGGGCACTTTTAGGGTTTTTCTATAAATAGGGGGTTAGTAAATGAAAAATCAAATTTTTCCTCTTCTTCCTCCCTCTCTTGGCCGGCCATCCATGGCAGCCTTGGGCTGCCACCCTTCTCTTTTCTTTTCTGGCCACTTCCCTTTGGTATTTTGCCGTAGTGCCTTAACATTTATTATAGGCCTTGGTGAGATCTTCCTTTCCCCCTTATTAGAATCTATTTTCGACCATTTTTGAGTTCAGGATTGGATTTTCATGGTGTCTCAAAGGTTAAAATTGCCTCCCTCGTTGTCCCCGACATAACCTAGGAGTATGGTCGGATTCGGAGCACTTTTCTTTTAGTGAGGATTTGAGATTTCATCTCAAATGGAGGTAGGGGATGTTATGGGTTTATATTTTTGTTGTCTTGCATGTTATTGATGCTTATACAACTTGTATGCATGTTTTTGTTCATAATCTAGAATTTAATTTAATTATTTTCTTTTATGAAAATTTAATTCACATGGTTGTAACTAGCATGAAATCAACTTATAATGTGATATTAAGATATGCCATGGTATGTTCTTCAACCTATGTTAATTTGAGGCCATTTGGAATTATTTTAAAATCTAGGGAAAATTAATTAATTAGTTTAATTAATTTTATTCTAAGTGTTTTAGTCACTTAATCGGAGTTTTAACTAGATATTGTTCATAACCAAACTATGTCCCTTAACATATATTAAATTAAGGCTATTTGGAATTGATTTGAAATCTAGAGAATTTAATTATTTTTATTTAATTAAATTCTATCTAATTGTTTCATGCATTTAATTATATTCTAGAAGTTGTTCTATGTATAAATCATGGATTTAGACTTGTTGTGTTTTCAATTGATTATGTTTTAAGCATTGAATAATATGGTTGTTATGTTTATATTCAGGAGAACATGTTTCTAATATTGAATATATTGTCGACTTGTGATTTCATAGTATTATGAATATGGAATGCTTACTGTGAACTATTGGAAGTTAAATTGCTAACTTATTGCTATGTAGTAGTAATACGAGATTCTTGCGAATCATTGATAGTATTAGCTTTCTAAACTTCTTACTACAATGTCGTAGAATTAGTGTCTAAAGTTTATCATGGGGGCGTGATTTCAATTATTAAGTAGATGATCTTGTATTGTGCTGTGTATCATAGTAAAGACTTGTCATTATATATGCCATATTAGAATTTAATCTCTATGGTATGGATTGTATGGCTTCAACCTACTTGTGCATTAAAGGTGGTTTTTTGCATCATTTAATTGCGTATAAGTTGTGAACTTACTTGTTGATTTGGGATTCTCTTGGGACATTGTTACAAATGACATGGCTAGTGTTTGGCTCTAGTGCGAGAGGTACAAATTCTCCCCATTTTATAGTCCACACTAAGGTGGTATTCCCAGCGGGTTAGTGCCCAGAATAACCGTTTAGGTCTTGGTTTACTCCCGGATTTGATGTCCAAGTCTACCACTATTTGATTTCGCATTCAATTCCAAGTTGACAACTAATGCTTAATTGTGACTTGTAATTTTAGTTATTAGCGATTTAATATTGTTAAGTACATTTATGCATTATGATTTTTAATGAATCATTGTAATTTTGATGTTGTTAAGTACATTTATGCTATAATGTTCAAATGTAGCTTAGGAATGATCATATAGATTCATTTGGAACATAGACGTTAAGTGACATGACCCACTTAATTTGTTTTTCGCATTTTAGATTTCAAGTTGATAACTTTGATAATCTATATCTTGTTATGTTGTATCGTATACTCCTATACTCTGCTTAATTGCATAAAAATGTGGTTTATGCTAGAAATATTTTAAGATAGCTTAGGATGCTCATTGGGTCTCACTTTTAACATAGACATTAGGTGGAATGAACTAAAATGATAAAATTATACAAACTTGTAAAAAGTTAGGTTTATGCATGCTCATTCCCTACGAGTAACTTGTTTACTCACCCTGAAGTTACCGGGTTATTTTCAGGTACGGATACTTTGATTCGAGATGCACATCATTCCTTAGATGACTTGTAGATTTAAGCTTACATTTCATGCAAATGTTAGCATAAAATGTCATTTTGTAGCTTTATATGTCAAAACTTGTATCTTTGATTTCATTTACGTAACGTGTACGTAAGTACACCTTTTACAATGTATTTGATATGTATGAGATGAGGTCGGAGGCCAATAACTATTATTTTGTATCCTATGTAACTTTTTGACTTCATGAAATAATATGGAAATATTAAAAAATGGCAAGTCATTGCTTTACAATGTTTGCATCGGGTGTGGGAATTTTATTTTTATTCTTTCATAGAGTCTCATTAATCATGTATGAAGTGTGTCCAAGGGCCAAACGGTAATTTAAAATCATTTGTTAATTTTGGCTTTCAAATTTTCCATTTTTAGTTCATTTTAGCCATTTTTGGCCGTTGATAGGTTGGATTTTGCATCGGCTGTATTTTTAAGTCATGAATCATTGTAGCACGTCCTAATAGGTAAGTTACGTCTACGTACATGATCTTTTCCGGGCAAAACTCTTTCCTTGGTGAAATGAGCCTCATATGGAATCATTTTGCATTTTTGTTGCATAATCTGGTTTATGGGTATTTTGGGGTTTTTCTTCAGGAAATAAAACTCGGTCTTAACATGGTCACTTAGGAAACATGATTTTAGGGGGGTTTCTTCTTCGTGTTTTTCCAGAAAATGTCGTTTTGGTACCGGAAATCCCTCACGAAGTTCAATTTTCTGTTTTTCATTTTAGCAGTTTTTTTAACCCTCTTGACCTAATTTTTCTTGGGTCATTTTTCCTTATTTTCCAATTTTGGTTTAGTCCATGGTTGATCAGAAAATATGATTTTTTTTTGGGGGGGGGGGTTTCTTTTTTGTGTTTTTCTAAAAAACCTCATCTCGGCCCTCAAAAACCCATTTTTTCCCGAAAAACCCTTTGCTATCAGTTTTTTGCTGTTCTGTAGTACATGTGTACGGGTGGTTGGATCTTATAACCGGTTACATGTGCTTGGGCAGAATGTCGTCACCTCTGATTTTGCCTCGTAACCGGTTAGGAAAGTCTCCTAACCAGTTAGATGGTCTTGGGTTAACTCATTTTGACCTTTTTGCCCTTTTTCTTCTATTAGCCATATCTTCTTCGTTCGGACTCCAAATCAAGTGATTTTTGAATCTAAGTTTATTGATTTTTCGTTATTTTTCCAATGGTGTGTTCGGTAGCACCCAGTTTCATTTTGGAAATGACCATTGCCCCTAGGTTAATTCTTGTCCTTTTTTGAAACGTTGCTTCCGCATTTATTTTCTTTAGGTTCTGTGACCTCATTGAGGGTCGCATTGATGTCTTTGAGATGTGTTATATCTCTAGAGACTTGGTTTTTATTTTTCACTTCTGTATTTTGGATCCGTTATCGGATCATCTTTAGGTCATCACTGACGCACTGGGTTTATAAAACTTGGGCTATCAAAGGTGAACTCTAAGCCCCAAGACCTTTCTCTCATACTATTTTCCCTATTTTATAGATTGTCACTTAATTGCATTGTTTTAATTGAACCATTAGTTTAATTAATCAAACCAAACCCCTATTTGATCATTCGACCTACTAATCCAACATTAATTCCAAAATACCTTGTTTTTCCCTTAGGACGATCCCTACTCACTATTACTACGTTAGTAGTTAGTAGTGGTAGTGACATTTTACAAATTTAAACTTGGCCACATTTTATCACACACCAAGCTTTGGTTGACACCAAGTTTTGGCGCCGTTGCATGGGATTAGCAACGCCGTATTTGGAATTGATTAGGAATTAGTACTCCTCTGATCTTGTTTTTACTTTGTTTACTTATTGTGTTTGTTCTTGATTAGTTAGGTACTTGGAGCCAAGGAAAGTGAAGTAAGGGAACTTCAAAACAAAGAAGCAAGCTAAGCTAAACAAACCATAAAAAGCAAAAATAAAAATAAATAAATTGCAAGGCAAAGCAAGGCAAAAAGTTTAAAAATATTTTGAAGTTGCTTAAGGACCCTTTGTGAGCTATTCTAACTCCTTTTACTTAGTTAAATCATCTGCCTGAGTGGAGGTAATTTATTTCTTGTATTTATTGAAAGCATGGAAGTATAGGATCAATGTATGTGGAGGCTTGTTATTGATTAACTTGTTGCGGAGGAGAAGTGTTTGCTACTTGCAATTTATTGAGTTGTTATTTGTTTTGATTTGCATTGTGCATACATGGTCGTAGGTCTTTGAATCCTACTCTTGTCCCATTGAATTTTAATCTAGAATTAATTGTTCATAATCCAAGGGGAAGGGGTAATTCAAGTGAGTCTATTTCATCAATGGATGACCATAATGAAGACTGTGTTGAAGACCTTGGTCACATCGACCAACAAGGCATTCTTCACCCTAATGTGTATCAACAACATAATAATATGCAAGTACCATTAGGCATGCCTAGACCTTTTGTTCCACAACAACAAGGCTAAGTTCCAATAGGAATGCCAAGGCCAATTTTTGTACCACCTCCACCTCCCGTTGTTCAAGCAAATCATGGGGCTTATGTAGAGCCACTGATTGTAAATCCTTCCCTTACTTTAAGAGACCATTATGTGCCCAATGAGTATAATGCACCAACATGCATTCAACTCCCTCCATTTAGAGCACACCAATATGAGATTATACCACAAATAATTCAAATGCTTCCCAATTACCATGGGTTATCTAATGAACAACCTTATAAGTATTTGGATGAATTTCTTGAAGTATGTCCCACCGTGAAATACATGGACATGCCGGAAGAAGTTTTAAGGTTAAAACTCTTCCCTTTTACCCTAAAGGATAAAGCAAAATATTGGTTTAACAATTTAAGACCTTTTTCTATAACTTCTTGGGCAGAGATGCAATAAGAGTTCTTGAGAAAGTACTATCCCGTGTCAAAAACCAATGCAATAAGAACTTCAATTCGTGAATTCTCACAAGGGGATGGGGAAATATTTCATGAGGCATGGGAACGATTAAATGATTTGCTTAGGAAATAAACTCATCGTGACATCCTTAAATGGCAATTGGTTCAATATTTCTTTGAAAGTTTGTTGGACAACCATAATGGTATGGTTGATGCTTCTATGGGTGGTTCTTATCTTGATAAGCATGAAGATGATGTGTGGCACTTATATGAGAGCATGAGTGAAAACTCAATGCACCGATCCTTGTCATCTAAAAATGATAGAAATATAGGTGGAAGGAATAATATAGGCTTATATTAAGTTGATAATTCTAATGATATAGTTGTCAAAGTGAAGCCCATATCTCAAAAGTTTGATCAATTTTTTATCAATCAAAATTTGGCCTATCAAGTGTCTTCCTCCCCTAATCATAATCATCATCATTCCAATGAATCTTGTATGACTCGTTCTAGTGTTTTGCATTCTACTTCCAATTGTCCTCATAGACATATGCATAGTGAACACCATAAACAAGTAAATGTCATTTTTGTTAACCAAGTGAATAATCCCTATGGCACTCACTATAATCCCGGGTGGAGGAACCATCTAAATTTCTCTTAGAAAAGCTAAGGGGAAGGCTCAAACCCTCCTCAAAGTGGTTTCCAAAGCAAGTATATTCAGCCCAAGGTTATCAATCATCTTACCAAGCATCAAATGGAAATCAATTTTTAAACTCTCATTTTCCAAACCAATCATCATATTCTCAAGGTAATTCAAGAATTCTCGCATTTGAAGAAAAAGTTTTATCCGCTTTGGGTACTTTGGAGGCAAATACTAAATTACTTCACTCTCACTCACAATCAATTGTAAAGCTAGAAACCCAAGTCGGGCAAATAGCTAGCATGTTGAATGCGAGAGAGAAGTGAAAAATGCCTTTGAATCGTCCATCGAAGCAACAATTTGTTGTAGAGACCACTTCTCAATCGGAAAGTCCTACACTTGAGCATGTGAATGCAGTGACCACTTTGAGAAGTCCATGGTAAAGTTGTTGACAACCAAGTTAGTAAGTCCAATGAAGAGAGTGAACCGGTGCAACCTAGTGGTGACACCCGTCCCGTCTCACATCCCATTCCTCCTTCATTGAATGTGAAAGATCTCATTGTTGAAAATGCTTCAATGAATGTTTTTGAAAAAGTTTTTGAGCCTAAGGCTCCATTTTTGGATGCTTTAAAAGTCTCCACTTCTCTTGAAAAGCAACAAAGCAAAGCCAATGAAATCATTGATGTGTTTAGACAAGTAAAAATTAATCTTCCTCTCTTGAATGCAATTCGACAAATTTCGGCTTATGCTAAATTTTTTAAAGATCTTTACACCCTTAAGAGGAAAAACAAAAGCCAAGCACCGAGAAAGGTTGTCCTAACCGAGCAAGTAAGCTCTATCTTGCAACACAACACCCTCCCAAAATTCAAAAACCTTGGTTCACCAACCACTTCATGTACTATTGGTGATCATGTTGTCAATTAGCCTCTTCTTGATTTAGGAGTGAGTGTGAATCTTCTCCCCTATTCAGTTCAGGTTCAATTGGGCTTAGGTGATTTGAAATTGACGTCGGTAGTTTTACAACTAGCCGACCGATCAATTAAGAAGCCCCGGGATATCATTAAAGATGTTTTGATTAAAAGTGACAAGTTCTTCTTTCCGGTTGATTTCGTTGTAATTGACATGGAACCAGTTCCATATTCTAAGAGCTAAATTCCCATTATCCTTGGCCGTCCCTTCTTGGCTACCGCTAATGCTAACATCAATTGTAGGACGGGGCTAATAAATATCTCATTTGGCCACATAAAAGTGAAGTTGAACATTTTTAATCCAACCCCCAACTCTATGGACAAACATGACGATATATATGTGTTGTTGAAAAATGTTTTGCAAATGAAGTTGAAAATAATGAGTCCTTGCTTGGTGTTGAAACATCAACTGGTTTGCCTTCAAAAGAGATTTCAAAAGATGTTGTTTTCAAGTCTAGTGTTGAACGGGCATGGAAGCCTAAAAGTTTTGTTAACCAAAGGCCATCAATTTCACTTTAACCAAATCCAATAAGTTCCTTAGGGAATAGTTTGTTGGGTGGGGTTTGAAGTTCCATTCACCCCACCGAGAAAGAGATGTCCAATAAGATCTTTGATCCGAACTAAAAGAGCCCAATGTCTTGCTAGAGACGTTAAAGACTAGTGCTTCGTAGGGTTTGCCAACCTATTCCTCCCTCATTTCTTGTTTTGTTATTTTTTGCATCATCTAGATATGAGTAGAGTTGAAAAATCCAGTTTTCGGGCAGTTTCTTGCATTTTTTGCACTTCCAGTAAAGTTTCGATCGATCAAAGCCCAGTTCGATTGATCGAAGTTCCAGTTCGATCATCGAACCCTGTGAATTTATGGCTTTTCATCTTCCATTTCAATCGATCAAAATCCATTTGGATCGATCAAAGTAAGTGATCGATCGATCGAAAACCCCTTCGATCGATCGAAATTGCGTCTTTTGAATTTTTGACAAACACTTTGGCTGTTGGCCTTCCCACCCCAACCCTAATTTTTTAATGTTTTTCTCCTACTCCTTTATTTTCTTTTTCTTTTTCTTCTTTTTTTTTTTTTTTTCTTTCTCTCTCTACCTCTTCCTCTCCCTCTCAAGCTCGGCTCTCTCTCTCCCCAATTTCCCTCTCTCTCTCTCCCCAATTTCCCTCTTTCTCTCCCCTCGCTTCTCTCTCAATCTTCCCTCTCAATATCTCACTCCGGCGAACCACCACCACCTTCCCTTCTTCCCTCGACGCCGGCACCCAAGCACCTTCTCCATCTCGCCGCCGCCAACCTCTATTTTTACCGGCGAAGGATTTTTGGCCCAAAGGTCAAACTGGCATCTCTATTTTTTAAATCCCTTTTGGGTAACCTCTTATTCGTCGTCTCTGGCCAATTCCAGCCAAGGAAAGGCCGATCCAACATCCGGCAACCTTTGCAATTTTCGGCGAAACTCCGGTGAGCTTTCGGTCATCCCCTCCGGCCACGGTAAGGCCGGAAATCCTCCATTTCGCTGCGAATTTCTTCGTTTCAATCTTATCTTCCTTCTCTTGGTTCGGGTATGTAAAAATTTATTTTTGTTTTTTTTTCTTTTTTCTTTTTATTTTTTTATTTTAGTTTCATGTTATTTTATTGCATTTACTTTTCCATTTTAGTTTTTATTTTCTGTTTAATTTATATTTGTAGATAATTGCTGCAGAAAATGGAAAACAAAAAAAAAATTGAAATAATCAATAATGAAAAATTCTTTAAAAAAATGGAAGAATGACCTTTGTATTATGACTATTGTATACTTTGATCTTGGTCAAATGGTGATGGAAAAATTGGAGAATGGAGTTTGTAGTAGTTTAGAAGGAGAACGGACATTTATTGAATTGTGGATTGATGTTGTGGGTAGTGTCCCTTCTTAAATTATTTAATGAATTTGATTTAAATTACATGTGCTACTTGAATTGTTGATTGAATGTTAAAATGCATATTTGTTATGCCTTTGAAAAATTTTGGGAATGTCCATTTTTAAGGGGAAACCATGTTGAATTTTTTGCAAAATTAATTTGGAAATTTGAATTTAAATTCCAATAGGCATGTGGTTCATTTTTGAAAGCTTGAATTGGAATTGAATTGAAAATGGATTTTATAACTAAGAATTGGTTTGAATTGAAAAAGAGAAAATTTTCAAAATGGTTTTGAAAATCCAATTTGAAATGAAATGAGAAATTTCCTTGAACTCGTACAATTCTTGATTTTTTGAACTTAAAATGGCATTGAATTTGATATGTTGTAAGCATGATCCCGACTTGTTTTATTTGATTGTCTTTAGTATGAAATGCATGGATGTGTTTTGAGTTGTCTTAATTGAATGCAAATATGACTTGACTTGGAATTTGTGCTTTTGAATTAAAAATGGAAAGTCTTGTTTAAAATGCTTAAACATCTTTCAAATGGACCTCTTTGAAAAATTTTGATCATCAATTGCCTTTAGCTCATGATTCAAGGGCTTTCTTTTGGTAAAATGATCCTTAAATATTTAAAATGCTTTGTGATCACACTTATTGGTTTCAAAATGCTAAAAAGGAAATTCTTGAACTTTGTTTTGAAAACGAGAAGTTGAGTTACTTAATTCCTTCTTTTATTGTTCATTCATTACATGAGTCTTGTTATAAAGCTTTTCCTACATTGCAATTGAATGTATAGACTCCAAAGTTTTCAAAAATTCTAATTTTGCCCCAAAAGTGTTAAGAAATTCCAAACTTGACCAAAATGCCCTTGTTTGAGTTGAATATTGTTCCATTTGATTCTTTTCCATCCAATTGCATGCTTTAAGTGCTTTTGAGTTGAATCTTGTTCCATTTGATTCTTGATTCTTGCCATGCTAGGACATAAGTTTGATGTCTTTTGACCTTCCTTATCATGATTTTGAACTTATCTTGAAAATTGAGTTGAATTGCCATTTCAACCCAACTTTTTGAAATCAAATGATTCCATTGTTGCTTTATGACCTTAAAACTTGTCAAATGTGTTCCTATTTGAATAATTGTGTGCATTTTGGAATAATTGCAACTTGTTGCTTGTATATACACCATTTTGCACACACTTATGTGACATTGATGGTTTTGAGAGTTTATGTGCATCTTCTGAACATATCTTCTTGGAATTGAACTTTGAATAAGTTTGGGGGTAGGCAATAGATGTTTGGAGTTCAAAATGCATGCTTAAGATGTGACTTCTGTTCTTTGGCCTTGGTACCTATTTGTGACCATACCTTGAGTTTTTTAACTTCAATTTAAGATAATCTGTGAATATGTTACTTTGTCTTGAACATTGTCTGTCTAAATGCCATTTGCCTGATATCATACACTTGTGATCCATTTTTGAAAGCCAAGTAAGGGCTTGAGACCGATGTTATTTTTTATCCTGATTTTGATTCCAAAAATGGTAAGTTTCTTGTTATTCTCAGTTGTTGACCATTCTCAGCTTCATATACTGCTTAGAGGGGGTCACGAGCCATGAGTGATCATAGGATGTTGATTTTATTGTAATAGAGTACGGGATATTTCTTTGTCTGGAGTTAATGGTATATATACATCTTTCAGATATGCACTCTAGTTGCATACCATGTCCAGGATTCATTCTTGAACTTGTCTGTCATAACATGCCTTGGATTGAAGTGTTTTGCAACCGTGCATTTCACTTAGTCTTTATTGCATGATATGCATGCTTCTTAAGTCCTACGTTGATATTTGCCATACTTATATGCTCCATGTTATCCTGCTTGCTCCATTTGATCTTAACTATTGAATTTATAGACATTCTTGCTTAGAAATTGATACGATGTTATCCTAGGGTCTACTTGTCATGAATTTGCAGAATCTTCTTAAGTTTTAGGTTTATGAATGCATATTGCATCATTGATGCACATCACAGCCTATGCTTGTCCTTTTGATCCTATTTTTGCTCAAAATGTTCCAAAAGTGACTTTTCTGCCCTCTATGCCATCATTGCATTGTCTTGCATACCTAAGATTGCTATTGTGCTTTGATCAATTCTTGTCTAGTTGAAACATGTTGAATGATAATTTTGAAGCTATCTTGATCATTTCCTGCACAAGCATAATCCTATTTGTCTATTCTCTGTTTCTACTTGCTTCAGGCATGCCTTGTGTTTTCTTATTATATGCTTACCTTATTCTTTACCTGTGCACTAATTTATTCTTGTTGCTTTTGCAGATGCGGCGCAGACAAAAGAATCTTGCTAGAAAACAAGTACACAGAGCTCCACCGCCTCCTCCATCTCCAGAGGCAGAGTCTTTTTCGTCTTCCTCTTCTACTGCTACAGCATCTGCAACAATCCATACAGAGCCATCACTTACGAAGGCCCAGGGTTCTATTGTCCGAGCAGTACCTTCTGTCTTTTACTCTCGCAGGAAGCTAGAGTCCGAGTACAGATTCGACCGTAATCTATTTTTAGGGTTAGAACAGACTAAGTGGTCCTATGATGAGCTCACTCGTAGGGGCATTGATAACATCATGACACCAGCAGACACTGTAGTCTATCCCTGGGTGGTTGCATTATTCTTCCAGAACCTCCGGTTGGATGAGAATGACAAACTCTTATTGTATACGACTATAGAAGGCCAGGAGATCGACATCTCTCTCCCGGCCATAACTGTTGCTTGCCGATGCCCTTATTCATCTCCATTGGTTGCTAACTCCGAGGATCCACTATATCCCAGCGCTCCACCTTATACCCCGAGCTGACCATGATTGTGACGGCCCTGGTTTTTCAAGCCAATGCGTCCTATGATGAATTGAAGATTAACCCCGATAACGGATTTGAATGCGGAACCAAAAATAGAAAATAAGACTTTAAGAAGTCAAAGTGACCTTCCATGAGGTCGTGGAACTCAATGAGAACTGATGCGGAAGCAAAAGATCAAAAATATGACAAATAAGCCCCCAAGGGCAAAATGGTAATTCTCTAAAAATATGAATTCGGGTGCCACCGAGCACACCGCTGGAAAGACAACGAAAAGCTAATCAAGATGGACTCAAGAATCACATGATTCGGAGTTCGGACGAAGGAGAAATGGCATGACGAAGAAAAATAAGCACTTAAGGCTAAAAGGGTAAACTGATAATTTTCTAGGACGATCCCTATGCAACCGGGCATACTGTTGGAAAGACAGCAAAAAAATAGTCAAGTTAAAAAAAAAATTCACTCGATTTGGAGTCTGGACAAAGGAGAATGAACGAAAATAAGAATCGACATCACGACGTCGAGACGAGCACCCCACAAGCATCCTGACATGCTAGGGAAAGAAAAAAGGCTCAGCCAGAACTGAGGTTCGAAACAACTTTTTCTGGAAAAACACAAAGATGAACCCCCCCTAAAATTGAGTTTTCTACCCGACTACGTAAAAGAAAATGAAAAAAAACTCACTGTGAAATACCTAAAATGCCCCTAGATCAGAAGAGGTTAAGAGGGCCAAAAAGAACTGCTACAGTAACTATCCACATCTGAGAGCATAAACGGGCTATCAAACGAATTTTTCTGCAAAAACACGAAGAAGAAACCCTTCCCAAAATTAAGTTACGGGGAAGAAAATGAAAAAAAAATATAATGTGAAATACCCAAAATGCCCCTAGATCAGAAGAGGTCAAGAGGCCCAAAAAGATGCTACAGTGACTGTCCACATCTAAGATCAAAAACGGGCTATCAAATGAATTTTTCTGGAAAAACACGAAGAAGAAACCCCTCCGAAAATCAAATTTTCTACCCGGCTAAGTGGGAGAAAATGAAAAAAAAATACACTGTGAAATGGCCAAAATGCCCCTAGATCAGTAAGGGCTTAAAAACTCAAAAAATGTAACTTTGCACCAAGTATGCATTTGACCCTAAATGCATTTCTAGGTTGAAACAAATGTGCATGCAAGTGTAATAAATGATTCTAAGCACGCAGGAATGGTCTGCGGCTCCCGAGAAGCCCCAACTCAAAATCCGACCCCCCGACGGCCAAAAATGAACAAGAAATGAAAAATTTGACAACCAAAATTAACAAATGATTTCAAATTACCATTTGACCCTTGGCTACACTTCAAACATGATTAATGAGACCCTATGAAAGAATAAAAATGGAATTCCCACACCCGATGCAAACATGGTGAAGCAATGACTTGTCATGTTTCAATATTTTCATAACATTTCATGAAATCAAGAATTACATAAGACGCAATATAAATGTTATTGGCCTCCAGCCTCATCTCACACAAGTCAAATACATCGTAAAAGGTGTACTTACGTACACATTACATATATGAAATCAAAGATACAAGTTTAGACATATAAAGCTACAAAATGACATTTCATGCTAACATTTGCATGAAATGGAAACTTAAAAGCTACAAGTCATCCAAAATATGATGAGTATCACGAACCAAGTCTTCATACCTGAAACAAATCCCCAGTAACATAAAGCTACTCGTAGGAAATGAGCATGCATTGACCTAGCATTTTACAAAATTATCACCTTAAGGTGAATTATGTTGAAGGGGCTCGTGCCACCTAACGTCTATGTCAAGATGAGACTCGGGGAGCATCCTAAGCTACCTTAGATCATTTCTAGCATAAATCACATCATTCATGCAATTTAACAACATAGAAGCATGTTATACAAAGCAACAAGATATAGATTTTCAAAGTCCTCAACTTGAAATTTAAAGCACGAAAACAACTAAAGTGAATCATGCCACCTAACGTTATGTTATAAATAAATCTATAAGATCGTTCCTAAGCTACATTTGAACATCAAAACACAAATCACAATATCAATGCAATTTAACCAGCATTGGAACTTCCAATACAACGCATAAAGCATGATTTCTCAAAGTTAACATCTTGAAACTCAAAATGGGAAATCAATTAAGGAACAACAAGTTACGATATCATCTAGTTATCAACGTCAAATGAAAAGTGAAATCAAACAAGGTGGATACTTAGACATCACGCCTGATCAGACCGACACTATAGTAACTTTAGGGTTACTAGCCCATGGGTAACCTCCCTATGTGCAAACTAGACTATAGAGGGACAATCCCCCATACTAGAACCATGTCCTTGTCAAACAACGACATCCCTAAGTTTCCAAAATTAACAAGTTGTGCAATAACGTATATATCAACATGTATATACAAGATAATCAATTATCTACCACGCACAACCAAATTTGGAAACGCATACAATACATGCTCTAAGTCTACAACTACTATGGCATGACCAATGTCGAATCTTCAATGTGCGATTCATTACACGCTATAACAATGTTACTCAATATTAAAAACATACACTCATGAATCTAAATATAACAACAATGTCATCCAATGCTCAAAATGTAACCAAGTGAATGTACAACAAGTACAAGTCCATGATTTAAACATAGAAACAACTTCCAAAACACAATTAAATCCATGAAACAATTAGATATAATTGAATTAAATAAAAATAATTAAATTCTCTAGATTCTAAATCAATTCCAAATAACCTCAAATTAATACATGTTAAAGGATATAGCATGGTCATCACCTATATCTATTCAAAAACTTAATTGGGTAATTGGAACAATAGAGTAGAATTTAATTAAATCATGATAATTTAATCTCTAAATTCTAAAACAACTCCTAATGGTCCAAAATTAAGACATGCTAGTAAACAAGTCCTAATTATTACAAATATCAAGTTTAAAACTTAATCAAGCCAATGGAACCATTAAATAGATTTTAATTAATTCTTTTAATTAAAATCTCTAGATTTTAAAACTCATCCAAATGCTCTCAAATTAAAGTATTGACGAGATGTGGCCGTTCCTACACTCCAAATTGATGTAGTGAATGTGCGGTTCAAGAAAAGCCTTTAAGGTCAAGTTTAAATTTATAAAAACCACTACCAACACTACTACTAAAGTAACAAGAGTGAGTAGGGATCGTCCCAAGGGATTGGAGTCGTACTTGATTGTGGAATCGCAATTAGGGTTAGTAGGTCAAGTGATCAAACAAATGGTTGGTTGGTTAATTAAACTAGAGAACAACTAAATTAAACTAAGTAATTGAATGTAACAAAGAGTAAGTAAGAGAGAGAGAAATATTGGGGTTTAGAGGTCACCACCAAGCATGTTTTTCTACACTTCTAACTAGTGACTAAATAGGGTAATGTGTGTTGCAATATTAGTGTGTGTGTGTGTGTGTGTGTTTGGTTGATTCAATTAGCAAGGGTGACCAATTAAGCATACATTGTCTAATCAACATGTGAAAAGCACAATATATCTAGCAATTAAGTATATATTGTCTAAATAACATGTGAAAAGCACAACATATCTAGCAAGTCATTAATCCTTTCATTAAGCTCACAAGCCAAATACACCACAAGGTTAGAGACATATGCTACTTGCATTCAAAAGTATAGAACATCAAACAACTAGCATGGATTGTCCTCTCATCTAACAACTATGCTATCACTACACTATAATTAAGCTAATGACATGAAATTAAACTAATTAAGCTAACGGAGAGGCATAATCCATCAAGAAATGAGCATGGTCCATCTAGAAAATCACAAGAGCATTCTTTTAAGCACAATGTTTTGATAATCTCTAAATCTATAGCATTAATACACATAAACATGCATCAATAACTTAAGAAATAGAGGCAAACACATGAACATCTATTCTAGTATACATAGACATATGGATAGAATGAAATGATCGATTGGAAGCATTAAACCACATAAATCATTGAATAAACAAGATCTATATATATCAAAGTGTCAAAACATCAATTCCAACACTAATCCCTCAATAATACACAAGATTAAGGTATAGAAAGCATGCTTGGGGCTAACTCTAACCCCAAGAGGATGTCTAGCCACTTATGGTGATGTTGCTCCAACCCACAAGGGCTAACTCCATAGAAGGGATTTTGCTCCTTGGTTGATAAAGAGTCAACAATGGTGTCTCTAGCCTCATCCTCCTCTAAGCTTGCTCTCCAAGAGATTAAACCTTAGAATAGTCTATGTCTCAAAAAGTGCATCATATTCCTTTTATAGGTAGGTCAAGTGGCACACAAAATGAGCTGGGGTCATGCAAAGGATATTCTCTAATGATTGGATAGAGGACAGATTGCACAAGCTAGAAATTTAACATTTTTGCACTGGAGGAAGTTCGATCGATCGAACCTTGGACTTGGATCGATCGAACTGGCTGAGATCCATCGAACTTAGGCTGGATCGATCCAACTGGTTGAGCTTTTTGGGAAAAGACAAATCCGAGATATTTTGAGAGATATTTTTGGGAAAAGGACAAAAGTGGTTAGTGGGTGGTACAGCTGTGGATAGGATCAATCATTTGAATAATGACAAAAGTGTTCGATCGATCGAAGAGTGGTGTTAGATCGATCGAAATTTTGGACTTTATGCTTTTGGGTCAAGGCTTGGATCTATCTTGAAGTGTTGAGATCGATCATTGTTTGATCAATCGAACCTTGAAGTTGGATCGATCGAACTTTACTGCTTCCCACCTTTGGCTTCATTTGCTTTCTTCTTTCTCCACTTTGCTCCTTTCTTTGTTTAATCCTAGAATTGCTTCAATTAAGCTCTTATTTGGCTGAGTTAGCTTATTTTCGGGATAAATGCCTGAAAATGGAAATAATACGAAATCAATCTAAAATGGTAAAGTAAGATAGATAAAGGTGCTAGAATGCCAAAGCTTAAGGGGTTTAAATACGCACTTTTCAGCGCTCATCACACCCCCAAACTTAAATATTGCTAGTCCCTAGCAATGAACTAGAAAGTAAAGGAATGAAATGAACAACTATACAACTATGAACTAGAAAACAATAAATGGATAACGCCACTTTCGTAGGGAACACGATTGCACTTAGCATATGCAACAAGCCTTTTAAACCCCTAGGTTACCCCTAGTGGACGAGTGAAATCTCATGAGGGTTTCCAGAAATGGTACCCACAAACATTAAGCTCATTCTTTCAAAAGAGGCACCAATATTGCAAACAAGCATTGGGAGAAAACTACTTCAAGTATGCAATGTTTCAAACATTTCCGAGCAATCTCCCAAAAAATTATGGTCCTCCACACATCAAGAAAATGATCATGCAAATCAAAACAACTCTAGAATTCGTCTGAGTGGACAGGCATCAAATGTGTTGTTATATAAGCCAACTAAAGAATTAATCACATCCTTACCCTCAAACTAGCACACAAATCTAATACCGATCATCAAGACAAAAAGTGGACCTTTTATTAAAGCTTTATTGTTCTATGTGCGCTTATTCTTTTCACTCGATATTTTTTTTTTTTATAGGATCAAAGATGTAAGCATGGTGCAATGTATTGATCTCTTAAGCTTTCTAGTGATTCATGAGGTCGAGCGTTAGGTCAATGACTCCCAAACCAGACGGCTTTAGGGCATTAGGCATTCAAACATCCCTACGGACTTACAAGCTCAAATCAACTAGGCTACAAATCAAGAAAACCTCCATCTAATCATTTCCCACTTCTCACCATTTGGGAGAAGTCCTCACTTTTTATTGCTTTTGCAACTTTTTCTTTTCTTTTCTTTTCTTTTTTTTTTTTTTTGAATATTCAAATTTTTTATATTCAATTATTAACCTAGAGTTTGGGCCCTCCAGCTTTCGGCGTGAGAAATTCAGTGCTTGATGAGGCTAAAATCCCGGCTACTTAGTGAAAAGGGGTTGTTATCCACCTTTATCAAGAATAAAAGCTTTCAATGCACTACTAGCCCAATTGGGATATAACCAATTCAATAATCAACAAAGCATGTACCCCATAAATGAATGCTAGTGTGCGCCTGTGCTAGTATAGAATCCTAGAGTGAATCTCAAAACAATCACAAAATCAAGATGATGTGGACCACAAGTGCAAGCATGATATCAATCTTTCGAAAAATTTACTCCTAAACGGCATCCATAAGGCATACAAGGAGTATTGGACTCTTAAGTCAAGCAATTTTTAAATTTTAAGCAATATAGTCCTCAAAAGATCAAAATCGTAGCTAGATATGGACCAATCATAGAAATATCCCTCAAATACACAAGTCATGCTCAAAATTTTGAAATTTAAGGCTAGCACTGCAAAGCACCATTCCCCCCAAACTTAAATGACACAATGTCCTCAATGTGCAAGAGAACAAAGGAAAGAGTATATCAGTGCAACTAAAGCATAGAATGATCAGGACTGAAGTATCCGAAGTGGGTGGCATGGCCCCCCCCAAACTTGGGATAAACTGTGGTCCTGAAAATTGGCACTTAGATAAACATATCAAATAGCAAAATGGGATAATTAGTGCACAGTGGACATGCAAGTGTAAATGGGATAAACAAATAAAGAAATGAGAGAGGTATAAAGGTGGTCCTGAAAATTGGGTAGCACTCTCTCACTGAAGTCACTGCGATGCACCTGATGGAGTTAAAAGGATAGATGTATCAATAAAAGCATACGACATCCATCATAGTTAAAAATAACAATAAAGTGCAATACATCCAGTGTCAAAGCCGACAGACCCGGCTGCAAAAATAATAGTAGCACAAGTGTAGCAGACACATAACATAGATAGAGAGCATAAAAAGATAAAGAGACTGGGAGTCTCAAGCAGAGGGAGCTCGGCGGATCTCTCTGGCTAAGTCATCAATGGCAGTCAAGATCTCCGTACGGAGGTGAGCAATATCAGCTCTAACGGCAGCTATCATATTCAGACGAAGGGTACTAATGTCAGCTCTAAGGGCAACCAGCATATCCTCCAAACTCTGAAGGTGCTCCTCTAAGCGACATATCTGATCATGAGCCTCAGGTGTGGCTGAAG
Source organism: Cornus florida (assembly GCF_030987335.1). Classification (NCBI taxonomy): domain Eukaryota; kingdom Viridiplantae; phylum Streptophyta; class Magnoliopsida; order Cornales; family Cornaceae; genus Cornus; species Cornus florida. The sequence continues at coordinate 69,514,501 of NW_026775577.1, forward strand.
TAGAAGAACTGTCATTCTTAGTCATGGTCTGCAAAAAGGAAATCTTGCAATGGGAGTTAATGCTAGAATAATGACTTAAAGGCACAATAGAAACATGTTTGTCAAATAAGATAGACAAAACATATATGACATGAATCTATGCAAGTGATAGGATGTGAAGTACGCTAAGCAATATAAGTATGAAATGCATCCAATGTGGAATATCACAAGCATTGGGCATAGATATGATAGCATGAAGTGAATACAAGATGAATGAAGTGTGTGTATGAGATCTGTGAAATTCGATCGATCAGAAAAAGAGTGAGATCGATTACAAAAGTTGGATCAATCGAAAATAAGTGAGATCGATCTCACAACTTCGATCGATCTGAGACACAAGTTCGATCGATCGAACTGTGTTATGTGAAAAACGAGAAGTCACAGATCTGTGACTGTGGGAGCACGGAACCCACACGAACATGTTCGAGGGCCCATCAACACAACAATCATCCATTCCAATCACTCAGAATGGCTCACACTCCCAAAAAGCAAAGTAACTCATTACAATGGATATGGCATAAAGACGAATATGGACATATAGACATAAAAAGCTTAAAACTTCATCCATGGCCAACAATCATCATGAATATTGGAACGGATCAAACACTTAAAGCATACTCTTAACAAATCGAGGTGTGAAATCAATAATGGGGTCTCAGATCTTACCTTGAAGCGAAGAGAGGAGAGATAAAATGTGAAGAGGAAGAAGATCCGAGAAGAGGGAGAGATCAACACCTAGTTCACTATGGAGATGTCGCCGGAGATGGAGGAGATGAGTGAGGTTACGGCGGTGTAGGAACTAGGGTTTGGAAATGGGGGAGAATGAGATCTTATCCTCTATTTAAAAATTGTCGCTCATAAGTTTGATCAATCAAACTAAAATCTTACATCGATTGAACTTTTAATGATCTCTTTGACAAAGTATTTTTGAAAAACAAAAATTTTTTTTTTTTTAAATAAAATAAAATAAAAATGAAAATATTTTTGGATTTTTGAAATTTGAAAAGTCAAAACAAAGTCAAACAATGAAATGGAGAATTGAGATCGATCAGAACAAGAGTTCGATCGATCAAACAGAGAGCAAAAATATGCAGGTTTTTGGTTCCAAAATTTGGCCAAGTGTTGGAACTTGAAGATCGATCGAACTTAGAAGTTGGATCGATCGAAGAACTTCAGATTGATCTTGGAATGTTTTGATCAATGAGATAGAAAGGTGAAATATGCAGGTTGATGCAGGCTCAAAATTTTTTGAATCATGAGATCGATCGAACTTGGAAGTTGGATTGATCAAAGGTCTCTTGATCGATCTAAGAATTGGTTCGAACGATGGGACAGAGAGGTGATTTGGATGCAGGTTTCTACAGGTCGAAAAATTTTCTGAGTGTTGGATGCAGAGTGGAGTTCGATCGATCAAACTCAGGTTTGAGATCGATCGAACTACGCAAAATGCTCAATAATTACATGAAAGCTCATGCAATCCTCACCAAAGTTCCTTTCAATGCTTATGAGAACCAAAAACAAGTATCTAGACTTCGCATGGAATGAAATGAAAGATACGAATGCTTTTTGCTAGTCTTTAACGTCTCTAGCAAGACATTGGGCTCTTTTAGCCCGGATCAAAGATCTTGTTATGTATCCCTTCCTTATTGGGGTGATGAATGGTTCTTTGAACTTTTCTGAACAAATGGTTCTTTGAAGAACTTGTTGGTTTAAGCTTAAAAGGAGTTTTTGGTTCCTTGTCAATGCAATCTTCTATGTGCTCATACACCGGGTCAACTAGATGTGCAGCTTCAAAATGTCTTTGAAAGACTTGACCCTCTATGTAAGGTTTCAATCTTTGACCATTAACTTTGAAAATGTTCCCCTTCTTCAAGTTTTTTATTTCAACTGCCCCATGAGGTGTAACAGAGATAATTTCATAAGGACCCTCCCACTTGGTTCTCAATTTCCCAGGAAAGAGTTTCAGTCTAGAGTTTAAAAGCCAAGCTTTTTGACCGGGTTCCAAAGACTTTTTCACAATATGCTTATCATGAAAGGCTTTGGTTTGTTCTTTGTAGATTTTGACATTATCATAAGCATTGTGTCTTAACTCTTCTAACTCACTCAATTGAAGTAGCCTATTCTCTCCAGCTTTATCAAGGTCAAAATTTAGCCTTTTAACTGCCCATAAGGCTTTATGCTCTAGCTCAACCGAAAGATGGCAAGGCTTTCCATATACAAGTCTATAAGGAGATATGTCAATGGGAGTCTTGTATGCCGTCCGATAAGCCCACAAAGCATCATTTAGCTTTCTTGACCAATCCTTACGTGTAGTGTTAACCGTTTTCTCAAGAATATGCTTAATTTCCCGGTTAGACACTTCAACTTACCCGCTTGTTTGAGGATGGTAGGGAGTGGCTACCTTATGAGTGACGGAGTACTTAAGAAATAAGTGCCTCGAGAATTGATTGCAAAAATGTTTTCCTCCATCACTTATTATAGCCCTTGGCATACCAAAACGAGCAAAGATATTGGATTTGATGAATTGAATGACCACGGAGTGGTCATTCGTTTTGGTAGCACATGCTTCCACCCACTTAGAAACATAATCAACGGCAAGAAGAATGTATTGAAAACCATAAGACAAAGGAAATGGACCCATAAAATCAATGCCCCATATATCAAAGATCTCAACAACAAGTATATTGGTCAAGGGCATCATATCTCTTCTAGACATTGTCCCCATCTTTTGACATCTCTCACATGATTTGTAAAAATTGTAGGCATCTCTATGAATAGTGGGCCAAAAGAGTCCACTTTGAAGAACTTTCAAGGCGGTCTTCTTTGCACTAAAATGCCCACCACATGCAAGAGTGTGACAAAACACTAGGACACTTGGAATTTCACTCTCTGGAATGCATCTCCTTACAATTTGATCCGAACAATATAGGTATAAGACAGGGTCTTCCTAATAGTAATTCCGGATGTTGGCAAAGAAATGATTCCTTTCGTTCTTCGACCAAGAAGTTGGTAGCTTGCCTACTGCCAAATAATTTACAATGTCGGCAAACCAAGGCATTCTTCCATTAGAAATTTGAAAGAGTTGTTCATCCGGAAAAGAGTCACAGATTAGTAGATTAGGGAAAAGCTCTATCGATAACCTAGAAAGATGATCGGCAACCACATTTTTGGTGCCTTTCTTGTCCTTGATTTCAAAATCGAATTCCTAAAGAAGCAGAATCCATCTAATTAGCCTAGGTTTTGTTTCCTTTTTTGTCAATAGATGCCTCAAGGCGGCATGATCAGAATAAACAATAACCTTGGACCCTAAGAGATAGGAACGAAATTTATCAAGGGCATATACTACAGCAAGTAATTCTTTCTCGGTAGTGGAGTATTTCAATTGAGCTCCCGAGAAAATTTTACTTGCATAGTATATGGCACAAGGAAGCTTACCCACTCTTTGTCCCAAAACTGCCCCCATGGCATAATCAGAAGCATCACACATGATTTCAAATGGCAATGACCAATTTGGAGGTTACATGATAGGAGCAGATGATAACAATTTACGCAATTTATGAAAAGCGTCTAGGCATGCTTAGTCAAAGACAAAAGGAGTTTTCTTGGCAAGAAGATTGTACAAGGGTCGAGCAATTTTGCTAAAGTCTTTGATAAAATGGTGGTAAAAGCCAGCATGACCTAGAAAGGAGCGAACCTCTCTCACCGTTGAAGGTGGAGGTAATTCAGAAATAAGCTCGACCTTCGCTTTATCAACCTCTATTCCTCTCCTTGAGATAACGTGACCCAAAACAATACCCTCTTGAACCATGAAATGGCTTTTTTCCCAGCTAAGTACAAGGTTGGTTTCACGACACCTCTTAAGCACTAGATCTAAGTTTGTGAGGTATGCGTCAAATGAGGACCCAAAAACAGAAAAATCATCCATGAAGACCTCTAGATACTCTTCCACCATATCTGAGAAAATTGACATCATACACCTTTGGAATGTGGCGGGTGCATTGCACAAACCAAAAGGCATCCGTCTATAAGCAAATGTGCTGAATGGACATGTGAAGGTGGTTTTCTCTTGGTCTAATGGGTCGAGGGCTACTTGATTGTACCCTAAATAGCCATCAAGGAAGCAATAATATTATTGCCCGGCCAATCTCTCTAGAATTTGATCAATGAATGGCAAAGGGAAGTGATCCTTTCTAGTGGCGGCATTCAATTTGTGGTAATTAATGCATACACGCCATGAATTGGCGGTACGCTTAGAGATTTCCTCACCCTTTGCATTCTCAACCACCGTAATCCCCGATTTTTTGGGAACTACTTGAGTTGGACTCACCCATTTGCTATCGGAGATTGGGTAAATGATTTCGGCATCCAAGAGTTTGACAACTTCCTTTTTAACTACCTCATTCATGTTTGGATTAAGTCTCCTTTGGGCATCCCTAAAGGGTTTTGTATCATCTTCCATAAGTATGTAATGCATATAAATAGAAGGGTCAATTCCCTTAAGATCCACCACACTCCATCCTATGGCTTCCTTATTTTCTTTAAGCACACTTAAGAGAGCATCTTCTTGGTCTTTTTCAAGACTTGAAGAAATGATAACCGGAAGAGTCTCTTTTGGTCCTAAGAACGCATACTTGAGATTGGAAGGTAGAGTTTTAAGCTCAAGAATTGGTGGAGAGATTAAAGATGAGACCGGTGGAGTGCTAGAGAGTGGAGGAAGAGGTTCTATTGGAGTCTTCCAAGATGAAAAATCTAAGCTTGCAACAGATTCCATGAGATTTCTTACTTCATTTATTAAATTTTCATCATCAAATCCACAACTTCCATACATTTCAAGAAGACAAGAAGCTAGAGGATCATCGGATAAAGGAGATGAAAGACTATCCTCAATTGGTTATTTCATTAGCATCGTTGGAATCGATTCCTCAACAACCTCATCTAACACATCTACAAGGCAACACTCATCTTCATCTATGGGATGTCGACTTGCATGGAAAACATTAAGTTTGATCATCATATTGCCAAAAGAGAGGTCCATAATCCCGGATCTACAATTAATTGTTGCATTTGGGGTGGCAAGGAATGGTCTTCCCAAGATGATTGGGATATGGTTGGAAGGATTAGCAACCGGTTCGGTATCAAGAACTACGAAATCAACCGGAAAGTAGAATTTATCCACCTTGACAAGAATGTCCTCAACCATGCCCCTAGGTGTTTTGACGGATCTATCGGCCATTTGAAGCACCACCGAGGTTAGCTTCAATTCATTCAATCCTAATTGGACATATACGGAGTAAGGAATCAAATTGACACTTGCACCTAAGTCAAGAAGAGCCCTACGAATTTCATAGGTTCCGATTACACAAGAAATAGTCGGAGCACCGAGATCTTTGAACTTAAGTGGAGTGTTTTGTTGAAGAATGGAGCTCACTTGCTCCATGAGGAACACTTTTTTAAGGCTTGGTCCCTTGCTCTTCCTCTTTTGTGTGCAAAGATCTTTCAAGAATTTTGCATAAGGTGGAATTTGCTTAATGGCATCCAAAAGAGGAAGATTGATATTAACTTGCTTAAAAACTTCCATCATGTCATGTGTTTTCCCTTCTTGCCTCCCATAAGGCGAAGTTTCTTTTAAAGCATAAGGGAATGGAGCTTTTAGCTCACAAGACTTTGTAATTTGAGAGGATGATGGAAAAGATTGAGAATTCTGGTTAGGAACATTTTCATTCAAAGGAGTAGGAGTGGAATTAGGAATTGGATGGGTGACAACTTTAGGTTGCACCGATTCACTATCTTCCTTTGGTAGTTCAACCCTATTGTCCACTTGCTTACCACTTCTCAAGGTGGTGATGGCTTGCGCTTGAGCTTGGGAAGAATACCCCGATGTAGGGTTTGCTTCCACACAAAATTGGGCCTTTGGATTCCTTTCGGGTTGACTAGGTAATTTCCCAATTTCTCTTGCATTCAATGCATTAGCTATGGTCCCAATTTGGGATTCAAGCTTTGATATAGATTGAGAATGGGAATGCAACAAGTTGGTATCCTTTTCTTAGCTACCTAAGGTCATCAAAACCTTGTCTTCAAATGTGGAATTACTAGAAGGTGCTTGAGGATAATGAAGGCCAACTTGGGAATCATACATTTGAGGATGTGAGAAGCCATTCATTCTTTAATGTTGGAAGGGAGAAGAGACGAACCCTTGAGAACCTCCATTTCTTTTATGAGGTGGAATGTATTTTCTTTGAAGATTTTTAGCTTGATAAGGGCTTTCATTCCACAATGGAACATATGCTTTTGAATAAGGGTGAGCAAATGTGGCATTAACTTGTTCAAAGTGTTCATTAACAACATGTCCATGGGGACAATTGAAAGTAGTATGCAAAACACTTGAACAAGTCATGCAAGGCTCACAAAGATGAGTTGTTTGATGAAAAGGAGATGCATTGATAGCCGGTTTTTGATTCAACAAGAATTGATCAAGTTTTTGAGAAAGAGTTTTAACCTCGGCTACAATTTCCCTTGAATTTTCAATATGACACATTGTTACACTTTTCTCCTTTTTAGTGAAACCATGATCAAGCTGAGAAGTGTAATATTTGTGCAAAGAATTTTCACTCATTTTTTCAAAAAGGTGCCAAATGTCATCTTCATGTTTTCCAAAATATGAACCTCCACATAAGGTATCAACTATGTCCTTTTGCATGTCGGATAGACTTTCATAGAAGTATTGGACAACTTGTCATTTTGGAATACCATGGTGTGGACACTTTCTTAGCAAGTCATTCAATCTCTCCCAAGCCTCATGCATCAACTCTCCTTCTCTTTGAGAAAATTCTCTAATTGAAGCACACATTACATTGGTCAAACTTACGGGGTAAATTTTTTTTAAAAACTCATTTTGCATTTGTGCCCAAGATGTTATTCAATTTACCCCTAAAGTATTGAACCAATGCTTTGCTTTATTTTTAAATGTGAAAAGGAAGAGGAGTAATTTGAGAACTTCCTCCGGGACATCCATGTACCGCACGGTGGAACATAGTTCAAGAAATTCATTAAGATGCCTATATGGTTCCTCTTCATCTAAGCCATAAAAGAGTAGACACATTTGAATGGTCTCGGGCTTGATTTCATATTGATTAGCCTCAAAATTAGGCAACACAATACAAGTAGGTGCATGGTATGCATGAAGATTATAATGATCATGAAGGACCATTGGAGGAATTGGAGTTTGAACTCCAGGGTCATGTTGATTAAGAGGTAGGTTTTACATGAAGCGTGGGCCTAAGTAGCCAAGATTACCCTCTAGATTTTCCATGTGAATGCCTAGAATGTATGATATGACAAGGTCTATACAAGACTACAAATGACACATAAATCACAACAAAACAAGCAAGCACTCCTCCTTCGCAACAAATCAACAATCAATAAACTTCCTCTACATACAATGTTCCAATACTCCCATGCTTTGATAACAATGCAAAGAAAAGTAAATTGTCTCCACGCGGACTCATGGTTTATCTAAGAAATTAAAAATTAGCCTCCACGTGGACCGACGATATAACTAAGGGATTGAGTAAGAAAGTCTCACAAAGGTCCTTTAGCACTTCAACTCCAAATTTAAAGCTTAGCTTAGTAGTTTTTTAAAAATTTTAGCACTTTTCCTTGCTTGCTTAGCTCCTTTGCTTGGATGCTCCTTTGCTTGCCTACTAGCTCAATGCTCCTTGTCAAAGATGAACAAACACAATAAGTAATCTAAAGAAAGAAAAAATAAATAAAGTAAAGACACGATCAAAAGAGTACTAATTCATAATGAATTCCACAAATACGACATTGCCTAATCCCTGGCAACGGCGCCAAAATTTGACGAGATGTGGCCATTCCTACACGCCAAATTGATGTAGTGAATGTGTGGTTCAAGAAAAGCCTTTAAGGTCAAGTTTAAATTTATAAAAACCACTACCAACACTACTACTAAAGTAGCAAGAATGAGTAGGGATCGTCCCAAGGGATTGGAGTCGTACTTGATTGTGGAATCGCAATTAGGGTTAGTAGGTCGAGTGATCAAACAAATGGTTGGTTAGTTAATTAAACTAGAGAACAACTAAATTAAACTAAGTAATTGAATGTAACAAAGAGTAAGTAAGAGAGAGAGAAATCTTGGGGTTTAGAGGTCACCACTAAGAATATTTTTCTACACTTCTAACTAGTGACTAATGAGGGTAATGTGTGTTACAATATTGGGGTGTGTGTGTGTTTGGTTGATTTAATTAGCAAGGGTGACCAATTAAGCATACATTGTCTAATCAACATGTAAAAAGCACAATATATCTAGCAATTAAGTATATATTGTCTAAATAGCATGTGAAAGCACAACATATCTAGCAAGTCATTAATCCTTTCATTAAGCTCACAAGCCAAATACACTACAAGGTTAGAGACATATGCTACTTGAATTCAAAAGTATGGAACATCAAATAACTAGCATGGATTGTCCTCTCATCTAACAACTATGCTATCACTACACTACAATTAAGCTAATAATATGAAATTAAACTAATTAAGCTATGGAAGAAGCATAATCCATCAAGAAATGAGCATGGACCATCTAAAAAATCACAAGAGCATTCTTTTAAGCACAATGTTTTGACAATCTCTAAATCTATAGCATTAATACACATTGACATGCATCAATAACTTAAGAAATAGAGGCAAACACATGAACATCTATTCTAGCATACATAGACATGTGGATAGAATGAAATGATCGATTGGAAGCATTAAACCGCATAAATCATTGAATAAACAAGATCTATATATATTAAAGTGTCAAAACATCAATTACAACACTAATCCCTCAATAATACACAAGATTAAGGTATAGAAAGCATGTTTGGGGCTAACTCTAGCCCTAAGAGGATGTCTAGCCACTCATGGTGATGTTGCTCCAACCCTCAAGGGCTAACTCCATAGAAGAGATTTTGCTCCTTGGTTGATGAAGAGTCTCCAATGGTGTCTCTAGTCTCCTCCTCCTCTAAGCTTGCTCTCCAAGAGTTAAACCTTAGAATAGTCTATGTCTCAAAAAGTGCATCATATTCCTTTTATAGGTAGGTTAAGTGGTATACAAAATGAGCTGGGGTCGAGCAAAGGATATTCTCTAATGATTGGATAGAGGACGGATTGCACAAGCTGGAAATTTAACTTTTTTGCACTTGAGGAAGTTCGATCGATCGAACCTTGGACTTGGATCAATCGAACTGGCTGAGATCCATCGAACTTAGGCTGGATCGATCCAACTGGTTGAGCTTTTTGGGAAAAGACAAATCTGAGATATTTTGAGAGATATTTTTGGGAAAAGGACAAAAGTGGTTAGTGGGTGGTATAGCTGTGGATAGGATCAATCATTTGAATAAGGACAAAAGTGTTCGATCGATCTAAGATTGGTGTTAGATCGATCGAACTTTTGGACTTTATGCTTTTGGGTCAAGGCTTGGATCTATCTTGAAGTGCTAAGATCGATCGTTGTTTGATCGATCGAACCTTGAAGTTGGATCAATCGAACTTTGCTACTTCCCACCTTTGGCTTCATTTGCTTTCTTCTTTCTCCACTTTGCTCCTTCTTTGTTTAATCCCAGAATTGCTTCAATTAAGCCCTTATTTGGCTGAGTTAGCTTATTTTCGGAATAAGTGCCTGAAAATAGAAATAATACGAAATCAATCTAAAACGGTAAAGTAAGATAGATAAAGGTGCTAGAATGCCTAAACTTAAGGGGTTTAAATACGCACTTTTCAGGGCTCATCAAGTATGTTATAAAACATGCCAAGACTTAATTTAATAGCCTAATACAAGTGATTTCCATGCAAGCTACAACCATGATAATTAAACCTTCATACAATAATGCAATCTTTATTCAAATAATCCCAATTTAATATATGTTAATAAACATACCAAAACTTAATTTACTAGCATGCCACAATTTAATTCTAAGTTGAATATCATCATAAGAATTAAATCTTAAACATAAAAAATAATTAAATTAAATTCTAGATTTTGAACAAAAGCATGCATACAAGTTGTATAAGCATCAATAGCATGCAAGATAACAAAAATAATAACCTATAACACCCCCTACCTCAATTTGAAATGAAAATCTCAAATGCCACCAAAATGAAACCGCTCTGAATACAACGAAACTTCGGGGTTTTGTCGGGGACAACACGGTGAATGATAAACTTCAAAGAGGACATACCAAAATCCTAACTTGACCTCAAATCCGAACTCAAAAAATGGCCAAAAACGGATTCTAATAAGGGGGAAAGATGTGCGTAGTCAAGACAAACATAAAACACAAATCACTATAACTTTTTAACAAAGGGAATAAGCTCAAAAGAAGAGCAAGAAGGTGGCAGCCCCTTGGCTGCCATGGAATCCGGCCAAGAGAGGGAGGAAGAAGGTGAAAAAGTGATTTTTCACTCTAAGGCATTCTATTTATAGTAAAACCCTAAAAGTGCCCCGAAAGGACCCCGCCGGGTCCGAAAAAGTAGAATTCATGTAGACGCACTCAAATGGCAAGACTCCATGAACAAAAAAGAACTAAAATAAGGAAATATGAACAACGAAAGAAACGGCATCAAAAATTGAGTCTCGAGCAAAAAGTTATGCCCCGAACAAGTTCGGTGGTAACTAGGGCCAGAAACCCTAAAACTGGGGAAAAACGACCAGAAGACAATTCTAAGAATACACGACTCGATGAAAAGTGAAAATGAATCCCGTCAGGCTCAAAACGAGGCATTTTTGCAATAACTTTCCTTAATTGCACAATGGTCCCTCCAAAAAGTAAAAACTACACTAATGACCCAGAATAAAAATATCTTCCAAAAATATTTTCTTAAAAACCCCTAAAATAAAATATTTTCAAAAGATATTTATGAAAAACACCCCAGGAAAAGAAAAAAATTCTGAAAAATTATGCATCCATGCCCCTATGGACACCGGGAGCAACCAGAGTACTTTACTGCAAAAGTAAAGATACGTATTTCATGGAAACCACTTAGGATGAAGGTAAGTGAAGTCGAAAACCAACTTTAAACACAAAAAGTGAGGTTATGTTAACAAAGTGACGAACGGGGAAAAGACAAAATAGGGAAAAAGACGAAAAGTGAATAATGTCAAAAAAATAAAAATGTGGAAATGACGCGGTCCTCAAAGGAAGTTGTCAATCCCAAGAAAAGAGTCTCGGAAATCATTCCAGAGCACCCAAGACGACACTAAGTGATGAGAAACTGAACTCAGAATGAGAAAGATCAATGAAAAAAAATATATATATCCGTGAAAATCTGAGAAAAAGGAAAAGAAGGAAAATGACCCTTACAATGATAGCGACTCTATCTCCACATGCTGCCTTTGAGGGCTACACATTTGAAGTGACTGCTGGCAGTGTGCTGTCTAATTCTCAAGCGCGCCGGACTCTACCAACTTGTATAGTTGCGAATTTCCACAATCAAATGCAGTATTTCTGACTTGTTACCTACTTAAAGAGGCTTGTATATAGATTAATTGAACCAATTTGTAAAAATTTCCTCCAGTTGATATTTTACCAATTATAGAAATAGTTTATCTCTCTAAAACTAGAGTTTTGTGAAGAAAGCAATGAGGAAGAAGATGATGCCAACCTTGAAGCTAACCCTTGAAGGTTCCATGGCCACTACAATGAGTGGCTAAATCCTTTTTTGGGGGTTAGAGATAGCCTCTAGGCATGCTTCATAAACCTAGTCTGTTGTATATTTTGTGGATTTTAGTTGTAATTGATGTTTTGATCATGAATAAATATAGATCTTGTGATTTTTACATAATTTGTATGGATTAATGCTTTCAATTGATCATTTAATTCTATCCATATGTCTATGTATGCTAGAATGAATGTTCATCTGTTTTTCTCTAGATTTAATGAAATTGATGCATGTTTATGTGTGTTGATATTATGAATCTAGTGATGGTCAAGGCATAGTGCTTAATTGAGTACTCTTGTGGTTTATTTGGTGGTTCATACTTATTTCTTAATGGATTGTGCCACCTCCTTAGCTTAACTAGTTTAATTTTCATATCATTATTATAGTTGTAGTGTAATTGATTTAATTTCTTAGATAGGTGGACAATCCATTCTTGTTATTTGATGTTCCATACTTTTGAGTGCAATGTGATACCCCTCGATTCTAGAGCCACGGGTGATCAAATCCGAGCACAGATCCGAGGGATACCAAACAATTAAGTATATAAACAAGTATTTGATTACAAAAGAAATATTTAAGAATAAAAAAATAGCAGAAAAAAAAAACTAAATAATAAATTCTCCAAATGAATTATCCAAAACCTTAAATTATCATTACAACTCAGTAATTTATCTAATGGACCCCTAATGATATTCCAACTGAAAATAAACATAATCTGAAACTAAAACATAAAGAGAGTCCTACATAGAACCAGAAGAATGATGTGGACTGTCTCTGCTCAGCACGAACAAACTCTATGTCTAGAACTGACGAACACTTGAAAAAATAATAGTGGGCCAGGCCCACGAACAAGTTCTTTCTACGACAACCCAAACAGAGACCAGAGAAACTATATATCTATAGCTAATCCATACAATAACTATATAGTCTGTACATACATATACACACTAATGGAACCTCGCTAGACTATAGGGTTGTCTCAACCTAAATAGTAGGTAAGATGTAAAAATGCACATATAGTGGGCATGAGTACCTAGTCCTACCAGGGCACACAACCATACTATATCCAACTACACATCCCTGGCAATATACACACCCTATCCACTGATCCTGAGACTCAAGCTCATATCATGGCATATGTCTATATATACATATCCATTCTAAAGTAATACACTATATATCATCCAACTTGTTCAGTTGACCTAACACGAATATAAGTATAACTTAACATTTTAGTTAATCAATTCCCTTATAAAATAGGTAGGACTTAACTGATAAGTTAATCCATCCCTAAAGTGCCACCATCCCATACTGGTGCACTACATCTACACAATCCAACAGTTGATGTAATAATTAAAGAAGTACATCAAATAATCCAGAATAACTATAATAATATGCTATCATGTTATCACAAAATAGGCATGACTTATAAAATTATTTAAGCTTCCTACATCACATACCCTACACATACTGAATTTTAAACAGATTGATATTTTATTATACAATCACTTAAGCATTCTCCATATACTATTCATGCTATACATTTAATCTTAATTTTTAAAACCAACTAAAGACTAAATCCATTCATTCCTCAAAGAATCAAATAGCATGCACTGATATATTTAAGTTTGTTTAAAATTTATTTAAACTCATTCCTAGTTCTTATTTGATGTTTAGGACTCCTCAATTTCAATAAAAATATAATACAACGCTGTTTCCGAAACTTCTACATGTAAGGCTCGAGATTTTGTCCTAATTGCTCGAGCATCCTGTTACAGGCTCGAGCATCCTGTTACAGGCTCGAGCTTTTCACTCAATTACTCGAGCTTTTCATCCATGGCCTGAGCTTTGCCTCCAAAGCTCGAGCTTTTCATCTATGGCTCAAGCTTTACCCCCAAGGCTTAAGCACTGTATCAACGAATTGAACAGTTTACGCGACTCAACCCAGAATTTCACTGTGAATTCATTATTTATTTATTTCAGGATTCTAAGGCATGTTTCTAGGTTCCATCAGTATACAGATATGAAAAATACATCATTTAAAACATGTAGCAATTCATAAAATAACCAAATCAAATCTCTAAACTTATCAATTTATATAACAAGAACAACTATGAAAAATAATTGATAAAACCTATGTTCTAGATCAATTAAATTACAAATTCCAGTTTTAGTTGTTCTTTAAATAATCCTACGATTATATTATAGATATAAATTTCACAAATCAAAGGAGAAGTATAGAACAAGAACTTGCCTTTAGGGATTTGATAAAAACCCTAGCCTTCTTCTTCTTCCACCTCTTTCTTCTTCCTCCTTCTTTCTCTTTCTCTTTCTCTAAAATATAATACGTGATATATTTTCTAGTCCTCTTTTCAACCCTATAGCTATATATTTATAGGCTAAATACAAACCCTATTCCTTTTCCCATTCCACATCAAATTAATAAAGAAAATAATAAAATTAAAATACTAAAAAGGTAACTAAAAAATATATGTTACGTATAATCTATATATATTATTTTTATCTAAATAAAATAAATACATTAAAATATCTCCAAAAGACTTCCCTTAAATATCTATATATTAATTAATTATATATATATATATACATAAACACTATCCATGAGTAATTATCCGTACCCATTAAACCCCTTATCCAAGTAGTCCATGGAACCAAATTGGTTGGCCCATGACCACTATCCATAACCATTAGAATAAAAATAAAATAAAACAACCATTTAAAACATTTAATTCCTAACCATTAATTACAAAAAAACACCTAACATTTAAGTAAACAAATACACATCAACTAACACATAATTTAACTAAACAAGTATTTCAAATAAACACATAATCAATTAATTCATATAAATAATTAAACAAATAGCCAAAAAAACTCAAATAAAGAATTAAAAACACAATTAAAATAATTAATAAAATACCAAGACTATCCTTTTAAAATTAGGGGTATTACATGCAAGAAGTACATTTCTCTAGATTTTTTTGTGTGCATTAATTGTGGTTTAATTAAATGGTTAATGGTCTCATTTGATAGGTTGTGCTACTCACTTGATTGATTAGACAATCTATACTTATTTGCCATCCGTGCTTAGTTTTCAATTAGTGACACACACACACACAATTCACAACATGAATTTCTTCAGTAATTTACAATTGCTAATGTTTGGTGAAGTGAAGCTTAGTAGTGAACTCTAAGTCCCAAGACCTTTATCTCATACTCTTTTCCCTAATTTCTAGGTTGTCACTTAATTGCATTGTTTTAATTGAACCATTAGTTTAATTAATCAAACCAAAACCCTATTTGATCATTCGACCTATTAATCCAACATTAATTCCAAAATACCTTGTTTTTCCCTTGGGACGATCCCTACTCACCTTACTACGTTAGTAGTTAGTAGTGGTAGTGGCATTTTATAAATTTAAACTTGGCCACATTTTATCATATACCAAGCTTTAGTTAACACCAATATGCCATGTCACAATATTTAAAGTGATAAGTATTAAATTTCTCTCTCTTCTGTTTTTTTACTATCCTTTCTTATCTTCACCCAAACATCCTGTAACGACCCTGGGTTTTACAAACCCAGTGTGTCCTGTGATGACCCGAGACGGATCCAAAAAAAATGCGGAAGCTAAAAAGAACCATGGCCTCTAGAGATGTACATCATCCCTAAGACACAAAAATGGCTTCTCAAGGAGTCCTATGACTCAATGGAAGTAAGAAGGAAACAAGGGTTTCAAAACCCTACAAGAAATGGACCAAGGGTAAAATGATCATTTTACCCAGCTATGGGTGCCATCGTGCACACCATTGGATAGACAACGAAAAATTAATCAAGATGGACTCAAGAATCGCATGATTCGGAGTCCAGATGAAGGAGAAATGACAAGATGAAAAAAAATAAGCAAAACCCATTAATCAAGGGCAAAATGGTCAATTTGCAACTAAGAAGGGAAATTTGACTCCAACCAAGTCAAATAAGGTCCACACAACCTATACTAATCACTTCACAACATTCCAAGAGGTTCTAAGAACTTTGGACAAGAATCCCACAAAACGCCCTTTTTTGGTTCGAACCAAATCCCGACACTACTTCACTAAAACTTGAATAACTCCCATTGTGTTTGGAATCTGAGAATTTCATTAGTACCATTGGAAATCTAACTCAAAATCCATGAATTTAGGTTCAAGAATTACCCCATTTGGATTAGAAATGAAGGAGATATGACCGTTTGAAGTTGGAACTTCAGTGCTGAAACATACTAGAGAGACTGTGTGCAAGCAAGCTATTTCGGTCGACCAAACTGGGTAGAAACTTTTCTAAAAACATTTTTTTAAGGGTTGGTTGGTTCGGTAGACTGAAATATACCATCGATCGACCGAAATAAGCCATCGGTCGACCGAAATGGCCCTGAATGGCAATTTTGGCTACTGAAATGAGTGTTTTAGACGTTCAAACAAATACCAAAAGCCATCGGTCGACCAAAATAGAGTTTTGGACGACTGAAATGACTTGACGAGGTGCAAAAACACTTGTTATGCACTAGAATTGATAAAGCTTCACCCAAGCCTCAAACGCCATCATGGAATGGTTCAAAAACAAACTTTAAAACTATGTAAGCATGCTAACAAGTGCACTTTATCTATTGAAGTATGATACAATGGTCCATGGCCTCATTACATATCATTTACAAAATTTGACATGTCAAACCTCCATAGATGATAAAAATGCATTTCAAAGGCAAAACTTAAAGTTTACATACATGCACTTGAACTTTAAAGTTTGTGGCCCTTGGCCTCATGTCATACATGTCAAATACGTTATAAAAAGTGTACTTATGTACACATTACATATTTGGAACAAAAATACAAGTTTTCTCATACAAAGCTACAAATAGGATTTCACGCCAACATTTTCATGAAAATGATACTTCAAGTCTACGAAACTTCCATGGCGTAGTGTGCATCCAAAATCAAGGTCCTTGTACCTGAAAAATGTCCTCACTACGTGGGTGAGTAACATAAAGCTACTCGTAGGAGATGAGCATGCATCGATCTAGCATTTTATAATTATATCACCTTAAGTTGAAACATGTTAAAGGGGCTCATGCCACCTAACGTTTATATCAAAGTGAGACTCAGGGATCATCCTAAGCTACTCATGCAATTTAAAGTGAACAATGGCATACAAGTATACATGCTCAAGTATACTAAGCAATGTTAAAACATGTTCTACAACATACAAGCATACATTTCCAAGTATACTAAACCATATTAAGACAAGTCTTGCAATGTCTAAGCATATGTACACCAGTATACATTTTATATGGAAATTTCGTAAATCAAGTATACGAACACAAGTATACTAAGCTAAAAAAAGATATGCCTAAAACAAGCATACATGGCACAAACATACTAAACGAAATTTAAATTCATGGAACAAGTATACAAGTCCAAGTATACTAAATATGATTCAAATATCCAAGACAAGAATTCATTCTCAAGCTACAAGTAATCCATGATTAACAACTTGAAATTAAATGTGAAATCAAATAATGGAAAGACTAAGACATGCGGTTGCTAGACCAAGCAAGTATTTTCGGGTAATTACAACCCACAAGGTACCACCTAGTGCGCACTTATGACTTAAAAGACTCTTGTCTCTGTACTAGAGCCAAACCCTAGCCATCACATAAATTATGTCCTCACAAGCTTTCCAAAACCAATAAGTCTAAAACTTATACAAAATCAAATGCAAATTACCACATTCCATGCACAAGTAAGGTTGAATCCACACAATTCATGTCCTAGAATTCAAATCTAAATAGCATATGACATGTCATGTCCTCAATATACAATTTATATACAAAACAAGAATGTTTTACAACAATTAAGCCACATTACCCTCCTAAGCCACAAGTACTAAATATGCTACAATTTAGTATTAAGCTTTTAAAGTAAATAATTGTAATATTCTAACAAGCTATATACCTACACAAGATATATTTAAACAAGCTATTCAAGACAATGATATTACCTATCATGCTAAGTCAAATTTTCATCTTTAGAGATTACGAGTACTAATTTTACAACAAGTTAGTAGCATGCTCACAAGGTAATTAAACATATTCCATTTCAAGGGATTATCAACTTAATCATGAAAAGTCTCTAGATTTCAAGTCAATTCCAACTAGGCTCAAATTAATATATGTTATAAGTCATAACATGGTCTTCACATGCATTATACCCAAAAGCAATTTAAGTGACTACAACACTTAAAACAAAATTAATTAAGCTAATTAATTAATTTTTCTCTAGATTTTCAAACATATCCAAATGTCCTTAATTTAACATATGTTAAAAAACTCGCCAAGGCCTACTTTAATATCACATTACAAGTTGATTTCATACTTGATACAACTATGTGAATTAATTTTTTACAAAAGATAAATATTAAATAAATTTTGCAATTCTTATTCAAATGCTCCTAATTTAATATATGTCAACAAGTATACCAAGGCCTAAATTTCTAGCATGCCACAATTTAATTCTAAGTTACACACCTTCATGAGAATTAAATCTTAAACATAGAAAATAATTAAATTAAATTTTAAAACTTGAACAAGGGCATGCTTACAAGTTGTATATGCTCCGTATCCTGCGATACGGAGCAAATCCCCACCGAAAGAAATGTGCTCCGTATCCTGCGATACTCTTAGGTTTTGTCGGGGAAAACAAGGTGATCATTAAACACCAAGGAGGTACCATGAAAATCCAAACTTAACCTTAAACCCAAACTCAAAAAATGGTTAGAAATGGGTTCTAATAAGGGGGAAAGATGCACGTCGTCAAGGCAAGCATTAAACGTTAAGGCCGAAGACTTTTCACCAAGGAAAAATGGTTCAAAGGAGGAGAGAGAAGGTGGCAGCCCCATGGTATTCCATGGCTGCCGGCCAAGAGAGGAAGAAGAAGAGAAAAATCTGATTTTTCTTCTTAAGTCACTATATTTATAGAAAAACCCTAAAAGTGCCCTGCCGGGTCCGAAAAAGTGGAATTTGAGCAGACGCGCTCAAACAGCAAAACTCTGTGAACAAAAAAGATTCAAAATGAGAAAATATGAACAAAGGAAGAAACGGCGTGAAAAATTGAGTCCCGAGCAGAGAGATATACCCCAAACAAGTTCGGCGGCAACCGGGTCCAGAAATCCTGAAACTGGAGAAAAATGACCAGAAGGAAATTCTATGAGTACACGACTCGACAAAATGTGAAAATGAATCCCGTAAGAGGATCCAGGCTCAAAAGGTATTTTGCAATAACTTTCATTAATTGCACAATGCCCCTACAAAAAGGGTTAACTGCAAAATTGCCCCAGAATGAAAAAGATATTTTCTTAGATACTCCTGAAATAAAATATCTTCAAAAGATATTTATGAAAAATACCCCAAGAAAAAAAAAAGATTCTAAAGAACTGTGCATCCATGCCCCTATGGACACCGGGAGCAACCAGAGTACTTTTCTACAAAAGTAAAGGTACGTATTTTGTAGAAACCACTTAGAATGAAGATATGTTAAGTCAAAAACCAACTCCAAGTATGAGAAGTGAGGTTGTGCCAACAAAGTGACAAACGGAGAAAAGACGAAACAGGGAAAAGGACAAAAAGTGAATAGTATCGAAAAACAAAAAGTGTGGAAATGACTCGGTTCTCAAAGGAAGTTGTCAATCCAAACAAAAGAGTCTCTAAAACCATTTTCGAGCACTCGAGATGACACTATAAGATGAGAAACTAAACTTAAAAAAGAAATTTTCAATGAAAAAAAAAATTCATCCATAAAATCCTGAATAAAAAGGAAGGAAAGAAAATGACCGGGTTATTACACATCCAATATTTTTCTTTTTATATTTTTTTCTCTCATTTTCTCTCTTCAGTTTTTCTCTAGTCATCTCATCCATCTTCCTCACACAAGTGGATACCTTCATCTAATTGCAGAGAAAGATTTGAATAATTGTCAGTGATGATACATACTTATAAAATTTCAATAAAATCAAATTGTATTATAGAGAGTGAATGGAGTCCAAAGTGGTTGTTGAGACTCGTTGTATAATTTTTTTATGATAAAATCAAGGCTTTGTTTAGTTAGGTGGAAACAGCTAGAAAAGAAAGGAAAGAGAATTTTTTCTTAATTTTTTTAGAGCTTAAATAGATAGAAAGAGAAAACTAATGGAAAATTTTATTTTGACGTGAAAGAATCGCTTACTTGTTTACAGTTCCTATTTTACCCATAACTTAAACTTCTATTTTGAGGTAAACTTCTATTTTGCTATTTTGAGGTAAGTTCACAACGCAAATTATACAATTAGATATACAGAATATCAATGATAATTTAGGTAAAATTGCTCAAAATAGATCCTGCTTCTAAATATAATTTTTTGTTTTTTTATAATAGTCTGTTTTATTTTGCAATTTTAGCCACTCATAATCCGATATGGATATATATATATATATATTATCGTGAAATATTTGATTATTCTCCCAAACAATAGTATTGCCTCTTCATCTCTACTTTTTTTTAAAAAAATATAAATAATAAAAATGAATATAAACAATTATATATTTGAATTAATAATCCATCATTTTACTGCATAAGAGTAGTTTTGGTATGCATAATCACTTTCTTTTCAATTTCATTCTATCCAAACTAACAAACTAATATTTTTTTACAATTTTCTTGGATAAATTTTCATGCTAACCAAATGCATGCTAAAAAATCTCTTTTATTTTCATTCACTTTCTATTTCTTTTCTTTTCTATCTTATTTCCATCTAACCAAACGAAGCCTTAATAAAATTAAATTGTATTGTAGAGAATGAATGTTAATGGAGTCTTGAAAGTTAATAAAATCATCTCCATATATTTGTATTATCTTTATCTTTTGGGTATCGTCTCTTATTTTACTATCAACATAAGATTTTTTTTTTTTTTACCTTTCTTAAGTCTACACGGACAAAATAGAGATTAAATATTTAAGGAGAAAAAATTGGTGATAATTAAAGAAGGAACTAAATTCTTAATAGAAGACAAACGGTTAGTGCATAGATATTTATAGAAAAGAAAATGGAGATAATTAAAGAAGGAATTAAATTTTTAATGAAAGACAAAACAACTAGGGGATCGGAAATAAAATTAGAAGTTCAAAGTTTTGTAATGAGTCAGCATGACCCACTGCTAAATATTATTTATATTTTTGTGCCACGTAGATTCTGCCTAGCAAATCGGTCTGAGTTTTCTGCCTAAGTATCACGACTCTTCAATCATCCTTTCATTCATTTCTTTCAAAATTCTCTCATTTTCCTATTACTTCTTCTTTATTTATTTATTTTTTTTTCCTTTTTCTATTTCTTAAACTTCTTCCTTTTCTTTTTTTTTGGGTACTGCGCCTCCCTGAATTTAAATCCTAGCTCTGCCCTGCACTAGGGCTGCAACTCGGGGGGGTTGGGTAGGCTTGGCTATAGCGACCCTGGTTTTTAAGCCAGTGCGTCATGTGATTAACCGAACGTAGATCCGATAATGAATCCAGAATGCGGAAGCAAAAGATAAAATAATGGTATTTAGAGATACAATACGTCTCTAAGATACCAATGTGATCCTCAATGAGGTCACAGAACCAAAGAAAATAAATGCGGAAGCGACGTTTCAAAACGGATGGGAATGAACCTAGGGGAAAAATGGTCATTTCCTAAAGAAAGTGGGTGCTACCAAGCACACCATTGGAAAGATAACGAAAAATTAATAAACTAAGACTCGAGAATCACTTGATTCGGAGTCTGGACGAAGAAGATATGGCTAACGGAAGAAAAATGAGTAAAAAGGTTAAAAGGAGTCAACCCAAGACCATCCTAACCTGTTATAAGGCAAAATCAGAGGTGATAACATTCTACCCAAGCACATGTAACCGGTTACGAGATCCAACCACCCGTACACTTATACTACAGATCAGCAAAACGCTTACAGCAAGGGTTTTTCGGGAAAAAATGGGTTTTTGAGGGCCAAGATGAGATTTTTTGGAAAAACACAAACCCCCCTCCCCCCCCCCCCCCCCCCCCCCAACCCAAAATCATGTTTTCTGATCAACCATGGTCTAAACCAAAATTGGAAAATAAGGAAAAATGCCCCCAAGAAAAATCAGGTCAAGAAGGTTAAAAAACTGCTAAAATGAATAACAGAAAATTAAACTTCGCTAGGAATTTTCGGTATCAAGACATTTTTTGAAAAAAATACGAAGAAGAAACCCCCCCTAAAATCACGTTTTCTAAGTGACCATGTCAAGTCCGGGGTTTATTTCCCGAAAGAAAACCCCAAAATGCCCTTAAACTAGATTATGCAATAAAAGTGCAAAACGAGTCCATAGGAGGCTCATTTCACCAAAGAAGAAGTTTTACCCGGAAACGACCATGCACGCAGACGTAACATACCTATTAGGACGTGCTACAATGATCAATGGCTTAAAAATACCGTCGATGCAAAATCTGACCCCCTAACGGCCAAAAAGACAAAAATGCACATGAAATGAAAATTTTGAAATTCAAAATTATGAAATGGCTTCAAATTACCATTTGGCCCTTGGCCACACTTCATACATGATTAATGAGACCCTATGGAAGAATAAAAATGGAATTCTCACACCCGATGCAAACATGGTGAAGCAATGACTTGCCATTTTTCAATATTTTCATATTATTTCATGAAGTCAAAAGTTACATAGGATGCAAAATAATAGTCATTGGCCTCCAGTCTCATCTCATACATGTTAAATACATTGTAAAAGGTATACTTACGTACACGTTACATATATGGAATCAAAGATACAAGTTTTGACATATAAAGCTACAAAATGACATTTCATACTAACATTTACATGAAATTTAAACTTAAAAGTTACAAGTCATCCAATGAATGATGTGTATATCGAACCAAGGTATCTGTACCTAAAAATAACCCGGTAACTTCAGGGTGAGTAAACAAGTTACTCGTAGGGAATGAGCATGAATAGACCTAACTTTTTACAAGGTTTTCACATTAATATGAAACAATTCAAAATGATCATGCTACCTAACATCTATGTCATAAGTGAGACTCAGGGATCATCCTAAGCCACTTTAAAGCATTTCTAGTATAAACTACAATATTTATGCAATTAAACAATATAGAAGCATACTATACAACGTAACAAGATATAGATTCATGCCACCTAGCGTCTATGTTCCAAATGAGTCTAAGGAATCATCCTAGGCTACATTAGAACAATAAAACACAAATCACAATATCGATGCAATTCAACCAACATTGGAACTTCCAGTACAACGCATAAAGCATGATTTCTCAAAGTTAACATCTTGAAACTTAAAATGGGAAATCAAATAAGGAACAACAAATTACAACTTCATCTAGTTATCAACTTGAAATAAAATGCGAAATCAAACAAGGTGGATACTCGGATATCACACCGGATCAAACCGACAACGTGGTTACTTTAGGGTTACTAACCCATGGGTAACCTCCCTATGTGTGCACTAGACTATAGGGGGACAATCCCCCGTACTTTAACCATACCCTAGCCATAGTCATACAATGACGTCCTAAATTTCCAAAATCAACAAGTTGTGCAACAACGTATATTTCAACATGTATATACAAGATAATCAACTATCTACCATGCACAACCGAATTTGGTAACACATACAATACATACTCTAAGTCGACAACTACTATGGCATGACAAATATCGAATCTTCAGAGTGCGATTCATTACACGATATAATATAACATCACATATCGAATCTTCAGTGTGCGATTCGTTACACGCTATAACAATACCACTCAAAATCGAAAACATAAACTCATGAATCTAATACAAGTCCAAAATTGTGATTTAAACATACAACCAACGTCAAATACATATTAAATCATTAATGCAATAGAAGCATAAATTAATTAAATAAACTAATTAATTTCTCTAGGTTTCAAATCTTAACCAAATAATCCCTAATTAATATATGTTAAACAACATAGCATAGTCGTTACATATATCTATTCAAAAACTTAATTAAGCCAATTGAATAATTAAATATATTTTAATTAATTCTTGTAATCAAAATCTCTAAATTTTTAAACTCATCCAAATGCTCTTAAATTAACATAGGTTAAAGAACATACCAAGGCCTATTCTAATATCACATTACAAGTTGACTTCATGCAAGTTATAACCCTGTGAATTAAACTTTTATAAAAGAAAATTATTAAATAAAAGTTGCAATTCTTATTCAAATAATTACAATTTAATATATGTTAACAAACATACCAAAGCCTCATTTACTAGCATGCCACAATTTAATTCTAAGTTGTATACCATCATGAGAATTAAATCTTAAACATAGAAAATAATTAAATTAAATTTTAGAACTTGGACTAAAGCATGCATACAAGTTGTATAAGCTTCTAAAATCATCAATACAGCATTTAAATGAACCTAAGACATCCCCTACCTCACTTTGAGATGAAATCTCAAATTCCCCACTAAAATGAAACCGCTCCAAATCCTTTGAAAGTTCGGGGTCTTGTCAGGGACAACACGGTGATCATTAAACCCCAAGGGAGTTACACCAAAATCCAAACTTGGCTCCAAACTAGAACTTAAAAAATGGCCAAAACGGGATTCCAATCGGTTGGAATCGAAGGCCTTGCCAAGACGGACATTAAACACTAAGGCACTATGACTTTTTATTAAAAGGAGAAGGTTCAAAAGAGGACAGAGAAGTTGGTATCCCCTTGGGCTGCCATGGAATCCGGCCAAGAGAGGGGAGAGAGATGAAGAATTCTGAATTTTTCATTTAAGACCCCCTATTTATAGAAAAACTCAAAAAGTACCCCGAACGGGCCCCGCCGGGTCCGAAAAAGTGGAATTTGAGTAAACGCGCTCAAACGGCAAAACTCCGTGAACGAAAAAGAACCAAAATGAAAACAAATGAACAATGAAAGAAACAGTGTCGAAAACTGAGTCCCGAACAGAGAGATATGCTCCAAACAAGTTTGGCGCTGACTAGGGCCGAAAACCCTAAAACTGGGGAAAAACGTCCAAAAGGAAATTTCAAGGGCACACGACTCGACGAAATGTGGAAATGAATCCCATACGAGAATCTAGGCTCAAAACGAGGTATTTTGCAATAACTTACGTTAATTACATAATGGCCCCTACAGAAAGGTTAACTGTATAATTGGCCCAGAAAGAAAATATCTTCTAAAAATATTTTCTTAAAAATTTCCCGAAATAAAATATCTTCAAAAGACATTTACGAAAAATACCCCAAGAAACAAAAATGTTTCTGAAGAACTTTGCAATCATGCCCCTATAGACACCAGGACCAATCAGAGTATTTTTCTACAAAACTAAAGATACGTATTTCATGGAAACCACATAGAATGAAGGTACATGAAGTCGGAAATCAACTTCGAGCACAAAAAGTGAGTTACGCTAACAAAGTGACAAATGAAAAAAAGACGAAAAGTGAATAGTGTCTAAAAAATAAAAATTTGGAAATGATTCGGTCCTTAAATGAAATTGTCAATCCAAAGGAAAGAGTCTCGAAGACCATTTCCGAGCACTCGAGATGACACCAAGAGATGAGAAACCGAACACAGAAAAGAAAAGACAACGAAAAAAATTTATCCGTAAAATTTGAGGAAAATGGAAAGAAAGGAAAATGACCGAGTCATTACATTGGCACACATCTCGGACTAGGCTCATATATAAAATCTTCAGCCCAAGCCTAGCTACCCAATTCCAGCCCAAGCTCGCACTAGCCCACCTCAGAAGAATTTGTGTGTAAAAAATAAATCAATTAATGTTGCACCCATGACTTGAACTTGAAAACTTAAGTATAAATTCCAAGCACACTACCAACTTAGCTATTATACTTTTGTGACTTAAGTATAATTATAAATATATATAATATTTTCAGGCTTGGGTTGGGCTTCAGACTTCATCCATATCAACCCAAGCCCAGCCCGAATTGAATTCGGGCTCAAAATATATAGCCTAGGCCCAAACCGAAATTAGAAAAACATTGCCCAAGCCCACAAAATTTGGGACTGGGCTCGAGTTATTTCGGGTTGGGCCCGCCCGAGTTGCAACCCTACCCTGCACCCAGACACACTTAAGCCCTATCCTTTTTTTTCTTTTCTTTTTGTATTCTTCCAAATTAACCCATCCAAACACACTCTTAGGCTCAGTTTGGTAGAGTGGAAATGGAAGGAAAGGGAAGGGAATGTGATAGAGGGTGATTAAAAAATTGTGTTTGGGTAAAATGGGTGGAAGGAAAGGAAAGGAGAGGGAAGGGTTTGGAGGGTTATGTATAGTTTTGTACAGTGATTTGCTTATCCTCCCATTTTTGGGAGGAAATGGAAGGAAATGGAAGGAAAGGGAAGGCAATGGCTGATGCAATATTTGTGATGCCAATTTTACCCTCAAAACAATATGCATACAAGTTAGTAGTTGCAGAAAGGATGAGAGACGGCGAGCAGTGGCTAAAGCTTGCGAACGGCAAACCCGAATTGGAACAGCGGCGATGGAAACTGAAAGATATGGGTTTTGATTTTTCTGAACAATCTGAATTTTTTATTCTTGTAGACAGAAAGATAAACTGAAATATATGGGTTTGGGTTTTGAACTTCTGATTCTTGTAGTGCAGAGAGAGAAAGAGAGATAGAGATAAAGAGGGCAAGTTCAGAGTTGAGAAGCAGAATAGAGATGGAGGCGAGATGGGGGAGGCTGAAATGATTTGCCTTAATTTTATTTTTTTTCTTTTCTTGTGCAGGTATAGGAGACTATATATATATATATATATATATATATATATATATATATATATATATATATATATATGTATGTATTTATTTATTTTTTTAAAAAAAAATATATAAAAAGGTATAATAGTCAATTTATTAAAAAATAATTCCCTTTCTTTTCTTTCTCTTTATTTTCCCAAACATGATTATTATCCTTTTCTTTCTTTTCCTTCATTAACCAACCAAACACGATAGGGGGTTAAAATTATCCTTCCTTTTCTATCTCTCATAACTAATGTTATCCTCCCCCTTCAAACCCACCGTACCAAACATACCCTTAGAAATGTCAGTGTAATTTATTTTAGGGTAAAGTACAGAGACACCCCCTGAGGTTTGGGATAAGGTCATTCAAATGAAAGTTCGCCTTTTTTTGGACAATAACACCCCTTCAAGTTTGAAAAATGGACAAACAGACCCCTGAAGATGGTGAATTGACCTTATTACCCTTTGAAATAAAATTGACATTTTAATTGACTTAAATACCCTTAGATTAAACCCTAACCCAAACCCATCTCAAACCCAAACCCACTCCCAAACCACCGCCACTATCTCCACCCCCAACAACCACTCCTGCGTATGGGCGGTTTTGGTTTGAATTTATATATATAGGAATGTGTATATATATATGTTCTAGGTTTTGTCGTTGGAAAAATGGCATCCATGGCACAGCTCCATTACTGCCCTTTATGTGGGCATTATCACTCTCTCACCAAAAATCACCATTTTCCAAACAAAGATCTAGTTCTGAAGCCCTCTTTTTCCCAAATTCTTTATCGCCTTTCACGCCTCAATACCCCTCTATGTGCTCTCCCCATGGAAAATTTTTTGATTTTAACTTGCTGGGAAAATTCCAAATTTCGTCTGTTGGTGGTGGTGGTGGCAATGATGGTATAGGACGGGGAAACGACAGCACTGGTGGCGGCGGCGGTGGTTGGAGTGCAGATGGAGATTCGGATGATTCATTAGCAACTATGGGGTTTAAGGATTCCGGCAACCCCATCGATCTGCAGATTGTCCTCACCGGCGAATCGATTCGCAGTAATGGAAAGTTGGGAACGGTCTGCCGTGGTGGTGACGATTTGCGGCAGCGATGTTATAGTGGCTGGCAATATGCAGCGACGACAACGACAATATCCATTCACCATCGCCGCACTATGGGCCAATGGAATCGAAGGTTGGCCGTGGATCTAGTCGGCAAGTCAAACCCGGCTTGTCCGAGGTCGAGTTTGCCTAAACCGAGGCCGAGCTCCGGCAAGGTCGAGGAGGTGGCGGTGTCAGAGCTCCTCTTCGGCGTCTTCTTTAGTGGGTGGTGATTATGGAGGTTGGGGTGGTGGTGACTGGTTGTTTGTTTGTGTGTGTGTGTGTATATATATATATATAGAGAGAGAGAGAGATAAAAACCCAAAACATATATATATACACACTCCTATATATATAGATTCAAACCAAAACAGCCTATACACAGGGGTGGTTGTTGGGGATGGAGATGGTGGCGGTGGTTTGGGAGTGGGTTTGAGTTTGAGATGGATTTGGGTTAGAGTATAATTCAAGGGTGTTTAAGTCAATTAAAATGTTAATTTTATTTCAAAGGGTAATAAAGTCAATTCACCATCTTCAGGGGCCTGTTTGTCAATTTTTCAAACTTAAAGGGGTGTCATTGTCCAAAAATGAATGAACTTTCGTCTGAATATCCTTATCCCAGACAGTGTCTCTGTATTCTACCCTTAATTTAAAAAAAAAAAAAAAAAAAAAAGAAGCTGTACTACAACAGTACACATAAATGAATACAATGATTAATATAGCTTCCAACCGAAGAAGACTAAACAAGAGTGGTCCCGCTCCATCTGTAACCCTCTAATTACCGGAGAAGGATCCTCTCCTAATTACCCGCCATCTACCACTACACCAATTGGCGGGCAACTTAAAAAAAAAAAAAACCAATTGTCGGAGAGGGAAACACTAATTAGAAATTTCAAACTCTCTGGCTCCTCTTGGATTTTCTCTCCCCTAAAACTTTCTCTGTACGCTTCTTTATGCTACATATAATTCGTTTCGTATCCCAACTTCATAGCACCGTTCAACGAAATTCCACATTTGAAAAATACCCGGTGAAAGATGTATGTGGTGAAGAGAGATGGGCGTCAAGAATCGGTGCATTTTGATAAGATCACTGCTCGTTTGAAGAAATTGAGTTATGGGCTCAGCAGCGATCACTGCGATCCAGTGCTTGTGGCTCAGAAGGTTTGTGCTGGGGTCTATAAGGGCGTCACTACAAGCCAGCTCGACGAATTGGCCGCCGAAACTGCTGCTGCCATGACTGCTAATCACCTTGATTATGCTTCTGTAAGTATAAATTGTTTGCTTTTGTTTTTTGTTTCCTTCCTCATTTTTTGGCTATTGATTTGGGGCTATCCTTTTATATTTGTTGATATTTGGATGCGGGTATGGTGGTTTTTCTTTTTTTCTTTTTTCTTTTTTTTCAATTATGATTTTGTTGATTACTGTATTCTGGGTTTGGTTTTTTTTCAGTTATTGATTTTCGATTATGGGTTTTACAAATATAAATGTTTGCATAAATAATTGTTTTGGGTATATCTTTGGATTGCTTGTCTGGATTCTTGATCAATTATTGTAATTGGGTAAATAGGATGTACTGCAATTTAATTTGCCCCTTTATTTGGAAATTTGTTTGTGACAGTTGGCTGCGAGGATTGTTATTTCAAATCTGCACAAGAACACAAAGAAATCATTTTCAGACACGTAAGGGCATCTGAATTGGTATTTATAATAAGATTTGTTGTTAATTATCTGTTTTATGATAGAAAATTAAATTTGTTTGTTTTTTATCTGTGTGGTCATGGCAGGATCAAAGATATGTACAACCATGTTAGCAAGGGATCTGGACAGAAGGCCTCTCTGATTGCTGATGATGTTTATGATATAATTATGAAGGTATTTGTAGTTGCTGATTTTTGTAATTTATGGGGCTAAAGAGCTTATGAGGAGAGATTTAAGTTCCTAGTTCAAAATTTCTGGTTAATAAAACACTTGGTCCTGTTTTTCAGAACTCAGAAGTTGGTTCAATTGTGTGATGTAATTTTCTGAACATTGAATATGCCATGTAATTTGCCAAAAAATACCCATAATTTAGGAATGATCTGACTGCAACTTTGCAGTATTTTGAGGTAGGTGCTTGCATTGTTTCCTTAATATATAGTTTACACACACTTACATACGTAGCAATACATATCATATTGCTATGTTAACTTATCCATTATTGTGGAAGTTAACATCAGTAACTTTTTATTTGGACATAATTTGCTCTTGAATGTGGACGACTAGACAGATATTACTTATATGGCCACTCAAAGTAGAAGTGGGGGCAATTCATGTCCACGTGAAAACTGCATATTGTTTACTAAGCCAAATGATTGGTATGTTATTATGACCCATGTATGTTTGAATATGTATTGGATATCTTTTCTGAAGTCTTTCAGTTATTCATGCATTTACATAATTCTAATTTCACAAAGTTCACCTGATGGTATTGCTAAAAAAATTTAACTAGTTCATTACAAGCTTTGGGGAAAAACAGGCCTAAAATCCACCACTTTGTGATAAGTTTTGTCTTATAAGCTTGTGAGATAGAAGATTGTTTTATAATAGCTAGTTTTAGCCTTTGGACTCTTGGTGTTCCAACAATTATTTTTGAATGATCACCAAAATGCTTCATGAATTAAGAAGTTGCAGTTTATTTTCTTTATTTTTATTATTTTTTGATATTAAAATACTAAGGTGATGTTTTGGTCTTATGAAAAATGTGTTTATCAACAATTTGTTTGTTTCAGAATGCTGCTCGTTTGGACAGTGAGATAATATATGACCGGGACTTTGACTATGATTACTTTGGTTTCAAAACCATTGAGAGGTCCTACCTCTTGAAGGTCCGAGGGAAGGTTGTGGAAAGGCCACAACACATGTTAATGAGAGTTGCCGTTGGTATCCACAAGGATGATATTGATTCTGTTATCAAGACGTACCATTTGATGTCCCAGCGGTGGTTCACTCATGGTTCTCCAACCCTTTTCAATGCAGGAACACCAAGGCCCCACGTATGATAAGTCTTCATATCATATTGTAACTAACCTCATTTTGCTTATTATAATTTTGCTGTTGCATGCAAATCCCTACTTATTTTTATGGCCATCAGGGCTTTCTAGTTTTGCCAGTAGTCTTGATGCACATGCTTGTCTAACTCGCATTGTTCTTTTGATATGACTTGGCAATTGAGTAGCTGCTTCCTGGTGTGCATGAAAGAAGATGGTATTGAAGGAATTTATGATACTTTGAAGGAGTGTGCGGTTATTAGCAAATCGGCAGGTGGAATTGGTGTCTCTATTCATAATATCCGTGCTACAGGTAGTTATATTCGTGGTACAAACGGGTTATCCAATGGTATTGTTCCAATGCTACGAGTGTTCAATGATACTGCCCGTTATGTTGATCAAGGGGGTGACAAGAGGAAGGGTATACCCATTATAATGATGTTCTTTTTAAACATATTTTATGCCTTGGTGGTACCTTGTTTAAAAATTTTTACATGCTGCATGAAGGTGCGTTTGCTGCGTACATGGAGCCATGGCATGCTGATATATTTGAATTTTTGGATTTAAGGAAAAACCATGGAAAGGTATGGTTAAATAAATTGATTAACTTGGTTGTGGTTGATCTTTTTGTTGTGCTTTTGTTACATAGAATACTGCATATATGATAGCTTTTGCTTTGGTTATATATGATTTAATTTGGGCAATACTAGCTGCTCTTTTCACCATATGCAGTTCATTTTGATTCCTTGAAATCAATTATGTGACAAATGTCATTATTGCAGGAAGAGCACCGGGCTCGGGATTTATTTTATGCTCTTTGGGTACCTGATCTCTTTATGGAGAGAGTGCAAAGTAATGGGCAGTGGTCCCTGTTTTGCCCAAATGAGGCTCCGGGTTTGGCTGATTGTTGGGGTGAAGAATTTGAGAATTTGTATACCCAATACGAAAGGAAGGTAAATTCAATTCTATGTTTCATGATTTGATTTTTTTTTTTTTTTTTTCATTTGAGTTTATTAGAATTTCACTATGAATATTGCCTTTGTTTTTTAGGGCAAGGCAAAGAAGGTTGTACCAGCACAGCATCTCTGGTTTGAAATTTTGAAGTCCCAGATAGAAACTGGAACGCCGTATATGCTATTTAAGGTGATCTATGAAACCAACTTAAAGTCTGTATTTCATATTGCTTGGTTTGTTCTATTATCTTTTCACTAAATTTCTACATTTTTCCAGGATTCTTGCGACAGAAAAAGCAACCAGCAGAATCTGGGCACTATTAAGTCGTCAAACTTGTGTACTGAGATAATTGAGTACACAAGTCCAGCAGAAACTGCTGTATGCAATCTGGCTTCAATTGCTCTGCCATGATTTGTTGGAGAGAAGGTAGGTCATTCATGGAATGCATATATAATTAAGGAGTTCTTTTGTTTTGTTTTTAATTCATTTGGCATTGCTTTCTGTTGTTTGTTGCAGGGGGTTCCAATGGAGTCACATCCATCCAAGCTGGTTGGCAGTAAAGGTTCTAAAAATCGATATTTTGATTTCGACAAACTAGCAGAGGTCTGATTTGTTTTCTCTTGTTGTTGCCTTGTGTATGTGTGTTTTGACATTCATCTTTTCAGTGGTGAAGATTGAATTATTTATCTTTTCAAGTTATGTTAAAAATTAAGTTGGGCTTAAATTTTTTTTCTTTCTGCTGTTGGGACAGGTTACTGCAATAGTGACTTCGAATCTCAACAAAATAATTGATGTTAATTACTACCCGGTTGAAACTGCAAAAAGGTCAAACTTACGACACAGGCCCATTGGTATTGGAGTCCAGGGTCTTGCAGATACCTTCATTTTGCTTGGCATGGCATTTGATTCTGCAGAGGTAAAAATCACTAGTCATTTTTTATCATGCTACTTAATTGTCTCTTCAAATTGGATCACTTAGATCTTATAATTGATCTGATACTTGGAATGCAGGCTCAACAGCTGAACAAAGCAATATTTGAGACCATATACTACCATGCCCTGAAAGCTTCTTCTGAGTTAGCTACAAAAGAAGGCCCTTATGTGACATACAGTGGAAGTCCTGTGAGCAAGGTATGCCTTCTGAATGGACCCTCCTGTGCCACGCTGCTATTGCGTGCGGGCTACTTGACTACTTTCTAGATCAATGTTCATTGGTCATCTGTTGCAAATTTTATTGATAGTGGTTTCAGACATTATATCATCAGCTTTTATTTTGTTTTATTTTTTGCTGGCATTGTATTGTTGCACATTTAGAAATACTTTAGGTGCATTATGTGCTTTGGATGGTTTCCTAATCCATTCCAATTCATGTAAATTCTTACCTGATACAACGTGCCAGCATTCAAATTAAAAATTACATGTTTCACCTACCAACAAGAAGAAAAGAAAAAAAAAAAAGCATGCATACCCCCTTCGAGACAATTTAATGCAATCCCTCTTTATTCTGTAGAGAATACATAGGAAATCTCAGGCCATAAATTGACACTCTTGCATAATACTAAGTAGGATTATTTAAGTCAAAATTGTACTTTGCAGGGTATTCTTCAACCAGACATGTGGGGAGTAACACCTTCAAATCGGTGGGACTGGGATGCTCTTCAGGAAATGATAGCTAAACAAGGTGTCAGAAATTCACTTCTTGTAGCACCTATGCCCACTGCTTCAACCAGCCAAATTCTTGGAAATAATGAATGCTTTGAGCCATATACTTCCAACATCTACAGTCGCCGAGTTCTAAGGTTTGCATTTCAATCATATGATATTTGATTCCTTTGAAGATTGGTTGTCTCTTGTTGTCACCTGATACACATACTTGCCCCTATTCAGTGGTGAATTTGTTGTGGTGAATAAGCATCTTCTTCACGATTTAACTGAGATGGATATTTGGTCACCTGCTCTTAAGAACAAGATAATTTATGAGGATGGTTCTGTTCAGAAAATACCAGAAATTCCTGATGAGCTGAAAGATATTTACAAGTATGGATTTTCCATTTCCAGTATGTGTATTGCATGTTGTTTTAATCTCTTCTTATGTAGAACGTGCTAATCTCTTTTTGCTGCATTCAGGACTGTTTGGGAGATCAAGCAAAGGACGCTGGTTGATATGGCTGTTGATCGTGGATGCTTCATAGACCAGAGTCAAAGTTTAAATATACACATGGAGCAACCCAATTTCGGGAAACTTACTTCCTTGCATTTTCAAGCATGGTCCAAGGTGAAAACCTCTGTTCTACATCTGTGCTCTTCTATTGAAAGACTAATGTGGCAGAAAATTATTGGATGGTTATTAGAATCACTGTTGGAAAAATAAAAAATAAAAGAAGAAAGTATTTATATTCCATTACCAGTCAATTATCTGTTAGGGATGGAGGTTTTTCCTTTCACCTAGGTGGAATAATATAATTTATGTGGTGTAAAGAATGCTGTTTGTTTAATTCTATCATAAAATAGAATCAGCCCCTGAATCTGAGAGATAGTCATTTGTGATATATATATATATATATATATATATATATATATATATATATATTTTGAATTGTCAATGTGATTGTTAGTTGAAATTCTATGATATAATTTCTCCTTTATCTTGGATACATTAAGGTTTGAAAACAGGCATGTATTACCTACGATCACGTGCTGCAGCTGATGCGATCAAGTTTACTGTGGATACTTCTATGCTCAAAGTAATGGGTGGTGTTAATTTTTGCAACTTATACCATTTAATCAATTTTGTTTTATTGACACAAAATGTGTAAAATGTTTGGCTTGCAGGAAAAACCCAAGATTGCAGCTGATGATTTGGAGACGAAAATGTCACAGATGGTATGTTCTTTAAAGGACCGTGAAGAGTGCATGGCTTGTGGAAGTTGAGTGCTTGATATGTTGTTACTTTTGCTATAGATTTCTTTTCTGCATGTTGATAGGAAGTAAAATCTGTGATGGAGTTGGTGACTGATACTTTTGAAGGTGATAGGATATGGTTGTCAAAACTCTCACCGAATTTTACCATTTGAAGCCTAAATGGCTTTCGACTCCTTGTACAGTTATGATGCAGTACTCTATGTTGCTAATGTATATTGGTTTCCTCGTTTGTATTTGTACTTGGTTAATGAATACTGTTCTAACTGGTTGTCAGCTTAATCCTGGTTTGGTTGGATTAAAATCATTAAACCAGTCTTGTTGCTGTCTGTCACACTAAAATTATGACTTATTGTTTTTTTAATTTTATTTTATTTTATTTAACCGGAGTGACTGGGATGACATGAACTTTTAGGGTCCCTTAACAACTTGATTAATCCCGAAAACCGGGAGGGACGTCTCCCTACACCCTACCCGGATCGGTTAAGTCACCGCAGAAATAACGGAAGCTAGCCACAAAGAATATCCAGCGGGACTCGAACTCCAGACCTTGGGCTTGTTAAGTTTTAAAGTGCAGCGAATAAACCGATAGATTATATCCGAAGTGGATTATGACTTATGATGTTGCAACACTTTGGACACTGTTTTTGCTTTGTTTTTGAAAAAGACAGTTTAGTCCAGTGGTGTCTTGTAAAAGTTTCTGAGGATTATGTTCTTGAACTAGTACAAAATTTTTAAATGGACTTCATCAATTTTGCGAAAGGCAAAAATTGAATCAGTAGAAACCTTGATGTTAATGACTTCCACTAAAGGATGCATTATTAATTTCTCTTTCTATTTTCCCTTGTTGGCTGTGGCCCATAGATTTTACCACTTGTAAATCTGTAAATACCTTAAAAGTAAGTTTTAGTTTGAATATTTATTTCCAGAGCATGAAGAAAAGATAAATAGCCACTAAATTTAGAACTTAATTACGGAGAAGTGACCGGTGGAATTTATTCCTTAAATTATCCTTCACACATTAGACACTTTCATACTCATTTATCTCTCTCACACGCTCACAATGTTGTCTGTTTTTCCCCACAAGAGTCCGTCCCTTCCTTCTTTCGACGATCTCCGGCGAAGTCGAACCTCCTCGCTGTCTATCTTTTGGAGACCCCCCAAACCCACGAGAAAATTTTGGTTGCACCTATTGCACTGATGCCCATTCATTACCATGTTGTAATACAATACGCGCACGTGTATTACACGGACTGACGCAACCAAAATTTCCACTACCCTATTTTTTTCCCCAAGTCATGCCTGTCATTAAGGCTTCTTCCCTGATGTATTTAAGCCTATACTATTAGGATTGAGAGGACATAAAATTGAAAGGTGTTAAACTTTCAAAAGATTAGGAAACTTAGTATTTAAAATTAATATTTTTTGCATGGAAAATGCTAAACATGATGAAAGGTTTTTCATGATTATCATGAAAAATGTGACACTTTTTGCCACTTTTTTCCTTTTTTTATTTCCTTATTTGAACCAATGTTGAAGAGAGAGAGAGACTTATTTAGGAAACACATCTCTCTTTGTATGTCTGGGAGGAAGTGAATATGATACGCATATTCCATTTTGAAGAGTGTTTTTTTAATACAACAAAGGATTATTCCACCATGATCATAACCATCATTTTTTCTCTTTCAAAAATTGTTTACTTACCAAAATAAATAAATAATCATGCTTTTTAATTTTTTTTGATTAAAATCAATTGTAGTATATTATAAAAAAAAAAAACTTTCGTGATAATTGAAAAAACTTTCGTTCCACAAAATTATATTATAAAAAAAAAGTTTGTATTGAATCATTCCTTTGTCCACTTTTGAAATCGGACTGAGGATTTAATTTAAAGCAATTCACTATGTTTTGGAATATAGGAAAAGATGGAAATTTTATTTGTAAGAAAATAACCTAAAATCATGTTATTGTGGGGTTCGGATTCTAAAGATGATCATGTGTAAACTTTACCTTTGCATGAAAAGATGCCGTTAAATCTGTACCAAATCCTTAAATCTTGATTCTTTAACTTTGCACTGTTGACTCACTCAAAAAGTCCAAATTATCACTCATTGCTAATTTCCGGATCATATTATCATTACTTTGACCAAAAAAAAATTCTTAATGTTTTTTTTTTTTTTTTTCCAAATGAGAACCTGCATTTACCTTCTAAGGTTATCTACCATTTTAATTGCGAAGTTATAGATCTCTTTCCCCCAATTGTTCCGTTATTATTCAGTAGCCTTTATAGTTTTATATTTCTTGCCAGAATTTCAATAAAAAAATAATTAATTGAAATGAAATTTTGTTAAAATAATACATTTTTTCACTCATAAGATTATTTATTTGTTAAAACAATACACATTTTTCAATAGAAAATTCTTCATACAGGCTTAATTTAGGGTTGTTTGATATGCTTTTTGTTTTTGTCGAATACTGTAGTGGTGAACTGTTTGGTATTTTTTTTTTGGGGTTAATTACAACGATACCCTCCGAGGTTTGATGTATTGACAGTCATATACAACTTAGCTGTTTTTTGGACAAAGA
This sequence comes from Cornus florida, assembly GCF_030987335.1. Lineage (NCBI taxonomy): Eukaryota > Viridiplantae > Streptophyta > Magnoliopsida > Cornales > Cornaceae > Cornus > Cornus florida. The sequence goes on from NW_026775577.1 coordinate 69,551,747, forward strand.
CACCTCCTGTGATAATTTTAATCCAAACAAGCCCTTAAAACATTTGAAAAGACGATATTGCCCTTCAATATTTAATTCATTTTTATTGTAAAATATTAGAACTCATGAAAAGTCAAATTTGCCCATATATATATATACACTATTGCCCATTTATATATATATATATATATATATATATAGATGGAAGGACAGAGAGGAAAATAGAGCAGCGGCATCGCCACCACTACCACCCACCATACCCGTCATCGCCACCACTACCACCATCACCCACCATCGCTGCAGATCAACATCGCGTATTGGTTCCAATCAAACCCTAAGAGCCATTCATCAATACCGACGGTGCTCCTTGCCCCGAAACCCTAATCGTCAATTTCGCCGTCGTGGGTGAGACAACCCATCTTCACCATAGATTGAAGATTCGCGTATTGGGGAGCACCGTCGCAGAGAGAGAGAGAGAGTATGTCAAAATAGCCATGGAAGGTGGACTGTAGCTCCGGGAGTGGTCAAGGCTTGTTTGAGATTTCGTTCTTTGGCACACATACCCATATTCCTTCTATGACAGAATCGCAATGGTGAGTAATTTACTAGCCAATGTCTGCAACGGCGAGCTGCCTTAGGGAATCGCTGATTAGCTCCTCGATCATGGAAGTGGTCTTCGTCATTTGTAGTTTGATTACTGGTGATGGGTCTTCGGGCTCGTTGCCGTCGTTGAACAAGAACATGGGTGGGTCTTCGGGGTTGTTGAAGAAGAAGAAGAAGAAGAAGAAGAAGAAGAACAAAGGTGGGTCTTTGTCGCCACTGCAAAAACCTCAAGTTCCACCGTCCGATGAAGATCAAATCAGTCTTAATTAATTAACAAAATTCCACAAACCCTAGGGTTCGAAATCGACGTATTGTTTGGTAAAGAAAATGCCCCTAAAGTGTTATAGGTCAGAGAATGAGGTTGATCAATTCAAGGAAGCTCGGAGAAATGATGGTAACAGTGGTCGGAATGGTATTTTCCCCAAAATATTTAATATATGTATATATATATATATGTAGTGAAAATTAGTGTTTCTAATTTGCCATGGTGGTGGAGAATGGAGAGAAATGGTGGCTGTTATGGAGCTTTGCGGTGGTAGTATGGAGGATGAAGAGACATGAGGTGGTGGGGCGTAAAGAAACCGGTGGTAATAGAAGGTAGGGGTGGTCGTGGTTGTGTGAGACTCGGATATTTTACAAGGGTGTTTCAGTCTTTATTAAATGTTTAATATTTTTACTATTAAAATGAATTAAATATTGAGGGCACTCTTGTCTTTTCAAATATTTTAAGGGCATGTTTGGACCATTGGGGTGTTTTTGTTAACTTTATCAAATCTCAGGGGCGTCATCGTTAAAAAATGGCCCAACTTATATATAGCTGTCATTATGTTAAACCTCAAGGGATGTCATTGTAATTAATCTTTTTTCTTTTTTTTTTTTTTTTTTTTTTTTTTTTTTTTTTTTTTTTTTGTGTCCAAATATAAACGTTTCTTAAATAGTGATAAAAAATTAAAACACCAATTTAGTGGTTTTATATGTTTAATGTTAAACTTGTAATATTTTTGATCAAATATAATTTTTATATTTTACTTTTAAAAATAGATGTTACCAAACATTTTTTATAATATTTGATTATAGCTTTAATAGACTAATAGTCAAAATCGAGATACTTCTGGCTAACGCTTATCCAATACTCTAGAAAAATATCTAATTTTTTAAAACAATTTTATAAATATCGAACAGCTCCAAGATATGCGAGGGATATTTTTGGATACGCATTAGGTAAATTTGTAACTTTTTGTTTTATAAAGCGGGGGAAATTTCAAAATTGGGGTCAAGTTGTAACAAAAAAAAAGAGTTTTAAAAGCGTCAAACAAGACATTCACAGTATTCATCACTGTTCTGTTCGACTTCGTTCCTGGACAGGCTGGACCGTGAAGCAAGTCTGCAACGTCTCTCTCTCACTTCTTATACTAAGTCAAATCAGTAAGAGACTAAGAGAGAAAGCTAGAAGAAAAAATGTAGAGAAATTTGCAAACACCAGCCAGGTATTTTTCATCTCTATACTTCTAGGATTAGGGTTTTCATCTTCTATCTCTTTCCCCTTAGGGTTTTTTTTATTTTTTTTCACTCGACTCTCTATTTCTCTCTACTCCATTTTGTTAGAAAAATTTTGGATGTTGTTTGTGGATTGCATGCCCTGATTGGGTTTTTTTTAATGGATTTGTTTTTTAAATCAGAATTTTAATTCTTACTTTATGTCAAATCCGATCAAACTCTTTGATAGGTCCGGTGTCAAAACCCAAATAAGATGCATAAACCAGTACAAATTTCTTTTGATTTTTGAATTGATTTGGTTAATAAATTTAATATAGCTTGCCTATTGTTAATCAATAAGATATTTTCTTTGTTGTTTGCTATTTATATTGTTTTGTTTGTTACGTACGAAGATGAGCATTTCTCTTTGGTCCATTTTGTCAGAAAAAACATAGGGAGATGAATATATATATTTTTTTGTATAATATTATATATATTTATTTATTTGACATATTGTTGCCTTGTCGTCCGTATCCTTGTCTGTGTCCATGCTTCCCAGGTTATGGTTCTTAAATTTATACAACCATAACATTGATATGCAAGCTGCTACAAAAGGATGATCAGGGTGTCAACCCAAGCCAATCAAGTGACCAGAATTAACAAAAGTTTGAGGCTGAATTAATTAGAAGCCGCTTGTAATAATGTTCTTATGCTGCTTCTAATAGGCATCAAATTAATAAGAAGAAGCTTGTAGTAAATACATCAAGGAAGCAACACATTTAATCTCGAACCAAAACTAACAAGAGTTACACAGGACTCATAATGTTATTAAGTGAAATTGAATAAAAACTATCCCTTACAACCCTAGTTATATTCTCCAAAATGGTACAAACAAAAAGGCTAAAAACCCAAAAACTTCAGTACATAGCAAATTAATCAAGAAATATCTAAAAGTTTTTGAACCAACTTAAAATGACCAAATTACAAACAGGCCAGTGGCCTAGCGGTATCAGCCTTTTACTTTTCAGTAGAGACGTGTGTGTGAGTACCAACTAGGAAAAAAAAAATGACCAAATTAGATATTTTCTAGGATTTCAGAATTAGATAGAGGGACATACATAGGAAATTTTAGAATGAAATTGACTCAATATAAACCTTGGCAACAGTATTTAAAACGTAAGAAGATAATGTCATGCTCTGATAATTGTGGGAACTTATTATAACCATTTCCAAGAAACAGCCTTCTCTAGTCCAAAAATTGCATCCATTTCCATTAAACATCAGACTATTTCAATCATTTTCAATTAAAAGATAATGATTGTGAAGTCCATCAATATGTTTTTCTTTACCAAAGATGCAAAAACTAAATTGTGGAGGATAATTGATGACTTTAAAGTAAGTCTGTACAAGACAATGTTATGCAAATGCAGTTTCAGTGAACATTATATACCAAGAAATACCAAATATTTTTAGGAGTGGGATTTCAGAAAAGAAGAGAAAATCAAATGAAATCTTATTTATGAATTTGGAATAATTTAGAATTAAGAAAAGTAAAAGAGGAGCAGGGTTGGTCAAATTGCAATATCTACTACTTATTAATTTTCTACACCATGAAATTCGGGCACACCTCATTGAACACGCAAGAAACTTCAACAACATTAGGGACATTCCTCACCATAATAAGTTGTCTCTCAGGTCACAGTAATATTTCAAGTAATTTTCGTCGTCTGAATGGTCATTGATGGGAGAAGAAGTGAGGGTGTGTGAATGTGTATAATGGTTATGTTTAAATGTCTGAGGCAATTTTAGAATACAACCATAACCTGTTATTGAAATCCCATGGCACACAATGGAAGATTGGGAACTCATGAGGAGACTTTTTATTTTTTTATTTTTATTTTTTTTATATATATATAAATATAAATAAGGGATAATTACACTAACCTCCCCTGAGGTTTCGTCATTATACACTAACCTCCCCTCTTGTTTGTCAAATAACACTAGCCTCCCCTGTGGTTTGCATACTCATAACACTAACCTCCCCTCTGTTAATGGAAAGCACTGTTACTTACGGAAAATGATGATGTCATCAATTTTTAATTCTCAAATTCCTATTATACCCTTTAAAGCTATGCAAATAAAGCAACTGAAATGTCTAAAATACCCCACAATTATTTCTCCCCCCTCAGATTCTTTCTCCAGTTTCTCTCTCTCTCTCTCTCTCTCCACTCTCTTTCCTCAGTTCGCGAGCTGACCTAGGCAAGGAACGACGTTTGGAAACGGATGCTCGGATTGACCAAGGAGCTTGGCGGCATTCTGAAATGAATGCCGACGCTGAAGCGGCAGGGATGAACCAATGGTGAAGGTGAGCAAAGGTGAGACTGAAATGTTGACAATGGACTTGCGACGATGCTCTTACCTGCAAGCATAAAGAACCAACGGCGGTGAAGATAAACATGGAACGTCGGCAGCAAGTTTGGAGGACTGCGGTGCTCTAAACGGCGGCAAGTGAGAGCTTGGTGATGAATGGCGTGCAAAAATTCTGAATAGTCGGCAAGGATAACGTCTTACCTGCGGTGAAGCTTGCAGTCCTGGTTGAATCGCACTGGCGACGACAGAAAACAGTCGACACAGCTAGAAGTCTCCATTGAAGTCGGCGGGAGTAGAGCCTCAAACCATAGCAACAAAATCGGCAAGAACAGCTCAAAGAACATTTTTCGATGATGGAAACCTCCATTAACTCCAGCACAAACCTGGACCTAGAAGTCTCCATTAAATCTCTCTCTCTTCTTTGCCGCATCTGGACACCCAATTATATTTTCCCACAATCCCACCTTCAGCGCCACCAAACCATGGACCCGTTGCCACCTTCCACCACTATGACTAGACCCTCCACCAAAAATCAGAATCTCCAAGGGTTGATAGCAAAATAGAGTAAAAAAAATAGGTCTATTCATAGTTACCTATGTTACCTACCATAGTAATGATAGAATTGCAAATTGATTTTCAATCTAACACGTATCTACATGGATTTCCGAATAATGCAAATGAATGGGAGTGAGTCTTTAATTCTACAACTGTAATGTCCATTACCACTTATAAACCATAGAACCCTTATTTTGGGTCTGCTTAGGTGAAGGATGAGAATTGGATTTGAGAGATGGGCTTTTTTGTCTTTTTAAAATTTGTTTGTAATAAAATACAAATAAATTTAATCTGGGCAATTTTGGAATTTCACTCCATCCGTTAACGCCGTTCATTCAACACCTCTAACGGGGGAGGTCATTATTATTTGGCAAATAAGAGGGGTGGTTAAAGTATAATGATGAAACCTTAGGGGAGGTCAGTGTAATTATCCCTATAAATAAAGAAAGCGAACCTATGTTTTTTCCCGATTCTACTCACGCTATTAAGCCTTCATTTTTCAAGATCTATTAAGCCTATATTATTAGGATTGACATACATAAAATTGGAAGGTGTTAAACTTTCAAAAGATTGGGAAATTTAGTATTAATAATTAAAAGTATTTGAATTGATACCTTATGCTAGCATCAAAATAAAACATCAACGACAAGAAATAATAAATTATCTGGCTAATAAACTCGACTCAAATTGAAGATCAATCAAAAAGCATGTATAAATCTGAAGAAAGGAACAAGTGATGACATAATAAAAATGCCATAGGAAATCTATTAGAAAGAAGAAGAATCAGTGGTTCAGCTGCTTGAGGACTGAGGCGGTATATCCCTTGACCCCCAAAATCACCACAACGATGATCTAACCCTAATAATAAAGTCATTGGGTCTCCTCCAAAGTTGTAATCTGAGTTTGGGTGAGAGACTAAGGCTTTGTTTGGGTTGATGGATTTGGAAAAAAAACAGAAAAGAAAGGGAGAGACTGTGACCTTTATGTTTGGTTTTCCATTAAGGAGAAAAAAAAAAAAAGGAATTTGAAGAGATTTGGAGGGATAAGCTATCCCTCTAACTCTCTCGCTTGCTATCCTTTCAAAGATGAGAAGATTTGGAGGAAAATAGAAAGTTAAAGTCATACTTTCATAATACCGAAGATTTCCTCAATATTTTAAAGAAGAAAATTTATATGACATTTGAGTCCCATCGTAACATTTTAGGGCATTGAAGTCGTTCATTCACAAGCATTTGGCGCAGCAGAGCTCTTCACAGTAAGAGCTTTCTTCTCCAGCTCCAGCGTCCTCCATTTCCGGCATTGCTCCAACACAATTCTCTCTACAAAGCACAAAAGGTTGCGTACATTTTTCTTGTTTGATTTCATTTTGTGGGCTCTGTTTTTCTTTTGATTTTTTTTTTTTTGTCTATTTCGTTGTATTTTTTGATCATTGTGGGTATGTTGCTGCGAACTAGTGATCTGACTAAGCTGATTGTGGAGTATCTTATTATAAAAATGGATCTGATTTCTCAGTTTCTGATGTTTTCATTGTATTGGGCTGTCTTTACTGGTAGAATTATTTGTGAATCCCAAATATGTATGACATGCATATTCTTTTGATCAATTCTGAAAAATATATGGCTGCACATGTTTATATGGAAGTCTATATACATCTTAGGACCAGTTTCCGTCATCTACTTATTTAGTGATGCATCTACTTGGATAATGAATACTTTCAGTTGCCAAATTCAAGATTATAATTCATTATTTAAGAATCACTGAGAAAATATTTATTAAGATTAAAATTCATTATTCAAAATTAAAATTTTCTGAAAAACAATCTATTTGTCATGGTTTTGTATATCCTATTTTTAACCCCCATCTACTAAAGCCCATGGTTTTGTATTAGTAATTCACTTCTGTTCTTCATATTCCATGAGAAAATATTAATCAAGTATTTTTCCATATTCCACAGCATATAATAATACATGTCCACATGGAAGAGGGGAATTTGAGAGAGTAGAAAATAAACTCAGCATCCAATCATCCATCACAGTACATCTGTAACAACCTTTTAAATATAGCTGAAAAGTCATCTGGTTTTGGTCTTGCTTTGGTTGGTAAAGTAGGAAGAGACCATGTCGATGATGAAGATTGACAGAAGAATTAGTAGTTGGTAATAAAGAAATCGGAGAATATTGGAGCGTTAATTATTTTAAAATATTTATGGATTGCTTTCAGATGAGCTTATGTTTCAATATTAAATATTATTAGCATAACATGATTTGTGCTCACAATTTTGTAAAGTTGCTGTTCTTTTGCATGCACATTTTTTATTCTTTAACCGTGTTTCTCCTGCTCTTTTAATCATCTCTCACTCATTTCTAATTTGTGTTATTGTATGAGAGAATTTTGCATTTTTGGTTATTAATATATATCATTTTGCATTTTAGATGGACAGGCAAAAAAATGAGGAAATACATATGATTTTAAGGTGGCAACAAAGACGACGTAATATTGCAGCTTTGGTCACTTCCATTGCTGTGTATTGGTTTATGCGCCGAAAACGAAGAAACTACATAGAGATTGAAAGACACAGAGTACGGACTTCTTCAAAAGGAAAAAGAAAAAGGGATTCTTTGGATGAAATGATTGAAGCACTGAAAATTGCTACTGCAGCTCTTGAAAAGGAAAATGATCTTCTTGAGAAGTTTTACTTATCAAAAAAAAATCTTTATGAGAAGTTTAACCAAAAGGAAAAATATGAAGAAATCTATAATGGGTTAGTGGCGATTGGAATAGAGGAGAATGCAATTGTTGGTGCTTACATTTTCCTGACCAAACATGACCATCCTGATAGAATGACAATTTCTTGATTGCCCATTTACCCATCGCAAGAGACTCTTGGAGAAATTGATGTTCGATGATTCTAAACGTTGATTATGGTTTCAGTTATATTACGCCATTTACAGATGTGAACCTTTGATAACTTTAACTTGGCAGTATTTTGGGATAGTTGGTAGAACATACATGGTCTATTATGTCTAAGTTCGGTTATGTTATGTTTCCCCTTTTGTTGTGGAGCTTTCGGGATGTAAACTTTAAGATATTTTGTTTAATGTGAAGAAGTCTTCTACTTTCTTGAATGCTAAATATTTGGTGGCAGCAAGCATTTCCAAGGCAAATAGGATGATTTATACGTTGGTTCCTTACATTACTTTTTCTGCTTGAGTACAATCAAAGGTTATTTGAAGTGGGGTTGATGCATTTGGTTTGCATGTTATGTTATAAAACAAGGAATGCAAATGGGATTGTAATGTGTTAAATTAGAGGAGGGGAAAAAAAAATTGGTTTTTGTTTATTGTTGTATGAGAATTTGCTGTACAAACTACGCCAATCAGCATCCATTATACTACTTAGCCATTTTCATTGGTTTTCATTTTTATTTTTTCAGCATTTGTTATTGGTTTGAATAATGTCAGATTGTGTACTGTTATCTACATTATGAACTTTTTAGCGATTGACAAACAATAAGACGAACATCTATAACAAGGAGAATATATTCGGTGTGTTTGGTGTATCGAGTCATCAGAAACTATCAATTTCTGCGCGTGTTGTACACGTACGGCTCTAATGTGCCCGGTGCACGATGCACCGGGCACACCAATACTTTCTCCTAGAGTGGTACTGACAACAACAATTACATGATAATGGGTATTATAATTTTGGATAGCAGATAAGGAATTTATTAGAAACAAAGTCTACTAGAGATGAAGCTGTAGCCTTGTAGGGTTGTTTCAGGCCTCTCTTCAAATAAGAATGTTATTATTTTCTTTGTTTTCGGTTTATCCAAATCTTGTCTCTTTTGACATGGAATGTTTGGATACAATGTGTACTATGGGTTTTTAAGTGAGTTGGGCTTGATGGGCCATTCAAATTAGAAACAATAAATGTGTGTTTTGCATAATGCTAGTAAGATTGAATAATGGGCTAATTGAAATAAAGAAAAACAAATTTTAGGCTGATGGGCCTAACTTTATGGGCTCTGTCACCAACATAACGCCAATCTTGTTACAGTTGGGCTTGTGTATTAAACGAGTCTGAAAAACAATTTTGAGCTACCCTTGTTTGTTAATGAAACAACTTCTTTTATGCATAAAAAATTCTAGGTTGGATTCCTCCTGTTCCTGTTTACTCCCATCAGTTTGAGAATGAGTTTCTATTTTACTCTACCTTTCGATTTTTAGGTAGACAAAGACAAAGACAAAGATAAAGGCAAAGGCAAAGGCAAAGGCAAAGACAAAGACAAAACACTCCCACACTCACTCACATTTTTTGTCCATACCCGACTCAAACTCCTTCCATTCTTTTTGAGGATAGAGAGATTATACTATTAGTCTAGATATCTTTTAATCATCAATCACATATTAAGTAATCCAAATATTAAGATTAAGTACAAAAACCTCCCTGCTATACAAAAAATGTACAAGAAACACCCCACTAGAAAAAAAAGTGTATATGACTCCTTGAATTATTAAATTTTTTAGTAAATTGTCCCCCATGGAATAGATCTATTGAAAAATAGTCTTTGGTGATGCCATATTTTTCTGAAAAATTAAAAATACCCTTTTTGGTTGACAAGAATACCCCAACTAATTGTTTTTATATGCTTAAAGAAGTGTGAACAAAATCAATCTCTCTCTCTCTCCCTCTTTCTCTCTCATCATTGTCTCTCTCTAATTTTTTTTTTCTACGTGTATGGGGTGTTTCAAGTATGTGGGTATGTTTGGTGTTAGGGTAATTTGTAAGGAATACAGGGATTACATTATATTGTTATGTTATTACTTGTAGGGTAATTTTGATACTTCACCTTTTGTCATTTTATTTATTGTTTATGATGAAGTAAGGGTAATCCAGAAATTTCACATTTTATATATTATGAACGAGTAAACAATAAATGAAGTAATTACACATTTTATATATTATGAAAGAGTTTTTTTGTACTTAACCCTAAAAACAAACTTGCAATCCAAAATACTAATCCCATAACTTAAGAACTACGGAACATGGGTAAAACAATATGATATGTTATTATAAAAAACAAATATTATTTCTTTGGTCAGGCATCAAAGTCTAGCTAGTGGCCCTCTTTTGAACGACTTAGGAGCTGTAATAATAAAAAGAAAAGAAGGAATATTCTAATGATATATAAGAAAATTTGATACCATTAGCCGCCTTCGTCAAGATGATGCATATGAGCCTATATCATTGGGAGACACAAATTGAAAGGTGTTAAAACTTTCAAAAGATTTAGTATCATTAATAATTACAAGTATTTGCATTGATACTTTATTGTAACGGGTGGGCGCTTACTCATTTATTCAAAAGTTTGAACTATTGGGTAGTGCTGCATACCTACCCATTTATACCCATGTCACTTCCCATCCGGATCCGATGTGGGACAAGTTTCCCCTTGTAACATTCTCCCCCACCCGAACTCGCAACGCCTTCATTGCGGTCGGGCCACCCTGCCTACCTGGGGTGGCTCACCCGGACGCCTTTCGAGCCGGGCGCTTGGCGTGACACCGGATCAAGGATTGAGTCTGACTCTAATACTAACTGTAACGGGTGGGCGCTTACCTATTTACCTAAAAGCTCGAACTATTGGGTAGTGCTGCATACCCACCCATTTATACCCATGTCACTTCCCATCCGGATCCGATGTGGGACAAGTTTCCCCTTGTAACATTATGCTAGCATCAGGTCAAAACACCCCTAACATAAAATAGAAAATTATGTGGCTAAAAAAATGTTAACTTAAATTCAATATCAATTTAAAAAACACGTAAATATCTGAAGAAAGGAGCAATCACATAATAAAAATGCTACTAAAAAATTATTAAAAATAAGAAGAATACGAGGACTTAGCTACCTGAGGACTACGGTGGCATATCCAAAATCACCAAAACGATACTGCAATCCTACTAAACTAAAAAATGTAAGAATTAACCAAAAAAAACAAGGAATACAATGGGAAAAAAATAATTTGTAGGACGCGTTCTACAATTTAATCATGTAAAAACCTATGGGAAAAAAATGCAAGATGGATTTTGGATAAGAAAATGTAATCAAATGAAATCTATATTATGAATTCGGAATAATTTGGACTTTAGAAAATTAAAATAGGGGCAGAGTTGGGCATACTGCAAAGTCTACTACTTAACAGTAATTTTCAAATAACATGGAAATTCAGGCCTACCTCATTGAACACGCAAGAAAGGTCAGGAACATTTCTCACAATGATAAGTTGACTGTCACACATCTCTGGTCACACTAACATTCCTCACAATAATAAGCGATCTCTTGTGCATCTTTGGAATTGTTGTCTTCTGAATGGTCTTTGATGGGAGGATGAGTGAAAATAATGGCTATGTTTAAATGTAACATTCCTCACAATAACAAGCGGGCTCACGCAGATCTCTGAAATTATCGTTGTTTGAATGGTCTTTGAATGGAGAATAAGTGAGGATGAGTGAAAATGATGGCTGTATTTAAATGTATGTGGTAATTTCGGAACACATCACAATCTGATGTTGAAATCGCATGGCACACAACGGAAACCCAGGGACTCCCATCAGCTGCACAAGGCTGTAGGAAAAGAGAAACATCAGTCCCCTCGGGCCTGGGAACGGTGACACAATTGTGAAACATCTGCACAGGAGGATCCAACGAAATCCGAAAACCGCCCACCTATCGCCAGCACCATAGAAAACTCTTTCTCTAAATAATCTGAACAAGTAACATATATAAAAATAAATAATAAAAATAACTAAACAAACTAACTCATGAGACTTCCCAATTACTCTTTTCTCTCTCTAGAAACCTCCACCGACCCCTCTTTCAGCCGCCGCCGCCTCCCACTTCGTCTTCTCTCTTTTCTCCCTGCTTCCTTCCATGGGAGTGGGGAAGTGATGTTTTTAGCCTCCCACGGGCTAAATAAAATCGGTGTGTAATAGTATGTACGCTCTGTGGGTGGTTTTCACGCCATTTTTGCTTTTGTTTTGCTAAATCTGCTTTGGTTTGGCTTGTTTCTTGCCGGACTGGGTGGATCTGGGTTTTCTTTCTCCGACTAGATATCAGATCTATGTCAGTTTTTTGTTGTTCCCGACTAGATATCAGATCTATGTCGGTTTTTGTGTTCCTCGACTTGTGCGCGGTTTGGGTGGTTTTTCCACTAATCGAAGGGGCCTTGTAGATGGACCTTTGGACCAGTTGTCTTGCTGATGGCCTGACCTTTGTGTCACTCCCGTTGATGCTCGTCTCATGTGGTGGCTTCCTTTGTTCTTCTCAGCAAATCTGGAGCCTAGTCTTCATTTTTCTTCCTTTTGCTTCAGGTTTTATTTGCCTTTTTATGGCTTGCCTTTATTGCATTTGTACTGTCCTTTATGGATGTGTTGTGTAGATGCCATATGGCTATTCTCTGATTGCCAGGAAAAAAAAAAAGAAGACTTCCCAATTTTTTTTGGGTGCTATTGGAGCTATTTTGAAACCAAAGAACAAGGCTAAAGGTTTGTGCTTCCAGTTGTGAAAGAAAATGCATAAATCCACTTGTAAAAGAGGCGTATGATCATATATATTGAAACATGATATTCCTTAGAAAAGGTGGCACCTACTATAGAGTAGTGTTGAAATTATTGTAGATCCTAAGAACTCTAATGTGAATAATCGGTGCTCAAGAAGCATTATATACCAATCACTGTGAACTAAATTATTTGTAAACATGGACTAATCATAACCAGTGTTTGTTTAAAGGATTTTTAGAAGTAAACATTGCTTTATGTTTCTTTAAGTAATCAGGTCCACTTGATATTTTCTCCTTCTTTGGAAGAATTTCCCTCCTTAACACTTGATCTTTTCTCTCTTTGGAAGAATTTCCCTCCTTAACACTTAATTGCAGAAGACAACTTTTAAACTCATTTAGTTCTCTTCCAAGGAGCATCTTTTGTCAATTATTCTATAGAAAGAAAGAAACTCGCTGTTAATGTTTTTGGAAGCTTGCGTGGACCCAATTAACTGTTAGGATTTGTGTGCCCTGGCATAGCGAATTCCTATTTGAATTAAAGTGACATATGTTCCTAACATATATGAAATATTTATGCTTTATACAATTGGTGAATTCAATGTATTATGTTTCGATTCATTATGGAATTGATAGTGTCCGCTTGATTATAAGAGATATTTATATATATGTGATGACGATAAATATATGAACATAGTTGGTAATTATGGATGGACTCCTAATTAACTAAGACTTGAACTGGATCGCGTTAGGTTGAGATATATTGTGAGAGCCGTCGTATGCAATTGCTCCATATCACTGTCATGGCATTTGACTCTTAAGCATGAGAGAAGTGTAGACTCTTTTATTACTTAGTAATTACTTTGATTTGTTTAGCGGATTCTTCGGAATCCATAGATCGGCACTTTAGGTAATTATATAAATATATTAATTTAGTAGTCGGATTGATGGTTTTATTTATCCAATAACTAATTATGCATAAAGGGGTCAAAATGCAACATTGATTTCTTCCCATTCCAAGATGCATATAAGCCTAATTATCTATTAATTTATGAACAGATAATTTTTCCAATACATACTATTAATAAAATGCAATACTATTAAGTAATAAAAAGAACATACCTATGGTTTTTTTAGAGCCTACTCAATCCAAAAAGCCTTCTTCCCATTCCAAGATGCATATAAGCCTATATTATTAGGATTGAGAGACATAATATTGAAAGGTATTAAACTTTTAAAATAAAACACCAATAACAGGAAATAGAAAACTATGTGGCTAATAAACTTGATTCAAATTCAAGATCAATAAAAAAACATGTAAAAATCTACAGAAAGGAACAAGTCACAACATAATAAAAATGCCATTGGAAATCTACCAAAAAGAAGAATAATAAGAGTTTTTAGCTACTTGAAGACTGAGGAGCCATATGTCCTGACCCCCAAACCAAAACCCTAACCTAACCCCAATAATAAGACCACTGAAAGCAAACCTTTCACAGTCGCTAGTTCTGGAAGACAAAAAAAAAAAAAATAAAAAAAAAATAAAAAAATGAGTAATGTAATGATTATATAGGCCAATAAAGGAATACATTAATAACCCAATAAAAAAAATATCATACTAAACAAAATTTAACCTTGAAATTTTAAATTTTCCTTGCAAAAACTGACTACAAGTAATCAGTGAGCTAAGAGACAAGACATTACATGTGAAAATAGAGTTAACGCGGGGTGCGGAAGCTATTAGTTGATTTTAATTGTGATTAACTCCTTTACTTAGATCTGATTATTAGGTCAACTTGCTCAATTTATGATTGATTAAATTGTATGATTAATTAAACATCCACAATCATAAATATAAATACTGAAAAGTAAAACAAGTTAAGTTTAGAGAGATTGCACTAGGATTTTTAGCGAGGAAACTCCAGTTGATAAAATATATCAACTGTTTGCATGGGAAAAACCTCGTGGACTATTCAGTCCAAAGTAAACCGATCCACTATGTTTGAAACAAAGTACACCGAACTTTGACTCTGACTCACACCTTATCGTTCTACCAAACACACAATCCTCTGGCTTTGCGACTCCCCGTCCAACAACAACTTGACCTTAGGCTTATGCTTGATATTTGTTGAAGAGTAGTAGGTAGATCAGAAAACACTCCCCGAATGTTCCAACTCTTTCAAAGTGTGATCGCTTTTACTTCTGTTTTTCAAGATTAGAATTTGATGTAGAATAATTAAATCCTGCTTTTCATTCGGAATCTCTGAATCTTCAATATAGCTCCAATTATGATGAAATAGAGAACAACATCACTAAATCACTCATGAATATGTGTGTGTGTTCTCATAAACAAATTCAGAATAATCATATTTGATTTTCTGAATTTTCTCTCTCTAAAAGGCTTTCTCAAAATATATAATTAATGTTCCCTAAAGCCATGAATAAACCTAGATGACTACCAAGGTTTATATAGAATTTAAAATGTCCTAATCCCTCTGAAAATATGAAAAATTTCATGCATAGGACTTGGAAAGAAGTTGTGATAAAAAAGGAAACAGTCAGAAGAAGAAACTGAAAGTTCTAATGCCGTCGGGACTTTTGGTACAGGTTCCCAATTGTGGTACCAGTTCAAGAGGTCAGAAGCCTTTCTAACGCACTTTGGCTACCGGTTCCCAACTATGGTACCGGTTCAAGAAGGGCAGTGAAGAATTCTACTGTGAACCAAGGTTTGCTACCGGTTCAAGGATTCTCCTACTGGTTCCCAATGGACAGAAGTGAAATCTCTGTTTCCTTCAACCTTATAAACTCCCTAAGTGTTCTCACTCACTCACATACCTTCCTAAAGTATTGTTCTTATTATCCTGGAGTGTAGTAAATCATGAACACTTGAACTTCTTCAAATCCGCATCCGATCTTCAATCTTGAATTTTAGAACTGAAAAATTACAACTCGATCGGACTTATTTTGACAACGAAATTAGCCAATTAGAAAATATACCTCACATTACATACCATTGATCTCTGCATTGGTTCTGATTTAGCCAAAGATTTATATAGATATGTGATCTAGGGTTGCAATTCGTATTTGCGAGTCGTAATCGTGTCGTGTCAATCTAAGAGTATTCTACTAAACAGCTCAACCCCGAACACGACTCATTTAATAATTATGTCAGGAACCCTTAACACTAACCCGACCTATTTATTAAACGAGTTACACATGTAATCCGTTTAATGATCTATTTAATAAAATCAAATATTTTATTATTTAAATTATTAATAATACTCAATCAAATATTAAATACTAGAAAAATATAAGTTTCAATTCAACTAAATTACTAAATAATCTTTAATCTAAGAATAAATTATAAGATACAAGTTTAGATAGTTATTTTGGAACTTAAATATAAATTTGCTTATGACACGTATAGTTAAACGGGTATAAATGGGTTACATGGGTCGAACTCCTCAACCCAAACACGACATAATTAACTAAACGGGTTAATCATATTGACTCGAATCTGTTTAAGGTTAACTCAAATCTGTTTAACTTGTGTCGTGTTCGAGTCGTATTGGCGGGTCGCGTCAAATTTTGTCACCCCTAATGAGATCTCAGAGAATAGACGGAAAGGATATTATATACAGGCTGGTGGTTTGACATAGGGATATTACATGGAGCGTTTGGATATAAGGATAATACATGGAGCGTTTGGATACAAGGTTTAATAATATGGGTTTGTTTGGACTTTTATGGGAGTTGGGCTTCACGAGCCATTCTGATTGAAACAAAATTTGGGTTTTCCATGTGCTGATGAGATTCAGCAATTGGAGTTTTGGACTAAAAAGCAATGGGTGTTTTGGGCCTAAATTTATGGGTGATACTAAAGAAGCCTGAAATTTGAGAACTTGTTTGTTAATGAACCAAGTTCTGATTAATGTCTCATGCCATGTAATCACTTAATTGCACCCAAATTGGCCATTTGGTCCTAACAGTCTTAATCGCTTTGGAGAGCTTTATGGGCATTTGGGATGTCAATCTATAATTTGATGGGTATAGTGTAGAGCCTATACATCAAGGCCCAATATTAGGTACATCAAGGCCCAATAATCAAAGAGAGACAAGACATTACATACCATATTCGTGTGTTCTTGTTGTGTGTAGGGGTGCAACTTGGGTTGGCCTAACCCAGCCCAGTCCCAACCCAACCTCAACCTGAAAACAGGTTGGGTTGGGCCAACTCGAATTGCACCCAACATGGGTTGGGTTATAACCCGGACCAAATATGTTCGGGCGGGTCGGGTCGGGTTCACGGTTGATATATATATATATATATATATATATATATATATATATCTATATATTTGATTATATTTTTAGTAACTAAACCAAAAAATAAAAATATTTTTAACTGCAAAGTTGCCCCCTCTCTTTTTTTCTCTCCAACGCCAAACTACAAAATCTACAAGAATCAGAAGTTCAAAACCCATATATTTCAGTTTATCCATCTATCTACAAGAATCAAAAGTTCAAAACAGGCATATCATTTTAGATTGTTCAAAAAATCAAAACCCATATCTTTCAGTTTCAAGCTTGCCCCCCTCTAATTATAACAATTTCAATAATGAAAATGCCATGGTACAATGTATGTAATCTGGGCAGTACAGTTCAAACTTTATACTTGTAAATAGCACATTAATGAAGTACACTAAACAACAGAAAAAAGAACTCATTGCTCATTGCCAAGTGTTCATTTAGATTGTAAATATTTTTTATAGAAAAAATTGCATAGAACAAAGAATACAACAACATAGAGTAGAAGAGAAGAAAACTTGAGATTCCAACAAAATCCTAACAACCTGTAATTACAACTTTAAAGAGACATTTCAATTGGAGTTAGGAGCTATTTTAGAAAATAAATTATGGAACTGTTTATAGAAAAAAACTTGGAAGTTTTCCACTTAAATCAGTAAGAAGCATAACATTACATTAAAGAAGAATGGTTTCATCTGTGGGAAATATGCTTAACCTTAGTGTTGGATTCTGGAGATCTTCAGTCAGACTCAACCCATCTGACTCTGCAGCATAAATAAATAAAGTCCTCCCAATGCAGTTCAAACACATATTCAAAGCCCTATAAGTTCATATAGCGCAATTAAAAAAAAAAAAAAAACTGACTAGACCCTGCTCTACTGTTCTGCTTAGTCAAATGGTAAACCTAATAATACAGAATTGAATCATTTTGAAATGAATAAGCTATTGGAACTCAAGAATCAACAATCAATTATTGAGAAAGTTAAACAATGACAAATCTACGAGGAATCAAACAATCAGAAGTCATAATCCACAATCAATCTTAAAGAGGTAAATGATCAATGTCAACTGAAGTACATAACTAAATGGTCATTCCCATTTCTTCATCTCTATACCATCTGGAGGGCTTTTTTCAACCTTTGAACCCACTTCTTTCCAGTTAGTTGACAACACCGTTCCATTTGAATCAATCTGTAGGGTATCACCCATAAAATAAATAATATTATTACTTGGGATGGAGATTTGTGAAACAGTAATGCTTAACAGAAGTTAGAACACAAAAAGTACACTCTTCAATAACACAAGTAAGATAAACTAGTGGAAAAGAAAACCAATAAATGTATCAAATATAAAGCCAATAGCAGTCTTACAAAAGATTTTCTCATGTAACATCAAAATCAACAGTGTAGATCTCCCAGAAAAATTTGTTCAAAGCTGCATCTCCATCTAACTTTTCTTTTTTCAATTGCCAACTATTCACGGAATGGCTAACCTTCAAAATCATCAGCAATTCCTACAAAATGCAAATTAAAAGTATAAATAATTTGATGCTTAGATAGTCTACTGGACAGTCTAAACAATTTATGTTTATACTTATTATTAAAGGGGCCACATAAATAAAGGGGCCACATAAATTATTTATACTTATTTATTAGACTGTTTATACTAAAATCGATCCCAGTAAACTTACTCAAGTGTATAATGGATTTGCTACAAGGCCCCTTTATTTTTACTTAATTTTGAACCTTATTGCTACAATGGATAAGCTTACTTGAGTGTCTAATATAAATAAATATAGACAGTCTAAATAGAAAGGGGACAAATTAAGTATTCAATACCTTGTTCAACAACCTCAAGAGCCTCCAATGTCTCTTCAATTTCAACTGGATTAGGTGAAGCTCTTAGCCAATCTTTAACACAAATCAAACTTTTTACAATTTTCAAAGTTAAAGAACTTCGAAATCTGTCAAGCAATCTACCTCTCGTACTAAAAGTAGATTCAGAATCAACCGTTGACAAGGGAATGGCCAAAATATCCCAGGCCATAAGAGTGAGTACGCTGTATGTAGAAGATTTTCCCTTCCACCAACTTAAAATGTCAAAATTTGATTGATCTTCTTCCACACCATCTTCCAAGTATCTATCCAACTCGGATTTAGCCACCTCATTTTCCTCTTGTCTCAAAATTTTTTTACAAGGTGGCATGTTGAAACTTGAAACAATAGTTTAATGAGATGAGTACTATTTAAAGCACCTTAAGTGCCCTTTGATAATATTTTTCAAATAACATCAACTGGTATGTATCTTCATATAAAAATAAAATTTAAAAAACCATTAGTTTGACACTTTTAAGTATTGAGCATAATTTAAAGATCGAAAAAGTTAATTATTACCTTAACCCACTAAATAGGCATCACACATAGTGACACACACACACACACACACACACACAAAAACCATCATTTTATTGGATAGTGAGATGAAGCCTAAGATATTAGATTTTGGTATGGCTACGACTTTCCAAAAAAATGAATTTGAAGCAAACACAAGCCGAATTGTCGGAACATAGTAAGTAAAATCTCTCTCGATAACATCTTAAACGGCACGTAACAATTTTAAGTACTTATTATTTTTGTTGGTTCATGCAATGCAGTGGTTATGTTCCCTGAATATGTAAAACATGGTATATACTCCATTATAGATTCAGAGTTCTGGTTTTGAAAATCATCAGTTGCAAGCCAAATAACTGTTTACATGGTCTCCAAGAAAATTTAAACCTTTCAGATTATGTAAGTTACTCTGGAACCTTAAAATGGGTAATGAATGCACTTCAAAATTTCTCTCCCCAAATCATATAGATTCACAATAGTGTATTATTTCAGGCATATGAGCTCTGGAAATAAGGCAACGTGTAAATTGATGAGATGGGCAGACAGACTATCCACGTTGGAATACATGCTCGAAAATGAAACTATTGCTATGAATACTCCAAAATAATTTAATTATTACCTCAACCCACTAGATAGGCATCACACACAGTGACACACACACACAAAAAACCCTAGTATTGGAACAAAGGAAAAGGCTCAAATCAAACGAACCAAAGAAAAAAAATGTGATCAAAATTCAAAGATCCACATAAATTGAACAACATATATGTGTGAAATGATAATTGCATTGAGAATCGAAGACCCAGATAGGGAAAGAGTGTGAATAGGGAAAGAGTGTGAATTTAAAGAAAACTTGTTCTCTGGTGGCGAGAGCGGCGTTTCGTCTTTCGCGGTAGTCGCCGAGAGATGTGAGATAGAGGGAGTCGCCGAGAGATGTGAGATAGAGGTGAGGGAGTTGCTGAGAGATGTGAGATAGAGGGAGTCGCCGGTAGGTTGCGAGCTTCGCTGCTCGTTTCGACTTTCGCGGGAGATCGGTAGGAAGACGATATAAAGAGAGAAGAGAAGGATGGGGAGAGAGAAAGTTAGGGTTTGTGTTAAACCTGAAGTCGATATAGAGATTAGAGAGAGAAGAGAAGGATTTATGTTTAATTTGGGCTTTCGGGTTGGGTTTAGGTTGAACCCAGCCCAACCCGAATAAGGTTGGGTTTTGATAAAACCCAACCCGACTTAAACCCGAATTATGAATTTATATGTCCAGATTTTAAAATTTATGGGCTGGACTCGGGTTGGGCTGGGCTAGCCCGTCCAAAGTTGCACCCCTAGTTGTGTGGATTAAATATATTTTTTCTTATTTTTTTTTCTTAATTTCGCAACATTATTTTGTTTTTCTTATAAAAAATTATTTGTGTGGATTAAATATATTTTTTCTTTTTTTTTTTTTTTCTTAATTTCGCAACATTATTTTGTTTTTCTTATAAAAAATTTATTATAATTTTTTTTTTATATAAATATAAATGGCTAACTCTTAAATTCATATCCAGTTCTCATCATCTCCCATTAACTCTTAACTACTAACTCTTTTATCTTGCCAAAGAATAAAAAAAAAAAATTTCATGGCTTGAACTTTGAAAAGTGAAAACTTCACTTCTCTTCTGGTGAGGATAAGCTGGCTATACAACCTGATAGCTATTAGTATAGATTTAAACTTTAAAGTTTTCCAAATCAACAATTATACAATTTGGAGAATATTCAAATATCTAATTATTTTCAAAGTTGTTGATGATGGATTCTGCGCAACCTGGATCTGATCTGACTTCCTGAACAAAGAGAAGAAAAAGTGATCCTACAGGCATCGGTGTGTTACCAGTGGAGTAGGCTCCGATGAACAAGTCAGTGTACAAAGAAAAATCAAGAAATTGAGTTAGGATCTATTTCATACCTTAAAACGTCGATTAACCCCTTTTTTTATAAGGCTTAGGTCAGGATGTAAGCAGAGTTACCGTAGTAACCTATGAGAGTAGTTAGTCTTACTCCTTATCGTAATCTATAAAGCCTATCTCAATCTTATAAGATAGTGCGTTAATTTAACAGCCTTCCCCTATCCTCGGGTATTTAAATTATTCATCCATTTGTTGCCCCCCGTTTCGAAGGATTGCTTGTCAAACCACCGGAACGCTAATTCCCAAATATTACATAATAATAGATATTTAGAATTGTAGATCCGTTCACCCCGTATTTCTACAATAAGTTGGTCTGATTATTAGATAATAGAGCTTTGTCTATTAGCTCGACTCATATTGCCATTTCGCGAACATCAGTTGGGGGTTGAGCTTGGACGTCTTTGAAAAATTTGTCGTAGTGCCACATTGGCAGCTCGTATATATGGCAAGCTGCCATGTTGGTAGCCTACCTTTCGGCACATAGGCGACTCATGTGGGGCTGCTAGTGTGGTTGTCTTATTCGAGGATTGACTCCGAATCCTATTCTCTGACTGACATGTCGTCTGCGATTCCACCTTATAGAAGTAAATTCCTACACAAAATAGCCCGTTGGGAGCTGATTGTCCCTCATGAAGCAGATTTTTATTAGAACTCCACCATAAATCTCTTCCTTATCTTTTTACGTTCTTCTTCTATAAATCGAGATGGTTTGAGTAGAATTTATTCAAATTATTTCCATCTTCCAGAAAGCCAAGTAGTACCAGTCGTACTGATGTGGTAAGTTCCATACCCTTGTTTTCTTCCTTCTTCTATTTAATTCGTTGTTGCTTCTTCCTTCGACTCAGTATACCAAGACCAAAGTTAGAAAATTTTATAGGTCACCGTTAGGCTAGGCTCTTGCATACAGCGGCGTGTGTTACTACCAGTATGTTTCACGTAGAATCCAACACTATGTTAGATGAGGAACACCACCAGTCTAATTTGTTTCCGTCAAAGACACATCCGGTACAGGATATAGCAGGCTCCTTTACCCCACATGATTTGGATCAGATTCGGCGAACTTATTCAATTTCAGACAGTGTTGCTCTCAGACTTCATGCACTTGATGATAAAGCATTCTCCTTTTACCTAACTGAGATTTATTTTTATGAGTCTGCTTTCATTGTCGTATTGCATTTTCTAATCCCTCTTTTTATTAGGGAACTACTTCATCACCTTAATCTTGCCCTGACTCAACTCTCGCCGAATGCCTGGAGAACAATGATGGGCTGCTTAGTTTTGTAGTGAGCTTATTGTAATACCTCGCTAACTATTCAGGAATTTCTTCATTGCTACATTCCCAAAAGGGGTGACTAGTTGTACTTCTCCCCACGGGATAGTATTCTTATCTCTAGAAATCCCTTTAAGCATAAACCATGGAAATGCCATTTCTTTTTCATTTCTGGTGATGGCTGGGAGTTCTTTCTTGATGAGAGTGCTTTCCTTTGAATAGGGACTTCTATTCCTCGTGCGTGGTGTAGTCAGAATTCCATTGGTGAGTAATCCATAATAATACCCTCATTTTTTTTTAAAAAGAAAATTTTGAGTTATTAACAGAGTTGTCATCCTCTCAGGCTTTAAAGAGATTGCCATTTCATCTAATGATCTCCAGCGAATAAATGAAGCCTTTAATCACTCAGTGAGGGAATGGTCTTCACTCGTGATGCCTCAGACTTTGTTTACCCATGGTCTTGGTCCTCAGCCTGTTGGCAAGTCCTCTGTAACTATATCCCGAAAACTTAATAAGAGGCTTCTAGCTCAGTTTAAAGAAGGCTCAAGTGACCTCTCACCTACTTCCCCCGTGAAGAGGAAAAAGGAGAAGCCCACTATTACAGCACAAGGAGTCTTACGTATTCTAGTTGTTTCTCCACATGTATCTAAATCGTAACTCCCTTATCAGCTTGTGGATGAGACTAGGCCACTCGTTATTAAAGCAGTGGTACTCCCCTCAGACCTCTACTCTTTAGCAGCATCAGTTCTAGGCAATGCTCAACTTGCATTTAAGAAGATAAGTGAGTCTTTGTCGAAGGAGGATATAATGTATATGAACTCTCACCCTCCAACTGAGATTGTAAACCGACTTATGCATGATCTCGCACGGGTTAAATCTCTTACCATCCTCTATTTTTTATTTAGCTTTTCTTTTTCTCTTCATTTTAACTTCTTGTTCCCATATGTGTACAGGTTAATACACACGCTTATTACTTATCGTGTCTAGTTGCGAAAGGAGGGAAGCATTACACAAATTTCTTGGCTTCTATTCGTTCCTAACACCAAGTTGATTTACAGGTGGAGTGTGATAAACATAAGGCCGTTTTACAAGCAGAGCATGTTAAGGTAGAGGCAGAGTGAGCTTGTCATGCATCCTATGTGCAAGAGCTCAACAAGGAGATGTCCCAGAAATTAATGGTGGGGAGATCCAATGCAGTTGATGAGTTTAAAGTCTCACCAACCTTCAAGGAGATTATGTCAAAGACCTACTTTGATGGCTTCGAAGATTTTCGGAATCATGCTGTTTTTGAATTTTCAGACCAAGACTTTTATGTCATTCAACTAGATAAAGCGAGTGACTCTGAGCAGGATAAATGTGTAGCTATTCATTTATTTGCTCCCATTTTTCTCTTTGTGGTTGAGACTTCTCTTTTTTTGCAATTAGTTTCCATTTATATTTGTAAGGTTGATGAGTAGGATGGACAATTATGTTTTGCCATTGTGATTGTCGCATTATGTTATTTAATACTTAATTTTATTGACATCTTTAGTCGGCTCGTCCATTAAATAAGGGAAGTAGGTTAATACGAGTTTCACTCAGCTTGTTTCTTTAAGGGAAGTAGATTAATACAAGTTTCACTCAGCTCACCCTTTAATAAGGAAAGTAAATTACTATGAGCTTCACTCAGCTCACCCTTTAATAAGGGAAGTAGATTACTATGAGCTTCACTCAGCTCACCCTTTAATAAGGTAAGTAGATTAATATGAGCTTCACTCAGCTCACCCTTTAACAAGGGAAGTAGATTACTATGAGCTTCACCCAGCTCACCCTTTAACAAGGGAAGTAGATTAGTACAAACTTCACTTAGCTTATCCATTTAACATGACTATCTTAACATACCAAAATGGTAATAAATTATTTGAAACAACTGATCCAAGTAGGGAATACTTTATTAAAAGTAAAGTTGATAACAGGGCTATTGAAGACACTCATTTGTAGAGAATGAAACAATTATTGAAACTAGAGGTATTAGCAAAAACAAATAATAAATTGAGATTAAACTAAAATTGTTTACTGATAATATTTCTTCAGATGCTCAACATTCCACGGGTGAGGCAGTGGCTTCCCCTCTAAGTCCTCCAACCAGTATGTTCCTGGTCTCTGACATCGCGTAACTTTGTAAGGCCCTTCCCATTTGGGACCCAATTTCCCCATGGTTTAATCCTTGGTTGCTTGAGTAACTTTGCGGAGTACCAAATCTCCTACTGAAAACCTCCTAAGCTTGACCCGAGCATTGTAATACTTGAAGACCATATGTTGATAGGCAGTTAACCTAATCTGGGCTTGGTCTCTCCTTTCTTTGATTAGGTCCAAGCTTGCTTCCAACTCTCTTTCGTTATGCTTGGGCTCATAGTGCTCTATCCTAAAGCTTGTTAGGCCAATCTCTACAGGGACTACTGCCTCGCTTCCAAATGCTAAAAGAAAAGGGGTTTCCTGTATGGGAGTCTTTACAGTAGTACGGTAAGCCCATAATACATTCAGCAACTGCTCAGGCCACAGTCCCTTTAAAGCTTCGAGTTGAGTCTTGATCATCAGAAGGATTGTTCTATTAGTGACTTCGGCCACTCCATTCGCCTGGGGATGTCTTGGCGATGAGAAATGAATTTGAATCCCGAGCTCGGAACAAAATTTTTTGAAGTGAGAGTTGTCGAACTGTTTTGCATTGTCTGTGACAATCACTCTAGGAATCCCAAATCTGCAAACTATTGACTTCCATACGAAGTTCCTTATATTGTTCTTTGCGATCTTGGCTAGAGGCTCAACTTCTACCCATTTAGTGAAGTAATCAACCATAACAATGGCATACTTAGTCTGCCCTTTGCCCTTGGGGAGAGGGCCTATCAAGTCCATTCCCCATTGAGAAAATGGCCATGGGCTTGACATGGGAGTCATTTGTTCTGATGGTCGTCTTGGGATGTTGGCAAATCGTTAACATTTGTTGCACTTTTTAATGAAGTCAAGTGCATCTTTCTGCATGGTGGGCCAATAGTATCCTTGTCGGATGGCCTTTTTGGCAAGTGACCTACCCCCAGCATGGTTTCTACAAACTCTTAGGTAGATCTTCCTCAAGATGTAGTTAGCTTCCTCGCTAGAAACGCATCGTAAATACAGCAGGGAGAAGCTTCTCTTGTAGAGCACCCCTTTGATAAGCGTATACCTAATTGCTCGCATCTTGACCTTTCGAGCTTCTGCTCGGTCTGTTGGTAGCACCCCATCTTTGATATATCTGATGATAGGATCTACCCATTCCACATTAATACCACTTGTTGCACTTCAATTTGTCTCTCTTGACATATAGATGGTTCATCCAAATATTCTAGTGGTATTGTCTTATTGATCTCAGGTTCTAATACGGTAGCTAGCCGGGCTTAGGTGTTTGCATTCCCGTTCTCTTCTTGTGGTATTTGATGAATTGAGAATCTCTGGAAGTGATTCTTTAATTCCTCCACCTTCTGTAGGTAACTCTTCATCTTCTCATCCCTTGCCTCATATTCCGCTCGAACCTGTCCAGTGACCAACTGGGAGTCGGTGTACACCTTTAATTGCTCAACCCCTAGGGCATTTGTGATAAGCGTCAAATATTGCATATTTAAGCGCCCTTAATTGCATTAGTTAAGCCCATTATTTGATCTGTGTATATAGATTTACTCCATTTTTATGTTTTTGCAGGTCTAATTACAAAAAAGGAATAAAAATAAGGTTTTAAGGGTTTTTGGAACACAAGTCATATCGGGTCTAAACATCAAGTGGTTTTCAAGAAGAGATGGCCCAAATATGCGATGAAAACTCTCAGCAACACATTTGGATGAAGAAGGACTCAATGGTCAAAGTTGAAGAAATGCAAAATAGTTTCATTTGGGCATGCATAAGCACTTGGCGTCCCGACGCGAGTTATGGCGTCCCGACGCGAGGCCTTGTCTCGTGCACGCACATGTCTTCAGCTCTATGCACCTTCGGTAAAAAGGCCATAACTCTCTGCTCCAAACTCTAAATAACAAACTGTTTGATTCTATGGAAAGAGGACTCAGAGCTCTATGTTTGGTATGTTTTAATGGAAGTCTAATTCTTACATTTCAGAGGTCAAAAATAGAGAGCAAGAGGACACCAATGTGCTGCCAGGTGGCAGAACCCAGCTTTGCACTCCTTTGGTATTTTAACCATATCTCTCTGGTTATAAATCCAATTTTTAAGTGGTCTGATGATTTAGAAAGCTAACTTATAGAACTATATTTTATATATTGAGAGGAAAGGCTAATTTGGACAATTGATAGGTCAAAAATATAGAAGAATAACATGATAATTCTGCTAACATGTTGAGTTGTCACACTTTAATTTAGTCAAAGTTTTTTTCCTTGATTTAAGGCATGTCTCCAACTATTTTGTGATTCAAAGGCTACGAAATATGATCTCTTTGGAAGGCATTTTGAGTTTATATATCAACCACCCATCATTATCTATCTCAAAGTTTTGATTGGGAAAGTTGGAATTGGAAAAAGATAGAGAGAGAAATATTTAGAAAGGGAGAGGAAGAAGAAGGGGCAGAATTCTGAGCTCATGGAGATGGAGTCTTCATCATCAATGGAGGCTTACACCTTGCACATGAGAGGCTAACTCCCTTCCTAGGGATTTGATGTAACCCTTGCCAAGTAATTATGTCTTGATTGTATCTAAATTTGGGGAACTTTGCATATTTGTGACAAGTTGTATAATCTAGAGATTACACTTTGATGTATTTGTGCTTCATTTTATATATAATCTTGTTGAGACTTTTATCTTGTCTTAGAAATTATTTCTTCATGATTATGTTAATTACATTCTTAGAGTGACAATAAGGATGAGATTATGCAATGGTTATATTGGCATGTAATTAAGTATTTATATAGATTATACTTAAGGAAGATGGACCATGCTACACCTTTAGATTAATTTAGTTAGGTAGATGACCCATACCAACTGAAGATAATCTATGATATTTAACTGATTTCATGTGCTGCAACATACAATTGAAGGACCTTGATAGGCCATGCCTAGGGAAGATGGTTCATACCACAACCTAGTTTAGGTGGATGAGCTATACCAACTAAAGATAGGTTATGCTTAGTCCTGAAATGTATGATTTTCTAGAAGATATTGTAGTTGTCATGCATTTCTACATATCATGGTTACATGTATAAGTTGTTCCCCAAGTTAATTGCAATTAGGCATGTTTACAAGGCTTGTGGTGAAGTCATTTCCCTAGCCCTTATCTTTATTATCTTATTTACTGATAATCTAAATTTTTTTTTAGTAATTTTAGTTAATTTCATTTTATGTATGTGACAAACAAAATAATCCAAAAACTTTCTTTCACAAATCAAACCGTAAATTAATCTTACAATCTTGATTGCCATAAGCTAGCAATCCCTGTGGTTCGACAAACCCTTATAATAGCCTTATTCTGTATTGATATATATATATATGTGCTATTGTTATAAGTGGTAATTTTAATTGGTACACATTTGTGCACATCAATTTGCCACATTTAATCTTGCTATCAAGGCTTCGTACTCTGCCTCATTGTTGGTTGCTTTGAAACCAAATTGAAGTGCGTACTGTATACTTTCTCCTTCTAGGGAAACAAAAACAAGCCCAGCTCCGCTAGTTTGAGCATTAGATGACCCATCCATGAACAAGTTCGAGACTACTTCTGGGCTCATATGCTTGTTTGAACCTGGTTTTGTCAAAAATTGGGGTTATTTCTCCTCTTTTAGAGGGGTAAACTCAGCTAATAAATCAGCCAACACCTCGGCCTTTATTGCTATTCTTGGCTTGTACTAAATGTCGAACTCTCCTAACTCTACTGACCACTTTATCAGTCGACCAGAGCTTTCTGGCTTGTGTAGGACTTGTCGAAGGGTTTGATCTGTCAGCACCACTATCGTATGCGCTTGGAAGTATGGTCTCAGTTTCCTGTCGGACACAATTAAAGCAAAGGTCAACTGTTCCATCATTGGATATCTTTCCTCTGCACCCCTGAGTGCTCTACTCACAAAGTACACTGGCCTTTGGACCCCTTCTTCTTCTCGTATCAGAGTTGAACTGACAGCTATTGTGATACCTCCGGATTCCCGGATGCGGGTTGGCCAGGCCCATGCTCGAATACCTGAGGATATCATAAACAAATCGATAATAATCGAACATAGAATACAACAAATGAAAATAAGAATAACTGAAATGTTGATCAGAAACTAAAATGATAAACAATACCTTATAAAAAATATTTTATTAATAAATTCTTCGGATATAAGAAATCTTCCAATTTATACAACTCGGGAATCCATAATATGTGGACCCCTAGAAAACCAAAACTGAATAACCAACGGTCTATAACTAGATACTGAAATCATAAAGAGAACTCATATGAAGACAATCTGGAAGAATGAAGTAGACGATCACTGCTCAGCACGAACAATCCCTACTCCTGACGAATACCTGAAGAATGATGGTGGGTCAAGCTCACAAACAAGTTCTACTATACTACAGTCCAAGCAGAGACCCGATACGCAGATACATCCTAGATAACTCAACAATAGCAAAATAGTCCATATATGTATATATACACACACATTGTATACACACACACACACACACACTATAGGACGCTCACTAGTCCATAGGTCTGTCTTAACCTGAATAGAAGGTAACATGCAAAACACACATAAAGTGGGCATGTATACCTAAACCTACCAGGGTACACAATGTCTACTATGTCCAGTTATCCATCCTTGGCGATATACGCACCTTAACCATGATCCTGAGACTCAAGCTCATATCATGGCTCATAACTATATATATATATATATATATATATATATATATGAATATAATCCATCCTAATACATAACATAAAATAAAACATCCAATATGTCATTCAATTGTTTTAGTTGACCTGACATGAATCCATGTAGGATTTAACTTTTTAGTTAATCCATTCCGTTATGTATGAATAGGTAGGAATTAACGTTTTGATCTAATTCATTCCTAATATGCCACCCGTCCCATACCGGTGCATATTATCCACAAATCCAATAATTGATGCAATAAATGATAAATTTAAACATCAATTACAATCCAGAGCATGATGTAATGATAATCAGAAATATAAACTGAGCACATTATACTAAAGTACTCAAAAGAAATTTCATAACAATCCATTTAATTCGCTAGAATAACAACAAGCAATTAAACTTTCCTTAATCCTTGACAGTATGCATATAACTAATAATATATGTAAAAACATAATCATATTATTCCATTGATATCTCATGATTATAAATCATATTACAACCATTAAATTTCTGAAACATTACTAGGCAATTAAATCCTTCATTAATAACATGCAAACTTATTCTCAATTTCATATTATTCAAAACCATACTCATAATAGTGTATAATACACATTCTATGAATTATTTACGTTAATCTCAGCCAATTTAAATCATCTGTAGCAACTTAAACGACTCTGTAACATTGTATCTATCAGAACAGTAGTTAAAAACCCAAAAATCCAAAGAAAAACACATTGCCAGCAAGGGAGCCGGCTCCATTAAAATGTATAGCCGGCTCCATTGCAAAGGAGACGCCTCCTTAAGATGTGGAGCCTGCTCCACTCTAATGGAGCCGCCTCCATTGAACGGTGGAGCCGCCTCTACTCCTCCCAGTCTCCATTTTCTCCAACTCCGGCTACTTTCTGACTTTCTGATTGCCCTTGTTAAGGCCCCTAACCATCTGTTCTAAGTTCTAGACAGTCCTAATTAATTATATGAAATAATTAGGCATCATTAACATGAATCAAAACAAGCTTATATGCAAGAAAAATCAAGATTTAATCCAAAACATAAACTAGAGGAGTTAGAGATAGAACTTGCCTCTCGGTTTTGAATTGAAACCTTAACTTCTTCTTCCTAATTTTTTAAGCGATCGTGACTGCTGTCAATGACTCCTTTGCTCTGGTTCTAACCCTCGAACAACCCTTAATCTTCCTTCTTGGTCCGGCCTAATTCTTTGGCCCAAAACCCTCTCTTTTGTCTCTCGATTTCTCTTCTATCCTCTTTGTTATTTCTCTTTCTCTAAGTATAACACAACTCACGTATAAACCTAGCCTCCTCCTCTACGGACTTAAATACATACATATAGGCAATGATATTTAACCCTAATCCTATACGTAATACAAGTCTGCTTATACAAAAAAAGAAAAATAAATAATACAACTATATAGTAATACTAATACTACCCTGTAATATTACGTATTCACATATATTTGTAACCATTTATAAATATAATATAATTATATATATATATATATATATATATATATATATATATATATATAAAACTAAATCCTCCTTATCATTATTAATTAGAATAAGAATAATAATAACCTCCGATACCCATTGGTCATAACCCTTACCGATGTAGGTCCATCCAAGTAGTCCATATGACCTTTTTATTTGGTCCACTACTACTATCCAAATTCAGCTCCTTTTTAAATTAAAAATAAAAATAAAAATAAAAATAATTAATCATTTAAAACCAACAAATAATTTACACTTAAACAAATACATCATCAAAATCAAATAACAAATAATTTCATACAACACTTAATTTAAACAAAACACTTAGCACACACTTACAATTAAAATTAATTCAATTTAACATATAACATGAAACCATATAAACACATAGCCATGTAAGTACCTAAAATACAATAAAATAAATAATTAAATTCCAATTTTATCCTTTTTAAAATTAGGGGTATTACATTCTTCCCCCCTAACAAAAGGAATTCCGTCCTCGGAATTCACAAAACTCTGAATTTTTATTGTTAAAATTCATTTCCGTTCCATTGTGGACTCTACCTCTATGTATGGTCTCCACTGAATTCCAAATCCTCATAGAAAATTTATAGTTCCTATATTTAAGAAACACAAAAAATATACGACATATATGTTGTATTTAACAACAACTCATCCTTACCCAATAGTTAGACCAGGGTACAAATCCATATTCTTCTAAATTCTATAGTATAGATTTGCAAAACTTATATGCACCCAACATTAATGTTTTAGTAATGCTAATCAATGGCTACCACCTCAATTGATAAACACAATCCGTGAAAAGTCAATGTAATACGTAAAAACTGACCTTCCTCCAAAACGCACATTGCTTCCGATATGGAAGACATCCCAATCAATCATTTCCTGATAGAAAATTCTAGTGCACGAGTTCAACTATTTACAAAATCCTACTGCCGCCGCCAAACTGTGCGTAATCCATTACAAAGGAGAGTATTTCTCTCCGACGTATCCTTAATTAAAGTCAGCGTCAAATTGTACAACTTTTGCTTTCATTTCAAACCAACCAGTGAGAGGTCTGCACTATATAATATACAAAACCTCAAACGTTGTCACACTAACCTCCTTGTGACAACAATAGCACAAAAAAAAATCTGCAAAGCGAAGTAAACACTTCCAATTATCCATAAAAACCTAGGATATATGTCCCAAGCATATCCTTCATAATCAAATTTACATTCTCGATCACATTCTCCATCTAGAGATATGAAACAAAACTGCTGTTCCAAAATCCTCATAAAGCTCCCTTTAAATAGCACTTTTCATCCATTATAACGGACATCCACATGCGATAACGTACTCCATTATCAGTGCAATGTAGAACTGATATGAAACGCCAAAGTATACATTACTGTAATTAATGTTCATAAGCAAACTTACTCAATCCATCACTCTTAATCCATATGGAATTAAAATTCTAATCAATGTCGATAATTTCTACCAACCATCCACTCCTGATTAGTCCTACTCCCATTTTGATATAATAAGGGGCAAAAATCCCCAATGGTATCCAGTTATCAATTTTCCATCTTTCTAACAGATGTTATTCTTAGAGACAGTTATATACATGTCCCTACCCATACCAATTCATCCAAACTGACATTTGATGTCTTGATGTAACATATCACTATCTAAGTGCTCCGAGAAAAAAAAAAATTTACGAATTTGACATCTCAGTCACTTCAACATCATTCACTGAACCTACTAATCCTCCTCCAGTACCTTAAGCTCTATCTGAGTAAAGTAACATTGCTTCCAAGGTCAGCTTTGATATTCTAAGTTGACCTCCTTAATTACCATAGTAATAACAAGTGTTATTATTACGCATGCTACAAATTCAACCGATTTCTCAATAATTACCCGAAGGTTTAATTACCATATCGGTCATTATGAGCATCCACTTCCCTATTACTTCCACCAGACGGAATGTGATGCAAAGTGTGAATCACCACTTCTATGCATTTAAGTCGTCTCGTGATCTATTCTATTCGTATAAACTGATATCTTACCAGCTCAAAATAGACAAAAATAAAGCCAATTTAATTTATCAGTCAACCATTATCCCAACCAGAATCCTGACCCTTGTGTAAAATCAACAATCCCTCAACTAAATCTGTGAAAAATGCTCTGTTATTTCCACTTCAGTATAGGAAATGGCTACAAAGGGTCCAGTAATCTTTGATGGTCCATCTCGACTATCTAATAAATATTAGATTAGGAGACAAAATCACTATATCCCTCCTACTGCCTGTCCTCCAAACATCTGCTTCATACCATGAACCATCATGTTTCCACTAGGATAAATAAAACAATAAGAGTTGTGAACCCCAGCCCTTACATCCTCCTTCCAATTTGTCTACAGAAAGTACCGTTAGTCTGGTACCACCAGCTTTCGTCTGCACCCATTGTTTAAATCGGAGCATCATCAAAAGCTAACTCTACAACTGAATCCATGCATCACTGATCTATTATAAACTTACCGATAATGAAAGTCAACCGGTAATTCTAATAATTGAAAGTCCACTAACTACAACTTTCCCATACCCACCGTGCACCTCTTCTTTATTTAGGTGATCGGTCTCCCCATCCTATCTTTGACACACCCTGCTTCTTTAATACAAGTAAGTGTCAATTTGACTTCTTGTCTAAATTCAAAAGAATATGCAACTTTTTCGTCCTCCAAACAAGTCATCAATTTCTTAGCAACAACCATTTGTTGCGAACTGTGACCTAAAAAAAAAATTTCCCCATATTATTTATGCAAGTGAAAAGACTTAGTTTCCTCCTCCATGTGCAACACTGGCAACTTCTACTAATGACACGCCATGGTGAATAAAATCTTGATTAAGGATAGATTGATGAAAATTTATTCAGTCTACTATCCTTAATCGGTGTCATTCCAATAAGTACTTAAACCAGTACTAAATCCTCCTTCCGTCTTGGGAATAACTTTTGAAATTTTTCAAAGAAGACGTTCTGCAAATCCTACACCTCCAATAAACCATCATAGTGTTACAGTGGTCTTTATTTACCATAATCTCATGAACACTGAATTATTAACAACCACCATTATCATGGCGTTGTTATAAAATACAGATCCATACCTAGCGTAAAGTATAGCAAACTAATCATTCTTGATTATTTGACTCGTATTGATGGTTTAACTATCCCATCCTAAATAACATACCATAATGATGCATATCCAGGTCTAATAGATTGGCTCAATTTATGTATATCTACCAAATCCTATTACCACATGCTCACAATCCTAGCGTAATATAGCGCTATTATTCTATGTTATAAGAATAGTAGTTGGCTGATCACATACTTGTGTCCCAAACTAAACCACATGTCAAATCCCGAATAATTAACGAAAATAAAACACGTATGACATACACAAAAAAAAAATAAAATCCTACTTAAAACATCGTTCTTTCTAGAAAAGAAAGTCTCATCTGAAATCAACTTGAAAAATTGTTTCGCAAAATTTCCTTTTTATAGTTTCGTAGGTAATCATCCAACCTCGAAACATATCCTTTTAAACATAACTTAAAAGCAACATTCGTTTGCCTAAGCAAATACCAAGGGCTTAACCCTCAACCTCCTTATACGCGGAATGCAAACCATCAAACGAGACTTTATAAAGTAACTTATAACATCACAACCTAATACCAATGCTCTCTTGTATGTGATATAAAATCATGAATCTCGTTCTGATAAGAAC
Source organism: Cornus florida (assembly GCF_030987335.1). Taxonomy (NCBI): domain Eukaryota; kingdom Viridiplantae; phylum Streptophyta; class Magnoliopsida; order Cornales; family Cornaceae; genus Cornus; species Cornus florida. The sequence goes on from NW_026775577.1 coordinate 69,586,355, forward strand.
TCCATCACATTCCCAAACTCCTGAAGAGTACTTCTTATATATCTCTTTTAGAGATGATAAGAAAGTTTAACTATATGTAGATTGATCAACACCAATTCTACTACTATTATTCGTTATACTACTTGCAAATAAGATCATCCTCGATCGATCCTTCATCTTCTAGATTTAGTACCCTCTTTCTTGGATACGCTGAAATATCCTCCATTAGGATCCTCTTTGGGCTCATCCTCTTCGCTTGTCTCCTTTTTGAGAACAACTGAAGTCGTGTTGGCCTCGATATGCGGTGACCTATTACGTACACCTAAATCCTTCCTTGGTTTATACATTTAAAGTAATGCCAACCTGGAACTAAACCTTCAATCTCAAATTCTGCCTTCTGGCAAAGAAATCGACAACGTACCCTTTTATTCCTTTGGGTCTTTATCGCTTTCGCCCTGGACCTCATCCTCTTCCTAGTGTTAACCATTCCGTGACTACAGAATATAATTGACGTTATCTCCTCCTAACGAACCGTAGATAGAGTACAACGAATCCTAATATGGGCTCTAAGTTTTAAGAGACGCAATGCGGAAGTCATATAACGAAAGACGCTCCTAAGGACACTTGAACCTGGAGTTCTCTGATACCAACTGTGATACCCCCGGATTCTCAGATGCGGGTTGGCCAGGCCCACGCTCGAATACCCGAGGATATCATAAACAAATAGGTAATAATCAAACACAGAATACAACAAATGACAATAAGAATAACTGAAATGCTGATCAGAAACTAAAATGATAAATAATACCTCATAAAAAAATTCTTCGGATACAAGAAATCCTCTAATATATACAACTCGGGAATCCATAATATGTGGACCACTGGAAAACCAAAACTGAACAACCAACGGTCTACAACTAGATACTGAAATCATAAAGAGAACTCCTATGAAGACAATCCAAAAGAATGACGTAGACGATCACTGCTCAGCACGAACAATCCCTACTCTTAACGAATACCTAAAAAATGATGGTCGGTCAGGCCCACAAACAAGTTCTACTCTGCTACAGTCTAAGTAGAGACCCGATACGTAGATACATCCTAGATAACTTAACAATAGCTAAATAGTCCATATATGTATATACACACACACTATAAGACGCTTACTAGTCCATAGGTCTGTCTCAACCTGAATAGAAGGTAACATGCAAAATCCACATAAAGTGGGCATGTATACCTAAACCTACCAGGGTACACAATGTCTACTATATCCAGTTATCCATCCTAGGCGATATACGCACCCAAACCATGATCCTGAGACTCAAGCTCATATCATAACTCATAACTATATATATATATATATATATATGAATATAATCCATCCTAATACAGAACATAAAATAAAACATCCAATATGTCATTCAACTGTTTTAGTTAACTTGACATGAATCCATATAGGATTTAACTTTTTAGTTAATTCATTCTTTTATGTATGAATAGGGAGGAATTAGCGTTTTGATATAATCCATCCCTAATATGCCACCGTCACATATTGGTGCATATCATCCACAAATCCAATAATTGATGCAATAAATGATAAATTTAAACATCAATTACAATCCAGAGCATGATGTAATGATAATCAGAAATATAAACTAAGCACATTATACTAAAATACTGAAAAGAAATTTCATAACAATCCATTTAATTTGCTAGAATAACAAAAAGCAATTAAACTTTCCCTAATCCTTGACAACATGCATATCCGTAATTAAATATGTAAAAACATAATCATATTATTCTGTTGATATCTCATGATTATAAATCATATTACAACCATTAAATTTTTGAAACATTACTAGGCAATTAAATCCTTCATTAATAATATGCAAACTTATTCTCAATTTCATATTATTCAAAACCATACTCATAATAGTGTATATTACACATTCTATAAATTATTTACGTCTATCTCAGTCAATTTAAATCATCTATAGCAACTTAAATGACTCTGTAACATTGTATCTATCAAAATAGTAGCTAAAAACCCAAAAATCCAAAGAAAAACACATTGCCAGCAAGGGAGCCAGCTCCATTAAAATGTAGAGCTGGCTCCATTGCGAAGGAGCCGCCTCCTTAAGATGTGGAGCCTGCTTCACTCTAATGGAGCCGGCTCCATCAACTCTGGCTACTTTCTAAATTTCTGATTGCCCTTGTTAAAGTTCCTAACCCTCTATTCTAAGTCCCAAGCAATCCCAATTAATTATATGAAATAATTAGGCATCATTAATATGAATCAAAACAAGCTTATATGCAAAAAAAAATCAAGATTTAATCCAAAACATAAACTAACCATAGAAACAGTTTTAATTCAATTCAAGCATGCATATTAGATCAATTTTAATATAAAATTAATTCCTGGAGACTACCTAGGCATGTATAGAACACAAGTCTAGGGGAAGGAGTTAGAGATAGAACTTGCCTTTAGGTTTCGAATTGAAACCTTAACTTATTCTTCCAAGTTTTTCTGGCGATCGTGATTGTCGTCAAGGACTCCTCTGCTTTGGTTCTAACCCTCGAACGACCCTCAACCTTCCTACTTGGTCCGGCCTAATTCTTTGGCCCAAAACCCTCTTTTTTGTCTTTCGGTTTCTCTTCTCTCCTCTCTGTTATTTCTCTTTCTCTAAGTATGACACAACTCACGTATAAACCTAGCCTCCTCCTCTACAGACTTAAATACATATATATAGGCAATAATATTTAACCCTAATCCTATACGTAATACAAGTCTGCTTATACAGAAAAAGAAAAATAAATAATATAACTATACAGTAATACTAATACTACCTTATAATATTACGTATCCACATATCTATGTAACCATTTATAAATATAATGTATATATATATATATTTATATATATATATAAATATAGATATAACTAAATCCTCCTTATCATTATTAATTAGAATAAGAATAATAATAACCTACAATACCCATGGGTCATAACGCTTACCCATGTAGGTCTATCTAAGTAGTTTATATGACTTTTTTATTTGGTCCACTACTACTATCCAAATTCAACTCCTTTTTAAATTAAAAATTAAAATAAAAATAAAATAATTAATCATTTAAAACCAAAAAATAATATACAATTAAACAAATACATCATCAAAATCAAATAACAAATAATTTCATATAACACTTAATTTAAACAAAACACTTAAGCACACACTTACAATTAAAATTAATTCAATTAAACATATAACATGAAACCATATAAACACATAGCCATGTAAACACCTAAAATACAATAGAATAAATAATTAAATTCTAATTATATCCTTTTTAAAATTAGGGGTTTTACAGCTGTCATGGAGACCGCAAGGTATATGTATAGTTTCTCTTCCGGTATGGCTCGAGACAGTATTGGGGGAGAACTAAGGTATTGCTTTAGTTCTTTGAACGCCTGCTCACACTTTGGGGTCCATTCAAAAGCCTTCCTTAGCATATGAAAGAAAGGTAGGCATTTGTCAGTTGACTGAGAGATTAGCCTACTCAAGGTAACAATCTTCCCTGTTAGTCATTGTAGATCCTTAGTTGATCTTGGCAATCTCATGTCAATGATTGCTCTGATCTTTTTTGGATTGGCCTCAATTCCTCTTCTGCTTACCATATATCCCAAGAACTTTCCTGAGGAAACCCCAAAGGCACACTTGCTGGGGTTAAGTTTCATCTTATGCCTCCTAAGCACCTCGAAGGTCTCCTATAGGTCAGTCAAGTGGTCTTCAGCTTTTAAGCTTTTCACCAACATGTCATCAACATATACCTCCATGTTTCTACCAATTTGATACTTAAACATTGCATTCACCATCCTCTAGTATGTTGCACCAGCATTCTTGAGCCCAAAAGACATTACTTTATAACAGTATAAACCTCTATCAGTGATGAAGGCCATTTTTTCTCTATCTGAGGTGTACATAGATATCTAGTTGTATTCAGAATATGCATCCATGAAACTTAGGAGTTCGTGTCCAGCCGTTCCTTCAACGAGCATATTGATTCTTGGGAGAGGAAAGCTATCCTTTGGGCAAGCTTTGTTACGGTCGGTGAAATCTACACATAGCCTCCACTTTTCATTTTCCTTCTTCACTAGGACCATGTTTGTCAGCCAGTCGGGGTAGTACACCTCTGGAAAAAAATTGGCTTTTAAGAGCTTTTTCACATCTTCTGCTATAGCCTGATTCCTCTTTAGAGCGAAAGTCCACCTCTTTTGTCTGACAGGTTTGAAGTTAGGATTTACATTTCGGCGGTGCTCTATGATAGTTGGGTCTATACCAGGCATGTCTTCATGCGCCCATGCAAATACGTCTTAATTCTTCTTGAGAAATTGAGTAAGTTCATTTTTGATACCTAGGGGAAGTAAAGACCCTGTACTCACTTTCTTCTCGGGTTTACCATGTGACGGCCTTGATTTTTCAAGCTAGTGCGTCCTGTGATGAACCAAAGATTAACCCGATAACGGATCTAAATGAAGAAGTGGAAACAGAAAACATGACCCTGAAGATGTAATGCATCTCTAAGAAGCCAGAGTGACCTTCCATGAGGCCACAGATGTCAACGAGAACAATGCAGAAATAAATGATCAGAAAAAGACCGAACATGCCCTCAAGGGCAAAATAATCTTTTCACATGGAAGCAACGTCCTTGGGAATGTACATTATTCCTAAGACACATACATGACTTCCCATAAAGTCATGTGACTCAAAAGAAAGCAGCGGAAATAAATTAAAAGAAAACCGGACAAATTTAGCCCCAAAGGCAAAATGGTTATTCTGAAAATATAAAATCGGGTGCTACTGAGCACACCACTGGAAAGATAGCGAAAAATTAATCAAGTTAGACCCAAGAATCACTTGATTCGGAGTCTGGATGAAGAAGATATGAAACTCCAAAGTTTCATAAAATTAAACTTTTGGGTTTGAAATCAGTGCGGCAAGAGTACTTTATAAGGGGTAAAATGTTCATTTTAGAAAAAACTAAATGCAACTAAGCATACCATTAGATAGACAAGGAAAAATTAATAAATCTAGACTCAAGAATCACTTGATTTGGAGTCCGGATGAAGAAGATATGAAACGTCAAAGTTTCAAAAAAATCAACTTTTGGGTTTAAAATCAGTGTGGCAAGGGTACTTTACAAGGGCTTAAATGGTATTTTTAGATAGAATTGGATACAACTGTGCATACCGTTGGATAGACAAGAAAAAATTAATAAACTTACACTCAAAAATTGCTTGATTTGGAGTCGGGACGAAGAAGATATGAAACGTCAAAGTTTCAAAAAAAAAACTTTCCGGATTAAAAATCTGGGCAGGAATAGTGTTTTGACAGCAAGCACCATTTGATTTTTTTTCCCAGAACTGAGGCTAAAAATGGACCCTTAAACGAATTTTTCTAGAAAAATATGAAGAAGAAACCCCACTTAAAATCACGTTTTCTACCCGGCTACCTGGAAGGAAACAAAAAAAACACGCTATAAAATCCCTAAAATGACCCCTAGATCAGCATAGGTCAAGAGAGTCCAAAAAGCTGCTACATAGATTTTTTTCAGAATCTGTCACAACTGAGAGCAAAAACGGGCTATCAAATTAATTTTTCTGGAAAAACACGAAAAAGAAACCCCTCCCGAAATCGAGTTTTCTACCCGACAACATAAAGAAAATGAAAAAAAACACACTATGAAATGCCCAAAATGCCCCTAGATCAGTAAAGGGTCAAAAACTCAGAAAATGCAACTTTGCACCAAGTATGCATTTGACCCTAAATGCATTTCTAGGTTGAAATGAATGTGCACGTAAGTGTAATAGATGATTTTAAGTGCGCGAGAATGGTCCACGGCTCTCAAGAAGCCCTGACTCAAAATCTGACCCCCCGACGGCCAAATATGAGAAAAATGGACTTGAAATGGAAAATTTGAAATTCAAAAATATAAAATGGAGTCAAATTACCGTTTGAGCCTTGGCCACATTTTAAACATGATTAATAAGACCCTATGGAAGAAAAAGAATGGAATTCCCACACCCGATGCAAACATGGTGAAGTAATGACTTGCGATTTTTCAATATTTTCATTATATTTCATGAAGTCAAGAATTTCATAAGATGCCATATAAATGTCATTGACCTCTGGCCTCATCTCATGCAAGTCAAATACATCGTAAAAGGTGTACTTATGTACACATTACATATATGGAATCATGGATACAAGTTTTGACATATAAAATACGAAATGACATTTCATGCTAACATTTGCATGAAATGGAAATTTAAAAGCTACAAGTCATCCAAGGAATGATGAGTATCACGAACCAAGCCTTCGTACCTGAAACAAATTCCAGTAACTTTGGGGTGAGTAACATAAAGCTACTCGTAGGAAATGAGCAGGCATTGACCTAGCATTTTACAAAATTATCACCTTAAGGTGAAACAAGTTAAAGGGGCTTATGCCACCTAACGTCTATGTTAAAATGAGACTCAGGGAGCATCCTAAGCTACCTTAGAGTATTTCTAGTATAAACCACATCATTCATGCAATTTAAACAATATAGGAGCACGCGGTACACGCAACAAGATATTCAATATACAAGTATATGTACACAAGTATACAATCAATATTGAAATGCACTTAAGACAAGTATACAAGACACAAATATACTAGGTTATCTAGTAAGTAAATCATCAATATATAAGTGTACACACCAAGTGCGCTAAGCAATATTGAAATAGAATACAACATATATATATTCAAGTATACATTTTAAAGTATACTAAGCAATGTTGACATACATGGCATACAAGTATATAAATCCAAGTATACAAAGCATTTTTGATATATAAGGCGCACAAGCATATAAATACAAGTATACTAAGCAAGAAATGAAGTACCATGCGTCCAAGCACAAGTTAAAAGTGATCCACAATTACAATTAGGAATTGAATGCGAAATCAACCAATGGCGGAAAGATGAAGGACATATGGCCTCAATGACCAAACCAGTGATCTCGGGTTACTAGCCCGCAAGGAACTACCTAGTGCGCACTATATGTTGTAGAGGGAACTCTCATCCCCCGTACTAGAGACATACTCTAGCTTTAACATATTACATGTCCATACAAGCTTTCCAAAAATCATCAAGTTGTGCAACAAGTATATCACATATACACAATGCACATTGCCAATTACCATGCACAACTAAGTCATGGAATACACACAAGATATACTATAGGCCTTCAAGCTACAATGGCATATTAAATATCATATAAGTATAATGTGTATACAACAAGTTAAATCATAATTTCTACTCATGGAATACCATCTTGTAATCATACACCAAGTTGCAAATTATAAGTTAATCAAGAATATGACATCAATACTTAATTACCTCAATGAAAGCATACAAATGAAACTTAATTAAATTAAATAATTAAATTCTCAAGATTACAAAACAACTCCAAAAATTCTAAATATATTATATGTCAAAGGTCATAGCAAAGCCTAATTTAATTTCAAGTTAAAAGCCAATTCTACCTTAGTTACAACAAGGTAAATTAAGATCAATGTCAAGAAAATAATTAAATAAATTTCTCAAAACTCATTCAAATATTCTCTATTTAATATATATTAAAGAACATGTCAAGACATTGTTTAAAATCAAGTTACAAGTTAATTCTACACTAGGTACAACTAGGAGAATTAAATTTCGTACAAGAAAATAATTAAATAAAGTTTTCCAAACTCATTCAAATATTCTCAATTTAATATATGTTAAAGAATATATCATATTCATTACATATATGAAGTCAAATATCAATTTAAATGAATGTAACACTTGAATAGAAATTAATTAAACTGACTAATTAATTTCTCTAGAATTTAAATCAATTTCAAATGGCTCCAAATAATTATATGCCAATGGCACTATCATGGTAATCACATATATCAACTCAAAAACTTAATTAAGTAAGTGGAGCAATTAAATAGAAATTAATTAATTTTAAATAATTAAATCTCTAGGTTCTAAAACAACTCCAAATGACTTTATACTAATACAAGTTATAGATGAAGTAAGGCCTTCAAGAATATCATGTCTTATCTTAATTTCATGCAAGGTACTACAACCTATTAAGTTAGAAATTAAGTATAAAACATGTAAACAATTTATTATAAGGTATAAAAACAATTAAAATACTTAGATTAAAAACCTAAATCACCCCCTACCTCACAAGGGGATTGTTCCTCTTGAATTCAAAGCAAACAAAGGAATTTTGAATTTCCTTCAAGGGCTATATAAAGGAAGGTGAGGCAAGTGTTTTGTGCTCCATGCTTTTGAGTCCAAGGTGAGTGGAAGGAGGTCAAAACCAAAGTTTTAAGCCTAGGTTAATGGTTTCCTTCAATGGTGGCTAAGGTTTTATGTGAGGAAGATGTTGACATAAAAATCATGTAAAATGAAATATTAACCCCCTTTGGTGTAATCCTCCACTCACTTGGTCAAAGCAAGTCAATTACACCTAGTCTTGCACCATGCCTACACACACACAAAAGCTAGACTTTAATTAGAAGCCTACACTTGTCATTAATCCAATGGTTCATTCTAGGCTGAATCTAAAGCCTACACGTGTCAACAATCCAAGCCAACAAGTGCACCAATGCTAGGCCAACAAGTGGGTGAATCTCCACCCTTCACATGTCATCATCCAAGGCTTCCAAGTGTTAACCAATGAGACGCTTACAAGTGGACCAATGAGAGCGCGACACTTATCACACTTTTCGGTAATTACAAAAAGGTCCTTTTTGAAAATATCTTCCAAAATAAATTACAAAAAGGTCCCTAAGAAATAAATAATTACTTTCTATAATTACGAAAAAATCCCAAAAACAAATAATGTTTCTGAAGAAACTATGCATCCATGCCCTTTATGGAAAAGTAAGCCACTAGCATACTTTTCTACAAAAAGTAAAAATACAAATATCATGAAAATAACATATCATGGATGCATGCAAAATCGGAACCTAATCTGAGCAAAAAAAAGGAGGTTAAGTGAAGAAAATCATTCTCGGAAAAAAGACGAAAAGTGAATAGTGTCCAAAAAATGAAAAAAAAAGTGAAAATGATTCGGTCCTTAAAAGAAGTTGTCAATCCATAGGAAAGAGTCTCGGAAACCATTTTTGAGCACTCGGGACGACACTAAGTGATGAGTAACTGAACTCAGAAAAGAAAATTCAACGAAAAAAAAAGAAAAAAAAAATTTATCCGCAAAATTTTAGAAAAAGGAAAGAAAGGAAAATAACCGGGTCATTACAACCTATCCTCCTTAAGGAAATTTCGTCCCTGAAATTAGGAACATCCCTAGGAAAACCGAATAAGGACCGAACACAAGGTCACACCGAGGAAAAGATCTTAAAGAACTAAAGAACAACTCCAGAAGCCTTAAGATCCAATTGAAGGAACGCGAAACCACGAACCGAAAACAACTCATCGAATGAATCGGCATGTCAAGTCAATGTCAACCACTGAGAGAATCCCAAGACAATGAAACATCAAAACACGACAAAAGAAAAGAATGATATAGCAGTACAAACAGTGACCAGAACCCGCCCACGAGGTACTCAAATGTGAGGTAGCAATGATAGTGACTAGCACCTGCCCACACTTACTCGTCAGTAAGGTAGCATCGACAACAATTAGCACCCTCCCAGAACACACAACTTTGTACGGTAGCATGACAGTATAAGACACTAGTTCATAACCTGCCCTAACCAGTTCAACTCTGAAAAACCTATCGATACGAAGACATCAAGGTCGAAAATGATCATTACCAAAAGCACTACGGGAACCAGGCATCTTGTGAGAGCTGGGATAGCTAATCCTAAAACTCTGACAATAATGTCACAGACATCGTTACGCTTAAGGCCTTAAATCCTCAGTGCAAGTAGAGTCAGCAACTCTTACATTGCAAGACACCCTTATCAATAACCTTCGATCACGAATCCAAAGCCTGACAAGTCTATGCCCTCAAGCCAATGGATCGGACTCCACGAAACCGAAAGACACCATCCCAAGCAGACCTATCCTAAGGTCAGAAATGGAAACAAAATGCTAGATTAAAATCCCTATCATGGACAACTAAGTCCTCAAAACAGAAGTCTACCACGTAGCTCACTCACGAAAATCCCGACAACCAAGGTCACAAAACCCCAACTTAAGTGTAGGAAAATGAAACAGTACAACCAGCTACTCACATATCGCATACTCTCAAAATTAAATTATATAAATTAAATAATACCTTAGCATTAAGCACACAGTACACATAAGGTAAATGAAACATGCCACCTATCACATAGGGGTCAAATAAATGACAACACGCTATACACCACTAACGGTACTAGCATGTTAACGGATACCGTAAATGAAAATACACCATCTACGTCCACATATAATTACCACATAGTCATATATCCTAAGCATGTTTCTAAGGCATGCCCTAAAATAATGGCTCATAAACATGTAAAAAGAGATCATACAAATGGTAAGTTCATAAAATAAAAAGAAATGAATGGAATGCCTCTCAAAAGACACCACGTAGAAAACGTACAACCGAACCTGGATGAGTCCAATCTCTCACTACGAGGAAAGGAACTATCCCCCAAATGACCACTAAGGTTCGTGAAACAAGGAGTCTATAAGTCTTTCCCAAGACTAGCCCCTACCTAAGGTGGAACCCTAACGCCACACAAAATGAAACAACGATGCAATAGATAATCCCAACACTAGCTATTACGAGACATCAGCAGAGAACTCAACTTAAGATGTCAACGAGTTCGATGAGAATTGGACAGGATTCTATCGGAAACGTAAAATGATAAGGGAGAGTAATTAATTGCATCAATGCAATTAATTACACGAAACGCTCATATCCAACTGTAGCTCATAAGAGCTGTCCAAGGCAACCCAAGAAGGATCCTAAGTCAACATACCTATCCAAATCCCTAATCATCATTTTAAGAAGATGTGACACGGAGACCTCACCGTTGAGGTTCACGAAGACAAGCCTCCCAAATCCCCAAGGAAGGAGTGGAGTCAACCCCAACTTATCGTCCCATGATGCTAGAAACAAGACCCCAGTGATGTCATCACATCAAGGTCACCACGAAACCCCAAGAGACTATACCAAAACCCCGGACACTCCTCGACCTCGTCGTGAAGCCACGAAGGAAATGAGACGAAACGATGCCTACCTGGCCCGCGCCTCATTCCACCAGACAAAAGCTGTAACTCTATGCTCACCTGAGCCTTACTCGTATCAACCGTCAGAACAAGGTCTCGAAACAACTAAACCGACAAAAGGGATAAGAAGGTTCTCGTCGTGGGTTCCTTACAGAATAAATTGCACCTACCCAAGGAAGAAACTCATCAAAACATATATCCAAGGGATACGACAAACCCCAAGAATCTCTCTACCAACCAAGCTGCAACAACATGCAATGTCAAAACAAGACATAAAAAGTAAACAGCTAGCATACAACATAACAACAGGCTACCTACTCACACAAGTAGTAAAAATCACATAAAGCATGTTAGTGTATACAGGCGAAGGATGTAAAGCATGATGATATACTGCATATAGTCATGCTAAGATGAACAAGCATATATAACATGTTAAAGCAGACAAGCATAAATAACATGGTAACTCAGACAAGTGCGTACAATGTACTAAGGCCAACAAGCATAAACAGTATGCTAAGGCAAACAAGTACATATAACATGCTATGATAAACAAGCATATACCATATGCTAAGATAAATAAGCACAAATCGTATATTAAAGCGGCTAAGGTAAGCTTGTAAGCAAATTGCCACATAAGCAAACAGACAAGTTATCAATTCAAAACATGTTATCAAGAATCAATTAAACATATAAAGCATGGAAACACAAGCATGATATGCACCCAAAACCCGCCGTCCAAGGTATTCGAACCTAGGAGCTCTGATATCACCTGTGACGGCCCTGGTTTTTTAAGCCAGTATGTCCTATGATGAATTGAAGATTGACCCGATAACGGATCCAAATGCGGAAGTGGAAATAGAAAACATGACCCTGGAGATGCAATGCATCTCTAAGAAGCCAGAGTGACCTTCCATGAGGCTACAGATCTCAACGAGAACAATGCAGAAATGAATGATCAGAAAAAGACCGAACATGCCCTCAAGGGCAAAATAGTCTTTTCACATGGAAGCAACGTCCTTGGGAATGTACATATTCCTAAGACACATATGTGACTTCCTATGAGTCATGGGACTTAAAAGAAAGCAGCGGAAACAAATTAAAAGAAAATCGGACAAATTTAGCCCCAAGGGCAAAATGGTTAATTCTGAAAATATAAAATTGGGTGCTATCGAGCACACCATTGGAAAGATAGTAAACAATTAATCAAGTTAGACCCAAGAATCACTTGATTCGGAGTCCAGATGAAGAAGATATGAAACTCTAAAGTTTCATAAAATCAAACTTTTGGGTTTGAAATTAGTGCGGTAAGGGTACTTTACAAGGGGTAAAATGGTCTTTTCTGACAAAACTAGATGCAACTAAGAATACCATTAGATAGATAAGAAAAAATTAATAAATCTAGACTCAAGAATTACTTGATTCGGAGTCCGAATGAAGAAGATATGAAACGTCAAAGTTTCAAAAAAACTAACTTTTGGGTTTAAAATCAATGCGGTAAGGGTATTTTACAAAGGGTAAAATGGTATTTTTAGATAGAATTGCATGCAACCGTGCATACAATTGGACTAAAAAATCGCTTGATTTGGAGTCGGGACGAAGAAGATATGAAACATCAAAGTTTAAAAAAAAAACTAACTTTCCGGATTAAAAATCTGGGCAGGAATAGTGTTTTGACAGCAAGCACCATTTGATTTTTTCCCCAAAATTGAGGCTAAAAACGGATCCTTAAATGATTTTTTTTTGGAAAAACACGAAGAAGAAACCCCCTTAAAATCATGTTTCCTACCTGGCTACACAGAAGGAAACCAAAAAAACACACTGTAAAATCCCTAAAATACCCTCTAGATCAACATAGGTCAAGAGAGTCCAAAAAGCTGCTACATAGATTTTTTTCAGAATCTATCCACAACTGAGAGCAATCACGGGCTGTCAAATGAATTTTTCTGGGAAAACATGAAAAAGAAACCCCTCCCGAAATCGAGTTTTCTACCTGACTAAGCGAGAGAAAATGAAAAAAAATACACTGTGAACTGCCCAAAATGGCCCTAGATCAATAAAGGGTCAAAAACTCAGAAAATGCAACTTTGCACCAAGTATGCATTTGGCCCTAAATGCATTTCTAGGTTGAAATGAATGTGCACGCAAGTGTAATAAATGATTCAAAGCACGCGGGAATAGTCCACGGCTCCCGAGAATCCCCAACTCAAAATCCGACTCCTCAACGGCCAAATATGAGAAAAATGGATTTGAAATGGAAAATTTGAAATCCAAAAATATAAAATGGAGTCAAATTACCCTTTAGCCCTTAGCCACACTTCAAACATGATTAATAAGACTCTATGGAAGAAAAAGAAATGAATTCCCACACATGATGCAAACATGGTGAAGTAATGACTTGCGATTTTTCAATATTTTCATTATATTTCATGAAGTCAAGAATTTCGTAAGATACCATATAAATGTCATTGGCCTCCGGCCTCATCTCATACAAGTCAAACACATCGTAAAAGGTGTACTTATGTACCCATTACATATATGGAATCAAGGATACAAGTTTTGACATATAAAATACAAAATGACATTTCATGCTAACATTTGCATGAAATGGAAATTTAAAAGTTACAAGTCATTCAAGGAATGATAAGCATCACACCAGGCCTTCGTACCTGAAACAAATCCCCAGTAACTTCGGGGTGAGTAACATAAAGCTACTCGTAGGAAATGAGCATGTATAGACCTAGCATTTTACAAAATTATCACCTTAAGGTGAAACAAGTCAAAGGGACTCACGCCACCTAACGTCTATGTCAAAATGAGACTTGGGGAGCATCCTAAGCTACCTTAGAATATTTCTAGCATAAACCACATCATTCATGCAATTTAAATAACATAGGAGCACGCGGTACACGTAACAAGATATTCAATATACAAGTATACGTATACAATCAATATTGAAATGCACTTAAGACAAGTATACAAGACACAAGTTTACTAGGTTATCTAGGAAGTAAATCATCAATATGCAAGTGTACATACCAAGTGTGCTAAGCAATATTGAAATAGAATACAACATATATATTCAAATATACATTTCTAAGTATAATAAACATTGTTGACATACATGGCATCCAAGTATACAAAGCATTTTTGATATATAAGGCGCATAAGCATACAAATAAAAGTATACTAAGCAAGAAATGAAGTACCATGCGCCCAAGCACAAGTTAAAAGTAATGCACAATTACAACTAGGAATTGAATGTGAAATCAACCAATGGCGGAAAGACAAAGGACATATGGCCTCAATGACCAAACCAGTGATCTCGGGTTACTAGTCCGCAAGGAACTACCTAGTGCGCACTATCTGTTGTAGAGGGAACTCTCATCCCCCGTACTAGAGACATACTCTAGCCTTAACTTATTACAATGTTCATACAAGCTTTCCAAAAATCATCAAGTTGTGCAACAAGTATATCACATATACACAATGCACATTGCCAATTGCCATGCACAATCAAGTCATGGAATACACACAAGATATGATACAGGCCTTCAAGCTACAATGGCATATTAAATGTCATATAAGTATAATGTGTATACAACAAGTTAAATCATAACTTATTCTCATGGAATATCATCTTGTAATCATACACCAAGTTGCAAATTATAAGTTAAGCAGGAATATAACATCAATACTTAATTACCTGAACGAAAGCATACAAATGGAACTTAATTAAATTAAATAATTAAATTCTCAAGATTACAAAGCAACTTAAAAAATTCTAAATATATTATATGTCAAAGGTCATAGTAAAGCCTAATTTAATTTCAAGTTCCAAGCCAATTCTACCTTAGTTATAATAAGGTAAATTATGATCAATGCCAAGAAAATAATTAAATAATTTTCTCAAAACTCATTCAAATATTCTCTATTTAATATATATGAAAGAACATGTCAAGACATTGTTTAAAATCAAGTTACAAGTTAATTCTACACTAGGTACAACTAGGTGAATTAAATTTCATACAAGAAAATAATTAAATAAAGTTTTCCAAACTCATTCAAATATTCTCAATTTAATATATGTTGAAGAACATACCATGCTCATTACATATATCAAGTCAAATGTCAATTTAAATGAATGTAACACTTGAATAGAAATTAATTAAACTAACTAATTAATTTCTCTAGAATTTAAATCAATTTCAAATGACTCCAAATAATTATATGCCAATGGTACTATCATGGTAATCACATATATCAACTCAAAAACTTAATTAAGTAAGTGAAGCAGTTAAATAGAAATTAATTAATTTTAAATAATTAAATCTCTAAATTCTAAAACAACTCCAAATGGCTTTATACTAATACAAGTTATAGATCAAGTCATGACTTTCAAGAATATCATGTCCTATCTTAATTTCATGCAAGATACTACAGCCTATTAATTTAAAAATTAAGTATAAGACATGTAAACAATTTATTGTAAAGTATAAAAATAATTAAAACACTTAGATTAAAAACCTAAATCACCCCCCCTCACAAGAGGATTGTTCCTCTTGAATCCAAAACAAACAAATGAATTTTTGAATTTCCTTCAAGGGTTATATAAGGGAAGGTGAGACAAGTGTTTTGAGTCCAAGGTGAGTGGAAGGAGGTCAAAGCCAAGGTTTTAAGCCTAGGTTAATGGTTTCCTTCAATGGTGGCTAAGGTTTTATGTGAGGAAGATGATGAAATAAAAATCATGTAAAATGAAATATTAACCCCCTTGGTGTAATCCTCCACTCACTTGGTCAAAGCAAGTCAATTACACCTAGTTTTGCACCATGCCTACACACACACAAAAGCTAGACTTTAATTAGAAGCCTACACTTGTCATTAATCCAATGGTTCATTCTAGGCTGAATCTAAACCTACACGTGTCAACAATCCAAGCCAACAAGTGCACCAATACTAGGCCAACAAGTGGGTGAATCTCCACCCTCCACATGTCCTCATCCAAGGCTTCCAAGTGTTAACCAATGAGACGCTTACAAGTGGACCAATGAGAGCGCGACACTTATCACACTTTTCGGTAATTACAAAAAGGTCCTTTTTGAAAATATCTTCCAAAATAAATTACAAAAAGGTCCCTAAGAAATAAAATAATTACTTTCTATAATTACAAAAAAATCCCAAAAACAAATAATGTTTCCGAAGAAACTATACATCCATGCCTTTTACGGAAAAGTAAGCTACTAGCACGCTTTTCTTCAAAAAGTAAAAGTACAAATATCATGGAAATAACATATCATGGATGCTTGCAAAATCGGAACCTAATCTGAGCACAAAAAGTGAGGTTACGCGAAGAAAATCATTCTCGGGAAAAAAACGAAAAGTGAATAGTGTCCAAAAAATGAAAAAAAATGAAAATGATTCGGTCCTTAAAGGAAGTTGTCCATCCATAGGAAAGAGTCTCAGAAACTATTTCCGAGCACTCGAGACGACACTAAATGATGAATAACAGAACTCAGAAAAGAAAATTCAACAAAAAAAAAAAAAGAAAAAAAAATTATCCGTAAAATTTGAGAAAAAGAAAGGGAAGGAAAATGACCGGGTCATTACAACCTACCCTCCTTAAGGAAATTTCGTCCCCGAAATTAGGAACATCTCGAGGAAAACTGAACAAGGACCGAACACAAGGTCACACCGAGGAAAGGCTTTCTGGGAAATGTCCCACATGCTTAGGTAAGGGAAATGTGAACTGCTTTTATGTGGTGACATTATCTCCAATTGGTATGAAGGCTTTTTGGGATAAAACCCAAGAACAAAGTCATGCGGGCTCGAGCCCAAAGCGGACAATATCATACCATATGGTGGAGTGGATCGTTACATAAAACCTTTGATAGGTTATGCTCATAACAGTAGTGCATATCGTTTTCTTGTGCATAAATCATATAATGAAAATAAGGATAAGCATAGATGTAGCAAGAGGGCTAGAACGTCTAAATCTTTTGGTCTTAATTTTCTAGCATGTTTATTGGAGAATGAGTCACAAATCTTTTTTTTTAAATTAATTATGTGATATAATTAATCATGTGATATAATATGAAACTATATTGTTATGCAAGTTCAATATTATTTTTATAAATGTTTACTTTTATTTGATACTATAATATTGAACTATGTAGTTGAATTACTTAATGTACATTGTAATTCAAATTTACAACATAATTTATTTAATATGTGATATTATTGAATTTGTATGAATTCATGACTGGTTTGTGTATGTAATACAACAAACAAAAATTGATTAGTCTAGCTATGTCAATTCTCCCGATAGTCATGGAAAAAAGATCAGTACTAGTGTTTAAAGACACGTATAGCTGTGAATGGGCTAAATAAGATAAGATTTTCTGATAACTTTAAAGTGTTTAGTGGAAAATGTTATGGATACAATAAGCAAGTACACTGAGACAAGCTAAATTAAGCTAGTTAGCTATAATGTACAATTTAGCTGAAAGCTAAAATGTTACTGAGTTGCAAATTAGTTAGCTTAGCCATAAGTTAAAATAATTAATGAGGTGCACAGAACCTAAGAGGAAGATGAAAATCTGTTAGTTGGTGAGGTAAATTTGTTAGTTGGTGATGAAAATCTGTTAGTTGGAAGATGAAAATCTGTTAGTTTATGAACCATACATGAATCAAATATGGAATAGATTCCGCTAATAATTTTTTGCGGATTTCTAGACGAGCGTGTTTCTCTCCGCAAGGAGATGAACGTGGTATATTTACTTTCTTAAATCCGTTTCCGGGTGAATGAGAAATTAGCTCCAAAGTATGGTATTTTGATAAGCCTAAATGGGAATGCAAAATGTGGGAAGTGTTTGTCCCACATAGAAAAAATGTTGAAACAAATTGAAATTTAAATAAGCTGAGTTTAGGATTTAAGCTTGGGCTTGGGCCTAATTGTAAAGTCCAGATTATTCTTTTTTGGAATTTTGGATTGGGCCTAATTTTGAGCTGGGCTTATTTAAATGGGTTTCACAAATGTGTGGGTTTTTTGGATGGTTGGTTTTTTGAATTAAAAAACTACTTTTTAGTTTTTCTAAAAGGTTACGCCTTTTAAATTAAAAAACCATATTTTAGTTTTTCTAAAGGGTTACACCTTTTAAATTAAAAAAAAAAAAAAACCACTTTTTAGTTTTTTTAAAGGGTTACACCTTTTTTCGAACCATCATAACCCATGGTTGCCCCCACTCGAAAAGGCACATTGCAACCTATTGGAATGGATGTGTCTATTGGTGAACAGACACCATGTGAACCATTGCAACCTATTGGAATAGATGTGTCTAGTGGTGAACAGACACCATGTGAACCATTGCAACCTATTGCAATTGTTGTGTCCAATAATGAAGAGATACACCCAATTCGAAAAGGCATTTCTGTTTCTATAAATACCCCCCCCCCCTTTAGATCATTTGCAAGTGGTTCATTTCTTTCATTTTCTTCTATCTCCCTCTCTAGACTTAAATCCAACCCAAGTGGGTTCAAACCATAGGTTAAGTGGTCCGAACCACTTAGACGCTAATCCAATTTCATTGAGCCATGTTAAGATTGGTCCGAACCATTTGATTCGGATTGCACCCAATTCAGCATTTATATAATGTAGATACATTTTTGAGTCAGAGAGAGTATTACACAGAGAAGGTTCGCCGTATCCACGAGTTTGTAGTGCTGCTACTGGTGGATGTAGACCGTTGTATCCTGGGAGATAGACGCCACTGAGTCCGTTAGCACCATAGCGGGGCGAATCTGTCTTAAGGACATAGTATCCAATACTAGCCTCGGTCCAGGTTCTTTATTGATTATTATGATTTTATTAATTTATTTTGCATATTTAATTAAATATAGAGTTGCATATTTAATTAATGATTTCTTAGCATATTGTTAATTATCTCATGACATATTAGTATAAGGTTTGTTATATCTTAAATGCCACATGAAGCATATATTTTACCAACAATCTTAAGACAGATTCATTCATTGTGTAGATTTTATTATATGCTTCTATTTAAGATATAAAGAAATATAAATTGTATTAATAATTGAGATATAATAAAATAATGTTATATACATTATTATATGATAATATATTAAATATTGATATGTTCAATATTATGTGAAATTGAAACATGTTATATAAGTAGATTATTGAATTATTTATATAATTCAATATTGGTTGAATTATTTTAATTCTGTAATATGATATTATGTAGTATATTATATTATCTTAAATTTGTGCCAACTAGAGGTGAAAAAAAAAGGTACTTTGTTATTTTTATCAATGATTGCATAAGATGATGTTATGTATATTTGTTACGGAATAAAGATAAACCTTAGAAATGTTTAAACATTACAAAAGTGAGGTTGAGAATTTATGAATACAAAACATCATGTGCTGATATTTGTTTAGAATATGGTATCATTCACGAAGAAATGATGAATGCTATATTGATAAATTCTGGTTTAACTTAGAATTTGTGGAGGGAAGTTTTGTTTGCTGCAAATTATTTTACTCAATAAAATACCTCAAAAGAAAGCGAATGTGACACCATATGAATTATGGAAAGGTTGAAAACCTTTCTATAAATTCTTAAAAGTGTGGGGGGTGTCTAACTAAAGTTGCAGTTCCTATTCCTAAGAAAGTTAAAGTAGGACCTAAAATGTGGCAATCTTGTGAGTGGGTGTGCCGTGGGCGAGTGCAAGAGGCACCGACAGGCTACCACACCGGGTGAGCTATGGGTGCATGGTCCCAGATCACTTAGGGAAGGAAAATGTGAAGTGCTTTTATGTGATGGTGTTATCTCCAATTGGTATGTGGCACTTTGGGATAAAGCTCAAAACAAACAGTATCATACCATGTGTTGGAGTGGTTCATTACATATAACATTTGATATGTTATGCTCATAACAGTATTGCATATCATTTTCTTGTGGATAAATCATATAATGAAAATAAAGATGAGTTTAGAGGTAGTAAGAAGGCTAGAACGTCTAAATCTTTTATTCCTGATTTTCTAGCATGTTTATTGGAGAATAAGCCACAAAGCTTTAAGGAAGCAAATTCTTCTCTTGATTATTATTATTTCTTATATTAATTATATGATATAATTAATCATGTGATATAATATGAAACTATATTGTTATGCAAGTTCAATATTATTTTTATAAATGTTTATTTTTATTTGATACTATAATATTGAACTATGTAGTTGAATTACTTAGTGTACATAATAATTTAATTTTACAATATAGTTAATGTGTGATATTATTTACTTTATATATGAGTTCATGACTAGTTTGTGTATTAATACAACAAACAAAAATTGACTAGTCTAACTATGTCAATTCTCTCGATAGTCAAAGGAAAAAGATCTATACTAGTATTTAAGACACGTATAGTTGTGAATGGGCTGACTAAGAGAAGATTTTCCAATAACTCTAAAGAGTTTAATGGAAAATGTTATGGATACACTAAGCAAGTACACCGAGACAAGCTAAATCAAGCTAGTTAGCTCTAATGTACAATTTAGCTAAAAGCTAAAATGTTATTGAGTTGTAAACTAGTTAGCTTAGCTATAAGTTAAAATGATTAATGAGGTGCTTAGAACCTAAGAGGAAGATGAAACACTATTAGTTGGTTCTAGCTCTCAACTTGATAGTAAAAAACATGAGGGTGATGAGTAGCCATTTTAGCCTTTAGTTATTTGAGCTATACATCATATCTGCTCATGTAGGAGTGAATAATACTACTTGTAAAGTAGTAATTTTTGAAGAATATTCTTCAAAACAAATTACTCAACTACCAAGGTAGACTGCTTAGATAACTGTGTACTAAAACTATGAACTACTAGAATTGATAGCTAAACAAACTTAACTTCAAGCTAGCGGTAATAGCTAAAAAATGGATGCTCATCATAACCTAGTAGTAAGATATGAGAAGAGTGTACTTAATCTAAGCTAGTAATGATAGCTAAGAACTCACTTTTAACTAGTAATGATAGCTGAGAAGTGAGTGCTCACTCTGTGGTGATTGTATCCAAAGCTTAAATAATAAGATAATTATTTGCTTAAATGATTGTGTTATGTGACGTGTGACACATGAAAGGTTATGACATGTTAATATGACTGACTTAACATGAACCTAAATATGAATAACTTAATTCATAAATACAAGAGATGTAGAAGCAAATATTAATTTGAGCCCATTGTAATTAATATATCTAGCATTAATTCACAGTAACATCTGTGACATATTATAAGAACAAACTAGAGATGAAGTGAATACATATGCACTAGAGACTGTTATACATGCTTGTTGAGAAGCGAATATAGAACCTTGGAAAGGTAGATGAAGTGAAATATTTAATATATGGTATTTCAAGAGTTAGAATACCATAAGAAATATATCATATATAAAATTTCAGGATTATCCCAAAGTTGTGGGGGGATATTGTCTATAGATGAAATTTGTTATAAGTTACCTCACCAGATAAGAAATATTTATAAATGTAGGGTTCTTAATCCTAAAAGATTTTGGATAGAACCAAAAATCATTTACAGTATTATAACAATAGTGCATATTGTTTCCTATGAGGAAAATATTATGGAACAACCAGAAGAGTTCTTTTTCCAACAGAATAGCTGAGTTATTTGTTCTAGTTAAAGAGTAAAGTGTGCAAGCTTATAAGTCCTTGAGTGGATTAAAGCTGGTACCAAGACAATGACATAAACGTGATGTATAAGTCATCGTATGTCTTAAAAAATTAATGATATACTAATTAGTATATTTGATATGAAAGATTTAACATCTGATAACATAGTATATGTCAACAAAGTGAGATTAAGATACTAGTTATCATAACAAAAGTCTAGCTAACTTTTGTAGATGTAAATCTCAAATATAAATACTAGTCAAAGTATATCATTGGTTGAGATTGCAAGGCATCTTAATAACTGTATTTAATTACACATTTTCAATCCAGGATAGAATCACTGAAAATCAATAAATTGGGTAGTTGTGATACACCCCAAGTCCAATATTGCATAGATCGAGGTATCTAACTAAATTGGAGATATGACAGTGATACAATCTGGATGAGGGATATTAAAGACTCCAAATCCAAGAGTAGATATGCCTTTAATATTAAAGGTGTAGTTGTATGTTCTTTTAAAGAATCAAAGTTAAAAACTTTGAATAAATCAAATAGAAAAGTTAAAAGACTTAACTTAGAGGACATTTCAAAATAAGTCTACACCTGTTCCAATAATAAGCAATTTTAGGGCACAAAGTATACATTTGCTCTCAACTGGAGAAATCTCTGCAGAGTGTAATATTTCTAAACATAACCTTGTGGCCACATATAAAATTAAGGGTTGTACTAGAGAGCAATTGTATAGATCATCGAGGGTAATGGGGGTTAAAGCCGAAAGCTAACGAGTCATCTTAATGGAAACCCAACCTAGTTGACTGGAGATCCCAAGATCTAGGTTTAAAGGGACAGCAGAAATTCTGAATGGCTCACCAGAAGCACTGGGAAGATATAAATCTTCTGCCCATTTCTATGATGAGATAGTGCTACCTACAGCGAGGATTAGGATAAGCTACGCTTTTAATGACTCTTATACCTTGAAAATTCAAGTGGGGTATGGTAGGATACTCTTAATAAGAAGTCATCTATTTGAGTGTGAAGTAGGGCCGCTTCTATGAAAACTATAAAGGCTAAGTTTTCTGGAGCACTCATTGAATACCAGGAGTTGTTCAGGGCCAAAATGAACACAACAATGAGAACCAACTTTATGAGGAAAGGTACTGTGTGTTTGTTATTATCTTGGTTTACACAAACGGCTGAACAGTTCAAGACATCGCGTTCACTGGTTAGCCAGTAAATCCGATAGCAATACACTAGGGAAGGTTCAAAGCCAAAAGCTACCTATCCTGATGCAGTAACTTTTCGACTATACTCTCTCTAGTGTCTACGTGATCATCTTTTGCATTTTACGCAAATTTTCATTCATGTGGGGGATTGTTGGAAACGAGGGCATTAAAAACATAAACTTTGGATGAGATGTGGAATAGATTTCGCTAATAATTTTCTGCAGATCTCTAGACGAGCGTGTTTCTCTCCGCAAAGAGATGAACGTGGTATATTTACTTTCTTAAATCCATTTCCGGGTGAATGAGAAATTAGCTACAAAGTATGGTGTTTTGATAAGCCTAAATGGGAATGCAAAATGTGGGAAGTGTTTGTCCCACATGGAAAAAATGTTGAAACAACAATCTTATTATATGATAATATAATAATAATCTTAATACAGAATTTCTCATTATTATGATAATATAATAATAATCTTAAGACAGATTCATTCCTTGCGTAGATTTTATTATACGTTTCTATTTAAGATATAAATAAGTAGATATTATACTAATAGTTGAGATATAATAAAATAATGTTAGATGCATTATTATGGCATAATATGTTAAATATTAATGTGTTCAATATTATGTGAAATTGAAGCATGTTATATAAGTAGACTATTGAATTCAATATTGGTTGAATTATTTTAATTTTGTAATTTGATATTATGAAGTATATGACATTACCTTAAACATGTGCCAACTAGAGGTGGAAAAAGGTACTTCATTACTTTTATCAATGGTTGCACAAGATATTGTTATGTATATTTGCTATTAAGCAAAGATGAAACCTTAGAAATGTGACACCATATGAATTATGGAAAGGTTGAAAACTTTCCTATAAATTCTTAAAAGTATGGGGGTGTCTATCTAAGGTTGCAGTTCTTACTCCTAAGAAAGTTAAAGTGGGACTTAAAATGTGACAACCTTGTAGGTAGGTGTGTTGTGGACGGGTGCAAGAGGCACTGACAGACTACCACACTAGGCGAGCTACAAGTGTACAGTCCCACATTGCTTAGGTAAGGGAAATGTGAAGTGCTTTTATGTGGTGACATTATCTCCAATTGGTATGAAGGCTTTCTGGGATAAAACCCAAGAACAAAGTCATGCAGGCTCGAGCCCAAAGCGGACAATATCATACTATATGGTGGAGTGGATCGTTACACCTTTGATAGGTTATGCTCATAACAGTAGTGCATATTGTTTTCTTGTGCATAAATCATATAATGAAAATAAAGATAAGCATAGATGTAGCAAGAGGGCTAGAACGTCTAAATCTTTTGGTCTTAATTTTCTAGCATGTTTATTGGAGAATGAGCCACAAATCTTTTTTCTTAAATTAATTATGTGATATAATTAATCATGTGATATAATATGAAACTATATTGTTATGCAAGTTCAATATTATTTTTATAAATGTTTACTTTTATTTGATACTATAATATTGAACTATGTAGTTGAATTACTTAATGTACATTGTAATTCAAATTTACAACATAATTTATTTAATATGTGATATTATTGAATTTGTATGAATTCATGACTGGTTTTTGTATGTAATACAACAAACAAAAATTGATTAGTCTAGCTATGTCAATTCTCCCGATAGTCAAGGAAAAAATATTTGTACTAGTGTTTAAAGACACGTATAGCTGTGAATGGGCCAAATGAGATAAGATTTTCTGATAACTTTAAAGTATTTAATGGAAAATGTTATGGATACAATAAGCAAGTACACTGAAATAGGCTAAATCAAGCTAGTTAGCTATAATGTACAATTTAGCTGAAAGCTAAAATGTTATTGAGTTACAAACTAGTTAGCTTAGCCATAAGTTAAAATGATTAATGAGGTGCACAGAACCTAAGAGGAAGATGAAAATCTATTAGTTGGTGAGGTAAATCTGTTAGTTGGAAGATGAAAATTTGTTAGTTGGTGATGAAAATCTGTTAGTTGGAAGATGAAAATCTGTTAGTTTATGAACCATACATGAATCAAATATGGAATCGATTCCGCTAATAATTTTTTGCGGATCTCTAGACGAGCGTGTTTCTCTCTGCAAGGAGATGAACGTGGTATATTTACTTTCTTAAATCCGTTTCCAGGTGAATGAGAAATTTGCTCCAAAGTATGGTGTTTTGATAAGCCTAAATGGGTATGCAAAATGTGAGAAATGTTTGTGCCACATGGAAAAAATGTTGAAACAAATTGAAATTTAAATAAGTTGAGTTTAGGATTTGGGCTTGGGCTTGGGCCTAATTGTAAAGTCCAGATTATTCTTTTTTGGAATTTTGGATTGGGCCTAATTTTGGGCTGGGCTTATTTAAATGGGTTCCACAAATGGGTGGGTTTTTTGGATGGTTGGTTTTTTGAATTAAAAAACTACTTCTTAATTTTTCTAAAAGGTTACACCTTTTAAATTAAAAAACCATATTTTAGTTTTTCTAAAGGGTTACACCTTTTAAATTAAAAAAAAAAACCACTTTTTAGTTTTTTCAAAGGGTTACACCTTTTTCCGAACCATCATAGCCCATGGTTGCACCCACTCGAAAAGGCACATTGCAACCTATTGGAATGGATGTGTCTATTGGTGAACAGACACCATGTGAACCATTGCAACCTATTGGAATAGATGTGTCTAGTGGTGAACAGATACCATGTGAACCATTGTAACCTATTGCAATGGTTGTGTCCAATAATGAAGAGATACACCCAATCCGAAAAGGCATTTCTGTTTCTATAAATACCCCCCCTTTGGATCATTTGCAAGTGGTTCATTTCTTTCATTTTCTTCTATCTCCCTCTCTAGACTTGAATCCAACCCAAGTGGGTTCAAACCATAGGTTAAGTGGTCCGAACCACTTAGACCCTAATCCAATTTAATTGAGCCATATTAAGATTGGTCCGAACCATTTGATTCGGATTGCACCCAATTCAGCATTTATATAGTATAGATACATTTTTGAGTCAGAGAGAGTATTACACAGAGAAGGTTCGTCGTATCCACGAGTTTGTAGTGTTGCTACTTGTGGATGTAGACCGTTGTATCCTGGGAGATAGACGCCACTGAGTCCGTTAGCACCATAGCGGGGCGAATCTGTCTTAAGGACATAGTATCCAATACTAGCCTTGGTCCAGGTTCTTTATTGATTATTATAATTTTATTAATTTATTATTGCATATTTAATTAAATATAGAGTTGCATATTTAATTAATGATTTCTTAGCATATTGTTAATTATCTCATGACATATTAGTATATGGTATGTTTTATCTTAAATGTCACATGAAGCATATATTTTACCAACACATACATCGTTACGCTTAAGGCCTTAAATCCTCAGTGCAAGTAGAGTCAGCAACTCCTACATTGCAAAACACCCTTATGAACAACCTCCGATCACGAATCCAAAGCTTGACACTATGCCCTCAAGCTAATGGATCGGACTCCACGAAACCAAAAGACACCGTCCCAAGAAGACCTATCCTAAGGTTACAAATGGAAACAAAATGCTAGATTAAAATCCCTATCATGGACAACTAAGTCCTCAAAATAGAAGTCTACCACGTAGCTCACTCATGAAAATCCCGACAACGAAGGTCACAAAACCCCAACATAAGTGTAGGAAAATGAAACAGTACAAATTGCTACTCACATATCACATACTCTCAAAATTGAATTGCATAAATTAAATAATACCTTAGCATTAAGCACACAGTACACATATGGTAAATGAAACATACCACCTATCACATAGGGGTTAAATAAATGACAACACGCTATACACCACTAACAGTACTAGCATGCTAAACGGATACCGTAAATGAAAATACACCATCTACGTCCACATACAATTACCACATAGTCATATATCCTAAACATGTTTCTAAAGCATGCCCTAAAACAATGGCTCATAAACATGTAAAAAGGGATCATACAAATGGTAAGTTCGTAAAATAAAAAGAAATGAATGGAATGCCTCTTAAAAGACACCATGTAGAAAACGTACAACCGAAAAAGAGTGGAAATGATTCGGTCCTTAAAGGAAGTTGTCAATCTATAGGAAAGAGTCTTAGAAACTATTTTCGAGCACTCGAGACGACACTAAGTGATGAGTACCCGAACTCAAAAAAGAAAATTCAACGAAAAAAAAAAATTATCCGTAAAATTTCAGAAAAAGGGAAGGAAGGAAAATGACCGGGTCATTACACACCATCACCAAGGCTGACCTCTTCTAGCTCATTTGTAGGTTCCGCCCTATGAAAGTCTTGCCTATCTCTCCCTTCCAGCCCTTCAATCATAAGTGCCTCTTGCGATTTTGTTTTTCTGAGAGAGGCAACGTAACATTATCGAGCCACTGTTTAGTCCCCTCTTAGCTCTCCCATACCATATTCAGTTGGGAAACGCATCAGGAGATGGTAAGTGGAAGTGATTGCTTTCAAGGTATTCAGGATTGTCCTCCTTAGGATAATCTTGTATGATGATGGGTAGTCCACCACTAGAAAGTCCATCATCATAGTGACCTGCTTTGGATGGGATCCTATAGTGACTGGAAGGGTAACTGCCCCTAGTGGATATACTTTGTCACCTGAAAATCCCACCAGTGGTGACTTCATAGGTAGGAGCTTCTCTCAGCCGATTTTCAATTTGTCGAAAACCCTAAGAAATAGTATGTCAGCTGAGCTACCATTGTCAATCAGTATTCATTGAACAGTGAAATTAGCGACGACTATGAAAACTACCAAAGGGTCATCATGGGGCTGGTGAATTCCCTTATCATCTTCTTCAGAAAAGGTTCTGACCGGCTCCTCAACTCGCGATAATTTTGTTAGAGGAATTATTACTCCAACTTCATTCACCTTTGACAAACTCCGAATTCTCCTGGCATAAGCCCTCCAAGCCGAACTCGTCTCGCCATCACCAGTGAAGCCACCCGATATAACTCTAATCTCACCTATTGTTTGGTGTTGAGGAGGGTGATCATCTCAGCCCGCTCGGGCTGGGTTGGAGCCTCTTCTTCCATTCCCAGTCATGAATCTGCGTAAATGACCCTTACGAACAAGGTTCTCAATCTGGTTTTTGAGGTCAAAACAATCTTCTATGTTATGTCCATGGTCCTAGTAGAACCTACAGTATTTATCTTGAGACCTCTTTATTGGATCAGCTTTTAACATTGACGTCCATTTCAATGATTGGTTATCTTAAATTTGCAGAAAAACCTGCTCTACAGATGTGTTTAAGGGGGTGTAGTTATTATACCTGCCTGGGCTCACTGGATGGCGAGATGATCTGTCAGCCTGGCTGCCTGAGAGTTTCTTGAACTTCGATTCATTTTCCTCCCTAGTGCTAGGTGCTGGCCTCTTTTTATCCGACCTCTTATCTTCACCATCTTTGTTTTTTTGTGCATTCATAGCATCCTCAGCGTTCATGTGCTTCCGTGCTTGAACCATCAACTCTGCCATGCTTGTAGAGGCTTCCTTTGACAAGGAGAATAAGAACTTAGAGGTCTGTAGTCCTCCCAGAAAGGCTGTGAGGGCAACCTTGTCGTCCACCTCTTCTACTTGCAGCATTTTTGTGTTAAAACAACTTATGTAATCTCGAAGAGGCTTTCCCTTTTTACTGCTTCACGTTCAATAAGTGTGTTGCTGGTCTCCTATGCCTCTGCCCAGTGATGAAGTATCTTATGAATTGTTTGCTCAACTCATTAAAGTTTTCAATGGAGCCTGGCTTTAATTTATTGAACCAGAGACGAGCCCAACCCTTTAGTGTGGTAGGAAAAGCCCTGCACATAATCTCGTCCGGTATGACTTGTAAATACATAAGAGCTTTGTAGGTCTCCAAATGATCGAGAGGGTTCCGCGTCCCATCGAAACTCTCAAGAGTTGGCATCTTGAATTTGCTAGGTAGAGGACAACTCATAACAACTGGGCTAAATGCTAGGTTGGTCTTCTATACCATATCGTTCACTGTGGCTTAGCCCTTCCCTTTCATCGCTTGCATGACGTCTTCAACCTTAGCTCTCAGATCTTGTATCTGTAGATCGAAATGAGTGACGTCCTCAGTCTTGTCGCCAACACAACTAGAGGTATCTCTAGGAGCCTGGTGGTATTCCGTTCAGGAGACCGATGGTGATGGCTCCTCTGTTGACCCCCTATTTGACTAAGCTTAGCGTTGTTCTCAACCCTACGGGAGTCATTGTTAAGTACTTCACTGTTCCCCTCCTCATTGGGGGCGGTTAAGTGTTGCAGAATCATCGCATTTTGCTGAACTAACTGATTCACTCCCTCATTTAAGGTTTGAACCCGTTGTTCTACTGCTGCGACACGTTCCTGATCGTTTGGGATGACGGGGGGTTGCCTCGTCGAGTCCTCTTGATTAGAAGTCTGCAACGCTTCATCCTCGCCAGTAGCCAGACCAGATTGTAATCAAACCATGTTTTGTTTAGAGAACTAAAATTTTCCCATAGACGGCGCCAACTGTTGATAATGGATTCTGCACAACCCAGATCTAATCTAACTTCCTGAACAAAGAGAAGAAAAAGTGATCCTACAGGCACCGATGTGTTACTGGTGTAGTAGGCTCCGACGAACAAGTCAGTGTACAAAGTAATCTCTCTGGAGAAATCAAGAAATTGAGTTAGGATCTATTTCATACCTTAAAACGTCGATTAACCCCTTTCTTTATAGGGCTTAAGTCAGGATGTAACGTAGAGTTACCGTCGTAACCTATGAGAGTAGTTAGTCTTACTCATTATCGTAATTTGTAGAGCCTATCTCAATCTTATGAGATAGTGCGTTAATTTAACAGCCTTCCCATATCCTCGAGTATTTAAATTATTCATCCATCAAAAGTGCTTTCTAATCAACGGTTTGCCATCCATTTAAAGTGACAGTATTACGTCTATGAATTGTTTAAATTGAGCTTTGGTTAAAATAGATCAAAAACTGATAAAAAAATATTATGAAAATTCGAATATAATAGGCTCAAAATACATAAATAGCTTTTTCATAGGTGCAAGTGGGATTGTAAATGAATTAAACATTCTACAAATAGTTCGAGTTCAGCTCGCTAAAAGCTCTGTTCGTGTTCGTTTGTTTAATAAACGAACTAATCTCAAGCAGAATTTTCAAATTCGATTAATAAACTAGTCAATCTCAAACAACCTTTAACTCGACTTGTTTGTGAATAAACATGTTCAAAAACAAAGTTCATAAACGTGTTTGTGAACATATATAATAATATACATATACACATTAATATATACACATTAAACATATATGTACATGTTTAGTTTAATATTATGAGTTCAAGCCCAATAAGGTTTCCTAAATTTCATTTAGTTTTATTTTAATTCATAATTAAATCCATACCCAAAAAAAAGGTCCAACCCAACTAGACTTATATAAATTTATCCTTTTAAAAATAAAATAGTTTAAGCCCAACTAATTAAATGTCTATATTCTAATTTACAAATTGGTAACCCTAAGCAACAACACCAAAATACGCATTTTGTTTTTGGCATTTTTATTTTTGTTGGGTATCGTAGGAGTGAACAGTAGAAAAACGTTTTTGGTAAAAACTGTTTTGTTTTACCAAGTGTTGAAACGTTTGTGAATAGTGACAAAAAATTGAAACACCAATTTGGTGTTTTTATATGTTTCCACATTGTAAGTAAATTGTTTTTTTTTTTTTTAAAAAAAAAACTCTTAAATGACATTTTTAGACTAACCATTATATTTTTCAAACTTGCAATGTTTTTATGTTTTTACTTTAAAAAATCTTGCAACAAATGGACTTTACCAAACATGCTTCTGATTACACTTGTTTTGTTTCGGGTTAAAACAAAACGCCAGTTGTGTGCTTGTTATATATATATGGAGACTGTGTTGGTTGTATATGTTGATGGCTTGTAAATGAGCTTCTAGAGCCAAGCTCGAAAAACTACAGAAATAAGTCAAAGTAGAGTCTAAGCACCTCCAAGATCGACTCGGTTCAGCTCATTTATAGTCCTAGGTAAACATAAAATTCTCATTTATAGTCCTAGGTAAACATAAAATTACGTACATCTAATTCTCTCCCAACATGTAGACGGAAGTCTCATATCTATTAGATTTTTAGTTATAAATTCTAGTTGTTGTTTGTTATGTCAAATACTCAACAGAGAAAATGTAGGGTTGGGTAGTGAGAAGTTGGCCTTCTATTCCACATATTAAGGCATTTTGCAATATCCATAAACTCCTTTCAACTAGAAGAATATAATTTAACTTAATGAAGTTAGACTTGGATCTTCAACATTGCTCGGTCTTACAGAATGTCATCTTTTAAAGTTTGGAATCATTAGTCTTGACTGATTTTACAATTAAAGCCTTGAAATATATAAAAATAATAAAATAATGTAAAATTACAAATAAATTACTACTAAAAGAATAAAATATGCAAGTTAATAGACTAAAATATATAACATTCCGCGCCTAACAAAGGCTTTCTTGCTATCAAGGCATGTTTGGTTAGGAAGACAGAAAAGAATGGTTGTGGACGGTGGACCCGCTTTAGATTATAGATCAAATAGCAAATGTCAGATATATTTTAAGCATTTGATCACTCTTTTACATTCTCTTGAATAAAACCGTCCAGAAAAAGGGAAATAAAATTATAGGTCAAAGTCGCATATATCAAAAATTCTATTCCAAAGTAAAAAATTAGGCCCACTAATAAATACCAATAAATTCGGTGCAAACCACTCATGTAGTTACAATTAGTGTGTGTATATATACATATGCTTTGGTTCGGTTTAGGGTCAACTTGGTCCCAAACTCAAAAATAATGGAAAAAGTAGGATCACTCTCACTCACGGTTTTGGGTCAAAAGAACCAAGCCAGTTCAAATAGGACCTCCACATATATACTTATATATGTATTTTATTTATTATTATTATTATTTTTGTTAGTAACATTATATCAAATTATATATGCCTTTTCCTAACCCCTTTTTCATGGGCAAGCATGAAAAAATATTTTATTTTTCATCAACATATTGCATTATTGTCATGTTACTAGTTGGTTTTAAAATCAAGAAATGCCTAAGCAGTGGGAAAAAAAAAAAAAAGAAACTTTATCAAATCCACAAAATTTTTATTTTTTTGTTCTTTTTTTTTTGTCCTACTCTCATGAGACTTGGTTTCTAATCTTTTATTTTGGGAGTTATGGGAAATACAAGCAAATCGAATATGGCTACAAACAGGGCAGAGCCAGAATTGTAAAGTAAGGGGAACTAAAAATAATTAAACTCATGATTGCTTAGTGTGTCATTCATGCTTTAAATATAGAATTCTCATACATGAGTTATTCAATAAAACCCAATAATCTAAAACCTTCCGACACATTTATACTTCCAAGCTCTAACGTATTTTCACAATCAACAATTCACTGAAGTCTGCTTCATACAAGTATTAAAATAAAGACCTATAAGTGCAAGATATATATGTTCATTATCAATAAATTCACATTAGAAAGTAAAACCTATGTGTTCCGCCCCTGACTAGTTATTAATCTATTATATAGTAAATTATCTAATTTAATAAGAAATCAAGTCATCAACAAAGCCTTTTATTTATTTATTTTTTACAAAAAAAAAAATTCAATATTTCACTGGATTAACAATAATAATCCATGATATCCATCCACCTATGCCTTAGTACCTTACACACGAAGAGTTTACATCTTCTTCCATAAACTAACAATGTGTTTGATTTACTGGGCTGGGCCCTGTTATGTTTTATTATAGTTTATTTTGTGATTGGGCATGTTCATGTTTCGTGGGTTTGCTCATATTTAAGGCTTCGCCTTTGTAAATTTTACAACTCCTTTTATTTATAGAAATACTATAGATTGGGTTGGGCTGATAGGAAGAGGAAGAGTAGTACATGAGCTTATAGCCCAGGTTAGCCCATTACTAGTTCCTCCCTTGGCTACAAATGAATCTAGTTAACTTTTAGTTTGTTTAGACTCGCTTGTTCGTTCGTGGGCTTAGCTCAAACTTGGTTAGGGATTGTGATGAGTTCAAAAAGTTGTGCTAGACTATGCTCGAAATTATTTTGAAAAATTTATTTTCAATACCTTGGCCTCAGTTTGACTTTTTAATTTAAAAAATAAAAATAAAAAAGACCATGATATCATATTTGTGTACGTGCTCATTTTGAGGTCGTAATTAAAATCACTTTGGTTTATTCACGAAAATGTTCATGTGCGTAAATATGTTTAAGAGACTATGTTAATCGACCTATACATCTTAATCAACCTATACAAGTTTACAAAATTTTACATTTATAAATATCTACATGAGCTTATTATAATCTGTAGACACTAAAATTTTAGTGGGCTTTGGTTTTGACAAATTGACCCATTAAATATGGGTCTAATGTTTAATTAAGTTATATACTTGGCCTAAGCTTGGTCCACTTAAATTATTTAATTAGCCCAGCCCAGATGGTTAAATAAAAAGATAATTATTCCTAATAAAATATATTTGGAATAATTATTTTTTAAGAATAATTATCATAATATAACCGGCTCGGCCTAGTTTATTTTATACTTATCAAGAGATGACACGTGTCATCATCCTATTAATCCAAGAAACCTATAAATATAGGCTTGGAGGAAGAAGGAGAAAAAAATTCAGAAATCCGGAAGGTCCAGAAATTTAGAGACTTAGAAATCTAGAGACATACAAATTTAGAATTCAGAAATCTAGAATTCTAGAGAGAAATACAAAAACTCTGTCAATATTGATCCTAACATTCAAATCCAAAAGCGAAGAACACCAAGCACATCAAATCGTGCCGTTTTTCATTAAATTTCACGATGATCAACAACAAGCACATCAAATCGTGCCGTTCTTCATCCAAATTCCACGGTGATTCAAGATCAAGCTCGTGCAGCCCTTAGATCCAATCAATCAAAAAATGAGATCAATCAAAGGACCTTATTCTTTATAAAGAATATTACAGAGGATTGTACTCCAATTTTTTCCAATTTAATAAAATATTATTTTTGCTCCATATTTTGTTCTTATTTGCAGACTGTAAAATTTGTGTGTACAAATTTCTGGCACACCCGGTGGGACCCTCTTTGCCTCTCATCTCTTTCTCCTACCATCAAGTTTCTTCTCTGTCAGATTCTATGTCTTCCCCTAAGACTCAGACAGACAAAAAAGCCCAAAAGAACATCACTATTGCAAAGGTCGACGCCAAATCAAGTGATGGAAGTACCTTGGCGGGCCCTATGACACGTAGCAAGTCCCAGGTAATCTCGTCATCCAAACATCATCAAGACTTGGTGCAATTTAATCTTGCAAAGCCGACGAACGTGAAAACTCAACATGTCTTCTTGATGTTGTTCCAGAGGAGATTCCACCACCAGATTCACCTCATTCCGTTTATGATGCTCACTCTAGTGTCAGTTCACCCCAGAGCACCACGTCAGACTTCGGAGCAATCAATCACTTTAAGAAGCGTTGACTCTCAAGGCCTATTATACTCAGATGTGGTCACTGCTATGATGACTGGAGCTACCATGGTGGAGGAACAACTAACAACTATGTCTCCTGCTATTGAGAACCTCACAAAGACTGTTAAAGAGAAGGACTTGTAAATCACTACACTGATGAACAACTTGGAAGTTTAGACCTTCGGTGAATCACCAGTGCCGTCTAGGAATCCTACAGCTTGTACAGCATTGCCATCTGGGAATCTTGCAACTTCCACACCACCACCGTATGGGAATCCTACATCTTCCACAGCAATGCCATCTTTGAATCCTAATTCTACGGCACAAGGTACTCGTATGGAGGACCCTAGACAGACGTCAGTGACAGAACAGGCGGCTGGTCAAACCAATCATGCTTCTTCAGTCTCTTCATTATCTGTCAAACAATTACAAGTAATGATAATGAATACACTTCGAGCCCAAT
Organism: Cornus florida; assembly: GCF_030987335.1. Classification (NCBI taxonomy): domain Eukaryota; kingdom Viridiplantae; phylum Streptophyta; class Magnoliopsida; order Cornales; family Cornaceae; genus Cornus; species Cornus florida. Next base: position 69,621,542 of record NW_026775577.1, read on the forward strand.
ACGGAGGCGTCTCACAAAGCACTCTCATCTACTCAAAGCCCTATACAAAAAGAATCGATAGTATGATGATGCATGTAGGATACCAACCTCCAAAGATTCAGTAATTTAACAAAAAAGGCAACCCAAGCAACACATTGCCCATTTTGTTGAGACTTACAACAATGCCGGAACTGATGGGGACTTACTAGTTAAATAGTTTGTCAGCTCCCTTAAAGAAAACGCGTTCGAGTGATACACTGACCTAAAGTCAGAATCAATTGATAGTTGGGACCAAATGGAATGAGAATTCTTGAACAAGTTCTATAGCACTCGTTGTACTGTTAGTATGATAGAATTGACTAACACGAAGCAATGGAAGGATGAGCCTGTAATCGACTACATTAATCGGTGGCGAGCAATCAGTCTTGACTGTAAGGACCGATTGTCAGAAATCTCTACTATGAGATATGTATGCAGGGAATGCATTGGGGCCTACTTTACATTCTTCAAGGCATAAAACCTCGTACATTCGAAGAATTGGCTACACGTGCCCATGACATAGAGATCAGTATAAAGTCCCACGATGCTAAAGTTCTAGTGGCCATAGAACCACTTAAGGATAAGAAGGACTAGAAGAAGAGCGACAAGTCGTCAAAGAACACTGCTAAAGAATCCATGACTATCTCAACTACCCCAGTCAAGATATCTGTTAAAGATAACAAGAAAGATGATAAAAAGTCTCGCAAGTTTCAAAAAGGGGAAAGACAGCGTCCTACGCTAAAGGAATTAGAGAAGAAGGAATACCCATTCCCCGATTCCGATGTTCCTGGCATATTGGAATGCTTACTCGAAAGTAAAATTATAGAACTCCCAGAATGCAAACGCCCTCAAGAGATGGGATGTCTTAATGACCCAAAATACTACAAATATCATCGTATTGTCAGTCATCCAATTGAGAAGTGTTTTATCTTCAAGGAGGTAGTGATGAATCTGGCAAAATAAGTGTGATACCCCCGGATTTCCAGATGCGGGTTGGCCAGGCCCACGCCCGATTACCCGAGGATAGCAAAACGAATCGGCAATAATTGAACATAAAATACAAAATAGATAATAAGAATAAATAAATGACTGAAAGAAACTAAAATGATAATCCATCAATAAACCTCAGAATAAATTCCATTACTAAATTCTTCTGATCCAAGTAATCATCCAACTTATACAACTCGGGAATCCATACTATGTGGACCCCTGGAAAACCAAATCAACCAAAAAAGAACAGAAACTGTCAACATCAGAAAACTGAAACATAAAAAAACTCTTAAGTAACATAATCAGGAAGAGCGAAGTAGATGATCCTTGCTCAGCACGAACAATCCTTACTCTTGATGAATACCTGAAAAATGAAGGTGGGTCAGGCCCACAAACAAGTTCTATTTTAACTACAATCCCAGTAGAGACCCGATACGCAGATACATCATAGATAACTCAGCGATAACTATATAGTCCATAACTATATATATATATATATATATATATATATATATATATATATATATATCTACACTAAAAGACTCTCACTGGACTACAAAGGGGGTCTCAACCTGAATAGAAGGCAACATGCAAAACGCACCTGAAGTGGGCATGTGTACCTAAGCCTATCAAGGTATACTTCTACCATCATAGCTAGCTATGCATCCCAATGCATATACGCTCCTTAACCGTCGATCCTGAGACTCAAGCTCATATCGAGGTATCATAATCATATATATAAAAATCATAACCTATTCATCCATAAAAACTCTAGTTAGTCATTCAACTTGTTCAGTTGATCTGACTTAACTATAAGTAGCAAGTAATCCAGTTAGTCATTCAACTTTGTTCAGCTGATCTGACTTAAATATAAGTAGTAAGTAATCCAGTTAGTTATTCAACTCTGTTCAGCTGATTTAACTTAAATATAAGTAGGATTTAATTTTATAATCCATTCTCTTATTCTAGAGTAGGTAGAACTTAGTATTTTGAACTAATCTGTCCCTAGTGTACCACCGTCCCATACCGGTGCATACAATCCATAACATCCATGTAATTGACAAAACATAATTTAATAGTTCATCAATTAAAAAAAATCCAGAATAAACATCCATATAATTGACAGAACAGAATTTAATGGTTCATCAATTAAAATCCAAAATAGGCATAAACAAAATCTGATAAGTATACGACCCTATTATGCATCCAATCAAGGTTTTAAAAATCATGTCACAGTTATTTAAATCGCTAAAATAATAATAAGGAATTTAATCATCCATGTCCACTAACCGCATGCAAATTTATTTAAACTTCCATACTGTTAAAATCAATAGCATATAGATAAAGATTATACCTCACGGGATCCTAATATGTCATAAAAATAATTTAGAATCCCATTTACTAACCCAAGATAGTTTTGAAATCTAAAAAAAAAATTAAAACCGTGCTTTAAAAAAAATTCCAGTAAGTAACTATGCAAGAGAGCTTGCTCTCAAAAATGAGAGAGCAAGCTCCCACATAAGGGAGCCGGCTCCCCAACCTTGGGATCCAGCTCTGTGACCTAGGGAGCCGGCTCCCTAATTCCATGGAGCCGGCTCTCTCTCTCTCATAGAGAGTCGTGGGCAAAAATACTTAGGGAGCCGGCTCCAACCCCTTGGGAGCCTGCTCTACCCCTGTTTCCTGTCGTCGTCTTCATCTTCAACAATGTTTAAAACCCTCTGTAAGGTTTCGTTTAGGTCCCCAGAGGTCCATCCATGCCCCAAAACTATCCCAGAAACTTCTTATAACATAGTATACAACATTAACAACAATTAAACAGAATACGAAACACTTTGATCAACAATTAAATTTCAATTAATCAATACATCATATAAAGTTTAAAGTCTGAATTACATGCATACAACGATAGTTTTAATGTCCAATTTAATCCTAGAGAATATTTAGTCATGCACAGAACGCAGGTCAAATGAAAAGAGCAAGAAATAGAACTTGCTTCTAGGTTTCGAATTGAAACCTTTAACCGTCCTCTGTCTAGACTTTTTGGCGACCTTTGATTGTTGTCAACTCCTTTGTTGCCCTAGGTTCAACCCACAAGCAAGCCTCAAGAGCCTCTCATAAGTTCAACCCCTTGTTCCTAGCCAAACCTTAATTCTTCCTCTCAGTTTTCTCTCAAACCTCTTTCTAATTCTCTCTGGCTCCACTGCTCTGTGAATAGGGTTCTAAACCCTTGGCATATACATAAGGTTATATTTATATAGACTTATCAAAACCCTAATCCTATTCATAACCTACGTCTAATAAGTCAGCTAATCATAAAAGAAAAGAAAATAAAAATAAAAATATAATTACATATACATATACAGCCCTATATGTGCTAACCTAATATATACATATAATTTATAATTATATATATATAACCTACTAACATAATATTACTATTATTATCATACAAATAAAAAATCAATAATAATATTATTCTATCCTCCTAAACATATATACTCAAGTATATAAACAACCAACCCTGTATGGGTAATTATCTGTACCCATAAGCAACCTCTATTCCAATAATCCATGAGACCTAACTGTTGGTCCATTACTACTATCCAAATCCGTCCTTTTTAAACTAAAAGGAAAAAAAAACACATATTTAAACAATCAACTAAAAATTAATTTAAATCAACACAACAACAATTAACAAATAAACTTTTACAACAATTAATTTAAAACTTAAGCACACACTTATAATTAAACAAGTAATTCATTTAAACATATAACATGAAGCCACATAAACACATAGCCACGTAAACAACTAAAAATGCACAAGAAATAAAAATTTAAATTCCAATTATATCCTTTTGAAAACTAGGGGTATTACATTCTTCACTCCTAATAAAAGGAATTTTGTCCTCGGAATTCACAAAACTCTGAATTATTTTTGTTAACATTCATTTCCGTGCTGTTGTGGATTCTACCTCTGTGTATGGGCTCCACTGAATTCCAAATCCTCAAAGAAAATTTATGGGTTTGATATTTAGGAACACAAAAAATATTCTACACATAGGTTGTATTTAACAACTACTCATCCTTTCCCAATTTTATATAAGGGTATATATCCATATTCCTCTAAGTTTCTTAGGATATACGCACAAAATTCCTATGCATCTAGCACTAACTAGTCGGTAACGCTAATCTATAGGCTACTGCCTCAAGTAATAAACACAATCTGTGAAAAGTCAATTTAATACGGAAAACTGACCTTCCTCCAAAAAAAACTTGCTTCTTACATAGAAGACATCCCAAACAACCGTTTCCTGATAGGAAAACTCTAGTGCACGAGTTCAACCATTTACAAAATCCTATTGCCACCTCCAAACTGCGCGCAATCCATTACAAATGAGAGTATATCTCTCCGATGTATCCTTTAATATAGTCAAGGTTAGATTGTACAATCCTTGCTTTCATTTCAAACCAACAGGTGAGAGGTCTGCACTAAATAATATACAAAACCCCAAACGGTGTCACACCACCCTCCTTATGCCAACAATATGACAGACAAAAATTAGAAAAGCGAAGTAAACACTTCCAATTAACCATGAAAACTTAGGGTATATATCCCAAGCATATCCTCCATGATCAAATTTAAATTCTTGATCAAATCCTCCGTCTAGAGATATGAAGCGAAACTGCTGCTCCAAAATCCTCGTAAAGCGATGAGCGCTGAAAAGTGCGTATTTAAACCCCTTAAGCTTAGGTATTCTAGAATTTTTATCAATCTTATTTTACCGTTTTATATTGATTTCGTGTTATTTCCATTTTCAGGTACTTATCCCCAAAACAAGCTAACTCAGCCAAATAAGAGCATAATTGAAGTAATTCTGGGATGAAACAAATAAAGGAGTAAAGTAGAGTAAAAGGAAGCAAAGGGTGGAATTTTAGCAACTTCGATCGATCTCAAGAAAGTTCGATCGATCCAACCTTCATCGATCTCAGCACTTCAAGATAGATCTGAGCCATGTTTGTCCCTGTTCAAAGATCTTAAAAGTTCGATCGATCCAACTTCCTTCTCCGATCGATCGAACATTCTTGTTCTTATCCAAATGATTGATCTTATCCAGTTGTACCACCATACTAACCGCTTTTGTCCTTTTCCCAAAAATATCTTTAAAATATCTCAGATTTGTTTTTATCCAAAAAGGCCCCGCCATTGAGGATCGATCCAGCTTCAGTTCGATAGATCTCAGTCATGTTCGATCGATCCAAGTCCAAGGTTCGATCGATCGAACTTCCTTCAGTGCGAAAAAGTTAAATTTTCAGCTCACAAAAAGTTGTCCTTTATCCAATCATTGGGGAATATTTTCTGTACGACCCCAGCTCATTTTGGGTGTCATTTGACCTACCTATATAAGGATAAAGATTACTTTTTGTATCATATCATATTGTATCACATCATATCATATCATATCAAAAAAAGAAGAGGAGGAGGCTAGAGACACCATTGGAGACTCTTCATCAACCAAGGAGCAGATTTCTTCTATGGAGCTTGCCCTTGAGGGTTGGAGGACATCATCCATGAGTGGCTAGACATCCTTTTGGGGCTAGAGTTAGCCCTAAGCATGCTTTCTACTTCTTGATTTATGTATTTTTGAGGGGATTTGTATTGTGATTCATGTCTTGACACTTATATATATATAGATCTTATTTATTCAATGATTTATGTGGTTTAATGTTTCCAATCGATCATTTCATTCTATCCATATGTCTATATATGCTAGAATAGATGTTCATGTGTTTGTCTTTATTTCTTGTGTTATTGATGCATGTCTATGTGTATTGATGCTATAGATCTAGAGATTGTCAAGACATAGTGCTTAATGTCATGTTCTTGTGGTTTATTTGATGGTTCATACTCATTTCTTGATGGATTGTACCTCTCCCTTAGTTTAATTAGTTTAATTTCATGTCATTAGCTTATTTGTAGTGTAGTTGTTAAATGGGAGGACAATCCATGCTTGTTGTTGATGTTCCATGCTTATGAAAGCAAGTAACATGTATCTCTAACCTTGTGATGTGTTTGGATTGTGAGCTTAAAGAAAGGATTATTGGCTTAATTTGATATGTTGTGGTATCCACTATGTTATTTAGACAATATATGCTTAATTTGTCATCCATGCTTGTTGAAACAATCACTCACACACTCTATATTGCAATACATGTTCTACCCGTCATTAATCATTCGTTAAAGGTGTAGAAAAGCTATGCTTAGTGGTGATCTCTAAACCCCAAGATCTCTCTCTCTTTTATTCTCTCTATTGTATGATTGTTTACCTTAGCTTAATTTGCATCTAGTTTAATTCAACCAACCAACCACTATTTTGATCACTCGACCTACTAACACTAATTTTGATCCCTCAACCTAGTACAACACTCAATCCCTTGGGACGATCCCTACTCACCCTAGCTATATTTTTAGTGAAAGGTAGTAGTGGCAATTTCTAAATGTAAAACTTGGCCACATTGCATATAAACTGTTGGGTTTTGGAAACGACGCCGGATATCCTCCAACAAGTTTTTGGCGCTGTTGCTGGGGATTGATTGATTGGTAACGTCGTATTTGTGGAATCAATTAGGAATTAGTACTCTTTTGATCGTGTCTTTACTTTGTTTTCAATTTTTGTTACTTATTGTGTTTGTTCTTGATTGACAAGGAGCATTAGGCTAAGAAAGCAAGTAAAAGAGCATTCAAGCAAAGGAGCTAAGCAAGCAAGGAAAAATGCTAAAAATCTAAAAATTGCTAAGCTAAGCTATAAATTTTGAGTTGAAGTGCTAAAGAACCTTTGTGAGCTTTTCTTTACTCATCCCTTAGTTAAATCGTCGGCCCGCGTGGAGGCTTATAATTCAATTCTTAGATAAATCGTGAGCCCGCGTGGAGGCAATTTACTTTTCTTGCATATTTTGTTAAAGCATGGGAGTATGAGAACATTGTATGTGGAGGAAGTTTGTTAATTATTGATTTGTTGTGAAGGTGAAGTGTTTCTTGTTATTGCTTGTTGTGTTGTATTGTGCATGCATGGTCGTAGATCATTGAGACCCACTCTTGTCTTTTTAAATTTTCATCTTGAATCGATTATTCGAAACCCTAGGAGAAGAGGTAGTTCTAGTCAATCCATTACATCAATGGAAAAGCACAATGAGGACCATGTGGAGGACCTTGGTCACATAGACCAACAAGGCATCCTCCACCCCAATGTGCATCATGATAACATGCAAGTACCATTAGGCATACCAAGGCCATATGTTCATCCAGCACAAAAATAAGGCCAAGTTCCATTGGGAATGCCAAGGCCAATCTATGCTCCACCACCTCCCATCATCCAAGGCAACCAAGGTGCCCATGTTGTACCTCTAATTGCTAATCCTCCCCTTGCTTTAAGAGATCACTATGTGCCTAATGAATATAATGCACCCACATGCATTCAATTGCCACAATTTAGAGCACACCACTATGAAATCAAGCCACAAACCATTCAAATGCTTCCTAACTATCATGGACTTCCAAGTGAAGAACCTTACAAGCATTTGGATGAGTTTCTTGAAATATGTTCCACCATAAAATACACAGACATGCCGGAAGAGGTCTTAAGGCTTAAACTTTTTCCATTCACCCTTAAAGATAAGGCGAAATATTGGTTTAACAATCTTAGGCCTTTTTCAATAACTTCTTGGGCAGAAATGCAACAAGAGTTCTTAAAGAAATACTATCCGGTTTCTAAGACCAATGCCATGAGAACCTCGATTCGAGAATTTTCACATGGGGATGGAGAAACATTTCATGAGGCATGGGAACTGTAATACCCCTAATTTTTAAAAGGATATAACTGGAATTTCTTTATTTATTTTATGTGCATTTTATTGATTTATTGATTAGTTGATTTATGTGCATTTAAATATGATTTATCTGGTTATGTGTTTAAGGGTTTTATTTGCTTAATTGATAATTGTGTTTGTTTAAATTCATTGTAATTGTTTTTAATTTAATTATTGGTTAATTTAAAGTTTTGATTATTAGTGACTTAATTGACGTGTAGTTTTTGGTAGCTTATATAATTTAGGTGTGTTGTATTTATGGTTTAGATTTAGGGTTTTATTTTCGTGTAGTCGCCGACTTAAATTAGGTTTTATGTAAATCTTATAAATATACGGTTATATAATTTGACTTAAGGTTGGGACGTATATATATAAATCTTATACGTCTGCTAGGGTGAGGAAATTAAAACTCAATTCACGTAAGGGTTTATGAGAGGAAAAACAGAAAGGTTTCTTGAGAAGGAAAAACAGAGGGAAATTGAGAGAATCAATTAGGATTGCAGCCATGGATTGAAGGTGGGATCAAGGAAGAAAGAGTCGATGGCTTGTGGAATAAAACTGGAACAGTGGGAGAGTTGCAGGTAGTCTACAGTTCGTTGTAGAATTTAGCAACGGCGATGAAGGTTTCAAACCGGAATCTTAAGGCAAGTTCCATTCTCTCCTTCCTGTAAACTTATGTTCTGTGCATTCTAAATAGACTCCGGGAATTTAATTAAAACTTTTAAAACAAATTTTATGCATACTAGTTTAGTCTGAAATTTGGTTAACGTATAATAACTGAAGATGGTTTTCCTTGCATAAATGGTTAGATTATGTATTAAACCTCTGTAAATTAATTCATAATGGAATGTGAGTTCTTGTTAAGATGGTTAGGAAGTTAATTAACCTTTAAAATGGAATTATGACACATGTGATCAGACTTTAGATTGTTTATATGTTCAGTTAACTGTGATTGGCGTTTTTGGATACGGTTTTGTTTTTGTTTTAGATTTTTGTCAATTAATGCATGCTGGATGGTGAGAAGTTTCTAGGGCTTTAAGAATTTAAATTGAACCCTAGGAATGTTAAAATACTTGCGACAAGAACGTCGGACTTCGCCGGAAACGCAGAAAATCGTCAGACGAAGTAGAGACGAGGCAGAGGGGCTCTCAGGGGGGAGAGCCGGCTCCCGAATGGTGGGAGCCGGCTCCTATGAAGAGAGAGCCGGCTCTCCATGAGGGAGAGCCGGCTCTAGAAGCCTAGGAGCCGGCTCCAATAAAGGGGAGCCGGCTCCCATGAAAAAAAAACCCCTACTGGTGTTTTCTGAAATTTTTCTGAAGTTCAGGGGCTTAAAGGTAATTACTGGAAAGTGATGGGGGGTTTTAAATGATTAAAATTAACTTGTTAAAGCCTTCAAATAGTTGGTTTATGCTAAGGTGCTAAACCTAAATGCATGTCATAAAACATAAGCTTATAATAGGCCTACTGTTAAGGAAGGAGGAATGCTTGTTTTACTAAGTTGTTCTGACAACTTAATTTGGACTGACATTGTAATTACTGTTAGAATTTATATCAATGATATATTTAGCATAGTTTAGTTCCAGGAATGTTGGTTATGACGTCATGTACTCGTAACTAATAAGTTGTATATTGTCGGGAGTAGTGGAAGGTTAGTTGCTAGTTTCGTGTTAGCAAATTAAATGAAACTGGTATAAAATACTTTTGAAGTTTCATATGATGTACTTAAACTTTGGAGTGTCATTATATCCGACACAGAATTTATAATGGGGAATTACATAAATGCCATGAGATTTAATTATAAATTTGCATGCCGTAAAGGATATGGGAGGATTTAAATGCTAGTCATCATTTTAACATTTTAAACGAACTAGTATGGATGTGTTGTTTTGGAATTCTAGTATAATGTGCAGTTTAAAATTCTGATATTCATTATATTATGTTATAAAGGATAATTGCTAAACTGTCTTAATTTCTGTTCTGTCAATTACATGGAAATGGATGGTTTAAATTGTTTATTCTTATTTTAACAATTTAAAAGGAGGATCTATGAATATAATCATATACTGGATGCATGATAGGAGCTTATCTATATCTGATTTCTATTATGTTGGTTCTGGATATACTTGATGTTCATTTTGAGTGTGCATCATGTGTGGATCATATGCATTATATGTACCGGTATGGGACGGTGACATATCAGGGATGGATTAGATCAAAAAGCTAAGTCCTACCCCTTTCATACATACGGAATGGATTAACTAAAATAGTTAAACCCTACATGGATGCATGTCCTGTTAACTAAAACAGTTGAACGACATAATGGATGGTTCCTTTACTTTTCTGTATTAGGAAGAGATTTAAATATATATTTATGGAACCGTGATACGAGCTTGAGTCTCCTGATCACGGTTAGGGTGCGTATATTGCAAAGGTTGAGTAGCTAGATATAGCTAATGTTCCCTGGTAGGTCTAGGTACTTGGCCGCTAAAAAACGTGTTTTATATGTCACCTTCTACCCAGGCTGAACTATGTTATAGGCTAGTGAGCATCCTATAGTGTGTATTTATATATCTATGGACTATTGTAGCTATTGTTGAGCTATCTAGGATGTATCTGCGTATCGGGTTTATGTACGGATTGTAGTAGGATGGAACTTGCATGTGGGCCTGACCCACCTTTATTTTTCAGGTGTTTGTGAGTACCAGGCTTAGGGTTTGATCGTGGTGATGTAGATACAGTCACTCACTCTTCCGACTAAATAGGATTTTTCTTTCTGGTTTTAGTTTTGGATTTTATTCTGTAAAGTTTTATCAGTTGAGATTATTAGGGGTCCACTAGTTGGATTCCCGAGTTGTACGGATTTAAATTATATTAATTTATTATTTAAGGTTCGAAGATTTTTATTTTAGAATTCTTTCAACGTTTTGTTATTTTATTCTTAATTCAAATTTTATTCCTGCTTGTTTACATATTAATTGTATGATATCCCTCGGATCTGTGCTCGGACTTGATCACCCGTGGCTCTAGAATCGAGGGGTATCACAGGAACGCTTTAATGAATTGCTTAGGTAGTGTCCACATCATGACATGCCCAAATGACAATTAGTTCAATATTTCTTTGAGAGCTTATTGGACAATTACAAAGGCATGGTTGATGCTTCCTTGGGTGGCTCTTACATCGATAGGCATGAGGATGACGTGTGTCATCTTTATGAGAGCATGAGTGAAAATTCTTTGCATCGTACTTTATCTTCGAAGAATGGTAGAAATTCTAGTGGTAGGAAGAGTGTTGGCTTACATCAAGTCGACCACTACAATGAAATTGCCGTCGAAATGAAGTCATTATCTCAAAGGTTTGATCAATTTTTTATCAACCAAAACTCGGCGAATCAAGTATCGTCCTTCCCTAACCATTCTCATCATACATCTAATGAGACATGTATGACTTGTTCAAGTGTTTTACATTCTACTTCCAATTGTCCTCATGGACATGTGCAAAGTGAGCATCATGAACAAGCAAATGCTGTTTTTACTAATCAAGGAAACAATCCTTATGGAAATCATTACAATCCTAGTTGGAGGAATCACCTGAATTTCTCTTGAAAAAACCAAGGGGAGGGCTCAAACCCTTCCCAAGGCGGTTTTCAAGGAAAGTACATTCCACTTCCAATGCAAAGCCAAGGTTCCCAAGGTTTTAGATCATCATACCAATCACAAGGAAACCAATTTTCAAATTCTCATTTTCCTAATCAACCATCATATTCCCAAGGAAACGTTAAAGGTCCCACTTTTGAAGAGAAAGTTTTGACCGCTTTGGGCACTTTAGAGGCAAACACACAATTGCTTCATTCTCACTCTCAATCCATTGCTAAGCTAGAAACCCAAGTAGGGCAAATAGCTAGTACTTTAAATGCAAGAGAGAAGGGAAAAATGCCTTTGAATGCCCCACAAAAGGATGTGTTGTGGAGACTCATTCCTCATCGGAAGGTCACACAATAGAGCATGTCAATGTGGTGACTACCTTGAGAAGTGGAAGGATTGTGGACAACCAAGTGAGTATGTCCAATGAAGAGAGTGAACCGGTGCAACCACAAGTTGACACCCGTCCCGTTTCATATTATATTCCTCCTTCATTGCATGTGTATGACCATATAAATGAGAATGTGTTGAAAAGTGATTTTGAAAAGAAAGATTTGCAAAATGATTTGAAGACTTCTTGTGTTGAAGAGACTTCAAAGAAAAATTCTGAAAGGGTTTTTGAACCAAAAGCTCCATTTCCAGATGCCTTAAAAGGATCCATTTCAAATGACAAGCAAAAGGCCAAAGTCAATGAAATCATGGACGTGTTTAGGTAAGTGAAAGTCAATCTTCCACTTTTGGATGCAATCAAGTAAATTCCAACTCATGCCAAATTCTTGAAGGACTTGTGCACCCAAAAGAGGAAGAACAAAAGCCAAGCACCTAGAAAAGTGGTCTTAATCGAGCAAGTGAGCTCAATTTTGCAGCATAACACTCTCCCCAAGTTTAAGGACCCCGGTTCACTTACTACTTCATGCATCATTGGTGATCATATCATTAATCAGGCTCTTCTTGACCTAGGAGCTAGTGTTAACCTTCTTCCATACTCGATTTATGTCAAATTAGGTTTAGGAGACTTAAAACCAACGTCGGTAGTTTTGCAACTTACCTATTAATCAATCAAAAAGCCTAGGGGTATCATCGAGGATGTATTGATTAAAATTGATAAATTCTTCTTTCCCGTTGATTTCGTTGTCATTGACACGGAACCGGTTCCAAATCCTAAGAGCCAAATTCCCGTTATCCTAAGCCATCCCTTCTTGGTAACCGCGAATGCCAACATTAATTGTAGGACGGGGATAATGAAGAGCTCATTTGGCCACATGAAGGTAAAGTTGAATATTTTCAATCCAACCCCCAATTCATTTGACAAGCATGAAGAGATTAATGTTATAGAAAAATGTCATGACCTTAAAAGTGAAGGAATTGAGTTTTTGTGTGAGACCAAAGTTTCTAAAAGTCCATCTTCAACCTTGAAACCAAAGAAAGTTGTTTCAAAATCTTGTTTTGAAAGGGCGTGGAAGCCCAGAGATTGCATTGACCAAGGATCGAAAACATCTTTTGAGCTTAATCCAACAAGTTCCTTAAAGAACCATTTGTTGGGTGGAGTTCAAAACACTCATCACCTCATTGAGGAGGGGATGCACTACAGGCTAAAAGAGCCCAACGTCTTGCTAGAGACGTTAAAGACTAGCACGACATTTCGTAGGGTGTCAAAACCCTATCTTTAATTTCATTTCTTGCGAAGTCTAGATACTTGTTTTTGGTTCATATGTATTACTAGGAACTGTGATTAGGACTGCATGCACTTTTATGTTGAAATTGATCATTTTGCATAAGTTCGATGGATCTCAAATGAGAGTTCGATCGATCGAACTTCGACCTGCATCCAACACTTAGAAAATTTTCGACCTTCATCCAAATCACTTCTCTGTTCCATCGTTCGAACTTGTTCTCAGATCGATCATAAGTCCTTAAATCGATCCAAACTTCAAGTTCGATAGATCTTGAGTTCCAACACTTAGAAAAATTTCTGAACCCAAAACTTGCATATTTTTAGCTCTCTGTCAGATCAATCTTTGTTCCTCATCTCACTATCTTTGACTTTGTTTGACTTTTTAATTTTAAAATTCCAAAAATATTTTTATTTTATTTTCCAAAAATTCCAAAAAGATTTTATTTTATTTTAATTCTTCAAAAATTCAAAAATTTTTATTTTTTTATTTTCAATTTTTAATTTTTAGTTTTAATTTTTAATTTTTAATTTTTTTTTTTTAAAAAAAAAAAAATTTCAAAGAGAGATCATTTCAATTCGATCGATCTGAGGTTTCAGTTCGATCGGTCGAACTTGTTCGGGGAAGTTTTTAAAAATAGAACCGCGGGTTTGCAGATCGATTCCAAAGATCGATCTAACCCTCTCAAACCCTATCCCTCTCATCGCCGCTGCACCCATCTTCCCCATCTCCGGCGAGCATATCCGGCGAGATCCAAACATCAATTCTCTCTCTTTCCTCTCGGATCTCCATCTCATCTCATCCTTCGATTTGGGTAAGATCCGCGCTTCATTTGTGATTTCAAGCTTCAATATGATGTCGCCATGTTTTAAATGTTAGATCCATGCTCTTTTAATGTTGAAAATCTCCATTGATGAAGTTTGAAGCTTTTTGTTTATATATGTATATATGTGTATATATATTTTTTGTTAGATTTTTAATTTTTGATTTATTTTGGGAGTATGGGCCTCGTTAAGTGATTAGGATTGATGATTTGTGAGTTAATAGGCCCACGACCTTGTTCGTGAAGGCCCCGTGTCATCCACATCACAGATCTGTGACAGTCCACGTTCTTCGCAGAGTTCGATCGATCGAACATATTTCTCAGATCGATCTAGTGAGATCGATCGAACTTAGTTACTTAATTTCTCAGATCGATCATGAGAGATCAATCTCAAATTTTTTGTGATCGATCGAACTTCACAGATTTCACATACACATTCCATGCATCTTATCGTGTGTCCATGCTATCTTATTTGTGCCCAATGCCTGTGATTCTCCACATTAGATGCATTTTACACTTATACTGCTTAGCATGTTCACATCCTATCACTTTCATAGATTTATGTCATTTATCTGTTTTGTCTATCTTACTTGACATATATTATTATATTTTATGCTTTAAATCCTTTATTCTGGCACTGACTCCTATTTCAAGTTTTCAATTATTTTACAGGCCATGGCTAAGCGCAAGACTGTAACCCACGGACACTGTCACCACCGAGGCAGGCCGCGTTTTGATGATGAGGCCGGTCCATCTCATGCCCAGGACCCTATACAGGAGCAGCCGGCTGAGCCCACACAGTCTCCCCACTCTGACAGCAGATTACATTCTGATGTTGGCGCCTCTCCTTCATACGATGACGCTGAGGCTGAGCATATACCATCTCCGCCACCACGGCCAGCTCAGCCAGTCCAGGAGTTAGACCAGCCATTACGTAGATACTCACGCCTTCCAGTGGCGCATGAGTCAGTCTTCGATACAGATTTCTTCTCCCGATCGGTGCTTACCCGATCAGCTTATGATGATATACTATGGAGGGGCCTTACAGCCATTCTTGCCCCTGTCACATACCCGGTGTACCCGAGGCTAGTAAGGATGTTCTTCCAGAACCTCCAGCCTGCCCCGCGTAACATGGCGGAGCTGAGGACCTCCATTAATGGCCATTTGATTTCTATCACTGTGGACACATTAGCCAGATCGTGCCATTGTCCACATGACTGCCCTCCAGAGTTACATGAGACATATCCCAGGCTATACAGGCCTTCATATGCAGATATGGTCGTTCTTCTTACAGGTCATTATGTCGATGGCGAGACCTTCGCCACCCGCACCTATTTGCCAGATGACTTGTGGTTCTTTGAGTCAGTCTTGTTCCGCAACGTTTTCATGGTCGGCTAAAAGATTCAGCGAAGAGGCGACTACTTGATAGCTCTGTACGCTTTCTATACAGGGCATTAGCTGTCTATCCCTGCGCTCATCTGGAGCATAATGAGAAAGCTCTATAATGAGCACATTAGCAAGGAGAGGCCCCAAAGGGTTAAGTCTCTCCCATTTGGCCACCTCATCACCCAGATCCTGCTAGACCAGCGCTATCATTTCCATCCACGGGAGCACCCTGAGAGAGGATCCTGTCACTTCCTAAAGAAAGACTGGGATAAGAGCTACAATGCTATTATCAAAAAGCTACAGGAGGATGCAGCAGAGGCGGCAGAGGAGCTAGAGGCTGAGGAGGCAACAACAGCAGTAGACCCGGCAGTGGACGATGCAGCAGTCGATCCGGCTGCCGTACACATGGACATTGATTTAGAGCAGCTTGCCGAGGACGCAGAGCAGCACTCTCCAGTTGGGTCACCCATTGATAAGCGCCGAATATTGCATATTCAAGCACCCTTTCTTGCATTAGTTAAGTCCATTAATGAAGTATAATGTACAGTTTTACTTTACTTGTGTACGTTTGTCTTGTTTCAGGTCGGTTTCCCCGATTATGATTAAAGAAGCAGTTTTGACATCATTCTTGTTGAAGTAGGTGCGTCGTTGCTGAGGACCGTCTTTTGGGCCAAGCCTCTTGAGTCCTCATATGCATGGAGTTCGTGGCTTAGTGTTCAAAGTGGAGACCGCGTCAACACTCCGGCTCAAAGAAGCTTATAAGAAGCCTTGATGAAGTTGCAGCCTCAAGGTCCCGCGGGCGCCCGCCAACTCCTCAACTCTCTGCCTAGTTTCGCGGGGCCCGGCCACAGGCTTGCGGGCCCCAGTCGAGCTCCCACGGGCACCTGCGGCATAACCGCGGGCGCCCACCAACGCACCGCGGGCACCCGCCGATATGCAGACAGCAGGTCACCTGCTCCTTAATTCCAGCTGCATCTTGTTGTGGTTCTACTTCCTTGGAGTGGTTAGAGCTCGTAATGGAGTGTGAGGAGAGGGGTTTTTGGCTAGATAAGAGCCTTGATGCATTATGATTGGATATATCTCATTCTTGTAAAGTTCTAGGGAGAAAAAGAGGGTTGGTAGGTTTTGGGTGTTTTGGGAGCTCAAGTTGCAACAATGGAGAGTTCTTCTTCTTTATCCTCTTCATTCCTTGCAGTAATGGGTAACTAAACCTCCATCTAGGGAGGTGATGAAGCCTCCCCTTGTAATCATGTACTAGATTGGGCTCTATTTTGGGGATAATAATGTATAATTTTTGGTCTTTTCATAATCTAGAGCATATTACTTCTTGTAATGAATTCTAATGTTTATAAATGATTGATGTAAGTTAATTATCTTATCTTAGATGGTTCTTATATTAATCATAATGCTTGCATTTTCATGGTGACAATGGAAATAAGATTATGAATGGTTTTCATGGCATGTTGATAGAGAAATTTGATAGTCCATTACTTAGGTATTCCCTTTGATGGTTTATACTTAATTCCTAACTTCATGTGCTTTATCATTTGATTAAAGGCTTGATAATCTTTTGCTTAAGATAGTATGTTTGATGCTACATCCTAGTTTAGGTAGTTTAAATGTATAAACTTTTGATGGATCATTCTTGTTTTGATTTAATGAACTTCTTGATGATTATAAGGCAACCATGTGTTGCTGTATAATTCTTGACCATCATATATATATTGTCTATCCCCAATGTAGTCTTGATCTAACATGTGTTCAGGGTTTAGTGTGGATTCACTTCCCTAGTCCCTTTGTAATTGTCTTTGCCTCTCTACTTCTTAGCATTACTGTTTTATGCATTTTTCAATTCATAATTTTAGTGACAACTCTCACAAACCTCTATACCCCATCATCATTCTAAAAATGATTCTAGACACCTTAGTTGCCATAAACTAGAAGTCCCAGTGGTTCGATTTACCCGACCAATAGCCCTATTTTACAATGATTTGTGCTATTGCAAAATGGTTGATTTATAATTGTAATCAATCCGTCAATCACCCATTCATGATGCAGAGCAGGCTCAGGATCATTATTCTCCCGATCTAGCCACACTTGAGGCTCCAGCACAGACACCCGGCTTTGGAGAGCATCTTTAGACTCTGGAGGACACAGTGGTATCTATCCGATCAGAGACTGTTGCCCTCAGAGCTGACATTGCTTCCCTCCGCACGGATGTCATGGCCGCATTTCGTGATCTATCCTGAGACATCCGCGGAGCACGACCTGCCCGTCCTACTTCTTCTTCTTGATCTCTCTATCCCTTTACTCCTGTTATTTTATATATCTGTGATCTCATCATGTTTTTGATACTGTTATACTATTTTTGCAGCCGTGTCTGTCGGCTCTCATACTGGATGTACTATACTTTATTTTTGTTTATATATGTTTCTTTATGGATACCATATTTTTATATTCTTATATCTGTCTGTTTGACTCCATCAGGCGCATCTCAGTGACTTTAGTGAGAGAGAGTACTGCCCAAAATTTTCAGGACCACCCTTTTACCTCTCTCTATTTTTCAGTTGCTATCCCATTTACACTTGCATGTCCACTTTACACTGTTATTATCCCTTTTGTTATCTGATGAGTTTATCCGAGTGCCAAGTTTCAGGACCACAGTTAATCCCAAGTTTGGGGGGGCTATGCCACCCACTTTGGATACTTCAGTCCCAACCATTTTTTACCTTAATTGTACTGGTATACTTTTTCCTTTTGTTCTCTTTGCACATTGAGGACATTGTTCCATTTAAGTTTGGGGGTAATGGTGCTTTGCAGTGTTTGTTTTTAATTTCAAAATTTTGAGCATGACTTGTGTATTTGAGAGATTTTCTATGATTGGTCCATATTAGCTATGATTTTGATCTTTTAAGGACTATATTGCTTAAAAATTAAAAATTGCTTAACTTGAGAGTTCAATACTCCTTGTATGCCTTATGGATGCCATTTAGGAGTAAATTTTTCAAAAAATTGATATCTTGCTTGCACTTGTTTTCCACATCATCCTGATTTTGTGATTGTTTTGAGATTCATTCTAGGATTCTACACTAGCACAGGCGCACACTAACATTCATTTGTGGGGTACATGCTTTGTTGATTATTGAATTGGTTATATCCCAATTGGGCTAGTAATGTATTGAAAGGTTTCATTCTTGATAAAGGTGGATCACAACCCATTTTCACTAAGTAGCCTGGATTCTAGCCTCATCAAGTACTGAATTTCCTGCGCTGAAAGGTGAAGGGCCTAAACTCTAGGTTAATAATTGAATTTAAAAAAAAAAAAAAAAAAAAAAGAAAAAGAAAAGTTGTAAAAGCAATAAAAAGTGAGGACTTCTCCCAAAATGTGAGAAGTGGGAAATGATTAGATGGAGGTCATCTTGATTTTTAGCCTAGTTGATTTGAGCTTGTAAGTCCGTAGGGGTGTTTGAATACCTAGTGCCCTAAAGCCGTCTGGTTTGGGAGTCATTGACCTAACGCTCGACCTCATGGATCGCTAGAAAGCTTAATAGATCAACACATTGCACAATGCTTCCATCTTTGATCCCTAAAAAAAAAAAAAAAATCGAGTGAAAAGAATAAGCGCACCTAGAACAATAAAGCTTTAATAAAAGGTCCACTTTTTGTCTTGATGATCGGTACTAGATTTGTGTGCTAGTTTGAGGGTAAGGATGTGATTAATTCTTTAGTTGGCTAAGATAGTAACACACTTGATGCCGGTCCACTCAAAAAGGATTCTAGAGTTGTTTTGATTTGCATGATCATTGTCTTGATGTGTGGAGGACCATACTTGCTTGCTTGATGTTAAGATTTTGGGATATTGCTTAGAAATGTTTGAAACATTGCATACCTGAGGTAGTTTTCTCCCAATGCTTGTTTGCAATATTGGTGCCTCTTTTGAAAGAATGAGCTTAATGTTTGTGGGTATCATTTCTGGAAACCCTCACGAGACTTCACTCGTCCACTAGGGGTAACCTAGGGGTTTAAAAGGCTTATTGCATATGCTAAGTGCAATTGTGTTCCTACGAAAGTGGTGTTATCAATTTATTACTTTATAGTTCATAGTTAATTAGTTGTTCATTTCATTCATTTACTTGTAGTTCATTGCTAGGGACTAGCAATATTTAAGTTTGGGGGTGTGATGAGCGCTGAAAAGTGCGTATTTAAACCCCTTAAGCTTAGGTATTCTAGAACCTTTATCTATTTTATTTTACCGTTTTGTATTGATTTCGTGTTATTTCCATTTTCAGGTACTTATCCCCAAAACAAGCTAACTCAGCCAAATAGGAGCATAATTGAAGCAATTCTGGGATGAATCAAAGAAAGGAGCAAAGTAGAGCAAAAGGAAGCAAAGGGTGGAATTTCAGCAACTTCGATCGATCTCAAGAAAAGTTCGATCGATCCAACTTTCATCGATCTCAGCACTTCAAGATAGATTTGAGCCATGTTTGTCCCTGTCCAACGATCTCAAAAGTTCGATCGATCCAACTTCCTTCTCCGATCGATTGAACATTTTCGTCCTTATCCAAATGATTGATCTTATCCAGTTGTACCACCCTACCAACCGCTTTTGTCCTTGTCCCAAAAATATCTTAAAAATATCTCAGATTTGTTTTTATCCAAAAAGGCGCCACCATTGAGGATCGATCCAGCTTCAGTTCGATAGATCTCTGCCATGTTCGATCGATCCAAGTCTAAGGTTCGATCGATTGAACTTTCTCTAGTGCGAAAAAGTTAAATTTTCAGCTCACAAAAAGTTGTCCTTTATCCAATCATTGGGGAATATTTGTTGTACGACCCTAGCTCATTTTGGGTGTCATTTGACCTACCTATATAAGGATAAGGATTACTTTTTGTATCATATCATATTGTATCACATCATATCATATCATACCTTGTAGAACTCTTAGGGAGGAAAAAAAAGAAGAGGAGGCTAGAGACACCATTGGAAACTCTTCATCGACTAAGGAACAGATTTCTTCCATGGAGCTTGCTCTTGAGGGTTGGAGGACATCATCCATGAGTGGCTAGACATCCTCTTGGGGCTAGAGTTAGCCCTAAGCATGCTTTCTACTTCTTGATTTATGTATTTTTGAGGGGATTTGTATTGTGATTCATGTCTTGACACTTATATATATATAGATCTTGTTTATTCAATGATTTATGTGGTTTAATGCTTCCAATCGATTATTTCATTCTATCCATATGTCTATGTATGCTAGAATAGATGTTCATGTGTTTGTCTCTATTTCTTGTGTTATTGATGCATGTCTATGTGTATTGATGCTATAGATTTAGAGATTGTCAAGACATAGTGCTTATTGTCTATTCTTGTGGTTTATTTAATGGTTCATACTCATTTCTTGATGGATTGTACCTCTCCCTTAGTTTAATTAGTTTAATTTCATGTCATTAGCTTAGTTGTAATGTAGTTGTTAAATGGGAGAATAATCTATGCTTGTTGTTGATGTTCCATGCTTATGAAAGCAAGTAACATGTATCTTTAACCTTGTAATGTGTTTGGATTGTGAGCTTAAAGAAATGATTAATGGCTTAATTTGATATGTTGTGCTATCCACCATGTTATTTAGACAATATATGCTTAATTTGTCATTCATGCTTGTTGAAACAACCACTCACACACTCTATATTGCAATAAATGTTCTTCCTCGCATTAATCATTCATTAAAGGTGTAGAAAAGCTATGCTTAGTGGTGATCTCTAAACCCCATGATCTCTCTCTCTCTTTTATTCTCTCTATTGTATTATTGTTTACCTTAGTTTAATTTGCATCTAGTTTAATTCAACCAACCAACTACTATTTTGATCACTCGACCTACTAACCTTAATTTTGCTCCATCAACCTAGTACGACACTCAATCCCTTGGGATAATCCCTACTCACCCTAGCTATATTTTTAGTGAAAGGTAGTAGTTGCAATTTCTAAATGTAAACTTGGCCACATTGCATATAAACTGTTGGGTTTCGAAAATGACGCCGGATATCCTCCAACATAAAGCTCCTTCTAAATAGCACTTTTCATCCATTATAAGGAACATCCACATGCTATAACACTACTATCAGTGCAATGTAGAACTGATATGAAGCTCCAAAGTGAACACTACTCGAACATTGTCCACAAGAGATCCGGTTTAATCCACCATTCTTTAATCTACATGGAATCAAAATTCTAATTAAATGTCGATAATTCCTACCGACCATCCAGTCCTGATTAGTCCTACTCCCAAGTTAAGATAGGAGGTGGCAAAAATCTCCAATGATATCTAATTATCAATTTCCACCTTTCTAACAGGTGTTACTCTTATAGACAGTTATGTACATATCCCTATCCATACCGATTCACCAAAACCAACATTAGATGTCTCGATGTAACGCATAACCATCTGAGTGCACCGTGAGAAAGTTACAAATTTTACATCTCAGTCACTTTGACATCATTCACAGAATCTACTAATCCTCCTCCAGTACCTTAAGCTTTATTTGAGTAAGGTAACACTGCCTACAGGGTCAGCTCCGATATTTAAAATTGACCTCCTTAATTTCCTTGGTACTAACGAGTGTTATTATTACACAAGCTAAAAACTTTAACTGGTAACTTAATAACTAACCGAAAGATTTAAATATTATATCGGTTGTTGAGAGCGTCCACTTCTATATTTTCGTCCACCAGACAGAACTTAATGCAAAGTGTGAATCACCATTTCTATCCATCTAAGCTGTTTCGTGATCCTTTCTATTTGTATGAACTGATATCTTACCAGTTCTAAATAGATAAAATGAAATTGATTTAATTTATCAGTCAACTAATGTCCTAACCAAAATCCTGACCCTTCCCTAAAATCAGCAATCGCTCAACAAAATCCGTGGAAACTGCTCTATCATTTCCACTTCAGTATAGGAAATGACTGCAAGGATCTAGTGATCTTTGATGGTCCATCTCAATTATCTAATAGATATTAGACTAGGATACAAAATCACTATGTCCCTTCTCCTACCTGTCCTCCAGACATTTGCTTCATACCGTGAAACATCATGTTACCACTAGGATAAATAAAGTGTTAAGAGTTGTGAACCTCAGTCCTTACATCCTGCTTCCAATTTGTCTACAGAAAGTACTGTTAGTCTGCTACCACCTGCTTTCGTCTGCACCCATTGTTTAAATTGGAGCATCTTCAAAAGCTAACTCTGTAACCAAATTCTTACAGACTGATCCGTGATAAACCGACCGATATGGGAAATCAATCAGTAAATCCATTTATCAAAAGTTAACTAACTACATCTTTTCCATAACACCGTGCACCTCTTCTTTATTTCGGTGTTCTGTCTCACCCGTAAATAGAGTACAAAGAAACCTAATATGGGCTCCAAGTTTTAAGAGACGCAACGCGGAAGTCATATAACGAAAGACACTCTTAAGGACACTTGAACCTGGAGTGCTCTGATACCAACTGTGATACCCCCAGATTTCCGGATGAAGGTTGGCCAGGCCCACGCCCGATTACTTGAGGATATCAAAATGAATCGGCAGTAATCGAACACAGAATACAAAATAGATAATAAGAATAAATAAATGACTGAAAAAAACTAAAATGATAATCCATCAATAAACCTCATAATAAATTCCATTACTAAATTCTTCTGATACAAGTAATCATCCAACTTATACAGCTCAGAAATCCATACTATGTGGACCCCTGAAAAACTAAATAAACCAAAAAATAGCAAAAATTGTCAACATCAGAAAACTGAAACATAAAGAAACTCATAAGTAACATAATTCGGAAGAGTGAAGTAGATGATCCCTGCTCAGCACGAATAATCCCTACTCCTGATAAATACCTGAAAAATTATGGTGGCTTAGGTCCACAAACAAGTTCTATTCTAACTATAATCTAAGCAGAGACCCGATACGCAGATACATCCTAAATAACTCAACAATAACTATATAGTCCATAACTATGTATATATATATCCACACTAAAGGACTCTCACTAAATTACAAAGGGGGTCTCAACCTGAACAGAAGGCAATATGCAAAACGCACCTGAAGTGGGCATGTGTACTAAGCCTAACAGGGTATACCTCTGCTATCATAGCCAGCTATGCATCCCAATGCATATAACGCTCCCTAATCGTCGATCCTGAGACTCAAGCTCATATCGAGGTACCATAATCATATATATAAAAATCCTATCCTATTCATCCATAAAAACTCCAGTTAGTCATTCAACTTGTTCAGCTGATCTGACTTAACTATAAGTAGCAAGTAATCCAGTTAGTCATTCAACTTTGTTCAGCTGATCTGACTTAAATATAAGTAGCAAGTAATCCAGTTAATCATTCAACTCTATTCAGCTGATCTGACTTAAATATAAGTAGCAAGTAATCCAGTTAATCATTCAACTCTATTCAGCTAATCTGACTTAAATATAAGTAAGATTTAATTTTATAATCCATTCTCTTATTCCAGAGTAGGTAGGACTTAGTATTTTGAACTAATACGTCTCTAGTATGCCACCATCCCATACCGGTGCATACAATCCATAACATCCATGTAATTGACAAAACAAAATTTAATAGTTCATCAATTAAAAAAAATCCAGAATAAGCATCCATGTAATTGACAGAACATCATTTAATGGTTCATCAATTAAAATCCAACATAAGCATAAACAAAGTCTGATAAGTATATGACCCTATTATGCATCCAATTAAGGTTTAAAAATCATGTCACAGTTATTTAAATCACTAAAATAATATTAAGGAATTTAATCCTCCATGTCCACTAACCACATGCAAACTTATTTAAACTTCCATACTGTTCAAAGCAATAGCATATAGATAAAGATTATGTATCACGGGATCCTAATATGTCATGAAAATAATTTAGAATCCCATTTACCAACCCAAGACAGTCTTGAAATCTCAAAAAAAAAAAAAAAAAAAAATCAAAACCGTGCTTTAAAAAAAATTCCAGTAAGTAACTATGCAAAAGAGCTTGCTCTCAAAAATGAGAGAGCAAGCTCCCATACAAGGGAGCCGGCTCCCTAACCTTGGGAGCCAGCTCTGTGACCTAGGGAGTTGGTTCCTTAATTCCATGGAGCCGGTTCTTTCTCTCTCACAGAGAGCCGTGGGCAAAAATACTTAGGGAGCCGGCTCCAACCCCTTGGGAGCTGGCTCTGCCCCTGTTTCCTGTCATCGTCTTCACCTTCGACAATCTCTGTAAGGTTTTGTTTAGGTCCCCAGAGGTTTGTCCATATCCCAAAACTATCCCAGAAACTTTTTAAAATATAGTATGCAACATTAACAATAATTAAACAGAATATGAAACACTTTGATCAACAATTAAATTTCAATTAATCAATACATCATATAAAGTTTAAAGTCTGAATTACATGTATACAACAACAGTTTTAATGTCCAATTTAATCTTGGAGAGTATTTAGGCATGCACAAAACACAGGTTAAAGGAAAAGAGCAAGAAATAGAACTTGCCTCTAAGTTTCGAATTGAAACCTTTAACCGTCCTTTGTCTAGATTGTGTTTCAACGAAACAATAGGTTATGATGGACTAGATGCATTCCAAAGGAACAATTGGTCCTTGTGGACTAGATGCGTTCCAACGGAACAATGGGTCCTGACGGACTAGATGCGTTCCAAAGGAACAATGGGTCCTTGCGGACTAGATGCGTTCTAACGGAATAATGGGTCCTAACGGACTAGTAAAGATGTGTTCCAACGGAACAATGGGTCCTGATGGCCTAAATGCGTTCCAACGAAACAATGGGTCATAACGGACTAAATGCGTTCTAAAGGAACAATGGGTCCTGACGGACTAAATGTGTTTCAACGAAACAATGGGTCCTGACGGACTAGTAAAGATGTGTTCCAACGGAACAATGGGTCTTGACGGACTAAATGTGTTCCAAAGAAACAATGGATCCTGACGGACTAGATGCGTTCCAACGAAACAATGGGTCCTGACGGACTAATAAGATGTGTTCCAATGAAATAATGGGTCCGACGGACTAGATGCGTTCCAAAGGAACAATGGATCTTTACGGACTAGATGTGTTCCAAAGGAACAACGGGTCCTGACGGACTAGATGCGTTCCAAAGGAATAATGGGTCCTTACGGATTAGATGCGTTCTAACTGAACAATGGGTCCTGACGGACTAGATGCGTTCCAAATGAACAATGTGTCCTTACGGACCAGATGCATTCCAACGAAACAATGGGCCCTGACGGACTAGTAAAGATGTGTTTCAACGGAACAATGGGTCTTGACGGACTAGATGCGTTCCAAAGGAACAATGGGTCCCAGAGGGATTAGAAATATATATATATATGCATGAAAAAAAAAAAAAAAAAAGAAAAAAAAAAGAGACAAAAGCAGTATAAGACCAACACACCAGTGGCCTAGTGGTACCAAGCTCCTACTTTTCAAAGAGAGGTCAGGGGTTCGAGCCTCAGTGGAGGCATGTGTGTATGAGTACCCAACTAGGAAAAAAAAAAAAAAAAAAAAAAAAGCAATATAAGCACCCTGATGTACACAATAGAAGAAGAGATAAAAATAAATAAACAAATAGAAGACTGACATACTAGTTATTCGGGCTGCAATTGGACAAGTCTTCAGAGACTACAATCTAACAAGTCTTTAGAGGCTATTGAAATTGATGTCAAATTCTATAATATTGGTGGTATATATCGGTAACAAAATATCTCCTATTTATACTAGGTTTTTTGTAATTCAATTCAAATAGGAAAGGGAAATTTTACAATCCAAAGTTGGATAAAAAAGTGAAAGAGGAAATCTTACAATCCAAAGTTTGATAGGAAAGCGAAAAAATACTTACAAATTCAAAAACCAAGTTGGATACTTCAAGTCCGACTTGAAAAACGAGACAAGTCCTGTCAAACTTGGGACTTAAAATGGGAGCAATTTGTAGACACTAAAATTTTGGTTTTGACAAATTGACCCATTAAATATGGGTATAATGTTTAATTAAGTTATTTACTTAGCCCAAGTTTGGTCCACTTAAATTATTTAATTAGCCTTGCCCAGATGGTTAAATGAAAAGATAATTATTCCTAATAAAATATATTTGGAATAATTATTTTTTAAAGATAATTATCAAAATATAACTGGCCCGGCTCAGTTATTATTTTATCCTTATCAGGAGATGACACGTGTCATCATCCTATTAATCCAAGAAGCCTATAAATAGAAGCCTGGACGAAGAAGGAGAAAAAAAATTCAGAAATCCGAAAGATCCAGAAATTCAGTGACTCAGAAATCCAGATGACACATAAATTCAGAAATTCAGAATTTCAGAGAGAAATACAGAAATTCTGTCAATACTCAGTCCCAACATCCAAATCCAAAAGCGAAGAACACCAAGTACATCAAATCGTGTCGTTCTTCATCAAATTTCACGGTGATCAACAACAAGTACATCAAATTGTGCTATTTTTCATCCAAATTCCATGGTGATTAACAACAAGAACATCAAATCTTGTCGATCTTCATCCAAATTTTACGGTGATTCAAGATCAAGCTCGTGCAGCCCTTGGATCCAATCAACCAAAAAAGGAGATCGAATCAGAGGACCTTATTCTTTGTAAAGAATATTACAGATGATTGAACTCCAATTTTTTCCAATTTAATAAAATATTATTTTTGCTCTATATTTTGTTCTTATTTGCAGACTACAAAATTTGTGTATATATGATCATGAATCAAATATTTTTCTCGAGAAATTATTTTTCTTTTCAAGTAAAATATATATATATATATATATATATATATATATATATATATATATATTCCCAAGAATAAAATTACTTTGGTTTATTCATGAAAGTGTTCATGAGCGTAACTATGTTTAAGAGACTATGTTAATCAACCTATAAATGTTAATCAACCTATACAAGTTTACAAAATTTTACGTTTATAAATATCTTCATGAGCTTATTATGATCATGAATAAAATATTTTTCTTGGGAAATTATTTTTTTTTCAAGTAAAATATATATATATATATATATATATATATATATATATATATATATATTTTCCCGAGAATAAAATCACTTTGGTTTGTTGGCGAAAGTGTTCATGAGCATAAATATGCTTAAGAGATTATGTTAATCGACCTATACATATTAATCAACCTATACAAGTTTAAAAAATTTTACGTTTATAAATATCTTCATGAGCTTATTATGATCATGAATAAAATAATTTTCTTGGGAAATATATATTTTTTTCAAGTAAAAATATTTATGTATATGTGTGTGTGTGTATATTTTTTGGTGTTTGTCAAAGATTTAAGTCGAAGTTCAGGTCAAGTCTATCAGGGGGCGTGTGTAAAATGATTTGCTGAAAATTGATGAGTAAATTATTTTTAATAGATTTTAATATATATATATATATTTTTTCTTCGTAAATCTTTTACAACAATCAAATATCAAAAAATAAAAAATTATTTTTAAAAAATATTTTACATCCACATAAATGGAGTTTCAATTTCTCTCTTATCTACTGCAAGTGACAAAGTCAATTAATAATAATAATAATTATTATTATTATCATTATTTGTCGAATAGTTGACAATTTGAGTTATTCAAAAGTTGAATTAATGGTGGTGTTGTGAATGGTTGAGGGTATAATGAGAGTCCTTTGAAGACAATTTTGTATACTTATTTCGTAGTTCAAACATCAGTCGATCTCCAATATGGTCACTAATAAATGTGAAACAAGAAGAAAAGATGAAAGGTGACTAAAGTATTATGCTCTATGAATTTAAATATTTTTGTAAAAAAAATTAAATTTAAATATTTAATTTTGAGTAACAATGCTTTATTATTTTTATTTTACTTTTAAAGAACTGACACAATGCATTTGAAAAACTCTAACCATTCATATATACAGAATGCATTAGTGAGTGATATAATTGTTACTTGTTAAGAGTAAATGTGCATTTATTCGAGTCCCTCTCTTCTTAATTTGTCTTGAAATATATATATATATATATAATCATCATATTATTAACCCATGGATTAACACTGCCACCAGCAAAATCAATGCTCCTTCTTTGTGTGAAAGTGTGAACGGAGGAGTTGACTTCTGTAGCTACACCATTATGCATGGGTTTCTCAATAGTTAAAAGATGTGAAGGGGACGGATTGTAAACTCTGAACGTTAGACGACAAGGCACTCAACTTTAATATTTACATACTCAATATCTAATATGAATGGGAGAAAATATGAAACTGATAAATTGGTGTGCCGGGTAGGCCAAACCTGTTATCTTTTTGGGTTCCGTAGCTTTAGAAATACACACATCCGTGTGTACCAGACAAAGATAAACATCCGCACACAATTCAATTCATTGTGCTAAGTGCAAAAAAAAACATGACATGTAAGTTTTGTTCAGAATTAGTCTTTATTTTTTTAAAAGATACATGTTAATTTATAAAATTTTAAGAAAATTATAAATAAGTCCTTTTGACCACTTTTTGACAAAAATTAAATATAAAAATTGATTTCCATTTTGCCCCTCGTCCATATGTGCATATAAACTGCGCACTGCCCAGATTCATCAAAACCCACATTTTCCTAAAACAATGATGAATTAAAGGGGTTCCAATAAGCTGAACCAATGTTGTATAAATTCACAGCAATACTTCACTCACTGACACCAACCATCACATGCAGGTGCACATAAATGTATATGTATATATGTATATTAGTGTGTAAGTAGGCATGTGCATATATATATATATATAGAGAGAGAGAGAGAAAGAGTACAAAATTACAATCACAAGGACACATGAACATAAAAATTTTCACTTGAACAACAAATTTTACACAGGAACGAAACAAAACATCATAATTACTGTCCTAATTCATCAAAACCCACAATTTGGTATTTTTATAGCGATGAACACTATTTTTTTTTTTTTGAAAAACTCTTAAATGATATTTTTAGACTAACCATTATATTTTTCAACTTTATAACAATTTTTTACCAAATATGTTTTTACTCTAAAAAATCTTACAACAAATGGACGTTACCAAACATACCTTTGATTACACTTATTTTGTTTCGAGTTAAAACAAAATGTCAACTATGTGTTTATGTATATATATATATATCTGGAGACTGCATTGGTTGTATGTGTTGATGGCTCGTAAACGAGCTTCTCGAGCCGAGCTCAAACAACTACAAAAATAAGTTAAAGTAGAGCCCTAGCACCTCTAAGCTTGACACGGTTCAACCCATTTATAGTCTTAGATAAAAGTAAAATTATGTACATCTAATTCTCTCTTGACCTGTTGACAGAAGTCTCATATCTATTAGATTTGTCCTTTAGTTATAAATTCTAATAGTTGTTTGTTACGTCTCAAATAGTCAACAGAAAATGTTGGGTTGGGTAGTGAAAAGTTGGCCTTGTTCCACATATTAAGGCATTTTACGATATACATAAACTCCTTTCAATTAGAAGAATTTAATTTAACTTACATAATGAATGAAGTTAGACTTATTAGATCTTTAACATTGTTCGGTCTTATGGAATGGTATCTTTTAAAGTTCGGAATCATTAATCGATTTTACAATTAAAATTCTAAAATAAATAAAAATAATAAAACAAAGTAAAATTACAAATAAATTAGTACTAAGAGAATAAAATATGTAAGTTAAGAGACTAAAATATATAACATCCCACGCCTAACAAAGACATTCTTGCTATCAGTATTTTTAAAGGCATGTTTGGTTAGGAAGACAGAAAAGAATGGTTGTGGACGGTGGAACGGCTTTAGATTACAGGTCAAATAGCAAATGTCAGATATATTTTAAGCGTTTGACGGAGGTGCCTTACAAAGACTCTTTTACATTCTCTTGAATAAAAACCTTCCAGAAAAAGGGAAATAAAATTATAGGTCAAATTCGCATATATCAAAAATTCTATTCCAAAGTAAAAAATTAGGCCGACTAATAAATATCAATAAATTCGGTGCAAACCACTCATGTAGTTACAATTAGTGTGTGTGTGTGTATATATATATATATATATTGGTTCGGTTTAGGGTCAACTTGGTCCCAAACCCAAAAATAATGGAAAAAGTAGGATCACTCTCACTCACGGTTTTGGGTCAAAAGAACCAAGCCAGTTCAAATGGGACCACCACATATATACTTATATGTATTTTATTTATTATTATTATTTTTTGATAGTAACATTATATCAAATTATATATTCCTTTTCCTAATCCCTTTTTCATGGGCAAGCATGAAATAATATTTTATTTTTCGTCAACATATTGCATTATTGTCATGTTACTAGTTGGTTTTAAAATCTAGAAATGCACCTAAGCATGGGAAAAAAAAAAAAAAATACTTTATCAAATCCACAAATTTTATTTTATTTTATTTTTTATTTTATTTTTGGTGTCCTACTCTTATGAGACTTGATTTCTCAATCTTTTACTTTGGGAGTTATGAGAAATACAAGCAGATCAAATATAGCTACAAACAGGGGCGGAGTCAGAATTGTAAGGTAAGGGGGACTAAAAATAATTAAATCCATAATTGCTTAGTGTGTCATCCATGCTTTTCACATGCATGAATTATTCAATTAAGTCCAATAATTTACAACCTTCTAACACATTTACACTTCTAAACTCTAACGTATTTTCACAGTCAATAATCCACTGAAGTCCGCTTCATACAAGTATTAAAACAAACACTTAAAAAAATGCAAGATATATATCTTCCTTATCAATAAATTCACATTAGAAAGTAAGACATATGTGCTCCGTCCCTGATTATTAATCCATTATATATTAAATTCCCCAATTTAACAAGAAATCATCAAGTCATCAACAAAGCCCTTTTTTTTTTTTTATACAAAAATAAAATTCAATATTTCACTGAATTAACAATAATAATCTATGATATCTATCCACCTATGCCTTAGTGCATTTACACACAAAGAGTTTAGGTGTTCTTCCATAAACTAACAATGTGCTTGATTTACTGGATTGGACCCTATTATATTTTATTATGGTTTATTTTGTGATTGGTCCTGTCCATAGTTCGTGGGTTTGCTCATATTTAAGGCTTGGCCTTTGTAAATTTTACAACTCCTTTTATTTATAGAAATACTATAGATTGAGTTGGGCTAATATGAAGAGGAAGAGTAGTATATGGGTTTATAGCCCAGGTTAGCCCATTACTAGTTCCTCCCTTGGCTACAAATGAATCTAGTCAACTTTTAGTTTGTCTAGACTCACTTGTTTGTTCGTGGGCTTAGCTCAAACTTGGTTAGGAATTGTGACGAGTTCAAAAAGTTGTGCTAGACTCCAATCAAAATTATTTTGAAAAATTTATTTTCAAAATCTTGGCCTCAGTTTGACCTTTTAATTTAAAAAATAAAAATAAAAAAAGACCTTGATATCATATTTGCGTGCGTGCTCATTTTGAGCTTGTAATTAAGATCACTTTGGTTTATTCATGGAAGTGTTCATGAGCGTAACTATGTTTAAGAGACTATGTTAATCGACCTATACATGTTAATCAACCTATACAAGTTTACAAAATTTTACATTTATAAATATCTTCATGAGCTTATTATGATCGTGAATAAAATATTTTTCTCGGGAAATTATTTTTTTTTTCAAGTAAAAAATATATATATTTTCCCGAGAATAAAATCACTTTGGTTTATTCGCGAAAGTGTTCATGAGTGTAAATATGCTTAAGAGACTATGTTAATCGACCTATACATGTTAATCAACCTATACAAGTTTAAAAAAATTTATGTTTATAAATATCTTCATGAGCTTATTATGATCATGAATAAAATAATTTTCTCGGGAAATATATATTTTTTTCAAGTAAAAACATTTATATATGTGTGTGTGTATATTTTTTGGTATTTGTAAAAGGTTTAAGTCGAAATTGAGGTCAAGCCTATCAAGTGAAGTGTGTAAATGATTTGCCGAAAATTGATGAGTAAATTATTTTCAATAGATTTTAATATATATATTTTTTTCTTTGTAAATTTTTACGACAATCAAATATCAAAAAATAAAAAAATTATTTTTAAAAAATATTTTACATCCAAATAAAAGGAGTTTCAGTTTCTCTCTGCCCTGTGCAAACAAACAAAAATCTTCTGCCCATTTAGTGTATTAAATTTGCCTTAACAAGTGACAAAGTCAATTAATAATAATAATTATAATAGTCGCTTGATAATAATAATTATAATAATTATTATTATTTCTCAAATAGTTGACAATTTGAGTTATTCAAAAGTTGAATTAATGGTGGTGGTGTGAATGGTTGAGAGGATAACGAGAGTCCTTCGAAGATTATTTTGTATACTTATCTCGTAGTTCAAACATCAGTCTATCTCTAATATGGTCACTAATAAATGTGATACAACATGAAAAGATAAAAGGTGACTAAAGTATTATGCTCTTTGAATTTAAATATTTTTGTAAAAAAAATTAAATTTAAATATTTAATTTTGAGTAACAATGCTTTATTATTTTTATTTTACTTTTAAAGAACTGACACAATGCATTTGAAAAACTCTAACCATTCATATATACAGATTGCATTAGTGACTGATATAATTGTTACTTGTTAAGAGTAAATGTGCATTTATTCGAGTCCCTCTCCTCTTAATTTGTATATATATATATATATTTCAAGACAAATTAAGAGGAGAGGGACTCGAATAAATGCACATTTACTCTTAACAAGTAACAATTATATCAGTCACTAATGCATTCTGTATATATGAATGGTTAGAGTTTTTCAAATGCATTGTGTCAGTTCTTTAAAAGTAAAATAAAAATAATAAAGCATTGTTACTCAAAATTAAATATTTAAATTTAATTTTTTTTACAAAAATATTTAAATTATTGACAGGATCGATGTATGATTAAAATAATTACAATAATAAGAACTATTGACAATAATAAGAACTATGAATAATATAAACAGACTTACAGAAAAACCTTCTTTATTGAACTTCCAAGCTAGTACAGAGAAATATTACAAAAGAGAGAAAAGGAAATTGAAAGATACATTTAAGGGAAACTTTGTCCTCTATTTATACATAAAATGGACTTGAAATTATCATTTTGAAGTCCGCATAGTGCATGGGATCGTGTGCTGGAATAATGCAGTCGGTCGGCCCACCACTAAGTTCTGTCTCCTTATCGGATGGAAAGTGGATATCTGATGAAGGAAATACTGTAGAACCAAAGACTTTTGGGAAAATTTCTTTGGCTTCTTCTGTCGACAGAATAAGAGGAATCTTTTACTTTTTAGGTAGATTCATCTTGTCCATCAAGTGACTGGTGAGAGAGTCCCAATAGTCGGCTACTGTAGGCTCATCTTCAGAAATAAGATCTTCATTGGGATCTTGTGCATAACCAGCTAGACAGGAAAACTGATTACCTTCTTGACTGGTCTGGCTAGAGACTGATACCATGGATGCATCATCTCGTACTGTGGGTGTGGAGGAATCAAAAGATTTAACAAATTTGGTCCTCATAAAATCCATGCATTTAACCATTAAATCAGCTTCGGTAATTAATGGTTGTTGTTTTCTGATCATATCTTTAACAAGTTCAAATGGGTTAAAGATTTCGGGTTCTGAAATAGTTAATTTTGGAATCTTATCCATGTATTCCAGTGTTTTCTTTCTGATCTGATGGAGGAGGGCTTGGATAGGATCTTGAGTCATGCCTAACCACCATCGGTAATAAAAGATCCTCTGAAGGACTGGTAACTTGTCAGTGGTATAACCACATTGGAAATCCCATTTCCAAATCCAAGGGATTCCAAATTCAGTAAAGAACAATAGGGTGGATTTCCCTACAGGAATATTATCCTGTCCCCGTAATTGAGGATGAAATTGTTGCCATGGCAAGTATAATTGTCTGACTGATTCGGGCAACATATCCAGATCAGGGCCAAATATAGCCCACCAGGGTATAACCCAGTTTGGGAAATCAGCCTTAACTGATTGAGGGCATATCTTGAAGAACCAAGAATGCTTATGCTTCGGATTTTGATAAAAGAAAGAATATGTCCAAGCTGAGATATAATCCCAATAATTGTAACTGTGACCATAGGATATTTTCCTTGGCAAATTAGGATTTAATCCCCAGTCACTAGGCCGTATAAGCCTTTTAAAGATAGCTTTACTATAAGTAAGAGGACTATATTTGGAATTCAGAAATTGCTTCGTGTGGTTGATCTCCACAGAGGAAGTTTCAGTAAGAATAGCTTCATAGATATATCTATGGCGACCATCCGGTGCAGCATATTGTTGAGTTTGAAAATATCTGGATTTTACTTCCCAAGGATCTGGCATCCATTGCTCATCCTGAGAATCCAATACCAATACTGTTTGAATATACCTTTGATTAGGTATCCATGGAGTTTCTTGTTCAAGATCCTCTTTCATGGTTGGTTTCTGTTGTTTTTGCTGGGTACTGCTGCTTCCTTTAGAAGGTGTGTTGAGCAGATCAGCAACATGCTCCAAATATGGAAATTGATCATCAGTGAGTGGTATAACCACTTTGGCCTTAGCCTTGTTTTTGCCACGAGCCTTTGGAGTATACCCCGGCCCTGCCCATGGGGGGGGCGGATTCATGAACTCTGCAAAAAATCACGAGTTAGAAAATCAGGTAAAGAATTAGAACTGCCTTTAATATATTCAATAGAAAAATCAAAAGCAGATAAATCAGCTTGCCAACCAGCAAATATCTGTTTAGAGACCAAATTCTTTACATCTTTTTCCAGTACTTGTTTAGCAGCACTACAATCAATGCGTAATAAGAATTTCTGATTGATTAAATCATCTTGGAATTTATAAATGCATTTAACCAAAGAAAGAATTTCCTTTTTGATGGTTGAATAATTTAATTGTGCATTTTTCCAAGTTCTTGAAGTGAAGCGAACAAGCTCCTCTGTTCCTGTGTTTGGATTTTTCTGTTTAAGAATACCACCGTATCCAATATTGGAGGCATCTGTTTCCACAATTTTGAACCATGAAGAATTGGTTAGAGCTAAGCAAGGAATTTGTTTTGCTCTGAGTTTAATCTTCTGAACTGCCTTGGTGTGTTCCAAAGTCCATGGGGAAGGAGATTTCCTTAACCTGGTGTACAAAATTGCTGTATCCTGTGCAAGATCTCTGTAGTGATTTCGAATATAATTCAAACTACCCAGAAACCTTTGAAGCTGAGTTTTATCCTTAATTTCATCTGGAAATTTAGAAGCAAACTCAATACTGCGATTAATAGGTCTAATTTTCCCATCACAAATTTCATGACCAAGAAATCTGACCTTAGTTAAAAACAGTTTTAGTTTAGGAGCAGAAACTACTAAACCACTTCGGTAAATAACATTTTTGAAAATTTTCAAGTGTTTATAATGCTGATCGATTGATTTGGAAAATATGAGAATATCATCAATATAAACTATAGAAAATTCAGTAAAAGGATTAAATATGTCATTCAAAATATGTTGAAATTCTGAAGGGGCATTTTTTAATCCAAATGGCATCACTGTCCATTCATACTGTCCAAAAGGTACGCAAAAAGCTGTTTTGTACCTGTCCTCTTCTGCAATCTGTACCTGGTAATATCCAGATTTAAGATCAAATTTAGAAAAGATTACAGCAGATTGTAACCTATCTAAAAGATCTTTGATGTTGGGAATTGGGTATCGGATCCAACTCAAAGCAAGATTGAGTGGCCGATAATCAATAACCAATCGAGGAATTCCTCATTCTTTTTCAGCATTTTTATTGACATAAAAAGCTCTGCAACTCCAGGGGGAGTAGCTAGTAGTGACAAGCTTCTTTGCCATTAAAGAGCTGATTTCAGTTTTACATAATTCCAAGTAGTCAGCTTTCATGTGGCTGGGACTAGCTTTAGAAGGAATCATGCGATCGGTAAATCCCTTTTCATAGGGTAAAGAAACAATATGCTTCTTTCTGGCCCAAAAAGCATTAGGAATCTCACTACAGATTTCCTTTAGAAAGTTTTGTCGTAGTGACTCAATTTTCTGTTGCTCAGTGGGTTGTACCAATCTTTGATTAATTGCTAAGGAGGATACCTTCTTTTGCAAATAATTCAGTTGTTTTTCCTTAAAGATAATGTTATCTTTAAGAGCATTGATATGCTTATTTACTGGTGGGGTCAAGAACTGGAAAGTAATTGACTAGCCATGTAAATTAGAGCATATTCCATGAGAATCAATTTTCTCAATTGGCATGATTAAAGCTAAAAAGGGAGTACCCAAAATAACCTGTTGTGCCATATTTCTGATGAGTAAGAAAGTAGATGGTAGACAAATACCTTCTTTACAAATGAAAACATGATTAAGTTTATACTTAATCTGCATCTTACCTCCACTTGCACTGGTAAGACCTTGAGTGGTTTTCTCAAAATATTGAGTAGGAACCAATCCTTCCTGTATGCAGTTCATGTCTGCACCACTATCAACTAAGGCAATTGCATTAGTGATTGTGTACTCCTGATTAATTACCAAATTGATAGATATATACCATTTTTGGTAAATAACTTGATTCAAGAGTTGAAGATAATTAGTACCTTCTGATTGAGGGACTTCATCTTGGGATGATGAAGGTGTAATTGCAGATTGTGCTTTTAAAAGAGTAATTTCCAAATCCATCCTTGTCTGACGAGACTTTAATTGACGAATTTCTTCTTTTAAAAGATTAATCTCCATTCTAAGATCAGGGAGATTAGCAGGACGAGAATTTTGTCCTTGGTGTTCTAATCTGCTTAGAACTTCTTTCATGCTGTAATGATTTTCTGCTCTCAGAAAATCTGGATTATCCGTATCCTCATTAGATCGTGCCAGAGCAGAACCTATTTCAAAGACTTTCATCTTGATTTGAGGATCCTGGATATGATCTATAAGATCCAATAAGGATTGTTGAGTCGAAGTCAAAACATTTAAGCTTAACCCATTCATCTCAACAATTGCCTTATAAGAATCATCATGAGAGGGATTACAGGAACATTTAGGATTTTCAATTTCTGCTTCAGAGGAAGAAGAAGACTGTAATTCCATAACAACATCCCCATAATCACTTGATGATTCTGATTCAGAAGAACTAGTATTAAGTAATAATTTACTTAATTGAAGTCTCAGTTCTTCTTCTATATGAAGACTACTGAGTTTTTCCTTAGTTCTGCACTTGTTTGCATAGTGGCCGATACGTCCACATTTGAAACATTTAGCCTCAGCTTTGGGTTTTCCTTTACCCTTTGCTTTAGGAATATTTTTCCTTTTAGGCTTAGTATACTGTCTAGAATTATCCCTTTCCTTTAAATAATTCTTTCTTTTGGAATACTTCCTTTTATAAGGTTTTTCAACCTTATTTCTTTTCCTAGGTTTAGGATAAGATAAGGGAGTCTGGTAGGCAAATTGATCACAAAATTCACCTACTTCCTTTCGACCAGTTAATCTTTGTGATTTTAACTGGGATTGTAACTTCAGATCATTACAGAGAGCTAGACCTTCCTGGATTACAATGTTGACTAATCCACCATAGGTATAGTTTCTGTAAGGGATAGAGATACCATTATTCATATCTCTAAGCTTTTTCCTAATTCTTTCAGCAAAGAAGGTTGGTAAACCATCTACAAATTTGGCTTTCCAGTGCTCATGATTTGCATCATTGAGTTGGAGAACCTTTGCTAAGAATACATCTTTATACCACCTGAAATGAGTTAAAGATAGACATCTTAGATTTTGTAGAAGTTCACGACTGCGTCCACTATTAGCACCTTCAGGGCCAACAAAATGTTGGATTATGGTGGTGATGAGGGTATAAACCGCATCTGGAGCAGGTCCTGATTGTTGAGTAGCTTCATCTTTAACAAGCTTGGTAGCAGAAAAGATTTCAGCTTTCTGAATGTCAGTGAGGACATTATCCCACCATCCTTTAAGTATTCCTGTAAAACCAGCAACGACAAACTTAGCAATGGTTGGGTCAGTGTTGTTGTTGATTTTACAAACTTGGCTATACATCAATATTTGATGAATAACCTCGTAAATCTGATAATCAGATTTGCCATCTATGTTCCATTCATAAATGGTCTTGCCATGAAAAGATTTCTGTGTATGGAAATAATCTTCTTCATACAAGATATCTTGAGGTGTGGGTCTGGGATAATAATATCTACTCGGAGCAGGGGCTGTATTAGAGTGGATATTCTTATCATAGACGATTCGGTTTAACTCAGGTCTCTGAGTAAATTCATGTTGGAATACCTCAAGATGAGGTAACACATTTTCAGAATCAGAACCAATTTCAGATTCATCATGGGATAAAGTCTGAAGTTTAAGTCCTTGAATTTTCTGTAAGAAGAGTAAGAAATTCTTCATTCTTCTTAGGATGTGTAAGATTGAAGCCTTGAACTTCAATTGCAGGTTTCACCAATGCTTTGGATAAGGAAGCTTCTGGAGGAGAAGTTTTAACAGTAATACACTTAGTATTAATTGTATTTAATACCGTGTCGATGCCTGTTTCAATTCTCCCAAGCTGGGACCCTACCGTTTGTAAGCAAACATTAGTATAATTGTTCTGCCTGTAAACATGAGAAATGTCCTTTTTAGTAGCATTACAGGATGGATCAATTATTCTAGGTTGGCTATAAGCCTTGGTTTCCACTTTGGAACCACTGTCAGGGTCAATCCTTTTCAGAATTAGATGTTCAGTGGGAGGATGGACAGAGTGAAAAACCTTATCTTCAGATGTGGTCCATGGTTTGAGAAAATCATCCAATATGTTTATATTAACAAGAGAATGATTGGTCATGAAGAACCAAGAAACAAAAGGTATAACTATTTTGCGTTCTTGTAAAAATTCATAAAATTGGGTTTTAAAAAGCTGTAATTGATTTTGGTCAAAAACTTTAAAATACCAATTTCTGAATTCTTTATATTGATCCTGTTGAAATTCAGTATTAATGGCAATTCTATCGGGGACAAAATCCATTAAAACTAATATTCATGAGGGTCATTGATGTCTGTAGGATCATCAAATTGATCCTTGACAGATTCATTTCCGATTCCCATTTCAGATGGAGTTGGGCTGAATTCAAGTCCAAATTGGCGACGAGACATACCTATTGGTGCTTTCTCGTAGACTCCTCTTGGAATTTGATTCTGAGATTGCTGTATTCCTTTCAGCTTAAGTTGATTGGCACCAACCACTTCAGGGATAGCTTCCTTTCGGTAATCCGACGAGATCGAATGGCGAGAAGGAGGACAAGAAACATGATAAGGAAGATGACTTCCTTTAGATGATGTAGATCTAGGTAGATCTATGGATTTTCTGAAATTCAGAAAAACATCACCATCTTGGTCCTGAATAACACAGTCTAAGCTATGATTAGCAATTGGCTGTGCTGGAACGGCATTAGAAATCGTGTAGTGTTCAGGAAATGTTATCTCACTCCAAGGAATCATCCTTTTTGTGGCAACATTTGATGTGTACATGTTGGTATCCCATAACGCTGTTACTCCTTTAGAATCTTTGCGTATGGCATTGGGACACATAGTATCAAGTACTTTGTAATGGATGCAATAAATAACACTTATCACTTCCGATCCAGGTAAGTAATCATACCCATAGGTCTGAACACGAAGACTAACTGCCTCATGAATGTTTTTATCTGTTAAAGATAAATTCAGACTAGGATAGACATTAAAATAAACCGGTCCATGACATAGACTGGTTTCCAGTGCACCCATCAAAGAAGGGTGGAATTTCAGACATCGAGCATCCCTAAGGGTTGCCTGAATACAAGCATCCATACCTAACAAGGTTAAAGGTTTAAAAGCAATTTGAATTAAACCTATATGGATGTACTTATATTTATGTATGTGCCTCTGAAGGTCACGGGAAGACAATAACTTAATTATTGTATCCTTAGTGCTTAATTGCATGGTTTGTTCCATGGTTTTTACAGTCCATAGATCAGTTTAATTAAGCATTCCGATTTTGTAAATGCTCTTAGCACTTACTGGAGGAATAGTCCACCTGTTCAATTTATTTTGAACATTGGTCCATTCTACTAATTCAGTATTTTTTACCAATTCTGAATCTTGGTTGTCCTGTACTCCTAAAGAGGAGGAAGATGGTTTTAACATGGCTGCTAAATATTGTTAATGCTTAAAGGTCTGTATAGAATAAATATTAGCATATTATGTAATGAACAGTAAGTTACTATTCTGTCGTCTTTCTGCTTAAGAGTGATTCTATTACTCGTCTGTCAACGATTTACTGGAAACAATACCCTGTGTAGCAATTTAATGCAAAAGTGGGTTAAACATTCCAACGCAACTTTTGGACGACCCATAATGGAATCTGGGATAAACATAAGTTGGACAGAATAGTAGTCGTATTGTTCATAACATAATTACAATAATAATCATAATATTATTAACCCATGGATTAACACTGCCACCAGCAAAATCAATGCTCCTTCTTTGTGTGAAAGTGTGAACGGAGGAGTTGACTTCTATAGCTACACCATTATGCATGGGTTTCTCAATAGTTAAAAGATGTGAAGGGGACGAATTGTAAACTCTGAACGTTAGACGACAAGGCACACATCTTTAATATTTACATACTCAATATCTAATATATACATAAATGTATATGTATATATGTATATCTATGTGTAATGTGCATATGTATAGAGAGAGAGAGAGAGAACACATGAACATAAAGATTTCCACTTGAACATCAAATTTACACAGGAACAAAACAAAACATCATAATTATGAACTGGGCACTGCCCTAATTCATCAAAACCCACAACTTCCTTAAAAAATGATGAATTAGAGCAATTCCCCAAGAAGCTGAACAAAGAGATAGTAAGTGAATAGAGGAGAAAAGGGTGAGAATGAAAGCATACCATGGCGTACAAATTGGTGAACCCAAGTCCTCTTGATTCAAAGCCATGAATACAAGTTCCTCTCTCTACACACAATTTTACACAAATTAAACAAAAGGATCATTTTACATTCATTTAATTTAATTTTAATTCATAATTAAATCAAGGCCCAAAAAAAAAAAAGTCCAACCTAACTAGACTTATATAAATTTATCCTTTTAAAAATAAAATACAACTAATTACATGCCCATATTCTAATTTACAAATTGGTAACTTTAAGCAGCAACACCAAAACTTTGTTTTTGTCAGTATTAGATCCGCGTTAGGTTGAGATATATTGTGAGAGCCGTCATATGCAATTGCTCCCTATCATTGTCATGGCATTTGACTCTTAAGCACAAGAGAAGTATACACACTTTTATTAATTAGTAATTACTTTGATTTGTTCGGCGGATTCTTCGGAATACATAGACCGACACTTTGGGTAATTATGTAATTAATATTTAGAGGGTTATATTTTCAATATTTGTATCATTGCTATTTGTATTTATTTTGTATTGATTATGGTTGATCACAAAGTAAATTCAAAGATATTCGTGTATTTTTAGACAAAATGATTTTCTATATATTTATTTATTTAAATTATTATTTTTGTCAAACAAATGTTTTTATTGTGATCGAGTCGGAAATAATCAAAGGTACCAAAATAAATATATTAATTAAGTAGTCAGATTGATGGCTTTATTTATCCAATAACTAATTATTCATAGAGAGATCAAAGTGCAACATTGACTTATAGGTTATTTATTATTTAATTGGAGTTCAATCAATTTCTTTTAGTGGAGTAGAAATTAATTAATGAATTAATTTAACTGGGTCCA
Organism: Cornus florida; assembly: GCF_030987335.1. NCBI lineage: Eukaryota > Viridiplantae > Streptophyta > Magnoliopsida > Cornales > Cornaceae > Cornus > Cornus florida. The sequence goes on from NW_026775577.1 coordinate 69,663,849, forward strand.
TAGACCGGGCCAATTATTAATTCATTGTAGCCAATAAAATAATAAGCCTAAATGATTCTCACTCATAACCCAACTTGATATTAGAATCCTATTAGATTTGAGATATGTGAATTAGAGATTGAGAAAAATTTATTATTGACTTTCCTTATCTTTATTTTGCTTATATATACATGGGTCCATGTATATTCTATGAGAGATTTTTTTTAAGGAAAAGAAATATATTTTCTCTCTCTAGATTTTTAGGGTTATCATTCTCATCTAATGGAGGCTCCCACAAGCCTAGTTTTCCAAGGTCATTCATGGAGGTTTATTAGTGATTCCTAAAGGTAAAACCATTATTGAGAAAATGGAGATCCAAGAAGAAGACATTTAGCAAAGGGATCTGAGATTTACAATAAGTGAGAACATTCACTTTAGAGGAAAGATTTAAATGTTTACTCAAACCTTTGATGTAAGTATTCAATCCCTAAATTGAATGATACATCAAGTTTTATTTTTGCATAAAACTTGTCTCTATGTGATGAATCAAGATCAATGTATTTAAATCCCTTAAAAAGTTTTTAAAACTTACACGTTTCCCAACAGTGGTATCAGAGCATGGTTTGATTCATTACTAAAGATCATGTTTTTATCAAAATCATCATTCATGAATCCAAATTATATATGTATATATATATATATATATATATATATATTTATTAATGTATGTTGATATATGTTTTAATATATTAATATATGATGATGTATGTATAATTGTGAATGAATGATAATGTATGTTTGGGCCATGGATGAATCTTATAGGTTAATTGAATATAATTTTATCTTTGGATGAATGTAATTAAGGCTTTGATTTAGCCGTTTAAAAGTTCAATGATGTAATTTAATTTTTTTTATTATATTTCAAATTGTAAATATTTATTAAAGCCATGTAATCTTCATCAATGGATGTTATAAAGCTTCAAGAAGGTCCAAAAGTGTTAAATTAGGCTTCAGGAATTTTTCAAAATTTTTCTGAATTTTTTGGGCTTAATTTAATTTTCTAGAAAATTTTTAATTTTTTTCCTGAAATTTTCGGTGTTTTTCGGGCAGCCGGAGAGCCGCCGCCGGCGAGGGCAGCGCCGGAGTAGGGGAGGCCGATCCGGTGCTGCGTGCTCCTCATACGCCCGCACCAACGACCATCAGATCTGCATCATCGGTGTGAGGAGATCCTATGCGGCAGGGCTCATGGTGCGCATGTAGAGCACCAACCAAAAGGCACGTAAGGAGCACGCGCCACTACAGCTGGCGTCAAGAGGAGTTACTGGCGCGTGAGGAGCACGTGCCAGTAAAAGTCAACTCCCTGGCGCGTGAGGAGCACGCACCAGCCAAAGGAAGAGATTTTTGGCACGTGCAGGAGCGTGCCACGCACTACAGTGCCATGGCAGCGCGTGGAGGTGCGTGCCACGCGCTGCTGCATCCCCCAGGCGCGTGCCAGCGCGTGTGGGGTCCTCCGGGCACGTTCCAAGGGCCGTTTTGCTTCTCCTAAAGCGTACCAACTCCCTACAGGTGTTTACAAGCCGTTGGTGGACACTCGTACAGCAATAATAGTATTTAAATGTTAAAAGCTGATTCCATTGGCCATTTTATTTGCTTTTGTCTATTGTTTATTTATTTATGTGATGCATGTAATAATTAATTACTAATTATTATTATTCATGCATTAGATCCATGATTTTTTTATTTTATTTAAATGACTTGATAGATATTAATTAAATTATGAAAATTAATTAGATCTAAGTACTAATTAATTAGAGGTCATTTATTGGGAAACGAAAAATTATTTTTGTAAATTATTTTTAAAGTGTACCTCAAATTAAATATTAGTGAATCATTTAAAAGTTCAGATATTTTCTAAATTTAATTGGATTAAAATTAAAGCGTTTTGAATGCATTAAATCATGAATTGAAAACCCTAATTCTAAATAATTAAAAATTGAGTGGGAGCGAGAATTTTTATACATTACCCCATAACCTTCGTTATTATAGCCATTGTAATTAGATCTTCAAAAATAAGACCCCACGTATGATTTGAAGAGTTTAAAAATTATAAGAATGGTTGTCTCATGAAAATAAAAATATTAAATGTTCATTGTAATTAGATCTTTAAAAATAAGGCCCTACGCATGATTTAAAGAGTTTAGATTATAATGACAAGATATTTAATGTTTTATTTTTCGTTGGAGCATTAATAACGTTATAAACTCAATCTAAAATCAATAATGTTAGCTCCCCAATAGAGTGGTCTACACTAGGTGATTTTAGAAAGGCTAAACATAATCGGGAATCATTTCATATAGATAGACAAGGCATTTATCTTAAGAGATATGTAAATGATTGGATTTGCCCGCTAATAGCAATAATGAATTTTGCCAACCGAATAAGTTATTGGTGTATTGGTTATCCGATTTTTCATGCAGTGGTTAAGGAACCCACCTACTTTAATGGAAGTGCTCGCTTAATAGCAGATGAATCTCAACAATAGTAATAATGAACTCCTCCATTAGGATAAGTTATTGACATATTGATTGTGTGATTCATTATGTTACGAAGTTGAGGGACCCGTATTAATTAAAAGGGATTGTTCACCAATAGTGATAATGAACTCTTATTCTATTGAGATTTATTATACTATATGGTTGACAAACTCATTTTAATTTTAAATATGCATGATAGTATTAAATAATTCACCTTGCTTATTGTATTAATGCATTTATATTCAGATATTATGTCGTATCTATTTTATCTACTTGTTAATCATATTCAACGCAACTGGACCTCATTTATATTGACTGGGAAAAAGAACTTAGGTATTTTACTTACAACGTAAGAGTACAAAATGTATTTATTACTCTTATACCTAATCCTTTTACTTTAATATACCCAAGATGATATTAATGCTTTTAATAAGTGAAATAAGGCAAATGATATGACTCGATGCAATATTCTAGAGTTTATCTCGAATATGCTCCAAAGCTAACATTTGTATTATTTTATTTCTTTTAAGCATCAAGGTGAATCTCGATGAGATGTTTTGGTGAGATTAGATAGAGCTTATGCCTAAGTACGATGTTAGACTTAAATAACATCAATATAGCCTAAGGAACTCCAGTAAGAGATCGAATTTTGAAATTTTTTTATTTAAAAATTAACTGGAGGTCAAAAGGGCTGACTTGGGTGATAAGTTTCAAGTTGACATGATTATTGTCTTGTTTCCAAACTCGTTCGACTGTTTTAGAGTGAACTAAATAAGGTTCCAGTTTGAGTTTACACTCGCTGATATTCTTATAGAATTGATAACATATGAAGGGATAATCAAAGGTATGGGCGTTCCTATCAATTTAACCTAGTCAATACTATCTTCTTTTGGGCCCAAGTGGAAGGGCAAATGAAAAGAAGAAGGATGACAATAGGACTAGGCTAGTATAAAACATGGGGATCCAAAAAGATAAAAGGATATAAGCAGTGTATGTTGAGGGCGAAGGAAATTGTTTCTTTTGCGGCCAACTAAGACATTCAAGGAACGAATTGTCTAACGCAATGACGTGGCATAGGAAAATGTATATTTAGTCATTAAGCCATGTTATGTGGTTGCATCTATTAAATCCTGATGGATAGATTTTTGAGCCACTAAACATATTTGTAATTCATTGTAAGGATTTCAGGAATCCAGAAATTTTGATGATATGGATATATATTTTTCTTTTGACCTGATGCCAAGGTTGTAGCTAAATCAGTGGGAGTATTACATATGAAATTAGAGAGTATGAGGATATTAGTATTAGATAACTATCTTTTTGCATAGATGTTAGTAACAATCTCATTCTTATTTCACTTTTGGTTTATAAAAACTGTGTTGTTACTTTTGGTAAAACTACTTTTATAAAATTGAAGAGATGTGCGATTACTTCTGGTGCATTGAAAAATGGTTAATATACTATAATCACCAGCTCTTAATATTTGCAGGATGTAGAAACTAATGTTGCAGCTTCTAGATTGAATGTTAAGAGAAAATTTGTTATTCCTGACTCATTGTATTTTCAATATCTATTTTTGAGTTGTAATCAGTCAAAATGAGATTCAAAGATTGGTCAAAAAAGGTTTATAACCTAGTGAGGCAGGGGAGCCTAAACCAACTTGTGAATCCTGTATTGAATGGTAAATAACCCTAAGGGCTTTAATCAGCCAAATGAAATAGATATAAAGAACAATTGGAGTCAGTACACACTAATACGTGTGGTCTTATGAACATCCAAGCAAGATTACTCACGTTTTGGATAAATTTACCTGATGCGACACAAGTCTTAAACTTTTGGTATATTCTGAGAGTGTCAAGACTGATGTGGAGTACAGATTTGGTAAACTTATCAAAACACTTCAATCTGATCGTGGGTTTGAGTATTTCTCAGGATAGTGCAAAGACTATATGGTTAATAAGGGTGTTATGTACAAGTTTTCCGCAATTGACGCTCAATGAATTGAGGTGTCAAATAGGAATAACAGAATCCTGCTTAACATGGTTAGATCTATGATCAGTAATACTACATTATTTCTTTCATTTTAGAGTTCAGCCTTGACGATATCAATGCACATTATAAACTGCATTCCATCTTAGTCTGTTTCAAGGATACTTTATGAGCTGTGTTTTTTTTTACTAAATCTTAGTTTTAATCACATACACATATGGGGTAGTCTTGCACATGTGCGCTTGATATGGACAAGTAGGTTGGAAGCAAATCATAGGTATGCTTGATTTGATGACTACTCTAAAGGCACTAGGATGAATTATTTTATGATCTCAATGACAAAAGTTGATTATTTACACTTAGTATTTGTAATGACCCGGATTTTTCGGATAAAATTTTTTCCGTTGTCTTTTCCCTTCTGAGATCTGTTTCGTGTCACTTAGTGTTATCTCGAGTGCTCGGAAATGGTTTCTGAGACTCTTTTCCGTGGATTGACAACTTCCTTTGAGGACCGAGTCAATTCTGCATTTTCACTTTTCGGACACTATGCGCCTTTCGTCCTTTTCCTTGTTTCGTCTTTTTCCTTATTCTGTCTTTTCCCCGTTTGTCACTTGTTTGGCAAAACTTCACTTTTCGTGCTCGAAGTTAGTTTTTGACTTCACGTGTCTTCATCTTGAGTGGTTTCCTCGAAATACGTATCTTTACTTTTGCAAGAAAGTACTATAGTTGCTCCCGGTGCCCATAGGGGCATGGATGCATAAATTTTTGGAATTAATTTCATTTCTTGGGGTGTTTTTCATAAATATCTTTTGAAAATATTTTATTTCAGGGGTTTTTAAGAAAATATTTTTGGAAGATATTTTCATTCTGGGCCATAAGTGCAGTTTTCACTTTTTGTAGGGGCCATTGTGCAATTAATGAAAGTTATTGCAAAATATCTAGTCTGGAGCCTGGATCCTCGTACGGGATTCATTTTCACTTTTTATTGACTCATAAATTCATGGAATTTCCTTTTGGTCGTTTTTCTCCAGTTTTAGGGTTTTTGGCCCCAATTTGCGCCAAACTTATTTTGGGCATAACTTTCTACTCGGGACTCTGTTTTCGACATATTTTCTTCTGTTGTTCATATTTTCTCATTTTGAATATTTTTTATTCACAAAGTTTTTCCATTTGAGTGCGTCTGCTCAAATTTTACTTTTTCGGACCCGGCGGGGCCCGTTCGGGGCACTTTTTGAGATTTCTATAAAAGGGGGGTAAGATATTTCATTTTTCATCTTCTCCCCTCTTCAAGCACGACCTGGAGCTCCCATGGCAGCCCAAGGGGTGCTGCCATCTTCTCTCTCCTCTTTTGGTTCACTTTTCCTTGATGGAAAGTCTTCGGCCTTAACGTTTGTTGTTCCCCTCGCCGTGCTCTATCTTTAACCCTTATTGGAACCCATTTCTAGCCAAATTTTGAGTTTGGTTTTGAGGTCAAGTTTTGATTTTGATGGGGCTTTCATGGGGGTTATGTGCACGGTGTAGTCCCCGACAAAACTTAGTAGTTTCGTCGGATTTGGAGCCGTTACATTTTGATGGCTTTTGAGATTTTCATCTCAAATTGAGGTAGGGAATGTTTTAGGATTGTTTGTGTGTTGTATTCAGTATTTTTCATGATTATACGACTCATAGGTATGCCTTGTATCAAATCTAGAAAGTTAGTATTATTTATTTCTTTGTGTAAGATTTAAATTTCAAGGATGTGTATAGCTTAGATTTGAATTGTGGCATGATGATAAATTAAGCTTTAATATGTTTGTTAACATATATTAAATAGGAATTATTTGAATAAGAGTTGAGCTTTTTATTTAATATTTTTCTTTTGTGAAAGATAAATTTCCATGGCCGTACCTTGCATGAAATGAACTTATAGTATGTTTTTAAATTAAGTCTAAGCATGTTTGTTAACATACTTTAATTTGAGAGCATTTGGACAAGTATAAAAAATTAGAGATTTTAACTTAAATGATTAATTAAAATCTATTTAATGGTTCCCTAGGCCTAGTTAAGCTTTTAACTTGATAATCATGAGGACTAGGACTTGTGTACTAGCATGTATTAAATTGGGACCATTTGAAGTTGCTTAAAATTTAGAAGTTTAATTATCATGATATAATTAAATTCTACCTTGTTCTACCATTGTCCTACTTGAGATTTTAGTGAATATATGTGGATACCGTGATATGTTGTATAACATGTTTTAATTAGGGACCATTTGGTTGAGGTATGAAACTTAGGGAAATTAATTTGGTTATTTGATAAATTTTCGTTTCTATTGTATTAATGATTTGATCATGTATTTGGCAATGGTTGTATGTTTAAAGCATGATTTTTGACTTGTAATGGATTCATGAATTCGTGATTTCAATATTAGATTATATTGCCATAGCGTGTAATGAATCGCACACTGAAGATTCGACATGTGATGTTATATAGCGCGTAACGAATCGCGCTCTGAAGATTCGACATTTGTCATCCTATAATAGTTGTGGATTTAGAGCATGTAATGTGTGGTTACAAACTACTTGTGCATGGGATGTGGTTTCGTATATATATAAGTTGTTAACTTATTTATTTTGGAGTCACTTGGGACATGGTTACTATGATATGGCTAAAGTTCGGCTTTAGTGCGGGAGGTATGAGTTCTCCCCAATTGAGATAGTGCGCACTGGGTGGTTTTCCCTGCGGGTTAGTGCTCGGAACAACCATTGATCTCGGCAGAATTCCGAGTCTACATGTCCAAGTCTTCCATTATTTATTTTCGCATTCAATTCTAAGTTAGCAATCATGTTTATATTGTGACTTGTGGTTTTGGTTATTGGTGATTTTGATGTTGTTAAGTACATCCATACTTTATGATCTTTGTAGATTTTGATGTTGCCAAGTACATCCATGTTTTATGATTTTAATAAATCATTTTAATGTTGTTAAGTACATTCATGTTCATGGTTTTTAATAAATCATTGTGAGCTTTTAATGTTGTTAAGTACATTCTTGTTTTATGATTTTAATGAATCATTATAAGCTTTTGATGTTGTCAAGTACATTCATGTTGTGTTGTTCAAATGTAAAGTATGAATGATCCTATAGATTCATTTGGAATATAGACGTTAGGTGGCATGATCACTTATGTCGTTTTCGTTCTTTAGATTTCAAATTGATGACTTTGAGAATCTATGTTAGTTGCTTTGTGTAAGCATGCTCCTATGTTGTTGCTTCATGTAAGCATGACCCTATGTTGCTAAAATTGCATGAATGAGGTGATTGATGCTAGAAATGATCTTAGGTAGCTAGGATGCTCATTGAGTCCCACCTTTGACATAAACGTTAGGTGGAATGAACCGCAATAATTAATCATGCAAACTTGTAAAACGTAGGTCGATGCATGCTCATTTCCTACGAGTAGCTTTATGTTACTCACCCCTATGATACTGGGGCATATTTCAGGTACAGGATCCAAGATTAGAGATTCTCACCATGCTTGGATGATTGTGAACTTGAAGGGTTCAATTCTTGTGAAGGTTGGCTTGAAAAGCCATTTGTAACCTTATATGTCAAATGTGTATATTTGCTTCTAGACTTGAAATGTGTGCCTAAGCACACTTTTTGATTCTCATTTTATGTATATGACATGAGGCCAACGGCCAAACTCCTTTTGAAATTACATTTATGTCATGGATGTTAATTTTTGCTTTCAATGAGAACATATGGAAAACCATGCGTTTTAGTATGCTATTTTGCATCGGAGCATGCATTGTGTATGAACTTCTTCCATTAGCATTCATTTAACATGCATGAAGTGTGGCCAAGGGCCAAACAGTATTTTGAAACCATTTCATGATTTTAGGTTTCAAGTTTTCATTCCAAACTTCATTTTTCGCATTTTGGCCGTTGGGGGGTCATATTTTGCTTTGGCTATGTTTTTGGGCCATGGACCATTGTAGCACATCTTACTAGGTAAGTTACGTTTGCGTGCATGGTCGTTTCCGGGCAAAGCTTCTTCTTTGGTGAAATGAGCCTCCTACGGACTCATTTCACACTTTTGTTGCATATTCTAACCTAAGGATATTTTGGGAATTTTCTTTGGGAAATAAATTCCGTTCTTTACATGGTCACTTATAAAATGTTATTTTAGGGGGGGTTTCTTTTCCGTATTTTTCAAGAAAATGCCATCTTGGCATCAGAAATCGCATCCAAAGTTCAGCTCTCAGTTTTTAAATTTAGCAGCTTTTTGGATCCTCTGGACCAGTTTTCTTGGGAGGGCATTTGGGGCATTTCACTTTGCGTATTTTTCAATTTTCTACACTAGTCACATAGAAAACTCGATTTTGAGGGGGATTTCTTCTTTGAGTTTTTCCAGAAAATATCTTCTTGGCCCTCAAATTTCCATTTTTCCTTGAAAAACCCCTGCTGCCAGGTTTTTGAGCTGCCCATTCTGCCTCCTTCACATGTAAACGGTTACGAGGGGTTTCGTAACCGGTTACATGTGCATGGGCAGTGTTTTTCTCATGATTTTTGGCCTCCTAACCGGTTAGGAAGGTCTCCTAACCGGTTAGATGATCTAGGGTTTGCACTTTTTGACCATTTTGCCCCTTCTTCTTCCGTAAGCCATATCTTCTTCATCCGGACTCCGAATCAAGTGATTCTTGAGTCTAAATTCATTAATTTTTCGTTGTCTTTCCAATTGTGTGCTCGGTGGTACCTACTTTTAAGTTAGAAATGACAATTTTTCCCCTAGGTTCAATCTTGTTCGTTTTTGAAACGTTGCTTCCCCATTTAATTCCTTTGGGTTCCATGACCTCGTTGAGGGTCATAATGGTGTCTTAGAGCCATGATGTATCTCTAGAGACCGTTGTTTTGGCTTTTGCTTCCGCATTTTGGATCCGTTATCGGGTCATCTTTCTGTTCATCGCTGACGCACTGGGTTGAAAAACTTGGGCCGTCACAAGTGGTATCAGAGCGTCCGAGTTTGAATACCTTGGACGACGGGTTTTGGGTGCATATCATGTTTTGTTGATGTACTTTGATATGTTCACATGCTTTTTGATAACATGTTGACGTTCCATTTGATAACATGCTCGGTGTGATGACATGTTTTCTGCACTTATATGCTTATGTGTTTAAAAGCATCATCATTTGATACGTGCTTATGCGTTTAAGTACCTAAGAGTTTTCATTATCTATTTAGCATGTTGTATATGCTTATCTGCTTATGCATGACTGTATGTTGCTTACATTGACGTGGTAATTATTTGATGTATTCATTGAGCGAGTTGCATTCGATCATAATAACTCGTGTTATTATTGATCTCGTTACTTTTTCACGCATATAGCGTCACAGTCTTGATTCACGGAGAGTCTTCTCGTTAGGGCTCGAATGAGCATGGTGTTGTAGTTTCCTTTTTGGTGAGATGAGACGTAAGCCACGGAGGCACCGTTTCGTCTCATTTTCTTTTGTCTTTTTATAATGTAGTCACGGTGGTGTTGGAGGTGTCGGTGTCATCCCTTAGGACTTCGTAGTGGTCTTGACATCGTGATGTCATTGAGGTCTTTGTTTCTAGCATCATGGGATGATGAGTCAAGATTGACTCGAATCTTTCCTTTAGGAGTTGGGAAGTTTCTTGTGAGCCTCAAGGCGAGGTTCTTGTGTCTTGCCTCCTTAGGGCGATGGTTTCAGGATTTGGATAGGTGCGTTAACCTAGAATCCTTCTTGTGTTGCCTTGGTTAGCTCTTACGAGCTACAGTTGGGATGTGAGCGGCTTTGTGTAATTAATTATGTTGGTGCAATTAATTACTCTCCCTTGTCTTTGGAGACTTGGGGCGTTGTGTTAGGGTTCTGGTAGAATCCTGTAGAGTTCCTATCGGACTCGTTGGCATCTTGGATCGGGTGTTTTCTTGTTGATTGTCTCGTAGCAGTTAACATTGGGGCTATCCATTTCGATGTTGTCTTGTTTCGTGTGGTGCTGTGATTCCATCGGGGTATGAGCTGGTCTTGGGGAAAAACTTGCTGACCCTATGTCTCGAGGACTTTAGTGGTCGTTTGGGGGATGGTTTCTTTCCTCGTAGTGAGAGATTGGACTCATCCAGGTTTTGTGTTATGTTTTCTGAGAGGTTGTCTTTTGAGAGGCATTCCATTCATTTCTCTTGATTTTACAAATTTGTCATTTGTATGATCATCCTTACATGTTTATAAGCCCCATTGTTTTCGGGCATGCATTAGAAATATGTTTAGGATATGTGGCTATGTGGTAGTTTGTGTGAAGATGTATATGATACGTTTTCATATACTGTATCCATTTAACATGCTAATACCATTAGTGGTGTATGGCATGTCATCGTTTGTTTAACCCCTATATGATAGGTGGCATGTTTCATTTACCTTGTGTGTACTATGCTTAGTACTAAGATATTATTTGATTTATATCATTTAATTTTTGCGAACATGCACTATGTGAGTATTTGTTTTAATACTGCTTCATCTTTCCTGCACTTATGTTGGGGTTTTGTGACCGTAGTTGTTGGGATAGAGATGAGTGAGCCACGTTGTAGACTTGTGTTTTGAGGATTTTAGTTGTCCACTATAGGGATTTTGATCCAGCGTTTTGTCTTCTGTATGTAGCCTTACGGTAGGTCTACTTCAGATCTGTGTTTAGGTTTTCGATTTTGCGGGTCCAATTCATTGGCTTGAGGACATAGACTTGTCAGGCTGTGGATTTGGGATTAGTGTTGTTGTTGTTGCATTTTCAGATGTGGGGTTTGTTAGTACTCCAGCGTTAGGGATTTAAGGCCTTAAGCATAATGGTGCCACTGACATTGTTGTTAGAGTTTTGGGATTAGCTATCCCAACTCTCGCGGATGCCTGGTTTCCGTAGTGCTTTTGGTAATAATCATTCCGACATTGATGTCATTTGTATCAAAAAGTTTCTTTCTGTGGCATATTGTGAACTAGTGCCTTATACTGTCATACTACCTTACTGACGAGTAAGTGTGGGCGGGTTCTGGCCATTGTTCATACTGCCGTGTCATTCTTAGCCATCTGTCTTGATTTGACTTGTAGTTGTCTTGGGATTCTCTCAGTGATTGACGTTGAGTTAATATGTCGATTCGTTTGGGAAGTGTCACTCAGTTCTTGAGTTTTGCGTTCTTTCGGATGATCTACAGGCTTTTGAAGTTGTCCTTTAGCACCTTATGGTGTGTCCTTTAGTTTAATCTTGCTTTGATCTTGTTTGGTTCTCTTTTGTCTGTTCCTGATTTCGGGGACGAAATCCCTTTAAGGTGGGAAGGTTGTAATGATCCGGATTTTTCAGATAAAATTTTTTCCGTTGTCTTTTCCCTTCTGAGCACTGTTTCGTGTCGCTTAGTGTCATCTCGAGTGCTCAAAAATGGTTTCTGAGACTCTTTTCCGTGGATTGACAACTTCCTTTGAGGACCGAGTCAATTCTACATTTTCAGTTTTCGGACACTATGCGTCTTTCTTCCTTTTCCTTGTTTCGTCTTTTTCCCTATTCTATCTTTTCCCCGTTTGTCACTTGTTTGGCAAAACTTCACTTTTTGTGCTCGAAGTTAGTTTTTGACTTCACGTGTCTTCATCTTGAGTGGTTTTTTCGAAATACGTATCTTTACTTTTGCAAGAAAGTACTCTAGCTGCTCCCGGTGCCCATAGGGGCATGGATGCATAAATCTTTAGAATTAATTTCATTTCTTGGGGTGGTTTTCGTAAATATCTTTTGAAGATATTTTACTTCAGGGGTTTTTAAGAAAATATTTTTGGCAGATATTTTCATTCTGGGCCATAAGTGCAGTTTTCACTTTTTATAGGGGCCATTGTGCAATTAATGAAAGTTATTACAAAATATCTCGTCTGGAGCCTGGATCCTCGCACGGGATTCATTTTCACTTTTTGTTGACTTGTAAATTCATGGAATTTCTGTGACGACCCTGGTTTTTAGGCTAGCGTGTCCTGTAATGAACCGTAAGGATGATCCGATAACGGATCCGAATGTGGAAGCGAAAATAGAAAACAAGACTTTAAGAAGTCAAAGTGACCTTCCATGAGGTCGTGGAACTCAACAAGAACTGATGCAGAAGCAAAAGATCAAAAACATGACAAATAAGCCCCCGGGGGCAAAATAGTCATTTCTGAAAACTGTAGATTCGGGTGCCACCGAGCACACCGCTGGAAGGACAATGAAAAACTAATCAAGATGGACTCAAGAATCGCATGATTCGGAGTTCGGACGAAGGAGAAACGGCATGACGAAGAAAAACGAGCACTTAAGGCAAAAAGGGTAAACTGGTAATTATCCAGGAAGAATCGGGTGCAACCGAGTACACCGTTGGAAAGACAACGAAAAATTAGTCAAGTTCAAAAAAAAATTCACTTGAATCGGAGTCCGGACGAAGGAGAAAAGCCCAAAAGAAGAAATGACGTCGTGGCGGCCCGACGAGGGGCCACGATAGCCCCATGCGCACGCCCATGCACGCCGCGCGCGCGCCAGTGCACACATGGCTGGCAGCAGCAACCCATAAAGCTGCTGTGGGTTTGTTTTTCAGAAAAATCCAGAACAGAGGCTGAATTTGGAGCCCTAAATGATTTTTTTTGCAAAAATACAGAGAAAAAACCCCCCTCAAAATTGAGTTTTCTACGTGACACACGAGAGAATTAAAAAAAAAAATGCAATGTAAAATGTCCAAAATGCCCTCCCAAGAAATCTGGTCCAGAGGGTCGAAAAAGCTGCTAAATAGAAAACTGAAAGCTGAACTTTGCGATCGATTTCCGGCACCAAGACGACATTTTCTGGAAAAACACGAAAAAGAACCCCCCCCCCCCCCCCCAAATCACGTTTTCTATTCAACCATGTTGAAAGAAGGAAATAAAACCACCGTGAAAGGTCCATAATGCCCCTAGATCAGAATATGCAAAAAAAATGCGAAATGAATTCACAAGAGGCTCAAAACACAAACGATAAGGTTTTGCCCGGAAACGACCATGTATGCAAGCGTAACTTACCTATTTGGACGTGCTACAATGGTCCACGACTTAAAAATACTACCGATACAAAATTCGACCCCCCAACGGGCAAAAAGGCAAAAGTAGAACTTGGAATGAAAACTCGGAATCCAAAAATACAAAACGGGATCAAATGACCGTTTGGCCCTTGGCCACACTTCAAACATGATTTATAAGACCCTACGAAAGAATGAAAATGGAATTCCCACACCCAATGCAACCACGGTGAAGCAATGACTTGCGATTTTTCAAGATTTTCACAATATTTCATGAAGTTAAAAAGTACATAGAATACAATATACATGTCATTGGCCACCGGCCTCATCTCATACACATCAAATACATTGAAAGGAGTGTACTTAAGTACACATTACATACATGGTATGAAATATACATATTTTGACATATAAGTCTACAAAATGACATTTCATGTTAGCATTCGCATGAAATGGAAACTTGAAAGCTACACAACATCCAAGGAATGCAAGGCGTCACGAACCAAGTCTTCGTACCTGAAATATGCCCCAGTATCGTAGGGGTGAGTAACATAAAGCTACTCGTAGGAGATGAGCATGCATCGACCTAGCATTTTACAAATTTATCACCTTAAGATGAAACATGTTAAAGGGGCTCATGCCACCTAACGTCTATGTCCAAGTGAGACTCGGGGAGCATCCTAAGCTACCTTAGAGTCTAAGCAACAAGAATCATGATATACATACGTGTATGAAATGAATCATGGTTGGGATAATCTAAAGAACACGACAAGAAGAATGCTTGAGCATAGATTAATATGAATTGCATTTTCAATACAATTGAACTAGGTCTAGAGTAATCCATACAACATGACATAAGCATATTTGAATACAAGTTAACAAGAATCACATTATCCATGCAATTCAACAACAAAAGAGTATGTTATACAATGCAACAAGGTTTAAGTTCTCAAAGCCATCAACTTAGAATCTAAAGCACAAAATAACAGTAGTGGTTCATGCCACCTAACGTCTATGTTATAAATAAATCAATGGGATCAATCCTAAGCTTTATTAGAACGTCAAAACACGATTTTCAATATCGATGCAATTTAGCCAACATTGGAACTTCCAATACAATGCATAAAGCACAATTTCGCAAAGTTAACATCCTGTAACTTAAAATGGAACGGCAAATAAGAAACAACAAGTTACAACATCATCTAGTTATCAACTTGAAAATGAAATGCGAAATCGAACAAAGTGGATACTCGGACGTCATGCCGGATCAGACCGACAACATAGTTACTTTAGGGTTACTTGCCCATGGGTAACCTCCCTACATGCGCACTAGACCATATAGAGGGACTATCCCCCATACTAGAACCACGTCTTAGCCATAGTCAAACAGCGACATCCCTAAGTTTCCAAAATTAATAAGTTGTGCAACAACGCATATATCAACAGGAATATGCAAGATAATCAACTATCTACCAAGCACAACCAAATTTGGAAACCTATACAATACATGCTCTAAGTCCACAACTAATATGATGTGATGAATGTCGAATCTTCAGTGTGCGATTCGTTACACGCTATGCATGAATGATGTTAAATACGAAATGTGCAAATCATTATACAAGGCAACAATATATTCAATAAGGAAAACATATTCTCATGAGTATAAACATAGCAACTATGTTATCCAATGCTCAAAACATAACCAAATGAATATACAACAAATCTAAGTCCATGATTTGAATATAGAAACTACTTCTAAAACACAACTAGATCATGGAGCAAATTGATAGAATTTAAATAGATAAACACAATTAAATTCTATAGATTCCGATTCAATTCCAATTAACCTCAATTTAACACATGTTAAAGGACATGGCAAGATCATCACCTATATCCATTCTAAAACTCAATTAGGTTGTTAGAACAACAAAGTAGAACTTTAATTAAATCATGCTAATTTAAATCCCAAGGTTCTAAAACAACTTCAAATAGTCCCAAATTAATATATACTAGTAAACAAGTCATGGCTAATACAAACATCAAGTTAAAACCTTAATTAAGCTAATAGGATCACAAAATAGATTTTAATTAATTCTTTTAATTAAAATCTCTAGATTTTCAAACTTAACCAAATGCTCTCAATTTAACATATCTTAGAGAACATGTCAAGGACTAATATAATATTACATTACAAGCTTATTTTATGTAAGTTACACCTATGTAAATTAAACTTTCACTAAAGTTAAATATAAAATAAAGGCTGCAATTCTCATGCAATTAATCCCAATTTAATATATGTGAACAACCACACCAACGCTTAATTTTCTAGCATGCCACAATTCAATTCCAAGTTATATATCACCATGAGAATTAAATCTTAAACAAGAAAATTAATTAAATGAAAGGTTTCAAAACCTTACCGAATATTCTAAATCAAATATATGTAAGGCTATATGGCACGTAGATCAAGAATATCAAGTCTGAATTCAAATAGAATGAATAGTGCACTCGGGGCAAATTAATTAATCAAATTAATTAATAATTACTAATTTTCAAAACACCTCCAATTACTTTCAAATTCAACTATGTTGAAGAGCATGCTAAGGCCTAATATAATATGATAACACATATTAATTTCATACTAGTTAAGGCCATGTGAATTAATCTTTCACCTATGATAAATATTAAATAAAATCTTTAATACTTATTCAAATGTTCTAATTTTAATACACGACAATGAGCATATCAAAGGGCAATATAAAATCATGCTACATGTTTAAACCAAGTCATGAGCAACCGGGAAAATTAGATCCCGTACAAGAAAAATAAATAATAAAATCTCTAGATTTTATATTTAATCATGCAAACAAGTAGTATAAGCATCACAAGCATGCTATATAACAAGAATTTAAACCTAGAACATCTCCTACCTCAATTTAAGATGAAAATCTCAAATGCCATCAAAATTGAACGGCTCCGAACCCGACGAAACTACTAGGTTTTGTCGGGGACAACGCTGTGAACATAACCCCCATGAAAGCCCCATCAAAATCATAACTTGACCTCAAAAAAAAACTCAAGAAATGGTCAAAACTGAATTCTAATAAGGGGGAAAGGTAGAGCACGACGAGGGGAACAACAAATGTTAAGGCCGAAGACTTTCCATCAAGGAAAAGTGAACCAAAAGAGGAGAGAGAAGATGGCAGCACCCCTTGGGCTGCCATGGGAGCTCCAGGTCATGCATGAAGAGGGGAGAAGATGAAAAATGAAATATCTCACCCCCCTTTTATAGAAATCTCAAAAAGTTTCCCAAACGGGCCCCGTCGGGTCCGAAAAAGTAAAATTTGAGCAGACGCGCTCAAATGGCAAAACTTTGTGAATGAAAAAGATTCAAATGATAAAATATGAACAACGGAAGAAACGGCATCGAAAACCGAGTCCCGAGCAGAAAGTTATGCCTAGAACAAGTTTGGCGCAAACCGGGGCCAAAAACCCTGAAACTGGAAAACATCGACCAGGAGGAAATTCCAAGAGTACACAACTCGATGAAATGTGAAAATGAATCCCGTACAAAGATCCAGGCGCAAAACAAGACATTTTACAATAACTTTCATTAATTGCACAATGGCCCCTCCAAAAAGTTAAAACTACACTTATGGCCCAAAATGAAAATATCTTCCTAAAATATTTTCTTAAAAACCCCTGAAATAAAATATCTTCAAAAGATATTTACGAAAAACACCCCAAGAAAAGAAAATAATTTCAAAGAACTTTGCATCCAGGCCCCTATGGATACCGGGAGCAACCAGAGTACTTTCTTGCAAAAGTAAAGATACGTATTTCGAGGAAACCACTCAAGATGAAGGCACGTGAAGTCAAAAACCAACTCCGAGCATGAGAAGTGAGGTTGTGCCAATAATGTGACATATGGGGAAAAGACAGAATAGGGAAAAAGACGAAACAGGGAAAAGGACGAAAGGCGCATAGTGTCCGAAAAGTGAAAATGCAGAAATGACTCGGTCCTCAAAGGAAGTTGTCAATTCCCATGAAAGAGTCTCAGAAATCAATTCTGAGCACTCTAGATGACACTAAGCGACACGAAACAGAGCTCAGAAAAGAAAATTAAACGACAAAAATTTATTCGTAAAATTCCAAGAAAAAGGAAAGGGAGGCAAATGACCGGGTCATTAAAATATCCTTCTGGTCGTTTTTCTCCAGTTTCAGGGTTTCTGGCAACGGTTTGTGCTAAACTTGTTTTGGGCATAACTTTTTGCTCGGGACTCTGTTTTCGACGCCGTTTCTTCCGTTGTTCATATTTTCTCATTTTGAATCTTTTTAATTCACAAAGTTTTTCCATTTGAGCGCGTCTGCTCAAATTGTACTTTTTCAGACCCGACGGGGCCCGTTCGGGGCACTTTTTGAGATTTCTATAAAAGGGGGGTGAGATATTTCATTTTTCATCTTCTCCCCTCTTCAAGCACGACCTGGAGCTCCCATGGCAGCCCAAGTGGTGCTGCCATCTTCTTTCTCCTCTTTTGGTTCACTTTTCCTTCATGGAAAGTCTTCGGCCTTAACGTTTGTTGTTCCCCTCGCTGTGCTCTATCTTTCACTCTTATTGGAACCCATTTCTAGCCAAATTTTGAGTTTGGTTTTGAAATCAAGTTGTGATTTTGATGGGGCTTTCATGGGGGCTATATACACGGTGTAGTCCCGGACAAAACCTAGTAGTTTGGTCGGATTCGGAGCCGTTACATTTTGATGGCTTTTGAGATTTCATCTCAAATTGAGGTAGGGAATGTTTTAGGATTGTTTGTGTGTTGTATTGAGTATTTTCCATGATTATACAACTCATATGTATGCCTTGTATCAAATCTAGAAAGTTAGTATTATTTATTTCTTTGTGTAAGATTTAAATTTCAAGGATGCGTATAGCTTAGATTTGAATTGTGGCATGATGATAAATTAAGCTTTAATATGTTTGTTAACATATATTAAATAGGGATTATTTGAATAAGAGTTGAGCTTTTTATTTAATATTTTTCTTTTGTGAAAGATAAATTTCCATGGCCGCACCTTGCATGAAATGAACTTATAGTATGCTTTTAAATTAAGTCTAAGCATGTTTGTTAACATACTTTAATTTGAGAGCATTTGGACAAGTATGAAAATCTAGAGATTTTAACTAAATGATTAATTAAAATCTATTTAATGGTTCCCTAGGCCTAGTTAAGCTTTTAACTTGATAATCATGAGGACTAGGACTTGTGTACTAACATGTATTAAATTGGGACCATTTGAAGTTGCTTGAAATTTAGAAGTTTAATTATCATGATATAATTAAATTCTACCTTGTTCTACCATTGTCCTACTTGAGATTTTAGTGAATATATGTGGATACCATGATATGTTGTATAACATGTTTTAATTAGGGACCATTTGGTTGAGGTATGAAGTTTAGGGAAATTAATTTGGTTATTTGATAAATTTTCGTTTCTATTGCATTAATGATTTGATCATATATTTGACAATGGTTGTATGTTTAAAGCATGATTTTTGACTTATAATGGATTCATGAATTTGTGATTTCAATATTAGATTATATTGCCATAGCGTGTAACGAATCGCACACTGAAGATTCGACATATAATGTTATATAGCGCGTAACGAATCGCGCTCTGAAGATTCGACATTTGTCATCCTATAGCAGTTGTGGATTTAGAGCATGTAATGTGTGGTTACAAACTACTTGTGCATAGGATGTGGTTTCGTATATATATAAGTTGTTAACTTATTTATTTTGGAGTCACTTGGGACATGGTTACTATGATATGGCTAAAGTTCGGCTTTAGTGCGGGAGGTATGAGTTCTCCCCAATTGAGATAGTGCGTACTTAGGGTGGTTTTCCCTGCGGGTTAGTGCCCGGAACAACCATTGATCTCGGCAGAATTCCGAATCTAGATGTCCAAGTCTTCCATTATTTATTTTCGCATTCAATTCCAAGTTAGCAATCATGTTTATATTGTGACTTATGGTTTTGGTTATCGGCGATTTTGATGTTGTTAAGTACATCCATACTTTATGATCTTTGTAGATTTTGATGTTGCCAAGTACATCCATGTTTTATGATTTTAATAAATCATTTTAATGTTGTTAAGTACATTCATGTTCATGGTTTTTAATAAATCATTGTGAGCTTTTAATGTTGTTAAGTACATTCTTGTTTTATGATTTTAATGAATCATTCTAAGCTTTTGATGTTGTCAAGTACATTCATGTTGTGTTGTTCAAATCTAAAGTAAGAATGATCCTATAGATTCATTTGGAACATAGACGTTAGGTGGCATGATCACTTATGTCGTTTTCGTTCTTTAGATTTCAAATTGATGACTTTGAGAATCTATGTTAGTTGCTTTGTGTAAGCATGCTCCTATGTTGTTGCTTCATGTAAGCATAACCCTATGTTGCTAAAATTGCATGAATGAGGTGATTGATGCTAGAAATGATCTTAGGTAGCTAGGATGCTCCTTTAGTCCCACCTTTGACATAGACGTTAGGTGGAATGAATCGCAATAATTAATCATGCAAACTTGTAAAACGTAGGTCGATGCATGCTCATTTCCTACGAGTAGCTTTATGTTACTCACCCCTACGATACTGGGGCATATTTCAGGTACAGGATCCAAGATTAGAGATTCTCACCATGCTTGGATGATTGGGAACTTGAAGGGTTCAATTCTTGTGAAGGTTGGCTTGAAAAGCCATTTGTAACCTTATATGTCAAATGTGTATATTTGCTTCTAGACTTGTAATGTGTGCCTAAGCACACTTTTTGATTCTCATTTTCTGTATATGACATGAGGCCAATAGTCAAACTCCTTTTGAAATTACATTTATGTCATGGATGTTAATTTTTGCTTTCAATGAGAACATATGGAAAACCATGCGTTTTAGTATGCTATTTTGTACCGGAGCATGCATTGTGTATGAACTTCTTCCATTAGCATTCATTTAACATGCATGAAGTGTGGCCAAGGGCCAAACGGCATTTTGAAACCATTTCATGATTTTAGGTTTCAAGTTTTCATTCCAAACTTCATTTTTGGCATTTTGGCCGTTGGGGGGTCATATTTTGCTTCGGCCATATTTTTGGGCCATGGACCATTGTAGCACATCTTACTAGGTAAGTTACGTTTGCGTGCATGGTCGTTTCCAGGCAAAGCTTCTTCTTTGGTGAAATGAGCCTCCTACGGACTCATTTTACACTTTTGTTGCATATCCTGACCTAAGGGTATTTTGGGAATTTTTTTTGGGATATAAATTCTGTTCTTCATATGGTCACTTATAAAATGTGATTTTAGGGAGGGTTTCTTTTCCGAGTTTTTTCAGAAAATGCCATCTTGGCATCGGAAATCGCATCCAAAGTTCAGCTCTCAGTTTTTAAATTTAGCAGCTTTTTGGACCCTCTGGACCAGTTTTCTTGGGAGGGCATTTTGGGCATTTCACTTTGCGTATTTTTCAATTTTCTTCGCTAGTCACATAGAAAACTTGATTTTTAAGGGGATTTCTTCTTTGAGTTTTTCCAGAAAATATCATCTTGGCCCTCAAATTTCCATTTTTCCCGGAAAACCCCCTGCTGCCAGGTTTTTGAGCTGCCCATTCTGCCTCCTTCACATGTAAACGGTTACGAGGGGTTTCGTAACCGGTTACATGTGCATGGGCAGTGTTTTTCTCGTGATTTTTGGCCTCCTAACCGGTTAGGAAGGTCTCCTAACCGGTTAGATGATCTAGGGTTTGCACTTTTTGACCGTTTTGCCCCTTCTTCTTCCGTAAGCCATATCTTCTTCATCCGGACTCCGAATCAAGTGATTCTTGAGTCTAAATTCATTAATTTTTCATTGTCTTTCCAATGGTGTGCTCGGTGGCACCCACTTTTAAGCTGGAAATGACAATTTTTCCCCTAGGTTCAATCTTGTTCGTTTTTGAAACGTTGCTTCCCCATTTAATTCATTTGGGTTCCGTGACTCGTTGAGGGTCATAATGGTGTCTTAGAGCCATGATATATCTCTAGAGACCGTTGTTTTGTCTTTTGCTTCCGCATTTCAGATCCATTATCGGGTCATCTTTCGGTTCATCACTGACGCACCGGGTTGAAAAACTTGGGCCGTCACAGTATTTATCTATAGGATGATCATATTATGAATCACATACCTAGAAGCATAATGTTATAGAATATGGTATTAGTAAATGTACCACAAATGAACACACTTATTATAGAGATTAAGAATTATATATGAATTTTCTATTAATGCGTCAGCATCATCTTGTACACATATTCCTGCATCGGTACATTGTTATAGTGGGAGGATTATCATCTAATCCAACAGAATCATGTTTTTAGGTGAGACCTTTATGGACATCCCTGTTAAACATGAGTTGGACCCGTAAGCTACACGAAAACGTGAACCAATATGGATACAGATCGTTTTGGCAAGTTGCTATGAAATCAGAGTTGGAATCTATGTATTCTAATAAAATCTGGTATCTTGTAGAACTTTTTAGTAGGGTGATACCTATGGAAGGCAAGTTAATCTACAAAAGGATATCAGAAGATCTCTTAGTGAATAAATCATGAGTGTACAAGGGAATGTCATTATTTTTCTAATTTTATATATATTGATGACATCCTACTCATTTAGAATGACATGGAAAGTTTCGTCATCAGTAAATAGGTAGTTGTTTAATTACTTTAAAATGAATGATTTTAAAGATGTAAGCTATATTCTTAGGATCAATCTTTTGCAAGATCGGGTTAAAAGGAAAATAGGTTTATCTTAACAAACCTACATTGATAAAGTTTTGACCATTGGTATGCAAAGCTCATAGAATTAGTTTTTGCTTTATTGGCATGGATTGTTCTCTCTAGTAAGTAGTTTTCTAAGGCTAGCAAAGGAGATTGAGCAAATGAGACAGGAACAATATGTTTCGGCATATGGGAGTCTCATATATGCCATGGTCTATACCAAACAGGACATCCGCTACATTGTAGAGATAGTCAGTAGATATCAGTCCAATCTCAGACTTGATAACTAGTATGTTGTGAATAATATCATAAAGTACCTTAGGAGAACCAATAATCTCATACTTATTTATGGATGTGATGATATGGTCCCAATCGGGTATGCTAGTTTTATTTTTTTAAAATCAAATGTAGATAATATAAGGTCCATGACTTGGTGTATGTTCACTCGGGAAATTAGTTGGTAGATTGTTAAGCAGATTTCAACTGCTAACTCAAACATGAAGGTGGAGTACATTGTAGCCTTAAAGGCAGCAAAGAAAGTCTTTTGGTTTGATCTCATTGATTTAGAGGTTGTGGAGCATACTAGCCTTCTTATCGAGTTATATTGCGACAATAGTGAAGAAGTAGTCCAAACCTGACCCAAGGTTCCATAGAGGAACAAGGTACACTGAGAGGAAGTATCATGTACATGATATTATCTGGCAAGAATATGTACTCGTGGCTAAAATATTGCATTGGAACATAACTTTGTTAATCCATTAACAAAGGTGTCATCGATCAATAGTTTTGATCGTCACCTGGATAACATTGGAGTTAGATGCAATTTGAATTGGCTATGAGGGCAAGTGGGAGCTGTTGAGATTTATATGCCATGGCATAGCAAATTCCTATGTGGATTATATTGACATATATTCCTGACATATCTGAAATATTTATGATTTATATAATTGGTGAATTCAATGTATTATGTTTCGATTCATTATGGAATTGATAGTGTCCAATTAATTACAAGAAATATTTATATATGTATGTGATGGCGATCAATACATGAATATAAATAGTAATCATAAATTGTTTATAATCGGTAATTATTGATGAACTCATTATTAACTAAGACGTACTTGAACTGGATCCGCATTAAGTTGAGATATATTGCGAAAGCCGTCGTATGTAATTGTTCTCTATCATTGTCATGGCATTATTGTGACGGCCCTGATTTTTCAAGCCAGTGCATCCTGTGATGAACCTAAGATTAACCCGATAACAGATCTAGATGCGGAAACAAGAAATAAAACAACAGTCTCCCAAGGCATAACACGCCTCTAAGACACTTTGATGACCTTCTATGAAGTCGTGGTACTCAATGAGAATTGACACGGAAGCAAAAGATCGAAAATATGACAAATAAGCCCCCAGGGGCAAAATAGTCATTTTATAAAAAATATGGATTCGGGTGCTACCGAGTACATCGCTGGAAAGACAATGAAAAACTAATCATGATGGACTCAAGAATAGTATAATTCGGAGTCCGGATAAAGGAGAAACGGCAAAACAAAGAAAAACGGACATATAAAACAAAAAGGGTAAACTGGTAATTATTCAGAAATATCTGGGCATAACTGAGTACACCGTTGAATAGACGACGAAAAATTAGTCAAGTTCAAAATTTTTTTTACTCAATTTGGAGTCCGGACGTGGGAGAAAGGTTAAAAACAAAAACAATGTCACGGCGGCCTGACGAGGGTCATGACTGCTACAGTGCTGCCGACCCACTACTGCTGCAATTGAGAGTAAAAATGGGCATCTAAACGGACTTTTTTGGAAAAAAAAACTCAAAGAAGAAACCCCCCCTAAAATCAAGTTTTCTACCCGGTAGTGCGAACAGAAACAAAAAAAAATGCATTGTGAAATGCCCAGAATGCCCCCAAGAAAATCAGGTCAAGAAGGTAAAAATCCGTCCGAGCTACTGCCAAAGGAAAGGAAATGGGGCTTCGGGAGGTTTTTAAATTGTCTAAATTGAAAATGTAATCTTAAAATACACTCACAAGACCCCCGGAAGTTTTGGATCGGTCGACACATTTTTTTTAAAAAAAGTCGATGAATAGTACCAAGTACTAAAATCTCAAGTTTTAAAACATATTTGTAAACTTTAGAATTAATGGCCCTTGGCTTCATATCATACATACCAAATAAGCATCCAAAAAGTGTACTTAGGTACACATTACATATTTCTAGGCAAAAATAATATCTTACAACTAAAAGATGCTACATGTTAACACTTACATGTTTTCCAAAATACATCAAAATACTTCAAGGTATCAAGGTAACTTAGGCATGTGATGCATCCCAAAATAAAGTTTCTTTACCTGCAAAATAACCCAAACAACTAGGGTGAGTAATCAAGTTACTCGTAGGATGTGGTGCATGCGCATACCCTATAGTTTCAAGTATAATGTGAACCAAACATAGACCATCACAAGGGTGCATTCCACCTAACATCTATGTTTCTATGGTACTCTAAGGGATCATCTCAAGCTATACAGATGTTTGAAATGATAAACACATAGTATCCAAGTATACATAAACAAGTACACTAACCGCATTTAAACTAAGATTACCAAATCACAAGCTACAAGAAATCCATGATTTACAACTTGGAAAGTATTGTGAAATCAAATAATGGAAAGAATAGAATATATGGCTACGAGATCAAACAAGTTATTTCGGGTAATTACGACCCCCAAGGTACAACCTAGTGCGCACTATGACTTAGGAGAATTCTTACCCTCCGTACTAGAGCTAAACCCTAGCCATCAATCATTTTATATCCTAACAAGCTTCCAAAAATCAACAAGTCCATGACATTTATATAATCTCAATGCATGAAACTACTTACCAAGCACAAGTAGGGTGAAACCACACAAACCATGCCCTAAGGTTGCATGTCTAAAGTGGCAAGCTAATGATACTGCACATTATGCTATATGAATTTAATATTAATATAGGCCACAATTACTAACCATGCAATACAGTAATTTACCTACAAGTAATTACAGGTGCTACATATAAGATTTTCATACTAGACTTTCAATGAAATTTTCATTACTTAACACATAAGTTCAATTTCAAAATATTCATAATAAACCCTCAATGAAATCACAAGTATTAGGCAAATCATTAAAGAATAACCTACCTATACAATTTAATAGTCATATACATGCTTTAATCAACAAATCCTAAGTCAAGCATATAAAATTTTTACTTACATGCAAGTACAAGAATTTAAAAGGCATGTAATCAATATATATTAAGCTCCAACATATATAAAACCCAAAGAGGATAAACATACAACCACCCCTACTTCAATAGAGAATTGAATCTCTATAATCCAATGCAACCAAGCTTAAAATGGTAAACCAATATAGGGTTTTGTAGATGAGAGTGAGAGGAAGCTAAAGTACTCCAAGCTTTAGGTTCTAAGGTGAGTGGAAGGAGGCCAAAATGAAGCTTAAAGCTCTAAACTAAGCTTTGCTTCAATGGTGGCTAGGTTGGGGATTGAGAGGAAAGAGATAAAATGAAATAAAAACACAGACCTTAAACTAAAAGCGGTGGGATTCTCCACTCACTATGTGCTCTTGCACTACCTCACACACACACACAAATGCAAGACAAAATATGGTGCCTACACTTGTCACCATCCTAAGTAATCATCCAAGGCTTGATATTAAGCCTACACTTGTCACTAATCCATGGCTCCTTCCTAGGCTTAATCCTAAGACTACACTTATCAACCATCCAAGCCAACAAGTGCTCCAATTCTAGGCCAACGAGTGGGTGAACCTCCACCCTCCATGTGTTACAAGATTATGCTTCTAAGTCTTTCCACCCCAATGCCAACAAGTGGTACCATGGGAGTGTGACACTTATCACACTTTTTAAAAATTACAAAAAAGTCATTTTCTAAAATATCTTTCAAATCAAATTGCAAATTGGTCCCTAAGACGAAAAATAATTACTTTACATAATTACACTAAAACCCCAAAAGTCAAGAATATTTTCAAGAAGTTATACATCCATACCCTTTACAATAAAAGTAAACATCTAGCATACTTTTCTACAAAAATAAAAATGTAGATATCATGAAAATTAAATATTATGGATGCATGCAAGGCTGTAATCAAATCCGAGCACAAAAAGTGAGGTTATGCAAGGAAAAACAATAAACGAGAAAAAGACGAAATAGGGAAAAAGACGAAAAAAGAAATTACCGAAAAAATAAAAAGAAAGAAAATGACCGAGTCATTACAATTTGACTCTTAAGCACGAGAGAAGTATAGACTCTTTTATTAATTAATAATTAATTTGATTTGTTCGGCGGATTCTTCGGAATCCATAAACCAGCACTTTCGGTAATTATGTAATTAATATTTAAAGGGTTATATTTTCAATATTTGTATCATTGCTAATTGTATTTATTTTGTATTGATTATGGTTGATCACAAAGTAAATTCGAAGGTCTTCGTGTGTTTTTAGACAAAATGATTTTCTATATATTTATTTATTTAAATTATTATTTTTGTCAAACAAATATTTTTATTGTGTCAAACAAATGTTTTAATTAATATTTAAAGGGTTATATTTTCAATATTTGCGTCATTGCTAATTGTATTTATTTTGTATTGATTAAGATTGATCACAAAGTAAATTCAAAGGCCTTCGTGTGTTTTTAGACAAAATGATTTTCTATATATTTATTTATTTAAATTATTATTTTTGTCAAACAAATGTTTTTATTGTGATCGAGCCGGAAATAATCAAATGTACCAAAATAAATATATTAATTAAGTAGTCAGATTGATGGCTTTATTTATCTGATAACTAATTATACATAGAGGCCTCAAAGTGCAACATTGACTTAGAGGTTATTTATTATTTAATTGGAGTTCAATTAATTTCTTTTAGTGGAGTAGAAATTAATTATGAATTAATTGAATTGGGTCCATGGACCGGGCCAATTATTAATTTATTGTAGCCAATAAAATAATAAACCCAAAGGATTCTCACTCATAGCCAAACTTGATATTGGAATCCTATTAGATTTGAGATATGTGAATTAGAGATTGAGAAAGATTTATTATTTACTTTCCTTATCTTTATTTTGCCTATATATATATATATAGGTCCATGTATATTCTATGGGAGATTTTTTTTAAGGAAAAGAAATATATTTTCTCTCTCTAGATTTTTAGGTTTAACATTCTCATCTAATGGAAGCTCCCACAAGCCTAATTTTCCAAGGTCATTAATGGAGACTTATGAGTGATTCCTAAAGGTAAAACCATTACCGAGAGGATAGAGATCCAAGGAAAATGCATCTAACAAAGTGATCTACAATAAGTAAGAACATTCACTTTAGAAAAAAAATTTAAAGGTTTACTCAAACCTTTGATGTAAGTATTTAATCCCTAAATTGAATGATATATCAAGTTTTATTTTTGTATAAAACTTGTCTTTATGTGATAAATCAAGATCAATATATTTAAATCTCTCAAAAAAAATTTTAAAACTTGCACGTTTTCTAACAAAAATTATGTACATCTAATTCTCTCCCGACCTCTAAACGGAAGTCTCATATCTATTAGATTTGTCCTTTAGTTATAAATTTTAATTGTTGTTTGTTATGTCTCAAATAGTCAACAGAGAAAATGTTGGGTTCGGTAGTGAAAAGTTGGCCTTCTGTTCCCCATATTAAGGCATTTTACAATATACATAAACTCCTTTCAACTAGAAGAATTTAATTTAACTTATATAATGAATGAATTTAGACTTGGGTCTTCAACATTGTTTGATTCTACGGAATGTTATCTTTTAAAATTTGAAATCATTAGTCTTGATTGATTTTACAATTAAAATCCTGAAATAAATAAAAATAATAAAAAAAATTATAAATAAACTACTACTAAGAGAATAAAATATGCAAGTTAAGAGACTAAAATGTATAAAATTTCGCGCCTAACAAAGACTTTCTTTCTATTAGTATTCTTAAAGGCATGTTTGGTTAGGAAGACAGAAAAGAATGGTTGTGGACGGTGGACCAGCTTTATATTAGGTCAAATAGCAAATGTCACCTATATTTTAAGCATTTGATGGAATGTTACGGAGGTGCCTCACGATGACTCTTTTACATTCTCTGAATAAAACCTTCCAGAAAAAGGGAAATAAAATTATAGGTCAAAGTAAAAAATTAGGCCGACTAATAAATACCAATAAATTCGGTGCAAACCACTCATGTAGTTACAATTAGTGTGTGTATATATATATATATGCTTTGGTTCGGTTTGGGTCAACTTGGTCCCAAACTCAAAAATAACGGAAAAAGTAGGATCACTCTCACTCACGGTTTTGGGTCAAAAGAACCAAAGCCAGTTCAAATGGGACCTTCACATATACACTTATATGTATTTTATTTTATTTTTTTTATTTTTTTTGTTAGTAACGTTATATCAAATTATATATTCATTTTCCTAAACCCTTTTTCATGGGCAAGCATGAAACAATATTTTATTTTTCGTCAACATATTGCATTATTGTCATGTTACTAGTCAGTTTTAAAATCTAGAAATGCACCTAAGTAGTGGGACAAAAAAAAAAACTTCATCAAATCCACAGAATTTTTATTTATTTATTTATTTATTTTGTCCTACTCGTTCCTATGAGACTTGATTCCTTAATCTTTCACTTTGGGAGTTATGGGAAATACAAGCAGATCGAATATGGCTACAAATGAATCTAGCCAACTTTCAGTTTGTTTAGACTCGACTTGTTTATTCGTGGGCTTAGCTCAAACTTAGTTAGGGATTGTGACGAGTTTAAAAAGTTGGGCTTAGACTCCACTCGAAATTGTTTTGAAAATTTTATTTTCAAAACCTTGAGCTCAGTTTGACATTTTAATTTTTTTTTTTTAAAAGACCTTGATATCATATTTGTGGGCGTGCTCATTTTGAGCTCGTAATTAAAATCACTTTAGTTTATTCACGAAAGTGTTCACGAGCGTAAATATGCTTAAGAGACTATTAATCGACATATACATGTTAATCAACCTATACAAGTTTACAAAATTTTACATTTATAAATATCTTCATGAGCTTATTATGATCATGAATAAAATATTTTTTTCGGGAAATGTATATTTTTTTCAAGTAAATATATGTGTGTGTGTGTGTGTGTGTGTGTATTTTTTGGTGTTTGATAAAGGTTTAAGTCGAAGTTGAGGTCAAGTCCATCAGGTGAAGTGTGTAAAATGACTTGTCAAAAATTAATGAGCAAGTTATTTTTAATAAATTTTAATATATATTTTTTTTCATAAATCTTTTATGACAATCAAACACCAAAAATAAAAATAAAAAATTTTAAAAAATTTTACATCCAAATAAAAGGATTTTCAGTTCTTGCTTTATCTAAACAAACAAAAATCTTCTGCCCATTTAGTATTAAATTTGCCTTAACAAGTGACAAAGTCAATTACTAATAATAATAATAATAATAATAATAATATAATAATTATTATTATTTGTCAAATACTCTGTAGTTGACATTTTGAATTATTCAAAAGTTGAATTAATGGTGTTGTGAATTGTTGAGACATTAATGAGAATCCTTTGAAGAATATTTTGTATACTTATTTCGTAGTTCAAACATCACTCGATCTCGAATGCGGTCACTAATAAATATGATATGCCATGAAAAGATAAAAGGTGATTAAAACATGACCATCAACGTTCAATTATTATGCTCTATGAATTTAAATATTTCTGTAAAAAAAATTTTAATTTAAATATTCAACTTTGAGTAACAATGCTTTATTATTTTTAATTTATTTTTAAAGAACTCGCATAATGTATTTGAAAAACTGTAACCATTCATGTATACACAATGCATTATTCAGTGATATAGTTGCTAGATCAAGCATCCAACTCTTCGAGCGAATATGCATGTATTCGAATTTCCCTCCTCCTAATTTGTCTCGCACTATATATATATATATATATATTTGGAATCTTGTGGGGGCTAAGGGTAAGAGGAATGTTGTGGCTATTTTTGAACTTTGGGTAGATTATTGGGCCGCTTTGAAAATTTTACAAAATATTTGTGGGAGCATTATATAATTATCAATAATTTTTGAATAAATTACGATGACCTCTCCCGAGAATTTGGTGGCATGGAGAAGGGATGAGCATATAGCAGAGGTAGGTCATGGTGGTGGTGGGGTGGTAGGTTTCCCCGTAAAAATGATGAGAGAGAGAGAGGGTTGGGTAATCTTGTAATTTTTTTTAATCAAAGATAAGGGTGTTAGTAGTGTAGGTTCTAAATCTCAGTGGAGGTCAAAATAATAAATCTCAAATGTTTTTACTTGAGGACAGTTGCTTTCACTAGACCTTTTGCAGCTACACGTAGGGATGGCAATGGGGATGGGTTTGGTCGGGTGTACCCCCCCGACCCCGCAATTGTTTAAAAACCTTGTCTCCGTCCCCA
This sequence comes from Cornus florida, assembly GCF_030987335.1. Lineage (NCBI taxonomy): Eukaryota > Viridiplantae > Streptophyta > Magnoliopsida > Cornales > Cornaceae > Cornus > Cornus florida. The sequence continues at coordinate 69,694,725 of NW_026775577.1, forward strand.
CCCCCACCCAAAACCGTAAAAATTGGTGAACTTTCCACCCTATCCCGTAACTATTTAACATTTTTACCCTTGCGAATACTCGCCTACCGTTTAAGACCGTAATTTATTTGTTGTTGAAATAGATTTGTTCTTTTTTTTTCCTTCATCTTCAATTCTTTACCATTACAACTTTCCTTTTAATCAAATTCATTTGTTACTTTAATATTGTTATATCGGGTACTTAATATATAGTGGTAAATATATGTACTAATGAAATAAGGGTACTTAAGTAATTTGTCTATTTAAACGGGACAGTGCGGGGCGACCTCACCCTGTCCTCATACCAAATCCGTGCAGATTTTTATTACATCAAACTATTCCTGCTCAAATTGTTGGGAAACGTGCAAGTTAAAAACTTTTCAAGGGATTTTGATTCATAAATCTTGATTCATCACATAGAGACAAGTTTGTGCAAAAATAAAATATGATGTATCATTCAATTAATAAATTGAATACTTACATCAAAGGTCTGAGTAAACCTTTAAATCTTTTATCTAAAGTGAATGTTCTCACTTATTGTAGATCCCTTAGCAAGATGCCTTCTTATTGGATCTCCATCTTCTTGGTAATTGTTTTGCCTTTAGAAATCACTCATAAGCCTCCATGAATGACCTTGGAAAACTAGGCTTGTGGGAGCCTCCATTAGATGAGAACATTAACTCTAATTTTTTAGAGAGAGAAAATAGATTATTTTTTCCTTGTTTCAAAAATCACCCCTAAAAAATACATAGACCATGTATATATATAAGTAACATAAAGATAAAGAAAATGAAACAATAAATCATTTTCAATCTCTAATTCACATGTCTCAAATCTAAAACGATTCTAATATCAAGTTGGGCTATGAGTGAGAATCCTTTGGGCTTATTATTTTATTAACTACAATGAATTAATAATTGACCCGGTCCATGGATCCAATTCAATTAATTCATAAATTAATTTCTACTCCACTATAAGAAATTAATTGAACTCCAATTAAATAATAAATAACCTCTAAGTCAATGTTACACTTTGATTTCTCTATGCATAATTAGTTATCGGATAAATAAAACCATCAATCCGACTACTTAATTAATATATTTATTTTGGTACCTTTGATTATTTCCGACTCGATTACAATAAAATATTTGTTTGACAAAAATAATAATTTAAATAAATATATATATAATAAATCATTTTGTTTAAAAACACACGAAAGCCTTCGAATTTACTTTGTGGTCAACCATAATCAATACAAAATAAATACAAGTAGTAATGATGCAAATATTGAACATATAACCCTCTAACTATTAATTACATAACTATCCAAAGTGTCGGTTTAAGGATCTCGAAATATCCGTCGAACAAATCGAAGTAATTATTAATTAATAAAAGAGTTTATATTTTTCTCATGCTTAAGAGTCAAATGTCATGACAGTGATAGGGAGCAATTGCATACGACGGTTCTCGCAATATATCTCAATCTAACGCGGATCCAGTTCAAATCTTAATTACTTATGAGTCCATCTATAATTATCGACTATGGACAATTATGATTACTATTTATATTCATGTATTGATCGCCATCACATACATATATAAATATCTTTTGTAATCAAGTGGACAGTATCAATTTTATAATGAATCGAAATATAATACATTGAATTTACCAATTGTATCAAACATAAATATTTCAGAAACGTCATGAACATATGTCATTATAATCTGAATAAAAATTTGCTATGTCAGAACATATAAATCTCAATACAAATAAGCAAAACAATCCTTCAAAATTACCAAAAACAAAACAAAGCGGGACAGATAATTACGAGAGCAGGTGAAATTATCATCCCTCTGCAACTACACGCATGGGTGGCTTAATGGTTAAAAGAGTCGAAGAGACGAATTGTAAACTCCAACGTTTCAGACCTCAAGGCAGTCATCTTTAAATACTCAAATATGAATGGGAGAAAATATGAATCTGATAAATTGGTGTGCAGGGTAGAAAATACACACACATATGTGTGTAACAGACAAAGATAAACATCGGCACACACTTCATTAATTTCATGGCACTGCAATCTATGAAATCGAAAGACAAGAACATCTGCTTTAACTTTAAAGGAGAAGAAGAAGTCAATGTTCAAAAGGGTGGTTAAATTTTGTAGTACAAAGCAACCACTGTGTGTGTTTCAACCATCTTTGTCTTTGGTCCACTGTTCCTCATCTCTTACATAATTATGTCTGATGTCTTCTCTGTTTTGTTTTTGTGGTTGTTTCGCATTTTTCAACTCTTTTTTTTTTTTTTTTTTTTTTTTTTTTTTTGTCAGCTCTTGAACTTTATTGGTAAAAGAACTCTCGAACTTTTGACTATGGTGTCCATCTTGAGCAAAGAATCAATGAAAAACTACTTCCATTTTTTTTTTTTTTTATTGTCTCAAAATAATTATTTTAATTTAAAATTAATATAATATTTTATTAATAATCCTAATTTACCTCTATTCTCTTAAAGTTATAAAAAATATAGATATATTTGAAAATTTATTTCATATCATTATAAAGGTATATTTGAAAATTCGTTCCTTACCATTATAATTAAAAATAATAATAATAATTTATCAAAAATTACATTCTTAATAAGTTACATTTTCAAAAAGAAACATTTTTTTGTGAGACAGAGTAGTGGTGCACATTTGATCCGTTAATCCGTGAGTCCGATCCGATCTGTGCGGATTGAATCGGATTGTTAAACTCACGGATCGATGGTGGATTCAATAATATGTAATCTATAGTTCACGAATCGAATTACAATTGAATTGTTGAAATTTAAATTTGATCTGTGATATATATATAAAACTAATTAATGATAATATATATTCTAAGAATGTATTAGTTAATAATATTTTAAATTAAAATTAGTTAATAATTTTTTAATGGCCTCTAAGAATGTATTAGTTAATAATTATTTAAATATATATATTAACATTGATAAAGTGAAATTTTATCGATTCTGCCATGATTAAAAAATAACAATATTGCGCTATTTGAGAAAACTCTAATCCATATATCTGATCCGTTATTTCATAGATCGGTGGTGATTGGTGATTGGTGAATTCAAAATTTTCTAATGCATTTGGTCAGAATTAGATTAGGATTAGTACCTAATTCAATCATATTCCAATTGGATCTTGTTCGTGATCACCAAAGGAAGTACTATTTATTTTAAATAATAATACTATTAGTCTATGACAACAGTTTGGCAAGAGTTTATGAACTTTTCATATTTAAAAGGATGTACGAAATATTAAATAATCTACACATAACTTGTTTTAACATTCAGTTTAGGGGAACTATTTAAAATTTAGTGAAACGAACTTCAAATTAGTATTCTCTCTTTTTTATTTTATTTTTATTTTAAAAAATGAAATGTAAAAGGCTCAGGCTGGTTTGATACACATTTTGTTTTTGTTATTTTTGTAGGGTAGTGTAGAGTAGTGAACAATGAAAAAAAAAAAAACATGTTCGGTAAAAAAATGTTTTGATTTGCATGGTGTCAAAATGTTTTGTGAATGGTGGCAAAAAATTGAAGCATCAATTTGGTGTTTTTACATGTTTTTAATACTTTAACAACTGGTATTGTACATATATATATATATATATATATATATTTGAAAAGCTCTTAAATGATATTTTAAAACTAACCATTATATTTTTCAAACTTGCTACATATTTTTAACAAATATTTTTATATTTTTGCTTCCAATATCTTATAATAAATAGACGTTACAAAATATATTTTTGATTACTATTCAAAATACTCTACAACAAAATATTTATTTTTGTTTTGGATTAAAATAAAAATATAAAAATAAATATGTACCAAAGGGTTGAGGGACAGAGTCAGAATTTTAAGTCAGGGGGCATGTGCAATATATATATATATATATATATATATATATATATATATATATATATATATATATATTTTACTTCTCTAAAATTAATTGATTAATTTTATTGGTAGTTAACCAAATTAACTAGTGAGGTAGAATCATTTAATTTCATTTTCTTTTCAATTAAATATAGAAAAGTAAAAGAATCTCAGAAAAGAGATAAAGCAGGCTTAGGTGAATAGTTATGAAGATTGATGATTTTTATATTTTTTTTGTCTTAACTTGAAGTAAAAATTTCAATTACTTGGAGGCAGCTCCATTGATATATTAACTCAAACATCAAAATATATATCATCACAGGGCAAGTTCAATTTACAGAACCTTTTTAGAAAAAATGGAACTAGTTATGAATAAGAAATTAGGGTTTTACTGCTAAGGGCGCAGGCTTTATTGGCGCTGTCCCAGAAAGGGCTTTCATGTCTCCTAATAAAAATTGCGGGAGTTTGTTGGATTTTTTACTTTTTTATGAAAAGAAAAAAAAAAAAAAAAAAAAGGCCCAGAAATTGGATAAAGTTGAATCAATTTACTGTCCCCAGTGAAAAAATAAAATATGTACCAAAGGGCCCTCCATGTCTCTTAACAAACATTGTGAGAGTTTGTTTGATTTTTATTTCAAGTGAGAGGGTCTGATCATAAATTATTAAATAATTTTGAATTTTTAATATTAGATAGAGCAATTTAATGTCTCAAATGAAATGATCAACTTTTATAATTATAAATTATTAAATAATTTTGGACTGATCAATTTAATTTTGACCGTTATTTAAATTCTTTCAAATATAATAATATATATTTTTAAATTAAAAAATCTGAATTGAATTCATCTACCAAATTTTAATGGCAAGAACCCATCCAATAATTTCTGGTACCTTCCAAGGAAGTTTATGGTCATGTCCCATCTGAAAAAGCAGAGGCTGACAATGCGTCATTGATGACGTCTAAATTTATAAACAACTGAACTCTGATTCTTGGATTGAAAGTCAAAGTTGACCAAATAAAGACATCTCATCGGTTCATCCATATCAACAGAATTATGACATGACGGCACACGAAAATTGCAATACCATCCCTCCACCTAGTCAACCCTACAATTATGTTATTGGACCAAAATTGGATTTTAAATAAGGAATCAGAATATTTTTTATTCTGGTGCACTGTATCTAGATTTTTTATTTATTTTTGTCATTACTGTATTTGTTGTATTTAGATTGATATTTCAATGATAGCCAAACAATTTGAAATTCGCTACGGGACAATATTTATGTCGACCATGTTATCAGGTACGTGATTGGGTTCTAGATTTAACATTGTTACAATGTAAATATTTTACAAATAAATACTTGAACGATTTAGGATAAAGTACGTCAACAAATTCTCCCTTGTCCCATTTAAGTTGTTCCACCCTTTCCCGGAACTTAAATTTGCTTTTTAGATGCTCTTTTTTAATATATATATATATATATATATTTATTTATTTATTGTGTTGGTAGTAAATCAATCACCAAATTTATCTATAATGGGTCCACAGTGATGTCATAATTTAAAATTGTTTTTATAAATTCAATGCATGAAGGTTAAATTGGTAATGTTAGTAAAAAACATAAAAAAAAAAATAAAAAAAAAGAAAAAGAAAAAGAGAAAGAAATGATAAATATCATAAATAATTTTCATATATATTACCATGAATGATATGACATATGATTTGGCAGTCAAGTATAATTTAAAGAGTCGTGATATTCAGGCAGAAACATTTACCGATTTGCTAGGTAGAATCAATATGGCGGTTCAGTTGGTAAAAATTAATCATAGTTGGCTTCAGTATGTTGATATCATCACACGCGCCATTCTTTTATCACAACTCGTGAAGCTTTCGGCAACTGTGGCACACCTGCGGGCCACAACAAAGCACGACGATGGCAAACAAAACACCCGACAACAAGATTGAGCCCAACTGCAACCAACCACGACGAATGACTGCTTGGTGTTGAGAATTTTACGGTAACAACTTTTCGATGAAGAAGAGGACAACCGAGAACGACGGCAAACCTTTGCAACTTTCGGCCAAAAGGATAAAGAACTGATGAAGCCTTACCTATGCAAACAATGACGGCAAAATCAGATCAGTTTCTTACGGTGACGACACAACTCACGATAACCACCGGCGACCCCTACAATGATGACAATAAAAAATTTCACGATCAAATTTTTTTTTTTTTTTTCGATATTGAAGAAGCCAACACACCATAACTCCACCAACGTCTTCGCTGATCACCTCTGATCAGTCATGTTAATCATACAGATTTAATCCAAATGCAATCTATTGGTTTTAATGATAACAAATCATTAATGGGGTTTCAAATACTAATCTCTTCATTGAGTTTAAGTGCAAGGTAAAATGAATGACATTATGTAGAGGAAAGCTAGATCATCTTGAAAGTAATAAAGGAACTCATTATCTTGATCTCAATGTTCAGAGAAAATCAAAAGCAGCAAAGAGCCAAGCATAAGTCTATAAAAGGACATACAAAGATTTCATAATCAACCAAGGCTTGAAGAAAAAGAGTAAATAGTTGGTGAGCGAAATAAAATATCTTGTCAAAGTGTTGATGAATACATTGAAGCTCAATAGCCAAGCACAAGTCTACAAAAGGACATACAAAGATTTTATGATCAACCAAGGCTTGAAGAAAAGGGGTAAATAGGTTGGTGAGCGAAATAGAATATCTTATCAAAGTGTTGATGAATACATTGAAGCTCAACTCAAAAGAATCATGCATATACATGTGTATTTAATCATATCATAAACATACACAGGCCTTACATTGATCATATCTCAAAGGCAAGGCAAAGAAAGAACCAAAATGCAGGAAAGAAGAACTTAATGTCGACCGATTACAGCTTCACGTCGATTGGTATATAGGTAGTAGTAACTCTCAGGAAAATAAGCTTCACGTTGACCGAATTGAAGAATATGTCGACCGGTTTGGCTAAACCAGACAACCGGTTTGAGATACACGTCGACTGGTTTGAACGTAGATTTGCAGAATTCAAATATAATGGCTATATTCTTCTCGGGCTTCGTGCACTCCACTTCCAACATCTATATTGATATGCAAAGCTTTATAAATGCAGGGCGAATGTCTGAAGATGGATTACATAACTTCAAGAGAGCATTCAAGAGCATTGAAAGAGCATTAAAGATCACCACTTGAGCATTCATTTCATCTTTAATCCTCATATCGTCTTAGAATTTTGAGCTTCATTTATATTCATCAATACTCTAGTTGTGAGGTTAGAAGTGTACATCAATCTTTGAGAAATATATCTTGTACTTTATCTTTATTGTTATAAACATTTGTAAGGGTTTATTTGACCCAAAAAAAGACTAGGAGAATGTTGTTCTCTTAGTAAGGAAAAGAAGCAAGGTCTTTCTTCATGTGAAGGTTTGCTCTCCTTCCGTAGGGAGAAGCCATGATGGATTGAGAAGTCTCAAAAGGGGTCTTGAGCTGAAGAGTAGGAGTTTCCGAACCTCGCTTAAATCGTCGAGTCATTGTTTGCAATTTCTCATCCCTTATCTCTTTTACAATTATGCAATTAATTGTTTACTTTTATATCTTGATTATTCCATAGTTGCTTAAGTTGTTTGTAAATCTATAAATTGCAAAAATTGGCCATTGACTTTATTCACCCCTCCTCTAGAGTCAAATATTGGGTAACAAGTCATTGCTCGAAGTTCTATTGTAACGACCTTCAGCCTAGCTAGACACAATATTATATGCTTTTAGCTCCTCCAGACTAGAAACTTCTCAGGGGGTCACCCATCCTGGTACTACTCCAGGTTAAGCATGCTTAAGTCTGAAGTTCTTGTGATGGCCCGAATTTAAAAAACCTGGTGTGTCAACGAGTAACCCAAAACCTGACCCGATATCGAGTCCAAAATGCTGAAGTGAAACAACAAGGAAGGCCACTAAAGGCAAATGGCACCTCTAGGATGAAGGAAGGTCCTTTAGTGCGGTAACAATACTCAATATAAAACAAATGCGAAAGCGAAAAGGCAAAAGGGTCACATGGTGCCTCCTGGCACTGATTGACACATAATGCAACACGCTAAGTCCATCAAGACCTAAATCAACTCATATGAAGTCGGAGACATGCAATGGGGACCCTATGAAGGCCCTAGAATGCAATGCAAATGACCAAAACAAGGATGACCAACCAGCAGGCATTTCGATCGCCCGAAGTGCCATACTGGCCGACTGAAATGAAGCTCAAGAAATCAGTTGTCCGAAATGAAATACCGGTCAGCTGGTTGTTGTCCAAAAAGTGAAATGGCTACTGCCTGAAGTTGCAATTTAATTGCAATAGAAATCGATTGTTCGAAATGGAGCTTTGGTCAACAAAAATGACTCGAAGAAGTGCAGAAATCTCTGCTATGAACCAGAAAATGTAATAGACCTCAAAACTAAAATTCTAAGTGTAATGCAAAATGGAAAATGGCATAGTAGTGCTAAAACGTATGGATAAATACTCACAATATGCATAACTAAGCATACGACATGTGAAACATACATCAGACATTTAAAATGGCTCATTAGCCTCAATTTCATATATTGATCCAAAAATATACTTTATACAAACATGATTACAAAACTGATCCAAAAAGGACATGCAAAACACTTTGCATGTGAATAAAACGAATGTGTCCATGACACCAAATCCACAAGGAGCAAAAGAAGGTATCCATCCATAAGAAGAATATCAATACCTGAAAAATGTATAATCAACGGGTGTGAGTAAATTGAATTACTCTGTAGGAAAGTGCATTATACGGATAACCTATGGTTTTAATGGCTTTGCAAGCCTAACATAGATCATAACATGTGGAACATTCCTCATAACGTCTAGTTTCAAAGTGAAGTTGAGGGATCATCCTAGGACTAACATTGAAACATTATAAACTGTGATACCCCTCAATTCTAGAGCCACGAGTGATCAAGTCCGAGCACAAATCCGAGGGATACCAAACAATTAAGTATGTAAATGAATACAGAATACAAAAGAAATAACTAAGAATAAATAAAATAGCATAAAAGAGAACTAAATAATAAATCCTCCAAATAAATTATCCAAAATCTTAAATTATCATTACAATTCGGGAATTCATCTAGTGGACCCCTAATGATATTCCAACTGAATAAACTGAAAAATAACTATAATCTAAAACTAAAACATAAAGAGAGTCCTACATAGAACCGGAAGAATGATGTGGACTGTTTCTGCTCAGCACAAACAAACTTTATGTCAGGAACTGACGAGCACCTAAAAAATAATAATAGTGGGTCAGGCCCACGCACAAGTTCTTTCTACGACAACCCAAATAGAGACCAAATAACCTATATATCTATAGCAAACCCATGCATTAGCTAAGTAATCCATATATATGTGATGCCCTCGGATTTTCAGATGCGGGTTGGCTAGGCCCACGCCCGAATACCCAAGGATATCAAAATAAATGGCAATAATCGAACACAGAATAATACAAATATGATAAACAGGAATAATTAAAATGGCTGAAAGAAAACTAAAACGATAATCCAATAACGAAATCTTCAGAATAAATTCTTATAAATAAATTCTTCTAATACAAATAATCCTCCAACTTGTACAACTCGGGAATCCATACACTGTGGACCCCTGGAAAATCAAAACTAAACAAGTGATAGCAATAACTGTCTACATTAGAAAACTGAAACATAAATGCACACCTAAGTAAATAATCCGGAAGAGTGAAGCAGATGATCCCTATTCAGCACAAACAATCCTCACTCCTGACGAATACCTGAAAAATGATGGTGGGTCAGGCTCACAAACAAGTTCTACTCTACTACTGTAATACCCCATGATTCTAGAGTCACAGGTGATCAAGTCCGAGCACAGATTCGAGGGATACCAGACAATTAATATGTAATTGAACACGGAATACAAAATGGAATAATAAATAATTAATAAAGCTAGAAAGATATCTAAAAAAAATCCTTAAAATCAAATGACATAAATCCAATAATCTAAAACCTCCATAAATATCCTCCAATAATTAAACAATTCTGGACTCCATCTCTAGTGGACCCCTAATAAAAACCCAAACTGAAATGAAAACTACTAGAATAAAATCCAAAAGTAAAATTAAAGTAAAAGAAGCAGTCCTACATAATAGAAAGAATGAGTGACTGTCTTTGCTCAGCTCGATCACGCTCCAAGACTGGAACCGCTTAATACCTGAAAAATAAGAGTGGGTCAGGCCCACGCGCAAGTTCTATACTACTATAATCTAAGCAAAGACCCGATACGCATGTACATCCTAACCAATTCAGCAATAACTATATAGTCCGTATATATATATATATATATATATATATATATATATATATATATTCACACTAAAGGACTCTCACTGGATTACAGGCTGGTCTCAACCTGACTAGTAGGCAATATGAAAAATGCACATGAAATGGGCATGAGTACATAGACCTAACAGAGTACACCTCCAACCATCATAGCCAGCTATGCATCCCAATGCATATACGCTCCATAACTATCGATCTTGAGACTTACGCTCATATCAAGGTACCATAATTATACATATTTAAAATCCATCCAGAAACCATAACAGTGCCACTCAACTATTCGTTGCCTTACACGATAAATTAATAGGACTTAACTTTATAGTTAATCCATTCATTAATCCCAGAGTAGGTAGGACTTAGCGTTTTTGAGCTAATCCCCCAGTATGCCACCGTCCCATACCGCTGCATATAATCCATTAATCCAGTAGTTGATAACACAGATGACAATATAAATATCAATATTAACTAATCCATAACAAGTATAACAAGAATATGTAAATAACATGTTTTTCCTATACTACCGATACATGATTCTCCAATAATTTAAAATGCAGAGAAAAGGTGTAGCCATCCTTTAATCCATAATAAGCACAATAATAATAATATCATCATTAACATGCCTACTTGAAACTACACCACAATATCCATTAAGTTGATAATAGATAATAATTTATAGATATCAACTAATTTCCTATTAAGCATAACAGAAATTATATAAATTGACATGCTTATTTTTATACTATTGCGACATGATTTAAACCATAAAATCCCTAAGTCAATTGCTAATTTAAAAATAAGCAACTTGAATCATCCGCATCAAAGCCAACATGCAAACTTTCTTAAGAGTTTCATACTGTTCCCTATATTAACTTCCTATGGTATATTATGTATTACCATGCCTTCTGAAATTTTAATAAAGGTTTAGACATTACTGAACACCCCCCAGCACAACTCCTATTTCAACTTAGAACTTCAAAAATCCAAACACAGTAGCTCAGGTCTTACAGAAAACCAAAACAAATTGAAAACCGACGAAGGAGCTGGCTCCCTTAAAGAAGGAGCCGCCTCCAAACATCATGGAGCCGGTTCCTTCTTTGAGGGAGCCGCCTCCAGGCCCCTTAGAGCCAGCTCCCCACAAAGGGGAGCCTGCTCTTTGCTTAGGGGAGCCTGCTCCCTTCAAAAGGGAGCTGGCTCTCCCCCTATTCCATCGTCTTTTTCAACTTCGGCGATGTCCGGCTACTCTGTTCCTCTAATCCAAGTTTCCTACTGGTTAATACTAAGCCTCAGTGTGTTCCAGAATTATTTAAATTCAATATTTATTAATCAACATCAATTAGAACAAGAATTATGCAAGACAGTTTAAAAACAAGCAAAATACAAATTCATGAACACATATTGTTTTTAATCGGAAAACATACAACCAGATTAATTTAACCTTTATTTCATCCTGGAATTGTATTAGGTATATAAAGAACACATGTCAAAGAGAAAGAGATAGTTATAAAACTTGACTGTGAGATTTCGGTTCAAAATCTCAGCGTCGTCTTCCTAAGTTTTTTCGATGAATTCCGATTACTGTAAAGCCTTCCTCTGTTCTCTCTCTGCCTCCACTGTTACGGGAATATAATTCTAAAACCCTTGGCAGACCCCTAAAAATGTATTTATAGGCTTCTCTAAACCTAATTCTAGTTAGAAAAGAGACGGCAAACCTAACTAAACCTTAGTCGGCCAAAACGTGATATAAAAGAATAAACCTTAGTTTTACATTAATAATTAAAAATAACTAACTAACCACACGTAAGCGTATATTACAGAAAAATAAATAATTAAAACAAAACCCAATTAACTATAAACAATTAAACAAATAAATCAATTAAATAAACCATTAAATAAACAATTTAATTAAATAACAATTAAACAAACAATTCAAGTAAAAACAAAACAACAATTAAACAAATAGGCAAATAAACAAATAAGCAACTTAAAATGCAATAAAACAATAATTAAAATGCCGAGACTATCCTTTTAAAATTAGGGGTATTACATTCTTCCCCCCTAAAAAAGGAATTCCGTCCTCGGAATTCACTCTTACCTTCTTCCAATACTTCAGGAAACTGTGAGCGAATCACATCCTCCCGTTCCCAAGTAGATTCAGCCTCATTGTGGTGACTCCACTGAACACGCACTAAAGGAATAACCTTATTACGAAGAATTTGATCCCGATGGTCGACAATACGACATGGTGACTCCAAATATGTTGCATCTGGCTGTAACTCAATCTCCCCAACATCGATACGTTGATACCAATCCTTATCTTGTAGAAATTTCCGCAACATAGAAATATGGAACACATTGTGCACATGATCCAAATTATCCGGAAGTGCCAACCGATAAGCGACAGCTCCAATGTGATCCGTAATCATGAATGGACCGACAAACCGTGGTGACAACATCCCTTTCTTCCCAAAGCGCATGACCCCTTTCATAGGAGATACTTTGAGTAGAACTTGATCCCCAACCTGAAACTCTAAAGCACGAGTGCGACGATCAGCATAACTCTTCTGCCGACTCTGGGCAGTGCACATGCGATCCCTAATAAGAGAAATCTTCTCAGAAGTATCCTTAATAAACTCAGGGCCCAAAAATCTGCTCTCACCAACCTCCATCCAACAAACAGGCGATCGACACGGTTGGCCGTATAATGCCTCAAATGATGCTTATACTAATAGTCTTCTGGAAACTACTATTATATGCAAACTCCACAAGTGGTAAATAATCCTCCTAGTGGCCCTTGAAGTCAACGACACACGAACGAAGCATATCCTCCATGATCTAATTAACCTTCTCAGTTTGTCCATCAGTCTAAGGATGATAAGTAGTGCTAAGATGCAACTTTGTACCCAAAGCCTGCTGAAAACTCTTCCAAAACCCTGACACAAAACTCGAATTCCTGTCCGATATAATAGATAACGAAATGCCATGCAGCTTTACAATATCTGAAATGTAAAGTCTCGCCAACTGCTCCGAAGTGAAGTCAGTGCGAATAGGCAAGAAATGAGCTGATTTAGTAAACCTATCTACGATGACCCAAATGAAATTGTGATCCTTAAAAGAATTAGGCAATCCCTCCACAAAATCCATAGAAATGCTCTCACATTTCTACTCCGGTATAGGTAGTGGCTGTAGAGCTCCTGGCAGCCGCTGATGATCAATCTTGACCATCTGACAAGTACTACCCCGAGAGACAAAAATAGCAATATCCTTTTTCATATCTACCCACCAAAACTGCCGCTTCATATCCTGATACATCTTGTCTCCTTTTGAATGAATAGAAAACTCAGAATGATGAGTCTCAGTCATCACATCCTTCCTCAAATCATCGGCGCTGTCTCATATTCAACTCCCACTGAGTGAACAAATACTGCAAACTCTTGTGATCACTTAATAACCTGAAGGATTCTCCCAACAGATAATGCCTCCAAATGCGTAAGGCAAAGACCACAACTGCCAACTCCAAATCATGTGTTAGATAATTAAGCTCATGAGACTTAAGCTTACGAGATCCATATGAAATTGGTCGCTCCTCCTGCATCAAAACACATCCAAGACCTTGCAAAGAAGCATTTGTGTAAACATGATACTCAATCCCGCTCTGTGGAGTAGACAAAACTGGTGTAGAAGTCAACTTGCGCTTTAGCTTATCAAAAGCTTTTTGACAGTGCTCAACCCACACGAACCGTACACCCTTTTTAGTTAGATGTATGAGTGGTCTTGCTATCTTTGAGAACTCCTAGATGAACCTATGATAATATCCTGTCAATCCGAGGAAACTTCGAATCTCGATAGGTGAAGTAGGCTGTCTCCACTGAACCACTGCTGAAACCTTGGCTAGATCTACCATTATTCCCCTTTCTGACACCACGTGATCCAGAAACTTCACTTCCCACTGCCAAAATTCAAATTTCTCGAACTTGGTATATAACTGGTGCTCACGAAGCATCTGAAACACTGTGTGAAGATGTCTAGCATGATCTTCCTCTGACCTTGAATAAATCAAAATGTCATCAATGAAGACAATAACAAACTGATCTAAATAAGCCCTGAAGACGCTGTTCATCAAATCCATGAAGACTGCTGGTGCATTAGTCAGTCCGAAAGGCATGACACGAAACTCATAAGAACCATATCTAGTGAGAAACGCTGTCCTTGGAACATCCTGCTCCCTAACTCGAAGTTGATGATATCCAAAACGCAGATCAATCTTAGAAAAGTACGTAGCTCCTTTCAATTGATCAAAAAGATCATCAATCCTGGGCAAAGGATACTTATTATGAATAGTAACCTTGCTCAACTCCCTATAATCTATACACAGGCGAAGTGAACCATCATTCTTCTTCACAAATAGAACTGGTGCTCCTTAGGGTGAAATACTCCTACGAATAAAACCCTGATTGAGTAATTGCTGAATCTGATCCCTCAGTTCTCGCATCTCTACTGGTGTCATCCTATATGGTGCCCTAGCAATAGGCGTAGTGCCTGGAGACAAGTCAATCACAAAGTCTATCTCGCGACTAGGTGGCAACCCTGGAATCTCCTGAAAAACATCCAGAAAGTCCTGTACAATTAGTATGTTATCCAATGACACAGTAATCCCCTCCTCCGTTTCCTCCTCCACATAAAACAAATAAGTGCTAGTAACCCCGTTAGAACGTGGCATAGTGACAACATATATATCCTGTCCAGGTATGGTGAAAACAATAGACCTATCATATCAATTAACCTGGGCATGGTAGTGAGATAATCAACCAATCCCAAGTATCACATCATAAGTGTGCATGTCTAAGACCAATAGATTGGCTAGAAATCTGAGTCTACCAATATCTAGTGTCACAGGCCCATCACTCTTATGTAATATGGCTGTATCGCCCAAAGGTGTAGAAATACCCTGAGGTCTATCACATACCCGCGTCATCATCCCAGATAAAGCAAAAAAAGATTTAGACATGAATGAATAAGTAGCACCCATATCAAATAACACACGACCATTTGTACTATGTATAGGAAACATACCCTCAACAACCTGAGTTGCCTCAACATCTTGTGGCATGGGGTTGTACACCCTGCCATAATGCAACTGTTGCGGTGCCTATCCCTGAGTCTATGGGGGTGCTGGTAACACCGGATATGTTTGTCCCTGAATCCGTGGAACCTGTGGAGCGGGTAAAGGTACCGGTGCCCTCTGTTCCTGCTGCACATGCTGTCCCTGTCCTTGTCCTGTTTTAGGACACTGCCTGGAAGTATGACCAAACTCTCCACAAGTGTAGCAACTTCCCTGGAAAGTGCCAAATGGCCTCCTCTGTCGATTAGCCTATGGCTGACCTTATCCTGCCTGTGGTCCCCCATTCTGCTGCCTTTGAATAGGTGCCCCATCCCTGTGAGCATCTGAACCACCCTTGTGCTTCTTCCAAGACTACTGTCCCTAGAATTTGCCCTTGTCATTCTGTCAGTGTCCATTGCCATTCCCTTTTTTAACTGACTGATTAGCAAAGTCTCTGTCACCCCGCTTCTCACCTCGAGCCTGTCTGAAATCCACGGTCAACTGATACTACTGTAAAGCGGCGTCCACCACCTGAGCATAAGTAGTGTAGGCTGGACTACCTATAATAGCTCGCTTAATAGACCACATCAGTCCCTTAACAAAACTATTGTGCTTCTTCTCCTCTGTATCCACCTTCTCTGGAGCAAAAAGAGAAAAGCGCGTAAACTGCTGCTCATACTCTGCCACTGTCATGTTTCCCTGCTACAGATTAAGGAACTCTATCTTCATAGCTGTCCTGACTGCATAAGGAAAGTACTTCTCATCAAAACGTGCACTGAACTAATCATAAGTCAATCACATCCTCTCCTCTGCAGTGGTAATTGACTCCTATCACTGTAGTGCATCTCCAACTAGCTTGAAGGCAGCAAGCATCTACTTTTGAACCTCCGTGCACTTAACTAGGCGAAGATGTCGCTCGATGTCCTGTTTCCACTAGTGAGCTACTTTCGCATCGGTGGAGCCTTAGAACTCAGGGGGGTTCCCCTTTGTAAAAGAACTCCTAGCCTTTTCCCAAGTATCAGTCTGAACCACTGGTACTGGTACAGGTGCCTGTTGAACCTGTGGCTGATTCCAGAGTGCAGCTATTACTTCTGCTTCTATAGCCTGAGCAATGAGGTTATTGATATGAAGAGGATATCCTAGATCTACTACTTGATCCTGAACTAACTGAACTTCCTCCTGCTCTTCCTGAAATTGACCATCATCATCCTAAAATTCTGGCAATTGCTGCTCCTCCTCCATTTGCTGATGCCGTAGGAGATATTGCTGCCTACGTACCGCCCTCCTCTGCTGCTTGTTCATGTTCTGTCCTCTTCTAGCATTAACCATGATGTTAACATAGAAAGACAAACATCAGTATGATTTAAACGGACCGTATAGGAATACAATGAATCCTAAACTTAAGCGCTAATAAAGAGAAAATGCTATGCGGAAGTCTTATATGATAGAATCCTAGAGACATTTGAACTTGGAGTTCTCTGATACCAACTGTGATACCCCTCGATTCTAGAGTCACGGGTGATCAAGTCGGAGCACAGATTCGAGGGATACCAGATAATTAATATGTAATTGAACACGGAATACAAAATGGAATAATAAATAATTAATAAAGCTGGAAAGATATCTAAAAAAAATCCTTAAAATTAAATGACATAAATCCAATAATCCAAAACCTCTATAAATATCCTCCAAAAATTAAACAACTCGAGAATCCATCTCTAGTGGACCCTTAATAAAAATCCAAACTGAAATGAAAACTACTAGAATAAAATCCAAAAGTAAAACTGAAGTAAAAGAAGCAGTCCTACATAATAGGAAGAATGAGTGACTGTCTCTGCTCAGCTCGATCACGCTCTAAGACCAAAATCGCCTGATACTTGAAAAATAAGAGTGGGTCAGGCCCACACGTAAGTTCTATACTACTACAATCTAAGTAGAGACCCGATACGCATGTACATCCTAACCAATTCAGCAATAACTATATAGTCCGTATATATATATCCACACTAAAGGACTCTCACTGGACTTCAGGCCGATCTCAACCTGACTAGTAGGCAACATGCAAAACGCACTTGAAGTGGGCATGACTACCTAGACCTAACAGGGTACACCTCCAACCATCATAGCTAACTATGCATCCCAATGCATATACGCTCCCTAATCGTCGATCCTGAGACTCACGCTCATATCGAGGTACCATATTTATACATATTTAAAATCCATCCAAAAATCATAGTAGTGCCACTCAACTATTCGTTGCCTTGACACAATAAATTAATAGGACTTAACTTTATAGTTAATCCATTCCTTAATCCCAGAGTAGGTAGGACTCAGTGTTTTTGAGCTAATCCCCCAAGTATGCCACCGTCCCATACCGGTGCATATAATCCATCAATCCAGTCATTGATAACACAGATGACAATATAAATATCAATATCAACTAATCCATAACAAGTATAACAAGAATATGTAAATAACATGCTTGTCCTATACTACCGATACATGATTCTCCAATAATTTAAAATGCAGAGAAATGGTGTAGCCATCCTTTAATCCACAATAAGCATAATAATAATAATATCAGAATTAACATGCCTACTTGAAACTACACCACAATATCCAGTAAGTTGATAATAGACAATAATTTATAGATATCAACTAATTTCCTATTAAGCATAATAGAAATTATATAAATTGATATGTTTATTTTTATACTACTGCGACATGATTTAAACCATAAAATCCCTAAGTCAATTGCTAATTTAAAAATAATCATCCGCATCAAAGCCAACATGCAAACTTTCTTAAGAGTTTCATACTGTTCCCTATATTAACTTCCTATGGTATATTATGTATTACCATGCCTTCTGAAATTTTAATAAGGGTTTAGACATTACTGAACACCCCCAGAACAGCTCCTATTTTAACCTGGAACTTCAAAAATCCAAGTACAGTAGCCCAGGTCTCGTAGAAAACCAAAACAAATTGAAAACCGATGAAGGAGCCGGCTCCCTCAAAGAGGGAGCCGCCTCCAAACATCATGGAGCCGGCTCCCTCGCCTCCAGGCCCCTTAGAGCCGGCTCCCCACAAAGGGGAGCCTGCTCTTTGCTTAGGGGAGCCTGCTCCCTTCAAAAGGGAGCCAGCTCTCCCCCTATTCTATCGTCTTCTTCAACTCTGGCGATGTCCGGCTACTCTGGTCCTCCAATCCAAGTTTCCTACTGGTTAATACTAAGCCCCGTTGTGTTCCAGAATTATTTAAATTCAATATTCATTAATCAACATCAATTAGAACAAGAATTATGTAAGACAGTTTAAAAACAAGCAAAATACAAATTCATAAACACATATTGTTTTTAATCGAATAACATACAACCAGATTAATTTAACCTTTATTTCGTCCTGGAATTGTATTAGGTATGTAAAGAACAGAGGTCAAAGAGAGAGAGATAGTTATAAAACTTGCCTGTGAGATTTCAGTTCAAAATCTCAGCGTCGTCTTCCTAAGTTTTTGTGACGAATTCCGATTACTGTAAAGCCTTCCTCTGTTCTCTCTCTGCCTCCACTGTTACGGGAATAAGGTTCTAAAACCTGATGTATTTATAGGCTTCTCTAAACCTAATTCTAGTTAGAAAATAGACGGCAAACCTAACTAAACCCTAGTTGGCCAAAACGTGACATAAAAGAATAAACCTTAGTTTTACATTAATAATTAAAATCAACTAATTAACCACACATAAGCGTATATTACAGAAAAATAAATAATTAAAACAAAACCCAATTAACTATAAACAATTAAACAAATAAATCAATTAAATAAACCATTAAACAAACAATTCAATTAAATAACAGTTAAACGAACAATTCAAGTAAAAACAAAACAACTATTAAACAAATAGGCAAATAAACAAATAAGCAATTTAAAATGCAATAAAACAATAATTAAAATGCCGAGACTATCCTTTTGAAATTAGGGGTATTACAACTACCGTCCAAGCAGAGATCCGATACGCAGATACATTCTAGATAACCCCAACAATAGCTAAATAGTCCATATATGTATATATATACACACACTATAGGACGCTTGCTAGCTCAATAGTTATGTCTCAGCCTGAATAGAAGGTAACATGCAAATCGCACATCACGTGGGCATCTCTACCTAGACCTACCAGGTAACATCAACTGTGTCCAGTTATCCATCCTAGGCGATATACACACCCTAACCATGATCCTGAGACTCAAGCTCATATCACGGTACCATAATCATATATATAATATCCTTCCTAATGCAGAATATAAAAATAAACGTCCAATATGTCATTCAACTGTTTTAATTGACCTGACATGAATATAGGTAGGACTTAACCTTTATAGTTAATCCATTCCTTATTCCAGAATAGGTAGGCGTTAGCGTTTCGATCTAATCCGTACCTAATATGCTACCGTCCCATACCGGTGCATATAATCCACAAAATCCAAATAATTGATAGAAATAAAATTTAATGATTCATTAATTAAAATCCAGAATAGCATCCATGTAATTGACAGAACAGAATTTAATGGTTCATCAATTAAAATCCAGAATAACATCCATGTAATTGACATAACAGAATTTAATGGTTCATCAATTAAAATCCAGAATAAGTATAATAAAATCTAATAAGTATATGACCCTATTATGCATCCAATAAAAATTTAAAACCATGTTCCAGTCATTTAAATTGCTAAAAGAAGACTAGACAATTAAATCCTTTACATCCATTAACAGCATGCAAAATTGTTTAAACTTCCATACTGTTAAATCCACTAGTATACAGATGTTAATTATACTATATGAGTTTTAATATATCCTAAAACAAAGTTTAGAATCCTTAATAATAACCCAGAACAGTCCAGGAACTCCAAAAATATCAAAACCGTACCCAAAACCACGTCCAGTACACCTTTAAGCATAAGAGATAGCTCTCAACCAATGGGAGCCAGCTCCGCTACCTTGGCAGCTGGCTCTATGACTTAGGGAGTCGGCTCCCTCAACCCATGGAGCGGGCTCTCTATCTCACAGAGAGCTGTTGTAATACCCCGTATTTTATTAAAGAGTTTAGTTTATTTAAATTCATTTATGTGTGGATTTCTTTACCTATTATTGTGCATGCTACATTGTTATATTAAGTTCATTTAATGGTGCATGTAAATTAATTGTATATGTTAAAATAGTAAATTTATTCATTTAATTGTGCATGTATTATTATTAATAATTTTATTTGTTGATTATGTTTAATTAAGCAATATTAGTTAATTAAAGTATTATATTTATGTTATAAAGTATTATGATGATATAATGTATTCTTATGTAATAATAATAATTATTATAATAGTTATTAATAATAGTAATAATATAATAATATTAATTATAATAGTTTATTAATAATAATAATAATAGTTATAATAATAATAATAGTTATAATAATAATAATAGTATTAAATCATAAGTCATGATGAAATTAGAGATTATGATAGGATTTCATTAATATTTATAGGTAAGACTTGAAGCCATATGGTTGGGAATGTGGTGAGTTTAATGTAAATTTAGATATTTGTAATATTTATATTATTTTAATTTGTATAAATATTAGTTAGTTTGATGAGAAGGTAAGTTAGAAACCAATTTAAAATGGTAGAGAGTTGTTGTTAGAGGAAAGAAAGAGAAGAAAGGTGAGAGAGAAAGAAAGGAGCTTGGACCGGTGTAGGAGAAATTTACCCGACTACGCGTAACCGGCGGATTTATTTTAAATCCAAAAAGGCAAGTTATTATCTACTTTTCCCCTTTGAATCCATAAATTATTCATTTAATTTATTTCGGGTTTTTAGAGACTAGAAACCATGCTAGGAATTTCAATAAATTATTTTTAGTTTATTAAAATAATGTGTTTTAATTATTAAAGAGGTTAGATATTTATTTATTAGCCTATGTAATTAAAATATAGCTGAAAATAATTAAATAAGGCTTTAGGGATTTTTCTAGAATTTTCTAGATTTTTCCGGGGCTTTTCTGCAATTTCCGGCGAGCCTCCGGCGAGGTTTCCGGCCACCGGCAGTGAAGAAGATGACCGGAGTGATCCGGTGTGATGCGGCGCATTGTAGGTTAGTGCACGCGCGCATCCTAGGCCTTAGATGAAGTTGATTGATCCGGTGCATCGCGGTCCATGTTACCGCGGTACACCCGGATCATTGACCCTTGGATTAGGTGAGATGAGATGATAGATGATCCGGTGTGGCGCGCATGTAGGAAAGCTGATGCAGCCAACCAACCGGAGGACGCCACGTCAGCAGGAAGCCATCAACGCGCGCGTGGGAGCGCGTGCGCGCGCGTGGCTGATGCCAGACGCGCGTAGAGGGTGCGTGAGGGGCCCTGTCAGCTGCTAGAAATTACCAGAATACCCCTAGGGCCTGTTTTGTAAATTCCAGAACCTTAAACTTGGATTTTTAGGTACTGCGTTGGTATTTATGGGTTTAACGGGCCACGAAATTATTATTTTAATACCCGTTAAGTATTATTATGGCCGATTAATATTTCTAAACCTTAATTGGCCCGTTTATCGTACGTATATGAATGTGACTCATTTGACCACATTACTATATATGGTATTATTATGTTATTAAATGGTATTCATTATTACTGTTCAAATATAATAATGTCACGGTTATCGTCATATAAATTATCCATTATATTATGGGATATTTATACTGTTAATCATATATCAACCATGATTATTATGCTGTGTGCATTTCAGGGAATAAATGGACTGTTTATTATGTCGCATTTATATTATATGGATGTGTTGCCTTATAGAACCATGTGAGCTGGCTAATAAGTTTAGACTCATTTATACCTTATGCATTCGTTGCTATAGACAGATGTGTGGCTGTCGGGGTATGTGGTTTAATATTATTGGCATGTGTTGCCTAATTGACATGCTCAGTATGTTTAGTAATATTATTGGCATGTGTTGCCTAATTTATATGCTCAGTATATTCATCATTACTTTGAGAGGTGTTATCACTGTGTAGTTCGTTATAGTCTGTGTTGTCAGTACCGTGCACCATGTATAATAGCTGATTTCCCGGGTAGGGAAAGGCGACACTTAACCACCTAGTGTGAGTCTAAGTGATCACCATCTATTCTGGTTGAGGTCATGTTATACATTGGATAGTTCCCTTAGGATGTATACAGATATAGTACTCATCCGATTCTTAATGATTAATTTATTTGATTCTCTGATTTGGGTCATAGTAGAGAGGACTTGCTCGTGGGGTTGACCCACCATTGTTGTTATTTCAGGATACGGTCAGTACCCGTTCCAAGGTTGAGGTTAGCAGTGTGGGACCACTATCAGAACTTATCTACTCTTACGATCCAGTTCAGGGTAGAAGTTTTACGTATTACTTCAGTTTCAGTTTTTATTTACTTTTGACGTTGAACTCTCAGGTTTATATTTAGGGATTCTTGACATAGGATTTCCAAGTTGTAATGGAGTACTGTATTTAAATAAAGGATGGATGGATGTTGTATTATTTAGTGTTCATTTCCTGTCTAAATTCTTTTATTATCATCATTTTGTATTCCATGCTTGTATATTGCCAATTGTTTTTGATATCCCTCGTTTTTCATGTATAAGCCTGATCAACTTATGCGTGGAAAATGTGGGGGTGTTACAGCTGTGGCCAAAAAACTTAGGGGGCCGGCTCAATTCCCTTGTAAGCTGGCTCTGTTCCTACTTCCTGTCATCGTCTTCGCCTTCGATGACGTTAAATAACCCTCTATAATGTTTTGTTTAAGTTCCTAGAGGTCTAACAATGTCCCGTATCATCCAGAATAACACATAAACTCAGTATGCTTCAATATAAAATGTAAAACAGAATATGAAACAATTTGATCAACAATTAAATTTCAATTAATCAACACATAGAATACAGCTTAACACCTGAATTAACATGCATACTTAATCATTATTAATATCCGTTTAGTTCCTTAAGACTACCTAGGCATGCACAGAACACAGGTCAAAGGAAAAGAGCAAGAAATAGAATTTGCCTCAACATTTCGAATTGAAACCTTTAACCGTCCTTTGTCTAGACTTTTCGGCGACCTCTGATTGTCATCAACTCCTTTGTTGTCCTAGGTTCAACCCACATGCAAGCTTTAAATACCCCTCCTCCGTTCAGCCCCTGTTTGTAGTGACTCGAGTTTTATTCAACCCGGTGCGTCAGTGATGACCCGAAAGTTGACCCGTTAACGGATCCATATACGGAAGCAAGAAACAAGACAATGGTCTTCCAAAGCACAATACACCTCTAAGACACTTTGATGACCTTCCATGAGGTCATGGAACCCAAAGAAAGTAAATACGGAAGCAAAAGATAAACCAAAGTCTTAAGAGATATAGATCATCTCTTAGACGCAAATGTGACCTTCCATGAAGTCACGGAACCCAAGGAAATAACCGGAAGCGGAAACTAGGAATAACAGGTTAAATGGAGCCCTGTGGCACCAATGACAACCGAAGGAACAAGATCTAGTTCAAACTAGACCACATACGCCATTAAATGACTTGAACAAGATCAACATGGTTAAGTGGGAATGAATGAAACAAGTTAACCTGTCTAGGCAACTACCCAAACAAAACCCATAAGGCAACTCTATTTCGGTCGACCGAAATGGAGCGTCGGTCTGCCGAAATGAGCCAGGAAGAGAAGGGGAATGAGCCTTTATTTTTGTTGACCGAAATGACAAATCGGTCGACCGGTTTGTGGCTCGAGATGAAAAATGGCTACAGGAATTGGACTTTTTACTGTGCCATGAAATCAAAAGGGCATCGCTCAACCGAACTAGCATTTTAGTCGACCGAAATGGCTCGAGAAAGTGCATATGAACCTGTTATGCACCAAAAATGAAGAAAAGTCCCTATGTCTTATTTGAATCCTCCATGGCATAATCTAATTACATTATAAGCTAATGTGTGAAGGTGTGAAGGTGTGAACATGTACGCAAGTGTAATATGACATTTTAAATATGTTACAAAGGCCCATGGCCTCATTACATTTCATTTACAAGATTTGATATGCCAAACCTCTTATGTTGATAAAAATACATTTCGAATGCAAAACTTGAAATTCAGATACATACACTTGAAATTTAAAGTTTGTGACCTTGGCTTCATGTCATACATATCAAATATGTCACAAATAGTATATTTAAGTACACTTTACATATCATTAGGTAAAAATGACATATTGAACCTAACTAAGTATTATAACTTTAAAGCTAAAACGCAAACATTCTAACACTTGCATGTGAATAAGAAAACTTTAAAAGTATTTCAAATCTCCAAACCACCCAAGGCAAGTGCAAATCTCCAAATCTTGAATCCTGTGCCTGAACAATACCCCTAGTAACTTCGGGGTGAGTAAACAAGTTTACTCGTAGAAGATGAGCATGCATCGACTTGATTTCTTTCAGATTTTTATATTAACATGAAACAGTTCAAAAGGGTTATACTATTTAACGTCTATGTCAAAGGTGAGACTTAGGGAGCATCCTAAGCTACCTTAGAATATAAATCAAACAAGAATCATGATATATATACATATATGGAACGAATCAAGATTGTGATAACCCAAAGAGCATGATAAGAAGGATACTTGAATATTGATTAACATAAATTGCATTATCAATACAATTAAGCAAGGTTTGGAATAATCCTTACAACACGACAAGAAGATACCAGAATACAAAGATCACATTATCAATACAATTTATATGATTGAAACATACCAATTAACACGACAAGAATTATATATGAAATCAAGAACAAGACATAATATCTATGCAATTAAACAAAGATGGGATCTTCTATACAACATGAAAAGAATCTTAAATCTTTAAGGAATACAACACTTGAAACTTAAGGAATAAAATCATGAATGAAGCATAAAATCTATGCAGCGAAACAAGATTGGCGCATTTCACATAACACGAAAAGTTTTAAATCTTCAAGGAATACAACACTTGAAACTTAAGGAATAAAATCACGAATGAAGCATAAAATCTATGCAATAACACAAGATTGGCGCATTTCACATAACACGAAAAGTTTTAAATCTTCAAGGAATAGCAACTTGAAATTTAAAGAGTGAAATCAACTAATGTGGAAACTCGGATATCGCTCGGATTAAAACCGTACTCTTGGAATCACTTTAGGGCTACTAACCCATGGGTACCTTCCCTTAGTGCGCACTATAGTGTAGAGGGACATTCCCCCCGTACTAGAACCAAGTCCTAGCCATGTTAATTCTTGATTGATATCCCCAGTCCCAAAATCAATAAGTTGTGCAAGTCAAGATAGTATCAAAATACAAGAAATGCATTAACCACGTTTCATACATAACCAAGATTTTGGAACACACAAGTCATGCCCTAAGTTCTTAACTACAATGGCATGCGAAATGTCAAGAAATCATAGTATGCATCTATATAGACTAGAACCAAGATATATAGCATAAGAAATCCATTGAAGTAAATATACCATAAGTATAAGATATATGATTCGATTACATACTAAACAACACATGTGTAATTAAACCATTCCAAGAAAAATGTGTATGTTCATTAAGTACATTAATGAAACTAAGTTAGAAGAAGTCATGATGCTTGATAAAAAGACAAGGGTCCATTAAACACAAGTCCAATTCACAAGTTTAACAAGAATTCAATATCAAGGCATGATTAACTTGATGGAAGCATAAAAAGGAAATTTAATCTACTTAGCGGATTAAATTATCAAGATTACAAGGCAAGTCCAAATGATCTCAAATTAATGTACGTTATACAACATATAAAGACTTGATTTAAAAGTATGATACAAGTGAATTCTAAGCGAGATACGACCATGAGTATTAAACTTTAATACTAAAAAAATAATAAATGAAAGGTTTTAAAACCTAATCAAATATTCTACATTTAATATATCTGAAAGTATATGGCATACACATCAATAATACCAAGTCGAAATTCAAATGAAATGAATAGTACACATGGAATAAATTAATTAATTAATTAATTAAATATTCTCTAGATTTTAAAACACCTCTGATTACTCTCAAATTCACCTATGTTTAAGAGCATGCTAGGGATTAATATAATATGCTAACACATATTGATTTCAAATTAGTTAAGGCTACATGAATTAATCTTTCACTTAAGAAAAATATTAAATAAAATTTTCATTACTTGTTCAAATGCTCTCAATTTAATATATGCTATGAACACATCAAGGGGTAATATTCTATCATGCCATATGTTTAAACCAAGTTATAATTTACCGGGAAAATCAAATCTCATACAAGAAAAATAAATATTAAAATCCCTAGATTTGATATCAAAGTAAGTAAACAAGTTGTATATGCATCAACAACATGCAATATAACAAGAAAATAAATTATAACACCCCCTACCTCAATATGAGATGAAAATCTCAAAAGCCCACTGAAAGAAAAGTGCTCCGAATCAAACGATACCGAAGGGTTTTGTCGGGGACAACACGGTGAACAAGAATCCCCAAGATGCCCCATGAAAATAAAAACTTGACTTCAAAACCGAACTCAAATAATGGTTAGAAATGGGTTCTAATAAGGTGAAAGGTGTGCGTCATCAAGGCGAGCGATAAACGCTAAGGTATTACGACGTTTTACACGAGGGAAGTGGCCGGAAAAAGAAGAAGAAACATGGAAGCCCCTTGGCTGCCATGGCTATTGGCCAAGAGAGAGGAGGGAGAGAGAAAAATTTGATATTTTATCTTTAAGTCCCCAATTTATAAAAAAAAAAAACCCTAATAGTGCCCCGAAAGGGCCCCACCAGGTCCAGAAAAGTGAAATTTGTGCAGACGAGCTCAAATGGCAAAACTCCGTAAATGAAAAAGATTCAAAATGAGAAAATATGAATAACGGAAGAAACAACGTCAAAAACTGAGTCCCGAGCAGAAAGATATGGCCCAAACAAGTTCGGCGGCAACCGGTGTCAGAAATCCCGAAAACTGGGAAAAACGTCCGGGAGGAAATTCTAAGAGTCCATGACTCGATGAAAAGTGAAAATGAATCCCGTACGAGGATCCAGGCTCAAAACAAAGCATTTTTGTAATAGTTTTCGTTAATTGCACAATTGCCCCTCCAAAAAGGGTTAATTGCAAACTGCCCCAGAATGAAAATATCTTCCAAAAGATATTTTCTTAGATACCCCTGAAATAAAATATCTTCAAAAGATATTTGCGAAAAACACCCCAAGAAAAGAAAAAGATTCTGAAGAATTGTGCATCCATGCCCCTATGGACACCGGGAGCAACCAGTGTACTTTTCTGCAAAAGCAAAGATACTTATTTCGTGAAAACCACTTAGAATGAAGATACGTGAAGTCAAAAACTGACTCCAAGCACGATAAGTGAGGCTATGTCAACAAAATAACAAACGGGGAAAAGACAAAATAGGAAAAATGACGAAAGGTGAATAGTGTCTAGAAAGTGAAAATGCGAAAATGACTCGGTCCTTAAAGGAAGTTGTCAATCCAAACGAAATAGTCTCAGAAACTATTTCCGAGCACTTAAGACGACACTATGTGACGAGAAACTAAACTTAGAAAAGAAAATTAAACAAAAGAAATTTATCCGTAAAATTTTAGAAAAAAGTAAAGGAAGGAAAATGACCGGCTCATTACAACCTACCCTCCTTAAAGAAATTTCGTCCTCGAAATTCAGAACATGTAGGAAGAGAACAGAATAAGGATCGAACAAAAGGTCAAACCAAGGATAGCTCATAAAACATTGAAGGACAACTCTAGAAGTCTCAAGATCAACTGAAGGAATGCGAAACCACTAACCGAGACAACACCTCATACGAATTGGCACATTAACTCAACATCGACTACCGAGAGAATCCCAAGACAATGAAATATTGAAACACGATGAAAGAAGAGAGTGACACGGTTGTACAAACAGTGACCAAAACCCGCCCACACTTACTCGTTAGCAAGGTAGCATGACAGTATAAGGCACTTCTTCATAACACGCCCCGGACTTGGTTAACTCAGATAACCCTATTGATATGGATGACATCAATGTCGGAATGATTATTACCAAAAGCACTGCGACAACTAGGCATCTGTGAGAGTTGGGGTAGCTAATCCCAAAACTATGACAACAATGTCATAGCACCACTACGCTTAAGGCCTTAGATCTGGAAGCCACGTAGGAAAAGGAAATGAAATGGTGCCTCCGTGGCCCATATTTCACTCCATCAGACAAGGACTGCGATTCTACGCTCACATGAGCTTTACTCGCATCAACTATCAGACTAAGGTCTCGAAACACCCAACCAATGAAACAGACGAGAAGGTTCCCGACATTGGTCCTTACAGAATGAATTTCTCCTATCCAAGGAAGAAACTCGTAAAACAAGAATGCATCCAAGGGATACGACAGATCCTAAGAGACAATGTCAAAACCAGACATAAAAGTAAACAATTAGCATGCAACATGACAATGGATTATCTACTCACACAAGTAGTAAAAATCATGTAAGGCATGTTAGTGCATACAGGAGAATAACGTAAGGCATGATGATATGCTGCATATTATCATGTCAAGATGAACAAGCGTATACAATGCACTCAGGCAGACAAACACCTATAACATGCTAAGATAGTCAAATTAAGCTTCTAAACAAGTTGCCACATAAGTGAATAGACATGTTATCAAATCAAAACGTGTTATCAAGAAGCACGTAAGTACATGGTACGACAATACACGTGAATGAAAAGCATAATGTATGCCGACATACGTCGCTTACGGTCATGCTAACATAAGCACGCAGACATGATATCACACTAGGACATAATAACAATCCAGATCATGCTATCAGGAAGCATATATATACATAAGGTATGCTTAATAAATAATAGGTGTCTCAAAACACCTGAGCATGTGAACATGTTATCATATAAGACATGTTATCAAACAAGAAATGTTATCAAGAAACATTTAAACACGTAGAGTATGGCAACACAAGCACGATATGCACCCAAAACCCGTCGTCCAAGGCATTCAAACCCGGACGCTCTGATACCAATTGTAGTGACCCGAGTTTTATTCAACCCGGTACGTCAGTGATGACCCGAAAGTTGACCCATTAACGGATCCAGGTGCGGAAGCAAGAAATAAGACAGGGGTCTTCCAAGGCACAATACACCTCTAAGACACTTTGATGACCTTCCATGAGGTTATAAAACCCAAAGAAAGTAAATACGGAAGCAAAAGATAAACCAAAGTCTTAAGAGATATAGATCATCTCTTAGACGCAAATTTGAACTTCCATGAAGTCACGGAACCCAAGGAAATAATCGGAAGCGGAAACTAGGAATAAAAGGTTAAATGGTGCCCTATGGCACTAATGACAACTGAAGGAACAAGATCTAGTTCAAACTAGACCACGTACGCCATTAAATGACTTGAATAAGATTAACAAGGTTAAGTGGGAACGAATGAAACAAGTTAACCTGTCTAGGCAACTACCTAAACAAAACCCACAAGGCAGCTCTATTTCGATCGACCGAAATGGAGCTTCGGTCTGCCGAAATGAGCCAGGAAGAGAAGGGGAATGAGCCTTTATTTCGGTCGACTGAAATGACAAACCAGTCGACCGGTTTATGGCTCGAGATGAAAAATGGCTCCTGGAATTGGACTTTTTACTGTACAATGAAATCAAAAAGGGCATCGGTTGACCGAACTAGCATTTTGGTCGACCGAAATGGCTCGAGAAAGTGCATATGAACCTGTTATGCACTAAAAATGAAGAAAAGTCCCTATATGTTATTTGAATCCCCCATGGCATGATCTAATTACATTATAAGTTAATGTGTGAAGGTGTGAACATGCACGCAAGTGTAATATGACATTTTTAATATGTTACAATGGCCTACGGCCTCATTACATTTCATTTACAAGATTTGACATGCCAAACCTCTAAAGTTGATAAAAATACATTTCAAATGCAAAACTTAAAATTTAGATACATACATTTGAACTTTAAAGTTTGTGACCCCTGACCTCATGTCATACATATCAAATATGTCACAAATAGTATATCTAAGTACACTTTATATATCATTAGGCAAAAATGGCATATTGAACCAAAGTATTACAACTTTAAAGGTAAAACGCAAACATGCTAACACTTGCATGTGAACAAGAAAACTTTAAAAGTACTTCAAATCTCCAAACCACCCAAGGCAAGTGCAAATCTCCAAATCTTGAATCCTGTCTAGGCAACTACCCAAACAAAACCCACAAGGCAGCTCTATTTTGATAGACCGAAATGGAACTTCGGTCAACCGAAACGAGCAAGGAAGAGAAGGGGAATGAGCCTTTATTTCGGTCGACCAAAATGATAAACCAGTCGACCAGTTTGTGGCTCGAGATGAAAAATGGCTCCTGGAATTAGACTTTTTACTGTGCAATGAAATCAAAAGGGCATCAGTCGACCGAACTAGCATTTCGGTCGACTGAAATGGCTCGAGAAAGTGCATATGAACCTGTTATGCACTAAAAATGAAGAAAAGTCCCTATATGTTATTTGAATCCCCCATGGCATGATCTAATTACATTATAAGCTAATGTGTGAAGGTGTGAACATGCACGCCTATGGCCTCATTACATTTCATTTACAAGATTTGACATGCCAAACCTCTAAAGTTGATAAAAATACATTTCAAATGCAAAACTTGAAATTTAGATACATGCATTTGAACTTTAAAGTTTGTAGCCCTTGGCCTCATGTCATACATATCAAATATGTCACAAATAGTATATCTAAGTACACTTTACATATCATTAGGCAAAAATGGCATATTGAACCTAACTAAGTATTACAACTTTAAAGGTAAAACGCAAACATGCTACCACTTGCATGTGAACAAGAAAACTTTAAAAGTACTACAAATCTCCAAACCACCCAAGGCAAGTGCAAATCTCCAAATCTTGAATCCTGTACTTGAACAATACCCCCAGTAACTTTGGGGTGAGTAAACAAGTTTACTCGTAGAGGATGAGCATGCATCGACTCGATTTCTATCAGATTTTTAGATTAATATGAAACAGTTCAAAAGGGTTATGCCACCTGACGTCTATGTCAAAGGTGAGACTCAAGGAGCATCCTAAGCTACCTTAGAATATAAATCAACAAGAATCATGATATATATATACATATATGGAATGAATCAAGATTGGGATAACCCAAAGAGCACGATAAGAAGGATACTTGAATATTGATTAACATGAATTGCATTATCAATACAAGTAAGCAAGCTTTGGAATAATCCATACAACACGATAAGAAGATACTAGAATACAAAGATTACATTATCAATACAATTTACATGATTGGAACATAAAAATTAACACAACAAGAATTATACATGAAATCAAGAATAAGGCATAATATCTATGTAATTAAACAAAGATGGGATCTTCTATACAATATGAAAAGAATCTTAAATCTTTAAGGAATGCAACACTTGAAACTTAAGGAATAAAATCACGAATGAAGCATAAAATCGATACAATGAAACAAGATTGGCACATTTCACATAACACGAAAAGTTTTAAATCTTCAAGGAATACAACACTTGAAACTTTGGGAATAAAATCACGAACGAAGCATAAAATCTATGCAATGAAACGAGATTGGTGCATTTCACATAACACGAAAAGTTTTAAATCTTTAAGGAATAGCAACTTGAAATTTAAAGAGTGAAATCAACCAATGTGGAAACTTAGATATCGTCCGGATTAAAATCGTACTCTTGGGATCACTTTAGCGCTACTAACCCATGGGTACCTTCTCCTAGTGCCACTATAGTGTAGAGGGACATTCCCCGTACTAGAACTAAGTCTTAGCCATGTTAATTATTGATTGATATCCCAAGTCCCAAAATCAACAACTTGTGCAAGTCAAGATAGTATCAAAATACAATAAATGCATTAACCACGTTTCATGCACAACCAAGATTTTGGAACACACAAGTTATGCCCTAAGTTCTCAACTACAATGGCATGCGAAATGTCAAGAAATCATAGTGTGCATCTATATAGATTAGAACCAAGATATATAGCACAAGAAATCCATTGAAATAAATATACCACAAGTATAAGATATATGATTCGATTATATATTAAACAACACATGTGTAATTAAACCATTCCAAGACAAATGTGCATGTTCATTAAGTACATTAATAAAACTAAGTTAGAAGAATGCATGATGCTTGATAAAAAGACAAGGGTCCATGAAACACAAGTCCAATTCCCAAGTTTAATAAGAACTCAATATCAAGGCATGATTAACTCGATGGAAGCATAAAAAGAAAATTTAATCTACTTAACGGATTAAATTATCAAGATTACAAGGCAAGTCCAAATGATCTCAAATTAATGTGCGTTATACCACATGTCAAGACTTGATTTAAAAGTATGATACAAGTGAATTCTAAGCAAGATACAGCCATAAGTATTATACTTTAATACTAGAAAATTAATAAATGAAAGGTTTCAAAACCTAATCAAATATTCTAGATTTAATATATGTGAAAGTATATGGCATATACATCAATAATATCAAGTCGGAATTCAAATGAAGTGAATAGTACACATGGAATAAATTAATTAATCAGTTAATTAAATATTCTCTAGATTTTAAAACACCTCCGATTACTCTCAAATTTACCTATGTTGAAGAGCATGCTAGGGCTTAATATAATATGCTAACACATATTGATTTCAAACTAGTTAAGGCCAAATGAATTAATATTTCACTTAAGAAAAATATTAAATAAAATCTTCATTACTTGTTCAAATGCTCTTAATTTAATATATGTCAATAAACACATTAAGAGGTAATGTTCTATCATGCCATATATTTAAACCAAGTTATAATTCACCGGGAAAATCAAATCTCATACAAGAAAAATAAATAATAAAATCCCTAGATTTGATATCAAAGTAAGTAAACAAGTTGCATATGCATCAAAAGCATGTAATACAATAAGAAAATAAATTATAACACCCCCTACCTCAATATAAGATGAAAATCTCAAAAGCCCACCGAAAGAAAAGTGTTTCGAATTCGACGATACCGAAGGGTTTTGTTGGGGACAACACGGTGAACAAGAATCCCCAAGAAGCCCCATGAAAATCACAACTTGACTTCAAACCAGAACTCGAATAATGGTCAGAAATGGGTTCTAATAAGGGTGAAAGGTGCGTGTCGTCAAGGCGAGCAATAAACGCTAAGGTACTACGACGTTTTACACGAGGGAAGTGGCCGGAAAAGGAAGAAGAAGCATGGCAGCCAAGGGCTGCCATGGCTGCCGGCCAAGAGAGAGGAGGGAGAGAGAAAAATCTGATATTTTCTCTTTAAGCCCCCTATTTATAGAAAGGGTCCTGCCGGGTCCAGAATAGTGGAATTTGAGCAGACGCGATTAAACGACAAAACTCCATGAACAAAAAAGATTCAAAATGAGAAAATATGAGCAAAGGAGGAAACGGCATCAAAAACTGAGTCCCGAGCAGAGAGATATACCCCAAACAAGTTTGGCGGCAACCGGTGTCAGAAATCCCTAAAACTGGGGAAAACGTCCGGGAGGAAATTCTAAGAGTCCATGACTCGAAGAAAAGTGAAAATGAATCCCGTACGATGATCCAGGCTCAAAACAAGGTATTTTTGCAATAGCTTTCGTTAATTGCACAATGGCCCCTCCAAAAAGGGTTAACTACAAAACTGCCCCAAAATGAAAATATCTTCCAAAAGATATTTTCTTAGATACCCCTGAAATAAAATATCTTCAAAAGTTATTTACGAAAAACACCCCAAGAAAAGAAAAAGATTCTAAAGAATTGTGCATCCATGCCTCTATGGACACCGGGAGCAACCAGTGTACTTTTCTACAAAAGTAAAGATACGTATTTCGTAGAAACCACTTAGAATGAAGATATGTGAAGTCAAAAACCAACTCAAAGCTTAATAAATGAGGCTATGCCAGCAAAGTGACAAATGGGGAAAAGTCAAAATAGGGAAAATGACGAAATAGGGAAAAGGACGAAAGGTGAATAGTGTCTAGAAAGTGAAAATGCGAAAATGACTCGATCCTTAAAAGAAGTTGTCAATCCAAACGAAAGAGTCTCAGAAACCATTTCCGAGCACTCAAGACAACACTATGTGACGAGAAACTGAACTCAGAAAAAAAAAATTTAAACGAAAAAAATTTATCCGTAAAATTTCAGAAAAAATGAAAGGAAGGAAAATGACCGCGTCATTACATTGCTTTTGGCCAAAACCCTAACTCGTTTTCTCTCAGGCCTCTCTATTCATGAATAGGGTTTTGTTGCTTCTAAACCCTAAGCAAACGTAATGTTATATTTATATAGGCTTAATGAAAATATAATTCTAATTCTAAGAGGAAATAGAAAATAAAAAGAAAATAAAATAAAATATAAAATAAAAATATATAAGTCGGCTACCCTAATCCAACGTGATTTTATATTTATATAAAACCCTAAAATTATTTTAATTAGATTAACCTTATATACATATATACCCATATATATGTGTATAACTATCCATAGGTATTAACTGTACCCATTACCCTCCTATCTGAGTAGTCCATGAGATCAAAACGGTTGGTCCATCACTATTGTCCAAGCCCAACTCCATGAAAAATAAAAATAGAAATAAATATTTAATTTAACATTTACGTTAAGTCTATAGAAATACAAAATTTCAACAAAACAAATAAATCAATGAATTTAACATTTAATTTCCACATAAGCACACAATTCACTTAAAACAAATAAATCAAGTTAAACAAATAATTATAAGCTATATAATCAATTTAAACCTATAACATGAAGCCATATAAACACATAGCCACGTAAATAACTAAAAATACACAAGAAATAAAAATTTAAATTCCAATTATATCCTTTTGAAAACTAAGGATATTACATTCTTCCCCCCTAACAAAAGGAATTTCGTCTTCGGAATTCACGAAACTCTGAATTATTTTTTTTAACATTTATTTCTGTGCCATTATGGATTCTGCCTTAACTCCACTGAATTCCAAATGCTCAAAGAAAATTTATTGGTCCGATATCTAGGAAACACAAAATTATTCTATACGTAGGTTGTATTTAACAACAACTCATCCTTACCCAATTTTTATACAAGGGTATATATCCATATTCCTCTAAGTTTCGATAGCATATATTCGTTAAACATCTATGCACCCAACGCTAACGTTTGGGTAACTTTAAATTATAGGGTACTACCTAAATTTATAAACACATTATGTGAAAAACAATTTAAGATATAAAACTGACTTTTCTCCAAAAACTCCTTGCTTCCAATGTGGAAAACACCCCAAACAACCGTGTCCTGAAAGAAAACTCTAGCAGACGAGTTCAACTATTTACAAAATCTTATTGCCGCCTCCAAACCGCGTGCAATGCATTACAAAAGAGAGTATTTCTCTTCGATGTATCCTTCAGGGAAGTCAAGGTCTTATTGTACAACCCTCGCTATCATTTCAAACCAACAGGTAAGAGGTCTGCACTATATAATATACAAAACCGCAAATATTGTCAGACTAACCTCCTTGTGCCAAAAATATGACAGACAACAAACTGAAAAGCGAATTAAACACTTCCAATTATCCATGAAAACCTAGTGTATATATCCCAAACATAGCCTCTATGATCTAATGTACGTTCTCGATCAAATCCTCTGTCTAGAGATATGAAGCAAAACTGCTGCTCCAAAATCCTGCAAAAGCTCATTCTAAATAGCACTTTTCATCCATTATAATGGATAACCACATGCTATAACATTACTATTAGTGCGACATAGAATTGATATGGAGTTCTAAAATGAACACTACTCGAACAATGTCACTAAGAGAACATGTGCAATCCAGCATTCTTAACCTATAAAGAATTAAAATTCCAATTCAATCTTGATAATTCTTACCGACCATCTATTCCTGATTAGTCCTACTCCCATTTTGATATCGGAAGTGGCAAGAATCTCCAATGATATCCAGTGATCAATTTTTTTCCACTTTTCTAGCAAATGTTAATCTGATAGACAGTTTTGAACATGTCCCAATCCGTATCGGCGCATTAAAACTAACCTTAGATGTCTCGATGTAACGCATAACCATCTGCGTGCACCGTGAGAAATTTACAAATTTTACATCTAAGTCACTCTGACATCATTTACAGAACCTACTAATCCTCCTCCAGTACCGTAAGCTTTATCTGAATAAGGTAACACCACCTCCAGGTCAGCTCCGATATTCTAAGTTGACCTCTTTAATTACCCTAGTAATAGCAAGTGTTATTATTACACAAGCTAAAAACTTCAACTAGTAACTCAATAACTAACCGAAAAATTTAAATATCATATCGGTTGCTGAGAGCGTCCACTTCCATATTCCCATCCACCAGACAGAACTTAATACAAAGTGTGAATCACCACTTCTATTCATCTAAGTTATCTCGTGATCCATTTTATTGGTATGAACTGATATCTTACCAGTTCTAAATAGACAAAATGAAACTGATTTAATTTATCAGTCAACCAAAATCCAAACCAGAATCCTGACGCTGGTGTAAAATAAGCAATCCCTCAACTAAATCCGTGAGAAATGCTCTGTCATTTCTACTTCAGTATAGGAAATGGCCACAAGAATCTAGTAATCTCTGATGGTCCATCTCGATTATCTAATAAATAGTAGACTTGGATACAACATCACTATGTCCATTCTCCTGCTTGTCCTCTAAAAATCTGCTCCATACCGTGAAGCATCATGTTTCCACCAGGATGAACAAAAACTAAGAGTTGTGAAACTCAGTCCTTGCATTCTCTACAAAAAGTACCGTTAGTCTGATACCACTAGCTTCCATCTGTACCCATTGTTTAATTTGGAGCATTATTAAAAGCTAATTCTGCAACTGAATCCATGCACTGCTGATCCGTGATAAACTTACCGATCCGTAATAAACTTACCGATAATGAACATCAACCTGTAATTCTATTCATCAAAAGTCAATTAGCTATGACTTTTCCACACGCACTGTGCACCTCTTCCTTAAATGGGTCTTCGGTCTCACCTTCATGTCTTTGACACACCCTACTTCTTAATATAAATAAGTGTTTATTAGACTTTCTGTTTAACTTTAAAATAATATGGAATCTTTCCATCCTCTAAATAGTCATCAATTTCCTAGCAACAACTATTTGTTGCGAACTGTGACCTAAAAAAAAAAATTCTATATTATTTGTGTAAGTGAAGAGACTTTGTTTCCTCCTCCATATGTAACCCCGACAACTCCTCCAAATGACACGCCCTCATGAATAAAATTCTTGATTAAGAATAGACTGATGAAGATGTAGTCAGTCTACTATTTTCACTTGGCGTCATTCCAATAAATACTTAAACCAGAACAACATCCTCCTTCCGACTTAGGAACAACTTTTGAAATTTCCAATAAGATATTTAGCAAAGTCAATACCTCCAATAAATCATCGTGGCGTTAAAATATATTAAACTAATCGTACTAGATTATTTGACTTGTATTGATGGTTCAACTATCCCATCCTGAAACATACTATAATAACGCATGTCCAGGTCCAATAGATTGGCTAGATTTATGTATATATACCAAATTCTATTACCACATGCTCACAAACCTAGCATAACTAGCACTATTATTCTATGTTATTAAAACAATAGTCGGCTAATCACACACTTGTGTCCCTAACTAAACCACATATCAAATCCTGAATAATTGACGAATATAAAACACGTAAGATACATACAATAAAACAAAACATAATCCCACTTAAAACATCGTTCTTCCTAGAAAAGAAAACCTCCTCTGAAATTAACTTGCAAAAATTGTTTCACAAAATTTCCTTTTATAGTTTCGTAGATAATCATCCGACCTCGAAATATATCTTTTAAACATAACTTAAAAGCAAAATATGTTTGCCTAAGCAAATACCAAGAGCTTAACCCTTATCCTCCTTATACGCGGAATACAAACTGTCTAACGTGGCTTTATAAAGCAACTTAGAACGTCACAACCTAATCCTCATACTCTCCGAAACGTGATATAAAATCATTGCTTTGTTCTGATAAGAACTCAACCCGATTCCTAAACTCTTGAAGAGTACTTTTTATCTACCTCTTTTAAAGATAATACGAAAGTTTAACTATATGTAGATTGATCCACACCAGCTCTACTAGCATTATTCACTATACTACTGGCGAATAAGATCGCCCTCGTGCGATCCTTCATCTTCAAGATTTAGTACCCTCTTTCTTGGATACGTCGAAATCTCCTTCATTAGGATCCTCTTCGGACTCCTACTCCTCGCTTGTCTCCTTTTTGAGAACAACTAAAGTCATGTTGGCCCCAATATGTGGTGACCTAACACCTACACCTTAATCCTTCATTGGCTTATACTTTCTAAATAATGCCAACCTCAGAACTAAACCGTCGATCCCAAGTTTTGCTTTTGGCAAAGAACTCGATAACGTATTCCTTTGAGTCTCTATCGCTTTTGCCCTGGACCCCACCCTTTTCCTAGTGTCTACCATTCTGTGACTACAGAATATCATTGACATCAGCTCCTTCTAACGAACCGTAGATAGGGTACTACGAATCCTAATATGGCCTCTAAGTTTTAAGAGACGCAACGTGGAAGTCATATAACGAAAGACACTCTTAAGGATACTTGAACCTGGAGTGCTCTGATACCAACTGTGATACCCCCGGATTTCCAGATGCGAGTTGGCCAGGCCCACGCCCAAATACCTGAAAATATAAAAAGAAATGGCAATAATCGAACACAAAATAATACAAATATGATAAATAGGAATAATTAAAATGGCTGAAAGAAAACTAAAATGATAATCCAATAACATAATCCTCAGAATAAATTCTTATAAATAAATTCTTTTGATACAAATAATCCTCCAACTTATATAACTTGGGAATCCATACACTGTGGACCCCTAGAAAATCAAAACTAAACAAATAACAGCAATAACTATCTACATCAGAAAACTAAAACATAAATGCACTCCTAAGTAAATAATCCGGAAGAGTGAAGTAGATGATCCCTGCTTAGTACGAACAATCCCTACTCCTGACGAATACTTGAAAAATGATGGTAGGTCAGACCCACAAACAAGTTCTACACTACTACAGTCCAAACAGAGACCTGATACGCAGATACATCCTAGATAACCCCAACTATAACTAAATAGTCCATATATGTATATATATACACACTATAGGATGCTCGCTAGCCCAATAGTTCTATCTCAGCCTGAATAGAAGGTAACATGCAAATCGCACATCACGTGGGCATGTATACCTAGACCTACCAAGGAACATCAACTATATCCAGTTATCCATCCTAGGTGATATACGCACTCTGACCATGATCCTGAGACTCAAGCTCATATCACGGTACCATAATCATATATATAATGTCCTTTCTAATGCAGAATATAAAAAAAAACATCCAATATGCCATTCAACAGTTTTAATTGACCTGACATGAATATAGGTAGGACTTAACCTATATAGTTAATCCATTCCTTATTCCAGAATAGGTAGGAATTAGCGTTTTGATCTAATCCGTACCTAATATACTACCGCCCCATACCAGTGCATATAATCCACAAAATTCATATAATTAATAGAAACAAAATTTAATAGTTCATCAATTAAAATCCAGAATAACATCCATGTAATTGACAGAACTTAATTTAATGGTTCATCAATTAAAATCCAGAATAACATCCATGTAATTGACAGAACAGAATTTAATGGTTTATCAATTAAAATCCAGAATAACATTCATGTAATTAACATTACATAATTTAATGGTTCATTAATTAAAATCTAAAATAAGCATAATAAAATCTAATAAGTCTTCTTTTAAACTGCTAAAAGAAGACTAGACAATTAAATCATTTACATCCGTTAATAGCATGCAAAATTGTTTAAACTTCCATACTGTTACATCCACTAGCATACAGATGTTAATTATACTATTTGAGTTTTAATATATCATAAAATAAAGTTTAGAATCCTTAATCCTAACCCAGAACAATCCAGGAACTCCAAAAATATCAAAACTGTACCCAAAACCATGTCCAGTACACCTTTAAACAGGAGAGCTTGCTCTCAAAAGTTGAGAGCCAGCTCTCAACCAATGGGAGCCGGCACCCCTACCTTGGGAGCCAGCTCTATGACTTAGGGAGCCGGCTTCCTCAACCCATGGAGCCGGCTCTCTCTCTCACAGAGAGCCGTCGCCAAAAAACTTAGGGGGCCAGCTCCATTCCCTTGGGAGCCGGCTCTGTCCCTGCTTCCTGTCATCGTCTTCGCCTTTGATGATGTTAAATAACCCTCTATAATGTTTTGTTTAAGTTCCTAGAGGTCCAACAATGTCCTATATCATCCAGAATAACACATAAACTCAGTATGCATCAATACAAGATGTAAAATAGAATATGACATAATTTGATCAACAATTAAATTTCAATTAATCAACACATAGAATACAGCTTAACACCTGAATTAACATGCATACTTAATCATTATTAATATCCATTTAGTTCCTAGAGACTACCTAGGTATGCACAGAACACAGGTCAAAGGAAAAGAGCAAGAAATAAAACTTGCCTCTAGGTTTCGAATTGAAACCTTTAACTGTCCTCTGTCTAGACTTTTCGATGACCTCTAATTGTCGTCAACTCATTTGCTGCCCTAGGTTCAACCCACAAGCAAGCTTCAAATACCCCTCCTCGGTTCAGCCCTTGCTCTTGGCCAAAACCTTAACTCGTTATCTCTGTTTTCTCTCAGACCTCTTTGTTCGTGAATAGGGGTTTGTTGCTTCTAAACCCTAAGCAGACGTAATGCCATATTTATATAGGCTTAATGAAAATCTAATTCTAATTCCAAGAGGCAACAGAAAGGAGAAAGAAAATAAAATAAAATATAAAATAAAAATATACAAGTCGGCTACCCTAATCCAACGTGATTTCATATTTATATAAAACCCTAAAATTATATTAATTAGATTAATCCTATAGACATACATACCCATATATATGTGTATAACCATCTATGGGTATTAACTGTACCCATTACCCTCCTATCCGAGTAGTCCATGAGATCCAAACGGTTGGTCCATCACTACTGTCCAAACCCAACTCCATGAAAAATAAAAATAGAAATAAACATTTAATTTAACATTTACGTTAAGTCCATATAAATACAGAATTTCAACTAAACAAATAAATCAATTAATTTAACATTTAATTTCCACATAAGCACACAATTCACTTAAAATAAATAAATCAAGTTAAACAAACAATTATAAGCCACATAATCAATTTAAACTTATAACATGAAACCACATAAACATGTAGCCACGTAAACAATTAAAAATGTACAAGAAATAAAAATTTAAATTTCAATTATATCCGTTTGAAAACTAGGGGTACTACAATATATATATAGAT
This sequence comes from Cornus florida, assembly GCF_030987335.1. NCBI lineage: Eukaryota > Viridiplantae > Streptophyta > Magnoliopsida > Cornales > Cornaceae > Cornus > Cornus florida. The sequence goes on from NW_026775577.1 coordinate 69,736,896, forward strand.
ACACACTAAAGGAACCTCACTAGACTATAACGTTGTCTTAACCTGAATAATAGGTAACACACAAAACGCACATATAGTGGGCATGAGTACCTAGACCTACCAGGGAAACTACACTATATCTAGCTAAACATCCCTGACAATATACGCACCCTAACCATGATCTTGAGACTCAAGCTCATATCATAGCATATGTCTATATATATATCCAATCTAAATTAATCTACTATGTATCATGTAACTGGTTCAGTTGACCTGACACAAATATAAGTAGAACTTAACATTTTAGTTAATCCATTCGCTTATAAAATAGGTAGGACTTAACTGATAAGTTAATCCATCCCTAGAGTGCCACCATCCTATACTGGTGCACTAAATCCACACAATCCAACAGTTGATATAACAATTTCAGAAGTACATTAAATAATCCAGAGTTAAACATAATAGTATTATATCATGCTATCACAAAAGAGGAACCACTTATAATTTATTTAAGCTTTCTGCATTACATATCCTACACATACTGAATCTTAAACAGATTGATATTTTACTATACAATCACTTAAGTATTCTCCATATACCATACATGCTATACATTTAATCTTAATTGTTAGAATAAATTAAAAGATTAAACCCATTCATTTGTTTAAAACATTCAAATAGCAAACATCATTATGATCGAGTCTATTTAAATTTATTTAAACCCAAACCTAAGTCCATATTTGATGTTCAAGACCCTTCAAAATCAAAAAGAAGTAACACTACACTGTTTACAAAACTTCTCCAAGAAATGCTTGAGCTTTTGTCCTAAATGCTCGAGCACCCTGTCCAAGGCTCAAGCATCCTACTTCAGGCTCGAGCTTTTCACCCAATTGCTCGAGCTTTCCTTCTCAGGCTCGAGCTTTACAACCAATTACTCGAGCTTTCCTTCTTAGGCTCGAGCTTTTCATCCAGGGCTCGATCTTTGCCCCAAAGCTCGAGCACTGTAACAGCGGTCCGAGCACTGTTATGCGAATCAATCCAGAATTTCACTGTGCATTCATTCTTTATTTGTTTCAATAATCCTAGGCATGTTTCCACGTTCCATCAATATACAGATATGAACATACATTATGTACAACATGTAACAAAATATAAAGCAATCTAATCAAATCATAAATTTATCAATTTATACACAAGAACAATTATGAACAAAATAATTTATAAAACCTAGTTCTAGATTAATTAAAACATGAATTCTAATTTTATTTATCCTTTAAACATCCCTAAAGTTATACTAGAGATATATAGATTATGAATGTAAGAGAGAAGTGTAGAACAAAGAACTTGTCTTTAGGATTTGATAAAACCCTAACCTCCTTCTTCTTCTTCCTCTTCCTCATTCCTCTTTCTTTTTCTTTCTCTCTCTAAAATATAGGTGATATAATTCTCACCCCTTTTTCCAACCCTATAGTTATATATTTATAGGCTACATATAAATCCTATTCTTTTTTCTGAATCCACATCCAATTAATAAAGAAAAATAACATTAAAACACTAAAAAGGTAACTAAAAAAAAAATATAAGATACGTATAATCTATGTATATTATTTTTATCTAAATAAAATAAATACATTAGATTATCTCCAAAGGACTTTCCTTAAATATAAATATATATATATATATATATATATATATATATATATATATATATACATATTCACTATCCATGGGTAATTATTTGTACTCATTAAACCCCTTATCCAAGTAGTCCATGGAACCCAATTGGTTGGCCCATGACTACTATTCATAACCATAAAAATTTAAAATGAAATAAAATAAAATAAAATAAAATAAAACAACCATTTTATTACAAGAAGACACTTAACATTTAAGAACACAAATACACATTAACTAACACGTAATTCAACTAAACAAGTATTTCAAATAAACACATAATCAATTAATTCATATAAACAATTAACAAATAACCAATAAATCAATTAAAGAATTAAAAACAAAATTAAAACAATTAATAAAATACTTAGACTATCCTTTTAAAATTAGGGGTATTACATTCTTCTCCCCTAACAAAAGGAATTCCGTTCTCGGAATTCACCCTTTCCTTCATCCATTATGTCTGGAAAGGTAAAGCGAATGACGTCCTCCTGTTCACAAGTAAATTCAGCCTCATTATGATGACTCTACTAAACACATACCAAAGGAATGACCTTATTACAAAGAATCTGATCCCTACGGTCAGCAATACGACATGGTGGTTCCGCATAGGTTACATCCGGTTGCAACTCAATTTCACTAACATCAATATGTTGATAACGATCTTCATTGCGAAGAAATTTTCTCAACATGGAAACATGGAACGCATCGTGGACACGATCTAAATGGTCCGGAAGTGCTAAGTGATAATCCACCGCTCCAATTCGATCCATAATCATAAAAGGACCGACAAAATGTGGTGAAAACTTCCCTTTTTCCCAAAGTGCATTACTCCTTTCATAAGAGACACCTTGAGTAAAACCTGATCGCCCACCTGAAATTCCAAAGCACGAGTACGACGGTCTGTATAACTCTTCTGCCTACTATGGGCAGTGTGCTTACGATCCTTAATAATAACAATCTTTTTAGAGGTATCCTTAAAAAACTCAGGACCCAAAAATCTGCTCTCACTAACCTCTAGCCAACAAACAGAAGATCTACAAGGTTGGCCATATAAAGCCTCAAATGGTGCCATACCAATAGTCTTCTGAAAGTTATTGTTATATGCAAACTCCACAAGTGACAAATAGTCCTTCCAATGACCCTCAAAGTCAAGGACACAAGAACGAAACATTTCCTCCATGATCTGTTTAACCCTCTCGGTCTATCCATCAGTTTAAGGATAATAAGCAGTGCTAAGATGTAACTCTGTACCCAAAGCCTGCTAGAAACTCTTTCAGAATCCCAACACAAAGCTTGAATCCATGTTCGATATAATAGGTAACGGAATGCCATGTAACTTCACAATCTCTGTTATGTAAAGTCTCGCCAACTGTTTTGAAGTGTAATTAGTGCGAATAGACGAGAAATAAGCTGATTTGGTCAACCTATCAACGATGACCCAAATGGAATTGTGATTCTTAAATGAATTAGGCAATCCCTCAACAAAATCTATAGAAATGCTCTCTCATTTCCACTTTGGTATAGGTAGTGGTTGTAGAGAACCTGGCGGCCGCTAATAATCAATCTTGACCATCTGACAAGTACTACATTGAGAAACAAAAATAGCAATGTCCTTCTTCATACCTGCCACCAAAACTACCACTTCATATCCTGATGCATTTTGTCTCTTCCTGGATGAACAGAAAACTCAGAGTGATGAGTCTCAGTCATCATATCCTTCCTCAAATCATCAATAGAAGTACTACCAACCGCCCCTTGTACCTCAAACCTCCATCAGTCCCAACGTAGTAAAATGGAACCTCCCCAGAAGCTATCTCTGCAACTTTGTTAATGCACTGTTGATCTATGAGTTGTGCCTTCAATACCTTATGAATAATCGAAGGTGTAACTACCATGCATGGCATAAAAGCATCAGATAACTCATCAACAGTCCTCAAAGCATTCCACTCAGTAGCGAATAATACAGAAAGACTCCCAAAAGGTCAGCGACTGAGTGCATCTGCTACCACATTCACTTTCCCTAGATGGTACTATATATAAAAATGATAGTCTTTCACAAACTCTAACCATCAGCGCTGTCTCATATTCAACTCCTGTTAAGTGAATAAATACTGCAGATTCTTGCGATTACTAAATAATCTAAAAGATTCTCCCAATAGATAATGCCTCCAAATACGTAAGGCAAAGACCACAGCTGCCTACTCCAAATTATGTGTTGGATAATTAGGCTCATGAGGCTTAAGCTTACGAGATCCATACAAAATTGGTCGCTCCTCCTGCATTAAAACACACCCAAGACCTTGCAAAGAAGTATCTGTGTAGACAAGATACTCTATCCCGCTCTGTAGAGTAGACAGAACCGGTGCAGAAATCAACTTATTCTTTAACTCATCAAAAACTTTATCACAGTGTTCATCCCATACGAACCGTACACCCTTCTTAGTCAAATGAGTGAGTGGTCCCACTATCTTCGAGAACCCCTGAATGAATCGACGATAATATCCTGCCAATCTCAGAAAACTCTGAATCTCTGTAGGTGAAGTAGGTTGTCCCTACTCTATTACTACTAAAACCTTGGCTGGATCCACCGCTATCCCCTTCTTTAACACTACATGACCCGAAAACTTCACTTCTCGTTGCCAAAATTCACACTTCTCAAATTTGGCATATAACTGGTGTTCACAAAGCGTATACAACACTGTATGAAGATGTCTAGAATGATCGTCCTCTATTTTAGAATAAACCAAAATATCATCAATGAATACAATGACAAACTGATCTAAGTAAGCCCTAAAAACTCTATTCATTAGATCCATGATGACTGCTGGTGCATTAGTCAATCCGAAAGGCATGACATGAAACTCATAAGAACCATATCTAGTGAGAAACACTGTCCCAGGAACATCCTGCTCCTTAACCCAAAGTTGATGATAACCAAAACGCAAATCAATCTTCGAGAAATATGTAGCTCCCTTCAGCTGATAAAAAAGATCATTGATCCTGGGCAAAAGATACTTGTTACGAATAGTAACCTTATTCAACTCCTTGTAATTTATACACAGGCGAAATGAACCATCTTTCTTCTTCAAAAACAAAACTGGTGCTCCCCAAGGTGAAGTACTTCGACGAATAAAACCCTGACTAAGCAATTGCTGAATCTGATCTCTCAATTCATGCATCCCCACTGGTGCCATCCTATATGGTGCCCTAGCAATAGGCGTAGTGCCTGGAGCTAAATCAATAACAAAGTCTATCTCTCGACTAGGTGGCAACCCTGGAATCTCTCAAAAAACATCTGAAAATTCCTGTACAACTGGTATGCTATCGAGTGACACAGTAATCTCCTCCTCAGTCTCCTCCTCCATATAAAACAAATAAGTGCTAGAAACCCTGTTAGAACGTAGCATAGTAACGACATACATATCCTGACCAGGTAAAGTGAAAATAATAGACCTATCATAACGATTAACTTGGGCATGGTAATGAGATAACCAATCCATCCCGAGTATCACTTCATAAGTGTGCATGTCCAGGACCAATAGATTGGCTAAAAATCGAAGTCTACCAATATCTAGTGTCACAAGACCATCATTCTCATGTAAAATAGTTGTATCGCCCATAGGTGTAGAAATACTATAAGGTCTATCACACACTCGCGTCATCATACCAGATAATGCAACAAAAGTACTAGACACGAATGAATGTGTAGCACCTGTATCAAATAAAATATGACCAGATCTACCATGAATAGGAAACATACCCTCAATAGCCTGAGGCGCCTGAACATCCTGTGGCATGGGGTTATACACCCTGCCATAATGCAACTGCTACGGTACCTGTACCTGAGGCTATGGCAGTGCTGGTAAAGCTAGATACGTCTGTCCCTAAATCCGTGGAATCTGTGGAGCGGGTAAAGGTAACGGTGCCCTCTGTCCTGCTAGTGGTCCCCCATTCTGTTGCCTCTGAATAGGTGCCCCATCTCTGTGAGCATCTGAACCACCCTTGTGCTTCTTCTAAGACTGTTGTCCCTGGAATTTGCCCTTATCATTATGTCGGTGTCCATTCCTGTTCCTTTTCTCAGCTGATTGATTAACAGAGTCTTTGTCACCCCACTTCTCACCCCTAGCCTGTCTGAAGTCCACGGTCAACTGATACTGTTGTAGAGCGGCGTCTACCACTTGAGCATAAGTAGTGTAGGCTGGACTACCTGTAATAGCTCACTTAATAGACCACATAAGTCCCTTAACAAAACTATTACATTTCTTCTCCTCTGTATCCACCTCCTCTAGAGCAAAAAGAGATAAGCGTGTGAACTGCTGCTCATACTTTGCCACTATCATGTTCCCTTATTTTAGATTGAGGAACTCTGTCTTCATAGCTGTCCTGACTGCATATGGAAAGTACTTTTCATCGAAGCGAGTACTGAACTCCTCATAGGTCAATAAAGTCCTCTCCTCTGCGGTGGTAATTGACTCACACCACTGCAGTGCATCCCCGACAAGCTTGAAGGTAGCAAGTATTTGCTACTGAACTTCTATGCACCGAACCATGCAAAGATGTCGCTCGATGTCCTTCTTCCACTGATGAGCTACTTTCGCATCGGTGGAGCCTGAGAACTCAGGTGGGCTCCCCTTTGAGAAAGAACTCCTAGCCTTTTCCCAAGGATTAGTCTAAACCACTGCTGCTGGTACATGTACCTGCTGAACCTGTGGCTGATTCCGAAGTGCAGCTGCTATGCTTGCTTCAATAGCCCGAGCAATGAGGTCATTTATATGGGGAGGAAACTTTGGATCCCCGCCCTGATTATAGCCCCGATCCTGAGACTCCTGAGTAGTCTGCTGAACATCCCTATGCTCTAAGTGCAACTGATCATCATCATCCTGAAACCCAGGCAATTACTGTTTTTCCTCCATTTGCTGACGATGTAGGAGATCTTGCTGCCTACGTGCCGCTTCCCTTCACTGCCTATTGTTCCGCCTGGTTCTAGCGTTAACCATTCTGTTTACACAGAATGACAGATATTAGTACGAATTAAACGGACTGTAAAGGAATACAACGAATCCTAAACTTAAGCTCTAAACAAGAGAATACGCTTCGTGGAAGTCTTATACGATAGAATCCTAGAGACACTTGAACCTGGAGTGCTTTGATACCAACTGTGATACCCCTCGATTCTAGAGCCACGGGTGATCAAGTCCGAGCACAAATCCGAAGGATACCAAACAATTAAGTATGTAAATGAACACAGAATACAAAAAAAATAAATGAGAATAAATAAAATAGTAGAAAAGAAAACTAAACAATAAATTCTCCAAATGAATTATCCAAAACCTTAAATTATCATTACAACTCGGGAATCCATCTAGTGGACCCTTAATGATATTCGAACTGAATAAACTGAAAAATAACTATAATCTGAAACTAAAATATAAAGAGAGTCCTAAACAAAACCGGAAGAATGATGTGGACTGTCTTTGCTCAGCACAAACAAACTCTATGTCTGGAACTGACGAGCACCTAAAAAATAATAATAGTGGGTCAGGCCCATGAACAAGTTATTTCTACGACAACCCAAAAAGAGACCAGATAAACTATATATCTATAACTAACCCATGCAATAGCTAAGTAATCCGTATATATATATAGATACACACTAAAGGAACCTCACTAGACTATAAGGTTGTCTCAACCTGAATAGTAGGCAACACACAAAACGCACATATAGTGGGCATGAGTACCTAGACCTACTAGGGAAACAACTACATTATATCTAGCTACACATCCCTGGCAATATACGCACCCTAACCACGATCCTAAGGCTCAAACTCATATCATGGCATATGTCCATATATATATATATATATATATATATATATCCAATATAAATTAATCTACTATGTATCATCCAACTGGTTCAGTTGACCTAACACAAATATAAGTAGGACTTAACATTTTAATTAATCCATTCCCTTATAAAATTGGTAGGACTTAACTGATAAGTTAATCCATCCTTAGAGTGCCACCATCTCATACCGGTGCACTAAATCTGCACAATCCAACAGTTGATGTAACAATTTCAGAAGTACATCAAATAATCCAGAGTTAAACATAATAGTATTATATCATGCTATCACAAAATAAGAACAACTTATAATTCATTTAAGCTTCCTACATTATATATCCTACACATTCTGAATCTTAAATAGATTAATATTTTACTAGACAATCACTTAAGCATTCTCCATATACCATTCATGTTATATATTTAATCTTAATTGTTAGAAAAAATTAAAAGATTAAACCCATTTATTTGTTTAAAACATTCAAATAGCAAACATTATTATGATCGAGTCTATTTAAATTTATTTAAACCCAAACCTAAGTCCCTATTTGATGTTCAAAGCCCTTCAAAATAAAAAAGAAGTAACACTACGCTGTTTATGAAACTTCTCCAAGCAATGCTCGAGCTTTTGTCCTAAATGCTCGAGCACCCTGTCCAAGGCTCGAGCATCCTACTTTAGGCTCGAGCTTTTCACCTAATTGCTCGAACTTTCTTTCTCAGGCTCGAGCTTTACAACCAATTACTCGAGCTTTCCTTCTCAGGCTCGAGCTTTTCATCCAAGGCTCAAGCTTTGCCCCCAGGGCTCAAGCACTGTAACAGCGGTCCAAGCATTGTTACGAGAATCAATCCAAAATTTCACTATACATTCATTCTTTATTTGTTTCAGGAATCCTAGGCATGTTTCTACGTTCTATCAATATACAGATATGAACGTACATTATGTACAACATGTAACAAAATATAAAGTAATCCAATCAAATCATAAATTTATCAATTTATACACAAGAACAATTATGAACAAAATAATTTATAAAACCTAGTTCTAGATTGATTAAAACATGAATTCCAATTTTATTTATCCTTTAAACATCCTTAAAGTTATACTAGAGATATATAGATTACAAATCTAAGAGAGAAGTGTAGAACAAAGAACTTGCCTTTAGGATTTGATAAAACCCTACCCTCTTTCTTCTTCTTCCTCTTCCTCCTTCCTCCTTCCTCCTTCTTTTTCTCTCTCTCTAAAATATACGTGATATAATTCTCACCCATTTTTCCAACCTTATAGTTATATATTTATAAGCTGCATATAAATCATATTCCTTTTTCCCAATCCACATCCAATTAATAAAGAAAAATAACATTAAAACACTAAAAAGGTAACTAAAAAAAAATATAAGTTACGTATAATCTATGTATATTATTTTTATCTAAATAAAATAAATACATTAGATTATCTCCAAAGGACTTTCCTTAATTATATATATATATATATATATATATATATATATATATATATATATAATTTAATTATATATATATATACATATTCACTATCCATGAGTAATTATTCGTACCCATTAAACCCCTTATCCAAGTAGTCCATGAAACCCAATTGGTTGGCCCATAACTACTATCCATAACCATAAAAATTTAAAATGAAATAAAATAAAATAAAATAACAATTTTATTTCAAGAAAACACCTAACATTTAAGAACACAAATACACATTAACTAACACGTAATTCAACTAAACAGGCATTTCAAATAAACACATAATCAATTAATTCATATAAAAAATTAACAAATAGCCAAGAAATCAATTAAAGAATTAAAAACACAATTAAAATAATTAATAAAATACTGAGACTATCCTTTTAAAATTAGGAGTATTACATAAACCAAATCCACAACATAAATGTATTATTAAACAAATTGGAACATGCAATACCAAAATCACCACATGTGAATCTATATAACCAAATTGGAACATCTAATACCAAAACCAAAAGCTAAAATTACACATGAATTTTTAACTTGGAAAAGAAAAGCAAAATCATATAATATGAATATCTTGGACATCACATCCGGTTATGAACATCACAACCAAGACAAATTAGCTATTTTGGGATACTAACCCGCCGGGAACTACCCAAGTGGTCACTATATTGGGGAGAACTCATACCTCCCGCACTAGATCCTAACTCTAGTCATATCAACGTAACAAATGCCCCAAGTATTTCCAAAATCAACAAATATGTCATAACATATACATATGTATACAATGCACGAAATTCACCTTCCATGCACACATAAGAAGAAATATCACACATTCCATGTCCCAAGTCCTCAAGACTAAATATGGCATGATTTTAACAAGTCATCAATGCATATATACTTACACTAGCATTTTGATATCAACGCAAAATGTTACATCATGCTAACACTACGAACCTTAAACACTTAACCACATAATTATACGAGTACTAAATAAACCTTTGCAACTTAAAATGGCAAGAAGAATATAATAATGCAACAATTTTATTTCAATGGAATAAATACTATATAATCTTCTACCAATTAAATGACAAGCTTTACAAAATAACAACTATATACATGCTTTAAACAATATGCAAGCTTAAGTAAAAAATATAATCTCATACATATATATACCTACAACTCACACAACATGCATATAATATATGGTAAACCCCAAAATACAATGAAATTCTAAGGTTATAAACATATTACACCCCCTGCCTCAATTTGAGATGAAAATCTCAAATGACACCAAAACGGAATTGTTTTAAATGCGACGAAACTACGGGGTTATGACGGGGACAACAAGGAGAACGATAAGTCCACTTACGGCAACACCCAAATCTAAACCCGAGCTCAAAATCAAGACTCAAAAACGGACGAAACTGAAATCTAATTGGATAGAAATGAAGGCCTTGCCAAGGCCGACAATAAAGCCTTAAATGGTGAAGGGTGAATCAAAGGGGAAGAAGGCCAAAAGGAGGAGAGAAGGAAGAGGAGAAAAGAAAAAGAAAAATGGTGCGGGAGCCCTATGATACCCCCGAATTTCCGGATACGAGTTGGCCAGACCCATGTCTGAACACCTGAGGATATAAAAACAAATGGCAATAAACGAACATAGAATACAATTATGATAAATAGGAATAAATAAAAATTGCTGAAAAAAAATTAAAATGATAATTCAATAATGAAAACCTCAGAATAATTTTTTTATATATAAAAACTATTCTGGTACATCCAATACAAATACAACTCGAGAAACCATTTAGTGGACCCATATTCAAAACCCAACTGAAGATACACTAAACCAAAAAGGAAAATCCAAAACTAAATATAAACAGTAGTCCTACACAGTCGGAAGAATGAGTGACCATCTCTGCTCAGCACGAACAAGCTTTAAGACTGGAACCATCCGATACCTGAAAAATAATAGTGGGTCAGGCCCACGAACAAGTTATATTCTAACTACAATCCAAACAGAGACCCGATACGCAGATACATCCTAGATATCTCAACAATAGCTATCCAGTCCATACATATATATATCCACACTAAAGGACTCTCACTGGACTACATTGGGGGTCTAAACCTGAATAGAAGGCAACAAACAAAAACGCAACTAAAGGTGGGCATGAGTACCTAGACTTAATAGGGTATACCTCAACCGTCATAGCCAGCTATGCATCCCAATGCATATATGCTCCCTAACCAACGATCCTGAGACTCAAGCTCATATCGTGGTACCATATTCATATATCTAAAGTCCGTCCAAAACCAGAGTATGTCATTCAATTGTTCATTGATCTGACATAAGCTTTATAATCCGGTTAGTCACTCAACTTATTCAGTTATCTGACTCAACCACAAATAAAATTTAATCTAGGAAGTCACTCAACTTACTCAGTTGATATGACTTAAATATAAGTAAGATCCAATATTTTAAAATCCATTCCCTTGTTCAAATAAGGTAGGTCTTAGCATTTTGAGTTAAACCATCCCTAGTATGCCACCGTCCCATACCAGTGCATGCAATCCACAACATCCATGTAAATTACAGAAAGTAAATAATAGTTCAGCAATTAAAGTCCAAACCAATAATCCATGTAATTGCAGAATTTAATAAAATAATTCAGCAATTAAAGTCCCAAACCAATAATCCAGGTAATTGCAGAATTTAATAAAATACTTCAGCAATTAAACTCCCAAAATAGTAATCCATGTAATTGCGGAATAGAGTTAATACTTCAGCAATTAAAATCCAAAACATAAGTCCATATAATTGCAGAATAGAGTTTAATATTTCAGCAAGTAAAATCCAGAGTAAGCATAAAACAAGTCTGATAATTAAATGACCCTATTATGCATCCAAAACAAGATTTATAAATCATACTACAGTCCGTTAAATTGTTAAAACAAATTTAAATAATTTAATCATTCCTATCCGTTAACATCGTGCAAGATTGTTTAAACTTCCCTACTATTACATTCATTAGCATAAAAATATTAATTCTACCGTGTGGGTTCTAATACAGCCTAATAGCATGTTTAGAGTCCATGCTATAGTCCATTAAATTGTTAAAACAAAAATACACAATTTAGTCATTTCTATCTGTTAACAGTATACAAAGTTGCTTACTTTTATACTGTTCATCCCATTAACTTAACGGTGTAAATTATGTAATATGAGGTTTTAGAATTCCATGGAATTACATTAAAAACCCTCAGTACAGTCCCCTAAACAAGCCAAAATACCAAACTCGTCCAAACGGTGCCCAGAAAAAGTCCAAATTTCAAGTATATAGGAGAGCCTGCTCTCAAACCTTTTGAGCAGGCTCCAACCAAGCATGGAGTTGGCTCCATGCCCCTTGGAGCTGGCTCTAGAAGGGTGGGAGCTGGCTCTAAACCCCCCAGAGCTGGCTCTACACTTGGGGGAGCTGGGTCCTTCTTCCATGGAGCCTACTCTCTCCCTCTCTGAGAGCCCTGAACACTTTTCCCTTTGTCTGCATCGTCTCCGGCCGTTTCCAACCCTTCTGTTCTTCCTTGATATTGATCTTAATAGTTTAATTTATATCCAAAATCCTCCTAGTCCTTTATTTAAACCAGTTTGCATCAAGAACAACAACGAAAATAGTTACCGATTCATTATGTTTTAAGGTTCGACGATGGTATCCAATTTTGCAACAACTATTCCAGTTAAAGTTAGACACATGCAGGCGAATAATCTAATATATACTAAGCATGCAAGATTCAATTAATATCCAATTAAAACCTTAGAGGTCATCTAGGTATGCACAGAACACAAGTCAAGGGGAGAGAGTTAGAATAGAACTTGCTGTGTGGTTTTGAATCAAAACCTCGTCGCCGTCTTCCTAAGCTTTCTGACGACGTCTGTTCACTGTCAACCTCCTACTGCTCAACTTTCCCTCATCCTAGGTCCGTCCTTTAAGTCACAGTCGAAACCCTAACTACTATCTCTCCAATTCCCTCTCTATTTCTCTCTATAACACTGTACGTGCATAGGGTTTTTCCAACCCTTTTGAAGATGTATACAGTATATTTATAGGCACCAATAAAAACCTAAGTCCAATTCTAATAAGAGATGGAAAACCTAATTAACTCCTAGTCTAGTCGGCCAATACATGAGTCATAAAAAACTAAAACCCTAATTTTACATTACAATTAGAAATACTAATTTAATCTAATTAATTCCATTTAAATAACCTAATAAACCATTTAAAAAAAAAAAAAACAAGTAATTCAATTAAAGGAAATAAAAATACAATTAAATTTAACAATAACACTTTAATCCAATTAAAGAAAAAAAAAAAAACAATACAATTAAATTAACAATGAAACAAACAATTCAATTAAAACAAACAATCAATCAATTAATTAAAATAAACAGGCAACCAAACACATAAAAAAATAAGAATGCAATAAAAATAAAACTTAAAATGTCGAGAATATCTTTTTAAAATTAGGAGTATTATAAGCCCCTATTTATAAAATCTAAAAATATCTCTCGAGCGGACCCTGCGCGGCCTTGAAAAGTGAAAATCATCAAAACGTGCTCAAACAGAATAAGACCATAAATAAATAAGCACCGATATGAAAAATGATGAATAACGAAAGAAACGTAGACGAAAAATAAGTCCCGAGCAAAAAGATATGCCATTAGTAAGAACAGCGACTTCCGGGGTCAGAAACCCTAAAACAAGGGAAAATGTCTGGAATGCATGTCTAAGAGTACGCGGCTCAATAGAATACGAAAATGAATCCTGTATGAGAATTCTAGCCCAAAACAAGACATGCATTAATTTTTGTTAATTACAAAAAGACCCTTCCACTAAAATATCTCAAAAGATATTCGCACAAATAACCCAAAAGAAAAATATCTTCCAAAAATTACTTTTTCATAAACCCCTGAAATAAAATATCTTTAAAAGATATTTTTAAAAAGACCCCCAACAAATGAGAATGTTCTCAAACATAATCACACAAATAACCCCAAAATAAAAGAAGTGAAATAAGAACAAGGATAATAAAAATATAAAATGGAGGAAGTGTCGGGAATGATTCCCGAGCACTCAACTCAACTCGAATGGACAAAACCCGAACATAGAAAAATAAAATAAAATAACGGAAAAAGAAAATCCACAAAAATGGGAAAAAGGAACCTGACTCTACAGTTTTGGTAGGTTCACGTCCATCACGACTTTAAAACGCGTTGTGTCATAGAAGGGTGTTGAATCTACATATAACACTTGCCCTATCCATACCCAGGTGATGTGAAATTGTGCACCTGTAGCTTGCCAAGTATGGTAGCCTACGTGTGCCACTTGCACAAGCTCACACCCACCCACCCACAAGGTCTTCAAAATCACCCCCCTTTAGGGCCCAACATTCCTTTTGGCCACACTTCCGGCTGGCTCAGGCTTTGATACCATTTGTCACGACCATTATTTTAGCCAAACACAATACTATCTACTTTTGGCTTCCCCGGACCAGAGACTTCCTAGGGGGTCACCCATCCTGGTACTACTCCAGGTTAAGCACGTTTAACTCTGGATTTTGGTGAGTTCACAGTCATCACGACTTTAAAACGCATAGTTTCATAGAAGGGTGTTGAATCAACATATAGCACTTGCCCCATCCACACCTAGGCGATGTGGGATTATGTACCTATAGCTCACCTAGTATGGTAGCCTACTGGTGCCCCCTGCACATGCTCACACACACCTACTCACAAGGTTGTTACGTCTATCCTTATCTCATTGGCATCAATCTCGCGTGCTCCCGACCATCGCGAAATTAATAGATCATCTAAGAGTTATAACTTTGGAAGAGAGATCTGTTCACCCAACAAATTAGTGAGAGAGATGGTAGGGAAATGACTATACATAAGTTCTCTCTCTATTATCTTCTTCACTGGATAGGAATAATAATAAAAAACAAAAAAAATTGAATTCCGTCACCAAACAAGCCTCCGGCGCTAATATCACCATCGATCGATTGGAGTTCTATTGCCGACACCATCATCAATTGATTTTTGACACCCATGAGCTCAAATCTGGCATCCCGACCATCGTTGCTTGCACCTATAGTACATCGATGAAGCTGGAGAGAGAAAAAGTGAGAGGAGGGGGGAAAAAGAAGACCCAAAAGATGGAGGTGGAACCGTTGTTTGGGCTGAGAGGTTAGAGAGAGAGAGAGGAGAGATAGGGGAAGATGACTGGATTGCATGCACGTGCATTTTTTTTGTCAACTGGACGCCAACTAGATTCTGCCTAAGAAATCGGCCAAATCCATCGGCATAAATATCATTTTCCTAATTTAAAAGCTAATTTTTAGGAGAAAAATAAGGAAAAAAAAAAAAAACTTGGAACAAATTAAGGAAACAAACTATAGAAAGGAGAGAAATACTTTTGATTGGTTAATTGATAAACAACTTAATTTGATAATAGTACGGAATATGTTGTTGTGAACCTAATTTGCATTATTATATATTTCATATACTCCATAAGTATTTTTGTCTGTGGTGTTTAGAACTTGAGCAGTGCTAGACTTCATGGGGAAAAAAATATATATATATATTCAAGATTATATCACAAATGGTAAATACTATGTCATATTTCTCCACCAAAGTCACTCTTACTGCTTTTTTAGGCCAGTTACTCTTTTAATATTTTCTTTCAAAAAATATAAAGATTCATATTTTTCTTCTACCATAGTCATCACATAGGTGAATATCAAAGCCCATCAAAGTAGTTCTCCTCTACAATGCATCAAACAATTACCCATTACTAATTTCGTTTAAGAGATACAAATGTAATCCTAAAATTTGGAGTTATAGTTTCAGATCAACACATAAAAATTACACACACACACACAGAGTATGTTTAAGTAAAAATCTAGAACTAAGCTGTGTGGTTGCCAGCCGCAACTTCTAAAAGGAAATCTAAGAATGATTCAAGAAAAAAGAAATTAGCTCCGAAAAAGAAATTTGAGTGAGGGTTTCTCTCTCTGGCTCCAAAAAGAAAGCTAATTATGCCATGTCTTATTAGTGATAAAATTACGAAAATCACTTCGTAATGTTTATTATTTCCTTAGAACTTTAGATCCATATCTTTAAGGAAAATGCTAAACATCACAAATTATTATGTCACGAAAATAACTTGAATTACATGACTGATATGGCAGCTTTGTGGCTGATGATATGACAACTTAACTTTGTGTATTTTGAAAGCCATTTTGTCCATAGAATACATGGTAGGATTAAGAGAAAATATAAGAAAATTTTATTTATGACAAAATCTGAAAACTAACATAACTCTTTGGTAGACAGTTTACGGGTTAACTCTTTTTGTTCAATGAGAACCCTAATTTTCTCAAGCAATTTTTAGGTGTGGATAATTAAATAAGTACATAATCCACTTAATTAAAGCTTTTTAAACCTATATTTTGAGTCATTTTTCTCTTAAATAAGAATCCTAATTTTCTCAACGATCTGCATGTGAATAATTTGATAAATAGACAGTCAACTTCATGTTTATTATAATTATAAAGTCGAGAATGCATAAGAGAATATATATATATATATATATATGATCGGAATCATTGTTCATCTTTGAATTTATTTGCTTCCTTAATATTTCAACAAGAAGAGAAAGAAAGTGTAATATCTATTAAGATTGAGGGTATATACATCTCTTAAATAGCGTCACATCATATTCAAGGTACATACCTTGAATTTTATTCGAGACGTATAGCATTGTTTTGGATTACAAATAATTGGGATCCTCATGAGATTCAATTAGGGTTTATGTGCCCAGGACAAGTGTATCACACTTTGATATTTCATTTGTTAACGGACTATGAGGGAGAGAGAGTTTTTTTTTTTTATTTTATATATATATATATTTTTTATTAGGAAAGTGAGAGAAAAAGAAAGGTAAGGCGAAGGGAGAAAGTGATGCGGCGAGTAGAGCCTATAAAAGCGGGCCGAAATGAACAAAAATATTATCGTAATACTGTTCATAATGTACACCTTGAAATTTCTTTCACGATGTTACATATCTTCTTGTACTATCAAAATGTTGATGGGTTTCATTTGAATTGGACTTCTTAAGATTTTGACCAAAAAAATTTTATTAGATTCAAGGAATTACGATTCGAGTTACTAACATAAATTTAACCCAATACAAATTCAATTCAAAGACCGAGTTTGTGTTTGGGTGGACTAATCCACTCAAAGGAAAGGTGAGGGACTCCAACCCCATTGATGTTAGATAGAATTTCAGTCTGACGAGCCTGTTTCTGACCAGAAAGAGTTGAGTTTTGGGTAGGAATGATCGATTGAGCAAATTCCATTAACTTTTAGATAGTATGTCATTTCATTTTTTGGCTAAAAACTTTCATTTAGGACTCTAAAATCACATTTTCTAATCCCATAGGAGGTCTATTCATGATTATTTCAATATTTTTGTTCGAAGCTTAAACGGAGTGAGAATATGTTGAATTTTTATATTTAGTAGTTTTTATTAGCTTAAACAAAGTCTTATTTTATTTTTTCGTAATGCTTGGAGAAAGTTGATTTTTAAGTTTATTTTTGAGTGTTAGTTTCCTTATGATACAAGATTTTCTTTCATTATAAATATATATACTGTAGAGAACAAAATTACAAACTTAATTATCAATAATATATCAGAATTCTTTGTGATTTTTCTTCAAGTAAGTAAATTTAAACTTATCCATTATTCCTTTGTGAACGTTTTCATTTTTGTTTCGTCACCCTGGGTATTTGCAGGTGTCTATTTAATTTTTAAAACACAAAAAAGAAAAAAAGTAGTGATGTTTTCAACTTTCATTTGAATTGAACTTCTTATCCATGACGAGTCTAGATTTAAGGCCCACAGGACCGCATGACCTATGTCCACTAAGCATATTCATAGAATAGCCCAATGCGCTACATGTCGGCTCTGATCTCTCTCTCCTTCAACACCGACTCCAAAATAAAAAATAAAAAAAGCGCTGGAAGCGTGTCGCAGCTTCTCAATCACATGTCGACCCACTCACCACCGCCGGTGAATTCACACCCAAGCCTTTGACTGAAACAAATAATACCTCAGAACAAAATCGAACATTCGTTGTCATTCACAACTTGTTTGATCCAATTTAACCCACATCAAATATCTAATTTGTCAAACGTACCCAAAACAATGTACATCTATCTATTAGATAACGATCGATCATAGATGTATAAAGTTGGCAAGTTGAGGCCGACTCTTCTATGGCGGCGATGAGTTAAATTATATATATATATAATTTACATACCACTTTAACGTACCCACAACAATTGACTTAGGTTGCTTATATAACGGTCGGTTCAAGAAGCTTGCTTAATGGGTTGTACGCTTTTTCAACTAGATAGAATACTTGGTAATTATATCATATAGCCTAATATAGAGAGTGATCCAAGTTACATATATCTATACATGTGTCTTTTCAAGGTGGCGAATCCGAGAATATCAGAGAGAGATGGAGGAGGGAGAGGGAGAGGGAGAGGAAGAGGAAGAGGGCTTAATGAAGATGAGAATACTAATGGTGTGCTGTTGGAGTCGGCGGTGTTGCCGATGTTTTCCGAGTTCAACAGAGAGCAAGAGATGTCAGCTATGGTGTCTGCTCTCACCCATGTGGTGTCTGGTGATCTGCAGGTGAGTACTGATCAGGAGGTGGAGGAGGAGGATGGTGGTGGTGGTGGTGGTGGTGGTGGTGCTAATAATAATATACCGGGTGTTGGAGCAAAGAGAGAACGCATAGAGGATGATATTGGGCAGTTATCTGAATCAGTTTCAAGACCATATTTTCATCCATGTGCTAACTTTTCACCAGGAGGCTCATCTTCTAATTTCAGAGGTAAGCTTTAAACTGTCTCTGTGATATATCTGGCTTTTCAATTAATTTACAACTCACTAGATAATATTAGTTACCTGGGTACGTTGGACATTTGGTACTCTAATCAATGAATACTCTATTTATCTTTAAAATTCAACAATCACTATTATTAATAAAAACATAGAATATTCAACAATCACTATTATTAATAAAGACAAATTTAGACAACAGAAACTATGTTTTAAATTTATGCACAACCGAGTCTTTTCAATCATAAGCCAAATATAGGAAAAAAATTGATTAACCGTTTTTAAGAAGAGAATCTATCTCCTTGCAAGTAGCAAAAAATAGGAATTATTGCATGCAGAACCTCATATGAATTAATGTTGTACTTAAACTTAGAAAATATGGCCGGCATGTCACCTGTGGCATGAGAAACTGCATGTGCCGGTGGTGGATTATGGGGGTACCCGACACCACCATTGTCCCAAAAAAAAAAAAAAAAAAAAAAAAAAAACCTTACAAAATATGTATATATGGCCTTTTTCTATCACTATATATGGCTTAAGTAGTACAGAATTATTATTATTTATCACAATCCCTCTTTTAATTGTTTGGTATTTATTTTGTGCAGTTACAGAAAGTCCTAGCACTAGGACAACAACAAACACACCACCAACAGAGATGGCATATACATACACTCCCACATATGACAATAGTGAGTCCAATTTAGGGGAGCCCAGGAGGAAATACAGAGGAGTGAGACAGAGGCCATGGGGCAAGTGGGCAGCTGAAATTAGAGACCCCTACAAAGCTGCTAGGGTTTGGTTAGGCACATTTGACACTGCTGAAGGAGCTGCAAGAGCCTATGATGAAGCAGCTCTCAAGTTCAGAGGCAACAAGGCCAAACTCAACTTCCCCGAAAACGTCAGACTCCGTCCACCACCGGCAGTTTCTCCGGCCACCCAGTTGCCCATTTCGGATTCTCCACATACCCTTTTATCAGTTTCAACGTCGGCCGAACCGATTGTTCATTCTCAAGCTCTGTACCAAAGGCAGAACCTTGCACAAACCTATAGAGACTACACCAACTACCATTCTATGTTGGTTATGAATTCTGGTCAATTTCAAGGACAGCCCGTGAGTTTGTTGGAGCAAAGGCGGTTGCCAACTTCAGTGGCTTCTCAATTTCAATCTTCTTCTTCACTTGGATACTCTGTTTCATCGTCTTCTTCTTCACCACCACCACCACCTTTTCCCCTGTTTTTGGCGGCTCAGCCGCCTCTTCAACTAAGGCCGCCAAGCAGTCAGAGTAGTTTTGCAGAATTTCCGGTGACAGATTGGTCAGATTCTGGTCATCAGCCTTCTTCTCCTTCAGGATGATCTCTCAAATTTTTTTTTTTTTTTCATTTTTTTTTTTTTTCCGTGATATTGTCATTTCTATTTTGGGTTATTTTAGTATCTGTTATTCTTATTTCTATATTGAGTTTGCTATTCTGTTATGTTTGATCAGGTTCTCATTATTTGAATGTAGTGTTTAAATCAGGACCATCAGACACTAATAACTTTCAAGAAGTTTAAGCATAGAGAACTTTTCATTCTGTTTCAAGTACATGTATCTATAATTTTAAAAAAAAAAACACAAAAAATTATATTAGAAAAACATCTAACACCATAGAAAGAAACCCAAAATGATACACACTAAAAATTATGAAAAAGGGGGAAGAAGTAAGACTTATCACTAAAAACTACTAAATACCAAAAAAAATAAGAATAATTTCAGTTTGTTAAGATTTGTATAAATTTTTTTTGAAATATTCAACAGTTAAAAACGCGATTTCAAAATCCTCAACGATGGTATTTGATTGAAACAGACGTGAGCAAAACTAGTGTATTAATGGCTTGGCTATCAATTCATGATCAAGAATCTGTCTCAGCAAGTTAAAATAGTCTTTAATCAAATTCAAATGAGCCATATATATATATATATATATATATATATTTGCAATCAGTTTTGTTACCCAATAAATGACTCTAAAGGGGTGAATAGAGTTTTGACAAACAATGGCTAATTTTTTAGATTAAGGATACGTAAGTCTTAAGCAAGCATCTATATAGACTGCGCAAGATGAATATATCAATATAAGCAATGCAAGAACAATTAATAAAAGATATAGGAAGAGAAATTGTAAACTATAACACGTTGATTTAGCAAAGTTCGGAACTATTATTTCTGAGCTCAAGATCCTTCTTCAGACTTTCTCAAATCGATTATGTTTTATCCTTTCAGGTGGAGAGCAAACCTCTATAATTTATGAAGCACGGACACGGGACACGGGTATGACACAACACGAATACGGCGACACGGCAAATTTCAAAAAATAGGATACGGACACGGTAAGGATACGCGTATAAAATATATATATATATATATATATATATATATATATATATATATATATATATATATAATTATATATTTGTTGTTATTTTATTTGCAATTTTGTATTTATATCTGTTTGTTATTAGGAAAATGAATGTGCAAGGTTCTAATAATTATATTTTGAATATATAATTATATATATATATAACATGACCAATTTCAATAATTTCATCTCTGTTATAAGAAAAACATAAACAAGACAAAACAGAAAATAAATGAAAAATAAAGTTGATCCAAATTCCAAACGAAGATGTGCAGAAGAGACATAGCTATAATGGGCTAAATATGTACATGAATAAACATATATACTTTCAGTCTTTCCCAAAGTCTTGTTAATGTACAGAGATAACTGAAGAAGAGGAGAAACTGAGAGAGGAAGTGAGAGAAAATAAATTTTCTGTGTAATACTATGTTGTCTGTAGTTATTTCTTTTTATTTTTTCAAACTTTTACTTTTAAACTTCTAAAATTAGTAAATTACATTACCCCATTTATCTTTAAAAAAATTACAAAATATACCCTGCTGTGTCCCCCGCATGTCCTCCGCGTGTTCGAGCCGTGTCCACCCCGTGTCCTCCACGTGTCTGAGCCGTGTCCACCCCGTGTCCTCCGCGTGTCCGAGCCGCATTCACCCCGTGTCCAATAAAAAATAATTTCTGGACACTTCACAGAAGTGTCAGACACGTGTGCCCGTGTCAGAAAAGTATTCAACACTGGTATAGACCCTTGGGAGAAGTGTCCGTGTTTCATAGTCTACAATGAAACAAATTTGTTTCTTCTTTTTTGTTAAGAGAAAAACCTTCTCTTAGGCTTCCTTTGGGTCACACCAACCTTTTGGGTCAAACCAATATAGAAGAAGATGGTTGTAACAAGGGGGAACTTGTTGTAATACCCCTATATTTTAAAGGTATTATTTATTGAGATTAACTTTTTTAAATTTTATTTAAAATGATTTGTTTGATTTAATTGGGATTAATTGCTTTAATTTTAATTTTAAATGATTTGTTTTATTTAATTAAGTGTTTTGATTAATTGTTTGATTTTAATTAAATTATATTTCGCATTTTACTTGTTGAATTGATATGATGTTTTGCTTTGTAGAATGTCATGATTGAGTTGTTTATTTATCTGTGTGTGACTAATCAAACCTTACTCTTACTCTATTTATTTTCTTTTAGTATCTCATCAAAATTTACATTTTTTTTTATAAGTTTATTGAAGAAGTTTTATTTGCTCAATAAATTTCCTTCTCTTTTTTTGTTTGTCCGCTACTTATTATATTATACGTAAAAAAAAGTTCTGATAAATCTGGAAAAAATCGAAACTAAGAATAGGAACCTTTTATGAACGGGATCAAGAATCATTATTATTTCGACACAAGAAAAGGCATTTAAGCTTGTGTGATTTTATTGTGAATTATTTGTAATTAATAAATTTAATGTAATTATATTATTTATTTAAGTTAATTGGATTGGGTTTAAAAGCAGTTGGACCAATGAGTGTGGTCTTGGACTTGGATGAAGCCTTATTAGGTTAATTAATAAAGACCCATGGTTATGATGATATTTAAATAATTATTTTTGTATAATTATATATATAAATATAATTAATTAATAATTGTTATGGAAGGAAATATATATATATATATATATATATATATATATATATATATGTATATTGATATACATATGTATATATGACTTAATTAGTTAATAATTATTATGGAAGGTAATATACATGTATATATTATATAATATGTGTGTGTGTGTGTATATATATATGTATATATATATATATAAGTATATATATATATATATATATAATTTAAGATTATTATTAATATTATTTTTATCTGGTAGTCATATTAAGAATAGGATTAGGGTATTAATGTGTATAAATATACACATAAGGTTTTATTGTGAAAATGTTTTCTTGTTAGAAAAAATAAGAGAGGTAAAGAGAGAGAAGAAGAGAAGGCTGACAAAGAGGAGGCCGGATCAGAGAAAGAGGATGCCGAAATTGGAAGAGACAATCAAAGCTTGAGACGTCGATTTCATTTCAAAACCTTCAGGCAAGTTCTTTTCAACTTCTTCTCTTAGGAGTCATAAATCTTTCACCTTGATATCAAATTTAAGGGTTAATATCTATAGGTTAAATCATGGCTAATTGGAATATAAAAATATGTATGTGACTTTTTACGGATTGATATATATTCATTTATGTATTTATGTTGGGTCTATTCTTTATGTGTAGAGTTTTTATCAAAATTGTAAATTTAAATTTGAATTCAATATGATTAATTATTACAAATGGATTGAAATCAATTTATAGGCCTGGTCTATGACCCAAGAGGGTTAATTAGGGTTTTTAGAATTTTTGAGATTTTCTGGAATTTTTCTTAGATTTGAACTATAGTTTTTAATTAGGGTTAAATTTAGATTTGAACCCAAGTATGATTAAGTATGATTAATTGTTATAAATGGATTGAAATCATTGATACATAGTTTGGACCTTGATTTCATACACCTTCCCCTCACTTTTTCACCTCACCATAGAAGGCTTTTGTCATCCTTGGAGCTCCACCATTAAGGCCTTGTTCTTGGAATCTCCATTGCTTCATCTTTACTTGGATTCTAGAGATTATTTACTCTAGCAAGGTAGGGAATGATTTATGTTTATACCCTTAGTGTGTGTTTTTGGAGTTGGTATACTTTGCTTACATGTTAATTACAAATTTTAGGGTTGTATGTAGATGTGTAAAACATGAAATTGACTTAACGTTTATCATTCTTTAAGACTTGTGTATGATATTTACCTTGTGACAATGTCAATTTATGTGGTGATGACTTGTAATTTAGGGATTTCTATTTATGTGCTTATGGAGATTCTAGTAATTATGCAAATGATTTAATTATGCAATTAACATTGTGTTGTTGTTTAAACCCTGATTTAGAAGCTTATTGTATATTCACATGAAATGGAAATTCAATGTTGACAATATAGTAGTGGCTTGACTTAATACACAATGTGAAGTTGATGTTGAAATTGCCATTGTAGATGAGGACTTAAGGCATGAATTGTGTGAACTCATGTTTAGTTGTGCAAGATAATTGGTTAAGTGCAATGTATACCTAGTATACTTGTGTATAACTTGTTGATTTTGGAAACTTAGGACATCGTTGTATCGACTATACTTAGAGTACGGCTCTAATGCTGGAGATACAAGTTCTCCCCACACGTGCATACTAGGGTAGTTCCCGGCGGGCTAGTATCCCAAAATAGCTATTATTCGTTCAATTTTATCCGGCGTGATTTCCAAGTATATCCATATTGTTTGATTTCGTATTTTCATTTCAAGTTGATGACACTAAATCGTTATAACTTCTTGTTGGCATTGAAGGTTCCAATTTCTTTCATTCTTCACTTGTAGTGAATTGTATTTGAATTGTCATAAAGGTAATTTAGGATGATCCCTTAGCACCACATTGAACATAGACATTAAGTGGCATAACCCACGTGTATCGGTTTATATTATACTTGCAAAACCGTTAAAACTTTAAGTTATATGCATGCACATTATCCTACTGAGTAACTCGTTTACTCACCCTAGTTGATTTGGGTTATTTTCAGGTAAGGAGACTTTGTTTTGGGATGCACAACATCCCTAGATTTGGCTTGGTCGCATTGGTATACCTTTTGTGTAATTTTGTATGCATGCATTTGTTTAGCATGCCTCTTTTGATTCTTTTTGTAAACCATGGATGTATGGTATTCAGAAGCTTGTTTAGTTTCCTTTGAAATGTGTAATATGTTATATTTTGATCCTTTTTTAAGGGGAAAATGGAATTAGGACTTGTAAACTTCTCGGTTGAGTCCCAATATCATTCCCACCTTAGTATCATATTTTGTATAATCTTGGATTACATGTAATGAGGCCTTAGGGTCATCTTTTGCGTATTGCCCTTTGTTGATTAAATTTCACGCTTAGGTATGTTGCACACACTTGCAAATGATTATTCATGTTTGGGGAGCTTATTCATCATTCTTGGGTACCAATGAAACCATTTTTAAGCATTTAGAAAGCATATTTAGGTATCCCATTGGACCTGTATCAAATAGCAGCTTCTGCTGCATTTTTTTTGCCTTGTTCCCAGGATTGAGTCAACTCAATTACCAACCGATCTGACTCTTTCTTCAACCAAGCCGACTCAACTCTTAAAGGAGTCAACTTCGTTCATTCGGGCTTCATTTTCTTCATTTTTTTATGCTCTCAGCCCAAAGGAGCCGACTCTTTCTCCAACCGAGTCGACTTGGTTCATTCACGCCACATTCTCTTCATTTTTCTTGCTCTCAGCCTAGAAGAGCTGACTCAGTTGTCAACTGAGCCGACTCTTTCTTGCTGATGGGCAGCTTTGATGACCTATCTTCAAATGGTCATAACTTGCTCATTTTAGATCCAAATTGGGTGATTCTTGAGTCTAAATTCAAGGATTTTGAGTCACTTTCCAATAGTACCAATCCCATCTTCATATTCTTTTCCCACTGAGAGATGATCATTTTAGTGGGATAACATCGGATTTTCTCTTAAACTGGTATAGGGTTTCCGTGGGATTTTGCTTCCAATGGCCTTAGGACTTCTTATGAGTTCACCAATTGATTTTGTTAGATTTATTTGATCTCATTTGACTTGTTGGGAGTCAAGTTTCCTTCTCTTTGGGTAAAATGACCATTTTACCCCTATTCTTGTTTTTGGCTCTTTTTGACCTTAGCTTCTGCAATTGTTTTCTATTTGAGTCTCACGACCTCTTGGAAGGTCACTTCGTCGTCTTAGGGATGGTGTCCATCCCTAGAGACCTCTTCTCTTTCTTGCTTCTGTATTTGGGATCCATTATTGGTTCAGTTTTCGGGTAACTCGCTGACGCACTGGGTTCTTCAAAATTCGGGTCGTCACACAATGAAACTGTCAATCGACGGAAACAGCACCAAAAACTTAATGTGACTTTGGTGTGTACCACAAAAATGTGTTTATATTTGCAATGTCATATGGGCCTCAACTTTTACATTTATAAAAGCCACTTAACATATATACGTTAAGTATAGTGAGAAGGGATCATCTTGAGGGATTAAACACATTATTAGATCTAACTCGACTTAGTGAACATAAGATTGAAAGGAAGTTTGGTTTGGTGATTACTCTACTGTTCAATTTAATAAAACATGCAACGAAAATAAATCTAAAATGAGTAGAGTTTAAAAGATAGGAGATGAGTCTTAGGACATAGGAATCACCACTAAGCTCATGCATTAAACCACTTGCTTTCAACTAATGGGGAAAAACATTATATTGTAATCAAAATGTGGCTACAATCACACATTAATTAAGAGAATAATGCAATTTGTAATAATAAGTATAGACTATCAAAATCAAGCATGAATTGTCTAACTAACAACAAGTAAACTAAGGTGTAGTGCAATTCATAAAGTCTAAGCATAATCCATTAAATTAATTAACAATTGCGTCCAATAAAAACTATGCATAGCCATCACTAAACACAATTACAAAGAGTATTTAGTATATAGAATAATTCCCAATTAATTACACATAAGACAACATGCAAACAACATAGAGAATCAATAGGAAGAATTATCAATAGCATCCCTTGGTACAACTAAGTTTCATTACATAAGACTATAGCACAAATTACAATATATGAATTCCCAAAAATTGAAGAGCAAGGGTTTAGATTACATAAGCTTAGGGCTCATCTAAGCCCTAAGGAAAAGACTAGCCACTCATGGAGAAGGTAGATGTCATTAAGGTTGCTTCAAGATCAATCCCCATGCTTTGCTTCATCTTCCTCTTCTTCTTCTTCTTCCTTGAAACCCTAGAGAGAGAGTGTGTATCTAGAGATATTTTCATGCCTCCACTTTTAAACCCTAATTCTATCTAATGATAGCTAACCCTTGTAAAGATGGCTCAATTCCCCTTTTATAGTTATCCCTTGGAGTCCAAAATGGGTCAGAAATGTACCCCTAAATGATGCAATCCCGCAGACCCTTGGTCCTTGAAGTTCGAGCCAAAACCGAGCATCAAAAACTGCTATCAGCATAAGTTGCGATCGATCGCAACTCAGGTAGGATTGATCATAAGTAGCTGGCTCGTTGATCTTATCTGTTGACATGGCTGCGATTGATCGTGGCTTCAGGTGCAATCGATCGTGGCACTCTTCCTGTGTAATTTTTGGAACTTTTTTCCGCTGCATTTGCTTCACTCCAAAAAGGCTTTAATGAACCGAATTTATCCCGTTTGAACCAGGGGTGTTTAAAAAATCCAGTAAACCGAAAAATCAAACTGGACCGGACTGAACTGGGCGGTTTGGGCTAGTTTATATAGCGGTTTGGTCCGATCTTGGGTCTAAAATTATGAAATCGTAATTTTTTTGTTCGGTCCTGGTTTGGAGTCCTGCTAGATCAGCCCAGCCCGGACCGAACGTTATATAACTTTTATATATATATATATATATATATATATATATTCTTTTCAGCTTCATTGTGATTAGTGAACTAAGTCTATATTCTTTTAGCCATGGCAAGAAATAATTATGATAGCTGGGACTTCAAATATTAGCTATTCCGTACTTAATTTCTCTTGTTTTTTGAAATTATGAGTTAATTTTTTTTTTCTTTTCCCAATACCTCATAATGGTAAACGGGGGATGCTGTATTTTTTTCCTTGTGAAATGGTAACTGTTTGTTTGTTTCTTCCACAGGTGCGTGATATTATTGACAATGCACATGTGATTGTCATATGGTCACTGTCGGTTCTTGATATATTATATACACGGAAAAATAATAGATTTTGTTTTTAAAAAATAAAATAAAAAGGAAATCAACTTAAACCGACAAATTGAACCGAACCGAACCGAACCGAATCGTCTTGTTTGTTTGTTTTTCTTTTTTCTTTTTTGTATTAGTTATTCTCATTTTTATTTTGATTTTGCTATTTTATTATCTTTGGTCTGGTTCTCATTATTGGATTGTAGTGTTTAAATCAATACCATCAGGATAAAGTAATAAACCCAACACTAAATAACTTTCAAGAAGTTTAAGCAAATACAACTCAAAATTTTATGTTTTTAAGTACAAGTATCTATATTATTTAAAAAAAAAAACAAAATAAAATAAAAAATTAAGATTATAAAAACATCTAACACCATAGAAATAAACCCAAAATGAAAAAGAAATGAAAAAAACTATTAAATACGAAAAATAAGAAGAATACCATTTTATTTAGACTTATATAAAATAATCTAAAATATTCAACTGTCAAAAACACGATTTTTTTTTTTTTTTTTCCTAGTTGGTACTTACACACATTTATTTCTTCTGAGACTTGAAAATGATAAAGTTCAACCAAAAAAATGTATGTCGTGAATAAAACTGGTGTGTATTGATCATTGGACCGTTTAAAATTAAGAAAAGGTTGTCAAAATGGATTCTACTCAAATTCAAACGAGATAGATATTTGCAATCAGTTTTACATCATCTTATCTTAACAAATTAACTATATGATTTTTTTTATTTATAATTCACTAACTACTAAATATAAAAAAATAAGAAGAATTCAAATCTCTATAGATTTTTAAAAAATCCAAAATATTCAACAACAAAAATGTAATTTCAAAACCATAGAATTCAATCGAAAAACAATATATTATGTAACAAGCAAAGTAAGTTTTGATTGTTGATTAAAAATGAGTTTTAGGAGGTCAGAACAAACTTGTCAAATTCAAATGAGCAGTGTAATGTTTTTCAATCAGTTTTACATCATCTTACCTTGACACATTCATCACATAATATGTGTAGATATATGTGTGCGCGCGCCTTGTTCAAGTGGTGGTACTAAAGAAGCTTCTCAAAAGAGCAACCTTTAGCATGCATCATCCAAGAACTAGAATCGTAAGCACTTTCCTTGTGCCTTGTTCAAGCGTGTGTGTGTGTGTATATATACATAAATGATGTATTGTATTATCATATTTTGAAATTGATAGTATCACCATTTGGTCAGCTTCCTAGTCCATCTA
The DNA here is from genome assembly GCF_030987335.1 of Cornus florida. Taxonomy (NCBI): domain Eukaryota; kingdom Viridiplantae; phylum Streptophyta; class Magnoliopsida; order Cornales; family Cornaceae; genus Cornus; species Cornus florida. Next base: position 69,766,350 of record NW_026775577.1, read on the forward strand.
ACCTTTTGAATTCACGGATGACATAGCTGACAATGTATTATATTTATTATTGTAGACAGCACATGCTCAAGGAATTTTCATCTTCTGGATTAGTAAACTTATACTATTATGTAGTGTCGGTCCAAAGGCACGTGTGCTTTTTTGTCCTTCAAATTGTCTAATTATAAAATGAATCAGTCAATGTAGTTGTTTCTTCAGTCAATTATATTTAAAATAATACTATAGATGGTAAACACGGGTATACACTTCTTTGTTAATTAATGTCCTTTGTTGTTTATTTATTTAATTTTTAGTTTTATATATATATATATATATATATATATATATATATATATATATATATATATTTTAAGCAGTGATTTATTTTAACGTACTTGAATCATATAAAACATATCTGTTATTTGAATTTTTTAAAGAAGAAACAAAAAAACACAAGCAACTACTTGAAGCATATAATGCAAGATGTGAAGTCTAAGTTTTATCCTAACTAGAAACCTTTAGCATCCGAATGGACTGGAACTAGAAGAACAAACATTTTTCTTATAGTGTTGTGACTGTATCATATAACACGGGGTCAAAAAGACTTAAAGTATCCTGAAATTTTAATATTTTTATTTATTTGTTTGGACAAGATTGAAGACAAAGGATGTACACGTTGGAACACAATGAGGTGCTTTTTATTATTATTCTTAAAAAATTAAATAGAATTCAATGCAATTTAAATATATATTATATGTTAATTAGAAAAAAATAATATAAAGTTTTATAAAACATAATTAATAAACATTTAATTGTAAGCTATAAATTAACAATTTTATACCAATAACAAAAGTCATGAGTTGTGTGTATTAATGAATCGTGACTCTTGTCACAAGCGACTCCTTTTTAATATTTTTGATATTTTATTTTTAAAATAATAATACAAAATCGAAGAGTCGAATACATATGATTAAATTTAAATAAGGGATAATATCATAATAATATTACTATATTTAGTGAGGTTATAATGATGTGATGTCTTTGGTTATTTTTATTTTTAGTATTGTAAATGTGTGTTTTTTTATACCCATATGCCAAAGCTGACGAGGTATTATTTTAGAGCGCACATGGTCTGTTTTCCGCATTTTCATCTTCTGGCAACTTGCTCGTTTTGACCCACAAATTGTTTAATACTTCTCTTCTCGTGTAAAATGAATTAGCCAATTTTGCTTCTTTTGTAAATAAAAATAAAAATAAATAAAAGTTGACCTTTGTTTGTTTAGTCAATTTTTTTTATAAAAAAAAAGAAAAAAGAAAAAAAAAAAAAAGTAAGCACGGTATATCCACTTGTGATATCGTACATGACATTTACTCGGTAATATTTGAATAGAATTTCTCAGTATTTTATAATGTGTGGACACGCATACATTAACACGTCAAATTTTTACGATTTGAATACTACTATATATAAATATAAATTTTTATTTATATACATTTGCTGAGTAATAATATTTTAAAACAAAAATTAATTTTAATTTCTATACTAAGAGTTGCTCTGAAATAATTTAGAAAATAATTTTATGTCATTATTGTAATAATTTTTATATTATATGTACCATTATTTTACTGCTCTATCATAAACGTGTTTTATTTAAAATGAAAAAATATCATTTTATGTTTTACTTATGATTATATATATTGTTGATGCCAAAAATCTACACGCTCCGGAGTCTGTGACAATTCCTGCAAGACAAGAGAAGTGATGACCGGCGTGGTGCCGGTCGTGTGATGACCGGCGTGGTGCCGGTCGGGTGCAATTTACGGCGTACCTTTTTAGGTTGATTGATCCTTTCTTTTATAGAAGCATTAATGGTAGTAGTTTTTCAAGCGAGATTCTCCTTGATCCAAGATGATATCGTTTTCTTCTTACAGGAATGGTAACTCTGGTTACATATGGTATTATGATTCCATGGAGATTTTGGGTAAGATATATCCCTTACCCTTATCTTATTTCTCTTTTGACTTTAAGCTGCCTATTATTTTTATCCTTATCAGTTGCCCCCCATTCTCGTGCTTGCTTGTCAAGTATCGAGAATGTCAAAAGTGTTTTTTTGAGTGACGTCTCTTTGGCATAAATCAATAGGTTAACCCTTGTTGGGCGACCTTTTTTGGTTGATCTCTTAAGATTTGTTCGAACTTCATGAGTTGATGGAGTAGGCTTTCTTTAAGCTGAATGAGCTTACCTTTTTAAAAAAAGAAGTATATTTACGAGCTTTACTCAGCTCGTCCTTTAAAAAGGAAAATATATTTTACGAGCTTCACTCAGCTCACCCTTTAAAAAGGGAAGTATATTTTACAAGTTGATTTCAACCTTTTTTAATAGGGAGGACAACAATTACGAGCTTTATTCAGCTCGAGCCCTTATAGTACGAGGCACTTTTATATCAATCCCTTATAATACGGGGATGGTAATTACGAGTTTCATTCAACTCGCCCTTTAAAAAGGAAAATATATTTTACGAGCTTCACCCAGCTCGCCCTTTAAAAAGGGAAGTATATTTTACAAGTTGATTTCGACCCCTTTTAATACGGAGGATGACAATTACGAGCTTCATTCAGTTCGAGCCCTTATAGTACGGGGCGCTTTTATATGAATCCCTTATAATACGGGGAATGACAATTACGAGCTTCATGAACTTATCCTTTTAATATGGGAGGTTCATCCTCGTGAGTAACTGATTTTCTAGAGTTTCGTGAGCTCGTATCTTTAATAAGAGAGGTTAACTTTCTGTCCCCATTCCCAAGCTTGCCTCTCGCGTACAAGGAACACTAATGTTCTCTTTCTATTTGCAAAGTTAGCAAAGCAAAAATAAAAAAACAGATGTCCAGTTTGAACGGATAATATATATACATATTTATATATATCAGAATAGGTACAATTAAGACAAAAACTTATCATTGAGCATCATAGGACCAAAATCATCAATGGAGCTAACGATTGTTCTCTAGAATAAAAAACTTTTTTTTTTCTTTTTTTTTTAAACCCTGTGAACAGTACCCGCGGGTACTATTCATGTGAATAGTACTTACAAAATATTTTTTTTTCTATACCTTGTGAACAGTACCAGCGGGTACTATTCATGTGAATAGTACTCATAAAATAATTTTTTTTTTCTACACCCCCTGTGAACAGTACCCACAATTTTTTTTTTTTTTTTTTTTTTTTTTTTTTTTTTTTTTTTTTTTTTTGAACAATACCCTCAAAGCGTAGTATTTTATCGGAGGGTCCCCAGGTGAACTACATCATTATGTAGGTGAACAATATTTTGCAGACAATTGGAAACACATAAAAAATTGTTTCTCTTTAAATCATGTGAAGAAGTGTACACATATATTTTGATATACGCGTAATGCATGAAACTTACCCGGTTAACAGCGATGATGAAACAACTGCTAGCGGTCGGGCGGGACTTTCTACTGAATTGTTTTTAAGTTTTGTCGTAGATTTCCCTTGTACGAACTATAATTTGTTGGGACTAATATACGTTCCCACAGATGGCGCCAACTGTTGATGCCAAAAATCTACACGCTCCGGAGTCTGTGACAATTCCTACAAGACAAGAGAAGTGATGACCGGCGTGGTGCCGGTCGGGTGCACTCCGACGGTCAAGTTAGTACTCGACGATTAAATATCCGATAAGGATTCAATATGAAATTTACAGCGTACCTTTTTAGGTTGACTGATCTTTTCTTTTATAGAAGCATTAATGGTAGTAGTTTTTCAAGCGAGATTCTCCTTGATCCAGGAGGTATATCGTTCCCTTCTTACAGGAATGGTAACTCTGGTTATATATGGTATTATGATTCCATGGAGATTTTGGGTAAGATATATCCTTACCCTTATCTTATTTCTCTTTTGACTTTGAGCTGCCTATTATTTTTATCCTTATCATATATAATGTTAATTTTTCCTAAATAAAAGTTGAGCAGTTTAAAACGTTGTTCATGTTTGTGTTGCAATATCGGCTTAAGTGTTCAAAATGTATGTGAAGTGTTGGAAGTGTTCGTATTCAACACAACTCTCCATAAAAGCGTCCATGCAATATCTAAATGTTCTAAGGAGTGTCCGTGCAATATCTAAATGTTCTGAGGAGTGTTCGTGTCCCACACTTGTGAGCTATTATGTCCCCTTCAATTTCAATTTCCTTCACAAATTCAGAGTCGAAACAAGTTTAATCTTGATCTAGCTTCATCTATTTCACAAATTCACAGATTTCAGGGATAAAATGAAAACCCTTGTTCTTTTTATACCCATTTCCATAAAAATATTTGCCATTGAACTATATTTACGGTTCCATCAGGGCAGCTTGAGAACACAAGAACAGCCACTTTAAGCATAAAATTCTATATGTCAAGACTAAATCTGTTATTATAAATATATATATTTTTAAAAAATAAAAATATATATAAAACCCAATGAACAATGCTCCGAGGGTTCCTGGAAGAGTCGATACCTCCACAATGTAAAAAGACTATTTCCCATTTCAAACCCGTGACTTCCAAGTCACAGTTGAACAACTGTTTATTAAAGGTTCCCTCAAATAACTAACCAAAGAAGCGTGATGAGGTACTCTTAGAACTCCAACGTTAGCTACTTCGGCAACTATCTTCCAGCGAAACATCTTGATTGGTTTATTAAGCAATAGGATTTCAAGCCAAAATTGAAGTTTGACCCTCAGTCCAATATCAACATCTTTGAAGCACTATGTTTTGCATATTAGATCACAAACCTTCCAAATAAATGAGTTGAAAATTTGAGACATAATCCATATCCTGATTCCTAAATAATTGTTGTGCCCTACAAGGCCATACACGAACACAAATATAGAGTAGACCTGGTCATTTCATTTCACAGCTATCAATCTATTGAGCATGATGAACAAATCAAGAAAATAACAAGTTAATGGGTCACAATATATGTGAACCGAGCGGTATGTAAGCAATCTAAAACATAGGCAATGGACGGATGAAACAAGTAACGCACATAAAGGCTTCCACTGCCACAAGACGAGAGCCCCTTTTGGTTCCTGAAATCAGTCCTCGAAAAGTACACAGAAACACAGGCCAACCTGGAAAAGGTGAATCAAGGGATTGTCATCTCAATGAAATATTGTTTTCTTTTAAAACGTGTACATTGTTGTAGCCATATGAAGGGTGAAGGAAAAATGAAAAGAGAACATTACCGTAGCTGGTGATGAGCATTTTTTCAACCTTTAATGGCAGCTTTGTGAACCATAGTTTCCTTGTGGATTTGGTGGCAACTCTTCTCCACAAGGTCAAGCAGCCTCTCCAAGTTCATAGCCCACGAATTTAAAGTATCGTTACTGTCCTTGGCCGACTGGAAACAGACTACACCCATGGGCCTGTCAATCTTTGCCACCAGTGCTTTCGATACAACCATATCTGAAAGATGCCTTTCAGCTTCCTGAAATAGAAGAAAATACGAACATATAGCAGATAAAAGGGAATAAACTAACATACACGGCTTTCAACAATAAGATTACTTATGGCATCATACAAATGACATTATCATACAGGTGCAGCTGGATATGACAGGATAAAGTAAAGCAGCAAATGAACTTGGAAGACAAAAATGAAGTTTCTAAAACGGGCTACACCTTTCCTAACCTAAAATAAAGAAAGATGGTCCCTGTTTCAAGGGTGGGTGGTGTCTGCATTTCAAAACAAATCAAAACGAATGCAAAAGAAGGGGGTGAAGAGTTAACATATATAATGTTAAAAGGTAGCATTTATCATCTACATAAATTCAAGCAACAGCAAAAATTGTTCCCTCCAGAGCCGCCAGATAGGGTCTTGGACCAAAACAAACACCAAAATAAGATCTCGCTCAACACCCAAAAAACTGAAAATGATACTACAGGGTTGTGGCAACTACGACTTCAGAGGAACAGAGGGAGCTAGTAGAAGAGAGAAAAATCATCATGCTAGTCTTAAACCTAAAACGGCACAAGAATAACGGGAAATAGCCAAGTCTAGAAAATCAAATACCCTAATCCCAGAGACGTACCTTGAATATTATGTCATGTGCCTTGTCGATAAAGAGGAATGCTTAATTGCTATAAAATAAGGTTCCTATTATAAGGTAACAACTTGGAAAAATAAAACCTTTCAAAAAAAAAACTTGGAAAAATAATTTTCCCCTCTTTTAGACAAACGGAGAAATGCATTTTTGAGGTCTAGATGCTAATGCAACCAAAATGCCAGTCTTCAATTTTTTTTTTTTTTTTTTTTGGGATAAGTAAAATACCAGTTTTGGATTTGTATAAATTATAAAAGAAAAGGTTATGAATGCTAATTAATCAATTAGATTTTCATTAAATATAAAAGTTTAATGTTTCACCTAAGAATTTAGAAGTTCTGGAGATAACTTCCGCAGGAACTTAATAGCAAGCAGATCTACGTAATAATCAAAACTTTACCCCAACTGTTCAATAGGGTTTAAATCTTTAATCAAAATTCAAGAATCTGGGAAATTTTCTTTTTCCTTTTAGGCACCTCAAAACTAATCCTTCAAACAGTTTCCCCAATAACTTGTTCAAAAAATAATAATAATAATAAAAAAGTTAGAAATGCATCAGAAATAAGTTGACACGAGTTCTCTCTTGTACTTTTGATGATATAAATTGCCAAAAATTATCTTTTCTTTGCTAGAAAAAAACTCTCATAATATTAAGTAGATCAATCAATGCATTAAAACCATATATAAGGAACTATATTGTAGGGCTAATATCAGCAAACCTGAATGCTGAGACACAGCAGATCTGCAATACGCTTCAAAGTAATCCGTGAGTAATACTTCGAGACAACGAGAATGTTCTGTAAAGAATGAATGTTTTGCAAATGCATGACTACCAAATAACTCAAAATATGGAAAAAGAATTACAGTATATAATTGAATGTAGCGGACAATTACATGTTCTATTACTCTCAGTCTAAGATCTTCAGCCGCTTTGTCACCTAAAGGGCCACCAAGCATGTTCTTTTCATTCTCAAACTCATCCTTGAATGTATTCCAGAGAGCCGTCCACTGAATGACCTCCATCGTAATTAGTTGTTTCAACAGCAACCTATGAAGAAACAAATGCAAGCACCAACAGCATTAAACAGCAGCATAATGTGCTGCTGCAGACTTCAGCACCATCAGAAGTTCCCCACCCGCTCCCGATAAAGGGGATTGGGTGGCAATTATCCAGGAAATGCACTTGACAATCTTTCACCAAATGCGCCCACTATATTTGAGAGTATTTTCTCTTTTTCTGTGTGGCCGTCACATCATTAAATAACAACAAAATCATGGAACAGCATTCCAAATCTGCTAATGAGATTATGGAAGATCTAAAGCTCCCCAGGTATACCAAATAGAGAAAGCCTCTAATTTTGGAGTGGAGGACCTAAGGGGGGAAAAAACGAAGCAGAACCAAAAGAAAAAAGGTAGGGGAAATATGCATACCTAAAATGAGAAATTTCAGAAAGATTCTTATCCTCCAATGTAGAGTTCAGCAAGCTTGATTGCATGGGATCATGAGGTGCCAAAACTAAATACCAGCATATTTTCCTCAACACCTGCACAAATTAAAATGAGATAAATTCAACGAGATTGAAAAAGTCATCAAAGTGATTTCTTTTACAAAAAGTTGATAAATAAATAACCAATAATTTAAGCACAAATTGAAGAGCTTCTTACCGGTATCCACTGTTCTGGATTTTCTTTAACACAGGGGATGTCATATATTGCCTTGTAACTGCGACATATTTCAAGGTAATCGTTGCTATGTGAGTAGTACCTGTCCAGATATGAATGAAACAAATGAAATCGCCAAATTTCTGGACATCCAGGTATACTGCTATTGCATATAACGGTTTCATGCAAAAGTCCTTCAACATATCTACGAGTATGAGGAAATGTTTTATATATATAAATCATATATAGTCTAGTTTGAAGGACCAGAAAGCATATCATCAAACAGCAGGTTCATGTGAAATCTGTCTATGTTTAAATCGTGTTGCCTACTTCGCAAGATACTTGACTTCGAATGATAGTAATATAAGAATAAGAATTGTAGGAAGCACTCTCTGAAGGATCCCCCCTCCGGGGTTCTCTGCAACTGGATAATACCAGGACCCTTCTTGTGCCCCGGCCCTTTGTGCAAGAAGAATGCTCGAACTTTTTCTTCAAGACAGATGCTACAACAATTTGGTTTGACAAAAGAGCACCTTGCCAAGTGAACAATTTACCCAATATTTAAGCAAATTTGAGATCTTTTTTCTAGAGGACGGAATTACCAGGTCATGTTTTTCCATTCCTCGTTCCTGAGGAAAAGTCCCTTCCCAGCCTTCTCTATTAAAATAAATAAATAAATAAAAAACAAATCTTGATGAAAAGCCCATAATATATGAAAAATCCTATAACTAGGTTTAAGCCTTGTTGAATTGAGCAGAAAATAGCTGTCAAAATTGGCATTTATATTTCTTGAAGGATCTTTCCACTGAACTCCTGTAAGCAAGCCAGATACTTAAACACGGTTGGGAAGCAGACTAAACAATTATTGCTTAAATTATCTAGGTCAATCCTTATGGCTTGGAGTCTGTGAATCACCAAATCAATAACGTACAGCTACAGCAGTTTTAAAGGTTCATTTGTCCCTTTCCCAATTTTTTTTTATTTTTTTTATTTATTTTTATTTTTATTTTTTTTTGTGTTATTTCAATCAACATTCCTGGGCAGGGGCCCATCTGAATCAATCGATTGGATAACAAGAAGGCGCGTATCGATCCATAAGGCAGAGAGGTGAAGCCCCAGGCTGGACGTGTGTGTGTATGTGTGTGTGTGAGAGAGGAAGAGAGTAGAGTTCTGTACAAGAATAGTGTTAGTAACAATTATTACATACATCACAAGCAGACACGACCATTCAATCCATTAACTGCCAAGATAGCAACCTACGTGGCATCTTCAGCCTGCCACCTGACATCTCCACATAAGTCCACATGTTAATCCTGCAACACAAGACGTGGAATTTTCTATGAGAATGGTCCCAGATTTTCCTGTTGCCAAGTGGAGCTATTCCACGTCTTCAACATAGCCAAACCAGCATTTTTCTAGGTGCACAGTTGGGTCTCCAACAACTCTATGACAAAACAGCTGCATGATGCCATGTCTACAAGAGAATCAACTCTGCACTTTTCCAACAGTGCAGTCAGTCATATCCACAAACAAATCTCTTTCGATGCACAACTTCATGATATTCAATTATCTGATTCGCTAGACGAGTGCTCTCCACAAACAGACCCTCTCAATAAAAGTTACCTCAGCAAAATTATACTCTGATGCACCTCATGAATTGCTTAGAACGGGAGCAAGACTAAGGGGCTTCTGCAGCTTTAAGAGCAGCTACAGGACAATCCACCTCACTGTTGCACCATATTTCACCTCGGATCCTCAACGTACTTATAGTTGAATTCAAGATTGGTCAAAACATCCTTGCAGTCTGCACCTCCATATAAAATAAAGTAAGAAAACCACATTACATGCTAGTAACAGGTCTACAATAACATGGTGAAAACCACATTACACGCTAGTAACGAGTCTACAATAAATGGTCGCATCCAATTCAAACCGCGCATATCATACATGGTAACCTCTTATAGAACTGCTCCATTGAAAAGAAAACCACCTCAGAGTCATCCCAACATTATACAGCTACAACCAAAATGCTGTCATGTCACCACTAAAATCGTAATGCTAACCCCTATCATATCCTAGAAGAACGCCCCCATGACTTGTGGCAGCATCCCACAAAACCACAATAGTGACATCCGGCACTATCCAATGTCATGAGCACCTATTACCTCATTGCCACACAACAGATAGATCTCTGCCTTGCATTAAAAAAGAAAGACGGTCTTTTGGCACCGTGCAGAGCCTTAAAAAAACATCTAGAAGTTCTTCCACCACTTTAAATCAAACTAATTCTCAAAAGGCAAGGTTAATTCTACCATACTACCACAAAACAAACTCTACTTCCAGCTAACATGTCCACTTCCAACAAAAATCTTACCTGTAATACCACCATCATTTACTCACCAGACAAGAACCCACATTATGGCAACTCCACTGGAAAGCCATTCTGTAAAATGGTGAAGGACAGAGGCCCTGCCATGGTCATTTTCATCCGAAGAATGCTAGAGTCAATTATACTACTAGCACACCCTTGCAAAGCCACTATAAAACTAGTATCCTAGATGGTTAATGGCCTCTTACTCATCGGACATAAAATCACAACTGATGATCCGCCTCAAGAAAAAAATAAAAAATAAAAAATAAAAAAAAATAAAAAAAAAAAGATAATTCTCAGGGCTCTCAAGTCTCTAATGACTGGTGTTTCACCTCAGCTGTCATTCCAACAAAAAGAAATCCACTATATGTGCTAAAAATAGTGCTCCCAAAGCACCAAACATGCCACCTATTCCAACAGTGCACCCAACAGGAACCCAGCCTTCACCCACGACTGATTCGTCCATGCCCATTGCAATCTACAGCACACTGCCACCATGCCAACAAGTGGTTTCAAGCAACCACATTGAAGCATGTGATGCCCTCTAGCCCATATGTCACTCTTCCACAAGTGGAACAGAAATCCTCAATGAATACAAAGAGGATCTTAACTTTTGCCTCGACCTAAACTATTTGACATTCCACCAACAATTGGCGAGCCATAAGGAATATTTGCCAGATGAAAATTGCCACGAGTAACCTTTAAGGCTACTGAATGTGAAGACCATTTCCTCCATAATAAAGGGAGGGCAATTTTATGCTCCCCATTATAACGAGCTCGAGGAGATCATTCCCTACAAGCTCCCTGAGGTTACTGCCTAAGACTCAATTGACCTTGAACCTCAAAATTTCAGGATGCTTGCAAGTTCAAGTGGTTTTATGACCAAATTTAAGTCACCAAGGACCACAAAGAATGCCCGGTTATAAAAGGTTCAATTCATCATTCCATTATAGAGGCCATTGTAACAACCTTCAACTAAAGCTGACATGTATATCTATTATCACATAATTGTACATCACCGCAGTAAACAATGGAATGAAGTTTTAAAGGGCTTTCCTGAACAATAGTCCTTACTAAACATCATGTACTTACTTGTATTTTTAACTTCGGATTTTCTTGATTCCCATCCAGATAATAAGTCTCAGAAATTGGGCCACACCACTAGAGTCCAATAAAGCATTAAAACAGACAACTCAGCATGTATCGCCAATGATCTACATTGTTCCCTCAACTAAAAGAATACATGTGAGATTAAATGACGGTTATTAACGTCACATCATATCCCCACACTTTGCACACACACTCAGGCACTCAAAAGGCAAATGTGGGTACCTGACACCACATCTCCATGTATTGTCAAGGTAGGAGCCTTCGGGGCATCTTCATCCAACCACTAGAATCTCCACATAAGCCCACGTGCTATTATTGCAACACAACATATTGTGATCGCCATTGGTATAGTCTCCAATGTCCAGTTGCCTTCCATATCTCCACAAAAACAAGCTATATGAGCAAACCAATATGTTATTGGTCATACGATTGGATCTCCTAAGACAACTCGCACAATATGCTCTACAACTGGACAGTCACAAGAAGCCACGTCTCTGAAAGGCTCTGCTGCGAGCTCACACTTCAACCACACAATTCTCTCCTTAGACAAACCTCTTTCAATCCCCCCTCCATATAGTTTAGTTATAAACTTTTTCAGCCACGCAATCAACCTTCTCCATAGACACACACACACAAAAAAAAGTGTAAAGTGCACCATGAAGCACCTCATGCACTATCTAGCCAAACCAAGACTCAAGGAACTCCTGTAGCTCAATAAAGAGTCATGGGTAACCCACCTTGCTGTTGCAACATAGTCCACCAAGGATCATAGAGTTACTTAACTTGGTGACTGAAGTCTAGGTTTTGACAAGCTGTCTTCTTCACTGTGTATAACTCAGTCACTTTGAGAGAGAAACACAACCTTACTCCCAAGGGACGTGTGTTTCCAATGACATGGCAGCATCCTATTGAATCACACATCATATGAGCCATTAAAATGCAGTGGCATGCCATTGGATCACAACATCATCTTACTAAAGAAGTTTGGCTTCCTTAGAACCACCCTAACGACACACTGCAGACCCTAAACACCAGAATCCGGTCTCTAAAGCTATATCATCCCCCACAACATCCTATCAAACCGCCCAACTACAAGTTGCATCGTGTTGCAAGACAACAGTAGGGATACGTAACACTACTCCAAACAAAGCCAACAATGGCACGAGCACCTCTTTCCATTGGCGCTTCAAATAAATAGATCTCAAGATTGCAGTAAACAAGGTGGACCTTATACATATTAAATACAAAACCTTAAAAAGACTCGAAAGCACATTGACATGACTTGAATTCTGCAAACTAAACTAATTTCAAAAAGACAAGGGTGACCTTTAGAGCAAAAAAGCATGAATACGGACACGAGATACAAATAAAAAATAACATAAATATGTTGAGACCAAAAATCATAAAATTTAAGGACTCAGGCACAGCAAGGACAGGACAATATTCTATATTTTATAGAATTTATATTATATAGGAAAATTAAATATTCAGTGACTATAACATGAATTTTTTTTTCCTTTTTTATTTATTTATTTTTTTATAAGTGCCAATAGAAGACGATCAAACAAAGAATGCAGCCCGCAAAAGCTACACAAGGACCAAATAGGGCCCCAAAACTCTCAAACTGTCCAAAAAAATAATCTATCTCCCCCAAAGATACACACTTTATCCCTTAAACCCAACAAAAAAAGATAACTAATGATAGAACATTACTTTTGATTTATATACTTAAAAAGTATATATACTCAGAATTTAACGACTCTCCTCCCACTTTTTTTTTTTTGATAAGATCGTATAAAAGAGCGTTCAAACAGGGGGGAACGCGGCCCACAAAAACAAGCAAGGAACGAAAAGGGCCCCTAATCACCCAATACAACATTCCTTTTCTATGTCCAATCAGTCAATAAAACATTCCTTTTGGTTTTTTGAATATGGTCAAACATTATATAACTTTGAGTATAACTTTAATAGGACGACACTTGCAATTTTACTTTGTTTCCATGTTAGAAAAAGGTATTATCCAATGTTCACCCTTCGTTAGTCACATCACATGTTCGCACATGTTCAACAATTGTTCACCATTTGTCAAAATCTAATAATATCTACTCACCCACAAGAAACCACACACATAAATGCTAAAAATTCATAAATAACCTATTTTGACATGAAAATTATTCATTTGAGTCCTCTATGGAAAGATAAAGTATATAACCACCAAGCTGATGAAAATATCAGGCACGATTTAAAAGCATCAAAAGAAAAAATTTAACCTGTTTGTTCCCACTGTACTTTGTTTAACAGGATTATATAGTTTTTTTAAATAAGTAAATAACAGGATTATATAGTTGTAAAAGGATTACACTTGCAAGTTGTACTTATCACAAAAAAAGGGGATTATACTTCCAGTTGTACTTTTCACAAAAAAAGGGGATTTACTTCCGGTTGTACTTTTTTTTCCATGTTAGAAAATGGATATACCTTGTTTCCAGATTAGAAAATGGTATTATCCAACATTTTCATGTTCAAAAGTGTTGACAATTTGCCCAAAACTGCGATATGTATTTTTAAATTATGGAGATGAGTAGTGCATTTGGAAGGAGAGGAATAGTAGAATGTTCGAAGGGAAAGAATCGTCCACAGCGATTCTGAAACTTCACATCATACGCTCTCTTTTCAGTTATGTGAAGAGGAAGTCCTCTTCTTCTTCCGAAGATTTAATTATTTTTTTGGCTTCTTTGGGATCTTAATCCCTAGTTCCACTTTTGTATAAGGGATGCGTTCCCCTCTTGAACGCCTTTTTTATTTCAATTATTACTTATCAAAAAAAAAAAAATTATGGAGATGAGCAATGTGTCAAACACATGTCCCGGAGCACCCGAGAAGTGTCAGTGTCTCACACAGATACAACTCCTTTGAAGTGCCCGCTCTTATGACCTCGCTACTACCACCATCTCTCATAAGTCAATCTCGACTTCAACATATCTTGGTCCACTCTCCATCATCTTATTTGTAGTGACTTTTTTTTTTTTTTGATAAGTAGTGACTCTATTATATAGTAACCCACAAGAGCCTGCACATATAAATTCTAAAAATCATAAATCTCCTCTTCTTGACATGAAATTTATTTTCAAGTTCTCTATGGCAAGAAGAGGTATAGCACAACCAGCTAGCTAATGAAAAAAATTATCCACAACTCAGAAGTCAGAAGCATCAAAAGGATAAAATTAAATTGCTGATTCCGATCGTACCTTTCTTTAATACAACTATATACCTTCAGTAGGAATTACTTACAATTTTACTTTGTTTTCATGCTAGAAAAAATTATTATCCAATGTTCACCGTTTATTGGTGACATGTTAGCACATGTTCACAAAGTGTGGCCACTTGTCCAAATAAGCTAAAAATCTAGAATTTTATTTATTACCTATGTGTAGATTAAATAAGTTGAAGTTTACGGGCTTCTACTTTAATTCTTTGCAAAGATTTCCTCCTATTTCATCATAGCATATCCCCATTTAATTGCAAGAATTACAATCTAGATTTCTTGTAGATCAGCTTTATTTCATTTAACTTTAAAGTGGATAGATCTCAACAAAGAGGTAGACTGTTATATGCTTAACAATTAAAGCTTACTTTATCATCGTTCACATGGCCGCATATCCCTTTTAATTTTGCAAGAACTACAATCTAGATTACCTGAGATTATCTTCAGTTAATTTTCCATAAAAGACTAAAAGCTGGAGATATTTCAACATTGCAGGTCGAATGTTATATGGTTAATTAATTCGAACTTACAATGATTGTGATCTCCTCTATAATGGTGAATCAAGTTTGTTGTGCTTGTATACACACACACACAACAAAAATACACACACAAACAATTAAGTATTCTAATGGTGGAGGAGAAATGTGGGGGAGTTAACATGGTGGGTAGAAGTAACAAACAAAAAGAGATACTCTCTTTACATCAAATAATGAAACTAGAAAACACGTGGAGAGAAGAATGTACCCACATACCGTATCATTAATTCATAGTAGATGCGCTTCAATTCCAACAGTGATGGTATATCAGAGGGTGCCTCTTCCACCATGTTTTCGCCTTCTTTGGGTTTTTTCTTCTCTTTTGAAGTATCAGTATCAAAAACTCTAGGACTGATCTTTCTTGACAGGATTTGTGCACGCACATAATCCTGGCGGTCTAAACACAAGCGAACCTGCAAAGCTCGAATTTCACATGATCACCACTTTTTCTACCAAAATCCTAGCTATTAATAAGTATCCAAAACAATAAAAAATAAAAATAAGTAAATGGAAGGGAACCCATACTTGTTCAAGAATAAAAGCTATTTTTTCAGTTTTTGCCATAGCACCAAATGTTTCCACCTGTAATTCAACACCATCAGAAAAGGATATACAAGAGAAAAACCAACAAGTCAATGCCTTATTTTATTTTTAATAATATTGGAACTCAAAAATTGAAGAAGGCTATAAACCCAAAAAAAAAAAAAGTTCTACACTAACCGCAATTTCTTGCATTAAATCAGCAGCTTCAGCTATTTGCCCTTGTTCTTCCTTGATCTTTGCAAGTCTCTTGATCAACCGTGCCCTCTCTATCTCGACATATATCTATAATATAACGCAACCAATTCAGAATAGAGAGGAAGAAAGAAAAAAAAAAAAAAAAAAGGCTTTGCAATAAGTGGTATAATGTAGAACATTCTCAGACTTATAAATCTTTGTTTACCTTCCCTGCGGACACACTGTTAAGTGTTTGAATGAGCTCTATTTTAGAATCAATATCTGGTGTCTCATCAATATATTGCATGGCTTGCTGGACCATTGCAGTTACAGCCTTTGCAGAAACAGAAACCCAAAACAACACGTTAGCAAGCCCATTACACAGCTTAACGCTATAAAAGGTACTACCGTAAATCACACAATAAGAGAAGACAACTGATACATCAAATCCTGAATCAAGATAATTATCATAAAGTACTTAAAACACATAGAACTGCAACTCTACCAAAAAGCACATCGTAAGAGTAGTCTATTCAACTATAAAATCCTGAACCTAAAACCGTCCAAGCTATTGAAAAAAATAGCTAAATATATGACAGATAGAATTATTCATCAAACTGTCCAAGCTATTGAAAAAAATAGCAAAATATATGATAGATAGAATTATTCAAGAATTCTTCAAGGCTGAAAAAGTTCAACACACTCGAGAAAACAACGCACACATACCCCATCCTTTACACCTAATCATAT
Source organism: Cornus florida (assembly GCF_030987335.1). Classification (NCBI taxonomy): domain Eukaryota; kingdom Viridiplantae; phylum Streptophyta; class Magnoliopsida; order Cornales; family Cornaceae; genus Cornus; species Cornus florida. The sequence goes on from NW_026775577.1 coordinate 69,782,840, forward strand.
TACATGTATATAGATAATATAGATAACAACCCAAACCCACCCTCAAACACACAGCCCATCTCTCTTTCTATATATACATATGCATATACATTTGCATGAACACATGCATTTATACAAGCAGGTGGCCCTGTCACGCACTCAAGTAGGTAGTATTGCATCCAACTCTCATATAGTTGAAACCCACTATTTCTCCCATTTAAATATGAATCTAGTTCCGATATTTCTTTAATACCACAGCCATTAAAACGAAATTTGCACTTATTGACTGGATCACTTTACTAAAATCATCAACAACACTTAAATAAATCAATCCAAGAACATACAGAACACATTTTTTTTTGTTCTATGTTCCGAAAAAATCAACAAGAACACAGGACCATTTTTGTTGTTCTATGTTACCGAAAACAAAAATCAATAAATTGAAGGTTTTTATAGTTATACCTGTTTCAGCTGACCACGTCGCTTGGACAACAACATAATCTGGTCATTGAGGGTCTTCCAAGCACGAGCATCGTGGCAAAGCTGCAATATGTCAGTTGCGGCTTTTTTCGTGCCGGCGACATCACCGGCAAGTCTCATCTGCTTCTCGACATTCAACAGAGACTCTATTGCCGCATCCAAATTACCTCCACTTTCCTGAAACACGAAATCATTGGAAATTTTTTGAGATTCAGCATCAAAATTTTTTTTGAGATACAGAAAGTCAAAGAACGAAATTTTGAGATCTGAAAGAAGATGATGAATAATTGTATGATAATTACCATGTTGAATTCGAACCCACGAGCTTTGAATCGAGAAGGAATAAGAGAGAGAGATGAGGAAGTTTTCTTTATAGTGAAGAGATCGATTCAATTCTATGTGGAACAGTTTATTATATTAAACCCTAGAAGAGAGAGAAAGTGGTTTTCATTCTTTCGACAAAAGAAAGGGATTCGGGAGAACGGGTCGACTTTAGATCCGAATCCTTGGCGGGTTTCGAATTTAATACCATCATCCCACGGAATAGAGTTTCAAACTAGAGTAATTTTTCTATCATTATTAATGTGACGTTTGGGTGCAAAATCTTTTCTTAACTGGCTTTCTCCATTTTTAAAATAAGTGACTGTGAAAACGCCCCTTCAACTAAAAATATTGAGTACATCTCTCTTTAAGTTATATTTTATATATATATAAATTTTAAACATCATTTTCAAATATAAGTTATTTTAATAGAGAATGTGGTCCGGTTTAATATTATTTAACTCTCAATTTTGTGTTCTAGGTCGTCTTCCTCCCTCTCCTTGGTTTCTCATATTTTATTTTGGGAATTCCAGTGAAATTCCTTTGATTACCGTCAAATTTGTTCCCTTTGTCTAAATAATTTTTGGTTCATTCTAAATTCATATTATTTACGTGATTTAACTTGAATTCCTGTGATAACAGTCAATTCTTTTCACTTTTTCTAAAAATTGTTGATTTATTGATTCATAATTTGTTGCTCTAGAATTGAAGAAGAAGCTCGATCTGTGTTGGTGTTCTTCTCTCTATCTCTTCATGTCTGCTCTTGATTCTTCTTCTACTTAATTACGTACTATAATTACTCACCTTAGTAGAATTTTGTTAGTATTTTGCGTATAACATAAATATGAAATAAAGTACGTACTGCTTGGGATTTTACGTATAACATAAGTATGAAACAAACAACGTATTGTTTGGGATGTTAAGTAGATTATAATTTGAACTAGTGTTTATCTGAGTAAAGTTAATGACTATCATCTAATACGATTATGGTGATTATAATTTGAACTAATGTTTCTTCGATTAGAGTCAATGACTATCATATTGGGATGTTGCGTACAACTTATATTGACTTAAATTACAAATTACTTGGATGTTATGTACAAAAGTATTTGCATATCCAGTAGGATTATGTTATGATTATGTTGGGTTGTTGCGTACAACTTGTATTGACTTAAATTATAAACTGCTTAAGATGTTATGCGATGTTATGCAATACACAAATAATTAAACAAAAAAAATCATGTCAATCCAAAACATATTCGAAATTGCTCAACAAATATTTGTATCTACTTTAAGCCCAAACAATTTACGCACGAAACAAACAAATAAGTGGAGGATTACTTTCTTTTTTCTAGGTATCGTCCACTTATCTTCCTTCCTTATTAATTATTTTCCTTTTTCTGCCATTGATTTCTTCTGGAAATAAAATGTTTAGTTTGGAAATAAAATAAAAAATTTGGAAATAATGTCTCTCTTCTCTGTGCTCTGGTGTTGCTTGTTAATTTTGAATTAAATGACCTCCGTAAATGAAGAAACAAAAGAAATTTATGGAAACACAAGAATTGAAGAATAGAGTTCTGGTTCTTTTTGGAAACAAATCAATATTATCAACTATCATAATTCAGAAGAGAGGGAAGGAGACAATGTATTTGTGATATATATAAAAAATATACGGCTTTAGTTTCCGTATATAAAAAATTATAAAATTTTTTCATTCTACGATTATACTGTTTATTTACTCCACCGGATGGAACTGGACTACTGTGAGACCGGAAAGGATCTTGATCCTTCATTGCACATGTGTAAAGGATTTCTCAAAGAGTCAATGGTTAGAAAGCCCATTTTAAAGAAGTAGGAAAATGTTGCTTTTGAAATATCCTTTTAAGAAGCTAATTTTTTTTTTTTAAGATAAATTTATTATTTTACTATTTTGCCTATGTACTTTTTGATAAGATTGTATTATATTCTCTCTTGGTCCTTTGTTCCACTAACACCACCGCCACCACCACTTTTCATTGCCACTACCACCACCACGGTCGCCACCGTCACCGCCTTTTTGACACCACTACCACATCCATCCCTATCACCACCACCCTCCACTGCCACTACCACTATTGTGATGCCCCTCGATTCTAGAGTCACGGGTGATCAAATCCGAACACATAATATAAGGGATATCAAACAATTAATATTTAAACAAGCATTTGAATACAAAAATAAATAAATAAATAAGCTAAAGAAAACTAAATAATAAATCCTTATTTAAAAATCCTCAAATAAATAATAATTAAAAATTCTATAATAAAATCCTTCAATCCTCTGATACCAGTAATTATTTAAACTACAACTCGGGAATCCATATTGTGGACCCTTAATAATATCCTAACTGAAATAACTGAACTGATATAAAACTAATAACTAAAACATGAATAAGAATCCTACATAAAGTCGGAAGAGTGAATGACTGTCTCTGCTCGGCATGAACAATCTCTAAAACAGGAACTGACGAACACCTGAAAAAATAATGGTGGGTCAGGCTCACAAACAAGTTCTAATCTACTACATCCCAAACAGAGACCTGATACACATATACATCTTAGTTAATTTAACAATAACTAAATAGTCCATATATAGGTATATACACACTAAAGTAACCTCACTAGACTATAGAGTTGCCTCAACCTAAATAGTAGGCAACATGCAAAACGCACATATAGTGGGCATGAGTACCTAGACCTACCAGGACACACAACTATAATATATCTCGCTACACATCCTTGACAATATACGCACCCTAACCACTGATCCTGAGACTCAAGCTCATATCATGGCATATAATTATATATATATATATACAATTCGTCCTATCCAACCATAAACATAAACTATCCAATTATTATTTTAATTGTAATGACCTGGTCATTTTCTTTCCTTTCCTTTTTCCTCAAATTTTACGGATAAATTTTTTTCGTTATCTTTTCATTCTTAGTTTGGTTTCTCGTCACTTATTGTCGTTTCGAGTGCTCGAAAATGGTTTCTGAGACTCTTTCCTTTGGATTAACAACTTCCTTTAAGGACCGAATCATTTCCGCATCTTTCGTTTTTCGACACTATTCATTTTTCATCATTTTCCCTATTTTTTCTTTTCCTCGTTTGTCACTTTGTTGGCATAACCTCACTTTCTGTGTTCAGAGTTAATTTTTGACTTCACGTTTCTTCATTCTAAGTGGTTTCCACGAAATACGTATCTTTACTTTTGGAGTAAAGTACTCTGGTTGTTTCAGGTATTCATAGGGGCATGGATGCATAATTTTTCAGAATTTTTTTCTTTTCTTAGGGTGTTTTTCATAAATATCTTTTGAAGATATTTTATTTCAGGGGTTTTTAAGAAAATATTTTTGAAAGATATTTTCATTCTAGGTCATTAGTGCAGTTTTCACTTTTTGGAAGGGTTATTGCAAAAATGCCTTGTTTTGAGTCTGGATCCTCGTACGGGAATCATTTTCACTTTTTGTCGAGTCGTGTACTCTTAAAATTTCCTTCTGGTCATTTTCCCCCAGTTTCAGGGTTTCTGACCCCGATTGCCGCCGAACTTATTCGGGACATATCTCTCTACTCGGGACTCGATTTTTGATGTCATTTCTTCCGTTATTCATCTTTTCTTATTTCGGTTCTTTTCATTCACGGAGTTTTGCAGTTTGAGCGCGTCTGCGCGAATTCCACTTTTTCGGACCTAACGGGGCCCTTTCGGGGCACTTTTAGGGTTTTACTATAAATAGAATGCCTTAAAGTGAAAAATCACTTTTTCATCTTCTTCCTCCCTCTCTTGGCCGAATTCTATGGCAGCCAAGGGGCTGCCACCTTCTCTCTCTTCTTTTAAGCTTCTTCCCTTTGTTAAAAAGTCGAAGTACCTTTGTGTTTTATATTTGTCTTGACTACGCGCATCTTTCCCCTTTATAAGAATCCATTTTTTGCCATTTTTTCAGTTCGGGTTTAGGTCAAGTTAGGATTTTGGTATGTCCTCTTTGGAGTTTATCGTTTATCGTATTGTCCCCGACAAAATCCCAAAGTTTCGTCGGATTCGGAGCGGTTTCATTTTGGTCGCTTTTGAGATTTTCATCTCAAATTGAGGTAGGGGATGTTATAGGTTATTATTTTTGTTGTCTTGCATGCTATTAATGCTTATACAACTTGTATGCATGCTTTTGTTCATAATCTAGAATTTTATTTAATTATTTTATATGTTTAAGATTTAATTCTCATGATGATATTCCTTAGAATTAAATTGTGGCATGGTAGTAAATTAGGCTTTGGTATATTTGTTAACATATATTAAACTGAGATTATTTGAATAAAGATTGCAACTTTTATTTAATAATTTTCTTTTGTGAAAGTTTAATTATTATGGTCGTACCTTGCATGGAATTAACTTGTGATATACTATTAAATTAAGTCTTGGCATGCTCTTTAACATACTTTAATTTTGGAGTATTTGGATGAGTATGAAAATCTAAAGATTTTTATTAAAAGGATTAATTAAAATCTATTTAAAGATTCCGTTGGTTTAATTAAGTTTTTAACTTGATATTGGTGATGACTAGGACATGTATATTAATATATATTAATTTAAGACCATTTGAAGTTGCTTTAGAAGTTAGAGATTTAATTATCATGATTTAATTAAATTCTACTTTGTTATTCCATTGGCCTAATAAGATTTTGAATGGATGTATGTAATGACCATACAATGTTGTTTAACATGTGTTAATTAGGGGTTATTTGATTGAGATTTGAAACTTAGAGAAATTAATTAGTTTATTTAATTAATTTCTGTTTCTATAGCGTTAATGATTTAATCATGTGTTTGACATTAATTACTTATATGTTTAAATCTTGATTTTGAACTTGTATTAGATTCATGAGTTTATATTTTCAATATTAAAATATATTGTTATAACGTGTAACGAATCGCACACTGAAGATTCGACATTTGTCATGCCATAGTAGTTGTGGACTTAGTGCATGTATTGTATGTGGTTTCAAATTTGGTTGTGCTTGGTAGATAGTTGATTATTTTGTATATTCTTGTTGATATATACGTTGTTGCACAACTTGTTGATTTTGGAAACTTGGGGATGTCGTTATTTGACTACGGCTAGGACATGGTTCTAGTACGGGGGATTATCCCTCTACAGTCCAGTGCGCACATAGGGAGGTTACCCATAGGCTAGTACCCCTAAAGTAACTATGGTGTCAGTCTAATCCGGCGTGATGTCCAAGTATCTACTTTGTTTGATTTCGCATTTCATTTCAAGTTGATAACTAGATGATATCGTAACTTGTTGTTCTTTAATTGATTTCCTATTTTGAGTTTCAAGATGTTAACTTAGAGAAATCATGCTTTATGCGTTGTATTGGAAGTTCTAATGTTAGTTAAATTGCATCGATATTGTGATTTGGGTTTTGATGTTCAAATGTAGCTTAGGAACGATCCTATAGATTCATTTAAAACATAGACGTTAGATGGCATGATCCACTTTAGTTGTTTTCGTGTTTTAGATTTCAAGTTGAGGGCTTTGACAATCTATATCTTGTTGCTTTGTATAACATGTTTCTATGTTGTTTAAATTGCATGAATGAAGTGATTTATGCTAGAAATGATCTAAGGTAGCTTAGGATGCTCCCTGAGTCTCATCTTGACATAAACGTTAGGTGGCATGAGCCCCTTTGACTTGTTTCTCCTTAAGGTGATAATTTTGTAAAATGCTAGGTCGATGCATGCTCATTTCTTACGAGTAGCCTTATGTTACTCACGCCGAAGTTACTGGGGATTTGTTTCAGGTATGAAGGCTTGGTTCGTGATGCTCATCATTCCTTTGATGACTTGTAGCTTTTAAGTTTCTATTTCATGTAAATGTTAGCATGAAATGTCATTTTGTAGCCTTATATGTCAAAAGTTGTATAATTGATTCCATATATGTAATGTGTACATAAGTACACCTTTTGTAATGTATTTGACTTGTATGAGATGAGGCCGGAGGCCAATGACATTTATATTGTATCCTATGTAACTTTTAACTTTATGAAATATTATGAAAATATTGAAAAATCGCAAGTCATTGCTTCACCATATTTGCATCGGGTGTGGAAATTCCATTCTTTTTCTTCCATAGGGTCTCATTAATCATGTATGAAGTGTGACTAAGGGCCAAATGGTAATTTGACTCCATTTTATATTTTTAGTTTCCAAAATTTCGATTCCAAGTTCATTTTTATTATTTTTGGCCATTGGGGGTTCGGATTTTGAGTCGGGCTTTCTCGAGAGCCGCAGACCATTCCCGCGCACTTGGAATCACTTTTTACATTTGTGTGCACATTCATTTTAACCTAGAAATGCATTTAAGGTCAAATGCATACTTGGTGCAAAGTTGCATTTTCTAAATTTTTAAGCCATCTTCTGATCTAGGGGCATTTCACAGTGTTTTTTTTTTTTTTTTCATTTTCTCCTATGCAGCCGGGTAGAAAATTTGATTTCAGGAGGGGTTTCTTCTTTATGTTTTTCTAAAAAAATTCGTTTGATAACTCATTTTTGCTCTCAGTTGTGGACAGATCCTGAACAAAATCCATGTAGCAGTTTTTTTGACTCTATTGACCTATGTTGATCTAAGGGGCAATTTAAGGATTTTACAGCGTGTTTTTTTGTTTTCTTACATGGAGTTGGGTAGAAAACATGATTTCAAGGGGCATTTCTTCTTCGTGTTTTTCCAGAAAAAATCATTTAAGGGTCCATTTTTAGCATCAGTTCTGGGAAAAAAATCAAATGATGCTTACTGTCAAAACACTATTCACTGTCCAGATTTTTAACCCGGAAAGTTAGCTTTTTTGAAACTTTGACGTTTCATATCTCCTTCGTCCCAACTCCAAATCAAGTGATTTTTGAGTTTAAGTTTATTAATTTTTGCTTGTCTATCCAACGGTATGCACGGTTGCATCCAATTATATCTGAAAAGACCATTTACCCCTTGTCAAATACCCTTGCCGCACTGATTTGAAACCCAAAAGTTGGTTTTTTTGAAACTTTGACGTTTCGTATCTTCTTCATCCGAACTCCGAATTAAGTGATTCTTAAGTCTAGATTTATTAATTTTTCCTTGCCTATCTAATGGTATGATTAGTTGCATATAGTTTTGTCTGAAAAGACCATTTTACCCCTTGTCAAATACCCTTGCCGCACTGATTTTAAACCTAAAAGTTGGTTTTTTTGAAACTTTGACGTTTCATATCTTCTTCATCCGGACTCCGAATCAAGTGATTCTTGAGTCTAGATTCATTAATTTTTCCTTATCTATCTAACAGTATGCTCAGTTGCATCTAGTTTTGTCTAAAAAGACCATTTTACCCTGGTCAAGTACCCTTCCCATTTTATAATCTTAGCTTCCGCATTTGATTCATTTGGGTTCCGTGACCTCATGGAAAGTCATCTTAGGGTCTTAGAGGTGTGTTGTGCCTTGGGAGACTATTGTCTTGTTTCTTGCTTCCGCATCTGGATCAGTTATCGGGTCAATCTTTGGTTCATCACAAGACGCACTGGCTTGAAAAACCAGGGCCGTCACATTAATAATATGTCATCCAACTGTTCCATTGACCTGACACGAATAAGTAGGACTTAACACTATGGTTAATCCATTCCCTTATTAAAAATAGGTAGAACTTAACTCTTAAGTTAATCCGTCCCTAATATGCCCATATCCCATAATGGTGCTTTAATCCATATCATAACCAAATAAAGGTTTCTAATCCAAGGATAATGTAAATAATATTTGCATCTAATAATCCAAATAAACATGATATAAATCATATATATATCATTTGCATTTACTTGAGCAAAAATATCAATTCTAAGTAGCATGCATTTAATTTACATCACAAGAAATTAACATGCATCTCAACTAAATTGTATATCTCCATGCTCTGATTAAATTAATTTAAATTTAAACAATTGATTAAAATAATTTAATCCAACCATATTTAATTAATTTATCCTTTTAAAATTAATTAAATTCCATACTTAGCACGTAAACTTAAATCATGCATTCAAATCCTTAATGAACCCTTTTTAAATCAATTAAAATATTTAACAATAGGTCCATTAAATTAATTAAACAATTTGGAGTTTAACATCCTGGGTAATTAAATCAATTTAAAACTATTCAATACAGATCCATTAATAAAATCATAAATCTGCAAAAATAATAACCCAGCCATTTAATAACCCAGACCTCCCAATAACAATAATTAACTATATAATCATAACTGCAACACATAGAACACAATTCATGTACAAAATCATCAAAACATGTAATATTAACACAAACCCATTAATATATACATAAACTGTAAATTTAGATTTAATCATGCAAATAGGTTCAATTAATTTAATTAAATTCCTGGAACTAATCTAGCATGTATAGAACACAAATCAAAGGAAAAGAGTAAGAAAAAAAACTTGCCTTAAGGATTTTCAGATTGAAAACCCAATTCTTTTCTCTGTTTTCTCCCCTAAATTTGGCGACACCTAATTCTTTTCTCTCTCTTTTTCTTTCTTTCTCTTTGTTTTCTTGCCCCTCATGTTGTCTGATAATGGGTTTCTTTTTTTGCCAACCCTATCTATATATATATTTATATACAATTCCTAATCAAACCACAAGTCCTATTTCCTTAGAGAAAAAGAAAAAGAAAAAGAAAACTATAGAAACTAAAGTATACATATATACCTTATATCAGTCAACCCACCCACGTGATAACATGTACATATATAATATTAAAATATTTATAACCTATGTCACTAACTATCACATATGTACATATATATCTATATATAGGTTTGCTAAAACTGACATATATATAAACTAATGAAACTTTAATAACCTTCTACAACTAACTATCCTTTTAATCAAAATACCATTAAATAAATAAAAATATCATAATAATAACAATCTTATCCTTATATATATATATATATATATATATATATAAACTAATAATCCATGAGTAATCCTCCACTCCCATCAAGCCTCCTATCCAAGTAGTCCATGGGACCCAATTGGTTGGTCCATTACTATTATCCATATCCAATTCCTTTAAAAAAAAAAATAATAAATAAAATAATTAAATTCCTAAACAAATACACATCATCACCTACAATTTAATTTAAACAAAGAAAATGAATACACGTTTTAGCACACAATTTAATTTAAACAAATAATTCAATTAACACATAAATAATTAAATCAATTAAACAAGTAAACAATTAGCTAAGAAATCAAATAAACAATAAAAATGCAATTAAAAAATTAAAATAATACAGAGACTATCCTTTTAAAATTAGAGGTATTACAACTGTTCACCACCACCCTTGCCACCATATCCCTCCATTACTACTTTCCACCACAGCCATTATCGCAACGACTGTCTATAACCACTTCCACAGCCATTGCTATCGCCACCTACCACCATCCACCACCACTGCCACCTTCCACCACCTTCGCCACCTTCCACTTTCCACCAGTGCCACCACTACATTCCACTACCACCTTCTACCACCACCACTTTCCACCACCGCCAACTTCAAACACCACCATCAATGCTACCTTTCATCACTGCCACCATCACCACTCACCACCGCCACTTCCACCACTGCCACCACCGCCACATTCCACCACTACCACCACCGCCACCACCGCCCTCAACTGCCACATTCCAACATTACCACCATCGCAATCGCTTTATGCCACCACCAACATCACCATCGCCTTCCACCACTGTGACGACCTTGGTTTTACAACCTGGTGTATCATACGATGACCCGAAGTTTAACCCAATAACGGATCCCGAATGCGGAAGCTGAAATAGAAACCAAGTTATTGGGTCAAACTTCAGGTCATCGCAGGATGTACCAGGTTGTAAAACCAGGGCCGTTATAGTGGTATTAGAGCGTCTGGGTTCGAAAACTTTGGATGACAGGTTTTGGGTGCATATCATGTTTTTGTTACTGTACTTTGATATGCTTACTTGCTTCTTGATAACATGTTGGGTCTGATAACATGTTGCTTCTTGATGTGCTATGTGTTGCATGCATTCATGGTGTGAGTTCCATCCAGTTATAATAACTTATATTATTATTGATCCCTTTCCTTTTGTGCGTTCAACATCATTGAGACGGTCCTGGATTTTTCAATCTAGTGTGTCCTATGATGACCCGAAACAGATCCAAAAGAAAATGCGAAAGCAAAACAAAAATAAGGTCTTTAGAGATGTACATCATCCTTAAGACACAAGAGTGGCCCTCTGAGGAGTTTTGAGACTCAACGGAAGCAAAACGAAGACAAGGGTATCAAAACCCTACAAAAGAATGACCAAAGGGTAAAATGGTCATTTTACCCTAAGGGGAAGGAATTTGACTTCCAACAAGTCAAATTGGATAAAAAAAAACATCCAAAAACATCCTTTGGTAACTTCACATGATGTCCCAAGGCCAAAGGAAGAGAAATCCCAAATGAACCCTATCCCGGTTCGAACCAAATCTGACACCCTCTCACAAAAATAAGGATATCTCAAGCTAGGAGAAGAATCTAAAACTAAAATTTATACCATTGGAAAGCTTACTTTGACGCGGTCAATTTAGACTCAAGAACGGACCAATTTGGAGTTGAAACAAGAAGTTACGTCAGATCGAAGTTAGAAGGCCAAAGCTGAACTTGCAAATAGGTTCTGGAAGACTTGAACCGGTTCAGCACCCTTGAACCGGTACAACATGGATAGTACGCCCATACTGGACCCAAAGATTCACCTTAAACCGGTTTAGCCCCTCTGAACCGGTTCAATCTACCCAGGTTGCAGAAAAACAGAAGAAACAGTAGAAAAGACAGAAAAATGAGTTTGAAATGTGGTTTTCGACACCAAGACGACATTTTTCGGAAAAATGTTGTGAAGAAACTCCCCCTAAAATCACATTTTCTATCTGACAGAGTCAAAACTAGAATTTAATTCCCAAAGAAAAACCCAAAATGCCCTTTAGCCAAAATATGCAAGAAAAATGTGAAATGAGTCCATAGGAGGCTCATTTCACCAACGAAAGAGTTTTTCCCGGAAACAATCATACACACAGACGTAACTTACCTATTGGGACATGCTACAATGATTCACGGCTTAAAAATACCGCCAATGCCAAATTCGACCCCCCGACGGCCCAAAAGGCGAATAAAAAGGGAATTTTGAAACTTAAAATTATAAAATGGTTTCAAATTACTATTTGGCCCTTGGCCACACTTCATGCATGATAAATGAATCCTAGTGGATGTGCCGGAACACACCTTGCACCACCTAATTTGAAAATTAACCCTAAAAGGCTCTGATTTTACTATTTTAGCACAAAAATGCAATATGTGAAACTAAAACGTAAAAGTGAAAAAAAAATGGTGTTTGGCCCTTAGCCACACCTCATATATGATAAATGAATGCCAAAGAATGAATCTCATACACAAGGCATACTTCGGTGCAAAAATGACCTATTAAAACCCTAGTTTTCTTGTTTTTCTCATTAAAGGCATAATTCAACACTTATAAGTATAAAAGAATTTCAAATGAAGTTTGACCCTTGGCCACATATCACATATATAGAATAAGTGTCAAAAAGTGTACTTAAGCACATATTACAAGTCCAAGGCAAAAATGACATTTTTGTCCTAACTATGCATTACAACTTTAAAAGTGAAAATCAAATATGCTAACACTTGCATGTGAACAGAATGCATTTAAATAAACTTCAACCCAACGAAACAATCTAAGGATATTGTGAATCCCAAACCAAGGCATCCCTACCTGAAAAATCACCCGGTAACTTTGGGGTGAGTAAACAAGTTTACTTGGAGGGAATATAAGCACGCATAGACTCAACTTTTTACAAGGTTATTGCATTAACGTGAAACAATTCAAAAAGGATCATGCCACCTAACGTCTATATTATAAGTGAGACTCAGGAATCATCCTAAGCTACTTCAAAGTGTTCCAAGCATAAACTATAATATTTATCCAATTAAACAATATAGAAGCATACTATACAACGCAACAAAATATAGATCCTCAAAATCATTAACTTGAAATCCAAGATACAAAACAACTAAAGTGGTTCATGCCACCTACCGTCTATGTTCCAAATGAGTATAAGGAATCGTCTTAGGCTACATTAGAACAACAAAACACAAATCACAATACCGATACAATTTAACCAACATTAGAACTTCCAATACAACGCATAAATCACGAATTCTCAAAGTTAACATCTTGTAACTTAAAATAGGAAATCAAATAAGGAACAACAAGTTACAACATCATCTAGTTATCAATTTGAAATGAAATGGGAAATCAAACAAGGTGGATACTTAGACATCATGCCGGATCAGACCGACACCATAGTTACTTTAGGGTTACTAGTCCATGGGTAACCGCCCTATGTGCGCACTAGACTATAAAGGGACATTCCCCTGTACTAGAACCATGTCCTAGTCGTAGTCAAACAACGACATCCCCAAGTTTCCAAAATCAACAAGTTGTGCAACAACGTATATATCAACATGTATATACAAGATAATCAACTATCTACCACGCACAACCAAATTTAGAAACACATACAATACATGCTTTAAGTCCACAACTACTATAGCATGAAAGATGTCAAAAACAAAGTGTGCAACTCATTACACAAGACAACAATATATTCCATAAAGAAAACATGTTCTTATGAATATAAATATAACAACAATGTTATCCAATGCTCAAAACTTAACCAAGTGAGTATACAACAAGTCCAAGTCAATGATTTAAACATAAAAACAACTTCTAAAACACAATTAGATTCATAGAGCCATTAGATGGAATTTAATTAAACAAAAATAATTAAATTCTCTAACTTTCAAATCAATTTCAAATAACCTCAAATTAATATATGTTAAACAATATAGCATGCTCATTACATATATCAAATCAAAAGAGCAAAATGAGCAAGACATCATCATGTAGAATTTAATTAATTTAAATTAATTAAATCTCTAATTTTCAAAAGTTGTTCAAATGATCCCAAATTAATATATAACAAGGACTAAGTCATAGCCATGCCATATATCAAGTCAAAAATGGAATACAAGTAAGGTACAATTTAGTATAATTTAAATCAATTTAAATTTATTAAATCTCTAGATTTGAAAACTCATTTAAATCACCCCAAATTAATATAAAACAAAGATCAAGTCATGGCCATGCCATATATCAAGTCTAAAGTAAGTTATATACAAGTTAAAATTAATCATTTATTTCTCAAATTAAGATAAAACATGCATACAACATGTATTTCATTACAAAAGTAAGTAAAAACCCTTAGTTAATAAACTATAACACCTCCTACCTCACTAGAAAAGTGTCTCTCTAGAATCCAAGGCAAATCAACACAAAAAGGCAAACCCTTCAAAGGTTATGTAGAGGAGGATGAGGAGAACAAAAAGTATTCCCAAGGTTAAGCTTGGAAATCAATGGAAGGCTCTCAAAAATTAAGGTCAAAGCTTAAGGTTTTAAGCTTCATCCATGGAGGCTAGGGTTTTCTTTACAAGAGCGGGAGATGATGAAATCAAGTGTGATAGAATGTGAGTGGAGGAAATAGAAATCCTCCACTCACTATGTGGTCTTACACCAAAGTCAACACACACAAGTTTGGTCAATTACACAAAAATCCCTTTTTAACAACATAATCCCAAAGTGGCCCAAAAATAATTGCATAAAGGTCCCTTCTCTAAATATCTTGCAAACTTAATTGCAAAATGGTCATTTTTGAAAATATCTTCCAAATTAAATTATAAAATGGTCCCTAAGACTAAAAATAATTACTTTATTTAATTACACTAAAACCCCAAAACTCAAGAATGTTTCTAATAAATCATGCATTCATGCCCTTTTACGAAAAAAATAATCAACTAGCATACTTTTCTACAAAATTAAAAATACATATGGCATGGAATTTAAATATCGTGGATGCATTCAAAATTGGAATCAAATCTGAACACAAAAAGTGAGGCTGTGCCAACAAAGTGACAACCGAAAAAAAGACGAAAAGTGAATAGTGTCACAAAGTGAAAATGTGGAAATGACTTGGTCCTTAAAGGAAGTCATCAATCCAAAGGAAAGAGTCTTAGAAACCATTTCTGAGCACTCAAAATGGCACCAAGAGACGAGAAATAGAACACAGAAAAGGAGAGACAACGGAAAAAAATTTATCCGCAAAATTTGAGGAAAAATGAAACGAAGGAAAATGACCAGGTCATTACAGTCATGGTTTTGACACGCGGAGAGACTTTTTGCCACGCTGGTGGGGATGAGCAAGTGGCAGACATAGAGTTTGTTAGGGGTCCTCCTAGGGAAGGTAGAGGCCGTGGTCGTGGTGCTAGTGTTGACCCACCACCAGTGCTTTCATTTGAGGAGAGGATGCTAATTCTCTTCAGGAGTTGGTAGAGCAAGTGGCTAGAGTGCAGGTTCCGGTACAACCACCCCCATAGGCTCCTATTGCCAATGAGGCACTGGATTATTTCATGCGTCTTCAGTGAGTGAAGATTGACTCATTCGCAGGTAGTTCAGACCCACTTGCCTCAGAGGCATGGCTTGATCTCATGGTACGCAAACTTGATAGCATAGCAGTGCCTACAGACCGATTGAGGATCTCTCTCACAACCTTTATGTTTATGGGCGATGTTGACATATGGTAAAGGTCTATGACAAACACTCATGACATTAAGACTATGACTTGGGCCCACGCCCGAATACCAGAGGATATAAAAAACAAATGAAAATAATCGAACACAGAGTACAAAATAGATAAATAAGAATAAATTAAATGACAGAAAGAAACTAAAATAATAATCCATTAATAAAACCTCCGAATAAATTTTCATTAATAAATTCTTCTGATACAATTAATCCTCTAATTTATACAACTCGGGAATCCAAACTATATGGACCCCTGAAAAACCAAAACTAAACAGATGACAACAATAACTGTCTACATCCAAAAACTGAACTATAAAGGAACTCCTAATTAATAATCTGGAAGAGTGAAGTAGACGATCCCTGCTCAGCACGAACAATCCCTACTCCTGACGAATACTAGAAAAATGTTGGTGGGTCAGGCCCACAAACAAGTTCTACTCTACTACCGTCCAAGCAGAGACCCGATACGCAGATACAACCTAGATAACTCAACAATAGCTAAATAGTCCATATATGTATATATGTACACACTATAGGACGCTCACTAGCCTATAGTTCTGTCTCAGCCTGAATAGAAGGTAACATGCAAATCGCACATCACATGGGCATGTATACCTAGACCTACCAAGGAACAACAATTATGTCCAGTTATCCATCCTAGGCGATATACGCACCCTAGCCATGATCCTGAGACTCAAGCTTATATCACGGTACTATAATCATTTATATAAAATTCATCTAAAACAAGGTATGTCATTCAACTGTTTATTAACCTGACATATATAGAAGTAAGACTTAACTTTTATAGTTAATCTATTTCTTATTTCAGAATAGGTAGGACTTAGTATTTTGAACTAATCCGTCCCTAGTATGCCACCATCCCATACCAGTGCACACAATTCACAAATCAAATAATTGATGCAATAAATGATAAATTTAATCATCAATTTAAGTAGGACTTAACTTTTATGGTTAATCTATTTCTTATTTCAAAATAAGTAGGACTTAGTGTTTTGAATTAATCCATCCCTAATATGCCACTGTCCCATACTGGTGCATATAATTCATAAATCAAATAATTGATGCAATAAATGATAAATTTAATCATCAATTAAAATCCAGAGCATAATATACTGATAATTAGAAATATACATTGAGCACATTATACTGAAATTCCAAAAGTAGTTTCATACCAATCCATTTAATTTGCTAAAATAATAACTAGCAATTAAAACTTCCATACTCCTTGATAGCATGCAAATAAATAACAAAATTTCATGATGTCCGATTATATTAGCATACTAGCATATACTAATTGTTTTGAGGTTTTATCAGGTTGATTTAAATCAATTACAACCCCCCACTAACATCCAAAATTCCATTTCAACCCCTGAATTGCCAAAAATGCCCAAAAATACACCTTCTGGTGTATTTAAACAAGGGAGCCGGCTTTCCCTCTCATAGAGCTGGCTCTCTCACTTAGGGAGCCGACTCCCTCCTTTAGGGAGCTGGCTCTCTCTCACAGAGAGAGCCGTAGCCTCGCCTGGTTCGTCTTCCTTGCCTCCGATGACTTTGTAGAACCCTCTGTAATGTTTAGTACGGTTTTTAGGGTTCAATTTATGTCCCAAAGTTACCCAGAAAACTTATAAACTCATATGAGAAAATAATTTATAAAAAAGAATCAGATTAACTTTACGACACATTAACAATTTTACTCTGATTTAATAAGTATACAAGATCAATTTAATGTCCGATTAGAATCCTAGAGATTATCTAGGCATGCACAGAACATTGGTTATGGGGAGAGAGTAAGAATAAAACTTGCCTCTAGGTTTCGAATTGAAACCTTTAACCGTCCTATGTCTAGACTTTCCGGCGACCTTTGATTGTCGTCAACTCCTTTGTTGCCCTAGGTTCAACCCACGAGTAAGCCTCAATAGCCTCTCCTTGGTTCAGCCCCTTATTCCCAACGAAACCCTAATTCTTCTCTCAGTTTTCTCTCAAACCTCTCAGTTATTCTCTCTGCCTCAGTGAATAAGGTTCTAAACCCTTGGCAAATACATAAGGTTATATTTATATAAGCTTATTAAAACCCTAATCCTATTCATAACCTACATCTAATAAGTCGGCTAATCATAAAAGAAAAGAAAATAAAATAAAAATAAAAATATAATTACATATACCTATACAGCCTTATACATGCTAACCTAATATATATATATATATATATATATATATATATAACCTATTAACATAATATTACTATTATTATCATACAAATAAATACTTAATAATAATAATATTATATCCTTCTAAACATATATACTCAAGTATATATATAACCAACTTGTATGGGTAATTATCCGTACCCATAAGCAACCTCTATTCCAATAGTTCATGAGACCTAACTGTTGGTCCATTACTACTATCCAAATCCCTCATTTTTAAACTAAAAATAAAATAAAACACATATTTAAACAATCAACTAAAAATTACATTTAAATCAACACAACAACAATTAACAAACAAAGTCATATAATAATTAATTTAAAACTTAAGCACACACTTATAATTAAACAAGTAATTGATTTAAACATATAACATGAAGCCACAAAAACACATAACCATGTAAACAACTAAAAATGCACAAGAAATACAAATTTAAATTTCAATTATATCCTTTTGAAAACTAGGGGTATTACATTATTCCCCCCTTACAAAAGGAATTCCGTTTTCGAAATTCACGAAACTCTGAATTATTATTATTTTTTTTAACATTCATTTCCGTGCCGTTGTGGATTCTGCCTCTGTGTATTGGCTCCACTGAATTCCAAATCTACAAAGAAAATTTATGGGTTCGATATTTAGGAACACAAAAACTATTCTACACGTAGTTTGTATTTAACAACTACACATCCTTACCTAATTTTATACAGGGTATATCCCTATTCCTCTAAGTTTCATAGGATATACGCACAAAAATTCCTATGCATCCAGTGTGAACAAGTTGGTAACGCTAATCTAGAGGCTACCACCTCAATAGATAAACACAATCCGTGAAAAGTCAATTTAATATGTAAAAACTGACCTTCCTCCAAAACGCGCATTGCTTCCACTATGGAAGACATCTTAAACAATCGTTTCCTGATAGAAAACTCTAGTGGGCGAGTTTAACTATTTATAACATCCTATTGTCGCCTCCAAACCATGTGCAATTCATTACAAAGGAGAATATTTCTCTCCGATGTATCCTTTAATGAAGTCAAGGTCTTATTGTTCAACCCTCACGGCCATTTCAAACCAATAGGTAAGAGGTCTGCACTATATAATATACAGAACCTCAAATGTTGTCAGACCACCCTTCTTGTGCCAACAATATGACAGACAAAAATCTGAAAAGCGAATTTAAACACTTCCAATTATCCATGAAAACCTAGGATATATATCCCAAGCATATCCTCCATGATCAAATAAAATTTCTCAATCAAATCCTCCGTCTAGCGATATGAAGCAAAACTGTTGCTCCAAAATGAACACTACTCGAACAATGTCTATAAGAGATCCGATTCAAGCCACCATTCCTTAACCTATATGGAATCAAAATTCCAAATAAAAATTGATAATTCTTACCGACCATCCATTCCTGATTAGTCCTACTCCCATTTTGATATCAGAAGTGGCAAAAATCTCCAATGATATCTAGTTATCAATTTTCCCACTTTTTTAACAAGTGTTTCACTTAGAGACAGTTATGTACATATCCTTATCCGTACCGGTTCACCAAAACTAACCTTAGATGTCGCAATGTAATGCATAACCATCTAAGTGCATCGTGTATTTTACATTTTAGGCACTCCGACCTCCATAACATCAGTTACAAAAACTACTAAACCTCCTCCAGTACCTTAAACTCTATCTGAGTAAAGATAACACCGCCTCCAGGTTAGCTCTGACATTCCAAGTTGTAACGACCTGGATTTCTCAACCCGGTGCGTTAGTGATGAATCGAAAGTTGACCCGATAACGGACTCGAAATGCGGAAGCGAAAGAAGCCAAATGACCTTAAAAGATGTACGTCATCCCTAAGGCCCCAAAATGACTCTCCATGAAGCCACGAAACTCAAATGAGCTAAGCAAATGAAGCAAGAATGCCTAACCCGAAAAGAGATGAACTAAGGGCAAAATGGTTATTTCTTACTGAAAAGGGTGCCACCATGCACACCATTGGAAGGACAACAAAAAATGAACAAAATTAGACTCAAGAATTGTCTAATTCTAAGTCCGGGCAGAAAAGATATGAAATTCCAACACCCGATGCGAAAGTTATGAAGCAATGACTTAACATTTTCTAATATTTTCATAATAAACTTTGAAAACAAAAGTGTATAGAAAATGAGATACATGTCATTGGCCTTCGGCCTCATCTCATACATGTTAAATACATTGAAAAGAGTGCACTTACGTATACTTTACATATACAAATCAACGAATACAAGTTTAAACAAATAGGGCTACAAAGAGGTATCTTATGCTAACACTTGCATAAAATAGAAACTTAGAAACTGTAAGCCATCCAAGGAGCAATGGAATCTTCAAATCCTGAGTCCTGTACCTGAAATATGCTCCAGTATCGTAGGGGTGAGTAACATAAAACTACTCGTAGGAGATGAGCATGCATCGACCTAGTATTTTATAATTTTATCACCTTATGGTGAAACATGTTAAATGGGCTCATGCCACCTAACGTCTATGTCAAGATGAGACCCAGAGAGCATCCTAAGCTACCTAGATCATTTCTATCATAATCACATTGTTCATGCAATTCAAACAATAAGGAAACATGTTATACAAGGCAATAAGATATAGATTCTCAAAGTCTTCAACTTGAAATCCCAAATACGAAAACAACAAGTGTGGGTCATGCCACCTAACGTCTATGTTCAAAATGAATCTATAAGGTCATTCCTAAACTACATTTGAACATCAAAACACAAATTATGATATCGATGCAATTTAACCAACAATGGAACTTCCAATACAACGCATGAAGCATGCTTTCACAAAGCTACATCTTAAGCTCAAAATAGGAAATCAAATAAGGAACAACAAGTTACGATATCATCTAGTTATCAACTTGAAATGAAATACGAAATCAAATAAAGTGGATACTCGGACGTCATGCCGGATCAGACCAACAACATAGTTACTTTAGGGATACTAGCCCATGGGTAACCTCCCTATGTGCGCACTAGACTATATAGAGGGACAATCCACCGTACTAGAACCAAGTCCTAGCCGTAGCCAAACAACGACATCCCTAAGTTTCCAAAATCAACAAATTGTGCAACAACGTATATATATCAACATGGATATACAAGATATCAACTATTTACTAAGCACAATCCAAATTTTGGAAACTTATATAAT
This sequence comes from Cornus florida, assembly GCF_030987335.1. Classification (NCBI taxonomy): domain Eukaryota; kingdom Viridiplantae; phylum Streptophyta; class Magnoliopsida; order Cornales; family Cornaceae; genus Cornus; species Cornus florida. The sequence continues at coordinate 69,803,855 of NW_026775577.1, forward strand.
ACATGCTCAAAATTCATAACTACTATGGCATGTAAGATGTCAAATACAAAGTGTGCAATTCCTTATACATAGCAACAATATATTCAATAAGGAAAAACATATTCTCATGAATATAAAAGTAACAACTATGTTATCTAATGCTCAAAAGTAATCAAGTGAACATACATCAAATCTAAATCCATGATTTAAATATAGAAACAACTTCCAAAATGCAATTAAATCCATGGAGTAATAAAGTAGAATTTAATTAAACATAAATAGTTAAATTCTCTAAATTTCAAGTTAATTCAAATAACTTCAATTTAATATATATTGAAAGACATGTCATGGTCATCATATATATAACATCAAATAACAAGTTAAGTGATTAAAACACTTAAAACAAAATTAATCAAGCTAATTAATTAATTTCCTCTAGATTTTTAAACAATTCCAAATGCCCTCAATTTAATCTATGTTAGAGAAAATGCCAAGGCCTATTTAAATACCACATTACAACTTGATTTAATGCTTGATACAACCATGTGAATTAAACTTTCACTAAAGATAAATATTAAATAAAAGTTGTAATTCTTAATCAAATGATCCAAATTTAATATATGTTAACCAACATATCTAAGCATAATTTCTTAACATGTTACAATTCAAATCAAAGTTATACATCATCATAAATTTTAAATATTATACAAAGAAATAAAAATTACTAACTTTCTAGATTTGATACAAGGCATACATAGATGTTGTATAATCATGGCAAACACACAATACAACACACAAATAATCCTAAAACATTCCCTACCTCAATTGGAATGAAAATCCCAATTACCACCGAAATGAAATCGCCCCAAATTTTCGGTCCGCAAAACAGATTTTTCAGCTTGCTACCTTCAACTTGTAAAATTCATAAAAAATTCAATTCTAACCCAAATTGAATGAATCCAAAGCCCAATGAAAGCTTAAACACTTTAATTTGATAATATAAATTTAGTTTAACAAAATATTTTCCCAATTGAAATAGTTTTGACCCACAACTTTGAAACAAATTCTGCCCAGAAAACACATTCTCAGCCTGTAGCTTCCAACTTTGAAAATTCATGAAAAATTCATTTGACATCCAAATTCAGTAAAACTAATTTATTTTGGAAGTAAACATATGAGAGTGTAAAACTGAAAATTTAAGCCATGATCCAATGTCAAAAGGTTAGTGAAATAAATCATCTAAAAATATGTTTTCCAGCTACAATAAAAATATGGACAGCAGATAGTTTTGGATTTTAAAAAAAATTTAGAAATGCTCTAAAATTGTGAAAAAATTCTGAATTGTGTAAAACCCATGGGAGAAGTTCCAGTAAAAATTTCAAGGCAGTTGAAGTATCACAGCTCCATATAAAAATTCATTTCTGGACCGAAAAGGAAAAGTTTCAAATTTCCAGCAACTAGCTTGCAACTTCAAAAATTCATAACTAATTCATTTTAAATCCAAATTACATGAAACCAAAACTAAATGAAAGATAATTGAGTATATTTTCATATTCTATATTTAATTAGACAAGATTAATTTCAAGTTAAAATAGTTTAAGGGCAAAATACAAGTCCTTCTCTTCCATACATGTAAAACACTCAATAATGACATAAAAATACTTCAAAATAATAGATCAATACCTCATTAGAGAATTGAATCTCTAGATACCAAAGCAAAACTAGGAGTTAGGCTAGATCCTTCAAGGGTTTTGAAGAGGAGGATGAGGGGAACAAAAAGTATTCCAAGTTTTATGGTCTAAAGTAAGTGGAAGGGCCTCAAAGATCAAGGTCAATGCCTAAGGCTTCAAGCTCCATCCATAGAGGCTAGGGTTTTCTTGTAAGGAAGAGAATGAAATAATGTGGTTAAGTATGAGTGGAGGAAATAGAAATCCTCCACTCACTATACCATGGTCAACACATACATCTATGGTCAATTGCACAAAAATCCTCCTTTAAAACCATAATCCCAAAGTGGCCCAAAGATATTTGCAAGACTAAATTGTGAACCTACACTTGTCACCAATCCATGGCTCCTTCCTAGGCTTAATCCCACACCTACACTTGTCAACCATCCAAACCAACAAGTGGACCAATCCTAGGCCAACAAGTGAGTGAATCCTCACCCTCCAAATGTCATCATCCAATGCATTAATGCCCTTTTATAAAAGAAGTAAGCAATCAACATGCTTTTCTAGAAAAGTAAAAATACCACTATCATGGAAATCAAATATCATGAATGCATGCAAAACTGGAATCAAATCCGAGTACAAAAAGTGAGGTTGTGCAAGGAAAAAGGATAAACGAGAAAAAAACAAAATGTGAATAGTGTTCGGAAAAATAAAATATGGAAATTACACAATCCCTAAAGGAAGTTTTCAATCCAAGGAAAAGAGTCTCGGAAATCATTCTAGAGCACTCGAGACGACATCAAGTGATGAAAAATCGAACCCAAAAAGGAAAAGACAACGGAAAAAAAAAATATCCGTTAAAATTTGAGAAAAAGAAAAGGAAGAAAAATGACCAGGTCATTACACAAGTTGACCTCCTCAATCACCCTAGTAACAACAAGTGACTTTATCATCCATGCTATAAATTCAACTGATTTCTCAACAACTACCCGAAGGTTTAATTACCATTTCGGTTGTTAAGAGTATCCACTTCCATTTTACTTCCACCAGACGGAACTTAATGCCAAAATGTGAATCACCACTTCTATCCATCTAAGCCGTCTCGTGATCCATTCTATTTGTATGAACTGATATCTTACCAGTTCAAAATAGACCAAATAAAACTGATTGAATTTATCAGTCAACCAATGTCCCAACCAGAATCCTGGCCCTTGCATAAAATCAGCAATCTCTCAACTGAATCCGTAGAAAATGCTCTGTTATTTCCATTTTAGTATAGAAAATGGTTGCAAGGATCTAGTGATCTTTGATGGTCCAGCTCGATTATCTAATAAATATTAGACTTAGAGACTAAATCACTATGTCCCTACCTCCTGCCTGTCCTCCAAACATCTGTTTCATACTTTGAAACATCATGTTTCCACCAGGATAAATAAAAACTAAAGGTTGTGAAACTCAGTGATTGCATTCTCCTTCCAATTTGTTTACAAGAAGTACCGTTAGTTTGGTACCATCAGCTTTCATCTGCACCCATTGTTTAAATTGAAGCATATTCAAAAGCTAACTCTGGAACTAAATTCTTACATATTGATCCGTGATAAACTTACCGATATGAAAAGTCAATTGGTAATTCCATTTATCAAAAGTCAACTAGCTATGACTTTTCCACACACACCGTGCACCTTTTCCTTATTATAGGTGATCGGTCTCACCATCCTATTTTTGAGACACCCTACTTTTTTAATATAACTAAGTGTCAATCTAACTTCTTGTCTAACTTAAAAAAAATATGGAACATCTCCATCATCCAAACAAGTCATCAATTTTGTAGCAACAGCTAATTGTTGCGAATTATGACCCTAAAAAAAAAAATTCCATATTTTATACAGTGTAGAAACTTTGGTTCCTCCTCCAAGTGCAAAACCGACAACTCCTCCAAATGACACTCTCGTGAATAGTGTCTTGCTTAAGAATAGACTGATGAAGATTTAGTCAGTCCACTATTGTAATACCCCTAATTTTAAAAGGATAGTCCTGGTATTTTTAATTAATTATTTAATTACATTTTTAATGGTTTAATTGTTTACTTGCTGGTATTATTTGAATTAATTGTATTATTTGTATTAATTGTATTATTTGAATTAGTTGAGTTGATTGTTTTTTTTTTTCATTATTTGACTTTAATTGAATTATTGTAATTGTTTAATTATTTGATTAAGTTAAAAGTGTTAATTGTAAATTAGGGTTTTATTTTTCTTTTATGATTCACGTTGTAGCTGACTTATGGTTGGAGTAGAATTAGAATTAGGTATTGTTTTAAGTGACGCCTATAAATACAATATGATACGTCTACATAAGGTTACAAAATTACCCTATTCATGTATTGAGAGACAGAGAGAAACAGAGAGTGAATTGGAGAGATTAACAGAGAGGTTCAAGGAGGAAGGAACGGATTTGCTTCTGGGTTGAACCAAGAGCACCGGAGGTGTAGAACGGCAGTCTAGGACATTGACACTAAACTCAGAGATGGTGGTTTAGAGTTTCAAAACTAAAACTGAAGGCAAGTCTTTGTTCTACTCTTTCCCTTAAACTTGTGATATGTGCATGCCTAGGCAGGCTCCAGAGATTAAACTAATACTAAAACACATCTTTTATGCATGTTTAAACAATAATTAATTTCCCTGAATTAATCTGTTATGAATTGCTTAAACTTTCTAATTAAATTTATGCTGCCGTTGTTTTCAAAAGTTGTGTTCAAGTCATATTATGGTTGTATATTAATGGTTTAGGATTAATCTGGGACTGAGACTGAACCCTAGAACAAGTAACAAAAACAGTATAGAGGCTCTGAACTTCGCCAGAGGCGAAGAAGATGAACAGGTTAGGCGTTACGGCTCTCAGAGGAGGAGAGCTGGCTCACCACAAGGGTGGAGCCAGCTCCACCAAGGGGAGAGGCGGTTCCCTTGTTTGAGGGAGGCGACTCCCTTTTCTATTTTTGATTTTTCGTGGTTCTGGGTTCGGTTTGACCTGTAGGGAGCTTTCTCAGTTGTTTCAGGGGCTATGGATAATGTATATAACTGTTACAGAGACATAAAAAACTACTGGGAAACATGTTTATATTAAGATATTGAAGTATGACGGCCCAAGTTTTTCAACACAGTGCGTCAGTGATGAACTGAAAGATGACCCGATAACGGATCCGAAATGCGGAAGCAAAAGACAAACAATGGTCTCTAGAGATACAACACGACTCTAAGACACCATTGTGACCCTCAACGAGGTCACGGAACCCAAAGGAATCAAATGGGGAAGCAACGTTTCAAAAACGAACAAGATTGAACCTAGGGGCAAACTCATCATTTCCAGCTTAAAAGTGGGTACCACTGAGCATACCATTGGAAAGACAATGAAAAATCAATGAACTTAGACTCAAAAATCGCTTGATTCGGAGTCCGGATGAAGAAGATATGGCTTACGGAAGAAGAAGGGGCAAAACGGTCAAAAAGAGGGCAACCAAGAACATCTAACCGGTTAGGAGACCTTCCTAACTGGTTAGGAAACCAAAAATCTTGCCAAAAACACTGCCCATGCACATGTAACCGGTTACAAAACCCCTTGTAACTGTTTACATGTGAAGGAGGCAGAATGGGCAGCCCAAAAACCTGGCAGTAGGGGTTTTTCAGGGAAAAATGGAAATTTGAGGACCAAGCTGACATTTTCTGGAAAAACTCAAAGAAGAAACCCCCCTCAAAATTGAGTTTCTACATAAGTGGCAAGAAAAATAAAAAAATACGCAATGTAAAATGGCCAGAATGCCCTCCCAAGAAAACTGATCCAGAGGGTCCAAAAAGCTGCTAAATTTAAAAACTGAGAGCTGAACTTCGGATGCGATTTCCGATGCCAAGATGTCATTTTCTGGAAAAACACGAAAATGAAACCCCCCTTAAAATCATATTTTCTATTCAACCATGTGAAGAACGGAATTTATTTCCCAAAGAAAATTCCCAAAATACCCTTAGGTCAGAAAATGCAACAAAAGTGTAAATGAGTCCGTAGGAGGCTCATTTCACCAAAGAAGAAGCTTTGCCCGGAAACGACCATGCACGCAAACGTAACTTACCTAGTAAGATGTGCTACAATGGTCCATGGCCTAAAAATATGGCCGATGCAAAATATGACCCCCCAACGGCCAAAATACCAAAAATGAAGTTTGAAAAGAAAACTTGGAATTCAAAACTATGAAATGGTTTCAAAATATCATTTGGCCCTTGGCCACACTTCATACATGATTAATGAATGCTAATGGAAGAATCAAAATGGAATTCCCACACCCAATGCAAACATGGTGAAGCAAAAACTCAATATTTTTCAGTACTTTCATAATATTCCAAGAAGTCAAAATTTACATAGGATACAATTTACATTTCATTGGCCTCCGGCCTCATCTCATACATGTCAAATACATTGTAAAGAGTGTACTCATGTACACATTACATATAAGGAATCAAATGTACACATGTTGACATATAAGACTACAATTGGCATTCCAAGCCAACCTTCACAAAAACGGAAGTCTCCAAGTCCACAAACCATATAAGCATAATGAAGACCTCAACTTTGATTCTTGTACCTGAAATATGCCCCAGTATCGTAGGGGTGAGTAACATAAAGCTACTCGTAGGAAATGAGCATGCATCGACCTACGTTTTACAAGTTGTATGATTTAATCATTGTGGTTCATTCCACCTAACGTCTATGTCAAAGGTGAGACTCAAAGGAGCATCCTAGCTACCTAAGATCATTTCTAGTATCAATCACCTCATTCATGCAATTTTAGCAACATAGGGTCATGCTTACACAAAGCAACAACATAGGGGCATGCTTACACAAAGCAACAACATAGAGATTCTCAAGGTTATCAACTTGAAGTCTAAAATGCAACATCAACTAAATATAATAATTTAGCATAATTAGAATATCTAATACCACACATCAAGACATATCTCTAGGTTATCAACTAGAAATCTAAAAGTGTGAAATCAACTAAATATATCAATTTAGTATGGATGTACTTAACAACATCAAAATCGCCAATAGCTAAAACCACAAGTCACAATATAAACATGATTGCTAACTTGGAATTGAATGCAAAAACAAACAGTGGAATACTTGGACATCACTCTCGGAATTCTGCCGAGACCTCAATGGTTATTCCGGGCACTAACCCGCAGGGAAGACCACCCTAAGTGCGCACTATCTCAATGACTTAGAGGACTCACGTCCCCGTACTAGAGCCAAACCCTAGCCATCTTAACTCAACAATGTTCCAAGATTCCAAAATAAGCCAAATAAGTTCATAACTTATACATATTACTATTACATAGTAACAAGTTAGAAATATAACTCTCAATTGTGCATTATAAACATTTCATATCCATAATGCTGCGAAATCACAAGCCAATAATATATTCATATTAGAAACATACTCTCATGAATATAAACTTAACAACAATGCTCTTCAATGCATATAACACAATCTAGTGAATACATCACAAGTCTAAATCCATGCTCTTAAAATAGAAACAACTTCTAAAACATGATTACATCCATGGATACACAAGATAGAATTTAATTACATCAAAATAATTAAACTCTCTAGATTTCAAATCATTTCCAATTGGCCCCAATTTAATATATGTTAATAGACATATCATGGTCATTATATATATTCACACACAAGCTTAATTAGGCCCATGAAACTACCAAAATAGATTTTAATTAATTCCCTTAATTAAAGTCTCTAGATTTCCAAACTCAACCAAATGCTCTCAAATTAAAGTATGTTTACACACATGCCAAAACTTAATTTAGAAGCATAATACAACTCAATTCCATGCAATGTATGGTCATGAACTTAAATCTTTCACAAAAGATAAATATTAATTAAAAAGAGCAATTCTTATTTAATTAATCCTAAATTAATATATGTTAACCAATATATTAAAACAAGAGTTTCTACCATGCCACAATTCAAATCAAAGTTATATATCATCATGAATTTTAAATCTTATACAAAGAATTAAAAATTACCAACTTTCTAGATTTGATACAAGGCACATATATAAGTTGTATAATCATGGCATACACTCAATAAAACACACACAAAAGCCTAAAACATTTCCTACCTCCATTTGAGATGAAATCTCAAATCCCCACAAAATAAATCGGCTCCGAATCCGACGAAACTCCTAGGTTTTGTCGGGGACGACAACACGAACATGAATCCCAAGGAAGCCCCATCAAAAACACAACTTGACTTCAAACTCGAACTCAAGAAATGGCCAAAACGAGATTCCAATCGTTGGAATCGAAGGCCTCGCCGAGGGGAACAATAAACACAAAGGCATCACCACTTTCTAATGAAGGGAAGAAGTCCAAAAGAGGAGAGAGAAGATGGCAGCCATGGATGGAGCTTGGACTGGCCATGAGAGAGGAGAGAGAGAGAAAAATCTCATTTTTCTTTCTAAGACCTCCTATTTATAGAAAAACTCAAAAAGTGCCCCGAAAGGGCCCCGCCGGGTCCGGAAAAGTGGAATTCGCGCAGACACGCTTAAATGGCAAAACTCCATGAACAAAAAAGATTCTAAATGAGAAAATATGAACAACGAAAGAAGCGGCGTCGAAAACCAAGTCCCAAGCAGAGAGTTATGCTCAAAACAAGTTTGGCGCAAACCGGGGCCAAAAACCCTGAAACTGGAAAACATCGTCCAGGAGGAAATTCTAAGCGTCCGTGACTCGACGAAATGTGAAAATGAATCCCATACGAGGATTCAGGCTCAAAACAAGGCATTGAGCAATAACTTTCATTAATTGCACAATGGTCCCTCCAAAAAGTGAAAATTACGAAACTACCCCAGAATGAAAATATCTTCCAAAAAATATTTTCTTAGATACCCCTGAAATAAAACATCTTCAAAAGATATTTATGAAAAATACCCCAAGAAAAGAAAAAGTTTCCAAGGAACTTTGCATTTATGCCCCTATGGACACCGGGAGCTACTAGAGTACTTTCTCACGAAAGTAAAGATACGTATCTCATAGAAATCATTGAGAATGAAGATACGCGAAGTCAGAAACCAACTCCGAACACAAGAAGTGTGGTTACGCAAACAGAGTGACAAACGAGGAAAAGACGAAATAGGAAAAAAGACGGAATAGGGAAAAGGACGAAAAGTGAATACTGTCAAAAAACGAAAAATGTGGAAATGACTCGGTCCTCAAACAAAATTGTCAATCCAAAGAAAAGAGTCTCGGAAATCACTCTAGAGCACTCGAGACGACACTAATCGATAAGAAACCAAACTTAGAAGGGAAAAGACAACGGAAAAAAAATTTATCCGAAAAATCCGGGTCATTACATGAAGACTGAGTTAACCTAAGGTTAAATAATGAACCTGTATGTGGAAGGTTGGATAATTGATTTATATTGCTTTCTGTTTTTAGCAAATTTGGTTTCTCTGCATGATTTAAAATTGTTAATCATAGCTTAGCTGTGTTATAAGCATATAGTTGTTTATCTAAAAAAAATATGTATGCTTAGATGGGATTAACTGATATTTAAATCTACTGTATGTTGCATCAGTTATGGTACTGTTTGGAGGAGTTAATTTCTTGGCCTTACTTTATTAATTTAAAGGACTGGAATAGGATTTCTATATCTTATATTGGATGCATAATTTGTCATACAAATGTTAGACTATATTTATGCTTATTCTGGAGTATGGTTGATGAATATTTATTACTGTTTTGTCAACTATGTTGGCTGGAGGATTGTATGCACCGGTATGGGACGGTGGCATACTAGGTATGAATTAGTTCAATTACTAAGTCCTATCTAATCTGGATTGAGGTTTGGATTAACCATAAAGGTTAAGTCCTATTCATATTTGTGTCATGTTAATAAAACAATTGAATGACCTACTTTGGTTTCTGGATGGATTGTTATACATATATCAGGCCACTATATCAGATGGATGATATTTTGTATTAGGAGTATACGGACTTTATATATCTATCATTATGGTGCCATGGTATGAGCTTGAGTCTCAGGACCATGGTTAGGGTGCGTATATCGCTTAGGATGGATAGGTACACATGACCACATTATATGCGATTTGCATGGTATCTCTACTCAGGTTGAGATAGACCTATTGGACTAGCGAGCGTCCTATAGTGTGTACTTATACATATATGGACTACTCTAGATATTGTTCAGCTATCTAGGATGTATCTGCGTATCGGGTTTCTGTATGGATCGTAGTAGAATAGGACTTACATGTGGGCCTAACCCACTATTTTATTTTTCAGGTGCTCGTCAGTTCCAGTGTTAGAGCTTGGTCATGCAGAGCAGATACAGACATTCATTCCTCCGACTACATAGGACTACTTCTTTATTTAGTTTTGGATTTTGATTACAGTTACTTCCTTTCCAGTTTGGGATTTTATTAGGGGTCCACTTGAGGGATTCCCGAGTTGTTAAATTAATGGAGTTACTTTGGAGGTTTTGAAGTAATGGATTTTAACATTATTATTTTGGGGATTTTTAATTAGAATTCTTTTCTGCTTTATTATTTATTTCTTAGAAATTGGATTTGTATTCTGTGCTTAATTATATATTAATTATTTGATGTCCCTCAGATCTGTACTCGGACTTGATCACTCGTGGCTCTAGAATTGAGGGGTATCACAACTATCCTCTCTCGGCGTCATTCTAATAAGTACCTAAACCAGCACGAAATCCCCCTTCTGTCTTGGTGACAACTTCTGAAATGTCCAAGAAGATGTTCAGCAATTCCAGCACCTCTGATAAATCATCGTGGCATTACAGTGATCTTTATTTACCACAACCTCACAAATACCGTAATATTAACAACCGCCATTATCATGGCGTTGTAATAATATACAAATCCATACCTAGGGTAGAGTATATTAAACTAATCGTTCCAAATTATTTGACTCGTACTAATGGTTTAACTATCCCATCCCAATTAACGTACCATAATTACGTATGTCTAGGTCCAATAGATTGGCTAGAATTATATATATCTACCAAATCCTATGACCACATGCTCACAATCCTAGCGTAAATAGCATTATTACTTCATGTTATTAAAAACAATAATTGGCTGATCACAAACTTGTGTCCCCAACTAAACCATATTCCTAATCCTAAATAATTAATGAAAATAAAACAAAATATAATCCTACTGAAGACATCGCTCTTTCTAGAAAAGAATGTCTCCTTTGGAATCAACCTTTCCAGATTGGTTCACAATTTCCTTTTTGTAGTTTCATAGGTATCCATCCAACCTCGAATCATAAACTTTAAACATAGCTTAATAGCGACATCCGTTTGCCTAAGCAAATACCAAATACTTAACCTTTATCCGCCTTATACGCAGAATGCAAACCGTCTAACGTGGCTTTATAAAGCAACTTAGAATGTCACAACCTAATAACACATTTTGTTCTGATAAGAACTCTATCAAATCCCCAAACTCCAGAAGAGTACATTTTTATATATCTCTTTTAAAGATAACACGAAAGTTTAACTATATGTAGATTGATCCACACCAACTCTACTAGCATCATTCACTATACTACTAGCGAATAAGATCACCCTCGTGCGATCCCTCATCTTCAAGATTTTAGGATCCTCTTTCTTGGATATGTTGAAATCTCCTCTATTAGAATCCTCTTCGGACCCTACCCCTCGATTGTCTCCTTTTTGAGATCAACTAAAGTCATGTTGGCCCTGATATGCGGTATGATACCCCTCGTTTCTAGAGCCACGGGTGATCAAGTCCTAGCACAGATCCGAGGGATACCAAACAATTAACATTTAAATAAGCACATAATACAAATATCAAATAAGAATAAAATAATAATACACTGAAAGAATTCTAAATTAAAAATCCTCAAAATTTAAATAATAAATTCCCAACTTCCTAATATCTGTACAACTCGGGAATCCATCTAGTGGACCCCTATTCCAATTCCAAACTGAAAAGTAAAATAACTAAAATAAAAAAGATACAAAGTTAAACATGGAAAGTAGTTCTACATAGTCGGAGGAGTGAGTGTCTGCATCTGCTCGGCACGATCAAGCTCTAAGCCTGGAACTTGCGAACACCCGAAAAATAAGAGTGGGTCAAGCCCACATGCAAGTTCTATCCTACTACAATCCATACATGTAATGACCCGGCCATTTTCCTTCCTTTCCTTTTCTCAGATTTTCACGGATATTTTTTTTCCGTTGATCGTTTCCTTTCTGAGTTCAGTTTCTCGTCACTTAATGTCATCTTGAGTGCTCGGGGATGGTTTCCGAAACTCTTTTCCTTGGATTGACGACTTCCTTTGAGGACCGAGTCATTTTCATATTTTCACTTTTGTGACACTATTCACTTTCGTCTTTTTCTCGGTTGTCACTTTGTTGGCATAACCTCACTTTTTGTGTTCGGATTCGATTCCGGTTTTGCATGCATCCACGATATTTAAATTCCATACTATGTGTATTTTTACTTTTGTAGAAAAGCATGCTAAGTGCTTACTTTTCTTGTAAAGGGTATAGATGCATGACTTTTTCGTAATTTTTTAAACTTTAGGGGTTTTGTGTAATTACTGTAAAGTAATTATTTTTCGTCTTAGGGACCATTTTGCAATTTAATTTAGAAGATATTTTCAAAAAGGATTTTTTTGCAATTTTCAGAAAGTGTGACAAGTGTCACACTCTCATTGGTCCACTTGTTGACATGTGTGTGGAAACACTTTGAGGCCTTGGATGAGGACATGTGGATGGTGGAGATTTAACCACTTGTTGGCCTAGGATTGGTGCACTTGTTAGCTTGGATGGTTGACAAGTGTAGGCTTAGGATTAAGCCTACAATGGATGCTTGGATGAGTGACAAGTGTAGGCTCACAATTTGATCTTGCATTAGTGTGTGTGTGAGATGTAGTGTAAGAGCACATAGTGAGTGGAGGATATCTATCCCCTCTACTCAAATTTCATCTTCATCATTTTTCATTTCCTTCCTCTCTTATAAAGAAAACCCTAGCCTCCATGTATGGAGCCTAAATCCTTAAGCTTTGACCTTGATTTTGAGAGCCTTCCATTGATTTCCAAGCTTGAACTTGGGAATACATTTTGTTCCCCTCATCTTCCTCTTCATAACCCTAGAAGGGTTTGCCATTTTGTGTTGATTTTGCCTTGGATTCTAGAGAGACACTTCTCTAGTGAGGTAGGGGATGTTATAGGGTTATATGTTTGTTATCTTGCATGTTTTTGATGCTTATACAACTTGTATGCATGTATTATATTAATTTGAGAAATTATGATTTATGGTAGTTTCCTTATAAATCATTTTAGACTTGGTAAATGGCATGGCCTTGAGTTGATCTTTGACAAATGTTAATTTGAGATGATTTAGATGAGTTTTCAAATCTAGAGATTAAATGAATTTAATTTGATTTAAATTCTAGTAAATTGTGTTTTGCTTGTATCCCATTTTAAATTTGAGATATGGTATGATCATGATTTGGTGCTTATTATATATTAATTTGGGATCATTTGAATAACTTTTGAAATCTAGAGATTTAATTAAAATTGAATTAATTAAATTCTATATGAAGGTATCTTGCTTATTTTGTACTTTTGACTTGATATATGTAATGAGCATGCTATATTGTTCAACATAGATTAAATTGAGGTTATTTGGAATAGATTTGAAATCTAGAGAATTTAATTATTTTGTTTAATTAAATTCTATCTAATGGCTCCATGAATCTATTGGTATTTTAGAAGTTGTTACTATATTCAAATCATGGACTTGAACTTTTTATGTATTCACTTTGTTGTGTTTTGAGCATTGGACAACTTTGTTGTTATATTTATATTCATGAGAACATGTTTTCTTTATGGAATATATTGATGCCATGTGTAGTGAATTGCACACTTTGTAATTGACATTATGTATGTCATTTTAGAATTGAAACTCTAAGGCATGGATTGTGTGGTTTCAGCCTACTTGTGCATGGAAGGTGTTTTCATGCATTATATAAGTTATGTATAAGTTGTGAACTTATTTGGTTTAATTTTGGAATCTTGGAACATTGTTGAGTTGAGATGGCTAGGGTTTGGCTCTAGTACGGGAACGTGAGTCCTCTAAGTCATCGAGATAGTGCGCACTTAGAGTGGTTTTCCCTGCAGGTTAGTGCTCGGAATAACCATTGAGGTCTCGGCAGAATTCCGAGCTTAGATGTCCAAGTCTTCCGTTATTTGTTTTCGCATTTAATTCCAAGTTAACAATCATGTTTATATTGTAACTTGTGGTTTTAGTTATTGGCGATTTTGATGTTGTCAAGTACATCCATACTAAATTGATATATTTAGTTGATTTCACACTTTTAGATTTCTAGTTGATAACCTAGAGAACCTATATCTTGATATGTGGTATTAGATATTCTAATTATGTTAAATTGTTATATTTAGTTGATGTTGCATTTAGACTTCAAGTTGATTACCTTGAGAATCTATATGTTGTTGCTTTGTGTAAGCATGACCCTGTGTTGCTAAAATTGCATGAATGAGGTGATTGATGCTAGAAATGATCGTAGGTATCTAGGATGCTCCTTGAGTCTCACCTTTGACATAGACGTTAGGTGGAATGAACCACAATAATTAAATCATGCAAACTTGTAAAACGTAGGTTGATGCATGCTCATTTCCTACGAGTAGCTTTATGTTACTCACCCATACGATATTGGGGCATATTTCAGGTACAAGAATCAAGGTTGCGATTCTCGTCATGCTTGGATGATTGGTGGACTTGAAGATTTTCATTTCTTATAAAGGTTAGCTTGAAAAGCCATTTGTAGCCTTATATGTCAAAAAATGTATATTTGAATTTAAACATGTAATGTGTACATGAGTGCACTCCTTACAATGTATTTGACATGTATAACATGAGGCTGGAGGCCAATGACATGTATTTGTATTCTATATAGTTTTGACTTCATGAAATATCATGAGAATATTGAAAAAAAATGTTAAGTTTTGTCTCACTATGTTTGCATCGGGTGTGGGAGTTCCATTTTGATTCTTCCGTAGGATCTCATTAATCATTCATGAAGTGCAGCCAAGGGCCAAATGGTAATTTTCAACCATTTGCTAATTTTGGTTTTCAAAATTTCCATTTCAAATTTATTTTCGCCTTTTTGGCCGTCAGGGGGTCGGATTTTGCATCGGTCGTTTTCGGGAGCCACGGACCATTTCCGCACACTCAAAATCACTTATTACGTTTGCGTGCATACTCGTTTCAGCCTAGAAGTGCATTTGGGGTCAAAAGTATGTTTGGTGCAAACTTACATTTTTTGCCGTTTTGAGCCTAAACTGAGCATAAGGGCATTTTGGGGTTTTCACTTAAAAAATAGAGTTTTCTTTTGGTATGGTTGGCTAGAAAACATGATTTTGAGGGTAGTTTCTTCTTTGTGTTTTTCTCAAAAAGGCCCAGAAAGTCCTCAAAATTGCATTTCAAGTCAGCATTTTAGGAGCAGCCTACAGGAGTTCAAGCGCTCTAAATGGGGAGTTCGAGCGCTCGAGCTTTGGGCAGATTTCTTAGGGCAATTTTTGAGCGCTCGAAGTCCTTGTTCGAGCACTCAAAGTACTGTTCACGGGTGTGTGTGTCTTGGTTCAGCACTGCACCTCCGACTTCAAGTCATCATATCTTCTTCGTTTTGACTCCGAATCAGGCAATTCTTGAGTCTAAATTGATCGCGTCAAAATAAGATTTCCAATGGTACTAATTAGAGCTTCAGATTCTTCTCGTGGCTCAAGTTATTCAAGTTTAAGTAAGGTAGTGTCTGTTTTTGGTTCGAACCTGGATAGGGTTTCCCTTCCTTCGACTTCAGAACTTGATATCTTTGTCGCCCGGACTCTGAATCAAGTGATTCTTGAGTCTATCTTTATTAATTTTTTGTTGTCTTTCCAATGGTGTGCATGGTGGCACCCATTTCAGTGTGGAATGACCATTTTGCCCCTAGGTTCATTCTTATCCGTTTTTGATACGTTGCTTCCGCATTTTCTTCCTTTGGGTTTTGTGACCTCCTTGAGGGTCACATTGGTGTCTCAGAGGAGTGTTGTATCTCTAGAGACCATTGTTCTATCTTTTGCTTCCGCATTTTGGATCCGTTTTGGGTCATCACAGGACACACTAGGTTGAAAAATCCAGGGTCGTCACAATACAGAAACCCGATACACAGATACATTCTAGATAGCTCAACAATATCTATATAATACGTAAATATATATATCCACACTACAGGACTCTCACTAGACTACAATGGGAGTCTCAACCTGAATAGAAGGCAACATGCAAAAACACACCCAAAGGTGGGCATGAGTACCTAGACCTAACAGGGTATACCTCAACCATCACAACCAGTTACGCATCCTAATGCATATACGCTCCCTAACCAACGATCCTGAGACTCAAGCTCATATCGCGGTATCATAAATTATATATATACATTTTCATCCAAAACCAATGTAGTGCCGCTCAACTGTTCGTTGCTAAGACACGACATAAAATTAGGATTTAAATGTTTTAATTAAATCTATTACCTTCCTAATACAGAAATATAAACAAACATCCAATATGTCATTCAACTGTTTTAGTTGACAAGACATGAAACCATGTAGGATTTAACTATTTTAGTTAATCCATTCCGTATGTATGAAGGGGTAGGACTTAGCATTTTGATCTAATCCATCCCTAATATGCCACCGTCCCATACCGGTGCATATAATGCATATGATCCATAAATGATGCACACTCATTTGAATATCAAATCCATCCAGAGAAAAACATAATAGCAATCAGATATAGACAAGATCCTATTATGCATCTAGTATATGACTATAATCATATAATTTCCATTTAAATTGTTAGAGTAATGATAAACAATTTAAACTATCCATATCCATCCAATTGACAAGATAGAAACACAGTTTATCAATTATAATCCAGAACAATATAATGATAATTAAAATCATCACTGAGCACATTATAATGAAATTCTTAAACGTAAATTTCATAAAAACCTATAAATCCGCCAATTGATGAACTCTAAACAGTTAAAACATTAATTAATTCCATATAAGCATATTACAGTTTCAGATAGTCAATTATGCTTATTATCGTATTTAATCATGATTAATACTGTTTAATCATACATAGACAAATTGCTAGAATTTTGGTAAGCAATTAAATCCTTCAATCAGCTCAAAAATTGATACAGTTTATAATATATTAAAAATATCAATTTAATCCAACCCAATCGCAGCTATTTCCAGATAATCCCTTACCCTTATAACACTGTTGGAATATGATTAAATATTATTAAATCATATACAAAAGGTTTGCTAAGTTTCAGTAAGCAAACAAATTAAAAGAACAGTATTCCACTTGTAGGCTTTTCTTTCCCTTTATGTTGCTCTATTCCTTAATACATTAATGTGATAATGCTTCCTAATATTTTCATAGGTCCATAACATCTATTTCCATCCTTCAGTGTAATTTAAACAGTTTAGAAATACTCCAGACAGCTCAAACAACCCCTAAAAACCAATTTTGCGCGTTTTATGGCAAGAGCAGGCTCTCACAAATTGAGAGACTGCTCCATTAACATGGAAGTCTGCTCTTAGATGTTGGGAGCTTTCTCTATACACTTGGGAGCCTTCTCCATACACTTGGGAGCGTTCTCCATTCACTTGGGAGCCGTATTCTTCAAAACTGCTCATCTTTTTCACCTCCGGCGAAGTTCAGAGCCTCCGTATTGTTTATTTAACTATCTAGGGTTTAATTTATGTCCCAAAATTAATTATATGCAGGTGTCATACATCATCGACATGAATTAAAACCAGTTTAAAAATCAACTAAATCATGATTAAAACAAAAACATGTATAAACCATTAAACCTTTTAATTTAATGCATTTAAATTCACTTCAACCATACTTATAAGATCAGTTTTAATGTTAATTAAAACCCTGGAGACTACCTAGGCATGCACAGAACACAGGTATACACACAAATGTTGTAAGTTTGTAAATAGAAACAAAATATGGAGCAAATAGTAATTTATTAATATGAAAATTTGAATACAATCCTCTGTAATAATATTCTTTACAAAAAGAATGGTCCTCTGATTCAATCTCCTTTTTTTTGGTTAGTTGGATCCAAAGGGTGCACAGGCTTGTTCTTGAATCACCGTGGAATTTGATGAAGAATGGCACGTCGTTGGATGTGCTTGATATTCTTCACTTTTGGGTTTGGATTCTGAATTTGTGTCTCTGACTTCTGAGTCTCTGGATTTTTGGACTTCTGAATTCTAAATCTGTGTTTGAATTTTTGGACTTCTGAATTCTGAATTTGTGTCTGAATTTCTGGACTTCTGAATTCTAAATTTGTCCTTTGTTGAATTTGAGGAGGAACGACACGTCTTTGGATGTGTTTGTTGTTCGTCTTCAGAGAGGAGAGAATTTGTTGAATTTGGTGAAGAACGGCATGATTTGATATGCTTGGTGTTCTTCGCCTTCAGGTTTGCCCTCGGGACTTCTGGCTTTCTGATTCTCTCAATTTCTGGACATTCTGGATTTCTGAGTCTCTGGATTTCTGGACTCTGAATTTGTGCACCTCTGTCTTCTTCCTCTAGGCCTCTATTTATAGGCTTTTTGGATTAATAAGATAATAACACGTGTCATCTCCTGATAAGGATAAAATTATAACTGGGCCGGACCGGTTATATTATGATAATTATCCTTAAAAATAATTATTCCAAATAGATTTTATTAGGAATAATTATCTGTTTATTTAACCATCTGGGTTGGGCTAATTAAATAATTTAAATGGACCAAGCTTGGGCCAATTAAATAACTTAATTAAACATTAAGCCCATAATGAGTCAATTTGTCAAAACCAAAGCCCACTAAATTTTTAGTGTCTACAAATTGCCCCCACTTCAAGTCCCAAGTTTGACAGGACTTGGTCTCCTTTTTCAAGTGGGACTTGAAGTATCCAACTTTCCTTTTTTTTTTTTTCCTTTCCTTTTCCAACTTTGGATAGTAAGATTTCCTCTTTTGCTTTTCTTTTCAACTTTGGATTGGAATTTTACTTTCATATTTGAACTAAATTATACAAATCCAAATACAAATAGGAGGTATTTTGTTGCCTATATATACCCCCAATAGTATAGGGTTTGACATCAATTCCAATATTCTCTGAAGATTTGTCAGATCACAGCTTTTGAAGACGGTGTTGGATTGCGGCCTCTGCTCGAACGAATAATTAGTATGACTCTTCTTTTTTTCTTTTCTTATTTTTTTTTTCTTTTTTTTTTTTTTGTTTTTCAGCCTTTCCTTTTTTTTTTTTTTCACCCATTTTTTCCATGCTAGAAAATTTTCATCACCCATGTTTTTCACGCTAGAAAATTTTCACGAAATTTTTTTTTTCTATTTTTTTTTCTCTCTTTTTTTTTCCTTATTTTTTTTTCTTTTTTTTTTTTTCACGATTTTTTTTCCACACTTTTTCTTTTTTTTTTTTTCTTTCCTTTTTTTTTTTCTCTCTTTTTTTCACGACACTCTTTTTTTTCACGCTTTTTTTTCTTTCCTTCTTTTTTTTTTTCTTTCCTTTTTTTTTTTCTCTCTTTTTTGCACGAATTTTTTTTTCATCCTTTCCTTCTTTCCTTTATTTTTTTTTTCCACGGCTTTTTCTTTTCTCTCCTTTTTTTTTTTTCACGTTTGTCCTTTCCTTTTTTTTTCTCTCTCTCTCTCTTTTCCCCTTCCTTTTTTTTTTTTCCTTTCCTTTTTTGTTTCCCTCTTTTTTTTTTCTCTCCTTTTCTTTTCACGAATTTTTTTTTTCTTTCCTTTTTTTTTTTCTCTCTCTCTTTTTTTCACGAATTTTTTTTTTTTTTCTCATGATTTTTTTTTCTTTCCTTCTTTTTTTTTTTCACGAAAATTTTTTTCTTTCCTTTTTCCTATTTTTTTTTTCTCTTTTTTTTGTTTCACGATTTTTTTTTTCACTTGCCTTTTTCTTTCCTTCTTTTTTTTCCTTTGTTTTTTCTCTCTCTTTTTTTTCACGCATTTTTTTTTTCAGTGGTGCTAGTCAACCATGGTGTTTTTCAAGAGTTTTATCACCGTTTTGGAGTGAGAACCGACTCTGAGATGTCATGCCACCAGCACAGACAGTGTCATTAGCAGCCACGAATCGACTTGGAGCGCAGCGAGATATGTAGACCCAGGGAGGCTTTACCAACAACTCAGACAATATTATCAGCACCTATTGCCAGAACGTCTTTATTAGCCATGGATCATCCTGCAGCCATTAATAAAGTGTGACGACCCTGGTTTTTAGGCCAGCGTGTCCTGTGATGAACCGTAAGGATGATCCGATAACGGATCCGAATGCGGAAGCGAAAACAGAAAACAAGACTCTAAGAAGTCAAAGTGACCTTCCATGAGGTCGTGAAACTCAACAAGAACTGATGCGGAAGCAAAAGATCAAAAATATGACTAATAAGCCCCCAGAGGCAAAATAGTCATTTCTGAAAACTGTAAATTCGGGTGCCACCGAGCACACCGCTGGAAGGACAACGAAAAACTAATCAAGATGGCTCAAGAATCGCATGATTCGGAGTCCGGACGAAGGAGAAACGGCATGACGAAGAAAAACGAGCACTTAAGGCAAAAAGGGTAAACTGGTAATTATTCAGGAAAAACCGGGTGCAACTGAGCACACTATTGGAAAGACAGTGAAAAATTAGTCAAGTTAAAAAAAAAATTCACTTGAATCGGAGTCTGGACGAAGGAGAAAAGCCCAAAAGAAGAATTGACGTCGCGGCGGCCCGACGAAGGCCATGGCGCACACGGCGCCCATGCACGAGCCCACCGGCGCGCATGCCGGCGCCCAAAGACATGGCTGGTGGCAGCCCTTGGCTGCTGCTACATTTTTTTTGATCTACCCAGAACTGAGGCCTGAAACGGAGGTCAAGACGAGTTTTTCTGGAAAAAAACGAAGAAGAAACCACCCCTAAAATCGAGTTTTCTACCCTACAACGTGGACGGAATCGAAAAAAAATCACCGTGAAATCCCCAAAATGCCCCTAGATCAGAACTGAACAAGAGGGTTAAAAGTTGCTACAGTAACTGTCTGCAACTGAGAGCAAAAACGGGGTAGAAGATGAATTTTTCTGGAAAAACACAAAGAAGAAACCCCCCTCAAAATTGAATTTTCTATATGCATCGCGAGAGAATTCAAAAAAAATATAATGTAGAATGCCCAAAATTCCCCTCCATGAAATCTGGTCATGGAGGTCCAAAAAGCTGCTAAAAAAAATAGAAAAGCTGAACTTTGCGATCGATTTCCGGCACCAAGACGACATTTTCTGGAAAAACACGAAAAAAAAACCCCCCCTAAAATCATATTTTCTATTCAACCATGTTGAAAGAAGAAAATAAAACCACCGTGAATAGTCTAGAATACCCCTAGATCAGAATATGCAACAAAAACGCAAAATGAAATCGTAGGAGACTCAAAACACAAACGATGAGGTTTTGCCCGGAAACGACTATGCACGCAAACGTAACTTACCTATTTAGACGAGCTACAATGGTCCATGACTTAAAAATATAGCCGATGCAAAATCCGACCCCCCAACGGGCAAAAAGGCAAAAATAGACTTGGAATGGAAAACATAGAATCCAAAAATGTAAAATGGAGTCAAATGACCGTTTGGCCCTTGGCCACAATTCACACAAGATTAATAAGACCCTATGAAAGAATGAAAATGGAATTTCCACACCCAATGCAACCATGGTGAAGCAATGACTTACAATTTTTCAAGGTTTTCATAATATTTCATGAAGTTAAAAAGTTGTATAGAATACAATACACATGTCATTGGCCTCCGGCCTCATCTCATACATGTCAAATACATTGAAAGAAGTGCACTTACGTACACATTACATACATGGAATCAAATATACATATTTTGACATATAAGTCTACAAAATGACATTTCATGCAAACATTTGCATGAAATGGAAACTTGAAAGCTACACGACATCTAAGGAATGCTAGGCGTCACAAACCAAGTCGTCGTACCTGAAATATGTCCCAGTATCGTAGGGGTAAGTAACATAAAGCTACTCGTAGGAGATGAGCATGCATCGACCTAGCATTTTACAAATTTATCACCTTAAGGTGAAACATGTTAAAGGGGCTCATGCCACCTAACGTCTATGTCCAAGTGAGACTCAGGGAGCATCCTAAGCTACCTTAGAGTCTAAGCAACAAAAATCATGATATACATGTGTGTATGAAACGAATCATGGTTAGGATAATCCAAAGAACACGACAAGAAGAATGCTTGAGCATAGATTAACATGAATTGCATTTTCAATACAATTGAACTAGGTCTAGAGTAATCCATACAACATGACAAAAACATATTTGAATACAAGTTAACAAGAATCACATTATCCATGCAATTCAATAACAAAAGAGCATGTTATACAATGCAACAAGGTTTAAGTTATCAAACCCATCAACTTAGAATCTAAAGTACAAAATAATAGTAGTGATTCATGCCACCTAACGTCTATGTTATAAATGAATCAATAGGATCAATCCTAAGCTTTATTATAACGTCAAAACACGATTTTCAATATCGATGCAATTTAACCAACATTGGAACTTCCAATACAACGCATAAAGCACAATTTCGCAAGTTAACATCCTGTAACTTAAAATGGAACGACAAATAAGAAACAACAAGTTACAACATCATCTAGTTATCAACTTGAAAATGAAATGCGAAATCAAACAAAGTGGATACTCGGACGTCACGCCGGATCAGACCGACAACATAGTTACTTTAGGGTTACTAGCCCATGGGTAACCTCTCTATGTGCGCACTAGACTATATATAGAGGGACTATCTCCCGTACTATAACCACGTCCTAGCCATAGTCAAACAACGACATCCCCAAGTTTCCAAAATCAACAAGTTGTGCAACAATGCATATATCAACAGGAATATGCAAGATAATCAACTATCTACTAAGCACAACCAAATTTGGAAACCTATATAACACATGCTCTAAATCCACAACTAATATGATATGATGAATGTCGAATCTTCAGTGTGCGATTCGTTACATGCTATGCATGAAAGATGTTAAACATGAAGTGTGCAAATCATTACATAAGGCAATAATATATTCAATAAGGAAAATATATTCTTATGAATACAAACATAGCAACTATGTTATCCAATATTCAAAACATAACCAAATGAATATACAACAAGTCTAAGTCCATGATTTGAATATAGAAACCACTTCTAAAACACAACTAGATCATGGAGCAAATTGATAGAATTTAAATAGATAAACACAATTAAATTCTCTAGATTTCCGATTCAATTCCAAATAACCTCAATTTAATATATGTTAAAGGACATGGCATGGTCATCACCTATATCCATTCTAAAACTCAATTAGGTTGTTGGAACAACAAAGTAGAATTTTAATTAAATCATGCTAATTTAATTACCAAGGTTCTAAAGCAACTTCAAATGGTCCACAATTAATATATACTAGTAAACAAGTCATGGCCAATACAAATATCAAGTTAAAATCTTAATTAAGCTAATGGGACCACAAAATAGATTTTAATTAATTCTTTTAATTAAAATCTCTAGATTTTCAAACTTAACCAAATGCTCTCAATTTAACATATCTTTGAGAACATGTCAAGGACTAATGTAATATCACATTTCAAGCTTATGTCATTCAATTTAAGACCATGTGAATTAAACTTTCACTAAAGTTAAATATAAAACAAAAATTGTAATTCTCATGCAATAAATCCCAATTTAATACATGTGAACAATCATACCAAAACTTAATTTTCTAGCATGCCACAATACAATTCCAAGTTGTATATCACCATGAGGATTAAATCTTAAACATAGAATTTAATTAAATAAAAGGTTTCAAAACCTAACCGAATATTCTAAATCAAATATATGTGAAGCTATATGGCATATAAATCAAGAATATCAAGTCGGAATTTAAATAAAGTGAATAGTGCACTCGGGGCAAATTAATTAATCAAATTAATTAATAATTACTAATTTTCAAAACACCTCCAATCACTTTCAAATTCAACTATGTTGGAGAGCATACTAAGGCCTAATTTAATATGCTAACACATATTGATTTTAAGCTAGTTAAGGCCTTGTGAATTAATTTTTCACCTAAGATAAATATTAAATAAAATTTTTAATACTTATTCAAATGTTCCAATTTTAATACATGACAATGAGCATATCAAGGGGCAATATAAAATTATGCTACATATTTAAACCAAGTCATAAGCAACCGGGAAAATTAGATCCCGTACAAGAAAAATAAATAATAAAATCTCTAGATTTTATATTTAATCATGCAAACAAGTATTATAAGCATCACAAGCATGCTATATAACAAGAATTTAAACCTAGAGCATCTCCTACCTCAATTTGAGACGAAAATCTGAAATGCCATCAAAATGGAACGGCTCCGAATCCGACGAAACTACTAGGTTTTGTTGGGGACAATACCGTGAACATAACCTCCATGAAAGCCCCATCAAAATCATAACTTGACCTCAAAACCAAACTCAAGAAATGGTCAAAACTGAATTCTAATAAGGGGGAAAGGTAGAGCACGGCGAGGGGAACAACAAACGTTAAGGCCGAAAACTTTCCATCAAGGAAAAGTGAACCAAAAGAGGAGAGAGAAGATGGCAGCACCCCTTGGGCTGCTATGGGAGCTCCAGGTCGTGCATGAAGAGGGGAGAAGATGAAAAATGAAATATCTCACCCCTCTTTTATAGAAATCTCAAAAAGTGCCCCGAACGGGCCCCGCCGGTTTTGAAAAAGTAAAATTTGAGCAGACGCGCTCAAATGGCAAAACTTTGTGAACGAAAAAGATTCAAAATGAGAAAATATGAATAATGGAAGAAACGGCATCAAAAACTAAGTCCCGAACAGAAAGTTATGCCCAAAACAAGTTTGGCGAAAACCGGGGCGAGAAACCCAGAAACTAGAAAACATCGACCAGGAGGAAATTCCAAGGGTACATAACTCGACGAAACGTGAAAATGAATCCCATACGAGGATCCAAGCTCAAAACAAGACATTTTGCAATAACTTTCATTAATTGCACAATGGCTCCTCCAAAAAGGGAAAACTACACTTATGGCCCAGAATGAAAATATCTTCCAAAAATATTTTCTTAAAACCGCTGAAATAAAATATCTTCAAAATATATTTACGAAAAACACCCCAAGAAAAGAAAATAATTTCAAAGAACTTTGCATCCATGCCCCTATGGACACCGGAAGCAACCAGAGTACTTTCTTGCAAAAGTAAAGATACGTATTTCGTGGAAACCACTCAAGATGGAGATACATGAAGTCAAAAACCAACTCCGAACACAAGAAGTGTGGTTACGCCAACTAAGTATCAAACGGGGAAAAGACAAAATAGGAAAAAGGATGAAATAGGGAAAATGACGAAAAGTGAATAGTGTCAAAAAATGAAAAATGTGAAAATGACTCGGTCCTCAAAGGAAGTTGTCAATCCATGGAAAAGAGTCTCAGGAACCAATTCCGAGCACTCGAGATGACACTAAGTGACACGAAACAGAGCTCAGAAAAGAAAATTAAACGAAAAAATTTCATTCGTAAAATTTTAGGAAAAAGGAAAGGAAGGCAAATGACTGGGTCGCTACATAAAGTAAAAATAGACTCCGAGAGGTCATGCCACCAGCACAGGCAGTGTCGTCAGCAGCCACAAATCAGCCCAAAGAGCAACGACAGATGTAGTTGGAGAGAGGTTTTACTACTAGCTCATACAACGTTGTCAACACCCGCCGCCAGAGCGCCTTCATCAGCCATGGATCATCCAGCAGCCATTGATAGAGCAAAAATGGACTTCGAGAGGTCATGCCACCAGTACAGGTAGTGTCATCAGCAGCCACGAATCAGCCTAGAGAGCAACGACAAATGTAGATGGAGAAAGGTTTTACCACTAGCTCAGACAACGTTGTTAACACTTGCCGCCAGAGCATCTTCATCAGCCATGGATCATCTAGCAGCCATTGATAGAGTAAGACCAGACTCTGAGAGATCATGCCACCAGCACAGGCAGTGTCGTCAACAGCCATGAATCAGCCCAAAGAGTAACGACAGATGTAGATGGAGAGAGGTTTTACCACTAGCTCATACAACGTTGTCAACACCCGCCGCCAGAGCGCCTTCATCAGCCATGGATCATCCAACAGCCATTGATAGAGTGAAACCAAACTCCGAGAGGTCATGCCACCGGCACAGGCAGTGTCGTCAGCAGCCATGAATCAATCCAGAGAGCAACGATAGATGCAGTTTTCATTAGCCACATATTAGGCATCAACTATTCAGAGAGTAAGCAAGAGGTCATACCACTAGCATTGTTAGCCATCGCCAGAACGTCTTCATCAGCCATAGATCATCCAGCAGCCATTGATAGAGTGAGACCATACTCTGAGAGGTCATACCACCAGTATTGTTAGCCATCGCCAGAACGTCTTCATCAGCCATGGATCATCCAACAGCCATTGATAGAGCGAGACCATACTCTGAGAGGTTATACGACCAGCACATATAGTGTCGTCAACAGCCATGAATCAATCCAGAGATTAGACATCAACCATTCAGAGAGTAAGAACAAACTCCAAGAGGTCATACCACTAGCATTGTTAGCCATCGCCAGAGCGTTTTCATCAGCCATGGATTATCCAACAGCCATTGATAGAGCAAGACCATACTCCAAGAGGTCATGCGACCAGCACAGACAGTGTTGTCAACAGCCATGAATCAATCCAAAGAGCAACAACAAATGTAGTCTTCATTAGCCATAGATCAGACATCAACCATTCAGAGAGTAAGCACAAACTCCAAGATGTAATACCACTAGCATTATTAGCCATCGCCATAGCGTCTTCATTAGCCATGGATCATCCAACAGCCATTGATAGAGTGAGACCATACTCCGAGAGGTCATACCACCAGCATCATTAGCCATTATCAGTTTTGATGATGATTTCAAGCCAAAGCTCTGCCAAAAGATCTGACTCAGTGTACAAGTTTACTTATGCATCAGACACCAGTAGCCACTTGACATGAAGTTACCGAGTTACGCAAGTGTGCTTGTGCATATCTATCTCAAAGATAGAGCTCTGTTGCAAATGCTGTAAGGATGTGACAGACAAAGTTTGCATGCTTATGCCTCCGTGTAGGGATTTATTTTTACTTCAGCAATATCTTGGCGACACAGTGAATTTTCCTTGACGCAATACCTCAATAGAAAACCAAATTTCTCTTTCAGCAACACCTCGGCAACAAACAAAATTTTTTTTTAGCGACACCTTGACGATGAGTCAAAATTTTGTTGCAGCAACACTTTGGCAATGAACCGAATTCTTCAGCGATGCCTTATCGACAAGTCAATTTTATTTATTTCTTCTAGCCTTACCTCGATGACAAACAATTTTTTTTTTCTTCAATGATAGCTCAACGAAAATCTTTTCTAGCAATACCTCGGCGGTGAGCAGAATTTTTCTTGGCACTTACAGTCTAGCGACGAACCATTTTATTTCTTCGCAACTACACTTTGCCGGATCAAAATTTCCTTTGTAGCTACAATTATGGTGATGAACCAAAATTCTTCTTTGCAGCTACGTTTTGGCAGTGGGCCAAATTTCTTCCTTGTAGCTACAATTTGGCGACAGACCAAAATTTTCTTTGCAACTACACTTTGGTGGCATGCGAAGTTGACAGGTGCGACGAACACTTTTGATATCACATGATGAGTGACAAAATCTTGAGAGTGACCCAAGTTGAAAATTTGTGATAAGCGACAATAATATCTTGACAGTAAGCCAAGTTGATTAATTGCGACTAGTCATTTTGATATCTTGTGACGAGCACACTTTGCCATTTTGCATACTCTGAGGATTTTTTTTTTTTTTTTTGTTTAGCGTTGTACTGAACTTAAAATAAAATTCTAAGCTGCCTATGTACCCTCAAAAGAGGGATCAAGTCATCACGTAGTTCAGTAGAGACATGTGTTTTTTCAAAAAAGTTTATACTTGTGTCATAGAGTCTTTTTTTTTTTTTTTTTTTTTTTTTTTGTAAACAGTTTATACTCATGTCAAAGAGTTCTTGATTTTTTTTTTTTTCAAGTGGACAATTTATACTCGTGCCAAGGAGTGTTGTTTTTTTCTTCTATAGATAGACAGTTTATACTCATATCAAGGAGTGTCAATTTTTTTTTTCAGGTAGACAGTTTAAGCTCGTGTCCAAGAGTGTCATTTTTTTGTTTGGGAGACAGTTTAAACTCGTATCAAGGAGTTCTTGATTTTTTTTTCTTTCTAGGTAGATAGTTTAAACTCGTGTCAAGGAGTGTCATCGACAGTTTAGGCTCGTATCTGGGAGCACCATCGACAGTTTAGGCTCATATCTAGGAGCATTTTAACTGTAATAATTTTCCTTCAACTTTGTAAGAATCAGACGACAATCCAAACTTATACTGGAGGGCACGAACTATCTCGTCGTCACTTTGAGGATTTTCTTCTTGATTTCCTTGACTTAAAGTTCCTTGTGATTTTGCACTTTTGGTTGAAGTCATTGTTGTAGCATGGTGCATTTCTTGATGCAAGTCTTTCGAGATGATGATTATAATGAAAGATGAAGCTATTTCATCATCCTAGTTAGGAAGTATATTGTCTTCTTCTTCGAACTCACTTCTCTCATCTTCTTGAAGGTTGTCGGATATATCAGGAACATCTTCTCTAGCACCATGATTTTCCATGCTAAGCTCCATGTCGTGGGCTCGAGTAACAAGCTCTTCAAATGTGCGAGGCTTAATCCCTTGTAGGATGTAAAGAAGCTCCCAGCGCATGCCCTGCATACATGCTTCAACTGTAGAAATTTCAGACAAACGATCCTTGCAGTCAAGACTTAGAGCTCGCTAACGGTTGATGTAGTTAACCATGAGTTCACTCTTCATTTGTTTTGTATTTGTAAGCTCCAGCATACTAACAATACGACAAGTGCTATAGAAACAGTTGAGAAATTCTTGTTCCATTTGTTCCCAACTGTCAATACCTCCAGCTTTGAGGTCTGTGTACCAATCAAATGCATTCCCTTTAAGGGAATGAACGAATTACTTGACAAGGAGATCTTCGTCTGTACTAGCATTACCGCAAATCTCTATAAAGTGTGCGACATGTTGCATGGGATTGCCTTTTCCGTCAAACTATTGAAGCTTTGGAGGTTGATACCCAACCGGCATTTTTAAAATGTCAATTCTTTCTGTGTAAGGCTTTGAGTACATGCGAGCACTTTGAGCAACACCACTGTATTGTTCTCTTACGCAATTCACGAGCATGTCTTGAAGTTGTTGGACAGAAAGTGAGGTGATGGAGGCAACATCAATTGTTGGATTAACGGGCACATCATTTTGATCATCAATTGGAGTGTTCTCTAGCATGGAATTAGAATGAGGAATTCGGCCTTTGCTTGACTCAGCATTGTCATCACGTAATTTTAACTTTTCTATCAGCGAGGCAATTTTTAGATCTTATTCCTTAAGAGAGTGTTGTAATCTTTCAATTGCACGGGCCATAGTCGTCAATTGCTTTTCATATGAGGTAGTACTCGTCATCATGACTGGCATAGTGATGGAGTCAGAAAAAATCTTTGGCCTTGGTTGGACTAGCCTTGAACTTATGACTGGAGCAACCTTTGAGGTTGTAGGAACCCTCCTCCTTGCCCCTAGCGAGGTGGAATTTGAACTTGTGACTAGAGCAACCTTTGAGGTTGTAGAAACCTTCCTTCTTACCCCCAGCGAGGTGAAGGCGGTATGAGTTTGAATTGTTATTTTGACAAATTTGGCAGAATTGACTCTTATCGCATCGTGCTGTCTTTTGGCAGTAACGAATGATTTAACCATGCTCCACATCATTGAACTTGTAGAGGTGTTTGTACCACTTGACGAAGTTACAACCTTCTTGCCACCTTTTATGATGGTATTGATGTTGTCCGTCATGACCGTGATGTCTTTAGTAGTGTTCTTGTTCTTCGTCTAAATCTTGTTGAAAGTTATAGAATCTGAGGATGAATTTGTTGAGGATTTGATGTAGGAGAAAGAGATGAGAGGTAGAGGAGGTCCCACCGGGTGTGCCAAAAATTTGTACACACAAATTTTGTAAGTCTGCAAATAGAAACAAAATATGGAGCAAATAGTAATTTATTAATTTGGAAAATTTGAATACAATCCTCTGTAATAATATTCTTTACAAAAAGAATGGTCCTTTGATTCGATCTCCTTTTTTTTGGTTGGTTGGATCCAAAGGTTGCACGGGCTTGTTCTTGAATCACCGTGGAATTTGATGAAGAACGGCACGTCGTTGGATGTGCTTGATATTCTTCACTTTTGGGTTTAGATTCTGAATTTGTCTCTGACTTCTGAATCTCTGGATTTCTGGACTTCTGAATTCTGAATCTGTGTTTGAATTTTTGGACTTCTGAATTCTGAATTTGTGTCTGAATTTCTAGACTTCTGAATTCTGAATTTGTCCTTTGTTGAATTTGAGGAGGAACGACACGTCTTTGGATGTGCTTGTTGTTCTTCATCTTCATAGAGGAGAGAATTTGTTGAATTTGGTGAAGAACGGCATGATTTGATGTGCTTGGTGTTCTTCACCTTCAGGTTTGCCCTCTAGATTTTTGGCTTTCTGATTCTCTCAATTTCTGGACTTTCTAGATTTCTGGACTCTGAATTTGTGCACCTCTGTCTTCTTCCTCCAGGCCTCTATTTATAGGCTTCTTGGATTAATAGGATAATGACACGTGTCATCTCCTGATAAGGATAAAATTATAATTGGACCGGACCGGTTATATTATGATAATTAACCTTAAAAATAATTATTCCAAATATATTTTATTAGGAATAATTATTTGTTTATTTAACCATCTGGGTTGGGCTAATTAAATAATTTAAATGGACCAAGCTTGGGCCAATTAAATAACTTAATTAAACATTAAGCCTATAATGGGTCAATTTGTCAAAACCAAAGCCCACTAAATTTTTAGTGTCTACAACAGGTTTAAGGAAAAGAGTTAGAATAGAGACTTGCCTTCGGTTTCAGTTTTGAAACCTTAAACCACCATCTCTGAGTTTTCCGACAGATTCTGGACTGCCGTTCAACACCTCCGTTGTTCTTGGTTCAATCCAGAAGCAATCCCTTCTTAGTTCAGCCCTTGTCCCTAGCCAAACCCTAACTTTCCCTTCTCTGTTTTCCTCTCAAAACTCTCTGTATTTCGTCGCCTCCACTGCTACGTGACTTGGGTTCTAAAAACCCTTAGCAGACCTATACAAGTATTTATATAGGCTTATACAACCGCAACCCTAATTCTAATTATATTAGGAGATGGAAAAAAACAATTAACCATATAGCTAAGTCGGCTATGACCTAAAAATATAAAACCCTAAAATCATTATTAATAAACCAGTATAAATGTAATTATTAATAAATCCTAATAGTTAATCTTAATCCTATACACATATATATATATACATGTATATCCATCCATGGGTAATAACTGTACCCATAAAATCCCATATCCAAGCCCAACTCCGTTGTTTAACAACATTAATTTAATTTAAAACATATTTTATCATTTAAACGAATAAAACAATTAAATCAATTTAAACAATTAAAGCAAACCCACATAATCATATAATTAAATTACACTATTAACCAATTAAACAATTAAAAAAATACACTATTAACCAATTAAATAAATACACAATTAACCAATTAAACAAATATATAATTAAACACAAAAACACACAGCCACGTAAACAACTAAAAATGCCCAAGAAATCAAAGTTAAATTCCAATTTTATCCTTCTGAAAACTAGGGGTATTACATGCGGTGACCTAACACATACACCTTAATCCTTCCTTGGCTTACACTTTCCAAGTAATGCCAACCCCGAAACTAAACCTTCGATCCCAAGTTCTGCTTCTAGCAAAGAACTCAATAACGTACTCCTTTATTCTTTTGGGTCTTTATTGCTTATGCCTTGGACCCAATCGTCCTTCTAGTGTCAACCATTCCATAACTATGGAATATAATCGATATCAACTCCTCCTAACGAACCATAAATAGAGTACAACGAATCCTAATATGGGTTCTAAGTTTTAAGAGACGCAACGCGAAAGTCCTATAACGAAAGATACTCTTAAGTACATTTGAACCTGGAGTGCTCTGAGACCAACAGTGATACCCCCGGATTTTAGGATGCAGGTTGGCCAGGCCCACGCCCAAATACCTGAGGATATCAAAAATAAATGGCAATAATCGAACACAGAGTACAAAATAGATAAATAAAAATAATTAAATGACTGAAAGAAACTAAAATGATAATCTATTAATAAAACCTAAGAATAAATTTTCATTAATAAATTATTCTGATACAATTAATCCTCCAATTTATATAACTCGAGAATCCAAACTATGTGGACCCCTAAAAAACCAAAACTAAACAGATGATAGCAATAACTGTCTACATCCAAAAAATGAACCATAAAGGAACTCCTAAGTAAATAATCCGGAAGAGTGAAGTAGACGATCCCTGCTCAGCATGAATAATCCCTACTCTTGACGAATACCTAAAAAATGATGGCGGGTTAGGCCCACAAACAAGTTCTACTCTACTACAGTCCAAGCAGAGACCCGATATGCAAATACATCCTAGATAATTCAACAATAACTAAATAGTCCATATATGTATATATGTACACACTATAGGACGCTCACTAGCCTATAGTTCTGTCTTAGCCTGAATAGAAGGTAACATGCAAATCGCACATCACGTGGGCATGTATACCTACACCCACTAGGGAACAACAACTATGTCCAGTTATCCATCCTAGGCGATATACGCACCCTAACCATGATCCTGAGACTTAAGCTCATATCACGGTACTATAATCATATATATAAAATCCATCTAAAACAAGGTATGTCATTCAACTGTTTATTGACCTGACATATATATAAGTGAGACTTAACTTTTATAGTTAATCCATTTCTTATTTCAGAATAGATAGGACTTAGTATTTTGAACTAATCCGTCCCTAGTATGCCACCATCCCATACTGGTGCACACAATTCACAAATCAAATAATTGATGCAATAAATGAAAATTTTAATCATCAATTTAAGTAGGACTTAACTTTTATAGTTAATCTATTTCTTATTTCAGAATAGGTAGGACTTAGTGTTTTGAACTAATCTATCCATAATATGCCACTATCCTATACTGGTGCATATAATTCATAAATCAAATAATTGATGCAATAAATGATAAATTTAATTATCAATTAAAATCCAGAGCATAATATACTAATAATCAAAAATATACACTGAGCACATTATACTGAAATTCCAAAAGTAATTTCATACCAATCCATTTAATTTGCTAAAATAATAACAAGCTACTGAAACTTCCATACTCCTTGACATCATGCAAATAAATAACAAAATTTCATGATGTCCAATTATATTAGCATACTAGCATATACTAACTATTTTGGGGTTTTATCAGGTTGATCTAAATCATTTACAACCCCCCACTAACATCCAAAATTCCATTTCAACCCCTGAATTGCCAAAAATGCCCAAAAATACACCTTCTGGTGTATTTAAACAAGGGAGTCGGCTCTCTCTCTTATGGAGCCGGCTCTTTTACTTAGGGAGCCAGCTCTCTCTCACACAGAGAGCCGTAGCCTCATTTGGTTCATCTTCTTCGCCTCCAAAGACGTTGCAGAACCCTCTGTAATGTTTAGTATGGTTTCTAGGGTTCAATTTATGTCCCAAAGTTACCCAGAAAACTTATAAACTCCATAATACATCATTAACAGAAATTTAGAACACATATGAGAAAATAATTTATACGAAGAATCAGATTAACTTTACGACACATTAATAATTTAACTTTAATTTAATAAGCATACAAGATCAATTTAATGTCCGATTAGAATCCTAGAGATTATCTAGGCATGCACAAAACACTGGTTAAAGGGAGAGAGTAAGAATAAAACTTGCCTCTAGGTTTCGAATTGAAATCTTTAACCGTCCTCTGTCTAGACTTTCCGGCGATCTCTGATTTTCATCAACTCCTTTATTGCCCTAGGTTCAACCCATGAGCAAGCCTCAATAGCCTCTCCTTGGGTCAGTCCCTTGTTCCCAACCAAACCCTAATTCTTCCTCTTAGTTTTCTCTCAAACCTCTCTATAATTCCCTCTGCCTCCACTGCTCCGTGAATAGGGTTCTAAACCCTTGGCAGATACATAAGGTTATATTTATATAGGCTTATCAAAACCCTAATCCTATTCATAACCTACATCTAATAAGTCGGCTAATCATAAAAGAAAATAAAATAGAATAAAAATAAAAATATAATTACATATACCTATACAGCCCTATACGTGCTAACCTAATATATACATATAATTTATAATTATATATATATATATAACCTATTAACATAATATTACTATTATTATCATACAAATAAATAATTAATAATAATAATATTCTATCCTTCTAAACATATATACTCAAGTATATATACAACAAACCCTGTATAGGTAATTATCTGTACCCATAAGCAACCTCTATTCCAATAGTCCATGAGACCTAACTGTTGGTCCATTACTACTATCCAAATCCCTCATTTTTAAACTAAAAATAAAATAAAACATATATTTAACCAATTAACTAAAGAATTACATTTAAATCAACACAACAACAATTAACAAACAAACTCATATAACAATTAATTTAAAACTTATGCACACACTTATAATTAAACAAGTAATTCATTTAAACATATAACATAAAGCCACATAAACACATAGCCACGTAAACAACTAAAAATGCACAAGAAATAAAAATTTAAATTCCAATTATATCCTTTTGAAAACTAGGGGTATTATAACCCTCCACCACTACTGCCTTCGCACTTTTTGTTGGAGGCTTGCAATAATTGATAAGAATGAGGGATATTATTGTCAAGAAAAAAATAATCTTAAAGATAGAGTAAATTCAAGAAATGTGCTCACCAAACGTCTCTCTCATGAATTCCTTCCAACAAATTTCCTTTTATAAAGGCCTTTATAATGAAGGACTTTTGATATGAGAAAACTCCCCCAAACTAGGCCTAAATGTCTAAGTTTAAAAGTCATTTAGAATATACTAAAATGCCTTGCACCACCATGTTCCAGTATTCTTCATTTTCTAGTTATGGACGTATATAATTTTTTTTATTATTGTAATTCTACACACACCTTAGAAAAGAGTATTCCAAATGTTTTGAGATTGCCAAATTTTCTTAAATTATCTATCGCAAAGAACCAAAACCAAAATATTTAATTAAATTAGGGCTCATAAACTATCTTCTCAAACATATCCTTGAAATTTTCATGTCCTATCACCTCATCGAGAATTTTGTCATTGAAAACTACAATAGAATTCATTTCATTGTCCTTCTCCTTCTTTTGGTTTGTGGAAGAGAACACGAGCTCAGATATACGGTCTTTCTCTGCCTACCTATAATACTTGTCTCCCTCTGTAGTACAAGACTTCATCGGATAGTGAGTATGGACAACTTTATTTTGTCCAAGCTTATACGTCTAGCTTATAGCTTGTCTTTCTACAAATGGATTCCAAACAACATCAAGGAGAACAACCTTTGAAGCATCAACAAAAATTTTTCCCTCAAAACATCATTTTATTAATGCAAGCAATACCTTTGCATCATTATTTGGATAATTGAAACGTTTATCGTATATTGTCGGTGCTTTCGGTCGAGTTTTCGTTACATTTGAAACAATTCTTTCGCTTCATTCCAATCAAAAACTTATTTAGGCATATCCTTTATTAATTCTACTGGGTGGATGAATTAACTAAAGATTATTACTTTCTCGTTCCTTACGTCACTTAACTGGATGATTCCATGACAAAACTTGTTTTAACACTGCTATTAGAATTAAGTTTGAGCTGTTCTAATTTATTATGATCAATGATGGAATTCGCTTTGTTAAATAAAGAATAGTATAATAACAGAGAAATGGTGGACAGAAGCTAGTGCTACCTTATGCTCATATTAAAGCATGTATGATAAAGCTTATACTTTCTTTATAAGATGCTTCTGTGTGATACCCTCCCAATTTCGGAGACACGAGTTGATCAAATTCTCACCCAAAACTAGGGGATATCAAAA
Source organism: Cornus florida (assembly GCF_030987335.1). NCBI lineage: Eukaryota > Viridiplantae > Streptophyta > Magnoliopsida > Cornales > Cornaceae > Cornus > Cornus florida. Next base: position 69,840,002 of record NW_026775577.1, read on the forward strand.
CAAATTGATAATAAACGAACACACAATACAAATGAATAAATAATAAATAAATAATCCTCCATAATACAACTCGATAATCCGTATTTTGGACCCCTAATAAAACCCCATAACTAAAAATAATAATAAATCTATAAAAGTGAATAATAAAGACATAATGAAGAATCCTACGTCGATGATGATAAGCGCCGAATATTGCATATTCAAGCGCCCTTATTTGTATTAGTTAAGTACATTAGTTAATTATAATGTATAGTTTAGCTTTATCTATTTATTTCCATCTTCTTTCAGGTTGGTTCCCCTGAAAATAGTTGAAAGAATGGTCTTGACAAACTCTTGAAGAATCAAAGCATGCCGTTGCTGGGGACCGTCGTTTTGGTCAAGCTGCTTGATTCAATCAAGCGTATGAGTTTTGCGGCATAGCGCTCAGCATGAAGATAGCGTCAAACGGATCGATCCAAAGTGGCTCAAGAGAGGAGTGAAGGCTTTGAAGCCAAGCACCATGGGCGCCCGCCGCAGATCCGCGGGCACCCGCCAATCACTCCAGTGGACATCCTCAGATTTCAAGCACCCGCGGGCGCCCGCCGATCTGCGGATAGCAGATCAACTGCCCCTGAATTTGTGCTGAAAGTTGTCCCCTTGACCCTTTTCTATGGTCCTGATTTCTCCTAGGGTTGTTGGGGCACGAAAATGGAGGGAAAGGGAGATTATTTTGTGTAGATAAGGGGCTTGAGGCTAGGGGGAGAGAGGATCACATTTTTGGCTAAGGTTAGAGAGAGAAATATTGAGTTTTGAGGGGTTTGTGTATTTTGGGTCCTCTAGGAGTGAAAATGGGGAATTTCTTCATCTCTTCTCCTTCCCCCATTGCTCCTATGGGTAACTAACTCCCTTTTCAGGGAGATGATGAAGCCCTATTGTGTAAGTATGGCTTAGTTTTGGTTTAATTTTGGGGTAATACTATATATATGTGGCTTTTCCATGAGCTAGAGCATCTTACATGTTGTAAGGAACTTCAATGTCTATAAATGATCATTTTGAGTTAAAGATCTTGTCTTAGATTGTTTCCTCTTATGATTATATTGTTTACATTTTCATAGTGACAATGGAGATGAGTTTGTGGAAATGTTTTTATTGGCATGTTTTATAAGAACTTGTTAGTCCATTGCTTAGAGCCTCCCTTTGATGGATTAATCTTAAATCTTGATTTCATGTGCTTTTATCATTTAATTCAGGGTTTGATAATTTCTAGCTTAGTGAGCATGTCTAAGGCTACACCTTAGTGTAAGTAGTCAAAGCATGTAAATCTTTGATAGGTTATTCTTGCCTATTGATTTCATGAATTTCTTGAAGGTAATGTAGCAATTTTGTGTTGTTGCATTCCATAGTCACATGTATATGTTGTTTCCCCAAGTAAATCATGTTCGAGCATGCTTATAGATAGGTAGTGGATTCACTTCCCTAGTCCTCCTTACTCATTTTCTTTTCCTAAACTCCTTGCAATTACTATTTTATGCATTTCTTAATTCTTAATTTAAGTGACAATCCAAACACAACTCTATACCCCTTGTCATCAAACTAAAAGTGAATTCAAAGACCTTGGTTGCCATAAACTAGCAATCCCAGTGGTTCGACTTACCCAACCAATAGCCCTATTTTACAATGATTTGTGCTATTGCAAAGGGTTGATTTATTATAAATCGAATCTTTAATCGATTAGATGACACTAGAAGAGTGATGAAGAGAAGTTTCTGATTTATATGAGCAACCTATAATCCTACTACTGACAAGAAACTGAAAAATATAACAACAAAGGTGGGTCAAAACCCACGAATAAGTCCCTTCTACAACAACCCAACCAGAGACCCGATAAACGATACATCCATATCTAACTTATGCAATATCTACATAATCTGAAGAAAAAAAAGGGTAAAGTAATCCCTTATTTCATTTATACTAGAAACTGTAGGGTACAAAGAATTTATAGGTAACCTATAATTAAATCTCCTTAATTCTAGCTGCTAATTACAGGAAAGAAGATCAAATCTAATAACTAACATATTTGAAAATATAAAAATCAAGTAACCAAATCTCCTACTTTCTATATTCACAAATTCAACTTAACTAAAATAAAATTCTCTTCCCTAGAAAATAAGAATCTAAATCCAGAATTCAACACTCCCCCTCAAGCTGGTGAATAGATTTCAATCATTCCCAGCTTGACGATTAAAACATCAAAATTAGTTATTGGAAGTGCTTTAGTAAGGATATCTGCAATTTGACGACATGTAGGAGTATACACCATCTTGATTATTCCTTCCTCGATATTCTCTTTTATGAAGTGGCGATCAATCTCCATGTGCTTGGTTCTATCGTGGTGAATTGGGTTCTTAACCATACTTATTGCTGCCTGATCGTCACATAACATCTTCATTGTCTTCTTAGTTCGAACTTTTAATTCTTCAAGTAGTCTTTCCAGCCATATTCCTTCGCATATACCGTGAGCCATAGCCCTGAATTTGGCCTCAACACTGCTTCTTGCAACTACAGACTGCTTTTACTTTGCCATGTAACAAGATTTCCCCAAAAATAAGTGCAATAACCAAAAGTAGACCTTCGGCCAGTTATAGAACCTGCCCAATCAGCATCTATGAAAATCTCAACTGCCTTATTTGTTCCTTTTCAAAAGTAAGACTTTGCCCAGTGTCATTTTTAGGTACCTGGGGATCCGATATACAGCACCAAGATGTTCATCAGTAAGATTATTTATGAATTGGCTTACCACATTAATCGAGAATCAATGTCAGGTCTTGTATGAGAAAGATATATGAGTTTCCCAACAAGTCTTTGATACCTTCCTTTGTTCACTGGAGAGCTTATTTCTTTCATTCCCACTTTACAAGTTGAATCCATGGGAGTATCAGTAGGTTTGTATCCTAGCATTCCTGTTTCCTTTAATAAGTCAAGAGTATACTTACACTGAGAAATAGAAATACCCTTTCTGGTTCGAGCTACTTCCATGCCAAGGAAGTATTTGAGTGCTCCCAAGTCCTTTATTTCGAACTCCTTAGCAAGAATTGTTTTTAACATGCTTATCTCCTCTTCATAATCTCCAATTAGGATGATGTCATCCACATACACAATAAGAATGGTAGTTTTCCCTTGAGGTGAATGTTTGGTAAACAAAGTATGATATGATTGTCTTTGAGAATATCCGTGTCTCTTGATTGCCTTTGTGAATCTATCAAACCACGCACGAGGAGACTGTTTGAGACCATACAATGACTTCCGTAGTTTACAGACTTTGCTGGCATTGTTCTTCGTTTCAAACCCTGGAGGAATTTCCATGTAGACTTCATCTTCCAAGTCACCATTTCACCATTAAGGAAGGCGTTTTTGACATCCAACTGGTGAAGGGACCAATTTAAATTCGCTGCCAGTGACAAAAGAACTCAGACTGTATTAAGTTTAGCTACAGGAGTAAACGTCTCCTGATAGTTAATCCCATATATCTGGGTGAACCCTTTAGCAACTAGCCTTGCTTTATACTGATCTATACTTTCGTCAGCCTTATAGTTGACATTAAAGATCCATTTGCATCCCACAGGTTATTTCCCTTTTGGTAAATTCGTATTATGGACCATTAATAAAATTCCATTGAAGACACAGATTTTTATTGTGCATCTTAAACCATTAAAGCCAGTAGATTATGTTTAATGCCTGTGTTTTAGTTTCAAAAGTATAATGCACATTTCTAGAAGTCATGATATCTAGGATATCAATTTGCGTGGCTTCTCAATGTCTCTTGATACCACAACTTCATCTGACCCGTGTCTAGAACCGTTGCATAATTACAATCGAGTTAATCTCACCTCGAAACAATTCAGTATTAATTCTATATTTGTTTTATTATTCAATTCAAAATAATACACCCCATTTTAGTATTTTTTTTTTCCTTTTTAGATGCCTACAACTTTATATCAGAATATGTCATCTTTTTCTGCATCCACTAATCAAAGTAAAAAGAGCAAGCAAGCAACCCCAAGTTTCTTATATTTGGTTATTCTACTGACTGACTAGCCTTAAAAATTGAGAAAAATAAGATCAACATTAATCTTGAATAGAACTTGCAAATCAATCCTTAGTTTAGGAAACTCTGGATTGGGAACAACTTGTATTGCTGAGCAACATCGTATTGTTAAACCTAAGCTTGGAGGAAGCTAGATCAAACTCGAGCAAATTGTTTTCCAATTGATGCCCACCTAACACTATTGAAGTCATTGGGTTAAACACTATTGTTTTCCAATTAATCCCAAGTTGATACTGAGTTGTTAAAATTGCTCCTAAGTTGTTGCTTGTTTGCTGATTTTTTTTTTTTTTTTTTTTTTTTTTTTTTTTTTTTTTTTTTTTTTTTTTGTGCAGTTGCAAATAAAAGATTTTAAAGTAAGACAATACTCTTACTCGCCTATTGGCACTTCCAATGACTTGTACTCCTATGTGAGGGGAGAAGAGAGAAGGTGTCGTGTGCAGATGCTTAGCTTGGGGCCTACACCAAGTAATATTTGGGGGTATACCAAAGTGGAGCTCATTAACAAAGCCAAAAAATTTGATGAGAAGGCACGTGTTGTACGCGTAGAGTTGTAGGATACAGTTTCAAAAATGCAAGCTGACTATGACAAGAAATTGGAGACTACAATTTCAATAATACGAATTGACTATGACGAGAAATTGGAAAGTTTACAATAACAAGTGGCTATGCTAATGCATATGTAACAACCAAATTCTAATGGACAAGTATATTTATTATTATTTTTACTCTTCACTGAATATAAGTTTACTTATGCCAAGATTTCATATATAAATTGTTTTGTTATTTTGAAGGTTTCTAAATCTTCAAATGCTCTTAGAGTATCCTCACATTCAGTTTCTAATCGTGCCAATTCAGTAAAGGTTATCACTTTAATTTATTATATGTTAAATTTTCATTATATTTTATTGTAATACCCCTAATTTCTTATATATTAAATTTCCAATCTACACATGGAAACTCGGGGATATCACATTTATTATAATGTGTGCTTAATGAATTTATAAAAAGTGTAGGGTAATTCAAATCAAATGGGCAGGAGTTGAAGTTGCACTTATTAAAGAGCTAGAAAAAAGAAAGTTTGAAGATGCAAGGGTCGCGCTTTTACTTTTTGAATTTCCTTGGCCGATGTGAAAACTTCTAGTACATTTGGATGGGTTCACTTCTTTTGTTGAAACTTCTTGTGGTTGTGTTCACTACTTTTGTGAAAACTTCTTTTGGTTGTGTTTACTTCTTTTATGAAAACTTCTTTTGGTTGTGTTTACTTCTTTTGTGAAAACTTCTTTAGCAGCTTTATTTATTATAATGTAAACTATTATTATTTTTGGTTACCTAAATCTATTAGTACTTGACATTTTGATTTGTATTTTTATATTGTCAATTAAGGTATAAATAGGTTAAATTTATAAATGAATGGGTTTCTTTAGGGGAAAGAAAAAAGCCCAAACAAAAAAAAATAAAAATAAAGCTGGGTAAACATCGACACTTATTGAGTGAGCACTGGTAATGACTTAATTCCAGCGCTCCTTAATAAATGCTGGTAATGACTAAATTCCAGCTTTTAATAAGTGTGTGCTGGTATTGACTAAATACCAGCCCTCGTTTACGAGTGCTGGCCAACGCTCATTAATGAACGCTGCTAATGAATTAATACCAGCACTGAGCGTTGGTAAATACGACTTAATCCCAAGACTAGCGGACAACTATGAACATTGGGGAAACGATAATAATTTTAACTTTCACCATCATTTCTGAGCGTTGGTGAAAACCATAACTGTTGTAGTGTCGAGAACTATCAAAGGGGAGCTAAAGAGTTCTTGGTCCATTTCCTCCTATCAAAAGGAATACTAATGCTATGTTTGGTAGGAAGGAAAGAAGAGGGGTGGAAGGAAAATAGGAAGGAAAAAACAAATTTCCTTTGTTCGGTAGAGAAGATATAAGGAAAGTGACATACCCCAACCCAATTTACACCACTTAATAAATTGAACATTTGGAATATATCTAACTATGGTATTTATGATGATCAACTTAATGACTCAATTTCATTTATGGTGCACACTAATGACTATTTTACTAAATCACTACGAAAGTTATCATATGGGCAAAGTGGGAGAATGTAAGATTATTTATTAATTGTGTGGCCCATATGATTTAGACATGTAATATATTTCATTAGTTAGTGGTTAAGTAATTAGATATCAGATTAATCTTATATTATTTGGTCAACTTATAAATTACCTTTATGGTAATTAACCTGTTTCATCATACTTTCCATAATATTCACTACCTCTATATGACCTTATGATTTTCACTTTTTTATCTAGTTGTTTTTCAACCTCATTTATGTATACTTCAAGAGTACCCACTACTTGAGATTTTTCATGCAACAAATATATATATCCATAACGTGAAAAATCAACTATAGAGGTGATAAAATATTTTTCTCCACCAAAAGATGGAACATTAGAAGGTCCACAAATGTCTGTATGAATAATTTCAATAAGCTCTGTACTTTTTGTGGCTCATTTCTTTATGTGTTTGGTTTGTTTACCCTTGATACAATCCACACACACACAACAAAATCAATAAAGTCTAGATTCAAAATAATTACATCTTTTACTAATTTTTCTAACCTTTCACTGAATATTGTCCTAGTCTTTTATGCCACAAGATAAATAAATTTTCATTAATTGAGTTACGTTTAATTCTAGCATGATGCAAGGTCTAAAGGGTTTTAATAAATAAACTATCAAGTTTGAATTTATCAAAAAACATCAACAAGAATATCATAACTCACAAATTAGAATTTCTCAAAAAAACATCATTATCAAAATTAAAGGAAAAACCATTAATATAAAGTTTTGAAATAAAATCAAATTATGGGAAATTGTAGAAACATAAAGAGTTTAAAACAATTTAAATAAAATCTATTGTCTAAGACTAAACAAAATGTCTCAATGATTTTAACAAAACTTTTTCCCAATTCTCATAAGTAAGAAATTCTTATTTGAATTTGTGGTTTAGGCCATAAGAAATCATTGCATCTATTAGAAACATAAACATTAGTATTTAAGTCAACCTATTATGTATTAGAAGGAATATCAATAAGCGATTCGAAAAATACAAAAGTTAAAAGACTTACCTTTCTTTTCGAATTATTCTTTATGTTTCATGTAATCTTTCTAAAAGTGTTCAATATATAAATGACACTTTTTCATTATTACATTTCTTTCTTTTAATAGATTAATCAAAGTTTTTTATTTTTGGGTGTTGCTCACTTAATGCCCTTTCAAGCTTCTTCCCAAATTTCTTTATAACTTCTTGAGTTATGAAATGAACATAATGATTATTTTTTTGTTTAAGCCCTGTCTCCTCTTAAATTAACGTAATGGTTAATTTTTTTTATTTTTTATTTTTTATTTTTTTTATTTGTCTTAATAGTGTTAATTCGAAATGACCCATATTGAGTAAACAAGGAATTAAGAATAAATTGAACAAGAAAATTCTCATCCACAATCATTCCTAAGGTTCTTAATTTTTCAACAACATTAGTCATCTCAAAATTATGTTCATACATGGTACGAGTACCAACAAAAATGCATAGTAGTGATATCAATTAATAATTTTCGTTTTAGATATTTATTTACAATACGAAAACATTCTTATAGTCAAATATTCTTTAGCACTATCACTATGGGGAACATTATTCTCTCTCCCAAGTTTTATGGAGAATCTTTTCTTTCTCACTGTCTTTATCAATAATAACACCAAGTTTCTCAATTTAAAATGCAAAATTTAGCACACCTAAATTTTGAACTTAACTTATTCATTCAATTATGAAAAATTAGTCCTATTGAGAATCATAATAGATGTAGCATGCGAATTCAAAAATATAATAAAACAAATATAATAAGATAAAATGCTCCCAACAATAATACTTTGAGTTAACAACATATATGTATAACTTAAAAATATAAATACAAAGTATAACTATAGTACCCATTTGAGTGGCAGCTATAATATACTAATAATGATGCTTACATGTATTTATATATATACCTTCATTGGTAATGCATTAATTAATTAAACAGATAAGTTACCTTTGAATATCCTATATCATCAAATTAAAAAATACATATAACCCCTTAATGTTCATTTAAATACTTGAAAATCAATTCCATTTGAGGAATTATTTGTCATAATTAAGTACACTTAATATTCATTAATATCACAAGAAATCATAAGCATCAATAACCCATGAAATATTGCAATTATGTGTACTACTAAAATTAATATTTATCAACCATTATGGTTGGGCTACTATAGCAATTACTAACATTTACATAATATGAATATTAAATTAACTTGTGACTAATTAATCATTAATTATATTTATTACTAAAATTAATATTCATCAATCATTATTGTTAGGTCACTTTGGTAACTACTAACTCTCATATAATATGAATATTAAATTAGCTAGTTACTAATTCATCATTAATTTACCTATTTAACATTAAATATACATACTCATACTGATCGATCCAAATTTAGATAGGTTCGATCCCAGAAACTTAATAGTCCAAAAATTCAATAAAAATATTATTTTACTTTATATACATAATAAAATATATTATTTTTATTTTCAGACTTGAAGATCATAATTGAATCAATCTAAAATTGAATCTTCATCATGTATGTATGAATACAAAAAAAAAAAAAAAAAAAAAAAAAAAAAAAAAAAAAAAAAAAAAAAAAAAAATTATTTACTTGTATAACAAAATTAAATTAAATTTCTAGATTCAAACATCATTCCAGAAATTTAAATTTGTGACAAAATAAATTAATACACATACTTTATGTATTTAATAATAATAAAATTAAAATTAGAATATTCATATTTAATCACATGTTTGACAAAGCCCATTAACCAAGCAAATCTTTAATGGACACTCATATATTCATTGTCACCTGTTCATGGACAATGAAAATATATATATATATATATATATATATATATATATACACACACACACTCATGTATCAGTAACTCCCATGTGAAAGTAAGTTAATTTCCACAAAATTCATTATGTTCGAAAATAGAGATAAGCAAATTCTTTGCTGCCCAAAAAACATTACTAATTCTTTTAGGGTCATTTGCATCAAAGGACATACCTCTAACAACAACTAAAACATACATAGCATCTGTCCATACTTATGTGTGGGGGCGATTCCAAACAAATAGACAATACAAATTATATTTTAAATTTATACATATTACTAGTGGGAGAATCCAATCTAATGGTTGGTAGGTGTGGCAGGATCTCTCATTTTCTGGAGAGAATCCTTATCCGTTGGGGAGATACATAGTAGAGAGATGGTATGTTTTTGTGTTTTGGCTAGAGAGAGACTAACCTAGTTTAGAGACAAATTCAATTCTTTAGAGAGAGAAATTCAATTTTCAATTTTTCTTTATGGAGAAGAACGACAACGATGAGAGAGAAAAATATTTAACTCTAATTTATTGTTTGAGGGTAGTTTTGTTTTTTTAATTTTTTATTTTCAGTTGACTTTAATGAGCGAAAGGTCAACTGACGCCAAGGGTACTTGGATAAAAATCAAGCAAACTTTAAAAGATGTTGAGTCAATTGACAACAAAAATTCAAAAAAAGATATGGTGTGATAGTCTATTGGTAGGGCATGTGCTACTTGTGGTCAAAAACCCAGATTTGAATCCCCACTCCATCAGTCAATTGCTTTAACTTTCAAAAAAAAAAAAATTCAAAAAGTTTAAGCCAAAACTCAAGGGAGGTGAGAGTAATTTACCCTAAAATAATTGAGGGAAACGTAAGTTTTTTGTAAAACTTGTGGTAGACACTAATTACATAAAGTATAATATAAATTAGATTGTCCTATTCCAATATTTTAGGCCCAGGCCAGAAATTGACCCAACCCAAATCATATTCCAATATTTCTAAGCGTAGAGAAAAAAAAATAATGAAATCGCAGCCGTCGATCTGACGGAGCCAAACCCTAAAACACCAGCCCCCTCTGTATATAACGTTACTTCTCTGTTATTTCCTTACCCCAACTTTCCTCCTCTCTCTCTCTCTATAGGTCACACTTCTCTTTCTATATCTATGTCTTTTATAATATATGTTTATATATAGTTTTGTTCATGGTGATTAGGTCATGAGAATCTCATTTTCTCTTCTTCCTCAGATTCATCTATATATTTCCTTGCCTTGTGATTGATCTAACTGTATTTATTGTAGATTAGACAGTTTAGAGTTTTGGGTAGTAATTACATAGAATTGTTGCTATTGCCTTTTGGGACTTCATGTCTGGGACTAACGTCTGCCCCTTTAGCTTGACATGAGTTGCTTCAGGGATGAACTGAGTCCCTGATATGAATTTCTCATCCACCCTTTTCACTTTGTCAGCCCTTCTCTTTCTGTGTCTTGCTGATCATTTCTGGGTGGAACATCTTTTGTTTTTTGTATTTTGATTTTGATTTTGATTTTGATTTTGATTTATTTTTTATTTTTTATTTTTTATTTTTTATTTTATGTGTGTTTGATTAAAAATGTTGATGATGACAAATTCAAAGGCTTGTTTCTCAAAAACATTCGCAGTGGCCGCATAAGAGCTTTCGCCTTTTGGGCTTGAGAGCTAATGCTTTCAATCCTTCCTTGGATGTCTGAGACATTATTACTTATATTTCCTTTTCTTGCAGTTAAAATATAAATATATATATATATATATATATATATATATATATATTTTCATTTTTACCTTGTAAATATTATATTGAGTGGCATTATTGAGTGACATGGGCTCAATTAATGCAAAATGAGGTCCATGTTTTTCGGATTGTTGTATTTTGTTCCTTGTTTCTTTGATGTTCCATCTTGCCAATAAATTTGGTAGTTTTACATTTGAATTAGGCAAGTATAGGATTGTCACTTAAAACTAAAAAATTATTTTATTTTTGCTTGGTTGTGTAAGAGTATTACAGGAAGTGGCAACCCCTAGTCTCTCTAAAACACAACTATTATCATTATTTTCTTAGAAAATTGTTTTTGAAAAACACAAATCATAATTTTTTTTTCTTTTTTTTTTTTTTAAAAAAAAATCTGATTTTGTTCTTGCAATTCAACCCGCAAGGTTTTTTTTTAAAAAAAGAAAACTGATTTTGCTCTTGCAATTCAACCAGCAAGGGTTTTTTTTAAAAAAAGAAAACTGATTTTGTTCTTGCAATTCAACAAGCAAAGAAAACTGATTTCGTTTTTGCAATTCAACAAGCAAGGTTTTTACTTTGCACATGAGAAGTATTAGAATTTGTTGATGATTGTAAAATAATCTTACAAAAATTTTACTTCAACGTGAAGAAATATTGGCAATCGTATGACCAAAGGGATACAAGTTGTAAGGACGAAATATTACTGTAAAGATCATCAAAGCTTATTAATGAATTAAAAAATTTACAAAAATTCAATAATTAGTGCATAAAATTAAAATTGAACCTATAAATATTTTTTTTTTAGAGAGAAGCAACAGAAACGTCGCCTTTTAGATGTTTGCAATATAATGAACATAATTAACATATTTAACTATTGTTTGTAATTTTAATTTACCTGGATCGGAAGTGATAAGTGTTATTTATTGCATCCATTACAAAATACTTGATACTATGTGTCCAAATGCCACAGCGTTATGGGACACCAATATGTTCACATTAAATGTTGCCACAAAAAGGATGATTCCTTGGGGTGAAATAACATTTCCTGAACATTGGACAATTTCTAATGCAGTTCCGGCAAAGCCAATTGCTAACCATAGCTTGGACTGTGTTATTCAGGACTAGGATGGTGATGTTTTTCTGAATTTCAGAAAATCATTAGATCTACCCAGATCTACATCATCTAAAGGAAGTCATCTTCCTTATCATGTTTTTTGTCCTCCTTCTCGCCATTCGATCTCGTCGGATTACAGAAAGGAAAATCTCCCTGAAGTTGGTTCCAATCACCTCAAGCTGAAAGGAATACAGCAATCTCCGAATCAAATTCCAAGAGGAGTCTACGAGAAAGCACCAATAGGTATGTCTCGTCGCCAATTTGGAATTGAATTCAGCCCAACTCCATCAGAAATGGGAATTGGAAATGAATCTGTGAAGGATCAATTTGATTTCCTACTGATATAAATGATCCTCATGAATATTAGTTTTAATGGATTTTGTCCCAGATAGAATTACCATTAATACTGAATTTCAATAGGATCAATATAAAGAATTCAGAAATTGGTATTTTAAAGCTTTTGACCAAAATCAATTACAGCTTTTTAAAAATCAATTTTATGACTTTCTACAAGAACGCAAAATGGTTATACCTTTTGTTTCTTGGTTTTATATGACAAATCATTCTCTTGTTAATATAAACATATTGGATGATTTTCTCAAACCATGGACTACATCTGAAGATAAGGTTTATCACTCTGCCCATCCTCCCACTGAACATTTAATTCTGAAAAGAATTGACCCTGACAGTGGTCTAAAAGTGGAAACCAAGGCTTATAACCAACCTAAAATAATTGATCAGTCTTGTAATGCTACTAAAAAGGACATTTCTCATGTTTACAGGCAGCACAATTATACTAATGTTTGTCTACAAACGATGGGGTCTCAGCTTGGGAGAATTGAAACAGGAATAGACACGGTATTAAATACAATTAATACTAAGTGTATTACTGTTAAGCCTTCTCCTCCAGAAGTTTCCTTATCCAAAGCATTGGTCAAACCTGCAATTGAAGTTAAAGGCTTCAATCTTACACATCCTAAGAAGAATGAAGAATTTCTTATTCTTCTTACTCAGAAAATTCAAGGACTTAAAATTCAGACTTTATCCCATGATGAATCTGATATAGGTTCTGATTCTGATGTGTTACCTCATATTGAGGCTTTTCAAACTGAATTCACTCAGCTACCTGAATTGAACCGAATTGTCTATGATAAGAATATCCACTCCAATACAGCACCTGTTCCGAGTAGATATTATTATCCCAGACCGACACCTCAAGATATCTTGTATGAAGAAGATTATTTTCATACCCAGAAATCTTTTCATGGTAAGACCATTTATGAATGGAACATTGATGGCAAATCTGATTATCAGATATATGAGGTTATTCATCAAATGTTGATGTATAGCCAAGTCTATAAATTAAACCACAACACTGACCCAACCATTGCTAAGTTTGTCGTTGCTGGTTTTACAGGAATCCTTAAAGGATGGTGGGATAATGTTCTCATTGAAGTTCAGAAAGCTGAAATCTTTTCTGCTACCAAGATAGTTAAAGATGAAGCTACTCAACAACCAGGACCTGCTCCAGATGCGGTTTATACTCTCATCACCACTATTATTCAACATTTTGTTCGCCCAGAAGGAGCTAATAGTGAACGGAGTCGTGAACTTCTACAGAACTTAAGATGTCCATCTTTAACCCATTTTCGGTGGTATAAAGATGTATTCTTGGTAAAGGTTCTCCAACTCAATGATGCAAATCATGAGCACTGGAAAGCAAAATTTGTGGATGGTTTACCAACCTTCTTTGCTGAAAGAATCAGGAAAAAACTTAGAGATATGAACAATGGTATCTCTATCCCTTACAGAAACTATACCTATGGTGGATTAGTCAATATTGGAATCCAGGAAGGTCTAGCTCTCTGTAATGATCTGAAGTTACAATCCCAGTTAAAAGCACAGAGATTAACTGGTCGAAAAGAAGTAGGTGAATTTTGTGATCAATTTGCCTACCAAACTCCCTTATCTTATCCTAAACCTAGGAAAAGAAATAAGGTTGAAAAGTCTTATAAAAGGAAGTATTCCAAGAGAAAGAATTATTCAAAGGAAAAGGATAATTCTCGACAGTATACTAAGCCTAAAAGGAAATATATTCCTAAAGCAAAGGGTAAAAGAAAACCCAAAGCTGAGGCTAAATGTTTCAAATGTGGACGCATAGGCCACTATGCAAACAAGTGCAGAACTAAGGAGAAACTTAGTAGTCTTCACATCGAAGATGAACTAAGACTTCAATTAAGTAAATTTTTACTTAATACTAGTTCTTCTGAATCAGAATCATTAGCTGATTATGGGGATGTTGTTCTGGAATTACAGTCTTCTTCTTCCTTTGAAGCAGAAGTTGGACATCCAAAATGCTCCTGTAATCCCTCGCATGATGGCTTAACTCTTTATTGTTAATGCTTATTAGGTACTGGTAGCATGATTATTTTGTATATTGTTTTAACTACTTTTGATTAAAAATAATAATTTATAAATATCTAATTAGGTTAAATGTAAAAAATCTCACAATTGGTATATTGCAACAAATATGGACTTGTTCACAGGCAAAAGAAAAAGACACTCTACCCTCAAGGGCCAATCAAAATGCGACAACTCACCTAACTTTATCACATTGTAATTTTTTATTTTATTTTATACATCCAATCAAAATTGATACCCTTGTGCGATTCTCTTTCTCCTTATTATTCTTCTTCTCGACATGCACTCTCTTTTATTTTATTTCGGTGTTTATATTTTCTCTTTTATTTGCTGCGTGATTTTCTCGAGTACTGAATTGAAGTGATCTTGGGGTCGAGACGTTGATTTCTTATGATTTGAAGGAATCAAAGAAAGGGGAGATTTCTTTGATTCATTTGTATACCTATATTTTCTTTTTTTTAAAATTTTTGTGATGAGTAATGATACTACGGCCCACAAAAAAAGTGGAATGTTGGTCTGAATCCTAAGTGGTTGTATCTTGACTGACACCGGTTTGGTGCCTAATAAGAGCTCTCCGACGATTAATTAATCGTTAATAATAAAAGTAGGAATTTAATATATATATTTTTTCATACCTCATTGGTTAGATGGGGTGGTTTCTTCTTAATTGGTCTCTCTTTAGTTTGGTGTAGATACGAGGAGATTTTGTAGGAGCTTCTTTGAATTTGAACTTCTCTTATTGATTCCTTTCAAGTGATCGAGTCAATCTTTATTTGATTTGAAATCAGCTAACCTAGATAATTGAAGGGCTTTTGCTGACCAGTGAGGGTTTTATAATCATAAAATCCTTTATAAAAACGCTACCAGTATTACAAAATTATTACTTTGTCCCAATTTTATCAATAAGCCGTTCAGGGCTTATTAAATGACTAAATTACCCTTATGATATATCACTTTATTTAAAAAAATAAAAATTCATATTTTAAAAATTACAACATTATCTTCTTGCACAAAACAAATAAAAATAAAAATTAGGGTTAAAATTATAAAACCCTCACTACACTTAAATTTTGATCATAAAATTCCAATTTTCTGAAAACTCCTACACTTTTAAAAAGTGATCACATTGCCCTAATATCTGTGTCCGATCCGTTAACTGGGCTATGAAATGACAAATTTAACCTTACTATTTAATGTTAAATTAAAAACAAAAAATTAATTTTTAAAATTACAAAAATACCCTTTAATCTTCTTTTCAGCCCTTTATCTCTCTAAAATTCTCACCACACACTCTCTTTCCATCTCTCATAATTTTTAACATTTTAAAGGGTATTTTTGTAATTTTAAAAAATAAATGTTAGTTTTTTATGTAACATTAAATAATAATGTTAAATTTGTCATTTCATAACTCGGTTAGCGAGTTAGATATGGATATTGGGGTAATGTGATCACTTTTTAACAGTGTAGGAGTTTTCAGAAATAAGTTGAGGTTTTATGATCAAAATTTTAAAATAGTGGGGGTTTTATGATTTTAACTTAAAAAGTTGGCACATGTTCTTGCAGGGGTAGTTTTGCCATTAAAATTTGATTGTCAATGCATGTGAAGACCACGCGTTAGGCTAACGTCTCAAACTAATAGAATTAGGGCAAAATGATAACTTTGTAATACTAGTATTGTGGGTTTTATGATTTAAGGCATTTTTTTTATTTTTTGTAAAAGTGACATGGCCATGCCACTTAGGATTCGGACAAATATTCGGCCAATTTTGTCGGACGGAGTATTATTATTCTTTTCTGATTAACCGATTTCACAAACACCCACCTTGATCATGACTATCGAGCACGAAAACGTTGAAGAAGAGGCGTACGGTTGTTGGGGTTCAAGAATATGTGTGAGGTGGCGGAGATGGTGGTGGTGGGAGTGGGGTGGCGACAGTTGGTTTGTGGGTTTAACGTATATGAGTTAGGATGAATTATTTGAGTTTCTAGAGAGAAGGCTGTGGTTGGTGAGGTGGCAGTGATGGGGGTGGGTGAGTGGTGGTAGTGGGTTTGTAGGTTGGTTGGTTTGACGATGTAGTGGTATGGGGTGTTGAAAGTGTTGTTAGACACTGCGAAGATGGGTTCAATTGAGCCTATTGTGTTAGGGATTTGGTAGTTCTTGCCTTGATAACAAGGGTATTATTGTTTTTTAACATTTGTAATGGTACTATTGTCCATTAATTTTATATTGTAGTCATCTGACAATCACGTACTTTAATACCAATCATATTTGAATGGAAGTTGGTTGGATGGGGTAAATTGTAAAAAAAAAAATTGTATAGTTTAGGGACTTTTCTTCTTCTTCTTTTTTTTTGACCGTATATTATATTTAAAAAATTAATAAGAAATAGTATTTAATAAATTAAAATTATAATGCATTAAGCTCAATAAGTACTGTAATGACCCGATCATTTTTTTTTCTTTTCATTTTTCCTCAAATTTTATAAATAAATTTTTTTCCATTGTATTTTCTTTTCTGGGTTCGGTTTTTCGTCACCTGACGTCGTTTCGAGTGCTTGGAAATGGTTTCCGAAACTCTTTCCTTTGGATTGACAACTTTTTTGTTAGGACTGCGTCATTTCCATATTTTCGTTTTTTGACACTATTCACTTTCGTCCTTACCCTGTTCGTCACTTTTTTGGCGTAACCTCACTTTTCATGTTCGGAGTTGAGTTTTGACTTCGTGAGTTTTCATTCCAGTTGATTTCCTCGAAGCGCATAGCTTTACTTTTGGAGAAAAGCTCGCCGGTTGTTTCCTTTTTCCACATGGGCATGGATGAAAGGATTCTTCAAAAATATTTTTGTTTTTTGGGGTGTTTTTCATAAATATCTTTTGAAGATATTTATTTCAGGGGTTTTTAAAAAAATATCTTTTGAAAGACATTTTCATTCTGGGCTAGTTTCGCAGTTATCCCTTTTGTAAGGGCCATCGTACAATTAACGAAAGTTATTGCAAAATGCCTCATTTTGAGCCTGGATCCTCGTATGGGATTCATTTTCACATTTCGTCGAGTCGTGTACTCTTAAAATTTTCTTCTGGTCGTTTTCCCCAGTTTTAGGGTTTTCGGCCTCGGTTGTCGCTAAACTTGTTCGAGGCATATCTCTCTGCACGGAACTCGATTTTCGACAATGTTTTTTTCGTTGTTCATTTTTTTTTTTCATTTCGGTTCTTTTTCATTCACGGTGTTTTACCGTTTGAGCGCATTTGCACAAATTCCACTTTTCCGGACCCGGTGGGGCCCGTTCGGGGCACTTTTAGGGTTTTTTTTTTTTTTTTTTTTTTTTTTTTTTTTTTTTTTTTTTAATAAATAGGGGACTTAAAAAGAAAAGTCAAACTTTTCTCTTCTTCCTCCCTCTTGGCCGGCCATCCATGGCAGCCCTAGGGCTACCACCTTCTTCCTTCTTTTCAGGCCACTTCCCTCTTGAAAAATGGCGTAATGCCTTAAGCTTTATTATAGGCCTTGGCGAGGCGGTCCTTTCCGCCTTATTAGAAACCATTTTCGACCATTTTTGAGTTCGGGTTTGGATTTTGGTGGTGCCTAGTGAAGGATTGTTGTTCCCCTCGTTGTTCCCGTCATAACCTCAAAGTATCGTCGGATTTGGGGCGGTTTCCTTTTGGTGGCCTTTGAGATTTTTATCTCAAATTGAGGTAGTAGATGTTTTAGGATTATGTATGTGTTGTGTTGAGTGCTTGCCATGCTTATACAACTTGTTTGCATGCCTTTGTATTAAATCTAGAAATTTAATTTAATTATTTCTTTATATAAAATTTAATTCACATGGTTGTATATAGCTTAAAATTAAATTGTGGCATACTAGTAAATTAGGCATTGATATGTTCATTAACATATACTAAATTGGGAGTATTTGAATAAGTATTGCAACTTTTATTTAATAATTTTCTTTTATGAAAGTTTAATTCACATGGTTGTAACTAGCATGAAATCAACTTATAATGTGATATTAAAATAGGCATTGGTATGTTCTTTAACCTATGTTAATTTGAGGACATTTGGAGTTATTTAAAAATCTAGAGAAAATTAATTAATTAGCTTAATTAATTTTATTTTAAGTGTTCTAATCACTTAATTTGATATTTGATGTGATATATGTGAAGACTATGCTATGTCCTTTAACATATATTAATTTGAGGCTATTTGGAATTGATTTAAAATTTAGAGAATTTAATTATTTTATTTAACTAAATTCTATCTACTTTTTCCATAGATTTAACTATGTCTTAAAAGTTGTTTATATGTTTAAATCATGGAATTGGACTTGTTGTACATTCACTCTGTTATGTTTTAAGCATTGGATAATATGATTGTTACATTTATATTCATAAGAACATGTTTCCATTGTTGAATACATTGTTGTCTTGTGTATTGAATTGCATACTTTATATTTGATATTTAATATGCCATTACAACTTGAATGCCTAAGGCATATCTTGTGTGTTTTCCATGACTTGGATGTGCATGGTTTTTGGCTAAGTGCATTGAGTATATATGATATACACTTGTTGCACAATTTGTTAATTTTGGATTCTTGAGGCATCGTTTGTTTTGACTTGGCTAGAGTAAGGCTCTAGTACGGGAGATGTGAGTTCTCTCTGTAACGACCCGGTCATTTGCCTTCCTTTCTTTTTTCCTGAAATTTTACGAATGAATTTTTTTCGTTTAAATTTCTTTTATGAGCTCTGTTTCGTGTCGCTTAGTGTTATCTCGAGTGCTCAGAATTGGTTCCTGAGACTCTTTTCCGCGGATTGACAACTTCCTTTGAGAACCGAGTCATTTTAACATTGTTCGTTTTTCGACACTATGCGCTATTTCGTCCTTTTCCCTATTCTGTCTTATCTCTGTTTGTCAGTTTTTGGCACAACCTCACTTCTCATGCTCGGAGTTGGTTTTTGACTTCACGTGTCTTCATCTTGAGTGGTTTTCACGAAATACGTATCTTTACTTTTGTAAGAAAGTACTTTGGTTGCTCCCGGTGTCCATAGGGGCATGGATGTAAAGTTCTTTGAAATTATTTTCTTTTCTTGGGGTGTTTTTCATAAATATCTTTTGAAGATATTTTATTTCAGGGGTTTTTAAGAAAATATTTTTGGAAGATATTTTCATTCTGGGCCATAAGTGCAGTTTTCACTTTTTGGAGGGGCCATTGCGCAATTAATGAAAGTTATTGCAAAATATCTTGTTTTGAGCCTGGATCCTCGTATGGGATTTGTTTTCACATTTCGTCGAGTTGTGTACTCTTGGAATTTCCTCCTGGTCGATGTTTTCCAGTTTCAGGGTTTCTGGTCCTAGTTTTCGCCAAACTTGTTTTGGGCATAACTTTCTGGTCGGGACTCAGTTTTTGACGCCGTTTCTTCCGTTGTTCATATTTTATCACTTTAAATCTTTTTTGTTCACAAAGTTTTGCCATTTGAGGGCGTCTGCTCAAATTTTACTTTTTTGGACTCGGCGGGGCCCGTTCGGGGCACTTTTTGAGATTTCTATAAAAGGGGGGTGAGATATTTCATTTTTGATCTTCTCCCCTCTTCATGCACGACTTGGAGCTCCCATGGCAGCCCAAGGGGTGCTGCCATCTTCTCTCTCCTCTTTTGGTTCACTTTGTCTTGATGGAAAGTCTTCAGCCTTAACGTTTGTTGTTCCCCTCGTCGTGCTCTACCTTTCCCCCTTATTAGAATTCAGTTTTGACCATTTCTTGAGTTTGGTTTTGAGGTCAAGTTATGATTTTGATGGTGCTTTGATGGGGGTTATGTTCACGGTGTTGTCCCCGACAAAACCTCTCGGTATTGTCGAATTCGGAGCACTTTTATTTTGGTGGGCCTTTGAGATTTTCATCTCAAATTGAGGTAGGAGATGTTTTAGGTTTAAATTCTTATTATATAGCATGCTTGTGATGCTTATACTACTTGTTTGCATGATTAAATATAAAATCTAGAGATTTTATTATTTATTTTTCTTGTACAGGATCTAATTTTCCCGGTTGCTCATGACTTGGTTTAAACATGTAGCATGATTTTATATTGCCCCTTGATATGCCCATTGTCGTGTATTAAAATTGGAACATTTGAATAAGTATTAAAGATTTTATTTAATATTTATCTTAGGTGAAAGATTAATTCACATGGCCTTAACTAGCTTAAAATCAATATGTGTTAGCATATTAAATTAGGTCTTTGCATGCTCTCCAACATAGTTGAATTTGAAAGTAATTGGAGGTGTTTTGAAAATTAGTAATTATTAATTAATTTGATTAATTAATTTGCCCAGAGTGCACTATTCACTCCATTTGAATTCCGACTTGATATTCTTGATTTACATGCCATATAGTTTCACATATATTTGATTTAGAATATTCGGTTAGGTTTTGAAACCTTTTATTTAATTAAATTCCATGTTTAAGATTTAATCTTCATGGTGATATACAACTTGGGATTGTATTGTGGCATGCTAGAAAATTAAGCTTAGGTATAGCTGTTCACATATATTAAATTGGGATTAATTGCATGAGAATTGCAACTTTTAATTTATATTTAACTTTAGTGAAAGTTTAATTCGTATGGTCGTAAATTGCATGAAATAAGCTTGTAATGTGATATTACATTAGTCCTTGGCATGTTCTCTAATATATGTTAAATTGAGAGCATTTGGTTAAGTTTAAAAATCTAGAGATTTTAATTAAAAGAATTAATTAAAATCTATTTTGTGGTCCCATTAGCTTAATTAAGGTTTTAACTTGATATTTGTATTGGCCATGATTTGTTTACTAGTATATATTAATTTAGGACTATTAGAAGTTGTATTAAAACCTTGGGATTCAAATTAGCATGATTTAATTAAAGTTCTACTTTGTTGTTCTAACAACCTAATTGAATTTTAGAATGAATATAGGTGATGACCTTGCCATGACCTTTAACATGTATTAAATTGAGGTTAATTGAAATTGAATCGGAAATCTAGAGAATTTAATTGTGTTTATCTATTTAAATTCTATCAATTTGCTCCATGATCTAGTTGTGTTTTAAAAGTGGTTTCTATATTCAAATCATGGACTTAGACTTGTTGTATATTCATTTGGTTATGTTTTGAACATTGGATAACATAGTTGCTATGTTTGTACTCATGAGGATATGTTTTTCTTATTGAATATATTGTTGCCTTGTGTAATGATTTGCATACTTCGTATTTAACATCATTCATGCATAGCGTGTAGCGAATCGCACACTGAAGATTCGACATTCATCACATCATATTAGTTGTGGACTTAGAGCATGTATTGTATAGGTTTCAAATTTGGTTGTGCTTAGTAGATAGTTGATTATCTTGCATATTCCTGTTGATATATGCGTTGTTGCACAACTTGTTGATTTTGGAAACTTGGGGATGTCGTTGTTTGACTATGGCTAAGACGTGGTTCTAGTACGGGGGATAGTCCCTCTATATGGTCTAGTGCGCACATAAGGAGGTTATCCATGGGCTAGTAACCCTAAAGTAACTATGTTGTCGGTCTGATCTGGCGTGACGTCCGAGTATCCACTTTGTTTGATTTCGCATTTCATTTTCAAGTTGATAACTAGATGATGTTGTAACTTGTTGTTTCTTATTTGTCGTTCCATTTTAAGTTACAGGATGTTAACTTTGCGAAATTGTGCTTTATGCGTTGTATTGGAAGTTCCAATGTTGGTTAAATTGCATCGATATTGAAAATCGTGTTTTAACGTTCTAATAAAGTTTAGGATTGATCCTATTGATTCATTTATAACATAGACGTTAGGTGGCATGAACCACTACTGTTATTTTGTGCTTTAGATTCTAAGTTGATGGCTTTGAGAACTTAAACCTTGTTGCATTATATAACATGCTCTTTTGTTGTGGAATTGCATGGATAATGTGATTCTTGTTAACTTGTATTCAAATATGCTTTTGTCATGTTGTATGGATTACTCTAGACCTAGTTCAATTGTATTGAAAATGCAATTCATGTTAATCTATGCTCAAGCATTCTTCTTGTCGTGTTCTTTGGATTATCCCAACCATGATTCGTTTCATACACGTATGTATATCATGATTCTTGTTGCTTAGACTCTAAGGTAGCTTAGGATGCTCCCTGAGTCTCACTTGGACATAGACGTTAGGTGGCATGAGCCCCTTTAACATGTTTCACCTTAAGGTGATAAATTTGTAAAATGCTAAGTCGATGCATACTTATCTCCTACGAGTAGCTTTATGTTACTCACCCTTACGATACTGGGGCATATTTCAGGTACGAAGACTTGGTTTGTGAAGCCTAGCATTCCTTGGATGTCGAGTAGCTTTCAAGTTTCCATTTCATGCAAATGTTAGCATGAAATGTCATTTTGTAGACTTATATGTCAAAATATGTATATTTGATTCCATGTATGTAATGTGTACTTAAGTACACTCCTTTCAATGTATTTGATATGTATGAGATGTGGCCGGAGGCCAATGACATGTATATTATATTTTATGCAACTTTTTAACTTCATGAAATGTTATGAAAAACTTGAAAAATCGCAAGTTATTCATTCACCACGGTTGCATCGGGTGTGGGAATTCCATTTTCATTCTTTTATAGGGTCTTATTAATCTTGTATGAAGTGTGGCCAAGGGCCAAATGGTCATTTGATCCCGTTTTGCATTTTTGAATTCCATGTTTTCCATTCCAAGTCCATTTTTGCCTTTTTGCCCGTTGGGGGGTCGGATTTTGCATCGGCTATATTTTTAAGCCATGGACCATTGTAGAGCGTCTAAATAGGTAAGTTACGTTTGCGTGCATAGTCATTTCCGGGCAAAACCTCATCGTTTGTGTTTTGAGCCTCTTGTGAATTCATTTCGCATTTTTTTTGCATATTTTGATTTAGGGGCATTATGGACCTTTCACATCAGTTTTATTTTCTTCTTTTGACATGGTAGCTTAGAAAACGTGATTTTAGGGGGGGTTTCTTTTTTGTGTTTTTCCAGAAAAGGTCGTCTTGGTACCGGAAATCCCTCGTGAAGTTTTAGCTTCTAGTTTTCATTTAGCAGCTTTATGACCCTCTTATTCAGTTCTGATCTAGGGGCATTTTCAGGATTTCATAGGGAGTTTTTTTCGATTCCGTTCGCTTTGTTGGGTAGAAAACTAGATTTTAGGGGGGGGTTTCTTCTTCGTGTTTTTCTAGAAAAACTCGTCTTGACCTCCGTTTCAAGTCTCAGTTCTGGGCAGATTAAAAAAAATGTAGCAGCAGCCAAGGGCTGCCACCAGCCATGTCTTTGGGCGCCGGCGTGCACGCCGGTGGGCTGGCGCATGGGCGCCGTGTGCGCCATGGCTCCTCGTTGGGCCGCCGCGACGTCAATTCTTCTTTTGGGCTTTTCTCCTTCGTCCGGACTCCGATTCAAGTGAATTTTTTTTTGAACTTGACTATTTTTCGCTGTCTTTCCAACGATGTGCTCGGTTGCACCTGGTTCTTCCTAGATAATTACCAGTTTACCTTTTTTGCTTTAAGTGCTCGTTTTTCTTCGTCATGCCGTTTCTCCTTCGTTCGGACTCCGAATCATGCGATTCTTGAGTCCATCTTGATTAGTTTTTCGTTGTCCTTCCAGCGGTGGGATCGGTGGCACCCGAATCTATAGTTTTCAAAAATGACTATGGGGGCTTATTTGTCATATTTTCGATCTTTTGCTTCCGCATCAGTTTTTGTTGAGTTCCACGGCCTCATGGAAGGTCACTTTTACTTCTTAGAGTCTTGTTTTCTGTTTTTGCTTCCGCATTCGGATCCGTTATCGGATCATCCTTACGGTTCATCACAGGACACGCTGGCCTAAAAACCAGGGTCGTCACACTCCCTACTTTATAGTTTGCACTTAGGGGAAGGTACCCACGGGCTAGTAACCCAAAAGTGGCCTTTGTGTACGGTTCTATTTCGGTTAGTGTCCAAGAATATCCATTTTGTTTGATTTCGCAATTTCGTTTTGAAGTTGATAATTTTGAATATTTATAACTTGATGTTTTATATTGGAAGTTCCAATTATGTTTAATTATAGCACTTTGGTTAATTTTGCAATCTTGACTTTAAGTTAGTAACTGTGACGGCCTTGGTTTCAAGCCAATGCGTCTTGTGATGACCCGTAAGATGACCCGAAATGGATCCGGAATGTGAAAGTGAAAATAGAAATAGGTCTCTAGGAATATACGACATCCCTAAGACACCAAGGTGACCTTCCATGAATTCACGGAACTCAGAAGAATCAAATGCGGAAGCTAAGATTTTAAAATGGGAAAGGTACTCGACTAGGGGTAAAATGGTCTTTTAAAAAAAAACTGAATGCAACCGAGCATACCATTAGATAAACAAGGAAAATTTAATAAATTTAGACTTAAGAATCACTTGATTTGGTGTCCAGAAGAAGAAGATATGAAACTCCAAAGTTTCATAAAATTAGACTTCGGGTTTCAAATCAATGCGGCAACGGTACTTGACATGAGGTAAAATGGTTCTTTCAGATAGAATTGGATGCAACCGTGCATACCATTGAATAGACAAGGAAAAATTAATGAACTTAGAATAAAAAATCATCTGATTTGGAGTTCGAACAAAGAAGATATGAAGGTTCAAAGTTTCATAAAAATCTATGCGGAAAGGGTACTTGACAAGGGGTAAAATTGTATTTTTAGAAATAATTGTATGCACCCATGCATACCATTGGATAGAAAAGCAAAAATTAGTAAACTTAGACTCAAAAATCACTTGAATTGGAGTCCGGACGAAGAAGATATGAAGCCTCAAAGTTTTTATAAAAATCAACTTTCCGGGTTAGAAATCTGGGCAGTGAATAGTGTTTTGACAGCAAGGATCATTTCTGATTTTCCAGAACTGAGGCTAAAACGGACCCTTAAACGAATTTTTCTGGAAAAACACGAAAAATAAACCCCCTCTGAAATCAAGTTTTCTACCCGACAGAGGAAGAAAATGAAAAAAACACACTTTGAAATACCTAGAATGCCCCTAAGAAAAATCAGGTTAATGGTGCCTAAAAGCTGTTAAAATGAAAACAGAAAAAAGAAACTTTGCATGGGATTTCCGGCACCAAGACGACATTTTCTAGAAAAATACAAAGAAGAAACCCCCCTAAATCACGTTTTTTAAGTGACCATGTCAAGGACGGAGTTTATATTCAAAAAAGAATTCCCAAAATGCCCTTAAACCAGATTTGTTCAAAAAAATGTCCAAATGAGTCCATAGGGTGCTCATTTTGCAAAATATGACTCTAAACTTGAAAATGATCATGCACGCAAATGTAAATAATAATTTTGAATGCGTGGGAATGGTTTGCATTTCCCGAAAAGACTCGATTCAAAATCCGACCCCCCGACGGCCAAAATTGACTAAAATGAACTGGGAATGGAAAATTTGGAATCCAAAAATATAAAATGGAATCAAATTACCATTTGGCCCTTGGCCACACTTCATACATGATTAATGAGACCCTATGGAAGAATAAAAATGGTGTTCCCACACCCGATGCAAACATGGTGAGACAATGACCTGTCATTTTCTATTTTTTTTTTCATAATAAACCTTGAAAGTGAAAATGCATATAATACAAATTAGATGTCATTGGCTTATGACCTCATCTCATACATGTCAAATACATTGTAAAGAGTGTACTTATATACACATTACATATTTAGAATCAAATATACACATTTTGATATATAAGGCAACAAGTGGCATTTCAAGCCAACCTTTACAAGAATTGAAACCTTCAACTCTACAAATCATCCAAGCATAATGAGAATCTTGAATCTTGATTCCTGTACCTAAAAAATGTCCCCACTACATGGATGAGTAACATAAAGCTACTCGTAGGAGATGAGCATGCAAAGACCTAACGTTTTACAAAACTATTAAGTTGCTATAATTTAACTCAAATGGTCATGCCACCTAGCGTCTATGTCAAAGGTGAGACTCAGGAAGCATCCTAAGCTACCTTAGAGCATTTATAGCATAAACCACATCATTCATGCAATTTAAACAACATAGGAGCATGCGGTACAATGCAATAAGATAATCACTTTACAAGTATACGTACACAAGTATACAATCAATATTGAAATGTATTTAAGATAAGTATACAAGACACAAGTATACTAGGTTATCTCGAAAGTAAATCATCAATATACAAGTGTATACACACTAAGTAATATTGAAATGGAAATGCAACATATATATTCAAGTATACATTTCTAAGTATACTAAGTATTGTTAACATACAAGGCATACAGGTATACAAATCCAAGTATATTAAGCATTTTTGATATATAAGGCGTACAAGTATACAAATCCACATATATTAAGCAAAAAATGAAGTATCATGCACCTCAGTACAAGTTACAACTAATCCATAATTACAACTAAGAATTGAATGTGAAATCAGCCAATGGCGGAAAAACAAAGGACATAAGGTCTCAATAACCAAGCAAGTGGTTCCGGGTTACTAGCCCGCAAGGTACTACCTAGTGTGCAACTAAACCAGGAATAAAAGATTTTGGGTTACTAGCCCTTAGGGTACCACCTGGTGCGCACTATATGAAATAGAGGGAACTCTCATCCCCCGTACTAGAGCCATGCCCTAGCCGTAACAATTTTCAATGTCCATACAAGCTTTCCAAATATTATCAAGTTGTGCAACAAGTATATCATATATACACAATGCACCGAAACCAATTACCACGCACAACCAAGTCATGGAATACACACAAGCCATGCCCTAGGCATTCAAGCTACAATGACATATTAAATGTCATATAAATAAAATGTGAATACTTACAGGTTAAATCATAACTTTAACTCATGGAATACTATCATATAACCATATAACAAGTTCCAAACCACAAATTAAACATGAATACAACATTAATGCCTAATTACCTTAATGGGAGCATAAAAGGGAATCTAATTAACTTAAGTAATTAAATTCTCAAGATTTCAAAGTAACTCCAAAAATTCTACAAATCATATATGTCAAAGGTCATATAAAGGCTTATTTTAATTTCATAATACAAGTTAATCCTACACTAGGTATCACTAGGTGAATTAAATTTCATACAAGGAAATAATTAAACAAAGTATTCAAGGCTCATTCAAATATTCTCCATTCAAGGTATATTAACGAACATATCAAGACCTACTTTAAAACCACATTATAAGTTAATTATACACTAGTTACAACTAGGTAAATTAAACTTAATGCCAAGAAAAATAAATAAATAAATTTCTCTAAACTTATCCAAATATTCTCAATTTAGTATATATGATAGAATATGCCAAGCTCATCAATAATATCAAGTTAAAAATCCATTCAAGTGACTAAAGCACTTAAAAGAAAATTAATTAATCTCTTTAGATTTTAAAACAACTTCAATTGCTCTCAAATTAATATAGGTTAATGTACATACCAAGGCCTATTTTAATATCATATTACAAGTTGATTTCATATAAGTTATAAACATATGAATTAAACTTTCATACAAGTGAAAGATTAAATAAAAGTTTTAATACTTATTCAAATACTCCCAATTTAATATATGTTAACAAACATATCAAGGCCTAATTTAATAGCATGCCATAATTTAATTCTAAGCTATATACAACAATGAGAAGTAAATCTTATACAAAGAAAATAATTAAATTAAATTCTAAATAAAATATATAGGTATGCATTCAAGTTCAATACAACATTTATATAAACCTAAAACATCTCCTACCTCATTTTGAGATAAAATCTCAAATTCCCACCGAAAGAAAATCGCTCCGAATTCGACGATACTTTTAGGTTATGTCGGGGACTACGGGGAAGCAACTTTAACCCTTGAGGCACCATGAATATGACGACCCTGGTTTTTAGGCCAGCGTGTCCTGTGATGAACCGAAGATTGACCCGATAATGGATCCGATATGCGAAAGCAAAAATAGAAAACAAGACTCTAAGAAGTCAAAGTGACCTTCCATGAGGTCATGGAACTCAATGAGAACTGATGCGGAAGCAAAAGGTAAAAAATATGACAAATAAGCCCCCAGGGGCAAAATAGTCATTTTACATAGAAATGACGTCCCTAGAATGTAAATTATTCTCGAGACACATCCATGACTTCCCGTGAGGTCATGGAACTCAAAAGAAAGTAGCGGAAGCGAATTACAAGAAAACCGGACAAAAATAGCCTCAAGGGCAAAATGGTTATTTATGAAAAAAATAAAATCGGGTGCTACCGAGCACACCGCTGGGAAGACAGCGAAAAATTAATCAAGTTAGACTCAAGAATCACTTGATTCGGAGTCCAGATGGAAGAGAAAAGTCAAAACAAAGTTTTGACGTCGCTGCGGCCGTAAATAGTAACTTGGGGAAAATGCTGAAGTTCGTGTGCCGTTTTGAAGTACTAAACGATATTTTCTGGAAAAATACGAAGAAGAAACCCCTCTTAAAATAATTTTTCCAAGCTGACCATATCAAAAGAAAAATTTATTTTTGATGTGAAATCCCCAAAATGCCCCTACAACAGACTTGTTCAAATAGTGCAAATGCGCACAGGAAATCAGATTTTGGCGTGGGGTTTTTGGGTCCGAGATGACATTTTCTGGAAAAATGTTATGAAGAAACCCCCCCCTAAAATCACGTTTTCTATGTGACCATTTCAAGAACGGCATTTATTTTTCAAAAGAAATTCCCGAAATGCCCCTAGATCAGAACTGAACAAGAGGGTTAAAAGTTGCTACAATGACTGTCTGCAACTGAGAGCAAAAGCGGGCTAGAAGATGAATTTTTCTGAAAAAACACAAAGAAGAAACCCCCCTCAAAATTGAGTTTTCTACGTGACTTGCCTGAGAATAAAAAAAAAAACACAATGTAGAATACCCGAAATGCCCTTCCATGAAATTTGGTCATGGAAGTCCAAAAAGTTGCTAAAAAAAAAAACAGAAAGCTGAACTTTGCGATCGATTTCCGGCACCAAGACAACATTTTCTGGAAAAACACAAAAAAAACCCCCCTTAAAATCACGTTTTCTAAGCGACCATGTAAAGATCGGAATTTATTTCCCGAAGGAAAACCTCAGAATGCCCTAAAATCAGATTATGCAACAAAAGTGCAAAATGAATCCATAGGAGGCTCATTTCACCAAAGGAGAAGGTTTGCCCGGAAACGACCATGCACGCAAACGTAACTTACCTATTAGGACGTGCTACAATAGTTCACAGCTTAAAAATACCACCGATGCAAAATTTGACCCCCCAACAGCCAAAAAGGCAAATATGAACTAGAAATGGGAAATTTGAAAACTAAAATTAGGAAATGGTTTCAAATGACCGTTTGGCCCTTGGCCACACTTCATACAAGATAAATGAGACCTAGTGGAGGTGCCGGAATACACTTTGCACCACCCGATTTGAAAATGAACCCTTAAAGGCTCGGATCTACTATTTAGCCCAAAAATACAATATGTGAACTAAAATGCAAAAATGAATACTAAATGGGGTTTAGCCCTTGGCCACACCTCACATATGACAAATGAATGCTAAAAGATGAATTACATACACAATGCACGCACCGGTGCGAAAATGACATATCAAAACCCTAGCTTTCATGCTTTTCTCATTAAAGGCAAAATTCTACATTTTTGAATATACAAGGATTACAAATGAAGTTTGGCCCTTGGCCACATATTATATACATAGAATGAATACCAAAAAGTGTGCTTAAGCACATAATACAAGTTTTATACAAAAGGCTATAAAATGATATTCCATGCTAACATTTATATGAAATAGAAACTGAAAAGCTAGAAACCATCCCCACGAACAACAAGTATCACAAACCATGTCTTCATACCTGATCAAATCCCCCAGTAACTTTGGGGTGAGTAAACAAGTTTATTCGTAGAGAATGAGCATGCATCGACTCGATTTCTTTAGAGATTTTTAGGACTAACATGATATAGTTCAAAAGGGATCATGCCACCTAACGTCTATGTCAAAGATTAGACTCAGGGATCATCCTACGCTACTCATGCAATTGAAATGAAATACACGACATACAAGCATACCGGTTACAAGTGTACTAAACGAAGATGCAACATGCTAGGTAAGTATTCAAAACACAAGTATACTAAATAAGATCGGAAACACACAAGGCAAGTATACAAGACAAGAGTACGCTAAACGGAATCCAGGTACAAGAAGCAAGTGTGTAGTTCCAAGTATGCTAAATAAGATCTAAATACATGAAGTAAGCATAACATCTATGCAATTAAACAAGGTAGGAAAATACTCTATAAAACACGACAAGGTTCTTAGATCTTTAAGAGATAACACTAGAAGTCTAAGAATTTATAGATTTTGCATGTTGATATAAATCATTACTCACGGTCCATGCCACCTAGAATCTAAGTCAAGTTACACGTAGAGGATCATTCCTAAGTCATGGTAGCATAAAGTAACATGAAACAAGATAACAAATAAATTTAACAAGATTGAAACAATTCAATTAGCACGACAAGGACAATGCATGAAATCAAGGATAAGGCATAGTATCAATGAAATCAAACAAGGTTGGAACATTTCATATAACAAGAAAAGAGTTTTAAATCTTCAAGGAATAGCAACTTGAAATTTAGAGAGTGAAATCAACCAATGTGGAAACTTGGATATCACCCGGATTAAAACCGTTCTCATGGGATCACTTTAGGGCTACTAACCCATAGGTACCTTCCCCGAGTGCGTACTATAGAAAACCGGAATCTTAGGATCACTTTAGGGCTACTAACCCATGGGTACCTTCCCCGAGTACGCACTATAGTGTAGAGGGACTTTCCCCCGTACTAGAACCAAGTCCTAGCCATGTCAATTTTGATTGATATCACCAAGTTTCCAAAATCAACATGTTGAGCAAGTCAAGATAGCATTAAGACACAAGTAATGCATTGAACACGTTTTATGCACAACTAAGATTTTGGAAATATACAAGTCATGCCCTAAGTTCTCAAGTAACATGGCATGTGAAATGTCAAGAAATCATAGTATGCATCTACATAGACTACAAACTAGGATATATGTCACATAGAATCCATCGATGTAAAAATTCCACAAGTATAAGATTAATGATTTAATTATTTACTAAGCAATACATAGATAATTAAATCATTCAAAGACAATTGTGCTAGTTCATTAAGTACATTAATGAAATTAAGATACACGGGGTCTAGTTACATGATGAAAAACTAATAGTTCCATGGAATACAAGTCACAACGAAGTGAACTAAGTCCCATACGAGTAAAACAAGTAAGTGTAAGTCTCTAACTTATCCGATTGTTCTCAATTTAATACACGTGAAGGAACAGATTTTAATTATTTCATTTAATTAAAATCTCTAGATTTTGGAAGTCATCTAAATGATCTCAAACTAATGTATGTTATTAAACATACCAAGACTTGATTTAAGAGCAAGATACAAGTACATTCTATATAAGTTACGGCATGTATATTAAACTTTAATACTAGAAAAATAATAAATGAAATGTTTCAAAACCTAATCAAATATTCTAGATTTAATATATGTGAAACTACATGGCATACACATCACGAATATCAAGTCAGAATTCCAATGGAGTGAATAGTACGCTCGGAGCAATTTAATTAATCTAATTAATTAAATATTACTAGATTTCAAAACTTCTCCGATTACTCTCAAATTAATCTATGTTGAAGAGCATGCTAGGGCCTAATATAATATGCTATCACATGTTGATTTAAAGCTAGATAAGGCCACATGATTTAATATTTTATTCAAGATAAATATTAAATAAAATCTTCATTACTTGTCCAAATAATCTAAATTTAATATATGTCAATCTACATATCAAGGGGTAATATTCTATCATGCCACATGATTAAACAAAGCTATGGACAACCGGGAAAATTAAATCCTTCACAAGAAAAATAAATAATAAAATCTCTAGATTTTGTGATTCAAGCATGCAATCAAGTTATATAAGCATCACAAACATGTAATATAGCAAGAAAGTAAATTATAACACCCCCTACCTCAATTTGAGATGAAAACTCCAAATCCCCACTGAAAGAAAAGTGTCCCGAATCCGCCGAAATCGAAGGGTTTTGACGGGGACAACACGATCTAAATGAATCCGAAGGAAGCCCCATGAAAATCACAACTTGACTTCAAACCCAAACTCAAGAAGTGGTCGGAAATGAATTCTAATAAGGGGGAATGGTAGAACACGTCGAGGGGAACAAAAATCGTGAAGACCGAAGACTTTTCACTTAGGAAAAGTAAATCAAAGGAGGAGAGAGAAGGTGGCAGCTCCATGGGCATCCATGGCTGCTTCAGGTCATGCAAGGAGAGTGGGGAAGATGAAAAATAAAATATTTCACCCCCCTTTTAAAGAAATCTCAAAAAGTGCCCTGAACGGGCCCCGTTGGGTCCGGAAAAGTGGAATTTGAGCAAACGCGCTCAAATGGCAAAAATTTATGAACAAAAAAGATTCAAAATGAGAAAATATGAACAACAGAAGAAACGGTGTCAAAAACTGAGTCCCGAGCAGAAAGTTATGCCCCGAACAAGCTCGGTAGCAACTAGGTCTAGAAACTATGAAACTGGAGAAAAATGACCAGAACGGAATTCTAAGAGTCCACGACTCGACGAAATGTGAAAATAAATCCCGTATGAGGATCCAGGCTCCAGACGAGACATGTTGCAATAACTGTCGTTAATTGCACAATGGCCCCTACAAAAAGGGTTAACTGCGAAACTACCCCAGAATGAAAATATCTTTCAAAAGATATTTTCTTAGATACCCCTGAAATAAAATATCTTCAAAAGATATTTATGAAAAATACCCCAAGAAATGAAAAAGATTCTGAAGAATTGTGTATCCATGCCCCTATGGGCACCGGGAGCAACCAGAGTACTTTCTTGCAAAAGTAAAGATACGTATTTCAAGGAAACCGCTCAAGATGAAGGCATGTGAAGTCAAAAACCAACTCCGAGCATGAGAAGTGAGGTTATGCCAACAATGTGACAAACGGGGAAAAGACAGAATAGGGAAAAAGACGAAACAGGGAAAAGGACAAAAGACGCATAGTGTCCGAAAAGTGAAAATGCGAAAATGACTCGGTCTTTAAAGGAAGTTGTCAATTCACATAAAAGAGTCTCAGAAACTAATTTCGAGCACTCGAGATGACACTAAGCGACACGAAACAGAGCTCAGAAAAGAAAATTAAACGAAAAAAATTCATTCGTAAAATTTCAAGAAAAAGGAAAGGGAGACAAATGACTGGGTCGTTACAATGAAAATCCATACCCGAACTGAAAACCAGAACTCAAAAATGGTCAGAATCGGCTTCTAATAAGGGGGAAAGGTGCACCTTGCCAAGGCCTTCGATAAACGCTAAGGCACAACGATATTTTACACGAGGGAAGAAGGTGAAAAAGAAGAAAAGTAGGTGGTAGCCCCTTGGGCTGCCATGGCTGGTCTAAAACGTGGGAGAAGAGGAGGAAATAATCTGATTTAATTTTATAACTCCCTATTTATAGTAAAACTCTAAAAGTGCCCCAAAAGGTCCGAAAAAGTGGAATTCGCGCAAATGCGCTCACACGGTAAAACACCATGAACGAAAAAGAACTGAAATAAAAAAAAATGAACAACAGAAGAAATGGCATTGAAAACCAAGTCTTGTGCAGGAAGATTTTCCCCGAACAAGTTCAGCGACAACCGGGGCCAAAATCCCTAAAACTGGGGAAAACGATCGAAAGGAAATTCTAAGAGTACATGACTCAACGAAAAGTGAAAATGAATCCCGTACGAGGATCTAGGCTCAAAACGAGGCATTTTGTAATAACTTTTCTTAATTGCACAATGGCCCCTACAAAAAGGGATAACTGCAAAACTACCTAGAATGAAAATATTTTCTTATAAACCCCTAATCAAAATATCTCCAAAAGATATTTATGAAAAATACCCCAAGAATTATCAATGTTTCTGAAGAATCATTTCATCTACGCTCATACGGGAAAAAGGAACAACTGGCGAGCTTTTCTCCAAAAGTAAAGCTACACGTTTAGAGGAAATCAACTAGAGTGAAAACTTGTGAAGTCAAAACTCAACTCCGAACACGGAAAGTGAGGTTTTACCAACAAAGTGACAAACGGGAAAGGACGAAAAGTGAATAGTGTCAAAAAAATGAAAATGTGGAAATGACTCAGTCCTTAAAGGAAGTAAAGTAAAGAGTCTCGGAAACCATTTCCGAGCACCCGAGACGACACTAAGTGATGAGTAATCGTACTCAGAAAAGAAAATTCAATGAAAAAAATTTATCCGTAAAATTTCAGAAAAAGGAAAGGAAGGAAAATGACTCGGTTACTACAACCTACCTTCCTTAACGAAATTTCGTCCCCGAAATTAGGAACATCCCGAGGAGAACCGAACAAGGATGGAACATAAGGTTACACCGAGGAAAGGATCTTAAGGAACTAAAGGACAACTCTAAAAGCCTTAAGATCCAACTGAAGGAATGCGAAATCACGAATCGAAAGACATTCCTCAAATGAATCAGCATGTAAACTCAATGTCAACTACCTAGAGAATCCCAAGACAACGAAACGTCGAAACACGAAAAAAGACTAAGAATGACATGGAAGTACGAACAGCGACCAGAACCCGCCCATGACGTACTCAAATGTGTGTAGCAATGACAGTGCCTAGCACCCGCCCACACTTACTCGTTAGTAAGGTAGCATCGACGGCAATTAGCACTCGCCCACAACCCATAACTTTGCTCAGTAGCATGACAGTATAAGGCACTAGTTCATAACTTGCCCCAACCAGGTCAACCCGAAAAAATTTATCGATATGAATGACATCAATGTTGGAAAAGATCATTACCAAAAGCACTACGGGAACCCGACATCTTGTGAGAGTTGGGGTAGCTAATCCTAAAACTCCGACAATAATGTCATAGGCATCGTTACACTTAAGGCCTTAAATCCTCAGTGCAAGTAGAGTCAGCAACTCCTACATTGCAAAACACCCTTATCAACAACCTCCTGTCATGAATCCAAAGCTTGACAAGTCTATGCCCTCAAGCTAATGGATCGGACTCCACGAAATCGAAAGACACTGTCCTAAGCAGACCTATCATAAGGTCATAAACGGAAACAAAATGCTGGATCAAAATCCCTATCATGGACAACTAAGTCCTCAAAACAGAAGTCTACCACATAGCTCACTTATGACAATCCCAACAACAAAGGTCACAAAACCCCAACATAAGTGCAGAAAAATAAAACAGTACAACCAGCTACTCACATAGCACATACTCGCAAAATTAAATTGCATAAATTAAATAATACCTTAGTACTAAGCACATAGTACACATAAGGTAAATGAAACATGCCACCTATCACATAGGGGTTAAATAAACGACAACACGCTATACACCACTAACGGTACTAGCATGCTAAATGGATACCATAAATGAAAATACACCATCTACGTCCACATACAACTACCATGTAGTCATATATCCTAAACATGTTTCTAAGGCATGCCCTAAAACAATAGCTCATAAACATGTATAAAGGGATCATATAAATGGCAAGTTCGTAAAATCAAAAGAAATGAATGGAATGCCTCTCAAAAGACACTACGTAGAAAACGTACAACCAAACCTGGATGAGTCCAATCTCTCACTAAGAGGAAAGGAACCATCCCCCAAACGACCACTAAGGTTCCCGAAATAAGGAGTCTACAAGTCCTTTCCAAGACTAGCCCTTACCCAAGGTGGAATCCTAACACCACACCAAAATGAAACAACGACGCAATGGATAGTTCCAACACTAGCGATTACGAGACATTACTCAACTCAAGATGCTAATGAGTTCGATGAGAACTGGATAGGATCCTAACGGAACCCTAAAATGACAAGAAAGAGTAATTAATTGCACCAATGCAATTAATTACATGAAACCGCCCACATCCTAACTGTAGCTCGTAAGAGCTACCCAAGGCAACCTAGGAAGGATTCTAAGTCAACATACCTATCTAAATCCCTAATCATCATTCTAAGAAGAAATGACACGAAGACCTCACCATTGAGGTTCACGAAGACAAACCTCCCAAGTCCCCAAGGAAGGACTGGAGTCAACCCCAACTCATCGTCCTATGACATTAGAAATAAGACCCTAATGATGTCATCACATCTTGGTCACCATGAAAACCCAAGAGATGATACCAACAACTCGGACACTCCCTGACCACGTCATGAAGCCACAAAGGAAAAAGAAATGAAACGGAACCTCCCTGGCCTGCGTCTTACTCCACTAGACAAAAACTACAACTCGAAACAACTAAACTAACAAGAAGGACAAGAAGGTTCCCATTATGGATTCCTTACAGAATGAATTTCTCCTAACCAAGGAAGAAACTCTACAAAACAAGAATATATCCAAGGGATACGACAAACCCCAAAAGATAATGGCCTGGCATCAATCTCTACCAATGAAGCTGGGACAACATGCAATGTCAAAACAAGACAAAAAAAGTAAACAACTAGCATACAGCATAACAACAGGTTACCTACTCACACAAGTAGTAAAAATTACATAAGGCATATCAGTGTATACAGGAGAAGGACGTAAAGTATGACGATATACTACATATAATCATGCTATGATGAATAAGCACATATGACACGTTAAAGCAGACAAGCATATACAATATGCTAAGCAAACACACGTAAATAACATGATAACTCAGATAAGCATGGACAATGTACTAAAGCCTACAAGCATATACAGTATGCTAAGGTAAACAAGCACATACAACTTGCTATGATAAATAAGCATATACCATATGCTAAGATAAATAAGCATAAATCGTATACTAAAGCGGTTAATCTAAGTTTCTAAACAAGTTGCCACATAAGTAAACAAACATGTTATCAAATCAAAACATGTTATCAAGAAGCAATTAAACACATCGAGTATGGCAACACAAACATGATATGCACCCAAAACATGTCATCCAAGGTATTCGAACCTAGGATCTCTGATACCACCTGTGACGGCCCTTGTTTTTTAAGCTAGTACGTCTTGTGATGACCCGTAAGATGACCTAAAACGGCTCCGGAATGCGGAAGCGAAAATAGAACAAGGTCTCTAGGAATATATGACATCCCTAAGATGCCAAGGTGACCTTCTATGAAGTCACGGAACTCAAAAGAATCAAATACGAAAGTTAAGATTTTAAAATGGGAAGGTTACTTGACTAGGGGTGAAATGGTCTTTCTGAACAAAACTGGATGCAACCGAGCATACCATTAGATAAACAAGGAAATATTAATAAATCTAAACTCAAGAATCACTTGATCTGGTGTTTGGAAGAAGAAGATATGAAACTCCAAAGTTTCATAAAATTAGACTTTGGGTTTCAAATCAATGGGGCAAGGGTACTTGACTAGGGGTAAAATGGTTCTTTCAGATATAACTGGATGCGACCATGTATACCATTAAATAGACAAGGAAAAATAAATGGACTTACAATAAAAAATCATCTGATTCGGAGTTCGAACAAAGAAGATATGAAGCGTCAAAGTTTCATAAAAATTAACTTTTGGGTTTCAAATCAATGCGGCAAGGGTACTTGACAAGGGGTAAAATGGTATTTTTAGAAATAATTGGATGCACCCATATATACCATTGGATAGACAAGCAAAAATTAATAAACTTAGACTCAAAAATTACTTGAATTGGGGTCCGGACGAAGAAGATATGAAGCCTTAAAGTTTCATAAAAATCAACTTTCCAGGTTAGAAATCAGTGCAGTGAATAGTGTTTTGATAGCAAGCATCATTTCTGATTTTCCAGAACTGAGGCTAAAACGGACCCTTAAACGAATTTTTCTGGAAAAACACAAATAATAAACCCCCTCGAAAATCAAGTTTTCTACCCGACAATGTGGAAGAAAATGAAAAAAACACTCTGTGGAATGCCCAGAATGCCCCCAAGAAAAATCAGGTCAATGGTGCCTAAAAGCTGCTAAAATGAAAATAGAAAAACTGAACTTTGCATGAGATTTCCGATACCAAGACGACGTTTTATGGAAAAACACAAATAAGAAACCCCCCCTAAAATTACGTTTTCTAAGTGATCATATCAAGATCGGAGTAAATATTTAAAAGAGAATTCCCAAAATACCCTTAAACCAGATTTGTTCAAAAAAATGTCCAAATGAGTCCATAGGGTGCTCATTTTGCAAAATATGACTCTAAACTTGAAAACGATCATGTACGCAAATGTAAATAATGATTTTGAGCTCACAAGAATGGTCCGCAGCTCCTAAAAAGACCCGATTCAAAATCCGACCCCCCGATGGCCAAAATTGACTAAAATGAACTTGGAATGGAAAATTTGGAATCCAAAAATATAAAATGGAATCAAATTACCATTTGGTCCTTGGCCACACTTTATACATGATTAATGAGACCATACGAAAGAATAAAAATGGAGTTCCCACATCCGATGCAAACATGGTGAGACAATGATTTGTCATTTTATTATTTTTTTCCACAATAAACCTTGAAAGTGAAAATGCATAGAATACAAATTAGATGTCATTGGCCTATGCCCTCATCTCATACATGTGAAATACATTGTAAAGAGTGTACTTATATACACATTACATGTTTAGAATCAAATATACACATTTTGACATATAAGGCTATAAGTGGCATTTCAAGCCAACCTTTACAAGAATTGAAACCTTCAAGTCTACAAATCATCCAAGCATAATGAGAATCTTGAACCTTGATTCCTGTACCTGAAAAATGTCCCTACTACATGGGTGAGTAACATAAAGCTACTCGAAGGAGATGAGCATGCAAAGACCTAATGTTTTACAAACCTATTAAGTTGCTATAATTTAACTCAAATGGTCAAGCCACCTAGTGTCTATGTCAAAGGTGAGACTCAGGGAGCATCCTAAGCTATCTTAGAGCATTTTTAGTATAAACCACATCATTCATGCAATTTAAACAACATAGGAGCATGCAGTACAGTGCAACAAGATAATCACTATACAAGTATACATACATAAGTATACAATCAATATTGAAATGTATTTAAGACAAGTATACAAGACACAAGTATACCAGGTTATCTCGAAAGTAAATCATCAATATACAAGTGTATACACACTAAGCATTATTGAAATGGAAATGTAACATATATATTCAAGTACACATTTCTAAGTATACTAAACAATGTTGACATACATGGCATACAAGTATACAAATCCAAGTATAATAAGCATTTTTGATATATAAGAATTAGTGCATGTTACAAGTAATCCACAATTACAACTAAGAATTGAATGCGAAATCAGCTAATGGCGGAAAGACAAAGGACATAAGGTCTCAATGACCAAACAAGTGGTTCCGGGTTACTAGCCCACATGTAGTGCGCAACTAAACCTGGAATAAAACTGATATATTGGTGCTTTTGGGTTACTAGCCCTCAAGGTACCACCTGGTGCGCACTATATGAAATAGAGGGAACTCTCATCCCCCATACTAGAGCCATGCCCTTGTTGTAACAATTTTCATTGTCCATACAAGCTTTCCAGCAATCATCAAGTTGTGCAACAAGTATATCATATATACACAATGCACCAAAATCAATTACTACGCACAACTAAGTCATGGAATACACACAAGCCATGCCCAAGGCATTCATGTTATAATGGCGTATTAAATGTCATATAAATAAAATGTGAATACTTACAAGTTAAATCATAACTTCAACTCATGGAGTACTATCATATAACCATATAACAAGTTCTAAACCACAAATTAAGCAAGAATACAACATCAATGCCTAATTACCTCAATGGGAGCATAAAGGGGAATATAATTAACTTAAGTAATTAAATTCTCAAGATTTCAAAGTAACTCCAAAAATTCTACAAATCATATATGTCAAAGGTCATATCAAGGCCTATTTTAATTTCATAATACAAGTTAATCCTACACTAGGTATCACTAGGTGAATTAAATTTCATACAAGGAAATAATTAAACAATGTATTTAAGGCTCATTCAAATATTCTCCATTCAAGGTATGTTAATGAACATATCAATGCCTACTTTAAAATCACATTATAAGTTAATTATACACTAGTTACAACTAGGTAAATTAAAATTAATACCAAGAAAAATAAATAAATAAAGTTCTCTAAACTTATCCAAATATTCTCAATTTAGTATATATGATAGAACATGCTAAGCTCTTCAACAATATCAAGTTAAAAATCCATTCAAGTGACTAAAGCACTTAAAATAAAATTAATTAATCTAATTAATTAATTTTCTCTAGATTTTAAAGCAACTTCAATTACTCTCAAATTAACATACGTTAATGTACATACCAAGGCCTATTTTAATATTACATTACAAGTTGATTTCATGCTAGTTACAAACATGTAAATTAAACTTTCATACAAGTGAAAGATTAAATAAAAGTTTCAATACTTATTCAAATACTCCCAATTTAATATATGTTAAGAAACATATCAAGGCCTAATTTAATAGCATGCCATAATTTAATTCTAAGCTATATACAACCATGAGAATTAAATCTTATACAAAGAAAATAATTAAATTAAATTCTAGATAAAATACCTAGGCATGCATTCAAGTTGTATAAGCATGAAATACATTCAATACAAAATTTATATAAACCTAAAACTTCCCCTACCTCATTTTGAGATGAAATCTCAAATCCCCACCGAAAGAAAACCGCTTCGAATTCGATGATACTTCTAGGTTATGTTAGGGATTACGAGGGAAGCAACTTTAACCCTTGAGGCACCATGAAAATCCAAACCCGAACTCAAAAATGGTCGGAATCGGCTTCTAATAATGGGGAAAGGTGCGCCTCGCCAAGGCCTTCGATAAATGCTAAGGCACTATGACATTTTACATGAGGGAAGAAGGTGGAAAAGAAGAAAAGAAGGTGGCAACCCCTTGGGCTGCCATGGCAGGTCTGAAACATGGGAGAAGAGGAGGAAATAATTTGATTTAATTTTATAACCCCCTATTTATAGTAAAACCCTAAAAGTGTCCCGCCGGGTCTGGAAAAGTGGAATTCGCGCAGACGCGCTCAAACGATAAAACACTGTGAATGAAAAAGAACCAAAATGAAAAAAAATGAACAACGGAAGAAACAACATCAAAAACTGAGTCCCGTGCAAGAAGATAGGCCCCGAACAAGTTCGACATCAACTAGGGCCAAAATCCCTAAAACTGGGGAAAACGATCGGAAGGAAATTCTAAGAGTACACGACTCAACAAAAGTGAAAATGAAACCCGTACGAGGATTCAGACTCAAAATAAGGCATTTTGCAATAACTTTTGTTAATTGCATAATGACCCCTACAAAAAGGGATAACTGTAAAACTGTCTAGAATAAAAATATCTTCCAAAAGATATTTTCTTAAAAACCCCTAATCAAAATATCTCCAAAAGATATTTATGAAAAACACCCCAAGAATTATCAATGTTTCTTCATCACGCTCCTACGGAAGAAAGAAACAACCGGCGAGCTTTTCTCCGAAAGTAATACTACGCGTTTTGAGGAAATCGACTAGAGTGAAAACTCGTGAATTCAAAACTCAACTCCGAACACAGAAAGTGAGGTTTTTCCAACAAAGTAATAAATGGGAAAAGGACAAAAAGTGAATAGTGTCAAAAAAATAAAAATGTGGAAATGACTCGGTCCATAAAGGAAGTAAAGGAAAGAGTCTCAGAAACCATTTTCGAGCACCTGAGATGACACTAAGTGATGAGTAACCGTACTCAGAAAAGAAAATTCAACGAAAAAAATTTATCCATAAAATTTTAGAATGAATCGGCATGTTAACTCAATGTCAACCACCCAGAGAATCCCAAGATAACGAAACGTCGAAACACGACAAAAGACTAAGAATGACATGGAAGTACGAATAGCGACCAGAACCCGCCCACGACGTACTCAAATGTGTGGTAGCAATAATAGTGCCTAGCGCCCGCCCACACTTACTCGTCAGTAAGGTAGCATCGACGACAACTAGCACTTGCCCACAACACAAAACTTCACTCGGTGGCATGACAGTATAAGGCACTAGGTCATAACCTGCCCCAACAAGGTTAACTAGGAAAAATTTATCGATATGATGAAAAAATCATTACCAAAAGCGCTACAGGAACCAAGTATCTTGTGAGAGTTGGTGTGGAGGGAAAAAAATCCCCCCCTTTAATAAGAATCATCCACATCATCACACTACCAATTTATAATTAGATACAGTAAAGGCCCGAGCGGTGTCAAGCCCAAATTGGGAGAACCCAATTTGGAGAAGGCCCAGGCCAAGTCTTGCTTCCATGTGGACGGTTGATCCAGGCTACACAACCCATTTACCAGGCCCAGAGGTGTACAATCTCATTCAGGCCTAGAGGGAGCGTTAATAGCCCTTGGAGCCAAGCTTGAAATCCAAGCCCATTTACCGAATTATTTGATCAGCCTACATGTAGCCCAATCTCAATTAATTGTAGACCAGTCCTACTAGGTAAAGGATTCAGCAAAAAAAGCAAGTTCTGTGCAAGGAAAGTTTTATATGGAAAGAATTGTACAAAGGAAAGGATTATAATTGTAAAGAATGTCATATATGGAATGGATTGGAGGACAAGCCAGGTGAGTCCTACCATAATTCCACCACCTTGTTTCTTATAAATAGAGGCTTAGACCTCCAATAAAATCATCGAGCATTATACACTTATTCTGAGTATTATATTTGCTTGTTCTGAGTGAGTTGTATTTTTCTTTTTATTTATTTTAATAGAGAGAAATTTTACACCTACACTTTGGCCCTGTCTGTGGGAAACGTATAGAAATATACTCCCACTTTTGTTTCAAATTATTTTTGTTTTCACGATCTGCAATGTCAAACGGAGAATCAACGGCGGCTGATCAGCAGATAGAGTTGATGCAAAAGATGCGAGAAGAGTTCTTGCACCAATTCGAAGCACTTCGTCAGGTGAATGAAGCTAGCGTAGCCCAGATTGCATTGCTTCAACAGTAAAACGACACCCTTCAAATGGCTATGGCTTAGTTAACACCTCAACCAAAACCAGTTAATGTGGCTGTGCCCCCTCCCAACAAAAATGAGCCTCAGGTCATTGGGGTTCGGCTTAATAAAGTTCATCCCAGCGAAGTTCATTAAGTGCATAAGACAAGGTCCGAGGTGGTAGCTTTGAACAATCTTCCTCATCGCACACAGGACAAGCAGGCCGAGTCCAACCATAAACTTACGGTATGGTCTAATAGTGTTCCAAATGGTGTAGGAGTAAAGGAGGCCTTTGACGAGAAGAGACTCTTGAGAGTTCAAACGCCTGCCAAGATGGCCAGGGAACATAAGAATTCTCTCGTGAAGACCCCATTCACTGATGATGTGTACTTTATTGACAGACCTAAGAAATTCACTATGCCTTCCTTTACC
The DNA here is from genome assembly GCF_030987335.1 of Cornus florida. Taxonomy (NCBI): domain Eukaryota; kingdom Viridiplantae; phylum Streptophyta; class Magnoliopsida; order Cornales; family Cornaceae; genus Cornus; species Cornus florida. The sequence goes on from NW_026775577.1 coordinate 69,884,003, forward strand.
CAGTTTGATGGTATGGGAGATCCTTCTAGGCACCTAGATCACTACGCATAAAAGATGGCTCTGGACGATCACAATGACCCATGGATGTGCAAAGTTTTCCCTACCAGTCTGACAGGGGCTGCGCTAGAGTGGTTCAGGAATAGGCCACACAAATCTATTCCAGACTATGAAACTCTGTGCACTATGTTCCTATCATACTATTGCAGTAATAAGAAGCAAAAGAAGAGTACTGCTAGCCTTTTCACCATAAGGCAAAAGAAAGGTGAAACATTATAAGATTTCTTGTCTAGATTCAACATGGAGGCTTCAGAAATAGTAGATTGTCATCCTGCTACTGCAATAGAAACATTCAAACTTGCAATGATTCAGGGAACCAAGTTCCATGCATCCCTAGTTAAATATTCCCCTCCGGATATACAGACTTTCAATGCTAGGGCACAGATCTACATCTGGCTTGAGGAGAATGTAGCCCACCGAGCGCAGCATGCCACCCTCGTTATAGTGGAGGACAAGCCTCAGGAAAGGGTTTCAAGCTCAAAAAGCCAAAAAAATCAGCACGCTTCAACACCAGTCATTCAGATACCCGAGAAAAGGCAAAGGATAGAGGAAAGATTCACACCTCTTCGTACAACCTTGGCTCGGCTATTCCAAGAGAATAAGATGAAGTTTGCAGCCTTTCAGCCAATAAGGAAACCTTTGGAACAGAGAGACAAGAATAAACACTGCGCCTACTATAGAGATTACGGGTATACAACTAATGATTACAGATCCCTTAGGCGACTGGTGGAAAACATAATACTGAGAGGTGAATTGGTAGATTACCTTACAACAAAGGAGTACGTGAAGCCCCGGGAGGTCAATCCTTGAAAAGTCGAAGGTAATCAAGTGAAGGTCATCCATACAATACATGGATGATTAGAGGATGATCAAGAGCCAGAGGAAGTATATAGATCCTAATTGAGGACAACCCACAAGCTGAGGAGGTTATCCTCAGTGAACGCTATCGCTTCGGGAAGTGTTAACATTGGGTTAGGCGATGGAGATCTATCCAGAGTTCAACTCCTCCACGAGGATCCGTTGGTCATCAGTCTTTTAGTGGCAAATTATTAAGAGGGTTTTGATAGACCCAAGTAGCAGTGCCAACATCATCACAAGGGCAGTCTTTGAACAGCTGGAGATTCTGTCATCATCAATTCGGCCCACTTCCAGCCCCTTGATGGGGTTTGATGGCACAAAGGTGGACCCCCTTGGGGTAATTGACCTATCTGTGACCGTGGCAAAGAGGATTTTGAAGGAGAACTTTATTTTAACGGAGATCCACCTTTCCTATAATCTTATTATAGGAAGAGGTTAGATCCACCAAATGAACGGGGTTCCATCCACCCTTCATCAGGTGATGCGATGCTTGTCTTCGGACGACCAAGTTGCTGCCAAAGAATGCTACATGTTAACTTAGAATGAAGCAAAGAAGGTAACAAAACAGTTTCAACCGGTCACACCTCCTGGGAGCATATCCAAATAGTAATTATAGAATCCTTTGCCCAGGTATCTAAAAGCAGAGGAAGAAGCCAAAGTTGAGAAGCCTATCGAGGAGTCTCTAGAGGCTGTCGAAGTAATAATTTTACTTTTTCGGACCCGAAGGGGCCCGTTCAGGGCACTTTTTGAGATTTCTATAAAAGGGGGGTGAGATATTTCATTTTTCATCTTCTCCCCTCTTCATGCATGACCTGGAGCTCCCATGGCAGCCCAAGGGGTGCTACCATCTTATCTCTCCTCTTTTGGTTCACTTTTCCTTGATGGAAAGTCTTCGGCCTTAACGTTTGTTGTTCCCATCGCCATGCTCTACCTTTCCCCCCTATTAGAATTAAGTTTTGACCATTTCTTGAGTTTGGTTTTGAGGTCAAGTTATGATTTTGGTGGGGCTTTGATGGGGGTTACGTTCATGGCGTTGTCCCCGACAAAACCTAATAGTTTCGTCGGATTCAGAGTCGTTCCATTTTGATGGCTTTTGAGATTTTCATCTCAAATTGAGGTAGGGGATGTTCTAGGTTTAAATTCTTGTTATATAGCATGCTTGTGATGTTTATACTACTTGTTTGCATGATTAAATATAAAATCTAGAGATTTTATTATTTATTTTTCTTGTACGGGATCTAATTTTCCTGGTTACTTATGACTTGGTTTAAACATGTAGCATGATTTTATATTGCCCCTTGATATGCTCATTATCGTGTATTAAAATTGGAACATTTGAATAAGTATTAAAGATTTTATTTAATATTTATCTTAGGTGAAAGATTAATTCACATGACCTTAACTAGCTTGAAATCAGTATGTGTTAGCATATTAATACCATAGGACGATGGATTTTGGGTACATATCATGCTTTTGTTGATCTACTTTGATATATTCACATTCTTTTGATAATATGTTTCGGCATTATAACATGTTTATGTGTTTCTTGGTAACATGCTTGGTAGTATGACATGTCTTTATGCTTGTCTACCTATGTGGTTAAGAGCATCCTTGTTTGACATGTATGCTTTTTTGCTTAAGTTCTTAACTATTTTAAGGGCTTTCTTTGATTGCTTTAGCATGATCGTATGTTGCATACCTTATCTTGCTTCGTGTTTCATGCATTCATAGTGTGAGTTGCACTCGGTCATAATAACTTGTGTTATTGTTGATCTCTTTCCTTATGTACGTTTAGCATCGTGGTTGCCACGTGTGGAGAGTCTTCACGTCAGGGCATTGAGGAGTTTGTGGATGACACCGAGTTTACGAGGAGTCCGGGGAGGCCCAGGATTCCAGTTCGTGGCGTGGATGCTAATCCGCCACGGGCACTGACTTATGTGGAGCGAGTGGCTCAGGGAATCAGTCTGGGGATTGCTGAATCCCTATAAGAATTGATACGTAGACAGGTGGCAGGGATACAGATTTCGGCACCAGCACCAGCACCGATAGTTAATGAGGCGACAGAGTACTTTGTGCGACTATAGAGGGTTAAGATTGATCCATTTGCGGGGAGTTCAGATCCGTTAGTCTTAGAAGCTTGGTTAGACCTTATGGTTCTCAAGTTAGACAGTATGGCGGTACCCATGGACAGGTTGAGGATTTCTTTACCTGCTTCTATGTTCATGGGGGATGTAGATATCTGGTGGAGGTCTATGACCATTGTCCACAATATTGAGTTGATGACTTAGAATGAGTTCAGAGAATTGTTCTTCGAGTGCTTCTTTTCGAGGGCTATGAGGCAAGAGATGAGGATACAGTTCACAGGTCTTTATCAGGGCACTATGAGTGTCATTAAGTATGATACACGATTTACTTCTCTCTCTCGTTATGCCAAGGACATGGTGGTGACAGATAAGGCCAGGGCAATGAAGTTTTAGGATGGGCTACATCTTGACATCAGGCCACGGGTCTCAATTTTTTATTTGAAGACTTACAGAGAAGTGGTCCAAAGGGTTATGTTAGCTGAGGCAGAGGAACGGGATCAGTCACGGATCAGGGGTTCATACAAGCAGCCTCGTAGAAACAATCCATCATCTTCCGGGAGTCAGTGGAAGAAGGCTAAGGCAGGGAACAATACTCACTTACAGGGGGCACCATAGTAGATTCATTTTACACCCATAGTTCTTATATCTACAGGATCAGCCCAGAGTGTGGTTTGTTACCATTGTCAGCAGCCGGGGCACATCAAGCGTTGCTACCCACAGCTTCGACCACAGGCCAGTCAGAGATCAGTTTCTACAAAAATAAGGCATGGAGCTTACTTCTATTACAAGCGACTAGGTCATCTCAAGAAGAATTGTCCAAGGTTGTTGAATAAGTTATGTGGTGGCACAGATTCACAGACGGTACCGGCACAGTCTGTAGTGGTTTAGTCTAGTTTCAGAGTTCCTCAGCCAGAGGCACTAGTTGGCACTTATCCTTCTACACCTACTACTTTTTCACATCAGTCAGGCTATCATGGAAGTTCGCAGCAGGGCTTAGGGGCTCAGGGACGAGCTTACACTTTTCTACAGGCGGATGCTTCCGCAGGCACCTCTTTAGTTCAAGGTATCTTTCAGTTTTTAGTTCTTGGGCAAGAGTTCTTGTTGACACGGGTGCATCACATTCTTTCATTTCTGTATCACTTGCATATTCATTGGGTCTAGAGGTCACACTTCGGGGTAGTCTTTTTTGTGTTAACACACCAGTTGGGGTCCAATGTCTTTGGATTGTGTTTGTTGGGGTTGTGCTATTAAGATAGTTGGGCGGACCTTAGAGTTTGATTTCATTGTTCTCGATATAACAGGCTTTGACGTCATTCTCAGTATGAATTGGTTGTCATTCTTTCGGACTACGATCGATTGTTTCCGCGGGAGGGTGTCTGTTTGCACTCCCAAGGGGGATTGTTTCAATTTTGTGGGAGATCGGAACGATTCCCATCCAGCGATGGTTTTCAGCATTAGTGACTAGAGTCACCACAGATCCTAGTTAGCTAGTTTACTAGTTGATGAGGATAGTAGTTTGGGCTGTGTTCTTCCGTGAGTTGTTGAGGATTTTGTTAATGTCTTCCCGGAGGAACTGACAAAGTTACCTCCTTTAAGGGAAGTTATTTTTGCCATTGATGTCATTCCAGGTACAGCACCCATCTCTATGGCACCGTACTGTATGGCACCGATAGAGCTTGATGAGCTGAAAGGTTAGTGGGATGTTTTGAAAGCTAAAAGCTTTATTCATCCTAGTAGTTCACCATAGGGAGCACTAGTTCTTTTTGTAAAGAAGAAGGATGGGTCTTTGAGACTTTGCATCGATTATCGCAAGTTGAATCACACTACGATCAAGAACAGGTATCCTTTGCCTAGGATTGATGACTTGTTTAATCAGTTGAAGGGAGCAACATGCTTTACGAAGATTGATTTGAGATCAGGTTACTATCAGTTGAGGGTTAAGGATGAGGATATATCTAAGATTGTTTTTCGTACACGGTATGGCCATTAAGAGTTTCTAGTGATGCCATTTGGTTTGACTAATGCTCCAGTAGCTTTCATGGATTTCATGAATCGTGTATTCAGTGACTATCTTGATAGATTTGTGGTGGTGTTCATTGATGACATTCTCATGTTCTCAGCTTTGAGGGAGGAGCATGAGTATCAATTGAAAACAGTTTTGCAGATCCTTACGGATAACCGATTGTATACTAAATTCGAGAAATGTGAATTTTGGCTACCAGAGGTGAAGTTCCTTGGACATGTCATGTCAGGGGGTGGTGTTGCAGTAGATCCGTCAAAGATTGAGTCTGTGATGGATTAGGAGCGTCCGAAGAGAGTGTTTAAAGTTCGGAGTTTTCTTGGCCTAATCGACTATTACAGGAGATTTGTTCAGGATTTCTCTCATCTAGCGGCACCTATAACTTGACTTACTCGCAAGCGAGTCAAGTTCATATGAAATGAGGCTTGTAATTTGATTTTCAGGAGTTAAAGATCAGGTTGAAATCCGCTCTAGTTTTGATCATACCTGAACGTGGTTTGGGTTACGTGGCCTATTGTGATGCTTCACGGGAAGGATTGGGTTGTGTCTTAATGCAGACTGAACGGGTGGTAGCTTATGGGTCTCGACAGTCAAAGACACACGAGTTGAACTATCTAACATATGATTTGGAGTTGGCAGCAATTATCTTTGCTATGAAAGGGTGGAGACATTATTTGTACGGGGAGAAGTTTGAGGTTTTCTCTTATCACAAGAGTCTCAAATATCTCTTCTCTTAGAAGGATTTGAATTTGAGACAGTGCAGATAGGTTAAGTTTATGGAGGACTATGAATTTATGTTGCAGTATCATCTAGGAAAGGCCAACGTGGTGGCCGATGCATTGAGTAGGAAGTCACGGAGTACTCTAGCTAGCATTTCTGTCCACAGATGGAAGATGCTAGAAGAGCTTGCAGATCTTGGTTTATAGTTGTATGAGGATGTTTCACTGGCTATCTTGTTTAGCCTTGTGGCTCAACAAGCTTTGGTTGGCAGAGTTATTAAGGCATAGCAGGAGGATGGGGAGATGAAATCCATTCACGATCAAATTTTAAGCGGCGAGAATGTAGAGGGTTGGACTTTGCATTCAGACAATGGTCTCAGGTACAGAGTGAAGATGGTTCTTCCTTTGTTTTGACTTGACATTGTTCTTCAGGATTTTCACCATTCTTGACTCGTAATTCATCCTGGTGGTACGAAGATGTATCACAATTTGCAGAGACAGTTTTGGTGGAAATGCATGAAATGGGATGTTTCTCAGTTCTAGGCTAAATGCCTTACTTGTCAACAAGTGAAGGCAGAGCATTATAGACCGGCAGGTTTGTTGCAACCACTACCAGTGGTAGAGTAGAAGTAGGAGCACATCACTATGGATTTCGTGACGGGACTTTTGAGATCTAAGGCAGGGAATGATACCGTTTGGGTCATTATTAACAGATTGACTAAGACAACTCACTTTTTTCCTATAGTAGTGACAGATGACGTAGAGAGACTTAGTGGATTGTATGTGGGGCCAGATTTTCAAGCTTCAGGGGGTTCCAGTATCCATTATTTCGAATAGGGATCCCAGGTTCACGTCTCACTTTTGGCAGAGTTTTCAGGAGGCACTTGACACAGGGCTTCATTTCAGTACGGCATTCCATCCTCAGACTGATGGACAGTCAGAGTGTACCATTAAGATATTGGACGATATACTACGGGCTTGCATTTTGGATTTTGGGGGTAGTTGGGAAGACTACTTACCCTTGGTTGAGTTTGCTTACAACAACAGTTACCAGACTAGTATTGGTATGGCACCTTTTGAGGCATTATATGGCAGACCTTGCAGATCTCCCGTTTGTTGGACCAAGGTAGGTGATACAGTCGTCGTAGGTCCTGATATTATCTTTGAGACTACAGAGAAGGTTAAGTTGATTCGGTAACAGTTGGCTACAGCTGAGTAGGCAGAAGAGTTATGCTGATAAGAGGAAGAGATCCTTGTCTTTTGTGGTAGGGGACCACGTCTTTCTTAATATTTCTCCACGGAAAGGACTTCTGAGATTTCGGCAGACGGGCAAGTTGTCTCATAGGTTCATTGGACCATTTCACATTTTAGAGCGCGTCAGTGAAGTTACTTATTGTTTGGCATTGCCGCCAGACCTAGATAAGGTTCACGACGTCTTTCATGTATCTATGCTGAGGAAGTACGAGCCGGATCCATCACATGTTTTACGGTGGATAGATGTTATTGTTGATGAGGATGTGACTTGCAAGGAAGGTCCAGTCCAGATTCTTGATTCACAAGAGCAGGTTTTGCTGACCAAGACCATTCCATTGGTTAAGGTCTTGTGGAGACATCACGGTGTTGAGGAGGCTACCTGGGAGCTTGAACAAGAGGTTCGCTCTCGGTATCCCAATTTGTTCTCTCTTTCAGGTACGAATCGATTTCGGGGATAAAATCCTTTTTAGGAGGGTAGGTTGTAATGACCCGGTCATTTTCCTCCCTTTCCTTTTTCAGTGATTTTCTTTTTTCGTTTTTTTTCCTATTTTGTCTTTTCCTTTTTTCGTCTTTTTCCTGTTTATCATTTTTCCTTGCATAACCTCACTTTTTGTGTTTGGATTTGATTCCAATTTTGCATGCCTCCACGATATTTGATTTCCATGATAATTGTACTTTTACTTTCGTAGAAAATACATTCTAGTTGCTTACTTTTTCGTAAAGGGCTTGGATGCATACTTTATTGTAAATATTTTTGATTTTAGGTTTTTAGTGTAATTATGTAAAATAATTATTTTTCGTCATAGGGACCTTTTTACAATTTAATTTGGAACATATTTTGAAAAAGGACCTTTTGCAATTTTTGAAAAATGTGATAAGTGTCACATTCTCATGGTGCCACTTGTTGGCAATGGGGTGGAGTGACTTGGATGCATAATCTCTTGACATTTGGAAGGTGGAGATTCACCCACTTGTTGGCTTTGATGGTTGACAAGTGTAGGCTTAGGATTAACCCTAAAAAGGAGCCTTAGATTTGTGACAAGTGTAGGCTCACAAATTAGTGTTGCATTGTGTGTGTGAGAGAGGTAGTGTAAGAACACATAGTGAGTAGAGGATTTCTAGATCTTCCACTCACCATTTTCACTTTACCTTTCTCATTTCCTTCGTTCTTCAAAACCCTAACCTAGCCACCATTGGAGGAAAGCTTGGTTAATAGCTTATTCCTTCATTTTGGCCTCCTTCCATTCACCTTAGACCATAAACCTTGGGAGATAAAAGTTTCCTCTCACTCTCCTCTTCATAAACCCTAGAATTTTTATCCATTTTGTGCTTGGGTTCTTTGGATTATAGAGATTCAATTCTCTATTGAGGTAGGGGTGGTAGTATGTTTATATTTTAAGTGTTTTATAATCATTTGGGGGTTTAATATATATTGTGTACATGCTTTTAATATGATAGTCTTGGATATTATAGGAAACCCTCACCTTTTGACTTAGGGTTTATTGATTTAAGCATGTATGATATGTATACACCATGCGTAGATGGATTATATAATTTAGTAGTATGCTAAATTATAGTATTTTCACATGTAGTAGTAATATAGAACTCTTGTAGAATTATAAATGATATATACAATTTTTATGAAGTTGAATTGTTATATTATGGTGGTGATAATTCTATATGCTTGTTGGGTACTTATTGTGATTATTTTAGAAGCTTATTGCTATAATGTTGTTGATGAGCGCTGAAAAGTGCGCTTTTAAACCCCTTAAGCTCGAGTATTTTATGACCTTTATCTATCTTATTTTTCCGTTTTAGACTAATTTCATGTTATTTCCCTTTTTAGGTCAATAATGTTAAAACGAGCTAAAAATGGCTTCTTAAGGCCTTTTAGGAGTTAAACTAAGTCTTTGTGAGAATTTGGAGCAAAGAGAGGCTGATGCTGAAAAACTGCCAAGTTGGATAGATCTGAGAAAAGTCTGATAGATCTTAGAAAAGTCTGATAGATTTGAGAAAAGTGAGATCGATCAGAGTTGGATCGATCGAACCCAGATCGATCAAAAGTTAGATCGATCGAACAAACTCTGATCAATCGAAGGAAAGTCTGATCGATCGAAAATGTGCTGGCAGTGAGCTGTCTAATTACCGAGCGCGCTGATTTCTACCTACCACATAGTATGGGATTAGATATTTTTGGGACTATATTTCTAACTTAGTGGCTAAGAAAAGGACCTTGTATTTAAAGGGAATTGAACCATTTTATATGAGAGCTTTTTATCATTTTATTTTTACATTGTAATTTTAGTTTCTCTCTCTAGAAAGTTAGAGATTAGGGTTAGAAGAAAAGAGAGAAGTGGAGGCACATCTAAAAGTCCATCTCTAGATTCACTCTCTCTCTCTATCTAGAGCTTCAAAGAAGAAGAAGAAGAAGATGGAGCCATGTTTGGAGCTTAACCTTGAGGGTTTCATGACCACATCTACCTCCTCTATAATTGGCTAGATCTAAACTTAGGGCTTGGATGAGCCCTAAGTCTTGTGTAATCTAAACCTTTGTATTTCTATTTTTGGGGATTTATATATATTGTTGTGATTAGGGTTCTAGCCTTGTGAATTTAATGAATCTTAGTATATTTCTATGATTTCTATGGTTTAATTCTTCCTATTAATTCTCTAGTTTATTTACATATCTATGTGTGATTAAATTGGGAATTACGTCTCACATGATTCATATGGATTAATTCTTTCTATTGATTCTCTATTTGATTACATGTTGTCTTATGTGTGATTATTTGGGAAATTGTCTCTACACTAGATTCTTTATGTTAGTTGCATGTCTATGTGTGATTAATTAAGGATTTAGTGATGGCTAAGCATGGGTTTTCATTGAATGGGTTTATAGATTAATTTGATGGATTATTCTTATGCTTGATGGGTTGTTCTACAATTTAATTTATGCTTGTAGGTAGGTAGACAATCTATACTTGGTTTGATATTCCATGGCTTATTATTGCAAATTCCATGATTCTCTAGATTGATGTGTGCTACAATTGTGACTAGTTTGATGGGTCATGTTTAGAATTGATGGGTTGTGCTACACTAAGTTTATTTGTTGGTTAGGTAGACAATTCATACATGAATTTGATAGTTTATGCTTAATATTGCAATTGGTAGTCGCATTTTGTTCATAACAATGTATTCCCCATTAATGGAAAGCAAGTGGTTAATTACATGAGCTTAGTTATGATTCCAACACCCTAAGACCTCTCTTCATATCTCTTAAATCCCTAACTCAACTTAGTTTATTTTAACTGCATTTTAATTAATTGAATTTTAGTGTAATCAAACAATCAATCTCTCCTTTGCAATTTTGTGATCCACTAGAGTCAAAGTTAAATTCCAACACGTATAATCCCTTGGGACGATCCCTACTCACTCTTGCTACGTTAGTAGTAGTGGTGGTAGTGGTTTTTATAAATTTAAATTTGAGCTAAAAGGCTTTTCTTTAACCACACATTCACTACATTATTTTAACGTATACAAGCGGCCTCGTCAAATTTTGGCACCATTGCCGGGGATTAACGGTTTTGTTGGAATTAGACTAGACAATAGTGTTCATTTGATTGCTTCCATTTTTATTTTATTTTCTATTGTATTTTCTTTTCTCTTGTTGTCATTATTATTTGTCAATTAGGTACTTGACTACAAGGAAGGCAAACATTGGATCTTAGAGCAATCATTAGAGCTTGGAGCTAGCATTGGAATTTGAAGTTGCTTAAGGACCTTTGTGAGCAATTCTTGAAACTTTTGTGTTTTAATTGTGCACTTCTTTGCATGCTTGTCATAGCCCTTATTGAGGCTAATTATATTGCTTAAATTTTTGTCCAAGCATCGGCCCGTGTGGAGGCCATTATTTCTTGCATTTGGATTTTGAATGTGGATGGAGCTATTGTTTGATCCAAGTTTGGGGGAAAATTTATTCTCTTCAGCTTATGCTCCTCCACCATATTTTGATACTTATGAGGTCGAGTCCAATTCATTTCAACATACATTATTTTATCATAGATTTAATCACTCTTTTAATCCTTCTTATGACTATTACCCTCCCCCACGATTTTATGATGAACCAAATTCACCACCTTCTAGGTACTCACCCGGATTTGAAGAAAAAGTGTTAGCTTTACTTGATGTGTATATTTAACAAACTCCACTTATTAATTCTCATTCTTAAAATTTACCCAAGCTTGAAGCTCAAGTTGAGCAAATTGCAGGTACTCTTTCTCGTCAAGAGGAGAAGGAAGGGGGAAATGAAAAAATGGCAAGAACTTCAATGTATATAGATAAGGATAAGGAGAGTGAGGAAGAAGTAGTAAGTGAGCTAATGCCTAGCACTCTATCTTGTATAGAGCAGGAAGTGGCAAGTAAGTTAGTGGCTAATCCAATAGAGCATAACATGATTAATGAGGACTTTCCTTGTTTTGATTATGATTTTATCTCCACCATTGCTACTTTAGAGAGTGAGGAGACGGTGACCACTATAGAGGTAGGAGAGGAAGAGGAGGAGGAGGATGAACTTGTTGAAGACGGCCTTCCTTCTATTATCTCCAAAGACCCTCTTGAGATATGTCATTTCAAATTGTATAAAAATTGTGGTTTTGACCTTAAAAGCTCCAAAAATGAAGTGAACTCTTTAATAGACTCCTTAGCTAACTTGGAAGGTGAGGAGATTGTTATTTTTGAGGAAGAGAAGAAGGATGAAAAGAAGGTGTTTCTTGATATTCCAAATGAGCCTTTGAAAGACATTGACTTGCCAAGTCACATAGGAAGTGATTCTTTAAATGCACTTCAAGAGCACAGAAATGAGGTAAGAACAACTATGATTGATTTTGTTTTCAAGGGATGAAAGGAACAATATCATCTCTTTCATTTCTTTTCAAGTCATTCTTTTGGAGGATGATTTCATTGACATAAGTGGGACATCAAATGAGAAAATGGAAAAAAGGATCAATAAGGATATCTCATATCCGGTTTTTGATTCTTTTGATTAGTGAGTTAACCCAATGTCTTGCTAGAGACGTTAAACACTAGTATTCGTAAAATTTTAAAACTCTATTCCTCCCTCATTTATTTATTTATTTATTTTTCATTCATGTGTACATTTTTCCATCCATTTTTCAATTTCCATTCTTGTTACCTTCATTGGGGCTTAGCATAGGACTTTCTGCACTTTCATCTCAAAATGAAGCAATTGGTGCTAGTTCGATCGATCACAAGAGCACCTTCGATTGATCTAACATTGTCTCTGCATATCTTCATATCTCGGTTCCATCATTCAAACATACCCTACATATTTCAGCTCTCTATTCCATCGTTTGAAATTTATGTTCGATCGATCCAAGTACTATTCGATCGATCCAGGAGCCCTTATGATCGATCTCACTTCCATACTTAGAAAATTTTCGAAGCTCTGCAAATTTCATACTCTATCCCATTGTGCGATCATAAAGATCAATCATGGTGTGATCAATCACAGGTTTGCCCCTTTGACTTTTTGACTTTTTCTTCTTTCTATTTTTATTTTATTTTATTTTTTCATTTTCTTTTACTTTTGTTATTTTCTTTTATTTACTTACTTTTCTCTTGAAAAAAAAAAAAATTTCCACTTTTTGCATTATTTATTTCATTGCATGTTTACTTCTTGCATTTTTATTTACTTACCTTTTTATTTTTATTTGTGTACATACTTGTTATGTCATAAAAAAAAACAGAAAAAAAAGAGTTTTTATTTTCATTTTCATTTTCTTTGTTTTTGTTTTTGCATCCTTTCTTACTTTGTGTTTTAATTTCTTGCATTGTACATATTCTTTTATTACATTTTGCCTTCTTTATTTTCTTTTTGCATTTTGTTCATGCATTTTATTCTTTATTTTTCTTGCATTTTGTATATACTTGCTTTCATAAAGAGAAAAATATAAAAACTTTTCACCGTTGTGCCCTTATGTGTAGTCATGCGACTTTCATGCTTTAGCTAGGGCTTGATCTCATATCTCTCTTTCATCTTGTGTTATATTGCCTTAGAATGCGTGATTGAATTATTCTTATCCCATTTGATATTTGATTTGAGTTTGCTAGTGTGGTTATTCAAATAGGTTGTTGATTCCAAGTTTGGGGGAGACCCTTTTCATATTGGATCATTACCGGGTTTCATGATTTCATCACCACGGTATACTCTTTCCATCTTTTCCATTGTTCTCATTGCACATTGAGGATAATGTCCGGTTTAAGTTTGGGGGTAAGGTGTCTTTGTTGCATTCTACTTAAAGTTGGATTTTAAATGTATGATTGAGATTTGAGATTGATGTTAGCGATGATTTTGATCTTTTGAGGACAATGTTGCTTAAAATTTAAAAATTGCTTGACTTGAGAGTCCAATACTCCTTGTATGCCTTGTAGATGCCATTTAGGAGTAAATTTTTTGAAAGATTGATATCATGCTTGCATTTGTGGTCCATATCATCCTGATTTTGTGATTGTTTTGAGATTCACTCTAGGATTCTACACTAGCATAGGCTCACACTAGTATTCATTTGTAGGGTACATGCTTTGTTGATTATTGAATTGGTTATATCTCAATTGGGCTAGTAGTGCATTGAAAGCTTTCATCTTGATAAAAGTGGATAACAAGCCCTTTTCATTGAGTAACCGAGATTCTAGCCTCATCAAGCACTGAATTTCTCGCGCCAAAAGGTGGAGGGCCCAAGCTCTAGGTTAATAAAAAAAAAGTTACAAAAGCAATAAAAAAAAAGAGGACTTTTCCCAAAAGGTGAGAAGTGGGAAATGATTAGATGGAGGTTGTCTTGATTTGTAACCTAGTTGATTTGAGCTTGTAAGTCCTTAGGGGTGTTTGAACAACTAGTATCCTAAAGCCATCTGGTTTGGGAGTCATTGACCTAACGCTCGACCTCATGGATCGCTAGAAAGCTTAATAGATCACTACATTGCATCATGCTTCCATCTTTGATCCTACGGGATAGTTAAAAAAAAAAAAAAAAATCGAGTGAAAAGAATAAGCGCACCTAGTGAATAAAGCTTTAATAAAAGGTCCACTCTTTGTCTTGATGAACGGTACTAGATTTGTGTGCTAGTTTGAGGGTAAGGATGTGATCATTTCTTTAGTTAGCTTAGATAGCAACATACTTGATGCCGGTCTACTCAAAAAGGATTCTAGAGTTGTTTTGATTTGCATGATTATTTTCTTGATGTGTGGAGGACCATATTTGCTTGTTTGATGTTGAAATTTTGGGAGATTGCTTGGAAATGGTTGAAAAACTACATACTTGAGGTAGTTTTCTTCTAATACTTGTTTGCAATATTGGTGTCTCTTTTGTGAGAATGAGCTTAATGTTTGTGGGTATCATTTCTAGAAACCCTCACGAGACTTCACTCGTCTACTAAGGGTAACCTAGGGATTTAAAAGCCTTGTTGCATACGCTAAATGCAATCGTGTTCCCTACGAAAGTGGCGTTATCCATTTATTGCTTTCTAGTTATAATTGTTTAGTTGTTCATTTCATTCCTTTACTTTATAGTTCATTGCTAGGGACTAGCAATATTTAAGTTTGGGGATGTGATGAGCGCTGAAAAGTGCGCTTTTAAACCCCTTAAGCTCGAGTATTCTAGGACCTTTATCTATTATATTTTCCCGTTTTAAACTAATTTCGTGTTATTTCCTTTTTTAGGTCAATAATGTTAAAACGAGCTAAAAATGGCTTCTTAAGGCCTTTTTGGAGTCAAACTAAGTCTTTGTGAGAATTTGGAGCAAAAGGAGGCTGATTTGGAGCAAAAGGAGGCTGATGCTGAAAAACTGCCAAGTTGGATAGATTTGAGAAAAGTCTGATAGATCTGAGAAAAGTGAGATCGATCTGAGAAAAGTGAGATCGAACCTAGATCGATCAAAAGTTGAATTGATCAAACAAACTCTGATCGATCAAAGAAAAGTTTGATCGATCGAAAATGTGCTGGCAGTGAGTTGTCTAATTCCCGAGCGTGCTGATTTCCACCTACCACATAGTACGAGATTAGATATTTTTGGGGCTATATTTCTGACCTAGTTGCTAGGAAAAGGACCTTATATTTAAAGGGAATTGAACCATTTCATAGGAGAGCTTTTTATCATTTTATTTTTACATTGTAATTTTAGTTTCTCTCTCTAGAAATTTAGAGATTAGGGTTAGAAGAAAAGAGGGAAGTGGAGTCAGATCTCAAGATCCATCTCTAGATCCACTCTCTCTCTCTCTCTCTAGAGCTTCAAAGAAGAAGAAGAAGAAGATGGAGCCATGTTTGGAGCTTACCCTTGAGGGTTTCATGACCACATCTACCTTCTCTATAATTGGCTAGATCTAAACTTAGGGCCTAGATGAGCCCTAAGTCTTGTGTAATCTAAACCCTTGTATTTCTATTTTTGGGGATTTATATATATTGTTGTGATTAGTGTTCTAGCATTATGAATTTAATGAATCTTGGTATATTTCTATGATTTCTATGGTTTAATTCTTCTTATTAATTCTCTAGTTTATTTACATGTCTATGTGTGATTAAGTTAGGAATTACGTCTCACATGATTCATATGGATTAATTCTTTCTATTGATTCTCTATTTGATTACATGTTATCTTATGTGTGATTATTTAGGAAATTGTCTCTACACTAGATTCTTTATGTTGGTTGCATGTCTGTGTGTGATTAATTAAGGATTTAGTGATGGCTAAGCATGGGTTTTCATTGAATTGTAGATTAATTTGATGAATTATTCTTATGCTTGATGGGTTGTTCTACAATTTAATTCATGCTTGTAGGTAGGTAGACAATCTATACTTGGTTTGATATTCCATGGCTTATTATTGCAAATTCCATGATTCTCTAGATTGATGTGTGCTACAATTATGACTAGTTTGATGGGTCATATTTAGAATTGATGGGTTGTGCTACACTTAGTTTATTTATTGGTTAGGTAGACAATTTATACATGAATTTGATGGTCCATGATTAATATTGCAATTAGTAGTCGCATTTTGTTTACAACAATGTATTCCCCATTAATGGAAAGCAAGTGGTTAATTACATGAGCTTAGTAGTGATTCCAACACCTTAAGACCTCTCTTCATATCTCTTAAATCCCTAATTTATTTTAATTGTATTTTAATTAATTAAATTTTAGTGTAATCAAACAATCAATCTCTCCTTTCTAATCTTGTGATCCACTAGAGTCAAAGTTAAATTCCAACACGTAGAATCCCTTGGGACGATCCCTACTCACACTTGCTACGTTAGTAGTAGTGGTGGTAGTGGTTTTTATAAATTTAAATTTGACCTAAAATGCTTTTCTTGAACCGCACATTCAGTACATTATTTTAACGTATACAAGCGGCCTTGTCAGTTGTAATCTAGTATGTAATGCTTATTGATGAGGTATAATTTAAATTGATAAGTTGGTGGTATTGTATTGTACATAATATCCTGATGAGGACTTGTCATTTGGTATACCATTTTAGATTTGGAACCCTAAGACATGGTGTGTGTGGTTTCAAAATACTTGTGCATGGAAGGTGGTTTATATGCTTTACTTATAGTGTATGAGTTTTGAACTTGATTATGATTTTGGATTCTCTTGGGACATTGTTACAAGTGACATGGCTAGAGTTTGGCTCTAGTATGGGAGGTATGAGTTCTCCCCGATTGAGATAATGCGCACTAGGGTGGTCTTCCCAACAGGTTAATGCCCGAAATAACCGTTTTAATCTTGGTTTAGTCCGAGATGTGATGTCCAAGTCTTATACTAATTGATTTCGCATTTAATTCTAATTTGACAACCAATGCTTAATTGTAACTTGTGATTTTTGGTATTGGCGAATTGATGTTGTTAAGTACATTAATTTTGATATGTATTCTTAAATAATCATTTAAGCTAGCTTAAGATGATCCCTTAGAGCACTTTGAACATAGACGTTAAGTGGAATGATCCCTTGTATTCGTCTATATTGATCTTGCAATGATATTAAAACTTTAGGATATACGTATATGCTTCTTCCTATGAATAACTTGAATACTCACCCTAGTGGTTTGGGTTATTTTACAGGTAAGGAGACTATGTTCTTGGATGCTCATAGTCCTTAAGGGCTTATGAGCAATTTGAAGCATTTTTGTATATTGACATGCAAATGTTTAGCATGCTTTACTTTTGAAGTCATATTTTGTATACTATGGGTGTATGATATTTTAGAAACTAATGTAGCTTCCTTGATGTGTAATGATACTTAAGTGCTTACTTTTGACACTATAAGCACGTATGTAATAAGGCCAAGGGCCAAGCATATTTACTTTAGTACTTGTATCCATTTGGTACTAAATTTCACTTTAAAAATGTATTTAAACCAATTTTGGAGGTTTGGCATATGAAATTCTTATAATTGACATGTATGAGGCCATTAACCATTGTTTTACATTCAATTATTCATTTTGAGTTTGTTGACATGTCCACATAGTCATATCACCTTGAAAATCAGTTTTAAACCATTATTTTTGAACCAATGCATGATGGGAATTGAGGCTTGGGTTAAGCCTCAACATTTTTGGAGCATAATAGGTCCTATAGTAGCTTTTCGAGGCATTTCGGTCTTCCGAAATGGTAGTTCGGTTGACCGATGGCTTTTGGGAAATTCATTGCACAGTAAAAATTCATTTCCAATAGCCTTTTTCACTATTCAAGGCCATTTCGGTTGACCGAAACTCTATTTCGGTCTACCGAAACAACCTCCCCTAAAAAATATGTTTTCAGGAAAAAGATTTTCTGTCCAGTTCGGTCAATCATCCAAAACTCCATTTTGGTCGACCGAAATAGCCTTCACTCATCAGCCTTCCAAGTTTTGTTTCAGCTTTGATGTTCCAACTTCAAAGGGTCATAACTTCTTCATTTCTAATCCAAATGGGGTGATTCTTGAACCTAAACTCAAGGATTTTGAGTCAAATTTCCAATGGTACCAATGCTATTCTCATATTCAAACCACAATTAGAGTTATTCATGTTTTTGTGAGGTAGTGTCAGTTTTCGATTAAACCGGGAAAGGGCATTTTGTGGGATTGTTGGCCAAAGTTCTTAGAACCTCTTGGAATGTTATGAAATAATTAGATTAGGTTGTATTCACCTTGTTTGACTTGTTTAGAGTCAATTTTCTCTTTTTATTTATGAATTGACCATTTTGCCCTTGATTAACGAATTTTACCCGTTTTAACTCTAGTTTCCTCTTTCGCTCTCTTTAAGTTCCGTGATTTCATGGAATGTCACATTGGTGTCTTAGAGATGATTTATATCTTAAGTTACTATGGTTTCACCATGTTGAAAAACTTAGGCCGTCATAACACATTTGAGTATGTCGTGGGCGGGTTCTGGTCGCTGTTCGTACTGCCATGTAATTCTTAGTCTTTCGTCGTGTTTCGACGTTTCGTTGTCTTGGGATTCTCCCAGTGGTTGACATTGAGTTGACATACCGATTCATTTGAGGAGTTGTCTTATGGTTCGTGGTTTCGCGTTCCTTCAGTTGGCATTTTCTATCATTTATATTAAATAGTGAATATTTGAATAAGTTTTGAGAACTTTATTTGTTTATTTTCATGGCATTAAGTTTAATTTACCTAGTTGTAACTAGTGTATAATTAGCTTGTAATATGATTTTAAAGTAGGCCTTGATATGTTCATTAACATAACTTGAATTGAGAATATTTGAATGAGTTTTGAATACTTTATTTAATTATTTTCTTGTATGAAGTTTAATTCACCTAATGATGCCTAGTGTAGAATTAACTTGTAATATGAAATTAAGACAGGCCTTGATATGACCTTTGACATATATGTTTTTTAGAATATTTGGAATTGCTTTGTAACCTTGAGAATTTAATTACTTAAGATAATTAAATTCCCTTTTATGCTTTTATTGAGGTAATTAGGCATTAATGTTGTATTCTTACTTAATTTGTAGTTTAGAACTTGTAATATGATTACATGATAGTATTCCATGGGTTGAAGTTATGATTTAACTTGTAAGTATTCACATTTTATTTATATGACATTTAATATGCCATTGTAGCTTGAATGCCTAGGGCATGGCTTGTGTGTATTCCATAACTTCGTTATGCGTGGTAATTGATTTTGGTGCATTGTGTATATGTGATATACTTGTTGCACAACTTAATGATTTTTTGGAAAGCTTGACATTGGAAATTGTTACGGCTATGGCATGGCTCTAGTACGGGGGATTAGAGTTCCCTCTATTTCATATAGCGTGCACCGGGTGGTACCCTGAGGGCTAGTAACCCAAAATCACCAATATAACAGTTTTATTCTGGGTTTAGTTGCGCACTAGGTAGTACCTTATGGGCTAGTAACCCGGAACCACTTGTTTGGTCATTGAGACTTTATGTCCTTTGTCTTTTCGCCAATTCTTGATTTTGCATTCATTTCCTACTTGTAATCTTGGATTGCTTTTAACTTGTGCTAGGATGCATGATAGCTCATTTCTTGCTTAGTATTCTTGGATTTGTATACTTGTATGCCTTGTATATCAAAAATGCTTAGTATACTTGTGAGTGTATACTTGTATATATGTTGCATTTCCATTTCAATATTGCTTAGCATACTTGGTGTGTACATTTGTATATAGATGATTTACCTTTTAGATAACCTAGTATACTTGTGTCTTGTATACTTGTTTTAAGTGCATTTCAATATTAATTGTATACTTGTATATGTATACTTGTATATTGATTACCTTGTTACGTGCACCGCATGCTTCTACGTTGTTTAAATTACATGCATGATATGGTTTATGCTAGAAATGCTTTAAGGTAGCTTAGGATACTCCTTGAGTCTCACCTTGGACATGGACGGTAGGTGACATGGACCTTATATATTGATTTATATCAATTTAATGAACAGTAAAATGTTAGGTCTATGCATGCTCATCTCCTACGAGTAGCTTTATGTTACTCACCCACGTAGTAAGGACATTTTTTAGGTACAGGGGCTTTGATTTGGGATGTACACTATGCCATAGAAGTTTCATAGACTTGAAGTATCTATTTCATGAAAATGTTAGCATGAAATCTTATTTGTAGCTTTGTATGTCAAAACTTGTATATTTGATTCATATATGTATCGCGTACATAAATACACCTTTTATGATGTATTTGACATGTATGATATAAGGTCGGAGGCCAATAACTATTATTTTGTATCCTATTTAACTTTTGACTTCAAGAAATATTATGGAAATATTAGAAACTGACAAGTCATTGTTTCAATATGTTTGCATCGAGTGTGGAAATTTAATTTTTATTCTTTCATAGGGTCTCACTAACCATGTATGAAGTGTGGCAAAGGGCCAAATGGTAATTTGAAACCATTTCATATTTTTGGATTTCAAATTTTCCATTTCGAGTTCATTTTCGCCATTTTTGGCTGTCGGGGAGTCGTATTTTGCATCGGCCATTTTTGAGAACCACGGACCATTCTCGTTCACTTAAAAACACTAAATACATTTGCGTGCATAATTGTTTTAGCCTAGAAATCCATTTAGGATCAAATGAACACTTGGTGCAAAGTTACATTTTCCTCATTTTTGGCCTAGACTGATCAGGGGCATTTTGGGCATTTCACATCATGTTTTACTTTCTTCTTTTCATATGGTTGGGTAGAAAACATGACTTTAGGGGGCGTTTATTCTTCGTGTTTTTCCAGAAAATGTCATCTTGGCACCGGAAATCCCTTGTGAAGTTCAGTTTTCTGTTATGCATATAGCAGCTTTTTAACCCTCTTCGCCTAAACTGATCTAGGGGCATTTTGGGAATTTTCTTTGAAAACTAAATTCTAGTCTTGACATGGTCACATAGAAAACGTGATTTTGGGGGGGGGGGGGGGGTTCACAATATTTTTCTAGAAAATGTCGTATCGGACCTTAAAACTCCGCGTCAAATATAATTTCCTATGCGCACCTGCATTCTTTGAAAAAGTCTGTTGTAAGGGCATTTTAGAGATTTGACGTCAAAAATAAAATTTTCGTTTGATATAATCAGCTGGAAAATATTATTTTAAGGGGGGTTTCTTCTTCGTATTTTTCCAGAAAACATCATTTAGTACCTCAAAACGGCACACGAACTTTAGCATTTTGCCTAGGTTACTATTCATTGCTGTCAAAACATTATTCACAGCCTCGGCGACGTCAAAACTTTATTTTGACTTTTCTCTTCCATCCGGACTTTGAATCAATTGATTCTTGAGTCTAACATGATTAATTTTTCGTTGTTTTTCCAATGGTGTCTCGGTAGCACCCAGATTGTGACGACCCTGGATTTTACAAACCCAAGACCCGAAACGGATCCAAAATGTGGAAACAAGAACAAGAACAAGGTCTTTAGAGATGTATGTCATCCTTAAAACACAAGAAGGACCTTCCGAGGAGTTTCGAGACTTAACGGAAGCAAAAATGGAACCAAGGGTATCAAAACCCTACTAGAGAAGGACCAAGGGTAAAATGGTCATTTTACCCTAAGAGGAAGGAATTTGACTTCCAACAAGTCAAATAAGATCAAAAATACCCAAAAACATCCTTTGGTAACTTTACATGAAGTCCCAAGGCCAAGAGGAGAGAAAACCCAAAAGAACCCTATCTCGGTTCGAACCAAATCTGACACCCTCTCACTAAAACAAGGATATCTCAAGCTAGGAAAAGAAACTAAAACTAAAATTAGTACCATTAGAAATCTAACTTTGACACTGTAACGACCCGGTCATTTACCTCCCTTTCTATTTTCCTGAAATTTTACGGATAAATTTTTTCCGTTTAATTTTCTTTTCTGAGCTCTGTTTCTTGTCGCTTAGTGTCTTCTCGAGTGCTCGGAAATGGTTTCTGAGACTTTTTTCCGTGGATTGACAACTTCCTTTGAGGACCGAGTCATTTCTGCATTTTCACTTTTCGGACACTATGCGCCTTTCGTCCTTTTCCTTGTTTCGTCATTTTCCATATTCTGTCATTTCCCCGTTTGCCAGTTTTTGGCACAACCTCACTTTTCGTGCTCGAAGTTGGTTTTTGACTTCATGTGTCTTCATCTTCAGTGGTTTCCTCGAAATACGTATCTTTACATTTGCAAGAAAGTACTCTGGTTGCTCCCGGTGTCCATAGGGGCATAGATGCACAATTCTTTAGAATTATTTTCTTTTTTTGGAGTGTTTTTCGTAAATATCTTTTGAAGATATTTTATTTCAGGGGTATCTAAGAAAATATCTTTTGGAAGATAGTTTTATTCTAGAGCAGTTTCGTAGTTAACCCTTTTTGTAGGGGCCATTGTGCAATTAACGAAAGTTATTGCAAAATGCCTCGTCTGGAGCCTGGATCCTCGCACAGGATTCATTTTTACATTTTGTTGAGTTGTGTACTCTTGGAATTTCTTTCTGGTCATTTTTCTCTAGTTTCAGAGTTTCTGGACCCGGTTGCCGCCGAACTTGTTCGGGGCATATCTCTCTGCTCGGGACTCAGTTTTCAACATTGTTTCTTCCGTTGTTCATATTTTCTCATTTTGAATCTTTTTTGTTCATGGATTTTTGCCGTTTGAGCGCGTTTGCTCTAAATCCACTTTTTCGGACCTAGCGGGGCCCTTTCGGGGCACTTTTTGAGATTTCTACAAAAGGGGGATGAGATATTTCATTTTTCATCTTCCCCAATCCCCTTGCACGACTTGAAGCAACCATGGATGTCCATAGAGCTACCACCTTCTCTCTCCCCTTTTGATTTGCTTTTCCTAAGTGAAAAGTCTTCGGCTTTCACGTTTTTTGTTCCCCTCAATGTGTTCTACCATTCCCCCTTATTAGAATTCATTTTTAACCATTTCTTGAGTTTAGGTTTGAAGTCAAGTTGCGATTTTCATGGGGCTTCCTTCAGATTCATGTAGATCGTGTTGTCCCCGACAAAACCTTTCGGTTTCGGCGGATTCAGAACACTTTTCTTCCGGTGGGGATTTGGGATCTTCATCTCAAATTGAGGTAGGGGGTGTTATAATTTACTTTCTTGCTATATAACATGCTATGGATGCTTGTACTACTTGTTTACATGCTTGGATATCAAATCTAGAATTTTTATTTATTTAAATTTCATGTGTGAGATTTAATTTTCCCGGTGGATTATAGCATCTTTTAAACTTGTGGCATGATAATATATTACCCCTTGATATGGTCATTGACATATATTAAATCTAGATCATTTGGACAAGTAACGAAGATTTTATTTAATATTTAGCTTGAATAAAATATTAAATCGTGTGGCCTTAACTAGCTTGAAATCAATATGTTTTAACATATTATATTAGGCCTAAATACACCCTTCAACATATGTAAATTTGAGAGTAAACGGTGACGTTTTAAAATCTAGAGAATAATTAATTATTTGATTAATTAATTTATTTCGGGTGTACTATTCACCCCATTGGAATTCCGACTTGACATTCATGATTCACATGCCATATAGTTTCATATATATTAAATCTAGAATATTTGATTAGGTTTTGAAACCTTTCAATTATTATTTTTCTAGTATTAAAGTTTAATACTCAAGGTAGTATCTTGCTTAGAACTTACTTGTATCATGGTTTTAAAACAATTCTTGACATGTTGTATAACATACTTTAATTTTAGGTCATTTGGATGACTTTTAAAATCTAGAGATTTTAATTAAATGAATTGAATTAAAATCAGTTCAATGGTTCCATGAGCTAGATTAAGTTTCTAACCTTGTATTCATGATTTCCTTGGCAAGTTCCTTCACGTGTATCAAATCAAGAATAATCGGATAAGTCTTCAAACTTATATTTAATTAATTCCCTTGTATGGAATTTAATTCACATGGTTGCATCTTGTATGTAATGGACTTGTAACTTAACAATGAACTTGGCCTTGACATGACCCTTGAAATAACTTGTTCGTAGAACATTTTGACTCACCTTGAAATCATGATAATTTAATCCTTGAGTAGATTAAATTTCCTTATATGCTTCCATCGAGTTAGTCATGCATTGTTAGTGAATTCTTGTTAGACTTGTGAATTTGACTTGAATTCCATGGACTTTATTCTTTTTATCAAGCATCGTGAACACTTGTATCTTGATCTCATTAATATACTTAACGAACATGCACATTTGTCTTGGAATGGTTTAATTACACATGTGTTACTTAGAGAGTAATTAAATCATGTATCTTATATTTGTGGTATATTTACTTCAATGAACTCCATATGCTATATATCTCGGTTGTTGTCTATATAGTTGCACACTATAATTTCTTAACATTTCACATGCCATGATAGATGATGAACTTAGGGCATGACTTGTGTGTTCCAAAATCTTGGTTGTGCATGAAACATGGTTAATGCATTAATTGTATTTGATACAATCTTGGGTGCACAACTAGTTGATTTTGGGACTTGGCATATCAATCAAGAATTGTCATGGCTAGGACTTAGTTCTAGTACGGGGGATTGTCCTACTACACTATAGTGCGCACTAGGGGAAAGGTACCCATGGGTTAGTAGCCCTAAAGTGATCTCAAGAGTACAGTTTTAATCCGGGCGATATCCGAGTTTCCACGTTGGTTGATTTTGCTCTTTAAATTGCAAGTTGCTATTCCTTGAAGATTTAAACTTGTCGTGTTATGTGAAATGCACCAATCTTGTTAAATCGTATAGATTTTATGCTTTATTCTTGATTATGTGTATAATTCATATCTTGTAAGTTGGAATGCTCCAATGTTGTTTAATCACATAGATATTATGTCTTGTTCTTGACTTCATGTATTATTCCTATCGTGTTAATTGGAATGCTCCAACCATGTTAAGTTGCATAGATTTTATGCCTTGCTCTTGGTTTCGTGTGTTATTTCCGTCGTGTTAATTGGTATGTACTAATCATGTTAATTGCATCGATAATATAATTCTTGTTAACTTGTATTTAAGTATCCTCCTTATCGTGTTATACAGATTATAGTAAACCTTGCTTAATTGTATTGATAATGCGATTCATATTAATCTATGTTCTAGTATCCTTTTTATCGTGTCTTTGGATTATCTCAATCTTGACTTGTTTCATATATGTATATATATCATGATTCTTGTTGCTTATACTCTATGGTAGCTTAGGATGATCCCTGAGTCTAATCTTTGACATAGACGTTAGGTGGCATGATCCCTTTTGAACTATATCATGTTATTCCTAAAAATCTCTAAAGAAATCGAGTTGATGCATGCTCATTCTCTACGAGTAAACTTGTTTACTCACCCCGAAGTTACTGGGTGATTTGATCAGGTATGAAGACATGGTTTGTGATGCTTGCCGTTCAGTGGGATGGTTCTAGCTTTTCAGTTTCCATTTCATGCAAATGTTAGCATGAACTATCATTTCATAGCCTAATATATGTAACTTGTATTCTTTGATTCTAAATATGTAAAGTGTACATAAGTACACTCCTTTTCATTGCACTCAACATGTAAATGATGAGGCCGGAGGCCAATGACATGTAACTTGTATTCTATGTACTTTTATTCTCAAAGTTATTATGAAAACATTGAAAATTCATAAGTCTTTTCTTCATAACTTTTGCATTGGGTGTGGGAATTCCATTCTTTCTTTTTCATAGGGTTTCTATGATCATGCATGAGGTGTGGCCAAGGGCTAAATACTATTTCATTCTAGGTTTTGCATTGAGGTTCCATTTATTCCATTTTTAGGCATTTTTGGCCGTTCAAAGGTCATATTTTGCATTCTTGACATTCTAAAGTCGTGAACCATTGGAATGCGTCTTAAATGTCTTTTTACATTTGCGTACATGTCCACATTTCAAAAAACTCTTAAGTTTCAACTTTTGACCTATTATTGGACGATTTATTGAATTTTTATGAAAAATTCCTCCACGGGGTGTCATTTTGAGTTTCCCTTATTTTAACATGTTTTGAATGCTTCAATGATGTTAAGAGATATTTTCAAACTTGTCCGGATCATGTATAAAGCTTAGAGAGACTTAGAAATGAACCCATCATCACATACACCATTACAGTAGCTTTTCATAGCAGCAGCAGGAGTTTCGGTCGGTTGATAAAGCTCCATCAGTCAGTTGATGATCCCTCGAGACCATTCCAGTAGGTTTTTTAGGAAAAAAAACCTTGTTTCGGCCGGCTGATGATTAGGGTTCAGCCGACTGACGGTGGGGTTTTAGCCAGCTAACCATTGCCTTCGGTAGACCGATCCTCCCTAGAACATTCAGCTTCCAGTTTTTCTTGGATAGCTTTGTTATTCTGACTTTAGAGGGTCATATCTCACTCATTTTAAATCCAAATCTGGTCATTCTTGATTCTAAATTCAAGTTATCGAAGTTAGCTTTCCAATGGTACTAACCACTCATAAAAACTCCACCTATAGTGAGAGTTATTCCAGTTTTAGTAAGATTGGTTCATGGTAACCTTAAAACGGCGAAGGCCACTTTGTTTGAATTCATATCTTTTCCGTCCGGACTCAGAATCAGGCGATTCTTGAGTCTAACTTTGTTCATTTTTCATTGTCTTTCCAATGGTGTGTGCGGTGGCACCCATTTCAGTGTGACATGACCATTTTGCTCTTGGTTCATTTCTTACGGGTTAGGCATTCTTACCTCATTTGCTTGGCTCATTTGAGTTTAGTGGCTTTATGGGGAGTCACTTTGGCATCTTAGAGATAATGTACATCTCTGGAGGCCCTTTTTACTGCTTTTGCTTCCACATCTTGGATCCGGTTCGGGTCATCACAGAACATGCTGGGTTAAAAAATCCAGGGTCGTTATAGACATGGTCCATTTAGACTCAAGAACGGACTAATTCGGAGTTGAAACAAAGAAGTTACCTTAGTTCAAAGTCAGAAGTCCAAAATTGAACCTGCAGAAAATCTCTGGAGGACTTGAACCAGTTCAACATTCTTGAACCGATTCAACATGGACACAATGTCCATGCTGGACCAAAAACTTCACCTTGAACTAGTTCAACATTCTTGAACCGATTCAACCTAAACAGAAACAATAAAATGTAGTATAAACAGTAGAAAAGTAGAAAAATGAGTTTGAAATGCGGTTTTCGAGACCAAGATGACATTTTTAAGTAAAATGTCATGAAGAAACTCACCCTAAAATCATATTTCTATGTGACGAAGTTAAGAAAGGAATTTATTTCCCAAAGAAAAACCCTAGAATGCCCTTAAGCCAAAATATGCGAGAAAAATGTGAAATGAGTCCATAGGAGGCTCATTTCACCAACGAAAGAGTTTTTCATGAAAACGATCATGCATGCAAATGTAAATAGTGATTTTAAGCATACGGGAATAGTCCGCGGCTGCCGAAAATGGCCAAATCAAAATCCGACCCCCCAACGGCCAAAAAGGCGAAAATGAACTTGAAATGGAAATCTTGAAATCTAAAATTTACAAATAACTTCAAATTACCATTTGGCCCTTGGCCACACTTCATACATGAATAATGAGACCCTATGAAAGAATGAAAATGGGATTCCCACACCCGATGAAAACATAGTGAAGTAATGAAATCAAAAGTTACATAAGATACAAGATACATGTCATTGGCCTCCAGCCTCATCTCATACATGTTAAATACAATACAAAAGGTACACTTATGTACGCATTACGTATATGGAATCAAATATACATATTTTGACAAAAAAATGCTACAAGTGGCATTTCAAGCCAACCTTTATAAGAATTAAAACCTTCAAGTCTACAATCATCTATGCAATGATGAACATCACGAACTGAGTCTTCATACCTAAACAATGCCCTGGTAACTTTGGGGTGTGTAACATAAAGCTACTTGTAGGAGATGAGCATGCATAGACTCAACTTTTTACAAGATTATCACCTTAAGGTGAAACATGTTAAAGGGGCTCATGCTACCTAACGTCTATGTCAAAGTGAGACTCAGGGATCATCCTAAGCTACTCATGCAATTGAAATTAACAATGGCATACAAGTACACATACTCAAGTATACTAAGCAATGTTAAAACATGTTATACGACAAATAAACATACATTTCCAAGTATACAAACACAAGTATACCAACAATATGAGTTGCGCATGAAACAAGTATACGTAGCACAAGTATACTAAATGAAATCTACATACACAGAGTAAGTATACTAGTTCAAGTACACTAAAAGAGGCTCGAATACACAAACAACTACACTAGTCCAAGTATACCAAATGAGATCAAAATACACGAAGCAAGTATACAGTTCCAAGTATACTAAATGAGATAAAAAATATACGAAAACAAGTATACGGTTAGAAGTATACTAAATGGGATCAAAATACACAAAATAAGTATACAGTCACAAGTATACTAAAAAAGATCCAAATACACAAGGCAAGCACCAATTCACAAGCTACAAGTAATCCATGATTAACTACTTGGAATTGAATGTGAAAACAGATAGTGGAAAGACTAGGATCCTTGGCTGCAGACCAATCAAGTTATTCCGGATTACTAGCCCGCAAGGCACTACCTAGTACGCATGTGTATAAGTTATTCCAGGTAATTACGACCCACAAGGTACTACCTATTGCACACTTTATATGACTCAGGAAACTCACGAATCCATACATGGGCCAAACCCTAGCCATCACAAAAATATGATCCTTACAAGCCTCCCAAAAACAATAAGTTCAAAACTTATGTAAAACCAATAAGTTAGACCAAACTTTTACAAGTTCAAATAATGTCTATGAATCAATTTACATGCACAAGTAAGGTTGAATCCACACAAACCATGTCCTAGAGTTTAAGTCTACAATGACATTCATAATGTCGAATCTTCAGTGTGCGATTCATTACACACTATAACAATTTCATTTCAATATCAAAAATGTAATCTCATCCAAACGATCCCTAATTCAAATATGTTAAACAACATAGTATGGTCACTACACAAACCAACTCAAAATTTAAATTAGATCATTGAGACAACAAAATAGGATTTAATCAAAATACGGTAATTAAATCTCTAGATTCCAAAACAACTCCAAATGGTTCCAAATAGATATATACAAGTGCACAAACCCAAGTCACTACTATTGTCAAGTTAAAAGCTCAATCAAACTAATGGGACCATTAATTAGATTTTAATTAATTCATTTAATTCAAAATCTCTAGATTTCTAAACTTGTCTAAATGCTCTCAATTTAACATAGGTTAGAGAACATGCCAAGGCCTATTTTAATATTACATGACAAGTTGATTTCATGCTTGTTACAACTATTTGAATAATCTTTCATGAAAGATAAATATTAAATAAAATTTGCAATTCTTATCCAAATTTTCCCAATTTAATATATGTTAACAAACATATCAAGGCCTAATTTCCTAACATGCCACAATTCAATTCTAAGCTAGATACATCCATTAGAATTAAATCCTATACAAGAAAATAATTAAATTAAATTCTAGATGCATACAAGTTGTATAAACTCATAAAACGGTCAATACAACACAAATATAAAACTATAACATCCCCTACCTCATTTTGGGATGAAATCATAAATCCCCACCGAAATGAAACCGCTCCGAATTCGACGAAACTCTGGGGTTTTGTCGGGGACAATAAGGTGATCATAAAAATCCATGGGATTCCTATCAAAATCCTAAGTTGGCTTCAAACCTAAACTCAAAAAATGGCCAAAACGGAATTTCAATCAGTTGGAATCGAAGGCCTCGCCAAGACGAACATAAAATACTAAGGCTTCACTACTTTTTACCAAAGGGAGGAGGTTCAAAGGAGGAGTGAGAAGCATGGCAGCCCTTTGGGCTGCTAGTGCCGGCCATGGGAGAGATAAGAGAGCTTTTGTCTCTCTCATCCTATTTATAGAATTTCAAAAGTACCCCGAACGGGTCTCGCCGGGTTCGGAAAAGTAAAATTTGAGCAAACGCGCTTAAACGGCAAAACTCCGTGAACAAACAGTACCGAAATGAGAAAAAATGAATAACGGAAGAAATGGCGTCAAAAACTGAGTCCCGAGCAGAGAGATATGCCCCAAACAAGTTTGATGCTAACCGGGGCCGAAAACCTGAAAACGGTGGGGTCGACCGCAAGGTAATTCTAAGAGTACATGACTCGACGAAATGTGACTCCAAATGAAAATATCTTCCAAAAGATATTTTCTTAGAAACCCCTAAGTCATAATATCTTCATATGATATTTATGAAAAACACCCTAAGAAACAAAAATGTTTTTAAAGAATCTCTTCATCCACGCCCCTGCGGGAAAAAGAAATGACCGGCGAGCTTTCCTCTAAAAGTAAAGCTACGCCTCTTAAGAAAACCAACAAGAATGAAAGCACGGAAAGTCAAAAACCAACTCCGAGCATGAAGAGTGAGGTTACTATTTTGCTAAGAATTACTACTTTGTCCTTGGGGCTAAACTTGTCTAGTTTTTTTTTTTTTTTTTTTTTTTTTTTTTTTTTTTTAAATTACTTCCCCCATGCTTTCTTATTAGTTTCGTGACTTCATAGGAAGTCACAGATGTGTATTGGGAATGATGTATATTTCCAAAGACGTTGCTTCGTTGTAAAATACTATTTTGCCCTTGGGGGCTTATTTGGTTTTTTTTCTGATCTTTTCTTTCGCGTCAGTTCTCGTGGTGTTCCGTGGCCTTAAGAAAGGTCACTTTGGTGTCCTAGGGATGTTGTATATCCCTAGAGACTTGTTTTCTGTTTTTGCTTCCGCATTTCAGATCTGTTATCGGGTCAAACTACAATTCATCACAGGACGCACTGGCTTGAAAAACTAGGGCCGTCACATTTACTATTAAGTAAGAATTTTTAAGTTGCAGGATTTATTCTAATTCAGTCATAATTCACCCCAGATAGGCCCAGATTACCCTAGAAGACCTAAAACCCCATCCAACCCTTATTAGAAGTTAATTTTTCTATAAAATGAGGCACAAGGCCATCATATGGAAGCTCTCTCATATCTCTCTCTCACGGTGGCTTTTAGGGTTTTAAAGAAGAAGATCCAAAAGGAGTTTTAGCGGTCCATGGAGATGAAGACTACAACAATACAGATGATATCTTGTGTCGTCATGAGTAGCTAGTTCATCTCTTAGGGCATTGATGTAGCCCGAACTCGAATACTATGGTTTGATTGTTCTGTACTTTAATATATTATTTATCTTGATTGTATGATTACAGGCAATTGACTTAATTCAATTGGTTTTTAATGATTACATAGTTTTTGAATGATTAATACCTTGTCTTAGATTTAACTGTTCTTAAATTATATTCAGCCCATTCTTATTGGATGGTATTTGGTAGAGGCCTATCGGACATAAGAATGGAGATCATGCAATAGTTTTCAAACATTTTTCATGAATGAATATTTTCATAGTCTATGCCTAGGGAAGACGAGTTATACTGTAAAATTAGTTAGAAGTAGGTAGGTAGATAATTCATGCCAACCGAAGATAGGTTATAGTTAATAGAAATTCATAAAACATCTTTTTTTAAATCTGAATTAAACGAATGTTATTGAGTTTAATTCCATATGGTGCATAATAATTAAAATCCCAAGGTTGAACAGTTGACCATAGTATGAGTATCGTGGTGAAGTCAATCCCTAAGT
Source organism: Cornus florida (assembly GCF_030987335.1). Lineage (NCBI taxonomy): Eukaryota > Viridiplantae > Streptophyta > Magnoliopsida > Cornales > Cornaceae > Cornus > Cornus florida. Next base: position 69,915,727 of record NW_026775577.1, read on the forward strand.
ATTTCTTCTCTTGATCTCAATCCTTTTATTCTGTTTATTTTCTTTTATGTTATTGAATTGCAACACAATACACAAAATCAAATCCTCTTTCTAAATTAAAATAGTATTAATTGAAGAATTAATAAACCACCACAATCTTTGAGGTTCGACACCCTCAACATAGCCTTATCCTACAAGGATTCGTTCTATTGCAAGTGGTATTTTATTTTTGATTAATAAAAACACACATCAATTTTTGGTGTCGTTGCCGGCGACTATGTCACGGTTTGTTGAGTTCGAGATTAATTCTAGTTCAATTTATAGTTTTAGGACTTTTAACTATCTCACCTTATTTCTTTTTCTTTTCAAGTACAAGGATCAAGGAGAAAGTGCGATGAAGCTTAAGGAGAAGAAGCTACGGTTTCATAACCTTTTACGAGTTCTTTTCAATTTATTTCTTTGCTTGAAAATTTTCTTTTTACTTGTTACCATTGAACTTAGACTAAATTGTTAGGAGAGTTTTCTAAATTAGACATGGCTAATAATGGTGATAATACAAATGAGGCACATGTGCCACAACCACCTGTTCCTAAACCCCAACCACAATTGAGGGATCACTTCATTCCCACCTCATATACATCCCTTTGTTGCTTTCAATTTCCACAATATAATGCAACCCACTTTGAGATCAAGCCAGCTATGATCCAAATGCTTCCAACTTTCCTTGGGTTTGCTACTGAAGATCCTTATAAGCATATAGATGAATTTCTAGAATTGTGTTCAACTACCAAGTTGTCCACTCTTTCTGATGATGTTTTTAGGATGAGACTCTTCCAATTTTCTTTCAAGGACAAAGCTAGAATTTGGTTGCACTCCCTACCTTATAATTCTATAAGCACATGGGATAAATTGCAACAAGAGTTCTTAAAAAAATACTACACTATAGTTAAAACCACACAAATGAGAAGAGAGATCGTGGCGTTTTCCCAAATCCCGAGTGAACAACTTCATGATACTTAAGAGAGATACAATAATCTTCTAAGAAAGTGTCCACACCATGATATTGCTAAATGGCATTTGGTGCAAATCTTCTATGATGGATTATATGATCCATATAGGAACATGGTAGATGCTCCTAGTAATGGTGGTTTCCTGCATAAGAGCCGAGATGATGTTTGGGAACTGTTTGAGGCCCTAAGTGAAAATTCTGTTCAACATGCTTCTTCCTCTAGGTCTAGGTCCAGTCCTGGTATCCTTCAAGTTGAAAATTTGTATGAAACATAAAAATCTAGAGAGATTGCCACACAAATGGAAGGGTTGAATAGAAAGTTTGACCAAGTCTTATTAGTTGTCAGTACTCTTAGTTCTTCTCAGCACTCCTCTTGCCAAAGGAGGTGTGTTCTGTCTGTGCTAATCCATCTCATTATGCTAATAGTTGTCTTCTCTTGGGTCAATCTTTTAAAAATCCACTAGTGCAGACCAATGTTGCATTCTCTAGTTTAAGTTACAATCCAAATTCTAATACTTATAACCCTAGCTGGAGAGATCATTCTAATATATCATGGTATAATCAAAGCCAAGGCAATACTATTCCCAAATCTCTAAGACAGTACCACAATTCATCCAATCCTTTGCTAAATAATTCTTTCAATCCATCTTCCATCTATTGTCCTTCTAAATTTAGGAACCAAGCTAATCCAGATCCTCCTCCTCCTAAGTACTCGTCTACATTTGAAGAAAATGTAATAGCTGCACTTAGCAACCTTAAGTCTAACATTGAATTGTTGCATTCCCATTCTTAATCTATAGTTAAGCTAGAAACTCAAGTTGGTCAAATATCTGCTTAAGTTGGGCAACTAGTAAAAGTGTTGAATTAGAAAGAGGAAGGGAAATTTCCAAGTCAGCCAATTGCAAATCTAAAAAGGCAAACTTGCATAATTGATGAGACTACTCTTTGAAGTTCTTATCATGAGCAAGTTAGTGCCATCACTACTTTGAGGAGTGGAAAGATCATTGATAATTAAGTTGAGAAAAAAAAGGTAGAAAAAGAAAGGCATAAGATTCCTATCAATCCCATTTTTCCAACTTCATATCCCACAGATGCTCCCTCACATCCTAATCCATCAAGCTCTAAAGGAGTTGAAGGTGAAGTCTCTTCTTCATCTACTCCTAACCTTGAGATAGCTTATGAGCCAATAACGCCTTTTCCTAAATGTCTCAAGGGACCTTCTTACTTTGGTAAGTATGGAGAGAAAATCTAAGACATGATGGATGTCTTCAAATAGGGAAAAGTTAATATTCCTCTCCTAGATGCTATCAATCAAATCACTGCCTATGCTAAATTTCTGAAAGACTTATGCACTCAAAAGAAAAAATCAAAAAGCTAAGTCTCTAAGAAAATTTATCTCACTGAGCAAGTCAGTTCAATTATTCAGCATAGCATTCCTCTTAAATTCAAAGATCCTAGTGCTCCTACCATATCTTGCATCATTGGAAACAATGTGATCGACAAAACACTTCTTGATCTTTGAACGAGTGTTAATCTTCTTCCTTACTCGGTGTATAAATAATTAGACTTGGGAGAGCTTAAACCCATGTCAAAGGTGTTGTAACTTGCTGATCGATCTATGAAGCAACCACGTGGGATTATTAAATATGTTCTCATTAAAGTGGATAAGTTCTATTTTTTGGTTGACTTTCTTGTCCTGGATAAAGAACATATCCATGATCCTAATAGATGTATTCCTGTGATCCTTGGTCATCCATTCTTGGCTACAGTAAATGCCAACATTAACTGTAGGACTGAGGCTATGGATATTTCTTTTGGGAATATGAAGCTTAATTTAAATATCTTCAATGCTACTCCATATTTTTCAGAGAAAGATGAGTGCTTTTTTCTTGATGTCATTGATGAGAATTCAGTCACCATCTTTCCAACAAAAGATCCTCCTCCTTTGAGTTCAAATCTTTCTTGCCCTTCTTGTGAGTTTTCTAACAAACTTGAGCCTAAGCCACCACCGGATAAGCTTGAGTATTCTTTCCTAGGTCTTGATGGAACCACATTGGTTCCTCCTGTTTTAAAATTCATAATCACCCATAGGCCTGGGTTTAGGTTGAGGGAGGTAGTTGACTTGTTGGATATAGGCTAAGGAGTGGCCTAACGTCAAGCTATCGACGTTAAACTTAGCATGTTGTTGAGTTATCGACATTAAACTTTGCATTTGTATGTTGTACCATAGTTTATGTTTTTTTTTTTTTTTTTTTTTTTTTTTTTTTTTTTTTCAGTTTTTCTAGGTTTTTAATTTATTTGTTTATTTTTCTTTTATTTTTAAATTAGGTTAGTTTAGGTTAGTTTTCTTTAAAAAAAGTATATTTTAAAATTTTTTTTGGCTTATGCATAATGATATATATCTGTTTTACTCCATATACTTGATACTCTAATGTATGCTGTAGAGTATGATTTTTTGTCAGGTACAAAGGACTGAGTTTGGGGGTGAGGTGATGATTTCATCCTCTGTGATATAAATCATGATCTTTGCTGGTCCTACATATTTGGTAATATCTTTCTATCTTTACATCTGTTTTCACACATTGAGGACAATGTGCATATTAAGTTTAGGGATAAGGCAGTGCCTTTTAAAATTTTATTGTTGATATATTATGCACAAGAGGATGTAATTTAACTATTTAAGCATGATTTTGAGTTTGTTGATTATTATGATGTCCATATCAGTGTGATATTGGGTTAAGATGGCTTGTCCGCCGAATTCATACTAAATAGGGATTTTTGAAATTTTTTGATATTAGTTGGTGGCCTGTGATCCACTTTGTCAGGATAGTTACAATTTGATGATTTTGATTCCTAGAATACTTCACTTTGCACATGTTCACATTTACATGCATTCTATGTGGTATAAACATGAAATCTTATTCTGATTTGTGTTAAACTAAAATGAGCAGGTGAATTTGAGAAACAAGGTATAAAAAAAAATTGATGAAAGAAATAATATCGTATGTATGCAATGAAAAAAAAAAAATTCTTCAATAATGTGAATGAAAAAGAACATAAATAAATAAAAGAGGAAAAATGAAGAAAAGAAGTAGAAAAGGGTCAAGTTTAGGACTATACCTAGATTGCTTGAGCAATTAAGTTCTTAGGGGTGTGTTCTGACACCTAATGCCCTAAGACCATCTGGTTTGGGAGTCATTGGCTGAAAGATTCTAACATAAGGGGTTTTGGTTGCCTAGATTAATTGAACAATTAGGTTCGGAGGGGTGCTTTATCACTTAATGCCCTAAAACCATCTGCTTTGGGAGTTATTGGCCGAAAGTTTATTACAAGGGTGATTTAAAAAGCTTAATAGACCTGAGCATTGCACAATATCCTTTTTTAAAAAAATGCATACCTGTAGAAAATTAGGAAAAATACCTTAGGGATTAGAATTTAAAAGGTTTACTTGTGAATTGAGGAATTATGGTGACTCAAGCATTTAACAGCCCAGTGCGTCAGTGATGACTTTTAGTTAACCCGGTAACGGATCCAAAATGTGGAAACAAAAGATAAAAACAAAGGTCTCTAGAGATATAAATCAACCCTAAGACTCCAAAGTGACCTTCCATGAAGTCACAGAACTCAAAGAGAACGAAAGAGGAAATGAGAGTCAAAAAGGGCAAAATAGTCAATTAATGAATAAAAGAGAGACACTTGACTCTAAACAAGTCAAATGAGGTCCATACAACCTAACCTAGTCATTTCACAACATTCCAAGAGGTTCTAAGAACTTTGGCCAAGAATCCAACGAGACACCTATTCCCTGGTCTAAAAAAATCTGACACTGTATCACCAAAACATGAATAACTCCCACTGTGATTTGAATCTAAGAATGACATTGGTAACATTGGAAATCAGACTTAAAATCCTTTAATTTAGGCTCAAGAATCACCCCATTTGGATTAGAAATGAAGGAGATATGGCCGTTTGAAGTCAAAACAACAGTGCTGATACATAAACTGAAAGGCTGGTGTGCATGAGGCATTTAGGTCGACCAAAATTGCATTTAGGTTGACCAAAATTGCATTTCGGTCAACCAAAATGAACAGAGAATCACCCAAAATCTAATTTCTAAGGGAAGGTCACTTCGGTAGGCGGAAATAAAGAATCGGTCGACCGAAATGAACCTAAACAGTGTTTTTAGCTACTAGAAAGTGAGTATTACTGTGTAATTTATTCCCAAAAGCTATCGGTCCACTGAAATGACATTTTGATCTGCCAAAATGACTCAAGAAGGTGCTGAAATATCTGCTATAGACCAAAAATGTTGAGGCTTAACCCAAGCCTCAATTCCTATCATGAATTGGTTCAAAACGAAGGGTTAAAAGCTAATTTCAAAGAGATATGAGCATGTGAACATGTCAACAAACGTAATAAGAATATTTGAATGTATTACAATGGCTCACGGCCTCATACATGTCAATTACAAGAATTTCATATGTCAAACCTCTAAAGTTGGCTAAAATACAATTTCAAAGCAAAATTTGGTACCAAATGAGTGTAAGTGCTAAAGTAAACATGTTTGGCCCTTAGCCTCATTACATACATACTTGTAGTGTCAAAAGTAAGTGCTTAAGTATCATTACACATTAAGGAAGCCACATTAGCTTCTAAAATACCATACATACATGGTATACAAATATATTATCAAAAGTAATGCATGTTAAACATTTGCATGTCAATACACAAAAATATTTCCAAATTGCTCATAAGCCCCTAAGGATAATGAGTGTTGGCCTAAGGATTCTATTTAAAGGTCAATCTTATGTTTTGATGATTACAATCCATTAATGATGTTTATATACTAATATTTTCATTGAGTGAAGTACAGTTGTTCAATCATTCAATCCTTAATGATGAGCTAGAAGTTTCATTTCAAGCATTCCAAACACTCAAGAAATGATTTCAAAGAAGCATCAAAGTGCAAGAAAATAAAGAAGAACTCGGTCTTCAACGATCATTCAAGCTTTTCAGCAAATCTTCATCAAGCCTAGACGATCATAATCAAGAAATGAAGAAAAGGGTAGATAGGATGGTGAGATGCTAAGGTTCAATGTCAAAGTTTAGTTGAATATATTTTGAAGCTCAAAATTACAATTCATGCATATCATTCTCATCTCATCTCTCAAAGAACATAAAATTAGCTCATTAGGTTTGTTAAACATATTCATAAGAGCCTTACATTGTACTGGATTTCATTTCAAGCCTCCTACTGAAAGTAGAGAAGGCTCTACAAAAAGTAGATAAGGCTCTACAAATTTAGAGAAGGCTCCACTTTCTATTGAGCCGTCTCTTATTCAGAAAAAGAGCCTGCTCCACTTTTTTAATGGAGCCGTCTCCATTTGAATTTGAGCCGCCTCCACTTTTGCAAAAAGCCGGCTCCTTTTAGGGTTTTGATCTACAACGGAAACTTTTTCATTTATTGTTGTCCAACCACCTGCAACAGCTATATCGACCATTGTTTATCTATAAATACAGAGGTTGGTCTGCATCAAAAAGTTACACACTTACAGAGAGCATTCTACTATTTCTAAAAAGCATTAAAGAAGCATTCGTTGAGATTTCATTTCCTCTACTTTCATTTCCTCTCTTCATTTCATTCTACTGTAGTAGTTCTGGGCTTCAGATATATATTCATCTTTACTATAGTCGTGAGCAGAACTGTGTACTTCTATCTTTGAGAGATTTATTGTACAATTCATTTCTTTTCAAGTTATTGTAAAAGGGTTGGTGTGACCCAAAAGAAAGTCTAGGAGAAGGGTGTTCTCTTAGCAAGGAAGAGAAGCAAGGTCTTGCTTAAACTGAAGGTTTGCTCTCCACCATTAAGGAGAAGCTCTAGTGATTTTGGGAAGTCTCAAGGAGGACCTTGAGCTGAGGAGTAGGAGTTTCCGAACCTCGCTAAATCGCTGAGTCATTGTTTGCAATCTCTCATCTCTATCTCTCTTATACTTGTGCTATACACTGCTTGAATATTTCAGTTTCTCTGTGATTAATAGTCTGTTAGATTTAATATTTTTAAATTGCAAAAATTGCCCATTGACTCTATTCACCCCCCCTCTAGAGTCAATTAGTGACTAACAATTGGTATCAGAGCCTAATCTCTAGAAAAAGATCTAACCATCTTAGAGAACGACCATGGCCAATACAAATTTTCATCAAGAAGGTCAATCCAACAATAGACCTCTTTGGTTTGACCGAAATGACTACAACTACTGGAAGATCAAAATGAGAGCATTTCTAAGAGGTGTTGATATAGATGTCTGGAAAGCCACAGAAAAAGGGGACCACGTTCCAACCAAAATTGTAAATGGTGAAACTGTTCCAACACCTAATATTGAATGGACCTTAAATGATCGTAGGCTTGTACAATGTAATGTCAAGGCTATCACCAATCTCTATTGTGCTTTAAGCAAAGACGAATTCAATAGAATTTCGGATTGCGAAATAGCCAAAGAAATTTGGGATAAACTTGAAGTTGCCTATGTAGGGACCAGTCATGTAAAGGAATCCAAAATGAATATGCTTGTCCATAAATATGAACTTTTTACTATGAACAATAGAGAAACTATTAGTGAAATGTATTCTCGTTTTACTAACATTGTGAATCCTTTGAAGGCTCTTGGAAGATCATATACATCGTCCGACAACGTGAGAAAAATTCTTAGGTCTCTGCCTAAAAACTGGGAAGCCAAGAAGACCGCCATCCAAGAGGCCAAGGATCTCAATACACTCCCCATAGATGAACTTATTGGTTCATTAATGGCTTATGAGTTAGAAATGAATGATAGAGATGAAGACAAAGAAGCTCAAAAGAAGGATATAGCTCTTCAAGCCTCTGTGAAAGAACTCACAATTGATAAAGCTCCTAACGATGAAGAAGAAGAAGAAGTTGCTTTCATTACCAAGACAGTAAGAAGAGTTCTTCAAATGAAAAAATTCCAAAAGAGTAACAACTTCAAAAGAAATGGTGTATCAAGTGAGCAAGGAAAAAGAGAAGCACCTACATGTTTTCATTGTGGAAAACCGGGACATTTCAAATGCGATTGCTTTGCCTACAAAAATGAAAAGGAAAGGAAAAAGAAAGGCAAAGCCATGCGAGCTACATGGGAAGATGATGATTCAAATGGATCCGAAAGTGACGAGGAACTCAATGAATTGGTCAATCTTTGTCTCATGGCCGATGAAGATGAGGTAAACTCTAATCATGACTCATTTGATTTAGAAACTTCATATAATGAATTAGTTGATGCACACAATTTTTTGCTAGATGCTTTCAAAGAATTACATGATGAATTAGGCAAAATGGTTCAAAAGTGTGCTAGCCTTAGAAGAGAAAAGCTTATCATCTCTCAAAACCTTGAAAAATCTCAACTTGAAAATGAAACCTTGAAAAAGAAAAACGAATTAACTAAAGAAGCAGCCTCAATTGAGTTAATTTCTGAAAATGAATCATTGAAAGTCATTATTGAGGATCAAGTTGAAACCTTAGCCAAATTCACAAAAGGTAGAGAGAATTTAAGCATCATTCTTGGAAAGCAACGAAATGCTTATACTAAGGATGGGCTTGGATTTGATCCTCATAACAAAGATTCATGTTTATTAAAAAAAAAAAGGCCCTTGAACAATTACTTTGTTAAAAATCTCTCCTTTAGTGCAACATGCAATTATTGTAAAAAGATAGGACATAAGATCAATCATTGTCCTATTAGGCCATGTAGGACAAAAGAGGTTTGGGTTGTTAAAGGAACTTATGTGCTTCTTCCTAACTCTCATGGACCCAAAAGAATGTGGGTACCAAAAGAAGATTACTCAAATTTATTTTGTAGGTTTGCGTGAAGTCTTCATATTCATCCAAGGACAAATGGTTCCTTGATAGTGGATGCTCAAGATATATGACGGGAGATCAATCAAATTTTCGCTCTATCAAACCTCACAAAGGAGGAAATGTTACATTCGGCGACAACTCAAAAGGCAAGGTCATTGGCATTGGAACTATTGGTATCTCCTCTTCCTTAACTATTGATGACGTTTTACTTATTAAAGGCTTAAAACATAACTTATTTAGTATTAGCCAACTATGTGATAAAGGATATGATGTTTTGTTTAAATCGGATAAATGCATCGTCAAAAAGGATAATAATGAAGTTTTTCATGCTCTAAGAAATGGTAATGTGTATACTTTGCTTTTATGTGAATTACATGATCAAGATGTCAAGTGCTTTGTATCCTCAAATGAAAACTGTTGGTTGTGGCATAGAAGGTTAGGTCATGCTAGTATGGATTTAATTTCAAAGCTATCTAGAAATGAATTAGTCAAAGGCCTCCCAAAGACTAATTTTTCTAAAGATAAAACTTGTAGCGCATGCCAAATAGGTAAGCAAATTAAGACATCGTTTAAAAGAAAAAAGGACATAACTACTATAAGGCCACTTGAATTAATTCATATGGACTTATTCGGTCCAGAGAGAACTGCTAGTCTTGGTGGAAAACTCTATGCCTTTGTCATCGTTGATGATTACTCTAGATTCTCTTGGGTATTTTTCCTTACACACAAAAATGAGGCTCATGCAATCTTTGCTAAATTTTGTAAGAGAGTTGAGAACGAGAAAGAATGTAAGATTAAGTCCATTAGAAGTGATAGAGGAAGAGAGTTCGATAACCAAGATGTAGAAAGATTTTGTGATGAAAATGGATACAATCATAATCTTTCTGCTCCTAGAACTCCTCAACAAAATGGAGTGGTTGAAAGGAAAAATAGGTCTCTCCAAGAAATGGCTAGGACTATGTTAAATGAACATAAGACTCCTAGAACTCTATGGGCCGAAGCCGTTAGTACCTCATGCTATGTCATAAATAGAGTAATCATTAGAAAACTTCTTAATAAGACTCCTTATGAACTTTGGAACAAAAGGAAGCCAAATATTGGTTACTTTAAAGTTTTTGGGTGTAAATGCTTCGTGTTAAATGACAAAGATAGTCTAGGAAAATTTGATCCTAAATCGGATAAAGGTATTTTTCTAGGTTATTCAACTCGTAGCAAAGCATTTAGAGTGTTCAACAAAAGAACACTAGTGGTTGTGGAATCTATACACGTCGTATTTGATGAATCACCATTAACCCCTCTTAGGTGCTCATTGGATGATAATCAAGATGTGATTGAGATTGAAAAGAACATCAAAAATCTTGATTTAAATGGTTCGTCTATTGAAGATCACTCCAAAGATGTTCCAAAAGATTGTGACTCTCATGAAGATACTCTTCCTAAGGCTTGGAAGCAAGTGTCCAATCATCCAATAAATCAAATTATTGGCGATCCATCTCAAGGAGTAAGCACTAGATCTCAAATAAGTAATGTTTGCAACTATGTAGCTTTTGTTTCCCAACTTGAACCAAAGAATATTTTTGAAGCCGAAAATGATGAATCCTGGCTCTTAGCCATGCAAGAAGAACTTAATCAATTTGAAAGAAATGATGTTTGGCATTTGGTTCCAAGACCTAAAGATAAAACTGTCATTGGCACAAAGTGGGTGTTTAGAAATAAAAAGGATGAATCGGGAACAATTGTGAGAAATAAGGCAAGGCTTGTTGCTTAAGGTTATAATCAAGAAGAAGGAATTGATTATGAGGAAACTTTTGCCCCCGTAGCTCGACTTGAAGCTATAAGAATGCTCCTTGCATTTGCATCTCATAAAAACTTTAAGTTATATCAAATGGATGTAAAAAGCGTTTTCTTAAATGGCTTCATTGAAGAAGAAGTGTATGTTGAGCAACCTCCTGGTTTTGAAAGCTATAATTGTCCAAACCATGTTTTCAAATTGACAAAAGCATTGTATGGTTTGAAACAAGCTCCAAGAGCTTGGTATGAAAGACTAAGTGGTTTTTTACTCGCTAATGGGTTCATTCGAGGTAAAATTGACAATACTCTTTTCACTAAAACCATTGACTGCAACTTGTTGGTCATTCAAATTTACGTTGATGATATTATCTTTGGATCAACCAATAGTGTTTTATGTGAAATGTTTGCCTCTTGTATGTAAAATGAATTTGAAATGAGCATGATGGGTGAACTAACCTTCTTCTTAGGGTTGCAAATCAAACAAACACTTGATGGTATTTTTGTTTGCCAATCTAAGTATGTTAAGGATTTGCTAAAGAAATTTGGCTTGGAGGAAGTCAAACATGCCATTACTCCAATGAGCTCTTCTTTGAAACTTGACAAAGATGAAAAGGGAGTTAATGTGGATATTAAAAAATATAGAGGCATGACTGGCAGTCTCTTATATTTAACCGCTAGCAGACCGGACATCATGTTTAGTGTATGCTTATGTGCTCGTTTTCAATCTTGCCCTAAAGAATCTCATCTATGTGTTGTTAAACGTATCTTTCGCTATTTAAGTTATACTACATTCTTAGGTCTTTGGTATCCTAGACATACTTCATTTGAACTTGTTGGTTACTCGGATGCTGACTTTGGAGGATGCAAAGTTGATAGAAAAAGCACTAGCGGGACTTGTCACTTCATTGGACAATCACTGGTTTCTTGGTCCTGTAAGAAACAAAACTCTGTGGCTCTATTAACGGCGGAAGCCGAGTATATTGCAGCTGGTAGTTGTTGTGCTCAAACGCTTTACATTAAGCAACAACTTGAGGACTTTGGATTTTATTTTGATCATGTTCCTATAATGTGTGATAATACAAGTGCAATTTGTATTTCAAAAAATCCGATTCAGCATTCTAGGACAAAGCATATAGAAATTAGGTACCACTTTCTTAGGGATCATGTCTCTAAGGGCGACATTGAATTTATATTTGTCAATACGGAGAAACAATTAGCTGACATTTTTACAAAACCACTCCAAGAAGATAGGTTTTGCTTGCTTAGAAGGGAAATTGGAATGTGCTCAGAAGAAGAAATACAGCAGTAAAGCAAAGTAGCAGCAAAGCCAGCTTCATTCAGAAAAAGAGTCGTCTCTTTGAAGAAAAAGAGCCGTCTCTACACAAGTCAGAGTTGTCTCCACAGATGATATCACATTGCCTGCTCTCGGGATCTCAATTTTTTTTAAAAAGAGCCTGCTCTATAAAAACAAGAGCCGGCTCCCCAACCTGCATACAAATTGGAATAGGAAGAGTCGTCTCTAGAAAAAGGTAGAGCCGGCTCCTTTAGTGGTATATTTTTTTTAAACTCTCGGGATCTCCTCTGCAGACAATTGAGCCTGCTCTAAAAATTTATTGAGCCGTCTCCAAAAATTGTTTAGAGCCGTCTCCATTCTTTTCCTTGAGCCGGCTGCTATTATTTTCATTTATTTATTTATTTATTTTTCTTTCTTTTCTTTCTTTTCTATTTTTTTTTTTTTTTGGCCGTCTCAATATACTTGAAGAGCCGGCTCCAAGTATTTTTCAAGAGCCGGCTCAACATGTTCAAGAGCCGGCTCAACATTTTCTAAAGAGCCGGCTCAACATTTTCTAAGAGCCGGCTCCAAATCCTTTTGCCGAGCCGGCTCCAAATTCTCCATGAGCCGGCTCTTGCATCAATTGCTTTATTCTCGGCATCCTCATTTTGAGATTATAACAGATTCATTCCAGAAGCTCTTCCATCTTGCCTTGGGCGATTTTCTTCATTCTGTATGGCATGCCTCAACTGACAAAATTTTTCCATTAATCCCCATTATTACAATGTCTAGGACTGTCATGCAATTGATCTGTAGGATATTATAAGCCTCGGCAGTAATACTATTGGGCATAATCACTTGTTTCCACAGAGTTTTTCAGCTAGGGCACTTCTCCATTCTCTTTGGGCATTGTGTTCTGTAAGTCTCTTCCTCCCAAATTCAATCATTGTTGCAAATGATCTCACTTTTAATTCATATTTTCAGCTGTCCAAATTTTTTTTGGTTCATTTCCTTTAAGCTTTCCTTCATGAAACCCTCATATTCACTATTGTTGTTTATTTTTATTTTTTTTCATCCTAAGAATATTGCTTCTATATGTTCTGCTATTCAAATTTTATACTTGCATAATTTTTGTTTGGCTCTATTTAATCTACTGCTTCATTATTGCTCAAATCTTGAAATATTGCATAAATCTTGTTATCAAAATCAATTTTTTTGTTTTGAATTTTTTTTTGGGATAAATTTAAATCATGTGATGTCTATGGTTCTTTTGGGAAGTTCATTCATAATTTTGTCGAACTCCTTCTCTTAAGATGAGTTTATTTTTATCTCAATCCCCTGAGCATGTTATATATATATTTTTTTGGGGGTTTATTAAGCACACATTTTAGGATTGTTCCATGCACTATCTTGTCAAAATTCCATATCCTTCCATTTAAATTTAAATTTGAATCCTCCATTATGATTCTAGTTTGGCTCTTTATATCTAGACAAATATTTCTTAAATTCTAACTAAATGTAAAACTTTAACCAAGGCCTTTTCCTTGTTTCATTTTTTTTTATTATTATTTCTAATGTTAATCCTCTGTCTAAACTTATTTGTACTTTGAATTTTTTATTGCCTTTTAAATTGAATCTTTATTCAGAGAATTCCTCTGTTATTTCAGTTTAAATTCTAGAAATGTCCACGGCTTCATCCTCACGTAGAAAGAATCCCTCTCGTGGACAAAAACAGTCTACTCAACGTCATGATGAATCAGGCCCTAGTGAACCAAATCCTCCTCCACCTCAAATCTCTGCCACCATGCTATATGAAAACCCCACATACAAAAGCATATATGACAAATTCTTTCAGCATAGAAAAGTGGCCACAGCAATGGTGTTGTCTGACACAATTTGCCATGATCTTCATCTCAACACCTATAGACTGTTTGATGCAATTGGCCTTGGATCTTTTGTTGGAATGAATGAAGGTTACTATCCAAAATTAGTGAAGTTATTCTACACTGATCTTGAAGAAATGCCTGGAGAAGAAAAACTTAACTGCTATGTGGCTGGAATATATTTTCACCTTGATACAAACAGCATTGCTCGAATCCTTCATCTTCCGTCTGTGGATGGAATTCAATTCTATTCTCATTTCAACTGGTTTAAAGGACAAGGTTTTGATAAACTAGCGGCTATTCGGCAAATGAGTTATGATTCAAATGTTATAAATACCAGAGAAGTCAACACCAAACAATTAACTATGGAAGCTCGGCTGATTCACAAGATCATCATGTACTCTATTCTTCCCAAATCTGGCAGTCGATCCAAAGTTTCCCACATGGACGTCTTTCTTATCTGGTGTGTCTTAAATGGCAAGCACTTTGATCTTGCATACATTATATTTCATCACCTTCTTACATGCAAAAGAAAGAAAAAGGTCTCTCTATATTATCCCATGGTTCTCTCTCACATATTTATGGCTAAAAAGGTTCCACTTGATAGTCGTGAAGCAGTCAAACCAGGGCCAAGACACATTCTTACTGCCTCCAATCTTGCATCAATGGGGCTAAGAAGGGATTACAATGGAGTGTGGTTTTATCCTAGGCAACGAAGGTTGGAAGAGGCTCAAGCTAGAGGAGAAGAGATTGAGGATGTTGATGATGGGAATGAAGACGACCATGAAAGTGATGACGATGATGAAAATGAGGAAGTTCCAGTTGAAAATCGTACCAATCGTGCTCTCTTGTTGGACATTCTCAAAGGGACTCGTCAGAACCAAGCCACTCTTGAAAAACAACAAACTCAACTTAACGAAATGCACATGGCAATCGCTAATCTTAATGAGGATTTTGCAGAATTTCGAAACCAATATGGACCCTCTTCTCCTTAGAACAGTTTCTCTCTATTTTGTGTGCCCTTATTAGCTTTATTTGCTTTAAAGAAGTTTTTTTTTTGTGTTTTATAATTTATGCTTTTATCTGTCGTATGGTACTTATATTAACAGTCTCTTTCTGTTATCTATAAAATGCTATTTCTGCTTCTCTTTTGCCCCTTAATTCATTCTTCTCTGATATTTCCTGAAATAGCCCGTGATTTTTTTTATTCATTTCACTTTTTTTTTGAGATGACAAAGGGGGAGAAAGATGTGTTATCATGCTAATGTGCTATAATGTGCTATTCTATTATTTTTTAAGTATCTTGATAGATGCATATTGATAGGGGGAGTCTTCTAAAAATATTTGTGAAATTTATATGCTAAAATTATTGCTATTGAATCAAGTTTGATATAATTTTCAAAATATGCTCCATGTTGACTATAAACACATCAATGTTTTGTCATCATCAAAAAGGGGGAGATTGTTGGCCTAAGGATTCTATTTAAAGGTCAATCTTATGTTTTGATGATTACAATCCATTAATGATGTTTATATACTAATATTTTCATTGAGTGAAGTACAGTTGTTCAATCATTCAATCCTTAATGATGAGCTAGAAGTTTCATTTCAAGCATTCCAAACACTCAAGAAATGATTTCAAAGAAGCATCAAAGTGCAAGAAAATAAAGAAGAACTCGGTCTTCAACGATCATTCAAGCTTTTCAGCAAATCTTCATCAAGCCTAGACGATCATAATCAAGAAATGAAGAAAAGGGTAGATAGGATGGTGAGATGCTAAGGTTCAATGTCAAAGTTTAGTTGAATATATTTTGAAGCTCAAAATTACAATTCATGCATATCATTCTCATCTCATCTCTCAAAGAACATAAAATTAGCTCATTAGGTTTGTTAAACATATTCATAAGAGCCTTACATTGTACTGGATTTCATTTCAAGCCTCCTACTGAAAGTAGAGAAGGCTCTACAAAAAGTAGAGAAGGCTCTACAAATTTAGAGAAGGCTCCACTTTCTATTGAGCCGTCTCTTATTCAGAAAAAGAGCCTGCTCCACTTTTTAATTGGAGCCGTCTCCATTTGAATTTGAGCCGCCTCCACTTTTGCAAAAAGCCGGCTCCTTCTAGGGTTTTGATCTACAACGGAAACTTTTTCATTTATTGTTGTCCAACCACCTGCAACAGCTATATCAACCATTGTTTATCTATAAATACAGAGGTTGGTCTGCATAAAAAAGTTACACACTTACAGAGAGCATTCTACCATTTCTAAAAAGCATCAAAGAAGCATTCGTTGAGATTTCATTTCCTCTGCTTTCATTTCCTCTCTTCATTTCATTCTACTGTAGTATTTCTGGGCTTCAGATATATATTCATCTTTACTATAGTCATGAGCAGAACTGTGTACTTCTATCTTTGAGAGATTTATTGTACAATTCATTTCTTTTCAAGTTATTGTAAAAGGGTTGGTGTGACCCAAAAGAAAGTCTAGGAGAAGGGTGTTCTCTTAGCAAGGAAGAGAAGCAAGGTCTTGCTTAAACTGAAGGTTTGCTCTCCACCATTAAGGAGAAGCTCTAGTGATTTTGGGAAGTCTCAAGGAGGACCTTGAGCCGAGGAGTAGGAGTTTCCGAACCTCGCTAAATCGCTGAGTCATTGTTTGCAATCTCTCATCTCTATCTCTCTTATACTTGTGCTATACACTGCTTGAATATTTCAGTTTCTCTGTGATTAATAGTCTGTTAGATTTAATATTTTTAAATTGCAAAAATTGCCCATTGGCTCTATTCACCCCCCCTCTAGAGTCAATTAGTGACTAACAATGAGCATCCGAGAACATAGTCTCCTTACCTGTAAAATAACCCAAACAACTAGAGTGAGTAATCAAGTTACTCGTAAGAAGAAGCATATGCATATACCCTAAAGTTTCAATATCATTGCAAGATTAATATAGACTAATACAAGGGATCATTCCACTTAATGTCTATGTCCAAGGTGTTCTAAAGGATCATCTTAAGCTAACTTAAATGATTCTATCACATCATAATATCTATATTAATGTACTTAATAACATCAAATTGCTAATAACCAAAATTACAAGTTATAATTTAGCATTGGCTGTCAACTTGGAATTGAATGCGAAACCAAATAGCATAAAACTTAAACATCAAATCTCGGAGTAAACCAAGACCTAAATGGTTATTCCGGGCACTAACCCACAGAGAATACCACCTTTGTGCGCACTAAAAATGGGGAGAACTCGTATCTCCCGCACTAGAGCCAAACTCAAGCCATGTTATTTATGACAATGTCTCAAGAGAATCCAAAATCATAATTAAGTTCAAAACTTATATACAACAACTAAGGTATGCAAGCCACCTTCCATGCACAAGTAATTTGGAACTACATAAACCATGCCTTAGGGTTCCAAGTCTAGAATGGCATAACAAATGACAAGTCCTCATCATGATATAGTGTACAATATAATACCATTAACTTATCAATTTAAGCTATACCACAACAATTAGCTTTATGTAATAGATTATAACATTGTAGTAATAGACTTCTAAAATAATTACCAATAGTCATCAACAAGAATATAGAATTATCATCACAATAAATATAGCAATTTAAGTTAATAAGAATTGTATATAACCTTAATAATTCTATACAAGATAAATATATATCATACACGCTTAAATCAAAAACCTTAAGTGAAATGTGAGGATTTCCTATAATATGCAAGACTACAATACTAAAACCATGTACACAATATATATTAAACCTCAAATACTTAAAATATAAATATACTACCACCCCTACCTCAATAGAGAATTGAATCTCTATAATCCAAAGCAACCAAGCTTAAAATAGGAAACTAAACTAGGGTCTTGTAGAGGAGAATGAGAGGAAACTTTTACTTCCCAAGGTTTAAAGTTTAAGGTGAGTGGAACGAGGCCAAAAAGAAGTAATAAGCTCTAAGCCTAGCTTTTCTTCAACGGTGGCTAGGTTAGGGTTTTGGGCGTAATGGGAGTGAGGATGATGAAATGAATGTGGTGAGTAAAAAATTTAGTATTCCTCCACTCACTATGTGCTCTTACACTATCTCTCACACACACACTAATGCAAGACCAAATTTGGAGCCTACACTTGTCACCAATCCATGGCTCCTTTTAAGACTTAATCCTACTCCTACACTTGTCAACCATCCAAGCCAATAAGTGCACCTATCCTAGGCCAACAAGTGGGTAAATCTTCACCATCCACAGGTTACAAGATAATGCTCCTAAGTGACTCCACCCCAATGCCAACAAGTGGCTCCATGAGACTGTGACACTTGTCACACTTTCCAAAAATTACAAAAGGTCCTTTTCTAAAATATCTCCTAAATTAAATTACAAAATGGTCCCTAAGACGAAAAATAATTACTTTGCATAATTACACTAAAACCCTACAAATCAAGAATGTTTCTAAGAAACTATGCATCCATGCCCTTTACGAAAAAGTAAGCAACTAGAATGTATTTTCTATAAAAGTAAAATTACAATTATCCTAGAATTTAAATATCATGGATGCATGCAAAGCTGAAACCAAATCCAAGCACAAAAAGTGAGGTTATGCAAGGAAAAACGATAAATGTGAAAAAGACAAAATAGGGAAAAGATAAAAAAAAAACTTACCGAAAAAAGAAAGGAAGGAAAATGACTGGGTCATTACAACCTACCCTCCTTAAATGGATTTGAAAGGGAGAACAAATTGGGATACTGAGAGCTAACCTTCTGTTCGAGCTCCTAGGTAGCCTCCTCAACATTGTGATGTCTCCACAAGACCTTAACCAATGGAATTGTCTTGCTCTGCAAGACTTACTCCCGTGAATCAAGAATTTGGACTGGACCCTCCTCGTAGGCCATGTTTTCATCGACAACAACATCTGTCCACCGTAAAACATGCGACGGATTCGGCTCGTACTTCCTTAACATAGAAACATTAAAGGCGTCGTGAACCCTATCCAGGTCTGGCGACAAAGCCAAATGATAAGCAACTTCACCGACGCGCTCTAAAATCTGAAATAGTCTAACAAACCTTGAAGATAACTTGGCCGTCTGCCGAAATCTCAGAAGTCCCTTCGTGGAGAAATCTTGAGAAAGGCGTGGTCCCTACCTCAAAAGACAAGGATCTCCTCCTCCTGCCAGCATAACTCTTCTGCTTGCTTTGAGCTGTAGCCAACTGCTGCTGAATCAATTTAATCTTCTTTGTAGTCTTAATGACAATATCGGGACCCAAACAACTGTATCACCAACCTTGGTCCAACAAACTGGAGATCTGTAAGGTCTACCATACAACGCCTTAAAAGGTGCCAAGCCAATACTGGTCTGGTAACTATTGTTGTAGGCCAACTCAACAAAGGGTAAGTAGTCTTCCTAACTACACCCAAAATCGAAAATGCAAGCCTGTAGCATATCCTCCAATATCTGAATGGTACGCTCCGACTGACCATCAGTCTAAGGATAGAATACCGTGATGAAATGAAGCCCCATGTCAAGAGCTTCCTGAAAACTCTGCCAAAAGTGAAACGTAAATCTGGGATCCCTATCCAAAACAATAGATACTAGAACCCTGTAAAGTATAACAATCTGCCCCACATACGATCCACTAAGTCTCTCTGTGTCATCTGTCACTGCCATAGGCAAAAAGTGTGCCATCTTAGTCAATCTATCAACAGTGACCCAAACGACATCATTCCCTGCCTTTGATCTTGGAAGTCGCGTTATGAAATCCATAGTGATGTGCTCCCACTTCCACTCTGCCACTGGTAGTGGTTGCAACAAACCTACTGGCCTTTGATGCTCTGCTTTCACTTACAGGCAAGTAAGGCATTTTACTACGAACTGAGAAACATCCTATTTCACTAAAACTATCTTCGCAAATTGTGATACATCTTCCTACCACCAGGATGAACTGCGAGTCGAGAATGATAAAAATCCTGAAGAACAACATAATGACAAGATAAAGGAACAAACATCTTCCCTCTGTACCTGAGACCATTATCTGAATGCAAGGTCCAACCCTCTACATTCTCACCGCCTGAAATTCGAACGTGGATGGACTTTACCTCCCCATCCTCCTGCTGTGCCTCAATGACGCTGCTAACTAGAGCTGGTTGAGCCACAAGGCTAAACAAGATAGCAGGTGAAACATCCTCATACGATTGCAAACCAAAATCTGTAAGCTCTTCTAGCATCTTCCATCTGTGGACGGAAATGCTAGCAAGAGTACTTCGTAACTTCCTACTTAATGTATCGGCCACCACATTGGCCTTTCCCAGATGATACTGCAACTTAAACTTATAGTCCTCCATGAACTTAACCCATCTGCACTGTCTTAAATTCAAATCCTTATGAGAGAAGAGATATTTGAGACTCTTGTGATCGGAGAAAATCCTGAACTTTTCCCCGTACAAATAATGTCTCCATCCTTTCAGGGCAAAGATAACTGCTGCCAACTCCAAATCATTTGTCGGATAGTTCAACTCGTGAGTCTTTAACAGTCGAGACCCATAAGCAACCACCCACTCTGTCTGCATCAAGACACAACCCAAACCTTCCCACGAGGCATTAGAATAAACTACGTAACCCAAACCACATTCAGGTATGATCAAAACTGGAGCTAATGTCAACCTGACCTTCAACTCCTGAAAAGCAAAATTACAAGCCTCATTTCATATGAACTTGACTCCCTTGTGAGTAAGTCGAGTCATAGGTGCCGCTAAATGAGAGAAATCCTAAACAAATCTCTTGTAACAGTTGGCTAGGCCAAGAAAGCTCCGAACCTTAAACACTGTCTTCGGACGCTCCCAATCCATCATAAACTCAATCTTTGAGGAATCCACTACAACACCACCCCTTGACATGACATATCCAATGAACTTCACTTCCGGTAGTCAAAATTCACATTTCTCGAACTTGGTATACAATCGGTTATCCCTAAGAATCTACAAAACTGCTCTTAAGTGATACTCAAGCTCTTCCCTTAAAGTTGACTACACGAGAATGTCATCAATGAACACCACCAAAAATCTGTTAAGATAGTCACTGAATACACGTTTCATCAAATCCATGAAAGCTGCTAGAGCATTGGTCAAACCAAATGGCATCACCAGAAACTCGTAATGGCCATACCGATGTACGGAAAGCGGTCTTAGATATATCCTCATCCTTAACCCTCAACTGATAGTAACCCGACCTCAAATCAATATTTGAAAAGCATGTCGCTTCCTTCCACTAATCAAACAAGTCATCAATCCTAGGCAAAGGATAAATGTTCTTGATCGTACCGTGATTCAGCTTGCGATAATCGATGCAAAGTCTCAAAGACCCATCTTTATTCTTCACAAAAAGAACCGGTGCTCCCCATGGTAAAGCACTCGGATGAATAAAGCCCTTAGCTTTCAAATCATCCAACTGAACTTTCAGTTCATCAACCTCTGCTAGTGTCATACGGTACGGCGCTATAAATATGAGCGTTGTACCAAGAATGACTTTAATGGTGAAACTAACTTCCCTTAAGGGAGGTAACTCTGTCAGTTCCTTTGGAAAGACATTAACAAAATCCTTAACAACTGTCGAAAGAATACGGCCAAACTGTTATCCTTGTCAATTAGCAAACTATCTAAGTAGGATCTGTGGCGACTCCAGTCACCAATGCTAAAAACCATTGCCAGGTGGGAATCGCTCCGATCTCCTACAAAATGGAAACAATCTCCCTTAGAAGTGCAAACGGACACCCTCCCGCGGAAGCAATCGATATTAGCCCGAAAGAATGATAACCAATCCATCTTGAGAATGATGTCAAAGTCCATTATGTCGAGAACAACAAAATCGAACTCTAAGGTCTGCCTAGCTCTCTCAATAGCACACCCCCGACAAACACGATCCAAAGATATTGGACCCCAACTCTAGTGTCAACTCAGAGAAGACTGTCCCGAAGTGTGACCTCCAGACCTAATAAATGTGCAAATGATGCAGAAATAAAAGAATATGATGCACCCATGTCAACAAGAACTCGTGCCAAGAACTGAAAACTGGAAAGATACCTCGAACTGAAGAGGTCCCTGTGGAAGCATCCGCCTATGGAAGAGCATAGGCTCGTCCTTGAACCCCTGAGCCCTGCTGTGAACTTCTATGATAGTCTTACTGATGTGTAAAAGCAGTAGATGTATAGCCCCTGGTTGGATAAGTGCCAACTAGCGCTACTGGCTATGGTGCTTGAAGAATTTTGAAACTGGACTCAATCACTGCAGACTGTACCGGTACCATCTGTGAATCTGTGCCACTACGTGACTTATTTAATAACTTTAGACAATCCTTCTTAAGAAGACCTAGTTGCCTATAATATAAGCAAGCTCCCTGGCCTACTCTTGTGGAAACTGATGTCTGACTAGCCTATGGTTAAAGCTATGGGTAGCGAGGCTTGATATGCCCCCACTACTGACAATGGTGACAAACCACACCCCAGGCTATTCCCAAAGATACGGGAACCATGGGTGTATAACGAATCAGCTGTTGTGTCCCCTGTGAATGCGTACCGTTCCCTTCCTTGGCATTCTTCCACTAACTCCTGGAAGATGATAGAGTGTCCCTGCGAGGCTACTTGCGTGAACCCCTGATCCGTAACTGATCTCGTTCCTCTGCTTTAGCTAGCATAGCCCTTTGGACCACCTCTCTGTAAGCCCTCAAATTAAGAATTGAGACCCATAGCCTGATGTCAAGATATAGTCCACCCTAAAACTTTATTGCCCTGGCCTCATCTGTCATTACCATAGTGCCTTGTATCCTCATCTCCCACCTCATAGCCCCAGGAAAGAAGCATTCGAAAAATCAATCTCTTAACTCATTCCATGTCATAAAACTCAATATTATGGATATTGGTCATAGAGCTCCACCAGATATCTGCATCTCCCATGAACATAGAGGCAGTCAAAGAAATCCTCAACCTGTTACCGCCATATTGTCCAACTTACGAACCATAAGGTTTAACCAAGCCTCTGAGACTAGCGGACCTGAACTCCCCGCAAATGGATCAATCTTAACCCTCTGTAGTCGCATGAAGTACTCCATTGTCTCATTGACTATCGGTGCCTATACCGATGTTAGAACCTATATCCCTACCACTTGCCTGCATATCAATTCCTGTAGGGATTCAGCGATCCCCTGATTGATTCCCTGGGCCATTCACTCCTCGTAAGTCTGTGCCCGCAGCGGATTAGCATCCACGCCAAGAATTAGAATCATGGGCCTCCCCAGACCCCTTGTAAACTAGGTGTCATCCACTTGCTCCTTGTGTGAAGACTCTCCACGCGTGACAACCACGATGTTAAACGTACAAAAAGAAAGAGGTCAACGATAACACAGCTATTGTGACCAAATGCAACTCCCATTATGAATGCATGAAACACAAGCAAGACAAGGTATGTAACATATGGTTATGCTAAAGCAATCAAAGAAAGCCCTTTAAACAGCTAAGCACTTAAGCAAATAAGCATACATGTCAAACAAGGATGCTTTTTAAACACATAAACATATAAACATAGAGACATGTCATAATACCAAGCTTGTTATCAAGAAACACGTAAACATGTTACAATGCCAAAACATATTATCAAAGGCATGTGAATATATCAAAGTAGATCAACAAAAGCATGATATGCACCCAAAACCCATCGTCCTAAGATATTCAAACCTAGGAGCTCTGATACCACTTATGATGGCCCAAGTTTTTAATAACTCGGTGTGTCAGTGATGACCTTAAGTTGATCCGGTAATGGATTTGAAATGCAAAAGTGAAAGATAAAACAAAGGTCTCTAGAAATATAAATCATCCCTAAGACTCCAACGTGACCTTCTATGAAGTCACGGAACTCAAAGAGAATGAAAAAGAGAAAATAAGAGTCAGAAAGGGCAAAATGGTCAATTAACGAATAAAAAGAAAGACTTGACTATAAACAAGTCAAATGAGGTCCATAAAATCTAACCTAGTCATTTCACAACATTCCAAGAGGTTCTAAGAACTTTGGCTAAGAATCCTACGAGACACCCATTCTCGGTTTAAACAAAATCTGACACTGTATCACTAAAACATGAATAACTCCCACTGTAATTTGAATCTAAGAATTGCATTGGTACCATTTGAAATTTGACTCAAAATCCTTGAGTTTAGGCTCAAGAATTACCCCATTTGGATTAGAAATGAAGGAGATATGACCGTTTGAAGTCATAGCAACAGTGCTAATACATAAACTGAAAGGCTGGTGTGCATGAGGCATTTCGGTCAACTGAAATGGCATTTCAGTCGACCGAAATGAACAAAAAATCACCCAATAGCTAATTTTTTAGGCAAAGTCACTTCGGTAGGCTGAAATAAAGAATTGGTTGACCGAAATGAACCCAAACAGTGTTTTTAGTCACTGGAAAGTGAGTTTTACTATGCAATTAATTACCAAAAGCTATCGGTCGACCGAAATGACATTTCGGTAGGCCAAAATAACTCAAAAAGGTGCTGAAAGACCTTTTATACACTAAAAATGTTGAGGCTTAACCCTAGGCTCAATTCCCATCATGAATTGGTTATAAAAAAAAAGGGTGGAAAGTTGAATTTCAAAGAAATATGAGCATGTGAACATGTCAACAAACGTAGTACTAATATTTGAATGTATTATAATGGCTCACGGCCTCATACATGTCAATTACAAGAATTTCATATGTCAAACCTCCAAAGTTGGCTAAAATACATTTTTAAAGCAAAATATGGTAGTAATGTCAAAAGTAAGTATTTAAGTATCATTACATATCAAGGAATCCACATTACCATACATCCATGGTATACAAATATATCATCAAAAGTAAGGCACGCTAAACATTTGTATGTTAATACACAAAAATATTTCCAAATTGCTCATAAGCCCTTAAGGATGATGAGCATCCGAGAACATAGTCTCCTTACCTATAAAATAACCCAAACAACTAGGGTGAGTAATCAAGTTACCTGTAGGAAGAAGCATAAGCATATACCCTAAAGTTTCAATATCATTGCAAGATCAATATAGACGAATACAATGGATCATTCCACTTAACATCTATGTTCAAAGTGTTCTAAAGGATCATCTTAAGCTAACTTAAATGATTCTATCACATCACAATATCTATATTAATGCACTTAACAACATCAAATTGCTAATAACCAAAATTACAAGTCATCATTAAGCATTGGTTGTCAACTTGGAATTGAATGCGAAACCAAATAGTGGAAAACTTAGATATCAAATCCCGGAGTAAACCAAGACCTAAACGGTTATTTCGGGCACTAACCTACTGGGAATACCACCCTAGTGCGCAGTACAAATGGGGAGAACTCGTACCTCCCGCACAAGAGCCAAACTCTAGCCATGTTATTTGTAACATTGTCCCAAGAGAATCCAAAATTATGATTAATTTCAAAACTTATATACAACAATTAAGGCATTTAAACCACCTTCCATGCACAAGTAATTTGAAACCACACAAACTATGTCTTAGGGTTTCAAGTCTAGAATGGCATAAAAAATGACAAGTCCTCATCATGATATAGTGTATAATATAATACCATTAACTTATCCATTTAAATCATACCACAACAATAAGCTTTATGTACTAGATTATAACATTGTAGTAATAGACTTCAAAAATAGTTAACAATAGTCATCAACAAGAATATAGAATTATCACCACAATAAATATAGCAATTCAAGTCAATAAGAATTGTGTATAACCTTAATAATTCTACACAAGATAAATATATATCATACATGCTTAAATCAACAAACCTTAAGTCAAATGTGAGGATTTCCTATAATATGCAAGATTACAATACTAAAAGCGTGTACACAATATATATTAAACCCCAAAGGAACATAAAACACTTAAAATATAAACATACTACCACCCCTCCCTCAATAGAGAATTGAATCTCTATAATCCCAAGCAACTAAGCTTAAACTGGGAAACTAAACTATGATCATGTAGAGGAGAGGGAAGAAAACTTTTACTTCCCAAGGTTTAAAGTCTAAGGTGAGTCGAAGGAGGCCAAAATGAAGTAATAAGCTCTAAGCCAAGCTTTTCTTCAATGGTGGCTATGTTAGGGTTTTGAGAGTAATGGGAGTGAGGATGATGAAATGAATGTGGTGAGTAGAGGATTTAGTATTCCTCCACTCACTATGTGCTCTTATAGTTTTTAAGACTTAATCCTACTCCTACACTTATCAACCATCCAAGCCAACAAGTGCACATATCCTAGGCCAACAAGTGGGTTAATCTCCACCTTTCACATGTCACAAGATAATGCTCCCAAGTGACTCCATCCCAATGCGAAAAAGTGGCTCCATGAAAGTGTGACACTTGTCACACTTTCAAAAAATTGCAAAAAGGTCCTTTTCTAAAATATATCCCAAATTAAATTGCAAAATGGTCCCTAAGGCGAAAAATAATTACTTTGCAAAATTATACTAAAACCCCAAAAATCAAGAATGTTTCTAAGAAACTATGCATCCATACCCTTTATGAACAAGTAAGCAACTAGAATGTATTTTCTACCAAAGTAAAAATACAATTACCTTGGAATATAAATATCATAGATGCATGCAAAGCTGGAATCAAATCCGAGCACAAAAAGTGAGGTTATACAAGGAAAAATGATAAATGGGAAAAAAACGAAATAGGGAAAACACGAAAAAAAAAGAAATTACAGAAAAAAGAAAGGAAGGAAAATGACCGGGTCATTACAGGAATATCATGAGTTAGATATAAGTATGGATAGTAAGCCATATGTTTAAAATTGTAAGTTCACCAGTAAAAAGAATTTTGCGGATCGAGATTGTTAAACATGTGATTAAACTTACATATGGGGACCACGGCTGCTGATATGAAATCGAGAGTTCGAGATTTTTCCTATTTAATATAGTTCCTTATACTTGTTGTAGTTGACTGATTGATGCATTGCTAGGACATTATGACATGAAAACAGGTTTAAATGAGCTTACCGCGCAATTAAGGCACTGATTTGAGATGTTTGTGGGTATCATCACTAGAAACCCTCACGAGACTACAACTCATCCACTAGGGGTAACCTAGGGGTTTAAAGGCTTGTTGTATAAGTTAAATGCAACCGTGATTCCCACGAAAGTGGTTTTTTAGTTCTGTATTGCTAAGGGACTAACAATATGTAAGTTTGGGGGTGTGATAAATGCTTAATATTGAATATTAGAGCCCTTAAATATACGTACCTTAAAACTTAAAGTGATATTGTTAGACTGATTTCTGTGTATTTTGTGTTTTTAGGTACTTTCATAAAGAACAAGTTAAAACTGTGATTTTATGATGAAAAGATTGATATTGAAGCTCACAGATCCGTTGCCGGTCATCTAAAGAAAGCTTGGAGTAAAAATGATAAGAATTCTAGACCTACTTTAGTATTTTGGGCATAACTTTGCACTTGAAACTCAAAATTGAGTAAACTTAGTGGCTCTGGAAAGAAGACTCGAATCCCGATGTTTTTGTCTCTAATAGCCATCTTCTTGAAAGCTCGAGCTGTAGGTACCAAAAGCTTAAGCCTAAACCCAAAAATCAAGGATCGAGCACCGTGAAAGGGGATCGAGCACTATTAAAAGGAAAAACCCAAAAATATTCTAAGTATTGATAGAAAAGACGCTTCGAAAAATGTTGGAAGAAATTTGGTTGAGTATAGAAGTAGGGATCGAGCACCATTCCTGAAAGCTCGTGCCCTGTACCAAAATCCTAAGCCTTGTACCCAAAGCTCAAGCCTTAGGTACAAAAAGCTCGAGCCTTGTACCCAAAGCTCGAGCTTTGCTGTTATGTAAGAATTTTCAAGTTGCAGGATTTGTTCTAATTCAGTTATAATTCATCCCAGATGGGCTTAGATGACCCCAGAAGACCTAAAAGCCCATTCAACCCTTATTAGAAGTTAATTTTTCTATAAATGAGGCACAAGACCATCAAATGGGAGCTCTCTTATATATCTCTCTCACGGTAGCTTTTAGGGTTTTGAAAAAGAAGATCCAAAAGGAGTTTTGGCAGTCCATGGCGATGAAGACCACAACAACACAGATGATATCTTGCGTCATCATGAGTAGCTAATTGCTCTCTTAGGGCATTGATGTAGACCGAATCTGAATACTATGGTTTGATTGTTCTGTACTTTGGGAATTTAATATATTATTTATCTTGATTGCATAATTATAGGCAATTGACTTAATTCAATTGGTTTTTAATGATTACATAGTTTTTGAATGATTAATACCTTGTCTTAGATTTAATTCTTCTTAAATTATATTCAACCCATTCTTATTGGACGGTATTTGGAGGAGGCCTATCGGACATAAGAATGGAGATCATGCAATGGTGTTCAAAATTTTCATAAATGAATGTTTCCATAGTCTATGCTTAGGGAAGACGAGTTATATTGCAAAATTAGTTAGAAGTAGGTAGGTAGATAATTCGTGCCAACCGAAGATAGGTTATAGTTAATAGAAATTCATGGAACATCTTTCTTTAAATATGAATTAAACGAATGTTATTGAGTTTAATTCCATATGATACATAATTATTGAAATCCTGGTTGAATAATTGACCATAGTATGAGGATCGTGGTGAAGTCAATGCCTAAGTATTTCTTCTCTTGATCTCAATCCTTTTATTCTGTTTATTTTCTTTTACATTACTGAATTGAAACACAACACATAAAATTAAATCCGCTTTCTAAATAAAAGTAGTTTTAATTGAAGACTTGATCAACTACCACAGTCCTAGAGGTTTGGCACCATCAACATAGCCCTATCCTACAAGGATTCGTTCTATTGTGAGTGGTATTTTATTGTTGATAAATAAAAACACACATCAATGGATAGATAAAGGTACGAGCCCCCATGCCCGCAATGTGTTCCGCACCCAAGAGAACAAATGCACACCCATGAGCCATATTCCATGACAACCATGTCACTTGGATCATTGGTGACATTATGAGGGTCACCTTATGCCATTTGATGGCATAAAACGAGAATCGAGTAGTGAGAATATCAATTTCCATTAGTAGGTATGCAACATGGGAACCCATAGTGTCGACTAAGGGAAATAACATGCCCCTGTAGCGCAACTGAAGATGAATGCTCGAGCTAACTTCACCGCACAAACAGGGAAAAAACCAGCACATTTAAACCAAACACTACCCATATGCCAAAGCCTAAATCTGCCCGGGACAACACTTAATGATTCGCAAATCCATGACATGCGGTCACTCAAGTGAAAGCCTAGACAGCAAGGCTTGGCGCGGTATAAAGAAAATAAAATATCGATTGAAAGTCTACCAAGCAAGAGCAAGAAGACCGAGGAATCAAGCAAAAAAAAAAAAAAAAAAAAAAAAAATTTCTTTTCCCGAGAAAAATAATTTTTTTTTTTTTTTTCCGAGTAATTTTTTTCAAGTGAAAGCCTACCAAACAAGAACAAGAAGACCAAGGAATCCAACAAAAAAATATATATTTTTTTTCCCGAGTAATTTTTTTTTTTTTCAGAGATACCCCACACCTTTATTATTTATTAGTATAGTAATGGAGATTACAAAGCAAGCGATGGCCTTACTTAAGGGTCTTGGTGCTGAGAATTGCTCCCTCCCTACATTAGTCTTAAGGAAAACCACAGCTCTGATAGGAATAGATATTGCATGTGTTTGAGGAGTCATAATGGGCAAAACTAACTTGGGGGACCTCCAAATCCAAATCTATCTCGACCAATAAACTTCTTAGGACTAAAGGAAGCTCCCCTAAAGTTTCCAAACCCAAACTCCAAACTTCATTTTTTTTTTTTTTTTTTTTTTTTTTTTTTTTCATACAATGCCCTCGTGCACGCTGGGTTTCATGTTGGGAAGCACGCTGGGGTGCAAGCTGGGGTGCTGGGGAGCACATCAGGGTGCACACTGGGGTGCTGGGGTGCATGTCGGGGTGCTGAGGTGTGCGCTGGAGGAGTCATAATAGGCAAAATTAACTACGGGGACCTTCAAATCCAAATACGACTCGACCAATACACTTCTTAGGCTTTGAGGAAGCTCCTATAAAATTTTCAAACCCAAACTCCAAACTTCATTTTTTAGCATACAAAGCCCCCATGCACGTTGGGTGCTGGGTTGTGTGAGCGAGGAGTCTTTATAGGCAAAATTTATTGGAGGGACCTCCAAATCCAAATCCGTCTCGACCAATACACTTCTTAGTCTTCGAGAAACTCCCATAAAATTTCCAAACCCAAACTATAAGCTTTATTTTTTAGCATACAATTCCCCCATGCACGCCGGGGTGCACGCTAGGGTGCTGGTGCGTGCAAGCGAGGAGTCATAATGTGACGGCCCATGTTTTTCAACCAGGTGTGTCAACGGTGACCCGAAAGTTAACCCAGTAACGGTCTAAAATGTAGAAGCAAAAGATAAAACCATAGTCCATTGAGATATAAATCATCTCTAAGGCACCAATGTCAAATTCCATGATGTCACGGAACCTAAGAAGAGCGAAAGAAGAAACTAGAGTTAAAACGGGCTAAATTCGTCAATTAAGGGTAAAATGGTCAATTCACAAATAAAAGGAGAAAATTGACTCTAAACAATTCAAACAAGGTGAATAGAACCTAATCTAATCATTTTACAATATTCCAAGGGGTTCTAAGAACTTTGGTTAAGAATCCCACAAAATGCCCTTTCTCGGTTAAGTGA
The DNA here is from genome assembly GCF_030987335.1 of Cornus florida. NCBI lineage: Eukaryota > Viridiplantae > Streptophyta > Magnoliopsida > Cornales > Cornaceae > Cornus > Cornus florida. The sequence continues at coordinate 69,946,318 of NW_026775577.1, forward strand.
AAACTGACACTACCTCACTAAAACATGAATAACTCCTACTGTGATTGGAATCTGAGAATGACATAGGTACCAATGGAAAGCTAATTCAAAATTCTTGAGTTTAGGCTCAAGAATAACCCCATTTTGATTAGAAATTAAGGATTTATGACCTTTTGAATTTGAAACTTCAGTGCTGAAACATAACCTGGAAGGTAGGTGCATGAGGGCTATTTCGGTCGACTGAAACTCACAGAAACTTTGCTGAAATCATGATTTTAAGGTGAGGTTGGTTTGGTAGACCAAATTAGGCCATCGATTGACCGAAATCGGCCATCGGTTGACCGAAATTGTCCTGAACAGTGAAAAAGGCTACTGGAATTGATGATTTACTGTACAATGAAGCTTCCAAAAGCCATCAGTCGACCGAAATGGAGTTTTGGTCGACCGAAACACCTTGAAAACCTGCTATAAGCCCAATGTGTTAAGGTTCAACCCAAGCTTTGAATCCCTTCATGAATTGGTTCAAAAATGAAAGTTTAAAATTGATTTTAAATGTGGTTTGAGTATATGAGCATGTCAACGACCTTTAAATGAATAAATGAATGCATTATAACAACTCATATTCCTATACATGTCAATTACAAAGATTTCACATGTCAAATCCCCAAAGTTGGTCATGATGCATTTTTGTAGCAAAATTTAGTACCAAATGAACACAAGTGCTAAAGTACACATGCTTGGCCCTTGGCTGCATTACATACATACTTATAATGTCAAAAGTAGGTACTTGTGTATCATTACATATCAAGATAGCTACATTAGCTTTTAAAATACCATACACCCATGGTATACAAAATATGTCACCAAAAGTAAAGCATGCTAAACACTTCTATGTTAATATACAAAAATGCTTTAAATTTCTCATAAGCTTCTAAGGATGATGAACATCCAAGAACATAGTCTCCTTACCTGTAAAACCACCCAAACCACTAGGGTGAGTAATCAAGTTACTCGTAGGAAGAAGCATATGTGTATACCCTAAAGTTTCAATATCATTGCAAGATCAATATAGACGAATACAAGGGAGCATTCCACTTAACGTCTATGTTCAAGGTGTTCTAAGGGATCATCTTATGCTAACTTAAACATTTCTTAGCAACACAATATCAATATAGATGTACTTAACAACATCAAATCGCATGAAACAAAAATTTTAAGTTACAATTTAAACATTGATTGTCAACTTGGAAATGAATGGGAAATCAAAAGTGGAATCCTTGGACATCTAAGCTCGGAATTCTGCCAAGACCTCAATGGTTATTCCGGGTATTAACCTGTTAGGAAGACCACCCTAGTGCGCACTATCTCAATTGGGGAGAACTCATACCTCTCGCACTAGAGCTAAACTCTAGCCATGTCACTTGTAACAATGTCCCAAGAGAATCCAAAATATATCAAGTTCAAAACTTATACATAATATTAAGGCATATACCACCTTCCATGCACAAGTATTTTGAAACCACACAAACTATGTCTTAGGGTTCCAAGTCCAGAATGGCATTATAAATGACAAGTTCTTAACATGATATAATGTGCAATATAATATCACTAACTTATCAATTTAAATCATGCCTCAACAATAAGCTTCATATACTAGATCACAACATTATAGTATTAAGCTTCTAAAATAATTACAATTACCAATAGTAATCAACTAGAATGTAAAGTTATCATCACAATAGTATAGTAATTCAAATTAATAAAAGCTCTATATAACATTAATAATCCTACACAAGATACATACACAACATACATGCTTAAAATCAATAAACCCTAAGTCAATCATAAGGATTTCCTATAGTATGCAATACTACAATTCTAAAAGCATGTACACAATATATATTAAACCCCAAAGGATTATAAAACACTTAGAAAACATACTACCACCCCTACCTCAAAAGAGAATTGAATGTTTATAATCCAAGCAACTAAGCTTAAAATGGGAAACAAGTTTAGGGTTAATGAAGAGGAGAGTGAGAGGACACTTTTGTCTCCCAAGGTTTTAAGTCTCCGGTGAGTGAAAGGAGGCCAAAATGAAGAAGAAAGCTATTAACCAAGCTTTTCTTCAATGGTGGCTAGGTTAGGGCTCTTGGAGAACAAATGAAATGAAAAAGATAAAGTGTAAAATAGTGAGTGGAAGGTCTAGAAATCCTCCACTCACTATATGTTCTTACACTGCTTCTCTCACACACACAATGCAAGACTAAATGGTGAACCTACACTTCTCACAAATTAATGGCTCCTTCCTAGGCTTAATCTTAAGCCTACACTTGTTAACCATCCAAGCCAACAATTCCACCAATCCTTGCCCAAAGAGTGGGTGAATCTCCACCCTCCAAATGTCAATAGATTATGTTTCCAAGTCACTCCACCCCATTGCCAACAAGTGGCACCATGAGAATGTGACACTTGTCACATTTTCCAAAAATTACAAAAACGTCATTTTTCAAAATATCTCACAAATTAAATTGTAAAATAGTCGCTAAGACAAAAAATAATTATTTTACATAATTACACTAAAATCGCAAAAACCAAGAATAATTATATTAAGTATGCCCTTTTACGAAAAAGTAAGCAACTAGAATGTATTTTCTACAAAAGTAAAATTGCAAATGTCATGGAAATCAATTATCATGAATGCATGCAAAACCGGAATCAAATCCGGGCACAACAAGTGAGGTTATGCAAGGATAAATGATAAACGGGAAAAAGATGAAATAGGGAAAAGACAAAATAGGAAAAAGACGAAAAAAGAAAATCACCGAAAAAGTAAAAAAAGAGGAAAAAGACCGGGTCATTACACATAATGGGCCAAATTAACTCGGGGGACATTAAAATCCAAATCCGTCTCGACCAATACACTTCTTAGGCTTCAACAAATCTGCCATAAACTTTCCAAACCCAAACTCCAAACTTCATTTTTTAGCATACAACGCCCCCGTTCATGCTGAGGTGTGCGAGCGAGGAGTCAGAATGGGCAAAATTAACTTGGGAGACCTCCAAGTCCAAATCCGTCTTGACCAATACACTTCTAAGGCTTCAAGGAAGCTTCCATAAAGTTTCCAAGCCCAAACTCTAAACTTCATTTTTTAGCATACACTGACCCCGTGCACGCTAGGGTACATGCTGGGGTGCATGTTGGGGTGCACGCTGGGGTGCTAGGTTGTGTAAGCAAGGATTCATAATGGGTAAAATTAACTCAAACAACCTCTAAATCCAAATCTACCTCGACTAATACACTTCTTAAGCTTCGACGAAGCTCCCATAAATTTCCAAACCCAAACTTCAAACTTCATTTTTTAGCATACAATTCCCCTGTGCACGCTAGGGTACACGCTGGGGTGTGCGAGCAAAAACTAATAATGGGCAAAATTAACTCAAGGGACCTCAAAATCCAAATCATTCTTGACCAATACACTGTTTAGGCTTCGAGGAAGCTCACATATAATTTCGAAACCCAAGCTCCAAACTTTATTTTTTAGCATACAATGCCGCCTTACATGCAGGGGTCCATGCTGGGGTGCTAGGGTGTGCGAGCGAGGAGTCATAATGGGCAAAATTAACTCGGGGGACATCCAAATCCAAATCTATCTTGACTAATACACTTCTTAGGCTTCAAGGAAGCTCCCATAAAGTTTCTAAACCCAAACTCCAAGCTTCTTTTTTTAGCAAATAATGCCCCCGTGCACGCTGGGGTGCACGCTCGGATGTGCGAGCGAGGAGTCATATTAAGCAAAATTAACTCGGGGGACCTCCAAATCCAATTTTGTCTCGACCTATACACTTTATAGGCTTCAAGGAAGCTCCCATAAAGTTTCCAAACCTAAACTCGAAACCTCATTTTTTAGCATAGAATGCCCCCGTGCATGATGGGGTGCTAGGGTGCACGCTGAGGTGTTCGGGTACACACCGAGGTTCAAGCTGGGGTGCTGGGGTGTGCGAGCGAGGAGTCATAATGGGAAAAATTTACTCGGGGGTCCTCCAAATCCAAATCCATCTCGACCAATACACTTATTAGGCTTCAAAAAATCTCCCATAAAGTTTCCTAACCCAAACTCAAAACTTTTTTTTTTTAGCATAGATTGCCCCCATACACGCTGGGGTGCACGCTGGGGTGCACACTGGGGTGCTAGGGTGTGTGAGCGAGGAGTCATAATGGGAAAAATTAACTTAGGGACCTCCCAATCCAAATCTGTCACGACCAATACACATATTAGTCTTTGAGGAAGCTCCCATAAAATTTCCAAATGCAAACTCAAAACTTCATTTTTTTGCATACAATGTCCCCGTGCACGCCGGGGTGTACACTGAGGTGCTGAGGTGTGTGAGCGAGGAGTCATAATGGGCAAAATTAACTCGGGGGACATCCAAATCCAAATCCGCCTCGACCAATACACTTCTTAGGCTTGAAGGAAGCTCCCATAAAGTTTCCAAACCTAAAACCCAAACTTCATTTTTTGGTATACGATTCCCCCGTGCACGTTTGGAGCGAGGAGTCGTAATGGGGAAATTAAGCCGTGGGACCTCTAAATCCAAATCCATCTCAACCAATACACTTATTAGGCTTCAAGGAAGCTCCCATAAAATTTCCATACCCAAACTCCAAACTTTATTTTTTAGCATACAATGCCCCCTTGCACGCAAGGGTACACACTGGGGTGTTGGGATATGCGAGCGAGGAGTCATAATGGGCAAAATTAACACGTAGCACATCCAAATCCAAATATGTCTTGACAAATACACTTTTTAGGCTTCAAGGAAGATCGCATAAAGTTTCCAAACCCAAACTCTTAACTACTTTTTTTAGCATACAATGCCACCGTGCACGCTAGGGTGTACGAGTTAGGAGTCATAATTGGCAAAATTAACTCGGGGGACCTCAAAATCCAAATCTTTCTTAACCAATAGACTTTTTAGGCTTCAAGGAAGCTCCCATAATTTTTCCAAACCCAAATTCCAAACTTCTTTTTTTAGTATACAATGCTCTCGTGCAAGCCAGGGTACACACTGGGGTGCTAACTTGTGCAAGCGAGGAGTCATAATAGGCAAAATTAACTCGAGGAACCTCCAAATCCAAATCTATCTTGACCATTACGTTTCCTAGTCTTCGAGGAAGCTCCCATAAAATATCCAAACCCAAACTCTAGACTTCATTTTTTAGCATGCATGCCCCCGTGCATGCCAGGGTGCACGCTTGGGTGCTGGGGTGTGCGAGCGAGGAGTCATTTATTGGCAAAATTAACTCAGGGGGCATCCGAATCCAAATCCGTCTCCACTAATACACTTCTTAGGCTTCAAGGATGCTTTCATAAAGTTTCCAAACCCAAACTGCAAACTTCATTTTTTAGCAACCAATACCTCCGTGCACGCTGGGGTACACGCTGGGGTTTGCGAGCGAGGAGTTATAATGGGTAAAATTAACTCAGGGGACCACCAAATCCAAATCTTTCTCGACCAATACACTTCTTAGACTTAAAGGAAGCTCCTCTAAAGTTCCCAAACCCAAACTCCAAACTTCATTTTTTTAGCATACAATGCACTCGTGCTACTGGGGTACACGATGGGGTGCTGGAGTATGCGAGTGAGGGGTCATAGTGGGCAACATTAACTTGGGGACCTCCAATTCCAAATCCATCTTGACCAATACACTTTTTAGGCTTCAAGTAATCTCCCATAAAATTTCCTAACACAAACTCCAAACTTCATTTTTTAGTATACAATGTCCTCGTGCGCACTAGGGTGCTGGGGTTTGCAAGCGAGTAGTCGTAATAGGCAAAATTAACTTAGAGGACCTCCAAATCCAAATTCATATTGACCAATAAACTTCATAGGCTTCAAGTAAGCTCCCAGAAAGTTTCCAAACCCAAACACCAAACTTTATTTTTTAGCATACAAAAAAAATTACTTCTCGTTCTTGTGTGCATCTTGGTGTGTACCTCGGGGGTAGGACATAGCCATGCACCTTTGTGGTGATGCATGCAAGTTAAAGGTAGGACACATGTGTATGCATCTTTGTGCTCCCCATGGTGTGAGGTAACCTTCTGCGAGACTTAAGCTAGTTGAATGAATAGGTGGATGTTGAGGTGCACGTTGGTGTGTAACTCGGGGGTGGGAACAATTATGTTTTGGTGTGTCATGGTGTTAGCTAGCCTCTTAGAATCCTCAATTCTTGTCACCAATGTTTTTTGGGATTGGTAAAGCATTGAAACTAGTGCCAGTATAACACAAGTTCTCTTAAACTCTTTAACTTCCATGATGAGAAACTTATTTACAAGAACTTTCTTATCTAAATTTAAATCTAGCTTCGGGTGTTGACCCTTCTTTGGAATGACAATGAGATTCCAAGGCTCCACCCCTTAAACTTAAAGGAATTGATGGAAGTGCACTACCGGGAATGAAGTCTGGGAATCTCATTGTCCTTCCAAAGAAGGGTCAACACCCGAAGCTAGACATAAATCTACATAAGAAAGTTCTTGTAGATAAATTTCCCACCATGGAAGTTGAAGAATTTAAGAGAACTTTTCTTACGCTGGCATTAGTTTTAATGCTTTGCCCTGTACAAAAATTCATTGGTGATAAGAATTGAGGAGTTTATGAGAACTTTTCTTATGCTGGCATTTAAGGAAAATGACCGCGTCCCCCTTAAGAGGGTTGACGAGCGCTTCCCCCAATAGCGAGGTGCAAGGCTCCCTGCCACTATCATTATAAAACACGTTCATGGGTCGTTCTGCTGTGCAGCTTTTGACAATGATCCTTCTGCAAGTTCACCTACGAAAACCTTGTTACGACTTCTCCTTCCTCTAACTAATAAGGTTCAGTGGACTTCTCACAATGTCGTTGGTGGCGAACCGCCTATGTCGACGTAATACGAACACTTCACCGAACCATTCAATCGGTAAGAGCGACGAGCCGATGACTCACACTTACTAGGAATTCCTCGTTGAAGACCAATAATTGTAATGATCTATCCCCATCATGATAAAATTTCAAAGATTTCCCGGGCCTATCGGTGAAGGCTATAGACTCGTTGAATACATCAGTGTAGTACACGTACGGCTTAGAAAATCTAAGGGCATCACAGATCTGTAATTACCTCAAACTTCTGTGGGTTGGAAGGCTATAGTCCCTCTAAGAAGTTGGCCATGGAGGATATCTCCAGATAGCTAGTTGATAAGCGCTGAATATTACATATTCAAGCGCCCTTTCTTGCACTAGTTAAGTCTATGAATGGAGTATAATGTATAGTTTAACTCCATTTGTGTATGTATTTTTGATTTCAGGTATTTTGCCCGAGAATGATCAATAAAGCGGTTTTGACATCATTTGTGTTGAAACACATGCGCCGTTTGGGGAGTCATTTTAGATCAAGTCTCTTCTGTTGCCATTATTGCGCCCCTCGTGGCTTAGTGTTTATGGTGGAGCTCACATCAACGTTTTGGCTTGAAAGGGCTTACAAAATAAAGCCTGGTTTGAAATGCAGCTGTAGGCCCCCGCGGGCGCCCACTGTTTTCCCATGCTCTCTGCCTTATTTAGCGGGGCCTCACAAGGCCCCCACGAAAGCTCCCGCAAGCCCCCGCGGGCGCCCGCTGAGCCACCGAGGGCGCCTGCCAAATGCTCCAGTAGGCTCCCTTGCAAAGTCAAGGACCCGAGGGCACCCACCGGCGTGCCGCAGGCCCCCGCTGATCTGCAGACAACTCTGCATTCCTACTCCCAATGCTGTCCCTTTGACTTATTTTTTCGTGGCTCTAATCCTCTTAGGGTTGGTAGGGCACGAAAATGGGGGGAAATGGAAAGGCCAAGAAGATATATGTGAGGCTTGAAGCATATAGAATCATATCTTATCTTCACAAGATTTCTAGAGAGAGAAAAATTGAGTTTTGAAGGACTTGGTGGGTCTTGAAGCTTGGAGCTCGAAAATGGAGGTGGAGGACAAGCTTCTTCCTTCTTCTAGGGCATCCATAGGTAACTAACTCTTCCTCTAGGGAGGTGAAGAAGCCATCCCCTTGTAAGCATGTTCTAGTGTAAATTCTATTTTGGGAGAACAATGTATAATTTTTGGTCATTTCATGATCTAGAGAATCATATGTGATTGTAATGAATTTGAATGCCTATACATGATTATTTTGAGTTATTCATCTTGTCTTAGATGGTTTCTTTTCCTAATCATATTGCTTGCACTTTCATAGTGACAATGAAAGTTAGATCATGGAATGGATTTAATGGCATGGAGTTGGAGAACCTAGATAGTCCATTGCTTAGGGTGCCCTTTGATGGTCTATACTTGATTCTTGGCTTTGTATGCTTCCATCATTTAATTAAAGGCTTGATAATCTTTGGCTTAGTAAGCATGTTGAAGGTTACACCCTAGTTTAGGTAGTTCAAGCATGTAAATCTTTGATGGATTATTCTTGTGTTTAATTTAATGAATCTCTTGAGGATATCATAGCAACCAAGGGTTATGTATCATGACCATCATTTATGTTGATTTTCCCAATTTAGTCCTAATCTAGCATGTGCATAGGGTTGGAGCGGATTCACTTCCCTAGTCCTCTTTACTTGTATTTCATCTCATTTAAATTCTTGCAAGCTTTTATTTTATGCATCTTAATTTCATAAGCTTAAGTGACAACCAAAAAATCCTCTATGAACACCCGTATCATTCTAAAAAGACTCTAGACACTTAGGTTGCCATAGATTAGTGCAGTCCCAGTGGTTCAACTTACCCGACCTATAACCCTATTTTACAATGATTCATGCTATTGCGAAGGTTGATTTATTATAGATCGAATTCTTAACCGATCACTAGTTAGCAGGATGAGGTCTCTTTCATTAACGAAATTAACTAGACAAATTTCTCCACCAACTAAGAACGGTTATGCACCACCATCCATAAAATCTAGAAAGAGCTCTCAGTCTGTTAATCTTTACTATATCTCAACCTTGTAAGTTTCCTCGTGTTGAGTTAAATTAAACCGAAGGCTTCACTCCTGGTGCTGCCCTTCTATTAATTCCATTAAGTTTCAGCCTTGCGACTGTACTCCCCCCGGAACCCAAAAACTTTGATTTCTCATAAGGTGCCAGCGGAGTCCTATAAGCAACATCCGCTGATCCCTGGCCGGCATCATTTATGGTTGAGACTAGGATGATATCTAATTATCTTCAAGCCCCCTACTTTCATTCTTGATTAATGAAAATATCCTTGGCAAATGCTTTTGCAGTTGTTCATCTTTTATAAATCAAAGAATTTCACCTCTGACTATGAAATACGAATGCCCCCGACTGTCCCTATTAATCATTAGTCCGATCTCGAAGGACAACATAATAGGACCGATATCCTATGATGTTATCCCATGCTAATGTATATAGAGCGTAAGCTTGCTTTGAGCACTCTAATTTCTTTAAAGTAACAGTGCTGGAGGCACTACCCGGACAGTTAAGGCCAGGAATGTATCACCGATAGAAGTGATGAGACGACCGATGCACAATGGAAGGCGGACTAGTCGGCCCAACCCATGGTCCAACTATAAGCTTTTTAACTGCAACAACTTAAATATACGTTATTAGAGCTAGAATTACCACGTCTTCTAGCACCTGACTTGCCCTCTAATGGATCCTCATTAAGGGATTTAGATTATACTCATTCCAATTACTAGACTCGATGAGCCCAGTATTGTTATTTATTGTCACTTCCTCCCCATGTCAAGATTGGGTAATTTGCGTGTCAGCTACCTTCCTTAGATGTGGTCGCCGTTTCTTAGGCTCCTTCTCCAGAATCAAAACCTAATTCTCCTTCAGCCATCGCCACCTTAGTAGGGCACTATCCTACCATTGAAAGTTGATGGGGCAGAAATTTGAATGATGCGTCGCCGGTATGAAGGGCGTGAGATCCATCGAGTTATCCTGAATCATCAGAGCAACGTGCAAAGCCTGTGTTGACCTTTTATCTAATAAATGCATCCCTTCTAGAATCACGTCACATGGATCACAGGTGACACTATAAGTGTCACCCTATGCCATTTGATGGCACAAAGTGAGAATCGAGTAGTGCGAGTATCAATTTCCGTCATTAGGTAGGCAACACAGGAACCCATAGTGCCGACCAAGGTAAATAACATGCCCTTGTAATGCAACTGAAGAAAAATGCTTGAGTTGACTTCACCGCACAAGCAAGGAAAAAACCAGCACAAGCAAACTAAAAATGTAATGACCCGGTCATTTTCATTCCTTTCCCTTTTCTCAAATTTTCATGGATTTTTTTTCCCCGTTGATCTTTTCCTTTCTGAGTTTAGTTTCTCATCACTTAGTGTCATCTTGAGTGCTCAGGGATGGTTTTTGAGACTCTTTTCTTTGGATTGACAACTTCCTTTGAGGACCGAGTCATTTCCATAGTTTTACGTTTGGACACTATTCATTTTTTGTCCTTTTCCCTATTCTGTCATTTTCCCGTTTGTCACTTTATTGCAATAACCTCACTTCTCGTGTTTAGAGTTAGTTTTTGACTTCACGTATCTTCATTATAAGTGGTTTCCACGAAATACGTATCTTTATTTTTGCAGAAAAGTATTATGGTTGCTCCCGGTGTCCATAGGGGCCTGGATACACAGTTCTTCAGAAAAATTTTCATTTCTTGGGGTGGGGTGTTTTTCGCAAATATCTTTTGAAGATATTTTATTTTAGGGGTTTTTAAGAAAATATTTTTTGGAAGATATTTTCATTTTGCCTAGTCGTGTAGTTTTCACTTTTTGGAGGGGCCATTGTGCAATTAATGAAAGTTGTTACTAAATGCCTTGTTTTGAGCCTGGATCCTCATATGGGATTCATTTTCACTTTTCATCAAGTCGTGTACCCATGGAATTTCCTTCTGGTTGTTTTTCTCAATTTTAGGGTTTCTGAACCCGGTTTGCGCCAAACTTGTTTGGTGCATATCTCTTTACTCGGGACTCAATTTTTGACGCCGTTTCTTTCGTTGTTCAAATTTTATCATGCTGCTTCTTTTTTGTTCATGAAGTTTTGTCGTTTGAGCACGTTTGCTAAAATTCAACTTTTTTGGACTATGTGGGGCCCTTTTGGGGCACTTTTTGGGTTTTTCTATAAATAGGAGGTCTTAAGAAGAAAACTCAGATTTTTCCCTGTCTCTCCTCTCTCTTGGCAGGCAGCCATGGTAGCCAAGGGGCTACCACCTTTCTCTCTTCTTTTCCGACCACTTCCCTTAGGTAAAAAGGTGTAGTACCTTAGTGTTTTATGCTCTCCTTGCCGTGCTCTACCTTTCTCTCTTATTAGAATCCGTTTTTGGCCATTTTTTAAGCTTGGGTTTGAGGTCAAGTTGTGATTTTGATGGGGCTTCCTTGGGGTTCTTGTTCACCATGTTGTCCCTGACAAAACCCAGAAGTTTCGTCGGATTCCGAGCGGTTTCATTTTGGTGGGGATTAGAGATTTCATCTCAAATGGAGGTAGGGGGTGTTATAATTTCACATTTTTATTGTCTTGCAAGCTTTTGATGCTTATACAACATGTATGCATGCTTTTGTTCATAATCTAGAATTTAGTTTAATTATTTTCTATAATTAAGATTAAGTTCTCATGATGACATATAACTTAGAACTAAATTGTGGCATGCTAGGAAATTAGGCTTTGATATGTTTGTTAACATATATTAAATTAGGATTATTTGAATAAGAATTGTACTTTTTATTTAATAATTATCTTTGGTGAAAGTTTTATTCCCATGGATGTACCTTGCATGAAATTAACTTGTGATATGTTTTTAAATTAAGTCTTGGCATGTTCTTTAACATACTTTAATTTGAGAGCATTTGGATGAGTTTGAAAATCTAGAGTTTTTAATTAAATGGGTTAATTAAAATCTATTTAGTGGTTCCATTGGCTTAATTAAGTTTTTAACTTGATATTATGATGTCTAGGACTTGTTTACTAGCATATATAAATTTGGGAAAATATAGAGTTGTTTTGGAAATTAAGGTTTTAATTATCGTGTTAATTAAATTCTATCTCATTGTTCCATGGATTTTAATTGTGTTTTGGAAGTTGTTTCTATATTCAAATCATGGGCTTGGATACGTTGTGTAATCACTTGGTTGTGTTTTGAGCATTGGATAACATTGTTGTTATACTTATATTCATGAGAATATGTTTTCTTTATGGAATATATTATTGCCTTGTGTAATAATTTGCACACTTTGTAATTGACATTATGTATGTCATTTTAGAATTGAAACTCTAAGGCATGGATTATGTGGTTTCAACCTACTTGCGCATGGAAGGTGTTTTCATGCATTATATAAATTATGTATAAGTTGTGAACTTATTTGGATTATTTTAGAATCTTGGGACATTGTTGTTACAAGTGATATGGCTAGAGTTTGGCTCTAGTGTGGGAGGTATGAGTTCTCCTCATTTATAATACGCACTAGGCTGGTCTTCCCAGCGGGTTAATACCCGGAATAACCATTTAGTTCTCGGCGGAAATCCGAGATTTGATGTCGAAGTCTTCCACTGTTTGATTTCGTATTCAATTCCAAGTTAACAATCATGTTTAATTGTGACTTGTTGTTTTGGCTATTGGCGATTTGATGTTGTTAAGTACATCCATACTAAATTGTTATATTTAGTTGTTTTCACACTTTTAGATTTCAAGTTGAAAACTTAGAGAATCTATGTCTTAATGTGTGGTTTTTTAAATTCTAATTATGCTAAATGGTTATATTTAGTTGTTCTCGTACTTTAGAATTCAAGTTGATAACTTTGAGAACCTTTATCTAGTTGCTTGTATAGCATGCTATTATGTCATTTGGAATTGCATAAAGGATGTGTTTTATGCTAGAAATGATTTAAGGTAGCTTAGGATGCTCCCTGAGTCCACCTTTGACATAGACGCTAGTTGGCACGACCCTTTTGAATTGTTTCATGTTGTTATAAAAATCTATAAAGAAATCGAGTCGATGCATGCTCATTCTTTACGAGTAAACTTGTTTACTCACCCTGAAGTTAGTAGGGGATTTGTTTAGGTACAGGATTCAAGATTGGAGATTTGCACTTGCCTTGGGTGATTCATAGATTTGAGGCTTCTTTTAAAGTATTCTTGTTCACATGCAAGTGTTAGCATGTTTAAGTTTTACTTATAAAGATGTAATACTTAGTTAAGTTCAAGTGTATGCATTTAGATTCCAAGTTTTGTCTTTGGGATGTAATCTTCCTAACATTGAGGGTTGGCATGTAAAATCTTGTTAATGAAATGCAATTAGGCCGTAGGACATTATAACATGTTTAAAATGTCATATTACACTTGTGTGCATGTTCACATCATCACACACTTGCATATAATTCAGTTTGATCATGCCATTGGGGATTCATTTGAGACTTGAGAAGTTTTCTTCATTTTTGGCATTTAGCAAGTGTTTTAGTTCTTTCTCGGGTCATTTCGGCAGACCGAAATGCTTTTTCGGTCGACCGAAGCCCTTTTGGTTTTCATTTGAATGGTTTAAGTGCATATTCCAGTAGCTTAGGCACTGTTTGGGCCTATTTCGGTCGACTGGTTCTTCATTTCGGCCGACCGAAGTGGCTTCTCTTCAAAATCAGTTTTTGGGCAAAATTTCTGTTCTTTTCAGCCTACCGAAATAACTTCCTTCAGCTTTGTTTCAGCTTTGTTCCTCCGACTTCAAACAGCCATATCTTCTTCATTTCTAATCCAAATGGGGTGATTTTTGAGCCTAAATTCATGGATTTTGAGCCAGATTTCCAATGGTACCAATTCCATTCTCAGATTCAAATCAAAGTGGGAGTTATTCAAGTTTTAGTGAAACAGTGTCAGTTTTTGCTTAAACCGGGGAAGGGCATTTTGTGGGATTCTTGTCCAATGTTCTTGGAACCTCTTGGAATATTGTAAAATGACTAAATTAGGTTGTATTCACCTTGTTTGACTTATTTAGAGTCAATTTTCTCTTCTCATTTGTGAATTGACCATTTTGCCCTTTATTGACAATTTTTGCTCGTTTTGGCTCTCGTTCGCTCTTTTGCTCTCCTTGAGTTCCGTGACCTCATAGAATGTCACATTGGTGTCCTAAGGATGATTTATATCTCTACAGGCCTTAGTTTACCTTTTGTTTCCGCATTTTGGATCCGTTACTGGGTCAACTTTCGGGTCATCGTTGATGTACCGGGTTGAAAAACTCGGGTCATGACAAAGTGGTATCAGTGCTCCTAGGTTTGAAAACCTTTGGACGACAGGTTTTGGGTGTATATCATGCTTGTGTTTCCATGCTCTATGTATTTTTATGCTTCATGATAACATGTTTTGGTCTGATAACATATTTATGTGCTTATGTGCTACATGTGGTATGCTATTTGTTTAGCATGATTTAAATTTTATTATAAAGAGCATGACATATGATGTATGCTAGATTTGATTTGTATATACATAGTTGTGTTGCATATTTGGCAGGACTTGGGATTAGTCATTGGATGTTTGAGTTGAGATTGAGTCGTTTGGTGAGTTTTCACTTAGTACGATGGTTGGCGTGTTTGGTTTTGTTTAGGCACTCTTCCTTGAGGTTGTTGGTGATTGTCCACATGTTTTATGGTAGTGTAGGTTGTTGTCAACCTAGCATTGGTTTTGAGGTAGGTGGTGAGACACCTTTTGTTTAGGCTCTCATGAAGTGAGTCATTTGACGTTGCTATAGTGCTGGATTTGTTGGTTTTGAGCCATGATGAGGTTATGGACCTCTTAGGATCCTTGGCTGATCGGGATGATTCCTCTGGGATTGCAATTTTTGTGGGCGGGTACATTTGTAGGTGGGTGCATGGCACTGTCATGCTACCATACTGGCTAGCTACAAGTGCAGTTTGGATGGAATTGATGTTAGTTTTGTTTTGATAGGTGTTGTCCTTTTGATCGATGATGGTGATGGTTATTTTGGGGATCAGTTGTAATGATTGATTTGATTATTATTGGTATGGCTGTAATTGTCATTTCCTTTGAGTTCTCCTTGCGTGATGACGCTTTTGGGGTCAAGTAGATTGATTGATGCTTCGGGTAGAGTGAGCATTGCACTGTTAGTGTCACTTGCAGTGTCACCTTAGATTCAGAGATGGATTATTAAAGTCTTACCATTGTGTTAAGGGCTCACCTTTGTTTTGAGACAAGTTATTGTCGCGTTGGTTTTTAGAGTCAGTTTATGGCTATGACTGGTCTTTCCTTTCACCTAGACACTCTAGGACACGATGTCCATAGGGTTCATTGTTGCATCATTTTTATCTTTTGCAGTTTCATTTACTACCATGTTAGTAGTTTGATTTATGATATTGCGATACATGAGTAGGTGGAGGTATGTCCACATTTGCCTTCTTGTTGTGTGGCATTAGCATGTCTTCTTTATATACTTAGAGATACCATGTTGTTACTGTACTGTAGTGACATAATTTTGTGCTTATGTGGAGATGTGCTGCATGTACCCTTGATTTTGTCTATGTGAGTAGATTTACCTTCTTGGTAGTTGCATTCCTTACCACATGCATGACTTCCATACTTGTTTTTCCTTTTTATTTCCTTCGGTAGCACGTTGTTTGTGTGCCGATTTTTGCAAGGGTTTCGTTGTGAAATTCCTTCTAGAGGAGTTGTCACAGTTATTTTGTTTTGAGCTATCCACTTCCTTAACATGGGAAGGATGCTCCATTTTCGTGGTTGTCATATCGACACTTGTGGAAGAGTAGGGTTTCTCTTTTTTCTTGGTTCGTGTTAGGGACTTCACAAGGATTAAGTCTCTTCTCTTCGTTGCGTTATGCACAGCTTTGGGTTTGGTTGGTTAGTGAGGATCACCATTGTTGTCTTGAGTCCTTGGTGAGGATTTGGTTGATTTTGTTCGACTTACTTTCATGTAGGGGGTGGAGTCTTTGACCTTATTGTATTTCATTTCAGAGACAGAGTTGTGGTGTTGTCCTTCTTATGACTGGTGGTTTCCTTTCCTTCGTGTCTTCCCTTAAGGAGTTTTGCCGTGGTTGTTGACGGGTTGTGGTACTTAGAGTGAGTGAATTTGGTGTGAGATCATTTTCTGGGGACTTATGTCCATATCATTGAGGATCTGTTTGATTCGTGAGGTGAGCTCCATGCTCTTTTGAGGATGTCTTTAGGAGACTTGTTTCAGTTGTGGAGACCTGGATATGGTTAACTCTTAGGAAGAGTTTTGGGAGATCGTTGTTAGATATGGCTTATTTGTGGAGTTTTGTCGTTCTTGTTATGACTAGGTATAGTTTTGGGGAATCATAGTTCTAGTGGTTGTTTACGGATGGATGGAAATTAAGGAATTTTGATTTAGCTTGGTGATGCTAAACATGGTTTTGAGAGGTTTGTTTTGTGACCCTAGTTGTCAGGATTTTGTTATGTGTGCCAGTTGGTGGACTTGTGTTTTGAGGATTTAGTTACCCATAATAGGGATGTGGATCCGATGTTTGATTTCGGTGTAGTCTTATAGTTGATATGTTTCAAGGAGATGTGTAGGACTTTCGATGAAATGTCTTGTGGTGAGCTTCGTTTTGATTTTTGGAGGTTTTGATTCGCTTATCGGGCTTTGAATTCTTGATTGATGTTGTTAGTAGGAGTATTTTGAAACATTAGAGTTGTCAGTTTTGTTGTATTAAGGATTTAAGGCCTTAAGCATAGCGGTACCTATGGCTTTGTTGTCAAAGTTTGGGATTGGCCAGGATGGTCTGGCTGGACGTCCTTGGACCATCTCTCAACTCTCACAAAATGTCTGGCCTTCGTGGTGCTTTTAGTAATGATCATTTTTGACATTGATGTCATTTGTATCAGGAGGTTTCATGGGTAGACCAAGTAGGGGGCAGGTTATGAACTAGTACCTTATACCGTCATGTTACCGTATAAAGTGGTGTGTTGTGGGTGAGTGCTAGTTACCGTCGATGCTACCTTACTAATTAGTAAGTGTGGGTGCGCACTAGGCACTATCATTGCTACCATACATTTGAGTACGTCGTGGGTGGGTTCTGGTCGCTATTCGTACTGCCATGTTATCCTTGTTCAGTACCCTGATTTGATACGTGGATATCTAGGAGTTTTTTTGGTGGTTGTTTTCGGATCCGTTTTATGGTTCGTCAGGAGGGACGTTTACGATTATTGTCTTCCTTTACTTTGTTTGACCTTGGGTTCTGTGTGTGAGTCTTGACTTGTTCTATGGCTGCGTGGTCATTTTCCTTTTGAAAAGTTGTCTTATCATGAGCACGTGGGTACGAACATTGGCTTCTACGTTGTCCTTCAGTGTTGGATTTGCTTTTGTTGCATGTTTTGTGGGATACTCGGAGATGTACCCCGTAGTTATTCTGGATTTGCCTTTTTATTTTCTTGGGGCTGGATTTCAGGGATAAAATCCCTTTAAGGTGGGAAGGTTGTAATGACCCGATTATTTTCATTCCTCACCCTTTTCTCAGATTTTCACGGATTTTTTTTTTTTTCCTTTGATCTTTTCCTTTCTGAGTTCAGTTTCTCATCACTTAGTGTCATCTTGAGTGCTCGGGGATAATTTTTGAGACTCTTTTCTTTGGATTGACAACTTCCTTTGAGGACCGAGTTATTTCCATATTTTCACTTTTGGACACTATTCATTTTTCGTCCTTTTCCCTATTCTGTCTTTTTCCCGTTTGTCACTTTGTTGGCATTACCTCACTTCTCGTGTTTGGAGTTGGTTTTTGACTTCACATATCTTCATTCTAAGTGGTTTCCACAAAATACGTATCTTTACTTTTACAGAAAAGTACTCTGGTTGCTCTAGGTGTCCATAGGGGCATGGATGCACAGTTCTTCAAAAACATTTCCATTTCTTGAGGTGTTTTTTGTAAATATCTTTTGAAAATAATTTACTTCAGGGGTTTTTAAGAAAATATTTTTTGGAAGATATTTTCATTTTGTGCCAGTCGTGCAATTTTCACTTTTTGGAGGGGCCATTGTGCAATTAATTAAAATTGTTGCTAAATGCCTTGTTTTGAGCCTGGATCCTCGTACGGGATTCATTTTCACTTTTCGTCGAGTCATGTACTCAAGGAATTTCCTTCTAGTTGTTTTTCTCCAGTTCCAGGGTTTCTGAACCTAGTTTGCGTTGAACTTGTTTGGTGCATATCTCTCTGCTCGGGACTCAGTTTTTGACGTCATTTCTTCCGTTGTTCATATTTTCTTATTTTGCTTCTTTTTTGTTCATAGAGTTTTATCGTTTGAGTACGTCTGCTCAAATTCCACTTTTTCGGACTTGGTGGGGCCCTTTCGGGGCACTTTTAGGGTTTTTCTATAAATAGGAGGTCTTAAAAAGAAAAATCAGATTTTTCTCTCTCTCCACTCTCTTGGTCGGCAGCCATGGCAGCCAAGGGGCTGCCACCCTTCTCTCTTCTTTTCCGGCCATTTCCCTTAGGTAAAAACGTATAGCGCCTTAGTGTTTTATGCTCTCCTTGCCGTGCTCTACCTTTCCCCCTTATTAGAATCCATTTTTAGCCATTTCTTGAGTTTGGGTTTAAAGTCAAGTTGTGATTTTGATGGGGCTTCCTCGGGGTTCTTGTTCACTGTGTTGTCCCCGACAAAACCTAGAAGTTTTGTCGGATTCGGAGCGGTTTCATTTCGGTGGGGATTTGAGGTAGGGGGTGTTATAATTTCATATTTTTGTTGTCTTGCATGCTTTTGATACTTATAAAACTTGTATGCATGCTTTTCTTCATAATCTAGAATTTAATTTATTTATTTTATATGGTTAAGATTTAATTGTCATGATGATGTATAACTTAGAATTAAATTGTGGCAAGCTAGGAAATTAGGCTTTGATATGTTTGTTAACGTATATTAAATTGGAATTATTTGAATAAAAATTGCACTTTTTATTTAATAATTATCTTTGGTGAAAGTTTAATTCCCATTGACGTACCTTGCATGAAATTAACTTGTGATATGTTTTTAAATTAAGTTTTGGCATGTTCTTCAACATACTTTAATTTGAGAGAATTTTGATGAGTTTGAAAATCTATACATTTTAATTAAATGGGTTAATTAAAATCTATTTAGTGGTTCCATTGGCTTAATTAAGTTTTTAACTTCATATTATGATGTCTAGGACTTGTTTACTAGCATATATAAATTTAGGGTCATTTAGAGTTGTTTTGGAAATTAGGGATTTAATTATCGTGATTTAATTAAATTCTATCTCATTGTTAAATGGATTTTAATTGTGTTTTAGAAATTGTTTCGATATTCAAATCATGGGCTTGGACATGTTGTGTATTCACTTGGTTGTGTTTTGAGCATTGGATAACATTATTGTTATACTTATATTCATAAGAACATGTTTTCTTTATGGAATATATTATTACCTTGTGTAATGATTTGCACACTTTGTAATATACATTATGTATGTCATTTTAGAATTGAAACTCTAAGGCATGGATTGTGTGGTTTCATCCTACCTACGCATGGAAGGTGTTTTCATGCATTATATAAATTATGTATAAGTTGTGAACTTATTTGGACTATTTTGGAGTCTTGGGACATTGTTGTTACAAGTGATATGGCTAGAGTTTGGCTCTAGTGCGAGAGGTATGAGTTCTCCTCATTTATAGTGCACACTAGGGTGGTCTTCCCAACGGGTTAATGCCCAAAATAACCATTTAGTTCTCAGCGGAAATCCAAGATTTGATGTCGAAGTCTTCCACTATTTGATTTCGCATTCAATTCCAAGTTGACAATCATGTTTAATTGTGACTTGTTGTTTTAGCTATTGACGATTTGATGTTGTTAAGTACATCCATACTAAATTGTTATATTTAGTTGTTTTCACACTTTGAGATTTCAAGTTGATAACTTAGAGAATCTATGTCTTGATGTGTGGTTTTTGAAATTCTAATTATGCTAAATGGTTATATTTAGTTGTTCTCGTACTTTAGATTTTAAGTTGATAACTTTGAGAACTTTTATCTAGTTGCTTGTATAGCACGCTCTTATGTCGTTTGGAATTGCATAAAGGATGTGTTTTATGCTAGAAATGATTTAAGGTAGCTTAGGATGCTCCCTGAGTCCACCTTTGACATAGACGTTAGGTGGCATGACCCTTTTGAATTGTTTCATGTTGTTATAAAAATCTATAAAAAAATCGAGTTGATGCATGCTCATTCTCTAAGAGTAAACTTGTTTACTCACCCTGAAGTTACTAGGGGATTTGTTCAGGTACAGGATTCAAGATTGGAGATTTGCACTTGCCTTGGGTGATTCATAGATTTGAAGCTTCTTTTAAAGTATTCTTGTTCATATGCAAGTGTTAGCATGTTTAAGTTTTGCTTATAAAGATGTAATACTTAGTTAAGTTCAAGTGTAAGCATTTAGATTCCAAGTTCTGCCTTTGGGATGTAATCTTCCTAACTTTGAGGGTTGGCATGTGTAATCTTGTAAATGAAATGCAATGAGGCCATAGGCCATTGTAACATGTTTAAAATATCATATTACACTTGCGTGTATGTTCACATCATCACACACTTGCATATAATTCAGTTTGATTATGCCATTGGGGATTCATTTGAGACTTGAGAAGTTTTCTTCATTTTCGTCATCTAGCAAGTGTTTCAGTTCTTTCTCGGGTCATTTCAGCCGACCAAAATGCCATTTCTGTCGACCAAAGCCCTGTTGGTTTTCATTTAAATGGTTTAAGTGCATATTCTAGTAGCTTAGGCACTGTTTGGGCCTATTTCGGTCAACCAGTTCTCCATTTCGGCCGACCTAAGTGGCTTCTCTTCAAAATCAGTTTTCGGGCAAAATTTCTGTTCATTTTGGCCTACCAAAATGGTTATTTCGGTCTACCAAAATGGCTATTTCGGCCTACCTAAATAAATTCCTTCAGCTTTGTCCCTCCGACTTCAAACGGCCATATCTCCTTCATTTCTAATCCAAATAGGGTGATTATTGAGCCTAAATTAATGGATTTTTGAGTCAGATTTCCAATGGTACCAATGCCATTCTCAGATTCAAATCACAGTGGGAGTTATTCAAGTTTTAGTGAGACAATGTTAGTTTTTGCTTAAACCGGGGAAGGGCATTTTGTGGGATTCTTGTCCAATGTTCTTGAAACCTCTTGGAATGTTGTGAAATGACTAGATTAGGTTGCATTCACCTTCTTTGACTTATTTAGAGTCAATTTTCTCTTCTCATTTGTGAATTGACCATTTTACCCTTTATTGACAATTTTTGCTTGTTTTAGCTCTCGTTCGCTCTTTTGCTCTCCTTGAGTTCCGTGACCTCGTGGAATGTCACATTGGTGTCCTAGGGATGATTTATATCTCTAAAGGCCTTAGTTTACCTTTCGTTTCCGCATTTTGGATCTGTTACCTGGCCAACTTTTGGGTCATCGCTGATGTACCGGGTTGAAAAACTCGGGTCATGACAAAACACCACCCACAAGGCAAAGACTAAAACTGCCCGGGACAAGACCTAATGATTCGCAAATCCATGAGATATAGTCACTCAAGTGAAAGCCTAGATAGCAAGGCTTGGCGCGATATAAAGAAAATAAAATATCGAGTGAAAGCCTACCAAGCAAGAACAAGAATACCGAGGAATCAACGAATTTTTTTTTTTTTTTCCCGGTATTTTTTTTTTCACGAGTAATTTTTTTCGAGTGAAAGCCTACCAAGCAAGAACAAGAAGACTGAGGAATCTAGCAAAAAAAATGTTTTTTTTTTTCCTTGGATATATTTTTTTTCCCAAGATACCCAACACCTTTACTATTTATTAGTAGAGCAATGAAGATTACAAAGCAAACGATGGCCTTGCTTAGGGGTCTTGGTGCTGAGAATTGCTCCCTTCCTACACTAGTCTTAAGGAAAACCACAACTCTGACAAGAGTAGATATTGCATGTGTTTGAGGAGTTATAATGCGTAAAATTAACTATGGGGACCTCCAAATCCAAATCCATTTCGACCAATAAACTTCTTAGAATTAAAGGAAGCTCCCCTAAAGTTTCCAAACCTAAACTCCAAACTTCAATTTTTAGCATACAATACCTATGTGCATGATGGGGTGCACGCTGGGGCGCATGCTGGGGTGCTGGGGTACACGCAGGGGTGCACGCTGGGGTACATGCAGGGGTGCACGCTGGGGTGCAAGGGTGTGCGAATGACTAGTCATGATGGTCAAAATTAACTCAAGGGACCTTCAAATCCAAATCCATCTCGACCAGTACACTTTTTAGGCTTTGAGGAAGCTCCCATAAAATTTCCAAACCCAAACTCCAAATATCATTTTTTTAACATACAATGCCCCCGTGCAAGCACGGGTACTGGGTTGTGCGAGTGAGAAGTCATAATAGGCAAAATTAACTAGAGGGACCTCCAAATCCAAATCCGTCTTGACCAATACACTTCTTAGGCTTCGAGGAAGATCCTAGAAAATTTACAAACACAAACTCCAAACTTCATTTTTAGCGTACAATGCCCCCGTGCACTCCGGGGTGCACGCTGGGGTGCTGAGGTGTGGTAGCGAGGAGTCATAATCGGCAAAATTAACTCAGGGGATATCCAAATCCAAATCTGCCTCGACCAATACATTTTATAGGCTTCAAGGAAGCTCCCATAATGTTTCCAAACCCAAACTCCGAAATTTTTTTTTTAGCATACAATGCCCCCGTGTATGCTGGGGTACACTCCGGGGTGCATGCTGGGGCGCTAGGGTGCACGTCAGAGTGCACGCTGGGGTGTTGTGGTGTGCAAGCGTGGAGTTATAATAGGCAAAATTAACACAGGGGACCTCCAAATACAATTCCGTCTCGACCAATACACTTCTTAGGCTTTAAAAAAGCTCCCATAAAGGTTCCAAACCCAAACTTCAAACTTCATTTTTTAGCATACAATGCTCCCATACAAGCTGAGGTGCACGCTGGGGTTTTAGGGTGTGGGAGCGAGGAGTCATAATGGGCAAAATTAACTCGGGGGACCTCCGAATCCAAATCTGTCTCGACCAATACACTTCTTTGGCTTCAAGGAAGCTCCTTTAAAGTTTCCAAACCCAAAATCCAAACTTCATTTTTGGCATACTATGACCCATGCACAATGGGGTGCACGCTGGCGTGCACGCCAAGGTGCACGCTGGGTAGTTGGATATGCGAGCGAGGAGTCATAATGGGCCAAATTAACTTAGGGGAACTCCAACTCCAAATCTGACCAACACACTTCTCAAGCTTCAAGGAAGCTCCCACAAAGTTTCCAAATCCAAACTCTAAAATTCATTTTTTAGCATACAATGCTCCTGTGTACGCTCGGGTGCACTCTGGGGCATGCGAGCGGGGAGTCAAGGCAAAATTAACTCGGGAGACCCCTAAATCCAAACCCGTCTTAACTAATAAACTTCTTAGGATTGAAGGACGCTCCCCAAAAGTTTCTAAACCCAAACTCCAAACTTCATTTTTTAGCATACAATGCCCTCGTGCATGCTGAGGTACACACCAGGGTGCACGCTGGGGTTCTAGGGTGCATGCTGTGGTGCTTGGGTGTGCGAGCGTGGAGTTATAATGGGCAAAATTAGCTCAGGAGAACCCTAAATCCAAATCTGTCTTGACCAATACACTTCTTAGGCTTTAAGGAAGCACCTATAAAGTTTCCAAACCTAAACTCCAAACTTCATTTTTTAGTATACAATGCCACCATGCACGTTGGGGTGCATGTCGCGGTGCTAAGGTGCATGCCGGGGTGAATGCTGGGGTATCGGGTGTGTGAGAGAGGAGTCATAATGGGAAAAATTATCTCGGGGGACCACCAATTCCAAATCCGTCTCGACCAATACCCTTCTTAGGCTTCAAGGAAGCTTCCTAAAGTTTCTAAACCCATACTCCAAACTTCATTTTTTAGCATACGATGCCCCGATGCACTATGGCAAGCACGCCAAGGTGCACGTTGGGGTGCTAGGGTGCTGGAGTGCATGCCAGAGTGCATGCAAGGGTGCTGGGGTATGCGAGCGACGAGTCATAATGGGCAAAATTAACTTGGGGGACCTTCAAATCCAAATCCTTCTCTACCAATACACTTCTTATGCTTCGAGGAAGCTCCTATAAAATATCCAAACAAAAGCTCCAAACTTCATTTTTTAGTATACAGTGCCCCCGTGCACGCCGGGGTGCACACTGGGGTGTGCTAGCGAGGAGTCATAACAGACAAAATTAACTCGGGAGACATCCAAATCCAAATCCGTCTCGACCAATACACTTCTTAGGTTTCAAGGAAGCTCTCATAAAGTTTCCAAACCCAAACTCTAAACTTCATTTTTTAGCATACAATGCACATGTGCTTGCTGGGGTGCACGCTGGGGTATGCGATCGAGGAGTCATAATTAGCAAAATTAACTCGGGGGACCTCAAAATCCAAAGTTGTCTCAACCAATAAGCTTCTTAAGCTTCAAGGAAGCTCGCATAATGTTTCCAAACCCAAATTCCAAACTTCATTTTTAGCATACAATGCCCCGTGCACGCTGGGGTGCAAGCCGGGGTGCACGCTGGGGTGTGGGGTGTGCGAGCGAGGACTCATAATGGGCAATACATTTCTTAGTATTCAAGGAAGCTCCGATATAATTTCCAAACCCAACTCTAGACTTCATTTTTTAGCATACAATGCCCCCGTGCATGCCAGAGTGCACGTTTGGGGCTGGGGTGTGCGAGCGAGGATTCAAAAATGGTAAAATTAACTCTAGGGACATCCGAATCCAAATCCGTCTCCACCAATACACTTTTTTAACTTCAAGGATATTCCCATAAAGTTTCCAAACCCAAACTCCAAACTTCATTTTTTAGCAAACAATGCCCTCATGCACGCTAGGGTGTCCGAGCGAGAAGTCATAATAGGCAAAATTAACTCGGGGGACCTCAAAATCCAAATCGGTCTCGACCAATACACTTCTTAGGCTTCAAAAAAGCTCCGATAAAGTTTCCAAACCAAACTCCAAACTTCATTTGTAGTATACAATGCCCTCATGCACGCTGGGGTGCACGCCGTGGTTCACGCTAGGTTGCACATTGGGGGTGCAGGGTTATGCGAGCGACGAGTTATAATGGGAAAAATTAACTTGGGAGACTTCCAAATCCGAATCCGTCTAGTCCAATACACTTTTTAGGCTTCAAAGAAGCTCCCATAAAGTTTCCGAACCCAAACTGCAAACTTCATTTTTTATAACGACCCATAAGCGTGCATGCTGGAGTGCTGGAGTGTGCAACTGAGGAGTCATAAAGGGCAAAATTAACTCGGTGGACGTCCAAATCAAAATCCGTCTTGACCAATAAACTTCTTAGGCTTCAAGGAAGCTCCACTAAAGTTTCCAAACCTAAATTCGAAACTTCATTTTTTAGCATACAATGCCCCCGTGTACGCTGGGGTGCACGATGTGGTGCTGGAGTGTGCTAGCGAGGAGTCATAATGTGCAAAATTAACTCGGGGGATCTCTAAATCCAAATCTGTCTTGATGAATAAACTTCTTAGGATTCAAGAAAATTCCCTTAAATTTTTAAAACCCAAACTTTAAAGTTCATTTTTTAGCATACAATGCCCCTATGCACGCTGGGGGGTAAGCTGGGCTGCTGGGCTATGCGAGCGAGGGGTCGTAATGGGCAAAATTAACTCGGGGGTCTTCCAAATCAAAATCCATCTCAACCAATAAACTTTTTAGGCTTTAAAGAGGCTCCTGTAAAGTTTCCATACCCAAACTCCAAACTTCCTTTTTTAGCATACAATGCCCTCGTGCACGTTGGGGTGCTAGAGTGTGCCGGCAAAGAGTCATAATGGGCAATCTTTACTCGAGGAACCTCCAAATCCAAATCCATCTTGAACAATACACTTCTTAGGCATCAAGGAAGCTTCCATAAAGTTTCCAAATGAAAACTCCAAAATTCATTATTTAGCATACAATGCCATTGTACACACTGGGGTGCAAGCTAAGGTTCTAGAGTGTGTGAGCGAAGAGTCATAATGGGCCAAATTAACTTGAGGGACCTCCAAATCCAAATCTGGTTTGTACAATACACTTCTTAGGCTTCAAAGAAGCTCTCATAAAATTTCCAAACCCAAACTCCAAACTTCATTTTTTAGCATACAATACCCTCGTGCATGGTGGGGTACATGCCGTGGTGCACGTTCGGGTGCATGGGTGTGTGAGCGAGGAGTTATAATGGGCAAAATTAACTCACGGGACCTCCAAATCCAAATCTGTCGTGACCAATACACTTCTTAGACTTCAAGGAATATCTTCTAAGTTTCCAAACCACCTAGGCTCTTCATAAGCGCCGAATATTGCATATTCAAGCGCCCTTAATTGCATTATTTAAGTCCATTGTTTTTTTAATTATGTAGATTACCTTCATATGCACGTTTTTGCGTATTTTCAGGTTCATTGGCCAAAAAGAAGCAAGAAGGATGCTTTGTGGAGTTTTGAACATCAAAGGTCACAATGCTGAATTTCTGGCAGCAGTGGAATCTGGACTTTGCTCGCCATTTTGACCTTGTAAACTCAAGAACTGGACTTCCCTTATAACATGACATATTTAGAGCTCTGAATCAGCTTTCCAAATCTTCAAGTGGTTTGTCATTCGGAGTTCGGAGCAGAGAGTTATGATCTTCTTATCATAGGTGCTCAGAACTGCCTGGCAGCAATGAATTTCTGCCTTGCTCTTCAATTTCGACCAACCATCCTTGAGAATTGGATCTCCACCAAAACATGAAGTTTTTAGAGCTCTGAATTAGCTTTCCAAATCTTCAAACGGTTCATCATTTGGAGTTTAAAGCGCAAAGTTATGGCCGTTTTACCAAAGTAGGTCCGAGCGGAGCAAACCAAGCATAAGGCATTCTGGCCAATTTTCGAGTGCTCGAGGCCTTATTTCGAGTGCTCGAAATTAGGGCAGATTGCTTCACGAGATCAGCAGTGAAGTCAGGACTTTGCTCGCCATTTTGACCCAGAAAGCTCGAGAACTGGACTTCCATCATAACATGAAAGATTTAGAGCTCTGAATTAGCTTTCTAAATCTTCAAACGGTTCATCATTTGGAGCTCGGAGCAGAGAGTTATGGCCTTGTTACCAGAGGTGCACAGAACTGCCTGGCAGCACTGAAGTACTGCCTTTCTCCCCATTTTTGACCAACCAAACTTGAGATTTGGGTCTTTATTAAAACATGAAGTTTTTAAAGCTCTGAATCAGCTCTCCAAATCTTTAAACGGTTTGTCATTCAGAGTTCGGAGCGCAAAGTTATGGCCATTTTATCAAAGTAGGTCTGGGCGGAGCAAGTGAAGCATGGAGCTTTTTACACTAAATTCGAGTGCTCGAGGCCCTATTTCGAGCACTCGAAATTTGGGCAGTTTGCTCCACGAGACAGCCCACTTGTGCTCTGAAATTTCCAACTTTGGATTTCCCTATTAATGAGGTGGTTGGGGATGTTTTTTGGAGGAGAGAGAGGGTTTTGTTGGAGGACAAAAGGCAACCAAAGGCCACACATTTCATATCCTTGAATTTTTGCAAGATAGAGGAGAGAGAAGAGAGCAAAGAGGAGGAGTTCTTGAAGCTTCAAGGAGGAAACTCGAAAATGGAGGGGAAAGCATTGCTTCTTCCTTCATCTAGGGCCACCATGGGTAACTAAACCTCCTCTAGGGAGGTGATGAAGCTCCATTTTGTAAGCTTTGCTTTGTTTTGATTTATATTTGGGGGTTAATATATGTATGTAATCCTTCCATGAACTAGAGCTCTTCATTTGATGTAATGAATTTCAATACCTATACATAATCATCTTGAGTTAAATATCTTGTCTTAGATGCTTTTTCTCCTATGATTATATTGCTACATTTTCATAGTGACAATGGAATGGAGTTTATGGAAGTGTTGTAAATGGCATGATATTTAGGAGATTTGATAATCTATTGCTTAGGATCTTCCTTTGATAGATTATTCTTGGATTCTATGTCATGTGCTTCTACTATGTGATTAAGGGCTTGATAACTCTATGCTTAGTGAGTATGTCTAAGGTTACAACCTAGTTTAGGTAACCAAAACATGCAATGCTTTGATAGGTTATTCTTACCTATTGATTTCATAAATTTCTTGAAGGGAATGTAATAATTTGTGTTGTTGCATCCTATGGTTATACATATGTGTTATTCCCCTAAGTAAATCATATCCTAGCATGCTTATTGATGGTTGTGGAGTCTCTTCCCTAGTCTCTTCTCTATTGTTCTATTTCATCCTAAATTCCTTGCAAATTAGTGTTTTATGCACTTTGAATTCCTAATTTAAGTGACAACAAACAAAACCTTTATGAACACCCCCTCATCATTCTAGAAAGATTCTAGACACTAAGGTTGCCGTAAGACTAGCGCAGTCCCAGTGGTTCGACTTACCCGACCAATAGCCCTATTTTACAATGATTCGTGCTATTGCGAAGGTTGATGTATAGTTGATCAACCGATCAGCTCTAAACTTTATTTTTTAGCATACAATGCCCCCGTGCACACTGGGGTGCACGATGGGGTGTTGGAGTGTGCGAGCGAGGAGTCATAATCGTTAAAATTAACTCGGGGCACCTCCAAATCCAAATCCATCTCGACCAATACACTTCTGAGGCTTCAAGTCATCTCCCATGAAATTTCCAAACCTAAACTCCAAACTTCATTTTTTACCATACAATGCCCCCGTGCACGCTGGGGTGTTGGGGTTCGCGAGTGTGTAGTCATAATGGACAAAATTAACTCAGGGGACCTCCAAATCCAAATCTGTATCGACCAATACACTTCTTAGATTTTAAGGAAGCTCCGAGAAAGTTTCCAAACCCAAACAGCAAACTTTAATTTTTAGCGTACAAAAAAAAAAAAAAATTACTTATCAGTCCTGTGTGCATTTTGGTGTTTACCTCAGGGGAAGGACATGGCCGTGCACCTTTGTGGTGATGCATGCAAGTTGGAGGTAGGACACATGGGTACACATCTTTGTGCTCTCCATGGTGTGAGGTAACCCTCTGCAGGTTTCGAGTTAGTTGAATGAATGGGGTGGACGCTGGGGTGCACGTTGGTGTGTACTTTGGGGGTGGGATCACTTGTGTTCTGGTGTGGCATGGTGTTAGATGGCGTTTTAAACTCCTTAATTCTTGTTACCAATGCCTTTTTGTATAAGGCAAAGCATTGAAACTAGTGCCAGTAGAAGACAAGTTGTCTTAAACTCCTCAACTTCCATGGTGAGAAATTTATCTACAAGAACTTTCTTATCTAGATTTAAGTCTAGCTTCGGGTGTTGTCCTTCCAAAGAAGGGTCAACACCCGAAGCTAGACTTAAATCTAGATAAGAAAGTTCTTGTAGATAAATTTCTCACCATGGAAGTTGAGGAGTTCTCACCATGGAAGTTGAGGAGTTTAAGAGAGGACAACACCCGAAGCTAGACTTAAATCTAGATAAGAAAGTTCTTGTAGATAAATTTCTCACCATGGAAGTTGAGGAGTTTAAGACAACTTGTCTTATGCTAGCGTTAGTTTCAATGCTTTGCCCTATACAAAAATTCATTGGTGACAAGAATTGAGGAGTTTAATAGAACTTTTCTTATACTGGCATTTGGGGAAAATAATCGCGTCCCCCATGAGAGGGTTAATGAACGCTTCCCCAGATAGCGAGGTGCAAGGCACCCCGCCACCGTCGTTGTAAAACACGTTCATGGGTCGTTCTGCTGTATAAGTTTTAACAATGGTCTTTCCGCAGGTTCACTTATGGAAACCTTGTTACGACTTCTCCTTCCTCTAAATAATAAGGTTCAGTGGGCTTTTACCGACGTCGCCAATAGCGAACCACCCACGTCGACGCAATATGAACACTTCACTGAACCATTCAATCAGTAGGAGCGATGAACGGTGTGTACAAATGGTATGGATGTTGTCAACATGAGCTGATGACTCACGCTTACTAGGAATTCCTCGTTAAAGACCAATAATTACAATGATCTATCCTCATCATGATGAAATTTCAAAGATTACCCAGGCCGGTCGACCAAGGCTATAGACTCGTTGAATACATCAGTGTAGCGTGCGTATGGCCGAGAACATCTAAGGGCATCACAAATATGTTGTTGCCTCAAACTTCCGTCGCTTTGGAGGCCATAGTCCCTCTAAGAAGCTGGCCATGGAGGATACCTCCATATAGCTAGTTAGCAGGCTGAGGTCTCGTTCATTAATAGAATTAACTAGACAAATCGCTCCACCAACTAAGAACGGCCACGCACCACCACCCATAGAATCCAGAAAGAGCTCTCAGTCTATCAATCTTAACTATATCTAGACTTAGTAAGTTTCCCCGTTTTGAGTTAAATTAAGCCGCAGGCTCCACTCCTGGTGCTGCTCTTCTGTTAATTCCTTTAAGTTTTAGCGTTGCAACTATACTCCCCCCGGAACCCAAAAGCTTTGATTTCTCATAAGGTGCCAGCAGAGTCCTAAAAACAACATCCGCTAATCCCTGGTCAGCATCGTTTATGGTTGAGACTAGGACGATATCTGATTGTCTTCGAGCCCCTTACTTTCATTTTTTATTAATGAAAACATCCTTGGCAAATGCTTTCGCAGTTGTTCATCTTTCATAAATCCAAGAATTTCACCTCTGACTATGAAATATGAATGCCCCCAACTGTCCCTATTAATCATTACTCCAATCCTGAAGGCCAACGTAATATGACCAAAATCCTATGATGTTATCCCATGCTAATGTATATAGAGCATAGGCTTGTTTTGACCACTCTAATTTCTTTAAAGTAACAGCGCAGTAGGCACGACCCAGCCAGTTATGGCTAGGAGCGCATCGCCGACAGAAGGGACGAGACGACCGATGCACACCGGAAGGCGGACCAGTCAGCCCAACCCAAGGTCTAACTACGAGCTTTTTAACTGTAACAACTTAAATACCTTCATTTAGGACAAAAAAAAAAAAAAAAAAAAAAAAAAAAAAACTATAACAACTTAAATATACGCTATTGGAGCTGGAAATACCATGGCTACTGGCACCAGACTTGCCCTCTAATGGATCCTCCTTAAGGGATTTAGATTGTACTCATTCCAATTACAAGCTCGATGAGCCCGGTATTGTTATTTATTGTCATTTCCTCCCCATGTCAAGATTGGCTAATTTGTGGGCCAACTTCCCTTGGATGTGGTAGCCATTTCTTAGGCTCCTACTTTGGAATCAAAACTAATTCTCCATCACCCATTACCAACTTAGTAGGCCACTATCCTACCATCGAAAGTTGATAGGGTAGAAATTTGAATGATGCATCGCAAGCATAAAGGCCATGAGATCCATCAAGTTATCATGAATCATTAGAGCAACGGGCAGAACCCGCATTAACCTTTTATCTAATAAATGCATCCCTTCTAGAAGTCAGGGTTTGTTGTGCATATTAGCTCTAGAATTACTACAGTTATCCGAGTAGCAGGTACCATCAAACAAACTATAACTGATTTAATTAGCCATTCGTAGTTTTATAGTCTGAATTAGTTCACACTTACATATGCATGGCTTAATCTTTGTGACAAGCATAGGACTACTTGCAGGATCAACCAGGTAGCATTTTTTTATGACGCCAGCACCGCAGAAGCCGTAAAGTCAAGACGGGCATGACTGTCATACAAAATGCTTCTACATGGGCAGATAGAGGGATGAGCCCCCATACCTGCAATGTGTTTCTCACCCGAGAGAACAAGTGCACACCTATGAGCTATGCTCCGCGACAACCATGTCACATGGATCACAGGTGACACTATGAGGGTCACCCCATGCCATTTGATGGCACAAAGCGAGAATCGAGTAATGCAAGTATCAATTTTCGTCAATAAGTACGCAACAGGGGAGCCCATAGTGCCGACCATGGGAAATAACAGGCCCATGTAGTGCAACTGAAGAGGAATGCCCAAGCTGAGTTCATCGCACAAGCAACGAAAAAGCCAACACTAGCAAACCAAACACCACCCACATGCTAAAGAATAAAACTGCCCCGGATAACACCTAATGATTAGTAAATCCATGACATACGGTTACTCAAGTGAAAGCCTAGATGGCAAGGCTTGGCACGGTATAAAGAAAATAAAATATCAAGTGAAAGTCTACCAAGCAAGAAAAAGAATACTGAGAAATCCGGAAAAAAAAAATTTTCTCGGTAATTTTTTTTTTCCTGGGTAAATTTTTTCGAGTGAAAGCCTACCAAGCAAGAACAAGAAGTCCGAGGAATCCAGCAAAAATAAAAAAAATTAAAAAATTTCCCAGGATACATTTTTTTTTCCTAAGATACCCAACACCTTTAATATTTATTTGTAGTGCAATGGAGATTGCAAATTAAGTGATGGCCTTGCTTAGGGGTCTTGGTGCTTAGAATTGCTCCCTTCCTACAGTACTCTTAAGGAAAACCACAGCTCTGGCAGGAGTAGATATTGTACGTGTTTGAGGAGTCATAATGGGTAAAATTATCTTAGGGGACCTCTAAATCCAAATCCGTCTCGACCAATAAACTTCTTAGGATTCAAGGAAGCGCCCCAAAAGTTTCCAAACCCAAAATCCAAACTTCTTTTTTCAGCATACAATGGCACCGTGAACGCTTGGGTGATGCGGTGTGCAAGCGAGTAGTCATAATAGTCAAAATTAACTCCGGGGACCTTCAAATCCAAATCCATCTCGACTGGTACACTTCCTATCCTTCAAGGAAGCTCCCATAAAATTTCCAAACCCAAAGTCCAAACTTCATTTTTTAACATACAACGCCCCCGTGCACACTGGGTTGTTGGGTTGTGCGAGCGAGGAGTCATAATGGGCAAAATTTACTCGGGGTGTGACGGTGCTAGTTTTTCAAGCCAGTGCGTCCTGTGATAAAACGAAGATTGACCCGATAATGGATCTGAATGCGGAAGCAAAAACAAAAAAATAAAACTTTAAGAAGTCAAAGTGACCTTCCATGAGGTCGTGGAACTCAATGAGAACTGCTGCAGAAGCAAAATATCAAAAATATGACAAATAAGCCCCAAGGGGTAAAATGGTAATTTTCTAAAAATATGAATTCGGGAGACATCGAGTACACCGCTTGAAAGGCAACGAAAAACTAATCAAGATGGACTCAAGAATCATATGATTTAGAGTTCGGATGAAGGAGAAATGGCATGACAAAGAAAAATGAGCACTTAAGGCTAAAAGGCTAAATTGGTAATTTTCTAGGAAGATCTGGGTGTTACCGAGCATACCGTTGGAAAGACAGTGAAAAATTAGTCAAGTTCAACAAAAAGTTCACTTGATTTAGAGTCTGGATGAAGGAAAACGAGCGAAAATAAGAATCGATGTCACGACGTCGAGACAAGCACCCCACGAGCATCTTGACATGCTAGGGGAAGAAAAATGGCTCGGCCAGAACTGAGAGCCAAAACGAGGTCTGAAACGACTTTTTCTGGAAAAACACAAATAAGAAACCTAAAATCCAAATTTGACTCGACTAATACACTTCTTAGACTTCAAGGAAGCTCCCGTGAAATTTCCAAACCAAAATTCCAAACTTTATTTTTTAATATACAATTCCACCGTACACGCTTCTGGTGTGCGCGTTGGGTATACGCGAGCGAGGAGTCATAATTGGCAAAATTAACTTGGGGGACCTCCAAATCTAAATCTGTCTTGACCAATACACTTCTTACGCTTGAAGGAAGCTCCCCTAAAGTTTCTAAACCTAAATTGCAAACTTTAATTTTTAGCATTTAATGCCCCCTTGCATGCCGGGGTGCACGTTGGGGTGCTGGGGTGTGCGAGCGAGGAGTCATAATTGCAAAATTAACTCAGGGACCTTTAAATCTAAATCCGTCTAAACCAATACTCTTCTTAGTCTTCGAGAAAGCTCCCATAAAATTTCCGAACCAAAAATCCAAACTTCATTGTTTAGCATAGAATTCCCCCATGCACGCATGGGTGTGCGAGCGAGGAGTCATAATGGGCCAAATTAATTTAGGGGACCTCCAAATCCAAATCCGTCTCAACTAATACCCTTCTTAGGCTTCAAAGAAGCTCTAGTAAATTTTCCTAACCTAAATTCCAAACTTCATTTTTTAGCGTACAATGCCCCAGTGCACGCTGAGGTGCACGTCGGGGTACACGCTGGGGTGCACGTTGGGGTGCTAGGGTATGCAATCGAGAAGTCAAAATAGGAAAAATTAACTCGGGGGACCTCCAAATCCGAATCTGTCTCAACCAATACACTTCTAAGGCTTTAAGAAAGCTCCCATAAAGTTTCCAAACGCAAACTCCAAACTTCATTTTTACGAAGACCTGTGAACGTGCATGCTGGGGTGCTGGAGTGTGCAAGTGAGGAGTCATAATGGGCAAAATTAACTCGAAAGGCCTCCAAATCCAAATCCGTCTTGACCAATAAACTTCTTAGGCTTCAAGGAAACCCCCCTAAAGTTTCCAAACCCCAATTATAAACTTCATTTTTTAGCATACAATGCCCCCGTGCACGTTGAGGTGTATGCTAGGCTGCTTGAGTGTGCGAGCGAGGAGTCATAATGGGTAAAATTAACTCGGGGGACCTCCAAATCCAAATCCTTCTCGACTAATAAACTTCTAAGGATTCAAGGAAGCTCTTCTAAATTTTCCAAACCCAAACTCTAAACTTCATTTTTTAGCATACAAAGCCCCCGTGCACGCTAGGGTGCTGGAGTTTGCTTGCGAGGAGTTATAATTGGCAAAATTAGTTCGGGGGACTTCCAAATCCAAATCCTGCTTGAGCAATAAACTTCTTAGCTTCAAGGAAGCTTTCCTAAAGTTTCCAAACCCAAACTCCAAACTTCATTTTTTAGCATATAATGCCTTTGTGCTCGCTCGGGTGCATGTTAGGGTGCTGGAGTGTGCGAATAAGGAGTTAAAATAGGCAAACTTAACTTGGGGAACCTCTAAATCCAAATTCATCTCGACCAATACACGTCTTAGGCTTCAAGGAAGCTCCAATAAAGTTTCCAAACCAAAACACCAAACTTCATTTTTTAGCATACAATGCCCCCGAGCACGCTGGGGTGCTAGAGTGTGTGAGCGAGAAGTTATAATGGGCCAAATTAATTCAAGGAACCTCCAAATCCAAATCGGCCTCGACTAATACACTTTTTAGACTTCAAGGAAGCTCCCATTAAATTTCCAAACCCAAACTCTGAACTTAATTTTTTAGCATACAATGCCCCTGTGCATGCTGGGGTGCATGCTGGAGTGCACGTTGGGGTGTGTTAACGAGGAGTTATAATGGGCAAAATTAACTCGGGGGACCTCCAAATCAAAATCTGTCTCGACCAATACACTTCTTTGACTTCAAGGAAGCTCACCTAAAGTTTCCAAACCCAAATTTCTAACTTCATTTTTTAGTATAAAATGCCTCCGTGAACATTGGGGTGCACACTAGGGTGCTAAAGTGTGCGAGCGAGTAGTCATGGTCGGCAGAATTAACTCGGCGGACCTCCATATTCAAATCCATCTCTAGTAATAAACCTCTTAGATTGAAGGAAGCTCCCCCTAATTTTCCAAACCCAAACTCTAAACTTCATTTTTTAGCATTCAATGCCCCGTGTATGCTAGGGTGCTAGAATGTGCGAGCGAGGAGTCATAATGGCAAAATTAACTCGGGAGACTTCCAAATCCAAGTCTGTCTAGACCAATAAACTTCTTAGGCTTTAAGGATGCTCCCCTAAAGTTTCCAAACCCAAACTCCAAACTTCATTTTTTAGCATACAATGCCCTCGTGCTCGCTAGGGTGCACGTTGGGGTACTGGAGAGTGCAAACGAGGAGTTATAATGGGCAAACTTAACATGGGGGACCTCCAAATCCAAATCCATCTCGGTCAATACACTTCTTAGGCTTCAAGGAAGCTCTAATAATGTTTCAAACCGAAACTACAAACTTCATTTTTTTTAGCATACAATGTGTCCGAGCACGCTGGGGTGCTAGAATGTGTGAGCGAGAAGTTATAACAGGCCAAATTAATTCGAGGGACCTCCAAATCCAAATTCACCTCGACCAATACACTTCTTAGACTTCAAGGATGCTCCCATAAAATTTCCAAACCCAAACTGCAAACTTAATTTTTTAGCATACAATACCCTATGCTTGCTGGGGTGCATGCTCGGGTGCATGCTGGTGTGCACGTTGGGGTGTTGGGGTGTGCGAGCGAGGAGTTATAATGGGCAAAATTAACTCAGGGGGCCTCCAAATCAAAATCCGTCTCGACCCATACACTTCTTAGACTTCAAGGAAACTCCCCTAAAGTTTCCAAACCCAAACTCCAAACTTCATTTTTTAGCATACAAAGCCCCCGTACACACTGGGGTGCACGCTGGGGTGCTGGAGTATGCGAACGAAGAGTCATAATCAGTAAAATTAACTCGGGGGACCTCAAAATCCAAATTCGTCATGACCAATACACTTCTTTGGCTTCAAGTAATCTCCTATAAAATTTCTAAACCCAAACTCCAAACTTTAATTTTTAGCATAGAATGCCCTCGTGCATGCTGGGATGCTGGTGTTTACTAGCGAGGAGTCATAATGGGCAAAATTAACTTAGGGGTCCTCTAATTCCATATCTGTATCGACCAATACACTTCTAAGCCTTCAAGTTCCAAACCTAAACACCAAACTTCATTTTTTGGTATACAAAAAAAATTACTTCTCGGTTTTGTGTGCATCTTGGTGTGCACCTCGGGGGTGGGACACTGCCGTGCACCTTGGTGGTGATGCATGCAAGTTAGAGGTAGGACACTTATGTATGCACCTCTGTGTGCTCCCCATGGTGTGAGGTAACCCTCTGCGGGACTCGAGTTAGTTGAATGAATGGGGTGGACACTGGGGTGCATATTGTTGTGTACCTCGGGGGTGGGAACACTTGTGTTGTGGTGTGGCATGGTGTTAGCTAGCCTCTTAAAATCCTCAGTTCTTGTCACCAATGCTTTTTTGTATAGGGTAAAGCATTGAAACTAATGCCAGTATAAGACAAGTTCCCTTAAACTCCTCAACTTCCATTGTGGCAAATTTATCTACAAGAACTTTCTTATCTAGATTGAAGTCTAGCTTCGGGTGTTGACCCTTCTTTGGAAGGACCATGAGATTCCCATGCTCCACTCCTTAAAGTAAAAGAAATTGACCGAAGGGCACCACCAGAAGTGGAGCCTGGGAATCTTATTGTCCTTTAAAAGAATAGTTAACACTCGAAGCTAGACTTAAATCTACATAAGAAAGTTCTTGTAGCGAAATTTCCTATAATTACCTGATCATTTACTCCCTTTTTCATTTTCTGTAATTTTCTTTTTTTTTTTGTTTCCGTCTTTTTCCGGAGTTCAATTTTCTAGGCGTAACCTCACTTTTTAAGCTCGGATTCTTTTTCGGCTTTGCATGCATCCATGATATTTAAATTCTATGCTTTGTGTATTTTTACTTTTCTAGAAAAGTATGTTTAAATATTTACTTTTACGTAACGAGCATGGATGCATAGTTTCTTCTATAATATTATTTATTTTTGGGGTTTTTTTGTAATTAAGAAAAATAATTATTTTTCTTTTTAGGGACCTTTTCATAATTTATTTTGGCAGATATTTTCAAAAAGGACCTTTTTGCAATTATTGAAAAGTGTGACAAGTGTTGTACTCTCATTAGGCCACTTGTAAGCATCTTATTAATTAACACTTGGAAGCCTTGGATGATGACATGCGGAGGGTGGAGATTCACCCATTTGTTGGCCTAGCATTGGAGCACTTGTTGGCTTGGATTGTTGACAAGTGTAGGCTTTAGATTAAGCTTAGAATGAACCGTTGGATTAATGACAAGTGTAGGCTCCAAATTAAAGTCTAACTTTTGTGTGTGTGTAGGCATGGTGCAAGACTAGGTGTAATTGACTTGCTTTGACCAAGTGAGTGGAGGATTACACCAAAGGGGGTTAATAGTTCATTTTACATGATTTTTATGTCATCATCTTCCCCACATAAAACCTCAGCCACTATTGAAAGAAACCATGTAATGACCCGGTCATTTGCCTCCCTTTCATTTTTCTTAAAATTTTACGAATGAATTTTTTTCGTTTAATTTTCTTTTCTGAGCTCTGTTTCGTGTCGCTTAGTGTTATCTCGAGTGCTCAGAATTGGTTTCTGAGACTCTTTCATGTGAGTTCGTTCTTTTCCCTATTTCGTCTTTTTCCCTATTCTGTCTTTTCCCCATATGTCACATTATTGGCACAACCTCACTTCTCATGCTCGGAGTTGGTTTTTGACTTCACGTGCCTTCATCTTGAGTGGTTTCCTCGAAATACGTATCTTTACTTTTGCAAGAAAGTACTCTGGTTGCTCCCGGTGTCCATAGGGGCATGGATGCAAAGTTCTTTGAAATTATTTTCTTTTCTTGGGGTGTTTTTCGTAAATATCTTTTGAAGATATTTTATTTCAGGGGTTTTTAAGAAAATATTTTAGGAAGATATTTTCATTCTGGGCCATAAGTGCAGTTTTCACTTTTTGGAGAGGCCATTGTGCAATTAATGAAAGTTATTGCAAAATGTCTTGTTTTGAGCCTGGATCCTTGTACGAGATTCATTTTCATATTTCGTCGGGTTGTGTACTCTTGGAATTTCTTCCTGGTCGATGTTTTCCAGTTTCAGGGTTTTTGGCCCCAGTTTTTGCCAAATTTGTTTTGAGCACTATTTCTTCCGTTGTTCATATTTTATCATTTTGAATCTTTTTTGTTCACAAAGTTTTGCCATTTGAGCGTGTCTGCTCAAATTTTACTTTTTCGGACCTGGCGGGGCCCGTTCGAGACACTTTTTGAGATTTCTATAAAAGGGGGGTGAGATATTTCATTTTTCATCTTCTCCCCTCTTCATGCACGACCTGGAGCTCCCATGGCTGCCCAAGGGGTGCTGCCATCTTCTCTCTCCTCTTTTGGTTCACTTTTCCTTGATGGAAAGTCTTCAGCCTTAACGTTTGTTGTTCCCCTCGCCGTGCTCTACCTTTCCCCCTTATTAGAATTCAGTTTTGACCATTTCTTGAGTTTGGTTTTGAGGTCAAGTTACGATTTTGATGGGGCTTTCATGGGGGTTATGTTCACGGCGTTGTCCCTGACAAAACCTAGTAGTTTCGTCGGATTCGGAGCCGTTCCATTTTGATGGCATTTGAGATTTTCATCTCAAATTGAGGTAGGAGATGTTCTAGGTTTAAATTCTTGTTATATAGCATGCTTGTGATGCTTATACTACTTGTTTACATGATTAAATATAAAATATAGAGATTTTATTATTTATTTTTTCTTGTACGGGATCTAATTTCCCGGTTGCTCATGACTTGGTTTAAACATATAGCATGATTTTATATTGCCCCTTGATATGCTCATTGTCGTTTATTAAAATTGAAACATTTGAATAAGTATTAAAGATTTTATTTAATATTTATCTTAGGTGAAAGATTAATTCACATGGCCTTAACTAACTTGAAATTAATATGTGTTAGCATATTACATTAGGCCTTAGCATGCTCTTCAACATAGTTGAATTTGAAAGTAATTGGAGGTGTTTTGAAAATTAGTAATTATTAATTAATTTGATTAATTAATTTGCCCCGAGTGCACTATTCACTCCATTCGAATTCTGACTTGATATTCTTGATCTACATGCCATATAGCTTCACATATATTTGATTTAGAATATTCGGTGAGGTTTTGAAACCTTTCATTTAATTAATTTCCTTGTTTAAGATTTAATCCTCATGGTGATATACAACTTGGAATTGAATTGTGGCATGCTAGAAAATTAAGCTTTGGTGTGGTTGTTCACATGTATTAAATTGGGATTAATTGTATGAGAATTGCAACCTTTATTTTATATTTAACTTTAGTGAAAGTTTAATTTACATAGGTGTAACTTGCATGAAATAAGCTTGAAATGTGATATTACATTAGTCCTTGGCATGTTCTCTAAGATATGTTAAATTGAGAGCATTTGGTTAAGTTTGAAAAATCTAGAGATTTTAATTAAAAGAATTAATTAAAATCTATTTCGTGGTCCCATTAGCTTAATTAAGGTTTTAACTTGATATTTGTATTAGCCATGACTTGTTTACTAGTATATATTAATTTGGGACTATTAGAAGTTGTTTTAGAACCTTGGGATTTAAATTAGTTTGATTTAATTAAAGTTCTACTTTGTTGTTCTAACAACCTAATTGAGTTTTAGAATGAATATAGGTGATGACCTTGCCATGTCCTTTAACATGTATTAAATTGAGATTAATTGAAATTGAATCGAAAATCTAGAGAATTTAATTGTGTTTATCTATTTAAATTCTATCAATTTGCTCCATGATCTAGTTGTGTTTCAGAAGTGGTTTCTATATTCAAATCATGGACTTAGACTTGTTGTATATTCATTTGGTTATGTTTTGAACATTGGATAACATAGTTGCTATATTTTTATTCATGAGAATATGTTTTCCTTATTGAATATATTATTGCCTTGTGTAATGATTTGCACACTTCGTATTTAACATCATTCATGCATAGCGTGTAACGAATAGCACACTGAAGATTCGACATTCATCACATCATATTAGTTGTGAACTTAGAGCATGGATTGTATAGGTTTCCAAAATTGGTTGTGCTTGGTAGATAGTTGATTATCTTGCATATTCATGTTGATATATGCGTTGTTGCACAACTTGTTGATTTTGGAAGCTTGGGGATGTCGTTGTTTGACTATGGCTAGGACGTGGTTCTAGTACGGGGGATAATCCCTCTATATGGTCTAGTGCGCACGTAGGGAGGTTATCCATGGGCTAGTAACCCTAAAGTAACTATGTTGTCGGTCTGATCCGGCGTGACGTCCGAGTATCCACTTTATTTGATTTCACATTTCATTTTCAAGTTGATAACTAGATGATGTTGTAACTTGTTGTTTCTTATTTGTCGTTCCATTTTAAGTTACAGGATGTTAACTTTGCGAAATTGTGCTTTATGCATTGTATTAGAAGTTCCAATGTTGGATAAATTGCATCGATATTGAAAATCATGTTTTGACGTACTAATAAAGCTTAGGATTGATCCTATTGATTTATTTATAACATAGACGTTAGGTGGCATGAACCACTACTGTTATTTTGTGCTTTAGATTCTAAGTTGATGGCTTTGAGAACTTAAACCTTGTTGCATTGTATAACATGCTCTTTTGTTGTTGAATTGCATGGATAATGTGATTCTTGTTAACTTGTATTCAAATATGCTTATGTCATGTTGTATGGATTACTCTAGACCTAGTTCAATTGTATTGAAAATGCAATTCATGTTAATCTATGCTCAAGCATTCTTCTTGTCGTGTTCTTTGGATTATCCCAACCATGATTCGT
The DNA here is from genome assembly GCF_030987335.1 of Cornus florida. Taxonomy (NCBI): domain Eukaryota; kingdom Viridiplantae; phylum Streptophyta; class Magnoliopsida; order Cornales; family Cornaceae; genus Cornus; species Cornus florida. Next base: position 69,987,765 of record NW_026775577.1, read on the forward strand.
TTCATACACGTATGTATATCATGATTCTTGTTACTTAGACTCTAAGGTAGCTTAGGATGCTCCCCGAGTCTCACTTGGACATAGACGTTAGGTGGCATGAGCCCCTTTAACATGTTTCACCTTAAGGTGATAAATTTGTAAAATGCTAGGTCGATGCATGCTCATCTCCTACGAGTAGCTTTATGTTACTCACCCCTACGATACTGGGACATATTTCAGGTACGAAGACTTGGTTCATGATGCCTAGCATTCCTTGGATGTCGTGTAGCTTTCACGTTTCCATTTCATGCGAATGTTAGCATGAAATGTCATTTTGTAGACTTATATGTCAAAATATGTATATTTGATTCCATGTATGTAATGTGTACTTAAGTACACTCCTTTCAATGTATTTGATGTGTATGAGATGAGGCCGGAGGCCAATGACATGTATATTGTATTCTATGTACTTTTTAACTCCATGAAATATTGTGAAAATCTTGAAAAATCGCAAGTCATTGCTTCACCGTGGTTGCATCGGGTGTGGGAATTCTGTTTTCATTCTTTCATAAGGTCTTATAAATCATGTTTGAAGTGTGGCCAAGGGCCAAATGGTCATTTGACCCCGTTTTGTATTTTTGGATTCCAAGTTTTCATTCCAAGTTCCATTTTTGCCTTTTTGCCCGTTGGGGGGTCGGATTTTGTAACGGCTATATTTTTAAGCCATGGACCATTGTAGCACGTCCAAATAGATAAGTTACATTTGCGTGCATGGTCGTTTCCAGGCAAAACCTTATCATTTGTGTTTTGAGCCTCTTGTGAATTCATTTCGCATTTTTTTTGCATATTCTGATCTAGGGGCATTATGGACCTTTCACATCAGTTTTATTTTCTTCTTTTGACATGGTTGAATAGAAAACGTGATTTTAGGGGGGGTTTTTTTTTTTTTTTTTTATTCCAGAAAATGTTGTCTTGGTACCAGAAATCCCTCGTGAAGTTTCAGCTTCCAGTTTTCATTTAGCAGCTTTATGACCCTCTTGTTCAGTTCTGATCTAGGGGCATTTTGGGGATTTCACAGTGAGTTTTTTTCGATTCCGTTCGCGATGTCAGGTAGAAAACTCGATTTTAGGGGGAGGGTTTCTTCTTCGTGTTTTTCCAGAAAAACTCGTCTTGACCTCCATTTCAAGCCTCAGATCTGGGCAGATAAAAAAAAATGTAGTAACAGCCAGGGGCTGCCACCAGCCATGTCTTTGGGTGCCGGCGTACACACCGGTGGGCTCGCGCATGGGCGCCGTGTGTGACATTGCCCCTCGTCGGGCCGCCGCGACGTCAATTCTCTTTTTGGGCTTTTCTCCTTCGTCCGGATTCCGATTCAAGTGAATTTTTTTTTTTAACTTGACTAATTTTTCGCTATCTTTCCAACGGTGTGCTTGGTTGCACCCAGTTCTTCCTAGATAATTACCAGTTTACCCTTTTTGCTTTAAGTGCTCGTTTTTCTTCGTCATGTCGTTTCTCCTTCATTCGGACTCCGAATCATGCGATTCTTGAGTCCATCTTGATTATTTTTTCGTTGTCCTTCTAGCGGTGTGCTCGGTGGTGCCCGAATCTACAATTTTTAGAAATGACTATTTTGCCCCTAGGGGCTTATTTGTCATGTTTTCGATCTTTTGCTTCCGCATCAGTTCTTGTTGAGTTCCACGACCTCATGGAAGGTCACTTTGACTTCTTAGAGTCTTGTTTTCTGATTTCGCTTCCGCATTCGGATCCGTTATCGGATCGTCCTTACGATTCATCACAGGACACGCTGGCCTAAAAACCAGGGTCGTCACAAACCATTAACCTAGGCTTAAAACCTTGGTTTTGACCTCCTTCGACTCACCTTAGACTCAAAAGCTTAGAACACAAAATATTTGCCTCACCTTCCTCTATATAACCACAGAAGGAAATTGTAAAATTTCGTTTGTGAGGTAGGGGTGATTTATGTTTATAATCTAGGTGTTTTAATTGTTTTTTGGCCTACTATAAATTGTTTACATGTCTTTAACTTAATTTTTCAATTAATAGGCTATTGTACCTTGCATGAAATTAAGCTAGGATATGACATTCTTGAAGGCCATGACTTGATCTATAACTTGCCTTAATATGAAGTTAATTGGTGTAGTTTTAAAATCTAAAGATTTGATCATTTTAATTTAATTATTTTTAGTTAATTTCTCCAATGACTTGTTTAAGTTTCAAGCTAGATATTGTTGATTATCTTGGCAAGTTCTTTCATATATATTAAATAGATAACATTTTGAATGAGTTTTGAGAAATTTATTTAATTATTTTCTTGACATTGATCTTAATTTACCTTGTTGTAACTAAGGTAGAATTGGATTTTAACTTGAAATTAAATTAGGCCTTGCTATGACCTTTGGCATATATTATATTTAGAATTTTTAGAGTTGCCTTGTAATCTTTAGAATTTAATTATTTAATTTTATTAAATTCCATTTATATGCTTCCATTGAGGTAATTAAGTATTGATGTTATATTCTTACTTAATTTATATTTTGGAACTTGGTGTATGATTACAAGATGGTATTCCATGAGTAGAAGTTGTGATTTAACTTATTGTATACACATTATACTTTTATGACATTTAATATGCCATTGTAGCTTGAAGGCCTAGAGCATATCTTGTGTGTATTCCATGACTTGGTTGTGCATGGTAATTGACAATGTGCATTGTGTATATGTGATATACTTGTTGTACAACTTGATGATTTTTGGAAAGCTTGTATGGATATTGTAATATGTTAAGGCTAAGGTATGTCTCTAGTACAGGGGATGAGAGTTCCCTCTACAACATATAATGCGCACTAGGTAGTTCCTTGTGGGCTAGTAACCCGAGATCACTTGTTTTGTAATTGAGACCATATGTCATTTGTCTTTCCGCCACCTGTTGATTTCACATTTAAATTCCAAGTTGTTTACTTTGAGAATTTATACTTTATTGCATTGTATTGGAAGTTCAAATTTGAGTTAAATTGCATTAATGTTGTTAATTGTGATTTAAATGTTCTAATGTAGCCTAGGAAGATCCTTAGACACATTTGAAACATAGACGTTAGTTGGCATGTACCACATGGATTGGTTTATACTAAATTGTAAAATTTGTAAAACTCTAAATATACGCATATCCATTTCCTACGAGTAACTTGTTTACTCACCCAAGTTGTTGGGTTGTTTTTCAAGTAAAGAGACCTTGTTTTAGGATACACAACATTCTTTAACACTTTTGGATACTTGGAAGTATAGCTGTAGCATTATCATGCACTTGTTAGCAATTTGCCTTGTTTTTTTTTTTTTTTTTTTTTTTTTTTTAACTCTATATGTCCAAACATGACTTTTTTTGTTCTAAATATGTAATGTACACAGAAGTGTACCTTTTGATATATATTTCACATGTATGTAATGAGGCCATGGGCCAAGTGACTTTTAATTGCATTCTAGGTACTTTTACATTTATGTGATATTAAGGAAAAATGGAAAAATTGTATGCTTTAGCCTTACTACATTTTCATGGGTGGTGGAAAATGAACTAAGGCAATTTTGTAGGGTCTTATTAATCTTGTATGAAGTGCGGCCAGGGGTCAAACGGTAATTTGATACCATTTTATATTTTTAGTTTTCAAAATTTCGATTCTAAGTTCATTTTCTCATTTTTGGCCGTTGGGGGGTCAAATTTTGAGTTGGGGCTTCTCGGGAGTCGCGGACCATTCCCGTGCGCTTAGAATCATTTATTACACTTGCGTGCATATTGTTTTCAACATAGAAATACATTTAGGGCCAAATGCATACTTGGTGTAAAGTTGCATTTTCTGAGTTTTTGACCCTTTACTGATCTAGGGACATTTTGGGCATTTCACAGTGTATTTTTTTCATTTTATTGAACGTAGTCGGGTAGAAAGCTCAATTTCGAGAGGGGTTTCTTTTTTGTGTTTTTCCAGAAAAATTCATTTGATAACCCGTTTTTGCTCTTAGTTATGGGCAGATTCTGAAAAAAAAATCTTGTAGCAGCTTTTTGGACTTTCTTTATCTATGCTGATCTAGGGGGCATTTTAGGGATTTTACAGCGTGTTATTTTTGTTTCCTTCCGTTCTGCCGGTTAGAAAACGTGATTTTAAAGTGGGTTTCTTCTTTGTATTTTTCTAGAAAAGTTCGTTTAAGGGTCCATTTTTAGTCTCAGTTCTGGAAAAAAAAAAAAATTTAATAGATGTTTTCTGTCAAAACACTATACCTGCCTAGATTTTAACCTGGAAAATTTTGTTTATTTTTTTGAAACTTTGGAGCTTAATATCTTCTTCATCCGGACTCCTAATCAAGTGTTTTTTGAGTCTAGGTTTATTAATTTTTGTTTGTCTATCCAACACTATGCATGCTTGCATCAAATTCTATCTAAAAAGATTATTTTACCCCTTATCAAATATCCTTGCTGCACTAATTTTAAACCCAAAAGTTGGGTTTTTTGAAACTTTGACGTTTCATATCTTCTTCATCCGGACTCCGAATCAAGTGATTCGTGAGTCTAGATTCATTAATTTTTCCTTGTCTATCTAATGGTATGCTCAGTTGCATTTAGTTTTGTCTAAAAAGAGCATTTTACCCCTTGTAAAGTACCATTGCCGCACTGATTTCAAACCCAAAAGTTTGATTTTATGAAACTTTAGAATTTCATATATTCTCCATCTAGACTCCGAATTAAGTGATTCCTGAGTCTAACTTGATTAATTTTTTGTTGTCTTTCCAGTGGTGTACTCAGTAGCACCTGATTTTATATTTTCAGAAATGACCATTTTGCCCTTGGGGCTAAATTTGTCCGGTTTTCTTTTAATCTATTTCCGCTTTCGCATTTGGATCCGTTATCGGGTCAATCTTTAGTTCATCACAGGACGCACTGGCTTAAAAAACCAGGGCTGTGACAGGTGGTATCAGAGCTCCTAGGTTTGAATACCTTGGATGACGGGGTTTGGGTGCATATCATGCTTTTGTTACTTGCTTTGATATGACGAATGCTTCTTGATAACATATTTTGATTTGATAACATCTTTGTTTAATTTTATGTAAACTTGGTTAGAAGCTTACTTTAACCGCTTTAGCATATGCTATATGCTTATTTATCTTAGCATATGATGTATGCCTGTTTATCTTAGGGTAAATGCTTGTTTACATTAGCATGTTATATATGCTTAGTTACTTTAGCATGTTGTATATGCTTACCTGTTTTAGCATGACTGTATGATGCATACGTTGACATGCTACTTGTTTTGTGCATTCATAGTGTGAGTTGCACTTGTTCATAATAACTTGTGTTATTACTGACTTCCCTTCCTTTATGCTCTTAGCGTTATGGTTCTGACTCTAGACGAGTCATCCCGCCAGGGGGTAGATGTTGATGATGAGCAGGTTGAAGAGATGGGGATTGTGAGGGGCCCTCCTGTTGGGAAACGTGTTAGACTTAAAAACTTTTTGAGGGATTTTGATTCATAGATCTTGATTCATCACATAGAGACAAGTTTTATACAAAAATAAATTATGATGTATCATTCAATTAACAGATTGAATATTTACGTCAAACGTCTGAGTAAACCTTTAAATCTTTCCTCTAAAGTGAATGTTCTCACTTATTGTAGATCCCTTAGCAAGATGCCTTTTCCTTGGAATCCATTTTCTTGGTAATTGTTTTGCCTTTAGGAATCACTCATAAGCCTCCATGAATGACCTTGGAAAACTAGGCTTGTGGGAGCCTCCATTAGATGAGAACATAAACCCTAATTTTCTAGAGAGAGAAAATATATTCCTTTTTCCTTTTTCTAAAAATCACTCCAAAAATATACATAGACCATGTATATTTATAGGCAACATAAAGATAAAGAAAAAGAAACAACAAATCCTTATCAATCTCTAATTCACATGTCTCAAATCTAATAGGATTCCAATATCAAGTTGGGCTATGAGTGAGAATCCATTGGGCCTATTATTTTATTGGCTACAATGAATTAATAATTAGCCCGGTCCATGGACCCAATTCAATTAATTCATAAATTAATTTCTACTCCACTAAAAGAAATTAATTGAACTCCAATTAAATAATAAATAACCTCTAAGTCAATATTGCACTTTGACCCCTCTTGCATACTTAGTTATCGGATAAATAAAGCCATCAATCCAACTACTTAATTAATATATTTATTTTGGTACCTTTGATTATTTCTGGCTCGATCACAATAAAACATTTGTTTTACAAAAATAATAATTTAAATAAATAAATATATAATAAATCATTTTGTCTAAAAATATACGAAGGCCTTCGAATTTACTTTATGATCAACCATAATCAATACAAAATAAATACAAGTAGCAATGATGCAAATATTGAAAATATAACCCTCTAACTATTAATTACATAACTACCCAAAGTGTCAGTCTAAGGATCTCGAAGAATCCGCCGAACAAATCAAAGTAATTATTAATTAATAAAAGAGTCTATATTTTTCTCATGCTTAAGAGGCAAATGCCATGACGGTGATAGGGAGCAATTGCATATGACGGCTCTCGCAATATATCTCAACCTAACGCGGATCCAGTTCAAGTCTTAATTTATTTTGAGTCCATCCATAATTACTGACTATGAACCATTTATAATTACTATTTCTATATCATGCATTGATTGCCATCACATACATATATATAAATATCTCTTGTAATCAAATGGACACTATCAATTCTATAATGAATCGAAATATAATACATTAAATTTACCAATTGTATAAAGCATAAATATTTTAGAAACGTCAGGAACATCTGTCACTTTAATCCAGATAGGAATTTGCTATGCCAGGGCATATAAATCCCAACAGTTCCCACTTGCCCTCATAGTTAATTCAAATTGCATCTAACGGCAATGTTATCCAGATGACGATCAAAATTATTAATCAATGACACCTTTGTTAATAGATCAACAAAGTTGTGTTCCAATGCAATATTCTAGCCACAAGTACATTTTCTTGCCAGACAATATCATGTAGAACATGATACTTCCTCTTAGTGTATCTTGTTCCTCTATGGAACCTTGGGTCATTGGTTTGGACTACTTCTGCACTATTATCGCAATATAGCTCGATAAGCAGGCTAGTATGCTCCACAACCTCTAAATCAGTGAGATTAAACCAAAAAGGCTTCCATTGCCGCCTTTAAGGCTGCAATGTACTCCACCTGTAGGTTTAAGTCAGCAGTTGAAATCTGCTTAACAATCTACTAACCGATTTCCCTTCCATTGAGAGAACATACACTAAGTCATGAACCTCATAGTATCTACTTCTAATTGAAAATTAGAACTAGCATACCTGACTAGGACCATATCATCACATCCATAAATGAGTATGATATCATTGGTTCTCCTTAGATACTTAATGATATTTTTCACGACAGACTACATATCAAGTCCAGGATTGGACTAATATCATCTGACTATCCCTACAATGTAGCGGATGTCATGTTTGGTATAGACCATGACATATATGAGACTCCCATATGCCAAAGCATATAGTTTCAGTCTCATTTGCTCAATCTCCTCTGCTAGTCTTGGAAAATTACTTACTAGAGAGAGCAATCCATATCAATAAAGCAAGAACTCATCCTTTGAGTTATGCATACCAAACCTGGTCAAAACTTTATCAATGTAGGATTATTAAGATAAGCCTATTTTCCTTTTAACCTAATCTTACAAAAGCTTGATCCTAGGAATATAGCTTACATCTTTAAAATCCTTCATTTCAAAATAATTGAACAACTACCTCTTTACTGATGACAAAACTTTCCATATCATTCTAAATAAGTAGGATGTCATCAATATATATTGAATTAGAAAAATAATGACATTCCCTTGTACACTCATGATTTATTCACTAAGAAATTTTCTGGTATCTTTTTGTAGATTAACTTGCCTTCCATAGGTTTCACCCTACTAGAAAGTTCTACAAGATCCTAGATTTTATTAGAATACATATATTCCAACTCTGATTTCATAGCAACTTACCAAAACGATCTATATCCATATCGGTTCACGCTTCCGTGTAGCTTACTGGGTCCAACTCATATTTAACTGGGATGTCCATAATGGTCTCACCTAAAAACATGATTCTGTCGGATTGGATGATAATCCTCCCACTACATCAATGTACCGATGCAGGAATCTGTGTACTAGATGATGTTGATGCATCAATAGGGAATTCATATATTATTCTCAATCTCTATAATAAGTGTGTTCACATGTGATATATCTGGTACTCATACCATATTCGCTAACATTATGCTACTAGGTATGTAATTCATAATATGATTCTCCTATAGATAAACAGTAAGTGTAAACAATCAACTTTTATCTTTGAGATCATAAAATAATCCATCCTAATGCCTTTAGAGTACCTATCAAATCAATTATCCATATGATCTACTTCCAACTTACTTATCCATATCAAGCGCACATGTGCAAGACTACCCCATATGTGCATGTGATTCAAACTAAGATTTAGTCAAAAACACAGCTTAACGGTACCCTTGAGACAGACTAAGATGGAATGCAGTTCATAATGCGCATCGATGTCATTAACGCTAAACTCTTAAATAAAAGAGATAATGTGGCATAACTGATCATAGATCTAACCATGTTAAGTGGAATTCTGTTATTCCTATTTGACACCTAAATGCATTTAGCGTCAATTGCGGAAAACTGGTACACAACACCCTCATTGACATATAGCTACTCATTTCCACGATCAGATCGAAGTGTTTTGATAAGTTTACCTAATCTGTGCTCCACATCAGTCTTCTCACTTTCAGAATATACCAAAAATTTAAGACTTGTGTCGCATCAAATAAATTTATCCAAAACGTGAGTAATCTTGCTTGGATGTTCATAAGACCACACATTTCTGTGTGTACCGACTCCAATTGTGCTTTATGTCTATTTCATTTGGCTTATTAAGCCCTTAGAGTTATCTATTCTTCAAAATAGGATTCACAAGTTTGGTTTAGGCTCCTCTGCCTCACAAGGTTATAAACCTTCTTTGACCAATCTTTGAATCTTATTTTGACTGATTATAACCCAAAAATAGACACTAAAAACACAATGTGTCAGGAATAACAAATTTTCTCTTAACATTCAATCCAGAAAATGCAACATTAGTTTTCTACATCATGCAAATATTAAGAGTTCGTGATTATAGTATATCAACCATCTTTCAAAGCACTAGAAGCAATCTCACATCTATTCAATTTTATAAAACCAGTTTTACAAAATAACAACACAGTTTTTACAAACCAAAAGTAAAACAAGAATTAGATTGTGTCTAACATCTGTGCATAAAGATAGTTCTATAATACTAATATCCTCATACTCTCTAATTTCAGATGTAATACTCCCACTGACTTTGCTACAACCTTGGCACTAGGTTAAAAAACAAATATATATCCACATCATCGAGGCTTCTGGATTCCTAAAATCCTTGCAACGAATTGTAAATATGTTTAGTGGCTCCAGAATCTATCCATCAAGAATTAATAGATACAACCACATAACACGGCTCAATGGTTAATTATATTTTCCTATGCCATGTCATTGCTTAGACAGTTCGTCATTTAGTGTCTTAGTTAGCAGGAAAAGAAACAGTTTCCTTCGCCCTCAACATACACTATCTTATTCCCTTTAACCTTTTAGATACCCCTATTTTGTGTTAGCCTAGTCCTATTATCATCCTTCTCCTTTCCTTTGCCCTTCCACTTGGGCCTAGAAGAAGATGGTATAGACTAGATGAGATTGATAGGAATGCCTATACTTCTGATTATCCCTTTATCTGTTACCAATTCTATAAGAATATCAGCGAGTGTGAACTCAAACTGATTCCTTATTTAGTCTACTCTGTAAGAGCCGAACGGATTTGGTAACAAGGCAATAATCATGTCAATTTGAAACTTACCATTCAAGTCAGCCCTATTGATCTCTAGCTAATTTTTAAATAATAAACTATCATTTTCTAAAATTCGATCTCATACTGGAGTTCCTTAGGCTATCTTGATGGTGTTCAAGTCTGACATAGTACGTAGGCATACGCCCTATCAAATCTCACTAAAACATCTCATTAAGTATCTTAAAGTAAAGGAATTAGGGATAGGAGTATTCAATACATTTTGTACCCTTACGTTGTGAATAAAATATCTAAGTTCCTTTTCCAGTCATTATAAATGAGGTCTAAATAAATTGAATATGTAAGCAAGCAGATAAAATGGATTAGACATAATATCTGAATATAAATGCATTCATACAATATGCATGGTGAATTATTAATACTATCATGCATATTTAAAATTAAAATGAGTTTGTTAACCACATAATATAATAAATCTCAAATAAAAGATCATTATCATTATTGGTGAAACAATCCCTTTTAATTAATACGGGTCCCTCAACTTTGTAGCATAATAAATCAACCAATCAATATGTCAATAACTTATCCTGTTGGAGGAGTTCATTATTACTATTGTTGAGATTCATTTACTATTAGGTGAGCACTTCCATTAAAATAGTATATGGGTCCCTCAACCACTGCATGAAAAATCAGATAACCAATACGCCAATAACTTATTCGGTTGGCGAAGTTCATTATTGCTATTGGCGGGCAAATCCCATCATCTCCATATCTCTTAAGACAATGCCTTGTCTATCTATATGAAATGATTCCCGATTAGGTTTAGCCTTTCTAAAATCACCTAGTGTAGACCACTCCGTTGGGGAGCTAACACTATTGATTTTAGATTGAGTGTATAATGTTATAAAAGCTCTAATGAAAAATAAAACATTAAATATCTTGTCATTATGATCTAGACTCTTTAAATCATGCGTAGGGCCTTATTTTTAAAGATCTAATTACAATGAACATTTAATATTATTATTTTCATGAGACAACCATTCTTGTAATATTAAGACTCTTCAAATCATGCGTGGGGCCTTATTTTTGAAGATCTAATTACAATGGTTTTCATAACGAAGGCCATAGGGTAATGTATAAAAACCTCGCTCCCACTCAATTTGTAATCATTCATAATTAGGGTTTTGAATTTATTCATTTACATGATATAATGCACGCAAAACGTCTTGATTTTAATCTAATTAAATTTAGAAAATATTTGGACTTAAATGATTCACTAATATTTAATTTAAGGCACACTTCAAAAATAATTTACAAAAATAATTTTTCGTTTGCCAATAAGTGCCCTCTAATTAATTAGTAATCAAATCCAATTAATTTTCATAATTTAACTAATATAAATCAAGTCATTTAATTAAATATCATGGATCCAATGCATGAATAATAATTAATCAATAATTATCTATCCCATGCATCACATACATCAATAAACAACAGACAAAAGCAAATTAAATGGCCAATGGAATCAGCTTTTAACATTTAAATACTATTCTTGTTGTACGGGCGTCTACCAACGACTTGTTCACACCTAAAAGCAACAATTACGCGCCTGGAGAAGCCAAAACAAAGTCCCAACATGTCTCACGCACCCCCATGCGCGTGCCACGCACCTTCTTGGACCTTCTTGAAGCTTCATAGCATCCTTTGACGAAGATTACATGGCTTTAAAAATATTTACAATTTGAAATACAATGGAAAAAATTAAATTACATCATTGAACTTTCGAACGGCTAAATTAAAGCCTTAATTACATTCATCCAAAGATAAAAATTACATTTAATAAACCTATAAGCTTCATCCATGGCCCAAACACACATCATCATCCATTCACAATTATACATACATCATCATGTATTAATATATTGAATCATACATCAACATACATCAATATATATATAATTTGGATCCATGATGATGATTTTGATAAAAAAATGATCTCTAGTAATGAATCAAACCATACTCTGATACCACTGTTTGGAAACATGCTAGATTTAAAAACTTTTTGAGGGATTTTGATTCATCACATAAAGACAAGTTTTATGCAAAAATAAATTATGATGTATCATTCAATTAATAGATTGAATACTTACGTCAAAGGTCTAAGTAAACCTTTAAATCTTTCCTCTAAAGTGAATGTTCTCACTTATTGTAGATCCCTTAGCAAGATGCCTTCTCCTTAGATTTCCATTTTCTTGGTAATTGTTTTGCCTTTAGGAATCACTCATAAGCCTCCATGAATGACCTTGGAAAACTAGGCTTGTGGGAGCCTTCATTAGATGAGAACAGAAACCCTAATTTTCTAGAGAGAGAAAATATATTCCTTTTTCCTTCTTCCAAAAATCACCCCAAAAATATACATAGACCATGTATATTTATAGGCAACAGAAAGATAAAGAAAAGGAAACAACAAATCCTTCTCAATCTCTAATTCACATGTCTCAAATCTAATAGGATTCCAATATCAAGTTGGGCTATGAGTGAGAATCCATTGGGCCTATTATTTTATTGGCTACAATGAATTAATAATTAGCCCGGTCTATGGACCCAATTCAATTAATTCATAAATTAATTTCTACTCCACTAAAAGAAATTAATTGAACTCCAATTAAATAATAAATAACCTCTAAGTCAATATTGCACTTTGACCTCTCTATGCATAATTAGTTATCGGATAAATAAAGCCATCAATCCGACTACTTAATTAATATATTTATTTTGGTACCTTTAATTATTTCTGGCTCGATCACAATAAAACATTTGTTTTACAAAAATAATAATTTAAATAAATAAATATATAATAAATCATTTTGCCTAAAAACATACAAAGGCCTTCGAATTTACTTTGTGATCAACCATAATCAATACAAAATAAATACAAGTAGCAATGATGTAAATATTGAAAATATAACCTTCTAACTATTAATTACATAACTACCCAAAGTGTCGGTCTAAGGATCCCGAAGAATCCGCCGAATAAATCAAAGTAATTATTAATTAATAAAAGAGTCTATATTTTTCTCATGCTTAAGAGTCAAATGCCATGACGGTGATAGGGAGCAATTGCATACGACGGCTCTCGCAATACATCTCAACCTAACGCGGATCTAGTTCAAGTCTTAATTAATTATGAGTCCATCCATAATTACCGACTATGAACCATTTAAAATTACTATTTATATATCATGCATTTATTGCCATCACATACATATATATAAATATCTCTTGTAATCAAATAGACACTATCAATTCTATAATGAATCAAAATATAATACATTGAATTTACCAATTGTATAAAGCATAAATATTTTAGAAACGTTAGGAACATCTGTCACTTTAATCCAGATTGGAATTTGCTATGCCAGGGCATATAAACCCCAACACCTCGTAGAGAAGGTAGGGACCGTGGCTATGTAGCGGGTACTAACCCTCCACTAGAGCCGCTTTCTTTTGTGGAGCGAATTGCCTGTTCGCTTCAGGCTTTAGTTTGATAGGAGGTAGCGGGGATTCAGATTCTTGTACCCCCACCGCCTCCACTAGCTCTGATCGTGAATGAGGCACTGGAGTACTTCATGCGCTTGCAGCGTGTGAAGATTGATCAGTTTGCTGGTAGCTCAGACCCTCAAGTTTCTGAGGCGTGGCTAGATCTCATGGTACGTAAGCTTGACAGTATAGCTGTACCTACCGACAGATTGAGGATATCTTTGACACATCTATGTTCATAAGGGATGCAGATATCTGGTGGACTGCCATGACTAGTATCCATGATATAGAACATATGACATGGCTAGAGTTCTGTAACAACCCAGTCATTTGTCTTCCTTTCTTTTTTCCTGAAATTTGACGAATGAAATTTTTTTGTTTAATTTTCTTTTCTGAGCTCTGTTTCGTGTCGTTTAGTGTCATCTCAAGTGCTCAAAATTGGTTCATGAGACTCTTTTCCATTGATTGACAACTTCTTTTGAGGACCGAGTCATTTTCAAATTTTTCTTTTTTCGACACTATGCCCTATTTCGTCCTTTTCCCTATTCTGTCTTATCTCCGTTTGTCAGTTTTTGGTACAACCTCACTTCTCATGCTTGGAGTTGGTTTTTGACTTCATGGGCCTTCATCTTGAGTGGTTTCCTCGAAATACGTATCTTTACTTTTGCAAGAAAGTACTCTGGTTGCTCCCGATGCCTATAGGGGCATGGATATACAATTCTTTAGAATCTTTTTCATTTCTTGGGGTGTTTTTCGTAAATATCTTTTGAAGATATTTTATTTCAGGGGTATCTAAGAAAATATCTTTTGGAAGATATTTTCATTCTGGGGCAGTTTCGCAGTTAACCCTTTTTGTAGGGGTCATTGTGCAATTAACAAAAGTTATCGCAAAATGTCTCATCTGGAGCGTAGATCCTTATACAGAATTCATTTTCACATTTCATCGAGTTGTGGACTCTTAGAATTTCCTTCTGGTCGTTTTCCCCAGTTTTAGGGATTTTTGGCCCCAGTTGCCGCCGAAATTGTTCGGGGCATAATTTTCTGCTCGGGACTCAGTTTTCAATGCCATTTCTTCCGTTGTTCATATTTTCTCATTTTGAATCTTTTTCGTTCATGGAGTTTTGCTGTTTGAGTGCGTCTGCTCAAAATCCACTTTTCCAGACCCGGCGGGGCCCTTTCGGGTCACTTTTTGTGATTTTCTATAAATAGGGGGTTTGAAAAATTAAAACATAATTTTCCTCTTCTTCCCCACACATTCTGGACCAGATCCCACAGCCTTCCATGGCTGCCATCTTCTCTCTCCTCTTTTGGTTCACTTTTCTTTGATGAAAAGTCTTCGGCCTTAACGTTTAATGCTTGTCTTGACGATGCGCATCTTATGCCCTTATTAGAATCCATTTTCGACAATTTTTTGACTTTGGGTTTGGAGTCAAGTTGGGATTTTCATGGGGATTCTTGCGGATTCTTGTTCACAGTGTTGTCCCCGACAAAACCTCTCGGTATCATCGGATTCGGAGCACTTTTGTTTTAGTGGGGATTTGAGATTTTCATCTCAAATTGAGGTAAGGGATGTTTTAGGTTTAAATTCTTGTTATATAGCATGCTTGTGATGCTTATACTACTTGTTTGCATGATTAAATATAAAATCTAGAGATTTTGTTATTTATTTTTCTTGTACGGGATCTAATTTTCCCGGTTGCTCGTGACTTGGTTTAAATATGTAGCATGATATTATATTGCCCCATGATATGCTCATTGTCGTGTATTAAAATTAGAGCATTTTAATAAGTACTAAAGCTTTTATTTAAGCATATTATATTAGGCCCTAGCATGCTCTTCAACATAGATTAAATTGAGAGAAATCGGAATTGTTTTAAAAAATTAGTAATTATTAATTAACTTGATTAATTAATTTGCCCCGAGTGCACTATTCACTCAATTTGAATTCTGACTAGATATTCTTGATCTACATGCCATATAGCTTCACATATATTTGATTTAGAATATTCGGTGAGGTTTTGAAACCTTTCATTTAATTAATTTCCTTGTTTAAGATTTAATCCTCATGGTGATATACAACTTGGAATTGATTTGTGGCATGCTTGAAAATTAGGCTTTGGTATGGTTGTTCACGTATATTAAATTGAGATTAATTGCATGAGAATTGCAACTTTTATTTTACATTTAACTTTAGTGAAAGTTTTATTCACATGGTCGTAAATTGAATGAAATAAACTTGTAATGTGATATTACATTAGTCCTTGGCATGTTCTCTAAGATATATTAAATTGAGAGCATTTGGTTAAGTTTAAAAATCTAAGGATTTAATTAAAAGAATTAATTAAAATCTATATAATGGTCCCCTTAGCTTAATTAAGTTTTTAACTTGATAATTGTATTGATCATGACTTGTTAACTAGCATATATTAATTTGGGACTATTAGAAGTTGTTTTATAACCTTGGGATTTAAATTAGCATGATTTAATTAAAGTTCTACTTTGTTGTTCCAACAACATAATTGAGTTTTAGAATGGATATAGGTGATGACCATGCCATGTCCTTTAACATGTATTAAATTGAGGTTATTTGGAATTGAATCGGAATCTAGAGAATTTAATTGTGTTTATCTATTTAAATTCTATCAATTTGCTCCATGATCTAGTTGTGTTTTAGAAGTGGTTTCTATATTCAAATCATGGACTTGGACTTGTTGTATATTCATTTGGTTATGTTTTAAGCATTGGATAATATAGTTGCTATGTTAATACTCATGAGAATATGTTTTCCTTATTGAATATATTGTTGCCTTGTGTAATGATTTGCACACTTCGTATTTAACATCTTTCATGCATAGCGTGTAACGAATCGCACACTGAAGATTCGACATTCATCATATCATATTAGTTGTGGACTTAGAGCATGTATTGTATAGGTTTCCAAATTTGGTTGTACATGGTAGATAGTTGATTATCTTGTGTATACATGTTGATATATACGTTTTTGCACAACTTGTTGATTTTGGAAACTTGGGGATGTCGTTGTTTGGCTACGGCTAGGACATGGTTCTAGTACGGGGAATAGTCCCTCTATATAGTCTAGTGCGCACATAGGGAGGTTACCCATGGGCTAGTAACCTTAAAGTAACCACATTATCAGTTTGATCCGGCGGGACGTCCAAGTATCCACTTTATTTGATTTTGCATTTCATTTCAAGTTGATAACTAGATGATGTTGTGACTTGTTGTTTCTTTGTTGATTTCCCATTTTAAGTTGTAAGATGTTAACTTACGAAATCATGCTTTACGCGTTGTATTAGAAGTTCTAATGTAATTTAGGATTGATCCTATAGATTCAATTGGAACATAGATATTATGCCCCATTCATGATTTGAAGTATACTCCTTGTCATGTTAATTGCATCGATAATGTTATTCTTGTTAACATATGTCCAAGCATACTTATTGTCATGTTATATGGAATGTTCCATCCCTGTCTACTTGCATAGATATTATGCCTTATTCTTGATTCCGTGTATAATTCTTATCGTGTTTTTTGGATTATCCCAAACTTGACTTGTTTCATATGTGTATATGTATCATGATTCTTATTGCTTATGCTCCATGATAGCTTACGATGCGCCCTGAGTCTCACTTTGAAATAGACGTTAGGTGGCATGAGCCCCTTTGACATGTTTCACCTTAAAGTGATGAAATTGTAAAATGCTAGGTCGATGCATGCTTATCTCCTACGAGTAGCTTTATGTTGCTCACCCCTACATTACTGGGGCATATTTCAGGTACGAAGACTTGGTTCGTGATGCTTAGCATTCCTTGGATGTCATGTAGCTTTCAAGTTTTCATTTCATGCAAATGTTAGCATGAAATGTCATTTTGTAGACTTATATGTAAAAATTGTATTCTTTGATTCCATGTATGTAATGTGTACTTAAGTGCACTCCTTTCAATGTATTCAACATGTATGAAATAAGGCTGGAGGCCATTGACATGTATATTGAATTTTTTGTAACTTCTAACTTCTTGAAATATTAGGAAAATATGGAAAAATGCCAAGTCATTGTCTCACCATGGTTGCATCGGGTGTGGGAATTCCGTTTTCATTCTTTCATAGGGTCTTATAAATCATGTTTGAAGTGTGGCCAAGGGCCAAACGGTCATTTGATCCCGTTTTGTATTTTAGGATTTCGAGTTTTCATTCCAAGTTCCATTTTTGCCTTTTTGCCCGTTGGGGGGTCGAATTTTACATCGGTGGTATTTTTAAGTTGTGGACCATTGTAACACGTCCAAATAGGTAAGTTACGTTTGTGTGCATGGTCGTTTCCGGGCAAAACCTTATCGTTTGTGTTTTGAGCCTCTTGTGAATTCATTTCACACTTTTTTTGCACAATCTGATCTAGGGGCATTCTGGACCTTTCACATCAGTTTTATTTTCTTCTTTTGATATGGTCGCTTAGAAAACATGATTTTAGGGGGGTCTTATTTTTCGTATTTTCCCAGAAAATGTCGTCTTGGTGCCGGAAATCGATGGCAAAGTTCAGCTTTCTGTTTTTTTTTAGCAGCTTTTTTGACCTCCATGACCAGATTTCATGGAGGGGCATTTCAGGCATTCTACATTGCGTTTTTTTTTTAATTCTCATGCAAGTCACGTAGAAAACTCAATTTTGAGGAGGGTTTCTTCTTTGTGTTTTTCCAGAAAATTAATCTTCTAGCCCGTTTTTGCTCCCAGTTGTGGGCAGATTCTAAAAAATTTTATGTAGCAGCTTTTTGGGTCCATCTTGACCTAGGCTGTTCAAAGGGCATTTTAGGGGCTTTACATTGTGTTTTTTTTTTTGGTTTCTTACATGATGTCGGGTAGAAAAAATGATTTTAAGGGGGGTTTATTCTTCATGTTTTTCCATAAAAACTCATTTAAGGGTTCGTTCATAGCCTCAGTTCTGGGAAAAAAATCAAATGTGGCTTGCTGTTACAACACTATTCATACCCAAATTTTTGACTCGAAAAGTGAGTCTATTTTTTTGAAACTTTGAGGCTTCATATCTTCATCATCCGGACTCCAAATCAAGTGATTTTTGAGTCTAAGTTTATTAACTTTTGCTTATCTATCCAACGGTATGCATGGTTGCATCCAATTATATCTTAAAAGACCATTTCACCGCTTGTCAAATACCTATGCCGCACTGTTTTTAAACCCAAAAGATGGTTTTTTTGAAACTTTGACGTTTCATATCTTCTTCGTCCGGACTTCGAATCAAGTGATTCTTGAGTCTAGATTCATTAATTTTTCCTGGTCTATCTAATGTTATACTCAGTTGCATCTAGGTTGGTCTAAAAAGACCATTTCAATCCATGTAAAGTACCCTTGCCGCATTGATTTCAAACCCAAAAGTTTGATTTTATGAAACTTTGGAGTTTCATATTTTCTTCATCTGGACTCCGAATCAAGTGATTCTTATATCCATCTTGATTAGTTTTTTGTTGTCCTTCCAGCGGTGTGCTCGGTGGCACCTGAGTCCACAGTTTTTAGAAATGACTATTTTGCCCCTAGGGGCTTATTTGTCATATTTTTGGTTTTTTGCTTCCGCGTCAGTTCTCATTAAGTTCCACGACCTCATGGAAAGTCATTTTGACTTCTTAGAATCTTGTTTTCTATTTTCCCTTCCACATATCGGATCCATTACCGGGTCAATCTTCGGTTCATCACAGGACATGCTGGCCTAAAAACCAGGGTCGTCACAAGTTCAGGGAGTTATTCTTTGACCACTTCTTTCCTCGAGCTATGAGGCAAGATATGTGGCTACAGTTCATATGTTTATACCAGGGCACTAGCATGAACATCCTAGAGTATGAGACCCGTTTCACCTTTCTATCTCGCTATGCACCAGAGTTAGTGGCTACTAATGAGCTCAGGGCTCGTAAGTTCTGGGACGGGCTTAATATTGAAATTAGGCTACAGATTTCAGTATTTGACTTTAGGACTTATAGGGAGGTAGTACAGAGTGATCTATTGGTTTAGGCAGAGGACAAGGATCAGGTCAAGATCCGGACTTCTTGTAAGCAGTCTCGTAGAGAGACACCTTTAGCTTCTACTAGGAATCAGTGGAAGAAGGCTAAGGTTGGGGGTAATTCACAGTTTCAGGGATAGTCTCACCAGGCTAGGACTACACCTTCAGTTCTTATTCCTTCAGGGTCAGCCCAAAATGTGGTTTGTCAACACTACGGACAGCCGGGGCATATCCGGCCTCGCAGCCCACAGCTCCAGTCTCAGGACGGTCATCCTCAGCCTAGTTAGTCGTAGGCTAGTAGGTCTTCTGCCCTCGTGAAGGGAGTTCATGAGGCTTGCCACTACTGCAAGCAGCCGGGCCACATTAGGAGGGACTGTCCATATAGGCAAGAGAGGGCGCAGAGTGGCACGGGCTCCCAGGCAGCACCAACACAGTCAGCGGTTGTTCAGTCTGGATTCGGGGTACCTCAGGCACCGAAGCTAGCACCACCAATCAATTCGTATCTGAGTAGGGGCACTATGCCTGCTACTTCCAGACAGCAGTCAATGTAGCAGGGTAGTTCACAACATTTTGGGGCTCAGGGTGGAGCTTATGCACTACCACAGGCTGATTCCTCTGCTGGACCTTCCATGGTTAAAGGCATCTTTCCAGTCTTCAGTTCTTAGGCTAGAGTTCTTGTTAACACAAGTGCATCACATTCATTCATATCTACTTCGTTTGCACATTCTTTGGGTTTGGAGGTCATACGGTGGGATAGTTTCCTTTGTGTTGACACAGCAGTTGGGGGTCTAGTGCTTTTGGACTACATTTGTCAGGGTTGTGTTATCGAGATAGCTGGGCGGACTTTAGAGTTTGATTTCGTTGTTCTTGACGTGACGAGCTTTGACGTCATTCTCGGGATGGACTGGTTGTCCTTCTTCCGTGCTACGATCGATTGCTTTCACAGGAGGGTGACTATTTGCACTCCCAAAGGAGACTATTTTCACTTTGTGGGAGATCGGAGTGATTTTCACTTGACTATGACTCTTAGCATTGGTGACTGGAGTCACCACATGTCCTTTTTAGCTAGTCTATTAGCTGAGGAAAATAATGGTTCAGGTCGTATCTTTCCGACAGTTGTTGATGAGTTTCTTGATGTCTTTCCAAAGGAGTTGATGGAACTTCCTCCTCTTCGGGAGGTTATTTTTGCTATTGATGTCATTTCTGGTACCGCGCCCATCTCTATAGCACCATACCGCATGGCACCCGTAGAGTTGGATGAGTTGAAAGCTCAATTGGATGATTTGAAAGCCAAGGGCTTTATTCGTCTTAGTGCTTCACCTTGGGGAGCACTGGTTCTTTTTGCGAAGAAGAAGGATGTGTCTTTGAGACTTTACATCGATTATCGCAAGTTGAACCACGCTACAATCAAGAACAAGTATCTATTGCCTAGGATTGATGACTTGCTTGATCAGTTGAAAGGAGCTACGCGCTTCTCGAAAATCAACTTGAGGTCAGGTTACTATCAGTTGAGGGTTAAGGATGAGGATATATCCAAGACAACCTTTCATATATAGTATGGCCATATGAGTTCCTGGTGATGCCATTTGGTCTGACCAATGCTCGAGCAGCTTTCATGGACTTGATGAACAGTGTATTTAGTGACCATCTTGACAGATTTGTGGTGGTATTCGTTGACTACATTCTCGTGTACTCAGCTTCAGTAGAGGAGCATGAGCATCATTTGAGAGCAGTTCAGCAGATCCTTAAGGATAATCTGTTGTATGCCAAGTTTGAGAAATGCGAGTTCTGGTTACCGGAGGTGAAGTTCCTTCAACATGGTGTTTCAGGGGGTGGAGTAGCAGTGGATCCATTGAAGATTGAGTCTGTGATAGATTGGGAGCGTCTGAAGATAGTGTTTGAGATTCGGAGTTTTCTTGGCCTAGCCGGCTATTACCGGAGATTCGTCAGGGATTTCTCTCATTTAGCGGCACCTATGACTCAACTTACCCGTAAGGGAGTCAAGTTTGTTTGGACAGAGGCATGTGATGCAGTGTTTCAGGAGTTGAAGGTTAGGTTGACTTCGGCTCTAGTTTTGATCATACCTGAGCATGGCTTAGGGTACGTGATCTATTGTGATGCTTTTAAGGAAGGTTTGGGTTGTGTTCTAATATAGACTGAGCAGGTGGTAGCTTATGGGTCTCAATAGTTGAAGACTCACGTGTTGAACTATCTGACAAATGATTTGGAGCTTGCAGCAGTTATCTTTGCACTGAAAGGGTGGAGACACTATTTGTACGGGGAAAAGTTTGAAGTGTTCTCCAATCACAAGAGTCTCAAGTATCTCTTCTCTCAGAAGGATTTGAACTTAAGACAATGTAGATGGGTTGAGTTCATGGAGGACTACGACTTTGATTTGCAGTACCATCTGGGTAAGGCCAATATGGTGGCCGATGCTTTGAGTAGGAAGTCACGGGGCACTCTTGCTAGCACGTCCATTCATAAATAGAAGATGCTAGAAGAGCTTACAGATTTGGGTTTACAAATGTTTGAGGATACTTCTCCAGCTACTTTGTTTAGCATCTTGGCTCAGCCAGCTCTAGTCAACAGGGTTATTGAGGCTTAATTGACAGATGGGGAGATGAAGTCCATTCACACACGAGTTTCTGGTGGTGAAGATGTAGAGGGTTGGACCTTACATTCTGATGGTGGTCTGAGGTACAGGGGGATGGTGTTTGTTCCCTTGTCTTGTCGCGATGATGTACTTCAGGATTTTCACCACTCTCAGCTCACAGTTCATCCTGGTGGCACAAAGATGTACCACAATTTGCGACGACAGTTTTGGTGGAAAGGCATGAAATGGGATGTTTCACAGTTTGTGGCTTGATATCTTACTTGTCAACAAGTGAAGGCAGAGCATCAAAGACTGGTAGGATTGTTGCAACCATTACCAGTAGCTGAGTGGAAATGGGAGCACATTACTATGGATTTTGTGACGGGACTTCTGAAATCCCAGTCAAGGAATGATGCTGTTTGGGTCATAGTTGACAGGTTGACAAAGACAGCACACTTCTTGCCCATGGTAGTGATAGACAGTGCAGAGAAATTGAGTGGACCGTATGTGAGGCAGATCGTCAAACTTCACGAGGTTTTGGTATCCATTGTTTCGGATAGGGATCCCAGGTTCACATCTCACTTTTGGCAGGGTTTTCAGGAGGCCCTTGACACCGGGCTTCATTTCAGCACAACATTCCATCCCCAAACTGTTGGTCAGTCAGAGCGTACCATTCAGATATTGGAGGATATGCTACAGGCTTGTATTTTGGATTTTGGGGGTAGTTGGGAGGACTACTTGCCTTTAGTTGAGTTTGCATACAATAACAGTTACCAGACTAATATTGGCATGGTAGCTTTTGAGGCATTGTATGGCAGACCTTGCAGATCTCCAGTTTGTTTGACCAAGTTCGGTGACACCATTTCCTTGGGTCCCGATATTGTCATTGAGACGACAGAGAAAATCAAGTTGATTCGGCAGCGATTGGCTACCGAACAGAGTAGACAGAAGAGTTACGCTGATAGGAGGAGGCGATCCTTGTGTTTTGAGGTAGGGGACCATGTCTTTCTGAAGATCTCTCCTCGTAAGGGACTTCTGGGATTTCGACAGACGGGCAAGCTATCTCCTAAGTTCATTGGACCATTTGAGATTTTTGAGCGCGTCGGTGACGTTGCTTATTGTTTAGCGTTGCCACGAGACCTAGATAGGGTTCACGACGTCTTTCATGTTTCTATGGTGAGGAAATACGAGCTGAATCCTTCAAATGTTTTACGGCGGACTGATGTTGTTATTGATGAGAACATGACCTACAAAGAAGGTCTAGTCCAGATTCTTGATTCCAGAGAACAAGTTCTTCGGACCAAGACCATCCCATTGGTCAAGGTCCTGTGGAGACACCACGGGGTCGAAGAGGCTACTTGGGAGCTCGAGCAGGAGGTTCACTCCCGGTATCCCCATTTGTTCTCTCTTGCAGGTATAGCTTGATTTCAGGGACAAAATCCTATAAGGTTGGGAGGTTGTAATGATCCGGTCATTTACTCCCTTTTTCATTTTCGGTAATTTTTTTTTTTTTTTTTTTCGTTTTCGTCTTTTTCTCGTGTATGGTTTTCTAAGCGTAACCTCACTTTTTAAGCTCGGATTTTTTTTCCAGCTTTGCATGCATCCATGATATTTAAATTCTATGCTTTGTGTATTTTTACTTTTCTCTAGAAAATCATGTTTAAATATTTACTTTTACGTAACGGGCATAGATGCATAGTTTCTTCAGTAATATTATTTATTTTTGGGGTTTTTTTGTAATTATGAAAAATAATTAATTTTCTTTTTAGGGACCTTTTTGCAATTTATTTTTGTAGATATTTTTAAAAAGGACCTTTTTGCAATTATTGGAAAGTGTGACAAGTGTCGCGCTCTCATTGGGCGACTTATAAGCATCTCATTGGTTAACACTTGGAAGCCTTAGATGATGACATATGGAGGGTGGAGATTCACCCATTTGTTGGCCTAGCATTGGAGCACTTGTTGGCTTGGATTGTTGACAAGTGTAGGCTTTAGATTAAGCTTAGAATGAACCATTGGATTAATAACACATGTAGGCTCTAAATTAAAGTCTAGCTTTTGTGTGTGTGTAGGCATGGTGCAAGACTAGGTGTAATTGACTTGCTTTGACCAAGTGAGAGGAGGATTACACCAAAAGGGGGTTATTAATTCATTTTACATGATTTTTATGTCATCACCTTGTTAAACCAAGAAGGGGGGTGAATTGGTTAAACTCTTCCCAACAACAACAATAAGAATATTCAGCAAGCAAACAATGAGAGTATAAAATAGGATTTACAAGGAAACCTTTTCAACTAGGGAAAACCTTGGTTCTTGGCCATGGCCAATGAAGATCACTAGTAGCTGTATGTGCCTTGTTACACACTCAGCTGTCTCACCCTCTGCTCACACCCAAGCATACGAATGAACACTAGTTTTCACAACCAATACACACACTAGTTGATTTCAGTGCACACACACACTCCCCCTGTCCTAAGCACCCTTGCTTCGACCAACAAAGCCCATAAAGCTCTCCACATACATCGTTACAACTGATAAACAAGATAATCAAACTTTATCTACAAGTGGAACAAATTAAGCAATACAAAATACCAAGCTACTGCCTCAAGATCACTAAACCGCTACAGCAAGTGATTGAGAGGTAAAATTAGAATTTCCTTCGAGATTGGTTCACCTGTAGCTTTAAAATTCTTAATTCACTGTAGTACTCATGTTAACATCCTTAAGCAAGTTAACACAGCATGAGTCTATATCAATGTTCAATCACAGTTCTGGAATAAGCACAGCTCAACACAATTTTAGAGGTTTTGCAAGGTCACAACCACAATATATCATAGTTTGCTTCACAGCCTATTTTAACAGCTTTGATTCATCAAAATAGACTTGCTAGCACATAGATAGTTTATAGAATAGCTAGCCTTAATCATTTTGCACATAAATTACAGTCTATGTAGAAAAACAGGCTTATCAACTGATCTAAGAGCTCAAAAACTATTTCAGCATGTTTCAGTTCAAAGCAAACTATTGAGCAAGTGTAAATAGCATAGTTATACCTGTGACAACACTCAAAAATGATCACACCTGCTTCAAACTCAGATTCACTACTCAATCCAGCCCTTTCTGCAGCAATTTGGACAGCAGCAGCATCTCAGCACATTAATCACACACAAGGCTTGAGTCATTGGGTTTTTCTAGCATGAATCATCATTTCAAATCACAGAAAAACTTTTTCAGTAAAGGGAGCTCGAGAATCCTTTTCTGCAGCTAGCTCTTAGTCTCAATAAATGGCCATTAACCCTAAAAATGACTTATAGCAGCATATATATATCCAAGTGACATTGCTTGACTGCACCACCATTAATTTAATGCTATCACCTTTTAGCCAATGATTGTATAGGAAAAATTCTGACATTCCCTAAGTGAAAAGACAATGCTGCCCTTGAAAACTCACCAAATAGAGACACCTTGTGCATCAGTAGGAACAGTTCATACAGATGAGAACACATTGGTATTCTTCTTTGTTTAACCACTAAGATCTGCAACACCATTGGAGAACAGAATATACCTTGACCACAGCCACATGTCACACTGCTGAGAGTACTTAAAAATTTGTAAAAACAACCATTATACCAGCTATAAATTACATTCAGCATAATCTATTGCTAAGGCTGCATAAGACATAATGCAGGCTTACCACAGTAGTTCAGTGCAATACAGTGAAATGCAGCTATCCAGCCATACGAGAAACCATAGAATACATCAGAGAAAGTGCTAAAATACCCCTGAAAGTACTTGTGACAAATCCCTAATATGCTGATCCTGACTGAAACCATTCAATTTAGCTGAACCAAGTGTACAAGCTGTGATGAATTAATTCATGCCAATGTAAAAGGACTGTCACTACACTATAAATAACAATGCTGCCCAAGTGACATATGTTAAACCACAATAGAAATAGAATAAGCACTTAAGCTCACTGGACCAATGCTTTTTGACATTAATTAGGCAAATAAGACTTATAGAACCTTAGGACCAACGATCTCCCCTTTTGCCTTTAGTGACAAAAGCTTTGATATGAAATAAGGCCTCAAGTATTGTGATACAAATAAGAGAAGAGAAAGAAAACAACCCAACACTCATCAAATGATAAGAATAACATGTGACACTATCCTTATTTTAGTCCTTCTCTCCCCCTTTTAACATTGAAGGTCAAAATGGAGCAGGACCAACAATTGCAAAGTCAAAGAGATGGGGGAACAACCCTTAGAAGATCTCAAAGCGTTAAAAATCTGTGAGGAAGA
Source organism: Cornus florida (assembly GCF_030987335.1). Lineage (NCBI taxonomy): Eukaryota > Viridiplantae > Streptophyta > Magnoliopsida > Cornales > Cornaceae > Cornus > Cornus florida. The sequence goes on from NW_026775577.1 coordinate 70,014,168, forward strand.
AGAGGTTTAGTCATGATATCTGCAATTTGATCTTCTGTTGGGAGATAATTAATGTCAATCAGCCCTTTTTAAACCTTGTCTCTGAGAAAATGATACCTGATAATCTATATGCTTGCTTTTCCAATGCAATGTGGGATTTTTACTGATTGCAATAGCACTTTGATTATCACAAAAATGCTTCGGAGGCATGGAGAATTGAAGGCCAAGATCTGTCCGAGTAGACTGCATCCAAAGTAATTGAGAGGCAGCTTGAGAGGCAGCAATATACTCAGCTTCTGAAGTAGAGAGAGAGACTGTGTCTTGTTTTTTGCTAAGCTAAGAAACTACATTAGAGCTAAGAATGTAACAGCAACTGATAAGCACCGAATATTGTATATTCAAGCGCCCTAAATTGCAGTAGTAAAGTTCGTTGTATGTTAATTTATGTAGATATCTTCATTTCTATGTTTTTATGCATTTTCAGGTTCCTTGGCCAAAAGGAGCAAAAATAAGTTGTTGTGGATTTTTGATCAACAATGTGCTCAAAAGCTGAATTTCAGGCAGCAGTGGAACTCGATTTTGATTGCCACTTTTGACCCAGAAAGCTCAAGATCTGGACTTCCATTATAAAATGGCATATTTAGAGCTCTGAATTAGCTTTCTAAATCTTCAAACAGTTTGTCATTCAGAGCTTGGAGCAGAGAGTTATGGCCTTGTTACCAGAGGTGCGCAGAACTGCCTGGCAGCAATGAAATTCTGCTTTGATCTTCATTTTTGACCAACCATCCTTGAGAATTGGATATCCACCAAAACATTAAGTATTTAAATATCTGAATTAGCTTTCTAAATCTTCAAACAGTTCATCATTCGGAGTTTGGAAGGAAAAGTTATGGTTGTTTAACCAAAGTAGGTCTGGGCGGAGCAAGTGAAGCATGGAGCTTTTTACACTAAATTTGAGTGCTCGAGGCCTTGCTTCGAGTGCTCGAATTTTGGGCAGATTGTTGTTCAGGAATAGCCCATTTCAGCCACTTGCACTCTACATTTACCAACTTTGGATTTCCCTATTGATGAGGTGGTTGAGGATGTCTTTTGGGGGAGAGAGAGAGGCCTTATCTATAAAAGAGAAGAGAAGGGAGGCCACACAAATTCATTAATCCTTCATTCTACAAGATTAGAGGAGAGAGAAGAGCGCAAGAAAGGTGTTCTTGAAGCCTAAAGAAGGGAGCTCAAAAATGGCTTGTCCATCCATGCTTCTTCCTTCTTCTAGCTCACTCATGGGTAACTAAACTCCATCTAGGGAGGTGATGAAGCCTCCCCTTTTGTTCATGTTCTAGATTAGGTTCTATTTTGGGGATTATAATGTATAAACTTTGGTCTTTTCATAGTTTAAGAGCCTATTACTTCTTATAATGAATATTCATGTTTCAATAATTGATGTGAGTTCTTTAGCTTGTCTTGAAGATTCTTACATTAGTCTTATTGCTTTTATTTTCATAGTGACAATGAAGATATTAACTATGAATGTTTTTCAAGGCATGTTGATTTTGAAACTCGAAATTCCATTGCCTAGGTACCTCCTTTGATGGACTATGCTTGATTCTTACCTTCATGTGCTTCATCATTTGATTGAATACTTGATGGTCTTTGGCTTAAGTTAATGTATTTGATACTACACCCTAGTCTAGGTAGTCCAAATGTGTTGTCTTTTGATAGACCATTCTTGTTTTAATCTCATGAACTTTTTATTGGTTATGAAGCAACTATGTGTTGCTACATAATTCTTGATCATTACTTATATAGTGTTTATCCCCAATTTAGTCTTGATTTAGCATATATTTAGGGCGTAGGTGGATTCACTTCCCTAGTTTCCCCTTTTATTATCTCTAACTCTCATTTACTAGCATTCTTCTTTTATGCACACTTCAATTACTAGCTTAGTGACAAACCAATCAATAACTCCTTATTACACCTTATCATTATAAAATGACTCTAGATACTTAGGTTGTCTTAAGACTAGCGCAGTCCCAGTGGTTCGACTTACCCGACCAATAGCCCTATTTTACAATGATTCGTGCTATTGCGAAGGTTGATGTATGATTGACCAACCGATCAATTTTTGGCGCCGTTGCCGGGGACTTGCATACGGTTTAGCGACCAAAGTTCTAGGGTTAATTTTAGCTTGATTGTGAATATTGTGTCTTGTGAATATTCCTTGTGTGTTTTGATCATCTTCGTGTTGTAAGATTTTAGGGACTCGAAGCTCGCCGTGGGAATGCTAGCAAATTGTAAGTCTAGAAGACCCCAGGTAAGTCTCGTGGCTTCTAGTTTCGAATTGTGAATATCGTGCATGTGTTAAGCTTAGAAGTAGATATATTACAAGCCCTTGTTGAGGCTAATCTTTATTGTGTATTTTCAATTCCAAGCATCAGTCCTTGTCGTGGCCAATTTAATTTTTGTCTTGATAATTGAGGAGAAAGGGAATATCATATGTAGAGGCTATGGTGATGAAGTGTTGTGTTGATTGCTTTGTGTGTTGTTGAATTACTTCTAGATGGAGAATAATTATCTCCCAACTCAATTCTACATACTACATGAGTTTTATGCATTTTGTTCTAGTCATACACATCATACAAGAGAATGTCTTCCAATGAGACAATTCTCGGACTTTTATCTAGAGCAACCAAATGAAAATTTCTTTGAACCGGGTAATGATCCATACTCCAATGGTTATGACTCGGGTTGGGGAGATCACCAAAACTTCTTGTGCCATGATATGGAAAATTCAGCCCCACAATCTCATGGGCAACATTTTTAAGCCAATTTTCAGCCCCATGATCATTATTCCAGCCCTCATTTCATACACCCCCTCAATTTGAAGAAGTGATTGCCAATAGCAACAAAGAAATGATGGAGTCCATGATGGACTGCAACAATCAACTATTGGCTTCACTTGCTAGCATGCAATCCACACTAGAGTCTATCAATCAAGTGGTACCATACCACCAGTCCCAAGTTAGTGCAATGATAGATGACCAAATATCTCAAATTCAATAAAGGATTAATGCTAAAAATCATGAAGAGGAGGAAACATTTTCATTTGAATTTATGGCCAATCCAAAAGAAAATTCAATGAATGATAAGATTACTCCTAGTAACTATCATCATGAGAATGATCAAGTGGTTATTACATGTGAAAATGATGAAATGGTGGTTGAAGATCAAATTGTTGCCCTACATCAAAATGAAGCAATTGTGGTTCAAAATGGGAAAAATAATGATGTAGAGATTGTCTACCCTACTCCCAAACAGCCCCTACAAAATCCTTTAGTTGATGCACCTCCTTTAATGGAGGATCCTTTAAAAGCTTGCTTAGCTCATTTCAATTATGAGGATTTTGATGTTGATAAGTCTATTTGGGAGGTAAATTCTTTGTTTAATATTCCTCTACCCATTCACTCTCTTCCTTGGGCAACATCAAATGTATCCCTCTCTTGGGAGCTTGCACCTCCTCTCATTCCTTTACTTGAGTTATCTCAAGCTATTGAGCCTGAGCCGCCGGATAAGTGTGAGGAGGATGTTGAAATTCTGAAGGATAATTGGTCGAGCATACCCGTGCTCAATATGGCCCTTCACAAGTCTTTGCTTGATGTGCCTTCATTTGATCCACCTTTCCCTCATCCAAATCAGCCCCTAAATAATCCAAAGTTCTTCATTGAGGATGAAGAGTGGATTGAGGTCTTTCCATTACCTCTTTCCAACTTTTGTCTTCAAGCTCTTTTTCGTCCGCTTCCAAAAGAACTTTCTTATTTAGGGAAGCTTGAATCTCTTGAGAGACATGGTATAGGGTGATGAGGACTAACCTGATCTCGATGCGTCTAGCTATCGACGTTAAAGTTAGCACTCAAGGGAAGTAATTCTTCCAATTTCCAAGCTTCCCTCTCCTAAATTTGCTCGTGCCTTGAAATTTTCTGGGATCTGGTTTATAAAAGCCAAAAATTTGATTCTTCTGGAAGGCTCTTCAGTTGTGTTCCACAATCTTAGACCGGCTTCTTAGACCTTCTCAACTCTAATTTTCATTCCTGAAAGTTTCCATCTCTTTCTAGCAATTTCATAGGATCTTTGGCATGCAACTCATGTGCACAACCTCTCATTTTCAATGCATTGTTGGATCATGGTTCCCCAAAATTTTTCATCCATTAGAGAGAAGCTGCAAGGTTTGAAAATTTTCTCAAAATTTTCCATGCATTGGAAATGAAATGCAAAGTTTGAAAATTTTTCATCCAGGCCTTGGAAATGTTGAGCAATTTGACATTTTTTCCAAAAATTTTCCACCCATGCATTGGAATGGACTGAATTTGCAAATTTTAAAAATTTTCCATACTTTAGAGATGAAGTGCAAAGTTTCAAAAATTTTCCATCCATGCATTGGATTGGATTTATGTTGCAAAGCTTCAAAAATTTTCCCTATATTAAATTGGAATGATGTTGCCATGCAAAAGTTCAAAAATTTCTTCCATACATGGGAATGCCATGCAAAGCTTCAAAATTTCTCCATGCATGGGATTGGATTGAGGTTGCCGCATTTTTAAAAAAAAATTCATTTTATCCCAAGGTCTTCATCATTTCTATGTTGAATCCATGCAAAATTTCAATCCATTTCATCCATGCAAAATTCTTAAAATTCAATCCATTGCATCCATGCAAATTGCAAATTGCATCCAAATGATGTTGCATCATGTATACATGATGCAAGATGTATATACAGTTTATACATTGGAATGATCAGGTAGATGCACAGTATATTCAAAATGCTCAAAATGATGTTGCATCATGTATACACAGTTTATACATTGCATGGGAATGAAATGCAAATTGCATCCATGCAAATATGTGAGCAAAAGTATGCATCCACCCATCACTTCCATCCATGCAAACCCATCCATGCATCCATGCAAACTTACGATGCATCCATGCAAGCTCACTACCTTCACATTGCAACCATTCAATTTCCATGGTGTGCAACTTCTTTTCCGCACCTACTAATGCCAATTTCGTGCACTCCAAAGTCTAGTTGAGTGCTTGAAAATTCCAACCCAAAATTTTGAACCCTCTGCCTCAATTTCGAGCAATCTCAGCTTCATGTTGAGTGCTCGCAGCTGCCCTCCTCCAAGTGCTGCACCCACTGCCGGATCTTCGAGCACTCGAAGATCCCATTCGAGTGCTCGAAAAGCCTTCAACCCACAAATCCCGAGCCCTCGAACTCACTCTCGGCATCAACCTCACAAACTCTACCCTCCTCCACCAAACCAACCTTCCTATCTCTATACACCCTCACCACCCTCCCTCTCATCCACCATACAAACCCCCGAGCCCTCGCAACCCTCACCACTCCCATCTCCCACCCTCATGCACACCATCTCACCCCAAACCCAGACCTCACCTTCTCTCTCTCGGCAACTACACCCACCACCACCCCTCACCTTCTCACTCTCGGCATTCCCACTCCACCTCCCTTATTTCCCTCAACCCCAACCTTCCACTCTATCACCCCAACACCCACTCAACCTCATGCATGCCCACCTCTCGGTTTCCACCAAGTAACCTAACCATTTCTCTCTCAGCACCTTTCTCACCACCCAACCATATACACCATGCACCAAACCAACCCCACCCCAACTCACCTCACCAAACCATGCCACCCTTTCAAGCATGCAGCATCAACCACAAACATACCACTACACACCACAACTTAGCTCCCAGCATCTCTCCACCTCACAACCAAAAACAAACCACCCAACTCTCATCAACCCACAAACCCACCACCATTCACCCCTCAACCACCTTTAACCTCCCAAACCTCCACCAATCAACCACCATGCAACCACCTTTCTCCCTCACTCTCGGCAACTCAAACCAAACCAACTTACCTTCTCTCCACCTCTCCACCATGCAACCACCTCTCACCCTCATCTCAACCAACCTACTCCAACACCCACCCCACCTCTCGGCAGCCCCTCCACCCAACCACCCTCATCTCACCCCACCTTGCATGCAAGCATGCACCACCCCCCCCACCTTTGGTATGTAAGTTCAAAAAAAAAAAAAAAATGCATAATACTATATATTTATAATAATAATAATAATATTATAAAAAATATATATAAATAAATAAATAAAATAATAATAACAATAATAACTATACTAAATAAAAAAAATGATAATAAAAATAAATAAATAAAAATTTTTAATAGATTTTTGTCTTTCTTTAACATTCATATTTGTATTCTTATTTACGTTTTGATTTTTTTTATGATACCTATGCTTTCACTTGTGTATAGTAGTTGTGTTTCGATAGGTTTTCCTGTCCAAGTTTAGGGGACGCAGTTGCGCACTCACTATGCTGACCATCTTCGCCTTCGTCACTCCACTTGGTATTATTGTTCTTTAACCCTCTCTGTTCTTATTTTCATTTACTTGTCTTCTCACATTGAAGACAATGTGACATTCAAGTTTGGGGGTATAGTGTACGGTATTGTATATTGTAGAGTATTTGCATTTGCTATTTTGTTCCAATAGATTTCTATAAAACTGAAAATTTAAAGAAAAAAAAAAAAAAAAATGAGAGCAATGATTTTGGAATTTTGGAATTTGTTAGAGATTAAAGCATGTGTTGAATACTTTGTGTATAGAGGTAAATGATAGTTTTGAATTGAGAAAAATCTGAAATTAACATATGGATTCAAAAAGGTTTGTATAAATGCTTCAATTAGATTATCTTCAAGTATCATTCTCTTCCATGCTTCACAATGCACAGATACACATTGGAAACTTAACTGTGAGGCATGCAACTTGATTGACCTTGACCTTGGCCTAGTTAATTTGATTTGATGAACCTGGTAGATGGATACCTTTGGCATGTATCTATTAAAAGAAAAAATAAAAAAAAATAAAAAAAAAAACTGAGAAAGAAAGAAAATAATGACTAGTTGACGTTCGTAGCCTTTCCAACTCGAGCTATTAAGCCCTAGGAGTGTCTCTACACTTAGCACACTAAAGCCGTCTGGTTTGGGAGTTGTTGGCCTAACGCTCGCTACAAGGGTTGGTTAGAAAGCTTAAAGGACTTAAACATTGCACGGTCATTCAAAAAAATTGTAATAAGCATGGTTCGCTGGAGTTCGTAGCCTTTCCAACTTGAGCTATTAAGCCCTTTGGAGTGTCTCTTCACTTAACACCCTAAAGCATTCTGGTTTGGGAGTTGTTGGCCTACCGCTTGCTACAGGGGTTGGTTAGAAAGCTTAAAGGATTTCAGCATTGCACAACCATTCTATGTTTCACTTCTGAGTTACAATAAATTGTCAGCTTTGTTCTGTAATAAATTCATGCCTTAGGGACTTCATTTAAAAGGGAATTCAATGATTTGAAAACTTGTGCCTTGGAATTGGAAAAGAAAGTAAAAGCCGCATGTTGAGAATCCAATCCACTTTCACTGAAGCTTGAGATGATTTCTATTATAGATATGACAATTGAAGTATTTATATAGACTATGATGCTAATGCATAAAAGTTGAAACTTGAATAACCATTTTGTTCTATCAATGCTTCATATACACAAGGTAGTCTTCATAATGATTCCATCTCCAGTGTTCTCTATATTCTAAGTTTTCAAATGAGCTTTGTGCATCTTCATGCACCATGTTTGATGTTTGTGGGTATCATTTATGTTAAACCCTCACGAGACTTCACTCGTCCTCTAGGGATGCCTAGGGGTTTAAAAGGCTTGTTGCATATGCTAAATCCAACCGTTGCTCTCATGAAAGAGGAGATTTGTTGTCATTCCATTGAGTTTTTCATTGTAGTTTTGCTAAGGGACTACCAAAATGTAAGTTTGGGGGTGTGATAAGCGCCGAATATTATATATTCAAGCGCCCTAAATTGCATTAGTAAAGTCCGTTGTATGTTAATTTATGTAGATATCTTCATTTCTATGTTTTTATGCAATTTCAGGTTCCTTGGCCCAAAAGGAGCAAAAATAAGGTGTTGTGGATTTTTGATCAACAATGTGCTCAAAAGCTGAATTTCAGGCAGCAGTGGAACTCGATTTTGATTTCCACTTTTGACCTAGAAAGCTCGCGATCTGGGCTTCCATTATAAAATGGAATATTTAGAGCTCTGAATTAGCTTTCTAAATCTTCAAACGGTTTGTCATTCGGAGCTCGGAGCAGAGAGTTATGGCCTTGTTACCAGAGGTGTGCAGAACTGCCTGGCAGCAATGAAATTCTGCCTTGATCTTCATTTTCGACCAACCATCCTTGAGAATTGGATCTCTACCAAAACATGAAGTATTTAAAGCTCTGAATTAGCTTTCCAAATATTTAAATGGTTCATCATTCGGAGTTTGGAGCGCAAAGTTATGGCTGTTTAACCAAAGTAGGTCTGGGCGGAGCAAGTGAAGCATGGAGCTTTTTACACTAAATTCGAGTGCTCGAGGCCTTGCTTCAAGTGCTCGAATTTTGGGCAGATTGTTGTTCAGGAATAGCCCATTTCAGCCACTTGCACTCTACATTTACCAACTTTGGATTTCCCTATTGATGAGGTGGTTGAGGATGTCTTTTGAGGGAGAGAGAGAGGCCTTATCTATAAAAGGGAGGCCACACAAATTCATTAATCCTTCATTCTACAAGATTGGAGGAGAGAGAAGAGAGCAAGAAAGGTGTTCTTGAAGCCTAAAGAAGGGAGCTCGAAAATGGCTTGTCCATCCATGCTTCTTCCTTCTTCTAGCTCACTCATGGGTAACTAAACTCTATCTAGGGAGGTGATGAAGCCTCCCCTTTTGTTCATGTTCTAGATTAGGTTCTATTTTGGGGATTATAATGTATAAACTTTGGTCTTTTCATAGTTTAAGAGCTTATTACTTCTTGTAATGAATATTCATGTTTAAATGATTGATGTGAGTTCTTTAGCTTGTCTTGATGATTCTTACATTAGTCTTATTGCTTTTATTTTCATAGTGACAATGAAGATATTAACTATGAATGGTTTTCAAGGCATGTTGATTTTGAAACTCGATATTCCATTGCTTAGGTACCTCCTCTGATGGACTATGCTTGATTCTTACCTTCATGTGCTTCATCATTTGATTGAATGCTTGATGGTCTTTTGCTTAAGTTAATGTATTTGATACTACACCCTAGTCTAGGTAGTCCAAATGTGTTGTCTTTTGATAGACCATTCTTGTTTTAATCTCATGAACTTTTTATTGGTTATGAAGCAACTATGTGTTGCTACATAATTCTTGATCATTACTTATATAGTGTTTATCCTCAATTTAGTCTTGATTTAGCATGTATTTAGGGCGTAGGTGGATTCACTTCCCTAGTTTTCCCTTTTATTATCTCTAACTCTCATTTACTAGCATTCTTGTTTTATGCACACTTCAATTACTAGCTTAGTGACAAACCAATCAACAACTCCTTATTACACCTTATCATTCTAAAATGACTCTAGATACTTAGGTTGTCTTAAGACTAGCGCAGTCCCAGTGGTTTGACTTACCCAACCAATAGCCCTATTTTACAATGATTCGTGCTATTGCGAAGGTTGATGTATGATTGACCAACCGATCAGTAACCACAAGTGCTCTTTTTGTCAGGTAAGGATCCACCCCAATCAGCATCTGAAAATGCAGCTATAGTCATTTTTGGAGAAAAAATGTAATGGAGACCATAAGAGATTGTGCCCTTAACATATCTGAGAATGCGTTTGGCAGCCTGGAGATGAGACATTTTGGGATTACTTTGAAATCTGGCTACCAATCATTCTGAGTACATGATGTTAGGTCTGGAAGCTGTGAGATAGAGTAGGTTGCCAATGATAGACCTATAAAGTGTGGATGGAACTACTTCTGAGGTACAATTAAGTGATAGATTAGTATTTGGACACAATAGTGTTGAAATTGGCTTGCTATCATTCATGTTGAACTTCTTGAGTAATTCTGAGGCATACTTCTGTTGTGAAATAAAAATTCCTTTGGATGTTTGAGCAATTTAAAGCCCCAAGAAATACCTGAGGGTTCCCAAGAGTGACATTTCAAACCTTGTTTTCATAAGATTGGTAAACTCTGATGCTAATGAAGTGTTTGAACCACAAAATATGATGTCATCTACATAGATTTGAAGAATTAGAAACTAGTCTTGATGAATCCTGACATATAAGGTGCTGTCAACTTTGCCTCTATGAAAACCTTGTTCAATTAAGAAATGATGCAACTTTTCATACCAAGCCCTGGGAGCTTGCTTAAGACCACAGGAGCAAAAGTTTCATCATAGTCAATTCCAGCTTATTGTGAATAGCCTTTACAGGCCAACCTTGCTTTATTCCTAATCACAGATCCTTTTTCATTCATCTTATTTCTGTAAATCCATTTAGAGCCAATAACATTTTTGTTTGCAGGTCTAGGTACAAGTGTCCAAGTATCATTTTTGTTAATTTGATCCAGTTCTTCTTGCATAGCAACAACCCATTCATCAATCTTCTTAGCTTCAAAGTAGGATTTAGGTTCAATAGATGACAACATTACAAAGTGGCTGTATTCTGTGTTATCTTTAGCTTCCAACTCAGTTAACTTCTTCCTATTTCTTGTTTGAACTTTAGCTTGAGATGAACCAATAATGTTTTTAGCTTGGACTTGTTTCTATAGCACTGGATAAGTGGTTTCTTTTGGATTCTCAGGTTCACCCACTAAAGAACTAGCTTCATTTAAATTAATTGTATTACTGCTGTCTTCAGTCTGAATCACTTGAGGATTTTCATAAAATTTCACATGGATTGTCTTAACCACCTTCGAGGACCTGAGATTGTAGCTTCTATGGGCCTTGCTTTTTGAAGAGTACCCCAGAAATATTCCTTCATCAGATTTTGAATCAAACTTCCCAGATTGTCAATGTGATTAAGTATATAACATTTGCTGCCAAATATTCTGAAATAGTGAACTGTTGCAGGTCTTCCATACTATAATTCAAAGGGTGTCTTGGTTGAATTTGGTCTAAGAAGAACCCTATTGATGATATACACAGTAGTACTTACAGCTCCAGCCCAAAATCCTTTTGCCAAACCTTTTTCAAGCAACATTATTCTTCCTATCTCTTGAACTGTTCTGTTCTTTCTCTCCAGAACTCCATTCTGTTGTGGTGTAGCAACAAATGAGAATTCCTTTTTGATTCCTTTGTCATCACAATAGTGCTCAAATTCTTTCATGGTGAACTCAGAACCAAAATCAGACCTGAGTTTCTTCACAGTGCAGCTCCTTTCATTTTTAACAAGATTGACAAACTTAATAAAGTGTGTAATGGCCTCTGACTTTTCTTTTAGGAAGTAAACCCACACCATCTTGCTAAAGTCATCAATGAGTAACATAAAATACTTACTGCCACCAATACTTGTGGTTTTGGTAGGGCCATAGAGATCCATATGTATCTGGTCAAGTGCCTTAGAGGAGTTAATTTCTTTGGAAGGGAATAAGACTTTAGTTTGCTTACCTTGCTAACATGCTTTACAAAGATGATCATCCTTAAAACAGATGTCAGGTAAACTTTTAATAGCTTTCAGCTTCAATATCTTGGACATTTTCCTTGAATGAAGGTGACCTAACCTCTTGTGCAACAACTTAGTTTCATCACAGGTTGTTAGATTACATTGAGTGACTTAATTTTCTTCAGTGACTGTATAGACATTTCCTGGAGATCTACTGGCTGAGAACAGAACTTGTTTTAACTCCAGATCAATCATATTGCACCTTTCTTTGTTAAAATAGACTTCCTTCCCACTATCACATAATTGACTTACACTTAGAAGATTATGTTTAAGCTCTTCAACCAACAAAACTTCTTGAATCTCTAGTAATTCTTCAGACTTACTCACAGTGCCAATTCCAGCAATCTTAGCTCTTTGATTATCTCCAAATATAACATTTCCACATCAAACTGCTGTAAGGTGTTAAATTTGGAACTATCACCTGTCATGTGTCTTGAGCAACCACTGTCAACATTCTATTTATCTTGAGAATTACAGGCTTTAAAAGTTGTATACACAAGAAGACTTATAGAGTTCAGTTTCTTGGGGATCCACATCATCTTAGATTTCACCACTGACCCTTTGTCCTTAACTTTCACTCCTTGAGTTAGGTCTGACTTCTTTATATACATCTTAGTAATCCTGAAGTTTCTTGTAACTGATGTAACAAAGTCTCTTTGATTGAAATTCAAAGGATGTTGAATGTTATCAAAAATATCAAACCTTGATCTCAGAGGTTTTACAATAGGATATCTTGCATATACTTCTCCAGTGGTGGCCTTCACAAAAGTTGAGTGCTTTTGATTAATCTTAGCAGTTGAATCACATACATATCCAATTCTAGTCTTCCCAATTTGCTTAGTGGATTGTTTTCGAATTTCAGCCATCTTCGGATATCTCTCTTCAAGCATAGTAGACAGCTCTTTCTTGCATTTTTTAGTAGACCACTGGGAGTTACTCTGAGCCTTGAGTATGCTTAGGTAAATAAGGGAAGTTGAACACACAGTTGACAGTTTAAGTTTTAGGTGTTTAGTGAGAATTTGTCTAGACCTTAATAGTTCTGAATTTAGCTTTCTAATTGGAGATTTTTGCTGATTACACTTCACAGCAAGTCTTTCACATTCTTCCAGAATTTCTTCAATCTCTCTGTCAGTATCATCTTCAGTTTCAGCAGAGTCTTTTGATGGTTCTAGAATGGCCATGAATAAATATTCATCTTCTTGAGCTTCTTTAGGTTTCTTTTCTTCTTCAATTGCTGTTTCCCAATTTGAGAGTAAAGCTTTTCTTCCAAACCTTCCTTTATTGTTAAGTCCTTTAAAATTTCTCTGATTTTGCCCTTTAGAGTTAGGACACTTTGATACAATATGACCAGGCTTGCCACATCCATAGCATGTTAGATTTTGCAACTGAGATTTCCTCTTAAACCAAAATTTTCTGAATTTCTTAGCAAGGTAAGCCACTTCATCCTCTTCAAGATAATCATCTGACTTAGACTCATCTTATTCAATAGTTTCCTTGGTTTTGAGTGTTGTTTCTCTTCTATGCAAAGTAGGAGGACCAACTCTCATCTCATAAGCTGTGAGAGATGCTTGAAGTTCATCAATCTTCATGTTGGACAAATCTTTGTCTTCTAGAATAGTGACCTTAGCATTGAATCTGGAAGTGAGAGATCTGAGAATTTTCTTACATACATCAGAATCTTTAATGTCTTCACCAAGAGCTCTCATATTATTTACAAGTTCATTGAATTTGCAATGGTTTCTCTTTCTTCCATTTTACAAACTTCATATTGAACCTTGAAAAGCTGAATTTTGTTTTCTTTTATAACCTTGTTTCCCTCATGAGCTACCTGTAGTGAATCCCACATTTCCTTAGTTGTCTTACAATTCTTTACTCTAGTAAATTCTTACTACTTCAAGGCACAGAAAAGAACATGTTTGGCCTTTCCATCATTCGCAACAGCTATCTTGTCTTCAGCAGATGGATTTTCAGGATTAAAAATCACAACACCATGTATGGTAGCATGCCAAAATATCATAGGACTGAGACATCAAAAAGGCTTCCATTCTAGTTTTCCAAGAATCATAGTTAAAGCCTTCAAAACCAAGAGCTTTGTTAATAACTTGACCTTCATCCATAGCTAGGACCAACTACAGGCTTGTTAGAACCTTTCAATGCAAACCCAAGCTTTGATACCAATTGTTGAACCAATAGGGGGGGTGAATTGGTTAAACTCTTCCCAACAACAACAATAAGAATATTCAGCAAGCAAACAATGAGAGCATAAATAGGATTTACAAGGAAACCCTTTCAACTAGGGAAAACCTTGGTTCTTGGCCATGGCCAATGAAGATCACTACTAGGCGTATGTACCTTGTTACACACTCAGCTATCTCACCCTCTGCTCACACCCAAGCACAAGAATGAACACTAGTTTTCATAACCAATACACACACTAGTTGATTTCAGTGCACACACACACTCCTCCTGTCCTAAGCACCCTTACTTGGACCAACAAAGCTCATATAGCTCTCCACATACATTATTACAATTGATAAACAAGATAATCAAACTTCTTCTACAAGTGGAACAGATTAAGCAATACAAAATACCAAGCTACTGCCTTAAGATCACTAAACTGCTGCAGCAAGTGATTGAGGGGTAAAATTGGAATTTCTTTCGAGATTGGTTCGCCTGTAGCTTTCACAATCTTAATTCACTGTAGTACTCATGTTAACATCCTTAAGCAAGTCAACACAGCATAAGTCTATATCAATGTTCAATCACAGTTCTGGAATAAGCACAGCTCAACACAGTTTTAGAGGTTTTGCAAGGTCACAACCACAATCTGTCATAGTTTTACTTCACAGCCTATTTCAACAGCTTTGATTCATCAAAATAGACTTGCTAACACATAGATAGTTCATAGAATAGCTAGCCTTAATCATTTTGCAATTAAATCACAGTCCATGTAGAAAAACAGGCTTATCAACTGATCTAAGAGCTCAAAAACTATTTCAGTATGTTTCAGTTCAAAACAAACTACTGAGCAAGTGTAAATAACATAGTTATACTTGTGACAACACTTAGAAATCACCACAGCTCCTTGGAACTCAGATTCACTACTCAATCCAACCCTTTCTACAGCAATTTGGACAGCAGCAGCATCTCAGCACATTAATCACACACAAGGCTTGAGTCACTAGGTTTTTCTAGCATGAATCATCATTTCAAATCACAGAAAAACTTTTTCAATAAAGGGAGCTCGAGAGTCCTTTTCTGCAGCTAGCTCTTAGTCTCAATAAATGGCCATTAACCCTAAAAATCACTTATAGCAGCATATATATATCCAAGTGACAATGCTTGACTACACCACCATTAATTTAATGATGTCACCTTTCAGCCAATGATTGCATAGGAAGAATACTGACATTCCCTAAATGAAAAGACAATGTTTCCCTTGAAAACTCACCAAATAGAGACACCTTGTGCATCAGTAGGAACAGTTCATACAGATGAGAACACATTGATATTCTTCTTTGCTTAACCACTAAGATCTGCAACACCATTGGAGGACAGAATATACCTGGACCACAGCCACGTGTCACACTGCTGAGAGTACTTACAAAGTTATAAAAACGAGCTTTATACCAGCTGTAAATTACATTCAGCATAATCTGTTACTGAGGCTGCGTAAGACACAATGTAGGCTTACCATAGCAGTTTAGTGCAATGCAGCTATCCAGCCATACGAGAAACCATAGAATACATCAAAGAAAGTACTAAAATACCCCTGAAAGCACCTGTGACAAATCCCTAATATACTGATCCTAACTGAAACCATTCAATTTAGCTGAACCAAGTGTACAAGCTGTGATGAATTAATTCATGCTAATGTAAAAGGACTATCACTACACTATAGATAACAATGCTGCCCAAGTGACATATGTTAAACCACAATGCAGATAGAATAAGCACTTAAGCTCACTAGACCAAAGCTTTTTGACAATAATCAGGCAAATAGGACTTATAGAACCTTAGGACCTACATATCTTCCTTACATAAAACATTAGCCACCATCGAAAGAAACCATTAACCTAAGCTTAAAACCTTGGTGATGACCTCCTTCCATTCACCTTAGACTCAAAAACTTAGAACACAAAATACTTGCCTCAACTTCCTCTATATAACCTAAGAAGGAAATTGTAAAATTTCTTTGTTTGCTTTGGTTTCAAGAGGGACAATCCTCTTGTGAGGTAGGGGGTGATTTATGTTTATAATCTAGGTGTTTTAATTGATTTGTGGCCTACTATAAATTGTTTACATGTCTTTAACTTAATTTTAAATTAATAGGTTATTGTACCTTGCATGAAATTAAGCTAGGACATGATATTCTTGAAGGCCATGACTTGATCTATAACTAGCCTTAATATGAAGTTAATTGGAGTAGTTTTAAAATCTAGAGATTTGATCATTTTAATTTAATTATTTTAATTTAATTTCTCTAATGACTTGTTTAAGTTTCAAGCTAGATATTGTTGATTATCTTGGCAAGTTCTTTCATATATATTAAATAGAGAATATTCGAATGAGTTTTGAGAAATTTATTTAATTATTTTCTTGACATTGATCTTAATTTACCTTGTTGTAACTAAGGTAGAATTGGATTTTAACTTCAAATTAAATTAGGCCTTGCTATGACCTTTGACATATATTATATTTAGAATTTTTGGAGTTGCTTTGTAATCTTGAGAATTTAATTATTTAATTTAATTAAATTCCATTTATATGCTTCCGTTGAGGTAATTAACTATTGATGTTATATTCTTGCTTAATTTATATTTTGGAACTTGGTGTATGATTACAAGATGGTATTCCATGAGTAGAAGTTATGATTTAACTTGTTGTATACACATTATACTTATATGACATTTAATAAGCCATTGTAACTTGAAGGCCTAGAGCATATCTTGTGTGTATTCCATGACTTGGTTGTGCATGATAATTGACAATGTGCATTGTGTATATGTGACATACTTGTTGTACAACTTGATGATTTTTAGAAAGCTTGTATGGACATCGTAATATGTTAAGGCTAGGGTATGTCTCTAGTACGGGGGATAAGAGTTCCCTCTACAACATGTAGTGCGCACTAGGTAGTTCCTTGCGGGTTTGTAACTCGAGATCACTTGTTTGGTCGTTGAGACATATGTCCTTTGTCTTTCCGCCACTTGTTGATTTCGCCTTTAAATTCCAAGTTGTTTACTTTGAGAAATTATACTTTGTTGCATTGTATTGGAATTTCCAATTTGAGTTTAATTGCATTAATGTTGACTTTTAATTCCATTCTAAGTACTTTTATATTTATGTGATATTAAGGAAAAATGGAAAAATTGTATGCTTTAGCCTTACTACGTTTGCATGGGTGGTGAAAAATGAGCTAAGGCAATTTTTTAGGGTCTAATTAATCAAGTATGAAGTGTGGCCAAGGGCCAAATGGTAATTTGATACCATTTTATATTTTCAGTTTTCAAAATTTCGATTCTAAGTCCATTTTCTCATTTTTGGCCGTTGGGGGGTCAAATTTTGAGTCGGGGCTTCTCGAGAGCTGCGGACCGTTCCCGCACACTTAGAATTATTTATTACACTTGCGTGCATATTCATTTCAACCTAGAAATGCATTTAGGGCCAAATGCATACTTGGTGCAAAGTTGCATTTTCTGAGTTTTTGACCCTTTATTGATCTAGGGGCATTTTGGGCATTTCACCGTGTGTTTTTTTCATTTTCTATTTGATTAGTTGGGTAGAAAAGTCAATTTTGGGTGGGGTTTCTTTTTTGTGTTTTTCCAGAAAAGTTTATTTGATAGCCCATTTTTGCTTTCAGTTGTGGGCAGATTCTGAAAAAAATCTTGTAGCAGCTTTTTGGACTTTCTTGATCTATGTTGATCTAGGGGGCATTTTAGGGATTTTACATTGTGTTTTTTTTGTTTCCCTCGATGTGGCTGGGTAGAAAATGTGATTTTAAGGGGGTTTCTTGTTCGTGTTTTTTCAGAAAAGTTCGTTTAAGGATCCGCTTTTAGTCTCAGTTTTGGAAAAAAAAGAAAAAAAAAAATCGAAAGGTGTTTTCTGTCAAAACACTATTCCTGCCCAGATTTTTAACCCGGAAAATTTTGTTTTTTTTTTTGAAAATTTGGAGCTTAATATCTTTTTTATCCAGACTCCTAATCAAGTGCTTTTTGAGTCTGAGTTTATTAATTTTTGCTTGTCTATCCAACGGTATGCACGGTTACATCCAATTCTATCTAAAAAGACCAATTTACCCCTTGTCAAATACCCTTGTCGCACTGATTTTAAACCCAAAAGTTGGTTTTTTTGAAACTTTGATGTTTCATATCTTCTTCATCCGGACTCCGAATCAAGTGATTCTTAAGTCTAGATTCTTTAATTTTTCCTTGTCTATCTAATGGTATACTCAGTTGCATTTACTTTTGTTTGAAAGACCATTTTACCTCTTGTAAAGTACCCTTGCCGCACTGATTTCAAACCCAAAAGTTTGATTTTATGAAACTTTGGAGTTTCATATCTTCTCCATCCAGACTCCGAATTAAGTGATTCTTAGGTCTAACTTGATTAATTTTTTGCTATCTTTCCAGTGGTTTGCTCAGTAGCACCCAATTTTATATTTTCAAAAATAACCATTTTGCCCTTGGGGCTAAATTTGTCCGGTTTTCTTTTAATCTGTTTCTGCTTTCGCATTTGGATCCGTTATCGGGTCAATCTTTAGTTCATCACAGGACGCACTGGCTTGAAAAACCAGGGCTGTGACATTTCCCACCATGGAAGTTAAGGAGTTTGAGAGAACTTTTCTTATGCTGGCATTAGTTTTTGTGCTTTACCCTATACAAAAATTCATTGGTGAAAAGAATTGGGGAGTTTAAAGAAACTTTTCTTATGCTGGCATTTGGTGAAAATGACCGCTTGTAAGAGGGTCAACGAGCGCTTCCCCCGATAGCGAGTTTTGTACCCTGCCACAGTCGTTGTAAAACATGTTCATGGGTCGTTCTACTATGCAGGTTTCAATAATGATCCTTCTGTAGGTTCAACTACAAAAACCTCATTCTGACTTCTCGTTCCTCTAAATGATAAGGTTTAATGAACTTCTCGTGACGTCGACGGCAATGAACCGCCCACGTCAACGTGATTTGAACACTTCAACGGACCATTCAATCGGTAGGAACGATGAGCGGTATGTAAAAATGGTAGGGACATAGTCAACACGAGTTGATGGCTAGCGTTTACTAGGAATTCTTCGTTGAAGACCAACAATTGCAATGATCTATCCCCATCATGATGAAATTTCAAAGATTACCCGGGCTTGTCGACTAAGGCTATGGACTCATTGAATACATCAGTGTAACGCGCGTACGACCCTGAACATCTAAGGGCGTCACAGATCTTTTATTCCCTCAAACTTCTATGGCTTAGAAGGCCATAGACCCTCTAAGAAGCTGGCCGTGGAAAATACCTCAAAATAGCTAATTAGCAGGCTAAGGTCTCGTTCGTTACTGGAATTAACCAGACAAATCGCTCCACCAACTAATAACGGCCACGCACCACCACCCATAGAATCAAGAAAGGGCTCTTAGTTTGTCAGTCCTTACAATGTCTGGACCTAGTAAGTTTCCCCATATTGAGTTAAATTAAGCCGCAGGCTCCATTCCTGGTGCTGCCCTTTTGTCATTTCCTTTAAGTTTTAGCCTTGCGACCATAGTCTCCCTAGAACCTAAAATCTTTGATTTCTCATAAGGTGCCAGCGGAGTCAACCCCTGGTCAGCATCGTTTATGGTTGAGACTCGGACGATATCTGATCGTCTTCGAGCCCCTAACTTTCATTCTTGATTAATTAAAACATCCTTAGCAAATGCTTTCGTAGTAGTTCATCTTTTATAAATCCAAGAATTTCACCTTTGACTATAAAATACGAATGTCCCCAACTGTCCTGGTTAATTAATACTCCGATCCTGAAGGCCAAGGTAATAGAACCAAAATCCTATGATGTTATCCCATGCTAATGTATACATAGCATAAGCTTACTTTGAGCACTCTAATTTCTTCAAAGTAATAGCGCTGAAGGCATGACCAGGCCAGTTAAGGCCAGGAGTGCATCGCCGAGAGAAGGGATGAGACGACCGATGCACACCGAAAGGCGGACCAGTCGGCCCAACCCAAGGTCCAACTACGAGCTTTTTAACTGTGACAACTTAAATATACACTATTGGAGCTGGGATTACCGCAGCTATTGGCACCAGACTTGCCCTCCAAGAGATCCTTGTTAAGGGCTTTAGATTGTACTCATTCCAATTACCAAACTCGATGAGCCCAATATTGTTATTTATTGTCACTACCTCCCCGTGTCAAGATTGGGTAATTTACGTGCCTATTGCCTTCGTTGGATGTGGTAGCCATTTCTCAAGCTCCTTCTCTGGAATCCAACCCTAATTCTCTGTCACCGGTCACCACCATAGTAGGCCACTATCCTACCATCAAAAGTTAATAGGGCAGAAATTTGAATGATGTGTCGCTGGCACGAAGGCCGTGTGATCTGTCGAGTTTTCATGAATCATCAAAGCAACAAGCAAAGCCCGAGTTAACCTTTTATCTAATAAATGTATCCCTTCCAGAAGTTTGGGTTAGTTATGCGTATTAGCTATAGAATTACTACAATTATCCAAGCAGCAGGTACCATCAAATAAACTATAACTAATTTAATGAGCTATTCACAGTTTCATTGTCTGAATTAGTTCATACTTACACATACATGGCTTAATCTTAGAGACAAGCATAGGACTACTCGTAGGATAAACCAGGAAGCATTCATTTGTGACGCCAGCACCTCATGAGCTGTAAGGTCAAGAAGGGCATGACTGTCGTACAAAATGCTTCTACGTGGGCAAGTAGAGGGATGAGCCCCCATGCCCGCAATGTGATCCGTACCCGAGAGAATAAGTGCACACCCATGAGCCATGCTCTTTGACAACCACGTCACATGGATCACATATGACACTATGAGGGTCACCCCATGCTATTTGATGGCACAAAGCGAGAATCGATTAGTGAGAGTATCAATTTGCGTCAGTAGGTTCGCAACACAGGAACCCATTATGCCGACCAAGGGAAATAACATGTCCATATAGTGCAACTAAAGAGGAATGCTTAAGCTGACTTCACATCACAAGCAGGGAAAAAACCAACACAAGCAAACCAAACATCACCCACACACCAAAGACTAAAACTGCCCAGGACTAAAACCAAACACAACACATGACATGCGGTCACTCAAGTGAAAGCCTAGACAGTAAGGCTTGGCGCTGTATAAAGAAAATAATATATCGAGTGAAAGCCTACCAAGTAAGAACAAGAATACCGAGGAATCCAGCAAATATAAATTTTTTTTTTCTCGGGATTTTTTTTTTCCCGAGTAAATTTTTTCGAGTGAAAGCCTACCAAGCAAGAATAAGAAGACCAAGGAGTCTAGCAATTTTTTTTTTTTTTTTTTTTTTTCGTGACACCGAACACCTTTACTATTTATTAGTACAGCAATGGAGAATACAAAGCAAGTGATGGCCTTGCTTAGGGGTCTTGGGACTGAGAATTGCTCCCTCCCAACATTAGTCTTAAGGAAAACCACAGCTCTGATAGGAGTAGATATTGAATGGGTTAGAGGAGTCATAATGGGTAAAATTAATTTGGGGGACCTCCAAATCCATATCCATCTTGACCAATAAACTTCTTAGGATTAAAGGAAGCTCCCCTAAAGTTTCCAAACCCAAACTCCAAACCTTATTTTTTAGCATACAATGCCCCGTGCAAGCGCACGTTGGGGTGCTGGGTACACGTCAGGGTTCACGCTAGGGTGCTGGGGTGCACGCTAACGTGCACAATGGGGCACGCTGGGGTGCATGATAGGGCGCTGGGGTGCACGCTAGGGTGTACGCCGGGGTGCACGCTAGGGTGTTGGAGTGTGCAAGCGAAAAGTCATAATAGGAAAATTTAACTCGGGGGACCTCCAAATCCAAATTCGTTTAGACCAATACACATCTTAGGCTTTGAGGAAGCTTCCATAAAATATCTAAACCCAAACCCCAAACTTCATTTTTTAGCATACAATGCCCTTGTGCATGCTAGGGTGCACGCCGGGGTGCACATTAGGGTGCTAGGGTGCACGTTGGGGTGCATACTAGGGTGCACACTGGGGTGTTGGGGTGCACGCTAGGGTGCATGCCGGGGTGGTGGGGTTTGTAAGGGAGTAGTCATAATGGGCAAAATTAACACGGGGGACCTTCAACTCCAAATCTGACTCAGCCAATAAACTTCTTAGGCTTCGAGGAAGCTCCAATAAAATTTCTAAACCCAAACTCCAAACTTCATTTTCTAGCATGCAATGCCCCCGTAAACGCTGGGGTGTTAGGTTGTACGAGTGAGTAGTCATACTGGGCAAAATTACCTACGGCGACCTCTAAATCCAAATCCGTCTCAACCAATACACTTCTTAGGCTTTGAGAAAAGCTCCCATAAAATTTCCAAACCCAAACTCCAAACTTCATTTTTTAGCATGCAGTGCCCCCGTACATACTGGGGTGTTGGGCTGTGCGAGCGAGTAGTCCTAATGGGCAAAATTAACTACGGCGACTTGTAAATCCAAATCTGTCTCGACCAATACACTTCTTAGGCTTCGAGAAAAGCTCCCATAAAATTTCCAAACCGAAACTCCAAACTTCATTTTTTAGCATGCAATGCCCCCGTACATACTGGGGTGTTGGGCTGTGCGAGCGAGTAGTCCTAATGGGCAAAATTAACTACGGCGACCTCCAAATCCAAATCTGTCTCGACCAATACACTTCTTAGGCTTCGAGAAAAGTTCCCATAAAATTTCCAAACCCAAACTCCAAACTCCATTTTTTAGCAAAGAATACCCCCGTGCACTTTGGTGCTGGGTTGTGCGAACGAATAGTTATAATAGGCAAAATTAACTATGGGGACCTAAAAATCCAAATCCGTCTAGACCAATACATTTCTTTGGCTTCGAGGAAGCTCCCATAAAATTTCCAAACCTAAACTCCAAACTTCATATTTTAGCATACAATGACCTCCTGCACGCCGGGGTGCAAGCTGGGGTGATAGGGTGTGCAAGCAAGGAGTCATAAAGGGTAAAATTAACTCGAGGGACCTCCAAATCGAAATTCGTCTTGACCAATAAACATTTTAGGCTTCAAGGAAGCTCCCCTAAAGTTTGCAAACCCAAATTCTAAACTTCATTTTTTAGCATACAATGCCCCTATGCACGCTAGGGTACACGTCGGGGTTCAAGCTGGGGTGCACGTTGGGGTGCTGGCTTGTGCAAACGATGAGTCATAATGGGAAAAACTAACTCGGGGGATTTCCAAATCCAAATCTATCTCAACCAATACACTTCTTAGGCTTAGAGGAAGCTCCCATAAAATTTCCAAACCCAAACTCCAAACTTCATTTTTTAGCATACAATGCCCCCATGCACGCTGGGGTGTGCAAGCGGGGAGTCATAATGGGCAAAATTAACTCATGGGACCTCCGAATCTAAACCTGTCTTGACTAATACACTTCTTAGGCATCGAGGAAGCCCCCATAAAATTTCCAAACCCAAACTACAAACTTTAATTTTTAGCATACAATGCCCCTGTGCACGCTAGGGTGCTGGGGTGCACGCTCGGGTGCATGCTGG
Source organism: Cornus florida (assembly GCF_030987335.1). Taxonomy (NCBI): domain Eukaryota; kingdom Viridiplantae; phylum Streptophyta; class Magnoliopsida; order Cornales; family Cornaceae; genus Cornus; species Cornus florida. The sequence goes on from NW_026775577.1 coordinate 70,037,472, forward strand.
GGTGTTGGGGCATGCGAGGAGGAGTCATAATTGGCAAAATTAACTCAGGGGCCCTCCGAATCCAAATCTGTCTCGACCAATACACTTATTAGGCTTCAAAAAAGGTCCCGCAAAGTTTCCAAACCCAAACTCAAAACTTCATTTTTAGCATAGAATGCCCCCATGCACATTAGGGTCTATGCTGAAGTGTGCTGGGGTGCACGCCGGGGTGCATGCTGGGGTGCTTGGGTGTGCGAGCGAGGAGTCATAATGGGCAAAATTAACTCAGGGGACCTCCAAATCCAAATCCGTCTCGACTAATACACTTCTTAGGCTTCAACGAAGCTCCCATAAAGTTTCCAAACCCAAACTCCAAACTTCATTTTTTAGCATACAATGCCCCAGTGCACGTTGGGGTGCACGCTGAGGCACATGATAGGGGTGCTAGGTGTGCGAGAGATGAGTCATAATGGCAAAATTAACTCGGAGGACCTCCAAATCCAAATCCATCTCGACCAATAAACTTCTTAGGCTTTAAGGAAGCTCCCATAAAGTTTTCAAACCCATACTCAAAACTTCATTTTTTAGCACAAATTGCCCCCATGCACGCATGGGTGCACGCCAGGATGCACGCTGGGATGCTGGGGTGCACGTCATTGTGTATGCTGGGGTGCTAGGGCGTGCGAGCGAGGAGTTATAATAGGCAAAATTAACTCGGGGGACCTCCAAATCCAAATCCGTCTCTACGAATACACTTCTTAGGCTTCAAGGAAGCTACTATAAAATGTCCAAACAAAAGCTCCAAACTCCATTTTTTAGCATACAATGCCCCCGTGCATGCTGGGGTGCTGGGGTTTGCTACCGTGGAGTCATAATAGGCAAAATTAACTCAAGGGGCTTCCAAATCTAAAATCCGTCTCAACCAATACACTTCTTAGGCTTCAAGGACGCTCCTATAAAGTTTCCAAACCCAAACTCTAAACTTCATTTTTTAACATGCAATGCCACCGTGTACGAAGGGGTGCACACTGAGGGGTGCAAATTAGGAGTCATACTTGGCAAAATTAACTTGGGGGACCTCCAAATCCAAATCTTTCTCGACTAATACACTTCTTAGGCTTCAAGAAAGCTCCTGTAAAGTTTCCAAACTTCATTTTTTAGCATAAAATGCCCCCGTGCATGCTGGGGTGCATGCGGGGGTGCACGCTGGGGTGATGGGGTATGACAGCAAGGAGTCATAATGGGCAAAATTCACCCGGGGGACCTCCAAATCCAAATCTATCTTAACCAAAACACTTCTTAGTCTTTGAGGAAGCTCTCATAAAATTTCCAAACCCAAACTCTAAACTTCAATATTTAGCATACAATACCCCCGTGCATGCTATGGTGCTGGGGTGTGCAAGCGAGTAGTCATAAATGGCAAAATTAACTCTAAGGACATCCGAATCCAAATACGTCTCGTCCAATACACTTCTTAGGCTTCAAGGGTGCTCCCATAAAGTTTCCAAACCCAAATTCCAAACTTCTTTTTTAGCAAACAATACCTCCGTGCACGCTGGGGTGCTCACTGGGGTGTCCGAGCGAGGAGTCATAATAGGCAAAATTAACTCGATGGACTGCCAAATCCAAATCCGTCTTGACCAATACAGTTCATAGGCTTCAAGGAAGCTCCCATAAAGTTTCCAAACCCAAACTCCAAACTTCATTTTTTGGCATACAATGCCTCTGCACACACTGTGCTGCACGCCGTGGTGCACACCAGGGTGCACGCTCGGGTGTAGGGTTGTGCTAGCGAGAAGTCATAATGGGCAAAATTAACTCGGGAGACCTCCAAATCCAAATCCGTCTCGACCAATACACTTCTTAGGCTTGAAGAAAGCTCCCATAATGTTACCAAACACAAAGTCAAAACCTCATTTTTTACAACAACCTGTGAACGTGCACGCTAGGGTGCCGGAGTGTGCCAGCGAGGAGTCATAATGAGCAAAATTAAATCGGTGAACCTTCAAATCCAAATCCATCTTGACCAATAAACTACTTAGGCTTCAAAGAAGCTCCCCTAAAGTTTCCAAACCCAAATTCTAAACTTCTTTTTTTGACATACAATTCCCCCGTACATATTGGGGTACATGTTGGGGTGCACGCTGGAGTGCACGCTGGGGTGTTGGGTGTGCGTGTGAGGAGTTATAATGGACAAAATTAACTCGGCGGACCTCCAAATCCAAATCCGTATGACCAATACACTTCTTAGGCTTCAAGGAATCTCCTAGAAAGTTTCGAAACCCAAACTTGTAACATCATTTTTTAGCATACAAAAAAAATTTCTTTTCGGTCTTGTGTACATCTTGGTGTGTACCTCGGGGGTGGGACACGGCTGTGCACCTTTGTGGTGATGCATGCAAGTTAGAGGTGGAACACTTTGTGTATGCATCTCTGTGCTACCCATGGTTGCAAGTAACCCTCTACGGGACTCGAGTTAGTTGAATGAATGATGTGGACACTGGGGTTTGGAACACTTGTGTTATCTAGCCTCTTAAACTCCTCAATTCTTGTCACTAATGATTTTTTGTATAGGGCAAAGCATTGAAACTAATGCCAGCATAAGACAAGTTCTCTTAAACTCCTCAACTTCCATGGTGGGAAATTTATCTACAAGATCTTTCTTATCTAGATTTAAGTCTAGCTTCAGGTGTCAACCCTTCTTTGGAAGGACAATAAGATTCCCAGGCTCCATTCCTTAAACTTAAAGGAATTAACGGAAGGGCACCACCAGGAGTAGAGCCTGGGAATCTCATTGTCCATCCAAAAAAGGGTTGACACTCGAAGCTAGACTTAAATAAGAAAGTTTTTGTAGATAAATTTCCCACCATGGAAGTTAAGGACTTTAAGAGAACTTTTCTTGTGCTAGCATTAGTTTCAATGCCTTACCCTATACAAAAATTCATTGGTGACAAGAATTGAGGAGTTTAAGAGAACTTTTCTTATGCTGGTATTTGGGGAAAACGACCGTATCCCCCGTGAGAGGGTTGACGAGCGTTTCCCCCGATAGTGAGGTGCAAGGCACCCTGCCACCGTCATTGTAAAACACATTCACGGGTCGTTCTACAGTACAGGTTTCGACAATGATCCTTCCGCAGGTTCACCTACGAAAACCTTGTTATGACTTCTCCTTCCTCTTAATAATAAAGTTTAGTGGACTTCTCGCGACGTTGCTGGCAGGGAACCGCCCTTGTTGATGCGATCCAAACACTTCACCAGACCATTCAATCAGTAGGAGTGACGGGCGGTGCGTACAAAGGATAGGGACGTAGTCTATATGAGTTGATGACTCGCGCTTACCATAAAATTTCAAAACCTAAAATACAAACTTTATTTTTTAGTATACAATGCCCCCGTGCACGCCAGGGTGCTAGGTGTGGGAGCGAGGAGTCATAATGGTCAAAATTAACTCGGGGGACATCCAAATCCAAATCCGTCTCAACTAATACACTTCTTAGGCTTCAAGGAAGCTCCCATAAAGTTTCCAAACCTAAACTCCAAACTTCATTTTTTAGCATACAATGCCCCCGTGCACACTGGCGTGCATGATGGTGTGTGTGAGCGAGGAGTCATTATGGGCAAAATTAACTCGAGGGACCTCCAATTCCAAACCTGTCAAGACCAATACACTTCTTAGGCTTCACGGAAGCTCTCATAATATATCAAAACCCAAATTCCAAACTTCATTTTTTAGCATACAATTCCCCCGTGCACGTTGGGGTGTGCAAGCGACGAGTCATAATAGGCAAAATTAACTTGGGGGACCTCCAAATCCAAATCTGTCTCAACCATTATACTTCTTAGGCATCAAAGAAGCTCCTATAAAGTTTCCAAACCCAAACTCCAAACTTTAGCACAAACCAGTCAATCACAGGCTAGTAAGCCTACAGCTTCGACAAAGGGGTTTCAGGGGACTTGCAACTATTATAAGAAGCCCGGTTATATAAGGAAGGATTGCCCTAATTCACGAAGTAGGGCACAAAGTGGCGCAGGTTCACAGGCCATACCGACACAGTTAGCAATTGTGTAGTCAGGTTTCAAGGTGCCTCAAGCACCACAGCCAGTTGCACCAATCAGTTCATATCCGGATAGAGGTTCTAAGCCTACTGCTTTCGAATATCAGTCGGACCATCAGGGAAGTTCTCAATAGTCAGGGGCTCAGGGACGAGCTTACGCATTGCCATAGGTCGATACCTCCGCAGGGACTTCTATAGTTCGAGGTATCTTTCCAGTTTTTAGTTCTTGGGCTAGAGTTTTTATTGACACAGGTGCACCCATTCATTCATATCTACTTCATTTGACCATTCTTTGGGTCTGGAGGTCACACAATAGGATGGTTTCCTTTGTGTTGACACACCAATTGGGGGTCTAGTATTTTTGGACCATGTTTGTCAGGGTTGTGCCATTAAGATAGCTGGGCAAACCTTAGAGTTCGATTTTGTTGTTTTCAATATGACGGGCTTTGACGTCATTCTTGGGATGGACTGGTTGTCTTTCTTTCGTGCCACGATCGATTACTTCCGTGGGCGAGTGTCTATTTGCACTCCCACGGGAGATTGTTCTCACTTCATGGGAGATTAGAGCGATTCCCACTCAACGATGATTTTTAGTATTGGTGACTGGAGTCGCTATAGGCCTTACCTAGCTAGCCTATTGGCTGAGGAAGATAATAGCTTGGGCTGCGTTTATCCAACAGTTGTTGTGGAGTTTTTAGATGTTTTTCCAGAAGAGTTGAAGGAGCTTCCTCCTCTTCGGGAAGTTGTCTTTGCCATCTACGTCATTCCCGGTACTGCGCCAATCTCTTTGGCACCATACCAAATGGCACTGGCATAATTAAATGAGCTAAAAGCTCAATTAGATGATTTAAAAGCTAAGGGCTTTGTTTGTCCTAGTGTTTCACCCTGGGGAGCACCGGTTCTTTTTGCGAAGAAAAAGGATGGGTATTTAAGACTTTGCATTGATTATCGTAAGCTGAACCATGTCACAATTAAGAACAGGTATCCGTTGCCTAGGATTGATGACTTGTTTGATCAGTTGAAAGAAGCCACTTATTTTTCAAAGATTGATCTGAGATCGGGTTATTATCAGTTGAGGGTTAAGGACGAGGATATATCCAAGACCGCTTTTCGTACACGGTATGGCCATTATGAGTTTCTGGTGATGCCATTTGGTTTGACTAATGCTCCAGTAGCTTTCATGGAATTGATGAACCGTGTATTCAGTGACCAACTTGATCAGTTCGTTGTGGTTTTCATCGATGACATCCTTGTGTACTCAGCTGCGATAGAGGAACACGAGTATCATTCGAGGATAGCGTTACAGATCCTTAAGGATAATCGGTTGTATGCCAAGTTTGAGAAATGTGAATTTTGGCTATCGAAAGTAAAGTTCCTTGGACATGTTGTGTCAGGGGGTGGTGTTGTAATGGATCCGTTAAAGATTGAATCAGTGATGGATTGGGAATGTCCGAAGATAATGTTTGAGATTTGGAGTTTTCTTGGCTTAGCTGGCTACTACCGAAGATTTGTTCGGGATTTCTCTCGTTTGGTGGCTCCTATGACTCGACTTACCCGCAAGGGGGTCAACTTCGTATAGAACAAGGCATGTGAGTTTGCCATTCAGGAGTTAAAGGTCAGGTTGACATCGGCTCTAGTTTTAATCATTCTTGAACGTGGTTTGGGGTATGTGATCTTCTGTGATGCTTCACGGGAAGGTTTGGGTTGTGTCTTGATGCGGACAAAGCAAGTGGTTGCTTATGGGTCTCGACAGTTGAAGACTCACGAGTTAAACTATCCGACACATAATTTGGAGTTGGCAATAGTTATCTTTGCCCTGAAAGGATGGAGACACTATTTATACGAGGAGAAGTTTGAAGTTTTCTCCGACCACAAGAGTCTAAAGTATCTCTTCTCTTAAAAGGATTTGAACTTGAGACAACGTAGATGGGTTGAGTTCATAAAGGATTATAACTTTGAGTTATGGTACCATCCGGGTAAGGCCAATGTGGTGGCCGATGCATTGAGTAGGAAGTCATGGGGGACTCTTGTTATCATTTTCATTCACAAATGGAAGATGTTAGAAGAGCTTGCATATCTTGGTTTATAGTCTTATGAGGATGTTTCGTCGACTATTTTATTTAGCCTTGTGGCTCAACCGGCTTTTGTTAGCAGAGTTATTGAGGTACAGTTGGAGGATGGGGAGATGAAGGCTATCCATGTTCAAATTTCAAACGCCAGGAATGTAGAGGGTTGGACCTTACATTCAGACGGCGGTCTCAGTTACAAGGGGAAAATGGTTTTTCCTTTGTCTTATTGTGAATACATTCTTCGGGATTTTCACCACTCTGGACTCACAGTTTATCCTGGTGGTACGAAGATGTATCATAATCTGTGGTGATAGTTTTGGTGGCAGGGTATGAAACGAGATGTTTCACAGTTTGTAGCTCGATGCCTTACTTGTCAGCAAGTGAAGGTAGAGCATCAGCGACCGGCAGGATTATTGCAACCATTACCAGTAGCTAAGTGTAAATAGGAGCATATCATTATGGATTTCATAACGGGACTTCTAAGGTCTCAGGTGGGGAATGATGCTGTTTGGGTCATAGTTGACAGGTTGACTAAGACAGCTCACTTCTTGCCTATGGCAATGACTGATAGTGCAGAGAGATTGAGTGGACTGCATATGAGACAGATTATTAAGCTTCACGGGGTTCCTGTATCCATTGTTTCGGATAGGGATCCGCAGTTCACATCTTATTTTTGGCAGAGTTTTCAGGAGGCTCTTGATACGGGACTTCATTTTAGTACGGCATTTCATCCTCAGACTAACCGTCAGTCAGAACGCACCATTCAGATATTGGAAGATATGTTACAGTCTTGTAACTTGGATTTCGGTGAGGTTGTTTATCATTTGGCATTATCGCCAGACCTACATAGGGTTCACGACGTCTTTCATGTTTCTATGCTGAGGAAGTACAAGCCGAATCCATCACATGTTTTACGATGGACAGATGTTGTTGTTGATGAGGACGTGACCTACAAGGAAGGTCCAGTTCAGATTCTTGACTCACGGGAACAGGTCTTGCAGACCAAGACCATTCCATTGGTTAAGGTCTTGTGGAGACACAACGACGTTGAGGAGGCTACCTGGGAGCTAGAACAAGAGGTTCGCTCTCGATATCCCCATTTGTTCTCTCTTTCAGGTACGATTCGATTTCGGAGACAAAATCCCTTTTAAAGAAGGTAGGTTGTAATAACCCGGTCATTTATTTTCCTTTCTTTTTTCGCTAATTTCTTTTTCATCCTTTTCCCTATTTCGTCTTTTTCTCATTTTTCATTTTTACTTGCATAACCTCACTTTTGCGCTCGGATTTGATTTCGGCTTTACATGCGTCCATGATATTTTATTTCCATGGTATCTACATTTTTACTTTTGTAGAAAAGCATGTTAAATGTTTACTTTTCTTGTAATGGGCATAGATGCATGAATTTTGGTAATTATTCATAACTTGAGGGGTTTTGTGTAATTAAATAAAGTAATTATTTTTTGTCTTAGGGACCATTTTATAATTTAATTTGGAAGATATTTTCAAAAAGGACCTTTTTACAATTTTCGGAAAATGTGACAAGTGTCACACTCTCATTTCGAAAAATTGTGGTGAAACCACTTGGAAGCCTTGTTTGATGACACATGGAGGGTGGAGATTCACCCATTTGTTGGCCTAAGATGGGAGCACTTGTTGGCATGGATGATGACAAGTGCAAGCTTGATATTTAATCTTGGAAGTTTACTTAGATTCATGACAAGTGTAGGACTCACCTTTAGTCTTGCTAGTGTGTATGTGAGAGGTAATGCAAGAGCACCTAGTGAGTGGAGAATCCCACCATTTTAACTTAGGGTTTTCACATTTAATTCATTCATCTCTTTCCTCTCAAGAATCCTAACCTAGCCACCACTGAAGACTAAGCTTGGTTTAAAGCTTTAGACTCCATTTTGGTGCCCTTCCACTCACCTAAGACCTTGAAGCTTGGAATACTTTAGTTTCCTCTTACTCTGCTCTACAAAACCCTTATTTGGTTTTCCATTTTTAAGCTTGGTTGCCTTGGATTATAAAGATTCAATTCTCTATTGAGGTAGGGGGTGTTATAATTTATTTTCCAAGTGATTTAATTGGTCTTGTAGTGATATCCAAGTTATATGCATGTATTGTATTGAAATGAGAAATAAATGATTAATTGTAGCTTGTATATAACTCACTTTAGACTTGATATATGGCATGTCCAAGACTTGATCTTTGTTGTGTATTGATTTGGCATGATTTAAAAGAGCTTTTAAATCTAGAGGATTAATTGATTTAAGTTGATTTAAATTCTAATTATTTGTACCATGCTTGTATTTCATTTTTTACTTGATATATGGCATGGCCATGAATTACTCCTTGTTATATATTAAATTGGAATCATTTGGATGACTCTTGAAATCTAGAGAAATTAATAGTTGGTATATTTAATTTCTATCATATCAATCTAATGATTTAGTCATGTAATTCATGGAACTTTTTGTGTTTTATCACATATCATGACATGTTACTCTACTTGTTGATTTTGGAAACTTGGGATATCACCAATAACTTGACATGGCTAGGACTTGGTTTTAGTACGGGAGATAGAGAGCTCCCTAAACTATAGTGCGCACTAGGGGAAGGTACCCATGGATTAATAGACCTAAAGTGATCTCAAGAGTACGGTTTTAGTCCGGGCGATATCCAAGTATCCACTTTAGTTGATTTCACTCTTTAATTTCCAAGTTGATAACTCTGTGAGATTGTATCTTATTGTGCTATGTTAAAGGTTCCAATGTATTTTAATGGCATAGACTAAATTCTATTGAATTACAAATCTTGTAATAAGTTAAACTTATGCATACTCATTCCTTATAAGTAAACTTGTTTACTCACCCCGAAGTTACCGGGTGTTTTTCAGGTAAAGAAGTTTTATTGTGTGATGCACAACACTCTTAGACTTGCTAGAATTCTTGGAGTATTTTTAGTGGCATTGAATATGCACTTGTTAGCTTATCATGATCCTTTTTGGTTTAATGTATCAAAACTTGTATTTATTATCTAAGCTATGTAATGTGCACTGAATTGTTACTCTTAGAATGTGTTTGTAATAAAGCCAAGGGCCAAAGACACTTATGTGATATGTATGCTAATTTTAACTTCATTGTTGCCTATGGAAGATATGTGATTTAATGCATTGAAGGGTCATACTTTGCATACGACATGCCATGAGGCCATAGGCCATTATAGCACATCTATTTTATCATATTACATACACTTGCAAGCTCACTTTGGCAAACAATGCCCATCTTGATGAAACAAAAACTTAAGGTTGCATTTTATCGAGTTTTTACCTATTCTGTTCTAGGGGCATTTTGGATATTTTACAATGTATTTTTTTCATTTTTGTCCATGCCACTGAGTAGAAAACTCAATTTTCGGGGGGGGCAGGGGTTTCTTCTTTGCATTTTTCTAAAAAATGTCATCTTGGTCCTCAAAATTTCAAAATTTCACTGAAAAACCCCTGCTGCCAGGTTTTTGTTGAACCTTATGTTTTTTGCTTCGTAACCGATTATAAGGGATCTCGTAACCGGTTACATGAGCGTGGGTAGAATGCATAACTTCTATTTTTGGCCTCCTAACCGGTTAGGAAAGCTTGGTAACTGGTTAGATGACCTAGGGTTGACTATTTTGACTTTTTTACCCCTATTTCTTCCGTTAGCCATATCTTCTTTATCCGAACTCTGAATCAACTGATTCTTGAGTCTAAATTCATTAATTTTTCGTTATCTTTCCAATGGTGTGCTCAGTAGTACCAAATTTTACCTTAGAAATAACCATTTTGCCCCTATGTTCCTCTTTATCCATTTTTGAAACGTCAGTTCCGAATTTGTTTTCTTTGGATTTCGTGACCTTATTGAGGGTCACATTAGTGTCTTAGAGACGCATTGTATCTCTAAAGACTATTGTTTCACCCTTTGCTTCTACATTTTGGATCCATTTTCGGGTCATCTTTTGGTTATCACTGACGCATCGGGTTTACAAAACTCGGGTCGTTACACCATGCACGTTGAGGTGCAAGTTGTGGTGCTAGAGTGTGCGAGTGAGGAGTCATAATGGGCCTAATTAACTCGAGGGACCTCTAAATCCAAATCCTCCTCGACCGATACACTTTTTAGGCTTCAAGGAAGCTCCCATAAAATTTCTAAACCCAAACTCCAAACTTCATTTTCTAGCATATAATGCCCCCGTGCATGTTAGGGTGCTAGGGTGTGCGAGCGTGTAGTCATAATGGGCAAAATTAACTCGGGCGACCTTCAAAATCAAATCTTTCTTGACCAATACACTTCTTAAGCATCAAGGAAGCTCCCCTAAAGCTTCTAAACCCAAACTCTAAACTTCATTTTATAGCAAACAATGCCCCCGTGCACACTAGGGTGCACGTTGGGGTGCTGGAGTGTGTGAGCGAGGAGTCATAATGGGCAAAATTACCTCGAGGGACCTCCAAATCTAAATCTATCTCGACCAATACATTTCTTATGCTTCAAGGAAGCTCCCAAAAAGTTTCTGAACCCAAACTCCAAACTTCATTGTTTAGCATACAAAACAAATTACTTCTCAATCTTGTGTGCATCTTGGTGTGTACCTTAGGGGTGGCACACGGCCGTGCACCTTTTTTGTGATGCATACAAGTTGGAGGTAGGACACTTGTGTATGCATCTCTGTGCTCCCCATGGTGTGAGGTAACCCTCTATGGGACTCGAGTTAGTCTAATGAATGGGCTAGAGGCTAGGGTGCACGTTGGTGTGTACCTCGAGGGTGGGAACACTTATGTTGTGGTGTGGCATGGTGTTAGCTAGCCTCTTAAACTCCTCAATTCTTATCTCCAATGCTTTTTTTTGTATAAGGCAAAGCATTGAAACTAATGCCAGCATAAGACAAGTTCTCTTAAACTCCTCAACCTCCATGGCGGGAAATTAATCTACAAGAACTTTCTTATCTAGATTTAAGTCTAGCTTCGGGTGTTACTATTCTTTGGAAGGACAATGAGATTCCCAAGCTCCGAAGGGCACCACCAGGAGTGGAGCCTGGGAATCTCGTTGTCCTTCCGAAGAAAGGTTAACACCCAAAGCTAGACATAAATCTAGATAATAAAGTTCTTGTTGATAAATTTCCCACCATGGAAGTTGAGGAGTTTAAGTGAACTTTTCTTATGCTGGCATTAGTTTTAATGCTTTACCCTATACAAAAATTCATTAGTGACAAGAATTGAAGAGTTTAAGAGAACTTTTCTTATGCTGACACTTGGGGAAAATAACCGTGTCCCCGGTGAGAGGGTCGGCTAGCTTTTCCCGGATAGCGAGGTACAAGGCACCCCACCACCGTCGTTGTAAAGCACGTTCACGAGTCGTTCTGCTGTGCAGTTTCAACAATGATCCTTTCGCAGGTTCACCTACGGAAACCTTGTTACGACTTCTTCGTCCTCTAAATGACAAGGTTCAGTGGACTTCTCGTGACATCACTGGTAGGGAACCACCCACATCGACGCGACCTGAACACCTTACCAGACCATTCAATCGGTAAGAGCAACGGGCGGTATGCACAAACGGCAGGAACGTAGTCAATACGAGTTGATGACTCGCGCTTACTAGGAATTCCTCGTTGAAGACTAACAATTGCAATGATCTATCCCCATCACGATGAAATTTCAAAGATTACCCAGGCCGATCGTCCAAGGCTATAGACTACATCTATGGGCATCACAAATCTGTTGTTGCCTCATACTTCACTGGCTTGGAAGGCCATAGTCCCTATAAGAAGCTGGCCGTAGAGGATACCTCCACATAGCTAGTTAGCAAGTTGAAGTCGCGTTCGTTAACAAAATTAATAAGACAAATTGCTCCACCAACTAAGAACAGCCACGCACCACCACCCATAGAATCAAGAAAGAGCTCTCAGTCTGTCAATCCTCAGTATGTCTGGACCAAATAAGTTTCCACATGTTGAGTAAAATTAAAATGCAGGCTCCACTCCCATTAGTGCCCTTCTGTCAATTCTTTTAAGTTTCAGCCTTGCGACCTTACTCCCCCTGGAACCCAAAAACTTTGATTTCTCATGAGGTGCTTGTGGACTCCTAAAAGCAACATCCGTTGATCCCTGGTCCGCACTGTTTATGGTTGAGACTATGATGATATCTGATTGTCTTCGAGCCTCCAACTTTCATTGTTGATTAGTAAAAACATCCTTGGCAAAGGGTGTTGCAGTTGTTTGTCTTTCATAAATCCAAGAATTGTACCTCTGACTATGAAATACGAATGCCCCCGACTGTCCTTGTTAATTATTACTCTGATCTTACGATGTTATCCCATGCTACTGTATACAGAGCATAGGTGTTCTTTGAGCACCCTAATTTCTTTAAAGTAACAATGTAGGAGGCATGACCCGGCAAGTTAAGGCCAAGAGCGCATCGCCGATATAAGGGATGAGACGACCGATGTGCACCGGAAGGTGGACTAGTCGGACCAACTCTAAGTCTAACTATGAACCTTTTAACTACAACAACTTAAATAGACACTATTGGAACTGTAATTACCACAACTGTTGGCACCAGACTTGCCCACCAATGGATCCTCGTTAAGGGATTTAGATTGTACTTATTCCAATTACCAGACTCGATGAGCCTAGTATTATTATTTATTGTCACTACCTCCCCATGTTAAGATTGGGTAATTTGTGTTCCTACTACCTTCCTTGGATGTGGTAGCCATTTCTCAGGCTCCCTCTCCGGATTCAAACCCTAATTCTTCGTCACTTATCACCACCATAGTAGGCCACTATCCTACCATTGAAAGTTGATAGGGCAGAAATTTGAATGATGCGTCGCCGGCACAAAGGCCGTGCGATCCATTGAGTTATCTTGAATTATCAAAGCAACGGGCAAAGCCCGTATCGACCTTTTATCTAATAAATGCATCCCTTCCAGAAGTCAGAGTTTTTCCGTGTATTAGTTCTAGAATTGCTATGGTTATCCGAGTAGTAGGTACCATCAAACAAACTGTAACTGATTTAATAAGCCATTCGAAGTTTCACAGTCTGAATTAGTTCATACTTACACATGCATGGCTTAATCATTGATACAAGCATAGGACTACTGGCCAGATCAACCAGGTAGCATTCCTTTGCAACGCCAGTACCGCATGAACTGTAAGGTCAAAACGGGCATGACTATCATATAAAATGCTTCTATGTGGGTAGATAGAGGGACGAGCCCCCATGCCCGCAATGTGTTCCGCACCCGAGAGAACAAGTGCACACCCATAAGCGATGCTCCACGACAACCATATCACATGGATCACAGGTGATACTATGAGGGTCACCCCATGCCATTTGAAGGCACAAAGCAAGAATCGAGTAGTGAGAGTACCGATTTTCGTCAGTAGGTACGCAACACGAGAACCCATAGTGCCAACCAAGGGAAATTACATGCCCTTGTAACACAACTGAAGAGGAATGCTCAAGTTGAATTCACCGCACAAGCAAGGAAAAAACAAGCACAAGCAAACCAAACATGACCCACACACCAAAGATTAAAACTGCCCAGGATAACACCTAAGGATTCACAAATCCATGACATGCAGTCACTTAAGTGAAAGCTTAGATAGCGAGGCTTGGTGCGGTATAAAGAAAATAAAATATCAAGTGAAAGCCTACCAAGCAAGAACAAGAATACCGAGGAATCCAGCAAAAAAAAATAAATAAATAAATAAATTTAGATTTTTTTTTTTCCCATGTAAACTTTTTCGAGTGAAAGCCTACCAAGCAAGAACAAGAAGACTGAGGACTTCGGCAAAAACTTTTTTTTTTTCCTAGGATTTTTTTTTTTTTTTTCCGAGATACCCAACACCTTTATTATTTATTAGTATAGAAATGGTGATTACAAAGCAAGCGATGGCCTTGCTTAAGGGTCTTGGTGCTGAGTTTGCTCCCTCCCTACATTGGCCTTAAGGAAAACCACAACTCTGACAGGAGTATATATTGCATGTGTTTCAGGAGTCATAATGGGCAAAATTAACTTGAGGAACCTCCAAATCCAAATCCATCTCGACCAATAAACTTCCTAGGATTAAAGGAAGCTCCCTTAAAGTTTCCAAACCCTAACTAGAAAGTTCAGTTTTTAGTATAGAATGCCCCCGTGCATGCTAGGGTGCACGCTGGGGTGCTGGAAAGCATGTCGGGGTGCACGTTGAGGTTCTGGGGTGCAAGTTGGGGTGCATGCTAGGGTGCTGGGGTGTGAAAGCGAGTAGTCATAATTGGCAAAATTAACTCGGGGGACCTTTAAATCATAATTCGTCGCGACCAATACATTTCTTAGGCTTCAAGGAAGCTCCCATAAAATTTCCAAACCCAAACTCCAAACTTCATTTTTTAGTATACAATGCCCCCGTGCATGCTAAGGTATAGGGTTGTCCGTGCGAAGAGTTATAATGGGCAAAATTAACTAGGGGGACCTCTAAATCCAAATCCATCTCGACTAATACACTTTTTAGGCTTCGCGGAAGCTCCCATAAAATTTACAAACCCAAACTCCAAACTTCATTTTTTAGCATACAATGCCCCCGTGGACCCTGGGGTGGCTAGGGTGCACACCGAGGTATAAGCTGGGGTGCACGCTGCAGTGTACGCTGCGGTGTGCCAACGAGGAGTCATAATGGGCAAAATTAACTTGGGGGACGTCAAAATCCAAATCTATCTCGACCAATACACTTCTTAGGCTTCAAAGAAGTTCCCATAAAATTTCCAAACCTAAACACCAAACTTCATGTTTTAGCACACAATTCCCCCGTGTAAGCGAGGGTGCACTTTGCGGTGTGCAATCAAGGAGTCAGAATGGTCAAAATTAACTCAGGGGACCTCTAAATACAAATTTATCTCGCCCAATACACTTTTTAGGCTTCGCGGAAGCGCCCAAAAACTTTCCAAACCCAAACCCTAAACTCTAAACTTCATTTTTCAGCATACAATGCCCCCGTGCACGCCGGGATGCACGCTGAAGTGCTGGGGGTGAGATCGAGAAGTCATAATAGGTAAAATTAACTCGGGGGATCACCAAATCCAAATCTATTTCAACCAATACACTTCTTAGACTTCAAGGAAGCTCCAATAAAGTTTCCAAACCCAAACTCCAAACTTCATTTTTTACAACGACCTGAGAACGTGCACGATGGGGTACTAGAGTGTGCGAGCGAGGAGTTATAATATGCAAAATTAACTCGGGGAACCTCTAAATCCAAATCTGGCTCGGCTAATAAACTTCTTAAGATTCAAGGAAGCTCCCCTAAATTTTTCGAACCCGAACTCTAAACTTCATTTTTTAGCTTACAATGCCCCCGTGCACGCTAGGGTGCTAAAGTGTGCGAGCGAGGTGTCATAATGGACAAAATTAACTCGGTGGACCACCAAATCTAAATCCATCTCGGCCAACACACTTCTTAAGCTTTAAGGAAGCTCCCATGAAGTTTTCAAACCAAAACTTCAAACTTCATTTTTTTAGCATACATTTCCCCCGTGCATGCTGGGTGAAAGCTGGGGTGCTGGAGTGTGCGAGCGAGGAGTCATAATGGGCCAAACTAACTTGAAGGACCTCCAAATCCAAATCCACCTCTACCAATACACTTATGAGGCATCAAGGAAGCTCCCCTAAAGTTTTCAAACCCGAACTCAAACTCTATTTTTTTAGCATACAATGCCCCCTTGCACGCTAGGGTGCTGGAGTGTGCGAGCGAGGTGTCATAATGGACAAAATTAACTTGGTGGATCACCAAATCTGAATTCGTCTCGGCCAACACACTTCTTAGGCTTTAAGGAAGCTCCTATAAAATTTCTAAACAAAAACTCCAAACTTAATTTTTTAGCATACAATGCCCCCATACACGCTGGGGTGCACCCAAGGTTGCTAAGGCGTGGAGCGAAGAGTCCTAATGGGTAAAATTAACTTGGGGGACCTCCAAATCCAAATTCATCTCGACCAATACACTTCTTAGGCTTCGAGGAAGCTCCCATAAAATTTTCAAACCCAAACTCCAAACTTCATTTTGTAGGATACAATGCCCCCGTGCACACCGAGGTACATACTGGGGTGTTGGATGTGCGATCGAGAAGTCATAATGGGCAAAATTATCTCAGGGGACATCCAAATCCAAATCTGTCTCGACCAATACACTTCTTAGGTTTCAAGGAAGTTCCCATAAAGTTTCCAAACCCAAACTCCAATCTTCATTTTTTAGCATACAGTGCCCCATGCACACTAAGGTGAACACTGGGGTGTGCGAGCGAAGAATCATAATGGGTAAAATTTACTCAGGAGACCACCAAATCGAAATCCGTCACGACCAATACACTTCTTAGGCTTCAAGGAAGCTCCTATAAACTTTCAAAACATAAACTCAAAACTTCTTTTTTTAGCATACAATGCCACCGTACACACTGGGGTGCACATTGGGGTGCACGCGAAGGTGCTGCAGTGTTCGAGCGAGGAATCGTAAAGGGTAAAATTAACGCAAGTGACCTCCAAAACCAAATCCGTCTCGACCAATACACTTCTTAGGCTTTAAGGAAGCTCCGATAAAGTTTTCAAACCTAAACTCCAAACTTCATTTTTTAGTATACAATGCCACTACGCACGTTGGGGTGTGCGAGCGAGGAGTCATAATGGGCAAAATTAACTCGGGGGACCTCCAAATCTTAATTCGTCTCTACCAATACACATCTTAGGCTTCAATGAAACTCCCATAAAGTTTCAAATCCAAACTCCAAATTTCATTTTTTAGCATACAATGCCCCCGTGCACGCTGAGGTGTGCTAGCGATGAGTCATAATGGGCAAAATTAACTCGGGGGACCTCGAAATACAAATCCCTCTCGACCATTAAACTTCTTAGGCTTCAAGGAAGGTCCTACAAAATTTTCCAACCCAAACTCTAAACTTCGTTTATTAGCATACAATGCCCCCGTGCATGCCGGGGTGCATGCAGGGGTGCTGGGGTACGTGAGCCAGGAGTCATAATGGGCAAAATTAACTTAGGGGACATCTAAATCCAAATTTGTCTCGACCAATACACCTCTTAGGCTTTAAGGAAGTTCCGATAAAGTTTCCAAACCCGAATTCCAAAGTACATTTTTTAGTTTACAATGCACCCGTGCACGCTTAGGGGCATGCCAGGGTGCACGCTGGGGTGTGAGAGCGAGGAGTCATAATAGGGAAAATTAACTCGGTGTGTAACGGCCCTTGTTTTTCAAGCCAGTGCGTCTTGTGATGAACCAAAGATTGACCTGATAATGGATCCGAATGCGGAAGCGAAAACAGAAAACAAGACTCTAAGAAGTCAAAGTGATATTACATGAGGTCGTGGAACTCAATGAGAACTGATACAGAAGCAAAAGATCAAAAATATAACAAATAAGCCCCTAGGGGCAAAATGTAATTTTCTAAAAATATAAATTCGGGTGCCACTGAGTACACTGCGGGAAAGACAATGAAAAAATAATCAAGATGGACTTAAGAATCACATGATTCAGAGTTCGGATGAAGGAAAAACGACATGACGAAGAAAAACGAGAACTTAAGCCTAAAAGGGTAAACTAGTAATTTTTTAGGAAGATCCGAGTGTAACCATGCACACTGTTGGAAAGACAGTAAAAAATGAGTCAAGTTCAAAAAAAAGTTCACTCAATTTGGAGTCCGGATGAAGGAAAACGAGCGAAAACAAGAATCGACGTCACAACGTCGAGACGAGCACCCCACGAGCATCTTGACATGCTAGGGGAAGAAAAAAGCCTCGGCCAGACCTGAGAGCCAAAACGAGGTCCAAAATGACTTTTTCTGAAAAAATACAAAGAAACCCCCCCCCCCTAAAATAGAGTTTTCTACCCAACCCCGTGCAAGAAAACGAAAAAAGTCACTGTGAAATACCCAAAATGCCCCTAAATCAGAGGAGGTTAAGAGGGCAAGAAAGAACTGCTACAGTAACTATCCATATCTAAGAGCAGAAACGGGCTATCAAACGAATTTTTCTGGAAAAATATCAAGAAGAAATCCCTCCTGAAATCGAGTTTTCTACCCAGCAACATAAAAGAAAATGAAAAAAACATGATGTGAAATACTTGAAATGCCCCTAGATCTGTAAAGGTCAAGAGGGCACAAAAAGATGATACAGTGACTGTCCACATCTGAGATCAAAAATGGGCTATCAAACGAATTTTTTGAAGAAGAATACCCCTCCTAAAATTAAATTTAATACTCAGCTATACGGGAGAAAATGAAAAAAGTACACTGTGAAAGGGCCAAAATGCCCCTGAATCAGTAAGGGCTTAAAAACTAAAAAAGAAAACAACTTTGCACCAAGAATGCATTTGACCCTAAATGCAATTCTAGGTTGAAACGAATATGCACACAAGTGTACTAAATGATTCTAAGCGCGGGAATGGTCCACGGCTCCCGAGAAGCCCCGACTCAAAATCCGACCCCCCGACGGCCAAAAATGATAAAAATGAACAAGAAATGGGAAATTTGAAAACCAAAATTAACAAATGAATTCAAATTACCATTTGACCCTTGGCCACACTTCAAATTTGATTAATGAGACCTATGAAAGAATAAAAATGGAATTCCCACACCTGATGCAAACAAAGTGAAGCAATGACTTATCATTTTTTAAAATTTTCATAATATTTCGTGAAATCAAGAATTACATAAGATGCAATATAAATGTCATTGGCCTCTATCCTCATCTCACACAAGTCAAATACATCGTAAAAGGTGTACTTATGTACACATTACATATATGGAATCAAAGACACAAGTTTAGACATATAAGGCTATAAAATGACATTTCATGCTAACATTTGCATAAAATAGAAACTTAAAAGTTACAAGTCATCCAAAGTATGATGAGCATCACGAACCAAGTCTTCATATCTAAAACAAATCTCCAGTAACTTCGGGGTGAGTAACATAAAGCTACTCGTAGGAATGAGCATATATTGACCTAACATTTTACAAAATTATCACCTTAAGGTGAAACAAGTCAAAAGGGCTCATGCCATATGTTAAGATGAGACCCAGGGAGCATCTTAAGCTACCTTAGATCATTTCTCACATAAATCACATCATTGATGTAATTTAAACAACATAGAAGCATGTTATACAAAGCAACAAGATATAGATTCTCAAAGTCCTCAACTTGAAATCTAAAACACGAAAACAACTAAAGTGGATCATGCCACCTAACGTCCATGTTCTAAATGAATCTATAGGATCGTTCCTAAGCCACATTTGAACATCAAAACACAAATAATAATATTGATACAATTTAACCAACATTGGAACTTCCAATACAACGCATAAAGTATGATTTCTCTAAGTTAACATATTAAAACTCAAAATTGGAAATCAATTAAAGAACAACAAGTTACGATATCATCTAGTTATCAACTAGAAATGAAATGCTAAATCAAACAAAGTGGATACTTGGACATCACGCCGGATCAGACCGACACCATAGTTACTTTAGGTTTACTAGCCCATGGGTAACCTCTCTATGTGTGTACTAGACTATAGAGAGACAATCCCCCGTAATGGAACCATGTCCTAGCCGTTGTTAAACAATGACATCCTTGTGGCGACCCTGGTTTTTTGGCCAGCGTGTCCTGTGATGAACCGTAAGGATGATCCGATAACGAATCCGAATGCGGAAGCGAAAACAGAAAATAAGACTCTAAGAAGTCAAAGTGACCTTCCATGAGGTCGTGGAACTCAACAAGAACTGATGCGGAAGCAAAAGATCGAAAATATGACAAATAAGCCCCCAGGGGCAAAATAGTCATTTCTAAAAACTGTAGATTAGGGTGCCACCGAGCACACCGCTGGAAGGAAAACGAAAAACTAATTAAGATGGACTTAAGAATAGCATGATTCGGAGTCCGGACAAAGGAGAAAAGGCATGACGAGGAAAAATGAGCACTTCAGGCAAAAAGGGTAAACTGGTAATTATCCAGGAAGAACCGAGTGCAACCGAGCACACCGTTGGAAAGACAGCGAAAATTTAGTCAAGTTTAAAAAAAAATTTCACTTGAATCGGAGTTCGGACAAAGGAGAAAAGCCCAAAAGAAGATTTGACGTCGCGGCGGCCTGATGAGGGGCCATGGCGCACACGGCGCCCATGCGCGAGCCCACCGGCCTGCACGCCGGCACCTAAAGACATGGCTGGTGGCAGCCCTTGGCTGCTACTACATTTTTTTTTTGAGCTGCCCAGAACTGAGGCTTGAAACGGAGGTCAAGACGAGTTTTTTTGGAAAAACACGAAGAAGAAACCCCCCCTAAAATCGAGTTTTTTGCCGGACATTGCAGACGGAATCGAAAAAAACTCACTGTGAAATCCCCAAAATGCCCCTAGATCAGAACTGAACAAGAGGGTCATAAAACTGCTAAATGAAAACTAGAAGCTGAAACTTCACGAGGGATTTCCGGTACCAAGACGACATTTTCTGAAAAAACACAAAGAAGCAACCCCCCCTAAAATCATGTTTTCTATTCAACTATGTTAAAAGAAGAAAATAAAACTGATGTGAAAGGTCCATAATGCCCCTAGATCAGAATATGCAAAAAAAAATGCGAAATGAATTCACAAGAGGCTCAAAACACAAACGATAGGGTTTTGCCTGGAAACGACCATGCACGCAAACGTAACTTACATATTTAGACGCGCTACAATGGTTCATGGCTTAAAAATATAGCCAATACAAAATCCGACCCCCCAACGGGCAAAAAGGCAAAAATGGAACTTGGAATGAAAACTTGGAATCCAAAAATACAAAACGGGGTCAAATGACCGTTTGGCCCTTGGCCGCACTTCAAGCATGATTAATAAGACCCTATAAAAGAATGAAAATGGAATTCGCACACCCGATGCAACCGTGGTGAAGGAATGACTTGCGATTTTTCAAGTTTTTCATAACATTTCAGGAATTAAAAAGTTGCATAAAATACAATATACATGTCATTGGCCTCCGGCCTCATCTCATACGTATCAAATACATTGAAAGGAGTGTACTTAAGTACACATTACATACATGGAATCAAATAATCATATTTTGACATATAAGTCTACAAAATGACATTTCATGCTAACATTTGCATGAAATGGAAACTTGAAAGCTACATGACATCTAAGGAATGCTAGGCGTCACGAACCAAGTCTTCGTACCTGAAATATGCCCCAGTATCGTAGGGGTGAGTAACATAAAGTTACTCGTAGGAGATGAGCATGCATCGACCTAGCATTTTACAAATTTATCACCTTATGGTGAAACATGTTAAAGGGGCTCATGCCACCTAACGTTTATGTCCAAGTGAGACTCGGGGAGCATCCTAAGCTACCTTAGAGTCTAAGCAACAAGAATCATGATATACATAGGTGTATGAAACGAATCATGGTGGGATAATCCAAAGAACACTACAAGAAGAATGCTTGAGAATAGATTAATATGAATTGCATTTACAATACAATTGAACTAGGTCTAGAGTAATCCAAACAACATTACAAAAGCAAATTTGAATACAGGTTAACAAGAATCACCTTATCCATGCAATTCAACAACAAAAGAGCATGTTATACAATGCAACAAGGTTTAAGTTCTCAAAGCCATCAACTTAGAATCTAAAGCACAAAATAACAGTAGTGGTTCATGCCACCTAACGTCTATGTTATAAATGAATCAATAGGATCAATCCTAAGCTTTATTAGAACATCAAAACACGATTTTCAATATCGATGCAATTTAACCAACATTGGAACTTCCAATACAACGCATAAAGCACAATTTCGCAAAGTTAACATCCTGTAACTTAAAATGGAACGACAAATAAGAAACAACAAGTTACAACATCATCTAGTTATCAACTTGAAAATGAAATGTGAAATCAAACAAAGTGGATACTCGGACGTCACGCCGGATCAGACCGACAACATAGTTACTTTAGGGTTACTAGCCCATGGGTAACCTCCCTATGTGCGCACTAGACCATATAGAGGGACTATCCCCCGTACTAGAACCACGTCCTAGCCATAGTCAAACAACGACATCCCCAAGTTTCCAAAATCAACAAGTTGTGCAACAATGCATATATATCAACAGGAATATGCAAGATAATCAACTATCTACTAAGCACAACCAAATTTGGAAACCTATACAATACATGCTCTAAATCCACAACTAATATGATATGATGAATGTCGAATCTTCAGTGTGCGATTCGTTACACGCTATGCATGAAAGATGTTAAACACGAAGTGTGCAAATCATTACACAAGGCAACAATATATTAAATAAGGAAAACATATTATCACGAATACAAACATAGCAACTATGTTATCCAATGGTCAAAACATAACCAAATGAATATATAACAAGTCTAAGTCCATGATTTGAATATAGAAACCACTTCTAAAACACAACTAGATCATGGAGCAAATTGAAAGAATTTAAATAAATAAACACAATTAAATTATCTAGATTCCGATTCAATTCCAAATAACCTCAATTTAATACATGTTAAAGAACATGGCATGGTCATCACCTCTATCCATTCTAAAACTCAATTAGGTTATTGGAACAACAAAGTAGAACTCTAATTAAATCATGCTAATTTAATTACCAAGGTTCTAAAGCAACTTCAAATGGTCCACAATTAATAAATACTAGTAAACAAGTCATGGCCAATACAAACATTAAGTTAAAACCTTAAGCTAATGGGACCACAAAATAGATTTTAATTAATCTTTTAATTAAAATCTCTAGATTTTCAAACTTAACCAAATGCTCTCAAATTAACCTATGTTGGAAAGCATGCCAAAAACTAATGTAATATCACATTACAAGTTTATTTCATTCAATTTAAGACCATGTGAATTAAACTTTCACTAAAGTTAAATATAAATTAAAAGTTGCAATTCTCATGCAATTAATTCCAATTTAATATATGTAAACAACTATACCTAAACTTAATTTTCTAGCATGTCACAATTCAATTCCAAGTTGTATATCACCATGAGGATTAAATCTTAAATAAGGAAATTAATTAAATGAAAGGTTTCAAAACCTCACCGAATATTCTAAATCAAATATATGTGAAGCTATATGGCATATAGATCAAGAATATCAAGTCGGAATTTAAATAGAGTGAATAGTGCACTCGGGGCAAATTAATTAATCAAATTAATTAATAATTACTAATTTTTAAAACACCTCCAATTACTTTCAAATTCAACTATGTTGAAGAGCATGCTAAGGCCTAATATAATATGCTAACACATATTAATTTCAAGCTAGTTAAGGCCATGTGAATTAATCTTTCACCTAAGATAAATATTAAATAAAATCTTTAATACTTATTCAAATGTTCCAATTTTAATACACAACCGGGAAAATTAGATCCCGTACAAGAAAAATAAATAATAAAATCTCTAGATTTTATATTTAATCATGCAAACAAGTAGTATAAGCATCACAAGCATGCTATATAACAAGAATTTAAACCTAAAACATCTCCTACCTCAATTTGAGATGAAAATCTCAAATGCCATCAAAATGGAACGGCTCCGAATCCGACGAAACTACTAGGTTTTGTCGGGGACAACGCCGTGAACATAACCCCCATGAAAGCCCCATCAAAATCATAACTTGACCTCAAAACCAAACTCAAGAAATGGTCAAAACTGAATTCTAATAAGGGGGAAAGGTAGAGCACGGCGAGGGGAACAACAAACGTTAAGGCCGAAGACTTTCCATCAAGGAAAAGTGAACCAAAAGAGGAGAGTGAATATCGCAGTACCCCTTGGGTTGCCATGGGAGCTCCAGGTCGTGCATGAAGAGGAGATAAGATGAAAAATGAAATATCTCACCCCTCTTTTATAGAAATCTCAAAAAGTGCCCCGAACAGGCCCCGCCGAGTCCGAAAAAGTAAAATTTGAGCAGACTCACTCAAATGGCAAAAATTTGTGAACAAAAAATATTCAAAATGATAAAATATGAATAACGGAAGAAACGGCATCAAAAATTGAGTCCCGAGCAGAAAGTTATGCCCAAAACAAGTTTGGCGAAAACCGGGGCTAGAAACCCTAAAACTGGAAAACATCGACCAGGAGGAAATTCCAAGAGTACCCAACTCGACGAAATGTGAAAATGAATCCCGTATGAGGATCTAGGCTCAAAACAAGACATTTTGTAATAACTTTCATTAATTGCACAATGGCCCCTCCAAAAAGTGAAAACTGCACTTACGGCCCAGAATGAAAATATCTTCCAAAAATATTTCCTTAAAAACCCCTGAAATAAAATATCTTCAAAAGATATTTACAAAAAACACCCCAAAAAAAGAAAATAATTTCAAAGAACTTTGCATCCATGCCCCTATGGACACCGGGAGCAACCAGAGTACTTTCTTGCAAAAGTAAAGATACGTATTTCGTGGAAACCACTCAAGATGGAGATACATGAAGTCAAAAACCAACTCTGAGCATGAGAAGTGAGGTTGTGCCTAAAATTGACAAACGGAGATAAGACAGAATAGAAAAAAGGATGAAATAGCGCATAGTGTCGAAAAACGAAAAATGTGAAAATGACTCGGTCCTCAAAGGAAGTTGTCAATCGACGGAAAAGAGTCTTAGGAACCAATTCCGAGCACTCGAGATGACACTAAGCGACACGAAACAGAGTTCAGAAAAGAAAATTAAACGAAAAAAAATTCATTCGTAAAATTTCAGGAAAAAAAGGAAAGGAAGGCAAATGACCGGGTCATTACAATCCCCAAGTTTCCAAAATCAACAAGTTGTGCAATAACATATATATCAATAGGAATATACAAGATAATCAACTATCTACTAAGCACAACCAAATTTGGAAACACATACAATACATGCGCTAAGTCCATAATTACTTTGGCATAACAAATGTCGAATCTTCAGTGTGCAATTCGTTATACGCTATAACAATATATTTCAACATTGAAAATATAAACTCATGAATCTAATACAAGTCTAAAATCATGATTTAAACATATAACCAATGTCAAACACATGATTAAATCATTAATGTTATAGAAATAGAAATTAATTAAATAAACTAATTAATTTCTCTAAGTTTCAAATCTCAATCAAATGACCCCTAATTAACACATGTTAAACAACATTGCATGGTTATTACATACATCCATTCAGAATCTTAATTAGGCCAATGGAACAACAAAGTATAATTTAATTAAATCATGATAATTAAATCTCTAACTTCTAAACCAACTTCAGATGGTCCCAAATTAATATATGCTAGTATACATGTCCTAGTCATCACCAATATCAAGTAAAAAACTTAATTAAACCAATGAAACTTTTAAATAGATTTTAATTAATCCTTTTAATAAAAATCTCTAGATTTTCATACTCATTCAAATGCTCCAAAATTAAAGTATGTTAAAGAGTATACCAAGACTTAATTTAATAGCATATCATGTGACGACCCTGATTTTTAGGCTAGTGCGTTAGTGATGAACTGAAAGGATGATCCGGTAAGAGATCCGAAATGCGGAAGCAAGAAACAAGACAACGATCTCCCAAGGCACAACACACCTCTAAGACACTTTGATGACCTTCCATGAGGTCGTGGCACTCAATGAAATAAAGTGCGGAAGCAAGAGATCGGAAAAATAACGATTAAGCCCCCAGGGGCAAAATAGTTATTTCTAAAAATATAAAATCGGGTGCTACCGAGTACACCACTGGAAGAAAGAGAAAAATTAACCAAGTTAGACCCAAGAATCACTTGATTCGGGGTCCGGATGAAGAAGATATGAAACTCCAAAGTTTTATAAAATCAAACTTTTGAGTTAAAATCAATGCGGCAAGGGTACTTTACAAGGGGTAAAATGGTCTTTTAAGACAAAAATAGATGCAACTGAGCATAACATTAGATAGACAAGGAAAATTTAATAAATCTAGACTCAAGAATCACTTAATTCAGAGTCCGAGCAAAGAAGATATGAAGCCTCAAAATTTTAAAAAAATAGACTTCTGGGTTCAAATCAATGCGGCAAGGGTACTTTGCAAGGGGTAAAATGGTCTTTTCAAGTAGAATTGGATGCAACCGTTCATACCGTTGGGTAGATAAGCAAAAGGTAATAAACTTAGACTCAAAAATCACTTGATTTGGTGTCGGGACGAAGGAGAGATGAAGCCTCAAAGTTTCATAAAAACCAACTTTTCTGGGTACGAAAATCTGGGTAGGAATAGTGTTTTGACAGAAGGCAACTTTTGATTTTTTTCCCAGAACTGAGGCTAAAAATAGACCCTTAAACGAACTTTTCTGGAAAAACACGAAGAAGAAACCCCCCTTAAAATCACATTTTCTACCCGGTTATGTAGAAGAAATGAAAAAAAAATACGCTGTAAAATCCCTAAAATGCCCCTGGAACAGTGTAGGTCAAGAGGGACCCAAAATGCCGCTACATGCATTTTTTTTCCAAAATCAACCAAAACAGAGAGTAAAAACGGGCTAGTAGATGAATTTTTCTGGAAAAACACAAATAAGAAACCCCCCTCAAAATTGAGTTTTCTACATTACCTACAAGAGAATTAAAAAAAACTCACTGTAAAATGCCCAAAATGCCCCTATCTCAGGAAGGGATCAAAAACTAAAAAAATGCAACTTTGCACCAAGTATGCATTTGGCCCGAAATGCATTTCTAGGTTGAAACAAATGTGCACACAAGTGTATTTAGTGTTTTTAAGCACGTGGGAATGGTCCGCGGCTCCCGAGAAGACCCGATACAAAATCCGACCCCCCAATGGCCAAAAAGGCGAAAATGCACAAGAATTGAGAAATTTGAAAACCAAAATTAACAAATGATTTCAATTTACCATTTGGCACTTGGCTACACTTCATACATGAATAATGAGACCCTACGAAAGAATAAAAATGAAATTCCCACACCCGATGCAAAAGTTATGACACAATGTCAAAGCATTTTTCAGCATTTTCATATTAAGCCTTGAAAACGAAAGTGCATAGAAAGCAAGATACACGTCATTGGCCTCTAGCCTCATCTCATGCATGTTAAATACATTGAAAATAGTGCACTTATGTACACTTTACATACATGAGGTCAAATATATAAATTTGATACAAAGAGGTTACATAATGGTATTTCATACTAACATTTGCATGAAATAGAAACACGAAAGCTACAATCCATCCAAGAAGCAATGAGCAACACAAACCAAGTCTTCATACCTGAAAAATGTTCCCACTACGTGGGTGAGTAACATAAAGCTACTCGTAGGAGATGAGCATGCATCGACCTAGCGTTTTACGGTTATATCACCTTATGGTGAAGCATGTCAAAGTGCTCATGCTACCTAACGCCTATGTCAAGATGAGACTCAGGGAGTATCCTAAGCTACCCTAGAGTATAAGCAACAAGAATCATGATACATAAACATGTATGAAACAAATCAAGATCAGGATAATCCAATGAATAACCAGTAAGATACATACAACATGATAAGAAAACAATAGAATATAAGGATCACATTATCAATGCAATTTATATGATTGGGACATACTGATTTAACACGAAAAGAAGAATACATGAGTCAAGGATAATGCACAAAATCTATGCAATGTAGCAAGATAGAGATATTCCATAAAGCACGATAAGAAAATTACTCAAATATAAATTAACGAGAATTACATTATCGATGCAATTAACATGATTGGAATTAAACCAATTAACACGATGAGAATTATACACGGAATCAAGAACAAGGCATAATACCTATGCAAGTATACAAGGATGGAACATTCTATATAACATGACAATAAGTATGCTCGGACATATGTTAACAAGAATTACTTTATCGATGCAATTAACATGACAAGGAGTATACTTGAAATCACGAATGAGGCATAATATCTATGCAATGAAACAAGATTGGAGCATTTCACATAACACGACAAGTTTAAATCTTCAAGGAATAGCAACTTGAAATTTAAAGAGCGAAATCAACCAATGTGGAAACTCGGATATCGCCCGAATTAAAACCGTACTCTTGAGATCACTTTAGGGCTACTAACCCATGGGTACCTTTCCCCTAGTGAGCACTATAGTTTCCCCCGTACTAGAACCAAGTCCTAGCCATGTCAATTCTTGATTGATATCCCAAGTCCCAAAATCAACGAGTTGTGTAAGTCAAGATTGTATCAAATACAATAAATACATTAACCACATTTCATGCACAACCAAGATTTTGGAACACGTAAGTCATGCCCCTAGTTCATCAACTATCATGGCATGTGAGATGATAAGAAATCATAGTATGTAACTATATAGACAACATCCAAGATATATAGCACATGGAGTTCATTGAAGTAAATATACCACAAGTATAAGATACATAATTCAATTACTTTCTAAGCAACATATGAGTAATTAAATCATTCCAAGACAAGTGTGCATGTTTATTAAGTACATTAATGAAACCTAGATACAAGGGGTCATGATTATACCGATGGAAGCATAAAAAGGAAAATTTAATCAACCTAAGGGATTAAATTATCATGATTACAAGGCAAGTCCAAATGTTCTATGAATAAGGTGTGTCAAGGATCATATCAAGGTCAAGTTCAATGTCAAGTTACAAGTCCATTTCATGCAAGACATAACCATGTGAATTAAGTTCCATACAAAGGAAGTAAATGAATATAAGTTTCAAACTTATCCGATTATTCTCAATTTGATACATGTGAAGGAATTTGTCACGAAAAGCATGAATTCCAAGTTAAAAACATAATCAAGACCAATGAGCTACTGAATGGATTTCAATTATTACACTTAATTAAAATCTCTATGTTTTGAAATTCATCCAAATGATCTCAAATTTAAATATGTTATACAACATACCATGACATGATTTGAAAACACGACACAAGTGAATTCCATGCAATGAATGGCTATGAGCATTAAACTTTAATACTAGAAAAATAATAAATGATAGATTTCAAAACCTAACCAAATATTCTAGATTTAATATTTGTGAAACCATCTAGCATGCATATTAAGAATGTCAAGTCGGAATTCCAATGGGGTGAATAGTACACCCGGAATAAATTAATTAATCAAATTAATTAAATATTACTAGATTTCAAAACAACTCCAATTACGCTCAAACTTACCTATGTTGAAGAATGAATTAAAGCCTAAGATAATATGCTAACACACATTGTTTTCAAGCTAGTTAAGGCCATGTGAATTAAATATTTATTCAAGATAAATATTAAATAAAATCTTTAATACTAGTTCAAATTCTCTCAATTTAATATATGTCAATGACCGCATTATAGAGTATTATATTACCGTGCTACATGTTTAAAACAAGCCATGAGTAACCGGGAAAATCAAATCTAATACAAGAAAAATAAATAATAAAATCTCTAGATTTCATATTTAAGCATGTAAACAAGTTGTATTAGCATCAATAGCATGTTATATAACAAGAATTAAACCTATAACACCCCCCACCTCAATTTGAGATGAAAATCCCAAATCCCCACCGGAAGAAAAGTGTTCCGAATCCGCCGAAACCGAAGGGTTTTGTCGGGGACAACACGATCTACATGAATCCGAAGGAAGCCCCATGAAAATCACAACTTGACCTCATACCCAAACTCAAAATTTGGCCAAAAATGGATTCCACTGAGGGTGAAAGAAGCGCGTAGTCAACACGAACACAAAACGTAAAGGCACTTCAACTTTTTAACAAATGAATGATGTTCAAAAGAGGAGAGAGGTGGTGGCAGCCTCCCTTGCACTGCCATGGGAGCTCTGGTCATGCAAGGTGTGTGGGGAAGACGAAAAATGAAATATCTCCTCCCCCTTTTATGGAAAAAAACTAAAAGGGCCCCGAAAGGGCCCTGCCGGGTCCGGAAAAGTGCATTTTGATCAAACGCGCACAAACAGAAAAACACCATGAATGAAAAAGATTTAAAATGAGAAAATATGAACAACAGAAGAAACGACGTCAAAAATTGACTCCCGAGCAGAAAGTTAGGCCCCGAACAAGTTCGGCGGCAACTGGGTCCAGAAACTCTGAAACTGGAGAAAAACAACCAGAATGAAATTCTATGAATTTACGAGTCAACGAAAAGTGAAAATGAATCCCATACAAGGATCCAGGCTCCAGATGAGATATTTTGCAATAACTTTCATTAATTGCACAATGGCCCCTACAAAAAGGGTTAACTGCAAAACTGCCCTAGAATGAAAATATCTTTCAAAAGATATTTTCTTAAATACACCTGAAATAAAATATCTTCAAAAGATATTTACGAAAAACACCCTAAAAAATGAAAAAGATTCCAAAGAATTATACATCCATGCCCCTATGGACACCGGGAGCAACCAGAATACTTTCTTGCAAAAGTAAAGATACGTATTTCGAGGAAACCATTCAAGATGAAGGCACGTAAAGTCAAAAACCAACTCCGAGCATGAGAAGTGAGGTTGTGCAACAATGTGACAAATGGGGAAAAGACAGAATAAGGAAAAAGACGAAACAAGGAAAAGGACGAAAGGCGCATAGTGTCCGAAAAGTGAAAATGCGAAAATGACTCGATCCTCAAAGAAAGTTTTCAATTCACATGAAAGAGTCTCAGAAACCAATTCCGAGCACTCGAGATGACACTAAGCGACACAAAATAGAGCTTAGAAAAGAAAATTAAATGAAAAAAATTCATTCGTAAAATTTCAAGAAAAATGAAAGGGAGGCAAATGGCCGGGTCGTTACATATCACAAGTTAATTCCATGCAAGGTACGACCATAATAATTTAACTTTCACAAAAAAAAATTATTAAATAAAAATTGCAATCTTTATTCAAATAATCCTAATTTAATATATGTTAACAAACATACCAAAGCCTAATTTACTAGCATGCCACAATTTAATTCTAAGTTGAATATTATCATGAGAATTAAATCTTAAACATAGAAAATAATTAAATTAAATTGTAGATTGTAATGACCCGGATTTTCACGGATATTTTTTTTCCATTGTCTTTCCTTTCTAAGTTCAGTTCCTTTTCGCTTAGTGTCGTCTTGAGTGCTCTGGAGTGATTTCTGAGACTCTTTTCTGTGGATTGACAACTTCTTTTGAGGACCGAGTCGTTTCCACATTTTTCATTTTTCGACACTATTCACTTTTCGTCTTTTTCCCTACTTCGTCCTTTTCCCTATTTTGTCTTTTCCCTGTTTGACACTTTGTTGGCGTAACCACACTTCTTGTGTTCGAAGTTGGTTTTTGACTTCATGTATCTCCATCTTGAGTTGTTTCCACGAAATACGTATCTTTACTTTTGCAAGAAAGTACTCTGGTTGCTCCTGGTGTCCATAGGGGCATGGATGCAAAGTTCTTTGAAATTATTTTCTTTTCTTTTGGTGTTTTTCGTAAATATCTTTTGAAGATATTTTATTTTAGGGGTTTTTAAGAAAATATTTTTGGAAGATATTTTCATTTTGGGCCATTAGTACAGTTTTCACTTTTTGGAGGGGCCATTGTGCAATTAATGAAATTTATTGCTAAATGCCTTGTTTTGAGCCTGGATCCTCGTACGGGATTCATTTTCACTTTTTGTCGAGTCGTGTACTCTTAGAAATCCTTCTGGTCATTGTTTTCCAGTTTCAGGGTTTCTGGCCCTAGTTAGCGCCAAACTTGTTTGGTGCATAACTTTCTGCTTGGGACTCAGTTTTTGATGTCGTTTCTTCTGTTATTCATATTTTCTCATTTTGAATCTTTTTTTGTTCATAGATTTTTGTTATTTGAGCGCGTTTGCTCAAATTTCACTTTTTCAGAACCGGCGGGGCCTGTTCGGGGCACCTTTTGAGATTTCTATAAAAGGGGGTGAGATATTTTATTTTTTCATCTTCCCCACTCTCTTGCATGACCTGAAGCTTCCATGATAGCCCAAGGGAGGCTGCCATCTTATCTCTCCTCTTTTGAGCTTCATTCCTTCGTCAGAACATAAAAGGGCATTTGCGTTTAGTGTTCGTGTTGACTACATGCTTCTTTCACCCTTATTAGAACCCATTTCTGACCATTCTTTGAGTTTGGGTTTGAAGTCAAGTTGTGATTTTGATGGGGCTTTCATGGGGTTATGTTCACGGCGTTGTCCCCGACAAAACCTAGTTGTTTCGTCGGATTCGGAGCCGTTCCATTTTGATGGCTTTTGAGATTTTCATCTCAAATTGAGGTAGGAAATGTTTTAGGATTTTATATGTGTTGTATTGAGTGTTTCTCATGATTATACAACTTATATGTATGCCTTGTATCAATTTAGAAAGTTAGTAATTTTTATTTCTTTGTATAAGATTTAAAATTCATGATGATATATAACTTTGATTTGAATTGTGGCATGTTAGAAAATCATGTTTTAATATGTTTGTTAACATATATTAAATTGGTATTGATTGAAAAAAAATTACATATTTTATTTAATATTAAATCCCATGGCCGTACCTTGCATGAATTTGACTTGTGATATGCTTTAAAATTATGTCTTGGCATGTTGGTTAACATACTTTAATTTGAGAGCATTTGGACAAGTATGAAAATCTAAAGATTTTAATTAAAATGATTAATTAAAATCTAATTAAGGGTGCTGTAATGACCCGGTCATTTCCATTCCTTTCATTTTCTCGGATTTTCACGGATATTTTTTTCCGTTGATCTTTTCCTTTCTGAGTTCGGTTTCTCGTCACATAGTGTCATCTTGAGTACTCGGGAATGGTTTCAGAGACTCTTTTCCATGGATTGACGACTTCCTTTGAGGACCGAGTCATTTTCACATTTTCATTTTTGTGACACTATTCACTTTCGTCTTTTTCTCGGTTGTCACTTTGTTAGCATAGCCTCACTTTTCGTGTTCGGATTTGATTCTGGTTTTGCATGCATCCACGATATTTAGATTACATGCTATGTGTATTTTCACTTTTGTAGAAAAGCATGTTAAGTGCTTACTTTTCTTGTAAAGGGTATAGATGCAAGACCTTTTTGTAATTTTCCTAACTTTAGGGGTTTTTGTGTAATTACTGTAAAGTAATTATTTTTCGTCTTAGGGACCATTTTGTAATTTAATTTGGGAGATATTTTCAAAAAGGACCTTTTTGCAATTTCCAGAAAGTGTGACAAGTGTCACACTCTCATTGGTCCACTTGTTGACATGTGTATGGAAACACTTTGAGGCCTTGGATGAGGACATGTGGATGGTGGAGATTTAACCACTTGTTGGCCTAGGATTGGTGCACTTGTTGGCTTGGATGGTTGACAAGTGTAAGCTTGAGATTTAACCTAGGATGGAGCCTTGGATTTGTGACAAGTGTAGGCTCATAATTTGATCTTGCATTAGTATGTGTGTGAGAGGTAGTATAAGAGCACATAGTGAGTGGAGGATCTTTATCCCCTCCACTCACATTTCATCTTCATCATTTTTCATTTCCTTCCTCTCTTGTAAAGAAAACCCTAGCCTCCATGGATGGAGCCTAAAGCCTTAAGTTTTTTACCTTGATTTTTGAGAGCCTTCCATTGATTTCCAAGCTTGAACTTGGGAATACATTTTGTTCCCCTTATCTTCCTCTTCATAACCCTAGAAGGGTTTGCCATTTTGTGTTGATTTTGCCTTGGATTCTAGAGAGACACTTCTCTTGTGAGGTAGGGAATGTTATAGGGTTTTATGTTTGTTGTCTTGCATGTTTTTAATGCTTATACAACTTGTATGCATGTAGTGTATTAATTTGAGAAATTATAATTAATGGTAGTTTGCTTATAACTCATTTTAGACTTGGTAAATGGCATGGCCATGAGTTGATCTTTGATATATATTAATTTTGGTTGATTTAGATGAGTTTTCAAATCTAGAGATTAAATGGATTTAATTTGGTTTAAATTCTAGTAAATTGTGTTTTGCTTGTAATCCATCTTAGACTTGATATATGGTATGACCATGACTTAGTGCTTGATATAAATTAATTTGAGATTATTTGGACAACTTTTGAAATCTAGAGATTTAATTGATTTAAATTAATTAAATTCTATTTGATTATATCTTGCTTATCTTGCACTTTTGATTTGATATATGTAAAGACCATGATATGTTGCTTAACATATATTAATTTGAGGTTATTTGAAATCTAGAGAATTTAATCACCTTATTTAATTAAATTCTATCTAGTGGCTCCATGGATCTATTGGTATTTTAGAAGTTGTTTCTATATTCAAATCATGGACTTGAACTTGTTATGTATTCACTTGATTGTGTTTTGAGCATTGAACAACTTTGTTGTTATTTTTATATTCATGAGAACATGTTTTCTTTATAGAATATATTGATGCCATGTGTAGTGAATTGCACACTTTTTAATTGACATTATGTATGTCATTTTAGAATTGAAACTTTAAGGCATGGATTGTGTGGTCTCAACCTACTTGTGCATTGAAGGTGTTTTCATGTATTATATAAGTTATGTATAAGTTGTGAACTCATTTGGTTTAATTTTGGAATCTTGGAGCATTGTTGAGTTGAGATGGCTAGGGTTTGGTTCCAGTACGGGGACGTGAGTTCTCTAAGTCATTGAGATAGTGCGCACTTAGGGTGGTCTTCCCTGTGGGTTAGTGCCCGGAATAACCATTGAGGTCTCGGCAGAATTCCGAGCTTAGATGTCCAAGTCTTCCATTATTTGTTTTCGCATTCAATTCCAAGTTAACAATCATGTTTATACTGTAACTTGTGGTTTTAGTTATTGGCGATTTTGATGTTGTTAAGTACATCCATACTAAATTGATATATTTAGTTGATTTCACACTTTAAGATTTCTAGTTGATAACCTAGAGAACCTATATCTTGATGTGTGGTATTAGATATTCTAGTTATGCTAAATTGTTATATTTAGTTGATGTTGCATTTTAGACTTCAAGTTGATTACCTTGAGAGTCTATATGTTGTTGCTTTGTGTAAGCATACTCCTATGTTGTTACTTTGTGTAAGCATGACCCTATGTTGCTAAAATTGCATGAATGAGGTGATTGATGATAGAAATGATCCTAGGTAGCTAGGATACTCCTTGAGTCTCACCTTTGACATAAAAGTTAGGTGGAATGAACCACAATAATTAAATCATGCAAACTTGTAAAACGTAGGTCGATGCATGCTCATTTCCTACGAGTAGCTTTATGTTACTCACCCCTACAATACTGGGGCATATTTCAGGTACAAGAATCAAGGTTGCGATTCTCGTCATGCTTGGATGATTGGTGGACTTGAAGATTTTCATTTCTTGTAAAGGTTGGCTTGAAAAGCCATTTGTAGCCTTATATGTCAAAATATGTATATTTGAATTTAAACATGTAATGTGTACATGAGTGCACTCCTTACAATGTACTTGACATGTATAAAATGAGGCCGGAGGCCAATGACATGTATTTGTATTCTATGTAGTTTTGATTTCATGAAATATCATGAGAATATTGAAAAAAATGTTAAGTTTTGTCTCACTATGTTTGCATCAGGTGTGGGAGTTCCATTTTGATTCTTCTGTAGGATCTCATTAATCATGCATGAAGTGTAGCCAAGGGCCAAATGGTAATTTCCAACCATTTGCTAATTTTGGTTTTCAAAATTTCTATTTCAAATTCATTTTCGCCTTTTTGGCCGTCAGGGGGTCGGATTTTGCATCGGTCATTTCTGGGAGCCGCAGACCATTTCCGCATGCACAAAATCGTTTATTACGTTTGCATGCATATTCGTTTCAGCCTAGAAGTGCATTTGGGGTCAAAAGTATGTTTGGTGTAAACTTACTTTTTTTGTCGTTTTGAGCCTAAACTGAGCATAAGGGCATTTTGGGGTTTTTACTTGAAAAATAAAATTTTCTTTTGGCATGGTTGGCTAGAAAACATGATTTTGGTTCGAACCGGGATAGGGTTTCCCTTCCTTCGACTTCAGAACTTGATATCTTTGTCATCCGGACTTCGAATCAAGTGATTCTTGAGTCTATCCTTATTAATTTTTTGTTTTCTTTCCAATGGTGTGCACGGTGGCACCCATTTTAGTATGGAATGACCATTTTTCCCCTAGGTTCATTCTTATCTGTTTTTAATATGTTGCTTCCGTATTTTCTTCCTTTGGGTTTCGTGACCTCGTTGAGGGTCACATTGGTGTCTTAAAGGAGTGTTGTATCTCTAGAGACCATTGTTCTATCTTTTGCTTCCGCATTTTGGATCCATTTTGGGTCATCACAGGACACACTGGGTTGAAAAATCCCGGGTCGTCACAAGTTCCATTGGCCTAATTAAGTGTTTAACTTGATATTTGTGATAACTATGACGTATGTTCTAGCATATGTTAATTTGGAACCATTTGATGTTGTTTTAGAAGTTAGGGATTTGATTATCATGATTTAATTAAATTCTACTTTATTGTTCTTATGGCTTAATCGAGTTTTGATGTGGTGTATGTAATGATCATGCTATATTGTTTGTTATGTATTAATTGGAGGCCATTTGATAGAGATTTGAAACCTAGGGAATTTAATTAGTTTATTGATTAAATTCCGTTTCTATTGTATTATTGATTAACTCATGTATTTGACATTGATAATATGTTTCAAGCATGACTTTTGACTTATAATGGATTTATGAGTTATGTTTCAATATTGGATTCTATTGTTATAGCACGTAACGAATCGTGCTCTGAAGATTCGACATGTGATGTTATTATAGCGCGTAACGAATCGCGCTCTGAAGATTCGACATTGTCATCCTATAGTAGTTGTGGATTTAGAGCATGTGTTATGTGGTTACAACCTACTTGTGCATGAAGGTAGTTTCGTGTACTGTTTAATACATATATAAGTTGTTAACTTATTTATTTTAGAGTTGCTTGGGACATTGTTAAGCTGTGATGGCTAGGGTTTGGCTCTAGTACTGGGACAAAAGTCCTCTAAGTCAAAAGTTCGCGCGTTGGGTAGGCTGCCTGGGGGTTAGTAGCTCCAAATTAGCCCTATAAAGTTCGCGTTGGGTAGGCTGCCTGGGGGTTAGTAGCTCCAAATTTGCCTTGTCTCGGCGGAAATCCGAGATGTGATGTCCAAGTCTTCCACTATTTGATTTCGCATTCAATTCCAAGTTGACAACCAATGTTTAATTGTGACTTGTGGTTTTGGTAATTGGCGATTTGATGTTGTTAAGTACATCCATACTAAATTGATATATTTAGTTGATTTCACACTTTTAGATTGCTAGTTGATAACCTAGAGAATCTATGTCTTGATGTGTGGTATCAGATATTCTAATTATGCTAAATTGTTATATTTAGTCGATGTTGCATTTTAGACTTCAAGTTGATAACCTTGAGAACCACTATGTTGTTGCTTTGTGTAAGCATGCTCCTATGTTGTTGCTTTGTGTAAGCATGACCCTATATTGTTAAAATTGCATGAATGAGGTGATTGATGTTAGAAATGATCTTAGGTAGTTAGGATGCTCCCTGAGTCTCACCTTGATATAGACGTTAGGTGGAATGAACCACAATAATTAAATCATGCAACTTATAAAACTTTAGGTCGGTGCATGCTCATTTCGTACGAGTAGCTTTATGTTACTCACCCCTACGATACTGGGGCATATTTCAGGTACAGGATACAAGATTGGAGATTGCAATTGCTTGGGTGATTTGCTGAGTTAAGCTTCTTTAGAAGCATTCTTGTTTACATGCAAGTGTTAGCATGTTCATGATTTGTTTATGAAATGTAATTTTTCTAACTTGGAGGTTTGACATGTCAAATGTTGTAAATGTATTGTAATGAGGCAATAGGCCATTGTAACACATCTATTTTATCATATTAGATACACTTGCATGCTCACTTTGGCAAACAATACCTTCCTTGATGAAACTAAAACTCTAAGTAGCATTTTTAGGGAGTTTTACCCTATTCTGTTCTAGGGGCATTTTGGGTATTTTACAATGCATTTTTTTTCATTTTTTCTCATAAGTCACATAGAAATCTCAATTTTGAGGGGGGTTTCTTCTTTGTATTTTTCCAGAAAACATCATATTGGCCCTCAAAAATCAATTTTTTTCTGAAAAATCCTTGCTGCCAGGTTTTGCAAATTTTTAGTACAAATGTAGTTGGTACTATTCATCGACTTTTTTTTTAAAATCGTCACGACCGATCCAAAACTTCCGAAGGTATTATGAGTTCATTTTAAGATTGAATTTTCAATTTAGGCAATTTAAAAACCACCCGAAACCCTATTTCCAAAACTTGGGCAGTAGCTCCTCTTGACCTGATTTTCTTGGGGGCATTCTGGGCATTTTACAATGCATTTTTTTTTTTTTTTTTTTTTTGTCTGAGTTTGAGGTAGGAAACTTGATTTTAGGTGGGGTTTCTTCTTTGAGTTTTTCCAAAAAAGTCCGTTTAGATGCCCGTTTTTACTCTCAGTTGCAGCAGTGGTGGATTGTCCTCATCGGGCCGCCACGACATCATTGTTATTTTTGACCTTTCTCCCCCATCCGGACTCCAAATTGAGTAAACTTTTTTTTGAACTTGACTAATTTGTCATTTTCTTTCCAACGGTGTGCTCGATAGCACTTGAATCCACTTTTTACAAAATAACCATTTTGCCCCTAGGTTCTTTTTGTCCGTTTTTGAAATGACACTTCTGCATTTGTTTCCTTTGGGTTCCGTGACCTCATTGAGGGTCACATTGGTGTCTTAGAGATGCATTGTATCTCTAGAGACCATTGTTTCACCTTTCGCTTCCGCATTTCAGATCTACTATCGGGTCATCTTTTGGTCATCACTGATGCACTAGGTTTACAAAACTTGGGCCGTCACATAGATTATGAACAAAAGCATGCATACAAGTTGTATAAGCATCAATAGCATACAACACAACAAAAATAATAACCTATAACATCCCCTACCTCAATTTGAGATGAAAATCTCAAAAGCCACCAAAATGAAACCGCTCCGAATCTGACAAAACTTTGGGGTTTTGTCGAGGACAACACGGTGAACAATAAACTCCAAAGAGGATATACCTAAATCCTAACTTGACCTCAAATCCGAACTCAAAAAATGGCCAAAAATGGATTCTAATAAGGGGGAAAGATGCACATAGTCAAGACAAGCATAAAACACAAAGGCACTACGACTTTTTAACAAAGGGCAGAAGGTTTAATTGAGAGAAGAAGGGTGGAAGCCCCCTTTGGGCTGCCATGGATGTTACTAGATGTCCATGAAGAGAGGGGAAGATGACTTTTTAATTTTATAACCTCCTATTTATAGTAAAACCCTAAAAGTGCCCAAAAGGGCTTCGCCGGGTCCGAAAAAGTGGAATTTACGCAAACGCGCTCAAACGGCAAAACTCCATGAACAAAAAAGAACCAAAATGAGAAAAGATGAACAACGGAAGAAACATCATTGAAAACCGAGTCCCGAACAGAAAGATATGCCTTGAACAAGTTCGGCGGCAACTAGGGCTGGAAACCCTAAAACTAGGGGAAAATGACCAGCATGAAATTCTAAGAGTACATGACTCGACAAAAAGTAAAAATGAATCCCATACGAGGATCCAGGCTCAAAACGAGGCATTTTTACAATAACTTTCATTAATTGCACAATGGCCCCTCCAAAAAATGAAAACTGCATTAATCATCCAGAATGAAAATATCTTCCAAAAATATTTTCTTAAAA
Organism: Cornus florida; assembly: GCF_030987335.1. Lineage (NCBI taxonomy): Eukaryota > Viridiplantae > Streptophyta > Magnoliopsida > Cornales > Cornaceae > Cornus > Cornus florida. The sequence goes on from NW_026775577.1 coordinate 70,077,392, forward strand.
ACCTCAAAAATAAAATATCTTCAAAAGATATTTATGAAAAACACCCAAGAAAAGAAGAAGATTCTGAAAAACTATGCATCCATGCCCCTACGGACACCGAGAGCAACCGGAGTACTTTACTCCAAAAGCAAAGATATGTATTTCGTAGAAACCACTTAGAAAGAAGATATGTGAAGTCAAAAACCAACTCCGAACATAGAAAGTGAGGTAATGCTAACAAAGTGACAAACAGGGAAAAGGATAAAAAGTGAATAGTGTCAAAAAATGAAAATTGCATAAATGACTCAATCCTTAAAGGAAGTTGTTAATCCAAAAGAAAGAGACCCATAAACCATTTCCGAGCACTCGAGATAACACTAAGTGATGAGAAACCAAACACAGAATAGAAAAGACAACGAAAAAAATTTATCCGCAAAATTTGAGAAAAAAATGAAAGGAAAGAAAATGATCGGGTCATTACACGACTAATACACTTCTTAGGCTTCAAAGAAGCTCCCATAAAGTTTCTAAACCCAAACTCCAAACTTTATTTTTCAGTATACAATGCCCCCGTGCACGCCGGGGTTAACACTATGGTGCTGGGGTGCATGCCGGGGTGCTGGGGTATGCGAGTGAGGAGTCATAATGGGAAAAATTAACTTAAGGGACCTCCAAATCCAAATCTGTCTCGACCAATACACTTCTTAAAACTAATGCCAGCATAAGAAAAGCTCTCTTCAACTCCTCAACTTTCATTGTGGCAAATTTTTCTACAAGGACTTTCTTATCTAGATTTATGTCTAGCTTCGAGTGTCGACCCTTCTTTGGAAGGACAATGAGATTCCTAGGCTCCACTTCTTAAAATTAAAAGGAATTGACATAAGGGCACCACCAGAAGTGTGACGGCCTTGGTTTTTTAAGCAAGTGCATCCTGTGATGAACCAAAGATTGACCCGATAATAGATCCAGATGCGGAAGCAAGAAACAAGATAACGGTCTCCCAAGGCACAACACACCTCTAAGATACTTTGATGACCTTCCATGAGGTCGTGAAACTCAATGAGAACTAACGTGGAAGTAAAAGATTAGGAAAACGACAATTAAGTCCCAGGGGCAAAATAGTTATTTTTAAAAATATAGATTCAGGTGCCATCGAGCACACCGCTGGAAAGACAACAAAAAACTAATCAAGATGGACTCAAGAATCGCATGATTCAGAGTCTAGACAAAGGAGAAACAACATGACGAAGAAAAACGAGCACTTAAGGCTAAAAGGGTAAACTGGTAACTATCTAGAAAGATTCGGGTGTAACCGAGTACACCGCTGGAAAGACAGTGAAAAATTAGACAAGTTCAAAAAAAATTTCACACGATTTGAAATCTGAACGAAGGAGAACGAGCGAAAACAAAAATTGACGTCTCTACGTCGAGACAGGGCCCCACGAGCACCCCACGAGCATCGCACGAGCATCCTGACAAGCACCATGACATGCTAGGGAAAAAAAAACGAATTTTTCTAGAAAAACACAAAGAAAACTCCCCCTAAAATCGATTTTTCTACCCAACATAGTGAAAGGAAACGAAAAAACACACTGCAAAATTCCCAAAATTCCCCTAGATCAGAAGAGGTCAAGAGGGCGAAAAGCTGCTACAGGATCTGTCCACATCTGAGAGCAAAAACGGGCTATCAAACTAATTTTTCTGGAAAAACACGAAGAAAAAACCCCTCCCAGAATCAAATTTTCTACCCGACTTAGTGAGAGAAAATGGAAAAAATACACTGTGAAATAACCAAAATGCCCCTAGATCAGTAAAGGCTTAAAAACTCAAAAAATGCAACTTTGCACCAAGTATGCATTTGACCCTAAATGCATTTCTAGATTGAAACGAATGTGCACACAAGTGTAATAAATGATTCTAAGTATGCGGAAATGGTCCGCAGCTCCCGAGAAACCCCGACTCAAAATCCGACCCCCTGACGGCCAAAAATGATGAAAATGAACTTGGAATGGAAAATTTGAGATCCAAAATTATAAAATGGAGTTAAATTTCTGTTTGGCCCTTGGTCACACTTCATACATGATTAATAAGACCCTACGAAAGAATAAAAACGGAATTCTCACACCCAATGCAAAAGTAATGAAGTAATGACTTATGAATTTTCAAGGTTTTCATAACATTTCATGAAATTAAGAATTACATAAGATGTAATATAAATGTCATTGGCGTCCAGCCTCATCTCATACAAGTCAACTACATCGTAAAAGGTCTACTTATGTGCACATTACGCGTATGGAATAAAAGATACAAGTTTTGACATATAAGGCTACAAAATGACATTTCATGCTAACATTTGCATGAAATGCAAACTTAAAAGCTACAAACCATCCAAAGAATGATGAGCATCACGAACTAAGTCTTCGTACCAGATAAATGTCCCCGGTAACTTTAGGGTGAGTAACATAAAGCTACTCGCAGGAGATGAGCATGCATAGACCTAGCATTTTAGAATAATATCACCTTAAGGTGAAACATGTTAAAGGGGCTCATGCCACCTAATGTCTATGTCAAGATGAGACTCAGGGAGCATCCTAAGCTACCTTTGATCATTCCTAGCATAAATCATATCATCCATCTAATTCAAACAATGTGGAAGCATGTTAAACGAAACAAGAAGATATAGATTCTCAAAGCCATCAACTTGAAATCTAAAATATGAAAACAACTAGAGTGGATCATGCCACCTAACATTTATGTTCCAAATGAATCTATAGGATCATTCCTAAGCTACGTTAGAACATCAAAACACAAATCGCAATATCGATGCCATTAACCAACATTGGAACCTCTAATACAACGCATAAAGCATGATTTCTCAAGGTAAACATCCTGAAACTTAAAACGGGAAATCAAATAAGGAACAACAAGTTACAACATCATCTAGTTAGCAACTTGAAATGAAAAGTGATATCAAATAAGGTGAATACTCGGACATCATGCCAGATTAAACCGACAACGTGGATACTTTAGGGTTATTAGCCCACGGATAACCTCCCTATATGTGCACTAGACTTGTAGAAGGACAATCCCCCATACTAGAACCATATCCTAGCCGTAGTCATACAACGGCATCCCTAAGTTTCCAAAATCAAGAAGTTATGCAACAACGTATATATTAACATGTATGTACAAGATAATCAACTATCTACCACGCACAACCAAATTTGGAAACACATACAATACATGCTCTAAGTCCGCAACTACTATGGCATGATAAATGTCGAATCTTCATTGTGCGATTCGTTACACGCTATAACAATGTTACTCAATATTGAAAACATAAACTCATGAATCTAAATATAACAACAATGTTAACCAATGCTTAAAATATAACCAAGTGAATGTACAACAAGTCCAAGTCCATGATTTAAACAAAGAAACAACTTCCAAAACACAATTAAATCCATGGAGCAATTAGATATAACTTAATTAAATGAAAATAATTAAATTCTCTAGATTCCAAATCAATTACAAATAACCTAAAATCAATACATGTTAAAGGACATAGCATGGTCATCACCTATATCTATTCAAAAACTTAATTAGGTTATTGGAACAATAAAGTAAAATTTAATTAAATCATGATAATTAAATCTCTAGATTCTAAAGCAACTTCAAATGGTCCCAAACTAACATATGCTAGTAAACAAGTCCTAGTCATTACAAATATCAAGTTTAAAACTTAATCAAGCCAATGGAACCATTAAAAAGATTTTAATTAATTCTTTTAACTAAAATGTCTAGATCTTTAAACTCACCCAATTGCTCTCAAATTGAAATATGTTAAAGGATATGCTAAGACTTAATTTAAAAGCATATCTCAAGTTACTTCCATGCAAGATTCGACCATGAGAATTAAACATGCATACAAGAAAATAATTAAATAAAAATTTCAAAACCTATTTAAATATTCTCATTTTAATCTAGAGGAAAGAACATAGCGTGCTCATCCACAATATCAAGTTAAAAATTCAATTAAGTGATTAGAACACTTAAAATAAATTTAATTAATCTAATTAATTAATTTTCTCTAGATTTTTAAACCACTCAAAATATTCCCAAATTTACATATGTTAAAGAACATATTAAGACCCAATTTAATATCACATTATAAGTTGATTTCAAGTTAGTTACAACCATGTGAATTTAAATCTTCATACAAGAAAAATAATAAAGGAAAGGTTTCAAAACCTAATCAAATATTCCCGATTTAATATATGTGAAAGTATATGGTGTGCACATCAACAATATCAAATCGGAATTCTAATGAAGTGAATATTGCATTTGGAAAAAATTAATTAATCAAATTAATTAATTATCTTTATATTTTAAAAAATCTTTAAATACTCTCAAATTCATATATGTTAAAGAGTATGCTAGAGCCTAATATAATATGACATCATATATTTATGACGGCCCAAGTCTTTATGACCCGGTGCGTCAGTGATGACCCAAAAGTTGATCCATTAATGGATCCCGAATGCGGAAGCAAAAATAGAAACCAAGTCTCTAAAGATACAATGTGTCTCTAAGACGCCAAAGTGACCTTCCATGAGGCCACGGAACTCAACGAGAACTAATGCGGAAGAAAAAGATCAAAAATAAACCAAGTATGCCTCCAAGGGTAAAATGGTCATTTCACATGAAATGGAAGTCTAGAGAGATGTACGTCATCCCTAAGACACAAAAGTAGCTCCCCGAGGAGTCCCGAGACTAAAAGGAAACAAGAAGGGAACAAGGGTTTCAAAACTCTGTAATGACCCGGTCATTTCCTTCCTTTCCTTTTTCCTCAGAATTTTACGGATTAATTTTTTTCGTTGAAATTTCTTTTCTGAGTTTGGTTTCTTGTCACTTAGTGTTGTCTTGAGTGCTTGGAAATAATTTTTGAGACTCTTTCCTTTGGATTGACAACTTTCTTTAAGAACTGAGTCATTTCCGCATTTTTCGTTTTTCGACACTATTCACTTTTCATCCTTTTCCCTAATTTGTCTTTTCCCCGTTTGACACTTTTTGGTACAACCTCACTTTTCATGCTTGAAGTTGGTTTTTGACTTCACGTACCTTCATCTTGAGTGGTTTCCACGAAATACGTATTTTTACTTTTGTAGAAAAGTACCATGGTTGCTCCCGGTGTCCACAGGAGCATGGATGCAAAGTTCTTTGGAAAATTTTTCTTTTCTTGGGGTGCTTTTCATAAATATCTTTTGAAGATATTTTATTTTAGGGATTTTTAAGAAAATATTTTTTGAAGATATTTTCATTCTGGGTCATTAGTGCCGTTTTCACTTTTTGGAGTAATTAATGAAAGTTACTGCAAAAATAACTTATTTTGAGCCTGGATCCTCGTATGGGGTTCATTTTCACTTTTCATTGAGTCGTGTACTCATAAAATTCTCTTCTGGTCATTTTTTTCCAGTTTCAGGGCTTTTGGCCCCGGTTGCCGCTGAACTTGTTTGGGGCATATCTCTCTGTTCAGGACTCAATTTTTTACACCATTTCTTCCATTATTCATATTTTCTCATTTTGAATCTTTTTCGTTCACGGAGTTTTTCCATTTGAGCGCGTCTGCTCAAATTTCACTTTTCCGGACCCAGCGAGGCCCGTTCGGGACACTTTTTGTGTTTTCTATAAGTAGGGGGTTATGAAATTAAAAAGTTATCTTCTCCTCACCTCAAGCATGACCAGTAGCTCCCATGGCAGCCCAAGGGGGGCTTCCACCCATCTTCTCTCAATTAAACCTCCTTCCCTTTGTTAAAAAGTCAAAGGGCCTTTGCGTTTTGTGGTTGTCTTGACTACGCACATCTTTCCCCCTTATTAGAACCCACTTTTTGGCTAAATTTTGAGTTCAGGTTTGAGGTCAAGTTAGGATTTTGATATGTCTTCCTTGGGGTTTAATGATCATGGTGTTGCCCCCGATAAAACCCCGAAGTATCGTCGGATTTGGAGTGGTTTCGTTTTGGTGGCTTTTGAGATTTTCATCTCAAATTGAGGTAGGGGGTGTCTTAGGTTTATATTAATGTTGTATTGATTGTCATATAAGCATATACAACTTGTAAGCATGCATTTGTTCAAGTTTTAGATTTTAATTTAATTATTTTCTATGTTTAAGATTTAATTCTCATGAAGGTGTGTACCTTAGAATTAAATTGTAGCATACTAGTAAATTAGGCCTTGGTATGTATATCAACATATATTAAATTGGGAGCATTTGAATAAGAAATGCAAATTTTATTTAATATTTATCTTTTGTGAAAGATTAATTCACATAGTTGTAACAAGCATGAAATCAACTTGTAATGTGATATTAAAATAGGCCTTGGTATGTTCTTCAACCTATGTAAAATTGAGGACATTTAGAGTTCTTTGAAAATCTAGAGAAAATTAATTAATGAGTTTAATTAATTTTATTTTAGGTGTTTTAATCCCTTGATTCGATATTTGATGTGATATATGTGAAGACTATGCTATGTCCCTTAACATATATTAATTTGAGATTATTTGGGATTCATTTGAAATCTAGAGAATTTAACTATTTTAGTTAATTAAATTCTATCAACTTGTTCCATGGATTTAACTATGTCTTAAAAATTGTTCCTATGTTTAAATCAAGGAATTGGACATAGTATGATATAGGATATCTTTATCTTGCAGGACTTGTTTAAATATATCTTGTGTAGGTATATAGCTTGTTAGAATGTTACAATTGTTTACCTTGCAAGCTAGTTTCTAAATTGTAGCTTATTTAATACTTGTGGCTTAGGATGGTAATTTGGTTCAATTGTTGTAAAATATTCTTGCTTTGGGTATAAATTCCATATTGAAGACATGACATGTCATATGCTACATAGACTTGAATTCTAGGACATGGTTTGTATGGATTCAACCTTACTTGTGCAAGGAATGTGGTAACTTGTATTTGATTTTGTACACGTTTTGAACTTATTGATTTTGGAAAGCTCGTGAGGACATAATTTATGTTATGGCTAGGGTTTGGCTCTAGTACGTGGACAAGTGTCCTCTAAGTCCTAAGTGCGCATTATATGGTACCTTGTGGGTCGTAATTACCCAAAAATACTTGTTTGGTCTAGCGACCGCATGTCCTAGCCTTTCCACTATTTGATTTCGTATTTAATTTCAAGTTGTTAATCATAGATTACTTATAACTTGAGAATTGATGCTTACTTTGGGCATTTGAATCCTATATAGTATACTTGAACTTATATACTTGGTCCATGAGTTTAAATTTCATTTAGTATACTTGTGCCGTGTATACTTGTCGTATGCGTATTTTGTTTAGCGTAGTATACTTATGTTTGTATATTTGATTTATAAGTACTCTATATATTTATCGAATACTTGTGTATGTATGTTAGATATTGTTTTTCTTGTTTAACATGATTTAGGGTATTTGAACACGTATGCTGGTATGTCATGTATCATGTTTTAGTACGGTTTAGTGTACTTGAGCATGTATATTTGTATGTCGTTATTCAATTCAATTGCATGAGTAGCTTAGGATGATCCGTGAGTCTTATTTTGACATAGACATTAGGTGGCATGAGCCATTTTAACATGTTTCACCAAAAGGTGATATAATTGTAAAATGTTAGGTCGATGCATGCTTATCTCTTACGAGTAGCTTTATGTTACTCACCCACGTAGTTGGGACATATTTCAGGTACAGGGACCTTGATTTGGGATGCACACTATGCCATGGAAGCTTCATAGACTTGAAGTATCATTTTCATGAAAATGTTAGCATGAAATGCTATTAGTCGCTCATATGTCAAAACTTGTATTATTTGATTCCATATATATAAATTTTTACACAAGCACACTCTTCTCAATGTATTTGACATGTATGAGATGAGACCGGAGGCCAATGACATTTATAATGCATTTTATGTAACTCTTGATTTCATGAAATATTATGAAAATATTGAAAAATCACAAGTCATTGTCTCACCATTGTTGCATCAGGTGTGGGAAGTCCATTTTTATTCTTTCATAAGGTCTCATTAATCATTTTTGAAGTGTGGCAGAGGGCCAGACAGTAATTTGAAATCATTTGATAATTTTGGTTTTCAAATTTTCCATTTCTTGTTCATTTTTACCTTTTTGGCCGTCGGGGGGTCTGATTTTGTATCAGCAGTATTTTTAAGCCGTGGACCATTGTAGCATGTCCAAATAGGTAAGTTACGTTTGTGTGCATGATCCTTTTCAAGAAAAACCCTTTCCTTTGTGATTTGAGCCTCCTATGGACTCATTTTACAATTTTCATGCATAATCTAATTTTAGGGCATTCTGGGATTTTCCTTCAAGAAATAAATTCCGGTCTTCATATGGTCACTTAGAAAACGTGATTCTAAGGGGGGTTTCTTCTTCATGTTTTTCCAGAAAATGTCGTCTTGGTACCGGAAATCCATTGCAAAGTTCAGCTTTCAGTTTTACATTTAGCAGCTTTATGACCCTCATGACCAGATTTCATGGAGGGGCATTTTGGGCATTTTACAGCGAGCTTTTTTTCATTTTCTATCATGCTACTGGGTATAAAATTTGATTTTGGGGGGGTTTTCTTTTTCATGTTTTTCCAGAAAAATTCATCTTCTAACCCATTTTAGCTCTCAGATCAAGACAGTCACTGTAGCAGCTTTTGCCCTCTTGTCCAGCTCTGATCTAGGGGCATTTTGGGGATTTCAAAGTACTTTTTTTTTTTTTTTTTTTGTTTCTGTCTATGTTGTCGGTTAGAAAACTCGATATTAGGGGGGGTTTCTTTTTCGTGTTTTTCCAGAAAAACTCGTTTCGACCTCCGTTTCAAGCCTCAGTTCTGGAAACTCATATTTTTTTCTTGTTGTCAGCATGTGCATGCCCTTGGGAGCCGGCATGGGCACTGGGCGCGCATGGGGATGCCATGGCCTTCGTCGGGCCGCCGCAACATCTCAACTTCAAACACTCGTTTCTCCCTCATCCGGACTCCAACTCAAGTGAATTTTTTTTTGAACTTGACTAATTTTTCACTGTCTTCCCAACGGTGTGCTCATTTGCTCCTGGATCTTCCTGAATAATTACCAGTTTACCCTTTTAGCCTTAAGTGCTCATTTTTCTTCGTCTTGCCATTTCTCTTTCGTCCGGACTCCGAATCATGCGATTCTTGAGTCCATCTTGGTTAGTTTTTCATTGTCTTTCCAGTGGTGTGCTCTGTGGCACAGGAATCCATACTTTCAAAAATAATTATTTTGCCCCTGGGGGCTTATTTGTCATATTTTTGATCTTTTACTTCTGTATTAGTTCTCATTGAGTTCCACGACCTCATGAAAGGTCACTTTGACTTCTTAGAGTTTTGTTTTCTGTGATGGCTCAAGTTTTAAATATAAAAACAACTTCCAAAATGCAATTAAATCCATGGAGTAATAAAATAGAATTTAATTAGACATAAATAGTTAAATTCTCTAAATTCCAAGTTAATCCCAAATAACCTCAATTTAATATATATTGAAGGACATGTCATGGTCATCACATATATAACATCAAATGACAATTTAAGTGATTAAAGCACTTAAAACAAAATAAATCAAGCTAATTAATTAATTTCCTCTACATTTTTAAACAATTCCAAATGCCCTCAATTTAATCTATGTTAGAGAACATCCCAAGGCCTATTTAAATACCACATTATAACTTGATTTCATGCTTGATACAACTATGTGAATTAAACTTTCACTAAAGATAAATATTAAATAAAAGTTGTAATTCTTAATCAAATATGCCAAATTTAATATATGTTAACCAACATATCTAAGCATAATTTTCTAGCATGTTACAATTCAATTCCAAGTCATACATATCCTTGAGCATTAAATCCTTTACAAAAAAATTAATTAAAATTAAATTCCAAGATTTATACAAATCAGGCATACAAGTTGTATAAGCATATATAATCATCAATACAACATAAATATAATCCTAAGACACCTCCTACCTCAATTTGAGATGGAAATCTCAAAAGCCATCAAAACGAAACGGCTCCGAATCCGACGAAACTCCTAGGTTTTGTCGGGGACAACACGATCTATATGAATCTCCAAGAATCCCCATGAAAATACAAACTTGGCCTAAATCCCAAACTCAAAATTTGGCCAGAAATGGTTTCTAATAAGGGGTAATGGTAGACCACGACGAGGCGAGCAATAAATGCTAAGGCCGAAGGATTTTAACTTAGGAAAAGTAGGTTAAAGGAGGAGAGAGAAGATGGCAGCTCCATGGGCATCCATGGCTGCCTTTTGTCGTGCAAGGAGAGGAGGAAGAAGAAGAAAATCTGATTTTTCTTCTTTAAGGCACCTATTAATAGTAAATCACAAAAAGTGCCCCGAAAGGGCCCCGCCGAATCTGGAAAAGGAAATTTTGTGCAAACGTGCTCAAATAGCAAAACTCCATGAATGAAAAAGATTCAAAATGAGAAAATATTGACAACGAAAGAAACGGCATCGAAAACTGAGTCCCGAGCGGAAAGTTATACCCCGAACAAGTTCCGCGGCAACCGAGTCCAGAAACTCTGAAACTGGAGAAAAACGACTAGAACGGAATTCTATGAATTTACAAGTCAACAAAAAGTGAAAATGAATCCCGTACGAGGATCCAGGCTCCAGACGACATATTTTGCAATAACTTTCATTAATTACACAACGGCCCCTCCAAAAATGGTTAACTGTGAAACTGCCCCAGAAGATATTTTCTTAGATGCCCCTGAAATAAAATATCTTCAAAAGATATTTATGAAAAACACCCCAAGAAATGAAATTAATTCCAAAGATTTATGCATCCATGCCCCTATGGGCACGGGGAGCAATCAGAGTACTTTCTTGCAAAAGTAAAGATACGTATTTCGTAGAAACCACTCACGATAAGGATACGTGAAGTCAAAAACCAACTCCAAGCATAAGAAGTGAGGTTGTGCCAAAAGCTAACAAACGGAGATAAAATGAAATAGGGAAAATGAAAGAATAGGAAAAAGACGAAATAGCGCATAGTGTCTAAAAACGAAAAATACGAAAATGACTCGGTCCTCAAAGGAAGTTGTCAATTCATATGAAAAAGTCTCAGAAACCAATTCTGATCACTCGAGATGACACTAAGCGATGAAAAACTATCCACAGAAAAGAAAAGACAACGGAAAAAATTTATCCGCAAAATTTGAGGAAAAAGGGAAAAGAAAGAAAATGACCGGGTTATTACAACCTTCCCACCTTATAGGGATTTTGTCCCCAAAATCCAGCCCCAACAAAACAAAAGGCAAAACAATGATAACTACGGCGTACATCTCCGAGTACCCCAAACAACATGCAACAAAAACAACCCCAAAGCTGAAAGACAACGCTCAAGCCAATGACATTTGCACCCACGTGCTTACGACTGGACAACCTGTCAAAAGAAAAATGACAGCACGGCCACACGATGAGTCAAAGGTCACTCACAGAACCCAACACCAGACAAAGGAACGGAAGACAACAACCGTAAGCATTTCTCCTGATGAACCATCATACGATCCAAAAATAACCCAAAAAGAACTCAAAGATCTTCACAGATCAAATCAAAGTACAAAACAAGGAAAACATGGCAGTACGAATAGCGACCAGAACCCGCTTACACTTACTCGTCAATAAGGTAGCATGACAGTATAAGGCACTAATTCATAACCTGCCCCCCACTAGGTCTACCCATGAAACCTCTCGATACAAATGACATCAATGTCGTGAATCATCATTACCAAAAGCACTACGGGAACTAGGCATCTTGTGAGAGTTGGGGTAGCTAATCCTAAAACTCTGACAACAATGTCATAGGCACCGCTAAGCTTAAGGTCCGAAGTCCTTAATACAACAAAACTAATAACTCCAACGCCTCAAAATATTCCTATTAACAACCTCAATCAAAAGTCCAAAGTCTAACAAGCAAAACATCATCTCCAAAATCCCAGATATCATCCTGAAATAGATCAACTATGAAACCACACTGAAATCAAACATCGGATCAAAATCCCTACTACGGATGACCAAATCCTCAAAATACAAGTCTACTAAGTGGTACACACATCAAGTCCTGACAACCAAAGTCACAAAATGAATCTCTCAAACCCGTGTTTGGCATCACCAAGCTAAATCAAAATCTTTTAATTTTAATTCACAATCAGTCATCGAAACCAAAACTATGCCTAGCCATAGCTAGACGAGAAAAATCCATAAACAAGCCAAATCCAACAGCGATCTTCCAAAACTTCTCCTAAGAGTCAACCACATCTAAGTCTCCAAAAACCAAAGCAAGTCTCCAAAGGACATTCTCAAAAAAGTATCAAGTTCACCTCACGAATTAAATAAATCCTCAATCAATTGGACACAAGTCCCCGAAAAATGATCTCACATCAATCAACTCACTCTAAGCATCACAACTTCTTCAACAACCATGGCAAAACTCCCTAGGGAAAGACATGAAAGAAAGGAAACCACCAGTCCTAAAAAGGATAACACCACGACTCCACCTCTGAAATGAATGACAATAAGGTCAAAGACTTCACCCCCAACATGAAAGTAAGTCGACCAAAATCCATCAAATCCTCGCTAAAGACTTAAAACGACAACGATGATCCTCACGGACCAACCAACCCCAAAACTGCGTACAAGCCGACGAAGAGAAGAGACTCACTCCTTGTGAAGTCCCAACCACAAACCCAGAAAAAAGAGGAATGCCATTCTCCCACTTCCCACCTTAAAGAAATGGACAGCTCAAGACCAAACAAATGTGATAACTCCTCTATAAGGAATCTCACAACAAAATCGGACACACTACGTACGACTGAGGGAAACAAAAAGGAGAATCAATCACGGAAGTCATGCATATGACAAGGAATGCAACTACCAAATAAATAAATCTACTCACATAGATAAAACCAAAGGTACATGCGGCACGTCTCCACGTAAGCACACAAGTCATGTCACAAAAATGCAGTAACAATATGGCATCTCTAAGCATATAAAGAAGGCATGCTAAAGCCACATAACAAGAAAGCAAATGTGGATAGACCTCTATCTACTCATACATCACAATAACATAAATCATACTACTAACATGGTAGTAAATGACGCTACAATGAACCTTATGGACATCGTGTCCTATAGTGTCTAGAGTGTCTAGGTAGAAGGAATGATCGGCCCTAGCCATAACTGTCTCCAAAAACCAACACAACAACAACCTTTCTCAAAACAAACATGAGCCCTTACCACGATGGTAAGACTCTAACAATCCATTTCCAGTCCAAAGGTGACACTACAAGTGACACTAACAGTGCAATGCTCTCACCAACCCTAAACATCAATCAATCAACTTGATCCCAAAAGCGTTACCACGCAAGGAGAACTTAAATGAAATGGCTACTCTAGCCATATAATCGAACAATTAAAACAATTTCCAAAATCATCCTCAAAATGACCATCAATCACTGACCAAAAGGATTACACCTGTCGGAATAAAACCCAATGTTGATTCCATCCGAACTGCACTCGTAGCTTGCCAGTACGATAGCATGATAGTGCCATGCACCCGCCCACAACGTACCCGCCCATGAAAATTACAATCTCAAAGGAACCTTCCAAAACAACCAAGGATCCCAAAAGGTCCAAAACCTAACCATGGCCTAAAATCAACAAATCTAGTACTACGGTTGTGCCTAATGGCTCACCCCACGAGAGCCTAAACAAAATGTGTCTCTCCACCTACCTCGAAACCAACTATAGGTCAACAACAACCTAAACTACAATACAACCGTGACTACAATCACCATCAACCTCCACTCGTGCATTAATGACCAATCTCGTGTCATGCCAAATATACAACACAATTATGAATATGCGAATCTAATCTAGCATACATCATATGTCATGCTCTTTAAAGTCGAATCAAAACAAGTTAAACAGATAGCATACAACCTATAGCACATAAGCACCTAAACATGTTATCAAACCAAAACATGTTATCAAGAATCATATAAGCACGTAAAACAAAGCAATAGAAATGTAATATGCACCCAAAACTCGTCATCCCAAGGTATTCAAACGTGGGACCTTTGATACCACTTGTGACGGCCCAAGTTTTGTAAACCCGGTGCGTCAGTGATGACCAAAAGATAACCCGATAACGGATCCAAAATGCGAAAGCGAAAGGTGAAACAACGGTCTCTAGAGATACAATGCGTCTCTAAGACACCAATGTGACCCTCAATAAGGTCATGGAACCCAAAGGAAAACAAATACAGAAGTGTCGTTTCAAAAACGGACAAAAAGGAACCTAGAAGCAAAATGGTCATTTTACAAAAAAGTGGATTCAAGTGCTATCGAGCACACCAATGGGAAGACAATGAAAAACTAATCATGATGGACTCAAGAATTTCATTATTCAGATTTCGGACGAAAGAGAAACGATAAAACAAAGAAAAACGAGCAATAAAGCTAAAAGGGGTAAACTGGTAATTATCCAGAAATATCTGGGTGCAACCAAGCGCATCGTTGGATAGACAATGAAAAATTAATCAATTTAAAAAAAAAAAATTCACCAGATTTGGAGACCGTATGAGGGAGAAAGGCCAAAAACAAAATCGACGTCGCAGCGGCCCGACGAAGGCCGTGATAGCTACAGTGCCGTCAACCCACTACGGCTGCAACTGAGAGTAAAAACGGGCATCTAAACGGGCTTTTCTAGAAAATATCAAAGAATAAATCCCCCCTAAAATCAAGTTTCCAACCTCGAACGCAGAGGGAAACAAAAAAAAATGCATTGCAAAATGCCCAGAATGCCCCCAAGAAAATCTGGTCAAGGGGGTAAAAATTTCTCCGAGCTGCTGCCCAAAGAAAGGAACAGGGCTTCGGGAGGTTTTTAAATTGCCTAAATTGAAAATGCAATCTTAAAATACACCACAAGACCCACGGAAGTTTCGGATCGGTCGTAACACTTTTCAAAAAAAAGTTGATGAATAGTACCAAGTACATTTGCACTAAAAATCTGCAAAACCTTGCAGTAAGGATTTTGCGGACAAATATGGATTTTTGAGGGCCAAGATGGCATTTTCTGGAAAAACACAAAGAAGAAACCCCCTAAAAATTGAGTTTTCTACATGAGTTGCAAAGAAAAATGAAAAAAACACATTGTTAAATACTCGAAATGCACCTGGAACAGAATAGGGTAAAACTCTCTAAAAATGCTACTTAGAGTTTTTGTTTCATCAAGGATGGTGTTGTTTGCCAAAGTGAGTATGTAAGTGCATGCAATATAATAAAATAGATGTATCAACATGGGCTAAAGCCTCTTTACATTCCATTAACAAGTTTTAGCGTACAAAGCCTCCATAGTTGATAAAAATACATTTTCAAGCAAAATATGACACCAATTGAATACAAGTGCAAATATAAACTTGCTTGACCCTTAGCCACTTGTCCTATATGTCAAATGCATTAAAAGGAGTGTACTTATGTACACTTTACATACGTAGAATCAAAGAATACAAGTTTGATACATAATGCTACCGAACGATCCAAGGTAATGAAATCTTCAAGTCTTGAGTCCTGTACCTGAAATATGCCCCAGTATCGCAGGGGTGAGTAACATAAAGCTACTCGTAGGAGATAAACATGCATCGACCTAGCATTTTACAATTTTATCACCTTAAGGTAAAACATATCAAAGGGGTTCATGCCACCTAACGTCTATGTCAAAATGAGACTCCGGAAGCATCCTAAGCTACCTTAAAACATTTCTAGCATAATCACATTGTTCATGCAATTCAAACAACATGGAAACATGTTATACAAAGCAACATGATATAGATTCTCAAACTCTTCAACTTGAAATCCAAGATACGAAAACAATAAGAGTGGGTCATGCCACCTAACGTCTATGTCCAAAGTGAATCTATAGGATCATTCCTAAACTACATTTGAACATCAAAACACAACGTATGATATCGATGCAATTTAACCAACATTGGAACTTCTAATACAATGCTTAAAGCATGATTTCTCAAAGTTAACATCTTACAACTTAAAATGGGAAATCAAACAAAGAACAACAAGTTACGATATCATCTAGTTATCAACTTGAAATGAAATACGAAATCAAACAAAGTGGATACTCGGACCGTCACGCCGGATCAGACCGATAATATAGTTACTTTAGGGTTACTAGCCCATGGGTAACCTCCCTATGTGCGCACCAGACTATATAGAGGGACAATCCCCCGTGCTAGAACCAAGTCCTAGCCGTAGCCAACAACGAAATCCCTAAGTTTCCAAAATCAACAAATTGTGCAACAACGTATATATATCAACATATATATACAAGATATCAACCATTTACTAAGTATAACCCAAATTTTGGAAACATATACAATACATGCTCAAAGTATACAACTACTATGGCATGAAAGATGTCAAATACAAAGTGTGCAATTCCTTACACATAGCACCAATATATTAAATAAGGAAAAACATATTCTCATAAATATAAAAGTAACAACTATGTTATCCAATACTCAAAAGTAATCAAGTGAACATACACCAAATCCAAATCCATGATTTAAATATAAAAACAACTTCCAAAATGCAATTAAATCCATGGAGTAATAAAATAGAATTTAATTAGACATAAATAGTTAAATAATCTAAATTCCAAGTTAATCCCAAATAAACTCAACTTAATATATATTGAAGGATATGTCATGGTCATCACATATATAACATTAAATGAAAATTTAAGTGATTAAAGCACGTAAAACAAAATTAATCAAGCTAATTAATTAATTTCCTCCACATTTTTAAACAATTCCAAATGCCTTCAATTTAATCTATGTTAGAGAACATCCCAAGGCCTATTTAAATACCACATTACAACTTGATTTCATGCTTGATACAACCATGTGAATTAAACTTTCACTAAAGATAAATATTAAATAAAAGTTGTAATTCTTAATCAAATGGACCAAATTTAATATAAGTTAACCAACATATCCAAGCATAATTTCCTAGCATGTTACAATTCAATTCCAAGTCATACATATCCTTGAGCATTAAATCCTTTACAAAGAAATTAATTAAAATTAAATTCTAAGATTTATACAAAACATGCATACAAGTTGTATAAGCATATATAATCATCAATACAACACAAATATAATCCTAAGACACCCCCTACCTCAATTTAAGATGAAAATCTCAAAAGCCATCAAAACGAAACGGCTCTGAATCCGACGAAACTCCTAGGTTTTGTCGAGGACAACACGATCTATATGAATCTCCATGAAGCCCCATGAAAATCCAAACTTGGCCTAAATCCCAAATCAAAATTTGGTCAGAAATGATTTCTAATAAGGGGTAATGGTAGAGCACGACGAGGCGAGCAAAAAATACAAAGGCCAAAAGATTTTCACTTAGGAAAAGTAGGTTAAAGGAGGAGAGAGAAGATGGAAACTCCATGGGTATCCGTGGCTGCCTTTGGTCATGCAAGGAGAGGACGAAGAAGAAGAAAATCTGATTTTTCTTCTTTAAGGCACCTATTTATAGTAAATCACAAAAAGTGCCTCGAAAGGGCCCTATCGGGTCCGGAAAAGGAGATTTTGAGCAAACGCACTGAAACGGAAAAACTCTGTGAATGAAAAAGATTCAAAATGAGAAAATATGAACAACGAAAGAAACAACATCAAAAACTGAATCCCGAGCAGAAAGTTTTACCCAGAACAAGTTTGGCAGCAACTGGGTCCAGAAACTTTGAAACTGGAGAAAAACGACTAGAACAGAATTTTATGAATTTAAAAGTCAACAAAAAGTGAAAATAAATCCCGTATGAGGATCAAGGCTCCAGACAACACATTTTGCAATAACTTTCGTTAATTGCACAATGGCCCTAACAAAAAGGGTTAACTATGAAACTACCCCAAAATGAAAATATATTCCAAAAGATATTTTCTTAGATGCCCTTCAAATAAAATATCTTCAAAAGATATTTATGAAAAACACCCCAAGAAATGAAATTAATTCCAAAGATTTATGCATCCATGCCCCTATGGGCACTAGGAGCAACCAGAGTACTTTCTTACAAAAGTAAAGATACGTATTTCATGGAAACCACTCACGATAAGGATACGTGAAGTCAGAGACCAACTCCGAGCACAAGAAGTGAGGTTGTGCCAAAAACTGACAAACGAAGATAAGACGAAATAGGGAAAATGATAGAATAGGGAAAAGATGAAATAGCGCATAGTGTCAAAAAATGAAAAATGCGAAAATGACTCGGTCCTCAAAGGAAGTTGTCAATTAACATCAAAGAGTCTCAGAAACCAATTATGAGCACTCGAGATAACACTAAACGACGAAAAACCATCCACAAAAAAGAAAAGACAACGGAAAAAATTTATCCGCAAAATTTGAGGAAAAAAGGAAAAGGAAGAAAATAACTGTGTCATTACAACCTTCCCACCTTAAAGGGATTTCGTCCCCAAAATCTAGCCCCAACAAAACAAAAGGTAGAACTAGGATAACTACGGAGTACATCTCCGAGTACCCCAAACAGCATGCAATGAAAACAGCCCCAAGGCTGAAAGACAATGCTCAAGCCAATGATATTTGCACCCACGTGCTTACGATTCGACAACCTCTCAAAAGAAAAATGACCGCACGGCAACACGACAAGTCAAAGGTCACTCACAGAACCCAATGCCAGACAAAGGAGCGGAAGACAACAACCGTAAGCATTTCTCCAGATGAACCATCATACCGATCCAAAAACAACCCAAAAGAAGTCCAAGATCATCACAGATCAAATCAAAGTACAAAACAAGGACAACATGGCAGTACGAATATCGACCAGAACCCGCCTATACTTACTCGTCAGTAAGGTAACATGACAGTATAAGGCACTAATTCATAACCTGCCCCCCACTAGGTCTACCCATGAAACCTCTCGATACAAATGACATCAATGTCGTGAATCATCATTACCAAAAGCACTACGGGAACTAGGCATCTTGTGAGAGTTGGGGTAGCTAATCCCAAAACTCTAACAATAATGTCATAGGCACCACTAAGCTTAAGGTCCTAAGTCCTCAATACAACAAAACCAACAACTCCAACGCCTCAAAATACTCCTATTAACAACCTCAATCAAAAGTCCAAAGTCTAACAAGCAAAACATCATCTCCGAAATCCTAGGTATCATCCTCAAACAGATCAAGTACGAAACCACACTGAAATCAAACATCGGATCAAAATCCCTATTACGGATGACCAAATCCTCGATATACAAGTCTACTAAGTGGTACACACATCAAGTCCTGACAACCAAAGTCACAAAACAAATCTCTCAAACCTGTGCTTGGCATCACCAAGCTAAATTAAAATCCTTTAATTTCAATTCACAATCAGTCATCGAAACCAAAACTATGCCTAGCCATAGCTAGGACGAGAAAACTCCATAAACAAGCCAAATCCAACAGCGATCTTCCAAAACTTCTCCTAAGAGTCAACCACATCTAAGTCTACAAAAACCAAAGGAAGTATCCAAAGGACATTCTTAAAAGAGTATTGAGTTCACCTCACAAGTTAAATAAATCCTCAATCAATTGGACACAAGTCCCCGAAAAATGATCTCACAACAATCAACTCACTCTACGTATCACAACTTCTTCAACAACCACGGCAAAACTCCCAAGGGAAAGATACGAAGGAAAGGAAACCACCAGTCCTAAGAAGGATAACACCACGACTCCACCTCTGAAATGAATGACAACAAGGTCAAAGACTTCAACCCCTACATGAAAGTAAGTCGACCAAAATCCATCAAATCCTCGCTAAAGACTCAGAACGACAACGATGATCCTCACGGACCAACCAACCCCAAAATTGCGCACAAGGCGATGAAGAGAATAGACTCACTCCGTGTGAAGTCCCAACCACAAACCAAGAAAGAAGAGGAATCCCATTCTCCCACTTCCTACCTTAAAGAAATAGACAGCTCAAGACCAAACAAATGTCACAACTCCTCTACAAGGAATCTCACAACAAAATCGGACACACTACGTACGACTGAGGGAAACAGAAAGGAGAATCAAACACAGAAGTCATGCATATGACAAGGAATGCGACTACCAAATAAATAAATCTACTCACATAGATAAAACCAAAGGTACATGCGGCACGTCTCCATGTAAGCATAAAAGTCATGTCACAAAAATGCAGTAACAACATGGCATCTCGAAGCATATAAAGAAGGCATGCTAAAGCTACATAACAAGAAAGCAAATGTGGATAAACCTCCATCTACTCATGCATCGCAATAACATAAATCATACTACTAACATGGTAGTAAATAAAACTGTAGCAAATAAAAGTGGTGCAACAATGAACCCTATGGACATCGTGTCCTATAGTGTCTAGAGTGTCTAGGTAGAAGGAATGATCGGCCCTAGCCATAACTGTCTCCAAAAACCAACGCAACAACAACCTTTCTCAAAACAAAGATGAGCCCTTACCACAATGGTAAGACTCTAACAATCCATTTCCAGTCTAAAGGTGACACTACAAGTGACACTAATAGTGCAATGCACTTACCAACCCTAAACAACCGAACAATCAAAACGATTTCTAAAATCATCCTCAAAATGACCATCAATCACTGACCAAAAGGACTACACCTGTCGGAACAAAACCCAACGCTGATTCCATCTGAACTGCACTCGTAGCTTGCCAGTACGGTAGCATGACAGTGCCATGCACCCGCTGATCGGTTGGTCAATCATACATCAACCTTCGCAATAGCACGAATCATTGTAAAATAGGGCTATTGGTCGGGTAAGTCGAACCACTGGGACTGCGCTAGTCTAAGGCAACCTAAATGTCTAGAATCGTTCTTAGAATGATGAAGGGGAAATAAGGAGTTGTTTGTTTGTCACTAAATTGAATATGTGAAGTGCATGAAATAGAAACTTACAATAATTGAAGCGAGATAAGATACGAGTAAGAAAAACTAAGGAAGTGAATCCGTCTCCATCCCTATACACATGCTAGGCTAAATTTAAATTCGGGAAATCAACATAAACGATGGTCATGATACATAACAACCCTTGGTTGCTATAATATCCTCAAGAGGGTCATTGAATCAAAAACAAGAATAATCCATCAAAGAAATACATGCTTAAACTACCTAAACTAGGGTGTAGTCTTCAACATGCTCCCTAAGCCAAAGATTATCAAGCCCTTAATTGAATGATAAAAGCAAATAAAGTAGGAATCAAGAATAGACCATCAAAGGGGGGACCTAAGCAATGGACTATCAAATTTCTCTAACTTCATGCCATTAAAACTATTCCATGATCTCACTACCATTGTCACCATGAGAGTGCAAGCACTATGATTAAAAGAATAAACCATCTAAGATAGATAATTAATTCAACAATAATCATTAAAATACATGAAGATCCATTACAAGAAGCAAAATGCTCTAGACCATGAAAAGACCATAGGTTATACATTGAAATCCCAAAATAAAATCTACACTAGAACATGCTTACAAGGGAGGGACTTCATCACCTCCCTAGAAGAAGAGTTAGTTACCCATTGGAGCCTTAGAATGAAGAAGAAGCTTGAAGACCTCCTCCATTTTCGTTCTCCGTTCTTCAAGCTTGGAGAACTCCCTTTTCTTTGCTCTCTTCTCTCTCCTCTAATCTTGTAGAATGAAGCTCCCCCATATTGTGTGGCTCATATCCCTCTTATCTACCACCAAAAGGCCACCAACCAACATCTCCAACCACTTCATTAAAGAGGAAAGCAAAATGACGAAACCAAGGTGCAAGTGGGCTGAAATGAGCCATTTCCGAAGGGCATTCTGCCCAAAATTCGAGCACTCTAAGCAAGGCCTCGAGCACTCGAATTTAGTGTAAAAATGCCCATGCTTCACTTGCTCCGCCCAGACCTACTTTGGTTAAACATCCATAACTTTGCGCTCCAAACTTCGAATGATGAACCGTTTGAAGATTTAGAAAGCTAATTCAGAGCTCTAAATATTTCATGTTTTAGTGGAGATCCAATTCTCAAGGATGGTTGGTCGAAAATGAAGATCAAGGCAGAATTTCATTGCTGCCAGGCAGTTCTGCGCACCTCTGGTAATAAGGCCATAACTCTCTGCTCCGAGCTCCGAATGACAAAAAGTTTGAAGATTTAGAAAGCTAATTCAGAGCTCTAAATCTTTCATGTTATGAGGTAAGTCCAGTTCTCGAGTTTGGAAGGTCAAAATGGCAAGCAAAGTCCAGGTTCTACTGCTGCCAGAATTCAGCATTGGCACCTTTTGTTGCTCAAGATTCCACAAGGCCTTATTCTTGTTCCATTTTGGCCAATGAACCTGAAAATGCATAAAAACATAGAAATGAAGATAATCTACATAAATTAACATACAACGGACTTTACTAATGCAATTTAGGGCGCTTGAATATATAATATTCGGCGCTTATCACACCCCCAAACTTACATTTTGCTAGTCCCTTAGCAAAACTACAATGAATACTTCAATGAGAAGACAACCATGGGCATGCTACTACAAAAATATCATCCATGGTAAAATGAGATAGATACATAGCTCAAATACAACTTGAAACAGACAAAAACTGGAGATGGGGTCATTGGGAAAACTACCTTGCATATATGAAGCATTGATACAAAAATTGGCTAAATACATTTCCACATACATGCATCAACATCAAAGTCTATATAAATAACTCAATTATCATCTCTTGAATGGAAATCAACTCTAGCTTCAGTGAAAGTGAATTGGATTCTCAACATGCGGCTTTTACTTTCTTTTCCAATTCCAAAGCACAAGTTTTCAAATCATTGAATTCCCCTTTAAATGAGGTCCCTAAGGCATGATTTTATTTACAAGACAACTTTTATTGCTTGTTGACAATTTATTGCAACTCATTAGCGAAACATAGAATGGTTGTCCAATGCTGAAGTCCCTTAAGCTTTCTAACCAACCTATGTAGCAAGCGTTAGGCCAACTACTCCCAAACCAGATGGCTTTAGGGTGTTAAGTGTAGAGACACTCCATAGGGCTTAATAGCTCAAGTTGGAAAGGCTACGAACTCCAACGAACCATGTTTATTACCAGTTTATTTTTTTTGAATGACCGTGCAATGTTTAAGTCCTTTAAGCTTTCTAACCAACCCCTGTAGCAAGTGTTAGGCCAACAACTCCCAAACCAGACGGTTTTAGGGTGCTAAGTGTAGAGACACTCCTAGGGCTTAATAACTCGAGTTGGAAAGGCTACGAACGTCAACTGATCATTATTTTCTTTCTTTCTCAGTTTTTTTTTTTCTTTTTAGACAACTTAAATCATGCCAAAGATATTCATCTATCAGGTTCATCAAATCAAATTAACTAGGCCAAGGTCAAGGTCGATCAAGTTGCATGCCTCACAGTTAAGTTTCCAATGTGCATCTATGCATTGTGAAGCTTAAAAGAGTGTCAAATCCAGCGAGAATTTAATTGAGACATTTATACAGACTAATTTGAATCTACATGATCATTTCAACTCAAATTTTTCTTTTTTTCTTTATTTTCAAAAATGTCAATTGCTTCTATACACAAGGTATTAAACATATGCTTCGTCTCCGACAAGTTCCAAGTTATACTATCATTGCTTAGCAAAAATACAAAACCAAAAATGTCTAAATGCAAAACCAAAAATGTCCTATTGCACCCCCAAACTTGAAAGTCACATTGTCCTCAATGTGTGAAGACAAGTTAAACAAAATAAGAGCAAAGAAGGTAAAAGAACAATATTACCAAGTGGAGTGACGAATGCAAAAATATCCATCGATGTGAATGCGCAAACGCGTCCCCCAAACTTGGACAGGAAGACCTGTCAAAACAGCACTAATAGACACAGGTAAAAGCATAGGACTCTTAAAAAAAATCAAAACAGAAATGAAAACACTAAGACGAATGTTATTGCAAGGTAAAAATCCGTACAAAATACAAATTGGCACACATGAGTCATAAGTTTAAAATGGAAAACAAAAAAGTGCCAAAAGCTGTGCATTTAGAGAGATGAAGTTGGCTTAGGCAATTCGTCAAACACGTGGTGTGCAAGACAAAAAGGAAGAGGGCCAAAGGTTGATTAGAGATGAGAAAATCCAAAATTTGGCCCTGCAAATGCAATACACAACTCCCAAACAATCACAAATCCTTCACACAAGCAATCCCATCCTCCATTGATCAAAAATTGAAAGAAAAAGAGGGTTAGACACTTACCCAACAATGGAGAACACAAGGCCCATTATTTATGGTTAATGGAAGATGTGGATGAGAGATTGATGGATGGGTGGGTAAGCATGCATAGGGAGTGGAAGGAAATGAATAAGCATGTATGGAGAGGTGCATGCATGCATGCATGGTGGGAAATGTGGGGTGGAAGTGGTGGTGCATGCATGAATGCATTTCCTTGTGTGGTGGTTTGGTTATGGAGGGATGGAGTGGTTGAGTTGCAGAGAGGGAAAGATAGGTTGTGTGTGGGTTGGTTGGTTTGTGTGGATGTTGGTGAGACTCGGTTAAGAGGGATGAGTGGTTGGTGTTGAGGCTGAGGGTTTATAGCTATGAGGTGAGGTTGATGCATTTGAGATGAAAGTTGTGCATGCATGGTTGAGGGTTGATGTGGGTTGGTTGAGGAGTTGCCGAGAGGGAGGAGGGTGGTGTGTGGGGTTGAGGTTGAGTTGGTGGTTTGCAGGTGAGGGAGATGGGGAAGATGGTTGATGCCGAGAGGTGGTAAGGGTGATGGTTTGGTGAGGTGAGTTGTGAGAGATGAGGGCTCGGGTGAGGGAGGAAGAGAAGTTGGTTCACACTTCGAGCACTCGAAATGGGACTTCGAGTGCTCGAAGTCTTGGCAGTGAGTTCGGGTGTGAGCTTCAAACAAGCTCGAGCACTCAAGAGAGAAGTGAGAGGGCTCGGGTGAGGGCTGCAAGCAAGCTCGGCAGATAGAGCAAGGAAACTTGAGCACTCGAATGGGGCTTGGGAGTGCTTGAAATTTGCAGCCAAGGTGAAGTTTTCAGCCAACTTGAATGCAGGGAGCTTGCATGGATGGATGGTTTGTTGTAGAGGGGTTGAGATGCTAGCGTGAGGTTTGGTGTGTGGATGAGTTGCAGGCATGGGGTTGAGTTGCTGCTGCATGCTTGAGAGGATGAGGGATAGAGGCCGAGAGAGAGAGGGTTGGGGCATAGAGTTGGAGGCCTCGGATTGATGGTGGTAAGAAATTCGAGCACTCGAAATGGGTTCTTCGAGTGCTCGAAGGACATGCAGTGAGTGAGGGAGGGAAGCTGCATGGTGGAAACTTGGGTTGAGAGAGAGAGAAGGTTTAAGGTTGAGGGGTGGTGGTTTGGTGTGAGGCCGAGAGGGATGGTGGTTGGTTTGGGAGGTGAGATGCGGGTTGAGGATGATGAGGTGAAGGGGTTGTGGAAGGATGAGAGTGGAGGGTGGTGTGAGGGAAGATGGGTTTGTATGGTGGATGAGAGAGAATTGGTTTGGTGGTGCAGAGAGGAGATGATGTTGGTTAGGGTGGGAAGGTTGGTTATGCATGTGGAGGTTGAAGGTTGTGGATGGAGGAGTGCCGAGAGGGTGAAGGGTGTTGGATTTTGCATGCATGCATGGTGTTGTGCATGCATGGGGGTATGCCGAGAGGATGAGGGTTGTTGATGGGTTCGGGTGAGGTGGTGAGTGGTGGTAGGCATAGGGAGTGAGAGGGATGCATGGAGTGGGTTGTTTGGTTGGAGCCGAGATAGAGTGATGCATGAGGTGAGAGAAGGTGATTGCTGGGATGTTGGTTGTTGGAGTTGGGTTTCTTGGTTGAGAGAAGTGGTCGAGCACTCTAAGCATGGAAGTAGAGTGCTCGAATAGGGACCAATAGCCTCAGCAGCTTTGGGGTTTAAAATTCAAGCAAGGTCGAGCACTCCAAATTGGAGTTTAGATTGCTCGAAATGAAGCCAGAGAGTTCGGGTTTGCTGGGATGTGGCTGCGAGCACTCCAAAGGAACTTGAGAGGGCTCGAAAATGAGGCAGTGGCTGCAAATGAAGGGCTGAAATTGGAGGGCATCAGCGAGCACTCGAACTTGGATTTTGAATGCTCGAAATTAGGACAGTGGTGCATGCAAGATTGGAGGCATCAGCGAGCACTCGACAGGGACGGTAGATTGCTCGAAATTGGATCAGTAGGCTTGAAAATGAATTCATTGCAATAGAATGTGTAACGTGAGCAACATGGAAATGGAAGCTGTTCAAAATGGAGTCCATGCATGGAAAGTCAGTGGCTTGGAGATGAAAGAATGCATGCAATCTAAATACATTATCAGTGGTTACTGTTGCATGCATTGGATGCAATTTGATTCATGTGCAACATCATTCCATGCATTTGCATTTGCAATCTCATTCTATGGAAGACAGTGAGCACTATTGCATGCATTTTCATGCATTTTGATGCATTTGCAACATCATTCCAAGAATTTTGCAAGTTGGCGACTTGGAAACAAAAAAAAAAAATTTTGCATGTCATTCCCATGGAATGCATGGGGAAAGTTTTAAACTTTGCATGTGGCAACCTAAATTCAAGCTATGCATAGAAAAATTTTGAAGCTTTGCATGGCATTCCCATGCATAGAAGAAATTTTTGAACTTTTGCATCGCAACATCATTCCAATTTTAATGTAGGGAAAATTTTTGAAGCCTTGCAAGAGAATTCCAATCCAATGCATGGATGGAAATTTTTTGAAACTTAGCACTTTATCTCTAAAGCATGGAAAAAATTTTAAAATTTGCAAATTCAGTCCATTCCACTGCATGGATGGAAAATTTTTGGAAAAACTGTCAAATTGCTCAACATTTCTAATGCCTAGATGAAAAATTTTCAAACTTTGCATTTCATCTCCAATGCATGGAAAATTTTGGGGAACCATGATCCAACAATGCGTTGAAAATGAGAGGTTGTGCACATGAGTTGCATGCCAAAGATCCTATG
The DNA here is from genome assembly GCF_030987335.1 of Cornus florida. Taxonomy (NCBI): domain Eukaryota; kingdom Viridiplantae; phylum Streptophyta; class Magnoliopsida; order Cornales; family Cornaceae; genus Cornus; species Cornus florida. The sequence goes on from NW_026775577.1 coordinate 70,104,514, forward strand.
AACTTGCTCGAAAGCGATGAAAATTTCCGGGAATGAAAATTAGAGCTGAGAAGGTCTAAGAGGCCAGTCTAAAATTGTGGAACGCAACCGAAGACCATTTCAGAAAAATCAAATTTTTGGCTTTTCTAAACCATTTCCCAGAAAATTTCAAGGCACGAGGAATTTGAGAAGGTAGGGAAGCTTGGAACATCGAAAGAATTTCTTCCCTTGCTTTGCTAAATTTAATGTCGATAGCTAGACGAACCAGGATCAGGATCCATTGGAGAGATGGATCCTTAACGCTCCGTATGCAACTTGCCTCCTTCATATGGTCTCAAACTTGGATCAATGAATGGTGAGGGATATTGATCCTTCCGAAGAGAAACAAGTTTGGCCTTAGAGGATTTGAGCATCGCTTTTAATCTCACTTCTTTTATTTTCAGATTTAAGCAAAGGTGTTACTTGTTCGAGATTATGGAGGCTCGTTGAATGTCATTGTTTTGACTAACAATGGTAGGATCATGACCTTTCATATTTGCAATCTCCAAGTCATATACCTCATTGTACTCAAATGGTTTGTTCACAGCTTGAGTATCATGGACAATGATTCTAGAGGGGCTGGAATGATTGGAAGAATTTTCAGCAACTTGTCAACATTCTCCTTACCTTTGTCCGGTGGTTCACCCTCAAAATGTTGAGGTAACTCCGGTGAAGAAATGGAAGGAGATGGACAATCCCACGATAGAGATGGATTTGGTGCTTCCCATAAAGGAGAGGAAAATGGTGATGGAATATCAAGCAAGGAGTTGACTTCCCGAATGGATTTGTCCACACCAAAATCCTCAAAATCAAAAGGGACTAAGCAAGCATGTAGGGGATCCTCCGTTGAAGGAGGTGGGATTGGATTTTGAATGTGTTCATCAGCAATAGTGATTTCAAAACACTCATTGTCATCTGAAGGAAGTTGCACAACATTGAAGATATTGAGCTTAACATTCATATTCCCAAAAGAGATATCCATCAATCCGGATCTACAGTTAATGGAAGCATTAGCTGTAGCTAGAAAAGGACATCCGAGAATTATGGGAATGTGTTTTCTTGGATCATGGACTGGTTCCGTATCAAGAACCACGAAGTCTACCGGGAAGTAGAATTTGTCCACTTTTATGATCACATCTTCAATAATTCCCCGTGGTTGCTTAATAGATCGATCAGCAAATTGCAACACTATCGGAGTTGGCTTTAGATCTCCCAAACCAAGTTGTAGGTAAACCGAATATGGAATCAAATTCAAACTAGCTCCTAAGTCAAGGAGGGCCCTCTCGATTTTGTTATCACCAATGACACAAGAGATTGTGGGGGCACCCGGATCCTTATACTTCGGAGGAGTGCTGTGCTGAATGATCGCACTAACATTTTCGGTTAACCTCACTTTCTTTGGTAAATGACTTCTGGAAGTGCACTTTTGAGTGCACAAATCCTTAAGGAATTTTGCATAGGGAGGAATTTGCTTGATAGCATCCAAGAGAGGAAGATTGATCTTTACTTGCCTAAAGACCTCCCACATGTCTTGAATTTTGCAATTCTTATTCCCAAAATGTGTCGACTCTTGAAGACGTTGAGGGAATAGAGCTTTTGGCTCATAAGTAGTTTCCACATTTGGGGTGACATGCGTGGGACTTCCGTGAATGGTATTTGGACAAGAAGAACTTGGATTTGGACTTGAAGAGCTTGAATTTGGATTTTTCAACGGAGGGTTTTTCTCACTTGTGTCTCCATCAACCTTGTTGTCAACCACTCTACCACTCCGAAGGGTGGTGATAGCTTGAACTTGTTCATGAGTTGGCCCACTCGGAGGAGGGGTTTCATCAATCACATGCATTCCTCTAGGATTTTCAAATGGTTGAGCGAGAAGCTTACCCTTATATTTTTTAAGAAGTTGGTTCACTTGGTTAGCTATTTGTCCCATTTGATTTTCGAGCCTAGCTATGGATTGAGTATGGGAGTGAACCATTTGGAGAGTAGGTTGCAAGGATGTCAAGAGATGCTTGTTGGAATCTATGATTTGCTTGTTTAATGATTCCATCATTTGCACATTTAATGATTCCATCATTTGCTTGTTTGCAGCCACTATCTCATCAATTGGATTCACAGGAGGTTGAGTAGAGACATTTGGATTGCAAGGAGGTTGGTAGCTTGAAGAGGCTTGGAAAGGCCTACCTTGATATTGAGAAGAGGGCTGATTTTGAGGCCCTTGATTTTGAAGTTGGGAATTTTGTGGGGCTTGTTGCCTCCACGAAAAATTCGGATGGTCTCGCCAACCCGGATTGTAGGTGTTGGAATATGGATTGTTCCCGGGCTGTGAGAACATGGCATTAGCTTGCTCTTGGTTGGGATTGGGAAATTGCTTCGGTGTGAGGCAATCTTCCGAGAGATGAAATGGACTATTACATGAGGCACAAACTGAACTTGCCGAATTTTGAGACAATGAAGGAGGAAGATGTGGTGCCATCAATTGGTAGAATTTATGAGCTATGGCATCCACTTGAGATGATTCCTCCCTTATTGATTTTTGTTGACAAGGATTGGTGTTCTTTGGAGTGGTTGAGGTCGGAGCCCTACGAGAATTGTGTTGAAGTGAATTTTCACTCAAATTCTCAAGTAAGGTCCAAGCCTCATCCGCATTCTTGGACATGAACATCCCACCACAAGAAGAGTCAACCATAAATCTATGGGTGTCGGTCAAACCGGCATAGAAAGCTTGCACTAATTGCCATTTTGGGATCAAATGATGAGGACATTTTCGAAGAAGATCTTGTAGCCTTTCCCAAGTCTCGTGGAGTTGTTCTCCATCAACTTGAGAAAAGCTTAGAATGGAACGCCTCATTTGGTTGGTTTTACTCACCGGATAATACTTCTTAAGAAATTGTTGTTGCAATTGAGCCCAAGAAGTAATAGAGTTGGGAGCGAGGGAGTTCAACCAATATTTTGCCTTATCCTTTAGGGAGAATGGGAAAAGATGGAGATGAAGTGCATTGTCCGGAAAACCTCTCAACCAGATGGTCGAACAGATTTCAAGGAACTCATCAAGGTGCTTATATGGATCTTCATTATCAAAGCCATGAAATGATGGAAGCATTTGAATGGTACTAGACTTGATCTCATATTGAGCTGCATCGATGTTTGGCATCACTATACAAGAAGGAGAAGCATAGGTGGTAGGAATGAAATGATCTCTAAGAGTCATTGGTTCTACATTAGGAATTTCAGCCCTTTCATTCCCCGGATTTCCTACGTTATCCCCCATTATATTGAATTCAGTTTCAAGGTCCCTTGTAAGAGTGGGTTCCCTAAGGTTCCGTCTAAGAGTTCTTTCAAGAGAATTGATATCAATGGGCGAATCAATTGTGGGTAGAGAGAGTGACCTACGACCGAACATCAACAGCACAGCATATAATCAACAAAGCAATTCATTATCCACAACTCCACATACGATGTTCCCTTTCTCCTCAATTATCAAGATAGAAAATAAATGGCCACGACAAGGACCGATGCTTATACACAGAATTAAAACAATAATATAGCCTCAACAAGGGCTTCACAAGCTAAATTAAACACATACACAATATTCACAATGCGAAACTAGAAGTCACGAGACTTACCTGGGGGCCTCTAGACTTACAATTTGCTAGCGTTCCCACAGTGAGTTACGAGTCCCTAGAATCTCACAAACACGAAGATGATCAAAAATACACAAGGAGTATTCACAAGACACAATATTCACAATCAAACTAAAATTAACCCTAGAACTTTGGTCGCTAAACCGTTTGCAGTCCCCGGCAGCGGCGCCAAAAATTGATCGGTTGGTCAATCATACATCAACCTTCGCAATAGCACGAATCATTGTAAAATAGGGCTATTGGTCGGGTAAGTCGAACCACTGGGACTGCGCTAGTCTAAGGCAACCTAAATGTCTAGAATCGTTCTTAGAATGATGAAGGGGAAATAAGGAGTTGTTTGTTTGTCACTAAATTGAATATGTGAAGTGCATGAAATAGAAACTTACAATAATTGAAGCGAGATAAGATACGAGTAAGAAAAACTAAGGAAGTGAATCCGTCTCCATCCCTATACACATGCTAGGCTAAATTTAAATTCGGGAAATCAACATAAACGATGGTCATGATACATAACAACCCTTGGTTGCTATAATATCCTCAAGAGGGTCATTGAATCAAAAACAAGAATAATCCATCAAAGAAATACATGCTTAAACTACCTAAACTAGGGTGTAGTCTTCAACATGCTCCCTAAGCCAAAGATTATCAAGCCCTTAATTGAATGATAAAAGCACATAAAGTAGGAATCAAGAATAGACCATCAAAGGGGGGACCTAAGCAATGGACTATCAAATTTCTCTAACTTCATGCCATTAAAACTATTCCATGATCTCACTACCATTGTCACCATGAGAGTGCAAGCACTATGATTAAAAGAATAAACCATCTAAGATAGATAATTAATTCAACAATAATCATTAAAATACATGAAGATCCATTACAAGAAGTAAAATGCTCTAGACCATGAAAAGACCATAGGTTATACATTGAAATCCCAAAATAAAATCTACACTAGAACATGCTTACAAGGGAGGGACTTCATCACCTCCCTAGAAGAAGAGTTAGTTACCCATTGGAGCCTTAGAATGAAGAAGAAGCTTGAAGACCTCCTCCATTTTCGTGCTCCCTTCTTCAAGCTTGGAGAACTCCCTTTTCTTTGCTCTCTTCTCTCTCCTCTAATCTTGTAGAATGAAGCTCCCCCATATTGTGTGGCTCATATCCCTCTTATCTACCACCAAAAGGCCACCAACCAACATCTCCAACCACTTCATTAAAGAGGAAAGCAAAATGAAGAAACCAAGGTGCAAGTGGGCTGAAATGAGCCATTTCCGAAGGGCATTCTGCCCAAAATTCGAGCACTCTAAGCAAGGCCTCGAGCACTCGAATTTAGTGTAAAAATGCCCATGCTTCACTTGCTCCGCCCAGACCTACTTTGGTTAAACAGCCATAACTTTGCGCTCTGAACTCTGAATGATGAACCGTTTGAAGATTTAGAAAGCCAATTCAGAGCTCTAAATATTTCATGCTTTAGTGGAGATCCAATTCTCAAGGATGGTTGGTCGAAAATGAAGATCAAGGCAGAATTTCATTGCTGCCAGGCAGTTCTGCGCACCTCTGGTAATAAGGCCATAACTCTCTGTTCCAAGCTCCGAATGACAAACTGTTTGAAGATTTAGAAAGCTAATTCAGAGCTCTAAATCTTTCATGTTATGAGGGAAGTCCAGTTCTCGAGTTTGGAAGGTCAAAATGGCAAGCAAAGTCCAGGTTCTACTGCTGCCAGAATTCAGCATTGGCACCTTTTGTTGCTCAAGATTCCACAAGGCCTTATTCTTGTTCCATTTTGGCCAATGAACCTGAAAATGCATAAAAACATAGAAATGAAGATAATCTACATAAATTAACATACAACGGACTTTACTAATGCAATTTAGGGTGCTTGAATATATAATATTCGGCGCTTATCACCCGCCCACAATGTACCCGCCCACGAAAATTACAATCTCAGAGGAACCTTCCAAAACAACCAAGGATCCCAAAAGGTCTAAAACCTAACCATGGCCTAAAATAAACAAATCCAGTACTACGGTTGTGCCTAATGGCTCACCCCATGAGAGCCTAAACAAAAGGTGTCTCTCCACCTACCTCAAAACCAACTATTGGTCAACAATAACCTAAACTACAATACAACCGTGACTACAATCACCATCAACCTCAACTCGTGCCTCAATAACCAATCCCGTGTCATGCCAAATATACAGCACAGTTATGTATATGCGAATCTAATCTAGCATACATCATATGTCATGCTCTTTATATTGGAATCAAAATAAGTTAAACAGATAGCATACCACGTATAGCACATAAGCACCTAAACATGTTATCAAACCAAAACATGTTATCATGAAGCATATAAGCACGTAAAATAAAGGAACAGAAATGTGATATGCACCCAAAACCCGTCGTTCCAAGGTATTCAAACCTGGGAGCTCTGATACCACTTGTGATGGCCCAAGTTTTGTAAACCCGGTGCGTCAGTGATGACCAAAAGATGACCTGATAACGGATCCGAAATGCGGAAGCGAAAGGTGAAACAACGGTTTTTAGAGATACAATGCATTTCTAAAACACCAATGTGACCCTCAATGAGGTCATGGAACCCAAAGGAAAACAAATGCGGAAGTGTCGTTTCAAAAACGGACAAAAAGGAACCTAGGAGCAAAATGGAAATTTTGCAAAAAAGTGGATTCAAGTGCTATCGAGCACACCACTGGGAAGACAATGAAAAACTAATCATAATGGACTCAAGAATTTCATTATTTAGATTCTGGACGAATGAGAAACGACAAAACAAAGAAAAACGAGCAATAAAGCTAAAAGGGGTAAACTGGTAATTATCCAGGAATATATAGGTGGAACTGAACACACCATTAGATAGACAATGAAAAATTAATCAATTTCAAAAAAAAAAATTCACTTGATTTGGAGTCCGGATGAGGGACAAAGGTCAAAAACAAAATCGACGCCGCGGCGGCCCGACGAAGGCCGTGACAGCTACAGTGCCGTTAACCCACTACTGCTGCAACTGAGAGTAAAATCGGGCATCTAAACGGACTTTTCTGGAAAAACTCAAAGTAGAAACCCCCCCTAAAATCAAGTTTCCTACCCCCAACACCGACGGAAACAAAAAAAATGCAATGTAAAATGCCCAGAATTCCCCCAAGAAAATCTGGTCAAGGGGCTAAAAATTTCTCCGAGCTGCTACACAAAGAAAGGAAATAAGGCTTCAGGAGGTTTTTAAATTGACTAAATTAAAAATTCAATCTTAAAATACACCCACAAAACCCACGGAAGTTTCGGATCGGTCGTCACACTTTTAAAAAAAAAAGTCGATGAATAGTACCAAGTACATTTGCACTAAAAATCTGCAAAACCTGGCAGCAAGGATTTTCCGGACAAATATGGATTTTTGAGGGCCAAGATGGCATTTTCTGGAAAAACACAAAGAAGAAACCCCCCTCAAAATTGAGTTTTCTACAAGAGTTGCAAAGAAAAATGAAAAAAACACATTGTGAAATACCCGAAATTCCCCTCGAACAGAATAGGATAAAACTCCCTAAAAATGATACTTAGAGTTTTTGTTTCATCAAGGATGGTGTTCTTTGCCAAAGTGAGTATGCAAGTGCATAAAATACGATAAACTAGATGTACCAACATGGACTAAAGCCTCTTTACATTCCATTAACAAGTTTTAGCGTACAAAGCCTCTATAGTTTATAAAAATACATTTTCAAGCAAAATATGGCACCAATTGAATACAAGTGCAAATATAAACTTGTTTGACCCTTGGCCTCATGTCCTACATGTCAAATGCATTAAAAGGAGTGTACTTATGTACACTTTACATACGTAGAATCAAAGAATACAAGTTTGATACATAAAGCTACCGAACGATCCAAGGCAATGAAATCTTCAAGTCTTGAGTCCTGTACCTGAAATATGCCCCAGTATCGTAGGGGTGAGTAACATAAAGCTACTCGTAGGAGATGAGCATGCATCGACCTAGCATTTTACAATTTTATCACCTTAAGGTGAAACATATCAAAGGGGTTCATGCCACCTAACGTCTATGTCAAAATGAGACTCCGGAAACATCCTAAGCTACCTTAAAACATTTCTAGCATAATCACATTATTCATGCAATTCAAACAACATGGAAACATTTTATACAAAGCAACAAGATATAGATTCTCAAAGTCTTCAACTTGAAATCCAAGATACGAAAACAATAAGAGTGGGTCATGCCACCTAACGTCTATGTTCAAAGTGAATCTATAGAATCATTCCTAAACTACATTTGAACATCAAAACACAACTTATGATATCAATGCAATTTAACCAACATTGGAACTTCTAATACAACGCTTAAAGCATGATTTCTCAAAGTTAACATCTTGCAACTTAAAATGGGAAATCAAACAAAGAACAACAAGTTACAATATCATCTAGTTATGAACTTGAAATGAAATACGAAATCAAACAAAGTGGATACTCGGACCGTCACGCCGGATCAGACCGATAACATAGTTACTTTAGGGTTACTAGCCCCTGGGTAACCTCCCTATGTGCGCAGTAGACTATATAGAGGGACAATCCCCCGTACTAGAACCAAGTCCTAACCGTAGCCAACAACGACATCCCCAAGTTTCCAAAATTAACAAATTGTGCAACAACGTATATATATCAACATGTATATACAAGATATCAACCATTTACTAAGCACAACCCAAATTTTGGAAACATATACAATACATGCTCAAAGTTTACAACTACTATGGCATGAAAGATATCAAATACAAAGTGTGCAATTCCTTACACATAGCAACAATATATTCAATAAGGAAAAACATATTCTCATGAATATAAAAGTAACAACAATGTTATCCATTACTCAAAAGTAATCAAGTGAACATACACCAAATCCAAATCCATGATTTAAATATAAAAACAACTTCCAAAATCCAATTAAATGCATGGAGTAATAAAATAGAATTTAATTAGACATAAATAGTAAAATTCTCTAAATTCTAAGTTGATCCCAAATAACCTCAAATTAATATATATTGAAGGACATATCATGGTCATCACATATATAACATCAAATGACAATTTAAGTGATTAAAGCACTTAAAACAAAATTAATCAAGCTAATTAATTAATTTCCTCTACATTTTTAAACAATTCCAAATGCCCTCAATTTAATCTATGTTAGAGAACATCCCAAGGCCTATTTAAATACCACATTACAACTTAATTTCATGCCTGATACAACCATGTGAATTAAACTTTCACTAAAGATAAATATTAAATATAAGTTGTAATTCTTAATCAAATGGGCCAAATTTAATATATGATAACCAACATATTCAAGCATAATTTCGTAGCATGTTACAATTCAATTCCAAGTCATACATATCCTTGAGCATTAAATCCTTTACAAAGAAATTAATTAAAATTAAATTCCAAGATTTATACAAAACATGCATACAAGTTGTATAAGCATATATAATCATCAATAAAACACAAATATAATCCTAAGACACCCCCTACCTCAATTTAAGATGAAAATCTCAATAGCCACAAAAACGAAACGGCTCCGAATCCAACGAAACTCCTAGGTTTTGTCGGGGACAACACGATCTATATGAATCTCCAAGAAGCCCCATGAAAATCCAAACTTGAACTAAATCCCAAACTCAAAATTTGGTCAGAAATGGTTTCTAATAAGGGGTAATGGTAGAGCACGACGAGGCGAGCAACAAATGCAAAGGCCGAAGGATTTTCACTTAGGAAAAGTAGGTTAAAGGACGAGAGAGAAGATGGAAGCTCCATGGGCATCCATGGCTGCCTTTGTTCTTGCAAGGAGAGGAGGAAGAAGAAGGAAATCTGATTTTTCTTCTTTAAGGCACCTATTTATAGTAAATCACAAAAAGTGCCCCGAAAGGGCCTTACCGGGTCCAGAAAAGGAGATTTTGAGTAAACGCACTCAAACGAAAAAACTCCGTGAACGAAAAAGATTCAAAATGAGAAAATATGAACAACAGAAGAAATGGCATTGAGCAGAGAGATATGCCCTACACAAGTTCGGTAGCAACTAGGGCCAAAAACCCTGAAACTAGAGAAAAACGACCAGAAGAGAATTCTATGAGTACACGACTTGACGAAAAGTGAAAATGAACCCCATACGAGGATCCAGGCTCAAAACGAGGTATTTTTGCAATGACTTTCATTAATTGCACAATGACCCCTCCAAAAAGTGAAAACTGCACTAATGACCCAGAATGAAAATATCTTCCAAAAATATTTTCTTAAAAACCCCTAAAATAAAATATCTTCAAAAAATATTTATGAAAAATACCCCAAGAAAGGAAAAATTTTCTAAAGAACTTTGCATCCATGCCCCTATGGACACCGGGAGCAACCATAGTACTTTTCTACAAAAATAAAGATACGTATTTCGTGGAAACCACTCAAGATGAAGGTACGTGAAGTCAAAAACCAACTTTGAGCATGAAAAGTGAGGTTGTACCAAAAAGTGACAAGCGGGGAAAAGACAAAATTGAGAAAAGGACTAAGAGTGAATAGTGTCAAAAAATGAAAAATACGAAAATGACTCGGTCCTTAAAGGAAGTTGTCAATCCAAAGGAAAGAGTCTCAAAAACCATCTTTGAGTACTCGAGGCAACACTAAGTGACAAGAAATCGAACTCAGAAAAGAAATTTCAACGAAAAAAATTCATCCGTAAAATTATGAGGAAAAAAGAAAGGAAGGAAATGACCGGGTCATTACAACCTACCTTCCTTAAATAGATTTCATCCCTGAAATGAGGAACACTCCCAGAAGAACCAAATAAGGGCCGTACACAAGGTCACACCAAGGAACAGATCATAAAGTACCCAAGGATAACTGCAAAGGTCTCAAGATCAATGAAAAGACACAAAACCGCGAACAGTGAGACACCTCTCAACATGAATTGACATACTAACCCAATGTCGACCACCCAAATGAGATTAAGGAAACTACACATCAAAACAAGGAACACAACCAGAAGCAACATGGCAGTACGAACAGTGACTAGAACCCGTCCACGACGTACTCAAGGTGCGGTAGCATCGACAACATTAAGTGCCCGCCCACACTCACATTACTAGCTAGGTAATGCAAGGTAGCATCGACGGCAACTATCACTCGCCCACACACAACCTGTATGGTAGCATGACAGTATAAAGCCCTAATTCGTCACCTGCCCCCCCAACAAGCTCACCTGTGAAACCCATCATACAAATGACATTAATGTCAAATGATCATTACCAAAAGCACCACGGGAATCAAGCATTCTGTAAGAGTTGCGATATGGCCTAAAGATGTTCAGCCGGACCATCCTGGCCAATCCCAAAACTTTGACAACAATGTTATAGGCACCGCTACGCTTAAGGCCTTAAATCCTTAATGCTGGAAAATCTGACAACCCCAAGTCTCAAAACACCATTGTCAACCATAACAGTCACGAATCCAAAGCTTGACTAGTCTATGCCCTCAAGCCAATGGATCAGACTTTACAAATCAAACAACATCATCATCACCCTAGTCACAACGACTCCCAACATGACAATGCACCCAAAATCCTCCACGTCATGCTAAAGCTGACCTACTACAAGGCTACGCCTAGGAATTAAGACATCGGATCAAGCTCACACACACAATCTTGACAACCAAGGTCATACAACCCCAAGCATAGTACGGAATGATAAAAAGGAATGAACTAATAAAGCAATTAGTCGTGAAACATATATACATATGCAAGTATACACAAGGATACTAAGCAAAATCGAAACAGAAACACAATATATATATATGTACAAGTATACATCCACAAGTATACTAAGTAATACTAAATCCATGGTAGACAAGTATACAGGCTCAAGTATACAAAACCAAAACGAAATGAAGTATACAACGTGCAAGCACATTAGGTACAAGTATACTACCGAACAACTAAACACATAGTGTACAGGGGCAATCAAATATACTACCTATCATATAGGGGTCAAGCATCAGAGACACGCTATACATCACCTATGATGCCAGCATGACAAGAAGATATAGTAAATGGAAGACACATCATCCATATCATCCCATAACCACCAAATAGTCACACCCCCTAACATGTTTCTAAGGCATGCTCAAAACAACAAGGCATATAAACATGTAAGAATGACTATACAAAATAACAATCCCGTAAAATCAAGAGCAAGAAGGGATGAAATGCCTCTCAGAAGGACAAACTCACAAAAAGGAATCTCAAAAACCCAGATGAGTTTGATCTCTCACCGTAAGGAAATGAATCATCTCCCAAAATGAACACTAAGGTCCCTAAAACAAAAAGTCTACAAGTCTTTCCCAAGACTGGCTCAAACATAAGGTGGAATCCTAATGCCACACAAAACAAACAACGATGTAATGGATAGTCCCAATACTAACCATTACAAGACACCAACAAGAGAACTCAACCCAAGATGCCAATGAGTTCGATGAGAACTCTACAGGATCCTATTGGAACCCTAAACACAAAATCCTAAGTCCCTAAGGATGAGGGAAAGAAATTAATTGAACCAACGCAATTAATTACATGAAACCACTCACACCCCAACCTTAGCTTGTAAGAGCTATCCAAGGAAAGACAAGAAAAATCCTAGGTCAACGTACCTATCAAATCTCCAACCATCACTTTAAGAAGAAAAAATCCGAGGACCTCACTGTTGAGGCTCACGAAAACAAATCTCCCAATCCCCAAGGAAGGACTTAAGTTAATCCGACCTATAGTCCCATGACGCTAGAAACAAGACCCTAATGATGTCATCACAAAACTCCAAGAGACGATGCCTTAGCATCAATCTCTACTAACCAAGCTAGTTTAACCCGCAATGCTTAAACAAGACATAAAAATAAGCAGTTAACATGTAACATAGCAATAGACTACATACTCACACAAGTAGTAAGGTCACATAAGGTATGTCAATGTATGCATCATACAATCAGGCTAAAGATGACAAGCACATACAATACGCTAAGGCAAATAAGCATAACCTACATGGTAAGTAGATAAGCGTAAATTGAAATCCTAAAACAGACAAGGATAAACAAGGTATTGAAGATGACAAGCATATACAATATGCTAAGGCAAACAAGCACATATAATATGCTAAAACATAGAAGTATATACAATGTACTAAGGTAAACAAACACATGTATCATGTTGAGAAAGTTACAGTACTCATCTAATCATACGTCCACATAAGCACGTAAACATGTTATCAAGAAGTAATTAATTACATAGAGCATGGCAACACAAGCATGATATGTACCCAAAACCCGTCGTCCTAAGGTTTTCGAACCTAGGATCTCTGATACCACCTGTGACAGCCCTGGTAAGCCAGTGTATCCTGTGATGAACCGTAGTTTGACCCGATAATGGATCTGAAATGCGGAAGCAAAAACAAAAATTGTAATGACCTAGTCATTTTCTTCCTTTTCCCTTTTTCCTCAAATTTTGCGGATAAATTTTTTCCGTTGTCTTTTTTTTTCTATGGATGGTTTTTCATCTCTTAGTGTCATCTCGAGTGCTCAGAATTGGTTTCTGAGACTCTTTCATGTGAATTGACAACTTCCTTTGAGGATCGAGTCATTTTCGCATTTTTCGTTTTTGGACACTATGCGCTATTTCATCTTTTCCCTATTCTGTCATTTTTCCTATTTCGTCTTATCTACGTTTGTCAGTTTTTGGCACAACCTCACTTCTTATGCTCGGAGTTAGTTTTTGACTTCACGTATCCTTATCGTGAGTGGTTTCCATGGAATACGTATCTTTACTTTTACAAGAAAGTACTCTAGTTGCTCCCGGTGCTCATAGGGGCATGGATGCCTAAATCTTTGGAATTAATTTAATTTCTTGGGGTATTTTTCATAAATATCTTTTGAAGATATTTTATTTCAGGGGCATCTAAGAAAATATCTTTTGGAAGATATTTTCATTCTGGGGCAGTTTCATAGTTAACCCTTCTGTTGTTCATATTTTCTCATTTTGAATCTTTTTTTTTCACAGAGTTTTTCCATTTGAGCACATCTGCTCAAATTTCACTTTTCCGGACCCAACGTGGCCCGTTTGGGGCACTTTTTGAGTTTTCTATAAATAGGGGGTTATGAAATAAAAAAGTTATCTTCTACTCACCTCAAGCATGACCAGCAGCTCCCATGCCAGCCCAAGGGGTCTGCCACCCTTCTTCTCTCAATTAAACCTCCTTCCCTTTGTTAAAAAGTCATAGGGCCTTTGCGTTTTGTGTTTGTCTTGACTACGCACATCTTTCCACCTTATTAGAACCCATTTTTGGCTAAATTTTGAGTCCAGGTTTGAGGTCAAGTTAGGATTTTGGTATTTCTTCCTTGGGGTTTAATGATCATGGCGTTGCCCCCGACAAAACCCCGAAGTATCATCGGATTCGGAGCGGTTTTGTTTTAGTGGCTTTTGAGATTTTCATCTCAAATTGACGTAAGGGGTGTCTTAGGTTTATACTAATATTGTATTGATTGTTATATAAAAATATACAACTTGTAAGTATGCCTTTGTTCAAGTTTTCGAATTTAATTTAATTATTTTCTATGTTTAAGATTTAATTCTCATGATGGTGTGTACCTTAGAATTAAATTATGGCATGCTAGTAAATTAGGCATTGGTATGTATATCAACATATATTAAATTGGGAGCATTTGAATAAGAAATGCAAATTTTATTTAATATTTATCTTTTGTGAATGATTAATTCACGTAGTTGTAACAAGCATGAAATCAACTTCTAATGTGATATTAAAATAGGCCTTCGTATGTTCTTCAACCTATATAAAATTGAGGACATTTGGAGTTATTTGAAAATCTAGAGAAAATTAATTAATGAGTTTAATTAATTTTATTTTAGGTGTTTTAATTCCTTGATTCGATATTTGATGTGATATATGTGAAGACTATGCTATGTCCCTTAACATATATTAATAACAAATTATTTGGGATTGATTTGAAATCTAGAGAATTTAACTATTTTAATTAATTAAATTCTATCTACTTGTTCCATGGATTTAACTATGTCTTAAAAATTGTTCCTATGTTTAAATGAAGAAATTGGACATAGCATGGTATAGGATATCATTGTCTTGTATAACTTGTTTAAATATATCTTGTGTAGGTATATAGCTTGTTAGAATGTTACAATTGTTTACCTTGAAAGCTAGTTACTAAATTGTAGCTTATTTAGTACTTGTGGCTTAGGATGCTAATTTGGTTCAATTGTTTAAAAATATTCTTGCTTTTGATATAAATTGCATATTGAAGACATGACATGTCATATGCTATATAGACTTGAATTCTAGGACATGGTTTGTATGGATTCTACCTTACTTGTGCATGGAATGTGGTAACTTGCATTTAATTTTGTACAAGTTTTGAACTTATTGATTTTGGAAAGCTTGTGAGGACATAATTTATGTGATGGCTAGGGTTTGGCTCTAGTACGTCGACAAGTGTCCTCTAAGTCATAAGTGCGCACTAGGTGGTATTACCCTGAAATACTTGCTTAGTCTAGCGACCGCATGTCCTAGTCTTTCCACTATTTGATTTCACATTTAATTTCAAGCTGTTAATCATGGATTACTTGTAGCTTGAGAATTGATGCTTACTTTGTGTATTTGAATCCTATTTAGTATACTTGAACTTGTATACTTGCTCCATGAGTTTAAATTTCATTTAGTATACTTGTGCCGTGAATACTTGTCGTATGCGTATTTTGTTTAGCTTAGTATACTTGTGTTTGTATACTTGATTTATGAGTACTCTATATATACATCGAATACTTGAGTCTGTATGTTGGATATTGCTTTTTTTGTTTAACATGATTTAGGGTACTTGAACATGTATGCTTGTATGTCGTGCATCATGTTTTAATACGGTTAAGTTTACTTGAGCATGTATACTTGTATGTCGTTATTCAATTCAATTGCATGAGTAGCTTAGGATAATCCCTGAGTCTCATTTTTACATAGATGTTAGGTGGCATGAGCCCTTTTAACATATTTCACCATAAGGTGATATAATTGTAAAATGCTAGGTCGATGCATGCTCATCTCCTACGAGTAGCGTTATGTTACTCACCCATGTAGTGGGGACATTTTTCAGGTACAGGGACCTTGATTTGGGATGCACACTATGCCATGGAAGTTTCGTAGACTTGAAGTATCATTTTCATGAAAATGTTAGCATGAAATGCTATTAGTAGCTCATATGTCAAAACTTGTATTCTATGATTCCATATATGTAAAGTGTACATAAGAACACTCTTTTCAATGTATTTGACATGTATGAGATGAGGCCGGAGGCCAATAACATTTATAATGCATTTTATATAATTCTTGACCTCATGAAATATTATGAAAATATTGAAATATCACAAGTCATTGTCTTACCATGGTTTCATCGAGTGTGGGAATTCCATTTTTATTCTTTCGTAGGGTCTCATTAATCATGTTTGAAGTGTGGCCAAGGGCCAAATGGTAATTTGAAATTATTTGTTAATTTTGGTTTTCAAATTTCCCATTTATTGTTCATTTTTGCCTTTTTGGCCGTCGGGGGGTTAGATTTTGCATTGGCGGTATTTTTAAGCCGTGAACCATCGTAGCACGTCCAAATAGGTAAGTTATGTTTGCGTGCATGATTCTTTTCAATAAAAAAACCCTTTCCTTTGTGATTTGAGCCTTCTATAGACTCATTTTACAATTTTCTTACATAATCTAATTTTAGGGCATGCTGGGGTTTTCCTTCGAGAAATGAATTCCAGTCTTTATATGGTGACTTAGAAAATGTGATTTTAGGGGGGGGGGGGGGGGGTTTCTTCTTTGTGTTTTTTCATAAAATGTCGTCTTGGTACCGGAAATCCATTGCAAAGTTCAGCTTTCAATTTTACATTTAGCAGCTTTATGACCCTCATGACCAGATTTCATGGAAGGGCATTTTGGGCATTTTACAGTGAGCTTTTTTTCATTTTCTCTCACGTTACTGGGTAGAAAATTTGATTTTGGGAGGGGTTTCTTTTTCATGCTTTTCCAGAAAAATTCATCTTCTAACCTGTTTCAGCTCTCAGATCAGGATAGTCACTGTAGCAACTTTTGCCCTCTTGTCCAGTTCTGATCTAGGGGCATTTTGGAAATTTCACAGTAATTTTTTTTCATTTCTGTCTATACTGTCGGGTAGAAAACTTGATTTTAGGGGGGGTTTTTTCTTTGTGTTTTTCGAGAAAAACTCGTTTCGACCTCCGTTTCAAGCCTCAGTTCCGGAAACTCATATTTTTTTTCTTGTTATTAGCATGGGGCTGCCATGGCCTTCGTCGGGCCATTGCGACGTCTCAACTTCAAACACTCATTTCTCCCTCGTTCGGATTCCAAATCGAGTGAATTTTTTTTTGAACTTGACTAATTTTTTACTGTCTTCCCAATGGTGTGCTCGGTTGCACCCAGATCTTCCTAGATAATTACCAGTTTACCCTTTTAGCCTTAAGTTCTCATTTTTCTTCGTCTTGCCGTTTCTCTTTTGTCCGGACTCTGAATCATGCGATTCTTGAGTCCATCTCGGTTAGTTTTTCATTGTTTTTCAAGTGGTGTGCTTTGTGACACTGGAATCCATACTTTCAAAAATGACTATTTTGCCTATGGGGGCTTATTTGTCATATTTTTGATCTTTTGCTTCCGCATCTGTTCTCGTTGAGTTCCACGACCTCATGGAAGGTCACTTTGACTTCTTAGAGTCTTGCTTTCTGTTTTCGCTTCCGCATTTCGGATCCATTATCAGGTCAAACTACGGTTCATCACAGGACACACTGGCTTGAAAAACCAGGGCCGTCACAAACTTTATAAGAAAATGGACCAAGGGTAAAATTGTCATTTTACCCAGAAATGGGTGCTGCCGTGCACACCATTGGAAATGAAAAAATAATAAATTTAAACTCAAGAATCACTTGATTCGGAGTCCGGATGATAAAGTTATGATCAAATGAAGAAAAAGGGTCAAAAGATGCAATTCAGGACCATCTGATCCATCTAATCGATTAGATGCCAAAATAGAATGCTAGAAATCCCACGGAAGACCCATCTAATCGATTAGATAAGGTTGATAGCATGCAAAAAATTTCTACCTGAAAATTGAATTTAAAATGGGATTTTCGTGTCTAAGACGACATTTTTTGGAAAAACACAAAGAAGAAACCCCCCCTAAAATCACGTTTTCTACATGATCATGTCAAGAGAAGTTTTTATTTTTTAAGTGAAATACCCAAAATGCCCTTAAACCAAATTATGCAATAAATATGCAAAATGAGTCCGTAGGAAGCTCAAATCACTAAGGATGAGGTTTTTCTTGAAAACGATCATACACGCAAACGTAAGTTACCTATTAGGATGTGCTACAATGGTTCATGGCTTAAAAATACCGTCGATGCAAAATACGACCCCCCAACAGCTAAAATGACAAAAATGAAGCTTGGAATGAAAACTTGGAACTCAAAATTATGAAATGGTTTCAAAATCCCGTTTGGCCTTTGGCCACACTTTATACATGATTAATGAATACTAATGGATGAATTTCATACACAATGCACGCTCCGATGCAAAATAGCATGCCAAAACGCATGATTTTTCATATATTCTTATTAAAGACAAGATTTACATCTATGACATAAATGTAATTCCAAAAGAAGTTTGGCCCTTGGCCTTATGTCATATATATAAAATGAGAATCAAAAAGTGTGCTTAGGCACACATTACAAGTTTAGAATCAAATATACACATTTGACACATAAGACTACAAGTGGCATTTCAAGCCAACCTTCACAAAAATGGAACTTTCAAGTCCACAAATCATCCAAGCATGATGAGAATCCCTAAAATTGATTTCTATACTTGAAAAATGTCCCCACTACGTGGGTGAGTAGCATGAAGCTACTCGTAGGAAATGCACATGCATCGACCTAGCATTTTACAATTTTATCACCTTAAGGTGAAATATGTTAAAAGGCTTATGCCACCTAATGTCTATGTCAAGATGAGACTCAGGAAGCATCATAAGCTACCCTAGATCATTTCTAGCATAAATCACATCATTCATGGAATTCAAACTACATAGAAGCATGCTATACAAAGCAACAAGATATAGATTCTCAAAGTTATCAACTTGAAATCTAAGATACGAAAACAACTAAATATAGCAATTTAGTATGATTAGAATTTATAATACCACACATCAAAACATAGATTCTTTAAGTTATCAACTTGAAATCTAAAAGTGTGAAAACGACAAAAGTGGGTCATGCCACCTAACGTCTACATTCGAAATGAATCTATAAGATCATTCCTAAGCTACATTTGAACATTATAACATAGATGTACTTAACAACATCAAAACTTGCAATGATTCATTAGAAATCATAAACATAAATGTACTTAACAACATTAAAGGCATACTATGATTCATTTAAAATCATAATGCATAAATGTACTTAACAACATTAAATCACCTGTAATGACCCGGATTTTTCGGATACATTCTTGTCGATTATCTCAAGTGCTCTGGAGTGATTTCCGAGACTCTTTTCTTTGGATTGACAACTTCCTTTGAGGACCAAGTCATTTCCACATTTTTCGTTTTTTGACACTATTCACTTTTCGTCTTTTTCCCTATTCCGTATTTTTCCCTATTTTGTCTTTTCCTCGTTTGGCACTTTGTTTGCGTAACCACACTTCTTGTGTTCGGAGTTGGTTTCTGACTTCACGTATCTTCATTCCCAATGATTTTTATGAGATACGTATCTTTACTTTCGTGAGAAAGTACTCTGGTTGCTCCCGGTGTCCATAGGGGCATAAATGTAAAGTTCTTTGAAAACTTTTTCTTTTCTTGGGGTGTTTTTCATAAATATCTTTTGAAGATATTTTATTTCAGGGGTATCTAAGAAAATATCTTTAGGAAGATATTTTCATTCTGGGGCAGTTTCGCAGTTTTCACTTCTTGGAGGGGTCATTGTGCAATTAATGAAAGTTATTGCTCAATGCCTTGTTTTGAGCCAGGATCCTTGTACGGGATTCATTTTCACATTTTTTCAAGTCATGGACTCTTAGAATTTCCTCTTGGACGATGTTTTCCAGTTTCAGGGTTTCTGGCCCCGGTTTGCGCCAAACTTGTTTTAGGCATAACTCTTTGCTCGGGACTCGGTTTTCTACGCCATTTCTTCCGTTGTTCATATCTTCTCATTTGGAATCTTTTTTATTCATGGAGTTTTGCCATTTGAGCCCGTCTACGTGAATTCCACTTTTCCAGACCCAGCGGGACCCATTCGGGGCACTTTTTGAGTTTTTTTATAAATAGGAGGTCTTAGAAAGAAAAATCAGATTTTTCTCTCTCTCTCCTCTCTCATGGCTAGTCCAAGCTCCATCCATGGCTGCCATCTTCTCTCTCTTCTTTTGGACTTCTTCCCTTCATTAAAAAGTGGTGATGCCTTTGTGTTTATTGTTCCCCTCGGTGAGGCCATCGATTCCAACTGATTGGAATCTCGTTTTAGCCATTTCTTGAGTTCGGGTTTGAAGTCAAGTTGTGTTTTTGATGGGGCTTCCTTGAGATTCATGTTCATGGTGTTGTCCCCGACAAAACCTAGGAGTTTCGTCAGATTCGGAGCCGATTTATTTTAGTAGGGATTTGAGATTTCATCTCAAATGGAGGTAGGGAATGTTTTAGGCTTTTGTGCGTGTTGTATTAAGTGTTTAGCATGATTATACAACTTATATATGTGCCGTGTATCAAATCTAGAAAGTTGGTAATTTTTAATTCTTTGTATAAGATTTAAAATTCATGATGATATATGACTTTGATTTGAATTGTGGTATGGTAGAAAATCTTGTTTTAACATGTTGGTTAACATATTAAATTTGGATTAATTAAATAAGAATTGCTCTTTTAATTAATATTTATCTTTTGTGAAATATTTAAGTTCATGGCCATACCTTGCATGGAATTGAGTTGTATTATGCTTCTAAATTAAGTTTTGGCATGTTTGTTAACATATTTTAATTTGAGAGCATTTGGTTGAGTCTAGAAATCTAGAGACTTTAATTAAGGGAATTAATTAAAATCTATTTTGGTGGTTTCATGGGCCTAATTAAGCTTGTGTGTGAATATATGTAATGACCATGATAAATCTATTAACATATATTAAATTGGGGCCAATTGGAAATGATTTGAAATCTAGAGAGTTTAATTATTTTGATGTAGTTAAATTCTATCTTGTGTATCCATGGATCCAATCATGTTTTAGAAGTTGTTTCTATTTTAAGAGCATAGATTTAGACTTGTGATGTATTCACTAGATTGTGTTATATGCATTAAAGAGTATTGTTGTTAAGTTTATATTCATAAGAGTATGTTTCTAATATGAATATATTATTGGCTTGTGATTTCGTAGCATTATGGATATGAAATGCTTATTTTGCACAATTGAGAGTTATATTACTAACTTGTTACTATGTAATAGTAATATGTATAAGTTATGAACTTATTTGGCTTATTTTGGAATCTTGGAACATTGTTGAGTTAAGATGGCTAGGGTTTGTCTCTAGTACGGGGACATGAGTCCTCTAAGTCATTGAGATAGTGCGCACTTAGGGTGGTCTTCCCTGCGGGTTAGTGCCCGGAATAACCATTGAGGTCTCGGCAGAATTCTGAGCGTGATGTCCAAGTATTCCACTGTTTGTTTTCGCATTCAATTCCAAGTTGACAATCATGTTTACCTTGTTAACTTGTGGTTTTGGCTATTGGCCATTTTGATGTTGTTAAGTACATCCATACTAAATTGATATATTTAGTTGATTTCACACTTTTAGATTTCTAGTTGATAACCTAGAGAATCTATGTCTTGATGTGTGGTATTAGATATTCTAATTATGCTAAATTGTTATATTTAGTTGATGTTGCATTTTAGACTTCAAGTTGATAACCTTGAGAATCTATATGTTGTTGCTTTGTGTAAGCATGCTCCTATGTTGTTGCTTTGTGTAAGCATGAACCTATGTTACTAAAATTGCATGAATTAGGTGATTGATGCTAGAAATGATCTTAGGTAGCTAGTATGCTCTTTGAGTCTCACCTTTGACATAGACGTTAGGTAGAATGAACCACAATGATTAAATCATGCAACTTGTAAAACGTAGGTCAATGCATGCTCATTTCCTACGAGTAGCTTTATGTTACTCACCCCTACGATACTGGGGCATATTTCAGGTGCAATAATCAATGTTGAGGTCTTCATTATGCTTGGATGGTTTGTGGACTTGGAGACTTCCACTTTTGTGAAGGTTGGCTTAGAATGCCAATTGTAGTCTTATATGTCAACATATGTACATTTGATTCCTTATATGTAATGTGTACATGAGTACACTCTTTCCGGTGTATTTGATATGTATGAGATGAGGCCGGAGGCCAATGACATGTAAATTGTATCCTATGTAAATTTTGACTTCATGGAATATTATGAAAGTATTGTAAAATATTAAGTTTTTGATTCACCATGTTTGCATTGGGTGTGGGAATTCCATTTTGATTCTTCCATTAGCATTCATTCACTATGTATGAAGTGTGGCCAAGGGCCAAGCGGCATTTTGAAACCATTTCATAGTTTTGAATTCCAAGTTTTCGTTCTAAACTTCATTTTTGGCATTTTGGCCTTTGGGGGGTCATATTTTGCATCGGCCATATTTTTGGGCCATGGACCATTGGAGCACATCTTACTAGGTAAGTTACGTTTGTATGCATGGTTGTTTCCGGGCAAAGCTTCTTCTTTGGTGAAATGAGCCTCCTACGGACTCATTTTACACTTTTGTTGCATTTTATGACCTAAGGGTATTTTGCGAATTTCCTTTGGAAAATAAATTCTGTTCTTCATATGGTTGAATAGAAAATACGATTTTAGGGGTGGTTTTCTTTTTTGTGTTTTTCCAGAAAATGCCATCTTGGCATCGGAAATCGCATCCGAAGTTCAGCTCTCAGTTTTTAAATTTAGCAGCTTTTTGGACCCTCTGGACCAGTTTTCTTGGGAGGGCATTTTGGGCATTTCACATTGCGTATTTTTCGATTTTTCACACATGTCACGTAGAAAACTCGATTTTGAGGAGGGATTCTTCTTTGAGTTTTTCCAGAAAATGTCATCTTGGCCCTCAAATTTCCATTTTTCCCAGAAAAACCCCTACTGCCAGGTTTTTTGGGCTGCCCATTCTGCCTCCTTCACATGTAAATGGTTACGAGGGGTTCCGTAACCGGTTACATGTGCATGGGCAGTGTGTTTCTCATGATTTTTCGCTTCCTAACCTATTAGGAAGGTCTACTAACCGGTTAGATGTTCTTGGTTGCCATCTTTTTGACCGTTTTGCCCCTTCTTCTTCCGTTAGCCATATCTTCTTCATCCGGACTCCGAATCAAGCGATTTTTGAGTTTAAGTTCATTGATTTCTCATTTTCTTTCCAATGGTGTGCTCGGTGGCACCCACTTTTAGGCTGGAATTGACGATTTTGCCCCTAGGTGCATTCTTGTCCATTTTTGAAATATTATTTCCGCATTTGATTCCTTTGGGTCCCGTGACCTCGTTGAGGGTCACAATGGTGTCTTAGAGTTATGTTGTATCTCTAGAGACCGTTGTTTGTCTTTTGCTTCCGCATTTCGGATCCGTTATCGGATCATCTTTCGGTTCATCACTAACGTACCGGGTTGAAAAACTTGGGCCGTCACATCACCAATAACCAAAACCATAAGTCACAATTAAACATTGGTTGTCAACTTGGAATTGAATGCAAAATCAAATAGTGGAATACTTGGACATCAAATCTCAGAGTACTAAGACCTAAATGGTTATTCCGGGTATTAACCCACCGAATAGACCACCCTAGTGTGCACTATCTCAACGGGGAGAAATCATACCTCCCGCACTAGAACCAAACTCTAGCAATATCACAGTAACAATGTCCCAAGTGACTCTAAATAAATAAGTTAACAACTTATATATGTATTAAATTGTGACGGCCCTGGTTTTTCAAGCTACTGCGTCCTGTGATGAACCAAAGATTGACCTGATAACGGATCTAGATGCGGAAGGAAAAAATAAAACAACGGTCTCCTAAGGCACAATACACCTCTAAGACACTTTGATGACCATCCATGAGGTCATGAAACTCAATGAGAACTGACACGGAAGCAAAAGATCGAAAATATGACAAATAAGCCCCCAGGGGCAAAATAGTTATTTTACCAAAATATGGATTCAGGTGCTACTGAGCACACCACTGGAAACACAATGAAAACCTAATCATAATGGACTCAAGAATCACAAGATTCGGAGTCCGGACGAAAGAGAAACGGCAAAACAAATAAAAATGGACATATAAAGCAAAAAGGGTAAACTGGTAATTATTCAAAAATTTCGGGCATAACCGAGCACACCGTTGAATAAACGATGAAAAATTAGTAGTTCAAAATTTTTTTTACTCGATTTGGAGTCTGGATGTGGGAGAAAGGTCAAAAACAAAAACAATATCGACAGTGCTGCCGACCCACTATTGCTGTAACTGAGAGTAAAAATGGGCATCTAAATGGACTTTTTTGGAAAAACTCAAAGAAGAAACCCCCCCTAAAATCAAGTTTTCTACCCAAAAGTGGGACAGATACAAAAAAAATGCATTGTAAAATATCCAGAATGCCCCCAAGAAAATCAGGTCAAGAGGGTAAAAATCAGTCCTAGCTACTGCCCAAGAAAAGGAAATGAGGCTTCAGGAGGTTTTTAAATTGCCTAAATTGAAAATACAATCTTAAAATAGACCCACAAGAACCCTGGAAGTTTCGGATCAGTCGTCTTACTTTTCAAGAAAAAGTCGATGAATAGTACCAAGTACCCTTGTATTAAAATTCAGCAAAAACCTAGCAGCAAGGATTTTTCAGAAAAAAATGGGTTTTTGAGGGCCAAGATGACATTTTCTGGAAAAACACAAAGAAGAAACCCCTCCAAAATCGAGTTTGCTACCTGACTATGTGGCGAAAATGAAAAAAACACATTGCAAAATACCCGAAATACCCCTAGAACAGAGTAGGCTAAAAACTCAAAAAATTGCAACCTAAAGTTTTTGTTTCATCAAGAAGGGTATTGTGTACCAAAGTGAACATGCAAACATATGTAATATGATAAAGTAGACGTACAAAAATGGCCTATGGCCTCATGGCATATTGTATGTAAAATATGACCCTTCACTGCATGAAATCTCCTAACTTCCATAAGTAACAATGAAGTTAAAAATTTGTATACATATCACATAAAGTGTCTTTGGCCCTTGGGCTTATTACATACAAGTCAAATACATTGCATAGAGTGTACTTATGTACACATTACATAAATGAAATCAAATATACACATTTTGACCTAAAAGACTACAAATGGCATTTCAAGCCAACCTTTACAAGAATTAAAACCTTCAAGTCTACAATCA
The DNA here is from genome assembly GCF_030987335.1 of Cornus florida. Taxonomy (NCBI): domain Eukaryota; kingdom Viridiplantae; phylum Streptophyta; class Magnoliopsida; order Cornales; family Cornaceae; genus Cornus; species Cornus florida. Next base: position 70,129,769 of record NW_026775577.1, read on the forward strand.
TCCAAGCAATGATGAACATCACGAACCAAGTCTTCGTACCTGAACAAAACCCCCAGTAACTTCGGGGTGAGTAAACAAGTTTACTCGTACGGAATGAGCATGCATCGACTCGATTTCTTTATAGATTTTTACATTAACTTGAACAATACAGAAGGGTCATGCCACCTAACGTCTATATCAAAGTGAGACTCAAGGAGCATCCTAAGCTTACTTAGAGTATTTCTAGCATAAATCACATCCTTCATGCAATTCCAAACAACATAAGAACACGCTATTCAAAGTAACAAAATATAGATTCTCAAAGCCATCAACTTGAAATCTAAAATACGAATCAACTAAGATGGTTCATGCCACCTAGCATCTATGTTCCAAATGAGTCTAAGGAATCGTTCTAGGCTACATTAGAACAACAAAACACAAATCACAATACCGATGCAATTTAACCAACATTAGAACTTCCAATACAACGCATAAAGCACGAATTCTCAAAGTTAACATCTTGTAACTTAAAATAGGAAATCATATAAGGAACAACAAGTTACAACATCATCTAGTTATCAACTTGAAATGAATTGCGAAATCAAATAAGGTGGATACTTGGACATCACGTCGGATCAGACCGACACCAAAGTTACTTTAGGGTTAAGAGCCCACGGGTTACCACCCTATATGCGCACTAGACTATAGGAGGACATTCCCCCATACTAGAACCATGTCCTAACCGTAGTCAAACAACGACATCCCCAAGTTTCCAAAATAATAAGTTGTGCAACAACGTATATAGCAACATGTATATACAAGATAATCAACTATCTACCATAGACAACCAAATTTGGAAACACATACAACACATGCTCTAAGTCCACAACTACTATGGCATGAAAGATGTCAAATACAAGGTGTGCAACTCATTACACAAGTCAACAATATATCCCATAAAGAAAATATGCTCATATGAATATAAATATAACAACAATGTTATCCTATGCTTAAAACATAACCAAGTGAATTACAACAAGTCCAAGTCCATGATTTAAACATAGAAACAATTTCTAAAACACACTTAGATCCATGGAGCTATTAGATAGAATTTAATTAAACAAAAATAATTAAATTCTCTAGATTTCAAACCAATTTCAAATAACCTCAAATTAATTTATGTTCAATAACATAGCATGCTCATTACATAAATCAAATCAAAAGAGCAAAATAAGCAAGACATCATCATATAGAATTTAAATAATTTAAATTAATTAAATCTCTAATTTTCAAAAGTTGTTCATGTGACGGCCCAAGTTTTGTAAACCCGGTGCGTTAGTGATAGCCAAAAGATGACCCGATAACGGATCCGAAATGCGAAAGCGAAAGGTGAAACAACGGTGTCTAGAGATACAATGCGTCTCTAAGACACCAATGTGACCCTCAATGAGGTCATGGAACCCAAAAGAAAACCAATGCGGAAGAGTCATTTCAAAAACGGACAAAAAGGAACCTAGGGGCAAAATGGTCATTTTAAAAATAAAAAAAAATGGATTCAAGTGCTATCGAGCACACCACTGGGAAGACAATGAAAAATTAATCAATTAAAAAAAAACTCACTTGATTTGGAGTCCGGATGAGGGAGAAAGGTCAAAAACAAAATCGACGTCGCGGCGGCCCGACGAAGGCCGTGATAGCTACAATGCCGTCACCCACTACTACTGCAATTGAGACTAAAAACGGGCATCTAAACGGACTTTTCTGGAAAAACTCAAAGAAGAAACCCCCCCTAAAATCAAGTTTTCTACCCGATTCGCATACGGAAACCAAAAAAATGAATTACAAAAGTCCAAAATACCCTCAAGAAAATCAGGTCTAGAGGTCAAAAATCGTTCCAAGCTACTGCCCAAAGAAAGGAAATGGGGCTTGGGAAGGTTTTTAAATTTCCTAAATTGAAAATACAATCTTAAAATACACTCACAAGACCCCAGGAAGTTTCGGATCGGTCGTCACGCTTTTCAAAAAAAAGTCGATGAATAGTACCAAGTATATTTGCACTAAAGTCGGCAAAAACCTGGCAGCAATGATTTTTCGGAAAACAAATTAATTTTTGAGGGCCAAGATGGCAGTTTCTGGAAAAACACAAAGAAGAAAGCCCCCTCAAAATTGAGATTTCTATGTGACTCACGAGGAAAAATGAAAAAAACGCATTTTGAAATACCCGAAATTCCCCTAGAACAGAATAGGGTAAAACTCCCTAAAAATGCTACTTAGAGTCTTTGTTTCATCAAGGATGGTTTTGTTTGCCAAAGTGAGCATGCAAGCATATGTAATGTGATAAAATAGATGTGTTGCAATGGCCTATGGCCTCATGGCATGTCATATGCAAAATAGAACCCTTCAATGCATTAATCCACATATCTTCTATAGGCAACAATGAAGTTCAAAGTTAGCATACATTTCGCATAAATGTATTTGGCCCTTGGCCTCATTACAACCACATTCTAAGAGTGTCAAAAGGTGCACTTAAGTGCATATTACATAACTTAGACAATAAGTACAAGTTTTATCAAAAGAAGCAAAAGTAGAACAAGATATGCTAACATATGCATATTCTATGTCATCAAAATATACTTCAAGAACTCTAGTGAGTCTAAGAATGCTGTGCATCCCACACTAAGGCTTCTTTACTTGCAAAACACCCATTATCTTAGGGGTGAGTAAACAAGTTAACTCGTAGGGAATGCATGGGTTTATCTTTGTACCAAGTTACAATCCAATACCATTAAATTTATGCTATCAAGTGACAATAGAACTTTCAACATAACACAATGAGATGTAATTTTACAAAGTTAACAACTTGGAATTTAAATGCAAAATCAAACCAAAGTGGATACTTGGACGTCACGCCGGATCAAACCGACAATGTGGTTGCTTTAGGGTTACTAGCCCATGGGTAACCTCCCTATGTGCGCACTAGACTTGTAGAGGGACTTTCCCCCGTACTAGAACCATGCCCTAGCCATAGTCATAACAACGACATCCCCAAGTTTCCAAAATCAACATTTTGTGCACATTACATATATGTATCAACATAACATATATATATACAATGTAAAGCCATCAACACGCACAAATCAATTTTGGAAACACAATACATGCCCTAAGTTCTCAACTAAAATGGCATGCAGAACATTGATTGATCATTATGCTATTTGCCACTAATTACAACAATATCATTCAACAACAAGAACATAACCTCACAAGTATGATATAAGTAAAAATCATAATTTAAACAATTTAATAAAACAACTAAATTCCCTAGATTTCACTTCTTATCCAAACATGCTCAATTTAATATATGTTGTAGTACATGTTATGGTTATTATATAAATCACTTCAAAACTTGATTTAAGTCATGGGAGCATATAAATAAAAATTAATTAAATTAATTCATTAATCCCTCTAGATTTTAAAACAACTCTAAATGATCTCAAATTAACATAAGTTATGAATCAAGCCATGGTCATATCAAGTCTAAAGTGAATTACATACAAGTCACAATTAATCATTTATTTCTCATTTTAATACAAGACAAACATATAACTTAGATATCACTATAGGAACAAATAAAATCACTTGGAAGATAAATGATAACACCCCCTACCTCAATAGAGAATTGAATATCTATAATCCAAGCAACCAAGCTCAAAATGGAAAACAAGTTTAGGGTTAATGAAGAGGGGAGTGAGAGGAAGCTTTTGTCTTCCAAGGTTTTATGTCTAAGGTGAGTGGAAGGAGGCTAAAATGAAGAAAAAAGCTATTAACCATGCTTTTCTCCAATGGTGGGTAGGTTATGGTTCTTGAAGACAAGTGAAAATGAAAATGATAAAGTGTAAAATGGTAAGTGGAAGGGCTAGAAATCCTCCACTCACTATGTGCTCTTATACTACCTCTCTCACACACATAATGCAAGACTAAATGGTGAACCTACACTTGTCATGAATCTATGGTTCATTCCTAGGCTTAATCTCAAGCCTACACTTGTCACCATCCTATGTAAACTTCCGAGACTTAATATTGAACCTACATTTGTCAACCATCCATGCCAACAAGTGTACCAATCCTAGGCCAACAAGTGGGTGAATCTCCACCCTCCACATGTCATCATCCGACGCATCAAAGTGTTTCCACACAAATGTCAACAAGTGGACCAATGAGAGTGTGACACTTGTTACACTTTTTGGAAATTGCAAACAAGTCCTTTTTGAAAATATCTTCCAAATTAAATTGCAAAATGGTCCCTAAGACGAAAAATAATTACTTTAGTTAATTATCCAAAAACCCCTCAAGTTATGGATAATTACAAAAAGTCTTGTTTTCATGGCTTTTACAAAGAAAGTAAGCATTTAATATGCATTTCTACAAAAGTAAAAATGTAGATGTCATGGAATTTAAATACCATGAATGCATGCAAAACTGGAATCAAATCCGAGCACAACAAGTAAGGTTATGCAAGGAAAAATGAAAGAAACGGGAAAAAGACGAAATAGGGAAAAGACAAAATAAAAAAAAGACGAAAAAAGAAAATCGCCAAAAATGGAAAAGGAGGAAAAAGGCCGGGTCATTACAACCTACCCTCCTTAAAAGGATTTCGTCCCCGAAATCGAGTCGTACCTGAAAAGGAGAACAAATGGGGATACCGTAAGCGAACCTCCTGTTCGAGCTCCCAGGTAGCCTCCTCAACACCGTGATGTCTCTACAAGACCTTAACCAATAGAATGGTCTTGGTCCGCAAGACCTGCTCCCGTGAATTAAGAATCTGGACTGGACCTTCCTCGTAGGTCACATCCTCATCAACAATCACATCAGTCCACCGCAGAACATGCGATGGGTCCGGCTCATACTTCCTCAACATAGAGACATGAAAGACATCGTGAACCCTATCTAAGTCTAGCGGCAATGCCAAACGATAAGCAACTTCACCGACGCGCTCCAAAATCTCAAATGGTCTGATGAACCTAGGCGACAACTTGCCAGTCTGCCGAAATCTCAGGAGCCCCTTACGCGGAGAAATCTTAAGAAAGACATTATCCCCTACCTCAAAAGACAATGATCGCCTCCTTCTGTCAGCGTAACTCTTCTGTCTACTCTGTGCAGTAGCCAACCGCTACCGAATCAACTTGATCTTCTCTGTAGTCTCAATAACAATGTCGGGACCCAAGGCAACAGTATCACCGACTTCGGTCCAACAAACTAGAGATCTGCAAGGTCTGCCATACAACGCCTCAAAAGGTGCCATGCCAATACTGGCCTGGTAACTGTTATTGTAGGTAAACTCAACCAAAGGTAAGTAGTTCTCCTAACTACCCCAAAATCCAAGATACAAGCCCGCAACATATCCTCTAATACCTGAATGGTGCGTTCCGACTGTCCATCAGTCTGAGGATGGAATGCCGTACTAAAATGAAGCCCCATGTCAAGAGCCTCCTGAAAACTCTGCCAAAAGTAAGAGGTGAACCGCGGATCCCTATTCAAAACAATGGATACAGGAACCCCGTGAAGCTTGACAATCTGTCTCACATACAGTCCACTCAGTCTCTCTACACTATCTGACATTGCCATTGGTAAGAAGTGAGCCGTCTTAGTCAACCTGTCAACTATGACCCAAACGACATCATTCCCTGCCTGAGACCTCGAAAGTCCTGTCACGAAATCCATAGTGATATGCTCCCATTTCCACTCAGCTACTGGTAATGGTTGCAACAATCCTGCCGGTCGCTGATGCTGTGCCTTCACTTGTTGACAAGTAAGGTATCGAGCCACGAATTGTGAAACATCCTGTTTCATGCCCTGCCACCAAAACTGTCGTCGCAGATTATGATACATCTTTGTACCACCAGGATGAATTGCGAGCCTAGAGTGGTGGAAATCCCGAAGAACGTCCTCACGATAAGACAATGGAACAAACATCATCCCCTTGTACCTGAGACCACCGTCTGAATGTAAGGTCCAACCCTCTACATTCTCGCCGCTTGAAATCTGAACATGGATGGCCTTCATCTCCCCATCCTCCAACTGTGCCTCAATAACTCTGCTAATTAGTGTCGATTGAGCCACAAGGCTAAACAAAATATCCAGTGAAACATCCTCATAACACTGTAAACCAAGATCTGCAAGCTCTTCTAGCATCTTCCATCTATGAAGGGAAATGCTAGCAAGAGTTCCTCGTGACTTCCTACTCAATGCATCGGCCACCACATTGGCCTTACCCGGGTGATACTATAATTCAAAATCATAATCCTCCATAAACTCAACCCATCTGCGCTGTCTCAAGTTCAAATCCTTCTGAGAGAAGAGATACTTGAGACTCTTGTGGTCAGAGAAAACTTCAAACTTCTCCCCGTACAAATAGTGTCTCCACCCCTTCAAGGGCAAAGATAACTACTGCTAACTCCAAATCATGTGTTGGATAGTTCAACTCGTGAGTCTTCAACTGTTAAGACCCATAAGCAACCACCCGCTCTGTCTGCATCAAGACACAACCCAAACCTTCTCGTGAAGCATCATAAAAGATCACATAACCTAAACCACGTTTAGGAATGATCAAAACTGGAGCCTATGTCAACCTGACCTTCAACTCCTGAAAAGCAAACTCACATGCCTCGTTCCATACGAACTTGACCCCCTTGTGGGTAAGTCGAGTCATAGGTGCTGCTAAACGAGAAAAATCAAGAACAAATCTCCGGTAATAGCCGGCTAGGCCAAGAAAACTCTGAATCTCAAACACTGTCTTTGGACGCTCCTAATCCATCACTGACTCAATCTTCGTTGGATCCACTGCAACACCGCCCCTTGACACAACATGTCCAAGGAACTTCACTTCTGGTAGCCAAAATTTGCATTTCTCGAACCTGGCATATAACCGATTATCCCTAAGGATCTGCAACACTGTCCTCAAATGATACTCATGCTCTTCCACCGAAGCTGAGTATACAAGAATGTCATCAACAAAGACTACAACGAACTGATCAATATGGTCACTAAATACACGGTTCATTAAGTCCATAAAAGCTGCTGGAGCATTGGTCAAACCAAATGGCATCACTAGAAACTCATAATGGCCATACCGTGTGCGGAAAGCGGTCTTGGATGCATCCTCATCCTTAACCCTCAACTGATAGTAACCCGATCTCAGATCAATCTTCAAAAAGCATGTCGCTCCCTTCAACTGATCAAACAAGTCATCAATCCTAGGCAAAGGATACCTGTTCTTGATTATGACATAGTTCAGCTTGCGATAATCGATGCAAAGTCTCAAAGACCCATCCTTCTTCTTCACAAAAAGAACTGGTGCTCCCCAGGGTGAAGTACTAGGACGAATAAAGCCCTTAGTTTCAAATCATCTAATTGAGCTTTCAGCTCATCAAGCTCTGCTGGTGCCATACGGTGCGGTGCCATAGAAATAGGTGTAGTACCGGGAATGACATCGATGGCAAAGACAACCTCCCGAAGAGGAGGGAGTTCTGTCAACTCCTTCGGGAAGACATCCAGAAACTCGTCTACAACTGTCAGAAAAACACGGCCCAGACTACTACCCTCGTCAACTAACAGGCTAGCCAAGTAGGACCCTGATGCCGGGGCAGCGTAAGCTCGTCCCTGAGCCCCTGATTGCTATGAACTGCCCTGCTGAGCTGACTGATGTCCGGAAGCAGTAGGTGTAGGGTTCCTACCCGGATACGAACTGACTGGTGCAACTGGCTGTGGTGCTTGAGGCACCCTGAAACCTGACTGTGCAACTGTTGACTGTGCCGGTGTGGCCTGTGGGCCTGCGCCACTTTGTGCCCTATTCTATAGGCGCGGACACTCCCTCTTGAAATGTCCAGGCTGCTTGTAGTAATTGCAAACCCCCTGAAGTCCCTGCGTCGAAGCTGAAGACTTACTAGTCTGAGAACGACTGCCCTGAGACTGCAACTGTGGGCAACGAGGCTTGATATGCCCCGGCTGCTGACAGTGGTGACAAATAACTCCCTGGGCTGACCCTGAAGATACTAGACCTACAGATATAGACCGAGCCTGCTGTGACTGTCCCTGAGTGCGTGAACTGTCCCCAGCCTTAGCCTTCTTCCACTGACCCCCAACGGATACTGATGAAGCCTCTCTACGTGGCTGCTTATATGAACCCTTGATCCTAAGCTGATCTCGGTCCTCTGCCTCAACTAGCATAGCCTTCTGTACTACCTCCCCATAAGTCCTCAGATCCAACACTGAAATTCGTGGCCTAATATCAAGATGTAACCCATCCGTGATGTCTCCCAGGGTCAAGCTCGAGCACCCTGAAGGTAAGACTCGAGCTCTAAGGTACAAGGCTTAAGCTTTAATGCCCTGTTGACTTTTCTTCTTTTGTTTGTAGGGCTCGAGCCTCAAGACTTGGGCTTGAGCTTTGGATCCTAAATTTCTCCAAACTTCACCATTTAAGCTCTCAGCTTGTTCTGAATAACCGGAAATGACTCTGTAAGTTTTGATATCAGTCTTTTGATTATAAAATCCCGGTTTTAACCATTTCTTTGCGATAGTACCTATAAACACACATTAACCATAAATTAGTCTAATAATGGATAGGAATATCATTTTAGGCCTTAACATACGTATATTTAGGCACTTAAATATGCAATATTCTACGCTTATCAGTGTGTATGCTGGGGTGAATCCTGGGGTTGACACCAGGGTGCACGCTGGGGTGCTGGGGTGTGTGAGCGAGGAGTCATAATGGGCAAAATTAACTCGGGGGACCTCCAAATCCAAATCTATCTCGACCAATACACTTATTAGGCTTAGGATGCACGCTGGAGTGCTGATAAGTGCTGAATATTGCATATTCGAGCCCCTATATATACGTATGTTAAGGCCTAAAGTGATACTTCTATCCATTATTAGATTAATTTTATGTTTAATGTGTGTTTACAGGTACTTTCCCAGAGAAACAATTAAAACCGGGACTTTATGATAAAAAGACTGATATAAAAGCTTACAGAGTTGTTGCCGGTCATTCAGAGCAAGCTGAAAGCTTAAATGGTGAAGTTTAGAAGAATTCAGGAACCAAAGCTCGAGCCCAAGTCCCGAGGCTCAATCCCTGCAAGAAAAAAAAAGAAAAATCAACAAAGTAATGAAGTTTGAGCCTTGTACCCTCGAAGCTTGAGCCCTACTCAGTGGTGCTCGAGCCTAACCTCAAGGTGCTCGAGCCTTGGCCCTCAAGCTCGAGCATAAGAGGTCAGAATTTTAAGAGTTTATTTAATGGAAGAACCAAGTTCCCAAGGCCTCCTGCTAGACCTTAAGGATCAAGTACCATCATTCAAAGCTCAAGCCTTAAGTACCTAATGCTCGAGCTTGGTACCTAAAGCTCGAGCCTATAAAGCTTGGATCGAGCAATGTTAAAAGGGATGAATCCCAAAATATTCTAAGTGTTGAAGGAAAAGACGCTTCCGAAAGTAGTTGAAGAAATTTGGCTAAGTATAAAAGTGAAGATCGAGTACCATTCCTTGAAGCTCGAGCAAAAACTTAACGAAGCTCGAGCCTTGTTCCCAAAGGTCGAGCCCGAACCTCAAAGCTCAAGCCTTCCATGACAGAACAGATTTAAGTTACGAGATTATTCTTTTTAAAGTCGTATCTCATTCTAAATGACCAGAAGACCTAAAAGCCCACTAGACCTTTATTTTCTTCTATAAAAGAAGGCACAGGTCTTGATAGAAGAAGATCCCTTTTCTCGTATTATTTAGAAGGCTAATACTATGGTGGCGGCTTTTAGGGTTTCCATAACCTTAGAAGATGAAGATCCTGAGAAGAGAAGTGTTGTTTGTGACGATGGAGATGACCAGAACATAGATGATATTCGGCATTATCATGAGTAGCTAATTCCTCTCTTAAGGCACTAATGTAACCCAATCTAGTACTATGGTTTGATTGTTTTAACTCTGGGATATTTTTAATATATATATTATATTTCTGATTACATGACTATGAGAAATTGAGATAACTCAATTGGACTTAATGTTTTAAATATTTTTCGAATTGTTATTACCTTGTCTTAGATATAATTATTCGTTTTCTATTCTCAAGCCATTCTTATTGGACGGTATCTAGCGGAGCCCTATCGGATATAAGAATGGAGGTCATGTAATGGTGTTCTAATGTTTTTTTATAAAAGAATGTTCTAAGAGTTTATGCTTAGGAAAGATGGATTGTTTACAAATAAGTTAAGGTAGTTAGAGTATGTAGGTGGATAGTCCATGCTAACCGCATGTAATGACCCGGTCATTTTCATTCCTTTCCTTTTTCTGAAATTTTACGGATAAATACTTCCTTTAAGGACTGAGTCATTTTCACATTTTCATTATTTTGACACTATTCACTTTTGGTCCTTTTCCTGTTTGTCACTTTGTTGGTACAACCTCACTTTTCGTGTTTAGAGTTGAGTTTTGACTTCACGAGTTTTCACTCCAGTTGATTTCCTCGAAACGTGTAGCTTTACTTTTAGAGAAAAACTCGCCGGTTGTTTCTTTCTCCCGTAGGGGCATGGATTAAAGGATTCTTCAGAAACATTGATGTTTCTTAGGGTGTTTTTCATAAATATCTTTTGGAGATATTTTGATTAGGAGTTTTTAAGAAAATACCTTTTTGAAGATATTTTTATTCAGGGCAGTTTTGCAGTTATCCCTTTTTGTAGGGGCATTGTGCCAATTAACGAAAGTTATTGCAAAATGCCTCGTTTTGAGCCTGGATCCTCGTACGGGATTCATTTTCACTTTTCATTGAGTCATGTACTCTTAGAATTTCTTTTCGGTCATTTTCTCCAGTTTTAGGGTTTTGGGCCCCGGTTGCCGCTGAACTAGTTCGGGGTATATCTTCCTGCACGGGACTTAGTTTTCGACACCATTTCTTTAGTTACTAATTCTTTTTTCATTTTGATTCTTTTTCATTCACGGTGTTTTACTGTTTGAGTGCGTCTACGCAAATTCCACTTTTTCGGACCCGACGGAGCACTTTTAGGGTTTTACTATAAATAGAATGACTTAAAGTAAAAAATCAAATTTTTACCATCTTCTTCCCCTCTTTGGTTGGCAGCCATGGCAGCCCGTTGGGCTGCCACCTTCTTTCTTCTTCTCCACTTACTTCCCTTTGTTATTTGCCTCGGGCCTTAGCATTTATCAAAGGACTTGGCGAGGCGCACCTTTCCACTTGGCGAGGCGCACCTTTCCACCTTATTAAAAACAATTTTTGACAATTTCTGAGTTCGAGTTTCAAGTTCGGGATTGGATTTTGGTGGAGCCTCAAAGGTTAAAGTTATTTCCCTAATTGTCCCCAACATTCGGAGCACTTTTCTTTCGGTGGGGATTTGAGATTTCATCTCAAATGGAGGTAGGGGATGCTATAGGTTTATATCTTTAATGTATTGCATGCTATTGATGGTTATACAACTTATTTACATGTCTTTGTATTAAATCTAGAAACTTTAATTAATTATTTCTTTGTAGAAGATTTATTTCTCATGGTTGATTATAGCTTGGAATGAAATTGTGGCATGACATAAAATTAGACCTTGATATGATCATTGACATATATTAAATTGGGAGCATTTGAATAAGTATTTAAACTTTTATTTAATTATTTTCTTGAATGAAAATTTAAATCATATGGTTGTATCTAGCATGGAATCAACATGTAATGTAATATTAAATTAGGCCCTAGCATACTCTTTAACATATGTGAATTTGAGAATATTCAGAGATGTTTTAAAATCTAGTAATAATTAATTAATTTAATTAATTAATTTCTTTTTAAGTGTACTATTCACTTCATCGGATTTCCGACTTGATATTGTTAATGAGCATGCTATGTGCTTTCATATATATTAAATTGAGAACTTTTAATTAGGTTTTGAAACCTTTCATTTAATTATTTTCTTGTATGGATGTTTAATCCTCATGGTTATATCTTGTATGGAAGTAACTTGTGTTAAGCTATTAAATTAAGTCGTAGCATGTTTAGTAACTTACTTTAATTTGAGAGCATTTAGATGAGTTTAAAAATCTAGAGATTTTAATTAAATGAATTCTATTCAATGGTTCCATGGACTTAATTAAGCTTTTAACTTGATACTTGTTATGACTAGGACTTGATTACTAGCATGTCTTACTATCGAAGCCATTCGGAGTTGTTTTAGAATGTAAGGACTTGATTATCATGATTTAATTAAATCTACTTTATTGCTCTAATGACTTGTTTAAGTTTCTAACTTGATATCATTGATTATCTTGGAAAGTTCCATCTCATATATTAAATAGAGAATAATCGGATAAGTTTTGAGGCTTTTATTTAATTATTTTCTTTGTATGGAATTTAATTCACATGGTTGTACCTAGCTTGGAATGAACTTACAATGTTTTATTCTGTTTATTCTATTTCATCTTTCCTGAACTTATGTTGGGGTTTTGTGACCGTGGTTATCGGGATTAAGATGTGTGAGCTACATGGTCGACCTCTGTTTTGAGGACTCAATTGTCTATGATGGGGACCTTGATCCAGCTTCTTGTTTCCTGTATATGACCTTAGGATAGGTTTGCTTCCGGTTGCTGTCTTTTGGTTTCGTGGAGTCCGATCCATTAGCTTGAGTGTACAGACTTGTCAGGCTTTGGATTCATGACCGGAGGTTGTTGATAATGGTGTTTTGCAATATAGGAGTTGCTAACTCTACTTGCACTATGGATCTAAGGCCTTAAGTGTAACAGTGCCAATGACATTGTTGTCAGAGTTTTAGGGTTAGCTACCCCAACTCTCGCAGATGCCTGGTTTCCATAGTGCTTTTGGTAATGATCATTTTCGACATTGATGTCATTTGTATCAAAAAGTTTCATTCTGGGTTGACATGTTAGGGGCAGGTTATGAATTAGTGCCTTATACTGTCATGCTACCAAATAAAGTTTTGTGTTGTGGGCGAGTGTTAGTTGCCGTCGATGCTCCCTTACTGATGAGTAAGTGTGGGCGGGCACTAGACGCTGTGTGACGGCCCAAGTTCTTCAACCCGGTGCATCAGTGATGAACCAAAAGATGACCCGATAACGGATCCGAAATGCGGAAGCAAAACACAAAACAACGGTATCTAGAGATACAGCATGGCTCTAAGACACCATTGTGACCCTCAACGAGGTCACGGGACCCAAAGGAATCAAATGCGGAAACAACATTTCAAAAACTAACAAGAACGAACCTAGGGGAAAAATTGTCATTTCTAGCTTAAAAGTGGGTGCCACCAAGCACACCATTGGAAAGACAACAAAAAATCAATGAACTTAGACTCAAAAATCGCTTGATTTGGAGTCCGGATGAAGAAGATATGGTTTACGGAAGAAGAAGGGGCAAAACGGTCCAAAAGTGCAAACCCTAGATCATCTAACCAGTTAGGAGGCCAAAATTCATGACCAAAACACTGCCCATGCACATGTAACCGGTTACGAAACCCCTCGTAACCGTTTACATGTGAAGGAGGCAGAATGGGCAGCCTAAAAACCTGGCAGCAGGGGTTTTTCCGGGAAAAATGGAAATTTGAGGGCCAAGATGACATTTTCTGGAAAAACTCAAAGAAGAAACCCCCTCAAAATCGAGTTTTCTACATGATACGAGAGAAAAATAGAAAAATACGCAATGTGAAATGCCCAAAATGCCCTCCCAAGAAAATTGGTCCAGAGGGCCCAAAAAGCTGCTAAATTTAAAAACTGAGAGCTGAACTTCGGATGCGATTTCCGATGTCAAGATGGCATTTTCTAGAAAAACACGAAAAAGAAACCCCCCCTAAAATCATATTTTCTATTCAACCATGTGAAGAACGGAATTTATTACCCAAAATAAATTTCCAAAATACCCTTAGGTTTGAAAATGCAACAAAAGTGTAAAATGAGTCCGTAGGAGGCTCATTGCACCAAAGAAGAAGCTTTGCCCGGAAACAACCATGCACGCAAATGTAACGTACCTAGTAAGATGTGCTACAATGGTCCATGGCCCAAAAATATGGCCGATACAAAATATGACCCCCCAATGGCCAAAATGACAAAAAACGAAGTTTGAAACGAAAACTTGGAATTTAAAACTATGAAATGGTTTCAAAATGCCGCTTGGCCCTTGGCCACACTTCATACATGGTGAATGAATGCTAATGGAAGAATCAAAATGGAATTCCCACACCCAATGCAAACATGGTGAATCAAAAACTCAATATTTTACAATACTTTCATAATATTCTATGAAGTCAAAATTTACATAGGATACAATTTACATGTCATTGGCCTCTGGCCTCATCTCATACATGTCAAATACATCGTAAAGAGTGCACTCATGTACACATTACATATAAGGGATCAAATGTATACATGTTGACATATAAGACTACAATTGGCATTCCAAGCCAACCTTCACAAAAGTGGAAGTCTCGAAGTCCTCAAATCATCCAAGCATAATGAAGACCTCAACTTTGATTCTTGCACCTAAAATATGCCCCAGTATCATAGGGGTGAGTAACATAAATCTACTCGTAGGAAATGAGCATGCATCGACCTACGTTTTACAAGTTGCATGATTTAATCATTGTGGTTCATTCCACCTAACGTCTATGTCAAAGGTGAGACTCAAGGAGCATCCTAGCTACCTAAGATCATTTCTAGCATCAATCGCCTCATTCATGCAATTTTAGCAACATAGGTTCATGCTTACACAAGCAACAACATAGGAGCATGCTTACACAAAGCAACAACATAGGAGCATGCTTACACAAGCAACAACATATAGATTCTCAAGGTTATCAACTTGAAGTCTAAAATGCAACATCAACTAAATATAACAATTTAGCATAATTAGAATAGCTAATACCACACATCAAGACATAGATTCTCTAGGTTATCAACTAGAAATCTAAAAGTGTGAAATCAACTAAATATAACAATTTAGTATGGATGTACTTAACAACATCAAAATCGCCAATAGCCAAAACCACAAGTTAACAAGGTAAACATGATTGTCAACTTGGAATTGAATGCGAAAACAAATAGTGGGAGACTTGGACATCACAGCTCGGATTTCCGCCGAGACAAGGCAAATTTGGAGCTACTAACCCCCATGCAACCTACCCAACGCGCGAACTTTATAGGGCTAATTTGGAGCTACTAACCCCCAGGCAGCCTACCTAACGCGTGAACTTTTCACTTAGAAGACTCTTGTCCCCGTACTAGAGCCAAACCCTAGCCATCACAGCTTAACAATGTCGCAAGCAACTCCAAAATAAATAAGTTAACAACTTATACACATTACTACTACATAGTAACAAGTTAACAATATAACTCTCAATTGTGCATAATAAGCATTTCATATCCATAATGCTACGAAATCACAAGCCAACAATATATTCATATAGAAACTTACTCTCATGAATATAAATTTAATAACAATGCTCTTCAATGCATATAACACAATCTAGTGAATACATCACAAGTCTAAATCCATGCTCTTAAAATAGAAACAACTTCTAAAACATGATTAGATCCATGGATACACAAGATAGAATTTAATTACATCAAAATAATTAAACTCTCTAGATTTCAAATCATTTCCAATTGGCCCTAATTTAATATATGTTAATAGATATATCATGGTCATTATATATATTCACACACAAGCTTAATTAGGCCCATGAAACCACCAAAATAGATTTTAATTAATTCCCTAAATTAAAGTCTCTAGATTTCCAAACTCAACCAAATGCTCTCAAATTAAAGTATGTTAACAAACATGCCAAAACGTAATTTAGAAGCATTACACAACTCAATTCCATGCAAGGTATGGCCATGAACTTAAATCTTTCACAAAAGATAAATATTAATTAAAAAGAGTAATTCTTATTTAATTAATTCCAATTTAATATGTGTTAACCAACATATTAAAACAAGAGTTTCTACCATGCCACAATTCAAAACCAAGTTTCTCATCATCATGAAAATTAAATCTTATACAAAGAATTAAATGTTTCAAATTTCCTAGATTTGATACAAGGCATGCATATAGGTTGTATAAACATGGAAAACACACAATACAACGCATATAAAATCCTAAAACATTCCCTACCTCCACTTGAGATGAAATCTCAAATCCCCACCAAAATAAATCGGCTCCAAATCCGACGAAACTCCTAGGTTTTGCTGGGGACAACACCACGAACATGAATCCCAAGGAAGCCCCATCAAAAACACAACTTGACTTCAAACCCGAACTTAAGAAATAGCCAAAACAAGATTCCAATCGGTTGGAATCGAAGGCCTCGCCAAGGGGAACAATAAACACAAAGGCATCACCACTTTTTAATGAAGAGAAGAAGTCCAAAAGAGGAGAGAGAAGATGGCAGCCATGGATGGAGCTTGGACCAGCCATGAGAGAGGAGAGAGAGAGAAAAATCTCATTTTTCTTTTTAAGACCTCCTATTTATAGAAAAACTCAAAAAGTGCCCCGAACGGGCCCCGCCGGGTCCGGAAAAGTAAAATTCGAGCAGACGCCCTCAAACGAAAAAACTTTGTGAACGAAAAAGATTCCAAATGAGAAAATATGAACAACGGAAGAAACAGCGTCAAAAACTGAGTCCTGAGCTAAGAGTTATGTCCAAAACAAGTTTGGTACAAATCGGGGCCAGAAACCCTGAAATTGGAAAACATCGTCCAGGAGGAAATTCTAAGAATCCATGACTCGACGAAATGTGAAAATGAATCCTATACGAGGATCCAGGCTCAAAACAAGGAATTGAGCAATAACTTTCTTAATTGCACAATGGCCCCTCCAAAAAGTGAAAACTACGAAACTGCCCCAAAATGAAAATATCTTCCAAAATATATTTTCTTAGATACCCCTGAAATAAAATATCTTCAAAAGATATTCATGAAAAACACCCCAAGAAGAGAAAAAGTTTCCAAAGAACTTTGCATTTATGCCCCTATGGACACCGGGAGCAACCAGAGTACTTTCTCACGAAAGTAAAGATACATATCTCATTGAAATCATTGAGAGTGAAGATATGCGAAGTCAGAAACCAACTCTGAACACAAGAAGTGTGGTTACGCAAACAGAGTGACAAATGAGGAAAAGTTGAAATAGGGAAAAAGACAAAATAGGGAAAAGACAAAAAGTGCGGAACTGACTCGGTCCTCAAAGGAAGTTGTCAATCCACAGAAAAGAGTCTCGGAAATCACTCCAGAGCACTCGAGACGTCACTAATCGACTAGAAACCAAACTCAGAAGGGAAAAGACAACGCAAAAAATTTATCCGAAAAATTCGGGTCATGACAACCTTCCCACCTTAAAGGGATTTCGTCCCCGAAATCCAGCCCCAAAAAAACAAAAAGGCGAAACCAGGATAACTACGGAGTACATCCCCGAGTACCCCACACAACACGCCACACCAGCGACCTCAATGCTGAAAGGAAAACACAAACCAGTGTCATTTGCACCCACGTGCTCATGACAAGACAACATCTCGAAGGTAAAATGACCACATAGGCACACGACAAGTCAGAACTCACACACTGAACCCAAGGTCAGAAAAGGGATTGGAAGACAACAACCGAAAGCATTCCTCCTGATGAACCATCAAACCGATCCAAAAATAACCACAAAAAGGACTCCAAGAAACCACATATCAAATCAGGGTACAGAACAAACACAACGTGGCAGTACGAATAGCAACCAGAACTCGCCCACGACGTACTCAAATGTATGGTAGCAATGACAGTATCTAGTGCCTGCCCACACTTACTCGTCAGTAAGGTAGCATCGACGACAACTAGTACTCGCCTACAACACACAACTTGTATGGTAGCATGACAGTATAAGGCACTAATTCATAACCTGCCCCCCACTAGGTCTACCCATGAAACCTCTCGATACAAATGACATCAATGTAAAAAAATGATCATTGCCAAAAGCACTACGGAGACCAACATTTTGTGAGAGTTGAGATATGGTCCAAAGATGTCTGGCCAGGCCATCCTGGCCAATCCCAAAATTCTGACAACAATGTTATAGGTACCGCTATGCTTAAGGCCCCAAATCCTCAATACAGCAAAACCAACATCTCCAATGTCTCAAAATACCCCTATTAGCAACATTAATCAGGAATCCAAAACCTGACAAGCAAATCAAAACTTCCAGAGATCAAAATGAATCTCACCATAAGGCATTTCATCGAAAGCCTACATTCCTCCCTGAAACTGATCAACTACAAGACCAATCACCATGATTAAATATCAGATCCACATCCCTATCACGGATAACTAAATCCTCAAAATACAAATCCACCAAGTGGCACATACATCAAAATGCCAACAACCAAGGTCACAAGATGAATCTCTCAAAACCATGCTTGGCAACACCAAGCTAAATCAAAATTCCTCAATTTTTGATCCACAACCAATCATCAGAACTATGATTCCTCAAAATTACACCTAGCCATAACTAGGACGAGAAAACTCCACAAACAGTCATATTGAACAGCGATCCTTCAAAACCCCTCCTAAGAGTCAACAACATCAAGATTTCCAAAACTGAAACAAGTCTCCAAAAGACATTCTCAAAAGAGCATCGAGCTCACCTCTCAAATCAAATGAATCCTCAATGGTATGGACACAAGTCCCCACAAAATGATCTCACACCAATCAACTCACTCTGAGCACTACAACTCCATCAACAACTACGGTAGAAACTCCCCAAGGGAAGACATGAAAGAAAGGGAACCACCAGTCCTAAAAAGGACAACTCCACAACTCCATCTCTAAAATGAAAGACAACAAGGTCAAAGACTTCACCCCCTATATGGAAGTAAGCTGACTAAAATACATCAAATCCTCACCAAGGACTCAAGACAACAACGATGATCCTCATGGACCAACCAACCCCAAAACTATGCATAATGCAACGAAGAGAAGAGACTCATTCTTTGTGAAGTCCCTAACACGAACTAACACAAAACTCTTGTGGAAACCCGCATACACACTACGTGCGACCGAGGGAAATGAATGGGAAAACCAAACCTGGAAGTCATGCATATGACAAGGAATGCAACTACCAGAAAGAAAATCTACTCACGTAGATAAAAATCAAAGGTACATGCAACACGTCTCCACGTAAACACAAAAACATGTTACTAAAGCACAATAACAACATGGCATCTCTAAGCATATAAAGAAGGCATGCTAATGCCACACAACAAGAAGGAAAATGTGGATACACATCCACCTACTCATGCATCACAATATCATAAATCATACTACTAACATGGTAGTAAACGAAACTGCATAAGACAACATGATGCAACAATGAACCCTATGGACATCGTGTCCTAGAGTGCCTAAGAAAGGAAAGGACAATTCCTAGTCATAAACTGTCTCCAAAACTAATGCGACAACAACCTGTCTCAAAGCAAACGTGAGCCCTTACCACAACGGTAAGACTCTAATAATCCATCTCAGAGTCTAGAGGTGACACTACAAGTGACACTAACAGTGCAGTGCTCTCACTACCCATAACATCAATCAATCGACTTGATCCCAAAAGCGTCATCACGCAAGAACTCCTCCAGGAAAATGGCGACTACAGCCATACCAATAACAACTAAATCAATCACCACAACTGATCGCCAAAACAACCATCATCATCACCGATCAAAGGACAATGCCTATCAAAACAAAACCAACATTGATTCCACCCGAACTGCGCTTGTAGCTAGCCAGTACGGTAGCATGACAGTGCCATGCACCCTCCCACAAAAGTACCCGCCCACAAAAATTGCAATCCCAAAGCAATCATCCTGATCAACCAAGGATCCTAAGAGGTCCATAACCTCATCATGGCCCAAAACCAACAAATCCATCACTACGGTAACGCCAAATGACTCATCTCCCAAGAGTCTAAACAAAAGGTAACCATCCACCTACCTCAAAACCAATGCTAGGTCGACAACAACTTACATCACCACGAGACTGTGACTACAATCACCATCAACCTCAACTCGTGCCTCAATGACCAATCCCATGTCATGCCAAATATGCAACACAATTATGCATATGCAATTCTAATCTAGCATACATCATATGGCATGCTCTTTACATTAGAATAAAACAATGCTAAATAAATGGCATACAACATGTAGCACGTAAGCACATAAACATGTTATCAACCAAAACATGTTATCATAAAGCATACAAACACATAGAGCATGGCAGCAAAAGCATGATACGCACCCAAAACCCGTCGTCCAAAGGTTTTCGAACCTAGGAGCTCTGATACCACTTGTGACGGCCTAAGTTTTTCAACTCGGTGCGTCAGTGATGAACCGAAAGATGACCCGATAACGGATCCAAAATGCGGAAGCAAAACACAAAACAACGATATCTAGAGATACAACATGGCTCTAAGACACCATTGTGACCCTCAACGAGGTCACAGGACCCAAAGGAATCAAATGCGGAAACAACATTTCAAAAACGAACAAGAACGAACCTAGGGGCAAAATCATCATTTCCAGCTTAAAAGTGGGTGCCACCGAGCACACCATTGGAAATACAATGAAAAATCAATGAACTTAGACTCAAAAATCACTTGATTTGGAGTCCGAATGAAGAAGATATGGTTTACGGAAGAAGAAGGGGCAAAACGGTCCAAAAGTGCAAACCCTAGATCATCTAACCGGTTAGGAGACCTTCTAACTGGTTAGGAGGCCAAAATTCATAACCAAAACACAGCCCATGCACATGTAACAGGTTATGAAACCCCTCGTAACCATTTACATGTGAAGGAGGCAGAATGGGCAACCCAAAAACCAGGCAGCAGGGGTTTTACAGGGAAAAATGGAAATTTGAGGGCTAAAATGACATTTTCTGGAAAAACTCAAAGAAGAAACCCACTCAAAATTGAGTTTTCTACATGACTTGAGAGAAAAATTGAAAAATACGCAATGTAAAATGCCCAAAATGCCCTCCCAAGAAAATTGGTCCAAACGGTCCAAAAAGCTGCTAAATTTAAAAACTAAGAGCTGAACTTCGGATGCGATTTCCGATGCCAAGATGGCATTTTCTGGAAAAACACAAAAAAGAAACCCCCCCTAAAATCATATTTTCTATTCAACCATGTGAAGAACGGAATTTATTTCCCAAACAAAATTCCCAAAATACCCTTAGGTCAGAAAATGCAATAAAAGTGTAAAATGAGTCCGTAGGAGGCTCATTTCACCAAAGAAGAAGCTTTGCCCGGAAACGACCATGCATGCAAACATAACTTACCAAGTAAGATGTGCTACAATGGTCCATGGCCCAAAAATATGGCCGATACAAAATATGAACCCCCAACGGCCAAAATGCCAAAAACGATGTTTGAAACGAAAACTTAGAATTTAAAACTATGAAATGGTTTCAAAATGCCGCTTGGCCCTTGGCCACACTTCATACATGGTGAATGAATGCTAATAGAAGAATCAAAATGGAATTCCCACACCAAATGCAAACATGGTGAATCAAAAACTCAATACTTTCCAATACTTTCATAATATTCCATGAAGTCAAAATTTACATAGGATACAATTTACATGTCATTGGCCTCCGGCCTCATCTCATACATATCAAATACATCGTAAAGAGTGCCCTCATGTACACATTACATATAAGGGATCAAATGTACACATGTTGACATATAAGACTACAATTGGCATTCCAAGCCAACCTTCACAAAAGTGGAAGTCTCCAAGTCCACAAACCATCTAAGCATAATGAAGACCTCAACTTTGATTCTTGCACCTAAAATATGCCCCAGTATCATAGGGGTGAGTAACATAAAGCTACTCGTAGGAAATGAGCATGCATCGACCTACGTTTTACAAGTTGTATGATTTAATCATTGCGGTTCATTCCACCTAACGTCTATGTCAAAGGTGAGACTCAAGGAGCATCCTAGCTACCTAAGATCATTTCTAGCATCAATCGCCTCATTCATGCAATTTTAGCAACATAGGTTCATGCTTACACAAGCAACAACATAGGAGCATGCTTACACAAAGCAACAACATAGGAGCATGCTTACACAAGCAACAACATATAGATTCTCAAGGTTATCAACTTGAAATCTAAAATGCAACATCAACTAAATATAACAATTTAGCATAATTAGAATATCTAATACCACACATCAAGACATAGATTCTCTAGGTTATCAACTAGAAATCTAAAAGTGTGAAATCAACTAAATATAGCAATTTAGTATGGATGTACTTAACAACATCAAAATCGCCAATAGCCAAAACCACAAGTTAACAAGGTAAACATGATTGTCAACTTGGAATTGAATGCGAAAACAAATAGTGGGAGACTTGGACATCACAGCTCGGATTTCCGCTGAGACAAGGCAAATTTGGAGCTACTAACCCCCAGGCAACCTACCCAACGCGCGAACTTTATAGGGCTAATTTAGAGCTACTAACCCCCAGGCAGCTTACCCAATGCGCGAGCTCTTGACTTAGAAGACTCTTGTCCCCGTACTAGAGTGAAACCCTAGCCATCACAGCTTAACAATGTCCCAAGCAACTCTAAAATAAATAAGTTAGCAAGTTATACACATTACTACTACATAGTAACAAGTTAGCAATATAACTCTCAATTGTGCATAATAAGCATTTCATATCCATAATGCTACGAAATCACAAGCCGACAATATATTCATATAGAAACATACTCTCATGAATATAAATTTAACAACAATGCTCTTCAATGCATATAACACAATCTAGTGAATACATCACAAGTCTAAATCTATGCTCTTAAAATAGAAACAACTTCTAAAACATGATTAGATCCATGATACACAAGATAGAATTTAATTACATCAAAATAATTAAACTCTCTAGATTTCAAATCATTTCCAATTGGCTCCAATTTAATATATGTTAATAGACATATCATGGTCATTACATATATTCACACACAAGCTTAATTAGGCCCATGAAACCACCAAAATAGATTTTAATTAATTCCCTTAATTAAAGTCTCTAGATTTCCAAACCCAACCAAATGCTCTCAAATTAAAGTATGTTAACAAACATGCCAAAACTTAATTTAGAAGCATTACACAACTCAATTCCATGCAAGGTATGGCCATGAACTTAAATCTTTCACAAAAGATAAATATTAATTAAAAAGAGCAATTCTTATTTAATTAATTCCAATTTAATATGTGTTAACCAACATATTAAAACAAGAGTTTCTACCATGCCACAATTCAAAACCAAGTTTCTCATCATCATGAAAATTAAATCTTATACAAAGAATTAAATGTTTCAAATTTCCTAGATTTGATACAAGGCATGCATATAGGTTGTATAAACATGGAAAACACACAATACAACACATATAAAATCCTAAAACATTCCCTACCTCCATTTGAGATGAAATCTTAAATCCCTACCAAAATAAATCGGCTCCAAATCCGACGAAACTCCTAGGTTTTGCCGGGGACAACACCACGAACATGAATCCCAAGGAAGCCCCATCAATAACACAACTTGACTTCAAACCCGAACTTAAGAAATGGCCAAAACAAGATTCCAATCGGTTGGAATCGAAGGCCTCGCCAAGGGGAACAATAAACACAAAGGCATCACCACTTTTTAATGAAGGGAAGAAGTCCAAAAGAGAAGAGAGAAGATGGCAGCCATGGATGGAGCTTGGACCGGCCATGAGAGAGGAGAGAGAGAGAAAAATCTCATTTTTCTTTTTAAGACCTCTTATTTATAGAAAAACTCAAAAAGTGCCCCGAATGGGCCCCGCCGGGTCCGGAAAGTGAAATTCGAGCAGACGTGCTCAAACGGCAAAACTTCGCGAACGAAAAAGATTCCAAATGAGAAAATATGAACAACGGAAGAAACAGCGTCAAAAACTGAGTCCCGAGCTGAGAGTTATGCCCAAAACAAGTTTGGCGCAAATTGGGGCCAGAATCCCTGAAACTGGAAAACATCATCCAGGAGGAAATAGTAAGAGTCCACGACTTGACGAAATGTGAAAATGAATCCCATATGAGGATCCCAGCTCAAAACAAGGCATTGAGCAATAACTTTCATTAATTGCACAATGGCCCCTCCAGAAAGTGAAAACTGCGAAACTGCCCCAGAATGAAAATATCTTCCAAAAGATATTTTCTTAGATACCCCTAAAATAAAATATCTTCAAAAGATATTCATGAAAAACAGCCCAAGAAGAGAAAAAGTTTCCAAAGAACTTTGCATTTATGCCCTTATGGACACTGGGAGCAACCAGAGTACTTTCTCACAAAAGTAAAGATACGTATCTCATTGAAATCATTGAGAATGAAGATACGCGAAGTCAGAAACCGACTCCGAACATAAGAAGTGTGGTTATGCAAACAGAGTGACAAACGAGGAAAAAACAAAATAGGGAAAAAGACAAAAAGTGAATAGTGTCGAAAAACGAAAAGTGCGGAACTGACTCGGTCCTCAAAGGAAGTTGTCAATCCACATAAAAGAGTCTCAGAAATCACTCCAGAGCACTCAAGATGACACTAATCGACAAGAAACCAAACTCAGAAGGGAAAAGACAAAGGAAAAAATTTATCCAAAAAATCCGGGTCATGACACGTTGTCATTGTTACCACACATTTGGGTACATCGTGGGCGGGTTCTGGTCACTGTTCGTACTGCCATGTCAGTCTTGCTATTTGTCTTGATTCGACGTTTCATTGTCTTGGGATTCTTTCAGTTATTGACATATTGTTAATTTGCCGATTTGTTCGGGCAGTTGTCTCTCAGTTCTTGGTTTCACGTTCTTCGGATGGTCTTGAGGCATTTGGAGTTGTCCTCTAGCACTTTATGATCTATCCTTTGGTTTGACCTTGCCTTTAGTCTTAGTTTGGTCCTCCTCAAGATGCTCCTAATTTCGGGGATAAAATTTCTTTAAGGAGGATATGTTGTAATGACCTGGTCATTTTTCTTCCTTTTCTTTTTCTCAAATTTTACAGATAAATTTTTTCCGTTGAATTTTCTTTTTCGAGTTCGGTTTCTCATCACTCAGTGTTGTCTTGAGTGCTCGGACATAGTTTCCGAGACTTTTTCCTTTGATTGACAACTTCCTTAAAGAACTACGTCATTTCCACATTTTTAATTTTTGCACACTATTTACTTTTCGTCTTTTTCCCCGTTTGTCATTTTATTTTTTGGCACAACCTCACTTTTCATGCTCGAAGTTGGTTTTTGACTTTACATACCTTCATTCGAAGTGGTTTCCACGAAATACGTAACTTTACTTTTGTAGAAAAGTACACTGGTTGCTTCCGGTGTCCATAGGGGCATGGATGCAAAGTTTCTTCGGAAACATTTTCTTTTCTTGGGATAATTTTCATAAATATATTTTGGAGATATTTTATTTATGGGGTTTTTAAGAAAATATTTTTGGAATATATTTTCATTATAGGTCATTAGTACAGTTAACACTTTTTGGAGGGGCCATTGTGCAATTAATGAAATTTATTACAAAATGCCTCATTTTGAGCTTGGATCCTCCTACGGGATTCATTTTCACTTTTCGTCGAGTCGTTTGCTCTTAGAATTTCCTTCTGGTCGTTTTTCCCCAGTTTTAGGGTTTTTGACCCTGGTTACCGCCGAACTTATTTAGGGCATATCTCTCTGCTCGGGACTCGGTTTTAGACGTCATTTCTTCTGTTGTTCATTTTTTATTCTTTTGGTTCTTTTTTGTTCACGATGTTTTATCGACTGAGCGCGTCTACTCAAATTCCACTTTTCCGGACCCGGCGGGGCCCGTTCGGGGCACTTTTTGAGTTTTTCTGTAAATAAGGGGTCTAAAATGAAAATTCAGATTTCCTCATCTCTCTCCCCTCTCTTGGCCGGATTCCATGGCAGCCCAAGGGGCTACCACCTTCTCTCTCCTCTTTTAAACTTCCTCCATTTAGTGAAACGTCATAGTGCCTTAGTGTTTAACGTTCGCCTTGGCAATGCCTTCGATTCCAACCAATTGGAATCCCGTTTTGGTCATTTTTTGAGTTCGGGTTTGAAGCCAAGTTAGGATTTTGGTATGAAATCCTTGGGATTTAATGTTCACCATGTTGTCCCCGACAAAACCCCGAAGTATCATCGGATTTGCAACGGTTTCATTTTGGTAGTTTTTGAGATTTTCATCTCAAATTCAGGTAGGGGATGTCTTAGGTTTATATTAATGTTATGTTGATGATTTTAGAAGCTTGTACAACTTGTATGTACGCCTTTGTCCAAGTTTTAGAATTTAATTTAATTATTTTCTATGTTTAAGATTTAATTCTCATGATGGTATATAGCTTAGAATTAAATTGTGGCATGCTAGTAAATTATGCCTTGGTATGTTTAGTAACATATATTAAATTGGGGTTATTTGAATAAAAATTGCAAAATTTATTTAATAATTTTGTTATATGAAAGTTCAATTCATATAGTTGTAACAAGCATGAAATCAACTTGTAATGTGATATTAAAGCTGGTGAGTTCTTTAACCTATGTTAATTTGAGAACATTTGGATGAGTTTAAAAATCTAAAAGTTTTAATTGAAAGAATTAATTAAAATCTATTTAATAGATCCATTGGCTTACTTAAGTTTTTGAATAGATATATGTAATGACTAGGACTTGTTTACTAGCATATATTAATTTGGGACCATTTGGAGTTACTTTAGAATCTAGAGATTTAATTAAATTCTACTTTATTGTCTGAATGACCTAATTAATTTTTTAATAGATATATGTAATGACCATGCTATGTTGTTTAACATATATTAATTAGGGATTATTTGGTTGAGATTTGAAACCTAGAGAAATTAATTAGTTTATTTAATTAATTTATATTTCTATTATATTAATGATTTAATCATGTGTTTGACGTTGGTTGTATGTTTAAATCATGATTTTGGACTTATATTATATTCATGAGTTTATATTTTTAATATTGAATGATATTGTTATAGTGTATAACAAATCGCACACTGAATATTCGACATGTGATATTATTATACCATGTAACGAATCGTACTCTGAAGATTCGACATTCGTCATGCAATAGTAGTTGTGGACTTAGAGTATGTGTTATGTGTTTCCAAAATTTGAATTGTGCATGGTAGATAGCTAATATCTTGTATATACATGTTGATATGTACATTGTTGCACAATTTGTTAATTTTGGAAACTTGGGACATCGTTGTTATAACTACGGCTAGGGCATGGTTCTAGTACGTGGGATTGTTCACCTACAGTCTAAAGTAACCATGTTGTCGATCTGATTTGGTATGATATCCAAGTATCCACCTTGTTTGATTTCACATTTTATTTCAAGTTGATAACTAGGTGATGTTGTAACTTGTTGTTCCTTATTCGATTTCCCATTTTAAGTTTCAAGATGTTAACTTTGCGAAATCATACTTTATACGTTGTATTGGAAGTTCCAATATTGGTTAAATTGTATCAAAATTGTGATTTGTGGTTTATTATTCTAATGTAGCCTAGGATGATTCCTTAGACTCATTTGGATCATAGACGTTAGGTGGCATGAACCATTTTAGTTGATTTCGCATTTTAGATTTCAAGTTGATAACTACGAAAATCTATATCTTGTTGCGTTGTATAGTATGCTTCTATATTGTTTAATTGCATAAATATTATGTTAGAAATGCTTTAAAATAGCTTAGGATGATTCTTGAGCCTCACTTATGACATAGACATTAGCTGGCATTATCCTTTAGAATTGCTTCATGTTAATGTAATAACTTTGTAAAAAGTTAGGTCTATACATGCTTATTCCCTACGAGTAATACGGTTTACTCACCCCTCGCTGAATGAGACCTGTTTTAGGTAAGAAGACGTGACTCTGGGATGTACAATATCTCTAGGTCGTTTCGATGGATTGAAGCTCTTTTAAATATATTTTACCAACATGCAAGTGTTAGCATACATCGTTTTGTTATTTTAAGTTATAATGCATAGTTTGATCAAAATGTCATTTTTTATCTTAAGACTTGTAATGTGTGCCTAAGCACACTTTTTGACACTCATTCTATATATTTGATGTGTGTCCAAAAGCCAAATGGTCTTTTGATTGCATTTAGGTTCGGTTCTTGCATTGTTTGTCTTTAAAGGACATTTTTCACTCATTTGAGGTTTGATAGGTCATATTTTGCATCGGCGGTATTTTTTAGCCGTGAATCATTGTAGCATATCCTAATAGGTAAGTTACATTTGCGTGCATGATCGTTTTCAAGAAAAAACCTCTTCCTTGGTGATTTGAGCCTTCTATGGACTCATTTCACATTTTTCACGCATAATCTAGTTTAGGGGCATTTTAGATATTTCACTTGAGAAAAAAATATTGGTCTTGACATGGTTAACCAGAAAAGGTGGATTTTTTTTTTTTAGGGGGGGGGGGGGGGGTGTGGAAGGGGGGTCACTTCACAACTTTTTCCCAAAAAATATTATTTTGGCCTTCAAAAATCCATTTTTTTTCGAAAAACCTTAGCTGTGAGCTTTTTTACTGATCTGTAGTACAAGTGTACGGGTGGTTGGATCTCGCAACTGGTTACATATGCTTGGGAAAAATGTTGTCACCTCTGTTTTTGCCTTGTAACCGGTTAGTTAGGCTTTGTAAATTGTTAGATGGTCTTGGGTTGACTCCTTTTGACCTTTTTACCCCTTTTTCTTCCGTTAGCCATATCTTCTTCGTCTGGACTCCGAATCAAGTGATTCTTGAGTTTAAGTTTATTATTTTTTTCATTGTCTTTCCAATGGTATGCACGGTAACACCCACTTTCATTTTAGAAATGACCATTTTGCCCCTAGGTTCAGTCATGTCTGTTTTTGAAACATCGCTTCTGCATTTATTTTCTTTGGGTTCCGTGACCTCATTGAGGGTAACATTAGTGTCGTAAAGACGTGTTATATCTCTAGAGACCATTTTTTTACCTTTTGCTTCGACATACTGGATTCGTTATCGGATCTATGTTCGGTTCATCATATGATGCACTGCCTAAAAACTATGGCTGTCATAATGCTTATGAGAGTGCTAAGGTTTACAAATCAAAGACTAAGGTATTTCATGACAAGCATATCTTGTGTAAGACTTTTGAGCCCGGGAAGAAGGATTGGTTATTTAATACACGACTGAATCTTTTTCCTGGAAAGCTAAAGTCACGTTGGGAAGGTCTATACATGGTTATTTCTGTTACACCTTATGGTGCAATAGAGACACAGGATTACAAGACTGGACAATTGTCCAAAGTCAATGGACAGAGACTTAAACCCTACATAGGGGGTAGTGTGCAAAGAGACATAGTGGAGGCAGTAGAATTACATGATCCTATTTACTTGGACTAAAAAGGTCAGTTTTTGTCGAGCTATTGACGTTAAACTTAACATGTTGTCGAGCTATCGACGTTAGACTTAGCATTTGTATGTTGTACCGTAGTTTATTTTTATTTTTATTTTTATTCATATTTTTATTTTTTATTTTTTCTTTAATTTTTAGGGTTTAATTATTTTTATTGTTATTTTATTTTTAGCTTCGCTTAGGGTTAGGTTTATCAAAAAACAGAAAAATGAAAAAATTTGTCTCAAAGCTCGAGCTTTCATTCTGAAGCTCGAGCATCAGCTACCAAAAGCTTGAGCTTGCACACGCTAAGCTCGAGCCCTCCATCATCACTAACTTAAGGGTTTTTAGCAGCAGACTCAAGCACTCATTCTGAAGCTCGAGCCTTGCGTTCTGAAAGTTTTTAAAAACTTGAGTTCTCATTCTTCTATTATATCAGACACCTCTCTTATGAAGTTTCTCTACAAGTTTTCTCTCCATACTAATTCCTAATGATATTTGAGTTTCTCTTTCCAGATTTGTAGGTGGTAATCAGGTAAAACTCTTCATCTTCCTCTTCTTTCCATCGCTTCCTCCTTAGTTGATTAAATTTATGGATCTGAGTAGGAAAGCATGAGTTTCTTTTTGGATGAATGATTCATTGGATTATTATAAATCATGTACATATAATGGTTGTCTAAAACGACTATTTAATTGGTCTGTGTATTGATTTCTGCAATCTGTGTTGTTGAAGTTTCAGGTAGAGCTCGAGCTCTGTAACTCTAAGCTCAAGCATTGGTTGAAGCTTGAACCTAGAAGGTTAAAGCTCCAACCTCAGTTTCTAGATTGCAGGAATTGGAGATTTTTAGTGATTTTAGGGATTTTCTTGGAGGGAACTATTAATTGAAAGTAGAGATGGTTCATCCTGCTCCTTCTAAACGTGCGAGGGTGACTTAAGATGCTTTGCCAAGTGCTTGGAAGATAATTTCAATTTCTTATGAGACGACCTTTGATTATCAGGTCTTCATCACTGATCCTCGCACTAGATGGGCTATGAAGTCCTTCAGCTATAAGCATCTTCTGCATCTTATAGTCCCAGTTACTAAGATTGCTTATCCTCTTCTTGTTTATTTGTTTTATCTCAATCTTATTTATAGTGAGGATGACCTTTGGGAGCTTAGGACTATAATCGATGGGCATGAGCCGATTATTAATCCATGTGTTATTCCTCAGCTTTAGAATGTTATCATACACTTCCTGAGGTGGTAGATGAGAGGCGTAGTTGTCCTATTTTCACACCTTTCCCTAGGGGTACCAATTACAAAAAATTTGATTCAAAAACTGTATAATGATAGATTTACAAGGCAAAAGCATAGTAGTACTACCAACGCCAAGATTCTAAAGAGGTTATGGATTATTGAGTCTATTATCTCTGCTAATGTCCATCCTCTTGGGCATAAGAATAGTGGGAATACTAATTTTCTTTAGGCACTTTATGTTATTCAGTTTAAGCACTGGTAGTCGTTTCCTAGGATGATTTTCTGCCAGCTACTGGAATTTTGGTCAGAGATTGGACCATATAAGAATGTTCCTACCCATATGCTATCCTTTCTATATATGATTACCAGGCTATTAAAGCTACAGGGTTTTGTGATAGGTCATAAAGAGGAGTCTTGTGATAAATCTCCAAAGTTTGGAATGAAGGAATGGAATAAGGTATGGACATATATGTCAACACATCACCGCAGTGCAGTAGAGTTTGGCGATGAGGGTTATGTAGCAGTTACTGCTAGGCTGCCAGAGGATGATGATGAGGCCACGGAGGATGAGATGGGTACCTCTGACGACCAGGCACCACAAAGGAGGAGACCAGTTCCTGCAGCCCATCCTAAAAGTTTTTCTCAAGCTGAGATTAGAGAGTTACAGGCCAGGGTGGCACAAGCCTTGAAAGAAGTAGTTCCTTTTTCTCGTATTAGGGTTTTCATAACCTTAGAAGGTGAAGATCCTGAGAAGAGAAGTGTCGTCCATGACGATGGAGACGACTACAACACAGACGATATTCGGTATCGTCATGAGTAGCTAATTCCTCTCTTAGGGCACTGATGTAACCCAATCTAGTACTATTGTTTGATTAATTTAACTCTGGGATATTTTTAATATATATTATGTTTTTGATTACATGACCTTGAGCAATTGAGACAACTCAATTGACTTTAATGTTTTAAATAGTTTTTGAATTATTATTACCTTGTCTTTAGATATAACAGTTCATTTTTTATTCTCAACCCATTCTTATTAGATGGTATCTGGCGGAGCCCTATCAGACATAAGAATGGAGGTCATGTAATAGTGTTCCAATATTTTTTATAAAAGAATGTTTTCATAGTCTATGCTTAGGAAAGATAAATTGTTTACAAATTAGTTAAAGTAGTTAGAGTAGGTAGGTGGATAGTCCATGCTAACCGCAGATAGGTTATAGTTAACTGTAATTTATAAAACTTCTTTCTTTAAAAACTAAATTGAATGAATGTTATTGAGTTCAATTCATTTTGAAATATAATTTGATTAAATCCCCAGAGTTGAAATACTTAACCATAATATGAAGGTTGTGGTGAAGTTAAAGCCCTAAGACCTCTCTGTCTCTCTGATTCACTCTAGTTTAATTTTAATTTCAGTTTAGTTTATAATCGTGACAACCAATCAATTAATTCAACCAGTTACCTATAAATCAATAAAGATTAGTTAAAAACAGAACATAATAACTCATCTCCTTGTGGGTTCAACACCCATTCTATAGTGCTATCCTACAAAGATTTGTACTATAGCGAGTGGCTATTTATAATCGACACAATACAACAGGTGCATGCTAGGGTGCTGGGGTGTGCGAGCGAGGAGTCATAATGGGCAAAATTAACTTAGGGACCTCCAAATCCAAATCTATCTCGACCAATACACTTCTTAGTCTTCGAGGAAGCTCCCATAAAATTTCCAAACCCAAGCTTTAAACTTCATTTTCTAGCATACAATGCCCCCGTGCACGCCGGGGTACACGCTGGGGTGCTAGGGTATGCGAGCAAGGAACATCCAAATCCAAATCCATCTCTACCAATACACTTTTTAGGCATCAAGGTAGCTCCCATAAAGTTTCCAAACCCAAATTTCAAACTCCATTTTTTAGCATACAATGCCCCCGTGCATGCTGGGGTGTGCGAGCGAGGAGTCAAAATGGCAAAATTAACTCGGGGGACCTCTAAATCAAAATTCATCTCGATCAATACACTTCTTAACTGGGTGTGTACCTCAGGGGTGGGAACACTTGTGTTGTGGTGTGTTATGGTGTTAGCTAGCCTCTTTGGCACCTAGGGTAGTTGAATGAATGATGGATCTGGGAAGGGACGAATCGGAGTGATGAATGGCTGAATCTCAGTGGATCGTGGCAGCAAGGGCACTCTGCCACTTACAATACCCTATCGCATATTTAAGTCATCTGCAAAGGATTCTACCCGCTGCTCGATAGGAATTGTACTTCAAGGCGTCCCGCACGGCAACGACACTTGCCTTTAGGGGCCGGAATGTCCCTATTACGGGTCGGCAAATGGACGGCTAACGTATGTATCGTTTTTAGCCCAGATTCTAACTTAGAGGTATTCTGTCATAATTCAACGTACGGTAGCTTCGAGCCACTAGCTTTTCAACCAAACGCGATGACCAATTATGCTAATCAATGGTTCCTCTCGTACTAGGTTGAATTACTATTGCGACACTATCATTAGTAGGGTGAAACTATCCTATCTCATGACGGTCTAAACCTAGCTCACGTTCCCTATTGGTGGGTGAACAATCCAACACTTGGTGAATTCTGCTTCATAATGATAGGAAGAACCGACATCGAAGGATTAAAAAGCAACGTCGCTATGAACGCTTGGTTGCCACAAGCTAGTTATCCCTGTGTTAACTTTTCTAACACCACTAGCTTTAAATTTTGAAGGTCTAAAGGATCTTTAGGCCACGCTTTCACTGTTCGTATTCGTATTAGAAATTAGAATCAAACGAGCTTTTACCCTTCTGTTCCACATGAGAGTTCTATTCTCGTTAAGCTCATCTTAGGACACCTGTATTATCTTTTAATAGATGTGCTACCCCAGCCAAACTCCCCACCTGACAATGTCTTCCCCCCTGATCAACCCACCGAGGCGAGCCTTGGGTCCAAAAAGAAGAGCAGTACCCCGCCTCCGATTCACGAAATAAGTTAAAAGTAGTGGTATTTCACTTTCACCGTTGCTGGCTCCCACTTATCCTACACCTCTCAAGTCATTTCACAGAGTCGGACTAGAGTCAAGCTCAACAGGGTCTTCTTTCCCCGTTGATTCTGCCAAGCCCATTCCCTTAGCTGTGGTTTCGCTGGATAGTAGACAAGGACAGTGGGAATCTCGTTAATCCATTCATGCATGTCACTAATTAAATGATGAGGCATTTGGCTACCTTAAGAGAGTTATAGTTACTCCCGCTGTTTACCCGTGCTTGGTTAAATTTCTTCACACTGACATTCAGAGCACTGGGCAGAAATCATATTGCGTGAGCATCCATATGGACCATCACAATACTTTGTTTTAATTAAACAGTCAGATTCCCCTTGTCTGTACCAGTTCTGAGTTAACTGTTCACCTCCCGAGGAAGGCCCCCGAAGGGGTTGATCCCAGTCCGTCCCCTGGCTGGCATGTGGTGACCCGCTCTCACCATATGAGCAGCTCGAGTAGTCCACCGACAACTGACGGGTTAAGGACTAGGACCCATGCCCAGCCCTTAGAGCTAATCTTTTTCCTAAAGTTGTAGATCCATTTTGTCTACTTCCCTTACCTACATTTTTCCATCGACCAAGCTTATTCACCTTAGAGACCTAATGCGGTTATGAGTATGACCGGGCGTGGGAGGCACCCGGTCTTCCAGATTTTCAAGGGCCACCAGGGGTGCATAGGATACCATGCGACGTGCGGTGCTCTTCCAGCCGCTGGACCCTACTTCTGGTTGAGCCATTCCCAGGGTGGGCAGGCTGTTAAACAGGAAAGATAACTTTTCCCTCAGCCCTTGCCAACGTCTCTGGACTCCCTAATGTTGCCATCAACCGCTATGTCTTGGTTCAGGAATTTTAACCCGATTCTTTTTTAAACTCGACAAAACGCGCTATCTGACAGTCTTCTCGTCTCTTAGGATCGACTAACCCATGTGTAAGGGCCATTCACATGGAACCTTTCTCCTCTTCAACCTTCAAACTTCTCATTTGAATATTTGCTACTACCACCAAGATCTGCATTGACGACCGCTTAACCCGGGCTCATGCCCACGGTTTTACAGCGACCGCCGCGCCCTCCTACTCATCAGGGCCTGGCGCTTGCCCCGACGGCTAGGTATAGGTTGCGCACTTCAGCCCCATCCATTTTTGGGGCTAGTTAATTCGGCAGGTGAGTTGTTACACACTCCTTAGCAGATTTTGACTTCCATGACCATCGTCCTGCTGCCGTAATCGACCAACACCCTTTGTGGGTTCTAGGTTAGCGTGCAATTGGGCACCGTAACCCGGCTTCTGAATCATCCCGCATTGCCAATTCTGCTTACCAAAAATGGCCCACTTGGAGCTCTCGATTCTATGGCGCGGCTTAACAGAGCAGCCGCGCTATCTTACCTATTTAAAATTTGAGAATAGGTTGAGGGTGTTGCGCCCCTGGTGCCTCTAATAATTGGCTTTACCCGATAGAACTCATCCGGTCCCCAGCTATCCTGAGGGAAACTTTGGAGGGAACCAGCTACTAGACGGTTCAATTATTCTTTCGCCCCTATACCCAAGTTAGACAAAAGATTTGCACGTCACTATCGCTGCGGGCCTTCACCAGAGTTTCCTCTGGCTTCGCCCCGCTCAGGCACAGTTCACCATCTTTTGGGGAATTTAATTAACTTAAGTAATTAAATTCTCAAGATTACAAAACAACTTCAAATGTTCTACAAATCATATATGTCAAAGGTCATATCAATGCCTATTTTAATTTCATGATACAAGTTAGTCCTACACTAGGCATCGCTAGGTGAATTAAACTCTATACAAGAAAATAATTAAATTTAGTATTCAAGGCTCATTCAAATAGTCTCAATTCAAGGTATGTTAATAAACATATCAAGGCCCACTTTAAAATCATATTACAAGCTAATTACACACTAGTTACAACTAAGTAAATTAAACTTAATGCCAAGAAAATAAACAAATAAAGTTTTGAAAACTTATTCAAATATTCTCTATTTAATATATATGATAGAACATGCCAAGCTCATCAATAATATCAAGTCAAAAATCCAATTAACTGATTAGAACACTTAGAGTAAAATTAATTAATCTAATTAATTAATTTTCTCTAGATTTTAAAATAACTCCGAATATTCTCAAATTCACCTCTGTTAAAGAACATACTAAGACCTAATTTAATATCACATTACAAGTTGATTCCTTGCTAGTTACAACCATATGAATTAAATTTTCATGCATGTGAAAGATTAAATAAATATTGCAATACTTATTCAAATCATCTTAATTTAATATATGTTAACAAACATATCAAGGCCTAATTTAATAGCATGCTACAATTTAATTCCAAGCTACATACAACCATGAGAATTAAATATTGTACATAGAAAATAATTAAATTAAATTCTAAATAAAATACCTAGGCATGCATACAAGTTGTATAAGTATAAAATACATTCAATACAATACTTATAAAGGCCTAAAACATCCCCTACTTCAATTTGAGATAACATCTTGAATCCCTACCGAAAGAAAAGTGCTCCGAATCCGACGATACTTCTAGGTTATGTCGGGGATAACGAGGGAAGCAACTTTAACCTTTAAGGCACCATGAAAATCCAAACCTAAACTCGAAACCTGAACTCAAAAATGGTCAGAAATGGTTTCTAATAAGGAGGAATGGTGAGCATCGCCAAGGCCTACGATAAACGTTAAGGCACTACGACATTTTACACGAAGGAAGAAGGTGGAAAAAAAAAGAAGAAGGTGGCAGCCCCTTGGGCTAACATGGCTACTGCTGGCTGGCCAAAGAAGAAGGGAGGAAATGTTTTAATTTTTTTTTGTAACCCCCTATTTATTAAAAAAAAAACCCTAAAAGTGCCCCGCCATGTCAGGAAAAATGGAATTCGCGCAGACGCGCTCAAACGATAAAACACTGTGAATGAAAAAGAACCAAAAAAAAAAAAAAAAAATGAACAAAGAATGAAACGTTATCAAAAACCTAGTCTCGTGCAGGAAGATATGCCCCGAACAAGTTCAGCCACAAATGGGGCCGAAAACCCTAAAACTGGGGAAAACAACTGAAAAGAAATTCTAAGAGTACACGACTCAACAAAAAGTGAAAATGAATCTCATACGAGGATTCAGGCTCAAAACGAGGCATTTTGTAATAACTTTCGTTAATTGCACAATGACTCCTACAAAAAGGGATAACTATAAAACTGCCCCAAATGAAAAAGATATTTTCTTAAAAACCCCTAATCAAAATATCTCCAAAATATATTTATGAAAAACACCCCAAGAAATATCAATGTTTCTGAAGAATCCTTTCATCCACGCCTGTAACGACCCAGTCATTTGCCTTCCTTTCCTTTTTCCTGAAATTTTACGAATGAATTTTTTTCGTTTAATTTTCTTTTTTGAGCTCTATTTCGTGTCGCTTAGTGTCATCTCGAGTGCTCGGAATTGGTTCCTGAGACTCTTTTTCATGGATTGACAACTTCCTTTGAGGACCGAGTCATTTTCACATTTTTCGTTTTTCGACACTATGCGCTATTTCGTCCTTTTCCCTATTCTGTCTTATCTCCGTTTGTCAGTTTTTGGCACAATCTCACTTCTCATGCTCGGAGTTGGTTTTTGACTTCATGTGCCTTCAGCTTGAGTGATTTCCTCGAAATATGTATCTTTACTTTTGTAAGAAAGTACTCTGGTTGCTCCCGGTGTCCACAGGGGCATAGATGCACAATTCTTCAGAATCTTTTTCATTTCTTGGGGTGTTTTTCGTAAATATTTTTGAAGATATTTTATTTCAGGGGTTTTTAAGAAAATATCTTTTGGAAGATATTTTCATTCTAGGGCAGTTTCGCAGTTAACCCTTTTTGTAGGGGTCATTGTGCAATTAACGAAAGTTATTGCAAAATGTCTCATCTGTAACCTGGATCCTCGTACGGGATTCATTTTCATATTTTGTCGAGTCGTGGACTCTTAGAATTCCGTTCTGGTCGTTTTTTTCC
Source organism: Cornus florida (assembly GCF_030987335.1). Classification (NCBI taxonomy): domain Eukaryota; kingdom Viridiplantae; phylum Streptophyta; class Magnoliopsida; order Cornales; family Cornaceae; genus Cornus; species Cornus florida. The sequence continues at coordinate 70,167,502 of NW_026775577.1, forward strand.
AGTTTCAGAGTTTTTGGACCCGGTTGCCGCCGAACTTGTTCGGGACATAACTTTCTGCTCGGGACTCGGTTTTAGAATCCATCTCTTCCATTGTTCATATTTTATCATTTTGAATCTTTTTTGTTCACAAAGTTTTGCCATTTGAGCGTGTCTGCTCAAATTTTACTTTTTCAGACCCGGCGGGTCCCGTTCGGGGCACTTTTTGAGATTTCTATAAAAGGGGGGTGAGATATTTCATTTTTCATCTTCTCCCCTCTTCATGCACGACTTAGAGCTCCCATGGCAGCCCAAGGGGTGCTGCCATCTTCTCTCTCCTCTTTTGGTTCACTTTTCCTTAATGGAAAGTCTTCGGCCTTAACGTTTGTTGTTCCCCTCGCCGTGCTCTACCTTTCCCCCTTATTAGAATTCAGTTTTAACCATTTCTTGAGTTTGGTTTTGAGGTCAAGTTATGATTTTGATGGGGCTTTCATGGGGGTTATGTTCACGGCGTTGTCCCCGACAAAACCTAGTAGTTTCATCGGATTCGGAGTTGTTCCATTTTGATAATTCTTGTTATATAGCATGCTTGTGATGCTTATACTTCTTGTTTGCATGATTAAATATAAAATCTAGAGATTTTATTATTTATTTTTCTTGTACGGGATCTAATTTTCCCGTTTGCTCATGACTTGGTTTAAACATGTAGCATGATTTATATTGCCCCTTGATATATTCATTGTCATGTATTAAAATTGGAACATTTGAATAAGTATTAAAGATTTTATTTAATATTTATCTTAGGTGAAAGATTAATTCACATGGCTTTAACTAGCTTGAAATTAATATGTGTTAGCATATTATATTAGGCCTTAGCATGCTCTTCAACATAGTTGAATTTGAAAGTAATTGGAGATGTTTTGAAAATTAGTAATTATTAATTAATTTGATTAATTAATTTGCCCCGAGTGCACTATTCACTCTATTTTAATTCTGACTTGATATTCTTGATTTACATGCCATATAGCTTCACATATATTTGATTTAGAATATTCGGTTAGGTTTTGAAACCTTTTATTTAATTAAATTCCATGTTTAAGATTTAATCCTCACGGTGATATACAACTTGGAATTGTATTGTGGCATGCTAGAAAATTAAGCTTTGGTGTGGTTGTTCACATATATTAAATTGGGATTAATTGCTTGAGAATTGCAACCTTTATTTTATATTTAACTTTAGTGAAAGTTTAATTTACATAGGTGTAACTTGCATGAAATAAGCTTGTAATGTGATATTACATTAGTCCTTGGCATGTTCTCTAAGATATGTTAAATTGAGAGCATTTGGTTAAGTTTAAAATCCTAGAGATTTTAATTAAAAGAATTAATTAAAATCTATTTTGTGGTCCCATTAGCTTAATTAAGATTTTAACTTGATATTTGTATTGGCCATGACTTATTTACTAGTATATATTAATTGTGGACCATTTGAAGTTGCTTTAGAACCTTGGTAATTAAATTAGCATGATTTAATTAGAGTTCTACTTTGTTGTTCCAATAACCTAATTGAGTTTTAGAATGGATATAGGTGATGACCATGCCATGTTCTTTAATATGTATAAATTTGAGGTTATTTGGAATTGAATTAGAATCTAGGGAATTTAATTATTTTTATTTAATTAAATTCTATCGAATTGAGTCATGGATTTAATTGTGTTTGAAAGTCGTTTCTATATCAAAATCCTGGACATGGACTTGTTGTATATTCATTTGGTTATGTTTTGAGCATTGGATAACATAGTTGCTATGTTTATACTCATGAGAATATGTTTTCCTTATTGAATATATTGTTGCCTTGTGTAATGATTTGCACATTTCGTATCTAACATCATTCATGCATAGCGTGTAACGAATCGCACACTGAAGATTCGACATTCATCACATCATATTAGTTGTGGACTTAGAGCATGTATTGTATAGGTTTCCAAATTTGGTTGCGCTTGGTAGATAGTTGATTATCTTGTATATTCCTGTTGATATATGCGTTGTTGCACAACTTGTTGATTTTGGAAACTTGGGGATGTCGTTGTTTGGCTATGGCTAGGACGTGATTCTAGTACGGGGGATAGTCCCTCTATATAGTCTAGTGCGCACATAGGGAGGTTACCAATGGGCTAGTAACCCTAAAGTAACTATGTTTTCGGTCTGATCCGGCGTGACGTCCGAGTATCCACTTTGTTTGATTTCGCATTTCATTTTCAAGTTGATAACTAGATGATGTTGTAACTTGTTGTTTCTTATTTGTCGTTCCATTTTAAGTTACAGGATGTTAACTTTGCGAAATTGTGCTTTATGCGTTGTATTGGAAGTTCCAATGTTGGTTAAATTGCATCGATATTGAAAATCATGTTTTGACGTTCTAATAAAGCTTAGGATTGATCCTATTGATTCATTTATAACTTAGACGTTAGGTGGCATGACCCACTTCTGTTGTTTTCGTGCTTTAGATTTAAGCTGATAGCTTTAAGAAATTGTATTTGTTGCCTTGTATAATATGCTTTTATGTGGTTAGACTACATTGAAGTTGTAATTTGCATTTTGATTGTTCAGCATGGCCTAGGATGATTCCTTAGACTTATTTAGAACATAGACGTTAGGTGACATGATCACTTTAGTTGTTTCTGTATTCGAGATTGCAAGTTAATACCTTTAAGAACCTATATCTTAATGCTTTGTATAACGTGCTTCCATATTATTTAAATGGCATAGATGATGAGATTTATGCTAGAAACACTCTAAGGTAGCTTAGGATACTTCCTGAGTCTCATTTCGATATAGACGTTAAGTGGCATGAACCCCTTTAACATGTTTCACCTTAAGGTGATAAATTTGTAAAATGGTAGGTCGACGCATGCTCATCTCCTACGAGTAGCTTTATGTTACTCACCCCTACGATACTGGGGCATATTTCAGGTACGAAGACTTGGTTCATGAAGCCTAGCATTCCTTGGATGTCGTGTAGCTTTCAAGTTTCCATTTCATGCAAATGTTAGCATGAAATGTCATTTTGTAGACTTATATGTCAAAATTTGTATTCTTTGATTCCATGTATGTAATGTGTATATAAGTACACTCCTTTCAATGTATTTGACATGTATGAGATGAGGCCGGAGGCCAATGACATGTGTATTGTATTCTATACAACTTTTTAACTTCATGAAATATTATGAAAAACTTGAAAAATCGCAAGCCATTGCTTCACCACGGTTGCATCGGGTGTGGGAATTCCATTTTCATTCTTTTATAAGGTTTTATTAATCTTGTATGAAGTGTGGCCAAGGGCCAAATGGTCATTTGACTCCATTTTACATTTTTGGATTCCATGTTTTCCATTCCAAGTCCATTTTTGCCTTTTTGCCCGTTGGGGGGTCGAATTTTGCATCGGCTATATTTTTAAGCCATGGACCATTGTAGCGCGTCTAAATAGGTAAGTTACGTTTGCGTGCATAGTTGTTTTCGGGCAAAACCTCATCGTTTATGTTTTGAGCCTCCTACGATTTCATTTTGCGTTTTTGTTGCATATTCTGATCTAGGGGCATTCTAGACTTTTTAATTCAGTTTTATTTCCTTCTTTCAAAATGGTTGAATAGAAAACGTGATTTTAGGGGGGGGTTTCTTTTTTGTGTTTTTCCAGAAAATGTCGTCTTGGTGCCGGAAATCGATCGCAAAGTTCAGATTTCTGTTTCTTTTTAGCAGCTTTTTGGACCTCCATGACCAGATTTGATGGAGGGGCATTTCGGGCATTCTACATTGCGTTTTTTTTTTTAATTCTTTAGCAAGTCACATAGGAAACTCATTTTTGAGGGGGGTTTCTTCTTTGTGTTTTTGTAAAATAATTCATCTAGGCCTCCAAATTCAGCCTCTGTTCCGGATTTTTCTGAAAAGCAAAACATATAGTAGCTTTTGGGCTGCTGGCAGCCGTGTGTGCACCCAGCGCCCGTGCGGCCTGCATGGGCGCGTGCATGGGTGTGCGCATGGGGCTGTCATGGCCCCTCGTCGGGCCGCCGTGACGTCAATTCTTCTTTTGGGCTTTTCTCCTTCGTCCGAACTCCGATTCAAGTGAATTTTTTTTTGAACTTGACTAATTTTTCGCTGTCTTTCCAACGGTGTGCTTGGTTGCACCTGGTTCTTCTTTGATAATTACCAATTTACCCTTTTTGCCTTAAGTGCTCGTTTTTCTTCGTCATGCCGTTTCTCCTTCGTCCGGACTACGAATCATGCGATTCTTGAGTCCATCTTGATTATTTTTTTGTTGTCTTTCCAGCGGTGTGCTCGGTGGCACCCGAATCTATCAAAAATAACTATTTTGCCCCTGGGGGCTTATTTGTCATATTTTTTATCTTTTGCTTCCGCTTCAGTTCTCATTGAGTTCTACGACCTCATGGAATGTCACTTTGACTTCTTAGAGTCTTGTTTTCTGTTTTCACTTCCGCATTTCAGATCCATTATCGGATCTTCCTTACGATTCATCACAGGACACGCTGGCCTAAAAACCAGGGTCGTCATGGGGCCCCTGCGGGAAAAAGAAACAACGGTGAGTTTTTCTCCAAAAGTAAAGTTACATGTTTCGAGGAAATCAACTGGAGGGAAAACTCGTGAAGTCAAAACTCAACTCCGAACATGGAAAGTGAGGTTTATGCCAACAAAGTGATAAATAGGAAAATGATGAAAAGTGAATAGTGTCAAAAAAATGAAAATGTGCAAATGACCAGGTCCTTAAAGGAACTTGTCAATCCTAAGGAAAGAGTCTCGAAAACCATTTCCGAGCACTCGAGATGACACTAAGTAATGAGTAACTGAACTCAGAAAAGAAAATTCAACAGAAAAAATTTATCCATAAAATTTCAGAAAAAGGAAAGGAAGGAAAATGACCAGGTCATTATAGTTAAGTTTGGTATGTAGGAATGGAATAGAATTAAATGCCCATTCTAATCATTCATTTATTTGGTATGCAATTTAAAGTGGGAATGGTCATTCCATTGGAATGAAAATCTATTCCTCGGAACGAAAATCCATTCTACAACTAAACCTATGAAATGGGAAAATCTATTCCTTGGAACGAAAATCCATTCCACAACTAAACCTATAGAATGACCATTCCATTCTCAAGTAAATTTTTTTAAAAAATCAACTTCCCAAAAACCCTCATATTCCAAGTCCAAAAATCACCATCATCTTCCACCACAACCACCTCCACCTTTCACCACCACCACCGCTACCGCTGCCTTCCTCTACCGCCACCGCCTTTCACCATCAACACCACCGCCACCGCTACCGCCACCACCTTCCACCACAACCACTGCCGCCTTCCAATGCTACCACCTTCCACCACCACCACCGTTGCCGCCTTCCACCACCACTTCCCCACCATCTTTCATCACCACCACCGCCGCCGCCGCCTTCCACCACCACCACCGCATTGCCTTCCACCACCTTTCACTACCGCCACCGCCACTGCCTTCCACCACCATTGCCGCCATCGTCTTTCACCATTGCCGCCATCGTCTTTCACCACCACTACCACCACTACCACCTTCGCCATCGCCTTCTGCCACCACCATTCACCACCACTACCACCTTCCACCACCGCCGCTGCCACCACCACCGCCATTGCCTTCCACCACCATCACTGCCTTTCACCACCACCGTTGCCTTTCACCACTTCCACCACTACCACCGCCACTGCCTACCACCACCACCGCCTTCCACCACCACCATCGCCGCCGCCATCGCCTTCCATTACCACCATCGCTACCGCCTTCCACCACCACCCTACACCATATCTCCTTCCACCACCACCAACACTCTTGCCACCGCCTTCCACCGCTACTGCCTTTCACCAACACCGCCGCCTTCCACCATTGCCACCGCCGCCGCCTTCTAACACCACCACCTACACCACTTCCACTTTCCACTTCCACCACCATCCACCACCACCATCATCCACCACTGCCACTACCACCATTTATTTTTAAAAAATTATAGAAGAATGTCATTTTGTTAATTTAATTTATTTTTTACTAATAGGGATTTTTTTGGAGAACTCAATTTGAAATGTATTCCATCATAAATTTAAAATTGGTCCAACCAAACACTAGAATGGTTATTATCATTCCATTCCTACACAATTCATATTTACAACCAGACAATAGAATGAGAATGGTCATTCCATTTTATTCCCATTCTCATTCCACTCCCACTTGCATTCCATTTAATTCCTGTAAACCAAACGCAACAAAATCCATTTTTTGGTTTTTTTTTTTAAAAAAATTCCTTTCACTATCTAAGGGGGTGACTTAGCAAACTGACGTTAGCTAAAAGGGAACTAAAATGATAATTGACTTAAATATCCATTAGGTGTATTTGAAAATCTACTTTGTTGGTGCGTCTTATTTTTTTTATTATTAAATAACGTAAACAACATCGTTCATAGTAATTAACACTTCTATTGTGTTTTTTTTTTTTTTTTAATATGTTAACATTTTACTAGACTATCGAGGAGATAAAAAATAAAGTTTTGAAAGCAGTCTTTTATTAAATTTTTTTTAAAAAATTATCTTGTTTGTAAAAGCATGGATTAAATAATTCCATAATAATGTCATGATGATTGTCAAGTTCGCATTAGTCACATGGAATGAATATATTTTTTATATAAATAAAATAAAAAACAAAAAAAAAAAAGAGAAGAAGAAAAACATGTATGCATAAATAATAAAAAAAAAAGGGAGAAAAAAAAGGCATTATTTCTTGTAGTGGTAGATGATGAATCCCTTTAACAATTCTGTATAAAATGAAAATTAATAAAACCAAATAAATGAATACACAATATAATTCTTAAAAAAATAAAAAATAATAATAATAATAATAAAATAAAATAAAATATAAAATAAAAAATTAGCAAATAAATTTCAAGGAAAAACCAAGATTTATATAGTATAAATAATATTTAATGGTACATATTATATACACCATTATATTATGATACATATTATAATGGTATATATATATATATATATATATATATATATATGCATAATGGAGTTAATATTTATGTCGGGTATATTAAAATAGGTATTGGGGTATTTTTGTCTCAAAAATATATGAGAAAACCCAATATTTAAATATCTCCCTTTCAGCTAACTTGTTAGTTAAATCAACCCTATGGAAGATTTTTTGATAAAAAAATAAAAAAAAGAAAGGAGTTTAATGCCATTCACCATAATAATAATAATAAACAACCCACTAAGAGAGAAACAGTTGCCAACCCATGAAAAATGCAATTCACAATTTGTCGGCTAACATACAATTATGGCTAGAATTTATTCACATGGTCCGTCAAAATAATTGGTATGGAGTTGGCCAATTACAGACTCTAGCCAAAGCACTACCCAAGGTAGCAAGTGTTTTGGCCAGCTAATAGACCCCACCTCCTTTTTAAAATTTCTATTGTATTATATTGCAACAATATTTGTATTGAATTACAAGTCTCACTAAACTTTTACTCTCCCCTCCATACACACAACCCCCACCCCCTCTAAATCAAATTGCAAAAAAAACCCTTCTAAACTATTGCTTTTTACAAATAACTTTCTAAATTACACATTGTTCCCATTAAATATTAATTAATACAATTAAGGATAAATTTATCACAAAAAACAATTTTACCCTTTCTCATTAAACTTTGCATTTTTATTATTTTTTCTCTTATTGAAATATTAATTATATAATTTACCACAATTTTATTATTAGTGCCAATTTATCATAAAAATAGGGTTGAAACTACCATTTTCTACAAATGATTAACTAATTATTAAAATTTTACTACTTATCATAAAACTTACTATACTAAATTAAAATTTTTTTTACAGAAAAAAATGCATTTTTTTTACAGAAAAAAATGCATTTTTTTATCCATATATACTCATGAAAAATAATAAATTACTTAAATAAAAAAGCACCTTCTTTTCCATGTAATATATTCATAAAAAAAAAAAAAAAATACTTCAATTGTTTTAAAAAATTTCTACTTAAATTTTTTATTTAAACAATTAATTTCAATAATTAAAGGTAAATTTATGCAAATTTAATGAAAAATATGCTATCAAATTAGTATGATTTTTTTCATAATTTATTTTAATAAGAAAAATGGATTATATGTAATTCAATAAGAAAGAGCTTTATAATCATTTAATGAAAAATAACTTAGGCATGAAAGTATTTTGTTGTAATGACCCGGATTTTTCGGATAAATTTTTTTCCGTTGTCTTTTCCCTTCTAAGTTTGGTTTCTTATCGATTAGTATCATCTCGAGTGCTCTGGAGTGATTTCCGAGACTCTTTTTTGTGGATTGACAACTTCCTTTGAGGACTGAGTCAGTTCCACATTTTTCGTTTTTCGACACTATTCACTTTTTGTCTTTTCCCTATTTTGTCTTTTTTCCTATTTCGTCCTTTCTTCGTTGTCACTTTGTTTGCGTAACCACACTTCTTGTGTTTGGAGTTGGTTTCTGACTTCACGTATCTTCATTCTCAATGATTTCTAGGAGATACGTATCTTTACTTTCGTGAGAAAGTACTCTGGTTGCTCCCGGTGCCCATAGGGGCATAAGTGCAAAGTTCTTTGCAAACATTTTCCTTTCTTGGGGTATTTTTCATAAATATCTTTTGAAGATATTTTATTTTAAGGGTATCTAAGAAAATCTCTTTTGGAAGATATTTTCATTCTAGGGCAGTTTCAGAGTTTTCACTTTTTGGAGTGGCCATTATGCAATTAATGAAAGTTATTGCTCAATGCCTTATTTTGAGCCAGGAACCTCGTACAGGATTCATTTTCACATTTCGTCGAGTCGGGGACTCTTAGATTTTCCTCCTGGTTAATGTCTTCCAGTTTTAGGGTTTCTGGCCTCAGTTTGTGCCAAACTTGTTTTGAGCATAACTTTCTGTATGGGACTCGATTTTTGACACCGTTTCTTTCGTTGTTCATATTTTCTCATTTTGAATCTTTTTCATTCACATAGTTTTGCCGTTTGAGTGCCTTTGCACAAAATCCACTTTTCCGGACCCGGCGAGGCCCTTTCGGGGCACTTTTTGAGACTTAATATAAATATGGGACTTAAGAACAAAAAAATCAGATTTCTTTTACTTCTTCCTCTCCCATGGCCAGCCAAGCTCCCTCCCATGGCTGCCACTTTCTCTCTCCTCCTTTGATCCACTTTTCTTTGATGAAAAGTCTTCAGCCTTAACGTTTAATGCTTGCCTTGACGCCGTACAACTTTCCCCCTTATTAGAAACCATTTCTAACCAAATTTTGAGTTCAGGATTAAGGTCAAGTTTGGATTTTCATTGGGCTTCTTAGGGGTTCATGTAGATCGTGTTGTCCCCGACAAAACCTAGAAGTTTCGTCGGATTCGAAGCCGTTTCATTTTGGTGGGGATTTAAGATTTAATCTCAAATGGAGGTAGGGAATGTTTTAGGATTGTTTATGTGTTGTATTGGTGTTTTCCATGATTATACAACTCATATGTATGCCTTGTGTCAAATCTAGAAAGTTAGTATTATTTTTTTCTTTGTGTAAGATTTAAATTTCAAGGATGTGTATAGCTTAGATTTGAATTGTGGCATGATGATAAATTAAGCTTTAAGATGTTTGTTAACATATATTAATTAGGGATTATTTGAATAAGAGTTGAGCTTTTTATTTAATATTTTTCTTTTGTGAAAGATAAATTTCTATGGCCGTACCTTGCATGAAATGAACTTGTAGTATGCTTTTAAATTAAGTCTAAGTATGTTTGTTAACATACTTTAATTTGAGAGCATTTGGATAAGTGTGAAAATCTAGAGATTTTAACTTAAATGATTAATTAAAATCTATTTAATGGTTCCCTAGGCCTAGTTAAGCTTTTAACTTGATAATCATGAGGACTAGGACTTGTGTACTAGTATGTATTAAATTGGGACCATTTGAAGTTGCTTGAAATTTAGAAGTTTAATTATCATGATATAATTAAATTCTACCTTGTTGTACCATTGTCCTACTTGAGATTTTAGTGAATATATGTGGATAACATGATATGTTGTATAACATGTTTTAATTAGGGACCATTTGGTTGAGGTATGAAGCTTAGGGAAATTAATTTGGTTATTTGATAAATTTTCGTTTCTATTGCATTAATGATTTGATTATGTATTTGACAATGGTTGTATGTTTAAAGCATGATTTTTAACTTGTAATGGATTCATGAATTTGTGATTTCAATAGTAGATTATATTGCCATAGCGTGTAACGAATCGCACACTGAAGATTCGACATGTGATGTTATATAGCGCGTAACGAATCGCGCTCTGAAGATTCGACATTTGTCATCCTATAGTAGTTGTGGATTTAGAGCATGTAATGTGTGGTTACAAACTACTTGTGCATGGGATGTGGTTTCGTATATATATAAGTTGTTAACTTATTTATTTTGGAGTCATTTGGGACATGGTTACTATGATATTGCTAAAGTTCGGCTTTAGTGCAGGAGGTATGAGTTTTCCCCAATTGAGATAGTGCATACTTAGGGTGGTTTTCCTTGCGGGTTAGTGCCCGGAACAACCATTGATCTCGGCAGAATTCCGAGTCTAGATGTCCAAGTTTTCCATTATTTATTTTTGTATTCAATTCCAAGTTAGCAATCATGTTTATATTGTGACTTGTGGTTTTGGTTATCGGCAATTTTGATGTTGTTAAGTACATCCATGCTTTATGATCTTTGTAGATTTTGATGTTGCCACGTACATCCATGTTTTATGATTTTAATAAATCATTTTAATGTTGTTAAGTACATTTATGTTCATGATTTTTAATAAATCATTATGAGCTTTTAATGTTGTTAAGTACATTCTTGTTTTATGATTTTGATGAATCATTATAAGCTTTTGATGTTGTCAAGTATATTTATGTTGTGTTGTTCAAATGTAAATTAGGAATGATCCTATAGATTCATTTGGAACATAGACGTTAGGTGGCATGATCACTTATGTCATTTTCATTCTTTAGATTTCAAATTGATGACTTTGAGAATCTATGTTTGTTGCTTTGTGTAAGCATGCTCCTATGTTGTTGCTTGGTGTTAGCATGCTCCTATGTTGTTGCTTTGTGTAAGCATGACCCTATGTTGCTAAAATTACATGAATGAGGTGATTGATACTAGAAATGATCTCAGGTAGCTAGGATGTTCCTTGAGTCTCACCTTTGACAAAGACTTTAGGTGGAATGAACCACAATAATTAATCATGCAAACTTGTAAAACGTAGGTCGATGCATGCTCATCTCCTACGAGTAGCTTTATGTTACTCACCCCTACGATACTGGGGCATATTTCAGGTACAAGATTCAAGGTTAGAGATTATCAACATGCTTGGATGATTTGGGAACTTGAAGGGTTCAATTCTTGTAAAGGTTGGCTTGAAAAGCCATTTGTAACCTTATATGTCAAATGTGTATATTTGCTTCTAGACTTGTAATGTGTGCCTAAGCACACTTTTTGATTCTCATTTTATGTATATGACATGAGACCAATGGCCAAACTCCTTGTGAAATTACATTTATGTCATGGATGTTAATTTTTGCTTTCAATGAGAACATATAGAAAACCATGCATTTTAGTATGCTATATTGCATTGGAGCATACACTGTGTATGAACTTCTTCCATTAGCATTCATTTAATATGCATGAAGTGTGGCCAATGGCCAAATGGAATTTCGAAACCATTTCATGATTTTAGGTTTCAAGTTTTCATTCCAAACTTCATTTTTGGCATTTTGGCCGTTGGGGGGTCATATTTTGCTTCGGCCATATTTTTTAGCCATGGACCATTGTAGCACATCTTATTAGGTAAGTTACGTTTGTGTGCATGGTCGTTTCCGGGCAAAGCTTCTTCTTTGGTGAAATGAGCCTCCTACGGACTCATTTTACACTTTTGTTGCATATTTTGACCTAAGGGTATTTTGGGAATTTTCTTTAGGAAATAAATTCCGTTCTTTACATGGTCACCTAGAAAATGTGATTTTAGGGGGGGTTTCTTCTTTGTGTTTTTCTAGAAAATGTCGTCTTCGCATCAGAAATCGATCCCAAAGTTCAGCTTCTGTTTTTCAATTTAGCAGCTTTTTGGACCCTCTGAACCAGTTTTCTTGGAAGGGAATTTTGGGCATTTCACAGTGAATTTTTTTTTATTTTTTATTTTTCTCACGAGTCACGTAGAAAACTCAATTTTGAGGGGGATTTCTTCTTTGAGTTTTTCCAAAAAATTCCATCTTGGCCCTTAAATTTCCATTTTTCCCGGAAAAACCCCTGCTGCCAGGTTTTTGGGTTGCACTTTACTGCCCTCTTCACATGTAAACGGTTACGAGGGGTTTCATAACCGGTTACATGTGCATGGACAGTGTTTTGGTTGTAAATTTTTGCCTCCTAACCGGTTAGGAAGGTCTCCTAACCGGTTAGATGTTCATGGGTTGCCTCTTTTGGACCGTTTTGCCCCTTCTTCTTCCGTTAGACATATCTTCTTCATCCGGACTCCGAATCAAGCGATTTTTGAGTCTAAGTTTATTAATTTTTCATTGTCTTTCCAATGGTGTGCTCGGTGGTACCCACTTTTAAGCTGGAAATGACAATTTTTCCCCTAGGTTCATTCTTGTTCATTTTTGAAATGTTGTCTCTGCATTTGATTCCTTTGGGTTCCGTGACCTCGTTGAGGGTCATAATGGTGTCTTAAAGCCATGTTGTATCTCTAGCGACCGTTGTTTTGTCTTTTGCTTCCTCACTTCGGATCCGTTATCGGGTCATCTTTCGGTTCATCACTAACGCACTAGGTTGAAAAACTTGGGCCATCACATTTGTAACAAAATGTGATAGTTCAGGAGTATTGTGTATAAAATATATTTTTCATAAATTAACCTGATTTTGTATGTAAAGTACAACTATATAATGTAAAAATAATATAAAGATTGGAATGTGAAGCCGTCATTTGTATTTCATCTAAATTATAAATTATTATTTATAAAAGAGTTAGAAAGAGAATAAAATTAGAAAGAAAAAAGTAATTTATTATTTAGGAAAGTGTAATGACCCTAAAATGATACCAATTAAAAATAATAATAATAAAAATAAAGATAAAAAATAAAAATTCGGCATAACCTCTGCTAAAAAGGATCCTACAACAACCTGCTTAAATGCATAAAAATGCAATGGCGTCTCTTGAACCTTCAAAACTTATCTAACCTGTCCCAACACACAATATAAATAATACATTTTGACATTCCTTTCATCCATTCATTACACCTCAACATAGTTCATCTCATAGAGGAACAACCACAGACCATTTAATCCAAATATCATAATTACAGTCCCAAAAATATGGTTATGATCAAGAGTCCATGTCTTACAACATTTAGACAACTTATATTAAAGTTATAGCCCATGAATATACTTACAATAACAAGAGTCCATAAGTCTTAGTACAGAATATAATATGCTAAGTTTTACAAAAATAGTGAGACTTATATACAAAAACAACAAAATGATCTTCTATTCCATACTAGGCCTGTGGTGCAACGTCATCCACCACTTCTTTTCCATGACTTGAAATGGTTAAATATAAGGAGTGAGCAAATTGCTGAGTAGGTGGTGTCTAAGACACACCTCTTGTGACTCCACGAATCTAAACAATGAATAGAAAAATAGAAAACGGAATCATGCTATACCGGGAGAAAATACTATAAATTACAAGACCAAAATGGACAATGTGATGCTATGGAATGCTATGCCGTGTTATGTCGCTCCCCGTCTTCAAAATCACTTCCATTCTCCACTTTTCAAGCCGTTAACATAACCTGTCCCTCGGTGACTCCTTGGTGACACGAGAGAAGGATTGGCTATTGTCCTTAGTCCTTGGTAACCCCGCGGCGTCATTTGGGGCCCAGATAGCTCAACCACGCTAGGGTAATTTCCCTAGTTCCCTCTAGGTTACATTAATGCCATGGACCCTCGGTATCCCCTCGGCATCCAGGTTTTCTCAAAACCACTTATCAAAACTTTTTTTCCCAAAGACCCTTTTTCATTTTAAAACAATTCTTTCGCATTTTTTTTTTTTTTTTTTTTTCTCCTTGCCTAATGTTATGCATGCATGGTCTTCCATGTCATGTCATGTCAATGTCCATTACCATATATCCAATATAAACTCAATTTGCATAGCATAATTTTATAAGAAATCTAAAGGAAATATCATGCTATCTCATCGTGAAATTTTGGCAAATTCTAAACATAATAGGCATATAATATTATCAATTAAGCATGTTTTTCATATAAATCAATTACTACACATAATCATGGATTCCATACACTATAATTAAATCATTTTAAAGGCAATTAACTCAAATTAAGCATGCTTGACAACAAATATTGAAGAAAAATTCACAAAGGTACAAGAAATTGAGAATTAGAAACCCCTACCACCAAAAATGAGAAAATCCCCAAAATGGATCTAATTTTTCAAAATCCCTAAGGTGGCCAAAAGTATGAATTGATGGTATCTATGTGTAGATCTCACCGTGCTCTCCGATTTGCCGCAAAGCATTGAAAAGAAAAAGAAAAAGAGGGAAAGAGAACTAACGCGAGGGGAGTGAGAAATGAGGGGTCTGTAATGACCCCTTGGGTCATTATAATTGATGCAATAATGGTAGGTCCTATGGCATATGAAAATATCTTTAACATTTAACACCCACATATATATACACTTTAATTTTAATTACAAACACAATTAAACAAAAATATCCACATAATTATATATTGAATAATTATGCATAAAATGTAGCGGACCCGTGACACAACCTCCTTGCACAACAATTTTGGTAGCGGGTCCCAACTAGGATCTTCCGGTCTGAAAAACTGAAAAATGCCGAAATGATAACCGATGCATTTCCAGTAGTCCTGAACTCAAGAAAATGTCCCACCCAACTCTCAGACGCACCCAGTACACCCCATGGAGTCCGACACACAAAGCGAGAAAGGACAAAAATATCTTTAAAAAAATTAGAAAATTCCAGAAAATGAAAAATGGTAAAAATCGGAAACATTACATTCTACCCTCCTTAAAAGATTTCATCCTCGAAATCTATCCTCCTTAAAAAAGGAGACCCACAACCACACACCTTCCCAAGAAACACCTCACCAAACCGCAGAACTAAGAACTCAACAACCTTGTTGCCTTTGACACCCGATGCCAATAGGCAATCACACACTGTAGTCAGAAAAACCCAAAGCTTACCACACAATGAGGGTACTCATCGCTCACAACATCATACACAAAACCCACTGGATTCTACACTCTACTTAAAACTAACACTGATCCCCTCTACACCTCTACACAAGGCTTCAGAGCCCGAAAAAAGAATGGTCACAAGACCACCGAACATGACAACATCCTATCTCAACTTATCCTTTAAAGGACACACAAAATCCTAAGACAAGGAACCCTATCCATCACACAATCAAGCTCAAACTAAATCTACACATCTCTGTCAAACCAACACTCACCATCTAATACACAGCTACACCATCATATATCAGTACAAGCGACCACCAACCGCACCATACGACAATCATCATCCTAGACAACTTCAAAAAGACAAAAAAACAGATTTCCTAACGACTACATAATCATGAGTCACCAGAATAATAAAATGTATTATCCTGTATCCTAGATACAAATCCTCAAAACGAGATCCTCAATAATCGATGATTGTACCACAAACCCGTTATTAGACACTTAGTCCTACCTAGCACACCTCATCACCCGAGATAAACTATCTAAATCAACCCTATCACACTGACACATTGCATAATATTGTACCCTCATTGTTCCTGATAAAACAAATAATCAGTGACCTTTTACCCAACATCTTGTTAAAGAGGGACTGATTCAGAAGGAATGGTTAGCCAGGCCATTCTCATCATCGATCCAGTCTCAGCACAGACATCGTTCTTGTCCTTGGGTCCAAACCTTAGACACAATCTCACACAGTCCACAAGATAACCATAAGATCCACTCACTATTAATTCATCGCTCTACGTAACCACAATAGTTATATAGTCACATACTTACTCTAAAAATCCTAACCATAACTTAATCATAACAAGCTAAAAGCAACACGTACATTGTCAATACCATAACCATCAATCAACCTAAAAGCTTTCCAGTCACCTCATATTACCTACAACAGGTAGTCAACATCATAACATCATTCAATTCAATTCTTATTTCTTTAAAATGCGCAATACGACCGTCTCATATCTGAAACCTCAAAACCTGAAGTCAATCATTCCTATTATTCTTCAATAGAATCACAAATTCACTTTCTAGCTGCTTAGCACTCAAACAATACCAACACTTGTCTCAAGACACTGCTCAAATTAGACATCAATAAAAATACCCAAGTACATGGCTCACATCACATCACCTAACCATCCTCAAACTGCTGTTCATGACATATTTCTTAGCCATCCACCAGAAACATATCATCCCTAATCGGCAACTCGTGCCTCACACACCACCTATCTAGAACACTGTCAGAACAAGCACCATAAAACCAAAGACTCCACCTCCCTCCGTGGGAGTGAGTCGACTCATTCAACCAAACCTTTACCGGTGAACTCTAACAGCGCAACAACTCATATACAGGTTTGTCCATCCGCGGACGCACACAACTCCTAGATAGAGAACAAGGCTTACAACAAATGACGTCGTTGCTAGGACTAGAACAAATGGAAAGGGTAATTATCCCGTTCTCACAAGAGACTGACAACTCGTACCCGAATGCACCTAACATCCTATCACACGCTACTCACCAATCATCCAACCATGGACACCCAATCTCACCTGAGAGGAAATGAACTCCCTATATACAAGGAGAAGAACTAACTGGAAACACACACAGGACTACGACCTCGATTCCAGGCGACCTCGCCACTAATGGACTGTCACACTCTATCAACATAGAAACCTCGCATACGATACACCACGATACCCCTGTTAATAAAAACCAATCAGGTTAGAGCATTGACGTTTATGGCACACTAATACTAGAAACGATCACAGCCCCTCGGACACCACATCCCGTTCTACCTAGAATCAGTCACTCCCAACCGACAACCTCTATACCATAAAATGACACTTTACCATCCACTTCATCTCTACCTACCCAGGCGACACTGCTACGATTACCGTGCTCACAAGACCCGTGACCTCGGTCACAACAACCCATTGGCTCTTCAAAAGAAAGAAATGCCTACATTGCAACACCTCTCTCTATTTCTAAACACTAAGTTGACCACAATTGCCTTAATTGGTGCACAATCCCATCACTTACTTGATAACATACAACAACACTTATAATCCTAAACCACATTCGGATCATGCCTTAAATTGTCCTACTACTCATCACTAGACATCACACCATAACACCTTTACTGCCACTCATCCAAATCAACAGTTCAAACCTATCATTCCACCAGACCATCAAGCCACTACCAAGCAATTCTTCTTCCAACATCCTTAAGATAACACCATCATAACAATAGAACAAGCACCATGGTGTGTGCCGTACTGATGCACCAAATTGTTTACAAAAATATGAACTAAAAGTGTGAGTGTGCAATGTGGCCAAGTTTTAAATTTATAAAATCCACTATTACCTCTAACTAAAAATATAGCTAGGGTGACTAGGGATCGTCCCAAGGGATTATGGGTGCCTTTGCAATGGAAACAATATATAGGGTTAGTAGGTCGAGTGATCAAAGATTGGTTCGATTGATTGATTAATCTATTATACAAATGAAATTAAAGTAAACAAAATTCAACGATTAATAAAGTAGAGAAAGATATAGAAGTGAAGACTTGGGGTACTAGAGCTCATCACTAAGCTTGACTTCACTAGACACTAGCAATTGTATATTAATCGGGAGATTAACTTGTAACTTATGTGTGTATGTGTGACATTAATTAACACTAGGCATGGATGACAAATAAGCATAGATCGTCAAGCCAAATCAAATGGAAAGCACAACTTATCAAATGAGACTAAAATCCATTTAATGAAACCACAATTTATGCACACACAACTATCTAGAAACATACACCTAATGCATTCATAAGTATGGAACACCAAGGACCAAGAGTAGATTGTCCATCTATCTATGAATTTAAAGCAATTACACTACATCTACACTAAAGACATGAAATTCAACTAAGTAAGCTAAAGTTGTGGTACAATCCATTAAGAAACAAGTGTGAACCATCAAATAAATTGCAAGAGTGTTCAATTAAGCTCTATGTTTTGACCATCTCTAGATTAACTTCAACTATACACATAGACATGCATAAATTCCACTAAATTTAGAGAAAAGCACATGAATCATCCATTCTAGCATACATAGACATATGGTTAGAAGTAGATAATCAATTGAAAGCATTAATCCATACATATCAAGTAGAAACCATAAGATATATATATAAATCCAAGATCAAAACATTGTTACAGATAAATCCCCAAAAATATTCAAAGAACTAAGTCTAGGAAGCAAACTTAGGGGCTACTCTAGCCCCAAGTAGATGTCTAGCCACTCATTGAAGTAGTCATCCAACCCTCAAGGGCTATCTTCATTGTAGGAATGACCTCCTTCTTGATGGAAGCCCTAGAAGAATGGAAGAACTCCTAAAATGCGTAAAAGCTTTTTAATCTCTAGCCTCCTCTCCAAGATATGAGATATATGAATTATAAATAACAACTATGCTCTAAAAGTGGCTTTCAATCCTTATATAGGTATGTCAAATGTCACACCAATGGTCTGGGCTTGTACACCAAGGTCCCTCCAACGATTGCACCATAAGCCAACTTTTAATGAGCTAGAATCTATTTTTTTTTGGACTTAAGGAAGTTCGATCGATCGAACTGTGTTGAGATCGATCGAACATGGTTGAGATCCATCGAATGTTGTAGAGATCGATTATCCTTGGCGGCGCCTTTTTGAATAAAGACAAATCTCTGAGATATTTTGGGATATTTTTGGGAAGAAGACAAAAGTGGTAAGTGGGTGGTAGGTGTGGATGAGATCAAATCATTTCGATCGATCTAGGAAATGTTGGATCGATCGAACTTGTTGGATTCTTTTGGATAAGGACAAAGGCTTGGATCTATCTTGAACTGTTTAGATCGATGAACTTTCGATCGATCAAAGAATTACTGAGATCGATCGAACATGTTGAATTTCCACACTTTCCTTCATTTAGCTTCCACTTTGCTCCTTTCTTCTATTCAACTTGAGTTAACTTCTTTAATGCTCTTATTTGGCTGAATTGACTTATTTTTGGGACAAGCACCTGAAAAGGGCAATAACACCAAATTAGAATAAAACGGGAAAATAAGATAGATAAATGTCCTAGAATGCTCAAGCTTAAGGGGTTTAAATGCGCACTTTTCAGTGCTCATCACACCCCCAAACTTAAATATTGCTAGTCCCTATCAATAAACTACAAAGTAAAGGAATGAAATGAACAACTATACAACTATGAACTAGAAAGCAATAAATGGATAACGCCACTTTCGTAAGGAACACGATTGTATTTAGAACATGCAACAAGCCTTTTAAACCCCTAGGTTACCCCTAATGGATGAGTGAAGTCTCGTGAGGGTTTCCAGAAATGATACCCACAAACATTAAGCTCATTCTCACTAATGAGGCACCAATATTGCAAACAAGTATTGGGAGAAAACTACCTTAAGTATGTAATTTTTCAACCATTTCCAAGCAATCTCCCAAAATTTCAACATCAAGCAAAACAAGTATGGTCCTCCACACATCAAGAAAATGATCATACAAATCAAAACAACACTAGAATCCTTTTTGAGTGGACCGACATCAAATATGTTGCTATCTAAGCCAACTAAAAAAATGATCACATCCTTACTCTCAAACTAGCACATAAATCTAGTACCGATCATCAAGACAAAGAGTGGACCTTTTATTAAAGCTTTATTGATCTAGGTGCGCTTATTCATTTCACTTGATTTTTTTTTTTTTTCTCTAATCTTAAGGATCAAAGATGGAAGTATAGTGTAATGTGTTGATCTATTAAGCTTTCTAGCAATCCATGAGGTCAAGTGTTAGGTCAGTGACTCCCAAACCGGACGGCTTTAGGGCACTAGGTGTTCAAACACCCCTAAGGACTTATAAGCTCAAATCAACTAGGCTACAAATCAAAACAACCTCCATTTAATCATTTCCCACTTCCCACCTTTTAGGAGAAGTCCTCACTTTTTTATTACTTTTACAACTTCTTTTTTTTTTTTTTTTTTTTTTAGAGGTTTAATTATTAACATAGAGTTTGGGTCCTCCACCCTTCGGCGCGAGAAGTTCAGTGCTTGATGAGGCTAGAATCCCGGCTACTCAATGAAAAGGGTTTGTTATCCACCTTTATCAAAATGAAAGCTTTCAATGCACAACTAGCTCAATTGGGATATAACCGATTTAATAATCAACAAAGCATGTACCCCACAAATGAATGCTAGTGTGCACCTATGCTAGTGTAGAATCCTAGAGTGAATCTCAAAACAATCACAAAATCAGGATGATGTGGACCACAAATGCAAGCAAGATATCAATCTTTCAAAAAATTTACTCCTAAATGGCATCCATAAGGCATATAAGGAGTATTGGACTCTCAAGTCAAGCAATTTTTAAATTCTAAGCAATATATTCCTCAAAAGATCAAAATCATAGCTAGTTATAGCCCAATCATAGAAATCCCTCAAATACATAAGTCATGCTCAAAATTTTGAATTGAAAGCAAATACTGTAACAATACCCATTACCCCAAAACTTAAATGGCACAATGTCCTTAATGTGCAAAGAGAACAAAGGAAAGAGTATACCAGCGCAGCTATGACAAAGAATGGCCGGGATAGAAGTATCCAAAGTGGGTGGTATAACCCCCCTAAACTTGGGATTAACTGTGGTCCTGAAAAGATGGCACTGGGAGAAAAGCTGGTCAAATAACAAAGGGGACAATAATGGTGTACAGTGGACATGCAAGTGTAAATGGGATAATAAATGAAATAATGAGAGAGGAAAAGGGTGGTCCTAAAAAATTCGGGCAGCACTCTCTCACTGAAGTCATTAGGATGCACCTGATAATGGAGTCAGTTACAGATAGATATATCAATAGAAGAATATGACATCCAAAAGATCATGCATAAAATAGGAAAATAAAAATAGTATATAGTACATCACACTAATAAGGTCGACAGACTGGCCACAAAAATATTACAACAGTATCAAAAGAGCAGTAATGTATCACATATATAATGGAATAATGAAAGAGAGGAATAGAGATCAGGCAGATGAGGTAGGGTGAGTGGGGTGTGATCCCTTGATATCTCTGGATATGCCCTACAGTGTAGCCAAGACATCGGAGCTGAGAGATGCCACATCTGACCGAAGAGAGACAACGGTGTCCTCCAAAGCTTGGATACGCTCTCCAAAGCCGAGTGTCAGTGCTGGAGCCTCAGGTACCACTGGATCATGAAACGGATGTGCATCCTGAGTTTGCTCCTGGAAATGTAATGGTGACCCCGCTGGAGAGTGATGTGGTAACTCCTCTGCTGGAGGCTCCTACTCCAGATCGATCTCCATATGTATGGCAGCCACCGGTGCGACTGCTGGATCGTCTGGTGCTGCTGTGGCTGCTGCTGCCATCTCTTCCTCCTCAAGCTCCTCAGCTGCTAGAACAGCGTCCTCCACCAAACTCTTAATAAGAGCATTGTAGCTCTTATTCCACTCCTTCTTGCCATAATGACAAACTCTTGTCTTTGGATACTCATCTGGGTGGAAAGGATAGTATTGATCTTGGATGATCTGAGTGATAAGATGGACAAATGGGAGGAAAGTGGCTCGCCTGGCTTTGCCTTGCTAATATAAGTCGAATACAACCTCATCATGACACTCCAGTAGAGTGTCGGCATAGATACCTAGTGGCCTGTATAGAATGCATATAAAGCAACCAAAAAGTCTGAACGCCTCTGGATCTTATGGCCCGCCATAAATACGTTTCAGAATAGTATCGAATCGTAGAACCAAAGGTCATCGGGCAGATAAGTCCGCGTGGCGAAAGTCTCGCCATCTACATAGTGGCCAATCAGTGCCACAGCTATCTCTGCGTAAGAAGGCCTCCACTTTATGAGAGGATAATGAACATCAGGAGGGCAGACATGCGGGCATCGAGAAGATCTGGCAAGAATATCAACGGTGATCCGGATGGGGTGGCCATCAATAGTAGTGTGCATGTAGTGACCCGGGTTTTTATTCAACCCGATATGTTAGTGATAACCCGAAAGTTGACCCATTAACAAATCCAGATGCGGAAGTAAAAAACAAGACAGCGGTCTTCCAAGGCACAATACACCTCTAAGACACTTTGGTGACCTTCCATGAGGTCATGAAACCCAAAGAGATAACCGGAAGGGAAAACTAGGATAACAAGGTTAAATGGGACTCTATGGCACCAATGACAACCGAAAGAACGAGATCTAGTCCAAACTAGACCACATACACCATTAAATGGCTTGAACAAGATCAACAAGGTCAAGTGGGAACGAATGGAACCAATTTAACCTGTCTAGGCAACAAACCAAACTAGACCCACAAGGCAGCTCCATTTCGATCGACCAAAATGACAAACTAGTCGACTGGTATGTGGCTCGAGATAAAAAAAGGCTACTGCAATTGGACTTTTTACTGTGCAACTAAAACTATAAGAGCATTGGTCGACCGAACCAAGCCACCGGTCGAACGAACTGGGCCAAAGCATCAAAAATGGCTATTGGAATTGGACTTTTTACTGTGCAACTAAAACTATAAGAGCATCGGTCGACCGAACCAAGCCGCTGGTCAACCGAACTGGGCCAAAACATCATAAATGGCTACTGGAATTCGTGATTCTACCGTTCAAATGAAACCCAAAAGGGAATCGGTCGACCAAACTGGTATTTCGGTCGACCGAAATGGCTCGAAAAAGTGCATATGAACCTATTATGCACAAAAATGAGGACAAGTCCCTAAGTCTTATTTGAATTCCCCATGGCATGTTCAAACTAAAATATATGCAAGTGTGTGAAGATGTGAAAATACATGCAAGTGTAAAATGGCATTTTAAACATGTTACAATGGCCTACGGCCTCATTACATTCCATTTACAAAATTTTACATGCCAAACCTTTAAGGTAGATAAAAATACATTTCAAACAAAATGTAACACCAAATAAGTACAAGTGCAAATATAGCATGCTTGGCCCTTGGCCTCATGTCGTACATGTCAATTACATTAAAAAGAGTGTACTTATGTACACTTTACATTTGTGGAATCAAAGAATACAAGTTTTATACATAAGGCTATGACGATGGCATTTCATACTAACACTTGCATGAAATGGAAACTTTAAGAGCTATAAGCCATCCCAATGAACGACAAGCATCACGAACCAAGTCTTCGTACCTGAACAAATCCCCCAGCAACTTCAGGGTGAGTAAACAAGTTTACTCGTAGAGAATGAGCATGCATCGACCCGATTTCTTTCAGATTTTTAGACTAACATGTAACAGTTCAAAAGGGACATGCCACCTAATGTTTATGTCCAAGGTTAGACTCAAGGAGCATCCTAAGCTACCATAGAGTACAAACAATAAAAATCATAATATACATACATATGTGAAACAAGTCAAGATTGGGATAATCCAAGGAACACGACAAGTCTATAGTTTAACATAAATCATAATATCAACGTAATTGAACAAGGTTTGTAGTAGTTCATACAACACAATAAGAGGAATACTAGAATACAAGGATTTCATTATCAATACAATTGACATGATTGGGACATACCAACTAACACGACATGAATTATACATGAAACCAAGAACAAGGCATAATATCTATGAAATTTAACAAGGATGGAATATCCCATGAAATACGAAAAGAGTTATACATGAAATCAAGAACAAGGCATAATATCTATGCAAGTAAACAAGATTGGAACATTCCAATTAACACGACATGAAGTATACTTGAAATCAAAAGCATGGCATAATATCTATGCAATTAACAAGATTGGTGCATTTCACATAACATGACAAGTTTTAAATCTTCAAGGAATAGCAACTTGAAATTTAAAGAGTGAAATCAACCAATGTGGAAACTCGGATATCGCCCGGATTAAAACTATACTCTTGAGATTACTTTAGGGCTACTAACCCATGGGTACCTTTCCCCTAGTGCACACTATAGTGTAGAGGGACAATCCCCCATACTAGAACCAAGTCTTAGCCATGTCAATTCTTGATTGATATCCCAAGTCCCAAAATCAACAAGTTGTGTAAGTCAAGATTGCATCAAAATACAAGAAATGCATTAACCACGTTTTATACACAACCAAGATTTTGGAACACACAAGTTATGTCCTAAGTTGTCAACTACAATGGCATATGAAATGTCAAGAAATCATAGTGTGCATCTATATAGACTAGAACCAAGATATATAGTATAAGAAATCCATTGAAGTAAATATACCACAAGTATAAGATATATGATTCGATTACATACTAACAATACATGTGTAATTAAACCATTCCAAGACGATATGCAAGTTCATTAATTATATTAATGAAACCAAGATACAAGGAGTCATGATTAGATCAATGGAACATAAAAGGGAATTTAATCTACTTAAGGGATTAAATTATTAAAGTTACAAGGCAAGTTTAAATGTTCTACGAGCAAGTTATGTCAAGGATCATGTCAAAGGCAAGTTCAATATCGAGTTACAATTTATTTCATACAAGACACAACCATGTGAATTAAGTTCCACACAAAGGAATTAATTAAATATAAGTTTCAAAACTTATCCGATTATTCTCAAATTGATACACGTGAAAGAACTTGTCAATGAAATCATGAATTCTAAGTTAGAAACCTAATCATCCTCATGGAGCTATTGAATGGATTTTAATTAATCCTTTTAATTAAAATCTCTAGATTTTGAAAGTCATCTAAATGATCTCAATTTAATATATGTTATACAACATGTCAAGACTTGATTTAAAAACATGACACAAGTGAATTCCAAGCGAGATACGACCACTAGTATTAAACTTTAATACTAGAAAATAATTAAATGAAAGGTTTCAAAACCTAATCAAATATTCCTGATTTAATATATGTGAAGCTATATGACATGCACATCATGAATATCAAGTTGGAATTCCAACGGAGTAAATAGTGTACATGGAATAATTTAATTAATCAAATTAATTAAATATTACTAGATTTCAAAGCATCTCCGATTACTCTCAAATGCACCTATGTTGAAGAGCATGCTAGGGCCTAATATAATATGCTAACACACATTGATTCCAAGCTAGTTAAGGCCACATGAATTAAATATTTACTCAAGATAAATATTAAATAAAATCTTTATTACTTGTCCAAATGCTCTAAATTTAATATATGTCAATGACCATATCAAGTGGTAATATACTATCATGCCACAAGTTTAAAACATGCTATAACCCACCGACAAAATCAAATCTCACACATGAAAATTAAATAAATAAAAATTCTAGATTTGATATCCAAGCATGTATATGAGTTGTATAAGCATCCATACCATGTAATACAACAAGAAAATAAATTATAACACCTCCTACCTCAATTTGAGATGAAAATCTCAAAAGCCCAACGAAAGAAAAGTACTCCGAATCCGACGATACCGAAGGGTTTTGTCGGGGACAACATGGTGAACAAGAATCCCCAAGAAGGCCCATGAAAATCCCAACTTGACTTCAAACCCGATCTCAAAATTTGGCCAAAAACAAGTTCTAATAAGGGCGAAAGATAGAGCACGACAAGGCGAATAATAAACATTAAGGCTGAAGATTTTTCACTTAGGAAAAGTGGATCAAAGGAGGAGAGAGAAAGTGGCAGCCCCATGGGCATCCATAGCTGTCGGCCAAGAGAGGAAGAAGAAGAAAAGAATCTGATTTTTCTTCTTTAAGTCCCCTGTTTATAGAAAATCTCAAAAAGTGCCCCGAAAGGGCCCCGCCAAGTGGAATTTGAGTAGACGCGCTCAAACGGCAAAACTCCGTGAACAAAAAAGATTTAAAATGAGAAAACATGAACAACGGAAGAAATAGCATTGAAAACTAAGTCCTGAGCAGAGAGATATGCCCCGAACAAGTTCGGCACAAATCGGGTTCAGAAACTCTGAAACTGGAGAAAAATGACCAATAGGAAATTCTAGGAGTACACGTGTGATGGGCCAAGTTTTTGTAAACCCGGTGCGTCAGTGATGACCAAAAGATGACCCGATAATGGATCCGAAATGTGGAAGCGAAAGGTGAAACAACGGTCTCTAGAGATACAATTCGTCTCTAAGACACCAATGTGACTCTCAATGAGGTCACAAAACCCAAATGAAATAAATGCAGAAGTGTCGGTTCAAAAATGGACAAAAAGAACATAGGGGCAAAGTGGTTATTTTACAAAAAGTGGATTTAGGTGCTATCGAGCATACCGCTGGAAAGACAATGACAAATTAGTCAAGTTCAAAAAAAAGTTTACTCAATTTGGAGTCTGGACGGGAGAGAAAGGTCCAAAACAAAAATGATGTCATGGCGGCCCGACAAGGACAACCCACCACTGCTGCAACAAAGAGTAAAAATGGGCATCTAAACGGACTTTTTTGGAAAAACTCAAAGAAGAAACCCCCACTAAAATCAAGTTTCCTACCCCGACCCACCATTGCTGCAACTGAGAGTAAAAACAGGCATCTAAATGGACTTTTTTGGGAAAACTCAAAGAAGAAACCCCCCCCTAAAATCAAGTTTCCTACCCCGATCACAAACGGAAACAAAAAAAATGCATTTTAAAATGCCCAGAATGCCCCCAAGAAAATCAGGTCAAGAGGAAAAAAAACTAATCCGAGCTACTGCCCAAGTTTTGGAAATAAGGCTTCAGGAGGTTTTTAAATTGCATAAATTGAAAATGCAATCTTAAAATGCACCCACAAGACCTCCGGAAGTTTCGGATCGGTCGTGATGATTTTAAAAAAAAAGTCGATGAATAGTACCAACTATATTTGTACTAAAAATTTGCAAAACCTGGCAGCAAGGATTTTTTTGAAAAATATTGATTTTTGAGGGCCAAGATGATGTTTTCTGGAAAAACACAAAGAAAAAACCCCCTCAAAATTGAGTTTTCTACGTGACACACGAGGAAAAATGAAAAAAACGCATTGTGAAATACCCGAAATGCCCCTGGAACAGAATAGGGTAAAACTCCCTAAAAATGCTACTTAGAGTTTTTGTTTCATCAAGGAAGGTATTGTTTGCCAAAGTGAGCATGTAAGTGCATGTAATATGATAAAATAGATGTGCTACAATGGCCTATGGCCTCATTACAATACATTTACAACATTTGACATGTCAAATCTCCAAGTTAGAAAAATTACATTTCATAGACAAATCATGAACATGCTAACACTTGCATGTTAACAAGAATGTTTCTAAAAAGCTCAACTCAGCAAATCACCCAAGTAATTGCAATCTCCAATCTTGAACCCTGTACCTGAAATATGCCCCAGTATCGTAGGGGTGAGTAACATAAAGCTACTCGTAGGAAATAAGCATGCATCGACTTACGTTTTACAAGTTTGCATGATTTAATCATTGTAGTTCATTCCACCTAACGTCTATGTCGATGTGAGACTCAGGGGGCATCCTAAGCTACCTAAGATCATTTCTAGCACAAATCACATCCTTTATGCAGTTTCAACAACACAAGAGCATGCTACACATAGCAACAAGATATACATGCTTACACAAGGCAACTAGATAGTAACATGCTTAGACAAAGCAACTAGATAGAAACATTCTTAGACAAAGCAACTACATATAGATTCTCAAAGTTATCAATTTGAAATCTAAAATGCTAAATCAACTAAATATTGCAATTTAGTATAATTAGAATATCTAATACCACACATCAAGACATAGATTCTCTAGACTATCAACTAAAAATCTAAAAGTGTGAAATCAACTAAATATAACAATTTAGTATGGATGTACTTAACAACATCAAATCACCAATAACCAAAATCACAAGTCACAATTAAACATTGGTTGTCAACTTGGAATTGAATGCGAAAACAAATAGTGGAAGACTTGGACATTAAAGCTCGGATTTCCGCCGAGACAAGGCAAATTTGGAGATACTTACCCCCAGGCAGCCTACCCAACACGCAAACTTCTTAGGGCTAATTTGGAGCTACTAACCCCCAGGCAGCCTACCCAATGCGTGAAATTTTGACTTAGAGGACTCACGTCCCCGTACTAGAGAAAAACTCTAGCCATCTAACAAAACAATGTCCCAAGTGATTCCAAAATAAGCCAAATAAGTTCACAATTTATACATGATTTATATAATGCACGAAGTCACCATCCATGCATAAGTAGATTGTAACCACACAATACATGCTCTAAATCCACAACTACCATAGGATGACAATGTCGAATCTTCAGAGTGTGATTCGTTACACGCTATAACAATATAACCTAATATTGAAAACATAAACTCATAAATTCATTATAAGTCAAAAGTCATGCTTTAAACATACTATCAATGTCAAATATATGAGTTAATCAATAATACAATAGAAACGGAATTTTATCAATAAACTAATTAAATTCCCTAAGTTTCAAATTTCAATCAAATGGCCTCCAATTAATACATGATAAACAATATAGCATGGTCATTACATACACCACATCAAAACTCAATTAGGCCATAAGAACAATAAAGTGGAATTTAATTAAATCATGATAATCAAATCCCTAACTTCTAAAACAACATCAAATGGTTCCAAATTAACATATGCTAGAACATAAGTCATAGTTATCACAAATATCAAGTTAAACACTTAATTAGGCCAATGGAACCCTTACTTAGATTTTAATTAATCATTTTAATTAAAATCTCTAGATTTTCATACTTGTCCAAATGCTCTCAAATTAAAGTATGTTAAACAACATGTCAAGACATAATTTAAAAGCATATCACAAGTCAATTTTATGCTAGATACGGCCATGGGATTTAATCTTTCACAAAAGATAAATCTTAAATAAAATATGAAATTCTTATTCAATTAATCCCAATTTAATATATGATAACAAACATATTAAAACATGATTTACTAGCATGCCACAATTCCATTCTAAGTTATACACATCCTTGTGAATTAAATTTCATGCAAAGAAATAATTAATACTAATTTTCTAGAATAGATACAAGGCATGCAATTAAGTTGTATAATCATGCTAAACACTCAATAAAACACACACAAAAGCCTGGAACAGCCCCTACCTCAATTTGAGATGAAAATCTCAAAAGCCACCAAATAGAAACCGCTCCGAATCCAACGAAACTTCTAGGTTTTGTCGGGGACAACGCCATGAACGATAAACTCTAAAGAGGACCCATGAAAATCACTACTTTACTTCAAAACCCAACTAAAAATTTGGCTAGAAATGGGTTCTAATAAGGGTGAAAGAAGCGCGTAGTCAACACGAACACAAAACGCAAATGCCTTACTATGTTCTGACAAAGGAATGAAGCTCAAAAGAGGAGAGAGAAGGTGGCAGCCTCCCTTGGGCTGCCATGGAAGCTTTAGGTCATGCAAGAGAGTGGGGAAGATGAAAAATAAAATATCTCACCCCCCTCTTATAGAAATCTCAAAAAGTACCCCGAACGGGCCCCGCCGAGTCCGCAAAAGTGAAATTTGAGTAGACGTGCTCAAATGGAAAAACTCTGTGAAATAAAAAGATTCAAAATGAGAAAATATAAACAACGGAAGAAACAACATCAAAAACTGAGTCCCGAGCAGAAAGTTATGCCCAAAACAAGTTTGGCGCAAATTGGGGCCAAAAACCCTGAAACTGGAAAACTTCGACCAGGAGGAAATTCCAAGAGTACACAACTCGACCAAATGTGAAAATAAATCCTATACAAGGATCCAAGCTCGAAACAAGACATTTTGCAATAACTTTCATTAATTGCACAATGGCCCTTCCAAAAAATGAAAACTGCATTTATGGCCCAGAATGAAAATATCTTCCAAAAATATTTTCTTAAAAACCCTTGAAATAAAATATCTTCAAAAGATATTTACGAAAAGCACCCCAAGAAAAGAAAAAGATTCCAAAGAACTTTGCATCCACGCCCCTGCGGACACCGGGAGTAACCATAGTACTTTCTTGCAAAAGTAAAGATACGTATTTCATGAAAACCACTCAAGATGAAGATACGTGAAGTCAAAAACCAACTCCGAACACAAGAAGTGTGGTTACGCCAACAAAGTGACAAACGGGGAAAAGACAAAATAGGGAAAATGACGAAATAGGGAAAATGACAAAAAAGTGAGTAGTGTCGAAAAACGAAAAATGTGGAAATGACTCGATCCTCAAAGGAAGTTGTCAATCCACATGAACGAGTCTCGGAAATCATTCCAGAGTACTTGAGACTATACTAATCAATGAGAAACCAAACTCAGAAAGGAAAGACAACGGAAAAAAATTATCCGTGAAAATCCGGGTCATTACAACACGACTTGACAAAATGTGAAAATGAATCCCGTACGAGGATCCAGGCTCCAGAAGAGGTATTTTTGTAATAACTTTCGTTAATTGCACAATGATCCTTTCAAAAAGTGAAAACTGCACTAATGCCCCAAAATGAAAATATCTTCCAAAATTATTTTCTTAAAAACCCCTGAAATAAAATATCTTCAAAAGATACTTACGAAAAATACCCTGTAATGACCCGGTCATTTTCCTTCCTTTCCTTTTCTCAGATTTTCACGGATATTTTTTTTCCGCTAATCTTTTCCCTTCTGAGTTCAGTTTCTCGGCACTTAGTGTCATCTTGAGTACTCGGGAATGGTTTCTGAGACACTTTTCGGTGGATTGACGACTTCCTTTGAGGACCGAGTCATTTTCACATTTTTACTTTTGTGACACTATTCACTTTCGTCTTTTTTTCGGTTGTCACTTTGTTGGCATAACCTCACTTTTAGTGTTTCGATTTGATTCCGGTTTTACATGCTTCCACGATATTTAAATTCCATACTATGTGTATTTTCACTTTTGTAGAAAAGCATGCTAAGTGCTTACTTTTCTTGTAAAGGGTATAGATGCATGACTATTTTGTAATTTTCAAACTTTAGGGGTTTTGTGTAATTACTGTAAAGTAATTATTTTTTATCTTAGGGACCATTTTGCAATTTAATTTGGAAGATATTTTCAAAAAGGATTTTTTTGCAATTTTTAGAAAGTGTGACAAGTATCACACTCTCATTGGTCCACTTGTTGACATGTGTGTGGAAACACTTTGAGGCCTTGGATGAGGACATGTGGAGGGTGGAGATTTAACCACTTATTGGCCTAGGATTAGTGCACTTGTTGGCTTGGATGGTTGACTAGTGTAGCCTTGAGATTTAACTTAGGATGGAGCCTTAGATTTGTGACAAGTGTAGGCTCACAATTTGATCTTGCATTAGTGTGTGTGTGAGAGGTAGTGTAAGAGCACATAGTGAGTGGAGGATCTCTATCCCTTCCACTCACATTTCATCTTCATCTTTTTTTCATTTCCTCCCTCTTTTGTAAAGAAAACCATAGCCTCCATGGATGGAGCCTAAAGCCTTAAGCTTTGACCTTGATTTTTGAGAGCCTTCCATTGATTTCCAAGCTTGAACTTGGGAATACATTTTGTTCCCCTCATCTTCCTCTTCATAACCCTAGAAGGGTTTGCCATTTTGTGTTGATTTTGCCTTGGATTCTAGAGAGACACTTCTCTAGTGAGGTAGGGAATGTTATAGGGTTATATGTTTGTTGTCTTGCATGTTTTTGATGCTTATACAACTTGTATGCTTAATTTGAGAAATTTTGATTAATGGTAGTTTACTTATAACTCATTTTAGACTTGGTAAATGGCATAGCCATGAGTTGATCTTTGATATATATTAATTTGGGTTAATTTAGATGAGTTTTCAAATCTAGAGATTTAAAAGATTTAATTTGGTTTAAATTCTAGTAAATTGTGTTTTGTGAGTAATCCATCTTAGACTTGATATATGGTATGACCATGACTTAGTGCTTGATATAAATTAATTTGAGATCATTTGGACAACTTTTGAAATCTAGAGACTTAATTGATTTAAATTAATTAAATTCTATTTGATGATATCTTGCTTATTTTGCACTTTTGATTTGATATATGTAAAGACCATGATATGTTGCTTAACATATATTAATTTGAGATTATTTGAAATCTAGAGAATTTAATCACCTTGTTTAATTAAATTGTATCTAATTGCGCCATGCATCCATTGGTATTTTAGAAGTTGTTTCTATATACAAATCATGGACTTGAACTTGTTATGTATTCACTTGATTGTGTTTTGAGCATTGGACAACTTTGTTGTTATATTTATATTCATGAGAACATGTTTTCTTTATAGAATATATTGATGCCATGTGTAGTGAATTGTACACTTTGTAATTGACATTATGTATGTCATTTTAGAATTGAAACTCTACGGCATGGATTGTGTGGTTTCAACCTACTTGTGTATGGAAGGTGTTTTCATGAATTATATAAGTTATGTATAAGTTGCGAACTTATTTGGTTTAATTTTGGAATCTTGGAACGTTGTTGAGTTGAGATGGCTAGGGTTTGGCTCTAGTACGGGGACGTGAGTCCTCTAAGTCTGAGATAGTGTGCACTTAGGGTGGTCTTCCCTGCGGGTTAGTGCCCAGAATAACCATTGAGGTCTCGGCAGAATTCCGAGCTTAGATGTCCAAGTCTTCCATTATTTGTTTTCGCATTCAATTCCAAGTTAACAATCATGTTTATATTGTAACTTGTGGTTTTAGTTATTGGCGATTTTGATGTTGTTAAGTACATCCATGTATATGATTTTAATGAATCATTTTGATGTTGTTAAGTACATCTAGACTAAATTGATATATTTAATTGATTTGACACTTTTAGATTTCTAGTCGATAATCTAGAGAACCTATGTCTTGATGTGTGGTATTAGATATTCTAATTATGCTAAATTGTTATATTTAGTTGATGTTGCATTTTAGACTTCAAGTTGATTATCTTGAGAATCTATATGTTGTGCTTTGTGTAAGCATGCTCCTATGTTGTTGCTTTGTGTAAGCATGACCCTATGTTGCTAAAATTGCATGAATGAGGTGATTGATGCTAGAAATGATCCTAGGTAGCTAGGATGCTCCTTGAGTCTCACCTTTGACATAGACGTTAGGTGGAATGAGCCACAATAACTAAATCATGTAAACTTGTAAAACGTAGGTCGATGCATGTTCATTTCCTACGAGTAGCTTTATGTTACTCACCCCTACGATACTGGGGCATATTTCAGGTACAAGAATCAAGGTTGCGATTCTCGTCATGCATGGATGATTGGTGGACTTGACGATTTTCATTTCTTGTAAAGGTTGGCTTGAAAAGCCATTTGTAGCCTTGTATATCAAAATATGTATATTTGAAATTAAACATGTAATGTGTACATGAGTGCACTCCTTACAATATATTTGACATGTATGAGATGAGGCCGGAGGCCAATGACATGTATTTGTATTCTATGTAGTTTTGACTTTATGGTATATTATGAAAATATTGAAAAATGTCAAGTAATTGCCTCACTATGTTTGCATCGGTCATTTTCAAGAGCCGTGGACCATTCCCGCACGCTCAAAACCACTTATTACATTTGTGTGCATATTCGTTTCAGCCTTGAAGTGTATTTGGGGTCAAAAGTATGTTTGGTGCAAACTTACATTTTTGCCGTTTTGAGCCTAAATTGAGCATAAGGGCATTTTGGGGTTTTCACTTAAAAAATAAAGTTTTATTTTGGCATGGTTGACTAGAAAACATGATTTTGAGGGTTGTTTCTTCTTTGTGTTTTTCTCAAAAAGGCCCAGAAAGTCCTCAAAATTGCATTTCAAGTCAACATTTCAGGGCAGCCTATAGGAGTTTAAGCGCTCTAAATAGGGAGTTCGAGCGCTCGAACTTTGGGCAGATTTCTTAGGGCAAATTTTGAGCGCTCGAAGTCCTTGTTCAAGCACTCGAAGTACTGTTCACGGGTGTGTGTGTCTTGGTTCAGCACTGCACCTCCGACTTCAAATCATCATAACTTCTTCGTTTTAACTCCGAATTGGTCCGTTCTTGAGTCTAAATTGATCATGTCGAAATAAGCTTTCCAATGGTACAAATTAGAGCTTCAGATTCTTCTTGTGCCTCAAGTTATTCAAGTTTTAGTAAGGTAGTGTCTGTTTTTGGTTCGAACCGGGATAGGGTATCCCTTCCTTCGACTTCAGAACTTGATATCTTTGCCGTCCGGACTCCGAATCAAGCGATTCTTGAGTCTATCCTTATTAATTTTTCGTTGTCTTTCCAATGGTGTGCATGGTGGCACCCATTTCAGCGTGGAATGATCATTTTGCCCCTAGGTTCATTCTTTTTCGTTTTTGAATCGTTGCTTCCGCATTTTCTTCCTTTCGGTTTCGTGACCTCGTCGAGGGTCACATTGGTGTCTTAGAGGAGTGTTGTATCTCTAAAGACCATTGTTCTATCTTTTGCTTCCGCATTTTGGATCCGTTTTGGGTCATCACAGGACACACTGGGTTGAAAAATCCAGGGTCGTCATAGGTGGTATCAGAGCTCCTAGGTTTGAATACCTTGGATGACGGGTTTGGGTGCATATCATGCTTATATTGCCATGCTCTTTATATTTATATGCTTCATGATAACATGTTTTGGTTTAATAACTTGTTTATATGCTTATGTGCTTATGTGGTATATGTAGTATGCCGTTTGTTTAAGCATGAATTTATTCTAATGTAAAGAGCATGACATGTGATGTGTGCTAGATTAGAATTGTATATGCATTGTTGTGTTGCATATTTGGCAGGACTTGGGATTAGTCATTGGATGTTTGAGTTGAGCTTGAGTCGTTTGGTGAGTTTTCACTTAGTACGATGGTTGGTGAAATTGGTTTCATTTTGGCATTCTTCCTTGAGGTTGTTGGTGATTGTCCACATGGTTTTATGGTAGTATAGGTTGTTGTCGACCTAGCATTGGTTTGAGGTAGATAGTGAGACACTTTTTGTTTAGGCTCTCGTAAGGTGAGTCCTTTGGCATTGCCATGGTGCTGGATTATTGGTTTTGGGCCACGATGAGGTCATGAACCTTTTAGGATCCTTAATTATTTTGGAAGGTTCCTCTGATATTGCAATTTCCGTGGGCGGGTACGTTATGGGCGGGTGTATGGCACTGTCATGCTACTGTACTGGCTAGCTATAAGTGCAATTCGGATGGAATCAATGTTGGTTTTATTATGATAGGCGTTGTCCTTTTGGTTGGTGATGATGTGAGTTTTGTTTCGGACGTCCGGTGTTGAGATTGTGATTGATGGTCATTTTGAGGACGATTTTGGAGATTGAATTGGTTGTCTGATTGTACGGCTAAAGTAGCCATTTTGTTTGAGTTCTCTTTGTGTGATAATGCTTTTGGGATCGAGTCGATTGATCGATGCTTTGGGTTGGTGAGAGCATTGCATTGTTAGTGTCATGTATAACGTTACCTCTAGATTCGGAGTTGGATTGTTGGAGTCTTACCATTGTGGTAAAGGCTCACATTTGTTTTGAGACAGGTTGTTATCGCATTGGGTTTTGGAAACAGTTTATGGCTAGGACTGCTCTTTCCTTTTACCTAGACACTCTAGGACACGATGTCCATAGGGTTCATTGTTGCATCATTTCGTTTTCTGTAGTTTCGCTTACTACCATGTTAGTAGTATGATTTCTGATGTTGTGATGCATAAGTAGGTGGAAGTGTATCCACATTTGTTTCCTCGTTGTGTGGCATTAGCATGCCTTCTTTATATGCTTAGAGATGCCATGTTGTTGCTGTACTTTAGTGACATGATTTTTTATTTACATGGAGACGTGTTGCATGTACCCTTGATTTTTATCTATGTGAGTAGATTTATTTCTTGATAGTTGCATTTCCTTGTCATATGCATAACTTCCAGGTTTGGTTTTCCCCATTTGTTTCCCTCGGTCGCACGTAGTGTGTATGCAGGTTTCCACGAGGGTTTTGTGTTGGTTCATGTTAGGGACTTCACAAGGAGTGAGTCTCTTCTCTTCATTGCAGTGTGTATAGCTTTGGGGTTGGTTGGTCCGTGAGGATCACTATCGTTGTCTTAAGTCCTTGGTGAGGATTTGATGGATTTTGGTCGACTTACTTCCATGTAGGGGGTGAAATCTTTGACCTTGCTGTCTTTCATTTCAGAGATGGAGTCGTGGTGTTGTCCTTCTTAAGACTGGTGGTTCCCTTTCTTTCATGTCTTCCCTTGGGAAGTTTTGCCGTGGTTGTTGACGGGTTATGGTGGTCAGTGTGAGTGGATTGGTATGAGACCATTTAAGGGGACTTGTGTCCGTTTAATTGAGGATTTATCTGATTGTGAGGTGAGCTCGATGCTCTTTTAGGAATGTCTTTTGGAGACTTGTTTCAGTTTTGGAGACCTTGATGTGGTTGACTCTTAGAAGAGTTTTGAAAGATCGTTATTGGATATGGCTTGTCTGGGGAATTTTCTCGTCCTAGTTATGGCTAGGCGTAGCTTTGAGGAATCGTAGTTCTGATGATTGGCTGTGGATCAAAAATTGAGGAATTTTGATTTAACTTGGTGTTTCCAAGTACGATTTTGAGAGATTCATTTTGTGACCTTGGTTATTGGCATTATGATGTGTGTGCCACTTGGTGGATTTGTATTTGGAGGATTTAGTTATCCATGATAGGGATGCGGAGGATTTATTTATCCATGATAGGGATGCAGATCTGATGTTTGATTACAGTGTAGTCTTGTAGTTGATCTATTTCAGGGAGATATGAAGGACTTTCGATGAAATGTCTTATTGTGAGGTTTGTTTTGATTTCTGTAGGCATTGACTTGCTTGTCAGGTTTTGGATTCCTAATTAATGTTGTTAATAGGGGTATTCTGAGACATTGGAGATGTTGGCTTTGCTGTGTTAAGGATTTGGGGCCTTAAGCATAGCGGTACCTATAGTATTGTTGTCAGAGTTTTGGGATTGGCCAGGATGGTCCGGCCGGATATCTTTGGACCATATCTCAACTCTCACAAAATGTTGGTCCCCGTAGTGCTTTTGGTAATGATCATTTTTAACATTGATGTCATTGGTATCGAGAGGTTTCATGGGTAGACCTAGTGGGGGGTAGGTTATGAATTAGTGCCTTATACTGTCATGCTACCGTACAAAGTTGTGTGTTGTGGGCGAGTACTAGTTGCCGTCGATGCTACCTTACTGACGAGTAAGTGTGGGCGGGCACTAGGTACTGTCATTGCTACCACACATTTGAGTGCATTGTGGGCGGGTTTTGGTCACTATTCGTACTGCCACGTTGTGTTTGTTCTGTACCCTGATTTGATGCGTAGATATCTTGGAGTTCTTTTGGTGGTTGTTTTCAGATCCGTACGATAGTTTGTCAGGAGGGATGCTTAAGGTTGTGGTCTTCCGTTCCTTTGTTTGACCTTGGGTTCTGTGTGTGACCTTTGACTTGTTGTGTGGCCATGTAGTCACTTTTCCTTTGAGAGGTTGTCTTGTTATAAGCACGTGGGTGCAAATGACACCGGGTTGTGGGGTTCCTTTCAACTTTGAGGTCGCTGGTATAGCGTGTTGTGTAGGATACTCGGAGATGTACTCTATGGTTTTCCTGGTTTTGCCTTTTGTTGGTTGGGGCTGGATTTCGGGGACGAAATCCTTTTAAGGTGGGAAGGT
This sequence comes from Cornus florida, assembly GCF_030987335.1. Taxonomy (NCBI): domain Eukaryota; kingdom Viridiplantae; phylum Streptophyta; class Magnoliopsida; order Cornales; family Cornaceae; genus Cornus; species Cornus florida. The sequence goes on from NW_026775577.1 coordinate 70,205,562, forward strand.
TGTAATGACCCGGTCTTTTTCCTTCCTTTCCTTTTCTCAGATTTTCACTGATATTTTTTTTCCATTAATCTTTTCCCTTCTGAGTTCAGTTTCTCGGCACTTAGTGTCATCTTGAGTACTCGGGAATGGTTTCTGAGACTCTTTTCGGTGGATTGACGACTTCCTTTGAGGACCGAGTCATTTTCACATTTTTACTTTTGTGACACTATTCACTTTCGTCTTTTTATCGGTTGTCACTTTGTTGGCATAACCTCACTTTTCGTGTTTGGATTTGATTCCAGTTTTGCATGCTTCCACGATATTTAAATTCCATACTATGTGTATTTTCACTTTTGTAGAAAAGCACGCTAAGTGCTTACTTTTCTTGTAAAGGGTATAGATGCATGAATATTTTGTAATTTTCAAACTTTAGGGGTTTTTGTGTAATTACTGTAAAGTAATTATTTTTCGTCTTAGGGACCATTTTGCAATTTAATTTGGAAGATATTTTCAAAAAGGATTTTTTTGCAATTTTTAGAAAGTGTGACAAGCCACACTCTCATTGGTCCACTTGTTGACATGTGTGTGGAAACACTTTGAGGCCTTGGATGAGGACATGTGGAGGGTGTAGATTTAACCACTTGTTGGCCTAGGATTGGTGCACTTGTTGGCTTGGATGGTTGACAAGTGTAGGCTTGAGATTTAACTTAGGATGGAGCCTTGGATTTGTGACAAGTGTAGGCTCACAATTTGATCTTGCATTAGTGTGTGTGTGAGAGGTAGTGTAAGAGCACATAGTGAGTGGAGGATCTCTATCCCTTCCACTCATATTTCATCTTCATCTTTTTTTCATTTCCTCCCTCTTTTGTAAAGAAAACCCTAGCCTCTATGGATGGAGCCTAAAGCCTTAAGCTTTGACCTTGATTTTTGAGAGCCTTCCATTGATTTCCAAGCTTGAACTTGGGAATACATTTTGTTCCCCTCATCTTCCTCTTCATAACCCTAGAAGGGTTTGCCATTTTGTGTTGATTTTGCCTTGGATTCTAGGGAGACACTTCTCTAGTGAGGTAGGGAATGTTATAAGGTTATATGTTTGTTGTCTTGCATGTTTTTGATGCTTATACAACTTGTATGCTTAATTTGAGAAATTATGATTAATGGTAGTTTACTTATAACTCATTTTAGACTTGGTAAATGGCATAGCCACGAGTTGATCTTTGATATATATTAATTTGGGTTGATTTAGATGAGTTTTCAAATCTAGAGATTTAATGGATTCAATTTGGTTTAAATTCTAGTAAATTGTGTTTTGTGTGTAATCCATCTTAGACTTGATATATGGTATGACCATGACTTAGTGCTTGATATAAATTAATTTGAGAACAATTGGGCAACTTTTGAAATCTAGAGGCTTAATTGATTTAAATTAATTAAATTCTATTTGATGATATCTTGCTTATATTGCACTTTTGATTTGATATATGTAAAGACCATGATATGTTGCTTAACATATATTAATTTGAGATTATTTGAAATCTAGAGAATTTAATCACCTTGTTTAATTAAATTCTATCTAATGGCTCCATGCATCTATTGGTATTTTAGAAGTTGTTTCTATAGACAAATCATGGACTTGAACTTGTTATGTATTCACTTGATTGTGTTTTGAGCATTGGACAACTTTGTTGTTATATTTATATTCATGAGAACATGTTTTCTTTATAGAATATATTGATGCCATGTGTAGTGAATTGTACACTTTGTAATTGACATTATGTATGTCATTTTAGAATTGAAACTCTAAGGCATGGATTGTGTGGTTTCAACCTACTTGTGCATGGAAGGTGTTTTCATGCATTATATAAGTTATATATAAGTTGCGAACTTATTTGGTTTAATTTTGGAATCTTGGAACGTTGTTGAGTTGAGATGGCTAGGGTTTGGCTCTAGTACGGGGACGTGAGTCCTCTAAGTCTGAGATAATGCGCACTTAGGGTGGTCTTCCCTGCGGGTTAGTGTCCGGAATAACCATTGAGCTCTCGGCAGAATTCCGAGCTTAGATGTCCAATTCTTCCATTATTTATTTTCGCATTCAATTCCAAGTTAATAGTCATGTTTATATTATAACTTGTGGTTTTAGTTATTGGCGATTTTGATGTTATTAAGTACATTCATGTATATGATTTTAATGAATCATTTTGATGTTGTTAAGTACATCCATACTAAATTGATATATTTAGTTGATTTCACACTTTTAGATTTCTAGTTGATAACCTAGAGAACCTATGTCTTGATGTGTGGTATTAGATATTCTAATTATGCTAAATTGTTATATTTAGTTGATGTTGCATTTTAGACTTCAAGTTGATTACCTTGAGAATCTATATGTTGTGCTTTGTGGAAGCATGCTCCTATGTTGTTGCTTTGTGTAAGCATGACCCTATGTTGCTAAAATTGCATGAATGAGGTGATTGATGCTAGAAATGATCCTAGGTAGCTAGGATGCTCCTTGAGTCTCACCTTTGACATAGAGGTTAGGTGGAATGAACCATAACAACTAAATCATGCAAACTTGTAAAACGTAGGTCGATGCATGCTCATTTCCTACGAGTAGCTTTATGTTACTCACCCCTACGATACTGGGGCATATTTCAGGTACAAGAATCAAGGTTGTGATTCTCGTCATGCTTGGATGATTGGTGGACTTGAAGATTTTCATTTCTTGTAAAGGTTGGCTTGAAAAGCCATTTGTAGCCTTTTATGTCAAAATATGTATATTTGAAATTAAACATGTAATGTGTACATGAGTGCACTCCTGACAATATATTTGACATGTATGAGATAAGGCCGGAGGCCATGACATGTATTTGTATTCTATGTAGTTTTGACCTTATGGTATATTATGAAAATATTGAAAAATGTCAAGTAATTGTCTCACTATGTTTGCATCGGTCATTTTCGGGAGCCGCGGACCATTCCCGCATGCTCAAAGCCACTTATTACATTTGTGTGCATATTCGTTTCAGCCTAGAAGTGTATTTGGGGTAAAAAGTATGTTTGGTGCAAACTTACATTTTTGCCGTTTTGAGCCTAAATTGAGCATAAGGGCATTTTGGGGTTTTTACTTGAAAAATAAAGTTTTCTTTTGGCATGGTTGGCTAGAAAACATGATTTTGAGGATAGTTTCTTCTTTGTGTTTTTCTCAAAAAGGCCTAGAAAGTCTTCAAAATTGCATTTCAAGTCAACATTTCAGGGCAGCCTATAGGAGTTCGAGCGCTCTAAATGGTGAGTTCGATCGCTCGAACTTTGGGCAGATTTCTTAGGGCAAATTTCGAGCGCTCGAAGTCCTTGTTCGAGCGCTTGAAGTACTGTTCACGTGTGTGTGTGTCTTGGTTCAGCACTGCACCTCCGACTTCAAATCATCATAACTTCTTCGTTTTTACTCCGAATTGGTCCGTTCTTGAGTCTAAATTGATCACGTCGAAATAAGCTTTACAATGGTACTAATTAGAGCTTCAGATTCTTCTTGTGCCTTAAGTTATTCAAGTTTTAGTAAGGTAGTGTCTGTTTTTGGTTCGAACCAGGATAGGGTATCCTTTCCTTTGACTTCAGAACTTGATATCTTTGCCGTCCGGACTCAGAATCAAGCGATTCTTGAGTCTACCCTTATTAATTTTTTGTTGTCTTTCAAATGGTGTGCACGGTGGCACCCATTTCAGGGTGGAATGACCATTTTGCCCCTAGGTTCATTCTTTTCCGTTTTTGAATAGTTGTTTCCGCATTTTCTTCCTTTGGGTTTCGTGACCTCGTCGAGGGTTGCATTGGTGTCTTAGAGGAGCGTTGGATCTCTAAAGACCATTGTTCTATCTTTTGCTTCCGCATTTTGGATCCGTTTTGGGTCATCACAGGACACACTGGGTTGAAAAATCCAGGGTCATCACATACCCCAAGAAAAGAAAAAGATTATGAAGAATAGGGCATCCATGCCCCTATGGACATCGGGAGCAACCAGAGTACTTTCTTGCAAAAGTAAAGATACGTATTTCGTGGCAACCACTTAGAATGAAGATATGTGAAGTCAAAAACCAACTCCGAGCATGAAAAGTGAGGTTGTGCCAAAAAGTGACAAACGGGGAAAAGACAGAATAGGGAAAAAGACGAAATAGGGAAAAGGATGAAAAGTGAATAGTGTCCGAAAAGGGAAAATGTGAAAATGACTCGATCCTTAAAGGAAGTTGTCAATCCATATGAAAGAGTCTCAGAAACCAATTCCAAGCACTCCAGATGACACTAAGTGACAAGAAACAGAACTTGGAAAAGAAAACTAAACGGAAAAAAATTATCCGTAAAATTTCAAGAAAGAGGAAAGGGATGAAGATGACCGGGTCATTACAACCTACCTTCCTTAAAGAAATTTCATCCCCGAAATTTGGAACATACCAGAACAAACAGAACAGAAACCGATGATGCTTCTATGCAACGATTAATAATAATCAACCCTTTTGCAATACTACAAATCATTGTAAAATAGGGCTATTGGTCGGGTAAGTCGACCCACTGGGATTGCTAGTTTATGGCAACCAATGTGTCTGAAATCACTTTTAGAATGATGAAGGGGTATAGAGTTTTGTTTGTGTTGTCACTAAAATTAGGAATTAAAAAATGCATAAAACAATAATGTGCTAGGAAGTAAAGGGATAAAGACAATAAAGAAGGGACTAGGGAAGTGAATCCACTACCTATCAATAATCATGCTAGGACATGATTTACTTGGGGAAATAACATATATACATGACCATGGAATGCAACAACACAAAATTGCTACATTACCTTCAAGAAATTTATGAAATCAATAGGCAAGAATAACCTATCAAAGAATTACATGTTTTGGTTACCTAAACTAGGATGCAACCTTAGACATACTCACTAAGCCAAAGATTATCAAGCCCTTAATCTCATAATAAAAGCACATGAAATAGAAATCAAGAATAATCTATCAAAGGAAGGCCCTAAGCAATAGATTATCAAACTTCCTAAATATCATGCCAATAAAAACACTTTCGCGAACTCATCTCCATTGTCACTATGAAAATATAGCAATATAATCATGAGAGAAAACAATCTAAGACAAGATATTTAACTCAAAATGATCATTTATAGACATTGAAGTCCATTACATCATGTAAGGTACTCTAGCTTATGAAAAAACCATATATATACATTATACCCCAAAATAAAATCAAAACTAAGCAATGCTTACAAAATAAGGCTTCATCACCTCCCTAGATAGGGAGTTAGTTACCCATGGATACCAGGAATGAAGAAGAAGAAGAGGCCTCCATCTCCATTTTCGCACCTAAGGCTTCAAGAACACACCAAACCCTCCAAACTCACTATTTCTCTCCCTAACTTAGCATAAATGTGAGATACCCCAAAAATACAAGCTTCCAACCTCTTATCTAGGCAAAATCCTCCCTCCAATCACTCAATTTTGAGCTCCAACTACCCTAGAAGCCATCAGGACCACATAAATTGCTTAGGGGACGAAATACAGCTTGAAATCAGGAGTAGGTGATCTGCTTTCTACAGATCGGCGGGGCTCACGGGGCGCTTGCTGGCACCCGCAGGTCCTTAGAATTCGAGGGAGCACACTGGGGTGTTTGGCGGGCGCCCGCGGGGCTGCGGCGGGCGCCCGCCGAGCTTGTGGCGGGGGCTCGTGAGACACTGCGGGGCCCCGCGGATGACAAGAGGCTATTGGCCCTTTTGGCGGGCGCCTGCGGGGCTCTGGCAGGCGCCCGCGGTTGCTTGCCTTCCAAACATTCAGCTCCTTTCTTGAACCACTTAAGATTGGTCTGTCGATGCGATCTTCGATCTGAGCACTATGCTGCAAACTTTAGACATATGATGACTCAAGAAGTTGGCCCAAAAAACGGTTCCCAGCAATGGCATACTTTAATTCTTCAAGAGTTTGTCAAAATCGTTCCTTAAACCCTATTCGGGTGAACCAACCTAAACATAGAAGAAAATAAACAAATAAAGCTAAACTATACATTATGATCAACTAATGGACTTAACTAATGCAAATAAGGGCGCTTGAATATGCAAAATTCGGCGCTTATCACACCCCCAAACTTACATTTTGCTAGTCCCATAGCAAAACCAAAATATAGAACCTAACAAAAATGACAACATATGAAATGCTGACAACATGCGTCAATCATGAAGTGCAAAAATACCTATAAAGCTCAAATATAACTTGGAACAACAGAAATTTGGAGACAGATTCATTAAGCAGACTACCTTGTATATATGAAGCCTTGATAAACAAAATGGCAAAACACATTTCAACTTTTATGCATTAATCATCATAGTCTATATAGAAACTTCAATTGTCATTTCTTGAATAAAAATGAACTCTAACTTCAGTGAAAGTGAACCAGATTCCCAATATGTGACTTTTACCCTCTTTTTCCAATCATAGGAACACAAGCCTTCAAATCATTGAATTTCCTTCTAAATGAGGTCTCTAAGGCATGACTTTATTCATAATACAACTTTTGTTGCTTGCTGAAAATTTATTATATAACTCAGAAAGATACATATTATGGTCCTGTAATGCCGAAGTCCTTTATGCTTTCTAACCAACCCATGTAGCAAGTGTTAGGCCAACAACTCCCAAACCGGATGGCTTTTGGGTGCTAAGTGTAGAAAGACTCCTAGGGATTAATAACTCGAATTGGCAAGGCTACGAACTCCAACAAACCATATTTATTTATTTATCTTTTTGTGAATGACCGTGCAATGTCTAAGTCCCTTAAGCTTTCTAACCAACCCATGTAGCAAGTGTTAGGCCAACAACTCCCAAACCGGATGGCTTTAGGGTGTTAAGTGTAGAGACACTCCTATGGCTTAATAACTCAAGTTGGAAAGGCTACAAAGTCAAACTGGTCATTGTCACTAATTACTCTTCTTTTTTTTTTTCTTTTTTTTTTTATTATTATTTTTTTTTTTATAACTCAAAATGTGCCAAAGATATCCATTCATTAGGGTCATCACCTCAAATTGGCTGAGTCATGGTCAAGGTTAATTGGGTTGCATACCTCACAATTAGGTTCCCAGTGTGCATCTCTGTAATGTGAAGCATAGAAGAGTATGAAATCCGACGAAAATCTAATTGAAGCATTTATACAAACCGATATGAATCAACATGGTCGTTTCAAATTTTTCTTTACTTTCAAAATTATCATTTGCCTCTATACACAAAGTCTTAAACACATGTTTCAATCTCCAACAAGTTCCATGATTCCACTATCATTGCTTCCAACAAAATGATTTTATTAATTTACATGTGTCAAGTTACAGTCATGTAAGCAAAAATGGTATCTCAAAAATGCAACAATGCACCCCCAAACTTAAATGTCACATTGTCCTCAATGTGAGAAGACAAATAATGAAAATGAATGAAAGAGAGGGTACATAGAACAATAATACCAACGGAAAGAGGAAATTCAGTAGCGCAGCAAAAATAAGCCACATTGTGAATTCCATGAGCATGCCCCCAAACTTGGTTTCAAAAACCTATCAAAAGACATCTATACACAGCAAGTATCATATGAATCCAAAAATGAATATAAATAACTACAATTTATGTATCTAAAAACTAATATCCATGCAAAGTAGCAAAAGTGGTGTAGTTATAAGTTCAAAATAAGAACAGGAAAGCAAATACCAAACACGGCCCCAAAAGAAGTCTAAAAAGTACTACTGAAAAGGGAAATAAAAACTAGAATCATAAAGTCACTCCATCATCGGAGTGGAGGAGGAACCATCAGGCGCGCTGGGTGCACGATCAATTAATGTCTAGAGCATGCCTTTCAAAACCTTTTGACTCTCCTGAGTCGCCTTAACGGTGCTCTCTATGCTTTCAAGGCGCATGTGAAATACATCAAGGTGAGCACTGAGATTATAATAATGAGCTTGAGTCATGACAGGCGGCGGTGGTGAAATAGGGGCCAGCTGGAGCAGCGAGGGCATCATGAACAGGGGGAGCATGAGCCACAGGGGGAGCCAGCACACCCCAATCAAATGCATCCCCAATGCGGGCCTGACGGGACGTCTTCAGCTGGTCAGTGCTCGACTTCCAAACCCCAAGGGTGAAATCAAACACGTCCTTCTTTTTCTCCTCATGGCCCGGGGGCCTGAACACTGCATTCTTAAGTAGCTGGGTGACAAGATATGGAAATGGAAATGCCCAAGTGATGGCGCTGCTCGACCTAACCAAAATTAATTCATTGTAAATCTTGAGGATTTGGTCCCAGATAAGCTGCGGGCATAAAACCAATGCTCTTTTTCAGCAGTATAAAGGGCTTATAGAAAAATCCCTTTATGCTCGGAATGGCCTGGCACAGGAAGGACGTTTTTGGCCAAGACTGAGTCCAGAAGAAGGATTTATTGGTGCTTGTGGTTCGATTGCCGGTGTATTGATTGTGGTAAATCTCCCCCCACAATATCCAACAATGATAGCTAAGCTGGAGCTTCAACATAAAGGGGCAGGGCCGCATCATCCATCGGTGATGCCAGTGGGTAAGCTAAAGCCGCAGCATGATCATTAAGGTTAAATTCGAAAGCCTTGCCATCAATGGTGGTCTTGATGATGTCTGACTCCGCATAGGAATGGAACAAGTTTGAGTAAAACTGGCGGACCACACGTGGATAGTATGCACTAGCACGTGGCTTAAAAAGAGATGTGAGGCCACGCTCCCTTAATTCATGAACTGCCCATGCCGTTTCTGGATTGTTTTCGAAACCATATTCGATGTCGAATCTGGCTTCGGTTTCGATTGGCTAATCAGCCCAATTTGGCGTGGGAGGCACATTAGAAGGCCCCTCGGATGAGCGAGCATGCTTTGAAGATGGTTTGGGCACCATTGGAATGAAAAAGCTGGTTCAGGAATTTCGACGAACACCTGGCGTGCACAGAAATGGGGAAGAGAGGCAAAATGATGTTAGAATGAGAAAATCCCAAAATTTGAACCTACATATGACATGCAATCATCACCCAACAATCACCAATCCTCCAATGATAGAATCCCAACCTCCATGGATCAAGAATTTAAAGAAAAAGAGTGTAAAGGAAGCTTACCCAAATCGGGAGAAACAAAAGCCCTTTGTGCTTGATGATGGATGAACTTGAGGGTAAGAGTGAGATGGAAGAGGGAAGGATGGACAAAAGAAGGATAGAGATGGGGAATGAAGAGGAGAGGAAGGATGGAAGGTATGGTGGAAGGGTTTTGGGTTTGGGATGAGGGTTAAGAGAGAGGAGGAGTTTTAAACTAAATGGAATGGGCTTTACAAACCCATTTAAAATGGGCAGCGGGCGCCCACGGGACATCCTTGGCACACTGCCCACTTTGGAGGGCGCCCGCGGGGCTGTGGCGAGCGCCCGCAGCAGCTTATTGCAGCCTGCAAGGGCCAATATGAAATCGAAGGCAACCTAAACATGAACTGAAAGCGCTTAGGGATCTTAGTAAGTGTGTAGAATCTCCAGAATTAGATTAGGTGTTCAAGGTGACAAGCAACAGCCTTGAGAACCAAATGCTATTGAAAATTTGGAGAAGACGCGACAAGTGCCTGAATGACCTTGAAGAATTCCAGAAGTGGTACAGCGACCTTTAAATGACGAAGAAAACCGAATGTGACCACGGAATGCAAGATGAGACAATTCCAAAAAGGTGCACATTTTGGTTAAACTTAGCGAATTCCCAAAAAATTCTTGGCAATTGACATTTGGAAGAGGGAAGCTCGAAAGATGGAAGAATTGCTTCCCATGAGTGCTAAATTTAACGTCGATAGCTAGACTAACCAAGATAGCACATTAGTCCTCGTAAATTGGGTCCGTTAGTAGGACTTTCTCTACTTTGCGGATAGGGACTATGCCATCAACATATGGTTTAAGCCATTGGCCATTAACCTTGAAGAGAGATCCATCAGTAGGATTTTGGAGTTCGATTGCACCATGGGGAAAGACAGACGTGATGATATATGGACCATCCCACCATGAACGGAGTTTACCGGGAAAGAGTCTCAAGAATTGAAAAGCCAAACTTTCTGTCAAGGGGCAAAAGACTTGTTGACAATGTGCTTGTCATGAAAAGTTTTAGTCTTTGCCTTATAGACTTTGGCGCTTTTATACGCATTATTTCGAATTTCCTCAAGCTCATTGAGTTGCAATTTACGAGTAGAGCCGGCTTGTTTGAGATCAAAGTTGAGCCTTTTTATGGCCCAATAAGCATGGTGCTCTAGTTCAACTGGAGATGAAAAGTTTTGCCAAAGACAAGTCGATATGGCGACATGCTAATGGTCATCTTATACGTTGTCCGGTAGGCCCAAAGTGCATTGTTTAGTCTTAATGACCAATCTTTGCAGTCCGGTCGAACCGTTTTTTCCAAAATATTCTTAATCTCCCAGTTAGATACTTCCACTTGACCACTCATTTGAGGGTGGTAAGGTGTGGCAACCTTGTGAATGACGGAGTACTTAGAAAGGATGGATTTGAGATAACGATTTCGGAAGTGTGATCCACCGTCACTGATGAATGCTCGGGGTGTACCAAAATGACTGAAAATATTTGATTGAATGAATTTGACCACAACTTTATGATCATTGGTCTTGGTAGCCACGGCCTCAACCCATTTAGACACATAATCTATCGCTACAAGAATATACTCATAGGCATAAGAAGATGGAAATGGTCCCATGAAGTCAATCCCCTACACATCGAAGATTTTTATATTTAAGATGGGAGTAAGGGGCATCATGTCTCTTCTAGACATGGAGCCGAGCTTTTGGCAATGCTCACAAGATTTACAGAAGTTGTAAGCATCCTGAAACAAGGAAGGCCAATAGAATCCGCTTTGAAGGACCTTGTCAGTGGTCTTTTTGGCACTGAAGTGACCCCCACAAGCAAGGGTGTGGTAGAAATTTAGGACACTTGTGAATTCAGTTTCGGGAATGCATCGCCGGATAATTTGATCTGGGAAATACTTGAATAACTCCAGATCTTCCCAAAAGAAATGCTTAACTTGGGAGAAGAACCTATCTTTCTCTTGTTTGGACCGTTGGGATGAAAATTTTCCTACCGCAAGGTAGTTGACAACATCCTCGAACCAAGGAAGACTTGAATGAGAAATCTGAAACAGTTGCTCATCTGGGAAGGAATCGCGAACTGTAGCAAATTCAGAGGATTTCTCAATGAGTAAGCGAGAGAGATGGTGTGCGACAACATTGTCTGTTCCTTTTTTATCCTGAATCTCAATATCAAACTCTTGGAGTAAGAGTATCCATCGGATGAGACGGGGTTTGGTCTCTTTTTTGGCGAGCAAATGCCTTAGAGCGGCATGGTCTGAAAAGACAATAACCTTGGATCCAAGAAGATAAGAACGGAATTTATCCAAGGCGTACACTACAGCTAGAAATTCTTTTTCACTGGTGGTGTAATTTAACTGAGCATCAGAGAGTGTCTTGCTAGCATAATAGATAGCATGCGGAAGCTTGTCTACACGTTGACCCAAAACCGCACCTAATGCATAAACGGATGCATCACACATGATCTCAAATGGAATAGACCAATTAGGCAGTTTCATGATTGGGGCAGATGAGAGAAGAGTACGGAGCTTCTTGGAAGCTTCCAAATAGGCTTCATCAAAATTAAAGGGAACATCCTTGGTAAGAAGATTACACAAAGGCCGAGAGATTTTGCTAAAATCTTTGATGAAGAGACGATAGACACTGGCGTGTCCAAGGAAGGAGCGGATTTGATGGACAAAATTTGGAGGAGGAAGGTTAGATATTAACTCCACTTTGGCTTTGTCAACCTCAATTCCCCTTTTTAAAATGACATGTCCGAAGACAATGCCCTCTTGGAGTATAAAATGACTTTTTCCCAACTTAGAATCAGATTTGTCTCCTTGCATCTTTGAAGCATAAGGGATAGATTGTGGAGACATGAGTTAAAAGAGGATCCAAAGACGGAAAAATCGTCCATAACCACTTCCAAGAACTTTTCAACCATATCCAAAAATATGGACATTATGCATCTTTAGAACGTGGCCGGTGCATTGCATAGCCCAAAGGGCATGCGTTTATAAGAAAAGGTTTTAAAGGGACATGTGAATGTGGTCTTTTTTTATCTTGAGGATCAATTGCCACTTGGTTATAGCCGGAATAATCATCAAGGAAATAATAGTAGCTTTGGCCGGCTAACCGCTCTAAGATTTGATCAATGAATGGAAGTGGGAAATGACCCTTCCTAGTGGTAGAATTTAGTTTCTAGTAGTTGATGCACACACGCCACCCGGTGGTGGTGTGTTGTGGCATGAGCTCTCCCGCTGAATTTTTAACAATGGTGAGGCCGAATTTCTTGGGAACAACTTGAGTGAGGCTTACCCATTTGCTATCAGAGATGGGGTAGATGATTCCCGCATCTAGCAATTTGATCACTTCTTTCATGACCACTTCCTTCATGTTAGGATTCAACCGGCACTGCACCTCTCTAGAAGGTTTAGCGTCCTCCTCCATATAGATGCGATGCATACAAATAGAAGGGTCGATTCCTTTCAAATCAGCCACTGCCCAGCCAATAGCTTCTTTGTGCTCTTGTAATACCGCTAAAAGGCTGTTTTCTTGGTCCTTTAAAAGGCCCGATGCAATGATGACTGGAAGAGTTTGACTTGTACTAAGAAACACATACTTGAGGTGGGCCGGGAGCAGCTTTAGCTCAAGTTGTGGCGGAGATTTCAAGGAAGGGATCGGAGGAGTAGTGGAAAGCTGAGGAAGTGGTTCTTTTAGCACCTTCCATGATAGCACCAATGTTAAACAAATAGTTTACTTCTTGGATGGATTGGTCAATATCAAAGTTTGAGAAGTCAAAGTAAGACATGCAAGTTTCCAAATGATCTTTGCTTAGAATGAAGGGGAGAGATTCTTCGACCACTTCATCTACCACATCGATGAGGAAACAATCATTCTCTTCAGAAGGATGTTGCATTGTATGGAAAATGTGAAGTTTGACTTGCATATTTCCAAGGGCAATATCCATCACCCCGATTCAAAAATTAATTGAAGTGTTAGCCGCAGCTATGAAAGGCCGACCGAGGATCACGGGAATATGCTTCTTTGGGTCATGGACCGGTTCTGTGTCAAGAACCAAAAAGTCTACTGGGAAGTAGAATTTATCCACTTTGATTATGACATCTTCAAGAATGCCTCGTGGGTGCTTGACCAATCTGTCGGCAAGCTGCAAGACCACAGAGGTTGGCTTTAGATCTCCCAACCTAAGCTATAAGTAAGCTAAATATGTAATCAAATTTACACTAGCTCCTAGGTCAAGGAAGGCCCTCTCTATCTTGTTGTCGCCAATGACACACTAGATAGTTTGGGCACCTGGATCCTTATACTTTGGAGGAGCACTGTGTTGAATGATTGCACTCACATTCTCAGTTAATCTTACCTTCTCTGGAAAATGATTTTTAGAAGTGCACTTTTGAGTGCACAAATCCTTGAGAAATTTTGCATAGGGAGGGATTTACTTAATAGCATCCAAAAGAGGCAAGTTGATCTTTACTTGCTTGAAAACTTCCCACATGTCTTGAATTTTGCAATTTTTGTTCCCAAAATGTGTCGACTCTTGGAGACATTGAGGAAAAGGAACCTTGGGCTCGTAAGATGTCTCCACATTTAGGGTGACAAGCGTGGGATTTTCAGGAGTGAAATTTGGATTAGATGAGCTAGGATTTGGATTTTTAGAAGGGGAAATTTGTCATCTTTGCTTCCATCAACCTTGTTATCCACAACTCGCCCACTCCTAAGAGTGGTGATTGCTTGGACATGTTCATGACTCGGCCCACTCGGAGAAAATGCTTCATCAATCATATGCATCCCTCTAGGATTCTCAAATGGTTGAGCGAGAAGTTTACCCTTGTCCTTTTGAAGAAGTTAGTTCATAGAGTTAGCTATTTGCCCCACTTGATTTTCAAGTTTAGCTACGGACTGAGTATGAGAATGAACCATTTGGAGAGTGGGCTGCAAAGATGTCAAGAGTTGCTTGTTGGAATCCATCATCTGCTTGTTTAAGGATTCCATCATTTGCTTATTTGCAGCCAGAACCTCATAAGTTGGAAACACAGGGGGTTGAGTAAAGGCATTTGGATTATAAGGTAGAAGGTAGCTTGAAGAGGCCTGAAATTGCCTACTTTGAAATTGAGAAGAGGACTAATTTTGATGCCCTGGATTTTGAAATTGCGAATTTTGTGGGGCTTATTGCCTCCATGAGAAATTTGGATGATCTTTCCACCTTGGATTGTAGGTATTAGAGTAAGGATTGTTTTCGGGCCTTAAAAACGTTGCATTTGCTTGCTCTTGATGGGACTAGGAAATTGCTCCGGTGTGGGGCAATCTTCCGAGAGATGGAATGGACTAGTACATGATGAACACATCGCCCTTGCAGAATTTTGAGATAAGGAAGGAGAGAGATGTGGTGCCATTAATTGATAGAATTTGTGAGCTATGGCATCCACTTGAGAGGATTCTTCCCTCATGGTTTCTGGTTGATAAGGATTAGTGTTCTTTGCATTGGTTGAGGTCGGAGCCCTACGAGAATTATGTTGTAATGAATTTTCACTCAAATTCTCAAGTAAGGTCCAAGCCTTATCCGCATTCTTAGACATGAACATCCCTCCACACGAGGAGTCAACCATGAGTCTATATGGTTCGGTCAAACCATCATCGAAAGCTTGCACTAATTGTCATTTTGGAATTAGATGGTGCGGACATTTCCTAAGGAGGTTTTGTAGTCTTTCCCATGTCTCATGGAGTAGTTCTCTATCAATTTGAGAGAAGCTAAGAATGGAACGCCTCATTTGGTTGGTTTTACTCACTAGATAGTATTTCCTTAGAAATTCTTGCTGCAATTGAGCCCATGAAGTGATGGAATTTGCAATAAGGGCGTTCAACCAATACTTTACCCTATCTTTTAAGGAAAATTGAAATAAACGCAGATGAAGTGCATTCTTAGGGAAACCCCTCATCTTGATAGTAGAGCAAATTTCAAGGAACTCATCAAGATACTTATAGGGATCTTCATTATCAAAGCCATGAAAGGATGGAAGCATTTGAATTGTGCTAGATTTGATTTCATATTGGGCAGCCTCAATGTTTGGCATCACTATGCAAGAGGGAGAAGCATAAGTGGTAGGGATGAGGTGGTCCCGAAGAGTCATGGGAACCACATTTGGAATGTTGACCTTATCATTATTAATTCCCTTATTCCCCAAATTTTCTTCATTACCGCCCATTGTATTAAATTCAAGTTCAATTCCTCTTATGCTAGTAGATTCCCTAAGGTT
The DNA here is from genome assembly GCF_030987335.1 of Cornus florida. Taxonomy (NCBI): domain Eukaryota; kingdom Viridiplantae; phylum Streptophyta; class Magnoliopsida; order Cornales; family Cornaceae; genus Cornus; species Cornus florida. The sequence goes on from NW_026775577.1 coordinate 70,220,942, forward strand.
TCTTCTAAGAGTCATTTCAAGTGAATTTATGTCAACTGGCGAGTCAAGTGTCGGTAAGAAAAGTGATCTACGGCCAAACATCAACAACACACAACACAATCAACACAATAATTCATCACCATAACCTCCACATACGATGTTCCCGTTCTCCACAATTATCAATATAGAAAATAAATGGCCACAACAAGGACCGATGCTTGCAATATACAGAAACAATAAATAGCCTCGACAATGGCTACACAACCTAACTATCTCTAAATTTTAACCACATGCAAGATATTCACAACTTTGAAACTAGAGCTTCGAAAACTTACCTGAAGTCGTCTAGAATTACAAATTTGCTAGCTTTCCCTCAGCAAGCCTTGAGTCCTTAGAATCTCACAGGAATACTTAAAACACAGATTATCAAAACCAACAAGAAAATATTCACAATAACACAATATTCACAATCAAACCAAAGTTAATCTTAGAACATTGGTTGCAAAACCGTTTGCAATCCCCAACAACGGCACCAAAAATTGATCGGTTTGAGATTCGATCTATAATAAATCAACCCTTTTGCAATAGCACAAATCATTGTAAAATAGGGCTATTGGTTAGGTAAGTCGAACCACTAGGATTGCTAGTTTATGGCAACCAAGGTGTCTAAAATCACTTTTAGAATGATGAACGGGTATAGAGTTTTGTTTGGGTTGTCACTAAAATTAGGAATTGAAAAATGCAAAAAACAATAATGTGCTAAGAAGTAAAGAGATAAAAATAATAAAGAAGGGACTAGGGAAGTGAATCTACTACCTATCAATAAGCATGCTAGGACATGATTTACTTGGGGAAATAATATATATATATGACCATGGCATGGAACAACACAAATTTGCTACATTACCTTCAAGAATTTATGAAATCAATAGGCAAGAATAACCTATTAAAGCATTACATGTTTTGGTTATCTAAACTAGGATGCAACCTTAGACATGCTCACTAAGCTAAAGATTATCAAGCCCTTAATCTCATAATAAAAGCACATGAAATAGAAATCAAGAATAATCTATCAAAGGAAGGCCCTAAGTAATAGATTATCAAACTTCCTAAATATCATGCGAATAAAAACACTTCCATGAACTCATCTCCATTGTCACTATGAAAATGTAGCAATATAATCATGAGAGAAAACAATATAAGACAAGATATTTAACTCAAAATGATCATTTATAGACATTGAAGCTCATTATATCATGTAAGGTGCTCTAGCTCATGCAAAAACCATATATATACATTATACCCCAAAATTAAATCAAAACTAAGCAATGATTACAAAATAGGGCTTCATCATCTCCCTAGATAGGGAGTTAGTTACCCATGGAAATAAGGAATAAAGAAGAAAAAGAAGCCTCCATCTCCATTTTCGCACCTAAGCCTTCAAGAACACACCAAACCCTCCAAACTCACTATTTCTCTCTCTAACTTAGCACAAATGTGAGATGCCCCAAAAATACAAGCTTCCAACCTCTTATCTAGGCAAAATCCTCCCTCCAACCACTCAGTTTCGAGCTCCAACTACCCTAGAAGCCATCAAGACCAGAGAAATTGCTTAGGGGACAAAATACAGCTTGAAATCAAGAGCAGGTGATCTGCTTTCTGCAGATCGGCAGGGGCCCGCAGGGTGCTTGCGGGCCCCCGCAGGTCCTTAGAATCTGAGGGAGCACACTGGGGTGTTTGGCGGGCGCCCGCGGGGCTGCAGCGAGTGCCCGTTGTTGCTTGCCTTCCATACATTTAGCTCCTTTCTTGAACCACTTAAGATTGGTCTATCGATGCGATCTTCGATCCAAGCACTATGCCGCAAACTTCACACATATGATGACTCAAGAAGCTTGGCCCAAAAGATGGTCCCCAGCAACGACATACTTTGATTCTCCAAGAGTTTGTCAAAACCGTTCCTTAAACCCTATTCAGGGGAACCAACCTGAAAGTAGATGAAAATAAACAAATAAAGCTAAACTATACATTATGATCAACTAATGGACTTAACTAATGCAAATAAGGGTGCTTGTATATGCAATATTCGGCGCTTATCAACCGAACAGAAGGTCAAACCAAGGATAGCATATAAAGCACTGAAAGACAACTCCAGAAGTCTCAAGATCAACTAAAGTAACGCGAAACCACGAACTCAGACAACATCGTATACGAATCGGCATGTTAACTCAACATCAACCACCGAGAGAATCCCAAGACAACGAAACGTTGGAACACGATAAAAGAAGAGAGTGACAAGGCAGTATGAACAGCGACCAAAACCTGCCCACACTTCCTCGTCAGTAAGGTAGCATGACAGTATAAGGCACTAGTTCATAACATGCCCCAACCACGTTAACTCGGAAAAAACCTATTGATATGGATGACATCAATGTCAGAATAATCATTACCAAAAGCACCACAGAAACCAGGCATCTGCGAGAGTTGGGGTAGCAAACCCAAAACTCTGACAATAATGACACTAGCACCATTACGCTTAAGGCCTTAAATCCATGTCGTGAAGTCACGAAGGAAAAGGAAATGAAATAGTGCTACCCTGGCTCGCATCTCACTTCACCAAACAAGAACTGCGTTTCTACGCTCACGTTAGCCTTACTCGCATCAACCGTCAGACTAAGGTCTCGAAATGTCCAACCAACAAAGCAGACAAGCAGGTTCCTGACAAGGGTCCTTACAGAATGAATTTCTCCTATCCATGGAAGAACTTCGTAAAACAAGAATGCGCTCAAGGGATACGACAGACCCTAAGAGACAACGTCAAAACCTGATATGAAAGGAAACATCTAGCATGCAACATAGCAACGGACTATCTACTTACACAAGTACTAAGATCACGTAAAACATATCAGTATATACAGGAGAAGAACGTAAGGCATGATGATATGCTGCATATAATCATGTCAAAATGAACAAGCGTACACAATGTACTCAGACAAACGAGCATACACTATATGCTAAGAAAACAAGCAGGTACAATGTGCTAAGGCAAACAAGTATATATCATATGCTAAGACAATCAAGGTAAGCTTCTAAACAGGTTACCACATAAGCAAACAAATGTGCTTTCAAACCAAAACATATTATGAAGAAGCACATAAGCACATGGTACGACAATACATGTGAATGAAAAGCGTAAGGTATGCTAACATACGTCGCAACAGTCATGCTAACATAAGCACGCAGACATGATATCACACCAGGACATGATAGTAACACAGACATGGTCTGGGTCCCATGTTACCAGGGAGAATATATATACACATAAAGCATGCTTAACAAATAATAGATGTCTCAAAACACTTAAGTATGTGAACATGTTATTATATAAGACCTATTATCAAACAAGACATGTTATCAAATAAGACATGTTATCAAGACACAAATAACATATCAAAGTATAACAACATGAGCATGACATGCACCCAAAACCCATCGTCCAATGTATTCGAACCCAGACGCTCTGATACCACTTGTAGTGACCCGGGTTTTTATTCAACCCGGTGCGTCAGTGATAACCCGAAAGTTGACCCGTTAACCGATCCAGATGCAGAAGCAAGAAATAAGACAACGGTCTCCCAAAACTTAATACACCACTAAGACACTTTGATGACCTTACATGAGGTCATAAAACCCAAAGAAATAACCGAAAGTGGAAACTAGGATAAAAAGGTTAAATGGGACCCTATGGCACCAATGACAATCGAAGGAATGAGATCTAGTCCAAACTAGACCACATACGCCATTAAACGGCTTGAACAAGATCAACAAGGTCAAGTGGGAACGAATGAAACCAGGTTAACCTGTCTAAGAAACAAACCAAATAAGACCCACAAGGAAGTTCCATTTTGGTCAACCGAAATGACAAACCGGTCGACCGGTTTGTGGCTCGAGATGAAAAAAGCTACTAGAATTGGACTTTTTACTGTGCAACTAAAACTATAAGAGCATCGGTCGAACGAACCACGCCACCGGTCGACCGAACTAAGCCAAAACATCAAAAATGGCTAATGGAATTGGATTTTTTATTATGCAATTAAAACTATAAGAGCATCAGTCGACCGAACTAAGCCACCGGTTGACCGAGCTGGGCTAAACATAAAAAATGGTTACTGGAATTCGTGATTTTACTGTTCAAATGAAACCCAAAAGGGAATTGGTTGACCAAACTGGCATTTTGGTCGATCGAAATGGCTCGAAAAAATGCATATGAACCTGTTATGTACAAAAATGAGGAAAAGTCCCTAAGTCTTATTTAAATTCCCGATGGAATGTTCAAACTGAAATATATGCAAGTGTGTGAAGATGTGAACATACATGCAAGTGTAAAATGGCATTTTAAACATGTAACAATGGCCTACGGCCTCATTACATTTCATTTACAAAATTTTACATGCCAAACCTCTAAGGTAGATAAAAATACATTTTAAAACAAAATGTAGCACCAAATGAGTATAAGTGCAAATATAGTATGCTTGACCCTTGGTCTCATGTCGTACATGCCAATTACATTGAAAAGAGTGTACTTATGTACACTTTACATATACAGAATCAAATAATATAAGTTTTATACATAAGGCTACGACGATGGTATTTCATGCTAACACTTGCATGAAATGGAAAGTTTAAGAGCTATAATCTATCCTAATGAACGACAAGCATCACAAACCAAGTCTTCATACCTGAAGAAATCCCCTAGTAACTTCGAGGTGAGTAAATAAGCTTACTCTTAAAGAATGAGCATGCATCGACCCGATTTCTTTCAGATTTTTAGACTAACATGAAACAGTTCAAAAGGGACATGCCACCTAATGTCTATGTCCAAGGTTAGACTCAAGGAGTATCGTAAGCTACCATAGAGTATAAACAATAAGAATCATAATATACATACATATGTGAAGCAAGTCAAGATTGGGATAATCCAAGGAACACGACAAGTCTATAGTTTAACATGAATCATGATATCAATGTAATTGAACAAGGTTTGTAGTAGTTCATACAACACGATAAGAGGAATACTAGAATACAAGGATTTCATTATCAATACGATTGACATGATTGGGACATACCAATTAACACGACATGAATTATACATGAAACCAAGATCAAGGCATAATATCTATGAAATTTAACAAGGATGGAATATCCCATGAAACACGAAAAGAGTTATACATGAAATCAAGAACAAGGCATAATATCTATGCAAGTAAACAAGATTAGAACATTCCAATTAACATGACATGAAGTATACTTGAAATCAAGAACAAGGCATAATATCTGTGTAATTAACAAGATTGGTGCATTTCACATAACACGACAAGTTTTAAATCTTCAAGGAATAGTAACTTGAAATTTAAAGAGTGAAATAAACCAATGTGGAAACTCGGATATCGCCCGGATTAAAGCCGAACTCTTGAGATCACTTTAGGGCTACTAACCCATGGGTACCTTTCCCCTAGAGTGCACTATAGTGTAGAGGGACAATCCCCCGTACTAGAACTAAGTTCTAGCCATGTCAATTCTTAATTGATATCCCAAGTCCCAAAATCAACAAGTTGTGCAAGTTAAGATTGTATCAAAATACAAGAAATGCATTAACCACGTTTCATGCACAACCAAGATTTTGGAACACACAAGTCATACCCTAAGTTCTCAACTACAATGGCATGCGAAATGTCAAGAAATCATAGTGTGCATCTATATAGACTAGAACCAAGATATATTTCTTAGATAGGTGGATAATCCATGCTTGTTCTTTGATGTTTCATACTTATGAATACAAGTAGTATATTTATATAATTTGATGATGTGCATTAGTTATGGACTTAAGGGAAGGAATAATGGCTTGATTTGATATGTTGTGCTATTCGCTAGTTTTGTAAGACAATGTATGCTTAATTGGTTATCCATGCTTATTGATTCAATTAATGGCACACACTCTTATTGCAACATATAATCCCCCTAATCCATCAAACATTGAATGCCTAGGAAGGTTATGCCTAATGGTGAACTCTAAGTCCCAAGACCCCTCTCTTATATTATCTACATTTCATTTTACCTTAATTGTTTTACTTTATTTTGCATCCATTTAGTTTACATTGTAGTTCAATTAACCAATTAAAACATCTTTGATCACTCAACCTACTAATCCGACATTAATTTCCAAGCTAAATACACTTCATTTCCCTTAGGACGATCCTTACTCACCCTAGCTATATTTATAGTTAGAAGTGGTAGTGGCAATCTCTAAATTTAAACTTGGCTACACTACACACTTTTTGTAGCTTTGGTATTGACACACACCAAATTTTGGTGCCGTTGCCGGGGATTAACGGTTTTGTTGGAATTAGACTAGACAATAGTGTTCATTTAATTGCTTCTATTTTTATTTTATTTTCCATTGTATATTCATTTCTCATTCTTGATATTATTTATTCAATTAGGTACTTGACTACAAGGAAGGCAAACATTGGATCTTAAAGCAATCATTGGAGCTTAAAGCTAGCATTGGAATTTGAAGTTGCTTAAAGACCTTTGTAAGCATTTCTTGAAAATCTCGTAGTTTAATTGTTTCACTTCTTTACAAGCTTGTGATAGCCCTTGTTGAGGTTAATTTTATTGCTTTAATTTTTATCCAAGCATCGGCCCGTGTGGAGGCCTTGTTTTTATTGCAATATCATCGGCCCTTATGGAGGCCATTATTTGTTGCATTTGGATTTTAATTGTGAATGGATGAATTGTTTGATCCAAGTTTGGGGGGAAATTACATCCCTTCACCTTATGCCCCTCTATCATATTTTAATCCTTATAAGATTGAGTCCAATTCATTTCATGCATCATCTTATTATGGACTTAATCACTCTTTTGATCCTCCTTATGACTGTTGCCCTCCCCCACCATTTTATGAAGAACCACCTCTATCACCTTATTTACCTGAGTTTCAAGAAAAAGTGTTAGCTCTACTTGATGGGTTTAATTCACAAACCCAACTTATTCATTCTCATTCTCAAATCTAAGCCAAGCTTGAAGCTCAAGTTTAGCAAATTACAAGTACTCTTTCTCCTCAAGAGGAGGAGGAAGAGGTAAGTAAAAAAATGGCAAGAACTTTAATTTATATAGATGAGGATGATAGGAGTGAGGAAGATGAGATAAGTCAGCTAATGCCTAGCACTCTATCTTGTATAGAGGAGGAAGTAACAAGTGAGTTAGTGACTAACCCAATAGAGCACAACATGATTGGCTCATTGTACTACTACTATGTAAACTGTAAACTTGCATCATACTTCGACGTTCCTACTATGCCCCATTATTCTGCAGTATACAACGACCATAGTGACAATGGTGTGACTATGGGTTTTTAACTTGCTATTATTGTCTAGATTTATGATATACTCTTAAAAATACTATGATGCATTATGATTATTGAGATTTTAGTTTAGTCCAATATTTCACCATAGTCCCCTACAAAAGGCTTGTCCTCCTCTGTGTTGCATAATAAGCACAACAATTATGGTACGATTTTGGTGTAAAACAACAGTTATGAAGTATCCATAAGGACCATAACTATGTTAAGTTGTGATCTAACAACAATGATTGTTCCTTGATCATATTATATGCCAAAGTACTTTATATATAATTCACTGAACTGGGGTACAATTTATTATATTTAATCGCAATCCTTGCACCATAGAGAGTGAGAAGGCATATGTTATGACCAAAAGGACTATGACAAGGGCAAAAATGTGTTGCTTCATAATCCCACATTGGGATATTTTAGCGCTCGTTCAAACAAGGTTTGCAATTACGGTGTAAAGAAATAGCACTCATATCAGTTTTACATAACGGATTCAGTGATCACAATTGTAAATTCTTTTGACCTTGCACATAGAGTCCAAAATGCACCGAAAAACAATTTTTAATAACATAATTCAATAAAAATGACTTTTTTTTTTTGTGAATTTTACTATCTTTTATTGAATTTATTAAGACCATTTAAAACAAGTATTCATGAATTCTAAACCAATATTATTAAAAATGCTTAATAATTATACTTTAATAGATTTAAGTATAAAATAAATAAAAATTCATACTATATATAATATGTGAAAATAAAAAATAAAAAATAAAATTTAAAAGTATGATAAATTTATTAGGACTTACCGTGTTTTGATCATGATTTTATTCTAACCATTGCTACTTTAGAGAGTGAGGAGACGGTGACCACAATAGAGGTAGGAGAGGAGGATGAGGAACTTATTGAAGAGAACCTTCCTTCTATTATCTCCAATGACCCTCTTGAGACATGTTTTTTTGAAATGTATGAAAATTATAGTTTTGACCTTGAAAGCTCCAAAAATGAAGTGAACTCTCTAATGGACTCCTTAGCTACCTTGGAAGGTGAGGAGATGGTGATTATTGAGGAAGGGAAAAGGGATGCAAATAGTGCAATTCCTATTAATCCAATTGAGTCTTTGAAAGACTTTGCCTTGCCAGGTGCAAGGCCGCTTATCATTAATTTTATTTTCAAGGTCGTGGATGAAAGGAATCAAATTGCATCTTTCATAATTTCTTTTCAAGTCATTCTTTTGGAGGATATGTATATTGTTGTAAGTGAGGCATCAAATGAAAAAATGGAAAAAAATAATCAATAAGGATGTTTCATATCCGGTTTTTGACTCTTTCTATTACTGAGTTGACCCAACATCTTGCTAGAGAACACCAGTATTCGTAGAGTTTTAAAACTCTATTCCTCCTTTTTTTCTTTGTATTTTTCGTTATTGTGTACATTATTCTATCCATTTTTCAATCTCCATTCTTGTTACCATCATTGGGACTTAGCATAGGATTTTCTGCACTTTTAGTTCAAAATTAGGCATTTGGTGTCTGTTTGATCGATCACAAGTGTACCCTAGATCGATCAAACCTCTCTACAGTCAATTCTTTATAGATATTAGGTCTCTGTCCATCGTTCGAACTTTTTGTTCGATCGTTCCAAGTGCACTTCGACCGATCCAGCTGTTCCTGTGATCAATCTCACTTTGACACTTAGAAATTTTTTTAAAACTCTGCAAATTTCATGCCTCTGTCCCATCATGCAAGCATAGAGATCGATCATGGTATGATCGATCCCAGTCAGGATCGATCACAGCTTTGCTCCTTTGACTTTTTGAATTTTTCCTCTTTCTATTTTTATTTGATTTTATTTTTCATTTTTTTTTTTACTTTTGTCATTTTCTTTCATTTTATATAGTTACTTTTCTCTTATAAATATATATATATATATATATTCTTTGCATTCTTTATTTCCTTACATTTTTACTTCTTGTATTTTTTTTTTATTTTTGTTTGTGTACATATTTGTTATGCCTAAAAAAAAAAAAAAAAAAAAAAAAAAAAAATCTTTCAAAGTAGCATTCTGTCTTGCTAGAGACGTTAAACTTAGCATCCACATGACACATTGTATCTTTTATCTCTTGTATCATACATGTTCATTTTTATTTTTATTTTCTTTTATTTTGTTTCATTGTACATACTTTCATAAAAAGAAAAATTAAAAAAAAAATTCACTATTGTGCCCTTATGTGTAGTCATGCTACTTTTATATTTTCTATTAAACTTTATCTCATATCTCTCTTTTATCTTGTGTTATATTGCCTTAAAATGTATGATGTGATTATTCTTATCTCATTTGATATTTGATGTGAGTTTGCTACTGTGGTTATTTAAATATATTGTTGATTCCAAGTTTGGGGGAGACCCTTTTCATATTAGATCATTGCCGGGCTTCATGCTTTCGCCAATACGATATACTCTTTCTATCTGTTCCATTGTTCTCATTACACATTGAGGACAATGTACGGTTTAAGTTTGGGGGTGTGATGAGTGCTCAAATGTGACGTATTTTAGCACCTAAGCGAGGGTATTTTAGTCTATTCATTTATCTTTATTTTCCCGTTTTAGTACTCATTTGTGTTTTTGTCTATTTCAGGTCAATAAGGTTCAAACGGGCTAAAAATGGTCTATTTCAGCCTTTTTGGAGTCAAACTAAGTCTTGGTGAGAAGCTGGAGCAAAAGGAGGCTGATGCTGAAAACTGCCAAGTTGGATAGATAGAAGATAAGTTGGATCGATTGAACCCTGATCGATCACACCATACCTCGGATCGATCACAACATACCTTTGATCTATCACACTATTGGTTGGATCGACTGAATTGTTCGTAGAAGTTATAAAAAAGCATATCTAAAGCTCATTTGAAACCAACTTGGGCTGTGCTTGAAAGGGGAGATCCTAGGGCCAAGTTCTCACATTTTTGGGCTTTAAAAGCCTTGTATATAAGAGGGATTGAACCATTTTTGTAGAGAGATTCATATTTTAAATTGTAATTTCTATATTGTTATAGTTTCTCTCTTTAGAAAGTTAGAGATTAGGGTTAGAAGAAAAGAGGGAAGTGGAAGCACATCTCAAGAACACATCTCTAGATCCACATACTCTTTCTCTCTAGAGCTTCAAAGAAGAAGAAGAAGAAGATGGAGCCATGTTTGGAGCTTGCCCTTGAGGGCTTCATGACCACATCCACCTCCTCCATGATTGGCTAAATCTACACTTAGGGCTTGGATGAACCCTAAGTCTTGTGTAATCTAAACCCTTGTATTTCTATTTTTAGGGATTTATATATATATATATATATTGTTGTGATTAGTGGTTAGCTTGTGATTGTTAATTAAATTCTTCCTATTGATTCTCTATTTTAATTACATGTTGTCTTATGTGTGATTATTTGGGAATTGATCTCTACACTAGATTCTCTATGTTAGTTGCATGTCTATGTGTGATTAATTAAAGATTTAGTGATAGCTAAGCATAGGTTTTCATTGAATGGGTTTGTAAACTAATTTGATGGATTATGTTTACACTTGATGGGTTGTTCTACAATTTAATTCATGCTTATAGGTAGGTAGATAATCTTTGCTTGGTTTGATACGCTACACTTATTATTGCAAATTCCATGATTCTCTAGATTGATGTGTGCTCTCATTAGATACATTTGTTAGTTAATTGATGGATTATGCCTTTGTCTTGGTGAGTTGTTCTACACTTAGTTTACTTATTGATTAGGTAGATAATTCACTCTTACATTAGATAGTTTATACTTTTACATGCAAATTGTGTTTATGTTTGTGGCCACAGCTAGATTGCAATAATGTATTCCCCATTAATGGAAAGCAAGTGGTTAATTACATAAGCTTAGTGGTGATTCCAACACCCTAAGACCTCTCTTCATATCTCTTAAATCCCTATCTCTCATTAGTTTACTTTACTTGCATTTTAATTTCATTGCACTTTAATTTAATCAACCAAACCCTCCTTTGCAATCATTTGATACATTAAAGTCGAAATTAAACTCCTACACGTATAATCCCTGCGAACGATCCCTACTCGCTATACTTCATTAGTTGTAGTATTGATTTTTATAAATGTGTATTTAACTAGAAAGGCTTCCGAAACCACATTCATATTTTTATCATCCCCGGTAACGGCGCAAAAATTTGACGAGCCCCTTTCTAAGTGTTTAGAAAACCGACTTTTTAATGCGAGGGGTTGCTTTGCAAGGTCAAAATATGAATGTGGTTTCGGAAGCCTTTCTAGTCAAATTTACGTTTACAAAACCACTACTACAACTAATGAAGTATAGCGAGTAGGGATCGTTCGCAGGGATTATACATGTAGGAGTTTAATTTCAACTCTAATGTATCAAATGATTGCAAAGAGAGAGATTGGTTAATTAAACTAAGATGCAATGAAATTAAAATGCAAGTAAAGTAAACTAGTGAGAGATAGGGATTTAAGAGATACGAAGAGAGGTCTTAGGGTGTTGGAATCACCACTAAGCTCGTGTAATTAACCATTTGCTTTCCATTAATGGGGAATACATTATTGTAATCTAGATGTGGCCACAAACATAAACACAATTTGCATGTAAAAGTGGAAACTATTTAATGCAAGAGTGAATTGTCCGCCTAACCAACAAATAAACTAAGTGTAGAATAACCCACTAAGACAAAGGCATAATTCATCAATTAATTAACAAATGTATCTAATGAGAGCACACATAAATCTAGATAATCATGGAATTTGCAATAATAAGTATAGAGTATCAAACTAAGCAAAGATTGTTTACCTACCTACAAGCATGAATTAAATTGTAGAATAACCCATCAAGTGTAAGCATAATCCATCAAAATTAGTTTACAAATCCATTCAATGAAAACCCATGCTTAGCCATTACTAAATCCTTAATTAATGTGATACCCCTCGGATCTGGGACATGGGTTGATCAAACCCAAGCCCAAACCTGAGGGAATATTAAACAATTAATATTTTAAAATGAACACAGATGACAAAAAGATTTTAAGAAATAATTAATAAAGCTGAAAGAATTCTAAAATATATAATTCTCAAGTAATAAAGATTAAATAATCCAATCCTTCCAAAACCTCCAAGAGTACAACTCGGGAATCCATCTAGTGGACCCTTAAATAAAATCCCAACTGAAACTGAAAAACCATAAATAAAAAGCAAGTCTAAAACATGGAATGAAATCCTACGTCGTCGGTAGAGTGAATGACCGCCTCTGCTCAGCTAAACAAGCCCTAAGACTGGAACCGTCCGTTACCTGAAAAATATAAGAGTGGGTCAGGCCCACGAACAAGTTCTAATCTAATTATAATCCATGCAGTGACCCGATACGCAGATACATACTAGACATCTCAGCAATAGCTATCTAGTCCATACATATATATATCCACACTAAGGGACATTCACTAGACTATATAGGGGGTGTCAACCTGAATAGAAGGCAACATGCAAAACGCACCTAAGTGGGCATGAGTACCTAAGCCTAACAGGGTATACCTCAACCTATCATAGCCAACTACACATCCACTGCATATACGCGCCCTAACCATCGACTCTGAGACTCAAGCTCATATCGTGATATCATAATCATATATATAAAGTCCGTCCAAAACCAGAGTATGTCATTCAATTCTTTGTTGATCTGACATAAGACTCCTAATCCGGTTAGCCACTCAACTTACTCAGTCGATCTAACTTAACCGCGAATAACAATACATCCAGGTAGTCATTTAACTTACTCAATCGATCTGACTTAACCATAAACCACAATTAATCCAGATAGTCACTCAACTTACTCAATCGATCCAACTTAAATAAAATTAGGATTCAATATCTTACAATCCTTTCCTTTAATCCAATAGGTTAGGTCTTAGCGTTTTGAGCTAAACCATCCCAAGTATACCACCGTCCCATACCGGTGCATACAATCCTCCATATCCATGTAAATTACAACACATATAAAATAGTTTAGCAATTTACAATCCAAAACCATTATCCAAATATTTGCAGAAGAATGTCTAATATTTCAGCAATTAAAATCTAAACGGCAATCCATGTAATTGTAGAAAAGAATTTAATATTTCAACAATTAACATACAGAGCATGCATAGATCAAAACCAACAAACAGATGACCCTATCATGCATTTAAAATATGTTTTATAATCATACTATATCCCATTAAATTGCTTAAATTTAGTTAAGCAATTAATTTGTCTTCCATCCGTTAATAGCATAAAAAGTTGTATACTTTTCTACTGTTCCATCCATTAGCCTATGGGTATAATTTATGCCATATGAGGTTTTAATAATTCATGAAATTATATTTAAAACCCTCAGTACACTTCCAAAATAATTTCAGAATACCAAACTAGTCCCAAATAATGCCCAAAAGTCCAGATTTTACGAAAATAAGGGAGCCTGCTCTTAAACTTGTAAAGCAGGCTCCAATATTTATTGGAGCCACCTATAGATGGGTAGAGCCAGCTCTACACCTCCTAGAGCCGGCTTTCTCCCTCTCTAAGAGCCCTGCTTCGTTTCTGATCAGTTTCCAACCGTCTGCTTCATCTCCGACCACTTCCAACCCTTCTGTTCCTCCTTAATATTGAACTTAAGAGTTTTAACTACATCCAGTATCATCTAGTCTTTGTTTTTTTAAAACAGTTTGTAAAAGAAAGAACTATAAAAATAATTACCGATCCCACATGTTTTAAAATCAAAAACTGCAACCCAACTTTGCAAGAATTAAACAGATTAAAATTAAACACACATAGTCCAATAATCTATCATATATTAAACATGTAAGATTTATTTAATGCTCAATTAAAGTCCTGGAGATCATCTAGGTGTGCACAGAATACAAGCCAACGGGAAAGAGGAAGAAAAGAACTTGCCTGTGATTTCAGTTATGAAATCTCGGCGTCGCTTCTAAATTTCCGGTAACCACTAAATCCTTTCAAGCCTTATATGGTTCTAGTTTAATCCACCACAACACTCCCTTGGTCCTCTCTGTTATTCTCCTTGACAGCCCTTATGGTGCCTCCGTTGTCAACCCTCTATGTTATGAACTAACTCTCTGTTTTTCCAAAACCCTAAACCAACGTAATATTATATTTATAGGCTTAACACTAAAACCCTAATCCTTGAATAATTAGAGACAGAGCCCTAATATAAATCTTAGTCGGCCCATAAAACAACCTATGCTATATATGCATCGGCTACATATACGTGAATTTTACTGTAAAGCTATAACTGTAATGTAATTTAACACAAATTTAACATTATAATTATTACACTAATTTAGTCCCATTAAAACATTTAATTAAACCAATTTACCCATTAAAAGGAATAATACTAAATTAACCCAAATAAAGAAAATCAATATAACAATTAAATACACAATTCAATTATAGAAAACAAGAAATTAATTAATGCAATTAAATCACAATTAAATTAAATAAATAATGAAAATAATTAAACACTTAAAAAAATAAGCAAATAGTCACACAAAACTGCAAGAAAATAATAATTAAAATGCCAAGACTATCCTTTTAAAATTAGGGATATTACAATTAATCACACATAGACATGCAACCAATATAGAGAATCTAGTGTAGAGATCAATTCCCAAATAATCACACATAAGACAACATGTAATTAAAATATAGAATCACTAGGAAGAATTGAATCAACAATCACAAGGCTAACCACTACTCATAACAATATATATATATATATATATATATATATATATATATATATATATATATATATAATTGTAATACTGGGGGTATCACATAAATCCCCAAAAGTAGAAATACAAGGGTTTAGATTACACAAGACTTATGGTTTATCCAATCCCTTAGTGTAGATCTAGCCAATCATGGAGGAGGTGGATGTGGTCATGAAGCCCTCCAGGGCAAGCTCCAAACATGGCTCCATCTTTTTCTTTCTCTTCTCCTTCTTCTTCTTTAAAGCTTTAGAGAGAGAAAGTATGTGGATCTAGAGATGTGTTCTTAAGATGTGCCTCCACTTCCCTCTTTTCTTCTAACCCTAATCTCTAACTTTCTATAGAGAGAAACTACAACAAGAACAATATAGAAATTACAATGTAAAAATGTGAATCTCTCTACAAAAATGGTTCAATCCCTATTATATATAAGGCTTTTAGAGCCCAAAAATGTGAGAACTCGGCCCTAAGATCTCCCCTGTGAAGCACAACCCGAGTTAGTTTCAAATGAGCTTTAGATATGTTTTTTTGTAACTTCTGCGAATAGTTCGATCGATCCAACCAACAATGTAATCGATTAGAGGTACGGTGTGATCGATCAGAGGTATGGTGTGATCGATCAGGGTTCAATCGATCAACTTATCTTCGATCGATCCAACTTGGTAGTTTTCAGCATCAGCCTCCCTTTGCTCCAGCTTCTTATCAAGACATAGTTTGACTCCAAAAAGGTTGTAATAGACCATTTCAAGCCCGTTTGAACCTTATTGACCTGAAGTAGACAAAAACACAAATAAGTACTAAAACAGGAAAATAAAGATAGATGAATGGACTAAAATACCCTCACTTAGGTGCTAAAATGCGTCACATTTGAGCACTCATCAACATCCTATCGATGAATACGAGTCTTGTCTCATAGATGTCTTGGATGAGCTTATTGAAGAGTCCATTCCTTCCATGATTATGAAAAAACCAACTAACGACAATCTTTCATCTCTCCTTTCCGATGATCCACTTGCATCTTGTCTCCTTAAAATGTATAAGATCGAATTGTGGGTTTGACAATAAAGGATTAATGAGTGAGGTAAGCAATTTAATGGAATCTATTGCAAGCTTGGATTTTCCACCTTGGAAAACTCCAAAAAAACCTCTTCCTCCTCTTTCTAGCAATCCACCGGTTCCATCTTTAATTTCCCCACCCACTCTTGAGCTTTAAACTCTCCCTTCCAATCTTGAGTATGCCTTTTTAGGCCAAAAGAGACTTTTACGGTCATCATTTCTTCAAGTCTTGAAGAGGACCAAGAGAATGATCTTTTGAATGTGCTAAAAGAAAATAAGGAAGCTATAGGATGGAGTGTGGCCGATCTAAATGAAATTGACCCTTCCCTTTACATGCATCGTATTCTTATGGAAGAGGATGAGAAACCTTTTAGAGATGCCCAAAGGAGATTGAACCCAAACATGAAAGAGGTGGTTAAAAAAGAAGTTGTCAATCTTTTAGTTGCAGGTATCATTATCCAATCTCTGATAGCAAATAGGTGAGTCCAACCCAAGTAGTTCCCAAGAAATTGGGGATTACGGTGGTTGAAATTCAAAAGGTGAGGCAATTTCTAAGCGTATCGCCAATTCATGGCATGTATACATTGATTATCGAAAGTTAAATGCCGCCACTAGAAAAGATAACTTTCTGTGACGACCATGGTTTTTAGGCCAGCATGTCCTGTGATGAACCGTAAGGATGATCCGACAACGGATCCGAAATGCAGAAGCAAAAACAGAAAACAAGACTCTAAGAAGTCAAAGTGACCTTCCATGAGGTCGTGGAACTCAACAAGAACTGATGCAGAAGCAAAAGATCGAAAATATGACAAATAAGCCCCCAGGGGCAAAATAGTCATTTCTAAAAACAATAGATTCGGGTGCCACCAAGCACACCGCTGGAAGGACAACGAAAAAATAATCGAGATGGACTCAAGAATCGCATGATTCGGAGTCCGGACGAAGGAGAAATGGCATGACGAAGAAAAACGAACACTTAAGGCAAAAAGGGTAAACTGGTAATTATCTAGGAAGAACTGGGTGCAACCGAGCACACCTTTGGAAAGACAATGAAAAATTAGTCAAGTTCAAAAATAAATTCACTTGAATCGGAGTCCGGACGAAGGAGAAAAGCCCAACAGAATAATTGACGTCACGGCGGCCCGACGAGGGGCCAAGGGCCACATGGCGCCCATGTGCGAGCCCACCGGCGTGCATGCCGGCGCCCAAAGACATGGCTGGTGGCAACCTTTGGCTGCTACTACTTTTTTTTTGATCTGCCCAGGACTAAGGCTTGAAACGGAGGTCAAGACGAGCTTTTCTGGAAAAACACGAAGAAGAAACCCCCCCTAAAATCATGTTTTTTATTTAACCATGTCAAAAGAAGAAAATAAAACTGATGTTAAAGGTCCATAATGCCCCTAAATCAGAATATGCAAAAAAAATGCGAAATGAATTCACAAGAGGCTCAAAACACAAACGATAAGGTTTTGCTCGGAAATGACCATGCACGCAAACGTAACTTACCTATTTAGACACGCTACAATGGTCCATGGCTTAAAAATATAGCCGATAGAAAATCCGACCCCCTAACGGGCAAAACTGCAAAAATGGACTTAGAATGGAAAACATGGAATCCAAAAATGTAAAATGGAGTCAAATGACCATTTGGCCCCTGGTTACACTTCATACAAGATTAATAAGACCCTATAAAAGAATGAAAATGGAATTCCCACACCTGATGCAACCGTTGTGAAGCAATGGCTTGCGATTTTTCAAGTTTTTCATAATACTTCATGAAGTTAGAAAGTTGCATAGAATACAATACACATGTCATTCGCCTCCGGCCTCATCTCATACATGTCAAATACATTGAAAGGAGTGCACTTATGTACACATTACATACATGGAATCAAATATACATATTTTGACATATAAGTCTACCAAATGACATTTCATGCTAACATTTGCATGAAATGGAAACTTGAAAGCTACATGATATCCAAGGAATGCTAGGCTTCATGAACCAAGTTTTCGTACCTGAAATATGCCCCAGTATTGTAGGGGTGAGTAATATAAAGCTACTCGTATGAGATGAGCATGCATCGACCTAGCATTTTACAAATTCATCACCTTAAGGTGAAACATGTTAAAGAGGCTTATGCCACCTAACGTCTATGTCCAAGTGAGACTCAGGGAGCATCCTAAGCTACCTTAGAGTCTAAGCAACAAGAATCATGATATACATACGTGCATGAAATGAATCATGGTTGGGATAATCCAAAGAACACGACAAGAAAAATGCTTGAGCATAGATTAACATGAATTGCATTTTCAATGCAATTGAACTAGGTCTAGAGTAATCCATACAACATGACAAAAGCATATTTGAATACAAGTTAACAAGAATCACATTATTCATGCAATTCAACAACAAAAGAGCATGTTATACAATACAACAAGGTTTAAGTTCTCAAAGCCATCAACTTAGAATCAAAAGCACAAAATAATAGTAGTGGTTCATGCCACCTAACGTCTATGTTATAAATGAATCAATAGGATCAATCCTAAGCTTTATTAGAACGTCAAAACACGATTTTCAATATCAATGCAATTTAACCAACATTGGAACTTCCAATATAACGCATAAAGCACAATTTCGCAAAGTTAACATCCTATAACTTAAAATGGAACGACAAATAAGAAACAACAAGTTACAACATCATCTAGTTATCAACTTGAAAATGAAATGCGAAATCAAAAAAAGTTGATACTCGGACGTCACGCCGGATCAGACCGACAACATAGTTACTTTAGGGTTACTAGCCCATGGGTAACCTCCCTATGTGTGCACTAGACTATATATAAAGGGACTATCCCCCGTACTAGAACCACGTCCTAGCCATAGTCAAACAACGACATCCCCAAGTTTCCAAAATCAACAAGTTGTGCAATAACGCATATATTAACAGGAATATGCAAGATAATCAATTATCTACTAAGCACAACCAAATTTGGAAACCTATACAATACATGCTCTAAATCCACAACTAATATGATATAATGAATGTCGAATCTTCAGTGTGCGATTCGTTACACGCTATGCATGAAAGATGTTAAACACGAAGTGTGCAAATCATTACACAAGGCAACAATATATTTAATAAGGAAAACATATTCTCATGAATACAAACATAGCAACTATGTTATCCAATATTCAAAACATAACCAAATGAATATACAACAAGTCCAAGTCCATGATTTGAATATAGAAACCACTTCTAAAACACAACTAAATCATGGAGCAAATTGATAGAATTTAAATAGATAAACACAATTAAATTCTCTAGATTCCAATTCAATTTCAATTAACCTCAATTTAATGCATGTTAAAGGGCATGGCAAGGTCATCACCTATATCCATTCTAAAACTCAATTAGGTTGTTAGAACAATGAAGTAGAACTTTAATTAAATCATGCTAATTTAAATCCCAAGGTTCTAAAACAACTTCAGATAGTCCCAATTTAATATATACTAGTAAACAAGTCATGGCCAATACAAATATCAAGTTAAAATCTTAATTAAGCTATTAGGACCACAAAATAGATTTTAATTAATTCTTTTAATTAAGATCTCTTGATTTTCAAACTTAACCAAATGCTCTCAATTTAACATATCTTAGAGAATATGCCAAGGACTAATGTAATATCACATTACAAGTTTATTTCATTCAATTTAAGACCATGTGACTTAACGTTTCACTAAAGTTAAATATAAATTAAAAGTTGCAATTCTCGTGCAATTAATCCCAATTTAATATATGTGAACAACCACACCAAAGCTTAATTTTCTAGCATGCCACAATTCAATTCCAAGTTGTATATCACCATGAGGATTAAATCTTAAACAAGGAATTTAATTAAATGAAAGGCTTGAAAACCTAACCGAATATTCTAAATCAAACATATGTGAAGCTATATGGCATGTAAGTCAAGAATATCAAGTCGGAATTTAAATAGAGTGAATAGTGCACTCGGGGCAAATTAATTAATCAAATTAATTAATAATTACTAATTTTCAAAACACCTCCAATCACTTTCAAATTCAACTATGTTGGAAAGCATGCTAAGGCCTAATTTAATATGCTAACACATATTGATTTTAAGCTAGTTAAGGCCATGTGAATTGATCTTTTACCTAAGATAAATATTAAATAAAATCTTTAATACTTATTCAAATGTTCCAATTTCAATACACGACAATGAGCATATTAAGGGGCAATATAAAATCGTGCTACATGTTTAAACTAAGTCATGAGCAACCGGGAAAATTAGATCCCGTACAAGAAAAATAAATAATAAAATCTCTAAATTTATATTTAATCATGCAAACAAGTAGTATAAGCATCACAAGCATGCTATATAACAAGAATTTAAACCTCAAACATCTCCTACCTCAATTTGAGATGAAAATCCCAAAGGCCCACCAAAATAAAAGTGCTCCGAATTCGACGATACCGAGAGGTTTTGTCGGGGACAACATCGTGAACATAACCTCCATCAAATCCCCATCAAAATCATAACTTGACCTCAAAACCAAACTCAAGAAATGGTCAAAACTGAATTCTAATAAGGGGGAAAGGTAGAGCACGGCGAGGGGAACAACAAACGTTAAAGCCGAAGACTTTCCATCAAGGAAAAGTGAACTAAAAGAGGAGAGAGATGGCAGCACCCCTTGGGCTGTCATGGGAGCTCCAGGTCATGCATTAAAATGAAATATCTCACCCCCCTTTTATAGAAATCTCAAAAAGTGCCCCGAACGGGCCCCGCCGGGTCCAAAAATGTAAAATTTGAGCAAACGCGCTTGAATGGCAAAACTTTGTGAACAAAAAAGATTTAAAATAATAAAATATGAATAATGGAAGAAACGGCGTCAAAAACTGAGTCCCGAGCAGAAAGTTATACCCAAAACAAGTTTGGTGAAAACCGGGGCTAAAAACCCTGAAACTGGAAAACATCGACCAGGAGGAAATTCCAAGAGTACACAACTCGACAAAATGTGAAAATGAATCTCGTACAAGGATCCAGGATCAAAACAAGACATTTTGTAATAACTTTCATTAATTGCACAATGGCCCCTCCAAAAAATGAAAACTGCACTTATGGCCCAGAATGAAAATATCTTCCAAAAATATTTTCTTAAAAACCCCTAAAATAAAATATCTTCAAAAGATATTTACGAAAAACACCCCAAGAAAAGAAAATAATTTCAAAGAATTTTGCATCCGTTCCCCTATGGACACCGGGAGCAACCAGAGTACTTTCTTGCAAAAGTAAAGATATGTATTTCAAGAAAACCACTCAAGATGAAGGCACGTGAAGTCAAAAACTAACTTCGAGCATGAGAAGTAAGGTTGTGCCAAAAACTGACAAACAGAGATAAGACAGAATAGGGAAAAGGACAAAATAGCGCATAGTGTCAAAAAAAGAAAAATGTGAAAATGACTCAGTCCTTAAAGGAAGTTGTCAATTCACATGAAAGAGTCTCAGAAACCAATTCTGAGAACTCGAGATGACACTAAGCGACATGAAACAGAGCTCAGAAAAGAAAATTAAACGAAAAAAATTCATTCGTAAAATTTCAGGAAAAAGGAAAGGAAGGTAAATGACCGGGTCGTTACACTTTCCTTTGCCATTCATTGATCAGATTCTAGAGAGATTGGCCAGGCAACAATATTACTATTTTCTTGATGGCTATTCGGGTTACAATTAAGTAGCCCTTGACCCATTAGACTAAGATAAAACCACTTTTACTTGTCCTTTCGGCACATTTGCCTATAGGCGGATGGCATTTGGTTTGTGCAATGCTCCTGTCACATTTTAAAGGTGTATGATGTCAATTTTCTTGGACATAGTGGAAGAGTATCTAAAGGTTTTTATGGATGATTTTTCAGTCTTTGGGTCTTTATTTGATGCATGCCTTAAAAATCTATCTTTGGTACTTAAAAGATGTCGTAAAACAAACCTCATTCTTAGTTGGGAAAAGAGCCATTTCATAGTTTAAGAAGTTATTGTTTTGGGTCATGTCATCTCCAAAAGGGGTATCGAGGTTGATAAAGCAAAAGTTGAGCTCATTTCGGAATTGCCTCCACTTTCTAGGTGAGAGAGATTTGCTTCTTTCTAGGTCATGTCGACTTCTATCGCTGCTTCATTAAAGACTTTAGGAAAATTGTTAGACCCTTGTGCAATCTTCTTGCTAAGGAAACTCCATTTATTTTTGATCAAGTATGCTTTGATGCTTTTCATACACTTTGTGGTTTATTGTCATCTGCCCCTATTATGCAACCTCCCAATTGGTCATTACCATTTGAAATCATGTGTGATGCATCTGATTATGCCATGGGAGCAGTTTTGGGATAAAGGGTAGGAAAACTTCCATGCGCCATATACTATGCAAACAAGACTTTCTTGGGAGCTCAATTGAATTACTCCACTACCGAGAAAGAATTACTTGTCGTAATGTATGCGCTTGATAAATTCTGGTCCTACCTCTTAGGGTCTAAAGTCATTATCTATTCTAATCATGCCACTTTGAAGCATCTTTTGACCAAGAAAGAAACAAAACCTCATTTGATAAGATGGATTTTGCTTCTTCAAGAATTTGATTTCGAGATCAAGGATAAAAAAGGTACCAAAAATGTAGTTGCCGATCATCTTTCAAGGTTAATGGTTGAATCTTCCCTAAGCCCACCAATTCATGATTCTTTTTCGGATGAACAACTCCTCCAAATTTCTAATGGAAAAATGCCTTGGTTTGCCGACATTGTGAATTTTCTTGCAATTGACAAGCTTCCAACTAATTGGTCAAAGTAAGAAAAGAACTGTTTCTTTGCCAACATTCGAAAATATTATTGGGAAGATCTCATTTTGTTTCGATATTGCCTGAATCAAATTATGAGAAGATACATTCCGGAGAGTGAGGTTCTAAGTGTCCTTGTGTTTTGTCATACCCTTGCATGTGGTGGGAATTTTAGTGCAAAACAACCGCCTTGAAGGTTCTTCAAAGTGGACTATTTTAGCCCACCATCTATAGAAATGCCTACAATTTTTGCAAGGAGTGTGAGTGATTTCAAAAGATTCAAAAGATAGGATCAATGTCAAGAAGAGACATGATGCCTTTGACAAATATTCTTGTTATGGAGATCTTTGATATATGAGGCATTGATTTCATGGGTCCTTTTCCTATATCCTATGGCTTTCAATACCTTTTACTTGCCGTTGATTACGTTTCCAAATGGGTGGAGGCTTGTGCTACCAAAATGAATGGCCACTCCGTGGTTGTTCAATTCATTAAATCAAATATATTCACTCATTTTGGTATGCCAAGAGCAATGATTAGTGATAAAGGAAAGCATTTTTGCAATCAATTCTTGAAGTAATTGTTTCTAAAGTACTCCGTCACTCATAAAGTCGCCATCCCTTCTCATCCTCAAACGAGTGGGCAAGTAGAAGTTTCAAACCAGAAAATTAAACAAATTCTTGAGAAAATGGTGAATACAACCTGGAAAGATTGGTCACAGAAATTGAATGATGCTTTGTGGGCTTACTGGAGGGCATATAAGACTCCCAATGGCATGTCTCCTTATAAACATGTATATGGAAAGCCTTGCCACCTTCTGGTTAAGCTAGAACACAAGGCTATATGGGCATTTAAAAAGCTCAATCTTGACCTTGATAAAGCCAGAGAGAATCGCCTCCTTCAACTAAATGAATTGGAAGAGTTGAGACACAATGCTTATGATAATGTCAAACTTTACAAAGAAAGAACTAAAGCTTTTCATGATGCCCATATTGTGAATAAATCCTTTGAACCCAGATAAAAAGCTTGGATCTTTAATTCTAGACTTAAACTCTTTCATGGAAAGTTGCGTACCAAATGGGAAAGCCCATACGAAATCATTTCTGTTGCGCCTCATGGGGCAGTTGAGATAAAGAGTTTAAAAAATGGCAACACATTCAAAGTTAATGGGCAAAGATTGAAGCCCTACATTGAAGGGCAAGTTTTCCAAAGGCACATGGAAGCCGCCTTTTTGGTGGATCCTATCTATGATGAAGAGTGATGATGAATACGGTGTCATCTAGGGATGTTTAATATGGTTTTCTTTGGGTCTAACTCACTCTTTTTGTTGTTATCCCTGAAAGCTTGCATGGATTATTTGTGCTCTCATCTCATAAAGAAGCATTTCATCTCTGTTCGATCGATCACAAAGCTTTTCCGATCGATCGAACCTCTCTGCAGACAATTCTCTGCATATTTTCATGTCTTTGTTCCATCGTGCGAAAGTTTCTGCATATTTTTAACTCTCTGTCTATTGTTCGAACTTTCTTTTCAATCGTTCACAGCAACCTCCGATCGATCTAGGTACCCTCATGATCGATCGAGATTCCATACTTAGAAAAATTTTGAAACTCTGTATATTTCAGGTTTCTGTCCATCGTTCGAGTTTTTCTGCAGGTTTTCAGTCCTCTGTCCATCGTTCGAACCTTTGGATCGATTGAAGGTTTGATCGATCATGGTATGATCGATTGGAAGTTTGTTTCTATAAAAAAAAATTGAAAAAGAAAAAAAAAACCAATTTTTCAAAATGGCATTCCATCTAGCTAGAGACGTTAAACTTAGCAATCATCGTGCATATTTCTTGCATTTTTGTTCCTTTACATGCTTTCACTTTCTACAAAAAAAAAAAAAAAAAAAAAAAAAAAAAAAAAAGAAACATAAAAGTTTTTTACCATTGTGCCCCTGTGTGTATTCATGCTTTCATGCTAGGTGTAGGGCTTGATCTCCTATCTCTCTTTCATCTTGTGTTGTATTGCCTTAGAATGCATATTTTGTTTATTCTTATCCCATTTGATATTTGATGTGCATTTGCTAGTGTGGTTTTTCATAGTAGGTTATTGATTCCAAGTTTGGGGGGTACACTTTTTCCCAATGGATCACTTCTGGGCTTCATGTCTTTGCCCACATGGTATATTTTTTTCATTTTTTCCATTGTTCTCATTGCACATTGAGGACCATGTGCAGTTTAAGTTTGGGGGTAAGGTGACTTTGTTGCATTCTACTTAAGTTTGAGACTTAATTGCATAATTGAGATTTGGGATCCATTTTAGCTATGATTTTGATCTTTTGAGGCTTATATTGCTTAGAATTTAAAAATTGCTTGACTTGAGAGTCCAATACTCCTTGTATGCCTTGTGGATGCCGTTTAGGAGTAAATTTTTTGAAAGATTGATATCTTGCTTACATTTGTGGTCCACATCACCTTGATTTTTTGATTTTTTTGAGATTCACTCTATGATTCTACACTAGCATAGGTGCACACTAGCATTCATTTGTGGGGTACATGCTTTGTTGCCTATTGATTTGTTTATATCCAAATTGAGCTGGTAGTGCATTGAAAGCTTTCATTATTCACCAAGGTCGATAATAAACTCTTTTCACTAAGTAGCCGGGATTCTAGCCTCATCAAGCACTGAATTTCTCGCACCGGAAGGTGGAGGGCCTAAACTCTAGGTTAATAACTTGATATAAAAAATAAAAAAATAAGTAAAAAAAAAAAAAAAAAAATTAAGAAGTTGCAAAAGCAAATAAAAAAGTGAGGACTTCTCCCAAAAGGTGAGAAGTGGGAAATGATTAGATAAAGGTTGTTTTAATTTGTATCCTAGTTGATTTGAGCTTGTAAGTCCTTAGGGATGTTTAAACATCTAATGCCATAAAACCGTCTGGTTTGGGAGTCATTGACCTAACGCTTGACCTCATGGATCGTTAGAAAGCTTAATAGATCAACACATTGCACCATGCCTTCATCTTTGATCCTTAGGGATAATAAAAATAAAATAAAATAGAGTGGAAAGAATAAGCGCACCTAGATGAATAAAGCTTTAATAAAAGGTCCATTCTTTGTCTTGATGATCGGTACTAGATTTGTGTGCTAGTTTGAGGCCGGATGTGATCATGTCTTAGTTGGCTTAGATAATAACATATTTTATGCCGGTTCACTTAAAAAGGATTCTAGAGTTGTTTTGATTTGCATGATCATTGTCTTGATGTGTGGAGGACCATACTTGCTTGCTTGATGTTGACATTTTGTGAGATTGCTTAGAGGTGGTTGAAAATTTGCATACTTGAGGTAGTTTTCTCCCAATGCTTATTTGAAATTTTATTGCCGCTTTAGTGAGAAGGAGCTTAATGTTTGTAGATATCATTTCTGGAAACCCTCACAAGACTTCACTCGTCCACCAGGGGTAACCTAAGGGTTTAAAAGGCTTGTTGCATATGATAAATACAATCATGTTCCCTATGAAAGTGGCATTATTCATTTATTACTTTCAAGTTCATAGTTGTTTAGTTATTCATTTCTTTCTTTACTTCGTAGTTCATTGCTAGGGACTAGCAATATTTAAGTTTGGGGGTGTGATAAGCATTGAAAAGTGCACATTTAAACCCTATAATCTTGAATGTTCTAAGACCTCTAAAACATGTTAAATCAGCTAAATTAGAGCATTGGAGGAAGCAATCTAAAGTCTAGTTGAAGAAAGGAGCAAAGTGGAAGCAAAGCGGTGAAAAAGTCCTTTATGATTGATCGATCCGAGCCATGATCGATCACACTTCGATTGTTCCAACCATGCCATGATGGATCGAACCCCTTGTCCTTATTATTAGGAAAATTTCCTATTCGATCAATCCAACCTTTCCTTCGATCAATTGAACTTTTTGATCTTATCCTCACCTACCACTTTTGTCCTTTTCCCATAAATATCTCAGCCTTGTCCTTTTCCAAATAAATGTGCTGCCTTACTTTGATCGATCATCGCAACCATATGATCTATCGAATTGCCTCGAATTACGTGAAAAATACATTTCAAGTTGAATTGAAGGTGTGCTCATGGTACAATTATTTAGAGGTCCTAGTGCACGAGGTCTGACCTTTAGGTGTGACATTTGAGCTACCTATATAAGGAATTTGGCTATTTTTAGCAAAGAGATTGGTTATTTTAGATATTGGTTGGAGATTAGAGAGAGAAACATTACATTTTGGGAGAGTTCTTCATTCTTCTAGAGTTTTCACCAAGAACACCAAGGAGGAAGATGAATTCAACCACAGAGGAAGCCCTTGAGGGTTGGATGACACCAACCATGAGTGGCTAGACTATTCTCTTGGGCTAGAGATAGCCCTAACCATGCTTCCTAGATTTTGATGATTGTAATTAACGGGGATTTGTGTTGTAACTATTGTTTTGACCTCTTTTATATATAAATCTTGTTTCTACATGATTCGTGTAGTTTAATACTTCCAATTGATCTTTTAATTCTATTAATATGTTTATGTATGTTAGAATGATTGGTTATGTGCTTTACACTTAATTCTTTACATTTGATGCATGTCTATATGTGTTAAATTGACGAGTCTAGTGAGGGTCAAGGCATGGTGCTTAATGGATTACTCTTGTGGTTTATTTAATGGTTCATACTTATTTCTTGATGGATTGTGCCACCTCCTTAGTTTAATTGGTTTAATTTTCATGTCATTAGCATAGTTGTAGTTTAATTGCATTAATTTCCTAGATAGGTGCACATTCTATTCTTGTTGTTTGATGATCCATGCCTATGCGTACAAGTAGTAACTATCTCTAGATTTTTGAGTGTGCATTGATTGTGGGCTTGTGGAAGGATTAATGGCTTAATTTGATATGTTGTGCTATGCACTTGATTGTTTAGACAATGTATGCTTACTTGGCCATCCAAGTTTATCATTCCAATCAATTACACACACCTTGTTTACAACACATAATCCCCCTAATTGATCAAATGTTAAATGTCTTAGAAAGCAGTGCTTAGTGGTGAACTCTATGTCCTAAGAATCCTCTCTCATTCTCTACATCTCACTTATTTTAGTTGCTTTATATTGCACTACTTTAGCTTTCATTGTAGTTTAATTAAACCAACAAATCATCTTTGATCATTCGACCTACTAATCCAACATTGATTCCAAGAATACCTTGTCTTTCCCTTGGGACAATTCCTACTCACTCTTGCTATGTTAGTAGTTAGTAGTGGTAGCGACATTCTATAAATTTAAACTTAGCCATACATTTTCACATACTTTGGTCTGACACAGCAATAGTCAAGGTGAAATCCTTATGAGTTCTATGAGTAAAGTTAGAGAAGAACTCGCCTGAAGGTTTCAAAATGAAACCGATGCTTTAAGCCTTAATTGCCTCTTCTAAATCCAATGTCCTCTTTCTCTAATCGGGCATCATCCTTGTCAGCCTTTTTTTCTTCTCTCTCTATCTCTCTTATTTTTTTAACGTAAAAAACTTTTTAACCCTAAACCTTATATGTATAATTTATACACATCAAAATCCAAATCCTAGTCCTAATAGGACTACCAAATAAAAGAAATAATAATTATCAAATAATATAAACTATATACACACATATTATATTATATTATATATATATATATATATATATATATATATATATATATATATATGTATGTAGATTACCTTCCATAATTAATCATTAATTAATTAAATCATATCCACATATATATATCAATAAATACATACCAATATATCCTTCCATAATAATTATTAATGTATTACATTTATATATATATAAATATATATATAATTATGCAAAAATAATTATTTAAATATCTTTATAACCATGGATCCTTATTAATTAACCCAACAAGGCTTCCTTCAAGCCCAAGAGCACATCCATTCGTCCAACTCCTCTTTAAGCCCAATCTAATTAAAAT
Source organism: Cornus florida (assembly GCF_030987335.1). NCBI lineage: Eukaryota > Viridiplantae > Streptophyta > Magnoliopsida > Cornales > Cornaceae > Cornus > Cornus florida. Next base: position 70,249,978 of record NW_026775577.1, read on the forward strand.
AAAAAAAATTAAATTAAATCTAATAATTACAAATAATTAATAAACGATTCACGCAAGTATAAATACACATAAATCAAATAAACAATTCAATCAAAGCATTCCACAAAGCAAAACACCATATCAATTCAACAAATATAATCATGAAATAAAATCTAATTAAAATAAGACAATTAATCTAAGCACTCAATTAAATAAAACAAATCATCTAAAAATAAAATTAAAGCAATTAATCCCAATTAAATCAAATAAATCATTTAAAAATAAAATAAAAGTAATTAATCTCAATTAATAAATCGTTTAAAATATCGGGGTATTACAAAGTCCTTTCTTTATCTGCTCCGAACCTTGAGTTAGCTTATGAGCCAAGAGCGCCTTATCTTGAATGTCTCAAGGGACCCTTTTACTTTTGTAAGAAATGAGAGAGAATCCAAGACATGATGGATGTCTTCAAATAGGTAAAAGTCAATATTCCTCTCCTAGATGCTATCAAACAGATCCCTGCCTATTCCAAATTTCTAAAGGACTTATGCACTTAAAAGAGAAAATTGAGGAGCCAAGTTCCTAAAAAAATTTGTCCCATCAAGCAAGTGATATTCTTCAGCACAACACTCCACCTAAGGTTAAAGATCCTGGTGCTACTATAATTTCTTGCATCATTGGAAATAATGTGATAGAGTGAGCACTTACTTGGTGTATGAGAATTTAGGTTTGGGAGAATTAAAACCTACGTCGGTTGTTCTATAGCTTATTGACCATTCTGTCAAGCAATCACGAGATATTGTTGAAGATGTAATCATAAAAGTGGACAAGTTCTATTTCTCAGTTGATTTCTTAGTTCTTGATACAAAACTAGTTCATGATTCCAAAAAGTATATTCCAGTCATACTTGGACGTCCTTTCCTTGCCACAGCAAATGCTTGCATTAACTGTAGGACTGGCACTGCGGATTTATCTTTTGAAAATATGAAAGTCAAGTTAAACATCTTCAACGCCATTGATAAGTGCTCAAATGTTTCACAATTTAGCACCTAAGATAGGATATTTTAGTCCATTCACCTATCTTACTCTCTTATTTTAGCTCTAATTCATGTTTTTGTCTATTTCAGGTCAATAAGGTTCAAACAGGCTAAAAAGTGCCTATTAGCTCCTTTTTGGAGTCAAGAAGAAAATCCATAAAAGTCAGAATAAGTCCACTGGAGTACTTTCGATCGATTAAAAGTACTCCATGATTGATCGAAGTCTTTTCGACCAATCGAAGTGCTACATTAGCGCCAGCTCAGTAAAGGATAAGGCCAACAAAAGATATTTTCTTGCCATGTCATCTTCGATTGATCAAAGATCCTGCTGGCATTGAGCTATTTTATTCTTAAGAAAGCCCGAACTCTGCCAACTTTTGTAGTTGCGGGATTAAACCAATAAAATGCCTATTTTCTAACTTAATGCCTTCTCAAGGAGGCTTATACTTAAATCAAATTGGACCATTTTGTTAGGGTTCCCAATTTTTAGTAAAAATTGTTCATAGCTTAGACATAACTTTCTCTCTCTAGATTAGGGTTTTTGGAGAGCAAAGCAAGAGGAAGAAGATGGAGCTAACATTGAAGAAAGCCCTTGAGGGTTGGACAATAACAACCATAAGTGGTTAGATCATCCTCTTGGGGCTAGAGATAACCCTAGCCTTGCCTTCTAAACTTTAGTATTTTGTTATTTTTAGGGGATTCTTATTGTAAATGATGCTTTGACCTATGATTATATATAGATCTTGAGTTTCTACATGACTTGTATGGATCAATTCTTCCAATTAATCTTTCATTTAATTCATATGTCTATGTATGATGGGATGGATGATTATGTCTTTATATTAGATTCTACAAATTTTATGAATGTCTATGTGTGTTGGAATTGTGAATTTAATGATGGTCAAGGCATGGGGCTTATTGGTTACTCTTGTGATTTATTTGATGGACTATACTTATGCTTGATGGGTTGTTATACTTTATTAGCTTAATTAGTTTAATTTCCTTGTCATTAGTATAATTGTAGTGTAGTTGTCTTTAAATTCTTAGATAAGTAAACAATCCATACTTGTGTTTGATGATCCATTCCTATGATTACAAGTAGTTTATTTTTCTAGATTTTTATATGTATCAATTGTGGGTTTATTGAATGGTTAAGGCTTAGCTTGATGAGTTTGCTACACAGTAGTTTAGGTAGACAATTTATGCTTGTTTTGTCATTCATGCTTATTGTTTCAATTGTAGGCGCGCACACATACTTCTTTTACAACATTGAATCCCCATAAATTGACAATTGCTAGATTTTTAGAAAGGTAAAGCTTAGTGGTGAACTCTATGTCCAAGACCTCTCTCTCATTCTCTATACTTTAATACTTTTAGTTTGCTTACTTTGCATGTTTCTAATTAAATTGTAGTTTAATTCAACCAACAAACCACTCTCTTTGATCAATCGACATACTAACCCAAATTTGACTCCGATTACCTTCCAGATCCCTTGGGACTATCCTTACTCGCTTCTTACTGCAGTAGTTGTACTAGTAATAGTGATTTTTATAAATTTAAATTTGACCAATAAGGCTTTCTTGAACCACTCTCACACACACATTTTGGCGTATGAGAATGACGACCTTGTCGTCGTCAGCCATTCGTCATCCTCACGATGATAGTGAATGCTTCTCCCTTGATATTATCGATGAGTTGGTTGAGGAATCACTCCCAACTATTCTATCTAAGGATCCTTTAGAGGCTTATCTAAATCACTTTAACTTTGAGGACTTTGATATCGAATCTTCAATTGCTGAACTGAATTCATTGCTCAACACCACTCCTACCATAGATTTTCCTCAGTGGAAGTTTAGAACTGAGCCTTTTACTCCACTTTCTAGCACTCTGCTAATTCTTTCTCTCAAGTCTCCACCTAAACAGAAGCTTAAGCCACTCCCGGATAAGCTTAAGTAAGCTTTCTTAGGTTCAAATGACACCCTACCGGTGATCATTGTTTCCAATCTTATAGGTTCCTAAGAAAATAGTCTCTTAAAAGTTCTTGACCAAAATAAAGAGGCTATTGGGTGAAGTGTGGCTGATTTAAAAGGAATTAGCCCCACAATTTACATGCATCAGATTCATTTGGAGGAGGATTCCCGAACATACAAAGAAGATTGAATCCCAATATGAAGGAGGTAGTTATAAAGGAAGTTGTGAAGTTACTAGATGTGGGAATAATCTACCCCATCTTAGATAGCAAGTGGGTGAGTCCTACTCAGGTAGTACTTAATAAGTCAGTTATTATACTAGTTGAGAATTCTGAGGGAAAATTAGTTCCACAGCGCACCACCAATGGATGGCATGTGTGTATTGATGTAATGACCCAAACCCAAGGGTCCAAATTGTTAACCAGGTCCTTACTCGAACCCGAGGTCAACTGGGTCATACCATCCATCTTCCTATATCCAACACTATCATAAGGGTCAATCCGGGTTTCAAAATACCTTTGAATATAACCTTATAATAATAGTCAAACAATGCAGGTCAAATGGGGGTGATCAGCTGACTGATGGCCCTTCACTGACCGGCTGACAGGACAGGATTGGTCGACTGGCCAACAGGGTTGGCCGACTAAAATGGTTGCACAAATTACATGCTCTCCGGACTTTCACTGTAGACATTTCGGTCAGCTAATGGTGGGGGTTCAGTCGGCCGAACCTAGGGCTTCGGTCAGCTGATGGTGAGGATCAGTCGGCCGATAGGCCCTGGACTGCTACTACCTGTTATCTCAAACATCAAAATGTTAAGTCCCTTTGCAAGCCAACCTATGGGAAACCTGATTTGCAATAAGTCCGAATTCACGGCAAAAGAATAAGCAATGATTCGAGATTTTTAAACATGCATAGCTTGACTATCATGAAATGTTTACATAGTCTCAATTTTACATCAATTGTATTACATGGCCATGACTTGCAACAAAAATGAGTTCTCTTTCTATAGTTTAAGAATTTACAAAAGATTAGCAAATACATAAAAAGTATCAAAATAGGTTTCTAGTCCCCTACATGCTTGTGGGAGGTCGACATCCACTACTTCTTTTCCCGGCCCTGAAAAATGTTAAATATAATGGGGTGAGCAATCTCAGTAGGTGGTGCTTAAGACATACCTCTTGTAGCCCCGTGAATCCAAACAATGAATAAAACAATAGGAAGCGGGGTTATGTTGAGCCAGGGAAAATACAATATCAATTTCAAGCTCAAAACAATTAAATGTCATGTCATGAATGCAACGTCATACATGCCACTCCCCATTTTCAGAAAAACATCCATCACTTCACAAACTATTAATATAACCCGTCCTTTGGTGACTCCGCAGCGACACGAGAGAAGGATTGGCTATTGTCCCTGACCCTTGGTACCTCCGCGGCGTCATTTGGGGCCCAGATCGCTTCACAAACTATTAATCATGCTTGTCAATAATTAAAGTAGAAGAACTCACAAAGGAACAAGAAAATTGGGTATTAGGGACCCCTACCTCAAAACAAGCCAAAAACCCCCAAATTAATGCCCTAAATCTCAAAATTCCCAAGTACACCAAACAGAAAATTGCTCTGATCAATTTGTAGATCTCATCATGCTCTTTTATTTGCCGTAAATGGCTCCCAAAAATCCCAAGTAATGAAGGAGAAATCAAACTTTGAAGCTTTGAAACCAAAAAAAAAAAAAAAAAGAAAAAAAAAAGAAAAAAAGAAAAGGCTAGAATGGGAGAAAGAGAGAGTGGTGTGACCGTCGCGTATGCAACCAAATTTGTACAAAATAGTGTGGCCAAGTTTTACATTTATAAATGCCACTACTACCACTAACTAAATATATAGTAAGGGTGAGTAGGGATCGTCCCAAGGGATTTAGGGTGCACTAGTAGTGGAAACAAGGCTTAGGGTTAGTAGGTCGAGTGATCAAAGGTAGGTTGTTTGGTTGATTAAACTACAATTAAAACTAAATAAGATCAATATCAAGTAAGTAATTAAAGGATAGAGAAAACAAAAGAGAGAGGTCTTGGAACTTAGAGATCACCACTAAGCATCACTTTTCTCTATACTCAATTCACAATTAATGAGGGGAAGACATATGTTGCAACAAGAGTGAGTGTGTGGTTGTTTCAACAAACATGGATGACCAATTAAGTGTATATTGTATAGACAACAAAATAATTAGAACAATATATCAAAGTAAGCCATTAATCCTTTTTTAAGCTCACAATCCAAACACATCACAAAATTAGAGAAATATAGTACATGCATTCATAAGTATGGAATATCAAACAACAAGCATGGATTGTCCTCCCATTTAACAACTAAGGCAACTACACTACATCTAAGCTAATGACATGAAAATTAAACTAATTAGACTAAGGAAGAGGCACAATCCATCAAAAGATGAGTATGAACCATCAAACAAACCACAAGAGCATTCTATTAAGCACTATGTCTTGACAATCTCTAGATCTATAGAATTAATACACATAGACATGTATTAACAACACAAGAAATAGAGATAAACACATGAACTTCTATTTTAGCATACATAGACATATGGATAGAATGAAATGGTCACTTGGAAAAATTAAACCACACAAATCATTGAATAAACAATATCTATGTATATAAATATGTTAAAACATGTATTACAACACAAATCCCCTAAAAAGTACATGAATCAAGATAAAGAAAGCATGCTTAGGGCTAACTCTAGCCCCAAGAGAATGTCTAGCCACTTGGATAACATTGGAGTTAGATGCAATTTGAATTGGCTATGAGGGCAAGTGGGAGCTGTTGGGATTTATATGCCCTAGCATAGCAAAATCCTATTTGGATTAAAGTGACATATGTTCCTGACGTTTCTGAAATATTTATGCTTTATACAATTGGTGAATTCAATGTATTATGTTTCGATTCACTATAGAATTGATAGTGTCCATTTGATTACAAGAGATATTTATATATGTATGTAATGGCAATCAATACATGTATATAAATAGTAATCATAAATTGTTCATAGTCGGTAATTATGGATAGACTCATAATTAATTAAGACTTGAATTGGATCCGCGTTAGGCTGAGATATATTGCAAGAGCCGTCATATGTAGTTGCTCCCTATCACCGTTATGGCATTTGACTCTTAAGCATGAGAAAAGTATAAACTATTTTATTAATTAATAATTACTTTGCTTTGTTCGGCGGATTCTTCGAGATCCTTAGACCGACACTTTGGGTAGTTATGTAATTAATAGTTAGAGGGTTATATTTTTAATATTTGCATCATTGCTACTTGTATTTATTTTGTATTGATTATGGTTGATTACAAAGTAAATTCGAAGGCCTTCGTGTGTTTTTAGACAAAATGATTTATTATATATATATTTATTTAAATTATTATTTTTGTTAAACAAATGTTTTATTGTGATCGAGCAAGAAATAATCAAAGGTACCAAAATAAATATATTAATTAAGTAGTCGGATTGATGGCTTTATTTATCCGATAACTAATTATGCATAAAGGGGTTAAAGTGTAATATTGACTTAGAGGTTATTTATTATTTAATTGGAGTTCAATTAATTTCTTTTAGTGGAGTAGAAATTAATTTATGAATTAATTGAATTGGGTCCATGGACCGGGCCAATTATTAATTCATTATAGCCAATAAAATAATAGGCCCAATGGATTCTCACTCATAGCCCAACTTGATATTGGAATCATATTAAATTTGAGACATGTGAATTAGAGATTGAGAAGGATTTGTTGTTTCCTTTTCTTTATCTTTATGTTGCCTATAAATATGTATGGTCTATGTATATTTGAAGAATGATTTTTATAAGAAGGAAAAAGGAATATATTTTCTGTCTCTAACCCTCGAGGGCTATCTCCATGGTAGAAATGCTCCTCTTCTTGAAGTAGATGGAAAACCTCTTAAGAATGTCTCTAGCCTCCTCTTCTCTTTTCTTCCTCTCTAAGAATTGTCTCTAAAAACTATCTACCAAAAGTATGTCTCTAAGCATATGTGAGCATCTATGTAAAAGTGGCTCATATCCCTTATATAGGTAGGTTAAAATGTCACCCAGTCTGGGCTGGCACATCAATATTCCTCCAATGATTGCACCATGAGCTAACCTTTAATGAGCTGGATTTTGCCTTTTTTTTAGATTTGAGAGGGTTTGATCGATTGAACTTGTGGTGAGATCGATTGAACATGGCTGAGATCTATCAAACTCTGGCTGGATCGATCCTCTTATGGCGGTGCCTTTTTGGATAAGGATAGATCTAAGACATTTTGGGGAATGAGACAAAAGTGGTAGGTAGGGTGGTACAACAGGATAAGATGGAATCTTTTCGATTGATTTGAGAATTGTTGGATCGATCAAACTTTGTGGGATCTTTGGATAAGGACAAAAGAGCTTGGATCCATCTTAAAATGTCTAGATTGATGAACTTTCAATCGATCTAAGTGTACTTGTGATCGATCGAACCTGTTGAATTTCCATACTTTGCTTCAATTTGCTTCCACTTTGCTCCTTTCTTCCATCCAGCTTGAGTTAGCTTCTTTTAAGCTGTTATTTGGCTGAATTAGCTTATTTTGGGGATAAGCACCTAAAAAGGGCAATAACATGAAATTAGTCTAAAACGGGAAAGGAAGATAGATAAAGGTCTCAGAATACCTAAGCTCAAGGGGTTTAAATGCGCACTTTTCAGCGCTCATCAGAGAGACTTACGGGAGTGAGAGAGAAATGAGACCCAAGTGGTCTCTAATGCACTTAAATGGTTAAGGTGGGTCCCACCAATTTTTCTTTTATTTTTCTTTTTTCTTTTATTTCTATTTTACACAACATATATATGTACACATTAAATAATTCCATAACCTTATATAACACATTAAATAAAATAAATATGATGCAAATGGACCCAACCAACACCCCTGTGTATGATAATACCGGTAGCGGGTCCCACCCGGGTCCGTCCGGTCTGAAAAACTAAAAAATGTGAAAATGACCATCCTTGCACTTCAAAGAGTACTGAACTCAATGAAACATCCCAATCATCTCTTGGACACAACCAACACACTCCACAGTGCCCAGCACACACAACGACAAAAGACAAAAATGCCCTTGAATTGGCAAAAATTTTGAAAAATGAAAAAATGTCAAAAATTGGAAACATCATAATCTCCCCAACTTAAAAAGATTTCGTCCCCGAAATCAAGCCATACCTGGGAAAGAAAACAATGCTGGATACTTAGAGTGAACCTCCTACTCGAGCTCCCAAGTAGCTTCCTCGATTCCGTGGTGTCTCCAAAGAACCTTCACTAGTGGTATCATCTTATCCCTTAACACCTTCTGCCGTGTGTCAGGGATCTGAACTGGCCCTTCTTTATAAAAGACATCCTCATCAATTTCTACATCAACCCAATCCAAAACATGAGATGGATCTGGTTCATACTTCCGTAGCATCGACACGTGAAATACGTTATGAACCCTGTCTATCTGCGTTGGTAAAGCAAGTCTATAGGCAACCTCTCCTACACAGTCCAAAACCTCAAACGGTCTAATGAATCGTGGTGATAACTTGCCACTTTTCCAGAATCTCATCAATCCCTTCCGCGGAGAAACTCGTAGAAAAACATGGTCTCCCACTTTAAAGGATAACGGTCGTCTCCGCTTATCCACATAGCTCTTCTGTCGGCTCTGAGTTGTGAGTAACCTCTGTTTGATCAACTTGATCTTCTCATTAGTCTCGAGTACTATGTCGAGCCCTAAGGCGGCTGTCTCACCCACCTCAGTCCAACAAATTGGAGACCTAAAAGGTCTACTGTACAATGCCTTAAATGGAGCCATTTCAATGCTCGCCTGATAACTGTTGTAGGCAAACTCAATAAGTGGAAGGTGACCCTCCCAATTACCTCCTAAGTTAAGCACACATGCCCGAAGCATATCTTCCAAGATCTGGATAGTACGCTCCGAATGGCCTTTGTCTACGGATAGAATGCCGTACTAAGGTGCAATACCGAACCAAATGCTGCTTGAAGTCCTTCCCAGAACTTCAAAGTGAACTTGGCATCCCTGTTCGAAACAATGGTTACTTGAACTCCATGCAACCTTACGATCTCTTTTACATAACGAACACCAAGTACCTCTACGTCATCTATTGCCTTAATAGGCAAGAAGTGAGCTGTCTTGGTTAGTCTATCAATGATGACCCATACGGCTTCATTACCTTCCAGGACTTAGGAAGACCTATCACAAAATCCATAGCAATCTGCTCCCATTTCCATTGCGCCACAAACAATCGTTGCAACAAACCAGCTGGTCTATGATGCTCGACCTTCACCTGTTGACAGATAAGGCACTTAGCCACAAACTGTGTAACATCTTTCTTCATTCCGTTTCGCTAATACTGATGTTTTAAATTGTTATACATTTTAGTACCACCTGGATGAACTGCAAAGCGGGAAGTATGAAACTCCCGTAGAACGTCCTCACAACAAACTGTGGAAACAGCCAACAAATCCCTGAATTGTAAACCTCCATCTGCATACAAGGTCCAATCCTTCACTGTCTCACCACTGGAAATCAAAGTGAAAATGGCATCCAAATCTGGATCCTGTCTCTGTGACTCAATCACTCATCCGACAAGAGTAGGCTGAGCCACAAGACTAAACAAGAATGCCGATTCACTACAATCATCCTCATCGTAATAGTACAATCCCATCTCTGCCAAACTCTCAAGCATCTTCCACTTCTAAATAGCCAAACTAGTCAAAGTTTCATGAGATTTTCGGCTTAAAGCATTTGCTACTACATTTGCCTTGCTCGGATGATATTGCAAATCAAAATTGTAATCCTCCAAGAACTCAACCCATCGCCTTTGTTTGTTGTTCAAGTCCTTTTAGGAGAAAAGGTACTTGAGGCTCTTGTGATCCGAGAACACCTCGAATCTTTCACCATACAAATAGTGTTTCCAACACTTCGAGGCAAATACAACTACCGCTAACTCTAAATCATGAGTAGAGTAGTTAAGCTCATGAGTCTTTAACTATCGAGATCCATAAGCCACTACTCTACCATCCTGCATCAACACACATTCCAAACCATCATGTGAAGTGTCACAATAGATTACATAACCCAAGCCATGTTCAGGTATCACCAATACTGGAGCTGTAGTCAATCTTGTCTTCAACTCTTGAAAAAATGACTCACAAGCTTCATTCCACACAAACTTGATCCCTTTATGGGTCAAGCGGGTCATAGGCACTGCCAAACGGGAGAAATCTTTCACAAATCTCCGATAATAACCTTAACCAAGAAAACTCCGGATCTCAAAAACATTCTTAGGTTGCTCCCAAGTTAAAACTGTTTTAATCTTTGATGGATCGACTGACACTCCACCTTCCACGACAACATGCCCTAAAAACTTCACCTCTTGTAGCCAAAACTCACACTTTTCATATTTGGCATACAAGCGGTGCTCCCGTAGAATCTGCAATACAATACTCAAATGGATCTCGTGCTCTTCCTGAGTTCGTGAATACACAAGAATGCCATCCCTGAAAACTACCACAAACTAGTCCAAGTAATCATGAAAGACACGGTTCATTAAGTCCATGAATGCCGTTGGCGCATTAGTCAAGCTAAAAGGAATAACAAGGAACTCGTAGTGTCTATACCATGTACGGAACATTGTCTTTAGGATATCCTCATCCCTAACCCACAGTTGATAATAGCCTGCCTCAAGTCAATCTTCGAGAAACAACTGGCTCCCCTAAACTGATCAAACAAATCATCTATCCTTGGCAAAGGATACTTGTTCTTGATGGTGGCATGATTCAACTTCCGGTAATCAATGCATAACCTCAAAGAACCATCTTTCTTCTTAGCAAACAAGACCAGTGCACCCCACGGTGACACACTCGGTCGAATGAAACCCGTCATCCTTAAATAATTAAGCTGCTTCTTCAATTATTCCAATTCAACTGGTGCTATACAATATGGTGCTATAGAAATCGACGCAGTACCGAGCATTAATTCAATAGTAAACTCCACTTCTCGGTGTGGAGGCAACTCTGCAAATCCTCCAAAAACACATACAGAAAATCACAAACAACTGCAGGATAATCCCCTTCTACAACATCGTCTTCTTCGGCTAAAAGACTTGTAATGACCCGGTTATTTTCGTTCATTTCCTTTTTCTTAGATTTCACAGATATTTTTTTTTTTCGTTGATCTTTTCTTTTCTGAGTTCGGTTTCTCATCACTTAGTGTCATCTTAAGTGCTCAAGTATGGTTTCTGAGACTCTTTTCCTTGGATTGATGACTTCCTTTGAGAACCGAGTCATTTCCACATTTTCACTTTTTGGACACTATTCACTTTTCGTCTTTTTCCCGTTGTCACTTTGTTGACACAACCTTACTTTTCGTGTTCAGATTTGATTCTAGTTTTACATGCATCCATGATATTCAAGTTCCATACTATGTGTATTTTTATTTTTATAGAGAAGCATGCTAGTTGCTTACTTTTACGTAAAGGGCATGAATTCATAGTTTCTTCGGAAACATTCTTGATTTTTGGGGTTTTAGTGTAATTATGTAAAGTAATTATTTTTCGTCTTGGGGACTATTTTGCAATTTAATTTGGAAGATATTTTCAAAAAAGACCATTTTGCAATTAAGTTTGCAACATATTTAGAGGAGGGACCCCTTTGCAAATATTTTTGGGTTATTTTGGGATTATGGTTTTAAAGAAGGGTTTTTGTGCAATTGACCAAAGTTGTGTGTGTTGACCATGGTGCTAGTTCACATAGTGATTGGAGGATCTCTATATCCTCCACTCACATTTCATCTTCACCACTTTTATTATCCCTCTCTTGAAAAAAACCCTAGCCTCTATGGATGAAGCTTAAAGCCTTAAGCTGTGACTTTGTTTTTTGAGAGCCTTCCACTGATTTCCAAGCTTAATCTTGGAAATACTTTTTGTTCCCCTCATCCTCCTCTACATAACCCTTGAAGGGTTTGCCATTTTGTGTTGATTTGCCTTGGATTCGAGAGAAACACTTCTCTAGTGAGGTAGGGGGTGTTATAATTTATTATCTAAGTGTTTTACTTGCTTTTGTATGAAATATAAGTTGTATACATGTCTTTTATTAATTTGAGAAATTAATGATTTGTAATAGCTTGCATATAACTCATTTTAGACTTGGTATATGGCATGGCCATGACTTGATCTTTGTTATATATTAAATTGGGATGATTTAAATGAATTTTCAAATCTAGAGATTTAATGAATTTAATTTGATTTAAATTCTACTTAATTATATTTTTCTTGTATTCCATTTTAGACTTGATATATGGCATGACCATGACTTGATGCCTGTTATATATTAATTTGGGAGTATTTGAATAACTTTTGAAATCTAGAGATTTAATTAATTTAAATTAATTAAATTCTACATGATGATATCTTGCTTATCTTGCACTCTAGATTTGATATATGTGATGACTATGCTATGTCCTTTAATATATACTAATTTGACGTTATTTAGAATTGATTTGAAATCTAGAGAATTTAATTATTTTTGTTTAATTAAATTCTATCTAATTGTTTCATGGATTTAATTATATCGTAGAAATTGTTTCCATGTTTAAATTATGGATTTTGGACTTGTTGTATATTCACTTAGTTGTGTTTTAAGCATTAAATAACATTGTTGTTAAATTTATATTCATGAGAACTTGTTTCCAATATTGAATACATGATTGACTTGTGTAATGAATTGCACACTTTGTTTTTGACGTTATATATGCCATTTTAGAATTGAAACTCTAAGGCATGGATTGTGTGGTTTTAACCTACTTGTGCATCGAAGGTGATTTCGTGCATTATTTAAATTATGTATAAGTTGTGAACTTATTTGTTTATTTTGAAGTCATTTGGGACATTTTTATTGAGATATGGCTAGAGTTTGGCTCTAGTACGGGAGGTATGAGTTCTCCCTATTTTATAGTAAGCGATAGGGTGGTATTCCCAGCGGGTTAGTGCCCAGAATAACCGTTTAAGTCTTGGTTTTATCCGAGAAATGATGTCCAAGTCTTCGACTATTTGATTTCGCATTTAATTCCAAGTTGACAATCATGTTTAATTGTGACTTGTGGTTTTGGTTATTGGCAATTTATGTTGTTAAGTACATTGGTGCATTATGATTTTTAAGGAATCATTACATGTTTTTAATGTTGTTAAGTACATTTGTGCATTATGATTTTTAAGGAATCATTGCATGTCTTTAATGTTGTTAAGTACGTCTATGCTATATTGTTCAAATGTAACCTAGGAATGATCCTATAGATTCATTTGGAACATAAATGTTAGGTGGCATGGCCCACTTTTGTCGTTTTCGTATTTTAGATTTCAAGTTGATGGCTTTGAGAATCTATATCTTATTGCTTTGTATAGCATGCACTTATGTTATTTGAATTACATGAATGATATGATTTATTCTAGAAATGATCTAAGGTAGCTTAGGATGCTCTCTGAGTCTCACCTTTGGTATAGACGTTAGGTGGCATGATCCTTTTGAATTGTTTCATGTTAATGTAATAATCCGAAAGGGCAAACTTATATGATTGATGAAACCAATTCCTCAGGTATTTATCATGAGCAAGTTCAGGTTATCACTACATTTAGAAGTGGTAAAGTGGTTGATGATCAAGTTGAAAAAGGACAGGAAGAAAAAAAGAGGCTTAGGGTTCCCATTGTTCCTATCATTCATAATCCACATCCTAGGGATGTTTCCTCAAACTAATTTCCACAAACCACAACAGGAGTTAAAGGTTGAATCACTTCTTCATCTGCTCCCAACCTTGAGACAGCTTATGAGCTAAGAGTGCCTTATCCTGAACGTCTCAAGCAACCCTCCTACTTTAGTAAGTAAGGGGAGAAAATTCAAGATATGATAGAGGTCTTTAAACAGGTCAAAATCAATCTTCCTCTGCTTGATGCTATAAAGCAAATTCCCGCCTACTCCAAATTTCTAAAGGACTTGTGCACTCTTAAAAGAAAATCTAAAAGCCAAGTTCCCAAGAAAATTTGTCTCACCAAGCAAGTCAGTGTTATTCTTAAGTACAACACTCCTCTAAAGGTTAAAGATCCTGGTGCTCCTATAATTGCTTGCATTATTGGAAACAACGTGATAGAATGAGCACTGCTTGATCTTGGAGCGAGTGTGAATCTTATTCCTTACTCGGTGTATGAGAAGTTAGGTTTGGGATAGTTAAAATCTATGTCAGTTATTCTACAGCTTGTTGACCATTCTGTCAGACAACCACAAGGTAATGTTGAAGATGTATTCATAAAAGTGAACAATTTTTATTTTTCGGTTGATTTCTTAGTTCTTGATACAGAACCAATCCATGATTCCAAAAAGTATATTCCAGTTATTCTCGGTCGTCCTTTTCTAGCCACGACAAATGCTTACATTAACTATAAGACTGAAGCCATGGATTTATCTTTTGGGAATATGAAAGTCAAGTTAAACATCATTAATGATATTCATCATCCCCACGATGATAATGAATGCTTCTTCCTTGATGTTATTGATGAGTTGGTTAAGGAATCACTCCCAACTATTTTATCTAAGGATCCTTTAGAAGCTTGTTTGAATCATTTGGAGGAGGACTCCTGAACATATTGGGAACTACTCCAAAGAAGATTAAATCCTAATATGAAGGAGGTGGTTATGAAGGAAGTTGTAAAGTTCCTAGATCCGGGAATAATCAACCCTATCTCAGATAGCAAGTAGGTGAGTCCTACTCAGGTAGTACCTAAAAAGTCAGGTATTACAGTAGTTGAGAATTTCGAGGGAGAATTAGTTCCATAGCGTACCACCACTGGATGGCATGTGTGTATTGATTATCGAAAACTCAACTCTGCTACTAGAAATGATCATTTTCCATTACCATTTATTGATCAGATCCTAGAGTGGTTGGCTAGCCAGAGTTATTATTACTTCTTAGACAGATATTCTAGCTATAATTAGGTGGCCATTGATCCTAAGGATGAAGAGAAAACTACTTTCACTTGTCCATTCGGTACATTTGCATATAGATGGATGCCTTTCAGTTTGCGTAATGCGCCAGCTACATTCCAAAAGTGTTTGATATCTATCTTTTCAGACAAGGTTGAAAAGTTTCTCGAGGTCTTTATGGTTTAACTGGGGGATTGTTTTAGGACATATCATTTTAGAGAGAGGTATTGAAGTTGATAGAGTCAAAGTAGATTTAATCTCCAAATTGCCTCCTCCCACCCCCGTAAAGGGGGTGCAGTCATTTCTTGGGCACGCCGGGTTCTGTCGACGATTCATTAAAGATTTCAGCAAAATTTCTTGTTCTTTGTGTAATCTACTTACAAAGGACGCTCCTTTTGTCTTTGATGAATCATACTTAGAAGCTTTCCATAATCTTCGATCTCTTCTGTCTTTAGCTCCTATCATGAATCCTCCGAATTAGGCTCTTCAATTTGAGATCTCGTGTGATGTATCCGATTATGCTATGGGTGCTGTCTTGGGACAACGAGTAGATAAACTTCCTCATGTTATCTACTATATGAGCAAAACTCTTTCAGATGCATAATTGAATTATACCATTACTGAAAA
The DNA here is from genome assembly GCF_030987335.1 of Cornus florida. NCBI lineage: Eukaryota > Viridiplantae > Streptophyta > Magnoliopsida > Cornales > Cornaceae > Cornus > Cornus florida. The sequence goes on from NW_026775577.1 coordinate 70,265,668, forward strand.
AGAGTTTCTTGCAATTGTCTTTGCTTTGGACAAATTCAGATCCTATCTGTTGGGTTCTAAATTAGTGATCTATTTTGATCATTCTGCTTTGAGACATCTTCTCTTCAAAAAGGAAACCAAAACCCGTCTGATTAGATGGATCCTCTTGCTTCAAGAGTTTGATTACGAAATCTGGGATAAGAAAGGGTCAAAGAATGTGGTAGTTGACCATCTTTCTAGAATTCTGATTGAGAATATCTCAACTTTACTTCCAGTTTGTGATTCCTTTCTGGATGAACAGTTATTTAGGGTTTCTCATATGAATTTGCCTTGGTTTGCTGATATTGTGAATTATCTCATAATAGGCAAAATTCCTTTATCTTGGTCAAAGCCGGAAAAAGATCAGTTTTGCTCTTAGATTAAGATACACTATTGGGAAGATCCACAGCTCTTCAAGTATTGTGCTAACCATATCATTCATAGATGTGCTCTTGAGAGTGAGTTTCATAGTATTCTGACCTTTTGTCACAATTTGGCTTGTGGAGGTCACTTCAGTGCAAAGAAAACTGTAGCAAAAATTCTTCAGTATGGTTTCTTTTGGCCTTCACTTTTTTGGGATGTTTATTTATTTTGTAGGTCATGCATTTGATGCCAGCAATTAGGATCAATTTCTAGAAGAGACATGATGCCCTTAACTTCAATCTTAGTCATTGAGGTTTTTGATGTATAGGGTATTGATTTCATTAGTCATTTTGTCTAGTCAAATAAAAATGAGTACATTCTTGTGGCTATTGATTATGTGTCTAAATGGGTTGAGACAATGGCTACTAAAACTGTCGATCACACAGTCATGGTTGAGTTCATTCAAATGAACATTTAGTCGGTTTGGTATGCTACGAGCTATTATTAGTGATAGGGGTGCTCACTTTTGTAATAGGTATTTCCGTACTTTGGTACAAAAATACTTCATCACTCATGAAGTTGCTACTCCCTATCATCCCCAAACAAGTGGCCAAGTTGAAATATCCAATCATGAAATTAAGGGAATTCTTAAAAAAATGGTTGAACCAGATCGTAAGGATTGGTCATTCAGACTAAATAATGCTTTGTGGGCTTACCGAACAACTTTTAAGACTCTGATTGTTATGTCACCTTATCATCTCAGTTATGGTAAAGGGTGTCATCTTCCTATAGAGTTAGAGCATAGAGCTCTCTGGCCATAAAAAAGCTTAATTTTGATATGACCTCTGCTAGCTCTAACAGGAAGCTTCAACTAAGTGAGCTTGAAGAATTGCGTCATGATGCTTATAAGAGTGCTAAAGTTTATAAATCAAAGACCAAAGCATTTCATGACAAGCATATCTTACGTAAGACTTTTGAGCCTGAGTAAAAGGTTGGGTTGTTTAATACACGACTGAAACTTTTTCTTGGAAAGCTTAAGTCAGGTTGGGAGGGTCCATACATAATTAGTTTTGTTACACCCTATAATGCAATAGAAATACAAGATTGCAAGACTGGACGAGTATCCAAAGTCAATGGACAGAGATTAAAACCCTACATTGAGGGTAAGATGCAGAGAGGCACAGTTGAGGCAGTGGAACTTCATGATCCTATTTACTTGGACTAGAGAGGTCACTTATCGTCAAGCTAGCGACGTTATACTTAGCATTTGTATGTTGTACTTTAGTTTCTTTTATGCTTTTATTTTTATTTTATTTGGTTTTTGTTTTTGCTTTTAATAGTTAGGTTTTATTTTTATTTTAAATTAATTTTAGATTAATCAAAGAAAAATAAAAATTGAAAAAATACAAAAATACAAAAAATATATGTTCTCCAGAGCTGGAGCTTTCTTTCTGAAGCTCTAGCCTCAACTATCCAAAACTCGAGCTCACAGCTGCTGAGGTCTAGTAATTCTCCATCATTAACTTTAGGGTTTTTACGGCAAGGCTTGAGCTTTATAGTTCCACAGCTCGAGCCCAGGGTTCTAAAGTTTTTATAAACCCGATAGTTTTTCTTCTCTCATTCTTTATCTCTCTCTTTAATCAAAGTTTTCTTCTCCATCCTTATTCACCATGATCTTTGACATTCCCCTTCTAGATCTGCAAGTTCTAATCAAGTAAATCTTTTCATCTTTATTCTCTTTCCATTGCTTCCTTCATAGTTGCATAAATTTCTAGCTATTAAATAGGAAACTATGAGTTTCTTTATGGATGAATGATTATTTAGTTTTTATGAGTTGTCTACATACTATGGATGTTTAAAGGAGTCATTGGTTGATCTATAGATTGATTCTTGAGTCTATGTTGGTGCAATTTCAAGTATAGCTCGAGCTCTGAACTGTGAAGCTCGAACCTTAGTTCAAGCTCGAGCTTCGAAAGGTTAAGCTCAAGCTTTGATTCCCAGATTGTTGAGTTGGTTGAATTTTGGTGATTTGAGGGGAGTTCTTTGAAGAGTACTATCAATTGAGATTTGAGATGGTTCATCTTGCTCCTTCTAAGCATGCTAGGGTGACTAAAGGTATTTTGCCCAGTGCTTAGAAGACTTTTCCAATTTCCTATGAAATGACCTTTGATTATAAGGCGTTCATTACTGATCCTCGCACTAGATAGGCTACAAAATCCTTTAGTTATCGGCACCTTCTATATCTTATGGTTCCTATTACTCAGATTGTTTATCCTCTTCATGTTTGATTATTTAATCTCAACCATGTTTATAGTGAGAATGACCCTTAGGAGCTTAAAACTGTGATAGATGGGCATGAGTTGATTGTTAATCCTAGTGCAATTGCTGAAACTCTGGAGTGTTATCATAAGCTTCCCCAGGTGGTAGATGAGAGGCGTAGTTATCCTAATTATAAGCCTTTTCCTAGGGTACCAATTACAGAGAATTTGATTCAAGGGTTGTGTGTTGGTAGGTTTGCCAAAAGAAAACACAGTAGTACTACCAAAGCTAAGATTCCAAAAAGGTTATGGATTTTGGATTTTATTATCTCTGCTAATTTTCATCCTCTTGGACATAAGAATATTAGGAATACTGATTTTTTTCAGGCACTTTATGCTATTCAGTTTGAGCATTGGTATTCATTTTCCCGGATGATATTCTGCAAGTTGCTTGAGTTTTGGTCTGAGATTGGACCTCATAAGAATGTTCTAACCCATAAGCTACATTTTCCATATATGATTACCGGGCTATTAAAGCTACAGGGTTTTGTGGTGGATAAAAAAGAGGAGTCTTGTGACGAATATCCTCTGTTTGGAATGAAGGAATGGAATAAAGTTTGGGCACATATACCAGCAAATCGCCACAGTGCAGTGGAATTTGGAGATGATGGTTATGTAATAGTTACTACTAGAGTGGAGGATGAGGGCGATGATAAGGCCGCAGAGAATGAGATGGATACCTCTGATGGCCAGGCACCATAGAGGAGGCAGGTAGCCCTGCATAGCCTGAGAGTTCTTCTCAGGCTGAGATTCGAGAGTTACATGCCAGAGTGGCAGAGCTACAAGCTGGACAGACGATGCTTAGAGAGATGTTAACTGAGCAGTGGAGCATTATGGATGAGCTATTACGCCGCACTCCGCCTGCTGGTTCTACTTTTACCGACCCTTCGCCATTTCTTGCAGATTAGTTGTATAGGGCTTCTCTATATTTGTTTTTACTAGATAAGCATCTTTTGTTGACTAGGGCAGTATTTTTATATATTTCATTCTATATGCTGTATTTTTGCCTAAGTCTGTTGTTTAAAGCATTGTACTGCTCATAATTATATATGCATGTTTTTTCCTTATTCTACACTTGTGTTGATATTTGTTGCCATATCTGAGCTGTATAATTGTTATTTCTCTGTTATTACTCCATATACTTGATACTCTGATGTGTGTTAGAGTTTGATGATTTTGCTAGGTACTAAGGACTAAATTTGGGGGCGACTTCTCTATTTTACTCTTTTGTGCTTCATATTGGTTTATCTTTGCTGGTTTGGGGTAGTATGGTAATATCTTTCTAACTCTCCTTTGTTTTCACACATTAAGGTAAGGGAATTTCAATTTTTTTATGAGGATATATTGAACACAAGGTCATGAATTTTTTTATATTGAAAGCATGATTTTGACTCTGTTGATTGTCAAGACTTCTTTATACAGTCTGATGTTAGTTAGAGATGGCTTGTATGACAAAGTTATGTTAAAAAGGAATTTTTAAAAATTTTTGAAATCAGTTGGTGGCCTGTGGTCCACTTTGTCAAGATAATTATTATTTGATGATTTTGATATTTGAAATACTTCACTTTGTACATATTCACACTTGCATGAATTCTATGGGGTATGAACTGGAAGTCTTGTTTTGTTTTGAGTTAAACTGAGATGAGCAGGTGAATTTGATGAATTTGAAAACCAAGGTATAAAAAATATATAGAGAAAGAAAGAATTGGTATGTATACAATAAATGAAAAAAAAAATTATTCACTAATGTGAAAGCAATGAAAAAAAAAAAAAAAGTAAAGAAAAGAAGTACAAGTTTAGGTCTGTACCTAAATTGCTTGAAAAATTAAGTCCTTAGGTGTGTGTTCTGACACCTAATGCCCTAAAACCATCTGGTTTGGGAGTCATTGGCTGAAAGCTTGTAATATAAGGGGTTTAGGTTGCCTAGATTACTTGAACAATTAGGTCCGGAGGGGTGCTTTATCACTTAATGCCCTAAAACCGTCTAGTTTGGGAGTCATTGGTCGAAAGTTCATTACATGGGTGATTTAGAAAGCTTAATAAACTTGAGCATTGCACAGTATCCTTTTTGAAAAATGTATACTTGTAGAAAATATAAAAAAAAATACCTTGGGAATTGGAATTTGAAAATTTTACCTGTAAATTGAGGGATAGTGTTAGACCAAGAAGGGAGGGGGTGAATTGGTCTAAGTAAATTCTTTCCTTTTTTCAAGTAAACTTCAAAATCAAAACAAACTTAAGAAAAGGATAAGAACTAAAACACAGCATAACATAAGATTTACAAGGAAACCCTCTCAATAGGGAAAAACCTTGGTTCTTGGCTCCAACTCCATTAGGTGTATGTAAGTTATTACACACTCAGCTGTCTCACTCTCAGTACACTCCTTGTACAAGTAAGAACATTGACTTTCACACCCATTACACACACACTAGCTCTTCAACAACACTTGCTGTATGCAAGTAGTTACTCACTTAGTTGCCCCACTTTCCATACACCTTGTACTAGATAAGACACTGACTTTCACTCCCTCTACGCATATACAAGCGTCAAGAATGTGCACACAAGCACTCCCCCTGTCCTAAGCAACCCTGCTTGGACTCACAAGCTATCAGTAGCTATATCGACAATGGAATAAGGTGTTAAAACACCAAGAACAATGTATTTAAGCTGCTATAATAGATAAGAGTGAATGCATAGCCTTAAGTAAATCACAATGTGAAAACCCTAACTTTTACACTACACCAAAAAGGATTGAACTGTAAATCACAATGCAGCTTCACTTGTAGCTCACAATAGGTTCCCATAGCCTTGAATAAGCTCAACTAACTTGTTTAAATCAATCTTGGAGAATGGACAGCAAGTATACAACAATTTCAGTACATAAGGCTTCAAAACCCTAGACAAGGGTAAATCTATCAAATCACCCTGTAGCTTCACCACTGACTGTTTTTCTATATTCACAGCCTTGATATCATAAAATAAACTTACTTAATAGGTTATAACAGTTAATGAAGCAAAGCATAAGAATCTCAGTTGATACTAGACTTGAAGAACTCTAGACCTTAGCTTCCAAGCACTCAAGGGCAGTTCTATCAAAACACCTGAACCTTGATCAAATGCCGGTTCTCATAGTTACATATATTCATAATACACTTGCCCAAACAATATCTTCAGTAAGCTCAGTAAGATTGGGTCATTAAATTATAAAATCAGTAGCAACACAGTTTCTGCAGGGTCTAATTTGGTGATGCTATAATGCCTCTATTCCGAGGGTATAATAGGTATTCTATGAGGTCTCAGGCCTTGAAAGTACTCTCTTAACCTTATATTATCTTCACATAAAAATACTCTCTTAACCTTCTACTATCTTCACACAAAATTCTAAATGTCAAGCACAAGAAGATAAATATAAATTTAAGCCCCAAAATCTATTCACAGCTTGTTTTTGCAGAATAACTCCAACTAACAGCAATGACAATACACAAACACTATAATAGCTCTTGTTCTACTTTCATCACTATACTCTTACTTCCCAAACATACCTTACACTTACTCAACATATTAGAATCAATAACAAAGCAAGGTAAAACAATTTAATGCAAAATTCAAAAGCTTACAACACACAAAAGGATTGTTTTAGCTTAAGACATCAGAAACTTGATTCTAAGGGTAGTTCTGGAATTTTGACCTTGTTAAGGACTTGTTCAGCTTCTTAGAGTCTTGTATAATCAATATACTCATGTTCAAATGAAATACACAGTGATTGAACCATGGTATCACAATACAGTTCTCAAATCTCAGCAACACAAGTTTAACACCTTAGTTTAGTGAGGTTCTTAATGTCAAAACTGAAACTAACCAATTTTCTGAGGTGAGTCTAATTTTAACAGCTTTAAATTATCAAGTTAATCATGCTCAAATGTTAAACATAGGGCTTATAGCTTAATAAATCAAGAGAGTAGACCACAACAGCTATTTCATCTCAAAATACTCAAATATCAAGCTCTAAGGTACCAAATTTTGAAGTAGTGAGTATTTGAGCTTATACCAGATCTCAGCAGATGCAAATAGGTGTATTAGACTTGTTATAACCTTCACTTACCACCTCAAGCCTCTAGAACCAAACTTGACCCCTCAATATAGCATTGACAGCAGCCTTAATTCAGTAGTAGCATCAGTACAATAGGTCTTCACAAGTTCAGCTTGAACATGGTATTTTCTGAGATTAAAATGAGCTTACATAAATGAAATTATCACTCAGAAATACCCATTTAACATCTCTTCTCGTTTCACTTCAAGAGCAGCCTCTCTCTCAGCTTTAGAAATGTATTTTTAGGCCCTAAACCCTAGTAGCAGTTGTAGCTTACCTTTTATACACACACCCTTTGATGATGAAGCCCTAAAATAAGTGGATAAGATTGAGTTGAGGTCCTCCAATCCTTGAGCAAAGAAATTATGACATTGTAAAGGAGATAGTACCATTTTGCCCCTTGCCAACTCACCTTGAAAAGCATATACCAGCTCACAATATCAATATGTATATGTATATATATTTGAAAAGCCTTTTTGATCTTGATCCCTAAGAAATGTAAAGCTGGCCATATTCTCTCACTTTAGAACCACTATGCTCATGTCAGGACTATGTAGCATCACATAAAATTACACTAATGCCCTTCTAAAAACCTTTTGGCAGAACAATTAAAAACACTCTGCTGTCACTTTGATTGGCCAGTCACATTGAGTATTTGAGCTCACATACATAATGTAGCTTCTTAGATAAATGAAGTATGAATATTGAAATATGTATAAAGACAAAATGCGTTTGACAAGTGCTGTAGGCAGAATGTAAGTGTTGTCACAGAATTCATAACATACAAGGGCTGCATTAACTTCTTTGATAATTTTTGTGAGAAATATGCCTTTATCAGTTAGAAATTCATTGAAAGAGCCTCCACTATATGTCAAACATCCACTTGACCATGCCTCAACATATCAATGTGCTAATCAAATTGCTTTGAACCCCTTTTGACATGCATGTTGTCATTAAAAGAGAAAACCTCAAGATAGGCATCTTTGAAACCAATAAAGTCCCCCTTTTGCCTTTTAATGACAAAACCCTAACATTCTTGGCCTTTTTGACATTGAAAATCATAAAGGTCAAGGGACTAACAATGAACACTTGTGGAAAATATCTTCTTAAGTAAAGCCTTTTAGCAAAGATTACAAGGTGAGAACACCATTGTACATGTCCAATTCTGCTTCCATTAAATTTCTTTAAGAGAAGAGCATTAACACATACACTTGGAGTCAAGGTGAACATCAATTAAAGTGCAATATAAGATCTGATTTCAGTACTGAACAGTCTGAAATTAAGATTTTAAGTCAAGAAGGTACTTTGTCATGGTGAAATAGCTTCCAAATGGGCTTAACCTTGATCTTCTCAATCTTTAATTGTCACATTATACTTGTTCATGAAATAACATCAAGGAGAAAGACAAGATACAGCAAAGACACATTATAAAGTATCTCACTGCAGACTTCAGTCAAAGGTTTTCTGAAAAACTATTCAGAGAGTAAATTTGGGATTTTACACCATTATAGATCTGGACAAAACTCTCCCAAGCATATATATGATGAATACTTCAAGACCATCCAGTTATTCAGGGGGCACCCTTAAGAGATTAGTGGTGAATGCTTAAAAACATTGCTTAAAATCACTTTCACATGTTGTATTTTGCTGCACTAGAAACACTACTGATCTGAAGGGTAAAAATGAAATTTTATGATATCTCTTCTTGAATTCAGTTCTTACAACATTGATTCACCACTAAGCTCATTATCAGATGATGTATAGGCATGAAAAATAATAAATGATGACCAATAACTTCAGTCTAAACCACTTCTGCAGAAAATTCTAAGTGTTTTAATACAAGGAACAAACATGAGCTGCAATCACCTTTCTGAAGATTTATTACTTATCAGTGAAACATTGATGTTCACATGTTGAGAGAACACAATGGAGTATGATTATAAAAGGATAAGTCTCATTTTTCAGATCAAAAACCAGATAATAGTGCAGAATAACAGATTTAAGCAAATAAGAGTACCTTTAGCTTAAACTAGATCAAATGATTGCTTCTAGTGGATGTCAAGTGATTACTTGCACCTGAATTGATCCTGAAGAAGTTCCAGAAAATACATCAAGGACATTTAACTCTTCATAGTAAATAATTTATCTCTGAGAGGGGGTGGCCTTGTAGAGGTCTGAAGCTGACACCTAAAAATAAAACAGTGATCATAAGTAGCCTTGTCTCTGAGAGGAGGTGGTTTAAAGAACTTTGAAGTTGGCAATTAAGAATAATAAAGTAATGATCTTGAGAAGCCTTATCTCTGATAACACTATCAGTTTTGAAACCTTTTTGAAGACCAAGCAGTGAGACTCTTTTATGAATGGCAAACTTGAGAGTCCTTGAATTGATAAAGAGTTGAGTACAGAACTTCCTTGAGAGTGAACCTTTAAATTTTGATAGCCTTGAGCTTTTTCACCAATGCGTTGATTTTGAGTTTCTATTCTCATCTTTAAATGAAGTAAACAATTATCATCCCAACTTCTTTCAATACTCAAGTTACAGATCCTGGGAGTTATACATGCAAACATTTATATTGAGAATAGCTTTAAGGATGGTTTCAACTTTTTGATCTTAGTGTAGGATTTCTTGGCTTTGCATTTCAGAGACCAAGGTTTGCTTAACTTCTTCAGAACATAACCTTGTAAGATACATGAACGATTCAAATTAAAGGTAGAGAGTATTGTATATTTAATCTTAGATAAAAAATTGGATTGTCTGCAATATTAAGATTGAACTTCTGGTGAATGAGGGTTTTGAATTTCTTTTTATTATAGCCAGCCTTAACTTCAGAATCTTGTTCAATTTCACTTCCACCAGTCAAAGGCATTTGATAGCCTTCATTTTCCCTTGATCTGAGCTTCACTATGGTCAACACCATAAGTGAGAATGAAACCAAACTTGAAAGTTCAGCCTTCAGCAATTCAATACACACATCTTCTTAAGCTTTAGTACAATGAGTGGACACAACATCTCTTGAAATACTTGATGCTTCTGATTCTTCAAAGTTTTCATTTGTTTCATAGATAGACTCAAGAGTGTTCCACACATCCTTTGATGATTTATCATTCCTGACTTTTATGAAAACTAGTTGGTTAAGACCACTAATCAATACTTGTCTTGCCCTGAGATCATTGCAAAAAAAATCTTCTCTGCCTTAAACTTTTCTACCATTGATAATTGCATCCCAAATATCATAAGATAAAGACATAAGGTAAGTGTAATGACCCGGTCATTTTCTTTCCTTTCCTTTTCTCAGATTTTCATGGATATTTTTTTTCCATAGATCTTTTCCTTTATGAGTTCGGTTTCTTGTAACTTAGTGTCATCTTGAGTGCTCGGGGATGGTTTCCGAGACTCTTTTCCTTGGATTGACGACATCCTTTGAGGACCGAGTCATTTAGAATAGATTTGAAATCTAGAGAATTTAATTATTTTGTTTAATTAAATTCTATCTAATGGCACCATGGATTTATTGGTATTTTAGAAGTTGTTTCTATATTCAAATCATGGACTTGAACTTGTTATGTATTCACTTTGTTGTTATCTTTATATTCATGAGAACATGTTTTCTTTATGGAATATATTGATGCCATGTGTAGTGAATTGCACACTTTGTAATTGACATTATGTATGTCATTTTAGAATTGAAACTCTAAGGCATGGATTGTGTGGTTTCAGCCTACTTGTGCTTGGAAGGTGTTTTCATGCATTATATAAGTTATGTATAAGTTGTGAACTTATTTGGTTTAATTTTAGAATCTTGGAACATTGTTGAGTTGAGATGGCTAAGGTTTGGTTCTAGTACGGAGACGTGAGTCCTCTAAGTTGTTGAGATAGTGCGCACTTAGGGTGGTCTTCCCTGCGGGTTAGTGCCCAGAATAACCATTGAGGTCTCAACAGAATTTCGAGCTTAGATGTCCAAGTCTTCCATTATTAGTTTTCACATTCAATTCCATGTTAACAATCATGTTTATATTATAACTTGAGGTTTTGGTTATTGACGATTTTGATGTTGTTAAGTACAACCATGTTTATAATTTTAATGAATCATTTTGATGTTGTTAAGTACATCTATGTTTTATGATTTTTGTGAATCATTTTGATGTTGTAAAGTTTATCTATACTAAATTGCTATATTTAGTTGATTACACACTTTTAGATTTCTAGTTGATAACCCAGAGAACCTATGTCTTGATGTGTGGTATTAGATATTCTAATTATACTAAATTGTTATATTTAGTTGATGTTGCATTTTAGACTTCAAGTTGATTACCTTGAGAATCTATATGTTGTTGCTTTGTGAAAGCATGCTCCTATGTTATTGCCTTGTCTAAGCATGACCCTATGTTGCTAAAATTGCATGAATGAGGTGATTGATGCTAGAAATGATCTTAGGTAGCTAGGATGCTCCTAGAGTCTCACCTTTGACATAGACGTTAGGTGGAATGAACCACAATAATTAAATCATGCAAACTTGTAAAACGTAGGTCAATGCATGCTCATTTCCTACGAGTAGCTTTATTTTACTCACCCCTACAATACTGGGGCATATTTCAGGTACAAGAACCAAGGTTGCGATTCTCGTCATGCTTGGATGATTGGTGGACTTGAAGATTTTCATTTCTTGTAAAGGTTGGCTTGAAAAGCCATTTGTAGCCTTATATGTCAAAATATGTATATTTGAATTTAAACATGTAATGTGTACACGAGTGCACTCTTTTCAATGTATTTGACATGTATGAGATGAGGCCGGAGGCCAATGACATGTATTTATATCCTATGTAGTTTTTGACTTCATGAAATATTATGAAAATATTGAAAAATGTTAAGTTATTGTCTCACTATGTTTGCATCAAGTGTGGGAATTCCGTTTTGATTCTTCCGTAGGATCTCATTAATCATGCATGAAGTGCGGCCAAACGGTAATTTCCAATCATTTGTTAATTTTGGTTTTCAAAATATCCATTTCAAATTCATTTTCGCCTTTTTGGCCATTGGGGGGTCGGATTTTAACTCAACCATTTCTGGGAGCCGGGACCATTCCCACCCGCTCAAAATTACTTATTACATTTGTGTGCATATTTGTTTCAGCCTAGAAGTGCATTTGGGGTCAAATGTATGTTTGGTGCAAATTCACATTTTTGCCGTTTTGAGTCTAAACCGAGCATAAGGGCATTTTTGGGTTTTCACTTGAAAAATAAAGTTTTCTTTTGGCATGGTTGGCTAGAAAACATGATTTTGAGGGTAGTTTCTTCTTTGTGTTTTTCTCAAAAAGGCCCAGAAAGTCCTTAAAATTGCATTTCAAGTCAGCATTTCAGGAGCAGCCTACAAAAGTTCGAGCGCTCTAAAGGGGGGGTTCAAGCACTCTAACTTTGGGCAGAATTCTCGGGGCAATTTTTGAGTGCTCAAAGTCCTTGTTCGAGCACTCGAAGTGCTGTTCACAGGAGTGTGTGTGTCTTGGTTCAACACTGCACCTCCGACTTCAAATCATCATATCTTCTTTGTTTTAACTCTGAATTGGTCTATTCTTGAGTCTAAATTGATCGCGTCGAAATAAGCTTTCCAATGGTACTAATTAGAGCTTCATATTCTTCTTGTGGCTCAAGTTATTCAAGTTTTAGTAAGGTAGTGTTTGTTTTTGGTTCGAACCGGGATAAAGTTTCCCTTCCTTCGACTTCAGAACTTGATATTTTTGTCGTCCGGACTCCAAATCATGCGATTCTTGAGTCTATTCTTGTTGATTTTTCATTATCTTTCCAGTGGTGTGCACTGTGGCACCCATTTCAGTGTGAAATGACCATTTTAGCCCTAGGTTCATTCTTATCCATTTTTAAAATGTTGCTTCCGCATTTACTTCCTTTGGGTTTTGTGACCTCGTTGAGGGTGACATTGGTGTCTTAGAAGAGTGTTGTATCTCTAGAGACCATTGTTCTATATTTTGCTTCTACATTTTGGATCCGTATTGGGTCATCACTAGACACACTGGGTTAAAAAATCCAGGGTCGTCACAGGTGGTATCAGAGCTCCTAGATTTGAATACCTTGGATGAAGGGTTTTGGGTGCATATCATGCTTATGCTGCCATGCTCTACGTGTCTATATGTTTCGTGATAACATGTTTATGTGCTCATGTGTTATGTGGTATATATAGTATACCGTTTGTTTAAGCATAATTTTATTCTAATGTAAAGAGCATGACATGTGATGTGTGCTAGATTAGAATTGTATATGTATTGTTGTGTTGTATATTTGGCAGGACTTGGGATTAGTCATTGGATGGTTGAGTTGAGATTGAGTCGTTTGGTGAGTTTTCACTTAGTACGATGGTTGGTGAAATTGGTTTCATTTTAGCATTCTTCTTTGAGGTTGTTGGTGATTGTCCACATGGTTTTATGATAGTATAGGTTGTTGTCGACCTAACATTGGTTTGAGGTAGGTGGTGAGACACCTTTTGTTTAGGCTCTCGTGAGGTGAGTCCTTTGGCGTTGCCATAGTGCTGGATTTGTTGGTTTTGGGCCACGATGAGGTCATGGACCTCTTAGGATCCTTAATTATTTTAGAAGGTTCCTCTGAGATTACAATTTTTGTGGGCGGGTACGTTGTGGGCGGGTGCATGGCACTGTCATGCTACCGTAATGGCTAGCTACAAGTGCAGTTCGGATGGAATCAATGTTGGTTTTGTTGTGATAGGCGTTGTCCTTTTGGTTGGTGATGATATGAGTTTTGTTTTGAACGTCTGGCGCTGTGACTGAAATTGATGGTCATTTTGAGGACGATTTTGGAGATTGATTCGGTTGTCTAATTGTATGGCTAAAGTAGCCATTTTGTTTAAGTTCTCTTTGTGTGATGATGCTTTTGGGATCGAGTCGATTGATTGATGTTTTGGGTTAGTGAGAGCATTACATTGCTAGTGTCATTCATAGTGTCACCTTTAGATTCGGAGTTGGATTGTTGGAGTCTTACCATTGTGGTAAAGGGTCACCTTTGTTTTGAGACAGGTTGTTGTCGCATTGGTTTTGGAGTCAATTTATGGCTAGGAATTGTCCTTTCTTTTACCTAGACACTCTAGGACACGATGTCCATAGGGTTCATTGTTGTATCATTTTGTTTTATTTAGTTTCGCTTACTACCATGTTAGTAGTATGATTTGTGATGTTGTGATGCATAAGTAGGTGGAAGTGTATCCTCATTTGTTTCCTTGTTGTATGGCATTAACATGCCTTCTTTATATGCTTAGAGATGCCATGTTGTTATTACGCTTTAGTGACATACTTTTCTGCTTACGTGGAGACGTGTTGCATGTACCTTTGATTTTTATCTATGTGAGTAGATTTATTTCTTGGTAGTTGCATTTCCTTGTCATATGCATAACATCCAGGTTTGGTTTTCCCCATTCATTTCCCTTAGTCGCACGTAGTGTGTATGTGGGTTTCCACGAGGATTTTGTGTTGGTTCGTGTTAGGGACTTCACGAGGAGTGAGTCTCTTCTCTTCATTGCAGTGTGCACAGCTTTGGGGTTGGTTGGTCCGTGAGGATCACTATCGTTGTCTTAAGTCCTTGGTGAGGATTTGATGGATTTTGGTCGACTTACTTCCAAGTAGGGGGTGAAGTTTTTGACCTTGCTTTCTTTCATTTCAGAGATGGAGACGTGGTGTTGTCCTTCTTAGGACTGGTGGTTCCCTTTCTTTCATGTCTTCCCTTGGGGAGTTTTCCAGTGGTTGTTGACAGGTTGTGGTGCTCAGAGTGAGTGGATTAGTGTGAGATCATTTTTCGCGGACTTGTGTCCATATCATTAAGGATTTGTTTGATTCGTGAGGTGAGCTCGATGCTCTTTTGAGGATGCCTTTTGGAGACTTGTTTCAGTTTTGGAGACCTTGATGTGGTTGACTCTTAGGAAGAGTTTTGAAGGATTGTTGTTGGATATGGTTTGTTTATGGAGTTTTCTCGTCCTAGTTACGGCTAGGCGTAACTTTGAGGAATCGTAGTTCTGATGATTGGTTGTGGATCAAAAATTGAGGAATTTTTATTTAACTCGGTGTTTCCAAGTACGGTTTTGAGAGATTCATTTTGTGACCTTGGTTGTTGGCATTTTGATGTATGTGCCACTTTGTGGACTTGTATTTCAAGGATTTAGTTATCTATGATAGGGATGCGGATCTGATGTTTGATTACGGTGTAGTCTTGTAGTTGATCTGTTTCAGGGAGATATGAAGGACTTTCGATGAAATGTCTTATCGTGAGGTTCGTTTTGATTTCTGTAGGCGTTGACTTGCTTGTCAGGTTTTGGATTCCTGATTAATGTTGTTAAAAGGGGTATTTTAAGACATTGGAGATGTTGGTTTTGCTGTGTCGAGGATTTGGGGCCTTAAGCATAGCGGTACCTATAGCATTGTTGTCAGAGTTTTGGAATTGGCCAGGATGGTCTAGCCGGACATCTTTAGACCATATCTCAACTCTCACAAAATGTTGGTCCCCGTAGTGCTTTTGGTAATGATCATTTTTGACATTGACGTCATTTGTATCGAGAGGTTTCATGGGTAAACCTAGTGAGGGGCAGGTTATGAACTAGTGCCTTATACTGTCATGCTACTGTGCAAGTTGTGTGTTATGGGAGAGTACTAGTTGCCGTCGATGCTACCTTACTGACCAGTAAGTGTGGGCGGGCATTAGGTACTGTCATTGCTACCACACATTTAAGTGCGTCGTGGGCGGGTTTTGGTCACTATTCGTACTGCCACGTTGTGTTTGCTCTGTACCCTGATTTGATACGTGATTATTTTGGAGTCCTTTTTGGATGTGTTTTGGATCTGTTTGATAGTTCGTCAAGAGGGATGCTTACGGTTGTGGTCTTCCGTTCCTTTGTTTGACCTTGGGTTCTGTATGTGACCTTTGACTTATTGTGTGGCCATGTAATCACTTTTCTTTTGAGAGGTTGTCTTGTCATGAGCACGTGGGTGCAAATGACACTAGGTTGTGGGGTTCCTTTCAGCTTTGGGGTCGCTGGTGTAGCATGTTGTGTAGGATACTCGGAGATGTACTCTGTAGTTTTCCTGGTTTCGCCTTTTGTTGGTTGGGGCTAGATTTCGGGGATGAAATCCCTTTAAGGTAGGAAGGTTGTAATGACCCGGTCATTTTCTTTCCTTTCCTTTTCTTAGATTTTCACGGATATTTTTTTTTCCGTAGATCTTTTCCTTTCTGAGTTTGGTTTCTTGTAACTTAGTGTCATCTTGAGTGCTCGGGGATGGTTTCCAAGACTCTTTTCCTTGGATTGACGACTTCCTTTGAGGACCGAGTCATTTTCACATTTTCACATTTTCACTTTTGTGACACTATTCACTTTCGTCTTTTTCTCAGTTGTCACTTTGTTAGCATAACCTCACTTTTTGTGTTCGGATTTGATTCCGGTTTTGCATGCATCCATGATATTTAAATTCCATATTATGTGTATTTTCACTTTTGTAGAAAAGCATGCTAAGTGCTTACTTTTCTTATAAAGGGTATAGATGCCTGACCTTTTGTAATTTTCTTAACTTTTGAGGTTTTTGTGTACTTACTATAAAGTAATTATCTTTCGTCTTAGGGACCATTTTGCAATTTAATTTAGAAGATATTTTCAAAAAGGACTTTTTTACAATTTTCAAAAAGTGTGACAAGTGTCACACTCTCATTGGTCCACTTGTTGACATGTGTGTGGAAACACCTTGAGGCCTTGGATGAGGACAAGTGGAGGGTGGAGAATTAACCACTTGTTCGCCTTGGATTGGTGCACTTGCTGGCTTAGATGGTTAACAAGTGTAGGTTTTGGATTAAGCCTACAATGGATGCTTGGATGAGTGACAAGTGTAGGCTCACAATTTGATCTTGCATTAGTGTGCGTGTGTGAGGTACTGTAAGAGCATATAGTGAGTGAAAGCTCTCTTTCCCCTCCACTCATATTTCATCCTCCTCATTTTTCATTTCCTCCCTCTCTTGTAAAGAAAACCTAGCCTCCATGGATGGAGCCTAAAGCCTTAAGCTTTGACCTTGATTTTTGAGAGCCTTCCATTAATTTCCAAGCTTGAACTTGGGAATACATTTTGTTCCCCTCATCTTCCTCTTCATAACCCTAGAAGGGTTTGCCATTTTGTGTTGATTTTGCTTTGGATTCTAAAGAGACACTTCTCTAGTGAGGTAGGGGATGTTATAAGGTTATATTTTTGTTTCTTGCATGCTATTGATGCTTTTATAAGTTGCATGCAAGTTTTTGCTAATTTGATAAATTAGTAATTTATCATATCTTGCATATAAATCATTTTAGACTTGGTAAATGGCATGGCCATGAGTTGCTCTTTGACATATGTTAATTTGAGATGATTTAGATGAGTTTTCAAATCTAGAGATTAAATGGATTTAATTTGATTTAAATTCTAGTAAATTGTGTTTTGTTTGTATCCCATTATAGATTTGAGATATAGTATGACCATGATTTGGTGCTTGTTATATGTTAATTTGGGATCATTTACATAACTTTTAAAATCTAGAGATTTAATTAAAATTGAATTAGTTAAATTTTATATGAAGGTATCTTGCTCATTTTATACTTTTGACTTGATATATGTAATGAGCATGCTATGTTGTTTAACATAGATTAAATTGAGGTTATTTGGAATAGATTTGAAATCTAGAGAATTTAATTATTTTGTTTAATTAAATTCTATCTAATGGCTCCATGGATCTATTGGTATTTTAGAAGTTGTTTCTATTCAAATCATGGACATGAACTTGTTATGTATTCACTTTGTTGTGTTTTGAGCATTGGACAACTTTATTGTTTTCTTTATATTCAAGAGAACATGTTTTCTTTATGGAATATATATTGATGCCATGTGTAGTGAATTGCACACTTTGTAATTGACATTATGCATGTCATTTTAGAATTGAAACTCTAAGGCATGGATTGTGTGGTTTCAACCTATTTGTGCATGGAAGGTGTTTTCATGTATTATATAAGTTATGTATAAGTTGTGAACTTATTTGGTTTAATTTTGGAATCTTGGAACATTATTGAGTTGAGATGGCTAGGGTTTGGCTCTAGTATGGGGACGTGAGTCCTCTACGTCATTGAGATAGTGCGTACTTAGGGTGGTATTCCCTGCGGGTTAGTGCCCGGAATAACCATTGAGGTCTCGGCAGAATTCTGAGCTTAGATGTCCAAGTCTTTCACTATTTGTTTTCGCATTCAATTCCAAGTTAACAATCATGTTTATATTGTAACTTGCAGTTTCGGTTATTGGCGATTTTGATGTTGTAAAGTACATCCATGTTTATGATTTTAATGAATCATTTTGATGTTGTTAAGTACATCTATGTTTTATGATTTTTGTGAATCATTTTGATGTTGTAAAGTACATCCTTACTAAATTGTTATATTTAGTTGATTGCACACTTTTAGATTTCTAGTTGATAACCTAGAGTACTTATGTCTTGATGTGTGGTATTAGATATTCTAATTATACTAAATTGTTATATTTAGTTGATGTTGTATTTTAGACTTCAAGTTGATTACCTTGAGAATCTATATGTTGTTGCTTTGTGAAAGCATGCTCCTATGTTGTTGCCTTGTGTAAGCATAACCTTATGTTGCTAAAATTGCATGAATGAGGTGATTGATGCTAGAAATGATCTTAGGTAGCTAGGATGCTCCTCGAGTCTCACCTTTGACATAGATGTTAGGTGGAATGAACCACAATAATTAAATCATGCAAACTTGTAAAACGTAGGTTGATGCATGCTCATTTCCTATGAGTAGCTTTATGTTACTCACCTCTACGATACTGGGGCATATTTCAGGTACAAAAACCAAGGTTGCGATTCTCGTCATGCTTGGATGATTAGTGGACTTGAAGATTTTCATTTCTTGTAAAGGTTGGCTTGAAAAGCCATTTGTAGCCTTATATGTTAAAATATGTATATTTGAATTTAAACATGTAATGTGTACACGAGTGCACTCTTTTCAATGTATTTGACATGTATGAGATGAGGTCGGAGGCCAATGACATGTATTTGTATCCTATGTAGTTTTTGACTTCATGAAATATTATGAAAATATTGAAAAATGTTAAGTTATTGTCTCACCCTGTTTGCATCGGGTGTGGGAATTCCGTTTTGATTCTTCTGTAGGATCTCATTAATCATGCATGAAGTTCGGCCAAGGGCCGAACGATAATTTCCAATCATTTGTTAATTTTGGTTTTCAAAATGTCCATTTCAAATTCATTTTCGCCTTTTTGGCCGTTGGGGGGTCAGATTTTAACTCGACCATTTTTGGAAGCTGCGGACTATTACCACGCGCTCAAAATCACTTATTACATTTGCGTGCATATTCGTTTCAGCATAGAAGTGCATTTGGGGTCAAATGTATGTTTGGTGCAAATTCACTTTTTTGCCGTTTTGAGCCTAAACCGAGCATAAGGGCATTTTGGGATTTTTACTTGAAAAATAAAGTTTTGTTTTGGCATGGTTGGCTAGAAAACATGATTTTGAGGGTAGTTTCTTCTTTGTATTTTTCTCAAAAAGGCCCAGAAAGTCCTCAAAATTGCATTTCAAGTCAGCATTTCAGGAGCAGCCTACAGAAGTTTGAGCGCTCTAAAGGGGGGGGGGGGGGTTCAAGCTCTCTAACTTTGGCAGAATTCTCGGGGCAATTTTCAAGCCCTCGAAGTCCTTGTTCGAGTGCTTGAAGTACTGTTAACGGTTGTGTGTGTGTCTTGGTTCAACACTGCACCTCCGACTTCAAATCATCATAGCTTCTTTGTTTTAACTTCGAATTGGTCCGTTCTTGAGTCTAAATTGATCGTGTCGAAATAAGCTTTCCAATGGTACTAATTAGAGCTTCATATTAATCTCTTGGCTTAAGTTATTCAAGTTTTAGTAAGGTAGTGTCTGTTTTGGTTCGAACCGGGATAGGGTTTCCCTTCCTTCGACTTCAGAACTTGATATTTTTGTCATCTAGACTCCAAATCATGTGATTCTTGAGTCTATTCTTGTTGATTTTTCATTGTCTTTCCAATGGTGTGCACGGTGGCACCCATTTTAGTGTACAATGACCATTTGCCCCTAGGTTTATTCTTATCCATTTTTGAAACGTTGCTTCCGCATTTACTTCCTTTAGGTTTTATGACCTCGTTGAGGGTCACATTGGTGTCTTAGAGGAGTATTGTATCTCTAGAGACCATTGTTCTATCTTTTGCTTTCACATTTTGGATCCATATTGGGTCATTATTGGACACACTGGGTTGAAAAATCCAGGGTCGTCACAGTAAGCTTCCATTCCAAACTTCCAATGCCCATAGTTTGAATTATCTAAGACAGGAGCAATACTAGGATCAAGCCCTTCTTCCATTGACATGATCTTTACTGCAGGTATAATAGACCTCAAGATAGCAGACTAAGGGCTCTGATACCAATTGTTAGACCAAGAAGGGGAAGGGGTGAATTAGTCTAAGTAAATTCTTTCCTCTTTTCAAGTAAACTTCAAAATCAAAACAAACTTAATAGAAGGATAAGAACCAAAACACAGCGCAACACAAGATTTACATAGAAACCCTCTCAATAGGGAAAAACCTTTGTTCTTGGCTCTAACCAATAAAAGTTCCACTAGGTGTATGTAAGTGGTTACACACTCCACTGTCTCACTCTCAATACACTCCTTGTATAAGTAAGAACATTGACTTTCACACCCACTATACACACACTAGCTCTTCAACAACACTTGTTGTATGCAAGTAGTTACTCACTCAATTGCCCCACTTTCTACACACTTTTTACTAGATAAGACATTGACTTTCACCCCTTCTACGCACATACAAGCTTCAACAATGTGCACACAAGCACTCTGATGCAACTGAGGGTGTGAACTAAATAATGCACAACACTTTAGGTTTAGAAATAATGTCAAGTGGGCATCATATTTCATAATTTATAAACCACTAAACACTTATACTATGGAGTATGAAGTGAGTAGGGAACGTCCCAAGAGATCTAAACAATTATAGGCTTTTAGAATTAAATTCTACTTTAGTGCTTATGTGATTGCTGAAAAGGGTTTTGTTTTGTGATTAGAACTAATTTAACTTAAGTGACAACAATAAAATTATGGAGTTTAAAAGATTGGAAAGAGACTTAGGGTGTAGGATTCACCACTAAACACATTCCCTAACACACTTACTTTCAACTAATTGGGGAAATAATTAAATGTAATTCTAATGTAGCTAATACTTGTAAAGAAAAGTATGAAGCATCAATTTCAAGCTTGAATTGTCTACCTAATGACAAATAAACTAAGTGTAGTGCAATTCACCAATTCAAAGAATGGTCCATCAATTCAAGTTACAATTCTAGCCTATATAAATCTAGAGGATAATGTATTTGTGACAATAAGCATGGAATTCAAACACAGGCATGGATGGTAAACTTACCTTATAATTAAATTGCAATTAAACTAA
Source organism: Cornus florida (assembly GCF_030987335.1). NCBI lineage: Eukaryota > Viridiplantae > Streptophyta > Magnoliopsida > Cornales > Cornaceae > Cornus > Cornus florida. The sequence continues at coordinate 70,286,977 of NW_026775577.1, forward strand.
TTAAACATGAAATTAAAACTAATTACATAATGAATTAACCTAATTTTGTAATACCATCCATCTAGTAAAAGCAGTATCCATCAAATTGGAATACAAATACAATTGATTAGCCACATGTATAGATATTACAAGAATTAATTTACAAAGAATTCAAGTGCAAAGCTTGTTTATTCATCAACCACACATAAGACAACACATGATTAACACAAATAAACAATTGGAAGAATTGATTCATATATTTCAAGCCTATACAATAATTACATACTAAATCCCCAAAAAGTATGAAAAAAGAGAGAGAATAGGTTACATGTTTAGGGTTTATCCAATCCTAAGTAGAAGAATCAGCCACTTATGGTTGATGGAGTTGAAAACAGAACAATCTCCATCCTTGGATTCATCGTCTCTGAGCTTTTTCTTCCTAACCCTAGCCCGTTCTTCTGTTTCTCCTCTTTCGTATGTTTTCCAAAGAGCATAATATCGATTACAGAATAAAACTTAGTACTTGATAATAAAATTAATAATAAAACTCACTTAAATAAAATAATAACTAACCCTAAACTAATGGTTCATTGGGCCCTTAAGTAACAAGCCCATTAGTGCTAAATAGGTTACAAAATAAGCCTAAAAGAGTTAATCCCGTAACCTTAAAATAAGTCAATCCCGTAACTGGTCTACTGCCAGGAGCTTGGCGTCTGGACGCGGAGGATGGAGTCTGGACAGTGGAATGGCATCCAGACGTGGCGTATGGAAGACTCGCGTTCGGACGTGAGGAATGGCGTCCAGACTCAGCGTTTGTGATCGGTCGTCGACTATCACAATAATAATCAACCCTCTGCAATAGCACAAATCATTGTAAAATAGGGCTATTAGTCGGGTAAGTCGAACCACTAGGGCTGCTAGTTTATGGCAACTAAGAAATTTAGAATCACTTTTAGAATGATGAAAGGGTATGTAGAGTTTTGTTAGTTTGTCACTAAAACTAAGAATTGAACAATGCATAAAACAATATTGTGCTAGGAATTAAAGAGATAAAAGTAATTAAGAAGGGACTAGGGAAGTGAATCCCCTAGCCATCAATAAGTATGCTAGGACATGAGTTACTTGGAGAAACATATATATATAACCGTGGAATGCAACAACATAACATTGATACATTATCTTCAAGAAATATATAAAATCAAGATACAAGAATAACCTATCAAGGCACTACATGTTTTGGTTACCTAAACTAGGATAAAACCTTAGACGTGATCACCAAGCCATAGATTATCAAGCCCTTAATCTCATAATAAAAGCACATGAAATAGAAATCAAGAAGAATCTATCAAAGGAAAGCCCTAAGCAATAGATTATCAAAATTCCTAAATATCCTGCCAATAAAATCACTTCCATGAACTCATCTCCATTGTCACTATGAAAATGTACCAATATAATCATGAGAGAAAAACAATCTAAGACAAGTTATTTAACTCAAAATGATCATTTTTAGATTATTAAATTCATTACATCATATGAAGTGCCCTAGTTCATTGAAAAGTTACATATATACATTATACCCCAAATATAAATAAAAACAAAGCAATGCTTACAAAATGGGGCTTCATCACCTCCCTAGATAGGGAGTTAGTTACCCATAGGAGCAATGAATGAAGGAGAAGAAGAGATCCCACCCTCCATTTTCGTGCTTAGAGTACTCAAGAACACTACTCTGTCTCTCTCTAGAACTTAGCCAAATGTGAGATGATCCATATTACAAGCTTCCCCCCTTCTTTTGTAGACAAGATGTCTACCAAACCACCCACAAAACAAGGTCCATGTCCCCTAAAGGTCTTTTACTAACAACCCAACTAAGGAGGGAATCCAAATTGAAAGGTTCAAGGAGACAAGTGGGTCTGCAGTGTGTTTACGAGCGCTCATAGATCGTAACACGAGCGCTTGTAGATGCCTTAACAACTTTTTCATGGCTCGAGATATCATGGACGAGCGCTAGTAAGTGCAGCTACGAGCGATCGTAAGGGCCTTTCTTCCTACTGCCTTGAATTGGAGCGCTTGTAGGTGGTATGAGCGCTCGTGTGACATGGCGCGTGCATTCTTGGTTGTTCACGAATGACATACGAGCGCTCGTAGAACACAGTACGAGCGCTCGTAGATGCCTTGGACTTTATTTTTCTTTTCTTCTGCTTTGAACTTCTTTCACTTTGATCTTGGCTTTGGGTCATTGAATATCATCTGCCCTTTTATTTTGTAAAGAGTCTTTATGAACCCACTTTGGCAATTTCTTCTTGGAAATCAAATGATGCAAAAGCCCGGAATGACTTGCTCTTCAAAAAGCTTTCAAAAGCTTCCATTTTATTTCCTTTTGGAAGACAAACCTGAAAATACACAAAAACATGGAATTGGAGATAATCTATAGAATTAAACCACTGATGGACTTAACTAATGCAAATAAGGGCGCTTGAATATGCAATATTCGGCGCTTATCACACCCCCAAACTTACATTTTGCTAGTCCCATAGCAAAACCAAAATGAAGCACTTAATGAAATGACAACCATTGGAGTGTTACCCAAAAATATCAACTATGGTGTAATAAAATACAAAGCTCAAATGTAACTTGAAACAGACAGAGAACTGGAGACGGGATCATTAAGCAGACTACCTTGCATATATGAAGCCTTAATACAAAAAAAATGGCTAAACACATTTCAATTCTCATGCATCAACATCATAGTCTATATAAATAATTCAATTGTCATCTCTTGAATATAAATCAACTCTAGTTCAATGAAAGTGAACCGGATTCCCAACATGTGGCTTTTACCTTCTCTTTCCAATTTCAAGACACAAGCCTTCAAATCATTGAATTCCCTTTTAAATGAGGAAAATGAGGTCACTAAGGCATGAATTTATTCAAACTACAACTGTTTTTTTTTTTTTTTTTTTTTTTTTTAGCTCAAAATATTATGGTCGTGTAATGCCAGAGTCCCTTAAGCTTTCTAACCAACCCATGTACCAAGCGTTAGGCCAACAACTCCCAAATCGGATGGCTTTAGGGTGCTAAGTGTAAAGACACTCCTAGGGCTTAATAACTCGAACTGGCAAGGCTACGAACTCCAACAAACCATATTTATTTATTTTTATCTTTGTGAATGACCGTACAATGCCTAAGTTCCTTAAGCTTTCTAACCAACCCATGTAGCAAGCGTTAGGCCAGCAACTCCCACACCGGATAGTTTTAGGGTGGTAAGTGAAAAAACACTCCTAGGGCTTAATGACTCGAGTTGGCAAGGCTACGAACTTAAGCTGGTCATTATCATTTTTTTTTATGCCAAAGGTATCCATTCATTAGGGTCATCAATTCAAATCAACTAAGTCAAGGTCAAGGTAAATTGGGTTGCATGCCTCACAATTAAGTTTTCGTTGTGCATTTGTGAAGTGTGAAGCATAAAAGAGAGTGAAATCGGACGAAAATCTAATTGAAACATTTATACAAACCGATATGAATCAACATGATCATTTCAAATTTTTCTTTATTTTCAAAATTATCATTTGCCTTTATACATAAAGTCTTAAACATATGCTTCAATCTCTAACAAGTTCCAAGATTACACTATCATTGCTTCCCAAAAATTAATTTAATTAACTTACATGATCAAGTTAGCATATGCAAACAAAAATGCAATACCAAAATAAAAAATACATACCAAAATATACCCCCAAACTTGAATGTCACATTGTCCTCAATGTGACAAAACAAAGAATGGAATTGAAATTGAAAAATGAGGGTAGAAAGAGCAATAATACCAAGTGGAGTGATGAAGGCAAAGGTTTCCATCTATATGAATGCGCAAATGTTTCCCCCAAACTTGGACATGAAGACCTGTCAAAACACAACTAATATACACATGTAAAAGCATAAGTCTCATAAGAAGAACCAAAACATAAATAATAATACTAACATGAATTTTATTAAAAGATAAAAATCCAAACAAAACACAAATATGCACACATCAGCCACAAGTTTAAAACGGATAACAAAATAATGCCAAAAGCAGTGCCATTTAGAGAGATAAAGTTGGTTCAGGAAATCTATCGAACACCTGGCGTGCAAGACAACAAGGAAGAGGGCCAAAGGTTGATTAGAGATTATAAAACCCAAAAATTTTGGCCCTGCAAATGCAATTCATAACCCCAAATAAAGACTAAACCTCAACACCATCAATCCCATCCTCAATTGATCAAAAATTGAGAGAAAAAGAGAAAGAAGAAAACTTACCAACAATAGAGAACCCAAAACCCCTTCTTGGTGCAAAATGGGATGATGAGGAAGATAGAAGAAGGAAGGAAATTAAAGGTAAGGGTTGGTAATGGAAATATGGTTAGGAGGGAGAGTGAGAGATATAGGGGAAAAAAAAAGATTGGGGTCGGTTAGAGAGAGAGAAGGGGGAGAATGTGAGAAGGTGAAGAGTGAGGAGTGAGAGAGAGAGAGTCAATTAATAAAGGGGGGGTTGAAATAGGATGAGCGCTTGTCTGCCTGGGCGAGCACTCGAAAACGGGGCAGTAACCTTGTGGGGAACTATGAGCGCTCGTTAGATGTTGGGACGAGCACTTATGAGGCATCGGGGGTGGCAAGGAGGTAGTGGCTTCGACGTATGAGTGCTCATCGGCCTGGACGAGTGCTTGAAAATGGGACAGTGAGGATTGTTGGCACTACGAGCGCTCATAAATAAGGTTACGAGTGCTCGAAGACGAGGCAGTGCCTTCTTTGTGAAACTACGAGCGCTCGAAGATGATGGGACGAGCGCTCGTGGGCCTTGGAAAAAATTTTAATCCCCTAAATGCTGGATTTTCATTTTGAGCCGGACGGAGTCGGTACCAGGGTCCAAGAATTTGCCAATTAAAACTTAAGCACTTATGGACCCGGGTCACCTCATAAAACCTTCAGAACGGGATTCGGAGAGTATTTGGAAGAAACGCTATTTTTTAGGCCCAAATTTCCTATGATGTTTGGATTTATCGAGAAAATTGCCGAAATGACCTTGAAAAATTCTGAAAATGGTACCGAGACCTTAACATGACTAAGAAAACTGAATGTGACTTTTGGAACATAACTCGAGACAATTCTGAAAGAGTTCACATTTTGGCTAAACTTAGCTAATTTTCAGAAAATTCTTGGTTAAGGTAACTTTGAAGGGGGAAGCTTGGAAATTGGAAGAATTGCTTCCCATGAGTGCTAAATTTAATGTCGATAGCTAGATGAACCGATATCAGGATCCATCGAGGAGATGGTCCCTTAATGTTACTTATGCAACTTTTCTCCTTTATGTGGTCGTAAAGTTGGATCAATGAATGGTGAGGGATATAGATCTTTCTAAAGAGAAACAAGTTTGGCCTTAGGGGATTTGAGTATCTCTTGTAATCTCATTTTTTTCATTTTCAGAGTTAAGCAAAGGTGTTGCTTGTTCGAGATTATGGAGTCTATTTCAATGTCACTGTCTTAAATAACAACGGGAGGATCATGACCTTTCATATTTACAATCTCCAAGTCATATACCTCGTTATACTCAAATGGTTCGTTCATAGGTTGAGTATCGTTGACAATGATTATAGATTGGGTCGAAATGATAGGAAGAATTTCCAGCAACTTGTCAACATTCTCCTGACCGGTGGTTCACCCTCAAAATGTTAAGGTAACTCTGGTGAAGAAATGGAAGGAGATGGACAATCCCAAGATAGAGATGGATTCGGTGCTTCCCATAAAGGAGAGGGAAAGTGTGATGGAATATCAAGCAAGGAGTTGACTTCCCAAATGAATTTCTCCACATCAAAATCCTCAAAATCAAAGTGGACCAAGCAAGCTTATAGGGGATCCTCCGTTGAAGGAGGTGGTTTTGGATTTTAAATGAGTTCATCAGCAATAGTGATTGCATAACACTCACTGTTATCCAGAGGAAGATGTACAGCATTGAAAATATTGAGCTTAACATTCATATTCCCAAAAGAGATATCCATCAATCCGGATCTACAGTTAATGGAAGCATTAGCTGTAGCTAGAAAAGGACGTCCAAGAATTATGGGAATGTGTTTTCTTGGGTCATGGACTGGTTCTGTATCAAGAACCACGAAGTCTACTGGGAAGTAGAATTTGTCCACTTTTATGATCACATCTTTAATGATTCCCCGTGGTTACTTAATAGATCGATCAGCAAGTTACAACACTATCGGAGTTGGTTTAAGCTCTCCCAACCCAAGTTGTAAGTAAATTGAGTAAGGAATCAAGTTCACACTCGCTCCTAAGTCAAGGAGGGCCCTCTTTATCTTGTGGTCACCAATGACACAAAAGATTGTCGGGGTGCCAGGATCCTTATACTTTAGAGGAGTGTTGTGCTGAGTGATCGCACTCATATTTTTAGTTAATCTTACCTTCTTTGGTAAATGATTTTTGGAAGTGCGCTTTTGAGTGCACAAATCCTTGAGAAATTTTGCATAGGGAAGAATTTGCTTGATAGCATCCAAGAGAGGCAAGTTGATCTTTACCTGCTTGAAGACTTCCCACATGTCTTGAATTTTACAATTTTTATTCCCAAAATGTGTCGACTCTCGGAGACGTTAAGGAAACGGAGCCTTGGGCTCATAAGAAGTTTCCACATTTGGGGTGACAAGCTTAGAATTTTCAGTGCTAGACTTTGGATTTTCAAGAGTGAAATTTGGATTAGATGAGCTAGGATTTGGATTCTTGGGAAGAAAAACTTTCTTATCTTTTCTCCCATCAACCTTGTTATCCAAAATTCGACCACTCCTAAGAGTGGTGATTGCTTGGACTTGTTCATGAGTTGGCCCACTCGGAGGAGGGGTTTCGTCAATCACATGAATCCCTCTAGGATTTTCAAATGGTTGAGCGGGAAGCTTCCCCTTATTTCTTTGAAGGAGTTAGTTCATTGAAATAGCTATTTGCCCCAGTTAATTATCAAGTTTAGCAATAGACTGGGTGTGGGAATGAACCATTCGGAGAGTGGGCTGCAAAGATGACAAGAGTTACTTGTTGGATTCCATCATTTGCTTATTTAGAGATTCCATCATTTGTTTATTTGTAGCCATAATCTCATCCATTGGGAACACAGGAGGTTGATTAGAGACATTTGGATTATAAGGGGGATGGTAGCCTAACAAGGCCTGATATGGCCTATTTTGAAATTGAAAAGAAGGCAGATTTTGCTGCCCTTGATTTTGAAATTGCGAATTTTGTGGGGCTTGTTGCCTCCACGAGAAATTCGGATGATCTCTCCATCCCGGATTGTAAGTATTGGAATATAGATTATTTCCTGGCCTTGAGAACATTGCATTTTCTTGCTCTTGATTGGGAGTAGGAAATTATTCTGATGTGGGACAATCTTCTGAGAGATGGAAAGGACTAGTGCATGATGCACACACCGCACTAGCTGAGTTTTTAGACAAGGCAGGAGAGAGATGTGGTGCCATCAATTGATAGAATTTATGAGCTATGGCATCCACTTGAAAAGACTCTTCCCTCATTGTCTTCGGTTGACAAGGGTTGGTGTTCTTTGTATTGGTTGAGGGTGGACCACTACGAGAATTATGTTGTACCGAGTTTTCACTCAAATTCTCAAGTTAGGTCCATGCCTCATCTACACTTTTAGACATGAACATCCCCCCACAAGATGAGTCAACCATGAATCTATGTGGGTCAGTTAACCCAGCATAGAAAGCTTGCACCAATTGCCATTTTGGAATTAGGTGGGGCGGACATTTCCTTAAGAGGTCTTGAAGTCTCTCCCAAGTCTCATGGAGTTGTTCCCCCTCACCTTGGGAAAAGCTAAGAATGGAACGCCTCATTAGATTGGTTTTACTCACTAGATAATATTTTTTAAAGAATTCTTGTTGCAATTGAGCCCATGTAGTGATGGAATTTGCAGCAAGGGAGTTCAACCAATATTTTGCCCTATCTTTTAAGGCAAATGGGAAGAGATGCAAATGGAGAGCATTTTTAGGGAAGCCCTTAAGCTTGATGGTAGAGCAGATTTCAAGGAACTCATCAAGATGCTTATAGGGGTCCTCATGTTCCAAGCCATGAAAGGAAGGAAACATTTGAATTGTACTAGATTTGATTTTATATTGGGCTGCATCGATATTCGGCATCACTATGCAAGAGGGAGAGGCATAGGTTATAGGGATGAAGTGGTCCCTAAGAGTCATGGGAACCACATTTGGAATTTCAGCCCTGTCATTATTAATTCCCTCATTCCCAACATTTCCTGCATTTTAAGCCATTGTATTAAATTCAAGTTCAATTCCTCTTATGTTAGCAGATTCCCTAAGGTTTCTTCTAAGAGTCCTTTCAAGTGAATTTATGTCAACTGGCGAGTTAAAAGTCAGTAAGGAAAGTGATCTATGGCCAAACATCAACAACTCATAACATAATCAAAACAACAATGCATCACCATAACCTCCACATATGATGTTCCCGTTCTCCTCAATTATCAAGACAGAAATGTAAATGGCCACGACAAGGACCGATGCTTGCAATTGAAAAGAATAATAAATAGCCTCGACAAGGGCTTCACAACTTAACTAAATCTAATCTAAACATATGCAAGATATTCACAACTTTGAAACTAGAGCTTCAAAAACTTACCTGAAGTCGTCTAGACTTACAAATTTGCTAGCTTTCCTCAGCAAGCCTTGAATACCTAGAATCTCACAAACACTTGAAGTGTCACAATGATTAAAACCACACAAGAGAATATTCACAAGACATAATATTAACAATCAAACCAAAGGTACTCTTAAAACCTCGGTTGCAAAACCATTTGTAGTCCCCGGCAACGGAGCCAAAAATTGATCAGTCGTCGACTATCACAATAATAATTAACCCTCTACAATAGCACAAATCATTGTAAAATAAGGCTATTGGTCGGGTAAGTCGAACCACTGGGACTGCTAGTTTATGGCAACTATGATATCTAGAATCACTTTTAGAATGACGAAAGGGTATATAGAGTTTTGTTGGTTTGTCACTAAAATTAAGAATTGAACAATGCATAAAACAATATTGTGCTAGGAATTAAAGAGATAAAGGCAATTAAGAAAGGACTAGGGAAGTGAATCCACTACCCATCAATAAGTATGCTAGGACATGATTTACTTTGGGAAACATATATATATAACCGTGGAATGCAACAACATAACATTGATACATTATCTTCAAGAAATATATAAAATCAAGATATACAAGAATAACCTATCAAGGCACTACATGTTTTGGTTACCTAAACTAGGATGCAACCTTAGACGTGATCACCAAGCCATAGATTATTAAGCCCTTAATCTCATAATAAAAGCACATGAAATAGAAATCAAGAAGAATCTATCAAAGGAAAGCCCTAAGCAATAGATTATCAAAATTTCTAAATATCATGCCAATAAAATCACTTCCATGAACTCATCTCCATTGTCACTATGAAAATGTAGCAATATAATCATGAGAGAAAAATAATCTGAGACAAGATATTTAACTCAAAATGATCATTTATAGATAATGAAATTCATTACACCATATGAAGTGCTCTAGTTCATGGAAAAGTTACGTATATACATTATACCCCAAATATAAATCAAAATAAAGCAATGCCTAAAAAATGGGACTTCATCACCTCCCTAGATAGGGAGTTAGTTACCCATAGAAGCAATGAATGAAGGAGAAGAAGAGATTCCACCCTCCATTTTCGTGCTTAGAGCAAGCTAGAACTCCAAACCCATAAGAACAATACTCTCTCTCTCTCTAGAACTTAACCAAATGTGTGATGATCCATATTACAAGCTTCCCCCCTTTTTTTGTAGACAAGATGTATACCAAACCACCCAAAAAACAAAGTCCATGTCCCCTAAAGGTCTTTTACCAATAACCCAATTAAGGAGGGAATCCAAATTGAAAGGTTTAAGGAGACAAGTGGGTCTGCAGTGTGTTTACAAGCGTTCGTAAATCGCAGCACGAGTGCTCGTAGATGCCTTAACAACTTTTTCATGGCTCGAGACTTCATGGACGAGCGCTCGTAAGTGGAGGTACGAGTGCTCGTAAGGGCCTTTCTTCCTACTGCCTTGAATTGGAGCGCTCGTATGCATCTTAGTTCATTCTGCTTCAAGTTGGAGCGCTCATAGGTGGTACGAGCACTCGTGTGACATGGCACTCGCTTTCCTGGTTGCTCATGAATGAGGTACGAGCGCTCGTAGAATGCAGTACGAGCGCTCGTAGATGCCTTGGACTTTATTTTTCTTTTCTTCTACTTTGAACTTCTTTCACTTTGATCTTGGCTTTGGGTCATTGAATATCATCTGCCCTTTTGTTTTGTAAAGAGTCTTTGTGAACACACTTTGGCATTTTCTTCTTGAAAATCAAAGGATGTTGATGAGTGCTGAAAAATGCGTATTTAAACCCCTTAAGCTTAGGTATTCTAGGACCATTATCTATCTTATTTTACCGTTTTGTATTGATTTCGTGTTATTTCCATTTTCAGGTACTTATCCCCAAAATAAGCTAACTCAGCCAAATAAGAGCATAATTGAAGTAATTCTGGGATGAATCAAAGAAAGGAGCAATGTAGAGCAAAAGGAAGCAAATGGTGGAATTTCAACAACTTCGATCGATCTCAAGAAAAGTTCGATCGATCCAACTTTCATTAATCTCAACACTTCAAGATAGATCTGAGATATGTTTGTTCCTATTCAAAAATCTCAAAGTTCGATCGATCCAACCTCATTCTATGATCGATCGAACCATCTTGTCCTTATCTAAATGATTGATCTTATCCAGTTGTACCACCTTACCAACCGCTTTTGTCCTTTTCCCAAAAATATCTTCAAAATATCTCAGATTTGTTTTTATCCAAAAAGGCCCCCCCATTGAGGATCGATCCAACTTAAATTCGATAAATCTCAGCCATGTTCGATCGATCGTACCTCAAGTTCGATCGATTGAAACTCCCATATCTCGAGAAAAATCTAAATTCCAGCTCATTAAAAGTTGTCTCATATCCAATCATTGGGAAATATTTGTTGCACGACCACAACTCATTTTGGGTGTCATTTGACCTACCTATATAAGGATAAGAATTAATTTTTACATATATTATATCATACCTTGCAGATTTATCTAGAGGGGATTTTTAGAGAATTCTTAGTGAGGAAGAAAAGAGGAGGAGGAGGCTAGAGACACCATTGGAGACTCTTCATCAACCAAGGAGCAGATTTCTTCCATGGAGCTTGCCCTTGAGGGTTGGAGGACATCATCCATAAGTGGCTAGACATCTTCTTAGGGCTAGAGTTAGCCCTAAACATGCTTTCTACTTCTTGATTTATGTATTTTTGAGGGAATTTGTATTGTGATTCATGTCTTGACACTTTTATATATTTAGATCTTATTTTTTCAATAATTTATGTGGTTTAATGCTTCCAATTGATTATTTTATTCTACCCATATGTCTATATATGCTAGAATAGATGTTCATGTGTTTGTCTCTATTTCTTGTGTTATTGATGCATGTCTATGTATATTGATACTATAGATCTAGAGATTGTCAAGACATAGTGCTTAATGTCATGTTCTTGTGGTTTATTTGATGGTTTATACTCATTTCTTGATGGATTAAACCTCTCCCTTAGTTTAATTAGCTTAATTTCATGCCATTAGCTTAATTGTAGTGTAGTTGTTAAATGAGAGGACAATCCATGCTTGTTGTTGATGTTCCATACTTATGAAAAGCAAGTAACATGTATCTCTAACCTTGTGATGTGTTTGGATTGTGAGCCTAAAGAAATGATTAATGGCTTAATTTGATATGTTGTGCTATCCACCTTGTTGTTTAGATAATATATGCTTAATTTGTCATCCATGCTTGTTAGAACAACCACACACACACATTTTGTTGCAATACATATTTTTCCCCTCATTAATCATTCATTAAAGGTGTAGAAAAGCTATGCTTAGTGTTGATCTCTAAACCCCAAGATCTCTCTCTCTTTTCTTCTCTCTATTGCATTATTGTTTACCTAGTTTAATTTGCATCTAATTTAATTCAACCAACCAACCACTATTTTGATCACTCGACCTACTAACCCTAATTTAGATTCCTCAACCTAGTGCGACCCTCGATCCCTTGGGACGATCCCTACTCACCCTAGCTATATTTTTAGTGAAAGGTAGTAGTGGCAATTTCTAAATGTAAAACTTGGCCACATTGCATAAACTTTGGGTCCTCGACGACAAAACCCACCAGATGCAAAAGCCCAGAATGACTTGTTCTCCAAAAAGCTTTCAAAAGCTTCCATTTTATTTCCTTTTGGAAGACAAACCTGAAAATGCACAAAAACACGGAATTGGAGATAATCTATACAATTAAACCACTGATGGACTTAACTAATGCAAATAAGGGCACTTGAATATGCAATATTCAGCGCTTATCAGTTTGTTGCATCCTTGCTTCCTTCTAGAATTTATCACGATGCTCTAGCTTGACTCCAAAAATGCGGTAATGAACCGATTTAAACCCGTTTGAACTTTATTGCCCTGAAATACACATAAACATAAATTAGGACTAAAACATGAAATTAAGATAAATGCAGAGACTAAAATACCCTAGCTTAGGTGCTGAAATGTGCAACATTTAAGCACTTATCACGCCCCCAAACTTAGATGTTGCTAGTCCCTAGCAATGAACTACAGTACAAAAATGAAACAAATATATATATAACTATGAACTAATAAAGCAAATAAAGATAACACTACTTTCGTAGGGATCACGGTTGCATTTAGCACATACAACAAGCCTTTTAAACCCCTAGTGGACGAGTGGAGTCTCGCGAGGGTTTCTAGAAATGGTACCCACAAACATCAATAGCTCTTTCTTACTTGAGAAACAACGACACATATCAAACAAGTGTTAAAAGTAGACTACTTCAAGTATGCAAATTTCTGCCATTTCTAAGTTATTCTCAACATATCAACATCATATAAGCAAGAATGGTCCTCCACACATCAAGCAATTAATTATGCAAATTGAATCTATTCTATCATTCTTTTTTAGTGATCTGGCATCAAAATGTGTTGCTATCCTAGCAAATCAAATTAATGCCTTAGCCTTACCGTCAAACTAGCATACAGATATAGTACCAGTTATCAAGACATTGAATGAACCTTGTTATTCAATCAAACATTTTTTTTTTTATTTTTAATGTATTGATTTCATTTTTTTTTTTCTTTTTTCTTTCACCTTTGGTGAATGCTTTTTTTTTTTTTTTTTTTTTTTTTTTTGTTCCTTATCTTTGGTGAATGCTTTTATTTCTTTTCTTTGCAAGGTCATTTTATCAAGAATGAAAGCTTTCAAAGTATATAAGCTCAATTGGGATAAACTAAGACAATAATCAACTAAGCATGTACCCCACAAATTGAATGCTAGTGTGTATAGGTGCAAGTGTAGAATTCTAGAATCAACTTTTAAAGCATTTTTAACCAACAAGATGATGTGTACCACAAAAGCAAACATGATATCAAAAATTTAAATTTACCCCTAAATGGCATCCTAGAGCATACAATAAGTATTAGACGCTAACAACTTGTTTTTCAAAGGCACTATGCTTCAAAAATTTGAAATCATTGCCAAACACATCTCAAATTTCATCATGTATTTGAAGCTCAACTTAAAATAGAATGAATCATGATGACCTTACCCCCAAACTTAAACTATACATTGTCCTCAATGTGCAAAGAGAACAATGAAAAAAATGATGGAAAGAGTATACTATGATAGCAAAAGTCTATGAAACCCAACAATGATCCATTATGAAAGAGGTCGCCCCCAAACTTGGATGCAAAAACCTACTAGAAAAACCACACTAACAACTCACATCAAATACCAAATGGGATAAGAATCATACATTCTAAAACAATATAGAAAATAATGCAAATAGATATAAGATAAAGCCCTGGTAAGAATGAAAACATGTATAACTATGAAGAAGGGCATAACGGTAACACATATTGTTGAATTTTTTATTTTTTATTTTTTATTTTTTTAATTTGTTTTGAGTAAACAAAGAAAAAGAACATGTATATACAACCTACAAAATCAAAAATGGGCTAAGTTTAACGTCTCTAGCAACACGAAATGCTACTTTGAGAAAATTTGTTTTTTTTCTGTTTTTTGGTTTTTTTTTTTAATGTTAAATTTATGAATGCATAAATGTACAAAAGGAAAAGAAAATAAAATAATAATAAAATGAAAATTAACATGCAACGAAGGAGGAACTCGATACAACTAATGTTTAACGTTGCTAGAAGGACGTGCAATGCTCTCAATCTTCAAAGTAAATGGAATCCACCAAGAGAGCGGATTCCACATTTCTTTGAAGAACTTGGCCATCAATGAATGGTTTAAGCCTTTGACCATTAACTTTGAAGGTCCCTTCATCTTTTAGATTTTGAAGTTCAACCGCCCCATGAGGTGAGAGGGAGATGATTCGAGAAGGGCCTTCCCATTTGGTTCGAAGCTTTCCAGGGAAGAATTTGAGCCTAGAGTTGAATAACCAAGCCTTTTGATCGGCCTTAAAGGACTTTTACACAATATGTTTATCATGAAATGCTTTTGTCCTTGCCTTGCAGATCTTTGAACTATCATAGGCATCATTTCTTAATTCCTCTATCTCATTGAGTTGGAGCAAACAGTCATTTCCAGCCTTATCAAGGTCAAAGTTGAGCCTTTTTATTGCCCAAAGTGCTTTATGGTCTAGCTCAACCGAAAGGTGACAAGGCTTCCCATAAATAAGTCTATATTAAGACATACCGATTGGAGTCTTGTAAGCTATCCGATAAGCCTACAAAGCATCATTTAATTTCCTTGACCAATCTTTTTGGGTCAGATTGACAGTTTTCTCAAGAATATGCTTGATTTCTCTATTTGATACCGTGACTTACCCACTTGTTTGGGAATGGTAGGGAGTGGCCACTTTATGTGTAACAGAGTATTTCAAAAAGAGTTACTTCAAGAATTGATTACAGAAATGTTTTCCTCCATCACTTATCATGGCTCTTGGTATACCAAAACGAGCAAAAATATTTGATTTGATGAATGCAATTACCACAGAGTGGTCATTTGTTTTGGTAGCACAAGCATTAACCCACTTTGACACATAATCAACTGCAACAAGAATATATTGAAAGCCATAAGACATTAGGAATGGTCCCATAAAATCTATGCCCCATACATCAAAGATTTCAACTACAAAGACTGAAGTTAAAGGCATCATGTTCTTTGACATTGATCCCAACTTTTGGCACTAAACACACACCTTGTAAAAGTTATAGGCATCTCTGTGGATAGTGGGCCAGAAGAGCCTACTTTGAAGAACCTTCAAAGTGATCTTTTTTCCACTAAAATGCCCACCACAAACAAGTGTGTGACAAAACACAAGGACGGTCAAAACTTCACTTTCTGGCACATATCTCCTTATGATTTGATCCGGGCAATAATGAAACAAAATGGGATCTTCCCAATAGTATTTCCAGATATTAGCAAAAAATTGGTCCTTTTCTTATTTTGACCAATTAATGGGAAGTTTACCGGTTGCAAAATAGTTAACAATGTCAGCAAACCAAGGCAACATCCCATTTGAGATTTGAAAGAGTTGTTCATCCGAAAATGATTCATGAATTGGAAGATTTTGAGAAGATTCAACCATTAATCTAGAGAGATGATCGGCAACGACATTGTCAGAGCCCTTTTTGTCCTTAATTTCAAAGTCAAATTCTTGAAGAAGTAGGATCCATCTTATCAAATGAGGCTTGGTTTCCTTTTTCATTAAAAGATGCCTAAGAGCGGCATGATCAGAAAACACAATAACCTTGGATCATAAGAGATATGACCAAAATTTATCACGGGCATATACTATGGCAAGTAATTCTTTCTCGGTGGTAAAATAGTTCAATTGGGCACCTGAGAAAGTCTTACTCGCATAGTATATAGCACATGGTAGCTTACCTATCCTTTGCCCCAAAACAGAACCCATTGCGAAGTCGGAAGCATCACACATAATCTCAAATGGTAATGACCAATTTGGAGGTTGGATGATGGGAGCAGATGATAAAAGAGTACGAAGTTGATGAAAAGCATTTAGGCATGCTTCATTAAAGACAAATAGAGTCTCCATGGCAAGAAGGTTGCACAAGGGTCTAGTAATTTTGCTAAAGTCTTTGATGAATCGGTGATAAAAATCGGCATGTCCTAAAAATGAGCTGATTTCTCTCACCGTAGTAGGTAGAGATAATTCAGAAATCAGCTCAACTTTTGTTTTATCTACTTCTATTCCTCTTTTAGAAATGACATGTCCAAGTACAATTCCTTCTTGAACCATGAAATGGCACTTTTCCCAGCTTAACACAAGATTAGTCTCACGACATATTTAAAGCACTTTTATTAGATTTTAGAGACACAAATCAAAGGAGGACCCAAAAACCAAGTAGTCATCCATGAAGACTTCTAAATGTTTCTCCACCATGTCTGAAAAAATTGACATCATACACCTTTGAAAAGTGGCAGGAGTATTGCACAATCCAAAAGCCATCTGTCGATAAGCAAATGTACCGAAAGGACATGTGAAGGTGGTCCTTTCTTGATCCAATGGATCTAGGGCCACTTGATTATACCCCGAGTAATCATATAGGAAGCAATAATATTGTTACCCAGCCAATCTTTCTAAGATTTGATCAATGAAAGGCAATGGAAAATGGTCCTTCCTAGTGGCAAAATTCAGCTTTCGGTAATCTATGCAAACCCGCCACGAAGTGGCAGTGCGTTTCGAGATGATATCACCCTTGACATTTTCAACAACTGTGATTCCCGACTTTTTGGTAACCACTTGAGTTGGACTAACCCACTTAGAATCAGAGATAAGATAAATGATTCCCGCATCTAGACGTTTCACAACCTCCTTCTTGACAACTTCCTTCATATTCGGGTTCAATCTCCTTTGAGCATCCCTAAATAGCCTTTTATCCTCTTCCATGAGTATGCGATGCATACAAATAAAAGGGTCAATGCCTTTTAGGTCAACCACACTCCATCCAATGGCTTCTTTGTTAGCTTTAAGCACTTTCAAAAAATCATTCTCTTGGTCATTTTTAAGATTTGAAGCAATGATGACTGGAAGAGTCTCTTTTGGGCCTAAGAAGGCAAATTTGAGTTTGGCTGGAAGAGGCTTAAGCTTAAGAGTAAGAGGAGAGATGAGAGAAGGAACTGGTGGAGTACTAGAGAGTAAAGGAAGAGGTTCTTTCTTGCTTTTCAAAGGTGGATAATCCAAAGTGGCCACAGAGTCCATCAAAACATTCACGTCACTTATGGATTCTTCTGTGTCAAAACCACAATTTTTAAACATTTCACAAAGGCACGCCTCAAGAGGGTCCTTAGAGAGATTAGAGGAAAGATTCTCCTCTATGATTTCATCTAAAACATCCACTAGGAAACACTCGTCTTCATCTGTGGGATGTTGACTTGTATTGAATACATTAAGCTTAACCATCATATTACCAAAAGAGATATCCATAATGCCGGATCTACAATTAATGGTGGCATTGGCAGTGGCAAGGAATGGTCTTCCTAGGATAACTGGAATGTGATTGGTAAGATTAGGGACTGGCTCAGTATCAAGTACCATAAAATCAACTAAGAAATAAAATTTATCAACCTTAATTAGAATGTCCTCAAAAATTCCCCTAGGTTTCTTAATTGATCTATCGACTAGTTGGATTACTACCGATATTGGCTTCAAGTCCCCTAATCCTAATTGTAAGTAAACAGAGTATGGAATGAGATTAATACTTACACCTGAATCAAGGAGAGCTCTATGTACCTCTTGGTTTCCAATAACACAAGAAATGGTCGAAGCACTCGGATCCTTGAACTTAGGAGGAGTGTTAGAAAGAATAATAGAACTCACTTGTTCTGTTCGAAGCACTTTCTTAAGGTCCTTTCCTTTGCTCTTCCTCTTTTGAGTGCACAAGTCCTTCAAAAACTTTGCATATGGTGAAATTTGCCTAATTGTATCTAGAAGAGGAAGATTAACTTTCATTTATTTAAACACTTCCATCATGTCATGAATTTTTCCTTCTTGTCTCCCAAATGATGAAGTCTCTCTCAAATCTTAAGGAAATGGAGCTTTTGGCTCATAAGGCTTCTCTAATTGGGGAGTAGATGGTGAAGATAATGGAATGTCCTTTTTGGAACCACTAACATCTAAGGAAATAGGAATATGATTCTGAATGGGATGGATGCAATCACTTGGTTGTGCCAGTTCACTATCCTCCTTGGGTCCCTCTACCTTATTGTCCACTTTCCTACCACTCCTCAAAGTAGTAATTGCTTGAACTTGCTTATTTCCTGAAAATCCCGATAAAGGACTTGCTTGTGCCAAAAAATTGCCCCTTAGGATTGGTCTCAGTTTGACTGGGCAATTTACCTTTCTCTCTCATATTTAAAGAATTAGCTATTTGTCCAATTTGAGCTTCAAGCTTTGCAATTGATTGAGAGTGAGAATGAAACATTTGATTATCCTTTCAAAGATCACCTGAGGCTTCCAAGACCTTGTCCTCAAAAGCGGGACTTTTAGGAGGCGCTTGATTTGGATTAGAGTAAGATTGAGAATTTGATGCTTGAGGATGAGAGTATGATTGAGAATTTGATGCTTGAGAATACGAATATTGATTCACATTTTGAGGATAGAATTAAGGATGGTAACCTTGAGAATTCTGATTTTGGAGATGTGGGGGAACATACTTTGCTTGGTAACCTTGAGTTTGAGGAGGGTTTGCACCATCTCCTTGATTTTTCCATGCAAAGTTTGGATGATTCTTCCACCCCAGATTGTAAGTATTGGAATAAGGGTTGTTCCCTTGATGAATGAAAGCCAAATTTGCTTATTCTTGAGACTCACTTGGTATGATTTGTCAAAGAGGGAAATTTAAAGTATGGTAGGTGTAACTAGAACAAGTCATGCATATTTCATTAGAAGGATGGGAATAAGATTGAATTGCAGGATCTTGATTCAAAAGGAATTTATCAAATCTTTGAGAAAGATTTTTGACCTCGGCAGCAATTTCCATGGAAATGTCTATTTGACATAGAACTTTCTTTCCTCCCACATTTGCTAGGCGACCCCCCTAAAAGATGAAAATCTATGCATTAAGTTTTCACTCATTTTTTTGAAAAGATGCCAAATTTCATCCTCATTTCTTTCTATGTAGTTGCTACCACAGGAAGCATCAACAATGCCCTTATTGGCATCAGATAAACTTGAAAAGAAACATTGAACTAATTGCCACTTAGGAATGTCATGATATGGACACTTTCGTAGCAAGTCACTCAAACGTTCACATGCTTCATGAAGGGGTTCTCCTTCTTCTTGTGCAAATTCACAAATGGAAGTTCTCGTAGAATCGGTTCGACTCGTGGGGTAGTACTTTTTTAGGAACTCTTATTGCAATTGTGCCCAAGAGGTGATTGTTTTTGGTCCCAAGTTGTTAAACCAATATTTAGCTTTATCCCGAAGAGTGAAAGGGAAAAGCTTTATTTTAAAGACTTTTTTTATAATATTCGTGATTTTTATGGTGGAACAAACTTCCAAGAACTCATCTAAATGTTTATAAGGCTCTTCATTGCTCAACCCATAGAAAAGGAGGGCATATGTTAATGGTGGAAGCCTTAATCTCATAATGATGAGCATGAAAATTTGGCAACTAAATACAAGTGGGTGCATTATATTGATTTGGAGAGTAACGATCCCTAAGAACCATTGGAGGATTGAGAGGATTGTACGGAGGATATGCCATTTGACCTTGATGAGGGTATGCCATTTGAACATATTGATGTTGTTGCTCACCAATTGGGGAAACAACATATAGCCTTGGCATCCCTAGATTAGGTTGTTGTACAACAGGATTGATTGGTCTTGGCATTTCCGAGGGTGGACGCATACCCTGAGGATCCCCAATATGAACTTGTAGTGGGTGATGCTCACCATTATGATCCACATAACCAAGATCTTCAATGGGATCTGCAATTGGATCTATTGGGTCTTCCATTAAAGGTGATGGAGGATCAAAATTTGGAAGATTATGATAACTATCCCTAGTACTACCTCTTAAACGCCGAAGGGAAACTTTGAGATTTTGATTTACAGGAGCAAGAGGATGATTAAGTGATCTACGACCATGCATGCACTAGAATAAGTCAACATATCAACACTTCAATTTTTAACCTCCACTTTTCTAGACCCGGCAGGGCCCTTCTGGGGCACTTTTAGGGTTTTTCTATAAATAAGGGACTTAAAGATAAAAAATTAAATTTTCTCACTCTCTCCCCTCTCTTGGCCGGCGTTCATGGCAGCCTAAGGGGCTGCCACCTTCTCTCTCTTCCTTTGAAGCCCTTCCTTCGTGTGAAATGTCATCGTGCCTTAGTGTTTATTGCTCGCCTTGACAACGCGCACCTTTCGCCCTTATCAGAATCGATTTTTGACCATTTTTGAGTTCGGGTTTCAAGTTCAAGTTTGGATTTTCATGGTACTTCCTTGGTGTTTAATGTTCCTCTCGTTGTCCCCGACATAACCTAGGAGTATTGTCAGATTCGGAGCATTTTTCTTTCAGTGTGCCTTTGAGGTTTTTATCGCAAATTGAGGTAGGGGGTGTTATAGTTTATATTCTTGCTATATTACATGCTATGGATGCTTGTACTACTTGTTTACATGCTTGGATGTCAAATCTAGAATTTTTAATTAATTATTTCTTTGTGTAAGATTTAATTTCCCTGGTTGCTCATATCTTTGTTTAAACATGTAGCATGATATTAAATTACCCCTTGACAAGATCATTGACATATATTAAATTTAGAGTATTTGGACAAGGAATAAAGATTTTATTTAATATTTATCTTGAATAAATATTTATTTTGTGTGGCCTTAACTAGTTTGAAATCGATATGTGTTAGCGTATTAAATTAGGCCCTAGCATACTCTTCAACATATGTGAATTTGAGAATATTTGATGATGTTTTAAAATCTAGAGACAAATGATTAATTTGATTAATTAATTTATTCTGAGTGTACTATTCACTCCATTGGATTTTTGACTTGATAATCTTGGTATGCATGCCATATAGTTTCACATATATTTAATCGAGAACATTTGATTAAGTTTTGAAAACCTTTTGTTTAATTATTTTCTAGTATTAAAGTTTAATGCTCATGGTCATGACTTGCACGTAATTCACTTGTAATAGGTTATTAAATCAAGTCCTGGCATGTTGTATAACATATATTAATTTGAGATCATTTAGATGAATTTCAAAACCTAGAGATTTTAATTAAATGGAATAATTAAAATCCATTCAATAGCTTCTTGGTCTTGATTAAGTTTCTAAATTGGAATTCATGCTTTTCTTAATAAGTTCCTTCACATATATTAATTGAGAATAATCGGATAAGTTTTGAGACTTACATTTGCTTATTTCCTTTGTATGGAATTTAAATCACATGGTCGTGTCTCGTGTGAAATGAACTTGTAACTTGATGTTGGACTTGTATTTCATGAAGCTTTTAGGTTTTCATCATGTATCTAGACCCCTTGTATCTTGATCTCATTAAGGTAGTTAATGAACTAGCATGGTTGTCTTAGAATGATTTAAGTTACTCATGTGTTGTTAAATAAGTAATTGAATCATGTGTCTTATACTTGTGGTATATGTAATTCAATGGATTTCTTATGCTATATATTTTGGTTTTAATCTATATAGATGCATACTATGTTTTCTTGACATTTCACATGCCATTATAGTTGATGAACTTAGGGCATGACTTGTGTGTTCCAAAATCTTGGTTGTGCATGAAATGTGGTTAATGCATTTTTTGTATTTTAATACAATCTTGACTTGCACAACTTGTTGATTTTGGGAATAGGGATATCAATCAAGAATTGTCATGGCTAGGACTTGGCTCTAGTACAGGGGAAGGTACCCTTGGGTTGATAGCCCTAAAGTGATCCTAATAATAGGGGAAGGTACCCTTAGGTTGATAGCCCTAAAGTGATCCCAAGAATAGGGGAAGGTACCCTTGGGTTGATAGCCCTAAAGTGATCCTAAGAATAGGGGATGGTACCCTTGGGTTGATAACCCTAAAGTGATCCCAAGACTAGGGGAAGGTACCCTTGGGTTGATAACCCTAAAGTGATCCTAAGAGTATGGCTTTAATATGAGCGATATCTAAGTTTCCACATTATTTGATTTCACTCTTTAGATTTCAAGTGTTGTATTCCTCGAATTTTTAAAACTCCTTCGTGTTATTGGAAATGTTCCATCCTTAAATAATTGCATAGATATTATGCCTTGTTCTCGTTTTTGTGTGTTACTCCTATTGTGTTAATTAGAATGCTCCAACCATGTTATTGCATTGATAATGTAATTTTTGTTAACTTGTATCCGAGTATGCCTCTTGTCGTGTTAATTGGTATGTTCCAATCTTGCTTAATTGTATTGATAATGCAATTCATGTTAATCTATTTTCAAGCATCTTTCTTGTCGTGTTGTATAGATTGTTCCAAACCTGTTTAACTACATTGATATTGTAATTCATGTTAACTTATAAAATTTTGGTGTTCGTTGGATTACCCCAACCTTGACTTGTTTCATACATGTATATGTATCATAATTCTTGTTGACATTGCTTTGGGATAGCTTAGGATGCTCCCTGAGTCTCACATTTGACATAGACGTTTGGTGACATGATCCCTTTTGAACTGATTCATGTTAGTCTAAAAATCTCTAAAGAAATCAAGTTGGTGCATGCTCATTCTCTACGAGTAAACTTGTTTACTCACCCCAAAGTTACTGGGGGATTTGTTCAGGTACGAAGACTTGGTTCGTATGCTTGTCGATCATTCCGTGGATGACTTGTAGCTCTTAAGTTCCCATTTCATTATTTGCCATCCATTTACCATGTATGAGGTGTGACCAAGGGCCAAACACCATTTTGTTTCCACTTTTGTATTCTTGTTTCACATATTACATTTTGGGGCTAAATAGTAGAATTCGAGCCTTTAAGGATTCATTTTCAAATCGGGTGGTGTAACATGTGTTACAGTAGATCCACTAGGACCTATTTCATATGTTTGAAGTGTGGCCAAGGGCCAAACGGTCATTTAAAGTCATTTGATAATTTTGGTTTTTAAAATTCCCTTTTTGGCCGTTGGGGGGTCTGATTTTGACTCGGCCATTTTCGGGAGCCGCGGACCATTCCTGCGCACTCAAAATCATTATTTACGTTTACGTGAATGATCGTTTCCATGAAAAACCCTTTCGTTTGTGTTTTGAGCCTCCTATAGACTCATTTCACCTTTTTATTGAAAAAATCGGCCCAAGGACATTTTGGGGATTTCCTTTGGGAAATAAATTCCATTCTCAACTTTGTCACATAGAAAATGTGATTTTAAGGGGGGTTTCTTCATGACATTTTTCCGAAAAATGTTATATTGACCTCGAAAATCGTGCTCCAAACTCATTTTTCTGCTAAAACACTGTTTCTGCTGCATTTTTAGCATTCTGTTCAAGTTGAACCGGTTCAAGAATAGATGAACTAGTTCAAGGTGTCATTTTGGTTCAGCTTGGGCATAATGCTAATGTTGAACCGGTTCAAGAATGCTGAACCGGTTCAAGAATGCTGAACCAGTTCAAGTCTTCCAGAGTTTTCAATTTTGGACTTCAAACTTCAAACTGATGCAACTTCTTCGGTTTAACTCCGAATTGGTCCGTTCTTGAGTCTAAACTGACCGTGTTGAAGTCAGATTTCCAATGGTACCAATTTTAGCTTCAGATTCCATTTTTACCTCAAGATATCCTCATTTTTATGAGAGGGTGTCGGATTTGATTCCAACTGGGATAGGGTTCTTTTGACATTTCTCTTCCTTTGGCCTTGGGACATCATGTGAAGTTACCCAAGGATGTTTTTGAATGTTTTTTTTATCTCATTTGACTTGTTGGAAGTCAAATTCCTTCCTCCTTGGGTAAAATGACCATTTTACCCTTGGTCCTCCTTTGGGTAGGATTTTGATACGCTTGTCTTCGTTTTGTTTCCGTTGAGCGAATCTCTTCAAAATTCCATTCTTGTGTCCTAGGGATAATGTACATCCCCATGTATTTGTTTTCAAGTTGCTTCCTCACCTTATTCAATTGGGTTCCGTGACCTCATAGAAGGTTATCAAAGGGTCTTAGAGGTGTGTTATGCCTTAGGAGACCATTGCCTTGTTTCTTGCTTCTGCATTTTTGGATCCACTTCGGGTCATCACAAGACGCACCAAGTTGAATAAAAAACTCGGGTCGTTACAAAAGTCATCCATAAAAACCTCGAGAAACTTTTCAACCATGTCCAAAAAGATAGATATCATACACCTTTGAAATGTTGCTAGTGCATTACAATCCAAAAGACATCCGTCTATATGCAAATATACCAAATGGACAAGTGAAAGTAGTTTTCTCTTGATCCTTAGGATTAATGGCCACCTGATTATAGCTAGAATATCCATCTATGAAGTAATAATAGCTCTGGCCAGCCAACCGCTCTAGGATCTGATCAATGAATGGTAATGGAAAACGATCCTTTCTAGTGGCGGAGTTGAGTTTCTGGTAATCAATACACACATGCCATCCAGTGGTGGTGCGTTGTGGAACTAATTCTCCCTTGAAATTCTCAACTACTTTAATACCTAACTTTTTAGGTACTACCTGAGTAGGACTCACCCACTTGCTATCTGAGATGGGGTAGATTTTTCCCGCATCTGGCAACTTCACAACTTCCTTCATAACTACCTCCTTCATATTAGGATTTAATCTTCTTTGGAGTTCCTGAGATGTTTGAGTCCTCCTCCAAATGAATCTGATGCATGCAAATTATGGGACTAATTCCTTTTAAATCAGCCACACTCTACCCAATAGCGTTTTTATTCTGCTCAAGAAATTTTAAGGGACTACCTTCTTGCAAACTTGTAAGATTGGAAACAATGATCACCGGGAGGGTGTCATTTAAACCCAAGAAAGCATACTTGAGCTTGTCCAGTAGTGGTTTAAGCTCAAGCTTAGGTGGAGACTCTAAAGAAGGAATAGGTGGAATACTAGAAAGTGGTGGAAGAGGTTCAAGTCTAGATTTCCATGGAGGAAAATCTATGATAGGAGTGGAGTTGAATAATGAATTCACTTCAACTATTGAAGATTCGATATCGAAGTCTTCATAATTGAAGTGATTCAGACAAGCTTTTAAAGGATCCTTGGATAAAATAGTTGGGAGTGATTCCTCAAATAACTCATCAATAACATCAAGGAAGAAGCATTCACGATCACCGTGGGGATGATGAATAGGATTGAAGATATTCAGCTTGACTTTCATATTTCCAAAAGATAAATATATAGCTCTAGTCCTACAGTTAATGTAAGCATTTGCTGTGGCTAGAAAAGGACGCCCAAGAATGACTAGAATATACTTTTTGGAATCGTGGACCAGTTCTATATCAAGAACTAAGAAATCAACCGGAAAAAAGAACTTGTCCACTTTTATGAGCACATCTTCAACAATACCTCATTGTTATCTGACAGAACGGTCAGCAAGCTACCGAACAACCGACGTAGGTTTTAACTCTCCCAAACCTAACTTTTCATACATCGAGTAAAGAATAAGATTCACACTTTGTGACGGCCCAAGTTTCATAAACTTGATGCATCTGCGATGACCTAATGATGACCTAATAACGGATCCGAAATGCGGAAACGAAAAATGAAAAGTAACCTATAGAGATGTACGTCATCCCTAAGGTACCAAAATGACTCTCCATGAATCCATGGGACTGAAATGAGTCAAGCAATGAAGTAGGAATTTCAAACCCGGAAAGAAATGAACCAAGGGTAAATTGGTTATTTCAAACTAAAATGGGTGCCTTCATGCACACCATTGGAAAGATAATGAAAATAGAATGAAGTTAGACTCAAGAATCACCTGATTCAGAGTCTGAATGGAAAAGATATAAAAATAAAAAAATAAAAAATAAAAGGGCATCCCCCGTTTAAAAGATAACAGACCCTATCTCACTAAAACTGTAATAACTCTCACTATGGTTTAATTTTTGGTGTGTGGTTGGTACCATTGGAAAGCTAACTTCAAGCTCTTGAATGTAGACTCAAGAATGACCTAATTTGGATTTAAAACAAGTGAGATATGGCCCTCTAAAGTTGGTACAACAAGGTTATCCAAGAAAACTGGGAAGAAAAGGTTCCAGGGAGGATCAGTCTACCGATGGCAGGGACCAGCTGACCGAACCCTAAGCCTTTGGTTGGCCTGACCCCAATCATCAGCCGGCCGAAATGATGATTTCACTAACAAGGCTACTGGAATGGATTCTCGAGCATGTGTCAGCCGGCTGATGGCCCTCATCAGCCGACCGACGTAGCAGACAGCAGCAAAAGCTACAGCTACAATGTGATAAAAACTCACCCGGTCCAAACTTGATGCCGTACATGTATTCCAATTGATCCAAAACGAGTTTGGAAACATTTTCTAGCCTAAATCAAGCATGGATAACATGCTAAAACAAAAGAAAAGCATGAAACTCACTCCCACGCATGAATTTTCCATAAAAATCCATAAATCATTCCATAAATAGTTCAAAAGTTGCAACTTGAGAGTTTTATGAAATATGAGTATGCCCACAAACGTAATGCCCACAAACGTAAGATGATGTTTTAGACGCCCTACAATGGCCCACGGCCTCATTTCAATCCGTTTACAAAATTTGACCTTTCGAACCTCCATTTTCACAAAATAGGCCATTAAGGCAAAACTTGAGTTTTTAAAACATACATATAACTTTGAAGTTTAATGGCCCTTGGCCTCATGTTATACATATAAAAAGAGCATTGCCAAGGGTACTTAAATAGACATTATACATCAATGAGCCATCTTAGCTCCTAAAATACCATACATTCATGGCATGCAAAAATATAACATCAAAAGTAAAGCTGCTAAATAAGTGCATGTCAATATACAAAAATGTTCCAAAGTGCTCATAAGCCTCTAAGGATGATGAGCATCCGAGACGATAGACTCCTTACCTATAAAAGAACCCAGACAACTAGGGTGAGTAATCAAGTTACTCGTAGGAAGAAGCATATGCGTATACCCTAAAGTTTCAATATCATTGCGAGATCAATATAGACGAATACAAGGGATCATTCCAACGTCTATGTTTAAGTGTTCTAAAGGATCATCTTAAGCTAACTTAAATGATTTTATTACAACACAATATCCATACAATGTACTTAACAACATCAATTCGCCAATAACTAAAATTACAAGTCACAATTAAGCATTGGTTGTCAACTTGTAGTTGAATGCGAAGTCAAATAATGGAAAACTTGGACATCAAATCCCGGAGTGAACCAAGTAATGACCCGGTCATTTGCCTTCCTTTCCTTTTTCCTGAAATTTTACGAATGAAATTTTTTCATTTAATTTTCCTTTCTGAGCTCTGTTTCGTGTCGCTTAGTGTCATCTCGAGTGCTCGGAATTAGTTTCTGAGACTCTTTCATGTGAATTGATAACTTCCTTTGAGGACCGAGTCATTTTCACATTTTTCGTTTTTCGATACTATGCGCTATTTCGTCCTTTTCCCTATTTCGTCTTATCTTCGTTTGTCAGTATTTGGCACAACCTCACTTTTCAAGCTCGGAGTTGGTTTTTGACTTCACGTGCCTTCATCTTGAGTGGTTTCCACGAAATACGTATCTTTACTTTTGCAAGAAAGTACTCTGGTTGCTCCTAGTGCCCATAGAAGCATGGATGCATAAATCTTTGGAATTAATTTCATTTCTTGGGGTGTTTTTCATAAATATCTTTTGAAGATATTTTATTTCAGGGGTTTTTAAGAAAATATTTTTGGAAGATATTTTCATTCTGGGCTATAAGTGCAGTTTTCACTTTTTGGAGGGGCCATTGTGCAATTAATGAAAGTTATTGCAAAATGTCTTGTTTTGAGCCTGGGTCCTTGAACTGGATTCATTTTCACATTTCGTCAAGTTGTGTTCTCTTGGAATTTCCTCCTGGTCGATGTTTTCCAGTTTCAGGGTTTTTGGCCCCAGTTTTCGCCAAACTTGTTTTGGGCATAACTTTCTGCTCGGGACTTGATTTTTGAGGCCGTTTCTTCCATTGTTCATATTTTATTATTTTGAATCTTTTTTGTTCACAAAGTTTTGCCATTTGAGCCCGTCTGCTCAAATTTTACTTTTTCGGACCCGGCGGGGCCCGTTCGGGGCACTTTTTGAGATTTCTATAAAAGGGGGGTGAGATATTTCATTTTTCATCTTCTCCCCTCTTCATGCACGACCTAGAGCTCCCATGGCTGTCCAAGGGGTGCTGCTATCTTCTCTCTCCTCTTTTGGTTCACTTTTCCATGCCTAACGTTTGTTGTTCCCCTCGCCGTGCTCTACCTTTCCCCCTTATTAGAATTCAGTTTTGACCACTTCTTGAGTTTGGTTTTGAGGTCAAGTTACGATTTTGATGGGGCTTTCATGGGGGTTATGTTCACGGCGTTGTCCTCGACAAAACCTAGTAGTTTCGTCGGATTCGGAGCCGCTCCATTTTGATGGCATTTGAGATTTTCATCTCAAATTGAGGTAGGAGATGTTCTAGGTTTAAATTCTTGTTATATAGCATGCTTGTGATGCTTATACTACTTGTTTGCATGATTAAATCTAAAATCTAGAGATTTTATTATTTATTTTTCTTGTACGGGATCTAATTTTCCCGGTTGCTCATGACTTGGTTTAAACATGTAGCATGATTTTATATTGCCCCTTGATATGCTCATTGTCGTGTATTAAAATTGGAACATTTGAATAAGTATTAAAGATTTTATTTAATATTTATCTTCGGTGAAAAATTAATTTACATGGCCTTAACTAGCTTGAAATTAATATGTGTTACCATATTATATTAGGCCTTGGCATGCTCTTCAACATAGTTGAATTTGAAAGTAATTGGAGGTGTTTTGAAAATTAATAAATTAATTTGATTAATTAATTTGATTAATTAATTTGCCCTGAGTGCACTATTCACTCCATTTGAATTCCGACTTGATATTCTTGATTTACATGCCATATAGCTTCACATATATTTGATTTAGAATATTCGGTGAGGTTTTGAAACCTTTCATTTAATTAAATTCCATGTTTAAGATCTAATCCTCATGGTGATATATACAACTTGGAATTGTATTGTGGCATGCTAGAAAATTAAGCTTAGGTATAGTTGTTCACATATATTAAATTGGAATTAATTGCATGAGAATTGCAATTTTTAATTTATATTTAACTTTAGTGAAAGTTTAATTCACATGGTCTTAAATTGAATGAAATAAACTTGTAATGCGATATTACATTAGTCCTTGGCATGTTTTCCAACATAGGTTAATTTGAGAGCATTTAGTTAAGTTTGAAAATCTAGAAATTTTAATTAAAAGAATTAATTAAAATCTATTTTATGGTCCCATTAGCTTAATTAAGGTTTTAACTTGATGTTTGTATTGGCCATGACTTGTTTACTAGTATATATTAATTTGGGACTATTAGAAGTTGTTTTAGAACCTTGGGATTTAAATTAGCATGATTTAATTAAAGTTCTACTTTGTTGTTCCAACAACCTAATTGAATTTTAGAATGGATATAGGTGATGACCTTGCCATGCCCTTTAACATGTATTAAATTGAGGTTAATTGAAATTGAATCGGAAATCTAGAGAATTTAGTTATGTTTATCTATTTAAATTCTATCAATTTGCTCCATGATCTAGTTGTGTTTTAGAAGTGGTTTCTACATTCAAATCATGGACTTAGACTTGTTGTATATTCATTTGGTTATATTTTGAATATTGGATAACATAGTTGCTATGTTTGTATTCATGAGAATATGTTTTCCTTATTGAATATATTGTTGCCTTGTGTAATGATTTGTACACTTCGTGTTTAACATCTTTCATGCATAGCGTGTAATGAATCGCACACTGAAGATTCAACATTCATCATATCATATTAGTTGTGGATTTAGAGCATGTATTGTATAGGTTTCCAAATTTGGTTGTGCTTAGTAGATAGTTGATTATCTTGCATATTCCGGTTGATATATGCGTTGTTGCACAACTTATTGATTTTGGAAACTTGGGGATGTCGTTGTTTGACTATGGCTAAGACGTGGTTCTAGTACGGGGAATAGTCCCTCTATATGGTCTAGTGCGCACATAGGGAGGTTACCAATGGGCTAGTAACCCTAAAGTAACTATGTTGTCAGTCTGATCCAGCGTGACGTCCGAGTATCCCCTTTGTTTGATTTCGCATTTCATTTTTAAGTTGATAACTAGATGATGTTGTAACTTGTTTCTCATTTGTCGTTCCATTTTAAGTTACAGGATGTTAACTTTGCGAAATTGTGCTTTATGCGTTGTATTGGAAGTTTCAATGTTGGTTAAATTGCATTGATATTGAAAATCGTGTTTTGACGTTCTAATAAAGCTTAAGATTGATCCTATTGATTCATTTATAACATAGACGTTAGGTGGCATGAACCACTACTGTTATTTTGTGCTTTAGATTCTAAGTTGATGGCTTTGAGAACTTAAACCTTGTTGCATTGTATAACATGCTCTTTTGTTATTGAATTGCATGGAAAATGTGATTCTTGTTAACTTGTATTCAAATATGCTTTTGTCATGTTGTATGGATTACTCTAGACCTAGTTCAATTGTATTGAAAATGCAATTCATGTTAATCTATGCTCAAGCATTCTTCTTGTTGTGTTCTTTGGATTATCCCAACCATGATTCGTTTCATACACGTATGTATATCATGATTCCTGTTGCTTAGACTCTAAGGTAGCTTAGGATGCTCCCTGAGTCTCACTTGGACATAGACGTTAGGTGGCATGAGCCCCTTTAACATGTTTCACCTTAAGGTGATAAATTTGTAAAATGCTAGGTCGATGTATGCTCATCCCTTACGAGTAGCTTTATGTTACTCACCCCTACGATACTGGGGCATATTTCAGGTACGAAGACTTGGTTCGTGAAGCCTAGCATTCCTTGGATGTCGTGTAGCTTTCAAGTTTCTATTTCATGCAAATGTTAGCATGAAATGTCATTTTGTAGACTTATATGTCCTAATATGTATATTTGATTCCATGTATGTAATGTGTACATAAGTGCACTCCTTTCAATGTATTTGACATGTATGAGATGAGGCCGGAGGCCAATGACTTGTGTATTGTATACTATGCAACTTTTTAACTTCATGAAATATTATGAAAACCTTGAAAAATCGCAAGTCATTGCTTTACCATGGTTGCATCGGGTGTGGGAATTCCATTTTCATTCTTTCATAGGGTCTTATTAATCTTGTATGAAATGTGACCAAGGGCCAAATGGTCATTTGACTCCATTTTACATTTTTGGATTCCATGTTTTCCATTCCAAGTCCATTTTTGCCTTTTTGCCCGTTGGGGGGTCGGATTTTGTATTGGCTATATTTTTAAGCCATGGACTATTGTAGCGCATCTCAATAGGTAAGTTACGTTTGCGTGCATGGTCGTTTTCGGGCAAAACCTTATCGTTTGTGTTTTGAGCCTCTTGTGAATTCATTTCGCAGTTTTTTTTACATATTCTGACCTAGGGGCATTATGGATCTGTCACATCAATTTTACTTTCTTCTTTTGACATGGTTGAATAGAAAACATAATTTTAGGGGGGGGGGGGGTTTCTTCTTCGTGTTTTTCCAGAAAATGTCGTCTTGGTACCGGAAATCCCTCGTGAAGTTTCAGCTTCCAGTTTTCATTTAGCAGCTTTATGACCCTCTTGTTCAGTTCTGATCTAGGGGCATTTTTGGGATTTCACAATGCGTTTTTTTTTATTCTGTCCACAATGTTGGGTAGAAATCTCGATTTTAGGCTGGGTTTCTTCTTTGTATTTTCCCGGAAAAACTTGTCTTGACCTCCGTTTCAAACCTCAGTTCTGGGCAGATAAAAAAAAATGTAGCAGCAGCCAAGGTTTGCCACCAGCCATGTCTTTCGGCACCGGCATGCACGCCGGTGGGCTCTCGCATGGGCGCCGTGTGCGGCATGGCCCCTCGTCAGGCCGCCGCGACGTCAATTCTTCTTTTGGGCTTTTCTCCTTCGTCCGGACTTCGATTCCAGTGAATTTTTTTTTGAACTTCACTAATTTTTCGCTGTCTTTCCAACAGTGTGCTCGGTTGCACTTGGTTCTTCCTGGATAATTTCCAGTTTACCCTTTTTGCTTTAAGTGCTCGTTTTTCTTCATCATGCCGTTTCTCCTTCATTCAGACTCCGAATTATGCGATTCTTGAGTCCATCTTGATTAGTTTTTCATTTTCCTTCTAGTGGTGTGCTCGGTGGCACCCGAATCTATAGTTTTTAGAAATGACTATTTTGCCCCTGGGGGCTTATTTGTCACATTTTTGATCTTTTGCTTCCCCATCAGTTCTTGTTGAGTTCCACGACCTCATAGAAGGTCACTTTGACTTCTTAAAGTCTTGTTTTCTATTTTCGCTTCCGCATTCGGATCCGTTATCTGATCATCCTTACAGTTCATCACAGGACACGCTGGCCTAAAAACCAGGGTCGTCATAACCAAGACCTAAACGGTTATTCAGGGCATTAACCCCATTGGGAATACCACCCTAGTGCACACTATAAATGGGGAGAACTCAAACCTCCCGCACTAGAGCCAAACTCTAGCCATGTCATTTGTAACAATGTCCTAAGAGAATCCAAAATATATCAAGTTCAAAACTTATACTCAATTATTATGGCATATATACCACCTTCCATGCATAAGTATTTTGAAACCACACAAACCATGTCTTAAGGTTCCAAGTCTAGAGTGGCATAATAAATGACTAGTCCTTAACATGATATAATGTACAAAACAATATCACTAACTTTTGAATTTAAATCATGCCTCAACAATAAGCTTTATATACTAAATCTTCATTATAGCAACAAGCTTCCAAGACAATCATAATTATCAATCAACAAGGATATAGAATTATCAACACCATAATTATAGCAATTTAAATCTATATGAATTGCATATAACATTAATAATTTTATAAGAGTTCTATATCACTACCACATGTGAAAATACTAGAATTTAACATACTACTAAATCATGTAATTCTTCTACAAAAGGTATATACATATTATACATGCTTAAATCAATAAACCCTAAGTCAAGAGTGAGGGTTTCCTATAATATACACGACTATCATATTAAAAGTATGTACATAATATATATTAAACTCCAAAGGACTTAAACACTTGAAGTATAAACATATTACCACCCCCACCTCAATAAAGAATTGAATCTCTATAATCCAAAGCAACCAAGCTCCAAATGGATAACAATTTTAGGGTTTTGTAGAGGAGAGCAAGAGAAAACTTTTACCTCTCAAGGTTAATGGTCTAATGTGAGTGGAAGGAGGCCAAAATGAAGAAATAAGCTTTTAACCAAGCTTTTCTTTAATGGTGGCTAGGTTAGGGTTTTGTGAACTAAGGAAAGAAGAAGATGAAATGAAAAATGGTGTGTGGAGGATTTAGTGTTCCTCCACTCACTATGTACTCTTGCACTACCTCACACACACACACACACTAATGCAAGACTAAATTGTGAGCCTACACTTGTCACCAATCCATGGTTCCTTTTAAGACTTAATCCCACACCTACACTTGTCAATCATCGAAGCCAACAAGTTCACCTATCCTAGGCCAACAAGTGGTTGAATCTCCACCCTCCACATGTCACAAGATTAAGCTTCTAAGTGACTCCTCTAAAATGCCAACAAATGGCTCTATAACAGTGTGACACTTGTCACACTTTCCAAAAATTGCAAAAAAATTTCCAAAATATCTTCCAAATTAGATTGCAAAATAGTCCTTAAGATGAAAAATAATTATTTTATATAATTATACTAAAATCCCAAAATCAAGAATATTTCTAAGAAAGTATGCATACATGCCCTTTATGAAAAATTAAGCAACTAGAATGTATTTTCCACGAAAGTAAAAATACAAATATCATGGATGCATACAAAACCGGAATCAAATCTGAGCACAAAAAGTGAGGTTATGTAAGGAAAAATGATAAATGGGAAAAAGACAAAATAGAGAAAAGGACGAAAAAAAGAAATTATCGAAAAAAGAAAGGAAGAAAAATGACCAAGTTATTACAACCTACCCTTCTTAAAAAGATTTCGCCCCTAAAATCAACCCGCACCTGAAAGAGAGAACAAATTGGGATACTGAGAGTGAACCTCCTGTTCGAGCTTCCAGGTAGCCTCCTCAATGCCATGATGTCTCTATAAGACCTTAACTAATGGAATGGTCTTGGTCCCCAAGACCTATTTTTGTGAATCAAGAATCTGGACTAGACCCTCCTCCTAGGTCACATCCTCATCAACAACAACATCCGTCCACCATAAGACATGCGATGGATCCTCGTACTTTCTCAACATAGAGACATGAAAGATGTCGTGAACCCTATCCAGGTCTGGCGGTAACGCCAAATAATAAGCAACTTCACTTACGCGCTCCAAAATCTGAAATGGTCCAATGAACCTGGGAGACAACTTGCCCGTTTTCTGAAATCTCAGAAGTCCCTTTCGTGGAGAAATCTTAAGAAAAACGTGGTCCCCTACCTCAAAAGACAAAGATCTTATCCTCCTGTCAGCATAACTCTTTTGCCTACTATGAGCTGCAGCCAACCGTTGTCGAATCAACTTAATCTTCTCTGTAGTCTCAAAGATAATATCGGGACCCAAGATGACTGTATCACTTACCTCGGTCCAATAAATTGGAGATCTGCAAGGTCTGCCATACAACGCCTCAAAAGGTGCCATGCCAATACTGGTCTGGTAACTGTTATTGTAGGCAAACTCAACCAAGGGTAAGTAGTCTTCCTAACTACCCCTAAAATCCAAAATACAAGCCTGTAGCATGTCCTTCAATATCTAAATGGTACGCTCTGATTGACCATCAGTCTAAGGATGGAATGTCGTGTTGAAATGAAGCCCCGTATCAAAAGCCTGCTGAAAACTCTGCCAAAAGTGAGACATTAATCTGGGATCCCTATCCGAGACAATGGATACTAGAACCTATGAAGCCTGACAATTTGCCTCACATACAATCCACTAAGTCTCTCTGCGTCATCTATCACTACCATAGGCAAAAAGTGAGTCGTCTTAGTCAATCTGTCAACGATGACCCAAACGGCATCATTCCCTGCCTTGGATCTCGAAAGTCCCATCAGGAAATCTATAGTGATGTGCTCCCTCTTCCATTCTACCACTGGTAGTGGTTGCAACAAACTTGCTGGTCTCTGATGCTCTGCCTTCACTTGCTGACAAGTAAGGCATTTAGCCACGAAGTGAGAAACATCCCGTTTCATGCCTTTCCACTAAAGCTGTCTTCACAAATTGTGATACATTTTTATACTTCCGGGATGAATTGTGAGTTGAGAATGGTAAAAATCTTGAAGAACAACGTAACAACAAGACAAAGGAACAAACATCTTCCCTCCGTACCTAAGACCACTGTTTGAATGCGAGGTCCAACCCTCTACATTCTCGCCACTTGAAATCCGATCGTGGATGGAATTTATCTCCCCATCCTCCTGCTGTGCCTTAATAACCTTGCTAACAAGAGCCGGTTAAACCACAAAACTAAACAAGATAGCTGGTGAAACATCTTCATACGACTATAAACCAAGATCTACAAGCTCTTCTAGCATCTTCCATCTGTGAATGGAAATGCTAGCAAGAGTACCCCGTGACTTCCTACTTAATGCATCGGCCACCACATTAGCTGTAATGACCCGGTCATTTTCTTTCCTTTCATTTTTCCTCAAATTTTACGGATAAATTGTTTTCGTTGTCTTTTTTATTATGTGTTTGGTTTCTAGTCACTTAATGTCATCTCGAGTGCTCAAAAATGGTTTTTGACACTCTTTCCTTTGGATTGACAACTTCCTTTCAGGATCGAGTCATTTCCGCATTTTTCATTTTTTGATACTATTCACTTTTCGTCTTTTTCCCTGTTGGTCACTTTGTTGGCATAACCTCACTTTCTGTGTTTGAAGTTGGTTTTTGACTTCACGTATTTGCATTCTAAGTGGTTTCCACGAAATACGTATCTTTGTTTTTGGAGTAAAGTACTTTGGTTGCTCTTAGTGTCCATAGGGGCATAGATGCATAGTTTTTCAAAATCTTTTTCTTTTCTTGGGGTCTTTTTTATAAATATCTTTTGAAGATATTTTATTTTAGGAGTTTTTAAGAAAATATTTTTGGAAGATATTTTCATTCTGGGTCATTAGTGCAGTTTTCACTTTTTGGAGGGGCCATTGTGCAATTAATGAAAGTTATTGCAAAAATACCTCGTTTTGAGCCTGGATCCTCATTTGGGATTCATTTTCACTTTTCATTGAGTTGTGTACTCTTAGAATTGTCTTCTGGTCGTTTTTCCCTAGTTTCAAGGTTTTTGGCCCTAGTTACCGCCGATCTTGTTCGGGGTATATCTCTCTGCTCGGACTCAGTTTTCGAAGCCATTTCTTTCTTTGTTCATCTTTTCTTATTTTAGTTCTTTTTCGTTCACACAGTTCTGCCGTTTGAGTGCG
The DNA here is from genome assembly GCF_030987335.1 of Cornus florida. Classification (NCBI taxonomy): domain Eukaryota; kingdom Viridiplantae; phylum Streptophyta; class Magnoliopsida; order Cornales; family Cornaceae; genus Cornus; species Cornus florida. Next base: position 70,323,786 of record NW_026775577.1, read on the forward strand.
TCTGCGCGAATTCAACTTTTCCGAGCTCGGCGGGGCACTTTTAGGGTTTTATTATAAATAAAATGACTTAAAGTAAAAAATCACTTTTTCACCGTCTCCCTCCCTCTCTTGGCTGGATTCCATGGCAGCCAAGGGGCTGCCACATTCTCTCTCTTCTTTTGAGCTTCTTCCCTTTGTTAAAAAGTCGAAGTGCCTTTGTGTTTTATGTTTGTCTTGACTACGCGCATCTTTCCCCCTTATTAGAATCCATTTTTGGCCATTTTTTGAGTTCAGGTTTGAGGTCAAGTTAGGATTTTGGTATGTCCTCTTTGGAATTTATCATTCACCATGTTATCCCTGACAAAACCGCGAAGTTTCTTCGGATTCGGAGCGGTTCCATTTCGGTAGGGATTTGAGATTTTCATCTCAAATGGAGGTAGGGGATGTTATAGGTTATTATTTTTGTTGTCTTGCATGCTATTGATGCTTATACAACTTTTATGCATACTTTTGTTCATAATCTAGAATTTAATTTAATTATTTTCTATGTTTAAGATTTAATTCTCATAATAATGTTCAACTTAGAATTAAATTGTGTCATGCTAGTAAATTAGGCTTTGGTATGTTTGTTAACATATATTAAATTGGGATTATTTGAATAAAGATTGTAACTTTTATTTAATAATTTTCTTTTATGAAAGTTTAATTATTATGGCCGTATCTTGCATGGAATTAACTTGTTATATGCTATTAAATTACGTCTTGGCATACTCTTTAACATACTTTAATTTTGGAGCATTTGGATGAGTATGAAAATCTAGAGATTTTTATTAAAAGGATTAATTAAAATCTATTTAAAGGTTCCATTGGTTTAATTAAGTTTTTAACTTGATATTGATGATGACTAGGACATGTATACTAGCGTATATGAATTTGGGACCATTTGAAGTTGCTTTAGAAGTTAGAGATTTAATTATCATGATTTAATTAAATTTTACTTCATTGTTCCATTGGCCTAATTAAGATTTTGAATGGATATATATAATGACCATGCAATGTTGTTTAACATGTGTCAATTGGGGGTCATTTGATTGAGATTTAAAACTTAGAGAAATTAATTAGTTTATTTAATTAATTTCCATTTCTATAGCATTGATGATTTAATCATGTGTTTGACATTGGTTATATGTTTAAATCATGATTTTGGACCTGTATTAGATTCATGAGTTTATGTTTTCAATTTTGAAATATATTGTTATAGTGTGTAACGAATCGCACACTGAAGATTCGACATTTGTCATGCCATAGTAGTTGTGGACTTAGTACATGTATTGTATGTGTTTCCAAATTTGGTTGGGCTTGGTAGATAGTTGATTATCTTATATATTCCTGTTGATATATACGTTGTTGCATAACTTTTTGATTTTGGAAACTTGGGGATGTTGTTGTTTGACTCAGCTATGACATGCTTCTAGTATGGGGGATTGTCCCTCTACAGTCTAGTGTGCACATAGGGAGGTTACCCTTGGGCTAGTAACCCTAAAGTAACTATGGTGTTAGTCTGATCCGGCGTGATGTCCAAGTATCCACCTTGTTTAATTTCACTTTTCATTTCAAGTTGATAACTAGATGATATCGTAACTTGTTGTTCCTTAATTGATTGCCCATTTTGAGTTTCAAGATGTTAACTTTGAGAAATCATGCTTTATGTGTTGTATTGGAAGTTCCAATGTTGGTTAAATTGCATCGATATTGTGATTTGTGTTTTGATTTTCAAATGTAGCTAAGGAACGATCCTATAGATTCATTTAGAACATAGGCATTAGGTGGCATCTTCCACTTTAACATGCTTCCGTGTTTTCGTGTTTTAGATTTCAAGTTGAGGATTTTGAGAATCTATATTTTGTTGCTTGGTATAACATGCTTCCATATTGTTAAATTGCATGAATAATGTGATTTATGCGAGAAATGATCTAAGGTAGCTTAGGATGCTCCTCGAGTCTCATTTTGACATAGACGTTAGGTGGCATGAGCCTCTTTGACTTGTTTCACCTTAAGATGATAATTTTATAAAACGCTAGGTCAATGCATGCTCATTTCCTACGAGTTGCTTTATGTTACTCACCCCGAAGTTACTGAGGATTTGTTTCAGGTATGAAGACTTGGTTCGTGATGCTCATCATACTTTGGATGACTTGTAGATTTTAAGTTTCCATTTCATGTAAATGTTAGCATGAAATGTCATTTTGTAGCTTATATGTCTAAACTTGTATCTTCGATTCCATATAAGTAATGTGTACATAAGTACACCTTTTATAATGTATTTGACTTGTGTGACATGAGACCGGAGGCCAATGACATTTATATTGCATCTTATGTAATTCTTGATTTCATGAAATGTTACGAAAATATTGAAAAATGACAGGTCATTACTTCACCATGTTTGCATCGGGTGTGGGAATTCCATTTTTATTCTTTTATAAGGTCTCATTAATCATGTTTGAAGTGTGGCCAAGGGTCAAACGGTAATTTGAAATCATTTGTTAATTTTGGTTTTCAAATTTCCCATGTCTTGTTCATTTTTATCATTTTTGGCTGTCGGGGGGTCAGATTTTGAGTCGGGGCTTCTTGGGAGCCTCAGACCATTCCCGCGCACTTAAAATCATTTATTACACTTGTGTGCACATTCGTTTCAACCTAGAAATGCATTTAGGGTCAAATGTATACTTGGTGCAAAGTTGCATTTTTTGAGTTTTTAAGCCCTTACTGATCTAGGGGCATTTTGCCCATTTAACAGTGTGTTTTTTTCGTCTTCTCTTGCACGGCGGGGTAGAAAATCTGATTTTGGGAGGGGTTTTCGTGTTTTTCCAGAAAAATTCATTTGATAGCCCGTTTTTTATCTCAAATGTGGATAGTCACTATAGCATCTTTTTGGGCCCTCTTGACCTCTTCTGATCTAGGGGCATTTCACATTGTGTTTTTTTTTTCATTTTCATCCACGTTTATGGGTAGAAAACTCGATTTGGGGGGGGGGGGGGTTCTTCTTCGTGTTTTTCCAAAAAAAGTCATTTATAGCCCGTTTTTGCTCTCAGATGTGGTTAGTTATTATAGCAGTTCTTTTTTACCCTCTTGACCTCTTCTGATCTAGGGGCATTTTAGGTATTCCACAGTGAGTTTTTGCTTGTTCTCCTTCATCCGGACTCTAAATCGAGTGAACATATTTTTGAACTTGACTATTTTTTCGCTGTCTTTCTAACGGTGTGCTCTGTTGCACCTGGATCTTCCTGGATAATTACCAATTTACCTTTTTAGCCTTAAGTGCTCATTTTTCTTCGTCATGCCATTTCTCCTTCATCCGGACTCCGAATCATGCGATTCTTAAGTCCATCTTGATTAGTTTTTCATTGTATTTCCAGCGGTGTGCTCGGTGGCACTCGAATCCATATTTTCAGAAATGACTATTTTGCCCTTAGGGCTATTTTTGTCCGGTTTTTCTTGCTTTCCATTTTCGCTACTTTATTTTGAGTTCCATGACTTAATGGGAAGTCAGGGATGTGTTTTGGGAATGATATACATTCTAGGGACGTCATTTTCATGTAAAATGACTATTTTACCCCTAGGGGCTTAATTGTTATTTTTTTTTATTTTTTGCTTCCGCGTCAGTTCTCATTGAGTTCCACGACCTCATGGAAGGTCATCAAAGTGTCTTAGAGGTGTGTTGTGCCTTGGGAGACCATTGTCTTGTTTCTTGCTTCCGCATTCTGGATTTGTTATCGGATCTACGTTCGGTTCATCATAGGACACGCTGGCCTAAAGACCAGGGCTATCACATTGGCCTTCCCCGGATGATACTATAAGTCAAAGTCATAGTCCTCCATGAAGTCCTCCCATCTGCACTGTCTCAAATTCAAATCCTTCTAAGAGAAGAGATATTTGAGACTCTTGTGATTGGAGAAAACCTTGAACTTCTCCCCGTATAAATAATGTCTTTACCTTTTCAGGGCAAAGATCACCACTGCCAACTCCAAATCATGTATTGGATAGTTCAACTCGTGAGTCTTCAATTGTCGAGACACATAAGCTACCACTCGTTCAGTTTGCTTCAGAACACAACCTAAACCTTCTCGCGGAGCATCACAATAGACCACGTAACCCAAACCACGTTCAGGTATGATCAGAAATGGAGCTAATGTCAATCTGATCTTCAACTCTTGAAAAGCATAATTACAAGCCTCATTCCATATGAACTTGACTCCCTTGCGAGTAAGTCGAGTCATAGGTGCCGCTAGACGAGAGAAATCCCAAACAAATCTCTTTTAGTAGCCTGCTAGGCCAAGAAAGCTTCAAACCTTAAACACTATCTTCGGACATTCCCAATCCATCACAGACTCAATCTTTGATAGATCCACTATAACATCGCCCCCTGACACGACATGTCTAAGGAACTTCACCTCTGGTAGCCAAAATTCGCATTTCTCAAACTTGGCATACAATCGGTTATCCCTAAGGATCTGCAACACTATCCTCAAATGATACTCATGCTCCTCCCTTGAAGTTGAGTACATGAGAATGTCATCAATGAACACCACCAAAAATCTGTCAAGATAGTCACTGAATACATGGTTCATCAAATCCATAAAAGCTGCTGGAGCATTGGTTAAACTAAATGGCATCACCAGAAACTCATAATGGCCATACCATGTATGAAAAGTGGTCTTGGATATATCCTCATCCTTAACCCTCAACTGATAGTAACCTAATCTTAAATCAATCTTCGAAAAACATGTCGCTCCCTTTAATTGATCAAATAAGCATCAATCCTAGGCAAATGATACATGTTCTTAATCGTAGAGTGATTCAACTTGCGATAATTGTTGCAAAGTCTCAAAGACCCATCCTTCTTCTTTGCAAAAAGAACCGGTGCTCCCCATGGTGAAGCACTAGGTCGAATAAAGCCCTTAGCTTTCAAATCATCCAATTGACCCTTCTACTCATTAAGCTCTGCCGGTGCCATACGGTACGGTGCCATAGAGATGGGTGCTGTACTGGGGATGACATCAATGGCAAAAATAAGTTCCCTTAAAGGAGGTAACTCTATCAGTTCCTCTTAGAAGACATCAACAAAATCCTTAACAGCTGCCGGAAAAATACGGCCCAAACTACTATCCCCATTAATTAGTAAACCAACCAAGTAGGATCTGTGGTGACTCTAGTCACCAATGCTGAAAACCATCGCCAGGTGGAAATCGCTCCTATCTCCCACAAAATGAAAACAATCTCCCTTGGTAGTGCAAATGGATACCCTCCCGCGGAAGCAATCAGTCATAACCCGAAAGAATAATAACCAATCCATCCCGAGAATGATGTCAAAGTCCGTCATGTCAAGAATAATGAAATCAAACTCTAAGGTCCGTCCAGCTATCTTAATAGCACAACCCCGACAAACACGATCCAAAGATTGTGGTCGAAGCTGTGGGCAGCGAGGCTTGATGTGCCCCAGCTGCTGACAATGGTGACAAATCACACCCCGAGCTGATCCCAAAGACACGGGAACTGTGGATGTAGAACGAATCTACTGTGGTGCCTCTTGTAAGTGTGTACTGTTCCCTGCCTTAGCCTTCTTCCACTGACTCCCGAAAGATGATGGATTATCTCCACTAGGCTGTTTAAGTGAACCCCTGATTCGTGACTGATCCCGTTCCTCTGCCTCAGCTAGTATAACCCTTTGGACCACCTCTTTGTAAGTCCTTAAATCAAGAATTGAGACTCATGGCCTGATGTCAAGATGTAACCCATCCTGAAACTTCGTTGCCTTGGCCTCATCTGTCGCCACCATATCCTAGGCATAACGAGAGAGAGAAGTAAACCGTGTCTCGTACTCAATGACATTCATGGTGCCCTAAAAAAGACCTGTGAATTGTATCCTCCCGCCTCATAGCCCTTGGAAAGAAATGCTCGAAAAAGAAATCTCTGAACTCATTCTATGCCATCAACTCAACATTATGGACATTAGTCATAGACCTCCACTAGATATCTACATCTCCCATGAACATAGAGGTAGTTAAAGAAATCCTTAACCTATCCGTGGGTGTTGAGCGCTGAATATTGCATATTGGAGCCCCTAAATATACGTATGTTAAGACCTAAAGTGATACTGATTTTTGTGTATTTTTTGTTTTTAGGTACTTTCCCAAAGAAACGGTTAAAATCGGGCTTTTATGATGAAAAGAAAGATAATAAAGTTTACCGCGTCATTGCCGGCCATTCAGAGAAAGCTAAGAGCTTAAATGGTGTAGTTTGGAGGAACTTAAGATCCAATGCTTGAGTCCAAGTTATAAGGCTCGAGCCTTACAAGCCAAAGAAGAAAAGTTAACAAGACCCAAATGCTCGAGCCTTGTACCTTGGTGCTCGAGCCTTAACCAAGGGTGCTCGAGCCTTGACCCTCAAGCTCGTGCATGAGGTGTCGAAAATAAAAGAGTTGATTTAATTGAAAGGCTATGCTCCCAGGTCTTGTGCCTCACCTCCAGGATCCACTGATGCTTAAGCCTTGAGCTCCAAATGCTCGAGCATAGTACCTAGTGCTCAAGCCTATGAAGCTTGGATTGAGCAATGTTAAAAGAGTTCAACCCAAAAATATTCTAAGTGTTGAAGAAAAAGACACTTCGAAAAATAATTGAAGAAAATTGGCTAAGTGTCAGAGAAAGGATCGAGCACCAATTCTTGAAGCTCGAGTATCAATCCAGAGAAGCTCGAGCATTGTTCCTAATGCTCAAGCATGAACCCTAAAGCTCAAGCTTCTGTTCCTAAAGCTCAACCCTTCCATGACATGTCAAATTAAAATTGCGGGATTGCTCTCTTTATCAGCCGTATCTCATCCCAGTTGGGCCAGAAGACCTAAAAGCCCACCAAATACTTATTTTCTTCTATAAGAGAAGGAGTAAGCCTTGATAGAAGGGGTCCGAAATTTTAATTTCTTTTCTCTCTCTCATATATCTCTCATAGCAGCTTTTAGTGTTTTGAAGAAGAAGATCTAAAAGGAGTTTTGGCAGTCCATGGTGATAAAGACCATAACAACACAGATGATATCTTGTGTCGTCATGAGTAGCTAATTCTTCTCTTAAGGCATTGATGTAGCCCGAATCTGAATACTATGGTTTGATTGTTCTATACTTTGGGAATTTCATATATTATGTATTTTGATTGCATGATTTTGGGTAATTTCTTAATTCAATTGGGTTTTAATGATTACATAGTTTTTTAATGATTAATACATTGTCTTAGATTTAATTATTCTTAAATTATATTTAACCTATTCTTATGAACGATATCTGGCGGAGCCCTGTCGGACATAAGAATGTTGATCATGCAATGGTGTTCAAACGTTTTTCATGAATGAATGTTTTCATAGTCTATGTCTAGGAAAGACAAGTTATACTGCAAAATTAGTTAGAAGTAGGTAGGTAGATAATTTGTGCCAACCGAAGATAGGTTATAGTTAATTGAAATTTATGAAACATTTTTCTTTAAATCTGAATTAAATGAATGTTATTAAGTTTAATTCAATATTATAAATAATTTTTGAAATCCCAAGGTTGAATAGTTGACCATAATATGAGGTTCGTGGTGAAGTCAATCCCTAAAAGAGGACCCTTGTTGTAATGACCCAGCCGATTTCCTTCCTTTCCTTTTCTCAGATTTTCACGGATATTCTCATCACTTAGTGTCATCTTGAGTGCTCGGGGATGGTTTCCGAGACTCTTTTCCTTGGATTGACGACTTCCTTTGAGGACCGAGTTATTTTCATATTTTCACTTTTGTGACACTATTCACTTTCGTCTTTTTCTCGGTTATCCCTTTGTTGGCATAACCTCACTTTTTGTGTTCGGATTTGATTCCGGTTTTGCATGAATCCACGATATTTAAATTCCATACTATGTGTATTTTCACTTTTGTAGAAAAGCATGCTAAGTGCTTACTTTTCTTGTAAAGGGTATAGATGCATGACCATTTTGTAATTTTCCAAACTTTAGGGGTTTTGTGTAATTACTGTAAAGTAATTATTTTTCATCTTAGGGACCATTTTGCAATTTAATTTGAATGATATTTTCAAAAAAGATTTTTTTACAATTTTTAGAAAGTGTGACAAGTGTCACACTCTCATTGGTCCACTTGTTGACATGTGTGTGGAAACACTTTGAGGCCTTGGATGAGGACATGTGGAGGGTGGAGATTTAACCACTTGTTGGCCTAGGATTGATGCACTTGTTGGCTTGGATGGTTGACAAGTTTAGGCTTGAGATTTAACCTAGGATGGAGCCTTGGATTTGTGACAAGTGTAGGCTCACAATTTGATCTTGCATTAGTGTGTGTGTGAGAGGTAGTGTAAGAGCACATAGTGAGTGGAGGATCTCTATCCCCTCCACTCACATTTCATCTTCATCATTTTTTTCATTTCCTCCCTCTTTTGTAAAGAAAACCCTAGCCTCCATGGATGGAGCCTAAAGCCTTAAGCTTTGACCTTGATTTTTGAAAGCCTTCCATTGATTTCCAAGCTTGAACTTGGGAATGTATTTTGTTCCCCTCATCTTCCTCTTCATAACCCTAGAAGGGTTTGCCATTTTGTGTTGATTTTGCCTTGGATTCTAGATAGACACTTCTCTAGTGAGGTAGGGAATGTTATAGGGTTATATGTTTGTTGTCTTGCATGTTTTTGGATGCTTATACAACTTATATGCATGTAGTGTATTAATTTGAGAAATTATGATTAATGGTAGTTTGCTTATAACTCATTTTAGACTTGGTAAATGGCATGGCCATGAGTTAATCTTTGATATATATTAATTTGGGTTGATTTAGATGAGTTTTCAAATCTAGAGATTAAATGGATTTAATTTGGTTTAAATTCTAGTAAATTGTGTTTTGCTTGTAATCTATCTTAGACTTGATATATGGTATGACCATAACTTAGTGCTTGATATAAATTAATTTGAGATCATTTGGACAACTTTTGAAATCTAGAGATTTAATTGATTTAAATTAATTCAATTATATTTTATGATATCTTGCTTATCTTGCACTTTTGAGTTGATATATGTAAACACCATGATATGTTGCTTAACATATATTAATTTGAGGTTATTTGAAATCTAGATAGTTTAATCACCTTGTTTAATTAAATTCTATCTAATGGCTCTATGGATCTATTGGTATTTTAGAAGTTGTTTCTATATTCAAATCATGGACTTGAACTTGTTATGTATTCACTTGATTGTGTTTTGAGCATTGGACAACTTTGTTGTTATATTTATATTCATGAGAACATGTTTTCTTTATAAAATATATTGATGCCATGTGTAGTGAATTGCACACTTTGTAATTGACATTATGTATGTCATTTTAGAATTGAAACTCTAAGGCATGGATTGTGTGGTTTCAACCTACTTGTGCATGGAAGGTATTTTCATGCATTATATGAGTTATGTATAAGTTGTGAACTTATTTGGTTTAATTTTGGAATCTTGGAACATTATTGAGTTGAGATGGCTAGGGTTTGGCTCTAGTACGGGGACGTGAGTCCTCTAAGTCATTGAGATAGTGCGCACTTAGGGTGGTCTTCCCTGCGGGTTAGTGCCCGGAAAAACCATTGAGGTCTCGGCAGAATTCCGAGCTTAGATGTCCAAGTCTTCCATTATTTGTTTTCGCATTCAATTCCAAGTTAACAACCATGTTTATATTGTAACTTGTGGTTTTAGTTTTTGGCGATTTTGATGTTGTTAAGTACATTCATACTAAATTGATATATTTAGTTGATTTCACACTTTTAGATTTCTAGTTGATAACCTAGAGAACCTATGTCTTGATGTGTGGTATTAGATATTCTAATTATGCTAAATTATTATATTTAGTTAATGTTGCATTTTAGACTTCAAGTTGATTACCTTGAGAATCTATATATTGTTGCTTTGTGTAAGCATGACCCTATGTTGCTAAAATTGCATGAATGAGGTGATTGATGCTAGAAATGATCCTAGGTAGCTAGGATGCTCCTTGAGTCTCACCTTTGACATAGACGTTAGGTGGAATGAACCACAATAATTAAATCATGCAAACTTGTAAAACGTAGGTCGATGCATGCTCATTTCCTATGAGTAGCTTTATGTTACTCAGCCCTACGATACTGGGGCATATTTCAGGTACAAGAATCAAGGTTGCGATTCTCGTCATGCTTGGATGATTGGTGGACTTGAAGATTTTCATTTCTTGTAAAGGTTGGCTTGAAAAGCCACTTGTAGCCTTATATGTCAAAATATGTATATTTGAATTTAAACATGTAATGTGTACATGAGTACACTCTTTACAATGTATTTGACATGTATGAGATGAGGCCGGAGTCCAATGACATGTATATGTATCTTACGTAGTTTTGACTTCATGATATATTATGAAAATATTGAAAAATGTCAAGTTATTGTCTCACTATGTTTGCATCGGTCGTTTCTGGGAGCTGCGGACTATTCCCGTGCGCTCAAAATCACTTATTACATTTGCGTGCATATTCGTTTCAGCCTAGAAGTGCATTTGGGGTCAAAAGTATGTTTGGTGCAAACTTACATTTTTTTGCCGTTTTGAGCCTAAACTGAGCATAAGGGCATTTTGGGGTTTTCACTTGAAAAATAAAGTTTTCTTTTCGCATGGTTGGCTAGAAAACATGATTTTGAGGGCAGTTTCTTCTTTGTGTTTTTCTTAAAAAGGCCTAGAAAGTCCTCAAAATTGCATTTCAAGTCAGCATTTCAGGGCAGCCTACAGGAGTTCGAGCGCTCTAAATGGGGAGTTCGAGCGCTCGAACTTTGGGCAGATTTCTTAGGGCAATTTTCGAGTGCTCGAAGTCCTTGTTCGAGCGCTCAAAGTACTGTTCACAGGTGTGTGTGTCTTGGTTTAGCACTGCACCTCCAACTTCAAATCATCATAACTTCTTCGTTTTAACTCCGAATTGGTCCGTTCTTGAGTCTAAATTGATCGCGTCGAAATAAGCTTTCCAATGGTTCTAATTAGAGCTTCAGATTCTTCTTGTACCTCAAGTTATTCAAGTTTTAGTAAGGTAGTATCTATTTTTGGTTCGAACCGGGATAGGGTATCCCTTCCTTCGACTTCAAAACTTAATATCTTTGCTGTCCGGACCCTGAATCAAGTGATTCTTGAGTCTATCTTTATTAATTTTTCGTTGTCTTTCCAATGGTGTGCACAGTGGCACCCATTTCAGTGTGGAATGACCATTTTGCCCCTAGGTTCATTCTTTTTCATTTTTGAAACGTTGCTTCCGCATTTTCTTCCTTTGGGTTTTGTGACCTCATCGAGGGTCAAATTGGTGTCTTAGTGGAGTGTTGTATCTCTAAAGACCATTGTTCTATCTTTTGGCTTCCGCATTTTGGATCCATTTTGGGTCATCACAGGACATACTGGGTTGAAAAATCCAGGGTCGTCGCACTTGTTGCTTTCAATTTCCACAAACTGATGCAACCCACTTTGAGATCAAGCTTGCTATGATCCAAATACTTCCAACTTTCCATGGATTTGCTACTGAAGATCCCTACAAGCAAATTTATAGAATTGTGTTCAACTACCAAGTTTTTCACTCTTTCTGATGATGCTTTTAGGATGAGACTCTTCCAATTTTCTCTCAATGACAAAGTTAGAACTTGGTTGCACTCCCTACCTTATAATTCCAAAAACACATAGGATAAGTTGCAATAAGAGTTCTTAAAAAAATACTATACCGTGGGTAAAACCACATAAATGAGAAGAGAGATCATGGCATTTTCTCAAATCTCGGGTGAACAACTTTATGATACTTGGGAGAGATACAATGATCTTCTGAGAAAGTGTCCACACCATGATATTCCTAAATGACATTTGGTGCAAATCTTCTATGATGGATTAACTGATCCACATAAGAACATGCTAGATACTTCTAGTAATGGTGGTTTTCTGCATAAGAGCTCAAATGACGCTTGGGAACTGTTTAAGGCCCTAAGTGAAAATTTTGTTCAACATAAAATTCTGTTCGATATACTTCTTCCTCTAGGTCTAGGTCCATTCCTGGTATCCATCAACTTGAAATTTTGTATGAAGCAGAAAAATCTAGAGAGCTCGCCACTCAAATGGAAGTGTTGAATCGAAAGTTTGACCAAATCTTATCAGCTTTCAGTACTATTAGTTCTTCTCAGCACTCCTCTTTGCTAAAGGAGGTGTGTTTTGTCTGTGCTAATCCGTCTCATTATGCTAATAGTTGTCCTCTCTTGGGTCACTCTTTTGAAAATTCACAACCACAAACTAATGCTGCATTCTCCAGTTTGGGTTATAATCTAAATTCTAATACTTATAACCCTGACTGGAGAGATCATTCCAATATATCATGGCAGAATCAAAGCTAAGGCAATACAGTTCCCCAATCTCAAGGACAGTACCATAATTCATCCAATCCTTTGCAAAATAATTCTTTCAATCAATCTTCCCTCTACTCTTCTCCTTAATTTAGGAACCAAGCTAATCATGATCCTCCTCCTAGGTACTCATATGAATTTGAAGAGAAGGTTTTAGCTATAATTAATGATTTTAAGTCCACCACTCAATTGGTACATTCCCATTCTCAATCTTAAGCCAAGATAGAAATTCAAGTTAGGCAAATAGTTAAAGTGTTGACTCAAAGAGATGAAGGAACAATACTAAGTCAGCCAATTGAAAAAACAGTCAGGCAAACTGACATAATTGATGAGACTACTCCTTCAAGTTCTCATCATGAGCAAGTTAATGCCATCACTACTTTGAGGAGTGGAAAGATCATTGATAATCAAGTTAAGAAAAAAAGAGGTAGAAAAAGAGAGGCATAGGATTCTTATCAATCCCATTCTTCCAACTCCACATCCCACAGATGTTCCCTTACATCCTACTCCATCAAGCTCCAAAGAAGTTGAAGGTCAAGTCACTTCTTCATCTACTCCCTACCTTGAGACAGCTTATGAGCCAAGAACGCCTTTTCCTGAATGTCTCAAGGGACCCTCTTACTTTGGTAAGCAATGAGAGAAAATTCAAGACATGATGGATGTCTTCAAATAGGTAAAAGTTAGTATTCCTCTCCTAGATGCTATCAATCAAATCCCTACCTATACTAAATTTCTGAAAGACTTGTGCACTCAAAAGAGAAAATCAAAAAGCCAAGTCTCAAGAAAATCTATCTCACTGAGTAAGTCAGTGTAATCATTCAGCATAGCACTCCTCCTAAATTCAAAGATCCTGGTGCTCCTACCATATCTTACATCATTAGAAACAATGTGATAGACATAACACTTCTTAATCTTGGAGCGAGTGTTAATCTTCTTCCTTACTCGGTGTATAAGTAATTAGGCTTGGGAGAGCTTAAACCCACGTCAATGGTGTGTTGCAACTTGCTAATCGATCTTTGAAGCAACCACGTGGGATCATTGAAGATGTTCTCATTAAAGTGGATAAGTTCTATTTTTCGTTTGACTTTCTTATCCTGGATACAGAACTTGTCCACGATCCCAATAGATATATTCTTGTAATCCTTGGTCATCCATTCTTAGCTACAGTGAATGCCAACATTAACTGTAGGACTAGGCTATGGATAATTCTTTTGGGAACATGAAGCTCAAATTAAACATCTTCAATGCCACTCCATATTCTTCAGAGAAAGATGAGTGCTTCTTTATTGATGTTATTGATGAGGATTCAGTAACAATCTTTCCAACAAACAATCCTCCTCCTTTGATTATGAATCTTTCTTGTCCTTCTTGTGAGTCTTCTCACAAACTTGAGCCTAAGCCACCACCGGATATGCTTGAGTATTCTTTCATGGGTCTTAATGGAACCACACTGGTTCCTCCTATTTTGAATTTCATAATCACCCATAGGACAGGTTTTGGGATGAGGGAAGTAGTTGAATTGTTGAATATAAGCTAAGGAGTGGTGTACAGTTGAGATAACGACGTTAAACTTAGCATGCTGTCGAGCTATTGACGTTAAACTGAGAACTTGTAGGTTTGTATTTTAGTTTGATTTGTTTTAATTTATTTTTCTTTTTCTTCGGTTAATTTTGTTTTTCTAGGTTTTTAGTTTATTTTTGTATTTTTCTTTTATTTTTTGATTCGTGTAGTTTTTTTTATTATTTTTTAAAAAAAAAGGAAAAAAGGAAAAAAAAAAAAAAAAAAAAAAAAAGAAGGTTAGTTTCTTTATGTATTTTTCTTTTATTTTTAGATTAGGTTTGTTTTGTTTTGTTTTGATTAAAAAATAAAAAAAATAAAAAAGAAAAAAATTTTGATTGACTTGTGCATAATGATGTATATCTGTTTTACTCCATATACTTAATACTCTGTTGTGTGCTGTGGAGTGTGATTATTTTGTCAAGTATGAAGGACTAAGTTTGGGGGTGAGGTGATGATTTCATTCCTCTGAGCTGTTAATTCTTGATCCTTACTGGTTCTGTGTGTTTGGTAATATCTTTCTAACTCTATATCTGTTTTCACACATTGAAGACAATGTGCATCTCAAGTTTGGGGGTAAGGCAGTGCTTTTTAAATTTTGTTGTTGATATATTGTGCATAAGAGGATGCAATTTAACTGTTTAAGCATAATTTTGAGTCTGTTGATTGTTGTGATGTCTATATGTAGTTTGATATTAGTTAAAGATGGCTTGTATGCCAAATTTATGTTGAAAAGGAATTTTTGAAATTTTTTGAAATCAGTTGGTGGCCTATGGTCCATTTTGTCAGGATGATTATTGTTTGATGATTGAGATCTCTAAAATACTTCACTTTGCACATATTCACACTTTCATGAATTCTGTGGGGTATAAACTGGAAGTCTTGTTTTGTTTTGTGTTAAACTAAGATGAGCAAGTGAATTTGATTATTTTGAGAACCAAGGTATAGAAAAAAATGAAAGAAATAAATGGTATGTATGCAATGAAAAATATAAGAAAATAAAAATAAAGTTCTTCACCAATGTGAGAGAAAATTGAAAAAAAAAATAAGTAAAAAAGGATCAAGTTCAGGTCTGTACCTAGATTGCTTGAGAAATTAAGTCCTTAGGGGTGTTTTAACACCTAATGCCCTAAGACCATCTGGTTTGGGAGTCATTGGCTGAAAGTTTGTTACATAAGGGGTTTAGGTTGCCTAGATTACTTGAACAATTAGGTCCAGAGGGGTGCTTTATCACTTAATACCTTAAAACCGTCTGGTTTGGGAGTCATAGGCCGAAAGTTCGTTACATGGGTGATTTAGAAAGCTTAATAGACATGAGCATTGCACAATATCCTTTTTAAAAAATGCATACCTAAAGAAAATAAAAAAATACCTTGGGAATTGGAGTTTGAAAAGTTTGCCTGTAAATTGAGGGATAACATGAAATGAATATAAGTATGGGTTAGCTACATGTTTAAAATTATGAGTTCACTATGAAAAGGATTTTGGGGATTGAGATTGTTGAATAAATGATTAAACTGACATGTGGGGACCATGGTTACTAAATTGAGATTGAAGGTTTAAAATTTTTCTTGATTAATATAACTCATTATACTTGTTGTAGTTGACTGATTGACGCATTGCTGAGACATCATGATATGAAAATAGGTTTGAATAAGCTTACCGTGCAATTAAGGCAGTGATTTGAGAAGTTTATAGGTATCTTTACTGGAAACCCTTACGAGACTACAACTCGTCTACTAGGGGTAACCTAGGGGCTTAAAGGCTTGTTGCATAAGCTAAATGCAACCATGATTCTCATGAAAGCGGCTTTTTAGTTTTGTATTGCCAAGGGACTAGCAATATGTAAGTTTGGGGGTGTGATGAGCGCTGAATATTACATATTTGAGCTCCTAAATATACGTATGTTAAGACCTAAAATGATACTTTTATCTATTGCTGGACTGATTTCTGTGTATTTCGTGTTTTTAGGTACTTTCCCAAAGAAACGGTTAAAACCAGGCTTTTATGATGAAAAGAATGATAATGAAGTTTACCGCATCATTGCTGGTCATTCAGAGCAAGCTGAGAGCTTAAATTATATAGTTTAGAGGAATTCAAGATCCAACGCTCGAGCCTAAGTCATGAGGCTCGAGCCTTACAAGCTAAAGAAGAAAAGCCAACAAGGCCCAAATGCTCGAGCCTTGTACCTTGGTGCTCGAGCCTTAACCAAGGGTGCTCAAGCCTTGACCCTCAAGCTCGAGCATGAGGCGTCAGAAATAAAAGATTTGATTTAATTAAAAGGCTATGTTCCCAAGTCTCATGCCTCACATCCAGGATCGAGCACCATCCACTGATTATAACGACCCTGGATTTTTTAACCCAGTGTCTCCTATGATGACTCGAACCGGATCTAGAAATGCGGAAGAGAACAACATAAAAATAGCCTCAAGAGATGTACATCATCCCTAAGACACCAATAGGACTCCCCATGAAGCCATGGAACTCAAAGATAACAAGTGTGGAAGTAACGGTTCACAAACGGACAAGAATGAGCCAAAGGGCAAAATGGTCATTTCCCAAAATGAAAGTGGGTGCTATCGAGCACACCATTGGAAGGACAATGACAAAAGAATGAAGTTAGACTCAAGAATCACCTGACTCCGAGTCCAGACGAAAAAGATATGAATTAAACAAAGTGGCCTTCGCCGTTTAAAGGTTACCACAAACCTATCTTACTAAAACTGGAATAACTCTCACTATAGGTGGAGTTTTGATGAATGGTTGGCACCATTGGAAATTTGACTTCGAGCTCTTGAACTTAGAATCAAGAGTGACTAAATTTGGATTTGAAATGAAAGAGTTATGATCCCATGAAGTCAATGCAAGAAAACTACCCAAGGAAACTGGAAGGAGAGGGTCCCAGGGAGAATCGGTCGACCGAAGGCAAAGGTCAGCCTGCCAAAACTCAACCGTCGGTTGACCAAAACCCAATCCTCAGTCGGCTAAAACAAGGTTTTCAACAAAAATCCTACTGGAGTGGAGTCTCGAGAATCGTCGGTCGACCGATGGTGCTCCATCAGTTGACCAACACATTTACTGCAACTATGAAAAGCTGCTGTAATGTGTGGAAATGGTACTTGGGCCAATTCTAAGGTTCTACATGCATCCTACATTATCCGAACATGTTTTAAAACATTTCCTAACCCCGTTCAAACATCTAGAACAAGCCAAAACAAGGAGGAACTCAAAATGACACCCCATGGATGAATTTTTTCATAAAAATTCATAAAATTGCCCAAAAATAGGTCAAAAGTTGAAACTTGAGTGTTTTGTGAAATGTGGACATGCACGTGAGCGTAAAAAGACATTTAAGACGCATCCCAATGGTCCGCGGCTTCAAAATGTCAAGAATGCAAAATATGACCTCTCAACGGTAAAAAATGCCTAAAAGTGGAATACATGAAACTTTAATGTAAGACCTAGAGTGAAATGGTGTTTGGCCCTTGGCCACACCTCGTACATGATCATAGAAACCCTGTGAAAAGAAAGAATGAAATTCCCATGCCCGATGCAAAAGTTATGAAACAAAGACTATTGATTTTTCAAGGTTTTCACAATGTTCTTGAAGTTAAAGAGTGCAATGAACACATAATACATGACATTGGCCTCCGGCCTCATCTTATGCATGTTGAATACAATGAAAAGGAGTGTACTTATGTACACTTTACATATTTAGAATCGAAGAATACAAGTTTTATACAATAGGCTATGAAATGATATTTCATGCTAACATTTGCATGAAATGGAAATTGAAAAGCTAGAAGCCATCCCACTGAACAGCAAGCATCACGAACTATGTCTTCATACCTGATCAAATCCCCCAGTAACTTCGGGGTGAGTAAACAAGTTTACTCATAGAGAATGAGTATGCATCGACTCGATTTCTTTAGAGATTTTTAGGACTAACATGATATAGTTCAAAAGGGATCATGCCACCTAACGTCTATGTCAAAGATTAGACTCAGGGATCATCCTAAGCTACCATGGAGTATAAGCAACAAGAATCATGATATATATACATATATGAAACAAGTCAAAATTGGGATAATTCAAGAACATGACAAGAAGGATACTAGAACATAGATTAACATGAATTGTATTATCAATACAATTAACATGATTGGAGCATTCCAATTAACACGATAGGATTAATACACGAAGTCAAGAACATAGCATAATATCTACGCATTTTAGCAAGATTGGAACATTCCAATTAACAAGACAAGAAAAGTATATGGAATCAAGGATAATACATAATATCTATGAAATGAAATAAGATTGGAACATTCCAATTAACACGGTAAGAGTTATACATGAAATCGAGAACAAGGCATAACATATATGCAATTTAATAAGGATGGAGCATTTCATATAACACGAAAAGAGTCTTAAATCTTCAAGGAATTCGACACTTGAAATTTAAGGAGTTCATTCACGAATGAAGCATAAAATCTATGCAATGAGACAAGATTGGAGCATTTCACATACACGACAAGTTTAAATCTTCAAGAATAGCAACTTGAAATTTAAAGAGTGAAATCAACAATGTGGAAACTTGGATATCGCCTGGATTAAAACCGTACTCTTGAGATCACTTTAGTGCTATTAACCCATGGGTACCTTTCCCCTAGTGCGCACTATAATGTAGGAGGACAATCCCCCGTACTAGAACCAAGTCCTAGCCATGATAATTCTTTATTAATATCCTAAGTCCCAAAATTAACAAGTTGTGCCCCAAGATTGTATCAAATACAATAAATGCATTAACCACGTTTCATGCACAACCAAGATTTTAGAACACATAAGTCATGCCCTAAGTTCATCAACTATCATGGCATGTGAAATGTCAAGAAATTATAGTGTGCAACTATATAGACAACAACCAAGATACATAGCACATGGAGTTCATTGAAGTAAATATACCACAAGTATAAGATACATGATTTAATTACTTTCTAAGCAACATATGTGTAATTAAACCATTCTAAGACAAATGTGCATGTTCGTTAAGTACATTAATGAGATCAAGATACAAGTGTTCACGATGCTTGATAAAAAGAATAAAGTCCATGGAATTCAAGTCAAATTCACAAGTCTAACAAGAATTCACTAACACGGCATAATTAACTCGATGGAAGCATATAAGGAAATTTAATCTACTCAAAGATTAAATTATCGAGATTTCAAGGTGAGTCAAAATGTTCTATGAACAAGTTATTTCAAGGGTCATGTCAAGGCCAAGTTTATTGTCAAGTTACAAGTCCATTACATACAAGATGCAACCATGTGAATTAAATTCCATACAAGGGAATTAATTAAATATAAGTTTGAAGACTTATCCGATTATTCTTGATTTGATACACGTGAAGGAACTTGCCAAGGAAATCATGAATACAAGGTTGGAAACTTAATATAGCTCATGGAACCATTGAATGGATTTTAATTAATTCATTTAATTAAAATCTCTAGATTTTAAAAGTCATCCAAATGACCTCAAATTAAAGTATGTTATACAACATGTCAAGACTTGTTTTAAAACCATGATACAAGTAAGTTCTAAGCAAGATACTACCTTGAGTACTAAACTTTAATACTAGAAATAAAATAATTGAAAAGTTCCAAAACCTAATCAAATATTCTAGATTTAATATATATGAAACTACATGCCATGCACATCAAGAATTTCAAATTAGAATTCCAACGGGATGAATAGTACACTTGGAGTAATTTAATTAATTAAATATTACTAGATTTCAAAACACTTCCAATTTCTCTCAAATTCACCTATGTTGAAGAGCATGCCAAGACCTAATATAACATGCTAACACATATTGATTTCAAGCTAGTTAAGGCCACATGATTTAATATTTTATTCAAGATAATTATTAAATAAAATCTTCAATACTTGCCCAAATGATCTAGATTTAATATATGTCAAACAACATATCAAGGGGTAATATTCTATCATGCCACATGATTAAACAAAGCTATGGAGAACTAGGAAAATTAAATCCTTCACAAAAAAAAAAAAAAATCTCTAGATTTTATATCCAAGCATGTAAACAAGTTGTATAAGCATCACAAGAATGTAATATAGCAAGAAAGTAAATTATAACACCCCTACCTCAATTTGGGATGAAAATCTCAAAAGCCCACCGAAAAAAAGTGTTCCGAATTCGCCGAAACTCTTTCGTCGGAGACAACACGATCTATATGAATACCCAAGAAGCCCCATGAAAATCACAACTTGACCTTAAGCTCAAACTCAAGAAATGGTCAGAACTGAATTCTAATAAGGGGGAATGGTAGAGCACGTCGAGGGGAACAATAAATGTAAAGGCCGAAGAATTTCTACCAAGGAAATCAAGTGGAGGAGAAGGAGAAAGAGCAGAAGCCAAGGAGCTTCCATGGCTACCGGCCAAGAGGTGGAGAAGATGAGTGAAAATCTGATTTTTCACTTTAAATCTTCCTATTTATAGTAAGTCTCAAAAAGTGCCCCGAAAGGGCCCTGCTGGGTTTGGAAAAGTGGATTTTGAGAAAATGCACTCAAATGGTAAAACTCCATGAACAAAAAAGATTCAAAAAGAGAAAATATGAACAACGGAAGAAATGACGTCAAAAACTGAGTCCCGAGTAGAAAGTTATGCCCCGAACAAGTTTGGCGGTAACCGGGTCCAGAAACTCTGAAACTGGAGAAAAATGACCAGAATGAATTTCCAAGAGTCCATGACTTGACGAAATGTGAAAATGAGTCCCATACGAGAATCCAGGCTCCAGATGAGTCATTTTGCAATAACTTTCGTTAATTGCACAATGGCCCCTACAAAAAGGGTTAACTGCGAAACTGCCCTAGAATGAAAATATCTTCTGAAAGATATTTTCTTAGATGCCCCTGAAATAAAATATCTTCAAAAGATATTTATGAAAAACACCCCAAGAAAAGAAAAAGATTCTTAAGAATTGTGCATCCATGCCCCTATAGACACCGGGAGCAACCAAAGTACTTTCTTGTAAAAGTAAAAATTGAGGTAGGAGATGTTCTAGGTTTAAATTCTTGTTATATAGCATGCTTGTGATGCTTATACTACTTGTTTACATGATTAAATATAAAATCTAGAGATTTTATTATTTATTTTTCTTGTACGGGATCTAATTTTCCCAGTTGCTCATGACTTGGTTTAAACATGTAGCATGATTTTATATTGCCCCTTGATATGCTCATTGTCGTGTATTAAAATTGGAACATTTGAATAAGTATTAAATATTTTATTTAATATTTATCTTAGGTGCAAGATTAATTCACATGGCCTTAACTAGCTTCAAATTAATATGTGTTAGAATATTACATTAGGCCTTAGCATGCTCTTCAACATAGTTGAATTTGAAAGTAATTGGCGGTGTTTTGAAAATTAGTAATTATTAATTAATTTGCCCCGAGTGCACTATTCACTCCATTCGAATTCCGACTTGATATTCTTGATCTACATGCCATATAGCTTCACATATATTTGAGTTAGAATATTCGGTGAGGTTTTGAAACCTTTCATTTAATTAATTTCCTTGTTTAAGATTTAATCCTCATGGTGATATACAACTTGGAATTGAATTGTGGCACGCTAGAAAATTAAGCTTTGGTGTGGTTGTTCACATGTATTAAATTGGGATTAATTGCATGAGAATTGCAACCTTTATTTTATATTTAACTTTAGTGAAAGTTTAATTTACATAGGTGTAACTTGCATGAAATAAGCTTAAAATGTGATATTACATTAGTCCTTGGCATGTTCTCTAAGATATGTTAAATTGAGAGCATTTGGTTAAGTTTGAAAAATCTAGAGATTTTAATTAAAAGAATTAATTAAAATCTATTTCGTGGTCCCATTAGCTTAATTAAGGTTTTAACTTGATATTTGTATTGGTCATGACTTGTTTACTAGTATATATTAATTTGGGACTATTAGAAGTTGTTTTAGAACCTTGGGATTTAAATTAGCATGATTTAATTAAAGTTCTACTTTGTCGTTCTAGCAACCTAATTGAGTTTTAGAATGAATATAGGTGATGACATTGCCATGCCCTTTAACATGTATTAAATTGAGGTTAATTGAAATTGAATCGGAAATCTAGAGA
This sequence comes from Cornus florida, assembly GCF_030987335.1. NCBI lineage: Eukaryota > Viridiplantae > Streptophyta > Magnoliopsida > Cornales > Cornaceae > Cornus > Cornus florida. The sequence continues at coordinate 70,345,934 of NW_026775577.1, forward strand.
ATTTAATTGTGTTTATCTATTTAAATTCTATCAATTTGCTCCATGATCTTGTTGTGTTTTAGAAGTGGTTTCTATATTCAAATCATGGACTTAGACTTGTTGTATATTCATTTGGTTACGTTTTGAACATTGGATAACATAGTTGCTATGTTTGTATTCATGAGAATATATTTTCCTTATTGAATATATTGTTGGCCTGTGTAATGATTTGCACACTTCGTATTTAACATCCTTCATGCATAGTGTGTAACGAATCGCAGACTGAAGATTCAACATTCATCACATCATATTAGTTGTGGACTTAGAGCATGGATTGTATAGGTTTCCAAATTTGGTTGTGCTTGGTAGATAGTTGATTATCTTGCATATTCATGTTGATATATGCGTTGTTGCACAACTTGTTGATTTTGAAAACTTGGGGATGTCGTTGTTTGACTATGGCTAGGACATGGTTCTAGTACGGGGGATAGTCCCTCTATATGGTCTAGTGCGCACGTAGGGAGGTTACCCATGGGCTAGTAACCCTAAAGTAACTATGTTGTCTGTCTGATCTGGCGTGACGTCCGAGTATCCACTTTGTTTGATTTCGCATTTCATTTTCAAGTTGATAACTAGATGATGTTGCAACTTGTTGTTTCTTATTTGTCGTTCCATTTTAAGTTACAGGATGTTAACTTTGCGAAATTGTGCTTTATGCGTTGTATTGGAAGTTCCAATGTTGGCTAAATTGCATTGATATTGAAAATCGTGTTTTGACATTCTAATAAAGCTTAGGATTGATCCTATTGATTCATTTATAACATAGACGTTAGGTGGCATGAACCACTACTGTTATTTTGTGCTTTAGATTCTAAGTTGATGCCTTTGAGAACTTAAACCTTGTTGCATTGTATAACATGGTCTTTTGTTGTTGAATTGCATGGATAATGTGATTCTTGTTAACTTGTATTCAAATATGCTTATGTCATGTTGTATGGATTACTCTAGACCTAGTTCAATTGTATTGAAAATGCAATTCATGTTAATCTATGCTCAAGCATTCTTCTTGTCGTGTTCTTTGGATTATCCCAACCATGATTCGTTTCATACACGTATGTATATCATGATTCTTGTTGCTTAGACTCTAAGGTAGCTTAGGATGCTCCCCGAGTCTCACTTGGACATAGACGTTAGGTGGCATGAGCCCCTTTAACATGTTTCACCTTAAGGTGATAAATTTGTAAAATGCTAGGTCGATGCATGCTCATCTCCTACAAGTAGCTTTATGTTACTCACCCCTACGATACTGGGGCATATTTCAGGTACGAAGACTTGGTTCGTGACGCCTAGCATTCCTTGGATGTCGTGTAGCTTTCACGTTTCCATTTCATGCGAATGTTAGCATGAAATGTCATTTTGTTGACTTATATGTCAAAATATATACATTTGATTCCATGTATGTAATGTACTTAAGTACACTCCTTTCAATGTATTTGATGTGTATGAGATGAGGCCGGAGGCCAATAACATGTATATTATATTCTATGTACTTTTTAACTTCATGAAATATTGTGAAAATCTTGAAAAATTGTAAGTCATTGCTTCACCGTGGTTGCATCTGGTGTGGGAATTCCATTTTCATAGGGTCTTATAAATCATGTTTGAAGTGTGGCCAAGGGCCAAACGGTCATTTGACCCCGTTTTGTATTTTTGGATTCCAAGTTTTCATTCCAAGTTCCATTTTTGCCTTTTTGCCCGTTGGGGGGTTGGATTTTGTATCGGCTATATTTTTAAGCCATGGACCATTGTAGCGCGTCTAACTAGGTAAGTTACGTTTGCGTGCATGGTCGTTTCCGGGCAAAACCTTATCGTTTGTGTTTTGAGCCTCTTGTGAATTCATTTTGCATTTTCTTTGCATATTCTGATCAAGGGGCATTATGGACCTTTCACATCAGTTTTATTTTCTTCTTTTGACATAGTTAAATAGAAAACATGATTTTAGGGGGGGTTTCTTCTTCGTGTTTTTCCAGAAAATGTCGTCTTAGTACCGGAAATCCCTCGTGAAGTTTCAGCTTCCAGTTTTCATTTAGCAGCTTTATGACCCTCTTGTTCAGTTCTGATCTAGGGGCATTTTGGGGATTTTACAGTGAGTTTTTTTCGATTTCGTTCGTGATGTCGGGTAGAAAACTCGATTTTAGGGGGGGTTTCTTCTTCGTGTTTTTCCAGAAAAACTCGTCTTGACCTCTGTTTCAAGCCTCAGTTCTGGGCAGATCAAAAAAAATGTAGCAGCAGCCAAGGGCTGCCACCGGCCATGTCTTTGGGCGCCAGTGGGCTCGCGCGTGGGCGCCGTGTGCGCCATGGCCCCTCGTCGAGCCGCCGCGACGTCAATTCTTCTTTTGGGCTTTTCTCCTTCGTTCGGACTCCGATTCAAGTGATTTTTTTGTTGAACTTGACTATATTTTCGCTGTCTTTCCAACAGTGTGCTCAGTTGAACCCGGTTCTTCCTGGATAATTACCAGTTTACCCTTTTTGCTTTAAGTGCTCGTTTTTCTTCGTCATGCCGTTTCTCCTTCGTTCGGACTCCGAATCATGCGATTCTTGAGTCCATCTTAATTAGTTTTTCATTGTCCTTCCAGCGGTGTGCATGGTGGCACCCGAATCTATAGCTTTCAAAAATGACTATTTTGCCCCTGGAGGCTTATTTGTCATGTTTTTGATCTTTTGCTTCCGCATCAGTTCTTGTTGAGTTCCACGACCTCATGGAAGGTCACTTTGACTTCTTAGAGTTTTATTTTCTGATTTCGCTTCCGCATTCGGATCCGTTATCGGATCATCCTTACGGTTCATCACAGGACACGCTGGCTTAAAAACTAAGGTCGTCACACACGTGAAGTCAAAAACTAACTCCGAGCATGAAAAGTGAGGTTTTGCCAATAAAGTAACAAATGGGGAAAAGACAGAATAGGGAAAAGGATGAAATAGGAAAAAAGGACAAAAGTGAATAGTGTCTCGAAAAATGAAAATGCTAAAATGACTCGATACTCAAAGGAAGTTTTCAATCTGAACAAAAGAGTCTCAGAAATCATTTCCAAGCACTCGAGATGACAGTAAATGACGAGAAACAGAACTTAGAAAAGAAAACTAAACGGAAAAAATTTATCCGTAAAATTTCAAGAAAAAAGGAAAGGAAGGTAAATGACCGAGTCGTTACACTGATGCTCAAGCGTTGAGCACCAAATGTTTGAGCATGGTATTTAGTGCTCGAGCCCATGAAGCTTGGATCAAACAATGTTAAAAGAGTTCAACTCAAAAATATTCTAAGTGTTGAAGAAAAAAATGCTTTGGAAAATAATTGAAGAAAATTGGCTAAGTGTTAGAGAAAAGATCGAGCACCAAATCTTGAAGCTCGAGAATCAATCCAGAGAAGCTCGAGCATTGTTCCTAATGCTCGAGCATGAACCTTAAAGCTCGAGCTTCTGTTCCTAAAGCTTGAGCCTTCCATGACATGTTAGATTAAAATTGTGGGATTGCTCTCTTTATCAGTCGTATCTCATCCCAGTTGGGCTAGAAGACCTAAAAGCCCACCAAATACTTATTTTCTTCTATAAAAGAAGGCGTAAGCTTTGATAGAAGGGGTCCAAAATTTCAATCTTTTTTTTCTCTCTCATATATCTCTCACGGCGGCTTTTAAGGTTTTGAATAAGAAGATCCAAAAGGAGTTTTGGTGGTACATGGCGATGAAGACCATAATAACACAGATGATATCTTACATCATCCTGAGTAGCTAATTCCTCTCTTAGGGCATTGATGTAGCCCGAATCCAAATACTATGGTTTGATTGTTCTATACTTTGGGAATTTAATATATTATATATTTTGATTACATGATTTTGGGCAATTACTTAATTCAATTGGTTTTTAATGATTACGTAATTTTTGAATGATTAATACCTTGTCTTAGATTTAATTATTCTTAAATTATATTCAACCCATTCTTATGGACGATATCTGGCGGAGCCCTATCTGACATAAGAATGGAGATCATGCAATGGTGTTCAAATGTTTTTCATGAATGAATGTTTTCATAGTCTGTGCCTAGGAAAGACGAGTTATACTGCAAAATTAGTTAGAAGTAGGTAGGTAAATAATTCGTGCCAACCGAAGATAGGTTATAGTTAATTAAAATTTATGGAACATCTTTCTTTAAATCTGAATTAAAGGAATGTTATTGAGTTTAATTCCATATTATACATAATTTTTGAAATCCCAAGGTTGAACAGTTGACCATAGTATAAGGTTCGTGGTGAAGTCAATCCTTAAGTATCTCTTCTCTTGATCTCAATCCTTTTATTTCATTTATTTTCTTTTGTATTATTAAATTGCCACATAATACACAAAATCAAATCCTCTTTCTAAATTAAAATAGTATTAATTGAAGATTTGATATAACCACCACAGTCCTTGAGATTCGACACCCTCAACATTGCCCCATCCTACACGGATTCGTTCTATTGTGAGTGGTATTTTATTATTGATAAATAAACACACACATCAGTAGGTACCGCCATACCATCCAACTTGCGAACCATAAGGTCCAACCAAGCTTCTGAGACTAGCGGATCTGAATTCCCTGCAAATGGATCAATCTTGACCCTCTATAGTCGCATAAAGTGCTCTATTGCCTCATTGACTATAGGTGCTAGTGCCGATGCCGGTACCAGAATTTGTATCCTTGCCACCTGCCTGCGTATCAACTCCTGTAGAGATTCAACGATCCCCTGATTGATTCCTTGAGCCACCCACTCCTCTAAGTCTGTGCCTGTGGTGGATTTACATCCATGCCACGGACTGGAATCCTAGGCCTTCCTGGACCCCTGGTAACTTGGTGTCATCCACCTACTCCTCAATGCCCCGACGTGAAGACTCTCCATGCATAACAACCATGATGCTAAACGCACGAAAGGAAAGAGGTCAATAATAACACAAGTTATCATGACCAGATGTAACTCACACTATGAGTGCATAAAACATAAAGCAAGACAAGGTATGCAACATACGGTCATGCTAAAGTAATCAAAGAAAGCTCTTTAAACAAATAAGCATATAAGTATAGAGACATGTCATAATACCAAACGCGTTATCAAGAAACACATAAACATATTATAACGCCGAAACATGTTACCAAAGGCATGTAAATATTTCAAAGTAGATCAACAAAAGTATGATATGCACCCAAAACCCGTCGTCCTAAGGCATTCAAACCTAGGAGCTCTGATACCATTTGTGACGGCCCAAGTTTTATAAACCCGGTATATCAGTGATGACCCACAGATGACCTGATAACAGATCTGAAATGCAGAAGTGAAAGATGAAAACTAACCTCTAGAGATGTTTGTCATCCTTAAGGTACCACAATGACTCTCCATGAATCCATGGGACTCAAATGAGTCAAGCAATGAAGTAGGAATTTTAAACCCAAAAAGAAATGAACCAAGGGTAAAATGGTCATTTCAAACTGAAATGGATGCCTCCGTGCACACCATTGGAAAGAAAACAAAAAATAAATGAAATTAAACTCAAAAATAACCTGATTCGGAGTCTGGACAGAAAAGATATAAAAAATAAAATAAAATAAAATAAAAGGGCATCCCCCGTTTGAAAGATAACAGACCCTAACTCACTAAAACTATGATAACTCTCACTACATTTTGATTTTTGGTGTACAGTTGGTACCATTGGAAATCTGACTTCAAGCTCTTGAATTTAGACTCAAGAATGACCTAATTTGGATTTAAAACGAGTGAGATATGGCCCTCTAAAGTTGGTGCAACAAGGTTATCCAAGAAAACTGGGAAGAAAGGTTCTAGGGAGGATCGGTTAACCGACGGTAAGGACCAGCTGGCCGAACCTCAACCTTCGGTCGGCCGAACCCCAATCATGAGCTGGCCAAAATGATGATTTCATTAATAAGGCTACTGGAATGGATTCTCGAGCATGCGTCAGTTGGCTGATGGCCCTCATCAGCCGACTGACGTAGCAGACAGCAGCAAAAAGTTACAACTGTAACGTGATGAAAACTCACTCTATCCAACCTTGATGCCATGCATGTATTCTAATTGATCCAAAATGAGTTTGAAAACATTTTCTAGCCTTAATCAAGCATAGATAACATGCTAAAACAAAAGAGAAGCATGAAACTCACTCCCACACATGAATTTTGCATAAAAATCCTTAAATCATTCCTTAAATAGTTAAAAAGTTGTAACTTGAGAGTTTTGTGAAATGTGAGCATGCCCGAAAATGTAAAATGATGTTTTAGACGCGCTACAATGGCCTACGGCCACATTTCAATCCATTTACAAATTTTGACCTTTCAAACCTCCATTTTCAAAAAATAGGCCATTAAGGCAAAACTTGAGTTTTAAAAATATACAAATAACTTTGAATTTTAATGGCCCTTGGCCTCATATTATACATACAAAAAGAGCATTGCTAAATGTACTCAAATACACATTATACATCAAGGAGCCATCTTAGCTCCTAAAATACCATGCATCGATGGTATGTAAAAATATTACATCAAAAGTAAAGCTGCTAAACAAGTGCATGTCAATATGCAAAAATGTTCCAAAGTGCTCATAAGCCTCTAAGGATGATGAGAATCTGAGAAGATAGTCTCCTTACCTGTAAAATAACCCACACAACTAAGGTGAGTAATCAAGTTACTCGTAGGAAGAAGCATATGCGTCTACCCTAAAGTTTCAATATCATTGCAATATCAATATAGACGAATACAAGGGATCATTCCACTTAACGTCTATGTTCAAGTGTTCTAAAGGATCATCTTAAGCTAACTTAAATGATTTTATTGCAACACAATATCCATATCAATGTACTTAACAACATCAATTCACCAGTAACTAAAATTAGAAGTCACAATTAAGCATTGGTTGTCAACTTGGAATTGAAAGCGAAGTCAAATAGTGGAAAACTTAGACATTAAATCCCAGAGTGAACCAAGACCTAAACGGTTATTCCGGGCATTAACCCGCTGGGAATACCACCCTAGTGCACACTATAAATGGGGAGAACTCATACCTCCCGCACTAGAGTCAAACTCTAGCCATATCATTTGTAATAATGTCCCAAGAGAATCCAAAATATATCAAGTTCAAAACTTATACTCAATTATTAAGGCATATATACCACCTTCCATACACAAGTATTTTGAAACCACACAAACCATGTCTTAGGGTTCCAAGTCTAGAGTGGCATAATAAATGACAAGTCCTCAACATGATATAATGTACAAAACAATATCACTAACATATCAATTTAAATCATGCCTCAACAATATGCTTTATATACTAAATCATCTATATAGCAACAAGCTTCCAAGATAATCATAATTATCAATCAACAAGGATATAGAATTACCACCACCATAATTATAGCAATTTAAATTTATAGGAATTGTATATAACATTAATAATTCTACGAGAGTTCAATATCACTATCACATGTGAAAATACTAGAATTTAGCATACTACTAAATCATGTAATTCATCTACACAAGGTATATACATATTATACATGCTTAAATCAATAAACCCTAAGTCAAAAGTGAGGGTTTCCTATAATATGCAAGACTATCATATTAAAAGCATGTACACAATATATATTAAACCCCAAAGGACTTAAAACACTTGAAGTATAAACATACTATCACCCCTACCTCAATAGAGAATTGAATCTCTATAATCCAAAGCAACCAAGCTCCAAATGGATAACAATTCTAGGGTTTTTTAGAGTAGAGCGAGAGGAAACTTTTACCTCCCAAGGTTAATGGTCTAAGGTGAGTGGAAGGAGGCCAAAATGAAGAAATAAGCTCTTAACCAAGCTTTTCTTCAATGGTGGCTAGGTTAGGGTTTTGTGAACTAAGGAAAGAAGAAGATGAAATGAAAAATGGTGAGTGGAGGATTTAGTATTCCTCCACTCACTATGTGCTCTTGCACTACCTCAGACACACACACTAATGCAAAACTAAATTGTGAGCCTACACTTGTCAGCAATCTATGGCTCCTTTTAAAACTTAATTCCACACTTACACTTATTAACCATCTAAGCCAACAAGTGCACCTATCCTAGGCCAACAAGTGGTTGAATCTCCAACCTCCACATGTCACAGGATTATGCTTCCAAGTGACTCCTCCAAAATGCCAACAAGTGCCTCTATGAGAGTATGACACTTGTCATACTTTTCAGAAATTACAAAAAGGTCCTTTTCCAAAATATCTTCCAAATTAAATTACAAAATAGTCCTCAAGATGAAAAATATTTATTTTACATAATTACACTAAAACCCCAAAATCAAGAAAATTTTCAAGAAAGTATGCATCATGCTCTTTACGAAAAAATAAACAACTAGAATGTATTTTCTACGAAAGTAAAATACAGATATCATGGAATTCAAATATCATGGATGCATGCAAAACCGGAATCAAATTCGAGCAGGAAAAGTGATGTTATGCAAGGAAAAATGATAAACGGGAAAAAAAAACAAAATAGGAAAAAGGACGAAAAAAAGAAATTACCGAAAAAAGAAAGAAAGGAAAATGATCGGGTCATTACACACTTGCTCTAAGATCAAGAAGTGCTCGCTCTATCATATTGTTTCCAATGATGCAAGAACTTGTAGGAGCACCAGGATCTTTAACTTTTAGAGGAGTGTTGTACTTAAGAATAGCCCTCACTTGCTCAGTGAGACAAATTTTCTTAGGAACTTGGCTTTTGGATTTTCTCTTAAGGGTGCACAAGTCCTTCAAAAATTTGGAATAGGTTGAAATTTGCTTTATAGCAATAAGCATAGGTAGATTGATTTTGACCTGTTTAAAGACCTCCATTATATATTGAATTTTCTCCCATTGCTTACCAAAGTTAGAGGGTTCCTCGAGACGTTCAGGATAAGGCGCTCTTGGTTCATAAGTTGTCTTAAGCTTTGGAGCAGATGAAGAAGTGATTCCACCTTTAACTCCTGTTATGGTTTGTGGAATAGAGTTTGAGGACACATCCCTGGAATGTGGATTATGAATGATAGAAACAATGAGAACTAAGTCTTTTTTTTTTTTTTTCTTGTCCTTTTTCAACTTGATTATCAACCACTTTACCACTCCTCAATGTAGTAATAGCCTAAACTTGCTCATGATGAATACCTGAGGAATTGGTTTTATCAATCATGTAAGTCTGCCCTTTCGGATTGGCTACTGGTTAACTAGGCAGCTTTCCATCCTCTCTTTGAGATAGAGTACTCGTTATTTGCCCAACTTGTGCCTCTAGCTTTGCTATTGCTTGTGAATAAGAATTAAGAAGTTGGGTATTGGCTTTAAAATCAATAAGAGTATTAAGTACTTGATCCTCAAAAGCAGAATTTCTAGGAGGAGGTGGAAGATTAGGAGTTTGAGTGAGTTGATTCCTAAACTGAGGTGGACAATAAATAGTAGATTGATTGAAAGAATTATTTTCTGGCAAAGGATTGGATGAATTTTGGTACCGTTTTTGTGATTGTGGAATGATAGCTCCTTAACTTTGATTACGCTATGATAGATTTGGATGATCTCTCTATCCAGGATTATATATAGAAGTATATTGATTGTAAGCTGGTTTAGAGAATGCAGCATTCACTTGCTCCTGTGGGATCTTAGATGATTGTCCCATCATAGGGCAACTGTCAGCAAAATGGGAAGGATTAGCACATATTGAACAAACTTCCTTTGGCAAGGCAGTTTGTAAATTAGCAACAGGAACATAGCCAGATGATAAGACTTGATTAAACCTACGGTTCAATGCTTCTATTTGAGCGGTTAACTCACTAGATTTGTCTACCTCATAGAGTTTTTCAACCTTATGCATTCCAGGTAAAGACTTAGACCTAGAGGAAGAAGCATGTCGTTTTGAATTTTCACTTAGGGCCTCAAACAGTTCCCAAGCGTTAACTAGACTCTTACGCAGAAAAGCTCTATTACTAGATGCATTAACCATGTTCCTATAAGAATCAGAAAGACCATCATAGAAAATTTGTACTAAGTGCCATTTAGCAATATCATGGTATGGACACTTTCTTTGAAGATCATTTTATCTTTCCCATGAATTATGGAACTATTTTCCAAGGATTTGGGAAACCGCCATGATATCTCTCCTCATTTAAGAGGTTTTACCCACTGTTTAGTACTTTTTCAAGAACTCTTGTTACAACATGTCCCATGTAGATATAGAATTTGTTGGAAGGGACTGCAACTAAGTTCTTGCTTTGTCCTTGAGAGAGAATTGGAAAATTTGCATCTTGAATGAATCATTGGTAAGAGTGGTCAACTTGGTAATTAAACACAATTCCAAAAATATATCCAAGTGCATATAAGGATCCTCTATTGCAAACCTATGGAAAATAGGAAGCATTTAGATCATAGCAGGCTTGATCTCATAATGGGTTGTATCAGCATCAGGAAATACAAAACACGAAGGGGAAGTGTATGTGGTTGGAATAAATGATCCCTCAATTGTGGTTATGGAGGAATAGGTGGCACTCATTCTCCATTACCATTACCATTACCATTACCTGGTGCATCACGATTATCAGCCATGTTATTAGATGAACTTCCTATTGAATTTAAATGCTTTTTAATTTTTCTTAATTGACTAAGAGTTCTTTCTATTTCAGGACCATACACTAAAGGTTTTAACTGAGTATGGCGAGTTAACATGCACTAATTCCATTAACCCTAATAGTAACAAAAATAAAAATTTTCAAGTAAAAGAAAACAACAAAAACTTAGAAGATTTTATAAACCGAAGCTTTTTATCCCTTAAGCGTCTTTGTTCTCACTGCCACTTTCTTGTACTTAAAAAGAAAAAGAATTAAGGTGAGATATCAGAAATTCCAAAGACTAGTAAACCAAAAATAAAACTAATTAAAAAATAAACTAATAAATAATTCTCCCAGGCAACGGTGCCAAAAATTATTGTGTCAGCTTTTACTTTCAATAATAAATAACCATTTGCAGTAGTACGAATCTTTGTAGGATAGTACTATAGAGAGGGTGTCGAACCCACAGGGAGATGAATGTATTTTGTTTTGCTTTTAACTAATCTTTCTTGGTTTACAGGTAACTGGTTGAATTGATTGATTGGTTGTCACAATTATAAACTGAAATTAAACTAAAATTATTAGAGAGAGAGAGATCTTAAGGCTTTGACTTCACCACAACCTTCATACTATGGTTAACTATTTTAACTCTAGGGAATTAACAAATTATATTTCAAATGAATTGAACTCAATAACATTCGTTCAATTCGGTTTTTAAAGAAAGATGTTTTATAAATTGTAATTAAATATAACCTATCTGCAGTTAGCATGAACTATCCACCTACCTACTCTAACTACTTTAGCTAATGTTGTAAACAATCCATCTTTTCTAAGCATAGACTATAAAAACATTCATTTATAAAAAATATTGGAACATCATTATATGACCTCCATTCTTATGTCCGGCAGGGCTCCGCCAGATACCGTCCAATAAGAATGGGTTGAGAATAGAGTATGAATAATTATATCTAAGACAAGGTAATCACAATTCAAAAACTATTTAAAACATAAAAATCCAGTTGTGTTGTCTCAATTGCTCATAGTCATGTAATCAGAAACATAATATATATTAAAAATAACCCAGAGTTAAAACAATCAAACCATAGTACTTAGATTGGGTTACATCAATGCCCTAAGAGAAGAATTAGCTATTCATGACGATGCCAAATATCATTTGTGTTGTGGTCGTCTTCATCGTCACAAACGGCATTCTCTTCTTAGGATCTTCACCTTTTAAGGTTATAAAAACCCTAAAAGCCACTACCACAGTATCAGCCTTTTGAATAATACGAGAAAAAAAGACTTCTTCTACCAAGGCCTGTGCCTTCTTTTATAGAAGAAAATAAAGGTTTTGGTGGGATTTTAGGTCTTCTGGCCAAGCTAGAGTGAAATACGACTTAGAAAAGAATAATCCTGTAGCTTTAAATCTGATCTATCCTGGAAGGCTCGAGCTTAAGAAGTAGAGCTCGAGCTTTAGGGCTCAGGCTCGAGCTTCAAAAGATGGTGCTCGATCTCCAATTTCATACTTAGTCAAATTTCTTCAATTATTTTCTGAAGTGCTTTTTCCTTCAATATTTTGAATATTTTGGGATTCTCTACTTTTAACATTGCTTGATCTAAGCTTTATAGGGCTCGAGCTCTAGGTACCAAGCTCGAGCTTAAGGTACTCAAGGCTCGAGTTTTGAATGATGGTGGTCAATCCTTGAGGTTTGGCACGAGGCCCTAGGACCTTGGTTTTTCCTTTAAAATCAACTCTTCAAATTCCGACGCCTTATGCTCGAGCTTGAGGGCTAAGGCTCAAACACCCTGAGGTTAGGCTTAAGGACCACTGGGTAGTGCTCGAGCTCTGAATGTACAAGGCTAGAGCTTCAATGCCTTGTTGTTTTTTCTTCTTTTTCTTGCAGGGCTCGAGCCTTAGGACTTAGGCTCAAGCTTTGGTACTTGAATTCTTCCAAACTTCACCATTTAAGCTCTCGGCATGCTTTGAATGGCCGGCAACAACTCTGTAAGCTTCGATATCAGTCTTTTCATCATAAAGTCCCAGTTTTAACTGTTTATTTTGGAAAGTACCTACAAACACACATTAAACATAAATCAGTCTAAAAATGGATAGAAGCATCACTTTAGGCCTTAACATATGTATACTTAGGGGCTCGAATATGCAATATTCAGTGCTCTTCAGACAACTGGTGACCTTATCCATTGAGCTAGCACCGCCTTCATCTCGATTGATTGTAGATATCTTCGATCGATCCTGGCTTCCTTCGCTCGACGAAGCTTGAATAGAGTAGTTTTTTTGACTTATTCTAGATTTTCCTCTTAACTCCAAAACTGAGCTAATAAGCTCTTCTTAGCTTGTTTTGTGAAACCCCCAAATTTTCGGATGCGGGTTGGCCAGAACCATGCACGAACGACCGAGGATATCAAAAAATAAATCGGCAATAAACGGACACTGAGTACAAAAGAATAAATAAGAATGAATAATTTGTTGAAAGAAAAACTAAAATAATAATCCAATAATAAAACCTCAAAATAAATTTTAATTAATTTATAAACTCTTTTGATACAACTGATCGTCCAGATAATACAACTCGGGAATCCACACTAAGTGGACCCCTAGAAAAATCGTACTGAAAGCTATAACATAAACGAATCTCCTAAGTAGAATCGGACGAATGAAGTAGACTAATCCTTACTCAACACGAACAACCTCTACTGTTGATAAACACCTGAAAAAATAATGATAGGTCAGACCCACAAACAAGTTCTACTCTACAATAGTCCAAGCAAAGATCCGATACATGTATACATCCTCATCAATCCAACAATAATTAGTAGTCCATATACATATATAAATACACACTATAGGACGCTCACTGGACTATAGGTCTGTCTCAACCTGAATAGAAGGCAACATACAAATCGCACATAAAGTGGGCATGTATACCTAGACTTACCAGGGGACCAGGTGTCTACTATGTCCAGCCATCCATTCCAGGCGATATACGCACCCTAACCACTGATCCTGAGACTCAAACTTATATTATGGCATATAATTATATATATATAATCCATTATATCCAGTATAAATCAATCATCTAAAGTAAACCGCTATAAGTCATTCAACTTGTTTCATTGACTTGACTTGAATATAAGAAGGATTTAACATTTTAGTTAATCTATTCCCTTATACAAAAATAGGTAGGACTTAACTTCTTTGGTTAATTTATCCCTGGAATGCCACCATTCCATATCGGTGCATTAAACCACACAATCCAACATTTGATGTATTAATTAAGGAAATACATCAAACAATCCAGAAATAACCTTACTAATATGATATCAAGTTATTATAAAAATAGGAATGACTTATTATTTATTTAAGCTTCCTATATCATATATCCTACATAAACTGAATCTTAAACAGATTAATATTTTATTATACAATCCAGTAAGCATTCTCCGTATCCAATTCATCCTACACTTTTAATCTTAACTGCTAGAACAATTTAAAAGATTAAATCCATTTGTTTGTTTAAAACATTCAAATAACAAGCATCACTATGATCGAGTCTATTTAAATTTACTTAAACCCATCCTTAGTCCCTATTTAATGTTTAGGACCCTTCAAATCAATTAAGATTTATTTAACATTGTTACAAAACTTTCCCAGATAAGGCTCGAGCTTTTGTCCTAAATGCTCGAGCTTCCTATCTAAGGCTCGAGCATCCTACTTTAGGCTCGGGCTTTCTTTCTCAGGCTCGAACTTTACATCTAATTGCTCAAGCCTTACAACCAATTGCTTGAGCTTTTCCTTCAAGGCTCGAGCTTTTCATCCAAGGCTCGAGCTTTACCCCCAAGGCTCGAGCACTGTAACAACGGACCGAGCCCTGTTACGCAAATCAGTCCAAAATTTTACTGTGAATTCATTCCTAATTTGTTTCAAGAATCCTAGGCATGTTTCTACATTCCATCAATCCACATATATAAAAAAATATATAATTTAAACATGTAAAAATTCATATAAGAAACCAAATTAAAATCATGAATTTATCAATTCATAACACAAGAACTGATATGAACCAATTTCATAAAACCTATGTTCTAATCCAATTAAACATGCATAACTATTTAATTTTATGTGTTTAATAAATCCTAGAATTTCCTAGGCATGTACAAAAACACGAATTGAAGGGAAAGAGATAGAAGAAGAACTTGCCTTAGATTTTCGGATCAAAAGTTAAACTTCTTCTTCCTTGATCTTCTCTCTAAATGGTTTTCTTCTCCTTCCTTCCTCTTCCTCCTTCTCTCTCTAACACTCTTTCTCTAAAATATATTACATGATATATTTCTAGCCCCCTTTTACAACATATAGCTATATATTTATAGGCTAAATAAAATAACCCTAATCCTTTTCCCAAACCAAGTCAACTTAAAAAAAATAAAAATTAAAATATTGAAGAGGTAACTTAAAATGTTACATATATAATTTATGTATATTCTTATTAAATAAAAATATATATACATCATATTATATATATGTAATGACCCGGTCATTTTCTTTCCTTTCCTTTTTCTCAAATTTTACGGATAAATTTTTTCTATTGAATTTTCTTGTTTGAGTTTGGTTACTCATCACTCAGTGTCATCTCGAGTGCTCGGAAATGGCTTCCTAGACTCTTTCCTTTGGATTGACAACTTCCTTTAAGGACCGAGTCATTTCCACATTTTCATTTTTATACACTATTCATTTTTCGTCTTTTTCCCGAGAATGATTTTCTTTGCGTAACCTCACTTTTTGTGCTCGAATTTGGTTCTGATTTTGCATGCATCCATGATATTTAAATTACATACTTTGAGTATTTTTACTTTTCTAGAAAAGAATGCTAGTTGTTTACTTTTACATAAAAGGGCATGGATGCATAGTTTCTTCGGAAACATTATTTATTTTTGGATTTTTTTCTTGTAATTATAGAAAATAATTATTTTATTTCTTAGGGACCTTTTGAAATTTATTTTGGTAGATATTTTCAAAAAGGAGCTTTTATAATTACCGAAAAGTGTGACAAGTGTCACGCTCTCATTAGGCCACTTGTAAGCATCTCATTGGTTAACACTTGGAAGCCTTGGATGATGACATGTGGAGGGTAGAGATTCACCCACTTGTCGGCCTAGCATTGGTGCACTTGTTGGCTTGAATTGTTGACAAGTGTAGGCTTTAGATTAAACGTAGAATGAACCATTAGATTAATGACAAGTGTAGGCTCCTAATTAAAGTCTAGCTTTTGTGTGTGTGTAGGCATGGTGCAAGACTAGGTGTAATTGACTTGCTTTGACCAAGTGAGTGGAGGATTACACTAAAAGGGGTTAATATTTCATTTTACATGTTTTTTATTTCATCATCTTCCTCACATAAAACCTTAGCCACCATTGAAGGAAACCATTAACCTAGGCTTAAAACCTTGGTTTTGACCTCCTTCCACTCACCTTAGACTCAAAATATTGGAACACAAAATACTCACCTCACCTTCCTCTATATAACCCTTGAAGGAAATTGTAAAATTTCTTTATTGCTTTGGATTCAAGAAGAACAATAAATTTCTTTAAGTGTTTTAATTATTTTTATAGCTTACAATAAATTATTTACATGTCTTATACTTAATTTTTAAATTAATAGGTTGTAGTACCTTACATGAAATTAAGCTAGGACATGATATTCTTGAAGGCCATGACTTGATCTATAACTTGTGTTAATATAAAGTCATTTAGGGTTGTTTTAGAATCTTGAGATTTAATTATTTAAAATTATTTAATTTCTATTTAATTGTTCCACTTACTTAATTAAGTTTTTAAGTTGATATATGTGATTAACATGATAGTACCTTTGGCATATAATTATTTGGAGTCTTTTGAAATTGATTTAAATTCTAGAGAAATTAATTAGTTAGTTTAATTAATTTATATTCAAGTGTTACATTCATTTAAATTGACATTTGACTTGATATATGTAATGAGTATGGTATGTTCTTTAACATATATTAAATTGAGAATATTTGAATGAGTTTAGAAAACTTTATTTAAATATTTTCTTGCATGAAATTTAATTCACCTAGTTGTAGTTTGTGCAGAATTAACTTGTAACTTGATTTTAAATAATGTCTTGACATGTTCTTTAACATATATTAAATTGAGAATATTTGAATAAGTTTTGAGAAATTTATTTAATTATTTTCTTGGCATTGATCTTAATTTACCTTGTTGTAACTAAGGTAAAATTGGTTTGTAACTTGAAATTAAATTAGACCTTGCTATGACCTATGACATATATTATATTTAGAATTCTTGGAGTTGCTTTCTAATATTGAGAATTTAATTATTTAATTAATTAAATTTCATTTGTATGCTTTCATTGAGGTAATTAAGTATTGATGTTATATTCTTGCTTAATTTATAATTTGCAACTTGATGTATGATTACAAGATGGTATTCCATGAGTAGAAGTTTTGATTTAACTTGTTGTATACACATTATACTTGTATGACATTTACTATGCCATTATAGCTTGAAGGCCTAGAGCATATTTTATGTGTATTCAATGACTTGGTTGTGTATGTGTGACGGCCCTAGTTTTTAGGCCAGCGCGTCCTATGATGAACCGAATGTAGATCTGATAACGAACCCGGAATGTGGAAGCAAGGAAAAAGACAACGATCTCGCAAGGTACAACACACCTCTAATACACTTTGATGACCTTTCATGAGGTAGTGGAACTCAATGAGAACTAACGTGGAAGTAAAAGATCGAAAATATGACAAATAAGCCCCCAGGGCAAAATAGTCATTTTACAAGGAAATTGATCGGTCGTCGACTATCACAATAATAATCAACCCTCTGCAATAACACAAATCATTATAAAATAGGGCTATTGGTCGGGTAAGTCGAACCACTAGGACAGCTAGTTTATGGCAACTAAGATATCTAGAATCACTTTTAGAATGACGAAAGGGTATATAGAGTTTTGTTGGTTTGTCACTAAAATTAAGAATTGAGCAATGCATAAAACAATATTATGCTAGGATTAAAGAGATAAAAGCAATTAAGAAGGGACTAGGGAAATGAATCCACTACCCATCAATAAGTATGCTACGACATGATTTACTTGGGGAAACATGTATATATAACCGTGGAATGCAACAACATAACATTGATACATTATCTTCAAGAAATATATAAAATCAAGATACAAGAATAACCTATCAAGCACTACATGTTTTGGTTACTAAACTAGGATGCAACCTTAGATGTGATTCCCAAGCCATACATTATCAAGCCCTTAATCTCATAATAAAAGCACATGAAATGGAAATCAAGAAGAATCTATCAAAGGAAAGCCCTAAGCAATAGATTATCAAAATTCCTAAATATCATGCCAATAAAATCACTTCCATGAACTCATCTCCATTGTCACTATGAAAATGTAGCAATATAATCATGAGAGAAAAACAATCTAAGACAGATATTTAACTCAAAATGATCATTTATAGATAATGAAATTCATTACATTATATGAAGTGCTCTAGTTCATGGAAAGTTACATATATACATTATACCCCAAATATAAATCAAAACAAAGCAATGCTTACAAAATAGGGCTTCATCACCTCCCTAGATAGGGATTTAGTTACCCATAGGAGCAATGAATGAAGGAGAAGAAGAGATCCCACCCTCCATTTTTGTGCTTAGAGTAAGCTAGAACTCCAAACCCTCAAGAACACTATTCTCTAGAACTTATCCAAATGTGAGATGATCCATATTACAAGCTTCCCCCTTTCTTTTGTAGACAAGATGTCTACCAAACCACCCAAAAAAACGAGGTCCATGTCCCCTAAAGGTTTTTTACCAACAACCCAATTAAGGAGGGAATCCAAATTGAAAGGTTTAAGGAGATAAGTGGGTCTGTAGTGTGTTTACGAGCGCTCATAGATCGCAGCATGAGCGCTCTAGATGACTTAGCAACTTTTTCATGGCTCGAGACTTCATGGACGAGCGCTCGTAAGTGGAGCTACGAGCTCTCATAAGGGCCTTTCTTCCTACTGCCTTGAATTAGAGTGCTCGTAGGAAGTACGAGCGCTCGTATGCATCTTAGTTCATTCTGCCTCAAGTTGGAGCGCTCGTAGGTGGTATGAGCGCTCGTGTGACATAGCACGGCCGTTCCTGGTTGCTCACGAATGACGTACGAGTGCTCATAGAACACAGTACGAGCGCTTGTAGATGCCTTGGACTTTATTTTTCTTTTCTTCTGCTTTGAACTTCTTTCACTTTGATCTTGGCTTTAGGTCATTGAATATCATCTGCCCTTTTGTTTTGTAAAGAGTCTTTATAAACCCACTTTGGCAATTTCTTATTGGAAATCAAAGGATGCAAAAGTCCGGAATGACTTGTTCTTCAAGAAGCTTTCAAAAGCTTCCATTTTCTTTCCTTTTGGAAGACAAACCTGAAAATACACAAAAACACGGAATTGGAGATAATGTATACAATTAAACCACTGATGGACTTAACTAATCCAAATAAGGGCCCTTGAATATGTAATATTCAGCGCTTATCATAAATGACGTCCCTAGAATGTATATTATTCTCGAGACACATCCATGACTTCCCATGAAGTCACAAAACTTAAAAAAAAGTAGCAGAAGCGAATTATAAGAAAATCGGACAAAAATAGCCCCAAGGGCAAAATGGTCATTTCTGAAAATATAAAATCGGGTGCTACTGAGCACACCACTAGGAAAACAGTGAAAAATTAATCAAGTTAGACTCAAGAATCACTTGATTCTGAATCCGGATGGAAGAGAAAAGTCAAAACAAAGTTTTGACGTTGCTGCGTCTGTGAATAGTAACCTGGGCAAAATGCTGAAATCGTGTGCTGTTTTGAGGCATTAAACAACATTTTCTGGAAAAAGACAAAGAAGAAACCCCCCTCAAAATAATTTTTCAAAGCTGAGCATGTTGAAAGAAAATTTTATTTTTGACGTGAAATCCCCAAAATGCCTTTATAACAAAGTTTTTCAAATAGTGTAAATGCGCACAGGAAATCAAATTTGACGCGGGGTTTTCAGGTCCGAGATGACATTTTCTGGAAAAATGCAAAGAAAAAACCCCCCCTAAAATCAAGTTTTCTACCCGACCGAGTGAAAGGAAATGATAAAAACACACTAAAAATCCCTAAAATACCCCTAGACCAGAACTAGACAAGAGGACAAAAGTTGCTACAGTAACTGTCCACATCTGAGATCAAAAACGAGCTACCAAACGAATTTTTATGGAAAAACACGAAAAAGAAACACCTCCTAAATCAAAATTTATACTCGGACCCATAAGAGGAAATGAAAAAAACTCACTGTAAAATGCCCAAAATGCCCCTTCATGAAATCAGGTCATGTGGGTTAAAAAGCTGCTAAAATACAAACTGAAAACTGAACTTTGCGACGGATTTCTGGTACCAAGATGACATTTTCTGGAAAAATGCGAAGAAGAAACCCCTCCTAAAATCACATTTTCTAAGTGGCCATGTAAAGACTGGAATTTATTTCTCGAGTGAAAATACCAAAATGCCCGAAAATCAAATTATGCAATAAAAATGTAAAATGAGTCCATAGGAGGCTCAAATCACCAAGGATGAGGTTTTTCTTGAAAACTATCATGCATGAAAATGTAACTTACCTATTAGGATGTACTATAATAGTCTACGGCTTAAAAATACCACCGATGCAAAATTTGACCTCTCAAACCTCAATGCATGAAAAATGCCATTCAAAGGCAAAAAATGTAAGAATCAAACCTAAATGCAATCAAAAGACCGTTTGGCCATTGGCCACACTTCATGTATATTAAATAGGTCCTAATGAATGTGCTCGTGGACTTTACATCACCCGATTTAGAAATGAACCCTTAAAGGCTCGGATTTTACTATTTTAAATCAAAATGCAAAGTATGAAACTAAAATGCAAAAATGAAAACAAAATGGTGATTGGCCCTTGGCCACACCTCATACATATTAAATGAATGTTAGATAATGAATTTAATATCCAATGCACACTCCGGTGCATAAATGACATATTAAAACACATAGTTTTCATAATATTCCCATTAAGGCAATTTTTAACATTTATGAATATAAATTAATTTCAAATATGGTTTGGCCCTTGGCCTTATATCATCTACATAAAATGAGAATAAAAAAGTATGCTTAGGCACACATTACAAGTTTAGAATCAAATATACACATTTGACAAATAAGGCTACAAAATGGAACCTTTAAGTCCACAAATCGTCCAACCATAACGAGAATCTTGATTCATGTACCTAAAAATGTTCCCAATATATAGGTAAGTAACATAAAGCTACTCATAGGAAATGAGCATGCATCGACCTAGCATTTTACAATTTTATCACCTTAAGGTGAAACATGTCAAAGGGGCTCATGCCACTTAACGTCTATGTCAAGATGAGACTTAGGAAGCATCCTAAGCTACCCTAGATCATTTCTAGCATAAATCACATCATCCATGTAATTTCGTTAACATAAAAGTATACTATATCAAGCAACAAGATATAGATTTTCAAAGTCATCAACTTAAAATCTAAAATACGAAAATAACTAAAGTGGATCATGCCACCTGACGTTTATGTTCCAAATGAATCTATAGGATCATTCCTAAGCGACATTTGAACAATATAGTATAGATGTACTTTACAGCATCAAAAACCTACAGTGATTCATTAGAAATCATAATGCCTGAATGTACTTAACAACATCAAAACCTGCAATGATTCATTAGAAATCATAATGCTTGAATGTACTTAACAACATTAAATCGCCAATAACCTAAACCACAAGTCACAATTAAACATTAGTTGCCAACTTAGAATTGAATGCGAAATCAAGTAGTGGAAGACTTGGACATCAAATCCTGGATAAAGCCAAGACCTATGGTTATTCCGGGCATTAACCCACTGGGAATACCACCCTAAGTGTGCACTATAAATGGGGAGAACTCATACCTCCCGCACTAGAGCCAAACTCTAGCCATGTCTCTGCAACAAAGTCCCAAGTGACTCCAAAATAAATAAGTTAACAACTTATACACGAAATATATATAAAGCACGAAACTACATTCCATGCATAAGTAGGTTGTAACCACATAGCTCATGCTCTAATCCACAACTACTGTAGGATGACAAATGTCGAATCTTCATAGCGCGATTCGTTACGCGCTATAATAACATCACACGTTGAATCTTTAGTGTGCGATTCGTTACATGCTATAACAATATAGTTCAATATTGAAAACATAAACTGAAGAATCTAATACAAGTCTAAAATCATGCTTTAAACATACTACCAATGTCAAACTTATGATTAAATCAATAATGCAATAGAAACAGAAATTAATCAAATAAACCAATTAATTTCTCTAGGTTTCAAATTTCAATCAAATGATCCCTAATTAGTACATGTTAAACAACATAGCATGGTCATTTCATCTATCCATTCAAAAACTTAATTAGGCCATGGAACAATAAGGTAGAATTTAATTAAATCATGATAATTAAATCTCTAACATCTAAAACAACACTAAATGGTCCTAAATTAAATATATGGTAGTGTACAAGTCATGCTCATCACAAATATCAAGTTAAAAACTTAATTAAGCCAATGGAATCATTAAATAGATTTTAATTAAATTTTCATACCCATCCAAATGCTCTCAAATTAAATATGTTAAAGAATATGCCAAGACTTAATTTAAAAGCATATCCCAAGTTATTTCCACACAAGGTACGACCATAAGAATTAAATTTTCACCAAAGAAAATTATTAATTAAAAATTGCAATACTTTATCAAATACTCCAATTTTAATATATGTTAACAAACATACCAAAGCCTAATTTACTAGCATGCCACAATTTAATTCTAAGTTGAATATCATCATGAGAATTAAATCTTAAACATAGAAATTAATTAAATTAAATTCTAGATTATGAACAAAAGTATGCATACAAGTTGTATAAGCATCAATAGCATGCAAGACAACAAAAATATAAACCTATAATATCCCCTACCTCAATTTGAGATGAAAATCTCAAATCCTTACCGAAAGAAAAGTGCTTCGAATCCAACGCTTCGAGGGACAACACGGTGAACAAGAATCCCAAGGAAGCCCCATGAAAATCACAACTTGACTTTAAACCTGAACTCACAAAATGGTCAGAAATGGGTTCTAATAAGGGGGAAAGGTAGAGCACGACGAGGCCTACGATAAACGTTAAGGCGGAAGACTTTTTACAAAGGCATGCAAGTGCAGAAGAAGAAAGAAAGGTGGCAGCCCCTTGGGCAGCCATAGCTGTCAGCCATGAAGTGGAGAAGTAGGCTGAAAAGTTAACTTTTTAAATTAGGGCAACCTATTTATAGAAATCTCAAAAAGTGCACCGTAAGGGCCCCGACGTGTCCGGAAAAGTGAAATTTGAACAAACGCGCTCAAATGGTAAAACTCCATGAACAAAAAAGAACCAAAATGAGAAAATATGAATAACAGAAGAAATGACATCAAAAACTGAGTTCCGAACAAAAAGATATGCCCCGAACAAGTTCGGCGACAACGGGTGCCAAAAACCCTAAAACTGGAGAAAAACAACCAAAAGGGAATTCTAAGAGTACGCAACTCAACGAAAAGTGAAAGCGAATCCCGTATGAGGATCTAGGCTCAAAATAAGGCATTTAGCAATAACTTTCATTAATTGCACAATGGCCCCTCCAAAAAATAAAAACTGCACTAATGGCCCAGAATGAAAATATCTTCCAAAAATATTTTCTTAAAAACCCCTAAAATAAAATATCTTCAAAAGATATTTACGAAAAGCACCCCAAGAAAAGAAAAAGATTCTGAAAAACTATGCATCCATGCCCTTATGGACACCAGGAGCAACCAGAGTACTTTACTGCAAAAGTAAAGATACGTATTTCGTGGAAACCACTAAGAATGAAGATACATGAAGTCAAAAACCAACTCCGAACACGAAAAGTGAGGTTATGCCAACAAAGTGACAAACGGGGAAAAGACAAAATAGGGAAAAGGACGAAAAGTGAAGAGTGTCGAAAAACGAAAAATATGGAAATGACTCAATCCTTAAAGGAAGTTGTCAATTCAGGAGAAAGAGTCTCAGAAACCATTTCCGAACACTCGAAACGACATTAAGTCACGAGAAACCAAACACAGAATAGAAAAGACAACGAAAAAAATTTATCCGTAAAATTTGAGGAAAAAGGAAAGGAAGAAAATGACCGGGACATTACAGCATGGTAATTGACAATGTGCATTATGTATATGTGATATACTTGTTGCATAACTTGATGGTTTTTGGAAAGCTTGTATGGACATTGTAATGTGTTAAGGCTAGAGTATGTCTCTAGTATGGGGGATGAGAGTTCCCTCTACAATATATAGTGCGCACTATGTAGTTCCTTACGAGCTAGTAATGTGACGACCCTGGATTTTTCAACCTAGTGTGTCCTGTGATGACCCGAAATGGATCCAAAATGCGGAAGCAAAACAAAACCAAGTCCTTAGAGATGTACATCATCCCTAAGGGACAAGAATGGCCCTTCGAGAAATTTCGAGGCTCAGTGGAAGCAAAACAAAGACAAGGACATCAAAATCCTACAAATGAAGGACTAAGGGTAAAATGGTCATTTTACCCCAAGAGGAAGGAATTTGACTTTCAACAAGTCAATAAGATCAAAAACATCCAAAAACATCCTTTGGTAACTTCACATGAAGTCTCAAGGCCAAAGGAAATCAAATCCCAGAAGAACTCTATCCCGGTTCGAACCAAATCCGACACCCTCTCACTAAAATAAGGATATCATGAGCTAGGAAAAAAATCTAAAATTGAAATTCATACCATTGGAAAGCGTATTTTGATGCGGTCAGTTTAGACTCAAGAACGGACCAATTCGTAGTTAAAACGAAGAAGTTACAACAATTCAAAGTTGGAAGGTCAAAGTTGAACCTGCAACAGTAACTGCAAGACTTGAACCGGCTTAACATGGGTAGTATGCTTATGCTGGACCAAGAGACGCATCTTGAACTAGTTCAACCTTCTTGAATCGGTTCAACTTGGCCAGAGTTGAACTTAAACAGTAGAATAGCAAAAAATTGAGTTTGGAGCACGGTTTTCGATATCAACATGACATTTTTCGGAAAAATGTCATGAAGAAACTCCCCCTAAAATTACATTTTCTATGTGAGAAAGTTAAGAACAGAATTTAGTTCCCAAAAGAAATTCCCAAAATGCCCTTAAGCAAGATTTTCCAACAAAAGTGTGAAATGAATCCATAAAAGGTTCATTTCGCCAACGAAAGAGTTTTTCTCGAAAACGACAATGCACACAGATGTAACTTACCTATTAGGATGCGCTACAATGATCCATGGTTTAAAAATACTGCCGATGCAAAATACGACCCCCCCCCCCCCCCAACGGCCAAAATGACAAAAATGAAGCTTAGAATGAAAACTTAAAACTCAAAATTAGGAAATGGTTACAAAACACCATTTGGCCCTTGGCCACACATCATGCATGATTAGTAAGACCCTATGAAAGAATAAAAATGGAATTCCCACTCTCGATGCAAACATAGTGAAACAATAACTTGTCATTTTTTAATATTCTCATATATTTCATAAAGTCATAAATTACATAGCATACAAAATACATGTCATTTGCCTCTGGCCTCATCTCATACATGTCGATTACATTGAAAAGAGTGTACTCGTGTACACATTACAAATTTAGAATAAAAAATACACATTTTACACATAAGGCTACAAGTGGCATTTCTAGCCAACCTTTACGAGAATGGAACCTTCAAGTCCACAAATCATCCAAGCATAACGAGAAACTCAATCTTGATTCCTGTACCTGAAAAATTTCCCCACTACGTGGATGAGTAACATAAAGCTACTCGTAGGAAATGAGCATGCATCGACCTAGCATTTTACAATTTTATCCCCTTAAGGTGAAACATGTTAAAGGGGCTCATGCCACCTAACGTCTATGTCAAATGAGACTCAAGGAGCATCCTAAGCTACCCTAGATCATTTATAGCACAAATCACATCATCGATGCAATTTAAACCACATAGGAGCATGTTATATAAAGCAACATGGTATAGATTCTCAAAGTTATCAACTTGAAATCTAAAATGCGAAAACAACCAAAGTGAGTCATGCCACCTAAAGTCTATGTTCCAAATGAATCTATAGGATCATTCCTAAGCTACATTTGAATAATATAGCACAATTCACCATATCTTTGCAATTTAACCAACATAGATGCATGCTATACAAAGCAACAAGACATAGATTCTCAAAGTTATCAACTTGAAATCTAAAATACAAAGACGACAAAAGTGGGTCATGCCATCTAACGTCTATGTTCCAAATGAATCTATACGATCATTCATAAGTTAAATTTGAACAATATAGCACAATTCACCATATCTATGCAATTTAACCAACATAGATGCATGCTATACAAAGCAGCAAGACATAGATTCTTACAGTTATCAACTTGAAATCTAAAATACAAAGATAATAAAAATGGGTCATGCCACCTAACGTCTATGTTCCAAATGAATCTATAGGATCATTCATAAGCTACTTTTGAACAATACAGCATAATGTGCTTAACAACATCAAGGTTTACATTGATTTATCAGAAATCATAAAAACATGAATGTACTTAACAACATTAAAAGCATGCTATGATTCATTCAAAACCATAATGCATAAATGTACTTAACAATATTAAATCGCCAATAACCAAAACCACAAGTCATAATTAAACATTGGTTGTCAACTTGGAATTGAATATGAAAACAAATAGTGGAAGACTTGGACATCACGTCTCGGACTAAACCAAGAACAAAATGGTTATTCCGGGCATTAACTTGCTGGGAAGACCACCCTAGTGTGCACTATCTTAATGGGGAGAACTCATACCTCCCGCACTAGAGCCAAACTCTAACCATATCACAGTAACAATGTTCCAAGACTCCAAAATAAATAAGTTAACAACTTATATACGAAATATATATATCAGAACGAAACTATATTCTATGCACAAGTAGTTTGAAACCACACAATACATGCCCCTAAATCCACAACTATTATAAGATGACAATGTCGAATCTTCAGAGCGCGATTCGTTACGCGCTATTATAACATCACATGTCGAATCTTCAGTGTGCGATTCGTTACACGCTATAACAATATAATTTAATATTGAAACATAATCGCATAAGTCCATTACAAGTCTAAAATCATGCTTCAAACATAATATCAATGTTAAACACATGATTTAATCAATAATGCAATAGAAAAGGAAATTAATCAAATAACTATTTAATTTCCCTAGGTTCCAAATCTCAATCAAATGGCCCACAATTCATACATGTTAAACAACATAGCATGGTATCTACACACATTCACTAAAATCTCAAGTAGGCCAATGGTACAACAAGGTAGAATTTAATTATATCATGATAATTAAACTTCTAAATTTCAAAAAAACTTCATATGGTCCCTATTTATTATATACTAGTATACAAGTCCTAGTCATCAGGATTATCAAGTTAAAAACTTAATTAAGCCAAGGGAACCATTAAATAGATTTTAATTAGTCATTTAATTTAAAATCTCTAGATTTTCATACTTATCCAAATTCTCTCAAATTAAAGTATGTTAACAAACATGCAAAGACTTAATTTAAAAGCATGTCACAACTTAATTTCATGCAAGGTACGACCATGAAAGTTAAACTTCCACAAAAGATAATTATTAAATAAAAAGTACAATTCTTATTCAAATAATTCCAATTTAATATATGTTAACACACATATCAAAACATATTTATCATCATGCCACTTTTCAATTCTAAGCTATATGCATCATTGTAAATTTAATCTTATACAAAGAATTAAATATTACTAATTTTCTAGATTTGATACAAGTCATGCAAACAAGTTGTATAATCATGGAAAACACCTATTACAACACATGCAAAATCCTAAAACATTCCCTACCTCCATTTGAGATGAAATCTCAAATCTCCACCGAAATGAAACGGCTCCGAATCCGACGAAACTTCTTGGTTTTGTTGGGGACAACATGGTGAACAAGAATCCCAAGGAAGCCCCATGAAAATCATAGCTTAACTTCAAACCCAAACTCAAGAAATGGCCAAAACGAGATTCCAATCGGTGGAATCAAAGGCCTCGCCAAGACGAACCTAAAATACTAAGGCACCATGACTTTTCGTTGAAGGGAAAAAGCTCAAAAGAAGAGAGAGAAGATGGCAACCTTGGCTGCCATGAGATCCGGCCAAGAGAGAGGGGAGAGAGAGAAAAATCTCATTTTTCTTTCTAAGGCCACCTATTTATAGAAAATCTCAAAAAGTGCCCCGAACAGGCCCCGCTAGATCCGAAAAAGTGAAATTTGAGTAGATGCGCTCAAACGGCAAAACTCCATGAATAAAAAAGAACCAAAATGAGAAAATATGAACAACGGAAGAAACAGCGTCGAAAACCGAGTCCCGAGCAGAGTGATATGCCCTGAACAAGTTCGGCGGTAACTTGGGCCAGAAACCTTAAAACTGAAGAAAAATGACCAAAACAAAATTCTAAGAGTACGCGACTCGACGAAAAGTGAAAATGAATCATGTATGAGGATCCAGGCTCAAAACGAGATATTTAGCAATAACTTTCATTAATTGCATAATGGCCCCTCCAAAAAGTGAAAACTGCACAACTAGCCCAAAATGAAAATATCTTCCAAAAATATTTTCTTAGAAACCCCTGAAATAAAATATCTTCAAAAGATATTTATGAAAAACAGCCCAAGAAAATAATAAGTTTTCAAAGAACTTTACATCCGTGCCCCTACGGACACATGAAGCAACCAGAGTACTTTTCTGCAAGAGTAAAGATACGTATTTTGTGGAAACTACTTAGAATGAAGATACGTGAAGTCAAAAACCAACTTCGAATGCAAGAAGTATGGTTGTGCCAACAAAGTGACAAACGGGGAAAAGACAAAATAGGGAAAATGACGAAAAGTGAATAGTGTCCGAAAAATGAAAACGTGGAAATGACACGGTCCTCAAAGGAAGTTGTCAATCCAAAGAAAAGAGTCTCAGAAACTATTTCTGAGCACTCAAGATGACACTATGCGACGAAAAACTGAGCTCAGAAAGGAAAAGAACAACGGAAAAAAAATATCCATGAAAATCTGAGAAATGGAAAGGAAGGAAAATGACTGGGTCATTACAACCTACCTTCATTAAAGAGATTTCATCCCCGAAATCAGGAACAGACAAAAGAGAACCGAACAAGATCGAAACAAGATCAACCAAAGGATATACCATAAGGTGCAAAAAGACAACTTCAAAAGCCTAAAGGTCTTCCGAAGGAACGCAAAACTCAAGAACTGAGTGACACTTCCCAAACAAATCGGCATATTAACCCAAGGTCAATCACCGAGAGAATCCCAAGACAATGACAAGTCGAATCAAGACAGATGGCTAACAATGACACTACAGTACGAACAAGGACCAGAACCCACCCACACTTACTCTTTAATAAGGTAGCATGACAGTATAAAGTACTAATTCATAACGTGCCACAGAAAGAAACTTTTTGATACAAATGACATCAATGTCGGAAATGATTATTACTAAAAGCACTACGGAAGCCAAGCATCCGCGAGAGTTCGGATAGCTAATCCCAAAAGTCTAACAACAATGTTAGTGGCACCGTTACGCTTAAGGCCTTAGATCCCTAACGCTGGAGTACTAACGAACCCCACATATGAGACTGCGACAACAACAACACCAGTCCCAAATCCACAGCTTGACAAGTCTGTGCACCAAGCTAATGGATTAGACCCGCAAAACCGAAACCCTAAGTATAAATCTGAAGTAAGCCTACCGTAAGGCTACATGTAATACCCCTAATTTTTAGAAGGATAGTTTTGGAATTTATTTAATTGCATTTTTAAGTTTAATTGATTTACTTTATTTAATTAGGGATTTACTTTAAGTTAATTGTTCTATTTTCTCTAATGGTTTTAATTTACTTCTTTGCTTATGATAATTTGACTTAATTTACTTCTTTGTTTATGTTACTTTGAATTTATGAAATTTAATATAAATGAGGAATTAATGTGGTGTAATTAAATTGTTTTAAGTTAAATTAAATTTAAATTGGTTTTCACGTGAATATAGTTTCACGGGGTTTATAGTTTGCATTGACAGCCGACAGTGTATAACCTAGGTTTGCTTATGGGCTGTATTATACATGGATTAGGGTTTAAAGTTTAAGTTTATAAATAGGCTCATTACGGTGGTTTAGGGTTTAGAGAAACAATTAAACAAAAACGTAAGGAGGCATAGAGGGACAGAGAAAGAAAGAGCAAACAGAGAGGTTACTGGAGAACTTGTGAAGAACCGTCGGTGTAAGGCAAGTTCTATAACTAACTCTATCTCTTTGACCTGTGTTCTTTGCATCCCTAATACAGTCTCAGGATGAAATAAAGATTAAATTAAATTGCTTTACACGTAAATTGCTTCATAACGGTATCTTTTCCTGTATGTATGTTTTGTTCATTTTTAAACTGTTTGTGTTTAATTCTTATTTCAAATTGAATTTAATTAATGAATAATGAATTGAAATTACTCGGGAGCATCTTGGATTTTAGTTTTAAACTGGAAAGAAAGTGGGTTTGAAAGATTAAACAAATTTGAACAGTATGTGTTCTTGTAGGGGTTTTAATCCACTTAGAAACGGTTTTGCGAAATTCTTGTTTCATGTGGTTTTGAATAATAAGTAATGAACTTAAACAACTTTAGAGCCCTTTGGGACTTAGTTTTAATCCATAGGAAACGTGGGTTGGAGGAACCAAGTTGCCGGAGTTGGAGAAGAAGTTGAACAGTATGTTTTCTTTTAGGTACATGTTAAGCGTTTTTAAATTATTCTGTTTAATTCTTGTTTCCACTGAATGTGATTATTAATCAAGGAAGTTAATTAACTTTTGAACACCCAAGGACTTAATTTTAATCAGCAAGAAATTTGGTTTGGAGGATCAACACAGCCGGACACCGCCGGGATTGGAAAAACGACGCACAGGGGAAGGAGCCTGCTCTATTTCAAGTAGAGCAGGCTCAATTAAAAAGTGGAGCAGGCTCTACTTTGTAGTAGAGCCGGCTCTACTTGGTAGTGGAGGCGGCTCCACTTTGTGTGGAGCCGGCTCCTTCAACGGTTTTCAGTTTTTGGCCTTTTCAGTGGTGGTTTTGGCTACGGGTTTCAGAATTTGGTGTTTTCAGATGCTATTAGGAACTATGCAGGGATGTTCCAGTAGCATCTAAGTCCTATTAAAATTTTGAGGGTGTGTTAATACAAAATAAATTACAAAAAGGTCGGTAGTTTTAAACCGTTGTATTTTCAAGTGAACTTGTGGACTGTTTTGGAGGCAAAGGATTTTAAGTGCATAACCCTATGAGTTGCAATTTTGTCTGGGAATGGGAATATTGTTTAATCATGTTTCTATGATTTAAATTAAGCATATTAGATTACAGAATGATTATAATCGGAATAAGTGTCAGTAAGTCACTTTTAAGGAAGTTTACATGGTTAAGATTTTGCAGACGATTCAAGTTGTTAAATTCTAAGTTAGCAATTGAATTAGGGGTTTATGGTTAAATCATGTAACAATGGTATGAGTTTAAACAGGTCAGTTTATATAAATTCTGTTATCATATAATCAGAAGTTAGTTGATGTTTACAAAGAGTTCTTTATATCAACTTGTTGGATGTTGTGGAGTTGGTATCAATAAGCATGTTAATTCTGTTATTATTATTATGCTTGTTGTGAGTTACCGGGTGATTATAGTTATTCTCTGCATTTAAAACTTGTTAGAGAATCAGGTACTGGATGTATTGAACAAGCATGCTAGTTAAACATTCTTGTTAAGCTTGTGATTGGATATGTTAATATTGATATGCTATGCCGTTATATATATATTATCAATACTGGATAGATGGTTTGTATGCACCGGTATGGGACGGTGTCATACTAGGGGGATTAGCTCAAAAAAATGCTAAGTCCTACCTACTCTGGATTAAGGGATGGATTAACTACAAAAGTTAAGTCCTACCTGTCTTCTGTGTCAAATCAATAAATAATTGAGTGACACTTTGGTTTGGAATGGAATTTAAATATATTTTTATGATGCCACGATATGAGCCTGAGACTCAGAGTCGTTGGTTAGGGAGTGTATATGCATTGGGATGCATAACTGGCTATGATGGTTGGATGTGTACCCTGCTAGGGCTAGGTAGTCATGCCCACCTTTGGGTGCGTTTTCGCATGGTGCCTACTAGTCAGGTTAAGACAGGCCTGTAGTCCAGTGAGAGTCCTGTAGTGTGATTATATATATATATATATTTATCTACGGACTATTAGCTATTGTTGGATTGGTTAGGATGTACATGCGTATCGGGTCTCTGCTTGGGTAGTAGTAGTATAGAACTTGCTAGTGGGCCTGACCCACTTATTATTTTTCAGGTGTTGGATGGTTGAGGTCTTAGAGCTTGTTCGAGCTGAGCAGAGACGATCTTTCATTCTACCGACAATGTAGGACTTCTTTCCTAATATTCGATTTGGGCTTTTATCTTCAGTTATTTATTTTCGCTCGGTTTGGATTTTTATTAGGGGTCCACTGGAGATGGATTCCCGAGTTGTAAACTTATGAAGTTTGGATTGTCAGAGTTTAAATATTTATATTTGAGGATTTTTAATTTAGTATTCCTTCAGCTTATTATTATTTCTTAAATTCATTTTGTATTCTGTGTTTGATTAAATATTAATTGTTTGATATCCTTCGGATCTGTGCTCGGACTTGATCACCCGTGGCTCTAGAATCGAGGGATATCACACTACATACAGAAGACAAAATGCTGGGTTAAAATCCTTATACTGGACAACTAGAACCTCAGAACATAAGTCTACCACGTAGCTCACTCATGACAATCCCATCAACCATAAGTGCAAGAAAGACGAAACAGTATAAACCAAATACTCGCATAGTGCATGCTCGCAAAATTAAATGATATAAATCAAATAATATCATAGTACTAAACACACAGTACACATAAAGTAAACCAAATAAACCACCTATCACATAGAGGTTAAATAAATAGCGACGTGCTATACACCACCAACGACACTAACATAAACGTATCATATACATTCTCATACAACTACCACATAATCACATATCCTAAACATGTTTTTAAGGCATGCCCGAAAACAATGGGGCTCATAAACATGTAAAAGTGATCATACAAATGGTAAGTTTGCAAAATTAAGAGAAATAAATGGCATGCCTCTCACAAGATACCACGTAGAAAACGTAACACAAAACCTGGACAAATCCAATCCCCCACCATGAGGAAAGGAATCATCCTCCCAA
This sequence comes from Cornus florida, assembly GCF_030987335.1. Classification (NCBI taxonomy): domain Eukaryota; kingdom Viridiplantae; phylum Streptophyta; class Magnoliopsida; order Cornales; family Cornaceae; genus Cornus; species Cornus florida. Next base: position 70,379,139 of record NW_026775577.1, read on the forward strand.
TGACCTCTAAGTCCTCGAGATATAAGGTCAACAAGTCTTTCCCAAGACCAGCTCATTCTCTGATGGAATCCCAACACTACACGAAACAAGACAATAACGAAATGGATAGCCTTAATGCTAACCGTTCAAGATGCCAATGAGTTCGTTAGGAACTCCACAGGATTCTACCAGAACCCTAACACAACGCCCTAAGTCTCCAAAGACAAGGGAGGGTAATAATTGCACTAGTGCAATTAATTACATGAGACCGCTCACATCCCAATTGTAGCTCGTAAGAGCTGTTCAAGGTAACACAAGAAGGATTCTAGATCCAAATCCTGAAACTATCATCTTAAGAAAATAAGACACGAGAACCTCGCCCTGAGGCTCACAAAGTAACTCCCGACTCCTCAAGGAAGGATTCAAGTCAACCCTGACTCATCATCCCATGATGCTAGAAACAAAGATCTCAATGACATCAATGATGTCAAGACCACCACGAAGTCCTAAGAGATGACATCGATACCTCTAACACCACTATGACTACATCACGAAATGACGAAAGAAAATGAGGTGAAACGATGCCTCCGTGGCCTACGTCACATCTCGCCAACGAATACTACAACACTATGCTCACCTGAGCCCTAATGAGAAGACTCTCCGTGAGTCAGGACTATGACGCTATATGCGTAAAAAGGAAATGAGATCATTAATAACACGAGTTATTATGATCGAATGCAACTTGCTCAACGAATGCATCAAATAATTAGCACATCAATGTATGCAACATATAGTCATGCATAAGCAGATAAGCATATACAACATGCTAAACAAATAATGAAAACTCCTAGGTACTTAGACACATAAACACGTATCAAACTATGAAGCTTTTAAACACATAAGCATATGAGTGCAGAAAACATGTCATCACACCGAGCATGTTATTAAAAGGCACATAAACATGTTATCAAAAAGCATGTGAACATATCAAAGTACATCAACAAAAGCATGATATGCACCCAAAGGCCATCGTCCAAGGTATTCGAACCCGGATGCTCTGATACCACCTGTGACGACCCTAGATTTTTCAACCCAATGTGTCCTATGATGACCCGAAACGGATCCAAAATGCGGAAGCAAAACAAAACCAAGTCCTTAGAGATGTACATCATCCCTAAGGCACAAGAATGGCCCTTCGAGAAATTTTGAGGCTCAATGGAAGCAAAACAAAAACAAGGACATCAAAATCCTACAAAAGAAGGACTAAGGGAAAAATGGTCATTTTACCCCAAGAGGAAGGAATTTGACTTTCAACAAGTCAATGAGATCAAAAACGTCCAAAAACATCCTTGGGTAACTTCACATGAAGTCTCAAGGCCAAAGGAAATGAAATCCCAGAAGAACCCTATCCCGGTTTGAACCAAATCCGACACCCTGTCACTAAAACGAGGATATCATGAGCTATGAAAAGAATTTGAAACTGAAATTCATACCATTGGAAATCTTATTTCTACACGGTCAGTTTAGACTTAAGAACGGACCAATTCGGAGTTAAAACGAAGAAGTTACAACAATTCAAAGTTGGAAGGTCAAAGTAGAACCTGCAACAGTAACTGCAAGACTTGAACCGGTTCAACCTCCTTGAACTAGTTCAACATGGGCAGTACACCTATGCTAGACCAAGAGACACATCTTGAACCTATTTAACCTTCTTGAACCGGTTCAACTTGACCAGAGTTGAACTTAAACAGCAGAAACAGTAGAATAACAGAAAATTGAGTTTGGAGCGAGGTTTTCGAGATCAACATGACATCTTTCAGAAAATTTTTGTGAAGAAACTCCCCCTAAAATCACATTTTCTATGTGCAAAGTCAAGAATAGAATTTATTTCCCAAAGGAAATCTCCAAAATGCCCTTAAGCAAGATTTTTTCAATAAAAGTGTGAAATGAATCCAAAAGAGGCTCATTTCGCCAACGAAAGAGTTTTTCCTAAAAATGACTATGCACATAGACGTAACTTACCTTTTAGGACGCGCTACATTGATCCACAATTTAAAAATACCGCCGATGCAAAATACGACCCCCCCCAACGGCCAAAATGACAAAAATGAAGCTTGGAATGAAAACTTAGAACTCAAAATTATGAAATGGTTACAAAACACCATTTGGCCCTTGGCCACACTTCATGCATGATTAGTAAGACCCTATGAAAGAATAAAAATGGAATTCCCACACTCGATGCAAATATAGTGAAACAATAACTTGGCATTTTTCAATATTCTCATATATTTCATGAAGTCATAAATTAGATAGGATATAAAATACATGTCATTGGCCTCCGGCCTCATCTCATAAATGTCGATTACATTGAAAAGAGTGTACTCGTGCACACATTACATATTTAGAATAAAAAATACACATTTTACACATAAGGTTACAAGTGGCATTTCTAGCCAACCTTTACGAGAATGGAACCTTCAAGTCCACAAATCATTCAAGCATAATGAGAAACTCAATCTTGATTCCTGTACCTGAAAAATGTCCCCACTACGTGGGTGAGTAACATAAAGCTACTCGTAGGAAATGAGCATGCATCGACCTAGCATTTTACAATTTTATCCCCTTAAGGTGAAACATGTTAAAGGGGCTCATGTCACCTAACTTCTATGTCAAGATAAGACTCAGGGAGCATCCCAAGCTACCCTAGATCATTTATAGCACAAATCACATCATTCATGTAATTAAAACCACATAGGAGCATGTTATACAAAGTAATAAGGTATAGATTCTCAAAGTTATCAACTTGAAATCTAAAATGCGAAAACAACCAAAGTGGGTCATGCCACCTAACGTCTATGTTCCAAATGAATCTATAGGATCATTCCTAAGCTACATTTGGATAATATAGCACAATTCACCATATCTTTGCAATTTAACCAACATAGATACATGCTATACAAAGTAACAAGACATAGATTCTCAAAGTTATGAACTTGAAATCTAAAATACAAAGATGACAAAAGTGGGTCATGCCACCTAACGTCTATGTTCCAAATGAATCTATAGGATCATTCCTAAGCTACATTTGAACAATATAGCACAATTCACCATATCTATGCAATTTAACCAACATAGATGCATGCTATACAAAGCAACAAGACATAGATTCTCAAAGTTATGAACTTGAAATCTAAAATACAAAGATGACAAATGTGGGTCATGCCACATAATGTCTATGTTCCAAATGAATCTATAGGATCATTCCCAAGCTACATTTGAACAATACAACATAATGTGCTTAACAACATCAAGGTTTACATTGATTTACCAAAAATCATAAAAACATGAATGTACGTAACAACATTAAAAGCATGCTATGATTCATTTAAAACCATAATGCGTAAATGTACTTAACAAAATTAAATCGCCAATAACCAAAACCACAAGTCACAATTCAACATTGGTTGTCAACTTAGAATTGAATGCGAAAACAAATAGTGGAAGACTTAGACATCACGTCTCGGACTAAACCAAGAACAAAATGGTTATTCCGGGCATTAACCTACTGGGAAGACTACCCTAGTTCGCACTATCTCAATGGGGAGAACTCATACCTCTCGCACTAGAGCCAAACTCTAGGCATATCACAGTAACAATGTCCCAAGACTCCAAAATAAATAAGTTAACAACTTATATACGAAATATATATATCAGCACGAAACTACATTCCATGTACAAGTAGGTTGAAACCACACAATACATGCCCTAAATCCACGACAACTATAGGATGACAATGTCGAATCTTTAGAGCGCGATTCATTACGCACTATTATAACATCACATGTCGAATCTTCAGTGTGTGATTCGTTACACGCTATAACAATATAATTCAGTATTAAAATATAATCACAAAAGTCCATTACAAGTCTAAAATCACGCTTCAAACATAATATTAATGTTAAACACATGATTTAATCAATAATGCAATAGAAATGGAAATTAATCAAATAACTAATTAATTTCCCTAGGTTTCAAATCTCAATCAAATGGCCCGCAATTCATACATGTTAAACAACATAGCATGGTATCCACACACATTCACTAAAATCTCAAGTAGGCCAATGGTACAACAAGGTAGAATTTCATTTTATCATGATAATTAAACTTCTAAATTTCAAAGCAACTTCAAATGGTCCCTATTTAATATATACTAGTATACAAGTCCTAGTCATTATGATTATCAAGTTAAAAACTTAATTAGGCCAAGGGAACAATTAAATAGATTTTAATTAGTCATTTAATTTAAAATCTCAAGATTTTCATACTTGTCCAAATGCTCTTAAATTAAAGTATGTTAATAAACATGCCAAGACTTAATTTAAAAGCATGTCACAACTTAATTTCATGCAAGGTACGGCCATGAAAGATAAACTTCCACAAAAGATAATTATTAAATAAAAAATACAATTCTTATTCAAATAATTCCAATTTAATATATATTAATACACATATCAAAACATAATTTATCATCATGCCACTTTTCAATTCTAAGCTATATGCATCATTGTAAATTTAATCTTATACAAAGAATTAAATATTACTAATTTCCTAGATTTGATACAAGTCATGCAAACAAGTTGTATAATCATGGAAAACACCCATTATAACACATACAAATCCTAAAACATCCCCTACCTCCATTTGAGATGAAATCTCAAATCTCCACCGAAATAAAACGGCTCCGAATCCAACGAAACTTCTAGGTTTTGTAGGGGACAACACGATGAACAAGAACCCCAAGGAAGCCACATGAAAATCATAACTTAACTTTAAACCCGAACTCAAGAAATGGCCAAAACGAGATTCCAATTGGTGGAATCAAAGGCCTTGCCAAGACGAACATAAAACACTAAGGCACCATGACTTTTCGTTGAAGGGAAGAAGCTCAAAAGAAGAGAGAGAAGATGGAAGCCATGGCTTCCATGAGATCCAGCCAAGAGAGAAGAGAGAGAGAAAAATCTCATTTTTCTTTCTAAGGCCCCCTATTTATAGAAAATCTCAAAAAGTGCCCCGAACGGGCCTCGCCGGGTCTGAAAAAGTGAAATTTGAGTAGACCTGCTCAAACGGAAAAACTCTATGAATGAAAAAGAACCAAAACAAGAAAATATGAAGAACGGAAGAAACAGCGTCGAAAACTGAGTCCCGAGCAGAGAGATATGCCCCGAACAAATTCGGCGACAATCGGGGCCAAAAACCTGAAAACTAGAGAAAAATGACCAGAACGAAATTCTAAGAGTACGCGATTCGACGAAAAGTGAAAATGAATCCCGTACGAGAATCCAGGCTCAAAACGAGACATTTAGCAATAACTTTCATTAATTGCACAATGGCCCCTCCAAAAAGTGAAAACTGCACAACTAGCCCAAAATGAAAATATCTTCCAAAAATATTTTCTTAGAAACCCCTGAAATAAAATATCTTCAAAAGATATTTATGAAAAACACCCCAAGAAAATAATAAATTCTCAAAGAACTTTACATCCGTACCCCTACGGACACCAAGAGCAACCAGAGTACTTTTCTACAAGAGTAAAGATACGTATTTCATGGAAACCACTTAGAATGAAGATACATGAAGTCAAAAATGAACTCCGAACACAAGAAGTGTGGTTATGCCAATAAAGTGACAAACAAGGAAAAGACGAAATAGGTAAAAGGACAAAAAGTGAATAATATCCGAAAAATGAAAACGTGGAAATGACACGGTCCTCAAAGGAAGTCGTCAATCCAAAGAAAAGAGTCTCAGAAACTATTTCTGAGCACTAAATATGACACTGTGTGACGAAAAACTGAGCTCAGAAAGGAAAAGGACAACGGAAAAAAAATATCCGTGAAAATCTAAGAAAAAGAAAGGAAGGAAAATGAGCGGGTCATTACAAGTAACCTGAGATTACTTGTTTGGTCATTGAGACCATATGTCCTTTGTCTTTCTGCCATTGGTTGATTTCGCATTCAATTCTTAGTTGTAATTGTGGATTACTTTTAACTTGTGCTTGGACGCATGGTACTTCATTTCTTGCTTAGTATACTTGTATTTGTATGCTTGTGTGCCTTATATATCAAAAATGTTTTGTATACTTAAATTTGTATACTTGTATGCCATGTATGTCAACATTGCTTAGTATACTTAGAAATTTATACTTGAATATATATGTTGTATTCTGTTTCAATATTGCTTAGCGCACTTGGTATGTACACTTGCATATTGATGATATACTTCCTAGATAAACTAGTATACTTCTGTCTTGTATACTTATCTTAAGTGCATTTCAATATTGCTTGTATACTTGTATATGTATACTTATATATTGAATATCTTGTTGCGTGTACCGCGTGCTCCTATGTTGTTTAAATTGCATGAATGATGTGGTTTATGCTAAAAATACTCTAAGGTAGCTTAGGATGCTCCCTGAGTCTCATTTTTACATAGACTTTAGGTGGCATGAGCCCCTTTGACTTGTTTCACCTGAAGGTAATAATTTTGTAAAATTTTACGTCTATGCATGCTCATTTCCTACGAGTTACTTTATGTTACTCACCCCGAAGCTACTGGGGATTTGTTTCAGGTATGAAGGCTTGGTTCATGATGCTCATCATTCCTTGGATGACTTGTAGCTTTTAAATTTCCATTTCATGCAAATTGTTGCACGAAATGTCATTTTGTAGTTTATATGTCAAAACTTGTATCCTTGATTCCGTATATGTAATGTGTACATAAGTACACCTTTTATGATGTATTTGACTTGTATGAGATAAGGCCGGAGGCCAATGACATTTATATGGCATCTTATGAAATTCTTGACTTCATGAAATATAATGAAAATATTAAAAAATCACAAGTCATTGCCTCAACATGTTTGCATCGGGTGTGGGAATTTCATTCTTTTTCTTCCATATGGTCTTATTAATCATGTTTGAAGTGTGGCCAAAGGGCCAAACAGTAATTTGACTCCATTTTAAATTTTTGAATTTTAAATTTTCCATTTCAAGTCCATTTTTTAAATATTTGGCCGTCGGGGGGTCGGATTTTGAGTCGGGGCTTCTCGGGAGCTGCGGACCATTCTAGCGTGCTTAGAATCATTTATTACACTTGCATGCACATTCGTTTCAACCTAGAAATGCATTTAGGGCCAAATGCATACTTGGTGCAAAGTTGCATTTTCTAAGTTTTTAACCATTTACTGATCTAGGGGCATTTTGTGCATTTCACAATTTAGTTTTTTTATTTTCTCTTGCGAGGCCGGGTAAAAAACTCAATTTTGGGAGGGTTTCTTTTTTTTTTTTTTTTTTTCCAGAAAAATTCATTTGATAGCCCGTTTTTGCCCTCAATTGTGGACAAATTCTGAAAAAAATCTATGTAGCAGCTTTTTGGACCCTCTTGACCTATGTTGATCTAATGGGCATTTTGGTATTTTACAGCATGTTTTTTTGTAATGACCTAGATTTTCGGATAAATTTTTTTCCATTGTCTTTTTTCTTCTGAGTTTGGTTTCTTATCGATTAGTGTCATCTCAAGTGCTCTGAAATGATTTCTGAACTCTTTTCTTTGGATTGACAACTTCCTTTGAGGACCGAGTCATTTCCATGTTTTCACTTTTTAGACACTATTCACTTTTCGTCCTTTTCCCTATTTCGTCTTTTTCCCTGTTTTGTCTTTTCCCCGTTTCTGACTTGGTTTGCATAACCACACTTCTTGTGTTCGGATTTGGTTTTTGACTTCACGTATCTTCATCTTGAGTGGTTTCCATGAAATACGTATCTTTACTTTTGCAAAAAAGTACTCTAGTTGCTTCCGGTGTCCGTAGGGGCATGGATGCAAAGTTCTTTGGAATCTTTCTCTTTTCTTGGTGTGTTGTTCGTAAATATCTTTTAAAGATATTTTATTTTAGGGGTCTTTAAGAAAATATTTTTGGAAGATATTATCATTCTGGGCCATAAGTGCAGTTTTCACTTTTTGGAAGGGCCATTTTGCAATTAATGAAAGTTATTACAAAATGTCCTGTTTTGAGCCTGGATCCTCGTACGGGATTCATTTTCACATTTCGTCGAGTTGTGTACTCTTGGAATTTCCTCCTGGTCGATGTTTTACAGTTTTAGGGTTTCTGGCCCCAATTTGTGCGAAACTTGTTTTGGGAATAACTTTTTGCTCGGGACTTTTGACGCCGTTTCTTTAGTTATTCATATTTTCTGATTTTTAATCTTTTTCGTTCACAGAGTTTTGCTATTTGAGCGCGTCTGCTCAAATTTCACGTTTTCGGACCCGGCGGGGCCCGTTCGGGGCATTTTTTGAGATTTCTATAAAAGGGGGGTGAGATATTTTATTTTTTCATCTTCCCCACTCTCTTGCACGACCTGAAGCTTCCATGGCAGCCCAAGGGAGGTTACCACCTTCTCTCTCCTCTTTTGAGCTTCATTCCTTTGTCAAAACATAGTAAGGCCTTTGCGTTTTGTGTTCATGTTGACTATGCGTTTCTTTCACTCTTATTAGAACCCATTTCTAGCCAAATTTTGAGTTTGGTTTTGAGGTCAAGTTGTGATTTTGATGGGGCTTTCATGGGGGTTATGTTCACGGCGTTGTCCCTGACAAAACCTAGTAGTTTCGTCGGATTCGGAGCCGTTCCATTTTGATGGCTTTTGAGATTTTCATCTCAAATTGAGATAGGAAATGTTTTAGGATTTTATATGTGTTGTATTGAGTGTTTCTCATGATTATACAACTTATATGTATGCCTTGTATCAAATTTAGAAAGTTAGTAATTTTTATTTGTTTGTATAAGATTTAAAATTCATGATGATATATAACTTTGATTTGAATTGTGGCATGCTAGAAAATCATGTTTTAATATGTTTGTTAACATATATTAAATTGGTATTGATTGAATAAAAATTGCATATTTTATTTAATATTTATCTTTTATGAAAGATTAAATCCCATGGTCGTACCTTGCATGAAATTGACTTGTGATATGCTTTTAAATTATGTCTTGGCATGTTATTTAACATACTTTAATTTGAGAGCATTTGGACATGTATGAAAATATAGCGATTTTAATTAAAATGATTAATTAAAATCTAATTAAGGGTTCCATTGGCCTAATTAAGTGTTTAACTTTATATTTGTGATAACTATGACCTATGTTCTAGCATATGTTAATTTGGAATCATTTGATGTTGTTTTAGAAGTTAGGGATTTGATTTCCACTTTATTGTTCTTATGGCTTAATCGAGTTTTGATGTGGTGTATGTAATGACCATGCTATATTGTTTATTATGTATTAATTGGAGGCCATTTGAATGAGATTTGAAACCTAAGGAACTTAATTAGTTTATTGGTTAAATTTCGTTTCTATTGTATTATTGATTAACTCCTGTATTTGACATTGATAGTATGTTTAAAGCATGACTTTTGACTTATAATGAATTTATGAGTTTATGTTTTCAATATTGGGTTATATTGTTATAGCGTGTAACGAATCGCACTCTGAAGATTCGACATTGTCATCCTGTAGTAGTTGTGGATTTAGAGCATGTATTGTGTGGTTACAATCTACTTATGCATGGAAGGTGACTTCGTGCATTATATAAATCATGTATAAGTTGTGAACTTATTTGGCTTATTTTGGAATCACTTGGGACATTGTTTTGTCAGATGGCTAGAGTTTGGCTCTAGTATGGGTACGTGAGTCCTCTAAGTCAAAAGTTCACGCGTTGGGTAGGCTGCCTGGGGGTTAGTAGCTCCAAATTAGCCCTAAGAAGTTCGCACGTTGGGCAGGCTGCCTGGGGGTTAGAGTTCCAAATTTGCCTTGTCTCGGCGGAAATCCGAGCTTTGATGTCCAAGTCTTCCACTATTTGTTTTTGCCTTCAATTCCAAATTTGCAATCATATTTATATTGTGACTTGTGGTTTTGGCAATCGGCGATTTGATGTTGTTAAGTACATTTATACTAAATTGTTATATTTTGTTGATTTCACACTTTTAGATTTCTAGTTGATAACTTAGAGAATCTATGTCTTTATGTGTGCTATTAGATATTCTAATTATACTAGATTGCTATATTTAGTTGATTTAACATTTAGATTTCAAGTTGATAACTTTGAGAATCTATATCTAGTTGCTTTGTGTAAGCATATTTCTATCTAGTTGCTTTGTGTAAGCATGTTATATCTTGTTGCTATGTGTAACATACTCTTGTGTTGTTGAATTTGTATAAAGGATATGTTTTATGCTAGAAATGATCTAGGGTAGCTTAGGATACTCTCAGAGTCTTATCTCGATATAGACGTTAGGTGGCATGAGTCCCTTTAACATGTTTCAACTTAAGGTGATGAAATTGTAAAACGTAGGTCTATGCATGCTCATTTCCTATGAGTAGCTTTATATTACTCACCCCTACGATACTGGGGCATATTTCAGGTACAGGACACGAGATTGGAGTTTTGCACTTGCTTTGGGTGAATTGCAGAGTTGAAGTTTCTTTAGAAGTTTTCTTGTTCACATGCGAGTGTTGGCATGTTTGGTTTTACTTATGAAATATAATCTTTCTAACTTAGAGGTTTAACATGTCAAACGTTGTAAATGAACTGTAATAAGGCCATAGGCCATTGTAGCATGATTAAAATGTCATTTTACATTTGCGTGTATGCTCACATCATCATAAGGTAGCATTTAATGAAGTTTAATCATGAAATGGGGGATTCAAATGAGACTTAAGGTCCATTTTTAGAAATTATGCGTAGTAGGTTCATTCTCAGTATTTCAATCTATTTCGGTCGACTAGTGGGTTGTTTTGGTCGACCGAACCTCCTCGAACTTCAATTGAATAGTAATAAACTCCATTTCTAGTAGCCTTTTCACTGTAGAGGCTTATTTCGGTCGATCGGTTGGTCATTTCGGTCGACCGAAGTGATGGTTCTTTTCCTTCTTCATTCTGGCCCATTTCGGCATACCGAAGCTCCATTTCGGTAGATCGAAATGGAGCTATCTTGTGAGCTATGTTTAGTCTGTTGCTCAGGCATGTTCGCTCCATTTGTTGTTTGTATAAAGACTTCGTTTACATTGTTCAAGCCATTTTTGGTGTACTAGGTCTAGTTTGAACTAGATCTTGTTCTTTTGGTTGTTATTGGTGTTATAGGGTACTAATTGACCTTTCATTCTAGTTTTAGCTTCCGCATTTCGGATCGTTATCGGATCATTTTTTCGGTTCATCACTGATGCACTGGTTGAAAACCTTGGGCCGTCACAAGTAGTATCTGAGCTCCTAGGTTTGAATACCTTGGACGACGGGTTTGGGTGCATATCATGCTTATGTTGCCATGCTCTATGTGTTTATATGCTTCCTGATAACATGTTTTGGTTTGATAACATGTTTATGTGCTTACATGTTGTATGTGGTATGCTATCTGTTTAGCTTGTTTTAATTCTAATGTAAAGAGCATGACATGTGACGTATGCTAGATTAAAATTGTATATGCATAACTGTGTTGCACATTTGGCATGACACGGGATTGGTCATTGAGGCACGAGTTGAGGTTGATGGTGATTGTAGTCACAGTTTCGTGGTAGTGTAGGTTGTTGTCGACCTAGTGTTGGTTTTGAGGTAGGTGGATGGTCACCTTTTTATTTAGCCTCTCGTGAAGTGAGTCATTTAGCGTTGCCATAGTGATGCATTTGTTGGTTTTGAGCCATGATGAGGTTATAGACCTCTTAGGATCCTTGATTATTCGTAATGATTCCTTTGGAATTGCATTTTTTGTGGGCGGGTACGTTGTGGGCGGGTGCATGGCACTATCATGCTAGCGTACTGGCTAGCTACAAGTGTAGTTCAAATGGAATCAAGGTTGGTTTTGTTTTGATAGGCGTTGTCCTTTTGATCGATGATGATGATGGTTGTTTTGAGGATCAGTCGTAGTTATTGATTTGGTTATTGTTAGTATGGCTGTAGTTGCCATTTTCTTTGAGGAGTTCTTGCGTGATGACGCTTTTGGGATCAAGTCGATTGATTGATGTTTCGGGTAGTGTGAGCACTACACTGTTAGTGTCACTTGTAGTGTCACCTTTAGATTTGGAGTTAGATTATTAGAGTCTTACCGTTGTGGTAAGGGCTCAAGTATGTTTGGAGACAGGTTGTCGTCGCATTGGTTTTGGAGACAGTTTATGACTAGGAATTGTCCTTTCTTTTCTTAGACACTCTAGGACACGATGTCCATAGGGTTCATTGTTGCATCATTTTTTTATCTTCTGTAGCTTCATTCGATACCATGTTGGTTGTATGATTTATGTTATTGTGATGCACGAGTAGGTGGAGGTCTATCCACATTTGCCTTTTTGTCGTGTGACATTAGCATGCCTTCTTTATATGCTTAGAGATGCCATGTTGTTACTGTACTTTAGTGACATGCTTTTGCGTTTACGTGAAGACGTGTTGCATGTACCTTTAATTTTTATCTATGTGAGTAGATTTTCTTTCTGGTACTTGCATTCATTGTCATATGCATGACTTCAAGGTTTGGTTTCCCTTTCGTTCTTCCCTCGGTTGCACGTAGTGTGTAGGTGGGTTTCTGTAAGGGTTCGTTGTGAAATTCCTTGTAGAGGAGTTGTCACATTTGTTTTGTTTTGAGCTGTCCACTTCCCTAAGATGGAAAGGATGCCTCATTTTTGTGGTTGTCATATCGACACTTGTGGGAGGATAGGGTTTCTTCTCTTTTTTGGTTCGTGTTAGGGACCTCACAAGGAGTGAGTCTCTTTTTTTCGTTGCGTTGTGCACTGTTTTAGGGTTGGTTGGTCCGTGAGGATCACTATCGTTGTTTTAAGTCCTTGGTGAGGATTTGATGGATTTTAGTCGACTCACTTCCATGTAAGGGGTGAAGTCCTTGACTTTGTTGTCTTTCATTTCAGAGATGGAGTCGTGGTATTGTCCCTTTTTAGGACTGGTGGTTCCCTTTCTTTCGAGTCTTCCCTTGGGGAGTTTCTGTCGTGGTTGTTGACGGTTGTAGTGCTCAGAGTAAGTTGGTTGGTGTGAGATCATTTTTGGGGACTTATGTCTATACCATTGAGAATTTTTCGATTCATAAGGTGAGCTCAATGTTCTTTTGAGAATGTCTTTTGGAAACTTGTTCCAGTTTTGGAGGCCTGGATGTGGTTGACTCTTAGGAGAAGTTTTGGAGGATCGTTGTTGGACATGGTTTATTGTGGAGTTTTCTTGTCCTAGTTATGACTAGGTGTGGTTTTGAGGAATCGTAGTTCCAATGAGTGTTCTTGGATTGAAATTGAGGAATTTTGATTTAGCTTGGTGTTGCCAAGCACGGTTTTGAGAGATTCATTTGGTGACCTTGGTTGTTGGTATTTTGACGTGTATGCCACTTGGTGGATTTGTATTTTGAGAATTTAGTTATCCGTGATAGGGATGTGGATCTGATGTTTGATCATGGTGATTGGTCTTGTAGTTGATCTGTTTCAGGGTGAAATGTAGGACTTTCGATGAAATGTCTTATGGTGAGATTCGTTTTGATTTCTGGAGGTTTTGATTATTTATCGAGCTTTGGATTCTTGATCGATGTTGTTAATAAGAGAATTTTGAGACGTTAGAGTAGTTGATTGTTGTATTGAGGGTTTGAGGCCTTAAGCATAATGGTGCCTATGACATTGTTGTCAAAGTTTGGGATTGGCTAGGATGGTCTAGAACGTCTTTGGGCCATATTCCAACTCTCACAGATGCCTGGTTCCCACATTGCTTTTGGCCATGATCATTTTGTGACATTGATGTCATTGGTATCGAGAGTCCATGGGTAGACCTAGTGGGGGCAGGTTATGAACTAGTGCTTTATACTATCATGCTACCGTACAAAGTTGTGTGTTGTGGGCGAGTACTAGTTGCCGATAATGCTACCTTATTGACAAGTAAGTGTGGGTGGGCACTAGGCACTGTCGTTGCTACCACACATTTGAGTACGTCATGGGCAGGTTCTAGTCGCTATTCGTACTGCCACGTTGTCTTTGTTCTGTACCTTGATTTGATTTGTGATGCTCTTGGAGTTCATTTGGTAGTTGTTTATGGATCGGTTTGGAGGTTCATCAAGAGGAATGCTTATGGTTGTTGTTTTCCATTCTTTTGTTTGACCTTGGGTTCAGTGTGTGAGTTCTGACTTGTCGTGTGGCTATACGGTCACTTTTTCTTTGAAATGTTGTCTTGTCGTGAGCACGTGGGTGCAAATGACATTGGTTTGGGGGTTTCTTCTCAGCTTTGAAGTCGTTGGTGTGGCGTGTTGTGTGGGGTACTCGGAGATGTACTCTATAGTTATCCTGGTTTCTCCTTTTTGTTTTGTTAGGGCTGGATTTCGGGGACGAAATCCCTTTAAGGTGGGAAGGTTGTAATGACCCAGATTTTCGGATAAATTTTTTTCCGTTGTCTTTTCCCTTCTGAGTTTGGTTTCTTGTCGATTAGTGTCATCTCAAGTGCTCTGAAATGATTTCTGAGACTCTTTTCTTTGGATTAACAACTTCCTTTAAGGACCGAGTCATTTCCATGTTTTCACTTTTTAGACACTATTCACTTTTCGTCCTTTTTCCTATTTTGTCTTTTTTCCTATTTTGTCTTTTCCCCGTTTGTGACTTTGTTTGCATAACCACACTTCTTGTATTCGGAGTTGGTTTTTGACTTCACGTATCTTCATCTTGAGTGGTTTCCATAAAATACGTATCTTTACTTTTGCAAGAAAGTACTTTGGTTGCTCCCGGTGTCCATAGGAGCATGGATGCAAAGTTCTTTGGAATCTTTCTCTTTTCTTGGGGTGTTTTTCGTAAATATCTTTTGAAGATATTTTATTTTAGGGATTTTTAAGAAAATATTTTTGGAAGATATTTTCATTCTGGGCCATAAGTGCAGTTTTCACTTTTTGGAGGGGCCATTGTGCAATTAATGAGAGTTATTGCAAAATGTCTTATTTTGAGCCTGGATCCTCGTACGGGATTCATTTTTACATTTCGTTGAGTTGTGTACTCTTGGAATTTCCTCCTGGTCGATGTTTTCCAGTTTTAGGGTTTTTGGCCCTAATTTGTGCCAAACTTGTTTTGGGCATAACTTTTTGCTTGGGACTCGGTTTTCAACGCCGTTTCTTCTGTTATTCATATTTTCTCATTTTGAATCTTTTTTGTTCATAGAGTTTTACCATTTGAGATCGTCACCTCTAATTTCACTTTTTCGGACCCGGCGGGGCCCGTTCGGGGCACTTTTGAGATTTCTATAAAAGGGGGGTGAGATATTTTATTTTTGCATCTTCCCTACTCTCTTGCACGACCTGAAGCTTCCATGGCAGCCCAAGGGAAGCTGCCACCTTCTCTCTCCTCTTTTGAGCTTCATTCCTTTGTCAGAACATAGTAAGGCCTTTGCGTTTTGTGTTCGTGTTGACTACGCGCTTCTTTCACCCTTATTAGAACCCATTTCTAGCCAAATTTTGAGTTTGGTTTTGAGGTCAAGTTGTGATTTTGATGGGGCTTTCATGGGGGTTATATTCACGGCGTTGTCCCTGACAAAACCTAGTAGTTTCGTCGGATTCGGAGCCGTTCCATTTTGATGGCTTTTGAGATTTTCATCTCAAATTGAGGTAGGAAATGTTTTAGGATTTTATATGTGTTGTATTGAGTGTTTTTCATGATTATACAACTTATATGTATGCCTTGTATCAAATTTAGAAAGTTAGTAATTTTTATTTGTTTGTATAAGATTTAAAATTCATGATGATATATAACTTTGATTTGAATTGTGGCATGCTAGAAAATCATGTTTTAATATGTTTGTTAACATATATTAAATTGGTATTGATTGAATAAAAATTGCATATTTTATTTAATATTTATCTTTTGTGAAAGATTAAATCCCATGGCCATACCTTGCATGAAATTGACTTGTGATATGCTTTTAAATTATGTCTTGGTATGTTGTTTAACATATTTTAATTTGAGAGCATTTGGATAAGTATGAAAATATAGAGATTTTAATTAAAATGATTAATTAAAATCTAATTAAGGGTTCCATTGGCCTAATTAAGTGTTTAACTTGATATTTGTGATAACTATGACTTATGTTCTAGCATATGTTAATTTGGAACCATTTGATGTTGTTTTAGAAGTTAGGGATTTGATTTCCACGTTATTGTTCTTATGGCTTAATCGAGTTTTGATGTGGTGTATGTAATGACCATGTTATATTGTTTATCATGTATTAATTAGAGGCCATTTGATTGAGATTTGAAACCTAGGGAACTTAATTAGTTTATTGATTAAATTCTGTTTCTATTGTATTATTAATTAACTCATGTATTTGACATTGATAGTATGTTTAAAGCATGACTTTTGACTTATAATGAATTTATGAGTTTATGTTTTCAATATTGGGTTATATTATTATAGCGTGTAACAAATCGCACTCTGAAGATTCGACATTGTCATCCTATAATAGTTGTGGATTTAGAGCATGTATTTTGTGGTTACAATCTACTTGTGTATGGAAAGTGACTTCGTGCATTATATAAATCATGTATAAGTTGTGAACTTATTTGGCTTATTTTGGAATCACTTGGGACATTATTTTGTCAGATAGCTAGAGTTTGGCTCTAGTACGGGGACGTGAGTCCTCTAAGTCAAAAGTTCGCGCGTTGGGTAGGCTGCCTGGGGGTTAGTTGCTCTAAATTAGCCCTAAGAAGTTCGCGCGTTGGGTAGGCTGCCTGGGGGTTAGTAGCTCCAAATTTGCCTTGGCTCGGCGGAAATCTGAGCTTTGATGTCCAAGTCTTCCACTATTTGTTTTCGCATTCAATTCCAGGTTTGCAATCATATTTATATTGTGACTTGTGGTTTTGGCAATCGGTGATTTCATGTTGTTAAGTACATCTATACTAAATTGTTATATTTAGTTGATTTCACACTTTTAGATTTCTAGTTGATAACTTAGAGAATCTATGTCTTGATGTGTGCTATTAGATATTCTAATTATACTAGATTGCTATATTTAGTTGATTTAGCATTTAGATTTCAAGTTGATAACTTTGAAAATCTATATCTAGTTGCTTTGTGTAAGCATGTTTCTATCTAGCTGCTTTGTGTAAGCATGTTATATCTTGTTGCTATGTGTAGCATGCTCTTGTGTTGCTGAATTTGCATAAAGGATTTGTTTTATGCTAAAAATGATCTAGGGTAGCTTAGGATGCTCTCGGAGTCTCATCTCGACTTAGACGTTAGGTGGCATGAGTCCCTTTAACATGTTTCACCTTAAGGTGATGAAATTGTAAAACATAGGTCTATGCATGCTCATTTCCTACGAGTAGCTTTATGTTACTCACCGCTACGATACTGGGGCATATTTTAGGTACAGGACACGAGATTGGAGTTCTGCACTTGCTTTGGGTGAATTGCAGAGTAGAAGTTTCTTCAGAAGCTTTCTTGTTCACATGCGAGTGTTGGCATGTTTGGTTTTACTTATGAAATGTAATCTTTCTAACTTAGAGGTTTAATATGTCAAACGTTGTAAATGAACTGTAATAAGGCCATAGGCCATTGTAGCATGATTAAAATGTCATTTTACATTTGCGTGTATGCTCACATCATCATAAGGTAGCATTTAATGAAGTTTAATCATGAAATGGGGGATTCAAATGAGACTTAAGGTCCATTTTCAGAAATTGTGCGTAGCAGGTTCATTCTCAATATTTCAATCTATTTCAGTCGACTGGTGGGTTGTTTCGGTCGACCGAACCTCCTCGAACTTCAATTGAACAGTAAAAAACTCCATTTCCAGTAGCCTTTTCACTATAGAGGCTTATTTCGGTCGACCGGTTGTCATTTCGGTCGACCAAAGTGAAGGTTCTTTTCCTTCTTCTTTCTGGTCCATTTCCGCATACCGAAGCTCCATTTCGGTCAACCGAAATGGAGCTGTCTTGTGAGCTTTGGTTGGTCTGTTGCTCAGGCATGTTCGCTCCATTTGTTGTTTGTATAAAGACTTTGTTTACATCGTTCAAGCCATTTTTGGTGTACTAGGTCTAGTTTGAACTAGATCTTGTTCATTTGGTTGTCAATGGTGTTATAGGGTACTAATTGACCTTTCATTCTAGTTTTAGCTTTGATCGAAATGGAGCTGTCTTGTGAGCTTTGGTTGGTATGTTGCTCAGGCATGTTCGCTCCATTTGTTGTTTGTATAAAGACTTCTTTTACATCGTTCAAGCCATTTTTGGTGTACTAGGTCTAGTTTGAACTAGATCTTGTTCTTTTGGTTGTCAATGGTGTTATAGGGTACTAATTGACCTTTCATTCTAGTTTTTGCTTCCGCATTTCGGATCCGTTATCGGATCATTTTTTCGGTTCATCACTGACGTATTGGGTTGAAAACCTTGGGCCGTCACATTTTTTTTATTTCCTTTCATGTAGCCGGGTAGCAAAACGTGTTTTTAAGGGGGGTTTCTTTTTCATGTTTTTCCAGAAAAATTCGTCTAAGGGTCCATTTTTAGCCTCAGTTCTGGGAAAAAAATTATATGTTGCTTGCTGTCAAAACAATATTCCTGCCCAGATTTTTAACCCGGAAAGTTAGGTTTTTTTTATATTTTAAACTTGGATGTTTCATATCTTCTTCATTCCGACTCCAAATCAAGTAATTTTTGAGCTAAATTTATTAATTTTTGCTTATCTATCCAACGGTATGCACGGTTGCATCTAATTCTATCTAAAAGTGTAATTTTACACCTTATAAAGTGTAATGACCGGGATTTTTTTGGATAAATTTTATTCCGTTGTCTTTTCCCTTCTGAGTTTTCTTTCTTGTCGATTAGTGTCGTCTCGAGTGCTCTGGAGTCATTTCTGAGACTCTTTTCTGTGGATTGACAACTTCCTTTGAGGATCGAATCGTTTCCACATTTTTCGTTTTTTGACACTATTCACTTTTCATCCTTTTCCCTATTTTGTCTTTTTCCTTATTTCATCTTTTCCTCATTTGTCACTCTGTTTGCGTAACCACACTTCTTGTGTTAGGAGTTGGTTTCTGACTTCATGTATCTTCATTCTCAATGATTTCTATGAGATACGTATCTTTACTTTCGTGAGAAAGTACTCTGGTTGCTCTCGGTGTCCATAGGGGTATAAATGCAAAGTTCTTTGGAAACTTTTTCTCTTCTTGGGGTATTTTTCATGATTATCTTTTGAAGATATTTTATTTTAGGGGTATCTAAGAAAATATCTTTTGGAAGATATTTTCATTCTGGGGCAGTTTCACAGTTTTCACTTTTTGGAGGGGTCAGTGTGCAATTAATGAAAGTTATTGCTCAATGCCTTTTCTTGAGCCTGGATCCTCGTATGGGATTCATTTTCACTTTTCATCGAGTCATGGACTCTTAGAATTTCCTCCTGGACGATGTTTTCCAGTTTCAGGGTTTCTGGCCCCCGTTTGCGCCAAACTTGTTTTGGGCATAACTCTCTACTCGGGACTCGGTTTTTGACGTTGTTTCTTCCGTTGTTCATATTTTCTCATTTGGAATCTTTTTCATTCACAGAGTTTTGCCATTTGAGTGTGTCTACATGAATTCCACTTTTCCGGACCCGGTGGGGCCCGTTCGGGGCACTTTTTGAGTTTTTCTATAAATAGGAGGTCTTAGAAAGAAAAATCAAAATTTTCTCTCTCTCCTCTCTCATGGCCGGTCCAAGCTCCATCCATGGCTGCCATCTTCTCTCTCCTCTTTTGGACTTCTTCCCTTCATTAAAAAGTGGTGATGCCTTTGTATTTATTGTTCCCCTCGGCGAGGCCTTCGATTCCAACCAATTGGAATCTCGTTTTGGCCATTTCTTAAGTTCGGGTTTGAAGTCAAGTTGTGTTTTTGATGGGGCTTCCTTGGGATTCATGTTTGTGATGTTGTCCCCGACAAAACCTAGGAGTTTCGTCGGATTCGGAATCGATTTATTTTGGTGGGGATTTGAGATTTCATCTCAAATGGAGGTCGGGAATGTTTTAGGATTATTTGTGTGTTGTATTATGTTTGCCATGATTATACAACATATATGTATGCCTTGTATCAAATCTAGAAAGTTAGTAATTTTTATTTCTTTGTATTAGATTTAGAATTTATGATGATGTATAACTTTGATTTGAATTGTAACATGCTAGGAAATTATGCTTTGATATGTTGGTTAACATATATTAAATTTGGATCATTTGATTAAGAATTACAACTTTTATTTAATATTTATCTTTAGTGAAAGTTTAATTCACATGGTTGTATCAAGCATTAAATCAAGTTGTACTGTGGTATTTAAATAGGCATTGGCATGTTCTCTTACATAGATTAAATTGAGGGCATTTGGAATTGTTTAAAAATCTAGAGGAAATTAATTAATTAGGTTGATTAATTTTGTTTTAAGTGTTTTAATTACTTAACTTGTCATTTGATGTTATATATATGATGACCATGACATGTCTTTCAATATATATTAAATTGAGGTTATTTGGATTAACTTGGAATTTAGAGAATTTAACTATTTATGTTTAATTAAATTCTACTTTATTACTCCATGGATTAAATTGCATTTTGGAAGTTGTTTTTATATTTAAATCATGGATTTGGATTTGATGTATGTTCACTTGATTACTTTTGAGCATTGGATAACATAGTTGTTACTTTTATATTTATGAGAATATGTTTTTCCTTATTGAATATATTGTTGCTATGTGTGAGGAATTGCACACTTTGTATTTGACATCTTACATGCCATAGTAGTTGTGAATTTTGAGCATGTATTGTATAAGTTTTCAAAATTTGGATTGTGCTTGGTAAATAGTTGATATCTTGTATATACATGTTGATATATATATGTTGTTGCACAATTTGTTGATTTTGGAAACTTGGGGATGTCGTTGTTTGGCTACGGCTAGGACTTGGTTCTAGTACGGGGGATTGTCCCTCTATGTAGTCTAGTGCGCACATAGGGAGGTTACCCATGGGCTAGTAACCCTAAAGTAACTATGTTGTCAGTCTGATCCAGTGTGACGTCCGAGTATCCACTTTGTTTGATTTCGTATTTCATTTTAAGTTGATAACTAGATGATATCGTAACTCGTTGTTCCTTATTTGATTTCCTATTTTGAGCTTAAGATGTAGCTTTGTGAAAGCATGCTTCATGCGTTGTATTGGAAGTTCCATTGTTGGTTAAATTCCTTCGATATCATAATTTGTGTTTTGATGTTCAAATGTAGTTTAGGAATGATCTTATAGATTCATTTTGAACATAGACGTTAGGTGGCATGACCCACACTTGTTGTTTTCGTATTTTGAATTTCAAGTTGAAGACTTTGAGAATCTATATCTTGTTGCCTTGTACAACATGTTTCCATGTTGTTTGAATTGTATGAACAATGTGATTATGATAGAAATGATCTAGGTAGCTTAGGATGCTCCCTGGGTCTTATCTTGACATAGACGTTAGGTGGCATGTGCCCTTTTAACATGTTTCACCATAAGGTGAAAAAATTGTAAAATGCTAGGTCGATGCATGCTCATCTCCTGCGAGTAGCTTTATGTTACTCACCCCTACGATACTGGGGCATATTTCAGGTATAGGACTCAGGATTTGAAGATTCCATTGCTCCTTAAATGGCTTACAGTTTCTAAGTTTCTATTTTATGCAAGTGTTAACATAAGATGCCTCTTTGTAGCCCTATTTGTTTAAACTTGTATTCGTTGATTCGTTTATGTAAAGTGTATGTAAGTACACTTTTTACAATGTATTTGACATGTATGAGATGAGGCTGGAGGCCAATGACATGTAATTTGTATCCTATGTAATTTTTGACTTCATGGAATATTATGAAAATATTGAAAAATGTTGAGTTATTGTTTCACCATGTTTGCATTGGGTGTGGGAATTCTATTTTAATTCTTCCCTAGGGTCTTGTTAATCTTGTATGAAGTGTGGCCAAGGGCCAAACGGTATTTTGGAACCATTTCATAATTTTGAATTCCGAGTTTTCGTTCCAATTTCCATTTTTTGCCTTTTTGCCCGTTGGGGGGTCGAATTTTGCATCGGCTATATTTTTAAGCCATGGACCATTGTAACGCGTCTAAATAGGTAAGTTACGTTCGCGTGCATAGTCGTTTCCAGGCAAAACCTCATCGTTTGTGTTTTGAGCCTCCAATGGACTCATTTTACACTTTTGTTGCATAATCTGACCTAAGGGTATTTTGAAAATTTTCTTTGAGAAATAAATTCTTTTCTTCATATGGTTGAATGGAAAACATGATTTTAGGGGGGTTTTCTTCTTCGTGTTTTTCCAGAAAATGTCGTCTTGGCATCGAAAATCGATCCCGAAGTTCAGCTTCTGTTTTCAATTTAGCAGCTTTTTGGAACCTCTGGACCAGTTTTTTTGGGAGGAAATTTTGGGTATTTTACAGTGCATATTTTTTTATTTTTACCACTATTCACATAGAAAACTCGATTTTGAGGGGGGTTTCTTCTTTGTGTTTTTCCAGAAAATGTCATCTAAGGCCTCAAATTTGCATTTTTTCCGAAAAAACCCCTGCTGCCAGGTTTTGGGCTGCCCATTCTGTCTCCTTCATATGTAAACGTTTAGATAGGGCCTCGTAACCGGTTACATGTGCATGGGCAGTGTTTTGGTCAAATTTTTTGGTCTCCTAACCGGTTAGGAAGGCTTGGTAACCGGTTAGATGTTCTTGGGTTGGCACTTTTTGACCATTTTGCCCCTTCTTCTTCCATTAGCCATATCTTCTTCATCCGGACTCCAAATCAAGTGATTTTTGAGTCTAAGTTCATTAATTTTTTGTTATCTTTCCAATGGTATGCTCGGTGGCACCCACTTTTAGGTTGGAAATGACATTTTTGCCCCTAGGTTCATTCTTGTTCATTTTTGAAACGTTGCTTCCACATGTGATTCCTTTGGGTTCCGTGACCTCGTTGAGGGTCACATTAGCGTCTTAGAGTCATGTTGTATCTCTAGAGACCGTTGTTTGTCTTTTGCTTCTGCATTTTGGATCCGTTATCAGGTCATCTTTCGGTTCATCACTGACGCATCAAGTTGAAAAAAACTTGGGCCGTCACATAAAGTACCATTGCCGCACTGATTTTAAACCCAAAAGTTGTCTTTTTTTAAACTTTGACGTTTCATATCTTCTTCATCCGGACTCCGAATCAAGGGATTCTTGAATCTAGATTTATTAATTTTTCCTTGTCTATCTAATGGTATGCTCAGTTGCATCTAGTTTTGTCTAAAAAGACCATTTTACCCCTTGTAAAGTACCTTTGCCGCACTGATTTGAAACCCAAAAGTTTGATTTTATGAAACTTTGGAGTTTCATATCTTCTTCATCCGTACTCTGAATCAAGTAATTCTTGGGTCTAACCTGATTCATTTTTCACTGTCTTTCCAGTGGTGTGCTCGGTAGCACCGGATTTTATATTTTCAGTAATGACCATTTTGCCCTTGGGGCTAAATTTGTCATGTTTTCTTTTAATTTGTTTCCGCTACTTTCTTTTGAGTCCCGTGACTTCATGGGAAGTCACGTATGTGTCTTAGGAATTATGTACATTCCCAAGGATATTGCTTCCATGTGAAAAGACTATTTTGCTCTTGGGCCCTATTCGTTTTTTTATTTTTTTTTTGTTTTTTTTCCTGATCATTCATTTCTATATTGTTCTCATTGAGATCCATGGCCTCATGGAAGGTCACTCTGGCTTCTTAGAGATGCATTACATCTCCAGGGTCATGTTTTCTGTTTTCGCTTCTGTATTTGGATCCGTTATCGGGTCAATCTTCAGTTCATCACAGGACATATTGGCTTGAAAAACCAGGGCCATCACTGGTGGTATCAGAGCTCCTAGGTTTGAATACCTTAGACGACTGGTTTTGGGTGCATATCATGCTTGTGTTGTCATGCTCTATGTGTTTAATTGCTTTTTGATAACATATTTTGAATTGGTAACATTTCTGTTTGCTTATGTGGCAACTTGTTTAGAAGCTTACCTAAACCGCTTTAGCATATGATTTATGCTTATTTATCTTAGCATATAGTATATACTTGTTTATCATAGCATGTTGTATGTACTTGTCTGCCTTAGCATACTATTTATGCTTGTCGGCCTTTGTACATTGTACGTGCTTGTTGGAGTTACCATGTTATTTATGCTTGTCTGCTTTAACATGTTATATATGCTTATTCATCTTAGCATGATTATATGCAGCATATTGGTATGCTTTATGTCATTCTCCTTTATACACTGACTTGTCTTATGTGATTTTTATTACTTATGTGAGTAGGTAGCCTGTTGCTATAATGTATGTTAGCTGTTTACTTTTTATGTCTTGTTTTGACATTGTATGTTATCCCAGCTTGGTTGGTAGAGATTGATGCCAAGGCATTGTCTCTTGGGGTCTGTCGTATCCCTTGGATATATTATTGTTTTGCAGAGTTTCTTCCTTGGATAGGAGAAACTCATTCTATAAGGAACCCACGAGGGGAACCTTCTTGTCCTTCTTGTCAATTTGGTTGTTTTGATACAACAGTCTTTGTCTGGTGGAATGAGGCGAGGGCCAGGGAGGCACCGTTTCATTTCTTTTTTCCTTCGTGGCTTCATAACGTGGTCGGGGAGCGTCCGGGGTGTTGGTTTCGTCTCTTGGGGTTTTGTGTTGACCTTGATGTGGTGATGTCATTGGGGTCTTGTTTCTAGCGTCATGGGATGATGAGTCGGGATTGACTCGAATCCTTCCTTGGGAGTTGGGAAGTTACCTTGTGAGCCTCAGGATGAGGTTCTCGTGTCTTGCCTACCTAAGGCGATGGTTTCAAGATTTGGATAGGTGTGTTGACTTCAAATCCTTCTGGTGTTGCCTCAGACAGCTCTTACGGGCTATGGTTAGGATGTGGGCGGTTTCATGTAATCAATTACATTGGTGCAATTAATTACTCTCCCTTGTCATTTTAGGGTTCCGTTAGGATCCTGTCCAGTTCTCATCGAACTTGTTGGCATCTTGAGTTGAGTTCTCTATTGATGTCTCGTAATGGCTAGTGTTGGAACTATCTATTGCGTCGTTATTTCATTTTATGTGGCGTTAGGATTCCACTTTGGGTAGGGGCTAGTCTTGGGAATGACTTATAGATTCCTTATTTTGGGAACCTTAGTGGTTGTAGGGAGGACGGTTCCTTTCCTCATAGTGAAAGATTGGACTCATCCAGGTTCAATTATACATTTTTTACGTGATTCCTTTTAAGAGACATTTCATCCCTTCTTGCTTTTGACTTGCAGGATTGTTAATTGCATAATACTTTTTATATATTCATATGCCTTGTTATTTTAAGCATGCCTTAGAAACATGTTTAGGACACGTGACCATCAGATAGTTATGTTATGATATAGATGATGAGTGTTCCATTTACTATATATGTTTAACCTACTATTGCTATTGGTGGTGTATAGCTTGTCGTTGATTATTTGACCCCTTTATGATATGTGGCATGTTTCATTTACCTTATGTGTGCTATGTGCTTAGTACTAAGTATTATTTAATTTATGCAATTTAATTTTGTGAGTATGTGCTATATGAGTAGCTGGTTGTACTATTTCATTTTCCTACACTTATGTTGGGGTTTTGTGACCTTGGTTGTCAGGATTGTCATGAGTGAGTTATGTGGTAGACTTCTATTTTAAGGACTTAGTTGTCCATGATAGGGATTTTGATCCAGCATTTTGTTTCCGTTTGTGACCTTAGGATAGGTCTGCTTGGGACGGTGTCTTTCAGTTCCTTGGAGTCCGATCCATTGGCTTGTGGGCATAGACTTTTCAGGCTTTAGATTCGTGACTAGAGGTTGTTGATAAGGGTGTTTTGCAATGTAGGAGTTGCTGACTCTACTTGCATAGAGGATTTAAGGCCTTAAGTGTAACGGTGCTTATGAAATTGTTGTTAGAGTTTTGGGATTAGCTATCCCAACTCTCAAAAGATACTTGGTTCCTATAGCACTTTTGGTAATGATCTTTTTTGACATTGATGTCATTCGTATCGATAAATTTTTTCCAGGTTAACCTGGTTGGGGCAGGTTATAAACTAGTGCCTTATGCTGTCATGCTACTGTACAAAGTTATGTGTTATAGGCAGGTTCTAGTTTCCATCGATGCTACCTTACTAATGAGTAAGTGTGGGCAGGCACTAGTCATTGTCATTGCTACCATACATTTGAGTACGTCATGGGCAGGTTTTGGTCTCTGTTCGTACTGCCATGTCACTATTTTCTTTTGTTATGTTTTAACGTTTCGTTGTCTTGGGATTCTCTCGGTGGTTAACATTGAGTTGACATGCTGATTCATTTCAGGAGCTGTTTTTGGTTTGTGGCTTCGCGTTCCTTCAGTTGGATCTTAAGGCTTCTGGAGTTATTCTTTAGTTCTTTAAGATCCTTTCCTTAGTGTGACCTTGTGTTCGATCCTTATTCAGTTTTCTTCGGGATGTTCCTAATTACGGGGATGAAATTTCCTTAAGGAGGCTAGGTTGTAATGACTCGGTCATTTTCCTTCCTTTCCTTTTTCTTAAATTTTATGGATAAATTTTTTTCGTTGAATTTTCTTTTCCGAGTTTGGTTACTCATCACTTAATGTCATCTCGTATACTCAGAAATGGTTTCCGAGACTCTTTCCTTTGGATTGACAACTTCCTTTAAGGACCGAGTCATTTCCATATTTTTATTTTTTGACACTACTCACTTTTCGTCTTTTTCATGAGAATGATTTTCTTCTCGTAACCTCACTTTTTGTGCTCAGATTTGGTTATGATTTTACATGCATCCATGATATTTAAATTACATGCTTTGTGTATTTTTACTTTTCTAGAAAAGTATGCTAGTTGTTTACTTTTACATAAAAGGGCATGGGTGCATAGTTTTTTTAAAAATATTATTTATTTTTGGGGTTTTTTCGTAATTATAAAAAATAATTATTTTATTTCTTAAGGACCTTCTTGCAATTTATTTTGGTAGATATTTTCAAAAGGACCTTTTTGTAATTACCGAAAAGTGTGACAAGTGTCACGCTCTCATTGGGCCACTTGGAAGCCTTGGATGATGACATGTGGAGGGTGGAGATTCACCCACTTGTTGGCCTAGCATTGGTGCACTTGTTGGCTTGGATTGTTGACAAGTGTAGGCTTTAGATTAAGTGTACAATGAACCATTGGATTAATGACAAGTGTAGGCTCCTAATTAAAGTCTACCTTTTGTGTGTGTGTAGGCTTGGTGCAAGACTAGGTGTAATTGACTTGCTTTGACAAAGTGAGTAGACAATTACACCAAAAGGGGTTAATATTTCATTTTACAT
Organism: Cornus florida; assembly: GCF_030987335.1. Taxonomy (NCBI): domain Eukaryota; kingdom Viridiplantae; phylum Streptophyta; class Magnoliopsida; order Cornales; family Cornaceae; genus Cornus; species Cornus florida. The sequence continues at coordinate 70,406,511 of NW_026775577.1, forward strand.
GTTTTTTATTTCATCATCTTCCTCACATAAAACCTTAGCCACCATTGAAGGAAACCATTAACCCAGGCTTAAAACCTTAGTTTTGACCTCCTTCTACTCACCTTAGACTCAAAAGCTTGGAATACAAAATACTTGCCTCACCTTCCTCTATATAACCCTTGAAGGAAATTGTAAAATTTCTTTATTTGCTTTGGATTCAAGAGGAACAATCCTCTTGTGAGGTTGGGGGTGATTTAGGTTTTTAATCTAAGTATTTTAATTATTTTTATAGCTTACAATAAATTGTTTACATGTCTTATACTTAATTTTTAAATTAATAGGTTGTAGCACCTTGCATGAAATTAAGCTAGGACATGATATTCTTGAAGGCCATGACTTGATCTATAACTTGTATTAGTATAAAGTCATTTGGGGTTGTTTTAGAATCTTGAGATTTAATTATTTAAAATTAATTAATTTCTATTTAATTGTTCCACTTAATTAGGTTTTTAAGTTGATATATGTGATTACCATGATAGTACCTTTGACATATAATTATTTGGAGTCATTTGAAATTGATTTAAATTCTAGAGAAATTAATTAGTTAGTTTAATTAATTTCTATTCAAGTGTTACATTCATTTAAATTGATATTTGTCTTGATATATGTAATGAGTATGGTATGTTCTTTAACATATATTAAATTGAGAATATTTGAATGAGTTTAGAAAAATTTTATTTAATTATTTTCTTGTATGAAATTTAATTCACCTAGTTGTACCTAGTGTATAATTAACTTGTAACTTGATTTTAAATAATGTCTTTACATGTTCTTTAACATATATTAAATTGAGAATATTTGAATGAGTTTTGAGAAATTTATTTAATTATTTTCTTGGCATTGATCTTAATTTACCCTGTTGTAATTAAGGTAGAATTGGTTTTTAACTTGAAATTAAATTAGACCTTGCTATGACCTTTGACATATATTATATTTAGAATTATTGGAGTTGCTTTGTAATATTGAGAATTTAATTATTTAATTAATTAAATTCCATTTGTATGCTTTCATTGAGGTAATTAAGTATTGATGTAATATTCTTACTTAATTTATAATTTGGAACTTGATGTATGATTAGAAGATGGGATTCCATGAGTAGAAGTTATGATTTAACTTGTTGTATACACATTATACTTGTCTGACATTTAATATGTCATTGTAGCTTGAAGGCCTATAGCATATTTTGTGTGTATTCCATGACTTGGTTGTGCATGGTAATTGACAATGTGCATTGTGTATATGTGATATACTTGTTGTATAACTTGATGATTTTTGGAGAGCTTGTATAGACATTGTAATGTGTTAAGGCTAGAGTATGTCTCTAGTACGGGGGATGAGAGTTCCCTCTACAGTATATAATGCGCACTAGGTAGTTCCTTGAGGGCTAGTAACCTGAGATCACTTGTTTTGTCATTTAGACCATATGTCCTTTGTCTTTCTGCCATTGGTTGATTTCGCATTCAATTCCTAGTTGTAATTGTGGATTACTTTTAACTTGTGCTTGGACGCATGGTACTTCATTTCTTGCTTAGTATACTTATATTTGTATGCTTATGCGCCTTATATATCAAAAATACTTTGTATACTTGGATTTGTATACTTGTATGCCATGTATGTCAACATTGCTTAGTATACTTAGAAATTTATACTTGAATATATATGTTGTATTCTATTTCAATATTGCTTAGCGCACTTGGTATGTACACTTGCATATTGATGATATACTTCCTAGATAACCTAGTATACTATTGTCTTGTATACTTGTCTTAAGTGCATTTCAATATTGATTGTATACTTGTATACATATACTTGTATATTGAATATCTTGTTGCATGTACCGCGTGCTCCTATGTTATTTAAATTGCATGAATGATGTGGTTTATACTAGAAATACTCTGAGGTAGCTTAGAATGCTCTCTGAGTCTCATTTTGACATAGACTTTAGGTGGCATGAGCCCCTTTGACTTAATCTAAGTGCATACACTTGAACTTTAAAGTTGGTGACCCTTGGCCACAAATCATACATATCATATAGGTTCCAAACAACTAACTTAAGTATACTTTACATACAATTGAGACAAAAATAGCATATTGAACCTATCTAGGTACTACAACATCAAAAGAGAAACTTGAACATGCCAACACTTGCATGTAAACAAGAATGCTTTGAAAGAAACTTCAAATCTCTAGACCACCAAAGGTAAATGCCAATCTCCAAATCTTGAATCTTGTACCTGAAATATGCCCCAGTAACGTAGGGGTCAGCAACATAAAGCTACTCGTAGGAAATGAGCATACATCGACCTACATTTTACAATTTCATCACCTTAAGGTGAAATATGTTAAAGGGTTCATGTCACCTAACATTCATGTCAATATGAGACTTAGGGAGCATCCTAAGCTACCCTAGATCATTTCTAGCATAAATCACATTATTCATGCAATTCAATAACATAAGAACATGTTATACAAAGCAACAAGATGTAGATTCTCAAAGTTATCAACTTGAAATCTAAAATGCTAGAATAACCAAAGTGGGTCATGCCACCTAACGTCTACATTCCAAATGAATCTATAGGATTATTCCTAAACCACATTTGAACATATAAGGCATAATGTACTTAACAACATCAAAATGATTCACAAAAATCATAAAACATAGATGTACTTAACAACATCAAAATAATTCATTAAAATCATAAATATGGATGTACTTAACAACATCAAAATCGCCAATAACCCAAAACCACAAGTCATAATATAAACATGATTGTTAACTTAGAATTGAATGCGAAAACAAATAGTGGAAGACTTGGACATCACATCTCGGACTTAACTAAGATCAATACGGTTATTCCGGGCACTAACCCGCTGGGAAGACCACCCTAGTGCGCACTATCTCAATTGGGGAGAACTCATAAATCCATGATCTTAAAATAGTAGCAACATCCAAAACATGATTAAATCCATGGAATAATAAGATATAGTTTAATTAAATAAAAATAATTAAACCTTCTAGATTTTCATACTCAACCAAATGCTCTCAAATTAAAGTATGTTAAAGAACATATTAAAACATGATTTAAAAGCATAACACAAGTTGAATTCATGCAAGGTACGGCCATGAACTTTAATCTTTCACAAAAGATAAATATTAATTAAAAAGTGTAATCCTTATTTAATTAATCCCAATTTAATATATGTTAACCAACATATTAAAACAAGATTTTCTAGCATGCCATAATTCAAATCCAAGTTACACATCATTATGAAAATTAAATCTTATACAAAGAATTAAATATTTCAATTCTCAAGATTTGATACAAGGCATGCATATATGTTGTATAATTATGGGAAACACATAATACAACACACAAATAATCCTAAAACATTCCCTACCTCCATTTGAGATGAAATTTCAAATCCCCACCAAATGGAAACCGTTCCGAATCCGACGAAACTCCTAGGTTTTGTCAGGGACAACACCACGAACAAGAATCCGAAGAAAGCCCCATCAAGAACACATCTTGATTTCAAACCCAAACTCAAGAAATGGCCAAATTTGAGTTCTAATAAGGGGGAAAGGTAGATCATAGCGAGGGGAACAACAAACGTTAAGGCCAAAGACTTTCCATCAAGGAAAAGTGAACCAAAAGCGAAGAGAGAAGATGGCAGCCATGGTTGCCATGGATTCTGGCCAGAAGAGAGGAGAGAGAGAGAGTAAGATTTGATTTTTTCAACTAAAGCTACCCTATTTATAGAAATATCTTAAAAAGTGCCCTGAACGGGCCCCGTCGGGTCCGAAAATGTGAAATTCATGTAGATGTGCTCAAACAGAAAAACTCTATGAATGAAAAAGATTTAAAATCAAAAAATAAGAATAACAGAAAAAACGGGGTCAAAAACCGAGTCCCGAGCAAAAAGTTATGCCCCAAACTAGTTTGGCACAAACTAGGGCCAAAAACCCTGAAACTGAAAAATATCGACCAGGAAGAAATTCCAAGAGTACACGACTCGACAAAAAGTGAAAATGAATCCCGTACGAGGGTCCAGGCTTAAAACAAGACATTGAGTAATAACTTTCATTAATTACACAATGGCCCCTCCAAAAAGTGAAAACTGCGAAACTGCCGCAGAATGAAAATATCTTCCAAAAAGATATTTTCTTAGAAACCTCTTAAATAAAATATCTTCAAGAGATATTTATGAAAAACACCCCAAGAAAAGGAAAAGTTCTCAAAGAACTTTGCATCCATGCTCCTCTGGATACCGGGAGCAACCAGAGTACTTTCTTACAAAAGTAAAGATATGTACTTTATGGAAACCATTCAAGATGAAGGTACGTGAAGTCAAAAACCAACTCCGAACACAAGAAGTGTGGTTACGCCAACAAAGTGACAAACGGGGAAAAGACAAAATAGGGAAAAGGACGAAATAGTGAATAGTGTCGAAAAACGAAAAATGTGGAAATAACTCGGTCCTCAAAGGAAGTTGTCAATCCAAAGAAAAGAGTCTTGGAAATCACTCCAGAGCACTTGAGACGACACTAAGCGACGAGGAACTGAACTTAGAAAGGAGAGACAACGGAGAAAAAAAAAATTATCCGTGAAAATCCGAGTCATTACAACCTTCCCACCTTAAAGGGATTTTGTCCCCGAAATCCAGCCCCAACAAAACAAAAAGGTGAAACTAGGATAACTACGGAGTACATCTCCGAGTACCCCACACAACACGCCACACCAGCGACCTCAAAGATGAAAGGAAACCCCCAAACTAATGTCATTTGCACCCACGTGCTCACAACAAAACAACCTTTTAAAGGAAAAGTGACCGTATGGCCACACGACAAGTCAGAACTCACATACTGAACCCAAGGTCAGACAAAAGATTGGAAAACAACAACCGTAAGCATTCCTCCTGATGAACCTCCAAACCGATCCATAAACAACTACCAAATGAACTCCAAGATCATCACAGATCAAATCAAGGTACAGAACAAAGACAACGTGGCAGTACGAATAGCACCCAGAACTCGCCCACAACGTACTCAAAAAGTGTGGTAGCAATGACAGTGCCTAGTGCCCGCCCACACTTACTTGTCAGTAAGGTAGCATCGACGGCAACTAGCACTCGCCCACAACACACAACTTTGTACAGTAGCATGACAGTATAAGGCACTAATTCATAACCTGCCCCCGACTAGGCCTACCCATGAAACCTCTCGATACCAATGACATCAATGTCACAAACGATCATGGCTAAAGGCAATATGGGAACTAGGCATCTGTGAGAGTTGGAATATGGTCCAAAGACGTTCCGGACCATCCCGGCCAATCCTAAACTCTAACAACAATGTCATAGGCACCATTATGCGTAAGGCCTTAAATCCTTAATATAGTAAAACCAACATCTCTAATGTCTCAAAATACCCCTATTAACAACATTAATCAGGAATCCAAAACCTGCCAAGTAAATCAACGCCTACAGAAATCAAAACGGACCTCACAATGAGACATTTCATCGTAAGTCCGTCACATTTCTCCCTGAAATAGATCAATTACAAGACTACACCATAATCAAACATTAGATCCACATCCCAATTATGGATAACTAAATCGTCGAAATACAAGTCCACCAAGTGGCACATACATCAAAATCTTGACAATCAAAATCACAAAATGAGTCTCTCAAACCGTGTTTGGCAACACCAAGCTAAATCAAAATTCCTCAATTTTGATCCACAACCAATCATTGGAACTACCATTCCTCAAAACCATGCCTAGTCATAACTAGGACGAGAAACTCCACAACAAGCTATATCCAAAAGCGATCCTCCAAAACTTCTCCTGAGAGTTAACCACATCTAGGTTTCCAAAACGGAAACAAGTCTCTAAAAGACATTCTCAAAAGAGCATCGAGCTCACCACACAATCAAACAAATCCTCAATGATATGGACATAAGTCCCCATAAAATGATCTCACACCAATCAACTCACTCTGAGCATCACAACTCCGTCAACAACCACGGCAGAAACTCCCAAAGGGAAGACACGAAAGAAAGGGAACCTCCAGTCCTAAAAAGGACAAAACCACAACTCCATCCCTGAAATAAAAGGCAACAAGGTCAAAGACTTCACCCCCTACATGGAAGTAAGCCGACCAAAATCCATCAAATCCTCACCAAGGACTCAAGATCTAATACCCCTAATATTTAAAAAGGATATAGTTGGAATTTAAATTAAGTTTTCTTTGATTTTTATTTCATTTTTATTTAATGATGTGGATTATTTGGTTTATGTACATTTAAATGTGATTATTTGGTTTTGTGCTTAATTGTAATTGTCTATTTGTTTTAATTTAATTGTTTGTTATTTTTTTTTTTTTATGTGTCATATATTTAATTTAGTTATTTAATTGAAATTGTTTTAATTTGGTTATGGGTTAATTTAACTATTTGATAAATGATGTTTAATTGACGTGTATTTGGTAGATTATATTTGGTAGCTTTTATAATTTGTTTGTGTCGTAGGGTTTTATTATTTTGTATAATTTGGTCGCCGACTTGTATTAGGGTTTAATTAAAGCCTATAGAGATATGGGTATAATCAGACTTAAGATTGGTATACCTATATATATATATCCTGATACGTCTGCTAGGGTTGGGAAAAACCCTATTCACGTAATAAGGTTTTGAGAGGAAAACCAGAGAGCAACTTGAGGGGAAACAGAGAGGGTCTTGAAAGATAACTTGTGAGGCTAAAGGAGAAGGAAGGGGTTGCTTCGGGATGCAACCAAGAAGCAACAGAGGATTGGAACAGTGATCAGAGGAAGGAACAGTCTTGGAGAATTCTGAAACTTAGAGACGACGCTTAAGGTTTCAAACCGAAATTTAAAGGCAAGTTTCATTCTCTTCCTCCTGTAAACTTATGTTCTATGCATTCTTTATAGTCTCCAGGGACTAATTCCACTTTTAAAATTGGTGGTTGATGCATAATGTATCAGACTGTAATTTGTTTATGTTTTATTTCACTGAAATTGGTTCTTGCTTAAAACTGTGTTGGTTATCGTTTTAATCTTCTGTGAATTAATTCATAAGGGAATCCAAGGAGTTTCTAGGATGGTTTAGACATTAATTTAACACTAGAAACTTAAAAATGGAAATTTAATACAAGATTATCAGACTGTAAATTTGTTGTTGTCTAAAGAACTGAAACCTGTTTTCTATATAAACTATGTTGTTTTGGTTTCAATTTCTGTCAATTGTTTTTCATTGGAGTATGAGGGGTTCTAAAACTATAAGAACTTAAATAGAATCCTAGGAATGCTACAAAGGTTTGGGATAGGACACTGGACTTCGCCGGAAGCACAGATAACAACTGGACGAAGCAGATGCGAAGCAGTGGATCAGAGATAGCTCTCAGGGGGGGAGAGCCGGCTCCCTAAGTGAGGGAGCTGGCTCCCATGAAGGTAGAGCCAGCTCTCCATAAGGGAGAATAGGCTCTGGAAGATGAAGAGCCGGCTCCCATGGTGGGGAGCCGGCTCCCTTGACCCTACGAGGGTATTTTTTGGTAATTTTTTGATACTTCCGGAGCTGCAGAGTAATTCTGGAGTTTTATGGAGGATCTTAAATGGTGTACAGAGCATGTTTAAGACCTACGATTTATTGGTTTAGGTCATGGGAATGGACAACATATTAAAATATGAATGTTCAATGCTGTCGAGAAGGAAGGAGAACTGAATCGCTGGTTGGCTTGCAAATTAAATGAACTGCTATAAAAGTAAGTGCTAGGATATTATATCAATGATATAATTGACATGTTTCAGTTCCAAGAAGGTTGGTTATACTGTGGTTAGGGTCATCATGTAATTCTAACGAATAGGTTGCATGCCGACAGGAGTTGTAGGAGTTTTAGTTGCTAGCTTTATTTTAGCGAACTGAACGGACTTGTACGGGAATACTTTTGGGGTTTCATAAGCTGTACTCTGTGTAGATTTTTGAGTGTTATTATATCAGACACAGGATTTATAGTGAGGATTAAAAGGGACGTCGTGTAATTTAAGCATTAATTGACGTGCCGTCGCGAATGGTGTAGGTTTTGGCTACTAATGTTATTTTAGTAAACTAACTGTACTAGTATGGAGGCATTTTTGGCATTCTAGTATAATGTGCTTAGTTATAATTCTGTTTATTACTACATTGTGCTATGGATGTTAATTGATGAACTGTTTTAATTTATGTTAGATCAATTATATGGATGTGGAAAATTTAAGTTGTTTATCACTACTTTAACAATTTAAAAGGAGGATTTATGATTATAATCATATACGGAATACATAATGAAATCTTGCTTATATCTGATTTTTGTTATGATTGGTTATGGATGGATATGATGTTCAAATGAGTACACATCATTTTATGGATCATTTGCATGTATGCACCGGTATGGGACGGTGGCATACGGAGGGATGGATTAGGTCACAACACTAATCCCTACCCATTCATACATAATGAATGGATTAACTAAAATAGTTAAATCGTACATGGATGCATGTCCTGTCAACTAAAACAGTTGAACGACATAACGGATGGTTGCTTTACTTTTCAGTATTATGAAGGAATTTATATATATACTTATGGTACCGTGGTACGAGCTTGAGTCTCCTGATCACGGTTAGGGTGCGTATATCGCATGGAGGGATAATTGGACCTAGAGACGTTCCCTAGTAGGTCTAGGTGTGCATGACGATGTGACGGCGTTTTTGCGTGTTACCTTCTACTCAGGTATGATGACTGTAGGTTAGTGAGTATCCTATAGTGTGTATATATATGTATATATATGGACTATCTTTAGATATTGCCGAGCTATCTAGGATGTATTTGATTATCAGGTTTATGTATGGATTATAGTAGATTGGAACTTGCATGTGGGCCTGACCCACTCCTATTTTTCAGGTGTTCGCCAGTACCAAGCTTAGAGTTTGATCGTGTTGATGCAGATATAGACACTCACTCTCCCGACTACATAGGATGTTCTTTCTTTTTAGTTTTGAATTTACATTCTAAAATTTTAATTATAAGTTTGGGGTTATTAGGGGTCCACTAGATGGATTCCCGAGTTGTAAGTAATGAAAGGATTTAAATGATATTAATTTATTATTTAAAGTTTATGGATTTTTATTTTAGATTTCTTTCAGTGTATTATTATTTTATTCTTAATTCAGTTTTTATTCCTGCTTGTTTGCATATTGATTGTTTGGTATCCCTCAGATCTGTACTCAGACTTGATCACCCGAGGCTCTAGAATTGAGAGGTATCGCAATTGGTATCAGAGCCCTCCAGGTTCTTTTGTCCTTAGGAGTATCTTTCGTTAGAAGTCTTCGCGTTGCATCTCTTAAAAACTTAGAGCCATATTAAAATTCGTTGTACTCTTTTATGGTTCGTTAGGAGGAGCAGCTGATGTCAATTATATTCCATAATTATAGAATGGTTGACACTAGAAGGAGGATGGGGTCTGCAGCGACAGCGATTCAGACCCAAAGGAGTAGAGGAGTACATTATCGATTTCTCTATCAGAAACAGAACTTGGGATCAAAGGTTTAGTTCCGGTTGGAGCTACTTTTGAAGTATAAGCCAAAGAGGGAAATTGGAGCGCGTTTTAGGTCACCGCATAACGGGACCAATACTATTTCAGTTGTTCTCGTAAAGGAGACAACCAAGGAATAAGAGTCCAAAGAGAATTCTAGTGGAGGAGATTTCAACATATCCAAGAAAGAGGGTGTTGAATGTTGAAAATCAAGGATCACGCGAAAGTGATCTTGTTCGCTAATAGTATAGTGAACGATACTCGTTAAGTTGAGGTGGATAGTTAACCTTGTGTATTACCTTTAAACGAGGTAGATAAAAAGAACTCTTCAAGGGTTCAGAAAGTGGATGGAGCTCTTAGCAAAACGAAGCAATGATTTTATGTCATGTTCTAGAGGGTATAGTGATTAGATTGTGATGTTCTAAGTTGCTTTATTTAGCTACGTTGGACGGTTTGTATTCCGCATATAAGGAGGATGAAGGTTAAGCCTTTGGAATTTGCTTAGGCAAATGAATTTTTGTTTTGAGCTATAGGTGGAGCTTATGTTTCGAGATGGGATTATCTACGAAACTATAAAAGGAAATTGTGAACCAACCTGGGAAGGTTGATTCCAAAGGAGACTTTTCTTTTCTAAAAAAGAACGGTGTTTTAAAGTAAGAATTTTGTTTTGTTACATTGTATGTATCTTATGTGTTTTATATTTTTGTTAAGTATCCAGGATCGGGAATGTGGTTAAGTTGGGGACACAAATGTGTGATCAACCAATTACTAATGGAGGAAATAACGTTATTTACGCTAGGATGGTGAATAGGTGGTCATAAGATTTGGTAGATATACATAGTTCTAGCCAGTCTGTTGACTTTTGACATACGTACTGATGGTCTATTGTCAAGATGGGATGAGGAAGTCCGTAGAATAAGTTAAATAATCTAGTACGATTGGTTTGGTGTGCTTTAACGTTACGATGAATTATCAGAGGTACTGACTTTGCTGAACATCTTCTTGGAAATTTCAAGCTTGTTCCCAGTCGGCAGAAGGATCTTGTACTGGTTTAAGTACTTATTGGAATGACACTAACTGAGGATAGTGGACAGACTAACTAGTCATCAGTAAATTCTTAATCAAGAATTTTATTCATGAGGGGGTGTCATTAGGAGGAGTACTGGAGTTGCATATCGAGGAGGAAACAAAGTTTCTTCATTTGCACAAATAATGTGAAAATTTATTTCTAAGTCACAGCTAGCACCAAACAGTTGTTGCTCAAAAATTATTGACTATGTGGAGGATGGAAAGATTCCATATTCTTATGGAGTTAGACATGAGGTCTAATAGACACGTACTTGGTTTAGAAACGTAGGGTGTCAAACACTTGAAAGTGAGACTGAACATCTAAATAGGGAAGCTGATGCTACTGGACTAACGGTACTCTCCGTAGCTTAATTTGGAAGGAGGATGTAAGGACGGAGGTTCACAACTTTTAGTTATTTGTCTATCCTGGAGGAAACCTGATGTTTCACAGAATGAAGCAGCTGTTTGGAGGACAGGCAGGAGGAGGGACACAGTGTGATTGTCTCAAAGTCTGGTATCTATTTGATAATCTAGACGGACCATCAGAGATCGTTAGATCCTTACAACCATTTTTTTTTCATATTAGAGTGGGAATGACAGAGTCGTTTCCATGGATTTAGTGCGAAAGTGCTGGCTCAACAGACGGCTTAGATGAATAGATGTAGTGATTCATACTGTGCATTAAGTTTCGTCTGATGGAAGTAGTAGGGAGGAAAATGATTTTACCAACCACTATGGTAATTGAACCTTCAGTGGTTATTTGGGAATCAATTAAATTTTAGCATGTGTAAAATAGATAACACTTGCTAGTACCAAGGAAATAAGAAAGGTCAGCTTAAAGAGTGGAACTGACCTTGGAGGAGGTAGTACCTTACTCAGATAAGCTTAGGGTATTGAAGGAGGATTCGTTTTAGCGTAAGGAAAAAACTGATACTTGGATATTAATGGAGGTTTTAGCCACTCCCTATATCAAAATGGGAGTAGGACTAATCAGAAGTGGATGGATGGGCGAAATTACCAACATTGGTTGGAATTTTAAATTCCATATAGAATAAGAGTGGAGGATAGAGCAGGTTGCTTGTGGACATTACTTCTAGTAGTAATTACTTGGGGAGTTTCTTATCAATTCTACACTACACTGATAACGGAGTTATAGCATGTGGTTATTCCTTATAGGGAATACAAGGTGCTATATCAAAGGAAATTTTCGGTAGGTGTTGGAGCAACAACTATGCTTTGCATCTCTAGGCTGGAGATTGGATCAGGACAGTATATTTCGAGTTTCTATCTGGAAATGGTTGGTTGGGGTGTCTTCCATATGGGAAGCAACGTGATTTGTGGCGAAAAGTCAGTTTTACGTATTAAATTGACTTTTCACGGATTTTGGCGTATCCATTTAGGCAATAGCCTATAGTTCAGTGTTCCCAACTTGTTAAGCGCTGCATGCATCAGCAATTTTGTCTGTGCTATCTTCTATGGCATTTAGAGGACCATGGACTTGTACCCTGCTATAAGTATTGGGTACGGATGATTAGTTGTGCAATACAACTTATGTGTAGATTTGGTATTTCTTAACTAACGGTACCATAAAATTTTCGATAAGGATTTGGAATTTGGCGGAACCCACTACAGAATGGAACTGAATTTAAAATGAAAGAATTCAGAGATTCGTGAATTCCAAGGACAGAATTCCTTTTGTTAGGGGGGAAGAATGTAATACCCCTAATATTTAAAAAGGATATAGTTGGAATTTAAATTAAGGTTTCTTTGATTTTTATTTCATTTTTATTTAATGATGTGGATTATTTGGTTTATGTACATTTAAATGTGATTATTTGGTTTTGTGCTTAATTGTAATTGTCTATTTGTTTTAATTTAATTGTTTGTTATTTTTTTTTTTTATGTGGTATATATTTAATTTAGTTGTTTAATTGAAATTGTTTTAATTTGGTTATGGGTTAATTTAACTATTTGATAAATGATGTTTAATTGACGTGTATTTGGTAGATTATATTTGGTAGCTTTTATAATTTGTTTGTGTCGTAGGGTTTTATTGTTTTGTATAATTTGGTCGCCGACTTGTATTAGGGTTTAATTAAAGCCTATAGAGATACGGGTATAATCAGACTTAAGATTGGGATGCCGATATATATATATCCTGATACGTTTGCTAGGGTTGGGAAAAACCCTATTCATGTAATAAGGTTTTGAGAGAAAAACCAGAGAGCAGCTTGAGGAGAAAGAGAGAGGGTCTTAAGAGATAACTTGTGAGGCTAAAGGAGAAAGAAGGGGTTGCTTTAGGATGGAACCAAGAAGCAACAGAGGACTGGAACAGTGATCAGAGGAAGGAACAGTCTTGGAGAATTCTGAAACTTAGAGACGACGTTTAAGGTTTCAAACCGAAATTTAAAGGCAAGTTTCATTCTCTCCTTCCTATAAACTTGTGTTATGTGCATTCTTTATAGTCTCCAGGGACTAATTCCACTTTTAAAATTGATGGTTGACGCAAAATGTATCAGACTGTAATTTGTTTATGTTTTATTTCACTGAAATTGGTTCTTGCTTAAAACTGTGTTGGTTATGGTTTTAATCTTCTGTGAATTAATTCATAAGGGAATCCAAGGAGTTTCTAAGATGGTTTGGACTATAATTTAACACTGGAAACTTAAAAATGGAAATTTAATACAAGATTATCAGACTGTAAATTTGTTTTTGTCTAAAGAACTGAAACCTGTTTTCTGTATAAACTATGTTGTTTTGGTTTCAATTTCTATCAATTGTTTTTCATTGGAGTATGAGGTGTTCTAGAAATGTAAAAACTTAAATAGAATCCTAGGAATGCTACAAAGGTTTCAGATAGGACACTGGACTTCGCCGGAAGCACAGATGACAACCGGACGAAGTAGAGGCGAAGTAGTGGAGCAGAGACGGCTCTTAGAGGGGGAGAGCCGGCTCCATAAGTGAGGGAGCCGGCTCCCATGAAGGTAGAGTTGGCTCTCCATGAGGGAGAGCTGGCTCTGGAAGATGAAGAGCCGGCTCCCATGGTGGGGAGCCAGCTCCCTTGAACAGAAACCCCTACGGGGGTATTTTTTGGTAATTTTTCGATACTTCCGGAGCTAAAGAGTAATTCTGGAGTTTCATGGGGGTTCTTAAATGGTGTACAAAACCGTTTAAGACTTAGGATTTATTGGTTTAGGTCGTGGGAATGGACAACATAAATTTTAAAATATGAATGTTTAATGTTGTCAAGAAGGAAGGAGAACTGAATCGCTGGTTGCTAGCAAATTAAATGAACTGCTATAAAAGTAAGTGCTAGGATATTATATCAATGATATAATTGACATGTTTCAGTTCCAAGAAGGTTGGTTATGCTGTGGTTAGGGTCGTCATGTAATTCTAACAAATAGGTTGCATGCTAACAGGAGTTGTAGGAGTTTTAGTTGTTAGCTTTATTTTAGCAAACTGAACGGACTTGTACGGGAATACTTTTGGGGTTTCATAAGATGTACTCTGTGTAGATTTCTGAGTGTTGTTATATTAGACACAGGATTTATAGTGAGGATTAAAAGGGACGTCATGTAATTTAGGCATTAATTGACATGCCGTCGCGAATGGTGCAGGTTTTGGCTACTAGTGTTATATTATTAAACTAACTGTACTAGTATGGAGGTATTTTTGGCATTCTAGTATAATGTGCTCAGTTATAATTCTGTTTATCATTATATTGTGCTTTGGATGTTAATTGATGAACTGTTTTAATTTATGTTCGATCAATTATATGGGTGTGGAAAATTTAAGTTGTTTAGCACTACTTTAACAATTTAAAAGGAGGATTTATGATTATAATCATATACAGAATACATAATGAAATCTTGCATATATCTGATTCTTGTTATGATTAGTTATGGATGAATATGATGTTCAAATGAGTCCACATCATTTTATGGATCATTTGCATGTATGCACCGGTATGGGACGGTGGCATACGGAGGGATAGATTAGGTCACAACACTAATCCCTATCCATTCATACATAAGGAATGGATTAACTAAAATAGTTAAATCCTACATGGATGCATGTCCTGTCAACTAAAATAGTTGAATGACACAACGGATGGTTGCTTTACTTTTCAGTATTAGGAAGGAATTTATATATATACTCATGGTACCGTGGTACGAGCTTAAGTCTCCTGATCACGGTTAGGGTGCGTATATCGCATGGAGGGATAACTGGACCTAAAGACGTTCCCTGGTAGGTCTGGGTATGTATGATGACGCGATGGCGTTTTTGCGTGTTACCTTCTACTTAGGTGTGATGACTGTGGGTTAGTGAGTATCCTATAGTGTGTGTGTATATATATATATGGACTATCTTTAGATATTGCCGAGCTATCTAGGATGTATTTGCGTATCGGGTTTATGTATGGATTGTAGTAGATTGTAACTTGCATGTGGGCCTAGCCCACTCCTATTTTTCAGGTGTTTGCCAGTACCAGGCTTAGAGTTTGATCGTATTGATGCAGATACAGACACTCACTCTCCCGACTACATAGGATGTTCTTTCTTTTTAGTTTTGAATTTACATTCTGAAATTTTAATTATAAGTTTGGGGTTATTAGGGGTCCACTAGATGGATTCCCGAGTTGTACGTAATGGAAGGATTTAAATGATATTAATTTATTATTTAAAGTTTATGGACTTTTATTTTAGATTTCTTTCAGCGTATTATTATTTTATTCTTAATTCAGTTTTTATTCCTGCTTGTTTACATATTGATTGTTTGGTATCCCTCGGATCTGTGCTCGGACTTGATCACCCGAGGCTCTAGAATCTAGGGGTGTCACACAAGACAACAACGATGATTCTCATGGACCAACCAACCCCAAAACAGTGCACAATGCAATGGAGGGAAGAGACTCACTCCTTGTGAAGTCCCTAACACGAACCAACACAAAACCATTGTGGAAACCCGCATACACACTACATGTGACCAAGGGAAACGAATGGGAAAACCAAACCTGGAAGTCATGCATATGACAAGGAATGTAACTACCAGAAAAAAAAATCTACTCACATAGATAAAAATTAAAAGTACATGCAACACGTCTCCACGTAGACACAAAATCATGTCACTAAAGCGCAATAACAACATGGAATCTCTTAGCATATAAAGAAGGCATGCTAATGCCACACGACAAGAAGGCAAATGTGGATAGACCTCCACCTACTCATGCATCATAATATCATAGTCAACTACTAACATGGTAGAAAACGAAACTGCAGAAGATCAAAATGATGCAACAATGAACCCTATGGACATTGTGTCCTAGAGTGTCTAGGTAAAAGGAAGGACAATTCCTAGCCTTAAATTGACTCCAAAACCAATGCGACAACAACCTGTCTCAAAATAAATGTGAGCCCTTACCACAATGGTAAGACTCTAACAATCCATCTCCGAATTTAAAGGTGACACTACAAGTGACACTAACAATGCAATGCTCTCTCTACCCGAAACATCAATCAATCGACTTGATCCCAAAAGCGTCATCACGCAAGAACTCCTCAAAGAAAAAGGCAACTATAGCCGTACCAACAATAACCAAATCAATCACTACAACTGACCCCCAAAACAACCATCATCATCATCGGTCAAACGGACAACGCCTATCAAAACAAAACCAACATTGATTCCATCCGAACTACACTTGTAGCTTGCCAGTATGGTAGCATGACAGTGCCATGCACCTGCCCACAAACGTACCCGCCCACGAAAAACGCAAGTTTCAGAGGAATCATCCAGAACAATCAAGGATCCTAAGAGGTCCATAACCTCATCATGGCCCAAAACCAACAAATCCAGTACTACGGCAATGCCAAATCACTCACCTCACGAGAGCCTAAACAAAAGTGACTCACCACCTATCTCAAATCCAATGCTAGGTCAACAATAACCTACACTACCATGAAACTGTGACTACAATCACCATCAACCTCAACTCATGCCTCAATGACCAATCCTGTGTCATGCCAAATATGTAACATAGTTATGCATACATAATTCTAATCTAGCATACGTCACATGTCATGCTCTTTACATTAGAATTTAAAACAAGCTAAACAGATAGCATACCACATACAGCACGTAAGCACAAAAACATGTTATTAAATCAAAACATGTTATCATGAAGCATATAAACACATAGAGCATGGCAACAAAAGCATGATATGCACCCCAAACCCGTCGTCCAAGGTATTCAAACCAAGGAGCTCTCATACCACCTGTGACGGCCTGAGTTTTTCAACCCGGTGCGTTAGTGATGAACCGAAAGTTGACCCAGTAACGAGTCCGAAATGCGGAAGCAAAAGATGAAACCAAAGTCTTTAGAGATAAAATCCATCTCTAAGACACCAATGTGACCTTCCATGAAGTCATGAAGCTCAAAGAGAATGAAAGCGAAAACAAGGGTCAAAATGGGCAAAAACTGTGAACCAAGGGGCAAAATGGTCAACTAACCATTAAAAGGAGAAACTTGACTCTAAATAAGTCAAACAAGGTGAAAACAACCTAATTTAATCATTTCACAACATTCCAAGAGGTTCTAAGAACATTGGACAAGAATCCCACAAAATGCCCTATCCGGGTTGAAGTAAAAACTGATACTAGTTCACTAAAAACTACCACTGTGATTGGAATATGAGAATGGCATTGGTACCATTGGAAATCTGATTCAAAATTCATGAATTTAGGCTCAAGAATCACCCCATTTGGATTTAAAACGAAGGAGTTATGGTCATTTGACGTCGGAAAAACAGTGCTGAAACTGAACTGAAACTACTCTCGGGATCTGGCTATTTCAGACGACCGAAATGAACAAAAATTGTACTGAAATCATGCTTTCAAGGCTTGGTTATATTGGTAGACCGAAATGAACCATCGGTCGACCGAAATACGCCATCAGTCGACCGAAATGTCTCTTAACAGTACTTTTGGCTACTAGAAATGGGTTTTTGAAGTTTAAACAAAAACTAAGGGCCATTGGTCAACCGAAATGAAGCTTTGGATGACCAAAATGGCTCAAAAACATGCTGAATGGCCTATTATGAACAAAAAACATTAAGGCTTAACCCAAGCCTTGAACCCTAATATGAATATGATCCAAAAACATTATTTTAAGCTATATAAACATGCTCGCAAGTGTACTTTACATACTGAAATGTATTACAATGGCCTATGGCCTCATTACATGTCATTTGCCCAAATTCACATACCAAACCTCAAAGTTGGAAAAGAATATGTTTCAAAAGTAAAACTTGGAATCTAAGTGCATACACTAAAACTTTAAAGTTGGTGACCCTTGGCCACAAATCATACATATCATATAGGTTCCAAACAACTAACTTAAGTATACTTTACATACAATTGAGACAAAAATAGCATATTGAACCTATCTAGGTACTACAACATCAAAAGAGAAACTTGAACATGCCAACACTTGCATGTAAACAAGAATGTTTTGAAAGAAACTTCAAATCTCTAGACCACCAAAGGTAAATGCCAATCTCCAAATCTTGAATCTTGTACCTGAAATATACCCCAGTAACGTAGGGGTGAGCAACATAAAGCTACTTGTAGAAAATGAGCATGCATCAACCTAAGTTTTATAATTTCATCACCTTAAGGTGTAACATGTTAAAGGGCTCATGCCACCTAACGTCTATGTCAATATGAGACTTAGGGAGCATCCTAAGCTACCCTAGATCATTTCTAGCATAAATCACATTATTCATGCAATTCAATAACATAAGAACATGTTATACAAAGCAATAAGATTTAGATTCTCAAAGTTATCAACTTGAAATCTAAAATGCTAGAATAACCAAAGTGGGTCATACCACCTAACGTCTATGTTCCAAATGAATCTATAGGATTATTCCTAAACCACATTTGAACATATAAGGCATAATGTACTTAACAACATCAAAATGATTCACAAAAATCATAAAACATAGATGTACTTAACAACATCAAATTGATTCATTAAAATCATAAATATGGATGTACTTAACAACATCAAAATCGCCAATAACCCAAAACCACTAGTCATAATATAAACATGATTGTTAACTTGGAATTGAATGCGAAAACAAATAGTGGAATACTTGGATATCACGTCTCGGACTTAACCAAGATCAATACGGTTATTCCGGGCATTAACCTACTGGGAAGACCACCCTAGTGCGCACTATCTCAATTGGGGAGAACTCATACCTCCCGCACTAAAGCTGAACTTTAGCCATATCACAGTAGCAATGTCCCAAGACTCCAAAATAAGCCAAATAAGTTCACAACTTATACATATCACTACTACATAGTAACAAGTTAGCAATTTAGCTCCCAATAGTGCATAATAAGCATTTCATATTCATAATGCTATGAAATCACAAGTGAACAATACATTCATATTAGAACCATGTTCTCATGAATATAAATTTAACAACAATGCTTTTTAGTGCTTAAAACATAATCAAGTGAATACACCACAAGTCTAAATCCATGATCTTAAAATAGTAGCAACTTCTAAAACATGATTAAATCCATGGAACAATAAGATATAGTTTAATTAAATAAAAATAATTAAACCCTCTAGATTTTCATACTCAACCAAATGCTCTCAAATTAATGTATGTAAAGAACATATTAAAACATGATTTAAAAGCATAACACAAGTTGAATTCATGCAAGGTACGGCCATGAACTTTAATCTTTCACAAAAGATAAATATTAATGAAAAAGTGCAATCCTTATTTAATTAATCCCAATTTAATATATGTTAACCAACATCTTAAAACAAGATTTTCTAGTATGCCACAATTCAAATCCAAGTTACACATCATTATGAAAATTAAATCTTATACAAAGAGTTAAATATTTCAATTCTCAAGATTTGATACAAGGCATACAGATAGGTTATATAATCATGGGAAACACATAATACACCACGAACAAGAATCTGAAGAAAGCCCCATCAAGAACACATCTTGACTTCAAACCCAAACTCAAGAAATGGCCAAAACTGAGTTCTAATAAGGGGGAAAGGTAGAGCACGGCGAGGGGAACAACAAACGTTAACGCTGAAGACTTTCCATCAAGGAAAAGTGAGCCAAAAGAGGAGAGAGAAGATGGCAGCCATGGCTGCCATGGATTCTGGCCAGAAGAGAGGAGAGAGAGAGTGAGATCTGATTTTTTTCAACTAAAGGCACCCTATTTATAGAAATATCTCAAAAAGTGCCCCGAACGGGCTCCGCCGGGTCCGAAAACGCGCAGACGCGCTCAAACGACAAAACTCTGTGAACGAAAAAGATTCAAAATCAGAAAATAAGAACAATGGAAGAAACGGCGTCATTAATTGCAGACTCAAAACAAGACATTGAGCAATAACTTTCATTAATTGCACAATGGCCCCTCCAAAAAGTGAAAACTGCGAAACTGCCCCAGAATGAAAATATCTTCCAAAATGATATTTTCTTAGAAACCCCTGAAATAAAATATCTTCAAAAGATATTTACGAAAAACACCCCAAGAAAAGGAAAAGTTCCCAAAGAACTTTGCATCCATGCCCCTATGGACACCGGGAGCAACCAAAGTACTTTCTTGCAAAAGTAAAGATACGTACTTCATGGAAACCATTCAAGATAAAGGTACGTGAAGTAAAAAACCAACTCCGAGCACAAGAAGTGTGGTTACGCTAACAAAGTGACAAACGGGGAAAAGACAAAATAGGGAAAATGATGAAATAGTGAATAGTGTCGAAAAACGAAAAATGTGGAAATGACTCGGTCCTCAAAGGAAGTTGTCAATCCAAAGAAAAGAGTCTTGGAAATCACTCCAGAGCACTCGAGATGACACTAAGTAATGAGGAACTAAACTCAGAAAGGAAAGACAACGGAGAAAAAAAAAATTATCCGTGAAAATCCGGGTCATTAAAATTCCAATCCCCCAAAGCCATCCAAGGTCACTAAGTCATCTAGTTTGGGAGTCATTGACCTAACACTTGTTACATGAATCTTCTAGAGAGCTTAAAAGATCTTTACATTGCACCATACTCTTATCTTTAATCCCATTAAAAAAAAAAAGAAAAAAAAAAAAAAAAAAAAAGATAGAGAGAGAGCATGCTGGAAATAAAATTGATTAAGAAGGTTCATTTTTTTGTGTTGATGATTGGTACTTGATTTGTATGCTAGTTTGAGACCAGTTGTGCCTATTTCATTGATTTGCTAAAATAACAACATATTTGATGCCAGTTCAAAAAAAAGATAGAGAGAGAGCATGCTGGAAATAAAATTGATTAAGAAGGTTCATTTTTTTGTGTTGATAATTGGTACTTGATTTGTATGCTAGTTTGAGACTAGTTGTGCCCATTTCATTGATTTGCTAAAATAACAACATATTTGATGCCAGTTCACTCATAAGGATGCTAGAGTTGATTTGATTTGCATGATTATCTTACTTGATGTGTGGAGGACCATATTTGCATGTTTGTTGTTGAAGTTTTGGAAATTGCTTAAAGATGGCTGAAAAATGACATACTTGAGGTAGTTTTCTTTTAAAACTTGTTTGGAAATGTTGGTGCCTCTTTAGTGAGAAAAATGTTGATGTTTGTTGGTATCATTTTTGGAAACCCTCACGAGATTTCACTCGTCCACTAGGGGTAACCTAGGGGTTTAAAAGGCTTGTTGCATATGGTAAATGCAACCGTGAGCCCTACGAAAATTGTGTTTTCCATTTATTGCTTTATAGTTAGTAGTTGTATAGTTATTTCTTTCATTCTTACTTCATAGTTCATTGCTAGGGACTACCAATATATAAGTTTGGGGATGTGATAAGTGCTGAAATATTGCACATTTCAGCCCTAAACTAGTGTATTTTAGTCCTTTCATCTATCTTTATTTTTCCGTTTTAGTTTTAACTTGTGTTTTTTGTCGATTTTCGGTTAATAAGGTTCTAACAGGCTAAAAACGGTTCATTAAAGCCTTTTTAGAATTAAGCAAATACATCGAAAAAATTCAGAAAAAGTTTAGAAAATTTGCCAAAAGGGGCTTACAATCGATCGTAACTTACTTGCGATCGATCACAAGGCTATGTCGTCGATCCTAAAATTCAGTCATCTAGATGAAGCTGCCACGTCACTGTTCACAAGCCACGTTAACATTGCGATCGATCGCAAGGAAATCACGATCGATCGCACTGCCACATCAACAGCTGAGTTAACAGATAAGTTCAAATTTGGATAAGTTTAAGCTGCGTTAGCACGATCGATTGTAGGGAACTTACGATCGATCATAAATCCATGCGATTGATCGTAACTTGCTGGCAGCGAGCTGTTTTATTCCCAGTCTCGCCCGATTTTCACATACCAAATGACTATGGGATTCATTCACTTTGGGACTTATTTTTGACCTATTTTGGCCTCCAATGGTCTTATATAAAAGGCAAATTGAACCATTTGTAATAGGTGAGCTTTTATATTATTAGATTAGCTTTTAAAAAGTTAGAATTCTCACTCTAGAATTAGGGTTTTGGGGAAAAGAGGCAAGAACATCTCTAGACCTCTAGGGTTTCAAGCATCAAGACAAAGTGGAAGAAGATGAATCAAGCCATGAAGATGGATTTTGGAGCTACCGTGACCACATCTACACCCTCTATGAGTGGCTAGACTTCTCCTTAGGACTTGGATAAGCCCTACGCTTTTAATGTAAACCCTTGTCTTTCATCCTTTTGGGGAATTAATGTTGTAAATGATACTATAGTCTTGTGTATATAATAAAATTTGGGTTTTCCTATCATTTTATAGAATAATTCTTCCTAATAATTCTCTATGCGGGTTGCATGTCTTTGTGTGATTATTTGAGAATTTAGTGATAGCTATGCGTGGATTTTACTAGATGCATTTGATTAATTTGATGGATTATACTTATACTTAATGGATTGCTCTACATTTTTAGTTTCACTACAAGAATTTAGGGTACTAGGGACAAAAAAAATCGTCCCAAAAGGTGCCTAATCTGTCCCTAATACCTATTAGGGACGACAGATACAATCGTCTCAATATGTAGCATCCTAAAAGCCAATTAGGGACAGACCAATTGGGACGGAACAACTTTCCGTCCCAAATGACTATTTGGGACGAACACTACACTTCCATCCCAAATGATAATTTGGGACAGAACAACTTTCAGTCCCAAATACTCATTTGGGACACAACTTTTTTCATTTGGGACGGAAATCAATTTTTTTTTTTTAATATTATTTTATTTTATTGGTAATATGTGTGCTTGCTATTTCTATTTTCATTTATCTGCCCTATCCATTAAAACTAACAGAAAACTAGATATCATGTAAGCGCAAATAAAAAAGCTAAATTTTATTGGCCATTAATTAAAAAAACAATGTACAAATCACACGTACATCAATTCTGCTCAAAACATTATCAAATAACATAATATCTAGACATCAATGTTTGAAATACATTTATCCAATAATAGAAGAGTAAGCATTGATCTATTGGTGAATGAGAGTGAAATGGTGGGTTCAGAGCATACTGGCCAAACATCAGTAGCTACGAATTATTGAACAGGCTGCCAAAGGGTCCATAAAGCTGCTACTACTGCTGCAAATTGGGGGTCGATATGTACCGAACTATGTGGACATGAATTGAGAGGACATCCTTTAATACTCAAACATACCATTCACAGTTGCCTTTAATCCAGTAATGGACTCCCTCGCATCCAAATTATCAAATGCCTCTGATGATGATTGGCTCACCATATTGTCCTACATTATCAAACAAGTGAATGAACGACCATCAAACATAATAACTGAATGCACAACCATCAAACAGAACTGCAAAGCTAAAATCTAGACAACAAGCAATACCAACAGATTATAAACATTTAAGCTAAATAAGGCTAAAAATTACAGTGACTTATTGTAGAAAATCTGGCGTAGCAGCTAAAGTAAAACAAGTAAGCTATATATTATACGTCACTACTAACATTTCTTTATTTCACAAACATTGCACAGGCTTAACATCCATTTACACCATTATTAGATCCCAACACCCACCAGAGAGTACAAACTATGCACCTAAAACTTTAAAGCAGAAAATAAACAATCCCAATTGACACTGCCTCCTAAGCTCACATTGACAACCTTTTAGAAATCAGCATTTTCAAGGCAATAATCAGTATCATGTTTGACAATCAATAATGTAAATAGTAATATTTAAATAATCATATATCTGTAAAATACATGTGACGAAAGAAGTAACACATATGCTAGAATGCCAAAGTCGGTGAAATTTAGAATAACAATGTAATGCAATATTTGATACTGCTACTTTGGAATTCATAAGGCAATTCAAGGAGAATTAATTTATTCATGTATTTTATAGATATTTCCTGTATATTGCATTTGCAATATATAGACTTGTATGTTAAACCATGTTCCAAGTCCAAGATCAAGCAATGAACGAGTTAGTTAACAAAATAGCTCTGCCTAATAAACTTCATGCAAATTTGATTGATAATTTTTCTCAATATATTGTAAATCAGCTGAATGTGATTGCATATAGAATTTTTTGTAATCATAATTAACCAGAATGAACTCACAAGAACATTTACTGGAATGAACATAATCAGCATTCAGACCCCCTCAAGCGAGTAGCATAACAAAAACTTCACTACTTTTGAAACCATTAAATTATCACAAGCATGTAGGTCACATCCTGTCATAAATAAGAGAAGAGTGAAACCTCTTCCATTTCCCAATTTTACTAAGTTGCACTTGGCAGATTTAAAAGAAAAGATAAAATTAAAATTGATTATTATCTTTACTTTAATAGAAGTAAATTTTAAAATAATATGACTAAAATAAATGCTAAAAGCATGTAAAACCAAAATATCTCAATTACTTTCTATCAAGTCTCTTTTTTCTATTTCTCACCATATCAGAATTAAAAAATGATATATTTATTACTTTTTTCTGTCACTAGATTAATTCATTATCAATCAGTTGAGTTAGGAGCAATTATAGGTTGGAATGGTAGGAAAATCAAGCATTTAAGCTTTAAATCAGTGTAAAAAAGCTACACAGTACAGACATAAAATTGAAGACAAAAACACACAGAGACACACAAATACAAATACACACAAAAATCCTTCAAAAGTATGGAAATATTACCTCACGCACAGAAACGCCCAAAAACTGGGTTGGAGAAAACTGGTATGGGTTAACCCAACTGCAGTGGCCAAATACCCCAAATCCCGTAGCCAATCACCCCTCTTCTTCGTCACATCCAGTCCCAAACTGCGGCTCAACGATGGCGAGGATACGGTGACCTCTGCAACTCTTTCTCGGCGATAGCAACACCAAACGTAGATACCCACCACAAATTCAGTTACACACGGTGACTACACAAATGACAATTGGCAACAGCGAATAAAGGGATCGTTGAACCGGTGACCTCACTTCCAGTTCCAGCTCCGTTAAATCGGTGGCCACCACAACTCATCTGCCTCTATCCACTTAATCCTCTTGTTACCCTGCTTCTTCTTCTTCCTCCGATATCAAAACCCTACATATCTCATCGCCGCCGCACTGGCTCTACGCAGCCTCTGCATATCCCCGCCGCCGTCTAATCCACCTCCTGCTCCCCCACTTAGAGTGAATGACCTTCTATGGCATCATTTGGGTTACACAGAGAGAGGGGAGAAGAAAGATCGTGTGTTGTAATGACCAGGTCATTTTTCTTCCTTTTTCTTTTTTCTCAGATTTTAATGGATATTTTTTTCCGTTGTCTTTTCCTTTTTGGGTTCGGTTTTTCATCATTTGATATTGTCTCGAGTTCTCTGGAATGATTTCCGAGACTCTTTTCCTTGGATTGACAACTTCCTTTTGGGATTGTGTCATTTCCATATTTTATTTTTCCGAACACTATTCACATTTTGTCTTTTTCTCGTTTATCCTTTTTCCTTGCACAACCTCATCTTTTGTGATCGGATTTGATTCCGGTTTTGCATGCATTCATGATATTTGACTTCCATGATAGTGGTATTTTTACTTTTCTATAAAAGCATGTTGATTGCTTACTTCTTTCATAAAGGGGCATTAATGCATACTTTAGTGTAATTATTCTTAACTTGTGGGGTTTTAGTGTAATTAAATAAAGTAATTATTTTTCATCTTGGGGACCATTTTGCAATTAAATTTGGAAGATATTTTCAAAAATGACCTTTTTGCAATTTTTGAAAAGTGTGACAAGTGTCACACTCTCATTGGTCCACTTGTTGACATTTGTGTGAAAACACTTTAATGCATTGGATGATGACATTTGGAGAGTGAGGATTCACCTACTTGTTAGCCTAGGATTGGTGCACTTGTTGGCTTAGATGGTTGACAAGTGTAGGTGTGGGATTAAGCCTAGGAAGGAGCCATGGATTGGTGACAAGTATAGGTTCACAATTTAGTCTTGCAAATATCTTTGGGCCACTTTGGGATTATGGTTTTAAAGGAGGGTTTTTGTGCAATTAACCATAGATGTGTGTGCTGACCATGGTGTAAGAGCACATAGTGAATGGAGGATTTCTATTTCCTCCACTCACACTTAACCACATTATTTCATTCTCTTCCTTATAAGAAAACCCTAGCCTCCATGGATGGAGCATGAAGCCTTAGGCATTAACCTTGATTTTTGAGGCCCTTCCACTTACTTTAGACCATAACGCTTGGAAAACTTTTTGTTCCCCTCATCCTCCTTTTCAAAACCCTTGAAGGATCTAGCCTAACTCCTACTTTTGTTTTGGTATCTAGAGATTCAATTCTCTAGTGAGGTATTGATCTATTATTTTGAAATATTTTTATGTCATTATTGAGTGTTTTACATGCATGGAAGAGAAGGACTTGTATTTTTCCCTTAAACTGTTTTAACTTGAAATTAATCTTGCCAAATTAAATATAGAATATGAAAACATACTGAATTAGCTTTCATTTAGTTTTGGTTTCATGTAATTTGGATTTAAAATGAATTAGTTATGAATTTTTGAAGTTACAAGCTAGTTGCTGGAAATTTGAAGCTTTTCATTTTTTGTCCGGAAATGAATTTTTATATGGAGCTTGGTGCTTCAATTGCTTTGAAATTTTTACTGGAACTTTCCCCATGGGTTTTAAACTACTCAGCATTTTTTCACAATTTTAGAGCATTTCTAAATTTTTTTAAAAATCTGAAACTATCTGCAGTCCATGTTTTTATTGCAGCTGGAAAACATATTTTTAGATGATTTATTACACTAACCTTTTGACATTGTATCATGGCTTAAATTTCTAGTTTTATACTCTCATATGTTTACTTCCAAAATAAATTAGGTTTGCCCAATTTGGATGTCAAATGAATTTTTCATGAATTTTCAAAGTTGGAAGCTATAGGCTAAAATGTGTTTTTGGGCAGAATTTGTTTCAAAGTTGTGGGGCAAAACTGTTTCAATTGGGAAAATATTTTGTTAAACTAAATTGATATTATCAAATTACAGTATTTAAGCTTTTATTGGGCTTTGGATTCATTCAATTTGGGTTAGAATTGAATTTTTTATGAATTTTACAAATTGAAGGTAGCAAGCTGAAAAATCTGTTTTGTAGACCGAAAATTTGGGGCGATTTCATTTCAGTGGTAATTGGGATTTTCATTCCAATTGAGGTAGGGAATGTTTTAGGATTATTTGTGTGTTGTATTGTGTGTTTTCCATGATTATACAACATATATGTATGCCTTGTATCAAATCTAGAAAGTTAGTAATTTTTATTTCTTTGTATAAGATTTAAAATTTATGATGATGTATAACTTTGATTTGAATTGTAACATGCTAAGAAATTATGCTTAGATATGTTGGTTAACTTATATTAAATTTGGATCATTTGATTAAGAATTACAACTTTTATTTAATATTTATCTTTAGTGAAAATTTAATTCACATGGTTGTATTAAGCATTAAATC
Source organism: Cornus florida (assembly GCF_030987335.1). Taxonomy (NCBI): domain Eukaryota; kingdom Viridiplantae; phylum Streptophyta; class Magnoliopsida; order Cornales; family Cornaceae; genus Cornus; species Cornus florida. Next base: position 70,434,247 of record NW_026775577.1, read on the forward strand.
AAGTTGTAATGTGGTATTTAAATAGGCCTTGGCATGTTCTCGAACATAGAATAAATTGAGGGCATTTGGAATTGTTTAAAAATCTAAAGGAAATTAATTAATTAGCATGATTAATTTTGTTTTAAGTATTTTAATCACTTAACTTGTCATTTGATATTATATATATGATGACCATGACATATCTTTCAATATATATTAAATTGAGATTATTTGGATTAACTTGGAATTTAGAGAATTTAACTATTTATGTTTAATTAAATTCTACTTTATTACTCCATGGATTTAATTGCATTTTGGAAGTTGTTTCTATATATAAATCATGGATTTGGATTTGATGTATGTTCACTTGATTACTTTTGAGCATTGGATAACATAGTTGTTACTTTTATATTCAGGAGAATATGTTTTTCCTTATTGAATATGTTGTAGCTATGTGTAAGGAATTGCACACTTTGTATTTGACATCTTACATGCCATAGTAGTTGTGAATTTTGAGCATGTATTGTATAAGTTTCCAAAATTTGGATTGTGCTTGGTAAATAGTTGATATCTTGTATATACATGTTGATATATATACGTTGTTGCACAATTTGTTAATTTTGGAAACTTGGGGATGTCGTTGTTTGGCTATGGCTAGGACTTGGTTCTTGTACGGGGGATTGTCCCTCTATATAGTCTAGTGCGCACATAAGGAGGTTACCCATGGGTTAGTAACCCTAAAGTAACTATGTTGTCGGTCTGATCCGGCGTGACGTCCGAGTATCCACTTTGTTTGATTTCGTATTTCATTTCAAGTTGATAACTAGATGATATCATAACTTGTTATTCCTTATTTGATTTCCTATTTTGAGCTTAAGATGTAGCTTTGTGAAAGCATGCTTCATGCATTGTATTGGAAGTTCCATTGTTGGTTAAATTGCATCGATATCATAATTTGTGTTTTGATGTTCAAATGTAGTTTAGGAATGACCTTATAGATTCATTTTGAACATAGACGTTAGGTGGCATGACCCACACTTGTTTTCGTATTTTGGATTTCAAGTTGAAGACTTTGAGAATTTATATCTTGTTGCCTTGTATAACATGTTTCCATGTTGTTTGAATTGCATGAACAATGTGATTATGATAGAAATGATCTAGGTAGCTTAGGATGCTCCCTGGGTCTCATCTTGACATAGACGTTAGGTGGCATGAGCCCCTTTAACATGTTTCACCATAAGGTGATAAAATTGTAAAATGCTAGGTCGATGCATGCTCATCTCCTACGAGTAGCTTTATGTTACTCACCCCTACGATACTGGGGCATATTTCAGGTACAAGACTCAGGATTTGAAGATTCCATTGTTCCTTGGATGGCTTACAGTTTCTAAGTTTCTATTTTATGCAAGTGTTAGCAGAAGATGCCTCTTTGTAGCCCTATTTGTTTAAACTTGTATTCGTTGATTCGTATATGTAAAGTGTACGTAAGTGCACTCTTTTCAATGTATTTAACATGTATGAGATGAGGCCGGAGGGCAATGACATGTATCTCGTTTTCTATGCACTTTTGTTTTCAAAGTTTATTATGAAAATATTGGAAAATGTTAAGTCATTGCTTCATAACTTTCGCATCGAGTGTTGGAATTTCATATCTTTTCTGCCCGGACTCAAAATCAGACGATTCTTGAGTCTAATTTTGCTCATTTTTCGTTGTCCTTCCAATGGTGTGCACGGTGGCACCCTTTTCAGTGAGAAATGACCATTTTCTTTTCGGGTTAGGCATTCTTGCTTCATTTGCTTGGCTCATTTGAGTTCCATGGCTTCATGGAGAGTCATTTTGGGGCCTTAGGGATGACGTACATCTTTTGAGGTCATTTGGCTTCTTTCGCTTCCGCATTTCGGGTCCATTATCGGGTCAACTTCTGGCTCATCACTAACGCACCGGGTTGAGAAATCCGGGTCGTTACATGTGTGGTGGTCCACTGGTCGTAGAGAGAGAAGAGAGTGAGCGCAGAGATGGAGATGGGCAAGGTTTTCTAGAGAAATCGTGGGTTAACCCAAAACGACGTAGTATTTTTTTTATATTATTATTATTAATATCAAATTAATTTTGTGGGTGCCATGTGGAAATAGAAATCTGGGATGAACAAAATTATGTCCCTAGATATGTAACAACTGTCCCCAAAGGCCATTTCGCAACAAATTTTTCCCTCCAAAATGTTGGCGGGCGTATTTTTGGGTCATTCGGGACAGTTAGCCTCTTGCCGTCCCAAAAAGTTTACCTTTTTGAGACAGTTTTAAAACCGTCCCTAATAATCCGTTCCTATTGCCCACAATTCTTGTAATGTTTAATTACTTTAATTACATTGTCTTAGCTTAATTGTAGTTTAATTGCATTTCAAGTCTAGTTAGGTAGACAATACATGCTTTAATTTGATAATCCATGCTTATTGTTGCAAATTGTATTATTCTCTACATTGATGTGTGCTACAATTGTTGATTAATTAGATGGTTTATGCTTAAACTTAATGAATTGCACTACACTTTAATTCATGCTTGTAGTTACGTAGACAATTCATGCTTGAATTTGATAGCCATGCTCATTAATGTAATTGGTAGTCACATTTGATTTACAACATGACTTTTCCCCAATTAGTTGAAGGCAAGTGGTTTAGTGAATGAGCTTAGTGGTGATTCCTATGCCCTAAGTCTCCTCTCATAGCTCTTAAACTCTACTCACTTGAGTTGAATTTAATTTGCATTCTTTTAAGTTTAATTGTAGTTTAATCAAACCAAACCAACTCTCTTTACAATCTCATTAGCACTAAGGTTCAATTTGATTCTAGCACGTGTTCAATCTCTTGGGACGATCCCTTCTCACTATACTTCATTGTATTAGTGTTAACTGGCTTTCATAAATTTTAAAAGGTGATGCTCACTTGACATTCTCTAAATATTCAAAAGTACATCGCATCACCTAACATCAACTAACATATACCCAAATAAAATAGATATAAATGGAACATCAAGTGCAAATGAAATCAAATTCAAAAACTCACAAAGGGTTCAGAATTTCTAGAATTTTCCTTTTTAGCAAAACAGCCCTTTGTGCCTACACAAATGCACTCAAACACTCCAAAACAAGTCAAAAACAGAAAATATACAAAACCCTAAACTAAAAAGCAAACTAAATTTAATATATAATCCTTGATCACAAAGGTTGTTTGCAATCCCTAGCAACGGTGCCAAAAATTGATGTGCACTAAGTGTTATCAATTATAAATACACTTGTAATAACACAAATTCTTGTAGAAAACGGCTATATAAGGGTTATCGATCCACGAAGATTGCTAGCTTATGGCAATCAAGATTATAAGATTACTTCTGAGTTTGATTGAAAATTGTTTGATTTAATGGTTTGGTTGTCACTTGCAGAAAACTGAAATTAATACTAAAACAAAATTTGAATTCAATGTAAAGAGATAGTATGAGTTCAGGCTAAGAGAATGACTTCACCACAATCCTTATAACTGTGACCACCCTGGTTTTTAGGCCAGCGCGTCCTATGACGAACCGAAGATTGACCCGATAACGAATCTGATATGAGGAAGCGAAAACATAAAACAAGACTCTAAGAAGTCAAAGTGACCTTCCATGAGGTCGTGGAACTCAATGAGAACTGATGCGGGAGCAAATGATCAAAAATATGACAAATAAGCCCCCAGGGGCAAAATAGTCATTTTTAAAAAATGTGGATTTGGATGCCACCGAGCACACCTCTGGAAAGACAACAAAAAAATAATCAAGATGGACTCAAGAATCGCATGATTCGGAGTCTGGACGAAGGAGAAACGGCCTAACGAAGAAAAAAGAGCACTTAAGGCTAAAAAGGTAAACTGGTAATTATTCAGGAAGATCTGGGTGCAACCGAGCATACCGTTGGAAAGACAGCAAAAAATTAGTCAAGTTCAAAAAAAAGTTCACTCGATTTGGAGTTTGGACGAGGGAGAAACGAGGGTTTGAAGTTAAAACGTCGCAGTGGCCCGACAAAGGCCATGGCACACACGGCGCCCATGCACAAGCCCACCGGCGCCCATGCCTTTTGCCCAATGGCAAGCACCAGCTGACAGCAAGAAAAAAATAAAAAAGTGAGGTTCCAGAACTGAGGCTTGAAACGGAGGCCGAAACGAATTTTTCTGGAAAAACACGAAGAAGAAACCCCCCCTAAAATCGAGTTTTCTACCTGACTTGGTGAACGGAATCGAAAAAAAGTCACTATAAAATCCCCAACATGCCCCTAGATCAGAACTGTACAAGAGAGTTAAAAGTTGCTACAGTGACTGTCTGCAACTGAGAGCAAAAACGGGCTAGAAGATGAATTTTTCTGGAAAAACACAAATAAGAAACCCCCATCAAAATTGAATTTTCTACGTGACTCATGGTAGAATTCAAAAAAAATGCAATGTAGAATGCCCAAAATACCCCTCCATGAAATCTGGTCATGGAGGTCCAAAAAACTGCCAAAAAAAAACAGAAAGCTGAACTTTGCGATCGATTTTCGGCACCAAGATGACATTTTCTAGAAAAACACGAAACCCCCCCCCCCCCCCCTCCCTAAAATCACGTTTTCTAAGTGACCATGAGGAGACCGGAATTTATTTCCTGAAGGAAAACCCCAAAGTGCCCCTAAACCAGATTATGCAAAAAAAAAAAATGCAAAATGAATCCCTAGGAGGCTCAAATTGCCAAGGAAGAGGTTTTTCCCGGAAACGATCATACACACAAACATAAATGGTGATTTTGAGCGCGCGGGAATGGTCCGCGGCTCCCAGAAATGACTGAGTCAAAATCCAACCCCCCAACGGCCAAAAAGGCGAAAATAAACTTGAAATGGAAAATATGGAAACCAAAATTAGGAAATAGTTTCAAATGACCGTTTGGCCCTCGGCCACACTTCATACAAGATAAATTAGACCTAGTGGAGGTGCCGGAACACACTTTGCACCACCCGATTTGAAAATAAATCCTTAAAGGCTCGAATTCTACTATTTTAGCCAAAAATGCAATATGTGAACTAAAATGCAAAAAATGAACACTAAATGGTGTTTGGCCCTTGGCCACACCTCATCATGATTATAGAATCCCTATGAAAAAGAAAGAGTGGAATTCCTATGCCCAATGCAAAAGTTATGAAGAAAAGACTTGTGAATTTTCAATGTTTTCATAATAACTTTGAAAGTAAAGTGCATAGAATACATAATACATGTTATTGGCCACCGGCCTCATCTTATACATGTTGAATATAATGAAAAAAGTGTACTTATGCACACTTTACATACATAGAATCAAAGAATACAAGTTTTGTCATGAGAAGCTACAAATCATCCAAGGCAATGAAACCTTCAAGTCTTGAGTCCTATACCTGAAATATGCCCCAGTAACGTAGGGGTGAGCAACATAAAGCTACTTGTAGGAGATGAGCATGCATCGACCTAGCATTTTATAATTTTATCACCTTAAGGTTAAACATATAAGAGGGGCTCATGCCACCTAACGTCTATGTCACAATGAGACTCAAGGAGCATCCTTAGCTACCCTAGAGTAATAATCAACAAGAATCATGATACTTAAACACGTATGAAACGAATCAAGATTTGGATAATTCAAAGAACATGACAAGAAGGATGCTTGAATACAAGTTAACAAGAATTACATTATCAATGCAATTAGGTAAAGTTTGGAATAATCCATACAACACGACAAGGAGTTACTAGAATACAAGTTCACATTGTCAAGGCACTTTACATGATTAGAACATACTATTTGACACGACAAGAAGTATATTCGGATATAAGTTAGCAAGAATTACATTATAAATGCAATTGGCATGATTGGAGCATTTCACATACATGAAAAGTTTAAATCTTCAAAGAATAACAACTTGAAATTTAAAGAGTGAAATCAAACAATTTGGAAACTTGGATATCGCCCGGATTAAAACCGTACTCTTGGAATCACTTTAGGGTTACTAACCCAAGGGTACCTTCCCCTATTCTTGATTGATATCCCAAGTTCCAAAATCAACAAGTTGTGCAAGTCAAGATTGTATCAAATACAATAAATACATTAACCATGTTTCATGCACAACCAAGATTTTGGAACACGCAAGTCATGCCCCTAGTTCATCAACTATCATGGCATGTGAGATGACAAGAAATCATAGTATGCAACTATATAGACAACATCCAAGATATATAGCACATGGAGTTCATTGAAGTAAATATACCACAAGTATAAGATACATAATTCAATTACTTTCTAAGTAATATGTGAGTAATTAAATCATTCCAAGACAAATGTGCATGTTCATTAAGTACATTCATGAAACCTAGATACAAGGGGTCATGATTAAACCGATGGAAGCATAAAAAGAAAAATTTAATCAACCTAAGGGATTAAATTATCACGATTACGAGGCAAGTCCAAATGTTCTATGAATAAGGTGTGTCAAGGATCATATCAAGGTCAAGTTCAATGTCAAGTTACAAGTCCATTTCATGCAAGACATAACCATGTGAATTAAGTTCCATACAAAGGAAGTAAATGAATATAAGTTTCAAACTTATCTGATTATTCTCAATTTGATACATGTGAAGGAATTTGTCACAAAAAACATAAATTCCAAGTTAGAAACTTAATCAAGACCAATGAGCTATTGAATGGATTTTAATTATTACACTTAATTAAAGTCTCTAATTTTTGAAATTCATCCAAATGATCTCAAATTTAAATATGTTATACAACATACCATGACATGATTTAAAAACACAACACAAGTGAATTCCATGCAATGAATGGCCATGAGCATTAAACTTTAATACTAGAAAAATAATAAATGATAGATTTCAAAACCTAACCAAATATTCTAGATTTAATATATGTGAAACCATATAGCATGCATATCAAGAATGTCAAGTCGGAATTCCAATGGGGTGAATAGTACACCCGGAATAAATTAATTAATCTAATTAATTAAATATTACTAGATTTCAAAACTTCTCTGATTACTCTCAATTTAATCTATGTTGAAGAGCATGCTAGGGCCTAATATAATATGCTAACACACATCGATTTTAAGCTAGTTAAGGCCACATGAATTAATATTTTATTCTAGTAAAATATTAAATAAAATCTTCGTTACTTGTCCAATTTCTCTCAATTTAATATATGTTAATCAACATATCAAGGGGTAATATTCTATCATGCCACATGATTAAACAAAGCTCTGGACAACCGGGAAAATTAAATCCTTCACAAGAAAATTAAATAATAAAATCTCTAGATTTCATATTTAAGCATGTAAACAAGTTGTATAAGCATCAATAACATGTTATATAACAATAATTAAACCTATAACACCCCCTACCTCAATTTGAGATGAAAACCTCAAAGGCCCACCGAAAAAAAAGTGTTCCGAATCCATCGAAACCGAAGGGTTTTGTCAGGGACAGCACGATCTACATGAATCCGAAGGAAGCCCCATGAAAATCACAACTTGACCTCAAACCCAAACTCAAGAAACGGTCAAAAATGAATTCTAATAAGGGGGAATGGTAGAATACGTCGAGGGGAACAAAAACCGTGAAGGCCGAAGACTTTTTATTTAGGAAAAGTAAATCAAAGGAGGAGAGAGAAGGTAGCAGCTCCATGGGCATCCATGGCTACTTCAGGTCATGCAAGGACAGTGGGGAAGATGAAAAATAAAATATTTCACCCCCCTTTTATAGAAATCTCAAAAAGTGCCCCGAACGGGCCCCGCCGAGTCCGGAAAAGTGGAATTTGAGCAAACGCGCTCAAATGGCAAAACTCCATGAACGAAAAAGATTCAAAATGAGAAAATATGAACAAAGGAAGAAATGGCATTGAAAATCAAGTCCCGAGCAGAAAGTTATGCCCCAAACAAGTTCGGCGACAACCGGGTCTAGAAACTCTGAAACTGGAGAAAAATGACCAGAAGGAAATTCTATGAATTTACGAGTCAATGAAAAGTGAAAATGAATCCCATACGAGGATCCAGGCTCCAAACGAGATATTTTGTAATAACTTTCGTTAATTGCACAATGGCCCCTACAAAAAGGGTTAACTGCTAAACTGCTCCAGAATGAAAATATCTTCCAAAAGATATTTTCTTAGATACCCCTGAAATAATATATCTTCAAAAGATATTTACGAAAAACACCCCAAGAAAAGAAAAAGATTCTGAAGAATTGTATATCCACGCCCCTATGGACACCGGAGCAACCAAAATACTTTCTTGCAAAAGTGAAGATACGTATTTCAAGGAAATCACTCAAGATGAAGGCATGTGAAGTCAAGAACCAACTCCGAGCATGAGAAGTGAGGCTGTGCCAACAATGTGACAAACGGGGAAAAGACAGAATAGGGAAAAAGACGAAACAGGGAAAAGGACGAAAGGCGTATAATGTCCGAAAAGTGAAAATGCGAAAATGACTCGGTCCTCAGAGGAAGTTGTCAATTCACATGAAAGAGTCTCAGAAACTAATTCCGAGTACTAGAGATGACACTAAGCCACACGAAACAGAGTTCAGAAAAGAAAATTAAACGAAAAAAATTCATTCATAAAATTTCAAGAAAAATGAAAGGGAGGCAAATGACCGGGTCGTTACAACAACCATGGCACATTGCATTTAACATAGGGAAAAATCAGACTTTACATAACTTTAACTCATGTGGTGTAAAACACAAAATGAATCCATTAAGAAGATAAAATGCATACACAATCTAAGACTAAGCATAATCCATCTTCGATAAGTACGGACCATCTACCTAACTACACTAATCTAATGTGTAGTACAATCCGTCTTCTCTAGGCATGGCCTATCAAAACCCTTGCATTGCATATTATGAAAACCATTGCATAACTTCCATATTCATTGTCAAAATAAGCATGATAAAGAGTCTAATTCAAGATAAAACATTTTTAAGACAATATAATGAGCTCATCAAGAATTACTATTGACATTAAGATCAATTACAATAGTGCTACAAATATAATTCTCAAATTATACAACTTGCTATGTAAAAACATAAATTCCCCAAAAAAAAAAAAATACAATTTAAGCCACAATTATTCGGATTGAGTTAATTACATCCTTATACACTCGTGCATATTCCATTATGATACCTACTTCTTTAAATCCATTTGTATGCCGTTAGTTCAATGTACGAAGTCAAGGATTCTATACTCATCATTGATTAAAAATTAATAATAAATAAATAAATAAATCTTAGTGACCTAATACTTTTTCATTTTAACAAGTGATAGTTTCAAATGGATGTTAAAGGCAAAATTATTAATGAGGATTATGGTTAACATTAGGAAAATACCTTCCAATTCATCGGTAAGTGATACACGAGGAGCAACTCAAGTATGTCTTTAATTAATAAAAAATTAAGAGTTGATATTGGCACTCTATAAAACACCTTAGGCACTCTATAAAACACCTTAGGCACTCCACTCATATGTTTTCATAACTAAAATGACAAAAATCACCTTAAACTACATCTTTATCTCCCCCTTCTACTCCTTTCTCTCGATCTAATGCTTTTTCTGTGTGTATTTTCTCCGCCTTTCTTCTATTAGCACCTATAATGATGAAGATGAAGAAAGAAAGAAAGAAACAAAATGGATATAGGGCTAAAACTCAAAGGCCTGTAAATATTATACGTTGCAATTTATGATTTATTGAATTCTTTTTCTTTTTTTTTCTTTTTTTTTTTTTTTTTTTTTTTTTTTAATGATCACAAACATGAAAAAGCAAGGCAACGAAACATTATGTCCAAAAGTGATAGAGATGAATCTGAGGGTTTTTTTTTTTTTTTTTTGGTTGCTGACCCTCTATATATATGTGTCATGGTGAATCACACTAATATATGGGAGTGTTTGCAATGACGCGGTGGAAGATAGGTTTGAGTAATTTGGTAAGGTGATTGATGGAATAGGTGATGATCGGTGAAGAAGAAAACACATTTAGGCAAAGAAAGGAAAGAGATATGAGGAGAGAGAAGATAAGATATGAGGAGAGGCCAAAAAGAGAGAAGAAAAAGAGAGAAGAAAATAACCAAAAAGAGAGAAGAAAATATTAGGGACTACAGTTGGTGAGAGGGGAGCCGGTGCCAGACAACCATATCTAGCATTTGGGTTCGATTCTCCTCCAACTCTGCTAGTTCCCGACTTAAAGTGCTACTTGCATTAATGGGCCAATAGCCTAACACTATTATTCTTACTTTCTAAAGGGAGGTTAGGATTCAAATATCAGAAGAGACAAGTGTGTGTGAGTACCAACTAAGAAAAAAAAAATACTACTTGCATTGTGGGGTCGGGGTGAGTAATTGGGGTTTACCTGATAGATTCAACTCCAAAGGGCGGGTATTTGCGAAAGTTCCCACGTCATCCAAAAAATATATACTATATATTAGGGACATGGCAGAGTTTTATGATAAAGGAAAAGTATAGGGTTAAATTTGTTATTTTAATTATAAAAAATAGAAGTGGAGTGCCACAGTTATTTTGTGGAACATGAATATTATCTCCCATAAATTAATAGAGTAATATTATTACGAGAATACTCTCAGTGACAAGAGACATGCACTTCTTTTTAAGACAAATTTTTTTAGATATGTAAAAAATTAAATTATTAATCATTAGTTAGATAAGAAAACTCATCTAGAGGGTTCTCATGATATCAATATCATTACTCAAATTAATAAGAAAAATATCACGAACTCTCTTTGTTTTTCTTATTTATCAATTTCCTCATTCGGGTGGGGAAGTAAGTATTGCTTAGGTATTTAATACTCCCTCCGTCTCATAAAAAGTGTCACTTTTGGAAATTCTCCAAAAGCGATACTCTTTTTGGAAAGAAGATCATAAGAAATTATAACAATCTTATATCTAGAGGTGTCCATGGCATATATCATACATATATAAATATGATTCCCTCTACAAATTAATGTGTACAAATACAATATTGTTTCCCAGTTTCTCTTCCCTTTCAAAATAAACTAAAAATAAGATACAAATATGATTTCCTCTAGAAATGTCCTCAATCGTTTTCATTGATTGTATCTATCAGCAATGTGTTTTTACTGTGAACACACGACATCAACCGTTGGATCGGGAAAAAAAAACCTCTCATTTCAACAAGTTGAGAAAGTGCATGCTGACGATGGAAGCACATTCAAATGGCTAATCTATATTTAATCTAAATCTTCTATTTTAGAACAAAATTCTAATGGAACAATTCAAACCATCCATATAATATCTTTTGTTTTCAACACATTTCATCACTAATGACGATTTCATTACATATATATATACACACACACACACACAAAATTGACTATGGTTATGACACACTCACTCAAACTAACGTTGTAACATCATTAGATCAAGGACATGTAATTTGATCTACTGGTAAAGGATGCAAGCAGTTTATATATATAAATATATATATATATATATACACACACACACATATATCTACTACGTGTATATATATCCATGGCAATTGGTTGTCTCAATCTAAAAGGTCACATCCGCATAATATACTAGTAATAGTCAAAAGCACATTGTGAATAGAAAAAAATCATAACCAAGCACGTTTTTAAACTGTAGTTCTTGTTAAAGAATAGATGCCTTAACTAAGACGTAACATGAGAACACGACAATCATGACGTTAACTTATACCGGTTCATTAAGAGATAATTATCAGAATAAGTAACTTTCTAATGTTCATGATATATTATATATATTTATAAATATATATATACACGCACATGCATATAAACACAGTACTGTAATTAAGACAGACATTTATATAGTAGCTAGCTTGCCTAACAGAAAGTCTTTATAAAAAGAAAAAAGAAAATGATGGTTAAGTGATTGTACATGCATCCTAAAAATTGCAATCGATTGATGACATCTTTAGATGGAATTGAATACTCTTCCCAAGCAAACAATCTGTTTCTAGATGAATAATTTATTTAACCGGCCACTTGCTCCTATACATGATCAGATACAATATTGGACCCTACGTGTTAATTAGATTCTAACATAAGAAAAAAAAAGTTGGATTGGTTTTAACAATTTTAACGTACTTAACCCAGGATTAACTTTGGTGTATGTTTTATGAAGCGTCAGATCTCATGATCAATAATCGACAAAGGCGAATTCAGAAATTATTAATGGGGGGTTAATATTAAATAAGGAAAAATTGGGGATCAAAAAATTAAAGAATTGAAAATTTTTAGAGTAAATAGGGTTAGACTTTAGAGGGAGAGAAGGAACGAGCTCTTTGATTTGTGCAAGATTAGGAATTTAGGAGTTTTCTGTACTTTAGCTTAGTGATTGTTTATGGCTTGTTTGGCTTGGGCCTATTTGGTTGGGCCTTTATTTTAAAATTGTGGCTTAAAAATTGGACTTGTTTGGATGGGTTAAAATTGGGGGGTTAATAATACTATTAATTTTTTTCTTTTTTAAAATATTGAACTAAATATACCTATACTACAAAAAAAAAAAAAAAAAAAAAAAATGTCCTGGGGGGCGGGCTCAAGCCCCCCTTTCGATCCGCCACTGATAATCGATTGTTCTTAAGAGCAAATAATTTCTTAGGGTTATGCTCGCGAATATTGTCGAGCTTCACCCGATCCACGTGAGGGGCGCCTTAGATTCTAACATAAGAAAAAAAGTTGGATTGGTTTTAACAATTTTAACATGCTTAACCCATGGATTGACTTTGGTGTACATTTTATAAAGCGTCAGATCTCATGATCGATAATCGATTGTACTTAAGAGTAAATAATTTCTTAGGGTTACGCTCGCAAACATAGTCGAGCTTCACCCGACCCACATGAGGAGTACCTTACATAGGTCCAATGAATTAAACACGCTGAGTGTCCATAAAAGAGTGATGATAGGCTTGCCAAACTATGCAGCAGCTCCCATTCACTTGATGTTTGGTGCCCATATTAACACGAGTAGTGGTATCCACGTTGAAGAGTTGCACTGAATTGTCTAAGTGGATGGTTTTGATGGATTATTTATACAAAATACAAATAAGTGAAGAGTTACACAGTCACACTCTTATTTTTTGCATGGACAACAAATTAAGAACAGTAAGTTTTGACAATATTTTGCAACTACAAAATAGTAGGTATAAAAATTATTTTCCTATTAACAATCATAAACACTTGGGCTCTCCATTCGTTTGGCCAGTTCGGTCACAGAATCATTTTCATTTATGAAGAGCAGGGAACATAATTTCTTTCAAGACTGACCAAAAAATGCAGTATTTTTAATTTATCTTGAGCTAAGCAGTCTTTGACGTTGCTTTAATTTATTACCTAATTTTCAGGGATTGACATGGTAGTTATAATTTATAAAACGCAGGGGTGATTGGTAGGAAACAAGTACATTCCCCCTCCCAAGAAAAGAAAAAACAAAATTTTTTGAGAAGAAAATTGTGGGTGATTTATTATTTTTATATAAAAATAATAATGCACGAATTATGTCAGAAAAAAAAAAAAAGAAAATCAAATTTATATTTATCAAATTTCTAATACATACATACATACAACTATATACCATACCTAGTATCTATTATTTGATGAATTGACTTTCACCTCATCAGTCCAGATTAGTTGAAATTTGAACATAAAAAAATTAAGAATCGAGAAGAACTATAGGAAAAAGATGTAGATATATATATATATATATATAGAAAATATGTATATACATATATTTTATATATTTGTTAATTTTGTTTTGATTGCCTTGATTTCCTTGGCGCATATTTGTGTATATATATAAGGAGAGAGAGAGAGGTGGAAAAGGAAAAAATAAATAAATAAAAAAGGGGAAGAACATGGAATTGAGTTAGCAAGAAAAAAAAAAAAAAAAAAAACTGAACCTTAGTCACCGTTTTTTTTTTCTTTGGTTCAATCCTTCTTTTTAGAATTTAAGGTTAGGGAAGTAAAATTTAGTTGTAAGAATTAAAGTTATTCAATTCGACAGAATCCTACGTAGCTAGGGTTCGATATTTCCAATTTGGAGAAGTTTTGAGAATAAATTGATATACTAACCCTAATAATCCATAATTATATGATTTGTTCTTACTTGTAATTTTGTTTGAGTAACATATTTTGTATGCATATTTTATTTTTTGTTAAATTGTTTTAAAGTGAGTTTATTTTGCATTTTAATTTTATTTTAATTTCAGTCAAAAGGTAAAGTTAAATTGTATAATAATATGCTCCATAATTAATTTTTTTTTCTTGACTTGCTGATTTGGCGCTAACTTAGTTATAACAAGCTAGGCTATATTCGGAAGGTGGCATTAATCACCATCTGATGCTCACTCGAAGTCATCCAGTTAGAGAGTAACTGGAGATGATTTTTTTCCCACAAGTGTCATGTTTTACCCTATTTTAAAATTCTTTTATTACCTACTATACAAAATCAAGCAAGTTAAGGGGACAATTTTACCTTTTTTTTTCCTTTTTTTTTTATTATTTTATTTAAAAGGAAGTTTTACAACCAAGTAGCTTATCAAAACATAAGCATTGAAGTAAGTATTGGGATTATAAGTTTAGATCTTCTAAGTAACATTGTTGTACTGTCTCGGACTACTCACAAAGCACAAAACGAATGCAGGTGCATGTGCCGTGAACTGTTTGATGCAGTTCTTGTAGTACTCTATCGGATCCCAACACCAAAAAGACTACACCGAGAATAAAAGAAAAGATCAAAACAAGCTGGGTAACCAAGGACGAACTTATGTGAAATAATTATATTATCACCTATAAGATATTGAGAGATTATATAAATGCTCCCACAACTTTCATACTTTGCACCCAAGAACTGCGTCATCTCTAGTCTCCATCTCTAGTCTCCATCTCTACCAGCCCCCGTTCCATCATCTACAACTCTCTCTTTGAAGAATTAAATAAATAATTTCTCTCTACACTTTTCATTGACAATGCCTCTCTTCAAGAAAGAAATACAAACCTTAATTAGGACCGTAAGAAAAGTCCTAATTAATTCATGGTTGAGACAAAAAAAAAAAAAAAAGAAAAGAAAAGAAGATAATGTATATTTATTAGTTTATTTGTTGGTGACTTTGATATTGATCCTACTAGTTAAATTTGTCACATAAAAATTGAGAGATACAAATTTAGTATCATATAGATTTGTATTTAGAATTTTTCACTTTGAAAGATAGAGAAAATAGTACTGAGTTATTAGATAGAACAATTGTGAATATATTTTACAAAAATATTATCAATCTATATTCTATAATTAAGTTAGATATAATTTTAGTTGATTTTATTTTTTATTTTTTTCTTTATTATTGTTTAAGGTCGTGTCCCTAAAAACAAATTTCTGAGTCCGTGACTTGTGGGGTCACTGTGGGTAACTGATGGTAACATAGCTCCTCACAGAAGCATGCAAGTCGAACACATATAAATCCAGAGCATTTACGAGCTCCTCTTACAACCTTGGGATTGAGGGACTCCATGCACTAATCTAACGGCGGAAAATGAGAGCTGAATTAGCTCCTTTAATTGATAGCTTTTTCTTAAAACATTTTTATTGTTATTGATTGTAATGGTGACTAAACGTTACAACTAACATTGTTAAATCACTATCTGCCCTACATGCCTCTCTAACAATTTTATTTATTTACTTATTTATTGACATGAGACACATACATTCATTTTTTTTTATTGAGATTTGAACTCTCATAAGTTGACAACACTTACAATAAGAAAGAATGATATTAAACAACAATAATATATAATAGAGTATTTAGGGCCGGATCTAGGATTGAAATTCACATGAGAGGGGGCAAATTTATATAAAGGGATTTTTTCATAATTTCAGTGGGGGCAATTTCAAAATTTTATAGATATAAATGCAAAAAAGTATAAATTTAGGGGTATAAAATACAATAATAATAAATTTTAGTGGGGACAGATGCCCCCACTAAGCCCTTTAGAGATCCGTGCTTGAGAGTATTATAAAAAATTGAATATGAACATTGTTAATATATTAACAAAAATTATAGATCCTTTTATAAATAAAATAATTTCAGAGAGGGCGGCTGTCAAACAGGGGCCTTAATAGGTCAGTTGAGGAGATAGTACCAGCTAGATTACGATCTTTGATTTCGAATAATTCACGGGCAAAATTTATTTACATTTTATTATTTTAGATATTAGTTTATTAAAAAAATAATTTATGATAGTATAAATACCCATATTAAGGGGCACTAGTTGTGTAGATGCACTAAGCTAGGTTGAGAGCAATGGCATCTTCTAAACCAGTAACCTCTAGGAGTTCACTTAGTATTCAGGAGCTAGTGAAAGAGCCCATGCTTGCCATACCAAAACACTATGTTCAAGTAGATCAAGAACCTTCAATCCTCTTGGAAGGAACTTCCTTGCCCACAATTCCTGTAATCAATATGCAACATTTGATTATGGAAGAAGCCAAATATTATGAACTAGAGAAGTTGCACTCAGCATGCAAAGAGTGGGGCATTTTTCAGGTTTTTTTTTTTTTTTTCCCCCCCCCCCCCTCCATCTTCGCAAAATTTTAGCTATGATAAGTTCTTCCCCAAGCCTAGATCATACGATTCGATCCATTGAAAAATTATTCTTGTCTTATACCTATCTCTCTTCATAAATTTCCCAATTCCTTCCGCGATCGAAAATTTGCATTTCATGTCCATCAATTTCTATAACTTTTTAAATGGAAAATTAGTTGGATATTTCAAAGATATAGTTGCTGCTAACCTAAAGATGAAAAGAAATAAACTGAAAAAAAAGAAAAACAAGTTATAGATTCGGCCAAGTTTAAACCATACAATAATTAAGCTTTGGTCTCTTCCTATTTGTTTATATGTATTTATATATATATATGTAGATATTTATATACAAAAGAAAAAGTAAATAATGCATAAATTAAATTAGAAGTGGAGTACTAACAGTTGGAATTATGTTTTTATATAGCTGGTGAACCATGGAGTTGATTCTTCATTAGTGGAGAAACTGAAATATGAGATTCAAGAATTCTACAAGCTCCCTATGGAAGAGAAAATGAAATACAAGCTAAGGCCTGGTGATGTTGAAGGGTATGGACAAACCCCCCTCTTCTCTGAAGATCAAAAGGTTGACTGGTCAGACAGATTTTATATGATAACTAATCCCAACCATAGAAGAAAGCCACACCTCTTGCCAGAGCTCCCTTCATCACTTAGGTGCTCTCTCTCTCTCTCTCTCCCTCTCTCTCTCTCTCTCTATATATATATATATATATCTCACACACACACGCACCCCTACACACACAGTATATATTTATTGTATTTATGCATTACTGTATGTTAATATGCATGCATGCATGCATATATGTGTAGATATTATGTATTAATACATGTATTTATGGATGTATACTTATATGTTTGTCTATCCTAGTTATATGTATGTCTATATATATATATATATATCTATTTCATCTATATATATCACTGCAGGAATACCTTGGAATCTTACTTATTGGAGTTGCAAAAACTTTCCAAAACACTACTTGGGATGATGGCAAAGGCTCTAAAGATTGATGAGGAAGAGGTAGAAGAGATGTTTGAAGATGGGATGCAATCAGTGAGGATGACTTACTATCCACCATGTCCACAACCAGAGTTGGTTGTTGGCCTTACACCGCACTCCGATGCTTCTGGCATCACCTTCCTTCTCCAAATCAATGGAGTGGAAGGCCTCCAAGTTAGAAAAGATAGAGTTTGGATCCCTGCAAACTTCCTTCCTGGTGCCTTTATGGTGAATGTTGGAGACATTCTAGAGGTTTGCATACCCTACATGAAAAGATCCCTCCCCCTTCCCCGTTATCTTATCCATCAACAAAATTAAATAAATTAAAGTAATCTGAAAATATATTGAATTTTGTCTGCATTTTAGAAACCTTACCTTACTTGGCTGCTGTCATTTTCAAAACTTATTTCTCGTTTCAATGTCCATTTAAAATTCACCTACCAAGGGTTACAATCTAGTAATACTATCATCTCCTGTTTTAAAGTAGAAGGTCAATGTTTCAAGTCGATCTTCACAAAAGCAAAAATGAGATAGTGAGTGTATTTTTTGTCATGGTAAAAAATAAAAAATAAATTTAAAATGCACATGCTAGGTACCTTTCAAAAAAAAAATAAAAATAAATAAAAGATAAATTCCTTTGCAGAGGTGAGAATGAGTATATCTGACCCTTTCTAGACCTTACAATGATAGACACTTATATTAACCTTTTTTAAACCTACTGCTCAACACAAGTTTTGCAGGATCATAACACAAACTCTTTTCTTTCAATTTCCTTTTGTTACTGATAGGCACTATAAGAGTGATGATTAATTCTTTTCTATAATTATACCCAGATTTTCAAGTTATGCAGCATCACTCATTTCAACATTTTGGGCTTTGTTATTGGTTACTAGTAAATTAAGTACAATCCTTAATATTTGAAATTCTGTAATAATTTTAAAAAAAATTAAAAAATTTAACTGAAATTTATATCAAAATGAAATTAAATTATGTGCTAGGAACGAGCTATCATGACTTGGATTTATTATTTATATCACTTACCTTGGTATTAGTGGCAAAAGACTCGTTTAATAATATTAAAAAAAAAAAAAAAAAAAATTCATTCTAGAGTTCTGAATTTTCCTTTTCCTTTTTCTTTTTCCACTATTTGGATTGTTACAATTAATTTTACCATCATAATGGCATTGCCCACTAATTTTTTTTTTTTTTTTTCATAGTTGATACTCACACACATATACCTCCATGGAGGCTTGAACCTTTAACCTCCCTTTAAAAATTAAAAGTCTGATACCACTAAACCACTAGCCCGTTGGTTCCACTGATCATATTAATCATAATCTTCTTCTTCTTTTCTTTTTTTTTTCTTTTGTTTTTTGAAGCAAATTGTATTCATCATAACAATAATTATCTTCTTGTGGGAAACAAAAAATTTCCTACATATGCACATCCTAAATGATGTTAGTATATTATTAGAAAATCCACAACCAAATCAAAATAT
Organism: Cornus florida; assembly: GCF_030987335.1. Classification (NCBI taxonomy): domain Eukaryota; kingdom Viridiplantae; phylum Streptophyta; class Magnoliopsida; order Cornales; family Cornaceae; genus Cornus; species Cornus florida. The sequence goes on from NW_026775577.1 coordinate 70,453,412, forward strand.
GTATAATTTTTGTCTTCTTAATTTCTTTCCATTTATTGTGTACGTAAATGTACAGATCTTGAGCAATGGTGTCTACCGCAGCATTGAGCACAAGGTGACAGTAAATCCAGTGAAAGAAAGGATCTCTATTGCTATGTTCTTCAATCCCAAGTTCCAAGCAGAGATTGGACCAGCAGCTAGTATTATAAACTCGGAAAACCCAGCATTGTTCAAAAGGGTAGAGATGGAGAAGTATGTCCAAGATTTTTTCGCCCGTAAGCTCAATGGAAAGTCGTTCTTAGAGCAAATGCGAATTGAAAATGGAGAAGACTACACTACTTGATGATGGTGATGGACTTGCTTAAAAAATAAAATGGTGTAAAATATTTCAAGGTTCTGGAGTCACATTTTGGAGAATTGCATCTTGTTTATTATACTAGTCTCTCTCCTACCACATTGCTGGTGGGATAATGTTGTTATAAATAAAATGGTGTAATGTATATTATGGTTTGTAGTTAAATCTTGTAAATGGTATGTCTTGTATATATAATGTTATAAATAAAATGGTGTAATGTATATTATGGTTTGTAGTTAAATCTTGTAAATCGTTTGTCTTGTATATATTTCTAATCTTATACCAGTCTCTATCCTACAAATTTTATTTTTTTCCGGGAAGTTGAAGTGTGTATACCATTGGACAGTCCCAAAAGAGAGAAGAAAGCAACCAAGGCAAATCCAGTTGATGTCTCAGGTTAAACAGGCACAAGACAAGTGCAGGCTAGGCCTAACAAATCAAAATACATGATGTTAAGGTAACAGGTCGTCCACAGTTTCCGATGACAAAACAGGTGAAGATTTGACCTCAACCATGGCGCGATCGGGAGGCTCTAGTGGTCGAATGAAACCCTCTGCCAAATCCCATTCGATCCAAAGAGACTCGACGAGTAGAAGTGGAGTCCTTTACTTGCATTGAAACCAATCTATTTCTAATTAAGTTGGTAATGTTTGTCAACAATGCCCTGTGAGATGAGCTCCGTGCCTTGAATGCTCTCTATTGTTGCGCTCTATCCAAATTCGATTCACAGTACTGGATAATGCAAACTTGTTGACGAAGTTCTAAAGTGTATTGGCTTTTCAGTGATATGAGGACCAAGTTACAAAACTGTCTTTATTTTTTCATTTTTTATTTTTTTTGGGTATTTTTTGATTTTTTAAATTATTTTATTTTCTCGGCTCGTTTTATGTGCCACGTACCGGTTAACTTGCCACAAAGGTTCCGAGAGTGGTTTGGAACATTTTTTTAAGTTTAGGACTCTTAAAAATGTATTTGGAGCCATTTTGACATTTTCTAGATTTTTGGACCAAGAGGTCTCTGGTAGGTCCCGCATCCCCATTTTTCCTATACAGATTTATTTTTTGGCATCATTATATTTCATATACTATTATTTGGTGTATATTTATGTTAGTATGTGACTTAATGAATATTTATAGCATGTACATACATACATACATACATACATACATATATATATATATATATATGCAAGAAATCAAACAAAAGAGATGTTTTGAACCTATTGGGACCCACCTTGACTTAAGGTGTATCTAAGAGGACTTAAAACCTCAAATTTTCTATAGAATCCTTTTCACTTCTCCCAGCCGAGCTTCACTTTCTCTCTCTAAAACTTCTTTCTCTTTCTAATCAAGCCATGATTTCATCACTTTTCTTTAAGATTTGGACTTTGCTATAGAAGGCAAACTTAACGAGCACGACGAGAGTTACAAGGTGATCGGAGCAAATTTCTATTTGGCCCACTTTGAAGATTTTGAAAATTTAAAAATTTTTAGGGCTTCTGCTTGATTTTGATGTAGAGGTCTATGAACCTCACACCCTTTGACTTTTGTGAGTTATTTTCTATATTTTGTGAATATAGCATGTTAACTTTATGATTTTTATTTATGATTATTAGAGTTTTTTTTATGTAAAACATGATGGTTGTTTCTTATGTGGTAATTGTGTTGATTTAGTTGTTTAATTGAATTATTGCAAAAATGAATATTTGAATTAAATGATGCTTTACAAATTTAACATGATATGGTTGTGTAGTCGATGATATAAGGATTATTGTGTTAATTTTTTTCCAAAAATTACAAATATGACTGTAGTTTAAATGTATGAATTTTCATAGCACTAAAATCACTACAAGAAAAATGACTTTTTACCACAGTGGAAGAGGCTTTCCACCACGGAAATAGCCATGGTAGTTAAGTAGAGACTTTCTACCACAGTACCACGATGTAGAACCGTGGTAAAAAATAAATTTTTTATCACGGTTCCGTACCGCGGAAGAAAGAAAGACTTTCTACCACGATTCTGCACTGTGGTAGAAAGTCTTTCTTTCTGCCACGGTTATGCACCATGGTAGAAAGTTTATTATGCATAACCGTAGTAGAAAGTGTTATATAATTTTGTTAAAAAATAAAATAGTGTAGCCCATTTGAAGCCTTTTTTTTTTTTTTTTTTTTTTTCCCCCTACTACTAGTCTTGCAAGGACCCCATAAGCAAATCCTAAATAAATAAAAAATCGTATCATAACCAAAATAATTTACAACTGACCAATAACATCATATATATATATATATATATATATATATATATATATATATATAACCAAATCCAAATCATTATTTTATACAAAAATTAGCCATATACAAATTTCAAATAAGTACATGATCCACACCTTATATATTTACTCAACCAAAATAAAACAAAAATTCTTTATATCTTCTTGCAACTTCTTCATGAGCTATACAAAAAATATAGCGGCTAAAAAAAAAAAAAATTAACCACAACCTGCAATCCTAACTTTGACCTACAAAGATGTAATAGTTGAAGTAAGAGAATTAACGTAAAGCAAGTTGTAAAGTTACCAAAATTAAACCAAAAAAAGCAAGCATTATAATAAAGGTACATTGAAAGATCTACTCTTCGTATTAACTCAAGCAAAGCAAGTATTAACATGGTTTTAACTTAAGCAAAGCAAGTTCAGTGTGTCAAGGAAATAATCCCAAAATTAAAGCTTAAGCATGGCTTATTTAATAGGTGATTGAAAGTACACAACCCTCCCAAATTGCTTACAAGAGGGAATGGGAGGGGGGGGGGGGGGGGGGGGGGGGGACTCTTCTTTTCTTAGGACTGAAACCTGACCAGGAGAACTTAAACCACCCTACAGATAACTTTACTGTAGTGTTATGACAGCAATGGCCAGTAGAGTTGCCACATCCAATTCAAAATCCGGGGGGGGGGGGGGGACTCTTCTTTTTTTAGGACTGAAACCTGACCAGGAGAACTTAAACCACCCTACAGATAACTTTACTGTAGTGTTATGACAGCAATGGCCAGTAGAGTTGCCACATCCAATTCAAAATCCGGTAAAGAGAGGCTATAATACATGTCTCTCTTTGCATTCTTCTAAATTATTTTGCATAATTAAATACAATCCTCTTTTGCATCCTTTTAAATCATTTTACATAATTAAAACACAAGTTCTCTTTATGCCCTTCAAATCATTTTTCACAAGTAATATGCAAGCATGCACATGGCACTTGTGTCTTCATTACTTACAATTTGACGATTAAAATCCTTGATATGGAAACGAATAAGAAAAGTGTGAGCTTTAAATATAATTTATAGTGTAGGATGAATTTAAGTTTTCCTGCAATGACACTACATTATTTACAGTCATTTTTGAAATATTATGTGCGCATATAGGAAATTCTACTTTCAATATACAAATTAACTACTTAAAGCCATTCTTCAATCTAGTGTTCTAATATGCCCTTCATAATAAAGCCCAAGTTGCCATTAACTGAGAACTAGCTCACACAACAAATAATTAATATATTTTACACATCTTCCTTGTGTGACTAAGTTTGTGTGTGTGTGTGTGTATATATATATATATATATCTAGAGAGAGAGAGAGAGAGAAGAGTGCTGGTTAGTATGAAATTTCAATTACTTAAATGAACTTGAGCTGGAAGACATTGACATGGTCCTGTTAGCTTCTAGGCAACTATATGGAAAAATATCACATTAATCCATACTTATTGAAGAAATTAAGAGCTTTAAATCATTAATATTTGAAATTAATCTAATGCCAGTGACTCGTGTAATACCCCTAATTTTAAAAGAATAGACTCGGTTTTTTTTTTTTTTTTTTTTTTTTTAATTCTTTAATTGATTTCTTGGCTATTTTTTAATTGTTTATATGAATTAATTGATTATATGTTTATTTGAAATACATGTTTAATGACGTGTATTTATTTACTTAAGTGTTAGGTGTTTTGATGTGTATTTGCTTATTTAATTGTTAGGAATTTTCATTAAAAAATAATGTTAGGAATTAAATATTTTAAATGTTTGTTTTATTTTATTTCATTTTATTTTAAGGGTTTTGGATAGTAGTCATGGCCCAACTAATTGGGTTCCATGGACTATTTGAATAAGGAGTTTAATGGGTACGAATAATTACCGATGGATAGTGTATATGTATATATATATAATTAAATAATACATATAGATTTAGGAAAAATCCTTTGGAGATAATCTAGTGTATTTATTTTATTGAGATAAAAATAATATACATAGATTATACGTAACTTATATTTTTAGTTACTTTTTTTTAGTGTTTTAAATTTTATTATTATTTTCTTTATTAATTAGATGTGGATTAGGAAAAGGAATATGATGAATATGTTGTGAAACAAAAGTTACGCAGGGTGCGGAAACAGTTAGTTGATTTTAATTGTGATTAACTCCTTTAACGACCTAGATCTGATTATTAGGTCAACTTACTCAATTTATGATTGATTAAATTATATGACCAATTTAAACATGCATCCACAATCACAAATATATAAAAAGTAAAGCAAGTCAGGGTTAGAAAGATTGCACCAGGATTTTAGCGAGGAAACCCCAGTTGATAAAAAAACGTTAACTATTTGCATGGGAAAAACCTCGTGGACTATGCAGTCCAAAGTAAACCAATCCATTATATTTGAAACAAAGTATACTGAATTTTGACTCTGGCTCACACCTTATCATTCTATACCACACCAACGGCTGACGATCCTCTGGCTTTGCGACTCCCCGTCCAACAACAACTCAACTTCAGGCTTATACTTAATATTTGTAGAAGATTAGCAGGTAGATCAGATAGCACTCCACGAATGCTCCAACCCTTCCAAAGTGTGACTGAGTTTACTTCTGTTCTTTAAGATTTGAATGCGATTGTAGAAGAATTAACTCTTGTTGATCATCCAGAATATCTGAATCTTCAATACAGCTCTAATTCCGATGAGATAGAGAACATCACAACTAAAACTAAATCACTCATGAATAAATATGTGTGCTCTCAAAAATAAATTCAGAATAATCAGATTTGATTTTCTGAATTTTTCTCTCTTTAAAGGCTTTCTCAAAATTTAGAATTGATTTTCTTTAAAACCCCCTCTCAACTAATGTATATGACATGGTTTATATAGAGTTTTGAAAGTCCTAATCCCTCAGAAAATATGATAAATTTCGTGCATGGAACTTGGAACAAAGTTGGAATCGAAAAGGAAACTTTCAGCAAAAAGGAAACTAAAATCCAAGTGCTACCAGAAGACCTTGAACCCGTTCAGCCATCTTGAACCGGTTCAAGATGGACAGTATTGAATCCTACAGATTCTTGAACCGGTTCAGCCCTCTTGAACCGGTTCAAGATGAGCAATCTTGAAAATTTGTGATATTTTGCAATTATTCTTGTTTCGAACCTTCCAGAAACCTTCCTAATTGTCCTCACTACCTCCCAACCTTCTTAGAGCATCTTTCTCATTATCTCAGAGTGTAGTAAAGAACACTTGACTGTCTTCTTCAAATCCGCATCCGATCTTCAATCTTTGAAAATTTTGAACCGAAAAATTATAATTCGATCGGACTTGTTTTGACAACGAAATAAGCCAATTATAAAATATAGATCGTACAATCTCCCCCTTTGGCAATTTCATGATAAAACCCTAAAACAATTCAGCAATCTACCCAAGCAGGAAAGTAAATTACATAGAATGTTAAAGGAATTAAAACGCGAAAACTTTCTTGAACCTTATGAAGCTTTGACACATGTAGCTACCTGTAATCTGCACATTAGCTCAAACACAACTACCCGTGAAGCTTAATCAAGAAAATAAACATAAGCATAAAAAAGCTAAACTAATAATGCCTGAATGTCAATGCAATGTAATGCACTGAACAATATTTCTCCCCCTCAATGCAAAATGTTTCTCCCCTTAATGCAAAAAGTTTCTCCCCCTTAATGATAAAACTCTAAACTCTTTCCCCCTTTTTGTCACAAATTAACAAGGGTCACAAGAAAGAAATTTCCTAGAAAGAGGAAGCAACCAACCATATTAATCTTGGAAATTGAAATTAATGAGTTTGTAGACTCCACAAGATTATATGAATCCACATAAATAACCAAGATCAATGCTATGAAGTTCCACAAACTTAGTAAGTGTAGTAAAAATCACCACCAAATTCCAAAAATATATGATTTATCAATTGTTCAGATTTCAAATAATAAATCAATGATATTACATATCCTTAGAAATTAAACAATCAACATGTGCAACAAACACATTTTTTTTTATCTCTTTTTGTGCTCCATTTTTTCTTTTTGCACATTGACGGCTTTCATGCTTATGGGCAGCCAGCTCTTTCCCTTATTCCCATTTGTTTTAAATCAAGGTAACTTTCGGACAATTCCTAAAGTTAGCCTTTTCCATCTCACCTTTTTCTAAATAGCAATTATTTTTCTTTATTTTTCAAACATTTTTCATTCAAAGCTGTTTTTTAATTTTCTTTTCTTTTCACTCTTTTAGTCTAAAACACATAAAGCAAGTTTAAATCATAAGACAATGATCAATCATAACAACATTATCTTTGACCAAAACAATGACATCTCAAGTAAATGTACTATCAATGATTCATTTACTATACGAAATAAGTAAAGCAAAACCAACTTCATCAAATCGTAGCTATTGTATGCTTTCCACAAATAATCCATGTGTCATAAAACTCCTTATTTTCAATATACTCAATCAATATGGTTTGCTTAACTTCCCAAAAACATAATCTAAACTCTCAAGATATGCATGAAAATCCTTTATAGACTATGGTCTTTGCAATGCATCTAATCAAGACAACAAACACCAATAGATTTCCTAAAATGAGAAAACTTAGGAGCATCTAATGGTTTAGTGAGAATATCAGCCAAATTCTGACCAGTATGCACTTTTTCCAAAGACATGACATTTTGTTCAACAAATTCTCTAAGAAAGTGATGTCGAATATCAATGTGTTTAGTCTTAGAATGCAAAATTGGATTCTTTGAAATATTAATTGTACTAGTATTATCATAAAAGATAGAAATAGTACCTTGATCAACTCCATAATCCAGAAACATCTGTTTCATCCAAAGCAATTGTGTGCAACCATTTCTAGTAGTAATGTATTCAGCCTCACAAGATGATAAAGATATGCAATTTTGCTTCTTACTATACCATGAAACAAGATTAGTACCAACATAGAAACAACCACCTGAAGTACTTTTTCTATCATCCTTGTTTCCAGCCCAATCAACATCAGTATAGCTGCAATCTCAGAGTTAGACTTATAAGAATAACGCAATCCATAATTCAATATACTATTGATATATCAAATAATGCGCTTGACTACAAGAATGTGTTGTTCTCTAGGATCAGCTTGATACCTAGTACAAACACTTATACTAAATAAAATATCTGGCCTGGTTGCTGCCAAATATAATAAGCTACCAATCATACTCCTATATAAGAAATGATCAACCTTGTTAGGATCAGAGTCTCAATCCAATTTGGATGAAGTACTCATAGGAGTTTGAATATGCTTTGAATCTTTCGTACCAAACTTCTTAACTAGCTCATTTGCATACTTTGATTGAGATATGAAAATCCTATCATCAAGTTGTTTCACTTGGAGACCTAGAAAGAAAGTCAGTTCACCAACCATGCTTATTTCAAAAGTTTTACTCATATCTTTAGAAAAAGTATGAACAAGGTTATCATATGTAGCACCAAAAACAATATCATCCACATATATTTGAACAACAAGAAAATCTCTTCCTTTCCTAAAAATAAACAATGTTTTATTTGCTCCTCCTCTTCTGAAGCCCTTCTGTAATAGATAAGAAGTCAACTTCTCATACCATGCTCTAGGTGCTTGCTTTAAACCATAAAGAGCCATTTTAAGATGAAAAACAAAATCAGGATTATGTGGATCAATAAAACCTTTTGGTTGTGCTACATAAACTTCTTTCTGCAAAATACCATTTAGAAAAGCACTTTTAACATCCATTTGAAACAATTTGAATTTAAAGTGACATGCAAGAGCAAAAAGAAGTCGAATAGACTCAAGTCTAGCAACAGGTGCAAAAGTTTCATCAAAATCAATTCCTTCAACTTGAGTGTATCCTTGTGTAACTAATCTAGCTTTTTTTTTTTTATCAAAAGACCATGTTCATCAAGTTTATTTTTAAAAATCCATTTGGTCCCTATGATATTAACATCACTAGGTCGAGGCACTAGTTCGCATACATAATTCTTCACAAATTGAAGCAATTCTTCTTTCATAGCCATAAGCCAATCAGAATTTTGAAGAGCTTCATCAACATTTTTAGGTTCAAACTGAGCCATGTGGCATGAGTGAACAATATCATCTACAATGCATGAGTGTCCTACATCATCACGGACTATACTCCTAGTACCATGCTTATCCCATGGACCTATCACATTATCAATTGGGTGACTCAATCTAACTCTAGAACTGCTGGATGTGGGAACATATAGAGATGGTGCAGGAATTCCTATAGGGTCATCAGTGGTGACCTCTAATTCCTTATCCTCATCTTCTTTAACCTCTTCACCTTCTCCACCTAAATCCTCAACTCTTTCTTCCTCATGAATTATAGTTTCTTTCCTTTCTCCTGCAATGTTAAAATTAGTTTCTTCTTCATCAAGTTGAGAAGAGGTTATCTTCGATTTTGTATCATCATATACAACACTTATAAACTTCATGACCACTTTGGTTCTAAGATTCAAAACCCTATAAGCCCGACTAGTTTGTGAATAACCCAAAAACACACCTTCATTACTTCTAGAGTCAAATTTTCCCAAGGGTTCCCTATATCTAAGGATATAACATTTACTTCCAAAGACTCTAAAGTATTTAACAGTGGGCTTTCTATTATACCACAATTTATATGAAGTCTTGTTAATTTCAGGCTTAAGATAAACTCTATTTAGGATATGACAAGCAGTACGTACCGATTCAGCCCAAAAGTGACTTGCAATCTTATTCTCTTGAAACAAAGTACGAGCCATTCCTACAATTGTCCTATTTTTCCTTTCCACTACACCATTCTGTTGTGGTGTTTTAGGTGCTGAAAATTCATGCTTAATGCCATTCTTATCACAATATTCAATAAACTTCTTAGGTTCGAATTCACCTCCATTGTCGCTCCTAATCCGATTAATTCGATATCCCTTCTCATTTGGAATAAGTTGGCAAATAGACCTGAAATTCACAAAAATATCAGATTTTTCTCTCAAATATGCAAGAAAAGTAAATCTAAAAAAATCATCAACCATCACAAGCAAATATCTTTTTCCTCCAATGCTATCCGGTGTTATGCGACCCATTAAATCTATACAAATCAATTCTAAAGGTCGAGTAGTGACTTTACGAATAAGTCTCTTGTGTGACATTCTAGTTTGTTTTCCTAACTGACATGGACCATATATTTCATTCTTAGGCATCTTCAATTTAGGCAAACCTCGAACAAGATCATTGTTAGACAAATTCACTAAATCATTATAATTCACATGTCCAAGTCTTTTATGCCATAAAACAGCCTCATCAGTAACTGCAGAAAAATACATAAGTAAAAGATCTGAAAACACAACATAGCAATTATTAGAAGTTCTAGTTCCTTTCAAGATGCATTCACCTTTTTCATTAGTTACAAAACACCCTTATTGAGTAAAATTGACTTGAAACTCCTCATCACAGATTTGACTAATACTCAACAGATTAGCAGCTAAACCTTTAACATATAGAACATTTTTTAACTCCCCAATTCTTGGAAATTTAATCTTACCTTTACCACTTACTGTAGAAGTTTTCCCATCACCAAAAGTAACAGTACCAACTGAACATTCCTTAAAAATGGTAAATAATGTTCTATCTCCTGTCATATGCCTAGAGCAACCACTATCAAAATACCAACCACATGGACCAAGTGCTCTAAGTGCAGTGTGCAGGGCAAGACACTTAAAATTCTCTTTCTTTACCCAAACAATTTTAGATTCATTATACAATGATTTCCCTATTGTTCTAGGCAAATTGTCATAAGGCTTAACAATCATAATCCTCTTCTTCCTCAAATTTGAACTTTCTAGATTTTTCAAATTATTTCCTAGTTCAATTTTTCTTTTTTGACACTTATACTTAATATGCCCTTTTTCACCACTAAAATGACAAGTTGAAATAAGTTTAGGAGAATTAGTAATAACACAAAGTTTGGTTTCAACTTCCACAAAAACATCCTTTAATTTTTGGAAATACAAATCCTTTGGAGTTGATGTCAAATCTTTGTTACTCATAACATTCCCAATCACTCCTTTCAACTTATCAATTTTGCAAGTATCAATATCAATTTTCTAAAAAGACTGTTTTGATTTAACAAATTCACTACTCAAATTATCAATTTTAAGCTCCAGTGATTTATTAAACAAATTTACCTCCTTAAGCTCCTTTTCTAGAAAATCAATTTTATGAAGAAGATTTAAATTTTTATGGCCAATTTCTTCCAAATTCTTATTAGAGACAGAAACTTTTAACTTATAAATATCTCTATCAAGTTCCGCAAGTTCTAATTTCTCTAACAATTTTTCAAAATCCTTTTTAAACTTTGACTACTCAATTTGTATGCTTGTAGCAGAATCAAAAACAGGAGGTAAAGATAACACATCAACAGATGAATTTTCAGACATGTTGCAAAAAGCAATAATCAATCAACAAATATGATCAACTCAGTATATCGAGTTACCCGCTCTTATACCTGATGAGCGCTGACAAGTGTGCTTTTAAACGCCTTAAGCTTGAATATTCTAGGACCTTTATCTATCTTATTTTTTCGTTTTAGGCTAATTTCGTGTTATTTCCCTTTTTAGGTCAATAAAATTAAAACGAGCTAAAAATGGTGTCTTAAGGCCTTTTTGGAGTCAAACTAAGTCTTCGTGAGAATTTGGAGCAAAAGAAAGCTGATTTGGAGCAAAAGGAGGCTAATGCTGAAAATTTGCCAAGTTGGCTGGGTACAACTTTTCTGAGATTGATCGAAGTTAGATCGATCAAACTTTTCTCAGATCGATCGAAGAAAAGTTGGATCGATCGAAAATGTGCTGTAAGCGAGCTGTCTTATTCCCGCGTGTGCCCAAAACTCCACCTACCACATAGTACGGGATTAGATATTTTTGGGGCTATATTTTTGACTTAGTGGCTAAGAAAAGGACCTTCTATATAAAGGGAAGTGACCCATTTTGTAAAGGAGCTTTTTATTATTTTATTTTTACATTGTAATTTTAATTTCTCTCTCTAGAAAAGTTAGAGATTAGGGTTAGAAGAAAAGAGGGAAGTGGAGACACATCTCAAGAACCTATCTCTAGATCCACACATACTCTCTCTCTAGAGCTTCAAAGAAGAAGATGGAACCATGTTTGGAGCTTACTCTTGAGGGTTTCATGACCACATCCACCTCCTCCATGATTGGCTAGATCTACACTTAGGGCTTGGATGAGCCCTAATTCTTGTGTAATCTAAACCCTTGTATTTCTATTTTTGGGGATTTATATATATTGTTGTGATTAGTGTTCTAACCTTGTGAATTTAATGAATCTTGGTATATTTTTATAATTTCTATGGTTTAATTCTTCCTATTAATTCTCAGTTTATTTACATGTCTATGTGTGATTAAATTAGGAATTATTTCTTACATGATTCATATGAATATTCTTTCTATTGATTCTCTATTTAATTACATGTTGTCTTATGTGTGATTATTTAGGAATTAATCTCTACACTAGATTTTCTATGTTGGTTGCATGTCTATGTGTGATTAATTAAGGATTTAGTGATAGCTAAGCATGTGTTTTCATTGAATGGGTTTGCCAATTAATTTAATGGATTATTCTTATGCTTGATGGGTTATTCTATAATTTAATTCATGCTTGTAGGTAGGTAGACAATCTATACTTGGTTTGATATTTCATGACTTATTATTGCAAATTCCATGATTCTCTAGATTGATGTGTGCTACAATTGTGACTAGTTTGATGGGTCATGCTTAGATTTGATGGGTTATTCTACACTTAGTTTATTTGTTGGTTAGGTAGACAATTCATACATGAATTTGATGGTCCATGCTTAATATTGCAATTGGTAGTCGCATTTTGTTCACAACAATGTATTCCTCATTAATGGAAAGCAAGTGGTTAATTATATGAGCTTAGTGGTGATTTCAACACCCTAAGACTTCTCTTCATATCTCTTAAATCCCTATCTCTCACTAGTTTACTTTACTTGCATTTTAATTTCATTGCACCTTAGTGTAATCAACCAATATCTCTATTTGCAATCATTTGGTACATTAGAGTTGAAGTTAAATTCCAACACGTATAATCCCTTGGGACGATCCCTACTCACTCTTGCTACATTAGTAGTAGTGGTGATAGTGGTTTTTATAAATTTAAACTTGACCTAAAAGGCTTTTCTTGAACTGCACATTTCCTACATTATTTTGGCGTTCACAAGCGGCCTCGTCAATACCAAATTGTCAAACAAGAGTTATGCGGGGTGCGAAAATAATTAGTTGATTTTAATTATGATTAACTCCTTTAACAACCTAGATCTGATTATTAGGTCAACTTATTCAATTTATGATTGATTAAATTATATGACCAATTTAAGCATGCATCCACAATCACAAATATATAAAAAGTAAAGCAAGTCAGGGTTAGAGAGATTACACCAGGATTTTAGCGAGGAAACCCTAGTTGATAAAATACGTCAACTGTTTGCATGGGAAAAACCTCGTGGACTACATAGTCCAAAATAAACCAATCCACTATATTTGAAACAAAGTATACTGAACTTTGACTCTAGCTCACACCCTATCATTCTACATTACACCAACGACTGACGATCCTCTGGCTTTGCGACTCCCCGTCCAACAGCAACTCAACCTCAGGCTTATACTTGATATTTGTAGAACAGTAGCAGGTAGATCAGACAGCACTCCACGAATGCTCCAACCCTTCCAAAGTGTGATTGAGTTTACTTCTGTTCTTCAAGATCTGAACGCGATTGTAAAGGATTTAACTCCTGCTGATCATCTGGAATATCTGAATCTTCAATACAGCTCTAATTCTGATGAGATAGAGAACATCACAACTAAAACTAAATCACTCATGAATATATATGTGTGCTCTCAAAAATAAATTTAGAATAATCAGATTTGATTTTCTGAATTTTTCTCTCTCTAAAGGCTTTCTCAAAATATAGAATTGATTTTCTCTAAAGCCCCTTCTCAACCAATGTATATGACATGGTTTATATAGAGTTTTGAAAGTCCTAATCCCATGGAAAATATGATAATTTCATGCATAGGACTTGGAAGAAAGTTGGAATCGAAAAAGGAAACTTTCAGCAAAAAGGAAACTAAAATCCAAGTGTTGCTAGAAGACCTTGAACCGGTTCAGCCATCTTGAACCAGTTCAGCCATCTTGAATCGGTTCAAGATGGATAGTACTAAATCCTATGGATTCTTGAACCAGTTCAGCCCTCTTGAACTAGTTCAAGATGAGCAGTCTTGAAAATTTGCAATATTTTGCAATAATTCTTGTTTCGAACCTTCCAGAAACCTTCCTAACTGTTTTCACTACCTCTCAACCTTCTTAGAGCATCTTTCTCATTATCTCAGAGTGTAGTAAAGAACACTTGACTTTCTTCTTCAAATTCACATCCGATCTTCAATCTTTGAAATTTTTGAACCGAAAAATTACAACTCGATTGGACTTATTTTGACAATGAAATAAGCCAATTACAAAATATATATCCCACATATGTAGCCTATAAATATATAACATTGGGTTGGAAAAAAGGGGCTAGAGTTATATCACGTATATTTTAGAGAGAAAGAGAGAGAAAGAAGGAGGAATGAGGAAGGAGGAAGAGGAAGAAGAAGAAGGAGGCTAGAGTTTTATCAAATCCTTAAGGCAAGTTCTTTCTTCTACACCTCTCTCTTAGATCTGTAATCTATATATCTCTAGTATAACTTTAGGGATGCTTAAAGGATAATTAAAATTGGATCCATGTTTTAATTAATCTAGAACTAGGTTTTATAAATTAGTTTGTTCATATTTGTTCTTGTGTATAAATTGATAAATTTATGATTTGATTGGATTACATTATGTTTTGTTATATGTTATACATAATGTTTTCATATATGTATATTGATGGAACATAGAAACATGCCTAGGATTCCTGAAAAAAATAAAGAATGAATGCATAGTGAAATTCTGGGTTGAGTCGCGTAATAGTGCTCAGACCGCTGTTACAGTGCTCGAGCCTTGGGGGTAAAGCTCGAGCCTTGGATGAAAAGCTCGTGCTTGTAAGGAAAAGCTCGTGCTTGTAAGGAAAAGCTCAAGCAATTGGTTGTAAAGCTCGAGCAATTAGATGTAAAGCTCGAGCCTGAGAAGGAAAGTGTGACGGCCTTGGTTTTTCAAGCCAGTGCGTCTTGTGATGAACCGAAGATTGATCCTATAACGAATCCGAATGCGGAAGCAAAAATAGAAAATAAGACTATAAGAAGTTAAAGTGACCTTCCATGAGGTCGTGGAACTCAATGAGAACTGAGGCGGAAGCAAAAGATTGAAAATACCCCTAGGGGCAAAATGGTATTTTTCTAAAAATATGAATTCGGGTGCCACTGAGCACATCACTGGAAAGACCACAAAAAACTAATAAATATGGACTCAAAAATCACATGATTGGGAGTTCGGACGAAGGAGAAACGGCATGACGAAGAAAAATGAGCACTTAAGGCTAAAAGGGTAAACTGGTAATTTTTTAGGAAGATCCAGGTGCAATGAAGCACACTGTTGGAAAGACAGCCAAAAATTAGTCAAGGTCAAAAAAAAGTTCCCTCAATTTGGAATCCGAACGAAGGAGAACGAGCGAAAACAAGAATCGACGTCACAATGTCGAGACGAGCACCCCACGAGCATCCTGACAAGCACCATGACATGCTAGGAGAAGAAAAGTTCCAGCTATAACTGAGAGTCGAAACGAGGTCCAAAACGAATTTTTCTAGAAAAACACGAAGAAGAAATCCCCCCCGAAATCAAGTTTTCTACCCGGCTACATGAAAGAAAACGAAAAAAAAACACAATGTAAAATACTCGAAATGCCCCTAGATCAGAAGAGGTCAAGAGGGCCTAAAAAGATGCTACAGTGACTGTCCCCATTTGAGATCAAAAATAGGCTATCAAACGAATTTTTCTGGAAACACACGAAGAAGAAACCCCTCCCGAAATCAAATTTTCTACCCAGCTACGTGAGAGAAAATGAAAAAAACACACTGTGAAATGTCCAAAATGCCCCTAGATCAGTAAGGGCTTAAAAACTCAAAAAATGCAACTTTGCACCATGTATGCATTTGACCCTAAATGCATTTCTAGGTTGAAACGAATGTGCACGCAAGTGTAATAAATGATTCTAAGTGCATGGGAATGATCTGCGGCTCCCGAGAAGCCCCGACTCAAAATCCGACCCCCTCATGGCCAAAAATGATAAAAATGAACTTGGAATCGGAATTTTGCAAACTAAAAATATAAAATAGAGTCAAATTACCGTTTGACCCTAGGTCACACTTCATACAAGATTTATAAGACTCTATGAAAGAATAAAAACGGAATTCCCACACCTGATGCAAAAGTAATGAAGCAATGACTTCTGAATTTTCAATATTTTCATAACATTTCATGAAATCAAGAAGTACATAAGATGTAATATAAATGTCATTAGCCTCTGGCCTCATCTCACACAAGTCAAATACATCATAAAAGGTGTACTTATGTACGCATTACATATATGGAATCAAAGATACAAGTTTAGACATATAAGGCTACAAAATGACATTTCATGCTAACATTTGCATGAAATGGAAACTTAAAAGCTACAAGTCATCCAAAGTATGATGAGTATCACGAACCAAGTCTTCATACCTGAAACAAATCCCCAGTAACTTCGGTGTGAGTAACATAAAGCTGCTCGTAAGAAATGAGCATGCATTGACCTAGCATTTTACAAAAATATCACCTTAAGGTGAAACAAGTTAAAGGGGCTCATACCACCTAACGTCCATGTCAAGATGAGACTCGGGGAGCATCCTAAGTTACCTTAGATCATTTATAGCATAACTCACATCATTCATGCAATTTAACAACATCAAAGCATGTTATACAAAGTAACAAGATATAGATTCTCAAAGTCCTCAACTTGAAATCTAAAATACGAAAACAACTAAAGTGGATCATGCCACCTAGCGTCTATGTTCTAAATGAATCTATAGGATCGTTCCTAAGGTACATTTGAACATCAAAACACAAATCACAATATCGATGCAATTTAACTAACATTGGAACTTCCAATACAATACATGAAACATGATTTCTCAAAGTTAACATCTTGAAACTCAAAAATGGGAAATCAATTAAGGAACAACAAGTTACGATATCATCTAGTCATTAACTTAAAATGAAAAGTGAAATCAAACAAGGTGGATACTTGGACATCACACCGGATCAAACCGACACCATAGTTACTTTAGGGTTACTAGCTCATGGGTAACCTCCCTATGTGCGCACTAGACTATAGAGGGACAATCCTCGTACTAGAACCATGTCCTAGCCATAGTCAAACAACGACATCCCCAAATTTTTAAAATCAACAAGTTATGTAGCAACAATATATCAACATGTATATACAAGATTATTAACTATCTACCATGCACAATCAAATTTGGAAACACATACAATACATGCACTAAGTCCACAACTACTATGGCGTGACAAATGTCAAATCTTTAGTGTGCGATTCATTACATGCTATGGCAATATATTTCAACATTGAATACATAAACTCATAAATCTAATACAAATCCAAAATCATGATTTAAATATATAACCAATGTCAAACACATGATTAAATCATTAACGCTATAGAAATGGAAATTAATTAAATAAACTAATTAATTTTTTTAAATTTCAAATCTCAATCAAATGACCCCTAATTTACACATGTTAAACAACATTGCATGGTCATTACATACATCCATTCAAAATCTTATTTAGGTCAATGGAACAACAAAGTAAAATTTAATTAAATCATGATAATTAAATCTTTAACTTCTAAAGCAACTTCAAATAGTCCCAAATTAATATATACGCTAGTAAACAAGTCCTAGTCTTTTCAAATATCAAGTTTAAAACACAATTAAGCCAATGAAACCCTTAAATCGATTTTAATTAATTCTTTTAATTAAAATATCTAGATTTTCATACTCATCCAAATGCTCCAAAATTAAAGTATGTTAAAGAGTATGCTAAGACTTAATTTAATAGCCTATCACAAGTTAATCTCATGCAAGGTACGACCATAATAATTAAACTTTCACAAAAGAAAATTATTAAATAAAAGATGAAATCTTTATTCAAATAATCCCAATTTAATATATGTTAACAAACATACCAAAACCTAATTTACTAGCATGCCACAATTTAATCCTAAGTTGAATATCATCATGAGAATTAAATCTTAAACATATAAAATAATTAAATTAAATTCTAGATTTTGAACAAAAGTATGAATACAAGTTGTATAAGCATCAATAGCATGCAAGACAACAAAAATAATAACCTATAACACCCCCTAACTCAATTTGAGATGAAAATCTCAAATGGCACCAAAATGAAACTGTGACGGCCCTGGTTTTTAGGCCAGTGCGTTAGTGATGAACTGAAAGGATGATCCGATAACGGATTTGAATGCGGAAGCAAAAATAGAAAATAAGACTCTAAGAAGTCAAAGTGACCTTCCATAAGGTCGTGGAACTCAACAAGAATTGATGCGGAAGCAAAAGATCGAAAATATGACAAATAAGCCCCAAGGGGCAAAATAGTCATTTCTGAAAACTATAGATTTGGGTGTCACCGAGTACACCGCTGGAAGGAAAATGAAAAACTAATCAAGATGGACTCAAGAATCGCATGATTCGAAGTCCGGACGAAGGAGAAACGACATGACGAAGAAAAACGAGCACTTAAAGCTTTAAGGGCAAATTGGTAATTATTCAGAAATATCAGGGTGTAACCGAGCACACCATTGGATAGACGACGAAAAATTAATCAAGTGAAAAAAAAAAAATTCACTTGAATCGGAGTCCGAATGAAGAAGAAAGGCCCAAAAGAAGAATTGACGTCGCGGCGGCCTGACGAGGGGCCATGACAGCCCCATGAGCACGCCCATGCGGGCGCCCATGCACGGGGCGCACGCGCTGGGTGCACACATGGCTGGCAGCAGCCCATAAAACTGCTGAATTTGGAGGCCTAAATGATTTTTTTTGCAAAAACACAAAGAAGAAACCCCCCTCAAAAATGAGTTTTCTACGTGACTCACAAGAGAATTCAAAACAAACTCACTGAAAAATGGCCAAAGTGCCCTCCCAAGAAATCTGGTCAAAAGAGCTAAAAAGCTGCTAAAATGAAAACTGGAAGTTGAAACTTCACGAGGGATTTTTGGTACCAAGATGATGTTTTCTGGAAAAACACGAAGAAGAAACCATCCCTAAAATCATGTTTTCTAATCAACCATGTTGAAAGAAGAAAATAAAACTGATGTAGAAGGTCTAGAATACACCTAGATCAGATTATGCAACAAAACCTCAAAATGAGTTTCTAGGAGGCTCAAATTGCCAAGGAAGAGGTTTTTCTTGAAAAAGATCATGCACGAAAATGTAACTTACCTATTTGGACACGCTACAATGGTCCATGGCTTAAAAATACCGCCGATGCAAAATCCGATCCCCCAACGGCCGAAAAGGCAAAAATGGACTTGAAATGGAAAACATGAAAACCAAAATTGACAAATGATTTCAAATTACCGTTTGGCCCTTGGCCACACTTCAAACATGATTTATGAGACCCTATGAAAGAATGAAAATGGAATTCCCACACCTGATGCAAAAGTTGTGACATAATATCTCATGAATTTTCAATATTTCCATAATGAAGTTTGCAAGTAAAAGTGCATAACATACATAATATATGATATTGGCCTCCGGCCTCATTACATACACATCAAAAGAGTGTCAAAAGGTGCACTTAAGTGCACATTACATGGCTTAAACAATAAGTACAAGTTTTGTCAAAATAAACAAAAGTAAACATGATATGTTAACATGTGCATATTCAATGTCATCAAAATTACTTCAAGACTTCTATCATGTCTAAGAGTGTTGTATATCCCACAACAAAGCTTCTTTACCTGCAAAACACCCAGTAGCTTCGGGGTGAATAAACAAGTCTAACAAGTTTATTCGTAAGGGACGAGTATGCATGACTCGATTTCCTTAGAGATTTTTAGGACTAATATGCTATAATTAGAAAAGGAATCATGCCACCTAACGTCTATGTCAAGATTAGACTCAGGGATCATCCTAACCTATCTTAGATCATTTCTAGCATAAATCACATCATCTATGCAATTTAAACAATATGGAAGCATGTTATACAAAGCAACAAGATAAAGGTTCTTAAAGGTATTAACTTGCAATCTAGAATACAGAAACAACTAAAGTGATCATGCCACTTAATGTCTATGTTCTAAATAAGTCTAAGGAATCATCCTAGGCCATGTTGAACAATTAAAACACAAATTACAATTTTAATGCAATCTAACCAACATTAGAACTTCTAATACAACATGTAAAGCATGGTTTCTCAAAGTAAACATCCTGAAACTTAAAATGAGAACACAAGTAAGAAACAACAAGTCATAACATCATCTAATTATCAACTTGAAATGAAATGCGAAATCAAATAAAGTGGATACTTGAACGTCACGCCGGATCAAACCGACAATGTGGTTACTTTAGGGTTACTAGCCCATGGGTAACCTCCCTATGTGCGCACTAGACTATATAAAAGGACTATCCCTCGTACTAGAACCACATCCTAGCCGTAGCCAAATAACAACCTCCCCAAGTTTCCAAAACCAACAAGTTGTGCAATAACGTATATATCAGCATGTATATACAAGATAATCAACTATCTACCATACACAACCAAATTTTGGAAACCTATACAATACATGCTCTAAGTCAATAACTAATATGATATGATGAATGTCGAATCTTCAGTGTGCGATTCGTTGCACATTATGCATGAAAGATGTTAAATACGTAATGTGCAAATCATTACACAAGGCAACAATATATTCAATAAGGAAAACATATTCTCATGAGTAAAAACATAGCAACTATGTTATCCAATGCTCAAAACATAACCAAATGAATATACAACAAGTCCATGCAACGACCCGGTCATTTGCCTTTCTTTCTTTTTTCCAGAAATTTTACGAATGAATTTTTTTCGTTTAATTTTCTTTTCTGAGCTCTGTTTAGTGTCACTTAGTGTCATCTCGAGTGCTCGGAATTGGTTCCTGAGACTCTTTTCCGTGGATTGACAACTTCCTTTGAGGATCGAGTCATTTTCACATTTTTCATTTTTCGACACTATGCGTTATTTCGTCCTTTTCCCTATTCTGTCTTATCTCCGTTTGTCAGCTTTTGGCACAACCTCACTTCTCATGCTCGGAGTTGATTTTTGACTTCACGTGCCTTCATCTTTAGTGGTTTCCACGAAATACGTATCTTTACTTTTGCAAGAAAGTACTCTGGTTGCTCTTGGTGTCCATAGGGGCACGGATGCAAAGTTGTTTGAAATTATTTTCTTTTCTTGGGGTGTTTTTCATAAATATCTTTTGAAGATATTTTATTTTAGGGGTTTTTAAGAAAATATTTTTGGAAGATATTTTCATTCTAGGCTATAAGTGCAGTTTTCATTTTTTGGAGGGGCCATTGTGCAATTAATGAAAGTTATTGCAAAATGTCTTGTTTTGAGCCTGGATCCTCGTACGGGATTTATTTTCACATTTCGTTGAGTTATGTACTCTAGGAATTTCCTCCTGGTTGATGTTTTCCAGTTTCAAGGTTTCTGGCCCTAGTTTTTGCCAAACTTGTTTTGGGCATAACTTTCTGCTCGGGACTCAGTTTTTGACGCTATTTCTTCCATTATTCATATTTTATCATTTTGAATCTTTTTTGTTCACAAAGTTTTGCCATTTGAGTGCGTCTGCTCAAATTTTACTTTTTCGGACCCGGCGGGGCCCGTTCGGGGCACTTTTTGAGATTTCTATAAAAGGGGGGTGAGATATTTCATTTTTTATCTTCTCCCATCTTCATGCACGACCTGGAGCTCCCATGGCAGCCCAAGGGGTACTGCCATCTTCTCTCTCCTCTTTTAGTTCATTTTTCCTTGATGGAAAGTCTTCGGCCTTAACGTTTGTTGTTCCCCTTGCCGTGCTCTACCTTTCTCCCTTATTAGAATTCAGTTTTGACCATTTCTTGAGTTTGGTTTTGAGGTCAAGTTATGATTTTGATGGGGCTTTCATGGGGGTTATGTTCACGGCGTTGTCCCCGACAAAACCTAGTAGTTTCGTCGGATTCGGAGCCGTTCCATTTTGATGGCATTTGAGATTTTCATCTCAAATTGAGGTAGGGGATGTTTTAGGTTTAAATTCTTGTTATATAGCATGCTTGTGATGCTTATACTACTTGTTTGCATGATTAAATATAAAATCTAGAGATTTTATTATTTATTTTTCTTGTACGGGATTTAATTTTCCCGGTTACTCATGACTTGGTTTAAACATGTAGCATGATTTTATATTGCCCCTTGACATGCTCATTGTCGTGTATTAAAATTGGAACATTTGAATAAGTATTAAAGATTTTATTTAATATTTATCTTAGGTGAAAGATTAATTCACATGGCCTTAACTAGCTTAAAATCAATATGTGTTAGCATATTAAATTAGGCCTTAGCATGCTCTCCAACATAGTTGAATTTGAAAGTGATTGGAGGTATTTCAAAAATTAGTAATTATTAATTAATTTGCCCCGAGTGCACTATTCACTCTATTTAAATTCCGACTTGTTATTCTTGATTTACATGCCATATAGCTTCACATATATTTGATTTAGAATATTCGGTTAGGTTTCGAAATCTTTTATTTAATTAAATTCCATGTTTAAGATTTAATCCTCATGGTGATATACAACTTGGAATTGTATTGTGGCATGCTAGAAAATTAAGTTTTGGTATGGTTGTTCACATGTATAAAATTGGGATTTATTGCATGAGAATTACAACTTTTGTTTTATATTTAACTTTGGTGAAGGTTTAATTCGCATGGTCGTAAATTGAATGAAATAAACTTGTAATGTGATATTACATTAGTCCTTGGTATGTTTTCCAACATAGGTTAATTTGAGAGCATTTGGTTAAGTTTGAAAATCAGGAGATTTTAATTAAAAGAATTAATTAAAATCTATTTTGTGGTCCCATTAGCTTAGTTAAGGTTTTAACTTGATATTTGTATTGGCCATGACTTGTTTACTAGTATATATTAATTTGGGACTATTAGAAGTTGTTTTAGAACCTTGGTAATTAAATTAGCATGATCTAATTAAAGTTCTACTTTGTTGTTCCAACAACCTAATTGAGTTTTAGAATGGATATAGGTGATGACCATGCCATGTCCTTTAACATGTATTAAATTGAGGTTAATCGAAATTGAATCGGAAATTTAGAGAATTTAATTGTGTCTATCTATTTAAATTTTATCAATTTGTTCCATGATCTAGTTGTGTTTTAGAAGTGGTTTCTATATTCAAATCATGGACTTAGACTTGTTGTATATTCATTTGGTTATGTTTTGAACATTGGATAACATAGTTACTATGTTTGTATTCATGAGAATATATTTTCCTTATTGAATATATTGTTGCCTTGTGTAATGATTTGCACACTTCGTATTTAACATCATTCATGCATAGCGTGTAACAAATCGCACACTGAAGATTCGACATTCATCACATCATATTAGTTGTGGACTTAGAGAATGGATTGTATAGGTTTCCAAATTTGGTTGTGCTTGGTAGATAGTTGATTATCTTGCATATTTATGTTGATATATGCGTTGTTGCACAACTTGTTGATTTTGGAAACTTGGAGATGTCGTTGTTTGACTATGGCTAGGACGTGGTTCTAGTACGGGGGATAGTCCCTCTATATATAGTCTAGTGCGCACATAGGGAGGTTACCTATGGGCTAGTAACCCTAAAGTAACTATGTTGTCGGTCTGATCCGGCGTGACGTCCGAGTATCCACTTTGTTTGATTTCGTATTTCATTTTCAAGTTGATAACTAGATGATGTTGTAACTTGTTGTTTCTTATTTGTCGTTCCATTTTAAGTTACAGGATGTTAACTTTGCGAAATTATGCTTTATGCGTTGTATTGGAAGTTCCAATGTTGGTTAAATTGCATCGATATTGAAAATCGTGTTTTGACATTCTAATAAAGCTTAGGATTGATCATATTGATTCATTTATAACATAGACGTTAGGTGGCATGAACCACTACTGTTATTTTGTGCTTCAGATTCTAAGTTGATGGCTTTGAGAACTTAAACCTTGTTGCATTGTATAACATGCTCTTTCGTTGTTGAATTGCATGAATAATGTGATTCTTGTTAACTTGTATTCAAATATGCTTTTGTTATGTTGTATGGATTACTCTAGACCTAGTTCAATTGTATTGAAAATGCAATTCATGTTAATATATGCTCGAGCATTCTTCTTGTCGTGTTCTTTAGATTATCCCAACCATGATTCGTTTCATACATGTATGTATATCATGATTCTTGTTGCTTAGACTCTAAGGTAGCTTAGGATGCTCACTGAGTCTCACTTGGACATAGACGTTAGGTGGCATGAGCCCCTTTAACATGTTTCACCTTAAGGTGATAAATTTGTAAAATGCTAGGTCGATGCATGCTCATCTCCTACGAATAGCTTTAGATACTGGGGCATATTTCAGGTACGAAGACTTGGTTCGTGAAGCCTAGCATTCCTTGGATGTCGTGTAGCTTTCAAGTTTCCATTTCATGCAAACGTTAGCATGAAATGTTATTTTGTAGACTTATATGTCAAAATATGTATATTTGATTCCATGTATGTAATGTGTACTTAAGTACACTCCTTTCAATGTATTTGATATGTATGAGATGAGGCCGGAGGCCAATGACATGTGTATTGTATTTTATACAACTTTTTAACTTCATGAAATATTATGAAAACCTTGAAAAATCGCAAGTCATTGCTTCACCATGGTTGCATCGGGTGTGGGAATTCCATTTTCATTCTTGCATAGGGTCTTATTAATCTTGTATGAAGTGTGGCCAAGGGCCAAATGGTCATTTGATCCTGTTTTGCATTTTTGGATTCCATGTTTTCCATTCCAAGTCCATTTTTGCCTTTTTGCCCGTTGGGGGGTCGGATTTTGCATCGGCTATATTTTTAAGCCATGGACCATTGTAGCATGTCTAAATAGGTAAGTTACGTTTGCGTGCATAGTCATTTCCGGGCAAAACCTCATCGTTTGTGTTTTGAGCCTCTTGTGAATTCATTTTGCATTTTTTTTTGCATATTCTGATCTAGGGGCATTATGGACCTTTCACCTCAGTTTTATTTTCTTCTTTGGACATGGTCGCTTAGAAAACATGATTTTAAGGGGGGTTTCTTTTTCGTGTTTTTCCAGAAAATGTCGTCTTGGTACCGAAAATCCCTCGTGAAGTTTCAGCTTCCAGTTTTCATTTAGCAGCTTTATGACCCTCTTGTTCAGTTCTGATCTAGGGGCATTTTGGAGATTTCACATTGAGTTTTTTTCGATTTTGTTCGTGCTGTCGGGTAGAAAACTCGATTTTAGGTGGGGTTTCTTCTTCGTGTTTTTCCAGAAAAACTCGTCTTGACATCCGTTTCAAGCCTCAATTCTGGGTAGATCAAAAAAAATGTAGCAGCAGCTAAGGGCTGCCACCAGCCATGTCTTTAGGCGCCGGCATGCACGCCGGTGGGATCGCGCATAGGCGCCGTGTGCGCCATGGCCCCTCGTCGGGCCGCCGCGACGTCAATTCTTCTTTTGGGCTTTTCTTCTTCGTCCGGACTCCGATTCAAGTGAATTTTTTTTTTGAACTTGACTAATTTTTCGCTGTCTTTCCAACGGTGTACTCGGTTGCACCCGGTTCTTCCTGGATAATTACCAGTTTACCCTTTTTGCTTTAAGTGCTTATTTTTCTTTGTCATGCCGTTTCTCTTTCGTTCGGACTCCGAATCGTGCGATTCTTGAGTCCATCTTGATTTGTTTTTCGTTGTCCTTCCAGCAATGTGCTCGGTGGCACCCGAATCTATAGTTTTTAGAAATGACTATTTTGCCCCTGGGGGCTTATTTGTCATATTTTCGATCTTTTGCTTCCGCATTAGTTCTTGTTGAGTTTCACAACCTCATGGAAGGTCACTTTGACTTCTTAAAGTCTTGTTTTCTGTTTTCGCTTCCGCATTCGGATCTGTTATCGGATCATCCTTATAGTTAATCACAGGACACGCTGGCCTAAAAACCAGGGTCGTTACAGTCCATGTCCAGGATTTTGATATAGAAACGAATTTCAAACACAATTAAATCCATGGCTCAATTAGATAGAATTTAATTAAATAAAAATAATTAAATTCCCTAGATTCTAATTCAATTCCAAATAACCTCAAATTAATACATATTAAAGAACATGGCATAGTCATCACCTATATCCATTATAAAACTCAATTAGGTTATTGGAACAACAAAATAGAACTCTAATTAAATCATGCTAATTTAATTACCAAGGTTCTAAAGCAACTTCAAATGGTCCACAATTAATATATATTAGTAAACAAGTCATTGCCAATACAAATATCAAGTTAAAATCTTAATTAAGCTAATGGGACCACAACATAGATTTTAATTAATTCTTTTAATTAAAATCTCTAGATTTTCAAACTTAACCAAATGCTCTCAATTTAACATATCTTAGAGAACATGCTAAGGATTAATGTAATATCACATTACAAGTTTATTTCATTCAATTTACGACCATGTGAATTAAACTTTCACTAAAGTTAAATATAAAATAAAAGTTGCAATTCTCATACAATTAATCCCAATTTAATATATGTGAAAAACCATACCAAAGCCTAATTTTCTAGCATGCCACAATTCAATTCCAAGTTGTATATCACCATGAGGATTAAATCTTAAACAAGGAAATTAATTAAATGAAAGGTTTCAAAACCTCACCGAATATTCTAAATCAAATATATGTGAAGCTATATGGCATTAAGATCAAGAATATCAAGTCGAAATTCAAATAGAGTGAATAGTGCACTCGGGGCAAATTAATTAATCAAGTTAATTAATAATTACTAATTTTCAAAATACCTCCAATTACTTTCAAATTCAACTATGTTGAAGACCATGCTAAGGCCAAATATAATATGCTATCACATATTAATTTCAAGCTAGTTAAGGCCACATGAATTAATATTTTATTCAAGATAAATATTAAATAAAATCTTCATTTCTTATCCAAATGCTCCAATTTTAATATATGTTAATCAACATATCAAGGTGTAATATAATGTTAAGCCATAAGTTTAAAACATCCTATAACTCACCGGGAAAATTAAATTTCATACTAGAAAATAAATAATCAAAAATTCTAGATTTAATATCCAAGCATGAAATTGAGTTGAATAAGCATCACAAGCATGAAATAGAGTAAGAAAGTAAATTATAACACCCCCTACCTCAAATTGAGATGAAAACCTCAAAGGCCCACCGAAAAAAAAAGTGTTCCGAATCCGCCGAAACCGAAGGGTTTTGTCGGGGATAACACGATCTACATGAATCCGAAGGAAGCCCCATGAAAATCACAACTTGACCTCAAACCCAAACTGTAATGACCCAGTCATTTTTCTTCCTTTTCTTTTTCTTAGATTTTAATGGATATTTTTTTTTTCCGTTGTCTTTTCCTTTTTGGGTTCGGTTTTTCATCACTTGATGTCGTCTCGAGTGCTCTGGAATGATTTCTGAGACTCTTTTCCTTGGATTGACAACTTCCTTTGGGGATTATGTCATTTCCACATTTTATTTTTCCGAACACTATTCACATTTTGTCTTTTTCTCGTTTATCCATTTTCCTTGCACAACCTCACTTTTTGTGCTCGGATTTGATTCCGGTTTTGCATGCATTTATGATATTTAATTTCCATGATAGTGGTATTTTTACTGTTCTAGAAAAGCATGTTGATATTTTCAAAAAGGACCTTTTTTGCAATTTTTGAAAAGTGTGACAAGTGTCCCACTCTCATTGGTCCACTTGTTGACATTTGTGTGGAAACACTTTAATGCATTGGATGATGACATTTGGAGGGTGAGGATTCACCCACTTGTTGGCCTAGTATTGGTGCACTTGTTGGCTTGGATGGTTGACAAGTGTAGGTGTGGGATTAAGCCTTGGAAGGAGCCATGGATTGGTGATAAGTGTAGGTTCACAATTTAGTCTTGCAAATATCTTTGGGCCACTTGGGATTATGGTTTTAAAGGAGGGTTTTTGTGCAATTGACCATAGATGTGTGTGTTGACCATGGTGTAAGAGCACATAGTGAGTGGAGGATTTCTATTTCCTCCACTCACACTTAACCACATTATTTCATTCTCTTCCTTACAAGAAAACCCTAGCCTCCATGGATGGAGCTTGAAGCCTTTAGCATTGACCTTGATCTTTGAGGCCCATTCACTTACTTTAGACCATAAAGCTTGAATACTTTTTGTTCCCCTCATCCTCCTCTTTAAAACACTTGAATGATCTAGCCTAACTCCTAGTTTTGCTTTGGTATCTAGAGATTCAATTCTCTAGTGAGGTATTAATCAATTATTTTGAAGTATTTTTATGTCATTATTGAGTGTTTTACATGCATGGAAGAGAAGGACTTGTATTTTGCCCTTAAACTATTTTGACATGAAATTAATCTTGTCAAATTAAATATAGAATATGAAAATATACTCAATTAGCTTTCATTTAGTTTTGGTTTCATATAATTTGGATTTAAAATGAATTAGTTATGAATTTTTGAAGTTGCAAGCTAGTTGTTGAAATTTGAAGCTTTTCCTTTTCGGTCCGGAAATAAATTTTTATATGGAGCTGTGGTGCTTCAATTACCTTGAAATTTTTACTGGAACTTCCTACACAGGTTTTACACTACTCAGAATTTTTTCAAGATTTTAGAGCATTTCCAAATTTTTTTAAAAATCCAAAACTATCTGCTGTCCATGTTTTTATTGTAGCTGGAAAACATATTTTTAGATGATTTATTTTACTAACCTTTTGACATTGGATCATGGCTTAAATTTTCAGTTTTACACTATCATATGTGTACTTCCAAAATAAATTAGGTTTGTCCAATTTGGTTGTCAAATGAATTTTTCATGAATTTTCAAAGTTGGAAGGTATAGGCTGAAAATGTGTTTTCTGGGCAGAATTTGGTTCAAAGTTGTGGGTCAAAATTGTTTCAATTGGGAAAATATTTTGTTAAACTAAATTGATATTATCAAATTACAGTGTTTAAGCTTTCATTGGGCTTTGGATTCATTCAATTTGGGTTAGAATTGAATTTTTTATGAATTTTACAAGTTGAAGGTAGCAAGCTGAAAAATCTGTTTTGCGGACCGAAAATTTGGGGCGATTTCATTTCGGTGGTAATTGGGATTTTCATTCCAATTAAGGTAGGGAATGTTTTAGGATTATTTGTGTGTTATATTATGCGTTTGCCATGATTATACAACATTTATGTATACCTTGTATCAAATCTAGAAAGTTAGTAATTTTTATTTCTTTGTATAAAATTTAAAATTTATGATGATGTATAACTTTGATTTGAATTGTGACATGATAGGAAATTATGCTTAGATATGTTGGTTAACATATATTAAATTTGGATCATTTGATTAAGAATTACAATTTTTATTTAATATTTATCTTTAGTGAAAGTTTAATTCACATGGTTGTAGCGAGTATTAAATCAAGTTGTAATGTGGTATTTAAATAGGCCTTGGCATGTTCTCTAACATAGATTAAATTGAGGGCATTTGGAATTGTTTAAAAATCTAGAGGAAATTAATTAATTAGCTTGATTAATTTTGTTTTAAGTGTTTTAATCACTTAACTTGTTATTTGATGTTATATATATGATGACCATGACATGTCTTTCAATATATATTAAATTGAGGTTATTTGGATTAACTTGGAATTTGGAGAATTTAACTATTTGTGTTTAATTAAATTCTACTTTATTACTCCATTGATTTAATTGCATTTTGGAAGTTGTTTCTATATTTAAATCATGGATTTGGATTTGATGTATGTTCACTTGATTACTTTTGAGCATTAGATAACATTGTTGTTACTTTTATATTCATGAGAATATGTTTTTCCTTATTAAATGTATTGTTACTATGTGTAAGGAATTGCACACTTTGTATTTGACATTTTACATGCCATAGTAGTTGTAAATTTTGAACATGTATTGTATAAGTTTCCAAAATTTGGATTGTACTTGGTAAATAGTTGATATTTTGTATATACATGTTAATATATATACGTTGTTGCACAATTTGTTGATTTTGGAAACTTGGAGATGTCGTTGTTTGGCTACGGCTAGGACTTGGTTCTAGTACGGGGGATTGTCCCTCTATATAGTCTAGTGCGCACATAGGGAGGTTACCCATGGGCTAGTAACCCTAAAGTAACTATGTTGTCGGTCTGATCCGACGTGACGTCCGAGTATCCACTTTGTTTGATTTCGTATTTCATTTCAAGTTGATAACTAGATGATATCGTAACTTGTTGTTCCTTATTTGATTTCCTATTTTGAGCTTAAGATGTAGCTTTGTGAAAGTATGCTTCATGCGTTGTATTGGAAGTTCCATTGTTGGTTAAATTGCATTGATATCATAATTTGTGTTTTGATGTTCAAATGTAGTTTAGGAATGACCTTATAGATTCATTTTGAACATAGACGTTAGGTGGCATGACCCACTCTTGTTGTTTTCGTATTTTGGATTTCAAGTTGAAGACTTTGAGAATCTATATCTTGTTGCCTTGTATAACATGTTTCCATGTTGTTTGAATTGCATGAACAATGTGATTATGATATAAATGATCTAGGTTGCTTAAGATGCTCCCTGGGTCTCATCTTGACATAGATGTTAGGTGGCATGAAACCCTTTAACATGTTTCACCATAAGGTGATAAAATTGTAAAATGCTAGGTCGATGCATGCTCATCTCCTACGAGTAGCTTTATGTTACTCTCCCCTACGAAACTGGGGCATATTTCAGGTACATGACTCAGGATTTGAAGATTCCATTGCTCCTTGGATGGCTTACAGTTTCTAAGTTTCTATTTTATGCAAGTGTTAGCATAAGATGCCTCTTTGTAGCCCTATTTGTTTAAACTTGTATTCGTTGATTTGTATATGTAAAGTGTACGTAAGTACACTCTTTTCAATGTATTTAACATGTATGAGATGAGGCCGAAGGCCAATGAATTGTATCTCGTTTTCTATGCACTTTTGTTTTCAAAGTTTATTATGAAAATATTAGAAAACGTTAAGTCATTGCTTCATAACTTTCGCATCGGGTGTTGGAATTTCATATCTTTTCTGCCCAGACTCAGAATCAGACGATTCTTGAGTCTAATTTTGTTCATTTTTCATTGTCCTTCCAATGGTGTGCACGGTGGCACCCTTTTCAGTGAGAAATGACCATTTTGCCCTTAGTTCATCTCTTTTCGGGTTAGGCATTCTTGCTTCATTTGCTTGGCTCATTTGAGTTCCAAGGCTTCATGGAGAGTCATTTTGGGGCCTTAGGATGACGTACATCTCTTGAGGTCATTTGGCTTCTCTCGCTTCCGCATTTCGGGTCCGTTATCGGATCAACTTCCGGTTCATCACTGACACACCGGGTTGAGAAATCTGAGTCGTTACAGGTGGTATCAGAGCTCCTAGGTTTGAATACCTTGGATGACGGGTTTTGGGTGCATATCATGCTTATGTTGCCATACTCTATGTGTTTATATGCTTCATGATAACATGTTTTGGTTTGATAACATATTTATGTGCTTACGTGCTACATGTGGTATGCTGTTTGTTTAGCATGATTTAATTATTATGTAAAGAGCATGACATATGATGTATTCTAGATCAGATTTGTATATGCATAACTGTGTTGCATATTTGGCATGACTTGAGATTGGTCATTGAGGCTCGATTGAGGTTAATGGTGATTGTAGTCACGGTTGTATTGTAGTTTAGATTGTTGTTGACCTAGAGTTGGTATTGAGGTAGGTGGAGAGACACCTTTTGTTTAGGCTCTCGTGGGGTGAGCCATTAGGCATAACCGTAGTACTGGATTTGTTAATTTTAGGCCATGGTTAGGTTTTGGACCTTTTGGGATCCTTGGTTGTTTTAGAAGGTTCCTCTGAGATTGCAATTTTCGTGGGAGGGTATGTTGTGGGCGGGTGCATGACATTGTCATACTACCGTACTGGCAAGCTACGAGTACAGTTTGGATGGAATCAGCGTTAGGTTTTGTTTCGACAGGTGTAGTCCTTTTGATCGATAATGATGACGGTTATTTTAGGGATTAGTCGTAGTGATCAATTTGGTTGTCTGATTGTATGGCTAGAGTTGCCATTTTCTTTTAGTTCTCCTTGCGATGACGCTTTTGGGGTCAAGTCGATTGATAGATGCTTCGGGTAGAGAGAGCATTACATTGTTAGTGTCACTTATAGTGTCACCCTTAGATTCAGAGATGGATTGTAAGAGTCTTACCATTGTGGTAAGGGCTCACGTTTGTTTTGAGACAGGTTGTTGTTGCATTGGTTTTTGGAGTCAGTGTATGGCTAGGATTGGTCCTTTCTTTTTACCTAGGCACTCTAGGACATGATGTCCATAGGGTTCATTGTTGCATCACTTTTGGTTTCTGCAGTTTCATTTACTACCATGTTAGTAGTATGATTTATGATATTGTGATGCATAAGTAGGTGGAGGTCTATCCACGTTTGCCTTCTTGTTGTGTGGCAATAACATGCCTTTCTTATATGCTTCGAGATACCATGTTGTTATTGCGCTTTAATGACATGCTTTTGTGTTTATGTGGAGATGTGCAGCATGTGCTTTTGATTTTCATCTATGTAAGTAGATTTTCTTTCTGGTAGTTGCATTCCTTGTCATATGCATGACTTTCAGGTTTGGTTTTCCCATTCGTTTCCCTTGGTCGCACGTAGTCTGTATGTGGGTTTCCACAGTGGTTTTGTGTTGGTTCGTGTTAGGGACTTCACAAGGAGTGAGTCTCTTCCCTCCATTGCGTTGTGCATTTTTTTGGAGTCGGTTGGTCCATGAGGATCATCGTTGTTGTCTTGAGTCCTTGGTGAGGATTTGATAGATTTTGGTCGACTTATTTCCATGTAGGAGGTGAAGTCGTTGACTTTGTTGTCTTTCATTTCAGAGATGAAGTCGTGGTGTTTTCCTTTTTAGGACTGGTGGTCCCCTTTCTTTTATGTCTTCCCTTGGGGAGTTCCTGCCGTGGTTGTTAACGGTTGTGGTGCTCAAGTGAGTTAATTGGTGTGAGATCATTTTACGGAGACTTATGTCCATATCTTTGAGGATTGTTTGATTCGTGAGGTGAGCTCGATGCTTTTTTGAGAATGTCTTTTGGAGAATTGTTCCAGTTTTGGAGGCCTGGATGTGGTTGGCTCTTAGGAGGAGTTTTGGAGGATCGTTGTTGGATATGGCTTGCTTGTAGAGTTTTCTCGTCTTAGTTATGACTAGGCATGGCCTTAAGGAATCGTAGTTCCAGTGGTTGTTTATAGATGGATCGAAATTGAGGAATTTTGATTTAGCTTGGTGTTGTCAAGTACGATTTTGAGAGACTTGCTCTATGACCTTGGTTGTCAAGATTTTGATGTGTCTGCCACTTCGTGGACTTGTATTTCGAGGATCTAGTTATCCGTGATAGGGATTTTGATCCGATGTTTGATTACGGTGAGTAGTCTTATAGTTGATCTATTTTAGGATGATATCTGGGATTTTGGAGATGCTGTTTTGCTTATTAGACTTTGGATTCGTAATTGATGTTATTGATAGTAGTGTTTTGAGATGTTAAAATTGTTGGTCTTTTTGTATTGAGGATTTAAGGCCTTAAGCGTAGCGGTACCTATGGCATTGTTGTCAGAGTTTTGGGATTGGCCAGGATGGTCCGGCCGGACATCTTTGGACTATATCTCAACTCTCACAAAATGTTGGTTTCCGTAGTGCTTTTGGTAATGATCATTTTTGACATTGAAGTCATTTGTATCGAGAGGTTTCATGGGTAGACCTAGTGGAGACAGGTTATGAATTGGTGCCTTATACTATCATGCTACCGTACAACTTGTGTGCTGTGGGCAGGTGCTAGTTGCCGTCGATGCTACCTTACTGACGAGTAAGTGTGGGCAGACACTAGGAATTGTCATTGCTACCACACATTTGAGTATGTCGTGGGTGGGTTCTGGTCGCTATTCATACTGCCATGTCATCTTTGTTTAGTACTTTGATTTTATTCATGGATATCTTGGAGTTCTGTTGGTGGTTGTTTTTGGTTCCTTATGATGGTTCATCAGGAGGGGTGCTTTCAATTGTTGTCTTCCGTTCCCTCGTCTGGCCTTAAGTTCTGTGTGTGAGTTTCAACTTGTGGTGTGGCCACGTGATCACTTTTCTTTTGAGGTGTTGTCCTGTCGTGAGCACGTGGGTGCGAATGACATGGGGTTGTACGTTGTCTTCAGTTTTGGGATTTCTTTCGCAGCATGTTGTGAGGGATACTCAGAGATGTACTCCGTAGTTATCCTGGTTTCGCCTTTTTATTTTGTTGGGGCTAGATTTTGGGGACGAAATCCCTTTAAGGTGGGAAGGTTGTAATGACTCGGTTATTTTTCTTCCTTTTCTTTTTCTCAGATTTTAACAGATATTTTTTTTTTTTTTCCGTTGTCTTTTCCTTTTTGGGTTCGGTTTTCATCACTTGATGTCGTCTCGAGTGCTCTAGAATGATTTCCGAGACTCTTTTCCTTGGATTGACAACTTCCTTTAGGGATTGTGTCATTTCCATATTTT
This sequence comes from Cornus florida, assembly GCF_030987335.1. Lineage (NCBI taxonomy): Eukaryota > Viridiplantae > Streptophyta > Magnoliopsida > Cornales > Cornaceae > Cornus > Cornus florida. Next base: position 70,488,005 of record NW_026775577.1, read on the forward strand.
ATTTTTCCGAACACTATTCACATTTTGTCTTTTTCTCGTTTATCCTTTTTCCTTGCACAATCTCACTTTTTGTGCTCGGATTTGATTCCGGTTTTGCATGTATTCATGATATTTGATTTCCATAATAGTGGTATTTTTACTTTTCTAGAAAAGCATGTTGATTGCTTACTTCTTTCATAAAAGGGCATTAATGCATACTTTAGTGTAATTATTCTTAACTTGTGGGGTTTTAGTGTAGTTAAATAAAGTAATTATTTTTCATCTTGGGGACCATTTTGCAATTAAATTTGGAAGATATTTTCAAAAAGGACCTTTTTGTAATTTTTGAAAAGTGTGACAAGTGCCCCACTCTCATTGGTCCACTTGTTGACATTTGTGTGGAAACACTTTAATGCATTGGATGATGACATTTAGAGGGTGATGATTCACCCACTTGTTGGCCTATTATTGGTGCACTTGTTGGCTTGGATGGTTGACAAGTGTAGGTGTGGGATTAAGCCTTGGAAGGAGCCATGGATTGTTGACAAGTGTAGGTTCACAATTTAGTTTTGCAAATATCTTTAGGCCACTTTGGGATTATGGTTTTAAAGGAGGGTTTTTGTGCAATTGACCATAGATGTGTGTGTTGACCATGGTGTAAGAGGACATAGTGAGTGGAGGATTTCTATTTCCTCCACTCACACTTAACCACATTATTTCATTCTCTTCCTTACAAGAAAATACTAACCTCCATAGATGGAGCTTGAAGCCTTAGGCATTGACCTTGATCGTTGAGGCCCTTCCACTTACTTTAGACCATAAAGCTTAGAATACTTTTTGTTCCCCTCATCCTCTTCTTCAAAACCCTTGAAGGATCTAGCCTAATTCCTAGTTTTGCTTTGGTATCCAGAGATTCAATTCTCTAGAGAGGTATTGATCTATTATTTTGAAGTATTTTTATGTCATTATTGAGTGTTTTACATGCATGGAAGAGAAGGACTTGTATTTTGCCCTTAAACTGTTTTAACTTGAAATTAATCTTGTCAAATTAAATATAGAATATGAAAAATATACTCAATTAGCTTTCATTTAGTTCTAGTTTCATGTAATTTGGATTTAAAATGAATTAGTTATGAATTTTTGAAATTGCAAGCTAGTTACTGGAAATTTGAAGCTTTTCCTTTTCAGTCCGGAAATGAATTTTTATATGGAGCTGTGGTGCTTCAATTGCCTTGAAATTTTTACTGAAACTTCCCCCATAGGCTTTAAACTACTTAGAATTTTTTCATGATTTTAGAACATTTCTAATTTTTTTTTAAAATCCAAAACTATCTGCTTTCCATGTTTTTATTGCAGCTGGAAAACATATTTTTAGATGATTTATTTCATTAACCTTTTGACATTGGATTATGGCTTAAATTTTAGATTTTACACTCTCATATGTTTACTTCCAAAATAAATTAGGTTTGCCCAATTTGGATGTCAAATGAATTTTTCATGAATTTTCAAAGTTGGAAGCTACAGGCTGAAAATGTGTTTTCTGGGCAGAATTTGTTTCAAAGTTATGGGTGATGAGCACTGAAAAGTGCGTATTTAAACCCGTTAAGCTTAAGCATTCTAGTACCTTTATCTATCTTACTTTGCCGTTTTAGACTTTTTATGTGTTATTTATATTTTCAGGCACTAATCCCAAAATTGAGCTAACTCAGCCAAATAAGAGCTTAATTGAAGCAATCCTGAGATAAACCAAAGGAGGGAGCAAAGTGGAGAAAGAAATGAGCAAAAAGGAATTAAGTTGTGTAGCTGAAAAGTTCGATCGATCCAACTTAGAGTTCGATCGATCGAACATTTATGATCGATCACAGCACTTCTCGATAGATCCAACCTTGGCCTTTGCTGAAATTCCAAGTTCGATCGATCCAACATCACCTTCGATCGATCGAACCCTATTTTGTCCTATTCAAATGATTGATCTTATCCATAGCTGTACGCCTACCAACCACTTTTGTCCTTTTCCCCATAAATATCTTCGAAATATCTCAACCTTGTCCTTATCCGGAGGAGTCAGACCACTTCGATCGATCCAAGATGTAGTTCGATCGATTGAACCCATCTTCGATCGATCCAAGTTAAGGTTCGATCGATCGAACTTCCTCCAGCGAGAAAAAGTTAAAGTCCAGCTCATTTATTCCGTCCTTCACCCAATCATTGGAGAATATGCCTTGCACGACCACAGCTCATCATAGGATGTATTTAACCTACCTATATAAGGAATATGATACACTTTTTGGGGAGGAGTCTAAAGTCTCTTGTCACACATTGAAAATCACCTTGGAGGCTATTCTTGGAGAGGAAGAAGGGAGGAAGCTAGAGCACCATTGGAGGAGATCTTCACCAACAAGGAGCAGCCATGGAGTTAGCCCTTGAGGGTTGGATCATCACTACCATGAGTGGCTAGACATCTTCTTGGGGCTAGAGTTAGCCCCAAGCATGCTTTCTATACTCTAATCTTATGTATTATTGAGGGATTAGTGTTGTATGATACATCTTGATATTCATGTATATATAAATCTTGATTATTTCATGGTTTGTATGGTTTAATGCTTCCAATTGACTATTCCATTCTACCCATATGTCTATGTATGCTAGAGTAGGATATTCATGTGCTTATCTCTAGATTTAGTGTTTTTGATGCATGTCTATGTGTATTGATGCTATAGATCTAGAGATTATCAAGATGATATGCTTAATGAATGCTATTTTTGGTTCATTCGATGGTTTATGCCTATTCTTGATGGCTTGTGCCTCTCCCCTAGTCTAGATAGCTTTATTTTCATGCTAGTAGTGTAAATTTAGTGTAGTGGTAGTATAATGTTAGATGGGAGGACAATCTACTCTTGATGTTTGATGTTCCATGCTTGTGAGTCCAAATGGCATATTCCTCTAATATTGTGTTGTATGTGGATTGTGAGCTTAATGAAGGATTAATGACTAGTTCTGATATGTTGTATCTTTCACATGTGTTTAGACAATTTATTCCTCTCCCAATAGATAAATTGTGGCCTCTCACATGATGTTTAGATAATGCATGTTTAACTAAGTCATCCTTATGGATTGCTTGGACTATGAGCTTAATGAAAGGTTCAATGACTTGATTTGATATTTTGTTCTCTTCACATGATGTCTAGACAATATATTCCTCTACCAATAGATGTATTGTGGCCTCACACATGTTGATTGAGACAATTTGCACTTGTTGAGTCACCCTTACCAATTGAATGTCTTTTACACACACAACATTGTTGCAACACATTCATTTCCCTCATTAGTCACTTGATTATGGTTTGGAATAGTATTGTTTGGTGGTGATCTCTACACCCCAAGACCTTTCCTTCTTACTTACTCTTTATCTTATTGCATTTTAATTAATTCTTTTCTAGAAGTAATCAACCAACCCAATTCTCTTTTGCAATCATTTGGTACGCTAGAGTCGAAATTGAAATTCCAACACGTATAATCCCTTGGGACGATCCCTACTCACTCTTGCTACGTTAGTAGTAGTGTTGGTAATGGTTTTTATAAATTTAAATTTGACATAAAAGGCTTTTCTTGAACCACACATTCACTACATTCAGTTTGGCGTATTGGAACGGCCGTCGTCAGATTTTGGCGCCGTTGCCGGGGATTAACGGTTTTGTTGGAATTAAACTAGACAATAGTGTTCATTAGATTGCTTCTATTTTTATTTTATTTTCCATTGTATATTCTTTTCTCTTGATTCTCATTATTATTTGTTCAATTAGGTACTTGACTACAAGGAAGGCGAGCTTTGGAACTTAAAGCAATCATTGGAGCTTAAAAGCTAAATTTGGAGTTGAAGTGCTAAAGGACCATTGTGACCAATTCTTAGCTCTCTTGTATTTTAATTGTTTCACTTCTTTGCATGCTTATGATAGCCCTTGTTGAGGCTCATTTTAATGCTAAATTTTTGTCCAAGCATAGGCCCTTGTTGAGGCCAATTTTTTCTTGCATTTGGGTTTTAATTGTGAATGGAGGAATTGTTTGATCCAAGTTTGGGGGGGAATTACATCCCTTCACCTTATGCTCCTCCATCATATTTTAATCCTTATGAGATTGAGTCCAATTCATTTCATGCATCATCTTATTATGGACTTGATCACTCATTTAATCCTTCTTATGACTATTGCCCTCCCCCACCATTTTATGATGAATCAATTCTACCACCTTCTAAGTACTCACCCGGATTTGAAGAAAAAGTGTTAGCTTTACTTGATGTGCATATTTCACACACTTCACTTATTAATTCTCAATCTCAAGCTTTAGCCAACTTAGAAGCTCAAGTTGAGCAAATTGCAAGTACTCTTTCTCATCAAGAGGAGGAGGAAGAGGCAAATGAAAAAATGGCAAGAACTTCAATGTATATAGATGAGGATGATGAGAGTGAGGAGAATGAAACAAGTCAGCTAATGCCTAGCACTCTATCTTGTATAGAGGAGGAAGTGGCAAGTGAGTTAGTGGCTAATCCAATAGAACTTAACATGATTAATGAGGACTTTCCTTGTTTTGATTATGATTTTATCTATGATATGGCTACTCTAGAGAGTGAGAAGATGTTGACCACACTTGAGGTAGGAGAGAAGGAGGAGGAACTTGTTGAAGAGGGCCTTCTTTCTATTATCTCTAATGACCCTCTTGAGGAATGTCTTTTGGAAATGTATAAAAATTGTGGTTTTGACTTTAAAAGCTCTAAAAATGAAATAAACTCTTTAATGGACTCCTTAGCTTACTTAGAAGGTGAGGAAATGGTAATTTATGAGGAGGAGAAGAGGGATGAAGAGAGGGTGTTTCTTATTAATCCAAATGAGTCTTTGAAAGACAATGCCTCACCAATTATCAATATGGATGATCATTTGAATGTGTTTCAAGAACACAACAAAGAGGCAAGCCTAAGCATGATTGATTTTGTTTTCAAGACCGTGGATGAAAGGAACAATATCATCTCTTTTATTTCTTTTCAAGTCATTCTTTTGGAGGATGATTTTATTGCCATAAGTGGGACATTAAATGAGAAAAGTGAAAAGAGGGTCAATAAGGATGTTTCATATTGAGTTTTTGATTCATTTGATTAGTAAGTTGACCTAACGTCTTGCTAGAGACGTTAAACACTAGTATTCATAGAGTTTCACAACTCTATTCCTCCCTCATTTCTATCTTGCATTTTGATTCTTGCGAAGTCTAGATACTGTTTTGTGGTTCATATACATTGGAAGGAACTGAGTAAGGGATTGCATGAGCATTCAAGTCATTTTGAGCATTTAGGCATAATTTCGATCGATCCAAGTCTTGGTTCGATCGATCGAACTTTGGTTCGATCGATCCAACTATGGACTCGATCGATCCAGCTCTCATTTTGCACCCAACACTTAGAAAAATTTTGGACCTGTATCCAAACTCCAAAATGCATGCTCTCGGGATCTCCAAATTTTCAAAAGTTCGATCGATCGTAAACCATTTCGATCGATCCAACATGTGGTTCGATCGATCATGAGTCCCAACACTTAGAAAAATTTTGGACCTGCATCCAAATTCCAAAATGCATGCTCTCGGGACTTTTCAAAATTTTTCATGTTCGATCGATCGAATTCCAAGTTCGATCGATCCAAGGTTCCAACACATATCAACTCTTGAACCCTTAAACTTGTACATTCTTTATCCTCTTCGATCGATCGAAATCTTTCTTCGATCGATCAAAATTTGCATCTCATTGATTTAATTTCCTTTGATTTTTCAAAATTCATTTCAAAATAAAAAAAAAATAAAAAAATAAATCCAAAATTTCAAAAAAATGCCATTAAGAGTGGAGACCTAAGTTCAATCGATCGAACTCTATATTCGATCGATCGAACTCTACATATCGTGTTTTTAAAATATAACCGAGTTGGATCGATCACTTTGGATCGATCCAACTTCAAAAGGAAACCAAACCCTAGTCTCCCTCTTCTCTCAATCTCATCTCAATCCGGCCAACCTCCATTCCAATCATCTTCCTCATCTCCGGCGAGCAAATTCCGGCCAACTCAAGCCTTATTTTCACCGCGGCTTCGCCCCCTCTCTCTCATCTCATCCCTCTCGGTTTTGAGGTAAACCGCGAGCCATTTCTTGATTTAAAAGTTTAATTAATGCATGATTCATGATTTTCTATATTGATTTATGTTGTATGTGTATTAATCATCCATTTTGAAGCATCAATTTCATGATTATGATATACATATTCACACATGCATTCGGCCGAACCAAAATTAGGGATTTTTTATTTGATTTGGCATTTGGGGAGTGTTTGGGTGTTGAGGATGGGATGTTTGGTGTGTAGATGGGCCCACAAACACGTTTGTGTGGGCCCCATGCTCTAGATCTCACAGATCTGCGACTTTTCAGATTCGGCATTCGCACAGTTCGACCGATCGAACTTGTTCTTCGATCGATCAAAGTTGTGAGCTTCATTTCACTACCTTCGATCGATCCAATCTTGTGCGCTTTCATGCTTCGATCGATCCAAGTGTTGGATTGATCCAATTCACTTCGATCGATCCAACTTTTGAACATTTTTCACTTCGATCGATCGAAAATTTTCGGTGAACTTAAAGTTCGATCGATCGAACTTTCAAAGATCACACATACACACTCCATTCATCTCATGTTGTCTTCATGCTATCTTTATATGCACAATGCCTGTGATATTCCACATTGGATGCATTTCATACCTACATTGCTTAGCATGATTCACATTTCATCATCATCATAGATTCATGTCATCCGTATTTTGTCTATCTTATTTGACATACATGTTTCTATTATGCACTTAAATTCTTATATCTGGCACTGACTTATATTAAAATTTTCTTGTCTTTTTGCAGATCATGCCTCCGCGGTACAAGAGTACAGCCAGGAGATCTTCGGGGCCACAGCGATCCCGTAGACATATACGGCCCAGGATAGAGATGGTTGCAGAGCCATCTCATGCTCAGGCGGAGCTCGCACAGGCTACTCCCCCTCAGTCCCCATCCCACCAGGCTGAGGAGGGAGCTGACCACATGCCATCTACATCCCAGGCTCCTCCAGCCTTCACACCATCACCTTCTCCTGTGCGCCATCAGGCAGATGCAGCCGCCATGCCATCACCGCAGCCACCTCTACCGGCTCAGCGCCGTGACCAGTTGCTGCCGAGATATGCAGCTATGACCGTGGCTCAGGAGTCATACTTCGATACTGAGTACTTTTCCGAGTCTATCCTGACCCGGTCTGGCTATCAGGATATCATGCAGCGGGGCCTCTCAGCCATCTTTGCCTAGTCACCGGCCTTGTATACCCGCGACTAGTACGGCTATTCTTTCAGCATCTCCGGCCTTCGCCACGATCTACCGCAGAGATGATCACTACACTGGACGGCCATGAGATTGTCATCACAGTTGACACTCTGGCCCGTGCTTGCCGGTACCCACACCGGTGTCCACCTGAGCTTGCAGAGACATACCCGAGGCTACATAGGCCTTCATTTTCTGACATGGCTGTCTCCTTGACAGGCCATCATGCCGGTGGTCAGACATTCGCCACCAGGACCTTCTTGCCTGACGACCTCTGGTTCATTGACACAGTTCTTTTCCAGAACATTTACATGGCGGGCCACAAGATCCAGAGGCGTCATGACTACTTGACAGCTCTTTACGCTTTTTACACGGGCTGCTGGGTATCTATCCCAGTCCTTATCTGGAGCGTGATGAGGTTGCTGTATGATTCTTTCATTTCTAGGAAGGACCCTAAGCGGTCCAAGGTCCTGCCCTTCAGACGCCTCATCACGCAGATCCTTTTTGACCAGTGCTACAGAGTGCCCCCAGATGAGGAGCCCCTTGCACGGTCCAGCTTCTATAGGAGGAGTGACTAGAATAAGAGCTACAATGCTCTTATTCGGAGTCTTCAGGAGCCAGCTGTAGAGGCAGCAGCTGAACTAGAGGAGGAGGAGGCAGCCCAGGCACAGCCAGCACCTCCAGCAGCAGCAGATATCGCAGCGGACGACACACCAGTCGGTCCGGCTACCGATCACATGGACATTGACCTGGAGCGACCTGCGGAGGAGTATGCCGATGCTGCAGATGATGCTGATGTCGATGATACCAGTGATTGAGCCGCTGCTCAGGAGCGAGTTCGGGAGTCTTCTTCAGAGGCATCTCTGCCTGAGTCTCCAGTTCCCACTCCCGGATTCGGAGCACGCTTGCAGACACTGGAGGAGGACGTAGCAGCCATGCGAGCCGACATCACTGCCCACCGATCTGAGTTCACCTCTTTCAGGGCGGATGTCATGGCTTGCTTTACCGATCTCTCCAGCCGACTCCCTGCACCTGCACCCGTACCTACACCTCCAGCCACTGCAGATCTTCACGATCAGGCCTCCTGAGACTTCACCTCCAGTTGTTCTATGCTTTCACTTCTTTTATTCTGGATCTGTATTATACTGTCACTGTTACTGTATTATACTTTGCGGCCGGTCTGTCGGCTTTATTATTTTATTAATGTACCTGCACTTTATATTCTCTATATATTGCTTTTTGATTATGGATGTCTCTTAGTATCTCATATTTGTATGTTTGACTCCATCAGGTACACCACAGTGACTTCAGTGAGAGAGTGCTGCCCAATTTTTCAGGACCACTCTTACACCTCTCTCTCTATTCTCTATTTATCCCATTTTACACTTGCATGTCCACTGTGCACTGATTATCCTATCTTGTTATCTAATGAGTTTATCCGAGTGCAAACTTTTCAGGACCACAGTTTATCCCAAGTTTGGGGGGGCCATGCCACCCACTTTGGATACTTCTATCCCGATCATTCATGTCTAAAGCACTGGTATACTCCTTCCTTTGTTCTCTTCACACATTGAGGACAATGTGAAGTTTAAGTTTGGGGGTATTGGTGTATGTTTCAGTGTTACTTTAAAATTCAAAATTTTGAGCATGTCTTGTGTATTTGAGGGATATTTCTATACTTGGTCCATTTCTAGCTATGATTTTGATCTTTTGAGGACTATATTGCTTAAAACTTAAAAATTGCTTGACTTGAGAGTCCAATACTCCTTGTATGCCTTGAGGATGCCATTTAGGAGTAATTTTTTTCAAAAGATTGATATCTTGCTTGCATTTGTGGTCCACATCATCCTGAATTTGTGATTGTTTTGAGATTCATTCTAGGATTCTACACTAGCACTGGTGCACACTAGCATTCATTTGTGGGGTACATGCTTTGTTGGTTATTGAATTGGTTATATCCCAATTGGGCTAGTAGTGCATTGAAAGCTTTCATTCTTGATAAAGGTGGATAACAACCCCTTTTCATTGAGTAGCCGGGATTCTTGCCTCATTAAGCAGTGAACGTCTCGCGCCAAAAGGTGGAAGGCCCAAACTCTAGGTTAATAATTGAATTGAAAAAAAAAAAAAAAAGAAGAAGAATTTGCAAAAAGCAATAAAAGTGAGGACTTCTCCCAAAAGGTGAGAAGTGGGAAATGATTAGATGGTTGTTGTCTTGATTTGTAGCCTAGTTGATTTGAGTTTGTAAGTCCGTAGGGGTGTCTTAACACCTAATGCCCTAAAGCCATCTGGTTTGGGAGTCATTGACCTAAAGCTCGCTACATGAATCTTCTAGAAAGCTTAAGAGATCAACACATTGCACAATACTTCAATCTTTGATCCTCAATAAAAGAATAAAAAAAAAATAGAGTGAAAAGAATAAGCGTACCTAGAACAATAAAGCTTTAATAAAAGGTCCATTCTCTTATCTTGATGATCGGTACTAGATTTGTGTGCTAGTTTGAGGGTAAGGATGTGATTATTTCTCTAGTTAGCTAAGATAGCAACACACTTGATGCCGGACCTCTCACATGGATTCTAGACTTGTTTCGATTTTCATGATCATTTTCTTGATGTGTGGAGGACCATGCTTGTTGCTTGATATTGAAATTTTGGGAGATTGCTTAGAAACGGTTGAAAAATTGCATACTTGAGGTAGTTTTCTCCCAATGCTTGTTTGCAATATTGGTGCGTCTTTTGAAAGAATGAGCTTAATGTTTGTGGGTATCATTTCTGGAAACCCTCACGAGACTTTACTCGTCCACTAGGGGTAACCTAGGGGTTTAAAAGGCTTGTTGCATATGCTAAATGCAATCGCGTTCCCTACGAAAGTGGCGCTATCATTTTACTTGCTTTCCAGTTTATACTTGTTTAGTTGTTCATTTCATTCCTTTACTTCTTAGTTCATTGCTAGGGACTAGCAATATTTAAGTTTGGGGGTGTGATGAGCACTGAAAAGTGTGCATTTAAACCCGTTAAGCTTAAGCATTCTAGTACCTTTATCTATCTTACTTTGCCGTTTTAGACTTATTACGTGTTATTTATATTTTCAGGCATTAATCCCAAAATTGAGCTAACTCAGCCAAATAAGAGTTTAATTGAAGCAATCCTGAGATAAACCAAAGGAGGGAGCAAAGTGGAGAAAGAAAGGAGCAAAAAGGAATTAAGTTGTGCAGCTGAAAAGTTCGATCGATCCAACTTAGAGTTCGATCGATCGAACATCTATGATCGATCACAGTACTTCTCGATAGATCCAACCTTGGCCTTTGCTGAAATTCCAAGTTCGATCGATCCAACATCACCTTCGATCGATCGAACCCTATTTTGTCCTATTCAAATGATTGATCTTATCCACAGCTGTACGCCTACCAACCACTTTTGTCCTTTTCCCCATAAATATCTTCGAAATATCTCAGCCTTGTCCTTATCCGGAGGAGTCAGACCACTTCGATCGATCCAAGATGCAGTTCGATCGATCGAACCCATCTTCAATCGATCCAAGTTAAGGTTCAATCGATCGAACTTCCTCCAGCGAGAAAAAGTTAAAGTCCAGCTCATTTATTCCGTCCTTCACCCAATCATTGGAGAATATGCCTTGCACGACCACAGCTCATCATATGGTGTATTTGACCTACCTATATAAGGAATATGATACACTTTTTGGGGAGGAGTCTAGAGTCTCTTGTCACACATTGAAAATCACCTTGGAGGCTATTCTTGGAGAGGAAGAAGGGAGGAAGCTAGAGCACCATTGGAGGAGATCTTCACCAACAAGGAGCAGCCATGGAGTTAGCCCTTGAAGGTTGGATCATCACTACCATGAGTGGCTAGACATCTTCTTGGGGCTAGAGTTAGCCCCAAGCATGCTTTCTATACTCTAATCTTGTGTATTATTGAGGGATTAGTGTTGTATGATACATCTTGATATTCATATATATATAAATCTTGATTATTTCATGGTTTGTATGGTTTAATGCTTCCAATTGACTATTCTATTCTACCCATATGTCTATGTATGCTAGAGTAGGATATTCATGTGATTATCTCTAGATTTAGTGTTTTTGATGCATGTCTATGTGTATTGATGCTATAGATCTAGAGATTATCAAGATGATATGCTTAATGAATATTATTTCTGGTTCATTCGATGGTTTATGCCTATTCTTGATGGCTTGTGCCTCTCCCCTAGTCTAGATAGCTTTATTTTCATGCTAGTAGTGTAAATTTAGTGTAGTGGTAGTATAATGTTAGATGGGAGGACAATCTACTCTTGATGTTTAATGTTCCATGCTTGTGAGTCCAAATGGCATATTCCTCTAATATTGTGTTGTATGTGGATTGTGAGCTTAATGAAGGATTAATGACTAGTTATGATATGTTGTATCTTTCACATGTGTTTAGACAATTTATTCCTCTCCCAATAGATAAATTGTGGCCTCTCACATGATGTTTAGATAATGCATGTTTAACTAAGTCATCCTTATGGATTGCTTGGACTATGAGCTTAATGAAAGGTTCAATGACTTGATTTGATATTTTGTTCTCTTCACATGATGTCTAGACAATATATTCCTCTACCAATAGATGTATTGTGGCCTCACACATGTTGATTGAGACAATTTGCACTTGTTGAGTCACCCTTACCAATTGAATGTCTTTTACACACACAACATTGTTGCAACACATTCATTTCCCTCATTAGTCACTTGATTATGGTTTGAAATAGTATTGTTTGGTGGTGATCTCTATACCCCAAGACCTTTCCTTCTTACTTACTCTTTATCTTATTGCATTTTAATTAATTCTTTTCTAGAAGTAATCAACCAACCCAATTCTCTTTTGCAATCATTTGGTACGCTAGAGTCGAAGTTGAAATTCCAACACGTATAATCTCTTGGGACGATCCCTACTCACTCTTGCTACGTTAGTAGTAGTGTTGGTAGTGGTTTTTATAAATTTAAATTTGACATAAAAGGCTTTTCTTGAACCACACATTCACTACATTCAGTTTGGCGTATTGGAACGGCCGTCGTCAGTGGGTCAATACTGTTTCAATTGGGAAAATATTTTGTTAAACTAAATTGATATTATCAAATTACCGTATTTAAGCTTTCATTGGGCTTTGGATTCATTCAATTTGGGTTAGAATTGAATTTTTTATGAATTTTACAAGTTGAAGGTAGCAAGCTAAAAAATATGTTTTGCGGACCAAAAATTTTGGGCGATTTCATTTCGGTGGTAATTGGGATTTTCATTCCAATTGAGGTAGGGAATGTTTTAGGATTATTTGTGTGTTGTATTGTGTGTTTTCCATGATTATACAACATCTATGTATGCCTTGTATCAAATCTAGAAAGTTAGTAATTTTTATTTCTTTTTATAAGATTTAAAATTTATGATGATGTATAACTTTGATTTGAATTGTAACATAATAAGAAATTATGCTTAGATATGTTGGTTAACATATATTAAATTTGGATTATTTGATTAAGAATTACAATTTTTATTTAATATTTATCTTTAGTGAAAGTTTAATTCACATGGTTGTATCAAGCATTAAATCAAGTTGTAATGTGGTATTTAAATAAGCCTTGGCATGTTCTCTAACATAGATTAAATTGAGGGCATTTGGAATTGTTTAAAAATTTAGAGGAAATTAATTAATTAGCTTGATTAATTTTGTTTTAAGTGTTTTAATCACTTAACTTATTATTTGATGTTATATATATGATGACCATGACATGTCTTTCAATATATTAAATTGAGGTTATTTGGATTAACTTGGAATTTAGAGAATTTAACTATTTATGTTTAATTAAATTCTACTTTATTATTCCATTGATTTAATTGCATTTGGGAAGTTGTTTCTATATTTAAATCATGGATTTGGATTTGATGTATGTTCACATGATTACTTTTGAGCATTAGATAACATAGTTGTTACTTTTATATTCATGAGAATATGTTTTTCCTTATTAAATATATTGTTGCTATATGTAAGGAATTGCACACTTTGTATTTGACATCTTACATGCCATAGTAGTTGTGAATTTTGAGCATGTATTGTATAAGTTTCCAAAATTTGGATTGTGTTTGGTAAATAGTTGATATTTTGTATATACATGTTGATATATATACGTTGTTGCACAATTTGTTGATTTTGAAAACTTGGAGATGTCGTTGTTTGGCTATGGCTAGGACTTGGTTCTAGTACGGGGGATTGTCCCTCTATATAGTCTAGTGCTCACATTGAGAGGTTACCTATGGGCTAGTAACCCTAAAGTAACTATGTTGTCGGTCTGATCCAGCGTGACATCCGAGTATCCACTTTGTTTGATTTCGTATTTTATTTCAAGTTGATAACTAGATGATATCATAACTTGTTGTTCCTTATTTGATTTCTTATTTTGAGCTCAAGATGTAGCTTTGTGAAAGCATGCTTCATGCGTTGTATTGGAAGTTCCATTGTTGGTTAAATTGCATCGATATCATAATTTGTGTTTTGATGTTCAAATGTAGTTTAGGAATGACCTTATAGGTTCATTTTGAACATAGACATTAGGTGGCATGACCCACACTTGTTGTTTTCGTATTTTGGATTTCAAGTTGAAGACTTTGAGAATCTATATCTTGTTGCCTTATATAACATGTTTTCATGTTGTTTGAATTGCATGAACAATGTGATTATGATATAAATGATCTAGGTAGCTTAGGATGCTACCTGGGTCTCATCTTGACATAGACGTTAGGTGGCATGAGCCCCTTTAACATGTTTCACCATAAGGTGATAAAATTGTAAAATGCTAGGTCGATGCATGCTCATCTCCTACAAGTAGCTTTATGTTACTCACCCCTATGATACTGGGGCATATTTCAGGTACATGACTCAGGATTTGAAGATTCCATTGCTCCTTGGACGGTTTACAGTTTCTAAGTTTCTATTTTATGCAAGTGTTAGCATAAGATGCCTCTTTGTAGCTCTATTTGTTTAAACTTGTATTCGTTGATTTGTATATGTAAAGTGTATGTAAGTGCACTCTTTTCAATGTATTTAACATGTATGAGATGAGGCCGGAGGCCAATGACATGTATCTCGTTTTCTATGCACTTTTGTTTTCAAAGTTTATTATGAAAATATTGGAAAATATAAAGTCAATTCTTCATAACTTTCGCATCGGGTGTTGGAATTTCATATCTTTTTTGCCCGGACTCAGAATCAGATGATTCTTGAATATAATTTTGTTCATTTTTCGTTGTCCTTCCAATGGTGTGCATGATGGCACCCTTTTCAATGAGAAATGACGATTTTGCCCTTAATCATCTCTTTTCGGGTTAGGCATTCTTGCTTCATTTGCTTGGCTCATTTGAGTTCCGTGGCTTCATGGAGAGTCATTTTGGGGCCTTAGGGATGACGTATATCTCTTGAGGCCATTTGGTTTCTTTCGCTTTCGCATTTCGGGTCCGTTATCGGGTTAACTTCCGGTTCATCACTAACGTATCGGGTTGAGAAATCCGGGTCATTACACAAACTCAAGAAATGGTTGGAAATGAATTCTAATAAGGGGGAATGGTAGAACACGTCGAGGGGAACAAAAAATGTGAAGGCCGAAGACTTTTCACTTAGGAAAAGTAGATCAAAGGAGGAGGGAGAAGGTGGCAGCTCGATGGGCATCCATGGCTGCTTCAGGTCGTGCAAGAGGAGTGGGGAAGATGAAAAATGAAATATCTCATCCCCCTTTTATAGAAATCTCAAAAAGTGCCCCGAACGGGCCCCGCCGGGTCAGGAAAAGTGGATTTTGAGCAAACGTGCTCAAATGGCAAAACTTTGTGAACAAAAAAGATTCAAAATGAGAAAATATGAATAACAGAAGAAACGGCGTCAAAAACCGAGTCTAGAGCAGAAAGTTATGCCCCGAACAAGTTCGGCGGCAACTGAATTTAGAAACTTTAAAACTGGAGAAAAATGACCAGAACGGAATTCTAAGAGTCCACGACTCGACGAAATGTGAAAATGAGTCCCGTATGAGGATCTAGGCTCCAGACGAGACATTTTGCAATAACTTTCGTTAATTGCACAATGGCCCATACAAAAAGGGTTAACCGCGAAACTGCCCCTGAATGAAAATATCTTTTGGAAGATATTTTCTTAGATACCCCTGAAATAAAATATTTTCAAAATATATTTACAAAAAACACCTCAAGAAATGAAAAAGATTCTGAAGAATTGTGCATCTACGCCCCTATGGACACCTGGAGCAACCAGAGTACTTTCTTGTAAAAGTAAAGATACGTATTTCGAGGAAACCACTCAAGATGAAGGCACGTGAAGCCAAAAACCAACTCCAAGCATGAGAAGTGAAGTTGTGCCAACAATGTGACAAATAGGGAAAAGACAGAATAAGGAAAAGGACGAAAGACGCATAGTATTTGAAAAGTGAAAATGCGAAAATGACTCGGTCCAAAAGGAAGTTGTCAATTCACATGAAAGAATCTCAAAAACCAATTTCAAGCACTTGAAATGACACTAAGCGACACGAAACAGAGCTCAGAAAAGAAAATTAAATGAAAAAAATTCATTCGTAAAATTTCAGGAAAAAGGAAAGGGAGGCAAATGACCGGGTCGTTACAACCTACCCTTCTTAAAGGAATTTCGTCCCTGAAATTAGGAACATACCAGAGAGAACAGAATAATGACCAAACAAAAGGTCAAATCAAAGGACAACTCACAACGTACTGAAGGACAAATCCTGAAGTCTAAAGATCAACTGAAGGAACGTGAAACTAAGAATTGAGGCAACACCTCATACGAATTGGCACGTTAACTCAACGTCAACTACTAAGAGAATCCCAAGACAACGAAACGTTGAAACATGATAGAAGAAGAGAGTGACAAGGCAGTATGAATAGTGACCAGAACCCACCCACACTTACTCGTCAGTAAGGTAGCATGACAGTATAAGGCACTAGTTCGTAACATACCCCAGAAGGGAACTTTTAGATATAAATGACATCAATGTCGAAAATGATCATTACCAAAGGCACTATAGAAACCAGGCATCTGCGAGAGTTAGGGTAGCTAATCCCAAAACTATGACAACAATGACACTGGCACCATTACGCTTAAGGACTTAGATCTAGAAGCCACGAAGGAAAAGTAAATGAAACGGTGCCTCCCTCGCCCACGTCTCACTCCACCGGACAAGAACTGTGATTCTACACTCACATGAGCCTTACTCGCATCGATTGACAGAACAGACAAGAAGGTTCCCTACATGGGTCCTTAGGAATGAATTTCTCCTATCTAAGGAAGAAACTCGTGAAACAAGAAGGCATCCAAGGGATACGACAGATCCTAAGAGACACTGTCAAAACCAGACATAAAAGTAAACAGCTAGCATATAACATAGCAATGGACTATCAACTCAAGGTGCCACATAAGCAAACAGACATGTTATCAAATCAAAACATGTTATCAAGAGCATATATACACATAAAGTATGCTTAACAAATAATAGATGTCTCAAAACACCTAAGCATGTGAACATGTTATCATACAAGACATGTTATCAAACAAACTATGTTATCAAGATATACATGACACATTAAAGCAAAACAACATGAGCATGATATGCACCCAAAACCCGTTGTGCAAGGTATTCGAACCCGGACGCTTTGATACCACCTGTGACGGCCCTGGTTTTTAAGCCAGTGCGTCAGTGATGAACCAAAAGGATGATCCGATAATGGATCCGAATGCAGAAGCGAAAACAGAAAACAAGTCTCTAAGAAGTCAAAGTAACCTTCCATGAGGTCGTGGAACTCAACAAGAACTGATGCGGAAGCAAAAGATCAAAAATATGACAAATAAGCCCCCAGAGGCAAAATAGTCATTTCTAAAAACTGTAGATTCAGGTGCCACCAAACACACCGCTGGAAAGACAACGAAAAAGTAATTAAGATGGACTCAAGAATCGCATGATTCGGAGTCCGGATGAAGGAGAAACGGCATGACGAAGAAAAATGAGCACTTAAAGCTTTAAGGGCAAACTGGTAATTATCCAGAAATATTTAGGTGTAATTGAGCACACCGTTGGATAGACAACGAAAAATTAATCAAGTTAAAAAAAAAAATTTCACTTGAATCAGAGTCCGAACGAAGGAGAAAAGCCCAAAAGAATAATTGACGTCGCGGCGGCCCGACGAGGGGCCATGACAGCCCCATGCGCACGCCCATGCGTGCGCGCTGGGTGCACACATGGCTGGCAGCAGCCCATAAAGCTGCTGTGTGGTTTTTTTTCCAGAAAAATTCATCTTCTTGCCCGTTTTTGATCTCAGATGTAGACAGATCCTGTAGCAGCTTTTTGCCCTCTTATCCAGTTCTGATCTAGGGGCATTTTGGGAATTTCACAGTGAGTTTTTTCTCGATTCCATCTGTGAGGTCGGGTAGAAAACTCGATTTTAGGGGGGGGAGGGGTTACTTCTTCGTATTTTTCCAGAAAAAACTCGTATTGACCTCCTTTTCAAGCTTCAGTTCTGGTAGCTCATTTTTTTTCTCTTGCTGTCAGCATGTACATTCCATTGGGCGCTGGCAGGGGTGCCGGTGGGCTCGTGCATGGGCTCCGTGTGCGCCGTGGCCTTCGTCGGGCCGCCGCGACGTCTCAACTTCAAACCCTCGCTTCTCCCTCGTCTGGACTCCAAATTGAGTGAACTTTTTTTTGTACTTGACTAATTTTTTGCTGTCTTTCCAACGGTGTGCTCAATAGCACCAGAATCCATATTTTTCAGAAATGACCATTTTGCCCTTGAGGCTATTTTTGTCCTGTTTTCGTGTAATTCGCTTCCGCTACATTCTTTTGAGTTCCGTGACTTCACAGGAAGTCATCGATGTGTCTCGAGAATAATTTACATTCTAGGGACGTCATTTCTATGTAAAATGACTATTTTGCCCCTTGGGGCTTATTTGACATAGTTTTTACCTTTTGCTTCCGCATCAGTTCTCATTGAGTTCCACAACCTCATGGAATGTCACTTTGACTTCTTAGAGTCTTGTTTTCTATTTTCGCTTCCGCATATCAGATCTGTTATCGGGTCAATCTTCGATTCGTCACATGACACGCTGACCTAAAAACCAAGGTCGTCACAGAAACCACTCCGAATCCGATGAAACTTCGGGGTTTTGTCGGGGACAACATGGTGAACGATAAACTCCAAAGAGGACATACCAAAATCCTAACTTGACCTCAAACTTGAACTCAAAAAATGGCCAAAAATGGATTCTAATAAGGGGGAAAGATGCGCGTAGTCAAGACAAACATAAAACACAAAGGCACTACGACTTTTTAACAAAGGGAACAAGCTCAAAAGAAGAGAGAGAAGGTGGTAAACCCTTGGCTGCCATGGAATTCAGCCAAGAGCGGGAGGAAGAAGGTGGAAAAGTGATTTTTCATTTTAAGGCATTCTATTTGTAGTAAAACCCTAAAAGTACCTCGAAAGGGCCCCGCCGGGTCCAGAAAAGTGGAATTCGCACAGACGCACTCAAACGGCAAAACTCCGTGAATGAAAAAGAACCAAAATGAGAAAATATGAATAATGGAGGAAACTGTATTGAAAACTGAGTCCCGAGCAAAGAGATATGCCCCGAACAAGTTCGACGACAATCGGGGCTAAAAACCCTGCAAGTGGGGGAAAACGACCAGAAGGCAATTCTAAGAGTACACAACTCAAAGAAAAGTGAAAATAAATCCCGTACAAGGATCCAGGCTCAAAATGAGGCATTTTTGTAATAATTTTCCTTAATTGCACAATGGCCCTTCCAAAAAGTGAAAATTGCACTAATGACTCAGAATGAAAATAGCTTCTAAAAATATTTTCTTAAAAACCCTGAAATAAAATATCTTCAAACTATATTTATGAAAAACACCCCAAGAAAAGAAAAAGATTCTAAAAAACTATGCATCTATGCCTTTATGGACACCGGGAACAACCAGAGTACTTTACTCCAAAATCAAAGATATGTATTTCGTGGAAACCACTTAGAATAAAGATACGTGAAGTCAAAAACCAACTCCAAACACAGAAAGTGAGGTTATGCCAACAAAGTAACAAATGGGGAAAAGACAAAATAGGGAAAAGGACGAAATATGAATAGTGTCAAAAAATGAAAAATGCGGAAATGACTCGGTCCTTAAAGGAAGTTGTCAATCCAAAGGAAAGAGTCTCAGAAACCATTTCTGAGCACTCGAGATGACATTAAGTGACAAGAAATCAAACATAAAATCGAAAAGATAACGAAAAAAATTTATCCGTAAAATTTGAGAAAAAAGGAAAGGAAAGAAAATGACCGGGTCATTACAACCTGCCCTCCTTAAAGGGATTTCGTCCCCGAAATCAAGAACAGACAAAAAAGACACCGAACAAGATCAAACCAAAGGATAAATCATAAGGTGCTAAAGGACAACTCCAAAAGCCTAAAGGTCACCCGAAAGAATGCAAAAACCCAGAATTGGGTGACACTTCCCGAACGAATTGGCATATCAACTCAAATTCAATCACCGAAAGAATCCCCAAGACAACGACAAGTCAAATCATGACAGGTGGCTAGAATGATATGGCAGTACGAACAATGACCAAGGCCCGGCTACACTTACTCATCAGTAAGGTAGCATGACAGTATAAAGCACTAGTTCATAACATGCCCTCAATAGATCAACCCAGAAAGAAACTTTTTGATACAAATGACATCATTCTCGAAAATGATCATTACCAAAAGCACTACGGGAACCAGGTATCCATGAGAGTTGGGGTAGCTAATCCCAAAACTCTAACAACAATGTCGCTGGCATCGTTACGCTTAAGGCCTTAAATCCTTAACGCTGGTGTAACTAAAGACCCCCACATCTGAAAACACCACAACAACAACACCAGTCCCAAATTCGCAGCCTGACAAGTCTGTGCCCTCAAGCTAATGGATCGGACCCACAAAACCAAAAACCTAAGCATAAATCTGAAGTAGACCTACCATAAGGCTACATACAGAAGACAAAACGCTAGGTCAAAATCCCTATAGTGGACAACTAAAATCTCAACACACAAGTCTACTACGTAGCTCTATCCCAATAACTACAGTCACAAAACCCAACATAAGTGTAGGAAAGATAAAACAGTATAAACCAAACACTTACATAGTGGATACTCACAATTTAAATGACATAAATCAAATAATACCTTAGTATTAAACACACAGTACAAATAAGGTAAACAAAAAAAACCAAATAAACCACCTATCACATAGGGGTCAAACAAATAGCGAAACGCTAGACACCACCAACGGCACTAGCATGGTAAACAGATACAATATATGAAAACGTATCATCCACATCCTCATACAACTACCACATAGTAAAAAATCCTAAACATGTTTCTAAGGCAGGCCCGAAAATAATGGGGCTCATAAACATGTAAAAGTGATCATACAAATGGTAAGTTCATAAAATCAACAGAAATGAATGGAATGCCTCTCAAAAGACACAACGCAGAAAACGTACAACCGAACCTAGATGAGTCCAATCTCTCATTACGAGGAAAGGAACTATCCCTCAACGACCACCAAGGTCTCCTAAACATTGGGTCAGCAAGTCCTTTCCAAGACCAGCTCATACCCCGATGGAATCCCAACACCACAAGAAACAAGACAACAACGAAATGGATAGCCCCAATGCTAACCGTTACTAGACACCAACAACAAAACCCCTAAACCAAGATGCCAACGAGCTCAATAGGAACTCTGTAAGATTCTACCAGAACCCTAACACAATGCCCCCAAGTCTCCAAAGACAAGGAAGAGTAATTAATTGCACCAACGTAATTAGTTACACGAAACCGTTCACATCCCAACCGTAGCCCGTAAGAGCTAACCAAGGCAACACAAGAAGGATCCTAAGTCAACACACCCATCCAAATCCTGAAACCATCACCCTAAGAAGACAAGACACCAGAACCTCGCCCTGACGCTCACAAGGAAACTTCCCAACTCCCTAAGGAAGGATTCGAGTCAGTCCTGACTCATCGTCCCATGACGCTAGAAACAAAGACCTCAATGATATCATGATGTCAAGACCACTATAAAGTCCTAAGAGATGACACCGACACCTCCAAAGCCACCATGACCATATCACAAAAAGACAAAAGAAAATGAGATGAAACGGTGCCTCTATAGCATACGTCTCATCTCGCCAGACGGATACTACAACCCTATGCTCACCTAAGCCCTAACAAGAAGTCTCTCCGTGAGTCAAGACTGTGACACTATATGCATGGAAGGGAAACGAGATCAATAATAACACGAGTTATTATAATCCAATGCAGCTCACACTATGAATGCACCAAACACAAAGCAAGATAGGGTATGCAACAAACGGTCATGCTAAAGCAATCAAAGAAAGCTGTTTAAACAATTATGCACATAAGCAAATAAGCATACATGTCAAACAAGGATGCTTTTAAACACATAAGCATATAAACATAGAGACATGTCATAATACCAAACGTGTTATCAAGAAACACATAAACATGTTATAATACCAAAACATATTAACAAATAGCATATATACACGTATAACATAGCAACAGAAACGTGATACGCACCCAAAAGCTATTGTCTAAGGTATTCAAACTTAGGAGCTCTGATACCACCTGTGATGGCCCTGGTTTTTCAAACTAGTGCGTCCTGTGATTAACCGAAAATTGACCTGATAACGGATCCGGATACGGAAGCGAAAACAGAAAACAAGACTCTAAGAGTCAAAGTGACCTTCTATAAGGTCATGGAACTTAATGAGAACTGATGTGGAAGCAAAAGATTGAAAATATAACAAATAAGCCCCCAAGGGCAAAATGGTAATTTTCTAAAAATATGAATTTGTGTGTCACTGAGCATACCACTGGAAAGACAATAAAAAACTAATCAAGATGGACTCAAGAATCACATGATTTGGAGTTTGGGGGAAGGAGAAATGGCATGACGAAGAAAATCCAGCACTTAAGGCTAAAAGGGTAAACTAGTAATTTTCTAGGAAGATCCAGGTGCAACCGAGCACACCATTAGAAAGACAGCAAAAATTAGTCAAGTTCAAAAAGAAGTTCGCGCAATTTGGAGTCCGGACGAAGGAGAACGAGCGAAAACAAGAATCGACGTCATGACGTCGAGACGAGCACCCCACGAGCATCCTACGAGCATCCTGACAAGCACCATGACATGCTAGGGGAAGAAAAGCTCCAGCTAGAACTGAGAGCCGAAATGAGGTCCAAAATGAATTTTTTTGGAAAAACATGAAGAAGAAATCCCCCCCGAAGTTGAGATTTCTACCCAGCCACATGAAACAAAATGAAAAAAAAAACATAATGTAAAATACCCGAAATGCCCCTAGATCAAAAGAGGTCAAGAGGGCCCGAAAAGATGCTACAGTGACTGTCCACATCTGAGATAAAAAATGGGCTATCAAATGAATTTTTTTGGAAAAACACGAAGAAGAAACCCCTCCCAAAATCAAATTTTCTACCTAATTGAGTAGGAGAAAATGAAAAAAACACACTGTGAAATGGCCAAAATGCCCCTAGATCAGTATGGGCTTAAAAACTCAAAAAATGCAACTTTGCACCATGTATGCATTTGACCTTAAATGCATTTCTAGGTTGAAACGAATATGCACACAAGTGTAATAAATGATTCTAAGTGTGCGGAAATGGTTCACGGCTCCCGAGAAGCCCTGACTCAAAATTCGATCCCCCAACGGCCAAAAATGATAAAAGCGTGTGGGAATTGTCATTAAGTCAATGGTTCATTCTAGGCTTAATCTATAGCCTACACTTGTTAACAATCCAAGCCAACAAGTGCACCAATGCTAGGCCAACAAGTGGGTGAATCTTCACCCTCCACATGTCATCATCCAAGGTTTCCAAGTGTTAAATAATGAGATGCTTACAAGTGGACCAATAAGAGCACGACACTTGTCACACTTTTCGGTAATTATAAAAAGGTCCTTTTTGAAAATATCTTCCAAAATAAATTGCAAAAAGGTCCCTAAAAATAAAATAATTACTTTCTATAATTACGAAAAAAACCCCAAAAATAAATAATGTTTTCGAAGAAACTATGTATCCATGCCCTTTTATGTAAAAGTAAATAACTAGCATACTTTTTTAGAAAAGTAAAAATACACACAGCATGTAATTTAAATTTCATGGATGCATGCAAAATCAGAAAAAAAATCCGAGCACAAAAAGTGAGGTTACGTGAAGAAAATCATTCTCAGGAAAAAAGGAAAAGTGAATAGTGTTAAAAAAATGAAAATGTGGAAATGACTCGGTCATTAAAGAAAGTTGTCAATCCAAAGGAAAGAGTCTCGAAAACCATTTCCGAGCACTTGAGATGACACCAAGTGATGAGTAACCAAACTAGGAAAAGAAAATTCAACAGAAAAAATTTATCCGTAAAATTTCAGAAGAAAGTAAAGGAAGGAAAATGACCGGGTCATTACACGTGAGCTTCGAAATCTCATCTCCTTTGTCTCCACTTCTCTCATTCGGCTTAGTGAGTTCTAAGATTTATTTCCATTTTCGAGCTTCAACCTTTATGTTTTTTATATTTCCATGATTAGATCCAAGTTTTCATGATGAATTCTTTCCATTTTTAATCTTTG
This sequence comes from Cornus florida, assembly GCF_030987335.1. Classification (NCBI taxonomy): domain Eukaryota; kingdom Viridiplantae; phylum Streptophyta; class Magnoliopsida; order Cornales; family Cornaceae; genus Cornus; species Cornus florida. The sequence goes on from NW_026775577.1 coordinate 70,512,099, forward strand.
AAGCATATGTATATATATGTATACATATATATACTTTTATATATCTTCATTTCTAATTTGATTTTGGGGGTCACGTGCCTATGCAAGTGACCATTTTTTTGTTGTTGAGGTGTAGGGGGACCCATAAGCTTGCTTGGGTACCCCCTATGTCATCCATGTCACAGATCTGTGACTTTTCGAATTTCTCATAGCAGTTCGATCGATCGAAGTTTTCTCTGATAGATCAGAAAAAAATCGATCAAATTTTGTCCTGATCGATCTCATATTTTCCTGATCGATCGAACTTCACAGACTTACATATGCACACTTCACACACCATCCATAGTGTTCATGCTAGTTTCTTGATGCCCAATGCCTGTGTTTTCCACATTTGATGCATTCCATACTTACACTGTTTAGCATATTTCACTTAGTCACTATTTATTTGGTCATCACTTGCATAGATTCATGTCAATTATTCTAAGTTGTCTATCTTACTTGACATACATGTTTCTATGTACTGTGTTTTAATTCTCAATTATCTGTTATTGACTTATTTTGCAAGTGTTTCTTTTCTGTTTTGCAGGCCATGGCATGGGTTAAGACAGTCACCCGTCGACAGTATCAGAGGAGGGTACGACAGCATGTAGAAGAGCCCGTAGAGCCTTCTCATGCCCAGGATCCAGAGTAAGCTGAGCAGCATGAGTAGTTACAGGAGTATAAAGAGCCAGCTCTGGCTTAGTCTGACCGCTCTGCCTCTACCGCTTCTGCATCTTCATCCCATTCTGATGAGGATGAGCATATATCTTCTCCTTCTCCACCACCGGCACATCTTGGCTAGGTCCAAGACCGACCTGTCTAGAAGTTCAGATGCCTTTCAGTGTCCCATGAGTCCGTATTTGATATAGCTTTCTTCTCCTGGTCAGTCTTGACCCAGGCAGCTTTCGACGATATTGAGCGGCGCGGCATTCTAGCCATTCTGGCACCAATTACTTATCCAGTTTTCCCGCGGCTTGTTCGGATGTTCTTCCAGAACCTCCTGCCGGCCCCGGGTAATTTGTCAGAGCTGTGGACTACTATTGATGGCCACCCTATCATCATCACAGTCGACACTTTGGCCACATCTTCTCAGTGCCCCCATGTCTGCCCTCCTGGTCTTGATTATCCTATTCTGAGGAGGCCTTCTGATGCAGACATGGTCGTTGCCCTTACTGGCCACTATGCAGCTAGTGAGACTTTCGCCACCCAGACTTATCTGCTCGACAACCTATGGTTTTTCGATTCGGTCTTGTACCGAAATGTATTTATCGCGGGGCATAAGATGTAGAGGCGTTCTGACTTTCTGGCAGCACTTTATACATTCTACACCGGGCACTGGTTCTTCATTCCGGCATTGTACTGGAGTGTCATGATGAAGCTTTATATAGATTATATCAGCAAGGCCAAGCCCAAGTGGGCTAAGTATCTCCCCTTTGCTCATCTTATTACTCAGATCCTCCGGGACCAGTGCTACCCTTTCCATCTACAGAAGCGTTCTGAGTCAGGGGCTTGCCACTACGACAAGAAAGACTAGAACAAGAGCTATAATGCTCTTATTAAGAGCTTAGAGGAGGATGCTATCTTAGCAGCAGAGGAGGCTGCAGAGGTTGAGGAAGCGGAGATGGCAGTGGCTGCAGCAGCAACGGATGATTTAGCTGACGCACCAGCAGTTGTAATACATATGGAGATAGACCTAGAGTAGCAGCCTCCAGCAGAGGAACTACCACATCACTTTTCAGTTGGGTCACCACTTCATTCCCAGGAGTAGACTCATGATGTACCATAATTTCATGATCCAGTCATACCTGAGGCTCTAGTTCTGACACCCGGCCTAGGAGAGCGTGTCCAGGCATTGGAGGATGCAGTAGCCTATCTCAGAGCAGACATTTCTACTCTCCGTACAAGTATCTTAGCTACGCTGCGTGACATATCCAAAGATATCGGGGATCACGCCCCACTCGCCCAACCTCCTTTGCCTGATTTCTCTATCTCTTTACTCTCCTCATTTGATATATCTGTGATACATTATTATTACATTACTACTGTTGTTATATTTTTGCAGCCAGTCTGTTGGCCCTGATACTGTGATGTGCTGTACATTATTTCTCTTATTTTTATGCATGATATATTTGGATGTCTGGATTTTATATTGATACATTTATTTGTGATTGATTCCATTTATCAGGTATATCCCAGTGACTTCAGTGAGAGAGAGTGCTGCCTAAATTTTTTAGGACCACCCTTTTTCCTCTTTCCTTAGTTCATTTCTTATCCTATTTACACTTGCATGTCCACTGTGCACTGTTATTATCCTTTTTGTTATCTGATGAGTTTTATCCAAGTGCCATCTTTTCAGGACCGCAGTTAATTCCAAGTTTGGGGGGGTTATACCACCCACTTTGGATATTTGTGTCTCGGCCATTCTTTGCCTTAGTTACATTAGTATACTCTTTCCTTTAGTTCTCTTTGCACATTTAGGACACTGTGCCATTTAAGTTTAGGGGTAATGGGTGTTAATTACAATATTTGCTTTCAATTCAAAATTTTAAGCATGACTTGTGTATTTGAGGGATTTTATATAATTAGACAATAACTAGCTGTGATTTTGATCTTTTGAGGACAATATTGCTTAAAATTTAAAAATTGCTTGACTTGAGAGTCCAATACTCCTTGTATGCCTTATGGATGCCATTTAGGAGTAAATTTTTCAAAAAATTGATATCTTGCTTGCACTTGTGGTCCATATCATCCTGATTTTGTGATTATTTTGAGATTCACTCTAGGATTCTACACTAGCACAGGCATACACTAACATTCATTTGTGGGGTACATGCTTTGTTGATTATTGAATTAGTTATATCCCAATTAAGTTAGTAGTGCATTGAAAGCTTTCATTTTGATAAAGGTGGATAACAAACCATTTTCATTGAGTAGCTGGGATTCTAACCTCACCAAGCACTGAATTTCTCGTGCCAAAAGCTGGAGGGCCCTAACTCTAGGTTAATAATTGAACTTTCTAAAAAAAAAAAAAAAAAGTTGCAAAAGCAATAAAAAAGTGAGGACTTCTCCCAAAAGGTAAAAAGTGGGAAATGATTAGATGGAGGTTGTTTTGATTTATAGCCTAGTTGATTTGAGCTTGTAAGTCCTTAGGGGTGTTTGAACACCTAATGCCCTAAACCTGTCCAGTTTGGGAGTCATTGACCTAACGCTTGACCTCATGGATCGCTAGAAAGCTTAATGGATCAATACATTGCACTATGCTTCCATCTTTGATTCTTAGGGATAGATGAAAGAAAATAAAAAAAAATATCGAGTGAAAAGAATAAACGCACCTAGAGCAATAAAGCTTTAATAAAAGGTTCACTCTTTGTCTTGATGAATAGTACTAGATTTATGTGCTAGTTTGAGGGTAATGATGTGATCATTTCTCTAGTTAGCTTAGATAGCAACATATTTGATGCCGGTCCACTCAAAAAGGATTCTAGAGTTGTTTTAATTTGCATGATCATTTTCTTGATGTGTGGAGGACCATACTTGCTTGCTTGATGTTGAAATTTTGGGAGATTGCTTGGAAATGGTTGAAAAGTTGCATACTTGAGGTAGTTTTCTCCCAATGCTTGTTTTCAATATTGGTGCCTCTTTTGTGATAATGAGCTTAATGTTTATGGGTATCATTTCTGGAAACCCTCACGAGACTTCACTCGTCCACTAAGGGTAACCAAGGGGTTTAAAAGGCTTGTTGCATGCGCTAAATACAATCATGTTCCCTATGAAAGTGGCGTTATCCATTTATTGTTTTCTAGTTCATAGTTGTATAGTTGCTCATTTCATTCCTTTACTTCGTAGTTCATTGCTAGGACTAGCAATATTTAAGTTTGGGGGTGTGATGAGCGCTAAAAAGTGCGCAATTAAACCCCTTAAGCTTAGGTATTCTAGGACTTTTATCTATCTTACTTTCCCATTTTAGACTAATTTCATGTTATTGCCCTTTTTAGGTAGTTATCCCAAAAATAAGTTAATTCGGCTAAATAAGAGCTTAAAAGAAGCAATCCCAAGCTGAATGGAAGAAATGAGCAAAGTGGAAGCAAAATGAAGCAAAGTGTGGAAAATCAGCAAGTTCAATTGATCTCAACATTCCTTCGATCGATCAAAGAAACATCAATCTGGACACTTCAAGATGAATCCAAGCCTTGGTCTTTTTTCCAAAAGATTCCACCATGTTCGATTGATCTAACTTATCTTTGATCGATCGAAAATATTCGATCTTATCCACACCTACCACTCCACCTACCACTCTTGTCTCTTTCCCAAAATATCCCAAAATATCTCAGAGATTTGTCTTTATTCAAAAAGGTGCCGCCAAGGATAATCAATCTCTACAGCATTCGATGGATCTCACCAATGTTCGATCGATCTTAACATAGTTCGATCGATCGAACCTTCTCAAGTCCGAATTAAAATAAGTTCTAGCTGATTAAAAGTTGGCTCATAGTGCAATCATTGCAAGGAACCTAGTGCACGAATCTAGACCATTAGGTGTGACACTTAAGCCTCCTATATAAGGATTTTGAGCCATTTTTACACATAGCTTGGAGGATTGAACATATCTTCAATACACATTTTCATATCTCATATCTTGGAGAAGAGGCTAGAGACTAGAGAGCTTTAACACATCTTTGGGAGTTCTTCCATTCTTCTGGGGTTTCTATCAAGAAGGAGGTCATGCCTACCATGGAGATAGCCCTTGAGGGTTGGATGACTACTTCAATGAGTGGCTAGACATCTACTTGGGGCTAGAGTAGCCCCTAAGTTTGCTTCCTAGACCTAGTGTTTAGTATATTTTTGGTAATTTGCTTGTAATAAATGTTTTGATCTTGGATTTATATACATATCTTGTGGTTTTTACTTGATGTGTATGTATTAATGCTTTCAATTGATTATCTACTTCTAACCATATGTCTATGTATGCTAGAATGTATGATTCATGTGCTTTTCTCTAGATTTAGTAGAGTTTATGCGTGTCTATGTGCATGGATGAAGTTAATCTAGAGATGGTCAAAACATAATGCTTAATTAAACACTCTTGTAATTTATTTGATGGTTCACACTTGTTTGTTGATGGATTGTGCCACACCTTTAGCTTATTTAGTTTAATTTTCATGCTTTCCATTTGAATTGGCTAGACAATTTATACTTATTTGCCATCCATGATTAGTTTCAATTAACGTCACACACACACACAAGTTACAATTCAATTTCCTCCATTGATATACAATTGCTAGTGTCTAGTGAAGTCAAGCTTAGTGGTGAGCTCTAGTACCCCAAGTCCTCTCCTCTATATCTTTTTACCGACATTCTAAATTGTTACCTTTTACTTGCTTTAATTTCAATTACATTGTAGTTTAATCAACCAAACAAACCATCCTTTGATCATTTGACCTACTAACCCTATACATTGTTTCCATTACAAGCACGCCTACAATCCCTTGGGACGATCCCTACTCACCCTAGCTATATTTTTAGTTAGAGGTAGTAGTGACTTTTATAAATTTAAAACTTGGCTACATTACACACTCACACTCTTAGTACATCTTTAAACGTTGGTGCCCGCGACACACACCAGTACTCTGAGATTTGATGTCCAAGTATTCCACTATTTGATTTCATGTTCAATTCCAAGTTAACAACCAATGTTTAATTGTGACTTGTGGTTTTGGTTATTGGCGATTTAATGTTGTTAAGTACATTTATGTATTATTATTTTGAATGAATCATAATGAATCATAGCATACCTTTAATGTTGTTAAGTACATTCATGTCTATATTATTCAAATGTGACTTAGGAATGATTCTATAGATTCACTTGGAACATAGACATTAGGTGGCATGACCCACTATAGTTGTTTTCGCATTTTAGATTTCAAGTTGATAACTTTGAGAATCTATATCTTGTTGCTTTATATAGCATGTTTCTATGTGGTTTGAATTGCATGAATAATGTGATTTATGCCAAAAATGTTCTAAGGTAGCTTAGGATGCTCCCTGAGTCTCATCTTGACATAGACGTTAGGTGGCATGAACCCCTTTAACATGTTTCACCTTAAGGTGATAAAATTGTAAAATGCTAGGTTGATGCATGCTCACTTCCTACGAGTAGCTTTATATTACTCATCCCAAAGTTATTGGGGATATTTTTTAGGTTTTGGAATCAAGGTTGAGATTCTTATTATGCTTGGATGATTTGTTGACTTGAAGGTTTCCATTCTTATGAAGGTTGGCTAAAAATGCCATTTGTAGCCTTGTTTGTCAAATGTGTATATTTGATTCTAAACTTGTAATGTGTACCTAAGCACACTTTTTTATTCTCATTTTATGTATATGACATAAGGCTAAGGGCAAAACTTCTTTTGGATTTACATTTATGTCATGGATATTAAATCTTGCCTTTAATGAGAATATATAAAAAATCATGTTTTTCAGTATACTATTTTGCATCAGAGCGTGCATTATGTATGAAATTCATCCATAAGCATTCATTAATCATGTACGAAGTGAAGCCAAGGGCCAAACGGCATTTTGAAACCCTTTCATAATTTTGAGTTCCGAGTTTCCATTCCAAGCTTTATTTTTGTCATTTTGGCCGTTGGGGGTCGGATTTTATTTTTAAGCCATGGACCATTGTAGCGCGTCCTAATAGGTAAGTTATGTTTGTGTGTATGATTGTTTTTAAGAAAATCCTCATCTTTAGTGACTTAAGCTTCCTATGGACTCATTTTGCATTTTTATTGCTTAATCTAGTTTAAGGGCATTTTGGGTATTTCACTTGAAAAATAAAAACTTCTCTTGATATGGTCATATAGAAAACATGATTTTAGGAGCGGGTTTCTTCTGTGTGTTTTTCCAAAAAAACGTCGTCTTGGACACAAAAACCCCATTTCAAATTTAATTTTCTGGTAAAAAGAAATTTTGCTTACTGTCAGCCTCATCTAATCGATTAGATGAGCCATTTAATCGATTAGATGGTCTTCTGTGGGATTTCTAGCATTCTATTTTGGCATCTAATTGATTAGATGGATCATCTAATCGATTTGATGGATCATCTAATCGATTTGATGGTCCTGAGTAGCATCTTTCGACCCTTGTTGTTGATGAGGACATGACCTACGAAGAGGGTCCAGTCTAGATTCTTGATTCACAGGAACAGGTCTTACGGACCAAGACCATTCCATTGGTTAAGGTTTTGTAGAGACATCACGGCATTGAGGAGGCTACCTAGGAGCTCGAATAGGAGGTTCGCTCTCGGTATCCCAATTTGTTCTTTCTTTCAGGTACGACTTGATTTCAGGGATGAAATCCTTTTATAGGGGGTAGGTTGTAATGACCCTGTCATTTTCCTTCCTTTCCTTTTTCGATGATTTTCTTTTTTTCATTTTTTTCCTATTTTGTCTTTTCCATATTTCGTCTTTTTCCCGTTTATCATTTTTCTTTGTATAACCTCAGTTTTTGTGCTCGAATTTGAGTTCGACTTTTTATGCATCCATAATATTTGATTTCCATGACATTTGTATTTTTACTTTTGTGGAAAATACATTCTAGTTGCTTACTTTTTCGTAAAGTGCATGGATGCATACTTTCTTATAATTATTCTTGATTTTGGGGTTTTAGTGTAATTATGTAAAATAATTATTTTTCGTCTTAGGGACCTTTTTGCAATTTAATTTGGAAGATATTTTGAAAAATGATTTTTTTGCAATTTTTGAAAAATGTGACAAGTGTCACATTCTCATGGAGCCACTTGTTGGCATTTGGGTGGGGAGACTTGGGAGTATAATCTATTGGCATTTGGAGGGTGGAGATTCACCCACTTTTTAGCCTAAGATTGGAGCACTTGTTGGCTTAGATGGTTGGCTTAAGATTAAGCTTAAGAAGGAGCCATTGATTTGTGACAAATGTAGGCACCAAAATAAGTCTTGCATTGTGTGTGTGAGAGAAGTAGTGTAAGAACACATAGTGAGTGGGGGATTTCTAGACCTTTCACTCACCATTTTCACTTTCATCTTTTACATTTCTTTGTTCTTCAAAACCCTAACCTAGCCACCATTGGAGAAAAGCTTCGTTAATAGCTTATCTCTTCATTTTGGCCTCCTTCCACTCACCTTAGACCATTAACCTTGGGAAACAAAAGTTTCCTTTCACTCTCCTCTTCAAAACCCTTGTTTTGTGTATCCATTTTGTGCTTGGTTGCTTTGGATTATAGAGATTCAATTCTCTATTGAGGTAAGGTGATAGTATGTTTATATTTTGAGTGTTTTAAGACTTTTGGGGTTTAATATATATTATGTACATGCTTGTAATATGATAGTCTTGCATATTATAGGAAACCCTCACTTTTTGACTTAGGGTTTATTGATTTAAGAATGTATTATATGAATTTACCTTGTGTAGAAGGATTATACGATTTAGTAGTATGCTAAATTCTAGTATGTTCACATGTGGTAGTGATATAGAACTCTTATAGAATTATAAATGCTATATACAATTTTTATTGACTTGAATTGTTATATTATGGTGGTGATAATTCTATATTGTTGTTAAGGCATGATTTAAATTGATAAGTTGGTGATATTGTCTTATACATTATATCATGATGAACACTTATTATTTATTATGCCATTCCAAACTTGGAACCCTAAGACATGATTTGTGTGGTTTCAAAATACTTGTACGTGGAAAGTGATATATATGCCTTAATATTGTGTATAAGTGTTGAACTTAATATATTTTGGATTCTCTTGGGACATTGTTACAAGTGACATGGCTAGAGTTTGGCTCTAGTGCGGGAGGTATGAGTTCTCCCCATTTATAGCGCGCACTAGGGTGGTATACCCAGTGGGTTAATGCTCGGAATAACCGTTAGGTCTTGGCTTTATCCAAGGCATGATGTCCAAGTATTCCACTATTTGATTTCGCATTAAATTCCAAGTTGACAACCAATGTTTAATTATGACTTGTGATTTTGGTTAATGGCAATTTGATGTTGTTAAGTACATTAATAATGTTGTTGCATTGTTATAGAATCATTTAATTTAGCTTAAGATGATTCCTTAGAACAACTTGAACATAGACGTTAAGTGGAATACTCCCTTGTATTCGTCTATATTGATCTTACAATGACATTGAAACTTTAGGGTATACGCATATACTTCTTCCTACGAGTAACTTGATTACTCACCCTAGTTGTGTGGGTTATTTTACAGGTAAGGAGACAATGTTCTCGGATGCTCATCATCCTTAGAGGCTATGAGCACTTTGGAACATTTTTGCTTATGGATATGCACTTGCTTAGCATGCTTACTTTTGGATGATATATATTTTGTATACGATAGATGTATGGTATTTTGTAAGCTAAGATGGCTTCTTTGACATGTAATGTGTATCTAAGTATACTTTTGGAGCTTATTTTGTATGTATAACATGAGGCCAAGGGCCACTAAATTTCAAGTTATATGTATGCTTTCAAAATACAAGTTTTGCCTTAATAGCCTAATTGTGGAAATGGTGGTTTGAAAGGTCAATTTTTGTAAATGGATTGAAATGAGGTTGTAGGCCATTGTAGCACGTCTTAAACATTATTTTACACTTGTAGGCATGCTTACATTTCATAAAACTCTCCAGTTGCAACTTTTGAGCCATTTATGGATGAATTATGGATTTTTATGAAAAAAATTCATGCATGAGGGTAAGTTTCAAGTTTCTCTTTGTTGTAGCATGTTGTTTATACTTGAATGGGGCTGGAAAACATTTTCAAACTCATTTGGAATCAGTTGGAATGCATACATGCATCAAGGTTGGATCGGGATTAAATTTTCTTTCTCTACAGCAGCTTTTAAAATTGCTGCAGCAGAGGCGTCAGTCGGCTGATGGAGTTCATTAGCCGGCTGCCATATGCTCAAGGAGCTTTCCAGTAGCCAATTTAGGATTTTCATCATTTTGGCCAGCTGATGATTGGGGATTAGTCGACTAATAATGGAGTTTTAGCCAGCTGATGAGAGCTTTTCGGTTGACCGATCTCCCTGGGAGCATCTCATTTCATTTTCCTTGGGTAGTTTCCTTGTATCGACTTTAGAGTGCCATAACTCTTTCATTCTTAATCCAAATTGGGTTGTTCTTAAGTATAAGTTTAAGAGCTTGAAGTTGGCTCTCCAATGGTACCAACTACACTTCAAAACTCCACCTATAGTGAGAGTTATTTCTATTTTAGTGAGATAAGTGCATGATATCTTTTAAACAGAGGGTGCCGTTTTGTTCTTTTTATATCTTTTCCGTTTGGACTCTGAATCAGGCGATTCTTGAGTCCAACTTCATTCATTTTTTGTTGTCCTTCCAATGATATACACGGTAGCATCCATTTTAGTTTGAAATGACTATTTTAACCTTGGTTCACTTCTTTTCAGGTTAGGCATTCTTGCTTCATTTCTTGGCTCATTTGAGTTCCATGGCTTTATGGGGAGTCATTTTGGTGCCTTAGGGATGATGTACATCTCTAGTGGACATCTTATTTCTTTTGCTTCTGCATTTCAGATCCGTTATTGGGTCATTCTTTCGGTTCATTACTAAAACACCGGGTTAAAAAACTTGGGTCGTCTCAAGTGGTATCAGAGCTCCTAGGTTTGAATACATTAGGACAACGGGTTTTGGGCGTATATCATACTTTTGTTGATCTACTTTAACATATTCACATGCCTTTGGTAACAAGTTTCAGCGCTATTACATGTTTATGTGTTTCTTGATAACATGTTTGGTTTTATGACATATCCTTATGCTTATGTGCCTATGTGGTTAAAAGCATCTTTGTTTGACATGTATGCTTATTTGCTCAAGTTTTTAACTGTTTAAACATCTTTCCTTGGTTAATCTAACATGACCGTATGTTGCATACTTTATCTTGCTTCGTGTTTTGTGCACTCATAGTGTGAGTTACATTCGGTCATAATAACTTATGTTATTGTTGACCTATTTCCTTTCATGCGTTTAGCACCATGGTTGTCACGCATGGAGAGTCTTCACATCAGGGCATTGAGGAGCAAGTAGATGATACTAAGCTTATGAAGGGTCCGGTAAGGACTAGGATTCCAGTTCATGGCGTGGATGTTGATCCGCCATGAGCACCTACTTATGAAGAGCAAGTGGCTCAAGGAATTAATTAGGGGATCACTGAGTCCCTATAGGAAATGATACACAGGCAGGTGGCAGGGATACAGATTCCGGCACCGACACCAGTAGTCAATAAGGCACTGGAGTACTTCATGTGACTACAGAGGGTTAAGATTGATGCATTTGCATGGAGTTTAGATCTGCTAGTCTCAGAAGCTTGGTTGGACCTTATGGTTTGCAAGTTAGACAGTATGGCAGTACCCACAGATAGGTTGAGGATTTCTTTGACAGCCTCTATGTTCATAGGAGATGCAGATATCTAGTGGAGGTCTATGACCAATGTCCACAATGTTGAGTTGATGACTTAGAATGAGTTCAGAGATTTATTCTTTGAGCGCTTCTTTCCAAGGGTTATGAGGCGGGAGATGAGGATTCAGTTCGCAGGTCTTTATCAGGGTACTATGAGTGTCATTGAGTATGAAACACGATTTATTTCTATCTCTCGTTATGCCGAGGATATGGTGGCAACAGATGAGGCCAGTGCAATGAAATTTCAGGATGGATTACATCTTGACATCAGGCCACGGGTCTCAATTCTTGATTTAAGGACTTATAGAGAGGTGGTCCAGAGGGCTATGCTAGCTAAGGCAGAGGAACGGGATCAATTACGGATCAGGGGTTCACACAAGCAGCCTCGCGGCGACACTTCATCATCTTCCAGGAGTCAGTGGAAAAAGGCTAAGGGAGAGAACAGTACACACTCACAGGGGGCACCGCAGCAGAATCATTCTGCACCCACAGTTCTTGTATCTTCGGGATCAGCTTGGGGTGTGATCTGTCACCATTGTTAGCAGCCGGGGCACATCAAGCCTCGCTGCCCACAACTTTAACCATAGGCCAGTCAAACGTCAGCTTTTACAAAAACAGGGCAGGGAGCTTACTTTTATTGTAGGCAACCAGGACATCTCAAGAAAGATTGTCCACAGTTGTTGAACAAGTCACGTAGTGGCACAGATTCATAGATGATACCAACACAGTTTGTAATGGTTCAGTCGGGTTTCAGAGTTCCTCAGGCACCACAGCTAGTGGCACCAGTTAGCACTTATCCAGCCAAGGGTTCTACACCTACTACTTCTTCATATCAGTCATACTATCATAGTAGTTCACAGTAGGGCTTAGGGGCTCAGGGGCGAGCCTACGCTCTTCCACAGGCGGATGCTTCCGTAGGGACCTCTTCAGTTTGAGGTATCTTTCCAGTTTTCAGTTCTTGGGCATGAGTTATTGTTGACACGGGTGCATCATATTCTTTCATTTCTGTATCATTTGCACATTTATTGGGTCTAGAGGTCACACATCGGGATAGTCTTCTTTGTGTCGACACACCAGTTGAGGGTCCAGTGCCTTTGGATCGTGTTTGTCGGGGTTATGCTATTGAGATAACTGGGCGGACCTTAGAGTTCGATTTCGTTGTTCTCGATATGACGGGCTTTGACGTCATTCTCGAGATAGATTGGTTGTCATTCTTTTGGGCTACAATTGATTACTTCTGCGGAAGGGTGTCCATTTGCACTCCCAAGGGAGATTGTTTCCATTTTGTGGGAGATCAGAGTGATTCTCACCCAATGATGGTTTTCAGTATTGGTAACTGGAGTCACCACAGATCCTACTTGGCTAATTTGCTAGTTAACGAGGATAGCAGTTTGGGCTGTGTTCTTCCAGCAGTTGTTGAGGAGTTTGTTGATGTCTTTCTAGAGGAACTGACAGAGTTACCTCCTTTAAAGGAAGTTATTTTTGCCATTGATGTCATTCTCGGTACAGCACCCATCTCTATGGCACCGTACCATAAGGCACCGGCAGAACTTGATGAGCTAAAAGGTCAATTGGAATGATTTGAAAGCTAAGGGCTTTATTCGTCCTAGTACTTCACCATGGGGAGCACCAGTTCTTTTTATGAATAAGAAGGATGGTTCTTTGAGACTTTGCATCAATTATCGCAAGTTAAATCATGTTACGATCAAGAACAGGTATCCATTGCCAAGGATTGATGACTTGTTTGATTAGTTGAAAGGAACGACATGCTTTTCGAAGATTGATTTGAGATTGGGTTACTATCAATTGAGGGTTAAGGATGAGGATATATCCAAGACCATTTTTCATACATTGTATGGCCATTATGAGTTTCTGGTGATGCCATTTGGTTTGACCAATGCTCCAGCAGCTTTCATGGATTTTATGAACCATGTATTCAGTGACTATCTTGATAGATTTGTGGTAGTGTTCGTTGATGACATTCTCATGTACTTAGCTTCGGTAGAGGAGCATGAGTATCATTTGAGGACAGTGTTGTAGATCCTTAGGGATAACCGATTGTATGCCAAATTCAAGAAATGCAAATTTTGGCTACTAGAAGTGAAGTTCCTTGGACATGTTGTGTCAGGGGGCAGTGTTATAGTGGATCCATTGAAGATTGAGTCTGTGATGGGTTGGGATCGTCTGAAGACAGTGTTTAAGGTTTGGAGCTTTCTTGGCCTAGCCAGCTACTATAGGAGATTTGTTCAGGATTTCTCTCGTTTAGCGGCACCTATGACTCGACTTACTCGCAAGGGAGTCAAGTTCATATGGAATGAGGCTTGTGATTCTACTTTTCACGAGTTGAAGGTCAGATTGACATCAGCTCCAATTTCGATCATACCTGAATGTGGTTTGGGTTACATGGTCTATTGCGATGCTTCACGGGAAGGATTAGGTTATATCTTGATGCAAACTGAATGTGTGGTAGCTTATGGGTCTCGATAGTTGAAGACTCAGAGTTGAACTATCCAACCCATGAGTTAGAGTTGGTAGCAGTTATCTTTGCCCTAAAGGGGTAGAGACATTATTTGTACAGGGAGAAGTTCGAGGTTTTCTCTGATCACAATAGTCTCATATATCTCTTCTCTTAGAGGGATCTGAATTTGAGACAGTGCAGATGGGTTGAGTTCATGGAGGACTACGACTTTGAGTTGCAGTATCATCTGGGAAAGGCCAATGTGGTGGCCGATGCATTGAGTAGGAAGTCATGGGGTACTCTTGCTAGCATTTCCATCCACAGATGGAAGATGCTAGAAGAGCTTGCAGATCTTGGTTAATAGTTGTATGAAGATGTTTCACCGGCTATCTTGTTTAGCTTTGTGGCTCAACCAGCTCTTGTTAGCAGAGTTATTGAGGCACAGTAGGAGTAGAGGGTTGGACCTTGCATTCAGACAGTGGTCTTAGGTACAGAGGGAAGATGTTTGTTCCTTTGTCGTGTTGTGACGTTGTCCTTCAGGATTTTCACCATTCTCGACTCACAGTTCATCCTGGTGGTATGAAGATGTATCACAATTTGTAGAGACAGTTTTGGTGGAAAGGCATGAAATGGGATGTTTCTCAGTTCGTGGCTAAATGCCTTACTTGTCAGCAAGTGTAGGCAGAGCATCAAAGACCGGTAGGTTTGTTGCAACCACTACCAGTGGTAGAATGGAAGTGGGAGCACATCACTATGGATTTCGTGACGGGGTTTCCGAGATCTAAGGTAGGGAATGATGCCGTTTGGGTCATTGTTGACAGATTGACTAAGACGGCTCACTTTTTGCCTATGGCAGTGACAGACGACGCAGAGAGACTTAGTGGACTATATACGGGGCAGATTGTTAGGCTTCACGGGGTTCCGGTATCCATTATTTCGGATAGGGATCCTAGATTCACGTCTCACTTTTGGCAGAGTTTTCAAAAGGCTCTTAACACGGGGCTTCATTTCAGCACGGCATTCCATCCTCAAACTGATGGTCAGTTGGAGCGTACCATATAGATATTGGAGGATATGCTACGAGCGTGCATCTTTGATTTTGGGGGTAGTTGGGAAGACTACTTACCCTTGGTTGAGTTTGCTTACAAACACAGTTACCAGACCAGTATTAGCATGGCACCTTTTGAGGCGCTGTATGGCAGACCATGCAGATCTCCAGTTTGTTGGACCGAGGTACGTGATACAGTCGCCTTAGGTCCTGACATTGTCATTGAAACGATAAAAAAGATTAAGTTGATTCGATAGCGGTTGGCTGCAGCTCAGAGTAGACAGAAGAGTTATGCTGACAGGAGGAGGAGATCCTTATCTTTTGAGGTAAGGGACCACGTCTTTCTCAAGATTTCTCCATGGAAGGGACTTCTAAGATTTCGACAGACGGGTAAGTTGTCTCCTAGGTTCATTGGACCATTTCAGATTTTGGAATGCATCGGTGAAGTTGCTTATCATTTGGCATTGCCGCCAGAACTGGATAGGGTTCACGACGTCTTTCATGTCTCTATGTTAAGGAAGTATGAGCCAGATCCATCACATGTTTTATGGTGGACAAATGTTGTTATTGATGAGGATGTGACCTACGAGGAGGGTCTAGTCTAGATTCTTGATTCATGGGAACAGGTCTTACGGACTAAGACCATACCATTGGTTAAGGTTTTGTAGAGACATCACGGTGTCGAGGAGGCTACCTAGGAGCTCGAACAGGAGGTTCGCTATCGGTATCCCAATTTGTTCTTTCTTTCAGGTACGACTTGATTTCGGGGATGAAATCCTTTTATGGGGGGTAAGTTGTAATAATCCTGTCATTTTCCTTCCTTTCCTTTTTCAGTGATTTTTTTTTTCGTCTTTTCCTTATGTCGTCTTTTTCCTGTTTATCATTTTTCTTTATATAACCTCACTTTTTCTGCTTGAAATTGAGTTCGGCTTTGTATGCATCCAAAATATTTGATTTCCATGACATTTGTATTTTTACTTTTGTGGAAAATACATTCTAGTTGCTTACTTTTTCGTAAAGGGCATGGATGCATACTTTCTTGTAATTATTCTTGATTTTGGGGTTTTAGTGTAATTATGTAAAATAATTATTTTTCGTCTTAAGGACCTTTTTGTAATTTAATTTGGAAGATATTTTGAGAAAGGATTTTTTTGTAATTTTTGGAAAATGTGACAAGTGTCACATTCTCATGGAACCACTTGTTGGCATTTGGGTGGGGAGACTTGAGAGCATAATCTATTGACATTTGGAGGGTAGAGATTCACCCACTTGTTGGACTACAATTGGAGCACTTATTGGCTTAGATGGTTAACAAGTGTAGGCTTAAGATTAAGCCTAAGAAGGAGCCATTGATTTGTGACAAGTGTAAGCACCAAAATAAGTCTTGCATTGTGTGTGTGTGAGAGGTAGTGTAAGAACGCATAGTGAGTGGAGGATTTATGGACCTTCCACTCACCATTTTCACTTTCATCTTTTACATTTCTTTGTTCTTCAAAACCCTAACCTAGCCACCATTGGAGAAAAGCTTGGTTAATAGCTTATCTCTTCATTTTGGCCTCCTTCCACTGACCTTAGACCATTAACCTTGGGAGACAAAAGTTTCCTTTCACTCTCCTCTTCAAAACCCTTGTTTTGTTATCCATTTTGTGCTTGGTTACTTTGGATTATAGAGATTCAATTCTCTATTGAGGTAGGGGTGGTTGTATGTTTATATTTTGAGTGTTTTATGTCCTTTGGGGTTTAATATATATTGTGCACATGCTTGTAATATGATAGTCTTGCATATTATAGGAAACCCTCACTTTTTGACTTAGGGTTTATTGATTTAAGAATGTATTATATGTATTTACCTTATGTAGAAGGATTATAGGATTTAGTAGTATGCTAAATTCTAGTATTTTCACATGTGGTAGTGATATAGAACTCTTATAGAATTATAAATGCTATATACAATTTCTATTGACTTGAATTGTTATATTATGGTGGTGATAATTCTATATTATTGTTAAGGCATGATTTAAATTGATAAGCTGGTGATATTATCTTGTACATTATATCATGATGAAAACTTGTTGTTTATTATGCCATTCTAGACTTGGAACCCTAAGACATGGTTTATGTCGTTTCAAAATACTTGTGCATTGAAGGTGATATATATGCCTTAATATTGTGTATAAGTGTTGAACTTAATATATTTTGGATTCTCTTGGGGCATTGTTACAAGTGACATGGCTAGAGTTTGGCTCTAGTGCTGGAGGTATGATTTCTCCCCATTTATAGTGCGCATTAGGGTGGTATTCCCAGTGGGTTAATGCCCGAAATAACCGTTTAGGTCTTGGTTTTATCCAAGGCATGATGTCCAAGTATTCCACTATTTGATTTCGCATTAAATTCCAAGTTGACAACCAATGTTTAATTGTGACTTGTGATTTTGGTTAATGGCAATTTGATGTTGTTCAGTACATTAATAATGTTGTTGCATTGTTATGGAATCATTTAAGTTAATTTAAGATGATTCCTTAGAACACCTTGAACATAGACGTTAGGTGGAATGCTCCCTTGTATTCGACTATATTGATCTTACAATGACATTAAAACTTTAGGGAATACGCATATGCTTCTTCCTAGGAAGTTGATTTTTCCTTTTTAAGCTCGACTTCTCGTCACTTAGTGTCGTCTCGAGTGCTCTGGAATGGTTTCTAAGACTCTTTTCCTTGGATTGACAACTTCCTTTGAGGACCGTGTCATTTCCACATTTTCATTTTTTGAACACTATTCACTTTTCTTCTTTTCCCTATTTTGTCTTTTCCCTGTTTATCACTTTGTTGGCATAACCATACTTTTTGTGTTCGGAGTTGGTTTTTGACTTCGCGTACCTTCATTCTAAGTGGTTTCCACAAAATACGTATCTTTTTTATAAATTTTTTTTGAAAATATTTTATTTTAGGGGTTTCTAAGAAAATATTTTTGGAAGATATTTTCATTCTGGCCAGTTATGCAGTTTTCACTTTTTGGAGGGGCCATTGTGCAATTAATGCAAGTTATTGTTAAATACCCTGTTTCGAGCCTGGATCCTCGTACATGATTCATTTTCACTTTTCGTCGAGTCGTGTACTCTTAGAATTCCCTTTTGGTCATTTTTCCCCAGTTTTGGAGTTTTCGGCCCTAGTTAGTGCCAAACTTGTTTGGGGCATATCTCTCTACTCGAGACTCGATTTTTAACGCTGTTTCTTCTATTGTTCATCTTTTCTCATTTCGGTTCTTTTTCATTCACGAAGTTTTGCTGTTTGAGCGCGTCTGCTCAAATTCCACCTTTCCGGACCCGGCGGGGCCCGTTCGGGGCACTTTTTTAGTTTTTCTATAAATTGGGGGTCCTAGAATGAAAAATTAGATTTCACTCTCTCTCTCCCCTCTCTTAACCGGATTCCATGGCAGCCAAGGGCTGCCACCTTCTCTCTCCTCTTTTGAACCTCTTTCCCTTAGTGAAACGCCGTAGTGCCTTAGTGTTTTATGTTCGCCTTGGCGAGGCCTTCGATTCCACCGATTGGGATTGAAGTCAAGTTGTGATTTTGATGAGGCTTCCTTGGGGTTCTTGTTCACCATGTTGTCCCCGACGAAACCTTGAAGTATCGTTGGATTCGGAGTGGTTTCATTTTGGTGGCTTTTGAGATTTTCATCTCAAATTGAGGTAGGGGGTGTTTTAGAATTTTGTATGAGTTGTATTGAGTATTTTCCATGATTATACAACTTGTTTGCATACCCTGTATCAAATCTAGAATATTAGTAATATTTATTTCTTTGTAAAAGATTTAATTCATAATGATGTATATAACTTAGAATTGAATTGTAGCATGATGATAAATTATGCTTTAAATTGGAATTATTTGAATAAGAATTGTACTTTTTATTTAATAATTATCTTTGGTGAAAGTTTAATTCTCCTAGACGTACCTTGCATGAAATTAACTTATAATATGCTTTTAAATTAAGTCTTGGCATGTTCTTTAACATACTTTAATTTGAGAGCATTTGGATGAGTATGAAAATCTAGAGATTTTAATTAAAAGGATTAATTAAAATCTATTTTAAAGGTTCCATTGACTTAATTGTGTTTTAACTTGATATTGGTGATGACTAGGACTTGCATACTAACATATGTTAATTTGAGACCATTTGATGTTGTTTTAAAATTTTGGGATTTGATTATCATGATTTAATTAAATTCCATTTTATTGTTCAAATGGCCTAATCAAGTTTTTGATTTGGTATATGTAATGACCATGCTATGTTGTTTAACATGTATTAATTAAGGACCATTTGATTGAGATTAGAAACTTAGGGAAATTAATTGTTTCATTTAATTAATTTCTGCATAACTGATTAAATCATGTGTTTGACATTGGTATTGTATTTGAAGTATGATTTTAGACTTTTAATGGATTTATGAGATTATGTTTCTAATATTGAATTATATTGTTATAGCGTGTAACGAATCGCACACTAAAGATTCGACATGTGATATTATTATAGTGTGTAACGAATTGCACTCTGAATATTCAACATTGTCATCGTATAGTAGTTGTGGATTTAGAGCATGTATTGTGTGGTTTCAACCTACTTGTGCATGAAGGTAGTTTCGTGTACTATTTAATATGTATATAAGTTGTTAACTTATTTATTTTGGAGTCACTTGGGACATTGTTACTGTGATATGGCTAGAGTTTGGCTCTAGTGCGAGAGGTATGGGTTCTCCCCATTGAGAAAGTGTGCACTAGGGTGGTCTTCCCAGCGGGTTATTGCTCGGGGTAACATTTAGGTCTTGGTACTCCGAGATTTAATGTCCAAGTATTCCACAATTTGATTTCGCGTTCAATTCCAAGTTGACAATCAATGTTTAATTGTGACTTGTGGTTTTGGTTATTTGCGATTTAATGTTGTTAAGCACATTTATGCATTGTGATTTTGAATAAATCATAGCACGGCTTTAATGTTGTTAAATACATTCATATTTTATGATTTCTAATGAATCATTGTAGGTTTTGATGTTGTTAAGTACATCTATGCTATATTGTTCAAATGTGACATAGGAATGATCCTATAGATTCATTTAGAACATAGACATTAGGTGGCATGACCCACTATAGTTGTTTTCGCATTTTAGATTTCAAGTTGATGACTTTGAGAATCTATATCTTGTTGCTTTTTATAGCATGTTTCTATGTGGTTTGAATTGCATGAATGATGTGATTTATGCCAGAAATGTTCTAAGGTAGCTTAGGGTGCTACCTGAGTCTCATCTTGACGTAGGTGTTAGGTGGCATGAGCCCCTTTAACATGTTTCACCTTAAGGTGATAAAATTGTAAAATGCTAGGTCGATGCATGCTCACTTACTACGAGTAGCTTTATGTTACTCACCCTGAAATTAGTAGGGATATTTTTCAGGTACAGGTTTCAAGGTTGAGATTCTTGTTATGCTTGGATGATTTGTGGATTTGAAGGTTTCCATTCTTGTGAAGGTTGGCTAGAAATGCCATTTGTAGCCTTATTTGTCAAATGTGTATATTTGATTCTAAACTTGTAATGTGTGCTGAAGCACACTTTTTGATTCTCATTTAATGTATATGACATGAGGCCAAGGACCAAACTTCTTTTGGATTTATATTTATGTCATGGATGTTAAATCTTGCCTTTAATGAGAATATATGAAAAATCATGCATTTTAGTATGCTATTTTGCACCGGAGCGTGCATTGTGTATGAAATTCATCCATTAGCATTCATTAATCATGCATGAAGTGTGGCCAAGGGCCAAACGGCATTTTGAAACCATTTCATAATTTTGAGTTCCAAGTTTTCATTCAAAGCTTCATTTTTGTCATTTTGGCCGTTGGGGGGTCGGATTTTGCATCGGTGGTATTTTTAAGCCATTGTAACGCATTCTAATAGGTAAGTTACATTTGCGTGCATGATCATTTTCAAGAAAAACCTCATCCTTAGTGACTTGAGCTTCCTATGGACTCATTTTGCATTTTTATTGCTTAATCCGGTTTAAGGGCATTTTGGGTATTTCACTTAAAAAATAAAAACCTCTCTTGATATGCTTATGTAGAAAACGTGATTTTAGGGGGGATTTCTTCTTTGTGTTTTTTCAAAAAATGTCGTCTCGAACACGAAAACCCCATTTCAAATTCAATTTTCTGGTAGAATTTTTTTTTGCTTGTTGTCAGCCTCATCTAATCAATTAGATGGTCTTCCGTGGGATTTCCAGCATTCTATTTTGGCATCTAATAGATTAGATGGATCATCTAATTGATTAGATGGTCCTGAGTTGCATCTTTTGACCCTTTTTCTTCATTTGATCATAACTTTGTCATCCGGACTCCAAATGGAGTGAACCTTTTTTTTAACTTGACCAATTTTTCATTGTCTATCCAACGGTGTGCTCGGCTATACCTAGATATTCATGGATAATTACCAATTTACCCTTTTATCCTTAAGTGCTCGTTTTTCTTCGTCTTGCCATTTCTCCTTCGTTCAGACTCCAAATCATGTGATTATTGAGTCCATCTTAATTAATTTTTTATTGTCTTTCCAATAGTGTGCAAGGTAGCACTCATTCCTAGGTAAAATGACCATTTTACCCTTGTCCATTTCTTGTAGGTTTTTGAAAACCTTGTTCCCTTCTTGCTTCTTTTGAGTCTCGGGACTCCTCGGGAAGCCACTTTCATGTCTTATGGATGACGTACATCTCTCTAGACTTTCATTTCGTGTGAAAAGACTATTTTGCCCTTGGACGCATACTTGGTCTATTTTTGATCTTTTTTCTTCTACGTTAGTTCTCATTGAGTTTCATAACCTCTTGGAAGGCCCTTTGGTTTCTTAGAGACGTATTGTATCTCTAGAGACTTGGGTTCTATTTTTGCTTTCGCATTTCGTTATTGGATCTACGTTCGGTTCATCATAAAACGCACTGGCCTAAAAACCAGGGCCCTTAGATCTAGAGATTAGAGGGAGAGATACACACTATTTGGGAGAGTTCTTCCACTCATCTAGGGCTTCTATCAAGAGGAAGAAGATCATCTCTACCATAGAGATAGCCCTTGAGAGTTGGATAACTACATCAATGAGTGGCTAAACCATTCTCTTGGGGCTAGATATAGCCCTAAGCATGCCTCCTCGACTTTAATGATTTGTTTTGTAATTATTGCCTTGACATCTTTTATATATGAATCTTTGTTCTACAATGATTTATGTGACTTGATACTTTCAATTGATCATTTAATTCTATCTATATGTCTATGTATGCTAGGATGAATGTTCATGTGTTTATTTCTAGATTTTGTGACATTGATGCATGTCTATGTGTGTTGATATTACGAATCTAGTGATGATCAAGATATGGTGCTTAAATAGATTACAATTATGATTTATTTGATGGTTCATACTTATTTCTTGATGGATTATGCTACATCTCTAGTCTAATTAGTTTAATTTTTATGTCACTAGTTTAGTTGTAGTGCATTAATTATATTAATGAAACTAAGATATGATCGGTTGGTCAATCATACATCAACCTTCGCAATAGCACGAATCATTGTAAAATAGGGCTATTGGTCGGGTAAGTCGAACCACTGGGACTGCGCTAGTCTTAAGGCAACCTAAGTATCTAGAGTTATTTAAGAATGATAAGGTGTAATAAGGAGTTATTGATTGGTTTGTCACTAAGCTAGTAATTGAAGTGTGCATAAAACAAGAATGTTAGTAAATGTAAAGGAAGGAGATCTAGGTAGAGAGGGCTAAGGAAGTGAATCCACTACCTATCCATAAGCATGTTAATACATAATTTACTTGGGGAATAATATATACACATATCCATGAAATGCAACAACATAAAATTGCTACATTACCTTCAAGAATTTTTATGAAATCAATAGGCAAGAATAACTTATCAAAGTATTGCATGTTTTGGTTACCTAAACTAGGTTGCAACCTTAGACATACTCACTAAGCATAGAGTTATCAAGCCCTTAATCACATAGTAGAAGCACATGACATTAGGAATCAAGAATAATCTATCAAAAGAGAACCCTAAGCTATAGACTATCAAATTTCCCAAGCATCATGCCAATAAAAACATTTCCATAAACTCATCTTCATTGTCACTATGAAAGTGGAAGCAAAATAATCATAAGAGGAAACAATCTTAAGACAAGATCTTAAACTCAAAATGATCATTAATAGACATTGAAGCTCTTCACATCAAATAAAGCTCTAGTTCATGGAAAGGTCATATATATACATTACATCCCCAAATGTAAATCAAAAACAAGACATGCTTACAAGAAGGAGTTTCATCACCTCCCTAGAAGGGAGTTAGTTACCCATTGCCAAGCTAGAAGAAGGAAGAAGCTCCATCTTCATGGCCATTTTCGTGCAACCTCCTTGGAGCTTCAAGAACACCTTTCTTGCTCTCTTCTCTCTCCTCTAATCTTGTAGAAAATGAAACTTCTGAAATGTGTGGCTCTTATCCCTCTTATCTACCACCAAACTAGGCTCTCTCTCTCTCCTCCAAAAACATCCCCAACCACCTCATTAATAGGGAAATCCAAAGTTGGAAATTTCAGAGCACAAGTGGGCTATCTCATGGAGCAAACTGCCCAAATTTCGAGTGCTCGAAATAGGGCCTCGAGCACTAGAATTTAGTGTAAAAAGCTCCATGCTTCATTTGCTTTGCCCAGACCTACTTTGATGAAATGGCCATAACTTTGCGCTCCAAACTCCGAATGACAAACTGTTTAAAGATTTGGAGAGCTGATTCAGAGCTTTAAAAACTTCATTTTTTGATAAAGACCCAAATCTCAAGTCTGGTTGGTCGAAAATGGGGAGAAAGGTAGTACTTCAGTGCTGCCAGGCAGTTCTGCGTACCTCTGGTAACAAGGCCATAACTCTCTGCTCCGAGCTCCGAATGATGAACTGTTTGAAGATTTAGAAAGCTAATTCAGAGCTCTAAATCTTTCATGTTATGATGGAAGTCCAGTTCTCGAGCTTTCTGGGTCAAAATGGCAAGCAAAGTCCTGACTCCACTGCTGATCTTGTGAAGCAATCTGCCCTAATTTCGAGCACTCGAAATAAGGCCTCGAGCACTCGAAAATTGGCCAGAATGCCTTATGCTTGGTTTGCTCCGCCCGGACCTACTTTGGTAAAACAGCCAGAACTTTGCGCTCTGAACTCCAAATGATGAACTGTTTGAAGATTTGGAAAGCTAATTCAGAGGTATAAAAACTTTATGTTTTGGTGGAGATCCAATTCTTAAGGATGGTTGGTCGAAATTGAAGAGCAAGGCAGAAATTCATTGCTGCCAGGCAGTTCTAAGCACCTATGATAAGAAGATCATAACTCTCTGCTCCAAACTCTGAATGACAAACTACTTGAAGATTTGGAAAGCTGATTCAGAGCTCTAAATATGTCATGTTATGAGGGAAGTCCAGTTCTCGATTTTTTAAGGTCAAAATGGCGAGCAAAGTCCAGGTTCCACTGCTGCCAGAAATTCAGCATTGTGACCTTTGATGTTCAAAACTCCACAAAGCATCCTTCTTGCTTCTTTTTAGCCAATGAACCTGAAAATATGCAAAAACGTGCATATGAAGGTAATCTACATAATTAAACAAACAATGGACTTAAATAATGCGATTAAGGGCGCTTGAATATGCAATATTCGGCGCTTATCACACCCCCAAACTTACATTTTGCTAGACCCTTAGCAAAACCAAAATAAATACTTCAATGAAAATACAACCATGGGCATGCTACCACAAAAATATCATCCATGGTGAAATGAAGTGCAAACATAGCTCAAATACAATTTGAAACAACAAAGAACTGGAGATGGGGTCATTGGGAAGACTACCTTGCATATATGAAGCATTGATACTAAACACATTTCAACATGTATGTATCAACATCATAGACTATATAGATAACTCAATTATAATCTCTTGAGTGGAAATCAACTCTAACTTCAGTGAAAGTGAATTGGATTCTCAACATGCGGCTTTTACTTTCTTTTCCAATTCCAAAGCACAAGTTTTCAAATCATTGAATTCCCCTTTAAATGAGGTCCCTAAGGCATGATTTTATTTACAAGACAACTTTTGTTGCTTGTTGACAATTTATTGTAACTCAGAAGTGAAACATAAGATGGTTGTGCAATGCTGAAGTCCCTTAAGCTTTCTAACCAACCTATGTAGCAAGCATTAGGCCAACAACTCCCAAACCAGATGGCTTTAGGGTGTTAAGTGTAGAGACACTCCAAAGGGCTTAATAGCTCAAGTTGGAAAGGCTACGAACTCTAGCGAACCATGTTTATTACAATTTTTTTAACTGACCGTGCAATGTTAAAGTCCTTTAAGCTTTCTAACCAACCCTTGTAGCAAGCGTTAGGCCAACAACTCCCAAACCAGATGGCTTCAGGGTGTTAAGTGAAGAGACACTCCAAAGGGCTTAATAGCTCGAGTTGGAAAGGCTACGAACGTCAACTGGTCATTTTTTCTTTCTTTCTCAGTTTTTTTTTTTTTTTTAGACAACTTAAATCATGCCAAAGATATTCATCTATTAGGTTCATCAAATCAGATTAACTAGGCCAAGGTCAAGGTCGATTAAGTTGCATGCCTCACAGTTAAGTTTCCAATGTGCATCTGTGCATTGTGAAGCTTAAAAGAGTGTCAAATCCAGCGAGAATTTAATTGAGACATTTATACAGACTAATTTGAATCTACATGATCATTTCAACTCAAATTTTTCTTTATTTTCAAAAATGTCAATTGCTTCTATACACAAGGTATTAAACATATGCTTCATCTCCGACAAGTGTCAAGTTATACTATCATTGCTTAGCAAAAATTATGAAACCAAAAATGCATAAATGCACCCCCAAACTTGAATGTCACATTGTCCTCAATGTGAGAAGACAAGTAAATCAAAATAAGAGCAAAAAGGGGGGAAAGGAACAATAATACCAAGTGGAGTGACGACGACGTAGATGTTCAGCCATGTGAGTGCGCAATTGCGTCCCCCAAACTTGGATATGAAGACCTATCAAAACACAACTAATGTACACAGGTAAAAGCATAGGTCTCGTAAGAAAAACCAAAATAGAAATTAAAACACTAACCTAAATTTTAGTGCAAGATAAAAAATCCAAACAAAAGACAAATGCTGACATTAGCCACAAGCGTAAAATGCAAAACAAAATAATGCCAAAAAATTTATTTATTTATTTAGTATTATTATTATTATTATTACTATTAATTTCTGTAGGAAGACAAATGGTGGAAGATGGCTAGAGATGTGTGCATGCAGGAGGGGTGCCCGAGCATGGTGGTGTTGGGTTGTGGGTTTGGTTGGTTGATGGGGGTGGTGTGTGCATGGTGTTGAGGGGGTGGTTGTGCTGTGGAGAGAGAGAAATGAGATGAGGAAGGTTGGTTTGGTGTTTGATGCCGAGGGAGTGAAGGGAATGGAGAGAAGCCGAGAGGAAGGAGATGCATGAGGTTGGGAGGTTGGTTGCGAGGGCTCGGAATGTGAGGATGGTGTATTGTGCTTCACACTTCGAGCACTCGAAATGGGACTTCGAGTGCTCGAAGTCTTGGCAGTGAGTGAGGGAAAGGTTGAAGGGGTGTAGATTGGTGATGGGTTAGTTTGTGGAGGAGAGGGAAGATTGGTTGTTGTGAGGCTCGGTTTGTGTTGTTGGTTGATGTGTGGAGAGAGATGCCAAGGGGTTGGCATGGTTGGGTGGTTTGCTTGGGCTTGGTGGTAAGCCGAGAGAGAGGAGTTGCATGAGGTTGGGAGGTTGGTTGCGAGGGCTCGGAATGCAGCAGCGAGGTGATTCATGCATTGTGGTTGTAGGGCTGCAAGCAAGTTGCATAGAAGTGTGCATGCCGAGAAGGTGGAAAGATGGGTTGGTGTGCATGGATTGCAAGCATGGTTGCTTGCTTGCATGGTGAAGTGGAGAAATGCCGAGAGAAGGTTGCATGGTTGTAGGAGCTTGCTGCAAGCATGGAGGTCTTGGGTTTGCTGAGTGGTGAGAGAGAGGGGTGGAGTGGTGAGTTTAAAAGAGAGTGAGAGGCTAACTTCGAGTGCTCGAAAATGAGCCTGCGAGCACTCGAAATGAAGGCAGTGTCTCGGGTGTTTGGTGTAAGCAATTTCAAGCAATCGAAATGGTATTGCGAGTGCTTGAGATTTTGGCAGAGAGTGAGGGTTGGTTGGTGCATGGAGTTCGAGCACTCAAACTAGAATTTAGAATGCTCTAAAATGGCTCAGAAGGCTACGGAAGTTGGGCTGAAAATTTGGAGCAATCCAAATGGGAAGCTAGAGTGCTCTAAATGAAGGCAGTGAGCTTGGGATTGATGGTTCACATTTAGAGCACTCCAAATGGGAGCTAGAGTGCTCTAAATGAAGGCAGTAGGCTCATGGAAGTTTGGTTCACAATTGGAGCAATCCAAATGGAAGCTAGAGCGCTCCAAATACAAGTAGTAGCCTCGAAATGATGGTGAGGAAGTTTGGAGCAATCCAAATGAGAGTTAGATTGCTCCAAATTTTGACAGTAGTATTCGAATTGATGGTGAAGACATTTTTTTGCAACTGCTGCACCTGATGCCAAGCAATACATAGATGGATTTTCAGACCTTGCATGCATTATTCCAAACCAATGCATGGATGGAAATCAAGAACTTGGCAACTTCATGCAATGCATGGAAAATTTGGAAAATGCTTCAAACTGTGCAAATTTTTTTACAGCATGGAAAATTTTTAAAAATTTCAAATTCAGTCCATTCCAATGCATGGGTGGAATTTGGTCTCTTCAAATGCATGGATGAATGTAGGAAAATTTTTTAAACCTTGCAAATTCATTCCATTCCAAAGCATGGATGAAAAATTTTGAAAACTTTTCAACTTCGTTCTAATGCATGGACAATTTTCAAACTTTTGAACTTCAATCCATTCTAATGCAAGGAGGGAAAATTGTCAAACTCTACACTTCATTGCAATGCATGGAAAATTTAGAACATTTTTCAAATTGTGCAAAAAAAAAAAATTTTCAATGAGTGCATGGATGATTTCAAGAAGATTTCCCAACTTTTGCAACCTCACACAATGCATGGATGATTTTGAGAAAATTTTCAAACTTTGGAACATCTCTTCAATGCATGGATGAGATTAAGAACATTTCAACAATGCATTAAAGATGAGAGGTTATGCATGTGAGTGCCATGTCGAAAGTCCAAGAAAATTGCCTGATAGAGCCGGAAACTTCCGGGAATGAAAACAAGAGTTGAGAAGGTCTAAGAAGTCGGTCTAAAATTGTGGAACACAACTGAAGAGCATTCCAGGAAAATCAAATTTTTGGTTCGAAACCATTTCCCAGAAAATTTCAAGGCTCAGGCAATTGAAAGGAGGGAAGCTTGGAAATTGAAAGAATTGCTTCCCATGAGTGCTAAATTTAGCGTTGATAGCTAGACGCACCGAGATTAGGTTAGTCCTCCTTACCCTATACCATGTCTCTCTAGAGATTCAAACTTCCCTAAGTAAGAAAGTTCGTTTGGAAGCGGAAGAAAAAAAGCTTGAAGACAAAAGTTGGAAAGAGGTAATGGAAAGACCTCAATCCACTCTTCATCCTCAATGGAGTACTTTGGACTATGGGGCTGATTTGGATTATAGGAAGATGGAGTAGGTGAGAGTGCACCTAGCAAAGGCTTTTGAAGGGTCATATTGAGCACGGGAATGCTCGACAACTTATCCTTCAAAATTTCAACATCCTTCTCACACTTATCCGGCGGTTCGGGCTCAACAACTTGAGACAACTCAAGTGAGGGAATGGGATGAGATGCAAGCTCCCAAGAAAGAGATACATTTGATGTTGACCAAGGAAGAGAATGAATAGGTGGATAAATATTAAGCAAAGAATTCACCTCCGAAATGGAATTGTCAACATTAAAATCCTCACAATTGAAATGAGCCAAACAAGCTTTTAGAGGATCCTCCATTGAAGGAGGTGCATCAAGCAAAGGATTATGTAGGGGCTGTTTTGGAGTAGGGTAGACAATCTCTACATCATTATTTTTCCCATTTTGAGCCACAATTGCTTCATTTTGATGTGGGGCAACAATTTGATCTTCCACCACCATTTCATCATTTTCACATGTAATAACCACTTGATCATTCTCATGATGAAAGTTACAAGGAGTAATCTCATCATTCATAGAATTTTCTTTTGGATTGGCCATAAATTCAAATGAAAATGTTTCCTCTTCTTCATGATTTTTAGCATTAATCCTTTGTTGAATTTGAGATATTTGGTCATCTATCATTGCACTAACTTGGGACTGGTGATATGGTACCACTTGATTGATAGACTCTACTATGGATTGCATGCTAGCAAGGGAAGCCAATAGTTGATTGTTGGAGTCCATCATTTGCGTGTGCATAGACTCCATCATTTGTTTGTTAGTAACAATTAGCTCATCCAATGGAGACGGTGGAAAAGGAGAAGAGGGCGGGAAAGGATGATCATTGGGTTGAAAAGGTTGCATATGAGATTGTGGGGTTGAATTTCCTATGTCATGCCACAAAAAGTTTTATTGGTCTTCCTAACCCGAGTTATAACCATTGAAGTATGGATCACTACCCGGTTCAAAGAAATTTTCATTTGGTTGCTCTAGATAAAAATCCGAGAATTGTCTCATTGGAAGACAATCTCTTGTATGATGTGTATTACTAGAGCAAAAAGCACAAAACGCATGTGGTGTGTAGAATTGAGTTGGGAGATAATTATTCTCCATCTAGGAGTAATTCAACAACACACAAAGCAATCAACACAACACTTCATCACCATAACCTCCACATATGTTATTCCCTTTCTCCTCAATTATCACAACAAAAATTAAATTGGCCACGACAAGGACCGATGCTTGAACACAAAATTAAAACAGGATAAGAGCCTCAACAAGGGCTTCACAACTAAACTAAAACTAGATTTAACACATGCACAATATTCACGACTCGAAACTAGAAGTCACGAGACTTATCTGGGGTCCTCTAGACTTACAATTTGCTAGCATTCCCACGGCGAGCTTCGAGTTCCAAGGATCTCACTTACAACTTAAAGATGATTAAAACACACAAGGAATATTCACAAAACACAATATTAACAATCAAACTAAAATTAACCCTAGAACTTTGGTCTCTAAACCGTATGCAAGTCCCCGGCAACGGCGCCAAAAATTGATCGGTTGGTCAATCATACATCAACCTTCGCAATAGCACGAATCATTGTAAAATAGGGCTATTAGTCGGGTAAGTCGAACCACTGGGACTGCGCTAGTCTTAAGGCAACCTAAGTATCTAGAGTTATTTAAGAATGATAAGGTGTAATAAGGAGTTGTTGATTGGTTTGTCACTAAGCTAGTAATTGAAGTGTGCATAAAACAAGAATGCTAGTAAATGTAAAGGAAGGAGATTTAGGTAGAGAGGGCTAGGGAAGTGAATCCACTACCTATCCATAAGCATGTTAATACATGATTTACTTGGGGAATAATATATACACATAACCATGAAATGCAACAACATAAAATTGCTACATTACCTTCAAGAATTTTTATGAAATCAATAGGCAAGAATAACTTATCAAAGTATTGCATGTTTTGGTTACCTAAACTAGGTTGCAACCTTAGACATACTCACTAAGCATAGAGTTATCAAGCCCTTAATCACATAGTAGAAGCACGTGACATTAGGAATCAAGAATAATCTATCAAAAGAGAACCCTAAGCTATAGACTATCAAATTTCCCAAGCATCATGCCAATAAAAACATTTCCATAAACTCATCTTCATTGTCACTATGAAAATGGAAGCAAAATAATCATAAGAGGAAACAATCTTAAGACAAGATCTTAAACTCAAAATGATCATTAATAGACATTGAAGCTCTTCACATCAAATAAAGCTCTAGTTCATGGAAAGGTCATATATATACATTACATCCCCAAATGTAAATAAAAAACAAGACATGCTTACAAGAAGGAGTTTCATCACCTCCCTAGAAGGGAGTTAGTTACCCATTGCCAAGCTAGAAGAAGGAAGAAGCTCCATCTTCATGGCCATTTTCGTGCAACCTCCTTGGAGCTTCAAGAACACCTTTCTTGCTCTCTTCTCTCTCCTCTAATCTTGTAGAAAATGAAACTTCTGAAATGTGTGGCTCTTATCCCTCTTATCTACCACCAAACTAGGCTCTCTCTCTCTCCTCCAAAAACATCCCCAACCACCTCATTAATAGGGAAATCCAAAGTTGGAAATTTCAGAGCACAAGTGGGCTATCTCGTGGAGCAAACTGCCCAAATTTCGAGTGCTCGAAATAGGGCCTCGAGCACTCGAATTTAGTGTAAAAAGCTCCATGCTTCATTTGCTCTGCCCAGACCTACTTTGATGAAATGGCCATAACTTTGTGCTCCGAACTCCGAATGACAAACCGTTTAAAGATTTGGCGAGCTAATTCAGAGCTTTAAAAACTTCATGTTTTGATGAAGACCCAAATCTCAAGTCTGGTTGGTCGAACATGGGGAGAAAGGCAGTACTTCAGTGCTGCCAGGCAGTTCTGCGCACCTCTGGTAACAAGGCCATAACTCTCTGCTCCGAGCTCCGAATGATGAACCGTTTGAAGATTTAGAAAGCTAATTCAGAGCTCTAAATCTTTCATGTGATGATGGAAGTCCAGTTCTCGAGCTTTCTGGGTCAAAATAGCGAGCAAAGTCCTAACTCCACTGCTGATCTCGTGAAGCAATCTGCCCTAATTTCGAGCACTCGAAATAAGGCCTCGAGCACTCGAAAATTGGCCAGAATGCCTTATGCTTGGTTTGCTCCGCCCGGACCTACTTTGGTAAAACAGCCATTACTTTGCACTCTAAACTCCAAATGATAAACCGTTTGAAGATTTGGAAAGCTAATTTAGAGGTATAAAAACTTTATGTTGTGGTAGAGATCCAATTCTCAAGGATGGTTGGTCGAAATTGAAGAGCAAGGCAGAAATTCATTGCTGCCAGGCAGTTCTGAGCACCTATGATAAGAAGATCATAACTCTCTGCTCCAAACTCTGAATGACAAACTGCTTGAAGATTTGGAAAGCTGATTCAGAGCTCTAAATATGTCATGTTATGAGGGAAGTCCAGTTCTCGAGTTTTCAAGGTCAAAATGGCAAGCAAATTCCAGGTTCTACTGCTGCCAGAAATTCAGCATTGTGACCTTTGATGTTCAAAACTCCACAAAGCATCCTTCTTGCTTCTTTTTGGCCAATGAACATGAAAATATGCAAAAACGTGCATATGAAGGTAATCTACATAATTAAACAAACAATGGACTTAAATAATGCAATTAAGGGCGCTTGAATATACAATATTCGGCGCTTATCAAAATACAAGGAGTCATGATTAGATCAATGGAACATAAAAGGGAATTTAATCTACTTAAGGGATTAAATTATCAAAGTTACAAGGCAAGTCCAAATGTTCTACGAGCAAGTTATGTCAAGGATCATGTCAAGGGCAAGTTCAATATCGAGTTAGAAGTTCATTTCATACAAGACACAACCATGTGAATTAAGTTCCACACAAAGGAATTAATAAAATATAAATTTCAAAACTTATTCGATTATTCTCAAATTGATACACGTGAAGGAACTTGTCAAGGAAATCATGAATGCCAAGTTATAAACCTAATCATGCTCATGGAACCATTGAATGGATTTTAATTAATCCTTTTAATTAAAATCTCTAGATTTTGAAAGTCATCCAAATGATCTCAATTTATCAAATGGTATAGTTCATTTGTTGGTAGCTTGGAGGATTAGAAGCATGACTATTGCTTTCCAATTGGCTGTTTTTGCATTAATTGCTACTTCCTCAATCTTATTGATTGGCGTACCCCTTGTATTTGCTTTTCCTGATGGTTGGTCAAGCAACAAAAATGTTGTATTTTCCGGTACATCATTATGGATTGGATTAGTCTTTCTGGTAGGTATCCTTAATTCTCTCATCTCTTGAACCTATTCATCCCAGATTCACAAAAGCGAAATGACCCCTCCCCCGAATTCTTTTCGGTTGTGAGACACATTTAAATTCAATATAAGTCCCCCAAATGCAAATAAAGAAAAAAACTAGAGGGGGGGTCAAACTTCTTGAATGAAAAAAAAATGAATAAAATAATTGGAATCACCCTGAAGAGAATCTCCGGCCTGGCCCTACACAAATATGATCCAGGCATATATATCATATATGTGGACATATTGCATATCAAGAACGAAAAAATGCGGATATGGTCGAATGGTAAAATTTCTCTTTGCCAAGGAGAAGACGCGGGTTCGATTCCCGCTATCCGCCCAGGATCAAGTAATTTATTTAATATGATAAAGGATTCGGTATAGTTGGCTGTGATAGTGAAGTAGTTCTATCCCCCCTTCCTTCCCTCCCACCCCAAAATAAAAAGTGGTAATTAATTACTAGTTAACAGAGTCAAACCTCAATTTTTTTTGTAAAAAAATGTTGCGGAGACAAGATTTAGAGATAAAGAAGGACGTGAACTTTTTGTACGCCGTATGCCTACCTTTTTTGAAACATTTCCAGTCGTTTTGGTAGACGGAGACGGAATTGTTAGAGCCGATGTTCCTTTTAGAAGGGCAGAATCGAAGTATAGTGTCGAACAAGTAGGCGTAACTGTTGAGTTCTACGGTGGCGAACTCAATGGAGTAATATATGTTATACAACATGTCAAGACTTGATTTAAAAACATAACACAAGTGAATTTCAAGCAAGATACGGCCACGAGTATTAAACTTTAATACTAGAAAATAATTAAATGAAAGGTTTCAAAACCTAATCAAATATTCCCGATTTAATATATGTGAAGCTATATAACATGCACATTATGAATATCAAGTCGAAATTCCAATCGAGTAAATAGTGTACATGGAATAATTTAATTATTCAAATTAATTAAATATTACTAGATTTCAAAGCATCTCCGATTACTCTCAAATTCACCTATGTTGAAGAGCATGCTCGGGCCTAATATAATATGCTAACATACATTGATTCCAAGCTAATTAAGGCCACATAAATTAAATATTTACTCAAGATAAATATTAAATAAAATCTTTATTACTTGTCCAAATGCTCTAAATTTAATATATGTCAATGACCATATCAAGAGGTAATATACTATCATGCTATAACTCACCGGGAAAATCAAATCTCACACATGAAAATTAAATAAATAAAAATTCTAAATTTGATATCCAAGCATGTATATGAGCTGTATAAGCATCCATACCATATAATACAACAAGAAAATAAATTATAACACCCCCTACCTCAATTTAAGATGAAAATCTCAAAAGCCCAACGAAAGAAAAGTGTTCCGAATCCGACGATACCGAAGGGTTTTGTCGGGGACAACACGGTGAACAAGAATCCTCGAGAAGCCCCATGAAAATCACAACTTGACTTCAAACCCGAACTCAAAATTTGGCCAAAAACGGGTTCTAATAAGGGGGAAAGGTAGAGCACGACAAGGCGAGCAATAAACGTTAAGGCCGAAAACTTTTCACATAGGAAAAGTGGATCAAAGGAGGAGAAAGAAAGTGGCAGCTCCATGGGTATCCATGGCTACCGGCCAAGAGAGGAAGAAGAAGAGAAAAATATGATTTTTCTTCTTTAAGTCCCCTATTTATAGAAAATCTCAAAAAGTGCCCCAAAAGAGCCTCGCCCGGTCTAGAAAAGTGGAATTTGAGCAGACGCTCTCAAACGGCAAAACTCTGTGAACAAAAAAGATTCAAAATGAGAAAACGTAAAGAACAGAAGAAACGGCATTGAAAACCAAGTCCCGAGCAGAGAGATATGCCCTGAACAAGTTCGACGCAAACCGGGTTCAGAAACTCTGAAACTGGAGAAAAATGACCAAAAGGAAATTCTAGGAGTACGTGACTCGATGAAATGTGAAAATGAATCCCGTACGAGGATCCAGGCTCCAGATGTGGTATTTTTACAATAACTTTCGTTAATTGCACAATGATCCCTCCAAAAAGTGAAAACTACACTAATGCCCCAAAATGAAAATATCTTCCAAAATTATTTTCTTAAAAACCCCTGAAATAAAATATCTTCAAAAGATATTTACAAAAAACACCCCAAGAAAAGAAAAAGATTCTACAGAACTGTGCATCCATGCCCCTATGGACACCGAGAGCAACCAAAGTACTTTCTTGCAAAAGTAAAGATACGTATTTCATATAAACCACTTAGAATGAAGATATGTAAATTCAAAAACCAACTCTGAGCATAAAAAGTGAGGTTGTGCCAAAAAGTGACAAATAGGGAAAAGACAGAATAGGGAAAAAGACGAAATAGGGAAAAGGACGAAAAGTAAATAGTGTACGAAAGTGAAAATGTGAAAATGACTCGGTCCTCAAAGGAAGTTGTCAATCCACATGAAAAAGTCTCGGAAACCAATTTCAAGCACTCGAGACGACACTAAGTGACAAGAAATAGAACTTGGAAAAGAAAACTAAACGATAAAAAATCATCCGTAAAATTTCAAGAAAAAGAAAAAGGGAGGAAAATGACCGGGTCATTACAGCGTAACTTTAATAGGTTACTCGGGGCCGGCCGGAGGTTTTGGTAGAACAACCGAACAAGCCGCGGGTAAACTGGATAGGTGACTGGGGCCAAAATAGCTGAAATGCCCCTCCGGTCAATATCATCGTAAGCGGACCGGGTCAGGAGATATCGGGAGATGAAAAAAATGTCAAATACTGACTCATACGCCACCTCAAGGCGTGAGTATCTCCTGATAGGTCTGTCATGGACTTGGCCTGGTTGTGCCAGTGGTGGTGAGGGAGAAGGTATATGCGCAGTCTCAGCTGAAGAAGATGGTGCAGAAGTTGAAGACTGTAGTTTAGAATTGGCTGATGGGGACTGAGCTGGATCTGCCTCTAACTGCTTTAACTGCTCAGGCTACTAAGCTTGCTCATCCTTATCAACCTACTCTAGAGCTGGCTCTAGAATGGGGTCCTGAACATAAGATGGTCCTGCCTGCTCCTCTACTCTCTACCTCACTCGGCGTGGACAATGCCTACGGGCAACAATCTTTACCTTAGCCATGGCCTGCAAAACAGAAAGAAAAACACTTGCAAAATAAGTTAGTACCGGCATAAAGAATTGAAGCACAGTATATAGAAACATGTATGTCAAATAAGATAGACAACTCAGAATAATAATTATGAATCTATGCAAGTGATGACGTAGCCAAATAAACAGTGACTAAGTGAAACATGCTAAACAATATAAGTATAGAATGCATCTAATGTGGAAAACACAAGCATTGGACATAAATAAGATAGCATGGAACACAAAAGATGGTGTGTGAAGTGTATAGGCAAATCTGTCAGGTTCGATCAATCAGGAAAATATGAGATCGATCCAAGTTGGATCGATCTGGACTTAAGTGAGATCGATCTTTCTCAGATCGATCTGATAAAAATAGAGATCGATCAAACTCTGCTAAGAATGCAAATAGTCACAGATTTGTGACGTGGATGGCACAGGGGCACCCAAGCAAGTTTGTGGGGCCGTCTCACACAACAATAACACAATATTGGTCACTTGTCTTGGCACGTGACCCCCAAAATCAATTTAGAAATGAAAACATATACAAAAAGCTATATACATATATATATACATATATACACATGCTTTATTAACTCAAAAATGGCAAGAATCAAACATGGGAAGCTCAGATCTAACATGGCAACATAAAAAATATATGATTGAAACTCAAAAATGGAAATGAAACACCACTTACCCAAGCTAGCAAGAGAAGTGGATCGAAGGAGAGAGAGATGAGATCTGAGATGAGGGAGAGAGATTCGAGGCTCAAGAAGCTCGCCGGAGAGTTCGCTGGAGCTAAGAGGGATGGGTTGCAGCGGCGAGAGAGATGAGGGTTTGAGATCGATTTACAAATCGATCAAAATGACCCGAGGGTTTTATTTTAAAAATTGGTCCCGACAAGTTCGATCAATCTGGAAAAATCTCAGATCAATCAAAAATAAATTGATCTTAAAGGAACACAAATCGATCTATGCTTCGAAATGATTAAGTATTTTTGATTTTTTTTTTTTTTTTTTGAAAACTGAAAATATTTTATGGATTTTTGGATAATAAAATTAATAAAAAATCTTTTGGAATTTTTGAAAATATTTTTAAGATAAAAAAAAATAAAAACAAAAAAATAAATAAAAGATAAAATGAAATAAAAAAATAAAAGATAAAATGAAAATATTTTTAGATTTTTGAAAAGATTTCCTAAAATTAAAAATATTTTTGAATTTTTTGTTTTTTTTTTTTTAGAATAAAATGAAATAAACTAAAAATTCAAAATATTTTTGGATTTTTATTAAATTAAAGTTCAAAAGTCAAATTAAAGTCAACAAAGGGGGTGTAGATCGATTAATGAAAGATCGATCTGGAAGATACTTCGATCGATCGAACAGGTGAAAACCTATAGACAAGTTCGAACGATGCATAGAGAGGCCTTTTTCATGAATCTCAAAAAAATTTCTAAGTGTTGAGTGAAGATCAATCTAAGAAAAAGTTGGATCAATTTAGGAACTTTCAGATCGATCGAAGGAAATTTTTGATCGATACACAGAGAGTTGATTTATGCAGGAAAATTTTGATCAATGGAACAGAGAAATGATTGGATGCAGCAAAGGACGTTCGATCGATCGAACCTCTTCTGAGATCGATCGAACAGGAGAACAAAATGCCTATTTTCAGAATGAAAGTGCATGCATTCTCAATTATAACTCCTATCAATGTGTATAAACCCCAAAACATTATCTAGACGACACAAGAAATGAAATGCAAAATAGAAATGAGGGAGGAATAGGGTTGTAAACCCTACGAAGCATTTACTAGTCTTTAACGTCTCTAACAAGACGTTGGGGTCTTTTAACCCAGATCAAATATCTTGTTATGTAACCCCTCCTTGATGGGGTGAATGGATTTTTGAATCCCACTCAACAAATTGCTCCCTAAGGAACTCATTGGATTTGATTCAAATGACATTGATGGTCCTTGGTCACAACAACTCTTGGGCTTCCATGCCTTTGGAACACTTAACTTCAATATAACTTTCTGTGCTTTTTAGTTGGTAGACAAACCATGGAAATGTTCAACATCAAGTAAAGACTTAACTTCATCAAATTCATGGTTTACACACTCCTCTACAACACACACTTCTTCATGTTGGTCCATTGAATTCGGGGTTGGATTAAAAATGTTCAACTTCACTTTCATGTAACCAAATGAGATTTTCACTATCCCAGTCCTACAATTGATGTTAGCATTTGAAGTTGCCAAGAAAGG
The DNA here is from genome assembly GCF_030987335.1 of Cornus florida. NCBI lineage: Eukaryota > Viridiplantae > Streptophyta > Magnoliopsida > Cornales > Cornaceae > Cornus > Cornus florida. The sequence continues at coordinate 70,550,553 of NW_026775577.1, forward strand.
ACGGTCATGGATAATGGGAATTTGGCTCTTGGGATTTGGAACCGGTTCCGTGTCAATGACAACGAAATCAACCCAGAAAAAGAACATATCAATTTTAATCAAAACATCCTTAATGATACCCCGGGGCTTTTTGATTAATCGGTCGGCAAGTTGTAAAACCACCGACATCGGTTTCAAGTCTCCTAAGCCCAATTTAACATATACTGAGTATGGAAGAAGGTTAACACTTGCTCTTAAGTCTAAGAGAGCCCAATTGATGACATGGTCACCAATAATGCAAGAAGTAGTAGGTGAACCGGGGTCTCTGAACTTTGGGAGAGTGTTATGTTGCAAAATAGAGCTCACTTGCTCGGTCAAGACCACTTTTCGTGGTGCTTGGCTTTTGTTCTTTCCTCTTTTGGGTGTAAAGATCTTTTAAGAACTTGGTATAAGCCGAAATTTGCTCAATTGTATCCAAAAGTGGAAGATTAATCTTCACTTGCCTAAATATTTCAATGATTTCATTGGTCATGGTCTTTTGTTTGTCAAGATAAATGGATCCTTTCAAGGCATCCGGAAATGGAGCTCTTGGCTCAAATGCTTTTTCAAAATCTTTCTTTGAAACATCATTAACACAAGAATTTTTCAAGTCTTTTTTCAAATCATGCTTTGATTCATCTTTTAAATCATTTTTCAATGATTTCTCAACATAATGATCATGCACATGCAATGAAGGAGGAATAAAATGTGAAACGGGACGGGTGTCAACCTTTGGTTGCACTGGTTCACTCTGTTCATTGGACATACCTACTTTGTTATCCACAATCTTCCCACTCCTTAAGGTTGTCACCGTATTGACATGCTCAATTGTGGGACCTTCCGATGAGGAATGAGTCTCCACAACACATTGTTGCTTTGGTGGGGCATTCGAAGGCATTTTTCCTTTCTCTCTAGCATTTAAAGTACTAGCTATTTGCCCTACTTGGGTTTCTAGCTTAGCAATGGATTGAGAGTGAGAATGAAGCAATTGAGCGTTCGCCTCTAGAGTGCCTAAAGCAGTCAAAACTTTCTCTTCAAAAGCGGGACTCCTAGAGTTTCCTTGAGAATAAGATTGATTTGGGAAATGAGAATTAGAGAATTGGTTTCCATGTGATTGGAATGATGATGATCTAAAACCTTGGGAACCTTGGCTTTGCATTGGAGGCGAAACATACTTTCCTTGGAAACCACCTTGGGGAGGGTTTGAGCCTTCCCCTTGGCTTTTCCAAGAAAAGTTCAAATGGTTCCTCCAACTTGGATTGTAATGATTGCCATAGGGATTATTCCCTTGGTTAGCAAAAATGGCATTTGCTTGCTCATGGTTGTCATTTTATACATGTCCATGGGGACAATTGGAAGTAGAATGTAACACACTAGAATAAGTCATACAAGATTCATTAGATGCACGATGATGAACATGATTAGGGGAAGAAGACATTTGATTCGCCGAAGTTTGGTTGATAAAAAATTAATCAAATCTTTGAGATAAGGATTTCATCTCGGCAACTATATCATTGGAGCTGTCAACTTGATACAAGCCAATATTCTTCCTTCCACCTAAATTTTTATCATTTTTAGAAGATAAAGATCTATGCATGGAATTTTCACTCATACTTTCATACAATTGCCACAAATCATTTTCATGTTTATCAAGATAAAAACCACCCATAGATCCATCAACCATACCCTTGTGATTATCCGGTAAGCTTTCAAAGAAATATTGAACTAATTGCCACTTAGGTATGTCATGATGTGGGCACTTCCTAAGCAAGTCATTGAATCTTTCCCATGCCTCATGAAACATTTCCCCATCCCCTTGAGAAAATTCACGAATGGAAGTTCTCATGGCATTGGTCTTCGAAACCCAGTAGTACTTCTTCAAAAACTCTTGTTGCATTTCTGCCCAAGAAGTTGTCGAAAAAGGCCTAAGATTGTTAAACCAATATTTTGCCTTGTCTTTGAGGGTAAAAGGAAAAAGTTTGAGTCTTAACACTTCTTCTGGCATGTCCGTGTATTTCACGGTGGAACACACTTTAAGAAACTCATCCAAATGCTTATAGGGTTCTTCACTTAGAAGTCCATGATAGTTAGGAAGCATTTGAATGGTTTGTGGTTTGATTTCATAGTGATGTGCTCTAAATGGAGGCAATTGAATGCAAGTGGGTGCATTATATTCATTAGGCACATAATGGTCTCTTAAAGCAAGAGGGGGATTTACAACCGGCGATGCTACTTGAACACCGTGGTTAGCTTGAACCATAGGAGGTTGTGGAGCAAAGATTGGTTGAGGCATTCCTAATGGAATTTGGCCTTGTTGTTGTGGTGGAATAAATGGTCTAGGCATGCCTAATGGTACTTAGATGTTTTCATGATGCACATTAGGGTAGAGGATGCCTTGTTGGTCTATGTAACCAAGGTCCTCCACATGGTCATTGTTTTGCTCCTCTATTGATGAAATGGAGTGATGAGAACTACCTCTTCCCTTAGGATTACGAGCAACCGATTCAAGATGAAAATTAAGAGGGACAAGAGTAGGATTTAATGACCTACGACCATGCATGCACTAGCAAAACAAATAACAAGAAATAAGCAAGTAACAAACACTTCGCCCCCACAACAAATCAACAAATCTTCATAAACAATGATCCCTTACTCCCATGCTTGAACAACATGCAAAGAAAAGTAAATTGCCTCCACGCGGGCTCACTATCTATCTAAGAATGTAAAAACAAGCCTCCACACAGGCCGACGATTTAACTAGAGATTCAGTTAGAAAGATCTCACAAATGGTCCTTAAGCAACTTTAATATATTTTCAACTTTCTAGCCTTGCTTTGCTTTACAATTTTTCTAGATTTTTAGCTCTTTTTGTGCTTAGCTTAACTCCACTTGGCTTCCTTGCTCTTCAATTCTCCTTTGCTTAACTTCCTTCAGTTAATGCACCTAGTCAATCAAGAATAAACACAATAAGTAACTAAGAAGAAAATAAAGAAAAGACACGATCAAAAGAGTACTAATTCCTATTTATTTCCAAAACACAGCGTTGCTAATTAAATCCCCGGCAACGGCGCCAAAAACTTGGTGTGTGCCGTACCGATGCACCAAATTGTTTGCAAAAATATGAACTAAGAGTGTGAGTGGGCAATGTGGCCAAGTTTTAAATTTATAAAAGCCACTACTACCTCTAACTAAAAATATAGCTAGGGTGAGTAGAGATCGTCCCAAGGAAATGTGGGTGCCTTTGCAATGGAAACAATATATAGGGTGAGTAGGTTGAGTGATCAAAGATTGGTTGGATTGATTGATTAAGCTATAATGCAAATGAAATTAAAGTAAACAAAATTCAATGATTAATAAAGTAGAGAAAGATATAGAGGCGAAGACTTGGGGTACTAGAGCTCACCACTAAGCTTGACTTCACTAGACACTAGCAATTGTATATTAATGGGGAGATTAACTTGTAACTTGTGTGTGTGTGTGTGACATTAATTGAAACTAGGCATGGATGGCAAATAAGCATAGATTGTCAAGCTAAATCAAATGGAAAGCACAACCTATCAAATGAGACCAAAATCCATTCAATGAAACCACAATTTATGCACACACAACTATCTAGAAACGTACACCTAATGCAGTCATAAGTATGGAACACCAAGGAACAAGAGTAGATTGTCCACCTATCTATTAATTTAATGCAACTACACTACATCTACACTAAAGACATGAAATTTAACTAAGTAAGCTAAAGTTGTGGTACAATCCATCAAAAAACAAGTGTGAACCATTAAATAAATTGCAAGAGTGTTCAATTAAGCTCTATATTTTGACCATCTCTAGATTAACTTCATCCCTACACATAGACAGGCATAAATTTCACTAAATCTAGAGAAAAGCACATGAATCATCCATTCTAGTATACATAGACATATGGTTAGAAGTAGATAATCAATTGAAAGCATTAATCCATACAAATCAAGTAGAAACCACAAGATATATATATAAATCCAAGATCAAAGCATTGTTACAAATAAATCCCCAAAAATATACAAAGAACTAAGTCTATGAAGCAAACTAAGGGGCTACTCTAGCCCCAAGTAGATGTCTAGCCACTCATTGAAGTAGTCATCTAACCCTCAAGGGCTATCTCCATGGTAGGAATGACCTCCTTCTTGATGGAAACCCTAGAAGAATGGAAGAACTTCCAAAATGTGTAAAAACTCTCTAATCTCTAGCCTCCTCTCCAAGATATAAGATATATGAATTATGAATAACAACTATGCTCTAAAAGTGACTCTCAATCCTTATATAGATAGGTCAAATGTCACACTAATGGTCTGGGCTTGTACACCAAGGTCCCTCCAATGATTGCACCATGAGCCAACTTTTAATGAGCTGGAATCTATTTTTTTTCGGACTTGAGGAAGTTCGATCAATCGAACTGTTGAGATCGAATGAACATGGCTAAGATCCATCGAATGCTGCAGAGATCGATCATCCTTGGTGGCGCCTTTTTGAATAAAGACAAATCTCTAAGATATTTTGGGATATTTTTGGGAAAAAAACAAAAGTGGTAGGTGGGTGGTAGGTGTGGAAAAGACCAAATCATTTCGATCGATTTAGGAAATGTTTGATCGATCGAACTTGTTGGATTCTTTCAGATAAGGACAAAGGCTTGGATCCATCTTGAACTGTTTAGATCGATGAACTTTCGAACAATCGAAGAATTGCTGAGATCGATCGAACATGCTAAATTTCCACACTTTGCTTTATTTAGCTTCCACTTTACTCTTTTCTTCCATTCAGCTTGAGTTAACTTCTTTAATGCTCTTATTTAGCTGAATTGACTTATTTTTGGGATAAGTACCTGAAAAGGGCAATAACACAAAATTAGAATAAAACGGGGAAATAAGATAGATAAAGGTCCTAGAATGCTTAAGCTTGAGGGGTTTAAATACGCACTTTTCAGCGCTCATCACACCACTCTTGATACTCCCCATAATGACCACTATTTACCATTAGAAAAGAACCTTCATACGGTATTGTCATGCAGACAAATCCTCAAAACAAAAATAAGCATAAAAACCAGAATGCTCAACACGCAACTGTCACCTCAAAATCATCAACGATGCAATCAATCATTTCAAATCAACAGTCTTTCACTTGAATCCTCAAACACCTAACACAATCACCTACTTGGAATACAACTCCAGCCCATAACTTCTAATTCTCAAAACACAATCCATTTGGTACACAATACCCATCATCTATCCCTCCATCCGAAAACAACTAGGCATATCGTTGACTATATACCATCTACCTTATCATGCAATCCTACACTACACAGCTACAATTGACCACTATACACCACCTCAAGACTCCCTCAATAACCGTGCCAACTAAAAATCCCATTCATCAACCGAACCATGCAATTAACTTACTGAGAGTCAATTATCTGCGATGTATTCCCGCAGTTTTTCGTAATGGGAATCACCTCTCGACTAACCATAACCAACACGCTTCCTAGACCATACCAGAACACCTGCAATACACATTTACAACCCATAGACTACACTCGTGACTCAAACAACCTCTGTCACACCTACCATGACTGGTTCGAATAGAACCTCTACACCAAACCGTGACCCAAGTCACAAAAACTAACCTCCTAAGGTCATACCCTTCTCCCATAAAAACTCAATCTCACACACCTGACCTCCACGGTCACAAGAACCTATACACCGATGCATAAAACTCATACACAACACAACCATCGTGCCATGAAATAGAAACCCATTTTGAAGTCGTGCTCTAAGCACCACACATATGCAACAAGAAAATCAAAATGACTGCACATCAAATAGCTCAATCCATGAGCTAAAAGACCAAGCCATTTATTCGATAAGAACTGGCACCCAACAACTCTGAAGTAACTGAACTCCTCGCCTGCTCAGGTCAAAACTCACACAACCATCCCATGCTCGACCGCATATACACATAAGAATATAGGTATATACACAAGACATACTTATATATGTATATATACACAGTAACTGAAGTATAACCCTTGACACGATCATGTCCTATCACAGAAGTTTAAACAATAAGTCCATTAAATTATTATGTGAAATTAAACATCCATTCTATCCTCATCATCATTTCATATAATGCAAACTTGCACAATCCGTGCTCACAGTTTGTCATCTTATAATGTGTAACATGATTTCAAATACATTCATATTTCATTTTCATAGTTAGATTATATAACTACTTCACATGCATGGCAATGTAACACAGATTTTAGCATTTAATCACGTAAACACTTAGCAAATAGGCATGCCTTCAAAACTGTAAACATATAAGCAAGTAGCAAGTAAGCATGGTTCTCAAAATATTAAACACTTTAACAGTCAATACTTCCAAATTAACTCAAGTCCCACTTAGGACAACCCTAACCGTCATCCTTAGGTTTTCGAACCTAAAGCTCTAATATCAAGTTTGTAACGACCCTAAAATGATACCAATTATAAAAATAAAAATAAAAATTTCGGCATGACCTCTGCTAAAAAATATCCTACAACAACTTGCTTAAATGCATAAAAATGCAATGGCCTATCTTAAACCTTCAAAACTTATCTAACCGGTCCCAACACACAATACAAATAATACATTTCAACATTCCTTTCATCCATTCATTATGCCTTAACATAGTTCATCTCATAGAGCAACAACCACATACCATTTAATCTAAATATCATAATTACAGTCCCAAAAATATGGCTAAGATCAAGAGTCCATGTCTTACAATGTTTAAACAACTTATATTAAAGTTACAACCCATGAATATAATTACAATAACAAGAGTCCATAAGTCTCAGTACAGAATATAATATGCTAAGTTTTACAAAAATAGAGAGACTTATATATAAAAACAACAAAATGATCTTCTAATCCATACTAGGCCTGTGGTGGAACGTCATCCACCACTTCTTTTCGTGACCTAAAAATGTTAAATATAAGGGGTGAACAAATTGCTCAGTAGGTGGTGTTTAAGACACACCTCTTGTGACCACGTGAATCCAAACAATGAATAGAAATATAAAAAAATGGGATCATGCTATGTAGGGAGAAAATACTACAAATTACAAGACCAAAATGGACAATGTGATAATATGGAAAGCTATGCCGTACTATGTCGCTCCCCGTTTTCAAAATCACTTCCATTCTCCTCTCTTTAAACCATTAACATAACTCGTCCCTTGGTGACTCCCTGGCGATATGAGAAAAGGATTGGCTACTGTCCTTGACTCTTGGTAACTCTGCAGCGTCATTTGAGCATAAATATGTAATGACCCGGTCATTTTCCTACATTTCCTTTTTCTCAAATTTTACGGATAAATTTTTTTCGTTTAATTTTCGTTTTTGAGTTCTATTTCTCAATGCCTAGTGTTGTCTCGAGTGCTCAGAAATGGTTTCTGAGACTCTTTCCCTTAGATTGACAACTTCCTTGAAGGACCGAGTCATTTCCATATTTTCACTTTTTGGACACTATTCACTTTTCTTCCTTTTCCCTATTTTGTCTTTTCCCCATTTGTCACTTTTTGGCACAACCTCACTTTTCATGCTCGGAGTTGATTTTTGACTTCACTTATCTTCATTCTAAGTGGTTTCCAGGAAATACGTATCTTTACTTTTGCAGTAAAGTACTCTGGTTGCTCCCGGTGTTCATAGGGGTATGGATGCATAGTTTTTCAAAATCTTTTTCTTTTCTTGGGGTGTTTTTCATAAATATCTTTTGAAGATATTTTATTTCAGTGGTTTTTAAGAAAATATTTTTGGAAGATATTTTCATTCTGGGTTATTAGTGTAGTTTTCACTTTTTAGATGGGCCATTGTGCAATTAATGAAAGTTACTGCAAAAATGCCTCTTTTTTAGCCTGGATCCTCGTACGGGATTCATTTTCACATTTCTTTGAGTTGTATGCTCTTTGAATTTCCTTCTAGTCATTTTTTTTTTCAGTTTTAGGGTTTCTGGCCCCGGTTGCCGCCGAACTTTTCGGGGCATATCTCTATGCTCGGGACTCGGTTTTCGAAGCCATTTCTTTCATTGTTCATATTTTCTCATTTTGATTCTTTTTTATTCATGGAGTTTTGCCGTTTGAGCGCGTCTGCTCAAATTCCATTTTTCTGGACCTGGTGGGGCCCTTTCGGGGCACTTTTAGGGTTTTCCTATAGATAGGGGGTTATAAAAATTAAAAGTCATCTTCTTCTCTCTTCATGCATGACCAGCAACTGCCATGGCAGCCCAAGGGGGGCTGCCACCCTTCTTCTCTCAATTAAACCTTCTTGAGAGAGAAGAGAAGTGAGGAGAGTTGAGAGAAGATGAGAGGATTTGTGAGAGGAGAGAATCAGGGAGAAAGAAAGATGGGGAGGCCAAGAGTAGAGAGGAAAGAAAAAAAAAAACAAAAACAAAAAGGAAGAGAGAGAAAGAGAAAAAATAATAAAAAATTTAATGGTTTCGGAAGGCCAATGGCCAAAGTAGTTTTCTCAAAATTTGAAAAGACGTAGTCTCGATCTATCGAAAAAGTCTTCGATCAATCGAACACTTACTTCAAACCAACGAATGAGAAAATTGGAAGAATTTGGCACAAGTTCGATCGATCGAAAAGTTTCTCAATCGATCGAAACAGCTTCGATTGATAGAATGGAAGATGAAAGGCTTGATTTCAAGAGCTTCGATCGATCCAAATGCACTTCGATCGATTGAAAATGTGAGATCCTGAGAGCAATTTTCAAGGCAAAATAGGCTTACGCAGAATTCGATCGATTGAAGAGGGGTCTTCGATCGATCGAAGATGACACTGAAAATGCAGGAAATGCTTAAAATTGCCTAGAAACTTGAATGATTAACTCAAAACATATCTAGATGACGCAGAAAAGAACAAAAGAAGAAATAAGGGAGGAATAGGGTTGGAAAACTCTATGAAGTACTAGTCTTTAACGTCTCTAGCAAGACGTTGAGCTCTTTTAGCCAGGATAAAAAAAATCTTGTTAGACATCCCCTACTCAACACGGTGAATTGTATTTTGAATCCCACCTAACAAATCATTCCCTATGGAAATTGTTGGATTTAATTCAAGTGCACTTGACGGCTTTTGATCAAAGAAACTTTTAGGCTTCCATACCCTTTCAACATTGGAATTAAAGACGACATCTTTTGAAGATTGATTCAAAAGCAAAACCTTGATTTTTTAACACAAGGAGGTAACTCAATTTTGTCAATTTTGCTTTCAAAACTTTTTTCCACAACAAAAATCTCTTAATGCTTGTCCATTGAATTAGAGGTTGGATTGAATATATTCAACTTCACATTCATATGATCAAATGAAATCTTAATTATCCACGTCCTACAATTAATGTTGGTATTGGCGGTAGCTAAGAAAGGACGGCCAAGGATAACGAGTATTTGGCTCTTTGAATTGGGAACCAGTTCTGTGTCAATGACTTCAAAATCAACCAGGAAGAAAAAGTTATCAATATTTATTAAAACATCTTTAATTATACCCCGAGACTTTTTGATAGATCGGTCAGCTAGTTGCAAAACTACCGACGTTAGCTTTAAATTGCCTAAGCCCAATTGGACATATACCGAGTAGGGAAGAAGATTCACGCTCGCCCCTAAATCCAAAAAAGCCCGATTAATGACATGGTCACCGATAGTGCAAGATGTAGTGGGTGAACTGAGGTTTTTTAATTTTGGAAGAGTATTGTGTTGCAAAATAGAGCACACTTGCTCGGTAAGGACAACTTTCCTTGGTGCTTGGCTCTTGTTCTTTCTCTTTAAAGTGCATAAATCTTTTAAGAACTTGGCATAAGCCGGAATTGTCTAATTGCATCTAAGAGAGGAAGGTTTATTTTAACTTGCCGAAACACATCAATGATTTCATTCACCTTACCTTGTTGCTTTTTAAATGATGCGGATGCTTTCAAAGCATCCGGAAATTGAGCCTTTGGCTTAAAAGATTTTGTAAAAACATTTTGTGAAGAATTCTCAACAACAGGGTCCTTTATATTAAATAAAGGATGAATAGGATGTGAAACAGGACGGGTGTCAACACTAGGTTATACCGGTTCACTCTCTTCATTAGAAGCATCAACTTGGTTATCAATCACCCTTCCACTTCTCAAAGTGGTTACCGCATTAACTTATTTAAGTGAAGGACCTTCCTAAGGGGAAGTTGTCTCCACTACGAATTGTTGCTTAGGAGCGGGATTAAGAGGCATTTTTCCTTTTTTTTCTCGCATTCAATGTACTAGCTATTTGCCCTACTTGGGTATCTAGCTTGGCAATTGATTGTGAGTGAGAATGAAGCAATTGAGTGTTCGCCTCCAAAGTTCCTAGAACCGATAAAACTTTTTCTTCAAAAGCGGAACTTCTAGGATGACTTTGAGAATAAGATAGTTGATTAGGAAAATGAGAATTTGAAAATTGATTCCCATTGGGAGCTTAATAGAACAGACGATAGCTTTGAGAATTTTGGCCTTACAAGTGGGGTGGAACATACTTCCCTTGAAAACCACCTTGGGAAGGATTTAAAACTTCCCCTTGGCTTTTCCAAGAGAAATTGGGATGATTTCTCCACCCGGGATTGTAATGATTGCCATAGGGATTATTCCCTTGATTCACAAATGCGGCATTGACTTGTTCATAATGCTCATTATACACATGTCCATGGGGACAATTGGAAGTAGTATGCAACACACTTAAACATGTCATGCAAGACTCACTAAAATGATGATGATTAGGAGAGGAAGACACTTGATGACCCAAATTTTGATTGATCAAAAATTGATCAAACCTTTGAGTTAATGACTTCACCTCAGCAACTATGTCACTAGAATTTTTCACTTGATATAAGCTTGAATTCTTTCTTCCTCCTACGTTGACATTTCTACCATTTCTAAAGGACAATGTTCGATGCATTGAGTTTTCACTCATGTTTTCATACAAACACCACACATCATCTTCATGCTTATCTAAATAAGAACCTCCCATTGAAGCATCAACCATGCCTTTATGGGTATCCGATAAACTTTCATAGAAATATTGGACGATTTGCCACTTAGGAATGTCGTGATGAGGACATTTCCTATGCAAATCATTCAACCGTTCCCATGCCTCATGTTATATCTCTCCATCCCCTTATGAAAACTCATGACTTAAAGTGCGCATGGCATTGGTTTTGGAAACAAGATAATACTTTCTCAAAAACTCTTGTTACATTTCCGCCCAAGAAGTTATGGAAAGAGGTCTCTATAACGGCCCTGGATTTTACAAACTCAGTGCGTCTTGTGATGACCCGAAATGGATCCAAAACTGTGGAAGCTAAACATAAACAAGTCTTTAGAGATGTACATCATCCCTAAGACACAAGAACGGCCTTCCGAGTAGTCCTGCGACTCAGCGGAAGCAAGACCAAAGTTAGGGTTTCAAAACCCTCTAAGGAATGGATGAAGGGGAAAATGGTCATTCTGAACTGAAATGGGTGCCACCGTAAACACCATTGGAAAGACAACAAAAAATTAACAAAGATAGACTCAAGAATCACTTGATTTGGAGTCCGAAAGGCAAAGATCTCAAGTCCTGAAGTCGAAGGAAGAAAAACTCCATCCCGTTTTGAACCAAATCCTGACACTACCTTACTAAAACTTGAATATCTTGAGTTAAAATAGGAACCTAAAATTTCAATTAGTATCATTGGAAAGCTTATTTTGACGCAGTCAGTTTAGACTCAAGAACGGACCAATTCAGAGTTAAAATGAAGGAGATACGACAATTTGAATTCGGAGGGTCAAAGTTGAGTCAACCTGAGAAAGGAGGCTTGGAGCGCTCATCCATGCTGACATGTCAGATAAGTGCTCATCCAGCTATCGTGTGGCTATCGTAGATAGCCCCGAGCCCACTACCCAAAGTTGGAGCACTCGTCCCCCATGGACGAGCACTCGTCCAATGCCCAATGCACTAAACCAGACAACTTGAAATGTGATTTTAAGGCCTTTAAGGGAATTTTTTGGAAAAAAGTTGTGAAGTGACCCCCCTTAAAATCATGTCAAGGCTGAAATTTATTTTTCAAAAGAAATACCCAAAATGCCCCTAGGATCAGATAAGGCAAAAAAAATGTAAAATGAGTCCAAAGGGTACTCAAATCACCAAGGAAGAAGTTTTGCCTCGAAACGATCATCCATGCAGACGTAACTTACCTATTGGGACATGTTACAATAATCAACAGCTTAAAAATACCACCAATGCAAAATATGACCTATCCAAACCCCAATACGTGAAAAATGCCTTTTAAAGGTAAACAAAACAACAACCAGACTTAAATGCAATCAAAAGACCGTTTCGCCCTTGGCCACACTTCATGTATATTAAATGAGTCCTAGTAGATGTGCTCGTGCACACTTTGCACCACCCGATTTGGAAACGAACCCTTAAAGGCTCGAATTTTCCTATTTTAGCCCAAAAATGCAATATATGAAACCAAAATGCAAAACCTAAAACAAGATGGTGTTTGGCCCTTGGCCACATCTCATACATGGTAAATGAACGCCAAAGAACAATTTTCATCCACAATGCACACTCCGGTGCAAAAATGACATGTTAAAACCCTAATTTTTCATATTATTCTCATTAGAGGCAAAATTCAATATTTATTAATATACATAGATTTCAAATAAGGTTTGGCCCTTGGCCATATATCATAAACATAAAATGGATGTGAAAAAGTGTGCTTAAGCACACATTACAAGTCTGAAGGTAAAAATGACATTTTTAGCTAACCATACATTACAACTTTAAAAGTAAAACTCAAACATACTAACACTTACATGTGAACAAGAATACATTTAACAGAACTTCGATCCAACGAAACGACCTAGGGATATTATGCATCCCGAACCAAAGCAACCGTACTTGAAAACAGCCCGATAACTTTGAGGTGAGTAAACAAGTTGCTCGTAGGGAATGAACATACATAGACCTAACTTTTTACAAGTTTATCACATTAATGTGAAACAATTCAAAAGGTTCATACCACCTAACGTCCAGGTCAAAAGTGAGACTCAGGGATCATCCTAAGGTACTTTAAAACATTCCTAGCATAAACCACAATATTTATGCAAGTCAACAATATAAGAGCATACGATACCACATAACAAGATATAGATTATCAAAGTTATCAACTTGAAACTTAAAATACGAAAACAACTAAAGTAGGTCATGCCACCTAACATCTATGTTCCAAATGAATCTATAGGATCATTCCTAAGCTATATCTGAACATTTTAGCATAAATGTATTTAACAACATCAAAAATGCAATGATTCAGTAAAAATCATAATGCATAAATGTACTTAACAATATTAAATCGCCAATAACCAAAACCACAAGTCACAATTAAACATTGGTTGTCAACTTAAAATTGAATGCGAAATCAAATAGTGGAAGACTTGGACATCAAATTCTGGAGTAAAAGTAAGACCTAAACGATTATTCCGGGCACTAACCCACTGGGAATACCACCCTAGTGTGCACTATAATTTGGGGAGACCTTATACCTCCCGCACTATAGCCAAACTCTAGCCATGTTTTTGTAATAATGTCCCAAGTGACTCCAAAATCAATAAATAAGTTCACAACTTATACACAATTAAAGAATGCACAAAACCACATTCCATGCACAAGTAGGTTGAAACCACACAATCCATGTCTTAGGGTTTCAATTCTAAAATGGCATATATAATGTCAAATATAAAGTGTGCAATTCATTACACAAGATAATAATATATTCAATATTGAAAACATGTTCACATGAATATAAATTTAATGACAATGTTATTCAATGTTTAAAGCGTAACCAAGTGAATACACAACAAATCCAAATCCATGATTTAAACATAGAAACAACTTCTAAAACATAATTAAACCCATGGAACAATTAGATATAATTTAATTAAATAAAAATAATTAAATTCTCTAGATTTCAAATCAATTCCAAATAGCCTCAAATTAATATATGTTAAAGAACATAGCATGATCATCAACAATATTAAGTCAAAAATCCAATTAAGTGAATAAAACACTTAAAATAAAATTTTAAAACAATTCCAAATGTCCTCAAGTTAACATAGGTTAAAGAACATACCATGGCATATTTTAATATTACATTACAAGTTGATTTCATATTAGTTACAACCATGTGGATTAAACTTTCATAAAAGAAAATTATTAAATAAAAGTCTCAATACTTATTCAAATGTCTTCAATTTAATATATGTTAATAAACATATCAAGACCTAATTTAATAGTATGCCATAATTTAATTTCATTACACATACAACCATGTGAATTAAATCTTATACAAAGAAAATAATTAAATTAAATTCTAAATTATGGATAAAAGCATGCATACAAATTGTATAAATATCAATAGAATGCAAGACAACAAAAATATAAACTATAACATCCCCTACCTTAATAGAGAATTGAATCTCTATAATCCAAAGCAACCAAGCTTAAAATGGAAAACTTAACTAGGGTTTTGTAGAGGAGAGTGAGAGAAAACTTTTACTTCCCAAGATTAAAGGTCTAAGGTGAGTGGAAGGGGGTAAAATGAAGCTTAGAGCTCTAAGCCAAGCTTTGCTTCAATAGTGACTAGGTTAGGGTTTTGAGAGTAAAGGAAGTGAAAGGGATCAAATTCAATATGGTGAGTGACGGATTTAGTATTCCTCCACTCACTATGTGTCCTACACCATAGTCTTCACACACACTAAGTGCAAGACCAAAATTGGAGCCTACATTTGTCATTAATCCATGGCTCCTTTTAAGGTTTAATACTACACCTACACTTATCAACTACCCAAGCCAACATGTGCACCTATTCTAGGCTAACAAGTGGGTGAATCCCCCACCCTCCACATGTCATAAGATTAAGCTTCCAAGTAACTCCACCCCAATGCCAACAAGTGGCTCCATGAGAGTGTGACACTTGTCACACTTTCTAAAAATTGCAAAAAGATCATTTTCCAAAATATCTTCCAAATTAAATTGTAAAATGGTCCCTAAGACGAAAAATAATTACTTTACATAATTACACTAAAATCCTAAAAATCAAGAATGTTTCCAAGAAACTATGCATCCATACCCTTTACGAAAAAGTAAGTAAATAGAATGCTTTTCTACGAAAGTAAAAATACAATTATCTTGGAAATAAAATATTATGGATGCATGTAAAGCCGGAATCAAATCCGAGCATAAAAAGTGAGGTTATGCAAAGGAAAACGATAAACGGGAAAAAACCGAAATAGGAAAAAGCCGAAAGGTGAATAGTATCTAAAAAATGAAAGTGTGGACATAACGCGATCCTTTAAGGAAGTTGTCAATCCAAAGAAAAGAGCCTTGAAAATCATCATAGAGCACTCAAGATGACACTAAGCGACGAGAAACTGAATTCAGAAAAGAAAAGATCAAAGGAAATCTTTTTTTCCTAAAATCTAAGAAAAAGGAAAGGAAGGAAAATGACCGAGTCATTATAGTCTCAAATTGTTAAAGCAATACTTTGCCTTGTCTTTTTAGGTAAAGGGAAAAAGTTTCAGCCTAAAAATTTCTTCCGGCATGTCCGTATACTTTACAGTGGAACAAACTTCAAGAAATTCATCCAAATGCTTATAAGGTTCCTCATTGGTTAGCCCAAAATAGTTTAGGAGCATTTGAATGGTTTGTGGCTTAATTTCATAATGATGTGCTTTAAATTGAGGAAGACAAATGCATGTGGGTGCATTGTATTCATTAGGCATATAGTGATCTTTTAAAGCCATGGAAGAATTTGCAATTGGTGGCTCTACTTGAGCTCCATTGTTAACTTGGACAATAGGGGGTGGAGGTGGCACAAAGAATGGCCTTGGCATTCTAATTGGAACTTGGCCTTGTGGTTGAGGAGCAAAAGGTCTAGGCATGCCTAAGGGAACGTGCATATTATCATGTTGTTGCACATTAGGATGGAGTATGCCTTGTTAGTCTACATGACCAAGGTCTTCAATATGATTGTCCATTGATGCAATGAATTTACTTGAATTGCCCCTACCCCTTGGATAACGCACAATTGACTTGAGATTAAGATTCAATGGAGCAAGAAGAGGATTTAAAGACCTACAACCATGTATGCATAATGCAAATCAACACAAACAATAAACACAACAAATAAAAAATACTTCTCATCCACAACACAAATCAATCAACAACAAGCCTCCACATACATTGATCCCATACTCCCATGCTTTTCAACAATGCAAGAAAGTAAGTTGCCTCCATATGGGCCGATGATCAACAATGAAATAAAATTGCCTCCACACGGGCTGACGATTCACACTAAGCAAAAGGAGTTTAGAAATGCTCACAAAGGTCTTTAAGCAACTTCAAGAGATTTTTAAGTTTTTTGCTTTGATTTTGCAATTCAATTTTTATTTTTATTTTAGCTTTTTATGCTTGCTTGCTTTAAGGTTCCTTTGCTTTGTTTCTCTTTTGCTCCAAGTACCTAGTCAATTTAAAAGTAACAAAATGAGAAAACAAAATAAAATAAAGCAAAGCAAGGATCAAAGAAGTACTAAATACTAATAAATTCCTAGTAATGCGTTGTTAATCCCCGATAATGGTGCCAAAATTTGAACGTAGCCATGATGATACGCCAAAAATGTAGTGAGTGTGGTTCACGGAAAGCCTTTTTTATCAAATTTAAATTTATAGAAAGCACTACTACTACTACTACTACTACTACTACTAACGTAACAAGAATAAGCAGGGATCGTCCCAAGGGATTTGTAAGATACTGCAGAATTGAATTCGGGTTAGTAGGTTGAATGATCAAAAGGGGGGTTTGGTTGCTTGAATTAAGCTAATGATTCAATTAAAAACATGCAAATTAAGAACAATCTAGAGATTAAGGTATAGAGAATGAGAGAGTAGTCTTGGGGCATATAGTCCACCACTAAGATTCATTTCACTAAACATTTAGCATTTGTCAATTTAAGGGGATTCCATGTTACAAATCAAGTGTGTGTGCCATTAATTGAAATACTAAGCATGGATGACAAATTAAGCATAAATTGTCTAATCAATCTAGTGAGTAGCACAATCTATAAAATTAAACCATTAACCATTCAATAAATCCACAATTAATGCACACACAAAAATCTAAAGAAATGTACTACTTGCACTTAGAAGCATGGATCATAAACAACAAGAATGGATTGTCTACCTATCTAGGAATTTAAAGCAACTACATTACAACTATACTAATAACAAGGAAATTAAACTAATTAAACTAAGGAGGTAGCACAATCCATTAAGAAATAAGCATAATCCATCAAACAAACCACAAGAGTAATCAATTAAGTACAATGCCTTGACCATCACTAGATTTATAATTCCAACACACATAGACATGCATTAAACTCATAAAATATAGTGTAAGCACATGATCATTCATTCTAGCATACATAGACATATGAATAGAAATAAAAGATCAATTGGAAGAATTAATCCATACATATCATGTAGAAACTCAAGATTTATATATAATCATGGTCAAAACATTATTTGCAACATAAATCCCCAAAAACTAAAAACTACTAGCCTAGGGGATATCCCTACCCCAAAGAGAAAGATTTACCCACTCATAGTTGTTGTTATCCAACCCTCAAGGGATATCTAAAATGTAGGCACCATCTTCTTCCTCTTTGCTTTGCTCCAAAAACCCTAATATAGAGAGAGAAAATTATCTAATTATATAACAAAAGTTGGAATAAAACTTGGACAAAAACTTGGAACCCTATATAATTGGTTTCATTTAATTTAAATACAAGCATCTTTGAGTAGGCAACAAGTCAGAAAATAGGCCTTTGATTGGTGCAAACTCGCAGTTACAAAAGTTGGTGGAGTTCAGGCGCGCTCGAGAATTAAAACAGCTCACTGCCAGTAGGGGCTTCGATCGATCGAAGATGACATGGGAAAGATATTTTTGACAACTGGCGACCTTATCTATTGAGCTGGCACCGCCTTCGTTTCGATCAATTATAGATCTCTTCGATCGATCGGGACTTCCTTCGATCGATCAAAGACTATCCAGTGCAGATTTTCCTAACTTCTTCTGAATTTTCTTCTTGACTCCAAAAATGAGCTAATAGGCTCTTTTTAGCCTGTTTGTACCTTATTAACCTAAAATAGATAAAAACACAAATTAAAACTATAACGGGAAAGTAAGATAGATGAATGGGCTAAAATACCCTAACTTATGTGCTAAAATGCATCACATTTGAGCACTTATCACTTAGGACTCGTTGGAATCGACCAAAGCAGGAATGGCGTCGCCGGGCTATTGAATATGAGACTATTTTCAACATTGAAGAGTTTATAAATTTCACACTCACCTAATGGGCAGTTGAGGAGTTGCAAATGTGTCAATTGACAAGTCTCTTCAGACTCGTTGCTGCCTAAGGGTACACAAAAGAACCAGAACCGTGGAACCGGAATCGGAACCGTGAGAACCGGAACCGTTTTTCACGGTTCTCATGGTTGCGGTTCCTGTCCCGGTTCCTAAATTCGGAACCGTTGACATACGGTTCCAGTTTCAGTTCTAGCATGTGGGAACCTGTAAGAACCGGAATCGTATATATATATATATATATATTATATGTATTATATATTTAATTTTATACTAAAAAAGAAGTAAAGCTAAAGTGATAAATTGGGCTGAGTCGCTGGACAGTGGACACACGTGAAAAAAAAAAAAAAAAAAAAAAAAAAAAAAAAAAAAACTTATTTTTATAGTTTTTTGCCCTAAATCTCAATCTCTCATCTAACCCTCGCCTCCTCTGAAGTCTCTCAGTCCTCGCCTACTTTCAATCTCTCATCTAAACAGACGAAGTGACTAACCTTAAGCTAACCCTCGCCTCCTCTGAAGTCTGACCTCTCATCGCCCTCGCTTGAGTCGCATCCTCTCATCTCCTCAGTCCTCATCGCCCTCGCCTCCTCTCAAGTCTCATCTGAAGCTTCCTCGTCGATTCAATCCTCATTGCCCTCACCATCTTAGATTTCATCATTAATCATCTCCGATCTCAAATTACTCGGTAAGTCCTTGATCGATCTGTCACTCCCATCTCAGATTTCTCATCATTCATTCATCCTCACTCCCATCTCAGATTTCTGAGTCAAGTGAATCCTCCAAACTTCTCAGACAGTGACAAGGTCACACAGCTTCTCCGATCTACACCCACGCACCATCTCAATCACCGACACGGCTTCTCCAGCTTCATCATGTTCCTCGGTCAAGCCCGTGAAGGTAATTTTTCTTTATTTTTTTCTTTTTCCTTTTCCTATTCCTTTTCTAAAGTAAATTAATCATCAACAGAAACAAGCTAGTATCAGTATTAATTTATTTTCTTAATTGCAAAGAAAATTAAAAGTATTAGAAGGTGAAAGAAATCTAGTTAAAGCTAGCACTGACTCCACCGTATGGCATACTGCATGGTAGAAGTCATCTGATTTCCAATCCTTCTTGTTGGCAATTTTACAGTGTAAATTTACTAAGTTAACTAAATTTACAAATACACTGTAAATTTACAAGCTAATATCAGTATTCATCAAACTAAATTTACTTGAAACTAAATTTAAAGATTTACAATTTTACAGTGCATCTTTATTTGAAACTAAATTTCTAACCAAGCTTTTGCTTTATTTTTACCTTCTGCAATGTCAACAGTATCTCTGTCAAGTGACTCCTCTAGTGAGCATACTCATGATAATGCTGCTTTTTTTTTTTTTTTTTTTTTTTTTTCAGTTTATGTCTGTAATTCAGTATTATATTATATTTTATTTTATTTTGAAAGGTTATTCAGATTTCAGTATGGGATGTAATATTATATAATTAAGACTATCAGACTTAAGTAGTTAAATATCAGTTTTATTTTCTGTATTTGTATTTATTTATATTTATATGTTGATATTGTATTCTGTTATGGAACACTACTGAGTTACAACTTACAACATTTCAGTGTTAAATTTGTGGAACAATTCAGTGTTGCAACTTACAACCCTGCAAAAACGAAAAAAACCAAACAGATAACGGTTCTCATGAAACTGAATCGAAACCGAACTGCAGAAACGGATCGGTTCCGGTTTCGATTCCGTTTTCAAGGAACCGTCGTGAACGGTTCTGGTTCGGTTCCATACTATACGGTTCCGGTTCCAGTTTCGGTTCCTTTTTCGAGGAACCATCATAAACGGTTCCGATCGAAACCGTGAGAACTGGAACCTTGTGCACCCCTATTACTGCCAAAGCTTACCTTCATGTCGTTCGCCTTTTCTACCAGAATCTTAGGTATGATAAGGAACAACGTGGGGTGTTGTCAACTAACATCGATTGGAATGACTTTGTCATTGATGTTAATGCGATAGAGGAGGTATTTGGGTGTACTGATTCATATCCTGGTGAGTTATTTCTTCCCAGCACCAATGACCCTTTTTATGAAGATTTGCCGAACAATCTCACTGTTGATGTTATCGTGGAGGACATGTGCAACGGACATTATGCCGATAAGCACAAGAATTGCACTGCTAAGAAATATCTTCCGCCCAACTTATGGTTTCTTGACGTTGTGCTCCAAAAGAATATCCATCCTTTGGGGCACACGACTTAGAGGCGGGGTGATTTCTTGCATGCTCTATACGCGGTAAACACTAGTAAGTAGTTTTCAGTTCCTGCTATCATTTGGGGTTAGTTGTACAAGTCCTATGGTGGTTTGATTAAGAAGCTAACTGACAAGTCCCGAACATGGAGTCTTTATTTCCCATTCTTTGTCACTCGATTGCTAAAGAGCCAATGCTATAAGATTTCTAGTGATGAGCAGGTCGTGGAGGATCAGATTCCGTTTGGGGTAGACCAATGGAATTTGAGTTGTTCTCACATACTACGAGAGGGGCAAGGGGTTCTGGACCGGAGGTGATGGATGAGGAGCAGGACAAGCCTGAGTTGCAACCCGAGGAGCCGTTTTACATATTTAGGGCAGATTATAACCATTTATGCATTGAGATAGCGGATATGAGACGTGACCTTTCTGACTATCGTTGTGAGTCTCATGATGAGTTGATGGCTGGTTAGGCATAGCTCTAGCAGCAACATGAGCACCTTGTATTGGTTAAGGGTTTGTTTGTAATTTTATTTTGAGAGAGAGTATAAGTGGAGCACTTGAGTATTATCGTGAAGCGCAGCTCCCTTTTTTTTTTTTAATTTCTATACGTTCTCTTCTAAAATCAAATAAACTATTTCCATACAACATTGTTTCTATTTGAGTAAAATTAATCTTTCCTTTAATTTTCAATTCAATTAAATGTTTTTCTATAATGAGATAGGAATAAACTTTTCTCCTTTTATTTAAAAATAACCCCTCCTCAATTTTGTCAATTATTCTCAACATGGCATCCCATGGACAAAATTTATTCTTGATAGATTGATAAAGAAGAAAAAATATTTTCAAAATCAAATCAAAAAATTATATTCGAATGAAAAAAAAAAAAATAGAACAAAAGTAAGAAATTAGAATGGTTAATCACTGATTCATAGATTTTTTAGTTTTCTTAAATACAACTTATCTTATCAATAACTCCTCCTAACTAAAACACTCCATCATTAGTGAGATTTTTCATTTTTGCAGAGGGAGAGAGGATTAAAGGGAGAGAGGATTTGAGGTAACGGAAGAATTCTACCTTTTGACACCATAATTCTAATCCTAAAGGAAATGACGATTATGGAACTAAAAATATAAAAATAAACCTTTGTGTAGTGTGAGGATTACTTTGTAATTTTAATTTAAGGAAGAGAGAAAGTGGAGCCCTTATTTAGCTCCCTAAAAAAAAAATTCAATTTTGAATTAAATCTCCCAAATTCCAAGCAAGGTTAACTTTGTAATTTTAATTTAAGGTTATTTAACTAAAACACTCTAAAAATATACCGATTAGTCGGAGATGATAACGGAGGCCAGAAAGGTTCGAACATATTCAAGTAATAGCTAATGTCAAATCTTTACCAACTCACCCAAGCCGAGGGGATGACGACGCGTTTGTCCATCATTGGATTGGACTACTCATATTCATGTCTATAGATATTTTGTTCCGTGTTTTGTTTTTTTTCCAAACTTTTTAGGGTTTTGCAATGACTTCCTGACTTCGTCATTAAACTATCATGACATCGTTGTACTATCTGTGAACCTGATACACTACTACGATCATAGCTTCACGTCTATGTGCTCTCTGATGTCATATGATCATATATGCGATTCACAATAGGTTAGACATCGAGTGTTCGAAGTAAACCCTTTCTTTCCAGTGCAATGAAATTTGAAGGGGACTTGAATAGTGGTTCACTAGTTAACAAATTCAAACATGGGATTGCGAATTTGTCACATGTGAAGTGGGTTTCAGCTTCTGGGTTTAGGATATCAGTGGCTGGTGTTTTGGGTGTTGCTGGTCTGGTATTTGCTATAAAAGATGAAAGAGTAAGAAATTTCAATAGCTTACTGTGGTCATTGGGGAGAGAAAGTGATTCAGAGAGTGATTCAGAGGAGTTTTGGGTAGTGCCCGGATTGCAAAATCTCGGCAACAATTGTTTTCTGAATGTAATTTTGCAGGTATGAATTGGGTTTGTTTTATTTAGATGTTTTTTCTTCGTTTATGTAATGATTTATAGAAACTATAGTGTTGATGTCTTTTTTTCTATTGCATATTTTGTATATGAATTATCTCCTTAGGCTTTGGCTAGCTGTTCATGTTTCCGAAGTTCACTTCAAAACATTTTAGATGAGTATGGATCTTTGTCAATGGAGGAATGTGCTCAAAGATTGTCACTAACGGTTGCATTGGCTTCTTTATTGGAAGGTATTGTGAACTTAATATGATACATTATGAGTTTACTTTAATGCTTGGTAAATATAAATTGACCATATGGAGTTCTGTTTTTTCGTAATGCTGTGATTGTTATTGATTGAGGAAGTGGTTTTCACGAACTGTGATTATTATTGATTGAGGAAGTGGTTTTTACAAACTATGGATGGAGTTCGTGGTTTATGATTTGGCAACCACAGAATCAGTGTGTCCTAATACCTCCTCTATGTTAATAAAATGCAATTTTAGTTATACCTTTTGAAATAATTATGTGGAATAATTAAAAAGTAAAAAGAAGAGACAAAATTTGAATCTAAACCCTAGTGAACAAAATTTATTCAAACTATTTGAGGTTTCCTTTATGGCATGAAGTACAACCCATTAAACTATAAAAAACATTGAGATAGTGGCCTGAGTAGTTAATATGCAGGAAACCTATTGAAAACAGTAAAATTTTATTTTTGGTTCTTGCATCATTCTTTTTGAACTAGGTTAGGGAATCGATCAAGGTACTAAAAATGATGCCACAAAGTATCTTATGACAATAAATGGGATTTAGAAGGAATCACGGGATCTATTGAAGCAAACTCTTTTAAGAAGTAACTTTTGGACAGTAATTTTCTCATATCATCAAGTTGACATTATATATATATATTTTTGGTAAATGTATATACATGTAGGACTGGCTATGTTACGTGGACTCGGGTAAGTGTGTCGGGTGCAAGTATATATCCATGGTCGGATGAGTCAAATCCCCAAACAAAAAGACAAAAGACACATGGACATTGCTAAAAATTTATATAATTTAATATTTTTATTTGATTGATGTAGGACAAAGGAGAGGCTCAAATAGAAGAAAGTAAATAAGAGTTATGGGCTGGAAATTCAGGAGCAAAGCTAAGATTTGGGGGTTGTTAGTAGAAAAGAAGGATTGAAATTAACAAAGAAAAGCCTATTGGAATCACTTCAATAGAACCTAGGTATCACACCTAGAGAAGGCCTCACACCCTCAGAATTTGTGAATCACTCGCAAAGAAATCTCAAAGGATAATTTTATTCAATCATTCGCTGAGTATGCAGAGTTACATAGTATCATTTTTATAATAAAAGATGACCCTTGGATTACCCTACAATGGAGTTAATCAAAAGTTGACTCTAATTTAATAAAGTAACAAAGAACTTAATTGATGCAATTTAATCTAATTATGCAATTTACCAAAACAATGCAGATTTTCCATAATTAATGCAATTAACAAAATAATGAAATTTGACCAAACCCCCTAATAATGAAATTTACCAAAATGATGCAGATTCACCATAATTAATGCAATTACCAAACTAATGCAATTTAACCAAACCCCCTAATTACGTAAGACTCCAAGTGGACCCCATCGTCTAGCATGTGCCAAATAAAGGTTTGAGCTCTAGAATCCTTCTTGCCATGCCTTTTAAATACTTTAAAAGGCTGATGCCACTGTTCTCTACCAATTCTCTCCGGCTTGGAAAAACTCGGCTCCGACGAGTTAAAGTGATCAAATTGCTCATAAGTATGAAAAGAGTAAAAAAAATTTCAGCCTTTTATTCAGCAATTTCTATAATTTGCACCAAAAAACAATGCATAAACTTCAAAGCTCGATCAGAAATAATAGTGTTGTGCAACCCATGAAGTCAGATAACTTCTTAAAAAAAAGGTTTAGCATCGTGGACAGCATTGTAGGTCATAGAACATAGAAGAAAATGTGCCTTTTTCGAAAAAAGATCCAGAACAATGGTTATAGCATCATGTCCTCGACTAGTTCTCGGCAACCCCATAACAAAATTAGCATCTGACCCATCACCCCTGATACAAACTCCATGGCCAGTACCATGTCGAAACTCAAGGCTATCCTTCCACGAATGCATTCGAGCAAGAACATAAAGAGCAAACCAGTTGGTTCCATCTAGGTACTGTGTTCCAGAATCGAATAGACAAATGCTATTTGGATCAAGTCCTAAACATATTTTCTCCTCTAGTTTATAATGCATAATTGCTGCATTAGGACCAACTGAGGAAATATTAGGAAAACTTAACCCTTTAAAATGATCTTTTGATGCGTGAGACCCCTCTAGCTTATCACTTACAGGATTAGTTTCTTCTCGCAGTTGGTTTTTCCAGACCTCATCTACCAAGTTGGTGGATATCTGAACTAGCTTCTGTTGCTTCTTGGCACAAGCATGCTCCCATTTCTTTGCAGTGCCCACTAATATACACCAAGTATCTACTCCAATAGCCGCATCTTTAGGAAGATTCAGAATAGAAGTACTATCTATCCAAGACGCTTTGAATGGTTGTGGATATGGTTTGATGGAAATTTTGAGACGCTTAACCATGGCTGTGGAGACAACATTTGGGCTGCCACCGCCATCAATAGTAGGCTTCCGAGCTTGATTTCCACAATGAACTTGCGTCTCAAAATGAGAGGTCTGCTGCCCATCTTTGCCACCAACTTTAGAGTCTTCAAGGATGCGCGTCACAACGGAGATGGACGAAATAATCTCTCCAACTTCTTTCACATGATCAGTGTTGCATGTCTCATCATCAAGCAGGTTCTCACAATCCTTGCTAGCCATCGTACTCTTTCCTTCAGGATCAGCCATGTTAGATAAAGATGGTTTTGATCCATCATTTGGCTGCATTGTTGTTGTTTGTGTGCGGTGAGTTCCATCATGTAACTTCTTTGTAATATCTCCTGTAACATCATGTGGCTCATGATGATTCATCTCTAATGGATTTCTTGGAAACTCCAACATGGGATGGAGTGGTGGATCAACCTTCAAATTACACCTTTGCAGAGAGTGTAAAGGCTGTTGTTGCTTGTGGTTTCTACCATCATTAGTGCCCAATGCATATTCTTCTTTAAGGGCTACCGATTTGTTAAAAGGCTGGGAAATTCGAGCCCCTATCCTATCGCATTGAGCATTCAGCCCTTTAAGCTTTTCCAAAATTTGTAACAGCAACTCAATCTTTTGATTATTGTCCAATCTTTCATTGGCCGATTGAGTAAACATAATGTCTACTTAGGCTTTGATACCGAAAACTGATGTAGGACAAAGGACAGGCTCAAATAGAAGAAAGTAAATAAGAGTTATGGGCTGAAAATTCAGGAACAAAGCTAAGATTCGGGGGTTGTTAGTAGAAAAGAAGGATTGAAATTAACAAAGAAAAGCCTATTGGAATCACTCCAATAGGACTTAGGTATCACACCTAGAGAAGGCCTTACGCCCTCAGAATTTGTGAATCACTAACAAAGAAATCTCAAAGGATAATTTTATTCAATCATTCGCTGATTATGCAGAGTTACATAGTATCCTTTTTATAATAAAAGATGACCCTTGGATTACCCTACAATGAAGGTAATCAAAAGTTGACTCTAACTTAATAAAGTAACAAATAACTTAATTGATGCAATTTAATCTAATTATGCAATTTACCAAAACAATGCAGATTTTCCATAATTAATGCAATTACCAAAATAATGAAATTTGACCAAACTCCCTAATAATGCAATTTACCAAAATGATGCAGATTCACCATAATTAATGCAATTACCAAACTAATGCAATTTGACTAAACCCCCTAATTATGCAAGACTCCAAGTGGACCCCATCGTCTAGCATGTGCCAAATAAATGTTTGAGCTCTAGAATCCTTCTTGTCATGCCTTTTAAATACTTTAAAAGGCTGATGCCACTGTTCTCTACCAAACAAAAAGACAAAAGACACATGGACACTGCTAAATATTTATATAATTTAATATTTTTATTTGATTTTTTAGGTGAAATATTGTATTTATGTAACACAGTGTTCAATATTGGCATTTCACTCATTTTGAAGCAATAACATAATAAAATTAAAATTTTGGACATGCTTTTAGGTGCATGCCCAACCAAAGTGTCAAAGACACATATCCCATATTCATGTCCAAGCAATGTGTGTCTCACACAAGTACTTTACTTACTTTTGAAAAGTCCATGTAACATAGAGGACTGGTCTGTGATATAATTCTATTTTCTTTGTTTTTGTAAGTGGATTTGTTTATAACAGATAGTGTTTATTACAGATTGTTTTAGGAGGGAGGGAGGGAGAGAAAGAGAGAGAGAGAGAGAGAGAGGACACAAGGAGTTAGTGAGACCATAAAATAGTCTCCGGTGAAATCCTCTATTACTTTTCTTCTTTTTTCTTTTGTTTGAGTGATTTGTTGTTTCTGGAGTGTTTTTGTTTGTGTTCGTTTCATCTTTGTCAAGCGCTCGTTCTTGGAGGTTGCAAGATTGCCTCGATTGTTTCAAGGTGGTGTTGCGAGATCTGCAAATCCGTATAGGGGACCATCGATTTATTTGGATGACGACTTGGTTGGAAGGAGAAAAGAAGACCTTAGGTCATGTTTGGTGGGTTATTTTGATAAGGAAGTGGGCGATGAAACACAGATTGCGGCGTAGGCTTTGAAAGCTTGGAAGATCTCCTCTGGTGTGTCGGTCTCGCCGTTGCTTGACTCGCTTCTTTTGTTTCGATTTCCCTCAGCAGCCGAAGCATTTCGTGTTCTTAAAGAGGGTCGACGTGACTGGGGGAAGGCAACTCTTCATGTGGATGCTTGGAACTTCAGGGTGGGGTGTTCAGAGATCTTGAAAGAGAAGAGGTTGAAGAAGGTGACGATTTATGACCTTCCACTTCACCTGTGGAGCCATTCTTTATTTGTGACAGTTGGTGATTTATGCGGCGGGTTTATTTGGGTGGAGGCTGATGAGGCCATTGATGCAGAAAGAGTTCGTATTACAGTTTCTGATGGAAAGGTTTGTCCACCTTTTGTGTTCATTCATGACGATCGGTACTGTTATAAGGTGGTAGTTTGGGAGGAGAAGCACCCTGAGCTTGTTCCGACGACGGATTGCTTGGAAGGAGGCGATGGTTCGCATCTGCTTAAGGAAAAAGAATGGTTGAGGTGGGAATCCATGGGGAAAAAGGGGATGGTAGAGTTCCAGAGATGGAAGAATTGGAGAGATGCGCTGTGGATCCGTAATAAGGAATGTTTCAGAAGGCTTTTTGTTCAGAAACGTAGGGATGGGCTATCCTCTGGGTTGAACCGTCGTCGGCCTGATGGTCTCCGGCAGATGCAGTGGATTGGTGGCTCCACTAGGACTGGTCGGCGGCCATTTTTGCAGCAGTGGGATCAGAAAGGGTCTCGTCGTGGCGGTGGTCACGTGCAGCAAGCTCGTGGGAGTGGAAAGGGAAGATTTGCTGACCAACCACGTGGTTGGGTCCCAAGAGTTGCCCGTTCACAGTGGCATACAGCTGTTTCCACGAAATTTTCAAATTTTGCTAAGTGGGTTGGTAAGAATCCGAACCCCATACGCGATGGCCTGGTGTTGGGCCGGGGATTAGGGCTTTAGTGGATTGTGAGGGCTGTACTCCTTCTGGTGGGCCTGTTTAGAGGCATCCGGTTCTTGGCAAGCCTGTTTGTGATTTGAGGTTGGATGGTGGACCGGTTGCCCATTCGCTTATTGATTGTTCAGCTAGAACCAGAGGTGGGCTCAAAGCCGTATGTTTTTAGGGCAAGGTCTTCCCCCTGGTACCTAATTGGACTGGGCAGGTTGGTGGATCTTCTTGCTCTGGGCCTATTTTGAAGAATAGATTTGAGCCATTGACTTCCTCTTCTGTTGGTAAAGACTCGCATCTTTCTGGAATAGTCAAGGAGGATAAGCGTTCTAGGGATCGGGTGCAACGAAGACGTCTTCCTAAGAAAAAGATCCTTCTTCCTGCTCTCCGCAAGCATTGGACATGAAAGGATAAGCAGAAATGGGTGGCGTCTGTGCAGTCGGAATTTGATTTGGGTAAGTCCACTGTCGTTTCTGGGGCACCACCTTCTTGCTTCTTCTCTCCCTCTGCTTCTTCTCCTTCTCAAGGGGGGTCGAGTGTTTCCTCTGAGTTGAAGGATGGATTGGTGAACGGGTGAAAGGATGGTGTTGGGGTTTTCCAGGTTGATGGATTGGGTCCATCTCGGTCTGTGATTCAGAAGAATGAGTGTCACAGTGTGCTTGGGACGTGATTTGAAAATTTGTTTGGATGATGCTTCGGTGACTGTGTTGTTGAGTGAGTTGCGGACTCATTTAGCTTTAAAGGGTTTTTAGTGTGGGATGAGTGGGTCTTTGGCTGTTGAGGAAAATGGGACCCTGCTGGCTGGTCACTCCCCTCCCTCGTCAGTCTTTGAGGATGGGGATGGTGGGTTATACTCTGCTTTTTTTGAGGATTTGGGGTCAGGTCAGTGGAATGGCAATGAGACGAATTTTGATTTCTTTGCTCCTTTGGCGGTTGTTCATCCGGATGAGGTCTTTGAGGATGGGGTTGGTTTTGATTCAGGAAGAGCTGTTATGGAGGAGAATTGGGTGAGGGAGAAAGGAATTGAGATTGGCTCTTTGTTGGGAGTTTCTTTTGAAGGTCGAATGGAGGAGGCGACAAATATGTTTTTGGAGGTTCTGTCTTCTCAGAATTTGGACAGAATGGGTGGTAGGGAGAGTAGGGGGAACCTGCCGGGGGAGTTGGAGGTGGAGGAGAGGGGAGTGTTGAGCCCAACGGCACTTGTCACTTATGAAATAAGGAACAAGGGGTCTAGGGAAAAGGGTTGCGGAGGGAGGGATGTGTCTATCCGATCTGTTGTTTCCTTATGAAGCTACAAATCCTTTCATGGAATATCCGGGATCTTAATGACCCGGCTAAAAGAAAAGTGGTGAAGGCGGTGATTCGTAAAGGGGGTGGGCATGTAGCGTGTTTGCAAGAAACAAAGATTGAGACGATGACGGATTTGTTGGTGCGTAGTTTATGGGGAGGTAGATTTGTTAGATTTGTGGAGTGGTTTGCTCTGGATGCTATTGGATCTGCGGGTGGTGTTCTTGTGATGTGGGATAACCGGTGGATCTCTATGATGGAATCTCAGGTTGGGCTTTTCTATGCTTCCTGCATATTCTCTGTGTTGGAGGATGATTTTCGTTGGGCTTTCTTTGGTATTTATGGCCCTACTGAGGATAGTGTGCGTCATTTGCTTTGGGCGGAGTTGGGAGAGGTTCATAGGAGATGGTCTTTGCCTTGGTGTATTGGTGGGGATTTCAATGTTGTTTGTTCCCCGTTTGAGAGATCGTCAGGTGGTAGGTGGACGGTCAAGATGGAGTCTTTTCCGGAGTTCATTGATGTTTTTGGTTTGATTGATCTGCCTTTGGTGGGTGGGCCCTTCACTTGGTCTAGTGGTCGTTCTCCTCCTATCTTATCTAGACTTGACAGATTCCTGGTGTCGAGTGATTGGGAGGAGCACTTTTCGGATGTTATCCAGACCACTTTAGCTTGTCCTTTATCTGACCATGTTCCTTTGATGTTGGACTGTGGTGGGCTGCGCAGTAGAAGATCCCCTTTCAGGTTTGAGAATATGTGGCTTCGGGCTGAGGGTTTTCTAGATTGTGTCCGATCTTGGTGGGTGGGGTATGATGTTGCTGGCACCCCTAGTCATTCCCTTGCAGGTAAGTTGCGGCTTTTGAAGATTGACCTCAAAGTCTGGAACAAAGAGGTTTTCGGTAATCTTGCGTGGAGGAAGAATCGGGTTTTCTTTGAGCTTGCAGACATTGATAGATTGGAGGGTCAAGGATCTTTGACAGATTCCTTGAAGCTTAGGAGGATGGAGTGTCAGGCGGAGTTTGCTGAGATTGCGGTCATGGAGGAAATTTCTTGGAGGCAAAAGTCTAGAGCTTTGTGGCTCAAGGAAGGTGACAACAACACGAAATTTTTTCATAGACTTGCCAATGCTCACAAAAGAGGCAATCATATTGGGAGGATTCGGGTGGATGGGGAGATGTTTTGCAAGGAAGAAGAGATTTTTAAGGGTTTTGCTGATTACTTTTCAGTTTTGTTCTCTGAACCAGTTGGGTGGAGACCTTTACTGGCTGGGCTTCATTTTTGACTTTATTTCGGGTGAGGAATGTTCTTTTCTGGAGGTACCTTTCTCTGAAGAGGAAGTTTTGTCTGCTTTGAAGAGCTGTAACGGGGATAAAGCCCCTGGTCCAGATGGCTTTTCTTTGCGTTTTCTTTTGGAGTGTTGGGAAGTGGTCCGAGACGATGTGATGGGCTCTTTTCATGCTTTCCATGCTCATGGCTCTTTTGAAAAGAGCTTGAATGCCACTTTCATTGCCCTTATTCCGAAAAAGGGAGGAGTGCTGGATGTTAGGGATTTTCGTCCTATTAGTTTGGTGGGTTGTTTTTACAAGTTGCTTGCCAAAGTCTTAGCCTGTAGGCTGAGGAAGGTTCTGGATGGCATCATCTCTGATTCTCAGAATGCTTTTGTGGGAGGTCGTCAGATTTTGGATTCTGTTCTTATTGCTAGTTAATGTGTGGACTCCAGGTTGAGTAGTGGGGTTCCGGGTGTTTTGTGTAAGTTGGACATTGAGAAGGCTTACGACCATGTGAGTTGAAGTTTCCTCATCTACTTGATGGAGAGGATGGGGTTCGGGGAGCGATGGAGGAGATGGATTCTTTTTTGTATATCTAGTGCGCGCTTTTCTGTCCTTGTGAATGGAGCTCCGATGGGGTTTTTCTCTAGTTCGAGGGGCTTGAGACAGGAGGATCCGCTTTCTCCTTTCCTTTTTCTTTTTGTGATGGAGGCTCTTAGTAGGTTGTTGAAAAAGGCTGTTGATCTGGGATTGTTGAGAGGCTTTCGGGTGGGTAGAGGTGTTGCTAGTCAGTTGGAGATTTCTCACTTGATGTTTGCAGATGATACCTTGGTTCTTTGTGATGTTGATGCGTCCCAGCTGAGACATTTGAGATGCGTTTTGATTTGGTTCCAAGTTGTCTCTGGGCTTAAAGTGAATGTTGGAAAGAGTGTTTTAGTGCCGGTTGGGGATGTTCCTGATATTGAGATGTTTGCTCAGATTCTCGGATGTGGCATTACCTCGCTTCCTATTTCTTATTTAGGTTTGCCTTTGGGTGCTCCTTCGAGATGTGTGGGGAGTTGGGATCCGGTGGTGGATAGATTCGAGAAGAGGCTGGCAGGTTGGAAGAAGCAGTACCTTTCCAAAGGGGGGGCGGGTCACTCTGATCAAGAGCACTCTCTCTTGCCTACCCACCTATTTTATCTCCCTTTTTCAGATTCCTTCTTCGGTGGCGGAGAGAATTGAGAGTTTGCAGCGGAATTTTCTTTGGGGAGGGAGAGAAGAGGAGTTCAAATATCATCTAGTTTGATGGGAGCAAGTGTGCCGTCCTCTTCGGAGTGGAGGTTTAGGGATTAGAAGGTTGTTGCCTTTCAATAGGGCTCTTCTTGGGAAATGGCTTTGGAGATTTGGGGTTGAGAGGCTTTGGCTTTGGCTTTGGAGGAAAGTTATTGCCAGCAAGTTTGGGGAAATCAGTGGTGGGTGGTGTTCTCTTGGGGTGCGTGGTCCTATGGGTGTGGGGGTTTGGAGTTGCATTCGAAAGGGATGGGATGTTTTTCGTAATCATGTTTGCTTTAGGATCAGGGATGGTAGGAGGATTAGATTTTGGGAGGACCTTTGGTGTGGGGAACTTCCCCTTGCTCTTTCTTTCCCTCGGCTTTATAGGATTGCTTCTGACAGGCAGGCCTTGGTGGTTGACTGTTATCACCTTGATAACGGAAGACTAACTTGGGACGTTATGTTTAGGAGGCGTTTTCAGGATTGGGAAATTGAGGAGGTCACTCGTTTTTTGGAGTTACTGTATCGTCAGGTGATCTCTCATGAGGAGGCTGATTGTTGGCTTTGGAGTCCACGCTCTCAGGGTCGATTCGAGGTGAGATCCTTTTTCAGGTGCCTTTCTGATGGGAAGGGTGGCACTTTCCCTTGGAAGGCTATTTAGCGTTCCAAGGCTCCCCTTAAGGTGGCCTTTTTCGCTTGGACGTTTGTCTTGGGTAGGATTTTAACCCAGGATAATTTGAGGAGGAGAATGCAGGTGGTTATCAATCGCTGTTATGTGTGTTGTCGCGATGAGGAGACAGTGGATCACCTTCTGTTGCATTGTAGTATGGCCAGAGATTGTTGGGATATGATGATTGGGTTATTTGGGGTCCCATGGGTTATGCCCTGTTCCTCTAGAGGGTTGATTGAGGCTTGGAGAGGTTTCTCTGTTGGGGTGCTCATCCGGGATGCTTGGAGGGCTACCCCTCTCTGTGTTTGGTAGTGCATTTGGCTCGAGAGGAATCGGAGATACTTCGATGGCATGGAGAAACCCATTTCTAGGCTTAAGTTCTCTATTATCTCTACTCTCTTTTGTTGGGTCTCAGGGAGAGATTATCGTTTTGTTGAGGAGATTGTTATTTTTTTGGTCTCTTTGAAGGCTTGAGGCATTTTGAGGTCTTTTTTTATCATCTTGTTTCCATGGGTTTCGCTCCCCTTTGAGCGCTTTTTATAAAATTCTTACTTATAAAAAAAAAAAAAAGAAAAAAAGAAGTGTATAACGATAACTTATAAAAAAATGTATATAATGATAAGTTTATTTATTTTTTCTTGTATAACGATAAGTTGACAGATCTGTCATTTTGTGTATGCCATGATGAGGGGGTCATTTACATTGAGTATGGATTATAGTGTCATTACACCCATGTGAATGGTAAAATTGGTATTATGAAATTTTTTTTTTTGGTTAAAATATTCTGAAATTTTCATTTCCTGATATGGCAAGATTTTATGTTGACCTTTAACAAGGGGAATCCGTTATCAAAATGTAAACCTCAGTGGAGCGCATTGTAACTTACGAAAATATAGGAGTCAGTGAGTCATTGCTATATTTACCTGAAAAAAAAAAAAAATATATATATATATATATATAGGAGTCACTGCTGTATTTTCACTTAACTATAGTGAAGTTCAGTCAAAATTTTCCAATATTTTTATGCATCCAACCAAGACATTTCAAATTTTATAGCCTAGTTCGACTTATTAAAAAAAAAAAAATACTGTACCCTAGTTCATCATATTGACTTACCAAAAAAAAAAATACATATTTTGACTATTGGAACATAATTGAATTTCAGTACTTTCACCTATCTAATTGGTTGTGTAGTTAAAAAATTTCTAGGCAACACATTGAGACAGAAATTGCAAACCAACTTGATGATTTAAGTCCCTTTTACATTTTATTGTATTTAAGTCAACTAATAAATTGAGTAAAAATATACAAGAGATATAAGATGGTCAAGATGCTCACATAAAGCACTACTAGGTTGTTTTTGGCTGGCAACAGCTTAAATTGAATTCTAAATATCTGATATTATTGTGAATGTTTTGATAGCTGTTATGAAACGCTGAAGATGAACCTTATTTGGTTCAGTTGTCTGAGAACAGTTTTAGAAAACAATACAAAATGTTGTTTGGTTGACAGTTCTGAAAGGTTTGTTTTCAGAGACCATCCTTTTATTGTTCTCTGAAAACTGGAATCTGTTTTATGAGTTCTTGAGAACTGTTTTCAGAAACTGAACCAAAATGGCGTAGTTCTCTTTGTTAATCTCTGCAATTGTCTTTTATGACTTAAATGTTTGACCCGTTCATATGATGTTTGAAACAAGAGAAACTAATGTTGGAATAAGAATTTTTGTTCTCACAAAAACATTCCAGTTGCCAACTTATTTATATTCATGTTTTGGCTAAGAAATCTTATTGTTATTGAATAGGTATATTTAAGACATTGTTTTGAATTGTTTCATTATGCTACTCCTTCACTTTTCTACCACTTATCTACCCATTAGTTGGTGATCACAATACATCTTAGTTTCTTCTGATACTAGAAAGAAATTTTCTGTTACATTTTTTATTTACTTATTGTATGTATTGGATTGTCAATTTTGGATGAGACCCTGCTTCTATAGAGAGGCATTTGGCAGTAGAGATTTGATACGTTATACATTATAATTTTTTTGTTATTTTGAGGCGATTATGAAAAAAAACTATTTTTCATTGTCAACTTATGGCGAACAATGTATTCTGCAGAATTATGTGGTGTTCAGCATGGAAGAATGGTTTTGAGTCCAAGGAAAGTGATGCTTGCGATGGATCATTATCTATCTAATTTCAATCTGACAAGCCAACAGGTAGAAATCTTTGTGATTGAACTTTTGAAAATTTTCAAAATTATGATATGCTGCTTGATTTATTGTGGCTGCTTGTAGGATGCAGAAGAAGCATTCCTTCATCTTTTGTCCTCTTTAAGAGAGGAATTTTTTGAATGCTATGTTCCAAATCACTGTTCTCTAGCAGATGTGACTGCCTTCTCTAGTCGTAGGATATTTACTCTCGAGAGGGGATTGGATCAAAGTGAGCATAAAAGATGGAAACAACATTTTCTCGGACCCTTTGACGGGATTATTTGCAGCACCTTAACATGTCAAAGCTGTTCATATCAGGTTGAATTTATTTCATAAGAGCAGTTCTTGCTTATCCAAATTCCTATTTATCTTGTTTTTTTTTTTTTTTTTTTTTCCTTTAAGCATCTACAAACAAATCCATGCTACATTATTCTGTTATCTAGAAGCATGATAAAATAATTTCAATCTGATCAGTGTTACTTGGAAAAGAACACAGAAGTAAATCCTTCAATTTGATTTGTCACATTTGATTTACACTAAACCTGTTTGGGAATGTAATATCCTATTCTATACAATCATACGATAGGTTGCCTTTTGGAAAGAAGGAAAAAACGTTTCCTCGGGCCCTTTGGGGGGATTCTTTGCAGCACCTTAACATGTCAAAGCTGTTCATATCAGGTTGAATTTTTCTTATAAGAGAATTTCTTGCTTATCTGAATTTCTCTTATCTTCTTCTTTTTCTTCTTCTTCTTCTTTTACATTTAAGCATATGCAAACAAATCCATGCTACATGAAGTGTACATTCACCAGAATTCTGTTATCTAGAAGTATGATGAAATAATTTCATTTTGATCAAATTTACTATGAAAGAACACAGAAGTAAACCCTTCAATTTGATTTATCACATTTAATTTATATAAACCTTTTTGGGAATGTAATATTCTGTGCTATTCAATTATATAACAGGTTGCCTTTGTGGGAAATTGGGAATTGTATAGTGATGGATTATTTTATTTTATTTTTTTTCATTTGCATCTTGTCGCGTTCTTCTTCTCCTAGCTCATGATTATTGTTATAAGATGGTGTTATTTGATTCACGTATCTTTTGTTCAATTGCAGATTTCCTCCGATTTTGAATTTTTTCATAGCTTGCTTCTTTCACCAGCTCTCAGTAATGGTGCTTCCATGGTATGTTTAAATAAAATTGTCATTTTTGTAGGTTTAAATAATTTATTTGGCTAGTTCGTGTTAATACTCTGATGGCAAAAGTGCTTTTTTTTTTTTTTTTTTTGTCTTCTATTTCTTCAAATAATCCTAGATGGCTGCGTGCACCTTGGAGTATTGCCTAAAGCAGTTCATAGTTGCGGAAAAAGTTGAGCATTATCGCTGCAGCCGTTGTTGGCATATTGCTGCAATAAAATATTTATCTTTAAGAGACATAAATGAGGTATAAGTTCTATTATAAAAAGCCATTTTTACGCCTCTCTTAATTTAGCCTACTCACCAGATCAATTGAAGAGCACAAATGTCTCGTGTTTGACACATATTTTAATGTTTTTCATCCTTCTGATCCTTGCACACACACACACACACACACACACACTATCTATATCCTTACTCTGATTTCACCAAGTATCATCCTTTTGAGTTTTTTATTTTTTAATTCTAACTACTTTCATGAGCTTTATATTGTTTTTATGTTTTCTTTTTGCCCCTTTCTGTCAGACAGATATTGAGAAACTAAGGTGCTGTAGCAAGGAAGATCCTTGTGCCTGTAAACATTTATTTGGTCTTGAAGCACTACCTTGGTCAAATAGTTTTTCACATGTTTTGAAGCAACTAAGCATTGCGCATTCTCCAAAGGTATCAACTCCGAATGTTTTATTGTATGATGACACCTAAGGTACTTTTTAGGGGTCACCCAGACCCTGCAGTCATACGTGATATGTAGGCTGGATATGTTATGCCAATAGGGTGTATTAGGTATGGAAAAGTTAAAGAGCACAGTCAAGAATTGAGTTCTCTCAGATGCAAATATGAAATCCTGTCCTCAAAATTTATAGAGGTGTCTGTCTACTGACGTGGATTTGAATTTTGTAATTCTTTCTGGCTTCTGAGGCCTTTTCCGGTCAAGCTATCTCTGTGTAACACTGTTGGGAACAAGCACACTTGTCTGGTGCCTGCATTCCACCCCTGTTTGCAATCTAGGTGGTATACTTCTTGAAACAAACATTCTTAAGTGCCATCTGTGTTTTCTTTTATAGTATTGGGCACTTTGCTGTTTGTTCTTAACTCAAATATGTGCACTTTCTTAGTCTAACAGCATGTAAAGTGTTGTTTAATCTCCAAGCACACCCATCTGTCTCTTTGTTTGCTTGCAGGTTCTATGCATTCATCTACAACGTGCTTCAATGGATGGATTTGGAGAACTAGTCAAACTTCAGGTACATTTTTTCTTTTTTGTGTATTGATTGTGATAAGCCATATTGTTAGATTAATAAATATTAAAATATTTGATTTCCCATACAACTTCATGTTGGTCTGCCCAGGAAAGGGAACTGTGTAAAAAAATTTAATTCTTCAGAATTTATGTTGTTGTGTGTCCACTGTCTCTACATATTGGAATCTGTCGCCTTTTTTTTTTTTCTGAAAATGTGTTCAGGATGAGGTGCAACAATCTGTGTAAATTTGATTTCTGAAAGTTTTTGCAATGATGTTTTAGTCAATGCTGTTGCTAACTGCTATTTTGGCTGATTAAAGGGCCATATATCCTTTCCTTTGATTTTGGACCTGACCCCATTCATGAACGGTGGGGTGGGAATAAAGAACTGGGAGAACAATTTTCAAAGAGGACAAATGAAGCAGCGATATCAACAATATTTTCCGTACACCAACCGTTTTAATATGCAATCTGACACAAGTATGCTGAATTGCATTTATGAGCAAAAGGGTCAAAACATCTCTTTGGGAGCAACAGATGTAGAGGAATGGAGACGCATAGCGAACCCCTTGGGTAACACCTGCCCGCAATCGTCTCAAGAAGAATCAAAATTGTTCCAGACTGAAGGCTGCTCAAACCCCACTCTTAATCATATGGATGTGCAATCTGAGGACAAGGTTGGTGGAGTACTTGCTTGTATGAAATTATTTGGTTGGATATGCATCCATCTCTTCACATATTTCCAAATTCAGTTCTTTTTTTTTTTTTTCCCCCTTCTTTTTTGACAAGAATCAGAAATATCACTAATGTAAAGATTGTGCAAGGTAGAAGGACAACTTAAAACTGTGTTTGCCCCACAAACTTCAAAATTCAAACCATTCAAAAGTTTAGAGGTCATTAAGTACAAATACAAATTATTTAAATATATTTACCAAAGGATCAAGCCCACTTAACTTTAATCTACCACAGGGTTGCTTGAGTGCCCTTTTTTGACCTTTTAGAATTCAGAAATTCACAATTTATAGTTCATACACTTAAAATTTATGAAATCAAATTCCGTAGAAGCTAAAATATTCATAATATTAAGAAAAATATTTAACTATACAAAACAAGTTGTTTCATAAATTATTAGAATTTCCAATGTCTCCTGTTTGCTATGAGGGTGCTAATGGAATTAAATTACTGGTCCAGTTATTGCAGTTTTTTATTTTTATTTTTATTTTTTATTTTTTTAACCTCTGATCTTGTATTGGGGTTCATATTTTTGGATATTAGATTTTCAAATCTAAAAATTTTTATCTTCGATTTTTTTCACAGCACAATAAAGAAGTCCTTCAGTTTCTTCTGATATCTTCTAACTATATATGCCTCATAATTTTCCAATATCATTAAGTCCCTTCAAATTATTTTAGAAGCTGAGTTCATAACAGCAGGACATGCAATTTTTGCATTTCACTAAAAAATAAACATAAACTTTATGATATTTTAGTGAATAATATTTCAATATCTTGTCTAGATGTTTCAACTTATATCACCTTGAAATTAACGGATATAATCTAGCCAATAATTATAAACTAAGAATCATCAATTCCTATTTCTAATAAATATCTTAAAAATTAGACAGGGAATAACATCCAGAATAAATTTATTACATAGATAACAAAAATATTATGGTGTTCAACATTCTAAACCCTATACTATAAATGATATGGAACTGTCTTCTTTACGACCTGCTAGTTGCTCCACCATCTCTTCGCTCTTCTTATCTAATTAATCTGAAAAAGATCTTATGCTGGGAGTGAGCTTGATTGATGGCCCAGTAAAATCATTTATTTCAACATTCATAGAAGTTTTTACGTGAGAAAAAAATAGAAAAAAGAAATAAAACAGGTGGTACACTGTTCAGGTAGTAGGACTCGGCCATTCATTCATACTAGTCATTTTTGTCCATCAAACCAGCCTGTTGTGCATAACAGGTGGTAGGCCATTCAACCTTTTACCATAATTCAAACCTCTGTCATCATGAATCCCATCCCATACCCACAAGCAAAAGGTCTTGGTTTTTCGCAAATTGTATGTTTCCAAGTTCAAAACTATACTATTATGTGGAGATAAATATAAATATACAAAGAGAGAGTTTGTTGGGAAGGAAAATAAAAGTGAATTATTTTTTGAAAAGAAGAGAGGTGCGAGAAAGAGAGAAAGGCAAAGAGACGTTGTAGAGAGAAAGAGGAAAGGAAAGGATAATAAATAAATAAAATAAAAAAAAGCAAAAGAAAAGTGATCTTGATTGGATTTAATGGTTCTCAAATAAAAATTGAATGGCTGTACACAGTGTCCTATTAAAATTCATAACAAATAATTATTTTGAACCTATATTCCTATACTGTTTTATCACGACAGTAAATGTGAATTGAATGTTGGGATGGATGATTATTTTGTTGGGCTATCAAGTTTTTGCTTTCATTAATGTTCTTTCACGTTTTTGCTCTTCTGATCCATGATTCATTAATGTTTATGATCTGTTTTTTGCGCGCGAGTCTTGGACCCTGTTTAGGGCTCTCTTATAGCCTAGTATATAAGGGCATTTAGGGTTTGGAGTGGGTAACGAGAGAACATTGAAAATTGTAGGAAAGAGAGTGAGAGAGAGAGAGAGAGCTAGGGTTTGGGGGCTAAAATTTGGAATCTCCTGTTGTGTGTGGCGTGTTTATTTTTCTGTCGTGATTCTTGTTTTGTTCTTGGTTCGATGCATTTGTCGTAACAATGTTCAACATAAAATAATCTACACAGATGGAACTCTTGTGATCAGATTTATGGGTTAGAAATGCTTAGCATCAGAATCCTATCATCTATCTGTTGTTCTCCTGGCAAATGGCTCCTCCTGAAGTTCCTCCAATGTTCGCCTCATGCTTTTATAAAAAATTTGTAATTTGACACATTTTCAGTTTCTTCATAAACTTAGACCAAAACATAAAAGCATTTTACTGAAGCAGTCATACATCTATATAATATGCATGTATATATATGTATGTATATTGGATAGGAGATGCGATGACTGGATATATGAGTACCACAGTGGCTCCATGAATTCTCATTTAATCTTGTGATCTGCAACCACCACTGTGTGTATATGTATTCCTTATTGTAAGTGAGATGATTTTCTAATGGTATAAAACTCAAGCTAACTACATATTATGTCTTCGAGCTGTCACTGTGCTTTGGATATGCTTCATACTCTAAAGTTGTGGACAGCTGTAATCGTAATCATTTATGCGTGTTAGTTTGTGAGGTTTTTATTTATTTATTTATTTTGAATGACATTTACTGACTGAGGTTGAACTGCATGATTCTTGTATATCTCCTTGTCAGCTGGGCGGTGGGACATGTCATTTAGTACCTGCAGATTTTCATTTGTACCGCCTCGTTTCTGTTGTGGAGCACTTTGGAAAAGCTGGAAGTGGTCATTACATAGTTTATAGAAGAGCGAGAGCCAAGTCAGGCGACGAAGACCCTAATGGACAGTTGAAGCATGACCCTGTATCTTGGTTCAGTATTTCAGATTCTGAAGTTTTTCGTGTTTCAGAGAGAGATGTTCTTTCTGCAGAGGCTAGCTTGCTCTTCTATGAGAAAATTGTAGAATGCTGAGAATCGTACCTACTATAGTTGGAGATTTTTGACATTCAGAATTCATAAAGCGTTCAGAAGCTGCTGCTGCTGCTGCAGTTAAGCTATTTGCTGACTTCTTGACTGCTGATCTTAAGGCGGCTGTATGTAACCAGGGGAAATACCGGGAAGGCATTTGGTGGTTTGAGGGGGCCTGAAAATATGGAAACATAGTAAGCAATTTTTTAGCTTAAATTAACAGACGACGAAAATTACATTGTGCATCAAAGCTGTCTGTTGTAAATTAAAAACGGATCTCGTGAGACTTGAATATAGGACACTCTTGACAACAAATTGATTGGAGAATTTGGAATATTTTTTTGCATGGAGGATTAAAGGGGCCTTTTGAAGCTCTGTCTTTGTTCTAGAGATCTTTCGTACAGCAATGCTATTTGTGTGTTTGTTACCCTTTTCGGGTGTTTTTTGTTTTTAGGTAACAGGGGTATCTGGGGGCCTGGGGCTTTGTCCAGACTAAATCCCCAGGACACCGTGCAAAGCATCCCTCCACACGAGTCAGATAAAGTTCGGACTTTCACTATGGGATGTGGCTCATAAGGAATTGTTTGCGCTTAAGAGGACTTGAACTTTAGACCTAGTGCTATTATCTGCGTTTTAGTGTTGTTTGATTTCCTTTTTATTACTGCTCACATGTTCCTGGCGGCGGCTGCTCTTAAAAATTTACCTGAATGTTCCATGTCTACAACGTTACACCCTGCATCTCCAATTTTGCTTATAAAACGAGCAATAGAAGTCCACCTGTTCTCTCTATCTGATTCTCAACATGATTCTCATCTTCTGTTGAGTCCTCGCTGTAGTTGGAGCTGCGAACACGGGCAGTATTTATCATGCTCCATACTTGCTTCACAAAATCCACAACAGTGATAGTACTGTTTTTCGACAACAGCACAAGGATCCAACTCTTTATTATAGAAATATGTAAATCATTCCTTCCTTTAAATATGTACCAACATGTGAATGCTGTTAAAGCCATTAATCTTTCCTGTTCATCCTCATTTTCCCATCTGATATATAACTTCTCCCACCACTTTATCCAAGAAAGCCTAAGATTATCGCGAAATATTAAAGCCAAAATACTTGAAAAAATGAGTACAAGTTTATTCAATTAGATAGGGTATGGTTCTACTTTCTAGTATAGCTTTACGATTCTATAGATATAGCTTGAAGAAAAATTTTAAATTTTAAAAATACCTGTGATACACGAAGATGCTATAAGTGATTGAA
The DNA here is from genome assembly GCF_030987335.1 of Cornus florida. NCBI lineage: Eukaryota > Viridiplantae > Streptophyta > Magnoliopsida > Cornales > Cornaceae > Cornus > Cornus florida. The sequence continues at coordinate 70,592,999 of NW_026775577.1, forward strand.
TTGAAGCCATAATTTTACAAGAAAGGCCACGATTAGATGATATGTTTCATGAATATAATTAAAATGGATACAAACATGAGCACTGACCTTTCGATGAAAAAGTAGCAAATAAGATTATAATCAAATGTTGACTTATTATAGTAACGCTGATTTAAAAAAATAAAAAATAAAATAATAATAATAATAAATAAATTCACACAACACCTTATTATAGTAAACGTATCGGCTCCCTCATAGGTATGGTACCCTTATTCCAGACCTTGGTGCTAGTAAGCACCCAAACCCAGGTAATTTTACCACTAAGCTAACCCCTTGGGGTTAAATTACTACACCCTTGCTTAGACCTGTCAATGAATTTGGTTCGATTATCCAGATATGGATTGGAAAAAAAAAAAAAAATCCAATAATAATTCGAATCTGATAATCTCTTACCTTAACAAATCGGATATGGATTATATGTAATCTCGTCCGATAATGATCTGATCCGATTAAAATTATACACACACACACACACACACACACACACACACATATATATATATATATTACTACATTACAATATACTGTATATAAATGTTATATATATTAGTTATCTACTATTAAATTTATATATATATATATATATATATATATATATATATATATATATTAATTATTTACCATTATATTCATTTGGTTGCATAGTTATATTATGCAATATCATATATTTTAATTATTCTTCTTCACCATTCCATCTAACCTCAGCCAATATGATTGTAATCCGAATCCAATCTGATCCAAATTTCGAGCTAAATAGGAGATGGATTGAAATATTCAATTCGATAACCCGTTAGGTTGGATTTGATTGATCCGATCCATTAACATACCTATCGGGCCTTGCTCCTTCTGAGTAAGGTTGGGTTCAACGTGCTTGCTATGGGCCGATATAGTTTCCTATTTGGTAACTTCTTGTTAGACAAGGTGTGGGAATATGTGTTCAACAAGAAATAGGCTGAAGACGACTTTATAAATGGACGTAAGATTGAGTGGAGAAGGTAGAGAAGAAAAAAATGATTTGAGTGAGTGAGTGAGTGAGAAGAGGGGAGAGTGATGAAGTTAGTTGTTAGTGGTTGCATTATCTACAGTTGTACTATATTCACAATAGTAAAGTTCTTCTCTTCGTGAATGTAGTCCTAGAGGTTTGGGTGAACCACGTTAAATATTATGTTTTGCTTGATTGGTGTATGATTGTATCTCCGTGTATGTCTGACTGATGCTCATGTGATGATATGTTTCTGTTGTGCTTGAATGAAGGGAGATATAACTCTAAAAACTGGTATCAAAGCTAGTTGAAAGGAATTAATATTTTTGACACCTGATATCAGAGTTGATGGTTTATCTTGGGAAGTTCAGCCTTCATCAGAGCTGAAGGTTGGTCATGGGAAATTTGTTAAAGTGGAAGATTGATGGTGAGATGTCATGGAGATTCCATCAAAGGACATGATGGTGTGAAGGTATGAAGATGGTGATGAAGGGCGTTACTCACTTAAAGAAGAGCAGGTAGATTGGAGAACTCAGGTGAAGGACCTTCAGTCAAGTAGAAGAAAATAAACATTGCTCTCCCAAAAACGAGCATATAGATTGAAGCACACCTTTAAGTTGGCTAGACTCTGTTTTTCATGCACTTAAGGTAGTTCGATCGATCACAAGGTTGCTTGGATCGATCAAACTATGGCAGTTCTTTTTTAGATAATGACAAGGCTGAGATATTTTTGGGAAAAGGATAAAAGTGGTAGGTGGAGATAAGATAAAAAATGTTCGATCGATCGAAGGAAAGGTTAGATAGATCGAAAGGGAAATTTTCCTGCGGATGAGGACAAAAGGCTCGATCCATTATAACATGGTTGGAACGATCACAGTGTGATTGATCGGAGCTTGGTTCGATCGATCAAAGAGGGCTTCTTCACCACTTTGCTTCCACTTTGCTTCTTTCTTCCACTAAGCTTGAGATTGCTTCTTTAAATGCTCTAATTCAGCTGAATTGACTTATTTTGGGGATAAGTGCCTGAAAAGGGACATAACATGAAATTAGAGTAAAACGGGAAAATAAGATAAAATAAGGTCTTAGAACATTCAAGCTTAAGGGGTTTAAATGTGCACTTTTCAGCGCTTATCGTGCAGTCTAGTGGTACTTTCTTGTCTTTTAAATTAGAAGGTTGAGGGTTCAAATTCCTATAGAGGCAAAGTGAATGTATGAATGCATTTTTTGTCAGTGAAAAAAAAAAAAAAAAAACCTACTTCAAAATAGCCCCGTTTAATTTTAAGTTGTTAGGAATATTAACTTCCCTCCAACTAGTTGTTGGGAATTAAATTTCCTTTCATTCAAGTACATCGGAAGCATATCATCACATAACCATCGATCATGCATTTATGGAGATACAATCATACACAAATCAAGCACGACACAATATTTAATGTTGTTCACCTAATCCTCAAAGACTACGTCCATGGATAGAAGAACTTCGCAATAATGAATTAAGAAGATGATAATACAATTATAGAGAATGCAACCACTCACAACTTACTTCATGAGGTGGAGACATTCTCTTTCTCTCTTTACTACTCACTCTGGCTACCTCTATGTCTCTCTACCCTTGCACTTACCCCCCCCCCCCCTGCGCCCCCCTTACTCAAACCTTTTTTTCCTTCTTTACTCAATCATACCTCTATTTTTAGAGTCTTCAACCGATTCCTTGTTAAACAAGGATTCACATACCTTCTTGTCTAACAAGAAGTTACCAGATGGATTATAGCTCTAAAATAGACGTTTGATGAGGCACAACTTCCTCCACAAGTCTTCAGCCTTGCTCCACAAGTCTTTAGTCCATGGGAAAGAATGTCTTCTAATCAATGAAGTAAATCCCATAACTCATCAGACAAAAACGACCAGTCTAAAGTTTAACTGGTCGGACTTCTTCAGCATTCAAAAATCTTCAAGAATCTGATACATAAACCCAATAATCTCCATCTTGGCTCAAATTCCATCACCAGACGCTCTTCCATAGCTCCACCTCGACTAACCAATCGTTTGTTCTTCTCCCATCTTATTCCTTTCTTTCTTCATCCCTTTTCTTTCCTTCATCCCAAACTCTTACCATTAATGTTCAATTACCCACTCATGGTAACCCAAGAAATTCAACGAGGCTATACTAACCAGCTTCATCCACTCAGTTAACTCTATCTTCTATCAACTCCATTAATACTAGCTTTTTAGGGCTAAAAGCACGAACCCCTTCATCCTCACAATATTTTATCTCAACTAAATTCATCAATGGAGGAACATAATGAGGATCATGTGGAGGACCTTGGTCACTGTAATGACTCGGTCATTTTCTTTCCTTTCCTTTTTCTCAAATTTTCACGGATATTTTTTTTCCGTTGATCTTTTCCCTTTTGAGTTCAATTTCTCATCACTTAGTGTCGTCTCGGGTGCTCTGAAATGATTTCCGAGACTCTTTTATTTGGATTGACAACTTCCTTTGAGGACCGCGTCATTTTCACATTTTCATTTTTTCGGCACTATTCACTTTTCGTCCTTTTCCCTATTTTGTCTTTTCCTCGTTTGTCACTTTGTTGTCATAACCTCACTTTTTGTGTTCGGAGTTGGTTTTTGACTTCACGTATCTTCATTCTAAGTGGTTTCCATGAAACACGTATATTTACTTTTGTAGCAAAGTACTCTAGTTGCTCTCGGTGTCCATAGGGGCATAGATGCATAGTTTTTCAGAATATTTTTCTTTTCTTGGGGTGTTTTCGTAAATATCTTTTGAAGATATTTTATTTTAGGGGTTTTTAAGAAAATATTTTTGGAAGATATTTTCATTCTGGGTCATTAGTGCAGTTTCACTTTTTGGAGGGGCCATTGTGCAATTAAGGAAAGTTATTGCAAATATGCCTCGTTTTGATCCTGGATCCTTGTACGGGATTCATTTTCACTTTTTCTCGAGTCGTGTACTCTTAGAATTTCCTTCTGGTCGTTTTCCCCCAGTTTCAAGATTTTTGACCCCGATTGCCGCCAAACTTGTTCGGGGCATATCTCTCTGCTCGGAACTCAATTTTTGATGCCATTTCTTCTGTTGTTCATATTTTCTCATTTTGGTTCTTTTTTGTTCATGGAGTTTTGCTGTTTGAGCACGTCTGAGCGAATTCCACTTTTTCAGACCTGGCGGGGCCCTTTCGGGGCACTTTTGGGGTTTTACTATAAATAGAATGCCTTAAAGTGAAAAATCACTGTTTCACCTTCTTCCTCCCTCTCTTGGCCAGATTCTATGGTAGCCAAGGGGCTGCCACCTTCTCTCTCTTCTTTTGAGCTTCTTCCCTTTGTTAAAAAGTCGTAGTGCTTTTGTGTTTTATGTTTGTCTTGACTACGCGCATCTTTCCTCCTTATTAGAATCCATTTTTGGCCATTTTTTGAGTTCGGATTTGAGGTCAAGTTAGGATTTTGGAATGTCCTCTTTGGAGTTTATCGTTCACCGTGTTGTCCCCCTGAAGTTTCGTTGGATTCGGATCGGTTTCATTTTGGTGGCATTTGAGATTTTCATCTCAAATTGAGGTAGGGGGTGTTATAGGTTATTATTTTTGTTGTCTTGCATGTTATATGCTTATACAACTTGCATGCATGCTTTTGTTCAAAATCTAGAATTTAATTTAATTATTTTCTATGTTTAAGATTTAATTCTCATGATGATATTCAACTTAAAATTAAATTGTGGCATGCTAGTAAATTAGGCTTTGGTATGTTTGTTAACATATATTAAATTGGGATTATTTGAATAAAGATTGCATCTTTTATTTAATAATTTTCTTTTGTGAAAGTTTAATTATTATGGTCGTACCTTGATAAGTGCTTAAATGTTGCACATTTCAACACCTAAGTTAAGGTATTTCAGTCTTTGCATCTATCTTAATTTTATGTTTTAGTCCTAATTTATGTTTATGTGTATTTCAGGGCAATAAAGTTAAAATGAGCTAAGAACGGTTCAATTAAGCCTTTTTGGAGTTAAGTAAAGATTTTCAGACAATGGCACAAAGCAGTCAATTTCGGGCCTTTGATGATGTTCCCAAAGATGGAGAAGCAAACCAAATAGCCCGGGGCAAAAATGGAGCTGAATAAGGCTTAAAGGAATTTGTCAACTCTAGGGGGATCGATCCCCAGGGTGGGGGATCGATCCCCCAGGACTTAGCAACATTACAGTTTTTATTTAATTTTTGGGCTCATTTTGGGAACTGTTGGGCTTTAATGAGATTGTTACTTAAGGCCCAGTGAGCCATTAGATTAGGGTTAGTTTTAGTTTTTATTTAAGTAAAGATTATTAGAGAAAAAAAAAAAGAAAAGTTTTATTTTATTATTTTTTTTTATTTCTGTATCGTAGTATCGTATTTTCTCTCTGGAAAAACACGCGAAAAAAGAGAAAAAGCAAGAACAGGCTAGGGTTTGGAAGAAAAGTTCAGAGAAGATGAAGCAGATGATGGGGATTGTCCTGTCTTCGACTCCATCAACCATGAGTGGCTGATTCTTCTACTTAGGGTTGGATAAACCCTAAGCATGTAACCTATTCTCTCTCTCTTTTCATACTTTTTTGGGGATTAATTTATGTAATTAGTGTATAGTCTTGAATATTATGAATTAAATTCTTCCAATTGATTATCTGTATTAATCTCATATTGTCTTATGTGTGGTTGATTGATAAACAAATTTTACACATGAATTCTTTGTTAATTGATTCTTGTGATGGCTATGTATGGTATTGCTTAGTTGTAATTGTGTTTTAAATTGATGAAAAATGCTTCCATTTGATGGATGGTACTACATGTTTAGGTTAATTTGTTGTCTAATTAGTTTTAAATTCATGTTTAATTAGTTTAATTTAAGTTTAATTAATTTAATTGCAATTCAATTATTAGGTAAGTAGACCATCCATACTTATGTTTGAATTCCATACTTTTTGTCACAATTGCATTATCTTCTAGATTAATGTGTGTTAAATTTGTAACTTGGATTGATAAATCATGCTTTGAATGGGTGAATTGCACTACACTTAGTTTAATTGTCATTAGGTAGTTGATTCATACTTGAAATTGATGGTTTACACTTTTCATTGCACTTGTTAGCCACATATAGATTACATAGTATTATTTCCCCAATTAGTTGAAAGTGAGTGAGTTAGGGAATGTGCTTAGTGGTGAATCTTACACCCTAAGTCTCTTTCTAATCTCTTAAACTCTATTTCTTTATTGCAATCATTTACATTAAAATTAGTTTTAATCACAAACAAAACCCTTTTGGCAATCACATAAGCATTAAAGTAGAATTCAATTCTGGAAAACCTATAATTGTTTAGATCTCTTGGGACGATCCCTGCTCACTTCATACTCCATAGTATAAGTGTTTAGTGGTTTTATAAATTTTAAAATATGGTGCCCACTTGACATTATTTCTAAACCTAAAGTGTTGTGCATTATTTTGTGGACACGCTCGGTCGCACCATAGTTTTGGCGCCGTTGCCGGGGATCTAACGGTTTTAAATAATTGAATTAGACATTAGTTCTTTGTTGATTGTTTACTTTTAAGTCATTTTAATTTTAATTTTCTCATTTAATATGCAATTAGGTATTTGATACAAGAAAGGTGAACATTGGATCTTAAAGCAATCATTGGAATTTGAAATTGCTTAACGACATTTGTAAGCAATTCTTACCCTAATTGTTCATTTTTCTATGCTTGCGAGATAGTCCTTGTTGAGGCTTTCATAATGCTTAAATATTTTATCCAAGCATAGGTCCTTGTCGAGGCCATTACTTTCATTGTTATATGCATGAGCCATTGTCGAGGCAATTATTTTATGGTTTTTGGATTATGAATGTGAATGGAGCTCTTATTTGATCCAAGTTTGGGGGAAAATTTTACCCTTTATCCTTATGCATCTCCATCATATCATGATCCTTATGAGAGTGAGTCCAATGCATTTCATGAATCATCATCATATATTGGACTTGATCACTCTTATGATTACTACCCTCCCCCACCATTTTATGAGGAACCATCTCCATTAACTTACTCTCCCGGATTTGAAAATAAAATGTTAGCTCTAATTGAGGCGTGCCTTTTGAAAATGTATGAAGGATGTGGTTTTGACATCGAAAACTCCACATATGAAGTGAACTTTCTAATGAACTCCATAGGTAACTTGGAAAGTGAAGAGATGGTGATCATTGAAGAAGAGAAAATGGATGAAAAGAGTGCGTTCCCTAATAATTCAATTGAGTCTTTGAAAGACATTGCCTTGCCAAGTGCAAGGCCACCCATTATTGATTTCATTTTCAAGACCATGGATGAAAGGAAACAAATTGCATCTTACGTCATTTCTTTTCAAGCCATTCTTTTGGGAGATGAATTTGTTGTTATGAGAGAGGATCCACTTGGGAAGATAGACAAACGGATTAATGAGGATGTCTCATTTTCCGTTTTTGATACTTTTGATTAGCATGTTGTCCCAACGTCTTGCTAGAGACGTTAAATATTAGTATTTTTCGTAGAGTTTCACAACTCTATTTCTCCCTTATTTCTTTTTGTTTTTCATTTGCATTTTTATTTCTTTATATTTTTATTTTGCTTATACATACTTTGTTGTAGTTTACAAAAATTAAAAAATAATAATAATAATAAAATAAAATAAAATAATAATAATAATCATTCACCCGGCATTGGGCGACCATCGCCCAGAAAAAAAAAAAAAAAAAAAAAAAATTCTTTTATCCCTTATATAGTGCTTGTTTACTTTCCTTTTTCATTTTTTTTTTTAATTATTTTTCTTTCATTTTGTTTCTTTACATGTTTTCATTATTTTAGTATATATATATTTTTCATTATAGTGTATATATTCTTTTTAGTTTTGTTAAAAAAAATAAAAATAAAAAAAATGGGAGCTCAATAAAAAATAGAATATAAATATTTTAGTTTAGTATATATATTTCTTTCTAGTTTTGTGTAAAAAATAAAATAAAATAAAAAACAAAATAAAAAAAATAAAGGATCGATCTCCGCAAGGGGATTGATCAATCCCATGCTTGGCAGAGAGCAACAAAAAAAAAATGCCCTATGTGGATCGATCCCCCAATCATGTGGATCGATCCCTTTTTGTCATGTATTTTTGCTTTCTCATTCCACAGTGAAGGATAATTTTTTTGTCTAAAATTATCGATCCCTTGCTTAGGGTGATCGATCCCCTCCCCCTCCCTCTCTCTCTCTCTCTCTCCTCCATTCACTGCCCAACCCTCAAATCTTTTCGCCCCAAATCTTTAACCCAAATCCAATCTCCCAAGTTCTTCGACCATCCTCTCTGTTCTTTCAACGCCGTCGCAGCTGGGTTCTTCCGGCGAGCTTCCCAGCGATTCACGGCTGTTCACGAATCGGCTGTTCCTTCCGGCGGTTCAGATCGCGGCTAGAGAAGATAAACTTAGCCCATTTTATTTTTTATTTCTTTTGTAAGTTGTGTACACATAATCTTTTTCTTTGTTTCTTAAAAAAAAAAAAAAAAAAAAAGAAAAAAAAAAAAAAAAATCAAAAATCAAAAATATGTTACTAGTATGCCCTTATACTTGGTTATACATGTTTAATCTTTTATCCAGGGTTTCATATCATATCTCTTTACATCTTATTCTATATTGTTTTGGAATGTATGCTTTACTTATCCCATTTGATATTTGATGTGAGTTGCTAGTATGGCTTTTCTAGTAGGTTTTTGCATCCAAGTTTGGGGGAGACCTCTTTCGTCATGGATCATTGCCGGGCGTCATTAACTTTTGCCATCACGGTATACTCTTTCCATTTCTTTCATTGTTCTCATTGCACATTGAGGACAATGTGCAGTTTAAGTTTGGGGGTAACGTAGCCTTGTTACATTCTACTTTAAGTTGAGCTTTAAATGCATGATTGAGATTTGAGATATATTTGGCAATGATTTTGAACTTTTGAAGCATAGTGCCTTTAAAAAACAAGTTGTTAGAGTCTAATACTTCTTGTATGCTCTAGGATGCCATTTAGGGGTAAATTTTAATTTTTGACATCATGTTTGCTTTTGTGGTACACATCATCTTGTTGGTTGAAAATGTTTTGAGAGTTGATTTTAGAATTCTACATTTGCACTTGCGCACACTAGCATTCAATTTGTGGGGTACATGCTTAGTTGATTATTGTCTTGGTTTGTTCCAATTGAGCTAGTATGCTTTGAAAGCTTTCATTCTTGATAAAATGACCTTGCAAAGAAAAGAAAGAAATAAATTAAAAAAAAAAAAACTGCATTCTTTCAACGTGTCAACTGATTAAAAAGGAAGACAAGGAAAGAATGTAAGATGTATGATTAGTTTGAGTTCGTAGCCTAGTCATTCTGAGTCATTACGCCCTTAGGAGTGTCTTTACACTTAACGCCCTAAGACCATCTGGTTTGGGAGTCGTTGGCTCAACGCTTGTTACATGGGGTGATTAGAGAGCTTAATGAACTTGGACATTGCACATAGTCATACATAAAAATAAATAAATAAATAAATAAATAAAAATTAAAAAAAAAAATGAAATCAATAAAAAGATGTTTGATTGAATAACAAGGTTCATTCAATGTCTTGATGTCTGGTACTATATCTGTATGCTAGTTTGAGGGTAAGGCTATGCCATTACTTTGATTTGCTAAGATAGCAACACATTTTGATGCCGGTTCACTAAAAAAGGATGATAGAATTGATTCAATTTGCATGATTAACTTGCTTGATGTGTGGAGGACCATTGTTGCTTACATGATGTTGAAATATTGAGAATAGCTTAGAAATGGCAGAAATTTGCATACTTGAAGTAGTCTACTTTAAACACTTATTTGATATATGTCGTTGCTTCTCAAGTAAGAAAGAGCTGTTGATGTTTGTGGGTATCATTTCTGCAAACCCTCACGAGACTTCACTCGTCCACTAGGGATAACCTAGGGGTTTAAAAGGCTTGTTGTATATGCTAAATGCAACCGTAATCCCTACGAAAGTGGTGTTATCTTTATTTGCTTTATTAGTTCATAATTGTATATATGTTTGTTTCATTTCCATGTTGTAGTTTATTGCTAGGGACTAGCAATATCTAAGTTTAGGGGCGTGATAAGTGCTTAAATGTTGCACATTTCAACACCTAAGTTAAAGTATTTTAGTCTTTGCATCTATCTTAATTTTATGTTTTAGTCCTAATTTATGTTTATGTGTATTTCAGGGCAATAAAGTTAAAATGAGCTAAGAACGGTCCAATTAAGCCTTTTTGGAGTTAAGCAAAGATTTTCAGACAATGGCATAAAGCGGTCAATTTCGGGCCTTTGATGATGTTCCCAAAGATGGAGAAGCAAACCAAATAGCCCGGGGCAAAAATGGAGCTGAATAAGGCTTAAAGGAATTTGTCAACTCTGGGGGGATCGATCCCCAGGGTGGGGGATCGATCCCCCAGGACTTAGCAACATTACAGTTTTTATTTAATTTTTGGGCTCATTTTGGGAACTGTTGGGCTTTAATGAGATTGTTACTTAAGGCCCAGTGAGCCATTAGATTAGGGTTAGTTTTAGTTTTTATTTAAGTAAAGATTATTAGAGAAAAAAAAAAAGAAAAGTTTTATTTTATTATTATTTTTTATTTCTGTATCGTAGTATCGTATTTTCTCTCTGGAAAAACACGCGAAAAAAGAGAAAAAGCAAGAACAGGCTAGGGTTTGGAAGAAAAGTTCAGAGAAGATGAAGCAGATGATGGGGATTGTCCTGTCTTCGACTCCACCAACCATGAGTGGCTGATTCTTCTACTTAGGGTTGGATAAACCCTAAGCATGTAACCTATTCTCTCTCTCTTTTCATACTTTTTTGGGGATTAATTTATGTAATTAGTGTATAGTCTTGAATATTATGAATTAAATTCTTCCAATTGATTATCTGTATTAATCTCATATTGTCTTATGTGTGGTTGATTGATAAACAAATTTTACACATGAATTCTTTGTTAATTGATTCTTGTGATGGCTATGCATGGTATTGCTTAGTTGTAATTGTGTTTTAAATTGATGAAAAATGCTTCCATTTGATGGATGGTACTACATGTTTAGGTTAATTTGTTGTCTAATTAGTTTTAAATTCATGTTTAATTAGTTTAATTTAAGTTTAATTAATTTAATTGCAATTCAATTATTAGGTAAGTAGACCATCCATACTTATGTTTGAATTCCATACTTTTTGTCACAATTGCATTATCTTCTAGATTAATGTGTGTTAAATTTGTAACTTGGATTGATAAATCATGCTTTGAATGGGTGAATTGCACTACACTTAGTTTAATTGTCATTAGGTAGTTGATTCATACTTGAAATTGATGGTTTACACTTTTCATTACACTTGTTAGCCACATATAGATTACATAGTATTATTTCCCCAATTAGTTGAAAGTGAGTGAGTTAGGGAATGTGCTTAGTGGTGAATCCTACACCCTAAGTCTCTTTCTAATCTCTTAAACTCTATTTCTTTATTGCAATCATTTAGTTTAAAATTAGTTTTAATCACAAACAAAACCCTTTTGGCAATCACATAAGCATTAAAGTAGAATTCAATTCTGGAAAACCTATAATTGTTTAGATCTCTTGGGACGATCCCTGCTCACTTCATACTCCATAGTATAAGTGTTTAGTGGTTTTATAAATTTTAAAATATGGTGCCCACTTGACATTATTTCTAAACCTAAAGTGTTGTGCATTATTTTGTGCACACGCTTGGTCGCACCATACCTTGCATGAAATTAACTTGTGATAGTTTATTAAATTAAGTCTTGGCATGCTCTTTAACATACTTTAATTTTGGAGCATTTGGATGAGTATGAAAATCTAGAGATTTTAGTTAAAAGAATTAATTAAAATCAATTTAAGGGTTCCATTGGCTTAATTGAGTTTTAAACTTGATATTTGAAATGACTAGGACTTGTTTACTAGCATATATATTAATTTGGGACCATTTGAAGTTGCTTTAGAAGTTAAAGATTTAATTAAATTCTACTTTGTTGTTCCAATGACCTAATTAAGATTTTGAATTGATGTATGTAATGACCATGCAATGTTGTTTAACATGTGTTAATTATGGGTCATTTGATTGAGATTTGAAACTTAGAAAAATTAATTAGTCTATTTAATTAATTTTCGTTTCTATAGCGTTAATGATTTAATCATGTGTTTGACATTGGTTATATGTTTAAATCATGATTTTGGACATGTATTAGATTCATGAGTTTATGTTTTCAATGTTGAAATATATTGTTATAGCGTGTAACGAATCGCACACTGAAAATTTGACATTTCTCATGCCATAGTAGTTGTGGACTTAGTGCATGTATTGTATGTGTTTCCAAATTTGGTTGTGCTTGGTAGATAGTTGATTATCTTGTATATTCCTGTTGATATATACGTTGTTGCATAACTTGTTGATTTTGGAAACTTGGGGATGTCGTTGTTTGACTACGGCTAGGACATGGTTCTAGTACGGGGGATTGTCCCTCTACAGTCTAGTGCGCACATAGGGAGGTTACCCATGGGCTAGTAACCCTAAAGTAACTATGGTGTTGGTCTGATCCGGCGTGATGTCCAAGTATCAACTTTGTTTGATTTCGCATTTCATTTCAAGTTGATAATTAGATGATATCGTAACTTGTTGTTCTTTAATTGATTTTTCATTTTAAGTTTCAAGATGTTAACTTAGAGAAATCATGCTTTATGTGTTGTATTGGAAGTTCCAATATTGGTTAAATTGTATCGATATTCTGATTTGTGTTTTGATGTTCAAATGTAGCTTAGGAACGATCCTATAGATTCATTTAGAACATAAACGTAGGTGGCATGATCCACTTTGTTGTTTTTGTGTTTTAGATTTCAAGTTGAGAACTTTGAGAATCTATATCTTGTTACTTTGTATAACATGCTTCTATGTTGTCTAAATTGCATGAGTGATGTGATTTACACTAGAAATGATATAAGGTAGCTTAGGATGTTCCCTGAGTCTCATCTTGACATAGACGTTAGGTAGCATAAGCCCCTTTGACTTATTTCACCTTAAAGTGATAATTTTGTAAAATGCTAGGTCGATGCATGCTCATTTCCTACGCGTAGCTTTATGTTTGTAATGACCCGGTCATTTTCTTTCCTTTCTTTTTTCGGTGATTTCTTTTTTCGTCCCTTTCCCTGTTTTTTTTTTTTTTTTTTTCGTTTATCATTTTTCCTTACATAACCTCACTTTTCGTGCTCGGATTTGATTTCGGCTTTGCATGCATCTATGATAATTGATTTCTATGATATCTATATTTTTACTTTCGTAGAAAAGCATGCTAGTTGCTTTCTTTTTTCGTAAAGGGCATGGATGTATACTTTCTTGGAAACATTTTTGATTTTTAGGGTTTTAGTGTAATTATGTAAAATAATTATTTTTTGTCTTAGGGACCATCTTGTAATTTAATTTGGAAGATATTTTGAAAAAGGACCTTTTTGTAATTTTTGAAAAGTGTAATAAGTGTCACATTCTCATGGAGCCACTTGTCGGCATTGGGGTGGAGTCACTTGGAAGCATTATTTTGTGACATGTGGAGGGTGGAGATTCACCCATTTGTTGGCCTAGGATTGGTGCACTTGTTGGCTTGAATGGTTGACAATGTAGGCTCATAATTAAGCTTAGGAAGGAGCCATGGATTGGTGATAAATGTAGGCACCAAATTGAGTCTTACATTGTGTGTGTGTGAGAGGTAGTGTAAGAATACCTAGTGAGTGGAGGAATACTAGATCCTCCACCCACCTCATTCATTCTATCTCATCTTTATTTTCTTTGCTCTTATCCGAACCTAGCCTCCATTGAAAGAAAAGCTTGGCTTAGAACTTTGACTTCATTTTTGGTCTCCTTCCACTTACCTTAGACCATAAAGTTTGGAATACAAAGGCTTTGCCTCACCTTCCTCTTCATAACCCTAGAAGGAAAGCTTGAAATTCCTTTGTTTCCCTTGGATTCAAGAGGAACAATCCTCTTGTGAGATAGGGGGTGTTCTAATTTATTATCTAAGTGAATTAGTTGTTTTTGTAGTGATGCATAAGTTGTATGCATGTCTTTTATTAAATTAAGAAATAAATGATTAATTGTAGCTTGCATATAACTCATTTTAGACTTGATATATGGCATGGCCATAACTTAGTCCTTGTTATAGATTAATTTGGGATCATTTGAATAACTCTTGAAATCTAGAGAAATTAATTAATTAATTTAATTAATTTATATTTTATGGTTCTAATGATTCAGTCATGTATTTCATAGATCTTTTATGTTTTAATCATGTATCATGATTTGTTGCTCAACTTGTTGATTTTGGAAATTTGGGATATCATCAAGAACTTGACTTGGCTAAGACTTGGTTCTAGTACGGGAGATAGAGAGCTCCCTATACTATAATGCGCACTAGGGGAAGGTACTCATGGGTTAGTAGCCCTAAAGTGATCCTAAGAGTACGATTTTAATCCGGGCGATATCCAAGTATCCACTTTGGTTTGATTTCACTCTTTAAATTCCAAGTTGATAACTATATGAATTTTCATCTCATTGTGTAATGACCTGGTCTTTTTCCTCATTTTCCATTTTCGGCGACTTTCTTTTTTCGTCTTTTTCCTATTTTGTCTTTTCCTTATTTCGTCTTTTAGTCATTTTTCATTTTTCCTTGCATAACCTCACTTGTTGTGCTTGGATTTAATTCCGGTTTTGTATGCATTCATGGTATTTGATTTCCATGACATTGGTATTTTTACTTTTCTTGAAAAGCATGCTAGATTAGTACTTTTCTTGTAAAGGGCATGAATGTGTAATTATTTATAATTTTGGGGTTTTAGAGTAATTATGTAAAATAATTATTTTTCGTTTTAGGGACTTTTTTGCAATTTATTTTAGAAGATATTTTGAAAAAGGACCATTTTGTAATTTTTGGAAAGTGTGACAAGTGTCACACTCTCATGAAGCCATTTGTTGGCATTTAGGTGAAGAGACTTGGCACCATGACCTCTTGACATTTGGTGGGTGGAGATTCATCTATGTGTTGGCCTTGGATTAGTGCACATGTAGCCTTTGATTTGTGACAAGTGTGGGCTTGGGATTTAGTCTTGGAAGAGGCATTGGATTAGTGACAAGTGTAGGATCAAGGTTTAGTCTTGCATTGTGTGTGTGAAAGAGGTAGT
The DNA here is from genome assembly GCF_030987335.1 of Cornus florida. NCBI lineage: Eukaryota > Viridiplantae > Streptophyta > Magnoliopsida > Cornales > Cornaceae > Cornus > Cornus florida. Next base: position 70,608,285 of record NW_026775577.1, read on the forward strand.
GCAAGAGCATATAGTGAGTGGAGGATTTCTAGCCCTTCCACTCACCATTTTATACTTTACTTTTTTCATTTAATTATCCCTAGCAAATCCACCTTTGGAGGAAAGCTTAGTTCATAGCTTCTCCCTTCAATTTGGCTCACTTCCTTACACCTTAGAGTAGAAACCTTGGGAGAGAAAAGATTCCTTTCACTCTTCTCTTCAATAACCTTAAACTTGTTCTACATTTAGGGCTTGGTTGCTTGGATTATAGAGATTCAATTCTCTATTGAGGTAGGGGTGGTTGTATGTTTATCCTCTTTGGGTTTTATATATATTGGAGCTTGATATATATTGATTACATGCTTTAAAATTCTTGTATTTGCATATAAATAGAGATTTTGTATGCTTGACTTAGGATTTGTGGATTAAAGCATGTATATGACTATTAAATTGTATAGGTAGGTTATTGTTTAATGATTTGCCTAATACTTGTGATTTCATTGAGGGATTATGATGAATATCTTGAAATTACTCTTGTGTTGTTAAGTAATATAGATTTGATTGAAAGTCTTGTAAGTATCACTTGAAATTACTTGTAGGTAAATTACTATATTGCATAATTAGTAATTGTGGCCTACATTAATATTAAATCCATGTGGCATAATGTGTAGTATCATTAGCTTACCACTTTAGACATGAAACCTTAGGGCATGGTTTGTGTGGTTTTACCCTACTTGTGCTTGGTAGGTAGTTCATGCATTGAGATTGTATAAATGACATGAATTTGTTGATTTTTGGAAGCTTATAAGGATACGAAATTTTTGATGGCTAGAGTTTGGCTCTAGTACAGAGGATAGGAATTCTCCTAAGTCATAGTGTGCACTAGGTAGTATCTTGTGGGTCATAATTACCCAAAATAACTTGTATGGTCTCGTGGCCACATATCCTAGTCTTTCCATTACTTGATTTCGCATTACTTTCCAAGTTGTAAATCATGGATTTCTTGTAGCTTGTGATTTGGTAAATCTTAGTTTTAATGTGGTTGGTGTACTTGTTTATGTATACATGGATGTTACGTGTTTACCGTTCAACATTTGTATAGCTTGAGATGATCCCTCAGAGCACCATGGGAACATAGACGTTTGGTGGAATGCACCCTTGTGATGGTCTATGTTTCGTTCGCATTATACTTGAAACTATAGGGTATGCGCATGCACCACATCCTACGAGTAACTTGATTACTCACCCTAGTGGTTTGGGTTGTTTTTCAGGTAAAGAGACTATGTTCTTGGAGGCTCATCATTCTTAGAAGCTTTTGAGCTAAATGAAGCATTTTTGTATATTGACGTGCAAGTGTTTAGCATGCCTTTCTTTTGATATCATATTTTGAATACCATGTATGTATGGTACTTTTGAAAATTATGTAACCACTTTGATGTGTAAGATGCTTAAGTAATCACTTTTGATATTATAAACATGTATGTAAAGAGGCCAAGAGCCTAACATGTATACTTTTGTACTTAGACACTTTTGGTATCAACCTTTGCATCAAAAGTGTATTTAAACCAAAGTTTGAGGTTTAACATATGAAAATCTTGTAAATGATGTGTATGAGGACATGGGCCATGGTTTTATGTTTATTTATTCATATCAAGGTCGTTGACATGTTCACATTCTCAAAAACTCATGAAAAATCAGTTTTACATATTCGTTGTGAACCAAAACATCATGGGATTCAAAGTTGAGGTTGAACCTTAACACCTTGGACTCATAGCAGCCTTTTTAGTAGCTTTTCGTGGTGTTTCGGTCGACCGAAACTCCATTTCGGTCGACTGATGGCAAATGGAATTGCCAATGCACACTATAATCACATTTCAGTAGCCAAATGCACTGTTCATGAGTCATTTTGGTCTACCGAAGCAACACGAGCCTTTTCTTCATGATTTCAGGTCTCTGCCCTTTCATTTCGGTCATCCAAAAGTCCATTTCGGTCGACCGTAATAGCTTGATCCCGAGCCTAGTCTCTGTGGAGTTCCAGTACTGATCATCTAACTTCAACGGGTTATAACTTCTTTATTTATAATCCAAATGGGGTGATACTTGAGCCTAAACTCAAGGATTTTGAGTCAGCTTTCCAATGGTACTAATAGCATTCTCAAATTCCAAACACAGTGGGAGTTATGTATATTTTAGCGAAGTATTGTCAGTTTTCACTTTAACAAGGACGGGGCATTTTGTGGGATTCTTAGTTAATGTTCATGGAACCTCTTGGAATGTTTCAAAATGATTAGATTAGGTTGTATTAACCTTTTTTGACTTGTTTAGAGTCAATTTTCTCCTTTTAATAGTGAATTGACCTTTTTACCCCTTGGATAGCAAACTTTGTCCTTTTTGACCTTTGTTTCCGTTTTTGTCCTCTTTAAGTTCCGTGACCTCATAAAGGGTCACATTTGTGTCTTAGGAGTGACTCCTATCTCTAGAGACCTTGGTTTACCTTTAGCTTCCGCATTTCAGATCCTTTATCGAATCACTTTCGGTTCATCAGTGATGCACCGAGTTGAAAAACTTGGGCCGTCACAAGTGGTATCAGAGCTCCTAGGTTTGAATACCTTAGGACGGCGGGTTTTGGGTCTATATCATGCTTTTGTTGATGTACCTTGATGCATTCACATGCTTTTAATTACATGTTTTGGCATTATAACATATTTAGGTGTTTCTTGATAACATGCTTAGTAGTATAACATGTTTTTATGCTTATATGCCTATGTGGTTAAGAGCATCCTTGTTTGACATGTATGCTTAATTGCTTAAGTGCTTAATTGTTTAAAAGCTTTTGTTAATCGCTTTAGCATGACAGTATGTTGCATATCTTATCTTGCTTCATGTCTTGTGCATTCATAGTGTGAATTGCACTTGGTCATAATAACTTGTGTTATTGTTGACCTCATTTCTTTCGTGCATTTAGCGTCATGGTTGTCACGTATGGAGAGTCTTCGTGTTAGGGCACTGAGGAACAGGTGGCTGACACTGAGTTCACACGGGGTTCAGGGAGGCCCAGGATTCCAGTTCGTTGCGTGGACGCTAATCCACCACGGGCACTGACTTATGAGGAGCGAGTGGCCAAGGGAATCAATTAGGGGATCGCTGAATCTCTACAGGAGTTGATACGCAGGCAGGTGATAGGGATACAGATTCCTGCACCAGTACCGGCACCAATAGTCAATAAGGCACTGGAGTACTTTATGCGACTACAGAGGGTTAAGATTGATCTATTTGCGAGGAGTTCAGATCCGCTAGTCTCAGAAGCTTGGTTGGACCTTATGGTTCGCAAGTTAGACAGTATGGCAGTACCAACGGACAGGTTGAGGATTTCCTTGACTGCTTCTTTATTCATGGGGGATGCAGATATTTGGTGGAGGTTTATGACCAATGTCCACAATGTTGAGTTGATGACTTGGAATGAGTTCAGGGGTTTGTTCTTCGAGCGCTTCTTTCCTAGGGCTATAAGGCGGGAGATGAGGACACAGTTCGCAGGTCTTTATCAGGGCACTATGAGTGTCATTGAGTATGAGACACGGTTTACTTTTCTCTCTCGTTATGCCGAGGATATGGTAGCAACAGACGAGGCCAGGGCAATGAAGTTTCAAGATGGGCTATATCTTGACATCAGGCCACGGGTCTCCATTCTTGATTTGAAGACCTACAGGGAAGTGGTCCAGAGGGCAATGCTAGCTGAAGCAGAGGAACGGGATCAGTTACGGATCAGGGGTTCATACAAGTAGCCTCGCGGCGACACTCCATCATCTTCCGGGGGCCAGTGGAAGAAGGCTAAGGCCGGGGATAGTTCACTCACTCAGGGACAGTCACAGTAGGCCCGGTCTGTATCTGTAGTTCCAGTATCTTCAGGGTCAGCCTGAGGAGTGATTTGTCACCATTGTCAGCAGCCGGGGCATATCAAGCCTCGCTACCCGCAGCTTCAGCCACAGGCCAGTCAGTCATAGGTTAGTAAGCCTACAGCTTCGACGAAGGGGGTTCGCGGAGCTTGTCATTATTGCAAGCAACCAAGTTACTTCAGGAGAGAGTGTCCAAAATTGCAAGGCGGGACTCAGAGCGGCATAATTCACAGGTTGCACCGGCACAGTTAGCAGTTGTGCAGTTAGGTTTTAGGGTGCCTAAGGCACCACAGCCGGTGGCGCCGCCAGTTGGTTCTTATCCGGTCAGAGGTTCTACACCTACTGCTTCCAGACATCAGTCTGGCCACCAGGGTAGTTCTCAGCAGTCGGGGCCTCAGGGACGGGCTTACGCATTGCCGCATGCCGATACCTCCGCAGGGACTTCTACAGTTCGAGGTATCTTTCCAGTTCTCAGTTCTTGGGCTAGAGTTCTTGTTGACACAGGTGCATCGCATTCTTTCATTTCTGCATCATTTGCACATTCATTGGGTCTGGAGGTCACACTTCGGAACAGTTTTCTTTGTGTTAACACACCAGTTGGGGGTTCAGTGTCTTTGGATCGTGTTTGTCGGGGTTGTGCTATTGAGATAGCTGGGCGGACCTTGGAGTTCGATTTTGTTTTTCTCGACATGACGGGTTTTGATGTCATTCTTGGGATGGATTAGTTGTCATTCTTTTGGGCTACAATCGATTGCTTCAGTGGGAGGGTGACCGTTTGCACTCCCAAGGGAGATTGTTTCCATTTTGTGGGAGATCGGAGTGATTCCCACCCGGTTATGATTTTCAGCATTGGTGACTGGAGTCGCCATAGATTTTTACTTGGCTAGTTTGCTAGTTGACAAGGATAGTAGTTTGGGCCGTGTTTTTCTAGCAGTTGTTGAAGATTTTGTTGATGTCTTTCCAGAGGAGCTAACGGAGTTACCTCCTTTAAGGGAAGTGGTTTTTGCCATTTATGTCATTCCCGGCACGGCACCCATCTCTATGGCACCGTACCGTATGGCACCGGCAAAGCTTGATGAGTTGAAAAGTCAGTTGGATGATTTGAAAGCTAAGGGTTTTATTTGTCCTAGTGCTTCACCATGGGGAGCACCAGTTCTTTTTGTGAAGAAGAAGGATGGGTCTTTGAGACTTTGCATCGATTATCACAAGTTAAATCAAGCTACAATCAAGAACAGGTATCCTTTGCCTAGGATTGATGACTTGTTTGATCAGTTGAAGGGAGCGACATGCTTTTCGAAGATTGATTTGAGATCAGGTTACTATCAGTTAAGGGTTAAGGATGAGGATATATCTAAGACCGCTTTTCGTACACGGTATGACCATTATGAGTTTCTGGTGATGCCATTTGGTTTGACCAATGCTCCAGCAGCTTTCATAGACTTGATGAACCATGTATTCAGTGACTATCTTGACAAGTTTATGGTGGTGTTCGTTGATGACATTCTCGTGTACTTAGCTTCGAGAGAGGAGCATGAGTATCACTTGAGAGTAGTTTTACAGATCCTTAGGGATAACCAATTGTATGCCAAATTCGAGAAATGAGAATTTTGGCTACCAGAGGTGAAGTTCCTTGGACACGTCGTGTCAGGGGGCGGTGTTGCAGTGGATCCATCGAAGATTGAGTCTGTAATGGATTGGGAGCATCCGAAGACAGTGTTTAAGGTTCGGAGCTTTCTTGGCCTAGCTGGCTATTACAGGAGATTTGTTCGGGATTTCTCTCGTTTAGCGGCACCTATGACTCGACTTACTCGCAAGAGGGTCAAGTTCATATGAAATGAGGCTTGTGATTTTGCTTTTTAGGAGTTGAAGGTTAGGTTGACATCAGCTCCAGTTTTGATAATACCTGAACGTGGGTTACGTGGTCTATTATGATGCTTCGTGAGAAGGTTTGGGTTGTGTTCTAATGTAGACTGAACAGGTGGTAGTTTATGGGTCTCGATAGTTGAAGACTTATGAGTTGAACTATCCGACACATGATTTGGAGTTGGCAGCAGTTATCTTTACCCTTAAAGGGTGGAGACACTATTTGTATGGGGAGAAGTTTGATGTTTTCTCCAATCACAAGAGTCTCAAATATTTCTTCTCTCAGAAGGATTTGAATTTGAGACAGTGTAGATGGGTTGAGTTCATGGAGGACTATGACTTTGTGTTGCAGTATCATCCGGGGAAGGCCAAGTGGTGGCCGATGTATTGAGTAGGAAATCACGGGGTACTCTTGCTAGCATTTCCATTCACAGATGGAAGATGCTAGAAGAGCTTGCAGATCTTAGTTTGCAGTTGTATGAGGATGTTTCACCGGCTATTTTGTTTAGCCTTGTGGCTCAGCCAGCTCTTGTTGGCACAGTTATTGAGGCACAGCAGGAGGATGGGGAGATGAAGTCCATCCACGATCAGATTTCAGGCGGCGAGAATGTAGAGGGTTGGACCTTGCATTCGAACGGTGGTCTCAGGTACAGAGGGAAGATGGTTGTTCCTTTGTCTTGTCATGATGTTGTTCTTCATGATTTTCACCATTCTCGACTTGCAGTTCATCCTGGTGGTACGAAGATGTATCATAATTTGCAGAGACAGTTTTGGTAGAAAAGCATGAAACGGGATGTTTCTCAGTTCGTGGCTAAATGCTTTACTTGTCAGCAAGTGAAGTAGAGCATCAGAGACTAGCAGGATTGGTGCAACCACTACCAGTGGCAGAGTGGAAGTGGGAGCACATCACTATGGATTTCGTGACGGGACTTCTGAGATCCAAGGCAGGGAATGATGCCATTTGGGTCATTGTTGATAGATTGACTAAGACGGCTCACTTTTTGCCTATGGTAGTGACAGATGATGCAGAAAGACTTAGTGGACTGTATGTGGGGCAGATTGTCAGGCTTCATGGGGTTCCAGTATTCATTGTTTCGGATAGGGATCCCAGGTTCACATCTCACTTTTGGCAGAGTTTTCAGGAGGCTCTTGACACGGGGCTTCATTTTAGCACGGCATTCCATCCTCAGACTGATGGTCAGTCGGACCGTACCATTCAGATATTGAAGGATATGTTATAGGCTTGCATTTTGGATTTTGGGGTTAGTTGGGAAGATTACTTACCCTTGGTTGAGTTTGCCTACAACAACGGTTACCAGACCAGTATTGGCATGGCACCTTTTGAGGCGTTGTATGGCAGACCTTGCAGATCTCTAGTTTGTTGGACCGAGGTAGGTGATACAGTCGTCTTAGGTCCCGATATTGTCTTTGAGACTACAGAGAAGATCGAGTTGATTCGGCACTGGTTAGCTACAGCTCAGAGCAGGCAGAAGAGTTATGCTGACAAGAGGAAGAGATCCTTCTCCTTTGAGGTAAGGGACCACGTCTTTCTCAAGATTTCTCCATGGAAGGGACTTCTGAGATTTTGGTAGACGGGCAAGTTGTCTCCTAAGTTCATTGGACCATTTCAGATTTTGGAGCGCGTTGGTGAAGTTGCCTATTGTTTGGCATTGTCGCCAGACCTGGATAGGGTTCACGACATTTTCCATGTATCTATGTTGAGGAAGTACGAGTTGGATCCATCGCATGTTTTACGGTGGACAGATGTTGTTGTTGATGAGGACGTGACCTACGAGGAAGGTCCAGTCTAGATTCTTGACTTACGAGAGTAGGTTTTGCGGACCAAGAGCATTCCATTAGTTAAGGTCTTGTGGAGACATCACGGCGTTGGGGAGGCTACCTGGGAGCTCAAACAGGAGGTTCGCTCTTAGTATCCCCATTTATTCTCCCTTTCAGGTACGACTCGATTTCAGGGACGAAATCCTTTTAAGGAGGGTAGGTTGTAATGACTCGGTCTTTTTCCTCTTTTTTCATTTTCGGCGATTTTCTTTTTTCGTCTTTTTCCTATTTTGTCTTTCCCTTATTTCGTCTTTTAGTCATTTTTCGTTTTTCCTTGTATAACCTCACTTGTTGTACTCAGATTGATTCCGGTTTTGCATGCATTCAAGGTATTTGATTTCCATGACATTGGTATTTTTACTTTTCTTGAAAAGCATGCTAGATTAGTACTTTTCTTGTAAAGGGCATGAATGTGTAATTATTTATAATTTTTGGGGTTTTAGTGTAATTATGTAAAATAATTATTTTTCATTTTAGGGACTTTTTTGCAATTTATTTTAGAAGATATTTTGAAAAAGGACCATTTTGTAATTTTTGGAAAGTGTGACAAGTGTCACACTCTCATGGAGCCATTTGTTGGCATTTAGGTGAAGAGACTTGGCACCATGACCCTTGACATTTGGTGGGTGGAGATTCATCTATGTGTTGGCCTTGGATTAGTGCACATGTAGCCTTTGATTTGTGACAAGTGTAGGATCAAGGTTTAGTCTTGCATTGTGTATGTGAGAGAGGTAGCGCAAGAGCACATAGTGAGTGGAGGATTTTTAGCCCTTCCACTCACCATTTTACACTTTACTTTCTTCATTTCATTATCCCTAGCAAATCTACCATTGGAGGAATGCTTAGTTCATAGCTTCTCCCTTCAATTTGGCTCACTTCCTTACACCTTAGAGTAGAAACCTTGAGAGAGAAAAGATTCCTCTCAATCTCCTCTTCAATAACCCTAAACTTGTTTTACATTTAGGGCTTGGTTGCTTGGATTATAGAGATTCAATTCTCTATTGAGGTAGGGGTGGTTGTATGTTTATCCTCTTTGGGTTTTATATATATTAGAGCTTGATATATATTGATTACATGCTTTAAAATTCTTGTATTTGCATATAAATAGAGATTTTGTATGCTTGACTTAGGATTTGTGGATTAAAGCATGTATAAAACTATTAAATTGTATAGGTAGGTTATTATTTAATGATTTGCCTAATACTTGTGATTTCATTGAGAGTTTATGATGAATATCTTGAAATTACTCTTGTGTTGTTAAGTAATATAGATTTGATTGAAAGTCTTGTAAGTATCACTTGAAATTACTTGTAGGTAAATTGCTATATTGCATAATTAGTAATTGTGGCCTACATTAATATTAAATCCATGTGGCATAATGTGTAGTATCATTAGCTTGCCACTTTAGACATGAAACCTTAGGGCATGGTTTGTATGGTTTTACCCTACTTGTGCTTGGTAGGTAGTTCATGCATTGAAATTGTATAAATGACATAAACTTGTTGATTTTTGGAAGCTTGTAAGGATATGAATTTTTTTATGGTTAGAGTTTGGCTCTAGCACGGAGGATAGGAATTATCCTAAGTCATAGTGCGCACTAGGTAGTACCTTGTGGGTCATAATTACCCAAAATAACTTGTATGGTCTCGTGGCCACATATCCTAGTCTTTCCATTACTTGATTTCGCATTACTTTCCAAGTTGTAAATCTTGGATTTCTTATAGCTTGTGATTTGGTAAATCTTAGTTTTAATGTGGTTGGTGTACTTGTTTATGTATACATGGATGTTACGTGTTTACTGTAATACCCCTAATTTTAAAAGAATAGTCTCGGTATTTATTTATTTGTTTTAATTGTATTTTTTTAATTATTTAATTAATTATGTGACTAATTGCTTATATGTTTAATTGAATTAGGTATTACTTGATTATTTGATTATGTGTCTATGTATTATTTGTATTTGTCTATATGTTAATTGTTTAATTAGATAATGTGCTTAAATGGTGTTTTGATTAATTGTAAATTAAATATTTTCTTTTCTTTTATTATTTTATTTTATTTTTCTTTTATGGTTATGGTTAGTAGTAATGGGCCAACCAATTGGGTCTCATAGACTACTTGGATAGGAGGTTGGATGTGTATGGATTATTACCCATGGATAATGTATGTATATATATAGATATATATTATATACATATATAAAAAGGAAAGTAATTTATTAATTATTTTTATGGTAACTTGGGTAGTAATATTTAATCTGATGTATATGTTTTATATTTAAATAATAAAAATATACATAGATTTGATACGTGTTATGTTTTAAGTTACTTTATAATATTATGGTAACTTAAGTATTATTGGATAATCCATTAATAAATAATGGAATGTGTATAATTTATTTATTTAATAAACATATACATAAATTATATACGTAACATATTTTACTTACCTTTTTAATATATATATAAAAGAGAAAGTAATTTATTAATTACTTTTATGGTAATTTGGGTAGTAATATTTAATCTGATGTATATGTTTATTTAAATAATAAAAATATACATAGATTTGATATGTGTTATGTTTTAAGTTACTTTATAATATTATGGTAACTTAAATATTATTGGATAGTCCATTAATAAATAATGGAATGTGTATAATTTATTTATTTAATAAACATATACATAAATTATATACGTAACATATTTTGCTTACCTTTTTAATATTTTTATTTTCATTTTTTCTAGCTGACTTGGATTGGGAAAAGGGTTAGGATTATTTTATTTAGCCTATAAATATATAGCTATAGGTTGTAAAAGGGGGTTAGTAATATTCACGTGATATATACTGGAGAGATAGTGTTAGAGAGGGAAGGAGGAAAATGAAGGAATGAGGAGAAAACCCTATAGAGAGAAGATCAAGGAAGAAGAAGTTTAACTTTCGATCCGAAAGTTTAAGGCAAGTTCTTCTTTTATCTCTTTCCCTTTGATTCGTGTTTGTGTACATGCCTAGGAAATTCCAGAATTTATTAAACACATAAAATTAAATAATTACACATGTTTAATTGGGTTAGAACATAGGTTTTATGAAATTGGTTCATATCTGTTCTTGTGTTATGAATTGATAAAATGTATGATTTTGATTTGATTTCTTATGTGAATTTTTACATGTTTAAATTATGTATTTTTCATATCTATGGAATGATGGAACGTAAAAACATGCCTAAGATTCCTGAACAAATAGGGATTGGGTTTGGGTTTTAATAAATTTAAATAGACTCAATCATAATGATGCTTGCTATTTGAATGTTTTAAACAAACGAATGGATTTAATCTTTTAAAAGATTTTAGCAATTGAGATTACATGTGTAGGATAAATTGGATATGGAGAATCCTTATTTAACGGTATAATAAAATATCATCATGTATAAGATTCAGTTTGTGTAGGACATATGATATAGGAAGGTTAAAGAAATAGTAAGTCATTCCTATTATGTGATAACTTGATATCATATTTATCATAGTTATTTATGGAATGTTTGATGTATTTCCTTAATTGTTACATCAATTGTTGGATTGTGTGGTTTAATGCACCGGTATGGGACGGTGGCATTCTCGGGATGGATTAACTTATTAGTTAAGTCCTACCTATTTTATATAAGGGAATGGATTAACTAAAATGTTAAGTCCTACTTATATTTAAGTCAGGTCAGCTGAACAAGTTAAATGACTTATGGATGATTAATTTATTATATAAGGGAATGGATTAACTAAAATGTTAAGTCCTACTTATATTCAAGTCAGGTCAGCTGAACAAGTTGAATGACTTATGGAGGATTAATTTATACTGGATAGGATGGTTACTAGATTATATATATATAAGTATGGTGCCATGATATGAGCTTGAGTCTCAGGATCAATGGTTAGGGTGCGTATATCTCCAGGGATGTGTAGTTAGATATAGTGTAGTTGTGTACCCAGGTAGGTCTAGGTACTCATGCCCACTATATGTGCGTTTTGCATGTTGCCTACTATTTAGGTTGAGACAACCCTATAGTCTAGTGAGGTTCCTTTAGTGTGTATATATATATATACGGACTACTAGTTACTGTTGGATTGACTAGGATGTATACGTGTATCGGATTTCTGCTTGGACTGTAGTAGAGTAGAACTTGTTTTCAGGTGTTCGTCACGAGTAGAAGTTGTTCGTGCTGGGCGGGGATCAGTCTACTTCATTCTTCCGATGCTACATAGGAGTTCCTTTATGATTCAGTTTCCTGTTTTAGATTACTGTCATTTGTTTAGTTTGGATTTTCTAGGGGCCCACACAGTATGGATTCCCGAGTTGTATTTTGTAGGATCAGTTGTATCAGAAGAGTTTATTAATTAATGGAAATATATTATGAGGTTTATTATTAGATTATCATTTTAGTTTCTTGTCAGCATTTTATTTATTTTCTTTATTCTTTTGTACTCTGTGTTTGTTTATCATCAATTTGTTTTGATATCCTCGGGTATTCGGGCGTGGGCCTGGCCAACCCTCATTCGGAAATCCGGGGGGTATCACAGTTGGTATCAGAGCAATCTAGGTTCAAGTGTCCTTAGGAGTGTCTTTTGTTATGTGACTTCCGCGTTGCGTCTCTTAAAACTTAGATCCCGTATTAGGATTTGTTGTACTCTATTTACGGTTTGTTAGGAGGAGCTGATGTCAATTATATTCTGTAGTCACAGAATGGTTTGCACTAGGAAAAGGATGGGTTCAAGGCGAAAGCGATAAAGACCCAAAGGAGTAAAGGAGTACGTTATCAATTTCGTTGCCAGGAGGCAGAGTTAGGGATCGATGGTTTAGGTTCATTTGGTGTTACTTTAAAAGTATAAGCTAAGGAAGGATTTAGGTGTACGTGATAGGTCACCGCATATCGGGGCCTACACAACTTCAGTTAATCTCAAAAAGGAGACAAGCAAGGAGTATAAGCCGAAGAGGATCGTAATGGATGAGATTTATGTGCATCCAATAGAGAGGGTACTAAATCTTGAAGATGGATAATCGCATGAGGTGATCTGAATTGCTAATAGTATAGCGAATGTTATTAGTAGAATTGGGGTTGATCAATCTACAAATAATTAAGCTTTCTTATCATCTCTAAAAGAGGTATATAAGAAGTATTGTTCAGGAGTTTAGGGATCAGATGTGTTCTTATCAGAATGAAATACATAATTTTTAAATCACATATAAGAGGGTATTGGTATTATGTTTTGACGTTCTAATTCACTTTAAAAAGCCAAGTTAGACAGGTTACATTCCGCATATAAGAAGGATGAAGGTTAAGCCCTTGGTATTTGCTTAGACAAATATTTGTGTTTTTAAGCTATGTTTTAAAGGATATGTTTTGAGATTGGATGATTATTTATGAAACTATAAAAGGAAAATTTGAAAAAAATATAGTAAGGTTGATTTCAAAGGAGACCTTTTTATTTTTTTTTTATTTTTTTTTCATAGAAAAAAATGATATCCTAAATAGGAGTATATCTTGTTTTATTGTGTTTATCATACGTGTTTTATTTTTATTTTTATTTTGTTAATTACTCGGGATTTGGTATGTGGTTTAGTTGGGGATACAAGTGTGTGATCAGTTAAATATTGTTTTAATAACATGGACTAATAGCGCTATTTACGATAGATTTGTGAGCATATGGTCGTAGGATTTGGTAGATACACATAAATCTAGCCAATCTATTGGACCTGGACATGTGTCATTATGGTGTGTTTTGGGATGGGATAATTAAACCATCACTACGAGTCAAACAATCTAGAATGATTAGTTTGATATACTTTACATTAAGTATGGATTCATATCATAGTACAACACCATGATATTGGTGGTTGTTAATGTTTCGGTATACGTGAGGTAGTGGTAAATAAAGATCACTGTAACGCCATGATGATATATCAGAGGTGCTGGATTTGCTGAACATCTTCTTGAAAATTTCAGAAGTTGTTACCAAGTCGGAAGAAGGATTTAGTACTGGATTAAGTACTTATTGGAATGACACCGAGTGAGGATAGGAGACTGAATAAATATTTATCAGTAAATTCTTAATCAAGAATTTATTCAAGAGGGTGTGTCATTAGGAGGAATTTGCCCGTGTTGCACATGGAGGAGGAAACTAAGTCTCTTCATTTCCATAAATAATATGGAATTATTTTTTTTTAGTCACAATTTGCAACAATTAACTGTTGCAAGGAAATTGATGACTTATGTAGAGGATGGAAAAATTTCATATTCTTTTGAAGTTAGACAAAGAAGTTGGATTGTCATTAACTTGTCTCAAAGAAGTAGGGTGTGTCAAAGACAAGATGGTGAGACCAAACACTTATATAAAGATGAGGTGCATGGTATGTATGGAAGGTCGTAGTTTGTTGACTTTTGTTGAGTTAAAGTCATAGTTAACTATTGATAAATTGAATTACCGATTGATTTTTAATATCGGCAAGTTTATCACGGATCAGTGGTGGATAGATTTAGTTACAGAATTTGCTTTTGAAGATGCTCCAATTTAAACAATGGGTACAGACGAAAGCTGGTGATACCGGACTAACGGTACTTTCTGTAGAAAAATTTGATGGAGGATGTAAGGATTGAGTTTCACAACTCTTAGTTCTTTATTCACCCTAGTAGAAACATGATGCTTCACAGTATGAAGCAGATGTTTGGAGGACAGGTAGGAAAAGGAATATAGTGTTTTTTCTCTAAGTCTAATATTTATTAAATAGTAGAGATGGACCATCAGAGATCATTGGATTCTTGCAGCTATTTTCTATACTGAAGTGGAAATGACAGAGCATTTTCACGGATTTAGTTGAGGGATTGCTGATTTGATGCATGGGTCAGGATTCTAGATGGGATATTGGTTGATTGATAAAATTAAATCAGTTTCATTTTGTCTATTTTGATCGAGCTGGTAAGATATCAGTTTATACGAATATAATGGATCACGAGACGGCTTAGATGGATGCAAAGTGTGAATAATAACACTTGTTATTACCAAGGTAGTTCAGGAGGTCAATTTTGAATATCAGAGCTGACCCTAGAGAAGGTGTTACCTTACTCAGATGGAGTTTAAGGTACTGGAGGAGGAGTTAGTAGTTTCTATAAATAGTGATATGACTGTCGGGCGACTGAGATGGAAATTTATAATTTTTCTTGGTACACCCAGACGGTTAGAAGGTACATCACGACATCAAATGTCAGTTTTGGTGAACAGGTACGGATAGGGACGTGTATATAATTGCCCTAAGTGTAAAACCTGCTACAAAGGTGGAAAGTTGATCATTAGATATCATAGGAATCTTTAGCCACTTCCTATAACAAATATGGAAGTTGAACTAAACAGGAGTGATAGTTGGTGGGAAGGATCGACATTGATTTGGAATTTCCGGATTGAGAAAGATCGCTTGAGGACATAAATTTGAGTGATGCTTATTTTAGAACTTCATAGTAGTTATATAGTTCAGTGATAGTGGTGTTATAGCATGTGGATGTCCATATTAGTGGATGCAAAGTGCCATTTCGAAGGAGCTTTATGAAGATTTTGGAGCAGCAGCTCTACTTCATATATATAGACGGAGGAATTAATCGAGAGATTAAATTAGATCACAAAGGATATGTTTGAGGCGTATATCCTAGATTTTCATAGACTGTTAGAAGTGTTTACTTCACTTGTCGGAATTTTGTCTGTGATATTGTTGGCACAAGGAGGTTAGTGTGACAACTTTGGAGGTTTTGTATCTTTCACAATGCATACCTTTCATTTGTTGGTTAGAAATGGGAGTAAGGGTTGTACAATCAGATCTCGACTTCATTTAAAAATATGTCGAAAATAGATACTTCCCTTTATAATGAACTGCGCGCGGTTGGGAGGCAACAGTAGGATGTTGTAAATAGTTGAACTCGTATACTAGAGTTTTTCTATCAGGGAGTAGTTTGCTCGTTCTGTTTTCTATGTAGGAAAAAAGGTGATTTTTGGAGAAAGGTCAATTTTACTTATTACATTTACTTTTAGAAGATTGTGTTTCGCAATTGAGGCAGTCACCTCTGAATTAGCGTTACCAAATTATTAGCGCTGGGTGCATAGGAGTTTGTGCGTATATTCTATGGCACTTGGAGGTATGTAGATCATTCCCTTGTCGACATAGGAGGATTACGTTGTTAATTGATACAACCTACGCATTGTATGATTAATGTGTTTCTTAAAATATAAGAACTCTGTATACCACTTGGTATATTGAAGTTAAGTGGAGTCCTTATAGTGAGGTTGCGTCTATTTGGAATATGAGGATGTTTTTCACTTACAGTTTCCAAGCATAACGGAAGAAAGTAAGGGCGAATTCCGAGGATGGAATTCCTTTTATTAGGGGGGAGAATGTAATACCCCTAATTTTAAAAGGATAGTCTCGGTATTTATTTATTTGTTTTAATTGTATTTTTTTTAATTATTTAATTAATTATTTGACTAATTGCTTATATGTTTAATTGAATTAGGTATTACTTGATTATTTGATTATGTGTCTATGTATTATTTGTATTTGTCTATATGTTAATTGTTTAATTAGATTATGTGCTTAAATGGTGTTTTGATTAATTGTAAATTAAATATTTTCTTTTCTTTTATTATTTTATTTTATTTTTCTTTTATGGTTATGGTTAGTAGTAATGGGCCAACCAATTGGGTCCTATGGACTACTTGGATATGAGGTTGGATGTGTATGGATTATTACCCATGGATAATGTATGTATATATAGATATATATTATATACATATATAAAAAGGAAAGTAATTTATTAATTATTTTTATGGTAACTTGGGTAGTAATATTTAATCTGATGTATATGTTTTATATTTAAATAATAAAAATATACATAGATTTGATACGTGTTATGTTTTAAGTTACTTTATAATATTATGGTAACTTAAGTATTATTGGATAATCCATTAATAAATAATGGAATGTGTATAATTTATTTATTTAATAAACATATACATAAATTATATACGTAACATATTTTACTTACCTTTTTAATATATATATAAAAGAGAAAGTAATTTATTAATTACTTTTATGGTAATTTGGGTAGTAATATTTAATCTAATGTATATATTTACTTAAATAATAAAAATATACATAGATTTGATACGTGTTATATTTTAAGTTACTTTATAATATTATGGTAACTTAAATATTATTGGATAGTCTATTAATAAATAATGGAATCTATATAATTTATTTATTTAATAAACATATACATAAATTATATACGTAACATATTTTGCTTACCTTTTTAATATTTTTATTTTCATTTTTTCTAGTTGACTTGGATTGGGAAAAGGGTTAGGGTTATTTTATTTAGCCTATAAATATATAGCTATAGGTTGTAAAAGGGGGTTAGTAATATACACGTGATATATACTGGAGAGATAGTGTTAGAGAGGGAAGGAGGAAAAGGAAGGAATGAGGAGAAAAACCCTATAGAGAGAAGATCAAGGAACAAGAAGTTTAACTTTCGATCCGAAAGTTTAAGGCAAGTTCTTATTCTATCTCTTTCCCTTTGATTCGTGTTTCTGTACATGCCTAGGAAATTCTAGAATTTATTAAACACATAAAATTAAATAATTACACAAGTTTAATTGGGTTAGAACATAGGTTTTATGAAATTGGTTCATATCTGTTCTTGTGTTATGAATTGATAAAATGCATCATTTTGATTTCATTTCTTATGTGAATTTTTACATGTTTAAATTATGTATTTTTCATATCTGTGGAATGATGGAACGTAGAAACATGCCTAAGATTCCTGAACATTAAATAGGGATTAGGTTTGGGTTTTAATAAATTTAAATAGACTCAATCATAATGATGCTTGCTATTTGAATGTTTTAAACAAACGAATGGATTTAATCTTTTAAAAGATTTTAGCAATTGAGATTACATGTGTAGGATGAATTGGATATGGAGAATCCTTATTTAACGGTATAATAAAATATCATCATGTATAAGATTCAGTTTGTGTAGGACATATGATATAGGAAGTTTAAAGAAATAATAAGTCATTCCTATTATGTGATAACTTGATATCATATTTATCATAGTTATTTATGGAATGTTTGATGTATTTCCTTAATTGTTACATCAATTGTTGGATTGTGTGGTTTAATGCACCGGTATGGGACGGTGGCATTCTAGGGATGGATTAACTTATTAGTTAAGTCCTACCTATTTTATATAAGGGAATGGATTAACTAAAATGTTAAGTCCTACTTATATTTAAGTCAGGTCAGCTGAACAAGTTAAATGACTTATGGATGATTAATTTATTATATAAGGGAATGGATTAACTAAAATGTTAAGTCCTACTTATATTCAAGTCAGGTCAGCTGAACAAGTTGAATGACTTATGGAGGATTAATTTATACTGGATAGGATGGTTACTAGATTATATATATATAAGTATGGTGCCATGATATGAGCTTGAGTCTCAGGATCAATGGTTAAGGTGCGTATATCGCCAGGGATGTGCAGCTAGATATAGTGTAGTTGTGTACCCTGGTAGGTCTAGGTACTCATGCCCACTATATGTGCGTTTTGCATGTTGCCTACTATTTAGGTTGAGACAACCCTATAGTCTAGTGAGGTTCCTTTAGTGTGTATATATATATATACGGACTACTAGTTACTGTTGGATTGACTAGGATGTATACGTGTATCGGATCTCTGCTTGGACTGTAGTAGAGTAGAACTTGTTTGTGGGCCTGACCCACCATTATTTTTCAGGTGTTCGTCACGAGTAGAGGTTGTTCGTGCTGGGCGGGGATCAGTCTACTTCATTCTTCCGATGCTACATAGGAGTTCCTTTATAATTCAGTTTCCTGTTTTAGATTACTGTCATTTGTTTAGTTTGGATTTTCTAGGGGCCCACACAGTATGGATTCCCGAGTTGTATTTTGGAGAATCAGTTGTATCAGAAGAGTTTATTAATTAATGGAAATATATTATGAGGTTTATTATTAGATTATCATTTTAGTTTCTTGTCAGCATTTTATTTATTCTTCTTTATTCTTTTGTACTCTGTGTTCGTTTATTATCAATTTGTTTTGATATCCTCGGGTATTCGGGCGTGGGCCTGGCCAACCCGCATTCGGAAATCCGGGGGGTATCACATTTACCGTTCAACATTTGTATAGCTTGAGATGATCCCTTAGAGCACCATGGGAACATAAACGTTAGGTGGAATGCACCCTTGTGATGGTCTATGTTTGGTTCACATTATACTTGAAACTATAGGGTATGCGCATGCACCACATCCTACGAGTAACTTGATTACTCACCGTAGTGGTTTGGGTTGTTTTTCAGGTAAAGAGACTATGTTCTTGGAGGCTCAACATCCTTAGAAGCTTTTGAGCTAAATGAAGCATTTTTGTATATTGACGTGCAAGTGTTTAGCATGCCTTTCTTTTGATATCATATTTTGAATACCATGTATGTATGGTACTTTTGAAGATTATGTAACCTCTTTGATGTGTAAGATGCTTAAGCAATCACTTTTGACATTATAAACATATGTAAAGAGGCCAAGGGCCAAACATGTATACTTTTGTACTTAGACACTTTTGGTATCAACCTTTGCATCAAAAGTGTATTTAAACCAAGGTTTGAGGTTTGACATATGAAAATCTTGTAAATGATGTGTATTAGGCCATGGGCCATGGTTTTATGTTTATTTATTCATATCAAGGTTGTTGACATGTTCACATTCTCAAAAACTCATGAAAAATCAGTTTTACATATTCATTGTGAACCAAAACATCGTGGGATTTAAAGTTGAGGTTGAACCTTAACACCTTGGACTCATAGCAGCCTTTTTAGCAGCTTTTCGTGGTGTTTCGGTCGACCGAAACTCCATTTCGGTCAACTGATGGCAAATGGAATTGCCAATGCACAGTATAATCACATTTCAGTAGCCAAATGCACTGTTCATGAGTCATTTTGGTCGACCGAACCTTTATTTCGGTCTACCGAAGCAACACGAGCCTTTTCTTCATGATTTTAGGTCTCAGCATTTTCATTTCGGTCATCCGAAAGTCCATTTCGATCGACCAAAATGGCTTGATCCCGAGCCTAGTCTTTGTGGAGTTCCAGCACTGATCATCCAACTTCAACAGGTCTAACTTATTCATTTCTAATCCAAATAGGGTGATTCTTGAGGCTAAACTCAAGGATTTTGAGTCTGAGTTTCAATTCCATTCTCAAATTCCAAAGACAGTGGGAGTTATGTATATTTTTGTGAAGTAGTGTCAGTTTTCACTTTAACCGGGATGGGGCATTTTGTGGGATTCTTAGCCAATGTTCATGGAACCTCTTGGAATGTTTCAAAATGATTAGATTAGGTTGTATTAACCTTGTTTGACTTATTTATAGTCAATTTTCTCCTTTTAATAGTGAATTGACCTTTTTACCCCTTGGATAGCAAACTTTGTCCTTTTTGACCTTTGTTCCCGTTTTTGTCCTCTTTAAGTTCCGTGAACTCATGGAGGGTCACATTTGTGTCTTAGGAGTGACTCCTATCTTTAGAGACCTTGGTTTACCTTTAGCTTCTGCATTTCAGATCCGTTATCGGATCACTTTCGGTTCATCACTGACGCACCGGGTTGAAAAACTTGGGCCGTCACACATTGTGTCATGTTGAAATTCCTATGTTGATTAAATAGCATGGATTGAATTATATTGAATTGCAAATTTTGTAATAAGTTAAGCTTATGCATGCTTATTCCCTACGAGTAAACTTGTTTACTCACCCCAAAGTTATCGGGTTGTTTTTCAGGTAAAGAAGCATTATTATGGGATGCACAACACTCTTAGGCTTGTTTGACTACTTGGAGAAATTTTGTTATATAGAACATACACTTGTTTTGCATGCTTTACTTTTGGATGATATATTTTGCATACCATGGATGTTTTGTATTTTAGAAGCTAAGATGGCTTCCTTGATGTGTAATGTGTATCTAAGAACACCTGAAGATGCCTATTTTGTATGTATAACATGAGGGCAAGGGCCATTAATTTTAAAGTTCACACAAGTATGTTTTAAAACTTGTTTTGGATCATTTGGAAGACATGTATAGCTTTAAGGTTGCCTTAAACTTGCTTACTATCTTGTCATTCGACTGATTTCTTGTTTCTGTTTTGTCGTTCGGCAAATGGTTGCCTTCTTTTCTGTCGTTTAGAACATCATAACTTTTGACCATGTAGGTTAGAACATCAGAACGCTTGACCATATAGGTCAAAACGTCAGAACATCATAACGCTTGACCATGTAGGTCAGAACATCATAACGTTATAACGCTTGACTATGTAGGTCAGAACGTCAAAGCACTTGACCATGTAAGTCAAAACATCAGAACATCATAACGTTTGACCATATAGGTTAGAACGTTATAACGCTTGACCATGTAGGTTAGAACGTCAGAACGTCATAACGCTTGACCATGTAAGTCTGAACGCCTGACCATGTAAGAGCTGAACCATATATGTGCTGAACCATGTAAGTGCTGAACTATGAGTAATGAACCTATAATTACAGTTGGTAGCCCATTGGACCTGAGAATGTAGAATACTCTTGACATTGAAAGTGCAAAACACTTGATCAAACATGATTCAACACCTTTCATCTTAGAAATGACCATTTTGCCCCTAAGTTCATTCTTGTTCATTTTTGAAACGTCGCTTCTGCATTTATTCTCTTTGGGTTCTATGATCTCATTGATGTCACATTTGTGACGGCCCAAGTTTTTTAACCCGGTGCGTCAGTGATGAACCAAAAGATGACCCGATAACGGATTCGCAATGTGGAAGCAAAAGACAAAACAACGGTCTCTAGAGATACAACATGGCTCTAAGACACCATTATGACCCTCAACGAGGTCACGGAACCCAAATGAATCAAATGGGGAAGCAACGTTTCAAAAACGAACAAGATTGAACCTAGGGGCAAAATTATAATTTTTAGCTTAAAAGTGGGTGCCACCGAGCACACCATTGGAAATACAATGAAAAATTAATGAATTTAGACTCAAGAATCACTTGATTCGGAGTCCGGATGAAGAAGATATGGCTAAGGGAAGAAGAAGGGGCAAAACGGTCCAAAAGAGGCAACCCATGAACATCTAACCGGTTAAGAGACCTTCCTAACCGGTTAGGAGGCCAAAAATAGTGACAAAAACGCTGCCCACACTCATCTAACAGGTTACGAAACCCCTCGTAACCGTTTAGATGTGAAGGGGCAGTAAGGGTGCGACCTAAAAACCTAGCAGTAGGGGTTTTTCTGGGAAAAATGGAAATTTGAGGGCCAAGATGACATTTTCTGGAAAAACTCAAAGAAGAAACCCCCCTCAAAATCGAGTTTTTTACGTGACCATTGAAGAAAATCAAAAAATACATAATGTGAAATGCCCAAAATGCCCTCCCAAGAAAACTGGTCCAGAGGGTCCAAAAAGCTGCTAAATTTAAAAACTAAGAGCTGAACTTCGGATAAGATTTCCGATGCCAAGATGGCATTTTCTAGAAAAACATGAAAAAGAAACCCCCCCTAAAATCATATTTTCTATTCAACCATGGGAAGAAAGGAATTTATTTCCCAAACAAAATTCCCAAAATACACTTAGGTCAGAAAATGCAATAAAAGTATAAAATGAGTCCGTAGGAGGCTCATTTCACCAAAGAAGAAGCTTTGCCAGGAAACGACCATGCACGCAAATGTAACTTACCTAGTAAGATGTGCTACAATGGTCCATGGCCCAAAAATATGGCCGATGCAAAATATAACCCCCCAACGGCCAAAATGCCAAAAATGAAGTTTATAACGAAAACTTGGAATTCAAAACTATGAAATGGTTTCAAAATGCCACTTGGCCCTTGGCCACACTTCATACATGATGAATGAATGTTAACGAATGAGTTTCATACACAATGCATGCTCCGGTACAAAATAGCATACTAAAACGCATGAATTTCATATAATCTCATCCATGACATAAAGGCAAAAATCAACATCCATGACAGAAATGTGATTCTACAAAAAGTTTGACCCTTGGCCTCATGTCATATACATAAAATGAGAATCAAAAGTGTGCTTAGGTACACATTACAAGTTTCAAATCAAATATACACATTTGACAATTAAGACAAGAATTGGCATTCCGAGCCAACCTTCACCAAAAATGGAAGTCT
This sequence comes from Cornus florida, assembly GCF_030987335.1. Classification (NCBI taxonomy): domain Eukaryota; kingdom Viridiplantae; phylum Streptophyta; class Magnoliopsida; order Cornales; family Cornaceae; genus Cornus; species Cornus florida. The sequence continues at coordinate 70,631,138 of NW_026775577.1, forward strand.
CCAAGTCCACAAACCATCCAAGCATAATGAAGACCTGAACTTTGATTTTTGTACCTGAAATATGCCCCAGTATCGTAGGCGTGAGTCACATAAAGCTACTCGTAGGAAATGAGCATGCATCGACCTACATTTTACAAGTTTGCATGATTTAATTATAGTGGTTCATTCCACCTAACGTCCATGTTAAAGGTGAGACTCAAGGAGCATCCTAGCTACCTAAGATCATATCTAGCATCAATCACCTCATTCATGCAATTTTAGCAACATAGGTTCATGCTTACACAAAGCAACAACATAGGAGTATGATTACACAAGCAATAACATATAGATTCTCAAGGTTATCAACTTGAAGTCTAAAATGCAACATCAACTAAATATAACAATTTAGCATAATTAGAATATCTAATACCACACATCAAGACATAGATTCTCTAGGTTATCAACCAGAAATCTAAAAGTGTGAAATCAACTAAATATAACAATTTAGTATGGATGTACTTAACAACATCAAAATCGCTAATAGCCAAAACCACAAGTTAACAAGGTAAACATGATTGTCAACTTGGAATTGAATGCGAAAACAAACAGTGGAAGACTTGGACATCACGCTCGGAATTCTGCCGAGACCTCAATGGTTATTCCGGGCACTAACCCGCAGGGAAGACCACCCTAAGTGCGCACTATCTCAACGACTTAGAGGACTCACGTCCCCATACTAGAGTCAAACCCTAGCCATCTCAACTCAACGATGTTCCAAGGTTCCAAAATAAGCCGAATAAGTTCATAACTTATACATATTACTACTACATAGTAAAAATTTAGCAATATAACTCTCAATTGTGCATAATAAGCATTTCATATCCATAATGCTATGAAATCACAAGCCAATAATATATTCATATTAGAAACATACTCTCATGAATATAAACTTAACAACAATGCTCTTCAATGCATATAACACAATCTAGTGAATACATCACAAGTCTAAATCCATGCTCCTAAAATAGAAACAACTTCTAAAACATGATTAGATCCATGGATAAACAAAATACAATTTAATTACATCAAAATAATTAAACTCTCTAGATTTCAAATCATTTCCAATTGGCCCCAATTTAATATATGTTAATAGACATATCATGGTCATTACATATTTTCACACACAAGCTTAATTAGGCCCATGAAACCACCAAAATAGATTTTAATTAATTCCCTTAATTAAAGTCTCTAGATTTCCAAACTCAACCAAATGCTCTCAAATTAAAGTATGTTAACAAACATGCCAAAACTTAATTTAGAAGTATAACACAACTCAATTCCATTCAAGGTATGGCCATGAACTTAAATCTTTCACAAAAGATAAATATTAATTAAAAAGAGCAATTCTTATTTAATTAATCACAAATTAATATATGTTAACCAACATAATAAAACAAGAGTTTCTACCATGCCACAATTCTAATCAAAGTTATATATCATCATGAATTTTAAATCTTATACAAAGAAATAAAAATTACTAACTTTCTAGATTTGATACAAGGCACATATATAAGTTGTATAATATTGATTAACACTCAATACAACACACACAAAAGCCTAATATATTCCCTACCTCTATTTGAGATGAAATCTCAAATCCCTACCAAAATAAATCGGCTCTGAATTCGACGAAACTCCTAGGTTTTGTCGGGGACAACACCACGAACATGAATCCCAAGGAAGCCCCATCAAAAACAAACTTGACTTCAAACCCAAACTCAAGAAATGGCCAAAATGAGATTCCAATCGGTTGGAATCGAAGGCCTCGCCGAGGGGAACAATAAAACACAAAGGCATCACCACTTTTTAATGAAGGAAAGAAATCCAAAAGAGGAGAGAGAAGATGGCAGCCATGGATGGAGCTTGGACCGGCCATGAGAGTCGAGAGAGAGAGAAAAATCTGATTTTTCTTTCTAAGACCTCCTATATATAGAAAAACTCAAAAAGTGCCCCGAACGGGCTCCGCCGGGTCCAGAAAAGTGGAATTCACGCAGACGCGCTCAAATGGCAAAACTTTATGAATGAAAAAGATTCCAAATGAGAAAATATAAACAGCGGAAGAAACAGTGTCAGAAACCGAGTCCCGAGCAGAGAGTTATGCCCAAAACAAATTTAGCACAAACCGAGGCCAGAAACCCTGAAACTGGAAAACATCATCCAAGAGGAAATTCTAAGAGTCCATGACTCGATGAAATGTGAAAATGAATCTCGTACGAGGATCCAGGCTCAAAACAAGGCATTGAGCAATAACTTTCATTAATTGCACAATGAGCCCTCCAAAAAGTGAAAACTGCGAAAGTGCCCCAGAATGAAAATATCTTCTAAAAGATATTTTCTTAGATACCCCTGAAATAAAATATCTTCAAAAGATATTTATGAAAAACACCCCAAGAAAAGAAAAAGTTTCTAAAGAACTTTGCATTTATGCCCCTATGGACACCGGGAGCAACCATAGTACTTTCTCACGAAAGTAAAGATACGTATCTCATAGAAATCATTGGGAATGAAGATACGTGAAGTCAGAAACCAACTCCGAACACAAGAAGTGTGGTTACAGAAACAAGGTGCTAAATGAGGAAAAGATGAAATAGGGAAAAGGATGAAAAGTGAATAGTGTCGGAAAACGAAAAATGTGGAAATGACTCGGTCGTCAAAGGAAGTTGTGAATCTAAAGAAAAGAGTCTCAGAAATCACTCCAGAGCACTCGAGACGACACTAATCGACAAGAAACCAAACTCAGAAGGGAAAAGACAACGTAAAAAATTTATCCGAAAAATTCGGGTCATTACAACCTTCCCACCTTAAAGGGATTTTGTCCCCGAAATCCAGCCCAACGAAACAGAAAGCGAAACTAGGATAAGTACAGAGTGCATCTCTGAGTATCCCTCACAACGCGCTACACCAGCGACCTCGAAGCTGAAAGGAACACACAAACCATTGTCAATTGCACCCGCATGCTCATAACAAGACAACCCCTCAAGGGAAAAGTGACCACATGGCCATACGACAAGTCTGAACTCACACAGAGAGCCCAAGGTCAGATAAAAGAATGAAAAACAACAACCGTAAGCGTCCCTCCTGACAAACCATCATAAGGAACCAAAAACAACCACCAAAAGAACTCCAAGATAACCACATATCAAATCAGGGTACAGAACAAACACAACGTGGCAGTATGAATAGCGACTAGAACTCGCCCACGACGTACTCGAATGTGTGGTAGCAATGACAGTATCTAGTGCCCGCCCACACTTACTCGTCAGTAAGGTAGCATCGACGGCAACTAGTACTCGCCTACAACACACAACTTGTACGGTAGCATGACAGTATAAGGCACTAATTCATAACCTGCCCCCCACTAGGTCTACCCATGAAACCTCTCGATACAAATGACATCAATTTAAAAAAAATGATCATTGCCAAAAGCACTACAGAGACCAACATTTTGTGAAAGTTGAGATATGGTCCAAAGATGTCTGGCCAGACCATCCTGGCCAATCCCAAAACTCTGACAACATTGCTATAGGTACCGCTATGCTTAAGGCCCCAAATCCTCAATATAGCAAAACCAACATCTCTAATGTTTCAAAATACCCTTATTAACAACATTAATCAGGAATCCAAAACCTGACAAGCAAATCAAAACTTTCAGAGATCAAAACGCACCTCACCATAAGGCATTTCATCGAAAGCCTACATTTCTCCCTGAAACTGATCAACTACAAGACCAATCACCATGATCAAACATCAGATCCACATCCCTAACACGGATAACTAAATCCTCGAAATACAAATCCACCAAGTGGCACATACATCAAAATGCCAACAACCAAGGTCACAAGATGAATCTCTCAAAACCATGCTTGGCAACACCAAGCTAAATTAAAATTCCTCAATTTTTTTGATTCACAACCAATCATCAGAACTACGATTCCTCAAAACTATGCCTAGTCATAACTAGGACGAGAAAACTTCACAAACAGTCATATTGAATAACGATCCTTCAAAACCCCTCCTAAGAGTCAACAACATCAAGATTTCCAAAACTGAAACAAGTCTCCAAAAGACGTTCTTAAAAGAGCATCGAGCTCACCTCACGAATCAAACGAATCCTCAATAGTATGGACACAAGTCCCCATAAAATGATCTCACACCAATCAACTCACTCTGAGCACCACAGCCATCAACAACCATGGTAAAAACTCCCCAAGGGAAGACACGAAAGAAAGGGAACCACCAGTCCTAAAAAGGACAACTCCACGATTCCATCTCTGTAATGAAAGACAACAAGGTCAAAGACTTCACCCCCTACATAGAAGTAAGTCGACCAAAATCTATCAAATCCTTACCAAGGACTCAAGACAATAACGATGATTCTCATGGACTAACCAACCCCAAAATAGTGCACAACACAACGGAAAGAAGAGACTCACTTCTTGTGAAGTCCCTAAAACGAACCAACACAAAACCCTTGTGGAAACCCGCATACACACTACGTGCGACCGAGGGAAACGAATGGGAAAACCAAACCTGGAAGTCATGCATATGACAGGGAATGCAACTACCAGAAAGAAAATCTACTCGCACAGGTAAAAACCAAAGATACATACGGCACGTCTCCACGTAAGCACAAAAATCACGTCAGTAAAATACAATAACAACATGGCATCTCTAAGCATATAAAGAAGGCATGCTAATGCCACACAACAAGAAGGCAAATGTGGATATACCTCCACCTACTCATGCATCAGAATATCATAAATCATACTACTAACATGGTAGTTAACGAAACTGTATAAGACAACATGATGCAACAATGAACCCTATGGACATCGTGTCCTAGAGTGTCTAAGAAAAGAAAGGACAATTCCTAGTCATAAACTGTCTCCAAAACCAATGCGACAATAACCAGCCTCCAAACAAACATGAGCCCTTACCACAACGGTAAGACTCTAACAATCCATCTTCGAATCTAGAGGTGACACTACAAGTGACACTAACAGTGCAATGCTCTTACTATCGGTAACCTCAATCAATCGACTTGATCCCAAAAGCATCATCATGCAAGAACTCCTCAAGAAAAATGGCAACTACAGCCATACTAATAACAACTAAATCAATCACTATGACTGATCTCCAAAACAACTATCATTATCATTGATCAAAAGGACAACGCCTATCAAAACAAAACCAACATTGATTCCATCCAAACTGTACTTGTAGCTCGCCAGTACGGTAGCATGACAGTGCCATACACCCACCCACAAACGTACCCGCCCATGAAAAAACGCAAGTTCCAGAGGAATCATCTTGAACAATCAAGGATCCTAAGAGGTCTACAACCTCATAATGGCCCAAAACCAACAAATCCACCACTACGATAACGCCAAATGACTCATCTCACAAGAGCCCAAATAAAAGGTGACCATCCACCTACCTCAACCAATGTTAGGTTGACAACAACCTACATCACCACGAGACTGTGACTACAATCACCATCAACCTCAACTCGTGCTTCAATGACCAATCCCGTGTCATGCCAAGTATGCAACACAGTTATGCATATGCAATTCTAATCTAGCATACATCATATGTCATGCTCTTTACATTAGAATAAAACAATGTTAAACAAACAACATACAATATGTAGCACGTAAGCCCATAAACATGTTATCATAAAGCATATAAACAGATAGAGCATGGCAACAAATGCATGATATGCACCCAAAACCCGTCGTCCTAAGGTTTTCAAACCAAGGAGCTCTGATACCACTTGTGACGGCTTAAGTTTTTCAACCCGGTGCGTCAGTGATGAACCGAAAGATGACCTGATAACGGATCTGAAATGCGGAAGCAAAAGACAAAATAATGGTCTTTAGAGATACAACATGGCTCTAAGACACCATTATGACCCTCAACGAGGTCACGGAACCCAAATGAATCAAATGGCGAAGCAACGTTTCAAAAACGAACAAGATTAAACCTAGGGGCAAAATCATCATTTTTAGCTTAAAATTGGGTGCTATTGAGCACATCATTGGAAAGACAACGAAAAATTAATGAATTTAGACTCAGGAATCAGTTGATTTGGAGTCCGGATGAAGAAGATATGGCTAACGGAAGAAGAAGGGGCAAAACGGTCCAAAAGAGGCAACCCATGAACATCTAACCGGTTAGGAGACCTTCTTAACCGGTTAGGAGGCCAACAATAGTGACAAAAACGCTGCCCACACTCATCTAACTGGTTATGAAACCCCTCGTAACCGTTTAGATGTGAAGAGGCAGTAAGGGTGCGACCCAAAAACCTGGAAGCAGGGGTTTTTCCGGGAAAAATGGAAATTTGAGGGCCAAGATGACATTTTCTAGAAAAACTCAAAGAAGAAACCCCCCTCAAAATCAATTTTTCTATGTGATTCTTAAAGAAAATAAAAAAATACGCAATGTGAAATGCCCAAAATGCCCTCCCAAGAAAACTGGTCCAGAGGGTCCAAAAAGCTGCTAAATTTAAAAACTGAGAGCTGAACTTCGGATGCAATTTACGATGCCAAGATGGCATTTTTTGGAAAAACACAAAAAAGAAACCCCCCATAAAATCATATTTTCTATTTAACCATATGAAGAACGGAATTTATTTCCCAAAGAAAATTCCCAAAATACCCTTAGGTCAGAAAATGCAACAAAAGTGTAAAATGAGTCCGTAGGAGGCTCATTTCACCAAAGAAGAAGCTTTGCCCGAAAATGACCATGCACACAAACGTAACTTACCTAGTAAGATGTGCTACAATGGTCCATGGCCCAAAAATATGGCCGATGCAAAATATGACCACCCAACGACCAAAATGCCAAAAATGAAGTTTATAACGAAACTTGGAATTTAAAACTATGAAATGGTTTCAAAATGCCGCTTGGCCCTTGGCCATACTTCATACATGATGAATGAATGTTAATGAATGAGTTTCATACACAATGCACGCTCTGGTGCAAAATAGCATACTAAAACACATGAATTTCATATAATCTCATCCATGACATAAAGGCAAAAATCAACATCCATGACATAAATGTGATTCTATAAGAAGTTTGGCCCTTGGCCTCATGTCATATACATAAAATGAGAATCAAAAGTGTGCTTAGGCACACATTACAAGTTTCAAATCAAATATACACATTTGACAATTAAGACAAGAATTGGCATTCCGAGCCAACCTTCACCAAAAATGGAAGTCTCCAAGTCCACAAACCATCCAAGCATAATGAAGACCTGAACTTTGATTTTTGTACCTGAAATATGCCCCAGTATCGTAGGGGTGAGTAACATAAAGCTACTCGTAGGAAATGAGCATGCATTGACCTACGTTTTACAAGTTTGCATGATTTAATTATAGTGGTTCATTCCACCTAATGTCTATGTCAAAGGTGAGACTCAAGGAGCATCCTAGCTTCCTAAGATCATTTCTAGCATCAATCACCTCATTCATGCAATTTTAGCAACATAGGTTCATGCTTACACAAAGCAACAACATAGGAGCATGCTTACACAAGCAACAACATATAGATTCTCAAGGTTATCAACTTGAAGTCTAAAATGCAACATCAACTAAATATAACAATTTAGCATAATTAGAATATCTAATACCACACATTAAGATATAGATTCTCTAGGTTATCAACTAGAAATCTAAAAGTGTGAAATCAACTAAATATAACAATATAGTATGGATGTACTTAACAACATCAAAATCGCCAATAGCCAAAACCACAAGTTAACAAGGTAAACATGATTGTCAACTTGGAATTGAATGCGAAAACAAACAGTGGAAGACTTGGACATCACGCACAGAATTCTGCCGAGACCTCAATGGTTATTCCGGGCACTAACCCGCAGGGAAGACCACCCTAAGTGCGCACTATCTCAATAACTTAGAGGACTCACATCCCCATACTAGAGCCAAACCCTAGCCATCTTCAACGATGTTCCAAGATTCCAAAATAAGCCAAATAAGTTTGTAACTTATACATATTACTACTACATAGTAAAAAGTTAGCAATATAACTCTCAATTGTGCATAATAAGCATTTCATATCCATAATGCTACGAAATCACAAGCCAATAATATATTCATATTAGAAACATACTCTCATGAATATAAACTTAACAACAATGCTCTTCAATGCATATAACACAATCTAGTGAATACATCACAAGTCTAAATCCATGCTCTTAAAATAGAAACAACTTCTAAAACATGATTAGATCCATGGATAAACAAAATACAATTTAATTACATCAAAATAATTAAACTCTTTAGATTTCAAATCATTTCCAGTTGGCCCCAATTTAATATATTTTAATAGACATATCATGGTCATTACATATATTCACACACAAGCTTAATTAGGCCCATGAAACCACCAAAATAGATTTTAATTAATTCCCTTAATTAAAGTCTCTAGATTTCCAAACTCAACCAAATGCTCTCAAATTAAAGTATGTTAACAAACATGCCAAAACTTAATTTAGAAGTATAACACAACTCAATTCCATGCAAGGTATGGCCATGAACTTAAATCTTTCACAAAAGATAAATATTAATTAAAAAGAGCAAATCTTATTTAATTAATCCCAAATTAATATATGTTAACCAACATATTAAAACAAGAGTTTCTACCATGCCACAATTCTAATCAAAGTTATATATCATCATGAATTTTAAATCTTATACAAAGAAATAAAAATTACTAACTTTCTAGATTTGATACAAGGCACATATATAAGTTGTATAATCATGCTAAACACTCAATGCAACACACACAAAAGCGTAAAACATTCCCTACCTCGATTTGAGATGAAATCTCAAATCCCCACCAAAATAAATCGGCTCTGAATCTGACAAAACTCCTAGGTTTTATCGGGGACAACACCACGAACATGAATCCCAAGGAAGCCCCATCAAAAACACAACTTAACTTGAAACCCGAACTCAAGAAATGGCCAAAACGAGATTCCAATCGGTTGGATTCGAAGGCCTCGCCGAGAGGAACAATAAACACAACGGCATCACCACTTTTTAGTGAAGGGAAGAAGTCCAAAAGAGAAGAGAGAAGATGGCAGCCATGGATGGAGCTTAGACCAGCCATGGGAGAGGAAAGAGAGAGAAAAATCTTATTTTTCTTTCTAAGACCTCCTATTTATAGAAAAACTCAAAAAGTACCCCGAATGGGCCCCGCCGGGTCCGGAAAGGTGGAATTCATTCAGACGTGCTCAAATAGAAAAACTCCGTGAACAAAAAAGATTCCAAATTATAAAATATGAACAATGGATGAAATGGAGACGAAAACTGAGTCCCGAGCAGAGAGTTATGCCCAAAACAAGTTTGGCACAAACTAGGGCCAAAAACCCTGAAACTAGAAAACATCCGTCCAGGAGGAAATTCTAAGAGTCCACGACTCGATGAAATGTGAAAATGAATCCCGTACGAGGATCCAGGCTCAAAACAAGGCATTGAGCAATAACTTTCATTAATTGCACAATGAGCCCTCCAAAAAGTGAAAACTGCGAAAGTGCCTCAGAATGAAAATATCTTCTAAAAGATATTTTCTTAGATATGCCTGAAATAAAATATCTTCAAAAGATATTTATGAAAAACACCCCAAGAAAAGAAAAAGTTTCCAAAGAACTTTGCATTTATGCCCCTATGGAGACCGGGAGCAACCATAGTACTTTCTCAGGAAAGTAAAGATACGTATCTCATAGAAATTATTGGGAATGAAGATACGTGAAATCAGAAACCAACTCCGAGCACAAGAAGTGTGGTTATGCAAACAAGGTGCTAAATGAGGAAAAGACGAAATAGGGAAAAAGACGGAATAAGGAAAAGGACGAAAAGTGAAAGTATCGAAAAACGAAAAATGTGGAAATGACTCGGTCCTCAAAGGAAGTTGTCAATCCAAAGAAAAGAGTCTCGGAAATCACTCCAGAGCACTCGAGACGACACTAATAGACAAGAAACCAAACTCAGAAAGGAAAAGACAACGGAAAAAAATTATCTGAAAAATCCGGGTCATTACAACATTGGTATCTTAAAGACGTGTTGTACCTCTAGAGACCGTCATTTTATCCTTTGCATCCGCATCTTGGATCCGTTTCGGGTCATCATTGGACACACTGGGTTGAAAATTTCAGGGTCGTCACAATATTACTCACCCTAAAGTTACTGGGGATTTGTTTTAGGTACGAAGGCTTGGTTCGTGATGCTCATCATTCCTTGGATGACTTGTAGTTTTTAAATTTCCATTTCATGCAAATATTAGCATGAAATGTCATTTTGTAGCCTTCTATGTCAAAATTTGTATCCTTGATTCCATATATGTAATGTGTACATAAGTATACCTTTTACGATATATTTGACTTGTATGAGATGAGGTCGGAGGCCAATGACATTTAAATTTCCATCTTATGTAATTCTTGATTTCATGAAATGTTATGAAAATATTGAAAAATGACAAGTCATTGCTTCACCATGTTTGCATCGGGTGTGGGAATTCCATTTTTATTCTTCCATAGGGTCTCATTAATCATGTTTGAAGTGTGGCCAAGGATCAAATGGTAATTTGAAATCATTTATTAATTTTGGTTTTCAAATTTCCCATTTCTTGTTCATTTTTATCATTTTTGGCCGTCGGGGGGTCGGATTTTGAGTCGAGGCTTCTCGGAAGCTGCGAACCATTCCTGCATGCGTAAAATCATTTATTAAATTTGCATGCACATTCGTTTCAACCTAGAAATGCATTTAGGGTCAAATTCATGCTTGGCGCAAAGTTGCATTTTTTGAGTTTTTAAGCCCTTACTGATCTAGGGGCATTTTGGCCATTTCACAGTGTGTTTTTTTCATTTTCTTCCATGCTACCGGGTAGAAAATTTGATTTTGGGAGGGGTTTCTTTTTCTTGTTTTTCCAGAAAAATTCATTTGATAGCCCGTTAGTCACTGTAGCATCTTTTTGGGCCCTCTTGACCTCTTCTGGTCTAGGGGCATTTTGGGTATTTCAAATTGTGTTTCTTTTGGTTTTATTCCATGCATCCGGGTAGAAAATTTGATTTTGGGAGGGGTTTCTTCTTCGTGTTTTTCTAGAAAAATTCGTTTGATAGCCCGTTTTGATCTCAGATGTGGATAGTCATTGTAGCATCTTTTTGGGCCCTCTTGACCTCTCCTGATCTATGGGCATTTCGGGTATTTCACATTGTGTTTTTTTCATTTTCTTCTGTGTAGCCGGGTAGAAAACTCGATTTCAGGGGGGGGGGGGTTTCTTCTTCGTGTTTTTCCAGAAAAATTCGTTTGATAGCCCGTTCTTGCTCTCAGATGTGGACAGTTACTGTAGCAGTTCTTTTTGTCCCTCTTGACCTCTTCTGATCTAAGGGCATTTTAGGTATTTCACATTGAGTTTTTTTCATTTTCTTCTATGTGGTCAGGTACAAAACTCGATTTTAGGGGGGGTTTCTTTTTTGTGTTTTTCCAGAAAAAGTCGTTCGGACCTCATTTTGGCTCTCAATTCTGGCTGAGCCTTTTTTCTTCCCCTAGCATGTCAGGATGCTCGTGAGGTGCTCGTCTCGATGTCGTGACGTCGATTCTTGTTTTCGCTCGTTCTCCATCGTCCGGACTCCAAATCAAGTGAATTTTTTTTTGAACTTGACTAATTTCTCGCTGCCTTTCCAACAGTGTACTTGGTTGTATCCGGATCTTCATAAAAAATTACCAGTTTACCCTTTTAGCCTTAAGTGCTCATTTTTTTTCGTCATGCCGTTTCTCCTTTGTCCGAACTCCGAATCATGTGATTATTGAGTCTATCTTGATTAGTTTTTTATTGTCTTTCTAGTGGTGTGATTGGTGACACCCGAATTCATATTTTAAGAAAATTACCATTTTGCCCCTAGGGGCTTATTTGTCATATTTTCGATCTTTTGCTTCTGCATCAGTTCTCATTGAGTTCCATGACCTCATGGAAGGTCACTTTGACTTCTTAGAATCTTGTTTTCTGTTTTCACTTCCGCATTTGGATCTGTTATTGGGTCAATCTTTGGTTCATCACATGACGCACTAGCTTGAAAAACCAGGGCCGTCACAGTCACATTGACCAACAAGGAATCCTTCACCCTAATGTGCATCACCATTTTGATAATATTCAAGTACCATTAGGCATGCCAAGACCCTCATTCCACAACAACAAGGCCATGTCCCAATGGGAATACCTCGGCCAAATTTTGTTCCACCCCAACCTCCCATTGTTCATGGAAACCATGGTGCTCGTGTAGCGCCACCGGTTGTGAATCCCCCTCTTGCTTTGAGAGATCATTATGTGCCAAATGAGTACAATGCACCAACATGCATTCAATTACCTCTATTTAGAGCACACCATTATGAAATCAAACCACAAACTATTCAAATGCTTCCCAATTACCATGGGCTTCTGAGTGAAGAACCTTATAAACATTTGGATGAGTTTCTTGAAGTATGTTTCACCGTGAAATACACAGACATGCCGGAAAAGGTTTTGCGGTTAAAACTCTTCCCTTTCACCCTTAAAGACAAAGCAAAATAGTGGTTCAACAATCTAAGGCCATTTTTATTAACTTCTTGGGCAAAGATGCAACAAAAGTTCTTAAAAAAGTACTATCTAGTTTCAAAGAATAATGCAATGAGAACTTCAATTCGAGAATTTTCTCAAGGGGAAGGGGAAATGTTTCACGAGGCATGGGAGTGCTTGAATAACTTGCTTAGGAAGTGTCCACATCACGACATTTCCAAATAGCAATTGGTTCAATTTTTCTTTAAAAGCTTGTCGGATAATCATAAAGGAATGGTAGATGCCTCTAAAGGTGGTTCATATCTTGATAGGCATGAGGACAATGTATGATGTCTATATGAGATCATGAGTGAGAATTCAATGCATCGATCCTTGTCTTCCAAAAATGATAGAAATCTAGGTGGATGGAAGAATGTTGGCTTGTATCAAGTTGACCATTCCAATGATATAGCTGCCAAAGTGAAATCTTTATCCTAAAAGTTTGATCAATTTTTGATCAACCAAAATTCGGCGAATCAAGTATCTTCCTCCCATAGTTATATTCATCATACTTCAAATGAATCATGTATGACTTGTTCTAATATTTTACATTCTACTTCCAATTGTTCCCATGAACATGTTCAAAGTGAGCACCATGAATAAGTGAATGCCGCATTTGTCAACCAAGGGAATAATCCCTATGGCACTCGTTACAATGCCTAGTCAAGGAACCATCCAAACTTCTCTTGGAAAAGCCAAGGTGAAGGCTCAAACCCTCCCCAAAGAGGTTTTCAAGGCAAGTATGTTCCACCCCTAATGCAAAGCCATGGTTCCCAAGGCTATAGATCATCTTACCAAGCACCACATGGAAACCAATTTTCAAACACTCACTTTCTAAATCAATCTTCATACTCTCAAGGGAATTCAAAGAGTCCTGATGAGCGCTAAAAAGTGCACATTTAAACCTCTTAAGCTTAGGTATTCTAGACCTTTTATCTATATTATTTTCCTACTTTGTATTGATTTCGTGTTATTTCCACTTTCAGGTATTTATCCCCAAAATAAGCTAACTCAGCCAAATAAGAGCATAATTGAAGCAATTCTGGGATGAATCAAAGAAAGGAGCAAAGTAGAGCAAAAGGAAGCAAATGGTGGAATTTCAGCAACTTTCATCGATCTCAAGAAAAGTTCGATCGATCTTAAGAAAAGTTTGATCGATCCAACTTTCATCGATCTCAAGAAAAGTTCAATCGATCCAACTTTCATCAATCTCAGCACTCTAAGATAGATCCAGACCATGATGTCATCTGTAGGGATCCCAAAAGTTCAATCGATCCGACATCATTCTCTGATCGATCGAACTTTCTTATCCTTATCCACATGCCAGATCTTATCCAGCTGTACCACCCTACCAACCACTTTTGTCCTTTTCCCAAAAATATCTTCAAAATATCTCAGATTTGTTTTTATCCAAAAAGGCGCTGCCATTGAGGATCGATCCCGCTTCAATTCGATAGATCTCAGCCATGTTCGATCGATCTCACCTCAAGTTCGATCGATCGAACTTTCCAAATCCCGAGAAAAATCCAAATTCTAGCTCATTAAAAGTTATCTCATATCCAATCATTAGAGGATTATTGGTATATGAGCCCAGCTCATTGGGGGTGATTTTTGACCTACCTATATAAGGAATATGAGCCACTTTTACACATATACACATACCTAGAGAAGATAATACTTAGTGAGGAAGCAAAAGAGAGGAGGAGGCTAGAGACACCATTGGAGACTCTTCATCAACCAAGGAGCAGATTTCTTCTTGCCCTTGAGGGTTGGAGGACATCATCCATGAGTGGCTAGACATCCTCTTGGGTCTAGAGTTAGCCCTAAGCATGTTTTCTACTTCTTGATTTATGTATTTTTGAGGGGATTTGTATTGTGATACATGTTTTGACACTTTCATATATATAGATCTTGTTTATTCAATGATTTATATGGTTTAATGCTTCTAATTGATCATTTCATTCTATCTATATGTCTATGTATGCTAGAATAGATGTTCATGTGTTTGTCTCTATTTCTTGTGTTATTGATGTATGTCTATGTGTATTGATGCTATAGATCTAGAGATTGTTATGACATAGTGCTTAATGGAATGTTCTTGTAGTTTATTTGATGGTTCATACTCGTTTCTTAATGGATTGTACCTCTCCCTTAGTTTAATTAGTTTAATTTCATGTCATTATCTTAATTATAGTATAGTTGTAGTTTAGATGTTAAATGGGAGGACAATCCATGCTTGTTGTTGATGTTCCATACTTATGAAAGCAAGTACCATATTTCTCTAACCTTGTGATGTGTTTAGATTGTGAGCTTAAAGAAGGGATTAATGGCTTAATTTGATATGTTGTGCTATCCACCATGTTGTTTAGACAATATATGCTTAATTTGTCATCCATGCTTGTTGGAACAACTACACACACACACCTTGTTGCAATACATGTTTTTCCCCTCATTAATCATTCATTAAAGGTGTAGAAAAGCTATGCTTGGTGGTGATCTCTAAACCCCAAGATCTCTCTCTCTTTCATTCTCTTTATTGCATTATTGTTTACTTTAGTTTAAGTTGCTTCTTAGTTTAATTCCACCAATGAACCACTATTTTGATCACTCAACCTACTAACCCTAATCTTGATTCCTCAACCTAGTACGACCCTTAATCCCTTGGGACGATCCCTCCTTACTCATACTACATAGTATAGGTGTTAAGCGGTTTATAAATTTAAATTATGGTGCCCACTTGACACTAATTTCCAAACTCAAAGTGTTGTGCATTATTTTATGCGCACGCTCGGGAAGTCATCATAGTTTTTGGCGCCGTTGCCAGGGATTGATTGATTAGCAACGTCGTATTTATGGAATTAATTAGGAATTAGTACTCCTTTGATCGTATCTTTACTTTATTTTCATTTCAATTTTTGTTACTTATTGTGTTGGTTCTTGTTTGACTAGGAGCATTTGGCTAAGAAGGTGAGCAAAGGAGTATTCCAAGCAAAGGAGCTAAGCAAGCAAAGAAAAAGGGTAAAATCATATAAATAAAAAAAAAATTGCTAAGCTAAAAGCTAAAAATTTGGAGATGAACTACTAAAGGACCTTTGTGAGCTTTTTCTTACTCAAACTCTTAGTTAAATCATCGGCCTACGTGGAGGCTTGTATTTCAATTCTTAGATAAATTGTGAGCCCACGTGGAGGCAATTTACTTTTCTTGCATATTGTTAAAGCATGGGAGTATGTGAACATTGTATGTAGAGGAAGTTTGTTGATTATTGACTTGTTGTGAAGGTGAAGTGTTTGTCATTATTTCCTGTTATGTTGCATTGTGCATGCATGGTCGTAGATCATTGAGACCTACTCTTGTCCCTTTAAATTTTCATCTTGAATCCATTGTTCGAAACCCTAGGGGAAGAGGTTGTTCTAGTCAATCCATTTAACAATGGAAGGACACAATGAGGACCATGTGGAGGACCTTGGTCACATAGACCAACAAGGTATCCTCCACCCCAATGTGCATCATGATAACATGCAAGTACCATTAGGCATACCAAGGCCATTTGTTCATCCATCACAATAACAAGGCTAAGTCCCATTGGGAATGCCAAGGCTTAATCTATGCTGCACCACCTCCTATCATTCAAGGCAATCATGGTACCCATGTTGCACCTCCAATTGCTAATCCTCCCCTTGCTTTAAGAGATCACTATGTGCTTAATGAATATAATGCACCCACATGCATTCAATTGCCACCATTTAAAGCACACAACTATGAAATCAAGCCACAAACCATAGAAATGCTTCCTAACTATCATGGACTTCCAAGTGAAGAACCTTACAAGCATTTGGATGAGTTTCTTGAAGTATGTTCCACCGTAAAATACACGGGCATGCCGGAAGAGGTCTTAAGGCTCAAACTTTTTCCATTTACCCTTAAAGACAAGGCAAAATATTGGTTTAACAATCTTAGGCCTTTTTCAATAACTTCTTGGGCGGAAACGCAATAAGAGTTCTTGAAGAAGTACTATCCGGTTTCTAAAACCAATGCCATGAGAACTTAAATTATTTAATTTTCACATAGGGATGGGAAAACATTTCATGAGGCATGGGAACACTTTAATGAATTGCTTAGGAAGTGTCCACATCATGACATGCCCAAATGGCAATTAGTTCAATATTTCTTTGAGAGCTTACCGGATAATTACAAGGGCATGGTTGATGCTTCCATGGGTGGCTCTTACATTGATAGGCACGAGGATGACGTGTGGCGTCTTTATGAGAGCATGAGTGAAAATTCTTTGCACCGTACTTTATCTTCAAAGAATGGTAGAAATTCTAGTGGTAGGAAGAATGTTAGCTTACATCAAGTCGACCACTCTAATGAAATTGCCGCCGAAATGAAATCATTATCTCAAAGGTTTGATCAATTTTTGATCATCCAAAACTCGGCGAATCAAGTATCTTCCTTCCCTAACCATTCTCATCATGCATCTAATGAGACATGTATGACTTGTTCAAGTGTTTTACATTCTACTTCCAATTGTCCCCATGGACATGTGTAAAGTGAGCATCATGAACAAGCAAATGCTGTTTTTGCTAATCAAGGGAACAATCCTTATAGCAATCACTACAATCCTAGTTAGAGGAATCACTTAAATTTCTCTTGGAAAAACCAAGGGGAAGGCTCAAACCCTCCCCAAGGCTGTTTTCAAGGGAAATACATTCCACCTCCACTACAAAGCCATGGTTCTCAAGGTTTTAGATCATCATACCAATCACAAGGAAACCAATTTTCAAATTCTTATTTTCTTAATCAACCATTATATTCCCAAGAAAATATTAGAGTCCCGCTTTTGAAGGGAAATTTTTGACCGCTCTAGGCACTTTAGAGGCAAACACGCAATTACTTCATTCTCACTCTCAATCTATTGCTAAGCTAGAAACCCAAGAAGAGCAAATAGCTAGCACCTTAAATGCTAGAGAGAAAGGAAAAATGCCTTTGAATGCCCCACAAAAGCAATAATGTGTTGTGGAGACTCACTCCTCATCGGAAGGTCACACAATAGAGCATGTCTGTAATGACCCGGTCATTTTCATTCCTTTCCCTTTTCTCAGATTTTCACAGATATATTTTTCTGTTGATCTTTTCCTTTCTGAGTTCAGTTCCTCGTTGCTTAGTGTCATCTCGAGTGCTCCGGAGTGATTTTTGAGACTCTTTTCTTTAGATTGACAACTTCCTTTAAGGACCGAGTTAATTCCACATTTTTCGTTTTTCGACACTATTTACTTTTCGTCTTTTTCCCTATTTCGTCATTTTCCCTATTTTGTCTTTTCCCCGTTTGTCACTTTATTTGCAAACCACACTTCTTGCGTCCAGAGTTGGTTTTTGACTTCATGTATCTTCATTCTAAGTGGTTTCCATGAAATACATATCGTTACTTTTGTAAGAAAGTACTCTAGTTGCTCCTGGTGTCCATAGGGGCATGGATGCATAGTTTTTCAGAATCTTTTTCTTTTCTTGGGGCATTTTTCATAAGTATCTTTTGAAGATATTTTATTTTAGGGGTTTTTAAGAAAATATTTTTGGAAGATATTTTCATTCTGGGGCAGTTGTGCAGTTTTCACTTTTTGGAGAGGCCATTGTGCAATTAACGAAAGTTATTACAAAAATACCTCGTATGGAGTTTGGAGTCTGGATCCGCGTACGGGATTTATTTTCACATTTCTTCGAGTCGTGCACTCTTAGAATTTCCTCCTGGTCATTTTTCTCCAGTTTCACGATTTCTGGCCCTAGTTGCCGCCGAACTTGTTTGGGGCATAACTTTCTGCTCAGGACTCGATTTTTGACACCGTTTCTTCCGTTGTTCATTTTTTCTCATTTTGAATCTTTTTTGTTCATAGAGTTTTTCCGTTTGAGTGTGTCTGCTCAAATTCCACTTTTCTAGACCCGGCGGGGCCCTTTCGGGGCACTTTTTGAGATTTTCTATAAATATGGGACTTAAAAAGAAAATATCAGATTTTCTTCTCTCTCTCCTCTCTCTTGGCAGGCAGCCATGGCTGCCAAGGGGCTGCCACCCTTCTTCTTCATTTTTTGGCCACTTCCCTCGAGTGAAACATCGTAGTGCCTTAGTGTTTAATGCTTTTCTTGATGTCGCGCATCTTTCACCCTTATTAGAACTCATTTCTGACCATTTTTCGAGTTTGGGTTTGAAGTCAAGTTGTGATTTTGATGGGGCTTCTTGGGGATTCTTGTGCATCGTGTTGTCTCCAACAAAACCCTTCGGTATTGTCGAATTCGGAGCACTTTTTTTTCGGTTGGCTTTTGAGATTTTCATCTCAAATTAAGGTAGGGAATATTTTAGGATTTTATATATGTTGTATGGAGTGTTTTCCATGATTATACAACTTGTATGCATGCTTTTGTTCAAGTCTTAGAATTAAATTTAATTATTTTCTATGGTTAGGATTTAATTCACATGATGATGTATAACTTAGATTTAAATTGTGGCATGCTAGAAATTTTAGTTTTAATATGTTTGTTAATATATATTAAATTGGGATTATTTAAATAAGAATTGCGTTTTTTATTTAATATTTTTCTTTTGGGAAAGCTTAATTCCCATGGCCGTACCTTGCATGAAATTAAGTTGTAACATGCTTTTAAATCAAGTCTTAACATGTTCTTTAACATACTTTAATTTGAGAGCATTTGGATAAGTATGAAAATCTAGAGATTTTAATTAAAATGATAAATTAAAATCTATTTAAACGTTCCATTAATTTAATTAAGTTTTTGACTTGATAATTGTGAGGACTAAGACTTGTATACTAGCATATATTAATTTAGGACCATTTGGTGTTGTTTTAGAATTTAGGGATTTAATTATCATGTTTTAATTAAATTCTATCCTATTGATCCAATGACCTAAGTAAGCTTTTGACTTGATTCATGTAATGAATAAGTTATGTTATTAACATGTGTTAATTAGGGTTCATTTGATTGAGATATGAAACTTAGAGAAATTAATTAGGTTATATAATTAATTTTCGTTTCTATTGCATTACTGATTAAATCATGTGTTTAACATTGATATTATGTTTGAAGCATGATTCTAGACTTGTAATGGATTTATGCAATTATGTTTCAATATTGAATTATATTGTTATAGCGTGTAATGAATCGCACACTGAAGATTCGACATGTGATGTTATTATAGCACGTAACGAATCGCGCTCTAAAGATTCGACATTGTCATCCTATAGTAGTTGTAGATTTAGAACATGTATTGTGTGGTTTCAACCTACTTGTGCATGGAATGTAGTTTCGTGCTGTATATATATTTTTCATATATAAGTTGTTAACTTATTTTTTTTGTAGTCACTTGGGACATGGTTACTATAACATGGCTAGAGTTTGGCTCTAGTGCGGGAGGTATGAGTTCTTCCCGTTGAGATAGTGCGCACTAGGGGTGGTATTACCAGCGGGTTAGTCTCCGTAATAGCCGTTGAGGTCTCGGCAGAATTCCGAGCTTAGATGTCCAAGTGTTCCACTACTTGATTTCGCACTTTTAGATTTATAGTTGATAACCTAGAGAATATATGTCTTGATGTGTGGTATTAGATATTCTAATTATACTAAATTGTTATATTTAGTTGATTTCGCGCTTTTAGATTTCAAGTTGATAATTTTGAGAATCTATATCTTGTTGCTTGGTATAGCATGCTTTTATGTTGGTTAAATTGCATAGATATTATGATTCGCATTTTGTTGTTCATTTGTGATTTAGGAATGATCCTATAGATTCATTTGGAACATAGACGTTAGGTGGCATGACCCACTTTAGTCATTTACACACTTTTAGATTTCAAGTTGATCACTTTGATGATCTATGTCTTGACATGTGGTACTAGAAACTCCAATTTATGTTAAATGGTTATATTTAGTTGTTTACACATTTTAGATTTCAAGTTGATGACTTTGAGAATCTATATCTTGTCGTTTTGTATAGCATGCTTCTATGTTGTTTGAATTACATGAATGATATGTTTTATGCTAGAAATGATCTTAGGCAGCTTAGGATGCTCCCTGAGTCTCACCTTTGACATAGACGCTAGGTGGAATGAACCACGATGTTTAAATCATGCAAACATGTAAAATGTTAGGTCGATGCATGCTCATTTCCTAAGAGTAGCTATATGTTGCTCACCCCAAAGTTACTAGGGCATATTTCAGGTACAGGATACAAGATTGGAGATTTGCACTTACTTTGGTGATTTGCAGAATTGAAGTTTCTTTAGAAGCATTCTTGTTCACCTGCAAGTGTTAGCATGTTTAAGTTTTGCCTATGAAATGTAATTTTTACAACTTAGAGGTTTGACATGTTAAATGTTGTAAATGAATTGTAATAAGGCCATAGGCCATTTCAGCATGTTTAAAATGTTGTTTTACACTTGCGTATATGTTCACATCATCACACACTTGTATATAATTAAGTTTGATCATACAATGTAGGATTCAACTGAGGCTTAAAGTCTCTTTTTTAGTTTTGGTGTACGTGGTCTAGTTTAAACTAGACTTTGCCCCTTTGGTTGTCATTGGTGCCATAGGGTACCATTTGGCCCTTTTCATGTTAGTTTTCGCTTCCAGTTATTTCTTTGAGCTTCGTGACTTCATGGAAGGTCACATTGGTGTCTTGGGGATGGTTTATATCTCTATAGACTTTGGTTTTATCTTTCGCTTCCACATTTCGGATCCGTTATCGGGTCAACTTTCGATTCATCATTGATATACCGGGTTGAAAAACTTGGGCCATCACAATGTCAATGCGGTGACTACCTTGAGAAGTGGAAAGATTGTGGACAACTAAGTGGGTATGTCCAATGAAGAGAGTGAACCGGTGCAACCACAAGTTGACACCTGTCCCGTTTCATATCATATTCCTCATTCATTGCATGTGCATGACCATACAAATGAGAATGTGTTGAAAAGTGATTTTGAAAAGAGAAATTTGCAAAATGATTTGAAAACTTCTTGTGTTGAAGAGACTTCAAAGAAAATTTTTGAAAAGGTTTTTGAGCCAAAAGCTCCATTCCCGGATGCCTTAAAAAGATCCATTTCAAATGACAAGCAAAAGGTCAAAGTAAATGAAATTATGGAAGTGTTTAGGCAAGTGAAAGTCAATTTTCCACTTTTGGATGCAATCAAGCAAATTCTAGCTTATGCCAAGTTCTTAAAAGACTTGTGCACCCAAAAGAGGAAGAACAAAAGCCAAGCACCTAGAAAAGTGGTCCTAACCGAGTAAGTAAGCTCAATTTTGTATCATAATACTCTTCCAAAGTTTAAGGACCCCGGTTCACCTACCACTTCTTGTATCATTGGTGATTATATCATTAATCGGGCTCTTATTGACCTAGGAGCAAGTGTTAATCTTCTTCCATACTCGATATATGACAAATTAGGCTTAGGAGACTTGAAACCGACGTCGGTGGTTTTACAACTTGCCGATCGATCAATCAAAAAGCCTAGGGGTATAATTGAGGATGTATTAATTAACATTGATAAATTCTTCTTTCCCATTAATTTCGTTGTCATTGACACGGAACTGATCCCAAATCCTAAGAGCCAAATTCCCGTTATCCTTGGCCGTCTTTTCTTGGTAACCGCAAATGCCAACATTAATTGTAGGATGGGGATAATGAAGATCTCATTTGGCTACATGAAGGTAAAGTTGAATATTTTTAATCCAACCACCAATTCATTTAACAAGCATGAAGAGATTAATGTTGTAGAGAAATGTCATGACCTTAAAAGTGAAGGAATTGAGTTTTTGTATGAGACCAAAGTTCTAAAAAGTCCATCTTCAAACTTGAAACGAAAGAAAGTTGTTTCAAAATCTTGTTTTGAAAAGGCGTAGAAGCCCAAAGATTGTTTTAACCAATGACCGAAAATGTCTTTTGAGCTTAATCCAACAAGTTCATTAAAGAACCATTTGTTGGGTCGAGTTCAAAGCACTTATCACCCCATTAAGGAGGGCATGCACTACAAGATGTTTAATCCGGGCTAAAAGAGCCCAACGTCTTGCTAGAGACGTTAAAGACTAGCAAGACATTTCGTAGGGTGTCAAAACCCTATTCCTCCCTCATTTCTATCTTTAATTTCATTTCTTGTGAAGTCTAGATATTGGCTTTGGGTTCATATGCATTGCTAGGAACTGTGATTAGGATTGCATGCACTTTTATGTTGAAATTGAGCATTTCGCATAAGTTCGATTGATCTCAAAATGAGTTCGATAGATTGAACTTCCCACTTGCATCAAACCTGCATCCAAATCACTCTCTGTCCAATGGTTCGAACAAAACCTGCATATTTCAGCTTTCTGTCCCATCGTTCAAACTTGTTCCTAGATCGATCTAAATTTCTTCGATCGATCCAATTTCATCTTGGATCGATCTGCAGTTCCAACACTTAGAAAAATTTTGAACCTGCATCCACCTACATCCAAAAGCCTCTCTGTCTCATCGATCGAACATTTCTTCAATTCTATGTATTTTCGATCAATCGAAAGTATTCTGTGATTAATCTTGGGGAGATCAATCTTTGCTCTTTGTTTTTCAATTTTGATTTTGTTTTGACTTTGTTTTAAATTTCAAAAGTTCAAAAAATATATATATATATTTTTTTATTTTTTATTTTCCAAAAATATATAAATATAAATATAAAATAATAATAAATAATTTAAATAAATAAATATTTTTCAAAAATCCTAAAAAGATCCTAAAAATATTTTACTTTTTATTTTACTTTTTTAGAAATCACAAAAATACTTTGTCACTTAAGACGAGAGATCGATGTTAGTTTGATCGATATGAGGATTCAGTTCGATCGATCAAACTGGCAAGGGAATGTTTTTAAAAATCAATTCAGGGTCATTCGATCCATTCAACAAGAATCGATCTCAGACACTCGTTTCCCCTTCGCCGCTACATCCCAACTCTTCCCCATCTTCGGCGAGACTCCGACAAGCATCCCAAGCGTCGAATCACTCTCTCTCCTCTCGGATCTTTACCCGAATCTCACCTCCTTCGCATCTCCACTTCTCTCTTGACTCCGGTGAGATCCGAATCCCACTTTTATGATTTCAAGCTTCAATTTCATGAACACGTGCTCGAAATGTTAGATCTAAGCTGTTTCTATGATGAATAACTCCATTGATGAAGCTTTGAGCTCTTTGTATATATATGTATATATGTTTTTGTATTTTTCGTGATTTTGACTTGATTTTGGAGTTTTGGGCCGAACCAAGTGACCCAATAGGTTGATTTGTTGTGTTGATGGGCCCACGACCATGTTCGTGAAGGCCCCGTGCCATCCACGTCACAGATTTGTGACTTTTCGAATTTCACTTCACAGTTCGATCGGTCGAACTTTTTATTCGATCGATCTGTAACAGATCGTTCTTACTTATTCTTGATCGATCGAACTTGAATCGATCTCACATTTTTGTGATCGATCGAACTTCACAGATTTGTTTCACACATCTCACACACCATCTCTTGTGTTTCATGCCATCTCATACATGCCCAATGCCTGTGTGTTCCATATTAGATGCATTCTATACTTATACTGTCTAGCATGTTTCACATCATGTCACTTATTCCTTGTCACTTAAATATATTTATGTTCCCTATCTATTTTGTCTACCCTATTTGACATACATGATTCTATGAACTGTGTTTTAATTCTTTATATCGGCATTGACTTCCTTTGCAAGTTTTGCTTTTATTTTGCAGGCTATGGCTAGGGTCAAGACTGTAGCTCGCGGACACTATCACTGCTGGGCAGGCCGAGTTTGGACAATGAGGCGGGTCTATCTCATACCCAGGAGCCCACTCCACCTCGGTCTCCAGTTGACAGACGCCTACAGTCTTAAGACGGAGCATCTTCTTCACAAGGTGATGCTGAGGCTGAGCACATACCATCTCCACCACCACAGCCAGCTCAGCTAGCCCAGGAGTTAGACCGGCCATTACATAGATACTCACGCCTTCGAGTGGCGCATAAGTCGGTCCTCGACACAGACTTCTTTTCCCAATCGGTGCTTACCCAGTCAACATATGATGATATCTTCAGACGGGGCATCTCAGCCATACTAGCCCCTATCTCATACCCAGTGTACCCGAGGTTGGTCCGGATGTTCTTCAAGAACCTCCGGCCTGCCCCGAGTAACCTGGCGGAGTTGCGGACCACCATTGATGGCTACCCGATCTACATCACTATGGACACATTGTCCAGATCTTGCCAGTGTCCACATGTCTGCCCTCTAGAGCTACAGGACATATATCCCACTCTCTACAGACCCACTTATGCAGACATGGCCGTTTTACTCACAGGTCACTATGCCGGTGGCGAGACCTATGCGATTCGGACCTACCTTCCAAATGACCTGTGGTTTTACGACTTTATCCTGTTCCGTAACATCTTTATGGCCGGCCATAAGACACAGAGGCGCGGCGACTATCTGACAGCTCTATACGCATTCTATACAGGGCATTGGCTATCTATTCCAGCGCTTATTTGGAGCGTCATGATGAAGTTGTATGTCGACCACATCAGCAAGGCCAAGCCCAAAAGGGCTAAGTATCTTCCATTTGGCCACCTCATCACCCAGATTCTATGAGACCAGCGCTATCCCTTCCAGCCACGGGAGCAGACTGAGTCTGGGGCTTGTTCCTTCAAGAAGAAAGACTGGGATAAGAGTTACAATGCTCTTATCAAAAGCCTGAGGGACGATGTTGTCGAGGCAGCTGAGGATCTAGAGGCAGATGAGCATGCAGCAGCAGCAGCAGACCCGGCAGCGAAAGATATACCAGTCGATCCTGCTGCCGTACACATGGACATCGATTTGGAGCAGCCTGTAGAAGACGCAGAGCAGCACTCTCTAGTTGGGTCACCCATTCATGATGCGAAGCAGGCTCAGGATCATCATTCTCCCACTCCAGCGGTACCTGAGGCTCCAGCACAAATACCTGGCTTTGGAGAGCGACTCCAGGCTTTAGAGGATGCTGTAGTATCTATCCGTGCCGACACGGTCTCTCTCCGAGAGGATGCTGTCTCCATTAGAGCTGATATTACTTCCCTCCGTACGGATGTCATGACCGCATTCAGAGACCTATCCAGAGACATCCGCGGAGCGCGATATGCCCGTCCTACCTCCTCCACTTGATCTTTCCATATATCTGTCATATCTGCATACTTTTGATACTATTATATTATTCTTGCAACCGTATCTGTTGGCTTTGATACTAGATGTACTGTACCTTTTTTTATTTTTTTATTTATTTTATATATATATATATATATATATATATATATATATATATGTTTTCTGTATAGATGTCATATTTTCATATTCTTATAGCTATCTGTTTGACTCCATTAGGTGCATCCCAGTGACTTCAGTGCGAGCGAGTACCGCCCAAAATTTTCAAGACCACCCTTATACCTCTCTCTATTTTTTAGTTGCTATCCCATTTACACTTGCATGTCCACTGTGCATTGTTCTTATTCCTTTTGTTATCTGATGAGTTTATCCAAGTGCCAAATTTCAGGACCACAGTTAATCCCAAGTTTGGGGGGGCTATGCCACCCACTTTGGATACTTCTGTCATAGCCATTCTTTGCCTTAATTGCACTGGTATACTCTTTCCTTTTGTTCTCTTTGCAGATTGAGGACATTGTGCCATTTAAGTTTAGGGGTAATGGTGCTTTGCAGTGTTTGTTTTTAAATTCAAATTTTGAGCATGACTTGTGTATTTGTGAATTTTCTATGATTAGTCCAAACTAGCTATGATTTTGATCTTTTGAGGACTATATTGCTTAAAATTTAAAAATTGTTTGACTTGAGAGTCCAATACTCCTTGTATGCCTTATGGATGCCATTTATGAGTAAATTTTTCGAAAGATTGATATCTTGCTTGCACTTGTGGTTCACATCATCATGATTTTGTGATTGTTTTGAGATTCACTCTAGGATTCTACATTAGCATAGGTGCACACTAGCATTCATTTGTGGGGTACATGCTTTGTTGATTATTGAATTGATTATATCCCAATTGGGCTAGTAGTGCATTGAAAGCTTTCATTCTTGATAAAGGTGGATAACCCCATTTCACTAAGTAGCCGGGATTCTAGCTTCATCAAGCACTGAATTTCTCGCGCCGAAAGGTGGAGGGCCCAAAGTCTAGGTTAATAATTGAATACAAAAAAAAAAAAAAAAAAAAAAAAAAAAAAAAAAAAAAAGCAGTAAAAAGTGAGGACTTTTCCCAAAAGGTGAGAAGTGGGAAATGATTAGATGGAGATTGTTTTGATTTGTAGCCTAGTTGATTTGAGCTTGTAAGTCTGTAGGGGTGTTTGAACACCTAGTGCCCTAAAGCCGTCTGGTTTGAGAGTCATTGACCTAACGCTCGACCTCATGGATTGCTAGAAAGCTTAATAGATCAACACATTGCACCATGCTTCCATCTTTGATCCTCTAGGATAAAATAAATAATAATAAAAATAAAATAAAAAATAAATAAAAATATCGAGTGAAAAGAATAAGCGCACCTAAAACAATAAAGCTTTAATAAAATGTTCACTTTTTGTCTTGATGATCTGTACTAGATTTGTGTGCTAGTTTGAGGGTAAGGATGTGATCATTTCTTTAGTTAGCTAAGATAGCAACATACTTGATGCCGGTCCACTCAAAAAGGATTCTAGAGTTGCTTTGATTTGCATGATCATTTTCTTGATGTGTGGAGGACCATAGTTACTTGCTTGATGTTGAGATTTTGGGAGACTACTTAGAAATGTTTGAAAAATTGCATACTTGAGATAGTTTTCTCCCAATGCTTGTTTGCAATATTGGTGCCTCTTTTGAAATAATGAGCTTAATGTTTGTGGGTATCATTTCTGGAAACCCTCACCAGACTTCACTCATCCGCTAGGGGTAACCTAGGGGTTTAAAAGGCTTGTTGCATATGCTAAATGCAATCGTGTTCCCTACAAAAGTGGCGTTATCCATTTATTGCATTCTAGTTCATAGTTAATTAGTTGTTCATTTCATTCCTTTACTTTCTAGTTCATTGTTAGGGACTAGCAATATTTTAGTTTGGGGGTGTGATGAGCGCTGAAAAGTGTGCATTTAAACCCCTTAAGATTAGGTATTCTAGACCCTTTATCTATCTTATTTTCCCGTTTTGTATTGATTTCGTGTTATTTCCACTTTCAGGTACTTATCCCCAAAATAAGCTAACTCAGCCAAATAAGAGCATAATTGAAGCAATTCTAGGATGAATCAAAGAAGGAGCAAAGTAGAGCAAAAGGAAGCAAATGGTGGAATTTCAGCAACTTCAATCGATCTCAAGAAAAGTTCGATTAATCCAACTTTCATCAATCTCAGCACTCCAAGATAGATCCAGACCATGATGTCATCTGTAGAGATCCCAAAAGTTCGATCGATCTAACATCATTCTCTGATCGATCGAACTTTTTTGTCCTTATCCACATGCCAGATCTTATCCAGCTGTACCACCCTACCAACCACTTTTGTCCTTTTCCCAAAAATATCTTAAAAATATCTCAGATTTGTTTTTATCCAAAAAGGCACCGCCATTGAGGATCGATCCAACTTCAATTTGATAGATCTCAGCCATGTTCGATAGATCTCACCTCAAGTTCGATCAATCGAACTTCCCAAATCTCGAGAAAAATCCAAATTCCAGCTCATTAAAAGTTGTCTCATATCCAATCATTAGAGGATTATTGGTGTACGAGTCCAGCTCATTGGGGGTGATTTTTGACCTACCTATATAAGGAATATGAGCTACTTTTACACATATACACATACCTAGAGAATATAATACTTGGTGAGGAAGCAAAGGAGAGGAGGAGGCTAGAAACACCATTAGAGACTCTTCATCAACCAAGGAGTAGATTTCTTCCATGGAGCTTGCCCTTAAGGGTTGGAGGACATCATCCATGAGTGGCTAGACATCCTCTTGGGGCTAGAGTTAGCCCTAAGCATGCTTTCTACTTCTTGGTTTATGTATTTTTAAGGGGATTTGTATTGTGATACATGTTTTGACACTTTCATATATATAGATCTTGTTTATTTAATGATTTATATGGTTTAATGCTTCCAATTGATCATTTCACTCTATCCATATGTCTATGTTTGCTAGAATAGATGTTAATGTGTTTGTCTCTATTTCTTGTGTTATTGATGCATGTCTATGTGTATTGATGCTATAGATCTAGAGATTGTCAAGACATAGTGCTTAATGGAATGTTTTTGTGGTTTATTTGATGGTTCATACTCATTTCTTGATAGATTGTACCTCTCCCCTAGTTTAATTAGTTTAATTTTATGTCATTAGCTTAATTGTAGTGTAGTTGTAGTTTAGATGTTAAATGGGAGGACAATCCATACTTGTTGTTAATGTTCCATACTTATGAAAGCAAGTAACATATTTCTCTAACCTTGGGATATGTTTGGATTGTGAGCTTAAAGAAGGGATTAATGGCTTAATTTGATATGTTGTGCTATCCACCATGTTGTTTAGACAATATATGCTTAATTTTTCATCCATGCTTGTTGGAACAACCACACACACACACTTTGTTGCAATACATGTTTTTCCCCTCATTAATCATTCATTAAAGGTGCAGAAAAGCTATGCTTGGTGGTGATCTCTAAACCCCAACATTTCTCTCTCTCTTTCATTCTCTTTATTGCATTATTGTTTACTTTAGTTTAAGTTGGTTCTTAGTTTAATTCCACCAATCAACCACTATTTTGATCACTTGACCTACTAACCCTAATCTTGATTCCTCAACCTAGTACGACCCTCAATCCCTTGGGACAATCCCTTCTCACTTATACTACATAGTATAGGTGTTAAGCGGTTTATAAATTTAAATTATGGTGCCCACTTGACACTAATTTCCAAACTCAAAGTGTTGTGCATTATTTTGTGTGCACACTTAGGAAGTCACCAAGTCCCGCATTTGAGGAGAAAGTCTTAACCGCTTTGGGTACTTTGGAGGCAAATACCCAATTACTTCATTCTCATTCCCAGTCCATTGCAAAGCTAGAAACCTGAGTAAGGCAAATAGCTAGTACCTTGAATGCTAGGGAAAATGGGAAGATGCCTTTGAATCCACTACCAAAGCAACAATTTGTTGTGGAGACTAATCCCTTTTTGGAAGGTCATACAATTGAACATGTCAATGCGGTGACCACCTTGAGAAATGGAAGAATTAATGAAAATCAAATTGGTGTTCAAAATGAAGAGAGTGAACCGGTGCAACCAAAAGTTGACACCCATCCCATCTCACATTCTATTCCTCCTTCATTGCATGTGAAAGAATTGTTAAGAAAGATTTGAAAAATGATTGTGAAAAGGTTTTTGAGCCCAAGGCTCCATTTTTGGATGCCTTAAAAGGATCCAATTTTCTTGACAAGCAACAGGGCAAAGTAAATGAGATAATTGATGTGTTTAGGCAAGTGAAGATTAATCTTCCTCTCTTGGATGCAATTAGATAAATTTCGGCTTATGCCAAATTCTTGAAAGATCTTTGCACCCTTAAGAGGAAGAACAAGAGCCAAGCACCAAAAAGAATTGTTTTAACCGAGCAAGAAAGCTCCATTTTGCAACATAACACACTCCCAAAATTCAAAGACCCCAGTTCACCTACTACTTCTTGCATCATTGGAGATCATGTCATTAACCGGGCTCTTCTTGATTTAGGAGCAAGTGTGAACCTTTTTCTATATTCAGTGTATGTTCAATTGGGCTTAGGAGATTTAAAACCGATGTCGGTGGTTTTGCAACTAGCGACCGATCCATCAAAAAGCCCTGAGGTATCATTGAGGATGTGTTGATCAAAATTGATAAGTTCTTCTTCCCAGTTGATTTCGTTGTCATTGACACAAAACCAGTCACAAATCCCAAGAGCCAAATTCCCGTTATCCATGGTCGTCCCTTCTTGGCAACCGCAAATGGCAACATTAATTGTAGGACGGGGATAAGGAAAATTTCAATCCAACATATGAAGGTGAAGTTGAACATTTTCAATCCAACCCCTAATTCTTTGGACAAGCATGAAAAAGTATGTGTTGTTGAAAAATGTCTTGAAAATGAATTTGCCAAAACTAAGTCTTTGCTTGATGTTAAAACTTCAAATGGGTTATCTTCTAAAAAGATTTCAAAAGATGTTGTATTTAAGTCAAGTGTTGCAAGGGCATGAAAGCCCAAGAATTTCATTGATCAAGGACCATCAATTTCATTTGAATCAAATCAAATAAGTTCCCCAGGAAATAGTTTGTTGGGAGGGGTTCAAAGTTCTTTTCACCCCATTAAGGAGGGGATGCACACTGAAATCTTTGATCTGGGCTAAAAGAGCCCAACGTCTTGCTAGAGACATTAAACACTAGTGCTTCATAGGGTTTCCAACCTTATTCCTCCCTCATTTCTATTTTCTTTTCCTTTCTTGTGTCGTCTAGATATAATCTGGGATCATATATGTTGCTTAGGACTTTGATGTGAAATACATGCTCTTTCATCTTCAAATTAGGCATTTAGTGCATGTTCGATCAATTGTAAGAGATATTCGATCGATCGAACATCATCTCTACATATTCTCATCTCTCTTTTCCATTGTGCGAAGATTCTCTGCATATTTAATCCCTCTGAGTATCATTTGAACTTTCCATTCGATTGATCCAAGTATCCCTCGATCGTTCCAGTTTTTCCTTAGATCGATCTCAGTTCTATACTCCGAAATTTTTTGAATCTCTGAAAATTTCATCCCTCTGTGTATTGTTTGAACCTTTCTACAGGTTTTCACATCTTGGATCGATCGAGTTTCGATCTATCATTCTTCGATCGATCTAAGTCCTTCCTTTTGACTTTGACTATTCAAATTTCAAATTTTTTTTTTAAATAAAAAAAAAATTCAAAAATCCAAAAATATTTTCAATTTTCAAAATTCAAAAATTTTCACAAATATTTTGTTGTTTTGTAGGTTCGATCGATCTAAGCACCTTCATGATTGATCCAGGTTTGATCAATCCAAGCATCCATGTGATCAATCACACATGTCAGGACTAGTTTTTTAAAATATGACCTAAGGGTCATTCAGATCGTTCTCTAATCGATCTAAAGCCCTCTTTCCCTCTCCCGACACTCTCCTTCGTCTTCCCCACCACCGGCGAGTTCCAGAGCTTCAAAAACTCCATCTCTGATCTCGATCTACTCTTCTCTCTCTCAGTCCTCTTCTTTCCCTCATCTTTGGTAAGTTTCTAGTTTTCTTTTCCATTTTTGGTGTTGATTCATGTTATCTATGTTGCCATGTTTAGATTTAAGCCTCCCATGTTGATTTTGTTTCTGTTTTTAGAATTGCAAGCATTTGTATATATATGTATATATGTGTATACATCATTTTTGTTTCTGAATTTGGTTCGGGGGTCATGTGCCATTTTAAGTGACCATTTTTGCATTGTTGAGGTGTATAGGGGCTCACGAGCCTTGAAGTGACTAATGGGATGCGCCCCATGTCTTTTAAGTCATGAACGGGTGACTTTTCATTTCTCAGCAGGTTCGATCGATCACACCAGTGCCCTGATCAATCAAGGCACGATCGATCCAATAAATATCATGATCGATTGGATCGATCCCATTTTTCTGTGATCGTTTGAACTTCACTGTTTTTACATATTGATGCTCCTATACCCTCTCTTGTGTCCATGTTATTATATTTATGCCCAATGCCTATGTTTTCCACACTGGTTACATTCCATGCCCGTAATGTCTAGTATGTTTCACATTTTTGATTATTCACTGTCTATACTTGGCTGCATTACCACTTGCATAGATAGGTTCATGTGCTTATATTCTGAATTTTCTATCTTAATTTGACAAGCATGTTTCTATCTTTTGTGCGTTCATTTCTGTATCATATATATCATTTCCTGTTACTAACTACAATTGCAAGTGTTTCTCTTTTTTTGCAGGCCATGACTTGGTTCAAGACCACCGCCAATCGAACATATGACCGTCAAGTACGGTAGAGGATAGAGGAGCTGGAGGAGCCAGCTCCTGATCAGTCTGAGCACTCCTCATCTTTCTCTTCATCTTCTTCATCTTCATCAGGTTGAGCCCACGCCACTTCCTTCACCTATTCTAGTGCCACCACCGACACAGCTTGGCATTGCTCGAGATAGGGTGGCTCGGAGATTTGGCGCCTTTCAGTGGCGCATGAGTCTATATTAAACAAGGAGTTCTTTGCCCGGTCGATCATAACCAAGTGGTCATATGACGAGATTTACCGCCGCCATCTCTCTCCCATTTTGGCCCCAGTGGCCAATCCAGTTTACCCGAGGCTCGTTCTATTGTTCTACCAGAACCTCTGGCCAGCCCTGAGTAACTTAGCCAAGTTACGGACTACTATAGATGGGCACCTTATCCGCATCACTGTCGAGACATTGGCGACAGCTTCTCAGTGCCCATATGCCTGCCTTCTAGGCATTGATTATTCGATTTTACAGTAGCCCTCATTGGCAAACATGGCCACAGCTCTTCACGGCACCATTACTGCCATCGATACTTATGCCACTCGAACCTACCTGTCTGACAGCATGTGGTTCTTTGATTCAGTTTTATACTGAAATGTTTTTATGGCGGGACATAAGATCCATAGGCGAGCAGACTTTCTAGCAGCTTTATATGCCATCTTTACAAGGCATTTTTTTTTAGTTCCTGCACTCTACTGGAGTGTTATGATGAAGCTGTATACTGACTACATCAGCAAGAGCAAGCTGAAGTGGCCCAAGTTCCTCCCCTTTGCACATTTGATTATACAACTCCTCCGGAACCAGCACTATCCATTTGACCCGGAGGAGGACATTGAGACTGTGGCTTGCCATTATGGTAAGAAGGACTGTAATATAAGCTACATTGCTCTTATCAAGAGTCTGGAGATAGAAGCAGCCTAGGCAGCCGAGGATCTGGAGGCTGAGGAGGCGGTAGCAGCAGCGGCGGCAATAGTAGATACAGCGGTAGAGAGAGCTTTCATAGACATTGACTTGGAGTAGGAGCCTCTAGTGGAGTTACTACATCACTCTCCGGAGCAGAGCCATCATGCCCAGAGCCAGGACGAGCATCAGTCTCTTGATGACTCCAGATTACCTCGTCAGGATGATCCAGTCATTCCTGACGCTCAGGCTCAGACACCCAGCTTAGAGGAGCATATCTAGACACTAGAGGATGCAGTCATCTCCCTCCGAGCAGATGTGACCACTGTCCATACATATGTCATGTCAGCGCTGCAGGACATTTCTCGACATATCCGGGGTTCACGCCTTGCCAGACTGGCATCATCTGCCTGACCTCTCTCCCTCTTTATCTCATATATGACTGTGTTTTAGACTAATACTTTGATACTGTTACTATATTTTTGCGACCAGTCTGTTGGCCCAATTTCTGAGATGTACATTATACTTCTTTTTTATTTATTCATGATATTTTGGATGTTTTGATCTTCTATTGATATATCTATTGATGATTGACTCCATTATCAGGTGCATCCTAGTGACTCCAGTGAGAGAGTACTGCCCATATTTTTAGGACCGCCCTTATCCCTCTCTCTCTTTCATTTACTATCCCACTTGTACTTGCATGCCCACTATATAACATTATTATCCTATTTGTTATCTAATGAAGTTTTATCCCAGTGCCATCTTTCAGGACCACAGTTAATCCCAAGTTTGGGGGGGTTGTACCACCCACTTCGGATACTTGTGTCCCGACCATTCATTGCCATAGCTATACTGGTATACTCTTTCTTCTTTCTTTTGTTCTCTTTGCACATTGAGGACATTGTGCCATTTAATTTTGGGGGTAATGTGTGTTCTTTGCATTAAATTCAAGATTTTAAGCATGACTTGTGTATTTGAGGGATTTTCTGTGATTGGTCCATGACTAGCTATGATTTTGATCTTTTGAGGACTATATTGCTTAGAATTTAAAAATTGTTTGACTTGAGAGTCCAACACTCCTTGTATGCCTTGTGGATGCTATTTAAGAGTAAATTTTTTGAAAGATTAATATAATGTTTGCACTTGTGGTCCACATCATCTTGATATTCACTCTAAGATTCTATACAAGCATAGGCGTACACTAGCATTCATTTGTGGGGTACATGCTTTGTTGACTATTGATTTGGTTATATCCCAATTAAGCTAATAGTGCATTGAAAGCTTTCATTCTTGATAAAGGTGAATAACAAACCCTTTTCACTAAGTAGC
Organism: Cornus florida; assembly: GCF_030987335.1. NCBI lineage: Eukaryota > Viridiplantae > Streptophyta > Magnoliopsida > Cornales > Cornaceae > Cornus > Cornus florida. Next base: position 70,666,129 of record NW_026775577.1, read on the forward strand.
CGAGATTCTAGCCTCATCAAGCACTGAATTTCTCGCGCCAAAAGGTGGAGGGCCCAAACTTTAGGTTAATAACTTGATAAAAAAAAAAATAGAGTGAAAAGAATATGCACACCTAGATCAATAAAGCTTTAATAAAAGGTCTATTCTTTGTCTTGATGATCGGTACTAGATTTGTGTGCTAGCTTGAGGCCGGATGTGATCATTTCTTTAGTTGGCTTAGATAGCAACATATTTGATGCCGGTTCACTTGAAAAGGATTCTAGAGTTGTTTTGATTTGCATGATCATTGTCTTGATGTGTGAAGGTGTAATACCCCTAATTTCAGAAGGATAGTCCTGGTATTTAATTTATTATTTTAATTGAACTTTTAATTATTTAAATTGTTTAGTTACTTGTGTGTTGGACTTAATTGATTACTTGATTGTTAATCGATTACATGCTTGTTTGTCTTATGTTATTTAAATTACTTGTGGATTGGTTTATTTAAATGGTGTTTTATTTTCTTTTATTATTATGGTTTTAATGGAATTATTTTAATTGGTTATTTAAATTGTATTTTATTTTTTTAACTTAATTATATTCTAGCATTTTAATTATTTATGTGGCTTTATGATTTAAATGTAATTTAGCTGCTTTATTATTAGGGTTTTATGTTATACATTGTAGTTGGTTTAGGATTTAATGTAGGGTTTAGATTAAAACCTATAAATACATAAGCATACGTCTGCCAAGGGTTACAAAACAAACCCTATTCAGCCTATTCATGAATACTGTGAAACGGAGAGTTACAGAGAGAAATACAGAGAGCAACAGAGAGGGAACTTTGAGGGTTTAATAGAGAGGCTCAAGGAGGAAGGAGTGGGTTGCTTCTGGGTTAGCCAAGAGTAACAGAGGCGTGGAACAAAGTTGGAAGTTCAGAGACGTGGATTAGAGTTTCAAATCTGAAACTCAAAAGCAAGTTTCTGTTCTTGCTCTTTCCCTTTAATTCATGTTCTGTGCATGCCTAGCTAGACTCCAGGGGTTTAAATACATGCTAAAACTGATTTAATCATGCATGCTTAACTGGATTAAAATAGAGGGTATATGTTTTTAGTTTCAGTTTCTTATTTTGAATGGTTGTGGAAGTTTTGATGCATAATTGTTATTTAAGATAAATCTTTGCATGTTAAAATACTTATAATAATTTAGTATGGACGTATAGGACGTAGGTTAAAGCTTAGAGGCCTTAACAATGGAGTTCTGGGGCTTACAGGGGCTGAACAGACGAAGAAGTCGGCTTCAACATCAACTTAGCCGACTCAGTTGGGAACTGAGCCGACTAAGTTGGGCCGCAACTTGGATTTTAGTTTTAATTGCCCAGAATTGTGTTGGAACCTATTTTGCTTAATCTAAATGGGTTAAATGGACTTTGGAGGGTTCTAGGAAGCATAATACACTTCTTATATTAAAGGAATTGGGCAATATGGATTTATAAATAATTTTTATAAATTATTTAAGGGACAGTTGTTTAATTGTTTAACAGTTGTGTTAAATTATTCTAAATGATGTATATTATTGTTTTAGAGCTTTAAGATTATAGGTAAATAATGATTCATAAATGGATTAAGTTATAGACAGTGTACAGTTAGGGGAGGATCCTATATGCTGAGCTTTGCAAATGCTAATCAGTTTACACTTTAGAACTTGGAGGATTATTTTATATTAATTAATTTTAATTAATCATATTTGGATAGGATTATAAGTAACATGGATTGCCTGAATTTAACCATGCTTGTGTTGGATAAAATTAATATTCACTTAGTTATTCAACTGCATCAGTTTATAGATATTTTAGAGGATGTGAACGCTTATACTTGTTTAGCTATTTACATTATTGGAATTGGATTTTTAGGCTCTCTAATGACTGCCTAGTATTGATATACATGTGTTAATTTATATTGATGCATGTTTTGAAGGATGATTGTTGGATGTATATAATAGTGTCATTTATTTATTATGCTATTTGGAGGATTGTATGTACCGGTGTGGGATGGTGACATACTAGGTATGTACTAGTTCAAACCCTGTGTTCTACCCAACTTGAATTGAGTTATGGACTAACCATAAAGGTTAAGTACATCTCATATTTGAGTCATATCAATTATGAATTGAATGACCTACTATGGTTTTAGGATGGATTTGTTATACATATATCAGACCACTACACAGATGGATGGTATTTTGTATTAGGAGGAGTATGGACTTTATATATATATATTATATATGTGCCATGGTATGAGCCTGAGTTTTAGGACCATGGTTAGGGCGCGTATATCGCCTAGGATGGATAACTGGACATAGGTGTTGTTCCCTGGTAGGTCTAGGTACTCATGTCCACCTTAGGGTGCGTATTCGCATGTTGCCTTTTATTTAGGCTGAGACAGACCTATTAGACTAGTAAGCATCCTATAGTGTGTACTGTATATACATATATAGACTACTCTAGATATTGTTGAGTCTATCTAGGAGGTATCTGCATATCGGATTCTTGTTTGGATTGTTGTAGAATAGGATTTGCATATGGGCCTGACCCACTCTTTTATTTTTTCGGTGTTCGTCAGTTCCAGGGTTAGAGCTTGGACTTGCAGAGCAGATACAGACAGTCATTCCTTCGACTACGTAGGAATACTCTCTATGTTTAGCTTTAGATTTTACTTCAGTTGTTTTAGTTTCAGTTTGGGATTTTAATAAGGGGTCCATTGGATGGATTCCCGAGTTGTATGGATTGGAGGTTTTGGAAAGTTGGATTTTATTATTATGATTTAAGGATTTTATTATTTAGTATTCGTTCAGCGTTATTATTTATTTCTTTAATTCATTATTTTGTATTCCGTATTCGTTTTAACATATTAATTGTTTGGTATTCCCTCGGGTTCGGGCTTGGGCCTAATCAACCCATGTCTCGGATCCGAGGGGTATCACAGAAGGACCATATTTGCTTACTTGATGTTGAGATTTTGGAAAATTGCTTGGAAATGGTTGAAAATTTTCATACTTGAGGTAGTTTTCTCCCAATACTTGTTTAGAATATTGGTGCCTCTTTAGTGAGAAAGAGCTTAATGTTTGTGGGTATCATTTCTGGAAACCCTTATGAGATTTCACTCGTCCACTTACGGTAACCTAGGGGTTCAAAAGGCTTGTTGCATATGCTAAATGCAATCGTATTCCCTACGGAAGTGGTGTTATCCATTTATTATTTTCTAATTCATAATTGTATAGTTGTTCATTTCTTTATTTCCTTTGTAGTTCATTGCTACAGACTAGCAATATTTAAGTTTGGGAGTGTGATAAGTGCTGAAAAGTGCGCATTTAAACCCTTTAAGCTTGAATGATCTAGGACCTTATTCTATCTTATTTTTCTATTTTAGTCTAATTTCATGTTATGTCCCTTTTCAAGCATTTATCCCCAAAATAAGTCAATTCAGCTGAATTAGAGCATTTAAAGAAGCAATCTCAATCTTAGTGGAAGAAATGAGCAAAGTGGTGAAGAAGTCCTCTTTGATCAATCGAACCAAGCTCTAATCGATCACACTGCGATCGTTCCAACCATGTTATGATGGATTGAGCCTTTTGTCCTTATCTACTAGGAAAATTTCCCTTTCGTTTGATCCAACCTTTCCTTCGATCGATCGAACATTTTTTATCTTATCCCCACCTACAACTTTTGTCCTTTTCCAAAAATATCTCAGCCTCGTCATTATTCAAAAAGGCGCCGCGTTCGACCGATCCAAGTAACCTTGTAATCGATCGAATTGCCTCAAGTGCGTGAAAAAAGAGTTCCAGTTAACTTAAAGGTGTGCTCATGGTGCAATCATTTGGAGGTCCTAGTGCACAAGGTCTAACCATTGGGTGTGACATTTGAGCTACCTATATAAGAATTTTGGCTAGTTTGAGTATAAATAGAAGGTAGAGGTTGATTAGTTTAGAGGAAGCTAGAGATTAGAGAAAGAAATACACATTTTGGGAAAGTTCTTCCACTCATCTAGGGTTTCTACCAAGAACAAAAGAGGAGGAGGATGATTTCTACCATGGAGATAGCCCTTGAGGATTTGATGACAACATCAATAAGTGGCTAAACCATTCTCTTGGGGCTAGAGATAGCCCTAAGTATGCCTCCTAGACTTTGATGTTTGTAATTAATGGAGATTTGTGTTGTAATTATTGTCTTGGCATCTTATATATATAAATCTTGATTTTACAAAGATTTGTGTAGCTTAATACTTCCAATTGATCATTTAGTTCTATCCATATGTCTATATATGCTAGAATGAATGTTTATGTGTTTATTTCTAGATTTTGTGACATTGATGCATGTTTGTGTGTGTTGATATTATGAATCTAGTGATAATCAAGACATGGTGCTTAAATAGATTACTCTTGTGGTTTATTTGATGGTTCATACCTATTTCTTGATGGATTGTGCCACCTCCTTAGTTTAATTAGTTTAATTTTCATGTCATTAGCTTAGTTGTAGTGTAGTTGCCTTACTTTCTTAGACAGGTGGACAATCTATGCTTGTTATTTGATATTCCATGCTTATGAATGCAAGTAGTATATTTTTCTAATTTAATGAGTGTACATTAATTGTGAACTTATGGAAGGATTAATGGCTTGATTTGATATGTTGTGCTATTCACTACATTGACTTGACAATGTATGATTACTTGGCCATCCATGCTTGATATTCAATTAATGGCACACATTTTCATTTGCAACATATAATCCCCTTAATCCATCAAATATTGAATGTCTAGGAAGGTTATGCTTAGTGGTGAACTCTATGTCCTAAGACTCCTCTCTCATATTCTCTACACCTCATATTGCTTTAGTTATTTTACATTGCATTTGTTTAGTTTAAATCATAGTATAATTCAACAAGTAATTATCTTTTGATCATTCGACCTACTAATCCAACATTGATTTCCAATAAAAAATAAGCTTCATTTCCCTTAGGACGATCCCTACTTTCTCTAGCTACATTAATAGTTAGTAGTGGGAGTGGCATTCTATAAATTCAAACTTGACCACATTTTATTTCACCACATTTTTGCAACTAGGTACAAGACACACCACTACACAGATTTCATGATCCACTTATCCTAACTCTTGTTGGAGAGGCCAGATTAACACTTTTTCTAAGGCCCAATTTGGTTGGAGGGTATTAGAAGTGTTTGGCTCACAAAAATTGGGGTCCCTACTTCCAGAAGTGCAGAAGGGTTGTTGCGGGTGTGCCAGGAACTACTTTCATTCCAAAGGGGAGCTCCAAACAATATTCTAATGGAAAGTTGTCGGAATCAGGCAATTGAAAGGAAGCTTGGAATGACCACTTCCATAGGTTCTTTCTACCTTAAAAAATTTTAGGACTATTCTAGTGCTAGTGGAAAGAAGAACGAAATTGAAAGTACATGACTTGCAATTAAAAGAGCTATGAACAACTTACTGGAAAGTAGGAAAAGAAAGTGCTGAACTTGTATTAGACATAATTAAAATACATTACTGGAATGTAAAAGTACATGAAATGAAATTGATAAGTGAAGATGTTGTATTGTTGTGTGTGTTGAACATGATTTGCATTCTAGGCTTAAGTGCTCTGTTAATAGAGCTCTTTTATGCAACAGTTGAAGGTGGCTGTTCAATTTCCACTTGGCTTGTCCTTGGGCTGCCAAGTGTCCCCCATCTTCGGTAGTTACCCCTTGTTTTGCATCCACCTTCTTCCATCTTCTTACTCTTCTTGAGTTCTTCTGACACATTACTTCAACGATGCCCCTTGAAATCTCCATAATTTTGAGTAGTGGGCAATTTTGGTTCTAGTTGAAGTTGAACATTCCACCTGACCTCTCCATAAGATTCTACATGTCCCACGTTTTGCTTGTTCTTCCTTAACGTGCATGGACTCTTCTTCTTTTATTTTAGACACATGATTCCAAAATTTTAGCCATGTTGTCCATAATCCCAACCACTTCTATCAATTAATGGTAGTAGTTGCATAGATATCTATTAATCTTCATTTGATATGTTAACATACGGCCAAGTGTCCCACGTCTATAAGGATTCCTTCTTTACACAGAGTCCTTCTCCCCATATAATTCTAGATTGTATATGTATCATGCATGTATGTGTCTGTCATTGTTCATGCATGCTTTCCTTAACTTTAGTAATTTCTCTTTAGACTTTCCTTTTGGTACGATTACATGGCATCACGTACTCCATGATTGAGCAATATTCTTTTCTGTATGTATAAATTTGGTATATATATATACATATATCTCTACACATATATATATAATTATACACTTCCCATTTTTCGGATGATCATCCACCTTCCTAACTTTAGAAGTTTGCTTTGATTTGATTATACTAGTAATAATAAATGGGTGATAAAGGGTAAAAAGGGAAAGTAAATCACAAATGTATGTAACAGGAACCGGTCGACATGCGTACATTACACATCGACTAGTTTGGCACATTCAGTCTACATGTGAGTAATTCATGTCGACTAGTTTGGCACATTCAGTCAACTTGTAAGTAATTCACATCGACTGGTTTGGGTCATCCACAGTGAAATTGTTCACTGCCAAAAATTTTAAGATACTGACCGACGTGTGGGAAGCTACACATCGACCGGTTCTCCCCAGACATGTATTTATTGGTTTCTTTTTTTCTTTTTCTTTTTTCACCACTAATATACCATTAAGATGCCACTGAAACTGCCACTCAAAACACCATATATATATATATATATATATATATATATATATATATTTATTTATTTATTTATAGCCCAAACAAAACAACATTAACATTTACGATCGTGGGTTACATACCAAAAATAGAATTATTACATTTACCATTCCCAACATACTACAAATGTAAAAGTATGCACGAAGAATATTATTACAATGTTAATACAATATTTTTCAAAAATTACAATTTCATAACCATGTTTTTACCAAATCAAATGTAAATACAAAATGGGTCCAAAGAAAAAAACAAAATAAAAAAATAAAAGGAATACTAATCCATCTCTAGGCTCGCAAAATCACATCGTCAACCATTAACTACACATGTGAGGTTTCGTCATCAACCATGTCTTCGTTATAACCTGAAAAATATTAAAGGAAGGGGTAAGCACGAAGGCCCAGTAGAAGTCACCTAAGGCATCAACTTTGGACTCCCTTGAGCCGCACAACACACATTAGGGATGAAAGAGAACCAGGATCATACATTGGGGATTTCATAACATTTAATTTACAAGACAAACCCAACAATACCATTTTGGCATTTCAATAGGAGTATGTATAAAATGCAATGCAATGCCCTATGATTCCCGACCATGGTCTCAACCGACCCCAAACTTGGCCCTTACCAGCTCTAAACTTGGTCTCTACTGACCCAAACTCATATTTAAAGAAAAACGCTAACAAAATTTACCGAGGCATGTGATACCCTCAATTCCAAAACACGGGTTAATCAGGTTTACGCACAACACCAAGGGATAATTAAACAATTAAGGGCCTGTTTGGTATGCGTTGTGTTCCCGGGCGTTTTGTTTTAGCCTAGAACAGAACAAATGTTTTGTAATGGAGTGTTCTGAGATGAGAACAAAACATGTTTGGCGATAAAAATTTGTAGTGAGAATTTTGGAATAGAAACATGGTAGAACATGTTTGGCAAGGTATTTCGTTTCAAGAAATATGAGAACAAAACATGTTTGGTAGAGTGAAAGTGTAACCAAAATCACTGAAACAAAAACATGAAATATGTTTGGTAAAGAGTGTTTTTAAATAATGTTTTCATCAATACATTATTTATAACTTTATTAAATATAAAGTAAAATTTTATTATTGTATAATTTTATTATACAATTGATATAACTTTTAATACTTTTGTTTTTATAGTTTATTAAGTTTTAGTTTACAATATTTTTTTAACTAATCTATAAAAACCAATAAAATATATTATAAATTGTAAAACCTATGAATGCTAGATATTGTTTTGATAATTGTAGAAGACATTTTTTCAATATCGAACTGAAATAAACTTTCAACATATTACACATTACATGAGTTTGAAGATATTACAGACATGAATTTTATATATATTACATCACTTGTCAACACTTGTCAACAGGCACAATAAAAATATCTAAGTAAAATTGAACTAATATATTATAACATTTATCAACAGCCACAATAACCAATAATAACAACATAAGCAATAACATAAATAATATAGTTATAGTAAGACAACAACAGCCACCATAGATAATGTAGTTTTGCCTATTTTGTTGAGCTTGCATAACAACAACTACATCCTCTAACTCTTGATCCACATGACCACCACTTGCAGACGTTAGTGCATATCATCCAACCATATAAATGAACGAGCATGTGACTAAAACATCAAAGACTTGTATATTATTATAATGCCCCTGTACCAATAACATGTACGTATAAAAAATTATTAATGCAAAGGATTGTATACCCCCCAAGCTAGACATCTATAAAATGAACGTCCATAATTCTTTGAAGTTCCAGCCGTATAAAGATTCATTCGACCCTTTCCACGTGCACAAGATGGCCCGTCACCCTGTATCTCACACATGACTACATATACAAGTGGTAAAATGTGTAATGTATACTTGGCACAAGTTAATACATTTATCCAAATCGTAAAAGAGAGTTAAAATAAAGTAGTTATTACAGTTATCCAAATCCTAAAAAAGAGTTAAAATGAAGTAGTTATTATAGTTATCCAAACATGATAAACATCTAAATGCAATTTCAAGGATGCTGAATTGTATTCCATATAATACTACAAATATGATCATGTAAAATATCCATTGGTCGCGACCGAGATTGCGGCACATTAACCTGAACATCATCATTCTTATCTTCAAATATTTCATCTATTAACGCCTCCATAGCTTCATCATCAAATATTGCATCTACTTCCACCTCCATTCTTATAAAGTTGTGAAGTGTGCAGTAGGCTAAAACAATAGCAACCTGAGTTTCAAACTTATATGGGGGCATTTGCTTCAAAATGGGGAATGAATCCCGGGGACAACGCTCAATGACATTTCGTAAAGATGAGTGCATGTGATTGTATATTTCCACTCTACCTCGGGGTTGCCTAGAAGACCTACAATACTCTTGGAAGTGGTACCATTGACCCCTGTAGGAAGCCAAGAAACCCGGTTGATTGGCATACCCAGAGTCCACCATATAATATTTTTCTACCATTTTACAAACTATAAACAATTGTACCATTATATTTAAAATAAATTAAAAAATTATAGGTAGTATGACATTTACCGTCTGGAGACTATGGGAATTGCATATCCTCATTATTAATGCTCTCGTTCAATATCTTAAAATGATTAGCAAACCCCTTCCATCCTGCTACAATGTACGTGAACATCATATCAAATGAACAAACAACCATTACATTTTGTATAGTATCCCCATGGATCTAAGTTCCAACAACTACCCCTACGCAATTCCTAAAAAAATGGTAGAACTTTTTTGACTTTCTTATATGGTTAGGAATTCGGGTTAAATTTGGGGGGGCAATAATATTTTTCTCTAAATCACACACTTTTTGTAAAACTGAATGGAAGTGTTTTGAAATTGTATATGTAGAGTGTTGAAATCTTTCTACAACCACACGATTCCTTTCATTGTGAGCTAAAGTAAGCAAAAATATGCCAACTTATTCAAAAACACTTACACCTTTAGAGTCTTTCAACCCTAATGACCTAAGCTCCCCACACAACTTAAAAAAAATAGGGGTGGACATCCTAAAGTTTTCAAAACATCTACTTCTATACCCATTCAAGATCTCCAATATATATGTTTCCCCTCTTAAAATTAAATCCCTACAAGGTTGTTTATGGTAATTTTTCATATAGTAATCCAACATACATGCCATTATAATGACAAATTCATTCTCGTCTTCATCATCATCATACAACTCAATTATTGTCCTAATATCCATCTATATAATACAAAGTGTAAGAAACGACATAAATTACAATCATCCCAGGCCAAATACTAAATAAGAAATAAAAGCAACACACCAAATAAAATCATCCCAAGCTAAATTATGACGGCCCAAGTTTTTCAACCGGGTGCGTCAATGATGAATCGAAAGTGATCCGATAACGAATCCGAATTCCAGAAGCTAAAGGTAAACAAAGATCTCTAGAGATAGGAGTCACTCCTAAGACACAAATGTGACCCTCCATGAGGTCACGGAACTTAAAGAGGACAAAAATGGAAACAAATGTCAAAAAGGACAAAATTTGCTATCCAAGGGTCAAAAAGGTCAATTCACTATTAAAAGGAGAAACTTGACTTTAAACAAGTCAAACAAGGTTAATACAACCTAATCTAATCATTTTGAAACATTCCAAGAGGTTCTGTGAACATTGGCTAAGAATCCCACAAAATGCCCCGTCCCCGTTGAAGTGAAAACTGATACTACTTCACTAAAACATATATAACTCCCACTGTGTTTGGAATTTGAGAATGGTATTGGTACCATTAGAAATTTAACTCAAAATTATTGAGTTTAGGATCAAGAATCACCCCATTTGGATTAGAAACGAAGAAGTTATGACCCATTGAAGTCGGATAATCAGTGCTGAAACTCAACAGCGGCAAGACTCGAGTTCTAGCTATTTTGGTCGACCGAAATGAAGTTTCAAATGACCGAAATGAAGATGCTGAGACCTGAAATCATGAAAAAAAGGTTTGTGTTGCTTCAGTAGACCGAAATAAAGGTTCGGTCGACCGAAATGACTCTTGAACAGTGTTTTTCGCTACTGGAATGTGATGATACTGTGCAAATACAAAACCATTTGACATCGGTCGACCGAAATGGAGTTTCAGTCAACCGAAACACCATGAAATGATGCTAAAAAAGCTACAAACAGCCTAAGGTGCTAAGGTCTAAACTCTACTTTGAATCCCTTCATGAATTGGTTCAAAATGCATGTGTAAAACTAATTTTTCATGAAGTTTGAGTGTGTGAACATGCTAACATCTTTAATATGAATACTTCAGTACAAAATAATGGCCCATGGCCCCATACACATCATTTACAAGATTTTGACCTTTCAAAACTCAAATTTTGTTTAAAAGACAATTGAAGCAAAAATGTTATACCAAAAGTGTCTAACTACCAAGGTAGACATGCTTGGCCCTTGGCCTCTTTACATACATGCTTCTAATGTCAAAAGTGATTACTTAAGCATCTTACACATCAAAGAGGTTACATAATCTTCAAAAGTACTATACATACATGGTATACAAAATTATAACTTCAAAAGTTAAACATGCTAAACACTTGCATGTTAATATACAAAAATGCTTCAACAAGCTCAAAAGCTTCTAAGGATGATGAACATCTATGAACATAGTCTCTTTACCTAAAAAACAACCCAAACCACTAGGGTGAGTAATCAAGTTACTCGTAGGAGAAGCATATGCGTATACCCTAAAGTTTCAATATCATTGCAAGATCAATATAGACGAATACAAGGGAGCATTCCACTTAACGTCTATGTTCAAGGGGTGCTAAGGGATCATCTTAAGCTAACTTGAATGATTCTTTAGCAATACAAATAATTATCAATGTACTCAACAACATCAATTCGCCAATAACAAGAATTTCAAGCTACAATTAAGCATTGGATGTCAACTTGAAATTTAATGCGAAAACAAGTAATGGAAGACTTGGACATCACGTCTCGGACTTAACCAAGATCAATACGGTTATTCTGAGCATTAACCCGCTGGGAAGACCACCCTAGTGCGCACTATCTCTATTGGGGAGAACTCATGCCTCCCGCACTAAAGCCAAACTTTAGCCATGTCACATGTAACAATGTCCTAAGAGATTCCAAAATATATATCAAGTTCAAAACTTATATATATATATAATAAGGAATACAAACCACCTTCCATGCACAAGTATTTTGAAGCCATACAAACCATGTCTTAGGGTTCCAAATCTAGAATGGCATGCCAAATGACAAATTCACATCATGATATTATGCACAATACAATATCACAAATTTATCAATTCAAGTCATGCCTCAATAACAAGCTCTATATACTAATTATCAACATCATAGCAATAAGCTCCTAAATAATTACAATTAGTAATTCACAAGGGCATAGAATTATTGTAACAACAAATATAGCAATTCATATCAATAGAAATTACATATAACATCAATAATTCTACAAGTGTCCCACATCACTAACACATGTGAAATTTCTAGAATTTAGCATGCTACTAAATTATATAATCCTCCTACACATAGTTTACACATATCATACATGCTTAAATCAATAAACCCTAAGTCAAGAGGTGAGGGTTTCCTATAATATGCAATACTATCATATCAAAAGCATGTACACAATATATATTAAACCACAAGGACTATAAAACACTTAGAATGTAAAACATACTACCACCCCTACCTCAATAGAGAATTGAATCTCTATAATCCAAGCAACCAAGCTCAAAATGGAAAACAAAGTTTAGGGTTATTGAAGAGGAGAGTGAAAGGAATCTTTTCTCTCCCAAGGTTTTTACTCTAAGGTGAAAGAAAGTGATCCAAATTGAAGGGAGAAGCTATGAACTAAGCTTTCCTCCAATGGTGGATTTGCTAGGGTTCATGAGAGATAATGAAATGAAGAAGGTAAAGTGTAAAATGGTGAGTGGAAGGGCTAGAAATCTTCCACTCACTATGTGCTCTTACACTACCTCTCTCACACACACAATGCAAGACTAAACCTTGATTCTACACTTGTCACTAATCCAATGCCTCTTCCAAGACTAAATCCCAAGCCCACACTTGTCACAAATCAAAGGCTACATGTGCACTAATTAAAGGCCAACACATGGATGAATCTCCACCCACCAAATATCAAGAAGTCATGGTGCCAAGTCTCTTCACCTAAATGACAACAAATGGCTTCATGAGAGTATGACACTTGTCACACTTTCCAAAAATTGCAAAATGGTCCTTTTTCAAAATATCTTCCAAAATAAATTGCAAAAAGGTCCCTAAAATGAAAAATAATTATTTTACATAATTACAATAAAACCCCAAAAGTTATAAATAATTGCACTAAAGTATGCGTTCATGCCCTTTACAAGAAAAGTACTAATCTAGCATGCTTTTCAAGAAAGTAAAAATACCAATGTCATGAAAATCAAATATCATGAATGCATGCAAAATCATATTCAAATCTGAGCACAACAAGTGAGGTTATACAAGGAAAAATGAAAAATGACTAAAAAACGAAAAAAAAAAATCGCCGAAAATGGAAAAGGAGGAAAAAGACCAGGTCATTACACAAATACTGATATTGGCATTATAATCATCCCATGCCAAATACTAGTGTACTTAATATTACAATCATCCAAAGTCATAACAAAACCAAATAAGAAATAAAAGCAACACACCAAATAAAGTATAGTTAATAGTACAACCATTCAAAGTCATAAGAAAAGCAACATACCAAATCAAAGATTTATGATCCAACCAACCCTTTTATCATCAAGAAGGTCATTCAGAAAGAAATCCCTCCAAATTTCATTACTACATAACATTTGGGTGACCTTAGCATATTATTTCATATCAACACCCTTTAACTGATTCAAAATATTACAACATAACTTAAAATCACCTTTTGTCTTGTCTTGTTTTGACGGAGAATTTACTTCAACCTGACATTCATCATGGAATGTTTTCATATTAGATGATGAAGCTTCTTTTATGGCCTTTTTAATTCGATCAGCTTTCATGTTAGCATTGCCTTTCATTTTATCCATGACATTGTTAATTGTAAAGGCAAAACTTTCTTTCTTTGGTTTCTTACCACGAGGTTCAGGAAAGGGACTGATCTTATAACCGTCTAACTTAGCTAAATCATCAATTTCAAATGAGCTATGTATGGCTGCATGGTGTGAGGGGGCTTGGTTGATAATAGGTGGATTAGTCGAAGGATGGACATGTGCACCTGTAGCGTGTGTGCCTCCAAGTATGGTGGTGAACTTGTAAAAAATACTTACATCCCTTCTTTCGAAACTTACTTGCATTTTTATTCACCTACAAATTATTAAAGTACTATTAATATTAAGTTAAGTTTACATTTGTAAAATCAACATACATTTATTTGAATTACTAACCTTTTTCAACCTAGGCCATTTTTCATTTTCAACTATAACCATGCCCGTCTCAGCATTGTATCCCACGTTTGTTTCTGCTAACAAACTCAAAAAGTCTTTGTACTCTATCCTCCTTTCAGATATGCCTAAACTCCTCAAACAAAAACAACAACAATACTGCCCAATCCTCCATTTACAAAACAGCAACTCAACAAAACTAAATCACAGTCCCAAATTTAATTTTTGTCTCAGTTTAACTCAACAACAACATCACAGTGTATTTCATTCAAGTCCCAGAGTGCAAATTTGTTCAATTTCAGTCCATAATACAATACAATAACCTAACCACTCCAAAGATGAGTGAATTAATCTGGCAGGTCAAATCAGGCTTCATAGTTGTTGGTTTTGGCCCCCCCTTTTTTTCTTTTATTTTTTCTTTCTTTTAATGATTGGAGGTCCAATTATAGCTGAAAAAAGGTATATTCGAAGTTGTACACAATTTTGTATCTGTTAACACATTATTGAGATAGTTGGAATAAAAATGGATAGGTTCTTTAACCCCTTAAATAAAAATTATAATAAGATAGTAATTATACAATTTGCTCTTTTTGACCAATGTAACAAAAATATGCACTTCCTTTTTTTCTGTATATTTTTTCCCAGATAAGAGTTTACTAGATTATTTATTTTTTTCATTCCGTATTTTGTTTTTGCTTTCCTTCCTTACATATATATATATATATATATATATATATATATATATATATATATATATATATATATCTTTGTGTGAGTGTGTGTGTCTAGATTACTACATTGTCATAGGCCATATCTATGACGACCCTTGATTTTTCAACCCAGTGTGTCCTATGATGAACCAAAAGGTGATCCGATAACGGATCCAAAATGTGGAAGTAAAAGAAGCAAAATGGCCTCAAGAGATGTACGTCACCCCTAAGGCACCAAGATGACTCCCTATGAAGCCACGGAACTCAAATGAGCAAAGCATGAAGCAAGAATGCCAAACTCAAAAATAAATAAACTAAGGGCAAAATGGTCATTTCACGCTGAAATGGGTGCCACCGTGCACACCATTGGAAATACAACGAAAAATGAACGAAGTTAGACTCAAGAATCGCCTGATTCTGAGTCCGAATGGAAAAGATATGAAATTAAAACAAAATGGCATTCTCCGTTTAAGAGTTACCACGACCCTATCTTATTAAAACTGGAATAACTCTTACTATAGGTGGATTTTTGATGAGTGGATAGTACCATTGGAAAGCTAACTTCAAGATCTTGAATTTAAACTCAATAACGACCCAATTTGGATCTAAAACGAATGAGATATGATCTCCCAAAGTTGGAACAACAAAGTTGTCCAAGGAAAAAATGAAGAAAATGGTTCCAGGGAGGATTGGTCGACCGACAGTAAGGGTCAGCCGGCCGAAACTCAATCATCAGCCGACCGAACCCCAATGATCAGCTGGCCGAAACGATGTTTTTCAATAAAAGGCTATTGGAATGGTCTCGAGGGCCTTGTCAGCCGGCTAATGTAGATATGTACGCAAACGTAAAAAGACATTTAAGACGCGTTCTAATGGTCCACGGCCTCAAAATGTCCTAAATGCAAAATATGACCTTTCAACGGCCAAAAATGCCTTAAAACGTAATAAATGAAACCAAAATGCGAAACCTAGAACAAAATGGTGTTTGGCCCTTGGCCACACCTCATGCATGATCATGGAGACCCTATGAAAGAAAAAGAATGGAATTTTCACACCCGATGCAAACATGGTGAAGCAAAGACTTAACATTTTCCATTATTTCCATAGTAAACCTTAAAAACGAGAGTGCATAGAATACAAGATCCATGTCATTGGCCTCTGACCTCATCTCATACATGTCAAATACATGACAAGGGTGTACTTATGTACACATTACATATATAGAATCAAAGAATACAGGTTTAGACATACAAGGCTATGAAAATGGTTATTCATGCTAACAGTTGCATGACGTGGAAACTTAAAAGCTATAAGTCATCCAAGAAATGATGAGTGTCACAAACCAATCCTTTATACTTGAAATAAATCCCCAGTAACTTCGGGGTGAGTAACATAAATCTACTCATAGGAAACAAGCATGCATAGACCTAGCATTTTACATTTGTGACGGCCCTGGTTTTTCAAGCCAGTGCGTCCTATGATGAACTGAAGATTGACCCGATAACGGATCTGAATGCGGTAGCGAAAACAGAAAACAAGACTCTGAGAAGTCAAAGTGACCTTCCATGAGGTCGTGGAACTCAATGAGAACTGATGCAGAAGCAAAAGATCGAAAAATATGACAAATAAGCCCCCAGGGGCAAAATAGTCATTTCTGAAAACTATGGACTCTGGTGCGACTGAGCACACCGCTGGAAGGATAACGAAAAACTAATCAAGATGGACTCAAGAATCGAATGATTCGGAGTCCAGACGAAGGAGAAACGGCATGACGAAGAAAAACGAGCACTTAAAGCAAAAAGGGTAAACTGGTAATTATCCAGGAAGATTCGGGTACAACCGAGCATACCATTGGAGAGACAGCAAAAAATTAGTCAATTTTAAAAAAAAGTTCACTCGATTTGGAGTCCGAACGAAGGAGAAACAAGGGTTTTAAGTTGAGACGTCGCGGCGGCCCGACGAAGGCCCTGGCGCACACGGTGCCCATGCACGAGCCCACCGGCACCAATGCCGGCGCCCAATGGCGTGCACATGCTGACAACAAGAAAAAAAAAATGTGAGTTCCAGAACTGAGGCTTAAAACGGAGGTCGAAATGAGTTTTTAGGGAACAACACGAAGAAGAAACCCCCTTCAAAATCGAGTTTTCTACCTGACATAGCGGACGAAAATGAAAAAAGCTCACTGAAAAATCCCCAAAATGCCCCTAGATCAGAACTGGTCTAGAGGGCTAAAAGCTGCTACAGAATCTGTCCGCAACTGAGAGCAGAAACGGGCTAGTAGATGAATTTTTCTAGAAAAACACAAAGAAAAAATCCCCCTTAAAATCACATTTTCTAAGTGACCATATGAAGACTAGAATTTATTTTCCGAAGGAAAACCCCAAAAGGCCCTAAAATCAGATTATGCAAGAAAATTTTAAAATGAGTCTATAGGAGGCTCAAATCACAAAGGAAAGGGTTTTTCTTGAAAACGATCATACATGCAAGCGTAAATGATGATTATGATCGCGCGGGAATGGTCCGTGGCTCCCAGAAATGGCCAAGTCAAAATCCGACCCCCCGACGGCCAAAAAGGCGAAAATGAACTTGAAATGGAAAATATGAAAACCAAAATTAGGAAATGGTTTCAAATGACCGTTTGGCCCTTAGCCACATTTCATACAAGATGAATGAGACCTAGTGGAGGTGCTAGAACACACTTTACACCACCCGATTTGAAAATGAACCCTTAAAGGCTTGGTTTCTACTATTTTAGCCCAAAAATGCAATATGTGAACTAAAATGCAAAAATGAAAACTAAATGGTGTTTGGCCCATGGCCACACCTCATACATATTAAATGAATGCTAGATAATGAATTTCATATATAAAGCACACTTCAGTGCAAAATAACATACTAAAACGCATTCTTTTTCACATATTCTCATTAAAGGCAAAATACAACCATTATGAATAAACATGGACTTCAAATGAAATTTGGCCCTTGGCTTTATATCATATACATAAAATAAGAATAAAAAAGTGTGCTTAGGCACACATTACAAGTTTAAAATCAAATATACACATTTGACAAATAAGGCTACAGATGGCATTTCAAGCCAACTTTTACAAGAATGGAATCCTCAAGTCAACAAATCATCCGAGCATAATGAGAATCTCAACCTTGATTCCTGTACCTGAAATATGCCCCAGTAACTTTAGGGTGAGGAACATAAAGCTACTCGTAGGAAATGAGCATGCATCGACCTAGCATTTTACAATTTTATCACCTTAAGGTGAAACATGTCAAAGGGGCTCATGCCACCTAACGTCTATGTCAAGATGAGACTCGGGGAACATCCTAAGCTATCTTAGACCATTTTTATCATAAATCACATCATTCATGAAATTTAAACAACATAGAAGCATGTTATACAAAGCAACAAGATATAGATTCTCAAAGTCCTCAACTTGAAATCTAAAACACGAAAACTACTAAAGTGGATCATGCCACCTAACGTCTATGTTTTAATGAATCTATAGGATCATTCCTAAGTTACATTTGAACATCAAAACACAAATCACAACATGAATGCCATTTAACCAACATTGGAACTTCCAATACAACGCATAAAGCCTAATTTCTTAAAGTTAACATCATGAAACTCAAAATGGGAAACCAATTAAGGAACAATAAGTTACGATATCATCTAGTTATCAACTTGAAATGAAAAGCGAAATCAAACAAAGTGGATACTTGGACATCACGCTGAATTAAACCGACACCATAGTTACTTTAGGGTTACTAGCCCATGGGTAACCTCCCTATGTGCGCACTAGACTATAGAGGGACAATCCCCTGTACTAGAACCATGTCCTAGCCGTAGTCAAACAATGACTTCCCCAAGTTTTTAAAATCAACAAGTTATGCAACAACGTATATATCAACATGTATATACAAAATAATCAACTATCTACCATGCACAACCAAATTTGGAAACACATACAATACATGCTCTAAGTCCACAACTACTAAGGTATGACAAATGTCGAATCTTCAGAGCGTGATTCGTTATGCGCTATAATAACATCACATGTCGAATCTTCAATGTGCGATTCATTACACACTATAACAATATAATTCAATATTGAAAACATAAACTGAAGAGTCTAATATAAGTCCAAAATCATGATTTAAATATACCACCAATGTCAAACTCATGATTAAATCAATAACGCAATAGAAACGGAAATTAATCAAGTAAATTAATTAATTTCTCTAGGTTTCAAATCTCAACCAAATGGTCCCTAATTAACACATGTTAAACAACATAGCATGGTCATTGCATATACCAATTCAAAAACTTAATTAGGCCATTAAAACAATAAGATGGAATTTAATTAAACCATGATAATCAAATCCCTAAATTCTAAAACAACATCAAATGGTCTCAAATTAACATATACTATTATACAAGCCCTAGTCATCACAAATATAAAATTAAAAACTTAATTAGGCCAATGGAACCATTAAATAGATTTTAATTAATCATTTTAATTAAAATCTCTAGATTTTCATACTTATCCAAATGCCCTTAAATTAAAGTATGTTAAAGTACATCCCAAGACTTAATTTAATAGCCTATCACAAGTTAATTCCATGCAAGGTACGTCCATGATAATTAAACTTTCACAAAAGATAATTATTAAATAAAAAGTGCAATTCTTATTCAATTAATCCCAATTTAATATATGTTAGCAAACATACCAAAGCCTAATTTACTAGCATGCCACAATTTAATTCTAAGTTGAATATCATCATGAGAATTAAATTTTAAACATAGAAAATAATTAAATTAAATTCTAGATTATGAACAAAAGCATGCATACAAGTTGTATAATCATGGGAAACGCTCAATACAACACATATATAATCCTAAAACATCCCCTACCTCAATTCGAGATGAAAATCTCAAAAGCCACCAAAATGAAACGGCTCCGAATCTGACAATACTTCGGGGTTTTGTCGGGGACAATGCCGTGAACATTAAACTCCAAAGAGGACCTACCAAAATCCTAATTTGACCTCAAACTCGAACTCAAAAATTGGCCAAAAACAGGTTCTAATAAGGGTGAAAGAAGTGCATAGTCAAGACAAACACAAAACGCGAAGGCACTATGACTTTATAACAAAGGGAAGGAGGTTTAAATGAAAGGAGAAGGGTGGCAGCCCCCCTTGGGCTGCCATGGCAGATCCAGGTCATGCATGAAGAGGGGAGAAGATGACTTTTGACTTTAAGTCCCCCTATTTATAGAAAATCTCAAAAAGTGCCTCGAATAGGTCCCACCAGATCCGGAAAAGTAAAATTTGAACAGACGTGCTTAAACGGCGAAACTCTATGAACAAAAAAGATTCAAAATAAGAAAATATGAATAATGGAAGAAACAGCGTCAAAAATTGAGTTCCGAACAGAGAGATATGCCCCGAACAAGTTCAGCGGCAACCGGGGCCAAAAACTCTGAAATTGGAGAAAAACGACCAGAAGGAAATTCTAAGAGTACACGACTCGATGAAATGTGAAAATGAATCCCGTACAAGGATCCAGGTTCAAAACGAGGTATTTTTGAAATAACTTTCATTAATTGCACAATAGCCCCTCCAAAAAGTGAAAACTGCACTAATGGCCCAGAATGAAAATATCTTCCAAAAATATTTTCTTAAAAACCCCTAAAATAAAATATCTTCAAAATATATTTACGAAAAATACCCCAAGAAATGAAAAAGATTCTGAAAAACTATGCATCCATGCCCCTATAGACACCGGGAGCAACCAGAGAGCTTTTCTACAAAAGTAAAGATACGTATTTCGTAGAAACCACTTAGAATAAAGACATGTGAAGTCAAAAACCAATTTTGAGCATGAAAAGTGAGGTTGTGCCAAAAACTGACAAACGGAGATAAGACAGAATAGGGAAAAGGACGAAATAGGGAAAATGACAAAAAATAAATAGTGTCCGAAAAGTGAAAATGTGAAAATGACTCGGTCCTCAAAGAAAATTGTCAATCCATATGAAAGAGTCTCAGAAACCAATTCTAAGCACTCGAGATGACACTAAGCGACAAGAAACAGAACTCATAAAGGAAAATTAAACGGAAAAAATTTATCCGTAAAATTTCAAAAAAAAAAGGGAAACGGAGGAAATGACCGGGTCATTACAACATTAATATCACCTTAAGGTGAAACATGTTTAAGAGGCTCATGCCACCTAACGTCTATGTCAAAGTGAGACTCAGGGAGCATCCTAAGCTACTTTAGAGTGTAATCAACAAGAATCATGATACATATACATATATGAAACGAATCAAGGTTGGGATAATCCAAGGAACATGATAGGAAAGATACTTGAATATAGATCGACATAAATTGCATTGTGAACATAATTAAGCAAGGTTTGGAATAGTCCCTACAACACGACAAAAAGAATACTCGGATACAAGTTAACAAGAATTACATTATCAATGCAATTGAACAAGATTGGATCATTCCAATTAACACGATAAGAATAATACCTGAAATCAATGATATAGCATAATATCTATGCATTTAACAAGATTGGAGCATTTCACATAACACGACAAGTTTAAATCTTCAAGGAATAGCAACTTGAAATTTAAAGAGTGAAATCAACTACTGTGGATACTCGGATATCGCCCGGATTAAAATCGTACTCTTAGGATTACTTTAAGGCTACTAACCCATAGGTACCTTTCCCTAGTGCACACTATAATATAGGGAGCTTTCTATCTCCCATACTAGAACCAAGTCCTAGCCATGTCAATTCTTGATTGATATCCCAAGTTCCAAAATCAATAAGTTGTGCAACCAAGAGTGTATTAAGATACAAGTAATGCATTAAACCACGTTTCATGCACAACCAAGATTTTGGAACACACAAGTCATGCCTTAAATTCTCAATTATGATGGCATGTGAAATGTCTAGAAATCATAGTGTGCATCTATATAGATTAGAACCAAGATATATAGCACATGAAATTCATTGATGTAAATATATCACAAGTATAAAATTAATGATTCAATTACTTACTAAGCAACACATAAGTAATTAAACCATTCCAAGACAATCGTGTAAGTTCGTTAAGTACATTAATGAAACCAAGTTACAGGGGGTCATAATGCTTGATAAAAAGATAAAAGTCCATGTAATACAAGTCCGATTCATAAGTTTAACAAGGATTCAAAATCAAGGCATGATTAACTCGATGGAAGCATAAAAGGGAATTTAATATACTTAAGGGATTAAGTTCTCAAGATTATAAGGCAAATACAACATTCTACGAACAAATTATGTCAAGGATCATGTCATGGACAAGTTCAATATCAAGTTACAAGTTCATTTCATACAAGACACAACAATGTGAATTTAGTTCCATACAAAGGAAATAAATAAATGTAGGTCTCAAAACTTATCCGATCATTCTCAAACGGATACACGTGAAGGAACTTGTCAAGAAAATCATGAATACCAAGTTAGAACTTAATCAAGCTCATAGAACTATGGAATGGATTTTAATTAATTCATTTAATTAAAATCTCTAGATTTTGAAATTCATCCAAATGATCTCAAATTAATATATGTTATAGAACGTGTTAAGACTTGATTTTAAAATATGATACAAGTGAATTCCATGCAAGATATGGCCATGAGTATTAAACTTTAATACTAGAAAATAATTAAATGAAAGGTTTCAAAACCTAATCAAATATTCCCGATTTAATATATATGAAAGTATATGACATGCACATCAATAAAATGAAGTCAAAAATCCAATGGAGTGAACAGTGCACTTGGAATAAAATTAATTAATCTAATTAATTAATTATTACTAGATTTTAAAATACCTCCGATTACTCTCAAATTCACATATGTTGAAGAGCATGCTAGGGCCTAATATAATATGACATCTCATATTCATTTCAAGCTAGATAAGGCCACAAGAATTAAATTTTCATTCAAGAAAAATATTAAATAAAATCTTCAATACTTGTTCAAATGCTCTTAATTTAATATATGTCAATGAATATATCAAGAGGTAATATAATTCCATGCCACATGTTTAAACCAAGCTATAATCAACCGGGAAAATCAAATCTCATACAAGAAAAATAAATAATAAAATTTCTAAATTTGATACCAAAGCATGTAAATAAGTTGCATAAACCTCAATAGCATGCAATACTTCAAGAACATAAACTATAATACCCCTTACCTCAATTTGAGATGGAAATCTCAAATCCCCACCAAAAGAAAAGTGCTCCGAATTCGACGATACTTCAGGGTTTTGTTGGGAACAACCGGTGAACATTAACCCCAAGGAAGCCCCATGAAAATCACAAGTTGACTTCAAACCCAAACTCAAAAAATGGTCAAAAATGGTTTCTAATAAGGGAGAAAGGTGTGCATCGTCAAGGCGAACACAAAATACTAAGGCACTACGGCGTTTTACACGAAGGAAGTGGCTGGAAAAGAAGAGAGAAGGGTGGCAGCCCCTTGGCTGCCATGGTTGTCGGCCAAGAGAGGGAGGAAGATGATGAAAAAGTGACTTTTCACTTTATGACATTTTATTTATAGTAAAACCCTAAAAGTGCCCCGAAAAGGCCTTACCAGGTCCGAAAAAGTGGAATTTGAGCAAACGCGCTCAAACGGCAAAACTCCATGAACAAAAAATAACCAAAATGAGAAAATATGAACAATAAAGGAAACAGCATAAAAAACTGAGTCCCGAGTAGAGTGATCTGCCCCGAACAAGTTTGGCGGCAACCGGGGCTAGAAACCTTGAAACTGGAGAAAAATGACCAGAAGGAAATTCTAAGAGTACACGACTTGACAAAATGTGAAAATGAATCATGCACGAGGATCCATACTCAAACCGAGGTATTTTGCAATAACTTTTGTTATTTACTCATTAGCCCCTCCAAAAAGGGTTAATTGCACTAATGACCCAAAATGAAAATATCTTCTAAAAATATTTTCTTAAAAATCCCTGAAATAAAATATCTTCAAAAGATATTTATGAAAAACACCCCAAGAAAAGAAAAAGATTCTGAAGAACTGTGCATCCATGCCCTTATAGACACCGGGAGCAACCATAGTACTTTTAGACAAAAGTAAAGATACGTATTTCATGAAAACCACTTAGAATGAAGATATGTGAAGTCAAAAACCAACTCTGAGCATGAAAAGTGAGGTTATACCAAAAAAGTGACCAACGGTGAAAAAGATAAAATAGGGAAAAAGACGAAAAGTGAATAGTGTCGAAAAAATAAAAATGTGGAAATGACTCGGTCCTTAAAGGAAGTTGTCAATCCAAATGAAAGAGTCTCAGAAACTATTTCCAAGCATTCGAGACGACACCCAATGACGAGAAACAGAACTCGAAAAAGAAAATTAAACAGAAAAAATTTATCTGTAAAATTTGAGAAAAGAAAAAGGAGGAAAATGATCGGGTTATTACAATATCAAGATTCCATTATTATATGCATTGAATAATAACTTTGGTTTGTTTGCATGCTCATGGAGCCATAGCTACAGGACATAAGTTATGAGGTCATCTGTGATGGCTTTTGTCCATGAATATCTAACTAATCTTAGGTTGTTTAAGCTAATCCATCTAAATCCCAACATAATTAATCCTGGGCTGCTATGCATGTAAGAAATAGTGACTAATTATAAAATATACAAGGTCAAGCAAAATGGAAGAGAACACTACCCACAATCTACCAAATCAAGTAATTAAATTAATTACACAATATGTTATAAAACATCACAGTTATGGCTGTAATTGTTTATGTTATAAAAGATAATGAAACAATGACCATCATATATATGCATAATCAATACATGGTTGTACATAACCAAAGGTAAGTGATTTAGTGTTTTTTCAATTTTCAATTTAAGGTGCATATATATGCAAAGATGAAATATAAAACAACATAAAATAAAATAAAAAATTAAAAACAAAATTAAAAGAAAACTCAACATACCCGAGATGAGAGGGATGAGGAAATAGAGAGAGAGAGCTTAGGGAGATACTGGAAATTTTCTGGCCAAACTATGGCTAGAGAAGAAGACTGGAACTTATTGGAAGTTGCAAAGGGCTGCTAGTGTTTCTCGTTGGCGTAAATCGGCTGGAGAAAGAGAGAAGAGAATCCTAGAGTGGAGAGAGATGCAATGAAGAGAGAGCTCGGCTCCTTCGCCAAGAGCTCGCTGGAGTGACAAAAGGCAACGGCAAAGCTTTGGTTCACCAAAAAACGCAGAGGTGAGAGAGAGGGAGCTTATCTTTAGATCTTCACACACAGTCGTCGATCTCAATCCCAATCTTTAGACACCGTCAAAATTTTAGAGAGAGAATAAGGATAACTATGTTAAACATGAAATAAGAAGAATCAGAGGAGTTCACCAATGAGAAGAAGACGACTGTGTAGGCAAGCTTCAGATCTATTTGAGCGTCATTGATTTCAAGCCCATAGCAGTGACAAGAAGACGACTGTATAGGAAAGCTTCAGAGACCGTCGTCAATTTCAAGCAAAATAGGGTCGTCGATTTGAAGCCCAACGTTATGCGATTGGAGTTCCCGAATCTCCTTCAGCTGCGCGACATAACCCTAGCCCTAGAACATTGTTACAATTTTTATTTATACCTCTTCTCAAATTGTTCCAAGTTTTGGCATATGTTGCCCCTGCTACAGTGATAACAGGGCCGGTCAAATTTTTGGAACAAGCCAGAACACCATATTCTTATTTCAACTTTTGGCCCATTTTTAGAAATTGTTCTGACA
The DNA here is from genome assembly GCF_030987335.1 of Cornus florida. Taxonomy (NCBI): domain Eukaryota; kingdom Viridiplantae; phylum Streptophyta; class Magnoliopsida; order Cornales; family Cornaceae; genus Cornus; species Cornus florida. The sequence goes on from NW_026775577.1 coordinate 70,691,922, forward strand.
CTGTTGAAACCAACACAAGCCGTACCAAACATGTTTGGGGCCTCAATAGTGGTACTGTAGCGGGCCTGGAACACTACAACACATAACATTATACATACCAAACAGGGCCTAAGTAATGAACAAACACAAATTTCAAAAGATAAATAAAGAATAAATAATAATGCTGAAAGGAAACTAATAATAAATTAAATACATAAATCCTCTAAGAATAAAATTTGAATAATAAACTCCTCAATATAAAATATCCAAATACATTACAACTTAGGAATCCATACCATATGGACCCCTAATAAATCCCAACTAAATAAAAATAACTAAAACAACTGTCTGAACTAAAAACTGAAAACATAAAATAGAATCCTACATAAATAATCGGAAGAGTGATGAAGACTGGTCTGTACTCGGTACGAACAATCTTTACACTTGTCAAACACCTGAAAAAATAATAATGGGTCAGGCCTACGAATAAGTCCTTCTCTACTACATCCCAAACAGAGACCTGATACACATATACATCTTAGTCAACTCATACAATAATTACATAGTCCGTATATATATAGATACACACTAAAGAACTCTCACTAGACTATAGGGCGGCCTCAACCGAATAGTAGGCAACATAGAAAACGCACACATAGTGGGCATGAGTACCATGATCTACCAGGGCACACAACTATCCACTATATCCAGCTATGCATCCCAAACAATATACTCTCCCTAACCATTGATCCTGAGAACTTAAGCTCATATCGTGGCACATATCCATATATATATATATATATATATATATATATATATATATATAAATCCATATCCTAACCAAAACATAAAATAAACTATCCGCAATAGTCGTTCAATGGCATGTCATCTACATGGTTCCGTGACCTAACACGAATAGATGTGACTTAACTTATTAACTAGTCCATCTAATAATATGCCCCCATATCCTAACAATGGTGCATTAATCTATAACATAACCAAAGAAGGTTTCCAATCCACCTAATGATGCAAGTATGTAAATACATCAAATAACCCAGAAATAATCATAATATAAATCATATAGATTACATTACATATCCATTACATTTATTTAAGCAATATTAACAATTTAAATAGCATGCAGTTAACTTACATTACAAGTAATTAACCTCCATCTCAATTAAATTATATAAACCTCCATAACATGATTCAAATCATTTAAATCAAAATAATTGTTTAAAAAGGTTTAATACAACATAATCATCCAATAATTAACTTAAAAGTTGATTAAATTCCATACTTACCATATTAATGTATATTATGCAGTCCAGTCCTTTCTCGAGTCAATTAAAATTCTTTAAAATCATTAAAACAAACCCGAACACATCCTAGGCGTGAAATCCCATAAAAAAAACACTGCATTGAACCAAACCAGTGAACAACCTCCTAAACCGGTCGACTTGAACCTTGCAGACGTCGACTGGTTTGCACAAATTGGTCGACGTGTTACCTGCAAACGTCGACCGGTTTACAAAAACCTGTCAATGGGTTCCTGTAACCCTTCGTCTTCTCTGGCTCCGGTGAACTCTGCTTGCTCCGTTCTCCTCCGTTAAGGGTCCTAAGGGTCAGTACTAAGTCCCAAACGATCTCAATTATTTATTTAAAGCCTTTATGCATAATTTGAATGATATATAATAAGAAATCATGCATCAAGAAACAAAATCAAATAAACATATACACATAAACATACTCTCAGTTTTAGATCCGTTTAAGCATGCAAAGAGGTTTATTAATCCCAATTTATCATCTTGGAGTTGTCCTAAACATGTATAGAACACGTGATCAAAGGAGAAGAGTAAGAAAAGAACTTGCCTTTAGGATTTCAGGTTGAAAAACCCAAAATCTTTCTCTCTGCTCTTTCTCTGATTCCAACGACCCTTGGGTTGCCTTCGCAACTTCCTACTGCTCTAGTTCTAACCCACAAACATCCCTATTCCTTTTTTCTCCTTGGTTCGGCCCTTACTTCTTGGCCAAAACCCTTCTTTCTTTCTCTGTAACTATTTTTCTCTCCCTACCTCTACTATAATATGCACGTAATAACAAAGCCCCTCCACAGAATATAGTATAAGTATTTACAAAACATAGTATAAGTATAATATAACCCTACTCCTACTCCTACCCCAACTCTATCCTTCGGACTTAATGAAAAAGAAAAGAAAAATAAATAAGGTAATGACAATACTAACCATACATGTATATACATAAATATATATATATACACATTTAATATATATATATATATATATCTAACAATTTACGCCCGGCATGGTGCTGACAGACTCTGTGGCGCTTATCTCCTAGGATACAATGGTCTATATCCACCAGTAGCAGCATTACAAACTCGTGGATACGGTAAACCTCCTCTGTGTAATACTCTCTCTAACTCAAAAATGCATCTATACTATATAAATGCTGAATTAGGTGCAATCCGAACCAAATGGTTCGGACCAATCTTAATATGGCTCGATGAAATTAGAATAGGGTCTAATATAGCTCGATGAAATTGGATTAGAGTCTAAGTGGCTTGGACCACTTGACCTATGGTTTGAACCTACTTGGGTTGGGTTCAAGTCTAGAGAGGGAGATAGAAGAAAATGAATTGAACGAATTGCAAATGGCAGCCCAAGGGGGTATTTGTGACAACCCAAGTTTTCAAAACCCGGTGTGTCAGCGAGTGACCCAAAACTGACCCAACAAAGGATCCCAAATGCGGAAGAGAAAAAAAGAGACAAGATATCTAGAGATATACATCACCTCTAAGACACCAAAATGGCTCCCCGAGGAGTCTCGAGACTCAACAGAAGCAAATACGAAAGCAGGGTTTTTAAAATTGGACAAAATAAACCCCAAGTGTAAAATTGTATTTTAAATAGAAATGGGTGCTACCGTGCACACCATTGGAAAGAAAATAGAAAAAAAATAAAGTTAGACTCAAGAATCACCTGATTTGGAGTCCGGATGACAAAGATATGAAACCTCGAAGTTTTAAAATCAAAACAAATTTTTTTAAAAGTGCCCAGGGAAAGTGGTGATCGATCGCCGAAGCACGTGAAGGATCAAAAGAAAGCCCAAACAATGATCACCAAGTCGGTGATCGATCGCGGCAATCGGCGATCAATCACCGACTTTAGAGCTACACCAGAAAATCTGAGGCTACGAGTGATTTTCGATACCAAAACGATTTTTTTTTTTTTAAAAAAAAAGGTGTGAAGAAAACCCCCTTAAAATGTGATTTTCCACACGACCATGTCAAAACCAAATCTTATTTTTCACATGAAATGCCCAAAATGCCCTTATGCCCATACGTTGCAAAAATAAGTTCATACATGAAACTAAAAACATCCATTTTATAAAATTAAAGTGTTTGGCCCTTGGCCTTAAGTCATACATATAAAAAGAGTTCCATATAAAAAGAGTTCGAAGTAGTGTGCTTAGGCACACTTTATATATCCTAAAATGAAAACGGCATGTCAAATCAAGCTATATATTACAATTTCAAAAGAAAGCAATACATGCTAACACTTACATGCATGTGAAATTACACAAAAGGGTATCCAAATACGGCCAAGCAACCTAGGGATGTTGTGCATCCAAAAACGAAGTCTCCTTACCTAGGGATGTTGTGCATCTGAATACGAAGTCTCCTTACCTGAAAATAACCCAATCAACTAGGGTGAGCAACCAAAGTTACTCGTAGGAAGAAGCATATGCGTATACCCTAAAGTTTCATTGGTTCTTTGCAACGTAATATAAATCAACACATGTGGATCATACCTCCTAACGTCTAAGTTCCGTGGTGAAGCTAAGGGATCATCCTAGGCTAACTTGAAGCATTTATCACAATCCACAACATGAAGTATACTAAATCAAACAAGCATATCAAAACCGAAACCACAAGTTCCAATTAAACATTGGTTGTTAACTTGGAATTGAATAGCAAAATCAAATAATTCACAATGCAAAAATGTACTTAACAACATTAAAACTGCAATATAACCAAAACCATAAGTCACAATTAAACATTGGTTGTCAACTTGGAATTGAATGCGAAATAGTGAAAAGCTTGGACATCAAATCCCGAAATAAAACCAAGACATAAAAAGTTATCCAGGCAACTAACCCCTGGGAACAACCCTAGTGTGCACTATAAATTGGGGAGAACTCGTACCTCCTGTATTAGGGCCAAACTCTAGCCATGTCAAGTAACAATGTCCTAAGTATTTCCAAAATCGACAAATAAGTTCACAACTTACACAATTAATCAATGCATGAAACCACCTTCCATGTACAAGTAGGGTTGAAACCACACAAACCATGTACTAGGGTTCAAGTCTAGAATGGCATTCAAAATGAAAGGTCTCAACATGTGATTCACTACACAATACATTGATATTCAACTTATCAACTAAATCATATCACCATTGTAAGTCTTAAACATTAAATCAACAACACTTAATAATAAGTTTCTACATGAAACAATGGTCATAATTAACAAGAGTTCTATATCACAACACTTATGAAATCATTAGAATTTATTAAGCTACTAAATGTAATAATATCTCTATACAAGGAAATCAACATAAAGATTTTAGTCATGCTAACATAGAAATCATTAAATCCCCAATTTAACAACAACATATTTTAATGTCACAACACAATCAAGGACAATAAATAAACAAAAATATCATAGTCACACAACAAGACTACACAAGAATTCCCACTTCTACTATGTATAATAACAATGATACAAGAGGATAATCACAAAAGAATTGTGCAAAAATGACACCCTAGGTTAGATACAATCAAAATTCATCTAATACAATCCTAGAACATCAATTTACATGCATACAATGTATATTAACAACAAAGGAAACAAGAAACAACAACAAGAGTATAAACATAGGATAACCCCCACCTCACTAGAGGATTGTTCCTCCAGAATCCAAGGCAAACAAACTCAAATTGGAAAAATGTGAAAAGGTATTCTAGATCAAGAAGAGAAGAAACTTTTGTCTTCAAGATGGAAGACCAAATTCCAAAGGCAAGAGGTTTGAATTTTAGAAATGGAAAATAGGGTTTTAGGACTTCTCAAACTGCCAAACTCGAGATTCACTCCTCTGGAATCCTAAGCAAACAACTTCAAAATGAAAAACTGGAAAAAGTGGTCTAGATCAAGAAGAGAAAAAGATATGATCTTTAAAGTGGGTGATCAAATTTCTAAAGAAAGGGGTTCAAAATTCGAAAATGGCAAAGAGGGTTCAGGTTGGCTGCAATGGGGCCTTTTTATAAGGGAGATGAAAATCCCATCTTTTCTTACTAACCCTAAGCCTTGTTGGCAAAACACACACACACCAACACAACCTCTCTCATATACACACATATCACCCTCCACTTGTCAACCATTTAGGCCTCCTCACAAGGCTTAATCCAATTCCTACACTTGTCACCAATCCAGGCCAACAAGTGTACCAACCAAAAGTCCACATGTGGGTGAATCTTCACCCTCCACTTGTCACCATCCTAAGCATCCAAACAAGGCTCAATCACAAGCCTACACTTTCCAACATCCCAAGCCAACAAGTGGTCTAATCCAAGGCCAACAAGTGGGTGAATAACCTAACACTTGTCGCCAAAGTGTGCTTCCAAGTCACACCACCAAGGGGATGACAAATGGCCCCAAGGAAAAGTGACACATGTCACTAATTCCTAAAAATTTCAAAGAGGTCCCCCTTCTGAATATCCCAAGGAATATTTGCAATAAAGTTCCTAAGATAAAATAAAATTACATAAAACACCCCGTAAAACAAAAATGTTTCCAAAGAAACTATGCATCTATACCCCTAGAAATTGTAAATAAACGAGCATGCTTTTCAACGAAATAAAATCATACACGAACTATAAAAGATAATATAACACAATGCATGTGTTGTCCAAAATCGTTTCCAAACACCGAAACCGTAATAACCCGGATTTTCACGGATAATTTTTTTCCGTTGTCTTTCCTTTCTGAGTTCAGTTCCTCTTCGCTTACTGTTGTCTAGAGTGCTCTGGAGTGATTTCCAAGACTCTTTTCTGGAGATTGATTGACAACTTCCTTTGAGGACCGAGTCATTTCCACATTTTTCATTTTTCGACACTATTCACTTTTCATCATTTTCCCTATTTCATCATTTTCCCTAATTTATCTTTTCCCCGTTTGACACTTCGTCGGCGTAGCCATACTTTTTATGTTTGGAGTTGGTTTTTGACTTCATGTATCTCCATCTTGAGTGGTTTCCACAAAATACGTATATTTATTTTTGCAAGAAACTACTCTGGTTGCTCCCGGTGTCCATAGGGGCATGGATGCAAAGTTCTTTGAAATTATTTTCTTTTCTTGGAGTGTTTTTCGTAAATATCTTTTGAAGATATTTTATTTTAGGGTTTTTTAAGAAAATATTTTTTGAAGATATTTTCATTCTGGGCCATAAGTGCAGTTTTCACTTTTTGGAGGGGCCATTGTGCAATTAATGAACGTCATTACAAAATGTCTTTTTTTGAGCCTGGATCCTCGTACGGGATTCATTTTCACATTTCATCAAGTTGTGTACTCTTGGAATTTCCTCCTGGTTGATGTTTTCCAGTTTCAGGGTTTTTGGCCTTAGTTTGCGCCAAACTTATTTTGGGCATCACTTTCTGCTTGGGACTCGGTTTTCAACGCCATTTCTTCCATTGTTCATATTTTATCATTTTGAATCTTTTTTGTTCACAAAGTTTTGCCATTTGAGCACGTCTGCTCAAATTTTACTTTTTCGGACCCGGCGGGGCCCGTTGGAGGCACTTTTTGAGATTTCTATAAAAGGGGGGTGAGATATTTCATTTTTCATCTTCTCCCCTCTTCATGCATGACCTAGAGCTCCCATGGCAGCCCAAGGGGTGCTTCCATCTTCTCTCTCCTCTTTTGGTTCACTTTTCCTTGATGGAAAGTCTTTGGCCTTAACGTTTATTGTTCCCCTCGTTATGCTCTACCTTTCCCCCTTATTAGAATTCAGTTTTGACCATTTCTTGAGTTTGGTTTTGAGGTCAAGTTATGATTTTGATGGGGCTTTCATGGGGGTTATGTTCACAGCGTTGTCCCCGACAAAACCTAGTAGTTTCGTCGGATTCGGAGCCGTTCCATTTTGATGGTTTTTGAGATTTTCATCTCAAATTGAGGTAGGGAATGTTTTAGGATTTATATGTGTTATATTGAGTGTTTCTCATGATTATACAACTTATATGTATGCCTTGTATCAAATTTAGAAAGTTGGTAATTTTTATTTCTTTGTATAAGATTTAAATTTCATGATGATATATAACTTTGATATGAATTGTGGTATACTAGAAAATCATGTTTTAATATATTTCTTAACATATATTAAATTGGTATTGATTGAATAAAAATTGCATATTTTATTTAATATTTATCTTTTGTGAAAGATTAAATCCCATGGCCGTACCTTCCATGAAATTGACTTGTGATATGCTTTTAAATTATGTCTTGGCATGTTATTTAACATACTTTAATTTGAGAGCATTTGGACAAGTATGAAAATCTAGAGATTTTAATTAAAATGATTAATTAAAATCTAATTAAGGGTTCCATTGGCCTAATTAAGTGTTTAACTTGATATTTGTGATAACTATGACTTATGTTCTAGCATATGTTAATTTGGAACCATTTGATGTTGTTTTAGAAGTTAGGGATTTGATTATCATGATTTAATTAAATTCCACTTTATTGTTCTTATGGCCTAATCGAGTTTTGATGTAGTGTATGTAATGACCATGCTATATTGTTTATCATGTATTAATTGAAGGCCATTTGATTGAGATTTGAAACCTAGAGAATTTAATTAGTGTATAGATTAAATTCCGTTTCTAAGGTATTATTGATTAACTCATGTATTTGACATCGATAGTATGTTTAAAGTATGACTTTTGACTTATAATGAATTTATGAGTTTATGTTTTCAATATTGGATTATATTATTATAGCGTGTAACGAATCGCACTTTGAAGATTCGACATTGTCATCCTATAGTAGTTGTGGATTTAGAGCATGTGTTGTGTGGATACAATCTACTTGTGCATGGAAGGTGACTTAGTGCATTATATAAATTACGTATAAGTTGTGAACTTATTTGATTATTTTGGAGTCTTGGGACATTGTTACTGTGATATGGCTAAAGTTCAGCTTTAGTGCGGGAGGTATGAATTCTCCCCAATTGAGATAGTGCGCACTAGGGTGGTCTTCCCAGCGGGTTAATGCCCGGAATAACCAATTTGTTCTTGGTTTAGTCCAAGACGTGATGTCCAAGTCTTCCACTATTTGTTTTTGCATTCAATTCCAAGTTATCAATCGTGTTTATATTGTGACTGTGGTTTTGGCTATTGGCGATTTGATGTTATTAAGTACATCCATACTAAATTGCTATATTTAGTTGATTTAGCATTTAGATTTCAAGATGATAACTTTGAGAATCTATATCTAGTTGCTTTGTGTAAGCATGTTTCTATCTGGTTGCTTTGTGTAAGCATGTTTCTAACTAGTTGCTTTGTGTAAGCATGTTTCTAACTAGTTGCTTTGTGTAAGCATGTTATATCTTGTTGCTATGTGTAGCATGCTCTTGTCTTGTTGAAATTTCATAAAGGATGTGTTTTATGCTAGAAATGATCTTAGGTAAGTAGGATGCCCCCTGAGTCTCACCTTTGACATAGACGTTAGGTGGAATGAACCATAATGATTAAATCATGTACACTTGCAAAACGTAGGTCGATGCATGCTCATTTCCTACGAGTAGCTTTATGTTACTCACCCCTACGATACTAGGGCATATTTCAGGTACAGGATACAAGATTGGAGATTGCAATTGCTTAGGTGATTCGCTGAGTTGAGCTTCTTTAGAAGCATTCTTGTTCACATGCAAGTGTTAGCATGTTCATGATTTGTCTATGAAATGTAATTTTTCTAACTTGGAGGTTTGACATGTCAAATGTTGTAAATGTATTGTAATGAGGCCATAGGCCATTGTAGCACATCTATTTTATCATATTACATACACTTGCATGCTCACTTTGGCAAACAATACCTTCCTTGCTGAAACAAAAACTCTAAGTAGCATTTTTAGGGAGTTTTACCCTATTCTATTACAGGGGCATTTTAGGTATTTTACATTGCATTTTTTTTCATTTTTCCGCGCATATCACGTAGAAAACTTGATTTTGAGGTGGGTTTCTTCTTTGTGTTTTTCCAGAAAATATCATCTTGGCCCTCAAAAATTAATATTTTTCTGAAAAATCCTTTCTGCCAGGTTTTGCAAATTTTTAGTACAAATGTTGTTGGTACTATTTATTGACTTTTTTTAAAAATCATCACGACCAATCCGAAACTTCTGGAGGTCTTGTGGGTGTATTTTAAGGTTTCTTTTTCAATTTAGGCAATTTAAAAACCTCCCGGAGCCCTATTTCCAAAACTTGGGCAGTAGCTCGGATTATTTTTTTTCCTCTTGACCTGATTTTCTTGGGGGCATTCTGGGCATTTTACAATGCATTTTTTTTTTGTTTCCGTTTACAATCGGGTTAGGAAACTTGATTTTAGGGGGCGTTTCTTCTTTGAGTTTTTCCAAAAAAGTCCATTTAGATGCCCGTATTTACTCTTAGTTGCAGCAGTGGTGGGTTGTCCTCATCGGGCCGCCACGACATCATTTTTGTTTTTGACCTTTCTCCCCCGTCCGGACTCCAAATTGAGTAAAATTTTTATTGAACTTGACTAATTTGTCATTGTCTTTCCAGCGGTTTGCTCGATAGCACCTGAATCAACTTTTTGCAAAATGACCATTTTGCCCCTTGGTTCTTTTTGTCCGTTTTTGAAACGACACTTCTGCATTTGTTTCCTTTAGGTTCCGTGACCTCATCGAGGGTCACATTGGTGTCTTAGAGACGCATTGTATCTCTAAAGACTGTTGTTTCACCTTTCGCTTTCGCATTTCGGATCCATTATCGGGTCATCTTTTGGTCATCACTGACGCAACGGGTTTACAAAACTTGGGCCGTCACAAGTGGTATCAGAGCTCCTAGGTTCGAAAACCTTTGGATGACGGGTTTTGGGTGCATATCATGCTTTTGTTGCCATGCTCTAAGTGTTTATATGCTTTATGATAACATGTTTTGGTTGATAACATGTTTATGTGCTTATGTGCTACATGTTGTATGTCATTCGTTTAGCATTGTTTTATTCTAATGTAAAGAGCATGACATGTGACGTATGCTAGATTAGAATTGTATATGCATAATTATGTTACATTTTTGGCATGACACGGGATTGGTCATTGAGGCACGAGTTGAGGTTGATGGTGATTGTAGTCACAGTTTCGTGATAGTATAAGTTGTTGTCGACCTAATATTGGTTTTAAGGTAGGTGGATGGTCACCTTTTGTTTAGGCTCTCGTGAGATGAGTTATTTGGCGTTACCATAGTGCTGGATTTGTTGGTTTGGGGCCATTATGAGGTTATGGACCTCTTAGGATCCTTGATTGTTCAGGATAATTCCTCTAGAACTTGCATTTTTCGTGGGCGGGTACGTTTGTGGGCAGTTGCATGCCACTGTCATGCTACCGTGATGGCTAGCTACAAGCGCAGTTCGGATGGAATCAGTGTTGGTTTTATTTTGATAGGTGTTGTCCTTTGATTGGTGATGATGATGGTTGTTTTGGAGATCATTCGTGGTGATTGATTTGGTTGATGCTGGTATGGCTATAGTTGCCATTTTCTTTAAGTTCTCCTTGCACGATGACGCTTTTGGGATCAAGTCTATTGATAGATGCTTCGGGTAGAGAGAGCATTGCATTGTTAGTGTCACTTGTAGTGTCACCCTTAGATTCAAAGATGGATTGTAAGAGTCTTACCATTGTCGTAAGGGTTCACGTTTGTTTTGAGACAGGTTGTTGTTGCATTGGTTTTTGAAGTCAATGTATGGCTAGGACTGGTCCTTCCTTTTTACCTAGGCGCTCTGGGACACGATGTCCATAGGGTTCATTGTTGCATCACTTTTGTTTTCTGTAGTTTCATTTACTACCATGTTAGTAGTATGATTTATGATATTGTGATGCATGAGTAGGTGGAGGTCTATCCACATTTGCCTTCTTGTTGTGTGGCGATAGCATGCCTTTCTTATATGCTTCGAGATGCCATGTTGTTACTGCGCTTTAATGACATGCTTTTGTGTTTATGTGGAGATGTGCAGCATGTGCTTTTGATTTTCATCTATGTGAGTAGATTTTCTTTCGGGTAGTTGCATTCCTTGTCATATGCATGACTTCTAGGTTTGGTTTTCCCATTCGTTTCCATTGGTCGCACGTAGTCTGTATGCGGGTTTCCACAATGGTTTTGTGTTGGTTCGTGTTAGGGACTTCACAAGGAGTAAGTCTCTTCCTTCCGTTGTGTTGTGCACTGTTTTGGGGTTAGTTGGTTCATGAGGATCATCGTTGTTGTCTTGAGTCCTTGGAGAGGATTTGATAGATTTTGGTCGAATTACTTCCATGTAGGGGGTGAAGTCTTTGACCTTGTTATCTTTCATTTCAGAGATGGAGTCGTGGTGTTGTCCTTTTTTGGACTAGTGGTCCCCTTTCTTTCGTGTCTTCACTTGGGGAGTTCCTGCCGTGGTCGTTGACGGTTGTGGTGCTCAAAGTGAGTTGATTGATGTGAGATTCTTTTTCGGGGACTTATGTTCATATCATTGAGGATTTGTTTGATTCATGAGGTGAGCTCGATGCACTTTTGAGAATGTCTTTCAGAGACTTGTTTTCATTTTGGAGGCCTTGATGTGGTTGACTCTTAGGAAGAGTTTTGGAGGATCACTGTTAGATATGGCTTGTTGAGGAGTTTTCTCGTCCTAGTTATGACTAGGCATAGTTTTGAGGAATTATTGTTCCAGTGATGGTTCTTGGATTGAAATTGAGAAATTTTGATTTAGCTTGGTGATGCCAAGCATGGTTTTGAGAGATTCATTTTGTGACCTTGGTTGTTGGCATTTTGATGTGAGTGTCACTTAGTGGACTTGTATTTTGAGGATTTAGTTATCCGTGATAAGGTTGTGGATCTGATGTTTGATCATGGTGATTGGTCATGTAGTTGATCTGTTTCAGGGAGAGATGTAGGACTTTCGGTGGAATGTCTTGTGGTAAGTTTCGTTTTAATTTTTGGAGGTCTTGATTCGCTTCTCAGGCTTTGGATTCTCGATTGATGTTGTTGGTAGTAGCATTTTGAGACATTAGAGTAGTTGGTTTTGTTGTATTGAGGATTTGGAGCCTTAAACATAATGGTGCCTATGACATTATTGTCTGAGTTTAGGATTGGCCGAGATGGTCCGGAACATCTTTGGACCATATTCTAACTCTCACAGATGCCTGGTTCCCATATTGTTTTTGGCTATGATCGTTTTGTGACATTGATGTCATTGGTATCGAGAGGTTTCATAGGTAGACCTAGTGGGGGGAAGGTTATGAATTAGGGCCTTATACTGTCATACTACCGTACGAAGTTGTGTGTTGTGGGCGAGTACTAGCTGCCATCGATGCTACCTTACTGACGAGTAAGTGTGGGGGAGCACTAAGCACAGTCATTGCTACCACACATTTGAGTACGTTGTGGGCGGGTTCTGGTCGCTATTCGTACTGCCATGTTGTCTTTGTTCGGTACTTTGATTTGATCTGTGATGATCTTGGACTTCAATGGGTGGTTGTTTATGGATCAGTTTGGAGGTTCATCAGGAGGAATGCTTATAGTTGTTGTTTTCCATTCTTTTGTTTGACCTTGGATTCTGTGTGTAAGTTCAGACTTGTCGTGTGGCCATGTGGTCACTTTTCTTATGAGAGGTCATCTTATCAGGAGCATGTGGGTGCAAGTGACACTGGTTTGTGTGTTCTTTTCATCTTTGAGGTCACTAGTGTGGCGTGTTATGTGGGAAAGTCAGAGATGTACTCTGTAGTTATCCTGATTTCACCTTTTGTTGGTTGGGGCTGGATATCGGGTACGAAATCCCTTTAAGGTGGGAAGGTTGTAATAACCCGGATTTTCACGGATAATTTTTTTCCTTTGTCTTTCCTTTCTAAGTTCAGTTCCTCTTTGCTTGGTGTTGTCTCAAGTGCTCTGGAGTGATTTCTGAGACTCTTTTCTGTGGATTGACAATTTTCTTTGAGGACCGAGTCATTTCCACATTTTTCGTATTTCGACACTATACACTTTTCGTCATTTTCCCTATTTCGTCCTTTTCCCTATTTTGTCTTTTCTCCGTTTAACACTTTGTTGGCGTAACCACACTTCTTGTGTTCAGAGTTGGTTTTTGACTTCATGTATCTCCATCTTGAGTGGATTCCATGAAATACGTATTTTTACTTTTGCAAGAAAGTACTCTAGTTGCTCCCGGTGTCCATAGGGGCATAGACGCAAAGTTCTTTGAAATTATTTTCTTTTCTTGGGGTGTTTTTCGTAAATATCTTTTGAAGATATTTTATTTCATGGGTTTTTAAGAAAATTTTTTGGAAGATATTTTCATTCTGGGTCATAAGTACAATTTTCACCTTTTGGAGGGGCCATTGTGCAATTAATGAAAGTTATTACAAAATGTCTTTTTTTGAGTCAGGTCCTCGTACGGGATTCATTTTCACATTTCGTTGAGTTGTGTACTCTTGGAATTTCCTCCTGGTCGATGTTTTCCAGTTTTAGGGTTTTTGGCCCCGGTTTATGCCAAACTTGTTTTGGGCATCACTTTCTGCTTGGGACTCAGTTTTGGATGCCGTTTCTTCTGTTGTTCATATTTTATCATTTTAAATCTTTTTCATTCACAAAGTTTTGCCATTTGAGCACGTCTGCTCAAATTTTACTTTTTCGGACTTGGCAGGGCTCATTCGAGGCACTTTTTGAGATTTCTATAAAAGGGGGGTGAGATATTTCATTTTTCATCTTCTCCCCTTTTCATGCACGACCTGGAGCTCCCATGGCAGCCCAAGCGGTGCTGCCATCTTCTCTCTCCTCTTTTGGTTCACTTTTCCTTGATGGAAAGTCTTCGGCCTTTACGTTTGTTGTTCCCCTCGCCGTGCTCAACCTTTCCTCCCTATTAGAATTCAGTTTTGACCATTTCTTGAATTTGGTTTTGAGGTCAAGTTATGATTTTGATGGGGCTTTCATGGGGGTAATGTTCACGGCGTTGTCCCCGACAAAACCTAGTAGTTTCGTCGGATTTGGAGCCGTTCCATTTTGATGGCTTTTGAGATTTTCATCTCAAATTGAGGTAGGGAATGTTTTAGGATTTATATGTGTTGTATTAAGTGTTTCTCATGATTATACCACTTATATGTATGCCTTGTATCAAATTTAAAAAGTTGGTAATTTTTATTTCTTCGTATAAGATTTAAAATTTATGATGATATATAACTTTGATTTGAATTGTGGCATGCTAGAAAATCATGTTTTAATATATTTGTTAACATATATTAAATTGGTATTGATTGAATAAAATTGCATATTTTATTTAATATTTATCTTTTGTGAAAGATTAAATCTCATGGTTGTACCTTGCATGAAATTGACTTGTGATATGCTTTTAAATTATGTCTTGCCGTGTTGTTTAACATACTTCAATTTGAGAGCATTTGGACAAGTATGAAAATCTAGAGATTTTAATTAAAATGATTAATTAAAATCTAATTAAGGGTTCCATTGGCCTAATTAAGTGTTTAACTTGATATTTGTGATAACTATAACTTATGTTCTAGCATATGTTAATTGGGAACCATTTGATGTTGTTTTAGAAGTTAGGGATTTGATTATCATGATTTAATTAAATTCCACTTTATTGTTCTTATGGCCTAATCGAGTTTTGATGTGGTGTATGTAATGACCATGCTATATTGTTTATCATATATTAATTGGAGGCCATTTGATTGAGATTTGAAACCTAGAGAATTTAATTAGTTTATAGATTAAATTCTGTTTCTATGGTATTATTGATTAACTCATGTATTTGACACTGATAGTATGTTTAAAGAATAACTTTTGACTTCTAATGAATTTATGAATTTATGTTTTCAATATTGGATTATATTGTTATAGCGTGTAACGAATCGCACTTTGAAGATTCGACATTGTTATCCTATAGTAGTTTTGGATTTAGAGCATGTGTTGTGTGGATACAATCTACTTGTGCATGGAAGGTGACTTAGTGCATTATATAAATTACGTATAAGTTGTGAACTTATTTGATTATTTTGGAGTCTTGGAACATTGTTACTGTGATATGGCTAAAGCTCAGCTTTAGTGCGGGAGGTATGAATTCTCCCCAATTGAGATAGTGCGCACTAGGGTGGTCTTCCCAGCGGGTTAATGCCCGGAATAACCAATTTGTTCTTGGTTTAGTCCGAGATGTGATGTCCAAGTCTTCCACTATTTGTTTTCACATTCAATTCCAAGTTATCAATCGTGTTTATATTGTGACTGTGGTTTTGGCTATTGGCGATTTGATGTTGTTAAGTACATCCATACTAAATTGCTATATTTAGTTGATTTAGCATTTAGATTTCAAGATGATAACTTTGAGAATCTATATCTAGTTGCTTTGTGTAAGCATGTTTCTATCTGGTTGTTTTGTGTGAGCATGTTTCTAACTAGTTGCTTTGTGTAAGCATGTTATATCTTGTTACTATGTGTAGCATGCTCTTGTGTTGTTGAAATTTCATAAAGGATGTGTTTTATACTAGAAATGATCTTAGGTAGCTAGGATTCTCCCTAAGTCACACCTTTGACATAGACGTTAGGTGGAATGAACCATAATGATTAAATCATGTACACTTGTAAAACGTAGGTTGATACATGTTTATTTCCTACGAGTAGCTTTATGTTACTCACCCCTACGATACTAGGGCATATTTTAGGTACAGGATACAAGATTGGAGATTGCAATGGCTTGGGTGATTTGCTGAGTTGAGCTTCTTTAGAAGCATTCTTGTTCACATGCAAGTGTTAGCATGTTCATGATTTGTCTATGAAATGTAATTTTTCTAACTTGGAGGTTTGACATGTCAAATGTTGTAAATGTATTGTAATGAGGCCATAAGCCATTGTAGCACATCTATTTTATCATATTACATACACTTGCATGCTTACTTTGGCAAACAATACCTTCCTTGCTAAAACAAAAACTCTAAGTAGCATTTTTAGGGAGTTTTACCCTATTCTGTTATAGGGGCATTTTGGGTATTTAACAATGAGTTTTTTTCATTTTTCCTCGTGACTCACATAGAAAACTTGATTTTAAGGGGGGTTTCTTCTTTGTGTTTTTCCAGAAAACATCATCTTGGCCCTCAAAAATTAATATTTTTCCGAAAAATCCTTGCTGCCAGGTTTTGCAAATTTTAGTACAAATGTAGTTGGTACTATTCATCGACTTTTTTTTGAAAATCGTCACGACCGATTCGAAACTTTCAGAGGTCTTGTGGGTGTATTTTAAGGTTTCTTTTTCAATTTAGGCAATTTAAAAACCTCCCGAAGCCCTATTTCCAAAACTTGGGCAGTAGCTCGAATTATTTTTTTTCCTCTTAACCTGATTTTCTTGGGGGCATTCTGGGTATTTTACAATGCATTTTTTTTGTTTCCGTCTGTGATCGGGGTAGGAAACTTGATTTTAGGGGGGTTTCTCCTCATCGGGCCGTCACGACATCATTTTTGTTTTTGACCTTTCTACCCCGTCTAGACTCCAAATTGACTAAACTTTTTTTAAACTTGACTAATTCGCCATTGTCTTTCCAGCGATGTGCTCGATAGCACCTGAATCCACTTTTTGCAAAATAACCATTTTGCCCCTAGGTTCTTTTTGTCCGTTTTTGAAACGACACTTCTGCATTTGTTTCCTTTGGGTTTCGTGACCCCATTGAGGGTCACATTGGTGTCTTAGAGACGCATTATATCTCTAGAGACCGTTGTTGCACCTTTCGCTTCCACATTTCGGATCCATTATTGGGTTATCTTTTGGTCACCACTGACGCACCGGGTTTACAAAACTTGGGCAGTCACAGAAACCTACTTCGGGTTAGAAAAATCCCTTAGGTCACAAGAAAAATAATAAATCAAATAATTAAATAATAAATAAAAAAGTGACGAAAAATCGAAGAAGGAAAAAGAAGACACAGTCTTCACAACCTTCCCACCTTAAAAGGATTTCGTCCTCTAAATCCAGCCTCGACAAAATAGATGGCCAACCCAAGACAACTACGGAGTACATCTCCGAGTATCCCACACAACACGCCACATCGGCGATCCCAAAACTGAAAGAAAATGCACAAACCAATGCCACTTGCACCAGCGTGCTTTTGACACAACGCACACAACAGCCTCTGCCAAGCGTGGCCCCATCCCTATGTCATTTGCACCTACGTGCTCATGACATGACACACCCTCAAAGAATGATAACCACCTGGCCACACTACATATCAAATCTTAAACATCGAACACAACCCCAAAGGTGCACACAACCCATGAAGGAAATCCTATATCATTACCCAGCACATCGAATCCTAAGATGTCACAGTCTCTTAATCTAACCCTGTAAAAATCAAGTCATACTACCACATGACTAAACACCCAATCATCAAAAACAATACGATCTGTCTCCCAAATGTTTCGGCTCCAATAATATCACAGGAAGGCTAAACCTTGCCAATGATCATAATCAAAATACCATAGATCAAAGATCACCTAAATAACCAAAGATATAAACAAATACACAACTACAAGTCTAAAAAAAAATGGGGTCCAAAAATTAATCGGATCAAACCCTACAAAACCATCCAAATCACAAATCATTTAGTCAGCACACAATTATTCGTTATCACTATATCCTTAATGGAAAACCTTAATCCTCGCAAATACAACTATCTTAAACAGAAACCATTCAAGTGAAACTGTAATGACTCAATCATTTTCCTTCCTTTCATTTTCTCAGATTTTCACGGATATTTTTTTTTTTCCGTTGATCTTTTCTCTTCTGGGTTCAGTTTCTAATCACTTAATGTCATCTTGAGTGCTCGGGGATGGTATTTGAGACTCTTTTCCTTGGATTGACAACTTCCTTTGAGGACCGCGTCATTTCCACATTTTCATTTTTTGGACACTATTCACTTTTCGTCATTTTCCCTATTTTGTCTTTTCCTCGTTTGTCACTTTTTGTCACAACTTCAATTTTTGTGCTCGGAGTTAGTTTTTGACTTCATCTATCTTCATTCTAAGTGGTTTTCACAAAATACGTATCTTTACTTTTGCAAAAAAGTACTCTGATTGCTCCCGGTATCCATAGGGGCATGGATGCACAGTTCTTCAGAAACATTTCCTTTTCTTGGGGTGTTTTTCATAAATATCTTTTAAAGATATTTTATTTTAGGGGTTTCTAAGAAAATATTTTTGGAAGATATTTTCATTCTGGGCCAATTGTGCAATTTTCACTTTTTAGAGGGGCCATTGTGCAATTAATGAAAGTTATTGCAAAATGCCTTGTTTTGGGCCTAGATCCTCATACAGGATTCATTTTCACTTTTCGTTGAGTCGTGTATTCTTAGAATTTCCTTCTTGTTGTTTTTCTTCAGTTTCAGGATTTCTGACCACGGTTGTCGCCAAACTTGTTTGAGGCATATCGCTCTGCTCGGGACTCAATTTTTGATGACATTTCTTCTGTTGTTCATGTTTTCTCATTTCAGTTCTTTTTCATTCACAGAGTTTTTCTGTTTGAGTGCGTCTGCTCAAATTCAACTTTTCCGGACCCGGCGGGGCCCTTTCGGGACACTTTTAGGGTTTTTCTATAAATAAGAGGTCTTAAGAAGAAAAATCAGATTTTTCTCTCTCTTTCCTCTCTCTTGGCCGGTAGCTGTGGCAGCCAAGGGGCTTGGCTGCCACCCTTCTCTCTTTTTTTCCGGCCACTTCCCTTTAGTAAAAAGGTGTAATGCCTTAGTGTTTTATGTACGCCTTGACGTACTCTACCTTTCCCCCTTATTAGAATCCGTTTTTGGCCATTTTTTGAGTTGGGGTTTGAGGTCAAGTTGTGATTTTGATGGGCTTCCTTAGGATTCTTGTTCACCGTGTTGTCCCCGACAAAACCTATAAGTTTCGTCGGATTCGGAGCAGTTTCATTTTGGTGGGGATTTGAGATTTCATCTCAAATGGAGGTAGGGGATGTTTTAGGATTATGTATGTATTATATTGAGTATTTCCCATGATTATACAACTTGTATGCATGCTTTTGTTCATAATCTAGAATTTAATTTAATTATTTTTTATGATTAAGATTTAATTCTCATGATGATATGCAACTTAGAATTAAATTGTGGCATGCTAGAAAATTAAGCTTCAGTATGTTTGTCAACATATATTAAATTTGGATTATTTAGAAAAGAATTGCAACTTTTATTTAATATTTTTCTTTTGTGAAAGTTTAATTATCATGGATGTACCTCGCATGAAATTAAGTTATGATATGCTTTTAAATTAAGTCTTGGCATGTTCTTTAACATACTTTAATTTGAGAGCATTTGGATAAGTATAAAAATCTAGAGATTTCAATTAGAAGGCTTAATTAAAATCTATTTAAAGGTTGTCATTGGTTTAATTAAGTTTTTGATGTGGTATATGTAATGACTATGCTAAGTTTTTTAACATATATTAATTAGGGATCATTTAGTTGAGATTTAAAACCTAGAGAAAATAATTAGTTGATTTACTTAATTTCTGTTTCTATTGCATTAATGATTAATCATGTATTTGACATTGGTAGTATGTTTAAAGCATGATTTTAGACTTGTAATGGATTTATGAGTTTATGTTTTCAATATTGGATTATATTGTTATAGCGTGTAACGAGTCGCACACTGAAAATTCAACATGTGATGTTATTATAGCGTGTAACGAATCACACTCTAAAGATTCGACATTGCCATCCTATAGTAGTTGTGGATTTAGAGCATGTATTGTGTGGTTTCAACCTACTTGTGCATGAAGGTAGTTTCATGTACTTTTTAATACGTATATAAGTTGTCAATTTATTTATTTTGGAGTCACTTGGGACATTGGTACTGTGATATGGCTAGAGTTTGGCTTTAGTACGGGAGGTATGAGTTCTCCCCAATTGAGATAGTGTGCACTAGGGTGGTCTTCCCAGCAGGTTAATGCCCGGAATAACCATTTTGATCTTGGTTTACTCCGAGACGTGATGCCCAAGTCTTCCACTATTTGATTTCGCGTTCAATTCTAAGTTGACAACCAATGTTTAATTGTGACTTGTGGTTTTGGTTATTGGCGATTTAATGTTGTTAAGTACATTTACGCATTATGATTTTAAATGAACCATAGCATGCTTTTAATGTTGTTAAGTACATTTATGCATTATGATTTTGAATGAATTGTAGCATGCTTTTAATGCTGTTAAGTACATTTATGCATTATGATTTGTAAGGAATCATCGCATGTTTTTAATGTTGTTAAGTACATTTATGCATTATGATTTGTAAGGAATCATCGCATGTTTTTAATGTTGTTAAGTACATTTATGCATTATGATTTTGAATGAATCATAGCATGCTTTTAATGTTGTTAAGGACATTTATGCATTATGATTTGTAATGAATCATCGCATGTTTTTAATGTTGTTAAGTAGATTTATGCATTATGATTTGTAAGGAATCATCTCATGTTTTTAATGTCGTTAAGTACATTTATGCATTATGATTTCAAATGAATCATTGCAGGTTTTGATGTTGTTAAGTACATCTATGCTATATTATTCAAATGCAACTTAGGAATGATCCTATGGATTCATCTGGAACATAGATGTTAGGTGGCATGACCCACTTTTGTCGTTTTCATATTTTAGATTTCAAGTTAGTGACCTTGAGAATCTATAGCATGTTGCTTGTATAGCATGCCCTTATATTGTTGGAATTGCATGGAGAATGTGATTTATCTTAGAAATGATCTAAGGTAGCTTAGGATGCTCTCTGAGTCTCACCTTTGACATAGACGCTAGGTGGAATGAACCACAATGATTAAATCATGCAAACTTGTAAAACATTAGGTCGATGCATGCTCATTTCCTACAACTAGCTTTATGTTGCTCACCCCAAAGTTACTGGGGCATATTTCAGGTACAGGTTTCAAGATCTGGCGATTTGCACTTGCCTTGGGTGATTTGTAGATTGAGGTTTCTTTTAATGCATTCTCATTCACATGCAAGTGTTAGCATGTTTGAGTTTTGTCTATGAAATGTAATTTTTCTAACTTAAAGGTTTGACATGTCAAATGTTGTAAATAAATTGTAATAAGGCCATAGGCCATTGTAGTATGTTTAAAATACCATTTTACACTTGCATGTATATTCATATCATCATAAAATAACATGTAACGCAATTTGATCATGCTATAGGGGATCCATTTGAGACTAAGGAACTTCTCTTCATTTTTGGTGCGTTACAGGTTCATTCTTCACATTTCGACTTGTTTTGGTCGACCGGTGACTTATTTCGGTCGATCGATGCCCTTTTGAATTGTAATTAAACAGTATAAATCTAATTCTAGTAGCCATTTTTCATCTCGAGCCACAAACCGGTCGACCGGTTTATCATTTCGGTCGACCGAAATGAAGGCTCATTCTTTTCTTTTTCCTGGCTCACTTCGGCCGACCGAAGCTCCATTTCGGTTAACTGAAATGAAGCTGCCTTGTGGGTTTAGTTTGGTTTGTTGCCCAGACAGGTTAACTTCATTTGTTTGATCCCATAGGACCTTGTTGACCTTGTTTAACCCATCTAATGGCGTACGTGGTCTAGTTTGAACTAGATCTTGTTCCCTTGGGTGTCATTAGTGCCATAGGGTACCATTTGACCTTTTTATTCTAGTTTCTGCTTCCGGTTATTTCTTTGAGTTCTGTGACTTCATGGAAGGTCACATTGGTGTCTTAAAGATGATCTTTATCTCTAAAGACTTTGGTTTACCTTTCGCTTCCGCATTTCAGATCCGTTATCGGATCAACTTTCGATTCATCACTGACGCACCAGGTTGAAAATTTTGGGCTGTCACAGAAACCATCACGATAAACAAGCCCGACTCCCATAATCACTGCCAAGAGGAAATAATTAGACCCTTGACCCGACAATTTATTTGAACAAAATTGAACTAAGAAAAATGGTTGATCTGGCTAGTCCCTTCTGTCAATTCAGTTCAAACATCCATGTCATTCTTGTCCTCAGGTCGAACCCCGAATACAACTCTCATACGAGAACCTCCATTAAATCATAAAAGCAATAATATCTCCCAAAACCATGCTTGGCAACACTAAGCTGGAATAAAATTCCCCAAGTACATTTCTATCCCTATCAATCCTCATCATCAACCCATAAACAACTACCGAAATAATTGTTCATCAAAACCACGCCTAGTCATAACTAGAACGAGAAAACTCCACAAACAACCATATCAAATTGTGATCTTTCAAAATACCTTCAAAAAGTCAACTACACCCAAGTCTCCAAAACCCGAGACAATTCTCCAAAAGACATCCTAAAGGGAACATCAAGTTTACTCAATGAATCAAATAAATCCTTAATGATATGGATGCAAGTCCCCGTAAAATGACCTCACATCAAACCACTCACACTGAGCACAACAACCTCACTAGCAACTAAAGCCTAAACTCCCTAAGGGAAAACACGAAATGAAATCACCTTTGAAATGAAAGATAGCAAGGTCACAGACTTCACCCCCTATGTGGAAGTAAGTCGACCCAAAATCAATTAAATCCTCACCAAGGACTCAAGACAACAATAGTGATCCTCACAGATTAACCAACCCACAACTATGCACAATGCAATGAATGAAAGAGACTCACTCCTTGTGAAGTCCCTATCACGAACCAAAAAAAAAAAGAGAAACCTTATTCTCCAACAAGTGTCAATAAGACAAACACGAAAAATGACGCATTTTTCCCACCTTAGGAAAGTGGAAAATGCCAAAATGAAACAAGATGTGGTAACTCCCTAACAAAGAATTCCACTACGAAACCACTGCAGAAGCTTGAAAAACCTTACGTTCAAACAAAAGGAACACGACACTAGCTCGTGCTCTCTCAAAATGAACAAAATGAAAGTCTCGCCTAGACACCACATGTCATGCGAAACAAAACAGTGGTAACACTAAACATGGCAATCAATGCATGTGATAAGGGAATGCACTATTTTAAAGACAAATATACTCATATAAGTAAACGCAATGATATACGTAACATGTCTGCACGTAGGCACAAAAGCATGTCACTAAAGCACAACAACAACATGGCATCTCTAGGCATACATGTAAAGAATGGGAATGGAATGCGAATACCATACGATAAGAAGACAAATGTGGACACACCTCCACCTACTCATGTAACAAGGTCGCTTTCAAGTGCCAAAATATGTGTAGTGAGAGTGCGAATCAAGAAAGCCTTTTAAGTCAAGTTTAAATTTATAAAAGCCCCTACCACTACCACTGCTACTACTAATATAGCAAGAGTGAGTAGGGATCGTCCCAAGGGATTTGCAAAGTACTCCGAAATCAATATTGGATTAGTAGGTCGAATGATCAAATAGGGGTTTGGTTGGTTGAATTACACTATTGATTCAATTAAAAAGAAGTAATTTAAATGACAATCTAAAGGTTAAGGTAAAAAGAATTAGAGAAAGGTCTTGGGGCTTAGAGTTTACCACTAAGCTTTTCCTCATTAAACACTTAGCATTTGCCAATTTAGGGGGATTTCAAGTTGTAAACCAAATGTGTGTGTGTGATTAATTGAAAACTAAACATGGTTGACAAATAAGCATAAATTATCTAATCAATCTAGTGAGTAGCATAACGTATCAAATCTAGCAATTAACCATTCAATGAAACCACAATTAAAACACACACAAAAATCTAGAGAAATGTACTACTTGCACTCATAAGCATGGATTATCAAAAACAAGAATGGAATGTTAACCTATCTAGGAATTTAAAGCAATTACACTACAATTACTCTAATGACAAGGAAATTAAACTAATTAAGCTAATGAAATAGCACAATCCATCAAGAAATAAGCATGATCCATCAAAAAAATCACAAGAGTAATCAATTAAGCAGTATACCTTGACCATCACTAGATTTATATTTCCAACACAAATAGATATGCATCAAACTCATGAAACCTAATGATAAGCACATGATGTAGTACCCTTAATTTTCATAAGAATATAAAAGGGATTTAATTATTTATTTTATTGTATTTTATGTGCTTACGTGGCTATGTACTTATGTGGCTACATGATTATATGTTTATTTGTTTTAATTGCTTATGTGATTTATTTGATTGAAATGGGTGTTTTGCTTGCGTAAATGATGTGTGATTTAATTGTAATTATTTGTTAGGATTAAATGATTATATTGTTTTATATTTTATTTTATTTTCATTTTAAAATGAATGGATTTGGATAGTAGTAATGGACCAACCCAACGGATCGCATGAACTACTTCGATAGGAAGCTAATGGGTACAATTATTTACCCATGTATGGGGGTACATATATATATGGGTATATATGTATATAAGGAGATTATAAATATAATAATTATTTTTATTATTATTAATAGTTAATAATAATCAATATAGTCAGTATATATATATAGTTATAAGTTAATTATTATATTATATTATATATATATATATATATATATATATACGTCTATGTATCACATTAGACTTAGGTTATATATATATATATATATATATATATATATATATATATATATATATATTTATATATATATATATGTATGTATATTGTTTTTATTTTCTTTTTCTTTAATTTTTTTCACTATTGGCAGACTTGTTTTACATATAGGATTAAGGTTTGATTTATAACCTATATATATACACCAGTTTAAGTTTGTGAGAGGAGGCTAGGTTTTATATACGTGTTATATTATACCTAGAGAGGAAGAGTTTTACAAAGAGAAAGAGAGGAAATTGAGAGAGAGAAGAAACTAGGGTTTGGCTAAGAATCAAGGACCGAGCCAAGGAGGGAAGTTGGGGGCTTGCTCGTGGACTAGGACCGAGAAGTAGAGAGGGTTCTACAACAATCAAGGTCACCGAAAAACCTAGGAAGAAGATGGTTTCAAACCGAAACCTTAAAGGCAAGTTCTTCTCTTACTCTTTCCCTTAGACTTCGTGTTCTATATAGGCCTAAGTTAATTCCAGGAACTAATCAGAATTTAATTAATTAAGTATGCATGCTTAAAATTGATTTAAATCTAATTTTATGTATTGTTTTGTGTTCTTGATTAATCTTGAATTAAATTGCATAATAGTTTGTTTAAAACTATGTTTAAGATGCATATCTACTTTATATAATTATATGGAATTATTCAGGACATAGTTCAGAACCTTAGGAACATTAACAATGGAGAATGAGAATAGAGGGGTTGAAGGTCACCGGAGATGGAGAAGGTGGGTTGCAACAGGTCGAGAGCCAGCTCCCAAGGGGAGAAAGCCGGGTCCTTCGGCAAGAAATCACGGCTCTTAGAGGAGAGAGCCGACTCTATGGAGAAAAGAGCCGGCTCTCTTTCGAAGAAAGTTGTCTCCTTTGTTGGAAACTCACCTGTGTGTGGGTTTTTACTACTGTGGTTGGAATTTGAAGATCTAGGGTCACTTTGGAAGGTTATAGGGGTTTTAAATAATTTAAAATCAGTAGATCAAAATCCCAGAATGCATAATTTGTGCTCTTACGCTAATAACTTGAACAATATAGAATTTTAATGAAATTGGCATATTATTAAAGGATAATTTCATTGCTTAATATAATTTTGGCAATTTAATTGGATAATATGTGATTTTTATTGTGTAGTAACAGTATAATATAATCATGGATTGTTTCTAATATTGTTACACTAAAGATTAATCAGTATGAAATTTTAATTAAATTTGCATATTGATAATGGAGGATTTAATTGCTTTAAACTATTTAAGCAAGTTAAATGGAGATTATATGATTTTAATCTTGTGTTGTTTGCATAATATGATTCTTTATATCTGATTATTATTATGCTCATTCCCGGATTTATTGATGTATTATTTTATTTCTTTCATCAATAATTGGATTGTATGGATGTAATGCACTGGTATGGGACGGTGGCATTCTAGGGACGGATTAACTTATCAGTTAAGTCCAACCTATTTTTATGTAAAGGGATAGATTAACCAAAAGAATGTTAAGTCCTACCTATATTCAAGTCAGATCAGCTGAACAAGTTGAATGGCTTGTAGAGGATTAATTATAGAGGATTACTTGTAGAAGATTAATTATAGAGGATTACTTATAGTTGGATTATATATATATAATTATGATGCCATGATATGAGCTTGAGTCTCAGGATCATGGTTAGGGTGCGTATATTACCAGGGATGTGTAGCTGGATATAGTGGTTCGTTATGTGCCCTGGTAGGTTTAGGTACTCATGCCCACTATATGTGCGTTTTGTATGTTGCCTACTATTTAGGTTGAGGTCGCCCTATAGTCCAGTGAGGTTCCTTAGTGTGTGTATATATATATATGAACTAATTGTCATTGTTAGATTGACTAGGATGTATATATGTATCGAGTCTCTGCTTGGACTATAGTTGTAAGACCCCGATACAAAAAAATTAATTTCGTTAGCATAATTTAATTTTAATTTGACATGATTTATATATGAACATTGTATGGACTAGTTTATTTTGTGAAGTTTATAATTTGTGTCAAGCTTATTATTGACACCTAATTGAAAATAATAATAGTAATATAATTAATAGTGGTGGAATAAGTGATTTGTTTGTGTTGGTGGATTACCATGAAATGGGTTTGTATACTAAGGTTAAGTGCTAAAGTTAGTAAAAAATGGAAATGGTGTGATGATTTGAAAACTAATTTTAATTTATACTATTATAACAGTATACTTACATTTAAAGCTTATAGGCTTTGTAGTTTCACCAAGTCTATGTATACAGGTAAGTTTTTGGGCCAAGTCAGGCCCACATCCCACCTACACATATGTATGTAATATAATTAGTTCTAAAAGCTTCCTTTGGGAAAGCTGTTATTAACCAGCATGCATGAGTCACGAAAAAGGGAAATCAAAGTGAACACTGAAGTGACACGTGTGCGTAGATGTGCTACCATATAAGTGGTGTGGGTGTTCACTGAATGGGAACAGTAGTGTTTGCCTTTGTGTTATGTGATACAATAAATTGGATTGAGATAAATATTGAGAAAATAGCTTGTAAACCGACTTTCATCACAGTGTTTTATATCCTTATGCATCACCTATTTCTTGATTGTTAAGAGACAACAACAAAGTCTAGAAATAACAGATAAAATAGTGAGCTTAGAGAAGTCTAAGCCGGACCAACGAAGAGAATATGGAGAGGGAAAAGAGTGAGAAAGGAAGAGAGAAAAGGGAGAAAGGAAAAGAAGAAGGTTGTTGGGTTGTTGTACGGAAATAGTGAGGTGAGAAAATTGGTATTTTTGATTTGATAGTAGAAGTTATTTATTTATTTAAATTTCAGTTATATTTTATTTATTCTACTCGTAATTAATTGCTTCAATTGTGGTCTTGTGTGAATTAATATAATTGTAAATTTACTCAAGTTCATTGGAGGAAAATTTAATCTAATTATTTATGATTATAAATTGTGATTACAATTGCAGAGGAGTTGAGATTTATTATGGAAGTGATAATTGTGATTTAATTCTCTTTAGAAAATAGATATAACTTGGTTATAATGTTGTATAGGCAAGGAGAAGAAGACGGAAGGTACAACCATATGAAAGGACAACTAATAATTTGAAAAGAGGCAAAGGTGAGTGTACTCACTGGAAGTTTATACGTAGATGTATTTAATTGACGTATTAAAGCTGTTTATGTGAAATGAAGATGAATATATATAACTTGATGATATTATATAAGGTCCATACTATGGCCTGGAAGGAGAGTACTATATTAAATAAGGTCCATACTCTGGCCAAGAAGGAGAGTACTCTATTTTAAATAAGGTCCATACTCTGGCCTAGAAGGAGAGTACTATATTATATAAGGTCCATACTCTGGCCTAGAAGGAGAGTACTATATTATAAAGCATGTAATATGTTAATGAAGTTTAATTGAAGCAATCAGATAATAACTATTGATATTACTCTGATGTAGTAATGTTGCATTCACTGGGCTTTAAGCTCACTCCTTCCATATTTTTATTTTTCAGGTATCAGTTTGTGTAACGACCCGGTCATTTGCCTTCCTTTCCTTTTTCCTGAAATTTTACGAATGAATTTTTTTTTTCGTTTAATTTTCTTTTCTGAGCTCTGTTTCGTGTCGCTTAGTGTCATCTCGAGTGCTCGGAATTGGTTCCTGAGACTCTTTTCCGTGGATTGACAACTTCCTTTGAGGACCGAGTCATTTTCACATTTTTCGTTTTTCGACACTATGTGCTATTTCGTACTCTTCCCTATTTCGTCTTATCTCCGTTTGTCAGTTTTTGGCACAACCTCACTTTTCAAGCTCGGAGTTGGTTTTTGACTTCACGTATCCTTATCGTGAGTGGTTTCCACGAAATACGTATCTTTACTTTTGCAAGAAAGTACTCTGGTTACTCCCGGTGCCCATAGGGGCATGGATGCATAAATCTTTGGAATTAATTTCATTTCTTGGGTTGTTTTTCATAAATATCTTTTGAAGATATTTTATTTCAGGGGCATCTAAGAAAATATCTTTTGGAAGATATTTTCATTCTGGGGCAGTTTCGCAGTTAACCCTTTTTGTAGGAGCCATTGTGCAATTAACGAAAGTTATTGCAAATGTCTTGTTTTGAGCCTGGATCCTCATACAGGATTCATTTTCACATTTCGTCAAGTTGTGTACTCTTGGAATTTCCTCCTGGTCGATGTTTTCCTATTTCAGGATTTCTGGCCCCGGTTTTCGCCAAACTTGTTTTGGGCATAACTTTCTGTTCAAGACTCAGTTTTTGATGTTGTTTCTTCCGTTGTTCATATTTTATTATTTTGAATCTTTTTTGTTCACAAAGTTTTGCCATTTGAGCGCGTCTGCTCAAATTTTACTTTTTCGGACCCGGCGGGGCCCGTTTGGGGCACTTTTTCAGATTTCTATAAAAGGGGGGTGAGATATTTCATTTTTCATCTTCTCCCCTCTTCATGCACGACCTGGAGCTCCCATGGCAGCCCAAGGGGTGCTTCCATCTTCTCTCTCCTCTTTTGGTTCACTTTTCTTTGATGGAAAGTCTTCGGCCTTAACGTTTGTTGTTCCCCTCGCCGTGCTCTACCTTTCCCCCTTATTAGAATTCAGTTTTGACCATTTCTTGAGTTTGGTTTTGAGGTCAAGTTATGATTTTCATGGGGCTTCTTGCGGATTCTTGTTCACGGTGTTGTCTCCGACAAAACCTCTCGGTATCGTCGAATTCGGAACACTTTTATTTTGGTGGGCCTTTGGGATTTTCATCTCAAATTGAGGTAGGAGATGTTCTAGGTTTAATTCTTGTTATATAGCATGCTTGTGATGCTTATACTACTTGTTTGCATGATTAAATATAAAATCTAGAGATTTTATTATTTATTTTTCTTGTACGGGATCTAATTTTCCCGGTTGCTTATAACTTGGTTTAAACATGTAGCATGATTTTATATTGCCCCTTGATATGCTCATTGTCGTGTATTAAAATTGGAACATTTGAATAAGTATTAAAGATTTTATTTAATATTTATCTTAGGTGAAAGATTAATTCACATGGCCTTAACTAGCTTGAAATTAATATGTGTTAGCATATTACATTAGGCCTTAGCATGCTCTTCAACATAGTTGAAATTGAAAGTAATTGGAGGTGTTTTGAAAATTAGTAATTATTAATTAATTTGCCCCGAGTGCACTATTCACTCCATTCGAATTCTGACTTGATATTCTTGATCTACATGCC
Organism: Cornus florida; assembly: GCF_030987335.1. Lineage (NCBI taxonomy): Eukaryota > Viridiplantae > Streptophyta > Magnoliopsida > Cornales > Cornaceae > Cornus > Cornus florida. The sequence continues at coordinate 70,722,031 of NW_026775577.1, forward strand.
ATATAGCTTCACATATATTTGATTTAGAATATTCGGTGAGGTTTTGAAACCTTTTATTTAATTAAATTCCATGTTTAAGATTTAATCCTCATGGTGATATACAACTTGGAATTGTATTGTGGCATGCTAGAAAATTAAGCTTAGGTATAGTTGTTCACATATATTAAATTGAGATTAATTGCATGAGAATTGGAACTTTTAATTTATATTTAACTTTAGTGAAAGTTTAATTCACATGGTCTTAAATTGAATGAAATAAACTTGTAATGTGATATTACATTAGTTCTTGGCATGCTTTCCAACATAGGTTAATTTGAGAGCATTTGGTTAAGTTTGAAAATCAAGAGATTTTAATTAAAAGAATTAATTAAAATCTATTTTGTGGTCCCATTAGCTTAATTAAGGTTTTAACTTGATATTTGTATTGGCCATGACTTGTTTACTAGTATATATTAATTTGGGACTATTAGAAGTTGTTTTAGAACCTTGGTAATTAAATTAGCATGATTTAATTAAAGTTCTACTTTGTTGTCCCAACAACCTAATTGAGTTTTAGAATGGATATAGGTGATGACCATACCATGTCCTTTAACATGTATTAAATTGAGGTTATTTGGAATTAAATCGGAATCTAGAGAATTTAATTGTGTTTATCTATTTAAATTCTTTCAATTTGCTCCATGATCTAGTTATGTTTTAGAAGTGGTTTCTATATTCAAATCATAGACTTAGACTTGTTGTATATTCATTTGGTTATGTTTTGAGCATTGGATAACATAGTTGTTATGTTTATACTCATGAGAATATGTTTTCCTTATTGAATATATTGTTGCCTTGTGTAATGATTTGCACATTTCGTATTTAACATCATTCATGCATAGCATGTAACGAATCGCACACTGAAGATTCGACATTCATCACATCATATTAGTTGTGGACTTAGAGCATATATTGTATAAGTTTCCAAATTTGGTTGTGCTTAGTAGATAATTGATTATCTTGCATATTCCTGTTGATATATGCGTTGTTGCACAACTTGTTGATTTTGGAAACTTAGGGATGTCGTTGTTTGACTATGGCTAGGACGTGGTTCTAGTACGGGGGATAGTCCCTCTATATGGTCTAGTGCGCACATAGGGAGATTACGCATGGGCTAGTAACCCTAAAGTAACTATGTTGTCGGTCTGATCCGGCGTGACGTCCGAGTATCCACTTTGTTTGATTTCGCATTTCATTTTCAAGTTGATAACTAGATGATATTGTAACTTGTTGTTTCTTATTTGTCGTTCCATTTTAAGTTACAGGATGTTAACTTTGCGAAATTGTGCTTTATGCGTTGTATTGGAAGTTCCAATGTTGGTTAAATTGCATCGATATTGAAAATCGTGTTTTGACGTTCTAATAAAGCTTAGGATTGATCCTATTGATTCATTTATAACAGAGACGTTAGGTGGCATGAACCACTACTGTTATTTTGTGCTTTAGATTCTAAGTTGATGGCTTTGAGAACTTAAACCTTGTTGCATTGTATAACATGCTCTTTTGTTGTTGAATTGCATGGATAATGTGATTCTTGTTAACTTGTATTCAAATATGCTTTTGTCATGTTGTATGGATTACTCTAGACCTAGTTCAATTAAATTGAAAATGCAATTCATGTTAATCTATGCTCAAGCATTCTTCTTGTCGTGTTCTTTGGATTATCCCAACCATGATTCGTTTCATACACGTATGTATATCATGATTCTTGTTGCTTAGACTCTAAGGTAGCTTAGGATGCTCCCTGAGTCTCACTTGGACATAGACGTTAGGTGGCATGAGCCCCTTTAACATGTTTCACCTTAAGGTGATAAATTTGTAAAATGCTAGGTCGATGCATGCTCATCTCTTACGAGTAGCTTTATGTTACTCACCCCTACGATACAAGGGCATATTTCAGGTACGAAGACTTGGTTCATGAAGCCTAGCATTCCTTAGATGTCGTGTAGCTTTCAAGTTTCCATTTCATGCAAATGTTAGCATGAAATGTCATTTTGTAGACTTATATGTCAAAATATGTATATTTGATTCCATGTATGTAATGTGTACTTAAGTACACTCCTTTCAATGTATTTGATATGTATGAGATGAGGCCGGAGGCCAATGACATGTGTATTGTATTTTATACAACTTTTTAACTTCATGAAATATTATGAAAACCTTGAAAAATCGCAAGTCATTACTTCACCATGGTTGCATCGGGTGTGGGAATTCCATTTTCATTCTTTCATAGGGTCTTATTAATCTTGTATGAAGTGTGGCCAAGGGCCAAACGGTCATTTGATCCCGTTTTGCATTTTTGGATTCCATGTTTTCCCTTCCAAGTCTATTTTTGCCTTTTTGCCCGTTGGGGGGTCAGATTTTGCATCGGCTATATTTTTAAGCCATGGACCATTGTAGTGCATCTAAATAGGTAAGTTACATTTGTGTGCATAGTCGTTTCCGGGCAAAACCTCATCGTTTGTGTTTTGAGCCTTTTGTGAATTCATTTCGCATTTTTTTTGCATATTCTGATCTAGGGGCATTATGGACCTTTCACATCAGTTTTATTTTCTTCTTTTGACATGGTTGAATAGAAAACATGATTTTAGGGGGGGTTTCTTCTTCGTGTTTTTCCAGAAAATGTCGTCTTGGTACCGGAAATCCCTCGTGAAGTTTCAACTTCCAATTTTCATTTAGCAGCTTTATGACCCTCTTGTTCAGTTCTGATCTAGGGGCATTTTCGGGATTTCACAGTGAGTTTTTTTCGATTCCGTCCGCGATCTCGGGTAGAAAACTCGATTTTAGGGGGGGTTTCTTCTTCGTGTTTTTCCAGAAAAACTCGTCTTTACCTCCGTTTCAAGCCTCAGTTCTGGGCAGATCAAAAAAAATGTAGCAGCAACCAAGGGCTGCCACCAGCCATGTCTTTGGGCGCCGGCGTGCACCCTGGTGGGCTCGCGCATGGGCGCCGTGTGCGCCATGGCCCCTCGTCGGGCCGCCGCGACGTCAATTCTTCTTTTGGGCTTTTCTCCTTCGTCCAAACTCCGATTCAAGTGAATTTTTTTTTGAACTTGACTAATTTTTCGCTGTCTTTCCAACGGTGTGCTCGGTTCCACCTGGTTCTTCCTAGATAATTACCAGTTTACCCTTTTTGCTTTAAGTGCTTGTTTTTCTTCGTCATGCCGTTTCTCCTTCGCTCGGACTCCGAATCATGCGATTCTTGAGTCCATCTTGATTAGTCATTCATTGTCCTTCTAGCGGTGTGCTCGGTGGCACCCGAATCTATAGTTTTCAGAAATGACTATTTTGCCCCTTGGGACTTATTTGTCATATTTTTGATCTTTTGCTTCCGCATCAGTTCTTGTTGAGTTCCACGACCTCATGGAAGGTCACTTTGACTCCTTAGAGTCTTGTTTTCTGTTTTCGCTTCCGCATTCGGATCCGTTATCGGATCATCCTTGCGGTTCATCACAGGACACGCTAGCCTAAAAACCAGGGTCATCACAGTTTGGGTTGCTACTTCTAGGTCTAGAGTCTTGGGTGTGAATGGGGAAAAGAACAATAGAACATCTTTTGTTTAAGATGTAAATATTGTAGTAGAACTTAATATTGTGACTTGTAGTTACTTGTTTAGTTTTAGAACTTATAAGGAGGATTTAGCTATTTTTTTAATTATAAACTATTAAAGAGGCACTCTGATGTAGGATGACGTTATGGGTGAATGAGGTTAATGCAGATGGTTAGATGCATCCCAAGTTGTTCAATTTATTACATAGTGTAAATTGGGTTAGGGTATGACAACTTTTGGTATCAGAGCCTATGTTTTCTAGGTTCCAGAGGTCATAAGAGTCTAAACTGGCAGTGGCAGTAAGAAATGTGTAGTAGAGTCATTTATTTGACTTCATTTTATACTAATAGATATATGTGGTGATTATGTATCATATATATGTCGTTATATTTGAGATTCATTGCAGATAAAAAGAAATGGAAAGGGAAAGTGGTTATCATGGAACTGAGGGTGAAGCCACTTATGTTCCTGTTGAGACTGAAGTGGAACAACCTATTCAGGGTGGTATGAGAAGAGAACAGGAGTACTTAACTGGTATGTAGAAAATGGAGAAGGCTATAACAGACTTGGCAGAACAAAACAAACAATCTATGGCAAGTCAAATGATTATATAAGAAAGGCTGGAAAGACAACAGAAAGGGAAGAAAGGCTCAGATTATGAGAGGTTTATCAAGTTAACACCCCCAGAATTTCCAGGTACTACCAAACCAGAAGAAGTAGAGGGGTGGGTAAGAAGAATGGAATCGATATTTGCAGTGATGGGTGCAGCAGAAGACCAGAAGGTAAACTTAGCTGCATTTATGCTCAAAAATGAAGCTAGTTATTGGTGGGACACGACAAAACATTTGTTGCTCACTCCAGGAGAGAAAGAGGTGATATTCTGGAATCCATTTGTTAAAGCTTTTTATGAGAAATATTTCCTTCCAATTTACAGAAAAGAGAAGGAACAGGAGTTTATTCTCCTAAAACAAGATAGAATGTCTGTAATTGATTATGAAGTTAAGTTTACTGCTTTATCGAGGTTTGCACCCAAGTTTGTACAGAATGAAGAAGATAAATGTACAAAATTCCAGGATGGTTTAGAGGTGGCTATTAAGTCCAGAGTTTCAGTATTTGAGGAAACAGATTACAACAGACTTGTGAATAAAGCCATGATTGCCGAAAGGGATGTGAAAGAATTGCAAGAAAGAAGGGAACAATACAAAAGAAATAGATTTGAGTCATCACAATCAAAAGGAGGTGAAGGAATTTCAAGTCAGAAAAGTCAAAGGTCGCGATATGGAAGGGGAAGGGGTAGTGAATCTCAAGGGCAGACATCAGGTATTAGAAGAGGTCAAGGGTTTTTCGAACAACAATCTGTACAACAAGGTAGCTTTGGAGGACGTGGTACTGGCAGGGGGTGTTTTCAGTGCTGAAGGGAAGGCCACCAGAAGAAAGATTGTCCTATGTTGAAAGCAGAAGAGTGCTATCATTGTCATCAGCCGGGTCATCAGAAAAGAGATTATCCTATGTTGACAAGAGTGACCTCAGTAGGTAGTGTTGTTGGTTCTGGTAGAGGAGTTGCACAGGGGAACTCGTTAAGAGGAGGTAAAGGTGCTACAAATGGTTCGTAAGCCTAGGGAAGAGTGTTTGTTATGACACTTTAGGATGCTCAAGCAACACCAAAAGTGGTGACTGGTACACTTTCTATTTTGGATAGAAATGTTAGTGTTCTTATTGATCCTGGCTCCACCCATTCATTTGTTGCATCATCTATTGCTATGCATTTGGGTAGACCACTTTCATCATTAGATAGTAAATTGTTTATTTCTACACCAATGGGGGAAATGGTATGTAGTGGTTGCAAATGAATATCGGGATTGTGTGTTACAATTGGGAAATAGACAGTTAAAGGTAAATTTGATACCGTTGGGTATACTAGATTTTGATATCATTTTGGGTATGAATTGGCTGTCTGCGTATCATGCTTCAATAGATTTTTTTGGAAAGAAGTTGTATTTCAGATACCAGGGGAGCCAGAATTCAGATTTATCAGGGAAAGAAATGTTATGCCGAACTGTCTCATCTCAGCTATACAAACCAGAAAGTTGTTGAAGAAAGGGTGTCAGGGTTATTTAGCTTATGTGGTTGATACTGAAAATAAAGATGTGACACTTGAAAATATACCGGTGGTAAGGGAATTTACAGATGTGTTTCCAAAAGAATTACCGGGGTTGCCAGTGGACAGAGAGGTGGATTTTACCATTGAGTTGGTACAGGGAACAACTCCAATTTCTATCGCTCCGTATCGAATGGCACCGACAGTATTGAAAGAGTTAAAAGTACAGTTGCAAGATATACTGGTTAAGGGCTTCATTCAACCTAGTATTTCACCATGGGGTGCACCAGTGTTATTTGTCAGGAAGAAGGATGGTACTATACGGCGGTGTACTGATTACAGACAGTTAAATAAAGTAACCATCAGAAACAAGTATCCATTACCGCGAATTGATGATCTGTTTGATCAGTTGCAAGGGGCAAGGGTGTTTTCTAAGATTGATTTGAGGTCAGGATATCACCAGTTGAAAGTAAAGGATAGTGATATTTGGAAAATTGCTTTTCGAACTCAATATGGTCATTATGAGTTTTTGGTAATGCCTTTTGGGTTAACCAATGCTCCAGCGGTGTTTATGGATTTAATGAATCGAGTATTTCATCCGTATGTTGATTCTTTTGTTATTGTCTTCATCAATGATATTTTGATTTATTCTCGGAGTGTGGATGAACATGAAAAGGATTTAAGAATTGTGTTACAGATTTTACGGGAAAAACAACTCTTTGCTAAGTTCAGCAAATGTGAGTTTTGGCTAAATAAAGTGGTATTTTTGGGGCATGTAGTATCTGGGGATGGTATTTATGTTGACCCATCAAAAGTGGAAGCAGTGGTGAAATGGGAAAGGCCTACTAATGTGACAGAAGTCAGATTTTTTCTGGGATTAGAAGGTTATTACTGGAGGTTCATCCAAGGGTTTTCTAGTATCGCATTGCCATTGACAAAGTTGACCCAGAAAGAAGTAAAGTTTGTGTGGGGTGAGGAATGCCAAAGAAGTTTTGAATAATTGAAGAAAAAGTTAACGTTAGCCCTAGTGTTAACTATTCTGTGTGGTGGTGAAGGTTTTGTGATTTACACTGATGTTTCACATCAGGGTCTGGGATGTGTTTTGATGCAAAATGGCAAAGTAATTGCATATGCTTCTAGACAATTGAAGAATCATGAATTGAATTATCCTGCACATGACTTGGAGTTAGCTGTTATTGTTTTTGCTTTAAAATTATGGAGGCATTATCTGTATGGTGAAATTTGTGAAATATTTATTGATCATCAGAGTTTAAAGTATTTGTTTACACAGAAGGACTTAAATTTGAGACAGAGGCGTTGGATGGAGTTAATCAAAGATTATGATTGTAATATCCACCATCATCCTGGAAAAGCCAATGTCGTAGCAGATGCCTTGAGTAGGAAGTCTTTAGGGAGACTATCTTGTGTACAGTGTGCACGGGTGGCAAATATTATGGAATTGAGACTGATGGGAGTTAAATTGACAATTACTAATAAAGGAGCATTGTTTGCACATGTTACGGTGAGACCTTTGTTGCTGGATAGAATTAAAGAGTTGCAAATTCATGATGTATTCCTGGATAAGAAAAGAAAAGAAGCTCAAGAGGGTATGCAAACTGAATTTACAATTAGGGATGATGGGATTTTGTATTTTAAAAGTCGAATTTGTGTTCCAAATGATGTTTCCTTGAAAAAAGATATTTTAGATGAAGCCCACAGTTCTATATATGCTATGCATCCGGGGAGTACTAAAATGTACAGGGATTTGAAAGAATACTATTGGTGAACAATATGAAGCGTGAAATTGTAGAATTTGTAGCAAAGTGTTTGATATATCAACGAGTGAAAGCTGAACATCAGAAACCAGCGGGGTTGTTGTAGCCGTTACCAGTTCCACAGTAGAGATGGGAGCATGTAACCATGGATTTTGTGACGGGACTTCCAAGATTAAAACGAGGATATGACTCCATTTGGGTGATAGTTGATAGATTGACCAAATTAGCTCATTTTCTAGCCGTGAAAACTACTTATTCTACAAAGGAATATGCTCGTTTGTATGTTGATGAGATCATATGTTTGCATGGAGCTCCAGTTTCTATTGTTTGTGACAGGGATCCGAAGTTCACTTCGAGATTTTGGTGTAGTTTACATGAAGCCATGAAAACTTCTTTGAAGTTTAGTACATCTTTTCACCCGCAGGTGGATGGGCAATCAGAACGAACTATACAGATTTTGGAAGATATGTTGAGAGCTTGTGTGCTGGATTTCAAAGGTAGTTGGGATGACTATTTACCGTTGATTGAATTTGCTTATAATAATAGTTATCAGTCTACTATTGGGATGGCACCATATGAAACATTGTATGGGAGGAAATGTAGAACTCCATTGTGTTGGGGTGAAGTGGGTGAAAGAAAGTTATTGGGTCCAGAATTAATTGAACTTACAACAGAAAAAGTGAAGGTAATTCAGTAGCGTATGAAAATAGCACAAGATAGACAGAAAAGTAATGTGGATGTACAAAAAAGAAGGGATTTGGAGTTTGAAGTTGGTGATTTTGTTTTTCTTCAAATTTCTCCTTGGAAGGGTATTATGAGGTTTGGGAAAAAAGGTAAATTAAGTCCCAGGTACATTAGACCATATAAGATTCTGGAACGGATAGGAGCAGTAGCGTATCGGTTGGAATTACTAGAAGAATTATCAAGATTGCAAGACGTTTTCCACGTGTCTATACTTCAGAAGTATATATCAGATCCATCTCATGTTTTAATTGTGGAACCGATGGAGTTGAAGGAAGATTTGACTTATGTAGAGGAACCGGTACAAATTTTGGATCACCGAGAGCAAGTGTTGCAGAATAAAACTATATCACTGGTAAAAGTATTATGGAGAAGTCACACGATTGAAGAAGCGACTTGGGAAAGCGAGGAAATTATGAAAATGCAATATCCTCACTTATTCGGTATGTTTTATGCAATTTAATTTCGAGAACGAAATTAATTAAAGGGGTGAAGAATTGTAAGACCCCGATACAAAAAAATCAATTTCGTTAGCATAATTTAATTTTAATTTGACATGATTTATATATGAACATTGTATGGACTAGTTTATTTTGTGAAGTTTATAATTTGTGTCAAGCTTATTATTGACACCCAATTGAAAATAATAATAGTAATATAATTAATAGTGGTGGAATAAGTGATTTGTTTGTGTTGGTGGATTACCATGAAATGGGTTTGTATACTAAGGTTAAGTGTTGTGCTGAAGTTAGTAAAAAATGGAAATGGTGTGATGATTTGAAAACTAATTTTAATTTATACTATTATAACAGTATACTTACATTTAAAGCTTATAGGCTTTGTAATTTCACCAAGTCTATGTATACAGGTAAGTTTTTGGGCCAAGTCAGGCCCACATCCCACCTACACATATGTATGTAATACAATTAGTTCTAAAAGCTTCCTTTGGGAAAGCTGTTACTAACCAGCATGCATGAGTCACAAAAAAGGGAAATCAAAGTGAACACTCAAGTGACACGTGTGCGTAGATGTGCTACCATATTAGTGGTATGGGTGTTCACTGAATGGGAATAGTAGTGTCTGCCTTTGTGTTGTGTGATACAATAAATTGGATTGAGATAAATATTGAGAAAATAGCTTGTAAACCGACTTTCATCACAGTGTTTTATATCCTTATGCATCACCTGTTTCTTGATTGTTAAGAGGCAACATCAAAGTCTAGAAATAACAGATAAAATAATGAGCTTAGAGAAGTCTAAGCCGGACCAGCAAAGAGAATAGGGAGAGAGAAAAGAGAGAGAGAATAGGGAGAGAGAAAAGAGAGAGAGAAAAGGGAGAAAGGAAAAGAAGAAGGCTATTGGGTTGTTGTACGGAAGTAGTGAGGTGAGAAAATTGGTATTTTTGATTTGATAATAGAAGTTATTTATTTATTTAAATTTCAGTAATATTTTATTTATTCTACTCTTAATTAATTGCTTCAATTGTGGTCTTATATGAATTAATATAATTGTAAATTTACTCAAGTTCATTGGAGGAAAATTTAATCTAATTATTTATGATTATAAATTGTGATTACATTTGCGGAGGAGTTGAGATTTATTATGGAAGTGATAATTGTGATTTAATTCACTTTAGAAAATAGATATAACTTGGTTATAATGTTTTATAGGCAAAGAAAAGAAGACGGAAGGTACAACCATACGGAAGGACAACTAAATAATTTGAAAAGTAGCCAAGGTGAGTGTACTCACTGGAAGTTTATACTTGGATGTATTTAATTGAAGTATCGAAGCTGTTTATGTGAAATGAAGATGAATATATATAACTTGATGATATTATATAAGGTTCATACTCTGGCCTGGAAGGAGAGTACTATATTAAATAAGGTCCATACTCTGGCCTGGAAGGAGAGTACTATATTAAATAAGGTCCATACTCTGGCCAAGAAGGAGAGTACTCTATTTTAAATAAGGTCCATACTCTAGCCTAGAAGGAGAGTACTATATTATATAAGGTCCATACTCTGGCCTAGAAGGAGAGTACTATATTATAAAGCATGTAATATATTAATGAAGTTTAATTGAAGCAATCAGATAATAGCTGTTGATATTACTCTAATGTAGTAGTGTTGCATTCACTGGGCTTTAAGCTCGCTCCTTCCATATTTTTATTTTTCAGGTATCAGTTTGGGTTGCTACTGCCAGGTCTAGAGTCTTGGGTGTGAATGGGGAAAAGAACAATGGAACGTCTTTTGTTTAAGATGTAAATATTGTAGTAGAACTTAATATTATGACTTATAGTTACTTGTTTAGTTTTAGAACTTATAAGGAGGATTTAGTTATTTTTTTTATTGTAAACTATTAAACAGGAACTCTAATGTAGGATAACGTTATGGGTGAATGAGGTTAATGCAGATGGTTAGATGCATCCCAAGTTGTTCAATTTATTACATAGTGTAAATTGGGTTGGGGTGTGATAATAGTAGAGTAGAACTTGTTTGTGCGCCTAACCCACTATTATTTTTCAGGTGTTCATCAGGAGTAAAGGTTGTTCGTTCTAATCAGGGATCAGTCTACTTCACTCTTCCGAATTATCTACATAGGAGTTTCCTTTATGTTTCAGTGTTTTGATGTAAACAGTTATTGTTGTCACTTGCTCATTGGGATTTTTTAAGGGTCCACATAGTATGGATTCTTGAGTTGTATTATTATTGGAGGATTGAATATATCAAAATATTTATTATTTATGAAAATTTATTCTAAGAATTTTATTAATGGATTATCATTTTAATTTCTTTCAGCATTTTATTTATTCTTATTTATCATATTTGTATTATGTGTTCGATTATTACCGATTAGTTTTTGATATCCTCGGGTATTCGGGTGTGGGCCTGGCCAACCCGCATTCAGAAATCCGGGGGTATCATAGTTGGTAGCAGAGCATTTCAGGTTCAAGTGTCCTTAGGAGTGTCTTTCATTATGTGACTTCTGCGTTGCGTCTCTTAAAACTTAGAACTCATATTAGGATTCGTTGTACTCTATTTACGGTTCGTTAGGAGGAGCTGATGTCAATTATATTCCGTAATTACGGAATGATTGGCACTAAGAAGAGGATGGGGTCCAAGGCAAAAGCGATAAAGACCCAAAGAAGTAAAAGAATACGTTATCCCTAATTCTGCAAAAAGGGATCGAAGGTTTAGGTTCGTTTAGTGCTACTTTAAAGTATAAGCCAAGGAAGGATTTAGGTGTACGTGATAGGTCACCGTATATCGGGACCAACACGACTTTAGTTGTTCTCAAAAAGGAGAAAATGAAGAGGAGGAGCCCGAAGAGGAAATAATCCAAATGGAGGAGATTTCAGCGTATCCAAGAAAGAGGGTACTAAATCTGGAAGATGAATGATCGCGCGAGGGTAACTTATTGCTAGTAGTATAGCAAATGATATTTTAGAATTGGTGTTGATCAATCTACATGTAGTTAAATTTTCTTATCCTCTCTAAAAGAGATATATAAGAAGTACTCTTCAAGAGTTTGGGGATCTGATGGAGTTTTTATCAGAATGAAACAAATGATTTTATACCACATTCAGGAGAACATTGGTATTATGTTGTGACGTTCTATTTGCTTTATAAAGCCAAGTTAAATAGTTTACATTCTGTGTATAAGGAGGATAAGTGTTAAGCCCTTGGTATTTGGTTAGGTAAACAGATGTTGTTATTAAGCTATGCTTTAAAAAATATGTTTTGAGGTTGGATGAGTACCCACAAAACTATAAAAGGAAATTGTATAGAACAATTTTCTTAGTTTGTTTTCAGATGAGATTTTCCCTAGGAAGAATGATGTCTTATGTAGGAGTATATTTTGTGGTAATGTGTTTGTCATACATGTTTTATTTTTGTTAGCTATTTGGGATATTTTGGTATGTGGTTTAGTTGGGGACACAAGTATGTGATTAGCCAACTACTGTTTTAATAAAATAAAGTAATAACGTTAATTTATGCTAGGATTATGAGCATGTGGTCATAGGATTTGGTAGATATACATAATTTTAGCCAATCTACTGGACCTGGACATGCGTCATTATGGTATGTTATTTGGGATGGGATAATTAAACCATCACTACGAGTCAAATAATCTAATATGATTAGTTTGATATACTTTACGTTAGGTCTGGATTCGTATCTTATTTCAATGCCATAATAATGGTGATTGTTAATGTTTCAGTTTTCGTGAAGTTGTGGTAAATAAATACCACGTAACACCACGATGGTTTATTAGAGGTGTCGGAGTTGCAAGACATCTTCTTGAAAATTCCAGAAGCTGTCACCAAAACGGAAGGAGGATTTCATACTGGTTTAGGTACTTATTAGAATGTCGCCAAGTGAGGATAGTAGACTGAATAAATCTTCATCAGTCTATTCTTAATCAAGAATTTATTCACGAGGGTGTGTTATTTAGAGGAGTTGTCGGTGTTGCACATGGAGGAGGAAACCAAGTCTTTTCACTTGCATAAATAATATGAAGAAAAAAAATTAGTCACAATTCGCAACAATTAGCTATTGCTAGGAAATTGATGACTTATTTGGAGGATGAAAAATTTTTATATTCTTTTAGAAGTTAGACAAGAAGTCTGATTGACACTTACTTTCGTCAAAGAAACAGGGTGTGTCAAAGACATGATGATGAGACCGATCACCTAAATAAAGAAGAGGTGCACGGTGTATGGGAAAGTTGTAGTAGTTGACTTTTGATAAATGGAATTACCGATTGACTCTCCATATTGGTAAGTTTATCATAGATCAGAGTGCACGAATTTAGTCGAGGAGTTAGCTTTCGAAGATGCTCCAATTTAACTAATGGGTGCAGACAAAGGCTGGTGGTACCGATACTTTCTGTAGAAAAATTAGAAGGAGGATGCAAGGACTGAGGTTCACAACTCTTAGTTCTTTATTCATCCAGGTGAAAATATGATGCTTTACGGTATGAAGTAGATGTTTGGAGGACAGGCAGGAGGAGGGACATAGTGATTTTGTCTCCAATTCTAATATTAATTAGATAGTCACGATGGACCATCAGAGATCATAAGAATAGATTGGATCACGAGATGACTTAGATGGATAGAAGTGGTGATTCACACTTTGCATTAAGTTCCGTTTGGTGGAAGCAATTATGGAAGTGGATGCTCTTAACAACTGATATGATATTTAAATCTTTTGGATGGTTGTTGAGTTATCAGTTGAATTAATAGCATGTGTAATAATGACACTTGTTATTACCGAGATAATTAAGGAGGTCATCTTAGAATATCAGAGCTGACCCTAGAGGAAGTATTACCTTACTCGGATAGAGCTTAAGGTACTGGAGGAGAATTAGTAGGACTTGTAAAGAATGTTATGGAGGTTGGAGTGACTAAGATGTAAAATTTATATTCTTGGTAGCACTCAAACGGTTAGAAGTTACATCAAGACATCCAATGTCGATTTTGATGAACATGTACGGATAGGGACATGTACATAACTGTCTCTAAGTGTAACACGTGTTAGAAAGGTTGAAAAATTGATAATCAGATCTTATTGGGAATTTTGCCACTTCCTATATCAAATGGGAGTATGATTAATCAGGAGTTGATGGTATATAGGAATTATCAACATTGCATGGGAATTTTAGAAATTTTTTCATATGGGATAAGAGTGATGGATTGAGTAAGTTCACTTATGAACATTAATTAGAGTAATGTTCACTTTGGAGTTTCATATCAGTTCTACATTGCACTGATAATGGATTACAATATAGCATGTGGATATCCATTATCGTGGACGAAAAGTGCTATTTCGAAGGAATTTTCTAAAAATATTGGAGCAGTAACTTTGCTTCATATCTCTAGACGGGGGATTTGATCTAGATATTATGTTTGATCATGGAGGATATGTTTGGGACATATATCCTAGGTTTTTATAGATAATTGGAAGTGTTTACTTCACTTTTCAGATTTTTGTTTGTCATATTGTTGGCACAAGGAAGTTAATGTGACAACGTTTGAGGTTTTGTATATCAGAGAAATACTTTCCTTTGTAATGGTTTGCGCGCAATTTAGAAGCGTCAACAGATTTTCGTAAATCATTGAACTCGTATACTAGAGTTTTCTAGCAAGAGGTAGTTTGCTCGTGTTGTCTTCCATATAGGAAGCAAGGAAATTTTTTTGGAGGAAGGTCAATTTTACATATTAAATTGACTTTTCACGGATTATGTATATCATTTGAGGCAGTAGCCTATAATTTTGTGTTATCAAATCATTAGCGCAGTGTGCATATGAGTCTTGTACATATATGCTATGGAACTTGGAGGATTATGAATCGTACCCTTATATAAATATTAGGTAGGGTTGAATTGTCGTTAGATACAACTTATGTGGAGTACGATAAATGTGTTTCTTAAATATAGGAACCATAAATTTTATTTGATGATTCGGATTACAGTGGAGCCCATACACAGAGGCAAAGTCCATATAAAATGGAAAGGAATTTAAAAGAAAATAATTCAGAATTTCGAAAACTCCGAGGATGAAATTTCTTTTGTTAGGGGGGAAGAATGTAAGACCCCTAATTTTCAAAAGGATATAAAAAGGATTTAATTATTTATTTTATTGTACTTTATGTGCTTACGTGGCTATGTGCTTTTGTGGCTATGTGCTTATGTGCCTACATGATTATATGCTTATTTATTTTAATTGTGTATGTGATTTATTTTATTGAATTGGGTGTTTTGCTTGCTTAAATGATGTGTGATTTAATTGTAATTATTTGTTAGGATTGAATGATTTAATTATTTTATGTTTTATTTTATTTTCATTTAAAAAGGAATGGATTTTGATAGTAGTAATGGACCAAACCAATGGGCCACATAGACTACTTGGATAGGAGGCTAATGGGTACAATTATTTACCTATGGATAGAGGTACATATATATATGGGTATATATGTATATAAGGAGATTATAATAATAACTATTATTTTTATTATTAATAATAATCAATATAGTCAGTATATATATAGTTATAAGTTAATTATTATATTATATTATATATATATATATATATATATATATATGTATGTATATTATTTTTATTTTCTTTTCTTTTTCTTTGATTCTTTTCCCTATTGGCATACTTGTTTAACATATAAGATTAGGGTATGATTTATAACCTATATATATACACTAGTATAAGTCTGTGAGAGGAGGCTAGGTTTTATATACGTGTTATATTATACCTAGAAAGGGAGAGTTTTACAGAGGGAAAAAGAAGAAACTGAGAGAGAGAAGAAACTAGGGTTTTGGCCAAGAATTAAGGATCGAGCCAAGGAGGGAAGTTGGGGGCTTGCTCGTGGACTAGGACCGAGCAGTAGAGATGGTTCGACGGCAATCAAGGTCATCGGAAAACCTAAGAAGAAAACGATTGAAGGTTTTAAACCGAAACCTTAAAGGTAAGTTCTTCTCTTACTCCTTCCCTTAGACTTCATGTTTTATACAGACCTAAGTGTGATACCCCTCGGATCCGAGACGCGGGTTGATCAGGCCCAGGCCCAAACCCGAGGGATATCAGACAATTAAAGTATTTTAAAATGAACACGGATTACAAAATAACGAAGAAAATAAATAATAACGCTGAAAGAATTTTAAATTAAAAATCCTCAAGCTATAATTATTAAAATCCGATAATCCAAAACTCCATAAGTTTAACAACTCGGGAATCCATCCTTGTGGACCCCTAATAAAATCCCAAACTGAAACTGAAATAACTGAAATGAAACATAAAGCTAAACATAGAGAGTAGTCCTATGTAAACGGAGGAGTGAGTGTCTGTATCTGCTCTGCACGTCCAAGCTCTAACTCTGGAACTGACGAACACCTAGAAAATAAAGAATGGGTCAGACCCACGTGCAAGTCCTATTCTACTACGATCCAAACAATAATCCGATACGCAGATACATCCTAGATAGCTCAACAATATCTATCTAGTCCATACATATATATATCCACACTAAGGGACATTCATTAGACTACAGTAAGGGTCTCAACCTGAACAGAAGGCAATATGCGAAAACACACCCAAAGGTGGGCATGAGTACCTAGACCTAACAGGGTACACCTCAACCTACTTTAACTAGCTACGCATCCACTGCATATACGCACCCTAACCAACGAGTCTGAGACTCAAGCTCATCTCGTGGTACCATAAACATATATATAAAGTCCGTCCAAAACTAGGGTATGTCATTCAAATACTTATTAAGATGACATACAATATACAAACTAGTTAGTCACTCAACTTATTCAGTTGATATGACTTAACTACAATCCATTAATCCAGGAAGCCATTCAACTTAGTCGCAGTTGATCTGACTTAGTCATAATTAGGATTCAATATTTTTCAATCTATTCCTTTAATCCGATAGGTTAGGTTTAAGCATTTTGAGCTAAACCATCCCTAGTATGTCACCGTCCCATACCGATGCATACAATCCTCCATATCCTTGTAAATTACAACACATGCATAATAAGCTAGTAATTTACAATCCAAACCATTATCCATATCATTTCAGAAAAGTATTTAAAATTTCAGCAGTATAAATCCCAACATTAATTCATGTAATTGCACTAGAGAATTTGATATTCCAACAATTAACATTCAGAGCATGCATAGTTCAAAATTTAAACATAAAATGATCTATCATGCATCCAAATATAAGATTTATAATCTTATTACAATCTATTATGTTGCCCAAAATTTAACTAAGCAATTTGGTTCTTTCCATCCATTATCAGTATGCTAAGTTGTATGTTTTTATACTAATTCATCCTTTAAATAATTTATAAAATTATTTTCAAATCCATTTTGTCCAATTCCTTAGGCCTAAGAGATGTATTATACACTTTAGAACCTTCCCTAGTCCATTTAACACATTTGATTTAATTAAAATAGGTTTTAAAACAAATCTGGGCGTTTGAAACCAAAAAATCCCAACTCAGCCGCTTAAGTTACAACTAAGCAGCCTAAGTTACCAACTTAGCCCCCTAAGTTACCAACTCAGCCCCCTAAGTTACAAACTCAGCCGCCTAAGTTAGTGCGGAGGTCGTCTTCTTCGTCTGTTCAGCCTCTGTAAACCTTAAAACTCCATTGTTAAGGTCTCCAAACTTCAACCTATGTCCCATACGTCCATAATAAATTATTTTAAATGATTTAGCAGACAAAGATTCAAATTAAACCACAATTCATGCATAAAGATCTAAGAAATAAAGGAATCATGAAGAAGCATATAAAATCTGAAACTCTCTATTTTAATCCAATTAAACATGCATGATTATTATGTTTTTAGCATTAATTAAGCTCTTGGAGTCTAGCTAGGCATGCACAGAGCACAGATTAAAGGGAAAGAGAATAACAGAAACTTGCCTTTGAGTTTCAGATTTTAAACTCTAATCCACATCTCTGAACTTTCCATCAATGTCCTAGGCTGTAGTTTTATACCTCCAGTGCTTTGGTTCCACCCAGAAACAACCACGTTCCTTCCTCCTTGAATTGCTTTGTTAATTACCCAAGTTCCACTCTCGGTTCCTCTCTGCCTCTCACAACCTTACTCTGTTTTCTCTCAATATACTAAGTACGTGAATAGGGTTTTCTCTAACCCTAGCAGACTTACACAAGCTTATATATAAGCCCCAACGAAAACCTAATCCTAATCCCAAGCTAATTAAAAGTCGGCTATACAAAAACGTGATATCTAAAACAAAACCCTAAAACAATTAAAACATTTAATTCATCTAAATTAAATAAAGAATATAATAAACCATTAACTAAAAAAAAACACATAATTTAATTAAATAACACAAATACCATTAAGCAAATAAATTATTCAATTAACTAACACAATTCACTCAACTAAGCAAATAAATAAGCAAATACAGAATTAAACAATTAAAACAAAACAATTAAACAATTAAAAATACAATTAAACAATTAATTAAATACCAGGACTATCCTTTTAAACTTAGGGGTATTACACTAAGTTAATTCTAGGAACTAATCAGACTTTAATTGATCAAGTATACATGCTTAAAATTGATTTAAAACTGATTTTATGTGTTGTTTTCTGTTCTTGATTAATCTTGAATTAAATTACATAATAGTTTGTTTTAAACTGTGTTTAAGATGCATATCTACTTCATATAATTATCTGGAATGATTTGGGACATAGTTCGAAACCTTAGGACCATTAACAATGGAGAACAGAGGGGTTGAAAGTCGCCGGAAATGGAGAAGGTGGGTTGCAACAGGTCGAGAGCCGGCTCCCAAGGGTAGAGAGGCAGCTCCTTCTGCAAGAAATCACGGCTCTCAGAAGAGAGAGCCAGCTCTATGGAGAAAAGAGTCGGCTCCCTTAGGCCGAGAGCCGGCTCTTTTTTTTAGAGAGCCGGCTCCATGATGGTGAGAGCCGGCTCCTTTTTGGAGGGAGCTGGCTCATTTGCTGGAAACTCACCTGTGCATGGGTTTTTACTACTGTGGTTGGAATTTGAAGTTCTAGGGTCGCTTTGAAAGGTCATGGGGGTTTTAAATAATTTTAAATGAGTAGATTAAAATCCCAAAATGCAAAATTTGTGCTCATATTGTTAATGGATAATTTCATTGCTTAATATAATTTCGGCAATTTAATTGGATAATATGTGATTTTTATCGTGTAGCAACAGCATAATATAATCATGGATTGTTTCTGATGTTATGCTAAAGATTAATCGGTATGAAATTTTAATTAAATCTCTATATTAACAATGGAGGAATTAATTGCTTTGAACTATTCGAGTAAGTTAAATGAAGATTATATGATTTTAATCTTGTGTTGGTTGCATAATATGATTCTTTATATTTAATTATTACTATGCTCATTCTCAGATTTATTGATGTATTGTTTTATTTCTTTCATTAATAATTGGATTGTATGGATGTAATGCACCAGTATGAGATGGTGGCATTCTAGGGACGGATTAACTTATCAGTTAAATCCTACCTATTTTTATGTAAAGGGATGGATTAGCCAAAAGAATGTTAAGTCCTACCTATATTCAAGTCAGATTAGCTGAACAAGTTGAATAGCTTATAGAAGACAAATTGTAGAGGATTAATAATAGAGGATTACTTGTAGATGATTAATTATAGAGGATTACTTATAGTTGGAATATATATATATATATATATATATATATATAATTATAATGCCATGATATGAGCTTGCATCTCAGGATCATAGTTAGGATGTGTATATTGCCAAGGATGTGTAGCTGGATATAGTGGTTCGTTATGTGCCCTGGTAGGTCTAGGTACTCATGCCTACTATATGTGCGTTTTGCATGTTGCCTACTATTCAGGTTGAGGCCGCCCTATAGTCCAGTGAGATTCCTTAGTGTGTATATATATATATACGGACTAATAGTTATTGTTGGATGGACTAAGATGTATATGTGTATCGGGTCTCTACTTGGACAGTAGTAAAGTAGAATTTGTTTGTGGCTCTAACCCACCATTATTTTTTAGTTGTTCGTCAGGAGTAGGGGTTGTTCGTGCTGAGCAGAGATCAGTCAACTTCACTCTTCCGAATTATCTATATATGAGTTTCCTTTATGTTTCAGTGTTCTGATGTAGACAGTTATTGCTGTCACTTGTTCAGTTGGGATTTTCTAGGGGTCCACATAGCATGGATTCCAGAGTTATATTATTATTGGAGGATTTGATGTATCAAAATATTTTATTATTTATGAAAATTCATTCTGAGGATTTTATTAATGGATTATCATTTTAGTTTCTTTCAGCATTTTATTTATTCTTATTTATCATATTTGTATTCTATGTTCAATTATTACTGATTAGTTTTTGATATCCTCGGGTATTCGGGCGTGGACTTGGCGAACCCGCATTCGAAAATCCAGAGGTATCACACATGACCATTCATTCTAGCATATATAGACATATGAATAGAATTAAAAGATCAATTGGAAGCATTAATTCATACAAATCATGTAAAAATACAAGATCTATAATTATTTATGGTCAAAACATCAATTACAACTAAAATCCCCAAAAATTACAAATAACTAAGGTTTAGGAGGCAAGCCTAGGATCTCTAGCCCCAAGAGAAGGATCTAGCCACTTATAGTAGTGGTCGTGGAACCCTCAAGGGTTATCTTCAATGTAGGCGCCATCTTCTTCCTTTTTGCTTTGCTCCAAAACCCTAGTTCTAGAGAGAGAAACTATCTATTTTTATAATTGGTAAAATATAAAATTTTACAACCCTATACAAAATGGTTCATTTAATTTAAATACAAGCCTCTTTGAGTAGGTAACAAGTCAGAAATAAGGATTTTTATTGGTGTAAACTCGCAGCTACAAAAGTTGGTGGAGTTCGGACGCGCTTGGGAATTAAAACTGCTCACTGCCAACAGTAGGTTTGATCGATCGAAGATGGCTTCGATTGATCCAGTATTTACTTCGATCGATCAAAGCTGACATGGCAAGATATTTTAGACAGCTGGCAACCATATCCATTGAGCTGGCACCACCTTTTTCTCGATCGATTGTAGCTTCCTTCGATCGATCGAAGCTTCAACAGTGCAGATTTTCTGACTTTTTCTGGATTTTCTCCTTAGCTCCAAAACTGAGCTAAAAGGCCCTTTTTAGCTTGTTTGAACCTTATTGACCTGAAATAGACAAAAACACAAATAAGAACTAAAACATGAAAATAAGATAGATGAATGGACTAAAATACCCTACTTTGGTGCTAAAATGCTTCACATTTGAGCACTTATCACACACCCAAACTTAGATATTGCTAGTCCCTAGCAAATAACTACAAAGAAAAGAAATAAATAAACAACTATAAACTATAAAGCAATAAAAGGATAGTGCCATTTTCGTAGGGAACACGATTGCATTTAGCATATGCATCAAGCCTCTTAAACCCCTAGGTTACCCCTAGTAGACGAGTGGAGTCTCGTAAGGGTTTCCAGAAATGATACCCACAAAGATTAAGCTCTTTCTCACTAAAGAGGCACCAATATACAAAACAAGCATTGGGAGAAAACTACCTCAAGTATTCAATTTTTCAACCATCTCTAAACAATTCTCCAAAATTTCAACACTAAGCATATAAGTATGGTCCTCTACACATCAAGACAAGATCATGCAAATCAAAACATCTCTAGAATCCTTTTTAAGTGAACCGGCATCCAATATGTTGCTATCTAAGCCAACTAATGAAATGGTTACATCCGGCCTCAAGCTAGCACACAAATCTAGTACCGATCATCAAGACAAAAAATGGACCTTTTATTAAAACTTTATTCAGCTAGGTGTACTTATTCTTTTCACTCATTTATTATTATTATTATTTTTTTTTATAGGATCAAAAATGGAAGCATAGTGCAATGTCTTGATCTATTAAGCTTTCTAGAAGATCCATGAGGTCGAGCGTTAGGTCAATGACTCCTAAACCAGACGGCTTTAGGGCACTAGGTGTTGAAACACCCCTAAGGACTTACAAGCTCAAATCAATTAGGTTATAAATCAAAACGACTTCCATCTAATTATTTCCCACTTCTTACCTTTCGGGAGAAGTCCTCACTTTTATTTGCTTTTGCAAATTTTATTTATTTTTTTAACCTAGAGTTTGGGCCCTCTACCTTTCGGCGCGAGAAATTCAATGTTTGATGAGGCTAGAATCCCGGCTACTTAGTGAAAAGGGTTTGTTATCCACCTTTGTTACGAATGAAAACTTTCAAAGCACTACTAGCTCAATTGGGATATTACCAATTCAATAATCAACAAAGCATGTACCCCACAAATGAATGCTAGTATGTGCATGTGCTAGTGTATAATCCTAGAGTGGATCTCAAAATAATCACAAAATCAAGATGATGTGGACCACAATTGCAAGTAAGATATCAATCTTTTGAAAAATTTACTCCTAAATGGCATCCACAAGGCATACAAGGAGTATTGGACTCTTAAGTCAAGCAATTTTTAAATTTTAAGTATCATAGTCCTCAAAAGATCAAAATCATGGCTCAAACTCTCAAATCATACCACGTGCATGGAAACTAAGTGCGACATGTAAAATGTGCTAACACACCCCCAAACTTAATCTGTGCATTGTCCTCAATGTACCAAGAAGCAACAGATAATGAAAAGAGTATACCAAATGGGTGTAGCAAATAGGACCCGGCAACAGAAGCTTAGCATTGGAAGGCGCACCACCAAACTTAGATTCTAAAAACATGTCTGAAAATGGTCACACTAGCAACTATCAAAGCATATGCATCAATGATATAAATGAAAGGTGGAACTGAGAACTGGGCAAAAATCATCGCATATAGCAGTGTAAAGCTCGGAATATCCAAAACCGATATCAAAATCCAAAAATCCATAGATGAAAAATATATTCAAAATCAATATCCAAAGACCATGTGTAACAAATGCAGTGCAAAATATCCAAAATATCCAAAAATATCTGTGTGACTGGATCAAAACAGTTAAAAATATCCCAAAAATAGCATTATATCAAAATATTAGTATATCAGAGCATAAGTAATAGGGACAGAGATAGAGAGAATGGTAGAATCAAGGTGCAGCATCCGCTGCCATCATATCGGCAATAACTTGGAGCATATCTGACATCTCCCGACTATATCAACTAAGCAATGTCTGAATGTCTGTCCGCAATGTGGCAATATCTCTCCTCGCCTCGGAAATGTTATTCCTCAAATCATCAGATTACCAGACTAAATCATCGTACCTCCTCACCAAATTATCATGACGCCTCGTAATATCCTCGTGCCGCCCAGTCATGTCAGCTCTAAAAGAAATGAAGTCTGTATGCAGCTGAATTAGATCAGATCGGTAGCTGGAATCTGAACTGGCATGACGGGATCGAGTGTCAACCTGGGGCATTGGCTCTATAGGAGGGACATGTGAGGGGCTGGCCTGCTGGGATGCAAGAGGTACATCTGGCTGTGAAGTAAATGCAGAAGTAGTAGTGCGTTATCGCTGTCTAAGTCTGGATAAAGTAGGTGATCCCTCGGCTGCATCCTCCTCGGCTCTCTGCTATTCTCACTTCCTTTTCTGATCTCTATTCTTCTAATTCTGTGTGCAAGAATTGAAATTCTTGGTCCACTTCGCCATGTCATACACCCTCCTTGCCCTCTCCACGGGAAGCTCTCGAATCTCTGCTGGGCCGAAAGAATAACCCTGGTCAATCAAGATCTGTGTGATCAGTTGGCTAAATGGTAAAGGCCAAGAATCAGATCTAGAATTGTTATTGAAGATCAGATTATCCCAATATTTGTGAATAATCTCCTAGATAAGAGCAGAAATAGAGATCTAGAAACCCTGGCTCAAACATTAAAGAGCCTGTAAAATCCCCTCTCGTCTCTATGTGCTATGGCCTGAGTGAAAAGCATTGAGGTGCAGCACAGAATTAAATAACCATATCGGGGATCAATATTAACTCGATCACCAAATATATTGCCTTTAAAGGCAGCCTATGGAGATAGTGTCGCAACCATGGTCATCTCAGAGGGATAAGCTGGAACGACGAGGTATAGTGGATCCTTAGAGTCAGTTACTAATGGAAAGAAATGTCAATGTCCTAACCATCAATGGTCATATACATCAACTGCCAGTCGTCCTCATCCAACCGGAGGTGCTGAAAGAATAGAGCAACCAACCATGGATAGACTACAGTGTCTGTTGGAGTCATGATAACATCGATGCCCTTGCGGGTGAGCTCATCAAAAAACCACTTGGTCTGCTCTAACCTGACAAACAAATCTCTGTCGAATCTGAACTCTAGCTCAAGTTTCCTGCCGGAGAAGAATGGTGTAGGCACTGCTCTGATAATGGGACCTTGTGCCTCCATATCTGATGGCTTTGAATGAACTGATGTAGATGGAGTAGCCTCAAAAGATGAAGATGAAGATAAATCTGCCTTAAGAGATGGAGGAGGCTGTGGAGCTCTGGGTACTCTTTTCCTGGCAAGAGTCTTCTGCCTATGCTGCATTTGCAAAAGCAACAAGTAAAAATCAGTGCACAGGTATAAAATAAGGTAAGCATCTAATAAGAAAACACGAAGCATGCCTGAATCAAGTAGAAACAGAAAATAGACAAATAAAATCATGCTCGTGCAAGAAGTGATCAAGAAAGCTTCAAGAATATCATTCAATATGCTTTAACTAGACAATAATAGATCATGGCATAATAAGCAATCTCACGTATGCAAAACAATGCAACGATAGCATAGAGGGCAGAAAAGTCACTTTTGGAAACATTTGAGTAAAATGGGATAAAAAAGACAAGTATATGATGAGATGTGCATAAAGAATTCACGTGCATTCACAAACCTAAAACTTAAGAAAATTTTGCAATTCCTTGGCAAGTAAACCCTAGGATGACATTGTATCAATTCCTAAGCAAGAATGTATACAAATTCAACATTTAAGAACAATAGAGCAAGTAGGATAACATGGAAACTATAAACATGGCAACTGTCAACCTATAATTCAAGAAGCATACATATCCATATAATAAAGACTAAGTGAATTGTACGGTTGTAAAACACTTCAATCTAAGGCATGTTATAATACACAAGTTCAAAAATGAATCCTTGACATGGTATGCAACTAAATGGCATGTATCTGAATGATGCACAAAGTCAAACTCTAGACAAAGAAATGTCCCGTACTCCATTTCAACAAAATCAATGATAAGCGACAAAGAGTGTGCATTTAAACCCCTTAATCTTGAATGTTTTAGGACCTTATTATATTTTATTTTCCCGTTTTAGTACTAATTTATGTTTTTGTCTATTTTTAGGTCAATAAGGTTCAAGCGGACAAATTTCGGTCCATTAACGCCTTTTTGGAGTCAAACTAAGTCTCAGTGAGAAGTTGGAGCAAAAGGAGGCTGATGCTAAAAACTGCCAAGTTAGATCGATTGAACCCTAATCGATCGAACCATACCTCTGAATGATCACACTGTTGGTTGGATTGATCGAACTGTTCGCAGAAGTTATAAAAAAACAGATCTAAAGCTCATTTGAAACCAACTTGGGCTATGCTTGAAAAGGGAGATCCTAGGGCCGAGTTCTCACATTTTTGGGCTCTAAAAGCCTTATATATAAAAGGGATTGAACCATTTTTGTTAGGAGATTCATATTTTTACATTGTAATTTCTATATTTTCTTTGGTTTCTCTCTCTAGAAAGTTAAAGATTAGGATTAGAAGAAAAGAGGGAAGTAGGGGAACATCTCAAGAACACATCTCTAGATCCACATACTCTCTATCTCTAGAGCTTCAAAGAAGAAGAAGAAGAAGAAGAAGAGGAAGAAGATGGAGCCATGTTTGGAGCTTGCCCTTGAGGGGCTTCATGACCACATCCACTTCCTCCATGATTAGCTAGATCTACACTTAGTGTAACGACCCGGATTTCTCAACCCGGTGCGTTAGTGATGAACCGGAAGTTGACCCGATAACGGACCCAAAATGCAGAAGCGAAAGAAGCCAAATGACCTCAAGAGATGTAGACATCCCTAAGGCCCCAAAATGACTCTCCATGAAGCCACGGAACTCAAATGAGCCAAGCAAATGAAGCAAGAATGCCTAACCCAAAAAGAGATGAACTAAGGGCAAAATGGTCATTTCTCACTGAAAATGGTGCCACCATGCACACCATTGGAAGGACAACGAAAAATGAACAAAATTAGACTCAAGAATCGTCTGATTCTGAGTCCGGGTAGAAAAGATATGAAATTCTAACACCCGATGCGAAAGTTATGAAGTAATGACTTAACATTTTTCAATATTTTCATAATAAACTTTGAAAACAAAAGTGCATAGAAAATGAGATACATGTCATTGGCCTCCGGCCTCATCTCATACATGTTAAATACATTGAAAAGAGTGCACTTACGTACACTTTACATATACGAATCAACGAATATAAGTTTAAACAAATAGGGCTACAAAGAGGCATCTTATGCTAACACTTGCATAAAATAGAAACTTAGAAACTGTAAGCCATTCAAGGAGCAATGGAATCTTCAAATCCTGAGACCTATACCTGAAATATGCCCCAGTATCGTAGGGGTGAGTAACATAAAGCTACTCGTAGGAGATGAGCATGCATCGACCTAGCATTTTACAATTTTATCACCTTATGTTGAAACATGTTAAAGGGGCTCATGCCACCTAACGTCTATGTCAAGATGAGACCCAGGGAGCATCCTAAGCTACCTAGATCATTTATATCATAATCACATTGTTCATGCAATTCAAACAACATGGAAACATGTTATACAAGGCAACAAGATATAGATTCTCAATGTCTTCAACTTGAAATCCAAAATACGAAAACAACCAGTGTGGGTCATGACACCTAACGTCTATGTTCAAAATGAATCTATAAGGTCATTCCTAAGCTACATTTGAACATCAAAACACAAATTATGATATCGATGCAATTTAACCAACAATGGAACTTCCAATACAACGCATGAAGCATGCTTTCACAAAGCTACATCTTAAGCTCAAAATAGGAAATCAAATAAGGAACAAGTTACGATATCATTTAGTTATCAACTTGAAATGAAATACGAAATCAAACAAATTGGATACTCGGACGTCACGCCGGATCAGATCGACAACATAGTTACTTTAGGGTTACTAACCCATGGGTAACCTCCCTATGTGCGCACTAGACTATATAGAGGGACAATTCCCCATACTAGAACCAAGTCCTAGCCATAGCCAAATATCGACATCCCCAAGTTTCCAAAATCAACAAATTGTGCAACAACGTATATATATCAACATGTATATACAAGATATCAACTATTTACCAAGCACAATCCAAATTTTGGAAACTTATACAATACATGCTCAAAATTCACAACTACTATGACATGTAAGATGTCAAATACAAAGTGTGCAATTTCTTACACATAGCAACAATATATTCAATAAGGAAAAACATATTCTCATGAATATAAAAGTAACAACTATGTTATCCAATGCTCAAAAGTAATCAAGTGAACATACATCAAATCCAAATCCATGATTTAAATATAGAAACAACTTCCAAAATACAATTAAATCCATGGAGTAATAAAGTAGAATTTAATTAAACATAAATAGTTAAATTCTCTAAATTCCAAGTTAATCCAAATAACCTCAATTTAATATATATTGAAAGACATATCATGGTCATCATATATATAACATCAAATGACAAGTTAAGTGATTAAAACACTTAAAACAAAATTAATCAAGCTAATTAATTAATTTCCTCTAGATTTTTAAATAATTCCAAATGCCCTCAATTTAATCTATGTTAGAGAACATGCTAAGGCCTATTTAAATACCACATTACAACTTGATTTAATGCTTGATACAACCATGTGAATTAAACTTTCGCTAAAGATAAATATTAAATAAAAGTTGTAATTCTTAATCAAATGATCCAAATTTAATATATGTTAACCAACATATCTAAGCATAATTTTCTAGCATGTTACAATTCAAATCAAAGTTATACATCATCATAAATTTTAAATCTTATACAAAGAAATAAAAATTACTAACTTTCTAGATTTGATACAAAGCATACATATATATTGTATAATCATGGCAAACACACAATACAACACACAAATAATCCTAAAACATTCCCTACCTCAATTGGAATGAAAATCCCAATTACCACCGAAATGAAATCGCCCCAAATTTTCGGTCCGCAAAACAGATTTTTTAGCTTGCTACCTTCAACTTGTAAAAATCATAAAAAATTCAATTCTAACCCAAATTGAATGAATCCAAAGCCCAATGAAAGCTTAAACAATGTAATTTGATAATAACAATTTATTTTAACAAAATATTTTCCCAATTGAAATAGTTTTGACCTACAACTTTGAAACAAATTCTGCCCAGAAAACACATTTTCAGCCTGTAGCTTCCAACTTTGAAAATTCATGAAAAATTCATTTGACATCCAAATTGGGCAAACCAAATTTATTTTGGAAGTAAACATATGAGAGTGTAAAACTGGAAATTTAAGCCATGATCCAATGTCAAAAGGTTAGTGAAATAAATCATCTAAAAATATGTTTTCCAGCTGTAATAAAATCATGGACAGCAGATAGTTTTGGATTTTTAAAAAAATTTAGAAATGCTCTAAAATCGTGAAAAAATTATGAGTAGTGTAAAACCCATGGGGAAAGTTCTAGTAAAAATTTCAAGGCAATTAAATCAAAATAGCTCCATATAAAAAATTCATTTCTGGACTGAAAAGGAAAAGCTTCAAATTTCCAGCAACTAGCTTGCAACTTCAAAAATTCATAACTAATTCATTTTAAATCCAAATTACATGAAACCAAACCTAAATGAAAGCTAATTGAGTATATTTTCATATTCTATATTTAATTTAACAAGGTTAATTTTAAGTTAAAACATTTTAAGGGCAAAATACAAGTCATTCTCTTCCATGCATGTAAAACACTCAATAATGACATAAAAATACTTCAAAATAATAGATCAATACCTCACTTGAGAATTGAATCTCTAGATACCAAAGCAAAACTAGGAGTTAGGCTAGATCCTTCAAGGGTTTTGAAGAGGAGGATGAGGGGAACAAAAAGTATTCCAAGTTCAAAGTTCTAAGGTGAGTGAAAGGGCACCAAAAATGAAGTAAAAGCTACTAGTCAAGCTTTTTCTCCAATGGTGGCTTCCTTAGGGTTCTTGATAGGAAAGTGATGAATGAATTAAAATGTGTAAACCCTAAGCTAAATTGGTGGGCTTCTCCACTCACTAGGTGCTCTTGCACTACCTCTTACACACACACTAATGCAAGACTAAAGGTGAGTCCTACACTTGTCATGAATCCAAGTAAGCTTCCAAGATTAAATATTAACCCTACACTTGTCAACCATCCATGCCAACAAGTGCACCAATCCTAGGACAGCAAGTGGGTGAATCTCCAACCTCTATGTGTCATAAGATTAAGCCTCCAAGTGATTCCACCACAAAATCAACAAGTGGCACCATAGGAATGTGACACTTGTCACATTTTCTGAAAATTACAAAAAGGTCATTTTTGAAAATATCTTCCAATTTAATTTGCAAAATGGTCCCTAAGACGAAAAATAATTACTTTACTTAATTACCCAAAACCCCTCAAGTTATGGATAATTGCAAAAAGTCTTGTTTTCATGGCTTTTACAAAGAAAGTAAGCATTTAATATGCATTTCTACAAAAGTAAAAATGTAGATGTCATGGAATTTAAATATCATGAACGTATGCAAAATTGGAATCAAATCCGAGCACAAAAAATGAAGTTACGCAAGTAAAAGTGAAAAACGAGAAGAGGACGAAATAAGGAAAAGACGAAAAATGAATAGTGTCAAAAAACAAAAAAAAGTGGAAATGACTCGGTCCTCAAAAGAAGTTGTCAATCCAAAGGAATGAGTCTCAGAAACTATTTCCGAGCACTCGAGATGACACTAAAAGGCGGGAAATCGAACCCAAAAGGAAAAGATAATGAAAAAAAAAAATTATCCGCAAAATTTGAAGAAAAAGGGAAAAGGAAGAAAATGACCGGGTCATTACACTTAGTGCTTGGATGAGCCCTAAGTCTTGTGTAATCTAAACCCTTGTATTTCTATTTTTGGGGATATATATATATATATATATATATATATATATTGTTGTGATTAGTGCTTAGCCTTGTGATTGTTGATCCAATTCTTCCTAGTGATTCTCTATTTTAATTACATATTGTCTTATGTGTGATTATTTGAGAATTGATCTCTATACTAAATTCTTTATGTTGGTTGCATGTCTATGTGTAATTAATTAAGGATCTAGTGACGGATAAACATGTTTTTCATTGAATGGGTTTGTAAATTAATTAGATGGATTATGCTTACACTTGATGGGTTGTTCTACAATTTAATTCATGCTTGTAGGTAGGTAGACAATCTTTGCTTGGTTTGATACTCCATACTTATTATTGCAAATTCCATAATTCTCTAGATTGATATGTGCTCTCATTAGATACATTTGTTAATTAATTGATGGATTATACCTTTATCTTGGTGGGTTGTTCTACACTTAGTTTACTTGTTAGTTAGGTAGACAATTCACTCTTGCATTAGATAGTTCACACTTTTACATGCAAATTGTATTTATGTTTGTGGCCACATCTAGATTGCAATAATGTATTCCTCATTAATGGAGAGCAAGTAGTCAATTACATGAGCTTAATGATGATTCCAATACCCTAAGACCTCTCTTTATATCTCTTAAATCCCTATTTCCCACTAGTTTACTTTAATTGCATTTTAATTAATTGCATCTTAGTGCAATCAAATAACCAACCCTCCTTTGCAATCTTTTGATACGCTAGAGTTGAAGTTAAATTCCAACACGTATAATCCCTACAGACGATCCCTACTCGCTATACTTCATTAGTTGTAGTAGTGGTTTTTATAAATGTAAATTTGACTAGAAAGGCTTCCTAAACCATATTCATATTTTGACCTTGCGAAGCAACCTCTCGTATTACAAATTCCGTTTCCTAAACACATAGCAAGGGGCTTGTCAATCAACATCCTATGATCACTCATGGCTCGTAACCCCATCTAAGCAATAAATAAGGAGAAAAATGATCGCTTATGGCTCGCGACCCCTATTAAAGCTTAAATGAAACAAAGAATAGTAAAATATTGAGAATAGCAAGAAACTTACCATTTTTGAATCAAAATCATGACCTACAAGAATCTCGGTCTCAAGCCCTTACTTGGATTTTCAAAAATGGATCATAAGTGTATAGAATCAAGCAAATGGCAATTTAACAGACATTTTTCAAGACAAAGCAAACATACCCCCAAACTTACTTCAAATGACAGTTTAAAAGTCAAGTTAAGCTCAAGAATAGATACTAAGGCCAAAGAACAACAATGACATCCCAAACATGAGTTTTGAACTTCAAACATTATATCCCTCCGCCAAACTTATTCAAAGATCAATGCAAGAAGATTTGTTAAAAATATGTACATAAGCTTTTAAAACCATCAATGTGACCAAAGTGTGTGCAAAATGTGTATAGACAATCAACAAGTTGCAATTTATTCCAAAATGCACACAATTATTCAAAGAAGATCACATTTGATAAGTTTCAAGTTCATAAAGCAACATTGGACATTTGACTTCAAACAGTTTGGTTTGGAATAGCAATTGAACACATTTTTCAAGAAAAATTCAAAATCTTGACAATTGGAGTCAAAGATGACAAACTTATGCCCTAGAATGGCAAGAATAAAAAAAACTAAGCACACACAAGTTCAATAGCACTTATAACATGCATTTGGATGGAAAGAAAATAAATGGAACAGGTTTCAACTCAATCAAGGGCATATTGGTCAACTTTGGAATTTTCAACACTTTTGATACAAAATTAGAATTTTAAAAAAAATTGAGGTCCAAACATTCAAATGCATTGTAGAAAAGCTTCATAATAAGAATCATGCATTGAGTAGTCAACAAAGGAAGGAATTAAACAACTCGACTTCTCATTTCCAAAACAAAGTTAAAAAATTCCTTTTTAAGATTCTGAAACTAAGAAGTGTGATCACAAAGCATTTTAAACAATTAAGTATCAATTTGCCAAACAATGCACCTTAACCATAAGCAATGAACAATTTTAAGATAAAAAACTTGCAAAGAGATTCCATTTGAAATACATTTAAGCATTTTGACATGATTTTGCATTTTCAAGTTTCAAAAGCACAAATTTTAAATTCAAGTCAAATTTTCATGCATTTGGAACAATCATCCAAGCATTTTCATACTCAAACACAAACAAATGAAACAAGATGGGAATCATGCTCATAGGTATTCAAATTTTAATGCCATTTCAAGGTTGACATTTTCCACGAATTCTCCAAGTGCAACAAGTGTCCATTTTCAATTCAAATTTCAAAATCAAAACCATTTTGACAATCAAGATATCATTTCAAATCACAAAACGAACATTTCAAGTTCATAGCATTCAATTTCCAAATTCAATCAAGAACTTTATATTTCATTTACAACTTGAAATTCAAAACAATTTTTCAAAGACTTGAAATTTTTCTTTTTTCAATTCAATTCAAACATTTAACTTTCAAGTTTTTTTTTTTTTTTTTTTTTTCAATTTCTAAATTCAATTCAAGTCCACAAAAATAGACCACATACCATGTAGAATTAAAAATCAAAGTTCAAGCTCAATTTTGAAAAAATCCGGCATGGGTTCCCCTTAAAAATGAGCATTTCACAAATTTTTCAAACAAAAAGGCAAACGTAGAAACATGCATAGATTCGACATAGCACAAGGGACACCGCCCACAAACATTAATCCATATTTAAAATTTTGCCCATTCTCCTTCTAAACTAGAAACTATACTCCATCCATTTCGACAAAGTTTTGCCCATTCTCCTCAACAGGTAACAGCCCGTGGTCCATTTTAAGTCCAGTCCAAAATTCACTTAATTAATTTTTTTTATTATTTTTATTGATTTTTTATTTTTTCATTTTTATTTACCATTTTTATATATTTTCTTTTTTATATTTTCTATTTTAAAAAACATGTATATACAAACATATATGCAAAAGAAAAATAAAAATGAAATATAAAAAAATAAAATAAGAACAAAAATTAAAAATAAAAATAAAATGAAACTCTACATACCCAGTCCACAAATTGGAAGAGAAGAGATGAAAATGGAGAGATTTAGGACGAAATTAAGAATTCCAGCCTAACCTTGGCCAGAAAAGACGATCGGAGTCTCGCCAGAGACTCGCCATAAGTTACAGAGATTGCCAGAAGGGAGATTGAGGTCTCCTTGGCCCAAATTGCCTGGAGATGAAGAGAATGAGAGAATCTGAGAGAGATTCGAGCTAGGGAGACGAAGGAGCTTGGGCCATTTGGCCAAACGCTTCGCCGGTTTCAATGGTGGGTGACGACGGTGGTTAGGCTTCTTTGGTTATCGCCTTTAGAGATGAGGGAGAGAGATATGATGGATTGGAGTTAGGTTGGTGGTAGTTATCTGGAGTGAGAGGTGGAGAAGATGAGAAAGTTAGGGAGATTGAGATATTTTGAGAGGGAGAGAAGAAGAGGGTTTCGGGAAGAGAGAGAATGCTGAGAATAGAGAGAGGTAGAGGTAGAGAGGAAAAAAAATAAAAAAAAATAAAAAAAAAAGAGAGAGAAAATAAAAATAAAAACAAAAACTTAGGGTTAGGGGTGGGAAGGCCAACGGCTAAAGCAATTCTCGGAATTTGAAAAGATGCATTTTCAATCGATCGAAGGGTCTTCGATCAATCCATCACTTTTGTCGATCGATCGAAATAGAAGATGAAAAGTTGTGATTTCAAAGGGTTCGATCGATCGAAGATGAGGCTTCAATCGATCGAAGTGACACTAGAAGTGCAGGAAATGCAAGAAACTGCCCGGAAACTGGAACTATCAACACGAAACATATCTAGACGATGTAGAAAAGAACAAAACAATAAGTAAGGGAGGAATAAGGTTGGAAAACCCTACGAAACACTAGTATTTAACGTC
The DNA here is from genome assembly GCF_030987335.1 of Cornus florida. Taxonomy (NCBI): domain Eukaryota; kingdom Viridiplantae; phylum Streptophyta; class Magnoliopsida; order Cornales; family Cornaceae; genus Cornus; species Cornus florida. The sequence continues at coordinate 70,755,919 of NW_026775577.1, forward strand.
TCTAGCAAGACGTTGGGCTCTTTTAGCCCAGATCAAAGATCTTGGTAGACATCCCCTTCTCAATGGGGTGAATTGGACTTCGAACCCCACCCAACAAATCATTCCTGAAGGAAATTTTTGGATTTGATTCAAGTGCATTAGATGGTTTTTGATCAACAAAACTTTTGGGCTTCCATGCCCATTCAACATTGCAATTCAAGACATCTTTTGAGAGCTCTTTCAAAGGCAAACCATTTGATTTTTCAAAACAAAGAGCTAACTCATTTTTGCTTTCAACACATTTTTCCACAACACAAATATCTTCATGCTTGTACATTGAGTTAGGGGCTGGATTGAAAATATTCAACTTCATCTTCATGTGGCCAAAAGAGACCTTCATTATCCCCGTCCTACAATTACTGTTGGCATTAGCAATAGCCAAGAAGGGACGACTAAGGATAATGGGTATTTGGCTCTTGGGATTTGGAACTAGTTCTGTGTCAATGACAACAAAATTAACCAGGAAAAAGAATTTATCAATCTTAATCAAAACATCTTCAATGATACCTCGAGGTTTTTTAATGAATCGGTTGGCTAGTTGCAAAACTACCAACGTTGGTTTCAATTCACCTAAGCCTAATTGGACATATACCGAATAGGGAAGAAGATTTATGCTTGCTCCTAAATCCAAAAGAGCCCGATTAAGAAGATGGTCACCTAAAGTGCATAAAGTAGCGGGTAAACCGAGGTCCTTGTATTTAGGATGAGTGTTTTGTTGCAAAATAGAGCTCATTTGCTCAGTAAGAACAACCTTCCTTGGTGCTTGGCTTTTGGTTTTCCTCTTTAGAGTGCATAAATCTTTCAAGAACTTGGCTTAAGCCGGAATTTGTCGAATTGCATCCAAGAGAGGAAGATTGATTTTAACTTGCCTAAACACATAAATGATTTCATTCGTTTTACCTTGTTGCGTTTTAAAAAATGCGGATGCTTTTAAAGCGTCCAGGAATGGAGCCTTTGGCTCAAAAGATTTTTCAAACACATTTTTAAAAACTTTTTGTGAAGAAGTTTCAACAATTGGGTCCTTTGCACTTAATGAAAGAGGATAGGATGTGAAACGGGACGGGTGTCAAGACTAGGTTGCACTGGTTTACTTTCTTCATTAGCTTCACCAACTTGGTTGTCAATTACCCTTCCACTTCTCAAAGTGGTCACAGCATTAACATATTCAAGTGTATGACCGAAGGGGAAGTGGTCTCCATAACAAATTGTAGCTTCGGTGGGGATTGAAAGGAATTTTTCCTTTCTCTCTCACATTCAAAGTGCTAGCTATTTGCCCTACTTGGGTTTCTAGCTTGACAATTGATTAGGAGTGAGAATGAAGCAATTGAGTGTTTGCCTCCAAAGTACCCAAAGCCGATAAAACTTTCTCTTCAAATGCGGTTCCTCTTCAATGACTTTGAGAGTATGATGGTTGATTTAGAAAATGAGTATTCAAAAATTGATTTCCATTAGGAGCTTGGTAGTTTGAACGATAACCTTGGGAACCTTAGCTTTGCATAGGGGGTAGAACATAGGGTGGAACATACTTGCTTTGGAAATCACTTTGGCGAGGGTTTGAGCCTTCCCCTTGGCTTTTCCAAGAGAAATTTGGACGGTCCCTCCACTCGGGATTATAATGGTTGCCATAGGGATTATTCCCTTGATTCACAAAAGTGGCATTCACTAGTTCATGGTGCTCACTATGCACATGTACATGGGACAATTGGAAGTAGAATGCAGCACACTTGAACAAGTCATGCAAGATTCATTGGAATGATGATGATGATTAGGGGAGGAAGACACTTGATGGGTCGAATTTTGGTTGATCAAAAATTGATCAAACCTTTGAGTTAAAGATTTCATCTCGGCAACTATGTCATTAGAATTGTCCACTTGATATAAGCTTGAATTCTTCCTTCCACCTACATTTCTACCATTTTTAGAAGGCAATGATCGGTGCATTGATTTTTCACTCATGCTATCATATAAACGCCACACATCATCTTCATGTTTGTCTAAATAGGAAGCTCCCATTGAAGCATCAACCATCCTTTATGGTTATCCGACAAACTTTCAAAAAAAATATTGAACTAATTGCCACTTAGGAATGTCGTGATGAGGACACGTCCTAAACAAATCATTCAACCGTTCTTATGCCTCATGCAACATTTCCCCATCCCCTTGTGAAAATTCACGAATTGAAGTTCTCATGAAATTGGTTTTGGACAAGGGATAATACTTTTCAAGAACTCTTGTTGCATTTCCGCCCAAGAAGTTATGGAAAGAGGTCTCAAATTGTTAAACCAATAGTTTTCCTTATCTTTTAGGGTGAATGGAAAGAGTTTTAACCTCAAAACTTCTTCCGGTATGTCCGTATATTTTATGGTGGAATACACTTCAAAAAATTCATCCAAATGCTTGTATGGTTCTTCATTAGGTAGCCCAAAATAATTGGGAAGCATTTGAATGGTTTGTGGCTTGATTTCATAATGATGTACTCTAAATTGGGGAAGACGAATGCATGTTGGTGCCTTGTATTTATTAGGCACAAAGTGATCTCTTAAAGTCATGGGAGGATTCACAATTGGTGGCTCTATATGAGCTCCATTGTTAGCTTGGACATTAGGAGGTGGAGGTGGCAAATATAATGGCCTTAGTATTCCAATTGGAACTTGGCCTTGTGGTTGTGGAACAAAAGGTCTAGACATGCCTAATGGAACTTGTATATTATCATTTGTTGCACATTAGGGTGAAGAATGCCTTGTTAGTCTATGTAACCAATGTCTTCAACATGGTCATCCATTGATGCAATAGATTCACTTGAATTGCCCTTTTCCCTTGGATTATGCACAATTGACTCAAGATTAAGATTAAATTGAACAAAAGGAGAATTTAAAGACCTACAACCATGCATGCACAATGCAAATCAACACAATCAACAAACAAAACAAGTAGTAAATACTTCTCCTCCACAACACAAATCAATCAACAACAACCCTCCACATACAATGATCCCATACTCCCATGCTTTTCAACAAATGCAAGAAAATAAATTGCCTCCACGCGGGCCGATGTTAAACAATGAAATAAAATGCCTCCACGCGGGCTGACGATTTAACTAAGCAAGATGAGTTAGAATAGCTCATAAAGGGTCCTTAAGCAACTTCAAGAAGTTTTTAAGCTTCTTGCTCTTCTTTGCTTTGCAAATTTTTTATTTTTTTATTTTTGCTTTTTATGTTTTTCTTTACTTGCTTGCTTTGAAGTTCCTTTACTTTACTTCTCTTGGCTCTAAATACCTAGCCAATCAAGAGTAAACACAATAAGAAAACAAAATAAAAATAAAGTAAAACAAGGATCAAAGGTGTACTAATTCCTAATCAATTCCGAATACGACATTGCTAATCCCCGGCAACGGCGCCAAAATTTGACAAGGTCACTTTCAAGGGCCAAAATATGTGTAGTGAGAGTGCGAATCGAGAAAGCCTTTTCGGTTAAGTTTAAATTTATAAAACCCACTACCACTACTACTACTAACGTAGCAAGAGTGAGTAGGGATTGTCCCAAAGGATTTGCAAGGTACTTCTGCATCAATATTGAATTAGTAGGTCCAATGATCAAATAGGGGTTTGATTGGTTGAATTACACTAATGATTCAATTAAAAAGATGCAATTTAAATGACAATCTAGAGGTTAAGGTAGAGAGAATGAGAGAAAGGTTTTGGGGCTTAGAGTTTACCACTAAGCTTCACCTCATTAAACACTTAGCATTTGCCAATTTAGGGGGATTTCAAATTGTAAACCAAATGTGTGTGTGTGATTAATTGAAAACTAAGCATGGTTGGCAAATAAGCATAAATTGTCTAATCAATCTAGTGAGTAGTACAACCTATCAAATCTGACCATTAACCATTCAATGAAACCACAATTAATACACATATAACAATCTAGATAAATGTACTACTTGCACTCATAAGCATGGATCATCAAACAACAAGAATGGATTGTCAACCTATCTAGGAATTTAAAGCAACTACACTACAATTACTCTAATAACAAGGAAATTAAACTAATTAAGCTAATGAGGTAGCACAATCCATCAAGAAATAAGCACAATCCATCAAACAAACCACAAGAGTAATCAATTAAGCATCATGCCTTGACCATCACTAGATTTATAATTCTAACACACATAGATATGCATCAAACTCATGAAACCTAATGATAAGCACATGACCATTCATTCTAGCATACATAGACATATGAATAGAATTAAAAGATCAATTGAAAGCATTAATTTATACAAATCTTGTAAAAATACAAGATCTATATTTATTTATGATCAAAATATCAATTATAACTAAAATCTCCAAAAATTACAAACAACTAAAGTTTAGGAGGCAAGCCTTGGTGCTATCTCTAGCCCCAAGAGAAAGATCTAGCCACTCATAATAGTGGTCATGGAACCCTCAAGGGTTATCTTCAATGTAGGCACCATCTTCTTCCTCTTTGCTTTGCTCCAAAACCCTAGTTCTAGAGAGAGAAACTATCTATTTCTATAATTGGTAAAATATGAAATTTTACAACCCTATACAAATTAGTTCATTTAATTTAAATACAAGCCTCTTTAAGTAGGCAACAAGTCAGAAATAAGGCTTTTGATTGGTGTAAACTCATAGCTGTAAAAGTTGGTGGAGTTCGGACGCGCTCGAGAATTAAAATAGCTCACTGCCAGTAGTAGGTTCGATCGATCGAAGATGACTTCGATTAATCCAACACTTACTTCGATCGATCGAATCTGACGTGGCAAGATATTTTGGACAACTGGCAGCCTTATCCATTAAGCTGGCACCACTTTCTTCTCGATCGATTGTAGCTTCCTTCAATCGATTAAGACTTCCTTCGATCGATCGAAGCTTTAACAGTACAGATTTTCTCACTTTTTCTGGATTTTCTCCTTAGCTCCAAAACTGAGCAAAAAGGCTCTTTTTAGCCTGTTTGAACCTTATTGACCTGAAATAGACAAAAACACAAATAAGAACTAAAACATGAAAATAAGATAGATAAATGGACTAAAATACCCTACCTTAGGTGCTAAAATGCATCACATTTGAGCACTTATCATCATGCATCATGACATCCGAAAATAACTTTTAACATGGTAATAAACGAAACTGCAGGAAATGATGCAACAAATGAACCCTATGGACATCGTGTCCTAGTGTGTCAAAGTGAAAAAGGAAGATCAGTCCTAGCCATAATTTAACTCCAAAAACCAACGCGACAATAACCTATCGCAAAACAAACGTAAGTCCTTAACAAAATGGTAGCACCCAAACAATCAATCTCTAAACCTTAAGGTGACACTACAAGTAACACTAACAATGCAATGCTCTCGCTACCCAAAACATCAATCAATCGACTTAATCCCAAATACGTCTTCACGCGAAAGGACTCAAAAGAAATGGCAATTATAGCCATACCATCAACAACCAAATCAATCACCATCCCAACACTGGATGCTCAAAACGAAATTCAAGAGACCCTACGCCTCTAACAATCCTCAAAACTCACTTAATCATCATCACCGATCAAAATGACTACTCCTATCGAAACAAAACCAACATCGATTCCATCCGAACTGCACTATAGCTAGCCAGTACGATAGCATGATAGTGCCATGCACCCGCCCACAAATGTACCCGCCTACGAAAATCGCAATCTCAGAGGAATCATCCCCAACAAACAAGGAGCCTAAGAGGTCCATAACCTCATCATGCCCTAAAACCAACAAATCCACAATCAATCCACAAAGCCCTAAGGCAACGCTTAACGACTCACCTCACAAGAGCCTAAATAAAAGGTGTCTCTCCACTTATCTCAAAACCAATGCTAGGTCGACAACAACCTACACCACCACAAAACTGTGACGACAATCACCATCGACCTCAAGAAAAGCACTTACACACATCAAAACACATATGTCATCACACCAAGTGCCTAACTCACCATGCAACTCAACCTCAACTCATGCCTTCTATGACCAATCCCATGTTATGCCAAATATACAACAACAGTTATGCAAATACAAGTCTAATCTAGCATACATCATAAATCATGCTCTTTACATTAAAATCAAATCATGCTAGACAAATAGTAAGTGCACATAGCCAATACAAGGAATTAACTAGCATGCTATATTACAAAATGCACCTAACAATGCATGAAAACCAAAAATGGAGAAGCTCACATGCCTTTCTCACACCCCACTAATCCGTCTAAGTCAAAGACAAATGAGCACCAAGAAATTCGACTAAATCCTTAATCAAATTCAAGTGCTTATAAACCAATGCAATCCACCAATGAATGCACCAACAAGTTTCAGTAATTATAGATACTACTGTTTACCAAATTTACTTCTTTTTTTTTTTTTTATCACTCTATGTTATAATCTTACTATATATATATATATATATATATATATATATATATATATATATATATTTATATGTCGTGAATATGCATTAAAAAAAAATCTAAAATAATAAAATAATGATTAACTAAAATAAATTGTTATTTAAGAGAGATAAATAAAAGTTTAAACACCTTATCAATTTTCTATTTAAGGAAGAGGAAAAGTTTTTCACTAAGTAAATATGCATGTATATATTTATATGTGGGATGTGCTACTATTTTTGGAATGTGCAGTATGAATTATTATACTTTAATAAACTTTTTTATGTGAAAAAAATATATATATCAAAAAGTGTTAAGAAATTCCTTGCACTTTTAGAAAAAATATCTAAATAATAAAATAATGATTAACTAAAATAAATTACTATTAAAATAAATAAAAGTTTAAACACATTTTTAGTTTTCTATTTAAGGAAGAGGAAGAGTTTTTCACTAATTAAATATGCATGTATAGGTTTATATGTGGGATATCGTATATATGTTTGGAAACTGATAGAATTAATTTTATAAGAGTCTTCCAAGAGGCGTGAGTCTTTTATGGCAGATAAATGTGTGTACCAAATTTACTCGCTTTCTTTTTTCTTTTCTATTTTTATAATTTTTTTTTCTATCACTCTATGTTATAATCTTACAATATATATAGATATATATGTCGTGAATATGCATTTTTACAAAAAAAAATTCTAAAATAATAAAATAATGATTAACTAAAATAAATTGCTATTTAAAAGAGATAAATAAAAGTTTAAACACATTATCAGTTTTCAATTTAAGGAAGAGGAAAAGTTTTTCACCAATTAAATATGCATGTATATATTTATGTGTGGGATGTGCAACTTTTCGTGAAATTAATGACCATGTGCGGTATAAATTATTCTACTTTAATGATTTTTTTTATGTGAAGAAAAAAATATCAAAAGTGTGAAGAAATTGCTTAGAGCATCTCCAACCGTTATGTATATATATATTTGTGTAAATCTTATGTGTCATAATAGATTTATACAAAAATTTTGAATTATTTATTTTTAACTCTAGTGGTTGTTTTATACCTTTTGTGTAAAAATATATCCTCCAATAACAACCAATCAGAGTCATGTCTGGACCCCATATAATTTTTACAAGCCTACTTAATATAGGGTAGATTTACTAATGAAATGAGAAAGAGGGAGGAGAAAAGAAATATGTTGATGTGGCTGTGTAAAAATGTTGTGTAAAATATGCAATAATTTTACACATTGATGACGTAGCAGTGTATCTTAACAGACTACTAAAAAAATAAAAAATAAAAAATAAATAAATAAATATTACACATGGCAGTGTATATTTTACACTATGGATATAAATACATAGACAAACTCTGATCCAAATAAAATAAATAAGGTATGGTACTTGCCATTTAATTTTATAATAAAAGAAGCTTGACGCAATTTGTTTTTCCTTTTCATTAGGGTGTCACATATTTCCTTCTAATACATCCAACTAATTTTATATAAGGGATATTATATGTTGGCCTCACTCACATAAATTAGTGTCCAATTATCTAAGCCAATTAAAATAAGTATGACTTTGTGCTTAATAGTAATGACTACAAATGAAATATATAGGTGTTGAGAAAAAGATTAAAAGGTGTCGAGAAAAAGATTAAAAGGAGTTGAGATAAAGATTAAAGGTATTAAAAACAAGATTAAAATTTTATAATTCACTTTAATTGAGTTTGACGATAAATCATTTTTGTTTTGTTTGGGAGCACTGAATCGATATATTAGAATATTTCTTCCGATTTTCAATTGGAATCTACTAATATTGTGCTTCCAAAAACAATATTTATGTTTCTCCATCCAATTATTGGAATGATGCACGTCTGATATTTTTTTTCTGTTTTTCCTATTGGTAACACTGTATATGTTATAAAGTTTAAATTCAATCTTAAATTCAATCTTATATTTTCCTATTGGTAACACTGTGTGTGTTATAAGTTTAAATTCGTATATATATATATATATATATATATATATATATATAAATTTATACAAATGCCTTTTACCATAACTATACTTCTAATGACTCGAATCCAAGGATCCGAATTGCTAACCAGATCCTAACCCAAACCTAAGGACACACAAGGGTAATATGGTCATTTTGTGTAAGGGACATGGATAAATTTGAACTTTAGTGAATCCATTGAGGTATATTCAATTCATTTTAATCATTATATAACATTGCAAGAGGTTCTTAGGGTCATAGGCTTGGTTTCCAACAAGCACGCACTCTTGGGTTAAATGATTCTCCGACACTGTCCCACTAAAACATGAATATATTCTAGTAGGATTGGAATTTGAGAATGAGGTTGATACGATTAGAAATCTAACGAAAAATTCTTGAATTTGGGCTCAAGAATGACCCCATTTGGATTAAAAAAGAATAAGTTATGATCATTTGAAGTTACCAAATCTCCCATGCTCGAGCACTGCCCGTTTGTGCTCGAGCACAAAACTTTTTGCTTGAGCTCTAGGACCAAAAATGCAAATTACTGAGAGTTGCTCTCGGGATCTCACTCCAAATTCCCCAATGCTTGAGCACAACCCTCAGTGCTCCAGCATAACCCTGAAAAATGGTCATTTTAGCCCAAGTAAACTATTGTTTGGCTCCCATACCATCCTTAGGCCATTGGACCTTTCAATATGACTAAAAAAAAATCCCAAAATAACCATACACACATATATAAGAAATAACAACATCCACAACATCCATACATTACAATAAGCTCCATTTCAACAAAAATTGGAATTTCATTGACAACTACGCCACATACATTCTTGAAATCATCTAAAGCCTTCCACAATCATTCATTTTCAAATTAATGATAAGTTTCATAATATACATAACCAAATGAATAAATTTACATAGCCATTGCCACAGTTACAAAATAATACAAGTTTATGATAGAACTTTACAAATGTGACGACGGTTACAAAAGATAATGAAAATAAGCATCCTAACTGCGCCTAAGTACATGGAGGTGTCTCATCCATTATGTCGCATCTAGTCCCTGAAAATGTTTAAGTTAAATGGGTGAGCACCACCGTTCAGTAGAGTATGCCTAAGACATGATTCTTAAAATCAATTGAGCAAACACAAAAGGGAATAGGAGATAAGGATGAAGGATCATACTTGTAAGGAAAAACAATGAAATCATCAATAACATATAAGCAACAATGCATTGGCAAAAACCATGATCACGCACACAAATGTTCCACAACTACAACAATGCCTCCAATTGTTATGCTTATGCCAAATGCCATAATCCTCATCGAACCAATTCCCATGACCCTCAACTAGTGCGTATGCACCTCAACAATTATTCCAACCCAATCTCACAAACTACATCAAGGACCACCAATTCCAAATGGCACAAATTTACGGCTTGTCTACCACGTATAAAGAAATGATTTAATTTATTTAAGAAGGTGAGTACTATTACAGATTGTTGGAAAATCTGTTTGAACTTTAAATTACCTTTTCAAAAAACTTGCCTTAAACAATAAATCTTTTCAAAAAACTTGCCTTAAACAATATAATTTATTGTACAGCATGGATACATAACTTTTGAAATTAGGAGGAATGTGTCACCCTAGTCACTACTCACTTAGTAACAATTTTACGTTATATATATATATATATATATATATATATAGATCATAGACTCGGATCCAAATAAAATAAATAACGTATAGTACTTGCCATTTAATTTTATAATAAAAGAAGATGGAGCGTCATAGATTTGTTTTTCCTTTTCATTAGGATGTCACATATTTTTTTCTAACACATTCAACTAATTTTATATGAGTAAAGGATGGATGACAGGGATATTATATGTTTGTCTTCACTCACATAAATTAGTGTCTGACTTTTGACTCCAAATCATTATCCATATATAATTGATACAACAATCATCTTCTAGTAAATCATAATTATCCAAGCCCTTTAAAACAAGTACCGGTTCATGCTTAATAGCAGTGACTACAAAAAATAAATGAAATACATATACGAATGTTAAAAGGACATAGATATATTAGTAAATGACTCTATTTCAAATTTATTGGATAAAAATAAATTAAAAATTTTAATGACCAAATTTTTCCCACTTCGAAATTTGGATATATTCATATATACATAATTTAAGCAACTAAATACAATCTTAAATATATCCAAAATGACAACGACGGTCATAAATTTTTTTAACCTATACGAATCCAAAAGATAATGCAAAAGAAAGAAAACAAAAGTAATAAAAATATTTTTTATGCATATCATTTTTTTTAAAAAAAATAATAATAATAATATATTTTGATTTATCAACAAACTTAGACCTAAAAGCCTATTCTCTGGTAAAGCCCTATTTTCTGATAAAGCCCTATTCTCTCTTTAGCACATACATATTCACACCTAAACCCTAAACAGCAGCGCCGCCAACGTGATAAGAAGGGCTTATGCTCGGTCTTCTCAATACGCCGAGGCATTTTCATGCGTTTGATGAACCAAGTTTTCGACTTCATCACAGCATCTTGAAATTGAAGTCTCACACATTGCAGCATTTGCGAAGGTATATTTCTATTTGATTTTCTTTTGTCCTTACGCCGATGTAAATCCAATAGTTCCATTTGACTTCTTCTTCATCAATCGGCATAGCATGTTATTTTCTCTCTTTGACACACACAAATTCCGCGCCGCCAACTTGATAAAGCCCTATTGGATAAAGCCCTATTCTCTCTTCACACACACAAATTTACCTAAACCCTAGAAAATCTTTTCTTTCCGACAATCTCCGAAAATCTCGTTGCCTCTTTAATCCATTTTCTTTCCTTTCTCTTCAATTCCCTTTTTTGTTCGATTGATACAGATTTTCACATCATTCGCATTCAATTCTGGTAATTATCTTCAAATTTTGTTTATCTTCGTATTTTGCTAATTCTATGATTTCAGGGTTATATTTTAATTGATGTTTCTGTATATTATTTTATATGATGACAGAAGTGCTGTAATTACATTTAAATTGTGACTATGCTTGCATGTATTTCGAAATTTTGATGGGCTGTGTCCCTGACCGTTGAGATATGAGGCTTGAAGTTTCAAATTTATTTTGGGGCTGTGAAATTTGTTGAATTTAAGAAAAACAACTAAGAAAATTGAACAAATTTTTTTTCAAAATTTACCAATTCCAATTTCAAGTCTCTAATTTGATCATGCAACTGAACACACCCTCCACTCTTTGAATATAATGGATTTGTAATTGGTGTGAATAAAAGTAATTGAGAAAGAGTATACTACTCGATAAGACTGAAAAAACATGATGAATTGAAGTTTGCGATATTGCTTAAAACTTCCACACTGTGAATACCATTAGCATATAGAGATAAATTATTCCTTGTGGGTTCTACTACAGTCTAATATCATGTTTAGAGTCCATGGTACAGTCCGTTAAATTGTTAACACCAGATTAAACAATTTAATCCTTCCTATCCGTTAACAACGTGCAAAGTTGCTTTTTTTTAAACTGTTCATTCTATTTGGTGATAACTGTAATGCCATATATGTTTGTTTGTATGTTGAGATTTTGAAAACCCTATTTTGATATGCATGTATTTCAAATTTTTATTGGGCTGTGAATCTGTGATGGTATATATATATATATATATATATATATATATATATATATATTGATATATATATATATATATATATGTTGCCGTGTGTGTTGATGAAGCTGTGATGATGAAATATTGAGTTCGGAATTTTTGAAACAATTGTGATGGACTGTGGCACTTGATATGTTTGATATATATTTACATGTATGGCTTGATATGTTTGGAAATTTTTTTAAACAGTCGTGACTGTGCTTGCATAAGATATATTCTGTGTTCTAAAATTTGAAGGGGCTGTGTTTTGATTCATCTATGCCTTGCACTTTGAAATTTTAATAAGCTGTGATGATGATTTATAACTGATGTTCAAATTCTGTGGAAGCCTCTGTATATATGGTTCCCATTCTGAAATTTGAGAAGTACATGAGTTTCATCTTGATTATCTACCCTATATTGGTTAAATTGATGTGTATTAAGTTCCATTCTTTTCATTGAATGAAAAAAGAAAAAATTGATCTTTCTAATGTATTTAGTCTTGTTTGTGGTGCTAATTGTGCAGTAGGTGAATCATGCATTGTTGGTGACAAAATGGTGTCTGGGATTCGTTCTGGAAATCTGAACTGTGACAAGACAAAAAAGAAAAATATTAGGAAAAATTCATTTGTGGAAGTGTGAAGGAAAGAAGGCGCACCAATTGCTGTGACAAGACAAAAAAGAAAAATGTTAGGAAAAATTCATTTGTGGAAGTGTCAACTGGAAATAAGGCGCACCAATTGCAGGGTTTCCTTCAAAATGATGGTTTCACCTACCTGAAAGCAATCAAATTAAATATTGATAACACTTTGTGCGAGCTGGAAATAATTATCAGAAGTTGTCTCGATGCAAGGGCTATGAAAGCTGGTAAAGCTGACGAGGCTAAAAGGGAGGAGAAGGAAAGAGTTGCAAGGCTGCATGATAAAGGTAATCTTTACTATTCGGTAAATGAACTCAAGTTTTATTAATTTGTGTTTTAGATAAATAAGTTTTTGGCTAAAATTGAGAAAAAAAAGGATAGGATATTGGCTCCACTATGGTCATTTTTTAGTTTGCATTAAGTTTCTCAGGTGTGGAATGCTGACAGGAGCATAGGTTCCATATTGCATGAAGTGACTTTACAAGGGGAAATCAGACATTTTTCTCTTAAATCATATTTAAACTCTTAAATTTCTTGTTTACAGATAAGGGCAGAGTTGAACACCAAATCAGAGCTGATGAATCTTTTTCACAAAAGATAGCAGAAGCATGACAAATGATCATTTGTGGGAGAGAGAGAGACGCTGCCCGACTACGTCTGCAGAAGGTTTATGTTTGTCTTTTTCTTTCCTGATCTACGCCTATGAAAAGAAATTAAATGGTCTTCCCCTTTCCTCGTTTCAGTTTCAGTTGGAGAAGACTGTAGAGTTTGAGGACAATCTGCAAATTGTCCAATACTTTGCGAACCTAAGAGTATCTGAATCAAGTAAACCGTTGGAGTTGTTGGGTTTGTTTCTAAAGGAGGATGACTTCTACATGGATGAGGAGGTGGTGGATGTAGAGGAGGGAGAGATATTGGGATAAGTTTCGAACCAGAATAGCTTCCAACGCCATTCATTTTTTTCAGCGATTGGAATCCGTCCATTCTTTACAACTGTAAAAGAAAATTTTGCAAATGGAGATGTATATGTATACTGCTGCAGAAAACTGAGAAATAGCACAAGGCTAAAGCTTGCCTGAAATAGCACAAGGCTATAGCTTGCCTCTTATGTTCAGAAAGATTGCCACTGTAATTTTTTTTGGTGCTACTTTGGCAAGGTGTATTTTGACTTTTGCTTGCTTAGTTCCTCTTTGTTGAGTGGCCATGTGCCTTGTTTGTGAATTGTATAAAAATTCAACTGTAACTATTTTTATCTCAAGTTAATAAAATCATGACACTGTTTCTTCTCCTCTGATTTGAAACTTTCTTGTTTGAGGCTTGATGATATGCTAGGTTGCAATTGATGCATTGATACACTACTGCAAATAGATAAATTTTCTTGTATTTGAATTCTTTGCAATCCCTATTGATATGTCCCTCAACTGTGTTTTTTTTGGTCTCTTCTCTTTGCCTTTGTAAGTTATCTGTTGGCTGTTTGTTTTAGCAATAGTAATATAGGGTGGTTGTATAAATAATAATCTCTTATCACTCACTAAGACTCATTCACAGTTTCTTGATTCATTGTGGTGTGCAAGTAGTTTGTAGCCCATGTTACACATGAAAAATTCTACTGCCAATGATACGTGGATGTTGCAGGAATGAGGTATTAATCCCATGGAAGGTACACTTCAATTCAATACCCTTATTAGTGCCCATGGATAATAATAATAACTCAAGCTGGTAGGTATTAATGGCTATGTCGAATGCAATAATTATGGCATGCTAGTTTTATTTTGTTGTCATCGTTGCACTGATTTGGTGCTCCAAAATAACAACTTTGAAGCTGGGATCAAATTAGTACCTCCATAAAGCTCTCTTGTGTTTTGGATCATGTTCACTTTCAAATTCTACTGCAATTTGTTGTTTCCTTTTGCACCTGATTACCAAATTAATGTTAAAGTCTTCGGATATATGACGTCTTAGCAGTACCACATATACATAAAAACCAATATCATTCCATTATTATGCAACCCTAAATTGTAACAAGTTTAGATTGTATCAAGGGTTGGCAAAACCGAATTATCCCACCATAAAATTCATCAATGTAGTAAGATAGAGACTAGTATAACATTACATACAAGAGGTACCATAATACCATTTACAAGATTTAATTTATAACAGCATTATCCCACCAGCAATGTGGTACGACTTATATACAACACATATACTTTAACTCCAAACCATAATATACATCGATCACACCATTTTATTTATAACATTAAACAAGACACAATTTTATAAAATTTAACTTCAAACCTCAATATTACACCATTTTATTTGTTGAGCAAGTTCATGATCACCATCAATTTCAATTCGCCTTCGCTCTAAGAATGACTTTCCATTGAGCTTATGGGAGTAGAAATCTTTGACACACTTCTCCATCTGCACCCTTTTGAACAGTGGTGGGTTTTGTACGAGCTGTAGGTCCAACCTTTGCTTGGAAGTTGGGATTGAAAAACATAGCAATAGAGATCCTCTCTTTCAATGGATTTACTGTCACCCTGTGCTCAATGTTGCAGTAGACACCATTGCTAAAGATCTGTACATGAACACAATAAACAGAAAGAAATTGAGAAGGCAAGCAACAAAGAGGCTAACCAAAATACAATGTTAAGAAAGACACAAATACAGCTTCATCCATGAAGTGGAGACAAGGATGTTTTGCGAGATGATAAAAATTACTAGAAAAGATAAGATAAATAACATGTGAGGGGAACGTTAGGTATAACAAGATAAAATTACGAAAAGTAGACTTAGGGTGGTACGGTCTTATTCAACGTAGGTCCGATATGCAACTGTATATAAAAAGAGCAAGACTTGTGTGTTTTGAAGGTAAGTGACAAAGAGGCCAACCATATATGAAGATAATTAGTGTTGTTTCCTAAAGATATTTGGAATTCAAGTGTTTGGTGTTACCAAGTTAAATCATGGAAGTCACACCAAGGCCATATTATGATGAATATGTCTGTGGGACAATGAATAGTAGAATTTAACAACTCAAACAGTGGGAAAAGGAAAAAGGAAAATTCAAATCGAACTCAAGAATTCACCTTTTATTATTATTATTATTATTATTATTAAACAAGTCTTAGCTATTAAGACCAAGGTAAGTGAGCGTAAAAAAATTTTAAAAATTATTACAGAACTTCAAAAATTAAGCATCTGTACTTAATATACCAGCAATTAGTAACGGAGCCCAGAATGTTGAAATGAGTGATGCTGCATAAGTTAATTTTAGGAAAAGGAAATTGTGATCCTGCAAAACAAATGTCAGGCAGTGGTAGCTAGGTAAAAAATACAGTACTAGTCCAGTGTACGAGACTCCTATCATTGCAAGATTTAGGAAGAGTCAGCTGTAAGTTGTCTAACGTACTTATGGAAGGCCATTTCTGTTTTGAATCTGTGACATTGGTCACAAAAGAGCAAAATTATAAAAGGCACTTATTTATTTTAAATTGACATCCAAACCAGAAAAAGGTTTTGAAAATTTATTAGATTTAGTTTGTGATAAAGAGAATGGGGAGAGATCTAACCATATAGGTATGCAAACCTCTAGAAAGTCTCCTACATTCACCATAAAGGCACTAGGAAGGAAGTTTGTAGGGATCCAAAATCCATCTTTTCTAACTTGAAGGCATTCCACTCCATTGACTTGGAGAAGGATGGTGATGCCAGAAGCGTCTGAGTGCGGTGTAAAGCCAACAACCAGCTCTGGTTTTGGACATCGTGGATAGTAAGTCATCCTCACTGATTGCATCCCATCTTCAAACATCTCTTCTACCTCTTCCTCATCCATCTGTAGAGCCTTTGCCATCAACCCAAGAAGAGTTTTGGAAAGCTTTTGCAACTCAGAGAAGTATGATTCCAAGGTATTCCTGTAGTGATATAGATGAAATATACATACATGTAAGTATTAACGCACATAAATACATAAAATATACACATATATGTATGCATGCATACTTACATATAGTAACGCATAAATACAAATATATTATGTGTGTGTGTGTGTGAGAGAGAGAGAGCACCTAAGTGATGAAGGGATCTCTGGCAAGAGGGGTGGCTTTCTTCTATGGTTGGGGGTTATCATATAAAATCTATCAGCCCAGTCAACCTTCGGATCTTCAGAGAATAGAATGGTTTGTCCATACCTTTCAACATCACCAGGCCTCATCCTATGTTTCATTTTCTCTTCTATAGGGAGCTTGTAGAATTCTTCAATCTCATATTTCAGTTTCTCCACTAATGAAGAATCCACTCCCTGGTTCACCAGCTATAAACATATATATTCACTACTGTTAGTTTTTGTGCAGTATTTTCTTTTTATTTGTAAACATATATCTACATATATATATATATATATATATATATATATATATAAATACAAACAAACAAATGAGAAAACAAAGCTTAATTATTGTATGGTTTTAATTTGGCCAAATCTATAACTTGTATTTCTTTTAGTTTCTTTCTTTCTTATCTTTTTGCCTGATATCCAACTAGTTAATTTGCCATTTAAAGTTATGCTATGTTTTGGACCGAATCCGCGCCTTGAATTCCCAATTCCTTCTTAACTTCGTGAAAATATGCAGTTCTTGTTCATTGTTTTCTGTAATGTTGCGGGAGTAATGAATCGCCGTTTTAGATTGAGAATTGGAGGAAATTTAGGACAAAGTTTGAAATAAATTTGCTTCGATTCTCAATCTAAAACATCGATTCGTTACTCCCAAACACAACATTACAGAAAACAATGAACAAGAAATGCATATTTTCACAAAGTGAAGAAGGAATTGGGAAATTTAAGAAGAAATAGACAGCCAAGAATATAAGCTCAATGGACTAAATTCTATAGTTTCCAAGATCAACTTTCAAAGCACATCTAGGATTGGAAAGAATTTATGATGACTAAAATTTTGTGCAGGGAATGAAATTAAACCTGAAAAATGCCCCACTTTTTGCATGTTGAGTGCAAC
The DNA here is from genome assembly GCF_030987335.1 of Cornus florida. NCBI lineage: Eukaryota > Viridiplantae > Streptophyta > Magnoliopsida > Cornales > Cornaceae > Cornus > Cornus florida. Next base: position 70,773,735 of record NW_026775577.1, read on the forward strand.
TTCTCTAGTTTATAATCTTTGGCTTCTTCCATAACCAAATGTTCCATATTGATTAAAGGAATTGTGGGCAAGGAAGTCCAAGAGAATTGAAGATTCTTGATCCAGCTGAACATAGTGGTTTGGTATGGCAAGCATGGGCTCTTTCGCAAGCTCCCGAACACTAAGTGAACTCCTAGGGTTAGGGATCACTGGTTTTCGCAAGCTTCTAAACTACAAAACTAATATTTATTTAGTAGTTTTGACACCTACTAAAATTTTTCATGCAGAGATACCCTGGAAGTTTATGCGCCTGAGTTGAAACAACTTACGATAAAGATACTCGATTTCATAGCTGAAGCTCTAAAATAAGCATCCCATATCCACATATGCTGTGCTGGCCCTACAATAAGCATCCCATATCCAGCCATACGTAATGTCCTTAGAAAGTCAAAGGAACCAAAAGATGGCATTGTAATCGTGATATATAATCAACAGAATTTACCCATTCATTAAACCCAATAACTGCATAAAAAAAGTTCAGAGAGTCATATGCAGAGTTTCTAAAGGAAGCCACTATAGAAATAAGAATTTGTTACTTAAATGTTTCAAGTGGAATTGATAGATTAACCTTTTTAGATCAGCCATGACGCATACAAAAATCAATCAAACAGCTCCAGCAACTAGCAGTAGCCCTTATCTATCCCAAATTTTTGGCCCATATATTTTTCAAATAGAATGTGTATGTGTGTTAGACAACCATATTTCTCAGAATATAAATTGTATCAAGGACTGATTAAATCCTTCAACTCAAAATTTTCCTCCATCCGATGCAAGGATCAAACTGAAAAAGTCAGTTTTTTTGCAGTTTCAAGGTGGATTAAATAACCATAGTGACAGCTTTAAGGATGTACTGCCATTATGACTTGTAGAACAAATAATAAATCTCTTTCATAATTTCCTTAGAACCAGAATTCCTTATTCATTGTAGATACCTAGGATACGCAAGTGTAAAGTGAAAGCACAAGCTAAAACATAGTTGAGAAACTCCAATATGCTCCTCAACCAAAAGTGATACTTGATATGTATATTAATGTGTTACTAGACACATACAAGTTCAAGTCCAAACATATGCAGGTAATGCTCCATGATGATTAAGACATTGATTTACAGCCTTCAGGTGCAGAAGCAAAACTATTGTGCATCAAAATTTGATTTATTTTCAGTGATGAAGAGAAAAATATAATGTTTATCCAGGAAAAATGTCCACAACCCACCCTCTTGAAGCTTGAGTTTGTGGATAACGGGTGAAATTGGTTTGTCTCATGAACTTGAGGACAGTTTGCCCCGTGCACGAATTAGGTGCCACAGGTACACTAGATGCTAATTAAGTGATCACCGCTATTGTGTTATTCTTTCTCCAATTGTTACATTTTCTTTTTCCTACTGTTTGGAAGTTGACTATTTTACCAATAAATTGGGTTAGTTCAAGTCACTCCAAAAATACAACCTAACACAACAGGTTGAGAAATAACCCAAAACATCAAAAAATCACTAATCTGTACTTTTCCCACTCGGCACATTCCTTCAATTATATTTTGGTCCAGACTTGTGCAACTCATGCTTATAAAACCGTCAATGGCATTAATATTTACTAAGCTATGACCTATGTTACCCAAACAGGGATAAGTGTACTGTTGGGTGCAGGTATGTATTCTGTCCAAGTATTGAACCTCCTCGAATCCTGAATCTTAGGATATAGGGATGTGTATCCAAAAGTATGTAGACACACATTTGAATACAGTATATGTTTTATGTGATAATTTTAATGTTGTATAGTTTGCTGCACTTTAGGCCTTTAGATCTTCCTATTTTGGATTGGTGGTTGAGGTTTTTTTTTTTTTTTTAAAATCCCGCGCGATGCCCTTGTAATCCTATATTGGGTACATATTTCTAATGAAACCTCAGCTTGCCTATCAAATATTTATATATACAATATTGGTGATTTATAAGAATATACTCAATTATTACTCAAATAAAATGAGATATGGTGAAAGAAAATGGACCCCCTCTAGCTTATGAAAAAAAAAATGATCCCCCACTCCCCAGTTCTATCCAATAGATAGAAAACTCATCTCTGCTAATAAAGTTGAGTTTTTTTTTTTTTTTCCCCCTTTTTCAATCACCCGATTTATGCATTTTAATACATATCTTGTACCCATACCCTTGTCATGTCTACAAATGTACAAGAAGAAAATAGGAAAGTCCATGTAACAGAGCTTATATCGTTGAATAAATTTTATAATGGTATTTTATGAATAAATAAAAAAATGCAGCCTTTTTAACTAGCCGCAAAAATTTAAAAATAAAAAATAAAAAAGTGGTTACCTTGTAGAGCTGCATTGAAGGAGAATAAAATAGCATTGACAGTAGGGCCATAAGTAAGCTGCCCCACGACAAGTTTCTTCAAGGTAGTGACTACATCATGCTTTGGTAGGACTCTTCCCATGAAATTATACCGCATATGCTGTGCTGGCCCTAAAATAAGCATCCCGTATCCAGCCATACGTAATGTCCTTAGAAAGCCAAAAGAACCAAAATATGGCGTTGTAATCGTCTGACAGATAATTATATTTTGATCAGTCAACAAAGATATATAATTAACAGAATCTACCTGTTCATTAAACCCATTAACTGCATAAAAAAGAAGTATGCCGAGTTTCTAAAGGAAGTAGAAATAAGGATTTTGTTACTTAAATCTTTCAAGTGGAATTGACAGATTATCTTTTTAGATCAGCCATGAGGCATACGAAAATCGATCAAACAGCTCCACCAACTAGCAATAGCCCTACCAATCCCAAATTTTTGGCCCATATATTTTTCAAATAGAATGTGTGTATGTGTGTTAGACAACCATATTTCTCAGAATACAAATTGTATCAAGGACTGATTAAATCCTTCTATTCAAATTGTTCCTCCATCCGATGCAAGGATCAAACTGAACAAGTCAGATTTTTTGCAGCTTCAAGGCGGATTAAATAACCACAGTGACAGCTTTAAGGCTGTACTGCCATTATGACTTGTAGAACAAATAATAAATCTCTTTCATACTTTCCTTAGAACCAGAATTCCTTATTCATAATTTCATAGTAGATACCCAGGATACGCAAGTATAAAAGTGAAAGCACAAGCTAAAACAGAGTCGAGAACCTCCAATATGCTCCTGAACCGAAAGTGATACTTGATGTGTATATAAAGTGTTACCAGACACATACAAGTTTACGTCCAAACATATGCAGGTAATGCGCCAAGATGGTTAGGACATTGATTTATAGCCCCCAGGTGCAGGTGCATCAAAATTTGGTTCATTTTCAGTGATAAAGAGTAAAATATAATGTTAATCCGAGAAAAATGTCCACAGCCCACCGTCTTGGAGCATGAGTTTGTGCATCTAACGGGTGAAATTGGTTTGTCTCATGAACTTGAGGACAGTTCGCCCCGTGCACGAATTAGGTGACATGGGTACACTAGAAGCTAAGTAAGTGATCATCACTATTATGTTATTCTTTCTCGAATTGTTACCTTTTTTTTTTCCTACAGTTTGGAAGTCGACTATTTTACCAATAAATTGGGTTAGTTCAAGTCACTCCAAAAATACAAACTAACACAAAACATCAAAAGATCACTAATTTGTAGTTTTCCCAACAAATTATAAGCATTGTGCAACTCATGCTTATAAAACCGTCAATGGCATTAATAATTTTGTATACCCAACAAAAATTAAAAACTTTTTTCTGCTAAAATTGATATCACTGACCAGACTATCATCATAATCAAATCTATTCTACATCCATTCTACAATAGTTCACTCGTTAAACAAATTATCAATGCGACAAGCAATGCGTATGTGTGTATAACATTTTTAAATATATAAAAGGGAGGGAAAAAGAAAAGGTTGAAATTAATCTAGGGTTTATCTGGGAGGTCAAGTCAGCACGGCGAAAATAAACTAGGCAGTAACGCTTTTAGTGAGCAGAGGACGAGACTCGAGCTTACCCAAATACCATACAGGAAGTCCCATCTTTGAATACGACGACGATGATGATGCAGAAGATGAATATGAAGGAGAAGATGATATATAGAATGAGGGAGAGGTTTTGGAAACCCTAATCTTAGAGAGATGATGAAGACTGGTGCATTGTGCGGATAATGGAGATTGTAGCCAAACAGGGGAATTGGCGATGGAATTTGAATCTCTGGTGGGATTGGATGATGATAGTTATTGAAGAAGGACGGAGCGTTTGGTTACGTTTCTCATGTGAATAAAGATTCCCATTATTTTTCTTTTCTGTGGTTTGCCCTATTTCCACGGACGGATTGATTTGGAAATTAAACAGTCAAACAACCTCTACTGTGGTTTTGGCATTGGCATTTGAGAGTTGGAGATTGTTTCAGGTTGGTGTCGGGTGTCTCTCTCCATCACTGGTGTTGTGATTGTAATGTACTTAGGTGGGTCCCAATTTCCGAAGTAGGATTTGCAATCCAAGTGTCAGTTCAGGACGGTGACAGCTGGGCAGGTCTAAGTCAAAAAAAAAAAAATTCTTTGGTTTAGGAAAATACTTAGAGTCCTATCCTATCAAGGGAGATTATTTTCTCCACCTTAATGTGTTCTAATAAGAAAGTGGACACTTCTTTTAAATTTTAAAAAATACAAACATGGGTTATATCCATTTTTTATAGTTAAACTCGACAGATCTATTTTTTTTCTTACTCAACTAAAAATGTTATTTTTAATTAAATCATAAAAAATTGTGTTTTCTACCTTTTTCTCTTATTTTTAATTTTCTTACAAAAATTGAACTAACCATTTCTATTTCTCCCTTTTTAAAATCTACCTCAACTTTTTTTATGCATGCTATATAAGAAAGTTATTCCTTTTTTCACTTAATTCTATGGTTTCTATCTTATTTTTATTTCCTATGTACTTTTTTCTATAAATAAGAATGAGAACAAAAGGAACAGAATAAAAACCATTGTCCTTGTTTTTTAAAGCAAAAAAAAATCAAAAATTGAACAAAATCTCTTACTCGATTTAAGCTATTTGAAAGAGAGAAATTACACGTCGAACAAATATAATGTTTTAACATACCTGTTTTAAGAAAATGAATCAATCATTGCTAAGACCAAATCGAAATTGAAATCCAATATGATGCGGAGTGGTGGAGAACACAATGGGAATATTAGGTTTGGAATGATTGGCGATTAAGGAAAAAGAAAGATGCAGATAAAGATACACAAATGGGAGCAAAGAGAGGAAAAAAATACATCTGTCAGGTTTAATCCTAAAAAATGGATATAACTCGTGTTTTGTATTTTTTTAAGTTTAAAAGAGGTGTCAACCTTTTATTGAGACACGTTAGTGTGGATGACATAATTTGTCTTGATGGGGCAGGACTGAAGCATTGTCCGTGAGTTTATACGAGTGAAGTGTTACTCCATCTCCGAACTTTAAGTCCTTTTTTTATTCAACCGTGAATCACTGTTATGATCATAATTTAACTCATTTCTTAATTTGGTATCACGCTACGTTACTCCAACAAATAGGGTGGTCCGACAATAATAAAGATATTACAAATTTGAATAAAAGAGAATATTACAAAGAAAGTTTTTTCTCACGTTGAATTCGGATGAAAAGTTAAATGAGTATATATGAGTTAAGAGTTGGCCTCCATCTAATATTTTAAATTTTTAGATTAAATACATTGATTTTGACTGGAAAGGTAAATATGTATATAGGTGTTAATCTCCACCTAATACCTTAAATTTTTAGATCGAATCCCTCTTTTTGAGAATTTTACATTTTTAGATGATAACAGGTGAGGGTGGTAGTGGTGGTTTGTATTTATAATTTTTATTTTTATTTTTTTTGCGATTAAAAAGAAATGTTAACCATTTGATAACAATGTTGACTTATCATATTAAATAGGATCTGAATCTGCTCCAGTGCACCTCTCACTGGAGCAGATCCAGTGCAGATCCAAGGGCTGAGGTGAAACCACCTTAGCCCATTTGCCACATCATGGTCCAGTCAGCATCCAGTTAGCATCCAGTCAGCACCCAGTCAGCATTTACACAAAAAAATTACTGATGTACTATTTTAATTTATCACATGTACAAATACCCCATATACTTATACTAATACACCATACACTTATACATTATACGAAATCAGAATACATAATTTACAATTACATTTAATAATTTTTTGTTAAAATTACTTTCAACTTTACCTTTGGGGGTAAAATTACAAAACCCTAATTTCACTCCTCTGCTCTTCGTCTTCGTTGTTTCCTCTGAACGTTCTTCCATTGTTCGTCTTCCTTCCAACTCTTGTAGTCTCCTCTTCGTCTTCGTCTCAAGTTCGAAATTTTAAAATTTAATGGCTAGGTTAAAATATATAGCGAGGAAGAAAACCAATAAACGTACGTTCCAGGTATCTAAGAAGAAGAAGTCAATTTCTACCAATGACGCAAGAACATAAAATGTCTCACATGAAGGATAAACCTCACGTGAAGGACGAAACAGTGTTGGTATTTCCAGTGGCGAGCAGGATTTGGTGAACCGGTCTCCCACAGTGTTCTTAATGTATAGGTAAACATTGATTATGTATCGGTTTGTCTTAGGGTTTAGAAATTTATTTCAGATTTTATGGTTAGGAATGGTGAAATTGAGTTTTGGAAGTTAATTTTTTTAACGTGTTGGGAAAATATTATAATGGTATATGCAATTGATACATCCATGTGTTAAAAAGTTGTTATAATAATAATTTGTTGTTTCTGAATATACTGAAAGTGTTTGTGGTTGTTATTATTAATTTAGGAATTGTGAGATTGAGTTGTAGAAGTTAATTTTTTTAAGTTGTTAGGTCAATATGTTGATGCAATATAAATAATAAGTTAATTTCATACATGATACATGTTTAGATAAGTTGTGAGCAAAAAAAATTGATCTGTCGAACTTTTAATTTAAGAATTGTATTGTATTGCGTTACAAATAGGAGGTAATGAAATATGCAAATCTGCCTACATATATGTTGAAAGTATTTGTGGTTCTTATTTTTAATTTATGAATTGTGAAACTGAGTTCAGGAAGTTAATTGTTTTAACGTGTTAGAAAAATATGTTGATGCAATATGCAATTCATACATGAGACATGTTAAAATAAGTTGTGATAATATGCAATGCATACATGAAGGGCCGAGTGCATTAGAAAGTACCGGAAAGAGCACTCAAATCATGACAGGTTACCAAAGGCAGTGATAAATGCGGTGCACAAATCTGCTAAACAGACATGGAATGCAATGTTTGCTGCTGATAAAGAGCCATGGATCAGGGAGTGTACAAGACAAAAGGAAGAGTACGACAAGCTTCCTGAAGAAAGAAAGGCCCTAAAAAAAGAAAGGGTGATTAAATTTTAATGTAAATATTTTATTTGATGACGAAACCCCGAATGTATACATGATGTGTTATAATCATATGCCTTTGAAGTAGAAGAAAAAGGAAAAGATCAATCCGACCCAAGGTGCCTGGCACAGATGCTCTCTTTCCAAGTTTCGTGAAGTAGTGTCACAGCTTGATGAGGAAAAGATAAAGGCTGTTGAGGAGGTTGGATTTGGAAAATTGCTGGAACTTAAATGTTCTTTTTTGTCCCGGGAGTTATGTATGTATTTAATTAAAAAATTTGACTCTGAAAAATGTTGTATAAAAGTTGAGGACATACGTTATATACCAATCCATTCAGCTGATATCCACTCGATCCTTGGCATACCATTTGGTGTTCCAAAAGTGCCAAAAAATAATCAGTTTCTTGATTCTAAGTGGATAGATGAAGGTGGTTATAAGGAAGTTAGTCGAATGCACCAAGATGTATTGTTAGAGCAGGTTTTAACGGTAAAGGGAATGGATGAATTCAAGCAAGCGTTTGTGCTCTTTGCTTGCAGTACTGTACTTAGTCCCACCGGTCGTAATAATTGTCATTGGGGCTTGTTGAAAACTGTGGATGATGTGAATGCAATTAGTGTAATGACCCGGTCATCTTCCTTCCTTTCATTTTTCTTGAAATTTTACGGATAAATTTTTTCCGTTTATTTTTCTTTTTTGAGTTCTGTTTCTTGTCACATAGTGTCATCTCGAGTGCTTGGAAATGGTTTCTGAGACTCTTTCATGTGGATTGAAAACTTCCTTTAAGGACCGAGTCATTTCAGCATTTTCACTTTTCAGACACTATTCACTATTTCGTCCTTTTCCCTATTTTGTCTTATCTCCGTTTGTCGGTTTTTGGCATAACCTCATTTTTCGTGTTCAGAGTTAGTTTTTAACTTCACATGCCTTCATCTTGAGTGGTTTCCACGAAATACGTATCTTTGCTTTTGCAAGAAAGTACTCTGGTTGCTCTCGGTGTCCATAGGGGCATGGATGCACAATTCTTTATAATCTTTTTCTTTTCTTGGGGTATTTTTCATAAATATCTTTTGAAGATATTTTATTAAAAGGGTATCTAAGAAAATATCTTTTGGAAGATATTTTCATTCTGGGGCAATTTTGTAGTTAACCTTTTTTAAAGGGGCCATTGTGTAATTAACGAATGTTATTGCAAAAATACCTCGTTTTGAGCCTGAATCATCGTACAGGATTTATTTTTGCATTTCGTCAAGTCGTGTACTTTTAGAATTTCCTTCTAATCGTTTTTCTCCAGTTTCAGGGTTTTTGGACCCGGTTGTCGCCGAACTTGTTTGTGGCATATCTCTCTGCTCGGGACTCAGTTTTTTACGCCGTTTCTTCCGTTATTTATATTTTCTCATTTTGAATCTTTTTTGATCACGGAGTTTTGCCATTTGAGCGTGTTTGCTCAAATTCCACTTTTCCGAACCCGGTGGGGCCCTTTCGGGACACTTTTAGCGTTTTTCTATAAATAGGGGACTTAAAGAGAAAATATCAGATTTTTCTCTCTCCCTCCTCTCTCTTGGCCGGCAGCCAAGGGGCTGCAATGCGTCTTCTTCTTTTTCCGGCCACTTCCCTCGTGTAAAACGCCGTAGTACCTTAACGTTTATTGTTCGCCTTGACGCCGCGCACCTCTCCCCCTTATTAGAACCCATTTCTGACCATTTTTTAGTTCGGGTTTGAAGTCAAGTTGTGATTTTCATGGGGCTTTCTTATGGGATATGTTCATCGTGTTGTCCCTGACAAAACCTCGCAGTATCGTCGGATTCAGAGCGGTTTTCATTTGGTGGCTTTTAAGATTTTCATCTCAAATTGAGGTAGGGGGTGTTATAATTTATTTTCTTGCTATATTACATGCTTGTGATGCTTATATAACTCATTTAGATGTCTTTGTATCAAATCTAGAAACTTTAATTAATTATTTGTTTGTGTAAGATTTAATTTTTCCGGTTGCTCATAGCTTGGTTTAAAAATGTGGCATGATAGAATATTACACCTTGGTATGTTCATTGACATATATTAAATTGAGAGCATTTAGAAAAGTATTGAAGCTTTTATTTAATATTTTTCTATAATGAAAGATTAATTCATGTGGCCTTAACTAGCTTGAAATTAACATGTGTTAGCATATTATATTAGGCCCTAGTATGCTCTTCAACATAGGTGAATTTGAGAGTAATCAGAGATGTTTTGAAATCTAGAGAATATTTAATTAATTGATTAATTAATTTATTCCATGTGCACTATTCACTTCATTTGAATTCCAACTTGATATTATTGATGTGCATGCCATATATTTTCACATATATTATTTTGAGAATTTTTGGACAACTTTGATTTATAGAGAAATTAATTAATTAGGTAAATTAATTTCTACTTAGTGTTATAATGAATTAGACTTGTATTTTCATGGGGATTTTGCCTTTTTGTCTTACATCATGACTTATTGTATCTTAGTTTCACTAATGTAGTTAATGAACTAGCATAATTGTCTTGAAATGATTTAATTATCCATGTATTGCTTAGTAAATAATTAAATCATTAATCTTATACTTGTGGTATTTTTACATCGATGGATTCTATGTGCTATATATCCTAGTTTGTAGTCCATGTAGATATATACTATGATTTCTTGACATTTCACAAGCCATGGTAGTTGAGAACTTAGGGCATGACTTGTGTGTTTTCAAAATCTTGATTGTGCATGAAACGTGTTCAATGCATTACTTGTGTTTTAATGCTATCTTGACTTGCACAACTTGTTGATTTTGGAAACTTGGTGATATCATTCAAGAGGTGACATGGCTAGGACTTGGTTCGAGTACAGGAGATAGAGAGCTCCCTATACTATCGTGCGCACTATGGGGAAGGTACCCTTGGGTTAGTAGCCCTAAAGTGATCCCAAGACTAGAGGAAGGTACCCTTGGGTTAGTAGCCTTAAAGTGATCCCATGAGTATGGTTTTAATCCGGGCGATATCCAAGTATCCACATTGTTTGATTTCACTCTTTAAATTTCAAATTGCTATTCCTTGAAGATTTAAAACTCTTTTCTTATTATATGAAATGTTCCAACCTTGTTTAATTGCATTGATACTATGCCTTATCCTTGATTTCACGCCTTGTCCTTGTCGCGTTAATTTAATTATTTCAATCTTGTTAATTTTCTTAATCATCTTGTTTCATGTTACTTTATATTGTCATGACTTAGGTATGATCCTCTACGTGTAACTTGACTTAGATTCTAGGTGGCATGGACCACAAGTAATGATTACATCAATGTAAAATCTCTAAACCCTTAGATTTCGAGTGTTATCTCTTAAAAATCTAAAAACCTTGTCGCGTTATATAGAGTATTTCCTACCTTATTTAATTCCAAAGACATTATGCTTACTTCATGTATTTAGACCTCATTCAGTATGCTTGAAACTGTGCACTTGCTTCTTGTATCTAGATTCCATCTAATATACTCGTGTCTTGTATACTTACCTTGCATGTTTTCATCTTCGTTTAATACACTTGTAACTACTATGCATGTATGTCAAATACCTCATTTCAATTGCATGAGTAGCTTAGGATGCTCCATGAGTCTCACCTATGACATAGACGTTAGGTGGCATGATCCTTTTGAACTATTTCATGTTAGTCTAAAAATCTAAAAGAAATCGAGTCGATGTATGCTCATTCTCTACGAGTAAACTTGTTTACTTACCCCGAAGTTACTGGGGGATTTGTTCAGGTACAGGATTCAAGATCCGGAGATTGCACATGCCTTGGGTGATTTGGAGATTTGAAGTTTCCTTTAATACATTTTTCTTCACATGCAAGTGTTAGCATGTTTAATTTTTGCTTATAAGGATGTAATACATAGCTAGGTTCAATATGTCATTTTTGCCTTATAACATGTAAAGTGTGCTTGGATACACTATTTGGGTTGTATTTGATATGTATGACATGAGGCCAAGGGCCACAAACCTTTAAGTTCAAGCGTATGTATTTAAACTTCAAATTTTGCTTTTGAAATGTAACTTTTCTAATTTTGGATGGTTGGCAGGCCAAATTTTGTAAATGGAGTGTAATGAGGCCGTAGTCCATTGTAACATGTTTAAAATGCCATATTACACTTGCGTGCATGTTTACATTATCACACAATAGCATATGATGTAAATTGATCATGCCATGGGGGATTCCAAATAGACATTCTGCCTTGGGTGCTTAACAGGTGGTTTTTGCACTTTCTCGAGCCATTTCGGCTTACCAAAATGCCTCTTCGGTCGACTGAAGCCTTTGGGACTTCATTTGTACAGTAAAACATGCATTCCAGTAGCCAAATTCGACTTTCAGGTCCATTTTGGTCGACTGATGGTTCCTTGCAGTCGACCGAAGTGATTTTTCTTCACCTTCAGGATTTTAGGAGAGTTTCTGGTCATTTCGGTCGATTGAAATGGCTATTTTGGTCGACCTAAATAGCTTCCATACACAACACTCTTTAGTTTTGTTTTAGCACTATTGTTCCGACTTCAAATGGCCATATCTCCTTCATTTTTAACCCAAATAGGGTTATTCTTAAGCCTAAACTCAAGGATTTTAAGTCAAATTTCCAATGGTACCTATTCCATTCTCATATTCAAATCAAAGTGAGAGTTATTCATATTTTAGTGAAGTAGTGTCGGGATTTGGCTTGAACCGGGAAAGGGCTTCTTGTGTGATTCTTGTCCAATGTTCTTGGAACCTCTTGGAATGTTGTGAAATGATTAGTTTAGGTTGTATGGACCTTATTTGACTTGCTTAGAGTCAAATCTCCCTTCTTATCCGTAAATTGACCATTTTGCCCTTGATTAACGGGTTTTGCTCTTCTTTCTTCATCTTATCGTTTCTTTTTCATCCGGACTCCGAATAATGCAATTTTTGAGTCCATCTTGGTTAGTTTTTCATTGTCTTTCTAGTGGTGTGCTCGGTGGCACCTGAATCCATACTTTTTGAAATGACTACTTTGCCTCTGGGGGCTTAATTGTTATTTTTCTGATCTTTGCCTTCACACTTGTGTCTTTGGGTTCCATGACCTCATTGAGGGTCACATTGGTGTCTTAGAGACGTGTTGTATCTCTAGAGACCATTGTCTTGTTTCTTGCTTCCGCATCTGGATCTGTTATCGGGTCAATCTTCGGTTCATCAATGACCCACGAGGTTGAATTTAAACCCGGGTCGTTACAATTAGTAGTTACAACTGGTGCGGATATGTGCGTGATTGTTTGGTGAGAACCCTGGAACCATCTACAGATGGCAAGCTGAAAAAGTCATACGGTGGTTGTATGATTTTTTTGCAAGTATCCTTGGTTATGATTTTTATACATTTGCCTTTAAAATGTGTGTGAATTACATATTAATTTGATTCAACAGAAGTAATATTTACTTTAATTATTGGTCTTTTAAATTAGCTGCTTTATCTGATGCGTTGTGATGCGCAATACTGAGCTTATCCTGAGGGAGATATTAAAAGCTTAGGTTTTTGGACATCAGAGGTTGTACGATCACGCATCAGATGGGAGATGGGTAATGGAGGTTTTGGACATGGACAGGTAATTATTTTTGTCATGTATGGACAGGTATATTTATGAATATTATTTTGTATTGTTGAAAATAGTTATATATATATATATATATATATATATATATATTATAATTTGATGATAGACTAGTGTTATCTAAATTTGGAATGGAAATAGTTGATCCTTCTGAAACCGAGGACATGTAGCAGCAGCAATGGTAATGATGTGATAGCCAAAGATGGTTTTGGCCTAGGATTGGTGCACTTATTGGCTTAGATGGTTGACAAGTGAAGGCTTGAGATTAAACCTAAGAAGGAGCCGTTGATTTGTGATAAGTGCAGACTCCAAATTTGGTCTTGCATTAGTGTGTGTGTGAGAGGTAGTGTAAGAGCACATAGTTAGTGGAGGATCTCTACATCCTCCACTCACATTTCATCTTCTCCATTTTATTTTATCCCTCTCTTGTAAAGAAAACCCTAGCCTCCATGGATGAAGCTTAAAGCCTTAAGCTTTGACTTTGATTTTTGAGAGCCTTCCATTGATTTCCAAGCTTGAACTTGGGAATACTTTTTGTTCCCCTCATCCTCTTCTTCATAACCCTAGAAGGGTTTACCATTTTGAGCTTGCTTACCTTGGATTCTAGAGAGACTCTTCTCTAGTGAGGTAGGGGATATTTTAGGGTTGTATTTTTGTTATCTTGCATGCTATTGATGCTTATATAAGTTGTATGCACGTCCTTTGTTAATTTGAGAAATTAATAATGTATCATAGTTGCTTATAACTCATTTTAGACTTGATATATGGCATGACCATAGCTTGATCTTTGATATATATTAATTTGGGGTAATTTAAATGAGTTTTCAAATCTAGAGATTAAATGAATTTAATTTGATTTAAATTCTAGTTAATTGTGTTTTGCTTGTATCCCATTTTAGACTTGATATATGGTATGACCATGACTTAGTGCTTGCTATATATTAATTTGGGATCATTTGAATAACTTTTGAAATCTAGAGATTTAATTGATTTAAATTAATTAAATTCTATATGATGATATCTTGCTCATCTTGCACTTTTGATATGATATATGTAAAGACCATTCTATGTTACTTAACATATATTAAATTGAGGTTATTTGAATTAGATTTGAAATCTAGAGAATTTAATTATCTTGTTTAATTAAATTCTATCTAATGGCTCATGGATCTATTGGTGTTTTAAAAATTATTTCTATATTCAAGTCATGGACTTGGACTTGTTATATATTCACTTTGTTGTGTTTTGAGCATTGGACAATATTGTTGTTATATTTATATTTATGAGAACATGTTTTCTTTATGGAATATATTGTTACCTTGTGTAATGAATTGCACACTTTATATTTGACATTATATATGCCATTTTAGAATTGAAACTCTAAAGCATGGATTATGTGGTTTCAACCTACTTGTGCATTGAAAGTGATTTCGTGCATCATTTAAATTGTGTTTAAGTTATAAACTTATTTGTTGATTTTGGAGTCACTTGGGACATTGATAAGAATTGGTGGCTAGGGTTTGGCTCTAGTACAGGGACAAGAGTCCTCTAAGTCAATTGTACGCGTGTTGGGTAGGCTGCCCAGGGGTTAGTAGCCCTGTGTCGGTCTGATCCTAATGGTGTCCAAGTATATCCATCTTTGTTGATTTCGCATTCAATTCCAAGTTGACAATCATGTTTAATTGTGACTTATGGTTTTGGTTATTGACGATTTAATGTTGTTAAGTACATTTGTGCATTATGATTTGTAAGGAATCATCGCATGTTTCTAATGTTGATAGGTACATTTGTGCATTATGATTTGTAAAAATCATCGTATGTCTTTGATGTTGTTAAGTACATTTATATTAAAATGTTCAAATATAGCTTAGGAATGATCCAATAGATTCATTTGGAACATAGACGTTAGGTGGCATGACCCACTTTATTCGTTTTCGTATTTTAGATTTCAAGTTGATAACTTTGAGAATCTATATCTTGTTGCTTTGTATATCATGCTCCTGTTGTTTGGAATTGCATAAATGATGCGTTTTATGCTAGAAATGATTTAAGGTAGCTTAGGATGCTCCCTGAGTCTCACCTTTGACATAGACGTTAGGTGGCATAACCCTTTTGAACTGTTTCACATTAATGTGATAATTTTGTAAAACGTTAGGTCTATGCATGCTCATCTCCTACGAGTAACTTTATGTTAGTCACCCACGTAGTGGGGACATTTTTTAGGTACAGGAATCAAAGTTGAGATTCTCATTATGCTTGGATGGTTTGTGGACTTGAAGATTTTCATTCTTGTACAGGTTGGCTTGAAATGTCACTTATAGCCTTAATTGTCAAAATGTGTATTTTTGATTCTAAACATGTAATGTGTACATAAGTACACTCTTAGTAATGTATTTGACATGTATGAGATAAGGCCATAGGCCAATAACATGTATTTTTATCCTATGTAAATTTTGACTTTATGAAATACTATGAAAATATTGAAAAATGCCAAGTTATTGTTTCACTATGTTTGCATCGGGTGTGGGAATTCCATTTTCATTCTTTCATAGGGTTTTAGTAATCATGTATGAAGTGTGGCCAAGGGCCAAATAGTAATTTAATGTCATGATTTGGAAATTTTCCTTCCTTTTTTTTTTTCCTGAAATTTTACGAATGAATTTTTTTCGTTTAATTTTCCTTTTCTGAGTTTAGTTTCTTGTCGCTTAGTGTAACGACCTAGTTATTTGCCTTCCTCTCCTTTTTCCTGAAATTTTACGAATGAATCTTTTTTCGTTTAATTTTCTTTTCTGAGCTCTGTTTCGTGTCGCTTAGTGTCATCTCGAGTGCTCATAATTGGTTTCTGAGACTCTTTCATGTGAATTGACAACTTCCTTTGAGGACCGAGTTATTTTCGCATTTTTCGTTTTTCGACACTATTCACTTTTCGTCATTTTCCCTATTTCGTCATTTTTCCTATTTTGTCTTTTCCCCGTTTGACACTTTGTTGGCGTAACCACACTTCTTGTGTTCGGAGTTGGTTTTTGACTTCATGTATCTCCATCTTGAGTGGTTTCCACGAAATACGTATCTTTACTTTTGCAAGAAAGTACTCTGGTTGCTCCCGGTGTTTATAGGGGCATGGATGTAAAATTCTTTGAAATTATTTTCTTTTCTTGGGGTGTTTTTCATAAATATCTTTTGAAGATATTTTATTTCTAGGGTTTTTAAGAAAATAATTTTGGAAGATATTTTTATTCTAGGCCATAAGGGCAGTTTTCACTTTTTGGAGGGGCCATTGTGTAATTAATGAAAGTTATTGCAGAATGTCTTGTTTGAGCCTGGATCCTCGTACGGGATTCATTTTCACATTTCTTCGAGTTGTGTACTCTTGGAATTTCTTCCTGGTCGATGTTTTCCAGTTTTAGGGTTTCTGGCCCCGGTTTGCACCAAACTTGTTTTGGGCATAACTTTCTGCTCGGGACTCGGTTTTTGATGCCGTTTCTTCCGTTATTCATATTTTATCATTTTAAATCTTTTTTGTTTACAAAGTTTTGATATTTGAGCTCGTATGCTCAAATTTTACTTTTTCAGACCCGACAGGGCTCGTTTGGGGCACTTTTTGAGATTTCTATAAAAGGGGGGTGAAATATTTCATTTTTCATCTTCTCCCCTCTTCATGCACGACCTGGAGCTCCCATGGCAGCCCAAGGGGTGCTGCCATATTCTCTCTCCTCTTTGGTTCACTTTTCCTTGATGGAAAGTCTTCGGCCTTAACGTTTGTTGTTCTCCTCGCCGTGCTCTACCTTTCCCCCTTATTAGAATTCAGTTTTGACCATTTCTTGAGTTTGGTTTTGAGGTCAAGTTATGATTTTGATGGGGCTTTCATGGGGGTTATGTTCACGGCGTTGTCCCCGACAAAACCTAGTAGTTTCGTCGGATTCGGAGCCGTTCCATTTTGGTGGGCCTTTGGGATTTTCATCTCAAATTGAGGTAGGAGATGTTCTAGGTTTAAATTTTTGTTATATAGCATGCTTGTGATGCTTATAATACTTGTTTGCATGATTAAATATAAAATCTAGAGATTTTATTATTTATTTTTCTTGTACGGGATCTAATTTTCCCGGTTGCTCATGACTTGGTTTAAACATGTAGCATGATTTTATATTGCCCCTTGATATGCTCATTGTCGTGTATTAAAATTGGAACATTTGAATAAGTATTA
The DNA here is from genome assembly GCF_030987335.1 of Cornus florida. NCBI lineage: Eukaryota > Viridiplantae > Streptophyta > Magnoliopsida > Cornales > Cornaceae > Cornus > Cornus florida. The sequence goes on from NW_026775577.1 coordinate 70,790,997, forward strand.
AAGATTTTATTTAATATTTATCTTAGGTGAAAGATTAATTCACATGGCCTTAACTAGCTTAAAATTAATAAGTGTTAGCATATTAAATTAGGCCTTAGCATGCTCTCCAACATAGTTGAATTTGAAAGTGATTGGAGGTGTTTTGAAAATTAGTAATTATTAATTAATTTGCCCCGAGTGCACTATTCACTCTATTTAAATTCTGACTTAATATTCTTGATTTACATGCTATATAGTTTCACATATATTTGATTTAGAATATTCGGTTAGGTTTTGAAACCTTTTATTTAATTAAATTCCATGTTTAAGGTTTAATCCTTATGGTGATATACAATTTGTAATTGTATTGTGGCATGTTAGAAAATTAAGTTTTGGTATGGTTGTTTACATGTATTAAATTGGGATTTATTGCATGAGAATTGCAACTTTTGTTTTATATTTAACTTTAGTGAAAGTTTAATTCACATGGTCTTAAATTGAATGAAATAAGCTTGTAATGTGATATTACATTAGTCCTTGGAATGTTCTCTAAGATATGTGAAATTGAGAGCATTTGGTTAAGTTTGAAAATTTAGAGATTTTAATTAAAAGAATTAATTAAAATCTATTTTGTGGTCCCATTAGCTTAATTAAGGTTTTAACTTGATATTTGTATTGGCCATGACTTGTTTACTAGTATATATTAATTGTGGATCATTTGAAGTTGCTTTAGAACATTGGTAATTAAATTAGCATGATTTAATTAAAGTTCTACTTTGTTGTTCCAACAACCTAATTGAGTTTTAGAATAGATATAGGTGATGACCATGCCATGTCCTTTAATATGTATTAAATTGAGGTTATTTGGAATTGAATCGGAATCTAGAGAATTTAATTGTGTTTATCTATTTAAATTCTATCAATTTGCTCCATGATCTAGTTGTGTTTTAGAAGTGGTTTCTATATTCAAATCATGGACTTGGACTTGTTGTATATTCATTTAGTTATGTTTTGAACATTGGATAACATAGTTGCTATGTTTGTATTCATGAGAATATGTTTTCCTTATTGAATATATTATTACCTTGTGTAATGATTTGCACACTTCGTGTTTAACATCTTTCATGCATAGTGTGTAACGAATCGCACACTGAAGATTCAACATTCATCATATCATATTAGTTGTGGATTTAAAGCATGTATTGTATAGGTTTCCAAATTTGGTTGTGCTTAGTAGATAGATTATCTTGCATATTCCTGTTGATATATGCGTTGTTGCACAACTTGTTGATTTTGGAAACTTGGGGATGTCGTTGTTTGACTATGGCTAGGACGTGGTTCTAGTACGGGGGATAGTCCCTCTATATATAGTCTAGTGCACACATAGGGAGGTTACCCATGGGCTAGTAACCCTAAAGTAACTATGTTGTCAGTTTGATCCGGCGTGACGTCTGAGTATCCACTTTGTTGACTTCGCATTTCATTTTCAAGTTGATAACTAGATGATGTTGTAACTTGTTGTTCCTTATTTGTCGTTCCATTTTAAGTTACAAGATGTTAACTTCGCGAAATTGTGTTTTATGCGTTGTATTGGAAGTTCCAATGTTGGTTAAATTGCATCGATATTGAAAATCGTGTTTGACGTTCTAATAAAGCTTAGGATTAATCCTATTGATTCATTTATAACATAGACATTAGGTGGCATGAACCACTACTGTTATTTTGTGCTTTAGATTCTAAGTTGATGGCTTTGAGAACTTAAACCTTGTTGCATTGTATAACATGCTCTTTTGTTGTTGAATTGCATGGATAATGTGATTCTTGTTAACTTGTATTCAAATATGCTTTTGTCATGTTGTATGAATTACTCTAGACCTAGTTCAATTATATTGAAAATGCAATTCATGTTAATCTATGCTCAAGCACTCTTCTTGTCATGTTCTTTGGATTATCCCAACCATGATTCGTTTCATACACGTATGTATATCATGATTCTTGTTGCTTAGACTCTAAGGTAGCTTAGGATGCTCCCCGAGTCTCACTTGGACATAGACGTTAGGTGGCATGAGCCCCTTTAACATGTTTCACTTTAAGGTGATAAATTTGTAAAATGCTAGGTCGATGCATGCTCATCTCCTACGAGTAGCTTTATGTTACTCACCCCTACGATACTGGGGCATATTTCAGGTACGAAGACTTGGTTCGTAACGCCTAGCATTCCTTAGATGTCGTGTAGCTTTCAAGTTTCCATTTCATGCAAATGTTAGCATGAAATGTCATTTTGTAGACTTATATGTCAAAATATGTATATTTGATTCCATGTATGTAATGTGTACATAAGTGCACTCCTTTCAATGTATTTGACATGTATGAGATGAGGCCAGAGGCCAATGAACATTATATTGTATTATATGTACTTTTTAACTTCATGAAATATTGTGAAAATCTTAAAAAATCGCAAGTCATTGCTTCACCATGGTTGCATCGGGTGTGGGAATTCCATTCTCATTCTTTTATAGGGTCTCATAAATCTTGTATGAAGTGTGGCCAAGGGCCAAACTGTCATTTGATCCCGTTTTGTATTTTTGGATTCCGAGTTTTCATTCCAAGTTCCATTTTTGCCTTTTTGCCCGTTGGGGGGTCAAATTTTGTATCGGTGGTATATTTAAGTCGTAGACCATTGTAGCATATCCAAATAGGTAAGTTACGTTTGCGTGTATGGTCGTTTCAGGGCAAAACCTTATCGTTTGTGTTTTGAGCCTCTTGTGAATTCATTTCGCATTTTTTTTTTTGCATATTCTGATCTAGGGGCATTATGGACCTTTTACATCAGTTTTATTTTCTTCTTTTGACATGGTTGAATAGAAAACATGATTTTAGGGGGGGTTTCTCGTTCGTGTTTTTCCAGAAAATGTCGTCTTGATATCGGAAATTGCTTACGAAGTTCAGCTCTCAGTTTTCCAACTTAGCAGCTTTTTGGACCTCCATGACCAGATTTCATGGAGGGGCATTTCGGGTATTCTACATTGCATTTTTTTTTAATTCTCTTGCGATTCACATAGAAAATTCAATTTTGAAGGGGGTTTCTTCTTTATGTTTTTCTAGAAAAATTCATCTTCTAGCCCGTTTTTGCTCTCAGTTGCAGACAGTCACTGTAGCAACTTTTAACCCTTTTATTCAGTTCTGATCTAGGGGCATTTTGGGGATTTCACAGTGAGTTTTTTTTGATTCCGTCCGCGTGATCGGGTAGAAAACTTGATTTTAGGGGGGGGGGGGGTTTCTTTTTCGTGTCTTTCCAGAAAAACTCATCTTGACCTCCGTTTCGAGCCTCAGTTCTGGGCAGATCAAAAAAAAAATGTAGCAGCAGCCAAGGGCTGCCACCAGCCATGTCTTTGGGGGCCGGCATGCGCGCCGGTGGGCTCGCGCATGGGCGCTGTGTGCACCATGGCCTTCATCGGGCCGCCGCGACGTCTCAACTTCAAACTCTCATTTCTCCCTCGTCTGGACTCCAAATCGAGTGAACTTTTTTTTGAACTTGACTAATTTTTCGCGGCCTTTCCAACGGTGTGTTCGGTTGCACCCGGTTCTTCCTGGATAATTACCAGTTTACCCTTTTTGCTTTAAGTGCCTGTTTTTCTTCGTCATGCCATTTCTCCTTCGTCCGGACTCCGAATCATGCGATTCTTGAGTCCATCTTGATTAGTTTTTCGTTGTCCTTCCAGTGGTGTACTTGGTGGCACCCGAATCTACAGTTTTAGAAATGACTATTTTGCCCCTGGGGGCTTATTTGTCATATTTTCGATCTTTTGCTTCCGCATCAGTTCTTGTTGAGTTCCACGACCTCATGGAAGGTCACTTTGACTTCTTAAAGTCTTGTTTTCTGTTTTCACTTCCGCATTCGGATCCATTATCGGATCATCCTTACGGTTCTTCACAGGACACGCTGGCATAAAAACCAGGGTCGTCACACTTAGTGTCATCTCGATTGCTTGGAAATGATTTCTGAGACTCTTTTCCATGGATTGACAACTTCCTTTGCCGACCGAGTCATTTCCAACTTTTCCCTTTTCGGACACTATGCACTATTTCGTCCTTTTTCCTATTCTGTCTTATCCCCGTTTGTCAGTTTTTGGCACAACCTCACTTTTCGTATTCGGAGTTAGTTTTTGACTTCACATATCTCGGTCCTGAGTGGTTTCCATGAAATACGTATCTTTATTTTTGCAAGAAAGTACTCTGGTTGCTTCCGGTGTCCATAGGGGCATGGATGCACAAATCTTAGGAATCTTTTACTTTTCTTGGGGCATTTTTCATAAATATCTTTTGAAGATATTTTATTTCAGGTGTATCTAAGAAAATATCTTTTATTTTCATTCTGAGGTAGTTTTGCAGTTAACCCTTTTTGCAGGGGTCATTGTGCAATTAACGAAAGTTATTACAAAATACCTCGTTTGGAGCCTGGATCCTCGTATGGGATTCATTTTCATATTTTGTTGAGTCGTGTACTTATAGAATTCCATTCTGGTCATTTTTCTCCAGTTTCAGAGTTTTTGGACCCAGTTGCCGCCGAACTTGTTCGGGGCATATCTCTCTACTCGGGACTTAGTTTTTAGCACCGTTTCTTCCATTGTTCATATTTTCTCATTGTGAATCTTTTTTGTTCACGGATTTTTGACGTTTGAGCGTGTCTGCTCAAATTCCACTTTTCCAGACCCGATAAGGCCCTTTCGGGACACTTTTTGAGATTTTCTATAAATAGGAGGCCTTAAGAGAAAAAGTCAGACTTTTCTCTCTCTCTCCTCTCTTCTGGCCAGAATCAATGGCAGCCATTGCTTCCACCTTCTCTCTCCTCTTTTGGTTCACTTTTCCTTGGTAGAAATCCTTTGGCCTTAACATTTATTGCTCCCCTCAACGTGTTCTACCTTATGCCCTTATTAGAACTCGTTTCTGGCTAAACTTTGAGTTCGGGTTTGAGGCCAAGTTGTGTTTTTCATAGGTCCTCTTTGGAGTTTATCGTTCATGGCGTAGTCCTCGACAAAACCCTTCGGTATCGTCGGATTCGGAGCATTTTTGTTTCGGTGGGCTTTTGAGATTTCATCTCGAATCGAGGTAAGGGATGTTCTAGGTTTAATTCTTGTTATATAGCATGCTATTGATGCTTATATAACTTGTTTACATGCTAAAATATGAAATCTAGGGATTTTATTATTTATTTTTCTTGTATTGGATTTGATTTTTCCGGTTGCTCATAGCTTGTTTTAAACATGTAGCATGGTATTATATTACTCCATGATATGGTCATTGACATATATTAAATTGAGAGTATTTGAACAAGAAATAAAGATTTTATTTAATATTTATCTTGAATGAAAGATTAAATCGCATGGCCTTAACTAGCTCGAAATCAATGTGTGTTAGCATATTATCTTAGGCTTTAATATACTCTTCAACATAGGTGAATTTGAGAGTAATCGGAGATGTTTTAAAATCTAGTATTTATTAATTAATTTGATTAATTAATTTGCTCCGGGTGTACTATTTACCCCATTGGAATTCCGACTTGACATTCTTGATATGCATGCTATATGGTTTCACATATATTAAATCTAGAATATTTGATTATGTTTTGAAACCTTTCATTTATTTATTTTCTAGTATTAAAGTTTAATACCCGTGGTCTTCTCTTGGATGGAATTCACTTGTGTCGTGTTTTTAAATCAAGTCTTGGCATGTTGTATAACATATATACATTTGAGATCATTTAGATGAATTTCAAAACTTAGAGATTTTAATTAAATGAAATAATTAAAATCCATTTAATAGTTCATTGGTCTTGATTAAGTTTCTAACTTAGAATTCATGCTTTTCGTGACAAGTTCCTTTACGTGTATCAAATTAAGAATAACCGGATAAGTTTTGAAACTTATATTCATTTATTTCCTTTGTATGGAACTAAATTCACATGGTTGTGTTTTGAATGAAATGAACTTGTAACTCGATATTAGACTTGTTCTTCACATGATCCTTGACATGTCTTGTTGTAGAATACTTGAACTTACCTTGTAATCATGATAATTTAATCTTTTAAGTAGATTAAATTTCCTTTATATGCTTCCATCGAGTTAATCATGCCTTGATATGAATTCTTGTTAAACTAGTGAGCTTGACTTGAATTTCATGAACTGTTATCTTTTATCAAGCATCGTGACCTCTTGTATCTAGGTTTCATTAATGTACTTAATGAACATACACCCTTGTCTTGGAATGATTTAATTACTCATGTGCTGCTTAGTAATTTCTTGAATCATATATCTTATACTTGTGGTATATTTACTTCAATGAACTCCATGTGCTATATAACTTGGTTGTTGTATATATAGTTACACACTATGATTTCTTGACATTTCACATGCCATTATAGCTGATGAACTTAGGGCGTGACTTGTGTGTTCCAAAATCTTGGTTGTGCATGAAACGTGGTTAATGCATTTCTTGTATTTTGATACAATCTTAACTTGCACAACTTGTTGATTTTGGGACTTGGAATATCAATCAAGAATTGTCATGGCTAGGAATTGGTTCTAGTATGGGGGAATGTCCTCCTACAACTATAGTGCGCACTAAGGGAAAGGTACTCATGGATTAGTAACCCTAAAGTGATCTCAAGAGTACGGTTTTAGTCCGGGCGATATCCGAGTTTCCACATTGGTTGATTTCACTCTTTAAATTTCAAGTTGCTATTCCTTGAAGATGTAAACTTGTCGTGTTATGTGAAATGCTCCAATCTTGTTTCATTGCATAGATATTATGCCTCATTCGTGATTTCAAGTATACTCCTTATCATGTTAATTGCATCGATAATGTAATTCTTGTTAACATGTCCGAGCATACTTATTGTCATGTTATATGGAATGTTCCATCCTCGTATACTTGCATAGATATTATGCCTTGTTCTTGATTCCGTGTATAATTCTTATCGTGTTAATTGGTTTAATTCCAATCATGTTAATTGCATCGATAATGCAATTCTCGTTAATTTATATCTGAGTATTCTTCTTGTCGTGCTTTATGGAATATCTCTACCTTGCTGCATTGCATAGATTTTATGTATTTTCCTTGACTTCGTGTATTCTTCTTTTTGTGTTAAATCGGTATGTTCCAATCATGTAAATTGCATTGATAATGTGATCCTTATATTCCATCGTTTTCTTGTCGTGTCCATTGGATTATCCCAAATCTTGAATCGTTCATATGTGTATATGTATCATGATTCTTGTTGCTTATGCTCCATGATAGCTTAAGATGCTCCCTGAGTCTCATTATGACATAAACGTTAGGTGGCATGAGCCTCTTTGACATGTGTCACCTTAAGGTGATAAAATTGTAAAATGCTAGGTCGATGCATGCTCATCTCCTACGAGTAGCTTTATGTTGCTCACCCCTACGTTACTGGGGCATATTTCAGGTATAGGACTCAAGACTTGAAGATTTCATTACCTTGGATGATTAGTAGCTTCTCATGACAAAACTTGTATTCTTTGATTCTATATATGTAAAGTGTACATAAGTACACTCTTTTCAATATATTTGATATGTATAACATAAGGCCAAGGGCCACAAACCTTTTTGTTCAAGTGTATGTATTTAAACTTCAAGTTTTGTTTTGAAATCAAAATTTTCCCCACTTTGAGGTTTAACATGTGAATTTTTGTAAATGGAGTGTAATGAAGCCATAGGCCATTGTAATATGTTTAATTATCCATATTACACTTGCGTGCATGTTCACATCATCACACACTTGCATATTATGTGAATTGAACATGCCATGGGGGATTCTATATAGACTTTCAGCCTTGAGTGCATAACATGAAAATTTTGCACTTTCTCGAGTCATTTCGGTCGACCGAAGCCTTTTGGTTTTTGATTGAACTTCAAAACATGCATTTCCAGTAGCCATTTTCACTGTTCAGGGCCATTTCGGTCGACCGATGGCTTATTTTGGTCGACCGATGGTTCATTTCGGTCGACCGATACAACCAAGCCTTGAAAACTTGATTTCAGCACAAATTTTGTCCATTTTGGTCGTCCGATGGGTCATTTCGGTCAACCGAAATAGCTAGATCCCGAGACTAGCCTCTGTTGAGTTTTAACACTGAACTTCCAACTTCGAATGGCCATAACTTCTTCATTTCTAACCCAAATAGGGTGATTCTTGAGCCTAAATTCATGAGCTTGAAGTCAGCTTTCCAATGACACCAACCATGCATTAAAAATCCAATCACAATAAGAGTTATCCATGTTTTAGTGAGAGAGTATCAGTTTTCGCTTAAACTGGGAAGGGGCGTTTTGTGGGATTCTTGTCCAATGTTCTTGGAACCTCTTGGAATGTTGTGAAATGATTAGATTAGGTTGTTTTCACCTTTTTTGACTTGTTTTGAGTCCATTTTCTCCTTTTCATTGTGAATTGACAATTTTGCCCTTGATTTACTGGTTTTGCTCGTTTTCCTTCATCTCGTCGTTTCTCCTTCGTTTGGACTCTGAATCATGCGATTCTTGAGTCCATCATGATTTGTTTTCATTGTCTTTCTAGTGGTGTGCTTGGTGGCACTTGAATCTATATCTTCAGAAATGACGACGTTGCCCCTAAGGACTTAACTGTCATTTTTCCAATCTCTTGCATTTGCATTCTATTCCTTTGGATTCCATGACCTCATGGAAGGTCATCTTAGAGTCTTAGAGGTGTGTTATGCCTTGAGAGGCCATTGTTTTGTTTCTTGCTTCCGTATCTGGATCCATTATCGGGTCAATCTTTGGTTCATCGCTGACCCACCGAGTTGAATAAAAATTCGAGTTACGACATTTGAAGTCATTTTTATAATTTTGGTTTTCAAAATTCTCATTTCAAGTTCATTTTCGCCTTTTTGTCCATCAAGGGGTCGGATTTTGAATTGGCCATTTTCGGGAGCTGTGGACCATTCCCGCGCGCTCAAAATCACTATTTACGTTTGCGTGCATGATTATTTTCATGAAAAATCTTGTTCAATGGCATTTTGGGAATTTCCTTCGAGAAATAAATTCCGTTCTTGACTTCATCACATAGAAAACGTGATTTTAGGGGGAGTTTCTTCATGATATTTTTGTGAAAAATGTCATCTTGATCTCGAAAACCGTGCTCTAAACTCAATTTTCTACTATTCTACTGTTTCTGCTGTTTAAGTTCAACTCTGATCAAGTTGAACTGGTTCAAGAAGGTTGAATCGGTTCAAGATGTGTCTTTTGGTCCAGCATGGGTGTACTACCCATGTTGAACCGGTTCAAGGAGGCTGAACCAGTTCAAGTCTTCCAGTTTTGTGTTATAGGTTTAACTTTGGTCTTCTAACTTTGAACTGATGTAACTTCTTCGTTTCAACTCTAAATTGGTCATTCTTGAGTCTAAATTGACCGCGTCGAAGTAAGCTTTCCAATGGTACCAATTTTAGTTTCAGATTCTTTTCATAGCTTAAGATATCCTTATTTTTGTGAGAGGGTGTCAGATTTAGTTTGAACCGGGATAGGGTTCATCTGGGATTTCAGTTCATTTGGCCTTGGGACTTCATGTGAGATATTTTTGGGTGTTTTTGATCTCATTTGACTTATTGGAAGTCAAATTCCTTCCTTTTAGGGTAAAATGACCATTTTACCCTTGGTCCTTCTTTTGGTAGGGTTTTGATACCCTTGTCTTCGTTTTGCTTCTGCTGAGTCCTGAAATTCCTCGAAGGGCCATTCTTATGTCTTAGGGATGACGTACATCTCTAAGGAGTTGTTTTTGTTTTGCTTTCGCATTTTGGATCCGTTTCGGGTCATCACAGGACACATTAGGTTGAAAAATCCAAGGTCGTCACAGCATGCTTCTCCGCACTGTTTGTAAAAGCTATAGCCTTAACTCGTCTAACCATATCTTCAATCGCAGGCTGTAGAACATAATCCATGGCTTTCGAATACATGCAGCGATTGGATATGGCAATATAAATAGACACATGAATTTACCGTTTAAACTTTGCCTAGGGCAGTTAAAAAGTTAAAATGTTCTAATATAACAACGGTTAGAAGGGTAACATGGAAGTTCCCATGTCTCGATCATTACTACATTTTTTTAAAGTTCATTTATGTCCTTTGAACTGTACACGTGTACATTAAAAAATAAAATTTTATGTCAATGGTCAATTTTTTTTTTAACTTCTGTTACGAAATAATCCCTACAGTACATATAAATTAATAATGACAAAACATATGAAATCGTTTTGATGTTATTCCCAGTAATTTAATTACGAAATAACTATTACAATAAAGGTACAACTCCACAAATAATATTTGTTACATCCACTTACATTAGAAGGGTAAGATGGAAGTTCCCACGTCTCAATCATTAATATGTTTTTTTAAAGTTCATTTATGTTGTCAAAGTGTACATGTGTACATTATAAAATAAAATTTTCTCTGAACGGTAATTTTTGTTTTGACTTCTGTTACGAAATCATTCTTACAGTGCATATAAATTAATTACGATAAAACATATGAAATCATTCTGATGTTATTCCCACTAATTTAATTGGAAAATAACTATTACAATAAAGGTACAACTCCACAAATAATATTTGTTACATCCACTCACATTATTTCTTTCTACCATATCTTGGAGGTGGAATTACAAAATCATCATCTACTGGGTCTAAAAAATCGGACATGTCTGAATTTGATTTTAGGTCTGGGTCATTGAAAATGGTGGCCAACTGTTTTGCTGGATCTTCGTATGTTTCTTTAGCATGTTTCACTTTCTAAAACTTACGCCATCTCACATATAGTTGCCGGATCTCGCGTTTGATTTGACAAATCACGGAATCTATATTTGATGTACCTGAGACCTTCATTTCAAGTAAACGGGGTCTTGGAATTAACAGACCTTGTCTTCTGCACTCTGCCACAATTACACCCCTAACATTTGTTAACTCATTATACCTAATACAATGTTGTCGCTCATTTTCTGGATCAGGCGGATGTCAAGGTGGACCGCCTTCCACAACTTCAATATCGTTTTCTACCGTACCAATATCCATGTTTAACAATTCACCATGGAAGTGGGCATTCCATTTACCTAGGGCTTGAACAGCTTCTGTATGAGTTTTGTATGGATAATACCTTGCATCAGCATACCCTCGTGTCTGTGCCTTTGCTTCCGCTAACTTCGTGTATATACCAACATTTTGGCCCTTCTACAAGGTAAAACCGACGGCCAACCATTGCTTATACTTTGAAGGGCTGTCAATTTAAAAATGGGATTGGACGACTACTATAGAGATACAGATGCCCTAAATATAGATCTGAGGCATCGTGTAGGTTGAAAATAATAAGTAAGGTCTTTAATGTTCTAAACAAACCATTCAATTGCAATGAAGATAAGGAATAAATGGTCAAATATAAAGTGTTCAATATAAAAAGGGAAGTGCAGTTCTGACTTAAATACAATATTTTTAACATAACAAATTTACTGGAGTGGAAGATATCATGTACAGTAATACCACTACAATATCTTGAGCACTCAGCAAAATAAAGGAAGTGCAACTATGGCAATAACGACGAAATCGCGATGAAGTACACTTTTTATACCCTTCTACTATATCATGGAAATTCCTAGAACCCTTGTTGCTCAAATGTAGAATTCATGTTTGGCATTTAAATCATCCGCAATAAATTTGTGTCACGTACAACATCTACATCAACTCCCTTTTTATATCACATGTATACAAAAAGAGGTCATTAAATTTCTTAAATAATTTCATAACTTTAATTAATTTAGATGAAACCACATACCTGGTTATGTAATGGAGTCATGGGCTGACCAAAATAAGTAGCCGGACTGTTATCCCAATCGTGGCCCTGTGTTGAACATGGTGGCATATAACATTCATCGGAGCAGAAAAACTCTATTGGTATTTCAGCACCCTTCACCAAAAATCATCAATTCATCAGTACGTTAGACTATAGATCGGGTAGGGGATATATAAAATACAAAGCAAAACTTACATTGTTTAAAATATACGTAGGGGTTGTTGTAGTAGGACTGCGACCTGGCACAACGGCCTTTCTCTTCTTCGCAGTGGCTCTCTCCAAGCAGGTATGAGCCTACGCCTTCTTCCTTTCAATGTATCTTTCGTGGCAATCCCTTTTGAAGTCAATCCTTCTATGGTTTGCGCATGACTATTCAACTCTATATTTGTAAAGCTGTTTCCCATGGCATTGGCTTGTGCGGTTTGGTTACATTCAGGCCTGGGATTAGGTTATGCTCCTTGAGTAATCTTCTTCAAACTTTTCACCTACACCAAAACATTGTTGAATCCCTCCTCGCTCACTGATGCAATGGCAGAAATTTCAGTTAGATAACGACAAAGGATCCTGCGTCGTCGCCTAATTTCCAATCTAAGATCTGTAATAACATCGCTGCCAAGTATGTCTTCCACCCTACCGTCCTTGCCATTTTTGGTACACCTTTTTAAAATACGGCGGCCGGGTATTTCATTGACATACATCACATCTTTAAGGACTTTCAGTGTGTGGCTGCACATGATACCCTCCATTTCAAATTTTTTACACGAATATGATAATAAGTCGTCATGTGTCCTTGTGACGAGCTGATGAAAGTTATCATTATAAACTGCAACTTCATATGAAAAAACCCCGTTACTAAGGTCGTTGCACTTACGGACATTTTCACTCATGCAAGCTACTATTAACTGTTCCTGAAAAAGGTCAAAGATGTTAGTAGTGTACAGGCGTCCGACTTGATCTAAAATAGGAGACCTTATGTGACGGCCCTGGTTTTTCAAGCTAGTGCGTCCTGTGATGAACCGCAGTTTGACTCGATAACGGATCTGAAATGCGGAAGCGAAAGACCAAAAATACAACAAATAAGCCCCCAGGGGCAAAATAGTCATTTCTAAAAATTATGGACTCGGGTACCACCGACCACACCGCTAGAAGGACAACGAAAAACTAATCAAGATGGACTCAAGAATCGCATGATTCGGAGTCCGGACAAAGGAGAAAAGGCATGACGAAGAAAAACGAGCACTTAAAGCAAAAAGGGTAAGCTGGCAATTATCTAGGAAGATCTGGATGTAACTGAGCACACCGTTGGAAAGACAGTGAAAAATTTGTCAAGTTCAAAAAAAAGTTCACTCAATTTGGAGTCCGGACGAGGGAGAAATGAGTGTTTGAAGTTGTGACGTCGCGGCGGCCCGACGAAGGCCATGGCGCGCCCGGCGCCCATGCGCGAGCCCACTGGCCCCCAATGGCGTGCACATGCTGACAACAAGAAAAAAAAATGTGAGTCGCAGAACTAAGGCATGAAACGAAGGTCAAGACGAGTTTTTCTAGAAAAACACGAAGAAGAAACCCCCCCTAAAATCGAGCCTTCTACCCGATAATACGGAAGGAAATGAAAAAAACTCACTGTAAAATCCCCAAAATGCCCCTTGATCAGAACTGGACAAGAGGACTAAAAGCTGCTATAGAATCTATCCGTAACTGAGAGCAGAAACGAGCTAGTAGATGAATTTTTCTGGAAAAACACAAAGAATAAACCTCCCTCAAAATTGAGTTGTCTACGTGAATTGTGAGAGAATTCAAAAAAACACTCACTATAAAATGCCAAAAGTACCCCTCCATGAAATCTGGTCATGAAGGTCAAAAAGCTGCTACAATTGAAAACTGGAAGCTGAAACTTCACGAGGGATTTCCAATGCCAAGATGACATTTTCTGGAAAAACACAAAGAAGAAACCCCCCTTAAAATCACATTTTCTAAGTGACCATATTGAAAGAAGAAAATAAAACTGATTTAAAAAGTCTAGAAAACCCCTAGATCAGATTATGCAACAAAGTTTCAAAATGAGTCCATAGGAGGCTCATTTCACCAAAGAAGAAGGTTTGTCCAGAAACGACCATGCACGCAAACGTAACTTACCTATTAGGACGTGCTATAATGGTCCATGGCTTAAAAATACCACCGATGCAAAATCCGACCCCCCAACGGGCAAAAGGCAAAAATGAACAAGAAAAGGGAAATTTGAAAACCAAAATTAACAAATGATTTCAAATTACTGTTTGGCCCTTGGCCACACTTCAAACATAATTTATAAGACCCCATGAAAGAATAAAAATGGAATTTCTACACCTGATGCAAAAGTTATGAAGCAATGACGTAGCATTTTTCAATATTTTCATAATATTTCATGAAGTTAAAGTTGCATAGAATACAAGATACATGTCATTGGCCTCTAGCCTCATCTCATACATGTCAAATACATTGCATAGAGTGTACTTATGTACACATTACATAATTGGAATCAAATCTAAAACATTTTGACAAATAAGGCTACAAGTGGTATTTTAAGCCAACATTTTCATGAAAATGATACTCCAAGCCTACGAAACTTCCATGGCATAGTGTGCATCCCAAATCAAGGTCCCTGTACCTCAATTTGAGATGAAAATCTCAAAAGCCCACCGAAAAAAAGTGCTCCGAATCCGACGATACTGAAGGGTTTTGTCGGGGACAATATGATCTACAGGAACCCACAAGAATCCGCATCAAAATCACAACTTGGCTTCAAACCCGAACTCAAAATTTGGCCAAAAAGGGGTTCTAATAAGGGGGAAAGATGCGCGTGGTCAAGACAAACACAAAACGCGAAAGCACTTCGACTTTTTAACAAAGGGAAGAAGGTTCAAATGAAATAAGAAGGGTGGCATCCCCCTTGGGCTGCCATAGCAGGTTCTGGTCTTGCATGGAGAGGGGAGAAGATGACTTTTTAATTTTAAGTCTCCCTATTTATAGAAAATCTCAAAAAGTGCCCCGAACGGGCCCCGTTAGGTCCGAAAAAGTGAAATTTGAGCAAACGCCCTCAAATGACAAAACTCTATGAACGAAAAAGATTCAAAATGAGTAAATATGAACAATGGAAGAAGCAACATCAAAAACTGAGTCCCGAGCAGAGAGTTATGCCCTGAACAAGTTCAGCGGCAGCCGGGGCCAGAAACCCTGAAACTGGAGAAAAATGACCAGAAGGAAATTCTATGAGTACACGACTCGATTAAATGTGAAAATGAATCCCATACAAGGATCCAGGCTCCAGACGAGGTATTTTGCAATAACTTTCGTTAATTGCACAATGGCCCCTCCAAAAAGTGAAAACTACACAACTGCCCCAGAATGAAAATATCTTCCAAAAATATTTTCTTAAAAACCCCTAAAACAAAATATCTTCAAAAGATATTTATGAAAAAAACCCCAGGAAAAGAAAAAGGTTCTGAAAAATTGTGCATCCATGCCACTATGGACACCGGGAGCAACCAGAGTACTTTACTGCAAAAGTAAGGATACGTATTTCATGGAAACCATTTAGAATGAAGATACGTGAAGTCAAAAACCAACTCTGAACACAAAGAGTGAGGTTATGCCAACCAAGTGACAAACGGGGAAAAAATAATATAGGGAAAAGGACAAAATAGGGAAAAGGATGAAAAGTGTATAGTATCAAAAAACGAAAAATGTGGAAATGACTCGGTCCTCAAAGGAAGTTGTGAATCCAAAGGAAAGAGTCTCAGAAACCATTTCCGAGCACTCGAGACGACACTAAGCGACGAGAAACTGAACTCATAAAAGAAATTTCAACGAAAAAAAAAAATTCATCCGTGAAATTCTGAGGAAAAAGAAAAGGAAGGAAATGACCGGGTCATTACAACCTACCCTCCTTAAAGAGATTTCGTCCCCGAAATTAGGAGCAGTCCTAGAAGAACCAAAGAAGGACCATACACAAGGTCACATGAAAGAACAGATCATAAAGTACCTAAGGACAACTCCAAAGGTCTCAAGATCAACAAAGAGACACGAAACCACGAACCGTGATACACTTCACCAACAAATTGACATACCAACCCAATGTCAACCACCCCAAGGAGATCAAGGCAACTACACATTGAAACAAGGAACATAACCAGAAGCAACATGGCAGCACGAATACTGACTAGAACCCGCCTGTAACGTACCCAAGGTGTGGTAGCAACCACAGTGTCAAGTGCCCACCCACACTCACATTACTAGCGAGGTAATGCAAGGTAGCATTGACGGTAGCTAGCACTCGCCCACACACAACCTGTATGGTAGCATGACAGTATAAAGCCCTAATTCATCACCTACCCCCAACAGCTTACCCGTGAAACCTATCGATACAAATGACATCAATGTCAAAATAATCATTACCAAAAGCACCACGAAAACTATAACGACCCGGTCATTTGCCTTCTTTTCCTTTTTTCTGAAATTTTACGAATGAATTTTTTTCGTTTAATTTTCTTTTCTGAGCTCTGTTTCGTGTCACTTAGTGTCATCTCGAGTGCTCAGAATTGGTTCCTGAGACTCTTTTCCGTGGATTGACAACTTCCTTTGAGGACCGAGTCATTTTCACATTTTTCATTTTTCAACACTATGCGCTATTTCGTCCTTTTCCCTATTCTGTCTTATCTTCGTTTGTCAGTTTTTGGCACAACCTCACTTCTCATGCTCGGAGTTGGTTTTTGACTTCACGTGCCTTCATCTTGAGTGGTTTTCTCGAAATACGTATCTTTACTTTTGCAAGAAAGTACTCTGGTTGCTCCCGGTGCCCACAGGGGTATGGATGCACAATTCTTTAGAATCTTTTTCATTTCTTGGGGTGTTTTTTGTAAATATCTTTTGAAGATATTTTATTTCAGGGGTATCTAAGAAAATATCTTTTGGAAGATATTTTCATTCGAGGCAATTTCGCAGTTAACCCTTTTTGTAGGGGTCATTGTGCAATTAATGAAAATTATCACAAAATGTCTCGTCTGGAGCCTGGATCGTCATACGGGATTCATTTTCACATTTTGTCAAGTCGAAGACTCTTAGAATTTCCTTCTGGTCGTTTTCCCCAGTTTTAGGGATTTCTGGCCCCAGTTGATGCCGAACTTGTTCAGGGTATAACTTTCTGCTCGGGACTCAGTTTTTGATGCTGTTTCTTCTGTTGTTCAAATTTTCTCATTTTGAATCTTTTTTGTTCATGGAGTTTTTCCATTTGAGCGCGTCTGCTCAAAATCTACTTTTCCAGACCCAACGGGGCCCTTTCGGGGCACTTTTTGTGATTTTCTATAAATAGGGGTTTTGAAAAATTAAAACATAATTTTCCTCTTCTACCCCACACATTCTGGACCAGATCCCACAGCCTTCCATTGCTGCCATCTTCTCTCTCCTCTTTTGGTTCACTTTTCTTTGATGAAAAGTCTTCGGCCTTAACGTTTAATGCTTGTCTTGATGCCACGCATCTTATGCCCTTATTAGAATCCATTTCTGACATTTTTCGAGTTCGGGTTTGGAGTCAAGTTGGGATTTTCATGGGGCTTCTTGTGGATTCTTGTTCACAGTGTTGTCCCCGACAAAACCTCTCGGTATCGTCGGATTCGGAGCACTTTCGTTTCAGTGGGGATTTGAGATTTTCATCTCAAATTGAGGTAGGGGATGTTATAGGTTTAAATTCTTGTTATATAGCATGCTTATGATGCTTATACTACTTATTTGCATGATTAAATATAAAATCTAGAGATTTTATTATTTATTTTTCTTGTATGGAATTTAATTTTCCCGGTTGCTCGTGACTTGGTTTAAACATGTAGCATGATATTATATTGCCCCATGATATGCTCATTGTCGTGTATTAAAATTAGAGCATTTAAATAAGTACTAAAGCTTTTATTTAATATTTATCTTAGGTGAAAGATTAATTCACATGGCCTTAACTAGCTTGAAATCAATATGTGTTAGCATATTATATTAGGCCCTAGCATGCTCTTCAACATAGATTAAATTGAGAGAAATCGGAATTATTTTGAAAAATTAGTAATTATTAATTAACTTGATTAATTAATTTACCCCGAGTGTACTATTCACTTCATTTGAATTCTGACTTGATATTCTTGATCTACATGCCATATAGCTTCACATATATTTGATTTAGAATATTCGGTGAGGTTTTTAAACCTTTCATTTAATTAATTTCCTTGTTTAAGATTTAATCCTCATGGTGATATACAACTTGGAATTGATTTGTGGCATGCTAGAAAATTAGGCTTTGGTATGGTTGTTTACGTATATTAAATTGGGATTAATTGCATGAGAATTGTAACTTTTATTTTATATTTAACTTTAGTGAAAGTTTAATTCACATGGTCGTAAATTGAATGAAATAAATTTGTAATGTGATATTACTTTAGTCCTTGGCATGTTCTCTAAGATATGTTAAATTGAAAGCATTTGGTTAAGTTTGAAAATCTAGGGATTTTAATTAAAAGAATTAATTAAAATCTATTTAATGGTTCCCTTAGCTTAATTAAGTTTTTAACTTGATATTGTATTGATCACGACTTGTTTACTAGCATATATTAATTTAGGACTATTAGAAGTTGTTTTAGAACCTTGGGATTTAAATTAGCATGATTTAATTAAAGTTCTACTTTGTTGTTCCAACAATCTAATTGAGTTTTAGAATGGATATAGGTGATGACCATGCTATGTCCTTTAACATGTATTAAATTGAGGTTATTTGGAATTGAATTGGAATCTAGAGAATTTAATTGTGTTTATCTATTTAAATTCTATCAATTTGCTCCATGATCTAGTTGTGTTTTAGAAGTATTTTCTATATTCAAATCATGGACTTGGACTTGTTGTATATTCATTTGGTTATGTTTTGAGCATTGCATAACATTGTTGCTATGTTTATAATCATGAGAATATGTTTTCCTTATTGAATATATTGTTGCCTTGTGTAATGATTTGCACACTTCGTATTTAACATCTTTCATGCATAGCATGTAACGAATCACACACTGAAGATTCGACATCCATCATATCATATTAGTTGTGGATTTAGAGCATGTATTGTATAGGTTTCCAAATTTGGTTGTGCATGGTAGATAGTTGATTATCTTGTATATACATGCTGATATATACGTTGTTGCACAACTTGTTAATTTTGGAAACTTGGGGATGTCGTTGTTTGGCTACGGTTAGGACGTGGTTCTAGTATAGGGGATAGTCCTTCTATATAGTCTAGTGCGCACATAGGGAGGTTACCTATAGGCTAGTAACCCTAAAGTAACCACATTGTCGGTTTGGTCCGGCGTGACGTCCAAGTATCCACTTTATTTGATTTCGCATTTCATTTCAAGTTGATAACTAGATGATGTGACTTGTTGTTTCTTTGTTGATTTCCCATTTTAAGTTGCACGATGTTAACTTAGAGAAATTATGCTTTACGCATTGTATTAGAAGTTCTAATGTTGGTTAGATGTATTGAAATTGTAATTTGTGTTTTGATGTTCTAATGTAGTTTAGGATTGATCCTATAGATTCAATTGGAACATAGATATTATGCCCCATTCGTGATTTCAAGTATACTCCTTATCATATTAATTGCATCGATAATGTAATTCTTGTTAACATATGTCCGAGCATACTTATTGTCATGTTATATGGAATGTTCCATCCTTGTATACTTGCATAGATGTTATGCCTTATTCTTGATTCCGTGTATAATTCTTATCATGTTCTTTGGATTATCCCAAACTTGACTTGTTTCATATGTGTATATGTATCATGATTCTTATTGCTTATGCTCCATGATAGCTTAGGATGCGCCCTGAGTCTCACTTTGACATAGATGTTAGTTGGCATGAGCCTCTTTGACATGTTTCACCTTAAGGTGATGAAATTGTAAAATGCTAGGTCGATGCATGCTCATCTCCTATGAGTAGCTTTATATTGCTCACCCCTATGTTACTGGGGCATATTTCAGGTACGAAGACTTGGTTCATGATGCTTAGCATTCCTTGGATGTCGTGTAGCTTTCAAGTTTCCATTTCATGCAAATGTTAGCATGAAATGTCATTTTGTAGACTTGTATGTAAAACTTGTATTCTTTGATTCCATGTATGTAATATGTACTTAAGTGCACTCCTTTCAATGTATTCAACATGTATGAAATGAGGTCGGAAGCCATTGACATGTATATTGAATTTTTTGTAATTTCTAACTTCTTGAAATATTAGGAAAATATGGAAAAATGCCAAGTCATTGTCTCACCATGGTTACATCGGGTGTGGGAATTCCGTTTTCATTCTTTTATAGGGTCTTATAAATCATGTTTGAAGTGTGGCCAAGGGCCAAACGGTCATTTGATCCTGTTTTGTATTTTTGGATTCCGAGTTTTCATTCCAAGTTCTATTTTTGCCTTTTTGCCCGTTGGGGGTTCGAATTTTGTATCAGTGGTATTTTTAAGTCATAGACCATTGTAGCACATCTAAATAGGTAAGTTACGTTTGCGTGCATGGTCGTTTCCGGGCAAAACCTTATCATTTGTGTTTTGAGCCTCTTGTGAATTCATTTCACACTTTTTTTTTGCATAATCTGATCTTTGGGTATTCTGGACCTTTCACATCAGTTTTATTTTCTTCTTTTGATATGGTCACCTAGAAAACATGATTTTAGGGGGGGTTTCTTTTTTGTGTTTTTCCAGAAAATGTCGTCTTGGTGCCGGAAATCGATGGCAAAGTTCAGCTTTCTGTTTTTTTTTTAGCAGCTTTTTGGACCTTCATGACCAGATTTCATGGAGGGGCATTTTGGGCATTCTACATTGCATTTTTTTTGAATTCTCTCATTTTTCATGTAGAAAACTCAATTTTGAGGGGGGTTTCTTCTTTGTGTTTTTGCAAAAAAGTTCATCTAGGCCTCCAAACTCAGCCTTTGTTATTTTTTTCTTTTTTTTTGAAAAAAAAACATATAGCAGCTTTTGGGCTGTTGGCAGCCATGTGTGCGCCCAGCGCACATGCGGCGTGCATGGGTGTGCGCATGGGCACGCATGGGGGCTGTCATGGCCCCCTCGTCGGGCCGCCGCAACGTCAATTCTTCTTTTGGGCTTTTCTCCTTCGTCCGGACTCCGATTCAAGTGAATTTTTTTTTTGAACTTGACTAATTTTTCGCTGTCTTTCTAACGGTGTGCTTGGTTTCACCCGGTTCTTCCTAGATAATTACCAGTTTACCATTTTTGCCTTAAGTGCTCATTTTTCTTCGTCACGCCATTTCTCCTTCGTCCGGACTCTGAATCATGCGATTCTTGAGTCCATTTTGATTAGTTTTTTGTTATCCTTCTAGCAGTGTGCTCGGTGTCACCCGAATCTACAATTTTTAGAAATGACTATTTTGCCCCTGGGGGCTTATTTGTCTTATTTTCGATCTTTTGTTTCTGTATCAGTTCTTGTTGAGTTCCACGACCTCATGGAAGGTCACTTTGACTTCTTAGAGTCTTGTTTTCTATTTTCGCTTCCTCATTCGGATCCGTTATCGGATCATCCTTACGGTTCATTATAGGACACGCTGGCCTAAAAACCAGGGTCGTCACAGAAACCAAGCATTCTATGAGAGTTGTGATATGGTCCAAAATGTCTGGCCGGACCATTCTAGCCAATCCAAAACTCTGACAACAGTGTCATAGGCACCGCTATGCTTAAGGCCTTAAATCCTCAATACTGGAAAAACTGACAACCACAAGTCTCAAAACACTGTTGTCAATCACACCAGTCAGGAATCCAAAGTCTGACAAGTCTATGCCTTCAAGCCAATGGATCGAACTTTACAAACCAAATAACATCATCATCGCCCTAGTCACGACTCCCAACAAAATAATGCACCCAAAATCTTCCACGTCATCCTAAAGCTGACCCACTATAAGGCTACGCCTAGGAATCAAGACATCGGATCAAGCTCACACACACAATCCCGACAACCAAGGTCATACAACCCCAAGCACAGTGCGGAATGATAAAAAGGAATAAACTAATAAAGCAATTAGTTATGAAACATATATATATATATATGTAAGTATACATTCACAAGTATACTAAGAAATATCGAAATGGAAATACTATATATATATGTACAAGTATACATTTGCAAGTATACTAAGCAGTACTAAATCCATGCTAGACAAGTATACAGACTCAAGTATACTAAACCCAAGCGGAATGAAATAAATAACGTGCAAGCATACTAGGTACAAGTATACTAAACATAACTGAAATTCTATGCACTAAATAACTAAACACATAGTGTACAAGAGCAATCAAATATGCTGCCTATCACATAGGGGTCAAGCATCAGAGACACGCTACACATCACCTATGACGCTAGCATGATAAGCAGATATAGTAAATGAAAAACACATCATCTATATCATCACATAACCACCAAATAGTCGCGTCCCCTAACATGTTTCTAAGGCATGCTCAAAACAACAAGGTATATAAACATGTATGAATCACTATGCAAATAACAATCCTGCAAAATCACAAGCAAGAAGGGATGAAATGCCTCTCAGAAGGACAAACTCACGGAAAGTGAATCCCAAAAACCCGGATGAGTCTAATTCTCTCCTTGAGGAAATGAATCATCTCCTAGAATGAACACTAAGGTTCCCGAAACAAAAGGTTTACAAGACTTTCCCAAGACTGGCCCAAACACAAGGTGGGATCCTAATGCCACACAAAACAAACAACGGTGTAATGGATAGTCCCAATACTAACCATTACAAGACACCAATGAGAGAACTCAACTCAAGATGCTAATGAGTTCGATGAGAACTCTACAGGATCCTATTGGAACCCTAAACGCAAAATCCCAAGTCTCCAAGGACGAGTGAGAGTAATTAATTGCACCAATGCAATTAATTTCACGAGAACACTCACACCCTAACCCAAGCTCGTAAGAGCTGTCCAAGGCAAGACAAGAAGAATTCCAGGTCAACACACCTATTAAATCCCTAACCATCGCTCTAAGAGAAAAGACACGAGAACCCTACCGTTGAGGCTCAAGAAAACAAACCTCCCAATCCCCAAGGAAGAACTCGAGTCAATCCGACTCATCGTCCTTTGACGCTAGAAACAAGACCCCAATGACGTCATCACATCAAGTTCACCACGAAACCCCAAGAGATGACGCCCTAGCATCACTCTCAACCAACCAAGCTGGAACAACCCACAATGCCTAAATAAGACATAAAAGTAAGTAGTTGTCACGTAACACAACAATGGACTACGTACTCACACAAGTAGAAAAGAATCACATAAGTCATGTCAATGTAAGCATCATACAATCATGTTAAGAATAACAAGCACATGTAATACGCCAAAAGCAAATAAGCATAACCCACATACTAAGCAGACAAGTGTAAATCAACATGCTAAAATAGACAAGCATATACAATGTACCCAGACAACATGCGCATATAACATGCTAAGACCCACAAATATATACTATATACTAAAACAACAAATATATATATATATATATATATATATATATATATATATATATATCATGCTGAGATAGTTAAGTAAACTTCTAAACATACGTCCACATAAGCACGTAAACATGTTACCAAGAAGCCACTAAATACATAGAGTATGGCAACACAAGTATGATATGCACCCAAAACCTGTCGTCCTAAGGTTTTCGAACCTAGGAGCTCTGATACCACCTGTGACGGCCCTGGTTTTTCAAGCCAGTGCATCTTGTGATGAACCGTAGTTTGACCCGATAACGGATCCGAAATGCAGAAGCGAAAACGGAAAACAAGACTCTAAGAAGTCAAAGTGACCTTCCATGAGGTTGTGGAACTCAATGAGAACTAATGCGGAAGCGAAAGACCAAAAATACGACAAATAAGCCCCCAGGGGCAAAATAGTCATTTCTGAAAACTGTGAACTCAGGTGCCACCGAGCACACCGCTGGAAGGAAAATGAAAAACTAATCAAGATGGTCTCAAGAATCGCATGATTCGGAGTCCGGACAAAGGAGAAACGGTATGACGAAGAAAAATGAGCACTTAAAGCAAAAAGGATAAACTGGTAATTATCCAGGAAGATCTGGATGCAACCGAGCACACTATTGGAAAGACAGCAAAAAATTAGTCAAGTTCAAAATAGAGTTCACTCAATTTGGAGTCCAGACGAGGGAGAAACAAGTGTTTGAAGTTGTGATGTCGCGGCGGCCCGACGAAGGCCATGGCACGCCCGGCGCCCATGCGCAAGCCCACCGGCGCCCAATGGCGTGCACATGCTGACAACGAGAAAAAAAAAATGTGAGTCCCAGAACTGAGGCTTGAAACGAAGGTTAAGATGAGTTTTTTTGGAAAACCACGAAGAAGAAACCCCCCCTAAAATTGAGTTTTCTACCTGACCACGTGAAAGGAAACGAAAAAAACTCACTGTAAAATCCCCAAAATGCCCATTGATCAGAACTGGACAAGAGGGCTAAAAG
Organism: Cornus florida; assembly: GCF_030987335.1. Classification (NCBI taxonomy): domain Eukaryota; kingdom Viridiplantae; phylum Streptophyta; class Magnoliopsida; order Cornales; family Cornaceae; genus Cornus; species Cornus florida. The sequence goes on from NW_026775577.1 coordinate 70,815,396, forward strand.
CTGCTACAGAATCTGTCCGCAACTGAGAGCAGAAACGGGCTAGTAGATGAATTTTTCTGGAAAAACACAAAGAATAAACCTCCCTCAAAATTGAGATTTCTACATAAATCATAAGAGAATTAAAAAAAACACTCACTGTAAAATGCCAAAAATACCCTCCATGAAATCTGGTCATGAAGGCCAAAAAGCTGCTATAATTGAAAACTGGAAGCTGAAACTTCACGAGGGATTTCTGATGCCAAGATGACATTTTCTAGAAAAACACGAAGAAAAAACCCCCCCTAAAATCACATTTTCTAATCGACCATGTTGAAAGAAGAAAATAAAACTGATGTAAAAAGTCTAGAAAGCCCCTAGATCAGATTATGCAACAAAGTTTCAAAATGAGTCCATAGGAGGCTCATTTCACCAAAGAAGAAGGTTTGCCCGGAAACAACTATGTACACAAACGTAACTTACCTATTAGGACGTGCTGCAATGGTCCATGGCTTAAAAATACCACCGATGCAAAATCCGACCCCCCAACGGGCAAAAGGCAAAAATGAACAAGAAAAGGGAAATTTGAAAACCAAAATTAACAAATGATTTCAAATTACCATTTGGCCCTTGGCCACACTTCAAACATGATTTATAAGACCCTATGAAAGAATAAAAATGGAATTCCTACACCCGATGCAAAAGTTATGAAGCAATGACGTAGCATTTTTCAATATTTTCATAATATTTCATGAAGTTAAAGTTGCATAGAATACAAGATACATGTCATTGGCCTCCGGCCTCATCTCATACAGTTCAAATACATTGCATAGAGTGTACTTATGTACACATTACATAATTGGAATCAAATCTATACATTTTGACAAATAAGGCTACAAGTGGCATTTTAAGCCAACATTTTCATGAAAATGATACTTCAAGTCTACGAAACTTCCATGGCATAGTGTGCATCCCAAATCAAGGTCCCTGTACCTCAATTTGAGATGAAAATCTCAAAAGGCCACCGAAAAAAAAGTGCTCCGAATCCGACGATACTGAAGGGTTTTGTCGGGGACAACACGATCTACATGAACCCATAAGAAGCCCCATCAAAATCACAACTTGTCTTCAAACCCGAACTCAAAATTTGGCCAAAAAGGGGTTCTAATAAGGGGGAAAGATGCGCGTGGTCAAGACAAACACAAAACGCGAAGGCACTTCGACTTTTTAACAAAGAGAAGAAGGTTCAAATGAAATAAGAAGGGTGGCAGCCCCCTTGGGCTGCTATAGCAGGTTCTGGTCGTGCATGGAGAGGGGAGAAGATGACTTTTTAATTTGAAGTCCCCCTATTTATAGAAAATCTCAAAAAGTGCCCCGAACGGGCCCCGCCAGGTCCGAAAAAGTGAAATTTGAGCAGACACGCTCAAATGGCAAAACTCCGTGAAAGAAAAAGATTAAAAATGATTAAATATGAACAATGGATGAAACAGAATAAAAAACCGAGTCCCGAGCAGAGAGTTATGCCCCGAACAAGTTCGGCGGCAACCGGGGCCAGAAACCCTGAAACTGGATAAAAATGACCAGAAGGAAATTCTATGAGTACACAACTCGAAAAAATGTGAAAATGAATCCCGTACGAGGATCCATGCCCCTATGGACACAGTGTTTGGAAAAGAAAAAGATTTTAAAAAATTGTGCATCCATGCCCCTATGGACACCGGGAGCAACCAGAGTACTTTACTGCAAAAGTAAGGATACGTATTTCGTGGAAACCACTTAGAATGAAGGTACGTGAAGTTAAAAACCAACTTCGAACACAAGGAGTGAGGTTAGGCCAACCAAGTGACAAATGGGGAAAAGACAATATAAGGAAAAGGACAAAACAGGGAAAAGGACGAAAAGTGAATAGTGTCGAAAAATGAAAAATGTGGAAATGACTCGGTCCTCAAAGGAAGTTGTCAATCCAAAGGAAAGAGTCTCAGAAACCATTTCCGAGCACTCGAGACGACACTAAGCGACGAGAAACTGAACTCAGAAAAGAAATTTCAACGAAAAAAAAAATTCATCTGTGAAATTCTGAGGAAAACGAAAAGGAAGGAAATGACCGGGTCATTACACCTTGCTTTCAGCCTGGGCATCTTATGCAGTAAGTCTTACTCAGCTGCATACTCCTTGTATCGCTTGTCGAACAAAAGCGTTTCAAAATGCTTGAAAAACTCTGGCAGTGCATATTGTCTCGCTAAGTACTGTTTTAAGCGAGCATTGAAGCTCTCACTAAGCTGTGTAGTACGCATACCAGCCGACCACACATGTTTGACGTATGCCCTAGCCCATACATGTTTCAAACCAAATAAGTTGGCCAACCACTTGTTATTCTCTACAATAAATTCCTTTTCCATCCATGCCCATTCCACCAAGAATTCTTCCTCACCTCAATCTCGTACATTGATTTTGATATCACACTTTTTATACCTTTCCCACCAACAGACAAATTCCCAAGATGCTTTTGGGCATTTTGCATTAGGTGCCATGTACATAGAAGGTGTTTTGTATCGGGCATGACCTGGATTAATGCCTTTGCCATTGCAGCGTCTTGGTTGGTTAAGATCGTCATTGGTGCTTTATGGGACATGGCATTCAAGAATGTATTGAATAACCAACCAAAAGAATCATTTGTCTCATCAAACATAAAAGCTTCTCCAAACATAACTGTTTCCCAGTGATAGTTCAAACCGAGAAAAACTGCAAAAGGCCGATTCCCATGAACAAGTTTGTATGTACTATCAAATGTCAGCACATCTCCAAAATGCCTATAATCTGATATCATTTTTGAATCGGCACAAAATATATTTGTTATTATTGCACCGCTGTCCAATTGCACGACATAGAAGAATGATGGATTTTCCAAACACTATGTCTAGAAATAATTCATTAGCCAATTCGCATCACCAAGTTTAAAGTCGTTCTGTCTTCTCGTCCGAATATAATTTTGTACATTAACCTTAGTGAAGTCAATACTTTCTCTATCACCAGCTTGCCTCGAACTTAACTCAAAGGCTTTACGAATGGGTATTCCACAATCGGCAGCCAACTCCACATCAATAGCTTAAACTGACTTGATTTTTCGCTGCGACGACATCATGTGGGCATAATCCTCACTGATGAGGGGATGGTTGTGAGTATCTTTAAAATCTTTTATAATGTACTTACCAAATTCCACATTAAAGGCAATAAGCATGCGTGCACGATAATCGATGTGTGTTTCAGCCCTTTGATTCTTTGTTTTCCTATCCCTTTTGTCCTCACCTCTTTTTCCCTCCTTGCTACACACAAAATTTCTAGATGTTACTTTTCCATCATTCCGACTGTTGTTTTTGTACTCTCTCCCTATACTAAAATCCACTCTGCCACCATATTCATTATAAAAATCACAAGTCGCTTCTTCGGAATCAAACTGCATGTCAACGCAGGGTATCTATTCTATTTCAGGAATTTCGCAAACTAAATTGCTATCTGTCTCTTCAATATTAATAATTGTCTCTTCAATAACCATAACTATAATAGAAGACCTACAAAAACATGACAAAAAAGTAAGTATATCTTAACAACATAACATTTATATGATATAGGTCAACACTTTTATAAATACAACATCACATCTTTCACCTAATATATCAACATCAAATTTACTTCTACACTATTATCATGCATTACCATTCATGCAAGAACTTTCTAACATGTACCATATGTTTCCATCACAAATATATCTAACATGTTTTCACTGTACACTAGATATGTAAACAATTGGTGACAAACATAAAATTACTTTAACAGCATAACTTTTGTATAACATATATGTCAGCCGTTTCGTAAATACAACATCACAAATTTTACCTAACACATACACATCAAATTTACTTCTACACTACTATAATGCATTACCATTCATGCATCCATTTTCTAACATGTGCCATAACAAGTACGTGTAACGTACCACAATTATACATTGCTGTAAAATACATAAATACAACATCACATCTTTTACCGAATATATCCATTGAAAATTTAATTCTACACTAGTATAATGCATTAACATTGAAACAAGAACTTTGTAACATTTGCAATATGTTGCCATAACAAATAAATCTAACACAATTTAAGTGTACACTAGATATACAAATAATTGGTGGCAAATATAATTTTACATTCACAGCACAATCTTTTTATAACATATGTCACCAGTTTCATAAGTACAACATCACATATTTAACATAACATCTCCACAAAAAATTTAGTTGTACACTACTATAATGCACTAACATCCAGCCAAGAATTTTGTAACATGTGGCATATGTTGCCATAACAAATTAATGTAACATAATTCAAGTGTACACAAGATATGCAAACAATTGGTGACAAACATAATTTGATCTTCACAGCACAACTTTTTTATAACATATGCAAATAGTTTCATAAATATAACATCACATCTTTCACCTAACATATCAACATCAAATTTACTTCTAAACTACTATCTTGCATTACCATTCATGCAAGAACTTTATAATATGTACCATATGTTAACAAATCAAATTTATATAACAAGCTTCAAATCTACATTAGATATCAAAACAATTGGTGTCAAACATAATTTAACTTTCTCACCACAACTTTTTTATAACATATGTCAACAAGTTTATAAATACAACATTTCAAATTTTACCTAACATATCTATTACAAATTTACTTCTACACTACTATAATGAATTACCATTAATCCAACTTTTTTCTAACATATTGCATATATTGCCATAACAAATACATCAACATAATTCAAATTTAAATTAGATATGCAAACAATTGGTGTCAAACATAATTTGACCTTTACATCACAACTTTTTTATAACATATGCTAACAGTTTCATAAATATAACATCACATCTTTCACCTAACATATCCATTAAAAATTTACTTTTACACTATTATAATAAATTACCATTAATTAAACTTTTTTCAAACATGTGGCATATGTTGCCATAACAAATACATCTAACATAATTCAAACTTAAATTACATATGCAAACAATTGGTGGCAAACATAATTTGACCTTCACATCATAACTTTTTTATAACATATGCCAACAGTTTCTTAAATACAACATCATATTTTTCACCTAACGTATTCACATAAAATTTACTTCTACACTACTATAATGCTTTACCATTCATACACCCATTTTGTAACATGTGCCATATGTTAACAGATCAAATTCATATAACAAACTTCAACTGTACATTAGATATCAAAACAATTGGTGTTAAACATAATTTCACTTTCTCACTACAACTTTTATATAACATATGTCAACAAGTTCATACAAACAACATCACATATTTGACCTAACATATCCATTAAAAATTTACTTAGACACTACTATAATGTTTTGCCATTAAAGCAACTTTTTTTCTAACATGTGACATATGTTGCCATAACAAATACATCTAACATAATTCAAGTTTATATTAGATATGCAAACAATTTCTGGTAAACATAATTTTACCTTCACAGCACAACTTTTTTATAACATATGTCAGCAATTTTATAAATACAACATCACATCTTTCACCTAAAATATCCACATAAAATTTACTTGTACACTATAACTGTATACTTCATATGAAAACAATTGTTACAATACATATTTTGACCTTCACAACACAACTTTTCTATAAAATATGTCCACACTTTCATAAATACAACATCACATCTTTCAATATTCGGGATATACAAAAACTATTCTACAATTTGATTCAAACTGAAATGTGATAAAGTTTAGGATTGAACAAGGCTAAAACAGATAAATATCGACATAACATTGGCACAAGAACAAGCTTCAAAATGGTATATGCATATACAATCGTACACTTTAATTATAGCTGATGACTAATAGAGTTAATTCACAAATAAAGTTATTTCGCAAAGGCTAAAACAGATAAATATGGACATATCATAGACATAAGAACAAGCTTCAAAATCTGGTATGTGCATATACAATCATACAATTTTTATTATAACTGATGACTAATAGAGTTCATTCACAAAAAAAGTTATTTCACAAAGGCTAAAACAGATAAATATGAACATATCATAGGCACAAGAACAAGCTTCAAAATCTGGTATATGCATATACAATCGTAGAATTTCTTTATTCAGTGATGACTAATAGGGTTCATTCAGAAATAGAGAACAATGCTAAAACAAATAAATAGGAACATAAAATACGCATAAGAACAAGCTTTCCAATTCTCGGGTTGCCTGAAAATAAGATGAATTCATGTTTATCAGGACTGATAACCCAACCTTCAGATTTTTGGATTACCAATAATCACCACCGGATTTGATATATCATTATGAATAAAGTTATAAGAAATTCAAAATAACAACCTAATACTTATAATGATCAGAGCTTCAGCTTCTCGCTGGACTGGTTGATCGGAGCTTCAGCTTCTTATCAGAATGGATGATTGGAGCTTTAGCTTCTCGTCGGAAGCCCTGATCGGAACTGCAGCTTCTCGCCAGAATGTATGGTGATTTTTCGGAACAGAGCTTCCAAATAGGGACCTTCTCTTTAGAAATCTTTATGTGTCTAAATAGGGACCTTCTCTTCAGAAATCTTTCCCTTTATGTGTCTAATGTATTGGTTGCCTTCTTGCTCGGATGTTTGAGAAGAAAGTTATGGAACATTTACAGATCAGAGGCATATATCTATATATATATATCAGTATCAGTTTTGGGGGCAAACTTAATTTTGGTTTTGGGGGGAATTTTAACTTGAAAATGAAATACAATATGAGCAGAAAGGGTACAAAAAGAGAAAGGCTACATATAAAAAGGGCGTACAGAAATGGTATAAGCAAAACTACAGTGAAATCACAATTTACCAGCTTTGCCATATCAGCCGCGGGGCCCTGGACCGGTTCCAGTGAGATGCGAATGGAGACGATTTTTTTCCTATTAAATAACTAAAACAGAGAAAAGTAGAGTGTAATATGAGTAATTTTTTATCATACTCAAAAAAATAGCAAAGAAAACATAAAAAGAAAAAATGTTCTATTAGGCCAAACCTAGGTTATCGTTTTTAACCCTAAATTTAATTCCTTTTGCTCCTTGTTAATTTTATGCCTAATTATTGAAATTAATCATTTAAACTCTATTAGATCTTCTTTTCTTAATTTGCATTCAATTATTGCTAGTTACGAGGTACTTTGTAACTTTAGTTAGTACTCATATTATTAATATAATAACTCAGTTTATTAATATAATAACTTAATTAAGTGTATTCAATAACTCAATTTAAATATTACTTTTTAAAAAAATCTAATTAAAAAATAAATAAAATTAAGGGCATATATGTCTATGATAATGAACCTAGAATTCAAATAAGTATTATTAATAATAAATCAGTGCATAAATTTAGTTAAATTTCAGTTGTTCATGTTTATTTGTGCAAATAGTTAAAAAATTAGTATTTTCTCTTAAATCAACTTAGTATTGATTTTGTTATGAAGTATGTAATAAATAATTAACAAGTTGTAACCACTTGGGCTCCGTTTGCTTTGATGTAAAATACAAAAAATATATTTTACATATACTTTTTCCAAGTAAAATATTTTATTATTATTATTATTATTTTTTGGTATTTGGCAAAGGTCCTGAAAAAAAAATTCAGAACAAAAGCACAAGTTATTTTATTTAGGTTTATTTTACTAAGTAAATATTTTACTTAAATTTTGGACAATCAAACACCAAAAAACTAAAAATAAAATAAAATAAATTTTAACATCCAAACGAGGGGAGTATTAATCTAAATTATCTACTTCTCGAAGTGAAAAGTAAATGGTTCAAATCCCCATTGGGGCATGTGATGTGTGAATTTCTTGTCAAGATAAAAAATAATAAATTAAATAAAGAAAAAATATCTAAATTATTTACAAACTAAACAAATTATTAAATTTAGCAAAAGTGTCAAAATGATTCACTTATTGTTTTCATGGACTTTTCTTGTTTCCTAACAAATAATTTGCACTCACTTCACTAATGCTTGTCGTTCTATTTTGAGAGAGAGAACAAATATTACTAGATTACAACTCTTCGTGGTTTATGAACTAAAAGTGTAAAAATAATAATTTATTATTTGTTGTCTATTGTACATGTATATTTACTAACAAAAAACACTTGCAATGCATGTGAGCGAAGTGTTTGTATGACTATAAAGTTAATTATAATAAATTACTGATGAGCGCAGAAAAGTGCGTATTTAAACCCCTTAAGTTTAGGCATTCTAGTACATTTATCTATCTTACTTTACCGTTTTAGATTGATTTCATATTATACCTTTTTTCAGGCACTTATCCCAAAAATAAGCTAACTCAGCTAAATAAGAGCTTAATTGAAGCAATTCTGTGATTAAACAAAGAAAAGGAGCAAAGTGGAGAAAAAAGAAAGCAAATGAAGCCAAAAGTGGGAAGCAGCAAAGTTCGATTGATCCAAGTTCAAGGTTCGATCGATTGAACTATGATCGATCTCAGCACTTCAAGATAGATCCAAGCCTAGACCCAAAAGCATAAAGTCCAAAAGTTCGATCGATCCAACACCATCCTTCGATCGATCGAACACTTTTGTCCTTATTCAAATGATTGATCCTATCCACAGCTGTACCACCCACTAACCACTTTTGTCCTTTTCCCATAAATATCTCTCCAAAATATCTCAGATTTGTCTTTTCCCAAAAAGCTCAACCAGTTGGATCGATCTAGCCTAAGTTCGATAGATCTCAGCCAGTTCGATCGATTCAAGTCTAAGGTTCGATCGATCGAACTTCCTCCAGTGCGAAAAAGTTAAAATTTCATCTCATTGAAAGTTGTCCTTTATCCAATCATTAAGGAATATTGTGTGCATGACCCCAGCTCATTTTTGGTGTCATTTTGACCTACCTATATAAGGATAAGGATTGCTTTTTATAAAGGGAGCCAACATTATTTTCATATCATCTCTTGGAGAGCAAGTTTAGAGGAGGAGGAGGCTAAAAACACCATTGGAGTTCTTCATCAACAAGGAGCAGATTTCAACCATGGAGTTAGCCCTTGAGGGTTGGAGCAACATCACCATGACTGGCTAGACATCCTCTTGGGGCTAGAATTAGCCCCAAGCATGCTTTCTATATCTTAATCTTGTGTATTATTAAGGGATTAGTGTTGTAACTAATGTTTTGGCATTTTGATATATATAGATCTTGTCTATTCTGTGACGACCCTGGTTTTTAGGGCAGCGTGTCCTGTGATGAACCGTAAGGATGATTCGATAACGGATCCGAATGCGGAAGCGAAAACAGAAAACAAGACTCTAAGAAGTTAAAGTGACCTTCCATGAGGTTGTGGAACTCAACAAGAACTGAAGTGGAAGCAAAAGATCGAAAATATGACAAATAAGCCCCCAGGGGTAAAATAGTCATTTCTAAAAACTATAGATTCGGGTGCCACCGAGCACACTGCTGGAAGGACAACGAAAAACTAATCAAGATGGACTCAAGAATCACATGATTCGGAGTCCGAATGAAGGAGAAACGGCATGACGAAGAAAAATGAGCACTTAAAGCAAAAAGGGTAAACTGGTAATTATCCAGGAAGAACTGGGTGCAACCGAGCACACCGTTGGAAAGACAGCAAAAAATTAGTCAAGTTAAAAAAAAAATTCACTTGAATCGGAGTCCGGACGAAGGAGAAAAGCCCAAAAGAAGAATTGACGTCGCGGCGGCCTGACGAGGGGCCATGGCGCACACGGCGCCCATGTGCGAGCCCACCGGTGTGCATGCCGGCGCCCAAAGACATGGCTGGTGGCAGCCCTTGGTTGCTGCTACATTTTTTTTTTTTGATCTGCCCAGAATTGAGGCTTGAAACGGAGGTTAAGATGAGTTTTTCTGGAAAAATACGAAGAAGAAACTCCCCCTAAAATCGAGTTTTCTACCTGACATCGTGGACGGAATCGAAAAAAACTCATTGTGAAATTCCCAAAATGCCCCTAGATCAGAACTGAACAAGAGGGTCATAAAGCTGCTAAATGAAAACTGGAAGCTGAAACTTCACGAGGGATTTCCGGTACCAAGACGACCTTTTCTGGAAAAACACGAAAAAGAAACCCCCCCCTAAAATCACGTTTTCTAAGTGACCATATCGAAAGAAGAAAATAAAACTGAGGTGAAAGGTCCATAATGCCCCTAGATCAGAATATGCAAAAAAAATGCGAAATGAATTCACAAGAGGCTCAAAACACAAACGATAAGGTTTTGCCTGGAAACGACCATGCATGCAAACGTAACTTACCTATTTAGACGTGCTACAATGGTCCATGGCTTAAAAATATAGCCGATACAAAATCCGACCCCCCAACAGGTAAAAAGGCAAAAATGGACTTGGAATGGAAAACATGGAATCCAAAAATGTAAAATGGAGTCAAATGACCATTTGGCCCTTGGTTACACTTCATACAAGATTAATAAGACCCTATGAAAGAATGAAAATGGAATTCCCACACCCGATGCAACCATGGTGAAGCAATGACTTGCGATTTTTTCAAGGTTTTCTCATAACATTTCATGTTAACATTTGCGTGAAATGGAAACTTGAAACCTACACGACATCCAAGGAATACTAGGCTTCACGAACCAAGTTTTCGTACCTGAAATATGCCCCAGTATCGTAGGGGTGAGTAACATAAAGGTACTCGTAGGAGATGAGCATGCATCGACCTAGCATTTTACAAATTTATCACCTTAAGGTGAAACATGTTAAAGGAGCTCATGCCACCTAACGTCTATGTCCAAGTGAGACTCGAGGTGCATCCTAAGCTACCTTAGAGTCTAAGCAACAAGAATCATGACATACATACGTGTATGAAACGAATCATGGTTGGGATAATCCAAAAAAACACGACAAGAAGAATGCTTGAGCATAGATTAATATGAATTACATTTTCAATACAATTGAACTAGGTTTAGAGTAATCCATACAACATGACAAAAGCATATTTGAATACAAGTTAACAAGAATCACATTATCCATGCAATTCAACAACAAAAGAGCAGGTTATACAATGTAACAAGGTTTAAATTCTCAAAGCCATCAACTTAGAATCTAAAGCACAAAATAACAGTAGTGGTTCATGCCACCTAACGTCTATGTTATAAATGAATCAATAAGATCAATCCTAAGCCTTATTAGAACGTCAAAATATGATTTTCAATATCAATGCAATTTAACCAACATTAGAACTTCCAATACAACGCATAAAGCACAATTTCGTAAAGTTAACATCCTGTAACTTAAAATGGAACGACAAATAAGAAACAACAAGTTACAACATCATCTAATTATCAACTTGAAAATGAAATGCGAAATCAAACAAAGTGGATACTCGGACGTCACGCCGGATCAGACCGACAACATAGTTACTTTAGGGTTACTAGCCTATGGGTAACCTCCCTATGTGTGCACTAGACCATATAGAGGGACTATCCCCCGTACTTGAACCACGTCCTAGCCATAGTCAAACAACGACATCCCCAAGTTTCCAAAATCAACAAGTTGTGCAACAACGCATATATCAACAGGTGTATGCAAGATAATCAACTATCTACTAAGCACAACCAAATTTGGAAACCTATACAATACATGCTCTAAATCCACAACTAATATGATATGATGAAGTTGAATCTTCAGTGTGCGATTCGTTACACGCTATGCATGAAAGATGTTAAACACGAATTGTGCAAATCATTACACAAGGCAACAATATATTCAATAAGGAAAACATATTATCATGAATACAAACATAGCAACTATGTTATCCAATGTTCAAAACATAACCAAATGAATATACAACAAGTCTAAGTGCATGATTTGAATATAGAAACCACTTCTAAAACACAACTAGATCATGGAACAAATTGAAAGAATTTAAATAGATAAACACAATTAAATTCTCTAGATTCCGATTCAATTCCAAATAACCTCAATTTAATACATGTTAAAGGATATGGTATGGTCATCACCTATATCCATTCTAAAACTCAATTAGGTTGTTGGAACAACAAAGTAGAACTTTAATTAAATCATGCTAATTTAATTACCTAGGTTCTAAAACAACTTCTAATAGTCCCAAATTAATATATACTAGTAAACAAGTCATGGCCAATACAAATATGAAGTTAAAACCTTAATTAAGCTATTGGGACCACAAAATAGATTTTAATTAATTCTTTTAATTAAGATCTCTAGATTTTCAAACTTAACCAAATGCTCTCAATTTAACATATCTTAGAGAATATGCCAAGGACTAATGTAATATCACATTACAAGTTTATTTCATTCAATTTAAGACCATGTGACTTAACCTTTCACTAAAGTTAAATATAAATTAAAAGTTGCAATTCTCATACAATTAATCCCAATTTAATATATGTGAACAACCACACCAAAGCTTAATTTTCTAGCATGCCACAATTCAATTCCAAGTTGCATATCACCATGAGGATTAAATCTTAAACAAGGAATTTAATTAAATAAAAGGTTTCAAAACCTAACCGAATATTCTAAATCAAATATATATGAAACTATATGGCATGTAAATCAAGAATATCAAGTCGGAATTCAAATGGAGTGAATAGTGCACTCGGGGCAAATTAATTAATCAAATTAATTAATAATTACTAATTTTCAAAACACCTCCAATTACTTTCAAATTCAACTATGTTGGAGAGCATGCAAAGGCCTAATTTAATATGCTAACACATATTGATTTTAAGCTAGTTAAGGCCATGTGAATTAATCTTTCACCTAAGATAAATATTAAATAAAATCTTTAATACTTATTCAAATGTTCCAATTTTAATACACGACAATGAGCATATCAAGGGGCAATATAAAATCATGCTACATGTTTAAACCAAGCCATGAGCAACCAGGAAAATTGGATCCCGTACAAGAAAAATAAATAATAAAATCTCTAGATTTTATATTTAATCATGCAAACAAGTAGTATAAGCATCACAAGCATGCTATATAACCAGAATTTAAACCTAGAACATCTCCTACCTCAAATTGAGATGAAAATCTCAAATCCCCACCGAAACGAAAGTGCTCCGAATCCGACAATACCGAGAGGTTTTGTCGGGGACTACCCCGGGAACAAGAATCCGCAAGAAACCCCATGAAAATCTCAACTTGACTCCAAACCCGAACTCGAAAAATTGTCAGAAATGGATTCTAATAAGGGGGAATGGTAGAGCATGTCGAGGGGAACGACAAACGTTAAGGCCGAAGACTTTCCATCAAGGAAAAGTGAACCAAAAGAGGAGAGAGAAGATCGCAGCACCCCTTGGGCTGCCATGGGAGCTCCAGGTCATGTATGAAGAGGGGAGAAGATGAAAAATGAAATATCTGACCCTCCTTTTATAAAAATCTCAAAAAATGCCTCGAACGGGCCCCATCGGGTCCGAAAAAGTAAAATTTGAGCAGACGCACTCAAATGGCAAAACTTTGTGAATGAAAAAGATTCAAAATGATAAAATATGAATAACGGAAGAAACAGCGTCAAAAACTGAGTCCCGAGCAAAAAGTTATGCCCAAAACAAGTTTGGCGCAAACCGGGGCCAGAAACCCTGAAACTGGAAAACATCGACCAGGAGGAAATTCCAAGAGTACACAACTCGACGAAATGTGAAAATTAATCCTGTATGAGGATCCAGGCTCAAAACAAGACATTTTGCAATAACTTTCATTAATTGCACAATGGCCCGTCCAAAAAGTGAAAACTGCACTTATGGTCCAGAATGAAAATATCTTCTAAAAACATTTTCTTAAAAACCCCTGAAATAAAATATCTTCAAAAGATATTTACGAAAAACACCCCAAGAAAAGAAAATAATTTCAAAGAACTTTGCATCCATGCCCCCTATGAACACCGGGAGCAACCAGAGTACTTTCTTGCAAAAGTAAAGATACGTATTTCGTGGAAACCACTCAAGATGAAGGCACGTGAAGCTAAAAACCAACTCCGAGCATGAGAAGTGAGGTTGTGCCAATAATGTGACAAATGAGGAAAAGACAGAATAGGGAAAAGACGAAATAGCGCATACTGTCCGAAAAACGAAAAATGCGAAAATGACTCGGTCCTCAAAGGAAGTTGTCAATTCACATGAAAGAGTCTCAGAAACCAATTCTGAGCAATCAAGATGACACTAAGCGACACGAAACAGAGCTCAGAAAAGAAAATTAAACGAAAAAAATTCATTCGTAAAATTTCAAGAAAAATGAAAGGGAGGCAAATGACCGGGTCGTTACATGTTCAATGATTTATGTAGTTTAATGCTTCCAATTGATCATTTCATTTTATCCATATGTCTATGTATGTTAGAATAGATTTTCATGTGCTTACTTCTAATTCTTAAGTGCTTGATGCATGTCTATGTGTATTAATGCTATATATTTAGAGATTGTCAAAACATTGTGCTTTAAAGAATGCTCTTGTGATTTTCTAGATGGTCCATGCTCATTTCTTGATGGATTATGCCTCTCCCTTAGCTTAGTTAGTTTAATTTTATGTCATTAGCTTAATTGTAGTATAGGGATAACATAGTTGTTAGATGAGAGGACAATCCATGCTAGTTATTTGATGTTCCATACTTTTGAATGCAAGTAGCATATGTCTCTAACCTTGTGGTGTATTTGGCTTGTGAGCTTAATGAAATGATTAATGACTTGCTAGTTATGTCGTGTTTTTCACATGCTATTTAGACAATATATACTTAATTACTAGATATATTGTGCTTTTCACATGTTGATTAGACAATGTATGCTTAATTGGTCACCCTTGCTAATTGAATCAACTAAACACACACACACAAATATTACAACACACTTTACCCTCATTAGTCACTAGTTCGAAGTGTAGAAGAGCATTGCTTGGTGGTGACCTCTACACCCCAAGATTTTTCTCTCTCTTGCTTACTCTTTGTTACATTCAATTACTTAGTTTAATTTAGTTTCTCTCTAGTTTAATTAACCTACCAACCATTTGTTTGATCACTCGACCTACTAACCCTAATTGCGATTCCACATTCAAGTACGATTCCAATCCCTTGGGACGATCCCTACTCATTCTTGTTACTCTAGTAGTAGTGTTGGTAGTGGTTTTTATAAATTTAAACTTGACCTAAAAGGCTTTACTTGAACTGCACATTCACTACATCAATTTGGCGTATATCAAGGGCTTTCATCGTTAAATTTTAGCGCCGTTGCAGGGGATTAGGCAACGTCGTATTTGTGGAATCAATTAGGAATTAGTACTCTTTTGATCGTGTCTTTACTTTGTTTTTATTTTTTTCTTTAGATTACTTATTGTGTTTGTTCATCTTTGACAAGGAGTATTGAGCTAGGAGGCAAGCAAAGGAGCCATCAAGTAAAGGAGCTAAGCAAGAAAGGAAAAGTGCTAAAAATAAAATTTTTTGCTAAGCTAAGCTTTAAATTTGGAGTTGAAGTGCTAAAGGACCTTTGTGAAACTCTCTTACTCAATCCCTTAGTTAAATCGTCGGTCCGCATGGAGGCTTGTTTTTTAATTCTTAGATAAATCGTGAGCCCACGTGGAGGCAATTTACTTTTCTTTGCATTGTTATCAAAGCATGGGAGTATGGGAACATTGTATGTGGAGGAATTTTGTTGATTGTTGATTTGTTGCGAAGGAGGAGTGCTTATTTGTTTTGTGGTGATTTGTGTGTCATTTGTAGTGTTGTATAGACCTTGTCATACCATACATTCTAGGTATTCACATGGAAAATCTAGAGGGTAATCTTGGCTACTTAGGCCCACGCTTCATGCAAAACCTACCTCTTAATCAACATGACCCCAGAGTTCAAGCTCCAATTCCTCCAATGGTCCTTCGTGATCATTATAATCTTCATGCATACCATGCACCTACTTACATTGTGTTGCCTAATTTTGAGGCTAATCAATATGAAATCAAGCCCGAGACCATTTAAATGTGTCCACTCTTTTATGGCTTGGATGAAGAGGAACCATATAGGCATCTTAATGAAGTTCTTGAATTATGTTCCACCGTGAGGTATATGGATGTCCCGGAGGAAGTTCTTAAATTACTCCTCTTCCCTTTCACACTTAAAATAAAGCAAAACATTGGTTCAATACTCTAGGGGTGAATTCGATAACATTTTGGGCACAAATGCAAAATGAGTTTTTAAAAAAAATTTACCCCGTAAGTTTGACCAATGTAATGTGTGCTCCAATTAGTGAATTTTCTCAAAGGCAAGGAGAGTTGTTGCATCAGGCTTGGGAGAGATTGAATGACTTGCTAAGAAAATGCCCACACCATGGTATTCCAAAATGGCAAGTTGTCCAATACTTCTATGAAAGCTTATCCGATATGCAAAAGGACATAGTTGATACCTCATGTGGAGGTTCATATTTTGGAAAACATGAAGATGACATTTGGCACCTCTTTGAAAAAATGAGTGAATATTCTTTACACAAATATTACACTTCTCGGCTTGATCATGGTTTTACTAAAAAGGAGGAAAGTGTAATAGTGTGTCAAATTGAAAATTCAAGGGAAATTGTAGCTGAGGTTAAAACTCTTTCTCAAAAACTTGATCAATTTTTGTTGAATCAAAAACCGGCTACCAATGCATCTCATTTTTATCATACAACTAATCTTTGTGAGACTTGCATGACATGTTCAAGTGTTTTGCATTCTACTTTCAACCGTCCCCATGGACATGTTGTTAATGAACACTTTGAACAAGTTAATGCCACATTTGCTCACCCTTATTCAAAAGCATATGTTCCATTGTAGAATGAAAGCCCTTATCAAGCTAAAAATCTTCAAAGAAAATACATTCCACCTCATAAAAGAAATGGAGGTTCTCAAGGGTTCGTTTCTTCTTCTTTCCATCATCAAAGAATAAATGACTTCTCACATCCTCAAATGTATGATTCCCAAGTTAGCTTTCATTATCCTCAAGCACTTTCTAGTAATTCCACATTTGAAGACAAGGTTTTGATGGCTTTGGGTAGCTTAGAAAAGGATACCAACTTGTTGCATTCCCACTCTCAATCTATATCAAAGCTTGAATCCCAAATTGGGACCATAGCTAATGCATTGAATGCAAGAGAGATTGGGAAATTACCTAGTCAACCCGAGAGGAATCCAAAGGCCTAATTTTGTGTGGAAGCAAACCTTACATCGGGGTATTCTTCCCAAGCTCAAGCGCAAGCCATCACCACCTTGAGAAGTGGTAAGCAAGTGGACAATAGGGTTGAGCTACTAAAGGAAGATAAGGAATCAGTGCAACCTAAAGTTATCGCCCATCCAATTTCCAATTCCATTCCTACTCCTTTGAGTGAAGATGTTCCTAACCTGAATTCTCAATCTTCTCTATTATCCTCTCAGATTACAAAGTCTTGTGAGCCAAAAGCTCCATTCCCTTATGCTCTAAAAGAAACTTTGCCTCATGGGAGGCAAGAAGGGAAAACACATGACATGATGGAAATTTTTAAGCAAGTCAATATTAATCTTCCTCTTCATAAAGTAAATTCCACTTTATGCAAAATTCTTGAAAGATCTTTGCACACAAAAGAGGAAAAGCAAGGGACTAAGCCCTAAAAAAGTGTTCCTCACGGAGCAAGTGTGCTCCATTCTTCAACAAAACACTCCACTTAAGTTCAAAGATCCCGGTGCTTCGACTATTTCTTATGTGATTGGAACTCATGAAATTCATAGAGCTCTTCTTGACTTAGGTGCAAGTGTCAACTTGATTCCTTACTCTGTATATGTCCAATTAGGGTTGAATGAATTGAAGCCAACCTCAGTGGTGCTTCAAATGGCCGATAGATCCGTCAAAACACCTAGGGGCATGGTTGAGGACATTTTTGTCAAGGTAGATAAATTCTACTTTCCAGTTGATTTCGTAGTTCTTGATACCAAACCGGTTGCTAATCCCTCTAACCACATCCCAATCGTCTTGGGAAGACCATTCCTTGCCACCACAAATGCAACAATTAATTGTAGATCCAAGATTATGGACCTCTCTTTTGGCAATATGATGATCAAACCTAATGTTTTCCATGCAAGTCGACATCCCATGGATGAAGATGAGTGTTGCCTTGTAGATGTGTTAGATGAGGTTTTTGAGGAATCGATTCCAATAATGCTAATGAAACAACCAATTGAGGATAGTCTTTCATCTCTTTTATCCAATGATCCTTTAGCCTCTTGACTTCTTGAAATGTATGGAAGTTGTGGATTTGATGATGAAAATTCAATGAATGAAGTAAGCAATCTCATGGAATCTGTTGCAAGCTTAGATTTTCCATCTTGGAAAACTCCAATAGAACCTCTTCCTCCACTTTCTAGCACTCCACCGGTCTCATCTTTAGTCTCTCCACCAATTCTTGAGCTTAAAACTCCACCTTCCAATCTCAAGTATGCATTCTTAGGACCAAAAGAGACTCTTCCGATTATCATTTTTTCAAATCTTGAAAACGACCAAGAAGATGCTCTCTTAAGTGTGCTTAAAGAAAATAAGGAAGCCATAAGTTAGAGTGTGGCGGATCTTAAGGGAATTGACCCTTCTATTTGTATGCATCGCATACTTATGGAAGATGATGTAAAACCCTTTAGAGATGCTCAAAGGAGACTTAATCCAAACATGAAGGAGGTAGTTAAAAAGGAAGTTGTCAAACTCTTAGATGCCAGAATCATTTACCCAATCTCTGATAGCAAATGGGTAAGTCCAACTCAAGTAGTTCCCAAAAAATTGGGAATTATAGTGGTTGAGAATGCAAAGGGTGAGGAAATCTTTAAGCGTACTACCAATTCATGGCGTGTATGCATTGATTACCGCAAATTGAATGCCACCACTAGAAAGGATCACTTCCCTTTGCCACTCATTGATCAAATTCTAGAGAGATTGGCCGGTCAACAATATTATTGCTTCCTTGGCTATTCGGGGTACAATCAAGTAGCCCTCGACCCACTAGACCAAGAGAAAACCACCTTTACATGTCCATTCGGCACATTTGCTTATAGACGGATGCCTTTTGGTTTGTGCAATGCACCGGCCACATTCCAAAGGTGTATGATGTCAATTTTCTCGGATATGGTGGAAGAGTATTTAGAGGTCTTCATGGATGATTTTTCTGTTTTTGGGTCCTCGTTTGATGCATGCCTCAAAAACTTAGATCTAGTGCTTAAGAGATGTCGTGAAACCAACCTTGTACTTAGTTGGGAAAAGAGCCATTTCATGGTTCAAGAAGGTATTGTTTTGGGTCACGTTATCTCAAGGAGAGGAATAGAGGTAGATAAAGCGAAGGTCGAGCTTATTTCTGAATTGCCTCCACCTTCAATGGTGAGAGGTTCGCTTCTTTCTAGGTCATGCTGGCTTTTATCGCCGTTTTATCAAAGACTTTAGCAAAATTGCTCGACCCTTGTGCAATCTTCTTGCCAAGGAAACTCCTTTCGTCTTTGACCAAGCATGCCTAGACACTTTTCATAAATTACGTGAATTATTATCATCTGCTTCTGTCATGCAACCTCCCAATTGGTCATTGCCATTTGAAATCATGTGCGATGCTTCTGATTATGCCATGGGGGTAGTTTTGGGACAAAGAGTGGGTAAGCTTCCTTGTGCCATATACTATGCAAGTAAAACTTTCTTGGGAGCTTAATTGAATTACTCCACTACCGAGAAAGAATTACTTGCCGTAGTATATGCTCTTAATAAATTTCGTTCCTATCTCTTAGGGTCCAAGGTTATCATTTATTCTGATTATGCCGCCTTGAGGCATCTATTGACAAAAAGGGAAACAAAACCTAGGCTAATTAGATGGATTTTGCTTCTTCAGAAATTCGATTTTGAATCAAGGACAAGAAAGGCACCGAAAATGTGGTTGCCAATCATCTTTCTAGGTTATCGATAGAGCCTTTTCCAGTCTACCAATCTGTGACTCTTTTCCGGATGAACAACTCTTTCAAATTTCTAATGGAAAAATGCCGTGGTTTGCCAACATTGTGAACTATTTGGCAATAGGCAAGCTACCAACTTCTTGGTCGAAGAACGAAAAGAATCATTTCTTTGCCAACATTCGGAATTACTATTGGGAAGACCCTGTCTTGTACCGATATTGTCTGGATCAAATTGTGAGAAGATGCATCCCAGAGAGTGAAATTCAAAGTGTCCTAGTGTTTTGTCACACTCTTGCATGTGGTGGGCATTTTAGCGTAAAGAAGACCGCCTTGAAGGTTTTTCAAAGTGGGCTCTTTTGGCCTACTATTCATAGAGATGCGTACAATTTTTGCAAATCATGTGAGAGATGTCCAAAGATGGGGACAATGTCTAGAAGAGATGTGAAGCCCTTGACCAATATACTTGTTGTTGAGATCTTTGATATATGGGGCATTGATTTTATGGGTCCATTTCCTATGTCCTATGGTTTTCAATACATTATTCTTACTGTTGATTATGTTTCCAAGTGGGTGGAAGTATGTGCTACCAAAATAAATGACCACTCCGTGGTCATTCAATTCATCAAATCCAGTATTTTTACTCGTTTTGGTATGCCAAGGGCTATAATAAGTGATGGAGGAAAACATTTTTGCAATCAATTCTTGAGGCACTTATTTCTTAAGTACTCAGTCACTCATAAGGTAGCCACTCCCTACCATCCTCAAACAAGCGGGCAAGTTGAACTGTCTAACCGGGAAATTAAGCATATTCTTGAGAAAACGGTTAACACCACCCGGAAGGATTGGTCAAGAAAGATAATGTGATGCTTTGTGGGCTTTTCGGACGGCATACAAGACTCCCATTGGCATGTCTCCCTATAAACTTGTATATGGAAAGCCTTGCCATCTTCCGGTTGAGCTAGAGCATAAAGCCTTATGGGCAGTTAAAAAGCTCAATTTTGACCTTGATAAAGCCGAAGAGAATAGGTTACTCCAATTGAGTGAGTTAGAAGAGTTGAGACACAATGCTTATGATAATGCCAAAATCTACAAAGAACCAACCAAAGCCTTTCATGATAAGCATATTGTGAAAAAGTCTTTGGAACCCAATCAAAAAGCTTGGCTTTTCAACTCTAGATTGAAACTCTTTCCTGGGAAATTGAGAACCAAATGGGAAGGTCCTTATGAAATCATCTTTGTTGCACCTTATGGGGCGGTTGAAATAAAAAACTTGAAGAAGGGCAATATATTCAAAGTTAATGGTCAAAGATTGAAACCTTACATAGAGGGTCAAATCTTTCAAAGACATTTTGAAGTTGCACATCTAGTTGACCCGGTGTATGAGCACATAGAAGATTGCATAGACAAGGAACCAAGAGCTCCTTTTGAGCTCAAACCAACAAGTTCTTCAAAGAACCATTTGTTGGGAAAAGTTCACAGAACCATTCATCACCCCAATAAGGAGGGGATGCATAACAAGATCTTTGATCCGGGCTAAAAGAGCCCAACTTCTTGCTAGAGACATTAAAGACTAGCAAAGGCATTCATAGGGTGTCAAAACCCTATTCCTCCCTTATTTCTATCTTTCATTTCATTTCATGCAAAGTCTAGATACTTGTTTTTGGTTTTTATATGCATTTTAAGGAACTTTGGTGAGGATTGCAGGGCTTTCATGTCATTATTAAGCATTCTGCATAGTTCGATTGATCTCAAACCTGAGTTCGATTGATCGAACTCCTCTCTGCATCCAACACTTAGAAAATTTTTTGACCTGCAGAAACCTGCATCCAAATCACCTCTTTGTCCCATCGTTCGAACTAACTCTTAGATTGATCAAGAGACCTTCGATCGATCCAACTTCCAAGTTTGATCGATCTCATGATTCAACACTTAGAAAAATTTTGAGCTTGCATCAACCTGCATATTTCAGCTCTCTATCTGATCGTTCGAAACATTCCAAGATCGATCTGAAAGTTCTTCGATCGATCTAACTTCTAAGTTCGATCGATCTCATGTTCCAACACTTAGCCAAAATTTTGAACCAAAAACCTGCATATTTTTGCTCTCTGTCTGATCGATCGAACTCTTGTTCTGATAGATCTCAATTCTCCATTTCATTGTTTGACTTTGTTTTGACTTTTTAAATTTCAAAAGTCCGAAAATATTTTCATTTTTATTTTTTTTTATTTTCTTGTTTATTCAATGATTTAAAAAAAAAAAAAATCATTCAAAGTTCGATCGATTTGAGATTCTAGTTCGATCGATCGAACTCATATGCGACAGTTTTTAAATAGAGGATAAGATCCCATTCTTCCCCATTTCCAAACCCTAGTTCCTACGCCGCCATAACCATATGCATCTCCTCCATCTCCGGTGAGATCTCCATAGTAAACCATCTCCTCTTCTCGGATCTTCTTCCTCTTCACCTTTCATCTCTCCTCTCTTTGCTTCAAGGTAAGATCCGAGACCCCATTATTGATTTCACACTTCGATTTGTTAAGAGTATGCTTTAAGTGTTTGATCCGTTCCACTATTCATGATGATTGTTGGCCATGGATGAAGTTTTAAGCTTTTCATGTCTATATGTCCATATTCGTCTTTATGCCATATCCATTGTAATGAGTTACTTTGATTTTTAGGAGTACGAGCCATTCTAGGTGATTGGGATTGATGCTTGTTGTGTTGATAGGCCCTCGAACATGTTCGAGTGGGTCTCGTGCTCCCACAGTCACAGATTTGTGACTTTTCATTTTTCACAGAACACAGTTCGATCGATCGAACTTGTGTCTTGGATCGATCGAATTTGTGAGATCGATCTTACTAATTTTCGATTGATCCAACTTTTGTGATCGATCTCACTTCTCTTTCTGATCGATTGACTTTTACAGATCTCATACACACACTTTATTCATCTTGTATTCACTACATGCTATCATATCTATGCCCAATGCCTGTGATATTCCACATTGGATGCATTTCATACTTATATTGCTTAGCATACTTCACATCCTATCACTTGCATAGATACATGTCATATATGTTTTGTCCATCCTATTTGACAAACATATTTCTATTGTGCCTCCAATTCATTATTCTAGCACTAAATCCCATTGAAAGATTTCCTTTTTGCAGACCATGACTAAGAATGACAGTTCTTCTACTTCAGCAACACCTGAGGCTCATGATTAGATACATCGCCTAGAGGAGCACCTTCAAAGCTTGGAGGATATGCTGGTTGCCCTTAGAGCTGACATTAGTACCCTTCGTCTGCATATGATGGCTGCCATTCGAGCTGACATTTCACGCCTCCGTACGGAGATATTGTCTGCCATTGATGACTTAGCCAGGGAGATCCGCGGAGCTCCCTCTGCCAGAGACTCCCAGTCTCTTTATCTTTTTATGCTCTCTATCTATGTTATATGTCTGCTACACTTGTGATATTATTATTTTTGCAGCCGGGTCTGTTGACTTTGACACTGGATGTATTACACTTTATTGTTGTTTTTATCTATGATGGATGTTGTATGCTTTTATTGATACATCTGTCCTTTTAATTCCATCAGGTGCATCTCAATGACTTCAATGAGAGAGTGCTACCCAATTTTCAGGACCACCCTTACACCTCTCTCATTTCTTTATCTGTTTATCCCATTTACACTTGCATGACCACTGTGCACTGATTATCCCATTTTGTTATCTGATGAGTTTATCCAAGTGCCAATTTTCAGGACCACAGTTCATCCCAAGTTTGGGGGGACCATGCCCCCACTTCGGATACTTCAGTCCTGATCATTCTTGCTTATTTGCACTGGTATACTCTTTCCTTTGTTCTCTTGCACATTAAGGACATTGTGCTATTTAAGTTTGGGGGGAATGGTGCGTTACAGTGTTAGTTTTAAATTTAAAATTTTGAGCATGACTTGTGTATTTGAGGGATATTTCTATTATTGGTCCATATCTAGCTATGATTTTGATCTTTTGAGGACTATATTGCTTAAAATTTAAAAATTGCTTGACTTGAGAGTCTAATACTCCTTGTATGACTTAGGAATGCCATTTAGGAGTAAATTTTTTGAAAAATTGATATCATGCTTGCACTTGTGGTCCACATCATCTTGATTTTGTGATTGTTTTGAGATTTATTCTAGGATTCTACACTAGCACAGGCGCACACTAGCATTCATTTATGGGGTACATGCTTTGTTGATTATTGAATTGGTTATATCCCAATTGGGCTAGTAGTGCATTGAAAGCTTTCATTCTTGATAAAGGTGGATAACAACCCCTTTTCACTAAGTAGCCGGGATTCTAGCCTCATCAAGCACTGAACTTCTTGTGCCGAAAAGTGGAGGGCCCAAACTCTAGGTTAATAATTGAATTCAAAAAAAAAAAAAAAAAATGTTGCAAAAGCAATAAAAAAGTGAGGATTTCTCCCAAAAAGGTGAGAAGTGAAAAATGATTAGATGGTTGTTGTCTTGATTTATAGCCTAGTTGATTTGAGTTTGTAAGTCCGTAGGGGTATTTGAATGCCTAATGCCCTAAAGCCGTCTAGTTTGGGAGTCATTGACCTAACGCTTGACCTCATGAATCGTTCAAAAGCTTAATAGATCAACACATTGCACCATACTTCCATCTTTGATCCTATAAAAAAAAAAAAATAAATAAATAAAATCGAGTGAAAAGAATAAGCGCACCTAGATGAATAAAGCTTTAATAAAAGGTCCACTTTTTGTCTTGATGATCGGTACTAGATTTGTGTGCTAGTTTGAGGGTAAGGATATGATTAATTCTTTAGTTGGCTAAGATAGCAAAACATTTGATGCCGGTCCACTCAAAAGGATTCTAGAGTTGTTTTGATTTGCATGATCATTTTCTTAATGTGTAAAGGACCATATTTGTTTGCTTGATGTTGAGATTTTGGGAGATTACTTGGAAAGGGTTAAAAAATTGCATACTTGAGGTAATTTTCTCTCAATGCTTGTTTGCAATATTAGTGCCTCTTTTGAAAGAATGAGCTTAATGTTTGTGGGTACCATTTCTGGAAACCCTCACAAGACTTCACTAGTTCACTAAGGGTAACCTAGGGGTTTCAAAGGCTTCTTGCATATGCTAAGTGCAATCGTGTTCCCTACGAAAGTGGCGCTATCATTTCATTGCTTTTTAGTTATAGTTGTATAAGTTGTTCATTTTATTCCTTTACTTTCTAGTTCATTGCTAGGGACTAGCAATATTTAAGTTTGGGGGTGTGATGAGAGCTGAAAAGTGCGTATTTAAACCCCTTAAGTTTAGGCATTCTAGTACCTTTATCTATCTTACTTTACCATTTTAGATTGATTTCATATTATTTTCTTTTTTAGGAACTTATCCCAAAAATAAGTTAACTCCGCCAAATAAGAGCTTAATTGAAGTAATTCTAGGATTAAACAAAGAAAAGAGCAAAGTGGAGAAAGAGGAAAGCAAATGAAGCCAAAAGTGGGAAGCAGCAAAGTTCGATCGATCCAAGTTCAAGGTTCGATTGATCGAACTATGATCGTTCTCAGCACTTTAAGATAGATCCAAGCCTAGTCCCAAAAGCATAAAGTCTAAAAGTTCAAATGATCCAACACCATCCTTCGATCGATCGAACACTTCTGTCCTTATTCAAATGATTGATCCTATCCACAGCTGTACCACCCACTAACCACTTTTGTCCTTTTCCCATAAATATCTCTCCAAAATATCTCGGATTTGTCTTTTCCCAAAATGCTCAACCAGTTGGATCGATCCAGCCTAAGTTCGATAGATCTCAGCCAGTTCGATTGATCTAAGTCTAAGGTTTGATCGATCAAACTTCTTCCAGTGCGAAAAAGTTAAAATTCCATTTCATTAAAAGTTGTCCTTTATCCAATCCTTAGGAAATATTGTGTGCACGACCCCAGCTCATTTTGGGTGTCATTTTGACCTACCTATATAAGGATAAGGATTGCTTTTTACAAAGGGAGCCAACATTATTTTCATATCATCTCTTGGAGAGCAAGCTTAGAGGAGGAGGAGGCTAGAGACACCATTGGAGTTCTTCATCAACAAGGAGCAGATTTCAACCATGGAGTTAGCCCTTGAGGGTTAGAGCAACATCACCATGAGTGGCTAGACATCCTCTTGGGGCTAGAGTTAGTCCCAAGCATGCTTTCTATATCTTAATCTTGTGTATTATTGAGGGATTAGTGTTGTAACTAATGTTTTAGCATTTTGATATATATAGATCTTGTTTATTCAATGATTTATGTGGTTTAATGCTTCCAATTGATCATTTCATTCTATCCATATGTCTATGTATGCTAGAATAGATGTTTATGTGCTTACCTCTAATTCTTAAGTAATTGATGCATGTCTATGTGTATTAATGCTATAGATTTAGAGATTGTCAAAACATTGTGCTTAAAGAATGCTCTTGTGATTTTCTAGATGGTCCATGCTCATTTCTTGATGGATTATGCCTCTCCCTTAGCTTAATTCATTTAATTTTATGTCATTAGCTTAATTGTAGTATAGGGATATCATAGTTGTTAGATGAGAGGACAATCCATGCTAGTTGTTTGTTGTTCCATACTTTTGAATGCAATTAGCATATGTCTCTAACCTTGTGGTGTATTTGGTTTGTGAGCTTAATGAAAGGATTAATGACTTGCTATATATGTTGTGCTTTTCACATGTTATTTAGACAATATATACTTAATTGCTAGATATATTGTGCTTTTCACATGTTGATTAGACAATGTATGCTTAATTGGTCACCCTTACTAATTGAATCAACCAAACACACACACACAAATATTGCAACACACTTTACCCTCATTAGTCACTAGTCGGAAGTATAGAAGAGTATTGCTTGGTGGTGACCTCTAAACCCCAAGATTTCTCTCTCTCTTGCTTACTCTTTGTTACATTCAATTACTTAGTTTAATTTAGTTGCTCTTTAGTTTAATTAACCTACCAACCATTTGTTTGATCACTCGACCTACTAACCCTAATTGTGATTCCACATTCAAGTACGACTCCAATCCCTTGGGACGATCCCTACTCACTCTTGCTACTCTAGTAGTAGTGTTGGTAGTGATTTTTATAAATTTAAACTTAACCTAAAAGGCTTTACTTGAACCGCACATTCATTACATCAATTTGGCGTATATCAAGCGGCTTTCATCGTCAATTACAACAAAAATTTATGGCAAATTTTAGTGGAAAAAAATTAATTGATTCATGCATATTAATGACCTATTGTGCTAAGCAGGAAGTTTTATTTTTATATTTTAAAGTCTAAGTAAATAAAGGAGAGTGGAAGAGTTGTACAAATAGAAAGAGAGTGGGGGAGACTAAATTAAACGTAAACTATTTTGTAAACTATTCCTAAATTATTTTTCTATTTTGATATACATAAAACCATGAAACAAAAATATTAGAAAACATATATAATGATTATAATGATAATTTCAAATGTAAAAATCAAATAAATATTATTTTACCATATTCAATTTTTATCAAGTTTTGCAAGAGATTTGTATAAATATATAAAAAAAATAGCAAGTGGTTAAAAATCTTTTAAACTTTGTCCTCTAATTATTTTTCAGACCAGTTAAATCAATTTTAAAAATAAATCTTGTTCAATACTAGTACTCAAAATTTGAAAAACAAAACATATAAAAATTTAAGATAAACAATCTTTGTAATATAACTAAGAAGTATAAAAAAATATTACTTCTTTAGATTCACTTGAGTATCAATTTCATAAATATACTTTCATTGTGAATAAAATTATTATTATTTAGCAACTTAAGATTTGACAATATGAATAATTTTGAAGTTTGAAAGAGATTGGCCAAATATAAAAAGAATATACTTAAAGAGTATTTTTTTTTATTTTTTTATTTTTTTTTTATTTATCTGAATTTGATAAAAATAGAAAGAAAGTAAAATAGTTCAAAGAATAGAAAGCAAGTATTTTTATTTTTATTTTTATATTATCAATTTTATAGGAATAGAATAAAAGTTGAAGAGTTTTAAGAAAAGTAGGAGAGTGGGAAGAAGAAGAGTAAGAAAAAGTTAGGAATAAAGGAAGGTGAAGTAGTGATACATCATATGGTACTATATAGGAAGATGCAAAAGAGAAAAGAATAAAAAAAAGGTACCATAATAAGTCCTATTGAGGTAGAGTCTATAGTGGTAGAAAAGTTTTAAAAATGTATGTAAACAGTAAAGTATGGTACTAAAAAAGAAAATATATGGTTAATAATTGATTCATATGCACAATGAAATAGTTTAAAAAATAATACAAATTGAAAAATATACATTACCTTTTTTTTGCTATGATTGTAATGACCCAGTCATTTGCCTCCCTTTCCTTTTTCCTGAAATTTTTGCGGATAAATTTTTTCCGTTTAATTTTCCTTTCTGGGCTCTGTTTCTTGTCGCTTAGTGTCATCTCGAGTGCTCGGAATTGGTTTCTGAGACTCTTTTCCGTGGATTGACAAATTCCTTTGAGGATCGAGTCATTTTCGTATTTTTCGTTTTTCGACACTTTACGTCTTTCGTCCTTTTCCCTATTTTGTCTTTTTCACTATTCTGTCTTTTCCCCGTTTGTCACTTCTCTGAAAAAACCTCACTTTTCATGCTTGGAGTTAGTTTTTGACTTCACGTGCCTTCATCTTGAGTAGTTTTCTCGAAATACGTATCTTGACTTTTGCAAGAAAGTACTCTAGTTGCTCCCGGTGTCCATAGGGGCGTGGATGCACAATTCCTCAGAATCTTTTTCTTTTCTTAGGGTGTTTTTCGTAAATATCTTTTGAAGATATTTTATTTCAGGGGTATCTAAGAAAATATCTTTTGGAATATATTTTCATTTTGGGGCAGTTCCGCAGTTAACCCTTTTTGTAGGGGCCATTGTGCAATTAACGAAAGTTATTGCAAAATGTCTCGTCTGGAGCCTGGATCCTCGTGCGGGATTTATTTTCACATTTCGTTTAGTCGTTGACTCTTGGAATTTCTTTCTGGTCGTTTTTTTCCAGTTTCAGAGTTTCTAGACTCGGTTGCCGCCGAACTTGTTCGGGGCATATCTCTCTGCTCGGGATTCAGTTTTTGACGCCATTTCTTCCGTTATTCATATTTTCTCATTTTAAATCTTTTTTGTTCATGGAGTTTTTCTGTTTGAGCATGTTTGCTCAAAATCCACTTTTCCGGACCTGGCGGGGCTCTTTCGGGACACTTTTTGAGACTTACTATTAATAGGGGACGTAAAGAAGAAAATTCAGATTTTCTTCATCTTCTCCACTCTCTTGGCCGGCAGCCATGGGAGCTCCTTGGCTACCACCCTTTTCCCTTCTCGTCCACTTGATTTCCTTAGTAGAAATTCTTCGGCCTTTACATTTATTATTCCCCTCAACGTGCTCTACCATTCCCCTTTATTAGAATTCATTTCTGACCATTTCTTGAGTTTGGGCTTGAGGTCAAGTTGTGATTTTCATGGGGCTTCTTGGGTATTCATGTAGATCGTGTTGTCCCCAACAAAACCCAGGGGTTTCGGCAGATTCAGAACACTTTTTTTTCGGTGGGGATTTGAGGTTTTCATCTCAAATTGAGGTAGGGGGTGTTATAATTTACTTTCTTGCTATATTACATGCTTGTGATGCTTATACAACTTGATTACATGCTTGAATCACAAAATCTAGAGATTTTATTATTTATTTTTCTTATGAAGGATTTGATTTTCCCGGTTGATTATAGCTTTGTTTAAACATGTGACATGATAGAATACTACCCCTTGACATGTTGATTGACATATATTAAATCTAGATCATTTAGACAAGTATTGATGATTTTATTTAATATTTATCTTGAATAAAATATTAAATCATATGGCCTTAACTAGCTTGAAATCAATACGTGTTAGCATATTATATTAGGCCCTAGCATGCTCTTTAACATAGGTGAATTTGAGAGTAATCGGAAATGTTTTAAAACCTAGAGATAATTAATTAAATTGATTAATTAATTTGCTCCAAGTGCACTATTCATCCCATTGGATTTCCGATTTGATATTCTTGATGTGCATACTATTTATTTTCACATATATTAAATATAGAATATTTGATTAGGTTTTGAAACCTTTCATTTAATTAATTTCTTTGTTTAAGATTTAATCCTCATGATGATATACAACTTGGAATTTAAGTGTGGCATGCTAGTAATTTAGGCCTTTGTATACTTGTTAACATATATTAAATTGGCATTATTTGAATAAGAATTGGAAATTTTATTTAATATTTTTCTTTTTTGAAAGTTTAATTCACACGGTTGTAACTTGAATGAAATAAACTTATAATGTGTTATTACAATAGGCCTTGGCATGTTTCCTAACATATGTTAATTTGAGAGCATTTGGATAAGTCTAAAAATCTAGAAATTTTAATTAAAAGGATTAATTAAAATCTATTTAATGGTTCCCTTATCTTAATTAAGTTTTTAACTTGATATTTGTAATGACCATGACTTGTTTACTAGCATATATTAATTTAGGACCATTAGAAGTTGTTTTAGAACCTTGGAATTTAAATTAGCATGATTTAATTAAAGTTCTACTTTGTTGTTCTAACAACCTAATTGAGTTTTAGAATGGATATAGGTGATGACCATGCTATGTTGTTTAACATGTGTTAATTAGGGGTCATTTAATTGAGATTTGAAACTTAGAGGAATTAATTAGGTGATGTAATTAATTTCCGTTTTTATTGCGTTAATGATTTAATCATGTGTTTGACATTGATTGTATATTTAAATCATGATTTTGGACTTGTATTGGATTCTTCAGTTTATATTTTCAATATTGAATTATATTGTTATAGTGCGTAAGGAATCGTGCTCTGAAGATTCGACATTTGTCATGCCATAATAGTTGTGGACTTAGAGCATATATTGTATGCGTTTTTAAATTTGGTTGTGCATGGTAGATAGTTGATATCTGGTATATACATGTTGATATATATGTTGTTGCACAACTTGTTGATTTTGAAAACTTGGGGATGTCGTTGTTTGGCTACGGCTAGGACTTGGTTCTAGTACGGGGGATTGTTCCTTTATATAGTCTAGTGCGCACATAGGGAGGTTACTCGTGGGCTAGTAACCCTAAAGTAACTATGGTGTCGGTCTGATCCGGCGTGAAGTCCAAGTATCCACTTTGTTTGATTTCGCATTTCATTTCAAGTTGATAACTAGATAATGTTGTAACTTGTTGTTCCATATATGATTTCTCATTTTAAGTTTCAAGATGTTAACTTTGAGAAATCATGTTTTGATGCATTGTATTAGAAGTTCTAATGTTAGTTAAAAATTGCATCGATATTGTAAATTGTGTTTTTCGATGTTCTAATATAGCTTAGGAATGATCCTATAGATACATTTTGAACATAGACGTTAGGTAGCATGACCCACTTCTGTTAATTTCATGCTTTAGATATTAAGTTGATGGCCTTGATAATCTAGATCTTGTTGCTTTGTATAACATGCTTCTATGCTGTTGAATTGCATAGACGATGTGATTTATGCTAGAAATGATCTAAGGTAGCTTAGGATGCTCCCTGAGTCTAACATTTGACATAGACATTAGGTGGCATGACCCTTTTTAATTGTTGCAAGTTAATGTAAAAATCTCTAAAGAAATCGAGTCGATGCATGCTCATTCTCTACGAGTAAACTTGTTTACTCACCCTGAAGTTACTGGGGAATTTGTTCAGGTACGAAGACATGGTTCATGATGTTCATCATTGCTCGGATGATTGTCGACTGGAAGGTTTCAATTCTTGTAAAGGATGGCTCGAAATGCCATTCGTAGTCTTTTGTCAAATGTGTATATTTTATTCCAAACTTGTAATATGTGCTTAAGCACACTTTTTGATATTCATTCTATGTATATAATATGTGGCCAAGGGCCAAACTTCATTTGTAATCCTTGTATATTGAAAAATGATGAATTTTGCCTTTAATGTGAAAAGTATGAAAACTTAGGTTTCAATATGTCATTTTTGCACCGGTGCGTGCATTGCGTATGTAATTCATCCTTTAGCATTCAATTGCCATATGTGAGGTGTGGCCAAGGGCCAAACACCATTTAGTTTTTATTTTTGCATTTTAGTTCACATATTGCATTTTGGGCTAAAATAGTAGAATCCGAGCCTTTAAGGGTTCATTTTCAAATCGGGTGGTGCAAAGTATGTTCCGGCACCTCCATTAGGTCTCATTTATCTTGTATGAAGTGTGGCCAAGGGTGAAACAATCATTTGAAACCATTTCCTAATTTTGGCTTTCATTTTTTCCATTTCATGTCCATTTTTGCCTTCTTGGCCGTTGGGGGGTCAAATTTTGCATTGGTGGTATTTTTAAGCCTTGGACCATTGTAGTACATCCAAATAGGTAAGTTACGTTTGTGTACATGATCGTTTTCAAGAAAAACCCTTTCCTTTGTGATTTGAGCCTCCTAGGGATTCATTTTGCACTTTTGTTGCATAATCTGATCTAAGGGCATTCTAGACCTTTTACATCAGTTTTATTTTCTTCTTTTAACATAGTCGCTTAGAAAACGTGATTTTAGGGGGGGTTTCTTTTTCGTGTTTTTCCAGAAAATGTCATCTTGGTACCGGAAATACCTTTTGAAGTTTCAGCTTCCAGTTTTCATTTAACAGCTTTATGACCCTCATGACCAGATTTCTTGGAGGGGCATTTTGGGCATTTTACAGTGAGTTTTTTTCGTTTCCTTTCGCGTGGTCAGGTAGAAAACTCGATTTTAGGGGGGTTTCTTCTTCATGTTTTTCTAGAAAAACTCGTCTTGGCCCCCGTTTCAAGCCTCAGTTCTAGAACCTCACTTTCTTTCTTTTTTTTTTTTTTTTTTTTTTTTTTTTTTTTTTTTTTTTTTTTTCTTACTGTCAGCTTGTGTATGCCATTGGGTGCCGACATGGGCACTGGTGGGCTCATGCATGGGCGCCGTGTGCGCCATGGCCTTCGTCGGGCCGCTGCGACGTCTCAACTTCAAATCCTCGTTTCTCCCTCATTCGGACTCCAAATCGAGTGAACTTTTTTTGAACTTGACTAATTTTTCCCTGTCTTTCCAACGGTGTGCTTGGTTGCACCCGGATCTTCTTGGATAATTACCATTTTACCCTTTTAGCCCTTAGTGCTCATTTTTCTTCGTCATGCCGTTTCTCCTTCGTCCGGACTCCGAATCACGCGATTCTTGAGTCCATCTTGATTATTTTTTTGTTGTCTGTCCAGCAGTGTGCTCGGTGGTACCCGACTTTATATTTTTTAGAAATGACCATTTTGCCTTTGGGGCTATTTTTGTCCGGTTTTCTTATAATTCGATTCCGCTACTTTCTTTTGAGTTCCGTGACTTCACAAGAAGTCATGGATGTGTCTCGAGAATAATTTACATTCTAGGGACGTCATTTTCATGTAAAATGACTATTTTGCCCCTGGGGGCTTATTTGTCATATTTCGATCTTTTGCTTCCGCGTCAGTTCTCATTGGGTTCTACGACCTCATGGAGGGTCACTTTGACTTTTTAGAGTCTTGTTTTCTATTTTTGCTTCTGCATTCGGATCCGTTATCGGGTCAATTTTTTGGTTCATCACAAGACGCACTGGTTTGAAAAACCAGGGCCGTCACAATGACAATGTCTCCCATTAAATATATCATCATAATGTGATTACGTGATCAGCTAAAAAATTAATAAAGAAAGAAAAAATAAAACTAAATTTTCCAAAAAAAAAATCTAAAATTTTGAATATATAATTATGCCCAAACAAAAATACCCAAAATTCGCAAATCCCATGTCTATGAGACTGTCATCCCAACTATTAGAGGTAATCTATAACTCAAAAAACGTTGGTTATTTCCTTCTTCTAATTTGTGCCTTTTTAGTGTTCTCCTTTTGATATACCTACAAAAAATTCTATTATAGACATACACCATAAAAAAAATGGGATTTTTACTAATACATGGGCTTAAGGCCCAAATACTACAATATAATAAGGTCAAAGTCTTGATTTATCAAGAAAATGGGGGGACCACACAAACTATTTCTTAGAAGTGGGAGGACCACATAAACTATTTCTGTAAAGTGAAATTAAATTCTAATTTGGACCACACAACAATCTATTTTATTATAAGGACCCAAACTATATGTTATTATAGCATAAAAGTCTTTAAACATGAAATCAACTTACTAAAAGATCCTTGAATAAACCATTTAATATTTTCTAATAAATTAAAGTTTCATAGTAGATTAATATGGAATTATAGACTTCTTTAGACAAAAGATCTTATATATAAATTACATTTAACGAAATAGTATAGGCTCTGATACCAAAATTAAATTCAATCGAACCGGCTAAAAGCATGCAAATAATATGGAGATAAAATTAACAATTAAATCACAGAAATGATTGCCGAACCTAATAACGCCCTGTTAAACCGCCTGAACACCGAAAAGAACGGGCCAACAAGCCAACAGTTTAAGTCAATTCACAGAAGAAATTGCTAAATTAAAACTAAGGCTGCTTGTATTGGTTGGATTCAAGAAAATTCCAGAATCTATATATGTGATCTTTTTGTCGACAGAAGTCTTTTGCCCGAAAGTACAGAAAATACTAAATAAGGAAAAAGAATTTTTAAACAGGAGCAAACTGGATGATTTATTTCATAGGAAATATATACATGGATACACACTGTTATACATGGATACACTCTCACACAATAATTTACAGAAGGAAAACACTCTGAAATAAAGAAAACACACTAGGAAACTATGGCTGAAGGTTGGAATGCTTGATGGCTTTTAGCTTGATTGCCCTGAAACTCAATGATCTTCTCTTGGTCTAAAGGCCTCCTTTTATAGAGTAATTTGATAGATGGATCAACGCTTGAGATTGCAGATGCTGAATAGATGGCTGAGATGTAAGACGCTTTGAAGATAAGGTTCATTGAATTATTGCGGGACACCCTTACCTTTAAACTATTTTTCACTTGACTTTTGTTCTTTAGAATCTGCTTTCGATGGATCTTAGCTACTTTTAAAATTGTTGCGAATTTGCTTTTTATCTTTCTTTGGATGCATTTTAGACTTCTGTTATATTAAACAAATTTCTGTTAATATCGCTATCTAGTGAGATGTCTGGTGAGCTGGTTCTTTCATTTCTGTAAGTTATTTCGTATTGCTCAATCAACACCTTTTCTTCATTTACTATTATTTCAATCTCTGGAGGAGATTGGATGACAAAGGAAATTCTGGCTTTGATGAAAATTTCCATATTTACATTATGGTCGAAAAGTCTAAAACCAGGGTTATAGCTTGGGTTAAAGCTGTCGATAAGCTTAATAATACATCAAACAAAGGTGGCTGGTGCAATATCATCATGAAAGTTATTTACAAAATCGATATGCCTTGTCAGGACCTGGACTTCTGTTGGATCAGAATGAATGTAAATTTGATATTGTCTGAGAATTGTAGCTCCATTTTTTACCCATTTTGGAGGAGTGTTGTGGATTTGAAGGAGAATTGAATTTTTCGGTATGAAATTTTTGGTTTCCTTTTATTCGAAAATAATGGCTTGGTCTAATCGGTTAGGAAAGTTAAAAACTTTTAAAACTTCTAAGGGCATGTCTTTGGGTATGATAATGCTATTAACCATTCCTAATTCTAAGAGTTTACTTACGTAACATTTGGTGGTTCTTGTTGAGAAACAAGTTTTTCTGATAATGTCAATAGGAGAATAATGTACAATATCTATGTCTAATAAGATTATGGTTATAACGACCTGGATTTCTCAACCCGGTGCGTTAGTGATGAACCGGAAGTTGACCCGATAACGGACCCGAAATGCGGAAGCGAAAGAAGCCAAAAGACCTCAAGAGATGTACGTCATCCCTAAGGCCCTAAAATGACTCTCTATGAAGCCACGGAATTCAAATGAGCCAAGAAAATGAAGCAAGAATGTCTAACCCGAAAAGAGATGAACTAAGGGCAAAATGGTCATTTCTCACTGAAAAGGCTTCCACCGTGCACACCATTGGAAGGACAACAAAAAATGAACAAAATTAGACTCAAGAATCATCTGATTCTGAGTCCAGGCAGAGAAGATATGAAATTCCAACACCCGATGCGAAAGTTATGAAGCAATGACTTTAACATTTTCTAATATTTTCATAATAAACTTTGAAAGCAAAAGTGCATAGAAAACGAGATACGTGTCATTGGCCTCCAGCCTCATCTCATACATGTTAAATACATTGAAAAGTGTGCACTTACGTACACTTTACATATACGAATCAACGAATACAAGTTTAAACAAATAGGGCTACAAAGAGGCATCTTATGCTAACACTTGCATAAAATAGAAACTTAGAAACTGTAAGCCATCCAATGAGCAATGGGATCTTCAAATCCTGAGTCATGTACCTGAAATATGCCCCAGTATCATAGGGGTGAGTAACATAAAGCTACTCTTAGGAGATGAGCATGCATCGACCTAGCATTTTACAATTTTATCACCTTATGGTGAAACATGTTAAAGGGGCTCATGCCACCTAACGTCTATGTTAAGATGAGACCTAGGGAGCATCCTAAGCTACCTAGATCATTTATATTATAATCACATTGTTCATGCAATTCAAACAACATGGAAACATGTTATACAAGGCAACAAGGTATAGATTCTCAAAGTCTTCAACTTGAAATCCAAAATACGAAAACAACAAGTGTGGGTCATGCCACCTAACGTCTATGTTCAAAATGAATCTTTAAGGTCATTCCTAAACTACATTTGAACATCAAAACACAAATTATGATATCGATGCAATTTAACCAACAATGGAACTTCCAATACAACGCATGAAGCATGCTTTCACAAAGCTACATCTTAAGCTCAAAATAGGAAGTCAAATAAGGAACAACAAGTTATGATATCATCTAGTTATCAACTTGAAATGAAATACGAAATCAAACAAAGAAGATACTCAGACGTCACGCCGGATCAGACCGACAACAACCACCTCAATTGGAATGAAAATCCCAATAATCCTAAAACATTCCCTACCTCAATTGGAATAAAAATCCCAATTACCACCAAAATGAAATTGCCCCAAATTTTCGGTCTGCAAAACAGATTTTTCAGCATGCTACCTTTAACTCACTAGAGAATTGAATCTCTAGATACCAAAGCAAAACTAGTAGTTAGGTTAGATCCTTCAAGGGTTTTGAAGAGGAGGATGAGGGGAATAAAAAGTATTCCAAGCTTTATGGTCTAAAGTAAGTGGAAGGGCCTCAAAGATCAAGGTCAATGCCTAAGGCTTCAAGCTCCATCCATGGAGGCTAGGGTTTTCTTGTAAGGAAGAGAATGAAATAATGTGGTTAAGTGTGAGTGGAGGAAATAGAAATCCTTCACTCACTATGTGCTCTTACACCAATGTCAACACACACATCTATGGTCAATTGTACAAAAACCCTCCTTTAAAACCATAATCCCAAAGTGGCCCAAAGATATTTGCAAGACTAAGTTGTGAACCAACACTTGTCACCAATCCATGGCTCCTTCCTAGGCTTAATCCCACACCTACACTTGTCAACCATCCAAGCCAACAAGTGCACCAATCCTAGGCCAACAAGTGGGTCAATCCTCACCCTCCAAATGTCATAATCCAATGTATTAAAGTGTTTCCACACAAATGTCAACAAGTGGACCAATGAGAGTGTGACACTTGTCACACTTTTTAAAAATTGCAAAAAGGTCCTTTTTGAAAATATCTTCCAAATTTAATAGCAAAATGGTCCCCAAGATAAAAAATAATTACTTTATTTAATTACACTAAAACTGTAATACCCCTAATTTCAAAAGGATAGTCCTGGTATTTTAATTATTGTTTAAATTACGATTTTTATTTATTATTTGACTAATTGTTTTGTTTAATTGATTATTTGCATAAATGGTTTTTAATTTCATTATTTGGTTATTTGTTTTGAATTTATTTGATTATTTGTTTTATTTGAAATTAATTGTTTTCATTTATTTAATTGGTTGTTGTAATTAGTTGTTTAAATTGTTGCTTTAAATAGAATGCATTTATTTAATAGTTTTTACGTGACTTTTATATAGTTCCATAAGGTAAACACATAAGTAGCCGTCATGCTTTTCATTTAGATTGTGTTATGGGCCGAGTAATCTGATTAGGGTTTAACTAAGTCTAGGGTTAGTATGTTCTATAAATACTCATCTAAGAGGTCTGCCTAGGCTTTTAGAATATCATTACGACATAGTAAGGTGGTGAGAAGTTTTGGTGACGTCTGGGTAATTAGCCAAGTGAAGAAACAGAGTTTCGCCGGAACCTTAGAAGCCGACGTAGAGACTTTGAACAAAAGTCTCAAAGGTAAGTTTTGTCTTAACTCTCTCCCTTAGGCTTCATGTTCTTTGCATGGTTATATAGTTCCAGGATGAATTACATGTTTTAACGAAGAAATATATGATATCTGTTTCCATGATTTTAAACTGTTGGTCGTAAGTTCTATTTGGTAAACTGTTTAAAACTTGAAACTTTTCCTGCATTGTTTTCTGTTTGAATCCATGTTAGTAAGTATAATAAGGACTTAAACAAGGTTTGGAACCTACTGGGATCTAGTTACAGTTTCTAAGAACCTAAACAGTGAAGCGCCGGAGGAGTAGACGGAGCCGGAGAAGAGAACACCGAGAAGAGGAGGGAGAGAGAGCCGGCTTTTTTTTGGTTGGAGTCGGCTCTTTTTGACTTGGAGGCGGCTCCAAAGTCTTTGGAGGCGGCTCCAAGGCACTTGGAGGTGGCTCCAAGTTTTTTTTTGAGCCTGCTCCATCTTTTGTTTTCCAGTTTTACGTTTTATTTGTTTTCTGTTGGTTTTCAGTGAGACAAATTCTTATGTATGGAATTTCTAAGTCTTCTAA
This sequence comes from Cornus florida, assembly GCF_030987335.1. Lineage (NCBI taxonomy): Eukaryota > Viridiplantae > Streptophyta > Magnoliopsida > Cornales > Cornaceae > Cornus > Cornus florida. The sequence goes on from NW_026775577.1 coordinate 70,854,426, forward strand.
TAGAAACCAAATACTGTAATGGATGGTTTAATAGTGTTCTAGGGTTGGGATTAAATTTCCAAGTATTTTTGGAGCCTGCTCCATCTTTAGCTTTTCAGGGTTTTTCCATTCTGTGGTTTTGTTTCTCAATTTTCAGTAAGGAAGCCATGGTTGTTGGTTTGTATGAAGTTTCAAAGGAGAAAAGGTGCTATAATGGATGCTTAAAGGGTTGTCCAGAATAAATTTTAAACTCTAAAGGACAGTTAATTTATGAACAAACTCTTAGTTGTCAATTATGTAAGTCTATATGCAAAATTTTAATGAACTTCCATACTGTGAGGATGTAGCTTATTAATTTTCATTTATATGTTAGAAAATTCTATGGGAGGGATTTAATCACTGCTAATTTTGTATGGTGGTGCTGAATAAGCATGAGAAAAATCTATGTCGTGCTAAGGTTGTTTAGAGACTAGTTGATCATTAGATTCTAGCAGGTAGTGCATTGATGGTTGGACTGGGATTTTTAAAATATGTTAATGGCTTATAGTGTTTATGCCCACCATAAAATTAATTGATGACGTACTGCTACTTCAGGTCTGTTAATTATATGGAAACTGAACATGGAGTTTAAGACGGATACAATTATGTGTGATCAAGTTATGACATTCTGTATTAGTTTGATTAAGTATGATTGTTAATCTGCTCTAGCATGCTAGTTTGAAAATCTTGGTATTGACACTTTTGTGGACAGTATTTTATCCACGGTTGGTTTAATTAAGCATGTTTGATAAATTACTTTATTATGCTTAATATGGAAATGTTGATATTGTTATTGTAAATACTTTGTCAACTATTGGATGGAAGAGATTGTATGCACCGGTATGGGACGGTGTCATACTAGGTTTGGATTAGCTCAAATTGCTAAGTCCTACCTATTTTGGAGTAAGGGCACGGGTTATAAAATACAATCCTCCTTATATATATAAGTCGGTACGGTGGAATACGCCGAGTGACTTACTGGATTTCTTGTGGATGGTTAGAAACGGAGTTTAGATATATTTTTATGTTACCGTGTCATGAGCTTGAGTCTCAGTATCGACGATTAGGGTGCGTATATGCAGTTGGATGTGTAGCTGACTGTGAAGGTTGAGGTATACCCTGTTTAGGTTTAGGTACTCATGCCCACTCAGATGCGTATTGTGTGATGCCTTCTATCCAGGTTGAGACCCCCTTCATAGCCTAGCGAGAGTCCAGTAGTGTGGATATATTTATGTACGGATTATTAGTTATTGTTGAACTAATTAGTATGTACATGCGTATCGAGTCTCTGCTTGGTTTGTAGTAGGATAAAACTTGTTCGTGGGCCTGACCCACTCCTATTTTTCAGGTGTACGTCAGTTCCAGGCTTGAGCTTGTTCGTGCTGAGCAGAGACGATCTTCCATTCTACCGACGATGTAGGATTTCTTTCCAGATCTTGGATTTGGATTTTATCTTCCATTTTACTTTCATTCAGTGTGAGATTTTTATTAGGGGTCCACTAGAGATGGATTCCCGAGTTGTTCAAATTATGGATTTTTGGTTTATCAGATTTAAGTATTTAATTATTTAAGGATTATCTTTTAGTTTTCTTTTCAGCTTTAAACTTTTATTCTTAAATTCATATTTTTTGTATTCTGTGTTCGTTATAACATATTAATTGTTCGATATCCCTCGAGTTTGTGCCTGGGCCTGATCAACCCGTGTCTCGGATCCGAGGGGTATCACAGTTGGTATCAGAGCACTCCAGGTTCAAGTGTCTCTAGGATGTTTTCATATTAAGTCTTCTGCGTAGCGTTTTCTCTTTATTAGAGCTTTAAGTTTAGTATTCATTGTATTCCTTACGGTTCGTATAGAAATGGTACTAATGTCTGTCTTTTCGTGTTAACAGATGGTTAACGCTAGAAACGGACAGAACATGCAAGGAACTAGGAAAGAAAGGAGAGCGGCACGTAGGCAACAATATCTCCTACGGCGTCAGCAAATGGGGGAAGAGCAGCAAAGGCTTGGATTTCAAGATGACATGGGTCAGTTTCAGGAGGAACAGGAGAATGTTCAGCAGACTCTGGACCAGGTCAGGGATCCAGAGATTCCTCCTCTCCTCAATGACCTTGTTGCTCGGGCTATAGAAGCAGGGGTAATGGCTGCACTTTGAAACCAGCCTCAGGTTCATCAGGCACCGCACCAGCACCGATTGTTCAGACGGATTCTTGGGAAAAGGCTAGGAGCTCTTTCACAAAGGGGAGTCCACCTGTGTTTACAGGCTCCACCGATGCGAGAGCAGCTCATCAGTGGAAACAGGACATCAAGCGACATCTTCGCTTGGTTCAGTGCACGGAGGTTCAGAAGCAGATGCTTGCTACTTTCAAGCTAGTTGGGGATGCACTACAGTGGTGAGAGTCAGTTACCACCACAGAGGAGAGGATGACTTTGACTTATGATCAGTTGAGTACCCGTTTTAATGAAAAGTATTTCCCTTATGCAGTCAGGGCAACTATGAAGATCGAGTTTCTAAGTCTGCAGCAGGGAAACATGACAGTGGCGGAGTATGAGCAGCAGTTCACACGCTTGTCTCTCTTTGCACCGGAGGAGGTGGATACAGAGGAGAAGAAGCGAAACAGTTTCGTCAAGGGACTGATGTGGTCTATCAAGAGAGCTATTACAGGTAGTCCAGCCTATACTACCTATGCTCAGGTGGTAGACGCCGCTCTACAACAGTATCAGTTGACTGTGGACATCAGACAGGCTCGTGGTGAGAAGCGGGGTGATAAAGACTCTACTAATCAGTCAGCTGAAAAGGGGAACGGCAATGGTCACCGGTAGAATGACAAAGGCAAGTTCTAAGGGCAACAGCTTTGGAAGAAGCACAAGGGTGGTTCAGATGCTCATTGGAATGGGGCACCTATTCAGAGGCAACAGAATGGGAGACCACAGGCAGGACAGGGTTAGCCACAGGCTAACCGACAGAGGAGGCCATTTGGTACTTTCCAGGGTAGTTGTTACACTTGTGGAGAGTATGGTTATACCATTAGGCAGTGTCCTAAAGCAGGACAGGGACAGAGACAATATGTGCAGCAGGGACAGAGGGCACCAGTGCCTCTACCAGCTCCACAGGTTCCACGGATTCAGGGACAGACATATCTATCTTTACCGGCACCGCCGCAAACTCAAGGACAGGAACCACAGTAGTTGCATTATGGCAAGGTGTATAACCCCAAGCCACAGGATGTTCAGGCACCTCAGACTATTGAGGGTAAGTTTCCTATTCATGGTTTACATGGACGTGTTTTATTTGATACGGGTGCTACACACTCATTTGTAGCTAGGACTTTTGTTGCTTTATCTGGGATGAGGACGAGGGTATGCACTAGACCTCAGGGTATTTCTACACCGTTGGGTGATACAGCTATTATACATGAGAGTGATGGGCCTGTGACACTAAATATTGGCAGACTCAAATTTCTAGCCAATCTACTGGTCCTGGACATGCACACTTATGGTGTGATACTTGGGATGGATTGGTTGTCTCATTACCATGCCCAAGTTGATTGTTTTGATAGATCTATTATTTTTACCATACCTGGTCAGGATATGTATGTAGTAGCTATGCCACGTTCTAAAGGAGGCGGTACCACCTATTTGTTCCATGTGGAGGAGGAAAAGGATGAGGGGATTACTGTGTTATTGGATAACATACCAATTGTACAGGATTTCCTGGATGTATTTCAGGAGATTCCAGGGTTGCCACCTAGTCGCGAGATCGATTTTGTGATAGACTTAGCTTCAGGCACTGCGCCTATTGCTAGGGCACCCTATAGGATGGCACCGGTAGAGATGAGAGAGCTGAGGGATCAGATTCAACAGTTACTCAGCCAGGGTTTTATTCGTAGGAGTACATCACCTTGGGGAGCACCGGTTCTGTTTGTGAAGAAGAAGGATGGTTCGCTTCGTCTGTGTATAGATTATAGGGAGTTGAATAAGGTTACGATTCGTAACAAGTATCCTTTGCCTAGGATTGATGACTTGTTTGATCAGTTAAGGGGAGCCACAAACTTCTCCAAGATTGATCTGCATTCTGGGTATCATCAGCTGAGGGTTAGGGAGCAGGATGTTCCTAAAACAGCGTTTCTCACGAGATATGGTTCTTATGAGTTTCGTGTTATGCCGTTTGGGACGACTAATGCACCTGCAGTGTTCATGGACTTAATGAATAGAGTCTTCTGGGCTTATTTGGATCAGTCTGTTATTGTCTTTATTGATGACATCTTGATCTATTCTCCGTCGGAGGACAATCATGCTAGACATCTTTGCATAGTCTTGCAGACGCTTCGTGAACACCAGTTATATGCCAAGTTCGAGAAGTGTGAATTTTGGCAGCGGGAGGTGAAATTTTTGGGTCACGTGGTGTCAGAAAAGGGGATAGCGGTTGATCCCACCAAGGTTTCAGCTGTGGTAGAGTGGGGACAGCCTACTTCACCTACCGAGATTCGGAGTTTTCTCGGTTTGGCAGGATATTATCGTCGTTTCATCCAGGGGTTCTCCAAGATAGCAGGACCACTCACTCATCTGACCAAGAAGGGTGTACAGTTTATGTGGGATGAGCACTGTCAGCGAGCTTTTGATGAGCTGAAAAGGAAGTTAACTTCTGCACCGGTTCTTGCTATTCCACAGAGTGGGATCGAGTATCTTGTTTACACGGATGCTTCATTGCAGGGTCTTGGATGTGTATTGATGCAGGAGGAGCGACCAATTTCTTATGGATCTCGGAAACTTAAGCCTCATGAGCTTAATTATCCAACACATGATTTGGAGTTGGCAGCAGTGGTTTTTGCCTTGCGTATTTTGAGGCATTATCTGTTGGGTGAGTCCTTCAGATTATTCAGTGATCACAAGAGTCTGCAGTACTTGTTCACTCAGTGGGAGCTGAATATGAGACAGCGCAGATGGTTGGAGTTTGTAAAAGACTATCATTTTTCTATACAGTACCATCCAGGGAAAGCAAATGTAGTGGCGGATGCACTCAGTCGCCAACCTGTTGGTAGTCTTTCTACTCTATTCACTACTGAGTGGAATGCTTTGAAGAATGTAGATGAGTTGTCAGACGCTTTTATGGCTTGCATGGTGGTTACACCTTCCATCATTCGCAAGGTTTTACAAGCACAACTCACCGATCAGTAGTGTGTCGACAAGGTCGCAGAGATAGCTTCCGGAGAGGTTTCATTCTACTATGTTGGGGCTGATGGAGGTTTAAGGTACATGGGACGGTTGGTGGTACCTTCTGCTGATAATTTGAGGAAGGATGTGATGACTGAGACTCACCACTCTGAGTTCTCTGTTCATCCAGGAGGCGATAAGATGTATCAGGATATGAAACGGCAGTTTTGGTGGGCAGGTATGAAGAGGGACATTGCTCTTTTTGTTTCTCAGTGTAGTACTTGTCAGATGGTTAAGATTGATCATCAGAGGCCGCCAGGAGCTCTACAGTCACTACCAATTTCGGAGTGGAAATGTGAGAGCATATCTATGGATTTTGTGGAAGGGTTGCCAAATTCTTTCAAGGGGCATAATTCCATATGGGTCATTGTCGATAGGTTGACCAAGTCAGCTCATTTCTTGCCTATTTGCACTGACTACACTTCGGAGCAGTTGGCGAGGCTTTACATTTCAGAGATTGTGAAGCTACATGGCATTCCATTGTTTATTATATCGGACAGGGATTTGAGCTTTGTATCTGGAATTTGGAAGAGTTTTTAGCAGGCTTTAGGTACGGAGTTACACCTTAGTACTGCTTATCATCCTCAGACTGACGGACAGACTGAGAGGGTGAATCAGATTATGGAAGATATGCTTCGGTCGTGTGTTCTGGATTTCAAGGGCCACTGGGAGGAATATTTGCCACTTGTGGAGTTTGCTTATAACAATAGTTTCCAGAAGACTATTAGGATGGCACCTTTTGAGGCGTTATACGGTCGACCGTGTCGATCACCTGTTTGTTGGATGGAGGTTGGAGAGAATCGATTCTTAGGTCCTGAGTTCATCAAGGATACCTCTGAAAAGATTGCTCTTATTCGAGATCGCATGCGTACTGCCCAAAGTAGGCAGAAGAGCTATGCTGATCGTCGCACTCGTGCTTTGGAGTTTCAGGTTGGGGATCAGGTTCTTCTTAAAGTATCTCTTATGAAGGGTGTTATGCGCTTTGGGAAGAAAAGGAAGTTGTCTCCGCGGTTTGTCGGTCCATTCATGATTACGGATCGAGTTGGAGCTGTTGCTTATCGGTTGGCGCTGCCGGATAATTTGGATCGCGTGCATAATGTATTCCATGTTTCCATGTTGTGGAAATTTCTGCGAGATGAGGATCGGTATCAACATATCGATGTTAGGGAGATTGAGTTACAGCCGAACACAACTTATTCGGAGCCACCGTGTCGTATTGTTGACCGTCAGGATCAGATTCTTCGTAATAAGGTTATTCCTTTGGTTCGTGTCCAGTGGAGTCATCACAATGAGGCTGAGTCCACTTGGGAACGGGAGGATGTTATTCGCTCGTAGTTTCCTGGATTAATGGAAGAAGGTAAGAGTGAATTCCGAGGACGGAATTCCTTTTGTTAGGGGGGAAGAATGTAATACCCCTAATTTCAAAAGGATAGTCCTGGTATTTTAATTATTGTCTAAATTGCGATTTTTATTTATTATTTGACTAATTGTTTTATTTAATTGATTATTTGCATAAATGGTTTTTAATTTCATTATTTGGTTATTTGTTTTGACTTTATTTGATTATTTGTTTGATTTGAAATTAATTGTTTTAATTTATTTAATTGGTTGTTGTAATTAGTTGTTTAAATTATTACTTTAAATGGTATGCATTTATTTAATAGTTTTTACGTGACTTTTATATAGTTCCATTAGGTAGACACATAAGTAGCCGTCATGCTTTTCACTTAGATTGTGTTATGGGCCGAGTAATCTGATTTGGGTTTAACTAAGTCTAGGGTTAGTATGTTCTATAAATACTCATTTAAGAGGTCTGCCTAGGGTTTTAAAATATCATTACGACACAGTAAGGTGGTGAGAAGTTTTGGTGACGTCTGGGTAATTAGCCAAAAGAAGAAACAGAGTTTCGCCGGAACCTTAGAAGCAGACGTAGAGACTTTGAACAAAAGTCTCAAAGGCAAGTTTTGTCTTAACTCTCTCCCTTAGGCTTCGTGTTCTTTGCATGCTTATCTAGTTCCAGGATGAATTACATGTTTTAACGAAGAAATATATGATATCTGTTTCCATGATTTTAAACTGTTGGTCGTAAGTTCTATTTGGTAAACTGTTTAAAACTTGAAACTTTTCCTGCATTGTTTTCTGTTTGAATCCATGTTAGTAAGTATAATAAGGACTTAAACAAGGTTTGGAACCTACTGGGATCTAGTTACAGTTTCTAAGAACCTAAACAGTGAAGCGTCGGAGGAGTAGACGAAGCCGGAGAAGAGAACACGGAGAAGAGGAGGGAGAGAGAGCCGGCTTTTTTTTGGTTGGAGCCGGCTCTTTTTGACTTGGAGGCGGCTCCAAAGCCTTTGGAGGCTGCTCCAAGGCACTTGGAGGTGGCTCCAAGTTTTTTTTTTGAGCCTGCTCCATCTTTTGTTTTCCAGTTTTACGTTTTATTTGTTTTCTGTTGGTTTTCAGTGAGACAAATTCTTGTGTATGGAATTTCTAAGTCTTCTAATAGAAACTAAATACTGTAATGGATGGTTTAATAGTGTTCTAGGGTTGGGATTAAATTTCCAAGTATTTTTGGAGCCTGCTCCATCTTTTGCTTTCCAGGGTTTTTCCGTTCTGTGGTTTTGTTTCTCAATTTTCAGTAAGGAAGCCATGGTTGTTGGGTTGTATGAAGTTTCAAAGGAGAAAAGGTGCTGTAATGGATGCTTAAAGGGTTGTCCAGAATAAATTTTAAACTCTAAAGGACAGTTAATTTATGAACAAACTCTTAGTTGTCAATTATGTAAGTCTGTATGCAAAATTTTAATGAACTTCCATACTGTGAGGATGTAGCTTATTAATTTTCATTTATAAGTTAGAAAATTCTATGGGAGGGATTTAATCACTTCTAATTTTGTATGGTGGTGCTGAATAAGCATGAGAAAAATCTATGTCGTGCTAAGGTTGTTTAGAGACTAGTTGATCATTAGATTCTAGCAGGTAGTGCATTGATGGTTGGACTGGGATTTTTAAAATATGCTAATGGCTTATAGTGTTTATGCCCACCATAAAATTAATTGATGACGTACTGCTACTTCAGGTCTGTTAATTATATGGAAACTGAACATGGAGTTTAAGACGGATACAATTATGTGTGATCAAGTTATGACATTCTGTATTAGTTTGATTAAGTATGATTGTTAATCTGCTCTAACATGCTAGTTTGGAAATCTTGGTATTGACACTTTTGTGGACAGTATTTTATCCACGGTTGGTTTAATTAAGCATGTTTGATAAATTACTTTATTAAGCTTAATATGGAAATGTTGATATTGTTATTGTAAATACTTTGTCAACTATTGGATGGATGAGATTGTATGCACCGGTATGGGACGGTGTCATACTAGGTTTGGATTAGCTCAAATTGCTAAGTCCTACCTATTTTGGAGTAAGGGCACGGGTTATAAAATACAATCCTCCTTATATATATAAGTCGGTACGGTGGAATACGCCGAGTGACTTACTGGATTTCTTGTGGATGGTTAGAAACGGAGTTTAGATATATTTTTATGTTACTGTGTCATAAGCTTGAGTCTCAGTGTCGACGGTTAGGGTGCGTATATGCAGTTGGATGTGTAGCTGACTGTGAAGGTTGAGGTATACCCTGTTTAGGTTTAGGTACTCATGCCCACTCAGATGCGTATTGTGTGATGCCTTCTATCCAGGTTGAGACCCCCTTCATAGCCTAGCGAGAGTCCAGTAGTGTGGATATATTTATGTACGGATTATTAGTTATTGTTGAACTATTTAGTATGTACATGCATATTGAGTCTCTGCTTGGATTGTAGTAGGATAGAACTTGTTCGTGGGCCTGACCCACTCCTATTTTTCAGGTGTACTTCAGTTCCAGGCTTGAGCTTGTTCGTGTTGAGCAGAGACGATCTTCCATTCTACCGACGATGTTGGATTTCTTTCCAGATCTTGGATTTGGATTTTATCTTCCATTTTACTTTCATTCAGTGTGAGATTTTTATTAGGGGTCCACTAGAGATGGATTCCCGAGTTGTTCAAATTATGGATTTCTTGTTTATCAGATTTAAGTATTTAATTATTTAAGGATTATCTTTTAGTTTTCTTTTCAGCTTTAAACTTTTATTCTTAAATTCATATTTTTTGTATTCTTTGTTTGTTATAACATATTAATTGTTTGATATCCCTCAGGTTTGGGCCTGGGCTTGATCAACCCGTGTCTCGGATCTGAGGGGTATCACAAAAACTCCACAAGTTAAGAATAATTACACTAAAGTATGCATTAATGCCCCTTTATGAAAGAAGTAAGCAATCAACATGCTTTTCTAGAAAAGTAAAAATACCACTATCATGGAAATCAAATATCTTGAATGCATGCAAAAATCGGAATCAAATCCGAGCACAAAAAGTGAGGTTGTGCAAGGAAAAAGGATAAATGAGAAAAAGACAAAATATGAATAGTGTTCGGAAAAATAAATTATGGAAATGACACAATCCCCAAAGGAAGTTGTCAATCCAAGGAAAAGAGTCTCGGAAATCATTCCAGAGCGCTCGAGACGACATCAAGTGATGAAAAACCGAACCCAAAAAGGAAAAGACAACGGAAAAAAAAAATATCTGTTAAAATCTGAGAAAAAGAAAAGGAAGAAAAATGACTGGGTCATTACAACCTTCCCACCTTAAAGGGATTTCATCCCTGAAATCTAGCCCCAACAAAACAAAAAGGCGAAACCAGGATAACTATGGAGTACATCTCTGAGTATCCCTCAAAACATGCTACGAAAGCAATCCCAAAACTGAAGACAACGTACAACCCCATGTCATTCGCACCCACGTGCTCACGACAGGACAACCCCTCAAAAGAAAAGTGATCACATGGTCACACCACAAGTTGAAACTTACACACAGAACTTAAGTCCAGACGAGGGAACGGAAGACAACAATCGAAAGCACCCCTCCTGACGAACCATCATAAGGAACCAAAAACAACCACTAACAGAACTCCAAGATATCCACGAGTCAAATCAAAGTACTAAACAAAGACGACATGGCAGTATGAATAGCGACCAGAACCTGCCCACGACGTACTCAAATGTGTGGTAGCAATGACAATTCCTAGTGTCCGCCCACACTTACTCGTCAGTAAGGTAGCATCGACGGCAACTAGCACCCGGCCACAGCACACAACTTGTACGGTAGCATGACAGTATAAGGCACCAATTCATAACCTACCCCCACTAGGTCTACCCATGAAACCTCTCGATACAAATGACTTCAATGTCAAAAATGATCATTACCAAAAGCACTACGGAAACCAACATTTTGTGAGAGCTGAGATATGGTCTAAAGATGTCCGGCCGGACCATCCTGGCCAATCCCAAAACTCTGACAACAATGCTATAGGTACTGCTACGCTTACGGCCTTAAATCCTCAATACAAAAAGACCAACAATTTTAACATCTCAAAACACTACTATCAACAGCATCAATTAAGAATCCAAAGTCTGACAAGCAAAACAGCATCTCCAAAATCCCAGATATCATCCTAAAATAGATCAACTATAAGACGACTCACCGTAATCAAACATCGGATCAAAATCCCTATCAACGATAACTAGATCCTTGAAATACAAGTCCATGAAGTGGCACACACATCAAATCTTGACAACCAAGGTCATAGAACGAGTCTCTCAAAATCATACTTGACAACACCAAGCTAAATCAAAATTCCTCAATTTCGATCCATCTATAAACAACCACTGGAACTACGATTATTCAAGACCATGCCTAGTCATAACTAGGACAAGAAAACTCCACAAGCAAGCCATATCCAACAACGATCCTCCAAAACTCCTCCTAAGAGTCAACCACATCCAGGCCTCCAAAACTGGAACAAGTCTCCAAAAGACATTCTCAAAAGAGCATTGAGCTCACCTCATGAATCAAACAATCCTCAAAGATATAGACATAAGTCTCCGTAAAATGATCTCACACCAATCAACTCACTTGAGCACCACAACCGTCAACAACCATGGCAGGAACTCCCTAAGGGAAGACACGAAAAAAAGGGGACCACCAGTCCTAAAAAGGACAACACCATGACTCCATCTCTGAAATGAAAGACAGCAAAGTCAACGACTTCACCCCCTACATGGAAGTAAGTCAACCAAAATCTATCAAATCCTCACCAAGGACTCAAGACAACAACGATGATCCTCATGGACCAACCAACCCCAAAACAGTGTACAATGCAACGGAGGGAAGAGACTCACTCCTTGTGAAGTCCCTAACACGAACTAGCACAAAACCATTGTGGAAACCCGCATACAAACTACGTGTGACCCAGGGAAATGAATGGGAAAACCAAACCTGAAAGTCATGCATACGATAAAGAATGCAACTACCAGAAAGAAAATCTACTTACATAGATGAAAATCAAAAGCACATGCTGCACGTCTCCACATAAACACAAAAGCATGTCATTAAAGCGCAGTAACAATATGGCATCTCGAAGCATATAAGAAAGGCATGCTATTACCACACAACAAGAAGGCAAACGTGGATAGACCTCCACCTACTTATGCATCACAATATCATAAATCATACTACTAATATGGTAGTAAATGAAACTTCAAAAAACAAAAGTGATGCAACAATGAACCCTATGGACATCGTGTCCTAGAGTGCCTAGGTAAAAAGGAAGGACCGGTCCTAGCCATACACTGACTCCAAAAACCAATGCAACAACAACCTGTCTCAAAACAAACGTGAGCCCTTACCACAATGGTAAGACTCTTACAATCCATCTCTGAATCTAAGGGTAACACTACAAGTGACACTAATAATGCAATGCTCTCTCTACCCGAAGCATCTATCAATCGACTTGACCCCAAAAGTGTCATCGCGTAAGGAGAACTCAAAGAAAATGACAACTCTAGCCATACAATCAGACAACCAAATCGATCACTACGACTGATCCCCAAAACAACCATCATCATTATCGATCAAAAGGACTACACCTGTCGGAACAAAACCCAACGTTGATTCCATCCGAATTGCACTCGTAGCTTGGCAGTACGGTAGCATGACAGTGCCATGCACCCGCCCATAACGTACCTGCCCACGAAAATTGCAATCTAAGAGGAACCTTCCAAAACAACCAAGGATCCCAAAAGGTCCAAAACCTAACCATGGCCTAAAATCAACAAATTCAGTACTACGGTTGTGCCTAATGGCTCATCCTATGAGAGCCTAAACAAAAGGTGTCTCTCCACCTACCTCAAAACCAACTCTAGGTCAACAACAACCTAAATTACAATACAACCGTGACTACCATCACCATCAACCTCAACTCGAGCCTCAATGACCAATCTCATGCCATGCCAAATATGTAATACAGTTATGTATATACAAATCTGATCTAGAATACATCATATGTCATACTCTTTACATAATAATTAAATCATGCTAAACAAACGGCATACCACATGTAGCACGTAAGCACATAAATATGTTATCAAACCAAAACATGTTATCATGAAGCATATAAACACATAGAGCATGGCAACATAAGCATGATATGCACCCAAAACCCATCATCCAAGGTATTCAAACCTAGGAGCTCTGATACCACCTATAACGACCCGGATTTCTTAACCCGGTGCGTTATTGATGAATCGAAAGTTGACCCGATATCGGACCCGAAATACGGAAGCGAAAGAAGCCAAATGACCTCAAGAGATGCACGTCATCCCTAAGGCCCCAAAATGACTCTCCATGAAGCCATGGAACTCAAATGAGCCAAGCAAATGAAGCAAGAATGCCTAACCCGAAAAGAGATGAACTAAGGGCAAAATGGTCATTTCTCACTGAAAAGGCTGCCACCGTGCACACCATTGGAAGGACAACGAAAAATGAACAAAATTAGACTCAAGAATCGTCTGATTCTGAGTCCGGGCAGAAAAGATATGAAATTCCTACACCCGAAAGTTATGAAGCAATGACTTAACATTTTCCAATATTTTCATAATAAACTTTGAAAACAAAAGTGCATAGGAAACGAGATACATGTCATTGGCCTCTGGCCTCATCTCATACATGTTAAATACACTGAAAAGAATGCACTTACGTACACTTTACATATTCGAATCAACGAATACAAGTTTAAACAAATAGGGCTACAAAGAGGCATCTTATACTAACACTTGCATAAAATAGAAACTTAGAAACTGTAAGCCATCCAAGGAGCAATGGAATCTTCAAATCCTGAGTCATGTACCTGAAATATGCCCCAGTATCGTAGGGGTGAGTAACATAAAGCTACTCGTAGGAGATGAGCATGCATCGACCTAGCATTTTACAATTTTATTACCTTATGGTGAAACATGTTAAAGGGGCTCATACCACCTAACGTCTATGTCAAGATGAGACCCAGGGAACATCCTAAGCTACCTAGATCATTTATATCATAATCACATTGTTCATGTAATTCAAACAACATGGAAACATGTTATACAAGGCAACAAGATATAGATTCTCAAAGTCTTCAACTTGAAATCCAAAATACGAAAACAACAAGTGTGGGTCATGCCACCTAACGTCTATGTTCAAAATAAATCTATAAGGTCATTCCTAAACTACATTTGAACATCAAAACACAAATTATGATATCGATGCAATTTAACCAACAATGGAACTTCCAATACAACGCATGAAGCATGCTTTCACAAAGCTACATCTTAAGCTCAAAATAGGAAATCAAATAAGGAACAACAAGTTACGATATCATCTAGTTATCAACTTGAAATGAAATACGAAATCAAACAAAGTGGATACTCAGACGTCACGCCAGATCAGACCGACAACATAGTTACTTTAGGGTTACTAGCCCATGGGTAACCTCCCTATGTGCGCACTAGACTATATAGAGGGACAATCCCCCGAACTAGAACCAAGTCCTAGCCGTAGCCAAACAACGACATCCCCAAGTTTCCAAAATCAACAAATTGTGCAACAACGTATATATATCAACATGTATATACAAGATATCAACTATTTACCAAGCACAATCTAAATTTGGAAACTTATACAATACATGCTCAAAATTCACAACTACTATGGCATGTAAGATGTCAAATACAAAGTGTGCAATTCCCTACACATAGCAACAATATATTCAATAAGGAAAAACATATTCTCATGAATATAAAAGTAACAACTATGTTATCCAATGCTCAAACGTAATCAAGTGAACATACATCAAATCCAAATCCATGATTTAAATATAGAAACAACTTCCAAAATGCAATTAAATCCATGGAGTAATAAAGTAGAATTTAATTAAACATAAATAGTTAAATTCTCTAAATTCCAAGTTAATCCAAATAACCTCAATTTAATATATATTGAAAGACATGTCATGGTCATCATATATATAACATCAAATGACAAGTTAAGTGATTAAAGCACTTAAAACAAAATTAATCAAGCTAATTAATTAATTTCCTCTAGATTTTTAAACAATTCTAAATGACCTCAATTTAATCTATGTTAGAGAACATGCCAAGGCCTATTTAAATACCACATTACAACTTGATTTAATGCTTGATACAACCATGTGAATTAAACTTTCACTAAAGATAAATATTCAATAAAAGTTATAATTCTTAATCAAATAATCCAAATTTAATATATGTTAACCAACATATCTAAGCATAATTTCCTAGCATGTTACAATTCAAATCAAAGTTATACATCATCATAAATTTTAAATCTTAAACAAAGAAATAAAAATTACTAACTTTCTAGATTTGATACAAGGCATACATATATGTTATATAATCATGGCAAACACACAATACAACACAAAAATAATCCTAAAACATTCCCTACCTCAATTGGATTGAAAATCCCAATTACCACCGAAATGAAATCGCCCCAAATTTTCGGTTCGCAAAACAGATTTTTCAGCTTGCTACCTTCAACTCACTAGAGAGTTGAATCTCTAGATACTAAAGCAAAACTAGGAGTTAGGCTATATCCTTTAAGGGTTTTGAAGAGGAGGATGAGGGGAACAAAAAGTATTCCAAGCTTTATGGTCTAAAGTAAGTGGAAGGGCCTCAAAGATCAAGGTCAATGCCTAAGGCTTCAAGCTCTATCCATGGAGGCTAGGGTTTTCTTGTAAGGAAGAGAATGAAATAATGTGGTTAAGTGTGAGTGGAGGAAATATAAATCCTCCACTCACTATGTGCTCTTACACCAATGTCAACACACACATCTATGGTCAATTGCACAGAAACCCTCCTTTAAAACTATAATCCCAAAGTGGCCCAAAGATATTTGCAAGACTAAATTGTGAACCTACACTTGTCACTAATCCATGGCTTCTTCCTAGGCTTAATCCCACACCTACACTTGTCAACCATCCAAGCCAACAAGTGCACCAATCCTAGGCCAACAAGTGAGTGAATCCTCACCCTCCAAATGTCATCATCCAATGCATTAAAGTGTTTCCACACAAATGTCAACAAGTGGACCAATGAGAGTGTGACACTTGTCACACTTTTCAAAAATTGCAAAAAGGTCCTTTTTGAAAATATCTTCCACATTTAATTGCAAAATGGTCCCCAAGATGAAAAATAATTACTTTATTTAATTACACTAAAACCCCACAAGTTAAGAATAATTACACTAAAGTATGCATTAATGCCCCTTTATGAAAGAAGTAAGCAATCAACATGCTTTTCTAGAAAAGTAAAAATATCACTATCATGGAAATCAAATATCATGAATGCATGCAAAAACTGGAATCAAATCCGAGCACAAAAAGTGAGGTTGTGCAAGGAAAAAGGATAAACGAGAAAAAGACAAAATGTGAATAGTGTTCAGAAAAATAAAATATGGAAATGACACAATCCCCAAAGGAAGTTGTCAATCCAAGGAAAAGAGTCTCGGAAATCATTCCAGAGCACTCGAGACGACATCAAGTGATGAAAAACCGAACCCAAAAAGGAAAAGACAACGGAAAAAAAATATCCGTTAAAATCTGAGAAAAAGAAAAGGAAGAAAAATGACCGGGTCATTATAATGGTTGGTATGTAGTTGCCTGTTTGTATAAAACGTAAGAAATAATAATGGTATCGGGCTCCTTTGGGTGGACTGTTATTTCTGAGGTAGTTTTGGATATCAACCCATTCTTTGAAACTATCAGACTTAGCTTCTTCAAGGATAAGTTCTTTTATGTCTTCAGGGAAGAGTTCAACCTATTGTCTTAGGATTTTTGTGATACCCCTTAATTTCGGAACATGGGTTGATTAAATCCGCACACAAGATTGAGGGATATCAAAACAATTAAAGTATTTCAAACAAGCACAGAGTACAAAAAGAAAATAAAAAGAATAAATAACTCGCTGAAAGAAATCTATTAAATAAAAGTTCCATTAATAATTCTCCAAAATTTACAACTTGGGAATCCTGTAACTCAAAGACCCTTTAACCAAAATCCACTATCCAGAAGTTCATTATTAAATATTGAAGTAATAATATCATACTTTGAAATAAAATAGAAAGAATGGATAAGTCTTCCAGCTGCGGATCTTCAACCTTGAGACTTGGAACTTCTAATAACCTGAAAAACAAATCGCGGGTTAAACCCTACGAGCAAGTTTTCTCTACCAGGCTTCTAAAAACCAATAAACAAACTATCTCTCACCAAACCAATCATATTAAAGTTTTTATCTTTAATAAACAATGATACACATATATATATATAATTATATATAACACACTAATCATATCCATTAATAGGTTCATTAAATTTTAAATTATTAAATAATGATTAAATCAATAATCATTCCTAGACCAATCCACAATTTCTTTTAAAAAGAAACCCCTTTAACCTTAAACCCATCCTAGTCAGTTATTTAATCATTTAAACAAGAAACACATAATTAAAGGAATATTATATTTAATTCAATTCCTAATAATAATTATAATTATTTAAATCACATATTCAAAATCCAAGCTTTGACAAATAATCCATATCTCCACCAATATTATTTTATTAATATATATAAAATAATATACTAACCTTTAAACACAAGATTATTCTAATATAAGAATATCTAACCCTAATCCAATTGATACATACAATAACCCAAAATGACACATAATAATTTAATTACGCTTTGACAAATCAATCATGCCATTATAAATATTTTCATTTATATATTGGCAACTCAACCATGCCTGCTTAAATATATTTATTTATACTTTGGCAATTCAACTATGCCTCCATAAGTATATTTATTCATATATTTAATTAGCAACTCATTCATGCTTCCCATGTATATATTGTATTCATACAAATATTTAGGTAATATATTTAATCCTTTGGTAATTCATCCATGCCTACACTTTAACCATGAACCATCTTTAAACTTACAATATGCTAAATCATACATAGCCATCTCATGCATATTATATGCATATCATAAATTTAATAATCAACCTATCAAGATATAACAAATAAGAATGATAATATTAATCATCTTAAATGATATATATCTACAGACACATATATTAAACAATATATATATGTATATTACCTTCCATAATAATTCTTAATTATTTAAAACATATACATATATATATATATACATATATATATATATATATATATATATCTACACTTCCTTCCATAACTAATATATTAATTAATTATAATTACGTTAATTAAATGCAACTAATTATCATAGCAGCATCCTACAACCCTCAAACACCTAAAATACATCCTCTAATAATTAATTTCAACATTTATAAACTTGAAATCAATTCTGGAACATCACCGGACTCCATAACAACTTTTCGGAACCCCAAACACGTCCACACACTCCGCCAAATATTCCTACACTTGCTGCACGCACTTCCACGCGCAACCACAAACAGCCACGTGGCTCCACGCACCCACACGTGCTCTCACGCGCGGCCCACACGCTTGATTATTCCTCCGGCTGACGTGGCACCTTCTAACTGGCTGTCCTTTTATGTTCTGGTGCACTCACCCATAATGGATCAATTTCTGTTGACCAGACCTCAACCACGGCCTTAATGCATGCGCGTATCAAATCTCCATGCTCCGCGATGCACTGAATCATCTTCCACTCATCCACTCCACCCCACGGCCCAGATCAGCGGTTACACCATATTATCATGCGTTGCACCGCATCAGATCATCCGCCTGTTCATTAAATCATCTCAGCCCTTCATGATACGCGTGCACAGTAATAAAATGTGCCGCGCCGCACCAAATTAAACCCCTATGTTATGCACCGATGCACAGTAGCCACCAGTGTATATATATAATAGTTTATATATATAATTATACCCAGATTAATTATAAAATAATTAAAACAATTATTCGAAAAATATAAACCCAATCCAGAAAATTCCATAAAAATTTCAGAAAATTCCAGAAAAATTCTAGAAATTCTAAAAACCCTAATTACCCGTCTTGGGTCACAAATCAACCTATATATTGATTTTAAAATATATATATATAGCACCTATATATATCAATTAAAATCCAATAATTCAAAATATATATATATATATAATAATTTATGCTTTTACTTATTCCGATCTAACCATGATTTAAATAATAAATTTAATCTAAACATTGATACTCAAGGTGATAAACTTATGGGTCCTTAGAGGAGAGTTAGAAATAACTTGCCTGAAGGTTTCGAAATGAAACCAACGTGTGACGGCCCTGGTTTCCAGTGTGTCCTGTAATGAACCGTAGTTTGACCCAATAACGGATTCGAAATGCGGAAGCAAAAATATAAAACAAGTCTCTAGGGATATACAACATCCCTAGGATACCAAAGTGACCTTTTATAAGGCCATGGAACTCCACAAGAACCGACGCAGAAAAAAAGATCAGAAAAAGACCAAATAAGCCCCCAAGGGCAAATAAATCTTTTATATGGAAGCAACGTCTCTGGAAATGTACATCATTCCCAAGACACATCCGTGACTTTCCATAAAGTCATGAAACTCATAAGAAAATATAGCGGAAGAAATTTAAAAAAAAAAAAGAAAACCGGACAAGTTTAGCCCCAATGGCAAAATAGTAATTTTTAGCAAGATTTGGGTGCTACCGAGCACACCACTGGAAAGACAGTGAAAAATTAATCAAGTTAGACTCAAGAATCACTTAATTCGGAGTCCGTATGGAAAAGAAAAGTCAAAACAAAGTTTTGACATCGCCGAGGCCATGAATAGTGTTTTGACAGCAATGAATAGTAACCTGGGCAAAATGCTGAAATTCGTGCGCCGTTTTGAGGTACTAAACGATGTTTTCTGGAAAAACACGAAGAAGAAACCCCCATTAAAATAATTTTTTCAAGCTGACCATGTCAAAAGAAAATTTTATTTTTGACGTAAAATCCCCAAAATGCCCTTACAACAGACTTTTTTAAATAGTACAGGTGCGCACAAGAAATCAGATTTGACGCGGGGTTTTCGGGTCCAAGATGACATTTTCTGGAAAAATGTAAAGAAGAAACCCTCCCCAAAATCACGTTTTCTAAGTGACCATGTAAAGATCAGAATTTATTTCTATAAGAAAATTTCCAAAATGTCCCTAGATCAGTTTAGGCCAGAAGGGTTAAAAAACTGCTACATGCATAACAGAAAACTGAACTTTGAAAGGGATTTCCGGTGCCAAGATGACATTTTCTGGAAAAACACAAAGAAGAAACTCTCCCTAAAATCACGTTTTCTACCCGACCATGTCAAAAGAAGGAAAAAAAACGAGCTTTGAAATGCCTAGAATGCCCTTGATCAGTCTAGGCCAAAAACAAGGAAAATGTAACTTTGCACCAAGTGTTCATTTGACCCTAAATGCATTTCTAGGCTAAAATGATTATGCACGCAAACGTATTTGGTGTTTTTAAGCACACGGAAATGGTCCGTGGCTCTAAAAAATGGCCGATGTAAAATACAACCCCTCGACAGCCAAAAATGGCGAAAATGAACTCAAAATGGAAAATTTGAAATCCAAAAATATGAAATGGTTTCAAATTACCGTTTGGCCCTTGGCCACACTTCATACATGATTAATGAGACCCTATGAAAGAATAAAAATGAAATTCCCACACCCGATGCAAACATGGTGAAGAAATGACTTGTCATTTTCCAATATTTCCATAATATTTCTTAAAATCAAAAGTTACATAGGATACAAAATAATAGTCATTGGCCTCCGGCCTCATCTCATACATGTCAAATGCATCGTAAAAGGTATACTTATGTATACGTTGCATCTATTGAATCAAAGATACAAGTTTTGACATACAAAGCTACAAATAGGATATCATGCCAACATTTTCATGAAAATGATACTTCAACCCTACGAAACTTCCATGGATTAGTGTGCATCCCAAATCAAGGTCCTTGTACCTGAAAAATGTCCCCACTACGTGGGTGAGTAAGATAAAACTACTCGTAGGAGATGAGCATGCATCGACCTAGCATTTTACAATTATATCACCTTAAGGTGAAACATGTTAAAGGGACTCATGCTACCTAACGTCTATGTCAAAGTGAGACTAAGGGATCATCTTAAGCTACCTTAGATCATTTCTAGCATAAATCACATCATTCATGTAATTTAAACAACATAGAAACATGTTATACAAAGCAACAAGATAGAGGTTCTTAAAAGTATCAACTTGCAACTTAAGATACAAAAACAACTAAAGTGAGTCATGCCACCTAACATCTATGTTTCAATGAGTCTAAGGAATCATCCTAAGCTACCTTAGACCGTTTCTAGCATAATCACGTCGTTCATGCAACTCAAATAATCATGGAAACATATTCTACAAAATATCAAGATATAGATTCTCAAAGTCTTCAACTTGAAATCTAAAACACGAAAACAACTAAAGTGGATCATGCCACCTAACGTCTATATTCTAATGAATTTATAGGATCATTCCTAAGTTACATTTGAACATCAAAACACAAATCACAATATTGATGCAATTTAACTAACATTGGAACTTCCAATATAACGCATAAAGTATGATTCCTTTAAATTAATATCTTGAAACTCAAAACGGGAAATCAATTAAAGAACAAGAAGTTACGATATCATTTAGTTATCAACTTGAAACGAAATGTAAAATCAAACAAAGTGGATACTTGGACATCACGCAGGATCAGACCAACACCATAGTTATTTTAGGGTTACTAGCCCATGGGTAACCTCCCTATGTGCGCACTAGACTATAGAGGGACAATCCCCCATACTAGAACCATGTCCTAGCCATAGTCAAATAATAATATCCCCAAGTTTCCAAAATCACCAAGTTATGCAACAACGTATATATCAACATGTACATACAAGATAATTAACTATCTACCATGCACAACAGAATTTGGAAACACATACAATACATGCTCTAAGTCCAGAACTACTAAGGCATGACAAATGTCGAATCTTCAGTGTGCGATTCGTTCACGCTATAACAATATATCTCAACATTGAAATAATAAACTCATGAATCTAATACAAGTCCAAAATCATGATTTAAACATATAACCAATGTCAAACACATGATTAAATCATTAACTCTATAGAAACAAAAATTAATAAAATAAAATAATTAATTTCTCTAAGTTTCAAATCTCAATCAAATAATTCTTAATTAACATATGTTAAACAACATTGCATGGCCATTACATACATCCATTCAAAATCTTAATTAAGCCAATGGAATATCAAAGTAGAATTTAATTAAATCATGATAATTAAATCTCTAACTTCTAAAGCAACTTGAAATGGTTCCAAATTTATATATGCTAGTAAACAAGTCATAGTCATTTCAAATATCAAGTTTAAAACTCAATTAAACCAATGGAACCCTTAATTAATTAATTAATTTAATTAAAATATCTAGATTTTCATACTCATCCAAATGCTCCAAATTTAAAGTATGTTAAAGAGTATACCAAGACTTAATTTAATAGCCTATCACAAGTTAATTTCATGCAAGGTACGACCATGGGAATTAATCTTTCACAAAAGAAAAATATTAAATAAAAGTTACAATTCTTATTCAAATGACCCAAATTTAATATATATCAACAACCAAACCAAGGCAAATTTACTAGCATGCTATACTTTAATTCTAAGTTATATGCATCTGTGAGAATTAAATCATATACAAGGAAAATAATTAAATTAAATTCTAGGATGAATTAATCTTTCACAAAAGAAAAATATTAAATAAAAGTTGCAATTCTTATTCAAATAACCCAAATTTAATATATGTCAACAACCATACCAAGGCCAAATTTACTAGCATGCTATACTTTAATTCTAAGTTATGTACATCTTTGAGAATTAAATCCTATACAAGGAAAATAATTAAATTAAATTCTAGGATTAATATAAAACATGAATACAAGTGGTATAAGCTTATAAAATCATCAATACAACATAAATAAAAGCCTAAGACATCCCCTACCTCAATTTGAGATGAAAATCTCAAAAGCCACCAAAATGAAACGGCTCCGAATCCGACAATACTTTGGGGTTTTGTCGGGGACAACGTCGTGAACATTAAACTCCAAAGAGGACCTACCAAAATCCTAACTTGACCTCAAACCTGAACACAAAAATTGGCCAAAAACAGGTTCTAATAAAGGGGAAGGATGCGCGTAGTGATGAGCACTGAAAAGTGCGCATTTAAACCCGTTAAGCTTAAGCATTCTAGTACCTTTATCTATCTTACTTTGCCATTTTAGACTTATTACGTGTTATTTATATTTTTAGGCACTAATCCCAAAATTTAGCTAACTCAGCCAAATAAGAGCTTAATTGAAGCAATCCTGAGATAAACCAAAGGAGGGAGCAAAGTGGAGAAAGAAAGGAGCAAAAAGGAATCAAGTTGTGCAGTTGAAAAGTTCGATCGATCCAACTTAGAGTTCGATCGATCGAACATCTATGATCGATCACAGTACTTCTCGATAGATCCAACCTTGGCCTTTGCTGAAATTCCAAGTTCGATCGATCGAACATCACCTTCGATCGATCGAACCCTATTTTGTCCTATTCAAATGATTGATTTTATCCACAGCTGTACGCCTACTAACCACTTTTGTCTTTTTCCCCATAAATATCTTGAAAATATCCCAGCCTTGTCATTATCCGGAGGAGTGAGACCACTTCGATCGATCCAAGATGCAGTTCGATCGATCGAACCCATTTTTGATCGATCCAAGTTAAGGTTCGATCGATCGAACTTCCTCCAGCGAGAAAAGGTTAAAGTCCAACTCATTTATTCCGTCCTTCATCCAATGATTGGAGAATATGCCTTGCACAACCACAGCTCAACATGGGGTGTATTTGACCTACCTATATAAGGAATATGATACACTTTTTGAGGGAGTCTCTTGTCACACATTGAAAATTGATCTTAGAGGATCTTTTTGGAGAGGAGGAAGGAGGGAAGCTAGAGCACCATTGGAGGAGATCTTCACCAACAAGGAGCAGCCATGGAGTTAGCCCTTGAGGGTTGGATCATCACTACCATGAGTGGCTAGACATCCTCTTGGGGCTAGAGTTAGCCCCAAGCATGCTTTCTATACTCTAATCTTATGTATTATTGAGCGATTAGTGTTGTATGATACATCTTGATATTCATGTATATATAAATCTTGATTATTTCATGGTTTGTATGGTTTAATGCTTCCAATTGACTATTTTATTCTATCCATATGTCTATGTATGCTAGAGTAGGATATTCATGTGCTTATCCCTAGATTTAGTATTTTTGATGCATGTCTATGTGTATTGATGCTATAGATCTAGAGATTATCAAGATGATATGCTTAATGAATGCTATTTTGGTTCATTTGATGGTTTATGCCTATTCTTGATGGTTTGTGCCTCTCCCCTAGTCTAGATTGCTTTATTTTCATGCTAGTAGTGTAGATTTAGTGTAGTGGTAGTGTAATGTTAGATGGGAGGACAATCTACTCTTGATGTTTGATGTTCCATGCTTGTGAGTCCAAATGGCATATTCCTCTAATATTGTGTTGTATGTGGATTGTGAGCTTAATGAAGGATTAATGACTTGTTTTGATCTATTGTGCTATCCCCATGTTGTCTAGACAATATATGCTCTATTGTTTAGATATATTGTGCTCTTCACATGATGTTTAGACAATACTTGCTTGATTTGTCATCCTTGCCAATTGAATCAACCTAATGCACACACACCCTTATCATATTGCAACACATCCATTACCCTCAATTGATCACTTGTTAGTAGTATAGAAAAGTATTGCTTGGTGGTGATCTCTACACCCCAAGACCTCTCTCTCTCTTGTTTACTTCATATTATTTTATTTAGTTTAATTCAATTTAGCTTAATCAACCAACCAATCAATTGTGTGATCACTCAACCTACTAACCCTAATTACCATAGTTTCACAATTCGATACACCATCTAATCCCTTGGGACGATCCCTACTCGCCCTATCTATATTTTATATAGAGAAAGGTAGTAGTGGCTTTCTATAAATGTAAAACTTGGCCACCTCCTAAATTCACAACTCTTCAAGCTTGACTTGGTATCGCGACCCTTGTAAAGGACCAATCAGTTTTTGGCGCCGTTGCTGGGGATTTTAAATTGACAACGTCGAATTGTGAAATTCAATTAGGATTAGTACTCTTTTGATCGTGTTTTTACTTTATTTTTATTTTCTGTTTTTGATTGCTTATTGAATTTGTTCTCCATTGACTAGGTGCATTGAGCAAGGAGCTAGCAAAGTAATTCCAAGCTAAGGAGCAAAGCAAAGCAAAGGAAAAATGCTTAAAATGAAAAATTGTTAAGTAAAATTGCTAAGCTAAGCTTTTAATTTTGGAGTTGAAGTGCTAAAGGACTATTGTGAGACCTTATTACTCAATCTCCTTAGTTAAATCGGGGGCCCACGTGGAGGCATTGCATAGCATCATTAGATAAATCGGGGGCCCACGTGGAGGCATTTATTTGACATACATTGCATTTGAAAATTGTGGTTGTGAAGTTTAATTGCATTGTTGAGAAAGTTACTTATTCGTGTTGTATTGTGCATGCATGGTCGTCGTTCATTGAGACCTACTCTTGTCCCTCTTGATTTGCATTTAGAATCCACTATTAGGAATCCAAGGGGAAGAGGAAGTTCACATAGAACCAATCTACCAATGGACGCTCTCAATGATGATCATGTTGAAGACCTTGGTCACATAGACCAACAAGGCATCCTTCATCCTAATGTGCAAAATGATAATATGCAAGTTCCATTAGGCATGCCTAGGCCATACATTCATCAACCTCCTCAACAACAAGGCCAAATTCCAATGGGAATTCCAAGGCCAATGTATGCACCACAACCCCCCATCATTAATCAAGCTCAATATAACCAAGGTGTCCATGTTGCACCTCAAGTTGCTAATCCACCACTCGCATTGAGAGATCACTATGTGCCTAATGAGTATAATGCACCCACATGCATTCAATTGCCACCATTTAGAGCACACCATTATGAGATTAAAGCGCAAACTATCCAAATGCTACCTAACTTTCATGGACTTCCTAGTGAAGAGCCTTACAAGCATTTGGATGAGTTTCTTGAAGTTTGTTCTACCGTTCGATACATGGACATGCCGGAAGAAGTTTTAAGGCTGAAACTTTTTCCATTCACCCTTAAAGATAAGGCGAAGTATTGGTTTAACAACCTTAGGCCTTTTTCTATAACTTCATGGGTAGAAATGCAACAAGAATTTTTAAAAAAGTACTATCCGGTTTCTAAGACCAATGCTATGAGAACCGCCATTAGAGAATTCACACATGGGGAGGGAGAAACTTTCCACGAGGCATGGGAACGCTTCAATGAATTGCTTAGGAAGTGTCCTCACCATGACATGCCTAAATGGCAATTGGTCCAATTCTTCTTTGAAAGCTTATTAGACAATTATAAAGGCATGGTTGATGCTTCAATGGGAGGTTCTTATATAGACCGGCAAGAGGAAGACGTGTGGCGTCTTTATAAGAGCATGAGTGAAAACTCTTTGCATAGAACATTGTCATCTAGGAATGGTAGAAATTCTCAAGGTAGGAAGAGTGTTGGCTTACATCAAGTTGACCACTCAAATGATATAACCGCCGAGATGAAGTCTTTATCTCAAAAGTTTGATCAATTGATCAATCAAAACTTGGCGAATCAAGTGTCTTCCTTTCCTAACCATTCTCCTAGAGCTCAAAATGAATCATGTATGACTTGTTCTAGTGTTCTTCATTCTACTTCTAATTGTCCTCATGGACAAATTCAAAATAAACCCATTGAGCAAGTTAATGCAACATTTGTGAACCAAGGGAACAATCCTTATGGTAACCATTACAATCCCGGTTGGAGGAATCATCCTAATTTTTCTTGGAAAAACCAAGGGGAGGGCTCAAACTCTTCCCAAGGCGGTTTTCAAGGGAAATACATTCCACCTCCACTTCAAAACCAAGGATCCCAAGGTTCAAGACCATATAACTCACAAGGAAATTAATTTGCTAGTTCTCATTTTCCTAACCAATCATATTCTCAAGGAAATTCTAGAGGTTCCGCTTTTGAAGAAAAGATTTTAAATGCTTTGGGCACTCTAGAAGCAAATACTCAATTGTTGCATTCTTATTCTCAATCAATTGCCAAGCTAGAAACCCAAGTAGGGCAAATAGCTGAAACACTTAATGCTAGAGAGAAGGGAAAGATGCACATGAATGCCCCAATCAAACAACAATGTGTTGTAGAAACCAAATCCTCATTGGAAGGGCATAATGTTGAGCATGTCAATGCGGTAACAACCTTGAGAAGTGGTAGGGTAGTAGACAATCAAGTTAGAATGCCTAATGAAGAGAGTGAACCGGTACAACCTTAAGTTGTCACCCGTCTCGTTCCACACACTATTCCTCCTTTATTGCATGTGCATGATCTTGAGAATGAGAAGCCCTCAAATTGTGAGTTGAAAGATGATTTCCAAAGAGATTAATTGAAAACAGTGTTGAAAAATGTGTTTGAGAATAGTTCTTTGAAAAATGTTATTCATGATTCTTCTTTGAAAAGTGATTTGAAATCCAATGAATTGAACAAGTCCAATGCTGAGAATTCTTTGAAAGAAAATGCTGAAAGAGTTTTTGAAAAAGCTCCATTTCCGGACACCTTGAAAGGGTCCATTTCGAAAGAAAGGCAAAAGACCAAAAACAATGAGATAATGGATATGTTTAGGCAAGTCAAAGTCAATCTTCCACTTTTGGATACAATTAAGCAAATTCCGGCTTATGCCAAATTCTTGAAGGACTTATGCACCCAAAAGCGGAAGAACAAGAGCCAAACATCAAAGAAAGTGGTTTTAACCGAACAAGTGAGTTCCATTCTACAACACAACACTTTGCCAAAGTTTTAGGACCCCGAAGCACCTATAACATCTTGTATCATTGGTGAACATGTCATCAACCGGGCACTTCTTGACTTAGGGGCTAGTGTTAACCTTCTTCCCTATTCGGTTTATGTCAAATTGGGCCTAAGTGAATTGAAACCGACGTCGGTGGTTTTACAACTTGCCGACCAATCCATTAAGAAGCCTAGGGGGATAATTGAGGATGTGTTGATTAAGATTGATAAGTTCTTCTTCCCGGTTGACTTTGTCGTCATTGACACGGAACCGGTGCCCAATCCAAAGAACCAAATTCCGGTTATCCTTGGCCGTCCTTTCTTGGCAACCTCAAATGCCAACATAAATTGTAGGACGGGGATAATGAAGATTTCTTTTGGGCACATGAAAGTGAAGTTGAACATCTTTAACCCCACACCCAATCCATTTGACAAATATGAGGAAGAGGTTAATGTGGTAGAGGAATATCATGATCTTGCTTGTGAAAAGAATGAGCTTTTGTGTATAAACAATGTTTCAAAGCCTTCATCTTCATCTTCAGCATTGCATGCAAGAAAAGTGATTTCGAACTCTTGTTGTGAAAGGGCGTGGAAGCCCAAGGAAAGTTTTGACAAGGAACTCAAGACGTCTTTTGAGTTTAGCCCAACAAGTTCTTCCAAGAACCATTTGTTGGGAGTAACTCAAAACATCTCTCATCCCAAAAAGGAGGGAATGCATTGCAAGATGTTTGTTCCGGGTTAAAAGAACCCTAGGTCTTGCTAGAGACGTTAAAGACTAGCACTGAAATTCGTAGGATGTCAAAACCCTATTCCTCCCTCATTTCTATCTTGCATTTTGATTCTTGCGAAGTCTAGATACTGTTTTTGTGGTTCATATACATTGGAAGGAACTGAGTAAGGGATTGCATGAGCATTCAAGTCATTTTAAGCATTTAGGCATAATTTTGATCGATACAAGTTTTGGTTCGATCGATCCAACTATGGACTCGATCGATCCAGCTCTCATTTTACACCCAACACTTAGAAAAATTTTGGACTTGCATCCAAATTACAAAATGCATGCTCTTGGGATCTCCAAATTTTTGAAAGTTCGATCGATCATAAACCATTTCGATCGATCGAACTATCTTTCGATCGATCCAACATGTGGTTCGATCGATCATGAGTCCCAACACTTAGAAAAATTTTCAGGCCTCATCCATTTTTCAAAAATGTATGCTCTCGGGACTTTTCAAAATTTTTCATGTTCGATCGATCGAATTCCAAGTTCGATCGATCCAAGGTTCCAACACGTGTCAACTCTTGAGCCCTTAAACTTGTACATTCTTTATCCTCTTCGATCGATCGAAATCTTTCTTCGATCGATCGAAATTTGCATCTCATTAATTTAATTTCCTTTGATTTTTCAAAATTCAAAATTCAAATTCAAAAAAAGAAAAAAAAAAAAAAAAAAAAATTTAGAGTGGAGACCTAAGTTCGATCGATCGAACTTAATGGTCGATCGATCGAACTCTGCATATCGTGTTTTTAAAATAAAACCGAGTTGGATCGATACACTTGGATCGATCCAACCTCGAAACAAACCCTAACCCTAAGTCTCCCTTTCTCTCAATCTCAAGCTCAATCCGGCCAACCTCCATCCCAATCATCTTCCCCATCTCTGGCGAGCCAATTCCGCCAAGGATAAGCTCCATTTTCATCGCGGCTTTGCCCCTTCTCTCTCATCTCATCTCTCTCAGTTTAGAGGTAAACCGAATGCAATTTTCTTGATTCCAAGCTTAAATTGATGCATGTTATTAATTGTTTATGTTAAATCTTGTTCAATATGTATGAATCATTCATTGTTGAAGCTTCAATTTCATGATTACATGCTATACATACACACATGCATTCGGCCAAACCAAAATTAGGGGTTTTTGATTTGATTTAAAGTTGGGGAGTGTTTGGGTGTTGTTGATTGTATGAATGGTGTGTAGATGGGCCCACAAACACGTTTGTGTAGGCCTCGTACTCTAGATCTCACAGATCTGCGACTTTTCAAATTCGGCATTCGCATAGTTCGATCGATCGAACTTGTGCTTCGATCGATCGAAGTAGTGAACTTCATTTCACTACCTTCGATCGATCCAATCTTGTGTCGTCTTCATGCTATCTTTATATGCACAATGCCTGTGATATTCCACATTTGATGCATTTAATACCTACATTGCTTAGCATGACTCACATTTCATCATTATCATAGATTCATGTCATCCATATTTTGTCTATCTTATTTGACATACATGTTTCTATTATGCATTTAAATTCTTATATATCTGGCACTGACTTATATATTGAAATTTTCTTGTCTTTTTACAGATCATGCCTCCGCGGTTCAAGACAGTAGCCAGGCGATCTTCGGGGCCACAGCGACCCCGCTGACATATACGGCCCAGGATAGAGATGGTTATAGAGCCATCTCATGCTCAAGAGGAGCCCGTACAGGCTACTCCCCCTCAGTCCCCATCCCACGAGGCTGAGGAGGGAGCTGACCACGTGCCATCTACATCCCAGGCTCCTCCAGCCTTCACACTATCACCTTCTCCTGTGCGCCATCAGGCAGATGCAGCTGCCATGCCATCACCGCAGCCACCTCTACCGGCTTAGCGCCATAACCAGTTGCTGCCGAGATATGAAGCCATGACCGTGGCTCAGGAGTTGTACTTCGATACTAAGTACTTCGCTGAGTCTATCCTGACCCGGTCTGGCTATCAGGATATCATGCAGCGGGGCCTCTTAGCCATCCTTACCCTAGTCACCGGCCTTGTATACCCGCGACTGGTGCGGCTATTCTTTCAGCATCTCCGGCCCTCGCCACGATCTACCGCGGAGATGATCACTACAGTGGACGGCCACGAGATTGTCATCACAGTTGACACTCTGGCCCGTGCTTGCCAGTGCCCACACCGGTGTCCACCTGAGCTTGCAGAGACATACCCGAGGCTGCATAGGCCTTTATTTTCTGACATGGTTGTCTCCTTGACAGGCCATCATGCCGGTGGTCAGACATTCGCCACCAGGACCTTATTGCCTGACGACCTCTGGTTTATCGACACAGTTCTCTTCCAGAACATTTACATGGCAGGCCACAAGATCCAGAGGCGTCATGACTACTTGACAGCTCTTTATGCTTTTTACACGGGCAGCTGGGTATCTATCCCAGTCCTCATCTGGAGCGTGATGAGGTTGCTGTATGATTCTTTCATTTCCAAGGAAGACCTAAGTGGTCCAAGGTCCTGCCCTTTGGACACCTCATCACGCAGATCCTTCTTGACCAGCGCTATAAAGTGCCCCCAGATGAGGAGCCCCTTGCACGGTCTAACTTCTATGGGAGGAGCGACTGGAAGAAGAGCTACAATGCTCTTATTCGGAGTCTTCAGGAGCCAGCTGTAGAGGCAGCAGCTGAACTAGAGGAGGAGGAGGCAGCCCAGGCACAGCCGGCACCTCCAGCAGCAGCAGATATCGCAGCGGACGATGCACCAGTCAGTCCGGCTGCCGATCGCATGGACATTGACCTGGAGCGACCTGCGGAGGAGTATGCCGATGCTGCAGATGATGCTGATGCCGATGATACCAGTGATAGAGCCGCTGCTCAGGAGCGAGTTCGGGAGTCTTCTTCAGAGGCATCTCTGCCTGAGTCTCCAGTTCCCACTCCCAGATTCAGAGCACGCTTGCAGACACTGGAGGAGGACGTAGCAGCCATGTGAGCCGACATCACTGCCCACCGAGCTGAGTTCACCTCTTTCAGGGCGGATGTCATGGCTTGCTTTGCCGATCTCTTCAGCCGACTCCCTGCACCTGCACCCGCACCTGCACCTCCAGCCACTGCAGATCTTCACGATCAGGCCGCCTGAGACTCCACTTCCAGTTGTTCTATGCTTTCATTTCTTTTATTCTGGATCTGTATTATACTGTCATTGTTACTGTATTATACTTTGCGGCCGGTCTGTCGGCTTTATTATTTTATTGATGTACCTGCACTTTATATTCTCTATATATTGCTTTTTGATTATGGATGTCTCTTAGTATCTCATATTTGTATGTTTAACTCCATCAGGTACACCACAGTGACTTCAGTGAGAGAGTGCTGCCCAATTTTTCAGGACCACTCTTACACCTCTCTCTCTATTCTGTATTTATCCCATTTTACACTTGCATGTCCACTGTACACTGATTATCCTATCTTGTTATCTAATGAGCTTAACCGAGTGCAATCTTTTCAGGACCATAGTTTTTCCCAAGTTTGGGGGGGCCATGCCACCCACTTTGGATACTTCTATCCCGATCATTCATGTCTAAAGCACTGGTATACTCTTTCCTTTGTTCTCTTCACACATTAAGGACAATGTGCAGTTTAAGTTTGGGGGTATTGGTGTATGTTTCATTGTTGCTTTAAAATTCAAATTTTGAGCATGTCTTGTGTATTTGAGGGATATTTCTATACTTGGTCCATTTCTAGCTATGATTTTGATCTTTTGAGGACTACATTGCTTAAAATTTAAAAATTGCTTGACTTGAGAGTCCAATACTCCTTGTATGCCTTTTGAATGCCATTTAGGAGTAAATTTTTCAAAAAAAAAAAAAAATTAATATCATGCTTGCACTTGTGGTCCACATCATCTTGATTCTGTGATTGTTTTGAGATTTATTCTAGGATTCTACACTAGCACCGGCGCACGCTAGCATTCAATTTTGGAGTACATGCTTTGTTGATTATTGAATTGGTTATATCCTAATTGGGCTAGTAGTGCATTGAAAGCTTTCATTCTTGATAAAGGTGGATAATAACCCCTTTTCATTGAGTAGCCGGGATTCTTGCCTCATTAAGCAGTGAACTTCTCACGCCGAAAGGTGGAGGGCCCAAACTCTAGGTTAATAATTGAAAAAAAAAAGAAGAAGAAGTTGCAAAAGCAATAAAAGTGAGGACTTCTGCCAAAAGGTGAGAAGTAGGAAATGATTAGATGGTTGTTGTCTTGATTTGTAGCCTAGTTGATTTGAGTTTGTAAGTCCGTAGGGGTGTCTTAACACCTAATGCCCTAAAGCCATCTGGTTTGGGAGTCATTGACCTAAAGCTCGCTACATGAATCTTCTAGAAAGCTTAAGAGATCAACACATTGTACAATATTTCCATCTTTGATCCTCAATAAAAAAAAAATTAAAAAAAAATAAAAAAAAAAGAAGAAGAAAATGAGTGAAAAGAATAAGCGCACCTAGAACAATAAAGCTTTAATAAAAGGTCCACTCTCTTATCTTGATGATCGGTACTAGATTTGTGTGCTAATTTGAGGGTAAGGATGTGATTACTTCTCTAGTTGGCTAAGATAGCAACACACTTGATGCCGGACCTCTCAGATGGATTCTAGACTTGTTTCGATTTTCATGATCATTTTCTTGATATGTGGAGGACCATACTTGCTTGCTTGATATTGAAATTTTGGGAGATTGCTTAGAAACGGTTGAAAAATTGCATACTTGAGGTAGTTTTCTCCCAATGCTTGTTTGCAATATTGGTGCCTCTTTTGAAAGAATGAGCTTAATATTTGTGGGTACCATTTCTGGAAACCCTCACGAGACTTTACTCGTCCACTAGGGGCAACCTAGGGGTTTAAAAGGCTTGTTGCATATGCTAAATGCAATCGTGTTCCCTACGAAAATGGTGTTATCATTTTACTTGCTTTCCAGTTTATACTTGTATAGTTGTTTATTTCATTCCTTTACTTCTTAGTTCATTGCTAGGGACTAGCAATATTTAAGTTTGGGGGTGTGATGAGCACTGAAAAGTGCGCATTTAAACCCGTTAAGCTTAAGCATTCTAGTACCTTTATCTATCTTACTTTGTCATTTTAGACTTATTACGTGTTATTTATATTTTCAGGCACTAATCCCAAAATTTAGCTAACTTAGCCAAATAAGAGCTTAATTGAAGCAATCCTGAGATAAACCATAGGAGGGAGCAAAGTGGAGAAAGAAAGGAGCAAAAAGGAATCAAGTTGTGCAGCTGAAAAGTTCGATCGATCCAACTTAGAGTTCGATCGATCGAACATCTATGATCGATCACAGTACTTCTCGATAGATCCAACCTTGGCCTTTGCTGAAATTCCAAGTTCGATCGATCGAACATCACCTTCGATCGATCGAACCCTATTTTGTCCTATTCAAATGATTGATTTTATCCACAGCTGTACGCCTACCAACCACTTTTGTCTTTTTCCCCATAAATATCTTGAAAATATCCCAGCCTTGTCATTATCCGGAGGAGTGAGACCACTTCGATCGATCCAAGATGCAGTTCGATCGATCGAACCCATTTTCGATCGATCCAAGTTAAGGTTCGATCGACTGAACTTCCTCCAGCGAGAAAAAGTTAAAGTCCAGCTCATTTATTCCGTCCTTCATCTAATGATTGGAGAATATGCCTTGCACGACCACAGCTCATCATGGGGTGTATTTGACCTACCTATATAAGGAATATGATACACTTTTTGAGGGAGTCTCTTGTCACACATTGAAAATTGATCTTAGAGGCTTTTCTTGGAGAGGAGGAAGGAGGGAAGCTAGAGCACCATTAGAGGAGATCTTCACCAACAAGGAGCAGCCATGGAGTTAGCCCTTGAGGGTTGGATCATCACTACCATGAGTGGCTAGACATCCTCTTGGGGCTAGAGTTAGCCCCAAGCATGCTTTCTATACTCTAATCTTGTGTATTATTGAGGGATTAGTGTTGTATGATACATCTTGATATTCATGTATATATAAATCTTGATTATTTCATGGTTTGTATGGTTTAATGCTTCCATTTGACTATTTTATTCTATCCATATGTCTATGTATGCTAGAGTAGGATATTCATGTGCTTATCCCTAGATTTAGTGTTTTTGATGCATGTCTATGTGTATTGATGCTATAGATCTAGAGATTATCAAGATGATATGCTTAATGAATGCTATTTTGGTTCATTTGATGGTTTATGCCTATTCTTGATGGTTTGTGCCTCTCCCCTAGTCTAGATAGCTTTATTTTCATGCTAGTAGTGTAGATTTAGTGTAGTGGTAGTGTAATGTTAGATGGGAGGACAATCTACTCTTGATGTTTGATGTTCCATGCTTGTGAGTCCAAATGGCATATTCCTCTAATATTGTGTTGTATGTGGATTGTGAGCTTAATGAAGGATTAATGACTTGTTTTGATCTATTGTGCTATCCCCATGTTGTCTAGACAATATATGCTCTATTGTTTAGATATATTGTGCTCTTCACATGATGTTTAGACAATACTTGCTTGATTTGTCATCCTTGCCAATTGAATCAACCTAATGCACACACACCCTTATCATATTGTAACACATCCATTACCCTCAATTGATCACTTGTTAGTAGTATAGAAAAGTATTGCTTGGTGGTGATCTCTACACCCCAAGACCTCTCTCTCTCTTGTTTACTTCATATTATTTTATTTAGTTGAATTCAATTTAGCTTAATCAACCAACCAATCAATTGTGTGATCACTCGACCTACTAACCCTAATTACCATAGTTTCACAATTCGATACACCATCTAATCCCTAGGGACGATCCCTACTCGCCCTATCTATATTTTATATAGAGAAAGGTAGTAGTGGCTTTCTATAAATGTAAAACTTGGCCACCTCCTAAATTCACAACTCTTCAAGCTTGACTTGGTATCGCGACCCTTGTAAAGGACCGGTCATGTAGTCAAGATAAACACAAAATGCAAAGGCACTATGACTTTTTAACAAAGAGAAGAAGGTTTAATTAAGAGAAGAAGGGTGGCAGCCCCCCTTGGGCTACCATGACAGCTTTTGGTCGTGCATGAAGAGAGGGGAAGGTGACTTTTTAATTTTATAACCCCCTATTAATAGGAAAATCCTAAAAGTGCCCCGAAAGGGTCCCGCTGGGTCCGGAAAAGTGGAATTTGAGCAGACGCGCTCAAACGGCAAAAATCCGTGAACAAAAAAGAGCCAAATGAGAAAATATGAACAACGGAAGAAACAGCATTGAAAACCAAGTCCCGAGCAGAGAGATATGCCCCGAACAAGTTTGGCGACAACCGGGGCTAGAAACCCGAAACTGGAGAAAAATGACCAGAAGGAAATTTTAAGAGCACACAACTCGACGAAATATGAAAATGAATCCTATACGAGAATCCAGGCTCAAAACGAGGCATTTTTGCAATAATTTTCATTAATTGCATAGTGGCCCCTCAAAAAAATGAAAACTGCACTAATGACCCAGAATGCAATCTTCCAAAAATATTTTCTTAAAAACCCCTGAAATAAAATATCTTCAAAAGATATTTATGAAAAACCCCTAAGAAAAGAAAATGATTCTAAAAAACTATGCATCCATACCCCTATGGACACCGGGAGTAGCCAGAGTACTTTACTACGAAAGTAAAGATACGTATTTTGTGGAAACCACTTAGAATGAAGATACGTGAAGTCAAAAACCAACTCCAAGCATGGAAAGTGAGGTTGTGCCTAAAGGTGCCAAATGGGGAAAAGATAAAATAGGAAAAAGAACGAAAAGTGAATAGTGTCCAAAAAGTGAAAATATAGAAATGACTCGATCCTTAAAGGAAGTTGTCAATCCAAGGGAAAGAGTCGCAGAAATCATTTTTGAGCACTCGAGATGACCCTAAGAGTCAAGAAACAGAACTCGAAAAAGAAAATTAAACGAAAAAAAATTTATCCGTAAAATTTGAGAAAAAGGAAAAGGAGGAAAATAACCGAGTTATTACAACCTACCCTCCTTAAAGGAATTTTGTGTCCGAAATTAGGAACATCTGAGGAGAACAAAACTAAGACTGAATGTAAGGTTAGACCAAAGAACAGACTATAAGGTGCTAAAGGGCAACTCTAAAAGCTTGAAAATCATCCGAAGAAAAACGAAAACCAAGAATTGAGAGACAACTCCCCGAACAAATCGGTATATTAACTCAATGTTAATAACTGAAAGAATTCCAAGATAACGACAAGTCGGATCAAAACAGATGGCTAAGAATGACATGGCATTACGAACAATAACTAGAATCCGCCCACACTTACTCGTCAGTAAGGTAGCATTATAGTATAAGGTACTAGTTCATAACATGCCCCCAACAGATCAACTCAGAAAGAAACTTTTCGATACAAATGACATTAATGTCAAAAATAATCATTACCAAAAGCACTACGGAAACCAAGCATCTGCGAGAGTTGGGGTAGCTAATTCTAAAACTCTAACAATAATGTCATTGGTATCGTTACGCTTAAGGCCTTAAATCCCTAATGCTGGAGTAACAGCGAGCCCCACATCTGAAAATGCTACAACAACAACACCAGTCACGAACCCACAGCCTGACAAGTCTATGCCTTCAAGCCAATGGATCGGTCCCATAAAACCAAAAACCTATGCACCGATTTGAAGTAGACCTACCGTAAGGCTACATACAGAAGACAAAACGTTGGGTCAAAATCTCTATAGTGGACAGCTAAAACCTCAAAATGCAAGTCTATAACGTAGCTCACACATCTCTATCCCAATAACCAAGGTCACAAAACCCAACGTAAGTGCAGGAAAGATGAAACAGTATAAACCAAATACTCACATAGTGCATACTCGAAAAAATTAAATGACATAAATCAAATAATATCATAGTACTAAACACACAGTACACATAAGGTAAACCAAATAAAGCACCTACCACATAGGGGTCAAACAAATAGCGACGCGCTATACCCCACCAACGGCATAAACATAGTAAGCAGATACTGTATAAGCAACGTATCATATACATCCTCATATAACTACCACATAGTCATAAATCCTAAACATGTTTCTAAGGCATGCCCGAAAACAATGGGGCTCATAAACATGTAAAAGTGATCATACAAATGGCAAGTTCGTAAAATCAAAAGAAATGAATGGAATGCCTCTCAAAAGGAACAACC
Organism: Cornus florida; assembly: GCF_030987335.1. Taxonomy (NCBI): domain Eukaryota; kingdom Viridiplantae; phylum Streptophyta; class Magnoliopsida; order Cornales; family Cornaceae; genus Cornus; species Cornus florida. The sequence goes on from NW_026775577.1 coordinate 70,892,140, forward strand.
TCTCAGAAAAGGTAACACAAAACCTGGATGAGTCCAATCTCTCACTACGAGGAAAGGAATCATTCCCCCTAATGACCACCAAGGTTTCCTAAACATAGTGTCAGCACGTCTTTCCCAAGATCGGCTCATACCCTGATGGAATCCCAACACTACACGAAATAAGGCAACAACGAAATAGACAGCCCCAAGGCTAACCGTTACAAGACATCAATGAGAAAACCCCCAAACTAAGATGCTAACGAGATCGATAGGAACTCTACAAGATTTTACCAGAACCCTAACACAATGCCCCCCCAAGTCTCCAATGATAAGGGATAGTAATTAATTACACCAACACAATTAATTACACAAAACCACTCACATCCCAACCGTAGCCCGTAAGAGCTAACCAAGGCAACACAAGAAGGATCCTAGGTCAACACACCTATCCAAATCCAAAAACCATCACCCTAAGAAGACAAGACATGAGAACTTCACCCTGAGGCTCACAAAGCAACTTCCCAACTCCCTAAGGAAGGATTCGAGTCAGTCTTTACTCATCATCCCATGATGCTAGAAAAAAAGACCTCAATGACATCATGACGTCAAGACCACTACAAAGTCCTAAGAGATGACACCGACACCTCTAACACCACCATGACTACATCACGAAAAGACAAAGAAAATGAGACAAAACGGTGCCTTTGTGGCCTACATCTCATCCCGCCAGACGGATACTAAAACCCTACACTCACTTGAGCCCTAACAAGAAGACTTTCTGCGAGTCAAGACTGTGACCCTATATGCGTGGAAAGGAAACGAGATCAATAATAACACGAGTTATTATGATCGAATGCAACTCACACTATGAATGTACCAAACACAAAGTAAAACAGGGTATGCAACATATAGTCATGCTAAAGCAATCAAAGAAAGTTGTTTAAACAATTAAGCACTTAAACAAATAAGCGTACATGTCAAACAAGGATTCTTTTAAACACATAAGCATATAAGCATAGAGATATGTTATAATACCAAATGTGTTATCAAGAAACACATAAACATGTCATAATATCGAAACATGTTAACAAATAGCAGATACACACGTACAACATAGCAACAAAAATGTGATATGCACCCAAAACCAATCGTCCAAGGTATTCAAACCTAGGAGCTCTGATACTACCTATGATGGCCCTAGTTTCCACTGCGTCCTGTGATGAACCGTAGTTTGACCCGATAATGGATCCGAAATGCGGAAGCGAAAACAAAAAATAAGTCCTTAGGGATATACAACATCCCTACAATACCAAAGTGACCTTTTATAAGGCCATGGAACTCCACGAGAACCGACGCAGAAGAAAAGATCAGAAAAAGACCAAATAAGCCCCCAAGGGCAAAATAGTCTTTTACATGGAAGCAACGTCTCTAGAAATGTACATCATTCCCAAGACACATCCATGACTTTCTATAAAGTCACAAAACTCATAAGAAAGCATAGCTGAAGAAATTTTTTGGGACAAGTTTAGCCACAAGGGCAAAGTAGTAATTTTTAGCAAGATTTGTGTAATGACCCGGTCTTTTTAGCAAAATAGTAATTTGGGTTACGTGGTTTATTGTGATGCTTCGCGAGAAAGTTTGGGTTGTGTTCTGATACAGACTGAATGGGTGGTAGCTTATGGGTCTCGATAGTTGAAGACTCACGAGTTGAACTATCTAACACATGATTTGGAATTGGCAGCAGTTATCTTTACCCTTAAGGGGTGGAGACACTATTTGTATAGGGAGAAGTTTGAAGTTTTCTCCGATCACTAGAGTCTCAAATATCTCTTCTCTCAGAAGGATTTGAATTTGAGACATCGTAGATGGGTTGAGTTCATGGAGGACTATGACTTTGTGTTGCAGTATCATCTGGGGAAAACCAATGTGGTGGCTGATGCATTAAGTAGAAAGTCACGGGGTACTCTTGCTAGCATTTCCATTCACAGATGGAAGATGCTAGAAGAGCTTGCAGATCTTGGTTTGCAGTTGTTTAAGGATGTTTCATCGGCTATTTTATTTAGCCTTGTGGCTCAACCAGCTCTTGTTAACAGAGTTATTGAGGCACAGCAGGAGGATAGGGAGATGAAGTCCATCCATGATCAGATTTCAGGCGGCGGGAATGTAGAGGGTTGGACCTTGCATTCAGATAGTGGTCTCAGGCACAGAGGGAGGATGTTTGTTCCTTTGTCTTGTCGTAACGTTGTTCTTCGGGATTTTCACCATTCTCGACTCGCAGTTCATCCTGGTAGTACGAAAATGTATCGCAATTTGCGGAGATAGTTTTGATGGAAAGGTATGAAACGGGATGTTTCTCAGTTCGTGGCTAAATGCTTTACTTGTCAGCAAGTGAAGGCAAAGCATCAGAGACAGGCAGGTTTGTTGCTACCACTACCAATGGCAGAGTGGAAGTGGGAACAATCACTATGGATTTCGTGACAGGACTTCCGAGATCCAAGGCAGGGAATGATGCTGTTTGGGTCATTGTTGACAGATTGACTAAGACGGCTCACTTTTTGCCTGTGGCAGTGACAGATGACGTAGAGAGGCTTAGTGGACTGTATATGGGCAGATTGTCAGGCTCCACGGGGTTCCAGTGTCCATTATTTCGGATAGGGACCCAAGGTTCACATCACACTTTTGGCAGAGTTTTCAGGTGGCTCTTGACACGGGGCTTCATTTCAGCACAGCATTCCATCCTCAGACTGATGGTCAGTCAAAGCGTACCATTAAGATATTGGAGGATATGCTACGGGCTTGCATTTTGGATTTTGGGGGTAGTTAGGAAGACTACTTACCCATGGTTGAGTTTGCCTACAATAACAGTTACCAGACCAGTATTGGTGTGGCACCTTTTGAGGCGTTGTATGGCAGACCTTGCAGATCTCCAGTTTGTTGGACCGAGGTAGGTGATATAGTCGTCTTAGGTCCCGATATTGTCTTTGAGACTACAGAGAAGATCAAGTTGATTCGGTAGCGGTTGGCTACAGCTCAGAGCAGGCAGAAGAGTTACGTCGACAAGCGGAGGAGATCCTTGTCTTTTGAGGTAGGGGATCACGTCTTTCTCAAGATTTCGCCACGGAAGGGACTTCTGAGATTTCGGCAGACGGGCAAGTTGTCTCCTAGGTTCAGTGGACCATTTCAGATTTTGGAGCATGTCGGTGAAGTTGCTTATCATTTGGCATTACCGCCAGACCTGGATAGAGTTCACGACATTTTCCATGTATCTGTGTTGAGGAAGTACGAGCCGGATCCATCGCATGTTTTACGGTTCACAGATGTTGTTGTTGATGAGGATGTGACCTACGAGGAAGGTCCGATCCAGATTCTTGATTCACAGGAGCAGGTTTTGCGGAACAAGGCCATTCCATTGGTTAAGGTCTTGTGGAGACATCACGGCATTGAGGAGGCTACCTGGGATCTCGAACAGGAGGTTTGCTCTCGGTATCCCCATTTGTTCTCCCTTTCAGGTACGACTCGATCTCGGGGACGAAATCCTTTTAAGGAGGGTAGGTTGTAATGACCGGGTTTTTTTCCTCTTTTTTCCATTTTCTGCGATTTTCTTTTTTCATCTTTTTCCTATTTTGTCTTTTCTCTATTTCGTCTTTTTTTCCGTTTTTTGTTTTTCCTTGCAAAACCTCACTTGTTATGCTCGGATTTGATTCTGATTTTGCATGCATTCATGGTATTTGATTTCCATAACATTAGTGTTTTTACTTTTCTTGTAAAGGGCATGAATGTGTAATTATTTATAACATTTGGGGTTTTAGTATAATTATGTAAAATAATTATTTTTCATTTTAGGGACCTTTTTGTAATTTATTTTAGAAGATATTTTGAAAAAGGACCATTTTACAATTTTTTGAAAGTGTGACAAGTGTCGCACTCTCTTGGAGCCATTTGTTGGCATTTAGGTGAAGAGACTTGGCACCATGACTTCTTGGCATTTGGTGGATGGAGATTCAACAATCTGTTGACCTTAGATTAGTGCACATGTAGCCTTTGATTAGTGACAAGTGTAGGATCAAGGTTTAGTCTTGCATTGTGTGTGTGAGAGAGGTAGTGCAAGAGCACATAGTGAGTGGAGGATTTCTAGCCCTTTCACTCACCATTTTGCACTTTACCTTCTTCATTTCATTATCTCTCATGAACCCTAGCAAATCCACCATTGGAGGAAGGCTTAGTTCATAGCTTCTCCCTTCAATTTGGCTCACTTACTTTCACCTTAGAGTAAAAATCTTGGGAGAGAAAAGATTCCTTTCACTCTCCTTTTCAAGAATCCTAACCTTGTTTTCCATTTTGTGCTTGGTAAGTTGGATTATAGAGATTCAATTCTCTGTTGAGGTAGGGGTGGTAGTATGTTTATACTCTAAGTGTTTTATAGTCCTTGAGGTTTAAAATATATTGTGTACATGCTTTTGATATGATAGTATTGCATATTATAGGAAACCCTCACATCTTGACTTAGGGTTTATTGATTTAAGCATGTATGATATGTGTAAACCATGTATAGAAGGATTATATAATTTAGTGACGTGCTAAATTCTAGTAATTTCATATGTGTTGTGATATGGAACTCTTGTAGAATTATAAATATTATATGTAATTCTTATTGACTTGAATTACTATATTTTTGTGATAATAATTATATGTTCTTGTGAGTTACAAATTGTGATTAATGTATGAGCCTATTGCAAAATGTTTATAATTAGTATATGGAGCTTGTAATTGAGGCATGATTTGAATTGATAAATTTGTGATTTTGTATTGTGCATAATATCAGGATGTGAATTTGTCATTTGGTATGCCATTCTAGATTTGGAACCCTAAGACATGGTTTGTATGGTTTCAAAATACTTGTGCATGGAAGGTGATTTGTATGCCTTATTATATATATATAAGCTTTGGACTTGATATATATTTTGGAATCGCTTGGGACATTGTTACATGTGACATGGCTAAAGTTCAGCTTTAGTGCGGGAGGTATGATTTCTCCCTAATTGAGATAGTGCGCACTAGGGTGGTCTTCCCACCTGGTTAATGCCCGGAATAACTGTATTGATTTTGGTTAAGTCCGAGACGTGATGTCCAAGTCTTCCATTACTTGTTTTCGCATTAAATTTCAAGTTGACAACCAATGCTTAATTGTAGCTTGAAATTCTTGTTATTGGCGAATTGATGTTGTTAAGTACATTGATATTGATTTGTATTGCTAAAGAATCATTCAATTTAGCTTAAGATGATCCCTTAGCACACCTTGAACATAGACGTTAAGTGGAATGCTCCCTTGTATTCGTCTATATTGATCTTGTAATGATATTGAAACTTTAGGGTATACGCATATGCTTCTCCTACGAGTAACTTGATTACTCACCCTAGTGGTTTGGGTTGTTTATCACGTAAAGAGACTACGTTCATGGATGCTCATCATCCTTAGAAGCTTTTGAGCTAGTTGAAGCATTTTTGTATATTAGCATGTAAGTGTTTAGCATGACTTGTCTTTTGCTATCATATTTTGTATACCATGTATGTATGGTACTTTTGAAGATTATGTAACCTCTTTGATGTGTAAAGATGCTTAATTAATCACTCTTGACATTAGAAGCATGTATGTAATGAGGCCAAGGGCCAAACATGCCTATTTTTGTACTTAGACACTTTGTATCAAAGTTTTGCTTTAAATGTCTTTTAATCAAAATTTGAGGTTTGAGAGGTCAAAATCTTGTAAATGATGTGTATGAGGCCATGGGCCATTATTTTGTACTCAAATATCCATAGCAAAGATGTTAGCGTGTTCACATATTCATTTTTCATTGAGCAATCAGTTTTGTGCACTTATTTTGAATTAAAGCATCATGGGTTTCAAGTTGAAGTGGAACGTTAGCACGTTCAGCAGATAGCAGGTTCAGCAGCAGGTTTTTGAGGTGTTTTGGTTGACTAAAACTCCATTTCAGTCGACCGATGGTTAATGGTTTGGTATTTGTACAGTAACATCACATTCCAGTAGCCAAATTAACTGTTCAAAGCTCATTTCGGTCGACCGAACCCTTATTTTGGTCTACCAAAATGAATTACATCCTTTCTTCATGGTTTCAGGTCTTAATACTTTCATTTTGGTCATTCAAAAGTCCATTTTGGTTGACCGAAATAGCTTGATCCCGAGCCTAGTCTCTGTGGAGTTCCAGGACTGATCATCCAATTTCAACGGGTCATAATTTCATCATTTTTAATCCAAATAGAGTGGTTCTTGAGCCTAAACTCAAGAATTTTGAGTTAGATTTCCAATGATACCAATCCCATCCTTAGATTCCAAACACAGTGGGAGTTATCCAAGTTTTAGTGAAGTAGGGTCAGTTTTCACTCCAACCGGGATAGGGCATTATGTAGGATTCTTAGCCAATGTTCATGGAACGTCTTGGAATGTTTCAAAATGACTATATTAGGCTGTATTCACCTTTTTTGACTCATTTTGAGTAAAGTTTCTCTCTTTTATTGTGAATTGACCTTTTTGCCCCTTTGATAGCAAATTTTATCCTTTTTGACCCTTACTACCATTTTTGTTTTCTTTAAGTTCCGTGATCTCATAGGGATCACATTGGTGTCTTAGAAGTGACTCTTATCTCTTAAGACCTTGGTTTATCATTTGCTTCTTCATTTCGGATCCGTTATCGGATCAACTTTCGGTTCATCACTGACGCACCAGGTTGAAAAACTTGGGCCGTCACAAGTGGTATAAGAGCTCTTAGGTTTGAACACCATAGGACGATGGGTTTTGGGTGCATATCATGCTTTTGTTGATGTAATTTGATGCATTCACATGCTTTTGATAACATGTTTTGACTTTATAACATGTTTATGTGTTTCTTGATAACACGTTTGGTAGTATGACATGTCCTTATGCTTATATGCCTATGTGGTTAAGAGCACCTTTGTTTGACATGTATGCTTATCTGCTTAAGTGCTTAACTGTTTAAAAAGTTTTCGTTAATTGTTTTAGCATAATAGTATGTTGCATATCTTGTCTTGCTTTGTGTTCCGTGCATTCATAGTGTGAGTTGCACTTGGTCATAATAACTTATGTTATTGCTGACCACATTTCCTTCATGCATTTAGCATCCTAGTTGTCACGCGTGGAGAGTCTTCACATAAAGTTACTGAGGAGCAGGTGGCTGACACTGAGTTCACGAGGGGTCCGGGAAGGACCAGGATTCCAGTTCCTGGCATGGATGCTAATCCGCCACGAGCACTGACTTATGAGGAGCGAGTGGCTCAGGGAATCAATCAGGGGATCGCTAAATCCCTACAGGAGTTAATATTCAGGCAGGTGGCAGGAGCGTAGATTCCAGCACTGGCACCGGCACCAATAGTCAATGACGCACTGGAGTACTTCATGTGACTACAGAGGGTCAAGAATGATCCATTTGCAGGGAGTTTAGATCCGTTAGTCTTAGAAGCATGGTTGGACCTTATGGTTCGCAAGTTAGACACTATGGCGGTACCCACGGACAGGTTGAGGATTTCCTTAATTGTTTCTTTGTTCATGGGTGATGCAGATATCTAATGGAGGTCTATCACCAATGTCCACAATGTTGAGTTGATGACTTGGAATGAGTTCAGAAATCTATTTTTCGAGCACTTCTTTCTGAGGGCTATGAGGCGGGAGATGAGGAAACAGTTTACAGGTCTTTATCAGGGCACTATGAGTGTCATTAAGTATGAGACATGGTTTACTTCTCTCTCTTGTTATGCCAAGTATATGGTAGCGACAGACGAGGCAAGGGCAATGAAGTTTCAGGATGGGTTACATCTTAACATCAGGCCACGAGTCTCAATTCTTAATTTGAGGACCTACAGGGAAGTGGTCCAGAGGGCTATGCTAGCTGAAGTAGAGGAGCGGAATCAGTTATGGATTAGGGGTTCACACAAGTAGCCTCGCAAAGATAATCCATCAACTTCGGGAGTCAGTGGAAGAAGGCCAGGGCAGGGAACAATACTCACTCACAAGGGGCATCACAGCAGAATTGTTCTGCACCCACAGTTCCTGTATCTATGGGATCAGCTCAGGGAGTGGTTTGTTACCATTGTCAGCAGCCGGGGCACATCAAGCCTCGCTGCCCACAGCTTCATCCATAGGCCAGTCAGACTTCAGTTTCTATGAAAGCAGGGCGCCGAGCTTGCTTCTATTACAAGAAACCAGGTCATTTCCAGAAGGATTGTCCAAGATTATTGAATAAGCCATGTAGTGGCACAGATTCACAGATAGTACCGGCACAGTTTACAGGGGTTCAGTCTGGTTTCAGAGTTCCTCAGGCACCGCAGTCAGTGGCGCCGGTTGGCACTTATCCAGTTAGGGGTTCTACACCTACTGTTTCTACACATCAGTCAAGCTATCATGGCAGTTCACAGCAGGGCACAAGGACTCAGGGACGAGCTTATGTTCTTCCATATGAGGATGTTTCCACAGGCACCTCTTTAGTTCGAGGTATCTTTTCAGTTTTCAGTTCTTGGGCACGAGTTCTTGTTGACACGGGTGCATCACATTCTTTCATTTCTGCATCATTTGCACATTCATTGGGTCTGGAGGTCACACTTCAGGATAGTTTTCTCTATGTTGACACACCAGTAGGGGGTCCAGTGTCTTTGGATCGTGTTTGTCGGGGTTGTGCTATTGAGATAGCTGGACGGACTTTAGAGTTCAATTTCTTTGTTCTCGACATGACGGGCTTTGATGTCATTCTTGGGATGGATTAGTTATCATTCTTTCGGGCTACGATCGATAGCTTCCGCGGGAGGGTGACCGTTTACACTCCCAAGGGAGATTGTTTCCATTTTATGGGAGATCGGAATGATTCCCACCTGGCTATGGTTTCCAGCATTGGCGACTGGAGTCGCCACAGATCCTACTTGGCTAGTTTTCTAGTTGACAAAGATAGCAATTCGGACAGTGTGCTTCAGGCAGTTGTTGAGGATTTTGTTGATGTCTTTCCAGAGGAGCTAACGGAGTTACCTCCTTTAAGGGAAGTGGTTTTTGCCATTGATGTCATTCCCGGTACGGCACCCATCTCTATGGCACCGTACCATATGGCACTGGTAGAGCTTGATGAGTTGAAAGGTTAGTTGGATGATTTGAAAGCTAAAGGCTTTATTCGTCCTAGTGCTTCACCATGGGGAGCACTGGTTCTTTTTGCGAAGAAGAAGGATGGGTCTTTGAGACTTTACATCGATTATCGCAAATTGAATCAAGCTACGATCAAGAACATGTATCCTTTGCCTAGGATTGATGACTTGTTCGATCAATTGAAGGGACCGACATGCTTTTCAAAGATTGATTTGAGATCAGGTTACTATCAGTTGAGGGTTAGGGATGAGGATATATCCAAGAGCGTTTTTCGTATACAGTATGGCCATTATGAGTTTCTGGTGATGCCATTTTGTTTAACCAATACTCCAGCAGTTTTTATGGATTTGATGAACCATGTATTCAGTGACTATCTTGACAAATTTGTGGTGGTGTTCATTGATGACATTCTCGTGTACTCAACTTCGAGAGAGGAGCATGAGTATCACCTGAGAGCAGTCTTACAGATCCTTAGGGATAACTAATTGTATGCCAAGTTCGAGAAATGCGAATTTTGGCTACCAAAGGTGAAGTTCCTTGGACACATTGTGTCAGGGGGTGGTGTTGTAGTGGATCCGTCGAAGATTGAGTCTATGATGGATTGGGAGCGTCCGAAGACAGTGTTTGAGATTCGGAGCTTTCTTGGCTTAGCCGGCTATTACAGGAGATTTGTTCGGGATTTCTCTCATCTAGCGGCACCTATAACCCGATTTACTCACAAGGGAATCAAGTTCATACGGAATGAGGCTTGTGATTTTGCTTTTCAGGAGTTGAAGGTCAGGTTGACATCAGCTCCAGTTTTGATCATACCTGAACATTGTTTGGGTTACGTGGTCTATTGTGATGCTTCGCGAGAAGGTTTGGGTTGTGTTTTGATGTAGACTGAACAGGTGGTAGCTTATGGGTCTCAACAGTTGAAGACTCACGAGTTGAACTATCCGACACATGATTTGGAATTAGCAGCTGTTATCTTTGCCCTTAAGGGGTGGAGACACTATTTGTATGGGGAGAAGTTCGAAGTTTTCTCCGATCACAAGAGTCTCAAATATCTCTTCTCTCAGAAGGATTTGAATTTGAGACATCGCAGATGGGTTGAGTTCATGGAGGACTATGACTTTGTGTTGTAGTATCATCCGGGGAAAACCAATGTGGGGGCCGATGCATTGAGTAGAAAGTCACAGGGTACTCTTGCTAGCAATTCTATTCACAGATGGAAGATGCTAGAAGAGCTTGCAGACTTGGTTTGCAGTTGTATGAGGATGTTTCATCGGCTATTTTATTTAGCCTTGTGGCTTAACCAGCTCTTGTTAGCAGAGTTATTGAGGCACAGCAGGAGGATGGGGAGATGACGTCCATCCACGATTAGATTTCAGGCGGCGGGAATGTAGAGGGTTGGACCTTGCATTCAGACAGTGGTCTCAGGTACAGAGGGAGGATGTTTGTTCCTTTGTCTCGTCGTAACGTTGTTCTTCGGGATTTTCTCCATTCTCGACTCGCAGTTCATCCTGTTAGTACGAAAATGTATCGCAATTTGCGGAGACAGTTTTGGTGGAAAGGTATGAAACGGGATGTTTCTCAGTTCGTGGCTAAATGCCTTACTTGTCAGCAAGTGAAGGTAGAGCATCGGAGACCTACAGGTTTGTTGCAACCACTACCAGTGGCAGAGTGGAAGTGGGAGCACATCACTAAGGATTTCGTGACGGGACTTCCGAGATCCAAGGCAGGGAATGATGATGTTTGGGTCATTATTGACAGATTGACTAAGACGGCTCACTTTTTGCCTATGGCAGTGACAGATGATGCAGAGAGGCTTAGTGGACTGTATGTGGGGCAGATTGTCAAGCTCCACGGGGTTCCAGTGTCCATTGTTTCGGATAGGGACCCCAGGTTCACATCACACTTTTGGTAGAGTTTTTAGGAGGCTCTTGACACGGGGCTTCATTTCAGCACAGCATTCTATCCTCAGACTGATGGTCAGTCAGAGCGTACCATTCAGATATTTGAGGATATGCTAGGGCTTGCATTTTGGATTTTGGTGGCAGTTGGGAAGACTACTTACCCTTGGTTGAGTTTGCCTACAATAATAGTTACCAGACCAGTATTGGCATGGCACCTTTTAAGGTGTTGTATGGCAGACCTTGCAGATCTCCAGTTTGTTGGACCGAGGTAAGTGATATAGTCGCCTTAGGTCCCGATATTGTCTTTGAGACTATAGAGAAGATCAAGTTGATTCGGCAGTGGTTGGCTACAGCTCAGAGCAGGCAGAAGAGTTACGCTGACAAGAGGAGGAGATCTTTGTCTTTTGAGGTAGAGGACCACGTCTTTCTCAAGATTTCTCCATGGAAGGGACTTCTGAGATTTCGGTAGACGGGCAAGTTGTCTCCTAGGTTCATTGGACCATTTTAGATTTTGGAGCGCGTCGGTGAAGTTGCTTATCGTTTGGCATTGCCGCCAGACCTGGATAGCATTCACGACATTTTCCATGTATCTATGTTGAGGAAGTACGAGCCAGATCCATCGCATGTTTTACGGTGGACAAATGCTGTTGTTGTTGATGAGGACGTGACCTACGAGGAAGGTCCGGTCCAGATTCTTGATTCACAGGAGCAGGTTTTGCGGACCAAGACCATTCCATTGGTTAAGGTCATGTGGAGACATCACGGCATTGAGGAGGTTACTTGGGAGCTCGAACAGGAGGTTCGCTCTCGGTATCCCCATTGGTTCTCCCTTTCAGGTACGACCCGATTTTGGGGAGGAAATCCTTTTAAGGAGGGTAGGTTGTAATGACTGGGTCTTTTTCCTCTTTTTTCAATTTTCAGTGATTTAATTTTTTCGTCTTTTTCCTATTTTGTCTTTTCTCTATTTCGTCTTTTTCCCGTTTTTCATTTTTCCTTGCAAAACCTCACTTGTTGTACTTGGATTTGATTCCGGTTTTGCATGCATTCATGGTATTTGATTTTCATAATATTGGTGTTTTGACTTTTCTTGTAAAGGGCATGAATGTGTAATTATTTATAACTTTTGTGATTTTAGTGTAATTATATAAAATAATTATTTTTCATTTTAGGGACCTTTTTGCAATTTATTTTAGAAGATATTTTTGAAAAATGACCATTTTACAATTTTTGGAAAGTGTGACAAGTGTCACACTCTGATGGAGCCATTTGTTGGCATTTAGGTGAAGAGACTTGGCACCATGACTTCTTGGCGTTTGGTGGGTCGAGATTCATCTAAGTGTCACACTCTCATGGAGCCATTTGTTGGCATTTAGGTGAAGAGACTTGGCACCATGACTTCTTGGCATTTGGTGGGTCGAGATTCATCCATGTGTTGACCTTAGATTAGTGCACATGTAGCCTTTGATTAGTGACAAGTGTAGGATCTGGGTTTAGTCTTACATTGTGTGTGTGAGAGAGGTAGTGCAAGAGCACATAGTGAGGGGAGGATTTCTAGCCTTTTCACTCACCATTTTACACTTTACCTTCTTCATTTCATTATCTCTCTTGAACCCTAGCAAATCCACCATTGGAGGAAAGCTTAGTTCATAGCTTCTCCCTTCAATTTGGCTCACTTCCTTTCACCTTAGAGTAAAGACCTTGGGAGAGAAAATATTCCTTTCACTCTCCTTTTCAAAAATCCTAAACTTGTTTTCCATTTTGTGCTTGGTAACTTAGATTATAGAGATTCAATTCTCTATTGAGGTAGGGGTGATAGTATGTTTATACTCTAAGTGTTTTATAGTCCTTGAGGTTTAATATATTTTGTGTACATGCTTTTGATATGATAGTATTGCATATTATAGGAAACTCTCACATCTTGACTTAGGGTTTATTGATTTAAGCATGTATGATATGTGTAAACCATGTATAGAAGGATTATATAATTTAGTGACATGCTAAATTCTAGTAATTTCACATGTGTTGTGATATGGAACTCTTGTAGAATTATAAATGTTATATGCAATTCTTATTGACTTGAATTGCTATATTTTTGTGATAATAATTCTATGTTCTTGTGAGTTACAAATTGTGATTAATGTATGAGCCTATTGCAAAATGTTTATAATTAGTATGTGGAGCTTGTTATTGAGGCATGACTTGAATTGATAAATTTGTGATATTGTATTGTGCATAATATCATGATGTAAATTTGTCATTTGGCATGCCATTCTAGATTTGGAACCCTAAGACATGGTTTGTATGGTTTCAAAATACTTGTGCATGGAAGGTGATTTGTATGCCTTATTATATATATATAAGCTTTGGACTTGATATATATTTTGGAATCTCTTGGGACATTGTTACATGTGACATGGCTAAAGTTCGGCTTTAGTACGGGAGGTATGAGTTCTCCCCAATTGAGATAGTGCGCACTAGAATGGTCTTCCCAGTGGGTTAATGCCCGGAATAAACATATTGATCTTGGTTAACTCCGAGACGTGATGTCCAAGTCTTCCATTACTTGTTTTCGCATTAAATTTCAAGTTGACAACCAATGCTTAATTGTAGCTTGAAATTCTTGTTATTGGCGAATTGATGTTGTTAAGTACATTGATATTGATCTGTATTGCTAAAGAATCATTCAAGTTAGCTTAAGATGATCCCTTAGCACACCTTGAACATAGACGTTAAGTGGAATGCTCCCTTGTATTCGTCTATATTGATCTTGCAATGATATTGAAACTTTAGGGTATACGCATATGCTTCTCCTACAAGTAACTTGATTACTCACCCTAGTGGTTTGGGTTGTTTTTCTGGTAAAAAGACTATGTTAATAGATGCTCATCATCCTTAGAAGCTTTTGAGCTAGTTGAAGCATTTTTGTATATTAGCATGCAAGTGTATAGCATGACTTGTCTTTTGCTATCATATTTTGTATACCATGTATGTATAGTACTTTTGAAGATTATATAACCTCTTTGACATGTAAAGATGCTTAATTAATCACTCTTGACATTAGAAGCATGTATGTAATGAGGCCAAGGGCCAAAATGTCTATTTTTGTACTTAGACACTTTTTGTATCAAAGTTTTGCTTTAAATGTCTTTTAATCAAAATTTGAGGTTTGAGAGGTCAAAATCTTATAAATGATGTGTATGAGGCCATGGACCATTATTTTGTACTCAAAGATCCATAGCAAAGATGTTAGCATGTTCACATATTCATTTTTCATTGAGCAATCAGTTTTGTGCATTCATTTTGAATTAAAGCATCATGGGTTTCAAGTTAAAGTGGAACTTTAGCACCTTCAGTAGATAGTAGGTTCAGCAGTAGGTTTTTGAGGTGTTTTGGTCAACCGAAACTCCATTTCGGTCAACTGATGGTTAATGGTTTTGTATTTGTACAGTAACATCACATTCCAGTAGCCAAATCAACTGTTCAAAGCTCATTTAGGTCGACCGAACCCTCATTTCGGTTGACCGAACCCTTATTTCGGTCTACCGAAATGAATTGTGTCCTTTCTTCATGATTTAGATCTAAGTACTTTCATTTTGGTCATCCGAAAGTCCATTTTGGTCGACCGAAATAGCTTGATCCCGAGCCTAGTCTCTGTGGAGTTCCAGCACTGATCATCCAACTTCAACGGGTCATAACTTCTTCATTTTTAATCCAAATGGGGTGATTCTTGAGCTAAACTCAAGGATTTTGAGTCAGATTTCCAATGATACCAATCCCATCCTTATAATCCAAAAATAGGGGAGTTATCCATGTTTTAGTGAAGTAGTGTCAGTTTTCACTGCAATCGGGATAGGGCATTATGTGGGATTCTTAGCCAATGTTCATGGAACCTCTTGGAATGTTTCAAAATGATTATATTAGGTTGTATTCACCTTGTTTGACTTATTTTGAGTCAAGTTTCTCTCTTTTATTGTGAATAGACTTTTTTGCCCCATGGGTAGCAAATTTTATCCTTTTTGGCTACCGTTTTTGTTTTCTTTAAGTTCTGAGATCTCATGAGGCATCACATTAGTGTCTTGGAAGTGACTCTTATCTCTTAAGACCTTGGTTTATCGTTTGCTTCCGCATTTCAGATCCATTATCGGATCAACTTTCGGTTCATCACTGACGCACCAGGTTGAAAAACTTGGGCCGTCACAAGTGGGATAAGAGCTCTTAGGTTTGAACACCATAGGACGACGGGTTTTGGGTTCATATCATGCTTTTGTTGATGTACTTTGATGCATTCACATGCCTTTGATAACATGTTTTGACTTTATAAATTGTTTATATGTTTCTTGATAACACGTTTGGTAGTATGACATGTCATTTTGCTTATATGCCTATATGGTTAAGAGCACCTTTGTTTGACATGTATGCTTATCTGCTTAAGTGGTTAACTGTTTAAGGAGTTTTCGTTAATTGTTTTAGCATAACAGTATGTTGCATATCTTGTCTTGCTTTGTGTTCCATGCATTCATAGTGTGAGTTGCACTTGGTCATAATAACTTGTGTTATTGTTGACCATATTTCCTTCGTGCATTTAGCATCATGGTTGTCACATATGGAGAGTCTTCACGTCAGGGCACTGAGGAGCAGGTGGCTGACACCGAGTTCACGAGTGGTCCGGGAAGGCCCAGGATTCCAGTTCGTGGCATGGATGCTAATCCGCCACGGGCACCGACTTATGAGGAGCGAGTGGCTTAGGGAATCAATCAGGGGATCGCTGAATCCCTACAAGAGTTGATACATAGAGAGGTAGTAGGAGCGCGGATTCCAGCACCGGCACCGGCACCGGCACCAATAGTCAATGAGGCACTGGAGTACTTCATATAACTACAGAGGGTTAAGATTGATCCATTTGCAGGGAGTTTAGATCCTCTAGTCTCAGAAGCTTGGTTGGACCTTATGGTTTGCAAGTTAGATAGTATGGCGGTTCCCACGGACAGGTTGAGGATTTCCTTTACTGCTTTTTTATTCATGGGTGATGTAGATATCTAGTGGAGGTCTACGACCAATGTCCACAATGTTGAGTTGATGACTTTGAATGAGTTCAGAGATCTATTTTTCGAGCGCTTCTTTCCGAGGGCTATGAGGCGGGAGATGAGGACACAGTTTGCAAGTCTTTATCAGGGCACTATGAGTGTCATTAAGTATGAGACACAGTTTACTTCTCTCTCTCGTTATGCCAAGGATATGGTAGCGATAGACGAGGCCAGGGCAATGAAGTTTCAGGATGGGTTACATCTTGACATCAGGCCACGAGTCTCAATTCTTGATTTGAGGACCTACAGGGAAGTGGTCCAGAGGGCTCTGCTAGCTGAAGCAGAGGAGCGGGATCAGTTACGGATCAGGGGTTCACACAAGCAGCCTCGCGGAGATAATCCATCATCTTCAAGAGTCAGTGGAAGAAGGCCAGGGCAAGGAACAATACTCACTCACAGCAGAATCGTTCTGCACCCACAGTTCCTATATCTACGGGATCAGCTCAGGGAGTGGTTTGTTACCATTGTCAGCAGCCGGGGCACATCAAGCCTCGCTTCCCACAGCTTCATCCATAGGCTAGTCAGACTTCAGTTTCTACGAAAACAGGGCACACAGCTTGCTTCTATTGCAAGAAACCAGGTTATTTCAAGAAGAATTATCCAAGATTGTTGAATAAGCCATGTAGTGGCACAGATTCACAGATGGTACCGGCACAGTCTGCAGGGGTTCAGTCCGGTTTCAGAATTCCTCAGGCACCACAGTCAGTGGCGCCGGTTGGCACTTATCCAGTCAGGGGTTCTACACATACTATTTCTACACATCAGTCAGGCTATCATGGCAGTTCACAGCAGGGCACAGGGACTCAGGGACGAGCCTATGCTCTTCCACAGGCAGATGTTTCTGCAGGCACCTCTTTAGTTCAAGGTATCTTTCCAGTTTTCAGTTCTTGGACACGAGTTCTTGTTGACACGGGTGCATCACATTCTTTCATTTCTGCATTATTTGCACATTCATTGGGTCTGGAGGTCACACTTCGGGATAGTTTTCTTTGTGTTGACACACCAGTAGGGGGTCCAGTGTCTTTGGATCATGTTTGTCGGGGTTATGCTATTGAGATAGTTGGACGGACTTTGGAGTTCGATTTCGTTGTTCTCGACATGACGGGCTGTGATGTCATTCTTGGGATGGATTGGTTGTCATTCTTTCGGGCTAAGATCGATTGCTTCTGTGGGAGGTTGACCGTTTGCACTCCCAAGGGAGATTGTTTCCATTTTGTGGGAGATCGGAGTGATTCCCACCCGGCTATGGTTTTCAGCATTGGTGACTGGAATCGCCACAGATCCTACTTAGCTAGTTTGCTAGTTGATGAGGATAGCAGTTCAGACAGTGTGCTTCCGGCAGTTGTTGAGGATTTTATTGATGTCTTTTCAGAGGAGCTAACAGAGTTACCTCTTTTAAGGGAAGTGGTTTTTGCCATTGATGTCATTCCTGGTACGGCACCCATCTCTATGGCACCGTACCGTATGGCACCGGCAGAGCTTGATGAGTTGAAAGGTCAGTTGGATGATTTGAAAGCTAAGGGCTTTATTCATCCTAATGCTTCACCATGGGGAGTACTGGTTCTTTTTGCGAGGAAGAAAGATGGGTCTTTGAGACTTTACATCGATTATCACAAATTGAATCAAGCTACGAACAAGAACAGGTATCCTTTGCCTAGGATTGATGACTTGTTCGATCAGTTAAAGGGAGCGACATGCTTTTCAAAGATTAATTTGAGATCAGGTTACTATCAGTTGAGGGTTAAGGATGAGGATATATCTAAGACCACTTTTCGTACACGGTATGGCCATTATGAGTCTCTGGTGATGCCATTTGGTTTGACCAATGCTCCAGCAGCTTTTATGGATTTGATGAACCGTGTTTTCAGTGATTATCTTGACAAATTTGTGGTGGTGTTCATTGATGACATTCTCGTGTGCTCAGCTTCGAGAGAGGAGCATAAGTATCACCTGAGAGTAGTTTTACAGATCCTTAAGGATAACCAATTGTATGCCAAGTTCAAGAAATGCAAATTTTGGCTACCAGAGGTGAAGTTCCTTGGACATGTTGTGTCAGGGGTGGTGTTGCAGTGGATCCGTCGAAGATTGAGTCTGTGATGGATTGGGAGCGTCCGAAGACAGTGTTTGAGATTCGGAGCTTTCTTGGTCTAGCAGGCTATTACAGGAGATTTATTCGGGATTTCTGTCATCTAGCGGCACCTATGACCTGACTTACTCACAAGGGAGTCATGCTCATATGGAATGAGGCATGTAATTTTGCTTTTCAGGAGTTGAAGGTCAGGTTGACATCAGCTCCAGTTTTTATCATACCTGAATGTGGTTTAGGTTACGTGGTCTATTGTGATGCTTTGCGAGAAGGTTTAGGTTGTGTTCTAATGCAGACTGAACGGGTGGTAGCTTATGGGTCTCGACAGTTGAAGACTCACGAGTTGAACTATCCGATAAATGATTTGGAATTGGCAGCAGTTATCTTTGCCCTTAAGAGGTGGAGACACTATTTGTATGGGGAGAAGTTCAAAGTTTTCTTTGATCACAAGAGTCTCAAATATCTCTTCTCTCAGAAGGATTTGAATTTGAGACATCGCAGATGGGTTGAGTTCATGGAGGACTATGACCTTGTGTTGTAGTATCATCCGGGGAAAGCCAATGTGGTGGCCGATGCATTGAGTAGAAAGTCACGGGGTACTCTTGCTAGCATTTCCATTCATAGATGGAAAATGCTAGAAGAGCTTGCAGATCTTGGTTTGTAGTTGTATGAGGATGTTTCACCGACTATTTTATTTAGCCTTATGGCTCAACCAGCTCTTGTTAGCAGAGTTATTGAGGCACAGTGGGAGGATGGGGAGATGAATTCCATCCACGATCAGATTTCAGGCGGCGGTAATGTAGAGGGTTGGACCTTGCATTCAGACAGTGGTCTCAGGTACAGAGGGAGGATGTTTATTCCTTTGTCTTGTCATAACGTTGTTCTTCGGGATTTTCACCATTCTCGACTCGCAGTTCATCTTGTTAGTACGAAAATGTATGTGGGGCAGATTGTCAGGCTCCATGGGGTTCCAGTGTCCATTGTTTCAGATAAGGACCCCAGGTTCACATCACACTTTTGGCAGAGTTTTCAGGAGGCTCTTGACACGGGGCTTCATTTCAGCACAGCATTCCATCCTCAGACTGATGGTCAGTCAAAGTGTACCATTCAGATATTGGAGGATATGTTACGGTCTTGCATTTTGGATTTTGGGGGTAGTTGGGAAGACTACTTACCCTTGGTTGAGTTTGCCTACAACAACAGTTACCAAACCAGTATTGGCATGGCACCTTTTGAGGTGTTGTATGGTAGACCTTGCAGATCTCCAGTTTGTTGGATCGAGGTAGGTGATACAGTCGCCTTCGGTCCTGATATTGTCTTTGAGACTACAGAGAAGATCAAGTTGATTCAGCAGCAGTTGGCTATAGCTCAGAGCAGGCAGAAGAGTTACGTTGAGAAGAGGAGGAGATCCTTGTCTTTTGAGGTAGGGGACCACGTCTTTCTCAAGATTTCTCTACGAAAAGGACTTCTGAGATTTCGGCAGACGAGCAAGTTGTCTCCTAGGTTCATTAGACTATTTCAAATTTTAGAACGCGTCGGTGAAGTTGCTTATCATTTGGCATTACCGCCAGACCTGGATAGCGTTCACGACGTTTTCCATGTATCTATGTTGAGGAAGTACGAGCCGATCCATCGCATGTTTTACGGTGGACAGATGTTGTTGTTGATGAGGACGTAACCTACGAGGAAGGTCCGGTCCAGATTCTTAATTCACGGGAGTAGGTTTTGTGGATTAAGACCATTCCATTGGTTAAGGTCATGTGGAGACATCACGGCGTTGAGGAGGTTACCTGGGAGCTCGAACAGAAGGTTCGCTCTCGGTATCCCCATTTGTTCTCCCTTTCAGGTACGACTCGATTTCAAGGACGAAATCCTTTTAAGGAGGGTAGGTTGTAATGACCGGGTCTTTTTCCTCTTTTTTCCATTTTCGGCGATTTTCTTTTTTCATCTTTTTCCTATTTTGTCTTTTCTCTATTTCGTCTTTTTCCTGTTTTTCATTTTTCCTTGCAAAACCTCACTTGTTGTGCTCGGATTTGATTCTGGTTTTGCATGCATTCATGGTATTTGATTTCCATAACATTGGTGTTTTTACTTTTCTTGTAAAGGGCATGAATGTGTAATTATTTATAACTTTTGGGGTTTTAGTGTAATTATGTAAAATAATTATTTTTCGTTTTAGGGACCTTTTTGTAATTTATTTTAGAAGATATTTTGAAAAAGGACTGTTTTGCAATTTTTGGAAGGTGTGACAAGTGTCACACTCTCATGGAGCCATTTGTTGGCATTTAGGTGAAGAGACTTGGCACCATGACTTCTTGGCATTTGGTGGGTAGAGATTCATCCATGTGTTGACCTTCGATTAGTGCACATGTAGCCTTTGATTAGTGCCAAGTGTAGGATCAAGGTTTAGTCTTGCATTGTGTATGTGAGAGAGGTAGCGCAAGAGCACATAGTGAGTGGAGTATTTCTAGCCCTTCCACTAACCATTTTTCACTTTACCTTCTTTATTTCATTATCTCTCATGAACCCTAACAAATGCACCATTGGAGGAAAGCTTAGTTCATAGCTTCTCCCTTCAATTTGGCTCACTTCCTTTCACCTTAGAGTAAAATTCTTGGGAGAGAAAAGATGCCTTTCACTCTCCTCTTCAAGAATCCTAAACTTGTTTTCCATTTTGTGCATGGTAACTTGGATTATAGAGATTCAATTCTCTATTGTGGTAGGGGTGATAGTATGTTTATACTCTAAGTGTTTTATAGTCCTTGAGGTTAATTATATATTGTGTACATGCTTTTGATATGATAGTATTGCATATTATAGGAAACCCTCACATCCTGACTTAGGGTTTATTGATTTAAACATGTATGATATGTGTAAACTATTTATAGAAGGATTATATAATTTAGTGAGATGCTAAATTCTAGTAATTTCATATGTGTTGTGATATAGAACTCTTGTACAATTATAAATGTTATATGCAATTCTTATTGACTTGAATTGCTATATTTTTTTGATAATAATTCTATGTTCTTGTGAGTTACAAATTGTGATTAATGTATGAGCCTATTGCAAAATGTTTATAATTAGTATATGGAGCTTGTTATTGAGGCATGACTTGAATTGATAAATTTGTGATATTGTATTGTGTATAATATCATGATGTAAATTTGTCATTTGGCATGCCATTCTAGATTTGGAACCCTAAGACATGGTTTGTATGGTCTCAAATTACTTGTGCATGGACGGTGGTTTGTATGCCTTATTATATATATATATGCTTTGGACTTGACATACATTTTGGAATCTCTTGGGACATTGTTACATGTGACATAGTTAAAGTTCGGCTTTAGTGCGGGAGGTATGAGTTCTCCCCAATTGAGATAGTGCGCACTAGGGTGGTCTTCCCAGCGGGTTAATGCCCGGAATAACCGTATTGATCTTGGTTAAGTCCGAGACGTGATGTCCAAGTCTTCCATTACTTGTTTTCGCATTAAATTTCAAGTTGACAACCAATGCTTAATTGTAACTTGAAATTCTTGTTATTGGCGAATTGATGTTGTTAAGTACATTGATATTGATTTGTATTGCTAAAGAATCATTCAAGTTAGCTTAAGATGATCCCTTAGCACACCTTGAACATAGACGTTAAGTGGAATGCTCCCTTGTATTCGTCTATATTGATCTTGCAATGATACTAAAACTTTAGGGTATACGCATATGCTTCTCCTACCAGTAACTTGATTACCCAACCTAGTGGTTTGGGTTATTTTTCAGGTAAAGAGACTATGTTCATGGATGCTCATCATCCTTAGAAGCTTTTGAGCTACTTGAAGCATTTTTGTATATTAGCATGCAAGTGTTTAGCATGACTTGTCTTTTGCTATCATATTTTGTATACCATGTATGTATGGCACTTTTGAAGATTATGTAACCTCTTTGATGTGTAAAGATGCTTAATTAATCACTCTTGACATTAGAAGCATGTATGTAATGAGGCCAAGGGCCAAACATGTCTATTTTTGTACTTAGACACTTTTTGTATTAAAGTTTTGCTTTAAATGTCTTTTAATCAAAATTTGAGGTTTGAGAGGTCAAAATCTTGTAAATGATGTGCATGAGGCCATGGGCCATTATTTTGTACTCAAGTATCCATAGCAAAGATGTTAGCATGTTCACATATTCATTTTTCATTGAGCAATCAGTTTTGTGCATTCATTTTGAATTAAAGCATCATGGGTTTCAAGTTGAAGTGGAACTTTAGCACCTTCAGCAGATAGCAGGTTCAGCAGGAGGTTTTTGAGGTATTTCGGTTGACCGAAACACCGATGGTTAATGGTTTGGTATTTGTACAATAACATCACATTCCAGTAGCCAAATCAACTGTTTAAAGCTCATTTCGGTCGACCGAACCATTATTTCGGTCTACTGAAATGAATTTCATCCTTTCTTCATGATTTCAGGTCTTAGTACTTTCATTTTGGTCATCCGAAAGTCCATTTTGGTCGACCAAAATAGCTTGATCCCGAGCCTAGTCTCTGTAGAGTTCCAGCACTGATCATCTAACTTCAACGGGTCATAACTTCTTCCTTTTTAATCCAAATGGAGTGATTCTTAAGCCTAAACTCAAGGATTTTGAGTCAGCTTTCCAATGAAAACAATTCCATCCTTATATTCCAAAAAAAGTGGGAGTTATCCATGTTTTAGTGAAGTAGTGTCAGTTTTCACTCCAACCGGGATAGGGCATTGTGTGGGATTCTTAGCCAATGTTCATGGAACCTCTTGGAATGTTTCAAAATGATTATATTAGGTTATATTCACCTTGTTTGACTTATTTTGAGTCAAGTTTGTCTCTTTTATTGTGAATTGACCTTTTTGCCCCTTGGGTAGCAAATTTTATCCTTTTTGACGCTTACTACCGTTTTTGTTTTCTTTAAGTTCCGTGATCTCATGGGGGATCACATTGGTGTCTTGGAAGTGACTTTTATCTCTTAAGACCTTGGTTTATTATTTGTTTCCACATTTCAGATCCGTTATCGGATCAACTTTCGGTTCATCACCGACACACCGGGTTGAAAAACTTAGGCCGTCACAATCTGGGTGCTACCGAGCACACCATTGGAAAGACAGTGAAAAATTAATCAAGTTAGACTCAAGAATCACTTAATTCAAAATCCGGATGGAAGAGAAAAGTCAAAACAAAGTTTTAACGTCGCCGAGGCCGTGAATAGTATTTTGACATCAATGAATAGTAACTTGGGCAAAATACTGAAATTCGTGCGCCTTTTTAAGGTACTAAACGATATTTTCTGGAAAAAAACAAAGAAGAAACCCCCATTAAAATAATTTTTTCAAGCTGACCATATCAAAAGAAAAATTTATTTTTGACATGAAATCCCCAGAATGCCCTTAAAACAGACTTTTTCAAATATTACAGGTGAGCACAAGAAATCAGATTTGACGTGGGGATTTCAGGTCCGAGATGACATTTTCTGGAAAAATTCAAAGAAGAAACCCTCCCCAAAATCACGTTTTCTGAGTGACCATGTAAAGACCAAAATTTATTTCTCAAAGAAAATTCCCAAAATGCCCCTAGATCAGTTTAGGTCAAGAGGGTTAAAAGGCTGCTACATGCATAGCAGAAAACTGAACTTTGCAAGGGATTTCCGGTGCCAAGACGACATTTTTTGGAAAAACACAAAGAAAAAAATCCCCCTAAAATCACGTTTTCTACCCTACCATGTCGAAAGAAGAAAAAAAACTTGCTGTGAAATGCCCATAACGCCCCTGATCAGTCTAGGCCAAAAACAAGGAAAATATAACTTTGCACCAAGTGTTCATTTGACCCTAAATGCATTTCTAGGCTAAAATGATTATGCACGCAAATGTATTTAGTGTTTTTAAGCACGCGGGAATGGTCCATGGCTCTTAAAAATGGCCGATGCAAAATACGACCCCCGACGGCCAAAAATGGCGAAAATGAACTCAAAATGGAAATTTTGAAATCCAAAAATATGAAATGGTTTCAAATTACCGTTTGACCATTGGCCATACTTCATACATGAATAATGAGACCCTATGAATGAATAAAAATGGAATTCCCATACCCGATGCAAACATGGTGAAGTAATGACTTGTCATTTTCCAATATTTCCATAATATTTCTTAAAATCAAAAGTTACATAGAATACAAAAAAATACTCATTGGTCTCCGGCCTCATCTTATACATGTCAAATACATCGTAAAAGGTGTACTTATGTACACGTTACATATATGGAATCAAAGATATAAGTTTTGACATACAAAGTTACCAATAGGATTTCATGCCAACATTTTCATGAAAATAATACTTCAAGTCTATGAAACTTCCATAGCTTATTGTGCATCCCAAATCAAGGTCCCTGTACCTGATAAATGTCCCCACTACATGGGTGAGTAAGATAAAGCTACTCATAGGAGATGAGTATGCATCGACCTAGCATTTTACAATTATATCACCTTAAGGTGAAACATATTAAAGGGGCTCATGCCACCTAACGTCTATATAAAAGTGAGACTCAGGGATCATCCTAAGCTACCTTAGATAATTTCTAGCATAAATCACATCATTCATGCAATTTAAACTGACGAGACTGCTTATATACACCAAAATAATGTAATGGATGTGCGGTTCAAGAAAAGCCTTTTAGGTCAAGTTTTAAATTTATAAAAGCCACTACTGCCTCTAACTAAAAATATAGCTAGGGTGCGTAGGGATCATCCCATGGGATTAGTGCGTCGTGTTACTATGGAAACAAGATTAGGGTTAGTAGGTCGAGTAATCAAAATATGGTTGGTTTGGTTGATCAAACTACAATTAAGACTAAACAAGCTCAATATAAAACAAGTAATTAAAGGATAGAGAAAATAAGAGAGAGAGGTCTTGGGACTTAGAGGTCACTACTAAGCATCACCTTTCTATACACTCAATTCATAATTAATGAGGGGCAAAACATATGTTGCAACAATAGTGAGTGTGTGTGGTTATTTCAACAAGCATAGATGACCAATTAAGTATATATTGTCTAAACAACACAATGAATAGCATAATATATCAAACTAAGCCATTAATCCTTCCTTAAAGCTCAAAATCCAAACGCATCACATGATTAGAGAAATATACTACTTGTATTCATAAGTACGGAACATCAAACAATAAGCATGGATTGTCCTCTCATTTAACAACTAAGGTAACTACACTACATTTAAGCTAATGACATGAAAATTAATCTAAGGGAGAGGCACAATCCATCAAGAAATGAGTATGAACCATCCAATAAGTCACAAGAGCATTCTATTAAGCACTATGTCTTGACAAGCTCAAAATCTATACCTTCAACACACATAGACATGCATCAACAACACAAAAGCTAGAGATAAACACATGAACATCTATTCTAGCATACATAGACATATAGATAGAATGAAATGATCAATTGGAATGTGACGGCCCTGATTGTTAGGCCAGTGCGTCAGTGATGAACCAAAAGGATAATCTGATAACGGATCCGAAATACGAAAGCAAAAATGGAAAACAAGACTCTAAGGAGTCAAAGTAACCTTTCATAAGGTCGTGGAACTCAATGAGAACTGATACGGAAGCAAAAGGTCGAAAATATGACAAATAAGCCCCCAGGGGCAAAATAGTCATTTCAAATAGAAATGACATCCCTAGAATGTAAATTATTCTCGAGACACATCAATAACTTCCCATGAAGTCACAGCACTTAAAAGAAAGTAGCAGAAGCGAATTACAAGAAAACCGGACAAAAATAGCCCCAAGGGCAAAATGGTTATTTCTACAAAAATATAAAATCAGGTGCTACTGGGTACACCACTGGGAAGACAGCAAAAAATTAATCAAGTTAGACTCAAGAATCACTTGATTTGGAGTCCGGATGGAAGAGAAAAGTCAAAACAAAGTTTTGACGTTGCCGCGGCTGTGAATAGTAACCTGGGCAAAATGCTGTAGTTCGTGTGCCGTTTTGAGATACTAAATGATGTTTTCTGGAAAAACACGAAGAAGAAACCCCACTTAAAATAATTTTTCCAAGTTCACCATGTCAAAATAAAATTTTATTTTTGACGTGAAATCCCGAAATGCCCTTACAACAGACTTTTTCAAATAGTGCAAACGCATACAGGAAATCAGATTTGACGTGGGGTTTTTCGGGTTCGAGATGACATTTTCTGGAAAAATGTTGTGAAGAAACCTTCCCTAAAATCACATTTTCTATGTAACCATCTCAAGACCGGAATTTATTTTTCAAAGAAAATTCCCGAAATGCCCCTAGATCAGTCTAGACGAAGAGGGTAAAAAGCTGTTACAGGATCTGAGATAGGAAACGGGCTACCAAACGAATTTTTCTGGAAAAACACAAAGAAGAAACCCCTCCTGAAATCAAATTTTCTACCTCGTACAATGGACATAAATAAATAAAATGCATTTTGAAATGGCCAAAATGCCCCTCCAAAAAATCTGAACAAGAGGTCCCAAAAGCTGCTAAATAAAAATCAGAAAGCTGAACTTTGCGATGGATTTCTGGCACCAAGACGACATTTTCTGAAAAAACACAAAAAATAAAGCCCCCTAAAATCATGTTTTCTAAGTGACCATGTCAAGATCGGAATTTAATTCCAAAAGAAAAACCCCAGAATGCCCTAAAATAATATTATGCAAGAAAATTGAAAAATGATTCCATAGGAGGCTCAAATCACAAAGGAAAGGGTTTTTCTTGGAAACAATCTTGGACGTAGGCGTAACATACCTAATTGGATGTGTTACAATGGTCCACGACTTAAAAATACCACCGATGCAAAATTTAACCCCCCTACGGCCAAAAGGGCGAAAATGCAAATAAAATGGAAAATTTGAAATTTAAAATTCATAAATGATTTCAAATTACCGTTTGGCCCTTGGCCACACTTTATGCATGATTAACGAGACCTAGTGCAGGTGCCAGAACACACTTTGCTCCACCCGATTTGAAAATGAACCCTTATAGGCTCGGTTTCTACTATTTTAGCCCAAAATGCAATATATGAACTAAAATGTAAAAATGAAAACTAAATGGTGTTTGGACCTTGGACACACCTCACGTATGGAAAATGAATGCTAAAGGATGAATTTCACACAAAATGCACACACCGGTGCGAGAATGACAAATCAAAATCCTAGTTTTCATACTTTTCTCAATGAAGGCAAAATTCAACATTCATAAATATTCATGGATTTCAAATAAAGTTTGGCCCTTGGCCACAAATTATATTCATGAAATGAAAATCAAAAAGTGTGCTTAGGCACACATTACAAGTTTAGAATCAAATATACATATTTGACAAATAAGGCTACAAACGGCATTTCAAGCCAACCTTTACAAGAATGGAACCTTCAAGTCCACAAACCATCCAAGCATGATGAAAATCTCAACCTTGATTCCTGTACCTGAAATATGCCCCAGTAACTTTGGAGTGAGTAACATAAAGCTACTCGTAGGAAATGAGTATGGATCGACCTAATGTTTTACATGTTTGCATAATTTAAACATCATGGTTCATTCCACCTAGCGTCTATGTCAAAGGTGAGACTCAGGGAGCATCCTAAGCTGCCTAAGATCATTTCTAGCATAAAACACATCATTCGTGCAATTCAAACAACATAGGAGCATACTATACAAAGCGACAACATATAGATTCTCAAAGTCATCAACTTGAAATCTAAAATGTGTAAACAACTAAATATAACCATTTAGCATAAATTGGAGTTTCTAGTACCACACATCAAGACATAGATCCTCAAAGTAATCAACTTGAAATCTAAAAGTGTGTAAACGACTAAAGTGGGTTATGCCATCTAACATCTATGTTCCAAATGAATCTATAGGATCATTCCTAAATCATATTTGAACAATATAGCATAGATGTGCTTAACAACATCAAAATTTATAATGATTCATTAAAAATTATGAAACATGAATGTACTTAACCACATCAAAACCTGCAATGATTCATTAGAAATTATAATGCCTGAAAGTACTTAACAACAATAAATCGCCAATAACCAAAACCACAAGTCACAATTAAACATTGGTTGTCAACTTAGAATTAAATGCGAAAACAAATAGTGGAAGACTTGGACATCACGTCTCGGACTAAACTAAGAACAAATTGGTTATTCCGGGTATTAAACCGCTGGGAAGACCACCCTAGTGCGCACTATCTCAATGAGGAGAGCTCATACCTCCCGCACTAGAGCCAAACTCTAAACATATCACAGTAACAACTTGTATACGAAATATATATATCAGCACGAAACTACATTACATGTACAAGTAGGTTGAAACCACACAATACATGCCTTAAATCCACAACTACTATAGGATGACAATGTCAAATCTTCAGAGCGTGATTCGTTACGCACTATAATAACATCATATATCAAATCTTTAGTGTGCGATTCGTTACACGCTATAACAGTATAATTCAATATTGAAACATAATCGCATAAGTCCATTACAAGTCTAAAATCATGCTTCAAACATAATATCAATGTTAAACACATGATTTAATCAATAATGCAATAGAAACGAAAATTAATTATATAACCTAATTAATTTCTCTAAGTTTCATATCTTAATCAAATGAACCCTAATTAACACGTGTTAAACAACATAACTTATTCATTACATGAATCAAATCAAAAGCTTACTTAGGTCATTGGATCAATATGATAGAATTTAATTAAAACATGATAATTAAATCCCTAAATTTTAAAACAACATCAAATGGTCCCAAATTAACATATGCTAGTATATAAGCCCTAGTCATTACAAATATCAAGTTAAAAACTTAATTAGGCCAATGGAACCATTAAATGGATTTTAATTAATCATTAAAATCTCTAGATTTTTATACTTATCCAAATGCACTCAAATTAAAGTATGTTAAGGAACATGCGAAAACTTAATTTAAAAGCATATTACAAGTTCATTTCATGTAAGGTATAACCATGGGAATTAATCTTTCACAAAAGAAAAATATTAAATAAAAAGTGCAATTCTTATTCAAATAATTTCAATTTAATATACGTTAACAAACATATCAAATCCAAACTTTCTAGCATGCCACAATTTAATTCTAAGTTATACATCATCATGAGAATTAAATTCTAACCATAGAAATTAATTAAATTAAATTCTAGGACTTAAATAAAAGCATGCATACAAGTTGTATAATCATGCAAAACACTCCATACAACACATATAAAATCCTAAAACATCCCCTACCTCATTTTGAGATGAAAATCTCAAAAGCCACCAAGATGAAACGGCTCCAAATCCGACAATACTTCGTGGTTTTGTCGGGGACAACGCCGTGAATATTAAACTCCAAAGAGGACCTACCAAAATCCTAACTTGACCTCAAACCTGAACTCAAAATTTGGCCAAAAATAGGTTCTAATAACGGGGAAAGATGCGTGTAGCCAAGACAAACACAAAACGCAAAGGCACTATGACTTTATAACAAAGGGAAGGAGGTTTAAATGAGAGGAGAAGGGCAGCAGCCCCCCTTGGGCTGCCATGGAAGCTTCAGGTCGTGCATGAAGAGAGGAGAAAGTGAGTTTTTGTAATGAACTGGTCATTTGCCTTCCTTTCTTTTTTCTTAAAATTTTACAAATGAATTTTTTTCGTTTAATTTTCTTTTCTGAGCTCTGTTCCGTATCGCTTAGTGTCATCTCGAGTGCTCAGAATTGATTTTTGAGACTCTTTCATGTGAATTGACAACTTCCTTTGAGGACCGAGTCATTTTCGCATTTTTCGTTTTTTGACACTATTCACTTTTCGTCATTTTCCCTATTTCGTCCTTTTCCCTATTTTGTCTTTTCCCTGTTTCACACTTTATTGGCGTAACCACACTTCTTGTGTTTGAAGTTGGTTTTTAACTTCATGTATCTCCATCTTGGGTGGTTTCCACGAAATACGTATCTTTACTTTTGCAAGAAAGTACTCTGGTTGCTCCCGGTGTCCATAGGGGCATGGATGCAAAGTTCTTTGAAATTATT
Organism: Cornus florida; assembly: GCF_030987335.1. Classification (NCBI taxonomy): domain Eukaryota; kingdom Viridiplantae; phylum Streptophyta; class Magnoliopsida; order Cornales; family Cornaceae; genus Cornus; species Cornus florida. Next base: position 70,922,442 of record NW_026775577.1, read on the forward strand.
TTCTTTTCTTGGGGTGTTTTTCATAAATATCTTTTGACGATATTTTATTTTAGGGGTTTTTAAAAATATATTTTGGGAAGATATTTTTATTCTGGGCCATAAGTGCAGTTTTCACTTTTTGGAGGGGCCATTGTGCAATTAATGAAAGTTATTGCAAAATGTCTTGTTTTGAGCCTGGTTCCTTGTACGGGATTCATTTTCACATTTTGTCGAGTTGTGTACTCTAGGAATTTTCTCCTGGTCGATGTTTCCCAGTTTCAGGGTTTCTAGCCCCGGTTTGCGCCAAACTTGTTTTGGGCATAACTTTTTGGTCTCAGTTTTCGACGCCGTTTCTTCCGTTGTTCATATTTTATCATTTCAAATCTTTTTCAATCACGAAGTTTTTCCATTTGAGCGCGTCTGCTCAAATTTTACTTTTTCGAACCCGACGGGGCCCATTCGGGGCACTTTTTGAGATTTCTATAAAAAGGGGGTGAAATATTTCATTTTTCATCTTCTCCCCTCTTCATACACGACCTGGAGCTCCCATGGTAGCCCAAGGGGTGCTGCCATCTTCTCCCTCCTCTTTTGGTTCACTTTCCCTTGATGGAAAGTCTTCGGCCTTAACGTTTGTTGTTCCCCTCGCCGTGCTCTACCTTTCCCCCCTTATTAGAATTTAGTTTTGACCATTTCTTAAGTTTGGTTTTGAGGTCAAGTTATGATTTTGATGGGGCTTTCATGGGGGTTATGGTCACGGCGTTGTCCCCGACAAAACCTAGTAGTTTCATCAGATTCGGAGCCATTCCATTTTGATGGCATTCGAGATTTTCATCTCAAATTGAGGTAGGAGATGTTCTAGGTTTAAATTCTTGTTATATAGCATGCTTGTGATGCTTATAATACTTGTTTGCATGATTAAATATAAAATCTAGAGATTTTATTATTTATTTTTCTTGTACGGGATCTAATTTTTTCAGTTGCTCATGACTTGGTTTAAACATGTAGCATGATTTTATATTGCCCCTTGATATGCTTATTGTTGTGTATTAAAATTGGAACATTTGAATAAGTATTAAAGATTTTATTAAATATTTATCTTAGGTGAAAGATTAATTCACATGGCCTTAACTAGCTTAAAATCAATATGTGTTAGCATATTAAATTAGGCCTTAGCATGCTCTCCAACATAGTTGAATTTGAAAGTGATTGGAGGTGTTTTGAAAATTAGTAATTATTAATTAATTTGCCCCGAGTGCACTATTCACTCTATTTAAATTCTGACTTGATATTCTTGATTTACATGCCATATAGCTTCACATATATTTGATTTAGAATATTCGGTTAGGTTTTGAAACCTTTTATTTATTTAAATTCCATGTTTAAGATTTAATCCTCATGGTGATATACAACTTGGAATTGTATTGTGGCATGCTAGAAAATTAAGTTTTGGTATGGTTGTTCACATGTGTTAAATTGGGATTTATTGCATGAGAATTGCAACTTTTGTTTTATATTTAACTTTAGTGAAAGTTTAATTCACATGGTCTGAAATAGAATGAAATAAGCTTGTAATGTGATATTACATTAATCCTTGGCATGTTCTCTAAGATATGTTAAATTGAGAGCATTTGGTTAAGTTTGAAAATCTAGAGATTTTAATTAAAAGAATTAATTAAAATCTATTTTGTGGTCCCATCAGCTTAATTATGATTTTAACTTGATATTTGTATTGGCTATGACTTGTTTACTAGTATATATTAATTGTGGACCATTTTAAGTTGCTTTAGAACTTGGTAATTAAATTAGCATGATTTAATTAGAGTTCTACTTTGTTGTTCCAATAACCTAATTGAGTTTTAGAATGGACATAGGTGATGACCTTGCCATACCCTTTAACATGTATTAAATTGAGGTTAATTGAAATTGAATCAAAAATCTAGAGAATTTAATTGTGTTTATCTATTTAAATTCTATCAATTTGCTCCATGATCTAGTTGTGTTTTAGAAGTGGTTTCTACATTCAAATCATGGACTTAGACTTGTTGTATATTCATTTGGTTATATTTTGAACATTGGATAACATAGTTGCTATGTTTGTGCTCATGAGAATATGTTTTTCTTATTGAATAAATTGTTGCCTTGTGTAATGATTTACACATTTCGTATTTAACATCATTCATGCATAGCGTGTAACGAATCGCACACTGAAGATTCGACATTCATCACATCATATTAGTTATGGACTTAGAGCATGTATTGTACAGGTTTCCAAATTTAGTTGTGCTTGGTAGATAGTTGATTATCTTGCATATTCCTGTTGATATAGGCGTTGTTGCACAACTTGTTGATTTTGGAAACTTGGGGATGTCGTTGTTTGGCTATGGCTAGGACATGGTTCTAGTACGGGGGATAGTCCCTCTATATATAGTCCAGTGCACACATAGGGAGGTTACCCATGCGCTACTAACCCTAAACTAACTATGTTGTCAGTCTAATCCGGCGTGACATCCGAGTATCCACTTTGTTTGACTTCGCATTTCATTTTCAAGTTGATAACTAGATGATGTTGTAACTTATTGTTCCTTATTTGTCGTTCCATTTTAAGTTACATGATGTTAACTTTGCGAAATTGTGCTTTATGCGTTGTATTGGAAGTCCCAATGTTGGTTAAATTACATCGATATTGAAAATTGTGTTTTGATGTTCTAACATAGCTTAGGATTGATCCTATTGATTCATTTAGAACTTAGACGTTAGGTGGCATGAATCACCACTGTTATTTTGTGCTTTAGATTCTAAGTTGATGGCTTTGAGAACTTACACCTTATTGCATTGTATAACATGCTCTTTTGTTGTTGAATTGCATGGATAATGTGATTCTTGTTAACTTGTATTCAAATATGCTTTTGTCATGTTATATGTATTACTCTAGACCTAATTCAATTGTATTGAAAATGCAATTCATGTTAATCTATGCTCAAGCATTCTTCTTGTCGTGTTCCTAGATTATCCCAACCATGATTCGTTTCATACACGTATGTGTATCATGATTTTTGTTGCTTAGACTCTAAGGTAGCTTAGGATGCTCCCCGAGTCTCATTTGGATATAGACGTTAGGTGGCATGAGCCCCTTTAACATGTTTCACCTTAAAATGATAAATTTGTAAAATGCTAGGTCGATGCATGCTCATCTCCTACGAGTAGCTTTATGTTACTCACCCCTACGATACTAGGGTTTATTTTAGGTACGAAGACTTGGTTTGTGACGCCTAGCATTCCTTGGATGTCGTGTAGCTTTCAAGTTTCCATTTCATGCAAATGTTAGCATGAAATGTCATTTTGTAGACTTATATGTCAAAATATGTATATTTGATTCTATGTATGTAATGTGTACTTAAGTACACTCCTTTCAATGTATTTGATATGTATGAGATGAGGCCGAAGGCCAATGAATATTATATTGTATTCTATGTACTTTTTAACTTCATGAAATATTGTGAAAATCTTGAAAAATCGCAAGTCATTGCTTCACCATGGTTGCATTGGGTGTGGGAATTCCATTCTCATTCTTTCATAGGGTCTCATAAATCATGTTTGAAGTGTTGCCAAGGGCCAAACGGTCATTTGATCCTATTTTGTATTTTTTGATTCCGAGTTTTCATTCCAAGTTCCATTTTTGCCTTTTTGCCCGTTGGGGAGTCGGATTTTGTATCGGTGATATTTTTAAATTGTGGACCATTGTAACACGTCCAAATAGGTAAGTTACGTTTGCGTGCATGGTCGTTTCCGGGCAAAACTTTATCGTTTGTGTTTTGAGCCTCTTGTGAATTCATTTCGCATTTTTTTTGCATATTCTAATCTAGGGGCATTATGGACCTTTCACATCAGTTTTATTTCTTTCTTTCAATATGGTTGAATAGAAAACGTGATTTGGGGGGGGGGGGGTTTTCTTTTTAATGTTTTTCCAGAAAATGTCGTCTTGGTGCCGGAAATCGATCACAAAGTTCAGCTTTCAGTTTTCTATTTAGCTGCTTTTTCGACCCTCTGGACCAGATTTCTTGGGAGGGCATTTTGGGCATTTTACATTGTTTTTTTTTTTTGAATTCTCTCAGGAGTCACATAGAAAACTCAATTTTGAGGGGGGTTTCTTCTCTGTATTTTTGCCAAAAAGTTCACCTATTCCTCCAAATTCAGCCCATGTTCCGGATTTTTTTGAAAAACAAACCACATAGCAGCTTTTGGGCTGCTACCAGCCATGGTGCACTTAGCGCACGCGCATGGGCGCACGCATGGGCATGCGCATGGGGCTGTCATGGCCTCTCGTTGGGCCGCCGCAACATCAATTCTTCTTTTGGGCTTTTGTCTTTCTTCCGGACTCCGATTGAAGTGAATTTTTTTTTGAACTTGGCTAATTTTTCGCTATCTTTCTAACGGTTTGCTCGTTGCACCCGGTTCTTCCTGAATAATTACCAGGTTACCCTTCTTGCTTTAAGTGCTCCTTTTTCTTCGTCATACCGTTTCTCCTTCGTCTGGACTCCGAATCATGCGATTCTTGAGTCCATCTTGATTAGTTTTTCATTGTCCTTCCAGCGGTGTGCTCAGTGGCACCCGAATCTATAGTTTTCAGAAATGAATATTTTGCCCCTGGGGGCTTATTTGTCATATTTTCGATCTTTTGCTTCTGCATCAGTTCTTGTTGAGTTCCATGACCTCATGGAAGGTCACTTTGACTTCTTAGAGTCTTGTTTTCTGTTTTCGCTTCCGTATTCGGATCCGTTATCGGATCATCCTTACGGTTCATCATAAGACATGCTGGCCTAAAAACCAAGGTCGTCACAGGTGGTATCAGAGCATCCGGGTTCGAAAACCTTAGGATGACGGGTTTTGGGTGCATATCATACTTTTGTTGGTGTACCTTGATTTATTTATATGCCTATGATAACATGTTTTGGTATTATTACATGTTTACGTGCTTTGTTTGATAACATGCTCGGTGTGATGACATATTTTCTGTACTTATATGCTTATGTGTTTAAAAGCATCTTTGTTTGACATGTTTGCTTATGTGGCACCTTGAGTAGATAGTCCATTGCTATGATGCATGCTAGCTGTTTACTTTTATGTCAGGTTTTGGTATTGTCTTTTAGGATCTGTGGTATCCCTTGGATGCGTTCTTGTTTCACGAGTTTCTTCCATGGATAGGAGAAATTCATTCTGTGAGGACCCATGTAGGGAACCTTCTTATCTGTTCTGTTGGTTGATACGAGTGAGGCTCATGTGAGCGTAGACGACTGCGATTCATTTCCTTTTCCTTGTCTGGTGGAGTGAGACGTGGGCCAGGGAGGCACCGTTTCATTTCCTTTTCCATTGTGGCTTTTAGATATAAGGCCTTAAGCATAATGGTGCCAGTGTCATTGTTGTCAGAGTTTTGGGATTAGTTACCCCAACTCTCGCAGATGCCTGGTTCCCACGGTGCTTTTGGTAATGATCATTTTTGACATTGATGTCATTTGTATCGAAAAGTTCCTTTCCGGAGCATGTTACGAACTAGTGCCTTATACTGTTATGCTACCTTACTGACGAGTAAGTGTGGGCGAGTTCTGGTCACTGTTCGTACTACCTTGTTACTCTCTTCTTCTATCATGTTTCAATGTTTTGTTGTCTTAGGATTCTCTCGGTAGTTGACTATGAGGTGTTGCCTCAATTAATGGTTTCGTGTTCCTTCAGTTGATCTTTAGACTTCAGGATTTGTCCTTCAGTTCGTTGTGAGCTATCCTTTGATTTGTCCTTCAGTTCGTTGTGAGCTATCCTTTGATTTGACCTTTTGTTCGGTCATTATTCTGTTCTCTCTGGTACCTTCCTAATTTCGGGGACGAAATTCCTTTAAGGAGGGTAGGTTGTAATGACCCGGTCATTTGCCTTCCTTTATTTTTTCTTGAAATTTTACGAATGAATTTTTTTCATTTCATTTTCTTTTCTGAGCTATGTTTCGTGTCGTTTAGTGTCATCTTGAGTGCTCAGAATTGGTTTCTAAGACTCTTTCATGTGAATTGACAACTTCCTTTGAGGACCGAGTCATTTTCGCATTTTTCGTTTTTCGACACTATTCATTTTTCGTCATTTTCTCTATTTCGTCCTTTTCCCTATTTTGTCTTTTCCTCGTTTGACATTTTATTAGCGTAACCACACTTCTTGTGTTCGGAGTTGGTTTTTGACTTCATGTATCTCCATCTTGAGTGGTTTCCACGAAATACTTATCTTTACTTTTACAAGAAAGTACTCTGGTTGCTCCCGGTGTCCATAGGGGCATGGATGCAAAGTTCTTTGAAATTATTTTCTTTTCTTGGGGTGTTTTTCGTATATATCTTTTGACGATATTTTATTTCAGGGGTTTTTAAGAAAATATTTTTGGAAGATATTTTTATTCTAAGCCATAAGTGTAGTTTTCACTTTTTGGAAGGGCCATTATGCAATTAATGAAAGTTATTGCAAAATGTCTTGTTTTGAGCCTAGATCCTCGTATGGGATTCATTTTCACATTTCATTGTGTACTCTTGGAATTTCTTCCTGGTCGATGTTTTCCAGTTTCAGGGTTTCTGGCCCTAGTTTGCGCTAAACTTGTTTTGGGCAAAACTTTCTGGTCGGGACTCAGTTTTTGACGCCGTTTCTTCCGTTGTTCATGTTTTATCATTTTGAATCTTTTATGTTAATGAAGTTTTGCCATTTGAGGGCGTCTGCTCAAATTTTACTTTTTCGGTCCCGACGGGGCCCGTTCGGGGCACTTTTTGAGATTTCTATAAAATGGGGGTGAGATATTTCATTTTTCATCTTCTCTCCTCTTCATGCACGACCTGGAGCTCCCATGGTAGCCCAAGGGGTGCTGCAATCTTCTCTCTCCTCTTTTGGTTCACTTTTCCATGATGGAAAGTCTTCGGCCTTAACGTTTGTTGTTCCCCTCGCCGTGCTCTACCTTTCCTACCTTATTAGAATTCAGTTTTGACCATTTCTTGAGTTTAGTTTTGAGGTCAAGTTATGATTTTGATGGGGCTTTCATGGGGGTTATGTTCACGGCGTTGTCCCCGACAAAACCTAGTAATTTCGTCAGATTCGGAGCCATTCCATTTTGATGGCATTTGAGATTTTCATCTCAAATTGAGGTAGGAGATGTTTTAGGTTTAAATTCTTGTTATATAGCATGCTTGTGATGCTTATAATACTTGTTTGCATGATTAAATATAAAATCTAGAGATTTTATTATTTATTTTTCTTGTACAGGATCTAATTTTCCCGGTTGCTCATGACTTGGTTTAAACATGTAGCATGATTTTATATTGCCCCTTGATATGCTCATTGTCGTGTATTAAAATTGGAACATTTGAATAAGTATTAAAGATTTTATTAAATATTTATCTTAGGTGAAAGATTAATTCACATGGCCTTAACTAGCTTAAAATCAATATGTGTTAGCATATTAAATTAGGCCTTAGCATGCTCTCTAACATAGTTGAATTTGAAAGTGATTGGAGGTGTTTTGAAAATTAGTAATTATTAATTGATTTGCCCTGAGTGCACTATTCACTCTATTTAAATTCCGACTTGATATTCTTGATTTACATGCCATATAGCTTCACATATATTTAATTTAGAATATTCGGTTAGGTTTTGAAACCTTTTATTTATTTAAATTCCATGTTTAAGATTTAATCCTCATGGTGATATACAACTTGGAATTGTATTGTGGCATGCTAGAAAATTAAATTTTGGTATGGTTGTTCATATGTATTAAATTGGGATTTATTACATGAGAATTGTAACTTTTGTTTTATATTTAACTTTAGTGAAAGTTTAATTCACATGGTCTGAAATAGAATGAAATAAGCTTGTAATGTGATATTACATTAGTCCTTGGCTTGTTCTCTAAGATATGTTAAATTGAGAGCATTTGGTTAAGTTTGAAAATCTAGAAATTTTAATTAAAAGAATTAATTAAAATCTATTTTGTGGTCCCATTAGCTTAATTAAGATTTTAACATGATATTTGTATTGGCCATGACTTGTTTACTAGTATATATTAATTGTGGACCATTTGAAGTTGCTTTAGAACCTTGGTAATAAAATTAGCATGATTTAATTAGAGTTCTACTTTATTGTTCCAATAACCTAATTGAGTTTTAGAATGGACATAGGTGATGACCTTGCCATGCCCTTTAACATGTATTAAATTGAGGTTAATTGAAATTGAATCGAAAATCTAGAGAATTTAATTGTGTTTATCTATTTAAATTCTATCAATTTGCTCCATGATCTAGCTGTGTTTTAGAAGTGGTTTCTATATTCAAATCATGGACTTAGACTTTTTGTATATTCATTTGGTTATGTTTTGAACATTGGATAACATAGTTGCTATGTTTGTACTCATGAGAATATGTTTTTCTTATTGAATATATTGTTGCCTTGTGTAATGATTTGCACACTTCGTATTTAACATCATTCATGCATAGCGTGTAACGAATCGCACACTGAAGTTTCGACATTCATCACATCATATTAGTTGTGGACTTAGAGCATGTATTGTATAGGTTTTCAAATTTGGTAGTGCTTGGTAAATAGTTGATTATCTTGCATATTCCTGTTGATATATGCATTGTTGCACAACTTGTTGATTTTAGAAACTTGGGGATGTTGTTGTTTGGCTATGGCTAGGACGTGGTTCTAGTACGGGGGATAGTCCCTCTATATATAGTCTAGTGCGCACATAGGGAGGTTACCCATGGGCTAGTAAACCAAAAGTAACTATGTTGTCGGTCTGATCCGGCGTGACGTCCCGAGTATCCACTTTGTTTGACTTCGCATTTCATTTTCAAGTTGATAACTAGATGATGTTGTAACTTGTTGTTCCTTATTTGTCATTCCATTTTAAGTTACATGATGTTAACTTTGCGAAATTGTGCTTTATGCGTTGTATTGGAAGTCCCAATGTTGGTTAAATTACATCGATATTGAAAATTGTGTTTTGACGTTCTAACATAGCTTAGGATTGATCCCATTGATTCATTTACAACTTAGACGTTAGGTGGCATGAACCACCACTATTATTTTGTAATTTAGATTCTAAGTTGATGGCTTTGAGAACTTATACCTTATTGCATTTTATAACATGCTCTTTTGTTGTTGAATTGCATGGATAATGTGATTCTTGTTAACTTGTATTCAAATATGCTTTTGTCATGTTATATGTATTACTCTAGACCTAATTCAATTGTATTGAAAATACAATTCATGTTAATCTATGCTCAAGCATTCTTCTTGTCGTGTTCCTAGATTATCCCAACCATGATTCGTTTCATACACGTATGTATATCATGATTCTTGTTGCTTAGACTCTAAGGTAGCTTAAAATGCTCCCCGAGTCTCATTTGGACATAGACGTTAGGTGGCATGAGCCCCTTTAACATGTTTCACCTTAAGGTAATAAATTTGTAAAATGCTAGGTCGATGCATGTTCATCTCCTACGAGTAGCTTTATGTTACTCACCCCTACTATACTGGGGCATATTTCAGGTACGAAGACTTGGTTCGTGACGCCTAGCATTCCTTGGATGTCATGTAGCTTTCAAGTTTCCATTTCATGCAAATGTTAGCATGAAATGTCATTTTGTAGACTTATATGTTAAAATATGTATATTTGATTCCATGTATGTAATGTATACTTAAGTACACTACTTTCAATGTATTTGATATGTATGAGATGAGGCCGGAGGCCAATGAACATTATATTGTATTCTATGTACTTTTTAACTTCATGAAATATTGTGAAAATTTTAAAAAATCGCAAGTCATTACTTCACCATGGTTGCATCAGGTGTGGGAATTCCATTCTCATTCTTTCATAGGGTCTCATAAATCATGTTTGAAGTGTGGCCAAGGGCCAAACGGTCATTTGATCCCGTTTTGTATTTTTGGATTTTGAGTTTTCATTCCAAGTTCCATTTTTGCCTTTTTGCCCGTTTGGGGCTCGGATTTTGTATCGGTGGTATTTTTAAGTTGTGGACTATTGTAGCACGTCCAAATTGGTAAGTTACGTTTGCGTGCATGGTCGTTTCCAGGCAAAACCTTATCGTTTGTGTTTTGAGCCTCTTGTGAATTCATTTCGCATTTTTTTTGCATATTCTGATCTAGGGGTATTATGGACCTTTCACATCGGTTTTATTTCCTTCTTTCAACATGGTTGAATAGAAAATGTGATTTTGGGGGGAGTTTATTTTTCATGTTTTTCCAGAAAATGTCATCTTGGTGCCGGAAATCGATCACAAAGTTTAGCTTTCAGTTTTCTATTTAGCTGCTTTTTCGACCCTCAGGACCAGATTTCTTGGGAGGGCATTTTGGGCATTTTACATTGCATTTTTTTTTTAATCCTGTTGAAACTCATGTAGAAAACTCAATTTTGAGGGGGGTTTCTTCTCTGTGTTTTTGCAAAAAGGTTCATCTAGGCCTCCAAATTCAGCCTCTGTTCCGGATTTTTCTGAAAAACAAACCACATAGCAGCTTTTGGGCTGATGCCAGCCATGGTGCACTCAGCGCGCACACAGCGTGCATGGGCGCACGCTTGGGCATGCACATGGGGTTGTCATGGCCTCTCGTTGGGCCGCCGCGACGTCAATTCTTCTTTTGGGCTTTTCTCCTTCGTCTGGACTCCGATTCAAGTGAATTTTTTTTTGAACTTGACTAATTTTTCGCTGTTTTTCTAACGGTGTGCTCGGTTGGATCCGATTCTTCCTGGATAATTACCAGTTTACCCTTTTTGCTTTAAGTGCTCCTTTTTATTCGTCATGCTGTTTCTCCTTCGTCTGGACTCCGAATCATGCGATTCTTGAGTCCATCTTGATTAGTTTTTCGTTATCCTTCCAGCGGTGTGCTCAATGGCACCCGAATCTACAGTTTTCAGAAATGACTATTTTGCCCTTGGGGGCTTATTTGTCATATTTTCGATCTTTTGCTTCCACATCAGTTCTTGTTGAGTTCCACAACCTCATGGAAGTCACTTTGACTTCTTAGAGTCTTGTTTTCTGTTTTCGCTTCCGCATTCGGATCCGTTATCGGATCATCCTTACGGTTCATCACAGGACACGCTGGCCTAAAAACCAAGGTCGTCACAGTTTTCAATTTTATAACCCCCTATTTATAGTAAAACCTTAAAAGTGCCCCGTAAGGGCCCCGTCGAATTCGGAAAAGTGAAATTTGAGCAGAAGTGCTCAAACGGTGAAACTTTGTGAACGAAAAAGATTCAAAATGAGAAAATATGAATAACGGAAGAAACAACATTAAAAACTGAGTTACCAGCAGAAAGATATGCCCCGAACAAGTTCGGCGGCAACTAGGGCCAGAAACCCTGAAACTAGAGAAAAACGACCAGAATGAAATTCTAAGAGTACATGACTTAACGATATGTGAAAATGAATCCCGTATAAGAACCCAGGCTCCAAACGAGGTATTTTTGCAATAACTTTCATTAATTTGACAATGACCCCTCCAAAAAGTGAAAACTGCACTAATGCCCCAAAATGAAAATATCTTCAAAAAATATTTTCTTAAAAACCCCTGAAATAAAATATCTTCAAAAGATATTTATGAAAAACACCCCAAGAAAAGAAAAAGATTCTGAAAAACTGCGCATCCATGCCCCTACGAACATCGGGAGCAACCAGAGTACTTTCTTACAAAAGTAAAGATACGTATTTCGTGGAAACCACTTAGGATGAAGGTACGTGAAGTCAAAAACCAACTCCAAGCACGAAAAGTAAGGTTATGCCAAAAAGTGACAAACGGGGAAAAGACAAAATAAGAAAAAAGACGAAATAGGGAAAAGGACGAAAAGTGAATAGTGTCAAAAAACGAAAAATGTGAGAATGATTCGGTCCTCAAAGAAAGTTGTCAATCCAAGGAAAATAGTCTCAAAAATCATTCCAGAGCACTCGAGACGACACTAAGTGATGAAAATCTGAACTCAGAAAGGAAAAGAAGTACGAAAAAAAATATCCGTGAAAATCTGAGAAAAGGGAAAGGAAGAAAAATGACCGGGCCATTACAGCCTACCCTCCTTAAAGGGATTTCATCCCCGAAATCAAGAACAGATAAAAGAGAACTAAACAAGATCCAAGCAAGATCAAACCAAAGGACAAACCATAAGGTGCGAAAAGACAACCTCAAAAACCTGAAGGTGTTCCGAAAGAACGCAAACCCAAAAACTGAGTGACAATCCCCAAACGAGTCGGCGTATTAACTCAATGTCAATCACCGAGAGAATCCTAAGACAATGACAAGTCAAATCAAAACAGATGGCTAAGAATGACATAGTAGTACGAATAATAACCAGAACCCGCCCACACTTACTCGTCAGTAAGGTAGCATGACAGTATAAGGCACTAGTTCATAACATGCCCTCATCAGATAAACCTAGAAAGAAAATTTTCGATACAAATGACATCAATGTCGAAAGTGATCATTACCAAAAACATTACGGGAACCAGGCATCCGCGAGAGTTGGGGTAGCTAATCCCAAAACTCTAACAACAATGTCATTAGCACCATTACGCTTAAGGCCTTAAATCCCTAACGTTGGCATAACTAATGACCCCCACATTTGAAAATGCAACAACAACAACACCAGTCCTAAATCCACAGCCTGACAAGTCTGTGCCCTCAAGCCAATGGATTGGACCCACAAAACCAAAACTCTAAGCACAGATCTAAAGTAGACCTACCGTAAGGCTATATACAGAAGACAAAACATTGGATCAAAATCCCTATACTGGACAACCAAAACCTCAAAACACTAGTCTACAACGTAGCTCATGCATAACAATCCCGACAACCAAGGTCACAAAACCCCAACATAAGTGCAGGAAAGATAAAACAGTACAAACCAAATACTCACATAGTGTATGTTTATAAAATTAAATGACATAATCAAATAATATCTTAGTACTAAGCATAGTACACATAAGATAAACCAAATAAACCACCTATCGCATAGGGTTAAACAAATAGCAACACGCTATACACCACCAACGACACAAATGGTAAACAGATACAGTATAAGCAAACGTATCATATACATCCTCATACAACTACCATATAATCATACATCCTAAACATGTTCCTAAGGCATGCCCGAAAATATTGGGGCTCATAAACATGTAAAAGTGATCATACAAATAGCAAGTTCGTAAAATCAACAGAAATGTATGGAATGCCTCTCAAAAGACACCACCATAACTACATCACAAAGAGATAAAAGAAAATGAGACGAAATGATGCCTCCGTGGCCTACGTCTTATCTCTCCAGATGGAGACTACAACCATACGCTCATCTAAGCCCTAATAAGAAGACTCTCTATGAGTCAAGACTGTGACACTATATGCGTGAAAAGGCAACGAGATCAATAATAACACGAGTTATTATGATCAAATACAACTCACGCTATGAATGCATCAAATAAATAGCACATCAATGTATGCAATATACAGTCATGCTAAAGCAATTAAAGAAAGCTGTTTAAAACAGTCAAGCACTTAAGCAAATAAATATACATGTCAAACAAAGATGCTTTTAAACACATAAGCATATAAGCATAGAAACATGTCATAATACCAAACGTGTTATCAAGGAACACATAAACATGATATAATACTGAAACATATCATCAAAGGCATGTGAAAATATCAAAGTACATCAACAAAAGCATGATATGCACCCAAAACCCGTCGTCCAAGGTATTCAAACCTAGGAGCTCCGATACCACCTGTGACGGCCCTAGTTTTTAGGCCAATGCGTTAGTGATGAACCGAAAGGATGATCCGATAACGGATCCGAAATGTGAAAATGAAAATGGAAAACAAGACTCTAAGAAGTCAAAGTAACCTTCCATGAGGTCGTGGAACTCAATGAGAACTGATACGGAAGCAAAAGGTCAAAAATATGACAAATAAGCCCCCAGGGGCAAAATAGTCATTTTACATAGAAATGACGTCCCTAGAATGTAAATTATTCTCGAGACACATCAATGACTTCCCATGAAGTCACGGCACTTAAAAGAAAGTAGCGGAAGCGAATTACAAGAAAATCGGACAAAAATAGCCCCAAGGGAAAAAATGGTTATTTCTACAAAAATATAAAATCAGGTGCTACCGAGCACACCACTGGGAAGACAGCAAAAAATTAATCAAGTTAGACTCAAGAATCACTTGATTCGGAGTCCGGATGGAAGAGAACAGTCAAAATAAAGTTTTGACGTCGCCGCGGCCATGAATAGTAACCTGGGCAAAATGCTGAAGTTCGTGTGCCGTTTTGAGGTACTAAATGATGTTTTCTGGAAAAACACGAAGAAGAAACCCCTATTAAAATAATTTTTCCAGTTGACCATGTCAAAAGAAAATTTTATTTTTAACGTAAAATCCCCGAAATGCCCTTACAACAGACTTTTTCAAATAGTGCAAAAGCGCACAGGAAATCAGATTTGACGCTGGGTTTTTCGGGTTCGAGATGACATTTTCTAGAAAAATATTGTGAAGAAATCCTCCCTAAAATCACGCTTTCTATGTGACCATGTCAAGACCGGAATTTATTTTTCTAAGGAAATTCCTGAAATGCCCCTAGAATAGTCTAGACCAAGAGGGTAAAAAGCCACTATAGGATCTGAGATCGGAAATGGGCTACCAAACGAATTTTTCTGGAAAAACACAAAGAAGAAACCCCTCCCAAAATCAAATTTTCTACCCCACACGATGGACGGAAATAAATAAAATGCACTGTGAAGTGGCCAAAATGCCCCTCCAAGAAATTTGAACAAGAGGTCCTAAAAGCTGCTAACTAAAAATCAGAAAGCTGAACTTTGCGATGGATTTCCGGCACTAAGATAACATTTTCTGGAAAAACACGAGAAAAAAACCCCCTAAAATCACGTTTTCTAAGTGACCATGTCAAGACCGGAATTTAATTCCCGAAGGGAAACCCCAGAATGACATAAAATAATATTATGCAATAAAATTGAAAAATGATTCCATAGGAGGCTCAAATCACAAAGGAAAGGGTTTTTCCCGGAAACGATCTTGCACGCAGGCGTAACATACCTAATTAGATGTGCTACAATGGTTCACGGCTTAAAAATACCACCGATGCAAAATTTGACCCCCCCAACGGCTAAAAGGGCGAAAATGCACATAAAATGGAAAATTTGAAATTTAAAATTGACAAATGATTTTAAATTACTGTTTGGCCCTTGGCCACACTTCATGCATGATTAATGAGACCTAGTGCAGGTGCCAGAACACACTTTGCACCACCCGATTTGAAAATGAACCCTTAAAGGCTCGGTTTCTACTATTTTAGCCCTAAATGCAATATATGAACTAAAATGTAAAAATGAAAACTAAATGGTGTTTGGCCATTGGACACACCTCACGTATGGAAAATGAATGCTAAAGGATGAATTTCACACAAAATGCACACACTGGTGCGAGAATGACATATCAAAACCCTAGTTTTCATACTTTTCTCAATAAAGGCAAAATTCAACATTCATAAATATTCATGGATTTTAAATAAAGTTTGGCCCTTGGCCACAAATTATATACATGGAATGAAAATCAAAAAGTGTGCTTAGGCACACATTACAAGTTTAGAATCAAATATACACATTTGACAAATAAGGCTACAAATGGCATTTCAAGCCAACCTTTACAAGAATGGAACCTTCAAGTCCACAAATCATCCAAGCATGATGAAAATCTCAACCTTGATTCCTATACCTGAAATATGCCCCAGTAACTTTGGGGTGAGTAACATAAAGCTACTCGTAGGAAATGAGCATGCATCGACCTAACGTTTTACATGTTTGCATGATTTAAACATCGTGGTTCATTCCACCTAGTGTCTATGTCAAAGGTGAGACTCAGGAAGCATCCTAAGCTGCCTAAGATCATTTCTAGCATAAAACATATCATTCATGCAATTCAAACAACATAGGAGCATGCTATACAAAGCGACAAAATGTAGATTCTCAAAGTCATCAACTTGAAATCTAAAATGTGTAAACAACTCAATATAACCATTTAGCATAAATTGGAGTTTCTAGTACCACACGTCAAGACATAGATCCTCAAAGTAATCAACCTGAAATCTAAAAGTGTGTAAACGACTAAAGTGGGTCATGCCACCTAACGTCAATGTTCCAAATGAATCTATAGGATCATTCCTAAATCACATTTGAACAATATAGCATAGATGTGCTTAACAACATCAAAATTTATAATGATCCATTAAAAATTATGAAACATGAATGTACTTAACCACATCAAAACCTGTAATGATTAATTAGAAACCATAATGCCTGAATGTACTTGTTGCCCAAGTATAGATTTTAGAGGGGGGGTGAATGGAGTCTGTGGCAAACAATGACCAATTTTTCGATTTGTAAATTCTACTAAACCCTTCTAACAATTATGCTATAATCAAGTTATAACCATAAGCAATTAATAGCAATAATATAAAGGAGATAAGGGAAGAGAGATTGCAAACATTCACACGGCGATTTTAGCGAGGTTCGGAAACTCCTGCTCCGCGGCTCAAGACCCCTCTTGAGATTACCCAATCCACTATGGCACCTCCTTATGGGTGGAGAGCAAACCTTTACATGAAACAACTCTTTGCTTCACTTTGCTAAGAGACAACCTTTCTTAGTCTTCCTTTAGGTCACACCAACCCTCACAAATTGAAGCTAGCTTGTTTCTTCTTTCTTGGGCCACACCAGCCCTTACAAATGAAGATCAAATTTGTTGCATACAAATATATCTCTCAAAGATTGATATGCAAATATTAGCTCACAACTTTCAGCTCACTCTAGAGTATATATATGAATAGATTTGAAGCTCAACACTCTATGAATGATATGGGATGAGAGAGTATGATATAAATGAAGAACAAAAGCTCTTTGGATGCTATATAATGTTTCTCAATTGTAGCAACACTTAATCCCGAAGTCCCCAACTCTATTTATAGAGTTCTGATGAAGCTATTAAAAAATATAGCTGTTGTGCACAGATTTCAAGGCAAAATAGCCGTTCAGATTCAGATCTGGCCAAGGTTCGGTCGACCGAAATGAAACACCCTTGTGTTTCGATCATCCAAAATAGTTTTAAGCTTGGTCATCATCCTCTCAGTACTCTTGGTTCGGTAGACTGAAATAAAACCCTTTTTCTGTTTCAGTAGACCGAAATGGTTCAGGTTGGCCATGATTCCTTATTTCAGTAAACTGAAATATAATGGTCCTAAATTTCGGTAGACCGAAATAGACCTGCTGCCTCATGAATTGTTCTAAGTTAATAGATTAGACAGTGCTCTACAGGACATCTGCACAGACCTTATTTCCATTGAAAACATTTAACTAAATGTCTTACTTTAAGTTTACAATGTAAATAAGGAAGTACCCCCCATTTGGATTCAATAAAAAATACTAGAAAATTAAAATCCAACTAAATCAAAATGTAGAAATTTAGTCGTAGTACAAATTTGGATTTCCGACAGTTTTGGTAAAATTGAATCCTTATGTAAACCAATGTAGACTTGTCAAAAATTCTGATAAAATCAGTTTAGGCTAGTTTAAGTATAAAGAGTTATTACCGGGAAAAATTATTTTGAAATAATCATTATTTCAAAAATCCATTTTTCACACTTAGCCAAAAACACAGTTTTTCATGACACGCATTCTGGGGTCCTAATGTCTGTTACCAACTCAAGGTAATGAAGGCTTCTCATGCCTTAATTGTTGACCAATATGAATTATATGAATGATGTGCATGGTCTTAGCATTTCTAGCACAAGTGATGAGTTCTTTCAAAGCTTATGAAGGCTTGAACTAACTCATTCTTTAGTAATGACTTCATATACAATTATATATGAATGAAGTGCATAGTCTATTGCTAATGGATATAGGAGCATATGAATGATGATATAATATGCGTGGTCCTATAGAGATGAGCTTCAAATAGATTCATAAATACTTTGACATTGAATCCTAAACACTCACCATCCTATCTACCATTTTTTTCAAGCTTTGTCCATGAGGCTTTGAGGTAGACTTGTTTTTTTCCTTCCTTTGAGTTACTTTATTGCTCATTGTAGTCCAAACTATCTTTGGATGGACTTTGCATTTGGTTCTTTGCAACTTCATGTCTTCTTTGTTTCCACTGCTTTCCTTGATATGATCTTGAATAATAGAATACTTGGACTGATCTTTCGTGCTTCATTGAGGTCATCCTTTGAATATGAATAATCTATAATACTCAATGTAAACATTAGTCCTTAAACACCATTAATGGTTTGTTATCATCAAAACCTCTAGATTGTCCTTGGATGGAATCCTTAAGGTCAACAATCTCCCTCTTTTTTATGATGACAAAACATTGATGTGTTCATGAGCAAGTGGAGTAGCATTTGAAAAATGCTCCCCCTATCAAAGTGCATTCAATGAACATAATGTTATAAAATAGCATGCTTGTACATTCTTCATGAATTTTAGACATTAACATGCATATTAGATTATTTTCCTATTCAAGAGATTTCTACAAATCTCTCCCTATCAACATGCTTCCATTAAAAGACATATATGATTCATTTGACATGTAAGCACAATGAGATAATGATATATATATAGCATCAAGCATTTGAATCACATCATACATATTTCTCCCCCTTTGTCATCTTAAAAAGGTGGGAGGCCTAAACAACTTCATTTAGCATTTATCATTAAGTATAGTGAAGTGATGACATCAGAAATTGGCAATATAGTGGTAATGACTATAATATGCTTTGGAGTGAAACATATAAGCAATTATATCATAAGATACCAATTTCATTGATAGCATGAGTTCAAAGATCATTAAGGTTCATGATATATACAAAAGTATACATAAGACATAAACCAAAGAATGAAACATAAACTCAAATAGGCAAAAGTATACATAGTAAAGCATAACAAAAATAAGAATGAAGCATGAACTAGAATAAACCAAAAGGCAAAAACCGTGTAAGGCAAGTCTAGGAATTTAGGTGTGCTTCAATCCTTATAGAGCTTTCCCATTTGACATCTTCAAGAAGGATGAGGGAAAATCATCAAAATCATGAAAGCTCATAAGTATGAATATGATGACCAACAAGTCATTTTGTAGCATGCTTGATAATTTCCAAAATAATTCAATTAGGTATAACAAGTCATGCAATAATCCTTCACAAGAGATTATCAATAATCTCCCCCTATGAGTGTGCTTTCATTTGCATCATATATCATTTAATGGATACACCTCATTAAGAGCAATGATATATAAATTAAGTCTTTTATACCAAAAGTTCTCTTTTACAAGCATATAGTTTGAATGATAAGAATCAAATGTAGCATGTAAAGCACAAGGCATATGCAAGTAGTGTTACTATTCTAATTATATGCAATGAATTTTCAATTATGCAAAAGCATATTTTCTTTGACATGTATGATTAGAAATAATTGGCTACATGATTGTACATATGAATGAGCTCAATATTTCTTTTGTTCATATTTCTCAATGTAATGATCCGGTCATTTTTCTTCCTTTTCTTTTTCTCAGATTTTAACGGATATTTTTTTTCCGTTTTCTTTTCCTTTTTGGGTTCGGTTTTTCATCACTTGATGTCATCTCGAGTGCTCTGGAATGATTTTCGAGACTCTTTTCCTTGGATTGAAAACTTCCTTTGGGGATTGTGTCATTTTCATATTTTATTTTTCCGAACACTATTCACATTTTGTCTTTTTCTCGTTTATCCTTTTTCCTTACACAACCTCACTTTTTGTGCTCGGATTTGATTCCGGTTTTGCATGCATTCATGATAATTGATTTCATGATAGTGGTATTTTTACTTTTCTAGAAAAGCATGTTGATTGCTTACTTCTTTCATAAAGGGGCATTAATGCATACTTGAGTGTAATTATTCTTAACTTGTGGGGTTTTAGTGTAATTAAATAAAGTAATTATTTTTCATCTTGGGGACCATTTCGTAATTAAACATGGAAGATATTTTCAAAAAGGACCTTTTTGCAATTTTTAAAAAGTATGACAAGTGTCACACTCTCATTGGTCCACTTGTTGACATTTGTGTGGAAACACTTTAATGCATTGGATGATGACATTTGGAGGGTGAGGATTCACCCACTTGTTGGCCTAGGATTGGTGCACTTGTTGGCTTGGATGGTTGACAAATGTAGGTGTGGGATTAAGCCTAGGAAGGAGTCATGGATTGGTGACAAGTGTAGGTTCACAATTTAGTCTTGCAAATATCTTTGGGCCACTTTGGGATTATGGTTTTAAAGGAGGGTTTTTGTGCAATTGACCATAAATGTGTGTGTTGACCATGGTGTAAGAGCACATAGTGAGTGGAGGATTTCTATTTCCTCCACTCACACTTAACCACATTATTTCATTCTCTTCCTTACAAGAAAACCCTAGCCTCCATGGATGGAGCTTGAAGCCTTAGGCATTGACCTTGATCTTTGAGGCCCTTCCACTTACTTTAGACCATAAAGTTTGGAATACTTTTTGTTCCCCTCATCCTCCTCTTCAAAACCCTTGAAGAATCTAGCCGAACTCCTAGTTTTGCTTTGGTATCTAGAGATTCAATTCTCTAGTCAGGTATTGATCTATTATTTTGAAATATTTTTATGTCATTATTGAGTGTTTTACATGCATGGAAGAGAAGGACTTGTATTTTGCCCTTAAACTATTTTAACTTGAAATTAATCTTGCCAAATTAAATATAGAATATGAAATTATACTCAATTAGATTTCATTTAGTTTTGGTCTCATGTAATTTGGATTTAAAATGAATTAGGTATGAATTTTTGAAGTTGCAAGCTAGTTGTTGGAAATTTGAAGCTTTTCCTTTTTGGTCTAGAAATGAATTTTTATATGGATCTGTGGTACTTCAATTGCCTTGAAATTTTTACTAGAACTTCCCCCATGGGTTTTACACTACTCAAAAATTTTTCACGATTTTAGAGCATTTCTAAATTTTTTAAAAATCCGAAACTATCTGATGTCCATGTTTTTATTGCAGCTGGAAAATATATTTTTAGATGATTTATTTCACTAACCTTTTGACATTGGATCATGGCTAAAATTTCCAGTTTTACACTCTCATATGTTTACTTCCAAAATAAATTAGGTTTGCCCAACTTGGATGTCAAATGAATTTTTCATGAATTTTCAAAGTTGGAAGCTATAGGCTGAAAATGTGTTTTCTGGGCAGAATTTGTTTCAAAGTTGTGGGGAAAAACTGTTTTAATTGGAAAAATATTTTGTTAAACTAAATTGATATTATCAAATTAAAGTGTTTAAGCTTTCATTGGGCTTTGGATTCATTCAATTTGGGTTAGAATTGTATTTTTTATGAATTTTACAAGTTGAAGGTAGCAAGCTGAAAAATCTATTTTGCGGACCAAAAATTTGGAACGATTTCATTTTGGTGGTAATTGGGATTTTCATTCCAATTGAGGTAGGGAATGTTTTAGGATTATTTGTGTGTTGTATTGTGTGTTTGCCATAATTATACAACATATATGTATGCCTTGTATCAAATCTAGAAAGTTAGTAATTTTTATTTCTTTGTATAAGATTTAAAATTTATGATGATGTATAACTTTGATTTGAATTGTAACATGTTAGGAAATTATGCTTAGATATGTTGGTTAACATATATTAAATTTTGATCATTTGATTAAGAATTACAACTTTTATTTAATATTTATCATTAGTGAAAGTTTAATTCACATGGTTGTATCAAGCATTAAATCAAGTTGTAATGTGGTATTTAAATAGGTCTTGGCATGTTCTCTAACATAGATTAAATTGAGGGCATTTGGAATTGTTTAAAAATCTAGAGGAAATTAATTAATTAACTTGATTAATTTTGTTTTAAGTGTTTTAATCACTTAACTTGTCATTTGATGTTATGTATATGATGACCATGACATGTCTTTCAATATATATTAAATTGAGGTTATTTGGATTAACTTGGAATTTAGAGAATTCAACTATTTATGTTTAATTAAATTCTACTTTATTACTCCATGGATTTAATTGCATTTTGGAAGTTGTTTCTATATTTAAATCATGGATTTGGATTTGATGTATGTTCACTTGATTACTTTTGAGCATTGGATAACATAGTTGTTACTTTTATATTCATGAGAATATGTTTTTCCTTATTGAATATATTGTTGCTATGTGTAAGTTGTTGCACACTTTGTATTTGACATCTTACATGCCATAGTAGTTGTGAATTTTGAGCATGTATTGTATAAGTTTCCAAAATTTGGATTGTGCTTGGTAAATAGTTGATATCTTGTATATACATGTTGATATATATACGTTGTTGCACAATTTGTTGATTTTGGAAGCTTGGGGATGTCGTTGTTTGGCTACGGCTAGGACTTGGTTCTAGTACGAGGGATTGTCCCTCTATATAGTCTAGTGCGCACATAGGGAGGTTACCCATGGGCTAGCAACCCTAAAGTAACTATGTTGTCGGTCTGATTCGGCGTGACGTCCGAGTATCCACTTTGTTTGATTTCGTATTTCATTTTAAGTTGATAACTAGATGATATCGTAACTTGTTGTTCCTTATTTGATTTCCTATTTTGAGCTTAAGATGTAGCTTTGTGAAAGCATGCTTCATGCGTTGTATTGGAAGTTCCATTGTTGGTTAAATTGCATCGATATCATAATTTGTGTTTTGATGTTCAAATGTAGTTTAGGAATGACCTTATAGATTCATTTTGAACATAGACGTTAGGTGGCATGACCCGCACTTGTTGTTTTCGTATTTTGGATTTCAAGTTGAAGACTTTGAGAATCTATATCTTGTTGCCTTGTATAACATATTTCCATATTGTTTGAATTACATGAACAATGTGATTATGATATAAATGATCTAGGTAGCTTAGGATGCTCCCTGGGTCACATCTTGACATAGACGTTAGGTGGCATGAGCCCCTTTAACATGTTTCACCATAAGGTGATAAAATTGTAAAATGCTAGGTCGATGCATGCTCATCTCCTACGAGTAGCTTTATGTTACTCACCCCTACGATACTGGGGCATATTTCAGGTACAGGACTCAGGGTTTGAAGATTCCATTGCTCCTTGGATGGGTTACAGTTTCTAAGTTTCTATTTTATGCAAGTGTTAGCATAAGATGCCTCTTTGTAGCCCTATTTGTTTAAACTTATATTCGTTGATTCGTATATGTAAAGTGTACGTAAGTGCACTCTTTTCAATGTATTTAACATGTATGAGATGAGGCTGGAGGCCAATGACATGTATCTCGCTTTCTATGCACTTTTGTTTTCAAAGTTTATTATGAAAATATTGGAAAATGTTAAGTCATTGCTTCATAACTTTCGCATCGGGTGTTGGAATTTCATATTTTTTCTGCTCGGACTCAGAATCAGACGATTCTTGAGTCTAATTTTGTTCATTTTTCGTTGTCCTTCCAATGGTGTGCACGGTGGCACCCTTTTCAGTGAGAAATGACCATTTTGCCCTTAGTTCATCTCTTTTCGGGTTAGGCATTCTTGCTTCATTTGCTTGACTCATTTGAGTTCCGTGGCTTCATGGAGAGTCATTTTGGGGCCTTAGGGATGACGTACATCTCTTGAGGTCATTTGGCTTCTTTCGCTTCCGCATTTCGGGTCCGTTATTGGGTTAACTTCCGGTTCATCACTAACGCACCGGGTTGAGAAATCCGGGTCGTTACACTCAAGATGTGATGTCAAGATATTTCATGAATTTTATAGAATAAGGCATTGATACCAAAATGTCTTCTTTAAGAGATGTGGTGAGAGATTGGCTACATGATTCTTGATGTGGATGAGTTCAATATCTCTTTTAGACACATTTTTTAAGAGTTGATTAAGAAATATCACATGAATTTCTAAAGTGATAAAAATGGACACATCAAAGTAAAATAGCACTTGATATCACATTAGTCATCTAAGCTAGAACAGAGTGTCTTTTGAATGTCATATTCCCAAGACTAAAAAGTTAAATAGATATATGAAATTTAAGTTCATGACACTTGAGGAGTTTAAACTCTAGAAGAAATCAAGTTTTCGCATCATGCTAATTTCAATTCATTTTGCATGCTAGAGGTAAAATTCTTTGTATAGAACATGAATGTTGATTTAAAGATAATACTATCTATGTAAGTGCAATCAACACAATGTCATCAATGGTTTTGAACATAATAAGAAAGATACATATAAGCTTTGTCAAAAACCATTACTCATGAGAAAATCACTTGTTCTTTTCAAGATGAGCTCTAGTAGCTTATTTTATAAATGCAAAAGGCAATTGATAATTTTAAACATGTTGTTCAAAATTTTTGCATTTCAAGTCCAGGTGATTTTTCTTCAATAGACTTTTTAAAAAATGAAGTCAACTGAAAATTATTTCATACAAAAACATGTAGCATTTTTCTTGTTTCAATTGAAAGTCATATGTACACAAAGACATGTATTCAATTTCTTCTTCTTGGTGAAACCTTTGGGAGTAGTCAGCTTAGTTGCAAATGATACTCAAGATACCTATTATGATGTGATCACATGGTAAAGGAACATGGTTAAAAGTATATCAACTTTTAAGAAATAATTGGTTCATTTAAATAGCACAAAGAAACATTCACCATTAAATGATCAAATGAATGGTGGTGAACATTATTTAACTCTTGGGAAGGCATTAGAAATTCGCATTCTTATTTTTCATGAGATGGCTCTTCCAATGAGATTTGTTCATTTAGATATTCAAAATAGGACCTATATGATTTATCATTTCTCAAGTCCATCTAAACTTTTTCAAGTTGAACAACTTCATTTTTTATATGCATGGAGGTGACACAATAAAGTATGGATAAAACATATAAGATCACAAAAGCATATAGATGACTTTTTAAACATTGCTACTTTAATAGATTTGATAAGGTTCAAATGAATTAGCATTGATGGTCTATATGAGATAATATATGCTTTCCTTTGATGGCATATCCTCCAAAAAGTAAATCTTTCACAATTTTAGTCTTGATTAACAATAGATGCATGGTAACATGTTTAAGTCACAAAATCCAAGACATGTTATTTTAATAGATTTGAATAACTTTAAATGAAGTAGCTTTAAGGATCAACAATGTGTCTTAACAAACTAATTTTATATAGATTATCAAAATCTGTACCTTAGACATTTTTAACAACAAGTAGCATTCATGTCAAGATCACCATCCGTATTAATTATGCCATGACTAGATAAAAATATAGTCCTCATCTCATTGCACAATTAAGTCACATTTAAGCCCTTTAAATAAAAGCACATTTATGATAAGGAGGGTATATTTACCGAAGCAATCAATATCTCATTGTAGTGCATCCCTCATCTTATTCATGGCTTGATTTCTCTTTATGTGCTTTAGCCCTCCATATTTGTGAATCCACTTATTCTTGAAAGAAGAGGTCTTTAACCTACAAAATATGCTCAAGTAGAATTCTTTGGTACCCAATACTTTTAGGGCCCTTGTGTGTTAGTACACATTGTTAAGGTTCCTCTTAGGAGCTCAATTCAATAAAGCACAAATGATGTTTCCTTTAGTTAACATGCTTCAAACAAATTTGCAATTTTAGTGGATCTAGCATGCTAGTGCATTTGTCAATTCAAGGAATAGATGCTTATGGCTACATACAACCCAATGAACTAATATGAAATGAGTAATAATTGAGTGGAAGGCATAATTTCATATATGGATCACAATGTAATTCCATGTGCATTATATGATCAACTTCAAGAGATAACAATGAGATTCTTTCTTTTATTTCAGTTATCCGAAACTTCTTGAGATCTTTTCATTTTCTTAGTTTGGTAGACCAAAATGAGTTGGTCCTATATTTCGGTAGACCAAAATACCTTAGAAGCTATGATCCAGACTCTTTGCTAGAACCGATCGACCGGTTTAAATTATCCTTCCATTTCGGTCGACCGAAATGGAACTTAAATTCTAGGAACATGTTTTGATGATGTTTAAACTTGGTCCAATGTTCCTTAAACTTAATGAATGAGTTTCTATGCATGATTTTGAGAGTGTGAGCTTGTTGGAAAGAGTGTTACTCTTGAGAACTATGCTTTTCAAACCAATTTTGTCTAATTTTAAGTATAGCATGCCAAATGCAATTCCAAGATTGTAATGCATGGATAAAATTATTTTAAATCAATAAAACATGCATTAAAAATAGTTTGCATAGGCAATGAGTACTTAGAGCATGAAGATAAGAATTCCATAATAAATAGCATATTATTATAGTCTTCATTTTTAGCATAATTCATTCAAGAGCTCCTTATATATGATGACCAAAAGCTTAAGGATTTGATTTTATTTAGCAACAATTTATTGATCATAATAATTCAAACATGCCAAAAGAGTTAAACAATAAAAAGTTTCTATGAAGTATACCCATGATCATGCTTTTGTAGTTATTCCAATTGTAATGCTCTTTTGCTTTGAGAGTAAAGAATTTGGAACATTTCTTACATCCCATGTTGAACAACCATCATGAAGAAGCCATTTTTTCCTTGGATGGAGAAGATTTCTTCGAGCAACCCTACAAGGTAAACTTAGGAAATCTTCGTTTGGTACCCAAATTTTCTTGGATCCATAAGTGTTAGGCAATGGCACAAAAGTTCCTTTTAGAACCCAAATCTTCTTGATCATTTTCTTCTTTCTAAATGGACAATTGTGAATTTTGTGTCCTAACCTTTTACAATAATTGCATTTAGGATATTGAAAAGAATTTTTGTCAAATGAATCATTTAAGAGTTTTCTCTTTTTCAATAAGCATGCATCTTTATTACAAGGATCATATCTTATCCCATTTTTGAAAGAGACCTTTCTTTGATTTCCAAGTATAATATTCAAGTTCTCTTTTCCTTTGGTTAACTTTACTAAGATGTAATTTTGATCATCAATGACTTCTTTTGAAAAATTCTTTTCGGAAACACAATCAATTGATGTTGATTCTTTATATAGTACATTATCTTTTTCCTTTTTCAAAGATTCATTTTCAATTTGAATATTTTCTAATTCTTGCACAAGATAATGATTTTCATTTTTGAAAGACTCATTTTCTATTTGAACTTTTTCATGTCTTTGGGAGATATCATGATCTTCTTTTTTAAGAGATTCACATTTTTCAAGCAATTTTTCTAGCACACCATGTAACTCTTTAAATGTATCATGCAACTCATTATGATCATCAACTAACTCATTATAGGAAACATTTAAATCAAAAGAATCATGGTTGGAGTTTACCTCATCTTTGTCGGCCATGAGACAAAGACCAATATCTTCATAATGATCAACCATATCTTTGATGTCATTTGCTTCTTTGCTAGAAGCTTGGAGAGTTTCACTCTTCCTTTGAATTACATCATTTTCTTCACTATAAGAAGATGAATAAGTTCTAGCAAAATCATTCACATGATTAGTAATGTTAGTAGAACTAATATTCATCACGTTATTTGAACCATTGTCATTTATGCTACAAGATTCATTTTCATTGATAAGCATGCATAAATTTGATTCCTCAACATTATAAGTACTATCATAGAATATCTCAAGTGAGTCCCAAATTTCTTTTGCCGTTTTACAATTTGCAATTCTATTGAACTCATTTTTATTCAATGCACAATAAAGATTATTTATGGCTTTAACATTGCATTGAATTAATCTATGGTCATTTGCATCCCATTCTTTCTCTTCTTTAGGAACCATTGTCTTTTCTAATTCTTTCATGGGAATGAATAGTCCATTAACTATGGCAAGCCAAATTCTATAGTCTATGGATTGAAGAAAGTCTATCATTATACTTTTTCAATAGCTATAGTTGGTTCCATCAAAAATTGGAGGTCTATCAATACATTGCCCTTCTAGGTATGTGAATATGCCATTGTTGGCCATGATCCTACTCTAAGATGGTTAAGTCCTTTTAATTAGAGTTAGGCTCTGATACCAATTGTTGCCCAAGTATAGACTGTAGAGGGGGGGTGAATGGAGTCTTTGGCAAACAATGGCTAATTTTCCGATTTGTAAATTCTACTAAACCCTTCTAACAATTATGCAATAATCAAGTTATAAACATAAACAATTAATAGCATCAATATAAAGGAGATAAGGGTAGAGAGATTGCAAACATTCACACGGCGATTTTAGCGAGGTTCGGAAACTCCTACTCCTCGGCTCAAGACCCTTTTTGAGACTTCCCAATCCACTATGGCACCTCCTTACGGGTGGAGAGCAAACATTTACATGAAACAACTCCTTGCTTCACTTTGCTAAGAGATAACCTCTCTTTGTCTTCCTTTGGGTCACACCAACCCTTACAAATTGAAGCTAGCTTGCTTCTTCTTTCTTGGGCCACACCAGCCTTTACAAATAAAGATCAAATTTGTTGCATACAAATATATCTCTCAAAGATTGATATGCAAATATTAACTCACAACTTTCAGCACACTCTAGAGTATATATATGAATAGATTTGAAGCTCAACACTCTATGAATGATATGGGATGAGAGAGTATGATATAAATGAAGAACAAAAGCTCTTTGGATGCTATATAATGTTTCTCAATGGTAACAACACTTATAGAGTTCTGATGCAGCTATTCAAAAATATAGTTGTTGTACATAGAGTTCAATGCAAAATAGCCGTTCAGATTCAGATTTGGGCAAGGTTCGATTGACCGAAATGAAACACCCTTGTGTTTCGGTCGTCCGAAATGGTTTTAAGCTTGGTCATCATCGTCTCAGTACTCTTGGTTCCATAGACCGAAGTAAAACCCTTTTCTGTTTCAGTAGACCAAAATGGTTCAGGTTGGTCATGATTCCTTATTTCGGTAGACCGAAATATAATGGTCTTGAATTTTGGTAGACCGAAATAGACCTGCTGCCTTATAAATTGTTCTAAGTTAACAGATTAGATAGTGCTCTACAGGACATCTTCACAGACCTTATTTCCATTGAAAACATTTAAGTAAATGTCTTACTTTAAGTTTACAATATAAATAAAGAAGTACCCCCCATTTGGATTCAATAAAAAATACTAGAAAATTGAAATCCAACTAAATCAAAATGTAGAAATTCAGTTTTAGTAGAAAATTTGGATTTCCAACAGTTTTGGTAAAATTGAATCCTTATGTAGACTAATGTAGATTTGGTCAAAAATTCTGATAAAATCAGTTTAGGCTAGTTTAAGTATAAAGAGTTATTACCGGGAAAAATTATTTTGAAATAATCATTATTTCAAAAATCCATTTTTCACACTTAGCTAAAAACACAGTTTTTCATGACGCGCATTCTGGGGTCCTAATGTCCGTTACCAACTCATGGTAATGAAGGCTTCTCATGCCTTAATTGTGACCAATATGAATTATATGAATGATGTGCATGGTCTTAGCATTTCTAGCACAAGTGATGAGTTCTTTCAAAGCTTATGAAAGATTGAACTAACTCATTCTTTAGCAATGACTTCATATATAATTATATATGAATGAAGTGTATAGTCTATTGCTAATGGATATAGGAGCAAATGAATAATGTTATGATATGCATTGTCCTATAGAGATGAGACTTGTGTAAAAATGACACCCTAGGTTAGATACAATCAAAATTCATCAAATAAAATTCTAGAACATCAATTTACATGCATACAATGTATATTAACAACAAAGGAAACAAGTAACAACAACAGTAGTATAAACATAGGACAACCCCTACCTCACTAGAGGATTGTTCCGCCAGAATCCATGGAAAACGAACACAAATTAGAAAAATGTGAAAAGGTGTTCTAGATCAAGAAGAGAAGAAAATTTTTTATTCAAGGTGGAAGACCAAATTCCCAAGGCAAGAGGTTTTAATTTCAGAAATGGCAAATAGGGTTTCAGGATTTCTCAAACTGCCAAACTCGAGATTCACTCCTCTGGAATCCCAGGCAAACAACTTCAAAATGAAAAAATGGAAAAAGGTGTTCTAGATCAAGAAGATAGGAAGATATGATATTCAAAGTGGGTGATAAAATTCCTAAAGAAAGAGGTTCAAAATTCAAAAATGGCAAAGAAGGTTCAGGTTGGCTGCAATGGGACCTTTTTGTAAGGAAGATGAAAATCCCATCTTTTCCCACTAATCCTAAGCCTTGTTGGCCAAACACACACACACCAACACTACCTCTCTCATATGCACACATATCCACCCTCCAATTGTCAACCGTCTAGGCCTTCTCACAAGGCTTAATCCAACACCTACACTTGTCACCAATCTAGGCCAACAAGTGTACCAACCAAAAGTCCACATGTGGGTGAATCTTCACCCTCCATTTATCACCATCCTAAGCATCTAAACAAGGCTCAATCACAAGCCTACATTTTCCAACATCCCAAGCCAACAAGTGGTCCAATCCAAGGCCAACAAGTGGGTGAATTAACACCTAACACTTGTCACCAAAGTGTGCTTCCAAGTCACACCACCAAGGGGATGACAAGTGGCCCAAAGGAAAAGTGACACATGTCACTAATTCCTAAAAATTAGAAAGAGGTCCCCCCTCTAAATATCCCAAGGAATATTGTCAATAAAGTCCCTAAGACAAAATAAAATTACATAAAACACCCCATAAAACAAAAATGTTTCCGAAGAAACCATGCATCCATACCCCTAGAAATTTTAAATAAACGAGCATGCTTTTTAACAAAATAAAATCATACACGAACTGTTAAAGATAATATAACGCAATGCACATGGTGCCAAAAATCTTTTCCGAGCACCAAAACCTACTTCAGGTCACACAAAACCCTTAGGTCACAAGAAACATAATAAATCAAATAATTAAATAATAAGTAAAAAAAATGATGAAAAATCAGAGAAGGAAAAAGAAGACACGGTCTTCATAGTATTTATAGAAATAGAAGTGCCTTTTCGGATTAGATGTATCTTTTCATCATTGGACACAACCATTTGTATGTGTCTTTTCATCACTGGACACAACTATTGATATGTATCTCTTCATCATTGGACATAATCATTTATATGTGTCTATTCATTACTGGACACAACCATTTATATGTTTCTATTCATCACTGGACACAACCATTTATATGTGTCTATTCATCACCAAAAACACCCATTACAATAGGTTGCAATGGTTCACATTGAATATGTTATGTCTGTTGGTTTAAGTTATATCTTTTCATCCTACAACTAACCAGTGATCACACCTGTTTAGTCAAAGGCATCTGTTGATGACTGATGAAACAATTTTCATTCAAAAATTCTATCAATCCCCCACATGAATGGAAATTGGCTGCTAAAATGCAAAAGATGATCATGCAGACACTAGAGAGAGTATAGGCGGAAAGTTACTGCATCAGGATCAGTAGCTTTTGGCCTTGAACCTTCCCTAGTGTATTACCACCGGATTTACTGGCTAATTAGTGAATATGATGTCTTGAACTGTTTAGCCATTTGTGTAAACCAAGACAATAACAAACAAACAGTACCCATCTTCACAAAGTTAGTTCTCATTATTATGTTCATTTTAACTCTAAACAACTCCTGGTATTCATGAGTGCTCCTGAAAACTTAGCCTTTATAGTTCACATAAATGTGGCCCCACTTCACACTCATATAGGTAACTTCTTATTAAGAGTATCTTACCGTACCCCACTTGAATTTTTAAGGTATAAGAGTAATTAAAAGCGTAGCTTATCCTAATCCTCACTGTAGGTAGCATTATCTCATCATAGAAATGGGTAGAAGATTTATATCTTCCTAGTGCTTCTGGTGAGTCACTCAGAATTTTTGTTGTCTCTTTGAATCTAGAAATTGGGATCTCCAGTCAGCTAGGTTGGGTCTCCATTAAGGTGACTCATTAGCTTTCAGCTTCAACCCCATTTCCCTCGATGATTTGTACAATTGTTGTTTAGTACAACCCTCAATTTTATATGTGGCCACAAGGTTGCGTTTAGAAATATTACACTCTGTAGAGATTTCTTGTAATGACCCGGTCATTTCCTTCCTTTCCTTTTTCCTTAGAATTTTACGGATGAATTTTTTTCGTTGAAATTTCCTTTCCGAGTTCAGTTTTTTGTCACTTAGTATCGTCTCGAGTGTTTGAAAATGGTTTCTAAGACTCTTTCTTGGATTGACAACTTCCTTTAAGGACCGAGTTATTTTCACATTTTTCGTTTTTCGACACTATTCACTCTTCGTCCTTTTCCCAATTTTGTCTTTTCCCCGCTTGTCACTTTGTTGGCATAACCTCACTTTTTGCGTTTGGAGTTGGTTTTTGACTTCACATATCTTCATTCTAAGTGGTTTCCATGAAATACGTATATTTGTTTTTGGAGTAAAGTACTCTGGTTGCTCCCAGTGTCCATAGGGGCATGGATTTATAGTTTTTCAGAATCTTTTTCTTTTCTTGGGGTGTTTTTCATAAATATCTTTTGAAGATATTTTATTTCAGGGGTTTTTAAGAAAATATTTTTGGAAGATATTTTCATTCTGGGTCATTAGTGCAGTTTTCACTTTTTAGAGGGGGCCATTGTGCAATTAATGAAAGTTATTACAAAAATGCCTCGTTTTGAGCCTGGATCCTCATACGGGATTCATTTTCACTTTTCATTGAGTCAGGTAATCTTAGAATTGCCTTCTGGTTGTTTTCCCCCAGTTTCAGGGTTTCTGGCCCTAGTTGCCGCCGAACTTGTTCGGGGCATATCTCTCTACTCGAGACTCAGTTTTTTACGTTGTTTCTTCCGTTGTTCATAGTTTCTCATTTCGGTTCTTTTTTATTCATAGAGTTTTTTCATTTGAGTGCATATGCTTAAATTCCACTTTTTCGGACCCGGTGGGGCCCTTTCGGGGCACTTTTAGGGTTTTCCTATAAATAGAATGTCTTAAAGTGAAAAGTCACTTTTTCCATCATCTTCCTCCTTCTTTGGCCAGCAGCCATGGAAGCTCCTTAGGCTGCCACCTTTTCTTCTTCTCCTCCACTTGATTTCCTTGGTAGAAAGTCTTCGGCCTTAACATTTATCGTAGGTCTCGTCGTGTTCCACCTTTCCCCCTTATTAGAACTCGTTTTTGGCCAAATTTTGAGTTCGGGTTTGAAGTCAAGTTGTGATTTTGATGGGGCTTCCTTGGGATTCTTGTTCGTCGTGTTGTCCTCGACAAAACCCCGAAGTATCATCAAATTCAGAGCACTTTTCTTTCGGTGGGGATTTGAGATTTTCATCTCAAATTGAGGTAGTAGATGTCTTAGGTTTATAGTTATGTTGTATTGATTGTTATATAAGCATATACAACTTGTAAGCATGCGTTTGTTCAAGTTTTAGAATTTAATTTAATTAATTTCTATATTTAAGATTTAATTCATATGGTTGTGTGTGACTTGGAATTAAATTGTGGCATGCTAATAAATTAGGCCTTGGTATGTTTATCAACATATATTAAATTGGGAGCATTTGAATAAGAATTGCAAATTTTATTTAATATTTATCTTTTGTGAAAGATTAATTCACATAGTTGAGACAAGCATGAAATCAACTTGTAATGTGATATTAAAGTAGGACTTGGTGAGTTCTTTAACATATGTTAATTTGAGGATATTTAGAGTTGTTAAAAAATCTAGAGAAAATTAACTAATTAGTTTAATTAATTTTATTTTAAGTGTTGTAGTTACTTAAATTGATTTTGGGTAGAATATATGTGAAGATCATGTTATGTCCTTTTACATATATTAATTTGAGCCTAATTGGAATTTATTTGAAATCTAGAGACTTTTCATGTTAAGGTGATAATCTCATGAAATGTAGTACAATTAATTACCTTGTGAGCATATTACTAATTAGATGTAGAATTAGTACTTGTGGCATCTTAAAATGGTAATTAGACTTAGCATGATATAGGATATTATTGTTTTGCATGCCTTGTTTAAATATATCTTGTGTAGGTATATAACTTGTTAGAATATTACAATTGTTTACCTTGAAAGCTAGTTACTAAATTGTAGCTTTTTTAGTACTTGTCGCTTAGGATGGTAATTTGGTTCAATTGTTGTAAAATATTCTTACTTTGGGTATAAATTGCATATTGAGGACATGATATGTCATATGCTATATAGACTTGAATTCTAGGACATGGTTTGTATGGATTCACCTTACTTGTGCATGGAATGTGGTAACTTCCATTTGATTTTGTATAAGTTTTGAACTTACTAATTTTGGAAAGCTTGTGAGGACATAATTTATGTGATGGCTAGGGTTTGGCTCTAGTACGTGGACAAGTATCCTTTAAGTCATAAGTGCGCACTAGGTGGTACCTTGTGGGTTGTAATTACCCGAAAATACTTGCTTGGTCTAGCGACCGCATGTCCTAGTCTTTCCACTATTTGATTTCGCATTTAATTTCAAGTTAATCATGGATTACTTGTAGCTTGAGAATTAATGCTTACTTTGGGTATTTAAATCCTATCTAGCATACTTGAACTTGTATACTTGCTCCATGAGTTTAAATTTCATTTAGTATACTTGTTGTTGCCCAAGAATTGACTCTAGAGGGGGGGTGAATAGAGTCAATGCCAAACAATAGATAATTTTCGCAATATATAGAAATACAATTTCTATTTAACAATTTAAGTAATTATGCAATAATCAAGATATGAGATCAAGATATGGAATAAGCAATTAAAGCATAATTATAAGAGAGATAAGGGAAGAGAAATTGCAAACAACAACACGGCGATTTTTGTGAGGTTCGGAAACTCCTACTCCTCGGCTCAAGATCCCTCTTGAGACTTCCCAATCCAATATAGCTTCTCCTTGCGGGTGGAGAGCAAACCTTTACATGAAGCAAGACCTTGCTTCTTTTCCTTGCTAGGAGAACACCCTTCTCCTAGGCTTCTTTTGGGTCACACCAACCCTTACAAGTTTGTAGAAAAGTTTGTAAATGAAATACAAGAATGAATCTCTCTCAAGATAGATATACAAGTGCAAGCTCACAAGAAATATCTCTCAAAGATTGATGTACAGACTTTAGCTCTCAACTAGAATATATATGAATATAAGTGAAGCTCAAACTCTATAAATGATATGAATGAGAGAAGATGATATAAGTGAAGAATGTAAGCTTTTATAATCTCTCAAGTGAATAATAGAGCAAAAAACTCTATGAAGATTAAAGCAAGAGCAAAAGCCCTTTTAATGCTTAATTAAATCTCTCAAAATAGAATAAGAGTGAAATGAGAGAGAAGAGAAGATGAGAGAACAAAAGATCTCTTGAAATGTAATATTATGTCTCTAAAAAATGGTGGTCTATATGCTTCAGCAAAATGAGCCTTCCTTATATAGACAGCCGTAGCTTAATATGTCTGTTAGAAGTAGTTGGAAGACTTAAATGCAGAAAAGTGCCGTTGTAGATTCAAATATCTTAGAAGAGCCGGCTCTACAAAAAATTAGAGGAGGCTCCAATAAATGGGAGGCGGCTCCAATAACTGGGAGGCGGCTCCAATCCATGAAATGCATTCTACGACATAAGTTTTGGCTACTGGAGTGCAAAGAGGCGGCTTCTATAAAAATGAGAGGCGGCTCCAATAAATGGGAGGCGGCTCCAATAATTGGGAGGCGGCTCCAATAAAAATGGGAGGCGGCTCCAATTGATAAAATGTGCTTGCTTTAGTTTTGGATTTTGACAGAAAATGGCATGACTTCAAATGGACATAACTCAGTCCATGAAACTCCAAATGAGGTGAAATTTAAGTCTAAATTTATTGCCTTGAAGTCAGCTTTCTAAATCCACTGGCCTTGCTCAAAAATTCCAAACACAGAAGAAGTTATGGCTATTTAAGTGCAACCTGGTCAGAATTTTCGCAGAGCAGAATCATGTATTTTGTGAAGCTCATATCTCAGTCATTTTTAATCCAATTTAGGTGAAATTTGAGTCTAAACTCAAGGGCTCGAAGTCAGCTTTCCAATGCCACTGGCCTTGCATAAAAATTCCAACTACACAAATAGTTATAGCAGTTTTAGTGCAAGCTGGTCTGAAATTTTCTAGGCTGAAAATAGCTTCTTTTGAGATATCCATCTTTCTAGCACCTAGGACTTTGATGAATGATTCAATTTTGTTCAAGACCTATTTCTAAGAGTCTAGGGACATATGGAGATGATAAATTTCAAGTGCATTGTGTCCTAGAGTCATTTACCAAATTATGGCAACAAAGGCTTTAAAGATGAAATATTAAGTTCAATGCCTTTTCCTTTTCTTTCTAGACACCAAAGTAAATCTTATGATTAATGTGCATGGTCCTAGCATTTCTAGCTTAAGTTGTGAGTTCTTTCAAAGCTTATACAAGCTTGAACTAACCCTTTCTTAGCAAAGACTTCATATGACAATATCTATCAATGAAGTGCAAAGTCTAGTACTAAGGATATAGGAATATGTGAATGATGATAATATGCATGATCCTATAGAGATGAGCTTCAAATGGATTCATAAATACTTTGACATTGAATCCAAAACACTCACCATCCTATCTACCCCTTTTCTTCATGCATTGTCCATGATCGTTTAGGCTTGAGGTAGTATTGCTTTCTTTCTTCCTTTGAGTTGCTTTCTTGCTCATTGAAGTCCAAGCTACCTTTGGACATTGCATTTTGTTCCTTGCAACTTCATGTCTTCATTGTATCCATTTCTTTCCTTTATGTGATCTTGAGTAATGGAATACTTTGAATGATCTTTGGTGCTTCATTGAGGTCATTCTTTGAATGTGAATAAACTATATAACACTCAATGTAAACATTAGTCCTTAAACACCATTAATGGTTTGTTATCATCAAAACACCTAGATTGTCATTGGATGAAATCCTTAAGGTCAACAATCTCCCCCTTTTTGATGATGACAAAACATTGATGTGTTCATAAGCAAATGGAGTAGCATTTGAAAAATGCTCCCCCTATCAAAGTGCATTCATTGAACATGGTATGCTTGATATATCACTA
Source organism: Cornus florida (assembly GCF_030987335.1). NCBI lineage: Eukaryota > Viridiplantae > Streptophyta > Magnoliopsida > Cornales > Cornaceae > Cornus > Cornus florida. The sequence continues at coordinate 70,959,577 of NW_026775577.1, forward strand.
TAAAATGGCATGCTTGATATATCATTATAAAATGGCATACTTGATATATCATAAATCATTTTAGATCATTTAACACATCACATTTCTCTCCCCCTTTGGCATCTCAAAAAGGTGGGAGGTCAAGACATCTTCTTTTAGTATTGATCATTTAGTATAGAGAATTGACATGGTGACGTAATGATAATCAAGAAATGGCAATAGTAGTTGTTACTATAATATGTTTTAGGATGAAACATATAAGCAATTATATCATAAGAGGCCAATTTCATTGACAACATGAGTTCGAATCATCATTTAAGGTTCATGTCATATACAAAAGTATACATTAATCAAACGTGAAACAAAAATGAAGCATAAACTAGAATAAGCCTAAAGGCAAACAACCTTTTAGAGGCAAATTTTAGAACTCAAGACTACTTCTACCCTAATATATTTCTTCACATTTGATATCCTCAAGAAAGAGGGAAATATCATCAAAGTCATGAAAGTTCATAGGAATGAATCTAATGACCAAAAAGTCATTTTGTAGCATGCTTGTCAATTTCAAGATAAGTCAATGAAGCTTAGTAAACCATGCAATATTCATTCACAAGAGATTACTAATAATCTCCCCCTATCAATATGCTTCCATTTACATCATATATTATTCAAAGATTATACAACTAATTGAATAATGAAGCAATGTATTTCAAAATAAGTGCACAATAGCCTTTTCTTCTTCAAAACCCTCAACTTCACCTCTCAAGGGTAAGTTTGTAATTTAGCCTCTAGGACCACCCAAACACTGCTCCCCCAGTCTTCAATATGCCAAATACACTTGCTTATAAATTCAGAACAAATTATATAGCAAGGTATGATATATATTAAGCTCACAGCAGCACTATTAGAACCAAAAACCACAAATCTTAGTTTTATCAAGCACTGCCTTTGAAGACACAAACACTTCAACAACCAAGGACTCCCTCAGCTTGAAAATAATGAATTAAAATTTTTCTATAGCTAAGACAAATTATATCAACAAGGGCTTAACACTGCAGCTAATAAAATAACAAAATAATAACTCACAGCATGTGCAATTTGCTACACCTGTAACTTTATGGTTTGAGGGGTAAAATAGTCAACTTCTCTTTTGTCAAAGGTTCCCTCAGCTTGACATAGATGAAATACACTTATACTGAAGCTTGGACATAATTTAGGATCAATGAATCAACAATTTATAGCACAAAAAGGGCAGCAAACAACAGCTTGCAGCAGGTGAATTTGCTGCACCTGTTACCTTTAGGTTTTAGAGGGCAAATCTATAATTTCGTGGCTGGTCCTTCTTGAATTTAGCTCCCACAGCTGAATTTCATCATATAACACTTGCTCACATCATTGCCTCTCAGATTATAGCAAGGTTTCATCACTATAAAGCCCAAAATCAGCATATATACCAGATTTTTGCTGCAGCACTGTTATAAGGGTATTTTTGGTTTTTCACCACTTCAAAATTTTGGATTATGGTTCTCTCAAGTGTATATTAACTATATATTCATGCTCAAATGAGTAGCACAACAATCACAGTAATATAATGCATTTTCAACATCCAAACCAGCCTTGCAAAACTACTACAAGCTAAAACATGTGTGGTTCAAAGTACAAAACTAGTGTAGGTCACTCCTTAGTTCAAAACTCAACATTGATAGCCTTAAAACAACATTTTAATCATGCTCAGATGTTTAAAAATCATAGCATAGCAAGATTATGACAATATATACTCATCTCCAGAAACTTAAACCAGAAAATAACCAAAGCTTGAGGTTTGAGATATAGAAATTAATACCAGCTGCAATATGTAGTCCTAAGCCCCTTCAACAGTTGTATATCACCAAGTTATGTGTGCTCAGACCTTGTTCAACCTTTAAAAGTGTCCACAGCAAAATTTGAATCACCTCAGCCTCTCTTTTCACAAGAAAATCAGCACCAATCAGCATTACTATTCATCTTCAAACTGTACACGCATGCTAGAGCTATACGCAGATCAAATTCATCTCTCTTGGTAGATTAAATACTCAGAAAAATATCTTTCTTTGGTCCCTCGAGTGTTCTTCATTTCAGCTCACTTTCAATTGAAATGCTCAAAATAAGATGAAGCCCCAAGTCAGTTTTGCTCTCTAGAATTTTAGGTGAGAACTCACATGATGAAGTGCCGAGAGTAATATAAAGAGATTTAGTTGATTGGAGCCGGCTCAAGGAAAATTGGAGCCGGCTCAAGAGCTTTTTGGAGCCGGCTCTTGATTTTTGGAGCCGGCTCTTGATGAGCTTTGAGAGATCCCGAGAGTTAGGACTTGGATGCAGGTTTTGGGGAGCCGGCTCATGAAATTTGGTGATCCAGCTCTAGAGATACCGAGAGTTAGGATTTGTGATTTTCTTGGATGCAGGTTGGAGAGGCGGCTCTTGAATGAGATGATCCGGCTCTTGTTTTCTATAGAGGCGGCTCTTATTTAGATTGGAGCCGGCTCTGCTGCTGCTACTTCACTGCATGACATTCTGCTCTATGATCTTCCAATTTCTCTTCTGAGTAGACAGAATCTCTCCTCTTGGAGTGGTTTTGTGAAGATGTCAGCTAATTGCTTTTCAGTAGTCACAAAAATAAGATCAATATCACCCTTAGAAACATGATCCCTAAGAAAATGGTATCTAATTTCTATATGTTTTGTTCTTGAATGCTTTTTAGAGATGCATATTGCACTTGAATTATTACATTAGTCATCTAAGCTAGAACAAATTGTTATTTGAATAACTTATTCCCAAGACTAAATTGACAAATAAATATATAAATTTTATTTTTATGATACTTAAGGAGTTTTAATCCTTAGAAGAATTCATGTTTACTCAACATGCTAAGTTAAATCATTTTGCATGCTAGTGGTAAACATCTTTGCGTAAATCATGAATGTTGATTCAAGGATAAAATTTAAATGCAATCAACATATTTTCAGCAATGGTTTTGAAAGCTATAATATATGAAGATATTAAGTTTGTTCAAAAACCATCATTCTTTAGAAAACCACAAAGCCTTTTGAAAGGAGCTCTAGGAGCTTATTTTTAAAACACATAGGCTAGAGATCATTTTAAACATATAGTGCAATTTAAATCTGTGTGGTTTATTTTTAGAGACCTTTGAATTTAAAGTCACTTAAAAATGCATTTGATACAAATCATTTCATGCAAAAACATATAGCATTTTTGTTCCTTTAATCAAAGTCACATGTGCACAAAGTCATTCATTCAATTCCTTCTTCAAGGTTGAAGACTTGGAGAGATATTCTAGCTTAGTTGCCAATGATGACACATGTTAACTATCATGATGTGAATGAAAAGAAACATAGATAAAAGTTTACAATTTTAAGAGAGAATCAGATCTTTATCAAGCACATATAGAATGTTCTCCAATGATGGATCGAAATAATGAAGTGAACTATTCAAACACTCTTAGGAAGGCATTATAAACTCTCACTCTTAGATTTTTTGAGATGGCTCTTCCATGGAGTTTTGTTCCTTGAGATTTTCAATTGAGGATTTCTTTGATTTCTTATTTTGTTAAGCCCAACTAAACCTTTTCAAGATGAACAACCTCATTTTCTATATGCATGGAAGTGACACAATAAAATGGATAAAGCATTTAAGATCACAAAGGCATATAGATGATGTTTTAGACATTGCTACTTTGATAGATTTGATAAGGTTCAAATGAAATAGCATTAATGGTCTTCATGAGATAGTGTATGCTTTCCTTTGATGGCATATCTTCCAAAAAGTAAATCTTTCACAAAGATTGAGAATACTTAATCTAAAGATTATTTGGAAGATAGAGTATCATTTCGTGTTAGCATGTTCATAACTCATATGCCAAAACAAACTACTTTCATGCAAAAAAAAAAAAATCAAAATCTATAACATGTACATTTTTACATCTATTAGCAACTAGTAGCATATTAAGAATGTCATGCTTAGAATTTCACGATTGAATTCTTCATATAAAAGCACATTAATAAGAAAGAAATTCTTTACCCATGGTGCTAACTTCATTAGCTTGGGAGTTGTTTCTCAATGTGATGCATCCTTTCCATTTTGTGATTGAGAAATTCTTGGCATAATATTTCTTTTGTGCTCTAGGCACCAACTTGAGAATCCACTTGTCCTTGCCCTTGAAGTTGTTCCCAAGAGTGATGCTTCCTTCATAATCCTTAATTGATGCCCTTAAGTAACCCTATAAGAAAGGGTTGCATATTCTTCTTTTGGTACCCAAATTTTCTTGGGTCCATATAAGTTAGGCAATGGAACATAAGTTCCTTTTGGAACCCAAATCTTCTTTGACCTCAACTTCTTTCTAAATGGACAATCATGAATCTTATGTCCTAATCTTTTACAATAATTGCATTTAGAGGTTTGGGGACCACTCTTGACAAAATGATCATACAAAGGCCTTTTTATTCTTAACAAACATGCATCTTTAGTGTGAGGATTATATTGTATCTCATTTTTAAAAAAGACATCTCTTTGATTTCTAAGTATAGAACTCAAATTCTCTTTTCCTTTGGTAAGCTTTGCTAACATGTCATTTTGATCATGAATTATTTTCTTTAAAGACTCATTTTCAGGAATAAGATCAATTGATGAAGATTCTTTAGAAAATACACATTTCATTTCATTTTTCAATGACTCATTTTCAAATTGAATCTTTTCTAATTTTTGCACAAGATGATGATTTTCCTTTTTCAAAAAGTCATTTTCCATTTGAACTTTTTCATGTCTTTGAAGGAGATCATGGTTTTCCTTTTTAAAGGAAGCACATTTCACAAGCATGTTTTCTAACACACCTTGTAATTCTTTAAATGCATCAAGTAATTCATTGTGCTCATCCACTAACTCATTATAGGAAATATTTACATCAAAATCATCATGGTTAGAATTTACCTCATCTTTGTCGGCCATGAGACAAAGATTAACCACCTCTTTTATGCAACTTACTTCTTTGCTAGAAGCTTGGAGGTCTATACTCTTCTTTTGCATTGCTTCATTTTCTTCACTATAGGAATAAGAGTAAGTTTTACTAAGAAAGTTCAAATGATTAGTAATGTTAGTAGAACTAGAATGCATCTCACTACTTGATTCATTTTCATTTATGATGGAAGACACGTCTTTTTCAATAAGCATAGGCATATATGATTCCTTACCACGAATTGATCCTCCATATGCTAATTCAAGTGAGTTCCAAATTTCTTTAGCCGTTTTACAAAAGATAATCTTGTTGAACTCATTTTTGATTAATGCACAATAAAGATAACATGTGGCTAAAGCATTACATTGAACTAATCTATGATCATTTTCATCCCATTCACTTTTTGATTTAGGATTTTCATTCCCTTCAATAACTTTGGTTGGGATATGATCACCAATTTCAATAACTTTCCATAAATCAATATCAATACTTCTTAGAAAGGCTTTCATTCTAATTTTCCAATAGATATAATCATTTCCATCAAAACAAGGAGGTTGATCATTGGGTTGTCCTTCTAAGTGGGTGATACTACCATTGTTGGCCATGATCGTACTCTAAGACGATTAAGTCCTTTAATTAGAGTTAGGCTCTGATACCAATTGTTGCCCAAGAATTGACTCTAGAGGGGGGGTGAATAGAGTCAATGCCAAACAATAGATAATTTTCGCAATATATAGAAATACAATTTCTATTTAACAATTTAAGTAATTATGCAATAATCAAGATATGAGATCAAGATATGGAATAAGCAATTAAAGCATAATTATAAGAGAGATAAGGGAAGAGAAATTGCAAACAACAACACGGCGATTTTTGCGAGGTTCGGAAACTCCTACTCCTCGGCTCAAGATCCCTCTTGAGACTTCCCAATCCAATATAGCTTCTCCTTGCGGGTGGAGAGCAAACCTTTACATAAAGCAAGACCTTGCTTCTTTTCCTTGCTAGGAGAACACCCTTCTCCTAGGCTTCTTTTGGGTCACACCAACCCTTACAAGTTTGTAGAAAAGTTTGTAAATGAAATACAAGAATGAATCTCTCTCAAGATAGATATACAAGTGCAAGCTCACAAGAAATATCTCTCAAAGATTGATGTACAAACTTTAGCTCTCAACTAGAATATATATGAATATAAGTGAAGCTCAAACTCTATAAATGATATGAATGAGAGAAGATGATATAAGTGAAGAATGTAAGCTTTTATAATCTCTCAAGTGAATAATAGAGCAAAAAACTCTATGAAGATTAAAGCAAGAGCAAAAGCCCTTTTAATGCTTAATTAAATCTCTCAAAATAGAATAAGAGTGAAATGAGAGAGAAGAGAAGATGAGAGAACAAAAGATCTCTTGAAATGTAATATTATGTCTCTCAAAAATGGTGGTCTATATGCTTCAGCAAAATGAGCCTTCCTTATATAGACAGCCGTAGCTTAATATGTCTGTTAGAAGTAGTTGGAAGACTTAAATGCAGAAAAGTGCCGTTGTAGATTCAAATATCTTAGAAGAGCCGGCTCTACAAAAAATTAGAGGAGGCTCCAATAAATGGGAGGCGGCTCCAATAACTGGGAGGCGGCTCCAATCCATGAAATGCATTCTACGACATAAGTTTTGGCTACTGGAGTGCAAAGAGGCGGCTCCTATAAAAATGAGAGGCGGCTCCAATAAATGGGAGGCGGCTCCAATAATTGGGAGGTGGCTCCAATAAAAATGGGAGGCGGCTCCAATTGATAAAATGTGCTTGCTTTAGTTTTCATGGAGGCAACACCTTGTTTTGGATTTTGACAGAAAATGGCATGACTTCAAATGGACATAACTCAGTCCATGAAACTCCAAATGAGGTGAAATTTAAGTCTAAATTTATTGCCTTGAAGTCAGCTTTCTAAATCCACTGGCCTTGCTCAAAAATTCCAAACACAGAAGAAGTTATGGCTATTTAAGTGCAACCTGGTCAGAATTTTCGCAGAGCAGAATCATGTATTTTGTGAAGCTCATATCTCAGTCATTTTTAATCCAATTTAGGTGAAATTTGAGTCTAAACTCAAGGGCTCGAAGTCAGCTTTCCAATGCCACTGGCCTTGCATAAAAATTCCAACTACACAAATAGTTATAGCAGTTTTAGTGCAAGCTGGTCTGAAATTTTCTAGGCTGAAAATAGCTTCTTTTGAGATATCCATCTTTCTAGCACCTAGGACTTTGATGAATGATTCAATTTTGTTCAAGACCTATTTCTAAGAGTCTAGGGACATATGGAGATGATAAATTTCAAGTGCATTGTGTCCTAGAGTCATTTACCAAATTATGGCAACAAAGGCTTTAAAGATGAAATATTAAGTTCAATGCCTTTTCCTTTTCTTTCTAGACACCAAAGTAAATCTTATGATTAATGTGCATGGTCCTAGCATTTCTAGCTTAAGTTGTGAGTTCTTTCAAAGCTTATACAAGCTTGAACTAACCCTTTCTTAGCAAAGACTTCATATGACAATATCTATCAATGAAGTGCAAAGTCTAGTACTAAGGATATAGGAATATGTGAATGATGATAATATGCATGATCCTATAGAGATGAGCTTCAAATGGATTCATAAATACTTTGACATTGAATCCAAAACACTCACCATCCTATCTACCCCTTTTCTTCATGCATTGTCCATGATCGTTTAGGCTTGAGGTAGTATTGCTTTCTTTCTTCCTTTGAGTTGCTTTCTTGCTCATTAAAGTCCAAGCTACCTTTGGACATTGCATTTTGTTCCTTGCAACTTCATGTCTTCATTGTATCCATTTCTTTCCTTTATGTGATCTTGAGTAATGGAATACTTTGAATGATCTTTGGTGCTTCATTGAGGTCATTCTTTGAATGTGAATAATCTATATAACACTCAATGTAAACATTAGTCTTTAAACACCATTAATGGTTTGTTATCATCAAAACACCTAGATTGTCATTGGATGAAATCCTTAAGGTCAACACTTGTGCTATGTATACTTGTCTTATGTGTATTTCGTTTAGCTTAGTGTACTTGTGCTTGTATACTTGATCTATGAGTACTCTACCTATATCGAATACTTGTGTATATATGTTAGATATTGCTTATCTTGTTTAACATGATTTAAGATACTTGAACATGTATGCTTGTGTGTCGTATATTAGGTTTAGTGTACTTGAGCATGTATACTTATATGCCGTAGTTCATTTCAATTGCATGAGTAGCTTAGGATGATCCCTGAGTCTCATTTTGACATAGACGTTAGGTGGCATGAGCCCTTTTAACATGTTTCACCATAAGGTGATCTTATTGTAAAATGCTAGGTCGATGCATGCTCATTCCCTATGAGTAAACTTGTTTACTCACCCCGAAGTTACTGGGTTATTTTCAGGTACGGATACCTTGGTTTGACGTGCACATCATACCTTGGTTTGCATGAAATGTCATTTTGTAGCTTTACATATCAAAACTTGTATCCTTGATTCCAAATATGTAATGTGTGCCTAAGTACACTTTTTGGATACTTATTTTGTATGTATGACATGAGGCCAAGGGCCATTAATTCTAAAGTTTACAATTTTTTTTTTTTTAAACTTGAGATTTTAGTACTTGGTACTATTCATCGACTTTTTTTTTTGAAAAATGTGTCGACCGATTTGAAACTTTCGGGGGTCTTGTGGGTGTATTTTAAGATTGCATTTTCAATTTAGACAATTTAAAAACCTCCTGAAGCCCTATTTCCTTTCCTTTGGCAGCAGCTCGGAAAGATCTTAAACTTCTTGACCTGATTTTCTTGGGGGTATTTTGGGCATTTTATATTGCATTTTTTTTTTTTTTTGTTTTTGGCCATGTTATCGGGTAGAAAACTTGATTTTTTTTTTTTGGGGGGGGGAGGGGGGGGGGTTTCTTCTTCATGTTTTTCTAGAAAAATTGTTTGATGGCCCGTTTTTGCTCTCAGTTGCGGACAAATCCTGTAGCATTTTTTTGACCCTCTTGACCTCTTCTGATTTATGGGCATTTTAGGTGTTTCATAGTGAGTTTTTTTTTTCATTTTGTTTTGCATGGTCAGGTAGAAATTTTGATTTTAGGACCGGGGGGGGGGGGGGGAAGGGGGTTTCTTCTTTGTGTTTTTCCAAAAAAAGTCGTCTTGGACCTCTTTTCAGCTCTCAGTTCTAGCTGGAACTTTTCTTCCCCTAGCATGTCATGGTGCTCGTCTCGACGTCGTGATGTCGACTTTTGTTTTCGCTCGTTCTATTTCATCCGGACTCCAAATCGAGTGAAATTTTTTTTGAGCTTGACTAATTTTTCACTGTCTTTCCAACAGTATGCTCAGTTGCACCCGAATCTTCCTGAATAATTATCATTTTACCCTTTTAGCCTTAAGTGCTCATTTTTCTTTGTCTTGCCATTTCTATTTCGTCTGGACTCTGAATCATGCGATTCTTGAGTCCATCTTGATTAGATTTTCATTGTCTTCCTAGTAGTATGCTTGGTGGCACAGGAATCCATAATTTTAGAAATGACTATTTTGCCCCTGGAGGCTTAATTATAATTTTTTCGATCTTTTGCTTTCGCATTTGATTCTTTTGAGTTCCGTGACCTCATGAAAGGTCATCAAAGTGTCTTATAGGTGTGTTGTGCCTTGGGAAACCATTATCTTGTTTCTTGCTTCCGTATCTGGATCTGTTATCGGGTCAATTTTCGGTTCATCACAGGACGTACTGGCTTGAAAAACCAGGGCCGTCACATTTTTTCCAGTTAAAGTGATCACTCGTGTAAGGCGGTGTCAATAATAAACCACCGACTAAAGTGAAAATTCACGTAGAAAGTGGCTAAGTAGGGGTATCGATCTACGAAGATTGCTAGCTTATGGCAATCAAATTTGAAAGACTAATTTCAAGTTTGTTAATATTATGATATGATTTAAAGATTGATTTGTTAGTTTGTCACTTAGCATATAATTAAAACAGAATTAAATCAAATTCAAAGATTGAATTAAACAAATAGAGGAGGCTAGGCAATTGAGTTCACCGAGACCTCATAATCATGCTATGTTGTAATTAACTTGGGGAAAACAATTATATGTAATAATAATGTGTAGAAGCATAAAGCGACTATAACAATTTTCTAGAAAATCATGCAAATCAAGACTAAGCATAACCCATCTGTGATTGGCATGGCTCATCCACCTAAACTAGGGTGTGGTATGAGCCATCTTCCCTAGGCATGGCCTATCAAGGTCCTGAATTTGCAAGTTTAGCTCATTAAAGTCAATCATCTAGCATAAACTATCTTTTGTTAGCATGGACCATCTACCTAACTAAATCAATCTAAAGGTGTAGCATGTCCATCTTCCCTTGGCAAAATTTATCTAAAATCCTACATGACATGCCTATAGACCCATTTCATGAATTCAATCCTTATTGTTACTATAATGATATCAAGAGTACAAGTATCTGAACATGGTTCTAAGATAAGAATTACATAGCAAACATACTTATATATATAAGTTCAGTATGTATCATACATCAATTTAATGCAAAAACACCAATTTCAATATGAACCTTCATCTTATTCATGAAATCTGTCACATATAAGCTGTTTCCCCAAATTAGAAATACAAAGAATTACATGATTAATTTGGTTATGGCAACCTCAATCCCCTAAAAGGAGATTTAGCTCATCCTGGTGGTGGTTGAAGCTCCAAGGATTGAAGAGGATGTCTTCATCTTCAACTCCATAGCAGCCCTCTCAAGAACATTCAAGAACCCTAGCTATCCTTACTTTTTCTCTCCAAAAGTATACAAAATTTGAATATGATATGATCGATGATATGTATTACAATATAGAGAGGTGTATATAGCCCCTTCTGGCCAGAATCAGTCAAAATCCCCCCAAAACTCGTGCATTCAAGTTGGAGAAGAGAGAGAAAAATAATTGAAAAAATTTAAATTCATCATTACCTCGCAGGTTAGCGTCCAGACGCAAAGATGGGCGTCTAGACGCAGTTTATCAAGATAGCTATCACGCGCACACTGGGTGCTTGTATGTCGAGCTTCTAGCACTTGGCTTCCGGACACAAAGTGACACGCCCCTCGGGTGAGGTCTGATTTTAGTGTGAGAGGTCGTTTCACAAGGTCAAAATATGATTGTGGTTCTAGGAGCTTTAAAAACACAAATTTATATTTATAAAACCACTACTACTACTAATGAAGTATAGCGAGTAGGGATCGTCTGTAGGGATTAAACACGCAGTTGGAATTTAACTTCGACTCTAGTATTTCACAAGATTGCAAAGAGAGGTTTAGTTGGTTGATTAAACTAAATTTCAATTGAATTAAAATACGATGAAATTAAACTAAGTTGAGCTAGGGTTTGAATGATAAGAAAAGAGGTCTTAGGGTGTTGGAATCACCACCAAGCTCATTCACCAAACCATATGTTTTCAACTAATTGGAGAAAACATTCTTGTGAACAAAATTCGACTACCAATTGCGATATTAAGCATTGACCATCAAATTCAAGCATGAATTGTCTATCTAACTAACAAGTAAACTACGTGTAACATAACCCATCAGGTCTAAGCATGACCCATTAAATTAGTAACAATTGTAGCACACATAAATCTAGAGAATCATGGAATTTGCAATAATAACCATGGAATATCAAATTCAAGCATAGATTGTTTACCTAACAACAAATAAACTAATTTGTAGTATAACCTGTCAAGCCTGAGCATAATCCATCAAATTAATTGACAAATCTATTCAATGAAAACCATGCATAGCCATCACTAAATCCTCAATTAATCATATATAGACATGCAACCAACATAGAGAATCTAGTGTAAAGATCAATTCTCAAATAATCACACATAAGACAACATGTAATCACATAGAGAATCAATAGGAAGAATTAAACCATAGAAATCAAAAGAGAACCCAAGATTCATTTTATACACAAGGCTATAACACTAATCACAACAAATAAATTCCCCAAAAAGACAAAGACTAAGGTTTAGAGAATAAGCTTAGGGCTTATCCAAGCCCCAATGAAAAGTCTAGCCACTCATGGAGGAGGTGGATGTGGTCATGGAACCCTCAAGGGCAATCCCCAAACACGGCTTCATCTTCTTCTTTTTTAAATTCTAGGGAGATAGAGAGTGTGTAGATCTAGAAGTGTTCTTCCTTATGCCTTTACTCTCCTCTTTTCCTAAAACCCTAATCTCTAACTTTTTTAGAGAGAAAAATAATGAAAATATAAAAATTACAATGTAAAATAAAAGCTACAATGAAAGATACTTTACAAAATGGTTCAATCCCCCTTTAAAACAAGCTCCTTTGTAATGACCCGATCATTTTCCTCCCTTTCCTTTTTCTCAAATTTTACGGATGAATTTTTTCCATTTAATTTTCTTTTTTGAGTTCTGTTTCTCGTCACTGGGTGTCGTCTTGAGTGCTTGGAAATGGTTTCCGAGACTCTTTCGTTTGGATTGACAAATTCCTTTGAAGACCGAGTCATTTCCACATTTTCATTTTTTTGACACTATTCACTTTTCATCTTTTTCTCGGTTGTCACTTTGTTAGTACAACCTCACTTTTCGTGTTCGGATTTGATTACAATTTTGCATGTATCCATGATATTTAAATTCCATACCATGTGTATTTTTACTTTCATAGAAATGAATGCCATTTGTGCACTTTCTTCCTTAGAGGTGTAGATACACACTTTCTTTGGAAACTTTTTTGTTTTTGGGGTTACTTGTGTAATTACTTCAAGTAATTATTTTTCGTCTTAGGGACCATTTTGTAATTTAATTTGGAAGATATTTTCAAAAAGGACCTTTTTTCAATTTTCAGAAAGTGTGAAAAGTGTCACACTCTCATTGGTCCACTTGTTGACATTTGTGTAGAAACACTTTAATACCTTAGATGATAACATGTGGAGGGTGGAGATTCACCTACTTGTTGGCTTAGGATTGGTGCACTTGTTGGCTTGGATGGTTGACAAGTGTAGGCTTAAGATTAAGCCTATGAATTAGCCATTGATTTGTGACAAATGTAGGCTCCAAATGTGGTCTTGCATATGTGTGTGTGTGTTAACCATGGTGTTAGTTCACCTAGTGAGTGGAAGACTTCTAAATCCTCCACTCACATTTCATCTCCCTCATAATTTATATTATCCTTTACATGAAAACCCTAGCCTCCATGGATGAAACTTAAAGCCTTAATTTTTGACCTTGATTTTTGAAAGCCTTCCATTGATTTCCAAGCTTAACCTTGGGAATACTTTTTGTTCCCCTCATCCTCTTCTTTATAACCCTAGAAGGGTTTGCTATTTTGCATTGATTTGCCTTGGATTCAAGAGGAACAATCCTCTTGTGAGGTAGGGGGTGTTATAATTTATTTTCCAAGTGGTTTTACTTGCTTTTGTATGAAATATGAGTTGTATGCATGTCTCTTGTTAATTTGAGAAATTAATGATGTATCATAGTTTACATATAACTCATTTTAGACTTGGTAGATGGCATGACTTTGACTTAATCTTTGTTATATAATTATTTGGAGCTATTTGAATGAGTTTTCAAATCTAGAGATTTAATGAATTTAAATTGATTTAAATTCTACTTAATTGTACTTTGCTTGTATTCCATTTTAGACTTGATATATGGCATGGCCATTACTTAATCCTTGTTAAATATTTATTTGAGATCATTTGAACAACTTTTGAAATCTAAAGATTTATTTAATTTTAATTAATTAAATTCCACATGATTATATCTTGCTCACTTTGTGAAATTGATGTGATGTTTGCAATCACCATGGAATGGACATTCACATATATTATTTTGAGAATTTTTGGACAACTTTGATTTCTAGCGAAATTAATTAATTTGGCTAGTTAATTTCTACTTAGTGTTTTAATGAATTGGATACCTATTTCATGGGGCTTTTGCCTTTTTTTATCACGTATCATGACTTATTGTATCTTGGCTTCATTAATGTGGTTAATGAACTTGCACCCTTGCACTGTAATGATTTAATTGTTTATGAGTTGTTAAACAAGTAATTAAATCATTAATCTTATACTCGTGGTATATTTACATCAATGGATTCTATGTGCTATATATCTTAGTTTGTAGTCTATGTAGATGCATATTATGATTTCTTAACATTTCACATGCCATCATAGTTGAAAACTTAGGGCATGACTTATGTGTTTCCAAAATCTTGGTTGTGCATGAAACGTGGTTAATGCATCTCTTGTATCTTGATACTATCTTGACTTGCACAACTTGTTGATTTTGGAACTTGGGATATCAATAAAGAATTGACATGGCTAGGACTTAGTTTTAGCACGGGAGATAGAGAGCTCCCTATACTATAGTGCACACTAGGGGAAGGTACCCATGGGTTAGTAGCCTTAAAGTGATCCTAAGAGTACGGTTTTAATCCGGGCGATATCCGAGTTTCCACATTGGTTGATTTCACTCTTTAAATTTCAAGTTGCTATTCCTTGAAGGTTTAAAAATTTTCGTGTTATGTGAAATGCGCCAATATTGTGTCATTGCATAGATTTTATGCTTCATCCGTGATTTCAATCCTTAAATTTTAAGTGTTGTATTCTTTGAAGATTTAAGACTCTTTTCGTGTTGTATGGAAGATTCCATCCTTGTTTACTTGCATAGATATTATGCCTTATTCTTGATTTCATGTATAAACCTTCTCGTGTCAATTGGAATGTTCCAATCTTGTTTACTTGCATAGATATTATGCCTTATTCTTTATTCCATGTATTAAACTTATCGTGTTGTGTGGAATGTCCCATTCTTGCTTAATTGCATAGATATTATGCATTATCCTTGATTTCACGCCTTGTCTGTATCATGTTAATTGAATTGTTTCAATCTTGTTAATTTTCTTAATTAACTCGTTTCATGTTACTTTATGCTATCGTGACTTAGGAATGATCCTAAACATGTAACTTAACTTAGATTCTAGGTGGCATGGACCACATGTTTTGATTTATATCAATATTAAAAAATCTCCAAACCCTTAGATTTCAAGTGTTATCCCTTGAAGATTTAAGAACCTAGTCGTGATATATAGAGTATTCCCTACCTTGTTTAATTGCATAGACATTATGCTTACTTCGTGTGTTTAAACCTCATTCAGCATAATGTCTATGCAATTAAACAAGGTAGGGGGGTCGGATTTTGACTCGGCCATTTCCGGGAGCCGCAGACCATTCCTGTATTCTTAAAATCACTATTTACGTTTGCGTGCATGATCGTTTTTATGAAAAACCTCTTTGTGGTGAAATGAGCCTCCGGTGGACTCGTTTTACACTTTTTTTTGAAAAATCCAGTGCAAGCGTATTTTCGAAATTTCCTTTGGGAAATAAATTATGTTCTTGACTCTGTCACATAGAAAATGTGATTTTAGGGGGAGTTTCTTCATGACATTTTTCCGAAAAATGTCATCTTGATTTGGAAAACCGCATTCCAAACTCATTTTTGTGCAAATACACTGTTTCTGCTACATTTCACTGTTTCTGTCAAGGTTGAACCGGTTCAAGATGGTTAAACTGGTTCAAGAGTTAGTTTTTGGTCCAGCATGGACATTCTGTCCTTGTTGAACTGGTTCAAGAATTGTGAACCGGTTCAAGTCTTCCAGAGTTGTTTTTGAAGGTCCAACTTTGGTTTTCCAATTTTGAATTGTCGTAACTTCTTTGTTCCAACTCTAAATTGGTCCATTCTTGATTCTAAACTGACCGCGGCAAAGTAATATTTCCAATGGTATAAATTTTAGCTTCAGATTCTTCTCTTAGCTCAAGATATCCTCATTTTAGTGAGAGGGTGTCAGATTTGGTTCGAACCGAGATAGGGTTCATCTAGGATTTCTCTTCCTTTGGGCTTGGGACTTCATGTGAAGTTACCAAAGGATGTTTTTGGATGTTTTTGATCTCATTGGACTTGTTGAAAGTCAAATTCCTTCCTCTTAGGGTAAAATGACCATTTTACCTTTGGTTCTTCTTTCGATGGGGTTTTGATACCCCTATCTTCGTTTTACTTCCGTTGAGCCTCAAAACTCTTTGAAAGTCCGTTTTTATGTCCTAGGGATAATGTACATCTCTATGGACTTGTCTTTATTTTGCTTCCGCACTTTATTCATTTGGGTTCAGTGACCTCATGGAAAGTTATCTTAGGGTCTTAGAGGTGTGTTGTGCCTTGGAAGACCGCTGTCTTATTTCTAGCTTCCGCATTCTGGATCCACTTCGTGTCATCATAGGACACACTGGGTTGAAAAATCCAGGGTCGTCACATCCTTGGAGTGCAAAACAAGTTAGAAAATTAGCCCCAAAAAGGTTCAATCCCGTAGCCATTTGGTAGGTGAAGTTCGAGTGAAGCCAGAAATAAAACAACTCACTACCAGTAGGGTTGCGATCAATCGTAGGGATTCACGATTGATCATGAATTTCTACAATCGATTGTGCTGACATGACATTACTATCTTGACAATTGGTTGTCTTATCTACTGACATGGCATTACGAACGATCGTACTTCCTTGTGATCGATCGTGGTTTGAATGAATGATGACGTGGTAGCCTTATCCAATTGCTGACGTGGCTACGAATGATGATGTGGCCTGCGATTGATCGTAGAAGATTGCGATCGATCGTGCACTGTTCGAGGGCAAATTTGCTAAACTTTTTCTGGATTTTCTGCTTGACTCCAAAAAGGCTTTAATAGTCTGTTTTTAGCCTGTTTGAACCTTATTGACCTAAAATAGATAAAAACACAGATTAGAACTAAAACAAGAAAATAAAGATTGATGAAGGGACTAAAATACCCTAGCTTAGGGCTAAAATGTGCAACATTTAAGCACTTATCACACCCCCAAACTTAAATATTGTTAGTCCCTAGCAATGAACTATGAAGTAAAAAGGAAAAGAACAACTATACAACTACGAACTAGAAAGCAATAAAAGGATAACACCATTTTCGCAGGGATCATGGTCGTATTTAGCATATGCAACAAGCCTTTTGAACCCTTAGGTTACCCCTAGTGGATGAGTGAAGTCTCGCGAGGCACCAACATTAAGCTTTTTCTCACTTAAGAGGCACCACATTCCAAACAAGTATTGAAAGAAAACTACCTCAAGTATGCCATTTTCTAACCATCTCTAAGCAATTTCCAAAATTCCAACAACAAGCAAGCAAATATAGTCCTCCACACATCAAGTAAGATGATCATGCAAATCAAAATAACTCTAGCACCTTTTGAGTGAACAGGCATCAAATATGTTGTTATTTTAGTAACTTAATGAAATGGGCACAACCAGCCTCAAACTAGCACACCAATCAAGTACCAATCATGAAGACAAAGAATGAACCTTTTTATTCGATTTATTTCCAACATGTTCTCTGTTTCTTTCTTTTTCTCTCTTATTTTTTTTTATTTTTTTTATAGTATCAAAGATAAGAGTATGGTGCAATGTAAAGATCTCTTAAGCTCTCTAGAAGATTTATGTAACGGGCGTTAGGTCAATGACACCCAAACTGGACGGCATTAGGTGTAAAGACACCCCCAAGGACTTACAAGCTTAAATCAACTAGGCTACAAATCAAAATAATTCTTATCTAATCATTTCCCAACTCCCCACCTTTGGTGAGAAGCGCTCACTTTTCTTTGCTTTTTTATTTATTTATTTTTATTTATTAATTTATTATGTGGGCCCTTCACTTTTCGACGCAAGAATTCAATGCTTAATGAGGCAAGAATCCCGACTACTCGGTAAAAGGGTTTGTTAGTAGCATGTAAGGTCATTTTGTCAAGAATGAAAGCTTTCAAAGCTTACTAGCTCAATTGGGATATAACCAAAGCAATAATCAACTAAGCATGTACCCCACAAATGAATACTAGTGTGTGCATGTGCAATTGTAGTACTCTAGCATCAATCTTCAAAACATTCTCACAAACAATATGATGTGGACCACAAAAGCAATCATGAAATCAAACTTTTGAAAAATTTGCTCCTAATTAGCATCCAAAGGGATACAAGGAGTATTGAACTCTCAAGTCATGAAATTTTGGAATTCAATGGAACATAGGCCTCAAAAAATCAAAATCATCACTAAAATGGATCTCAAATCTTAATCATGCAATAAAAGCTCAAACTTAAGTAGAATGAAACAAAACCACCTTACCCCCAAACTTAAACCACACATTGTCCTCAATGTGCAATGAGAACAATCGAAAAGATGGAAAGAGTATACCGTGGTGGCAAAGCCTATGAAGCCCGACAATGATTCAATTTGAAAGACATCTCTCCCGAACTTGGAATCAACAACCTACTTAAATAAACCATACTAGAAACTCACATCAAATATCAAATGGGATAAAAAGAAGCAATGATACAATATAAGGCAATATAGCACAAAATGAATGAGAGATTTGAGAACATGCCCTAGATAAAGCATAAAAGTATGCATGACTACACATAAGTGCACAATTGTGAAAAGTTTTTATATTTTTCTCTGTTTTATGAAAGCATGCAAAGAAAACAAAGAAACAAAAATGAAAGATGCAAAAGATAAAAGAAAAATAAAGAAGTAAAAAGTAAATAAAATTTACCATGCAAATAAAAATAAAATGCTAGTAAAAACTTTTTTTTTTTAAAAAAAAGAAAAAAATTCAAAGGAAATAAAGCATGTATGTACACAAAGGAAAAAAAAGACAAGGAAATAAAATGAAAAAATAAAAATGCAAAGAAAAATAAAAAGAAAATATATATATATATATATATATATATATATATGAATAGTGTACGATCGATCGTGATGAAGCTACTATCGGTCATACTGGGCATGGATTTTTAGGTAAAACTTTGGTGTAGGCGCGATTGATCATAAGAAGTTGTGATCGATCGCAAGATTTTACGAACGATAGAGAAGATGAATGGTTCTAGTGTGATTTGTGACGACCCTAGATTTTTCAACGAATGTGACGACTCCTCTACAAAGAATCTTACAACGAAACCATTACAGAAACTGGCATACAAACTACGCGCGACCGAGGGAAACAAAAGGGAAAACCAAACATGGAAGTCATGCATATGGCAAGGAATGCAACTATTAAATAAGTAAATCTACTCACATAGATAAAATCAAGGGTAC
The DNA here is from genome assembly GCF_030987335.1 of Cornus florida. Classification (NCBI taxonomy): domain Eukaryota; kingdom Viridiplantae; phylum Streptophyta; class Magnoliopsida; order Cornales; family Cornaceae; genus Cornus; species Cornus florida. The sequence goes on from NW_026775577.1 coordinate 70,978,781, forward strand.
ATGCGGCACATCTCCACGTAACACAAAAACATGTCATTAGAGCACAGTAACAACACGACATCTTTAAGCATATAAATAAGGCATGCTAATGTCATGTAACAAGAAAACAAATGTGGATAGACCTCCACATACTCATACATCACAATATCATAAATCATACTACTAACATGGTAGTAAGCGAAACTGCAGAAAATAAAATGATGCAACAATGAACCCTACGGACATCATGTCTAGGTAAAAGGAAGGACCAGTCCTAGCCATAAACTGACTCCAAAAACCAATATGACAACAACCTATCTCAAAACAAAAGCGAGCACTCACCACAATAGTAAGACTCTAATAATCCATCTCCAAATCTAAAGGTGACACTATGAGTGACACTAATAATGCAATGCTCTTACCAACCCAAAACATCTATCAATCGACTCGACCACAAAAGCATCATCACACAAGGAGAACTAAAACGAAATGGCAACTCTAGCCATACAATTGAACAACCAAATCAATCTTAAGAACTATCTCCAAAATAACCATTAATCACTGACCAAAAGGACTACGCCTATCAGAACAAAAAACCAACGTTGATTCTATCCGAACTGCAATTGTAGCTAGCCAGTATGGTAGCAAAATAGTGCCATGCACCTACCCATAAATGTACCAGCCCACGAAAATTGCAATCTCAGAGGAACCTTTCCGAACAAACAAGGAGCCTAAGAGGTCCATAACCTCATCATGGTCCAAAACCAACAAATTCAGAACCACGGAAATTCCTAATGGCTCACCTCACGAGAGCCTAAACAAAAGGTGACCCTCCACCTATCTAAAGCCAACTCTAGGTCAACAACGACCTAAACTACTATGAAACTGTGACTACCATCACCATCAACCTCAACTCGTGCCTTAATGACCAATCCCATGTCATGTCAAATATGCGACACAATTATGCATATACAAATATAATCTAGCATACATCATATGTCATGCTCTTTACAATAGAATAAAATCACGCTTAAACAAACGGCACACCGCATATAGCACATAAGCACATAAACATGTTATTAGGCTAAAACATGTTATCATGAAGCATATAAATATATAGAGCATGGCATAACAAGCATGATATGCACCCAAAACCCGTCGTCTAAGGTATTTAAACCTAGGAGCTTTGATACCACCTGTGACGACCCTAGATTTTTCAACCTAGTGTGTCTAGTGATGACCCGAAACGGATCCAAAAATGCTGAAGCTAAATAAAAACATGACCTCTAGAGACGTACATCATCCGTAAGACATAAAAATGGCATCTTGAGGAGTCCCGAGGCTCAACAAAAGCAAGAAGGAAACAAGGATTCTGAAAACCTACAATAAATAGACCAAGGGTAAAATGGTCATTTCACCCACAAATGAGTGCCACCGTGCACACCATTGTAAATATAATGAAAAATTAATAAATTTAGACTTAAGAATCACTTGATTCGGAGTCCGGACGAAGAAGATTTGAAAATAGAACGAAGAGGCATCCTCCGTTTAAGAGATACCACGACCCTATCTCACTAAAATTGTCATAACTCTCACTAAGGTTAGAGATTTTATTTGTGATTGGTACCATTGGAAAGCTAACTTCAAGTTCTTAAAGTTAGGCTCAAGAATGACCTAATTTGGATCAGAAATGAAGGAGATATGACCCTCTGAAGTTGACTCAAGAAATCTATCCAAAAAAAATGAAAAGGAGCCAAGCTTCAGGGAGGATCAGCAGGTTGACGAACAGTACCAGCCGGCCAAAACCCCATCATTAGCTGGCTGATGAACAAGATCAGCCGACCAAAACGGCCTGTTTCACATGCAAACTCTCTCGAATTGGGTCTCGAGGCTTGTCAACCGACTTAGGGCTCTCATCAGCCGACCGATGGAGCAGACAGTAGCAAAAGCTACTGCTGCAAAGTGCAGAAATTGTGCTTGGTCCACTCTAAGCTATTACATGCATCCCAAGTGTCCCAAAACAAGTCTAAAAACATTCCATGATCACAATTACGCATCCTTAACATGCTAAAACTGTAATGACCCGGACTTTTTTGACTTTTTCCTCCTTTTTCATTTTTGGTGATTTTCATTTTTTCGCCTTTTTCTTATTTTGTCTTTTACTCGTTTATCGTTTTTCCTTACTTAACCTCACTTCGGGTGTTCGGATTTGATTCCAGTTTTGCATGCATTCATGATACTTGATTTTCATGACATTGGTATTTTCACTTTTGTTGAAAAGCATGGTAGTTGCTTTTATTTTTCATAAAGGGCATGAATGCTTACTTTAGTGTAATTATACATAACTTTTGGGATTTTAGTGTAATTATAAAAAATTATTATTTTTCGTTTGGGGGACCTTTTTGCAATTTATTTTAGAGGATATTTTAAAAAAGGACCATTTTGTAATTTTTGGAAAGTGTGACAAGTGTCACGCTCTCATGGAGCCATTTGTTGGCATTTAGGTGAAGAGACTTGGCACTATGACCTCTTGACATTTGGTGGGTGGAGATTCATCCATGTGTTGGCCTTAGATTGGTGCACATGTAACCATTGGATTGTTGACAAGTGTAAGCTTAGGATTAAGTCTTGGAAGAGGCATTGGATTGTTGACAAGTGTGAGCTTAGGATTTAGTCTTGGAAGAGGCATTGGATTAGTGACAAGTGTAAGGCCATGATGTAGTCTTGCATTGTGTGTGTGTGAGAGGTAGTGCAAGAGTACATAGTGAGTGGAGGATCTTTAGCTCTTCCACTCACCATTTTTACACTTTACTTCTTCATTTCATTATCTCACATGAACCCTAACAAATCCACCATTGGAGGAAAGCTTAGTTCATAACTTACCCCTTCAATTTGGCTCACTTCCATACACCTTAGACTAAAAACCTTGGGAGAGAAAAGTTTCCTCCCATTCTCCTCTTCAAGAACCCTAAACTTGTTTTCCATTTTGTGCTTGGTAGCTTGGATTATAGAGATACAATTCTCTATTGAGGTAGGGGTGGTAGTATGTTTATTTTCTAAGTGTTTTTTAATCCTTTGGGGTTTAATATATATTGTATACATGCTTTTAGAATTGTAGTATTGCATACTATAGGAAATCCTTATGATTGACTTAGGATTTCATTGATCAAGCATGTATGTTGTGTATATATCTTGGGTAGGATTGTTGAAGTCGTATAGAATTCTTAATGATTTGAGTTACTATGCTATTGTGATGGAAATCCTACATTCTAGTATATTACTATTGATAATCATGATTGTTTTAAAAGCTATTTGCTAAAATGCAAACATTTAGTATATATGGCTTATTGTTGAGGCATGCTTAAATTGATAAGTTAATGATATTGTTTTGTGCATAATATCATGTTAAGAACTTGTCATCTATCATGTCATTCTAGACTTGGAACCCTAAGACGTGGGTTGTATGGTTTCAAAGTACTTGTGCATGGAATGTGGTTTATATACCTTGTTATCTATATATAAGTTTTGAACTTGATATATATACTTTGGATTCTCTTGGGACATGGTTACTAGTAACATGGCTAGAGTTTGGCTCTAGTGCGGGAGGTATGAGTTCTCTCCAATCGAGATAGTGCGCACTTAGGGTGGTCTTCCCTGCGGGTTAATGCCCGGAATAACCGTTGAGGTCTCGGCAGAATTCCGAGCTTAGGTGTCCAAGGATTCTATTTTTTTTTATTTCGCATTCATTTCCAAGTTGACAATCAATGCTATTTGTAACTTGTAAATTTTGTTATATGCGGTTTGATGTTGGTAAGTACATCCATTTTGATATTATGTTGCTAAGAAACATTTAAGTTAGCTTAAGATGATCCCTTTGAACACCTTGAACATAGACGTTAAGTGGAATTCTCCCTTGTATTCGTCTATATTAATCTTGCAATGATATTGAAACTTTGGGGTATATGCATATGCTTCTCCTACGAGTAACTTGATTACTCACCCTAGTGGTTTGGGTTATTTTTTCAGGTAAAGAGACCATGTTCATGGATGCTCATCATCCTTAGAAGATTTTGAGTTATTTGAAGCATTTTTGTAAATTGACATGCACTTGTTTAGCATGCCTCCCTTTTTGGATGTTAATTTTGTATACCATGGATGTATGGTATTGTAAAAGCTAAAATGGCTTCCTTAATGTGTAATGTATATCTAAGAACACTTGAAGATGTCTATTTTGTAAGCATAACATGAGGCCAAGTGCCATGTACATTTATATCACATGTATGCTAGTTTAATCCCATAGTTGTCATATGAAATGATGAGAATTCGAGGTTTGACAGGTTGTATTTTGTATATGATATGTTATATGACCACGAGCTATTGGAACATGTGTATTTACTCATTTTACATATGTGTGCATGTTCACTTTGGCACATAATACCATTCTTGAAGAAATGAACACTTAGAGTAGCATTCATTTACATATTTTTGCTAAATGAGACCTCAAGGGTATTTTTGGTATTTCACTTGGAAAACAAATGTTGGTCTTAACATGGTTAACCAGAAAACATGATTTTAAGGGGGGTTACTTCACAACTTTTTTCCAAAAAAGGCTCAGAAAGTCCTCAAAATGGCATTTCAAGGTTGCATTTCAAGTGCAGCTACAAGAGTTCGAGCGCTCTAAAGGGGAGTTCGAGGGCTCAAAGTTTGGACAAAAAGTTTTGGCCTCAGGCAGGTACTATTCGAGCACTTGAAGTCCTAGTTCGAGCGCTCGAAGTACTGTTCATAGAGTGTTTTTGTGTCTTGGTTTAGCACTGCACCTCCAACTTCAGATTGTCATATCTTCCTCGTTTTAACTCCAAATTGGTCCGTTCTTAAGTCTAAATTGACCACATCAAAATAAGCTTTCCAATGGTACCAATTAGAGTTTTAGATTCCTTTGGTAGCTTAAGTTATTCAAGTTTTAATGGAGGGGTGTCAGTTTTTGGCTCGAACCGGGATAGGGTTTTTCTTCCGTCGACTTCAAGACTTGATATCTTTGCCGTCCGGACTCCGAATCAAGTGATTCTTGAGTCTAAATTCATTAATTTTTTGTTGTCTTTCCAACGGTGTGCTTGGTAATACTCACTTTTTGGATGGAAATGACCATTTTACCCTTGGGTTCCTTTTGTCCATTTTTGAGATCTTGTTTCCGCATTTGTTTTCTTTGGGTTCCATAATCTCATTGGGGCTCTCTTTGGTGTCCTAGAAACATGTTGTGTCTGTAGGGATGTCATTTCATCTTTTGCTTCCGCAATTCAGATCCGTTATCGAGTCATCTTCCGGTTCATCACTGACGCACAGGGTTGAAAAACCTTGGGCCGTCACAAGTGGTATCAGAGCTCTAGGTTTGAACACCTTAGAACAACGGGTTTTGGGTGTATATCATGCTTTTGTTGATGTACTTTGATGCATTCACATACTTTTGATAACATGTTTTGTCTTTATAACATATTTAGATGTTTCGTGATAACATGCTTAGTAGTATGACATGTCTTTATGCTTATATGCCTATGTGGTTAAGAGTACCTTTGTTTGACATGTATTCTTATCTGTTTAAGTGCTTAACTATTTTAGAAGCTTTTGTTAATTGCTTTAGCATGACAGTATGTTGCATACCTAGTCTTGTTTCTTGCTTCATTGCATTCATAGTATGAGTTGCATTTAGTCATAATAACTTGTGTTATTGTTAGCTTCCTTTCTTTTACACATTTAGAATCATGGTTGTCACGCGTGGAGAGTCTTCACGTCAGGGCATTGAGGAGCAAGTGGCTGACACAGAGTTCACGAGGGGTCCAGGGAGGCCCAGGATTCCAGTTCGTGGCACGGATGCTGATCCGTCGTGGGCACAGACTTACGAGGAGCGAGTAGCTCAAGGTATCACTCAGGGAATTGCTGAATCCCTACAGGAGATGATACTCAGGCAGGTGGCAGGGATACTGATTCCAGCACCGGCACTGGCACCGATAGTCAATGAGGCACTAGAGTACTTTATACTACTTTAGAGGGTCAAGATTGATCCATTTGCAAGGAGTTCAGATCCGCTAGTCTCAGAAGCTTGGTTGGACCTTATGGTTCGCAAGTTAGACAGTATGGCAGTACCCACAGATAGGTTGAGGATTTCTTTGACTGCTTCTTTGTTCATGGGGGATGCAGATATCTGGTGGAGGTCTATGACCAATGTTCACAATGTTGAGTTGATGACTTGGAATGAGTTTAGGGGTTTGTTCTTCGAGCACTTCTTTCCTAGGGCTATGAGGCAGGAGATGAGGACAAAGTTCGTAGGTTTTTATCAGGGCACTATGAGTGTCATTGAGTATGAGACACGATTTACTTCTCTCTCTCGTTATGCCGAGGATATGGTAGCAACAGACGAGGCCAGGGCAATGAAGTTTCAGGATGGACTACATCTTGACATCAGGCCACGGGTCTCCATTCTTGATTTAAGAACCTATAGGGAGGTGGTTCAGAGGGCTATGCTAGCTGAAGTAGAGGAACGGGATCAGTTACGGATCAGGAGTTCACATAAGCAGCCTCGTGGAGATAATCCATCATCTTCCGGGAGTCAGTGGAAGAAGGCTAAGGTAGGGAACAGTACTCACTCACAGGGGGCATCACAGCAGAATCATTCTGCACCCACAATTCCTGTATCTTCGGGATCAACCCAGGGAGTGGTTTGTTACCATTGTCAGCAGCCGGGGCACATCAAGCCTCGTTGCCCACAGTTTCGGGCACAGGCCGGTCAGACTTCAGTTTCTACAAAGATAGGGCAGGGAGCTTGCTTCTATTGCAAGCGGCCAGGTCATCTTAGGAAGGATTGTCCAAAGTTGTTGAATAAGTCACGTATGGCACAGATTCACAGATGGTACCGACACAGTCTGCAGTGGTTCAGTCTGGTTTCAGAGTTCCTCAGGCACCACAGCCAATAACGCCAGTTGGCACTTATCCAACCAGAGGTTCTACACCTACTGCTTCTTCACATCAGCCAGGCTATTAGGGCAGTTCACAACAGGGCTCAGGGACTCAGGGACGAGCCTACGCTCTTCCACAGGAGGATGCTTCCGCAGACACCTCTTCAGTTCGAGGTATCTTTCCAGTTTTTAGTTCGTAGGCACGAGTTCTTGTTGATATGGGTGCATCACATTCTTTCATTTTTGTATTATTTGCACATTCATTGGGTCTAGAGGTCACACTTCGGGACAGTTTTCTCTGTGTTGAGACACCAGTAGGGGGTCCAGTTTCTTTGGATCGTGTTTGTCGGGGTTGTGCTATTGAGATAGCTGGATGGACTTTGAGTTTGATTTTGTTGTTCTCGACATGACGGGTTTTGACGTCATTCTTGGGATGGATTGGTTGTCATTCTTCCGGGCTACAATCGATTGCTTCCGCGGGAGGGTGTCTGTTTGCACTCCCAAAGGAGATTGTTTCTATTTTATGGGAGATCGGAGTGATTCCCACCTGGCAATGGTTTTCAGCATTGGTGACTGGAGTCACCACAGATCCTACTTGGCTAGTTTGCTAGTTGACGAGGATAGCAGTTTAGGCCGTGTTCTTCCGGTAGTTGTTGAGGAGTTTTTTGATGTCTTTCCAGAGGAACTGACAGAGTTACCTCCTTTAAGGGAAGTGGTTTTTGCCATTGATGTCATTCCCGGCACGGCACCCATCTCTATGGCACCGTACCATATGGCACCAGCAAAACTTGATGAACTGAAGGGTCAGTTGGATGATTTGAAAGCTAAGGGCTTTATTTGTCCTAGTGCTTCACCATGGGGAGCACCGGTTCTTTTTGCAAAGAAGAAGGATGGGTCTTTAAGACTTTGCATCGATTATCGCAAGTTGAATCAAGCTACGATCAAGAACAAGTATCCTTTGCCTAGGATCGATGACTTATTTGATCAGTTGAAGGGAGCGACAAGCTTTTCGAAGATTGATTTGAGGTCGGGCTACTATCAGTTAAGGGTTAAGGATGAGGATATATCTAAGACTGCTTTTCATACACGGTATGGCCATTATGAGTTTCTGGTGATGCCATTTGGTTTGACCAATGCTCCAGCAGCTTTCATGGACTTGATGAACCATGTATTCAGTGACTATCTTGATAAGTTTGTGGTGGTGTTCATTGATGACATTCTCGTGTACTCAGCTTCAAGGGAAGAGCATGAGTATCACTTGAGAGTAGTTTTGCAGATCCTTAGGGATAACCAATAGTATGTCAAGTTCGAGAAATGTGAATTTTGGCTACCGGAGGTAAAGTTCCTTGGACATGTCGTGTCACGGGGTGGTGTTGCTGTGGATCCCTCAAAGATTGAGTTTGTAATGGATTGGGAGCGGCCGAAGATAGTGTTTGAGATTCGGAGCTTTCTTGGCCTAGCCGGCTATTACAGGAGATTTGTTCAGGATTTATCTCGTCTAGCGGCACCAATGACTCGACTTACTCACAAGGGAGTCAAGTTCATATGGAATGAGGCTTGTGATTTTGCTTTTCAGGAGTTGAAGGTCAGGTTGACATCAGCTCCAGTTTTGATCATACCTGAACGTGGTTTGGGTTATGTGATCTATTGTGATGCTTCACGGGAAGGTTTGGGTTGTGTTATGATGCAAACTGAACGAATGGTAGCTTATGGGTCTCGACAGTTGAAGACTCACGAGTTGAACTATCCGACACATGATTTGGGGTTGGCAGCAGTTATCTTTGCCCTTAAGGGGTGGAGACACTATTTGTATGGGGAGAAGTTCGAAGTTTTCTCAGATCACAAGAGTCTCAAATATCTCTTCTCTTAGAAGGATTTGAATTTGAGACAGCGCAGATGGGTTGAGTTCATGGAGGACTATGATTTTGTGTTGCAGTATCATCTGGGGAAAGCCAATGTGGTGGCTGATGCATTGAGTAGGAAGTCACAAGGTACTCTTACAAGCATTTCCATTCATAGATGGAAGATGTTAGAAGAGCTTACAGATCTTGGTTTGCAGTTGCATGAGGATGTTTCACCGGCTATTTTATTTAGCCTTGTGGCTCAACCGGCTCTTGTTAGCAGAGTTATTGAGGCACAGCAGGAGGATGGGGAGATAAAGTCCATCTACGATCAAATTTTAGGCGGCAGGAATGTAGAGGGTTGGACCTTGCATTCAGACAGTGGTCTCAGGTACAGAGGGAGGATGTTTGTCCCTTTGTCTTGTCGTGACGATGTTCTTCGGGATTTTCACTATTCTCGACTCGCAGTTCATCCAGGTGGTACGAAGATGTATCACAATTTGCAGAGACAGTTTTGGTGGAAGGGTATGAAACGGGATGTTTCCCAGTTTGTGGCTAAATGCCTTACTTGTCAGCAAATGAAGGCGGAGCATCAGAGACCGGCAGGTTTGTTGCAACCACTACCAGTGGCAGAGTGGAAGTGGGAGTACATCACTATGGATATCGTGACGGGACTTCCGAGATCCAAGGCAAGGAATGATGCCATTTGGCTCATTGTTGATAGATTGACTAAGACGGCTCACTTTCTGCCTATCGCAGTGACGGACGATGCAGAGAGACTTAGTGGACTGTATGTGGGGTAGATTGTCAAGCTTCACGGGGTTCTAGTATCCATTGTTTCGGATAGGGATCCCAGGTTCACGTCTCACTTTTGGCAAAGTTTTCAAGCGGCTCTTGACACAGGGCTTCACTTTAGCACGGCATTCCATCCTCAGACTGATGGTCAGTCAAAGCGTACCATTCAGATATTGGAGGATATGCTACGGGCTTGTATTTTGGATTTTAGGGGTAGTTGGGAAGACTACTTACCCTTGGTTGAGTTTGCCTACAACAACAGTTACCAGACCAGTATTGGCATGGCACCTTTTGAGGCATTGTATAGCAGACCTTGTAGATCTCCAGTTTGTTGGACCGAGGTAGGTGATACAGTCGCCTTGGGTCCTGACATTGTCATTGAGACTACAGAGAAGATCAAGTTGGTTCAGCAGCGGTTGGCTACTGCTCAGAATAGGCAGAAGAGTTATGCTGATAAGAGGAGGAGATCCTTGTCTTTTGAGGTAGGGGACCACGTCTTTCTCAAGATTTCTCCACAGAAGGGACTTCTAAGATTTCGACAGATGGGCAAGTTGTCTCCTAGGTTCATAGGACCATTTCAGATTTTGGAGTGCGTTGGTGAAGTTGCTTATCGTTTGGCATTGCCGCCAGACTTGGATAGAGTTCATGACGTCTTTCATGTATCTATGTTGAGGAAGTATGAGCCGGATCCATCGCATGTTTTACAGTGGACTGATGTTGTTGTTGATGAGGACGTGACCTACGAGGAAGGTCCGGTCCAGATTCTTGATTCACAGGGTCAGGTTTTGCGAACTAAGACTATTCCATTGGTTAAGGTCTTGTGGAGACATCACGGCGTTGAGGAGGCTACCTGGGAGCTCGAGCAGGAGGTTCGCTCTCGGTATCCCCATTTGTTCTCTCTTTCAGGTATGGCTTGATTTCAGGGACGAAATCCTTCTAAGGAGGGTAGGTTGTAATGACCCGGACTTTGTCGACTTTTTCCTCCTTTTTCATTTTTGGTGATTTTCTTTTTTTCGCCTTTTTCTTATTTTGTCTTTTACTCGTTTATCGTTTTTCCTTGCTTAACCTCACTTCGGGTGTTCAGATTTGATTCCGGTTTTGCATGCATTCATGATACTTGATTTTCATGACATTGGTATTTTCACTTTTATTGAAAAGCATGGTAGTTGCTTTTATTTTTCATAAAGGGCATGAATACTTACTTTAGTGTAATTATACATAACTTTTGGGATTTTAGTGTAATTATGAAAAATTATTATTTTTCGTTTGGGGGACCTTTTTGCAATTTATTTTAGAGTATATTTTGAAAAAGGACCATTTTGCAATTTTTGGAAAGTGTGACAAGTGTCACACTCTCATGGAGCCATTTGTTGGCATTTAGGTGAAGAGACTTGGGACCATGACCTCTTGACATTTGGTGGGTGGAGATTCATCCATGTGTTGGCCTTAGATTGGTGCACATGTAGCCATTGGATTGTTGACAAGTGTAAGCTTAGGAATAAGTCTTGGAAGAGGCATTGGATTGTTGACAAGTGTGAGCTTAGGATTTAGTCTTGGAAGAGGCATTGGATTAGTGACAAGTGTAAGGCCATGATGTAGTCTTGCATTGTGTGTGTGTGAGAGGTAGTGCAAGAGCACATAGTGAGTGGAGGATCTTTAGCTCTTCCACTTACCATTTTTACACTTTACTTCTTCATTTCATTATCTCACATGAACCCTAACAAATCCACCATTGGAGGAAAGCTTAGTTCATAACTTACCCCTTCAATTTGGCTCACTTCCATACACCTTAGACTAAAAACCTTGGGAGAGAAAAGTTTCCTCCCATTCTCCTCTTCAAGAACCCTAAACTTGTTTTCCATTTTGTGCTTGGTAGCTTGGATTATAGAGATACAATTCTCTATTGAGGTAGGGGTGGTAGTATGTTTATTTTCTAAGTGTTTTGAAATCCTTTGGGGTTTAATATATATTGTATACATGCTTTTAGAATTGTAGTATTGCATACTATAGGAAATCCTTATGATTAACTTAGGATTTCATTGATCAAGCATGTATGTTGTGTATATATCTTGAGTAGGATTGTTGAAGTTGCATAGAATTCTTAATGATTTGAGTTACTATGCTATTATGATGGAAATCCTACATTCTAGTATCTTACTATTGATAATCATGATTGTTTTAGAAGCTATTTGCTAAAATGCAAACATTTAGTATATATGGCTTATTGTTGAGGCATGCTTAAATTGATAAGTTAATGATATTGTTTTGTGCATAATATCATGTTAAGAACTTGTCATCTATCATGTCATTCTAGACTTGGAACCCTAAGACATGGTTTGTATGGTTTCAAAGTACTTGTGCATGGAAGGTGGTTTATATGCCTTGTTATCTATATATAAGTTTTGAACTTGATATGTATACTTTGGATTCTCTTGGGACATGGTTACTAGTAACATGGCTAGAGTTTGGCTCTAGTGCGGGAGGTATGAGTTCTCCCCAATCGAGATAGTGCGCACTTAGGCTGGTCTTCCCTGCGGGTTAATGCCTAGAATAACCGTTGAGGTCTCGGCAGAATTCCGAGCTTAGGTGCCCAAGGATTCTACTTTTTTTATTTCGCATTCATTTCCAAGTTGACAATCAATGCTATTTGTAACTTGTAAATTTTGTTATAAGTGGTTTAATGTTGCTAAGTACATCCATTTTGATATTGTGTTGCTAAGAAACATTTAAGTTAGCTTAAGATGATCCCTTAGAACACCTTAAACATAGACGTTAAGTGGAATGCTCCCTTGTATTCGTCTATATTAATCTTGTAATGATATTGAAACTTTGGGGTATACGCATATGCTTCTCCTATGAGTAACTTGATTACTCATCCTAGTGGTTTGGGTTATTTTTCAGGTAAAGAGACCATGTTCATGGATGCTCATCATCCTTAGAAGATTTTGAGTTATTTGAAGCATTTTTGTAAATTGACATGCACTTGTTTCGCATGCCTCCCTTTTTGGATGTTAATTTTGTATACCATGGATGTATGGTATTGTAAAAGCTAAAATGGCTTCCTTGATGTGTAATGTATATCTAAGAACACTTGAAGATGTCTATTTTGTAAGCATAACATGAGGCCAAGCGCCATGTACATTTATATCACATGTATGCTAGTTTAATCCCATAGTTGTCTTAAGAAATGATGAGAATTCGAGGTTTGACTGGTTTTATTTTGTATATGACATGTTATGTGACCATGAGCTATTGGAACATGTGTATTTACTCATTTTACATATGTTTGCATGTTCACTTTGGCACACAACACCATTCTTGAAGAAATGAACACTTAGAGTAGCATTCATTTACATATTTTTGCTAAATGAGACCTCAAGGGCATTTTTGGTATTTGACTTGAAAAAAAAATGTTGGTCTTGACATGGTTGACCAGAAGACATGATTTTAAAGGGGGTTACTTCACAACTTTTTTCCAAAAAAGGCCCAGAAAGTCCTCAAAATGGCATTTCAAGGTTGCATTTCAAGTGTAGCTACAGGAGTTCGAGCGCTCTAAAGGGGAGTTCGAGCGCTCGAAGTTTGGGCAGAAAGTTTTGGCCTCGGGCAGGTACTATTCGAGTGCTCAAAGTCCTAGTTTGAGGGCTCGAAGTACTGTTCATAGAGTGTTTTTGTGTCTTGGTTCAGCACTGCACCTCTAACTTCAAATTATCATATCTTCCTCGTTTTAACTCCAAATTAGTCCGTTCTTGAGTCTAAATTGACCACATCAAAATAAGCTTTCCAATGGTACCAATTACAGTTTTAGATTCCTTTGGTATCTCAAGTTATTCAAGTTTTAATGGAGGGGTGTCAGTTTTTGGCTCGAACCGGGATAGGGTTTTTCTTCCGTTGACTTCAAGACTTGATATCTTTGCCGTCCGGACTCTGAATCAAGTGATTCTTGAGTCTAAATTCATTAATTTTTCATTGTCTTTCCAACGGTGTGCTTGGTAGTACTCACTTTTAGGATGGAAATGACCATTTTACCCTTGGGTTCCTTTTATCCATTTTTGAGATCTTGTTTCCGCATTTGTTTTCTTTGGGTTCCATGATTTCATTGAGGGTCTCTTTGGTGTCCTAGAAACATGTTGTGTCCCTAGGGTTGTCATTTCATCTTTTTCTTCCATAATTCGAATCCGTTATCGAGTCATCTTCCGGTTCATCACTGACGCATAGGGTTGAAAAACCTTAGGTTGTCACAAAAATAGGAGGGAAGCTTAAATCAACTCTAATGCATGAGTTTTTCATAAAAATTCATAAAATTGCTCAAAAATAGTTCCAAAGTTGAAACTTAAGAGTTTTGTAAAATGTAGACATGCACGCAAACGTAATAAGACATTTAAGACGCGTCCCAATGGTCCGCGGCTTCAAAATAACCCCAATGCAAAATATGACCTCTCAACGGCCAAAAATGCCTTAAAACGTAATAAATGAAACAAAAATGCAAAACCTATAACAAAATGGTGTTTGGCCCTTGGCCACATCTCATACATGATCATAGAGACCCTATGAAAGAAAAAGAATGGAATTCCCACACCCAATGCAAACATGGTGAAGTAAAAACTTAACATTTTCCATTATTTCCATAGTAAACCTTACGAAAGTGCATAGAATACAAATTAGACATCATTGGCCTATGGCCTTAACTCATATATGTCAAATACATTGAAAAGAGTATACTTATGTACACATTACATATATGATATCAAAAATACAAGTTTTGATATACAAGGCTACAAAATGACATTTCATGCTAACATTTGCATGAAATGGAAATTTAAAAGCTGTAAGTTATCCAAGGAATGATGAGCGTCATGAACCAAGTCTTCATACCTGAAAAATATCCCCAGTAACTTTGGGGTGAGTAACATAAAGCTACTCGTAGGAAATGAGCATGCATAGACCTAGCATTTTACAAAATTATCACCTTAAGGTGAAATATGTTAAAAGGGCTCATGCCACCTAACGTCTATGTCAAAATGAGACTCAGGGAGCATCCTAAACTACCTTAGATCATTTATAGCATAAATCACATCATTCATGCAATTAAACAATGTAGAAACATACTATACAACATAACAAGATATAGGTTCCCAAAAGTATCAACTTGCAATCTAAGATACGAAAATAACTAAAATGGGTCATGCCACCTAACGTCTATGTTCTAATAGAGTCTAAGGAATCATCCTAAACTACATTAGAACAATAAAACACAAGTCACAATATCGATGCAATTTAACCAACATTGGAACTTCCAATACAACGCATAAAACATGATTTCTCAAAGTTAACATCTTGAAACTCAAAATAGGAAATCAATTAAGGAACAAGAAGTTATGATATCATCTAGTTATCAACTTGAAATAAAGTGCGAAATCAAATGGTGAGCGCTGAAAAGTATACTTTTAAACCCCTTAAGCTTGAGTGTTCTAGGACCTTTATCTATCTTATTTTCCCGTTTTAGTACTTATTTGTGTTTTTGTCTATTTCAGGTCAATAATGTTAAAATGGGCTAAAAATGGCTTCTTAAGGCTTTTTTGGAGTCAAACTAAGTCTTAGTGATGATCCGGAGCAAAAAGAGGATGATTTGGAGCAAAAAGAGGCTGATGCTGAAAATCTGCCAAGTTGGATCTATCCAACTTTTTCGATCGAAAATCAAAGTTGGATTGATCCAACTTTCTGAAAAAGTTGGATCGATCGAAAATTAAAGTTGGATCGATCCAACTTTTTAAAAAAGTTGGATTGATCGAAAATCAAAGTCGGATCGATCGAACTTTTGCTGGTAGCGAGCTGTCTTATTCCGTGCGCGCCCAAAAGTCCACCTATCACATAGTACGGGATTAGATATTTTTGGGCCTATATTCCTGACTTAATGACTAAGAAAAGGACCTTCTATATAAAGGGAAGTGACCCATTTGTATAGGAGCTTTTTATCTTTTTATTTTTTTACATTGTATTTTTTATTTCTCTCTCTAGAAAAGTTAGAGATTAGGGTTAGAAGAAAAGGGGGAAGTGGAGGAACATCTCAAGATCCATCTCTAGACCACTCTCTCTCTCCATCTCTAGAGCTTCAAAGAAGAAGAAGAAGAAGAGGAAGAAGAAGATGAAGCCATATTTGGAGCTTGATTCCATGACCACATCCACCTCTTCCATGATTGGCTAGATCTATACTTAGGGCTTGGATGAGTCCTAAGTCTTGTGTAATCTAAACCCTTGTATTTTTATTTTTAGGGATTTATATATATTGTTGTGATTAGTGTTCTAGCCTTGTGAATTTAATGAATCTTGGTATATTTCTATGACTTCTATGGTTTAATTCTTCTTATTAATTCTCTAGTTTATTTACATGTTTATGTGTGATTAAATTAGGAATTATTTCTTACATGATTCATATGGATTAATTCTTTCTATTGATTCTCTATTTGATTACATGTTGTCTTATGTGTGATTAATTAAGGATTTAGTGATGGCTAGACATGAGTTTTCATTGAATGGGTTTGTCAATTAATTTAATGGTTTATACTTATGCTTGATAGGTTGTTCTGCAATTTAATTCATGCTTGTAGGTAGGTAAACAATCTATGCTTGCTTAGATATTCCATGGCTCATTATTGCAAATTCCATGATTCTCTAGATTGATGTGTGCTACAATTATTGCTACTTAGATGAGTTATGCATAAAATTGATGGGTTGTGCTACACTTAGTTTAGGTAGACAATTCATACATAAATTAGATGGTCCATGCTTAATAATGCAAATTCCATGATTCTCTAGATTGATGTGTGCTACAATTGTTGCTACTTAGATGGGTCATGCTTAAAATTGATGGGTTGTGCTACAAATAGTTTAGGTAGACAATTCATACATAAATTAGATGGTTCGTGCTTAATATTGCAATTGGTAGTCGCATTTTGTTCACAATAATGTATTCCCCATTAATGGAAAGCAAGTGGTTAATTACACGAGCTTAGTGGTGATTCCAACACCCTAAGTCCTCTCTTCTCATCTGTTAAATCCCTATCTATAATTAGTTTATTTTAATTACATTTTAATTAATTGAATTTTAGTGTAATCAAACAACCAATCTCTCTTTGTAATCATTTGGTACATTAGAGTTGAAGTTAAATTCCAACACGTATAATCCCTTGAGACGATCCCTACTCACTCTTGCTACTTTAGTAGTAGTGTTGGTAGTGGTTTTTATAAATTTAAACTTGACCCAAAAGGCTTTTCTTGAACCGCACATTCACTACATCAATTTGGCGTACAAGGAACGACCCTTGTCATCAAACAAGGTGGATACTTAGACATCACGCCGGATCAGACCGATACCATAGTTACTTTAGGGTTACTAGCCCACGGGTAACCTCCCTATGTGCGCACTAAACTATAAAGGGACAATCTCCCGTACTAGAACCATGTCCTAGCCGTAGTCAAACAACGACATCCCCAAGTTTCCACAATCAACAAGTTGTACAACAACGTATATATCAACATGTATATACAAGATAATCAACTATCTACCACACACAACCAAATTTGAAAATACATACAATACATGCTCTAAGTCCACAACTACTATGGCATGAAAGATGTCAAATAAAAAGTGTGCAACTCATTACACAAGACAACAATATATCTAATAAAGAAAACATATTCTCATGAATATAAATATAACAACTATGTTATCTAATGCTCAAAACGTAACCAAGTGAATATACAATAAGTCCAAGTCCATGATTTAAATATGGAAACAACATCCAAAACACATTTATATTCATGGAGCAATTAGATAGAATTTAATTAAATAAAAATAATTAAATTCTCTAGATTCCAAATCAATTCCAAATAACCTCAAATTAATATATGTTGAAAGACATAATATGGTCATCACATATATAACATCAAATAACTAATTAAGTGATTAAAACACTTAAAATAAAATTAATTAAGCTAATTAATTAATTTCCTCTAGATTTTTAAACAACTCCAAATGCTCTCAAATTAACATAGGTTAGAGAACATGCCAAGGCATACTTTAATATCACATTACAAGTTAGTTTCATGCTTAATACAATCATATGAATTAATCTTTCACAAAAGTTAAATATTAAATAAAAGTTGTCATTCTTATTTAAATAATCCAAATTTAATATATGTCAACAACCATACCAAGGCCTAAATTTCTAGCATGCCAGAATTCAATTCTAAGTTGTATAACCTTATAAGAATTAAATCTTAAACAAAGAAAATAATTAAATAAACTTCTAGAACTTGAACTAAAACATGCATACAAGTTGTATAAGTTTCTAAATTCATCAATATATCATTAATATAAGCCTAAGACATCCCCTACCTTGATTTCAGATGAAAATCTCAAAAGCCACCAAACTGAAACTGCTCCGAATCCTACACTATTTCGGGGTTTTGACGGGGACAATGCCGTGATCATAAAACCCCAAGGAAGACATACAAAAATCCTAACTTGGACTCAATCTCGAACTCAAAAATTGGCTAAAAACAGATTCTAATAAGGGGGAAAGATGTGCGTTGTCAAGACAAACACAAAATGCAAAGGCACTACGACTTTTTAACAAAAGAAAGGAGCTTAAAAGAAGAGAGAGGTGGTAGCCCCATGGGCTTCCATGGCTGCTGGCCAAGAGAGGGAGAAGAAGGGAAAAATCTGATTTTCTTCTTAAGTTGCCCTATTTACAGAAAAACCTTAAAAGTGCCCCGCCGGGTCTAGAAAAGTGGAATTTGAGCAAACGCACTCAAACGCCAAAACTCTGTGAACAAAAAAGAACCAAAATGAGAAAAGATGAACAACAGAAGAAACGGTGTCAAAAATCGAGTCCCGAGCAGAGAGATATGCGCCGAACAAGTTCGGCGGCAACCGGGGCCAAAACTGAAACCAGGGAAAAACGACCAGAAGGGAATTCTAAGAGTACACGACTCGACGAAAAGTGAAAATGAATCCCATACGAGGATCCAGGCTTAAAACGAGGCATGTTTTCAATAACTCTCATTAATCGCACAATAGCCCCTCCAAAAAAGGTTAACTGCACTAATAACCCAGAATGAAAATATCTTCCAAAAGTATTCTCTTAAAAACCCCTGAAATAAAATATCTTCAAAAGATATTTACAAAAAACACCCCAAGAAAAGAAAAAGTTTCCAAAAAACTATGCATCCATGCCCCTATGGACACCGGGAGCAACCAGAGTACTTTTCTACAAAAGTAAAGATACGTATTTCATGGAAACCACACAGAATGAAGATACGTGAAGTCAAAAACCAACTCCGAGCACGAAAAGTGAGGTTGTGCCAAAAAGTGACAAATGGGGAAAAGACAAAATAAGGAAAAGGACGAAAAGTGAATAGTGTCCAGAAAAATGAAAATGTGGAAATGACTCGGTCCTTAAAGGAAGTTGTCAATCCAAAAGAAAGAGTCTTAAAAACCATTTCCAAGCGCTCGAGACGACACTAGGTGACGAGAAACCAAACACAGAAGAGAAAAGACAACGGAAAAAAATTTATTCGTAAAATTTGAGGAAAAAATAAAGGAAGAAAATGACCAGGTCATTACAACCTTCCCACCTTAAAAGGATTTCGTCCCCAAAATCCAGCCCTAACAAACAAAAAGTGAAACCAGGATAACTACGGAGTACATCTCCGAGTATCCCACACAACATGCTACAAAAGCAATCCTAAAACTGAAAGACAACGTACAAGCCAATGTCATTCGCACCCACATGCTCACAATAGGACAACCTCTCAAAGAAAAGTGACCACACGGCCACACTATAAGTCAGAACTTACACACAGAACCCAGGGCCAGATAAGGGAACGAAAGACAACAATCGAAAGCATTCCGCCTGATGAACCATCATACTGATCCAAAAGCAACCACCAAAAGAACTCCAAGATCATCACATATCAAATCAGGGTACAGAACAAAGACAACGTGGCAGTACAAATAGTGACCAGAACCCGCCCACGACGTACTCGAATGTGTGGTAGCAATGACAGTGCCTAGTGCCCGCCCACACTTACTCGTCAGTAAGGTAGCATCGACGACAACTAGTAGTGACCTACAACACACAACTTGTACGGTAGCATGACAATATAAGGCACTTGTTTATAACCTGCCCCTACAAGGCCTACCTATGAAACCTCTCATTACAAATGACATCAATGTTATGAATCATCATTACCAAAAGCACTACGGGAACTAGGCATCTTGTGAGAGTTGGGGTAGCAAATCCTAAAACTCTGACAATAATGTCATAGGCACCGCTACGCTCAAGGCCTTAAATCCTCAATACAACAAAACCAACAACTCCAACGCCTCAAAATCCCAGATATCATCCTAAAACAGATCAACTACTAGACTACTCATCGTAATCAAACATCGGATCTACATCACTATCATAGATAACTAAATCCTCAAAATACATGTCCACCACGTGGTACACACATTAAAATCCCGACAACCAAGGTCATAAAGTGAATCTCTTAAACCGTGCTTGGCAACACCAAGCTAAATCAAAATTCCTCAATTTCAATCTATAAACAATCACTTGAACAATGATTTCTCAAAACTTCTCGTAAGAGTCAACCACATCCAGGTCTCCTAACCTAAAGCAAGCCTCCAAAAGACATTCTCAAAAGAGCATCGAGCTTACCTCATGAATCAAATAAATCCTCAATGATATGGACACAAGTCCCGGTAAAATGATCCCACACCAATCAGCTCACTCTAAGCACCACAACTCCGTCTCTGAAACAAAAGACAACAAGGTCAAAGACTTCACCCCCTACATAGAAGTAAGTCGACCAAAATCCACCAAATCCTCACCAAGGACTCAAGATAACAACGATGATCCTCACGGACCAACCAACCCCAAAACCGTGCACAAGGTGACGAAGAGAAGAGACTCACTCCTTGTGAAGTCCCAAACACGAACCAAGAAAAAGAGGAAAAACCCTATTCTCCCACAAGTGGCAACACGACAAATACAAAAATGGAGCATTCTTCCCACCTTAGGGAAGTAAACATCTTAAGACAAAACAAATGTAACAACTCTTCTACAAAGAATCTCACAACGAAACCATTACAGAAATCGACATACAAACTACGAGCGACCGAGGGAAACAAAAGGGAAAACAAAACATGGAAGTTATGCATATGGCAAGGAATGCAACTACCAAATAAATGAATCTACTCACATAGATAAAATCAAGGGTACATGCGGCACGTCTCCACGTAACACAAAAGCATGTCATTAGAGCACAGTAACAACATGACATCTCTAACCATATAAATAAGGTATGCTAATGTCACGCAACTAGAAAACAAATGTGGATAGACATAATATGTTAGCAAGCAGATAAAATGGATTAGACATAATAAATCTGAATATAAATGCGTTCATACAATATGCTAGGTGAATTATTAATACTAGTATGCATATTTAAAATTAAAATGAGTTTGTTAACCACATAGTATAATAAATCTCAATAGAATAAGATTTCATTATCACTATTAGTGAACAATCCCTTTTAATTAATGTGGGTCCCTTAACTCTGTAGTATAATAAATCACACAATTAATACGTCAATAACTTATCCTGATGGAGGAGTTCATTATTACTATTGTTGGGATTCATTTGCTATTAGGTGAGTACTTTCATTAAAATAATAATATGTGGGTCCCTTAACCACATCATGAAAAATCTGATAACCAATACGCTAATAACTTATTCGGTTGGCGAAATTCATTATTGCTATTGGCGGGCAAATCCCATCATTTCCATATCTCTTAAGACAATGCCTTGTCTATCATATGAAATGATTCCCGATTTTGTTTAGCCTTTCTAAAATCACTTAGTGTAGACCACTCCGTTGGGGAGCTTACACTATTGATTTTAGATTGAGTGTATAACGTTATTAAAGCTCTAATGAAAAATAAAATATTAAATATCTTGTCATTATAATCTAGACTCTTTAAATCATGCGTAGGGCCTTATTTTTAAAGATATGATTACAATGAACATTTAACATTTTTATTTTCATGAGACAACTGTTAGTCACTAATTGACTCTAGAGGGGGGGTGAATAGAGTCAGGGATCAATTTTTTAATTTAAAAATTATATTTCTACCAAACTGTTGAATATCAGTTTATTGAAATATTCAAGCAAAATAAAGCACAAAAATAAGAGAGATAGAGATAAGAGATTGTAAACAATGACTCGGTGCTTTAGCGAGGTTCGGAAACTCCTACTCCTCGGCTCAAGATCCCCCTTGAGACTTCCCAAATTCACTAGAGCTTCTCCTTAATGGTGGAGAGCAAACCTTCACTTTTGAAACAAGATCTTGCTTCTCTTCTTTGCTAGGAGAACACCCTTCTCCTAGGCTTTCTTTTGGGTTACACCAACCCTTTACAATAGCTTTGAAATTTGAAGAAACAAGTGTACAAGAATCTCTCAAAGATAGATTACAGAGTTTAGCTCACAACAATAGAAAAGAAGAATATACGTGAAGCTCAAAATTATTACAGTGATATGAAATTAACAGAGAGGGAATGAAAGCTCAGAATACTTCTTTAATGCTTTTTCAAGGAATGATATAATGTTCTCTGTTAAAAAGATATTTTTGTTTGAAGACCAACCTCAGTATTTATAGAAACAACAGAGTTCAATATAGCTGTTAGAGGTTGTTGAGAACATTTAATGAAAATGTTTACATTACAGTTCAAAACCCTAAAGAGAGCCGTCTCTTTGAAAACTAAAGAGCCTGCTCTTTGTTCATTTTCCTTGGAAAGAGCCTGCTCAATAAAAACGTGAGCCTGCTCTTTATTTTGAAGATCCATTTTCGTAGCTTTCTTGGAACAAAAAGAGCCCTCTCTTTCTTTTGATTGAGCCCTCTCTTTTTCTTAAATACTTCTCAAAGACTTACTGGAGTTAAAAAAAAGAACCTTCTCAGAGCTCACTGAATAAGAGAAAAGAGCCTTCTCTTTATTTTATGGAGCCTTCTCCATCTCACATTAATATGAAATTCTTTAAGTCCTGTGAATGTGATCATGAGCTGATTTTAATTTTCTTTGAGAAATAAAATGGGAATGCAATGCATGGATTGAATTTTGAGCTTCAAATATATTCAAATTAACTTTGACATTAAATCTTAAGCTCTCACCATCTAATCTACCCTTTTCTTCAATCTTTGACCATGATCGGTTAGCCTTTGATGGAGTACTTGAATAATTTTTGAATTCTTGCAACTTCAATGCTTCCTTGAATCCATTGCTTGAGTACTTGGAATGCTTCTGGCTCATTATTGAGGATTGAATTAATTGATCAACTATATAGCACTCAAGGAAAATATTAGTACATAAACATCATTAATGGTTTGTAATCATCAAAATATAAGATTGACCTTTAGATTGAATCCTTAGGCCAACAATCTCCCCCTTTTTGATGATGACAAAACATTGATGTGTTTATTGTCAAGGTGGAGTTGCATTTTGAAATAATGCTCCCCCTATCAATAAGCATAACTTGAATTCATGTCAACAACAAATATTTGAAAAAAAAATGTGTCTCCCCCTATCAAAATAGCAATGCAATAGAATAGACACAATATAGCATAGAACACATCTTTCTCCCCCTTTGTCATATTAAAAAAAAAGCTTCCTTTATCAATGGGAAATACTGACCTTTGCATGAAATATCAAAATTGATAAAGAAAAGAGCAATTAAATAGCAAATATGGCATTTTATAGAAAGCAGAAGTTAAAACAGAAGGAGAATTAGAAGACAACTACCATATGGGTAGATAAAAGCATAGTACATGATAAGGAGTTCAAAATGAAATAACATAAGTAAATAGAACATATCTAAGAATATGATTCTCTAAGGCAGATATAACAAATGAGACCACATAAATAGGTTTTAGACGGGGGTGATACTGTGCTAAGGAGAAGGAGGTCTATTTCCTTTGCGAAATGCTTCAAAATCTTCATTGAGATGGGTGATTGACATATGCACTTCGTCAAGTTGTCTTTGCTGTCGTGCAAGAGTGGTTTGTTGTTCTTCAAGAGTGGCTTGATTTTGACGAGTAGCTTCGAGAATTTTCAATAAAAGATCATGATTGGTGCAATTTTCAGCTGGAACATCGTCATCGTCAGCACTGTCATCACTGTCATGTTCTTCTTCATCCTCATCATCAACTTCCTCAATTTCTTCTCCTCTATCTCGAGCCTCTTCAAACCTCCGTTGCTTAGGATAGAACCACATACCATTTGAATCCCTTTTTAGCCCCATTGACGCAAGATTTGAAGCAGTGAGCATGTGTCTTGACCCTGGTTTAACTGCTTCAGAACTATCTAGCGGAACTTTCATATCCATGAATATGTGAGTGAGAACCATGGCATAATAAAGAGAGACCTTTTTCTTTCTCTTACAAGCAAGCAAATGGTGAAATATTATGTATACAAGATCAAAGGGCTTTCCATTTAAGACACACCAGATAAGGAAGATGTCCATGTGAGTGACTTTGGATCTACTGCCGGATTTTGGAAGAATGGAGTACATGATGATCTTGTGAATCAATCGGGCTTCCATAGTTAATTGCCTGGTGTTTAACACTTTTGTATTGGTTACACGGGAATCATAACTCATTTGCTGAATAGCCGTGAGTTTGTCAAAGCCTTGTCCAAAAACCATTTGGAAGGAGAATAGAATTGGATGCCATCCTCAAGTTTGAGAATTCGAGCAATGTTACTTCTATCAAGGTA
The DNA here is from genome assembly GCF_030987335.1 of Cornus florida. Taxonomy (NCBI): domain Eukaryota; kingdom Viridiplantae; phylum Streptophyta; class Magnoliopsida; order Cornales; family Cornaceae; genus Cornus; species Cornus florida. The sequence goes on from NW_026775577.1 coordinate 71,003,177, forward strand.
AAAGTGAACTCCAGCTACATAACAATTAAGTTTGTCTTCTCCAGGACTTTCTTCAAGGTGAGTGTAAAATAACTTTACGAATTTTGGATAGTATTTGGTACTCAACCCAACAAAGTTTCCTAGGCCAATTTCGTCAAACAATCTATAGGTGTTGAAATTAAGATCATCGCAAATTTGTTTGGACAATACCATTGCTGTGGCCAATTTTCTATGTTGATAAATAGTGTCAAATGCTACTTTATAGGTGGGGTTTCTATAAAGCATGGTAGCAGAGATTTGAGTTTGTGTACTAGGACTTGAACCAACATCTTGAGATCTTTGAGAGTTCCGTTTATGACTACGAGGAGGATTCTTTCTATGAGAGGATGAAGCCGTGGACATTTCTAGAAATTGAAACTGAAATTTCAGAAGGAATACTTAGAACACATATCTAAAGAAAAATTCACTTAAATTTGTTTGGAGTGAAAAAAAAAAAATTCAATTATCATATACTGGAAATTTCAAAGCTCAAATTGGTTTTGACTGAGAATTAATGATTATAATTGAAAATGATTTTGAACCAATGTACCAATTTAAGTTTTATACAAATTTAAGTTTTATGCTTAAAAACCCAAAAAAAAAATTCAGATAATATGATCTAGGTAATAAAGTTTACAAATTCATCTAAATAAAATGGAATTCAAAGATAAATTAAAAATAAAGGGGTCTGAAAACAACATATATTTCTAAGATTTAATTGACATGAAATAAATTCATAGATTAGTCATATGACAAATGCATAACTACTAGAAATTTGAATTAACAAACCAAGAGAGTAGCAATTTCTACTCAAATATGTTCTTTCCATGTGAGGAGAAAGTCTACAGTGAAATCAAGGGTTTCATGGATGAGAGATGAAAAAGCAATGAACTCTGAAATTTGTTGAAAATAGATCAACTAAAATGCAAGAACTCATAACTTTGAGATGGAATTTGAGGAAAGGAATTACCTGTGAAGATGCCCAATGGAGGAAATATTTCAACCCTAGCCGAGAGAGTGCTCTGGAATAAGCCTCTGTTATGTCTAGAATGGAGTCAGTATGCTGAATGGAAAGTGCCGAGATGGATTATGAAAGCCTACTGTGCACTTAAAATGAAACCGAGAATCTGTGTGTGTGGGTTTCATTGATTGAGCCGGCTCACTAGTTCATAGAGCCGGCTCAATGAAGGTTCTTGGAGCCGGCTCACTAGTTCATAGAGCCGGCTCAATGAAGTTTCTTGGAGCCGGCTCTTCTATTTCATGGAGCCGGCTCTTTCATTCTTTTGCCCTGCATCCAAGTGCAAATGTGAGATGCCGAGAGCAAGGAGATGTAATCCATCAATTGAGCAGGCTCCTCCTTCTGAAGAGAGACGTCTCCATTTATGTGTATTGAGCCGGCTCAAGCAAAATTGGAGCAGGCTCTTTACAACCTGCATGAGATCCCGAGAGTTGAGTGTTTAAATGAGTGTGTGTGAGCCGGCTCATTGTAGAATTGGAGACTGCTCTTTCTGAAATCTGCATGAGATCCTGAGAGCAACAAAAGTGTATGCAGATTATAGTTTAGGTTAGGAGCCGTCTCTTATTTTTATAGAGCCTGCTCTCTTAGTTTGTAGAGACTGCTCTTTCTCAAAAACATAGAGATCGCAAGAGTATGCACTTTGAAATCATTTGTGAAGCCTGCTCTGCTTTGTGTGGAGACAGCTCTTTTTCTGAATGGAGCTGGCTCTTTAGCTGCTAGAGTTACTTTAATATTTCTTCTTCTGCAGACATACCTATTTCTCTTCTGAGCAAGCAAAATCTGTCCTCATGGAGTGGTTTTGTGAAAATATCTGCTAGTTGTTTTTCAGTACTAATAAATACAAGCTCAATGTCTCATTTTGAGACATGATCCCTAAGAAAATGGTACCTAATTTCTATATGCTTTGTCCTTGAATGCTGAATAGGATTTTTTGAGATACATATTGCACTTGTATTATCACACATAATAGGAACATGATCAAAGTAAAGTCCAAAATCCTCAAGCTGTTGCTTAATGTAAAGCGTTTGAGCGCAACAACTACCGGCTGCAATATATTCAGCTTCTGCCGTTGATAGAGCTACGGAATTTTGTTTCTTGCAAGACCAAGATACTAATGATTGTCCTAAGAAATGACAAGTTCCGCTAGTACTTTTTCTATCAACTTTGCATCCTCCAAAATCAGCGTCCGAGTAACAGGCAAGCTCAAATGATGTATGCCTAGGATACCAAAGCCCTAAGAATGTAGTAAAACTTAAATAGCGAAAGATGCATTTAACGGCACATAGATGAGATTCTTTAGGGCAAGATTGAAAACAAGTGCATAAGCATACACTAAACATGATGTCCGGTCTACTTGCGGTTAAGTATAAAAGGCTACCAATCATACCCCTATATTTTTTAATATCTACATTAGTGCCCTTTTCATCTTTGTCAAGTTTCAAAGATGAGCTCATTGGAGTATTGGCATGTTTAACTTCCTCCAAGCCAAATTTCTTTAGCAAATCTTTAACATACTTGGATTGGCAAACAAAAATGCCATCAAGTGTTTGTTTGATTTGCAACCCTAAGAAGAAAGTAAGTTCACCCATCATGCTCATTTCGAATTCATTTTGCATGCTAGAAGCAAATTTTTCACATAACACACTATTGGTTGATCCAAAGATAATATCATCAACGTAAATTTGAATAACCAATAGGTTGCTATCAATGGTTTTAGTAAAAAGAGTATTGTCAATTTTTCCTTTAACAAAACCATTAGCAAGTAAGAAACCACTTAGTCTTTCATACCAAGCTCTTGGAGCTTGTTTCAAACCATACAAAGCTTTTGATAATTTGAAAACATGGTTTGGATAAATGTAGCTTTCAAAGCTCGGCGGTTGTTCTACATATACTTCTTCTTCAATGAATCCATTTAAGAAAGCACTTTTTACATCCATTTGATATAACTTAAAGTTTTTATGGGATGCAAAAGCAAGGAGCATTCTTATAGCTTCAAGTCTAGTTACAGGGGCAAAGGTCTCCTCATAATCAATTCCTTCTTCTTGATTATAGCCTTGAGCAACAAGCCTTGCCTTGTTTCTCATAATTATTCCCGATTCATCCTTTTTGTTCCTAAATACCCATTTTGTGCCAATAATAGTTTTATCTTTAGGCTTTGGAACCAAATGCCAGACTTTATTCCTTTCAAATTGGTTAAGTTCTTCTTGCATGGCCAAGAGCCAAGATTCATCATTTTCGGCTTCATGAATATTTTTTGGTTCGAGTTGGGAAACAAAAGCCACATAATTGCAAATGTTACTCGTTTGAGACCTAGTGCTTATTCCTTTAGATGGATCGCCAATGATTTGATTTATCGGATGATTAGGCACTTGCTTCCAAGCCTTAGGAAGAGTGTCTTTATGAGAGAGACTTTCTTTTAGAACATCTTTGGAGCTATCTTCAAGAGAACAACCATTTAAATCAAGATTTTCAATATTCTTTTCAATCTCTATCACATCTTCATTATCATCTAATGAACGTCTAAGAGGGGGTAGTGGTGATTCATCGAATACAACATGTATTGATTCCACAACCACTCGTGTTCTTTTGTTAAACACTCTAAATGCTTTGCTACGAGAAGAATATCGTAGAAAAATACCTTCATCCGATTTAGGTTCAAATTTACCTAGATTATCTTTGTCATTTAACACAAAGCATTTACACCCAAAGACTTTAAAGTATCCAATGTTTGGCTTTCTTTTGTTCCAAAGATCATAAGGAGTCTTATTAAGGAGTTTTCTAATAATGACTCTATTTATAACATAGCATGAGGTGCTAACGGCTTCGGCCCATAGAGATCTAGGAGAATTATGTTCATTTAACATAGTCCTAGCCATTTCTTGGAGAGACCTATTTTTTCTTTCAACAACTCCATTTTGTTGAGGAGTCCTAGGAGCTGAAAGATTATGATTGTATCCATTGTCATCACAAAATCTTTCCACATCTTGGTTGTCGAACTCTCTACCTCTATCACTTCTAATGGACTTAATTTTACATTCTTTTTCATTTTCAACTCTCTTACAAAATTTAGCAAAGATTGTATGAACCTCATTCTTGTGTGTAAGGAAAAATACCCAAGTGAATCTAGAGAAGTCATCCACAATGACAAATGCATAGAGTTTTCCACCAAGACTAGCAATTCTCTCCGGACCGAATAAGTCCATGTGAATTAATTCAAGTGGTCTTGAAGTCGTTATATCCTTTTTCCTTTTAAATGATGATTTGACTTGCTTGCCTATTTGGCATGCGCTACATGTTTTATCTTTAGAAAAATTAGTCTTTGGGAGGCCTTTGACCAATTCATTCTTAGATAGTTTTGAAATCAAATCCATACTAGCATGACCCAACCTTCTATGCCACAACCAACTATTTTCATTTGAGGATACAAGACATTTGACATCTTGATCATGTAATTCACATAAAAGCAAAGTATATACATTACCATTTCTTAGAGCATGGAAAACTTCTACATTATCCTTTTTGACAATGCACTTGTCCGATTTAAACAAAACATCATATCCTTTATCACATAATTGGCTAATACTAAACAGATTATGCTTTAAGCCTTTAACAAGTAACACATTATCAATAGATAAGGAGGAGGAGATACCAATAGTTCCAATGCCAATGACCTTGCCTTTTGAGTTGTCGCCAAATGTGACGCTTCCTCTTTTATGAGGTTTGATGGAGCGAAATTTTGATTGATCTCCCGTCATATGCCTTGAGCATCCGCTATCAAGGAACCATTTGTCCTTGGATGAATATGGAGATTTCAAGCAAACCTCATCTTCATCGGCCATGAGACAAAGATTAACCAATTCATTTAGTTCATCGTCACTTTCGGATCCATTTGAATCATCATCCTTCCATGTAGCTTGCATAGCTTTGCCTTTCTTTTTCCTTTCCTTTTCATTTTTGTAGGCATAGCAATCGGACTTGAAGTGCCCCGGTTTTCCACAATGGAAGCAAGTAGGTGCTTCTCTTTTTCCTTGCTCACTAGACGACCCATTTCTTTTGAAGTGGTTGCTCTTTTGGAACTTCTTCATTTGAAGAATTCTTCTTACGGTTTTGGTAATGAGAGCAACTTCTTCTTCTTCTTCATCATGAGGAACTTTATCACTTGTAACTTCTTTGGTAGTAGCTTGTAGAGCTATATCCTTCTTTTGAGTTTCTTCATCTCTATCATTCATTTCTAGCTCGTAAGCCATTAATGAACCAATAAGTTTGGCTTCTTAGATGGCGGTCTTCTTAGCTTCCCAATTCTTTGGCAAAGATCTAAGGATTTTTCTTACATTGTCGGATGATGTATATTTTATTCCAAGAGCTTTCAAGGGATTAACAATGTTAGTAAAACGAGAGTACATTTCACTAATAGTTTCTTTGTTATTCATGGTAAAAAGTTCATATTTATGGACAAGCATATTCATTTTGGATTCTTTAACATGACTAGTGCCTATATAGGTAACTTCAAGTTTATCCCAAATTTCTTTGGCCGTTTCGCAATCCGAAATTCTATTGAATTCGTCTTTGCTTAAGGCACAATAGAGATTAGTGATAGCCTTGACATTACATTGTAGAAGCCTACGGTCATTGAGGGTCCATTCAATATCGGGTGTTCGAACATTTTCACCTTCTACTATCTTGGTTGGAACATGGTCTCCTTTTTCTATGGCTTTCCAAACATCTACATCTATGCCTCTTAAGAATGCTCTCATTTTGATTTTCCAATAGTTGTAGTCACTTCCATCAAACCAAGGGGGTCTATTGTTAGATTGACCTTCTTGATGGAAAAATGTATTGGTCATGATCGTTCTCTAAGATGATTAGTCTTTTTCTAGAGATTAGGCTCTGATACCAATTGTTAGTCACTAATTGACTCTAGAGGGGGGGTGAATAGAGTCAGGGATCAATTTTTCAATTTAAAAATTATATTTCTACCAAACTGTTGAATATCAGTTTATTGAAATATTCAAGCAAAATAAAGCACAAAAATAAGAGAGATAGAGATAAGAGATTGCAAACAATGACTCGGTGATTTAGCGAGGTTCGGAAACTCCTACTCCTCGGCTCAAGATCCCCCTTGAGACTTCCCAAATTCACTAGAGCTTCTCCATAATGGTGGAGAGCAAACCTTCACTTTTGAAACAAGATCTTGCTTCTCTTCTTTGCTAGGAGAACACTCTTCTCCTAGGCTTTCTTTTGGGTTACACCAACCCTTTACAATAGCTTTGAAATTTGAAGAAACAAGTGTACAAGAATCTCTCAAAGATAGATTACAGAGTTTAGCTCACAACAATAGAAAAGATGAATATACGTGAAGCTCAGAATTACTACAGTGATATGAAATTAAAAGAGAGGGAATGAAAGCTCAGAATACTTCTTTAATGCTTTTTCAAGGAATGATATAATGTTCTCTGTTAAAAAGATATTTTTGTTTGAAGACCAACCTCAGTATTTATAGAAACAACAGAGTTCAATATAGCTGTTAGAGGTTGTTGAGAACATTTAATGAAAATGTTTACGTTACAGTTCAAAACCCTAAAGAGAGTCGTCTCTTTGAAAACTAAAGAGCCTGCTCTTTGTTCATTTTCCTTGGAAAGAGCCTGCTCAATAAAAACGTGAGCCTGCTCTTTATTTTGAAGATCCATTTTCGTAGCTTTCTTGGAACAAAAAGAGCCCTCTCTTTCTTTTGATTGAGCCCTCTCTTTTTCTTAAATACTTCTCAAAGACTTACTGGAGTTAAAAAAAAAAAGAACCTTCTCAGAGCTCACTGAATAAGAGAAAAGAGCCTTCTCTTTATTTTATGGAGCCTTCTCCATCTCACATTAATATGAAATTCTTTAAGTCATGTGAATGTGATCATGAGCTGATTTTAATTTTCTTTGAGAAATAAAATGGGAATGCAATGCATGGATTGAATTTTGAGCTTCAAATATATTCAAATTAACTTTGACATTAAATCTTAAGCTCTTACCATCTAATCTACCCTTTTCTTCAATCTTTGACCATGATCGGTTAGCCTTTGATGGAGTACTTGAATAATCTTTGAATTCTTGCAACTTCAATGCTTCCTTGAATCCATTGCTGAGTACTTGGAATGCTTCTAGCTCATTATTGAGGATTGAATTAATTGATCAACTATATAGCACTCAAGGAAAATATTAGTACATAAACATCATTAATGGTTTGTAATCATCAAAATATAAGATTGACCTTTAGATTAAAATCCTTAGGCCAACAACAACCATTCTTGTAATTTTTAGACTCTTTAAATCATGCGTGGGGCCTTATTTTTGAAGATCTAATTACAATGGTTATAATAATGAAGACCATGGGGTAATGTATAAAAAATCCCCGCTCCCACTCAATTTTTAATTATTTATGATTAGGGTTTTCAATTTTACATGATATAATGCATGCAAAACGCCTTGATTTTAATCCAATTAAATTTAGAAAATATTTGGACTTTAAATGATTCACTAATATTTAATTTGAAGTACACTTTAAAATGATTTACAAAAAATAATTTTTCGTTTCCCAATAAGTGCCCTCTAATTAATTAGTAATCACATCTAGTTAATTTTCATAATTTAATTAATATAAATCAAGTCATTTAAATAAAAAAAAACATGGATCTAATGCATGAATAATAATAATTAGCAATTAATTATTCCATGCATCACATACATCAATAAATGACAGATAAAGTAAATAAAATGGCCAATGGATTTAGCTTTTAACATTAAAAACTAAATAATTATTAATTGCTTTTAATTATTGCACCCTATTAGATTCCCACTATCTTTAAATAAAGGAGAATAATATTAAAATCTACTTTGGGGGAATAATTCACTCTTTAACGAGTGAAAACAGCACAAAATAATCATTAAAAACAAGCCTGGAGGTCCACCGTTAGGACCTATGCACCTGCAGGAGCCAAAACACAATCCCAGCTAGTCCCACATGCCCCAATACTCTTGTACGCGCCTATACGTGCCATATGGCGCTGACCCTCGCTGCGCGTGGTGCTCACGCGCCCTGAAGTTGGCTGGGTATTGAGTGCATGGTCTTCTGCGAAGCATTGGAACATCTCTTCTTCTATTCTTTGATCTGACGGCTGATGCAAGTGGTTGCACCTAATTCTGGTGCACCGTGAAGCACTGGATGGGCCGTCTCCCTTCCAGCACAGCCCTCATTGCCTGCGCCGCTCCGGTAGCAAGAAAGTTGCCGGAAAACAGCCGAAAATAATTAAAAAAAATACCAGAAAAATTAAATTTAGGCCCTAAAAATTCCAGAAAAATTATGAAAAATTTCTAAAAAATCCCATAAAATTTCTGAAGCCTAATTTAACCCTCTTGGACCTTCTTGAAGCTTCATAATATCCTTTGATGAAGATTACATGGCTTTAATAAATATTTACAATTTGAAATACAATGAAAAAAATTAAATTACATCATTGAACTTTCAAACGGCTAAATCAAAGCCTTAATTACATTCATCCAAAGATAAAATTACATTTAATTAACCTATAAGTTTTATCCATGACCCAAACATACATCAACATCATCCAATCACAAATATACATACATCATGATCATATATTAATATATATTAATATATTAAATCATACATCAACATACATCAATAAATATATATATATATGTAAAATTTGGATCCATGAGTGATGATTTTCATAAAAACGTGATCTCTAGTAATGAATCAAACCATGCCCTGATACCATTGTTGGGAAGCGTGCAAGTTTTAAAAACTTTTTAAGGGATTTTCATACATAAATCTTGATTCATCACATGGAGACAAGTTTTATGCAAAAATAAAATATGATGTATCATTCAATTAATAGATTGAATACTTACATCAGGGTTTGAGTAAACCTTAGATCTCTCATCTGAAGTGAATGTTCTCACTTATTGTAAATCCATTTACTAGATGCCTTCTTCTTGGATCTCTATCTTCTTAGTCATAGTTTTGCCTTTAGGAATCACCCATAAGCCTCCATGAATGACCTTGGAAAACTAGGTTTGTGGGAGCCTCCATTAGATGAGAAAGCAAACTCTAAAATCTAGAGAGAGAAAAAAAATATATTCCTTTTTCTTTTCCAAAAGTCTCTCCTAAAATATACGTGAACCCATGTATATATAGGTAACATAAAAATCAGAAAAGGAAACAATAAATCCTTCTCAATCTCTAAATCACATATCTCAAATCTAATAGGATTCCAATATCAAGTTGGGCTACGAGTGAGAATCCTATTAGGCTTATTATTTTTTCGGCTACAATGAACTAATAATCGGCCCGGTCCGTAGACCCAAGTAAATTAATTCATTAATTAATTTCTACTCCACTAAAAGAAATTAACTGAACTCCAATTAAATAATAAATAACCTCTAAGTCATTGTTGCACTTTGACCCCTATATGCATAATTAGTTATCGGATAAATAAAGCCATCAATCTGACTACTTAATTAATATATTTATTCTGGTACTTTTGATTATTTCTGGCTGGATTACAATAAAACATTTGTTTGACAAAAATAATAATTTAAATAAATAAATATATAATAAATCATTTTGTCTAAAAACACATGAAGGCCTTCGAATTTACTTTGTGATCAACCATAATCAATACAAAATAAATACAAGTAGTAATGTTGCAAATATTGAAAATATAACCCTCTAACTATTAATTACATAATTACCCAAAGTGCCGGTCTATGGATTCCGAAGATTCCGCCGAACAAATCAAAGTAATTACTAATTAATAAAAGAATCTATACTTCTCTCATACTTAAGAGTCAAATGACGTGACAGTGATAGGGAGCAATTGCATACGACGGCTCTCGCAATATATCTCAACCTAACGCGGATCCAGTTCAAGTCTTAGTTAATAATGAATCCATCCATAATTACCGACTATAAACAATTTATGATTACTATTTATATTCATGTATTGATCGCCATCACATACATATATAAATATCTCTTGTAATCAAATGGACACTATCAATTCCATAATGAATCTAAACATAATACATTGAATTCACCAATTATATAAATCATAAATATTTCAGATATGTTAGGAACATATGTCACTATAATCCAAATAGAAATTTGCTATGCCAGGGCATATAAATCCCAACATCCACTGCCCCCAAACTCGAATTGCCCTAATTGGATGGCAAGATCAACAAGGTTCGATTAGGTTTAAAATATTTTTTTTATATATTTTTATTTTTTTATTATCAAATTTTGTTTGGCAATTTGTTTATCTGTGTGTCTGTGCGTGTGGGAATGATATAATTTGATTTGGGCTTTTACGGATTTTGTTAGATGTATAGAGGAGGGAAGATTTGCTTGACTGTGCATTTCAAACCGCTCTGGGCTAAGAACTGGTATGTCCTTTTTTATTTTTATTTTTTATTATTATTATCTTTCGTTTGAAATTCCCTTATTTTTTTCCCCAAGAAAAGAATAAACACATACCCCTATATTTGCCAATCACATTAATTTCATTAAGAATCCTGACTTGTGAATTAGCATAAGTGATCATTAGTTTACTGGGGTCTTGTGGATAAAACTGGAGTAGAGTAACATGACATTAGGAGAATTGCACACTTTATCAAATAGAAACAAGATAGTAACATAAACAGGCGACAATGCAAGCACAAATAGGAGAAAATTGACTACCTGGAAGCCAGTTATTCTTTTGTATGGTGGCTTCTTCTTACTGTATAAGCATATATGAGATTCCAACTGGAAGTGATTATCTGGTCAAATCAGAAAGAGGTAGTAAGCAAAACTACAGAAAATAAAATAATGCAATAATGAACCCTATAGATATCGTGTCTAGGTAAAAGGAAGGACTAGTCCTAGCCATACACTGACTCCAAAAACCAATGCGACAGCAACTTGTCTCAAAACAAAAACGTGCCCTCACCATAATGGTAAGACTCTAACAATCCATCTCCAACTAAAGGTGACACTACGAGTGACGCTAACAATGCAATGCTCTCACCAACCCGAAACATCGATCAATCGACTCGACCATAAAAGCGTCATCACGTAAGGAGAACTCAAACGAAATGGCTACTCTAGCCATACAATCGGACAACCGAATCAATCTCAAGAACTGTGACGATGGCCATTCCTATACGCTAAAATAATGTAGTGAAAGCTGATAAGCGCCGAATATTATATATTCAAGCGCCCTAAATTGCATTAGTAAAGTCCGTTGTATGTTAATTTATGTAGATTATCTTCATTTCTATGTTTTTATGCATTTTCAGGTTCATTGGCCAAAATGGAACAAGAATAAGGCCTTGTGGAATCTTGAGCAACAAAAGGTGCCAATGCTGAATTCTGGCAGCAGTAGAACCTGGACTTTGCTTGCCATTTTGACCTTCCAAACTCGAGAACTGGACTTCCCTCATAACATAAAAGATTTACAGCTCTGAATTAGCTTTCTAAATCTTCAAACGGGTTGTCATTCGGAGCTCGGAGCAGAGAGTTATGGCCTTGTTACCAGAGGTGCGCAGAACTGCCTGGCAGCAATGAAATTCTGCCTTGATCTTCATTTTCGACCAACCATCCTTGAGAATTGGATCTCCACCAAAAGATGAAATATTTAGAGCTCTGAATTAGCTTTCTAAATCTTCAAACGGTTCATCATTCGGAGTTCGGAGCGCAAAGTTATGGCTGTTTAACCGAAGTAGGTCTGGGCGGAGCAAGGCAAGAATGGAGCATTCTGCTCCAATTTCGAGTGCTCGAGCCCTTATTTCGAGTGCTCGAACTTAGGGCAGAATTGCATCCGGAAATGGCCCATTTTCAGCCACTTGCATCTTGGGTTCCTCAATTCTAATTTCCCTCTTTAATGGTTGGTTGGAGATGTTGGTTGGTGGGGGTTTCTAGAGCCTTATCTCTAGAAGATAAGAGAGGGAAGCCACACAATATGAGAGAGCTTCATTTTACAAGATTGGAGGAGAGAGAAGAGAGCAAGAAAGGTGTGTTCTTGGAGCTAGAAGAGGGGAGCTCGAAAATGGAGGTCAAGGCTTTGCTTCCTCCTTCCTCTAGTGCATCAATGGGTAACTAACTCCCTTCTAGGGAGGTGATGAAACTCCTTCTTGTAAGCATGTCTTGTTTTTTATTTACATTTGGGGATGTAATGTATATATATGACCTTTCCATGAACTAGAGCTTTATTTGATGTGAAGAGCTTCAATGTCTATTAATGATCATTTTGAGTTTAAGATCTTGTCTTAAGATTGTCTCCTCTTATGATTATTTTGCTTCCATTTTCATAGTGACAATGAAGATGAGTTTATGGAAATGTTTTTATTGGCATGATGCTTGGGAAATTTGATAGTCTATAGCTTAGGGTTCTCTTTTGATAGATTATTCTTGATTCCTAATGTCATGTGCTTCTACTATGTGATTAAGGGCTTGATAACTCTATGCTTAGTGAGTATGTCTAAGGTTGCAACCTAGTTTAGGTAACCAAAACATGCAATACTTTGATAAGTTATTCTTTCCTATTGATTTCATAAAAATTCTTGAAGGTAATGTAGCAATTTTATGTTGTTGCATTTCATGGTTTTATGTATATATTATTCCCCAAGTAAATCATGTATTAACATGCTTATGGATAGGTAGTGGATTCACTTCCCTAGCCCTCTCTACCTAGATCTCCTTCCTTTACATTTACTAGCATTCTTGTTTTATGCACACTTCAATTACTAGCTTAGTGACAAACCAATCAACAACTCCTTATTACACCTTATCATTCTTAAATAACTCTAGATACTTAGGTTGCCTTAAGACTAGCGCAGTCCCAGTGGTTCGACTTACCCGACCAATAGCCCTATTTTACAATGATTCGTGCTATTGCGAAGGTTGATGTATAGTTGATCAACCGATCAATTTTTGGCGCCGTTGCCGGGGACTGCAAACGGTTTAGCAACCAAAGTTTAGGGTTAAATTTAGTTTGATTGTGAATATTGTGTCTTGTGAATATTCCTTGTGTGTTTTGACCACCTTTGTGTTTTAAGTGTTGTAAGATTCTAGGGACTCGAAGCTCGCCGTGGGAATGCTAGCAAATTGTAAGTCTAGAGGACCCCAGGTAAGTCTCGTGACTTCTAGTTTCGAGTTGTGAATATTGTGCATCTGTTAAATTTAGTTTTAGTTTAGTTGTGAAGCCCTTGTTGAGGCTCTTATCCTGTTTAAATTTTGTGTTAAAGCATCGGTCCTTGTCGTGGCCATTTACATTTTCCGTCTTGATAATTGAGGAGAAAGGGAACATCGTATGTGGAGTTGTGGTTGATGAATTGCTTTGTTGAGTATATGCTTTATTGTTGATGTTCGGTCGTAGGTCACTTTCCTTACCCACAATCGATTCGCCCATTGATATCAATTCTCTTGAAAGAACTCTTAGACGGAACCTTAGGGAACCCACTCTTACAAGGGACCTTGAAACTGAATTCAATATAATGGGGGATAACGTAGGAAATCCGGGGAATGAAAGGGCTGAAATTCCTAATATCGAGCCAATGACTCTTAGAGATCATTTCATCCCTACCACCTATGCTTCTCCATCTTGCATAGTGATGCCAAACATCGATGCAGCTCAATATGAGATCAAGTCTAGTACCATTCAAATGCTTCCATCATTTCATGGCTTTGATAATGAAGATCCATACAAGCATCTTGATGAGTTCCTTGAAATCTGTTCAACCATCCGGTTGAGAGGTTTTCCGGACAATGCACTTCATCTCCATCTCTTCCCATTCTCCCTAAAAGATAGGGCAAAATATTGGTTGAACTCCCTCGCTCCTAACTCTATTACTTCTTGGGCTCAATTGCAACAAGAATTTCTTAAGAAGTATTATCCGGTGAGTAAAACCAACCAAATGAGGCATTCCATTCTAAGCTTTTCTCAAGTTGATGGAGAACAACTCCACGAGACTTGGGAAAGGTTACAAGATCTTCTTCGGAAGTGTCCTCATCATTTGATCCCAAAATGGCAATTAGTGCAAGCTTTCTATGCCGGCTTGACCGAAACCCATAGATTCATGGTTGATTCTTCTTGTGGTGGGATGTTCATGTCCAAGAATGCGGATGAGGCTTGGACCTTACTCGAGAATTTGAGTGAAAATTCACTTCAACACAATTCTCGTAGGGCTCCGACCGCAACCACTCCAAGCAACACCAACCCTTGTCAACCAAAGTCAATAAGGGAGGAATCATCTCAAGTGGATGCCATCGCTCATAAATTCTATCAATTGATGGCACCACATCTTCCTCCTTCATTGTCTCAAAATTCGGCAAGTTCAGTTTGTGCTTCATGTACTAGTCCATTCCATCTCTCGGAAGATTGCCCCACAACGGAGCAATTTCCTAGTCCCAACCAAGAGCAAGCTAATGCCATGTTCTCGCGGCCCGGGAACAATCCATATTCCAACACCTACAATCCGGGTTGGCGTGATCATCCGAATTTCTCATGGCGGCAACAAGCCCCACAGAATTCCCAATTCCAAAACCAAGGGCGGCAAAATCAGCCCTCTTCTCAATATCAAGGTAGACCTTTCCAAGCCTCTTCAAGCTACCGTCCTCCTTACAATCCAAATGTCTCCAATCAACCTTCTGTGTGTCCAACTGACGAGATAGTAGCTGCAAACAAGCAAATGATGGAATCATTAAATAAGCAAATAATGGATGCCAACAAGCAACTCTTGACATCCTTGCAGCCTACTCTCCAAATGGTCCACTCTCATACTCAATCCATAGCTAATCTCGAAAATCAAGTGGGCCAAATAGCTAACTCGGTGAATCAATTGCTTCAAAAGGACAAGGGCAAGCTTCCCTCTCAACCTTTTGAAAATCCTAGAGGAATGCATGTGATTGACGAAACCCCTCCTCCGAGTGGGCCGACTCATGAACAAGTTCAAGCTATCACCACCCTTCGGAGTGGTAGAGTGGTGGACAACAAGGTCGATGGAGACAAAAATGAAGAAGTGTCGCCGTTGAAAAATCCAAATTCAAGCTCTTCTAATCCAAATTCTTGTCCCAATACCATTCACGGATATCCCACACATGTCTCCCCAAATGTGGAAACTACTTATGAGCCAAAAGCTCCGTTCCCTCAACGTCTTCAAGAGTCGACACACTTTGGGAACAAGAATTGTAAAATTCAAGACATGTGGGAAGTCTTCAAGCAAGTGAAGATTAACTTGCCCCTGTTGGATGCTATCAAGCAAATCCCTCCCTATGCAAAATTTCTCAAAGATTTGTGCACTCAAAAGCGCACTTCTAAAAATCATTTGCCAAAAAAAGTGAGGTTGACTGAAAATGTTAGTGCTATTATTCAGCACAGCACTCCCCCGAAGTATAAGGATCCAGGAGCCCCCACAATCTCGTGCGTCATTGGTGACAGCAAAATCGAGAGGGCCCTCCTTGACTTAGGAGCTAGTGTGAATTTAATTCCATACTCGGTCTACCTACAACTTGGTTTGGGCGATCTTAAGCCGACTTCTGTGGTTTTGCAACTTGCCGATAGATCGGTCAAGCATCCACGAGGTATTCTTGAGGACGTCATCATCAAAGTGGACAAATTCTACTTCCCGGTAGATTTTGTGGTTCTTGATACGGAACCAGTCCATGACCCAAAAAAGCACATTCCCGTGATCCTTGGTAGACCATTTTTGGCTACGGCTAATGCATCAATTAATTGCCGAACCGGGGTGATGGACATTGCTTTTGGAAACATGCAAGTCAAACTCCACATCTTTCATGCAACTCAACATCCCTCCAATGAGGATGATTGTTTTCTTGTGGATGTCATTGATGAAGTGGTCGAAGAATCTCTCCCCTTCATCCTAAGCAAAGATCCCCTTGAAACTTGCATGTCTCATTTTGACTTCTCAAACTTTGATGTTGATCAAGCCATTCAAGACGTCAATTCCTTGCTTGATATTAATGCTATCATGGATGTACCTCCTTGGAAAATTCCAAAAGAACCACTTCCCCAACTTTCCACCACTCCTCCGGTCCCATCATTGTTATATCCGCCACAACTTGAGCTTAAGCCGCTCCCGGCCCATCTCAAGTATGTGTTCCTTGGTCCAAAGCAAACCCTTCCGGTCATTATTGCCTCGGACCTTCAAAAAGACCAAGAGACCAACCTTTTAGCGGTGCTCCAAGAGCATAAAGAAGCTATTGGTTGGACAGTGGCAGATTTGAAAGGAATTGACCCCTCCATTTGTATGCACCGCATTCATATGGAGGATGACGCAAAGCCTACTAGAGAGGTCCAGCGCCGGTTAAATCCAAACATAAAGGAAGTGGTCATGAAAGAGGTGATCAAATTGCTAGATGCGGGAATCATCTATCCTATCTCTGATAGCAAGTGGGTGAGCCCCACACAAGTTGTCCCCAAGAAATCCGGGCTCACCGTTGTTGAAAATTCAGCGGGCGAGCTCGTGCCACAACGAACCACCACCGGGTGGCGTGTGTGCATTGACTATCGTAAACTCAACTCATCAACTAGGAAGGATCATTTCCCACTCCCATTTATTGATCAAATCCTAGAAAGGTTAGCCGGCCAAAGCTTCTATTGTTTTCTTGATGGTTATTCCGGCTATAACCAAGTGGCCATCGCCCCCCAAGATCAAGAGAAAACAACATTCACATGTCCCTTTGGTACTTTTGCCTATCGACGCATGCCTTTTGGTCTATGCAATGCACCGGCAACGTTCCAAAGGTGCATGATGTCCATATTCTCCGATATGGTTGAAAGGTTCTTGGAAGTTTTCATGGATGACTTTTCCGTATTTGGCTCCTCCTTTGACTCGTGTCTCAAAAATTTATCTCTTGTGCTCCAAAGATGCAAAGAGACGAATCTCATTCTAAGTTGGGAGAAAAGCCACTTTATGGTCCAAGAAGGCATTGTTTTAGGACATGTCATTTCTAAGCGGGGAATCGAGGTAGACAAGGCAAAAGTTGAGTTAATCTCTAATCTTCCTCCTCCGAATTCCGTCCGTCAAATCCGTTCTTTTCTTGGCCATGCCGGATTCTATCGTCGCTTCATCAAAGATTTTAGCAAAATCTCACGGCCCTTGTGTAATCTCTTAGCCAAGGATGTTCCGTTCAATTTTGATGACGCTTGCATGGAAGCTTTCATCAAACTTCGTATTCTCCTCTCCTCTGCCCCGATCATGAAACCCCCTAATTGGTCTCTTCCCTTTGAGATCATGTGTGATGCATCCGATTATGCATTAGGGGCGGTTTTGGGCCAACGTGTGGATAAACTTCCGCATGTCATTTATTATGCTAGCAAAACTCTCTGTGATGCCCAATTGAACTACACCACCACTGAAAAAGAATTGCTAGCTGTGGTGTACGCCTTGGATAAATTTCGCTCCTATCTTCTTGGCTCCAAGGTCATCGTCTTTTCAGATCATGCCGCCCTTAGGCATTTGTTAGCGAAAAAAGAGACAAAACCCCGCTTAATTCGATGGATCCTCTTACTTCAAGAGTTTGACATTGACATCCGGGACAAAAAAGGGACCGACAATGTTGTCGCCGATCATCTCTCTCGCTTACTTATTGAGAAATCTTCGGAATTTGCAGCCATCCGTGATTCCTTTCCGGATGAGCAACTTCTTCAAGTTTCACATTCTACTCTTCCGTGGTTTGCGGATATTGTCAATTATCTTGCGGTTGGCAAAATTCCAGCTCATTGGTCCAAACAAGAGAGGGACCGGTTTTTCTCCCAAGTCAAGCATTTCTTTTGGGAAGATCCGGAATTATTCAAGTATTGCCCGGACCAAATCATCCGGCGATGTATTCCTGAAACCGAGGCCACAAGCATTTTAAATTTTTGCCATACTCTTGCTTGTGGAGGCCATTTCAGTGCCAAAAAGACCGCTAACAAAATCCTTCAAAGCGGATTCTTTTGGCCTACCTTGTTCCGGGATGCATACAATTTTTGCAAATCGTGTGAACGATGTCAAAAACTTGGATCCATGTCCCGAAGAGACATGATGCCCCTCACCAACATTTTAATTGTTGAAATTTTTGATGTGTGGGGGATTGACTTCATGGGACCATTTCCATCTTCTTATGGCTATGAGTACATCCTTGTAGCGGTGGATTATGTGTCTAAATGGGTTGAAGCCGCGGCTACCAAAACCGATGATCATAAAGTCGTGATCCATTTCATTCAATCTCACATCTTTAGTCGTTTTGGTACACCCCGAGCAATCATTAGTGATGGCGGATCTCATTTCCGAAATCGTTATCTCAAATCCGTCCTTGCTAAATATTCAGTCATTCATAAGGTTGCTACACCTTACCACCCTCAAACGAGTGGTCAAGTAGAGATTTCTAACCGGGAGATTAAGCACATTCTAGAAAAAACGGTTAGACCGGATCGCAAAGATTGGTCATTACGGCTAAACGATGCACTTTGGGCTTACCGGACAGCTTATAAGACACCCATTGGCATGTCACCATATCGACTTGTCTTTGGCAAAGCATGTCATCTCCCGGTAGAATTAGAGCACCGTGCTTATTGGGCCGTAAAAAGGTTCAATTTTGATCTCAAACAAGCCGGCTCTAATCGTGCGTTGCAATTGAATGAACTTGAGGAATTGCGTAATGACGCGTATGAAAATGCAAAAATTTACAAGGCAAAGACTAAAGCTTTCCATGACAAACACATCGTCAAAAAGTCTTTTGCCCCGGGACAAAAGGTCTGGCTTTTCAATTCCCGCTTGAAACTCTTTCCCGGTAAACTCCGGTCAAGATGGGATGGTCCATACATTGTCACTACCGTCTTTCCTCATGGAGCAATCGAACTTCATGATCCTGCAAGTGGATCACTCTTCAAGGTAAATGGCCAAAGGCTTAAGCCTTGCATTGACAGCACAATTCTAACCCGAAAAGTTGAGGAAGTCCCCTTGACGGATCCCATTTATGAGGAATAGTGCCTGCTCTAACTTCGTCTAGCTATCGACATTAAATTTAGCAAAGCAAGGGAATAAATTCTTTCGATGTTCCAAGCTTCTCTACCTTCTTAAATTGCTCGTGCCTTGAAATTTTCTAGGAAATGGTTTCGATAAGCCAAAAATTTGATTTTTCTAAAATGGTCTTCAGTTGTGTTTCGCAATTTTAGACTGGCCTCTTAGACCTTCTTAGCTCTAATTTTCATTCCCGGAAATTTCTATCGCTTTTGAGCAATTTCATAGGACCTTTGGCATGCAACTCATGTGCACAACCTCTCCTTTTCAATGCATTGTTGAATCATGGTTCCTCAAAAATTTTCATGCATTAGAGAGAAGCTGCAAGGTTTGAAAATTTTCTCAAAACTTTCCAGGCATTGGAGATGAAATGCAAAGTTTGAAAAATTTTCATCCAGGCATTAGAAATGTTGAGCAATTTGACAATTTTTCCAAAAATTTTCTATCCATGCATTGGAGAGGTGTTACATTTTGAAAAAATTTCCAATTTGATCCATGCATTAGAAAGAAGTTGAAAAGTTTTCCAACTTTTTCTAAAAATCCATCCATGCATTGGATTGGAATAATGTGTCAAGTTTCAAATTTTCCATGCATGCCTTGAATTTAGGACTGACATGCAAATTTTCAAAAATTCTCTATGCTTAAAATTTTCATTTTTGAGAATTCTATCCCTTTTGCATCATGTTGAAATGTTTTAAGTTTGAAATTTTCATTTTTGAGAATTCTATCCCTTTTGCATCATGTTGCCAAAAGCTTGAAAATTTTCTTAAACTCATCCATGCATTGTGTGCAGTGCAAAGTTTAAAAAAAAAAAAAAAAAAAAAAAAAAAAAAATTTCATCCATGCATTGGAATGGAATGAATTTGCAACGTTTAAAAAATTTTTCTTCAGAAATTGCATTCAAGCTTTGTGTGATGTTGTAAAAGTTGTAAATTTTTCCATGCAATTTAAATTCATGCATGCATCAGTAAAGAAAAAAATTTCCATGAAAAATTTCCAGAAAAATTTTTTCCATGCAATTTTTTCCATCCATGCAAGCTCATGCATGGCCATGCAACAGCATTCAAGCTCCATTCAAGGTTCAAGCACCAAAAATCATGAGCCTGCTGCCTTCATTTAGAGCATTCTAGCTCCCAGTTGGAGTGCTCTAAGCTTTTTAGCCCATCTTCCGCAGCTGCATGCTACTGCCTCAGAATCGAGCACTCGTAGCCCAAGCTTCGAGTGCTCGAAGCTTCACCATTTGCTTGGCCAACTCACTGCTCTCATTTCGAGCACTCGAGCTTCCTCTTCCGAGTGCTCGAACTCCCCATACAACCCACTCGAGCCTGCTGTCTCCATGCAGAGCACTCGCCCTCCCCCTTGCGAGTGCTCGAAGACTCCATCCCACTCAACAAACCAACTAACCAACCTCCCAACCTCACCCCCTCAAGCCACCTCCACTCTCAGCCACCATGCAGCCATGCATGTCACAACCATGCCCCCCCCCCCCACACCATGCCAACCATCTCCACAACAAACCCACCACACCAACCCAAACCCACCCCTCTCTGCCGATTTCTAGAGCACTCGAACCCAAGTTTCGAGTGCTCGCCATTGCCCGGGCTCTCTCATGCAAACCAACCGAGGCCACTGCCCCTATTTCGAGCACTCGAAAGCACCCTTCGAGTGCTCGAACCAAGCCTCTCTCTCTCTCTCCCTTCTAAAACCACAGCCCACCACTCTCACTCAACCTCATCTCCTCTCCTCGGCTGCCAACCCCTCTCCTCCACCAACTCCACAACCCAACCACCCTCAACCTCACCACCCCATGCAAACCTACCTTCACCTCCTCCACCTTTTTCCCCACTCTCCTCTAACCCAAGCACCATCCTCAACCTCCCACCCATCCCCACCATTTATCCCACGCACACAGGGCCTTTGGTTCTCCATTGTGGGGTAAGTTTCTCCTTCTTTTTCTCTTTCACATTTTTGATCAATGGAGGATGGGATTGCTTGTGTGAAGGATTTGTGATTGTTTGGGAGTTGTGTATTGCATTTGCAGGGCCAAAAATTTTTGGGTTTCCTCCTCCACCCCACTCATTTTCACCTTCTCCTTTTTATGGTGCACGCCAGGTGTTCGCTGAAATTCCTCAACCATGCCAACCAACCTCAACCCTCCTGCATGCATGCATGCAAGCCCATGCATGCATGCCCCTCACTCTCTCATGCCACCCTCTCGGCATCCCCACCTCTCCACTCTCCACCAAACAACCCACACCTCCCCACCCAAGCATGCAAACCATGCATGCTCCCCACTCTCAACCATGCAGCCACCCAACCCAAACCAACCCACCTTGGCTTCTATCCCCTTCACCCTCGGCATCCACCCTCACCCACCTCACCTTCTCACTCACCACCAACTCATGCATGCCATTCATTCCAAAAAAAAAAAAAAAAAAAAAAAAAAAAAAAAAAAAAACATAATACTATATATATATAATAATAATATTATAACAAAATATATATATATATATATATATATATATAAATAAATAAATAAGTCCTGTTTTTCTTTTTATTTATGTTTTGATTTTTACTTGTGTACATTAGTTGTGTTTTGATCGGTCTTCATGTCCAAGTTTGGGGGACGCATTTGCACACTCGCATGGCTGACCATCTACGTCGTCGTCACTCCACTTGGTATTATTGTTCCTTTCCCCCCTTTTTTGCTCTTATTTTGATTTACTTGTCTTCTCACATTGAGGACAATGTGACATTTAAGTTTGGGGGTGCATTTATGCATTTTTGGTTTTGCATTTTTGCTAAGCAATGATAATATAACTTGACACTAGTTGGAGATGAAGCATATGTTTAATACCTTGTGTATAGAAGCAATTGAAATTTTTGAAAATAAAGAAAAATTTAAGTTGAAATGATCATGTAGATTCAAATTAGTCTGTATAAATGTCTCAATTAAATTCTTGCTGGATTTAACACTCTTTTAAGCTTCACAATGCACATATGCACATTGGAAACTAAACTGTGAGGCATGCCACTTGATCGACCTTGACCTTGGCCTAGTTAATTTGATTTGATGAACCTGATAGATGAATATCTTTGGCATGATTTAAGTTGTCTAAAAAAAAAAAAAAAAAAAAAAAACTGAGAAAGAAAGAAAAAAATGACCAGTTGACGTTCGTAGCCTTTCCAACTCGAGCTATTAAGCCCTAGGAGTGTCTCTACACTTAGCACCCTAAAGCCGTCTGGTTTGGGAGTTGTTGGCCTAACGCTTGCTACAAGGGTTGGTTAGAAAGCTTAAGGGACTTAAACATTGCACGGTCATTCAAAAAAATAAACTGGTAATAAACATGGTTTGCTAGAGTTCGTAGCCTTTCCAACTTGAGCTATTAAGCCCTTTGGAGTGTCTCTACACTTAACACCCTAAAGCCATCTGGTTTGGGAGTTGTTGGCCTAACGCTTGCTACAAGGGTTGGTTAGAAAGCTTAAGGGACTTCAGCATTGCACAACCATTCTATGTTTCGCTTATGAGTTACAATAAATTGTCAACAAGCAACAAAAGTTGTCTTGTAAATAAAATCATGCCTTAGGGACCTCATTTAAAGGGGAATTTAATGATTTGCAAACTTGTGCTTTGGAATTGGAAAAGAAAGTAAAAGCCGCATGTTGAGAATCCAATTCACTTTCACTGAAGCTAGAGTTGATTTCCTTTCAAGAGATGATAATTGAGTTATTTATATAGACTTTGATGTTGATGCATGTATGTGGAAATGTATTTAGCCAATTTTTGTATCAATGCTTCATATATGCAAGGTAGTCTTCCCAATGACCCAATCTCCAGTTTTTGTCTGTTTCAAGTTGTATTTGAGCTATGTATCTATCTCATTTTACCATGGATGATATTTTTGTAGTAGCATGCCCATGGTTGTCTTTTCATTGAAGTATTCATTGTAGTTTTGCTAAGGGACTAGCAAAATGTAAGTTTGGGGGTGTGATAAGCGCCGAATATTATATATTCAAGCGCCCTAAATTGCATTAGTAAAGTCCGTTGTATGTTAATTTATGTAGATTATCTTCATTTCTATGTTTTTATGCATTTTCAGGTTCATTGGCCAAAATGGAACAAGAATAAGGCCTTGTGGAATCTTGAGCAACAAAAGGTGCCAATGCTGAATTCTGGCAGCAGTAGAACCTGGACTTTGCTTGCCATTTTGACCTTCCAAACTCGAGAACTGGACTTCCCTCATAACATGAAAGATTTACAGCTTTGAATTAGCTTTCTAAATCTTCAAACGGTTTGTCATTCGGAGCTCGGAGCAGAGAGTTATGGCCTTGTTACCAGAGGTGCGCAGAACTGCCTGGCAGCAATGAAATTCTGCCTTGATCTTCATTTTCGACCAACCATCCTTGAGAATTGGATCTCCACCAAAAGATGAAATATTTAGAGCTCTGAATTAGCTTTCTAAATCTTCAAACGGTTCATCATTCGGAGTTCGGAGCGCAAAGTTATGGCTGTTTAACCGAAGTAGGTCTGGGCGGAGCAAGGCAAGAATGGAGCATTCTGCTCCAATTTCGAGTGCTCGAGCCCTTATTTCGAGTGCTCGAACTTAGGGCAGAATTGCATCCGGAAATGGCCCATTTTCAGCCACTTGCATCTTGGGTTCCTCAATTCTAATTTCCCTCTTTAATGGTTGGTTGGAGATGTTGGTTGGTGGGGGTTTCTAGAGCCTTATCTCTAGAAGATAAGAGAGGGAAGCCACACAATATGAGAGAGCTTCATTTTACAAGATTGGAGGAGAGAGAAGAGAGCAAGAAAGGTGTGTTCTTGGAGCTAGAAGAGGGGAGCTCGAAAATGGAGGTCAAGGCTTTGCTTCCTCCTTCCTCTAGTGCATCAATGGGTAACTAACTCCCTTCTAGGGAGGTGATGAAACTCCTTCTTGTAAGCATGTCTTGTTTTTTATTTACATTTGGGGATGTAATGTATATATATGACCTTTCCATGAACTAGAGCTTTATTTGATGTGAAGAGCTTCAATGTCTATTAATGATCATTTTGAGTTTAAGATCTTGTCTTAAGATTGTCTCCTCTTATGATTATTTTGCTTCCATTTTCATAGTGACAATGAAGATGAGTTTATGGAAATGTTTTTATTGGCATGATGCTTGGGAAATTTGATAGTCTATAGCTTAGGGTTCTCTTTTGATAGATTATTCTTGATTCCTAATGTCATGTGCTTCTACTATGTGATTAAGGGCTTGATAACTCTATGCTTAGTGAGTATGTCTAAGGTTGCAACCTAGTTTAGGTAACCAAAACATGCAATACTTTGATAAGTTATTCTTTCCTATTGATTTCATAAAAATTCTTGAAGGTAATGTAGCAATTTTATGTTGTTGCATTTCATGGTTTTATGTATATATTATTCCCCAAGTAAATCATGTATTAACATGCTTATGGATAGGTAGTGGATTCACTTCCCTAGCCCTCTCTACCTAGATCTCCTTCCTTTACATTTACTAGCATTCTTGTTTTATGCACACTTCAATTACTAGCTTAGTGACAAACCAATCAACAACTCCTTATTACACCTTATCATTCTTAAATAACTCTAGATACTTAGGTTGCCTTAAGACTAGCGCAGTCCCAGTGGTTCGACTTACCCGACCAATAGCCCTATTTTACAATGATTCGTGCTATTGCGAAGGTTGATGTATAGTTGATCAACCGATCAATTTTTGGCGCCGTTGCCGGGGACTGCAAACGGTTTAGCAACCAAAGTTTAGGGTTAAATTTAGTTTGATTGTGAATATTGTGTCTTGTGAATATTCCTTGTGTGTTTTGACCACCTTTGTGTTTTAAGTGTTGTAAGATTCTAGGGACTCGAAGCTCGCCGTGGGAATGCTAGCAAACTGTAAGTCTAGAGGACCCCAGGTAAGTCTCGTGACTTCTAGTTTCGAGTTGTGAATATTGTGCATGTGTTAAATTTAGTTTTAGTTTAGTTGTGAAGCCCTTGTTGAGGCTCTTATCCTGTTTAAATTTTGTGTTAAAGCATCGGTCCTTGTCGTGGCCATTTACATTTTCCGTCTTGATAATTGAGGAGAAAGGGAACATCGTATGTGGAGTTGTGGTTGATGAATTGCTTTGTTGAGTATATGCTTTATTGTTGATGTTCGGTCGTAGGTCACTTTCCTTACCCACAATCGATTCGCCCATTGATATCAATTCTCTTGAAAGAACTCTTAGACGGAACCTTAGGGAACCCACTCTTACAAGGGACCTTGAAACTGAATTCAATATAATGGGGGATAACGTAGGAAATCCGGGGAATGAAAGGGCTGAAATTCCTAATATCGAGCCAATGACTCTTAGAGATCATTTCATCCCTACCACCTATGCTTCTCCATCTTGCATAGTGATGCCAAACATCGATGCAGCTCAATATGAGATCAAGTCTAGTACCATTCAAATGCTTCCATCATTTCATGGCTTTGATAATGAAGATCCATACAAGCATCTTGATGAGTTCCTTGAAATCTGTTCAACCATCCGGTTGAGAGGTTTTCCGGACAATGCACTTCATCTCCATCTCTTCCCATTCTCCCTAAAAGATAGGGCAAAATATTGGTTGAACTCCCTCGCTCCCAACTCTATTACTTCTTGGGCTCAATTGCAACAAGAATTTCTTAAGAAGTATTATCCGGTGAGTAAAACCAACCAAATGAGGCATTCCATTCTAAGCTTTTCTCAAGTTGATGGAGAACAACTCCACGAGACTTGGGAAAGGTTACAAGATCTTCTTCGGAAGTGTCCTCATCATTTGATCCCAAAATGGCAATTAGTGCAAGCTTTCTATGCCGGCTTGACCGAAACCCATAGATTCATGGTTGATTCTTCTTGTGGTGGGATGTTCATGTCCAAGAATGCGGATGAGGCTTGGACCTTACTCGAGAATTTGAGTGAAAATTCACTTCAACACAATTCTCGTAGGGCTCCGACCGCAACCACTCCAAGCAACACCAACCCTTGTCAACCAAAGTCAATAAGGGAGGAATCATCTCAAGTGGATGCCATCGCTCATAAATTCTATCAATTGATGGCACCACATCTTCCTCCTTCATTGTCTCAAAATTCGGCAAGTTCAGTTTGTGCTTCATGTACTAGTCCATTCCATCTCTCGGAAGATTGCCCCACAACGGAGCAATTTCCTAGTCCCAACCAAGAGCAAGCTAATGCCATGTTCTCGCGGCCCGGGAACAATCCATATTCCAACACCTACAATCCGGGTTGGCGTGATCATCCGAATTTCTCATGGCGGCAACAAGCCCCACAGAATTCCCAATTCCAAAACCAAGGGCGGCAAAATCAGCCCTCTTCTCAATATCAAGGTAGACCTTTCCAAGCCTCTTCAAGCTACCGTCCTCCTTACAATCCAAATGTCTCCAATCAACCTTCTGTGTGTCCAACTGACGAGATAGTAGCTGCAAACAAGCAAATGATGGAATCATTAAATAAGCAAATAATGTATGCCAACAAGCAACTCTTGACATCCTTGCAGCCTACTCTCCAAATGGTCCACTCTCATACTCAATCCATAGCTAATCTCGAAAATCAAGTGGGCCAAATAGCTAACTCGGTGAATCAATTGCTTCAAAAGGACAAGGGCAAGCTTCCCTCTCAACCTTTTGAAAATCCTAGAGGAATGCATGTGATTGACGAAACCCCTCCTCCGAGTGGGCCGACTCATGAACAAGTTCAAGCTATCACCACCCTTCGGAGTGGTAGAGTGGTGGACAACAAGGTCGATGGAGACAAAAGTGAAGAAGTGTCGCCGTTGAAAAATCCAAATTCAAGCTCTTCTAATCCAAATTCTTGTCCCAATACCATTCACGGATATCCCACACATGTCTCCCCAAATGTGGAAACTACTTATGAGCCAAAAGCTCCGTTCCCTCAACGTCTTCAAGAGTCGACACACTTTGGGAACAAGAATTGTAAAATTCAAGACATGTGGGAAGTCTTCAAGCAAGTGAAGATTAACTTGCCCCTGTTGGATGCTATCAAGCAAATCCCTCCCTATGCAAAATTTCTCAAAGATTTGTGCACTCAAAAGCGCACTTCTAAAAATCATTTGCCAAAAAAAGTGAGGTTGACTGAAAATGTTAGTGCTATTATTCAGCACAGCACTCCCCCGAAGTATAAGGATCCAGGAGCCCCCACAATCTCGTGCGTCATTGGTGACAGCAAAATCGAGAGGGCCCTCCTTGACTTAGGAGCTAGTGTGAATTTAATTCCATACTCGGTCTACCTACAACTTGGTTTGGGCGATCTTAAGCCGACTTCTGTGGTTTTGCAACTTGCCGATAGATCGGTCAAGCATCCACGAGGTATTCTTGAGGACGTCATCATCAAAGTGGACAAATTCTACTTCCCGGTAGATTTTGTGGTTCTTGATACGGAACCAGTCCATGACCCAAAAAAGCACATTCCCGTGATCCTTGGTAGACCATTTTTGGCTACGGCTAATGCATCAATTAATTGCCGAACCGGGGTGATGGACATTGCTTTTGGAAACATGCAAGTCAAACTCCACATCTTTCATGCAACTCAACATCCCTCCAATGAGGATGATTGTTTTCTTGTGGATGTCATTGATGAAGTGGTCGAAGAATCTCTCCCCTTCATCCTAAGCAAAGATCCCCTTGAAACTTGCATGTCTCATTTTGACTTCTCAAACTTTGATGTTGATCAAGCCATTCAAGACGTCAATTCCTTGCTTGATATTAATGCTATCATGGATGTACCTCCTTGGAAAATTCCAAAAGAACCACTTCCCCAACTTTCCACCACTCCTCCGGTCCCATCATTGTTATATCCGCCACAACTTGAGCTTAAGCCGCTCCCGGCCCATCTCAAGTATGTGTTCCTTGGTCCAAAGCAAACCCTTCCGGTCATTATTGCCTCGGACCTTCAAAAAGACCAAGAGACCAACCTTTTAGCGGTGCTCCAAGAGCATAAAGAAGCTATTGGTTGGACAGTGGCAGATTTGAAAGGAATTGACCCCTCCATTTGTATGCACCGCATTCATATGGAGGATGACGCAAAGCCTACTAGAGAGGTCCAGCGCCGGTTAAATCCAAACATGAAGGAAGTGGTCATGAAAGAGGTGATCAAATTGCTAGATGCGGGAATCATCTATCCTATCTCTGATAGCAAGTGGGTGAGCCCCACACAAGTTGTCCCCAAGAAATCCGGGCTCACCGTTGTTGAAAATTCAGCGGGCGAGCTCGTGCCACAACGAACCACCACCGGGTGGCGTGTGTGCATTGACTATCGTAAACTCAACTCATCAACTAGGAAGGATCATTTCCCACTCCCATTTATTGATCAAATCCTAGAAAGGTTAGCCGGCCAAAGCTTCTATTGTTTTCTTGATGGTTATTCCGGCTATAACCAAGTGGCCATCGCCCCCCAAGATCAAGAGAAAACAACATTCACATGTCCCTTTGGTACTTTTGCCTATCGACGCATGCCTTTTGGTCTATGCAATGCACCGGCAACGTTCCAAAGGTGCATGATGTCCATATTCTCCGATATGGTTGAAAGGTTCTTGGAAGTTTTCATGGATGACTTTTCCGTATTTGGCTCCTCCTTTGACTCGTGTCTCAAAAATTTATCTCTTGTGCTCCAAAGATGCAAAGAGACGAATCTCATTCTAAGTTGGGAGAAAAGCCACTTTATGGTCCAAGAAGGCATTGTTTTAGGACATGTCATTTCTAAGCGGGGAATCGAGGTAGACAAGGCAAAAGTTGAGTTAATCTCTAATCTTCCTCCTCCGAATTCCGTCCGTCAAATCCGTTCTTTTCTTGGCCATGCCGGATTCTATCGTTGCTTCATCAAAGATTTTAGCAAAATCTCACGGCCCTTGTGTAATCTCTTAGCCAAGGATGTTCCGTTCAATTTTGATGACGCTTGCATGGAAGCTTTCATCAAACTTCGCATTCTCCTCTCCTCTGCCCCGATCATGAAACCCCCTAATTGGTCTCTTCCCTTTGAGATCATGTGTGATGCATCCGATTATGCATTAGGGGCGGTTTTGGGCCAACGTGTGGATAAACTTCCGCATGTCATTTATTATGCTAGCAAAACTCTCTGTGATGCCCAATTGAACTACACCACCACTGAAAAAGAATTGCTAGCTGTGGTGTACGCCTTGGATAAATTTCGCTCCTATCTTCTTGGCTCCAAGGTCATCGTCTTTTCAGATCATGCCGCCCTTAGGCATTTGTTAGCGAAAAAAGAGACAAAACCCCGCTTAATTCGATGGATCCTCTTACTTCAAGAGTTTGACATTGACATCCGGGACAAAAAAGGGACCGACAATGTTGTCGCCGATCATCTCTCTCGCTTACTTATTGAGAAATCTTCGGAATTTACAGCCATCCGTGATTCCTTTCCGGATGAGCAACTTCTTCAAGTTTCACATTCTACTCTTCCGTGGTTTGCGGATATTGTCAATTATCTTGCGGTTGGCAAAATTCCAGCTCATTGGTCCAAACAAGAGAGGGACCGGTTTTTCTCCCAAGTCAAGCATTTCTTTTGGGAAGATCCGGAATTATTCAAGTATTGCCCGGACCAAATCATCCGGCGATGTATTCCTGAAACCGAGGCCACAAGCATTTTAAATTTTTTCCATACTCTTGCTTGTGGAGGCCATTTCAGTGCCAAAAAGACCGCTAACAAAATCCTTCAAAGCGGATTCTTTTGGCCTACCTTGTTCCGGGATGCATACAATTTTTGCAAATCGTGTGAACGATGTCAAAAACTTGGATCCATGTCCCGAAGAGACATGATGCCCCTCACCAACATTTTAATTGTTGAAATTTTTGATGTGTGGGGGATTGACTTCATGGGACCATTTCCATCTTCTTATGGCTATGAGTACATCCTTGTAGCGGTGGATTATGTGTCTAAATGGGTTGAAGCCGCGGCTACCAAAACCGATGATCATAAAGTCGTGATCCATTTCATTCAATCTCACATCTTTAGTCGTTTTGGTACACCCCGAGCAATCATTAGTGATGGCGGATCTCATTTCCGAAATCGTTATCTCAAATCCGTCCTTGCTAAGTATTCAGTCATTCATAAGGTTGCTACACCTTACCACCCTCAAACGAGTGGTCAAGTAGAGATTTCTAACCGGGAGATTAAGCACATTCTAGAAAAAACGGTTAGACCGGATCGCAAAGATTGGTCATTACGGCTAAACGATGCACTTTGGGCTTACCGGACAGCTTATAAGACACCCATTGGCATGTCACCATATCGACTTGTCTTTGGCAAAGCATGTCATCTCCCGGTAGAATTAGAGCACCGTGCTTATTGGGCCGTAAAAAGGTTCAATTTTGATCTCAAACAAGCCGGCTCTAATCGTGCGTTGCAATTGAATGAACTTGAGGAATTGCGTAATGACGCGTATGAAAATGCAAAAATTTACAAGGCAAAGACTAAAGCTTTCCATGACAAACACATCGTCAAAAAGTCTTTTGCCCCGGGACAAAAGGTCTGGCTTTTCAATTCCCGCTTGAAACTCTTTCCCGGTAAACTCCGGTCAAGATGGGATGGTCCATACATTGTCACTACCGTCTTTCCTCATGGAGCAATCGAACTTCATGATCCTGCAAGTGGATCACTCTTCAAGGTAAATGGCCAAAGGCTTAAGCCTTGCATTGACAGCACAATTCTAACTCGAAAAGTTGAGGAAGTCCCCTTGACGGATCCCATTTATGAGGAATAGTGCCTGCTCTAACTTCGTCTAGCTATCGACATTAAATTTAGCAAAGCAAGGGAATAAATTCTTTCGATGTTCCAAGCTTCTCTACCTTCTTAAATTGCTCGTGCCTTGAAATTTTCTGGGAAATGGTTTCGATAAGCCAAAAATTTGATTTTTCTAAAATGGTCTTCAGTTGTGTTTCGCAATTTTAGACTGGCCTCTTAGACCTTCTTAGCTCTAATTTTCATTCCCGGAAATTTCTATCGCTTTTGAGCAATTTCATAGGACCTTTGGCATGCAACTCATGTGCACAACCTCTCCTTTTCAATGCATTGTTGAATCATGGTTCCTCAAAAATTTTCATGCATTAGAGAGAAGCTGCAAGGTTTGAAAATTTTCTCAAAACTTTCCAGGCATTGGAGATGAAATGCAAAGTTTGAAAAATTTTCATCCAGGCATTAGAAATGTTGAGCAATTTGACAATTTTTCCAAAAATTTTCTATCCATGCATTGGAGAGGTGTTACATTTTGAAAAAATTTCCAATTTGATCCATGCATTAGAAAGAAGTTGAAAAGTTTTCCAAATTTTTCTAAAAATCCATCCATGCATTGGATTGGAATAATGTGTCAAGTTTCAAATTTTCCATGCATGCCTTGAATTTAGGACTGACATGCAAATTTTCAAAAATTCTCTATGCTTAAAATTTTCATTTTTGAGAATTCTATCCCTTTTGCATCATGTTGAAATGTTTTAAGTTTGAAATTTTCATTTTTGAGAATTCTATCCCTTTTGCATCATGTTGCCAAAAGCTTGAAAATTTTCTTAAACTCATCCATGCATTGTGTGCAGTGCAAAGTTTAAAAAAAAAAAAAAAAAAAAAAAAAAAAAAAATTTTCATCCATGCATTGGAATGGAATGAATTTGCAACGTTTAAAAAATTTTTCTTCAGAAATTGCATTCAAGCTTTGTGTGATGTTGTAAAAGTTGTAAATTTTTCCATGCAATTTAAATTCATGCATGCATCAGTAAAGAAAAAAATTTCCATGAAAAATTTCCAGAAAAATTTTTTCCATGCAATTTTTTCCATCCATGCAAGCTCATGCATGGCCATGCAACAGCATTCAAGCTCCATTCAAGGTTCAAGCACCAAAAATCATGAGCCTGCTGCCTTCATTTAGAGCATTCTAGCTCCCAGTTGGAGTGCTCTAAGCTTTTTAGCCCATCTTCCGCAGCTGCATGCTACTGCCTCAGAATCGAGCACTCGTAGCCCAAGCTTCGAGTGCTCGAAGCTTCACCATTTGCTTGGCCAACTCACTGCTCTCATTTCGAGCACTCGAGCTTCCTCTTCCGAGTGCTCGAACTCCCCATACAACCCACTCGAGCCTGCTGTCTCCATGCAGAGCACTCGCCCTCCCCCTTGCGAGTGCTCGAAGACTCCATCCCACTCAACAAACCAACTAACCAACCTCCCAACCTCACCCCCTCAAGCCACCTCCACTCTCAGCCACCATGCAGCCATGCATGTCACAACCATGCCCCCCCCCCCCACACCATGCCAACCATCTCCACAACAAACCCACCACACCAACCCAAACCCACCCCTCTCTGCCGATTTCTAGAGCACTCGAACCCAAGTTTCGAGTGCTCGCCATTGCCCGGGCTCTCTCATGCAAACCAACCGAGGCCACTGCCCCTATTTCGAGCACTCGAAAGCACCCTTCGAGTGCTCGAACCAAGCCTCTCTCTCTCTCTCCCTTCTAAAACCACAGCCCACCACTCTCACTCAACCTCATCTCCTCTCCTCGGCTGCCAACCCCTCTCATCCACCAACTCCACAACCCAACCACCCTCAACCTCACCATCCCATGCAAACCTACCTTCACCTCCTCCACCTTTTTCCCCACTCTCCTCTAACCCAAGCACCATCCTCAACCTCCCACCCATCCCCACCATTTATCCCACGCACACAGGGCCTTTGGTTCTCCATTGTGGGGTAAGTTTCTCCTTCTTTTTCTCTTTCACATTTTTGATCAATGGAGGATGGGATTGCTTGTGTGAAGGATTTGTGATTGTTTGGGAGTTGTGTATTGCATTTGCAGGGCCAAAAATTTTTGGGTTTCCTCCTCCACCCCACTCATTTTCACCTTCTCCTTTTTATGGTGCACGCCAGGTGTTCGCTGAAATTCCTCAACCATGCCAACCAACCTCAACCCTCCTGCATGCATGCATGCAAGCCCATGCATGCATGCCCCTCACTCTCTCATGCCACCCTCTCGGCATCCCCACCTCTCCACTCTCCACCAAACAACCCACACCTCCCCACCCAAGCATGCAAACCATGCACGCTCCCCACTCTCAACCATGCAGCCACCCAACCCAAACCAACCCACCTTGGCTTCTATCCCCTTCACCCTCGGCATCCACCCTCACCCACCTCACCTTCTCACTCACCACCAACTCATGCATGCCATTCATTCCAAAAAAAAAAAAAAAAAAAAAAAAAAAAAAAAAAAAAAACATAATACTATATATATATAATAATAATATTATAACAAAATATATATATATATATATATATATATATATATATAAATAAATAAATAAGTCCTGTTTTTCTTTTTATTTATGTTTTGATTTTTACTTGTGTACATTAGTTGTGTTTTGATCGGTCTTCATGTCCAAGTTTGGGGGACGCATTTGCACACTCGCATGGCTGACCATCTACGTCGTCGTCACTCCACTTGGTATTATTGTTCCTTTCCCCCCTTTTTTGCTCTTATTTTGATTTACTTGTCTTCTCACATTGAGGACAATGTGACATTTAAGTTTGGGGGTGCATTTATGCATTTTTGGTTTTGCATTTTTGCTAAGCAATGATAATATAACTTGACACTAGTTGGAGATGAAGTATATGTTTAATACCTTGTGTATAGAAGCAATTGAAATTTTTGAAAATAAAGAAAAATTTAAGTTGAAATGATCATGTAGATTCAAATTAGTCTGTATAAATGTCTCAATTAAATTCTTGCTGGATTTAACACTCTTTTAAGCTTCACAATGCACATATGCACATTGGAAACTAAACTGTGAGGCATGCCACTTGATCGACCTTGACCTTGGCCTAGTTAATTTGATTTGATGAACCTGATAGATGAATATCTTTGGCATGATTTAAGTTGTCTAAAAAAAAACTGAGAAAGAAAGAAAAAAATGACCAGTTGACGTTCGTAGCCTTTCCAACTCGAGCTATTAAGCCCTAGGAGTGTCTCTACAATTAGCACCCTAAAGCCGTCTGGTTTGGGAGTTGTTGGCCTAACGCTTGCTACAAGGGTTGGTTAGAAAGCTTAAGGGACTTAAACATTGCACGGTCATTCAAAAAAATAAACTGGTAATAAACATGGTTTGCTAGAGTTCGTAGCCTTTCCAACTTGAGCTATTAAGCCCTTTGGAGTGTCTCTACACTTAACACCCTAAAGCCATCTGGTTTGGGAGTTGTTGGCCTAACGCTTGCTACAAGGGTTGGTTAGAAAGCTTAAGGGACTTCAGCATTGCACAACCATTCTATGTTTCGCTTATGAGTTACAATAAATTGTCAACAAGCAACAAAAGTTGTCTTGTAAATAAAATCATGCCTTAGGGACCTCATTTAAAGGGGAATTTAATGATTTGCAAACTTGTGCTTTGGAATTGGAAAAGAAAGTAAAAGCCGCATGTTGAGAATCCAATTCACTTTCACTGAAGCTAGAGTTGATTTCCTTTCAAGAGATGATAATTGAGTTATTTATATAGACTTTGATGTTGATGCATGTATGTGGAAATGTATTTAGCCAATTTTTGTATCAATGCTTCATATATGCAAGGTAGTCTTCCCAATGACCCAATCTCCAGTTTTTGTCTGTTTCAAGTTGTATTTGAGCTATGTATCTATCTCATTTTACCATGGATGATATTTTTGTAGTAGCATGCCCATGGTTGTCTTTTCATTGAAGTATTCATTGTAGTTTTGCTAAGGGACTAGCAAAATGTAAGTTTGGGGGTGTGATAAGCGCCGAATATTATATATTCAAGCGCCCTAAATTGCATTAGTAAAGTCCGTTGTATGTTAATTTATGTAGATTATCTTCATTTCTATGTTTTTATGCATTTTCAGGTTCATTGGCCAAAATGGAACAAGAATAAGGCCTTGTGGAATCTTGAGCAACAAAAGGTGCCAATGCTGAATTCTGGCAGCAGTAGAACCTGGACTTTGCTTGCCATTTTGACCTTCCAAACTCGAGAACTGGACTTCCCTCATAACATGAAAGATTTACAGCTCTGAATTAGCTTTCTAAATCTTCAAACGGTTTGTCATTTGGAGCTCGGAGCAGAGAGTTATGGCCTTGTTACCAGAGGTGCGCAGAACTGCCTGGCAGCAATGAAATTCTGCCTTGATCTTCATTTTCGACCAACCATCCTTGAGAATTGGATCTCCACCAAAAGATGAAATATTTAGAGCTCTGAATTAGCTTTCTAAATCTTCAAACGGTTCATCATTCGGAGTTCGGAGCGCAAAGTTATGGCTGTTTAACCGAAGTAGGTCTGGGCGGAGCAAGGCAAGAATGGAGCATTCTGCTCCAATTTCGAGTGCTCGAGCCCTTATTTCGAGTGCTCGAACTTAGGGCAGAATTGCATCCGGAAATGGCCCATTTTCAGCCACTTGCATCTTGGGTTCCTCAATTCTAATTTCCCTCTTTAATGGTTGGTTGGAGATGTTGGTTGGTGGGGGTTTCTAGAGCCTTATCTCTAGAAGATAAGAGAGGGAAGCCACACAATATGAGAGAGCTTCATTTTACAAGATTGGAGGAGAGAGAAGAGAGCAAGAAAGGTGTGTTCTTGGAGCTAGAAGAGGGGAGCTCGAAAATGGAGGTCAAGGCTTTGCTTCCTCCTTCCTCTAGTGCATCAATGGGTAACTAACTCCCTTCTAGGGAGGTGATGAAACTCCTTCTTGTAAGCATGTCTTGTTTTTTATTTACATTTGGGGATGTAATGTATATATATGACCTTTCCATGAACTAGAGCTTTATTTGATGTGAAGAGCTTCAATGTCTATTAATGATCATTTTGAGTTTAAGATCTTGTCTTAAGATTGTCTCCTCTTATGATTATTTTGCTTCCATTTTCATAGTGACAATGAAGATGAGTTTATGGAAATGTTTTTATTGGCATGATGCTTGGGAAATTTGATAGTCTATAGCTTAGGGTTCTCTTTTGATAGATTATTCTTGATTCCTAATGTCATGTGCTTCTACTATGTGATTAAGGGCTTGATAACTCTATGCTTAGTGAGTATGTCTAAGGTTGCAACCTAGTTTAGGTAACCAAAACATGCAATACTTTGATAAGTTATTCTTTCCTATTGATTTCATAAAAATTCTTGAAGGTAATGTAGCAATTTTATGTTGTTGCATTTCATGGTTTTATGTATATATTATTCCCCAAGTAAATCATGTATTAACATGTTTATGGATAGGTAGTGGATTCACTTCCCTAGCCCTCTCTACCTAGATCTCCTTCCTTTACATTTACTAGCATTCTTGTTTTATGCACACTTCAATTACTAGCTTAGTGACAAACCAATCAACAACTCCTTATTACACCTTATCATTCTTAAATAACTCTAGATACTTAGGTTGCCTTAAGACTAGCGCAGTCCCAGTGGTTCGACTTACCCGACCAATAGCCCTATTTTACAATGATTCGTGCTATTGCGAAGGTTGATGTATAGTTGATCAACCGATCAAAAGCACGGTTCAAGAAAAGCCTTTTGGGTCAAGTTTAAATTTTTAAAAACCAATCCTACCACTACTACCACTACTACTAACGTAGCAAGAGTGAGTAGGGATCATCCCAAGGGACTGGAGGGCTACTAGTAATGGAAACAATGCTTAGGGTTAGTAGGTCGAGTGATCAAAGGTAGATTGTTTGGTTGATTATACTACAATTAAGATTAAGTAAGCTCAATATAAAACAAGTAATTATAGGATAGAGAAAACAAAAGAGAGAGGTCTTGGGACTTAGAGATCACCACTAAGCATCACTTTTCTATATACTCAATTCATAATTAATGAGGGGAAAAACATATGTTGCAACAATAGTGAGTGTGTGTGGTTGTTTCAACAAGCATGGATGACCAATTAAGTGTATATTGTCTAAACAACACAGTGAATAGCACAATATATCAAACTAAGCCATTAATCCTTCCTTTAAGCTCACAACCCAAACACATCACATTAGAGAAATATACTACTTGCATTCATAAGTATGGAACATCAAACAACAAGTATAGATTGTCCTCCCATTTAACAAGTAAGGTAACTACACTATATCTAAGCTAATGACATGAAAATTAAACTAATTAAACTAAGGGAGAGGCACAATCCATCAAGAAATGAGTATGAACCATCAAATAAACCACAAGAGCATTCTTTTAAGCACTATGTCTTGACAATCTATAGATCTATAGCATCAACACACATAGACATGCATCAACAACACAAGAGATAGAGATCAGGTGTGATCCGAGGGTAGATTAGGGATCGTGAGTTGTTTGTTGAGTGTTGTCAGATAGGTGATGGGGTTGTATGTCAGTTGAAGCGATTGAGGACAGCTTAGTCTCTTGAGCCAGTGAGAGCAGTATTGCCAGATAGGCACTTTTTCCCTTGACGAGTCGTGGGTGGATGTGACTGGCGTCGCGAGTCTCGTTCCTTGTGTATATGTGACGTGAGCGTTGGTGCTCTTATCTGATTGGTTTTGGCTAGTATGGGTGTTGTGGGGTAGCGTATGTGAGGTTCCGATGTTAACTGTGTATGACGGTCCGTTTGTGGCGAGGTCGCCTAGAGTTGCGGTCGTAGTCCTATATGTGTTTGCAGTCAGTTCTCCTCCTTGTGAGTAAGGAGTTCACTTCATCTTAGGTGAGATTGGGTGTCTATGGTTAGACGATTGGTGAGTAAAGTGTGATAAGGTGTCAGGTGCATTCGAGTACGAGTTGTTGGTCTCTTGTGAGAGTGGGGTTCATTACCCGTTTCATTTGTTCTAGTCTTGGCAAGGACGTTAGTTGTCGTGAGCCTTGTTTTCCATCTAGGCGTTGTATGCGTTCGCAGATGGACGGACCTGTATGTAAGTCATTGTGTTATTAGGGTTCACTAGTAAAGGTTTGGTTAAATGGGTTGACTCACTCCCACGGAGGGAGGTGTAGTCTTTGGGTTCTGTATTGTTTGTTTTGAGAGTGGTCTTGACTAATGGAATGTTAGGCACGGATTGTCAAGTAGGGATTTTGTTTCTGGTGTATGGTATTATCGGTGATGGCTAGGGAATGTGTCGTGAATGGTAGTTTTGAGGATGATTTGGTGATGTGATGTGAGTTATGTATTCGGATGCTTTTATTGGTGTCCGAATTGAGCAGTGTCTTGGGAACAAATGTTGGCATTGTTTGAGTGATAAGCAGCTAGAGAGAGAATGTGTGATTTCATTGAGGAATAATATGAGTGATTGACTTTAGTTTTAAGGTTTTAGGCATGAGATGGTCATATTGTGTGTTTTGACGAGGTCAAAATTGAATCGAATGACGTTATGGAGTTGTTTACCTAGTATGGGTGTTTTGAGGAAATTAGAGATCTTATATATTGGTTGATGATTGTGATGCTTGGTGCTATGTTGCTCTTAGCTTGTTATGATTGTGTGATTAAGTCATGATTGGGATTCCTAGAGTTACGAGGTGATTGCATAGTCGTTGAGGTTACGTATGGCAATGAATGGATAGTGAGTGAATCTCATTGTTATTTTGTGAACTGTGTGAGATTGTATTTGAGATGTGGACCTAAGGACAAGAATGACGTCTGTGCTGAGATCGGATCGAGGATGAGGATGGCCTGGCCAAGCATTTCTCCTAAATCAATCCCTCTTTAGTACAATGTCGGGTCAAAGGTTAATGATTGATTTGAGTTGTCACGAATAGTGAGAGTATAGTATTGGACGTGTGACAGTGTGGTGGTGTGAATTCAGGAAGTTATCTCGGGTGACGAGATGTGTTAGGTGGGACCCAGTGTCCAATTTGTTTGACTATTAAAGCTCTTGTTTCGAAGAATTGTGTCTTAGGTACAGCATAGTACGCTTTACTAATTTGGTGATTCATGTTTATGCAATCATTGGGGGATTCATTGTTTAATCATTTCAAAGTTGTCAAATGTAATTATTGTCATATAGTGTGATTAGTGGTCGTTGGTACAGTTATGTGGTGGTGTAGCTACGTACTAGATAACAAGTGTTTGGTCTGTCTGGGACATGTAGATTAAAGTTGAGACTATTTGAGAGATGGATATGATTCCTTGTTTGGGGTTTTGTGTGTCCTTGAAGGGTGAGTGGAGGTTGGATGTTGTTATGTTCCGGGGTCTTGTAACTATTTTTCCTTTCGGACTTTGGAGCCTTTCATGGCTGTGTGGAGTAGACTGATGTTCATTTTGAGTCAGGCGTAGAGCCTAGTTGGTCTTATGTTATGATGAGGTGAGAGATGAATACCCGTATTGGGTTTTAGTGGTAATGGTGTATGATTACCTGGTAACGTCCGGTGTCAAAGGCAATAATGTTAGTGAGTTCATGGTTTTAGGGTTTTGTGAGGTGTTCTCGGAAAATGTGTGGCTGTGGGCCTACTTCATAAGGAGGGTAGATTTCAAGAATGAAATCTTTTTAAGGAGGGTAGATTGTAATATTTTCATTTTTCATCATTTTCTATTTTTCCAGAATTTTTGTTGTTGCAAGGGCATTTTTGTATTTTACCGTTTTGCGTACCGGGCATTGCGAAGTGTGCTGGCTGTGTCCGAGAGTTGTTTAGAGCATTTCATTGAGTCTAGGACTCTTTGAAATGCAAGGGTAACCAGTTTCACATTTTTTCATTTTTCGGGCCGGACGGTCCCGTGTGGGACTTGCTACCGGAATTGTTGCATATAGGGATTTTAGTTGGGTTCATTGGCATCTCATGCATTTTATTTAATGTAAATTTATGTGGTTTTATATAGTTTGTATAGACATATATTGTGTGGTGCAAAAAGAGCATGAAAATAAAAGAAAAAGAAATAAAATTGTGGTGGTGGCACCCACCACCACCTTTTAAGGTCAAGAGACCATTAGGCCTCACATTTTTCTCTCTCTTTTTTCTCACTCCCATAAGTCTCTCTCTCTCCCCTTTCTTAATCCATTTTCCTTTTCTTTTCAACACAAAGATTCAATCCTTGATCTCTCCTTCATCTTTTGGTATTTTAGGGAGCCGTTTGTAGCAAATTAAAGATCACGACGAGATCTACAAATTGATCGGAGCAAGTCCTTGTTTGGTACAATCTTGGAATTTTGAAATTTAGGGCACAAATTTGGAGGTTTTTGCAATTCTTGAGGTAGGGGTTCCTAATTCCCAATTTCTTGTTCTTTTGTGAATTTTCCTTCAAAATTTGAAGTCAAGCATGCTTAATTTGAGTTGATTGCCTTTAAAATGATGTAATTGTTATATTTAAAGTTTATGATTATGTGTATTGATGGAATTATATGATAAGCATTCCTAAATGTTAATTTCCATGCCTATGGTGTTTATTAAATTCCCAGAAATTGCTATGAAGAAGCATGTAAAATTGTGTAGTGTAAATTTCCTTTATTTTCATATTGGAAAAGTATGTAACATGCATTCATGGCATTGAGCATGAAAGAAAAGGGCAAAGTGATTTGAAGTGAATGAAAAAGAGGTTTTTGGGAAAAATATTTGAGAAAAAGATATTTGTGAAAACCCGGATGCCAAAGGATTACTGAGGGTCCGTGGCGTTAATATATCCTAGAGGGAACTAGGGAGATCGCCCTAGGGTGGTTGAGCTATTTGGGCCCCAAATAATGCCGCGAGGTTACCAAGGGTTAGGGACAGTAGCCAATCTTTATCTCGTGTCGCCAAGGGAGTACCGAGGGACGGGTTACATTCATGGTTTGAAAAGTGAAGAATTGAAGTGAATTGGAAATAGGGAGCGACACACGTGGCATCGCATTTCATGGCACGGTATTGTTTATTTTGAAATTGGATTTGATGTTATACTCTTTCCCGGTATAGTATAACTCCTATCCTCTATCCCTATTCATTATTTGGATTCACAGGGCCATAAGAGGTGTGTCTTATTCACCACCTACTGAGCAATTCGCTCACCCCATTATTTAACATTTTTCAGGGCTTGGAAAAGACATGGACGCTAACCCTTCACAGGCATAAGGAAGAATAGAAATCCATTTTTTTAAACATCTTTTGTGTATTTTCCATTCTTTTGTAAAGTCTCAAATCTTTGCTGTAATGACTCAATCATTTTCTTTCCTTTCATTTTCTCAGATTTTCACTGATATTTTTTTTCCATTGATCTTTTCTTTCTGAGTT
Source organism: Cornus florida (assembly GCF_030987335.1). Taxonomy (NCBI): domain Eukaryota; kingdom Viridiplantae; phylum Streptophyta; class Magnoliopsida; order Cornales; family Cornaceae; genus Cornus; species Cornus florida. The sequence goes on from NW_026775577.1 coordinate 71,044,482, forward strand.
CGGTTTCTCACCACTTAGTGTCATCTTGAGTGCTCAGGGATGGTTTCTGAGACTCTTTTCCGTGGATTGATGACTTCCTTTGAGAGCCGAGTCATTTTCATATTTTCACTTTTGTGACACTATTCACTTTCGTCTTTATCTCGGTTGTCACTTTGTTAGCATAACCTCACTTTTTGTGTTAGGATTTGATTCCAGTTTTGCATGCATCCACGATATTTAAATTCCATGCTATGTGTATTTTCACTTTTGTAGAAAAGCATGCTAAGTGCTTACTTTTCTTGTAAAGGGTATAGATGCAAGACCTTTTTGTAATTTTCCTAACTTTTGGGGTTTTTGTGTAATTACTGTAAAGTAATTATTTTTCGTCTTAGGGACCATTTTGCAATTTAATTTGGAAGATATTTTCAAAAAGGACTTTTTTACAATTTTTGAAAATTGTGACAAGTGTCACACTCTCATTGGTCCACTTGTTGACATGTGTGTGGAAACACTTTGAGGCCTTCGATGATAACACATGGAGGGTGAAGATTCACCCACTTGTTGGCCTAGGATTGGTGTATTTGTTGGCTTGGATGGTTGGCAAGTGTAGGCTTAGGATTAAGCCTACAATAGATGCTTGGATGAGTGACAAGTGTAGGCTCACAATTTGATCTTGCATTAGTGTGTGTGTGAGAGGTAGTGTAAGAGCACATAGTGAGTGGAGGATCTCTATCCCCTCCACTCACATTTCATTTTGATCATTTTCCATTTCCTCCCTCTCTTGTAAAGAAAACCCTAGCCTCCATGGATGGAGCCTAAAGCCTTAAGCTTTGACCTTGATTTTGAGGGCCTTCCATTGATTTCCAAGCTTGAACTTGGGAATACATTTTGTTCCCCTCATCTTCCTCTTCATAACCCTAGAAGGGTTTGCCATTTTGTGTTGATTTGCCTTGGATTCTAGAGAGACGCTTCTCTAGTGAGGTAGGGGATGTTATAGGTTTATATTTTGTTATCTTGCATGCTTTTGATGCTTATACAACTTGTATGCATGTTTTAACGTTAATTTGAGAAATTAATGGTTGTTGTAACTTGCATATAACTCACTTATGACTTGATATATGGCATGGCCATGACTTGATCCTTGTTGTATGTTAATTTGGGAGGATTTGAATAGGTTTCCAAATCTAGAGAATTAATGAATTTAATTTGATTTAAATTCTAGTAAATTGGGTTTCGCTTGTATCCCATTTTGGACTTGATATATGGTATGACCATGACTTAATCCTTGATATATATTAATTTGAGATCATTTGAACAACTTTTGAAATCTAAAGATTTAATTAATTTAATTTAATTAAGTTCCACATGATTATATTTTGCTCCCTTTGTAAAATTCATGTGATATTTGCAACCACCATGGAATGGACATTCACATATATAAATTTGAGAATTTTTGGAGAACTTTGATTTCTAGAGAAATTGATTAATTAGGTTAATTAATTTCCTCTTAGTGTTCTAATGATAGGGACATCTATTTCATGGGGCTTTTGTCCATTTAGCAATGTATCATGACTTGTTGTAACTTGGCTCCATTAATGTAGTTAATGAACTTGCACCTTTATCTTGGAATGGTTTGATTACTCATATGTTGCTTAGTAAGTAGTTGAATCATCAATCTCATACCTGTGGTACATTTACATCAATAGATTCTATGTGCTATATATCCTAGTTCATAGTCTATGTGGATACATACTATGATTTCTTGACATTTCACATGCCATTATAGTTAAGAACTTAGGGCATGACTTGCGTGTTCTAAAATCTTGGTTGTGCATGGAATGTGGCTTAATGCATTACTTGTATCTTGGTACTACCTTGACTTGCACAACTTGTTGATTTTGGGACTTAGGATATCAATCAAGAATTGACATGGCTAGGACTTGGTTCTAGTACGGGGGAATGTCCTTCTACAACTATAATACGCACTCGGGGAAAGGTACCCATGGGTTAGTAGCCCTAAAGTGATCTCAAGAGTACGGTTTTAATCCGGGCGATATCCGAGTTTCCACATTGGTTGATTTCACTCTTTAAATTTCAAGTTGCTATTCCTTGAAGATTTAAACCTGTCGCGTATGTGAAATGCTCCAATCTTGTTTCATTGCATAGATTTTATGCTTCATTCGTGATTTAACCCCTTAAATTTCAAGTGTCGTATTCCTTGAAGATTTATGACTCCTTTCATGTTGTATGGATTATTCCAAGCCTTGTTCAATTACATTGATAATGTGATTCATGTTAATCTATAACTTTTCGCGTTTCATGAAATGTTCCAACTTTGTTCTATTGCATAGATATTATGCCCTGTCCCTAATTTCAAGTATTCTTCTTATTGTGTTGTATGGACTATTCTAAACCTTGTTAAATTGTATTGAAAATGCAATTCATGTTGATCTAAACTCAAGCATCCTTCTTGTCGTGTTTTGTGGATTTTCCCAATCTTGATTCATTTCATATACGTATGTATGTCACGATTCTTGTTAATTTATGCTCTAGAGTAGCTTAGGATGCTCCCTGGGTCTCACTTTAACATAGACGTTAGGTTGCATGAGCCCTTTGACATGTTTAACCTTAAGGTGATAAATTGTAAAACGCTAGGTCGATGCATGCTCATTTCCTACGAGTAGCTTTATGTTACTCACCCCTATGATACTGGGGCATATTTCAGGTACAAGAACAAAGGTTGCGATTCTCATCATGCTTGGATGATTGGTGGACTTGAAGATTTTCATTTCTTGTAGAGGTTGGCTTGAAAAGCCATTTGTAGCCTTATATGTCAAAATATGTATATTTGAATTTAAACATGTAATGTGTACACGAGTACACTCTTTTCAATGTATTTGACATGTATGAGATGAGGCTGCAGGCCAATGACATGTATTTGTATCCTATGTAGTTTTGACTTCATGAAATATTATGAAAATATTGAAAAATGTTAAGTTATTGTCTCACTATGTTTGCATCGGGTGTGGAAATTCCATTTTGATTCTTCCGTAGGATCTCATTAATCATGCATAAAGTGTGGCCAAGGGCCAAACGGTAATTTCCAATCATTTGCTAATTTTGGTTTTCAAAATATCCATTTCAAATTTATTTTCGCCTTTTTGGCCGTTGGGGGGTCGGATTTTAACTCGACCATTTCTGGGAGCCGCGGACCATTCTCGCGCGCTTAAAATCACTTATTGCAATTGCGTGCATATTCATTTTAGCCTAGAAGTGCATTTGGGGTCAAATGTATGTTTGATGCAAATTCACATTTTTTGCCGTTTTGAACCTAAACTGAGCATAAGGGCATTTTGGGGTTTTCACTTGAAAAGTAACGTTTTCTTTTGGCATGATTGGCTAGAAAACATGATTTTGAGGGTAGTTTTTTCTTTGTGTTTTTTTTCAAAAAGGTCCAGAAAGTCCTCAAAATTGCATTTCAAGGTTGCATTTCAGGTGCAGCCTACAGCAGTTCGAGCGCTCTAAAGGGGGTTTCGAGCGCTCTAACTTTGGGCAGAAATCTTGGGACAATTTTTGAGTGCTCAAAGCCCTTGCTCGAGCGCTCGAGATACTGTTCATGGGTGTATATGTGTCTTGGTTCAGCACTGCACCTCCAACTTCAAATCATCATATCTTCTTCGTTTTAACTCCGAATTGGTCCGTTCTTGAATCTAAATTAACCGTGTTGAAGTAAGCTTTCCAATGGTACCAATTTTAGATTCAGATTATTCTTGTAGCTCAAGATATTCAAGTTTTAGTAAGGTAGTGTCTGTTCTTGGTTCGAACCGGGATAGGGTTTCCCTTCCTTCGACTTCAGAACTTGATATCTTTGCCGTCCGGACTCCTAATAAAGTGATTCTTGAGTCTATCTTTATTAATTTTTTGTTGTCTTTCCAATGGGGTGCACGGTAGCACCCATTTCAATGTGGAATGACCATTTTACCCCTAGGTTCATTATTATCCGTTTTTGAAACATTGCTTCCGCATTTTCTTCCTTTGGGTTTCGTGGCCTCATTGAGGGTCACATTGGTGTCTTAGAGGAGTGTTGTATCTCTAGAGACCATTGTTCTATCTTTTGTTTCCGCATTTTGGATCCGTTTTGGGTCATCACAGGACACATTGGGTTGAAAAATCCAGGGTCGTCACAGGTGGTATCAGAGCTCCTAGGTTTGAATACCTTGGATGATAGGTTTTTGGTGCATATCATGCTTATGTTGCCATGCTCTATGTGTTTATATGTTTGGTGATAATATGTTTTGGTTGATAACATGTTTATGTGCTCATGTGCTTATGTGGTATATGTAGTATGTCGTTTGTTTAAGCATGATTTTATTCTAATGTAGAGAGCATGACATGTGATGTGTGCTAGATTAGAATTGTATATGCATTATTGTGTTGCATATTTGGCTGAACTTGGGATTAGTCACTGGATGTTTGAGTTGAGATTGAGTCCTTTGGTGAGTTTTCACTTAGTACGATGGTTGGTGAAATTGGTTTCATTTTGGCATTCTTCCTTGAGGTTGTTGGTGATTGTCCACATGTTTTATGGTAGTATAAGTTGTTGTCGACCTAGCATTGGTTTGAGGTAGGTGGTGAGACACCTTTTGTTTAGGCTCTCGTGAGGTGAGTCTTTTGGCATTGCCATAGTGCTAGATTTGTTGGTTTTGGGCCACGATGAGGTCATAGACCTCTTAGGATCCTTAATTGTTTTGGAAGGTTCCTCTGAGATTGCAATTTTCGTAGGCGGGTACGTTATGGGGGGGTGCATGGCACTGTCATGCTACCGTACTGGTTAGCTACAAGTGTAGTTCAGATGGAATCAATGTTGGTTTTGTTGTGATAGGCGTTGTCCTTTTGGTTGGTGATGATATGAGTTTTGTTTTGAACGTCTAGTGCTGTGAAGGTAATTGATAGTCGTTTTGGGGACAACTTTGGAGATCGATTTGATTGTTCGATTGTATGGCTAAAGTAGCCATTTTATTTGAGTTCTCCTTGCGTGATGACGCTTTTGGGATCGAGTCGATTGATCAATATTTTGGGTTAGTGAGAGCATTACACTGTTAGTGTCACCTCTAGATTCAGAGTTGGATTATTAGAGTCTTACCATTGTGGTAAAGGCTTACGTTTGTTTTGAGACAGGTTATTGTCGCATTGGTTTTGGAGTCAATTTATGGCAAGGAATTGTCCTTCCTTTTACCTAGACACTCTAGGACACGATGTCCATAGGGTTCATTGTTGCATCATTTTATCTTCTTCAGTTTCGTTTACTACCATGTTAGTAGTATGATTTATGATGTTGTGATGCATGAGTAGGTGGAAGTACGTCCACAGTTGCTTTCTTGTTGTGTGGCATTAGCATGCCTTCTTTATATGCTTAGAGATGCCATGTTGTTACTGTGCTTTAGTGATATGATATTGTGCTTACATGGAGACAAGCTGCATGTACCCTTGATTTTTATCTATGTGAGTAGATTTATTTATTTGGTAGTGCATTCCTTGTCATATGCATGACTTCCATATTCAGTTCTCCCTTTTGTTCCCTTTTCATGCTTGTCGTGTTGACATTTATGGGAGAATAGGATTTCTTTTCTTTCTTGGTTCGAGTAAGGGACTTCACAAGGAGTGAGTCTCTTTTCTTCGTCGCCTTGTGCACAGTTTTGGGTTTGGTTGGTCTATGAGCATCACCATTGTTGTCTTGAGTCCTTGGTGAGGATTTGGTTAATTTTGGTCGACTTACTTCCATGTAGGGGGGTGAAGTCTTTGACCTTGTTGTCTTTCGTTTCAGAGACTGAGTCATGGTGTCGTCCTTCTTAGGACTGCTAGTTCCTTTTCTTTCGTGTCTTCCCTTGGGAAGTTTTGCCGTGGTTGTTGACGGGTTATGTTGCTCAGTGTGAGTGGATTGGTATGAGACCATTTTAAGGGGACTTGTGTCCATTTAATTGAGGATTTCGTGAGGTGAGCTCGATGCTCTTTTGAGAATGTCCTTTGGAGACTTGTTTCAGTTTTGGAGACCTTGATGTGGTCGACTCTTAGGAAGAGTTTTGAAAGATCGTTGTTGGATATGGCTTGTTTATGGAGTTTTCTCATCCTAGTATGACTAGGCGTGGTTTTGAGGAATTGTTGTTCCAGTGATTGTTTATGGATCGATGGAAAATTGAGGAATTTTGATTTAGCTTGGTGTGGCCAAGTACGATTTAGAGAGACTCATTTTGTAATTTTGATTGTTGTCAGAATTTTGATATAGTGCCACTATTTTAAGGATCTAGTTATCTATGATAGGGATGTGAATCCGATGTTTGACTTCGGTGTAGTTTTGTAGTTGATCTGTTTCAGGGAGATATGTAGGACATTCGATGAAATGTCTTATAATGAGATTCATTTTGGTTTCTGGATGTTTTGACTTGTTTTTTTTGGATTGGGACTCTTGGTTGATGTTGTTATGAAAGTATTTTGAAACATTGGAGTTGTCAGCTTTGTTGTATTGGGGATTTAAGGTCTCAAGCATAGCGGTACCTATGGCGTTGTTGTCAGAGTTTGGGATTGGCCGGGATGGTCTGGCCAGACATCTTTGGACCATATCTCGACTTTCACAAAATGTCTGGCCTCCGTGGTGCTTTTGGTAGTGATCATTTTGACATTGATTTCATTTGTATCAAGAATTTTCTTAGGTAGACCTAGTAAGGGGCAGGTTTTGAATTAGTACTTTATACTGTCATGCTACCGTACAAAGTTGTGTGTTGTGGGAGAATACTAGTTGATGTCGATGCTACCTTACTGACGAGTAAGTGTGGGCAGGCACTAGGTACTGTCATTGCTACCACACATTTGAGTACGTTGTGGGCGGGTTTTGGTCACTATTCGTACTGCCACGTTGTGTTTGTTTTGTACCCTAATTTAATATGTGGTTATCTTGGAGTTCTTTTAGTGGTTGTTTTTGGTTCCTTATGATGGTTTGTCAAGAGGGACACTTACGGTTGTTATTTGTCGTTCTTTTGTCTGACCTTCGGTTCTGTGTGTGAGTTCAGACTTGTTGTGTGGCCATATAGTCACTTTTCCTTTGACAGGTTATCTTGTCATGAGCATGTGGGTGCAAATGACACTGGGTTGTGGGGTTTATTTCAGCTTGGAGGTCGCTGGTGTAGCGTGGTATGTGGGATACTCAGAGATGTACTCTGTAGTTTTCCTGGTTTCGCCTTTTGTTGGTTGGGGCAGGATTTCGGGGACGAAATCCCTTTAAGGTGGGAAGGTTGTAATGACCCGGTCATTTTCTTTCCTTTCATTTTCTCAGATTTTCACGGATATTTTTTTTCCGTTGATATTTTCTTTCTGAGTTCGGTTTCTCGTCTCTTAGTGTCATCTTGAGTGCTCGAGGATGGTTTCCGAGACTTTTTTCTGTAGATTGATAACTTCCTTTAAGGGCCGAGTCATTTTCACATTTTTACTTTTGTGACACTATTCACTTTCGTTTTTTTCTCGGTTGTCACTTTGTTAGCATAACCTCACTTTTTGTGTTCGGATTTGATTCCGGTCTTGCATGCATCCACGATATTTAAATTCCATGCTATGTGTATTTTCACTTTTGAAGAAAAGAAGTGCTTACTTTTCTTGTAAAGGGTATAAATGCAAGACCTTTTTGTAATTTTTCTAACTTTTGGGGTTTTTGTGTAATTACTATAAAGTAATTATTTTTCGTTTTAGGGACCATTTTGCAATTTAATTTGGAAGATATTTTCAAAAAGGACTTTTTTGCAATTTTTAGAAAGTGTGACAAGTGTCACACTCTCATTGATCCACTTGTTGACATGTGTGTGGAAACACTTTGAGGCTTTGGATGATGACACATGGAGGGTGAACATTCACCCACTTGTTGGCCTAGGATTGGTGCACTTGTTGCCTTGGATGGTTGGCAAGTGTAGGCTTAGGATTAAGCCTACAATAGATGCTTGGATGAGTGACAAGTGTAGGCTCACAATTTGATCTTGCATTAGTGTGTGTGTGAGAGGTAGTGTAAGAGCACATAGTGAGTGGAGGATCTCTATCCCCTCCACTCACATTTCATCTTGATCATTTTCCATTTCCTCTCTCTCTTGTAAAGAAAACCCTAGCCTCCATGGATGGAGCCTAAAGCCTTGAGCTTTGACCTTGATTTTTGAGGGCCTTCCATTGATTTCCAAGCTTGAACTTGGGAATACATTTTGTTCCCCTCATCTTCCTCTTTATAACCCTAGAAGGGTTTCCCATTTTGTGTTGATTTGCCTTGGATCCTAGAGAGACGCTTCTCTAGTGAGGTAGGGGATGTTATTGGTTTATATTTTGTTATCTTGCATGCTTTTGATGCTTATACAACTTGTATGCATGTTTTAACTTTAATTTGAGAAAATAATGGTTGTTGTAACTTGCATATAACTCACTTATGACTTGATATATGGCATGGCCATGACTTGATCCTTGTTGTATGTTAATTTGGGAGGATTTGAATAGGTTTCCAAATCTAGAGAATTAATGAATTTAATTTGATTTAAATTCTAGTAAATTGGGTTTTGCTTGTTCCCATTTTAGACTTGATATATGGTATGACCACGACTTAATCCTTGATATATATTAATTTGAGATCATTTGAACAACTTTTGAAATCTAAAGATTTAATTAATTTAAATTAATTAAATTCCACATGATTATATTTTGCTCCCTTTGTGAAATTAATGTGATATTTACAACCATCATGGAATGGACATTCACATATATAAATTTGAGAATTTTTGGAGAACTTTGATTTCTAGAGAAATTGATTAATTAGGTTAATTAATTTCCTCTTAGTGTTCTAATGACAGGGACATCTATTTCATGGGGCTTTTGCCCATTTAGCATATATCATGACTTGTTGCAACTTGGCTCCATTAATGTAGTTAATGAACTTGCACCTTTATCTTGGAATGGTTTGATTACTCATATGTTGCTTAGTAAGTAGTTGAATCATCAATCTCATGCTTGTGGTATATTTACATCAATGGATTCTATGTACTATATATCCTAGTTCATAGTCTATGTGGATACATACTATGATTTCTTGACATTTCACATGCCATCATAGTTAAGAACTTAGGGCATGACTTGTGTGTTCCAAAATCTTGGTTGTGCATGGAATGTATCTTAATGCATTACTTGTATCTTGATACTACCTGGACTTGCACAACTTGTTGATTTTTGGACTTGGGATATCAATCAAGAATTAACATGGCTAGGACTTGGTTCTAGTATGGGGGAATGTCCTTCTACAACTATAGTGCGCACTAGGGGAAAGGTTCCCATGGCTTAGTAGCCCTAAAGTGATCTCAAGAGTACGGTTTTAATCCGGGCGATATCCGAGTTTCCACATTGGTTGATTTCACTCTTTAAATTTCAAGTTGCTATTCCTTGAAGATTTAAACCTGTCGCGTATATGAAATGCTCCAATCTTGTTTCATTGCATAGATTTTATGCTTCATTCATGATTTAACCCCTTAAATTTCAAGTGTTGTATTCCTTAAAGATTTATGAATCTTTTCGTGTTGTATGGATTATTCCAAGCCTTGTTCAATTACATTGATAATGTGATTCATGTTAATCTATAACTTTTCGCGTTTCATGAAATGTTCCAACTTTGTTCTATTGCATAGATATTATGCCCTGTCCCTAATTTCAAGTATTCTTCTTATCGTGTTGTATGGACTATTCTAAACCTTATTAAATTTTATTAAAAATGCAATTCATGTTGATCTATACTCAAGCATCTTTCTTGTCGTGTTCTGTGGATTTTCCCAATCTTCATTCATTCCATATACGTATGTATGTCACGATTCTTGTTAATTTATGCTCTAGAGTAGCTTAGGATGCTCCCTGGGTCTCACTTTAACATAGACGTTAGGTGGCATGAGCCCTTTGACATGTTTCACCTTAAGGTGATAAATTGTAAAACACTAGGTCGATGCATGCTCATTTCCTACGAGTAGCTTTATGTTACTCATCCCTATGATACTGGGGCATATTTCAGGTACAAGAACCAAGGTTGCAATTCTCGTCATGCTTGGATGATTGGTGGACTTGAAGATTTTCATTTCTGTAAAGGTTGGCTTGAAAAGCCATTTGTAGCCTTATAAGTCAAAATATGTATATTTGAATTTAAACATGTAATGTGTACACGAGTACACTCTTTTCAATGTATTTGATATGTATGAGATGAGGCTGGAGGCCAATGACATGTATTTGTATCCTATGTAGTTTTGACTTCATGAAATATTATGAAAATATTGAAAAATGTTAACTTATTGTCTCACTATGTTTGCATCGGGTGTGGGAATTCCGTTTTGATTCTTCCATAGGATCTTATTAATCATGTATAAAGTGTGGCCAAGGGCCAAACGGTAATTTCCAATCATTTGCTAATTTTGGTTTTCAAAATATCCATTTCAAATTTATTGTCGCCTTTTTGGCCGTTGGGAGGTCAGATTTTAACTCGACCATTTCTGGGAGCCGCGGACCATTCCCGCGCGCTCAAAATCACTTATTGCAATTGCGTGCATATTCATTTGGTGCAAATTCACATTTTTTGCTGTTTTGAGCCTAACTGAGCATAAGGGCATTTTGGAGTTTTCACTTGAAAAATAAAGTTTTCTTTTGGCATGGTTGGCTAGAAAACATGATTTTGAGGGTAGTTTCTTCTTTGTGTTTTTTTTTAGAAAGGTCCAGAAAGTCCTCAAAATTGCATTTCAAAGTTGCATTTTAGGTGCAGCCTACAGCAATTCGAGCGCTCTAAAGGGGGTTTCGAGCGCTCTAACTTTGGGTAGAACTCTCGGGGCAATTTTTGAGCGCTCGTATGTGTGTCTTGGTTCAGCACTGCACCTCCGACTTCAAATCATCATATCTTCTTCGTTTTAACTCCGAATTGGTCCGTTCTTCAGTCTAAATTAACCGCGTTGAAGTAAGATTTCCAATAGAACCAATTTCAGATTCAGATTGTTCTTGGTTCAAACCGGGATAGGGTTTCCCTTCCTTCGACTTCAGAACTTGATATCTTTGCCGTCCGGACTCCCAATCAAGTGATTCTTGAGTCTATCTTTATTAATTTTTTGTTTTCTTTCCAATGGTGTGCACGGTGGCCCCCATTTCAGTGTGGAATGACCATTTTGCCCCTAGGTTCATTCTTATCCATTTTTGAAACGTTGCTTCCGCATTTTCTTCCTTTGGGTTTTGTGACCTCATTGAGGGTCACATTGGTGTCTTAGAGGAGTGTTGTATCTCTAGAAACCATTGTTCTATCTTTTGCTTCCTCATTTTGGATCCGTTTTGGGTCATCACAAGACACACTGGGTTAAAAAATCCAGGGCCGTCACATTTGTAAAGTATATTCGTTTTGAAAATGATTACCGTGTATTGTAATTATAACTCTTAATGGTATTTTGATACAAATTGAGACTATGAAATTATTTCAGGATAAATAGGGAATGAAGTGTATCTTGACCAATTAATGATGCCTTTCAATTGTTTAATGTCATACCTTGTTGCCGTGAATTCGGAACTTGATCCCATAACAGGTCCAGTATAAGGTTGGCTCATAACTAGCACAATTAGAGGCCATTTCAGAGAGTTTGGGTGTGAGGGGCCATGTTTTAGCTTACTGACCCTTACCATCAGTCGATCAAAACCCTAGGTTTGGTAGATCGAACCTCTCCACCTGCTGACCGACACACCTACAGTAGCAGGTCCTGAGAGCATGCATTTTATACAATCATTTCAGCCGGCCGATCTTATTGGTCAGCCGACCGATCCTGCACTATCAGCTAACTGATCATCCCCTTTTGTCCTGTATCATCCATCCCTCACTAAAAGGTTATATCTTGTAATGTTTAGGGGACCTAGATTGACTTGTATGATAGATAAGGACACACGAAATTGACGGTATAACCTAGTTGACCTCGGGTTCGGGTAAGGACCCGGTTAACAATTCAGACCCACGGGTTCGGGTTGTTACAATATCATTCTTTAGATTTTAATTGATGAGTTACTTTATTTTGTTCTATCAATTATTGGATTTTGTGGATGATTTAATTGCTTAAAATTATTCTAGCAATTTAAATGCAGGTTATATGATTTAAAATCATATATTGGCTACATAATATGATTATCTACATATCTGATTTCTATTATGCTTATTTTCTGAACGCATTAGTGCATCATTTATGGATCATATGCATTATATGCACCGGTATGGGACAGTGGCATATTAGGGATGGATTAACTAAAAATGTTAAGTCTTACATATTCATGTAACGGAATGGATTAACAAACAAATTTTTATTCTTACATATATTCATATCAGGTAAACTGAATAAGTTGGATGACATACCGGATGTTTATTTTATGTTCTGGATTAGGGATGGATTATATATATATATAGTTATAAGCTATGATATGAGCTTAAGTCTCAGGATCATGGTTAAGGTGTGTATATTTCCTAGGATAGATAACTGGATATAGTAGACATCTGGGTGCCCTGGTAGGTCAAGGTACTCATGCTCACTTTATGTGCGATTTGTATATTGTTTTCTATTCAGGTTGAGACAGACCTATAGTCCAGTGAGTGTGCTATAGTGTATATCTATATATATATAGACTATTAGTTATTGTTGTATTTACTAAGATGTATACGTGTATCGGGTCTCAGGAGTAGGGATTGTTCGTGCTGAGCTAGGATCATCTACTTCATTATTCCTGATTGTCTACATAGGAATTCCCTTTTATGATTTCAGTATCTAGTTGTAGACCGTTGATTATTCAGTTTTGGTTTTTCAAGGGTCCACATAGTATGGATTCCTAAGTTATATAAATTGGAGGATCACTTGTATCAGAAGAATTTATTAATAGAAATTTATTCTAAGGATTTATTTATCATTTTAGATCCTGATCAGCATTTTAGTTATTCTTATTTTTCATATTTGTAATCTGTGTTCGATTATTGCTGATTTATTTTGATATCCTTGGGTACTCGGGCGTGGGCCTGGCCAACCAGTATCGGGAAATCCGAGGGTATCACATTAAAACACCGTAAAATCCCGCTTTTATTCCATTTTAGAGATAAGCCATGAAAATAGACAAAATACAACAAAGCCTGTAAAATATACTTTATTAACATGCTAAGTAGACTAAACCATGCAATTAAAGGCACTTAAATATGCAATATTCGGTGCTTATCAGAGAGCAAATGTATACTTTGTACCCTAAAATTGGTTATTAACAATATCCTTTTCTTTAGGGGCACGGGTGTAGACTTACTTTGAAATATCCTCTAGGTGAAGTTTATTGACTTTCTTATTTGATTTATTCAAAGTTTCTAACTTTTAGTTATATTAAGAACATACAACTACACCTTTAACATTAAAGACATATCCGCTTTTGGATTTGAAGTCTTTAATATCCCACATCCAGATTGCATCACTGTTACACCTCCAATTTAATTAGATACCTCGATCTATGCAATATTTAACTGAGGGTGTATCTCAACTACCCAATTTATTATTTTTTAGTGATCAAATCTTAGATTGAAAGTGTACAATTAATCACATTTATTAAAATGCCTTGCAATATCAACTAGTGATATACTTTAATTAGTATTTATATTTGAGATTTACATCTACAAAAGTTAGCTAAGCTTTTGTTATCATAACTAGTATTATCTCAATCTCACTCTATTGAGAATATATTATGCTATCTGATGTTAAATCTTTCATATCAAATACACTAATTTGTATATCATCAATGTTTTAAGGCATACAGTGACTTGTCAATCACATTTATGCCATTGTCTCGATTCTTGCTTTAATCCACTTAAGGACTTATAAGCTTACACACTTAACTCTTTAGCTGTAACAACGAACTCCTTTAATTGTCCTATTAAATATTTTATCTCATAGAAAACAACATGCATTAATGTTATAATACTATAAATAATTTTTGGTTCTATCCTAAATCTGTTAGGACTCAAAACCCCCATATTTATAAGTATTTCTCTTAAGATGGGGTAAATCATAACAAATTTCATCTATGGATAGTATCTCCCATACAACATTGGGAAAATCCTAAAATTTTAATTATGATGTATTTATTATGGTTTTCTAACTCTTGAAATACCATATACTAAATACTTCACCTCATCTACCTTTCCAAGGTTTCTATTCGCTTCTCAACAAGCATATATAACATTCTCTAGTGCATAAGTATTCACTTTATCTCTAGCTTGTTCTTATAACAAGTCACAGACATTATTGTGAATTAATGCTAGAAATATTAATTACAATGGGCTCTAATTAATATTTGCTTCTACATCTCTTGTATTTATGAAAAAGAGTTATTCATGTTTAGGTTCATGTTAAGTCAATCATATTAGCATGTCTTAACCTTTCATGTGTCACACATCACATAACTCAATCATTTAATCAAATAACTCACTTATTATTTAAGCTTTGGATACATCACCGCATACTGAGCACTCACTTCTCAACTATCATTACTTATTAAAAGTGATAGCTTAGATTAAGCACACTCTTCTCATATCTCACTACTAAGTTATGATAAGCACCCACTTCTCTGCTATTACCACTAGCTTGAAGTTAAGTTTGCTCAATTATCAATTCTAGTAGCTCTTAACTTTAGTACACACTTATCTAAGTAGTCTACCTTGGTAGTAGGGTAATTTGTTTTGAAGAATATTCTTCAAAAACTACTAATTTACAAGTAGTATTATTCCCTCCTACAGGAGTAGATATGATGTATAGCTTGAATAGCTTATGCCTAAATTGGCTACTCATCACCCTCGTATTTTTTACTACTAAGTTGAGAGCTAGAACCAACTAACGTCTCTAAGGTTCTGTGCACCTCAATGATCAGTAACATTTTAGCTTTTAGCTAAATTATATAGTAAAGCTAACTAGCTTGATTTAGCTTATCTCAGTGTACTACCTTAGTGTATCTATAACATTTTCCATTAAACTCTATAGAGTTATCGGAAAGCTCTCTCTTATTCAGCCCATTCACAATTATACGTGTCTTAGACATTATTATAGATCTTTTCCCTTGACTATCGGGAGAATTGACATAGCTAAACTAGTCAATTTTTGTTCGTTGTATACATACACAAACCAGTCATAAACTCATACAAATATAATTATATCACACATTAGATAAACTATATTATAAAATTGAATTATTATGCACACTAAGTCATTCAATTACATAGTTCAATATTATAGTAAACATTTATAAAAACAATATTGAACTCGCATAAATAAATATAACAATATAGTTTAATATTATATCACATGATTAAATATATCACATAATTAATCTAAGAAATAATAATAATCAGGAGAAGACTTTGCCTCCTTAAAGCTTTGTGACTCATTCTCCAATAAACATGCTAGAAAATTAGGACCAAAATATTCAGACGTTCTAGCCATCTTGCTACGTCTAAGCTCATCCTTATTTTCATTGTATGATTTATGTACAAGAAAATGATATGCATTACTTATGTTAGCATAACCTATCAAAGATTTTATGTAACAATCCACTCTACCTTATGGTATGATATTGTCTGTTTTGGGCCCGAGCCCGCATAGTTTTGTTCTTATTATTATCCCAAAATGCCTCATACCAATTGGAGATCACACCACTATATAAAAGCACTTTATCTTTCCCTTACCTAGGCAATGTGGGACTGTGTACCTGTAGCTCGCCCAAAGTGGTAACCGGTCAGTGCCTCTTGCACCCGCCCACGGCACACCCACACACAAGGTCGCCGCATTTTAGGTCCCACTCTAGCTTTCTTAGGAGTAGGAACTACAACCTTAGTTAGACAACCCCACACTTCTAAGAATTTATAGGAAGGTTTTCGACCTTTCCATAATTCATATGGTGTCACATTAGTATTCTTTTGAGGTATTTTATTGACAACATAATTTGCGGAAAGCAAAACTGTAATGACCAGGTCATTTCCTTCCTTTCCTTTTTCCTCAGAATTTTACGGATGAATTTTTTTCATTGAAAATTCTTTTCTGAGTTTAGCTTCTCGTCGCTTAGTGTAGTCTCGAGTGCTCAGAAATGGTTTCTGAGACTCTTTCCTTTTGATTGACAACTTCCTTTGAGGACCGAGTCATTTCCACATTTTTCATTTTTCGACATATTCACTTTTCGTCATTTTCCCTGTTTTGTCCTCTTCCCTATTTTGTCTTTTCCCCGTTTGTCACTTTGTTTTCATAAACTCACTCCTTATGTTCAGAGTTGGTTTTTGACTTCACGTATCATCATTCTAAGTGGTTTCCACGAAATACGTATCTTTACTTTTGCAGAAAACTACTCTAGTTGCTCCCAGTGTCCATAGGGGCATAGATACATAGTTTTTCAGAATCCTTTTCTTTTCTTGGGGTGTTTTTCATAAATATCTTTTGAAGATATTTTATTTTAGGGGTATCTAAGAAAATATCTTTTGGAAGATATTTTTATTCTGGGGTAGTTTCGCAGTTAACCCTTTTTGTAGGGGCCATTGTGCAATTAACGAAAGTTATTGCAAAATAAATCGTCTGGAGCCTGGATCCTCGTACCGGATTCAGTTTTACATTTCGTCGAGTCATGTACTCTTAGAATTTCCTTTTGGTTATTTTTCTCCAGTTTCAGGGTTTTTAGACCTAGTTGCCGCCGAACTTGTTTGGGACATATCTCTCTGCTCGGGACTCGATTTTCGACGTTGTTTCTTCTACTATTCATATTTTCTCATTTAGAATCTTTTTTGTTCATGGATTTTTTCCTTTTGAGCGCGTTTGCTCAAAATCCACTTTTCCGGACCCGACGGGACCCTTTCGGGGCACTCTTTGAGATTTTCTATAAATAGGGGGTCTTAAGTCAAAAAGTCAGAATTCCATCATCTTCTTCACCCTCTTGGCCGGAAGCCATGGGAGCCTAAGGGGCTGCCTTCATTCTTTCTTCTCCTCCACTTGATTTCCTTAGTAGAAACTCTTCACCCTTAACGTTTATCGTTCCCCTCGACGTGCTCTACCTTTCCCCCTTATTAGAATTCATTTCAAACTGTTTCTTGAGTTCGAGTTTGAAGTCAAGTTGTGATTTTGATGGGGCTTCTTGTGGGTTCATGTAAATCGTGTTGTCCCTGACAAAACCCTTCGGTATCGTCAGATTCGGAGCACTTTTTTTTTTTCGGTGGCTTTTTAGATTTTTATCTCAAAATGAGGTAGGGGATGTCTTGGCTTTATAATATTGTTGTATTGATTGTTTTATAAGCATATACAACTTGTGAGCATGCCTTGTTCAAGTTTTTAGAATTTAATTTATTTATTTTCTTTGGTTAGGATTTAATTCTAATAGTGTTATATAGTTTAGAATTAAATTGTGGCATGCTAGTAATTTAGGCCTTGGTATACTTGTTGACATATATTAAATTTGGGGCATTTGAATAAGAATTGCAAAACTTATTTAATATTTATCTTTTGTAAAAAATTAATTCACATAGTTGTATCAAGCATGAAATCAACTTGTAATGTGATATTAAAGTAGGCCTTGGTGAGTTCTTTAACATATGTTAAATTGAGGGCATTTGGATACGTTTGAAAATCTAGAGAAAAATTAATTAATTAACTTAATTAATTTTATTTTAAGTGTGTTAGTCACTTAAATTGATATTAGATGTAACAGGTTGATAATTCCTTGAAATGTAGTCCGTTTAATTACCTTGTGAACATGTTACTAACTTGTTGTAGAATTAGTACTTGTGGGCTCTAAAGATGGTGATTTGACTTAGCATGATATGTGATATCATTGTCTTGAATAGCTTGTTTAAATATATCTTGTGTAGGTATATAGTTTGTTAGAATATTACAATTGCTTACCTTGAAAGCTTGTTACTAAATTGTAGCTTATTCAGTACTTGTGGCTTAGGATGGTAATGTGGTTCAATTGTTGTAAAATATTTTTGCTTTGTGTATAAATTGCATAATAGAGACTTGACATGTCATATGCTATCTAGACTTAAATTCGAGGACATGGTTTGTGTGGATTCAACCTTATTCGTGCATGGAAGATGGTTTTATGTATTATTGGATTTAATATAAGTTTGGTCTAACTTATTGATTTTGGTATAAGTTTTAACTTATTAATTTTGGAAAGTTGGTAAGAACATATTTCATGTGATGGCTAAGGTCTGGCTCTAGTACGGAGACAAGAGTCTTCTAAGTCATAAGTGCGCACTAGGTAGTACTTTGTAGGTCGTAATTACCTGGAATAACTTATACATGTGTGCACTAAGTAGTGCCTTGTGGGTCGTAATTACTCGGAAACACTTGCTTGGTCTAGAGACCGCATGTCCTAGTCTTTCCACTCCTTGATTTCGCATTCCATTCTAAGTTGTTAATCATAGATTACTTGTAACTTGTGAATTGGTGTATGCCTTGTGTATTTGGATATTATTTAGTATACTTGAAACTGTATACTTGCTACGTGTTTTTAGACCTCATTTAGCATACTTGAACTTGTAACCTTGTTGGAGTGTCTAAACTCTATTTAGTATACTTATGCTTAGTATGCTTATTTTATGTAACCGGATTTCACTTTAGTATACTTATGCCATGTATACTTGTCTTATGCGTACTTGTTTAGCTTAGTATACTTGTGCTTGTATACTTGATTCATGAGTACTCTATATTTATATCGGATACCTGTGTATGTATGTTAGATATTGCTTATCTTGTTTAACATGACTTAGGGTACTTGAACATGTATGTTTGTACGTCATGTATCATGTTTTATTACGGTTTAGTGTACTTGAGTATGTATACTTGTATGCCGTTGTTCAATTCAATTGCATGAGTAGCTTAGGATGCTCCCTGAGTCTCATTTTGACATAGACGTTAGGTGACATAAGCCTTTTAATATGTTTCACCTTAAGGTGATATAATTGTAAAATGTTAGGTCGATGCATGTTCATCTCCTACGAGTAGTTTTATGTTACTCACCCACGTAGTGGGGACATTTTTCCAGGTACAGGAATCAAGGTTCAAGATTTTCATATTGCTTAGATGATTTGTAGCCTTGAAGGTTTCAATTCTTGTAAAAGTCGGCATGAAATGCCATTTTGTAGCCTTATTTGTCTAAATTTGTATTCTTTGATTCGTATATGTAAAGTGTACATAAGTACACTCCTTTTAATGTATTGGACATGTATAAAATGAGGTCGAAGGCCAATGACATCTATCTTGTATACCATGCACTTTTGTTTTGAAGGTTTATTATGAAAATATTGAGAAATGCGAAGTCATTGCTTCATAACTTTTGCATCGGGTGTGGGAATTTCATTCCGTTTCTTTCATAGGGTTTCTATGATCATGCATAAGGTGTGGCCAAGGGACAAACACCATTTCATTCTAGGTTTTGCATTTTAGTTCCATTTATTGCATTTTTAGGCATTTTTGGCCGTTGAGAGGTCATATTTTGCATTGGGGTCATTTTGAGGCCGCGGACCATTGGGACGCGTCCTAAATGTCTTTTTATGTTTACGTGCATTTCCACATTGCATAAAACTCTTGAGTTTAAATTTTGGAATTATTTTTGGGCGATTTTATAAGTTTTTATGCAAAAACCTTACATTAGGGTGTCAATTGAGTTCCTATTTGGTTTAGCATGTTTTAGATGCTTGAATGAGGCTAGGAAATGTTTTCAAATGTGTTTGGATCATATAGAAAGCATGTAGAACCTTAGAGATGGACTAAGCACCATTTTCACACATTGCAGCAACTTTTCATAGCAGTAGCAGGTGTGTCGGTCTACTGATGGAGCTTCATCGGTCGGCTGATGAATCCCTCGAGACCATTCCAGTAGCCTTTTTGGGATTTTAGGCATTTCGGTCGGCTGACCATGGGGGTTCGGCCGGCTGACGGTTGAGTTTCGGCCTGCTGATGGTTACATTTCGGTCGGTTGATTCTCCCTGGAACTACCCCTTCTCTGCTTCTCTTGGATAATCTTGTTGTTCCAACTTTGGAAAATCATATCTCTTTTATTTCTTGTCCAAATTGGTTCATTCTTGAGTCTAAATTTAAGAGCTTGCAGTTAGCTTCCCAATGGTGCCAACCATTCATTAAAACTCCACCTGTAGTGAGAGTTATTCTAGTTCTAGTAAGATAGTGTTGAGGTATGTCTTAAACGGGGAAAAGCCACTTTGTTTTAAATTCATATCTTTTCCGTCTGGACTCAGAATCAGGCGATTCTTGAGTCGAACTTTGTTTATTTTTTGTTGTCTTTCTAATGGTGTGCACGGTGGCACCCATTTTAGTATGAAATGACCATTTTGCCTTTGGTTTATTTCTTTTTGAGTTAAGCATTCTTGCTTCATTTGTTGGCTCAACTGAGTTCCGTGGCTTCATAGGGAGTCACTTTGGTGCCTTAAGGATAACGTATATCTTTTGAGGCCATTTTGCTTCTTTTGCTTCCGTATTTCGGATCCGTTATCGGGTCATCTTTTGGTTCATCACAGGACACACTGGGTTTAAAAATCCAGGGTCATCACTGGTGGTATCAGAGCTCCTAGGTTCGAAAACCTTAGGACGATGGGTTTTGGGTGCATATCATGCTTGTGTTGCCATACTCTATGTGTTTAGTTGCTTCTTGATAACATGTTTACGTGCTTATGTGGACGTATATTTAAAAGTTTACTTGGCTGTCTCAGCATGATATATGTGCTTGTTTACTTTAGTACATTGTATATACTTGTAGGTTTTAACACATTGTTTGTGCTTGTCTCCCTAAGTACGTAGTATGTGCCTATTTGCATTTGCATATTGTATGTGTTTGCTTGCCTTGGCATACCGTATATGCTTGTCGGCTTTAGTACATTGTATATGCTTAGCTGTGTAGCTTATTATTTTACGCTTATCTACTTAGCATGTTAGATATGTTTGTCTGCTTTTGCGTGTTATATAAGCTTATTCATCTTAGCATGATTGTGTGATGCATACATTAACATGCCTTATGTGATTCTTTTCTACTTGTTTAAGTATGTAGTCTATTGCTGTGTTATGTGTTAACTGCTTACTTTTATGTCTTGTTTAGGCATTGTGGGTTGTTCCAGCTTGGTTGGTTGAGATTGATGCTAGGGCGTCATCTCTTAGGGTTTCATGGTTACCTTGATGTGGTGACGTCATTGAGGTCTTGTTTCTAGCGTCATGGGGTGATGAGTCAGATTGACTCAAGTCCTTCCTTGGGGATTTAAAAGTTTTGTCTTCGTGCGCCCCAATGGTAAGGTTCTTATGCCTTTTAATCTGAGAATGGTGGTTTTGTCTTGAGTAACGTTAGGATTCCACCTTATGTTTGAGCCAGTTTTGGGAAAGACTTGTAGACTCTTTGTTTCAGGGAACTTAGTGTTCATTCTGGGAGATGATTCCTTTCCTTACGATGAAAGATTGAACTCATCCGGGTTTTTGAGATTCCTTTTTGTAAGTTTGTCCTTTTGAGAGGCATTTTATCCCTTCTTGCTTACGATTTTGTGGGATTGTTAATTGCATAGTCATTCTTACATGTTTATATGCCTTGTTATTTTATGCGTGCCTTAGAAACATGTTTAGGGGATATGACTATTTGGTAGTTATTTGCTGATATAGGTGATGCGTTTTCCACTTACTATATCTGTTTGTCATGCTAGCATCATAGGTGATGTGTAGTATGTCTCTGATGCTTGACCCCTATGTGATAGGTAGCATATTTGATTGCCCTTGTACACTATGTGTTTAGTTGTTTGGTGCGTAAATTTTTAGTTATATTTAGTATACTTGTACCTAGTATGCTTGAACGTTGTTTATTTCATTCCGTTTGGTTTAGTATACTTGAGCCTGTATACTTGTCTACCATGGATTTATTACTGCTTATGAGTGTATACTTGTACCTATACATATATTGCGTTTCCGTTTTGACATTTCTTAGTATACTTGTGAATGTATACTTGCATAGATATATATATATGTTTCATGACTAATTACCGTATTAGTTCATTCCTTTTTATCATTCCGCACTGTATTGGGGGTTGTATGACCTTGGTTGTCGGGATTGTGTGTATGAGCTTGATCCGATGTATTGATTCCTAGGCGTAGCCTTGTAGTAGGTCAGCTTTAGGATGACGTGGAGGATTTTGGGTGCATCGTCTTGTTAGGAGTTATTGTGACTAGGGTGGAGGTGATGTTGTTTGATTTTGTAAAGTCCGATCCATTGGCTTGAGGGCATAGACTTGTTAGGCTTTGGATTCGTGTGATGTGGTTGACAATGGTGTTTTTGAGACTTGGGATTGTTAGTTTCCAGTATTGAGGATTTAAGGTCTTAAGCGTAGCGGTGCCTAGACATTGTTGTCAGAGTTTTGGATTGGCTAGAATGGTCCGGCCAGACATTTTGGACCATATTGCAACTCTCACAGAATGCCTGGTTTCCGTAGTGCTTTTGTTAATGATCATTTTGACATTGATGTCATTTGTATCGATAGGTTTCATGGGTAAGCTTGTTGGGGGCAGGTGATGAATTAGGGCTTTATACTATCATGCTACCATACAGGTTGTGTGTGGGCGAGTGCTAGATACCGTCGATGCTACCTTGCATTACCTAACTAGTAATGTGAGTGTGCGCGGGCACTTGACACTGTGGATGCTACCACACCTTGGGTACGTTGTGGGTGGGTTCTAGTCGCTATTTGTGCTGCCATGTTGCTTCTGGTTATGTTCCTTGTTTCGACATATAGTCACCCTGATCTCCTTTGGGTGGTTGACATTGGGTTATTATGTCAATTCGTGTCGTGACCCGAGTTTTATTCATCCCGGTACGTCTGTGATGAACCAAGGATTTACCCGTTAATGGATCCAGATGCGAAAGCAAAAGATGAAACCACAGTCCTTTGAGATATAAATCATCTCTAAGACACAAATGTGACATTCCTTGTGGTCACGGAAGCTAAAGAGAGAAAAAGGGGAAACTAGAGTTAAAACGGGCTAAATCCGTCAAACAAGGGCAAAATGGTCAATTCACAATTAAAAGGAGAAAATTGACTCTAAACAAGTCAAATAAGGTGAATAAAACCTAATCTAATTACCAATGGCGGTAATTTCTACCCCCCATCCTCTACTGATTATGCCTACTCCCATTTTGATGTAGGAAGTGGCTAAAACTTCTAGTGATATCCAAGTACCAATTTTCCATTAGGCTAACACGTGATACACGGGGAGACAATTATGTTCCTATCCCGATCTGTACTGCTCACCAGAACTAACATGGTGTGTCTTGATGTAACTCACAACCAATTGACTATACTGTAAAATTTATGAATTTTACATCTCAGTCACTCCGACCTTCGCAGCATCATTAAGGAAAACCATTAATCCTCCTTCAGTACCCTAAGCTCATCTGAGTAAGGTATCACCTCCTTCAGGGTCAGATCTAATATTCTAAGTTGACCTCCTCCAATCACCACGGTAATAGCAAGTGTTATTTTTGCACATGCTAAAACTCAACTGGTTTTGCAATAACCGTCGAAGGTTCAATTACCATATCAGTTGACAAAATCATCCTCCTCCCTATTACTTCCACTAGATGAAAATTAATACAAAGTGTGAATCACCACATCAATCCATCTAAGCCGTCTCGTGATCCGTGCTATTCGTAGGAACTGATACCTTACCAGGTCTAAAATGGACAAAGTGAAGCTGATTTAATTTTATCAGTCAAACAATATCCAAACCAAAATCCTGACCCTTGTGTAAAATCAGCAATCTCTCATCTAGATCCGTGGAAACTACTTTGTCAGTCCCGCTCTAGTATAAGAAGTGGCTGCAAGGATCTAATGATCTCTGACGGTCCATCTAGATTATCTACTAGATATCAGACTTTGAGCCAAAACCACTATGTCCCTCCTCCTGCCTGTCCTCCAAACATCTGCTTCCTTCTGTGAAACATCATGTTTCCTCCAGGATTAATAAAGAACTAAGAGTTATGAACCTCAGTCCTTACATCCTCCTTCCAATTTGTCTAAAAAAGTATCGTCAGTCTGGTACCACCAGCTTCCATATTTAAATGTTCAGTCTCACCTTTAAGTCTTTGACATCCTATATCTCTAACTCAAGTAAGTGTCTACGGCCTGTCGAACTTCAAAAGAATATAGAATCTGTCCATCCTCCAAACAGTCAACAATTTTTGAGCAACAACTATTTGTTACAAACTGAGACCTAAAAAAAAAAAAAAAATTCCCATATTATTTGTGCAAATGAATAGACTTTGCTTCCGCCTCGATATACAACCCCGACGACTCCTTTTAATGACACCCCCTCATGAATCAAATTCTTGATTTAAGAATAGATTGATGAATAGTTAGTCGGTTCACCATCATCAGTCGGTGCCGTTCCAATAAGTACTTAAGCCAGTACTAAATCCTCCTACCGACTTGGGAACAACCTTTAAAATTTCCAAGAAGATGTTCAGCAAAGTCAGTATCTCCAATAAACCATCGTGGTGTTATAGTATATCAAACGAATCTATATCATTTGACTCGAACTGCTGGTTTACTTATCCTCATCCTGAAAACATACCATAACCACGCATGTCTAGGTTCGTTAGATTGGCTAAAGGTAGGTATACTTACCAAATCCTATGACCACATACCCCAAATCCTGGTGTAATTAACGTTATTCCTCCAAAACGGTAGTTGGCTAATCACACACTTATGTCCTCAACTAAACCGCATTCCTGATCCTGAAAAACTGACTAAAATGAAACACATAATGCACACACAATAAAACACAATATAATCCTACGTAAAAAATTATTCCTCCTAGAAAAGAAAGTCTCTTTTGGAAATCAACTTTACTTGATTGGTTCACAATCTCCTTTTACAGTTTTAGAGGTAATCATCCAACCTCGAAACATCTGCTCTAACCATAGCTCAAAACAGAATCCATTTGCCTTAGCAAATACCTAAGGCGTAACCCTCATCCTCCTTATATGCAGAATGTAAATCGTCTACTGTAGCCTTATAAAACAACTTAGAACGTCACAACCTACTCCCCCTACTCTCCGGAACATGATATAAAATCATTCCTGCGTTCCGATAAGAACTCCATCAGATCCCAAACTCCTAAAGAGTTCTCTTTATCTGTCTCTTTTAAAAGTAATACGAAAGGTTACCATATGTAGGTCGATCCACACCAACTCTACAAGTTTCGTTCACTATACTATTAGCGAACCACATCACCCTCGCGCGATCCTTGATTTTCAAGATTCAATGCCCTCTTTCTTGGGTATGTTAAAATCTCCTCCACTAGAATCCTTTTTGGACTCATATTCCTCGTTTGTCTCCTTTATGAGAACAACTGAAATCGTGTTGGTGCCATTATGCGGTGACCTAAAACACACTCCTAAATCCTTCCATGGCTTATACTTCTAAAAGTAGCGCCAACCAGAACTAAACCTTCGATCCTAAGTTCTGCTTCTGACAAAGAACTCAATAACATACTCCTTTACTCCTTTGGGTCTGTATAGCTGTCGCATTGGACCCCATCCTCCTCCTAGTGCCAACCATTCCATAATTATGAAATATAATTGACATCTGTTGCTCCTCCTGACGAACCGTAAATAGAGTACAACGAATCCTAATATGGCTCTAAGTTTTAAAAGACGCAACGCGGAAGTCAGATAACGAAAAACACTCCTAAGGACACTAGAACCTAGAATGCTCTGATACCAACTGTGATACCTCTCGATTCTAGAGCCACGGGTGATCAAGTCCGAGCATAGACCCGAGGGATATCAGACAATTAATATGTAAACAAGCAAGAGTACAAAAAGAATTTAAAATAAAATAATACGCTGAAAAGAATTCTAAATATAAAAATTCTCCAATAATAGATTATTATAATTTAATCTTTCCAATCCTTATAACTCAGGAATCCATCCAGTGGACCCCTAATAATCCTAAATGAACAATGATTACAAAACCAAAATTCAAAGCTAAAATAAGAAAGGAAATCCTATGTTGTCGGAAGAGTGAGTGACTGTATCTGCTTCATCACGATCAAGCTCTAAGCCTAGTACTGACAAACACCTAAAAAATAAGAGTGGGTCAGGCCCATATGCAAGTTCCATCCTACTACAATCCATACATAAACCCAATACGCAGATACAACCTAGACAGCTCGACAATAACTAAAATAGTCCATATATATATAGATACACACTATAGGATGCTCACTAGCGTATAGTGTAGTTCAGCCTGCAAAGAAGGAAACATGTAAATCACACTTTCCAGAGACCATGTGCATCTCCTATCAGGGAACATCAGCTATATCTAGTTACTTAACCTTTGCGATAAACGCACCTTAACCATATTCCTGAGACTGAAGCTCATATCACAATATCATATGAATACATATAAATCCTTCCTAATACAGAAAAGTAAAACAACCATCCATTATGTCGTTCAACTATTTTAGTTGACAGGATATGCATTCATGTAGGATTTAACTATTTTAGTTAATCCATTTCGTATGTATGAAGAGGTAGGACTTAGCTTTTTGATCTAATCCATCTCCGATATGCCACCGTCCCATATCAGTGCATATAATGCATATGATCCATAAATGATGCACACTCAAATGAATATCAAGTACATCCAAAAACCAACATAATAGAAATTAGTTATAAATAAGATCCTATCATGCATCCAATATATGATAATAACCATAGAACATCCGTTTAAATTGCTAAGTAATAACAAACAATTCAAACTATTCATATCCGCATAATTGACAGAACAGAAAATTAAAACAGTTCATCAATTAACATCCATAGCATGTAACATGATTATCAGAATTTAAAACCTGAGCACATTATGCTAGAATTCCCAATCAATCCTTTTCCATACCAGTTCATTTAAGTTACTAAAACAAAGATTGGTAATTAAACTCTCCTCAATCCTGGGTGGCATGTAAATTAATATTTCAATCCCATGATGTTCATCCAATCTCAATTACAACACTGGTGCATGGTATAATGACACTTGGAAGTCTAAACTGCACACTATATAAAACCCCAACAGTGTTTTATATTAATCCATTTAAATTGATTAAAACACAACCCGCAAGTAAAACCCCCTTAACTCCTGACAGCATACAACCTAGTATCTAAAGCTCATAATGTCTATAACTGTAACCTAAACCAACCTTTCTGGCCTTCATTAAATTATATATATCATTCATATAACATACCATGAATAATTTAATATCAGTCCCTTTAAGTTGCTAAAACAAACTTAGCAAAATAAACCTACCTCCTTACTTCATAGCATGCCCGTTATACATTGGTATTTCATGATGTCTGTAATGACCCGGTCATTTTCATCCCTTTCCTTTTCTCGGATTTTCATGGATATTTTTTTTCCGTTGATCTTTTCCTTTCTAAGTTCAGTTTCTCACACTTAGTGTCATCTTGAGTACTCGGGAATGGCTTTTGAGACTCTTTTCGGTGAATTGACGACTTCCTTTGAGGACTGAGTCATTTTCACATTTTCACTTTTGTGACACTATTCACTTTCGTCTTTTTCTCGGTTGTCACTTTGTTAGCATAACCTCACTTTTCGTGTTCGGATTTGATTCCGGTTTTGCATGCATCTACGATATTTAAATTCCATACTATGTGTATTTTCACTTTTGTAGAAAAGCATGCTAAGTGCTTACTTTTGTTGTAAAGGGTATAAATGCATGACCATTTTGTAATTTTCTAAACTTTAGGGGTTTTGTGTAATTACTGTAAAGTAATTATTTTTTGTCTTAGAGACCATTTTGCAATTTAATTTGGAAGATATTTTCAAAAAGGATTTTTTTGCAATTTTCGGAAAGTGTGACAAGTGTCACACTCTCATTGGTCCACTTGTTGTGATGTGTGTGGAAACACTTTGAGGCCTTGGATGAGGATATGTGGAGGGTGGTGATTTAACCACTTGTTGGCCTAGGATTGGTGCACTTGTTGGCTTGGATGGTTGACAAGTGTAGGCTTGAGATTTAACCTAGGATGGAGCCTTGGATTTGTTACAAGTATAGGCTCACAATTTGATCTTGCATTAGTGTGTGTGTGTGAGATAGTGTAAGAGCACATAGTGAGTGGAGGATCTCTATCCCCTCCACTCACATTTCATCTTCATCATTTTTTCATTTCCTCCCTCTTTTGTAAAGAAAACCCTAGCCTCCATGGATGGAGCCTCAAGCCTTAAGCTTTGACCTTGATTTTGGAGAGCCTTCCATTGATTTCCAAGCTTGAACTTGGGAATACACTTTGTTCCCCTTATCTTCCTTTTCATAACCCTAGAAGGGTTTGCCATTTTGTGTTGATTTTGCCTTGGATTCTAGAGAGACACTTCTCTACTGAGGTAGGGAATGTTATAGGGTTATATGTTGTTGTCTTGCATATTTTTGATGCTTATACAACTTGTATGCATGTAGTGTATTAATTTGAGAAATTATGATTAATGGTAGTTTGCTTATATCTCATTTTAGACTTGGTAAATGGCATGGCCATGAGTTGATCTTTGATATATATTAATTTTGGTTGATTTAGATGAGTTTTCAAATCTAGAGATTAAATGGATTTAATTTGGTTTAAATTCTAGTAAATTGTGTTTTACCTGTAATCCATCTTAGACTTGATATATGGTATGACCATGACTTAGTGCTTGATATAAATTAATTTAAGATCATTTGGACAACTTTTGAAATCTAGAGATTTAATTGATTTAAATTAATTCAATTCTATTTGATGATATCTTGCTTATCTTGCACTTTTGATTTGATATATGTAAAGACCATAATATGTTGCTTAACATATATTAATTTGAGGTTATTTGAAATCTAGAGAATTTAATCACCTTGTTTAATTAAATTCTATCTAATGGCTCCATGGATCTATTGGTATTTTAGAGGTTGTTTCTATATTCAAATCATGGACTTGAACTTGTTATGTATTCACTTGGTTGTGTTTTGAGCGTTGGACAACTTTGTTGTTATATTTATATTCATGAGAACATGTTTTCTTTATAGAATATATTAATGCCATGTGTAGTGAATTGTACACTTTGTAATTGACATTATGTACGTCATTTTAGAATTGAAACTCTAAGGCATGGATTGTGTGGTTTCAACCAACTTGTGCATGGAAGGTGTTTTCATGCATTATATAAGTTATGTATAAGTTGTGAACTTATTTGGTTTAATTTTGGAATCTTGGAACATTGTTGAGTTGAGATGGCTAGGGTTTGGCTCTAGTACGGGGACGTGAGTCCTCTAAGTCATTGAGATAGTGCGCACTTAGGGTGGTCTTCCCTGCGGGTTAGTGCCCGGAATAACCATTGAGGTCTCGGCAGAATTCCGAGCGTAGATGTCGAAGTCTTCCATTATTTGTTTTTGCATTCAATTCCAAGTTAACAATCATGTTTATATTGTAACTTGTGGTTTTAGTTATTGGCGATTTTGATGTTGTTAAGTACATCCATGAATATGATTTTAATGAATCATTTTGATGTTGTTAAGTACATCCATACTAAATTGATATATTTAGTTAATTTCACATTTTTAGATTTCTAGTTGATAACCTAGAGAGCCTATGTCTTGATGTGTGGTATTAGATACTCTAATTATGCTAAATTGTTATATTTAGTTGATGTTGCATTTTAGACTTCAAGTTGATTACCTTAAGAATCTATATGTTGTTGCTTTGTGTAAGCATGCTCCTATGTTGTTGCTTTGTGTAAGCATGACCCTATGTTGCTAAAATTGCATGAATGAGGTGATTGATGCTAGAAATGATCCTAGGTAGCTAGGATGCTCCTTGAGTCTCACCTTTGACATAGACGTTAGGTGGAATGAACCACAATAATTAAATCATGCAAACTTGTAAAACGTAGGTCGATGCATGCTCATTTCCTACGAGTAGCTTTATGTTACTCACCCCTACGATACTAGGGCATATTTTAGGTACAAGAATCAAGGTTGCGATTCTCGTCATGCTTGGATGATTGGTGGACTTGAAGATTTCCATTTCTTGTAAAGGTTGGCTTGAAAAGCCACTTGTAGCCTTATATGTCAAAATATGTATATTTGAATTTAAACATGTAATGTGTACATGAGTGCACTCCTTACAATATATTTGACATGTATGAGATGAGGCTGGAGGCCAATGACATGTATTTGTATCCTATGTAGTTTTGACTTTATAGTATAATATGAAAATATTGAAAATGTCAAGTTATTGTCTCACTATGTTTGCATCGATCGTTTCCAGGAGCTGCGGACCATTCCCGCGTGCTCAAAATCACTTATTACGTTTGCGTGCATATTTGTTTCAGCCTAGATGTATTTGGAGTCAAAAGTATGTTTGGTGCAAACTTACATTTTTTGCCGTTTTGAGCCTAAATTGAGCATAAGGGCATTTTGGGGTTTTCACTTGAAAAAATAAAGTTTTCTTTTGGCATGGTTGGCTAGAAAACATGATTTTGAGGGTAGTTTCTTCTTTGTGTTTTTCTCAAAAAGGCCCAGAAAGTCCTCAAAATTGCATTTCAAGTCAACATTTCAGGGCAGCCTACAAGAGTTCGAGCACTCTAAATAGGGAGTTTGAGCGCTTGAACTTTGGGCAGATTTCTTAGGGCAAATTTTGAGCGCTCGAAGTCCTTGTTCGGGCGCTCGAAGTACTGTTCATGGGTGTGTGTGTTTGCTTTGGTTCAACACTGCACCTCCGACTTCAAATCATCATAACTTCTTCGTTTTAACTCCGAATTGGTCCGTTCTTGAGTCTAAATTGATCGTGTCGAAATAAGCTTTCCAATGGTACTAATTAGAGCTTCAGATTCTTCTTGTGGCTCAAGTTATTCAAGTTTTAGTAAGGTAGTGTCTATTTTTGGTTCGAACCGGGATAGGGTTTCCCTTCCTTCGACTTCTGAACTTGATATCTTTGCCGTCCGGACTCCAAATCAAGTGATTCTTGAGTCCATCTTTATTAATTTTTTATTGTCTTTCCAATGGTGTGCACGGTGGCACCCAATTTAGTGTGGAATGACCATTTTGCCCCTAGGTTCATTCTTTTCCATTTTTGAAACGTTGCTTCCGTATTTTCTTCCTTCGGGTTTCGTGACCTCATTGGGGGTCACATTGGTGTCTTAGAGGAGTTTTTTATCCCTAGAGACCATTGTTCTATCTTTTGCTTCCGCATTTTGGATTCGTTTTGGGTCATCACAGGACACACTGGGTTGAAAAATCCAGGGTGTCACAAGTGGTATCAGAGCTCCTAGGTTTGAATACCTTAGACGACGGGTTTGGGTGCATATCATGCTTATGTTGCCATGATCTATATGTTTATATGCTTCATGATAACATGTTTTGGTTTGATAACTTGTTTATATGCTTATGTGCTTATGTGGTATATGTAGTATGCCGTTTGTTTAAGCATAATTTTATTCTAGTGTAAAGAGCATGACATATGATGTGTGCTAGATTAGAATTGTATATGCATTGTTGTGTTGCATATTTGGCAGGACTTGGGATTAGTCATTGGATGTTTGAGTCGAGATTGAGTCGTTTGGCGAGTTTTCACTTAGTACGATGGTTGGCGAAATTGGTTTCATTTTGGCATTCTTCCTTGAGGTTGTTGGTGATTGTCCACATGGTTTTATGGTAGTACAGGTTATTGTCGACCTAGTGTTGGTTTTGAGGTAGGTGGTGAGACACATTTTGTTTAGGCTCTCGTGAGGTGAGTCCTTTAGCGTTGCCATGGTGCTAGATTATTGGTTTTGGGCCACGATGAGGTCATGGACCTCTTAGGATCCTTAATTGTTTTAGAAGGTTCCTCTGATATTGCAATTTCCGTGGGCAGGTACGTTATGGGCAGGTGCATGGCACTGTCATGCTACTGTACTGGCTAGCTACAAGTGCAGTTCAGATGGAATCAATGTTAGTTTTGTTGTGATAGGCGTTGTCCTTTGGTTGATGATGATGTGAGTTTTGTTTTGGGCATCTGGTGTTGAGAGGGTGATTGATGGTCATTTTGAGGATGATTTTGGAGATTGAATTGGTTGTCTGATTGTATAGCTAAAGTAGCCATTTTGTTTGAGTTCTCTTTGTGTTATGATGTTTTTGGGATCGAGTCGATTGATCGATGTTTTGGGTTGGTAAGAGCATTGCATTGCTAGTGTCATGTATAGTGTCACCTCTAGATTCGGAGTTGGATTGTTGGAGTCTTACCATTGTGGTAAAGGCTCATGTTTGTTTTAAGACAGGTTGTTGTCGCATTGGTTTTGGAGTCAATTTATGGCTAGGAGTTGTCCTTCCTTTTACCTAGACACTCTAGGACACAGTGTCCATAGGGTTCATTGTTGCATCATTTTTGTTCTTTTGCAGTTTCGTTTACTACCATGTTAGTAGTATGATTTCTGATGTTGTGATGTATGAGTAGGTAGAGGTCTATCCACAATTGCCTTCTTGTTATGTGGCATTCGCATGCCTTCTTTATATGCTTAGAGATGCCATGTTGTTATTGCACTTTAGTGTCATGCTTTTATTCTTACATGGAGACATGCTGCATGTAACTTTGATTATTATCTATGTGAGTAGATTTATTTCTTAGTAGTTGCATTTCCTTGTCATATGCATAACTTCCAGGTTTGGTTTTCCCCATTCGTTTCCCTTGGTCGCACATAGTGTGTATGCGTTTCCACAAGGGTTTTGTGTTGGTTCGTGTTAGGGACTTCACAAGGAGTGAGTCTCTTCCCTTCATTGCAGTGTGTATAGCTTTGGGGTTGGTTGGTCCGTGAGGATCACTATCGTTGTCTTGAGTCCTTGGTAAGGATTTGATGGGTTTTGGTCGACTTACTTCCATGTAAGGGGTGGAGTCTTTGACCTTACTATCTTTCATTTCAGAAATGGAGTCGTGATGTTGTTCTTCTTAAGACTGGTGGTTCCTTTTCTTTCGTGTCTTCCCTTGGGGAGTTTTGCCGTGGTTGTTGATGGGTTGTGGTGCTCAGAGTGAGTGGATTGGTGTGAGATCATTTTTTTTTTTTTTTTGGGACTTGTGTCCATATCATTAAGGATTTGTTTGATTCGTGAGGTGAGCTCGATGCTCGTTTGAGGATGTCTTTTGGAGACTTATTTCAATTTTGGAGACCTTGATGTGGTTGACTCTTAGAAGAGTTTTGAAAGATCGTTGTTGGATATGGCTTGTCTGTGGAGTTTTCTCATCCTAGTTACGACTAGGCATAGCTTTGAGGAATCGTAGTTCTGATGATTGGTTGTGGATCAAAAATTGAGGAATTTTGATTTAACTTGGTGTTTCCAAGTACGGTTTTGAGAGGTTCATTTTGTGACCTTGGTTGTTGGCATTCTGATGTGTGTGCCATTTGGTGGATTTGTATTTGGAGGATTTAGTTATCCATGATAGGGATGCGGATCTGATGTTTGATTATGGTGTAGTCTTGTAGTTGATCTGTTTCAGGGAGATATGAAGGACTTTCGATGAAATGTCTTATTGTGAGGTTCGTTTTGATTTCTATAGGTGTTGATTTGCTTGTCAGGTTTTGGATTCCTGATTATTGTTGTTAATAGGGGTATTTTGAGACATTAGAGATGTTAGTTTTGCTGTGTTGAGGATTTGGGGCCTTAAGCATAACGGTACCTATCGCATTGTTGTCAGAGCTTTGGGATTGGCCAGGATGGTCCAGCTGGACATCTTTACACCATATCTCAACTCTCACAAAATGTTGGTCTCCGTAGTGCTTTTGGTAATGATCATTTTTGACATTGATGTCATTGGTATGGAGAGGTTTCATAGGTATACCTAGTGGGGACAGGTTATGAACTAGTGCCTTATACTGTCATGCTACCGTACAAAGTTGTGTGTTGTGGACGAGTACTAGTTGCCGTCGATGCTACCTTACTGACGAATAAGTGTGGGCGGGCACTAGGTACTGTCATTGCTACCACACATTATTAGTGCGTCGTGGGCGGGTTTTGGTCACTATTCGTACTGCTACGTTGTGTTTGTTCTGTACCTTGATTTGATACGTGATTATTTTGGAGTCCTTTTTGGTGGATGTGTTTTGGATCCGTTTGATGGTTGTCAGGAGGGATGCTTTCGGTTGTTGTCTTCCGTTCCCTTGTCTGACCTTGGGTTCTATGTGTGAGTTCTGACTTGTTGTATGGCCGCGTGGTCATTTTCCTTTTAAGAGGTTGTCTTGTCATGAGCACGTGGGTGCAAATGACACTGGGTTGTGGGGTTCCTTTCAACTTTGAGGTCGCTGGTGTAGCGTGTTGTATGGAATACTCGGAGATGTACTCTGTGGTGTTCCTTGTTTTGCCTTTTATTGGTTGAGGCTGGATTTCGGGGACGAAATCCTTTTTAGGTGGGAAGGTTGTAATGACCCGGTCATTTTCATTCCTTTCCTTTTCTCGGATTTTCACGGATATTTTTTTTTCGTTGATCTTTTCCTTTCGGAGTTCAGTTTCTCGTCACTTAGTGTCATCTTGAGTACTCGGGAATGGTTTTTGAGACTCTTTTCGGTGAATTGACGACTTGCTTTGAGGACCGAGTCATTTTCACTTTTGTGACACTATTCACTTTCGTCTTTTTCTCGGTTGTCACTTTGTTAACATAACCTCACTTTTCGTGTTCGGATTTGATTCCGGTTTTGCATGCATCTACGATATTTAAATTCCATACTATGTGTATTTTCACTTTTGTAGAAAAGCATGCTAAGTGCTTACTTTTGTTGTAAATGGTATAGATGCATGACCATTTTGTAATTTTCTAAACTTTAGGGGTTTTTGTGTAATTACTGTAAAGTAATTATTTTTCGTCTTTGAAACCATTTTGCAATTTAATTTGGAAGATATTTTCAAAAAGGATTTTTTTGCAATTTCCAGAAAGTGTGACAAGTGTCACACTCTCATTGGTCCACTTGTTGTGATGTGTGTGGAAACACTTTGAGGCCTTGGATGAGGATATGTGGAGGGTGGTGATTTAACCACTTGTTGGCCTAGGATTGGTGCACTTGTTGGCTTGGATGGTTGACAAGTGTAGGCTTGAGATTTAACCTAGGATGGAGCCTTGGATTTGTGACAAGTGTAGGGTCACAATTTGATCTTGCATTAGTGTGTGTGTGAGAGATAGTGTAAGAGCACATAGTGAGTGGAGGATCTCTATCCCCTCCACTCACATTTCATCTTCATCATTTTTTCATTTCCTCCCTCTTTTGTAAAGAAAACCCTAACCTCCATGGACGGAGCCTAAAGCCTTAAGCTTTGACCTTGATTTTTGAGAGCCTTCCATTGATTTCCAAGCTTGAACTTGGGAATACACTTTGTTCCCCTCATCTTCCTCTTCATAACCCTAGAAGGGTTTGCCATTTTGTGTTGATTTTGCCTTGGATTCTAGAGAGACACTTCTCTAGTGAGATAGGGAATGTTATAGGGTTATATGTTGTTGTCTTGCATGTTTTTGATGCTTATACAACTTGTATGCA
The DNA here is from genome assembly GCF_030987335.1 of Cornus florida. Taxonomy (NCBI): domain Eukaryota; kingdom Viridiplantae; phylum Streptophyta; class Magnoliopsida; order Cornales; family Cornaceae; genus Cornus; species Cornus florida. The sequence continues at coordinate 71,080,102 of NW_026775577.1, forward strand.
TGTAGTGTATTAATTTGAGAAATTATGAATAATGGTAGTTTGCTTATATCTCATTTTAGACTTGGTAAATGGCATGGCCATGAGTTGATCTTTGATATATATTAATTTTGGTTGATTTAGATGAGTTTTCAAATCTAGAGATTAAATGGATTTAATTTGGTTTAAATTCTAGTAAATTGTGTTTTACCTGTAATCCATCTTAGACTTGATATATGGTATGACCATGACTTAGTGCTTGATATAAATTAATTTAAGATCATTTGGACAACTTTTGAAATCTAGAGATTTAATTGATTTAAATTAATTCAATTCTATTTGATAATATCTTGCTTATCTTACACTTTTGATTTGATATATGTAAAGACCATAATATGTTGCTTAACATATATTAATTTGAGGTTATTTGAAATCTAGAGAATTTAATCACCTTGTTTAATTAAATTCTATCTAATGGCTCCATGGATCTATTGGTATTTTAGAGGTTGTTTCTATATTCAAATCATGGACTTGAACTTGTTATGTATTCACTTGGTTGTGTTTTGAGCATTGGACAACTTTGTTGTTATATTTATATTCATGAGAACATGTTTTCTTTATAGAATATATTGATGCTATGTGTAGTGAATTGCACACTTTGTAATTGACATTATGTATGTCATTTTAGAATTGAAATTCTAAGGCATGGATTGTGTGGTTTCAACCTACTTGTGCATGGAAGGTGTTTTCATGCATTATATAAGTTATGTATAAGTTGTGAACTTATTTGGTTTAATTTTAGAATCTTAGAACATTGTTGAGTTGAGATGGCTAGGGTTTGGCTCTAGTACAGGGACGTGAGTCCTCTAAGTCATTGAGATAGTGCGCACTTACGGTGGTCTTCCCTGCGGGTTAGTGCTTGGAATAACCATTGAGGTCTTGGCAGAATTCCGAGCGTAGATGTCCAAGTCTTCCATTATTTGTTTTCGCATTCAATTCCAAGTTAACAATCATGTTTATATTGTAACTTGTGGTTTTAGTTATTGGCTATTTTGATGTTGTTAAGTACATCCATGAATATGATTTTAATGAATCATTTTGATGTTGTTAAGTACATCCATACTAAATTGATACATTTAGTTGATTTCACATTTTTAGATTTCTAGTTGATAACCTAGAGAACCTATGTCTTGATGTGTGGTATTAGATACTCTAATTATGCTAAATTGTTATATTTAGTTGATGTTGCATTTTAGACTTCAAGTTGATTACCTTAAGAATCTATATGTTGTTGCTTTGTGTAAGCATGCTCCTATGTTGTTGCTTTGTGTAAGTATGACCCTATGTTGCTAAAATTGCATGAATGAGGTGATTGATGCTAGAAATGATCCTAGGTAGCTAAGATGCTCCTTGAGTCTCACCTTTGACATAGACGTTAGGTGGAATGAACCACAATAATTAAATCATGCAAACTTGTAAAACATAGGTCGATGCATGCTCATTTCCTACGAGTAGCTTTATGTTACTCACCCCTATGATACTGGGGCATATTTCAGGTACAAGAATCAAGGTTGCGATTCTCGTCATGCTTGGATGATTGGTGGACTTGAAGATTTCCATTTCTTGTAAAGGTTGGCTTGAAAAGCCACTTGTAGCCTTATATGTCAAAATATGTATATTTGAATTTAAACATGTAATGTGTACATGAGTGCACTCCTTACAATATATTTGACATGTATGAGATGAGGCCGGAGGCCAATGACATGTTTTTGTATCCTATGTAGTTTTGACTTTATGGTATAATATGAAAATATTGAAAAATGTCAAGTTATTGTCTCACTATGTTTGCATCGGTCGTTTCCAGGAGCCGCGGACCATTCCCGCGTGCTCAAAATCACTTATTACGTTTGCGTGCATATTTGTTTCAGCCTAGAAGTGCCTTTGGAGTCAAAAGTATGTTTGGTGCAAACTTACATTTTTTGCCGTTTTGAGCCTAAATTGAGCATAAGGGCATTTTGGGATATTCACTTGAAAAAATAAAGTTTTCTTTTGGCTTGGTTGGCTAGAAAACATGATTTTGAGGGTAGTTTCTTCTTTGTGTTTTTCTCAAAAAGGCCCAGAAAGTCCTCAAAATTGCATTTCAAGTCAACATTTCAGGGCAGCCTACAGGAGTTCGAGCACTCTAAATAGGGAGTTCGAGTGCTCGAACTTTGGGCAGATTTCTTAGGGCAAATTTTGAGCGCTCGAAGTCCTTGTTCGAGCGCTCGAATTACTGTTCACAGGTGTGTGTGTTTGCTTTGGTTCAACACTGCACCTCCGACTTCAAATCATCATAACTTCTTCGTTTTAACTCTGAATTGGTCTGTTCTTGAGTCTAAATTGATCGCGTCGAAATAAGCTTTCCAATGGTACTAATTAGAGCTTCAGATTCTTCTTGTGGCTCATGTTATTCAAGTTTTAGTAAGGTAGTGTCTGTTTTTGGTTCGAACCGGGATAGGGTTTCCCTTCCTTCGACTTCCGAACTTGATATCTTTGCTGTCTGGACTCCGAATCAAATGATTCTTGAGTCCATATTTATTAATTTTTCATTGTCTTTCCAATGGTGTGCACGGTGGCACCCATTTTAGTGTGGAATGATCAGTTTGCCCCTAGGTTCATTCTTTTCCGTTTTTGAAACGTTACTTCCGTATTTTCTTCCTTCGGGTTTCGTGACCTCATTGGGGGTCACATTGGTGTCTTAGAGGAGTGTTGTATCCCTAGAGACCATTGTTCTATCTTTTGCTTCCGCATTTTGGATACGTTTTGGTTCATCACAGGACACACTGGGTTGAAAAATCCAGGGTCGTCACAATGTCTCCTATAAATAGTACACCAACCTATAATAACTATTTTGAGGGTCTAACATGTTAATTTGAAATATTTACAACCTCCCATAACTTTCCAGAAATTCCATTGAAGCCCCTGGAATCAGAAAACTATCTGAAAACACCCTATAGGGGTTTTTTCCCAAGGGAGCCGACTCCCCCACCATGGGAGCTGGCACTATAGCTTCCAAAGCTGGCTCTCCCTTATTAAGAGTCGGCTCTCTCTTCATAGGAGCCAGCTCCATCCATTAGGGAGCCAGCTCTCTCCCTGACAACCCCATCTGCCTTATCTCTGCTTCGTGCGGTTGTTTTCTGTGTTTCCGGCGAAGTTCAACGTCCTATCCCAAATCTTTTTAACATTCTTAGGGTTCTTTTTAAGTTCATATAGTCCTAGATACTCCTCATACTCCTGTGTGAATTAATTGACAAAAATCTAAAACGAAGACAAAACAGTTTATGCAAAAGAACTGACATCAGTTAATTAAGCATGCAAACAGTTTACAGTCTGATAACTTACATCAAATTTCTGTTTTAAAGTTGAATTAATTCCTGGAGACCATATAGAATGCACAGAACACAAGTTTACAAGAAGGAGATGATAAGCGCCGAATATTGCATATTCAAGCGCCCTTATTTGCATTAGTTAAGTCCATTAGTTGATAATAATGTATAGTTTAGCTTTATTTGTTTGTTTTCATTTATTTTCAGGTCGGTTCCCCCAAATGTAGCTAAAGGAATGGTTTTGACAATCTTTTGAAGAATCAAAGTAAGCTGTTGCTGGGGACTATTACTTGAACCAAGTTCCTTGAGCCATCATGTGTATAAATGTTGCGGCACTGTATTCAAAATGACGACCACATCACTTGACCAACCAAGGAGGCTAAAGAGAAGGCTGAGAGCTTTTAGAAGTTAAGACTCCGCGGGCGCCCGCCAATCTTCATAGTAGCCGGCCCACCTCCGCGAGGCCCAACAGCTCTCGCGGGCCCCCTCCATGCGCTCCCGCAGGCGCCCACCCAAACCCCCAGTACACCACCTCTGGATGCAAGCACCGCGGGCGCCCATCGATCTGCAGAGAGCAGCTTACCTACTCCTGCTTTTGTGCTAATCCTTGTTCCCTCTACATTTTGTGTGGTCCAAATGACCTCTAGGGTGGTTGGAGCTCGTAATGGAGTGGATGGAAGTAGGTTTTTGCCTAGATAAGAGGGGGAAAGCTTGTATTGATCCATATTACACATTTGGCTAAGTTCTAGAGAGAGAAAGAGTGATTTTGGAGGGTTTTGGGTGTTCTTGAGCTTAAGGTGCGAAAATAGAGAGGGATTCTTCATCAATCTCTTCATTCCTTGTTCTTATAGGTAACTAAATCTTTCTCTAGGGAGGTGATGAAGCCCTCCCTTGTAAGCATGTTCTAGTTTTGATTCTATTTTGGGGTAATGATGTATAATTTTGGTTTTTCCATGATCTAGAGTACCTTACTTCTTGTAATGGATTTTAATGAATATAAATGATTATTTTGAGTTGATTATCTTGTCTTAAATGGTTTCTTGTCTTAATCATATTGCTTGCACTTTCATAGTGACAATGGAAATGAGACCATGGAATGGTTTTATTGGCATGAAGATGGAAAACCTTGATAGTCCATGGCTTAGGTTCCTCCTTTAATGGTCTATGCTTGATTCCTAGCTTTATGTGCATTCATTATTAAATTAATGGCTTGATAATCTTTGACTTAGTGAGCATGTTTAAGGCTACACCTTAGTTTAGATAGTTTAATCATGTGGACCTTTGATAGGTTATTCTTGCCCTTTTGATTTAATGAACTTCTTGAAGATATTATAGTAACCAAGTGTTGCTACATATCATGACCATCATATATGTTGTTTTTCCACCAAATTAGTTTTAATCTAGCATGTGAATAGGGTTGGAAGTGGATTCATCTCCCTAGTCCTCTCTCTTTATTTTTCTATCTCTTACTTCCTAGCACAATATTGTTTTATGCATTGTTCAATTCTTAAATTTTTGTGACAAACCAACAAACCGCTTTACACCCCTTTCATCATTCTAAAAGTGGTTCTAAGTATCTTAGTTGCCATAACCTTGCAGTCCCAGTGGTTCAGCTTACCCAACCAATAGCCCTATTTTACAATGATTTGTGCTATTGCAAAGGTTGATGTATAATTGTCATATCGATCAAATTTTGGCGCCGTTGCCAGGGACTGCAAATGGTTTTACAACGGAGGTTCTAGGACTAACTTTGGTTTGATTGTGAATATTGTGTTCTTATGGATATATTCTTGTTGGTTTCGATTAATTTGTGTTTCAAGTTTTCTTGTGAGATTTTAGGTACTCAAGGCCTACCGTGGGAAAGCTAGCAAATTTGTAAGTCTAAAAAACTCTCGGTAAGTTTTTGAAGTCCTGGTCTCAAGTTTGTGGATATCTTGCATTTGTATAAATTAGAGATACTTAGTTTGTCTATATTGCAAAGCATCGGTCCTTGTCGTGGCCATTTACTTTTCTAGTCTTGATTGATAATTGAGGAGAACGGAAACATCGTATGTGGATGTGATGGTGAAGGGATATTATATTTGTTGTGAATTGTGTAGTTGATGTTGGGTCGTAGGTCACTATCCTTGCCTACTCTTGAAGTGCCAATTGATATAAATTCACTTGAAAGAACTCTTAGAAGAAACCTTAGGGAATCAGAAACTTTAAGAGGTCTTGATCTTGCAATTAATACAATGGCCAACAATGAGGGAAATGTCGGGAATGCAGGGATCCATGATGATAGGGCTGAAGTTCCAAATGCTCCTATGACACTTAGGGACCATTTCATCCCTACAACTTATGCCTCTCCCTCTTGCATAGTGATGCCAAACATCGAGGTAGCCCAATATGAGATCAAATCTAGCACCGTCCAAAAGCTTCTATCTTTTCATGGCTTTGAAAATGAGGACCCCTATAAGCACCTTGATGAATTCTTCGAAATATGTTCTACCATCAAGATGAGGGGCTTCCCTGACAATGCTCTCCATTTGCATCTCTTCCCATTCTCCTTAAAAGAAAGGGTAAAATATTGGTTGAACTCCCTTGCTGCAAACTCCATCACTACATGGGCTCAATTGCAATAAGAATTCTTAAAAAGTATTATCCAGTGAGCAAAACCAACCTAATGAGGCGTTCTATTCTTAGCTTTTCACAAAGCGAGGGGGAACAACTCAATGAGACTTGGGAAAGGCTTCAAGACCTCCTTAGGAAATGCCCGCACCACCTAATTCCAAAATGGCAATTGGTACAAGCCTTCTATGCTAGTTTAACTGATACCCATAGATACATGGTTGACTTGTGGAGGGATATTCATGTCTAAAAGTGCGGATAAAGCATGAACCCTACTTGAGAATCTGAGTGAAAACTCACTGCAACATAATTCTCGTAGTGCTCCAACCTCTACCAATATAAAGAACACCAACCCTCGTCAACCAAAGACAATGAGGGAAGAGTCTTCTCAAGTTGATGCCATAGCTTATAAATTCTATCAATTGATGGCACCACATCTCTCTCCTTCATTGTCTCAAAATTCAGCAAGTGCGGTGTGTGCATCATGCACTAGTCCTTTCCATCTCTCGGAAGATTGTCCCACACCGGAACAATTTCCTAATCCTAATCAAGAGCAAGCAAATGCAATGTTCTCAAGGCCCGGAAATAATCCATATTCTAATATTTACAATTCGGGATGGAAAGATCATCCGAATTTCTCGTGGAGACAACAAGCCCCACAAAATTCACAATTTTAAAATCAAGGGTATCAAAATCAGCCCTCTTCTCAATTTCAAAATAGGCCATTTCAGGCCTCGTCAAGCTACTGTCCTCCATATAATCCAAATGTCTCTAATCAACCTCCTGCGTTCCCAACTGATGAGATTTTGGCTGCAAACAAGCAAATGATGGAATCCAATAAGCAACTATTGACATCATTGCAGCCTACTCTCCAAATGGTTCATTCTCACAATCAGTCTATTGCTAAACTTGAGAATCAAGTGGGGCAAATAGCCACTTCAATGAACCAACTTCTTCAAAGAGATAAGGGGAAGCTTCCCGCTCAACTATTTGAGAATCCTAGAGGGATTCATGTGATTGACGAAACCCCTCCACCGAGTGGGCCAACTCATGAACAAGTCCAAGCAATCACCACCCTTAGGAGTGGTCGAGTTGTGGATAACAAGGTTGATAGAAGTAACAATGACAAAGTTCTTCCTTCCAAAAATCCAAATCTCCTCTCTTCTAATCCAAAATTCACTTCTTAAAATCCAAAGTCGAATGCTGAAAATTCCAAGCTTGTCAACCCAAATGTGGAGACGTTTTATGAGCCTAAGGCTCCGTTTCCTCAACGTCTCCAAAGGTCGACACATTTTGGGAGCAAGAACTGCAAAATTCAAGACATGTGGTAAGTTTTCAAGCAAGTAAAGATCAACTTGCCTGTGACGACCCTGGTTTTTAGGCCAGCGTGTCCTATGATGAACCATAAGGATGATCCGATAACGGATCCGAATGCGGAAGCGAAAACAGAAAACAAGACTCTAAAAAGTCAAAGTGACCTTCTATGAGGTCGTGGAACTCAACAAGAACTGATGCGGAAGCAAAAGATCGAAAATATGACAAATAAGCCCCCAGGGGCAAAATAGTCATTTCTAAAAACTACAGATTCGGGTGCCACCGAGCACACCGCTGGAAGGACAATGAAAAACTAATCAAGATGGACTCAAGAATCGCATGATTCGGAGTCCGAACGAAAGAGAAATGGCATGACGAAGAAAAACGAGCACTTAAAGCAAAAAGGGTAAACTGGTAATTATCCAGGAAGAACCAGGTGCAACTGAGCCCACCGTTGGAAAGACAACGAAAAATTAGTCAAGTTCAAAAAAAAATTCACTTGAATCGGAGTCCGGACAAAGGAGAAAAGCCCAAAAGAAGAATTGACGTCGCGGCGGCCCGACGAGGGGCCATGGCGCACACGGCGCCCATGCGTGAGCCCACCGGCGTGCATGCCGGCGCCCAAAGACATGGCTGGTGGCAGCCCTTGGCTGCTACTACATTTTTTTTGATCTGCCCAGAACTGAGGCTTGAAACGGAGGTCAAGACGAGTTTTTCTAGAAAAACACAAAGAAGAAACCCCCCCTAAAATCGAGTTTTCTACCTGACCATGTTGACGGAATCGAAAAAAATTCACTGTGAAATCCCCAAAATGCACCTAGATCAAAACTGAACAAGAGGGTCATAAAGCTGCTAAATGAAAACTGGAAGCTGAAACTTCACGAGGGATTTCCGGTACCAAGACGACCTTTTCTGGAAAAACACGAAAAAGAAACCCCCCCTAAAATCACGTTTTCTAAGCGACCATGTCAAAAGAAGAAAATAAAACTGAGGTGAAAGGTCCATAATGCTCCTAGATCAGAATATGCAAAAAAAAAAAAAAAAAAAAGCGAAATGAATTCACAAGAGGCTCAAAACACAAACGATGAGGTTTTGCCCGGAAATGACTATACACGCAAACGTAACTTACCTATTTAGACACGCTACAATGGTCCATGGCTTAAAAATATAGCCGATGCAAAATCCGACCCCCCAACGGGCAAAAAGGCAAAAATGGACTTGGAATGGAAAACATGGAATCCAAAAATGCAAAACGGGATCAAATGACAGTTTGGCCCTTGGCCACACTTCATACAAGATTAATAAGACCCTATAAAAGAATGAAAATGGAATTCCCACACCCGATGCAACCGTGGTGAAGAAATGACTTGCGATTTTTCAAGTTTTTCATAACATTTCATGAAGTTAAAAAGTTGCATAAAATACAATATACATGTCATTGGCCTCCGGCCTCATCTCATACATATCAAATACATTGAAAGGAGTGTACTTAAGTACACATTACATACATGGAATCAAACATACATATTTTGACATATAAGTCTACAAAATGACATTTCATGCTAACATTTGCATGAAATGGAAACTTGAAAGCTACTCGACGTCCAAGGAATGCTAGGCTTCACGAACCAAGTCTTCGTACTTGAAATATGCCCCAGTATCGTAGGGGTGAGTAACATAAAGCTACTCGTAGGAGATGAGCATGCATCGACCTAGCATTTTACAAATTTATCACCTTAAGGTGTAACATGTTAAAGGGGCTCATGCCACCTAACGTCTATGTCCAAGTGAGACTCGGGGAGCATCCTAACCTACCTTAGAGTCTAAGCAACAAGAATCATGATATACATACGTGTATGAAATGAATCATGGTTGGGATAATCTAAAGAACACGACAAGAAGAATGCTTGAGCATATATTAACATGAATTGCATTTTCAATACAATTGAACTAGGTCTAGAGTAATCCATACAACATAACAAAAACATAGTTGAATACAAGTTAACAAGAATCACATTATCCATGCAATTCAACAACAAAAGAGCATGTTATATAATGCCACAAGGTTTAAGTTCTCAAAGCCATCAACTTAGAATCTAAAGCACAAAATAACAGTAGTGGTTCATGCCACCTAACGTCTATGTTATAAATGAATCAATAGGAGCAATCCTAAGCTTTATTAGAACGTCAAAACACGATTTTCAATATCGATGCAATTTAACCAACATTGGAACTTCCAAAACAACGCATAAAGCACAATTTCGCAAAGTTAACATCCTACAACTTAAAATGGAATGACAAATAAGAAACAACAAGTTACAACATCATCTAGTTATCAACTTGAAAATGAAATGCGAAATCAAACAAAGTGGATACTCGAACGTCACGCCGGATCAGACCGACAACATAGTTACTTTAAGGTTACTAGCCCATGGGTAACCTCCCTATGTGCACACTAGACTATATATAGAGAGACTATCCCCCATACTAGAACCACGTCCTAGCCATAGTCAAACAACGACATCCCCAAGTTTCCAAAATCAACAAGTTGTGCAACAACGCATATATCAACAGGAATATGCAAGATAATCAACTATCTACTAAGCACAACCAAATTTGGAAACCTATACAATACATGCTCTAAATCCACAACTAATATGATATGATGAATGTCGAATCTTCAGTGTGCGATTCGTTACATGCTATGCATGAAAGATGTTAAACACGAAGTGTGCAAATCATTACACAAGGCAACAATATATTCAATAAGGAAAACATATTCTCATGAATACAAACATAGCAACTATATTATCCAATGTTCAAAACATAATCAAATGAATATACAACAAGTCTAAGTCCATGATTTGAATATAAAAACCACTTCTAAAACACAACTAGATCATGGAGCAAATTGATAGAATTTAAATAGATAAACACAATTAAACTCTCTAGACTTCCGATTCAATTTCAATTAACCTCAATTTAATACATGTTAAAGGGCATGGCAAGGTCATCACCTATATCCATTCTAAAACTCAATTAGGTTGTTAGAACAACAAAGTAGAACTTTAATTAAATCATGCTAATTTAAATCCCAAGGTTCTAAAACAACTTCAAATAGTCCCAAATTAATATATACTAGTAAACAAGTCATGGCCAATACAAACATCAAGTTAAAACCTTAATTAAGCTAATGGGAACACAAAATAGATTTTAATTAATTCTTTTAATTAAAATTTCTTGATTTTTAAACTTAACCAAATGCTCTCAATTTAACATATCTTAGAGAATATGCCAAGGACTAATGTAATATCACATTACAAGTTTATTTTATGCAAGTTACACCTATGTAAATTAAACTTTCACTAAAGTTAAATATAAAATAAAGGTTGCAATTCTCATGCAATCAATCCCAATTTAATATATGTGAACAACCACACCAAAGCTTAATTTTCTAGCATACCACAATACAATTCCAAGTTGTATATCACCATGTGGATTAAATCTTAAACAAGGAAATTAATTAAATAAAAGGTTTCAAAACCTCACCGAATATTCTAAATCAAATATATGTGAAGCTATATGGCATGTAGATCAAGAATATCAAGTCGGAATTCAAATGGAGTGAATAGTGCACTCGGAGCAAATTAATTAATTAAATTAATTAATAATTACTAATTTTCAAAACACCTCCAATTACTTTCAAATTCAACTATGTTGAAGAGCATGCTAAAGCCTAATATAATATGCTAACACATATTAATTTCAAGCTAGTTAAGGCCATGTGAATTAATCTTTCACCTAAGATAAATATTAAATAAAATATTTAATACTTATTCAAATGTTTCAATTTTAATACACGACAATGAGCATATCAAGGGGCAATATAAAATCATGCTACATGTTTAAACCAAGTCATGAGCAACCGGGAAAATTAGATCCCGTACAAGAAAAATAAATAATAAAATCTCTAGATTTTATGTTTAATCATGCAAACAAGTAGTATAAGCATCACAAGCATGCTATATAACAAGAATTTAAACCTAAAACATCCCCTACCTTAATTTGAGATGAAAATCTCAAATGCCATCAAAATGGAACGGCTCCGAATCCGACGAAACTATTAGGTTTTGTCGGGGACAACGCCGTGAACATAACCCCCATGAAAGCCCCATCAAAATCATAACTTGACCTCAAAACCAAACTCAAGAAATGGTCAAAACTGAATTCTAATAAGGGGGAAAGGTAGAGCACAGCGAGGGGAACAACAAACGTTAAGGCCGAAGACTTTCCATCAAGGAAAAGTGAACCAAAAGAGGAGAGAGAAGATGGCAGCACCCCTTGGGCAGCCATAGGAGCTCTAGGTCGTGCATGAAGAGGGGAGAAGATGAAAAATGAAATATCTCACCCCCCTTTTATAGAAATCTCAAAAAGTGCCCCGAACGGGCCCCGCCGGGTCCAAAAAAGTAAAATTTGAGCAGACGCGCTCAAATGGCAAAACTTTGTGAATGAAAAAGATTCAAAATGATAAAATATGAATAATGGAAGAAATAGCATCAAAAACTGAGTCCCGAGCAGAAAATTATGCCCAAAACAAGTTTAGCGCAAACCAAGGCCAGAAACCCTGAAACTGGAAAACATCGACCAGGAGGAAATTCCAAGAGTATATAACTCGAGGAAATGTGAAAATGAATTATGTACGAGGATCCAGGCTCAAAACAAGACATTTTGCAATAACTTTCATTAATTGCACAATGGCCCCTTCAAAAAGTGAAAACTGCATTTATGGCCCAGAATGAAAATATCTTCCAAAAATATTTTCTTAAAAATCACTGAAATAAAATATCTTCAAAAGATATTTACGAAAAACACCCCAAGAAAAGAAAATAATTTCAAAGAACTTTGCATCCATGCCCCTATAGACACCGGGAGCAACCAGAGTACTTTCTTGCAAAAGTAAAGATACGTAATTCGAGAAAACCACTCAAGATGAAGGCACGTGAAGTTAAAAACTAACTCCGAGCATGAGAAGTGAGGTTGCGCAAAAAACTGACAAACGGAGATAAGACAGAATCGGGAAAAGGACGAAATAGCGCATAATGTCGAAAACGAAAAATGTGAAAATGACTCGGTCCTCAAAGGAAGTTGTCAATCCACAGAAAAAAGTCTCAGGAACCAATTCCGAGCACTCGAGATGACACTAAGAGACACGAAACAGAGCTCAGAAAAGAAAATTAAACGAAAAAATTCATTCGTAAAATTTCAGGAAAAAATGAAAGGAGGCAAATGACCGGGTCATTACATTGCCTCTCTTAGATTCTATAAAGCAAATCCCTCCCTATGCAAAATTTCTCAAGGATTTGTGCACTCAAAAGCGCACTTCCAATAATCATTTGCCAAAGAAAGTAAGATTGACTGAAAATGTGAGTGCAATCATTCAACACAGTGCTCCTCCAAAGTATAAGGATCTGGGTACCCCAACTATCTCGTGTGTCATTGGCAACAACAAGATAGAAAGGGCCCTCATTGACTTAGGAGCTAGTGTAAATTTGAATCCATATTCAGTTTACTTACAGCTTGGGGTAGGAGATCTCAAGTCAACCTCCGTGGTCTTGCAGCTTGCCAACAGATCGGTCAAGCTCCCACGGGGTGTTCTTGAAGATGCCATAATCAAAGTGGACAAATTTTACTTCCCGATAGACTTTATGGTTCTTGACACGGAACCGGTCCATGATCCAAAGAAACATATTCCCGTGATCCTCGGTAGGCCATTCTTAGCCACGGCTAACACCTCAATTAATTGAAGAACCGGGGTCATGGACATCGCCTTTGGAAATATGCAAGTCAAATTCCACATTTTCCATGCCACTCAACATCCTTCCGAAGAGGATGATTGTTTCCTTATTGATGTGGTCAATGAAGTGGTTGAAGAATCTCTCCCCTTCATTCTAAGCAAAGATCCTTTGGAAACTTGCATGTCTCATTTTGATCTCTCGAGCTTTGATATTGACCAAGCCATCCAAAAAGTAAATTTGTTGCTCGACATAGGTGCTATCATGGATTTTCCTCCTAGGAAGATGCCAAAAAAACCACTTCCTCAACTCTCTACTACTCCTCCGGTCCCTTCCTTGAAATCTCCACCATAACTTGAGTTAAAGCCACTCCCGGCCCACCTCAAATATGTGTTTCTTGGTGTCAATCAAACTCTTCCGGTCATCATTGCATCGGACCTTTTAAAAGACCAAGAAAATAGCCTTTTAGTGGTGCTTTAAGAGCACAAAGAAGCTATTGGCTGGGCAGTGGCTGATTTGAAAGGAATCAATCCTTCTATTTGTATGCACCGCATTCATTTGGAGGACGACGCTAAACCTTCCAGAGAGCTGCAGCACCGGTTGAATCCCAACAAGAAAGAAGTGGTTATGAAAGAAGTGATAAAATTGCTAGATACGGGAATCATCTACCCCATCTCTGATAGCAAGTGGGTAAGCCCCACTCAAGTGGTCCCCAAGAAATCCGGCCTCACCATTATTGAAAACTCAACGGGTGAGCTCGTGCCACAACAAACCACGATCGGGTGGCGTGTGTGCATTGACTACCGGAAACTCAATTCTACCACTAGGAAGGATCATTTTCCACTTCCATTCATTGATCAAATCCTAGAAAGGCTAGCCGGCCAAAGCTATTATTATTTAATTGACGGTTATTCTGGCTATAACCAAGTAGCAATCGCCCCCCAAGATCAAGAGAAAACAACCTTCACATGTCCCTTTAGAACTTTTGCCTATAGATGCATGCCCTTTGGGCTATGCAATGCACCGGCAACATTTCAAAGGTGCATGATGTCCATATTCTCCGATATGGTTGAAAAATTCTTGGAAGTTTTCATGGACGATTTTTCCGTCTTTGGCTCCTCCTTCGATTCATGTCTCCACAATCTATCTCTTGTACTTCAAAGATGCAAGGAGACAAATTTAATTCTAAGCTGTGAGAAGAGGCACTTTATGGTCCAAAAGGGCATTGTTCTAGGACATATTATTTTTAAAAAGAGGAATTGAGGTTGACAAAGCCAAAGTAGAGTTAATTTCTAATCTTCCTCCTCCAAATTCTGTTCGTCAAATCCGATCCTTCCTTAGTCATGCCGGATTTTATCGTCGCTTCATCAAGGATTTTAGTAAAATTTCTCGGCCCTTGTGTAATCTTCTTGCCAAGGATGCTCTGTTTGATTTTGATGAAGCTTGTATGGAAGCTTTCATGACACTTTGCACTCTTCTCTCATCCGCCCCAATCATTAAACCACCTAATTGGTCTCTTCCATTTGAGATCGTGTATGATGCATCCAATTATGCATTAGGCGTGGTTTTGGGCCAGCGTGCGGACAAACTTCCCCATGTTATCTATTATGCTAGCAAAACTCTCTTCGATGCCCAACTCAATTACACCACCACTGAAAAAGAATTGCTAGCTATGGTGTATGCCTTGGATAAATTCCACTCTTATCTTCTTGGATCCAAGGTCATTGTCTTTTCAGATTATGCTGCCCTTAGGCACTTGCTCGCAAAAAAGGAGACCAAGCCCCGCCTAATTCGATGGATACTCTTACTCTAAGAGTTTGATATTGAAATTCGGGATAAAAAAGGGACTGATAATTTTGTCGCCGACCATCTCTCTCGCCTACTCATTGAGAAATCCTCTGAATTTGTTACAGTCCGAGACTCATTTCCGGATGAGCAACTATTTCAGATTTCCCATTCAAGTCTCCCTTAGTTTGCGGATATTGTCAACTATCTAGCGGTAGGCAAAATTCCATCCAATTGGTCCAAACAAGAGAAAGACCGGTTCTTCTCCCAAGTTAAAAATTTCTTTTAGGAAGACCTAGAGTTGTTCAAATATTGCCCAGATCAAATCATCCGGCAATGCATTCCTGAAACCGAAACTACAAGTGTCCTAAATTTTTGCCACACTCTTGCTTATGGCAAACTTTCAGTGCCAAAAAGACCGCTAACAAAGTCCTTCAAAGCGGATTTTATTGGCCATCCTTGTTTCGGGATGCTTACAACTTCTGCAAGTCTTGTGAGCGTTGCCAAAAGCTTGGCTCCATGTCTAGAAGAGACATGATGCCCCTCACCCCCATCTTAATCCTAGAAATTTTCAATGTGTGGGGAATTGACTTCATGGGACCATTTCCATCTTCTTATGGCTTTGAGTATATCCTTATAGCGGTGGATTATGTTTCCAAATGGGTTGAGGCCGAGGCTACCAGAACCAATGATCATAAAGTCGTGATCAAGTTCATTCAATCCAATATTTATAGTCATTTTGGTATGCCTCGAGCAATCATCAGTGACGGTGGATCTCATTTCAGAAATTGTTATCTTAAATCCATCTTCTCTAAGTACTCTGTCATTCACAAGGTTGCCACACCTTGTCACCCTCAAATGAGTGGTCAAGTGGAAGTATCTAATCAGGAGATTAAGCATATCTTGGAAAAAATGGTTCGACCGGACCACAAAGATTGGTTATTAAGACTAAACGATGCGCTTTGGGCCTATCGGACGGCTTACAAGATGCCCATTGGCATGTCGCCATATCGACTTGTCTTCGGCAAAGCATGTCATCTCCCAGTTGAACTCAAGCATCGTGCTTATTGGGCCATAAAAAGGCTCAACTTTGATCTCCAACAAGCCGGCTCTACTCGTAAATTACAGCTTAATGAGCTTAAGGAAATTCAAAATGATGCGTATGAAAGCGCCAAAATCTATAAGGCAAAGACTAAAGCTTTTCATGACAAGCACATTGTCCACAAGTCTTTTGTCCCTAGACAAAAAGTTTGGCTTTTCAACTCTCGCTTGAAGCTCTTTCCCAGTAAACTTCGTTCACGATGGGATGGGCCATATATTATCACTTCCGTCTTTCCTTATGGTGCAGTCGAACTCTAAGATCCTACCGATGGATCTCTCTCTAAGGTTAATGGCCAGCGGCTTAAGCCTTATGTTGATGGCATAGTCCCTATCCGCAAAGTGGAGAAAGTCCTATTAACGAACCTAATTTACGAGGACTGATGCGTGATCTTGGGTCATTTAGCTATCGACGTAAAATTTAGCATCCATGGGAAGCAATTCTTCCATCTTCCGAGCTTCCCCCTTCCACATGTCAATTGCCAAGAATTTTCTAGAAATTTACAAAGTTTAACCAAAATGTGCACTCTTCCGAAATTGTCTCACCCAGTATTTCGGCAGTCACATTCAGTCTTCTTCATCGTTTTCAGGTCTCCATGCACCATGGGAAATATTCAAGGTCATTTAGGCATGTCTCCCATTTTATCCGAAGTTTTAATGACTCTCTCTTGGGCCATTGAGCGCCAAATTCCATCCCGGTGATCATACACAGTGATTAAGATCCTCCGCAATTCAAAATTTATGTTTGAAGATGATGGAGATCACGTCCCGGCCCTTATAGGCTGCAATATGCTGCACAAGGCAGCATTTGAAGAGCCATCGTGGGCGCCCGCCGTTTTAGGCAGTGAGCTAGGAGTTTCCGCGGGCGCCCGCCAATTCTCGCGGGCCCCCGCCAAGCCTCCGCAGGCGCCCGCCAAATCCCACAGTACGTCTAAGTTGCCTCGCGGGCGCCCGTCGCGCGACCGGGGCACCCGTGCCTCCTCCCAGCTAGATGATAAATGGGCTTTGAAGCCCATTTCCTTACTTTTAACCTCTCCTTTTCTCTTTCTCTCCTCGCCCCAAACCTCTTCAACCCTAAAAACCTTCCTCTCTCCAACCCTATCTTCCCATCTCAATCTCCATCTTTTCTATCTTCATCATCCTTCCCTTTTCCATCTCAATCTTCCTTCCAATCCTTCTCTCATCACACACAAGAGGATTTTGCCCCTCCAACTTGGGTAAGTTTCTTCTCCTTTCTTTTTCTTTTAATTTTCGATCCAAGGAGGTTGGGCATCTATTTTTGGAGGATTGATGATTGTTGGGTATTGAATGCATGTCATTTGCAGGTTAAAATTTAGGGAGTTTTTCATATCTAACATCATTTTGCCCCTTATCCCCATTCTTGTGCACGCTAGGTGTTCGTAGAAATTCCTGAACCAAATTTCCTCACTCCAATGGCTCCCAAAGTTGTGTCCAAGTGTGCTCGTTCGTCCAAGGGCCCTTCTAACTTGCCTCCAACTCTAAATTGGGCGGAATGGCCAATTGTCCCCGAAGTAAAATTCAACATTGCCATTGATTTTGAGCAAAATCAAGAAACTGCATGGTCAGTCCGTGAATTGCGGGCACGTGGCCTCGTATCACTTTTCAAACCACATGCTCATGCCTATTACCCGTGCGTGGTCCATCTGTTCTACGTAAACCTGTTCCATTCATATGCGGAACCAGACATCATCAAAACCACCATTAATGGCGACGTTTATGAATTTAGCCTGGATGACCTTACTATGGCTATGGATTGTCCATTGGCTTTGCCAGTAAATGAGGCAGGCCTCCCCCTTTATGGTGAACCACCGGCTCAGCTTCCTTTGGCAGACATTATGGGCGAAATTTGTCACAATTAATTTATCGACAATCGAACCACAAGCACCAATAAATTCTTCTTACCATGCCGGCTGTGGTTTCTTGATTCGGTCGTGGCCAAGAACGTCCTTCCCGTGCCAGGCCACTTCGAGCGTAAGGGGGATTTTCTGAAAGCCCTCTACGTCACTGAAAAAGAGTACTGGTTTTGCATCCCACAACTTGTTTGGGGCCAAATTCTTAAGATTTATAATGAGTTGATCTTGGTGAGGTCCAGCAGTGCCACCACCTGGGCATTTCCATTTCCATACCTTATTACCAGGTTGCTTAAAGATGTTGAGTTTAAAGCACCTCGTAGTAAGGCAAAAGAGAAGACAGTGGCTGACTTTAACCTCGGGGTCTGGAAGTCCAGCACAGTTCAGCTTAAGACGTCTCGACAGGCCTGAATTGGAGATGACTTAGATTGGCATGCTCCAGCCCCTCCTATGGCTCCGGCCCCTGATGCCCCTGCTGCTCCAGCTGCCCCTATTGCTCCGCCGTTGGATGTTATGACCCGTGCTGATTATCTTGCCCTTAATGCTCGTCTTGATGCATTTGACATGCATTTT
Organism: Cornus florida; assembly: GCF_030987335.1. Taxonomy (NCBI): domain Eukaryota; kingdom Viridiplantae; phylum Streptophyta; class Magnoliopsida; order Cornales; family Cornaceae; genus Cornus; species Cornus florida. Next base: position 71,098,486 of record NW_026775577.1, read on the forward strand.
GGCAACATTGAGGGCGCCATTCAGAAAACTCAGGAGAGCCAGGAGGTTTTACAGGTTATGCTCCAGACTTTGCTTAACCGTGCACCTGGCGCACCTGGCAGATCCTTTACCATTCTGATGATGAAGTGATCTATGCTTCTAATCTTATTTCCCTTTTCAGTAGTACTTTTTAGACTTCCTTTGGGCCGCGTTTGGCAATTGCTTTCTATCTTCTTTTGAACTTACAACTGCATCACTTTTGCTACTTTGCATGGATTATAGTTTTTAGTTGAATAAATTGTAGTTATTTTCATTCATTTTGGATTTATATGATTCTTGCTGTGTGTAGATGCTTTTGACAGGTTTTTGCAACCAAGTTTGGGGGTATGCTCATGGAATTCACGAAGTGGCCTATTTTTACACCGCCACTCAATTCCTCTTCAACTTGGTACTATTGTTCTTGTTGCACTCTTCCTTTTTCATTATTTATGCTTTGTCTTCTCACATTGAGGACAATGTGACATTTAAGTTTAGGGGTGCATTGCAATTGTTACATTTTTTAGATAACATTTTTGCTTGCATGTCCATATCTTGATGCATGTAAGTTAGTAAAGTCATTCTGTTGGAAGCAATGATAATGTAATCATGGAACTTATTGGAGATAGAAGCATATGTTTAAGACTTTGTGTATAGAGGCAAATGGTATTTTTGGAAATAAAGAAAAATTTGTAATGACCATGTTGATTCTTATCGGTTTGTATAACCGCTTCAATTAGATTTTCGTTGGATTTCAAACTCTTTTATGCTTCACATTACACAGATGCACACCGAGAACCTAATTGTGATGTATGCACCCCAATTGACCTTGATCATGACTCATCTGATTTGAGATGATGACCCTAATGAATGGATATCTTTGGCATATTTTAAGTTGATTATCTATAAAAAAAAAAAAAAAAAGTGAAAAGAAAAGAAAAACAAAGAAAAAAGTAAGCAATGATAATGACCAGTTTGAGTTTGTAACCTTTCCAACTCGAGTTATTAAGCCCTAAGAGTGTCTCTACACTTAACACCTTAAAGCCATCCGGTTTGGGAGTTATTGGCCTAACACTTGCTACAAGGGTTGGTTAGAAAGCTTAAGGGACTTAGACATTGCACGGTCATTCACAAAAGTTATAAATAAGTAAATATGGTTCGTTGGAGTTCGTAGCCTTTCCAACTCGAGTTATTAAGCCCTAGGAGTATTTCTACACTTAACACCCTAAAGCCATCCGGTTTGGGAGTTGTTGGCCTAACACTTGCTACAAGGGTTGGTTAGAAAGCTTAAGGGGCTTCGGCATTGCACAACCATAGTATGTATCATTTTGAGCTATTGAATAAATTTTCAACAAGCAACAAAAGTTGTAGTCATGCCTTAGAAACCCCATTTAGAAGGAAATTCAATGATTTGAAGGCTTGTGTTTCTGAGATTGGAAAAAGAGGGTAAAAGCCACATATTGGGAATCCGGTTCACTCTCACTGAAGTTAGAGTTCAAATCTCTTTTAGAAATGACAATTGAAGTGTTTATATAGACTATGATGATTGATGCGTAAAAATTGAAATATATTTTACCATTTTTGTTTATCAAGGCCTCACATATATAAGGTAGTCTGCTGAATGAGTTTGTCTCCAATTTTCTGTTGTTCTAAGTTACATTTGAGCTTTGTAGGTAATTTCTCGCTTTACAATTGTTACATGTTGTCAGCATTTCATATGTTGTCATTTTTGTTAGGTTCTATATTTTGGTTTTGATATGGGACTAGCAAAATATAAGTTTGGGGTGTGATAAACGCCGAATATTGCATATTCAAGCGCCCTTATTTGCGTTAGTTAAGTCCATTAGTTGATAATAATGTATAGTTTAGCTTTATTTGTTTGTTTTCGTTTATTTTTAGATTGGTTCCCCCGAATGTAGCTAAAAGAACGGTTTTGACAATCTTTTGAAGAATCAAAGTAAGCCATTGCTGGGGACTATTACTTGAACCAAGTTCCTTGAGCCATCATGTGTATGAATGTTGCGGCATTGTATTCAAAATAACGACCGCATCACTTGACCAACCAAGGAGGCTATAGAGAAGGTTGAGAGCTTTTGGAAGTCAAGCCTCCGCGGGCGCCCGCCAATCATCACAGTAGCAGGCCCTCCTCCGCGAGGCCCCGCAGCTCTGGTGGGCCCCAGCCGTGCGCTTGCGCGGGTGCCCGCCAAAACCCCTAATACGCCACCTCCGGATACAAGCACCCGCGGGCGCCCGCCGATCTACAAAAAGCAGCTTACCTGCTCCTGCTTTTGTGCTAATCCTTGTTCCCTCTGCATTTTTTGTGGTCCAAATGACCTCTAGGGTGGTTGGTGCTCGTGATAGAGTGGATAGAAATAGGTTTTTGCCTAGATAAGAGGGAGAAGGCTTGTACTGATCCATATCACACATTTGGCTAAGTTCTAGAGAAAGAGAGAGATTTTAGAGGGTTTTGGGTGTTCTTGAGCTTAAGGTGAGAAAATGGAGAGGGATTCTTCATCAATCTCTTCATTCTTTGTTCTTATGGGTAACTAAATCTTTCTCTAGGGAGGTGATGAAGCCCTCCCTTGTAAGCATGTTCTAGTTTTGATTTTATTTTAGGGTAATGATGTATAATTTTGGTTTTTCCATGATCTAGAGCACCTTACTTCTTGTAATGGATTTTAATGAATATAAATGATTATTTTAAGTTGATTATCTTGTCTTAGATGGTTTCTTCTCTTAATCATATTGCTTGCACTTTCATAATGACAATGGAAATGAGATTATGGAATGGTTTTATTGGCATGAAGATGGAGAACCTTGATAGTCCATGGCTTAGGTTCCTCCTTTGATGGTCTATGCTTGATTCCTAGCGTTATGTGCATTCATTATTAAATTAATGGCTTGATAATCTTTGACTTAGTGAGCATGTTTAAGGCTACACCTTAGTTTAGATAGTTTAATCATGTGTACCTTTGATAGGTTATTCTTGCCCTTTTGATTTAATGAACTTCTTGAAGATATTATAGTAACCAAGTGTTGCTACATATCATGACCATCATATATGTTGTTTTTCCCCAAATTAGTTTTAATCTAGCATGTGAATAGGGTTGGAAGTGGATTCATCTCCCTAGTCCTCTCTCTTTATTTTTCTGTCTCTTACTTCCTAACACAATATTGTTTTGTGCATTGTTCAATTCTTAAATTTTCGTGACAAACCAACAAACCACTATATACCCCTTTCATCATTCTAAAAGTTGTTCTAAGTATCTTAGTTGCCATAACCTTGCAGTCCCAGTGGTTCGACTTACCCAACCAATCACCCTATTTTACAATGATTTGTGCTATTGCAAAGGTTGATGTATAATTGTCATACCGATCAGGAGATAGAATGAAACTTGCATTTAGGTTTCAATTTGAAACCTTTCAACATCGTCTCTAATTTCTCCGACGAACTTACTGCTTGTAATGACCCAGTCATTTTCACTCATTTCCCTTTCCTCAGATTTTCACGGATATTTTTTTTTCCGTTGATTTTTTCCCTTTCTGAGTTCAATTTCATGTCACTTAGTGTCATCTTGAGTGCTCTGAAATGATTTCCGAGACTCTTTTCTGTGGATTGACAACTTCCTTTGAGGACCGAGTCAATTTCGTATTTTTTATTTTTTGACACTATTCACTTTTTGTCTTTTTCCTATTTTGTCTTTTTCCCTATTTCGTCTTTTCCTCGTTTGTCACTCTGTTTGCGTAACCACACTTCTTGTGTTCGGAGTTGGTTTCTGACTTCACGTATCTTCATTCTCAGTGGTTTCCATGAGATACGTATCTTTACTTTTGTGACAAAGTACTTTGGTTGCTCCCAGTGTCCATAGGGGCATGGATGCATTGTTCTTTGGAAACATTTCCTTTTCTTGGGGTGTTTTTTGTAAATATCTATTGAAGATATTTTATTTCAGGTGTATCTAAGAAAATATATTTTGGAAGATATTTTCATTCTGGAGCAGTTTCGCCGTTTTCACTTTTTGGAGGGGCCATTGTGCAATTAATGAAAGTTATTGCTCAATACCTTGTTTTGAGCCTGGATCCTCGTATAGGATTCATTTTCATATTTTGTTGAGTCGTGGACTCTTAGAATTTCCTCCTGGACGATGTTCTCCAGTTTCAGGGTTTCTGGCCCCGATTTGTGCCAAATTTGTTTGGGGCATAACTCTCTGCTCGGGACTCAGTTTTTGACGCCGTTTCTTCCATTGTTCATATTTTCTCATTTTGAATCTTTTTTGTTCACGGATTTTTGCCATTTGAGCTCGTCTTCTCAAATTTCACTTTTTCGGACCCATTGGGGGCACTTTTTGAGTTTTTCTATAAATAGGGGGTTAGTAGATAAAAAATCAGATTTTTCTCTCTCTCTCCTCTCGCATGGCCTATCCAAGCTCCTCCTATGGCTGCCACCTTCTCTCTCCTCTTTTGAGTTTCTTCCCTTCAATGAAAAGTTATCGTGCCTTAGTGTTTTATGTTCGTGTTGGCGAGGCCTTTGATTCCAACAGATTGGAATCTCGTTTTGGCCATTTCTTAAGTTTAGGTTTGAAGTCAAGTTGTGTTTTTGATGGGGCTTCCTTGGGATTCAAGTTCGTGGTGTTGTCCCCAACAAAACCTAGGAGTTTCGTCGGATTCGGAGCCGATTTATTTTGGTGGGGATTTGAGATTTCATCTCAAATGGAGGTAGGGAATGTTTTAGGATTTTATATGTGTTGTATTATGTATTTTCCATGTTTATACAACCTATATGCATGCCTTGTATCAAATCTAGGACATTTGAAATATTTAATTCTTTGTATAAGATTTAATTTTCATGATGATAAGAAATTTGGATTTGAATTGTGGCATGGTAGAAACTCTTGTTTTAATATGTTGGTTAACATATATTAAATTTTTATTAATTAAATAAAAATTGCTCTTTTTAATTAATATTTATCTTTTGTGAAAGATTAAAGTTCATGGTTGTACCTTGCATGAAATTGAGTTGTAATATGCTTTTAAATTAAGTCATGGCATGTTCTTTAACATACTTTAATTTGAGAGCATTTGGTTGAGTTTGGAAATCTAGAGACTTTAATTAAGAGAATTAATTAAAATCTATTTTTATGGTTTCATGGGCCTAATTAAGCTTTTGTGTGAATATATGTAATGACCATGATATGTCTTTTATCATATATTATATTGGGGCCATTTGGAAATGATTTGAAATCTAGAGAGCTTAATTATTTTGATGTGATTAAATTCTATCTTGTTTATCCATGGATCTAATCATGTTTTAGAAGTTGTTTCTATTTTAAGAGCATGGATTTAGACTTGTGATGTATTCACTTGATTATGTTATATGCATTGAAGAGCATTGTTGTTAAATTTATATTCATGAGAATATGTTTCTAATATGAATATATATTGTTGACTTGTGATTTCATAGCATTATGAATATGAAATGCTTATTATGCACAATTGAGAGTTATATTGCTAACTTGTTACTATGTAGTAGTAATATGTATAAGTTATGAACTTATTTGGTTTATTTTGGAATCTTGGGACATTGTTGAGTTGAGATGGCTAGGGTTTGGCTCTAGTACGGAGACGTGAGTCCTCTAAGTCATTGAGATAGTGCGCACTTAGGGTGGTCTTCCCTGTGGGTTAATGCTAGGAATAACCATTGAGGTCTGGCAGAATTTCGAGCGTGATGTCCAAGTCTTCCACTTTTTGTTTTCACATTCAATTCCAAGTTGACAATCATGTTTACCTTGTTGACTTGTGGTTTTGGCTATTGGCGATTTTGATGTTGTTAAGTACATCCATACTAAATTGCTATATTTAGTTGATTTCACACTTTTAGATTTATAGTTGATAACCTAGAGAATCTATGTCTTGATGTGTGGTATTAGATATTCTAATTATGCTAAATTGTTATATTTAGTTGATATTGCATTTTAGACTTCAAGTCGATAACCTTGAGAATCTATATGTTGTTGCTTTGTGTAAGCATGCTCCTATGTTGTTCCTTTATGTAAGCATGCTCCTATGTTGTTGCTTTGTGTAAGCATACTCCTATGTTGTTGCTTTGTGTAAGCATGACCCTATGTTGCTAAAATTGCATTAATGAGGTGATTGATGCTAGAAATGATCTTAGGTAGCTAGGATGCTCCTTGAGTCCCACCTTTGACATAGACGTTAGGTGGAATGAACCACAATAAATAAATCATTCAAACTTGTAAAACGTAGGTCAATGCATGCTCATTTCCTACGAGTAGCTTTATGTTACTCACCCATGTAGTGGGGACATTTTTTAGGTACAAGAATCAAAGTTGAGGTTCTCATTATGCTTGGATGGTTTGTGGACTTGGAAACTTCCATTTTTGTGAAGGTTGGCTCGGAATGCCAATTATAGTCTTATTTGTCAAATGTGCATAGTTGATTCTAAACTTATAATGTGTGCCTAAGCACAATTTTGATTCTCATTTTATGTATATGACATGAGGCCAAGGGCCAAACTTCTTTTAGAATCACATTTATGTCATGGAAGTTGATTTTTGCCTTTAATGAAAATATATGAAAAATCATGCGTTTTAGTATGCTATTTTGCACCGGCGTGTGCATTGTGTATGAAACTCATCCATTAGCATTCATTCATCATGTATGAAGTGTGGCCAAGGGCCAAACAGCATTTTGAAACCATTTCATGATTTTAAATTCCAAGTTTTCATTCCAAACTTCGTTTTTGGCATTTTGGCCGTTGGGGGGTCATATTTTGTATCGGCCATATTTTTGAGCCATGGACCATTGTAGTACATCTTATTAGGTAAGTTACGTTTGCGTGCATGGTCGTTTCCGGGCAAAGCTTCTTCTTTAGTGAAATGAGCCTCCTACGGACTCATTTTACACTTTTGTTGCATATTTTGACCTAAGGGTATTTTGGAAATTTTCTTTGGGAAATAAATTCCATTCTTCACATGGTCACTTAGAAAATGTGATTTTAGGGGGGGTTTCTTCTTCGTGTTTTTCCTGAAAATGTCGTCTTGGCATCGGAAACCATTTCCAAAGTTCAGCTTCTGTTTTTCTATTTAGCAGCTTTTTCGACCCTCTGGACCAGGTTTCTTGGGAGGGTATTTTGGGCATTTCACAGTGACTATTTTTCGATTTCTCAATCAAATTATCTAGAAAACTCAATTTTGAGGGGGGTTTCTTCTTTGTGTTTTTCCAAAAAATGTCATCTAGGCCCTCAAAAATCCACTTTTTCCCGAAAAACCCCTACTGCCAGGTTTTTGGGTTGCATCTTACTGCCTACTTCACATCTAACCGGTTAGAAGGGGTTATCTAAACGGTTAGATGACTTGGGGCAGTGTCTTGGTTGTGTTTTTTTGGCCTTCTAACCGGTTAAATAGGTCATCTAACCGATTAGATGTTCTTGGGTTGGTACTTTTTGACCGTTTTGCCCCTGTTTTTTCCTCATCCGGACTCCAAATCAAGTGATTTTTGAGTCTAAGTTTATTAATTTTTTGTTGTCTTTTCAATGGTGTGCTCGGTGGCACCCACTTTTAAGCTGGAAATGACATTTTTTCCCCTAGGTTCATTCTTGTTCGTTTTTGAAACGTTACTTCCGCATTTGTTTCCTTTGGGTTTCGTGACCTCGTTGAGGGTCACATTGATGTCTTAGAGTCATGTTGTATCTTTAGAGACCGTTGTTTATTTTTTGTTTCCGCATTTCAGATCCGTTATCGGGTCATCTTTCAGTTCATCACTGACGCACCGGGTTGAAAAACTTGGGCCGTCACACTACTCCAGTTCTATCTCATAATCAACCTCTCCCTTCCTCTGTTGTACACCTTTAGTACATAGCTGAAAGCCTAATTGGTTCTCCCAATTTCCCTCTATGTTTTCCCCTTCAAGAACTATTCCGTGTGCCTCTGTTTTTCCCTCTCCAGACTATTACGTGAATAGGGTTTTCAACCCTAACAGACTATACTGTTCTATATATAGGCCTTTATTTAACCTACTTGTAATTTCAACTAATTTAAGTCGGCTACTTAATCTTCAGAAAACCCTAACCTAAACTATATACCCAACCATATAAAATAAAAACCAAATTACTCATATAACAATACAGTCATTTAAACCACCAATTACTCAAATAATTAAATTAACTCATAATTAACCAATTAAAAATACAACCAATAAAACAAGTTGATCGGTTGAGAATTCGATCTATAATAAATCAATCTTCGCAATAGCACGAATCATTGTAAAATAGGGCTATTGGTCGGGTAAGTCGAACCACTGGGACTGCGCTAATCTATGGCAACCTAAGTGTCTAGAGTCTTTTTAGAATGATACGGGGTGTTCATAGAGGATTTGTTGGTTGTCACTTAAGCTATGAAATTAAGGTGCATAAAATAAAAGCTTGCAAGAATTTAAAGGAGATGAAATACAAGTAAAGAGGACTAGGAAAGTGAATCCGCCTCCATCCCTATACACATGCTAGATTAGAGCTAAATTGGGGGAAAAAATATATATGATGGTCAAGAAATATATAGCAACACATAGTTTTAATATAATCAATAAGATGTACATTAAATCTCAAGCAAGCATGCTCCATCAAAGGTGAACATGTTTAGACTACCTAACTAAGGTGTAGCTTAACCACATTTACTTGAATGAAAGATTATCAAGCCCTAGATAAAATGATGAAGCACATGAAGGTAAGAAATAAGCATAAACCATCAAAGGCATCACCTAAGCAATGATCTATCAAAGTACTTATCAACATGCCATTAAACCATTTCATAACCTTGTCTCCATTCTCACCATGAAAACTCAAGCAATACGATTAATATAAGACATCATCTAAAACAAGATAATCAACTTAAAGAAATCATCCATACAAATATTAACATTCATTACAACAAATGAAGTGCTATTGGTTATGAAAAGACCATAGAAAATACATTGTAATCCCCAAAATAGAGCTATACTAGATCATGCCTACAAGGGAGGAGCTTCATCACCTCCCTAGATGAAGAATTAGTTACACATGGAAGCCCTAGAAGAAGGAAGAAGCTTGGAAGATCCCTCCATTTTCGAGCTCCCTATTCTTGGCCACAAGAACTCTATCTTCTCCTCCCCTTTCTCTCTCTAAAAATCTTGGCAAAATGAGATATGATATGTTATGTGTGGTTCCCCTCACCTTGTAGACATCCTCTCCACCAAACCCTACTAAACAAGGCCCTCCTTTTCTTTTCAAAAGACATCTCCAACCAATTCATAAAGATAGAAATCAGAATTAAGGGAATCAAGGTGCAAGTGGGCTGAAATGATGGTTCCCGAATAGCATTCTGCCCAATTATCAAGCGCTCGAAGTAAGCCCTTCGAGCGCTCGAAGTTTCATCAGCTTGCACTCTTCCACTTGATCTACTTTGCACTACTTTGGTAAAATGGCCATAACTTTCTGCTCCAAACTCCAAATGACAAACCGTTTAAAGCTTTAGAAAGCTAATTCAAATATCTAAGTACACCATGTTTTAATGGAAGTCCAGTTCTCAAGTTTGGTGGGTCTAAAATGAAGATCAAAGTTGAACTTCACTGCTGCTAGGCTGTTCCGCGCACCTTTGGTAAAAATGACATAACTCTTTGCTCCGAACTCCAAATGAGGCAAACTTTATGTCTATGGAAATCTGACTCATAGTCCTTCATATTTCATGTTTTACTAAAGACCAAATTTGCACATACAAAGGGTCAGAATTGGAGGTCAAATTCTGATGGAAAATGAACCGGCACCCGCGCTGTTACAGCCTTGCACCAATTTGCTACTAGCAACCTGAAATGATTTAGCTCGGCCCGAAGATGGGGAAATTCTTCCTAGAACTTTTTGCATAGAGTTTCATGAGTCCCATGGATCATTCATCTTGGCCAAAATGAAGGTCCTTGGCAACGGCGTGCTTTGATTCTTTAAGAACTCGTCAAAGCATCTCTTTTAACTCTCTTTGGGGAACCAACCTGAAAATAAACAAAAGCAAACAAATGAAGCCAGAATATGCAATATGATAAAATAATGGACTTAACTAATGCAAATAAGGGCGCTTGAATATGCAATATTCGGCGCTTATCACAAGTACAGTTAAATAATTAATTTAAAGAAATACACCAATACAATTAAACAATTTAATTAAATAAACACAATTAATCAATTAAGAAAAAACACATAAGGCATGTAAGTCACATAATTAAATAAAAATGCAATAAAAATCAAAATTAAATTCCTATTTTATCCTTTTGAAAACTAGGGGTATTACACAAGGTCAACGAAGTCGAGTGGGAATGAAATAAACAATAAAAGCCTAGAGAGGCAAAAATCAAACAAAACCTACAAGGCAACTTCATTTTGATCGGCCAAAATTGAGCTTTGGTTGGCCGAAGTGAGCCAGGAAAAGAAAAGAAAAGAAATGAGCCTTCATTTTGGTCGGCCGAAATGACAAACCGGTCGACCAGTTTGTGGCTCAGAGTTGAAATTGGCTACTGGAATTGAGTTTTTACTATGCAATTAAATACAAAAAGTCATCGGTCGACAGAAATGGCATTTTGGTCGGCTGAAATGACTCGAGAAAGTGTATATGAACCTACCATGCACCAAAAATGGAGAAAAGTTCCTAAGTCTCATATGAATCCCCCATAGTATGATCAATTTAAGTTATATGCTATTGTGTGATGATGTGAACATACACACAAGTGTAATATGGCATTTTAAACATGCTACAATGGCCTATGGCCTTATTATAATTCATTTACAAATTTTGACATGCTAAACCTCCAAAGTTAGGAAAATTACATTTTTAGGTAAAAACATAATACCACATGAACTTAAATGTAAACTAAGGATAATTGGCCCTTAGCCACAAATCATATACATCAAATGTGCCACAAAAAGTGTACTTATGTACACATTACATATTTAGAATAAATATACAAGTTTTGTCATAAGACGCTACAAATCAGCCAAGGCAAATGCAACCTCCAAATCTTGAATTCCTGTACCTGAAAAATGTCACCGGCAACTTTGGGGTGAGTAACATAAAGCTACTCGTAGGAGATGAGCATGCAAAGACCTAACGTTTTACAAGATTATCACATTAACATGAAATAATTCAAAAAGGTCATTGATGAGAGCTGAATATTGCATATTCGAGCCCCTAAATATACGTATGTTAAGACCTAAAGTGATACTTCTATCCATTGTTAGACTGATTTCTATGTATTTCGTGTTTGTAGGTACTTTCCCGAAGAAACGGTTAAAATCAGGCTTTTATGATGAAAAGAATGATAATGAAGCTTACCGCATCGTTGCCGGTCATCCGAAGTAAGCCAAGAGTCAAAATAGTGAAGTTTGGAAGAAGTTAGAATCCAAAGCTCGAGCCTAAGCATTGAAACTCGAGCCTTGCACCTTCAGGCTCGAGCCAGAATAAAGGATGCTCAAGCCTAACCATAGGGTGCTCCAGCCTTGACCCTTAAGCTCGAGCACGAGGCGTCGGAATTTGAAGGAATTGATTTCCAAGCTTTCAGACTTCGTTCCAAGCTTCAGGGATCGAGCACTAGCATCTAAAGCTCAAGCCTACAGCCCTAAAGCTCGAGCCCAACACCTTATGATCGAGCACCATGAAGAGATGATTGAGCACCATTAATAAAAAGATGTTCTGGATAATTTTTACTCCCACCCCAGCTTTGAGGCTCGAGCACGAATCAAAAGGATCGAGCACCAACACTTCGGGCTTTGGAACCCACTTTAGTATTTTAGCCGTAACTTTTGACTCAAAACTCCAAATTGAGCAAACTTAGTGGCTTTAGAAAGAAGACTCGAAGCTTAATATTTTTGTCTCTAATAGCTATCTCCAAATTCACACTCTAAATGGGTTAAAATCGCGTTGCAAAGTCAGAAAAAGTTGCTGACAAGTGATGCGCGAGCCTGAACCCAAATGCTCGAGCCTGGGACTCTGAAGCTCGAGCCTGGATGTTTTGAAAGTCGTAAATACATACGAGAAATGCCAAAAATCATCATTCTTTGTTTCCTTATGGGCCTGGATTACCCTATAAGACCTAAAAGCCCGTCCAACCCTTATTAGAAGTTAATTCATCTATAAAATAAGGCATAAGGCAATCATATCATATCTCATCAATCTATTGTCTCATATCTCTCTCTCACGGCGGCTTTTAGGGTTTTGAAGAAGAAGATCCCAAAGGAGTTTTGGCGGTCCATGGCGATAAAGACCACGACAACACAGATGATATATTGCGTCGTCATGAGGAGCTAATTCCTATCTTAGGGCATTGATGTAGCCCGAATTTGAATACTATGGTTTGATTGTTCTATACTTTGGGAATTTAATATATTATGTATTTTGATTGCATGATTTTGGGCAATTACTTAATTCAATTGGTGTTTAATTAATTAATAGTTTTTGAATAGTTATTACCTTGTCTTAGATATAACTGCTCTTAAATTATATTCAACCCATTCTTATTGGACGATATCTGGCGGAGCCCTGTTGGACATAAGAATGAAGATCATGCAATGGTGTTCAAATGTATTTTGTGAATGAATGTTTTCATAGTCTATGCCTAGGGAAAACAAGTTATACTGCAAAATTAGTTAGAAATAGGTAGGTAGATAACTCGTGCGAACTGAAGATAGGTTATTATTAATTGAAATTCATGAAACATCTTTCTTTAAATTTGAATTAAATGAATGTTATTGAGTTTAATTCCATATTACACATAATTATTAAAATCCCAAGGTTGATAGTTGACCATAGTATGAGGTTCGTGGTGAAGTCAATCCCTAAGTATTTCTTCTCTTAATCTAAATCCTTTTATTCCGTTTATTTTCTTATATATTATTAAATTGCAACATAACACACAAATCAAATCTCTTTCTAAATTAAAATAGTATTAATTGAAAACTTGATAAACCACCATAATCCTTGAGGTTCGACACCTTCAACATAGCCCTATCCTACAAGGATTCGTTCTATTACGAGTGGTATTTTATTATTAATAAATAAAACACACATCAATTTTTGGCGCCGTTGCCGAGGACTGTGTCACGGATTTATTAAGTTCGAAATTAATTCTAGTTTAATTTGTAGTTTAGGACTTTGTATATATTTTTCTTTTGATTTTTTTGTTTTTGTTTCCAGGTGCAAGATTTTAGGCACGGGAGCAACAAAGTAGAAGGAATAGAATTTTCTAAACCTTTTGTGAGTTTTTCTTACTCTTATCCTTGCACTTATTTTTGTTGTATATTATTATTATTATTTTATGTTGAAGCGGATTGAGCGTGAATGGAGGAATTTTAGATCCAGGTTATAGGGATCATTACATCCCTTCTACTTATAACCCTGCATCATGTTTTGTTCCATATGAAATTGAGTCTAATTTGTTACAAGCATCATTATCTTATTATGGACTTGATTATTCTTTTTATCTTCCTTATAAACACTACCCTCCCCAACAATTCTATAATGAATCAACTTCATCACCTTCAAGGTACTCGCCTGGATTTGAAGAAAAAGCATTAGTTGCTTTTGCTAAATTTATAGAAATTTACCCACTTGTTCATTCTCATTCTCAAGCTATAGCCAAATTAGAGGCTCAAGTTGAGCAAATAATAAGTATTCTATCTCGTCAAGAGGAAGAGGAAGTGGCAAGTCAGCCAGTAGCCAATCCAATAGAGCATAACATGATTGATGAGGATATTCGTTGTGAGTTAGATCATAAATCTATTCAGGCCATCAATACCTTAGAGAGTGAGGAGAATGTGACTCATTTAGAGGAAGAAAAAAAGGATGAAGAGAATGAGTTTCCTAAAGATCCAATTGATTCTTTGAAAGATACCGCCTTGCTAAATAACATAGGAAATAATTCTTTGATATATTTCAAGAGCACAACAATGATGCAAGGCAGACCACTATTGATTTTGTTTTCAAGACCGTGGATGAAGGGAATGATATTTAATATTCCATTTATTTTGAAGTTATTTTTCTGGAAGACGATTTCATTTTTGTAAATGAGGAAGTAATGGGAAAAATTGATAAGAGATTAAATGTGGATGTTCTATATCCCATTTTTTATAGTTTTGACTAGCGAGTCACCCTTACGTTTGCAAAAGACGTTAAACTTAGCACTTGTAGATTAGTTTATTTTCATTTTTGTTTTAATTTTAATTTTCTTTTTCTTTTAATTTTATTTTTTTCTATATTATCTTTTTAGTTATTTTTTTTTAGATTAGTTTATTTTTAATTTTCTTTTTATTTATTTATTTATTCTGAGTTTTTCTAGGTTTTTAGTGTATTTTTCTTTTATTTTTCGATTAGGTTAGTTTAGGTTTGTTTTTATAAAAAGAAAAAAAAAAAATAGGTTAGTTTCTTTGTGTATTTTGTATTTTTATTTTTTAGATTAGGTTAGTTTGGGTTTGTTTTAGTTATATATATATATATATATATATATATATATATATATTTGATTGACTTGTGCATAATGATATATATTTGTTTTACTCCATATACTTGATACTCTGATGTATGTTGTGGAGTGTGATTATTTTGTTAGGTACAAAGGACTAAGCTTGGGGGTGAGGTGATGATTTCATTCCTCTGAGCTATCAATTCTTGATCCTTGCTGGTTCTGCGTATTTGGTAATGTCTTTCTGACTCTACATCTGTTTTCACACATTGAGGACAATATGCATCTTAAGTTTGGGGGTAAGGCAGTGCCTTTTAAAATTTTGTTGTTGATATATTGTGCACAAGAGTATGTAATTTAATTGTTTAAGCATTATTTTAAATCTGTTGATTGTTGTGATGTCTATATGCAGTCTGATATTGGTTTAAGATGTCTTGTATGCCGAATTCATGCTAAATAAGGATTTTTAAAATTGATAACATTTGGTGGCCTGTGGTCCACTTTGTCAGGATAGTTATAATTTGATGATTTAGATTCTTAGAATACTTCACTTTGCACATGTTCACACTTGCATGAATTCTGTGGGGTATAAACTTGAAGTCTTATTCTGATTTGTGTTAAATTGAAATGAGCAGGTGAATTTGATGATTTTGAAAACCACGGTATATAAAAATATATATTTTGAAAGAAAAAATGGTATGTATGCAATGAAAAAAATGAAAAAAAAGTTTTTCACAAATGTGAAAGGAACAAATGAAAAGAGAAAAAAATGGTCAAGTTTAGGTCTGTACCTAGAATGCTTGAAGAATTAAGTCCTTAGGGGTGTTTCAACACCTAATGCCCTAAGACCATCTAGTTTGGGAGTCAATGGTTGAAAGTTTGTTACATAAAAAGTTTAGGTTGCCTAGATTACTTGAGCAATTAGGTTTGTAGGGGTGTTTTAACACCTAATGCCCTAAAGCCATCTGGTTTGGGAGTCATTGGCTGAAAACTCGTTACAAGAGTGATTTAGAAAGCTTAATAGACTTGAGCAATGCATAATACCCTTTTGACAAAAAAAAAAAAAAAAAAAAAAAAAAAAAAAAAAAAAGTAGAAAAATAATTGAGTGATAAATGAAATAAATGCATACCTGTAGAAAATTAGAAAAAATACCTTGGGGATCAGAATTTGAAAGGTTTACTTGTGAATTGAGGGATAACATGAGTTAGATGTAAGTATGGATAGTAAGCCACATGTTTAAAATTGTAAGTTCACTATTAAAAAAGATTTTGGGGATCGAGATTGTTAAATATATGATTAAACTGACATATGGGGACCATGTCTACTGATATAATATTGAGAGTTAGAGATTTTTCATGTTTAATATTGTTCCTTATACTTGTTGTAGTTGACTGATTGATGCATTGCTAGGACATTATGATATAAAAACAGGTTTGAATGAGCTTATCGTGCAATTAAGGCACTGATTTGAGAAGTCTGTGAGTATCTTCACTGGAAACCTTCACGAGACTACAACTCATCCACTAGGGGTAACCTAGAGGTTCAAAGGCTTGTTGCATAAGCTAAATGCAACCGTCATTCCCATGAAAGTGGCTTTTTAGTTCTGTATTGCTAAGGGACTAGCAATATGTAAGTTTGGGGGTGTGATGAGCATTGAATATTACAAATTCGAGCCCCTAAATATACGTATCTTATGACCTAAAGTGATACTTCTATCCATTATTAGACTAATTTCTATATATTTCGTGTTTGTAGGTACTTTCCGTAACAAACGGTTAAAATCGGGCTTTTATGATGAAAAGAATGATAATGAAACTTACTGCGTCATTGCCGGTCATCCGAAACAAGTCGAGAGTCAAAATAGTGAAGTTTGGAAGAAGTTAAAATCCAAAGCTCGAGCCTAAGCATTGAAGCTCGAGCCTTGCACCTTCAAGCTCTAGCCTGAACAAAGGATGCTCGAGCCTGACCATAGGGTGCTCGATCCTTAACCCTTAAGCTCGAGCACAAGGCATCGGAATTTAAAGGAATTAATTTCCAAGCTCCCAGACCTCATTCCAAGCTTCATGGATCGAGCACTAACACCTAAAGCTCGAGCCTACAGCCCCAAAGCTCGAGCCCAACACCTTGGGATCGAGCACCATAAAGAGATGATTGAGCACCATCAATAAAAAGACGTTCTGGACAATTTTTGCTCCTAGAGCTCGAGCCTTAGCTTTGAGGGTCGAGCACGAATCTAAAGGATCGAGCACCAACACTTCGGGCTCGAGCATGGTTGAAAACTCTGAACCTGCTTTAGTATTTTGGCCATAACTTTTGACTCAGAACTCCAAATTGAGCAAACTTAGCAGCACTAGAAAGAAGACTTGAAGCTTAACGTTTTTGTCTCTAATAGCCATCTCCAATTCGCACTCTAAATGGGTCAAAATCTCTTTGTAAAGTCGGACAAAGTTGCTGACAGGTGATACTCGAGCCTGAACCCAAATGCTCGAGCCTGGGACTCTGAAGCTCAAGCCTGGACATCCCGGAAGTCGTAAATACATGCGGGAATGACCAACAATCATCATTCTTTGTTTCTTTATGGACCCAGATTACCCTAGAAGACCTAACAGCCCGTCCAACCCTTATTAGAAGTTAATTCTTCTATAAAAGGAGGCACAAGGCAATCATATCATATCTCATCAATCCATTGTCTTATATATCTCTCTCACGGCCGCTTTTAGGGTTTTGAAGAAGAAGATCCCAAAGGATTTTTGGAGGTCCATGGCGATGCGTCTTTGAGGTTCGACACCCTCAACATAGCCCTATCCTACAAGGATTAGTATTAATTGAAAACTTGATAAACCACCACAGTCCTTGAGATTTGACACCCTCAACATAGCCCTATCCTACAAGGATTCGTTCTATTGCGAGTGGTATTATATTATTGATAAATAAAAACACACATCAGTCATGCCACCTAACGTCTTTATCAAAAGTGAGACCCAAGGAGCATCATAAGCTACCTTAAATCATTTATAGCATAAATCACATCATTTATGCAATTCAAACAGCATAGAAGCATGTTATACATGGCAACATGATATAGATTCTCAAAGTTATCAACTTGAAATCTAAAATGTGAAAACCACTAAAGTGGGTCATGCCACCTAACGTCTATGTTCCAAAT
Organism: Cornus florida; assembly: GCF_030987335.1. Taxonomy (NCBI): domain Eukaryota; kingdom Viridiplantae; phylum Streptophyta; class Magnoliopsida; order Cornales; family Cornaceae; genus Cornus; species Cornus florida. The sequence goes on from NW_026775577.1 coordinate 71,116,155, forward strand.
GAATTTACAGGATCATTCCTAAGCTACATTTGAATAATATAGCATGAATGTACTTAACAACTTCAAAATTTGCAATGATTCATTAAAAATTATAATGCCTAAATGTACTTAACAACATCAAAATTTGTAATGATTCATTAAAAATCATAATGCCTAAATGTACTTAACAACATTAAAACTGCAATGATTTATTAAAAATCATAATGCATAAATGTACTTAACAACATTAAATCGCCAATAACCAAAACCAAAGTTACAATTAAACATTAGTTGTCAACTTGGAATTGAATGCGAAATTAAATAGTGGAAGACTTGGACATCAAATCTCGGAGTAAAACCGAGACCTAAACGGCTATTCCGGGCACAAAACCACTTGGAATACCACCTTAGTGCACACTATAAATTGGGGAGACCTCATACCTCCCGCATTAGAGGCAAACTCTAGTCATGTCAAAGTAACAAGGTCCCAAGCGACTCCAAAATCAATAAATAAGTTCACAACTTATACATAATTAAATAATGCATGAAACCACCTTCCATGCACAAGTAGGTCGAAACCACACAATCCATGTCTTAGGGTTTCAATTCTAAAATGGCATATATAATGTCAAAAACGAAGTGTGCAATTCATTACACAAGACAATAATATATTCAATATTGGAAACATGTTCTCATGAATATAAATTTAACAACAAAGTTATTCAATGGTTAAAGCACCACCAAGTGAATACACAACAAGTCTAAATCCATGATTTATACATAGAAACAACTTCTAAAATATAATTAAATCCATGGAACAATTAGATAGAATTTAATTAAATAAAAAATAATTAAATTCTCTAGATTTCAAATCAATTCCAAATAGCCTCAAATTAATGTATGTTAAAGAACATAGCATAGCCATCAACAATATCAAGTTAAAAATCCAATTAAATGCTAAAACACTTAAAATAAAATTAATTAAACTAATTAATTAATTTTCTCTAGATTTTAAAACAACTCCAATGTCCTCAATTTAACATAGATTAAAGAACATACCAAGGCCTATTTTAACATCACATTATAAGTTGATTTCATGCTAGTTACAACCATGTGAATTAAACTTTCATAAAAGAAAATTATTAAATAAAAGTCTCAATACTTATTCAAATACTCCCAATTTAATATATATTAATAAACATATTAAGGCCTAATTTAATAGCATGCCACAATTTAATTCCATCACATATATAACCATGTGAATTAAATCTTGCGCAAAGAAAATAATTAAATTAAATTATAGATTATGAACCAAAGCATGCATACAAGTTATGTAAGCATCAATAGCATGCAAGACAACAAAAATATAAACCAATAACATCCCCTACCTCAATTTGAAATGAAAATCTCAAAAGCCACCAAAATGAAACAGCTCCGAATCCAACGATACTCCTAGGTTATGTCAGGGACAACAAGGTGAACATTAAACACTAAGGAGGTTATAACAATATTCAAACTTGGCTTCAAACCTGAACTCAAAAAATGGCCGAAAACGGATTCTAATAAGGAGGAAGGAAGATCTCACCAAGACTTACAATAAACGCTAAGGCACTGCGACATTTATCACGAGGGAAGCGGCTGAAAAAAGAAGAAGAAGAGTGGCACCACAAGGCTGCCATGGATGGCAGGCCAAGGGAGGGAGGAAGAAGAAGAAAAGTCCACTTTTTCTTATTTCACCTCCTATTTATAGAAAAACCCTAAAAGTTCCCTGAACGGGTCCCACCGGGTCCAGAAAAGTAGAATTTAAGTTGTAATGACCTGGTCATTTCCTTCCTTTCATTTTTCCTCAGAATTTTACGAATGAATTTTTTTCGTTGAAATTTTTTTTCTGAGTTCAACTTCTTGTTGCTTAGTGTCGTCTCAAGTGCTCGAAAATGGTTTCTGAGACTCTTTCCTTTGGATTTACAACTTTCTTTGAGGACCGAGTCATTTCCACATTTTTCGTTTTTCGACACTATTCATGTTTCGTCCTTTTCCCTGTTTTGTCCTCTTCCCTATTTTGTCTTTTCCCCCTTTGTCATTTTATTGGCATAACCTCACTCCTTGTGTTCGGAGTTGGTTTTTGACTTCACGTATCATCATTCTAAGTAGTTTCCATGAAATACGTATCTTTACTTTTGCAGAAAAGTACTCTACTTGCTCCTGGTGTCCATAGGGGCATGGATGCATAGTTTTTCAGAATCTTTTTCTTTTCTTGGGGTGCTTTTCATAAATATCTTTTGCAGATATTTTATTTCAGGGGTATCTAAGAAAATATCTTTTGGAAGATATTTTCATTCTGGGGCAGTTTCGCAGTTAACCCTTTTTGTAGGGGCCATTTTGTAATTAACGAAAGTTATTGCAAAATATCTCATCTAGAGCCTGGATCCTCGTACGGGATTCATTTTCACATTTCGTCGAGTCATGTACTCTTATAATTTCCTTCTGGTCATTTTTCTCCAATTTCAGGGTTTCTAGATGCCGTCGAACTTGTTTGGAGCATATCTCTCTGCTCGGGACTCAGTTTTTAATGCTGTTTCTATTTTTGTTCATATTTTCTCATTTAGAATCTTTTTCGTTCATGGAGTTTTTCCGTTTGAGCGCGTTTGCTCAAAATCCACTTTTTCGGACCCGACGGGACCCTTTCGGGGCACTTTTTAAGATTTTCTATAAATAGGGGGTCTTAAGTCAAAAGGTCAGAATTCCATCATCCTTTTCACCCTCTTGGAAGGAATCCATGGGAGCCTAAGGGGCTGCCTTCATTCTTTCTTCTCCTCCACTTGATTTTCTTAGTGGAAACTCTTCGGCCTTAACGTTTATCGTTCCCCTCGACGTACTTTACCTTTCCCCCTTATTAGAATTCATTTCTGACCGTTTCTTGAGTTCAGGTTTGAAGTCAAGTTGTGATTTTGATGGGGCTTCTTGTGGGTTTATGTAGATTGTGTTGTCCCCGACAAAACCCTTCGATATCGTCGGATTCGGAGCACGTTTTTTTTTCTGTGGGCTTTTGAGATTTTCATCTCAAAATGAGGTAGGGGATGTCTTAGGTTTATAATATCGTTGTATTGATTGTTTTATAAGCATATACAACTTATGAGCATGCCTTGTTCAAGTTTTTAGAATTTAAATAATGATGGTATATAGTTTAGAATTAAATTATGGCATGCTAGTAATTTAGGTCTTGGTATACTTGTTGAAATATATTAAATTTGGGGCATTTGAATAAGAATTGCAAAACTTATTTAATATTTTTCTTTTGTAAAAGATTAATTCACATAGTTGTATCAAGCATGAAATCAACTTGTAATGTGATATTAAAGTAAGCCTCGGTGAGTTCTTTAACATATGTTAAATTGAAGGCATTTGGATACGTTTGAAAATCTAGAGAAAAATTAATTAATTAACTTAATTAATTTTATTTTAAGTGTGTTAGTCACTTAAATTGATATTAGATGTAATAGGTTGATAATTCCTTGAAATGTAGTCCGTTTAATTACCTTGTGAACATGTTACTAACTTGTTGTAGAATTAGTACTTGTGGGCTCCAAAGATAGTGATTTGACTTAGCATGATATGTGATATCATTGTCTTCAATAGCTTGTTTAAATATATCTTGTGTAGGTATATAGCTTGTTAGAATATTACAATTGCTTACCTTGAAAGTTTGTTACTAAATTATAGCTTATTCAGTACTTGTGGCCTAGGATGGTAATGTGGTTCAATTGTTGTAAAATATTCTTGCTTTGTGTATAAATTGCATAATAGAGACTTAACATGTCATATGCTATCTAGACTTGAATTCTAGGACATGGTTTGTGTGGATTCAACCTTATTTGTGCATGGAAGATGGTTTTATGCATTATTGAATTTAATATAAGTTTGGTCTAACTTATTGATTTTGGTATAAGTTTTGAACTTATTAATTTTGGTAAGTTGGTAAGGACATATTTCATGTGATGGCTAGGGTCTGACTCTAGTATGGAGACAAGAGTCTTCTAAGTCATAAGTGCGTACTAGGTAGTACCTTGTGGGTCGTAATTACCCGTTATAACTTATTCATATGCACACTAGGTAGTGCCTTGTGGTTCGTAATTACCCAGAAACACTTGCTTGGTCTAGAGACCGCATGTCCTACTCTTTCCACTCCTTGATTTCGCATTCCATTCTTAGTTGTTAATCATAGATTACTTATGACTTGTGAATTGGTGTATGTCATGTGTATTTGGATATTATTTAGTATACTTGAAACTATATACTTGCTACGTATTTTTAAACCTCATTTAGCATACTTGAACTTGTAACCTTGTTGGAGTGTCTAAACTCTATTTAGTATTTTTATGCTTAGTATGCTTGTTTTGTGTAATCGGATTTCACTTTAGTATACTTATGCCAAGTATACTTGTCTTATGCATACTTATTAAGCTTAGTATACTTGTGCTTGTATACTTGATTCATGAGTACTCTATATTTATATCGGATACCTGTGTATGCATGTTAGATATTGCTTATCTTGTTTAACATGACTTAGGGTACTTGAACATGTATGTTTGTACGTCATGTATCATGTTTTATTATGGTTTAGTGTACTTGAGTATGTATACTTGTATGTCGTTGTTCAATTCAATTGCATAAGTAGCTTAGGATGCTCCCTGAGTCTTATTTTGACATAGACGTTAGGTGGCATGAGCCCTTTAACATGTTTCACCTTAAGGTGATATAATTGTAAAATGCTAGGTCGATGCATGTTCATCTCCTACGAGTAGCTTTATGTTACTCACCCACGTAGTGGGGACATTTTTCAGGTATAAGAATCAAGGTTCGAGATTTTCATATTGCTTAGATGATTTGTAGCCTTGAAGGTTTCAATTCTTGTAAAAGTTGGCATGAAATTCCATTTTGTAGCTTTATTTGTCTAAATTTGTATTCTTTGATTCATATACGTAAAGTGTACTTAAGTACACTCGTTTTAATGTATTGGACATGTATAAAATGAGGTCGGAGGCCAATGACATCTATCTTGTATACCATGCACTTTTGTTTTCAAGGTTTATTATGAAAATATTGAGAAATGCAAAGTCATTGCTTCATAACTTTTGCATCGAATGTGGGAATTTCATTCCATTTCTTTCATAGGGTTTCTATGATCATGCATGAGGTAGGGCCATGGGCCAAACACCATTTCCCTCTAGGTTTTGTATTTTAGTTCCATTTATTGCATTTTTAGGCATTTTTGGCCGTTGAGAGGTCATATTTTGCATTGGGCTCATTTTGAGACCGCGGACCATTGGGACGCGTCCTAAATGTCTTTTTACGTTTGCGTGCATGTCCACATTGCATAAAACTCTTGAGTTTAAACTTTGGAATTATTTTTGGGCAATTTTATAAGTTTTTATGCAAAAACCTTGCATTGGGGTGTCAATTGAGTTCCTCTTTGGTTTTATATGTTTTAGATGCTTGAATGAGGCTAGGAAATGTTTTTAAACGTGTTTGGATCATGTAGAAAGCATGTAGAAACTTGGAGATGGACCAAGCACCATTTCCACACATTGCAGTAGTTTTTCATAGCACCAGTAGGTGTGTTGATCGGCTGATGGAGCTTCATCGATCGGCTGACGAATCCCTCAAGACCATTCTAGTAGCCTTTTTGGGATTTTAGGGATTTCAATCAGCTGACCATGGGGGTTCGGCCAGCCGATGGTTGAGTTTCGGCTGGCTGATGGTTACATTTTAGTCGGCTAATTCTCCCTGGAACTACCCCTTCTCTTCTTCTCTTGGATAGTCTTGTTGTTCCAACTTTGGAAGACCATATCTCTTTTATTTCTTATCCAAATTGGTTCATTCTTGAGTCTAAATTCAAGAGTTTGTAGTTAGCTTTCCAATTGTGCCAACCATTCATCAAAACTCCACTTGTAGTGAGAGTTATTCCAGTTCTAGTAAAATAGTGTCGAGGTATGTCTTAAACGGGGGAAAGCCACTTTGTTTTAAATTCATATCTTTTCCGTCTAGACTCAGAATCAGGCGATTCTTGAGTCTAACTTTGTTTATTTTTCGTTGTTTTTCCAATGGTGTGCACGGTGGGACCCATTTTAGTGTGAAATGACCATTTTGGCTTTGGTTTATTTCTTTTCGAGTTAGGCATTCTTGCTTCATTCGTTGGCTCAACTGAGTTCCGTGGCTTCATGGGGAGTCACTTTGGTGCCTTAGGGATGACGTATATCTTTTGAGGCCATTTTGCTTCTTTCGCTTCTGCATTTTGGATCCGTTATCGGGTCATCTTTTGGTTCATCATAGGACACACTGGGTTTAAAAATCCAGGGTCGTCACATGAGTAGACGCACTTAAACGACAAAACACTATGAACAAAAAAGAACCAAAATGAGATAAAATAAATAACAAAAGAAACAACGTCGAAAATTGAGTCCCTAGTAAAAAAATATGCCCCGAACAAGTTCAGCGGTAATTGGGGTCAGAAACCCTAAAACTGGGAAAAATGACCAGAAGACAATTCTAAGAGTACAACTCAACAAAAAGTGAAAATGAATCCCGCACGAGGATCCAGGCTCAAAATGATGCATTTTGCAATAACTTTCATTAATTGCACAATGGCCACTACAAAAGGTGATAATTGTAAAACTGGCCCAGAATGAAAATATCTTCCAAAAGATATTTTCTTATTAACCCCTAAAATAAACATCTTAAAAAGATATTTATGGAAAACACCCCAGGAAAGAAAAATATTTCTAAAGAATCCTTTCATCCATGCCCCTGCGGGAAAAAGAGACAACTGACGAGCTTTTCTCCAAAAGTAAAGCTACGCGTTTCGAGGAACTCAACTGGAATGAAAACTCATGAAGTCAAAACTCAACTTCGAACATGAAAAGTGAGGTTATGCCAACAAAGTGACAAACGGGGAAGAAGACAAAAAGTGAATAGTGTCCAAAAAATAAAAATGTGGAAATGATGTGGTCCTTTAAGGAAATTGTCAATCTAAAGGAAAGAGTCTCGGAAACCATCCCCGAGCACTCAAGATGGCACTAAGTGATGAGAAATCAAACTCAGAAAAGAAAAGATCAATGAAATATATATATATATATATATATATATATATATATAACCATAAAAATCTGAGAAAAAGGAAAGGAAGGAAAATGACCGGGTCATTACATCATGCTTATTGCACTTGCATTAAGAATGCCATGTTGTTATATTAAAGTGCAATTAAGATTATGTTGATGAGAAAAGATGCGCGGGAAAAGGGAACGAGAAGAGGTTAAATGAAAGTTTTAATAAAAAGGAATCGGATTTCGCGGGTCTGGTGCTAACTTGACCTAGAGGGAGCGCGGTTCGGTGTAGGTCGTGAAAAAGTTGATACTAGGCGCCAAATGGTTGCTGGACTTGGAACCAGGGATAGTTATCAATCTCGCCTCGGTAAAGTCGGTTAATGTTTTTTTTTTTTCTTTCTAAGTGTGAGTTTGGGGTCGGTAGAGACCAAGTTTAGTGCCGGTAAAGGCCAAGTTTGGGGCTGGTCGAGACTAAGGTTGGGAATCATAGGGCATTGCATTGCATTTTATGCATACTCATATTGAAATGCCAAAATGATATTTTTGGGTTTGTTTTGTGAATTAAATGTTATAAAATCCCCAATATATGATCCCGATTCTCTTTTATTCCTAATGTGTGTTGTGCGCCTTAAGGGAGTCCAAAGTTGACGCCTTAGGCAACTTCTACTGAGCTTCCATGCTCACCCCTTCTCCTGATATTTTTCAGGTTATGATGAAGATGTGGTTGATGACGAGCCCTTATATGTGTAGTTAATGGTTAACGACATGATTTTGTGAGCCTAGAGATGGATTAGTATTCCATTTTTTTTTTTTTTTTCTTTGGACCCATTTTGTATTTACATTTGATTTGGTAAAGACGTGGTTACGAAATTGTAAATTTTTAAAAATATTGTATTAACATTATAACAATATTCTTCGCCCATACTTTTGCATTAGTAGTATGTTGGGAGTGGTAAATGTAATAATTCTATTTTGGGTATGTAACCCATGATCGTAAAATGTTAACGTTGTTTTGTTTGAGTGGATTATTTAGGGTAGAAATAAATAAATATACATATATGTGTGTGTGTGTGTGTGTGTGTGTGTGTATGGTGTTTTGATTAACAGTTTTAGTGGCATCTTAATGGTATATTTGTGGTGGTTTAGTGGTTGTGTTTCGGGTGGTTTATTGTACTTGATTAGGTAAAAAAAAAACCAATAAATACATGTCTGGGGAGAACCATTCGTGTGTAGCTTCCTACACGTCGACCGGTATCTCAAAATTTTTGGCAGTGAGCAATTTCACTATAGATGACCTAAACCAGTCGACGTCAATTACTCACATGTCGACCGAATGTGCCAAACCAGTCGACGTGTAATGTACTCACGTCTACCGGTTCCTACTACATACATTTGTGATTTAGTTTCCCTTTTTACCCTTTATCACCCATTTATTATTACTAGTATTTACCACGTGACCCAAAATAAATGTTTTAACCACATGTTCGACTATATTACCCCCAAACTTCATCCTAATAATTGGATTTCCTTGGTAAATGACTGTTTTACCCTTTTCGGTTCTTAAACCATTATAATTAAGTTAAACGATCATTTTTGTCCTTGTTGAGTCTTAAAGTATTAATTTATTATGAAATGACCTTAGTACCCCTGCATGTCCTCGGGTTCGGGTAAGAACCCAGTTAGCAATCTGGATCCAGTGGATTTGGGTCGTTACAAATTTGGTATCAGAGTGAAGGTTCGAATACATTTCGAATGACGGGTAGTGGCTTACCTAGATATGGTAGAAGGTTGACTTACATTGATTGCATATTTTGTGTTTAAGTGTTTACTGTTTTAATAAGCATGTAACTTGTTAAGTGCTTACGTGTTTAAATGCTGATATATGTTAAATGCATGGCCATGTAAATGAAATGTGTATGTGATTTTAAGCATGTATATAAAATGTTTAAGTGTGAAAGGCTTATGTGACTAATTAAAATGATTAGACTTTTTAAGCATGATCATTGAAATATGTGTTTACTAGTTAAGTTACTTGTTAATGACAAAAGCATGTTATTCATAATAAAATGGCAAGTAGTGAGCACTGTTTGTGCAAACATGTTTTAAAGGGTAATGTGACGGGTATTTATGCATGGTTTATGTAAGTATATTTAAAGTGAATGGACACAGTTATGTCATGATGTATGTTGCGGATTACTATATGTATATGGATTTATATATACGGTCGAGCATGTGAATGTTACTAGTATTGCATGGTACTTGATACGATGTGGTTTGTCGTGTGGGCTATGACTTGGGTAGTGATAAGCGCCAAATATTGCATATTCAAGTGCCCTTAACTGCATTATTTAGTCTATTTAGCAAGTTAATAAAGTATGTTTTATACACTTTTGTGTTTATTTGTCATTTTCAGGGCTTGTCTCTAAAATGGTGTTAAAAGGGGATATTAAGGCTTTTTAATGGACAAGGAAATTAGCGAGTTATGGAACCAGGCAAAATAAACTTAGAGCCTAAAGATTGTACTCAGCTTGAGAATGAAGTCAGGTCCAGGAAGCTGAGCAAAAAAGAGAAGTCAAAATATGAAGGATTCAGCCTTGCGTCCGGATGCACTTTCCTAGTGCAAATCTTGCGTCTGGATGCCCTTTACAATCCATAATCATCAAATGAAAAATTGAAGAATTTGAAATTCCAGTAGCGTTGTAAATTTATGTCCAGACGCTCAGCCATGTGTCTGGACGCCCGATGCCATAGCCCCGCGAGCCAGCAATGCGCGCACGCCATGAGAGCCATGTACACCTAGCGTTCAGACGCACTTCTTGGCGTCTGGACGCAATTCCCCAGATTTGAAATTTAAAAGAAATTTCAGTTACTTATCTCTCTCCTGCTTACTTGAATGCATGAGTTTAATGGCTTTTTGAGCTAATTCTGCCATAAAGAGGTTATATACACTTGTATAGGGATATCTCTTATATCATATATCAATATAGTTTAGAATTTGAAAATTCCAGAGAAAGAAAATGAGAAATAGCTAGGATTCTTAAGTGTTCTTGGCTTGGGGCTATCATGGAGTTAAAGGTGAAGTATTTCTCTTCAACCATTGGAGTTTCTACCACCACCAGGCTGAGCGAAATCCCCTTCTAAGGGATTAAGGAAGCCTTGATTAAGTAATTGTGTAATTTTGTAATGTAATTTGGGGAAAACTCTTGTGTGTGAAGAGTTTTATGAATAAAGATGTGATGTATTATTCAATTTATGTTTTATTTACATTTAAATTGATACACAATCTAGGCAGAATATATATATATATATATAGGTATATACTCCATGTAATTCTTGTCTTAGAAAGCATGATTATATATTTATACACTTAATATCTTCATATGTGACAGTGAGGATTTATATTCATGAAATGGGATTATTGGCATGTTATACATGAATTTAGATAGATTATGGCAAGGGAAGATGGACCATGCCACACCCTTAGAGTAATGTAGTTAGGTAGATGGTCCATGCCAACCAAATATAGTCTATGCCAGAGGATTGATTTCATGTGCTAAATTTGTAATGTTAAGACTTTGATAGGCCATGCCTAGGGAAGATGGTTCATACCACACCCTAGTTTAGGTGGATGAGCCATGGCAACCGCAAATGGGTTATGTTTGGTCTTAAATTACATGATTTTCTTGAAAATTGTTGTAGTTATTTTATATTTCTACACTTTACACATCACACGTAATTGTATCCCCAAGTTACTTACAAGTATGCATAATTACGAGGTCGTGGTGAACTCAATTCCCTAGCCTCCCTTTTATTATTCTTTAAAATCAATTTAGTTTATTTTAATCTTATGCAAACAAAAAACAAACAAATCAACCATCTTTTGTGACATTAACAAGCACGAAATTAATCTTTGAAACTTGATTGCCATAAGCTTCGCAATCTTCGTGGATCGATACCCCTACTTAACCACTTTCTTAGGTATATATGTTATAGCTAGTGCGGTTTTATTATTGGTAGCTCCACAAGCATATTAGGTAGGTAGGGAACTCGATTGTTCTGGGGTTGTTTAGGTGTTAATTCTTATCGAACGAATGACGTGGGATCCTAGCTCGTGGATTGAGTTATTTGACATGTGTCATTTTAGATCTTCTCATTGCTTTCATAGTGTGGTGCTTGGGGCACGACTTTAGAATGGGTTCATGCTTCATGGCACAATATCCATGTTGTGTGTGAGTTCCATGCATTAGTGTGTGGGGTCTTGTGACCGTGGAGGTCGGGTTTATGACGTGAGACTTTCGTAAGGGATGTGTGATTTTAAGGATTCAGTGCCTGTATTTAAGATTACGATTTGGCGTGGTGGTTCTCTTCGAACTGGGTTGCGGTAAGTGTGATAGAAATTGGCGGAGTCATGAGTATGGTCTAGGGGAATGTCTGTTTCGTGTACTTTAGTACGGTCTGATGAGACGTGTTGGTTGTGGTTGTTAAGAGAGAATTGTTTAGTCCTAGTAAGTATAGATTGACCTAAGTGTTGAGTGGAGTCACGCCAATGCCGGGTGACCTATTGGTGGATGTGATTCATTTCGCGGTCTTATAGGAGCCTGTTTTAGAGACTGGTTAATTAAGAGGCGATTTCCATTTTGGAAACCTATAGAGGTACACTATGAGTATTTTGACTCTTAGTGAGTTGATAGTTTGGTACGGTTGTCGAGTGAGTCTCGAGGGTGTGTATGGTGGTCAGTTTTAGCTAGATGGCATGGAATTGCGCAACGCAGGTAGTGTGTGGTTATTAAAGTGTTTGATTATTTTTTGAATGTGCTTGGGGTACCGGCGAATGGCACTCATCGTTTTGAGGATTCATGAGAGGGAACTATTAATTAGAATGAATTGGGATGAGAATGATCTCATAGACTTAGCAGGTAGCCCATTTCCTTCTTTTGTTGGGGCCGACCGGCCGAGGGTGTTTCAAAGATTGATGAAGAGAAAAGTAATGATGTTAATGCAAGGGCACGAGGTCTTTTAACTTAGTGCATAGGTCGCATTATGAAGGGTGGTTTGAGTGACTGGCTAGAAGTCAATGACTGATTATTACTATATTTAGTTTGGGTGTGAGCCATAGGGTTACAATGTTCCTTTCCCTCTTGGGATTTGTTAGGGGTTACTGTAGAGAGTGTCGAGAGTGATATATACCCTCGCAATGTGTTGGTGTTATCTTAGATGTGCTAAAGGGGAAGTTGACTAGTAGAAGCTCATTGTTCTGAGGAGATGAGAAGTTCGGGCTGTTATTCGGGAAGAATGGTAATAGAGGTGATAAGGCGTAATTGTTCTGGTGCTGATGAGTAAGATGGTTTAAGGTATGGTCCGAACGAAGATTTGGAGTTTTGGGTTGCTTGTTGACTATCGTTTGACGTGTGTCAAGGTCAAGTGTTTGTCAACGCAAATGTAGACTATTTTAACCCTTGGGATTAGTGAAGGCGTTATTGCCGTATAAGCGCTCCATTTTTCTGATAAGTTGGTAGGTTGCTATGATTAATGTCATGAGTATTATGTGCAAATTTTTAAGGTTATGTCACCTGGGAACGTAGATATGGAATGGATGGCAAAGCATCATTTTATGTCATGGAGGTTACCAATTGGGAAGGGATTGTTTCTGGGTAGATCGGGACGTGGTGTCCGGCAGGCAGTAATCATTCTTAGTGTTAGTGTGTTGCGAGCGTTAACGCTCTTGTGCGGTGGTCCTGTTGTGGATTATATTCTATCACTGGGCGTGTAGGTGTTGCATATTAGATTCATTTTGTCAAGCTTTGGGTATACGAGGTTTCAGTGTTGAGTTCCTTTATGTTGTCCTGATAGGCACTGGTAGTGCGAGATGGTTAGTCTGTGGCAAGATTGACTAGTTTTGAGTCCGTAGTTTCATGCATGTTGTCTTGATTAGTTTTCTCTCTCTCTCTCTCTCTCTCTCCTAGTGTGTAAGGAGAATAGTTTCTTCTCGAGTGAGATTTCATGTCCACGGTTGGACGTTTGACGAGTAATGTATGGCAAGGTGTTAGGTACACTCACGTGCAGATTCTCTGGTCCTTATAAGGACAGAGTTTGTTGCTTTTTGGGTTGTACTAGTCCTGACAAGGACATTTTCGGTTGTGAGTGTTGTTTATCCACTTAGGAGATTGTGCACGTTCGCGGATGAGCAGAACTGCGTGCAGCCCTCTCTATTGTTAGTGGTCTTCGATAAACGTTTGATTTGACTTACTTCGATAGAGGCAGGTGAAGTCTTTAAGTTTTGTAGTGCTTGTTTTGAGGGTGGTCTTGACCGGTGTCGTTAGGGTAGGATTTACTGAGTATTGATTGTATAGTTCTAATGTCTGATATTAGCGGTAATAGCTAGGGGATATGTCGTGAATCGTAAGGGTGAGGATGTATAGGTGATGCGATGTGAGTTATGTACTCGGATTTTTCATAGATGTTTGCGTTAAGCAGTGTCTTAAGGAAAAATGTTGATATCGTTTGAGTACTGTGTAGTTAAAAAAGTAAATGTAGAATTCCTTTAAGGAATAATGATGATGATCGACTCGGGTGTTGAGGTTCCAGGAAGCGAATAGTCTAGTGGGGTAAGTGTTGGATCAAATGATATTATGAAGTTTTTTCTCTAGTACGGGTTGTTAGGAACAGACTGGAAAAGCTTTTGCGCTTGGTCGATGATTGTAGTATTTGGTACTGAGTTATTTTTATCTCATTATTAGTTACTCCCTTCATCCCAATATAGTTGTCCACTTCGTAAATTATTACTCACAATTACAGTTTATAAAGTGGACAACTATATTGGGACAGAAGTAGTATATGATTGAGGTGTAATCGGGGTTCTTAGAGCAGTGTGTATGACTGTATAGTGGTCATGGTTGCGTAGAACAATGATTGTATAATGAATGACTCTTGTAGTTATCTTTTGGATTGCTTGAGACTATGTTTGAGGTTTAGACCTGCGGGAACGATGTTGGAGTTGAGAATGGATTAATGATGAGAATGGCTGGCCAACCAATTCTCCTGAATCAGTCCCTCTTTAGAACGATGTCGGATCAAAGGTCAATGACTATTCTGGGTAACTAGTGATAGTGAGAGAGTGGTGCTGTGCATCATATGAGTGTGACGGTGTGGATTTAGTCTGAATAAGATTCTCTCTTGGAGACGACAATGTTTTAAAGATTAATATAGTTGGTCTCGGATGAAGAGGTGCATTTGTCAGGACTATGTGGCCAATGGAGTATAATGGTTCGACCATTAGATTATTGAAATTTTGCTTTGGGGATTTGCATCCTGAGTACATGATGGTACATTTTGTGGTTTGTGTGACTTGTGCTTACACTATCATTAAAAAGATTTTCTACTTACCTATTTTGAGAGGTGTTAAGGATAATGAAACTAGAGGTTGCGATTAATAATCGCTTGTACGATTATATGATGTTGTAGCTATGTATTAGGTTGCATGGGAGTGGTTGTCAGGAATGTGTCGACCTGGATTTAGGACTTGATAGGTAGTGGTCAGGATTTCCTTGTCTTGAGTTTCGTGTATCCTTTAAAGGATAAGTCAAGGTTAGATGTCGTTGGTCTAGCGATTGTTTCTTTGTGGGCTTCGGAGCCTTGTGTAGATTATGGGATGTGTTGGTGGTAGGGTGTTGTATGATGAGTACCCACATAAGGCGATGAGCATTGTATTGCTAGTAACAATGATACGTGATTGCCTATTGACATCCCGTGTCAAAGGCAATAAAGTTTATGAGCTTATAGTCTTGCGGGTTGTGTGAGGTGTTTCTTGGGAAGGTGTATGGTTGTGGGCCTCCTTCTTAAGGAGAGTAGATTTTGAAGACAAAATCTCTTTAAGAAGGGTAGATTATAATCTCCCAAATTTTTTTCAAATTTTTTATTTATTTATTTTTGTACCTCATTTTACGTGCCATGCGGGCCCCAAGTTTCGATTCAGTCATTTTTCGAGCCGAGGGTGGCGAAGGCCGTCACGTTATGACAAAATTGTGAGTGAGTGTGGTTCAAGAAAGCCTTTTTAGTCAAGTTTAAATTTATAAAAACCACTACTACTACTACTAACGTAGGAAGAGCGAGTAGGGATCATCCCAAGGGATTTACAAGGTATTACGAAATTAAACACGGGTTAGTAGGTTGAATGATCAAAGAGGGGTTTGGTTGGTTGAATTAAGCTAGTGATTCAATTAAAAACATGCAAATTAAGAACAATCTAGAGATTTAAGTATAGAGAATGTGAGAGAAGTCTTATGGCATATAGTTCACCACTAAGCTTCACTTCACTAAACATTTAGCATTTGTCAATTTAGGGGGATTCCATGTTGTAAACCAAGTGTGTGTGCCATTAATTAAAATACTAAGCATGGATGACATATTAAGCATAAATTGTCTAATCAATATAGTGAGTAAGAAAACCTATCAAACTAAGCCATTCACCATTCAATAAACCCATAATTAATACACACATAAAAATCTAGAGAAGTGTACTACTTGCACTCATAAGCATGGATCATCAAACAACAATAATGGATCATCTACCTATCTAGGAATTTAAAGCAACTAAACTACAACTAGACTAATGACAAGGAAATTAAACTAAATAAGCTAAGGAGGTAGCACAATCCATCAAGAAATAAACATGATCCATCAAATAAGCCATAAGAGTAATCAATTAAGCACCATGCCTTGACCATCGCTAGATTTGTAACGACCCAGGTTTTTTTCAACAAGGTGGGTAAGTAATGAACCGAGGATTGACCCGTTAACGGATCCAGAATGTGGAAGCGAAAGATAAAATATAGTCCTTTGAGATATAAATCATCTCTAAGATACCAATGTGACATTTCATGAGGTCACGGAAGCTAAAGAGAGCAAAAGAGGAACTAGAGTTAAAACGGGCTAAATCCGTCAATTAAGGGCAAAATGGTTAATTCAAAATTAAAAGGAGAAAATTGACTCTAAACAAGTCAAAAAAGGTGAATACAACCTAATCTAACCATTTCACAACATTCTAAGAGGTTCTAAGAACTTTGGATAAGAGTTCCCTCAAAACGCCCCTTTTCGGTTCAAGCAAAAATTGACACTACCTTGCTAAAACATGAATAACTGTCACTACAATTGTATTTTTAATGCATGGTTGGTATAAATAGAAATATGACTTCAAGCTCCTGAATTTAGGCTCAAGAATCACCCCATTTGGGTTAGAAACAAAGAAGTTATGGCCATTTGAAGTCGGAACTTCAGTGCTGAGCAGAATCTGGAATACAGGCGCGTGAGGGGAGTTTCGGTCGACCGAAATAGAGGTGGTGTGAGTTTCGGTTGACCAAAACTCACAGAATACTTTATGAACAGTGATTTTTAAGGGTTGTTTGGTTCGGTTGGCCGTTTTGGGCCATCGGTCGACCGAACTGGAGTTCCGGTAGACCGAAACTCTTCGAAAAGCTGCTGCAAGGCCTGTTGTGAGCCCAAGGTGTTAAGGTTCAACCTATACTTTGATTCCCATGATGATTTGGTTCAAAATTGAATGTTTAAAACTAATTTCTAATGAGATATGGATGTATAGACATGCCAATAACCTTAATATGAATTGTTTATACGTAAAACAACGGCTCATGGCCCCATACACATCATTTACAAAAAATCTCACGTGCTAAACCTCCAAAGTTTGTTTAAATACACTTTTAAAGCAAACTAATGCACCAAGTATATACAAGTGCTAAAGTAAACACGTTTGGCCCTTAGCCTCATTGCAAACACATCCATAGAGCATCAAAAGGTGCACTTAAGTGCATATTACATAGTTTGAACAATACATACATGTTTTGACATAATAAGCAAAATGGAACAAGATATGCTAACAAGTGCATATTCTAACTTAGCAAAATTACTCCAAGTAGTCTAGTAAGTCTATGATTGTTGTGTATCCCACAATATGGCTTCCTTACCTGAAAAACACCCGGTAACTTCGGGGTGAGTAAACAAGTTTACTCGTAGGGAATGAGCATACATAAGTTCAACTTATTACAAGGTTTCCAATTTAATATGATTCAATCCATGCTATTAAAGTAACCTTAAAACTCTTAACATAGCATAATAAGATGCAAATTCACAAGTTATCATCTTAGAAATTAAGGTGCGAAATCAAACCAAAGCGGATACTTGGATATTGCCAGGATTGAAACCGTACTCTTGAGATTACTTTAGGGCTACTAACCCATGGGTACCTTTCCCTTAGTGCGCACTATAATGTAGGAGGATAATCCCCCGTACTAGAACCAAGTCCTAGCCTAGTCAAGTTCTTGATAATATCCCAAGTTTCCAAAATCAACAAGTTAAGCAACAAGTCATGACATGTGATACAAACACAAAAGCTCCATGAATTTAATGACTAAATCATTAGAACATTGAGATAGAAATTAATTAAACCAAATAAATAATTTCTTTAGATTTCAAGAGTTATCCAAATGATTCTAATTAAATATATGACAAGTAGTAACTCATGGATATGCCATATATCAAGTCAAAAATGGAATTTAAGCATGGTACAACTAAGTAGAATTTAAATCAACTTAAATTAAATTAATTCTCTAGATTTAAAAGCTCATTTAAATCATGTAAAATTAATATACAAAAAGGATTAAGTCATGGCCATGCCATTTATCAAGTCTAATGTGAATTATATGCAAGCTAACATTAATCATTTATTTCTTAAATTAACATAGAATATGCATACAACTTTTATATCATTACAAGAACACTTAAATCACTTGGAAAAATTAAATTATAACACCCCCTACCTCACAAGAGGATTGTTCCTCTTGAATCTAAGGAAAGCAAAGGAAATGTCAAGTTTTTCCTTCTAGGGTTATGAAGAGGAAGATGAGGAAAGGCTTTTGTATTCCAAGCTCAATGATCTAAGGTGAGTGGAAAGGCACCAAAAATGAAGTCAAAGCTACTAGTCAAGCTTTTTCTCCAATGGTGGCTAGGTTAGGGTTCTTGAGAGGAAGGAGTTGAATGAATTAAATATGAAAGCCCAAGTTAAAATGGTGGGCTTCTCCACTCACTAGGTGCTCTTGCACTACCTCTCACACACACACACTTGCAAGACTAAAGGTGAGTCCTACACTTGTCACAAATCTTTGGTTCATTCCTAGGTTTAATCTCAAGCCTACACTTGTCAACCATCCAAGCCAACAAGTGCACCAATCCTAGGCCAACAAATGGGTGAATCTCCACCCTCCATGTGTCAAGAGATTAAGCCTCCAAGTGGTTCCACCACAAAACCAACAAGTGGCACCTTAGGAATGTGACACTTGTCACTTTTTTCAAAAATTGAAAAAAGGTCTTTTTTGAAAATATCTTCCAAATTAAATTGCAAAATGGTCCCTAAGACGAAAAATAATTACTTTATTTAATTACACAAACCCCCTCAAGTTTAGGATAATTACCAAAAAGGCATACTTTCATGCTCTTTACTAGAAAAGTAAACATGTAACATGCTTTTCTACAAAAGTGAAAATGTAGATATCATGGATGTATGCAAAGCCGGAATCAAATCCGAGCACAAAAGTGAGGTTATGCAAGGAAAAATGAAAAACGACTAAAGGACGAAATAGGGAAAAGACAAAAAAAAAAAAAAAAAAAAAAAAAAAAAAAAAATTACCAAAAAAAGAAAAGAAGGGAAATGACCAGGTCATTACAAGATTTATAATTCCAACACATATAGGCATGCATCAAACTCATAAAATCTAGTGTAAGCACATAACCATTCATTCTAGTATACATAGACATATGGATAAAAAAAAAATTAATTAGAAGAATTAATCCATACAAATCATGTAGAAACTCAAGATATATATATAATCATGGTCAAAACATTATTTACAACATAAATCCCCAAAAACTACAAAATACTAAGTTTAGGAAGCAAGCCTAGGGGCTATCTCTAGCCCCAAGAGAAGGATTTAGCCACTCATGGTTGGTGTCATCCAACCCTCAAGGGCTATCTTCAATGTAGGCACCATCTTCTTCCTCTTTGCTTTTCTCCAAAAACCCTAGTTCTAAAGAGAGAAAAAATATCTAATAGCTATGTCTAATATTGTAACAACTAAAGGAACAATTCTTGGAATCCTTTAAAAATTGGTTTATTTTAGTTAAATACAAGCCTCTTTGGTAGGAAACAAGTCAGAAAATAGGCCTTTGATTGGTGCAAACTCGCAGCTACCAAAGTTGGTGGAGTTCAGGCGCATTCGGGAATTAGACAGCTCACTGCCAACAGGGTCTTTGATCGATCTAAGCTTGCTTCGATCGATCAGAGATGATGTGGCACAAAATATCTTGACAACTCGCAACCTTATCCATTGAGCTGGCATCGCCTTCTTTTCAATCGATTGTAGATTTCTTCGATCGATCAGGGCTTCCTTTGATCGATCGAAACTTGAATAGTGCAGTTTTTCTGACTTTTTCTAAATTTTTTTCTTGACGCTAAAAAGGAGCTAAAAGGCTCTTTTTAGCCTATTTGAACCTTATTGACCTAAAATAGACAAAAACACAAATTAGAACGAAAATAGGAAAGTAAGATAGATGAATGGACTAAAATACCCGAACTTAGGTGCTAAAATGCATCACATTTGAGCACTTATCAGAGGGTTTTAGAAATGTATTTTTAATTATTTTAATTCATTTAGTAATGACGGGGTCATTTAGAATTTTTTTCAGAAGTCGGGACAATTTCTGGGATCGAAAACCTCTTCCGGTTTTACCGTTTGTATAGAAGGGCATTGTGGACTTTTCTTGAGCATGTACATATATATGTATCTATATAAGTTGAGAAATATTTATGGGACAAGGAAGGTATTCCATGGTTTAAAGGAGGGCATGTTTCTAACTTTGCAAAAAGTAAAAATCACCCAAATTGTGACAAATGGCAAAGGAGGAACCACACACAAAAAATTAAAGTTTACTAAACCACTTCCTCTTCCTAATTTTTTCGGTAAAAGCTCTCTCTCTAAAATTTCCTTTCTCTATATATATCTATATATATCTACACGTCACTTCAAGCTTTGAGGCAAAATTGGAGGGGTTTAGAGTGAGATTTGAGAGAAGGCCAGGAAAAATGTTGTGATCTACACAAAAGAGCTTCCATTTGAGACCAACCTTGCACACACTTGGAGGATTTCAAAAATTAGGGCTTTGTATATGGGCTTGTTTGCTTACATCTTGAGGTAGGGGTCTCCCTAATGCTTTGTACTTTGCTTCTCATTGAGCATGTTGTTCATTCTTATAGAGAAATTCATGTTTTGAATGCAAGATTACGACTTGTTACTTGATAAGTGATGATGACTTGAAATTATGTTCTAAGCATGCTTACATGAAATAAATGGATGCTTTTCTATGCTAAATGTTAATTGCTAGTATGATGGAAGTAATGAGAATCATATAAATAAGCATGTTTGTTGTTATGTGAAGTAGTAATACCATGATTATAGTTGATTGGTTATGAATGTTATACTTATAGTTAAATTATGCACAATGCCATGCCTATTGCATTTGCATTGAGAATGCCATACAATTTCCATCATTATTATATATGTGAAATTGAGATTATGTGGATGAGAAAAGATGCACTTGCATTACATGGCGGGAAAAGGGTGTGAGAATTTTTTAATAAAAATCATTTCATCAGTCATCAACAGATGCCTTTGACTGAATAGGTGTGATCACTGATTGGTTGTGGGCTGAAAAGATATAACTTAAAACCAACAGACATAACCTATTCAATGTGAACCATTGCAACCTATTGCAGTGGGTGTGTCTGGTGATGAATAGACGCATATAAATGGTTGTGTCAAGTGATGAATAGACAAATATAAATGGTTGTATCCAGTGATGAATAGACACATATAAATGGTTGTGTACAGTGATGAAGAGATATATTTAAATGGTTGTGTCCAATGATAAAGAGACACATATAAATGGTTGTGTCCAATGATGAAGAGACACACCCAATCTGAAAAGGCACTTCTATTTCTATAAATAACCCCTTGGGCTACCATTTGCAATTCGTTCAATTCATTTCTTCTCTCTCCCTCTCTAGATTTGAACACAACCTAAGTAGGTTCAATCCATATATCATGTGGTCTAAGCCGCTTAGACCCTAATCCAATTTCATCGAGCCATATTAAGATTGGTCCGAACCATTTGGTTTGGATTGCACCCAATTCAGCATTTATATTGCATAGATGCATTTTTGAGTCAGAGAGAGTATTACACAGAGGAGGTTCGCCGTATCCACGAGTTTGTAGGTGAATGTAAACCGTTGTATCATGGGAGACAAGCGCCACAAAGTCCGTCAGCACCATGCGGAACGTACATTGTTTTAATGACATAATATCTAATACTAGCCTCGGTCTAGGTTCTTTATTAATTATTATTATTTTATTGCTTTAATTTGCATATTTAATTAAATATCGAGTTGAACGTTTAATTAATTATTTTTTAGCATATTATTAATTATCTAATGGTATATTAATAGAAGGTTAGTTATATCTTAAATGTCATTTGAAGCATATATTTTCCAACAATCTTAAGATAATTTAATCCCTGCGTAGATTTTATTATATGCTTCTATTTAAGATATAAACAAGTAGAGATTATATTAATAATTAAAATATAATAAAATAATGTTATATACATTATTATATGAGAATATGCTAAATATTGATGTGTTCAATATTATGTGAAATTGAAGCATGTTATATGAGTAGATTATAATTCTATATTGGTCGAATTATTTTAATTTTGTAATATGATATTATGTAGTATATTATATTATCTTAAATTTATGCCAACTAGAGGTAGAAAAAGGTAATTCTTTACTTTTTATCAATGATTGCACAAGATGATGTTATGTATATTTGCTACGAAACAAAGATAAAGCCTTAGAAATGTTTAAACATTACAAAAATGAGGATGAGAATCAACTTGGCAAAAAGATCAAAGTGTTAAGAAATGATAGAGGTGGTGAATACAAAACACCGTTTGCTGATATTTGTTCAGAACATGGTACCATTCACGAAGAAATGATGAATGTTATGTTGATCAGTTCTGGTTTAACTCAGAATTTGTGGGGGAAAGTTTTTGTGATGACCCTGGATTTTTAAACCCAGTGTGTCCTGTGATAAACAAAAAGATGACCCGATAACGGATCCAAAATGCGGAAGCGAAAGAAGCAAAATGGCCTCAAAAGATGTACGTCATCCCTAAGGCACCAAAGTGATTCCCCATGAAGCCACGGAACTCAGTTGAGCCAACAAATGAAGCAAGAATGCTTAACTCGAAAAGAAATAAATCAAAGGCAAAATGGTCATTCCACACTAAAATGGGTGCCACCGTGCACACCATTGGAAAAACAACAAAAAATAAACAAGTTAGACTCAAGAATCTCCTGATTCTGAGTCCGGACGGAAAAGATATGAATTTAAAACAAAGTGGCTTTCCCCCGTTTAAGACATACCTCAACATTATCTTACTAGAACTGGAAAGCTAACTGCAAGCTCTTGAATTTAGACTCAAGAATGAACCGATTTGGACAAGAAATAAAAGAGATATGGTCTTCCAAAGTTGGAACAACAAGACTATCCAAGAGAAGCAGAGAAGGGATAGTTCCAGGGAGAATTAGCCGACCAAAATGTAACCATCAGTCGATTGAAACTCAACCGTCGGCCGGCCGAACCCCCATGGTCAGCAGACCGAAATGCCTAAAATCCCAAAAAGGCTACTGGAATGGTCTTGAGGGATTCGTCAGCCGACCGATGAAGCTCTATCAGCTGACCAACACACCTGCTGCTGCTATGAAAAGCTGCTGCAATGTGTGGAAATGGTGCTTGGTCCATCTCCAAGGTTCTACATGCTTTCTACATGATCCAAATATGTTTCAAAACATTTCCTAGCCTCATTCAAGCATCTAAAACATGCTAAACCAACGCGGAACTCAATTGACACCCCAATGCAATGTGAACATGCACACAAACGTAAAAAGACATTTAGGATGTGTCCCAATGGTCCGTGGCCTCAAAATGACCCCAATGCAAAATATAACCTCTCAACGGCCAAAAATGCCTAAAAATGCAATAAATGGAACTAAAATGCAAAACCTAAAATGAAATGGTGTTTGGCCCTTGGCCACACCTCATGCATGATCATAGAAACCCTATGAAAGAAACGGAATGAAATTCCCACACCCGATGCAAAAGTTATGAAGCAATGACTTCGCATTTCTCAATATTTTCATAATAAACCATGAAAACAAAAATGCATGGTATACAAGATAGATGTCATTGGCCTCTGGCCTCATTTTCTACATGTCCAATACATTAAAATGAGTGTACTTATCTACACTTTACATATACGAATCAAAAAATACAAATTTAGACAAATAAGGTTACAAAATGGCATTTCATGCCAACTTTTACAAGAATTGAAACCTTCAAGGCTACAAATCATCCAAGCAAAATGAAAATCTCAAACCTTGATTCCTGTACCTGAAAAATGTCCCCACTACGTGGGTGAGTAACATAAAGCTACCCATAGGAGATGAACATGCATCGACCTAGCATTTTACAATTATATCACCTTAAGGTGAAACATGTTAAAGGGCTCATGCCACCTAACGTCTATGTCAAAATGAGACTTAGGGAACATCCTAAGCTACTAATGCAATTGAATTGAACAACGGCATACAAGTATACATACTCAAGTACACTAAACCGTAATAAAACATGATACATGACGTACAAACATACATGTTCAAGTACCCTAAGTCATGTTAAACAAGATAAGCAATATCTAACATACATACACAGGTATCCGATATAAATATAGAGCACTCATGAATCAAGTATACAAGCACAACTATACTAAGCTAAACAAGTACGCATAAGACAAGTATACATGGCATAAGTATACTAAAGTGAAATCCAATTACACAAAACAAGCATACTAAGCATAAGTATACTAAATAGAGTTTAGACACTCTAACAAGGTTACAAGTTCAAGTATGCTAAATGAGGTCTAAAAACACGTAGAAAGTATACAGTTTCAAGTATACTAAATAATATCCAAATACACAAGGCATACACTAATTCACAAGTTACAAGTAATCTATGATTAACAACTTAAAGTGGAATGCAAAATCAAGGAGTGGAAAGACTAGGACATGCGGTCTCTAGACCAACCAAGTGTTTCCAGGTAATTACGACCCACAAGGCACTACCTAGTGCGCACATGTATAAGTTATTCCAGGTAATTACGACCCACAAGGTACTACCTAGTGCGCACTTATGACTTAGAAGACTCTTGTCTCTATACTAGAGCCAGACCCTAGCCAACACACGAAATATGTCCTCACCAACTTTCCAAAATCAATAAGTTAGACCAAACTTATATTCAATCCAATAATGCATAAAACCATCTTCCATGCACAAATAAGGTTGAATCCACACAAACCATGTCCTAGAATTCAAGTCTAGATAGCATATGACATGTCAAGTCTCTATTATGCAATTTATACACAAAGCAAGAATATTTTACAACAATTGAACCACATTACCATCCTAAGCCACAAGTACTGAATAAGCTACAATTTAGTAACAAGCTTTCAAGGTAAGCAATTATAATATTCTAACAAACTATATACCTACACAAGATATATTTAAACAAGCTATTCAAGACAATGATATCACATATCATGCTAAGTCAAATCACCATCTTTAGAGCCCACAAGTACTAATTCTACAACAAGTTAGTAACATGTTCACAAGGTAATTAAACGGACTACATTTCAAGGAATTATCAACCTATTACATCTAATATCAATTTAAGTGACTAACACACTTAAAATAAAATTAATTAAGTTAATTAATTAATTTTTCTCTAGATTTTCAAACGTATCCAAATGCCCTCAATTTAACATATGTTAAAGAACTCACCAAGGCCTACTTTAATATCACATTACAAGTTGATTTCATGCTTGATACAACTATGTGAATTAATCTTTTACAAAAATAAATATTAAATAAGTTTTGCAGTTCTTATTCAAATGCCCCAAATTTAATGTATGTCAACCAGTATACCAAGGCCTAAATTACTAGCACGCCACAATTTAATTCTAAACTATATACCACCATTAGAATTAAATTCTAAAAACTTGAACAAGGCATGCTCACAAGTTTTATATGCTTATAAAACAATCAATACAACAATATTATAAACCTAAGACATCCCCTACCTCATTTTGAGATGAAAATCTCAAAAGCCCACCGAAAAAAAAAGTGCTCCGAATCCGACAATACCAAAGGGTTTTGTCGGGGACAACACGATCTACATGAACCCACAAGAAGCCCCATCAAAATCATAACTTGACTTCAAACCCGAACTCAAGAAACAGTCAGAAATGAATTCTAATAAGGGGGAAAGGTAGAGCACGTCGAGGGGAACGATAAACGTTAAGGTCGAAGAGTTTCCACTAAGAAAATCAAGTGGAGGAGAAGAAAGAATGAAGGAAGCCCCTTGGGCTCCCATGGCTGCCGGCCAAGAGGGTGAAGAAGATGATGGAATTTTGACTTTTTGACTTAAGACCCCCTATTTATAGAAAATCTCAAAAAGTGCCCCGAAAGGGTCTCGCCGGGTCCGGAAAAGTGGATTTTGAGCAAACGCGCTCAAACGGTAAAACTCCATAAACGAAAAAGATTCTAAATGAGAATATATGAACAAAAGAAGAAATGGCATCAAAAACTGAGTCTCGAGCGGAGTGATATATCCCAAACAAGTTCGGCGGCAACCGGGTCCAGAAACCCTGAAACTGAAGAAAAATGACCAAAAGGAAATTCTAAGAGTACACGACTCGATGAAATGTGAAAATGAATCTCGTATGAGGATCCAGGCACTAGATGAGATATTTTGCAATAACTTTCGTTAATTGCACAATGGCCCCTACAAAAGGGTTAACTACGAACTACCCCAGAATAAAAATATCTTCCAAAAGATATTTTCTTAAATACCCCTAAAATAAAATATCTTCAAAATATATTTATGAAAACACCCCAAGAAAAGAAAAAGATTCTGAAAAACTATGCATCCATGCCCCTATGGACACCGGGAGCAACTAGAGTACTTTTTTACAAAAGTAAATATACGTATTTCGTGGAAACCACTTAGAATGATGATACGTGAAGTCAAAAACCAACTCTGAACACAAGGAGTGAGGTTATACCAACAAAGTGACAAACAGGGAAAAGGACAAAATAGGGAAAAGGACGAAAGTGAATAGTGTCGAAAAACGAAAAATGTGAAAATGACTCGGTCCTCAAAGGAAGTTGTCAATCCAAAGGAAAGAGTCTCAGAAACCATTTCCGAGCACTCGAGACGACACTAAGCGATGAGAAGCTAAACTCAGAAAAGAATTTTCAAAGATAAAAATTCATTCGTAAAATTCTGAGGAAAAAGGAAAGGAAGGAAATGACCGGGTCATTACAACCTACCCTCCTTAAAGAAATTTCATCCCCGAAATCAGGAACACTCCCAGAAGAACTGAACAAGGACCATACACAAGGTCACACAAAGGGACAGATCATAAAATACCTAAGGACAACTCCAAAGGTCTCAAGATCAATGAAGAGGCACGAAACCGCAAACAGTGAGACACCTCTCCAAACGAATTGTAATGACCCGGTCATTTTCCTTCCTTTTTTTTTCGAAAATTCCTTTTTTCATCTTTTCCCTATTTCGTCCTTTAGTTATTTTTCCATTTTTCCTTGCATAACCTCACTTTTTGTGCTCGGATTTGATTCCGGCTTGGCATACATCCATGATATTTCATTTCCACGATATCTACACTTTTACTTTTGTGGAAAATCATATTAAATGTTTACTTCCCTTTTAAAGTGCATGAAAGCATGACTTTTTGGTAATTACTCTAAACTTGAGGAGTTTTAGTGTAATTAAGAAAAGTAATTATTTTTTGTCTTAGGGACCATTTAGCAATTTAATTTGGAAGATACTTTCAAAAAGGACCTATTCGCAATTTTTAAAAAATGTGACAAGTGTCACATTCCTAAAGTACCACTTGTTGGTTTTGTGGTGGAACCACTTGGAGGCTTAATCTCTTGACACATGGAGGGTAGAGATTCACCCATTTGGTAACCTACGATTGGACCACTTGTTGTCATAGATGGTTGACAAGTGTAGGTTCAATATTAAGCCTTAGAAGTTTACATAGGATGGTGACAAGTGTAGGCTTCACAATTGGTCTTGCATTAGTGTGTGTGTGTGAGGTAGTGCAAGAGCACCTAGTAAGTGGAGAATTCCACCATTTTAACTTAGGGTTTGCATTTTTATTCATTCATCTCTTTCCTCTCAAGAACTCTAACTTAGCCTCCATTGAAGGAAAAGCTTGACCAATAGCTTTGACTTCAATTTTGGTGCCCTTCCACTCACCTAAAACCATTAAACTTGGAATACTTAAGTTTCCTCTCACCCTCCTCTATAAAACCCTTGTTTAATTTTCCATTTTTAAGCTTGGTTGCCTTGGATTATAGAGATTATATTCTCTATTGAGGTAGGGGGTGTTATAATTTAATTTTCCAAGTGATTTAATTGATCTTGAAATGATATACAAATTGTATGCACGTCCCATGTTAATTTAGGAAATAAATGACAATGGTAGTTTGCATATAATTCATTTTAGACTTGATAAATGGTATGGCCATGAATTAATCTTTGTTGTATATTAATTTGGCATGATTTAAATAAGCTTTTAAATTTAGAGAATTAATTAATTTAAATTGATTTAAATTCTACTTAATTGCACCATGCTGAAATTCAATTTTTGACTTGATATATGGCATGTCTATGAGTTACTACTTGTCATATATTTAATTGGAATCATTTGGACAACTCTTGAAATCTAGAGAAATTACTTAATTAGTTTAATTAATTTCTATGTTATTGTTCTAATGATTTAGTCATTCAATTCATGGAACTTGTTGTGTTTTATCACATATCATAACTTGTTGCTCTACTTGTTGATTTTGGAAACTTGGGATATTATCAAGAACTTGACTAGGCTAGGACTTGGTTCTATTACGGGAGATAGAGAGCTCCCTACATTATAGTGTGCATTAGGGGAAGGTACCCATGGGTTAATAGCCCTAATGTAATCTCAAGAGTACGGTTTTAATCCGGGCAATATCCAAGTATCCACTTTGGTTTGATTTCGCATTTAAATTCCAAGTTGTTAACTTTGTGAATTTACATCTCATGTGCTATGTTGAAAGTTTTAATGTTACTTTAATAGCATGGATTAAATTGTATTGAATTGCAAACCTTGTATAAAGATAAACCTATACATTCCCTACGAGTAAACTTGTTTACTCACCCCGAAGTTACCGGGTGTTTTTCAGGTAAAGAAGCCATATTGTGGGATGCACAACAATCTTAGACTTGCTAGACTACTTGGAGCATTTTTGCTATGTTAGAATATGCACTTGTTAGCATATCACACTTTGTTTTGGTTATTATGTTAGAAACTTGTATTTATTGTTTAAGACATGTGATGTGCACTTAAGTGCACCTTTTGATACTCTTTAGATGTGTGTGTAAAGAGACCAAGGGCTAAACATGTTTAACTTAACACTTGTAGTCATTTGGTACCATCCTTTGCTTTAAAAATGTTTTTAAACCAACCTTGAAGGTTTGGCATATGAAATTCTTGTAATGGACATGTATAAGGCTATAAGTGGTTGTAACACATTCATTTAGTCATTTCAAGGTTGTTGGCATGTTTATATACTCAAAATCTCATTGAAAATCAGTTTTAAACACTCATTTTTGAACCAAATCATCATAGGATTCAAAGCATGGGTTGAACCTTAACACCTTTGGCATATAGCAGGCCTTATAGCAGCTTTTCGAGGTGTTTCAGTCGACCGAAACTCTATTTCGGTCGACCGATGGCTATTGGGTTTGTCTTTGCACAGTAATTCATCATTCCAGTAGCCAATTCTCCTATTCAAGACCTATTTCGGTCGACCGAACCTTTATTTCGGTCTACCGAAACAACTAGCACTTAGATACAGGTTTTCAACACATTTTTTGGTCATTTCGGTCTACCGAAACTCCATTTCGGTCGACCTAAATAGCTTCATATGCACAGCTTCCAGATTATGTTTCAGCATTGATCTTCCAAATTCAAAGGGTCATAACTTCTTCGTTTCTAAACCAAATGGGGTGATTCTTGAGCCTAAACTCAAGGATTTTGGGTCAGCCTTCCAATGGTACCAATCCCATTCTCAGATTCCAAACACAATGAGAGATATGTATGTTTTAGTAAAGTAATGTCTGTTTTAACTTAAACCGGGAAAGGGCGTTTTGTGGGATCCTTACCTAAAGTTCTTATAACCTCTTATATGTTGATGATTTGAATCTGGTGGGAACCTTTGAAGAGTTCCTAAAGATTGCCACTTATTTAAAGAAATAATTCTAGATGAAAGATCTCAGAAAGATAACTTTTTATTTTAGACTACAAATTGAATATTTATCAAGAGAAATCCACATCCATCAGTCAACATATACAGAGAAGATTCTGAAGCGGTTTTATATGAATAAAGCCCATCCCTTGACCTCACCAATGGTTATCTGATCACTTGATGTTAAGAAATATCATTTTTCAACCTCCAAAAGATGATGAGAAACTCCTTGGTCCTGAAGTACCATATGCAATTGGTGCTCTAATGTATCTTTCAAATTGCATACAACCTGACATTGTTTTTTCAGTCAACTTATTGGCAATATAAAGTTCTACACCAACTTGTAGACATTGGAATGGAGTCAAACACATATTACGATATATTCGTAGAACAATTGATATGGAATTGTTTTATTCAAACGAATCAAAATCCCAGTTAATTGGATATGCAGATGTTGGTTATCTCTTTGACTTACATCAAACTCTATTACAAACAGGGTATGTGTTTACTTGTGATTGCACTGCTATCTTATGGCACTATAGCTATGAAGCAGACAATAATTGTCACTTCTTCAAATCATTTTGAAATACTCGCAATTCATGAAGCCAGCAGGGAATGCATTTGGTTGATATCCATAATCCAACACATTATAACAACATGTGGCCTCTCATTAATAACAGATAGCCCCATAATATTATATGAAGATAATGTTGCATGCATTGCACATATAAAAGAGGGCTATATCAAAAGTGATAGGACCAAACATATTTCACCAAAATTCTTTTACGCAAATGAATGCCAAAAGAATGGTGAAATTGATATTCAGTAAATACGTTCATGTGAAAATTTAGCAAACTTGTTCACTAATACTACCAACCACAACGTTCAAGAAAGTGGTACACAACATTGGGATGCGACAACTTAAAGATCTTTGGCATTGATGAAAGGGAGTACTTAATTGAAAAGGTATTGACATATACTGTACTATTTTTCCTTCGCTCAGGTTTGTCCTACTGAATTTTTCTGGTAAGGTTTTAATGAGGCAATTTTAACTCATGCAATATATATTTTTTTTTTTGACATAAAGAATATTGTACTCTTTTTTTCCTTCGCTATATTTTTACCTCTACATTTTTCTAATAAAGTTTTAATGAGGTATATTCTTAGTATTGTATAGTGGATCCAATGGGGAGTGTTGTAAAAGTAGACTTCACTATATTTCATGTTGGGAAACGTGCTAGTTTTAAAAACTTTTCGAGGGATTTTGATTCATAGATCTTGATTCATCACATAGAGACAAGTTTTATGCAAAAATAAAATATGATGTATTATTCAATTAATAAATTGAATACTTACATCAAAGGTTTGAGTAAACCTTAAATCTCTCCTTTAAAGTGAATGTTCTCACTTATTGTAGATCCCTTTGCTAGATGCCATCTCCATGGATCTCTATCTTCTTAGTAATACTTTTGCCTTTAGGATCACCCATAAGCCTCCATGAATGACCTTGGAAAACTAGGCTTATGGGAGCCTCCACTAGATTAGAACATTAACCCTAATTTTCTAGAGAGAAAAAATATATATTCCTTTTTCCTTCTTTCAAAAATCACCCCTAAAATATACATAGACCATATATATATATAGGTAACATAAAGATAAAGAAAATGAAACAATAAATCCTTCTTAATCTCTAATTCACATGTCTCAAATCTAATAGGATTCCAATATCAAGTTGGGCTATGAGTGAGAATCCTTTGGGCTTATTATTTTAGTGGTTACAATGAATTAATAATTGGCCCGGTCCATGGACCCAATTCAATTAATTCATAAATTAATTTCTACTCCACTAAAAGAAATTAATTGAACTCCAATTAAATAATAAATAACCTCTAAGTCAATGTTGCACTTTAACCCCTTTATGCACAATTAGTTATCGGATAAATAAAGCCATCAATCCGACTACTTAATTAATATATTTATTTTGGTACCTTTGATTATTTCTGGCTCAATCACAATAAAACATTTGTTTGACAAAAATAATAATTTAGATAAATAAATATATAATAAATCATTTTGTCTAAAAACACACAAAGGCCTTCGAATTTACTTTGTGATCAACCATAATCAATACAAAATAAATACAAGTAGCAATGATGCAAATATTGAAAATATAACCCTCTAACTATTAATTACATAACTACCCAAAGTGTCAGTCTAAGGATCCCGAAGTATCCGCTGAACAAATCAAAGTAATTATTAATTAATAAAAGAGTTTATACTTTTCTCATGCTTAAGAGTCAAATGCCATGACGGTGATAGGGAGCAATTGCATACAACGGCTCTCGTAATATATCTCAACCTAATGCGGATCCAGTTCAAATCTTAATTAATTATGAGTCCATCCATAATTACCGACTATGAACAATTTATGATTATTATTTATATTCATGTATTGATCGTCATCATATACATATATAAATATCTCTTGTAATCAAGTGGACACTATCAATTCTATAATGAATCAAAAGATAATACATTGAATTCACCAATTGCAGAAAGCATAAATATTTCAGAAACATCAGGAACATATGTCACTATAATCCAAATAAGAATTAACTATGCCAGGGCATATAAATGCAAGTTGGAGATGCAGAGAAATATGTAAGATGGTAATCGTTGATGTGGAAGAATTGTGTTGGTCTATTGATGCGTGTCGATGCCATTAGTTTATTAATGTATATGCAATGCAATTAATTGGTGACTAGGCGGTTACAGTCGGTGACTCTTGACTATATATATAATTGAAAATTTTGTAAAGGGTACCTTTGAATAAATAAAGCTCTCACTTTTTATATCCTTTCTTATATTCACAACAGTAATAAATTAATTGGCTACAATCCCATTGTTTTGTTCGCTCAACTTGAAGCTGAAGACAGAAGGCGACCACTACCTCAACCTTAATCCTTGAAAACTACAAGTTTTGGCCAGTCGGTCCAAATGCTAAATAACAATATAGATTTTCTAGAGTCTTAAGTTTAGAATGAACTACTACTTTGTGTTGGGCATTAAAGTAATAAGATATCTGAGTCAATAAAGTCACCAACCCACACACACACAAGCATGTTTTTTTTTCCTTTGTTTCCCCCACACAACCTCACCATGGTTAACCAAGGCATATTATATAAACTCACCTTGGTTAACCAAGGCATATAATATAAACTAACTTTTGAAAAAAACTAATAATAAATATATATATATATATATATATATAACTAACTGTTGGAAAACGTGCAAGTTTTAAAAACTTTTTGAGGGATTTTGCTTCATAGATCTTGATTCATCACATAGAGACAAGTTTTATGCAAAAATAAAAGATGATGTATCATTCAATTAATAGATTGGATACTTACATCAAAGGTTTGAGTAAACTTTTAAATCTTTCCTCTAAAGTAAATATTCTCACTTATTGTAGATCCTTTAGCAAGATGCCTTCTCCTTGGATCTCCATCTTCTTGGTACTTGTTTTGTTTTTAGGAATCACTCATAAGCCTCCATGAATGACCTTGGAAAACTAGGCTTGTGGGAGCCTCCATTAGATGAGAACACTAACCCTAATTTTCTAGAGAGAGAAAATATATTCCTTTTTTTTCTTCCAAAAAATCACCCCTAAAATATACATAGACCATGTATATATATAGGCAACAAAAAGATAAAGAAAATGAAACAATAAATCATTCTCAATCTCCAATTCACATGTCTCAAATCTAATAGGATTCCAATATCAAGTTGGGCTATGAGTGAGAATCCTTTGGGCTTATTATTTTATTAGCTACAATGAATTAATAATTGGCCCGGTCCATGGACACAATTCAATTAATTCATAAATTAATTTCTACTCCACTAAAAGAAATTAATTGAACTCCAATTAAATAATAAATAACCTCTAAGTCAATGTTGCACTTTAACCCCTTTATGCACAATTAGTTATCGGATAAATAAAGCCATCAATCCGACTACTTAATTAATATATTTATTTTGGTACCTTTGATTATTTCTGGCTCGATCATAATAAAACATTTGTTTGACAAAAATAATAATTTAGATAAATAAATATATAATAAATCATTTTATCTAAAAACACACAAAGGCCTTCGAATTTACTTTGTGATCAACCATAATGAATACAAAATAAATACAAGTAGCAATGATGCAAATATTGAAAATATAACCCTCTAACTATTAATTACATAACTACCCAAAGTGTCAGTCTAAGGATCCCGAACTATCCGCCGAACAAATCAAAGTAATTATTAATTAATAAAAGAGTCTCTACTTTTCTCATACTTAAGAGTCAAATGCCATGACAGTGATAGGGAGCAATTGCATACGACGGCTCTTGCAATATATCTCAACCTAATGCGGATCCAGTTCAAGTTTTAATTAATTATGAGTCCATCCATAATTACTGACTATGAACCATTTATGATTACTATTTATATATCATGCATTGATTGCCATCACATACATATATATAAATATCTCTTGTAATCAAATGGACACTATCAATTCCATAGTGAATCGAAATATAATACATTGAATTCACTAATTATATAAATCATAAATATTTCAGATATGTCAGGAACATATGTTACTGTAATCTAGATAGGAATTTCCTATGACAAGGCATATAAATCCCAACAGCTCCCACTTGCCCCCATAGCCAATTCAAATTACATCTAACTCCAATGTTATCCAGGTGTTAATCAAAACTATTGATCGATGACACCATTGTAAATGGATCAACAAAGTTGTGTTCCAATGCAATATCTTAGCTATGAGTACATATTCTTGCCAGACAATATCATGTATGTGACAGCCCAAGTTTTGTAAACCCGGTGTGTCAGTGATGACCAAAAGATGACCCAATAATAGATCCGAAATGCGGAAGCGAAAGGTGAAACAACGGTCTCTATAGATACAATGCATCTCTAATACACCAATGTGACCCTCAACGAGGTCACGAAACCCAAAGGAAACAAATGCAGAAATGTCGTTTAAAAAACAGACAAAAAGAACCTAGGGGCAAAATGGTCATTTTGTAAAAAGTGGATTCAGGTGCTATCGAGCACACCACTAGAAAGAAAATGACAAATTGGTCAAGTTCAAAAAAAAATTTTACTCAATTTGGAGTCCGGACGGGGGAGAAAGGTCAAAAACAAAAATGATGTCGTGGCGGCCCGACGAGGACAACCCACCACTACTGCAACTGAGAGTAAAAACGGGCATCTGAACGGACTTTTTTAGAAAAACTCAAAGAAGAAACACCCCCTAAAATCAAGTTTCCTACCTTGATTATGAACCAAAACAAAAAAAAAAATCATTGTAAAATGCCCAAAATGCCCCCAAGAAAATCAGGTCAAGATAAAAAAAAACTAATCCGAGCTACTACCTAAGTTTTGGAAATAGGGCTTCGGGAGGTTTTTAAATTGCCTAAATTGAAAATACAATCTTAAAATGCACCCACAAGACCTCCGGAAGTTTTGAATCGGTCGTGACGATTTTCAAAAAAAAGTCGATGAATAGTACCAACTACATTTGTACTAAAACTTTGCAAAACCTGGCAGCAAGGATTTTTTGGAAAAATATTGATTTTTGAGGACCAAGATGATGTTTTCTGGAAAAACACAAAAAAGAAACCCCCCTCAAAATTGAGTTTTATACGTGACTTGCAAGGAAAAATGAAAAAAAAAAAATGCATTGTGAAAAGCCCGAAATACCCCTGGAACAAAATAGGGTAAAACTCCCTAAAAATGCTACTTAGAGTTTTGTTTCATCAAGGAAGCTATTGTTTGCCAAAGTGAGCATGCAAGTATATGTAATATGATAAAAAAGATGTGCTACAATGGCCTATGGCCTCATTACAATACATTTACAACATTTAACATGTCAAACACCAAGTTAGAAAAATTACATTTCATAGACAAATCATGAACATGCTAACACTTGCATGTGAACAAGAATGCTTCTAAAGAAACTCAACTCAGCAAATCACCCAAGCAATTGTAATCTCCAATCTTGTATCCTGTACCTGAAATATGCCCCAGTATCGTAGGGGTGAGTAACATAAAGCTACTCGTAGGAAATGAGCATGCATCGACCTACGTTTTACAAGTGTACATGATTTAATCATTGTGGTTCATTCCACCTAACGTTTATGTCAAAGGTGAGACTCAGGGAGCATCCTAGCGAACTAAGATCATTTCTAGCATAAAACATATCCTTTATCCAATTTCAACAACACAAGAGCATGCTACACATAGCAACAAGATATAACATGCTTACACAAAGCAACTAGGTAGAAACATGCTTACACAAAGCAACCAGATAGAAACATGCTTACACAAACCAACTAGATATAGATTCTCAAAGTTATCAACTTGAGATCTAAATGCGAAATCAACTAAATATAGCAATTTAGTATGGATGTACTTAGCAACATCAAATCGCCAATAGCCAAAACCACAGTCACAATATAAACATGATTGATAACTTGGAATTGAATGCGAAAACAAATAGTAAAAGACTTGGACATCAGTCGGATGAGACCGATACAGGGCTAATTTGGAGCTACTAACCCCCAGGTAGCCTACCCAACGCGTGAACTTTTTTGGGCTAATTTGGAGCTACTAACCCCCAAGCAGCCTACCCAACGCCCGAACTTTTGACTTAGAAGACTCTTGTCCCCGTACTAGAGCCAAACCCTAGCCATCATGCAATGTCCCAAGTGGTTCCAAAATAAATAGATAAGTTTACAACTTATATACGTATTGAATAGTACACGAAACTACCTTCATGCACAAGTAGGCTGAAACCACACAACACATGCTCTAAATCCACAACTACTATAGGATGACAATATCGAATCTTCAAAGCGCGATTCATTACGCGCTATAATAGCATCACATGTCGAATCTTCAGAGTGCGATTCGTTACGCACTATAACAATATAATCCAATATTGAAACATAACTCATAAATCCATTATAAGTCAAAAGTCATACTTTAAAAATACTATCAATGTCAAATACATGAGTTAATCAATAATACAATAGAAATGGAAGTTAATCAATAAACTAATTAAATTCCCTATATTTCAAATCTCAATCAAATGGCCTCCAATTAATACATGATAAACAATATAGTATGGTCATTACATACACCACATTAAAACTCGATTAGGCCATAAGAACAATAAAGTATAATTTAATTAAATCATGATAATCAAATCCCTAACTTCTAAAACAACATCAAATGGTTCCAAATTAACATATGCTAGAACATAAGTCATAGTTATCACAAATATCAAGTTAAACACTTAATTAGGCCAATGGAACCCTTAATTAGATTTTAATTAATCATTTTAATTAAAATCTTTAGATTTTCATACTTGTCCAAATGCTCTCAAATTAAAGTATGTTAAACAACATAACAAGACATAATTTAAAAGCATATCACAAGTCAATTTTATGCTAGGTACGGCCATGGGATTTAATCTTTCACAAAAGATAAATCTTAAATAAAATATGCAATTCTTATTCAATTAATCTCAATTTAATATATGTTAACAAACATATTAAAATATGATTTTCTAACATGCCACAATTCCATTCTAAGTTATACACATCCTTGTGAATTAAATTTCATACAAAGAAATAATTAATACTAATTTTCCAGAATCGATACAGGCATCCAATTAAGTTGTATAATCATGCTAAACACTCGATACAACATACACAAACGCTTAGAACATTCCCTACCTCAATTTGAAATGAAAATCCCAAAAGTCACCAAATGGAAACCGCTCCGAATCCGACGAAACTTCTAGGTTTTGTCGGGGATTACACCATGCACATAACCCCCAAGGAAGCCCCATCAAAATCACAACTTGACTTCAAACCCAAACTCAAAGAATGGTCAGAAATGGGTTCTAATAAGGGTGAAAGAAGCGCGTAGTCAACACGAACACTAAACGCAAAGGCCCTTCTATGTTCTGACGAAGGAATGAAGCTCAAAAGAGGAGAGAGAAGGTGGCATCCTACCTTGGGCTGCCATGGAAGCTTCAGGTCATGCAAGAGAGTGGGGAAGATGAAAAAATAAAAAATCTCACCCCCCTTTTATAGAAATCTCAAAAAGTGCCCCGAACAGGCCCCGCCGAGTCCGAAAAAGTGAAATTTAAGCAGACGCACTCAAATAACAAAACTCTGTGAATGAAAAAGATTCAAAATGAGAAAATATGAACAATGGAAGAAACGATGTCAAAAGCCGAGTCCCGAGCAGAAAGTTATGCCCCAAACAAGTGTGGCGCTAACTAGGGCCAGAAACCCTGAAACTGGAAAACAATGACTACAAGGAATTTCTAAGAGTACACAACTCGACAAAAAGTGAAAATGAATCCTGTACGAGGATCCAGGCTCAAAACAAGGCATTTAGCAATAACTTTCATTAATTGCACAATGACCCCTCTAAAAAGTGAAAACTGCACTAATGGCCCAGAATGAAAATATCTTCCAAAAATATTTTCTTAAAAACCCCAAAAATAAAATATCTTCAAAAGATATTTATGAAAAACACCCTAAGAAAAGAAAATAATTTCAAAGAACTTTGCATCCATGCCCCTATGGACACCGGCAGCAACCAGAATACTTTCTTGCAAAAGTAAAGATACGTATTTCGTGGAAACCACTCAAGATGGAGATACTTGAAGTTAAAAACCAACTTCGAACACAAGAAGTGTGGTTATGCCAACAAAGTGTCAAATGAGGAAAAGACAAATAGGAAAAAGGACGAAAAGTGAATAGTGTCGAAAAAACGAAAAATGTGGAAACGACTCGATCCTCAAAGGAAGTTGTCAATCCATAGAAAAGAGTCTCGGAAATCACTCCAGAACACTCGAGACGACACTAAGCGAAGAAGAACTGAACTCAGAAAGGAAAGACAACGAAGAAAGAAAAAAATATATATATCCGTGAAAATCCAGGTCATTACAACCTTCCCACCTTAAAGGGATTTCATCCTCGAAATCCAGCCCCAACCAAAACAAAAAGGAGAAACCAGGATAACTACGAAGTACATCTCCGAGTATCCCACACAACGCGATACAAAAGCAATCCCAAAGCTGAAAGACAACCCACAGATCAATGTCATTCGCACCCACGTGCTAATAACAGGACAACCTCTCAAAAGGAAAGTGACTAAATGGCCACCCAACAAGTCGGAACTCACACACAGAACCCAAGGTGAGACAAAGGAACGGAAGACAACAACCGTAAACATCCCTCTAGATGATCTATCATACCGATCCAAAAACGAACACCAAAAGATCTCTAAGATAACCACGCATCATATCAGGGTACCGAACAAGACGATGCGGCAGTACGAATAGCGACCAGAACCCGCCCATGACGTACTCAAGTGTGTGGTAGCATTGACAGTGCCTAGTGCCCGCCCACACTTACTCGTCAGTAAGGTAGCAACGACGGCAACTAGTACTCGCCCACAACACACAACTTTGTATGATAGCATGGTAGTAAAAGGCACTAATTCATAACCTGCCCCCCCACTAGGTCTACCCAAGAAACCTCTCTATACAAATGACATCAATGTCAAAAATGATAATTACCAAAAGCACTACGGGGACCAACATTTTGTACCAGAGTTGAGATATGGTCCAAAGATGTCCGGGCAGACTATCCTGGCCAATCCCAAAACTCTGACAACAATGCTATAGGTACTGCTATGCTTAAGGCCTTAAATCCTCAATACAACAAAACCAACATCTCCAATGTCTCAAAATACCCTTATTAACAACATTAATCAGGAATCCAAAACCTAATAAGCAAATCAAGACCTCCAAAATAAAAACGAACCTCACCTCAAGACATTTCATCGAAAGTCCTACATTTCTCCCTGAAATAGATCAACTACAAAGACCAATCACCATGATCAAACATCAGATCCATATCCCTATCACGGATAACTAAATCCTCAAAATACAAATCCACCAAGTGGCACACACATCAAAATGCCAATAACTAAAGTCACAAGATGAATCTCTCAAAACCATGCTTGGTAACACCAAGCTAAATCAAACTTCCTCAATTTCTATCGATCCATAAACAACCACTGGAACTACGATTCCTCAAAACCATGCCTAGTTATAACTAGGATGAGAAACTCCACAACAAGCCATATCCAACAGCGATCCTTCAAAATTCTTCCTAAGAGTCAACCACATCAAGGCCTCCAAAATGAAAACAAGTCTCCGGAAGACATTCTCAAAAGTGCATCTAGCTCACCTCACGAATCAAATAAATCCTCAATGATATGGACACAAGTCCCCGTAAAATGACCTCACACCAATTAACTCACTCTGAGCACCACAACCGTCAATAACCACGGCAAAAACTCCCCAAGGGAAGACACGAAAGAAAGGAAACCACCAGTCCTAAGAAGGACAACACCACGAATCCATCTCTGAAATGGAAGACAACAAGGTCAAAGACTTCATCCCCTACATGGAAGTAAGTCGACCAAAATCCCATCAAATCCTCACCAAGGACTCAAAACAACGATAGTGATCCTTACGGACCAACCAACCCCAAAACTCTGCACCACGCAACGAATAAAAGAAACTCACTCCTTGTGAAATCCTTTACTCGAACCAAGAAGAGAGAAGAAACCCTATCCTCCCACAAGTGTCGATATGACAACCATGAAAATGGAGCATCCTTCCCACCTTAGTGAAATGGACAGCTCAAGACAAAACAGATGTGACAACTCCTCTACAAGGAATCTCACAGCGAAACCCTTACGGAAACCCACATACACTCCACGTACAACTGAGGGAAAACAAAAAGGAAAACCAACCCTGAAAATCATGCATATGACAAGGAATGCAACTACTAGAAAGAAAATCTACTCACATAGATAAAAATCAAAGGTACACGCAACACGTCTCCACGTAAGCACAAAAGCATGTCACTAAAGCGCAATAACAACATGGCATCTCTAAGCATACAAATAAGGTATGCTAATGTCATACAACAGGAAAACAAATGTGGATAGACCTCCACCTACTCATGCATCGCAATAACATAAATCATACTACTAACATGGTAGTAAACGAAACTACAGAAGATAAAAAAAAATGATGCAATAATGAACCCTATGGACATCGTGTCCTAGAGTGCCTAGGTAAAAAGGAAAGCAATTCCTAGCCATAAACTGTCTCCAAAAATCAGTGCGACAACAACCTCTCTCCAAACAAACGGGAGCCTTTACCATAATGGTAAGACTCTAACAATCCATCTTCGAAACTAGAGGCAACACTACAAGTGACACTAACAATGCAGTGCTCTCACTCTACCCGAAGGATCAATCAATTGACTTGATCCCAAAAGCGTCATCACGCAAGAACTCCTCAAAGAAAATGGCAACTACAGCCATACCAACAACAACCAAATCAATTACTACGACTGATCCTCAAAACAAACACCATCATCATCGATCAAAAGGACAACGCTTATCAAAACAAAACCAATACTGATTCCATCCAAACTGTGCTTGTAGCTAGCTAGCACGGTAGCATGACAATGCCATGCACCCACCCACGAAAAACGCAAGTTCCAGAGGAATCATCCTGAACAATCAAGGATCCTAAGAGGTCCATAACCTCATAATGGCCCCAAACCAACAAATCCAGCACTATGGTAACGCCAAACAACTCATCTCATGAGAGCCTAAACGAAAGGTGACCATCCACTTACCTTAAAACCAATACTAGGTCGACAACAACATATACTACCATGAAACTGTGACTATAATCACCATCAACCTCAACTCGTGCCTCAATGACCAATCTCGTGTCATGCCAAATATGCAACACAATTATGCATATACAATTCTAATCTAGCATACGTCACATGTCATGCTCTTTACATTAGAATAAAACAATGCTAAATGAACGGCATACAACATGTAGCACGTAAGCACATAAACATGTTATCAACCAAAACATGTTATCATAAAGTATATAAACACATAGAGCATGGCAACAAAAGCATGATATGCATCCAAAACCCATCGTCCTAAGGTTTTCGAACCTAGGAGCTCTGATACCACTTGTGACGGCCCAAGTTTTGTAAACCCGGTGCGTCAGTGATGATCAAAAGATGACCCGATAATGGATCTGAAATGCGTAAGAGAAAGGTGAAACAACGGTCTCTAGAGATACAATGCATCTCTAGGACACCTATGTGACCCTCAATGAGGTCACGGAACCGAAAGGAAACAAATGCAGAAGTGTCGTTTCAAAAACAGACAAAAAGAACCTAGGAGCAAAATGGTCATTTTGAAAAAAGTGGATTCAGGTGATATCGAGCACAC
The DNA here is from genome assembly GCF_030987335.1 of Cornus florida. Lineage (NCBI taxonomy): Eukaryota > Viridiplantae > Streptophyta > Magnoliopsida > Cornales > Cornaceae > Cornus > Cornus florida. Next base: position 71,158,230 of record NW_026775577.1, read on the forward strand.
CGCTGGAAAGACAATGACAAATTAGTCAAGTTAAAAAAAAAAAATTTACTCAATTTGGAGTCCGAACGGGGGAGAAAGGTCAAAAACAAAAATGATGTCGTGGCGGCCCGACGAGGACAACCCACCACAGCTGCAACTGAGAGTAAAAATGGGAATCTAAACGGACTTTTTAGGAAAACCTCAAAGAAGAAACCCCCCCCCCCCCTAAAATCAAGTTTGCTACCCCGATTGCAGACGAAAACAAAAAAAAATACATTGTAAAATGCCCAGAATGCCCCCAAGAAAATCAGGTCAAGAGAAAAAAAAACTAATCTGAGCAACTGCCTAAGTTTTGGAAATAGGGCTTCGGGAGGTTTTTAAATTTCCTAAATTGAAAATGCAATCTTAAAATGCACCCACAAGACCTCTGGAAGTTTCGGATCGGTGGTGGCGATTTTCAAAAAAAAGTCTATGAATAGTACCAACTACATTTGTTCTAAAAATTTGCAAAACCTAGCAGCAAGGATTTTTTGGAAAAATATTGATTTTTAAGGGCCAAGATAATTTTTTCTGGAAAAACACAACCAAGAAATCACCCTCAAAATTAAGTTTTATACGTGACTCGCGAGGAAAAATGAAAAAAATGCATTGTGAAAAGCCTGAATGCCCATGGAACAAAATAGGGTAAAACTCCCTAAAAATGCTACTTAGAGTTTTGTTTCATCAAGGAAGATATTGTTGGCCAAAGTGAGCATGCAAGTGTATGTAATATTATAAAATAGATGTGCTATAATGGCCTATGGCCTCATTACAATACATTTACAACATTTGACATATCAAACCTCCAAGTTAGAAAAATTACATTTCATAGACAAATCATGAACATGCTAATACTTGCATGTGAACAAGAATGCTTCTAAAGAAGCTCAACTCAGCAAATCACCCAAGCAATTGCAATCTCCAATCTTGTATCCTGTACCTAAAATATGCCCAGTATCGTAGGGGTGAGTAACATAAAGCTACTCGTAGGAATGAGCATGCATCGACCTACGTTTTACAAGTGTACATGATTTAATCATTGTGGTTCATTCCACTTAACGTCTATGTCAAAGGTGAGACTCAGGGAGCATCGTAGCTACCTAAGATCATTTCTAGCATAAAACACATCCTTTATGCAATTTCAACAACACAAAAGCATGCTACACATAGCAACAAGATATAACATGCTTACACAAAGCAACTAGTTAGAAACATGCTTACACAAAGCAACCAGATAGAAACATGCTTACACAAACCAACTAGATATAGATTCTCAAAGTTATCAACTTGAGATCTAAATGCGAAATCAACTAAATATAGCAATTTAGTATGGATGTACTTAGCAACATCAAATCGCCAATAGCCAAAACCACAGTCACAATATAAACATGATTGATAACTTGGAATTGAATGCGAAAACAAATAGTAGAAGACTTGGACATCAGTCGGATGAGACCGATACAAGGCTAATTTGAAGCTACTAACCCCCAGGTAGCCTACCCAACGTGTGAACTTTTCTGGGCTAATTTGGAGCTACTAACCCCCAGGCAGCCTACCCAACGCCCGAACTTTTGACTTAGAAGACTCTTGTCCCCGTACTAGAGCCAAACCCTAGCCATCATGCAATGTCCCAAGTGGTTCCAAAATAAATAGATAAGTTTACAACTTATATACGTATTGAATAGTACACGAAACTACCTTCATGCACAAGTAGGCTGAAACCACACAACACATGCTCTAAATCCATAACTACTATAGGATGACAATGTCGAATCTTCAGAGCGCGATTCGTTACGCGCTATAATAACATCACATGTCAAATCTTCAAAGCGCGATTCGTTACGCGCTATAACAATATAATCCAATATTGAAACATAACTCATAAATCCATTATAAGTCAAAAGTCATGCTTTCAACATACTATCAATGTCAAATACATGAGTTAATCAATAATACAATAGAAACGGAAGTTAATCAATAAACTAATTCAATTCCCTAGGTTTCAAATCCCAATCAAATGGCCTCCAATTAATACATGATAAACAATATAATATGGTCATTACATACACCACATCAAAACTCGATTACGCCATAAGAGCAATAAAGTGGAATTTAATTAAATCATGATAATCAAATCCCTAACTTATAAAACAACATCAAATGGTTCCAAATTAACATATGCTAGAACATAAATCATAGTTTTCACAAATATCAAGTTAAACACTTAATTAGGCCAATGGAACCCTTAATTAGATTTTAATTAATCATTTTAATTAAAATCTCTAGATTTTCATACTTGTCCAAATGCTCTCAAATTAAAGTATGTTAAACAACATGCCAAGGCATAATTTAAAGCATATCACAAGTCAATTTTATGCTAGATACGGCCATGGGATTTAATCTTTCACAAAAGATAAATCTTAGATAAAATATATAATTCGTATTCAATTAATCCCAATTTAATATATGTTAACAAACATATTAAAACATGATTTTCTAGCATGCCACAATTCCATTCTAAGTTATACACATCCTTGTGAATTAAATTTCATACAAAGAAATAATTAATACTAATTTTCTAGAATCGATACAGGCATGCAATTAAGTTGTATAATCATGCTAAACACTCGATACAACACGTACAAACGCCTATAACATCCCCTACCTCAATTTGAGATGAAAATCTCAAAAGTCATCAAATGGAAACCGCTCTGAATCCGACGAAACTTCTAGGTTTTGTCGGGAACTACACCTTGCACATAACCCCCAAGGAAGCCCCATCAGAATCACAACTTGACTTCAAACCCAAACTCCAAGAATGGTCAGAAATGGGTTCTAATAAGGGTGAAAGAAGCGCGTAGTCAACACGAACACTAAATGTAAAGGCCCTTCTATGTTCTGACGAAGGAATAAAGCTCAAAAGAGGAGAGGGAAGGTGGCAGCCTACCTTGGGCTGCCATGGAAGCTTCTGGTCATGCAAGAGAGTGGGGAAGATGAAAAAATAAAAAATCTCACCCCCCTTTTATAGAAATCTCAAATAATTTCAAAGAACTTTGCATCCATGCCCCTATGGACAACGGGAGCAACCAAAGTACTTTCTTGCAAAAATGAAGATACGTATTTCGTGGAAACCACTCAAGATGGAGATACATGAAGTCAAAAACCAACTTCGAATACAAAAAGTGTGGTTATGCCAACAAAGTGTCAAATGGGGAAAAGATAAAATAGGAAAATGGACGAAATAGGGAAAAGGACGAAAAGTGAATAGTGTTAAAAAAATGAAAAATGTGGAAACGACTCGGTCCTCAAAGGAAGTTGTCAATCCACAGAAAAGAGTCTCGGAAATCACTCCAGAGCACTTAAGACGACACTAAGCGAAGAAGAACTGAACTCAGAAAGGAAAGACAACGGAGAAAGAAAAAAATATATATATCCGTGAAAATCCGGGTCATTACAATCTTCCCACCTTAAAGGGATTTCGTCCCCGAATCCAGCCCCAACGAAAACAAAAAGGCGAAACCAGGATAACTACGGAGTACATCTCCGAGTATCCCACACAATGCGATACAAAAGCAATCCCAAAGCTGAAAGACAACTCACAGATCAATGTCATTCGCACCCACATGCTAATAACAGGACAACCTCTCAAAAGGAAAGTGACTAAATGGCCACCCAACAAGTCGGAACTCACACACAGAACCCAAGGTGAGACAAAGGAACGGAAGACAACAACTGTAAACATCCCTCTAGATGATCCATCATACCGATCCAAAAACGACCACCAAAAGATCTCCACGATAACCACTTATCATATCAGGGTACCGAACAAGATGATGCGGCAGTACGAATAGCGATCAGAACCCGCCCACGACGTACTCAACTGTGTGGTAGCAATGACAGTGCCTAGTACCCGCCCACACTTACTCGTCAGTAAGGTAGCATCGACGGCAACTAGTACTCGCCCACAACACACAACTTTGTACGGTAGCATGGCAGTATAAGGCACTAATTCATAACCTGCCCCCCACTAGGTCTACCCAAGAAACCTCTCGATACAAATGACATCAATGTCAAAAATGATAATTACCAAAAGCACTACGGGGACCAACATTTTGTACCAGAATTAAGATATGGTCCATAAATGTCCGGCCGGACCATCCTGGCCAATCCCAAAACTCTGACAACAATGCTATAGGTACCACTATGCTTAAGGCCTTAAATCCTCAATACAACAAAACCAACATCTCCAATGTCTCAAAATACCCCTATTAACAACATTAATTAGGAATCCAAAACCTGACAAGCAAATCAAGACCTCCAAAATAAAAACAAACCTCACCTCAAGACATTTCATCGAAAGTCCTACATTTCTCCCTGAAATAGATCAACTACAAAGACCAATCACCATGATCAAACATCAGATCCACATCCCTATCACGGATAAATAAATCCTCAAAATACAAATCCACCAAGTGGCACACACATCAAAATGCCAATAACTAAGGTCACAAGATGAATCTATCAAAACCATGCATGGCAACACCAAACTAAATCAAAATTCCCCAATTTCTATCGATCCATAAACAACCACTAGAACTACGATTCCTCAAAACCATGCCTAGTTATAACTGGGACGAGAAACTCCACAACAAGTCATATCCAACACCGATCCTTCAAAATTCTTCCGAAGACACAAAAGAAAGGAAACCACTAGTCCTAAGAAGGACAACACCACGAATCCATCTCTAAAATGGAAGACAACAAGGTCAAAGACTTCACCCCCTACATTGAAGTAAGTCGACCAAAATCCCATCAAATCCTCACGAAGGACTCAAAACAACTATAGTGATCCTTACGGACCAACCAACCCCAAAACTCTGCACCACGCAACGAATAGAAGAAACTCACTCCTTGTGAAATCCCTTACTCGAACCAAGAAGAAAGAAGAAACCCTATCCTCCCACAAGTGTCGATATGACAACCACGAAAATGGAGCATCCTTCCCACCTTAGGGAAATGGACAGCTCAAGACAAAATAGATGTGACAACTCCTCTACAAGGAATCTCACAGCGAAACGCTTACGGAAACCCACATACACTCCACGTACAACCGAGGGAAAACAAAAAGGAAAACTGACCCTGAAAATCATACATATGACAAGGAATGCAACTACTAGAAAGAAAATCTACTCACATAGATAAAAATCAAAGGTACACGCAACACGTCTCCACTTAAGCACAAAAGCATGTCACTAAAGCGCAATAACAACATGGCATCTCTAAGCATACAAATAAGGTATGCTAATGTCATACAACAGGAAAACAAATGTGGATAGACCTCCACCTACTCATGCATCGCAATAACATAAATCATACTACTAACATGGTAGTAAACGAAACTGCAGAAGATAAAAAAAAATGATGCAATAATGAACCCTATGGACATCGTGTCCTAAAGTGCCTAGGTAAAAAGGAAAGCAATTCCTAGCCATAAATTGTCTCCAAAAATCAGTGCGACAACAACCTCTCTCCAAACAAACGGGAGCCTTTACCACAATGGTAAGACTCTAACAATCCATCTTCGAAACTAGAGGCAACATTACAAGTGACACTAACAATACAGTGCTCTCACTCTACCCGAAGGATCAATCAATCGACTTGATCCCAAAAGCGTCATCACACAAGAACTCCTCAAAGAAAATGGCAACTACAACCATACCAACAACAACCAAATCAATCACTACGACTGATCCTCAAAACAAACACCATCATCATCGATCAAAAGGACAACGCCTATCAAAACAAAACCAACACTGATTCCATCCAAACTGCGCTTGTAGCTAACCAGCACGGTAGCATGACAATGCCATACACCCGCCTACAACGTACCCGCCCACAACGTACCCGCCCACGAAAAACGCAAGTTCCAAAAGAATCATCCTGAACAATCAAGGATCCTAAGAGGTCCATAACCTCATAATGGCCCCCAAACCAACAGATCCAGCACTATGGTAATGCCAAACAACTCATCTCACGAGAGCCTAAACAAAAGGTGACCATCCACCTACCTTAAAACCAATACTAGGTCGACAATAACATATACTACCACGAAACTGTGACTACAATCACCATCAACCTCAACTCGTGCCTCAATGACCAATCCCGTGTCATGCTAAATATGTAACACAATTATGCATATACAATTCTAATTTAGCATACGTCACATGTCATGCGCTTTACATTAGAATAAAACAATGCTAAATAAACGGCATAAAATATGTAGCACGTAAGCACATAAACATGTTATCAACCAAAACATGTTATCATAAAGTATATAAACACATAGAGCACGGCAACAAAAGCATGATATGTATCCAAAACCCATCGTCCTAAGGTTTTCGAACCTAAGAGCTCTGATACCACTTGTGACGACCCAAGTTTTATAAACCCCGTGCGTCAGTGATGACCAAAAAATGACCCGATAATGGATCTGAAATGCGGAAGCGAAAGGTTAAACAACGGTCTCTAGAGATATAATGCATCTCTAAGACACCAATGTGACCCTCAATGAGGTCACGGAACCCAAAGGAAACAAATGCAGAAGTGTCGTTTCAAAAACGGACAAAAAGAACCTAGGGGCAAAATGGTTATTTTGAAAAAAGTGGATTCATGTGCTATCGAGCACACCGCTGGAAAGACAATGACAAATTAGTCAAATTCAAAAAAAAGTTTACTCAATTTGGAGTCCCGACGGGGGAGAAAGGTCAAAAACAAAAATAATGTCGTGGCGGCCCGACGAGGACAACCCACCACAGCTGCAACTGAGAGTAAAAACGTGCATCTCAACAGACTTTTTTGGAAAAACTCAAAGAAGAAACCCCCCCTGAAATCAAGTTTCCTACCCTGATTCTAGATGGAAACAAAAAAAAAAATGCTTTGTAAAATGCCCAGAATGCCCCAAGAAAATCAGGTCAAGAGGAAAAAAAACTAATCCGAGCAACTGCCCAAGTTTTGGAAATAGGGCTTCAGGAGGTTTTTAAATTGAAAATGCAATCTTAAAATGCACCCACAAGACCTCCGGAAGTTTCGGATCGGTCGTGACGATTTTCAAAAAAAAGTCGATGAATAGTACCAACTACATTTGTACTAAAAATTTGCAAAACCTGGCAGTAAGGATTTTTTGGAAAAATATTGATTTTTTAGGGCCAAGATGATGTTTTCTGGAAAATAACAAAAAATAAACCCCCCTCAAAATTGAGTTTTATACATGACTCCTGTGGAAAAATGAAAAAAACATATTGTGAAAAGCCCGAAATGCCCCAGGAACAGAATAGGGTAAAACTCCCTAAAAATGCTACTTAGAGTTTTGTTTCATCAAGGAAGGTATTGTTTGCCAAAGTGAGCATGCAAGTGTATGTAATATGATAAAATAGATGTGCTACAATGGCCTATGGCCACATTACAATACATTTACAACATTTGACATGTCAAACCTCCAAGTTAGAAAAATTACATTTCATAGACAAATCATGAACATGCTAACACTTGCATGTGAACAAGAATGCTTCTAAAGAAGCTCAACTCAGCAAATCACCTAAGCAATTGCAATCTCTAATCATGTATCTTGTACCTGAAATATGCCCTAGAATCGTAGGGGTGAGTAACATAAAGCAACTCGTAGGAAATGAGCATGCATCAACCAACGTTTTACAAGTGTACATGATTTAATCATTGTGGTTCATTCCACCTAACGTCTATGTCAAAGGTGAGACTCAGGGAGCATCGTAGCTACCTAAGATCATTTCTAGCATAAAACACATCCTTTATGTAATTTCAACAACACAAGAGCATGCTACACATAGCAACAAGATATAACATGCTTACACAAAGTAACTAGTTAGAAACATGCTTACACAAAGCAACCAGACAGAAACATGCTTACACAAACCAACTAGATATAGATTCTCAAAGTTATCAACTTGAAATCTAAATGCGAAATCAACAAAATATAGCAATTTAGTATGGATGTACTTAACAACATCAAATCGCTAATAGCCAAAACCACAGTCACAATATAAACATGATTGATAACTTGGAATTGAATGCGAAAACAAATAGTGGAAGACTTGGACATCAGTCGGATGAGACCGATACAGGGCTAATTTAGAGCTACTAACCCCCAGGAAGCCTACCTAACGCGTGAACTTTTCTGGGCTAATTTGGAGCTACTAACCCCTAAGCAGCCTACCCAACGCCCGAACTTTTGACTTAGAAGACTCTTGTCCCCGTACTAGAGCCAAACCCTAGCCATCATGCAATGTCTCAAGTGGTTCTAAAATAAATAGATAAGTTTACAACTTATATACGTATTAAATAGTACACGAAACTACCTTCATGCACAAATAGGCTGAAACTACATAACACATGCTCTAAATTCACAACTACTATAGGATGACAATGTTGAATCTTCAGAGCGCGATTCGTTACGCGCTATAATAACATCACATGTCAAATCTTCAAAACGCGATTTGTTACGCGCTATAACAATATAATCCAATATTGAAGCATAACTCATAAATCCAGTATAAATCAAAAGTCATGCTTTAAACATACTATCAATGTCAAATACATGAGTTAATCAATAATACAATAGAAACGGAAGTTAATCAATAAACTAATTCAATTCCCTAGGTTTCAAATCTCAATCAAATGGCCTCCAATTAATACATGATAAACAATATAGTATGGTCATTACATACACCACATCAAAACTCGATTACGCCATAAGAACAATAAAGTGGAATTTAATTAAATCATGATAATCAAATCCCTAACTTCTAAAACAACATCAAATGATTCCAAATTAACATATGCTAAAACATAAGTCATAGTTATCACAAATATCGAGTTAAATACTTAATTAGGCCAATGAACTTAATTAGATTTTAATTAATCATTTTAATTAAAATGTCTAGATTTTCATACTTGTCCAAATGCTCTCAAGTTAAAGTATGTTAAACAACATGCCAAGACATAATTTAAAGCATATCATAAGTCAATTTTATGTTAGGTACGGCCATGGGATTTAATCTTTCACAAAAGATAAATCTTAGATAAAATATGTAATTCTTATTCAATAAATCCCATAATATATGTTAACAAACATATTAAAACATGATTTTCTAGCATGCCACAATTCCATTCTAAGTTATACACATCCTTGTGAATTAAATTTCATACAAAGAAATAATTAATACTAATTTTCTAGAATCGATACAAGGTATGCAATTAAGTTGTATAATCATGCTAAACACTCGATACAACACACACAAAAGCTTCGAACATCCCCTACCTCAATTTGAGATGAAAATCTCAAAAGCCACCAAATGGAAACCGCTCCGAATCCGTCGAAACTTCTAGGTTTTGTCGGGGACTACACCTTGCACATAACCCCCAAGGAAGCCCCATCAAAATCATAACTTGACTTCAAACCCAAACTCAAAGAATGGTCAGAAATGGGTTCTAATAAGGGTGAAAGAAGCGCGTAGTCAACACGAACACTAAACGCAAAGGCCCTTCTATGTTCTAACGAAGGAATGAAGCTCAAAAGAGGAGAGAGAAGGTGGCAGCCTACCTTGGGCTGCCATGGAAGCTTCAGGTCATGCAAGAGAGTGGGGAAGATGAAAAAATAAAATATCTCACCCCCCTTTTATAGAAATCTCAAAAAGTGCCTCGAAAGGTCTCCGCCGGGTCCGAAAAAGTGAAATTTAAGCAGACGCGCTCAAATGACAAAACTCTATGAACAAAAAAGATTCAAAATTAAAAAATATGAACAATGGAAGAAATGGTGTCAAAAACCGAGTCCCGAGCAGAAAGTTATGCCCCAAACAAGTGTGGCGCTAACTAGGGACAGAAACCCTGAAACTGGATAACAATGACCAGAAGGAATTTCTAAGCGTACACGACTCGACGAAAAGTGAAAATGAATCCCGTACGAGGATCTAGGCTCAAAACAAGGCATTTAGTAATAACTTTCATTAATTGCATAATGGCCCCTCCAAAAAGTGGAAACTGCACTAATGACCCAGAATGAAAATATCTTCCAAAAATATTTTCTTAAAAACCCTTGAAATAAAATATCTTTAAAAGATATTTACAAAAAACACCCCAAGAAAAGAAAATAATTTCAAAGAACTTTGCATCCATGCCCTATGGGCACCGGGAGCAACCAGAGTACTTTATTGCAAAAGTAAAGATACGTATTTCGTGGAAACCACTCAAGATGGAGATACATGAAGTCAAAAACCAACTTCGAACACAAGAAGTGTGGTTATGCCAACAAAGTGTCAAACGAGGAAAAGACAAAATAGGGAAAAGGACGAAAAGTGAATAGTGTCGAAAAAACGAAAAATGTGGAAACGACTCGGTCCTCAAAGGAAGTTGTCAATCCACAGAAAAGAGTCTCAGAAATCACTCCAGAGCACTCGAGATGACACTAAGCGAAGAGGAACTGAACTCAAAAAGGAAAGACAACGGAGAAAAAAATATATATATATCCGTGAAAATCCGGGTCATTACAATGTAGGACATGATACTTTCCTCTCAGTGTACCTTGTTCCTCTATGGAACCTTGGGTCATTGGTTTGGACTACTTCTGCACTATTGTCACAATATAACTCGATAGGCAGGCTAGTAAGCTCCACAACCTTTAAATCAGTGAGATCAAACCAAAAGGCTTTCTTTACTGCCTTTAAGGCTGCAATGTACTCCACCTTCAGGTTTGAGTCAGCGGTTAAAATCTGTTTAACAATCTACTAACTGATTTCCCTTCTATTGAGTGAACATAAATTAAGTCATGAACCTCATAGTATCTACTTCTGATTGAAAATCAGAACTAGCATACCTGACTAGGTCCATATCATCATATCCATAAATGAGTATGAGATCATTGGTTCTCCTAAGGTATTTAATGATATTTTTCACAACAGACCAGATATCAAGTCCGGGATTGGATTGATCTCTACTGATTATCCCTACTATGTAGCGAATGTCCTGTTTAGTATAGACCATGGCATATATGAGACTCCCATAGGCCAAAGCATACAGTTCCAGTCTCATTTGCTCAATCTCCTCTGCTAGTCTTGGAAAACTACTTACTAGAGAAAGCAATCCATATCAATAAAGCAAGAACTCATTCTTTGAGTTATGCATACCAAACCTGGTCAAAATTTTATCAATGTAGAATTATTAAGATAAGCCTATTTTCCTTTTAACCTGATCTTGCAAAAGCTTGATCCTAGAAATATAGCTTACATCTTTAAAATCCTTCATTTCAAAATAATTGAACAATTACCTCTTTACTGATAACAAAACTTTCCATATCATTCTAAATGAGTAGGATGCCATCAATATATATAGAATTAGAAAAATAATGACATTCCCTTGTACACTTATGATTTATTCACTAAGAAATCTTCTGGTATCTTTTAGTAGATTAACTTGCCTTCCATAGGTATCACCCTACTAGAAAGTTCTACAGGATCCCAGATTTAATTAGAATACATAGATTCCAATTCTGATTTCATAGCAACTTGCCAAAATGATCTATATCCATATCTGTTCACGCTTCCGTGTAGCTTACTGGGTCCAACTCATGTTTAACAGGGATGTTCATAAAGGTCTCACCTAAAAACATGATTCTGTCAGATTGGATGATAATCCTCCCACTATAATAATGTACCGATGCAGGAATCTGTGTATTAGATAATGCTGACGTATCAATCGGGAATTCATATATTATTCTTAATCTCTATAATAAGTGTGTTCACTTGTGGTACATCTGGTACTCATACCATATTCTCTAACATTATGCTACTAGGTATATGATTTATAATATGATCCTCCTATAGATAAACAGTGAGTGTAAACAATCAACTTTTATCATTAAGATCATAAAATAATCCATCCTAGTGCATTTAGAGTAGCCATCAAATCAAACATGCCTATGATCTGCTTCCAACTTACTTGTCCATATCAAGCGCACATGTGCAAGACTACCCCATATGTGCATGTGATTTAAACTAAGATTTAGTCAAAAACACAGCTCAAATGGTATTCTTGAGACAGACTGAGATGGAATGCAGTTCATAATGCGCATCGATATCATTAATGCTAAACTCTTGAATGAAAAAGATAATGAAACATATCAAATCATAGATCTAACTATGTTAAGCAGAATGTTGTTATTCCTATTTGACACCTCAATTCATTGAGCGTCAATTGCGGAAAAAATTGGTACACAACACCCTCATTGACCATATAGTCTTTGCATTATCCCAAGAAATACTCATATTCACGATCAGATCGAAGTGTTTTGTTAAGTTTACCTAATCTATGCTCCACATCAGTCTTGACACTCTCGGAATATACCAAAAGTTTAAGACTTATGTCACAACAGGTAAATTTATCCAAAACATAAGTAATCTTGCTTGGATGTTCATAAGACTACACGTGTCAGTGTGTACCGACTCCAATTGTTCTTTATATCTATTTTATTTGGTTGATTTAAAGCCCTTAGGGTTATCTATCTTTCAAAATAGGATTCACAAGTGGGTTTAGGCTCCTCTACCTCACTAGGTTATAAACCTTCTTTGACCAATCTTTGAATCTTATTTTGATTGATTATAACCCAAAAATAGACACTAAAAATACAATGAGTCAGGAACAACAAATCTTCTCTTAACATTCAATCCAGAAAATGCAACATTAGTTTCTACATCATGCAAATATTAAGAGTTTGTGATTATAGTATATCAACCATCTTTTAATGCACCAGAAACAATCGCACATCTATTCAATTTTATAAAACCAGTTTTACTAAATAACAATACAGTTTTTATAAACTAAAAGTGAAACAAGAATTAGATTGCGTCTAACATCTGTGCATAAAGATAATTCTCTAACACTAATATCCTCATACTCTCTAATTTCAGATGTAATACTCCCACTGACTTAGCTACAACCTTGGCATCAGGTCAAAAGACAAATATATATACATATCATTGAGGCTTCTGGATTCCTGAAATCTTTGCAACGAATTGCAAACATGTTTTGTGGCTCCAGAAGCTATCCATCAGGAATTAATAGATACAACCACATAACATAGCTCAATGATTAAATATACATTTTCCAATGCCACGTCATTGCTTAAACAGTTCTCTCCTTTAGTGTGTTAGTTAGCGGCAAAAGAAACAGTTTCCTTCGCCCTCAACATACACTGCCTTATTCCCTTTAATCTTTTGGATACTCATGTTTTGTGCTAGCTTAGTCCTATTATCATCCTTCTTCTTTCCTTTGCCCGTCCACTTGGGCCTAGAAGAAGATGGTATAGACTAGGTTAGATTGATAGGAACGCCCATACTCTTGATTATCCATTCATCTGTTACCAATTCTATAAGAATATCAGCGAGTGTGAACTTAAACTGTTTCCTTATTTAACCAGTTTGGTAACAAGTCAATAATCATGTCAATTTAAAACTTACCATTCAAGTCAGCCCTATTGACCTCCAGTTCAATTTTTAAATAATAAACAATCATTTTCTAAATACGATCTCATACTGGAGTTCCTTAGGCTATCTTAATGGTATTCAAGTCTGACATTGTATTTAGACATCTACTCTATCTAATCTCACTAAAACATCTCATTGATATTTAACATAATGCTTGAAGAAAATAAAATAATGTAAATGTTAGCTTTGGAACGTATTTGAGGTAAACTCTTATTGCACCAAGTCCTATCATTTGCCTTATTTCACTTATTAAAAGCATTAATATTCTCTTGGATATCTTAAAGTAAAAGGATTAGGTTTAGGAGTAGTAAATATATTTTGTACCACTACATTGTGAATAAAATATCTAAGTTTCTTTTCCAGTTAATATTAATAAGGTCCAGTATAATTGAATATGTAAGCAAGCAGATAAAATGTATTAGACATAATTAATCTGAATATAAATGCATTCATACAATATGCAAGGTGAATTATTAATACTATCATGCATATTTAAAATTAAAATGAGTTTGTTAACCACATAATATAATAAATCTCAAATAGAATAAGAAATCATTATCATTATTGGTAAACAATCCCTTTCAATTAATGTGGGTCCCTCAACTTCGTAGCAAAATAAATCATACAATCAATACGTCAATAACTTATCCTGATGGAGGAGTTCATTATTACTATTGTTGGGATTCATTTGCTATTCGGTGAGCACTTCCATTAAAATAATAATATGTGGGTCCCTTAACCACTGCATGAAAAATCGGATAACCAATACGCCAATAACTTATTCGGTTGGCGAAGTTCATTATTGTTATTGGCGGGCAAATCTGATCATTTCCATATTTTTTAAGATAATGCCTTGTCTATCATATGAAATGATTCCCGATTTTGTTTAGCCTTTCTAAAATCACCTAGTATAGACCACTCCGTTAGGGAGCTAACACTATTGATTTTAGATTGAGTGTATAACGTTATTAATGCTCCAATGAAAAATAAAATATTAAATATCTTGTCATTATAATCTAGACTCTTTAAATCATGCGTAGGGCCTTATTTTTAAAGATCTAATTACAATGAACATTTAATATTTTTATTTTCATGAGACAACCATTCTTGTAATATTAAGACTCTTCAAATCATACGTGGGGCCTTATTTTTGAAAATCTAATTACAATGGTTTTAATAACGAAGGCCATGGGGTAATGTATAAAAATCCCCGCTCCCACTCATTCATTATTAGGGTTTTCAATTTATTCATTTACATGATATAATGCATACAAAACTCCTTGATTTTAATCCAATTAAATTTAGAAAATATCTAGACTTTAAAATGATTCACTAATATTTAATTTGAGGCACATTTTAAAAAATAATTTTTCGTTTCCCCTTTAGTGCCCTCTAATTAATTAGTAATCAAATCCAATTAATTTTCATAAGTTAATTAATATAAATCAAGTCATCTAAATAAATATCATGGATCCAATGCATGAATAATAATTAATAAACAATTATCTATTTCATGCATCACATACATCAATAAATGACAGACAAAGCAAATAAATGGCTAATGGATTTAGCTTTCAACATTAAAAACTAAATAATTTTTAAGTGCTATATTTATTGCACCCCATTAAACTCCCACTATCTTTAAATAATGGAGAATAATTTTAAAATCCACTTTGGGTCAATAATTCACTCTTAAATGAGTGAAAACAGCATAAAATAATTATAAAAACAAGCCTGGAGGTATATCGTAGGGTCCTATGCACCTGGAGGAGTCAAAACAATGTCCCAGCAAGTCCCACGCACCCACACGCGCGTCTCACGCGCCTGGAGAGTGACCAGCGAGTGTGCACGGGCCACCACGCGCTTGGGGAATAATCCAGCGCGTGGCACGCGCTGCCACGCACTTGGTCAAAGCCTGCATTGCTAGCGCGTGGTCCTCACGCGCCAGCTGGTTGTTGATGGTGTGTGTCTGTCAAGCGCCTTGTGATTGGCGGCACTAGGTGCGCTGTGTATGTGCGCCACACCCAAACCTTTCCAGCGATGATTATTGATCTAAGGGCCACATCTTTTGTTTCCCTCGACGTGTTCTACCATTCCCCCTTACTAGAATTCAATTTTGACCATTTCTTGAGTTTGGGTTTGAAGTCAAGTTGTGATATTTATGAGGCTTCCTTCGGATTCATGTAGATCGTGTTGTTCTCAACAAAACCTAGGAGTTTCGGCCAATTCAGAACACTTTTTTTTTGTGGGCTTTTGAGATTTTCATCTCAAATTGAGGTAGGGGCTGTTATAATTTATTTTCTTGCTATATTGCATGCTTGTGATGCTTATACAACTTGATTACATGCTTGGATATAAAATCTAGAGATTTTATTATTTATTTTTCTTGTGAAGGATTTAATTTTCCCGGTTGTCCATAACTTTGTTTAATCATGTGGCATGATAGAATATTACCCCTTGATATGTTGAATGACATATATTAAATCTAGATCATTTGGACAAGTATTGAAGATTTTATTTAATATTTATCTTGAATAAAATATTAAATCATATGGCCTTAACTAGCTTGAAATCAATATGTGTTAGCATATTATATTAGGCCTTGGCATGCTCTCCAACATATGTGAATTTGAGAGAAATTGGAAGTGTTTTGAAATCTAGTAATATTTAATTAATTAGATTAATTAAATTACTCCAAGTGTAATATTCATCGCGTTGGAATTCTGACTTGAAATTCTTGATGTGCATGGCATGTAGTTTCATATATATTAAATGTAGAATATTTTATTAGGTTTTGAAACCTTTCAATTATTATTTTTCTAGTATTAAAGTTTAATACACATGGCCGTCACTTACATAGAATATATTTGTATCATGCTCTTAAATCAAGCCTTGACATGTTTAATAACATACATTAATTTGAAATCATTTGGACGAGTTTTAAAATCTAGGGATTTTAATTAAATGAAATAATTAAAATCCATTCGATGGTTCTATGCACTTGATTAAGTTTCTAACCTTGTATTCATGATTTCCTTGATAAATTCCTTCACATGTATTACATTGAGCATAATCGGATAAGTTTTGAAACTTATATTTATTCATTTCTCTTGTATGGAACTTAACCCACATGGTTGTGTGTGTATGAAATGAACTCGAAACTTGACATTGAACTTGGCCTTGACATGATTCTTGATATAATTTGTTCGTAGAACATTTGGACTTGCCATGTAACCTTGATAATTTAATCCCTTAAGTAAATTAAATTTCCTTTTATGTCTCCCTCGAGTTAATCACGCCTTGATATCATGTATCTAGACTTCTTGTATCTTGGTTTCATTAATGTACTTAATGAACATGCTCATTGTCTTGGAACGGTTTATATACACATGTGTTGTTTTGTATACAATCGAATCATGTATCTTATACTTGTAGTATATTTACTTCGACGGATTTCTCGTGCTATATATCTTGGTTCTAGTTTATATAGATGCACACTTTGATTTCTTAACATTTCACATGCATAATTTAATCCCTTAAGTAGATTAAATTTCCTTTTATGTCTCCCTCGAGTTAATCACGCCTTGATATCATGTATCTAGACTTCTTGTATCTTGGTTTCATTAATGTACTTAATGAACATGCTCATTGTCTTGGAACGGTTTATATACACATGTGTTGTTTTGTTGAGAACTTAGGGCACGACTTGTGTGTTCCAAAATCTTGGTTGTGCATGAAATGTGGTTAATGCATTCTCTAGTATTTTGATACAATCTTGACTTACACAACTTGTTGATTTTGGGACTTGGGATATCAATCAAGAATTGTCATGGCTAGGAATTGGTTCTAGTACGGGGGATTGTCCTCCTACACTATAGTGCGCACTAGGGGAAAAGTTCCCATGGGTTACTAGCCCTAAAGTGATCTCAAGAGTACGGTTTTAATCCGGGCGATATCCGAGTTTCCACATTAGTTGATTTCACTCTTTAAATTTCAAGTTGCTATTCCTAGAAGATTTAAACTTGTCATGTATGTGAAATGCTCCAATCTTGCTAAACTGCATAGATATTATGCCTTGTTCTTGGATTCATGTGTTTTCCTTATCGTGTTACTTGGAATGTGTAATGACCCAGTCATTTTTCTTCCTTTTCTTTTTCTTAGATTTTAACAGATATTTTTTTTCCGTTGTCTTTTCCTTTTTAGGTTCGGTTTTTCATCACTTGATGTCGTCTCGAGTGCTCTGGAATGATTTCCGAGACTCTTTTCCTTGGATTGACAACTTCCTTTGGGGATTGTGTTATTTCCATATTTTATTTTTCCGAACACTATTCACATTTTGTCTTTTTCTCGTTTATCCTTTTTCCTTGCACAACCTCACTTTTTGTGCTCGGATTTGATTCCGGTTTTGTATACATTCATGATATTTGATTTCCATGATAGTGGTATTTTTACTTTTCTAGAAAAGCATGTTGATTGCTTACTTCTTTCATAAAGGAGCATTAATGCATACTTTAGTGTAATTATTCTTAACTTGTGGAGTTTTAATGTAATTAAATAAAATAATTATTTTTCATCTTAGGGACCATTTTGCAATTAAATTTGGAAGATAATTTCAAAAAGGACCTTTTTGCAATTTTTGAAAAGTGTGACAAGTGTCACACTCTCATTGGTCCACTTGTTGACATTTGTGTGGAAACACTTTAATGCATTGGATGATGACATTTGGAGGGTGAGGATTCACCCACTTGTTGGCCTAGGATTGGTACACTTGTTGGCTTGGATGGTTGACAAGTGTAGGTGTGGGATTAAGCCTAGGAAGGAGCCATGGATTGGTGACAAGTGTAGGTTCACAATTTAGTCTTGCAAATATCTTTGGGCCACTTTGGGATTATAGTTTTAAAGGAGGGTTTTTGTGCAATTGACCATAGATGTGTGTGTTGACCATGGTGTAAGAGCACATAGTGAGTGGAGGATTTCTATATCCTCCACTCACACTTAACCACATTATTTCATTCTCTTCCTTACAAGAAAACCCTAGCCTCTATGGATGGAGCTTGAAGCCTAAGGCATTGACCTTGATCTTTGAGGCCCTTCCACTTACTTTAGACCATAAAGCTTGAAATACTTTTTGTTCCCAACATCCTCCTCTTCAAAACCCTTGAAGGATCTAGCCTAACTCCTAGTTTTGTTTTGGTATCTAAAGATTCAATTCTCTAGTGAGGTATTGAAATATTATTTTGAACTATTTTTATGTCATTATTGAGTGCTTTACATGCATAGAAGAGAAGGACTTGTATTTTGCCCTTAAACTGTTTTAACTTGAAATTAATCTTATTAAATTAAATATATAATATAAAAATATACTCAATTAGCTTTCATTTAGTTTTGGTTTCATGTAATTTGGATTTAAAATGAATTAGTTATGAATTTTTGAAGTTACAAGCTAGTTGCTGGAAATTTGAAGCTTTTCCTTTTCAGTCTGGAAATGAATTTTTATATGGAGCTTTGGTGCTTCAATTGCCTTGAAATTTTTACTGGAACTTCCCCCATGGATTTTACACAAGTCAAAAATTTTTCACGATTTTAGAGCGTTTCAAAATTTTTTTTAAAAATCTGAAACTATCTGCTGTCCATGTTTTTATTGCAGCTGGAAAGCATATATTTAGATGATTTATTTCACTAACCTTTTGACATTGGATCATGGCTTAAATTTCCAGTTTTATACTCTCATATGTTTAATTCTAAAATAAATTAGGTTTTCCCAATTTGGATGTCAAATGAATTTTTCATGAATTTTCAAAGGTGGAAGCTATAGCCTGAAAATGTGCTTTCTGGGCAGAATTTGTTTCAAAGTTGTGGGTCAAAACTGTTTCAATTGGGAAAATATTTTGTTAAACTAAATTGATATTATCAAATTACAGTGTTTAAGCTTTCATTGGGCTTTGGATTCATTCAATTTGGGTTAGAATTGAATTTTTTATGAATTTTACAAGTTGAAGGTAGCAAGCTGAAAAATCTGTTTTGCAGACCGAAAATTTGGGGCGATTTCATTTCGATGGTAATTGGGATTTTCATTCCAATTGAGGTAGGGAATGTTTTAGGATTATTTGTGTGCTGTATTGTGTGTTTGCCATGATTATACAACATATATGTATGCCTTGTATCAAATCTAGAAAGTTAGTAATTTTTTTTTTTTTGTATAAGATTTAAAATTTATGATGATGTATAACTTTAATTTGAATTGTAACATGCTAGGAAATTATGCTTAGATATGTTGGTTAACATATATTAAATTTGGATAATTTGATTAAGAATTACAACTTTTATTTAATATTTATCTTTAGTGAAAGTTTAATTCACATGGTTGTATCAAGCATTAAATCAAGTTGTAATGTGGTATTTAAATAGGTCTTGGCATGTTCTCTAACATAGATTCAGTTAAGGGCATTTGGAATTGTTTAAAAATCTAGAGGAAATTAATTAATTGGCTTGATTAATTTTGTTTTAAGTGTTTTAATCACTTAACTTGTCATTTGATGTTATATATATGATGACCATGACTTGTCTTTCAATATATATTAAATTAAGGTTATTTGAATTAACTTGGAATTTAGAGAATTTAACTATTTATGTTTAATTAAATTCTACTTTATTACTCCATGGATTTAATTGTATTTTGGAAGTTGTTTCTATATTTAAATCATGGATTTGGATTTGATGTATGTTCACCTGATTACTTTTGAGCATTGGATAACATAGTTGTTACTTTTATATTCATGAGAATATGTTTTTCCTTATTGAATATATTGTTGTTATGTGTAAGGAATTGCACACTTTGTATTTGACATCTTACATGCCATAGTAGTTGTGAATTTTGAGCATGTATTGTATAAGTTTTCAAATTTTGGATTGTGCTTGGTAAATAGTTGATATCTTGTATATACATGTTAATATATATACGTTGTTGCATAATTTGTTGATTTTGGAAACTTGGGGATGTCGTTATTTGGCTACGGCTAGGACTTGGTTCTAGTACAGGGGATTGTCCCTCTATACAGTCTAGTGCGCACATAGGGAGGTTACCCATGGGCTAGTAACCCTAAAGTAACTATGTTGTCGGTCTGATTCGGCGTGACATCCGAGTATCCACTTTGTTTGATTTTGTATTTCATTTCAAGTTGATAACTAGATGATATCGTAACTTGTTGTTCCTTATTTGATTTCCTATTTTGAGCTTAAGATGTAGCTTTGTGAAAGCATGCTTCATGCGTTGTATTGGAAGGTCCATTGTTGGTTAAATTGCATCGATATCATAATTTGTGTTTTGATGTTCAAATGTAGTTTAGGAATGACCTTATAGATTCATTTCGAACATAGACGTTAGGTGGCATGACCCATACTTGTTGTTTTCGTATTTTGGATTTCAAGTTGAAGACTTTGAGAATCTATATCTTGTTGCCTTGTAGAACATGTTTCCATATTATTTGAATTGCATGAACAATGTGATTATGATATAAATGATCTAGGTAGCTTAGAATGCTCCCCTGGGTCTCATCTTGACATAGACATTAGGTGGCATGAGCCCCTTTAACATATTTCACCATAAGGTGATAAAATTGTAAAATGCTAGGTCGATGCATGCTCATCCCCTACAAGTAACTTTATGTTACTCACCCCTACGATACTGAGGCATATTTCAGGTACAGGACTCAGGATTTGAAGATTCCATTGCTCCTTGGATGGCTTACAGTTTCTAAGTTTCTATTTTATGCAAGAGTTAGCATAAGATGCCTCTTTGTAGCCCTATTTGTTTAAACTTGTATTCGTTGATTCGTATATGTAAAGTGTACGTAAGTGCACTCTTTTCAATGTATTTAACATGTATGAGATGAGGCCAGAGGCCAATGACATGTATTTCATTTTCTATGCACTTTTGTTTTCAAAGTTTATTATGAAAATATTGAAAAATGTTAAGTCATTGCTTCATAACTTTTGCATCGGGTGTTGGAATTTCATATTTTTTCTATCCGAACTCAGAATCAGACGATTCTTGAGTCTAATTTTGTTCATTTTTCGTTGTCCTTCCAATGGTGTGCACAGTGGCACCCTTTTCAGTGAGAAATGACCATTTTACCCTTAGTTCATCTCTTTTCGGGTTAGGCATTCTTGCTTCATTTGCTTGGCTCATTTGAGTTCCGTGGCTTCATAGAGAGTCATTTTGGGGCCTTAGGGATGACGTACATCTCTTGAGGTCATTTGGCTTCTTTCGCTTCCACATTTCGGGTCCGTTATCGGGTCAACTTCCGGTTCATCACTAACACACCGGGTTGAGAAATTCGGGTCGTTACAGAATGTTCCAATCATGTTAAATTGCATAGATATTATGCCTTGTTCTTGATTTCATGTATAACATCTTTTCGTGTTATATGAAATATTTCATCCTTGTATAATTGCATAGATATTATGCTTTGTTCTTGACTTCATGTATAATCTCTTTTCGTGTTTCATGGAATGTCCCATCCTTATTTAATCGCATAGATCATATGCCTTGTCCTTGATTTCAAGTATACTTCACGTCGGGTTAATTGGAATATCCCAATCTTATTTACTTGCATAGACTTTGTGCCTTGTTCTTGATTCCATGCGTTATTTTTGTCGTGTTCTTTGGATTATCCCAATCTTAACTTGCTTCATATATGTAGATATATCATGATTCTCGTTAATATTGCTCCATGGGAGCTTAGGATGCTCCCTGAGTCTAACCTTTGACATAGACGTTAGGTGACATGATCCTTTTTTGAAATGATTCATGTTGTCTAAAAATCTTAAAGAAATCGAGTCATGCATGCTCATCCCCTACGAATAAACTTGTTAGACTTGTTTATTCACCCCAAAGTTACTGGGTGTTTTGTAGGTAAAGAAGCTTTGTTGTGGGATACACAACACTCTTAGACATGCTAGAAGTCTTGAAGTATTTTTGATGATATTGAATATGCACATGTTAGCATATCATGTTTACTTTTGTTTATTTTGACAAAACTTGTACTTATTGTTTAAGCCATTTAATGTGCACTTAAGTGCACCTTTTGACACTCTTTTGATATGTATATAATGAGGCCAATGGCTATACTTTTATGCCATGTATATTATTTCATCTTAATAGTTTGTATGTGGAGTTTAAGGGATTTCATCCATTGAAGGGTTATATTTTGCATATGACATGCCATGAGGCCGTAGGCCATCCTAGCGCGTCTAAGTCATCATTTTACACATGCGTGCATGTTCATATCTTACAAAATACATTAGTTCCAACTTTTGACCTATTTTTGGGCGATTTTATGAATTTTCATGAAAAATTCCTCCATAGGGTGTCATTTTGAGTTCCCTCTTGTTTTAGCATGTTTTGAATGCTTCAATGATGTTAAGAGATGTTTTCAAACTTGTCCGGATCATGTACAAAGCTTAGAGAGCCTTAGAAATGGACCTAGCATCACACACACACATTGCAGTAGTTTTTCTGAGCTGCAGCAGATGCATCGGTTGGCTGATTGAGCATCATCAGTTGGCTGACGATTGTCTCAAGAGAATTTCAATATCCTTTTTGGTGAAAAAGGGTGTTTCGGTCGGCTGACCATGGGGGTTCGGCCAGCTGACGGTTGAGTTTCGACCGGCTAACCATTGTCATCGGTCGACCGATCCTCCCTGGAACTTCCCATTTCAGTTTTTCATTGGTCAGCTTTGTTACATTGACTTCAGAAGGACATAATTCCTTCATTTCATATCCAAATTTGGTCATTCTTGATTCTAAGTTCAAGATCTCGAAGTTAGCTATCCATTGGTACCAACCATTCACCAAAACTCCAACCGTAGTGTGAGTTATTCCAGTTCTAGTGGGATAGGATTATGGTGATCCTTAAACGGTAAAGGCCTCCTTGTTTTAAATTCATACCTTTTCTGTTCGGACTCCGAATCAGGAGATTCTTAAGTGTATCCTTGTTCACTTTTTTGTTGTCTTTCCAATGGTGTGCTCGGTGGCACCCATTTCAATGTGAAATGACCATTTTGGCCTTGGTTCATTCTTTTCGAGTTTGGCATTCTTGCTTCATTTGTTTAGTTCATTTGTATTCCATGACCTCATAGAAGGTCATCAAAGTGTCTTATAGGTGTGTTGTGCCTTGAAGGACTGTAGTCTTGTTTCTTTTGCTTCCGCATCTTAGATCCAATTCGGGTCGTCAGAGGACACACTGGCTTAAAAACCAGGGTCGTCACATATGAAGTCATTGCTAGGGCTGGAAATGAACCGAGCTGAGCCAAGCTTTGGCATACTCGGGCTCGACTCGCCACAATCTGGGAGGTGCTCTGGCTCGGCTCAGGCTCAGGCGAGCTTGACCTAGCCAAGCTCAGGCTCGGCTTATCAGAATATCAGCAAGCTCGGGCTCGGTTCGGGCTCGTTTGCACATAAAAAATACAAATATATATGGAGTAATACACAACAGAAGAGTGTCTATACATAACACAAACAAATTGTGTGTTGAGTTATAGATCTATTGTTAGAGAGATATATATATATGCATACCTTGAGGTTAAGGTTGCATGATATCATCAACAGTTGTGCATATTCACTTTTTTGCAATTAATTTCATGATACTGAAGAATACAAAATACTGAAAGACCGGTGAAGGGAGAGGCTGGTCGTAGTCGATCATTGCGGGGAGTAACAAAAAGAAGATCGGCGCTGATCGAGGCAGAGAGTGATAAGAAGAAGAATGAAAATCGAGAAGCGGAATGGGGCTGCGCTGCCGCAGCGCATCATTGCAAAGAATGATATGTATAAGACTAGGGTTTGTTATATGTTAACATTAATGGGTAGGTTAGTTGAACTTAGGCCTTTAAAATGAAATATGGGCCGTTTTGTCTTTGGGCTTTTCATTTAGATAATAGGAATGTATTATAAAAATGGGTATATTGTTCAATGGATCAATGTTGTTGGGCTGGATCAAAACCTTATACATTATTGATAAATGAGCCTATTCATGAGCCTAACAAGCCGAGCCTAATATTGTTCGGGCTTGGCTCGTTTATTAAACGAGCTCAAAATTTGTGCTTAAGCTCAGCTCGTTTGTTAAATGAACGAGCCCAAGCTGAGCCCGAGCTGTTCATGAACAGCTCGGTTCATTTGTAGCCCTAGTCGTTGCTAAACAATGGGTTAGTTCAACCTTGCATAAGCTATAAAAGAACTCATCACTTGAGCTAAAAATACTAGAACCGTGCACATCAATCACATAATTCATATTGGTCACTAGAATGTAAAGGTTAATGCATATAAAGCCTTTATTACCAAAACTTGGTAACGGACATTAGGACCCGTGAATGCGCCTCATGAAAAACTGTGTTTTTGGCTAAGTGTAAAAATTGGATTTTTGAAATAAAGATATTCTCAAAATAATTTTTCCCGATAAATACTCATTGTACTTCAAATAGCTTAAACTGATTTTATGGGATTTTTTCATCATTAATATATTAGCGTACACGGAGGATCAAGTTTTACAAAAACTATTGGGAACCCCAATTTGTATTAAAACTGAATTTCTATATTTTGATTTAGATAGATTTCAATTTTCTTATATTTTTTTTATTGACTCCAAATGGGGGATAATTCCTTATTTACATTATAAACTTAAAATAATTGGACATATAAATACTGTAAAGACATTTACTTAATGAAAATAAGGTATGCAGAAGTGACTGCATAAGTAATAGACCATGTTGTCTGTCAGATGACCAAAACAGTGAGTGAACATCTTTTATGCATTTCATCATGTAACCGATCACTTCACTGATCTAACCGATCAGATGATCCAAGTGATCGATCAGATGATCTAAGTATTCGATCAAATGACATTTAGATATGAAACTATGGATTAGATCATTTACCTAACCGATCAAATCATTCATCTAACCGATCAGATGACTCCAAGTGACCGCACAGATTGTTTATGTGACCAATCAGATGGACGAAAATTTCAGATCTGGAAAACGATTTCAACCTTAACGGCTATATTTTTCAAAGGGGTTATAAATACACAATGTTTGGACATTGTGGGTATGCATTGGAGAGAAATAGAGAAACCTTCTTATGTAATGACCTGGTCATTTTCCTTCCTTTCCTTTTTCCTGAAAATTTACGGATAAATTTTTTCCGTTTAATTTGCTTTTCTGAGTTCTGTTTCTCGTCACTTAGTGTCATCTCAAGTGCTCGGGAATGGTTTTTGAGACTCTTTCGTTTGGATTGACAACTTCCTTTGAGGACCGAGTCATTTTCACATTTTCACTTTTTGGACACTATTTATTTTTTCGTCCTTTTCCTTATTTCGTCCTTTTCTCGTTTGTCACTTTTTGGCACAATCTCACTTTTCGTGCACGGAGTTGGTTTTTGACTTCACGTACCTTCATCTTGAGTGGTTTCCACGAAATACGTATCTTTACTTTTGCAAAAAAGTACTCTGGTTGCTCTCGGTGTCTATAAGGGCATGGATGCACAGTTCTTCAGAATCTTTTTCATTTATTGAGGTGTTTTTCATAAATATCTTTTGAATATATTTTATTTCAGGGGTTTTTAAGAAAATATTTTTGGAAGATATTTTCGTTCTGGGCCATTAGTGCAGTTTTCACTTTTTGGAGGGGCCATTGTGCAATTAATGAAAGTTATTGCAAAAATACCTCATTTTGAGCCTGGATCCTCGTACGGGATTCATTTTCACATTTCATCGAGTCGTGTACTCTTTGAGCCTAGATCCTGGTCATTTTTCTCCAGTTTCAGAGTTTCTGGCCCTAGTTGCTGCCGAACTTGTTCGGGGCATATCTCTCTGCTCGGGACTTGGTTTTTTACGTCGTTTCTTCCGTTGTTCATATTTTCTCATTTTAAATCTTTTTTGTTCATAGAGTTTTGCTGCTTGAGCACATCTGCTCAAATTTCACTTTTCCGGACCAGGCAAGGCCCGTTCGGGGCACTTTTAGGGTTTTCCTATAAAGGGGGGTGAGACATTTCATTTTTCACTTTCTCCTCCCTTCATGCACGACCTGAATCTGCCATGGCAGCCCAAGGGGGGCTGCCACCCTTCTCCTCACATTTAAACCTCCTTCCCTTTGTTATAAAGGCATAGTGCCTTTGCGTTTTGTGTTTGTCTTGACGACGCGCACCTTTCACCCTTATTAGAACCCGTTTTTGGCCAAATTTTGAGTTCGGGTTTGAAGTCAAGTTGTAATTTTCATGGGGCTTCTTGGGGATTCTTGTTCATCGTGTTGTCCCCGACAAAACCCTTCGGTATTGTCGGATTCGGAGCACTTTTATTTCGGTGGACCTTTGAGATTTTCATCTCAAATTGAGGTAGGGGGTGTTATAATTTATTTTCTTATTATATTGCATATTTGTGATGCTTATACAACTTGTTTACTTGCTTTGATATCAAATCTAGAGATTTTATTTAATTATTTTCTTGTATGAGATTTGATTTTCCCGGTTGCTCATAACTTGGTTTAAACATGTGGCATGATAGAATATTACCCTTTGACATAGTCATTGACATATATTAAATTAAGAACTTTTGGACAAGAAATGAAGTTTTTATTTAATATTTATCTTAAGTGAAAGATTAATTCATGTGACCTTATCTAGCTTGAAATCAATATGTGTTAGCATATTATGTTAGACTTTAATGCAGTCTTCAACATATGTGAAATTGAAAGTAATTGGGAATGTTTTGAACTCTAGTAATAATTAATTAATTTGCTCCAAGTGCACTATTCATTTCCTTGAAATTCCGACTTGATATCATTAATGTGCATGCCATGTACTTTCATATATATATATAAATCTAGAGTATTCGATTAGGTTTTGAAACCTTTCATTTAATTATTTTCTTATTTAAGATTTAATTGTCATGATGGTAAGCACCTTGGAATTAAATTATGGCATACTAGTAAATTAGGCCGTGGTATGTTGAGTAACATATATTAAATTCGGAGCATTTGAATAAGAATTGCAAAACTTATTTAATATTTATCTTTTATGAAAGTTTAATTCACATAGTTGAAACAAGCATGAAAACAACTTGTAATGTGAAATTAAAATAGGCCTTGGCATGTTCTCTAACTTATGTTAAATTGAGAGTATTTGGATAAGTTTAGAAATCTAGAGATTTTGAATTAAATGAATTAATTAAAAATCTAATTAATGGTTCCACTAGTTTGATTGAGTTTTAACTTAATAATGGTAGTGACTTGGGCTTGCTCACTTGTATATATCCATTTGGGGCCATTTGGGGTTGTTTTAGAAAATCTAGAGATTTAATTAACATGTTTCAATTAAACTCTATTTTGTTGTCTCAATGATCCAAATTAGTTTTTGAGTTGGATTGTGTAGTGACCATACCATGTTGTTTAACATATTTGAAATTGGGATCGTTTGGATGGGATTGCATTTTAATATTGAAATGAAATTGTTATAGCGTGTAACGAATCGCACACTGAAGATTCGACATTGTGAATGTCATTATGGACTTGAACTCTAGGACATGGGTTGTGTGGATTCAATCTTGCATGTGCATGTAAAGTCATTCCTAGACATTATTTGAGATGTATAAGTTTGGTTTAACTTATTGATTTTGCATAAGTTTTGAACTTATTGTTTTTGGAGGCTTGTAAAGATCATGTTCATGTGATAGCTATGGTTTGGCCCTAGTACGGATTCGTGAGTTTCCTAAGTCATATGAAGTGCGCAGTAAGAAGTACATTGTGGGTCATAATTACCTAGAATAACTTATACACGTGCGCACTAGGTAGTACCTTGCGAGCTAGTAACCCGGAATAACTCGATTGGTCTGCAGCCAAGAATCCTACTCTTTCCACTATTTGATTTCGCATTTAAATTCAAGTTGTTAATCATGGAATACTTGTAACTTGTGAATTTGTGCTTATCTTGCATTTTAGATCTTATTTGGTATACGTGAGACTGTATACTCACTTTGTGTATTAGATATTATTTAGTATACTTAAAACTGTATACTTGTTTTGTGTATTTAAATCTCATTTAGCATACTTGAACTTGTATCCTTGGTTGTATATCTAAACCCTATTTAGTATACTTACGTATTGTATGTTTGATTTGTACAATCGGATTTCATTTTGTATACTGGTGCTGTGTATGCTTGTCTTATGCGTAATTCATTTAGCTTAGTATACTTGTGCATGTATACTTGATTTATGAGTTTTCCATGTTAATTGTATAATTGTATATGCATGCTTAGACATTGCATAACTTGTTTAATATGGATTAGTATACTTATAAATGTATGTTTCTATATCGAATATCATGTTTTAATATTGACTTGCATACTTGAGCATGTACACTTGTATGTCGTGGTTCAATTCAGTTGCATGAGTAGTTTAGGATGCTCCCTGAGTCTAACCTTTGACACAGACATTAGGTGGCATGACCCTTTTTAAATTATTTCAAGTCAATGTAAAAATCTCTAAAGAAATCGAGTCGATGCATGCTCATTCTCAACGAGTAAACTTGTTTACTCACCCCGAAGTTACTAGGGGGTTGTTTCAGGTACGAAGACTTGGTTCGTGATGCTTATCATTCATTGGGATGACTTATAGCTTTTAAGTTCCATTTCATGCAAGTGTTAGCATGAAATGCCATTTGTAGCCATTTTGTCAAATGTATATATTTGATTCCAAACTTGTATTATGTGCTTAAGCACACTTTTTGACACTCATTCCATGTATATAATTTTTGGCCAAGGGCCAAACTTTATTTGAAATCCATGCATATTCATGAATGTTGAATTTTGCCTTTAATGAGAAAAGAATGAAAACTAGTGTTTTGATATGTCATTCTCGCACCGGTGTGTGCATTTTGTGTGAAATTCATCCTTTAGCATTCATTTACCATATGTGAGGTGTGGCCAAGGGCCAAACACCATTTAATTTTCATTTTTGCATTTTAGTTCACATATTGCATTTTTAGGCTAAAATAGTAGAAACTAAACCTTTAAGGGTTTATTTTCAAATCGGGTGGTGCAAAGTGTGTTCCGGTACCTCCACTAGGTCTCATTAATCATGCATGAAGTGTGGCCAAGGGCCAAACGGTAATTTGAAATCATTTGTCAATTTTAAATTTCAAATTTTTCATTTCATGTGCATTTTCGCCCTTTTGGCTGTTGGGGGGTCAAATTTTGCATCGGTGGTATTTTTAAGCAGTGGACCATTGTAGCACGTCCTAATAGGTAAGTTACGTTTACGTGCATAGTCGTCTCTGGGCAAACCTTCTTCTTTGGTGAAATGAGCCTCCTATAGACTCATTTTGACACTTTATTGCATAATCTGATTTAGGGGCATTCTAGAATTTTTACATCACTTTTATTTTCTTCTTTCAATATGGTCGTTTAGAAAATGTGATTTTAGGGGGGGTTTCTTCTTTGTGTTTTTCCAAAAAATGTCATCTTGGTATCGGAATTCCCTCGGGAAGTTCAGCTTTCTGTTTTCAATTGTAGCAGCTTTTTGGCCTTCATGACCAGATTTCATGGAGGGGCATTTTGGGTATTTTACAATGAGTTTTTTTTTTTTAATTCTCTTAAAAGTCACGTAGAAAACTCAATTTTGAGGGGGGTTTCTTCTTTGTGTTTTTCCAGAAAAATTCATCTACTAGCCCGTTTTTGCTCTCAGTTGCGGACAGATCTTGTAGCAGCTTTTAACCCTCTTGGTCTAGACTGATCTAGGGGTATTTCAGGAATTTTCTTTGAAAAATAAATTCCATTCTTGATATGATCACATAGAAAATATGATTTTAAGGGGGGTTTTTTCACAACATTTTTCCAGAAAATGTCATCTCGGACCCGAAAACCCCGTGTCAAATCTGATTTCCTGTGCGCACCTGCACTATTTGAAAAAGTCTATTGTAAGGGCATTTTGGGGATGTCACGTCAAAAATAAAATTTTATTTTGACATGGTCAGCTTGGAAAAATTATTTTAAGGGGGGTTTCTTCTTCGTGTTTTTCCAGAAAACATTGTTTAGTACCTCAAAATGGCACATGAACTTCAACATTTTGCCCAGGTTACTATTCACGGCCGCGGCGACATCAAAACTTTGTTTTGACTTTTCTCTTCCATCCGGACTCCGAATCAAGTGATTCTTGAGTCTAACTTGATTATTTTTTTTTCTGTCTTCCCAGTGGTGTGCTCGGTAGCACCCGATTTTGCCCTTGGGGCTATTTTTGTCCGGTTTTCTTGTAATTCGCTTCCGCTACATTCTTTTGAGTTCCGTGACTTCATGGGAAGTTGCGGATGTGTTTTAGGAATGATATACATTTTAGGGACGTCATTTCCATGTCAAATGACCATTTTGCCCCTAGGGGCTTATTCGTTATATTTTCGATCTTTTGCTTTCGCGTCAGTTCTCATTGAGTTCCACAACCTCATGGAAGGTCATCAAAGTGTCTTAAAGGTGTGTTGTGCCTCGGGAGACAGTTGTCTTGTTTCTTGCTTCCACATCTAGATCTGTTATCGGTTCAATCTTCGGTTCATCACAGGACGCGCTGGCTTAAAAACCAGGGTCGTCATATCTTAAGTATCAAAGAGCTTTTGTTTTTCATCTTCTTCATCCTCTCATACACACCATTTATAGAGTATTGAGCTTCACTTATATTCATTTATACTCTAGTTGTGAGCTTTGATTTTCATATCAATCTTTGAGAGATATATTTTTGTGCAACAACTTTCTATCTATAATTAATTGTAAGGGTTGGTGTAACCCAGTAGAAGTCTAAAAGAGGATTGTTCTCTTAGCAAAAAGAATTAGAAGCTGTGTGCTTCTTGTACTGGTTTGCTCTCCACCCTTAAAGATGTGCCATAGTAGGATTGGGAAAGTCTCAAGAGGAATCTTGAGCCGAGGAGTAGGAATTACCGAACCTCGCTAAATCGTTGTGTCAAGTGTTTGCATTTCTCTTCCCTTATCTCTTTTACAATTATGCTATTAATTGTTTGAGTTCGTATCCTGATTATTACATAATTGTTATAAGGTGTTTATTAGAATTTGCTAAACAATTAAAACCAAAAATTGGTTATTATTTGTTATAAACTCTATTCACCCCCCCTCCCCCCCTCTAGAGTCAATACTTGGGTAACAGATTTAATTTATTGTGGTGCAATAACATGAATAAAAAATAAACAAAGTAAAGGGATTGAGATCAAGAAAATAAATACTTAGGGATTGACTTCACCATGAACCTCATACTATGGTCAACCATTCAACCTTGGGATTTCAACAATTATGCATTATATGGAATTAAACTCAATAACATTCATTTAATTCGAGAAAGATGTTTCATGAACTTCAACTAACTATAACCTATTTTCGGTTGGCACGAATTATCTACCTACCTACTTCTAACTAATGTTGTAGTATAACTCGTCTTCCCTAGGCATAGATTATGACAACATTCATTTATGAAAAATGTTGGAACACCATTGCATAATCTCCATTCTTATGTTCGCATCCACCAGTTCTGTACAACAAGAATGGGTTGAGAACAATTTAAGAACAATTCAATCTAAGACAAGGTATTAATTATTCAAAATCATTATTTCATTAAAACACCAATTGATCCGTAATCAATTGTTCATAACTATGCAATCAAAATACATAATAAATTAAATTCTCAAAGTATAGAACAGTCAAACCATAGTATTCGAATTCGGGTTACATCAATGCCTTAAGATGGAATTTAGCTACTCGTGGAGAGGAAAAATGTCTTCTTTGATGTTATAGAAGACATCTCTATGGACCACCAAAAACTCCTTTGAATTTTTATCTTTAAAACCCCAAAAGCCACCCCTTAGATCTAGAATTATTTACAAGAGAGAAAGAGATAGATAGATTGATGGCTCCTCTTAATGTGTCTTATCCTCTTCTTTTATAGTGGAGAACAAGTCATAATCCCCTTTGGATGAGTTTTATGATAAGTGCTCAAATGTGATGCATTTTAGCACCTAAGTTAGGGTATTTTAGTCCATTTATCTACCTTACTTTACCATTTTAGTACTAATTTGTGTTTTTGTCTATTTCAGGTCAATAAGGTTCAAACAGGCTAAAAAAAGCCTATTAGCTCAGTTTTGGAGTTAAGAAGAAAATCCAGAAAAAGTCAGAAAAACTGCACTGATCAAACTTCGATCGATTGAAGGATGTCCCGATCGATCGAGGATCTCTACAATCGATCAAGATGAAGGCGGTGTGATAAATGCTCAAATGTGACGCATTTTAGCACCTAAGCTAGGGTATTTTAGTCCATTCATCTATCTTACTTTCATGTCTTAGATACTTATTTGTGTTTTTGTCTATTTCAGGTCAATAAAGTTCAAACAGGCTGATAAGAGTCATTTAACTCAATTTTGGAGCTAAGGAACAAAGTTGAAAAAAAGCCAAGAAAATGCACCAGAGGAACTTCGATCGATCAAAGATGTCTACAATCGATCGAAATGAGGCGGTGCCAGCTCAGCAAAGTGTATAAAGCCTAGAAGATATTTTTTATGCCACGTCAGCTTCGATTAATTGAAGCTAAATGTTTGATCGATCGAGAATGCTGCTGGCAGTGAGTTGTCTAATTCCCGAGCACGCCGATCTCTACCTAACTTGTGTAGCTGCGAATTTCCTCCAATCATACGCTATATTTCTGACTTGGTGCCTACTCAAAGAGGAATGTAATTGATTCATTAAACAACATTGTAAAAATATCATCATAGAAAATATTACCAATTATAGAAATATTTCTCTCTCTAGAACTAGGGTTTTGGGAAGAAAGCAAGGATAAAGATGATGA
This sequence comes from Cornus florida, assembly GCF_030987335.1. NCBI lineage: Eukaryota > Viridiplantae > Streptophyta > Magnoliopsida > Cornales > Cornaceae > Cornus > Cornus florida. The sequence goes on from NW_026775577.1 coordinate 71,191,697, forward strand.
TGCCAACCTCTAAGCTAGCCCTTGAGGGTTCCATGACCACTACAATGAGTGGCTAAATCCTTCTCTTGGGGCTAGAGATAGCCCCTAGGCTTACTTCCTAAACTTAGCTTTTGTGTATTTTTGGGGATTTTAGTTGCAATAGATGTTTTGATTATAAATAAATATAGATCTTGTAATTTTTACTTAATTTGTATGGATTTATGCTTTCAATTTATTATTTAGTTCTATCCATATGCCTATGTATGCTAAAATTAATGTTCATGTTTTTGTCTTTAGATTTAATGAAATTGATGCATGTCTATGTGTGTTGATATTGTTAATCTAGTGATGGTCAAGGCATGGTGCTTAATTGAACACTCTTGTGGTTTATTTGATGGTTCATACTTATTTTTTGATGGATTATACCACACAATTAGTTTAATTAGCTTAATTTTCATGTCACTAGCTTAGTTGTAGTGTAATTGTTAATTGCTTTAATTTCTTAGGTAGATAGACAATCCATTCTTATTGTTTGATGTTCCATACTTATGAGTGCAAAGAGTACATTTCTCTAGACTTTTGGGTGTGCACCAATTGTGTTTTAATTGAATGGTTATTGGTCTCATTTGATAGGTTGTGCTATTCACTAGATTGATTAGACAATCTATGCTTATTTGCCATCCATCATGCTTTGTTTTTAATTAGTGGTACACACACACATTTTACAACTTAAATTTCCCCATTAATTTACAATTGCTAGTGTCTGGTGAAGTGAACCTTAGTGATGAACTCTAAGCCCCAAGACCCTTCTCTCATATATCTTTCCCTAATTTATAGATTGTTACTTACTTGCATTGTTTTAATTGAATATTAGTTTAATCAATCAATCAAACCATCTTTTGATCATTCGACCTACTAATCCAATATTAATTTCCAAACAAAAATATACTCCATTTCCCTTGGGATGATCCCTACTTACTCTAGTTACATTAAGAGTTAGTAATGGTAGTGACATTCTACAAATTTAAACTTGGCCATACTACACACTTTTTGTGCAACTAGGTTCAAAACACACCACGGTGCCAGCTTAATGGATAAGGTCGCCAGTTGTCAAAATATCTTTGCTATGTCAGCTTTGATCGATCGAAGTAAGTGTTCGATCGATCGAACCCACTGCTGGCAGTGAGCTATTTAATTCCCGAGAGTGCCCGAACTCCACCAACTTTTATAGCTGCGAGTTTGCACCAATCGAAGGCTTATTTTCTGACTTGTTTACTACTCCAATAAGCTTGTATAAAGGGGGAATTGAATCAATTGTTAGGGTCTTCAATTTTATTTTTATTTTTACATTGTAATAGTTAGTTTCTCGCTCTAGAAAAAGTTAGAGATTAGGGTTAGAAGAAAAGAAAAGAGTGGAGGCACCAAAAACACATCTCAAAATTTACACACACTCTCTCTCTAGAATTCAACAAAGAAGAAGAGGAAGAAGATGGAACCATGTTTAAGGATAGCCTTTGAGGGTTTCAAGATCACATCCACCTCCTCCATGATTGGCTAGACTTCTCCTTGGGCTTGGATAAGCCCCAAGTTTGTAATCTAAACCTCTATCTCTTTCATATTTTTTGGGGAATAATATCTTGTGATTAGTGTTTTAGCCTTGTGAATTTAATGAATCTTGGGTTCTCCTTTGATTTCTATGGATTAATTCTTTCTATTGATTCTCTATGTGCTTATATGTTGTCTTATGTGTGATTATTTGGGAATTGATCTATACACTAGTTTTTCTATATTAATTGCATGTTTATGTGTGGTTGATTGAAAATCTAGTGATGGCTATAGATGGTTTTCATTGAATGGATTTGTCAATTAATTTGATGGGTTATGCTTATACTTAATGGGTTGTTTTACAATTTAATTCATGCTTGTAGTTAGGTAGACAATCTATACTTAATTTGATATTCCATAGCTTATCATTGCCATTTTCATGATTCTCTAGATTGATGTGTGCTATAATTGTTACTAGTTTGATGGGTCATGCTTAGGATTGATGGGTTATTCTACACTTAGTTTAGTTGTTGGTTAGGTAGACAGTTTATACTTGAATTTGATGGTCCATGCTTAATATTACAATTGGTAGTTGCATTTTGTTCACAAGAAAGTTTTCCCCAAATTAGTTGAAAGTGTGTGGTTTGGTGAATGAGCTTGGTAGCGATTCCAATGCACCCCAAGACCTCACTTCTCATCTCTTAAATCCCTATCTCACTTTAGCTTGATTTTATTGCATTTTAATTAATTGCATCTTAGTGTAATCAAACAACTAACCCTCCTTCGCAATCATTTGGTATAATAGAGTCGAAATTAAATTCCAACACGTATAATCTCTTGGGACGCTCACTCATACTACATAGTATAAATGTTAAGCGATTTAAAAATTTAAAGTATGATGCCCACTTGACACTAATTTTCAAACTCAAAGTGTTGTGCATTATTTTATGCACATGCTCGGGTCGCATCATTTTACAACTTTTGGGAATAATTGGACTCACGGGGAATAAAGAGGGATGATTTTAAGTAATTCTCGCCTGTATTTTTAACCTCGAGCATAATCTGTCAGTACATTGTTCTGAAGTTGTAACGCGATTTTGACATCTTTAAAATGCGAATCTCGAAATTATTATTCAAGACAAAAACATCGGGCTTCGAGTCTTCTTTCCATTGCCGCTGATTTGCTCAATTTAGAGTTTTGAGTCAAAAGTTATGCCCAAAATACTGAAGCAGGTCAGAATTTTCATCAGTGCTCAAGCCCTAAAGAGTTGGGCTCGAGCTCTGGGATCAAACTTTGTTCGAAACGTCTTTTTATTCAACACTTAGCCATTTTAGGACTTCTTCTTCATAGTGCTCGATCACTGTAGCTTGAAGCTCGAGCCTTGGGGCTATGGCTCGAGGTTTTTGGGAAAAGGCTCGAGCTTTATGACTTTGGCTCGAGATTTGGCAACATAGAACTTCCAAAGTGTCTTTTCATATTTTCGATGTAATTTGGGTTTGACCACCTTTGCAAAGGCTCGATCATCTTGAGTTATGGCTCGAGCCTTAATATTTAGGCTCGAGCCTTCTGCCGTGGTTGGAATTCTTGCTTTTTCTTGACTTCTAGCTCGAGCCTAAAGAACATAGGCTCGAGCTTTGACACTTGGACTTCTCCAAAAATCATCCTTTTGGCTCTGGGCTTGCTTCAAATGATCGGCAATGACTTTGTTAGCTTCAATGTCAGTTTTTTCATCATAAATCATCGATTTTAACCATTTTTTTGGGAAAGTACCTAAAAACATGAAATAAACATAAATCAGTATAAAACTTAATAGAAGTATCACTTTAGGTCTTAACATATGCGTATTTAGGGGCTCGAATATGCAATATTCAGCACTCATCACTCGCCAAATGTTATTTTCTTATTAACCTTGACAACATTATTTCTTTTAATCTTATTTCATAAATTCCATGTGTCGATGGCTGAGTAGTTCCACGTGTCATGTCTTTGAATAATCAAGTAAGGTTGCATGTACAATAATATCTCCATGCAATCTTTACTTTCCAGATCATTGGGAATTTATGGGAAATTGATCTAGTGTGGTAAGTCTTATGAGACTCACCATATTCTTGATCTAATGGACTCCATGTGGCGGAATATGATTGGCTTAATTGGTCTTTGCCTTGAATTACTTCGTGAAGTCCATTGGAACTCACCACATGCTTCTTTCTTATTGGTAGACAATTTCTCTCTTGATTCTTACCTCATGCGTGAGTCTATGTAGCAGATACTTGGATGAGGTGTCCTTTATTTAAGTCAATTTGAATATAAGATGTCCTAATGTAATTCTTTTTTCAAATAATCAAGCAATAATCCAGCGTGGCAAGTTCTCTCTGGACTCGCCACATGTCGTCTTTCCATTTGTCCAAAAATAAATGGGATAAACAAGAAGGAAAAGAAAAAAGGTAATGGAGGGAAATCAAATATTGTGTTTGATATGAATTTTTAAAGGAAAAGAAAGGAAACAGAGGGATCTGAAAGGAAACAAATTATATAGAATGTGTTGGTTTTGTTATCTTTCTAAAAATGGGAGGAAAGGGAAGGAAATGCTAGCTTTTTTAATGAAATTTTATTAATGCAAATTTGCCCTTATTTCTATAAAAGATAAAATATATGAAAAAAGGGATATGGTAGTAAATTCATTATAATACTTCCATTTCATTTCTTTCCCAAACATAATCACTTATTTTTTTATTTTTATTTATTAATTAACCAAATACACGATAAGTAATTAACTATATCCTCTAATTTTCTTCTTTTTTCTTTTTTGTTTTGTTTTGTTTTGTTTGATTTTGTTTTATTTTTATTTTTCTATCTCCTAAATAATCTTATTCTTTTTTGTTTTTTTTTTTTCATTGTACCAAACATAGTGTAAGAGGTTCCGAAGGAATGGTCCTGCCGAATACGCGAAGCCAAACGGACCAACAGTGCAGTTAAATGTAAATTGATGTAATAAACCATGACATTCAAAACCGCGTATCCAGACATCCCCCACCTCGCATCATCCCGCGCTAACACAACATTCGAAGACAAACCTAACCCCTCGGCCCTCTCTCTCTCTCTCTCTCTCTCCACGCACTCACTTTCTTCTCAAATGTCCCGGTCCATCGCAGTGGACATCCTCTCCGACGACGATGACGGCGATCATCATCCAGTCTCAACCCCATTACCAACCCAATCCAAGAGGCACAAAGGAGAACCCAATTTTAACCCTACAGTCTTCATCATCGACGATGACCCAACGCCTCGGAAGCCGGCGGGCTCCTCTTCCACTCCATTGTTCATCCCCGATACCCCGATGCCTGGTTCGTCGAATTCGGATGTTGCAATAGTCAAATGCACCACACTTGTCTCTGATCCCCAACTCAGGTCCTCTTCAGCGTCCGACCAAAAGTTTTCCGGTGAGTTTGATGCTTCTGTATTGGAATATTAGTTTGTTGATTTTGAATTGATTTGGGTATTTATGCCCTTATAATGCGGTTTTAATTTTTTAATGAAATTGTCATTGATGATTGCAAGTTTTAGTTTTCTGCATATTAGTTTGTTGGTTTTGGTTAACTTTCTTATTCATGGATTTATAATGAGTCTCGTTGTTTCGAGTTCTTCATGAGATTTGAAGTCATATTGATGATTGTAGTAGTTGTTTTCCTTTTTACTTTTCTTGAGTGTTTGGGGTTGAAACAGTGAATTGGTATTATATTTGTTGAATTTTGATTAATGATAGAGTTATGGGAGCTTCAAAGATCACAAAAAGATTGAGCCTTGACGTTTGACAGGATCCACAATTTATATTGAGAGATTAATGACCATCATGCCAATACAAGTAAGAAAAAAAACCAACTTTTAAAATGTTGCCCCTCTCTTCTCAAAGACTTAAAGATGTGGTGAGATAGATGTAATACCCAGAAGTTTATTAAGATAATCCTGAATTGTACAGGACTTGGTAAACAAATTGGCAAGCTAACAAATGAGTAATTTTTTTCCTGGGAGTTTGATTACTGAATTAGTGGTTACTTCTGTTGAGAATGGAAATTATGTGTTCATATATTTGTTGCAGTTAATATTGATTCACAAAATAGCTGAAGAAACTTTTGAAGTCAGTGTTTCAAGTTTATCAAAGTACAGTTTAATGGGGGCTTTACTGGGTTTTTGGGTAAGAAGCTGGGTAGATCTGAAATGGTAATTTTGATTGTGGTTTGTGTTTCTTTAGCTGAACAATGAATTGGACTGTACTGGACTTGTGTTCTCATTTGTCAGGAATCTGTGGCTTGATTTGTTTGGAATCTGACAACGAGTCTGAAAATGGTTTTGGAAAGGAAAACCGGAAGCAGAATGGAACAATGGATGCTGCCTTTGATGTGAAAGAGGATTCAGAAATGAGCTCTAGATTTATTAACTCCTCATTTTCTTTCAGTAAGTTAATGCCATATCTTTATATTTTACTTGTTTGTGATCATGTGATGCTTGGAATAACTCATGAATCACAAAGAAGCAATTCTTTTTTTGATTATTTTTTATTTTTTATTTATATGATTTGAAATAAGCTATCTGATAATTTGATGAAGTTATAAAAACATGTGTTATCAGGGAATTTTAATTTAACACAAATGTGTGGGGACAGTTCTTTGCAGCCAGTTTGTTCAGAAGATATCCCCCAGGTATTTCTAACTGATGTATGATGATGATGACTTTCTTGTATTTATTTAATTTTCTTTTACAGGTTGGAGAGCTACATTTCTTGCTGGGTTAGTTTAATAATTTGGGTAAAATATAATGAAATATATCTACAACTTGGTGTATCCTCGTCAAAAATCTTAGTTTATTGAATTTGGCAGATTTAGCTCATGTCATGATCTTATTCTTATGAAACGCAATGTATTATATGCCCATTATACCCTTAGTTTTTTGTGTCCTTGTTAAGAGAAAAGATATTAAACAGATCTCAGGTGGACTCAATTAGGTGGAAGCCAAGGGTATGGAGACTAGATGTTTTGATGGTCCACAGGCATGGGTGATCTTAAATTTAGATGAGAGAGATTCAAGGAGTCAATATGAGAGGGTTTTAAAAGGGGTAAGGTCTTAACAGTTCTCTTCTAGGTTGGTCTTTTTTATCTGGCGTCATTCTTCTTAAATTATGGTGGTGGTGTATTTATAGCTGGAGGGAGAGTATTTGATGACCAGGTTGTTATGAGGATAATCATGACACTTTCTCTTTATTTTTGACTTGATGGAACAACACCATGTTAGAGACTGTACTTGAGGGGAACTTGATAATGACATATAAGATAGGGCTTTTTAATGAGAAAAAATTGCTTAAATGGCCAATCTTAGACGGGCGTATGTTGCGCAGAGTCAAAATGATCTCTCTCTCTCAAAGTCAGGTCGAGTGGACCTGAGGAAGGGTCCAACTCATTAGGAACCTGGAGGATGGTCACCTTAATTATTCTTGAACTTCAGCAGCCAAGTCACCTCTTAGAATCCTAGAAGGTGGTTATCCTTAATGATCTCTCATGGTGGACTCTGACGATTAGTTGTACACTGTTATAGAAACTCCACAAGTCCAACTTCCGACTCAAGCAGTGCATTAGGTGTATTAGGATGCTTTGGTCTTCAAGACTTCAAGCAGGGCTTTTTTGAGGAGAGGGTCCAAGTGGCGAGGCTTATTAAAGGAGAAGTCCTCGCTATAGTCTTCAAACAAGGTTTTGTCTGGGAAAAACATGTTCACGCAGCAAAACTTTTCTAAGGAGAATAAGTTTGCATATACATGCGTGCGTTTGCCAACAACAAGATTTATCTGAAGAGAAGAGCTTCTTGCAATTACAAATGCCTGTAGAGGAAGTTAGTGTCCTTTTGGGGATCACAAGTGCCCTTGGAGAAGGTGACAAGGTTGAGATCATAATTCCTTGTAGAGGAGGCTAAGAGGTAGAGGTCTTGAGGAGGACGTTCCAAGATATGGATCTTGCATGAAGCCATGGTTAATTGCTTATAAGGTAGTTGTTTGGGGGCCTGATACCCACAAGTTTAAATACCCATCTGTAGGTGCAGAAATTTGTTGACTAAGTATTATTATTTTTTATTTTTAATTTTGTATTAAAAAAGCGTTCAAAAGGGGAATGCATCCCTGAAAAGCTACACAAGGCCAAATAGGGCCTCTAAACTCTCAAAGAGTCCAAAAAGTAAACTATCTCCTCCATGGATTTACAATTTCTCCCTAGAACCCAACAAAAAGGATAAGTTTTCGAATGTTATTCAGGCGGCGTAGGCACGCACGACTTTGGATCATATTCCCTTGGCTCACCCTTCAGATTTGAAAACATGTGGCCTTGTTCCGAGGGTTTCAGGGAGAGAGTTCGATCTTGGTAGGAGAGCTATGTGGTTTCTGGTAGCCCGAGTTTTTCTCTTGCTGGTAAATTATGACGTCTGAAAGAGGACCTCAAAAAATGGAACAAGGACGATTTCGGGAAATTGGAATGGAGGAAGAATCGTGCTTTTGATGAGATTGTTGATATTGACAAAAAGGAAGGGGAGGGTAATATTATTGAGTTTTTGGTACAGAGAAGGGTGGAGTGTCAGGAGGAAGTTGCTGAGATTGCTTTATTAGAGGAAATTTCATAGAGAGAGAAGTGCAGGGCTTTGTGGCTTAAGGAGGCGGACAGAAACATGAATTTTTTTCATCGGTTGGCAAATGCTCACAGATGGGGTAATCATATCGGAAGAATCATGGTGGATGGGGAGCTTCTCTCCAAGGAGGAGGATATTTGTAGGGGGTTACCTCTTTCTTTCAGAGTTTGTTCACGGAGACAGAGACTTTGCCACCTTTGCTTGGGGGTTTGCATTTTGTTTCTATCTCTTAGTTGGATAGTGTCAATCTGGAAAGGCCTTTTTTCGAGGAGGAAGTTTTGAGGGCTTTGAAGAGTTGAAATGGGGATAAAGCCCCAGGTCCATATAGTTTCTCGATGAGATTTCTTGTTGAAAGCTAGGAGGTGGTGAAGAGGGAGGTCATGTGAACTTTCTCTGCTTTTCACTCACGGGGACACTTTGAGAAAAGTTTAAATGCAACGTTTATTGCTCTTATTCCAAAGAAGGGGGAAGCGCGAGACGACAAGGATTTTAGATCTATCAGCTTGGTGGGGAGCATTTATAAATTGATTGCCAAGGTTCTAGCATCGAGATTGAGGGGTGTCTTGGATAGTGTCATTTTGGATTCTCAAAATGTTTTTCTTGGAGGTCGTCAGATACTCGATTCTGTCCTTATTGCTAGCGAGTGTGTAGATTCCAAACTTAAGTGTGGGGTTCCGGGTGTTCTATGCAAATTGGATATCAAAAAGGCTTATGATTATGTTAGTTAGAGCTTCCTCATCTATTTCTTGGAGTGGATTGGGTTTGGTGAGAGATGGAGGAAATGGATTGAATTTTTATCTCTAGTGTTCGGTTCTCAGTCCTTGTGAATGGAGCACCGACAGGCTTTTTTAGAAGCTTGAGAGGGTTAAGAACTTAAGACGGGGGGGACTCGCTATCTCCTTTTCTTTTCCTTATTGTGATGGACACTTGTAGCCTAAGAAGCACGGACATGGATACGACAAGACACGGACACGGCGACACGGCAAATCCAAAAAAATTAGGACATGGACACGGCGGGGATACGCCGAATAGTGTATATATATATATATATGATGTAGTACTTTAAAAATTACTTAGTGTTACTATTTTTCATCAACCTCACAATGAAAAAAATACACAAATCATAACTCATAACTAATAAACTATAAAAGAACAATGTTGCAGAGTTATAAAACCAAATAAAAAACAAGACATTAGAATAATAACTAGTATCATTTAATCATCATTGCAACTTTACTCCAAATACAAAAGCATAGACAGAAAGGACTATTAACATTCATGACTGTTTAACATTCAGGACTGTACTGTTAGCACTTAACATTCACAAAAACCTATAGGCTAGTCCCCAAAAAAGATAAAAAAACAAGTCAGTGTACTATCATCTATTCCCATCTATCATTTGACTTGGGACTTTACCATTTACAATACCAAAAGGGTAGTCCAAAACAAAAGAAAGAACATATCAGCATTCATCTATTGTTGGTCATCATCAATTGTCTCATGAATCTCATCATCATTAACACTTCCATCATCGGTAAATAATACCGCCTCTAATTCCGGCTCATCAAGTGAGAGGTTTGCAACCTCAAGCACCCTAACATCACCAATTGAATCAAATGCGTCTCCTGCAATATCTCACATCTTACTTCGTCCTTCATTGTCCTGTGGGGTTCTCCTTGACAGAAGACGGAGATTACTATGAATGAAAACCAAATCTTTAGCCCGTTGTGGGGCCATCTTGTTCCTTCTCAATGAGTGAATAAAAGAAAAAGTACTCCAGTTCCTCTCACAACATGAGGAGGAAGAAGGTTGGACAAGCAACTTTAAAGCTAACTCTTGAAGCAAGGGAGCATATGAACCATGTACAACCCACCAACTTTTAGGATCCATGGTATATCTATCACATATAGAATCACTCTCCCCAAATTCCCCCAAGTTTGATGAAAAATTAGCATACTCCAATTTTACTATTGAACACTCTTGTGGGTCACTAAAGTATTTTTTAAGGCACCTTGTTCTCTCTCGTGAGACCTCTAAATCCTTGTGTGGTGGAACTCGACCTTAGTTTTCACTGAGCCACACATCACTATAGTACCTACAATAAATAAGAGAATGCATTTAATTCATAATTTAATTTCCTTAATTCTAAACTAAGATTAAAACTTCTTTAGCTTACAAATTAATATCTAATGATTTACCTTGGATTTAGTGAATGTGCCAAGCAATGAAGCGGAGTATTGTTCATGTTCCAACGAGCTACAAGTATCCTATGCACCAGTTCATAAAAGGAAGAACTTTCATTTTGTCGCTTTCTTTCATACCTATATATTGCCATCTTCACTTTTTCAATCATTGTATCCCACATATCATAAACTAAGTGAAGACAAGGCTTATTGGTATCACAAGCCCTTAGCATGTCATAAATAGGTGAAGTAAAGGAAAGGATATAATCAATCTTTCCCCACCATTGTTCATCCAACAGCTTCTCTCTTACATAATCGGCCTTTCCTATATCATCCTCCCTATAGCAAGTCCACTTGTCACTTATGACCATTGCTTGGAGACCACCTTTTATAAGTTTAAATCTTTTGATCATCACAATAACAAAAGCAATGCGTGTCTCCGCAACCGAAAGCAACTTCAAGCTGACAAACTCATTGAAAATAGCTAATCTCATTGAATGGTTCATGATGAAATTGTTTATTAGGTTACAATCATCAGCATAATCAAGAATCCAACCACACTCTGCATATGCAGTTTCATTCTTTTCCACGTTTTTTGCAGCACAAATATTTTTGAGGGCAAGATTAAGAGTACCACACAAGGTCATAGTTGTTAAAGGCTCAAGGCGCACAAAAGCGCAAATGCCTCCTGGAGCCTGAGGCGCAAGGCGAGGCGCGCGCCCGACTTAAGCAAGGTGCACGTTAAAAAAAAAAAAAAAAAAAAAAACCCACCTAATAAAGTATTAAAGATGCAAAAGTCATCTAAATGAATTACTTAGGTTCAATATTCAACATAAAGATGTCAAAGCCAACTAAATCAAGTACTTGAGTTCAACAGTGAATAATCAAACATATTAGCATAAAGATGCAAAAGTCAACTAAGGAGAATTATGAGATAAAACTAAAACAAACATAGACATCATTTCTTCCTAAGAAGACAACACCAACGAATCTAAATATCATCCTCATCATCAATAAGCATAACATCATTTTGATCGTCACTAAATGATTCATAATTCTCAAGATCCTCTTCTATCTCATTTGAATCTGCCTCATCCTCATCCTCATCCACAAGTGGAATTGAAGAACTTCCTGCTCCCTTTGTTGGTAACCGTGAACTTGAACTAGATTTTGATCTAGTAGACCGGTGCGGCCTGCTATCCTCTCCAATACCAGCAACACTAGCAACATCACCCCATGTCAAGGAATCATCTTCAAAGACTAGATCATCTTTTGCATCAGAATTATCCATCCTCCCCGTCAACCACTCGTTGCTCTCATCAATGTCATCGAGTAAAATGGGATCAAGGGTGTCAAGCATATTATATCGACGCCTCAATGCTCTATTATATTTGATAAACACTAAATCATTCAAATTTGTTTGAGCGAGCTTATTACTTTTCTTGTTATGAAGCTACAATAAATTCAACTTTAACTAGTAAGTATAAAAAATTAAAATTTTAATTTTTAACAATTAAATTACAAACCTAGTTACTAAATAGTATATACTTACATGCTCAAACACGATCCAATTTCGTTCACAACCAGAAGAACTGCAACTAAGGCTTAAAACCTTTATAGCAAACTTTTGGAGAAGTTTTGTTGACTTGGCATAAGCTTCCCACCAATTAGCTATTAAAAAAAATTAGTAATGATGTTTAGCAAGTTTAGCTTCATCTTTGTATCGACTCTATTGTCAAAATAATTTTAAAACTTAGCTATACTAACTTAATATACTTTACCACTTTACCTGGTCCTCGTGTACTTCTCTGTCTAATAGCAAAGGGATTACCAAAGAGGCCCTTAGCTTTAGAATATAAGGACAGCTCCTTAGTAATTTTGTCTTGTTCTTTGACATCTGGGACTAACCTTGCAATGCATGCATACAAACCCTTTGCAATGTCTTCATCTTCTTCAATTTTCGGATTTGAATAAAAGTACTCTGGGTTCAAATAATAACCTGCTGCATGCAAAGGGCGATGAAGTTGAACATTCCACCTCTTATCAATTATTTCAAAAATCTCCTTGTATTTCTCTTCTACTTCCCCAAATGATTTTGCAATGGCTTCTTTAGCCCTATCCATGGCCGCATAAATGTATCCCATGGGAGGCTTTCTTTTGCCATCAACTAATCTCAAAACCGGAATAAGAGGACTGGAAACCTTAAGGCTAAAGACAATGGTGTTCCAAAAGGAAGGCATCAAAACATAAGAAGCAACTTTTTTACCGGCTTGCTCTTTCGCCCATTTACTACGACTCTATTCTTCTGAAGTAAACATCTTTCTCAAGTTATTCTTTTGCTTGTGAATACTTGATAATGTGATGAAACATGTAGCAAATCGAGTCTTAGTGGACCTAAGCAACTCCTTTTTGTAAGTAAAGTTCCTCATAATGTTCAACAACTTTGGATGCATATAAATATAACTATTCAACTCCACTGCCCTCGTCATTGTTCTAGAGATGGATGGTATTTTCCCAATGTCTCCCAACATCAAGTCTAAGCAATAAGCAGCACATGGTGTCCAATACAAATGTGGGTGTCCTTTCTCTAACATCCTCCCTATTTGAAACCAAACAGAAAAAAAATGATATAAAGAGAATGAGTAAATCAAAATTGATTTAAATTATATATTTGTAAAGAATGTAAACTCTAAAAGTTATAAACATTGAACATTCTTACTGGCATACTTATTGCTTGATTCATTATCTGTGACGACTTGGACGACATTTGCTACTCCAATGCTGTTCACAAATTTATTAAGTAAGTCGAACATCTTTTCACCATCCTTTGAAAAAGAAGAAGTATCTATCGATTCAATAAACATGGTTTCCCTTGGACTATTTACTAGGAAATTAAGCAATGTTCTCTCTCTCTTGTCTGTTCACCCACCTGCCATTAATGAGCATCCAAATTTTGACCACTCCTCTCTATGGTCATTCATCAAAGCATTGGTATTATCTAATTCCTTCCTAAGCAAAGGAACTCTCACCTCATGATAACTAGGTGGTTTCATGCCAGGACCATATTGTCCAAATGCTTCAACAACCTTGGTAAAGCTACCATACTTAACAGCATTGAATGCAATTCCTGCATCATACATCCACCTTGCAAAAGCAGCACACGCTCTTCCTCTCAACTCTTTCTTGCATGCATCATTAATGGTTATCTGTTTTCCCCCCTCCTTTCTTTTTTGTACCACAATTTCCGGTCTGGGAGTGAAATATAAATCAATCGGTCCCTTTTGCTTTTGCCTCTTTGAGGAATTGACACTAGCACTACCTACCCTTTTTCCCCGATTGTTAACTTCCATAACGTCATGCTTATCCTCTCCATCAATGAAATTAATGTCATCATTAGGTAACAAATTCATTTGATCTTTTTTTTCCTTTTTCTTGCTCATGTACTCTTTGATTTCTCTCTAACACTAGATGGGCATCTTGTGCATGCACTCACATTTCTATACCCTCCAGCTAAGTGTTGCTTAGCCCGATAAATACCTTCTTTTGTAACTTTTGCACAAAAGTTACAAGTGATGGCATTTGTATCTTTCGGATTCTCCAAATGTGAGTAATTCCATGCTGGATCCTTTCTTGAACCATCACAAGGCATCTTTTAAAGTACAAACTGCAATCAAATTCAAGAAAACAAAATAATAGCGTCATGTAATCAGTGTTTGCAACAACTCTGACAAAAAAAAAAATACAAGCTTTAAAGCAATATTAACATTTCTATTTTTTTAAAAAATACAGAGCTTTGACAAAATGCAAAAAGCAGAATATTATTTCATGCAAAAATAAAAAATGCATCTATCTGTCCATGACTTCATGTTGATGCAGAAAGCAATGTTGACGCAGAAAGCGGTGTTGATGCAGAGAGCAGAATATTATTTATTAATATATGGAAATTATTTCGATCTCAACTTATATATATATATATATATTTATCCCATGTTTGGATGCTGCATTAATTGATAGAAAATTTGAGTTCATCTTGCAAAAATCACATGGATGTGCTATTATTATTTTTAAGTCAAATCAAATCTAATTTTCATTAAGCACGAATAAAACGTTTTTGCAAGCACCATGTTTGGAACTTTGGATGCATCACCCTTCAGATTTAATAAAAGCTAAATCGAATCTCAATAGGATAAATTTAAGCATAATAAAACGTTATTCAACAGACTATCAAGTACCATGAATAGTTAACAACCATATTCAAGCATGCTCCTTTAATTTAGAAAAATCATTTGGTTTCGTCGCTTCTACTAAATTCAAAAGAAATAGATTGAAATAAACAACTCAAACAGTGGAAACTCTCAAAACCACAGTATCTAACAGAGAGGGGATAATCATCAAACACATGCAAGGCACTAATCTACAGAAACAACCACTAAGCCACAAAAACCCTAAAAAAAACAAAGGACCAACATCATCTAGACAAGCATAAAAATAAATAAATAAATCTGCCAGACTCGAGAGAGCTGAGAGAAGAAGAAGAAAAGAAGAAGAGAGAAAAAAAAAAAAAATCTGACGAGAGAAGAGAAGAGAGAAGAAGAAAGAGAGGAGGAGGAGAGAAGAAGAAGAGAAGAAGAACTTACCGGCAGATCCGAGACTGAGAGATCCGGCAGATTGCTTCGCCTTCGTTGCCCTAGCCTCTGTCTCTTCTTTTTTTTTTTTTTTTTTGTAACTTGTAAGTTTTGTAATAATAAAAAGTAATACAAAGGCGCGCGCCCTATTCAACCCGGTCACCTTAAGCCCTTGCAGGTGACACTCTGGCGCCTTGCGCCTCCGGCGCCTTTAACAACTATGCACAAGGTGTCCAAACAATGTGAGGGAATTGCCCTTCAATTAGTTGTCTAGCGGCCTTGTAATTTGGGGCATTGTCTATAATTACTTGGATCACATTTTGGGGGCCAACCTCATTTATGACTTCCTTCAACAAATTGGAAATGAAAAACTTGTCTTTAATTCCACTGGAACAATCAACAGCTTTCAAAAACATGGGACTCCTTCTGTCACAACCATAAAATTAATTAAAGGCCTTCTTTGTGGATCACTCCAACCATCACTTGCAATGCTAACACCCTTTGCCTTCCATGTACCCTTAATTGGTTGCAATAATCTATCAATATTTGCCTTTTCTTTTTGAAGTAGAGTGGTTCTCAATAGATTATAACCCGGAGGCAAATAATCCGACACAGGATTATTTGCAGCATAGTTGTATGAACTCACATAATACGGGTTTCTTGCTAGATGAAACGGCAATCCTGCCGAATAAAACATCCTAGCAATCTCTGAGTGCAATTGTCCCCAAGCCTCATTATTAAATGCCTTTTCAATGGCACCCCCACTTGCCTTTCTTTTCTTTGGTACATAAGCCTCTTGAGTGAGACTAGTAGTACCACCCAATGATGCACTAGATGGCGGCAAAGGAACTTTTTTTGGTTTAGAATTTTTAATTCTCAATTCGGCTTCTTCAATTGCTTTTTGCATTTCTGCAATATTCTGAGATGTGACTTTTGGGCATATGCGAATACCCATACTAGTGTTTTGCAACAAGTAGGCTTTAACTCTTGTGTAAGACCCCCTGAATTCCTTACTACAAAAGTGGCATTTGAATAAAAAATTTCCTCCTCCATCACCAATTTTTTCTAATTGTGCGACATAGTACCAAAGTGGTTTGTTCTCATCTTGTTCAAATTGAGGAGTACTACTAGCAACTAATGTAGACAACATTGAAATGTCTAATTCCCTAGACATAAAAAGAAAAGAAAAAAAATCCATACTTATAGCAGTCAGCAAAGAAAGAACAGTCAGCAAAGAATGAATAAATTCCTATTTCATCACAGATTCACAAGTCATATGCAACAGCTGAAATTAAATTAAAGACGAAATCCTATTAAATCAAGAATAAAGACAACAGAGAAGAAGAAGAAGAAAGAAATTAGGGTCTGTGAAAAAGGAAAAACACCAGAGAAGAAGAAAGAAAGAAAGACGGGTTTGTGAAAAATGAAAAAAAAAAAAAAAAAACAACAACAACAAAGAAGAAGAAAGAAACTGGGGTTAGTGAAAAAGAAAAAAAAAAAAGAAAAAAAGAAGAAAGAATTTGGGGTTTGTGAAAAATGAAAAATAAAATAAAACAAAGAAGAAGAAAGCAACCGGGGTTAGTGAAAAACGGAAAAGGAAGAAAAAAAAAAAAAGATGAAGAAGAAAGAAAGAAAGAAACTAGGGTTTGTGAAGAAAAAGACAGAAAGAGGAAGGAGGATGAAAAGAGGAGGAAGAGGGGAGAGAGAGAGAGAGAGAGAGTGACCTGGAGGGAGTCGCCTTTGATAGGCAGCAGGAAGTTGCAGAGCTTCGTCACTTTGAGAGAGCAACCCAGACGTCCTTTGAATCTCATCTTGTAATAGTGTAATGACTAGCCTTAAATATCTATTTCTTTTGTTTAAAATTGCATAGTAACCTTGAAAGTTAAAATTATTATGTTCAGACCACATAATTGTTAAATAACTTCATATATTTATACTTTAACCCAACTTTCTTTCAAAAATTATCTTTTAGACCCCCGAAAATAAGATACGCATGTCGGACACAAACCCCTGGCATGTCGGACACGTGTCCGCAGAGTGTTCGTGCCGTGTCCGAAAATAATAATAAAAAAAAAAAATTCCAGACACTTTTTTTGGCGTGTTCGACACGTGTCGGGGTGTGTCCGTGTCCGTGTCCGACAGATTCTTTGCCTATTTTGGAGTGTCCGTGCTTCCCAGTAGTTATAGCAGAATGATGTCAAGGGCAGTTGATTTGGGTTTGTTGAGAGGCTTCAGCGTTGGTTGGGATGTTGCTAGTCAGCTGGAGATCTCCCATTTGATGTTTGTGGATGATACTTTGGTTTTTTGTGATGCGGATGTGTCTCGGATGAGATATTTGAGATGTGTTCAAGTTGTCTCTAGCTTGGAAGTTAATGTGGGGAAAAGTGTTGTAGTGCCGGTTGGAGAGGTCCCCGATATCTAGACTTTGGCTCTTGTTTTGGGTGGCAACACTGGTTCGCTACCCATTTCTTACTTGGGCCTACCTCTGGGGGCTTCATCTAGGAGTGTGGGTAGTTGGGATACAGTGGTGGAGAGGTTTGAGAAACGGTTGGCTGGGTGGAAGAAACTGTATCTTTCCAAAGGGGGGAGGGTCACTCTTTTGAGGAGTACATTGTTGAGTGTTCTGACTTGCTTTCTTTCAGTGTTCCAGATTCCCTCTTCAGTGGCTGAAAGGATTGAGAGGTTGCAGAGAAATTTTCTATGGGGTGGTAAAGGGGAGGAGTTCAAGTATCATTTGGTGTAGTGGGAGAGGGTTTGCAATCCAATTCAGCAAGGTGGGTTGGGAATTAATGCCTTTTAACAAGGCCTTCTTCGGAAATGGCTTTGGAGATTCGGGATAGAGAGAAACAAACTCTAGAGGAGGGTGATTATGAGCAGACACGGGGAGGCGATAGGAGGGCGGCACACCCCTGAGGTGAGCTTGCCATATAGGGTTGGGGTTTGCAAGTACATTTAGAAGGGGTGTAATGATTTCTCTAAGCACATTAAATTTCATGTTAGAGATGGCAGGAGGATACGATCATACGACTTTGGGATGACATCTGGTGCAGGGAGCGTTCCCTTTCTAGCACTTTTTCTAGACTCTTTCAGATTGCTTTTGATAGATATGCCATGGTGGTCGACTGCTATCGCCTTGATAGAGGAAGAACGGTGTGGGATGTACGTTTCTTGAGGCTATTTCAGGATTGAGAGATGGAAGATGCCATGAATTTCTTGGATTTGTTATATCGAAAGAGCTAGTGGAGGAGAGTTCAGACATCTGCATTTGGGCAACATCTTCACTTAGGCGTTTTGATGTTTAGTGGATGCTTTTGGAGTGTCATTTCCACTGATGGATGTTTGGCGAACAAAAGCGCCTCTCAAAGTAGCATTTTTTGCATGGTTATCCGTTTTGGGAAAGATCTTGACTCAGGACAACCTTCAGAGAATAAGAGATTGTGGTGAACCGGTGTTTTATGTGCAAAAACGATGAGGAAACGGTTGATCATCTTCTTTTACACTATCCTGTGGCCCGAGATTGCTGGCTTTTGTTTTTTTGGTTTGTTTGGGATTCATTGGGTTATGCTACGGCCTACCAGAGGCTTAATTGAGGCTTGGAGAGGGTGTATAGTGGGGGTCCCAGCTCATGACCCTTGGAGGGTTACTCCTTTGTGCGTTTGGTGGTGTCCATGGCTTGAAAGAAATAAGGGATCCTTTGAGGGAAAGGAAAATCATATTGGGTTATTTCTCCATTCTTAGCACCCTTTTTTGTTGGGTTCTAGGAAGAAATTGTAAATTCTTGAATGAGCTTGTACAGTTTTTGGATTTGTTGAGGATTTAGAGGACCTATTTGGCCTTGTGTTGTTTTTGAGGGACACGTTCCCCTTTTGAACATTTTTTTAATGAATTATTACTTATTAAATAAAAGAGTGCTACTAATGGAGAACTTTAGCCTACCAATAGGATTTTCCTTTCCTTCAAAGAATCTCCTATTTCTTTTGAGCCATAAACACCACGAAATGCGCAAAGGCATAACATTCCAGAAATCACGGACTTGGTCCCTCACTATACACCCTCTTCAAGCCTCCACCAAGTCTCTCGAGGACCTAGAATAACCCACTGGAAACCAAACAGATCCACAACACAACCCAACAGTCCCAAGCCATGGGGCAATGCAAATGAAGGTGATCCACCGTTTCCTCATCTCTTTTACACATGTAGCAACAGTTGACCACCACCTGTCTCCTCCACTTTAGGTTATCCCGAGTCAAAATCTTCCCCAACACAGATGTCCAATCAAAGAAAGCCACATTAAGGAGGGCCTTAGAACGCCAAATAGCCTTCCATGGGAAAGGATCTCCTAGGACATCTGAAAGACACCTAAAGAAGGATCGAACATCAAAATATCCATGAGAAGAGGGAACCCATTGACTAAGGATCGCCAAACAAATTATTTGCAGTTACTACACTAAAAAATAAGGCAATGAAGAAGACGACTAGAGATTTTATTTTATTTTATTTATTTTTTAAATAGCAGAAAAAGTTGTTTTTCACTGAGGCCTTGTGCCTGTATTTATATTGTTACAGTTCAACCCCTTCCCCTTCTTTTCTCGTTCCATCTACAAAGATCCACATTATCTTGAAATTCAAAAATTAGTTTTATCCATCCGAGTTGAAAATTTAAAATATGGGTTTGACCGGATTGACCAGGTCAGTTTGTTGAGTTCGACCCAGCTGCCTGGGTCGGTTTCCTGAGGTCTGCCAGGTAGGACGGATACCCCTACACATGTCGGATGCTGATTTACTCCTCTACTTGGTACAGATATCACGTCCTAATTGGGGGGATTTTTTTTCCTCCACACCATCTTATATCATTATTTGATTTTATCCAAGTCAATAAAGATTCTGAAATATCTACAAAACCTTACTACTGGTTAATTAGTAAAGTTAATCGGGAAAAAAATTAGAAACTTCATTTTACTTTTATAAATGGCCTATACATCCTTCTTTTAATGTTGGTTGTATTTTTCATTTTATTCTACGCATTTCAATTGCTTAATTAAATTCTATTCAGGCGCACGATCATCCTGATGAAGAAATTGACAGATTGGAGCCTGTGGATAATGTCTTGAAACAGAAAGGTAGAAGAAAAACTAATTCAAACAAAGAAAAGAATGCGGATGAAGCAATTGGAAAAAATAGGATGACAAAGGAAGAAAGGATTCACTTAATGGAAGAAAAAAAACAGCAGAAGGAAGTCAGTCTTTTTCTGATAGCATCAAATTTGCATTAAAATAAAAATTTTAGATATATGAACTGATATGAACTATTTCATGGACCATATTCAGCAAGAGAAGTTGCAGAAAGCCGCTCTGAAGGCTGAAGCTGCAGAGATGAAAAAATTGCAGAAAGAAAAGCAAAAGTGGGAAAAGGGGAAGTTTGCTTTAAAGTCCATTGTTGCTGAAATTGACGCTAAAGTAGTTGAACTATCAGTTGGAGGTACTGTCTTTCTTATATTCTTTAATTCTTCACTGGAAGTAGATTACTTATGTTGATCTTTGTTACCTACCTTCTGTATTTGGTGATGTGCTGAGCAAGCCTTTATTTTCGTAGTTTAGGACATTTGCTTACAAGGTTTGCAGAGAAAGGTATTTCATACCGTATAGTGTCAAATCCAATTGAGAGATCTATCACGTGGACCATGACTGTTCCAGAAGAAATTTCACAGGTGATCAATGCTTGAATTTCTCTACAAAGATCTTTCTGAGATCTAACGTTCTATCTTTGCCTTTCCTTCTATGCCGTGCCTAGTTTTTATAGTAAACAACCCTCATTCTTACCAACTGAAATACTACTTTAGTGAAATTTTCACATTTTTCCTGGAGTAGAGAAATGAATTATTGCACGATTGAGTTTTAATGTCATTTTATCCTAAAGGAGCTTAAAAGGGTCAATATGTGCATTAAATGGAATACATGATTGTGTTTGTTCTCTATCAAGTTGATATTTGATGTAGGAGGAACAGGCCCTTTATATTAAACAATTACCAAGTGCCGGGCTTGTGCTCGTTTTGTCATTGTTTCTTTATATTCTTTCCTATGTACAAGAAGTTTTGAGGAAGTAAGTATCATCCTTCCATTTCTTGCTTTCTTTTTATTTTACTTTTCTTTCTTTCTTTTTCTCCCATCTTTGTAATTAGTTATTCTCTGTTCTCTCCTGGATTGTATGAACAACTTGGATGAGACTCACGGGTCACAAATTTCTACCCATATTGTTTCTTTTAGCATGATCTTAGCATTCATACTACAGGACCTACCTAGTCTACGTTGGTTCTTTCTGTCTTGTAATTTTGTTATTTATATGGGTCTAGTTTCGCAAGCTGTTTAATTTTTTTTTTTTTCCTAAATGAAGAAAAGATTTATAAATAAAACATTATAGTACAAGGCTAGACATGAGGGCATACCCTCACAGCAGGCACAAGGACCCTAACAAAGCAAGGGCCTTGTTTGAAGTAAACTCTACCACCCAAAAGCCACCTAATAAGTAATATCTTGGAGGCATACCCCCAAGATATCCATGACCTCCCATAAGATGCATTTGGCAAAAGTATTAGGGTCCCTACAACTATTGTTATGAATTATACCTTTCCTTTCACTCCGAGTAAAATACAAGGTACCTGAAAATAGCATCCTGAACATCTTGTGTCGAACTCCATTAGCTGAGAATTGATGATAAAAAGCCACAGCCATGTCCATAATAGAGACCACTCTCTGAAGATGCCATCTGAAAATACCATCCATACAACTCCACACTGCCCAATTAAACTCACAACAGCAAAAGACATGATCCAAAGTCTCCTCTTGCTTAAAACACAAAGAACATCTTGAGGCCAGAGAGATGCCTCTTCTTTGAAGATTTGAGGCAGTTAAGATACCATTTTGCAGCACCAAGACAGAGTACCCAGCCCAATTCACCACTGGTTCTTTCACCCTGCAAGCTTCCCAAGCTGCTACTGCTGAGATTGCCACAACAACTGGTCAGTTCCACCATGGATACTATAAGTCTGTAAATACTGGTGTACTGCTACTGTGCTGTCATTAAACCTGGAACCATCCCATTGTTGATTTGTAATGAAGTGGCTCAAGGTAAGCAATATGTCTCTACTCAGGTACTGTAAAGTCCTATGGCTGAATCTCTCTGAAATAAACATACCCCCACACCATGGATCCATGAAATTTTTTATAGTATCACCATTCCCAATTCTAAAAGTACAATTCAGTTCCACAATGTCCCTGACAGCCACAATGCTTCTCCAAATGGCTGAGTGAGATGCCCTAGGGACAACGTGCCAATAAGAAATAAACATACCTCCTCCACTTGCTTCAAGCCTTCAAGCCTCTATTCTTCCAGTTCTAGATCTTCTGATTTTTCTTTTCCGACTTTAAATCTATGGCATGCTCGCCTTGGTCATGTAAACTTTTAGTATTTATGTCTGCTTTTCCCTTCATTAATAACGGCTTGTAAGGATAATAAGTTTCAATGTGAGATTTGTGAACTTTCTAAACATACTAGAACCAGTTATATTTCTCATATGCATCGTGCACCTAGTATGTTTGATCTCATACATTCTGATGTGTGGGGTTCTTCTCCCGTTACTGTTTTTCGGGGCATCGTTATTATGTCACATTCATTGATGATTATTCCTGCTGCACATGGGTATATTTACTTAAAAAGAAATCTGAAGTTTTTCCCATGTTCACTCAATTCCTCCAAATGATCAAAACTCAATATAAAATTGTTGTTAGGAATATCAGGTCTGACAATGGTCGTGAATATGTTTCCAATGAGTTTCGGTCTCAACTTAACCAACAGGGTATTCTTCATCAACTTACTTGTCGATATACCCCTGAACAGAATGGTGTGGCAGAGCGTAAAAACCACCAACTAATGTTAGTTGTGCGATGTCTTTTAAATGGTATGAATGTGCCAAAGTCATACTGGCACATGGCGGTTCTTACAGCTACTTTTCTCATTAATCGTACCCCTAGTAGTATTAAATGGTAAGGTCCCCTTACAAGTGCTTTAGCTTGATGTTACTCTTTTTTCCATTATGCCTCGGGTGTTTGGAACTTTGGATGTACATGTTTTGTTCATAATTGTAGCCCTTCTCATACTAAACTTGATGATAAGGCCATTAAATGTATCTTTTTAGGATACTCTTCAATGTCAAAAGGTTACCGGTGTTATGATCCTGTACAGAAACACATGTATAGAGGCTTCTCCTCTTGCTCGTCCTCTTCCTATTTTTCAAGAAGAGTCTTCTCTTGTGGTTTCCTCACCCCCTTTGCAGGTCTATTCTCGCCGTCCTCGTGCTCTGCCTCCACTGCCTTCATCCTCCTCAGATATAGGTTCAGGTACATCTCCTCTCTCTCCTTTACATGTCCCTGACCCTGTGCTTGAGTCTTGGTATCCCACTCGGGACTGCAAACACCTTGCTCGATTTGGATTCGCTTGTAGTACTGATCATCCTATTTCGCAGTATATCTATTATGGTGTCAGGGTCTTATCGAGCCTTTCTAGGCAAACTTGATTCCATTTCCATACCTAGAAATGTCTCTGAGGCTCTCCGGAATCCCAATTGGATGTCTGCTGTGATGGTAGAAATGGATGCTTTGCAGCAAAATGAAACATGGGAGCTTGTATCTCTCCCTCCTGGTCAAAAGACTGTTGGTTGCAAATGGATATTCAGTGTTAAATATCTAACTGATGGCTTTATTGATCGGTATAGGACCCATTTGGGGCTAAAGGGTTTACTCAGATTCCTGGTAAAGACTTTAATGATACATTTGCTCCAATGGCTAAATTAACCTCAGTTCGTTTGCTTGTCTCCCTGGCTGCCTCTCACAATTGGCTTCTTCATTAGCTTGAATGCTTTCCTTAACGGTGATCTTCTTGAGACTATTTATATGAATCCTCCACCCGGTTTTTGGGCTTAGGGGGAGTTTGCTGGAAAGGTCTGTTGACTGCGGAAGTCTTTGTATGGGTTAAAATAATCTCCCAGAGATCGGTTCAGCCGCTTCAGTGATGTAATTCTATCCATGGAGTTTGTTAGATGCCATTCTGACCATACATGTTTTATCCACCGTTCCTCCACTGGTCGATGTATCATTCTTCACGTCTATGTTGATGTTATCCTCATTACTGACAATGACATCCCTGGTATTGCTCAAGTAAAGCTTCAATTGGCTAAAGCTTTTGATGTGAAAGACCTTGGGCAACTCAGATATATCTTGGGAATTGAGGTTGCTAGATCTAAGCAGGTTTTCTCTTTATCGCAAAGGAAGTATGTCTTGGATTTTCTTTGAGACACGGGTATGCTTGGGTGTAAACTTGCTTCCACTCCTATGGATCCTAATATGAAAATTTCGGCTGAGTCTGGAGATCTCCTTTCTGCTCCCTCGCAGTATTAGCGCTTGGTAGGAAGATTGATTTATCTTACCAACACCCGTCTTGATTTGGCTTTTTCTGTTAGTGTTGTGAGTCAGTTTATGTTTGCTCCTTGTACAACTTATATGGATGTCTTATATCATATTCTTCGATATCTTAAGTCCTGTCCTGCGCTTGTATTATTCGATTCTTCTAGCAGACAGGTTGGGCTATCCTGTTTCAGTGATGTAGACTATGCTGGGTCCAAGATTGACAGACATTCCACATCTGGCTTTTGTACTTTCTATGGAGATCATCTTATATCCTGGAAAAGTAAAAAGCAACTTGTAATTTCGAGATCTTCAGCAGAGGCTAAGTATCGTTCCATGGCCCAAGGTACTTGTGAGATTCTCTGGCTTCGATCTTTCTCAGAGGAACTAGGGCTAAGTGAAAAACAGTCCTCAGACTTGTTTTGTGATAATAAGTCATCCATCATGCTTGCTTCA
Source organism: Cornus florida (assembly GCF_030987335.1). Classification (NCBI taxonomy): domain Eukaryota; kingdom Viridiplantae; phylum Streptophyta; class Magnoliopsida; order Cornales; family Cornaceae; genus Cornus; species Cornus florida. The sequence goes on from NW_026775577.1 coordinate 71,216,601, forward strand.
GATTCTGTTTTTTATGAGAGGACTAAACATATAGAGGTGGACATTCATTTTATCAGAGAGAATGTTCGTTCGGGAATTATCAATCCGTGCTTTGTTCGGTCCTCTAATCAATCGGCATATCTGTTCACCAAATCCGTTGGTCCATCTTTGCTTCATTCCTCGATTACCAAGCTGGGCTTGATTGATATCTTCACTCCAGCTTGAGGGGGAGTGTTGAAATATCTGTATTATTATTATTTTTATTTTTATTAGCTGTTTTAAGCCTTTTATTATTGTTTTATGTAAGATCCTCATTATCATGGGATCATGTAGATAAGATCCCCATAATCATGGGATCACATAGATTTTGGCATATTTCTTGTTTTTCTTTGATTTGGTTTCCTTTCTTTCTACCCTATTTTTGTATATAAATATAGCTCTTGGCTCTCGGTTTGATTAAGCCAAAACCCCAAACTTCTTCTTTTCAAACAAATCCCATCTTGGAATCTCCTCAAAACCCTTCACACCCACTAGGGTTTACACAAATTTACCCTAGGGTTTCAGTTACTCCGCTAGAGCTTTACAAACCATTCTCTGATACCATGTTGACTTTAAGAGATAATCAAATCAAGAGTAAAGTATAAGAAGAAGAAGAAAAAGAGAAGAAAGAGGATGAGAGAAAAAGAGAGAGAGATGGGGAAAGAGAGAGAATAAAAGAATACTTTCATCCTTCCACCACATTCTATTTATACTAACAAGTTTCAGAAAATTACACATAAGGCCCAACACTATATAAGTAATAACAAATAAGCCCCTGACAACATTTGGATGTATTAGTTTTAAAAAGAAAGAAAAAGAAAAAATCTTGAAAGATGTCTTGAATTTTTTAGTACTTCATATCTCATCACTAATCTCACTACTAGCATCTTGTATGTATTTCTATAAAGTAATTGCTTTTGTGCTTTCTGAGACTGCTTTGTGTGTGTTCAAAATTCTCATCCATTTGCATATGTATTTGTGCCAGTGTGCATTTTATACATTTATCTTAGAACCAGTATGTTAGTAATCTGATTTTAACATAATTGTTATTTGAATGTTCAACGTATTATGCTTTAAATTTATGTGGCTAGCAGTTCACATATATAGATATAGCTGAATGATATTACTTTATTCACTCATTGATACGCTTCCCTTGTCAGATACAAGGATTGTTGTTGGGATCCTGATTTCCTAACATATCATTGGTGTCTATTTTTTAAAGATATTGACCTCACTAATGTGTTGCAGCTTTCGTCCAAAGGAATTGAAATTCCATATATATTACTCGTGTATGAGGCCAAAGAGTTCTGCAACCTTGTTATGAATGAATCTCTTATTGATCATGTTTCACGTGTTCGGAGCTGTTATCGATCTCATACAATTTGCTACCTCACCAATCGGTTGATGGCGTATATCGATAAAAGGTTGATAGCAACTCTCTCAAAGACCTTTTATTTATTTAATGCTTGGTCATGTTTACCATTTTATTTTATTCTTACTTTTCAAGACATCATAATTTACTTTCTATTTTACTATAGTTCCATTATATATACACAAAAAACACACACATACACATATATGTTGTGGTTTTTGACATTTTGCATTTTTTTTCTTACTTTGCTTACTGTTAATTATTTTCGATGTGCTTATTATTATGGGTTATAGATCTGTTTTCTTTGAATCTCCAATGATGGTTGAGTATGGATGGAGATGTGATCAAACATATAGTGCTAATATTAATATCATTTTGGATTTAAGGTAGTCTCCTCAGTTTTTATCCTTTCTTCTGAAATCTTGAAGCAAATTTCCTGAAGAAATCAAAGACAAGACAAACTTAAAAATTTAGTGGTTTGCAGTGAGAAATTGGATATAGATTCGTAAACGCATATTTCATTTTTCTTGGTTCTTAGTAGTGCACGTTACATGTTTTTCTCATCAACAAGAAGTATACTGGGTGTCATTTTAGCAAAATGGTTTATGGGTGGAAAGAAGCTTCTGCAACTGCTCAGCAATCAAAGACAATGTGGGAGCTGGTGGTAGTGGCTCATCTCCAGATGGTGCAATTGCTGCAGTGTAGTGATCCTGCTCTTTGAAGACTACTGCTGTCCATGAACCAGCTTATTCACCAGTTTTGGGACACTGAGCCTTCCAATGACCATTATGTTGACAAAAACTGCATTCGTCAATACCAAATCTAGCACGCTGCCTGCTCTGTGTACTAGGATGAGGCTTAGGTGGGATAACCAAGACAATCTGACTAGGTAAAAAGAGGAGTCCATTTTCTGGAAAAGCTTTGAGACGAACTTCATAAGCCAACAGTTCATTAACCATTGAATCAACAGAACTCAGTCTTGTATGCTCCTTGAGTGTTAATACCCAGTCATAACAAAATAGAATTTCTATATATTCTTGTCACCCTGTATAGCAGTCCGAATCTCATATTCCAACTGATATCGTTTGGCAAAATTGGATGGTACATATAAATTGGAAAAATATTAAATTTCTTTAGCTGTGGAGAATTTGGCCAAATGCACACCAATAGATTGATCCACAAATTATTTACCCGAGTAATAATCTTGGCATTATTCACTTCCCAAGCGGGCAATAACTCAGTAGAATTCTCCGTCTTAGTATATTCTGGACTGTTACAACTCCAGTAATATAATCCCCATGTTCTTACCTAATAGAAAATTCCTTATTACATACGTCCAATGTGCATAATTGATCGAGTTTTTAACTGAAACATGTATTGAAGTCCAATAAATGTCGATTAACCAATTAGTCCAGTGCAGTTCGTCTGACCCAATAACTACTGCTGGCTTGTTAATTGAGTCACTGCTATGCTACGCAATGCAAGAATTGAGGATTGAGATTTGATGCAAACATTTTATGCAATGGAGTTGACTGCAAACCCTAGGTCGTGTGGTTGGTTATGTGATGGAGCCGAGATTGTGCGATGAAGCAGAAGTTGTGCTGTCGTGGTAAAATGTGATTCAAACAGAATGAGGAGAGTCGATCAATGCATTGAAGTTCGCACATTGCAATGCGATCAAACACTGCTCTGATACCATGTTAACTTTTGTACAACAAGAAAGAGGGAATGGAAGAAGAGAAAAGAAAGGCTTCAATTGTATTGTATCAATCAAATAATGTTACAGACTACAAAAGACGTATAAATAATAAAGAAATATGCACTGAAGGGCTGACTAACTAAAAGAGAGGAAAAGGAAACACTACCCATAAAATCTAAAACAATTATTTAACAATTCTTATATTTATTTCAGCTCCTTCTCTTCCTCTCTAGGGTATTCCTCATTTAATAAGTGATGAAAATAATTTTTCCATCTAGATAATATATGATTTTCTTCAACTAATACTGTATTATAATATGTCCTTGATACATCTTAGGCGTAGACATGAGAGTACGAGAAAAATTATCAAATTTTGTGCATGTGTGCATATTCATATCAGCATATTTACATACATTAATAGATACATATAGATATATGACATGTTGCATTATAGTCTTATAATATTAACTTTTTGTATAAAATATATTTTATGTTGAAAAAACATATTTTATTGCTGTGTCCTCGCTATGTGCATGTTCTACTTTTGTAAGGTTTATTTTGTCATCATATCTGTGTCTTTTTGTATCCTTGTCCATACTGGTGGCTTGATTAAAATTTTAAGTGGCTGGGTTCTTGGAAGTTAGATGGTAAAACTATGATGATCTAGATGTGTGTGTGCGTGTATATATATATATATGTTAGGGCAGTGGAAGTGCGCAAACACAAAGATCCAATGAAAGCCAACAAAGCAATCACACACAAATACAAGATATACATGGTTCACCCAAATTCAGGGCTATGTCCATGGATGAGAAGAGATTCCACTATGATTCATAGAGATATTACAATATTAGAGTACCAACACCATGTACATGTCTTTTCACCATGTATTACTCCATGAGCATATCTCCAAGCTACCAATGTTGCCGGTGTTTTTCCTACTCAACTAATTCACATACTACCTCTACCCATCAACCCCCTCATGAGACTACATCTCTCTCAAGCTCATAAGTCTCAATCCAAAGCCTATGTATCTATTTATAGTGTTTCAAACCCAATCCCTTGTTGGACAAGGATTACAATTTCTTAGAGGCCAACACTTGCCAAGCAAAAAATTATTAAACAGAATACGACTCAAAATAGAAACATAATTAGAATAAGAATTTGAGACACAATTTCCTACAATCTCCACCTTAACTTAAATTCCATCGAGCCAATCATTGCTTCCACGGCATTGATCAGACAATTCTTTTGCAGCTTTAATCTTGACGATCCTCCTACAAAACTCCGATTGTCCACACTCTACGCTACTCGATCAGTCAAACCTCTAAGGCTCCACCTTGACTACTCGAGCTTCATATCATGTTACCAAGCCGATTGACTCCACCTACAACTGAAGCTTGTTGCAGCATATGTTGAGACTTCTTGTGTTTTCTGGATCTCCTTCACCTTTGGCTCTGATTCCAATTTGTTAGGGCAGCGGAAGCGTGCGAACACAAAGATCCAATGAAAGCCAACAAAGCAATCACACACAAATACAAGATATACATGGTTCACCCAAATTCAGGGCTACATCCATGGATGAGAAGAAATTATACTTTGATTCGTAGAGATACTACAATATTAGAGTACCAACACCAAGTACATGTCTTTTCACCACGTACTACTCCACGAGCCTATCTCCTCTCTACCAGTGTTGCCGGTGTTTTTCCAACTCAACTAATCCACATACTACCTCTACCTATCAATCCCCTCATGAGATTACATCTCTCTCAAGCTCATAAGCCTCAACCCAAAGCCTATGCATATATTTATAGAGTTTCAAACCCAATTCATTATCGGACAAGGATTCCAATTTCTTAGAGGCCAAGACTTGCCAAGCAAGAAATTACCAAACAAAATACAACTCTAAAATAGAAACATAACTAGAATAGAAATTTGAGACACAATTTCCATCAATATAGTATATGAATGTCAAGGCGGTTTTACTTATCAATAAATAAATAAATAGTCGAAAATTTAAAACAAGGGTCTTGGCCTCTTGGGGTTAATACTTATATACTAACATCACTAAGATAACTTCATAGAAGTAAATATACTTTGTTCTGTAATTAGTAAAGTGGCACTTTTGATGATAACATTTGTAACTTTAAGGTTCCATGGAGTATTAATCTCTATTAAGGCACGTGTCTAGAGAATTAGTCTCTACTCACTATTTATTGTTGGGGACGCCCTGGCATTACAAAATTTGATGCAGAATTGTTTTGATGGGTGGCAGTATAATGATTATTGATCAAACCGTTCTGCAGCAGATAGTTTTGTTTTCACATATTCTGTAGGTCAGGTTGACTCTATTTTATTGTTATTTTTTGTGTTTATGCTGATCTTTGGAAATTTATTGTTTCCTTAACATTGTTAATCTCTTTTTCTACTTGAGAAGGAAAGATGGTCATATAATGGGATTGGTTCTGTTATTGAAAATTTAGTCCCATAGTGTGAATTCTTGAAAACATTGGTAGTGTCAGATGGCTTAGCAGCAAAGAAAGAAAAAAGATAATTGATTTTGGCGAAGTAAAAATAAAAGGAAAAAAAAAAATAAATAAAGGAAGAAAGGACCGTAAACTCTCTGGTGAACATTTGTTGATGTCAATTTAATGCAGAAAGGGCTAATAGGCACAATCTTTGGGTTTTTTGGTCGGAGCAGCATCTTTTTGTATTCCCGAAACCCTCCTTTCCTTGTCATAGCTATTTATTTGTCTTTCACGATTGGTTAAATCTGTGTTCCCCTAAATGAATTGCACTGACAAAATTTAATACCACAAAGGTGTGCAAAATAATGCAATGTTTATTTGATATGTCCATTTTTATATGTTATACCTTGTTTATTTGCAGGTGAAAATTAGTTTTTCCATAAGCAGATGGCTTTGCCTAAAATGCAATATGCTTTATTGATACATTTGTTCCTTATTCTGGATTCTGGTTTTACTTACAAAAATTCAATTAATATTTGTTTGTATTTTTACTTATTTATTTTGCAACGTACCTGGCAATTTTATTCAAATTGATACTGTTTGGTTTAATAATATATAATTATCTTGTGTTATATTATGTAGGATTTATAAGTATGTGATTATGCAACGATTTTAAACAACCAATTTTGATATTGCATTAGGGAACAAGAACAGTACAAGAACCCCACAAATTGTAGCAGTTGGACACGTCCACCAGTAGAGGAGGTTGTTGGATTTTAAATTTCAATGCATAGAATTTTGAGAAATATCTTTAGTGAATGAGCTTAAAATGTTGACACTGTTGTATTGATTTCTGAAATTTGTGATTTTTACAGGTGCTGTCTAAACTAACCACCCATTTTGTTAGGGTACAGTCAAGACAGTGTAGAGATGAAGCTGAATTAGCTGAACATGTTGTTGGTTTGACTTCCAGCCTGGCTTCTTGCCAATTTAGGTACTGAATCGTCAGCAATTATTTTTTAGCCCAATAGAATGTTTAAGATATGGGCTATAAATAAGTAAATATACATATCATTGAAATACATCTATTTAGGCCATTATCTTATTGATATATATGGATTTGATGGAAGTATGTAAGCCCAAGATTTAAGATGATTTGCTTTTAGGCTTCACTCCATACATAACGTAGTGTGGTGATTTTGTATAAAAACCAACTCTTTCACTATCTTCTTCTCTTCTGAGGAAGTACAAAGTGCAGAAGCTTCCTACTCAACTGTAAACCTGCTTAAATCCTATTTTTCTTATTGTTTTCCTTGTTTTAAGAGGTTTGAATATTTTTTTTATTTAGTTCGTGCTTGAAAGCTTTTTGTTGTGCAAATATATTCTTTATGGTGGAATGAAATATAAGATCACCGTGACACCATCTGCAGTCCTATTGTCTCTGTTGTTGACAGCATTCATGAAGTGTGGTGTTGGCAACAACAGTGTATACAGTTGAGGGAAATGCTTGTTCTTTGAGGGAAGTTGTCTAACAACATTCATATGGCCATTGTATTTTGGGTTTTGTTAGAAGTATAATGCTTTTAGCACATAGTACAGACTGAGGAAACTCACTTTTGTGGGTTGGCAAAAACTAATTGCAAACCTGTCAATTTAGCTAGGATAGCAGGGTCCTTAGGGTTACTACCTTGAGGTCTCAAGTTCGAGTCTAAATTAAGGGATATCCATGGTTTGCGAGTGATTGCTGATATTTAGAGTTTACATTGTAGCCACCCGTCCAAAGGGCGACTGGTTGGAATGGTTCCTCGTAACAGAAAAAACCAAATTGCAAATGCTTAATCAAAATTTCAATATGCCTTAAATTATCCTTCAGTAATTTTCTATGGTTTACCTTTACTATAATTATTGTCACACTCTAATTCTTCCCATCCCTCTGCGTGCTTATTTTTATAATTGCTGGTTAATATTCTAAATCTACCTGTTTTCTTTTTTCTTTTTACATTAAACTGCAGAAAGAAGTTAACTCGGTTATCTGTAAATGCTAATGGATCCCTTATACCGAATGATTGCTTTGACAGGAATCTAATAAAGAAGAGCTTGTGGTAAGTAGTTTCATATGATATCATATTATCACTTTAAAAGTGTAGTTTTTTTTTACTAGCAAATAACTGGCACTACGAACCTTATATAATGTCTTATAGTCATGATTTTTATCTTTCATTTTATTGGTGAACAGAACATTTCCATTATTTCAGACGCTTATTAAATCTATAAATTTGTTGCATCTTAGAATAATATGGAGTTACTGGTAATAACATTTATCGCTGCATAATTTTGCCAGACATGAATCTGCATTGGCATTATTGGATGACAATTTTTTATTTATTATTATTTACTATTATTATTTACTATTATTATTATATTTACTTTACAACTTTGGTATTCTCATATGTATGGTTGATATCAACTTGTGCCACTGTCCTAGTTGATATATTTCTGGACACTATCGTTTTGTTATGTAGGACTAACGTTGATACTTGTATTAAATTATGGAACGATTAGGCACTGTGGTTACAGCTTGTGCTGTAAATATGGAAGATTAGCTTCATGTTTCTCAACTCTGATAACTTGTTGTATTCTTAGTGCAAATGGTCCTTTACGTTTTTTGGGCAATTTGTCATTTTTTTTATAATTTTCCCTACATGAAATTTACTTTATGTAGCTACTGTATTAAAATTTTCATTTGGAGAGTTGGAAACTGCACTCATCTTTCCTCTTTCCCAACATGTGCAACAATAGAACTTTGGACTTCTCTGTCAGGCTTCAACCTTTAACAAACATATGAGTCAATGTTACTTTTTGGGATGTCCAAAAATATAAGTCCACTTCCACTTTTGGATGTATAACTTTTTGAAGTTTCCCTTTGCATTGAATTTGGAAACAAATTAAACAACCAAAATGGAGGACCCACGATCTTACGTAAACTATTATAATAACACATATAAGCAAAGTGATATTTCAAATTTAAAATTTGAAAATGTTTGTAGTGTCATTTCACAATTTTGTATTGGAGCAAATCTCTCCACTAAGGGTAATTTTGGAACGTGACTTATTCTTTATCCAATATAAAATATTAAATTGCCCTATCCATTAAAAGTTAGATTCTGAAATTGGACTTATAGTATGGGATGGAGGGAGTAGTTTTTGGACATTGTGTTAAATCAATGTTTATCTATTCTTTAGGTACTTTAATGCAAGGTAAAAGTTGATGAGTAAGTGATGTAAATAAAGAATGGTGCCTTGAAAAGTGTCTTGTTGTTTAATGAAGTTAAAGCTCATCCTTATTTCTATAAAAATTGATAATCAAGGTTTGGAAGTACCAAGTGTTTGCTTATGGAAGTGGTAAAAGTATTACACCCTCTGTCCCAAAAAGAAAGTCTTTCTTTGGGAACTGTGACTCACAGTTACAGAGGGAGTATTAATGTTGTGTGGGCCTGTAGGGATTCAAAAAGTCATTCTAGGAGAAATCAGGAGTCATTAGTTGTGGTTAGTTATTATTCTTTAGAGTGAGTTATTATTTCCTTTGGTTATGTTACCCTAGGGGTATTATTATATTTGTCTCACGTCTGATGTAAATATATGACAAGAAGGGGCAGATTAATTTAGAAGTGTGCCCTAAACATTTCCTCTGATCGCTCTCTTCCGCTATCTTGTAATCTAATCCTAATTATCACCTTTTACTTTGTGCAATTTTTTGAGATTGTGTGATAGGTGTTTTCTATTTTTTGAAGTATTTTCAAAATTTTTGTCTGGTTTTGGTCGATCTGTTTCTTGATGAGTTTAGGCCCAAAGATTTGGAACTAATCCATACAGAGGTGCGGTTAAGCCTCTAGGACTCTTTTATTTGATTTATGTAGAGCCTAGTTCCATTTTTATGGATTTGGTTGCCTCGAAGGGCGTCGGTGTGTTTTTCGGTTCGTTTCTTGACTGAAAATTCCCAGTATTGCTGTTTTGGTTATATTTGGTCCTTTTTCTTCAGTAAATTGCATTCGATGGTGGTGTTTCCCCCCTTTCTTGGTCAGGATTCTTCATTGACTTGCATTTCGCTTGAGTTTTGGTCTACATTGGTTGTGTTTGATTTTGCATGGCTGAAGAAAACAAGGATGATGATATACCTAAATCTATTACCTTAAATAATGTTGAATGCTATGAATTTACCTAGCTTGACCACATGGGGAAACATGAATTGAAATATTTTGGCAGATAATCCACCTGCTAAGATGTACCCAAAATATGAGGACTGGATGTGAGGATTCAACTGCTATGGGGTGGCTGTGGCATGGTATGGAACTGCAGGGTGCTACTACATATGATTTTTGTAGCTGTATTAGATTTTTCATTTTATTGAACACTTAACACCAACATGCACAAAATCGCCACCCAGCGCCCCTCAACGTGCACCCAGCACCCCCTAAGGTGCACAACAGCACCCCCCAGTGTCCCTCACCAGAGGCCCCTTAACGTGCACACCAGCACCCCAAGCGCCACCTAACATGGACCCCAGCGCCCCCCAGCTTGCACACCAGCTCCCCTCAGCGTGCACCCCAAGGTGCACACCAGCACTCCTCAACGTGCTCACTCGGTCCTCCGAATTTTCTAGGGGCGCATCGGATACCACGCGACATGTGGTGCTCGTCCAGCCACTGGACCTTACCTCCGGCTGAGCCGTTTCCAGGGTGGGCAGGCTGTTAAACAGAAAAGATAACTCTTCCCGAGGTCCCCACCGACGTCTCTGGACTCCCTAACGTTGCCGTCAGCCGCCACGTTCTGGGTGTTGATCTTGCGCAGTTGTACGTGTCGGCGTATGGGTGGTGTTTGGTTTGCGCAGGTTGGTTTGTTCCCTGCTTGTGCGGTGAAGTTAGCTCTAGCGTCGCTCTTCAGTTGTGCTACAAGGGCATGTTATTTCCCTTGGTCGCCATGCTGGGTTCCGTGTTGCACACCTATTAATGGAAATTGATTCTCACTGCTCATTTCTCTCTCTGTGCCATCAAGTGGCATGGGGTGACCCTCGTAGGCTTAAACTCAGCGGGTTGCCCCGGCTGAACTGGGGTCGCATTTCAGTCACCGTCGGTGACGACGCTTCGAGTTTCCCGCTGCCGACGTTGATGTGTGCAAGAGGATTTAGGAAATGGAAATGCAAACATAATTGTAAAATTCAAAAGTTAAGACCATGTAGATAATCGAATTAACTTGCTTAAACCAAAATAACTCAACAAATATGTAAGTAATCTAAATTATTTAAGTTGAAAGTAAGAGAGATGAGGGCAAGGAGATGCAAACTGTAACGTCCCTCACCCCTACCCATTAAAGCTGTGATGGCCGTGAACTTATCAAAACTCTGGAGTTAAGTGTGCTTAACCTGGATTAGTACCAGGATGAGTGACCTCCTTGGAAGTCTCTGGTCCGGGGGAGCCAAAAGCGGACAATTTTGTGTCTGGGTAGGGTGAGGACTGTTACAAATGGTATCAGAGTTTGACCAGCCGGAAGTGTGCCGACGGGGAGGTCAGGCTCCCAAGGGGGGTGGAATTGTGAGGCTCGGTGGGCTGGAGCAGGCCTGTGAGAGGTAAGGCTCTGGTGCGAGCTATGTGTGCTCACAATTCCCACATTGCGGGGGGTTGCGGAAAAGTGAAGTGCTATATGTAGGTTCATCACCCTTCTATGACACAACGCGATTTAAAGCCATGATGGCCGTGAACCAATTAGAATTTCGGAGTTAAGCGTGCTTAACCTAGATGAGGGCCGTTATACGCATTTTAAAACCGTGATAGTCGTGAACCTATTAGGACTCCAGAGTTGAGCTTGCTTAACCTGGAGTAGTACCAGGATGTGTGATCTCCTGGGAAGTCTCTAGTCCGGGGGAGCCAAAAGCATACAATGTTATCTCTGGGTAGAGTGAGGGCTGTTACACTAATACAAAGAACACCAAGTCGTAATGTGGTTTGGCACCCCCGCTGATGGGGAACGAGCTATATAATGATTTTCATGGATGATGAGTCGCACGTGTTCAAGCTCTACTTTTGGAAAAGGGGAAAAGAAAGATAGAATTAGGAGATTTAGTATAGTAGGGTTTTATTTATGCTTATGGTTATTTTTAGTAATGTTTGAATTTTAAGGATATTTTAGGATTTTATTATCTAGGGTTTTGTTATTATTTTGCCTATATAAAGGCTCCATTGTAATATGAGAACTCAGTTTTGAGAAATCGAATATTATCATTGAGTTTGCAAACTCCCTTTGTGTCTCTTCTTCCTCTTGTTCTTGCTGTTCTTAATCCCTCCGTCTATCTATCCTACCTTCTCCTTCAATCTGATTCTCATCCCTATTCTTCTGTCTTCTCACCTCCTTCGTCTAGCCTCATCTTATCTTCTTATTCTCATCCCTTTCTTTCTTTCTAGTTACTATAAGTTACTACTTGTCTTGTGTCAATTGGTATTAGAGCAAAACGATCAAGTTTATTCAGAGTGAAAAATCACAGATCGTCATTGCCGGAGTTCTCTCTTGTCGCCAATATCCCTTGCCGTCAGCCCTCCTTCATCTGTTGTGCAACATCTTGGCTTTCTCATCAATGTCTGTCACATCTTGACATCAGCCTGTCGTCGAACAGTCTTCACCAGAGTTTGTCGTCGATTTCATCGCCTCATCATCGCTGCAATCTTTCGCATCGCAACTTCAGCTGAGAATTCAGTGTTTGACTTTGGTAAGTCAAATTTGGTTATTGTCGGTATCGCCACTTCAGCACAGAATTCAGGGATTGATTTTGGAAAATCAACTTTGGATTATTGCAATCTTTGAGATCGTTACTGTCACCAAAATTTCATCGCCACTGATTTTGGAAAGTCAACTTTGGATTATTGCAATATTGTCACCAAAATTTCAGCGCGACTGAATTTGGAAAGTCAACTTTGGATTATACCTTCTGGTTTGGAAAGATCAGATTTGAAAATCAGAATTGGTTTGGTAAGGATAGATTTGGTTTCTCTTATAAACCAGATTCTACCCGCCCCAAATCAATTAAAACAATTTGACCTGGTCCACGAAGCAAGTTCAGAACAAGGCCAGCCTAGTACAACAGTGATCCAGAAACAGAAAAAGAAAAGAAAAGAAAAGAAAAGAAACAGCAGTCAAGAGAATTGGATCAGATTGGTTTGGCCAATTCTAAAACCAGCCCAGAAAAACAGTTCAGCAATCTTCAACAGGAAACCAGTGCAGCAGAACCAAAGAAAAAAAAAAGTTTAGAAAATTATTTCAAAGTGGGATTGATCAACTTGAGCTTTTGGAGAAACTTTTTGGAGCTTTCTTTGTTCGGATAGCTGCATTGGACTTCGGTAAAGGTAAGCCTACTTCACTTGAAAATTGAATTCAATACTTTTATCTGTTTGAAGTCCATAAATTTGCAAGAAGGTTCCGACTTTAACTGAAAATCATTATTTCTTGACCTATTAAACTTCAGTACCTCACTGCCATTTGTTGTTTGTTACCACTATCACTAAATTCTGCACATTATTTCACTTGCCAAAAAAATATATATATATATTCTTCCCATTTTTGCCAAGCTCTACTGCATTTCAATTTCTACTATGAGTATTATGGTATTTTATAATTTTGGATTACTTGATTCAATTTGAGTTCTTTTATTATCCATTGTCATTATTCATAATGAGAAAAACCAGTTTCACAGAGAGTCGAGTCCAAAATTATGCTAGGAGACCTCAAGTTGTTCAATCACATCGAGTCTTAGAATGTAAGTATCCTCAACCTAAGTACTTAAATGTCATGAATAAAATTGGACCAATCCATAACCACACAGGAAATTGGAAAGAAGATCAGTCCATCAATAATGTCTTGACAAGTGTTCCATCCATTCTTTTGTAAAATGATGATTGGAGAAGAGCGAACCTATTTCACACATATCTCCAATGCGGAGATAAAGTCTGCAAAATCATCATTGACAAGGAAAGTCCAGTAAATGTGGTATCAAGATCAGGTGTTAATAGAATGAAACTCAAACCCGAGCCTCATCCACAACCATATAGAGTGGCTTGGGTAGGAGAAACTTCTTTGTTGGTCTCTGAGAGGTGCTTAGTTCCAATTCAAATGGGTGACTACTTTGGCATGATTTGGTATGATGTATTACCTATGAAGGTAGCCCATGTACTTCTTGGTCGCCTATGGATACGTGATTTAAATGTGAATCAATTTTGTGAGTGTACTTATGCTTCTGCAATTTGGCGAGAGATTGGCTTTTTACTACATATGGAACTGCCTTGGTTTTCTTCTGTGTCACACATGGCAGATTGGTTCATTAGGAATTCTACTATAAAAAATACAAAGTCTAAGGTGCTGGGTGCTGTTTTTGCTGTTACTATTTGGAAGATTTGGTCAAGTAGGAATTCATTTTTAAATGATGGAATTAATGATTCTTATGAATATGCTGCTAGGACTATAATTTGGGATGTGATTGAATATCTCAAGTTTAGACTGGAAGATTTGTTGATCATATGTCAGTGAAGGAAGTTGCTGCAGATTGGTAACAGAAGTTGAATTGTCTCTGGTGCAATTTGGTTATGTATTTTCTTCAGAGATTCAACTGTTGTTTCAGATTCTACAGAGTGAAGTTGCAGATTGGTTGATGATCAGTTTGTTTTGCATGTTTTTGATTTCTGTTTCAGGTTTGGCTGGAAATGGAGTTTGTCCATTCCATTTGCTGTATTGGAGTTTTACTCCTTTTGTAATTGTACTTTTTTTATTTCAATTTATATAAAAAAAAATACCCCATTCAGGAAAAAAAATATTTAAATGTGAATCACTGTTGTAAAGAGAACACGTATACCTTCAAGTATAATGGCAAAAATATCAAGTTAAATCCCGCAAAGCCATTAGAAAGTGACTCTAAGGCACAATATAAGCCCTCTAAGCCTTTTGTTGATGAACTCATGTTAAGAAGAGAAATGACAAAAGAAGTTCTACAAATTTCATCTGAAAATGTGTTTAAATGTCAACCACCTGAATCTAATGTCCCACGTCATCCCATTCTAGATAATCATGTAGAGGATGTTAGAATTCATGACTCATACACTTCCTTTGTTTCAGGTAGGGACGTTAAGTATGCAGGCTATTTTTGGAAAACACTTTGGGCATCTTTGGGCACTAGTTTGAGACTTTCCTTTGCATTTTGTCCTGACAGAAAATTTGAGGTTGTTAATCATGGTATAGGAAAGTTGGTTAGTTATCTTGTAAGAGTGCCACTAAACACTTCAGACTTTTTGTTCTCTGTTGTGGAGTTTGCATATAATAGCTTGGTCAATTGGTCTGCTGGAAGTTGTTCTTTTGAGATTATACCTCTGATTTTCCTTCGCCAGCCCATTGACTTTATTTTGCTGCCTCCACATTCTTGTTCATTCAAAATATGTGATTCCTTTGTCGAGTATGTCCATGATCTTCATGCCGATGTAAGACGACAAATTATTTTTAGTAATAAAAATTATGAATTTATTGCATATGCTCATAGTAGGAATCAGAAGTTCATTATAGGATATTATGTTTTTATTTGTGCATCACCACAACCTGATAACTCCTTTGAGACTTTGCAAGCCCAAATCACTTGATATCTGTACATCACTCCCAATTACGGACCTTATGCATATTTATTTGACTTGATATCGGATAATAGTATTAATCCAATTTTTCATGTGGAGTACTTGATGCCTAATTGAGTTACCTTTGAGCCTCTGGAGTTGTTAGTTTGTGCTTTTATAGGTGGAATTACACTTTTTACAGCAACAACACTTGTTCTCCGTTCATGTCAACTATGGCATTTGAATTCAATTAAGGATGTTATTGATGATCAGAGTGAGTCGCAATGGATGTATTTTCTGGGTTCAGATGTTTCATGGATTACAAAAGAGTTTTGCCGTGTTGAACCGAGCTATTTCGAGCAGTACTTTTCGCTTTACTCTTCGGGGAAGAGTTCTTTTCAGTCGAGGAGACTTGATGGGGAACGAGCTATAATGATTTTCATGGATGATGAGTCGCATGTGTTCAAGCTCTACTTTTGGAAAAGGGGAAAAGAAAGATAGAATTAGGGGATTTAGTATATTAGGGTTTTATTTATGCTTATGGTTATTTTTTAGTAATGTTTTAATTTTAAGGATATTTTAGGATTTTATTATCTAGGGTTTTGTTCCTATATAAAGGCTCCTTTGTAATATGAGAATTCAGTTTTGAGAAATTGAATATTATCGTTGAGTTTGCGAACTCCCTTTGTGTCTCTTCTTCCTCTTGTTGTTGCTGTTCTTAATCCCTCCGTCTGTCTATCCTACCTCTTCCTTCAATCTGATTCTCATTCCTATTCTTCTGTCTTCTCACCTCCTTCGTCTAGCCTCATCTTATCTTCTCATTCTCATCCCTTCTTTCTTTCTAGTTACTATAAGTTACTACTTGTCCTGCGTCAACCGCATACATCCATGCGCCAAGAACACCAATCCGCTATTCCACTCTCCTTTTCAGGTGGAGAGGAAATCTTTACAACTCTTCTTACTGGTGAAGATTAAACCCACTTTCCTTTTGGGTTGAAAGCAAACCCACTCTCCTTCACCTGTGGAAAACAAGCATGTGCAACCCGCCCATGGGGTTGCCAGTGCGCCGCCAGGTGCGACCACCTTAGAGTGGCGCACAACCATGCCTAATGCTTGTTGGCGTACCCCATGTATGCCTTGTGTTAGGCATGCCACGGCCAAGCCAAGTGTGCATGGGTACCTGAGAGGGGGAGAGATCCTACCCCAATTTATATATGCAAAAGTAAAAGTCACAACTCGACTCGGAGGAGACGTTACCCTTGCTTGGGAAATCATAATGCCTATTAATAAAAAAGGGGAGCTTCAACATTCAAACCGGTTGCAAAGAGCTTCTAATAACTCAAGGAGGCTCCAAAAAAATTCCGAGTCATTCCCCCATGGATTTTTCGGATTTTGGTTTTCGAGTTATTTATGAAAATGCCACTGCTGCACACAATGCCCTTCTGACAGCCCACTTGTGGCTCACGTTGGTTGTCAAGGGCATGGCCAAACTTCCTTTTGGCCTAGGCCCCATGTGGGGAAGTGTTAAGAGGGTAACAAACCTCCCCCACAAGAGGAGTCCGACGTCCTAGTTGGGAGCTTATCCCCTCACTTGCTTTTCAAACTGCCACAAAGCAACATCTCGTCCCCAGCTAGCCTTTGCATTGCTGCACCCCTTCTATTAAACCATATAGTTTCTACAGTGATTTTTCTTATTCTGCCCTTGAGTCTAGTGAGAAAGTATCTTCTTCACCTCCTGGTTAAACTGTTTTCTGTTCACTTGGGGAGCCCTCTTGGCTTGTTGACGACTCACATTTGCAGCATCATCGTAGAATGGCTTAAAGAAGCTGACATGGAACGTTGGGTGAATCTTGAGGCGATTTGGCAACCCCAAGTGATAAGCCACTTTACCAACCCGTTTCACCTCTTCAAAGGGACCATGATGCTTAGGGATCAGCCCATGATGCATTGTCTTGCTGCTTATCTTCTTCCAGATTTAAGGTGTTAGCTTCAGCAACACCTTGTCTCTCACTGAAAATTCTAAGGGCCGCTCGTGTTGGTCTGCATACTTCTTCATGCTCTTGCCAGCTTTGGTCAAACTGTCTCGCGCTTCATCCAGCTTCTGCTCCCTGGACTGTGCAATTTGCATGCTACAGGACACTTGCCTTCTGTCTGCTGTAGCCACCTCCTGTGCAGTGTCCGTGGCTGCTGACCAGAAGCCAACTTAAATGGGCTCATGCAGGTTGTAGTAAAATTGAGCTGTGTCCAACAACTTCACCCAATTATTCTGGGACGCAGTCACTCCATTAGCGAGTTCATTCTCTTAGTCTGGCCGTCCATCTAAGGATGGTTGGCTGAGGAAAACTTCAACTTGGAGCCCATCAAGTTAAAGATAGCTCTCTGGAACTGGCCTGTGAATCGAACATCTGATGATGTCCTCCGGCAAACCAAAGTGTTTCACCACTCTGCTGTCATGTTTGCAGGGCAGGCATGTGGAGCTGCAACAAACACTACATATTTGGAAAATCTATCAACTATAACAAAAATGGAGAGGAGTCCATTTACCCTGTGGAGTCCGGAGACGGAGTCCATAGAAACCGACTGCCATGGTCTATCTAGAATGGGCAGAGGCCACAGGAGCCCTGCCTTCTTCTTTTTCTCCAACATGTCTAATTGGCATATGAGGATCCCAAAGACGGCATGGGCCAGATCTAAACCACATGATGAAGAATGGGCCAGGCAAATGACATAGGCCCAAACCAAGTCGTCATGAGGCAAGCCCAATGCTGAAGAGTAAGGATAAGGGCCTAGATGACGAATGGGTTGATGGATGCAAAAGCCTCAATGATGGGCCTGATGGAGGAAGTTAGTTAGGGATCTTCTTGAACATTGTAAACAATCTATAAATAGGGAAAAAATGAAGAAAAGAGGGGATTGAAATTCTTGAAGTGTAATGAAACTTTGTCAATTTAGAGAGAGAAAATTTCTTGCATCTTCAATGGCGCCGTCCGTGGGAATCGATGAGAATTCATTGATGATTCATTCAGATTGATTTGATCTAGTGGTATAGCGCTTGAAGACGAAGCCTAATCATTGAAGGCAGAATTAAGATCGGTGAAATTGTGATCGGAGAAATTGGCGTTCGATCTACGCAGTTCTGATTTGTGCTTGTTTTGGAGAGTTGTGCGGTCCAGAGTCACTGAAATTGCTGAATTTGGCAAGTTCGTCGCCGGAGCAATTCAGATCTGGATAATCCTGATCATAATTCAGCTACACTAGAATCCAGATCTAGAGCGTCAGCATTGGCAAAACTCAGATCTGATCAGAAATTTGCGGTTGATGACTTTGCTACGATCCGGAATGATGATCGGGGAAGAGAGTTTGAATCCGGTGGAGAATAAACAACAGATGAAGCTTGATGAACTGATGAACATGATCGAGGAACTGAGAAAAGAAAATGCAGAGTTGAGAGCTGGAATGGAACGTCGAGAGGTTCTGGTTGCGCTGCAACCGCCTCCGGTAGGTGAAAGAGGCGTGCGACCTGATGACGCACATCAAGGTGAGCAAGAAGGAGATAACCACGTCAATCTCCATCGCGAGGAGGTTAGGATGGAAAATTTACCGCCGAACGCTCGTCGAGCTGAGGATCGAGAAGGATCTGTACATCTTGATCCTCATCGTGAGCATATAAGGCGGGATGAAAATACAGCTCTCAATCCGCATCAGGAAAGGCACAATCGCGAACAGGATATGGAGTTTGATTGTCACAAGATTAACTCGCCGTGGTTTACTCAGGAAAGGTCGTTCGATCCACCTTATCGGCCTTCAATGGCCACATATGATTATAGGAGTTCGGAAAGAAGATCTACAGATCAAAGAGTTGTCACAAGGTTTGAAAGAGAGAATGAGGCCCTCCGTTCGGCAGCAAGAACGGTTGATTCGCCGTTCACTGACGAGATCCTGAATGCTCCGAGCCCGAGGAATTTTACAATGCCAGTTTTCATTCTGTTCGACGGAACGACCGATCTGATTGATCATGTCTATCACATTCAGCTGAAAATGGCACTGAACACAGAGAATGATCCTTTGATGTGCAAATGTTTTCCTACAAGCTTAGCTGGACCGGCGCTCAACTGGTTTAAGAACCTGTCGAGGGGCTCAGTGGACAGCTTCCGTAGCTTGTGTGATTGCTTCATAAGCCAATACTATGGGAATAAGCGCCTGGCAAAAGATATCTCCAGCTTGTTCACCATGAAACAGCATGATGATGAGCGTTTCCAAGCTTTTCTTACCAGGTTTAACCTGACCAAGAGTATGGTGATAGAGTGCATCCTTCCACAGCAGTTCAGGCGTTCAAGTTAGCTATGACCCGGGGGACACCGTTCCATACCAGTCTGGTGGTAAACACACCGAAGACAATGGACGAGTTGAATGAGAGAGCTGATGGTTTCGTACGCCTGGAAGAGGAAGAAGCAGCTAATGCTAGGAAGACATCTATCATCTCCACAGAAGAGAAGTCCAAAGCAAAAATACGGCAGAAGCAAGTTCCTACGCAACGTCAGACTTCCTGGAAGGCAGAGAAGAGGCCTAGGGAGGATGACCTGATTACTCCACTCAAAGTTACACTGGCAAGGTTATATCAAGAGAACAAAGATAAGTTTCGCCCTCCCTTGCCAATTAGACAACCTTTTGAGCATTGGGATCAATCCAAACATTGTGCTTTTCATAGTGATTTTGGTCATCAGACTAATGAATGTAGGAACTTAAGGAGACAAGTGGAGATGCTGATCGCTAGGGGAGAGTTTGCAGGGTACATTCAAGGACTGGCCCAAGAGCAGAATCGACCAATTGAGCAAGTCAAAAGAAATCAAAAGCCGAATCACCATAACACTCAGCCCGTTCGGATTATAAATGCCATTCATGGTCGACCTGAATGAGCCGAAGAGTCCGAAGAGTTGACCCGAACGCGTCTTCGACAAGCACAAATGAAGAGACGAATAGGCAGTGTCAACACTCTGCACCAACAAAGCTCAACAACGCCGATAAGGTTTGATAAGACAGACCTGATGCGAGTTCAGATTCCTCATGAGGACCCTCTGGTTGTCAGTTTGACAGTGGCCAAGTGTTTAGTACGAAGAGTGCTAATTGATCTGGGGAGTAGTGCAAATATCATGCCAAGGGTCACCTTTGATCGCCTAGAAATCGATCCAAAGGAGTTGAAGTCTACTGGAAACCCACTGTTGGGGTTTGATGGCAAACGGGTAGAACTGATCGGCATAGTGGAGTTGATGGTATGTGCAACTGAAAAAAACCTTGTTGAAAGTTTCGTGGTGGTGGAGATCCATCCCTCCTACAATCTACTGATGGGGAGGGGATGGATCCATAGGGTACAAGGAGTCCCATCGACCCTATATCAGGTGATGAGATGTACAAGTCCAGACGGGAGCAAGGTGATAGATATCCACGGAGATCAGGTCGCAGCAAAAGAGTGTTACTTGGTGACTCTGAAAGCTGCAGGGAAGGGAAAAGCCCTTTTCCGATCTGCTGATGAGCAATAGCAATTACAGAAGCCTCCCCTCAGCATGAACGGAGAGGAGGATCTTTAGGTGCTGAACGAGGAACCACTGGTTTAAGTTCAAATTGATCATTTAAGCCTAGATCGGACCATGAAGGTAGGTTCCGGGCTTTCCGAGGAAGAAAAACGTCAATTGGTTGATTTCCTCTCCCAGAACGCTGATGTATTCGCTTGGAGCCATCTCGACATGCCAGGGATCAACCCATTAGTCTCTTGCCATTCTCTTAATGTAGATCCGAACGTCAAGCCAGTGAGGTAGAAGCAGAGAAGGATCGCCCCGGAGCGCAACCAGATCATTGCAGATGAAATTAATCGATTGCTGGAGGCTGGGTTCATTAGAGAAGTACAGTACCCGGACTGGTTGTCGAATGTGATTGTAGTGCAAAAGAAGAATGGAAAATGGAGAATTTGCATTGATTTCACTAATCTAAACAAAGCCTGCCCGAAGGATAGTTTTCCACTTCCAAAGATTGATTAAATGGTGGATGCAACAACCGGGTATGAGCGACTGACCTTTCTGGATGCCTATTTAGGCTACAATCAAATCCTAATGGACCCAGACAATGAGGAAAAGACATTTTTTGTTACTGAACGAGGGATCTATTGTTACAAGGTTATGCCGTTCGGACTGAAGAATGCCGGAGCCACGTACCAGAGGTTAGTTAGCAAGATTTTTAAGGATCAAATGGGCAAGACAGTAGAGGCTTACATTGACGACATGGTGGTCAAAAGCAAACAGAAGGATCATCACTTAAAACATTTACAGGAGGTGTTCGGCGTGTTGAGAAAGTATGGAATGAGGCTGAATCCAACTAAATGCTCGTTCGGCGTGGGATCCGGGCAATTCCTTGGCCACGTGGTCAACAAGAGAGGAATTGAGGTTAGTCCAGCCCAAGCGGAAGCGTTGCTAAAAAATGCTGAACCAAGAACTGTCAAAGAGATCCAAGCTCTCACTGGACGCATAACGGCATTGAGTCGTTTTATTTCTAAATTATCCGACCGATACAAGCCATTCTTCGATACAATCAGGGGTCATGGAAAACAGTCTTGGGGGGATGAGCAAAGGCAAGCGTTGATCAAGCTGAAAGAATATATACGGAACCCACCAGTCCTGAATGCCCCAATGCCAGGCGAAAGGCTTTTCCTGTACCTCGGAGTTTCTAACATTGCGACCAGTGGAGTGCTGATACGATGTGCTGAGGGTAAGCAATTCCTAGTTTTCTATGTCAGCAAAACGTTGACCGAGCCAGAGAGAAGATATTCGAAGGCCGAACGAGTAATCCTATCTTTGGTAAACGCAAAAAGAAAGCTCAGGCATTACTTCGAGTCTCATCCTATAGTCGTTCTGACCACATTTCCTATAAGGGTGATCTTGCATAAGCCCGATCTGTCCAGACGAATGACGAAGTAGGCAATAGAGCTTAGTTCTTTTGACATAGCTTATGAACCCCGAACAGCTATTAAGGGGCAAGCTGTGGCTGATTTCTTATTGGAATGTGATGTAGATGAGCCGGATGAATGCCTTGAAGAATCTTCATGGAAGCTCTTCGTCGATGGCTCTTCAAATCAGATGGGGGCTGGCATCGGAATCAAGTTACAAACACTAGAAGGCACTACGCTGAGCCAAGCGATCAGGCTTGAGTTCAAAGCAACCAACAAGGAAGCAGAGTATGAAGTGCTGCTGGCTGGCTTAAGGTTGGCCAAGGAGCTAAGGGTTAAAAATTTAGTTGCCTTTAGTGATTCACAGTTAATAATTCGGCAAGTGACTGGAGAGTATGACACAAAGGATAAGATAATGGAGGCATACTGTTCTGGCGTTATGAAGGAAATTAGAAGCTTCGATCAAATTAGGTTTATTCAGTTGCCGAGGGAGCATAATGAAGATGCAGATCAGTTGGCTTGCAGTGCGTCAAGTTCAGGTGAAAGACTAGCAAGGGTAATTACAATTGGGGTACTATGCCAGCCATCTATCCTTAAGGAACCATCCAGTTCGGATCCTTAGTAGGTGAATGTTATACCATACGAACCGAGCTGGATAGATCCAATTATTACGTATATACAGGATGGTGTTTTGCCCGAACAGAGAGATGAGGCAAGGAGGATCAGATCGAATGCCACAAAGTATACCATAGTGCACAACCAACTTTACAGAAGGTCTTATTTAGGACCATACTTAAAATGGGTAACCCCTGCCGAAGCTCAGCAGATACTGCGGACTATCCATGAAGGGGTTTGTGGCAATCATTCAGGGGGAAGGTCTCTAGCACACAAGGCGATGACACAGGGTTACTTTTGGTCGAACATGGCACGAGACGCAGAAGAATTTTCGCGAAGGTGCGATAAGTGTCAAAGGTTCGGACCACTGATTCACGAACCACCAGAAGATTTGCACGTAATGGCCAAACCATGGCCTTTCGCGCAATGGGGGATGGATGTGGTTTGCCCATTACCGACCGCCAGATCGCAAAACAAGTACGTTCTGCTTGCAACAGACTACTTTACCAAATGGGTGGAGGCAGAACCGTACCCCAGTGTGACTCAAACTTATGTGAGACGCTTCATTTGGAATAATATCATTTGTCGGTTTGGTGTGCCGAGGGCGATCGTCATGGATAATGGAACTAACTTTGATAGCAAGCAGGTGAGGGAGTTGCTAAACGAGTATGGAATTAATCAAAAGTTAGCAGCGGTCAGCCACCCACAGGCGAATGGTCAGGCTGAAATCACAAACAGAACGGTCTTTGCTTGTATAAAGAAGAAGCTTGAAGAAGAGAAAGGGAAATGGTTGGATGAACTCTCGAACGTCCTGTGGGCGTATAGAACGACTCCAAGATGACCGACCGGGGAAAGCCCATTCGCCATGGCATATGGTACTGAGGCAGTAATACCGGTAGAACACCAAGTTCCTACCATTCGGAGTTTAGCGTGGAATCAGGAGCAGAATGATCATATGCTGAAATTCAACCTCAACTTGCTTGAAGAAAAGAGGAATGCTGCGGCAATAAGGGTCGCGTCATATCAACAAACGCTCATGAACAGTCACAACAGAAAGGTGAGGCATGGGGTTTTGCACCTGGTGATTTGGTTCTGAAAAGAAAAGTCGGAATTATTAAGAAAATGGTGTCACCATGGGAAGGGCCGTATAGAGTTGCAGAGGTTAACGGAAAGGGAGCATATGTCTTAGAAACCATGGCTGGAAGGCTGGTAAACAAGCCTTGGAATGCCACTTCTTTAAAAAGGTATTATCAATGAAAATTGAGTTTTAGTTTAACTAATGTCTACCTTCAGATGTATACTTGCAAGAGAGCAAAAATTTTAACAAATTTTTTTTATAAAAAAAAGGGTATCGTGTTCCTTTAAGCAAGGTGACTCAGTATGAGCAAAGCCGAGTGGCAAGTGGCATTCTAGCCAAGCGCCAGGCCTTAAGCATAGTAAGTGGCAACTGGCACCATGAGCCGAACGCCAAACACTTGCTTAAAAAATAATGAAAAAAGTCAAGTGGCAAGTGGCGTTCTAGCCGAGCGCCAGGCACTTAAGCATAGTAAGTGGCAACTGGCACTACGAGCCGAACGCCAAACACTTGCCAAAAATAATAAAGAGCCAGGTGGCAAGTGGCATTCTAGCCGAGCGCCAGGCACTTAAGCATAGTAAGTGGCAACTGGCATTACGAGCCGAACGCCAAACATTTGCCAAAAATAATAAAGAACCAAGTGGCAAGTGGCATTCTAGCCGAGCGCCAGGCACTTAAGCATTGTAAGTGGCAACTGGCACCACGAGCCGAACGCCAAACACTTGTGTTAAACAAAAATTATTATTAAGTACTACCAAAAGATGCAGGAATTCAGATCAGATGTAGTCAAAAAGTATCTTTTCATTCATTATAAGCTGAGAGATTACAAAGATATACATAATCTGGGTACAATCAAGCTCTATCTGTTTCCTCATTCACTTGCTCGCCCTCGGCAGCCTCCTCAGAACAGTTAGTATTCCCCTCCCCATCATTGGTAATGGCATCCCTGTGAGGGGGGGAGTCAAGCTGAATCACCTCTTCAGTCTGCTGAGTTCCACTTTCAGCAGTAATCACAAGTGGAGCTACAGTAGAGAGAGGAGGTATGTCTAAAGGCTGAACAGGAGGAGGAACAGGGATAACTCCAGATGAGGCAATCCCATCACATTCTTCAAAAATGTGTTCGGCAGGAGTGGGGTTTGGATCGGCATAGACTCCTGGAGGATCAATTACCAGCTCCTTGTCAACATCATCTGGGTTTGTGCCTGAAACTGTCTGACCCTCAGCTGGAAGGCGATCGTTGAAGCCTTCTCGGTATCCTTCAGCATACCTGAGGGCCCTAGCGCGGGAGAAACGGCTATGCAGAGCCATCATCCCTCCATGGACTCTGCCGATGACACCGAGCAAGGCATTACGCTCATCCAGGGCCCTCTTTTCAAATGCCATATGTTGAGAATTCTTTCTTTTTTTCTCAATACGTAGTGGAGAGATGGATTTATCCATGAATAGCTGGCACCCTAATCTTAGGGTGTAAATGCTAGCTGATTGTTTTTCCTTTTTAATGTTGATTTGATTCTTTGTGTGTTGACTTTCCTAGTTTAATTCCTATTTATTTGTTGCTTGTTTTATTCCATCAATTTAGGAAATTGAGTAGCTGGTCTGTAGCCTCCAAATTTTCCTATTTATGTATTGTTTCTGTACAATTTCTAAATATGCAATAAGAGAATTTCTTCTTCTCTTTCTCTCGGAGTATTCACCTATCATCATTATGATATCAGAGCAGAAATAAAGCTCTTGCTTGGATATGACATCTACTCAAGAAAAAACCATCCTCAGCCATGTCGGAGGATCGGAAGGCTCAATCTTACCAATTACCAGACATAAACTGAACGGAAACAATTTCCCACAATGGTCTCAATCTGTCATGATGTACGTTTGTGGCAAAGGAAAGGACGACTATCTCACCGGGGAGATTACTGCTCCAGCGAAAGAAGATCCAAAATTCAAAACTTGGAAAGCTGAGAACATGATGGTTATGTCATGGTTGGTTAATTCCATGACTACAGAGGTGGGAGAAAACTTCATGTTCTATGCAACAGCAAAGGAGATGTGGGATGCAGCAAGAGAGGCTTATTCTGATAATGAAAATACATCAGAACTGATTGAAATTAAGGGTATCCTTCATGATCTACGACATGGTGAGATGTTTGTTACCCAATATTTCAATATACTCACTCGTCATTGGCAGCAACTAGATATGTTTGAGACCTCTGTATGGGATACTCCCGGAGATGCATAAAAATATAGAAAGATTGTCGATAAAGAACGAATCTATAAGTTTCTGTTGGGTCTTAATAAAGACCTTGATGAAGTAAGGGGAAGAGTCCTCGGTATTAAACCTCGACCAAGCATTCGTGAAGTATTCTCAGAAGTTCGACGTGAGGAAAGAAGAAAAAAGGTGATGATGGGTAGCCAAAATCAACCTGCTTCAACAGAAGGATCAGCCTTGGTTACCCAAAACTCCAGTCCCTCAAACTATGACAACCGTCCTCGGAAAGGCAGACCATGGTGTGACCATTGCCGCAAATCAGGTCATATCCGAGAAACATGCTGGAAAATACATGGAAAACCACCAAACTGGAAGCCAAGATCAGAAAGAGAACCACAAGGATATCAAACTGCAGTCGACGGTCAGCCACCGATCCCTGTTCCAGACAGCCATAGCTCCGGTGCCTTATCTCTCAACAAGGACCAAATGGAGCAGCTGATCAAACTCCTTAACCAGTCTAGCACAAATTCTAGCAATCCTTCGTCTTTCTTAGCCCAAAAAGGTAGTTTTAAAATTGCTTTAAGTGTCAGCAAAAAGGAACCCTGGATCATTGATTCAGGAGCCACCGATCACATGACAGGTTGTGCAAATTTTTTCTCTTCATATAATCCATGTCCTGGAAATCTAAAAATAAAAATTGCAGATGGTTCATTATCTTCCATTGCAGGAAAAGGCTCAATTCCAATTTCAAAGAGTCTAACCCTCAAATTTATTCTTCATGTTACTAATCTTTCACGTAATCTTTTGTCTATTAGCAAACTGACTAAGGATCTAGACTGTATTGCTAAATTCTCTAATTCCTTGCGTGAATTTCAGGAACTGTCTTCGGGGAGGACGATTGGCAGTGCTAGGGAATGTGAAGGGCTCTATTACTTTGATGAGGACATAGTCGTGAGTGGACAAGCTCAAAAAACAAGCTGTAAGAGTGAAGTTCTTTCTTTATTTGGAGAAAAAGAAATAATGTTGTGGCATTGTAGACTTGGCCACCCTAGTTTTTCCTATTTAAAAAACCTATTTCCTTCATTATTCAAGAATAAAAATCCAGCCTTATTTCAATGTGAAATATGTCAACTTGCTAAACATCATCGTACTTTTTTTCCATCTCAACCGTACAAATCATCAAAACCTTTTTCCATCATTCATAGTGATATTTGGGGGCCTTCTAAAGTAACAACTTTTACTGGTAAAAAATGGTTTGTAACCTTCATTGACGATCACACCAGAATTTGTTGGGTCTTTCTCTTAAAAGAAAAATCTGAAACTGCGCGTATTTTCAAAGAATTTCACTCCATGATCCAAAATCAGTTTCAAACAAAAATTCAAATATTAAGAACTGATAATGGTCGTG
This sequence comes from Cornus florida, assembly GCF_030987335.1. Classification (NCBI taxonomy): domain Eukaryota; kingdom Viridiplantae; phylum Streptophyta; class Magnoliopsida; order Cornales; family Cornaceae; genus Cornus; species Cornus florida. The sequence goes on from NW_026775577.1 coordinate 71,244,034, forward strand.
AATATTTTAACTCTGTTCTCAGTGAGTTTCTTAACAAACATGGCATTATTCATCAAAGCTCATGTGTGGATACCCCCCAACAAAATGGCCTCTCTGAAAGAAAATACCGCCATCTCCTAGAAGTGGCTCGGTCTATCATGTTCACCTCAAATATGAAAAAAACTTTTTGTGGAGAAGCAATTCTCACTGCCTCTTATCTCATAAACCGTATGCCCACTAGAGTCCTAAATCATCAGACTCCCCTCAACTCCTTGATTGAAGCCTATCCTCATATACGTTTCATTAGCAAATTACCTCTCAAAGTGTTTGGTTGTACTGCTTTCGTCCATATACATAGCCATAACCGTGGCAAGCTTGATCCAAGAGCCATAAAATGTGTGTTTGTGGGATACTCTCCTACTCAAAAGGGGTACCGATGTTATTCTCCAGAAAAAAGGAAATTTCTCACCTCCATGGATGTCACCTTTTTTGAGAACCAGTCATTTTTTTCAAAAACTGATCTTCAGGGGGAGCAACATATTTCGGAAGATCAGTTTTGGGATATTTCTCTACCTAACTCAACCCCATCTCAACCAGATCAACCTCCACCTTTTCCTCCTAATCCTACTATGCCATTAACATGTGAAAATTCTCAGATAGGGGGAGAACTTCAGCAGCCGAATGAACAAGAGCTACGGGTTTACACTCGACGAAACAATCAACGAGTAATAGAGCAACCACCACCTCAGCATCGCCAAGAATCCGAACCTCAGACAGTGACTCAAAATTCTGATTCAGGTAATCTCCCCTTCGAGTCTACTTCTATGCTTAATAATGAATCTGATCTAGATTTGCCAATTGCCATTAGAAAAGGAATTCGATCATGCACCCTTCATCCTATCTCTAGATTTGTTTCCAATAAAAAATTATCACCATCCTATAGAGCTTTTACCACTAATCTTTCCAGTGTCGAAATTCCAAATTCTGTACAGGAGGCTCTATCTATTCCAGAGAAGCTGTTAAAGAAGAAATGAGGGCTCTTGAAAAAGATGGCACGTGGCAATTGGTAAACTTGCCTACAGGAAAGAAAACAGTGGGATGTAAATGGGTCTTCACTGTGAAGTACAAATCTGATGGCTCTATTGAGAGATATAAAGCTAGACTTGTAGCGAAGGGATTTACTCAGACATATGGAGTGAACTACCAGGAGACTTTTGCACCGGTGGCAAAATTGAACACCATCCGAGTCCTTTTATCTTTTGCAGCAAATTTGGATTGGCCTCTATAACAACTAGATGTAAAGAATGCCTTTCTTAATGGAGATCTTGACGAGGAGGTATACATGGACAGACCACCAGGATTTGAAAACAGGATCGAATCTGGGAAAGTATGCAGACTGAGGAAATCCCTTTATGGGTTGAAACAGTCACCACGTGCTTGGTTTGAAAAATTCACTAAAGCAATTCGCAGCCATGGATATAGTCAAACTCAAGCAGATCATACTTTATTCTATAAACAATCTCGTGAAGGGAAAGTCGCAATATTAATTGTTTATGTTGATGATATAATCCTCACAGGTAATGATCTTGAAGAAATGGAACTATTGAAGAAGACTCTAGCTAGTGAATTCGAGATTAAAGATCTTGGTTTCTTAAAATATTTTTTGGGCATGGAAGTTGCAAGAACCAGCAAAGGAATCTCAGTCTCATAGCGAAAATACACTCTGGATTTACTAAAGGAGGCAGGTATGCTTAGCTGTAAACCTGCTGACACTCCGATGGATCCTAATCAAAAGCTAGGACTGACAGAAGGTGGAACTCCTGTGGATAAAGGCATGTATCAGCGATTGGTTGGAAAGCTGATCTATTTGTCTCACACACGTCCAGACATAGCCTTCGCAGTTAGTGCAGTTAGTCAATTCATGCATTCTCCTGGAAAGGATCACTTAGAAGCCGTGAACAGAATCCTCAAGTACCTCAAAAGAACTCCTAGTAAAGGCCTGTTTTTTGGAAACATGAAGAGAAGAAAATTGAGGCATACACAGATGCTGATTGGGCAGGTTCAATTACAGATAGAAGGTCCACTACTGGTTACTGTACGTTTGTTTGGGGAAACCTAGTAACTTGGCGAAGTAAAAAGCAAGCAGTTGTTGCTAGAAGCAGTGCAGAGGCTAAATTTAGAGCTATGGCTCAGGGTATTTGTGAATTATTGTGGTTAAAGTTATTATGACAAGAATTAAAAATTGAAGCAAATCTACCTATGAAGCTGTACTGTGATAATAAGGTTGCGATCAGTATAGCTCATAACCCTGTTCATCACGATCGAACAAAGCATGTGGAAGTAGATCGTCATTTTATCAAAGAGAAAATTGAAGAAGGAACAATTGTATGACATATGTTCCTACAAGTAGCCAAACTGCTGATATCTTGACAAAGCGCCTACCGAGATTGAATTTTGAAAAATTAGGAGCCAAGCTGGGCATGATTGACATCTATGCTCCAGCTTGAGGGGGAGTGTTGAGAATTCTTTCTTTTTTTCTCAATACGTAGTGGAGACATGGATTTATTCATGAATAGCTGGCACCCTAATCTTAGGGTGTAAATGATAGCTGATTGTTTTTCCTATTTAATGTTGATTTGATTCTTTGTGTGTTGACTTTCCTATTTATGTATTGTTTCTGTACAATTTCTAAATATGCAATAAGAGAATTTCTTCTTCTCTTTCTCTCGGAGTATTCACCTATCATCATTACCATACGTTCTGCTTGTTCATCATGAAGTAGGCGCTGAAGATTGTCTCGTTCGGCTTTTAGCGCTTCACGCTCGGTCTGCCAGACACTCTTCTCGATCAGAAGGGCATCTTTTTCGTCCTAAAGGGAGTCTGTTTTTTTCTTCAGACTATCCCTTTCCTTCTCAGCCTTTTCCAGCTGCACCATGAGTTCAGCATTTTTGGTGCTAATGATCTTATTTTCTTTGTAACCCACCTCAACGTCTTTGGCGAACTTTCGTACCTTAGAATTGGCAGCCTCGACATGCTTTTGCATGGCCATCATGCCAAAGAGAGTCTATAAAACAATACATGAGTACTAATTAAGCCGAACGTATGTCTGGAGGAATTCCAATGAAAAGACATTTCAAATACAACAAAAGAGAAGGGAGAGGAATTACCTCCAAGGCTGCAAGAGGAAAACGGCTGAAGACCTCTTTCTGGGACAGAGATTTGGCTACTTCAATGTATTTAGGAGACCACATGTTCTTGTAATAGGCTATGGCTGTCTGACCTTCCTTGAACATGGTTTCGCTTGGCTTCACAACCGAACTGTCAGCTCGGACCAATTTTGGGGTCCACGGAGCCTCACCCGAATTGGAGCCAGCTGCAGTGCCGGACCCAGAAGGAGCAGTTGGCCTAACCTGAGGTGGGATAGGTAAACCTGTCTCGGAGGTACGAATCCTCCTTGTCAGAGGAGCGTCGTCAGGGCTGCCTTCGCTTTCAGGCTGAGGTCTTTTTCCCCGTTCTTTATCTTGGACGGATGTAACGGGGGCAGTGGTACTCCGAGCTTGAGGGACGGAGTTCTGGATAACAGGCAGAACGGTGACGATCGGACGAACACTCACCACGTTCGGGGTAGTGCCAGATGTGGTGGCAGATGAAGATGCCGAAGCTGGAGAAGAATAAGTTACAGGAGCAGTATTGATCCTGGGAGGATCCTTCCTCCTGTTGAAGGATGGAATCTGAAGCTGGCTCATTGTGCTGCCGAGAAGGGATATGTCACTTAAGTTCTCGGATGTGAGGAGTTCCGAACAGGAAGGGATGTTGTTCAAAACGTACTCTTTCAGATAATTGGTCCTATCCCTGCAAATGTTATAACTAAGTTCATTATCCTGTGGATATCCAAAGAATTGCAAAGAAACGAACAGAATCGAGGGATGCAAATTTCATAAGGGCGGTTTGCCTTATGGGTTTTGTATTTTTTATATGAAGACACGGAGCATTCGCCGAAGGCTGTAGGGATAGGATAGTCCTTGGCAGCCGGAGCAAACCAAGCACCCCGAACGCTAATAATACCCTTTTTCCACCCCTTTTCAGAATTAAGCTTGTCTGTACAGATGGATTTTTTTTCAAGGGGGTAAAGATGGTAATATGCATCCTCCAGCCTGATTTTGCTGACCTTGTAGCAAAGGAGAAGATCAATCAAGTCAAGATCTAGGCCTCTGTCACGATTCAGAACATAGTTGTCAAAGGCGCCGGAGGCGCGCGCCTGAGGCGCAAGGCGCCATCACATCGCCTCTATTGACTTAAGGCGCTTGGGTTAATGAAGGCGTGCGCCTTTACTTCAAAGGCGCCAGGCGAAAGGCTCTCTAAAGGCGCGCCTGATTGGTTTTGTATTATTTTGTTTGTTTATTCTTTGTTTATTTGTTATATTGTTATTGTTTTTATTATATTATTATTTTATTAGTTAAAATATGATAGTTACAAGTTACAACATAAGAAAAAACAAAAAAGAAAACAAAAAAGTAAACAAAGAAGACAGAGGCAGTCAGTGACGAGGACGACTTGGTCTCGGAAGCCGGATCTGCGTTGGATTTGCCGGATCTGCGTCGGCGACTCTGCCGGTAAGTTCTCCAACTTCTCTTCTTCTTCTCTCCACCTCCTTCTCTTCTTCTTCTCTCCTCCTAGGCTCCTTCTCTTCTCGGATCTCGGAAGCCGGATCAGTTTTTTTTTCTTTTCCTTTATTCTTCTTCTTCTTTTCTTCTCTCGGCCGAGTCGAGTTTGGCAGATTTTTTTTTTTTTTTTTCTTCTTCTTTTTATTTTTTATTTATTTATTTTTTTCTCGAGTCTGGAGACTCTGGAGCATAGTTGTTGCATTGTTGCTATTTTTTATCTTGATCTTGTGCTATTTTATTTTAATCTTAAAATAACAGTTGCTATTTTTTTTTTAGTGAACTTTTATTTTATTTATTTATTTATTTTTTATTTTATTTGTTGAGTTTATCAGTGAGCTTTTCCCTTGAAACTTGCAGCATCTTAAAAGTCTTTTTTTTTTTTTTTTTTTTTTTTTTTTTTTTTTTTTTTTGGGTTTCATAACATGATCAATAGATTTTCTATTATTCAATAGGGGATGAATACTGAAAATTTTAAAGAGCTAAATTTTATACGATGGTGCAAATGGTGAAATTTGCATTAGTGAAGTTACTGTGATTTAAAATGTGAAGTTACTGTGATTTAAAATCTTACAAAATTTAAAGTGATAATGATTTTCGTGATATTTAAAATACATTATAAAATGCACTGAAGCATGGATTTAAAATACATTATCAAATACACTTTTTTTATTATTCACTGTTGAACTTAATTACTTGATTTAGTTGGCTTTGACATCTTTATGTTGAATATTGAACTTAAGTAATTCATTTAGTTGACTTTTGCATTTTTATATATACTATTGCATCTTTAATTCTTTATTAGGTGGGTTTTGTTTTTTTTTTTTTAACGTGCGCCTTGCTTCAGTCGGGCGCGCCTCGCCTTGCGCCTCAGGCTTCAGGAGGCATTTGCGCTTTTGTGCACCTTGAGCCTTTAACAACTATGATTCAGAAGTAGCAGAACGGACAGAACCCTAAGAAAATTGGGGTTGACTTGAAGAGGAGAAAGTTTCAACCTATTGAACACGTAGCAAAAGAAAGGGTGGAGAGGGAATCTAATAATATTGAGGTGATGAAGGGAAAACAAGACTTCGCCGGGAAGAAGACCCATAGTTGTCAAAGGCGCCGGAGGCGCGTGCCTGAGGCGCAAGGCGCCTCCAGGCGCCATGTTTGCGCGCGCTTTTCTGACCAAGGCGCCAGGCTACAGGCGCTATAAAGGCGTGCCTGCATGAAACTGTGGTTTTTTTTACTTTTTTTCGCTATTTTTTTTTTTGTTTGTTTATTGTCTGTGACTCTGTGTAAGTGTGTATTGTTATATTATTGTATTCTATTATTTTATTACTTAATATAGTAGAAAGCTCAAAGCCGAAAGCCTTGCAAAATAAAAAACGAAAAAAAAAAGAAGAGAAGCAAAGGAAAGAAGAAGACAGAGGCAACGAAGGCAATACAGTGCTCACTTGGGACTCTTGGATCTGCGTCGCGCCGTCGGCAAACACTCAGCAGGTAAGTTCTCCTTCTTCTCTCCTTCTTCTCTTCTTCTTCTCTCATCCTCCTCTTCTCGGATCTGCCGGATCTGTCAGATTTTTTTTTTCTTCTTTTCTTCTTCTTCTTTTCTTCTCTCGACTCTCGGCTCTTTCTTGCCAGATTTATATCATTTATTTTTATTTTTCTTCTTCTTTTTATTTTTTTTTATATTATATTTTTATTTTTTTTCCTCCAGTTTTATTCTTCTTTTTTTTTTTTTTTTTTTCTTCTTTTCTTCTTCTCTCGAGTCTCGGCTCTCTCCTGAGTCCTGGTAGATTTGTTTTTTTTTTTTTTTTTTTTTTTTTTTTTGTTCTTCTTTTCTTCTTCTTCTCTATAAAATCTCAAAGGCTCGCGCAAATTTCAACAATATTTTCTTATATTAAAATTTGATTCTGGGACACAATTAATTAAAAATCAGTAATGGATCCTTGGGTTAGTCCAACGTAATGGATCCCCTTAGTGTCAGTCCAAACATCTTTGTCCAACGTAATGGTGTCTTTCAATGGTATTTTTTTTTTTTGTCTTCTTCTTTTTATTTTTTTTATTTATTTTTTCTTTCTCCAGTTTTTTTCGGTCTTTTTCTTTTTCTTTTTTTTTTCTTCTTTTCTTCTTCTTCTTTTATTCTTCTTCTCTATAAAATCTCAAAGGCTCGCGCAAATTTCAACAATATTTTCTTATATTAAAATTTGATTCTGGGACACAATTGATTAAAAATCAGTAATGGATCATTGGGTTAGTCCAACGTAATGGATCCCCTTAGTGTCAGTCCTAACATCTTTGTCCAACGTAATGGTGTCTTTCAATGGTATTTTTTTTTTTTTTCTATTCTACTTCTCGGCTCTCTGTGCTTTTGCTCTTCAGAGTTCAGCCTCTTCTCTTATTTATTTTATTTATTTTTTTATAATCTGTGCTGCTGGAATAAATTGTAGTATACAATTCTGTGCTGCTGGAATAAATTACAGTATACATATAAGTTGGTATATGGTATCATGTAGTCCATATATGCATATATATTACATCTCATATAGTAGATAAATCTCATATAGTATATGCAAGTAATAAGTGAATGTATATAAATGTATGAACATGTTATGCAGTCCATATATGATGTTTATGTTTGTTTGTTTTAGTTTTAATATGTTTGATTATTCACTGTTGAACTTAAGTACTTGATTTACTTGGTTTTGCAATCTTTATGTTGAATATTTAACTTAAGTAATTCATTTAGTTGACTTTTACATCTGTATATATACTATTGCATCTTTAATATTTTATTGGGTGGGTTTTGTTTTTTTTTTTTTTCAATGTGCGCCTTACTTCAGTCAGGCGCGCGCCTCGCCTTGCGCCTTAGGCTCTAGGAGGCATTTGCGCTTTTGTGCGCCTTGAGCCTTTAACAACTATGAGAAGACAGGCACCGGTTCTGACATTAACATCTTTGGGACATTCTCTAAGGTGAATGTTGGAAGGGAGATGGAGCTTCATACACAGAATATCAAAATCTATAGGCATGACGCTGACCGTTATGATCTTTGGGAAAATGTGCAAATACTTTAAGAAGAATAAACAAAACTAACCTTGAAAAGATGAAGATCAGCGAGGGATGTTGCAAAAGGATTGAGAGAGAAGAAGCTTTCACTGGATTCGCCAGAGAATATTTGGATTGATTAGAAAAATCCGAGTTGCCTTGAGAGGATGAACTGAAATCGATTGACAGTGATTTGTGGGGGGTACGACAATGGAAGATGTGGATATGGAGAGTGGTTTATAAAGGGGAAGTGGTCCCATTAACCGAGACGTCAGGGAGTTAAGAAGATTCAAATATTAAAGACATTAATTCCAAGGCCGACCGCTCGATGCCCCACGTGATCGTCTCGAGCTGTCGAATCATCATTAGATCTATTGATAATCACACCCTAATTAATAAGGGAGTGATTATGGGGGCAGATGAGGATCCCAAAGACGGCGTGGGCCGAATCTAACCCATATGATGAAGAGTGGGCCAGGCAAATGACATAGGCCCAAACCAAGTCGTCATGAGGCAAGCCCAATGCCGAAGAGTAAGGATAAGGGCCTAGATGACGAATGGGTCGATGGATGCAAAAGCCTCAATGATGGGCCTGATGGAGGAAGTTAGTAAGGGATCTTCTTGAACATTGTAAACAATCTATAAATAGGGAAAAAATGAAGAAAAGAGGGGATTGAAATTCTTGAAGTATAATGAAACTCTGTCAATTTAGAGAGAAAATTTCTTGCATCTTTAGCATACCAGACAAGTCTTGACATAGGCATCAATATTGTTCTCCATCTTGGGCCAATAACACTTGTGTGAGATAAGAGCCAGCATCCATTCCACACTTGGATGGCCAGCCCACTACATGTTCTGCATCTCCCTCATGAGCTCTTTCCGAAGTCCCCCTCCACTAGGGACGTTTAGCTTGCCGCCTCTAGCATAGAGTAGCTACTCCTCTATCCAATATCTCCACACCAAGCCCTCCTTCACTAGCTGTTGGAGCTTGATGTTGGCAACATCATCTGTAGCTTCTTGCTTAATACACTCCAGGAAGTTCGTGTGCATAGTGGACAGTGCAACCGCATAGACCCGCACTTCCTTACTGCTCAACGGGTCAACCACCTGGTTCTGCCTCCTAAGCCCTCGCACGCACAGAAAATCAAACTCCTTTAGTAACTCTTGCCTCTGGGCTTGGTTTGGGACAGCCTCTTCTGCATGTTGAACTAAGTGTTGGCAACATTGTCTGTTACCACAGCAATTCGAGTGCCCAGCAAGTAATGTTTCCAAGCATCTAGGTAGTGCAACTGTCGTCATTTCCTTCTCATGGTCTGAGTATCTTTGCTTAGCATCTTTAAGTTTGCGACTCTTGAATGCAGAGGGGTGTGCTGGACCAACACCCTGCCAATAGCCCAATCGGATGCGTATGTTTAAACTTCAAAATGCCAGTTAAAGTCTGGTAGCCGCAACACCGGCTCAGACGCAATACTCTGCTTGACCTTTTTAATGGCTGTCTCACATGCTTCAGACCAACACCACTTCTGGTCCTTCACTAGGTCAGTCAAGGGATTCACCTTCTTAGAGTAACCATTGATGAACCTGCAATAATAGTTAGCAAGGCCAAGGAAAGAACGAAATTCTGTTACCTTGGTGGGAGCTGGAAAACTTGCAACAACCTTTACCTTCCACTCATCCATTCTAGTTGTGTCCTTGCTAACTGTAACAAGGGTCATTTGTCCAACATCGGATCTGGATGGGAAAGTGATTGGGTATAAATGGGTGGGTATGCAGAACTACCCAACAGCTTGAGCTTTTTGGTAAATGGGCAAATACCCACCCGTTATAGTTGGTATCAGAGCCAGACTCAGTCTTTAATCCGATGTCTCGCCAAGTGCCCAGCCCGGAAGGCGTCCGGGTGAGCCAGACTCAGTCTTTAATCCGATGTCTCGCCAAGTGCCCAGCCCGGAAGGCGTCCGGGTGAGCCAGCCATGGTAGGCAGGGTGGCCCGAGCCGCAATGAGGGCGTTGTGAGTTTGGGTAGGAGAGAATGTAACAATGGTCATTTGTCCCACATCGGATCCAGATGTGAAAGTGATTGGGTATAAATGGGTGGGTATGCAACATTATCCAACAACTTGAGTGTTTGGGTAAATGGGCAAGCGCCCACCCGTCACACTAACCCAGTGTCCCAAAAACATAATCTTACTACGGCAGAATTCGCACTTCTCTCTCTTGACAAAGAGCTGGTGTTCTCTAAGCCGTGTCTTTTTCCCCTTGGAGATGTATAAGTCTTGTTTGTCTATAACCTGCTAACAAATTATATATCTGCAAGACTATCACCTTTTTTGCCATTTGGTATGTAATACTTTATCTTTATTAGAGCGATATTGAATTTTTTGTGTTGACTCGCTTTGTATAATGGCCTTTCCCCTACCTGTGCAGTCACTCAAGGATGTCAAATCCGGTTATTGTGCATAAATGCTCTAGAAAATAATTATAACAGTATTGCAGAGTAAAAGTTTTCCTCTTTCAACCAGAAGTTTGATTTGTATACGATTTTGATGCCTTAATTTGATATCTCTAGGCATGCCTTCATGTTCCTCCTGACTTTTCTTTTTAACTTCAGGTTAAAAGCATTGGTAGCTATACCAAAGGTACAACCGCGATTCGCTTTTGCTATATGGAAGAAGTACCCAACAATGAAATCTCTTTTAAGTGTTTACATGGATCCAAGTAAATCGGTGAGTATTAGTAACATATGCCTTGCTTTTGGTTCATAGTAAATAGGCTTGTATGTGGCCACTAGTACATAATATTGCCTTTGATCAATTTGATACTGTCTATAGCTTGTCATACACCATTCAACTTCTGTAATACTTTTTTGATGACCCCTCTTTCTAGAAAATAACATCAGTGGCTATTGCACTAATAATGTTTGAGAAGCAAATAATTGGAGGTTAAGAAAAAGAATTTGATTTGGCATTTGAACCTGCTTTTATCTTCGTAATCTTAAATCATTTTGGTGCTGGGAGAAATGAAAATTTTAAATATGGGTGAGTGCTGGTTCTACAAAGGGAAGTGTATATGGTGGGTTTTGCTGAATTTTTTCTCTTTTGGAGTTGGGACCTAGTTCTTTTCACTTGCAGGGTTGTTGGAATTCCGGATAATAGCCCCTAAGGAATTTGTCTAATGCATATAACCATACAATCATGTGTCCGACACGCGATAGACGTGGACATGAGTAAAAAATGTTCTGCACATGCCACACATCAAAAGATGTGTCTTTATATTTTCTAGAAAAGATAAATGAGCATAATGCAGACATGCATCTAAAACATGAGGACATGTGACATGTGTGTTGAAAAACATACTTTCGAGTCTTTTCGGGTTTTTTCAGTGGGTCTATTGTTCTGTTTAAAGAACCTAAAGTTCATGACCTTTCAGTCTGAAATTTTAAAGAAAATAAAGTCCATGCCCTAGCTTATAACACTGTTACAAAAATCTTGTAAAGCCCAAAGCCCCTGACCTAGCATATAACTGCTAAATCTGGTAAACGTAAGGTCATTCAGATATAAAGCGAAAGCAACGACAGCATGTGATGATTGTCAAGCGATGGAAAAGCAGTTTTTATTTACTTTAGACGATTAACTCTCAGGTGATTCAAAAGATTAGGCACTATAATTTCATGAGGTATGGCTTCAATTGATTTTTTTATTTCCTATTACTACATGATTTCTGATGATGAATTCATGATTTTTTTTGTTTACTTTGAGCTTCTTTGTTCTTCTCAGTTTTTCTTTCTTCACAAACAGTGTCCCGTTTCTGTTCTTATTCTTTTTGTGAACAATGCCCTGTTTCTCTTCTATCTCTTCTTCCCAAACTATTTACAGTTTGCCTCCATGAGCATTGTCATTTTCTCTCTCTGCTTTCAATTTAGGTTTGTCTTCATGAACAGTCTCCTGTTTATCTTCTCTCTCTCTTCTTCATGAACGATGTCTTGCTCTTTCTTTCTTCATAAACGATGTCAACTTCATGGCGTCCACCCCCACCACCACCCCCCCAAAAAAAAAGTATTTAGTTTCATTGTGGTGCTTGTTTGTTTTGTTATTTTACTAGCCCCCTCTATCTCCCCCCCTGCCGCTTATCATAGTGATCAATTGCCTCTTCTTGCACAAATTGTGTAAGGAAGTTGCTGATTGCTTTAGATATACACAATAGTATAGCTCGGTTTCACACAATTAGGGGATGAAAGACAGTACCAACACTAATGAAAAAATTGATTCTATTGAAAGAAATAAACTCAGAAAATGTCAGCTAATTTTCACTCAAAAAGCTGTCTGATTTTTAGTAATTTATCTCATTGTCTTGGAACAAGTCTTAGCTGAGTATATATATATACAGAGAGTCCTCTTCAAAATTGAAAAAGTCATCGAAATATGTTGAAGACATCTCTAAGAGTTTGGATTTGAATTAGAAGTAAAAATTGTTCAAAACTCAAAATCCTAGTTGAAATAGGTAAGGTTCCACTGGTAGAATAAATCGTTCAACTGGTGCATTAGCGTTCTGGACTTGAATTACTTCATTCCAGAATTATGTTCTCCCTGTACAAGCACAGTTTCAACCGGTACCTCTTCTTTCTGGAGTAAGGCACAATTCCACCAAAAGCAAGTTCTGCCGGTACAAGGAATTATTAGACTACTCGTAGAATAGTTCTCTGGACTATATTGTTGTGCTAGTCTAGTAGCCTATTCAACCGGTGCAAGAAAAACTTCTACCGGTGAAACCTTAATTTGATAAAACACTTGGCCATTTTTACTCAGAAACCACTTCACTATTTTTCTCACGGACTGTACTCACTTATCTAATCTAATGTGGGCTCAATTCAAGTTCTTCAGGCAGGACATCTTGAAGATCAATCCTAATTTTTCTTCCAACACTTCCAACTCAAGACTTGAATAAAATTATAACTTGATAAAATGGTTTTGAGTACGAAATTTGCCAGCACACAATTATATTTCTAACATTCAAGTTATTATTTATTTATTTTTATTATAGAAGAAATATAAAAAGAAGAAAAAGGAGAGAATTGTGTAAATGCTTAAATGAGATAAATCACTCATTCACAGCTCGAGTATTTATAGATAAAAAGAGCACATGCTCATATTACAAGAAAAGAAATTAAATCAAACCACAACATATTCTATGGCATATTCTATAGCATAATCAAATCTGTACTAATACGGTAAGTCATTCCATAAATCGTGGCTATCGTATCTACTAACACTCCCCCTCAAGTTGGTGCGTGGATATTTGAAACGCCCAACTTGGACAATGCCTTCTCAAACACAATCTTGTGAGAGGGAAAGAATGTTACACTATAATTTAATTGTTTAGTAACGTTACTAACAGAAATAAGATTTGTAATCAACTGTGGAACATGAAGTGTATCTGATAAAGTTAATGAAGAAGTAACTGATACGTGACCCTTCCCAATGGAAGATAGAGAGCCGTCCGCAAGGTGTACCTTGCGATGCCAGAGAAGATACTATAAGATTGGAAGAATGAGGACATACCAGTCATATTGTCCGAAGCATTAGAATCAATGATTCATGGTGTCGAAGATGTAGATACACTATATGCAGACACAATAGTACCTGAGCGGGCAAAAGTGGAGGTTAGCTGAGATGATGCCTCCATTTGATTGAAGAATTGTTTGAACTTGTCCAAATCAGCTTGAGTCAAGGTAACTGTGGTAGAAGATGAAGAGGCAGAGTTGTCAGGAGCTGACAACGAGCCTGGTTGTGTAACAGAATGTGCAGAGGATCGAGGTTGTTGTTTCTGTTGCGGTGGGCGTCCATGTAGTGCATAACAACGAGATTGATGTGACTAATTTTCCCGCAATGGTCACACCGCCCACGTTGTCGTCCCAAAGGAGGACTGGTGGTAGAAATCTGAACTGACTAGGATAATGTAATTCCTGAAAGGTTGGGAACACGAACTGCAATAACAGAATGATCAATAGAAGTAGCACCTAATGGATGAGTCCAACGGCTCTCATCTGACAACACATAGGAGTAGGCATCCTCAAGAGTAGGGAATGAAGATAAGCCCAATAAATGTACAAAGAGCATACTCAAACTCATCGTTAAACTGGTAAGAAATTGAAACACTCGATTCTTCTCCACAATCCTTGCATATAAAATTGCATCATCTGGATCCTTTCAAGAGTGGAAGGAATCATAATATGACATCTCCCAAATAGCACGAAGCTTGGCGATGTAACCTGAAATTGTCAAGTCACCCTGAGAAATTCTGGTGATATCTTGCCTTAACTGGAAAATTCGTGCATTATTCTGCCTCTGAGAATAAGTGCGTTGAACTGAATCCCAAATCTGTTTAGCAGTCTTAATAAACTTATAGACAACATCTATGTTTGGCTGCATCGAATTGACTAGCCAAGACATAACCATAACGTTATCTGCAAACCACTGTGGATATGCCTTCTCTGACTCGGTTGGTTCTTTCTCAAAACCAATAATATAACCAATCTTGCCTTTGCCTCCAATGAACATCTTGGCAGAATGTGCCCAAATCAAATAGTTGGAGCCATCCAACTTCACTGTGGTGATTTGAAGTCCTGGATTTTCTGATGAGTTGGTGGGAAAAATGGCACCACCACTCACAGAACCTGAACCAAGAGAATTAACAGTCGAGGGCCCTAAATCTACCATAATCTGTCACACGACAATAAACAACTCCAAAAACACTACAAATTTTGTTAATAACTAAATAGTCTTCTCAGACCATAAACAATAACAATGTCTCCTCGGACCATTCCCGAAAAGTCCAAATACAGACTTTTTCAAGGAGTGTTTCCTGCTTACATATAGCCGTACAACCTCCTTCTCAATATCCAGAATCTCTCTGTATACTCAAAAATTTTTACCCAAACCTTTCTAGCTATTGGAGACCAACTATCCCAAATTACCCAACCCTAGAAGAGTAAAAAACAAATTGTAAAACTTAAAAATACCTGTTTTCGATCACAAAACAGCAACATAAAAAATCATGTGTAGGCAACGTCACACGATGTCGCAATCAGCCTAAGGTTGCTGTCGCACAAGTAAGTAGCAAGGCTGCTGAAAGGTGTGGAAAGGTGTTGGCTCTGATATCAAGAAGAAATATGAAAAGAAGAAAATGAGAGATATGTGTAAAGGCTTAAATGAGATAAATTACTCATTCACAACTCGAGTATTTATAGATAAAAAGAGCACATGCTCATATTACAAGAGAGGAAATTAAATCAAATCTAAATCAAATCACAGCATATTCTATGGCATATTCTATGACATTATATAGCATAATCAAATCTATATGCTAATACGGTAAGTCATTCCGTAAATCATGGTTATCATATCTGCTAACAATTTTTATTTTTATTTTTTGCGGACAAAGTAGATACTGGCGAAGTAAACTTGAACCAGTTAGAGCCACCACTTACTAAACTTGAAAACAACTCTTTTTAACTTTAGAGTATGGTAAAGACTAGGAGTATTTGACAAACCCTCGACATACAGTTGAGATCTATTAGACTTACAAGAGCCCTTTTGCGGCTCATGTGATTATAGATACAGTAAGGTTCAATATTTATGGGCTTTTGTGGTCTTTTTCCAACTTTAAGAAATAGTGAGTACCTTTTTTAGAGATTTTGTGGAATTTTGGAAGTTCTTTTTACTTTTTAATTTTTGGACAAAAATGCTAATTTGCTAAAAGGGGACGACATTGGGAATGGTAGGGCTAGTGGTGCTACCAGTTGCCCAAATATAGTGACAAAATCCTTGCTAACCTCAACGTCGTGAACAGAGGGCTGCTGGCATTGGTTATGGGGATTGCCGTTGTGACTCGGTGAGTTGAGAAGAAAATTGATATTGTAAGGATAAATTGGTCCTTTTAAGTATCTAGAGTATATTGTCCATTTAGCTAATTCCATAAAATAAACCAAGTTTATTCAAGTCAGTTCTAATGAGAATGGGAAATTTTATTTTTTTCTTAGTTTAGATGGAATTTTTTTATAGATAGAATCAAGTCCACTATATGAAATAGGGAGACGAACAAAAACCTAGCAGACAGCTTTTAAAAGTTACAAAGTAAATGCAATGCATCCTGAAGTTGGATTCCAGTGACATCTAGAACATCCCACCGTATCATCTTTGCTTTTTCCTCAGCTTGCTTAGCCTTGTTTTTTTTACAATCTAGTACTCAACTCTTCCATATGTGCCAAATAGTGGTTGAGAAAATTGTTTTTGAGACATTCTTTGCCTTGGCAGATCCATGCAGCTGTAAAAACCATTCTGCCAGCTGCATAATACCATTAAAGACTTGCATAATCCAGCCAAATAGATCAGAAAATCATCCCCAAATTGAACCAGCGAAAGAGCAATGCACAAAAAGGTGGTCTCTGTAATCAGCAGCAGACATACAATTGTGGCAAACAACAGCCACAGTCAAACCTCTTTTCCTCAGATTTGTCAGAGTAGGTAGTTTGTCATGGAAAAGCAGGCAACAAGTGATAGACACCCGTGGTTTAGATTTATTCCAACATAGGTCATACCAGTTGACTTTAGGTTGAATACCTCTCCAAAGCTGAAGGGTTGATTTGAAAGAGAAAGCACCTTTGTTCCACAGAATATAATCCATTCCACCATGAATAGGAACTGATAAGAGGAAGTTACTGAATTGTTGGTAGACAAGGACAGACTTGGTGACGCAGGACAAGTAGTGTGTAAATAGTAACCAGAAAGAAAGAAGGGGATGAGAATGAGAAGATGAGATGAGACTGACGAAGGAGGTGAGAAAATAGACGAATGAGATGAGAAATCAGACTGAAGGAGGTAGGCTAGAGAGACTGAGGGATTAAGAACAACTAGAACACGAGGGAGAATAGATACAAAGAGAGAGAGTTCGCAAACTCAACGATAATATTCAATATTCCAAAAACTGAGTTCTCAAATTACGAAGGAGCCTTTAAATGGGCAAATTATTAAGCAAACCCTAAAACATAAAAATACCAAAATAACCCTAAAATTCAAACATGATCAAATATAACAATAAGCATAAATAAAACCCTAAATTACTAAAATCCTTAATTTTATTTCTCTTTCCCTCTTCTCCAAAAGTAACGTTGGAACACGTGCAGCTCATGTGTGCGAATCACACCCCGTTCCCCATCTGCTCGAAATAGCTCATATCAACACGGCAAAACTCAAGTGTAATCCATGAGACGTCTGAAACTGGATAATACATCCATTGTGACTCACTTTGACCATCAATAATGCCTTTAATCCAATTCCAAGGCCATAACTCACATGATGGGAGGACAATTGTTGCTGCTGAAGAAAATGTAATTCCACCAGTAGAAACACAAGCTAACAACACAAGAGGCTCAAAGGCACCTCGATTAGGCATCAAATACTCCACATGAAAATTTGGACCAATACTAGTATCTGTTGACAGATCAAATAAATATGCATTAGGTCCAAACTTATTAGTGATGTGGAAATGTTGAATGCCTTGGGCTTCTAATGAACTGAAGGAGTTGTAAGGATAAGGTGGTTGTGGTAAACAAATTATAAGATAATCTCCTTCCAAGAATTTATGATTTCTATGACGAGCATATGCAATAAATTTAAAATTTTTAGTACTCAAAATAATTTGACATCTTATATCGGCATGAAAATCATGGACATAGTCACATACTCGACAAAGGAATCAAATATTTTGAATGAACAAGAATGTGGAGGCAGCAAAATAAAGTCGATGGGCTGGCGAAGGAAAATCAGAGTTATAATCTCGAAAGAACAACTTCCAGCCGACCAATTGACCAAGCTATTATATGCGAACTCCACAACAGAGAACAAAAAGTCCGAAGTGTTTAAGGGCACTCTTACAAGATAACTAACCAACTTTCCTATACCATGATTAACAACCTCAAATTTTCTGTCAGGACAAAATGCAAAGGAAAGTTTCAAACTAGTGCCCAAAGATGCCCAAAGTGTTTTCCAAAAATAGCCTGCATACTTAACGTCCCTACCTGAAACAATGGAAGTGTATGAGTCATGAATTCTAACATCCTCTACATGATTATCTAGAATGGGATGACGTGGGACATTAGATTCAGGGGGTTGACATTTAAACACATTTTCAGATGGAATTTGTAAAACTTCTTTTGCCATTTCTCTTGTTAACATGAGTTCATCAACAAAAGGCTGAGGAGAGGGTGTATATTGTGCCTTAGAGTCACTTTCTAATGGCTTTGCAGGATTTAACTTGATATTTTTGCCATTATACTTGAAGGTCTACGTGTTCTCTTTATTATAGTGATTCACATTTAAATCAAGTATCCATGGGTGACCAAGAAGTGCATGGGCTATCTTCATAGGTTATACATCACACCAAATCATGCCAAAGTAGTCACCCTTTTGAATTGGAACTAAGCACCTCTTAGAGACCAACAAGGAAGTTTCTCCTACCCAAGCCACTCTATATGGTTGTGGATGAGGCTCAGGTTTGAGTTTCATTCTATTAACACCTGATTTTGATACCACATTTAATGTCAATGATGATTTTGCAGACATTATCTCCACATTGGAGATATGTGTGAAATAGGTTGGTTCTTCTCCAATCATCCTTTTCCAAAAGAATGGATGGAACACTTGCAAAGACGTTATTGATGGACTGATCGTCTTTCCAATTTTCTGTGTGCTTATGGATTGGTCCAATTTTATTCATGACATTTAAGTGCATAGGTTGAGGATACTTGCATTCTAAAACTCGATGTGGTTGAACAACTTGAGGTCTCCTAGCATAATTTTGGACTCAACTCTATGTGAAATTGGTTTTTGTCATTATGAATAATGACAATGGATAATAAAAGAATGCCTATATATTACTCAAATTGAATCAAGTAATCCAAAATTATAAAATACCATAATAGTAGAAATATAAAAAGAAGAAAAAGGAGAGAATTATGTAAAGGCTTGAATGAGATGAATTACTCATTCACAGCTCTAGTATTTATAGATAAAAAGAGCACATGCTCATATTACAAGAAAGGAAACTAAATCAAATCTAAATCAAATCATATTCTAAAACATATTCTATGTCATATTCTATAGCATAGTCAAATCTCTACTATTATGGTAAGTCATTCCGTAAATTGTGGTTATCATATACGCTAACATATGCATAGTCAAATCTCTGCTATTATGGTAAGTCATTCCATAAATCGTGGTATCATATATGCTAACACTCCCCCTCAAGTTGGTGCATGGATATCTGAAACGCTTAACTTGGACAATGCATTCTCAAACACAATATTACTGACGCCCTTTGTAAGATTGTCTGCAAGCTGCTGAGAGCTTGTGACAAATGGAGTGCAAATTTGACCAGAGATGATCTTCTCGATTCTAGAATGAAGTGACGATCCACCTCTATATGCTTAATCTTGTCATGCTGAACGGGATTTGCTGCTATGCTAATGGCAGACTTGTTGTCACAGTAGAGTGAGAATGGAAGCGACACTGGAAGGCACAAGTATGTCATCAAGGTTTTCATCCATAGCAACTCACATACCCCAAGAGCCATAGCCCTATACTCTGCCTCTGCGCTAGATCGAGAGACAACATCCTATTTCTTACTGCGCCAAGTAACCAAGTTACCACCAATAGTGGTACAATAACCCGAAGTTGACCTCCTATCTAAAATTGATCCTGCATAATCAGCATCTGTCCAAGCCTCAACACGTAAGTGACCATGATTGGCAAACAAAATACCACGGCCTGGACACCTTTTTAAGTAGCGAATGATCCGAATAGCTGCATCAAGTGAGGGGCACATGGAGATTGCATTAATTGACTCACGACACTCACGGCATAAGCAATGTCAGGTCGAGTCTTGGATAAATAGATGAGCTTCCCCACAAGTCGTTTATACTGACCAACATCTGACAACAAAATCATGATTCTGCTCAATCGGAGTATCAGCAGGACTAGCGCCAAGCTGACCAGAAGCAGAAAGCAAGTCAAGAACATACTTGCGTTGGGAGATGAAAATGCCAGCTTGGAGTGAGCCACCTCAATGCCCAAGAAGTACCGTAGGGGACCAAGATCCTTAATCTCAAATTGACGGCCAAGATAGCTCTTAACCTCGGCAATTCCGGCAGTATCATCGCTGGTAAGAACAATATCATCGACATACACAATGAGAGCAACTGTTTTACCGCCTGAATGACATAAAAACAAGGTATGATCAGTTGCACTTTGATGGAAACCAAACTTGAGCATGGCAGTGCCAAAGCGATCAGACCAAGCTAGAATGAGCAGGAGAACGAAATCCCGGAGGAGGAACCATGTACACCTCCTGCAAATCACCATTGAGAAAGGCATTCTTGACATCTAACTGAAATAGAGGCCAAGATCGAATTGCAGCAACGAAAAGTAATACGCGGATGGTATTCATCTTTGCAATAGGGGCAAAAGTCTCCTGATCATCTATGCCATAAGTCTGAGCATAACCCTTGGCAACCAACCGGGCCTTGTAATGAGCAACTGACCTATCTGGATTATGCTTAACTATAAACACCCAACAACAACCCACAACCTTTCGTCCAATAGGAAGCGAAACCATGTCCTTAATCTGATTTTTCTCAAGTGCTTGTAGTTCTTCTGTCATAGAATCACACCATTGAGGTTGTGCTAGTGCATCTGCAACACTAGAAGGAAGAGGAACGAAGGCAACAGAAACAAGAAAACTCCAATGGGAGGGTGAGAGAGCATAATCAGAAACAAAATTAGAAATACGGTATGTACAAGAACGCTTACCCTTTCAAAGAGCAATGGGGCGATCATCAAGTGAAAAGCTTGAGAAGGCAGAGCTGGTGCCGAAGGAACATGGCAATCGATCGTGGGAGTAAAAGCTTGTAGCTATTGTTTTTGACTATAAACCTGTGAAAAAGGAACAATTCCCCCTGTTGGAGGGGTCTCACGAGGAGGAATCATAGAAGACGAAACAGGAAACGGTAGAGGAGTTGAAGACGGAAGAAGGTGATCATCCATTATTTTCAATGGGAACCATTCACTTAGAGAACCAATTGAACCACTATAGTATGGTGTATGCTCAATGAAAAAAACATCCATGGATATAAACCGCCGACGACTGGGAGGATGGTAACACCTATAACCTTTTTGAGAGTGAGAATATCCCCAAAACGCACACTTCAAAGCCTTGGGGTCAAGCTTTGTACGAGTTTGCCCCAACTGCTGAACAAAGCACACACACCCGAAGACTCGCGGAGGAATAAAAAAAAGAGATGAATTGGGATGTAAGATTGAGAGTGGGCTGTAAAGTTAAGAACCCTAGAAGGAGTCCTATTAAGGATGTAAGC
Organism: Cornus florida; assembly: GCF_030987335.1. Taxonomy (NCBI): domain Eukaryota; kingdom Viridiplantae; phylum Streptophyta; class Magnoliopsida; order Cornales; family Cornaceae; genus Cornus; species Cornus florida. The sequence continues at coordinate 71,265,124 of NW_026775577.1, forward strand.
ATCTGTAAGAACTGCATCTCCCCAAAATGACTGGGGAACATTCATGCCAATGCGGATTGCTCTGGCTAAGTCAAGGATGTGGCGATTCTTTCTCTCAGAACGACCATGCTGTTGAGGAGTTTTAACATTAGCCGTCTGATGCTCAATCCCAAATTCTGTACATAACCATTGTACCTCCCCATAAATTATACCCTGGTCAAATCTGAATTTTTTAATGGTACGATCATATTGAGTCTGAACCATTGTCATAAATTTTTAAAAAATGGTGTTACCTCATTTTTGGTTTTCATAAGATAAACCCATGGAACATAACTATGATCATCAATGAATAACACAAAATATCGAAATCCAAGACTAGAAGTAACTGGGTAAGGACCCCACACATCTGAATGAACAAGATCAAAAGGTGTTAAAGTAGATTTATTACTACTAGCAGGATAATTGGAACAAACATGTTTAGCCCTATAACATGTCTCACAGGATAAATCTAACACTGCCACGTTACAAAATAAGGAAGGAAATAAATGTTTTAAATAACCGAAAGAAATATATCCTAAACGCATGTGCCAATGCATAAGTTGGGCTTTATTAAATGAAATAATATTAGAAAATGAAGCTGAATGTGGTTGAGGTGACAAAGGAGCATCCAACAGGTATAGACCGTCCATTTCACATCCACTGCCAATCGTCCGTTTCGACACCAGATCTTGAAAAATACAATGAGAGGGAAAGAATGTTATACTACAATTTAATTGTTTGGTAATGCTACTAACAGAAATAAGATTTGTAGTTAACTGTGGAACATGAAGTGACTCTGACAAAGTTAATGAAGGAGTAACTTATATGTGACCCTTCCCAGCAATGGAAGATGTTGAGCCATCCGCAAGGCATACCTTGCGATGGCCAGAGCAGATACTATAAGATTGGAAGAGTGAGGACATACCAGTCATATTGTCTGAAGCACCAGAATCAATGATCCATGGTATCAAAGATGTAGATAAGCTATGTGCAGACGCAATAGTACCTGAGTGGGCATAAGTGGAGGTTGGTTGAGATGATGCCTCCATATGGTTGAAGAATTGCTTGAACTTGTCCAAATCAACTTGAGTCAAGGTAACTGTGGCAGAAGATGTAGAGGCAGAGTTATCAGGAGTTGATAGCGAGACTGGTTGTGTATCAGAATGTGCAGAGGATCGAGGTTGTTGTTTCTGTTGCGGCGGGCGTCCATATAGAGCATAACGAGATTTGATGTGACCAATTTTTCCATAATGGTCACACCGTCTGCGTTGTCGTCCCAGAGGAGGACCGGTGGTAGAGCTTTGAACTGACTGGGATGGTGCAGTTCTTGAAAGGTTGGGAACCCGAACTGCCATAGTAGAACTATCAACAAAAGCAACACCTAATGGATGAGTCCGACGGCTCTCATCTAACAACACATAGGAGTATGCATCCTCAAGAGTAGGGAATGAAGATAAGCCTAATAAATGAACACGAGTATATTCAAACTCGTCGTTCAACCCGACAAGAAACTAAAACACTCGATTCTTCTCCACAATCCCTGCATATAAAACTGCATCATCTGAATCCTTCCAAGAGTGGAAGGAATTATCCTCCCAAATAGTAAGAAGCTTGGCGATGTAACTTGAAACTGTCAAGACACCCTGAGAAATCCTGGTGATATCTTGCCCCAGCTGGAAAATTTGTGCATTATTCTGCCTCTGAGAATAAGTGCGTTGAACTGAATCCCAAATCTGCTTAGCAGTCTTCATAAACATATAGCCAGCAGCTATGTTTGGTTTCATCAAATTGACTAGCCAAGATATAACCATAGTGTTATCTGCAAACCACTGTGGATATGCCTTCTCTGACTCAGCTGGCTCTTTCTCAGAACCAGTAATATAGCCAATCTTGCCTTTGCCACCAATGAACATCTTGGCAGACTGTGCCCAAATCAAATAGTTGGAACCATCCAACTTTACTGTGGTGATTTGAAGTCCTGGATTTTCTGATGAGTTGATGGGAAAAATGGCACCACCACCAATAGAACTTGAGCCAAGAGAATTAACAGTCGAGGACTCTGAATCTGTCATAATCTGTTACACGACAATAAAAAAACTCCAAAAACACCACAAATTTTGTTAATAAATCGAAGGGTCTCCTCAGACCATAAACAATAACAATGTCTCCTCAGACCATTCCCGAAAAATCCAAATACATACCTTTTTTAAGGAGCGCTGCCCGTTTACAAATAGCCAGACAGCCTCCTCCTTAATATCTGGAACTTCTTTGTAGACTAATTTTTTTTACCAAGCCCTTCTAGGTGTTAGAGACCAACTATCCCAATTTACCCAACCCTAGAAGAGTAAAAAAGAAATTGTAAAACTTAAAAATACCTGTTTTCGATCACAAAACAGCAACACAGGAAAACATGTGTAGAAACAACCTAAAGTGGCTGTTGCACAAGTAGCAAGGCTGCTGGAAGGTGTGGAAAGGTGTTGACTCTGATACCAAGTAGAAATATAAAAAGAAGAGAATTATGTAAAGGCTTGAATGAGATGAATTACTCATTCACAGCTCTAGTATTTATAGATAAAAAGAGCACATGCTTATATTACAAGAAAGGAAACTAAATCAAATCATATTCTAAAGCATATTCTATGGCATATTCTATAGCATAGTTGTTAGCATATATGATACCACGATTTATGGTACCATAATAGAGATTTGACTATGCATAGTAGAAATATATAAAAAGAAGAGAAAGGAGAGAATTGCGTAAAGGCTTGACTGATATGAATTACTCATTCACAGCTCTTGTATTTATAGATAAAATGAGCACATGCTCATATCAAATCAAAATCAAATCACAACTTATTCTAAAGCATATTCTATGCATAGTCAAATCTCTGCTATTATGGTAAGTCATACCATAAATCGTGGTATCAAATATTCTAACATATGCATAATCAAATCTCTGCTATTATGGTAAGTCATACCATAAATTGTGGTATCATATATGCTAATAATAGTCAAATCTCTACTATTATGTTAAGTCATTCCATAAATCATGGCTATCATATATGCCAACATATGCATAGTCAAATCTCTGCTATTATTGTAAGTCATTCCATAAATCATGGTACCATATATGCTAACAATAATGCTCATAGTAGAAATTGAAATGCAGGAGAGCTAGGCAAAAATGGGCAGAAATATATATATATATATATATATTTTGATAAGTGAAATAATGTGCAGAATTTAGTGGTAGTGGTGACGAACAACAAATGGCAGTCAGGCACTGAAGTTTAATATGTCAAGAAATAATGATTTTCAGTTAAAGTCGGGACCTTCTTGCAAATTTATGGACTTCAAACAGATAAAAGTTTTGAATTCAATTTTCAAGTGAAGTAGGCTTACCATTACCAAAGTCCAATGCAGCTATCCGAAGAAAGAAAGCTCCAAAAAGTTTCTCCAAAGGCTGAAGTTCATCAATCCCACTTTGAAATAATTTTCTGAACTTTTTTATTTTATTTTATTTCCTTTGGTTCTTCTGCACTGGTTTCCTGTTGAAGATTGCTGAACTGTTTCTGGGCTGGTTTTAGAATTGGCCAAACAAATCTGATCCAATTCTCTTGACTGCTGTTTCTTTTCTTTTTCTGTTTCTGGATCACTGTTGTACTGGGCTGGCCTTGTTTTGAACTTGCTTCCTGGACCGGGTCAAATTGTTTTAATTGATTTGGGGCAGGTAGAATCTGGTTATAAGAGAAACCAAATCTATCATTTCCAAACCAATTTTGATTTTCAAATCTGATCTTTCCAAACCGGAAGGTATAATCCAAAGTTGACTTTCCAAATTCAGTCCCGCTGTAATTTTGGTGACAATATTGCAATAATCCAAAGTTGACTTTCCAAAATCAGTGGTGCTGAAATTTTGGTGACAATAATGATCTCAAAGATTGCAATAATCCAAAGTTGATTTCCCAAAATCAATCCCTGAATTCTGTGCTAAAGTGGCAATACCGACAATTACCAAATTTGACTTGCCAAAATCAAACACTGAATTCTTGGCTGAAGTTGCGACGCGAAAGATGGCAGCGATGATCAGAAAATCTTGGCAATGATGAGGCGATGAAATCGACGGCAAACTCTGGTGAAGACTGTTCGATGACGGGCTGATGTCAAGATGTGACAGACATTGATGAGAAAGCCAACGATGATGCACAACAGATGGAGGGCTGACGGCAAGGGATATTGGCGACAAGAGAGAACTCCGGCAATGATGATCTGTGATTTTTCACTCTAAATAAACTTGATCGTTTTGCTCTTATACCAATTGACGCAGGACAAGTAGTGCGTAAATAGTAACCAGAAAGAAAGAAGGGGATGAGAATGAGAAGATGAGATGAGACTGACGAAGGAGGTGAGAAAATAGATGAATGAGATGAGAAATTAGACTGAATGAGGTAGGCTAGAGAAACTGAGGGATTAAGAATAGCAAGAACACGAGGGAGAATGGATACAAAGAGAGCGAGTTCACAAACTCAACGATAATATTCAATATTCCAAAAACTGAGTTCTCAAATTACAAAGAAGCCTTTAAATAGGTAAATTATTAAGCAAACCCTAAAACATAAAAATACCAATATTAACCTAAAATTCAAACGTGATCAAATATAACAATAAGCATAAATAAAACCCTAAATTACTAAAATCCTTAATTTTATCTCTCTTTCCCTCTTCTCCAAAAGTAACATTGGAACACGTGCAGCTCATATGTGCGAATCACACCACGTTTCCCATCACTTGGTAAACTCCATCTACCATCAGGAATGATAAAGGGAAAATTCTCATCTTGGTAGTTCTAGGAAGAGTTAGTTCTCTATAAATTTTATGGCCTCTGCATGATATTTTGACCTTGACACCATGGATCACTAAATAGGCTTATAGAGTCACCAAGTCCCAACGGTGAATGTAGTGTTCTGCAACATGAGAAAGGGAAAATTTGATATTCTAAAAAAATAATTTTATAGTGCTAATTAGATAAACAGGTCGCGGATTTGAATTTACGTGTCAGACATCAAGGATGTTAATGTAATGTGTTGCGTAAATCTTAACACGTGTGTATTTATGCTAAACGAAGGGGAATGTTTGTGATATTTATTTTAAATTATCAAAATATCAATCAAATACGACGATTAATAGAGCATGAAATTTAAATAAAGCATCCACACAGTGAACACCAAATTTGCATCATACACTCATCGGGAAATGTTGAAATATATAAATATTTCTATATAATTGTGGAGCAAAATCCTCCACCAATCATGGTGCTCCGGTCAATTTCCTTTCAGTTATAAATATTTTTATATAACGGTGGAGCAAAATCATCCTGTTGTTGCCTCCATTAACTATTGTACACCGTCCATATATTCTTATCTTTACCATGCCTATACATAGGCTCCTTGTACTCAAGCAATATATGGATCTGAAAAATAAAAATGTAGCCCTTAGTGGCTCGTTGTCCATGGATATAGACCTTAGTGCCTAACCATGTATATGCCTGTGTTTTTCATATTTCTCTCTTCCTTTTTCCTATTTGCATTTTTTATTTCCGCAATTAATTTTAACATGGTATTAGAGCCAAGCTGTTCTTGTAATCCCATCTAGAATTTGAGGGGGAGTATTGGAATTACTATCATGGAGCATATTCTCTATGTCTTTACATTCCTTTCCCAGTGCAGTTTCGACTTTTCCCGGCGTTGTTCTGGCCATTTCCCGGCGTTGTCCCGGCTTTTTCCCATCTAGAATTTGAGGGGGAGTATTGGAATTACTATCATGGAGCATATTCTTTATGTCTTCACATTCCTTTCCCGGCGCAGTTTCGGCTTTTCCCGGCATTGTTCCGGCCATTTCCCGGCGTTGTTCCAACTTTTTTCCAGCTTAGTTCCGGCCATTTCCCGGCTTAGTTCCAGCCTTTCTCGGCGTTGTTCCGGCTTTGTTCTTAACACCTTTTCACCATCTTTCAAGGCATTTCTTTAGCAAGTTAGGCATTCATCATATTCATGCTCCAACTTGAGGGGCAGTGTTGAAATATATAAATATTTTTATATAATTGTGGAGCAATATCCTCCACCAATCATAGTGATCTAGTCAATTTCCTTCCAATTATAAATATTTCTATCTAACGGTGGAGCAAAATCCTCCACCATTCATGGTGCCTTCTTTGACTATTGTACAACTTCCATATATTCTTATCTTTACCATGCCTATATATAGGCTCCTTGTACTCGAGCAATATATAGATTTGAATAATAAAAAAGGTAGCCCTTAGTGGCTCTTTGTCCATGGAAGTAGGCCTTAGTGCCGAACCATGTATATGCCTGTATTTTCCATATTTCTCTCTTCCCTTTTCCTATTTGCATTTCTTATTTCCGCATCCAATTTTAACACATGTTAACTGCCCATCTACTCTAAAAGCTTAAACTCTTAGAGTGGGATTAAAATAAATAAATCCTTCAACAGGAAAGACCACAAGACCCAGGCTAGACAAAAACAATCCACTTTAAAGAAAATGTTCAGAACTTTAGGCATTATATTCTAAATCCCTAGAATCACTTTAGTTCTCTTCATCCAAACTCATGTCAGATATTTTACCTCAAACATTGAGTTTCTAGATCAATGAATCTTTTTCTACACGCGATTTGTTTCTTCTTTTGATGTTCTCCATAGCTCTCTAGTCTATTCGTTCTTTGATTATGTGAAAAATAGCGTTGATCTTCTTTGAAGCTTAGGATTTAATTTTTCAACACTCACAAAATATCACTCACCATCTAATGGACAAGTAATAGATGATAAAAAGAAAGAAATTATGCTCTCAGAATTGCCTATATGCTTTCTAAGATCCTAGCATCTCTTATATAAACATATTTTAGTTTTGAAGCCCTTGACAGAAAAGGAAAAATTATAGAGTTTCAAACTAATTTGGAAACTGTTACCCATAAGGTTCGGTCGATCCGGTAGGTGGTTTGATTGAACAAACTTTTACACATAATGTGTTTATTGATAGCTTGATCGATCGAAGAGCCTGTATCATTAAAAAAAAAAAATTCAGTAATTTTTTTTTTCCTTATAATGCAATATGTGATATGAACATGGTTTGCTGAACCGGCTGGATTGCAATCGGAAATGGAGGGACCGATACCGTGACTCACCGATATATCAATGAGTCCTCAAAATCACAACCCAACCAGCTGGTTCAGTGAAGAACTGGTCGGTTCTTTGAATAATGGGCTAGTTCGAACCGGCCCAACGTGTCAACATGGCCTTTATTTTAAAAAAGAAAGTTAGGTACCAGGTTTGTCATAATTAAGTTTATTTTTATTCTTTAGTTTAAAAAAAAAAAAAAAATTAAACTACTTAAAATTCATAAATCTACTTGTGTTAAATGTTCTTTAAAAAATCAATAAAAAACACTAAAATTCACTAAAAAATCATTTTTATTGGAGTATGTTATAAAAAGTTCAAGTATCAATCTATTTTAGACCATATGTGCCATCATGACTGTGATATATGATTCCGTTACGTTATGCTGATATGAGCTCGATTATGTTGCACTGCATCCGTGATTGTGAGCCATGGATATGAGCATTTAAAAATAAGAACATAATTCGTTTGATATGTGGGAGGTGATTTTAACTTTATATCCTTGTCATCTTCTCAAATTATTTCCAATTAAAACATTGGATCAAAAGGTAACAGCTAACTCTAAATAACAGAACAATTTTTTTTTTTTAAATGTATAAACCAAAATGTGAAAATTAGAAACTCCTGTTTGTAATAAAAAATTTCAATCCAATTGCTAGTGACAAGCCGATACTGAAGCTTCATGATGTTTTTCATACATTTCCACTGACCATATAGTCATAGACTAAACTGTAATACAGAATTTTGATTTGAATGCTATTCAGCTTCCATACTGTAAATTGTTTTCATTTTTATTAGGAGTTAGGACAATGAGTACATCCAGACACCACCCACTCTATAAAGACAAAATCAAAGGGTGCATCAGTGATTAATATCTCAAGATTTATTTTGGCTATTTTATGTTAATTGGTAGGTGCATGAAAAAGAATTTCTGCTCAAGGACTTGACAACAGAAGGGTTACTCAGCGAGGATAGAAGGCTAGGAGAGATTTGTTCCAAGAGAGTGTACAGAATACTAATGGCTCAAAGTGGAAGCATCAAAACCGACGACGTCGAGGATGGTGCTGATTTCTTCAATCATCAATCAACTTGAATAACACACCCTCCATTGTAGTTTTTGGTAATCATAAGGTGTGTATATGCCCCCACTGAACTCATTCATTATGATTTACACCGCTATGCTCTCTCTGTATAGTGTGAGCCACATTTCGAGTATGGTTACTTTGTATTTGGATTAACCCTAACTGGAATCAAAGTTAAACAGAATTTGGTGTTTGAAGAAGCTATGCCCCTGCAAGTTGAACTTTCCTAATGAAGGCATGATCCCTTCGATGCAAGGCAGCAGTGGAAACACTTGCCGAGTTTGGCTTGAAATCTGTCAATCACTTAGTGAAACTGTACCATTTTCCAAATTGCTGAATCATCTAGTTTCCTTGGCAACGCCATGTGGAAGCAGCTGACAGAGCCGCGCATTTCAGAGATTTGAGAATATTTTGCTGTCTTATAACCAACTTGATGATTTGAGTAATTTTTTTTTTTGGAGTCAAAACACAATAATTAAGTGGTATAAGATTATGATCATTCATGATTTTTTATTTTTATTTTTTTTCTCACAAGTTTTCGTACCATGGCTGCATTCAATGTTCTGATTATTGTTTTTATTTCGTGGCGGGGCTGCTGAGTTGGACGCCTACTGTATCCGATAGAGTTCAATGAATACCAGAGAATACAAATGCAGTGTAGTCCCATCAGGTTTGTGCAATCAATGCAATGCCCTACCACACTACACATTTGGGACTCTGCTAGATGGTGTATTGAAGCATCTTGTTTGAGTGGGTTGTGTTTGGTTGGGTTCATAAATATTGTTCTTGTTTTCCTTGAATTGTGATGGGCCTCAGCTACCAGATTTGATCACTGTTAGAAAGGCAAACAAAAATGCGTTAAATGATTTATGTGAAAGATAAGGTACAGAAGTGGGTGGAAAATTTATTACAAGTTAGCACAAAATAAATAAGGGCTAAATGCTCTCACACACCCCATTTCGACTTATTTCTCTCGTATTAAATCTCAGTCAAAATTACTCACACCCCTTATAAAAAAATATGAAAAAAGTGTTTTTATTATTATACCCTTGACTTTATTAAATCTCATGTTTGTGTCATTGCTAACAAGTGTAGTTCAAACGTGAAATAACAATATTACCCTCTATTATTTAATTGCCAAAACCAAAAAAAAAAAAAGTAAAAATAAAATCCTCAATGGCCACCACTGTGTTGTCTACCTCGGCTAACCACAAAGGTCTTTCTGGCCTTTTGGATCCTTGACTCTGGTGCCTCTATTCATGCCTCATGCTCACCCTTGCAGAAGCCTCCTGAATCTCCACTCTTTGGGTCTCACCATGGAGCTATTACCACCACTGCGCGTGTGTCGTTGACTTGCAACCGGATTCTCACTCTCCGGTGGAAATCTGGTTTCCCAATTCAGAGGTCCGATTTTAGGTGCTTTCTGGATTCCAATGTCGTTGCATTAATAGTATTTAAATAAATCTTCCCATATATATATTTGTTAATAGGTAGGGTCGTTACCATAAGAGTTTTTTTTTTTTTTTTTGGGGGGGGGGGGGGAGGGGGGGGGTTGGTGGAAGGAAACTAAAATGGATTTTTTTATAAAAAAAAAATCTATAATTCATGTTTTTTTTTTTTTGGTAAAAACCTTTGTTTCTATTTTTTTTTTGGTAAATTCTATATGAATGACTTTGTAGAAATAGTGATGACCATGGCTTATAATTTTTTTTTCCCTCCCAGGAGGTTGTGGTGTGGTGGCGGTGGTTGGGGTGACCATGGTTTGTTTTCTGCTCTTCCAGTGGTACTGTGGTTGTGGTGGTGTTTGGGTTGGCCATGGAAGGATTGTTAGGATTATTTTGGTCCACTAAAGTGGTATTATATTTACATAATACCATGGAGGGTAAATTAGGTATTATATTTTACCATTTTGAAAAGAAAAAAAAAAAGGTGTCACAGCAAGATAAACAAAATCTCATAGGGGTGTATTAGCAAAATTGGCTGAGATTTAATATAAAAGCAATAAACTGAAACATAAGGGGCTATGAGAGTATTTAATCCACTAAAGAAAAATTGACTAGAGATTTGGATCAAATTAGATGTATTAAGGGGGTGGTTGGGGAGCCCGCAGACCGTTGTCTAGAGTTTGCAGATACCACGGAACGCAAAATTTAATTTAACAATTACCAATGCTATATTCGGTAAGAAAGAAAAAATTTGGATAAAAGGGAAAGAAGAAGAGATGAATGAGATATTCTTAAATAAGATTTTTGTTTGGTTTGATGGAAGAGAAAAGAATAAACTCACAATTTTTTGTGTTCATTAGGAGAGAAGGAAATAAAGTTTTAAATTGTTTTTACCATTTTACCCATCACTATTTATAATATTATAATTTATAGAAGATAGTATTGTAATTTAAAAGTCCAGGTGAAGATTCAAGATTTCGTTTCTTCTCTCTCTCTCTCTCTAGCCTTCTCTTCACTTTCCACCCGTCATGGTCTATTTATAGGCCATGACCTTTTTTGCAGTTAACCAATTACATTGGGCTTATATCCAAAAGCTCTCTTCCTTCTGGGCTGGGTCTTGCAATGGGCTTGACCTTCCTCGGTGGACCCCCCACGTTCGGCCCATTCCAGGGTGCTTAGGCATTACATGCAAGTCTTCAGGCGGTTGGTGAATCAGTGGTCCGAACCTTTGGCACTTATCGCACCTTCTGGACAATTCTTCCGAATCTCGCGACATGTTTGGCCAGAAGTACCCTTGAGCCATTGCCTTGTGTGCTAATGATCTCCCCCCTGAGTGGTTTCCACATACGCCTTCATGAATAGCTCGTAATATTTGCCGAGCCTCTGTGGGGGTAACACACTTTAAGTACGGTCCGGAAAAAGATCTTCTGTATAACTGGTTATGCACTATGGCGTCCTTGGCAGCATTAGCTTTGATTTTCTTAGCCTCATTTCTTTGTTCAGGCAGAGTACCATCTCGGATGTAAGTTATGATCGGATTAATCCAACTTGGCTCATATGGAATAACATTCACTTGCCAAGGATCCGAGCCTGAAGGTTCTTCGAAAATGGATGGCTGATTTAATATTCCCACTGGAACCACTCTTGCTAATGTTTCTCCAGAACCCGAGGCGCTACATGCTAGCCTGTCGGCATCTTCGTTATACTCCCTTGGAATCTGAATGAATTCAATTTTTTCAAAGTTCTTCGCCTCCAGCATAACAGCAAAACGATATGCTTCCATCGTTTCATCCTTGGTTTCATACTCACCCCTCACCTGCCGAACGACTAACTGTGAGTCACTAAAAACATTTAAATTCCTAACCTTAAGTTCTTTGGCAAGCTTTATTCCTGCCAGCAACGCTTCATACTCTGCCTCATTGTTCGTGGTTGCGAATTCAAGCCGAAGCGCTTGGCTTAAGGCTGTACCTTCTGGCATCTGCAGCTTGATCCCAATGCCTGCACCCATCTGATTTGAGGATCCATCAACGAAGAGTTTCCATAAGCACTTACCAAGATCCTCCTCCACGTCCTCTGAATCACATTCTAGTAAAAAATCTGCCACCGCCTGCCCCTTGACTGCTGTTTTAGGTTCGTACGTGATATCAAATGAGCTTAACTCTATAGCCCACTTCGTCATTCTTCCGGAGAGATCCGGTTTGTGCAGGATTATTCTGATAGGGAAAGTGGTTGGAACGATAATAGGATGGGACTCAAAATAATGCCTGAGCTTTCTTTTCGCATGCACTAGCGAGAGTATCACCCGCTCTGCCTTTGAATAACGTCTTTCGGCCTCAGTCATTGTCTTGCTAACAAAAAACACTGGATATTGTTTCCCTTCTACGTAGCGGACCAGAACGTCACTTGTCGCGATGCTGGACATTCCGAGATACAAAAACAGTTTTTCGCCCGATTCTGGAGCGGACAGTACCGGAAGGTTTTGCATATATTTTTTCAGAGCAGTTAACGCTAGGCGTTGTTCATCTCCCCAAACCTGCCTGCCGTAGCTCCGAATTGTGTCAAAAAATGGTTTGCATGGATTTGACAATTTGGAAATGAAACGGCTCAGTGCAGCAATCCGTCCCGTAAGTGTTTGCACCTCTTTGATTGTCGTCGGCTCGGCATTCTTAGTCAGAGCATCTGCTTGGGCAGGGCTTGCCTCGATGCCTCTGAGATTAACCACGTGCCCTATAAATTGGCCTGAACTTACACCGAATGAGCACTTGGTCGGATTGAGCTTCATTCTATATCGCCGCAAAACATCAAACACGCCTCGAAGATGCTGCACATGATCAGCTTTCTTCTTACTCTTGACCACCATATCATCAATGTAAGCCTCCAATGTCTTCCCTATTTGTTCTTTAAAAATCTTGCTAATAAGTCTTTGGTAAGTTGCCCCGGCGTTCTTTAGTCCGAACGGCATAACTTTGTAGCAATACGTCCCGCGTTCAGTAACGAAAGAAGTTTTTTCTTCATCAGTGGGGTCCATGGGGATCTGATTATAACCCGAATAAGCATCCAAAAAGGTCAAGCGTTCATATCCAGTAGTTGCATCCACCATCTGATCAATCTTTGGCAGCGGGAAGCTATCCTTTGGACAAGCTTTGTTTAAATTGGTAAAATCAATGCATACGTGCCATTTCCCATTTTTCTTTTGCACAACGACCACATTCGATAGCCAGTCGGGGTAGTACACTTTTCTTACGAACCCCGCATCAAGCAGCTTATTAACTTCCTCGGCAATAATTCGGTTGCGCTCGGGGGCAAACCGTCGCTGTTTCTGCTTTACAGGTTTTGCATTGGGGTTAACGTTCAAGGAATGATAGGATACTGAAGGATCGATCCCGGGCATGTCTAGGTGACTCCATGCGAACACATCTGCGTTTTGAGACAAAAAATCAACTAATTCCTGCTTTTCCTCCTCAACGAGTCGCTCCCCTACTCTGGTTGTTCGTTCTGGTCGGAACTGATCGATCTACACATCAAGTAGGGGTTCTTCAGTCAAGCCTACTGGTTCCTCCTCTCCATTCTGCTTGGAGGGAGGCTCCTGTAATTGCTATCTCGGACTTACTGAACGAATGAGAGCTTTCCCCTTTCCGGCATGTTTCATCGTTACAGAGTAACATTCTTTTGCTGCAACTTGGTCTCCATGAATGTCAACCACTTTGGTTCCGTCTGGTGCCAGGCATCTCATTACCTGATGCAGAGTGGAAGGAACACCTCGAACTCTGTGGATCCACCCTCTGCCCATCAGAAGATTGTAAGAGGGATGCATTTCAACAACTACAAAGGTTTCCATCAAAACCCTCTCGGCAGCATGTACCGCTACCTCCACCGTGTCGACGGGCTCCACTCGCTTTCCATCAAACCCTACTAGTGGATTCCCGGTGGATTTCAGCTGATCCTGTTTGATCTCGAGTCGATCGAATGTATCTCTTGGCATGATGTTCGCACTACTTCCAGGGTCAATTAGAACTCTGCGCACCAAGCATTTGGCCACTATCAAACTTACGACCAGCAGGTCCTCATGAGGGATCTGAACACGCAACAAGTCTGCTGCGTCAAACTTTATCTACGTTGATGCGCTCTGCTAGTGCAGAGTGTTTACACTGCCTATCCTTCTCTTCATCCGTGCCTGACGAAGGCGTGTTCAAAGCAATTCATCTGATTCCTCAGCATGTTCTGGCCGACCGTGAATTGCATTAATTACTCGAACTGGTTGCGTGTTGTGAGAATTCGACTTTTGATTCTTCTTCACATGCTCCATTGGCCGGTTCTGCTCCACCGCTGGTCCTTGAATATAACTTGCGAACTCCCCTCTAGCTATCAGCATCTCTACCTGTCTCCTTAGGTTCCTGCATTCGTTAGTCTAGTGGCCAAAATCAGAATGAAATGCACAGTGTTTAGACTGATCCCTCTGTTCTAGAGGTTGTTTGATTGGTAAAGGAGGTCGGAACTTATCTTTATTTTCTTGGTACAGTCTTGCTAGGGTAACTTTTAATGGAGTAATCAGCTCTTCCTCTCTGGGCCTCTTCTCGGATTTCTACGAGGAGCGTTGCGGTTGGACCTGTTTTTGCCTGATCTTTGCTTTGGTCTTTTCTTCCGTGGATATAACGGATGTCTTCCGAGCGTTTGCCGCCTCTTCTTCTTCCAAGCGCACAAATCCATCGGCTCTTTCGTTAAGTTCATCCATAGTCCTCGGCGTGTTGACCACCAAGCTTGTGTGGAACGGGGTGCCACGATTCATAGCCAGAATGAATGCTTGAACTGCCGTTGAAGGGTGACATTCAATAACCATGCTCTTGGTAAGGTTAAACCTGGTTAGGATAGCCTGGAGACGCTCTTCAGCGTGTTGCTTCATTGTGAATAAGCTTGAAATATCTTTCGCTGGACGCTTGTTTCCATAGTATTGGCTTATGAACCGATCGCACAGGCTTCGGAAACTATCCACCGAACCCCTCGGCAGGTTCTTGAACCAATTCAGAGCTGGTTCGGCTAGACTCGTAAGAAAGCACTTGCACATCAAAGAATCATTCTCAGTGTTTAGAGCCATTTTCAGCTGGATGTGATACACATGATCGATCAGATCAGTCGTTCCGTCGAATAGAATGAAAACGGGCATGGAAAATTTCCTCGGACTCAGAGCATTCAGAATCTCATCGGTGAACGATGAATCCACCGTTCGAGCTGCTGAACGGAGTGCTTCATTTTCCCTCTGGAACCCCGCGGCTGCTCTCTGGTCTACTGATCTCCTCTCTGAGCTGTGATAGTCGAACGTCGTCATGGAAGGCCGATAGGTCGGATCGAATGATCTATCCTCAACGAAGTCCTTGCGCCATGGAGGCATAGCTTTTTGACGAATCAACTCTGTTGCTTCACCTCGGCTGAGCGTTTCTTGATGTGGATCAAAAGTCATTGCTTCGTTTCGCCTGATCTGCTCACGCCGTGGATCCATATGAATCGATCCTTCACGATCATCCATACGACGAAGATTTGGCAGCAAACCGTCTCGTCGGATTTCCTCGCGGTGAGAATCTACTAGATTGTTTTCAACCTCTTCACCGTGATGTGCTGCATCGGTACGTGCACCTTCTTCTCCTACCGGAAGTGGTCGTGGAATTACTGGAGCTTCTTGATGCTGTATTTCATTCCTTAGATCTGCATTTTCTCTCCGGAGAGCTTCGATCATGTTCATCAACTCATCAAGTTTCACTTGCTGGACGTTCTCAACCGTATTAGAGTTGTCACCCCCTATCATGATTCTGGATCGAAGCAAAGGCATGAATTACGAACTTCGAAACAGATCTAAGCGTTACCGATGCAAACTCCGCTAGATCTGGGCTTAACTTTACCGAATCGTGATCGTTGTTTGCTAGATCTGAACTTTTCTAGCTTCAAACTTGTCAGATCTGACTGCAACTGAGCAAATCACAATTGCGTCCTTCCAAAGCAAATGCCTCAGAATCCACAATAAGCAAGAATTCTCTCGGAACAAACTACAATCTCACTGATCTGGATTCAACTTCCAGAAGTCACACTGCATATTCACAAACTCGATTGAACTAATATGGTACTGATCGGGCTCGAATTGATCTTCGTCCTCGGTTCCCACAGAAGGCGCCAATTGAAGATACAAGATTTCGTTTCTTCTCTCTCTCTCTCTCTAGCCTTCTCTCCACTTTCCACCCGTCATGGTCTATTTATAGGCCATGACCTTTTTTGCAGTTAACCAATTACATTGGGCTTATATCCAAAAGCTCTCTTCCTTCTGGGCTGGGTCTTGCAATGGGCTTGACCTTCCTCGGTGGACCCCCCACGTTCGGCCCATTTCAGGGTGCTTTGGCATGGATCCTACTTCAATCATTCAACCCGATCTCGTTTCCGCGATCCATATCCGGCCCATGCCACTTGCTGCATCCTCACCAAGATACCTCTGAGTGCTTGGAGCATGTCAAGCCCTTTGCACGACGCACCCCTTGCACACGCGTGGGAGCACTCAGACACTATGCGAGCGCTTGCACAATGCCTCCGAGCGCTCCCAGGTCCCTGTATATGCACACCTCGTTGTTTTCATTCTAAAATCAGATTTAATATTTTTGAGTATAATTTAGGATACTATTGTAATTTAGCATCGCTTGTTTTCCATTCTCTTTTGCCCATATTTGGAGGGATGGAAATTTTTAAAGGAGGAATGATGACTCATTTATCATTATTTCTCTCAATTTTTTTTCCTAGTTCCCCTATCCCGGGGAATTGTTTGCACCTTTCTTTTATTGTATCATCTTAAACGAAAAAAGTTTGTTTATTCCTTTTTTATTTTTCCTTCCCCCTTTTCTTTCGTACCGGTAAAAGCATAAATGATAAAAGCATAAATGAAGAATATGTCATGAAAGAAATAACAACGAACCTAACATTGAAATTAATAATGGGTAAATGACATACTTGAGAAGATGGGTAATAAAAAAGCTGTAGGACCAAATGACAAGCAATCCAGAGAAAATAGGAATTGAATGGCTAACAAATTTCTAAAAGAAGAAAACAATGTCAAGTGAATGAAGGATTACTCAAAATAATTAATTTCAAAACTTAGGGTCAATAATACAAAAAATAGGGAGATAGAAAGGCGATGTAATTAGTTGGATTGAAGCACATTGGATAAATTTAAAACAAGCTAATTGTATCTTCCTCTTCTTTTTCCTGAAAAGTTAAGTAATGTGACAAGAGAATATCAAAAAATAAAAAGGAAAACTTTATAACACGGTTATTATTATTATTATTATTATTATTATTATTATTATTGTTTTATATGGAATATAATTTTGAGTGTTAAAAGGGAAACAAGAACAACGCATTCATATAACTGAAGTGAAAATTTTGTAATGTAAATGATACAAGTGACTAGAAAAATATGATTAATAATTAGGAATAGCACCAATTAATAACGAAGTGAGAGACCGTAAAACTCCTCATGGGAGGAATTAATTAGAAATGATTGTAAAAAATAAAAATAGTTGAAGACATTAATTGTAATAGAAAAGAACGAAAAATAATAATTTATGTGGTTAATCTTATTCATCGTGACAAAGGATAAGAATGATGACGATGATATGAAATAACCCATTTGATCGGAGCTAAAATCATTTCATGCCAAACAGTATCATATCTCTTCCGGCCAGTGATGTACGTTAGACAAATGTCGTAAAGTTTAGCCTTGCATCACAATATTTACTTAATTTGTATCACTTATCGGAGGGATGGGTTTTACTGTTTTGTATGAGAGGATTTAGATCCACTCTATCACGGGTACACGCGTGAACAAGCTCCACACGCGCGTGTGTGTGATATTAGTATAGGGGTGGGAAAGTGATGTTTCATTTGATGGGTTATCTATGTGATCAAACACTAGTAAGATACTTTAGTTTTAAAAATGTTCCTTGTCACCAGTAAGTATGAGACAGAAAAGGCCCACAGATTAAATGAGAAGACGGCCGCATTAGCTTTGCATAAAGTGGTGGTAGCAGTAGCACTCCTCCATAGAAAGTTGTCCATTCCAAAGCCCACACACATTGCACACAGTGGTTATCACCACTTAAAACTCAACTGTGGTGGGCTCCACCATCTGTGTGTGACCTAACTTAGTGTGGTCTGCCTCAATGGATTTAAAACCCATCTGAATTGTCACGACTGCCATTCTCCCAACTGCTTCAACCACCGTATCTATCCATTTCTCTTACTATTCATAATGAGAGAAAAGAGAAGGAGGCCCATTGAATTGGGAACAACACACGTGTGAGCCAATCACAACATGCCATCTCACTCAAATCACGTGACCCGCGTGTGCAGAGGCTGAACAATGTTGGGGGAACAAGGGGACCATTTGTGTAATTCCAAAAACACAAGGTGGTTTTTTTTTTTTTTTTTTTTTGGGGTGGGAAACTAGGGATCTTTCAAACGTAGTGATCCTTGGCAAGCAAAAATAACCATTTAATATGTGCAATTATTCGAATATATGTCTTAGTTTACAATTTGTACCAGAAAATACTTAAAGCATAACGTTAAGAGTCAGTGATTAAAAGAAAAAAGAATTATAAAAGGTTCGATCATGAGTTTACAATTTGTATCAAAAAATACCTAAAGCATACGTTAAGAGTCAGTGATTAAAAGAGAAAAGAATTATAGAAGGTTAATCACGCAACACTATTTTAGTTATATGCTTTATTGTCTTAATACATTCCATAAAAATATGTATAGTTTCTTTCTTTTCTTTTTTTTTCACCATTATACCACATACCATAATAAAAGTGTCTTGAGTCATTGAATTGGAATAAAAAATGATAAATCTTTCGACCAATTCAATGGTTGGGAGGATTGAGAATGGCCTCACGAAACTAATTCATGACGCACAAAGATCTTGATTCAAATCTTTTATCATCAAATTTATTTCACATCTAGGGCCCATGAAGACCGCACTAATGTGCACAATGTCTTGCATGGAATGCACCAATACTACTAGAGACCTCCATTTTTTCTTTTCTTTTTTTTTGTTTGGCTTGCTTCCTTTATTTAAAGAGAAAGTAGATTGCAATGCTACTACGTCTTCACTGAGCTTCCGGTGATGGAGAAGAGCAGATCATTTCCAGATCACTCATTTTCCTACGCAGAAGTACGGCTAGATTTCGAGGACCGAACCAAATCGTACAGTTTCAACGGTCCCAACGACAACCCGGAGGTCAAGAGGAGGAAGAGGGTGGCATCCTATAACATGTATGCCATGGAAGGTAAGCTCAAATCATCATTTAGGAACAGCTTCAAGTGGATCAAGAGCAAGTTCACTGATACCTACTATGATTCCTCCTGATGCGTACATGTCTTATGTGTTGTTGGATGATAAGAGGGCCTGTCAAGTGTGTTTTTGATATTAAACTTATATGTTTTGGTGTTGAATTTGTACACTGGTTTTGGCTTTAACTTCTTAGCCTCCTTTTGATTGTGATAAATAAACCCTGTTCATAGTTTGGTTACAAGAAAATAATTATTAGTGCTATCTTTACTCTGGATGACAGGAGAGAAATTAATCCCAAGTTTGTCAACAAAACAAATTTTTATACTGTCCTTTAGTTTTCTGTCCGATAAAAATAGAAAACTATTTTCAGAAAATTAAACCAATATCATGTTGGCATTATTGATTTAACAAATACTAAACTTTCCAATTAAGCACCATCTGTTTGTGTGTTTCATAGTTAAGAAGTGCACGAATCGGGTATTGTCCCAATGGGGATTGAACTCTCATTGGGATAATACGGAAGTAAGTTTGTGTACCCCTTCTCAAATCCTGCAATGACGGAAATAGCATATACTATACATTGAAACTAGATGCTCGGTTGTGCATACAGACAAGCACACGAGGCAAAAACATTGTGCAGTCATGTCACCAGCCACCAACTACTTCAACTAGTAATGTCAAACTCAAGGTTCCATTATAAGATTGAATTTATAAAGAACTCACTTAAAAAAATACCCTTGGGCCATCCTATTGTTTAGTGAGTGTTTAGTGAGCAGAGCTATACCAGAACCAACTACCTATAGAGATAATTATATAAAACTGTATAAAATAATCTGATAAGTTTCTGCAGGAACTTTCATGAGAAAACTAGCCAGATCAGTGTCAAGCAACACCAACCCAATACTGTGACAAAACTGATTCCTTTATTTATATATAGCTCTGTTTATTGAAGTAGTGAAAGAGTGACACAAAGAGATGCAACTCATGAAGCATGAAATGCCAGAGCAAAATGGGGCACCATTTGACATGGACTAGTTGTCTTCCAATCCAAAGAGTTTTGATATCTTTTCCAGATCAAGTTTTCGGAAATCAACGGTGGAGACGGACCTCCGGTTGAGAGTCAATCTGTTCTCATTCATGTTGATGTGGCTTGTAGTATCTCTTATAGAGGCCAGTAAGATGGGGAAGTTCTTGATGTTCTTTGAAGCATTTGGATGTGCCTCGGTTCTTGCAGATCGGTTTCGGTTAGAATGAAAAGCTGGGGATGGGGTGGGAGGTGTGCTTTCCTCATTCCTGCTTGGTTTTCTACTGGAGGCAGTGCTGCTTGCACTGTGACCCAACTCTTGGCTGTGCAAGTTTAGCTCTTCATTCTTCTCCTACCAAAAGAAGGGGAGAAAAATATATCTATGAGCTATATTTTCTACTAGAACATATAATAAGATACAATCTTTATAAAAAAGAAGGGAAAAAAGGGTAGGTGTCACTGAATTCAGCATTGTTCAAAATACATAGATATAATTATGATCAATCTGGACACAGTACTTATCAGCAGCAGTGATTAGTTGAAGTATATTTGGAATCACTTTCAAGGATAATAGCAATATTGTTATAAAATGACCCCCAATCTGGAAAATGACCCACAAATTTATATGTAAAGTTGACCATGGAAGATAACATTTATGCTTCATCTGGTAAGAGGGAGGATGAGAGGAGGAGGGAAAAGAGGATGGAGGGATGAGTCATCCCTCTTGGCTCACCATTTTGCTTCCATTCAAAAGTGGGAGGAAGAAGAGATAGGAAAATAAAAATTTGTTAGATAAATTTGAAAGACGTCCTTACCTCATTTTAATGTATTAATTTACATATTTAAAGGTATATTAGTAAAATATCAATAGCTTCTATTTCTTTCCCTTCCATCCAACCAACCTTCCATCCATGGAGCATTAGTATATTTGAAGCAGATAGTTTGACGAATAATTACTTCAAAGTACACAGGGCCTACAAATACCTGAAGAAGCGCTTTAAGTGAAGATGAAAGTGTAATGTCACATAAATGGTTCTCTTCTAATCTTAATAATAGCCTTTTTGAGTTTTTCTAAAAAAAAAAAAAAATGAAAGGCTACTTGCTGTTTTATGAGATCGCTGCAACTCCAAAATGCTTAAAATTATGACGTTTATCATCATCTAGGAACTTGACTAAAAATTTGTTGTAAAATGTATTACATTTATATTGCAATGATTAAATCTCAAAGTTTTTTCTGAATATAAGCAAAAGACACCATCATCCAATCAAAAACCAGATTGTTTCATAAACTTGCAACCATAGTGAACCCAACTAAAATAAAAGTACTTTCGTATGAAGTGCATTGCTTTATGCAACTCAGAAAATTCAAGTTGTGGTTTACCTCTTTCATTGATGTAGAAGCATCTTTCGCTTGTTCAGTAGCTGAGTCCTTTCTTTCATGATGTTCACGAGTTTTTTGAGACCGTTCCTTTGTTTTTAAAGTCCTTCTCCTATGAGACAGAAAAAGGCGAATCAGCTAATTCAATAACAATGCATCTGCACATCCCGTGGAAATTTCTCCCCTTAACTGAGTTTTACAAATCACTAAAACTAGACCATTTTGATTCCAGAGGTATATAAATAATATTTTTGTTGTACTTGACATTGTTCAAAGTATTAGCCTACAGAATTCCATTACATTTCTTTCTTCTAAGGCTCAAAGTTTTCACTGTCATTTGCCTAAGGCGTCATTTTCATAATGGCTCCACTTAGAGAATTAAATTTTCCTTCAAACACCATGGACATCGCGATGGATCAATTCAATTGCCATGGAACACCAAAAGACACCTTTGTTAAGGCATTCGTACAATATCATTTTTCCTAGTATCTTATCATCATGATTTTACTAAAAAACTTCAGAGTTGAGAATTTATATCTGCATTGTTAATGTTTAGGTTTCTTAGAAAACAAATGACCTTACATCCTAATCATTCTCTACTTGCATTTTTTGTCACTATACAAAAAGTTTCAAATTCACAAACTCCATGACGGACGTTGCATTCGGTTTTGGGAAGATCTCTGGTGTGGGGATCAGTCACTTTCTCGTACTTTCCAAGATTATATAGTATTGCTATTAATAAACACGCCTACATAGTCGACTGCTATCGGCTTGATAGCAGTGGGATTATATGGGATGTGCATTTTCGGCGCTCTTTTCAGGATTGGGAGATGGACGAGGTATGTGTTTTTTTGGATCTTCTGTATCGACAGGAGGGCGTTGGCAGAGGTAATGATGTTTTAAGTTGGGTTCCCTCTTCTCATGGTCGTTTCGAAGTTAGATCTTTGTTCTTATGTTTGTCAAATTTTGTTAATCGAGACTTCCCGTGGAAAACTATTTGGCGGTCTATGACTCCAACTAGGGTGGCTTTCTTTGTTTGGACTGCTGTGTGGGGAAAGATTCTGACAATTGATAATTTGAGGAAAAGGGGCAATTGTATAGTTAATCGCTGTTGTCTATGCAACGATGATGAGGAGTCCGTTAATCACCTCCTTTTGCATTGCCCTATGGCAATTGATTGTTGGAATCTTATTGTTGGGTTGTTTGGCATGTGTTGGGTTATGCCACGATCTACTAAGGAATTGATTCATGTTTGGAGAGGTTGTCGAGTGAGAAGAGACATTCGCGATTTCTGGAGAATTGTACCACATTGCGTATGGTGGTGCATTTGGAAGGAGAGAAACAGCAGAATGTTCGAAGGAAAAGAGTTGCCTACGGAAACGGTCAAACTTTACATTCTTCGTTCTCTCTTCAATTATGTGAAGAGGAGCTTTTGTTCTTCTTCATATGATTTAATTACTTTTTTGGATACTTTGGGGCCTTAGTTCCGGTTCCACTTTTGTAATTGGGACGCGTTCCCCTCTTGAACGCCTTTTTTTTTTTTTTATGTTATTTTTACTTATCAAAAAAAAATAAAAAACAAACTAGATCCCAATAGACGTCTTACCAGTCATACTATTTTTCACACCCACAAATCATATCTAGTAAATTATTCTCTAGTTATCGAGAATACAAGGGAGAAGTAAATGGACTTGGGACCTATTTCCGTGCTATGTCATATATGTGTTGAACTGGATAAAAGGTTGTGCATTTTGCTTTACTCTAGATTTACAATTAAGTGGATTTTGCATTCTTGTAGAACAAAATGTAGTGTTCTAAACTTTATCTTCAGTCTCTTGACAACTAAACAGAGTAATATCTTTATGATCATGAAATAGTACTACTTATCAACTTTTGATTGAAAATGAAACCACATTCTGAAGACAACATACTTCTTACGGTCATTCATTTGAGTTGGATCATCCTCCTCTTTGTTCATTGCAGGTAGACCAGAAAGGTCGCACGCTAATGGACTTGAAATAAAGAACTGTAAGCAGGAAGAGTTACTTAGAATTATAACAAAACACATAGCATATAAATGGGATAGAAATAAGAAAACAAAAGAGATGAGAAGAAAACTTCTTTAACACGATTTTACATTATATGCAGTTTTATAAATTATTTGTTAGATAAATTCAACTTTTGAACCCGTCATAGTTCAATTGAAAGGTTTATATTTTTTTTACCTACACAGCGTTTATGTAAGATATTGGTCTGAACTTCTGCTAAGTTTGAGAGACAAAAAGGCACTAAAGTCTGTCATCTTGGGATTTCCTTGAAACACCAGTTGACTGACATTACAATGAACAGATAGAACTACGACACATTGAGAAGCTGACAATGTCCTTTATGTTGGTTTCACAACTACTAATATTTCTAGTCTGAGAAATCACAGTATCATGTTAGATTTACCCCTCTCTATATATACACACACACACGTATTTCTTACTGATGAAAAATTAATGACTGAAATATACCTGTGAGTTAGACATAGACCAAACTAGGGAAGACATAAATAACGATCTAAAGATGAAAAGTCTGTGTATCTGGATCTAAAGGGATACTACTATTTAAATTTTTTCTTTTTTTGGGAAGGGTAAGCAAACTCACACACCCATGCCTCCACTGACCACTGAGGCTCGAACCCCCAACCTCTCTCCTTTGGGCAGGTGGGTTTGTACCAGCTGGGCTAATGCCCATTTGGTTACACTACATTTAAATTGATAATGAAGTTCACTTCGGTTGTATATATGAATTTTAGTGTGTTGCTTTCTTTGCCTTCTCTTCTTCTCTCTTTTTTATTTCCCCCTGAAAAAACATTGTTCATGCAACCATTGGTTTCTCTAAAAAGATTAGATTTATTATGTAAGCAGGCACCAGAAATTCTAAATTTCATATCTTTTGACCCTTTCTAAATGTTTAACGTAGCACTAACTATTAATAAAAAGTAGTTCCCGTTTGAACTCACATCAGTTTGGAGAGCAGAAGCAGCAGTGCCACGATATGCTGGGTCCAGAGCTAGAAGTGTGGTCAAGAGACCAAATGAAGAGGAAGGAAAATTTGTAAAGGCTTCTTGAAAACTGGGTTTATACTGTTGTGGTGGTCGGAAGGTTGTTGGTGGCTTCATTTTTTTCCAGTAATCCTCTGAGGGTGAACCACAAAGTTTGAAAATCCTATGAAGTTGCTCAACCTGAAAGGAAAAGAAAAAGAGCTTATAAACTTAGTAAACCGCCACTATATGTCACTGCATGCATATCCTAACAGAAGCCGAAAGAACAGTTTTGGAATGCAAAAATATATATGTATATTATGACATTTTGTTTTCCAAAATATTGCACACTGATGCTCAGGATGCAAGAGGTGTTTTCATTTCTTTCTTTTTATACATATGAAGGAACAAAATTCGATGTCATTAAAGAGAGTATGTTTATAAATCAATATCAAGCACTTACCAAAAAAATCAAGCTCAATGATTTTTGTATATTTGGCTTGGAGAAGGAGTACTTTTTAAAAACCACAAGGTAACAAAATATACCCTCTTTTTTTTTGGCAATAAAAATTGTAGTCATTCCAAATGTTGTTAAAGTAACAGTAATGAAATCTTTGTTATTCGTGTCTAAACAGCATTTAGTACCAAAAGAGTTTTACCTCTGTCCTACCAGGCATAATTGGCCTTCCCATAAACATCTCAGCCAGAAGGCATCCCGCACTCCAAAGATCAATACCAACTCCATAATCTGTAGAACCTAAAAGCAGCTCTGGAGCTCTATACCAGAGTGTTACAACTCGGCTTGTGAGAGGGCGTTTTTGTTTAGGCTGAAAATAATTTGCAAGCCCAAAATCTGCTATCTTTAACATCCCACTATTGTCTATCAGCAAGTTGGATCCTTTTATGTCCCTATGTAAAATTCCCCTTGCATGGCAGTGTTGGAGACCTGAAAGCAGCTGCTGCATATAGCACTTGACCTGCATTCAGTAAAAGAATATCAATTTCACAAAATTCTATGTATTCTAAAGATCCTTAAAGTGTAACCTCTTCTTATGTTTGCTTATTTGACAAATTTGTCCATTATTCAACAGTTCACAAATCATTAACAATCAAGGTTAGCAATGATGACAACATATGCTTCTGTTGGCAACAGCGGAAGCATAAGGAACATGCAGATCCAACAAAAGCAACTAAAAGCAATCACACGCAAACACAAGATATAAAGTGGTTTGGCCAAAACCCACCTACACCCACGGATGAGAAGAGATTCCACTATGATTTGTGGATGTATTACAACAGTAGAGTACCAACACCACGTACATGCATTTTTACCATGTACCTCTCCACAAGTCTATCTCCTCGCTACCAATGAACCTTGGTGTTTTCCCTACCCTACAAACCCACAAACTACGTCTACCCATCAACTCCTTCAAGGGACTGCAGCTCTCTCAATCTCATTAGTCTCAACCCATAACCTAGGCATCTATTTATAGAGAGCTCTAAACCCAATTCCTTGTTGGACAAATATTACAATTTCTTGGAGCCCAAGACTTGTCTAAAAATAAATTACCTAATAAAATACACTTTAAAATAGATACCTAATTATACGAGGAATTAGAAACACAAGTCCCAACAATCACTACCTTGACTCAAATTCCATCCGGTCTATCATCGCTTCCCACATCATTGATCAAGACAATTTATTGCAGCCCTTTAATATAGACAATCCTCCTGCAAAACTGTGACTGCCACACTACACATTGCTCGATCAGTCAAACCTCCAAAGTTCCTCGTATTTTCTGGATCTCCTTCACCTTCGGCTTTGATATCAATTTGTTAGGGTCAGCGAAAGCATAAGGAACATGAAGATCCAATGAAAGCAATTAAAAGCAATCACACAAACGCAAGATATAAAGTGGTTCGGTATCTATCTATGAGAAGAGATTCCACTATGATTCGTAGAGATATTACAACAGTACAAACCAACACCACGTACATGCCTTTTTACTATGTACCACTCCACAAATCTATCTCCTCGTTACTAGTGACCCTCGGTGTTTTTCCTACCCTACCAACCCACAAACTACCTCTACCCATCAACTCCCTCGTGAGACTGTACCTCTCTCAACCTCATAAGTCTCAATCCATAATCTAGGCATCTAATTATAGAGTTCTAATCACAATTCCTTGTTGGATAAGGATTACAATTTCTTAGAGCCCAAGACTTGTCTAACAAGAAATTACCTAATAAAATACAACTTTAAAATAAAAACCTAATTAAACTAGGAATTTGAGATACAAGACCCCACAGCTTCTTTATCAATTAAATTTCATTTAATACTCCTGATTCTTCCTTCTTCTTTTCTTTCAATTCTTTCTTATGGGGTAAGGATTGGAACCCTAGGCTCTAATATAAAGTTAGCGCAAGGTCTGTGACCTAGACCTAGAGGTTGGGTGAATAGGTCATAATCCTTGAAATCTTGTATTTATACTTCAACCATTTGGCCATGGTTCAAGATTTGGTATCTTACTTGGCAAAGAACAGGTCCTAATTGTTTCTTTAACTAATTTGAACAACTTTATGATTTTTAATTTAAATTACTAGAATTTCAAATTCAAATTGAAACTAAGGAATAAAATCGATTAATTCAATCATGCTAATCAATCATTCATTCGAAGAATAAAGTTAAAAGCATGAATAAGGATACCGAGATTTTTAAGTGGAATACCTAACCGGAAGACAGGACATAGTCTAAGAAAATCAAATCCACTATGAGAAAGAGATTCACACTAAGTTAAAAATTCCCAACACTAGATTCCCTAGTTACCTAGAGGAGGTGAATAGGTATTGATTTTAACTAATTTGAACAACTTTTTAAATTCTGAACTAAATTACCTGAATTTTGAATTAAAATTGAAATTAAGTAATGAAATCCAATCAGTCATCCATTCTAAGAATAATAAATAAAAGTAATAAGAAAAATGAATAAGGACATCAAGATTCTTATGTGAAAAACGCAACCAAAAAAAACTACGGGAACTAGTCCAGGAAGACTAAATCAACTATGAGAAAGAGTTTGACACCAGGTTAATGTTGTAAATAACAAAATATAAGTGAAGAAACCCCAAGGGGTTGGCCTAGTGGAAAAGACTTAGGCCCTGGAGCCTCATGAAGCTTCAGGTCTCAAATTCGATTCCTCCTAGGTGCGAGCAATGGCCATGACCGCAGACATAGTCCAAGCCTTATCCAATCCGTGTGTTATTTTTTTTTTGGGGGGGGGGGGGGGGGGGCCAGTTATCCAAAAAAAAAAAAAAAAAGTGAAGAAAAAAATGACAGATATTATGTGGTTCAACCACTAGTGATGTAGAACTACTGGCTCACGAGTATATGAGCATACAGGATCACTGCAAATCAGGGAGGCTAAAAAGGTAAGGAGAGATATACAAGTATAGAAGAAAAGGAAATAAGGAAAAGTCAACAATAGAAAAAGGAAAAGTTGAAAATAAGCAACAAGATTGGTGTAGTTGCCAACAATAGACAGCTTGATTGAAGAATTATTCTCCATTACAAGATTTAATGAGGATTATGCTCCACCGAAATCTAAGCAGATACCTCTTTGGATTCCCCTTTAGTAATATTTTATGGAGTGTAATAAGTGTCCTTATTTTAATAAGTGGTGTGGTTTATTTTTTTTTTTTTGACTTGCCTATATAAAGGCAAGAGATATAAGTTTGTATGCAGACAATTATCTATACAATTTCAAATTTTCTCACTTGTGAGTATATTTCTTTTGGATTCGGGGGTTTTAATTCTGTTTTTATTATTTCCGCTACGTTAACTAGGGCCTACATCCACGGCACAAAGAACCCAAAGGGCTACATCACTTTTATAATACTTTCTCAAATCATACACAATACAATGGTGGAGGCTCTTCTATATAGAAGAAGAAATGATGAGAATGGAAAGCGATAGAAAATAGAAAACAAAGAGGATTTTTCTCTACTGATTCTTCTAGTAATAGTAATTCTCCAATAATAGGAAACAACATCAGGAGGATTTTCCTCCACTGATTCCTCCGTTAAATCTTCAATAATTCCCCTTAAGTTAGAGCATGAATGCCCAACTTACCATTAAGATGATGAGTAGCAGCAAGTGCAAATGATGAAGAGAGAAGAGAGAAGGCGATGAATAATGCCGAACACACCGGCATCCCAAACAAGTCAACAAAAACTGCCAGAGACACGGCAAAGGCGAAGAACAATGCTACCGAACTAATGTAGTGCAAATGGAATAGGACTTTCTGTTGACTTTAAGATATAATCAAATCAAGAGTAAAGTATAAGAAGAAAAAGAAAAAGAAAAAGAGAAGAAAGAGGATGAGAGAAAAAGAGAGACAGACGGGAAAAGAGAGAAAGAATAAAAGAGAGAAAGAATGAAAGAATACTTCCATCCTTCCATCACATTCTATTTATACTAATAAGTTTTAGAAATTACACATAAGCCCCAATATAAGTAATAACAAATAAGCCCCTGACAACACTTTCTTCAAACAGTTGAAGATCCTAAGAAGACTAGACTGAGATCGCACTAATAGGGGCATCATTGTTTATTGGGTTTAAGTCATTTAGTTAAGTTGTAAATTTGTCTTAATTATCTGTTTAATGTTTTCCTAAAGCTTTAGTTGGGATATTTTTGTCATTTCGCTTCTATTTAATGAGTCATGTGCCTATTAAAGTATTAAGTGAGTCATGTGACCACTTTAAGGTTGTTTTGTCAATTTTGACATCTTTTATTATGCTGGACAAAATAGTAGCCGTTAGATTATATTTATAAGAAGGGTTAGGATTAAATCTTTGCTAGGGCATCCCTTGGGCTTATAAAAGGGTTGTTCCAAGTTGTATTCAGCAGCTTTTGACGTATTTTCAATATAATCAGCCTGCTACAGAAGCCTTTTACCTCTCCCTTTATTTGGGATTGAGTGGTGGGTGTTTAACCTATTTTTCTAGCTTGAATTAGCTCTTTGTTTTCCCTTCTTCAGATTTATTTTCTCTCTTTCATAGCTGATTGCATTAGTTGGCATCAGAGCTAGTTCTGGTCCGGTGGTTTTGTGTAGGGTTATCGGATATCTCTCTTAGGTTTTGCAACATGCCACCAAGAAGAAGAAACCCGCTTCGCAGACCAGCCGTTCGTCCTCATCAGAATGCAGCAGTTGATCAACAAGTGCTTGCCGTGATAGAACATCTAAGAAGTCAAATTGAAGCTTTAGCCCTGTGCGTTACACACACCCCAACCCCTTCTCAAGATGGCGTCGAATCTGAGGAGGAGGACAATCTGGAAGAGGATTTTATTAATCCTTTTTCTGGAAACGCAGCACGCAGACCAGCACCTCTTCCATATTTTTTTTTTTTGAAAAAGGATTAATAAAATCCAGCACCTCTTCCATTTGAAGAAAGGAGTTGGATGGTGGCTTTAAGGTGAAAAATCCAGAATTTGTACGGTATCTTGGAGGAGGAGAAGAACAACCACAAGAAGAGGCTATTTATGATAAGGATGACGAATCCAATGAGAACACTTTCCTCAATCATGAGGAGCCACGGTTGGAAAGTTTCTATCATGATTCCGAGAATGATTCAACAATTGATGAGTCATGGTTGTTCAGAACATCGACAACCATAGAACAATTTGTTGACTGGAGTAAGCCTCAAATTTTTTATGAAGAACCACACATTGAATCCATGGATTGGGATCAATTAGTGATCTTTGGTAAGGAAGCTACAAAAGAAGAATCTCAAAAAGAAGGAAGCTATGAGAATGTGGCGGTAATAAGAGCAATGGACAACAATGAAGTGTTTAATCTTTCATCAACGAAAGTTTTGCAAGAATATAAGTCTGATCATTGGTTGGTGTTTGAAGATTCGAGTACTAAAAATGGTTTTACTTTTATGATATGATTTGTGGTGAATTCTTGGAACGCACTACAATTGCTAGGTGATTGGTGGAAGAAAAATTAAAGTTAATTAAACTTCTATTGCAGGATACGTGTTGAACCGAGTTTTGCGAATCTACTCAATTTCAAAGAAAATCCAGCAAAATTCATGATGATTATGCAATGTGTTATTTGTTAGTATAAGAAGATTATTGGATTTTAATCGAGTTCGGAAAAGAAGAAAGAAGAGATGGAACGCCATGCTCATATTTTTTATTGATGGTGGAAATTTGTTTCTAACTCGAGGACGAATTTTCTCTCACCTGGAGGGACTGATGCATTGCAAGTGGAATAGGACTTTCTTTAAACAATTGAAGATCCTAAGAAGACTAGACTAAGATTGCACTAATAGGGGCATCATTGTTTATTGGGTTTAACTCATTTAGTTAAGTCATAAATTTGTCTTAATTATCTGTTTAATGTTTGCCTTAAGCTTTAGTTAGGATATTTTTGTCATTTCGCTTCTATTTAATGAGTCATGTGCCTATTATGCTGGACAAAATAGTAGTCGTTAGATTATATTTATAAGAAGAGTTAAGATTAAATCCTTGCTAGGGCATCCCTTGGGCCTTATAAAAGGGTTGTTCCAAGTTATAATCAGCCTGCTACAGCAGCCTTTTACCTCTCCCTTTATTTGGGATTAAGTGGTGGGTGTTTAAGCTATTTTTCTAGCTTGAATTAGCATTTTGTTTTCCCTTCTTCAGAATTATTTTCTTTCTTTCATAGCTGATTGCATAACGAACAGACAGGCAGCCCAAACAAGTCAATAAAAACAACCAGAGACATGGCAAAGGCGAAGATAATGCTACCGAACACACCGGCAGCTCAAACAAGTAAATACAAACTGCCGGAGACACGACAAAGGCGAAGAACAATGCTATCGAACACACCGATAGCCCAAACAAGTCACAAATAGCACCCGAGAAACCCTTAGCAACCTTTGAGATGCTAAGGGAATTCCACAAAATAGGTGTCCAAACCTAGGAAGAGAAATTGGACTCTAATACCATGTTGTAAATAACAAAATATAAGTGAATAAAGAAGCGAAATAAGTAAAACACACAGATATTATGTGGTTCAGCCACTAGAGCCTACATCCACGGCACAAAGAGCCCAAAGGGCTACATCACTTTTATAATACTCTCTCAACTCATACACAATGCAGTGGTGGAGGCTCTTCTATATAGAGAAGAAATGATGAGAATGGAAAGAGACAGAAAATTGGAAACAAAGAGGATTTTCTCCATTGATTCCTCTACTAGCAGTAAATCTTCAATAATAGGAAACAACATCAATTACTGGAGGATTTTCTCTACTGATTCCTCCGTTAAATATTCAATAGTTAATGGTACCCAAAACCAAAACCCCTAGTTACCTCTTGACACTGATTGATGCACCAAACTCTCCTAACACAATCTACTTCTCCAACCAATGATTTAATCTTCAATAATCTGTTGTCCACCCCAATCTCACTTTAATTGAATGATTGTTGGTATTAAACGCGCTGGAATCAGCTCCAAAGTGAATACGATGTCAATACACTCATGTAACACTTACCAAACTAATGCAATTGATGAATGCTAAAAGAAAAATTATGAATGCAATCAAATTTTGCTCAAAAGCTTTCAAAAAATGTCTCTGCATATTCTCTATGTATAATATTTACTCTATGGTAGTGTATTTATAGGACAAATCAATGTTTTATAGAGTAGCATTTTTAGTGTTTAAAGCTGAAAAGGAAAAATGGGAAAACACTATCTCGAACGGTTCGATGATGAAGAGACATGTCTATTGATCGACATGACTCCAATAGACCTCGATGGTCTATACTAACAAACTACTAGTAATAAAAATAATAATAAATAAATAAATAAAAAAGAAAAGGTAGTTTCCAAAACACCTATTATCAGTTAGGATTTTTCAAATAAATCATGACATCTAAAAACCCTGATTTATGAATGCATGAACCCTAAATGCATAGAAGTGTCGATTTACCGTTATACCCTTGGTGTAGAAGATTATGCTTTTACCTAATTTAAGCTTGAATTCCTTCTTCGACCATGACCAAGGGGTAACTAACAAAAACTAATTTTAAAATTCTAACAGAACTAAAAATTAAAAATAAAATTACAATCTATAGTTTAGATTCACGAAATATGCCAACCTAAGTCCTATTGACCTAACACTTTCATTTTTAGACTTTTAAAATGCAATTTATCTTGAGCAATTTTGGGCTATCAAATTTTAAAATAAAGCTAATTGCTGCTGGAAAAAATATACTTCAATAGTGCACAGAGAAGACAATCCAACCTGCGGTTCAGTAAGCCTCCCGTCTGGACGACAGATGACTCTGGTCAAGTCTGACAGCATGAAATCGAAAACCAAATAAAGACTATATTGCATTCTTGAGGTGGCAAGTCCTTCAAGTTTAATGATATTGGGATGATCTAGCTGCCGTAGTATGACAATCTCTCTTGCCATAAATTTCACACTTTCGGGCTCTGATGTGTCAAACCGAACCTTCTTTAAGGCAACAATTTTTCCGGTGTCTTTGTCTCGAGCTTTATACACATTGCTATATGTTCCCTGACCAACCTGCAAAACACAACACCATAGCCAATTCAAATGTATCACTTCCTCAGAGAAATAAACCCAACAAAACACAAAAGCAATGAACATAAATTCCTTAGACTACGATTTTCCTAAGATCAGGTACTAAATCATACTTAAATATGCTAGTTATAAATAAAATTTGATATAATATTTATATATAAGTAGTCTCAGTTTATCTTTATACAAAGGAAAAATTGATTAAATTTACCAAATTTTATGAAGCATGTTAATTTTTGAAGGGAAAAATAGAATCATACATACTTTGTTTCAGGGAAAATCAATTCCTTGGGCACCACACACAAAACAAGAATAGATATGAACAATGAAAACTACAACAATGACATCCTTCCCCACAATGAAGTAAGTGTGTAAACACCTTCTGCCCATCTTTTTGTTGAATTAAAAATCTCATAAAAGAAAGGAAACAAACAAATTTTGGAAAAAGGTTGTCAATAAAGCCAGAGAAAGCACTGCAATTGGAATAAACCAATTTCATGTATATGGCTAATCCTCCAAAAAAAAATGCACACACACAAACTGACACACACAAACATATATATAAATAAAGAGGGCATATTTTTCATACATACCTTAGCAAGCTTATCATATGAATCAGCACTCTTTGGAACCAAACCAGCTAAAACCTCTTTAGGGATGTTATCAACTAGCCATTTAGGCCACCCATCAACCAGCTCATCTGCACCAATTTTCTTCATCCCAATCCTTCGCGAGAAATTCCCACCTTTACTTTCCCTCTCTCCTTCTCTATCAATCTTCTTCTCTCCACCATCACCACCACCACCACCACCACCACCACCACCCACATCATTATTATCCCCTTCGCGCCGAGATAACTTGCCGGAATCCCTCTCAGGCTGCTTATGGCCAATGGGTCTCCCTCCACTACTTCCTTTAACATACCCATTATCCAATTTCAGTTTCTCAAGCCCCCGAGGCGGCGTGTAGGTCGCTCCCTTACCGTGAACACACCCCATTGATTCACTGCAGCCAATCTATGAATGTTCTTAACGTTTTGCAGGGAATTCAAGTGTGGATGACAGCAAGGTAACATATCATTGAGAGAATGGTCAGATGATAGTACTACTCGTACTAGTAGTGAATTGGGCATTTTGATTGAAATGTAATCATGTGTGGAAAAAAGAAGAACAAGAAGACAGGTGATGTGGCCGTCCTTTGGACGGCATGAGTGAGGAATTAATGCTATATATATATATAAATATAGATACAGATATGAGAGAGAGAGGGGGGTTGTCATTGTCAGGGCTCCGCTATCTCCGCCGCAAGGAAGGAGAAAAGATTGAGGAAAGGTGGTATCCATTATCAATGAGCTGGGGCTGTTTTCTCAAGAGGAAGTCTTTGTATTGTTTGGACAGAGGGATTTATTTATTTGGAAGTTAGCCCCTAACGCCAGTTTTAGTTTTGGCGGGTAGGACTCCCTCACTCATACTTCCGTGCCCACCCACTGCAAGGGTACGGTTCTTTCTAGGGTTAGCACAAAAAATCTATTGGAGTCTGATTCTGGTTCCCATTCCATAATAAAAACCTTTAATAAAATAAAAAAATTTATTAGTAGTACTAATGTATAGTTATTATTAATTGTAATTTTGTATAAAATATTGAATTTGGCCCCCGCAAATATTTTTCAGAATTCTATTAACAGTAATTATTCATGGTTATTAATAATAATTTTGTATAAAAAAATTAAAGTTGAAACAGTAATTATTTATGGTTATTATTAATAATTTTGTATAAGAATATAAAAGTTGACCTCCCAAAATTTTATAAAGTTCTCATTTTTGCTTACTTATCTATGAAAATTAAATATGATTTATGAAATAAATTATTTACTACTCATTTGAACCTTTTGATCTTGCCTTTAAAAAATTAAACTTAATAATAGAAGTGTTTATTATTTTGTAAGTCTATATATATATATATATAAGTTATAGTGATCTCTTGTTTCCATAGAGTAAGAAAATTCATCTATACTTTTTATAGTAATCTAATGTTCACATTCCAAACCCACTTATATAATTTCATTTTAATACAAAACCACTATTCTTATTTTTAATTTCCAAATTTAATATTTACCAATACTATTAATTATAATAATAAATGATAATTACCAAAACATAAAATAAAATAAAATAAAATAACCTCTTCATCTCTCAAAATCACCTCTCTCTCAAGCAAGAACTACAAAATAATTAATGATTAGTACATTATTGTCTCTGTCGAATTTTGGAACAAACATTATTCTTCCTATCTATTTTTTTTTCTTCTAATTTAGTTATATGCGTGATAAAAGTTCTTCTTTATGGGTTTTGAAAAGTTATGTTGCACTAGATTGAAAACATGAGACGATCATAATTCACACAAAAGTGAAAAAAAATAATAATACAATAAAAATAATTCACACAAAAGAAAAACTAAGAAAAAAAAAAAAAAAAAAAAAAAAACTACAGATTATAAATTGATATAAAAACTTAATAAAAATTCATCATGGACCAACAATTCTTCTTGAATTCCTCCTTTTGAAAGGTATTCACTCTCCATTCATCCTTCAAGTTAGACATATCAGAAAATGAGATGTAATTAGTGCAATTAGTTAAAATAATGTCCAAAAAAAAATATAAAATCATATAACGAACCTTTGTTTTGCATTACATGGAAAACCAATTGTATAACAGGTAGACAACATTTTGTGTTAGAAATAAAGAGAGAGTATAGAACTCTGTATTGTATTGATGTTATGTTAATGAATACAAGAGGGGTTTATATAGGAGGAGTTATGTGTGGTGAACAAGTAAACTTTATATGTATATGGTAACTTTATATATGGTAACAAAGATAGGTGACCTAATCCTAGTAGGTATAATATACTCTAACAGCCCCCTCATAGTCAATGTGGGTTATATGAAGCCATTTTGAGTTTGAAGATAATCCTTTCACCCTGATGTAACTGACGTGGCACCGATGCTAATGTGGTTGATAACATGGCAACTAAAGTGGCAAGTGACTTAGCACTATTGCTAGCACCTCTCTTGAGTGGCAACTAACGTGGTAGGTGACGTGGCACAACTACTAGCATCATAGAATGTGTTTGACATTGCACTAATGCTGACATGTTAGGTGACATGTTGGGTGGATCTGTGAAAATCTTGGAGGTAGATGCAAAGCGTGAATAGGTTGATGTTGTCAATCCCCGGTGGTAACTACTATAAACTGATGGGTGATGAATTTGTGAAGATTCACTACGTTGAAGGCGTGTGTGAGCACATGATAACCATTGATGGCACATAGTGGCACGGTGATGGAGCTGATCCGACACATTGAGGTGAGGGATAACCACTGGTGCGCGTGAAAGCGCATAAAAGAGTGGGATTACCACTTGAGGTGCATAGTGAAGTGGTG
Organism: Cornus florida; assembly: GCF_030987335.1. NCBI lineage: Eukaryota > Viridiplantae > Streptophyta > Magnoliopsida > Cornales > Cornaceae > Cornus > Cornus florida. The sequence goes on from NW_026775577.1 coordinate 71,301,644, forward strand.
ATGGAGTTGATCCGACACGTTGAGCATCTTTGAATGATGCATCTCGTTAAATAACGAGGCTTCCCTATATGGAGCATCCCTAGGCGGGGCTTCTCTAAATGAGGCATTTCATTAGTTTCCAGTAACGACTCGAACCCGGGGGTACGAGTCGCTAACGGGGTCCTTACTCGAACCCGAGGACACACTAAGGGTAAAATGGTCAGTTTACATTAAGTAGGGATAATTTGACCCTAAGCTGGTCAAGGTTTATACAATCCATCCTAGTCATTCCATAACATTCTAAGAAGTTGTACGGGGCATTAGTCATGATTTGTCCAAAAGTGCCCCTGTTCGGTTCAAGAGAAATTCCGACACTATCCCACTAAAATATACATATCTCTCAGTATGATTATAATCTGATTATGAGGTTAGTATTATTGGAAATTTGTCTTAAAAACCTTGAAATTGGACTCAAGAATAACCCCATTTGGATTTAAGATGAAGAAGTTATGACTGCTTGAAGTTAGGGGTCCAAAGCTGGCGGGACCTTGCCAAGACAAAATGGTTCTGGGGAACTTGAACTGGTTCAGAGTTGTGATGGCCCAAATTTAAATAACCCGAAGCATCAGTGAGTAACCTGAAAACTGACCAGATAACGAGATCCAAAACGCGGAAGCAAGAAAAGAGAAGAAGTCTCTAGAGATGGACACCACCTTATAACATCATGAACTTCATGAACAATTTGAATGATGATCACTATGCTCCTAAGGCCAAAGTGACACACACACCATGATTCACACACATGGAAGAAAATACATCAATAATTTCACAATGCTAAAACAATGTAGACTACTCTATAGCCATTCAATCCAATCCTCAATTTGTTCACCAACATATATACATAGAAACACCAACATTATCACTATCTCAATGTAAATCATGCTTGGACCAAAAAGGAGACAATCAACTACTCAAATTTCCTTTTATATATATATATAACATGCTTGACATCACTAAACCCCAATTCAACAAGAAGTAAATCAAAAGGCATTAAAACACTTAGCATGATACGAAACATAATTATAGTCAAATTAAACATGGCTCATATATACAATTAACAATTAATCATGCTTTACAAATCCCTTACATCATCAAAAACCCAAAGAAAGTGCAAGTTATAAGCACAAGCCACCCCCACCTCACATTGAGGTGGAAACCTCAAAGACACCAAATGAAACCGCTCCCAAGGCAATGAAACTTCGGGGTTATGTCTGGGACAACAAGAAGAACGACAAATCCTCTTCCGGCAACTTAGGAATCCAAACCTAGCCAAATCTCTAGATTTTGAAAATAATCCTAATGAAAATCTAATTGGCAAAGGATGAATGAAAGGGTTCATGCCACGCCACACTCAAAAGTATCCGAAAATGAAAATAGGGACAAGGGTTATGTACCCCTTGGTGTCCCCAACAATAAACTCTCTTGTGGCAAGTTAAGAAGGTGAATGGAAGGTAAGGAAAAACAAGCTTCAAGCTTGGACAACAATGGAGGAGGGTTTGAGAGAGGAAGAAGATAAAGTGTAGAAAAAAAAATGAAAAAAGAAGATGATATAGTCAACACACACACTCTAACATAACCTCTCACGCACACACTTAAATCTAAACCCTCCACTTGTCATAATCCAAGTCCACCACACAAAACACACATTCAACCACACACTTAGCACCATCCAAGCCTTACACATGCCACCAATCACGTGCCAACACATGGTCCAATGAAGAAGAGACACTTGTCTCAACTTTTTCCAAATTGCAAAAAGGTCCCTCTTCTAAATATCTCATAGAAATAATTGCAAAAAGGTCCCTACACAAAAATATTTCAAAAAGATAATCGCACAAATAACCCCAAAAATGAAATGTCACCTAAAGAAATAATGCAATTATACCCCTAAGAAAAGAAAATAAGCTAGCATGCTTTGCCACTCAATTACACTATGCATTAACAATAAAATAAATTAAAGTGAATACATGAAATGTCAGAAACCAATTCCGGACACCAAACCCTACCTCGGGTCCTACAAAACCCTAAGCTAAAACGTGGGTTAGACCCACGAGCAAGCTCCCTCTACCAAGCCTCTAAAAACTGATAAATAAAGCATCTCTAACCAAAATCATCCTAATTAAAGTTTTAACCTTTAATATAAGATACATATGTAAATAAATAAATAAACAATATAAAGGTCAAGTCCAATTAATACCTTTCTGATGAGCACTGAAAAGTGCGCATTTAAACCCGTTAAGCTTAAGCATTCTAGTACCTTTATCTATCTTACTTTGCCGTTTTAGACTTATTACGTGTTATTTATATTTTCAGGCACTAATCCCAAAATTGAGCTAACTCAGCCAAATAAGAGCTTAATTGAAGCAATCCTGAGATAAACCAAAGGAGGGAGCAAAGTAGAGAAAGAAAGGAGCAAAAAGGAATCAAAGTTGTGCAACTGAAAAGTTCGATCGATCCAACTTAGAGTTCGATCGATCGAACATCTATGATCGATCACAGTACTTCTCGATAGATCCAACCTTGGCCTTTGCTGAAATTCCAAGTTCGATCGATCCAACATCACCTTCGATCGATCGAACCTTGTTTTGTCCTATTCAAATGATTGATCTTATCCACAGCTGTACGCCTACCAACCACTTTTGTCCTTTTCCCCATAAATATCTTCGAAATATCTCAGCCTTGTCCTTATCCGAAGGAGTCAGACCACTTCGATCGATCCAAGATGCAGTTCGATCGATCGAACCCATCTTCGATCGATCCAAGTTAAGGTTCGATCGATCGAACTTCCTCCAGCGAGAAAAAGTTAAAGTCCAGCTCATTTATTCCGTCCTTCACCCAATCATTAGAGAATATGCCTTGCACGACCACAGCTCATCATAGGGTGTATTTGAGCTACCTATATAAGGAATATGATACACTTTTTGGGGGGGAGTCTAGAGTCTCTTGTCACACATTGAAAATCATCTTGGAGGCTATTCTTGGAGAGGAAGAAGGGAGGAAGCTAGAGCAACCATTGGAGGAGATCTTCACCAACAAGGAGCAGCCATGGAGTTAGCCCTTGAGGGTTGGATCATCACTACCATGAGTGGCTAGACATCTTCTTGGGGCTAGAGTTAGCCCCAAACATGCTTTCTTTACCTAATCTTGTGTAATTTTGAGGGATTTGTGTTGTAATGCATATTTTGATTCTTGAACTTATGAAGATCTTGATTATTCATTGAGTTCTATGGATTAATGCTTCTAATTGATCATGTTCTCTATCTATATGTCTATGTATGCTAGAGTAGATGCTCACCTCTAGATTTAATGTTATTGATGCATGTCTATGTGTATTAATGCCTTTAATCTTGAGATTGCCAAAATATGAAGTTCTTAATGTAATGCTCTTGTTATGTCTCTAGATGGTTCATACTTATTCCTTGATGGATTGTGCTTCTCTTTTAAGTAGTGTAGTGTTAGTTAGGGAAACAATTCATGCTTGTTCTTTAATGTTCCATGCTTTTGAATGCAAGAGGCATATGCTCTAATATTGTGGTGTAATGGAATTTTGAGCTTAATGAAGGATTAATGATTAGTTATAATATGTTGTATCTTTCACATGTGTTTAGACAATTTATTCCTCTCCTAATAGATATTTTGTACCTCTCACATGATGTTTAGATAATGCATGTTTAACTAAGTCATCCTTATGGATTGCTTGGACTATGAGCTTAATGAAAGGTTCAATGACTTGAATTGTTATTTTGTTATCTTCACATGATGTTTAGACAATATATTCCTCTACCAATAGATGTATTGTGGCCTCACACATGTTGATTGAGACAATTTGCACTTGTTGAGTCACCCGTACCAATTGAATGTCTTTTACACACACAACATTATTGCAACACATTCATTTCCCTCATTAATCACTTGATTATGGTTTGGAATAGTATTGTTTGGTGGTGATCTCTACACCCCAAGACCTTTCCTTCTTACTTACTCTCTATCTTATTGCATTGCTTTATTATAGTTTAGCTCATTTAGTATAATCAACCAATCAATCAACAATTGTGTGATCATTCGACCTACTAACCCTAATTACCATAGTTTCACAATTCAATACACCATTAAATCCCTTGGGACGATCCCTACTCGCCCTATCTATATTATATATAGAGAAAGGTAGTAGTGGCTTTCTATAAATGTAAAACTTGGCCACCTCCTAAATTCACACACAACTTTTCAAGCTTTGTTAGTTGTGGCGACTCCATCAAGGAAGCCAACAAGTTTTTGGCGCCGTTGCCGGGGATTTTAAATTGGCAACGTCGAATTGTGAAATTCAATTAGGATTAGTACTCTTTTGATCGTGTCTTTACTTTCTTTTTATTTTCTGTTTTTGATTACTTATTAAGTTTGTTCTTCATTAACAAGGTGCATTGAGCAAGGAGCTAGCAAAGAACTTCAAAGCTAAGGAGCAAAGCAAGCAAAAAGAAAAAAATGATGATAAAAATGAAGAGTTTTTGCTAAGCTAAGCTTTTAAATTTGGAGTTGAAGTGCTAAAGGACCATTATGAGACCTTCTTACTCAATCTCCTTAGTTAAATCGGGGGCCCACGAGGTGGCATTGCATATCATTGAAAGCATGGGAGTATGGGAATTATTGTATATGGAGGAAGTTATTGATATTTGACTTGTTGAGGAGGAGAAGTGTTTGTTTGATTACTTTGTTGTGATTTGTAGTCTTTACTTGATCATTCACTCTAGGCATTCACATGGAAAACCTAGAGGGTAATCTTGGCTACCTAGACCCGCATTTCATGCAAAACCTCCCTCCCGACCAATACGGTCTCGAAGCTCAAGCTCCAATGCCTCCAATGGTACTTCGTGACTATTATGATCTCCATGCATACCATGCACCTTCTTGTATCATGTTGCCTAATTTCGAGACAAATCAATATGAAATCAAGCCCGAAACTATTCAATTGTGTCCACTTTTCTATGGTCTAAATGATGAGGAGCCTTATAAGCATCTAAATGAATTCTTTGAAATATGTTCCACCATTAGATACATGAATGTTCCGGAGGAAGTGATTAGACTACTCCTTTTCCCTTTCACACTCAAAAGCAAGGCAAAGCATTGGTTCAATACTTTGGAAGCAAATTCTATAACTTCTTGGATGCAAATGCAAAATGAATTTTTAAAAAAGTTTTATCCCATGAGTTTGACCAATGCTATGCGTACTTCAATTCGAACTTTTTCTCAAAAAGAAGGGGAGTTATTACATGAGGCTTGGGAAAGATTGAATGACTTGCTAGGGAAATGCCCACATCATGGCATTCCAAAATGGCAAGTGGTTCAATCCTTCTATGAGAGCCTATCCGACATTCATAAAGACATTGTTGATACATCATGTGGAGGATCATATTTTGGGAAACATGAGGATGACATTTGGCAACTCTTTGAGAAGATGAGCGAAAACTCTTTACAAAAATTTTATACTTCTCAAATTGACCATGAAAGAAAAGAGAAGAAGAAAAATTCTCAAGTTTGTCAAATAGAGAGTTCAATGGGAATTGTAGCCGAGATTAAAACTCTTTCTCAAAAGTTTGACCAATTCTTGTTAAATCAAAAACCGGCTAACAATTCATATCCTCATCATCATACCTCTCAAATGTATGAGCCTTGTATGACATGTTCAAGTGTTTTGCACACTACTTTTGATTGTCCCCACGGACATGCTTATAATGAACACTATGAACAAGTCAATGCTACATTTGCTCATCCCTATTCCAATGCTTATGTTCCAAGGTGGAATGAACATCCAAATTCTTTTCAAGCTCAGAATTTTCAAAACAAGTACATTCCACCTCATAAGAGAAATGAAAGTTTTCAAGGGTTCACTCCTTCATATCATCAAAGAATGAATAATTCTTCACATCCTCAAATGTATGAATTCCAAACGGAGCATCATTCTCCTCATGCACTTCATAATAATTCTACATTTGAAGATAAGGTCTTAATGGCTTTGGATAGCCTAGAGAAGAACACAAATTTGTTGCATTCACACTCTCAATCTATATCAAAGCTAGAGTCCCAAATCGGGATTATAGCTAATGCATTGAATGCAAGGGAAGTTTACCTAGTCAACCCGAGAGGAACCCAAAAGCTCAATTTTGTGTGGAGGCAAACTCTACATCGGAGAATGCCTCACAAGTTCAAGCACAAGCAATCACTACTTTGAGAAGTGGTAAGCAAGTTGACAATAAGGTTGAGTTGCCAAAGGAGGATAGTGAATCGGTGCAACCAAATGTTGTCACTTATCAAAATTCCAATTCCATACCTATCTCTTTGGATGAGAATGTTCCAAATCAGAATACTCAATCTTCATCATCTTCTCAAGTGCCAAAATGTCATGAGCCAAAAGCTCCTTTCCCTTATGCTTTGAGAGAAACCTCACCTCAAGAGAGGCAAGATGGGAAAATACTTGACATGATGGATGTTTTCAAGCAAGTGAACATAAATCTTCCCCTCTTAGATGCAATTAAGCAAATTTCGCCTTATGCCAAATTCTTGAAAGATCTTTGCACACAAAAGAGGAGGAACAAAGGACAAGGTCCTAAGAAAGTGTTCATCACGGAGCAAGTGAGCTCCATTCTTCAACAAAATACTCCACTCAAGTGCAAAGACCCCGGTGCTCCAACCATTTCATGTGTAATTGGAAATCACGAGATCCGTAGAGCTCCTCTTGACTTAGGTTCAAGTGTTAACCTGATTCCTTATTCTGTGTATGTCCAATTGGGGTTAAATGAGTTAAAGCCAACCTCGGTGGTGCTTCAAATGGCCGATAGATCCGTCAAAACACCTAGGGGTATGGTTGAGGACATCCTTGTCAAAGTAGATAAATTTTACTTTCCGGTTGATTTTGTAGTGTTAGACACTGAACCGGTTGCTAATCCCACTACCCAAATCCCAATCATCTTGGGAAGACCATTCGTTGCCACCGCCAATGCCACTATCAATTGTAGGTCCGGAATCATGGATCTTTCTTTTGGTAATATGTTGGTCAAACTCAATGTTTTCAATGCAAGTCGACATCCCATAGATGAAGATGAGTGTTATGTTATTGATGTGTTAGATGAGGTTGTTGAGGAATCAATTCCCACAATGATCATGAAACAACCGCTTGAGGATGATCTCTCATCTCTTTTATCCGATGATCCTCTTGCCTCATGTTTTCTTGAAATGTATGAGAGTTGTGGGTTTGATAATGAAAATTCAATCAATGAAGTAAGCAATATAATGGAATCCGTAGCAAGTTTGAATTGTTCACCATGGAAAACTCCAATTGAGCCTCTTCCTTCACTTTCTAGTACTCCTCCGGTTCCATCTTTGGTATCTCCACCAACTCTTGAGCTAAAAACTTTGCCTTCTAATCTTAAGTATGCATTTCTAGGTCATCACGACACTCTTCCGGTTATCATCTCTTCAAGCCTAGATGAGGACCAAGAAAATGCTCTACTTAATGTACTTAAAGAAAACAAAGAAGCTATAGGGTGGAGTGTGGCGGACCTTAAGGGAATTGATCCTTCCATTTGTATGCATCGTATACTCATGGAAGAGGATACAAAACCCTTTAGGGATGCCCAAAGGAGATTGAATCCTAACATGAAAGAGGTAGTTAAGAAAGAAGTAGTGAAGCTTTTGGATGCCGGAATCATCTACCCAATCTCCGATAGCAAATGGGTGAGTCCTACAGAAGTAGTTCCCAAAAAGTCGGGAATTACCGTGGTTGAAAATGCTAAAGGTGAGGAAATCTCTAAGCGCACCGCCAACTCATGGCGTGTGTGCATTGATTACCGAAAATTGAATGCCGCCACTAGAAAGGATCATTTCCCTTTACCCTTCATTGATCAAATCTTAGAGAGATTGGCGGGGCAACAATACTATTGCTTCTTAGATGGATATTCCGGTTACAACCAAGTGGCCCTTGACCCATTAGACCAAGAGAAAACCACTTTTACATGTCCATTTGGCACATTTGCTTATAGACGGATGCCTTTTGGTTTGTGCAATGCTCCTGCTACATTCCAAAGATGTATGATGTCTATCTTTTTGGATATGGTGGAAGAGTATCTTGAGGTCTTCATGGATGATTTTTTTGTTTTTGGGTCTTCCTTTGATGCTTGCCTCAAAAATTTGGACTTAGTGCTTAAAAGATGCCATGAAACAAACCTTGTTCGTAGTTGGGAAAAGAGCCATTTCATGGTTCAAGAGGGAATTGTTTTGGGTCACGTTATATCTAGAAGAGGAATTGAGGTAGATAAGGCGAAAGTTGAACTCATCTCTGAACTACCCCCACCTTCAACGGTGAGGGAAGTTCGCTCTTTTCTAGGTCATGCCGGCTTCTATCGCCGCTTCATCAAGGACTTTAGCAAAATCGCTAGACCTTTGTGCAATCTTCTTGCCAAGGATACTCCTTTCGTCTTTGATCAAGCATGCCTAGACGCCTTTCATAAATTGCGCACTTCATTGTCATCCGCTCCTATGACGCAACCTCCTCATTGGTCTTTGCCCTTTGAAATTATGTGTGATGCTTCTGACTATGCCATGGGGGCAGTTTTGGGCCAACGAGTAAGTAAGCTCCCTTGTGCCATATACTATGCAAGCAAAACCTTCTCAGGAGCTCAATTGAATTACTCCACTACCGAGAAGGAATTACTTGCTATAGTATATGCTCTTGATAAGTTCCGCTCTTATTTGCTAGGATCTAAGGTTGTTGTTTACTCTGATCATGCTGCATTGAGACATCTTTTAACAAAGAGGGAAACAAAACCTAGATTGATTAGATGGATTTTACTCCTCCAGGAATTCGATTTTGAAATCAAGGACAAAAAGGGCACCGAAAATGTGGTTGCTGATCATCTTTCCAGATTACAAATAAAGCCTTTCCCTAGTCCTCCAATTCATAATTCCTTCCCGGATGAACAACTTTTTCAAGTCTCAAATGGAATAATGCCTTGGTTCACTGATATTGTGAATTATTTGGCAATAGGCAAGCTTCCAACCTCTTGGTTAAAGAACGACAAAAATCGTTTCTTTGCCAACATCCGAAATTACTATTGGGAAGACCCTGTTCTATACCGCTATTGTCCCGATCAAATTGTGAGAAGATGCATTCCGGAGAGTGAAATCCCAAGTGTCCTAGTGTTTTGCCACACACTTGCATGTGGTGGGCATTTTAGTGCAAAGAAGACCGCCCTAAAGGTTCTTCAAAGTGGGCTCTTTTGGCCCACTATTCATAGAGATGCCTACAACTTTTGCAAGTCGTGTGAGAGGTGTCAAAAGATGGGAACAATGTCTAAAAGAGATATGATGCCATTAACCAATATATTGGTTGTTGAAATTTTTGATATTTGGGGCATTGATTTCATGGGTCCATTTCCCATGTCATATGGTTATCAATACATTCTTCTTGCCGTTGATTATGTTTCTAAGTGGGTTGACGCTTGTGCTACCAAAACGAATGATCACTCCGTGGTCATTCAATTCATTAAATCCAATATCTTTGCTCGTTTTGGTATGCCAAGGGCTATGATAAGTGATGGAGGAAAGCATTTTTGCAATCAATTCTTGAGACAATTATTTCTTAAGTACTCCGTCACTCACAAAGTAGCCACTCCCTACCATCCTCAAACAAGTGAACAAGTTGAAGTGTCTAACCGGGAAATTAAGCATATCCTTGAGAAAACGGTTAACACCACCTGGAAAGATTGGTCAAGAAAGCTAAATGATGCTTTGTGGGCTTACCGTACGGCATATAAGACTCCCATTGGCATGTCCCCTTATAGAATTGTTTATGGGAAGCCTTGCCATCTTCCAGTTGAGCTAGAACACAAAGCCTTTTGGGCAGTTAAAAAGCTCAATTTTGACCTAGCCAAAGCCGGAGAGAATAGGCTACTTCAATTGAGTGAATTGGAAGAGCTAAGGCACAATGCTTATGATAATGCCAAGCTCTACAAAGAAAGAACCAAAGCCTTCCATGATAAGCATATTGTGAAGAAGTCCTTAGAACCCGGTCAAAAAGCTTGGCTTTTCAACTCTAGGTTAAAACTCTTTCCCGGCAAATTGAGAACCAAGTGGGAAAGCCCCTATGAAATTATCTCGGTTGCACCGCATGGAGCGGTAGAGATACAAGACTTGAAGAAGGGGAACATCTTCAAGGTGAATGGACAAAGATTGAAACCATACATAGAGGGTCAAGTCTTTCAAAGACATTTAGAGGCTGCAAATCTTATTGACCCGGTGTATGAACATATTGATGAAGATTTTGATAAGAACTTAAAAACATCTTTTGAATTAAATCCAACAAGTTCTTCCAAGAACCATTTGTTGGGTGGAACTCAAAACATCTCTCATCCCAAAAAGGAAGGGATGCATTGCAAGATCTTTGATCCGGGTTAAAAGAACCCTAGGTCTTGCTAGAGACGTTAAAGACTAGAACCAAAATTCGTAGGATGTCAAAACCCTATTCCTCCCTCATTTCTATCTTGCATTTTGATTCTTGCGAAGTCTAGATACTGTTTTTGTGGTTCATATACATTGGAAGGAACTGAGTAAGGGATTGCATGAGCATTCGAGTCATTTTGAGCATTTAGGCATAAGTTCAATCGATCCAAGTTTTGGTTCGATCGATCGAACATTGGTTCGATCGATCCAACTATGGACTCGATTGATCCAGCTCTCATTTTACACCCAACACTTAGAAAAATTTTGGACCTGCATCCAAATTCCAAAATGCATGCTCTCGGGATCTCCAAATTTTCAAAAGTTCGATCGATCGTAAACCATTTCGATCGATCGAACTACCTTTCGATCGATCCAACATGTGGTTCGATCGATCATGAGTCCCAACACTTAGAAAAATTTTGGACCTGCATCCAAATTCCAAAATGCATGCTCTCGGGACTTTTCAAAATTTTTCATGTTCGATCGATCGAATTCCAAGTTCGATCGATCCAAGGTTCCAACACGTGTCAACTCTTGAACCCTTAAACTTGTACATTCTTTATCCTCTTCGATCGATCGAAATCTTTCTTCGATCGATCGAAATTTGCATCTCATTAATTAATTTCCCTTGATTAAAAAAAAAATAGTTGGGAGAGCAAATAGTTCGATCGATCCAAGTTCGGATTCGATCGATCGAACTATTTGAGGATTTTAAAATGCCGTAGCAGCCATGCGAGCCGACATCACTGCCCACCGAGCTGAGTTCACCTCTTTTAGGGCGGATGTCATGGGTTGCTTTGCCGATCTCTCCACCCGACTCCCTGCACCTGCACCCGCACCTGCACCTCCAGCCACTGCAGATCTTCACGATCAGGCCTCCTGAGACTCCACTTCCAGTTGCTCTATGCTTTCATTTTTTTTTATTCTGGATCTGTATTATAATGTCACTGTTACTCTTTTATACTTTGCGGCCGGTCTATCGGCTTTATTATTTTATTGATGTACCTGCACTTTATATTCTCTATATATTGCTTTTTGATTATGGATGTCTTTTAATATCTCATATTTGTATGTTTGACTCCATCAGGTACACCACAGTGACTTCAGTGAGAGAGTGCTGCCCAATTTTTCAAGACCACTCTTACACCTCTCTCTCTATTCTCTATTTATCCCATTTTACACTTGCATGTCCACTGTGCACTGATTATCCTATCTTGTTATCTAATGAGTTTATCCGAGTGCAAACTTTTCAGGACCACAGTTTATCCCAAGTTTGGGGGGGCCATGCCACCCACTTTGGATACTTCTATCCCGATCTTTCATGTCTAAAGCACTGGTATACTCTTTCCTTTGTTCTCTTCACACATTGAGGACAATGTGCAGTTTAAGTTTGGGGGTATTGGTGTATATTTCAGTGTTACTTTAAAATTCAAATTTTGAGCATGTCTTGTGTATTTGAGGGATATTTCTATACTTGGTCTATTTCTAGCTATGATTTTGATCTTTTGAGGACTATATTGCTTAAAATTTAAAAATTGCTTGACTTGAGAGTCCAATACTCCTTGTATGCCTTGAGGATGCCATTTAGGAGTAAATTTTTCAAAAGATCGATATCTTGCTTGCATTTGTGGTCCACATCATCCTGAATTTGTGATTGTTTTGAGATTCATTCTAGGATTCTGCACTAGCACCGGCGCACGCTAGCATTCAATTGTGGGGTACATGCTTTGTTGATTATTGAATTGGTTATATCCCAATTGAGCTAGTAGTGCATTGAAAGCTTTCATTCTTGATAAAAGTGGATAACAACCCCTTTTCATTGAGTAGCCGGGATTCTTGCCTCATTAAGCAGTGAACTTCTCGCGCCGAAAGGTGGAGGGCCCAAACTCTAGGTTAATAATTAAAAAAAAAAAAAAGAAAAGAAAAGAAAAGAAAAGAAGTTGCAAAAAGCAATAAAAGTGAGGACTTCTCCCAAAAGGCGAGAAGTGGGAAATGATTAGATGGTTGTTGTCTTGATTTGTAGCCTAGTTGATTTGAGTTTGTAAGTCCGTAGGGGTGTCTTAACACCTAATGCCCTAAAGCCATCTGGTTTGGGAGTCATTGACCTAAAGCTCGCTACATGAATCTTCTAGAAAGCTTAAGAGATCAACACATTGCACAATACTTCCATCTTTGATCCTCAATAAAAAAAAAAAATAAATAAATAAAATAGAGTGAAAAGAATAAGCGCACCTAGAAGAATAAAGCTTTAATAAAAGGTCCACTCTCTTATCTTGATGATCGGTACTAGATTTGTGTGCTAGTTTGAGGGTAAGGATGTGATTACTTCTCTAGTTGACTAAGATAGCAACACACTTGATGCCAGACCTCTCACATGGATTCTAGACTTGTTTCGATTTTCATGATCATTTTCTTGATGTGTGGAGGACCATACTTGCTTGCTTGATATTGAAATTTTGGGAGATTGCTTAGAAACGGTTGAAAAATTGCATACTTGAGGTAATTTTCTCTCAATGCTTGTTTGCAATAGTGGTGCCTCTTTTGAAAGAATGAGCTTAATGTTTGTGGGAACCATTTCTGGAAACCCTCACGAGACTTTACTCGTCCACTAGGGGTAACCTAGGGGTTTAAAAGGCTTGTTGCATATGTTAAATGCAATCGTGTTCCCTACGAAAATGGTGTTATCATTTTACTTGCTTTCCAGTTTATACTTGTTTAGTTGTTGATTTTATTCCTTTACTTCTTAGTACATTGCTAGGGACTAGCAATATTTAAGTTTGGGGGTGTGATGAGCACTGAAAAGTGTGCATTTAAACCCGTTAAGCTTAAGCATTCTAGTACCTTTATCTATCTTACTTTGCCGTTTTAGACTTATTACGTGTTATTTATATTTTCAGGCACTAATCCCAAAATTGAGCTAACTCAGCCAAATAAGAGCTTAATTGAAGCAATCCTGAGATAAACCAAAGGAGGGAGCAAAGTGGAGAAAGAAAGGAGCAAAAAGAAATCAAAGTTGTGCAGCTGAAAAGTTCGATCGATCCAACTTAGAGTTCGATCGATCGAACATCTATGATCGATCACAGTACTTCTCGATAGATCCAACCTTGGCCTTTGCTGAAATTCCAAGTTCGATCGATCCAACATCACCTTCGATCGATCGAACCCTATTTTGTCCTATTCAAATGATTGATCTTATCCACAGCTGTACGCCTACCAACCACTTTTGTCCTTTTCCCCATAAATATCTTTGAAATATCTCAGCCATGTCCTTATCCGGAGGAGTCAGACCACTTCGATCGATCCAAGATGCAGTTCGATCGATCGAACCTATCTTCGATCGATCCAAGTTAAGGTTCGATCGATCGAACTTCCTCCAGCGAGAAAAAGTTAAAGTCCAGCTCATTTATTCCGTCCTTCACCCAATCATTGGAGAATATGCCTTGCACGACCACAGCTCATCATAGGGTGTATTTGACTTACCTATATAAGGAATATGGTACACTTTTTAGGGGGGAGTCTAGAGTCTCTTGTCACACATTGAAAATCATCTTGGAGGCTATTCTTGGAGAGGAAGAAGGGAGGAAGCTAGAGCAACCATTGGAGGAGATCTTCACCAACAAGGAGCGGCCATGGAGTTAGCCCTTGAGGGTTGGATCATCACTACCATGAGTGGCTAGACATCTTCTTGGGGCTAGAGTTAGCCCCAAACATGCTTTCTTTACCTAATCTTGTGTAATTTTGAGGGATTTGTGTTGTAATGCATATTTTGATTCTTGAACTTATGAAGATCTTGATTATTCATTGAGTTCTATGGATTAATGCTTCTAATTGATCATGTTCTCTATCTATATGTCTATGTATGCTAGAGTAGATGCTCACCTCTAGATTTAATGTTATTGATGCATGTCTATGTGTATTAATGCCTTTAATCTTGAGATTGCCAAAATATGAAGTTCTTAATGTAATGCTCTTGTTATGTCTTTAGATGGTTCATACTTATTCCTTGATGGATTGTGCTTCTCTTTTAAGTAGTGTAGTGTTAGTTAGGGAAACAATTCATGCTTGTTCTTTGATGTTCCATGCTTTTAAATGCAAGAGGCATATGCTCTAATATTGTGGTGTAATGGAATTTTGAGCTTAATGAAGGATTAATGATTAGTTATAATATGTTGTATCTTTCACATGTGTTTAGACAATTTATTCCTCTCCTAATAGATATTTTGTACCTCTCACATGATGTTTAGATAATGCATGTTTAACTAAGTCATCCTTATGGATTGCTTGGACTATGAGCTTAATGAAAGGTTCAATGACTTGAATTGTTATTTTGTTATCTTCACATGATGTTTAGACAATAAATTCCTCTACCAATAGATGTATTGTGGCCTCACACATGTTGATTGAGACAATTTGCACTTGTTGAGTCACCCGTACCAATTGAATGTCTTTTACACACACAACATTGTTGCAACACATTCATTTCCCTCATTAATCAATTGATTATGGTTTAAAATAGTATTATTTGGTGGTGATCTCTACACCCCAAGACCTTTCCTTCTTACTTACTCTCTATCTTATTGCATTGCTTTATTATAGTTTAGCTCATTTAGTATAATCAACCAATCAATCAACAATTGTGTGATCATTCGACCTACTAACCCTAATTACCATAGTTTCACAATTCAATACACCATCAAATCCCTTGGGACGATCCCTACTCGCCCTATCTATATTTTATATAGAGAAAGGTAGTAGTGGCTTTCTATAAATGTAAAACTTGGCCACCTCCTAAATTCACACACAACTTTTCAAGCTTTGTTGGTTGTGGCGACTCCATCAAAGAAGCCAACACTTTCCTAAATTCAAAAACCATTAAACAATGATTTAATTATAACCATACATAAATCCATCCCTCAAGTATATTTCCTTTTAAGAGAAACTCCTTTAAATTCCAAGTTCCCTTTTTAAACAGTTAATTATTCATTATATAATAAATAAAAATTCAAGGAATATTTTCCTTTAATCCAAATCCCAACATCCTCCAATATAAGATTTTATTTATAAAAATCATTTAACAATAATTCATACTTTAGCAACAAATACATGCATCCACAAATATTATTTTATTCATATTATAAAATAATATATCCTTTAAACATTAGTTATTTTAATATAAGAATGCGTATCACTTGCAACTTATAAACACAATACCCATAGATGAATATTTAATCATTTAACTTTCGTAACAATTTATTTATGCTTGGCAAATCAATCATGCCTTTACAAGTATATTTATTTATACTATAGCTAATCAACCATGCCTATTAAATGACAATCTTTTTATGTTTAGGCAATTCATCCATGCCTCCAAAAGTATGTTTTTGTCCATACTATTAATTAACAATTCATCCATACTTCCCATGTATGTATTTTATTCATACAATTAATAAGGCAATTTATTCATGCCTTTGGCAACTCATCCATGCCTCCAATGTACTAAACTTTACAATTAATAACGAAATAAATTATATATAGGCATTCCATTCAAGTTATGAGCATATAAATAATTTAAGTAAATGGTCTATTATGATTTCATCAACAACACCACACATAAGAGCATGATACACCTCATAATACAACTTATTAGTTGATTATTACATACTAAAATACCATCAATTTAAACATGGTTATTTTTATCTTTTCCATTGATTCCTGAATCATGTAAATATAAAACATATATCATGGATGTGTTCAGAATCCTTAGAAGTCCATTAGGAATCATTCCAAGAAGTGTAACACACTCAACAGCCTTTAGCGCTAACAGCAACGCTCGAGCGCCATGAACAATGCTCGAGCACCAACAACTGCGCTCGAGTGCTACGGACAGTGCTCAAGTGATGTACTTCTGCAGTGATCCAACCTCCGTAGCTTGTCCGTTTCGCCTTTGATTCGGGTGCTAGCAGTCATACATAATCTTAGGACATTGTAACCCATGATTTCACATATACTCATGCATTAACATAAAGTTATACCATGGTTTAAATCAATATAAACATTCACAACCACACATGTTAATACATATACCTATAATCTATTTCGGTTTCATGCGTTTAACCCTATGTTTAGGTGAATTAGCATGCCAAATTAATCTACAGATTTTGATACCCACAGTGTTAAACTTATGGGTCCTAAGAGGAGAGTTAGAAAAGAACTTGCCTGAAGGTTTCGAAATGAAACCGACGTCGCAAGCTTCCCAAATCCGATCTGCAACTCTGGCTCCTCGCCGTAGTCCTCTACTGGTCCGACCTCCCCTATGGCTCAACCTCCTTTCTTCCCTCTTCTTCTTCTTCCTCTCGAATCTTTCTCTTCTCTCGACATCTCTCTCTCTTTCTTTTTCTCTCGGAAGATGTTTCCCCCTCTTATATCTTAAATATATATATCTATATATATATATATATATAACTCACACCCAAATATATATACATATATATAGCTAACAACACAATCCCTATAGGATTCTATCTATAATAATATACGTAAATCATCTTAATATAATATAATATATATATATATGATAAGCGCTGAATATTGCATATTTGAGCCCCTAAATATATGTATGTTAGGACCTAAAGTGATACTTCTATCCATTGTTAAATTGATTTATGTTTACTTCGTGTTTGTAGGTACTTACCCAAAGAAACGGTTAAAACCGGGACTTTAAGATGAAAAGACAAATATCGAAATTTACAGAGTCGTTGCCGATTATTTGAAGCAAACTTGGAGTCAAAATAGTGAATTTTGGAGAAGTTCAAGTGCCACAGCTCGAGCCTAAGTTCCTTAGCTCGAGCACAAAATCAAAAAGTAATAAATTCCACTAAGGCAAAATGTGATACCCCCGGATTTCTGAATGCGGGTTAGCCAGGCTCACGCCCGAACGCTTGAGGATATCAAAAACAAATCGGCAATAAACAAACATAGAGTACAAAAGAATAAATAGGAATAAATAATTTGCTGAAAGAAAATTAAAAGAATAATCCAATAATAAAACCTCTTAATAAATTTCCATTAATAATTGATGAGTGCTCAAATGTGACGCATTTTAGTACTTAAGCTAGAATATTTTAGTCCATTCATGTATCTTACTTTCATATCTTAGATACTTATTTGTGTTATTGCTTATTTCAGGTGAATAATGTTCAAACAAGCTAACAAGAGCCATTTAGACCATTTTTGGAGTTAAGGAGCAAAGTTGGAAAAAGCCAAGAAAATTGCATCAGAGGAACTTTGATCGATCGAAGGGAAGTCCCGATCGATCGAAGTGGTCTACAATTGATCGAAATGAAGGCAGTGCCAGCTCAGCAAAGAGGATAAGGCCTGAAGATATTTTTGATGCCACGTCAGCTTCGATCGATTGAAGCTAAGTGTTCGATCGATCGAAATGCCTGCTGGCAGTAAGCTGTCTAATTCCTGAGCGCGCCGATTTCTACTTACCGTGCATAGCTGCGAATTTCCTCCAATCAGAGGCTATTATTCTGACTTGATCCTTACTCAAAGGAGTATGTAATTGATTTATTGAACATCATTGTAGTATATATTATTATTATTATTATTACTATTATTATTTCCAATTATAGAATAGATAGTTTTTCTCTCTAGAATTAGGGTTTTGGAGAAGAAAGCAAGGATGAAGATGATGATGCCAACCTCCAAGCTAGCCCTTGAGGGTTCCATGTCCACTACAATGAGTGGCTAAATCCTTCTCTTGGGGCTAGAGATAGCCCCTAGGCTTGCTTCTTAAACCTAGTTTTTGTGTATTTTTGGGGATTTTAGTTGTAATAGATGTTTTGACCATGAATAAATATAGATCCTGTGATTTTTACTTGATTTGTATGGATTAATGCTTTCAATTGATCATTTAGCTCTAGTCATATGTCTATGTATGCTAGAATTGATGTTCATATTTTTATCTTTAGTTTTAATGAATTTGATGCATGTTTATGTGTATTGATGATGTTAATCTAGTGATGGTCAAGGCATGGTGCTTAATGGAACACTTTTGTGATTTATTTGATGGTTCATACTTATTTCTTGATGGATTGTATCACATCTCTAGTTTAATTAGTTTAATTTCATGTCTCTAGCCTAGTTATAGTGTAGGTGCTTTAATTTCTTAGGTAGGTGAACAATTCATTCTTGTTTCTTGATGTTCCATACTTGTGAATGCAAATAGTGTATATCTCTAGATATTTGTGTGTGCATTAATTATGGTTTAATTGAATGGAATCTTGGTCTCATTTGATAGGTTATGCTATTCATTAAAATTGGCTAGACAATCTATACTTATTTGCCATCCATACTTAGTTTCAATTGATGTCACACACACACACAAAGTTACAATTTAAATTTCCCCATTAATATACAATTGCTAGTGTTTGATGAAGTGAAGCTTAGTGGTGACTCTATGCCCCAAGACCTCTCTCCGATATCTTTTTCCTATAATCTAGATTGCTCTCTTTTTACTTGCATTAATCTTTAATTGCATTGTAGTTTAGTTAATCAATCACCAATAATCTTTGATCATTCGACTTACTAATCTGACATTAATTTCCATCACAAATACATCTCCGATCCCTTTAGACGATCCCAACTCACCCTATCTATATTTTTAGTTAGAAGTGATAGTGACATTTTATAAATTTAAACTTGGCCACACTTTTGCAATTTGGTGCATCAACACGACTAAGACACACCAAGTTTTGGCACCGTTGCCGGGGATTTGGCACCGTCGTATTTGGAAATTAATTAGGAATTAGTACACTTTTGATTTTGTTTTTATTTTTATTTTTCTTTTATTTTTGGTTACTTATTGTTTTGTTCTTGATTAGCTAGATGAATTGAGCTAAGAGAGTGAAGTAAAGGGAAATTGAAAAGTAAAAGAAGCTAAGTGAAGCTAAGCAAGAGCATAAAAAGCTGAAAAATAAAATAAAAATTGCAAAGCAAGCAAGGCAAAGAAAAAATTGAAAAATCATTTGAAGTTGCTTAAGGACCCTTTGTGAGCCTTTCTAAACTCAATCTCTAGTTAAATCGTGAGCCCACCTGGAGGCAAGTCTTTACTTTTCTTAGATAGATTGTGAGCCCGCGTGGAGACAATTTAATTTTTCTTGCATATTGTTCAAAGCATGGGAGCATGGGATCATCGTATGTGGAGGATTGTTGATTATTGATTTGTTGCGGGGGAGAAGTGTTTGTTTTGTTGATTTTATTGTTGTATTACTTGATTTTTGTGCAGTCTTAACCAACCCTTCATCATTCTAATGGAAAATCTAGAGGGCCATCTTCGTTATTTAGACCCTAATTTCATGGAACATCCTCTTTTCAACCAATGTCCTCCCAGAGTTCAAGCTCCAATCCTCCAATGATTCTCCGTGATCATTACAATTTCCATGAATATCATGCACCAACTTGCATCATGCTTCCTAATTTTGGGGCCGATCAATATGAAATTAAGCCCTAGACTATTCAAATGTGTCCACTTTTCTATGGCTTAAATGATGAGGAATCATATAAACATCTTGATGTATTCCTTAAAGTATGCTTCACCGTGAAGTACATGAATGTCCCGGAAGAAGTCCTTAGGTTGCTTTTTTTCCCCTTCACTCTTAAAAATAAATCAAAGCATTGGTTCAATAATTTGGGAGCAAATTCAATAACTTCTTGGATACAAATGCAAAATGAATTTTTTAAAAAAATTTATCTCGTTAGTTTGACCAATTCAATGAGAACCGCCATTAGATAATTTTCTTATGGGGAGGGAGAACTTTTACATGAGGCTTGGGAAAGATTGAATGACTTGCTAAGGAAATACCCACACCATGGTATTCCAAAATGGCAAGTGGTTCAATATTTCTATGAAAGCCTATCCGACATTCACAAGGACATTGTTGATACTTCATGTGGCGGTTCATATTTTGGGAAACATGAGGATGATGTTTGGCATCTTTTTGAAAAAATGAGTGACAATTCTTTGCGTCAATATCACACTTCTCGGTTGGGTCATAATTCTAATGAAAAGAAGGAAAATTTGAAAGTGTGTTAAATTGAAGGTCCAATGGAGATTGTAGTTGAGGTTAAAACTCTTTCTCAAAAACTTGATAAATTTTTATTGAGTCAAAAACCGGTTATCAAATCATCTTCTTTTCATCACTCCTATCATTTTTGTGAGCCTTGCATGACATGTTCTAGTGTTTTACATTCTACTTCCAATTGTCTCCATGGACATGTGTTTAATGAACACCTTGAACAAGTCAATGCTACATTTGCTCACCCTCATTCAAATGTTTATGTCCCGAGGTGGGATGAAAATTCAAGTTTTTTTCAAGCTAAAAATTTTCAAAATCGATATGTTCCTCCTCATAAAAGAAATAAAGGTTCTCAAAATTTTGTTTCATCTTCTTCCTATCATCAAAGAATGAACCAATTTTCACATCCTCAAGTCTATGAATTTCAAAATGGTTTTCATCACTCTCATGCACTTCCGAGTGATTCCACATTTGAAGATAAGGTTTTGGTGGCTTTGGGTAGTTTGGAAATGAACACCTATTTGTTGCATTCTCATTCTCAATCGATATCGAAGCTTGAATCCCAAATCGGGATGATAGCTAATGCATTGAATGCGAGAGAGATTTGTAAGCTACCAAGCCAACCCGAAAGGAACCCAAAAGCCCAATATTTTGTGGAAGCAAACTCTACATCGGGTTGTCCTTCCCAAGAACAAGTGCAAGCCATTACTACTTTGAGAAGTGGCAAGCAAATTGACAATAAAGTTGAAAAACCAAGTGAAGTTAGTGAACCAGTGCAACCAAAAGTTGACACCCGTCCCGATTCTAATCCTACTCCTACTTCCTTGGAGGAAAATGTTCCAAATAAAAATTCTCAATCTTCTTCATCATCTCCTCAAGTTGCGAAATCTTATAAACCAAAAGCTCCATTTCCATATGCATTAAGAGAGACTTTACCTTTTGGGAGGCAAGAAGGAAAAATCCAAGACATGATGGAGGTGTTTAAGTAAGTAAACATAAATCTACATCTCTTGGATGCAATTAGGCAAATTCCGCCTTATGCAAATTTTTTGAAAGATCTTTGCACACAAAAAAGAAAGAACAAGGGACAAGGCCCTAAAAAAGTGTTCTTCACGGAGCAAGTGAGTTCCATCATTCAACATAACACTCTACCTAAGTTCAAAGATCCCGGTACTCTGACCATCTCATGTGCGATTGGAAACCATGAAGTTCGTAGAGCTCTTCTTAACTTAGGAACGAGTGTTAATTTGATTCCATACTCTGTGTATATCCAACTATGATTGAATGAATTGAAGATAACCTCGGTGGTGCTTCAATTAGCCGATAGATCCATCAAAACTCCTAGGGGCATGGTTGAGGACATTCTCATCAAGGTTGACAAGTTTTATTTCCCAGTTGATTTTGTGGTTCTTGATACCGAACCGGTTGCTAATCCTACCAACCACATCCCAATCATCTTAGGAAGGCCATTTCTTGTCACCGCAAATGCAACTATCAATTGTAGATCCGGGGTTATGAACCTTTCTTTTGGTAACATGATGGTTAAGCTTAATATTTTCAATGTAAGTCGACATCCCATAGATGAAGACGAGTGTTGTCTCATGGATGTCTTGGATGAGGTTGTTGAGGAGTCCATTCCTTCCATGATAATGAAAAAACCAACTGAGGATAATCTTTCATCCCTCCTTTTTGAGGACCCTCTTGCATCTTGTCTCCTTGAAATGTATGGTAATTGTGGGTTTGATAATGAAGGATCAATGAGTGAAGTAAATGATTTAATGGAATCCATTGCAAGTTTGGATTTTCTACCTCGAAAAGCTCCAAAAAAATCTCTTCCTCCACTCTCTAGTACTCTACCGGTCCTATCTTTAGTATCTCCACCCACTCTTAAGCTCAAAATTCTTATTTCCAATCTTAAGTATGCCTTCTTGGGCCCAAAAGAGACTATTCCTGTCATCATTTCTTCAAGCCTTGAAGAGGACCAAGAGAATGATCTTTTAAATGTGCTTAAAGAAAATAAGGAAGTTATTGGATGGAGTGTAGCGGATCTAAAGGGAATTGACCCTTCTATTTGTACGCATCGTATACTTATTGAAGATGATGCAAAACCTTTTAGGGATGCTCAAAGGAGATTAAATCTAAACATGAAAGAGGTGGTCAAAAAGGAAGCTGTTAAACTTTTGGATGTCGGTATAATTTATCCAATCTCTGATAGCAAATGGGTAAGTCTGACTCAAGTAGTTCCCAAGAAATCGGGGATTACAGTGGTTGAAAATTCAAAAGGTGAGGCAATTTCTAAGCGTACCGCTAATTCATGGCGTGTATGCATTGATTACTGCAAATTAAATGCCGCCACTAGAAAAGATCACTTTCCTTTGCCATTTATTGATCAAATTATAGAGAGATTGACCGGGCAACAATATTATTGCTTTCTTGATGGCTATTCGGGTTATAATCAAGTAACCTGGACCCTTTAGACCAAGAGAAAACCACCTTTACTTGTCATTTTGGCACATTTGCTTATAGACGGATGCCTTTTGGTTTGTACAATGCTCCCGCAACATTCCAAAGGTGTATGATGTAAATTTTCTCGGACATGGTGGAAGAATATCTAGAGGTCTTTATAGATGATTTTTCTGACTTTGAGTCTTCATTTGATACATGCCTTAAAAATCTATCTTTGGTGCTTAAAAGATATCGTGAAACAAATCTTGTTCTTAGTTGGGAAAAGAGCCATTTCATGGTTCAAGAAGGTATTGTTTTAGGTCATGTCATCTCAAAAAGGGGTATCGAGGTGGATAAAGCAAAAGTTGAGCTCATTTCTGAATTGCCTCCGCCTTCCACGGTGAGAGAGGTTCGCTCCTTTTTAGGGTATGTTGGCTTCTATCGCTGTTTCATCAAAGACTTTAGCAAAATTGCTAGACCCTTGTGCAATCTTCTCGCCAATGAGACTCCTTTTGTCTTTGATCAAGCATGCATTGACGTTTTCCATACACTTCGTAGTTCATTGTTATCTGCTCCTATTATGCAGCCTCTCAATTGGTCATTACCGTTTGAAATCATGTGTGATGCCTCTGATTATGCCATGAGAGCAGTTTTGGGGCAAAGGGTAGGAAAACTTCCATGCGCTGTATACTATGCAAGTAAGACCTTTTTAGGAGCTCAATTGAATTACTCCACTATCGAGAAAGAATTACTTGACGTGGTATATGTTCTTGATAAATTCTGGTCCTATCTCTTTGGGTCAAAAGTCATTGTCTATTTTGATCATGCTACTTTGAGGCATCTTTTAACTAAGAAGGAAACAAAGCCTCGATTGATAAGATGGATTTTGCTTCTTCAGGAATTTGATTTTGAAATCAAAGATAAGAAAGGCACCGAAAATGTGGTTGTCGATCATCTTTCAAGATTAATGGTAGAATCTTCCCCAAGTCCACCAATTTATGATTCTTTTTCGAATGAACAACTCTTCCAAATTTTCAATGGAAAAATGCCTTGGTTTGCCAACATTGTAAATTATCTCGCAATTGGCAAACTTCCCACTAATTGGTCAAGACAAGAAAAGAACTAATTCTTTGCCAACATCCGGAAATATTATTGGGAAGATCTCATTTTGTTTCGATATTGCCTGGATCAAATTGTGAGGAAATGTATTCCGGAGAGTGAGGTTCCTAGTGTCCTTGCGTTTTTTCATACCCTTGCATATGGCGGGCATTTTAGTACAAAGAAGACCGCCTTAAAGGTTCTTTAAAGTGGGCTATTTTGGCCTACCATTCATAGAGATGCATACAATTTTTGCAAGGAGTGTGAAAGATGTCAAAAAATGGGATCAATGTCAAGAAAAGATATGATGCCCTTGACAAATATTCTTGTTGTAGAGGTTTTTGATATTTGGGGCATTGATTTTATGGGTCCATTTCCTGTGCCTTACGGCTTTCAATATAT
This sequence comes from Cornus florida, assembly GCF_030987335.1. Taxonomy (NCBI): domain Eukaryota; kingdom Viridiplantae; phylum Streptophyta; class Magnoliopsida; order Cornales; family Cornaceae; genus Cornus; species Cornus florida. The sequence goes on from NW_026775577.1 coordinate 71,326,195, forward strand.
TCTGCTTGCCATTGATTATGCTTCCAAGTGGGTAGAAGCTTGTGTTACCAAAACGAATGACCATTCCGTGGTTATTCAATTCATTAAATCCAACATCTTCGCTTGTTTTGGTATGCCAAGAGCCATGATTAGTGATGGAGGAAAGCATTTTTGTAATCAATTCTTGAAGCACTTATTTCTTAAGTACTCCTTTACTTATAAAGTGGCCACCCCATACCATCCTCAAACTAGTGGGCAAGTAGAAGTGTCAAATCGGGAAATAAAGCAAATTCTTGAAAAAACAGTAAACACAACCCGGAAAGATTGGTCGCGCAAATTGAATGATGCTTTGTGGGCTTACCGAACGGCATATAAGACTCCCATTGGCATATCTCCTTATAGACTTGTATATGGAAAGCCTTGCCATCTCCTGGTTGAGCTAGAACACAAAGCTATGTAGGCAGTTAAAAAGCTCAATCTTAACCTTGACAAAGCCGGAGAGAATCGTTTGCTACAATTGAATGAGTTGGAAGAGTTAAGACATAATGCATATGATAATGCCAAACTTTACAAAGAAAGAACTAAATCTTTTCATGACAAACATATTGTGAAGAAATCTTTTGAACTTGGTCAAAAAGCATGGCTCTTTAACTCTAGGCTAAAACTCTTTCCCGGGAAGTTACGAACCAAATGGGAAGGCCCATATGAGATCATTTCTGTCGCGCCTCATGGGGTGATTGAAATACAAAGTTTGAAAAATGGAACTACATTCAAAGTAAATAGACAAAGGTTGAAGCCCTACATTAAAGGGCAAGCGTTCCAAAGACATATAGAGTCTGCCCTCTTGGTGGATCCAGTCTATGTTGATATTTGAGATTGTTTGAATGTCGACTAGATACGTTAAACCTAGTTTTAATACAGTTGCCAAACTCTATTTCTCCATTTTCTACCTCATCTTTCATTTTTGCAGCATCTTAATAATGATATTTCATGGTCTCATACAAGTTTTCCAAGCATGTTGTAATTTTTTAAAAAAAAATCTGCATTCTTCAAGTTTTTCAGCCTGGGAGACTTCGATCGATCGAACTTTATTTCAATCGATCGAATTGAGGGTTCAATAGATCGAAATGAATTTCGATCGATCGTTTTTGCGTCGGAAGTTTTTGCTTCCAGGACTCAGTTTTTCAGAGATTTTCGATCGATCGAGTTGAGGGTTCGATCGATCGAGCTAAGGGTTTTCAATTGATCGAAGTGGATTTCGATTGATCATTTTTGCATCGGACATTCTTGTTCACTTGATCACATTCTTCAGGCTTTTCGATCGATCGAGCCCAATTTTCGATCGATCGAGCATTATGAGTTCTCACTTTAAAAAAAAAAAAAAGTTTTATTTTCATTTTTCTTTATCCTTTCTTACTTTTTGTTTTTTATTTCTTGCATTGTATATATTCTTTCATTGCATTTTACTTTCTTTATTTTTTTTATTTTTATTTTGTTCATGCATTTTATTCTTTAATTTTCTTGCATTTTGTATATACTTGCTTTCATAAAATGAAAAATACAAAAATTTGTTTCACCATTATGCCATAATGTGTAGTCATGCTACTTTCATATTTTATCTAGGGCTTGATCTTATATTTCTCTTTCATCTTGTGCTATATTGCCTTAGATTGCATGCCTTGATTATTCTTATCCCATTTTATATTTCATGTGAGTTTGCTAGTGTGGTTATTCAAGTAAGTTGTTGATTCTAAGTTTGGGGGTGCACTCTTTCCCAATGGATCACTACCGGACTTCATGTCTTTTTCATCACGGTATATTCTTTCCATCTTTTCCATTGTTCTCATTGCATATTAAGGACAATGTGCAATTTAAGTTTGGGGTAAAGTGACTTTGTTGCATTCTACTTAAGCTGGAGCTTTAATTACATAATTGAGATGTGAAATCCTTATTAGCGATGATTTTGATCTTTTGAGGACCATGATACTTAGAATTTAAAAATTGTTTAACTTGAGAGTCCAATACTCTTTGTATGCCTTGTGGATGCCATTTAGGAGTAAATTTTTTGAAAAATTGATATCTTGCTTGCATTTGTGGTCTACATCATCTTGATTTTGTGATTGTTTTGAGATTCACTCTAGGATTATACACTAGCATAGGCGCACACTAGCATTCATTTGTGGGGTACATGCTTTGTTGACTATTGAATTGGTTATATCCCAATTGGGCTAGTAGTGCATTGAAAGCTTTCATTTTTGACTAAGGTGGATAACAAACCCTTTTCATTGAGTAGCCAAGATTCTAGCCTCATTAACCACTGAATTTCTCGTGCTGAAAAGTGGAGGGCCCAAACTGTAGGTTAATAATTGAACACTAAAAAAAAAAAAAAAAAAAATGGTTGCAAAAGCAATAAAATAGTGAGGACTTCTCTCAAAATGTGAGAAGTGAGAAATGATTAGATGGAGGTTGTTTTGATTTATAACTTAGTTGATTTGAGATTGTAAGTCCTTAGGGGTGTTTCAACATCTAATGCCTCAAAGCTGTCTAGTTTGGGAGTCATTGGCCTAATGCTCGACCTCATGGATCGCTAGAAAGCTTAATAGATCAACACATTGCACCATGCTTCTATCTTTGATCCTCTAGGATAGTAAAAAATAATAATAATAATAATAATAATAAAATAATAAAATAAAATCAAGTGAAAAGAATAAGAGCACCTAGATGAATAAAACTTTAATAAAATGTCCACTCTTTGTTTTGATGATCAGGACTAGATTTGTGTGCTAGTTTGAGGGTAAGGATGTAATTATTTCTCTAGTTGGCTTAGATAGTAACATATTTGATGCCGGTCCACTTAAAAGAATTCTAAAGTTGTTTTGATTTGCATGATCTTTATCTTGATGTATGGAGGACCATACTTGCTTGCTTGATATTGAAATTTTGGGAGATTGCTTGGAAGTGGTTGAAAAATTGCATACTTGATGTAGTTTTCTCCTAATACTTGTTTTGTATATTGGTGCCTCTCTTATGAGAAATAGCTCAATGTTTGCGGGTAGCAATTCTGGAAACCCTCACGAGACTCCACTCATCCACTAAGGGTAACCTAGGGGTTTAAAAAGCTTGTTGCATACGCTAAATGCAATCATGTTCCCTACGAAAGTGGCGTTATCATTTTATTGCTTTCTAGTTCATAGTTAGTTAGTTATTTATTTCTTTTCTTTCCTTTTAGTTCATTGCTAGGGACTAGCAATATCTAAGTTCGGGGGTGTGATAAGTGATCAAATGTGCACATTTTAGCACCTAAGCAAGGGTATTTTAGTCCATTCATGTATCTTACTTTCATATCTTAGATACTTATTTGTGTTATTGTTTATTTCAAGTGAATAATGTTCAAACAGGCTAACAAGAGCCATTTAGACCATTTTTGGAGTTAAGGAGCAAAGTTGGAAAGAAGTCAAGAAAATTGCATCAAAGGAACTTCGATCGATCGAAGGGAAGTCCCGATCGATCAAAGTGGTCTACAATTAATCGAAATGAAGGCGGTGCTAGCTCAGCAAAGTGGATAAGGCCCGAAGATATTTTTGATGCTACATCAACTTCGATCGATCGATCGATCGAAATGCCTGCTGACAATAAGCTGTCTAATTCCTGAGCGCGCCGATTTCTACCTACCATGCATAGCTGCGAATTTCCTTCAATCAGAGGCTATTATTCTGACTTGGTTCTTACTCAAAGGAGTGTGTAATTTATTTATTGAACATCATTGTAGTATATATTATTATTATTATTATTATTACCAATAATAGAATAGATAGTTTTTCTCTCTAGAATTAGGGTTTTGGAGAAGAAAGCAAGGATGACGATGATGATACCAACCTCTGAACTAGCCCTTGAGGGTTCCATGTCCACTACAATGAGTGGCTAAATCCTTCTCTTGGGGCTAGAGATAGCCCCTAGGCTTACTTCTCAAACTTAGTTTTTGTGTATTTTTGGGGATTTTAGTTGTAATAGATGTTTTGACCATGAATAAATATAGATCTTGTGATTTTTACTTAATTTGTATGGATTAATGCTTTCAATTGATCATTTAGGTCTTGTCATATGTCTATGTATGCTAGAATTTATGTTCATGTTTTTACCTCTAGATTTAATGAATTTGATGTATGTCTATATGTATTGATGATGTTAATCTAGTGATGGTCAAGGCATGGTGCTTAATGGAATACTTTTGTGATTTATTTGATAGTTCATACTTATTTCTTGATGGATTATATCACATTTCTAGTTTAATTAGTTTAATTTCATGTCTCTAGCCTAGTTGTAGTGTAGATGCTTTAAATTCTTAGGTAGGCGAACAATCTATTCTAGTTTCTTGATGTTCCATACTTGTGAATGCAAAGAGTGTATATCTCTAGATATTTGTGTGTGCATTAATTGTAGGGCTGCAACTCGGGCGGGTTGGGTTGGTTGGACACTTAACTCGGGCTCAGCCCAATGTACAAACCTTCAGCCCAAGCCCACCCCAAGCCCAGGTATAATTTCGTCTAGTGAGCCCAAGCCTAGCCCATAATTAATTTTTAAAACGCGGGCTAAACTCGGGTTCTTTATTCGAGCTATATTTTCGGGTTTTCTTGGGCTTTTAAATCAGGCTCTCAATTTTATTAGAGTTTGGAGTTGGATCACAACAGTGGTTATCAGCGGTCCCATTATTGTTCCCTATGTAACGATAGACACAAGCCACAATTACCAACATCAATCACAACATTTTAGTTCACGTTACAAGTAACATAAAAACCTTTTCTTTTAGACCATACAAAAATTATCAAATATTTATTCATAAAGCAGCAAGTGTGGACCATCTATAAGAGAATAACATCTTCGATAATCATCAATCTCAGAAGATCTAATTCATCTCCATGCACCTTCTTCTTCTACCAGCATTTAAGTCCACTTTTACAAGAAATTACAGATGAGATTATTAACTTCCCCTGGCTTCTAGAACACCTAATTTTCTAGACAAAAGCCAGTATAATTTTAAATACAAAGTTAACAAAATAACAAAAAATAAGAAGCCACATTCCATGCGTTCATGATGCATCCATTACAAAACAATAAAACATACAAGTCCAACATTAATAATAAATAAGTACAAAGTTCACAAAATAACAAGCCACATTCCAACAAAATATAAAATTCATAACCAACATTAATAATAACATTCATCCTCCAAAACAGCAGAAAAATTATTGGTCATTCATCCTCCAATCTCCATACTCCTCATTCTTACAAAAGGGATATGATAATATCAAATTATAGATAACTTGTAATAAAAAAACATGAAATATATAAATTATTTGTCAAAACTATCTCATATACACATAATTGATAATATTACCTCTTGAATTTTTCTAAATGATGCTGAAGTGGTGCAAGCTCCATGTTCTCCAACTTTGATCTCCAAACCTATATGTAAATGAGAATATTAATTATTTTTCGACTATAGAGATCACAAAAACAATTTTATATACATATAAAATTAATAAAGAAAGTGAAGGAAAGTAATACCTTTTTCTAAAGCTTCCAGTTCCTCTAATTTTTCTTCCATATCAATAGATTTTGATGAACTCCTCGGCCAATCTTGGGCACAAATCAAGCACTCAACAATATAAGGAGTTAAGGAACTTTGAAATGAGTCAAGTACTTGTCCCCCCGTGCTGAAAGTTGACTCAGAAGCCACAGTTGAAACTGGAATGGCCAAAATGTCTCTAGCCATTTCTGAAAGGGCAGGATATGTAGGGGCTTTTACTTTCCACCACACCAAAATATCAAATTCTGGTGATTTCCCTTCAACAGCATCATACAAGTAACGTTCTAAGTCTGACTTAATCACCTCCCTTTACTCATTTTTCAAGTGATTACACCAATTCCTCCTATGCTCATCAAGTACATTATCCACCCCCTCAACATCATCCATTTCAACATCAGCATTTGTTTTAGTTGACTCAACATTTTTTGCCTACTCAATGGATGAATAATATTTATAAAGTGCAGCCATGGTATCTATTATCTTCCCCGTCAACTCTTCAACCTTGGTATCCGAACAAAATTTTGCAACCCAAAATTTTACAAATCCCAACTTGTAACGAGGATCTAAAACCACTGCCATGATCAACAAAATATTAATTTTGTCAATATTGCAATACTTCTCAAACTTTAGGATTATTTTTTTCCCCATATTACTAAAGAAAACATTTTCATTTCTTGACCACTTTTGTAGCAAAGTTTGAATTCCAGTCACTTCTTGAAAATAGGTGTTATAGGTGACATACTTGGACCCCGATACACGATTTGGGATAATGTAAAAGTGCTCCAAGAACTTGTGTAAGTTCTTTCCCTTTAACTAATCCTTTTCAAATGGAGCACTCATTGCAAAAGTTAAATCTTGCTCCTCTAACCGCTCAAAGGCTTTTTGATAGTCAAGTGCTGCACCAAGCATTAAATATGTTGAATTCCATCGTGTTAGAACATCCAAACACACTGTTCTTTTAGATGTGATCTTCTCCACCTCAACACACTTCTTGAAACATTGATAACGAGAAGGAGAACTCCTAACATACTTCACTGCTTAATGAATCTTAATGATGGAACTACTCACCTCATCAATTCCATCCTTCACTATCAAATTCAAGATGCGTGCAAAACACCTTACATGAAACATCTTACCCTCCAATAACAGCCCATTGCGCTTATTGAACTTCCTTTTCAAAGTTGAAACTGCCGTATCATTACAACTTGCATTGTCAATAGTTAACGTGCAAAGTTGATCAATTCCCCACTCCAATAAACAACCTTCAACAACTTGTGCAATGATGTCACCATTATATGGAGTTGGAACTACACGAAAATTAATAATTTTTTTTGTAACCTCCAATCTTTATCAATATAATGTGCCGTAAGACACATATAGCCAAGATTTTGGATGGAAGTCCATAAATCAGTGGTAAGACAAATTCTTGAAGCCGATGACTCAAAAATCTAAGTTTGCATTTCTCAGCTTCATATAAATTAATTCAATCTTTTGTCATAGTAGTTCGAGAAAACAACTTAAATTTTGGCTGTAACACACTTAAAAACCTTTTAAAATAAGTTTTCTCCACAAAACTAAAAGGAAGTTCTTTAGTAATAATCATTCTTGCAAGCTCTTTGTGACAGTCTTCTTGGTCAAACTTCCAATTACTAACACCAGAACCATCACCTCCAAAACTTAAGATTTTTTGAGTAGGGTCTTTATTACCATCATACTTGGAACAGACTCCTAAGTGTCGAATTAGAGTGCTAGTTCCATTCTTAGTAGGACAGCTATATAAGCCCCCACAATAATTGTAATTAGCCTTATCAGAAGCCAGCCCCCCCCCCCCCCCCCCTTTCTTTCTTCTGTTTTGTGAAATGATTCCACACCTCAGATTTTGGTGGATAACTCTTTTTCTGCAAAGTTGGCATGGTTTTTATTGTGGCTTCATTTGTTGACTTTGTCTCTCTCTTTTTCACCATCCCAAATTTTCAATACTTCTAAAACGTATGTGTGAAGAAAATAAAAATAAAAATAAAAATAAAAAATGTTCAGTAAATCAATAATAGCAAATTGTGTGTATATATAAATTTCTACTTCAATATGCAAGACAAAACAACAATAACAAAAATAGGGGTTGGAGATCTGGATCTGGAAACTAAAAGATACGGGTTTTTATTTTTTGAACAATCTGAAATTAAAAATAAAAATAAAAATTGCAAAACAAGAATTACAATTTTATAGCCTTGATTAGTTGATTTAGAAAAAATAAATAAAAAATTAAAAAATTAAAATAAAACCCATACATACAAGTTAGAAGTTGTAGAGAGAGAAGGGGGCAAGCTTGAGAGTTGAGAGTAAATCAATAATAGCAGATTGTGTTTTTTATATAAATTTCTACCTCAATATGCAAGACAAAACAACAATAACAAGAAATTGCAATGGATTCAACTCATTAAAACAAAAAATAAATAAAAAATTTGTAATACCTACCGATATGACAGCAGGCGATGACGAAGGACGGCATGATAGAGGACGGTGGCGAATAAGGGTTGGAGATCTGGATCTGGAAACTGAAAGATATGGGTTTTAATTTTTTAAACAATCTGAAAAAAAAAAAAAATGAAACAAAACCCATACATACAAGTTAGCAGTTGCATAGAGAGAGGGGGGCAAGCTTGAGAGTTGAGAGACAGCTGGCCAGCGGCTGAAGCTTGCGAACGGTGAATCCGATCTAGAACAACGAGCGATGGAAACTAAGAAGAGGGGAGGCGGAGTTTTTGTTTTTTGGAAAGTACTTAGGGGAGGCAGACTTTGAAAATGGGAGTAAAGGGAACTTGGAAGTAGGAAGTAAGGTAAGGTTCGTAAACTTAGGGTTTCTAACTTTCTATATACCAAAAACAATGTCCGACTCTTTTTCTTTTTTCTTTTTCATTTATTTTATTTTATTTTTTATTTTTAGTGTTCGACTAATTCTTTCTTTCCTGATTTTTATTTTATTGTTTTTCTTAATTTCCTTAATAATACAATAATAAGTTTTTATTTTTATTGTGTATATATATAATTATATATATAGGCAATGTTTCAGTTTTGATTATTTTTTGTTGATATATGTTTTCATTGTGACATGCAATGCTTATTAGGAGATACCATATATATATATATATATATATATATGTATGACTATATGAGTCTTACTATTTATCCTGGTAAATACAAATTTACTACTTTACGTAAATATAATAATAATAGGACTTATTTAAAAATATAATAGGACCTATTTAAAAATAGAAGGTAATTAACTATTTAGAAAGTTGTAAATAGAATGTAAAAATTTACTACTTCACGTAAATATAATAATAATAGGACTTATTTAAAAATATAATAAGACCTATTTAAAAATAGAATGTAATTAACTATTTATAAAGTTGTAAATAGAAGGTAATTAACTATTTAGAAAGTTGTAATCTCCTTTCTAGATTTCATCTTAATCTAGTATTTTTGTTATTTATTAAAGTTTCAATCACTATATATATCAAATTATATATATATATATATATATATATATATATATATATATTTGTTTTATGTATACATCACATTGCATATTTGTAAGGACTCTTTATATATAATTAGATTGTGTATCCCTTTTGTTTATATGTAAAGGATTGTGTCTTTGATCATTAATATATATCTATTACTTTGATAGGCATTGATATATATCTATATATATATATATATATATATATAGATATATTTGTTTTATGTATACATCATATTGCATATCTGTAAGGACTCTTTATATATAAATAGATTGTGTATCCTTTTCGTTCATATGTAAAAAATTGTATCTTTGATCATTAATATACATCTATTACTTTGATAGGCATTGATATATATATTTGTTTTATTATACATCACATTGCATACTTGTAAGGACTCTTTATATATAATTAGATTGTGTATCCATTTCGCTTATACTTTATATGTAAAAGATTGTGTCTTTGATCATTATATACATCAGGACTCTTTATATATAATTAGATTGTGTATCCCTTTCATTTATTCTTTATATGTAAAAGATTGTTTCTTTGATCATTAATATACATCTATTACTTTGATAGGCATTAGTGATTAAAGCTAATGATCTATCTGACTATTTGACACTCATAAACAAAAAAATAAAAAGAGAAATTAAAAAAAAAAATGCAAAGTATTGAAAAATTATAAAACATTGTAGTTTTTGTAGAGGAATTTCTCTAATAATGAGCAAATAATGCAAGTGAGCACGTCAGATATTAAAATCGTCAATAATATCACTTTCAGTAGAGGAATTCCTCTAATAATGATAATGAGTCAATAATTCCTATTTTGAAAAAAAAAAAAAAATTGATATTTTTTTATGGCCTGTAAAAAGAAATAATTTATTCAATAGAAATAACTTTTTTATTTTTTGGATCTTATCAAAAGAGATAATTTATTCAATACAGATAAATTTTTTTTTAAATCATCTTTTTTCATATATATATGTTTTTTTGAATCTTGACAAAAGATATAAATATTAGATATAAGGAGAGGAAATTTGAAAGGGTTATTGTGTCATTTAAAAAGTAATAATCATTTAGTTGTAAAGTTAAGGTTATAATTGACATTTCATTTAAGATTGTAGTGTAAGTGTAGAAAAACGGATGCAAATATGGCCTTCCTTATAAGTTTATATTAGGAATATATTATTAGTATTTATATATTTTACTAAGCAAAAGATTTCACAAGGACTGTTGGAGCAGAAATGGTAATGCTTGGTTTTTTCCTCTAAAAGGTCCAGCGTTCAAATCTCTTGCTTCCTCATATTTTTGTGTTTACTACCATTATTAGAAGTAGTTTGAATGTGACAAGTTGGGCGGACTTCATTTTCGGGTTAGGCGGGCTTATGAGATCGGGCTTGATGTTTGGGTTCTTTCAGCGGGTTGAATGGGCTTTAGCGTTTCGGGCGAGTTCGGGTCGGGCTTCATAACATATCTACCTGAGCCCGGCTTGAATTGAATTTGGGCTCAATAAACTCAGCCCAAGCCCAGGCCCAGAACAAAAAATCATTGTCCAAGCCTATAAAAATGCGGGCTGGGCTCGGGTAAATTCGGGTTGGGCCTGCCCGAGTTGCAGCCCTAATTAATTGTGATTTAATTGAATGGAATTTTAATCTTATTTGATAGGTTGTGCTATTCATTAAAATTGGCTAAACAATCTATACTTATTTGTCATCCATGCTTAGTTTCAATTAATGTCACACACACACGCAAAGTTACAATTTAAATTTCCCTATTAATGTACAATTGCTAATGTTTGATGAAGTGAAGCTTAGTGGTGACTCTATACCCCAAGACCTCTCTCCTATATCTTTTCCCTATTTTCTAGATTGCTCTCTTTTTACTTACATTAATCTTTAATTGCATTGTAGTTTAGTTAATCAATCACCAACAATCTTTGATCATTCGACCTACTAATCTGACATTAATTTCCATCACAAATACACCTCCGATCCCTTGGGACGATCCCCACTCACCCTAACTATATTTTTAGTTAGAAGTGGTAGTGGCATTTCATAAATTTAAACTTGGCCACAGTTTTGCAATTTGGTGCATCGACACGACTAAGACACACCAATAATAAAAATCATTTTGATATAATAACTCCTCCATTAATAAAAATCGGGAATCCATACTGTGTGGACCCCTAAAAACCAATCTGAATAAGTGACAGCAATAACTGTCAACAACTGAAGAACAAAGCATAAAAGAATCTCCAATGTAGAATCGGAAGAATGAAGTAGACTGATCCCTGCTCAACATGAACAACTTCTATTCCTTACGAACACTTGAAAAAATAATGGTGGTTCAGGCCCACAAACAAGTTCTATTCTACTACAGTCCAAGCAGAGATCCGATACACATATACATCTTAAATAACTCAACAATAGCTAAATAGTCCATATATATATAAATATACACTATAGGACGCTCACTAGATCATAGGTCTGTCTCAACTTGAATAGAAGGTAACATGCAAATCGCACATCAAGTGGGCATGTATACCTAGACCTACTAGGGGACCAGATGTCCTATGTCCAGCTCTCCATCCTAGGCGATATACGCACCATAACCATGATTCTGAGACTCAAGCTTATATCACGGTACTATAATTATAGATATATATAATTCATCTTATCCATCCATAAATAATCCATACAGGTCATTCAACTTGTTCAGTTGAATTGACATGAATATAAGTAGGATTTAACATCTTCAGTTAATCCATTCCCTTATACAAAATAAGTAGGACTTAATTGATAAGTTAATGTGTCCCTAAAGTGCCACCATCTCATACTGGTGCATTACATCCACACGATCCAATAATCGATATAACAAATACAATAATATATCAATTAATCCAATAATTAACATAATAATAGCATATCAGGCTATTACAAAATAGGAATAACTTAATACTTCTTTAAGCTTCCTACATCCTGTATCCTACACAAACTGAATCTTACATATGCTGATATTTAATTATACAGTCAAGTAAGTATTCTCCATATAAAATTCATGCCACACACTTAATCTTAATTGCTAGAACAAAATAAAGATTAAATCCATTCATTCCTCTAAGAATTCAAATAGCATGCATTGTTGCATTTAAGTTTGTTTAAAATTTATTTAAACTCATCCCTAGTCCTTATTTAATGTTTAGGACCCTTCAAAATTAATTAAGATTAATTTAAACATTTTTACGTAAATTCTCCAGGTAAGGCTCGAGCTTTTGTCCCAATTACTCGAGCATCCTGTCCAAGGCTCGAGCTTCCTGTCCATTACTCGAGCTTTTCACCTATGGCTCAAGCTTTTCTTTCAAGGCTCGAGCTTCCTAAACATAACTCGAGCTTTTCTCCAATAGCTCAAGCTTTCAATCCATGGCTCGAGCTTCACATCAATAGCTCGAGCTTTTCTCCTATAGCTCAAACTTTGCTTCCAATGCTCGAGCATTGTAATGGCAGATCGAGTACTGTTACGCGATTCAACCCAGAAACCCTACTATGAATTCAAATTTTATTGTTTAAGGAATCCTAGGCATGTTTCTACGTTCCATCAATCCTCAGATATGAAAAACATCATTTAAACATGTTAAAATTCATAAAAGAATCAAATCAAAATCATGAATTTATCAATTCATAAAATAAGAACAAATATGAACCAATTTTATAAAACCTATGTCTAATCTAATTAAACATGCATAATTATTTAATTTTATGTGTTTAAGAAATCATGGAATTCCTAGGCATGTATAGAAACGCGAATCAAAGGGAGAGAGATAGAAGAAGAACTTGCCTTAAACTTTCGGATCGAAAGTTAAACCTCTTCTTCCTTGATCTTCTTATCTAAAGATTCTTTCCCTGTGACGACCCTAGTTTTTAAGCCAGTGTTTCCTGTGATGAACCGTAAGGATGATCCGACAACGGATCCGAATGCGGAAGCGAAAATAGAAAACAAGACTCTAAGAAGTCAAGTGACCTTCCATGAGGTCGTGGATCTCAACAAGAATTGATGTCGAAGCAAAAGATCGAAAATATGACAAATAAGCTATGAAAATATGACAAAATAGTCATTTCTGAAAAATGTGGATTCGGATGCCACCGAGCACACCACTGGAAAGATAGTGAAAAATTAACAAAACTAGACTCAAGAATCACTTGATTCAGAGTCCGGATAAAGAAGATATGAAACTCCAAAGTTTCATAAAAAACAACTTTCGGGTTTCAAAACAGTGTGGCAAGGGTAATTGACAAGGGGCAAAATGGTCTTTTTAGACAAAATTGGATGCAACTGAGCATACCGATAGATATACTAGGAAAAATTAATGAATCTAGATTCAAGAATCACTTGATTCGGAGTCCGGATGAAGAAGATATGAAACGTCAAAGTTTCAAAAAAACCAACCTTTGAGTTTAAAATCAGTGCGGAAAGGGTACTTTACAAAGGGTAAAATAGTCTTTGCAGATAGAATTAGATGAAACCGTGAATACCGTTGGATAGACAAGCAAAAACTAATAAACTTAGACTCAAAAATTACTTCATTTGGAGTCAGGACGAAGAAGATATGAAGTCTCAAAGTTTCCAAAAATTAGACTTATTTTCCGGGTAAGAAATCTGGGCAGGAATAGTGTTTTAACAGCAAGCACCAATTAAATTTTTTTCCAGAATTGAGACTAAAAACGGACCCTTAAACGAGTTTTTCTGGAAAAACATGAAGAAGAAACCCCCCTTAAAATCATGTTTTCTAGCCGACTATGCAGAAGACACCAAAAAAAATATGATGTAAAGTCCCTAAAATGCCCCTTGAACAGCCTAGGTCAAGATGGACCCAAAAAGCTGCTACAAGCATTTTTTTTTTTTTTTTTTTCCAGAAACAGCCAGAACAGAGAGTAAAAACGGGCTAGTAGATGAATTTTTCTGGAAAAATACAAAGAAGAATAAAAAAAAAACGCAATATAGAATGCCCGAAATGCCCCTCCATGAAATCTGGTCATGGAGGTCCAAAAAGCTGCTAAAAAAAAACAGAAAGCTGAACTTTGCGATCAATTTCCGGCACCAAGACGACATTTTCTGGAAAAACACAAAAAAGAAACCCCCCCTAAAATCACGTTTTCTATTCAACCATGTTGAAAAAAGGAAATAAAACTGAATTAAAAAGTCTAGAATACCCCTAGATCAGAATATGCAACAAAAACGCAAAATGAAATCGTAGGAGGCTCAAAACACAAACGATAAGGTTTTGCCCGAAAACGACTATGCACGCAAACATAACTTACCTATTTGGATGCGCTACAATGGTTCATGGCTTAAAAATATAGCTGATGCAAAATCCGACCTCCCAACGGGCAAAAAGGCAAAAATGGACTTGGAATGGAAAACATGGAATCCAAAAATGTAAAATGGAGTCAAATGACCATTTGGCCCTTGGCCACACTTCATACAAGATTAATAAGACCCTATGAAAGAATAAAAATGGAATTCCCACACCCGATGCAACCATGGTGAAGCAATGACTTACGATTTTTTAAGATTTTCATAATATTTCATAAAGTTAAAAAGTTGCATAGAATACAATATATATGTCATTGGCTTCCGGCCTCATCTCATACATATCAAATACATTGAAAGGAGTGCACTTATGTATACATTACATACATGGAATCAAAGAATACAAATTTTGACATATAAGTCTACAAAATGACATTTCATGCTAACATTTGCATGAAATGGAAACTTGAAAGCTACACGACATCCAATGAATGCTAGGCTTCACGAACCAAGTCTTCGTACCTGAAATATGCCCCAGTATCGTAGGGGTGAGTAACATAAAGCTACTCGTAGGAGATGAGCATGCATCGACCTAACATTTTACAAATTTATCATCTTAAGGTGAAACATGTTAAAGGGGTTCATGGCACCTAACGTCTATATCAAAATAAGACTCAGGGAGCATCCTAAGCTACCTTAGAGTGTTTCTAGCATAAATCACATCATCTATGCCATTTAAACAATATGGAAGCACGTTATACAAAGTAACAAGATATAGGTTCTTAAAGGTATTAACTTGCAATCTCGAATACAGAAACTACTAAAGTGATCATGTCACTTAACGTCTATGTTCTAAATAAGTCTAATGAATCATCCTAGGCCATGCTGAACAATCAAAACGCAAATTACAATTTCAATGCAATCTAACCACATAAAAGCATATTATACAAGGCAACAAAATATAATTTCTTAAAGCTATCCGTTTGAAATGTAAAGCACCGAAACAACAGAAGTGGGTCATGCCACCTAACGTGTAAGTTATAAACGAATCAATAGGATCAATCCTAAGCTTTGTTAGAACGTCAAAACACGATTTTTCAATATCGATGCAATTTAACCAACATTGGAACTTCCAATACAACGCATAAAGCATAATTTCGCAAAGTTAACATCATGTAACTTAAAATGGAATGACAAATAAGAAACAACAAGTTGCAACATCATCTAGTTATCAACTTGAAAATGAAATGCGAAATCAAACAAAGTGAATACTCAGACGTCACGCCGAATCAGACCGACAACATAGTTACTTTAGGGTTACTAGCCCATAGGTAACCTCCCTATGTGCGCACTAGACTATATAGAGGGACTATCCCCCGTACTGGAACCACATTCTTGCCATAGTCAAACAACGACATCCCCAAATTTTCAAAATCAACAAGTTGTGCAACAATGCATATATCAACAGGAATATGCAAAATAATCAACTATCTACCCAGCACAACCAAATTTGGAAACCTATACAATACATGCTCTAAATCCACAACTAATATGCTAGGATGAATGTCGAATCTTCAGTGTGCGATTCGTTACACGCTATGCATGAATGATGATAAATATTAAGTGTGCAAATCATTACGCAAGATAACAATATATTCAATATTGAAAACATAAGTTCATGAGTGTAAATACAACAATAAGGTAGAACTTTAATTAAATCATACTAATTTAAATCCCAAGATTCTAAAACAACTTCTAATAGTCCCAAATTAATATATACTAGTAAACAAGTCATGGCCAATACAAATATCAAGTTAAAACCTTAATTAAGCTAATGGGACCACAAAATAGATTTTAATTAATTCTTTTAATTAAAATCTCTTGATTTTCAAACTTAACCAAATGCTCTCAAATTAACCTTTGTTGGAAAACATACCAAGAACTAATGTAATATCACATCACAAGTTTATTTCATTCAATTTAAGACCATGTGAATTAAACTTTCACTAAAGTTAAATATAAATTAAAAGTTGCAATTCTCATACAATTAATCCCAATTTAATATATGTGAACAACTATACCTAAGCTTAATTTTCTAGCATGCCACAATACAATTCCAAGTTGTATATCACCATCAGGATTAAATCTTAAACATGGAATTTAATTAAATAAAAGATTTTAAAACCTAACCGAATATTCTAAATCAAATATATGTGAAGCTATATGGCATGTAAATCAAGAATATCAAGTCGGAATTCAAATAGAGTGAATAGTGCACTCGGGGCAAATTAATTAATTAAATTAATTAATAATTACTAACTTTCAAAACGCCTCCAATCACTTTCAAATTCAACTATGTTAGAGAGCATGCTAAGGCCTAATTTAATATGCTAACTTATATTGATTTTAAGCTAGTTAAGGCCATGTGAATTAATCTTTCACCTAAGATAAATATTAAATAAAATCTTTAATACTTGTTCAAATTTCCTCAATTTAATATATGTCAATGACCATATTATAGAGTATTATATTACCATGCTCTATGTTTAAAACAAGTCCTAAGCAACCGGGAAAATCAAATCCAATACAAGAAAATTAAATAATAAAATCTCTAAATTTCATATTTAAGCATGCAATCAAGTTGTATAAGCATCAATAGCATGTTATATAACAAGAATTAAACCTATAACACCTCCTACCTCAATTTGAGATGAAAACCTCAAAGGCCTACCGAAAAAAAAGTGTTCCGAATCCACTGAAACCGAAGGGTTTTGTCGGGGACAACACGATCTATATGAATCCCCAAGAAGCCCCATGAAAATCCAAACTTGGCCTCAAACCCAAACTCAAAACTTGGCCAAAAATGGTTTCTAATAAGGGGTAATGGTAGAGCACGACGAGGCGAACAACAAATGCTAAGGCCGAAGGATTTCTACCAAGGAAATCAAGTGGAGGAGAAGAAAGAGTGAAGGCAGCCCCTTGGGCTCCCATGGCTGCCAGCCAAGAGGAGGAAGAAGGTCTGAAAATCTGATTTTAAAAATTAGGGCAACCTATTTATAGAAATCTCAAAAAGTGCCCCGAAAGGGCCTCGCCGGGTCCGGAAAAGTGGAATTTTAGCAAACGCATTCAAACGGCAAAACTCCATGAATGAAAAAGATTCAAAATGAGAAAATATGAATAACAAAAGAAACAGTGTCGAAAACCAAGTCCCGAGTAGAAAGTTATGCCCCGAACAAGTTCGGCGGTAACCGGGTCCAGAAACTCTAAAACTGGAGGAAAAACGACCAGAATGGAATTCTATGAATTTACAAGTTAACAAAAAGTAAAAATGAATCCTGTACGAGGATTCAGGCTCCAGACGAGACATTTTGCAATAATTTTCGTTAATTGCATAATGGCCTCTACAAAAAGGGTTAACTGCGAAACTTCCCCAGAATGAAAATATCTTCCAAAAGATATTTTCTTAGATGCCCCTGAAATAAAATATCTTCAAAAGATATTTATGAAAAATACCCCAAGAAATGAAATTAATTTCAAAGATTTATGCATCCATGCCCCTATGGGCACCGGGAGCAACCAGAGTACCTTCTTGCAAAAGTAAAGATACGTATTTCGTGGAAACCACTCACGATAAGGATACGTGAAGTCAAAAACCAACTCTGAGCTTGAAAAGTGAGGTTGTGCCAAAAATTGACAAACGGAGATAAGACGAAATAGGGAAAATGACAGAATAGGGAAAAGACGAAATAGCGCATAGTGCCCGAAAAACGAAAAATGCGAAAATGACTCGATCCTCAAAGGAAATTGTCAATCCACATGAAAGAGTCTCAGAAACCAATTCTGAGCACTCGAGATGACACTAAGCGGCACGAAATAGAGCTTAGAAAAGAAAATTAAACGAAAAAAATTCGTTCGTAAAATTTCAGGAAAAAGGAAAGGAAGGCAAATGATTGGGTCGTTACATTCCCTCCTTCCTTCCTCTTCCTCCTTCTCTCTCTAACTCTCTCTCTCTAAAATATATGACGTGATATATTTTTAACCCCCTTTTTCAACCTATAGTTGTATATTTATAAGCTCAATAAAATAACCCTAATCCCTTTTCCCAATCCAAGTCAACTTAAAAAAAAATAAAAATTAAAAATATTGAAAAGGTAACTTAAAATATATTCGTATATAATCTAAGTACATATTTATTAAATAAACAAAATATATACATCAGATTATTTATTAACACTTAAGCTACCATAATATTAAAAGGTAACTTAAAACATGATACGTTTAAAATTTATGTATATCCTTATTATATAAATATAAAATATATACATCAGATTAAATATTAATACTAAAGTTACCATAAAAGTAATTAATAAATTACTTTCCCTTTCATATATGTATATACATATATATCTATATATATATATATATAACTATCCATGAGTAATTATCCATACCCATTAAACCTCCCATCCAAATAGTCCATGTACCCTAATTAGTTGACCCATTACTACTAACCATAACCATAAATATAAAATACAATAAAATAAAACAAAACATTTAATCAAACACATCATTTAAGCACATAATCAAATTAAACAAATAAATACAAATAACACATAAGCAAAATACAAATAACACATAGACAAATAGTCAATTAATTATGTAACACTTAATTCAATTAAACACATAAGTAATTAATCAAATAATCAATTAAATAATTAAAAATAATAATAAATACCGAGACTATCCTTTTAAAAGTAGGGGTATTACACAAAATAACTTGAGCCGAGATCTTTAGGCTCTAGCCAACCTCAAGGTGCTCGAGCCTTTGACAAAAAGCTCGAACAGAATATGCCTCGAAATATGAAAAGACGTTTCAAAATTTTCATGTTGCCAGGGCCTCAAGCTAAAGCCAAAGAGCTTGAGCTAAAGTCAAATAACTCGAGCCTTTTCCCAAAAAGCTCGAGTCGAAGTACCAAGGCTCAAGCACCAACTCAAGGTGATCAAGCACTGTTAAAAAGAATCCAAAAAATATTCTAAGTGTTGATGAAAAAGACGCTTCGAAAAAGATTTGAAGAAATTTGGCTATGTATAGAAGTTGGGCTCGAGCGCCTTTCCAAATAGCTCGAGTCGAAGCTTCTAGGCTCGAGCCATTGTTGATAAGTTAGAACTTTAAGTTACGGGATTTGTTTTAATTATGTCAGATTTCATCCTAGACAGGCCCAGATGACCACAGAAGATCTAAAGCCCATCCAATCCTTATTAGAAGTCAAATCTTCTATAAAAGGAGGCACAAGGCCACAGAAAACCTCTCTTAATTCTCTTAGTTTTTATCTCAGTTTTCTATTCTAGATTTAGTGGCAGCTTTTAGGGTTTCTATAGTTTTTAATGTGAAGATCATGAGAAGGGAAGTGCAGTCCATGATGATGAAGACCACAAAAACATAGATGATATCTTGCGTCATCATGAGTAGCTAATTCCTCTCTTAGGGCATTGATGTAACCCGATCTGAGTATTATGGTTTGATTGTTCTAACTTTAGGAATTTAATGATTTATATATTTTGATGGCATGATTATAAGCAATTGAGTCACATCAATTGGTGTTTTAATGAAATAATAGTTTTTGAATAATTAATACCTTATCTTAGATTTAATTGTTCTTTAATTATTCTTAAACTATTCTTAATATACGAGATGGCGCATAAGGGCTTCTCGACAGTAAGAATAGAGGTTATGCAATGGTATTCCAATGTTTTTCATGAATGAATGTTTTCATAGGCTATGCCTAAGGAAGACAAGTTATACTACAACATTAGTTAGAAGTAGGTAGGTAGATAATTCGTGCTAACCGAAGATAGATTATTGTTAGTTGAAATTCATGAAACATCTTTCTTTAAAATCAAATTAAACGAATGTTATTAAGTTTAATTCATATGATATATAAATTGTTGAAATCCCGAGGTTAAATGGTTGACCAAAATACAAAGTTCGTGGTGAAGTCAATCCCTAAGACTCTCTTTCTCTGATCTCTTTACTTTAATTTAGTTTAATTTTATTTTATGTTCGTGACAAACAACCAATCAAACAATCTTTTCTCTCTGAATCAAAATTGGATTAATTAAGTACTTAAGTAAACACACATCTCTCTGTAGGTTCAACACCCTTAATATAGCCCAGATAAGCGCTGAAATATTGCACATTTTAGCCCTAATCTCGGGTATTTTAGGCCTTGCATCTATCTTGCTAACTCCTCGTCACCAAACCCAATTCTAGCGGTTCCCAGACTAATGGTGTTAACTGTGCTTAACTTCCCCAACTTGTGAACTTGCCCGAGCCTGGATTTGTAGGTGTCCTCAGTTTCTGCGTATTCCTCGGGTTTCCCATGTATAACGTGAATCACCCGCACGAGATTCCATTCGGTAGTCATTTTCTTGGCTCCGGCGGTTACCTCTTTTGCCTTTGTTTATTCTTTGTACTGTACATAT
This sequence comes from Cornus florida, assembly GCF_030987335.1. Classification (NCBI taxonomy): domain Eukaryota; kingdom Viridiplantae; phylum Streptophyta; class Magnoliopsida; order Cornales; family Cornaceae; genus Cornus; species Cornus florida. The sequence continues at coordinate 71,347,078 of NW_026775577.1, forward strand.
TTCGCCAGATCCCTCTTTGTGATTGATGACTCTATTTATTGTCTGAGAGTCCTGCAATCGTTAGTTGTATGGTCGTAATCCCTGTGAAAGGTGCAATACTTGCTTTTATCCCTTTACTCGAGGGGTCGTTTGATTAGTGGTGGAATAGGGAACTTTGCCTTATTATCTTGGAATAGTCTCGCCAGCGTCCTCTTTATAGGCATGACCTTCTTTTCGATCTTTAGTTTTTTCTCTGAAGCTGGGAAGACCGAGGCCCAGGGAGGCCTGGGATTATTAATTTTAGAACTTTTCTCCTTTGACTTTCCTTTTACCTAAATCAGGGTAAACTACAACCTTCGGTTTGCCTTATTCTCCTCTACTCGAATATAACTCTATCCTATGGTGTTGAGTGAGGGCATGTCTAGTGGCGAGTATTTGATCAGAGATGTATGAGACTTTGTATTCTGGATTATTGCAAATTTGAAGGCTTCAACGACTATTGGTTGATGGCAATCGAGTATGCCTGCTGCGTCCATGTTGAATCGCGTGTTGAACACTTTTAGGCTCTCACCCTCAATCTGTCTTAAAGCGAAGAGGTTGGAGATAGTTTTCTTTTGTTTCTTATTATTGCAGTATTGGGCTAGAAATACTACAAAAAAGTTCCTCAAAACTTGAGATGGATCGGTGGGGTCTGTTCTTGAACCATTCTATAGCTACCTTGGTCAAGATTGTCGGGAAAGCTTTGCACATGAGGCCATCGTTATGGGTGTGCATCACCATTTTCTGAGCATAGTGAGCGAAGTGATGAGTTGGATCCCCAGTTCCGTCAAATGGGGTGAAGGTAGGCAGTCTGAACTTCTCTAGAACATCCATTAACTCTATGTCATCAGTGAACGGGGTTTTGATGATCGAAGCGATGAACTCCCTCACTTTCTCCTCTGGGGTTTGTACTCTGAAGCCCTTGAACAACTCCCCTGCAGTGCCAAGGATCATAATGTTGTTGGGCTCGAATCTATACCCATTCCTTTTGCTAGACTCGGCTTAATCTTCCATTAGCCTACTTTGGTTTTGTTGTAAGCTTGCAAGGATAGTGACCTCCGCTCGAGGCTGGATCCCGTCTTGCTAGGGATTCTGGCCTTGTAGGTTGTTGGGATTCTACTAGTTGGTCAGTAGTTCCGGTGCCTGGATAGGGTCTGCTGGGTTTCGTCCTATAGGTTGTTGCGCTACAGGCGGTGGCAGCGGTGCCATTAAACAATCGATGTTTTCCTAAAGAGCTTGATTCTGTTGCCGAAGAAGCTGTAACTATGCTGCACTATCTTCGTTAGTTTTTCTCAGCGTCTCGAACTGCTGGGTGAACTCTTCTCTCATCTTTTGCATGAGCTCCGCATACTAGCACTGAATTGCATCGATTCTTATTGTCATGCGGGAACGATGTCACATATATCAGACTATAAAAATTTATGAGAAACTTGTTGTTTTCCACAGACGGCGCTAAAGTGTATGTGCAAAAATCCGTTAACTTGGAAAAGTCAAAGAACCTTGCAATACTCTTAAAAATAAGATGACTAACAAAAAACAATGTTTAGCAAAGAAAATTGCTTATCTTTATTAGGAGGACTACGCCTTTATTTATAATGCTTTACAGAAGTTGAATCTATCTAGGACTCGCATTGCTTATCCTTCAAGAATATTCCTTACAGTATTTGTTTCCTTATAGTACAAGTTTACATAAGGTGATTACTATGAATAACAATCCTTCTTCGAATTGAATTACACAATGATGATGGGCATGCGTACTGAGATTGGCCAACGTTACTGGACCTGAATTCTCTTGGCAAGCCCAGCCCAGCCCGCTGCTCTCGGCCCATTGGGCCCTATCTTTGGGCTTGGATCCAAGTGGGCTATTGAATAGTCAACTTACTCCTTGGTGGCCCCCTCATGCTGACATATCATTTAGTTATTGGTGGGGAGTATTTCAAGAGTACATAAAGATAATCCATATAGCCGCCCCAGTTGTATAGGATACAACACATTTACTTCAATAATGCAACGCTGCAACACCTTTACTTCAAAGTTGCATTCTCAATATAATAGTGTTGTATTTTTAAAATAAAAGTATTATATTTTCAATGGCATAATATATTATGTTATATATATATATATATGTTGGTCCTAAGAAACCTATCTTGAGGTTTGCTCTTTTAATGACAAAATGCATGTAAAATGGTTTAATGAGCAATTTGATAATGGTACATTAATATGTTGGGGCATGGTCAAGTGCAAGTGAAGATTAGCATGTGGTGGATGTTTAGTCAATGAATTATCAATTGATAAAGGTACATTGCTCACAGAAATTCTCAAAGAAGTCAATGCAGCCCTTGTAGGTTGTGAATTCTGTGACAGCACTTATATTCTACCTACAGCACTTGTTAGGGGCATTTTAGTCTTCATACATATTTCAATATTTATACGTCAATTGTCTGAGAAGCTACATTGTGTATGTGAGCTCAAATATTCAATGTGACAGACCAATTGAAGTTGCAGCAGTGTGCTTTAATCTTTCTGTCAAAAGGAATATGCAAGGGTATTTGTGTAATTCTATGTGAGGTTGCACATTGCTGACACGTGCACTATGGTCCTGGAGTGAGAGACTAGGGTCAACTTTACAATTCTTGGGGCTCAAGATCAAAAAGGCATTTCTGATATATATATATATATATATATATATATATATATATGTATGTATATATATATATATATGTATGTATTGATATTGTGAGCTATAAAATGCATGTTATTCAAGGTGAGTTGGCAAGGGGCAAAATTGTACAATCATCACTACACTGTTAGAATACCTTTTCTCACGGATTGGAGGATCTCAGCTCAATCCTATCCATTTGTTTTAGGGCTGCATCATCAAAGGGTTTGAGAATAAAAAGCAATGTTATAGCTGCTGCTAGGTTTAGGGCCTAAAAATACATTTCTAAAGCTGTGAGTGAGGCTGCTCTTGAGTGAAACGTGAAGAGATGTTAAATGAGTGTTTCTGAGTGTTAATTCATATATGTAAGCTCATTTTAATATAAAAAATTATCATGTTTAAGCTGAACTTGTGAAGATCTGCAACACTGATGCTGCAACGGAAATGAAGCTGCTGTCAAGGCTGATTTGAGGGTCAAGTTTGGTTTAAGAGGCTTAAGGTGCTTAGTGAAGGTTGAAGCAATTTTAATACACCTATATACATCTGCTGAGATCAGGTATAAACTCAAATATACACAACTTCAGAATTTGGTACCCTAGAGCTTGATATTTGAGTATTTTGAGATGAAATAGCTGTTATGGTCTACTTTCTTGATTTAATATGCTATAAGACTTTTGTTTAACATCTGAGCATAGTTAATTTGCTGATCTGGAGCTATTAAAATTGGATTTATTTCAGAAAGTTGGTTAGTTTCAGTATTGACCCTAAGAAGCACACTTAACTAAGGTTTTAACCTTGTTTTTGTTGAAATTGGTGAACTGATTTGTGATACCATGGTTCAATATCTGTTATTTTCATTTGAACATGAGTATATTGATTATATAAGTCTGTGAGAAGCTGAACAAGTACTGAACTGGGTCAAAATTCCAGAACTGCCCTTAGAATCATGTTGTTGTTGTCCTGAGATTAAACAAGTCTTGTGTGTGCTGTGAGATTCTGAATTTTGCATTAAATAGTTTTACCTTGCTTGGCTCTTGAATCTAATATGGTAATCAAGTGTAAAGTACTGTTTGGGAGGTGAGATTGCTAAGGTTTGAACTGAATAGAGAAGCTACATTGACAGTGTTGCCTATTGCTGCTAGTTGAAATTATTCTGCAGAAATTGGTTTCTAACAAGTTTTGGGGCTGAATTTGATTTGTCTAATGAAGTACTTGAACTCTATACTTTTGTGAGAAGATGAACCAAATATAAGAGAATATTTTCCAGGCTTGAAACCTTCTAGAATACCATTTATACCCTCGGTTCAGAGGCATCAAAGTGGCACCAAAACAGATCCTGTGTTGAGCCTATTTATTACTGATTTATATTGAAATGTCTTAATCTTGCTGAGCTTATTGAAGATTATGTTTGTGCAAGTGTATTGTGATTATATGAAGCTGTAAGAACCTGTATTTGATCAAGGCTCAGGTGTTGTGACATAATTACCCTTAAGAGCTTAGAAACTAAGGTTTATTGTTCTCCAAGCCTATGTGAACTGAAATTGTTATTTCTTGCTCTATTCAATGTTGTAACCTGTTGAGCAAGTTTGTTGTGTGATATCAAGGCTGTGAATATAGAAGAACAGTCAGTGTTGAAGCTACAGGGTGATTTGACAGATTTACCCTTGTCTAAGGGTTTGAAGCTTTATGTGTTGAAATTGTTGTAGACTTGCAGTTCACTGTCTAAGTTTGATTTGAGCAAGTTTATTGTGCTTATCCAAGGCTGTGGAAACCTAGTGTGATCTTCATTGAAGCTGCATTGTACTCTGAAGCATTATCTCACTAATTGCAGTAGTGTAAAAGCTAGGGTTTCATCTTATTATGTACTTTGTGCTGTGTATTCAATTTTATCTTGTGGTGCAGCTGAAGTATCCTGTACTTGGTGAATTGACACCTCATTCCATTGTTGACTTTGTTGTTGAGGGCTTGTGAGTCCAACAGGGTTGCTTAGGGCAGGGGGAGTGCTTGTATGCACATTGTTGAAGCTTGTGTGTGTGTAAAAGGAGTGAAAGTCAGTGTCCTAGCTAGTACAAGGTGTGTAGAAAGTGGGGCAACTGAGTGAGTAACTATTACATACAACAAGTGAAGATGAAGAGCTAGTGTGTGTGTAGTGGGTGTGAAAGTCAATGTTCTTACTTGTACAAAGAATGTACTGAGAGTGAGACAGTTGAGTGTGTAATAACTTACATCACCTAGTGGAGCTTTTATTGGCAGGAGCCAAGAACCAAGGTTTTTCCCTATTAAGAGGGTTTCCTTGTAAATCTTATGTTGTGTTGTGCTTTGGTTATTTGTCTTCTCTAGAGTGTGTTTTGATCTAGAAGTTTTCTTGAAAAGAGGAAAGAATTTACTTAGACCAATTCACCCCCTCCCTCTCTTGGTCTAACAATATATATATATATATATATATAAAGGCAGATGATATTCACTTTCCAGTTGTATTTTTCTTCTAAACTAAATGACAAGAAGGTCCCTGAACTCATTAATGTATCATCCTTATTTTATAATATCATGATTACCCTTTATACTATAAATTTTATTTCATATTTACTTTCTTTAGTAATTTTTTTTTTTTTAGTCATGTCAAAAGAGATAATTTATTCAATAGAAATAAATTTTATTTTGGGTCATGTCAAAAGAGATCATTTATTCAATATATATAACTTATTTTTTGGGTCATGTCAAAATATTCAATAGATATAACTTTTTTGGGTCCTATCAAAAACATAATTTATTTAACTGAAAAAACTATTTTTTTGGTGTCCTTTTTTTGTGTTCTATAATATAATTTATTCAATAAAGATAGCTGTTTTTTTTTTTTTTTTTTTAATTATTTCTCTCTTTTGTTTTTTAGTCATGTCACAAGAAATAATTTATTTAACAAAGATAGCTTCTTCTTTTTCTTGTTCTTTTTTTTTCTATTTTTTAAGGTTTGGTAAAAATAGATTTTCTTTTTCAACTTTTTTTTGGGTTTTTTTAAAAAAATTTGAGGAGTATTTTATTTTTGGGTCCAATCAAAAGAGACCGAAAACATTATAAGGGCAATTGTATAATTTGAAAATATAAAAAATAAAAAATCATTCACGTGTAATGTTAGGATTAGAAGTATCATTTTTATTTTTTTAAAAAATTAGAGTGCATATGTAAAAAAGTGAAGTGATCTTTCATATACATGAGTGGAGTGATTAATTTGGAATGAATTCAATAGTTACTCAATTATGTTAGAAGTGGTGGGTACCAATCACATGATATCATTGTGATCTCATATAGTAGGGATCCACCACCACACTCACATAAATCAAATTCGGTAATTACCGAATTCAGTCCTTAATCATTATTCCAAACAATTACTTCAAGAATAATATATATATGTATGTATGTGTGTGTGTGTCATTTTCCTTAGAATGCATACATTATATTTCCTTCTTTTTACTTGTTACACCAGCAAATTTAATAAGGCTATGTTTAGTGGATATAAAATTGGAATTTTGAAATTGAAATCGGAGAAAAGCAACTTAGAAAATTGAATCAAAATTTTCTCCAATTGCAATAACCTACTTAAACTAAATTAATTTAGGATTGAAAAAAAATTCAGCACAAATTTTAAACTAAACTTTCTCTAATTTCAAATCAAAGGTACCATAACATAACATATTGCAAACAGAATTCAGATGTTATATCATTCCAATTACCACTGCAATAAAGCATTTTAATCAATGAAAAATGATTTCACTACTTCAATCGTACAATTCACAAGTAATGATATAAAATAAACATTGCATATTAAAAAGTCAAAAAGTGAAGGTTGAAAAAAAAAAGCACATGTCTATGTAGCTCTAGTGAGTCCGTGACTTTACTACAGTGCCTAATAGTGCCTACAATTACTGAACCCAAAAAAAAAAAAAAAAAAAAATGAAGAAGTGCCCGGAATATAGCAATACTAAATAAGAAAAGAAATTATTAAAAAATAATAATAGGTAAAAACGAAAGTTCAGATTTAAGGGTCGTAAGCATGGATACGTTATTATATAGTTCAGGACCAATAGTCTTCGGACAATCTCTAATGAATTTATAAGTAATTATGTCATAAATGTTTAAATATTTTAAACTCTTTTTTTTTTTTTTTTTAGGTGTCTAATGATAATTAGCTGAACCAATAGTTCTGTTTTTATATTCTAAGAATTCTAATTGTGAAAAAAAAAAATAAAATAAAATTTTGTCATACTAGTTACTATTAGTTTGTTGGCTTTCTTCCCTCCAGTGGAAGTTCCTGGTCGAGTTTTGACAAAGCCAAGAACTTTTTTGATCTTCTCAATGCTTCTTTCAAAACCGAGAAAGCTTTGGAATACTCGCTACATGAACTGTGTGTGAGTTTGCAGTGGTCAACTGAGGGAAAAAAATTACCCTAAAATAATAGACTTTGGACACATTATTCTGAATTATACTGTACCCCACGATACCATTAGCATTTTCATAGGCCAATCGGTGTGACATCATTGAAAACCTTATATGCCTTTTCATATATATATATATATATTGAAACTGTTTACATGCTCACCAGGTGTGTAAAAAATTTATGCACGAATTAAATCTTAATATTTGAATATAAAAACATAAATTACTTTTTTAATTATCTATGAAATCTGAAAATTAATACTTAGAATGTGCTTACATTTTCCTTCATATTTTCTATGTATATATGTACAAACACACTAGCTAAAATACTCGTTCATTTATTGAAAGACCCAAAAAGAAAAAATGTTAAAAAAGCAAAAACTTTGAATAAGTAATAATTGACCCTTAATAATTTTCTAGTTTTATATCACTTTTTCGTACTAGTGCTAATTGACTACTTGATAATATTCTGAGTTTTCATGTTAGAAGAAAATTCAGCAATCAATGCATTGATGTTAATCCCTCAACAATCTCATTAGGAATGGGAAGGTCATATCACATACCACCAAATCCATGAGCATCAGCAGAAAAGAAAATGTGTGTGTGTGTGTGTGTGTGAATTAATGGCAGTAAACCCCTTTCAACTATTATCAAGTTGTGCAAATAACCTCCTCAGTTTCAGGGCCCTAAACTAGCAGAAGTTGCAATGAGACACTGTTAGTGTGCCGTTGATAACAGTCTAAAGGCATAGAAACCCAAAATCCAAAAAGTGCATAGAAACCCAAAATCCAAAAAGTGCAGTACTTGCATAAAATTGAATAAATCTAACAACCAGTCGCTGATAACTGAACCAAATAAATTAAGTGCTCACAATTTAATCAAATTCATGCACTTTGAGGTCTCTTTACTTGTTATGTAGAAAAAATGGGAGAGAGAAAGAACATTGCCTACAGTAACACAGTCACAACCCACTCAGAAAACAAAAACCTTACATGAATATATTATGTTGCCAAGTGAAAAGATGACTGATGAGAGAAGTGTCAATTCCAATCATCTAGCAGTATTCTTCAGTGCCGCGTACTTATCTCTGTACAATTTGTTCTTTTCCCAGCACAGTTGAACGAGAGGCGGGGACACGAGCACGATAACTCTGTCAGCACAACCTTTCTACGCGTCTTCTTTCCTTCCTTGGAGAAGCCCAGCATAAATTTCAGGACTTATAATCACAGAAACAAATTTTAGTAAGGAGATTCGTTGGCAGGACTATCAGCATGCATGTCCATCAAGGAGTCATTGGAGCTGGGGGCATTGGAATCCCTGTTTTGATGATGAGCATGAGTTGCTTCGTTGCGAGGTCCATTTCCAGATAGCATAACATTATTTGAATAGTAAATGATATTGCTGAAGGTTCCGATGAACAGGGCTGGATAGAGCATTTGAGAAAACGGAGTTCTTAGCTTGGTGATCAGAGTTCCCTGAACGAAGTCCATGCCCAGCCGTTACTGGACCGAATGAATTAGAAGAAACTGGGATGCCTGAGTTACTAAATTGCATTACAGTTTGAGAGAGTTGGTGCTGGAAAGGCAGCCTGGGGAACACTGGAGGTTCCTCTGCCCCAAACTCGACCTCATTCTACAATGATGTCAGGAAAATAGTTAAAGGATGTTCCACCCATTTGCTATTGCATCTTTAGGAACAACCCCCCACAAGAATCCAAGTCATTTAAAGATCCCAGAACTAAAAACACAAAAGAAAGAAATTAATAAACTCTACCTCATCAACAATCAAAAAGCATAAATGATCTCATTTCTTTTGTACCAAGAAGAAAGACATCGTTTCCTGAAATCCTAAAAAGATCAGAAAGTGTGTTACTTGCCACACTCGGGCGAATAAAGATGCTTATGCTTACTTTCATCAAATTTACAAATTTAGACTAGTTATCATTACATAAAACCAAGTGCTGAAAAAATACACTTGGCCCTAAATTCCTGTAATTTTTTTGCATTGCTACTCCAACTGTTGTTCCCACTAAAGAGAACAATTAAGAATTTTATTATTGCAAAAAATAAGAATAAGAATCAATCACACCTTTGCTGCACTTGCAGCTTTTACATTACTGCACCAAATATCAAAAACACAGTCACCTCCCAATTTATCACTTCCAAAAGCCAACGACAATATAGCAAACATACTATTCACCTTAACCGGAGGATTTGCTTGCATCACTCCACCAAGATCCTCCATTCTTTCTTACTATGAAATCTCTGCTTCCCCACCAGCAAGACCGCTCTGTTGTCACACCATAATGATCAATTCAGCTTCACTTTGAATGTGATTTTCTTTAAGTTCTTACCATATTAACAGCAGTCGATTAAACATACATTAAATTTATGCCTGGACTCTAGGCAGGCACGGACCTGGTTGAGGACCAGCGGAGCTGAATTTCTTCCTATTTGCATTATTACCTATACTTTTTATTAAAATTAATAAAATGCCCCCTCTCAATTGATAAAAATACCACACTTCACATTCTTGCCACCACTATTTTTTGGATCCAAAAGATAATTATCTCTTTTCACTCTCTACCATCCGCCACATTCATGATTCTTTCTCACACACTTTCATATTCCCACTCAATTTTTAAAAATACCCACTATATATATTATTGCATTAAAAGAAAGTAATGTAAATCGAATTTTCTTATTTCTTCTGATCCCACATTTATGGTAATCTAGAAAGCATAGACACGGTTAAAAGATCAAAGAATCTAAGTCAGACAAGTCACAAAAAACTAAATTATTATTTTATTATTTTATTTTAAAAAATTATCTTTAATTTTTTATATTCTTCAACCATGCCCCCACTCAAAAAAATTCTTGAGTCCGTCACTGACTATAGGCATCTAAATTTTTTAGAGCTGGTATCCTTGTCTTCGTTACATGTTTCACCTTTTTCCTTACATCATACGAATTGATGGCTCTTGCTAGGTGACTTTCCATAGATACTCTCAAAAATCTCAATACCCGGTGACATAGCAAATGATATGTGGAAGTCACTTTATATGAATACAGCATATGACATCAGTTCATTAAAATCCATAATGGCAATCTAGCAATTCTCTCACACTGCGACTGATGTATAAAAATTAATATGACCATATATGATCAAGATCAAGAAATATTCGGTTCATCCTTTATGTCATCCAAAAAAAAAAAAAATGTCTTCCTTTTCTCTTGCATTATTTGTCATACTCCATGAGGATGTGTTCAGCTCTTAAAATGGCCCAGGTCACCTATTTCAAAGCAATGACGAGAAGTCCGATTTGTATCCTTACTGAGGGATTACCAATTCCATAACCATCATAGTCTTCACATACAATTATATGAAAGAGAATTCAAATGCAACTTCAGTTCAGCCTTACAGACTCCTTGTATATAAGTTCAAACTCATGCCCATGAAGCAGTTGTGCTTATGAAACCACATGAAGCTCCCTGAATTTCAAGGAAAACCGAACCCTACAAAGCATGCATCTAAGCTGAAATTATTGTTAATTGCATGACGAGGGCCAAATAGAAAATTAAGTTACATTTGTTGTTTGAACAGAGTCCTAAACAAGTTCTAAAATTATACCCTTTTACTATTGTATCAGCCATCTCATTTATGTTAATATACATAATCATATTAAAAGCTTTGCATACCAATATTTAACCAGCTCTAGTTACAATCACTCAGTTCTACAATAAGAACTCGCAGACTAGGCTTCATATTATATGAGGTGAACAACGTGAAGACTTTGGTTCATCATCAATGTTATTCACGAAAAAGTTAATAGCCAAATTCCTGAGTCATTTGACCACTCCACTCATAAGATCTCGCAGAGTAGGCAAGGGGGAGAGAGAGATTTACATATCACCATTCACCAGTAAATTTCACTATCATTAAACTTTTTTATCATGAAAATCAAACTACAAAATATAAGCGTTCCCTCTTGAACACTTTCTAATATACTTTTACTTTACCCAAAAAAAAAAAAAAAAAAAAAAAAAAAAAAAAAAGAGGAAAAGAAAATCGAACTATAAAATAAGGGAAAAATCATAAAACATAGGTACATAGGGGTCGTAAAAGAAGTAACGGAAGGTGGTCGATTCCTTATAGGGATAATCGCATAGCTCAATGTAGATAAAGGCTTCGGAAGAAAGGCTTCCACAGCGAGAACTTCCAGATATAGTTGAGTGCCTAGAACATCGGTCAGGGCATGGATGTTCTTATTTGGGCTACTGTACTGGATTTATATTCTTAATTGCATGGTGTGGAATATATATGCAACTGCAGCCAAAGACAAAATTTACAGAAGCGATTGATGGAGATTTTTTAAATGGAAGCTAAATAATTTTGATAGGCTGGCCTATATTTCTTAGTTCAATAGGACTCCTTATAAGCGATGTTATAAAAATACAAAAAGAAACAGCACAGTTTGATCATTGTGAATATATTATAGAGCACAGAAGAGACAACTAAGTTAAAATAACAAAAATATTATATGGATGTAATGTATGAATCTATGAAAAACCAAAAAACAAATTATACTTAAAAAATTGCAAACTAACCTGCAAATAAGCAATTATATCAACACTAGTCACTCTTGATCCATCTTCTTGTTTCCTCAAAATCCAATCATAGAGTTTCTCCTGCAACCAAAAAAGGAGTTATATAGAAGTATACCATGTAAAGGCTAAACCAAACAGTTTAACCTACCGAAACAAACAATGAAAGCATAAGTATAAGGCCGAGCACCTAATTGAGTTACATCTGGAACGTATACAACATTGAACTGTTAGGATATGTGTGCCCTAGCATAGCAAATTCTAATTTTGGATTGTAAAAGTCATGGTTTCTTGTCTGGATATTATTATTAAAGCATTATACAATTGGTGAATGGAATGTATTATTTTTCGATTCTTTATGGAATTGATGGTGTCCGCTTGATTACAAAATATATTTATATATGTATGTAATGGCAATTAATACTATGATATAAATTAGTAATCATAAATGGTTTAAAGTCGGTAATTATGGATGGACATTTAATTAGTTAAGACTTAAACCGAGTCCACGATAGATTGAGATATATTGCGAGAGCTGTCGTATGCAATTGCTCTCTATCACAGTCATGGCTTTTGACTCTCAAGCATGAGAGAAGTATAGACTCTTTTATTAATTAATAATTACTTTGATTTGCTCGGCGGATACCTCGGGATCCTTAGATCGACACTTTGGGTAGTTATGTAATTAATAATTAGAGGTCTATATTCTCAATATTTGCATCAGTGCTATTTGTATTTATTTTGTTTTGATTATGGTTGATCACAAATTAAATTCGAAGGCCTTCGTATGTTTTAGACAAATGTTTTATATATATATTTATTTAATAAATAATAATTATTTTTTGTCAAATAAATATTTTATTGTGATCGAGCCGGAAATAATCAAAGGTAACAAAATAATTATATTAATTATGTTGTCGGATTGATGGCTTTAATTATCCGATAAATAATTAAGCATAGAGGGGTCAAAGTGCAACATTGACTTAGAGGTTATTTACTATTTAATTGGAGTGCAATTAATTTCTTTTAGTGGAGTAGAAATTAATTTATGAATTAATTGAATTGGGTCCATGGTTTAATGGACCGGACCAATTATTAATTTATAAGAGCCAAGAAAATAGTAAGCCCAAAAGGATTCTCACCAATAGCCCAAGTTGATATTGGAGTCATGTTAGGATTGAGAAAGTTGAATTAGAGATGGAGAATGATTTATTGTTTCCTTATTCTTATTTTATTTTGCCTATATATACATGAGTTCATGTATATTTTAGGGGTGACTTGGAGAACAAGAAAAAGGAATACACTTTCTCTCTCTAGATTTTAGGGTTTTGTTTCTCTTCTAAAGGAGGCTACCACCAGCCTAGATTCCAAGGTCATTCATCAAGGCATATTGGTGATTCCTAAAGGGAAGATAATAATCAAAAAGAAGGAGAAAGGATCTTGCTAAAGGGATCTACAATAAGTGAGAACATTCACTTTAGAGGAAAGTTCAAAAGGTTTACTCAGACCTTTGATGTGAGTATTCAATCTGTTTATTGAATTATGCATCATCTTTTATTTATCTTTGCATAAAACTTGTCTCCATGTAATGAATCAAGATCTATGATTGCAAATCCCTCAAAAAGTTTTAAAAATTTGCACGTTTCCCATCATGAACATCTATGAAGAGTAGACACGGATACAAAAATGGGGATGACATAATAATCATACGACAATACAATTATTTTTTAAAAGAAGTGGGATAAGGATACGACGCGAACACAATATATATGTATGTACGTATGTACACTGTTTGTATGAATTGTTTGTTTGCAATTGATTAATGCTTATTAAACTAATATTAAATAAAAAATCACACAAACCAAGCATAAAAAATAAAAGCACGTAAACTGATAGAATAAATCATAATTATCTTTGTGGAAAACTCAACCGGAAAAAAGCACGGAGCTTAGTCCAGAGCTCAACCATGGCTATCACTAAGAAAAAGTAGAATTTTCCCACCCAATCCAGTCTCTACTCCCTAGAAATACCAGCTCATTGATTTACTTTTGACTTCCAACATTCTCACAAGTTCTACAAACCTCATTACTTCCATACTTCCACTTGATCCTCAAACAATCCACTTGCAAGTCCAACCACTGCATCTTCAGTGCATTCACTCAACGTGATTGGTCTAACAACTCTTACCTGTATAGTGAATACCAACTGATACCCTTAAAGGTATGAAATGGATATGAATAGAAATATAAAAAGAAAAATGAGATAATTATGTAAAGGCTTGAATGGTATATATTACTCATTCACAACTCTAGTATTTATAGATAAAAAGAGCACATACTCATATTAGAAGAAAGGAAACTAAATCAAATCTAAATCAAATCACAACATATTCTAAAGTATGTTATATGGCATATTCTATAGCATAGTCAAATCTCTACTATTATGGTAAGTCATTCCATAAATCGTGCTATCATATATGCTAACATATGCATAGTCAAATATCTGTTATTATGGTAAGTCGTTCCATTAATCGTGGTATCATATATGCTAACACTCCCCCTCAAATTGGTGCATCCAACTTGGACAACACATCTTCAAACACGGTCTTGCTAGCACCATTCTTCAAAATCTACAAGTTGTTGAGTGCAAATCTGACTAGATTAAAAATGTCGATTAACAAACCAAAAATGTCTCCTCAGACCACAAACAATTAATAATGTCTCCTTAGACCGTAAACAACCAATCACGTCTCTTCAAACCGTAAACAACCAATAATGTCTCCTCAGACCGTAAACAAACAACAATATGTCTCCTCAGACCGTAAACAACCAACAATGTCTCCTTAGACCATTCCTCTTCACATGTTTAAAACATGTAGATGGAAGAATCAACAATGTCTCCTCAGACCATTCCCCTTCATACATATGTTTAAACAATGTAGATGAAAAAATCAACAATGTCTCCTCAGACCATTTTTGAATAGGTGTTGTCAAACTCGCAACACCCTTATTGAGGTCGGATCACCCTGCCTACCCAAAACCTCCCAGATTGGCGATCTCACCTTAGACAATTCCCGAATGGGTGGTGCTGAACTCGCAATACCCTCATTGCAGTCGAACCACCCTGGCTCTGATACCAAGTAGAAATATAAAAAGAAGAAAAATGAGATAATTATGTAAAGGCTTGAATAGTATATATTACTTATTCACAACTCTAATATTTATAGATAAAAAGAGCACATGCTCATATTAGAAGAAAGGAAACTAAATCAAATCTAAATCAAATCACAACATATTCTAAAGCATATTCTATAGTATAGTCAAATCTCTGCTATTATGGTAAGTCATTCCATAAATCGTGCTACCGTATATGCTAAAATAGGCATAGTCAAATCTTTGTTATTATGGTAAGTCATTCCATTAATCGTGGTATCATATATGCTAACAATATGAATCAACTGTTGTTGGTCTTAAACAATCTTCAGTAATCTGAACTTAAGAACAACATATACATGTTTCATCTGAACTCCCAACCTCCCCAGTAGGTGTATTAGTGCTTAAAGCTGAAAGAAAATGTGTCTCCAGTGCAAGGCTGATTTGTTTTCAGTCAAAACAATTTCAAACTCAAATTGATCACCATATGATCTTATCCCAATCTTGATCAAATACGATTAACACTGTCTTGATCAGTTCAAAAAGTAAAACTCACCAAAAACTTGACTCAAAATTAAATAAAATTACAACTCGATTGTTTTTGACTTTGTCACAATTTTTGCCAACAAATACACTAAGCCCAAAAAGATCCTAATAAAAAACTACGAGTCTATGACAAATAAATACTTCTATGAATCTATCAAATATTCTATATTTCTAGCTTATAATATTAAAATCAAATGAAAAATAATTGGGCACGGACTTTGGACCAAGTTAGACCATAAAATAAATTCTGCCTCAATTCTCCTTCTCTACGACAGTCCAGGTATTTGAAACCATTGTTATTCTTTTAACAATTGTACTATGATATTATATACTAGAATTACTTCATTTTAATGTTCAAGATGTGTCAAATGGCAAGTATGTCACAAAAATTAAATACAGATTCTAAAAAAAAAAAAAAAAAAAATATGTTTACCTTTAGGAAGTAAAGGCGCGAATCCATATAATAACTTGACAAAAAAAAATATTTGACCAGTAATAGTACCCTATATGGATACAACTCCTTTAAAATATTATATATATATATATATATATATATATATATATATATATATATATTTTTTTTTTTTTGATAAGTAAAATGTATTAGAACGCATTCAAAAGGGGAACGCGTCCCAAGCTATACACAAAAATAGAACCTATGAACTCAAAGAGCCCAAGAAGTCCACAATATTCTCAAAAAAAGAAAAATCTCTCCCTCAACCCCAACAAAAAAGGGTACAAATAATAGAAAATTTCAGCGCTCCAATAGAGGACTCATTCCCATCAAAAGATCTTCTATTCCGCTCTTTCCAAAGGCTCCACCAAACGCAAAAAAGGGTCACCCTCCAAAAATCTCTAGCCTGAGTCCCCACCCATTGGCCCCTCCAAATATTAAGCAACTCTCGAGAAGTCCGAAGCATGACCTAATGGATGCCAAACAAACCAAACATAAGACTCCAACAATCATAAGCAACAAGACAATGCAGCAGAAGGTGATCCACGGACTCCCCATAACACTTGCAAAGACAAACACCAGTTAACAATGATATGTCTTCTCTTCCTCAAATTGTCCAAAGTCAGAATCTTACTCCAAGCTGCAATCCACATAAAAAAGGCCACCCTAAGAGGCGCCTTAGAAAGCCACACCGTCTTCCACCACGGGAAGGGCAAACCATGAAAACCAGAGAAGCCCACAAAGAAGGACCGGACCTGGAACGTCCCTTGTGAAGAAGGCACCCAAATCAGGGAATCCGCACCAGTGCCATCCAACTCCTGTCTATACAAAAGGGCCAGCAAACCAGTGACATCATCCAACTCGCAATCTTGAAAAGATCGCCGGAATTGCACATCCTAAGACAACGTCTCGCTATCAAGACGATAGCAGTCAGCAACCATAGTATGTTTGTCAACAGCAATCCTGAACAGTCTTGGGAACAAAAGAGCCAAAGGCCTATACTCACACCAGGAATCCTCCAAAAACCGGACAAATCTTCCATCCCGAGCTCTGAATCTAATATGTTTGGAGAATTCATCCCACCCCTTCCCAATGGACCTCCACATCCCGACACCATAAGCAGCCCTGACAGGCCTAGCTGACCACCCCCCTCTTTCCTCCCCAAAATGACAAGAAATGACCTTTCTCCATAATCTATGTCTTTCATTGCCGAACCTCCAAAGCCACTTGCCTAGGAGAGCATTGTTGAAAGGGGCCAGTCTCCTAATTCTGAGACCACCTAACGGAAGAGGCTTGCAAACCTGCTCCCATTTGACAAGATGATACTTAAATTCCTCCCCATGACCACCCCAAAGGAAATTACGTTGGAGCATTTCCAGTCTTCCAACAATAGATGCTGGAACCCGAAAAAGCGAAAGAAATTATGTTGGAAGGCTTGACAAAACACTCTTCACTAACGTAACTTTACCACCCTTGGAGAGATATTGCTTTTTCCAACCAGCCAATCTTTTCTCAACCCGCTCAATCACCGGGTCCCAACTTCCCACCCTTATAGCCGAGTCCCCCAGTGGCAGACCCAAGTATGTAATAGGGAAACGTCGCGTCCCACATCCTAAAACAGCAGCCAGAGAATCCACTTCCTGAACCTCCCCCATAGGGACAAGCACACATTTACCTACGTTGACTTTCAGACCAGAGACAGCCTAAAAGCAAACCAAAACACATCTCAAATACTGCAACTGGGACACCTCTGCCTCGCAGAAAACAATAGTGTCATCCGCAAAAAGCAGATGAGAGATCTCCATCTGCTGAACCGAGTCAAGGCCAATCTTGAAGCCCCTAATGAACCCCAAATCCATAGCCCTTCTCATCAACCTACTAAAGGCCTCCATGACAATAATAAACAAAAACGAGGAAAGAGGGTCCCCCTACCTCAAGCCGCGAGAACTGCCGAAAAACCCTGTAGGAGACCCGTTAACCAAAACCGAAAATCTGACAGTGGAAACACATTAAGTAATCCATTTCCTCCATCTCGCTCCAAAACTCATCCTCTCTAATAGATAAAATAGGAAATTCCAACAGACATGATCAAAGGCTTTTTCAATATCCAGCTTATAAAGGACACCAAGAACACCACTACAAAGTCTAGAATCCACGCATTCATTGGCAATGAGAGCGGAGTTCAGAATCTGTCTACCCCTAATGAAAGCATTCTGATACTCAGAAATAACTCCATCAAGAACCTCCCTCAGCCTAAACGCGAGGACTTTCGCAATGATCTTATAAATACACCCAATCAGACAGATTGGTCTAAAATCCTTGACGTTAGAAGCACCGCCCTTCTTAGGAATAAGGGCAATAAAGGATGCGTTCAGCGATTTCTCAAACCTCCCCGTGGAATGAAACTCATGAAAAGTACTCATAATCTCGAGCCTAACCACCTCCCAACTCTCCAGCAAAAATTTCATAGTGAAACCATCTGGGACTGGAGCCTTGTCACCATTACAGCTCTTAAAAGTCTTCAGCACCTCCTCCTTCGAAAAAGGAACCTCCAACCCATCCCTTTCCAAAACAGAAATAGAATCAAAGTGAAGACCATCAAGCCTTGGCCTTCATCGAAGAGGCTCAGAATAGAGCCTTTGGTAGAAAGAGACAATACCACTTCGCACCTCCTCCTCCGTTGTCAAGACCGTACCATCCACACACAGCCACCCAATATGATTGCCCCTCCTATGAGCATTAGCAGTTCTATGGAAAAACTTGGTATTACGGTCCCCCTCTTTGAGCCATAAGGCCCGAGATTTTTGGCGCCACGAGATTTCCTCCAAAATAGCAATTTCCACACATTCTACCTAACAAGCTGCTCTACTAATACGATGAGACTCAGCAATATCAGCCAAAGCCCTATTCTTCCTCCACTCCAAATTCCCAAACTCCTCCTTATTCCACCTTCTGAGCTTACTTTTCAGAAGTCGAAGCTTGCTTGCAAGAATAAAACTGGACGTACCCATCCTCTAATTTGTTGTAATAGTCCTCTGTGAATCTGAAACTTCAGATAAATAATGTAGGGCCAAAGTTTTAAATATATTTTATTAAACCCCTTAATTTGATTTTGTTTTTTCGTTTTCTTTAGAGTGATACTCTCCTATATATTATTCTATACAGAAAAACTAATCATATTCCAAGAATCAAGCTTCAAGGGGTGGTCAACAAGTATCAGTATCCACTATGAGTATGATGTAGACAAAGCTCCTTAGAATTGTCCATAGTCTCTGTTTATTCATAATATTTGATTCATATGCTGTACCATATGAATCAAATAGAAGGGAAGGGGAAAGAGCACATTTCTGAGATCAATATTTGTTAAAACCTTCAAAAGCAAAAGTGCATATTCTGCCTATGCAATTTTAACGAAAATGATGAATGTGGAGGGTGAGACGTCTCCAAGTGTCCCTGGGGCTTTTTTGGGACACCAACTTTTTAAGAATTAGGCAATTTTAACAAAAAGATGTTTAATGCAGCATTATAAGCTCCAAATTTCCACTTATTAAATAGGGTGCAACAAAAATGAATCAATGAAAATTCTGACCACCAGAAGTTGGGTATCCATGAATTTCTCCTTTTACAAGTATTCATTGCAGGGACACAAATATTGCAACACTTGAAAGTATACATATTTAAAAAGTTTTTATCCCCTTTCTTTGAACTCCATTCCTAGTTTCAATACAAAATTTTAGATTAAGAATTTAATATCCACACTCTATAGCAACAACGATGTTGTCAATAGTCATCAATGTACAAGGCATAAGAAAACACAAAGCTTAGCCATGTGCTTTGATTCAACCTAGCCATAAAGACTTCTAACATGCTGCCGCCTAAACATTTAAGATTATTAACACCACTCTCATATTTGTAAATGTGTATAATTTGAAACAAATTGAAGCCATACTTCAACAGCATTCCCCAGGGCCGCTCATTTCGTTTCAACTTCTTCTGCACCGTCCCTTAAAAAAAGACAATGAAGTACACCTTAACTTAATGTGCATTCTCTCAGTACCTTGAATCCTTTTTTTGCCTTGACCTCTCCAATACCTGTAGTTTATAAATTCTATAGAACAAGATTAAAGCACTTCACAGGGATTCAAGATAGAACACAATTTATAATAGAAAATGGTGCAAGTAGTATTTCATTAGACTTAAAATCCTTTATTGCCCAAGCACACCAAAACAGATAATAGCACTTCTAGTATTGATTTCAACATTCTAGCAGTTCCACCCTTGCAATAGAACCGCCAATTTATAAAAAGAGTCCCATATAAATGGGTTTATTGCATTGTTATTTACCCTAGACTAAGTGTGGCTTGTAAGGGGTTGTGCAATTGTATCACTAGTCCAACATTAGGTAACTTGGTCAAACCATACATAAGAAATAGTTTTAACAAATGTAAATTTTTTTTTTTTTTTTTTCCCTTTTCTTTTCTCTCTACCAGTCTCGAAACCTTGACCTAGGGCTTGGGAAGTTGGGAGTTAAGACCTAAAGCCAATAGGACAAAGGTAGACTAGTTTAAGAAATGTATAGTAGCAAAAGATTAAAGAATAATAATAATAATAATGCTAATTTAATGTCAATAAAATTAATGTTAGTTTGTTTTTGTTTTTGTTTTTTTGTTTTTTTTTTTTTTTTTTTTTTCTTTTTTGAGAACCTCAAATCTGATCGAATATAATTTCCGACTTGCATATGCATATACATCATCGAACAGATGCCTACCCATGTAAATGTGGATGAATTAGATATATTAAATGATTATATGTTTTTCTTTAGTAACCAAATGTTATAGGCTTATTTATCAGGATTTGCTCTACAGACTCTTTTATAATAAAATTAAATTCTTCCCTCCTTATATTTAGTGTGATATTTCTATGGCAGGTTATTTTTATTGCTTGTGCTGTACCAGGTGGCTTCTTCACACTTCACAACACCTGGCATCTATAGATAACCTTTATATTTGTTTCCATTATATCTGTATAGTCACTTTGTTGATGTTGTGCACTTATACTTCGAATAAATCCCTTACAGCAACCCAAAGTTGGTTCCACTAAGAGGTTAACTAAAGTCCCTGATGCTTACCAAAAATAAATAAATAAATAGAGACCCTCGCTATAATCAGATGCCTTCACTAATACAACCTCTTTAACAATATTACACAATTTTCAAAAACAAAATGAAGACCCCAAAAAAAAAAGGTTTAAGAACCACTAAAGGTAAGCACTTACTTGCCTACCAGAACTGATAGCATCAATAGTGAATCCTAATGAGGTTAATAGTTATTTGTACTCTTAGACCATATAAGCACTGATATTTAATATGATTATATAATATAACCTTCGAAGTCTCTCTCCTAAACATCTAATTTTTTCCCCTTGAGGACTTCCTCCTATAATCCTCTTTTTGTTAGTACAAATTTCCCTAAAAACAAAGGGTATTGTCAAATACCACAAAATTACAAAGAAACAACCCATCCAACACAAAGTCCAAAAAATTAACAAAAACAAGGTTATGTGATCCTATTTTGCCATTCTGCTTTAAGTCCATAACTTCAGTCAAACCATATGGTATTATAACTTTCCTATTGAGAAAGAGATAGAGAGAGAATATATGAAAACATATGCGTTATTAAGTAATACAATAATACAATGGTGTTTATATAGGAGAAGCTACGAGAGTAAGTGAGTGGAGAATAAGAAAACCCTATACAAAGTAATTCCATTTATGGTAACAAGGGGTAGGTGACAACTTATACAATACTAACTGTACACGTGTGACAACTCATACAATACTGTACAACACTCCCCCTTAAGCTGGAGAGTAAATGTCAATAACTCCCAGCTTGCTACATATGGAATCAATAGAGTTCTTGGAAAGTGCCTTAGTGAAGATGTCTGCCAGCTGTATACCAGAAGGAACAAAAGGTGTAACAATCTCATTCGAGTCAACGTTAGATCAAATGAAATGGCAATCTACTTCAATGTGTTTAGTCCTCTCATGGTAGACTGGATTGCTAGCAATATGAATAGCTCCTTGATTGTCACAATGGAGAGGAATTGGGTACTGGACTGAAATCCCAAGTTCCTGTAAAAGAGTTTTCAACCAAGTAAGTTCACAGGCAGTGTGTGTCATGGCACGATACTCTACTTCAGCACTGGAACGAGCCACAACTAACTGCTTCTTACTCCTCCAAGTTACTAGATTTCCTCTTATGAAGGTGCAGTAACCCGTGGTAGACCATCGATCAGAAGGAGAACCAACCCAATCTGCATCTGTATATCCCTCAATCCGAAGATGTCCAGAAGATTGATAAAATAGACCATATCCCGGAGCACCTTTGAGATACTTCAAGATGCGTACAACTGCCTCCATGTGAGGTACCCGAGGACTGGTCATGAACTGGCTCACAACACTGACTACATAGGAGATGTCTGGACAAGTGATTGTGAGGTAAATAAGTTTACCTACAACTCTTCGATACATCTCTGGATCATCGAGTGGGTCACCATCATCCACCTTAAGTTTTACATTAGTCTCCCTGGGTGTAGCTACAGGTTTCGAACCAAGTATCCAGTATCCTATAAGAGATCAAGAGTATACTTCCGCTAAGAAAGAATAATGTCTTGCTTCGACCGAGCCACCTCAATTCCTAGAAAATACCGAAGTTTGCCCAAATCCTTAGTAAGGAAGCTAGAAATCAAGTGATGGATTAGAACTTGTATCCCATCTTTATCACAGCCGGTGATAACAATATCATCAACATACACCACAAGAATCACAATACCACGTTTCGTTTTCTTAAAAAGGAGAGAGTGGTCAGCTTGGCTTCTGGTCATACCATGAGCTACCACTACTTTACTGAACTTATCAAACCATGCACGAGGGAACTGTTTGAGGCCATAGATAGACTTCTTGAGATGACATACACTCCCCCTTATACTCAAACCCAAATGGTTGAGTCATATAGACTGTCTCATTAAGGTCACCATTCATAAATGTATTTTTAACATCAAGTTGACGAATTGGCCAAACTAGATTAGCTGCAAGAGAGATTATCACACGAACAGAATTCAGTTTGGCCACAGGAGAGAACGTCTCAGTATAATCAAGGCTATAAGTCTGAGTGTAGCTTTTAGCAACCAATCGAGCTTTGAGACGGCCAACAATACCATCAGGCTTCTGTTTAATAGTAAAAACCCAACAACAACCAACAACCTAAGTATCAACAGGCTTAGGAACAAGGTCCCAAGTATGATTCAATTTTAAAGTGTTTATTTCTTCTTCCATAGCTTTCCTCCACCCTGATGAGAAAGTGTCCCAATGTAGGACTTAGGAAGAGCAATAGAGGATAATGACAAAGAAAAAGCTTAAAAGGAGGAGAACAATTTATTATACGATACAAAATTAGAGATAGGTTGATTGTTACAAGACCGTTTACCTTTCCGAACAACAGTAGGTTAATCAAGATCAGAGTCCAAAGAGATGGAAGAATCTCCAGGCGTTGAAGCGACTGGTGGAAGTGGCAAGGCTAGGTTTACTACTTTAGTCGTTGGGATATGATTAACTACTCTTTTCCGGCGACGAGTATAGACACGAAGAGCAGGTGGGATGTCAAAATCAAAAACTGGAGTTGGAAGAATAGACACTTGAAGAACCGAGTCCTCCAGATGACTGCCTTCCTAAGAATAATAAGGAACATCCTCAAAGAAATTTACATTTGCACACACAAATTGTTTACGAAGAGTTGGACTGTAACATTTATATCCCTTTTGAGTGCGAGAATAACCTAAGAAAATACATTTGTGAGCACGAGGATCAAGTTTGTCTCGTCCCGAGATTAGATTATGAACAAAATAGACACACCCAAACACCTTTGGAGGAATGGAAAAAGGATTTTTGTCAGAAAACATCATTTAGAATGGTGATTTTCCTTAAAGGACCCTAGCAACAAGAACTCCATCTGCCCAAAAATGTTTTGGAACATGCATTTGAATTATTAAGGCACGAGCGATAGCTATGAGTGGGCCATTCTTCCGTTCAGCAACTCCATTTTGTTGAGGGGTGTCAACACAAAATGCTTGATGGATAATGCCCCTCGACTCAAGAAACTTTTGAAAAACATTAAAAGTTTATATTCAAGTGCATTGTCAGTTCCAAGAACAAGTAATTGTGCATAAAACTGATTTTAAATTTCAGCATAAAAGGATTGAAAAACAGAGAATACTTGAGATCTATCTTTAAGAATATAAACACAAGTTAAATATGAATAATCATCAATAAATGACACAAAATAACGAGCACCAAATAAACCAGTAGTACGAGCTTGTCCCAAACATCCGAATGTACTAACTCAAAAGGTTTTAAACTTTTATCAAAACGAGACTTAAAAGTAGCCCGACGGTGTTTACTAAGTTTGCAAGTACTACAATTAAACTTAGAAAAATCAACTAAAGAAGGGACCAAGGCTCGAAGACTATTTGAAGAGGGATGTCCAAGCCGGCAATGCCACTGGTAAGCTGAAGAGGAGGTGGAATATAGAGTTGTCGGAGCAGTAGTTGGCAAGAAGTAGTAGACCATCCTTCTCAAATCCCGCACCAATTGTCTTCGTCGTCTTGAGATCCTGAAAGACACAACGAGAAGGAGAAAAAGTAACTGACCAATTTAAATCTGATATGATTTTTTGAACTGACAATAAATTGAATGAAAATTGAGGGATATATAAAACTGATAAAAAAGTGAGACCCGAAGTGCGGAAGGTACCAATTCCATGAACAAGTGATTTGGCACCATTCGCTATAGTAACAACCGATGGTAAGAAAACATGATAAATATCAAAAAGAAGAGATGGGTTACCTCTCATGTGATCGGATGCCCCTAAATCAATGAACCAAGGTATAGAAGATGAAGCATGGAGACATGTATTACCTAACGTAACGATAGTAGCGGTGGAGGGGGGCTGATTTGCAGGCTCACGCTTTACCAGTTTGGTGCTGGTGATTGACCCAAGAAGATGGGATTCCTTAGTATCCATCACAAGAGCTACCAAACAAATAAGATATAATAGCGAGAGGGAACCGAGATAAGAGAACCAAGATCTAGCCAAGATGAACCCGAGAGAAATTATCGAGGAGAGAGCTGAGGAGGGATCTGAGAGAGATTGCTCAAACAAGAACTGAGATCACTAAGGAGAGATCACCAAGAAGAGATTGAGAAAAAGCTGAGACAGAATCAAGATCGGAGTCTTAATGAGACTAAAAAAATTTAAAGAGGGATCGATTTCTGCTCTAATACCATGTTGAAAGAGAGACATAGAGAAAGATAATATCCGAAAACGTATGTGTTATTAAGTAATACAACAATACAATGGTGTTTATATAGGAGAAGCTACAGGAGTAGGTGAGTGGAGAACAAGAAAATCCTATACATAGTAATTCTATATATGATAATAAGGGGTAGGTGACAACTCATACGATACTAATTGTACACGTGTGACAACTCATATAATACTGTACAACATTTCCTAATTATCTCAACACATGTTAACAAAACTCGGTTATTTAAACTTAAGGAGCACATCGTACACTTTGTTTGGACTTTTAGGCATTGAAGGCATTAATAAACCCAACCAAAATCTCTCTCAACATACACTAGACACTATGTCTAGCGTACACACTTTCAGTTCTTGTCATATTAAAATATTTTCCCCATCATGTGATGGATTTCGAATTGATTTATGAACGGTGCACCACCATGAAATGCTCAACGCTTAATTGTATCACTAAAGTTTTAATATAAAGAAAGGAGGGAGGCTTATTCTTTTAAAGAGCACCCTTTCAAACCTTCCAACTTATTTTATGTCCTTATCCCCAATGACGTTGTCTATTGTTCAGAGGTTAGATGTAATTCAGAGGAATTTTTTTTGAGATGGTATAAATGGTGAGTCAAAATACCACTTGGTTAATTGGGATAGAGTGTGCTCCCCTATTCAAACGGGGGGTCTGGGGATTTGGAGATTAGACTTGTTCAACAAGTCTTTGTTAGGCAAATGGCTTTAGAGATTTGGGGTTGAGAGGACAAGATTATGGAAGAGGGTCATTACTTGTCGTTGGGGTGAGGGCGAGGGCGAGGGTGGGTGGCAATCTTAAGAGTCAAGATTAACAATGGGCATGGGTGCTTGGATGTTTATTCGAAAGGGTTAGGATGAGTTCTCCAAATACATCTGATTAAAAGTGAGGAGTGGGAAACACGTCGGGTTTTGCAAGGACTGCTGGTGCGGGGACTTTGTTTTGGCTCATAGGTTTCCTCGGCTTTTCAAAATCTCCACGAATAGACATAATTGGGTTGCTGACTGTTATCGTCTTGATAATGGGAGGTTAATTTAGGACGTATAGTTTTGCAAAGTTTTTTATGATTCGGAGCTTACCAAGGTCGCTAAGTTCCTATCTATACTCTACAGATAGGTGGTGGAGGGTGAGGGGACAGATGAGATAGTCTGGCTAGGATCCTTGAGAAGAGCCTTTAAGGTTAGGTCCTTTTACCAGAGCCTTTCTGAGATTCCAGGTTCTCCCTTGCCTTGGACGGCAATTCGGAAGTCCAAAGCTCTATTGAAGGTGGCTTTTTTTGCGTGGTCAGCTGCCGTTGGAAGTATTCTAACTCTTGACAACCTTAGAAGGAGACGACAGATTGTGGTGAATTAGTGTGGTATGTGCAAGAAGACAGAGAAAACAATGAACCACCTCTTTCTTCATTGCCTAGTGGCGAGGGACGTTTGGTCTATGTTCTTAGTAGTGTTTAGCATGTTTTGGGTGTTCTCCACCTCGACGGTGGACATGATTGAGGCTTGGAGAGGGTGTTTAGTAGAGAGCTGAGCCAGAGATGCTGGAGGGCTACTCCCCTTTATTTATGGTGGGGCTTGTGGCACGAGATGAATAGGAGATCCTTTGATGGAGAGGAAACTCCTATTTGGTCTCTCAGATACATCATTTTGTCTACTTATTATTTTGGGTATATGGGCATAATTGTCAATCTTTGGGGTATCTTTTGGATTTTTTGGATTGCTTGAAATTATAGTGGCAGCCTTTGGCACCTTGTGTATTCTCTTGAGAGTTCTCCCTTTTTGAGCACCATTAATGAAGTCTTACTTATAAAAATAAATAAAAATTAATATAAAGAAAACTGATTCTATTAGACATAAAGAAGAAGAGTCAAATCCCATATCAATTAAAGGTATAAAAAACTATTACAAAAGAACTAATAATATTCCAGAAAATCCCAAACGCCCCAAAAGAACCTCTCCCTAATCAATTCAAAGACTATAGAAAGAAAAATATTTCTAATGGAAACAATTATGATCTCTGAAGCATAAAACTTAAGCTCATTATTGTAAAACATTCTTCTATTTACTTGAGAGTACACAAGCCCACTCTCCAAGCATCCCTCTTGTTCTTAATATCCAACCCATGGCTCCAAAATACTTATAATGGAAAATAATCAAAATCATCTGTTCAAACTAAACCAATATCCACTAAGAAATTGAGTAACTAAGTTATTAAGTAACTGTAAAGCACTTATCCTTCACCGACATCCAAGTGAGGGGGAAAATGAATAAGAAACAAAAAGAAATAACCATGGGTACCACTGAAAACCACACCATTTCATCGAAACTACAACTTCGACAGCATTAGCTAATATGTTGAATAAGAGATAAGACCATCCTGAAATTAAACAGTTGCCAGTAAATCAAAATGATACAGTTAGACAAGAATGACCAAGACTGCAATTTAACATGCATTGAGAGGTATTTGAGAACAGATAATTAGATATTAAGGAGGGGGTGGATTCATCAATGCATTTTGACTACTCGGTTCTCTATCTTAGTAAATGGGTCACCAGCAGGATTTTTTGCAAGTTCAAGAGGATTACGGCAGGGGGACCCATTGGTCCTTTTTTTATTCATTATTGTAATGGAAGCGCTTAGCAGGCTCATGAAAAGGGCAGAGATTTTGGGATTTATTAAAGGTTTTGTTGTGGGTTGTGCGCCAAATCAGATTTGTACCTCTCACCTGCTCTTTGCTGATGACACTATTGTGTTTTGTGATGCTAGTGTGAATCAAGTGAGACACTTGAGGTATGTTTTGGCCTATTTTCAAGTGGTTTCAGGGTTGAAGATTAATATTGGAAAGAGTGTAATTGTTCCAGTAGGGGATGTGGGACATGTTCATGAGTTGGTAGCTATTTTGGGCTGCGGAGTGGAGGTTTTTCCTATTTCTTATTTGGGGCTGACACTGGGTGATTCTTCGAGGAGAGTTGCTATTTGGGATCCAGTGGTGGAGAGGTTTCAAAAGAGGTTATCGGGGTGGAAGAAGCAGTATTTGTCGAAAGGGGGCAAACTTACATTGTTGAAGAGTACTTTAGCTAACCTTCCTACATATTTCATGTCTTTGTTTCCTATCCCTAAAACAGTAATTGGGAGACTGAATAAGATATAGGGGAACTTTTTGTGGGGGGGTATAGGGGAGGAGTTTAAGTATCATCTTGTGAATTGGGAGAAAGTGTGCACTCCGATTCAAAGAGGAGGCTTGGGTTTGCGCAGATTGGAAATGTTTAATAAAGCTTTATTAGGAAAATGATTATGGAGATTTGGATGCGAAAGGACAGTATTTTGGAGGCATGTTATTGAGTGGAGGGAGGTTGGGTGTCCAGAGGAGTGAATGTTTCAGCAGGTATGGGAGTATGGAAAGGTATTAGGAGGGGATGGGATGAATTTTCTAAGCGGATACGGTTTCAAGTTAGGGATGGTAGTTTTGTGAGGTTTTGGATGGATGTTTGGTGTGGGGATGTGATGTTGGCTTATAGGTTTCCTAGACTTTATAGGATGGTTGTGGTGAAACATGCGGTGGTGGCAGATTATTTTAAGCTAGAGAATGGGAGAGCTAGTTGGGATGTGAGATTTCGCAGAAATTTTAATGATTGGGAGTTGTTGGAGTTTACTGATTTAATGGGGATTAATTTGTAGTCAAGTGGTGGAGGGGGAAGGAAGGGATGAGATGGTGTGGAAGGGGGATTCTAGAGGGGTGTGTAAGGTGAGGTTGTTTTATAAATGTCTTACGAATCTGATGGGTAACAGGTTTCCTTGGAAGGCTGTTTGGAGGACTTTAGCTCCACTAAAGGTGGCTTTTTTCACGTGGACAGCGGCGCTTGGCAACATTCTTACTTTGGATAATCTCAAAAAAAGATGCCAAATAACAGTTAATTGGTGTTGTATGTGTAAGGAGGCTGGCGAATCGGTTAATCATCTCTTGTTACATTGTAGGGTGGCAGCGGATGTTTGGAGTATGTTGCTAATTATCTTTGGGGTGGAATGGGTAGTGTCAAGTAACACGATGGATATGTTAGAAGCTTGGAGAGGGAGTAGAGTGGATAGTCAGATTAGGAAGCCGTGGAGGGTTGCACCTCTTTGCATTTGGTTGGAGTTGTGGCATGAGAGGAATAGGAGATCTTTTGAAGGCTAGGAATCGTCGGTATGGGTTATCAAGGCGAATATTTTGCATTATCTTTATTCTTGGGTGAATGGGAAAAATTGCCCATCTGTAGAATAGTTTATTGGATTTTATTGACAACTTATCGTTGTATTGACGCGTTTGCGTTTTTTATTTTGTTTTATTTAGGGTTCACTCCCCTCTGCGCGCGTTTTTGTTAATATATCTTTTACTTATAAAAAAAAAAAAAGATAATTAGATATTAAGGACTAAGGACCAAGGTTCTTTTTTGTATGATTAAGTTCTATTTGATTGTATACCAGAGGTTCTTACCTTGCTTCTTGGAAGACGTTTTTACCCTTTTCCTCTTTGTCAGAGGCGATTTTTGGGCGATTAGGGTTTCCTGGTGATTGTTGCTGCTAATATGGATTAGGGTTTATGGGAGGATCGTTCCTTGAAGTTGCGAATCTACCACATCTCATTCTCAACGGCAAAGTTGAAAGCTTTCCAACTAAAGATGATAGGACCTTTAGGGTCGATACGGCTAGCCGGGAATCAGTCTTAAAATCCTGCCTTGTTGGACGCTTCGATAGATATGTGGGAAGTATTGAGTCAATCGAGACGTGGGCGATGCAGACGTGGAAGATCGCGTGCAGGGCAAAGGTTTCAACCCTGCCTGATTGTCTTCTTCTGTTCAGACTACCGTCGAAGAATGAGGCACAAAGAATTCTTAGTTTTGGCTGGAAGATTTAGGGCGCTGCTACTTTGTCCATTGATGTCTGGTATTTTGCAGTCGATTGCAAGGCGATGAGATAAAAGGGAAGGGGAAGACGAGTGGTGATATACGGATTGCCCCTTCATCTTCGATGTTAGATGTTGTTCGAAGCCATAGGGAATATGTGTGGTGGTTTTCGAGACGTGGAGGTGGATGATATGGTGGTAGGAGAGAGAATTGTTCTTTTTGTTGCTGATAAAGGTATGATCCCGGACTTAATTTTCGTTGAAGATCACAGAGTGGCCTTCAAAATTGAATTGAAGGAGGAACTTTCACCATCCATCCTTCCGAAAGACTCCATCGACTCTTATGTTAGATCCATACCACAAGATGGGTGCGAGGAGCCGAGCAATGGAAGGCATCGTTGTCCTTCTTCCTGGCCAGAGTTTCAGATTCATCTCGGTCCTCAAGGAAAGATACGCATGCATTTCAACACGCCATCTGCGAGTGGGGAACAGGGACCCATAAGTAGTATGCATGCGGGTACTAAGGATGTCCACACACGTGGACAGGCTTGCAACAGGATGGGAAATGGTTATGAACTTATGACGGGCCTGTTTTAAATAATGGGCTTCATAGGCCCAAGCCTATTGGATCATTGTTTTGGTCTGGGCTTCGGGTCCCCCAAGGGATTAACAGGACCCAATAGTTGCATGTCCATTTCATTACCAAATGACAAGCCAATCCCAAATGTTTTAATGGGACCTCGTGATGGAAGATCAGCCCAGGCCCATGCTCAGTATGTTTCGCAGCGTGTTACACCTACGGACTTGTGATCTGTAAGTAGACATTGGTCTTTGTCTGAGAAAATGAGGTGGAGGAAGATGAGCGTAAGCAAGACCGGCTCGAACACGGAAGAGACGATTTCTCGACATGATAAGCGTTGTTGTACTGCTTACACAAAAGGGTCGCCCCTTTCTAATTTTGATTCGTCGAATGAAGGGTGTCCTAGATCTTCAAACCAGAGAAATCAGTCATCCTGCCATGGCTCCCGATGGTCTCGCAATGATAAATAGAAGTGGATAGCTCGCTCTCATGCTTTCGTCAGTCCAGGTACGTCCTCTGTCATTCATCCTCGGAGCTCTCTTTCTGCTCCTCCTCCTTCTACTCTTTCTTGTGGGGTGTTAAGAAGTGGTGGTGGTGTGGAGGATGTTTGTGTTCGATAAATGGATGTATCTGAGCCTCTTGTTCCAAGGTTTGATGGGTCAGTGACTAAGGTTGGAAAGGAAATGTCCGAAAGTGTAGGAAGTTCTGATGGGTGACGGTTTGTGTGGGATGAGATCTCCACTTTAGATTGACCGACGAATCAGCTGTGGCCTTGCTTAAAGAGCTTCAGCTTTTTGTAGTTTTGAAAGGCCTAAGTTGTTTGCCTTCCGAAGGTTCAGAGGCGAACGATGTTCATAGTCCAACGACACTTGATCCGGGTGATTCTACTACAGATACAGATTTGTAGTATGTTAATGATAAGGAGAGTGAGGGGGAGGAGAATGGAGATTGGGCTTCCTTTCAGGAGGACTGTTCCAAGGATTTAATTCCATAGATGGAGACGGATCAATTTGTTGTGGGAATGATGGAACCTTTGGCAGTAGTGCGACCCGATAGTTTAGAGACAACTACTGATTTGGGTAAGGAATGGGTAGTAGAGAATATTGGTGCCACTAGTGAAATGTTGGGTGTCACTTGTGAGAGCAGAATTGATCAGGTGCTAACCATCCTTCAAGCTATAGTGGGAGGGAGAGAGGTTGAGGGTATCAACCAAGGTATAAGAGGGGCTAAAACCGAGAGAACTATTCTGTCTTGGAAAGCGGAGCAGAAGGTCAAGAATCTTATTTCATATGTTAACTATGAAGGGAAGGAAGGGTGGTGAAGGAGAGGGGGAGGACTAGGAGTGGGAGGGAGGAGGGGAGATGATCTTAGTTGTTTCCTAATGAAGCTACAAATTATTTCTTAGAATGTCCGAGGTCTCAACGACCCAGGTAAAAGGAGGGTGGTGAAGGCTACTTTGAGAAAGTAGGGAGCCCATGTGGTCTGTTTGCAGGAGACTAAGATGGCATCGATGACAGATGGGGTGGCCAGAAGTCTATGGGGAGGTTGGTTCGTTGAATGGGAGGTGTTGAATGCCTCGAGGATTTCTAGTGGTATTCTAGTCATGTGAGATCAACGATAGCTGTCAAGGATGGACATTTGGAGGAGGGGGTTTCCTATTTCTTGCGTGTTCAAGTTGAAGGAGGACAATTTCAGATGGGTTTTTTTATGGGGTATATTGACTGGTTGATGACAGTGAGAGGCCTGTCCTTTGGGAGGAGCTAAGCCACATTCAGGGACTGTGGTCTCTTCCGTGGTGCCTGGGTGGGGACTTTATTTCTGTTAGGTCTCCGCTAGAGAGGTCTAGAGGGGGAAGGGGGTCTCAGATGTTTCAGTTTCGGAGTTTGTTGATGGTCACTTTCTCATTGATTTGCCTTTGGAAGGGGCAACATCTACATAGTCAGTGGAAGGGCGTCTACTACTTTCTTAAGACTGGATAGGTTCTTGATTTCCCGGGAGTGGGAAGAGAAATTTCTGAATGTCATTCAGGCAGCTTTTGTTAAGGTTACTTCAAATCATACTCCGTTGGTTCTGGATTGTGGGCGTTTGAACTCCAGGTGTTCTCGGTTTTGATTTGAGACTATGTAGCTGTGGGTGGAAAATTTCTAAGGGTCTGTTCGGTCCTGGTGGGAGGAGGCCACGACCATTGGGTCCACCAGTTTTGTGTTAGCCCAGAAACTACGGGCCCTTGAAACAGAATTGAAAAGGTGGAATAAGAAGGTGTTTGGGAATCTTGAATGGAGAAAAAACAGAGTCCTTATTGAAATTTCTGAAATTGACCGCCTTGATAAGGTGGGTAGGGAGGGCGACTCTCTACGCTCTAGTAGAGCAGCTTGCTAGGTGGATTTTGCCAAGATTGCTTCAATGGAAGAGATTTTATGGCGTCAGAAGTCTAGGGCCTTATGGCTTAATGAGGGGGATCGTAATACAAAATTTTTCCACAGGCTTGCAAATGCCCATAGAAGGAGTAATTATATTGGGCGAATCCGGGTTGATGGTGAGGAGCTGTGTAGGGAGGATGAGGTCCGTAGGGGGATTGTTTCTTTCTATGGGAGCCTCTACACTGAATCTTTGGACTGGAGGCCTAAGCTTGATGGTCTCAATTTTGATGTTATTTCTGAGATTCAGAGAGATGATTTTGAGGCCCCATTCACCGAAGAGGAGGTGTTGAAGGCTTTGTCGAGTTGTAATAGTGACAAAGCACCAGGGCCTAACGGGTTTACCATGCACTTTTTGTTGGAAAGCTGGGAGGTGGTTCGAAGGGAGGTAATGGATACTTTTCAAGAGTTTTATTCTCACAGGGTGTTCGAGAAGTCATTAAATGCTTCTTTTATTGCCCTTATTCCTAAGAAGGGTGGCGCTACTGATATTAAGGACTTTAGGCCAATTAGTTTGGTGGGCTGCATCTATAAGCTCATTGCTAAGGTTTTTGCTATCAGGTTGAGGGTTGTCATGGATGGGGTTATCTCGGATTCCTCAAACGCCTTTGTTGGGGGAAGACAGATCCTAGATTCCTTTCTTATCGCTGATAAATGTGTGGACTCTAGGCTGAGGAGTGGTGTACCGGGAGTGTTATGCAAGCTCAATATTGAAAAAGCCTATGACCACGTTAACTGGAGCTTTTTGTTGTATCTGCTTCAGAGAATGGACTTTGGAAGTAGATGGAGGACTTGGATAAAGACATGTATTTCGACTGTCAAGTTCTCCGTACTTGTGAATGGGTTTCCTGATGGTTTCTTTAGAAGTTCTCGGGGGTTGAGACAAGGTGATCATTTGTTGTCTTTTCTCTTTCTCATTGTTATGGAGGGGTTGAGTAGGCTAATGAAGAGGGCACAGGATTTAGGTCTTATTAAAGGCTTCAGAGTGGGCAGAGATTCAACTCATCAGATGGAGATATTTGGGCAGAGATTCAACTCATCAGATGGAGATATCTCATTTGTTGTTCACCGATGACACTTCGGTTTTTTGTGATGCTGGAGCGGCCCAATTGAGGTATCTAAGGTGTATTCTTGTCTGTTTTCAGGCAGTTTCTGGGCTGAAAGTTAATGTTGGCAAGAGCGTGCTTGTGCCGGTTAGGGAAATTCAGGGCATTTCCTCCTTAGCCGCAGTTCTTGGGTGTGGGGTGAGTTCTTTCCCTATTCATTATTTGGGTTTGCCCTTAAGGGTTTCCTCTAGAAGGGTGGGGATGTGGGATCCTGTGATTGCTAGGTTTGAGAAGAGATTGGCGAGGTGGAAGAAGTAATATTTGTCGAAGGGGGGGAAGGTCAATCTTATTAAGAGCACTCTCTCAAACCTTCCCACTTATTTCCTATCTATGTTCCAGATCCCATGTTTTATTGCTGAAAGAATCATGAAAATTCAAAGGGATTTCTTGTGGGGTGGAAGGGAAGAAGAGTTCAAGTACCATCTTGTCAAGTGGGAGCACATTTGCAAGCCCGTTAAGTTGGGTGGTCTGGTCATTAGGAGGCAAGTTGGGTGGTCTGGTCATTAGGAGGCTGATTCCTTTTAATAGAGCTCTGCTAGGCAAGTGGTTGTGGAGATTTGGAATAGAAAG
The DNA here is from genome assembly GCF_030987335.1 of Cornus florida. Lineage (NCBI taxonomy): Eukaryota > Viridiplantae > Streptophyta > Magnoliopsida > Cornales > Cornaceae > Cornus > Cornus florida. The sequence goes on from NW_026775577.1 coordinate 71,381,880, forward strand.
ACACCGCCCGTAGAAGAGGATTGTTTCATGTAGGTATAGGTAAGAGAGAGGTGGGTGGTCTTCATGCCCAGTCCCTAACGCCGGAGGAGTTGGCGTGTGGAAATTTATTCGAAAAGGATGGGATGTTTTTTCCTCTCATATCAAATTCAAAGTTCGGGATGGTAGATGTGTTCGGTTTTGGGAGGACTTATGGTGCGGAGACCAGCCGTTGTCTTGCTCTTTTCCGAGGCTTTTTAGAATCGCTACTGATAGACATGCCTTTATAGTTGATTGCTATCGGCTTGATAGCAGTGGGATTATGTGGGATGTGCGTTTTAGGCGTTCTTTTCAAGACTGGGAGATGGATGAGGCTTGAGCTTTTCTGGATATGTTGTATCAATAGGAGGTTGGTGGCATAGGTGATGATGTTCTTCTGTGGGTTCCCTCTTCCCATGGAGGTTTCGAGGTCTGTTCTATGTTTGTGTGTCTGTCTAACTTTGTTGGTGTCGTTTTCCCTTAGAAGACTATTTGGCATTCTAAGGCTCCACTTAAGGTGACATTCTTTGTGTGAACTGCCGTGTGGGGTAAGATTTTGACCTTGGATAACCTGAGGAAGCGAGGCATTATTATTATCAGTGTTGTCTATGCAAAAATGATGGTGAGTCTATGGACCACCTACTCTTACACTGCCTATGGTACATGATTGCTGGAATCTTATTTTCGAATTGTTCAGCATTTCTTGGGTGATGCCCCAGTCCACAAGGGGCATGATTAAAGCATGGAGGGGATGTCATGTGGGGGGGTCATGCTCATGAGTGTCGGAGAACCATTCCATATTGTGTTTTTGTGGTGCATATAGAGCGAGAAGAACAAATCCTTTTGAAGGAATGGAGGTGCCTATGGCAACTTTTTTTTTTTTTTTTTGATAAGTAATAATAACATAAAAAAGGTGTTCAAAAGGGGAACGCGTCCCTTATATAGAAGTGAAACTGGGACTAAGGCCCCAAAGAATCCAAAAAAATAAAAATAAATATTCAGGAATGGAGGTGCCTACAGCAACTTTGAAACTTCATATTATTCGATCCATTTGTAGTTGGGCGAAGCGGAGACATTGTTCTTCTTCTGACGATGTTGTTGATTTCTTGGATTCATTGGGTCTATAGGTTTTTTTTTGTTCTTGTAAATGGGATGCATTCCCCTTTTGAACGCTTTCTATTGATTCTCTACTTATCAAAAAAAAAAAAAAAAAAAAAAAAAAAAAAGAGATAGAAAACAGCCCCCCAAAAAATAAATAAAAAGACAATAAAAATTCAAAGTCATCAGCATCACCACAGAATGATTATCCATTTAATCTTTCACATAAGATATTTCTCCATTCCTTAAGAACCAAAAAGATATTTTTCTATCATATCTTAATACAACATGAAAAATGCCACATAAACTACCTTAAGTTCGATGATTATTTGTCCAAGGAGTTTGAGACAACTTTGGTTGGAAAAGAACAATACTTACCTACTCACCGGGGAGTAGGAAACTTATACTCACCACGTATGTGGCGCAATGCTAAACTGATAAATGTCCTTACATTTAAAATAATAAAAATAAATAATTTGATAGCTATCCGAGTTAAACCCAAATGAATCCAAATCAAATTTTAATTCTCTCCCCTCTCTCCCTTCTCACGCTTCTATCCTATGGAAGCCCTAGTCTCAACCCCCCCTATCTCTCTCTCTTTCACGCTCATATTTTTAAGAAGAAGAGAAGTAAAGGCAAATGAGGAAAGAGAAGACTAAGAAGTGTTGAGGTAAGTAAATATATTTTCTCTTGAATTAGGTATTGAATTTCTCATGGGATCAATTATTTGGATGCCCTCCTCTTGTTTTATGTTTCAAACATCTAACTTGCAAGACTCATATTTCTATGGGAAGTTTGGTATTCATCAGTTAGTTGGCAATAACATTTACTAAATTGTGTTTCGTAAAAAATAATAATAAAAAAAAATAAAAATAAAAAAAAATCAGTAAGATTGTCTATATAGAACCTATTGCATTTGCAGTAAGATTGTCCATGTAATCTTTAGATATGTTTGGTTTAGATGAGCTTTTTAGTATTGTAGAAATATTTTTTATTTAGTTTTGTACATCTAAAATAGACTATATGAGAGGAGAGAGACTTAGAATTTGATTCGGATTCATTTGGGTTTAACCCGGATACCTATCAAATTATTTATTTTTTATTATTTTAAATGTAAGGACACTTGTCAGTTTAGCATTACATACGTGGTGAATATAAGTTTCCTACTCACCAGTGAGTAGACAAGTATTGTTCGTTGGAAAATGCACCTCAAAATTTTTATCACATTAATCAGACACAGATCACCCAATATATACACCATTACTAGCCATCATATGTAGACAACCAAAGGAATGAGAACCAGGATCACCGCCTGACATACCACATGTTCCTAAGTTCAAGATTTATTCCGAAATCCACCATATGTCCAAATTCTCCTTCCAAATGGACAAATCGTCTTTTCATATCCTAAAATGGTAGTTCTTCTAACAAAAATCCATTAGGCAACATCAAAACTCTTTCTTGTTTTCTATTACATCATCCATTTATTTATGTCTCAAGAATCCACTTGATAAAGATACGCAAATATAATTGCATCTTAATGATAACTATCTATTCCATAACCATAGAAAGTACAATGCTTGAATCATTGGTGCACAATTCCAGTGCAAGCCTAATAAAACTGAGCTTCCAACAAAGGGTATTAATAAAACAAAATTAACAAGCAATATGAATCTATATAAAACTTACTACTTACATATAAAGCTATAAAACCTTTAAAATTGGGGAGGAAAAAAAACAAGGAAATAGAAAGAACCAAATGACTAACCTATAAACCTATAAAACCCTTAATAAAGAATAATTGAAACAACCAAGATGTTAAATGTTACAAACCCATCAATCCACTACATCAGAAAAAATCCAGTAAACCGAACCTAAGAAAAAAGGGCCAAATAAGATTATGAGGGATACAGAGAGAGATCGAACAAGCGCGTGACATTGACCTTCTTGGAAGGAGTTCCTCTGCTGGTTCATGGCCTGCGTATAGAGCTGAGACAGTGAGCTAGCCGCGCTGCAGAAGGAGGTGTACATGGTTCGATCCACCTCGTCGAGCCGTGTGGCATCGGACTTCCTCTTCTTTGCCATTGGGGAAAACCCTAGATTGGTTTGAATGGAAGTTTTTTTCTTTCTGCGAATTAATAATGGTGTTTGTTTATTTGGGGAGGTTCAAGTGAATATGATTTTGGGTTATGCAGTTGGAGAGGTTAAGTAATATACTTCATACGATCTATTGTTATGTTTGATTGAAATTGGAAATTTAGAAGGAAAGAAAAGATTCATCCCCTAAGAGAAATAAAAAATTCCCTGCAAATATGTAATTTCAATTTTAATTTTTAATCTCTTCAAAACCACTTTTTAAAATTCTCTCACATTTCTCTCACATGTATAATTGTTTACATCATAAATATTTTATAGGTGAAAAGGTCATCGTGGCCAATCCCATTGGAAAGGTGATATGCAAAAGCGCAATCATGAAGCAACACGTGACTTCATCAAATGAGGCCATTTGGTATAAGATCTGCAGTTTGAAAGACGTAGACTTTCCAACTAGACACATGGCAAACATCTAGAAAGCCATGTGTACCTTTGACCTAGTCATCAAGAATGATAACTTCCCTACTCCTATAATATCTCTTAGTTTGTATGAGTCACTCCAAGAATAAGGCAACCACTTGCCTTATTTAGGTGAGGAGGTTGATAAAAATTAGCAAAGTGGGCTGAAAACATGATGCATCTACCAAAGAAAGATAAGGAAAATGTGGGACACGTGACATGATCTGGACCATCCAAATAGAATTTCTTAACTGCTGTTACAACTACTGGAACTGCTGCCTTTCCATCTGGGCAGTTCCAAAACGTGGGAGAAGGCCTACAAACATGCATTCAACCGCCAAAGACCACTATCTATCAGTAATAAATCATGGGAGAACATGTTCTTACATGTGTCAACACTATAAGAAGACTAAGGAAGACATGGGACACGTAGCAAGATCCAGACCTTCTAGGTGAAAGTTCTCAACTGCTGCTGTAACTGCTGCCTTTTCATCTAGGCAGTTCCAGAACATGGGAAAAGGCTTGCAAGCATGTATTCAACCGCAAAAGACCATTATTTATCAGTTGTAGATCATGGGAGAACATGTTCTTACATGTGTCAACACTATGAGAAGACTAAGGAAGACATTGGACACGCGGCAAGATCCGGACCTTCCAGATGGAAGTTCTCAACTGCTGCTGTAATTGCTACCTTTCCATCTGGGCAGTTCCAGAACGTGGGAGAAGGCTTTCAAGCATGTATTTAACCACCAAGTCCACTATCTATCAGTTATAAGTTATTGGAGAATATGGTTTTACACTTAGCAACATTTAGTGAAGGTTAAAAGATCATAGGACACATGACAGTCTGAAATTTAGCCATGTGGAAGCTGTTAAAGCTGCCACATCAAGCTGCTACATGCATGGAAAGTTCTATAAATAGAGCACTTAGGCTTCACTTGCAAACCCTGTTCAAATCATACAACCCAACAGCACTTCAATTTCTTTATATTCATGTAATGCACTTTTAATATGTTTAATTCAAGTAATGCACTTATTATTCTTACTTTTCAGCACTTTACTTTAAAGTCCTGCACTTTCAATACCGCTTTCCTTTCCACTAGCCATAGATCAGTCTAAAAATCATTTTTCAAGGCAAAAAGAACCTCTGAATGTGGTAATTCCAGGCCTTCGTACAATCGCCTGATCCCTACAATCTCCTACTGGATAGTTGTTCGGATATCCACTTTAGAACGACAGCAGTTCCTGGCATGCCCGACATTCACCGTCCTTTCCACACTTGGAAAGGACCTCGATTTTTAGGTGCCGAACATTCTTAGCACGCCTGGTGGGACATTCTAGACAGACTGTTCAATGGCCTGTGGAAGAAGGCAAGACAAGTCTATCCAAGACCTTGCTAAACTAGAAGAGATGCAAGCCAGTGAACTTCCAGTGGAAAGTTCACGATTTGCACCTAATGAAAATAATATAGTGAAAAAATTTGCTCAAACAATGGCAAATGGACCCATCATAGACAACATCCGCATGATGGCAATGCAGCAAGATAGGTTTGCGCAGGACCAAGCCAAAGTCGCTCAAGACTTAGCCAGAGTTGCTCAAGACCAATCTAAAGTTATTCTTTCTTAAGACCGGAAGTTTGAAGAATTGGTAGACCAAATCTCTCAAAGGTTCGAGTCTATGTTGGAACGGACCCTTGGAAGCTCAAACCAAGGTTTAACCCCTCGACCAAACCACTCTGACGGGTCTCAACAGTCGGCCTTCCAAGCTAGTAGGCCAATCACATTTGTTGAAGGTAGTTCTTCTCAACAGCAAGCAAGGCCGTTCCCTCCAACTCAGCAATAGGTGCAATCCTTTCCAATGGCACAGACCTACATTCCAGTTGCACCTATGACTACTCTAGTGGCACAGATGACTGTTCCACAAGCTGCGCCCATGCCAACCATCCAACAAGTTCAGAATCCTCCACCTGTGACATTTCCACAGCAGACTTGGCATGATCAGCCTGCCAACCATGGCCATACCACATCCCTCAAGCACAACAGAATGTTCCACCTGTGAACATTCAGCCAGCCCCACCTGTTCCAGCAAGGCCACCCATGGTCATTCCTATGGCGGTTGGGGGGCAACCTTTTCCAAGGGAGCCACTTCTGGACCAAGGAGGAAGGAACCATGGTAAGAACAACTATGCAGATGCCAACCCACTGCTAATAGCAGGTGGGGGGCATCAAGGGGTCAATCAACCTCAAGGTTGGCCAGATTATAACCCTACACAGCCCATGACGCTTGATAGAGGCCAATTTACATAATTCTTCCAATAGGAATTTGGCCTAACTCGAAGGGTTAGAAGGCAAACTTATAGAAAGCCCTATCCAGAGTTCACTGACGATATTGAGTATCTAAGAAATTTCAGAATTCCAGAATTCGCAACATTCAATAGAAAGGCCGAACAATCCATATTGGAACATATCAACCATTCTACTGTCCAATGTGGAAAAGTAGCAGCCATTCCACCAGTTCAGGTTCCACTTCAAGTGGAATCCCAAGTGCAGAACCTTTCACCAGTAGTAGTTCAACCAATTCCATTAGAAGTGCAGGTTCCACCTTAAGTGCAGTGTCATCCACCACCAATAGTCCAAGCACCTCAATGTGAGGTTCCATTTGTGAGCATTCAATGATTTGCAACCATGCAACCAAGGCCACCTATGGCCTTTCCAATGGTGTTTGAAGGACAACCCACTCTAAAGAAACTTCGATGGAGCAACAACCTTGTAGTAGATCCAAACCCACTTCTAGTAGTGTTTGCGGGGGGGGGGGGGGGGGGAAAGCATGGCTAATCAACTATTTATTTGGCCAGAAGATATACAAATCTGTCCTTCTCGTAAACCTCCAGACCCCGGGGGGGCAACGAATTAGAATAAGGAATATCGCTCTTCCATCTATAAAGACTGAAAATCCGCGGTGCTTCAACCGACCACTTAAAGTGGCTGGTGCTTCTTTTCCAAATAAAACGGAAAGCTGGAAAGGAAGCATATGGCCACACATGCCCATTCTAATAGTTAAGTACGAGCATGTGAAGGATCATTCATTCAAGGGATGAAAGGCTAAGTACTTGGAAATGAGTGCATTGGCCAGAGCCATGAAGTGGACTTAGCTGTATTTCCAAGATTGGGTAATTTCCTAAGTATGGAACGTTTCACTGAAAAGGGACTACAATACATGGTCCAGGTTCTATTCATACTGGAAATTACTCATCTTACTTGTTTTACATACATTTCCTATTAGTAGTTAGTTTTATTTTCCGAAGTGCAATCTGAGTTGTGAAAAACAATGGAAGGTACAATTGCAGCCGCTATGGAAGGTTTTTATTATATGCCAAAGCCTCACTTAAAATTTAAATCCCACGCCTTGTGATTGAGTACTCCACAAGGCATGGAATTTGGGGGGCATATGTTTACACCATAAATATTTTCCAGCTAGAAAGGTTGTCGTGGCCAATCCCATTGGAAAGGTGATATGTAAAAGCGTAATCATGAAGCAACATGTGGCTTCATCAAATGAAGCCATTTGGTATAAGATATGCAGTTGGAAAGACGTGCACTTTCCAAGTGGACACGTGGCGAACATCTAGAAAGCCATGTGTACCTTTGACCTAGTCATCAAGAGTGACAACTTCCCCACTCCTACAATATCTCCTAGTTTTTAGGAGTCACTCTAAGAATAAGGCAACCACTTGCCTTATTTAGGTAAGAAGGTTGCTAAAAATCAGCAAAGTGGGCTGAAAATATGATGCATCTACCAAAGAAAGATGAGGAAAATGTGGGACACGTGGCATGATCTGGACCTTCCAGATAGAATTTCTTAACTGCTGTTGCAACTGCTGGAACTGCTGCCTTTCCATCTGGGTAGTTCTAAAACGTGGGAGAAGGCTTACAAACATGCATTCAACCGCCAAAGACTATTATCTATCAGTTATAAATCATGGGAGAACATGTTCTTACATGTGTCAACACTATAAGAAGACTAAGGAAGACATGGGACACGTGGCAAGATACAGACCTTCTAGGTGGAAGTTCTCAACTGCTGTTGTAACTGCAACCTTTCCATCTAGGCAGTTCCAAAATGTGGGAGAAGGCTTGCAAGCATGTATTCAACCGCCAAAGACCACTATTTATCAGTTATAGATCATGGGAGAACATGTTCTTACATGTGTCAACACTATAAGAAGACTAAGGAAGACATGGGACACGTGACAAGATCCGGACCTTTCAGGTGGAAGTTCTTAACTACTGCCTTTCCATCTGGGCAGTTCCAGAACGTGGGAGAAGGCTTACAAGCATGTATTCAACCACTAAGTCCACTATCTATCAGTTATAAGTTATGAGAGAATATGGTTTTACACTTGGCAACATTTAGAGAAGGTTGAAAGATCATGGGACACATGACAGTCTGAAATTTGGCCACGTGGAAGCTGCTGAAGCTGCCATATCAAGCTGCTACATGCATGGAAAGTTCTATAAATAGAGCACTTAGGCTTCACTTGCAAACCCTGTTCAAATCACACAGCCCAACAGCATTTCAATTTCTTTCCATTCATGTAATGCACTTTCAATATGTTTAATTCAAGTCATGCACTTATTATTCCTACTTTCCAGCACTTTACTTTGAAGTCCTGCACTTTCAATACCGCTTTCCTTTCCAGTAGCCATAAATCAGTCCAAAAGTCGTTTTTCAAGGCAAAAAGAACGTCCGAAGGTGGTAATTCCAGTCATTTCGTACAATCGCCTGATTCCTACAATCTCCTACTGGATAGTTGTTCGGATATCCACTTTGGAACGACAGCAGTTCCTGGCACGCCCGACATTCACCCTCCTTTCCGCACTTGGAAAGGACCTCGGTTTTTAGGAGCCGAACAATAATAAAAGTATATTAATAAATAAATTATATATAAATTTCCTTCCTTTCTTAAAAAAAAAAGTATTGTAACTTGATGCACCTTTTTTACTATCTTTTTTATTTAACTAAACAAAAAGTGAGAAAACACTTTCCTTTCCATGCCTCATCCATCTCTCTTTCTTTTATTCATTTTTCAATCTTTCCAACCAAATGGAGCCTAAGTATTGTACTCCCTCCGTCCAAAAAAAAGTGTCCTACTTTCCTTTTTTGGCTGTCCCAAAATAAGTGTCATATTTCAAAATCCAATGCACTATTTTTTGAATATTTCTAATATACCCTTTTATTGAAATTATAAAAGTAATCAAAACTTCTTTAAAAAAAAAGCTCTTGTGGACCCACAATTAAAGTTGAAAGAAAAGTCAACGTGAACCCATAAAAACAAACTCAAACTGGACATAGGCACACCATTGCATAACCAAACTGAATTTTTATTTATTTATTTATTTTTTATTATTATTTTTTTTTCTCTATGAACTACAAATGCTTGGCAAATCCACCTTGGAAAAATTATACCCTCCTAATTCCTTGAAGCTTGAGAGAGTATGAAGAATAAAGTTTGAAAGAAGAGAAGTTGTCAGACTTTATGCAGTAAAGACAAACTCTGCAACCATGGATAACAGCTAAATGTTACAGTATAAGAAAAACCATGCTTTTTGGAGGTTTTTGAAGAGTAACCCATTACATGGCACTACATCACAAATTCACAATCAGTCAAGTAGGATAGGTTGCCTTGGAAGCCAAGTGGAGGGGTTTAAGGAATATTTAAGGAACAAAATTCCATGAAGAATGTTAGGGAATATTTTAGTAGGCAAATGGTAAATTGAATGAGCAAGCAAGATAATGTGAAAGATAGATGACCAAATGCAAATAATTTTGACCCCATCACAATCACTTTGATGCTTCAAAAAGTACTCAAAACTGGTCCTGAAAAATTATCACAGGAATAGAAAACCAAGGATATAAGGAAATTTTAAGCCAATAATTCCGCTAAATTTAATGGGATACACTTTGTTTGTGTCTTATATCTATAAAAATGAGGATACAATCCAAGACAATCATTAACATGAATCAGAAAAAATACATAATGCAATTAGTGAAGGTTTCTTTCCACTATCAACTTGAGGAGTGTCAGAAGGTTTTTTTGAAGAGCTAGGTTTCCTTTCTCTTCTCTTAACAGTTTGTTCTTGCTTAATATCTATTATTTCTACCTTCCTAGCATCCGAATCAACAGATTCAACATTGCTTGTTTCATTAACATTGATAGACTTATTAGCATGGTGACCATCCTCTGGCTTCATTAAAGACTCTGGCCAAAACCTTTTGCTGTCAACACCAGATTTTTATTTTTATTTTTATTTTTATTATTATTATTATTTTTTTACAGTACAGAAAGATGCATACTCAGTATATGGAAATTTTAGCTGTCAATATGAAAAACATAGTAGAGTTCATTTTCTTCTTTGTTTGATACTCCAATGGTTATATGTTACTGTATAAAATAAAATAATTGAAGAGAGAAATCCAATTACAAAAGAACAAAATATATATGGTTATTCATTGTCATTACATATGTACAATTGCAAAAGGAGCTTTCATTCACCATGAAACCCATGGCATGGAGAAAAACATCAGTTTAGCAAAAACCAAAATTAACCTACAACAATTAAAAAAACAAAAACCCAGTGATAGACCTTCTCTATACCTGAATCAAACTAACATCAACTTAAAGTGCAACCACACCTAACTTATCTTCATTAACACTAGAATATTCATATACTGTACGAAAATAAAGTTGGAGAATAGAGCACCATTTCCCTTACTTTCAACTGACTTCGTGCAGTGATCTTCACTGTCTACACATAAACCTATCAAAAATAATTAATTTTAAACTTATTGCTGTATCAATTTAAAGTCCAAATAATAAACATATCAAAGGGGGGAAAAAAAAAAAACTCATTTTGCTTACAAAAGTATCATCCCTGTTGACGATGAATGAGAGCTCTTTCACCAACATCAAGTTCACAGCACAATTGAGAAGGAAGATTTCCCTCTCTTTCCAATTGATTTTTCCCCACATGTGGTAATTTGTAATTATTTCGCCCATAAACCTTCATTGCTTCCATCATGCATTACTATAATGTTATGAAAATATGATTGAGAGCTTCCGTTGGTAATTCATTGAAAACTTTTTCTACAGCATCAACCAACTCATCGACTGTTTTGGGAGCTTGTTGGTATTGAAGTGGCTGGATCACTCTAAAAAACCAAAATCAAGCACATTTAAATCTGGATTATTTGGAGGTTGAAATGATAAGCGTATATCAAACCCATCTTTAGCTGCATCTTCTAAGAATTCCGCATCCAAGGGATTTATATGTGGTTTTGCATTATCCTGTTGAATAAAAATTGTTTCCTTTGTACTACAACAATGCCATTTAGCTCGAATATCTGGTAAAAATTTCTCAATTAAACATGATCGAATTACCTCTTTAGTCACCGACGACATTGGTTTCGTCTCTAACGTACTAGCCACACGATTTTTGCTACTTCGTTTGGCTGAAGCCTTGCATGTAAATGGATAAATTCCAATCTTTCCCAAGAACATTTCTGTGACGACCCTGGTTTTTAGGCCAGCGTGTCCTGTGATGAACCGTAAGGATGATCCGATAACGGATCCGAATGCCGAAGCGAAAACAGAAAACAAGACTCTAAGAAGTCAAAGTGACCTTCCATGAGGTCGTGAAACTCAATAAGAACTGATGCAGAAGCAAAAGATCGAAAATATGATAAATAAGCCCCCTGGGGCAAAATAGTCATTTATAAAAATTGTAGATTCGTGTGCCACCGAGCACACTGCTGGAAGGACAACGAAAAACTAATCAAGATGGACTCAAGAATCGCATGATTCGGAGTCCGGACGAAAGAGAAACGGCATGACAAAGAAAAATGAGCACTTAAGGCAAAAAGGGTAAACTGGTAATTATCTAGGAAGAACCGGGTGCAACCGAGCACACCGTTGGAAAGACAGCGAAAAATTAGTCAAGTTAAAAAAAAAAATTCACTTGAATCGAAGTCCAGACGAAGGAGAAAAGCCCAAAAGAAGAATTGACGTCGTGGCGGCCCGACGAGGGGCCATGACAGCCCCATGCGCGCGCCAATGCACGCCGTGCGCGCGCCAATGCACGCCGTGCGCGCGCTGGGTGCACACATGGCTGGCAACAGCCTATAAAGCTGCTGTGTGGTTTGTTTTTCAGAAAAAATCCGGAACAGAGGCTGAATTTGGAGGCCTAGATGAATTTTTTTTCAAAAACATAAAGAAGAAACCCCCCTCAAAAATGAGTTTCCTACGTGACTCACGTAAGAAATAAAAAAAAAAAAATGCAATGTAGAATGCCCAAAATGCCCCTCCATGAAATCTGGTCATGGAAGTCCAAAAAGTTGCTAAATTGAAAAACTGAGAGCTGAACTTTGCGATCGATTTCCGGCACCAAGACGACATTTTCTGGAAAAAACACGAAAAAGAAACCCCCTCTAAAATCATGTTTTCTAAGCGACCATGTCAAAAGAAGAAAATAAAACTGATGTAAAAGGTCTAGAATGCCCCTAGGTCAGATTATGCAAAAAAAAATGCGAAATGAATTCACAAGAGGCTTAAATCACCAAGGATAAGGTTTTACCCGGAAACGACCATGCACGCAAATGTAACTTACCTATTTAGACGTGCTACAATGGTCCACGACTTAAAAACATAGCCGATGCACAATCCAACCCCCCAACGGGCAAAAAGGCAAAATGGACTTGGAATGGAAAACATGGAATCCAAAAATATAAAACGGAATCAAATGACCGTTTGGCCCTTGGCCACACTTCATACAAGATTAATAAAACCCTATAAAAGAATGAAAATGGAATTCCCACACCCGATGCAACCGTGGTGAAGCAATGACTTGCGATTTTTCATTTTTTTCATAACATTTCATGAAGTTAAAAAGTTGCATAGAATACAATATGCATGTCATTGGCCTCCGACCTCATCTCATACATATCAAATACATTGAAAGAAGTGTACTTAAGTACACATTACATACATGGAATCAAACATACATATTTTGACATATAAGTCTACAAAATGACATTTCATGCTAACATTTGCATGAAATGGAAACTTGAAAGCTACTCGACATCCAAGGAATGCTAGGCTTCACGAACCAAGTCTTCGTACCTGAAATATGCCCCAGTGTCGTAGGGGTGAGTAACATAAAGCTACTCGTAGGAGATGAGTATGCATCGACCTAGCATTTTACAACTTTATCACCTTAAGGTGAAACATGTTAAAGGGGTTCATGTCACCTAACGTCTATATCGAAATGAGACTCAGGGAGCATCCTAAGCTACCTTAGAGTGTTTCTAGCATAAATCACTTCATCCATGCATTTCAACAACACAGAAACATGTTATACAAAGCAACAAGAATCATGATATAATACAAAAATGAGACAAATCAAAGTTGGAGTAATCCGATTAATACAACGAGCTTATAGTTACCACGGGTCACATTATCAATGTAATTGAACAAAGTCTAGAGTAATCCATACAACATGACAAAAGCATATCTGAATACAAGTTAACAAGAATTACATTATCCACGTAATTCAACATCAAAAGAGCATGTTATACAATGCAACAAGATTTAAGTTCTCAAAGCCATCAACTTAGAATCTAAAGCACAAAATAACAGTAGTGGTTCATGCCACCTAACGTCTATGTTATAAATGAATCAATAGGATCAATCCTAAGCTTTATTATAACGTTAAAACATGATTTTCAATATCGATGCAATTTAACAAACATTGGAACTTTAAATACAACGCATAAAGCACAAATTCGCAAAGTTAACATCTTGTAACTTAAAATGAAACGACAAATAAGAAACAACAAGTTACAACATCATCTAGTTATCAACTTGAAAATGAAATGCGAAATCAAACAAAGTGGATACTCGGACGTTATGCCAGATCAGACTAACAACATAGTTACTTTAGGGTTACTAGCCCATGGGTAACCTCCCTATGTGCGCACTAGACTATATAGAGGGACTATCCCCCGTACTAGAACCACGTCCTAGCCATAGTCAAACAACGACATCCCCAAGTTTCCAAAATCAATAAGTTGTGCAACAACGCATATATCAACAGGAATATGCAAGATAATCAACTATCTATTAAGCACAACCAAATTTGGAAATTTATACAATACATGCTCTAAATCCACAACTAATATGATATGATGAATGTCGAATCTTCAGTGTGCGATTCGTTACACGCTATGCATGAAAGATGTTAAACACGAAGTGTGCAAATCATTACACAAGGTAACAATATATTCAATAAGGAAAATATATTCTCATGAATACAAACATAGCAACTATATTATCCAATGTTCAAAACATAACCAAATGAATATACAACAAGTCTAAGTCCATGATTTGAATATAAAAACCACTTCTAAAACACAACTAGATCATGGATCAAATTGATAGAATTTAAATAGATAAACACAATTAAATTCTCTAGATTTCCGATTCAATTTCAATTAACCTCAATTTAATACATGTTAAAGGGCATGGCAAAGTCATCTCCTATATCCATTCTAAAACTCAATTAGGTTGTTAGAACAACAAAGGAGAACTTTAATTAAATCATGCTAATTTAAATCCCAAGGTTCTAAAACAACTTCAGATAGTCCCAAATTAATATATATACTAGTAAACAAGTCATGGCCAATACAAATATCAAGTTAAAACCTTAATTAAGCTAATGGGACCGCAAAATAGATTTTAATTAATTCTTTTAATTAAAATCTCTAGATTTTCAAACTTAACCAAATGCTCTCAATTTAACATATCTTAGAGAATATGCCAAGGACTAAGGTAATATCACATTACAAGTTTATTTCATTCAATTTAAGACCATGTGACTTAACCTTTCACTAAAGTTAAATATAAATTAAAAGTTGCAATTCTCATGCAATTAATCCCAATGTAATATATGTGAACAACTATATCTAAGCTTAATTTTTTAGCATGCCACAATTCAATTCCAAGTTGTATATCACCATGAGGATTAAATCTTAAACAAGGAATTTAATTAAATGAAGGGTTTGAAAACCTAACCGAATATTCTAAATCAAATATATGTGAAGCTATATGGAATGTAAGTCAAGAATATCAAGTCGAAATTTAAATAGAGTGAATAGTGCACTCGGGGTAAATTAATTAAACTAATTTAATATGCTAACACATATTGATTTCAAGCCAATTAAGGCCATGTGAATTAATCTTTCACCTAAGATAAATATTAAATAAAATCTTTAATACTTGTTTAGCTCTAATTTTAATACACGACAATGAGCATATCATGGGGCAATATAATATCATGCTACATGTTTAAACCAAGTCACGAGCAACCGGAAAAATTAGATCCCGTACAAGAAAAATAAATAATAAAATCTCTAGATTTTTATATTTAATCATGCAAACAAATAGTATAAGCATCACAAGCATGCTATATAACAAGAATTTAAACCTAGAACATCCCCTACCTCAATTTGAGATGAAAATCTCAAAAGCCATCAAAATGGAACGGCTCCGAATCCGGCGAAACTACTAGGTTTTGTCGGGAACAACGCCGTGAACATAACCCCCATGAAAGCCCCATCAAAATCATAACTTGACCTCAAAACCAAACTCAAGAAATGGTCAAAACTGAATTCTAATAAGGGGGAAAGGTAGAGCACGGCGAGGGGAACAACAAACGTTAAGGCCGAAGACTTTCCATCAAGGAAAAGTGAACCAAAAGAAGAGAGAGAAGATGGCAGCACCCCTTGGGCTGCCATGGGAGCTCCAGGTCGTGCATGAAGAGGGAAGAAGATGAAAAATGAAATATCTCACCCCCCTTTTATAGAATTCTCAAAAAGTGACCCGAACGGGCCCCGCCGGTCTGAAAAAGTAAAATTTGAGCAGACGCACTCAAATGCAAAACTTTGTGAACGAAAAAGATTCAAAATGATAAAATATAAACAACGGAAGAAACAACGTCGAAAACCGAGTCTCGAGCAGAAAGTTATTCCCAAAACAAGTTTGGCGAAAATCGGGGCCAGAAACCCTGAAACTGGAAAACATCGACCAGGAGGAAATTTCAAGAGTACACAACTGGACAAAATGTGACAATAAATCCCGTACAAGGATCCAGGCTCAAAACAAGACATTTTGCAATAACTTTCATTAATTGCACAATGGCCCCTCCAAAAAGTGAAAACTGCACTTATTGCCCAAAATGAAAATATCTTCCAAAAATATTTTCTTAAAAACCCCTAAAATAAAATATCTTCAAAAGATATTTACAAAAAACACCCCAAGAAAAGAAAATAATTTTAAAGAACTTTACATCCATGCCCCTATGGACACCGGGAGCAACTAGAGTACTTTCTTGCAAAAGTAAAGATACGTATTTCGAGGAAACCACTCAAAATGAAGGCACGTGAAGTCAAAAACCAACTCCGAGCATGAGAAGTGAGGTTGTGCCAAAAACTGACAAACAGAGATAAGACGAAATAGGGAAAATGACAGAATAGGGAAAAGACGAAATAGCGCATAGTGTCCGAAAAACGAAAAATGCGAAAATAACTCGGTCCTCAAAGGAAGTTATCAATTCACATGAAAGAGTCTCAGAAACCAATTTTGAACACTCGAGATGACACTAAGCGACACGAAACAGAGCTCAGAAAAGAAAATTAAACGAAAAAAATTCATTTGTAAAATTTCAGGAAAAAGGAAAGGAAGGCAAATGACCGAGTCGTTACAACTTCATTACGAGATGTATCAAATCGTGGCATAGCAACAGCTGCTAAAAACATAACCTTTGTAATGAACCTCTTGCTCTTACAAGTGCGTACGGGTTCAGCTTCTTCCAGAAGAAGATAATATTTCTCTGATTCTTTAGACATATAAAACAACTTTTCATCAATGTGGACATGGTTAAACATATTGCAGAAAATTGGCATATTGTGAAGACTAGATGGCTCAAGCATTGATAAACAGTGCATAAGCCTTGCCTTTTTTATTTTCTTTTGATAAATATGGCTTCAATGCATTTGAATGTGGTCTGGTAAAACCCTCTTTGATTCTTCCATGGAGTGTTGATTAGCAACTTGCATAGCAAAACGATAAAGATCGAATGTTTGTTCGTTGTAGAAGAGGAATTTCTGAGACTTTACTGCAATCAATTTGTACCCACTTACGACCAACTCTCTTCAGCTTCTTGCTGGATACATCAACTACAAACCCATTTGAAAAACTTGTCATTGCTTGTTGCCAAATTCGTTGAACTATTCTTACGCAAATAGAAAATATTTTTGCCGTGGCACTTATTGAGCCCTTTTTCAATTTTCCATTTTCACTTTTCTTCAACAGAATTGCAAAAATTGCTTGGCGTTCTTCATTAGTTAAATTTTTTTTGGTGTTGGGCTGAACAAAATTTGAACTTGATAATATTTCCATCTTAAATTTGAAATCTAAGTAGTGCAAAGAGTAAAGAAAGAGAACCGAGGAATGATAAACATGAGAGAGATAACAAAAGATAAAAGTTTAGATAAAGATGAACTACTTTTAAAGATGGTAATAAGTTGAAATCCTTACATGAAAAAGATGAACTCCTTTGGATAAGAGCAACATAGTCTATGCGGGTTGAACTCCTTACATGAAAAAGATGAACTCGATCTTTTTGTAACAGCAACAGAGTATATGGATTATGAGTGTACCAGCAATAAAGTATATGGGTTATTAGTTTTTTGGATAAGGGTAACAGAGTATGTGATTTAGTTGGATTGTGTTAAAGAAAAACAATCTAATCTATTCAATTTGAATTTATGATGAATTTAGTTTAAAATACTCTGTATTGTATATTGGCGCCAACATTTAAGAAACTTTGGTAAAAGCTTACTACATTAAGTGGTCTGGGTCAAGATAAATTTTTGTACAGTACTCATAAATTACTACATGGGCATATTTGAAAATTCATCTCATACTACTATAAAAAAAAATCATAAAAATAACATTCTTAAAAAGTTGTATTCCCCATAAGCGACACTCTTTGCGGGACAGAGGGAGTAATTTTTTTAGTGTGTCATTGTTGAAGCCTTCTATCTTTTCCATGAGTAGCTAAACTTCTTTTTAGGGAATTGATGTAATCATATCCAAGTAACATGATTTAATTATGTTTATCTTTGGAGAATTATTTGCATATATATATATATAGATTGAATAACTTTAAGAATTGCTTTGGAAGTACCAATTACAATTGGTTTTGATGTTTAAATTCAATCTTAGTAATTATAACTTGCTTAATGGTAACTTGATTTAGTTGTTTTAAATTATAATCATAGTGTATAACGAATCGAACATTAAAGATTCAACATATTGTATGCCATTATATGTGTAACGAATCACAAATTGAAGATTCTACATGGTGTATGCCATTATAGACATGAAACCTTAGGACATGGTTTATGTGGTTTTACCCTACTTGTGCTTGGTAGGTAGTTTCATGCATTGTGATTGAATATATGTCATGAACTTGTTGATTTTGGAAATCTTGTAAGGACTTGAAAAATGTTACGGCTAGGGTACAGCTCTAGTACGGAAGATAGAAGCTCTCCCTATAACATTGGTGCATACTAGATAGTACCTCGTGGGTCCTAATTACCAGGAATCACTTATTTGGTCTAGCGACCACTTGTCCTAGTCTTTTCACTACTTGATTTCCCATTCAATTCCAAGTTGTTAATCATGGATTACTTGTAGCTTGTGATTTAGTGCTTAAAATCTTATTATGGTTTAGTGTACTTGCTCTTGTATACTTGTATGCCTTGTATTTATCATTTCAAATTACTTGAGTAGCTTGAGATGATCCCTTAGTTCACCTTGTAACATAGACGCTAGGTGGAATGATCTCTTATACTGATTTATATTACGTTTAGAAGATATTCCACCACTTGATTTAGCATTAAATTCCAAGTTGATTAATCATTGATTACTTCTAGCTTGTAAATTTGTGCTTATTGTTTCAACTTCGTTTAGTACACTTGCATCTTGTATGCTTATGCGTTGTACATCTTGATTTCGCATTAAATTCTAAGTCGTTAATCATGGATTAGTTGTAGCTTATGAGTTTATTGGTGTGTGTCAGTACCTAGTTGCATAAAAGTGGTAAAATGTAGTGTGGCCAAGTTTGAATTTATAGAATACCACTACCACTACTAACTATTAATGTAGCTAGAGTAAGTAAGGACCGTTCCAAGGGAAAGGAGCGGCACTTTGGAATCAATGTTAGATTAGTAGGTTGAATGATCAAAAGAGAGTTTGTTGGTTGAATTATACTACACTTTAAACTAAAGAAATGCAATGTAAAATAACTAAAACAAATGAGGTGTAGAGAACATGAGAGAAGAGTCTTGGGTCATAGAGTTCACCACTAAGCATTACCTTTCTAGACATTTAATATTTGATAGATTAGGGGGATTATGTGTTGTAAATGAAAGTGAGTGCCATTAATTGAAATATTAAACATGGATAGCCAAGTAAGCATATATTATCTAGTCAATCTAGTGAATAGTACAATATATCAAATTAAGTCATTAATCGTTCCATAGCTACACAATTAATGCACACTTATTAAATTAGAGAAATATACCACTTGCATTTATAAGCATGGAACATCAAATAATAGGAATGGATTGTCCACCTATCTAAGAAAGTGAGGTAATTACACTACAACTAAGCTAGTGACATGAAAATTAAACTAATTAAACTAAGGAGGTGGCACAATCCATCAAGAAATAAGCATGAACCATCAAATAAACCACAAGAGTAATCTATTTAAGCACCATGCCTTGACCATCACTAGATTCATAATATCAATACATATAGACATGCATCAGTGTCACAAAATCTAGAGATAAACACATGAACATTCATTCTGACATACATAGACATATGGATAAAATTAAATGATCAATTGAAAGTATTAAACTACACAAATTATTGTAGAAACAAGATTTATATATACAAAATGTCAAGATAAGAAATACAACACAAATCCCCATTAATTATAAAACATCAAAGTTTAGGAGGCATGCTTAGGGCTATCTCTAGCCTTAAGAGAATGGTTTAGCCACTCATTGATGTTGTCATCCAACTCTCAAGGGCTATCTCCATGGTATAATTCATCCTCATCTTCTTGTGTTCTTGGTAGAAACCCCAGATGAGTGGAAGAACTTTCCCAAATTGTATATTTCTCTCTCTAATCTCTAGCCAAGTCTCTCTTTCTAACTAACATCTCTTACTAAAGATAGCCAAAATCCTTATATAAGTAGTTCAAATGTCACACCCAATGGTCAAACCTCGTGCACTAGGACCTCCAAATTATTGCATCACGAGCACACCTTTAATTTGGCTTGAACTCTGTTTTTTACGCAATTTGAGGCAGTTCGATCAATCACATGGTTGCTTGGATCAATCGAACCATGGCTGCAAACTTTTTAAATAAGGACAAGGCTGAGATATTTTTAGGAAAACGACAAAAGTGGTAGGTGAGGATAAGATCGGAGGAAATGTTGGATCGATCGAATAAGAAATTTTTCTGAGGATAAGGACAAAGGGCTCAATCCATCATGTCAGGGTTAGAACGATCACAATGTGATCGATTGTAGCTTGGTTCGATCGATCAGAGAAGGCTTTTTCACCACTTTGCTTACACTTTGCTCCTTTCTTCCACTAGGCTTGAGATTGCTTCTTTTAACGCTCTAATTCAGCTTATTTTGGGGATAAATGCCTGAAAAGGGAAATAACATAAAATTAGAATAAAATGGAAAAATAAGATAGAATAAGGCCCTAGAACATTCAAGAAGAAGGGGTTTAAATACGCACTTTTCAGCGCTTATCATTTATGCGTATTGTTTCAATTTCGTTAGTATCCTTATGCCTTATACGCTAATGTGTTGTATATTTCATTCCAATTGCTTATGTAGCTTGAGATGATCCCTTAGTTCACCTTGTAACATAGGCGTTATGTGGAATGTTCCCTTGTGTTGATCTATATTGAGCTTGCATGACATTTGAAACTTTAGGGTATACGCATGCACTTCTTCCTACGAGTAACTTTGTTTACTCACTCTAGTTGAATGGGATATTTTTCAGGTTAGAAGACTTTGTATTGGGATGCACAACATCCCTAGATTGGCGTAGTTATATTAACGTCCTTTTATGTAATTTTAAGTACACGTAAGTGTTAGGATGTTTACTTTTTACCTTGGAAGTTGTAACGTTTACTTTAGTTTCAATATGTTGTTTTTATGAAATTAGAGGTTTTAACATGTCATTTTCAATTCAGAATATGTAAAATGTGCCTAAGCACTCTCTTTAGGACTCTTTTTATATGTATGAGGTACGGCCAAGGGCCGAACACCTTTTCATTTTCATTTACATGCTTTGGTATTGTATTTTACTTTTAAAGGTAATTTTATGGATATTTGAGATTTGACATGTGATATTTTGCATTGGGCGTATTTGGGAGCCGTGGGCCATTATAGTGCGTCTTAATATGCATATTATGTTTGCATGCATGTTCACTTTGCGCAAAATACCACACTTGGATTAAATGAACACTTTGAGTCTCATGCATTTTGCATTTTTTACAAAAATCTTATCTAAGGGCATTTTGGGTATTTCAAATAAAAATAAGAACTTCTGTTGACATGGTCACTTAGAAAATATGATTTTTTTTTTTGGGAGGTCACTTCACAACTTTTTTTCAAAAAATATCATTTAAGTCCTCAAAATTCCATTTGAATTTCCAAAATCTGGTGTAGGCCCTACGGCTTGTCAAGGTGCTGGCAGCGCGCTGGTGCACCAGGCGCCCATTGTACTCTTCTTAGTAGCCTTAATGCCCTATTTTCAATTGACTATAACTCTTTCGTCCGAATTCCGAATCAAGTGATTATTGAATCTAACTTCATTAATTTTTTGTTATCTTTCCAATGGTATGCACGGTGGCACCCACTTTTGTTTTGAAATGATCATTTTACCCCTAAGGTTGCTATTGCCTGTTTTTAAAATGTCATTTCCGTTTCTTGTTATCTTTTGAGTTTTGTAGCTTTGTGGGAAGTTACGTTGGCATCTTAGGGATGACGTGCATCCCTATAGACTTTTTTCTGGGTGAAAAGACCATTTTGCACATGGGGCCATACTTGGTCTATTTTCAACCCTAGTTTTCGTTTTCATTTCCGTTGAGTTTCGTGGCCTTATGGAAGGTCACTTTGGTGTCTTTGAGATGTGTTATATCTCTAGAGACCTTGGTTTTGCCTTTTGTTTCCACATTCGGGATTCGTTATCGGATCAACCTTCGGGTCATCACAGGACGCATTGGCTTGTAAAACCAGGGCCGTCACAGCTTGGGACCATTGTGAGCGTTTCTTGGAACTCTTGCACCATTATTGTTTATTTATATATATACTTGCGAGATAGCCCTTGTCGAGGCTATCACATTGTTTATACTTGAAGTTCCGACTCGTACAATAAGAAAGAACCTATAATTTCTTGTTCAAGCATAGGTCTTTGTCGAAGCCATTTACTTAATTGCTTATGCATAGGTCCTTGTCGAGGCCAGTTATTTCTTGCATTGGGATATTAAATGTGAATGGAGGAATTTTTAGATCCAAGTTATAGGAATAATTACATCCCTTCTCCTTATGATCCTCCATCATATTTTGATCCTTATGAAATTGAGTCCAATTCGCTACAAGCGTCATCGTCTTCCTATGGACTTCATTACTCTTTTGATCCTCCTTATGACTACTATCCTCCCTTACAATTCTATAATGAATCAACTCTATCACCTTCTAAGTACTCGCCCAAATTTGAAGATAAAGCGTTAGCTCTACTTGATGTACTTAATACGTAAACCCAAGTTATTCATTCACAATCTCAAACCATAGCTAAGCTAGAGGTTCAAATTGGGTAAATTACATGTACTCTATCTCGTTAAGAGGAGGAGGAAGAGGCAAGCCAAGTAGATGCTAATCCAATAGAGCACAACATGATTTATGAGGACATTCCTTATAATTTTGATCATAAAATTGTTAAGGCTACCTTAGAGAGTGAGGAGACGGTGATCAATATAGAGTAGAGAAAAGGGATGAATAGAGTGCGTTCCTAAAAATCCAATTGAGTCTTTGAAAGACAATGCTTTGCCAAATAACAAAGAAAGTAATTCCTTGAATATACTTCAAAAGTACAACAAAGATGCAAGGCCACCCATTATTTGTTTTATTTTTAAGACCATGGATGAAAGGAAAGAAATCACATCTTCCATATATTTTCAAGTTATTCCTTTGGGAGATGATTTCATTGTTGTAAGTGAGGCGGTAATGGAGAAAATTGACAAGAGGTCAAATATGGATGTTCAATATCTCGTTTTTGATAGTTTTGACTAGTGAGTCGGCCCAACGTCTTGCTAGAGACGTTAAACACTAGTTTCGTAGAGTTTTTTCAACTCTATTCCTTCCCTATTTCTTTTTATTTTACCTTCTTACGTCGCCTAGTGTAATACCCCTAATTTTAAAAGGATAGTTATGGTATTTTAATTAAGTATTTTGTTGCATTTTTAGTTATTTAATTATTTAATTGTGTGATATTTGAATTAATTGACTTTTTATTTGTTTAATTGAATAAATGGACTTAATTGTCATTATTTGAATTGGTTGCATTAATTACATTATTAGATTTAACATGTTTGATGGTGTGTCCTTAAGTGGTTTTTTATAATTGTTTAATTATATAGTTAAGTTAAATGAGTGTTTTTTAAATACGTTAATTACTTACAGTTCTTTTAGAAGTCGTGTATGTAAAGCCATATATTATAACTTAGGTTTTGTTCTATGGGCCGACTAGGATTTAATTAGAGCTTTGTCTCTAATTATACAAGGCCTAGGGTTTTATGTAAGCACATATATATTGAACAATACGTCTGCTGGGTTGGGGAAAAACTCTATTCTTGTACCTAGATATTGAGAGAAAACAGAGTAAAGTTGTGAGGAAAACGGAGCAACCTTGGTGAAGGTTTTAGCTGTGGATTAAGGGTCGGACCTAGGAGAAGGGAAGATTGAGCAGTAGGAGGTTGAGTTGACAGTGGACGGATGTCGTTGGAAAGCTTAGAACGACGGCGACAAGGTTTTGGTTACAAAACTGCACAGGCAAGTTCTTTTCTTCCTATCTCCCTTGGCCTGTGTTCTGTGCATACCTAGAGGATCTCTAGGATGTTAATTGAATATTAATGGAACCTTGCATGTTTATTATATGGCAATTCAATTTTTTGTATGTGCTGAACTTTGTCTGAAATAACTCTTGCAACTGTGTTCTTCGTCATCTGTTTTTAAGCATATAAATTGTTATTGCCTTAAATTACTGTATTAGTTCTTGCTGTGGTAAACTAAGGACTGTGGGTTGACACTGGGTATATATTAGACAGTTAGGACCAACTTTAAGGAAGAACAGAGGGGTAAGAAAGGGCCAGAGACGAAGCAGATGGTCGGAAACGGAGAAGGAAGCAAGCAAAGCTCTCAAAGGAGGAGAGAGCTGGCTCCAGGAAGTTGGGAGCCAGCTCCCCTCTTTATAGAGCCATCTCCAAGGGTTATGGAGCTGGCTCTAAGGTGTCTAGAGCCTGCTCTATTGATTAGAGAGCAGGCTCCCTTGGTTAGGCTGCGTTTGTAATGACCCGGTCTTTTTCCTTCCTTTCTTTTTCTCAGATTTTCACGGATATTTTTTTTTTCGTTGATCTTTTTCCTTCCTGGGTTTAGTTTCTCGTCGCTTAGTGTTGTCTCAAGTGCTCTGGAGTGAGTTCTGAGACTCTTTTCCTTGGATTGACAACTTCCTTTGAGGACCGAGTCAATTTCACATTTTTTGTTTTTCGACATTATTCACTATTTCGTCTTTTTTCTCGTTTATCATTTTTCTTTGATTCCGGTTGTGCATGCATCCATGGTATTTGATTTCCATAACATTTGTACTTACTTTTGTAGAAAATACCATCTAGTTGCTTATTTTTCCGTAAAGGGCATGGATGCACACTTTTTTGTAAATATCCTTAACTTGTGGGGTTTTAGTGTAATTAAATAAAGTAATTATTTTTCTTCTTAGGGACCATTTTGTAATTTAATTTGAAAGATATTTTCAAAAAGGACCTTTTTGTAATTTTTTAAAAAATGTGACAAGTGTCACATTCTCATGGAGCCACTTGTTGGCATTTGGGAGGAGTGACTTGGATGCATCATCTTGTGACATTTGGAGGGTGGAGATTCACCCACTTGTTGGCCTAGGATTGGAGCACTTGTTGGCTTAGATGGTTGACAAGTGTAGGCTTGAGATTAAGCCTAGGAAGGAGCCTTGGATTTGTGACAAGTGTAAGCTCACAAATTGGTCTTGCATTAGTGTGTGTGTGAGAGGTAGTGTAAGATCACATAGTGAGTGGAGGATTTCTATTTCCTCCACTCACACTTAATCTCATTTATAACATTATGTTCCTCACCACAAACCCTAGCCACCATTAGAGGAGCTTGATGCTTAGGCTTTGACCTTGATTTTTGAGGGCCTTCCATTCACCTTAGACTTAAAACCTTGGGAGACAAAAGTTTCTTCTTGCTCTCCTCTTCAAAACCCTTGTTTTGTTTTTCATTTTTGAGCTTGGTTTCTTGGGATTATAGAGATTCAATTCTCTATTAAGGTAGGGGGTGTTATAATTTATTTTCCAAGTGTTTTACTTGTTTTTTTATTAAATATAAGTTGTATGCATGTCCTTTGTTAATTTGAGAAATTTATGATGTATCATAGCTTGTATATAACTCATTTTAGACTTGATATATGGCATGGCCATGACTTGATCTTTGTGATATATTAAATTGGAATGATTTAAATGAACTTTCAAATCTAAGATTAAATGAATTTAAATTGATTTAAATTCTAGTTAATTGTGTCTTGCTTGGATTCCATTTTAGACTTGATATATGGTATGCCCATGATTTAGTGCTTGATATGTATTAATTTGAGACCATTTGAACAACTTTTGAAATCTATAGATTAAATTGACTTAAGTTAATTAAATTCTATATGATGGTATCTTGCTCATTTTGTACTTTTGATTTGATATATGTAATGACCATGATATGTTATTTAACATATATTAAAATGAGGACATTTGGAATAAATTTGAAATCTAGAGAATTTAATTGTTTTGTTTAATTAAATTTTATCTAATTGTTCCATGGATTTTAATTGTATTTTAGAAGTTGTTTCTATATTCAAATCATAGACTTAGACTTGTTGTATATTCATTTGGTTGTGTTTTGAGCATTTGAAAACATTGTTGTTATAATTATATTCATGAGAACATGTTTTCTTTATGGAATATATTGTTGCCTTGTGTAATGAATTGCATACTTTGTAATTGACATTATATATGCCATTTTAGAATTTAAACTCTAAGGCATGGATTGTGTGGTTTTAATTTACTTGAGCATGGAAGGTGATTTCGTGCATTATATAAATTATGTATAAGTTATGAACTTATTTGGTTTATTTTGGAGTCTTGGGACATTGTTGTTACAAGTGACATGGCTAGAGTTTGGCTCTAGTGTGGGAGGTATAAGTTCTCCCCAATTGAGATAGTGCGCACTAGGGTGGTCTTCCTAGCGGGTTAATGCCCGGAATAACCATTGAGGTCTCGGCAGAATTCCGAGCTTGATGTCCAAGTCTTCCATTATTTGATTTCGCATTCAATACCAAGTTGACAATCATGTTTAATTATGACTTATGGCTTTGGTTATTGGCGATTTTGATGTTGTTAAGTACATCTATGCTTTATGATTTTAATGGATCATTATCAAATTTTGATGTTGTTAAGCACATCCATACTAAATTGTTATATTTAGTTGCTTTCACACTTTTAGATTTCAAGTTGATAACTTAAAGAATTTATGTATTGATGTGTGGTTTTAGAAATTCTAATTGTACTAATTTGTTATATTTAGTTGTTATTGCATTTTAGATTTCAAGATGGTAACCTTGAGAATCTATGTCTTGATGCTTAGTATAGCATGCACCTATGTTGTTGAAATTGCATAGAGGATGTGTTTTATGCTAGAAATGATTTAAGGTAGCTTAGGATGCTCCCTGAGTCTCACCTTTGACATAGACGTTAGGTGGCATGATCCTTTTGAACTGTTTCATGATAGTCTAAAAATCTGTAAGAAATTGAGTCGATGCATGCTCATTCACTGGGGGATTTGTTCAGGTACAGGGTTCAAGATTGGAGACTTGCACTTACCTTGGGTGGTTTAGAGATTTGAAGTATTTTTGTATAATGACATGCAAGTGTTTAACATGCCTTACTTTTGATTGTCATATTTTGTATACCATGGGTGTATGGTGTTTTAGAAGCCAATGTAGCTCCCTTGACATGTAATGATACTTAATTGCTTATTTTTTAACATTCTAAACATATATGTAAAGAGGCCAAGGGCCAAGTATGTTTACTTTTGCATCTATACTCTTTTGGTATCAAAATTTTCTTCAAAAATGAATTTTAACCATCTTGGAGGTTTGTCACATGAAATTCTTGTAATTGACATGTTCATATGATCAATCTTCCTTAAAATGAATCAATTTTTGATCTATGCATGTGGGTAGAATGAATCACATAGGTTCCATTGCAATTTTATATGTTTGGAGGAGCTTTCAGCAGCATTTCGAGGAGTTTCGGTCAATTGAAACACCATCTCGGTCAACCGATCCCTTTTTGAGACCAAATGAACAGTAAAAACCAACCTTCAGAAAGCATTCTATGAGTTTCGGTCAACTGAAACTCTAAGTTGGTCGACCGAAATAGCTCCTGTGCACCAGCACTTCCAGATTTTAATTCAGCACTTATGGTCCAACTTCGAAGGGCCATAACTTTTTCGTTCCTTATCCAAATGGGGTGATTCTTGAGCCTAAACTCAAGGATTTTGAGTCAGATTTCCAATGCTACCTATGCCATTCTCATATTCCAAACACAATGGAAGTTATTCATGTTTTAGTGAAGTAGTGTCAGTTTTCACTTCAACTGGGAAAGGGCAATTTGTGGGATTCTTGGCCAATGTTCTTAAAACCTCTTGGAATGTCTTGAAATGATTAGATTAGGTTGTATTCACCTTTTTTGACTTGTTTAGAGTCAAGTTTCTCTCTTTAATTGTGAATTGCCCGTTTTGCCCCTTTGATAATAAATTTTGCCTGTTTTAACCTCTCGTTCGCTCTTACTCTCTTTAAGTTCTGTGACCTCATGAAACGTCACATTAGTGTCTTAGGAGTGATTTCTATCTCTTAAGACCTTGGTTTATCATTTAATTCCGCATTTCGGATCCGTTACCGGATTAACTTTCGGGTCATCACTGACGTACCGGGTTAAAAAACTTGGGCCGTTACAGCATTTGGTTGCATTCCGGAGCTATTTGGGCATTGTTTGGGCCATGTTTGGAATTCTTAATTGTTTCAGGGACTAGAATAACAATTTTAAAAGTAATTTCCAAGGATCTTAAACTCTCTAATTGCATAATTTGATCCACAGAGCAAATAGAATAAATGGTGTAAAAATAAGCAACTTTGCACACTGCTAACGGATAGGAAGAACTAAATTACTAAATCTTGTTTTAACAATTTAACGGATTGTAGCATGGACTCTAAACATGATGTTGGGCTGTATTAGGACCCACAATGCATAATTTATCTTTATATGCTAATGGTATTCACAGTGTGGACGTTTTAAACAATGTCGCACACTATTAACGGATATAAAATATCTAATTGGTTAAATTTATTTAAGTAACTTAGATGACTGGAGGAGGATTTTGAAATCTATATTGGATACATAATAGGTTCATGTACCGGTTAGATTTTACTTGTGCTTAGGTTGGATTTTAATTAATGAACTGTTGAAATTCTGTTCCATTAATTAAATGAATATGGTGCTGGACTTTAATTGTGGAATTGCTTTATTGGTTTCATCAATTATTGGTTGGACCTGTGGATAAAATAAGCATGTTGGCTCATATAAATTCTTATATGCTTATTAGGAAATAATTGATGCTTACATACTTTATATGTGCAGTCAATTATATGGACATTGTTGGAGTAGTGCCAAATAAGCATGTTAACTTATATATATTTTGTTATGCTTATTTTGGAACAATTGATATTTGTATTTAATGTTTTATTATCAATTGTTGGAATTTTGGACTAGTTGATATTTACATGTATTATCTATATTATCAACTACTGGATGGATGGATTGTATGCACCGGTATGAGATGGTGGCATACTAGGGACGGATTGGTTTCAGAATACTATATCCTACCTATACGGAATATGGGAATGGATCATATAATAAATCCTACTTATATTTAAGTCAGATCAGCTGAAACAAAGCTGAATGGCTAACTCGATTATTTGCTATGGATACGTAAGTCTGTGCAGCTGAATAAGCTGAACGGCTAACTAGATGTATTATGGATGGACAGGATAGGATTTTAAATATATATTTATGGTACTGCGATATGAGTTTGAGTCTCACAGTTGACGGTTAGGGAGCGTATATGAAGTGGATGCGTAGCTGGCTACAATAGCTTAAGGTATACCCTGTTAGGTCTAGGTATTCATGCCCACCTTTGGTTGTATTTTTGCATGTTGCCTTCTATTCAGGTTGAGACCCCCTTTGTAGTTCAGTGAATGTCCCTTAGTGTGGATGTATATATATATATATATATATTTATGGACTAGATAGATATTGTGGGTATCTAGGATGTATCTGCGTATCGGGTCACTGTATGGATTACAGTTAGATTAGAACTTGTTCGTGGCCTGACCCACTCTTATATTTTTTAGGTATTGGACGATTCCAGTCTTAGGACTTGCTCGGGTTGCGCAGAGACGGTCATTCACTCTACCGACGACGTAGGGTTTCATTCCATGTTCTAGTTTTGGATTTATTTTCAGTTGTTTATTATTCAGTTGGATTTTCATTTAGGGGTCCACTAGTTGGATTCCTGAGTTGTACTCTTGGAGGATTTTTATATTTAGAATTTCTTTCAGCTATATTCTATTTTTTTATTTCATTTCTGTATTCTGTGTTCATTTTAAAATATTAATTGTTTGATATTCCTGCGGATTTGGGCTTGGCCTGATCAACCCGTGTCTCGGAATCGAGGAGTATTACACCTATATATGTCCAATTATGCTTCATTGCAAAAATTTAGCTTTTTAGAGCTTTTGCAGCACACTTGCGATTGATGGCAAGTATTGTGCGATTGATCGCACCTGTACACAAGGAAATTTTGCCTAAAAATGGCCCTCGGCTAATCGTTCGCAAGGCTCTTACGATCGATCGCAACACTGTAAGATCGATTGTAAGTCCTTACCTTAGCCAAAATTTTGAAAATCTCCAACATTGTCTTTCGACCCGTTGTTCGCATCAGCTTGTGAGGTGCGATCGATCGCACCTTGGCACAATTCCTGTTAATCGTTCGTAAACCTGTACGATCAATCGCAACACTGTGCGATCAATCGTACCTGCACCTGTAGCCTTGAAAATAATAATAATAATAAGAATAATAATAAAAATTAAATAAATAAATAAATAAAATTTGTTCAAAGTTGTATTCCATCTTGCTAGAGACGTCAACTTAGCACCTATAAGTGACATTATATCTCTTTTATGATTTAGATTTTGTAGGTTTGTGTATACATTTTCATTTTCGAAGGTTAGTTTACTTGCTTTACATACAAATTTCATAGTATGCAAATAAAAAATGAAAGATGGGGCAAATAATACTTTATTAATTTATAAAATTTTTTAGTACAATCCTCTGAGATATTCTTTACAAAAGAAAGAAAATATCCTCTGATTCGATCTCCTTTGTTGGTTGAATTCAAGGGCTTTTGGAGCTTGATCTTGAATCGGGTTATTGACAATCTTCTTTAAGTATTTGTAATTAAAGAAGATTGCCGATGATTTCTGATCAAGGGCTGACGAAGCTTGATATCGGACAGTGTTGTGTGGTGATTCGTCAAACTTGTTGAATCATGGATAAAGAACGACACGATTTTGATGTGCTTGTTGTTCTTTATTGAATTTGATGAAGAATGGCATGGATTTGGATGTGCTTGTTGTTCTTCGCCTTGAGAGAGAATTTGTTGAATTTGGTAAAGAACGGCACGACTTTGGATGTGCTTGATGTTGATCACCGTGTAATTTTGATCAAGAACGACACGATTTGATGTTCTTGTTGTTGATCACCGTGGAATTTGATGACTTCAGGTTTGGATGCTGGGGATGAGTATTGGCAGAGTTTCTATATTTATCTTTGGAATTTTGGAATTCTCATTCTCAATTTGTGTACTCTCTGGATTTTTGAGTCTCTTAATTTCTGGACCCTCTGGATTTCTAAGTTTCTGGATTTCTGGACCCCTCTGGATTTCTTAGTCTTTCAATTTCTGGATCCCTTCCACCTTTCTCCATGCCTCTATTTATAAGCTTCTTGGATTAATAGAGTGATGACACGTGTCCTCTCCTGATAAGGACAAAATCATAACTGGGCCGGGCCGACTATATTATGATGATTATCTATAAAATAATTATTTCAAATATATTTTATTAGGAATAATTATCTTTTTATTTAATCATTAGGGTTGGGCTAATTAAATAATTTAAGTGGACTAAGTTTGGGCCAATTAAATAATTTAATTAAACATGAGACCCATATTTGATGGGTTAATTTGTCAAAACAAAAGTCCATAAAATTTTAGTGTTTACACTTGCATTTTATTTCTTTATTTTTCTTTTATCTTTTGCATCTTGCATTTTCATTTCTTTATTTTTTTTGTTGCACTTTGCATTTTGTTTCTTGTATGCTTTCATTCTCTATTAACAAAAAAAAAAAAAAAAAAATTCTTGCATTTTTTATTTTTCTTGCATTTTTATTTACTTGCCTTTTATTTTACTTGTGGTTATACTTTGTTGATTTTTTTTAAAAATAATAATAATAATTGGTGACTTGTTCTCATATTTCTCTTTCATCTTATTCTATATTGCCTTAGAGTGTATGATTTGTTTTTTTCTTATCCCATTTTGATATTTGACGAGAGTTTGCTAGTGTGGTCATTTGAGACAGGTTTTTGATTCCAAGTTTGGGGGTATCTTCTTTTAAATTGGATCATATCATTGCCGGGTTTCATAAGCTTTTGCTGCTATGGTATATTCTTTCCATTTTTTCCATTATTCTCATTGCACATTAAGGACAATGTACGGTTTAAGTTTAGGGGTAAGATTTATTTATTTATTTATTTTTTTTTTTTTTTTTTTTTTTTGCATTCTAATTAAAGTTTTGAACTTAAATTGCATGATTGAGATTTGAGATCCAATTTAGGTATGATTTTGATCTTTTGAGGCATATATTCCCTTGAATTGAAAATTTTCATGTCTTGAAAGTTCAATACTCCTTGTATGCCTTTGGATGCCATTTAGGAGCAAATTTTTTGAAATTTTAATATCATAATTGCTTTTATGGTCCACATCATCTTGTTTGTAAGAATGCTTTGAGAATTGATTCCAGAGTACTATATTTGTATATGCGCACACTAGTATTTAATTTGTGGGGTACATGTTTAATTAGTTGATTATTGTTTTGGTTATATCCCAATTGAGCTAGTAGGATTTGAAAGCTTCCATTCTTGACAAAATGACCTTGCATGCTAATAACAAACCATTTTCACCAAGTAACCGGGATTCATACACCAACTAACCGGGATTCGTGCCTTATTAAGCATTGATTCTCGCGTAAAAAGGCGGAGGGCCAAACAATCATCCAAAAAAAAAAAAAAAAAAAAAGCACTCTCGCCAAAGGTGAGAAGTTGGGAAATGAAAAGTGAGAATTTTTTTTTATTTATAACCTAGTTGATTTGAGCTTTTAAGTCTTTGGGGGGTGTCTTTACACCTTGTGACGGCCCTGGTTTTTTAAGCTAATGCGTCCTGCGATGACCCGATAACGGATCCCGAATGCAAAAGCAGAAATAGAAACCAAGTCTTTAGAGATGCAATACATCTCTAAGACACTAAAGCAACCTTCCATGAGGTCACGGAACTCAACGAGGATAAAAACAGAAGCTAGGGTTGAAAATAGACCAAGTATGGCCCCAAAGGCAAAATGGTATTTTCACACAAAAATCCAAGTCTCGAGAGATGTACGTCATCCCTAAGACACAAACATGACTCTCCTAGGGGCAAAATAGTCATTTCCAGAAAGATATGGGTGCTACTGATCACACCATTGGATAGATAATGAAAAATTAACGAAGTTAGACTCAAGAATCACTTGATTCAGAGTCCGGATGAAGGAGAAAAGCCAAAAACAAATTCGGTGTCGTCGCGGCCAAGGTGGGACACCAAGGAAGCCATCATGCGCGCGCTATGCACGTGGCTGGGTTGCTGACAGCAGCAGCCCCTTTTTCTGATTTTTCCTGAACAATGTGCTATTTTGGACCCTTAAACAACTTTTTTTTTTGGGAAAAACTCAAAGAAGAAACCCCCCTTAAAATCATGTTTTCTAGCTGACCATGTTAAAAGAAAATTTTAATTTTGATGTGAAATCCCTAAAATGCCCTTATGCTCAGTTTTGACAAAAAACCTAAAAACTGGAATTTGCTTCCAAGTGTTCAAATGACCGAATATGAAGTTATGTACTAAAATAATTGTGCACGCAAATGTAATAAGTGTTTTAAAACGTGCGGGAATGGTCCGCGGCCCCCAAATATGCCCGATGCAAAATACGACCTATCAAACCTAAAATTTGCCTAAAGTGACTTTTAAAAGTAAATCTTGAAACCAAAATCCATAGAGACATTCAAAAGACCGTTTGACACTTGGCCACACTTCATGCATATTAAATGAATCCAAATGAGTGTGCTCATGCACACTTTGCACCATCCGAATTGAAAATGACAACTTAAAACTTCCAATTTCTTCATTTTTCAATAATTATTTATGAAACCAAAGATACTTAAAAGAAGCAACTTAGAAGTGAATGGCCCTTCGCCTTATTACATACCTATCAAATAAATATCAATGAGTGTATCTAAGTACACTTTACTTATCACAAAGCATAAACGGCATATTGAACCTAGCTAAGTATTACAACTTTATAAGTAAAACTTAAACATGCTGACACTTACATGTGAACAAAAATACATTACAAGTACTCTATATTAACAAGACAACCTAGGGATACTGTACACCTAGAAACCACGTCTTCTTGCCTGAAACAAATCGCATTCAGCGGGGTGAGTAACTTACATTACTCATAGGGAATGAATATGCATAGACCTAAAGTTTTACAAGTTTATCAAATTAATATGAATTAATCCATGTGATTTATTCCACCTAACGTCTATGTTAAAAGTGAGACTCAGGGATCATCCTAAGCTATTTTAAAGCATTTCTAGTATAAACCACAATATTTATGCACGTAAACAATATAAGAGCATACGATATAACGCAACAAGATATAGATTATTAAAGTTATCAACTTTAAATCTAAAATGCGTAAAACAACTAATGATATAATTTGCATAATTGGAACCTCTAATACAACGCGACAAGATATAGATTATCAAGGTTATTAACTTGAAATCTAAAATGCGAAAACAACTAAAGTGGTCATGCCACTTAACATGTATATTCCATATGAGTCTATAGGATCATTCCTAAGCTACATTTGAACAATATAGCATAAACTATAATATTTATGCAAGTAAACAACATAGGAGCATACGATACAAGATATAGATTCTCAAAGTTATTAACTTGAAATCTAAAATGCGAAATCAAACAAATGTGGAAATGTGACGGCCCAAGTTTTTCAACCCGGTGCGTCAATGATGAACCGAAAGATGACCCGATAATGGATTCGAAATGCAGAAACAAAAGACAAAAAACGGTCTCTAGAGATACAACATGACTCTAAGACACCATTGTGACCCTCAATGAGGTCACGGGACACAAAGGAATCAAATGCGGAAACAACATTTCAAAAACGGACAAGTATGCACATAGGGGCAAAATTGTCATTTCCAGCCTAAAAGTGGGTGCCACCGAGCACACCATTGGAAAGACAACAAAAAATCAATGAACTTAGACTCAAAAATCGCTTGATTCGGAGTCCGGATGAAGAAGATATGGCTTACAGAAGAAGAAAGGGCAAAACGGTCAAAAAGGGGGCAACCAAGAACATCTAACCAGTTAGGAGACCTTCCTAACCGGTTAGGAAGCCAAAAATCTTGCCAAAAACACTGCCCATGCACATGTAACCGGTTACGAAACCCCTCGTAACCGTTTACATGTGAAGAGGGCAGTAAAGTGCAACCCAAAAACCTGGCAGCAGGGGTTTTTCCAGGAAAAATTGAAATTTGAGGGCCTCGATGACATTTTCTGGAAAAACTCAAAGAATAAACCCCCCTCAAAATCGAGTTTTCTACGTGACTCGCGAGAAAAATCAAAAAAAAAAAAACTTACTGTGAAATGTCCAAAATGCCCACCCAAGAAAACTAGTCCAGAGGGTCCAAAAAGCTGCTAAATTTAAAAACTGAAAGCTAAACTTCGGATACGATTTCTGATGCCAAGATGGCATTTTCTGGAAAAACACGAAGAAGAAACCCCCCCTAAAATCACATTTTCTAAGTGACTGTGTGAAGAACAGAATTTATTTCCCAAAGGAAATTCCCAAAATACCCTTAGGTCAGAATATGCAACAAAAGTGTAAAATGAGTCCGTAGGAGGCTCATTTCACCAAAGAAGAAGCTTTGCTCGGAAACGACCATGCATACAAACGTAACTTACCTAGTAAGATGTGCTACAATGGTCCATGGCCCAAAAATATGGCCAATACAAAATATGACCCCCCAACGGCCAAAATGCCAAAAATGTAATTTGGAATGAAAACTTGGAATTCAAAACTATGAAATGGTTTCAAAATACCATTTGGCCCTTGGCCACACTTCATACATGATTAATGAGACCCTATGGAAGAATCAAAGTAGAATTCCCACACCCAATGCAAACATGGTGAAGCAAAAACTCAATATTTTTCAATACTTTCTTAATATTCCATGAAGTCAAAATCCTCCGGCCTCATCTCATACATGTCAAATATATTGTAAAGAGTGTACTCATGTACACATTACATATAAGGAATCAAATGTACACATGTTGACATATAAGACTACAATTGGCATTCCAAGCCAACATTCACCAAAAATGGAAGTCTCCAAGTCCGCAAACCATCCAAGCATAATGAAGACCTCAACTTTAATTTTTGTACCTGAAATATGCCCCAATATCGTAGGGGTGAGTAACATAAAACTACTCGTAGGAAATGAGCATGCATCGACCTACGTTTTACAAGTTTGCATGATTTAATTATAGTGGTTCATTCCACCTAACATCTATGTCAAAGGTGAGACTCAAGGAGCATCCTAGCTACCTAAGATCATTTCTAACATCAATCACCTCATTCATGCAATTTTAGCAACATAGGGTCATGCTTACACAAAGCAGCAACATAGGCGCATGCTTACATAAAGCAACAACATGTAGATTCTCAAGGTTATCAACTTGAAGTCTAAAATGGAACATCAACTAAATATAACAATTTAGCATAATTAGAATATCTAATACCACACATCAAGACATAGATTCTCTAGGTTATCAACTAGAAATCTAAAAGTGTGAAATCAACTAAATATAGCAATTTAGTATAGATGTACTTAACAACATCAAAATAGCCAATAGCCAAAACCACAAGTCAACAAGGTAAACATGATTGTCAACTTGGAATTGAATGCGAAAACAAATAGTGGAAGACTTGGACATCACGCTCGGAATTCTGCCGAGACCTCAATGGTTATTCCGGGCACTAACCCGCAGGGAAGACCACCCTAAGTGCGCACTATCTCAATGATTTAGAGGACTCACGTCCCCGTACTAAGCCAAACCCTAGCCATCTCAACTCAACAATGTTCCAAGATTCCAAAATAAGCCAAATAAGTTCATAACTTATATATATTACTACTACATAGTAACAAGTTAGCAATATAACTCTCAATTGTGCATAATAAGCATTTCATATCCATAATGCTACGAAATCATACGCCAATAATATATTCATATTAAAAACATACTCTCATGAATATAAACTTAACAACAATGCTCTTCAATGCATATAACACAATCTAGTGAATACATCACAAGTCTAAATCCATGCTCTTAAAATAGAAACAACTTCTAAAACATGATTAGGTCCATGGATACACAAGATAGAATTTAATTACATCAAAATAATTAAACTCTCTAGATTTCAAATCATTTCCAATTGGCCCCAATTTAATATATGTTAATAGACATATGATGGTCATTACAAATATTCACACACAAGCTTAATTAGGCCCATGAAACTACCAAAATAGATTTTAATTAATTCCCTTAATTAAAGTCTCTAGATTTCCAGACTCAACCAAATGCTCTCAAATTAAAGTATGTTAACAAACATGCCAAAACTTAATTTAGAAGCATAACACAACTCAATTCCATGCAAGGTATGGCCATGAACTTAAATCTTTCACAAAAGATAAATATTAATTAAAAAGAGCAATTCTTATTTAATTAATCCCAAATTAATATATGCTAACCAACATATTAAAACAAGAGTTTTTACCATGCCACAATTCAAATCAAAGTTATATATCATCATGAATTTTAAATTTTATACAAAGAAATAAAAATTACTAACTTTCTAGATTTGATACAAGGCACATATATAAGTTGTATAATCATGCTAAACACTCAATACAACACACACAAAGCCTAAAACATTCCCTACCTCCATTTGAGATGAAATCTCAAATCCCCACCAAAATAAATCGACTCTGAATCCGATGAAACTCCTAAGTTTTGTCGGGGACAACACCACGAACTTGAATCCCAAGGAAGCTCCATCAAAAACACAACTTGACTTCAAACCCGAACTCAAGAAATGGCCAAAACGAGATTCCAATCGGTTGGAATCGAAGGCCTCGCCGAGGGGAACAATAAACACAAAGGCATCACCACTTTTTAATGAAGGGAAGAAGTCCAAAAGAGGAGAGAGAAGATGGAAGCCATGGATGGAGCTTGGACCGGCCATGAGAGAGGAAAGAGAGAGAAAAATCTGATTTTTCTTTTTAAGACCTCCTATTTATAGAAAAACTCAAAAAGTGCCCCGAACGGGCCCCGCCGGGTCTGGAAAAGTGGAATTCACGCAAACGTGCTCAAATGGCAAAACTCTGTAAACAAAAAAGAATCAAAATGAGATAATATGAACAACGGAAGAAACGGCGTCGAAAATTGAGTCCCGAACAGAGAGTTATGCCCAAAACAAGTTTGGCGCAAACCGGGGCCAAAAACCCTGAAACTGGAAAATATCGTTCAGGAGGAAATTCTAAGAGTCCGCAACTCGACAAAATGTGAAAATGAATCCCATACGAGGATCCAGGCTCAAAACAAGGCATTGAGCAATAACTTTCATTAATTGCACAATGGCCCCACAAGAAAGTGAAAACTGCGAAACTGCCCCAGAATGAAAATATCTTTCAAAAGATATTTTCTTAGATACCCCTGAAATAAAATATCTTTAAAAGATATTTATGAAAAACACCCCAAGAAAAAGAAAAAGTTTCCAAAGAACTTTACACTTATGCCCCTATGGGCACCGGGAGCAACCAGAGTACTTTCTCACGAAAGTAAAGATACGTATCTCATAGAAATCATTGGGAATGAAGATACGCGAAGTCAAAAACCAACTCCGAACACAAGAAGTGTGGTTACGCAAACAAAATGACAAA
Organism: Cornus florida; assembly: GCF_030987335.1. Classification (NCBI taxonomy): domain Eukaryota; kingdom Viridiplantae; phylum Streptophyta; class Magnoliopsida; order Cornales; family Cornaceae; genus Cornus; species Cornus florida. Next base: position 71,420,563 of record NW_026775577.1, read on the forward strand.
CAGGGAAAAGACAAAATAGGGACGAAGACGAAATAGCGCATAGTGTCGAAAAATGAAAAATGTGGAAACGACTCGGTCCTCAAAGAAAGTTGTCAATCCACATAAAAGAGTCTTGGAAATCACTCCAGAGCACTCGAGACGACACTAAGCGACGTGAAACTAAACTCAGAAAGGAAAAGATTCACGGAAAAAATTTATCCGAAAAAAACCAGGTCATTACAGGGAAGACTTGGACATTACATCGGATCATACCAACAATTATAGCTATTTTGGGTTACTAGCCCGCCGGGAACTACCCTTGTGCGCACGTGTAAGGAGAGCTAATCTCCCTCCCTATAGCTATACTCTAGTCATATTTGAAGCAGACCATATCCCAAGTTTTCAAAATCAACAAGTTGTGTAACAATGTATATATCAACATGTATATACAAGGTAATAAACTATTTACCATGCACAAACCAATTTTGAAAACACACAATACATGCTCTAAGTCCACAACTACAATGGCATGTAAAATGTCGAATCTTCATTGTGCTATTCGTTACACGTACAAGGCATATAAATGTCGAATATTCAGTGTGCGATTCGTTACACGCAACAACAATATTAGTTAATATTGAAAACATAATCTCATAAATATAATACAAGTCCGAAATCATGATTTAAACATACAATCAATATCAAATACATGATTAAATCATTAATGCAACAAAAATGAAAATTAATAAAATAAAATGATTAATTTCCCTAGATTTCAAATCTTATCCAAATATTCCCTAATTAATGTATGTCAAATATAATAGCATGGTTATTACATATATCAAGTCAAATAATTATTTAAATGAATAGAATACTTAAATAAAAATTAATTAAACTAATTTATTAATTTCTCTATATTTCAAATCAACTTTAAATGACTTCAAATAATTATATATCAAAGACTATATGATGGTCAATGCATATATCAACTCAAAAACTTAATTACACCATTAGAACAATTAAACGGAATTTAATTAAGATATAATGGGATACCCCTCGAATCCAAGACATGGGTTGATCAGGCTTAAACCCAAACCCGAGGGAATATCAAACAACTAAGTAATAAATAAGCATTGAGTACAAAAGAAATAAAAATAAATAAATAAGCAGAAAGAGAAACTAAATAATAAATCCTTAAGTTAAATTAGAAATAATCCTTCAATAAAACATATCCAAATTCTCTGATATCATTACAACTCGGGAATCCATCCAGTGGACCCCTAACAATATCCAACTAGAAAAATAATTGAAAATGAAAAGAAACCTAAGATATAGTCTTACGTCGAATTGGAAGAGTGAATGACTATCTCTTCTTGGCACAAACAATCTTTAAGACTGAAACTGTCTAACATCTGAAAAATAATAATGGGTCAGGCCCACGAACAAGTTCTATTCCACTACAATCCAAAAAGAGACCCGATACATGTAGACATCTTAGACAACTCAACAATAGCTATATATAGTCCATATATATATATACATACACTAAGGGACTCTCACTGAACTACAAAGCACTCTCAACCTGACTAGTAGGCAATATGCAAAACGCACCTGAAATGGGCATGAGTACCTAGACCTAATAGGGTACACCACTAACCATCATAGCCAGTTATGCATCCCACTGCATATACACTCCCTAACCACTGATCCTGAGACTCAAGCTTATATCATGACATCATAATTATATATATAAAGTCCGTATAAGCATAAGCTAAAAATGTCATCCATCTGATACAGTGGCCTGACATGAATAAGGAGGACTTAACTCTATGGTTAATCTATTCCCTTATATATCCAAGTAGGTAGGACTTAACTTTTATTAGTTAATCCGTCCCTAAGATGCCACCATCCCATACTAGTGCATCACATCCATACAGATGAAATAAATAATAAATTAAAACATTAATTAATCCAGAATAAGTATAATAAAAATCTGTAAAATAACATAATCATATTATACTTGCTGATACATGATAAAAAATTGTACAATCATACATAGAAAATTGCTAGAGTAAAAGCAAGCAATTTAAATCATCCATATCCAATAACAACATGTTAATTTGTTTAAAATTTCATATTATTCAAGTTCTTAGTATGTGATACCCCTCGGATCTGAGACACGGGTTGATCAGGCCCAGGCCTAAACCCAAGGGAAATATCAGACAATTAAAGTATTTTAAAGCGAACACAGAATACAAAGATTTAAATAAAATAAGAAATAAAATAAAGCTAACAGAAATATCTATTATCAAATCCCCCAAACGATAATGAATAAAATGAATCCAAATTATCCAAAACCTCCAAGTGTACAACTCGGGAATCCATCCAGTGGACCCCTAAATAAAATCCCAACTGAACTGAAATAACTAAAAGTAAATAAAACTGAAATATCGAGAGAAGTCCTACATAATCTGACGAATGGAAAACTGTCCTCGAACAGCACGATCAAGCTCTAAGGCTAAAACCGTCCCGTACCTGAAAAGAATAAAAGAGTGGTTCAGGTCCATGGGCAAGTTCTAATCTAACTGCAATCCATACAGTGACCCGATACGTAGATACACCCTAGATACCTCACAATATCTATGTAGTCCATACATATATATATATATATCCACACTAAAGGACATTCATTGGACAATAATAGGGGTCTCAACCTGAATAGAAGGCAACATGTGAAAACACACCCAAAGGTGGGCATGAGTACCTAGACCTAATAAGGTATACCTACCTACTATATCCAGCTACGCATCCACTGCATATACACACCCTAACCAATGAGCCTGAGACTCAAGCTCATCTCGTGGTACCATAATCATATATCTAAAGTCTGTCCAAATCCAGAGTATGTCATTCAATTATTTATTGAGGTGATATACGAAACACAGTCCAATTAGTCATTCAACTTATTCAGTTGACATGACTTAACTACAACCAACTAATCCAGGAAGTCACTCAACTTAGTCAGTTGATCTAACTTAAACACAATTTAGGATTTAATATTTTACAATCCAATCCTTTCATCCAGTAGGTTAGGTCTTAGCGTTTTGAGCTAAACCGTCCTTAGTATGCCACCGTCCCATACCGGTGCATACAATCCTCCACATCCATGCAAATTGCAATAGGTAAATAATAGTTTAGTAATTTATAGTCCAAAACATTATCTAAATAATTGCAGGAAGATATTTGATATCCTAGCAATTGAAATCCGAACGATAATCCATATAGTTGCAGATAGGATTTAATATTTCAACAATTAGCCTCCAAAGCATGCATAGATCAACTTCAATACATCAATGACCCTATAATGCATTTAGAACAATTTTATAAACATATTAGATTCCACTGGAATGCCCAAAAATAAGCTTAAACAATTAAGTCTTCATCCATCCATTAACCGTATACAATGTGTATAAATTTTATACAGTTTGTTTAATTAATTTAGAGGTAAAATTTAATCAATTAAAAGTCTTATCAACACCCAAAATTAACTTCTTAATCACTCTGGAGAGTCCCAGAATTTTCAAAACAGTTCAGACACTCAACAGCTTCAAAAAGTGCGTTAAAAACATATTCAGGAAGCAATTTGAGAGGGAGCCTGCTCCAAGACTTTGGGAGCAGGCTCTAATCAGCCTGGAGCCAGCTCCAAGGACCTTGGATCCAGCTCTACATGTGTGGGAGCTGGCTCCCACTTCTATGGAGCCGGCTCTCACCTCCTCTGAGAGCCGTTTTCAACTGCTACAACTTCTGCGACCTTCTGTTTCGTATCCGGTCGCTCCCAACCTGTCTATTTGGTTTTAAACTATTCCTAAGGGTCCAAAATATGTCCAGTATATTCCCCATGGTGTGTTTACAGCAGTTGAAATTAAATACAAAAACTACAAGTTCTACAGACTAAGCATGCTTTAAGAATATAACTGAAATCAAACATGCCCAAACTATAATTTAACAGATTCCAACACATATATATCATCAATATAGCATCTAATATACATGTAAAACTCATTTAATGATTAATTAAACCCTAGAGACTATCTAGGTGCACAGAACACAAGCCAGAGGAAAGGAGGAAAAAAAGAACTTGTCTGTGATTTCAGTTTTGAAATCTCGGCGTCGCATCCACTGTTCCGGCAACACTGAACTACTGTTTATCCTCCTCTTACTTTTGCTCTTCCTTTCTCCTAGGTCCGACCTTAAAGCCTCAGTCGAATCCCACACCGAACATGCTCTGTTCTCTCAAAACCTCACTCTGTATCTCTCTGTTTTTACAGAACTAACTTCACATTTTTATGCTATGAGTTATGATTGTAAAACCCTAGGCTACAGCATAATGGTTATATTTATAGGCATAACTCTAAAACCCTAATCCTTGTAATATTAGAGACAGAGCCCTAATGTAAACCTTAGTTGGCCCAACCGTGTAATCTAGGTTATAATAAACGCGGCTGCATGACCTTAACTTAAGTTTAATAACCTAACTTTACCATTACAAGAATTATAATAAAACAGTGAATTACAAATAACAATAAAAATACTACAATTACCAAGTAAAGAAAAATAGCTCACAATAAATAACCAATTGTCAATAATTCAAATAATTCACATGAAAAACAATTAAATCAATTTAATTCAAATATCATTTAATAAAAAGGCAAATAATCATTTAAACAAACAAAATTAACAAATAAACACAAAAAATGCAATAAAAGAAATATTAATATGCCGAGACTATCCTTTTAATATGCCAAGACTATCCTTTTAAAATTAGGGGTATTACATAGCATTATAAGGTTTATTATGCACTCTGGGATTTTAACCTGTCTTTATAAATTATTTAAATCCCCCATGAAAGTTCCTAATTAAATCTGGAACCCCAAAACCCAAACACAGTGGCCAAAAATTTGTTAAAAACCAACACTCAGGAAGGGAGCCGCCTCCCTCACAGAGGGAGTCACCTCCCTCCATCATGGAGCCGGCTCCCTCCTTAGGGAGCCGCCTCTCTCCAGTGGGAGCCGCCTCCCTCCAAGAGGGAGTCGACTCTCTCCCTGCTATGCATCGTCTTCCTCATCTCTGGTGACTTTTGATCATTCTGTTCATCTCTGTTAAGGTCCCTAATGGTCTGAAGTAAGTCCCAGATTATGCATTCTTAACACCAATTAAAACAAGTATTCACACAAGAAAAATCAAAATCAAGCAATTATAATTTCATTAATATACATTCAGTTTTAATCTGATTCAACATGCATACATGATCAATTTAATGTCTAATTACTCCTGGAATTGTCTTAGGTATGTATAGAACACGAGGCCTAAGGGAGAGAGTTAAAAGAAGAACTTGCCTCTTAGGTTTTGGTTTGAAACCTTTAACCATCTTCTTCCTAGGTTTTCCGGCAACTTTGGCCTACCGTCAAGACTCTCTGTTGCTCCTGGTTCAACCCACGAGCAAGCTTCAATAACTCTTCCTTGGTTCAGCCCTTGTTCTTGGCCAAAACCCCAATTCTTTTTCTCACAGTTTCTCTCTAAAGTTCTCTGTATTTTTCTGCCTCCACTGTTACATGAATAGGGTTCTAAACCCTTGGCAGACTATACACAAGTATATATAGGCTATTATAGTTTAACCTAATTCTAATTACCTAAGGAGAAGGAAAAGAAAAATAAAATAAAATAAATATATATATATATATATATATATATATATCTGCACCCTAAACTAACCATGATATCATATATATATATATAACAACCATTAAAATTATATAATATATAGTATATACTGAATATCACTACTAATGTAACTATTAATTATAATTAATAATTAACATAACCTTATATACATATATACCCATATATATATGTTGTGATAACCCGATTTTTTTTTTAAGATTTTAATTTAATTATTTCATGATTTTTAGTGGTCTTATTTAATTTTAAATTGGAGACTGATTCATGTTCAGTTTAGTGGATTTGGTTTTGTTGCATTTTATATATATATATATATTGTGTGGTTCTGATGGATAGCGTCTGAAGGTGGTGAAATTCAATTATTGGGCTAAAGTGTGATAGATAGATATTTGAGGACCTTGTATGTATATATATATGTATGCAATGTCTGTTGGTATGCTGAAGGAGCAGCAGCCGAATTAATGGGAGAATAAAGATTGAATTTGGTGATGGAATTTACGGGTCTCACTTGAATGATGCAAAGTGTTTTAATGGGTTTTGATATTTGTCACATGTTTATGTATGTATGTATATATATATTTAATGCATCAGATGGTGAAGGAAGGGAACAGGTTCAGCTGAAAGCGGGAAAGGAAATGGAAATTGTAATGATGATGGGCTGGTCCCACCAAAATGATGTTTAATGGGGATTGGATTTGATTTACTTCTATATATAGTTATATATATATTTGATTTACTTCTATATATAGTTATATATATATTTATGGATTGTATGCTGAATAGCAGGTCAGCCAAAGTGGTAAAAGAGAGAGAAAGGTGATTGTGATGGTGATGATGGTAGTGTGGGTCCCACGAGATTTTTTATGGGCCTTTGTTTTTATTACTTTATATATATATATATATATATATATATATATATATATATATATATATATTTTGTGTGTGTTGTGAAGTGGGAAGAAAAAGAAGGTTATGGAAAGAAAATGAAGACAGAGATGAGAAAGAGGTTTGCCGAAAAGAAAAGAAAAATGACAATTGTGATGATGTTAGGCGGGTCCCACTAGGAGGTTTATGGTCAAAATTCATTTGGGTTGGCTGGCTGTTCACGTGGGTGGTCTGTTTGGAGTAAATTTTTGGTTTTGTCTGATGTGGCGTGATGGGTGAGTAGTTGTGAGTGTCGGTGGATTTGCCTTTAAATATTAGTATGTGTTTTACAGTTTTTGTAAAGAAGCAAAAAAAAAAAAAAAAAAATAGAGAACAGGGTGAGTTTGAGGACAAAGAGAGATGAGAGTTGCAAAGGAGTTTGGGAGCTTGAAGCTTGATGATCTAGTGAGGAAATTCATCTTTTTCAGTATAGGGTTCTCTATACCTTGAATGACATGGGGTGGTTTTGCTTCAATGGTTTTTTTTATTAAATATTTTAATTAAATGCATATGTATTTTGTTTATACTCACATGAATATATATATTTTGTAAAGCTATTTTGTTAAACCTCCATGAAATTCTTGTTATGGTTTTTCCTACTGGGACTTTTCGTCTCACCACTCTCCAGTTTCAAGTACCAAAGATGAACGGGGATTGCTAGTTTCGGGCTTAGGTGGAAGAGTCTGCATTGCAGGATTTATTTTATTTATTTGGAGAATTTTGTATATATTTGAGGAAATTGACTTTGTATAAAAGATGGCATTTTTTTTTTTTTTCCTATGTGTATTTTGATGTATTTGGATTTGTATAAATCGATAATTTTATTAGAATTTTCGGGTTGTGACAAAATGGTATTAGAGCATTTTATTATAAAATTCTGGGCGTGACATATGTACCACTATCCATGGGTAATAATTGTACCCATTTAATCCCCTGTCTAAGTAGTCTATGTGACTCAATTGGATGGTCCATCCTTTATATCCATATCCATTATAATAAAGAAATAAAAAAAATAAAACAGTTAAATCTAACCAATTAATTACAATTAAACAAAAAAAATCAAACAAACAATCATTTAAGCAAGCAAAATAATTTAAACGAATACAACAAATAGCACATAGACAAACAATCAATTTATCAATTAAATAATTAAAAAAATAAAAATAAAATAATTAAATAAATACCGAGACTATCATTTTAAAATTAGGGGTATTACATATAATAATTAAATCTTTAGATTTTAAAGCTACTCCAAATGATTCCAAATTAATCCATGCTAAGGAACAAGTTAAGAGCGTTACATGTATCAAGTTAAAAACATAATTAAATCAATGGAACCATTAAAATCTCTAAATTTCAAAACTTATCCAAATATTCTAAATTTAATATATGTTAAAGGACATGTCAAGGCCTGTGACGACCCTGGTTTTTAGGCCAGCGTGTCCTGTGATGAACCGAAGGTTGACCCGATAACGGATCCGAATGCGGAAGCAAAAATAGAAAACAAGACTCTAAGAAGTCAAAGTGACCTTCCATGAGGTCATGGAACTCAATAAGAACTAATGCGGGAACGAATGATCAGAAAAAGACCGAATAGGCCCCCAAGGGCAAAATGGTCATTTCTGAAAATATAAAATCGGGTGCTACTGAGCACACCACTAGAAAGACAACAAAATTTTAATCAAATTAGACCCAAGAATCACTTGATTCAGACTCCGGATGAAGAAGATATGAAACTCCAAAGTTTCATAAAAATCACATTTTTGGGTTTGAAATCAATGCAGTAAGGGTACTTCGTAAGGGGTAAAAAGGTCTTTTCAGACAAAATTGGATGCAACTGAGCATACTGTTAGATAGACCGGGAAAAATTAATGAATCTAGACTCAAGAATCACTTGATTCGGAGTCCAGACGAAGAAGATATGAAACGTCAAAGTTTCATAAAAACCAACTTTTGGGTTTAAAATCAATGCGGCAAGGGTACTTTACAAGGGGTAAAATGGTCTTTTCAGATATAATTTGATGCAACCGTGCATACTGTTATATAGACCAGCAAAAACTAATAAATTTAGATTAAAAAATCACTTGATTTGGAGTCGGGACGGAGAAGATATGAAGCCTCAAAGTTTCAAAAAAAACAATTTTCTGAGTTCAAATCTGGGTAGGACCTGCCCAGATTTTTGGACTTCAAATGTGGTTTTGAGGGCTTAAACCACATTTTTTGGCAAAAAGTTGTGAACAAACCCCCCCCCCCCCCCCCCCCCAAAATCATGTTTTCTACATGACCATGTCAAGAGAAGATTTTATTTTACAAGTGAAATACCCGAAATGCCCTTTAGTCAGCACTTTTTCCGGAAAAACCTGGAACGACCAGATTTTCCAGATCTGCGAGTTGTTTTCGGCATCAAGATGATTTTTTTTGTAAAAACACGAAGAAACCCCCCCCCCCCCCCTCGCCCCCCTAAAATCATGTTTTCTACCTGAAACGCGGACGAAAATGAAAAATAAACACTATGAAGTACTTAGAATACCCCTAGATCAGAAAAGGGCAAGAGGATTAAAAAGCTGCTATATGCATAACAAAAAGCTGAACTTTGCGATCGATTTCCGGCACCAAGACGACCTTTTCTAGAAAAACACAAAAAAGAAACCCCCCCTAAAATCACGTTTTCTAAGCGACCATGTTGAAAGAAGAAAATAAAACTGAGGTGAAAGGTCCATAATGCCCCTAGATCAGAATATGCAAAAAAAATGCGAAATGAATTCACAAGAGGCTCAAAACACAAACGATGAGGTTTTGCCCGGAAACGACTATGCACACAAACGTAACTTACCTATTTAGACGTGTTACAATTGTCCATGGCTTAAAAATATAGCCGATGCAAAATCCAACCCCCCAATGGGCAAAAAGGCAAAAATGGACTTGGAATGGAAAACATGGAATCCAAAAATGCAAAACGGGATCAAATGACTGTTTGGCCCTTGACCACACTTCATACAAGATTAATAAGACCCTATAAAAGAATGAAAATGGAATTCTCACACCCGATACAACCGTGGTGAAGTAATGACTTGCGATTTTTCAAGTTTTTCATAACATTTCATGAAGTTAAAAAGTTGCATATAATACAATATACATGTCATTGGCCTCCGGCCTCATCTCATACATATCAAATACATTAAAAGGAGTGTACTTAAGTACACATTACATACATGGAATCAAACATACATATTTTGACATATAAGTCTACAAAATGACATTTCATGCTAACATTTGCATGAAATGGAAATTTGAAAGCTACTCGACATCCAAGGAATGCTAGGCTTCACGAACCAAGTCTTCGTACCTGAAATATGCCCCAGTATCGTAGGGGTGAGTAACATAAAGCTGCTCGTAGGAGATGAGCATGCATCGACCTAGCATTTTACAAATTTATCACCTTAAGGTGAAACATGTTAAAGGGGCTCATGCCACCTAACGTCTATGTCCAAGTGAAACTCGGGGAGCATCCTAAGCTACCTTAGAGTCTAAGCAACAAGAATCATGATATACATACGTGTATGAAACGAATCATGGTTGGGATAATCTAAAGAACACGACAAGAAGAATGCTTGAGCATATATTAACATGAATTGCATTTTCAATACAATTGAACTAGGTCTAGAGTAATCCATACAACCTAACAAAAGCATATTTGAATACAAGTTAACAAGAATCACATTATCCATGCAATTCAACAACAAAAGAGCATGTTATACAATGCAACAAGGTTTAAGTTCTCAAAGCCATCAACTTAGAATCTAAAGCATAAAATAACAGTAGTGGTTCATGCCACCTAACGTCTATGTTATAAATGAATCAATAGGATCAATCCTAAGCTTCATTAGAACGTCAAAACACGATTTTCAATATCGATGCAATTTAACCAACATTGGAACTTCCAATACAACGCATAAAGCACAATTTCGCAAAGTTAATATCCTGTAACTTAAAATGGAACGACAAATAAGAAACAACAAGTTACAACATCATCTAGTTATCAACTTGAAAATGAAATGCGAAATCAAACAAAGTGGATACTCGGACGTCACGCCGGATCAGACCGACAACATAGTTACTTTAGGGTTACTAGCCCATGGGTAACCTCCCTATGTGCGCACTAGACTATATAGAGGGACTATCCCCCATACTAGAACCACGTCCTAGCCATAGTCAAACAACGACATCCCCAAGTTTCCAAAATCAATAAGTTGTGCAACAACACATATATCAACATGAATATGCAAGATAATCAACTATCTACCAAGCATAACCAAATTTGGAAACCTATACAATCCATGCTCTAAGTCCACAACTAATATGATGTGATGAATGTCGAATCTTCAGTGTGCGATTCGTTACACGCTATGTATGAATGATGTTAAATACGAAGTGTGTAAATCATTACCCAAGGTAACAATATATTCAATAAGGAAAACATATTCTCATGAATACAAACATAGCAACTATGTTATCCAATGTTCAAAACATAACCAAATGAATATACAACAAGTCTAAGTCCATGATTTGAATATAGAAACCACTTCTAAAACACAACTAGATCATGGAGCAAATTGATAGAATTTAAATAGATAAACACAATTAAATTCTCTAGATTTTCGATTCAATTTCAATTAACCTCAATTTAATACATGTTAAAGGGCATGGCAAGGTCATCACCTATATTCATTTTAAAACTCAATTAGGTTGTTAGAACAACAAAGTAGAACTTTAATTAAATCATGCTAATTTAAATCCCAAGGTTCTAAAACAACTTCTAATAGTCCCAAATTAATATATACTAGTAAACAAGTCACGGCCAATACAAATATCAAGTTAAAACCTTAATTAAGCTAATGGGACCACGAAATAGATTTTAATTAATTCTTTTAATTAAAATCTCTAGATTTTTCAAACTTAACCAAATGCTCTCAATTTAACATATCTTAGAGAACATGCCAAGGACTAATGTAATATCACATTTCAAGTTTATTTCATGCAAGTTACACCTATGTAAATTAAACTTTCACTAAAGTTAAATATAAAATAAAGGTTGCAATTCTCATGCAATTAATCCCAATTTAATACATGTGAACAACCACACCAAAGCTTAATTTTCTAGCATGCCACAATTCAATTCCAAGTTGTATATCACCATGAGGATTAAATCTTAAACAAGGAAATTAATTAAATGAAAGGTTTCAAAATCTCACCGAATATTCTAAATAAAATATATGTGAAGCTATATAGCATGTAGATTAAGAATATCAAGTCAGAATTCGAATGGAGTGAATAGTGCACTCGGGGCAAATTAATTAATAATTACTAATTTTCAAAACACCTCCAATTACTTTCAAATTCAACTATGTTGAAGAGCATGCTAAGGCCTAATGTAATATGCTAACACATATTAATTTCAAGCTAGTTAAGGCCATGTGAATTAATCTTTCACCTAAGATAAATATTAAATAAAATCTTTAACACTTATTCAAATGTTCCAATTTTAATACACGATAATGAGCATATCAAGGGGCAGTATAAAATCATGCTACATGTTTAAACCAAGTCATGAGCAACCGGGAAAATTAGATCCCGTACAAGAAAAATAAATAATAAAATCTCTAGATTTTATATTTAATCATATAAACAAGTAGTATAAGCATCACAAGCATGCTATATAACAAGAATTTAAATTTAGAACATCTTCTACCTCAATTTGAGATGAAAATCTCAAATGCCATCAAAATGGAACTACTCCGAATCCGACGAAACTACTAGGTTTTGTCGAGGACAAAGCCGTGAACATAACCCCCATGAAAGCCCCATCAAAATCGTAACTTGACCACAAAACCAAACTCAAGAAATGGTCATAACTGAATTCTAATAAGGGGGAAAGGTAGAGCATGGCGAGGGGAACAACAAACGTTAAGGCCGAAGACTTTCCATCAAGGAAAAGTGAACCAAAAGAGGACAGAGAAGATGGCAGCACCCCTTGGGCAGCCATGGGAGCTCCAGGTCGTGCATGAAGAGGGGAGAAGATGAAAAATGAAATATCTCACCCCCCTTTTATAGAAATCTCAAAAAGTGCCCCGAACGGGCCCCACCGGGTCCGAAAAAGTAAAATTTGAGCAGACGTGCTCAAATGGCAAAACTTTGTGAATGAAAAAGATTCAAAATGATAAAATATGAATAATGGAAGAAACAGCGTCAAAAACTGAGTCCCGAACAGAAAGTTATGCCCAAAACAAGTTTGGCGAAAACCGGGGCCAGAAACCCTGAAACCGGAAAACATCTACCAGGAGGAAATTCCAAGAGTACATAGCTCGACGAAATGTGAAAATGAATCCCGTACGAGGATCCAGGCTCAAAACAAGACATTTTTCAATAACTTTCATTAATTACACAATGGCCCCACCAAAAAGTGAAAACTGCACTTATGGCCCAAAATGAAAATATCTTCCAAAAATATACGCACCCTAACCAACGAGTCTGAGACTCAAGCTCATCTTGTGGTACCATAAACATATATATAAAGTCCGTCCAAAACCAGGGTATGTAGTTCAAATATTTATTAAACTGACATACAATAAACCAACTAGTTAGTCACTCAACTTATTCAGTTGATATGACTTAACTACCATCCATTAATCCAGGAAGCCATTCAACTTATTCGCAGTTGATCTGACTTAGTCACAGTTAGGATTCAATATTTTCCAATCAATTCCTTTAATCCATTAGGTTAGGTTTATGTGTTTTGAGTTAAACCGTCCCTAGTATGACACCGTCCCATACCGGTGCATACAATCCTCCATATCCATGTAAATTACAACATATATATAATATTTTAGCAATTTACAATCCAAAACCAAAATCCAAATAATTGCAGAGATAATCATTAAAATTCCAGCAATTAAATTCCAACGGTAATCCAATTAATTGCAAAAAAGTTTAATATTTCAACAACTAATCATCCCAACATATGTATAGGTCAAAGTAAACCCGTATATGGTAATTTACAATTCAAACTAATATCCAAATAATTGCAGAGACGTTTATTAATATTCTAGCAATTAATTCTAACGGTAATCCAAGTAATTGCAGAAAAAGTTTATTAATTCAACAATTAACATCCCAATGCATGTATAGTTCAAAATAAATACATAGAGAAACCTACCATGCATTTAAAATAGGTTTTATAAATATCCCACATCCCATTATATTACTAAAATTTAATTGAACAATTAATTCATCTTTCATCCGTTAATGGTATAGAAAACAGGTAAATTTATATCGTTTGTCCCGTTGACCAGAAGTAAGCTTTAACCAATTAAAGGTCTTAATAATACCTAAGATTAACCTTTTAATCATTCTGTGAAGTCCCAGACTTGGTCCAAACAGTCCCCAAACCTTACAGTCTCAAATTACTCGTAAAAAAAAAAATTCAGCAAGTATATTTGAGAGAGAGCCTGCTCCAAATTGTGGGAGAAGGCTCTAGAATGCTTGGAGCCAGCTCCAAGGTCCTTGGAGCCGGCTCTACTTGTGTGGGAGCCGGCTCTCACCCCTTTTTGAGAGCCTCCGACCTCCTGCTGCTCTGTTTTAGCTCATCCCATTCGTCTCCGGCTACTTGAACCTTACTGTTCCTCCTTTACTTTGAGCGTACAGGTCTTATTTTACATCTAGTGATGATTAACTTCATGGTTTAATGCAGAAGGATCAACAAAAGATTTAAAACAGATGGACGTTTTATGCAGAAATAGAGACATACAAAACCATACATGACAAAATAATTTTAGATTAAATTCACCGATAACAGGTAATCAAATATATCATACAACAATCATACATGGTTCAATTATTGCCCAATTAATTTCCTAGAGGCTATCTAGGTGCACAGAACACAGGCAAAGGGAAAGAGGAAGAAAAGAACTTGCCTTTGAGTTTCAGACTTGAAACTCTAATTCCCAGTTTCGGTATTGTCCGTTCAACACCCCATTGCTGCTCCACAAACCACGTTCCTTCCTTCTTACTCCCACCTAGCCTTCCTCTCCTATCTCTCTCTGTTCTCCCTCTGTACCTCACAGTTTCTGTGTTTTTACAGAACTCAGTTCACATCTACGAGTTAACTGCTATGAATCAAAAACCATAGGCTTTCCGCATGTGATATATTTATAAGCTTAACACTGAACCCTAATCCTTGTAACCTTAAAACCAAAGCCCATCTCGGCCCATAAACCAACCTCGGATATATACCTACGTCGGCCACCTATGTGAATTGCAAACCTAAATTCACGTGTAAAACAGAAAAACTAAATTCCATTAAATTTAAATTTCCATTAAATATAAACCGATTAAACAATTAACTAAACACAATTAAATAAAAATAATTAAATAAATAAGTACCTAAATACAATTAAATAAAAACAACTAAGCAAATAATTACATAACATGACTAATTAACCAAATAAAACTATAAAGCAAATAATTAAATAAAACAATTATGCAAATAATCAAATAAAATGCAAATAAGCAATAAACTAAATTCCAGGAATAGCCTTTTAAAATTAGCGGTATTACATTCTTCTCCCCTAACAAAAGGAATTCCGTCCTTGGAATTTACTCTTACCTTCATCCAATATTTCAGGAAACTACGAGCAAATCACATTCTCCCGTTCCCAAGTGGACTCAGCCTCATTGTGATGACTCCACTGCACACATACTAAAAGGGATAACCTTGTTATGAAGGATTTGATCCTGACGGTCGACAATATGACCTGGTGGCTCCAAATAAGTTGCATCCGGCTGCAACTCAATCTCCCCAATATCTATATGCTGATACCGATCCTCATCTCGCAAAAATTTCCGCAACATGGACACATGGAATATGTCATGTACGCGGTCTAAATTATTCAAAAGTGCCAACCGATAAGCAACAGCGCTAACTCGGTCCGTAGTCAAAAATGGACCCACAAACCGCAGTGCCAACTTCCCTTTCTTCCCAAAACACGTAACCCCCTTCATAGGAAACACTTTGAGTAGAACCTGATCCCTAACCTGAAACTCCAATGCCCGAGTGCGACGATCAGCATAGCTCTTTTGCCTACTTTGGGCAGTACGCATGCGATCTCGAATAAGAGCTATCTTCTCAGAAGTATCCTTGATGAACTCAGGACCCAAGAATCTGCTCTCGCCAACCTCCATCCAACAAACGGGCGATCGACACGGTAGGCTGTATAATGCCTCAAAAGGCGCCATCCCAATAGTCTTCTGGAAACTATTGTTATAAGCAAACTCCACAAGTGGCAAATAATCCTCCCAGTGTCCCTTGAAGTCAAGAACACACGACCGTAGCATGTCTTCCATAATCTGATTAACCCTCTCAGTCTGTTCATCAGTCTGAGGATGATAGACAGTGCTAAGGTGCAATTCCGTACCCAAAGCCTGCTGAAAACTTTTCTAAAAGCCAGACACAAAGCTCAAATCCCTGTCTGATATAATAAACAATAGAATACCATGTAGCTTCACAATCTCTGAAATATAAAGCTTTGCCAACTGCTCCGAGGTGTAGTCAGTGCAAATAGGTAAGAAATGCGCTGATTTGGTCAACCTATCCACAACATCCATAGATATGCTCTCCCATTTCCACTCTGGAATCGGTAGTGGCTGTAGAGCTCCTGGCGGCCTCTGATGATCAATCTTAACTATCTGACAAGTACTACACTGAGAAACAAAAAGAGCAATGTCCCTCTTCATACTTGCCCACCAAAACTACCGCTTTATATCCTGATACATCTTATCGCCTCCTGGAAGAACAGAGAACTCAGAGTGGTGATTCTCAGTTATCACATCCTTCCTCAAATCATCAGCAGAAGGTACCACTAACCATCCCTTGTACCTCAAACCTCCATCAGCCCCAATAAAGTAAAATGGAACCTTGCCGGAAGCTATCTCTGCAACTTTGTCAATGCACTGCTGATCTGCAAGTTGTGCCTTCAAAACCTTGTGAATGATAGAAGGTGTAACTACCATACAAGCCATGAACGCATCTGACAATTCATCCACCTTCTTCAACACATTCCACTCAGTAGTGAATAGAGCAGAAAGACTACTAACAGGTCGGCAACTGAGTGCATCCGCCACCACATTCGCTTTCCCTGGATGGTACTGTATAGAAAAATGATAGTCTTTCACAAACTCCAACCACCTGCGCTATTTCATATTTAGCTCCCGCTGAGTGAACAAGTACTGCAGACTCTTGTAATCACTAAATAACCTGAAGGACTCACCCAACAGATAATGCCTCCAAATTCGTAAGGCAAAGACCACAGCTGCCAACTCCAAATCATGCGTTGGATAATTAAGCTTATGAGGCTTAAGCTTCCGAGATCCATAAGAAATCGGTCGCTCCTCCTGCATCAAAACACATCCAAGACCCTACAACGAAGCATCCGTATAGACAAGATACTCTATCCCGCTCTGTGGAGTAGCCAGAACCGGTGCAGAAGTCAACTTCCTTTTCAACTCATCAAAAGCTCGCTGATAGTGCTCATCCCACACGAACTGTACACCCTTCTTAGTCAGATGAGTGAGTGGTCCTACTATCTTGGAGAACCCCTGGATAAACCGACGATAATATCCTGCCAAACCGAGAAAACTCCGAATCTCGATAGATGAAATAGGCTGTCCCCACTCTACCACAGCTGAACCTTAGCTGGATCAACCGCTATCCCCCTTTCTGACACCACGTGACCCAGAAACTTCACTTCCCGCTGCCAAAATTCACACTTCTCGAACTTGGCATATAACTGGTGCTCACGAAGCTTCTGCAAGACTATGCGAAGATGTCTAGCATGGTTGTCCTCAGACCTAGAATAGATCAAGATATCATCAATAAAGACAATGACAAACTGATCCAAATAAGCCCGAAAGACTCTATTTATTAAATCCATGAACACTGCAAGTGCATTAGTCGTCCCAAACGGCATGACACGAAACTCATAAGAACCATATTTCGTGAGAAACGCTGTCTTAGGAACACCTTGCTCTCTAACCCTCAGTTGATGATACCCAAAACACAGATCAATCTTGGAGAAGTATGTGACTCCCCGTAAATGATCAAACAAATCATCAATCCTGGGTAGAGGGTACTTGTTACGAATAGTAACCTTGTTCAACTCCCCGTAATCTATACACAGGTAAAGCAAACCATCCTTCTTCTTCACAAATAGAACCGGTGCTCCCCAAGGTGATGTTCTCCTATGAATAAAACCCTGGCTGAGTAACTACTGAATTTGATCCCTCAGCTCTCTCATCTCCACCGGTGCCATCCTATAGGGTGCCCTAGCAATAGGCGTAGTGCCTGGAGCCAAGTCTATCACAAAGTCGATCTCACGACTAGGTGGCAACCCTAGAATCTCCTGAAATACATCCAGAAAATCCTGTACAATCGGTATGCTATCCAATGATACAGTAGTCCCCTCGTCCGTTTCCTCCTCCACATGAAACAAATAGGTGCTAATGACTCCGCTAGAACGCGGCATAGCGACTACAAAAGATATCCTGACCAGGTATGGTGAACACAATAGACCTATCCAAAACATATAACTTGAGCATGGTAGTGCTAACCAATCCATCCCAAGTATCACGGCATAAGTATGTTTGTACAAGACCAAAAGATTTGCTAAAAATCTGAGTCTACCAATATCTAGTGTCACAGGTCCACCCTTTATGGCAGTTTGCCACAAAACAAATATTCTAAGGTCTATTGTATAAGTGTATCACCAACCGACCTATGAAAATTTCTTATTTCTGAATACTCCGTAGAGCAGAACACACTAAGAAGAAAAAAATACTCCGCAATCTTCCCTTTTAGATTTTTATTCTATCTTGGGAATTCCTCCTTCTAAACCAAACCTACTATATTGATTTACAAGTTCTTTTATAAACTCTTTGGTAATCGTTCCGTTTTAACACCACAAACCTATATGCAAAGCTTTGTGTGTTTGCTCCGATACAAATCACTCTACTGTGACATTCCTTCCTGATTGCAATGTACACATTCCAGTATAGTTTAATAAAACCATTCATGTACACATCACACACATGCTATCATAAAACAAAATAAAATAACCAAAAACCATGAGTTCACTTTATTAAGAACTTTTTCCAAACCAAAACTGTCAAACCAATAATCGTAAGGTATTTTAACATAATCCTAATGCACGTGATTATATCCGTACTACATTCTTACTAATACCTCCTCCACTAATAGTAATTATAGGTACTCTTAAAAGAGCAGTCACCCTTGAACTCCGGTGCCCTCCGACTTGGATGGTCCAGTATCTCCTCCATCCTGATCTTCTTCAGGGTCTTCCTCTCCGTTTGGCTTAGCTTCGAGCACCACCGAAGTTTTGTTAGGTCCACAATATGATGGCCAATCTCGCACCGCAGAAACCTTCCTTGCCTTGTACTCCGAAGTAACACCCATTGGAAGTAATTCCTTAATCTCCAACTCTGCCTTCTTGGTCGGCTTTCGTAAGGGAATTGTCGGAATCACCTTCCTCGGCCTTGGGCCCTTCTTTGCTTTCATCACGGCCCTCATCCTCTTCCTAATGCCAAACATTCTGAAATTTTGGAATAAACTTGACATTAGTACTTTCTAAACGAACTAGAAAGGAATACTATGAATCCTAACCTTAAGCTCTAATCCAAAGAAAACGCTATGCGGAAGTCTTAATACGAAACACCCTAGAGACACTTGAACCTGGCTCTGATACTAACTGTGATACCCCTCGGATCTGAGACACGAGTTCATCAAGCCCAAGCCCAGAGCCGAGGAAATATCAAACAATTAAAGTATTTTAAAGCGAACACAGAATAGAAATTTAAGAATTTAAATAAAGAAACCAAAAGAATTATAAAATCCTCTAAACTGAAAATGTTAATAATCCAATCCTTCCAAAACCTTCAAGGCTGCAACTTGGGAATCCAACTAGTGGACCCCGAAATAAAACTTCAACTGAAACTAAATAACTGAAAATAAAAATAATCCAAGACTAAAGCGTGAAGTGAAATCCTACGTTGCTGGTGGAATGAATGAGAGTCTCTGCTTAGCACGATTAAGCTTGACACTGGAACCATCCAATACCTGAAAAGAATAATAAAGGAGTGGGTCAGGCCCACGAGCAAGTTCTAATCTAACTGTAATCCATACAGTGACCCGATACGCAGATACACCGTAGACACCTCACAATATCTATCTAGTCCATACATATAAATATATCTACACTAAGGGACATTCACTGGTCTATAATAGGGGTCTCAACCTAAATAGAAGGCAACATGCAAATACGCACCCAAAGGTGGGCATGAGTACCTAGACCTAACAGGGTACACCTCAACCTATTATAACCAGCTACGCATCTGCTGCATATACGCACCCTAACCAACGAGTCTGAGACTCAAGCTTATCTCGTGGTACCATAAACATATATATAAAGTCCATCCAAAACCAGGGTATGTAGTTCAAATATTTATTAAACTGACATACAATAAATCAACTAGTTAGTCACTCAACTTATTCAGTTGATATAACTTAACTACCATCCATTAATCCAAGAACCATTCAACTTATTCATAGTTGATCTGACTTAGTCACAGTTAGGATTCAATATTTTCCAATCCATTCCTTTAATCCATTAGGTTAAGTTTATGCGTTTTGAGTTAAACCGTCCCTAGTATGACACCGTCCCATACCGGTGCATACAATCCTCCATATCCATGTAAATTACAACATATATATAATAGTTTAGCAATTTATAATCCAAAACCAAAATCCAAATAATTGCAGAGATAATCATTAAAATTCCAGCATTTAAATTCCAACGGTAATCCAATTAATTGCAGAAAAGTTTAATATTTCGACAACTAATCATCCTAACACATGTATAGGTCAAAGTAAACCCGTAGATGGTAATTTACAATTCAAACTAATATCCAAATAATTGCAAAGACGTTTATTAATATTCTAGCAATTAATTCCAACGGTAATCCAAGTAATTGTAGAAAAAGTTTAGTAATTCAACAATTAACATCCCAATGCATGTATAGTTCAAAATAAATACACAGAGAACCATACCATGCATTTAAAATAGGTTTTATAAATATCCCACATCCCATTATATTGCTAAAATTTAATTCAACAATTAATCCATCTTTCATCCGTTAATGGTATAGAAAATAAGTAAATTTATACCGTTTGTCCCGTTGACCAGAAGTAAGCTTTAACAAATTAAAGGTCTTAATAATACCTAAGATTAACCTTTTAATCATTCTGTGAAGTCCCAAACTTGGTCCAAATAGTCCCCAAACCTTACAGTCTCAAATTACTCGTAAAAAAAAATTCAGCAAGTGTATTTAAGAGAGAACCTGCTCCAAATTGTGGGAGCAGGCTCTAGAATGCTTGGAGCCGGCTCCAAGGTCCTTGGAGCCAGCTCTAATTGTGTGGGAGCCAGCTCCCATATCTATGGAGCCGGCTCTCACCCCTTTTTGAGAGCCTTCGACCTCCTGCTGCTCTGTTTTAGCTCATCCCCTCCGTCTCCGACTACTTGCACCTTATTGTTCCTCCTATACTTTGAGCGTACAGGTCTTATTTTACATCTAGTGATGATTAACTTCATGGTTTAGTGCAGAAGGATCAACAAAAGATTTAAAACAGATGGACGTTTTTATGCAGAAACAGAGACATACAAAACCATACATGACAAAATAATTTCAGATTAAATTCACCGATAACAGGTAATCAAATATATCATACAGCAATCATACATGGTTCAATTATTGTCCAATTAATTTCCTAAAGGCTATCTAGGTGCACAGAACACAGGCAAAGAGAAAGAGGAAGAAAATAACTTGCCTTTGAGTTTCAGACTTGAAACTCTAATTCCCAATTTCGGTATTGTCCGTTCAACACCCCACTACTGCTCCACAAACTACGTTCCTTCCTCCTTACTCCCACCTAACCTTCCTCTCCTATCTCTCTCTGTTCTCCCTCTGTACCTCACAGTTTCTGTGCTTTTACAGAACTCAGTTCACGTCTACGAGTTAACTGCTATAAATCAAAAAACCTAGGCTTACCACATCTGATATATTTATAAGCTTAACTCTGAACCCTAATCCTTGTAACCTTAAAGCCAGAGCCCATCTCGGCCCATAAACCAATGTAGGATATATACCTACGTTGGCCACCTATGTGAATTGCAAACCTAAATTCACGTGTAAAACAGAAAAACTAAATTCCATTAAATTTAAATTTCCATTAAATAAAAACCGATTAAACAATTAACTAAACACAATTAAATAAAAATAATTAAATAAACAAGTACCTAAATACAATTAAATAAAAACAACTAAGCAAATAATTACATAACATAACTAATTAACCAAATAAAACTATGAAGCAAATAATTAAATAAAACAATTATGCAAATAATCAAATAAAATGCAAATAAATAATAAACTAAATTCCAGGAATAGCCTTTTAAAATTAGGGGTATTACATCTTGTATGCCGCGCCACACTAGATAACTATTCTGTTGACCAAACCATGTCAACAGTCCAGATCACATGCGCACCATACTCCTATGTTCCTTGATGCACTGAATCATCTCCCTTTTATCAATTTAATCCAAGCGTCCAGATCAACGTGCGCACCATAATAATATACACCGCAAAGCACCAGATTATTTTACTCAACTTATCCTAATCTAATGGTTCTTATGCACACGCCCACACCAAATTAAATCACTATTGATGCGCCGAATTGCTGAAGCTTCTTTATGTACACAGTTTATATATTTTGTATAAATATTTTGCATAAATATTTAACAAAACAAATCAAGATAATTAATCAGAAAATACAAAACAATCCCAGAAAATTCCAAAAAAATCTAAAAACTTATAGAAACCCTAATTAACCCACTTGGGCCCTAGATCACCCCATAAAGTGATTAACAAAATATATGCAACACATATATATATTATTTAAAATCCAATAATCCAAAAAATCAAACATAATAGTTTATGCTTTTATTTAATCTAATCTAATCATAATTTTTAAACAAATAAATTAATTAAAGCCTTGATACTCAAGGTGAAATCCTTATGAGTTCTAAGAGGAAAGATAAAGAACTCACCTGAAGGTTTCGAAACGAAACCGACGCTTCAAGCTTTAATTGTCTCTTCCAATCCCAACGTCCTCCTTCTCAGATCCGGTCTCCTCCTTGTCAGCCCTTCTTCTTCCTCTCTCTCTGTTCTCTTAATTTTCCAACGTGTAAAACTTTTAACCCTAAAGCCTTATGTGTATATTTATACACATTAGAATCCAAATCATATTCCTACTAGGACTACCAAAATAAAATAATAAAATAGTAATCATTAAATAATATAATATATATAAATAAATAAATAAATATAAACATATATTATTTTACATGTATATATATATATCTTCCATAATTAACCATCGGTTAATTAAATCCTATTCCTATATATATATCAATAAAATATATATATATATATATAACTTTCCATAACAATTAGTAATTAATTATATTTATATATAATTTTATATATATTTATAATTAATACAAAAAAAATGATCATTTAAATAATTAAATAATCATGGGTCTTTATTAATTAACCCAATAAGGCTTCATACAAGCCCAAAACCACATCTTTTGGTCCAACTATCCATAAGCCCAAATCCAATTAATTCAAATAAACTAAATAATTAAATAAAATCTAATAATTACCAATAATTAACAATAAAGTTACACGAGCATAAAATCACACAAATCAAATAAACAATTCACTAATTAGCATTCCACAAATCAAACACCATATAAATTTAATAAATAAAATTACAAAATATAATTTAATTAAAACAATACAATTTATCTACGCACTTAATTAAATAAAACAATCACAATTATCCACGCACCTAATTAAATACAATTTATCTACGCACTTAATTCAATAAAATAATCACAATTATCCACGCACTTAATTAAATAAAACAAATCATTTAAAAATAAAATAAAAATAATTAATTTTAATTAATAAATCCTTTTAAAATATCTGGGTATTACAAGAAGCTTGCGTCCAGACGCAAGGAATGGCGTCCGGACGCAATGCACTCTGCTGCATTTTTCTGCTTCCTTCTGAATCATGTCCCGATGCTCTAGCTTGACTCCAAAACGCCATAATGGACCTTTTTAGCTCATTTTAACTTTATTGCCCTGAAATACACATAAACATAAATTAGGACTAAAACATGAAATGAAGATAAATGCAAAAACTAAAATACCCTAACTTAGGTGCTGAAATGTGAAACATTTAAGCACTTATCACCAACCCTCAAGGGCTTCCTCCATGGTTGAATTCATCTTCCTCCTTGGTGTTCTTGATGGAAACCTTAGAAGAATGAAGAACTCTCCCTAAAAATGTAATGTTCTCTCTCTAATCTCTAGCCAAATCTAAATTAACCGACCTCTATGCTAAAAATAGCCAAATTCCTTATATAGGTAGCTCAAACGTCACACCCAATGGTCAGACCTCATGCACTAGGACCTGTAAATTATTGCACCACGAGCACACCTTCAATTCAACTTGAAATCCTAGTTGCACACAATTTGAGGCAGTTCGATTGATCACATGGTTACTCTGATCGATTGAAGTAAGGCGGCATATTTATTTGGATAAGGACAAAAGGCTGAGATATTTATGGGAAAAGGACAAAAGTGGTAAGTGAGGATAAGATACAAAGATTCGATCGATTGAAGGAAGGAAAAGTTGGATTGATTGAATAGGAAATTTTCCTAAGGATAAAGACAAGGGGTTCGATCCATCATGGCATGGTTGGAACGATCGGAATGCGATCGATCATAAATCGGTTCGATCGATCATAGAAGAATTTTTCACCACTTTGTTTCCACTTTGCTCCTTCTTCCATTACACTTTAGACTGCTTCCTCCAATGCTCTAATTCAGCTGATTTAACATGTTTTGGAGAGAAGTGCCTGAAAAGGGGAATAATGTGAAATTAGTCTAAAATGGAAAAATAAGATAGATAAAGGTCCTACAACATTCAAGATTAAAAGGTTTAAATGCTCATTTTTCAATGCTTATAGATCTCCTTAAATAAGGTAGGTTGTAATGACCCTTTCATTTTCCTTCCTTTCATTTTCCCTATTTTTACGGAAAAAAAATTTCTGTTAATGTTTTCCTTTCTGAGTCCGAGTTTTGACCATTCGGATCATCGCGAGTGCTCGGGAATAGTTCCCGACACTTATTTTTTTGGGAGATTGGTATCGTTCAGGTGAAGACCATGCTGTCTCCTCTTTTCTTTTTCGTCTTTTCCCCGTTTGTCACTTCTTCCGTATAACCTCACTTATTGTGCTTGGAGTTAATTTACGACTTCACGTACCTTCATTTTATTTGGTTTTCACAAAATACGTATCTTTACTTCTGTAGAAAAGTACTTTGGTTGCTCACTGTGTCGATAGGGGCATGGAGGCAAAGTTTCTTCGAAAACATTCTTCTTTCTTGGGGTGTTTTTCATAAATATCTTTTGAAGATATTTTATTTCAGGGGTTTTTAAGAAAAAAAATTTGGAAGATATTTTCATTCTAGGTCATTCGTACAGTTATCCCTTTTTATAGAGGCAGTGTGGAATTAACGAAAGTTATTGCAAAATGCCTCATTTTGGGCCTAGATTATCGTACGAGATTCATTTTTACTTTTCGTCAAATCGTGTGCTCTTAGAATTGCCTCTCGATCATTTTTTCCAGTTTTAAGGTTTCTGACCCAGGTTATCACCGAACTTGTTTGGGGCATATCTCTCTGGTCGAGACTCGATTTTCGACGCCATTTCTTACGTTGTTCATTTTTTTTTATTTCGGTTCTTTTTTGTTCACGGTGTTTTGCCGTTTGAGCTTGTCTGCACAGATTTCACTTTTCGGGGTTGAACGGGACCCGTTCGGGGCACTTTTGAGATTTTCTATAAATAGGGGGTTAAGAAAAAGAAAACATTTCATTTCTCTTCTTCTCCCATGGCCAGCCAACAGCCATGTATTGTGTGGTTTCCATGACTTGGTTATGCATGGTATTTGGCTAAGTGCATTGAGTATATATGATATACCTTGTTGCACAACTTGTTGATTTTTGAAAGACTTGGAATATTATTCTTATGAGGGCTAATGCTCGGCTTTAGTACGGGAGGTAGGAGCTCTCTCTATTTATAGTGCGCACTAGGTGGTACCTTGAGGACTAGTAACCCAAAATCACCAACATCTCAGTTTTATTCCGGATTCTAGGTCCAAGATATTTCCTCTTTGATTGATTTCACATTTTAAATTTCAAGTTGATAACTTTGAGAATTTATAACTTGTTGCGATGTTTTGGAAGTTCTAATTTTGTTAAATTGTATCATTTGTTTGATTTCGCATTCTGGATTTCAAGTTAATAACTTTGAGAATCTATATCTTGACACGTTGTATTGGATGTGTCAATTATGTTAAATTGTATCATTTAGTTGTTTATACATTTTAGATTTCAAGTTGATAACTTTGAGAATCTATATCTTGTGCCGTTGTATCATATGCTCATATGTTGTTTTGTTGCATAAATAATGTGGTTTATGCTAGAAATGTTTTAAGGTAGCTTAGGATACTCCTTCAATCTCACCTTGGACATAGACATTAGGTGGCACAAACCGTATGAATTTATTTACATTAATTTAATGAACAGTAAAACGATAGGTCATTTATATGTTCTTCACTCTATGAGTAACTTTATGTGTAATAACTCGGATTTTCACGGATATTTTTTTTTCCGTTGTCTTTCCTTTCTGAGTTCAGTTCCTCTTCGCTTAGTGTCGTCTCGAGTGCTCTGGAGTGATTTCCGAGACTCTTTTCTGTGGATTGACAACTTCCTTTGAGGACCGAGTCGTTTCCACATTTTTCTTTTTTCGACAATATTCACTTTTCGTCCTTTTCCCTATTTCATCCTTTTCCCTATTTTGTCTTTTTCCCGTTTGACACTTTGTTGGCATAACCACATTTCTTGTGTTCGAAGTTGGTTTTTGACTTCATGTATCTCCATCTTGAGTGGTTTTCACGAAATACGTATCTTTACTTTTGTAAGAAAGTATTCTGGTTGCTCCCGGTGTCCATAGGGGCATGGATGCAAAGTTCTTTGAAATTATTTCCTTTCCTTGGGGAGTTTTTCATAAATATCTTTTGAAGATATTTTATTTCAGGGGTTTTTAAGAAAATATTTTTGAAAGATATTTACATTCTGGGCCATTAGTGCAGTTTTCACTTTTTGGAGGGGCCATTGTGCAATTAATGAAAGTTATTGCTAAATGCCTCGTTTTGAGCCTAGATCCTCGTACGGGATTCATTTTCACTTTTCGTCGAGTCGTGTACTCTTAGAAATTCCTTCTGGTCATTGTTTTCCAGTTTCAGGGTTTCTGGCCCCAGTTAGTGCCAAACTTGTTTGGGGTATAACTTTCTGGTCGGGACTCAGTTTTTGATGCCGTTTCTTTCGGTGTTCATATTTTCTCATTTTGAATCTTTTTTGTTCATAGAGTTTTGTCATTTGAGCGCGTCTGCTCAAATTTCACTTTTTCAGACCCGGCGGGGCCCGTTCGGGGCACTTTTTGAGATTTCTGTAAAAGGGGGGTGAGATATTTTATTTTTTCATCTTCCCCACTCTCTTGCACGACCTAAAGCTTCCATGGCAGCCCAAGGGAGGCTGCCACCTTCTCTCTCCTCTTTTGAGCTTAATTCCTTCGTCAGAACATAGAAGGGCCTTTGCGTTTAGTGTTCGTGTTGACTACGCGCTTCTTTCACCCTTATTAGAACCCATTTCTGACCATTCTTTTAGTTTGGGCTTGAAGTCAAGTTGTGATTTTGATGGGGCTTCCTTGGGGGTTATGTGCACGGTGTAGTCCCCGACAAAACCTAGAAGTTTCGTCGGATACGGAGCGGTTTCCATTTGGTAGCTTTTAAGATTTTCATCTCAAATTGAGGTAAGGGATGTTCTAGACTTTTGTGTGTGTTGTATTGAGTGTTTAGCATGATTATACAACTTAATTGCATGCCTTGTATCAATTCTAGAAAATTAGTATTAATTATTTCTTTGTATGAAATTTAATTTACAAGGATGTGTATAACTTAGAATGGAATTGTGGCATGCTAGAAAATCATGTTTTAATATGTTTGTTAATATATATTAAATTGGGATTAATTGAATAACAATTGCACTTTTTATTTAATATGTATCTTTGATGAAAGATTAAATCCCATGGCCATACTTTTCAAGAAATGAACTTGTAGTATGCTTTTAAATTAAGTCTTAGCATGTTTGTTAACATACTTTAATTTGAGAGTATTTGGACAAGTATGAAAATCTAGAAATTTTAAATTAAATGATTAATTAAAATCTATTTAATGGTTCCCTTGGCCCAATTAAGTTTTTTACTTGATAATCATGATGACTATGACTTATATACTAGTATATATTAAATTGGGACCATTTGAAGTTGCTTTGAAATTTAGAAGTTTAATTATCATGATATAATTAAATTCTACCTTGTTGTGCCATTGGCCTAATTGAGATTTTAGTGAATGTATGTATATACTATGCTATATTGTATAATATGCAATGATTAGGGGCCATTTGATTGAGATTTGAAAGCTAAGGAATTTAATTAGTTTATTTGATTAAATTCTGTTTCTATTGCTTTAATGATTAAATCCTGAAATTAGCATTGATAGTATGTTTGAAGCATGATTTTAGACTTATAATAGATTTATAAATTATGTTTTCAGTATTGGATTATATTGTTATAGCGTGTAACGAATCGCACACTAAAGATTCGATATGTGATGTTATTATAGCGCATAACGAATCGCGCTCTGAAGATTTGACATTGTCATTCTATAGTTGTTGTGGATTTAGATCCTGTGTTGTGCGGTTACAACCTACTTGTGCATGAAGGTAGTTTTGTGTACTGTTTAATACGTATATAAGTTGTTAACTTATTTATTTTGGAGTTGCTTGGGACATTGTTAAGCTGTGATGGCTAGGGTTTGGCTCTAGTACGGGGACAAGAGTCCTCTAAGTCAAAAGTTCACGCATTGGGTAGGCTGCCTGGGGGTTAGTAGCTCCAAATTTGCCTTGTCTCGGCGAAAATCCGAGCTGTGATGTCCGAGTCTTCCACTATTTGATTTCGCATTCAATTCCAAGTTGACAACCAATGTTTAATTGTGACTTGTGGTTTTGGTAATTGGCGATTTGATGTTGTTAAGTACATCCATACTAAATTGATATATTTAGTTGATTTCACACTTTTAGATTGCTAGTTGATAACCTAGAGAATCTATGTCTTGATGTGTGGTATTAGATATTCTAATTATGCCAAATTGTTATATTTAGTTGATGTTGCATTTTAGACTTCAAGTTGATAACCTTGAGAACCACTATGTTGTTGCTTTGTGTAAGCATGCTCCTATGTTATTGCTTTGTGTAAGCATGACCCTATGTTGTTAAAATTGCATGAATGAGGTGATTGATGCTAGAAATGATCTTAGGTAGCTAGGATGATCCCTGAGTCTCACCTTGACATAGACGCTAGGTAGAATGAACCACAATAATTAAATCATGCAACTTATAAAACTTTAAGTCGATGCATGCTCATTTCCTACGAGTAGCTTTATGTTACTCACCCCTATGATACTGGGGCATATTTTAGGTACAGGATACAAGATTGGAGATTGCAATTGCTTGGGTGATTTGCTAAGTTGAGCTTCTTTAGAAGCATTCTTGTTCACATGCAAGTGTTAGCATGTTCATGATTTGTCTATGAAATGTAATTTTTCTAACTTGAAGGTCTGACATGTCAAATGTTGTAAATGTGTTGTAATGAGGCCATAGGCCATTGTAGCACATCTATTTTATCATATTACATACACTTGCATGCTCACTTTGGCAAACAATACCTTCCTTGATGAAACAAAAACTCTAAGTAGCATCCTTAGGGAGTTTTACCCTATTCTGTTCCAGGGGCATTTTGGGTATTTCACAATGCATTTTTTTCATTTTTCCTTTTTTGTCACGTAGAAAACTCAATTTTGAGGGGGGTTTCTTCTTTATGTTTTTCCAGAAAACATCATCTTGGCCCTCAAAAATCAATATTTTTCAGAAAAATCCTTGCTGCCAGGTTTTGCAAATTTTTGGTACAAATGTAGTTGGTACTATTCATCGACTTTTTTTTGAAGATCGTCACAACCGATCCGAAACTTCCGGAGGTCATGTGGGTGCATTTTAAGATTGTATTTTCAATTTAGGCAATTTAAAAACCTCCTGAAACCCTATTTCCAAAACTTGGGCAGTAGCTCGGATTAGTTTTTTTCCTCTTGACCTGATTTTATTGGGGGCATTCTGGACATTTTACAATGCACTTTTTTTTATTTCCGTCCGCTATTAGGGTAGGCAACTTGATTTTAGGGGGGGTTTTTTCTTTGAGTTTTTCCAAAAAAGTCCGTTTAGATGCCCGTTTTTACTCTCAGTTGCAGTAGTGATGGGTTGTCCTCGTCGGGCCGTCACGACATCATTTTTGTTTTTGACCTTTCTCCCCCGTCCGGACTCCAAATTGAGTAAATTTTTTTTTGAACTTGACTAATTTGTCATTATCTTTCCAGCGGCGTGCTCAATTGCACCTGAATCCACTTTTTGCAAAATAACCATTTTGCCCCTAGGTTCTTTTTGTCCGTTTTTTAAACGACACTTCTGCATTTGTTTCCTTTGGGTTCCGTGTTGAGGGTCACATTGGTGTCTTAGAGACGCATTGTATCTCTAGAGACCGTTGTTTCACCTTTCGTTTCCGCATTTCGGATCCATCATCGGGTCATCTTTTGGTCATCACTGACGCACCGGGTTTCCAAAACTTAGGCCATCACAAGTGGTATCAGAGCTCCTAGGTTCGAAAACTTTAGGAAAACGGGTTTGGGTGCATATCATGCTTTTGTTTCCATGCTCTATGTGTTTATATGCTTTATAATAACATGTTTTGTTTGATAACATATTTATGTGCTTACGTGCTACATGTTGTATGCCGTTCGTTTAACATTGTTTTATTCTAATGTAAAGAGCATGACATGTGACGTATGCTAGATTAGTATTGTCTATGCATAATTATATTGCATATTTGGCATGACATGGGATTGGTCATTGAGGCACGAGTTGAGGTTGATGGTGATTGTAGTCACAGTTTCGTGGTAGTATAAGTTGTTGTCGACCTAGTATTGGTTTTAAGGTAGGTGGATGGTCACCTTTTGTTTAGGCTCTCGTGAGATGAGTTGTTTAGCGTTACCATAGTGCTGGATTTGTTGGTTTGGGGCCATTATGAGGTTATGGACCTCTTAAGATCCTTGATTGTTCAGGATGATTCCTCTGGAACTTACGTTTTTCGTGGGCGGGTACGTTGTGGGCGGGTGCATGGCACTGTCATGCTACCGTACTGGCATGCTACATGTGCAGTTCGGATGGAATCAGTGTCGATTTTGTTTTGATAGGCGTTGTCCTTTTGATCGATGATGATGGTGTTTGTTTTGGGGATCAGTCGTGGTGATTGATTTGGTTGTTGTTGGCATGGCTATAGTTGCCATTTTCTTTGGAGTTCTCCTTGAGTGATGACACTTTTGTGATCAAGTCGATTGACTGATGTTTCGGGTAGAGAGAGCATTGCATTGTTAGCATCACTTGTAGTGTCACCTCTAGATTTGGAGTTAGATTGTTAGAGTCTTACCATAGTGGTAAGGGCTCACATTTGTTTTGAGACAGATTGATGTCGTATTGGTTTTTGGAGACAGTTTATGGCTAGGACTGGTCCTTTCTTTTGCTTAGACACTCTAGGACATGATATCCATAGGGTTCATTGTTGCATCATTTTGTCTTTTGCAGTTTCGTTTACTACCATGTTAGTAGTATGATTTATGATATTGTGATGCATGAGTAGATGGAGGTATATCCACATTTGCCTTCTTGTTGTGTGGCATTAGCATGCCTTCCTTATATGCTTAGAGATGTTATACTGTTATTACGCTTTAATGACATGCTTTTGTGCTTACATGGAGACATATTGCATATACCTTTGATTTTTATCTATGTGAGTAGATTTCTTTCTGGCAGTTGTTTTCCTTGTCACATGCATGACTTCCAGGTTTGGGTTCCCTTTTGTTTCTCCTCAGTCGCACGTAGTGTGTATGTGGGTTTCCATAAGAGTTTCGTTGTGAGATTCCTTGTAAAGGAGTTGTCACATTTGTTCCATCTTGAGCTGTCCATTTCCCTAAGGTGGGAAGGATGCTCCATTTTCGTGTTTGTCATATCGACACTTGTAGAAGGATAGGGTTTCTTCTCTTTTCTTGGTTCGTGTTAAGGACTTTACAAGGAGTGAGTCTCTTCTTTTCATTGCGTTGTGCACAGTTCTTAGTTAGTTGGTCCGTGAGGATCACCATTGTTGTTTTGAGTCCTTGGTGAGGATTTGATGGATTTTGGTCAACTTACTTCCATGTAGGGGGTGAAGTTCTTTGACCTTGTTGTCTTTCATTTCAGAGATGGGGTTGTGGTGTTGTCCTTTTTAGGACTGGTAGTTCCCTTTCTTTTGTGTCTTCCTTGGGGAGTTTTTGCTGTGGTTGTTGACGAAATTGTGGTGCTCGGAGTGAGTTGATTGGTATGAGATCATTTTATGGGGACTTGTGTCCATATCATTAAGGATTTGTTTGATTGTGAGGTGAGCTCGATGCTCTTTTGAGAATGTCTTTTAGAGACTTGTTTCCGTTTTGGAGGTCTGGATGTGGTTAACTTTTAGGAGGAGTTTTGGAGGATCGTTGTTGGATATGGCTTGTTGTGGAGTTTCTCGTCCTAGTTATAACTAGGCATGGTTTTGAGGAATCGTAGCTCCAATGGTTGTTTATGGATCGATAGAAATTGAGGAATTTTGATTTAGCTTGATGTTGTCAAGCATGGTTTGAGAGATTCATCTTGTGACCTTAGTTGTTGGCATTTTGATGTGTGTGCCACTTGGTGGATTTGTATTTTGAGGATTTAGTTATCCGTGATAGGGATGTGGATCTGATGTTTGATTACGGTGTAGTCTTGTAGTTGATCTGTTTCAGGGAGATGTGAAGGACTTTCGATGAAATGTCTTATTGTGAGGTTCGTTTTGATTTCTATAGGCGTTGATTTGCTTGTCAAGTTTTGGATTCCTGATTAATGTTATTTATAGGGGTATTTTGAGACATTGGAGATGTTGGTTTTGTTGTATTAAGGATTTAAGGCCTTAAGCATAGCCGTACCTATGGCATTGTTGTCAGAGTTTTGGGATTGGCTAGGATGGTCTGGCCAGACATCTTTGGACCATATCTCAACTCTCACAAAATGTTGGTCTCCGTAGTGCTTTTGGCAATGATCATTTTTGACATTGATGTCATTTGTATCGAGAGGTTTCATGGGTAGACCTAGTGGGGGGCAGGTTATGAATTAGTGCCTTATACTACCATGCTACCGTACAAAGTTGTGTGTTGTGGGCGAGTATTAGTTGTTGTCGATGCTACCTTACTGACGAGTAAGTGTGGGTGGGCACTAGCACTGTCATTGCTACCACACATTTGAGTACGTCATGGGCGGGTTCTGATCGCTATTCGTACTGCCACATCGTCTTGTTCGGTACCCTGGTATGATACGTGGTTATCTTGGAGATCTTTTGGTGGTCATTGTTAGATCGGTATGATGGTTCATCTAGAGGGCTGTTTACGGTTGTTGTCTTCCGTTCCTTTATTTAACTTTGGGATTGCTTTTGTATCGCGTTGTGTGGGATACTCGGAGATGTACTCCGTAGTTATCCTGGTTTCGCCTTTTTGTTTTGGTTGGGGCTGGATTTCGGGGACGAAATTCCTTTAAGGTGAGAAGGTTGTAATGACTCGGATTTTCACAGATATTTTTTTTTCCGTTGTCTTTCCTTTCTGAGTTCAGTTCCTCTTCGCTTAGTGTCGTCTCGAGTGCTCTTGAGTAATTTCCGAGACTCTTTTCTACGGATTGACAACTTCCTTTGAGAACCGAGTCGTTTCCACATTTTTCGTTTTTCGACATTATTCACTTTTCGTTCTTTTCCCTATTTCGTCATTTTTCCTATTTTGTCTTTTTCCTGTTTGACACTTCGTTGCCATAACCACACTTCTTGTGTTTGAAGTTGGTTTTTGACTTCATATACCTCCATCTTGAGTGGTTTCCACGAAATACGTATCTTTACTTTTGCAAGAAAGTACTCTGGTTGCTCCCGGTGTCTATAGGGGCATGGATGCAAAGTTCTTTGAAATTATTTTCTTTTCTTGGGGTGTTTTTCGTAAATATCTTTTGAAGATATTTTATTTCAAGGGTTTTTAAGAAAATATTTTTGGAAGATATTTTCATTTTGGGTCATTAGTGCAGTTTTTACTTTTTGGAGGGGTCATTATGCAATTAATGAAAGTTATTGCTAAATGCCTTGTTTTGAGCTTGGATCCTCGTACGGGATTCATTTTCACTTTTTGTTGAGTCGTGTACTCTTAGAAATTCCTTCTGGTCATTGTTTTCCAGTTTCAGGGTTTCTGCCCCCGGTCAGCGCCAAACTTGTTTGGGGGCATAACTTTCTGCTCGGAACTCAGTTTTTGACGCCGTTTCTTCCGTTATTCATATTTTATCATTTTGAATCTTTTCTGTTTATAGAGTTTTGTCATTTGAGCACGTGTGCTCAAATTTCACTTTTTCGGACCCGGCGGGGCCCGTTCGGGGCACTTTTTGAGATTTCTATAAAAGGGGGGTGAGATATTTTATTTTTTTATCTTCCCCACTCTCTTGCACGACCTGAAGCTTCCATGGCAGCCCAAGGGAGGCTGCCACCTTCTCTCTCCTCTTTTGAGCTTCATTCCTTCGTCAGAACATAGAAGGGCCTTTGCGTTTAGTGCTCGTGTTGACTACTCGCTTCTTTCACCCTTATTAGAACCCATTTCTGACCATTCTTTGAGTTTGGGCTTGAAGTCAAGTTGTGATTTTGATGGGGCTTCCTTGGGGTTTATGTGCACGGTGTAGTCCCCGACAAAACCTAGAAGTTTGGTCAGATTCGGAGCGGTTTCCATTTGGTGGCTTTTGAGATTTTCATCTCGAATTGAGGTGGGGGATGTTTCTAGGCTTTTGTGTGTGTTGTATTGAGTGCTTAGCCTGATTATACAACTTAATTGCATGCCTTGTATCAATTCTAGAAAATTTGTATTAATTATTTCTTTGTATGAAATTTAATTCACAAGGATGTGTATAACTTAGAATGGAATTGTGGCATGCTAGAAAATTATGTTTTAATATGTTTGTTAACATATGTTAAATTAGGATTAATTGATTAAGAATTGCACTTTTCATTTAATATTTATCTTTGGTGAAAGATTAAATCCCATGGCCATACTTTTCATGAAATGAACTTGTAGTATGCTTTTAAATTAAGTCTTAGCATGTTTGTTAATATACTTTAATTTAAGAGTATTTGGACAAGTATTAAAATCTAGAGATCTTAAATTAAGTGATTAATTAAAATCTATTTAATGGTTCCCTTGGCCCAATTAAGTTTTTTACTTGATAATCATGATGACTAGGACTTGTGTACTAGTATATATTAAATTGGGACCATTTGAAGTTGCTTTGAAATTTAGAAGTTTAATTATCATGATATAATTAAATTCTACCTTGTTGTGGCATTGGCCTAATTAAGATTTTAGTGAATGTATGTATATACTATGTTATATTGTATAATATGCATTGATTTGGGGCCATTTGATTGAGATTTGAAAGTTAGGGAATTTAATTAGTTTATTTGATTAAATTCCGTTTGTATTGCTTTAATGATTAAATCCTCAAATTGGTATTGATAGTATGTTTGAAGCATGATTTTAGACTTATAATAGATTTATAAATTATGTTTTCAATATTGGATTATATTGTTATAGCATGTAACGAGTCGCACACTGAAGATTCGACATGTGATGTTATTATAGCGCGTAATGAATCGCGCTCTGAAGATTCGACATTCTCATCCTATAGTTGTTGTGGATTTAGAGCATGTGTTGTGTGGTTACAACCTACTTGTGCATGAAGGTAGTTTGGTGTACTGTTTAATACGTATATAAGTTATTAACTTATTTATTTTGGAGTTGCTTGGGACATTGTTAAGCTGTGATGGCTAGGGTTTGGCTCTAGTACGGGGACAAGAGTCCTCTAAGTCAAAAGTTCGCGCGTTGGGTAGGCTACCTGGGGGTTAATTGCTCCAAATTTGCCTTGTCTCTGCGGAAATCCGAGCTGTGATGTCCAAGTCTTCCACTATTTGATTTCGCATTCAATTCCAAGTTGACAACCAATGTTTAATTGTGACTTGTGGTTTTGGTAATTGGCGATTTGATGTTGTTAAGTACATCCATACTAAATTGATATATTTAGTTGATTTCACACTTTTAGATTGCTAACTGATAACCTAAAGAATCTATGTCTTGATGTGTGGTATTATATATTCTAATTATGCTAAATTGTTATATTTAGTTGATGTTGCATTTTAGACTTCAAGTTGATAATCTTGAGAACCACTATGTTGTTGCTTTGTGTAAGCATGCTCCTATGTTGTTGCTTTGTGTAAGCATGACCCTATGTTGTTAAAATTGCATGAATGAGATGATTGATGCTAGAAATGATCTTAGGTAGCTAGGATGATCCCTGAATCTCACCTTGACATAGACGTTAGGTGGAATGAATCACAATAATTAAATCATGCAACTTGTAAAAGTTTAGGTCGATGCATGCTCATTTCCTACGAGTAGCTTTATGTTACTCACCCCTACGATACTGGGGCATATTTCAGGTATAGGATACAAGATTGGAGATTACAATTGCTTGGGTGATTTGCTGAGTTGAGCTTCTTTAGAAGCATTCTTGTTCACATGCAAGTGTTAGCATGTTCATGATTTGTCTATGAAATGTAATTTTTCTAACTTGAAAGTTTGACATGTCAAATGCTGTAAATGTATTGTAATGAGGCCATAGGCCATTGTAGCACATCTATTTTATCATATTACATACACTTGCATGCTCACTTTGGCAAACAATACCTTCCTTGATGAAACAAAAACTCTAAGTAGCATCTTTAGGGAGTTTTACCCTATTCTGTTCCAGGGGCATTTTGGGTATTTCACAATGCGTTTCTTTTCATTTTTCCTTTTAAATCACGTAGAAAACTCAATTTTGAGGGGGGTTTCTTCTTTTTGTTTTTCCAGAAAACATCATCTTGGCCCTCAAAAATCAATATTTTTCGGAAAAATCCTTGCTGCCAGGTTTTGCAAATTTTTAGTATAAATGTAGTTGGTACTATTCATCGACTTTTTTTTGAAGATCGTCATGACCGATCCGAAACTTTCGGAGGTCTTGTGGGTGCATTTTAAGATTGTATTTTCAATTTAGGCAATTTAAAAACCTCCCGAAGCCCTATTTCCAAAACTTAGGCAGTAGCTCGGATTAGTTTTTTTCCTCTTGACCTGATTTTCTTGGGGGCATTCTGGGCATTTTACAATGCATTTTTTTTTATTTCCGTCTGATATTGGGGTAGGAAACTTGATTTTAGGGGGGGTTTCTTCTTTGAGTTTTTCCAAAAAAGTCCGTTTAGATGCCCGTTTTTACTCTCAGTTGCAGCAGTGGTGGGTTGTCCTCGTCGGGCCGCCACGACATCATTTTTGTTTTTGACCTTTCTCCCCCGTCCGGACTCCAAATTGAGTAAAATTTTTTTTGAACTTGACTAATTTGTCATTGTCTTTCCAGAGTTGTGCTCGATAGCACCTGAATCCACTTTTTGCAAAATGACCATTTTGCCCCTAGGTTCTTTTTGTCCGTTTTTGAAATGACCATAATGGTTGATACTTCTATGGGTGGTTCTTATCTTGATAAGCATGAAAATGGTGTACGGCGCTTATATGAGAGCATGAGTAAAAACTCAATACATCACTCTTTATCATCTAAAAATGGTAGAAATGTAGGTGAAAGGAAGAATGTAGGCTTGCATCAAGTTGATAATACTAATGATATAGTCGCCGAAGTTAAGTTTCTATCCCAAAGGTTTGATCAACCAAAACTCGGCTC
This sequence comes from Cornus florida, assembly GCF_030987335.1. Classification (NCBI taxonomy): domain Eukaryota; kingdom Viridiplantae; phylum Streptophyta; class Magnoliopsida; order Cornales; family Cornaceae; genus Cornus; species Cornus florida. The sequence goes on from NW_026775577.1 coordinate 71,458,506, forward strand.
ATCAAGTGTCTTCCTCCCCTAATCATGCTCATCATCCTTCCAATAAATCATGCATGACTTGTTCCAGTGTTTTGTACTCTACTTCCAATTATCCATATGGACATGCGCATAGTGAACACCATGAGCAAGTAAATGCCACTTTTGTTAACCAAGGGAATAATCCCTATGGCACTCACTATAATCCCGGGTGGAGGAACCATCCAAATTTCTCTTAGAAAAGCCAAAGGAAAGGCCCAAACCCTCCCCAAAGTGGTTTCCAAAACAAATATGCTATACCTCTTATACCAGGCCAAGGTTCCCAAGGTTATCGTTCATCTTACCAAGCATCAAATGGAAATCAATTTTCCAACTATCATTTTCCAAACCAATCATCATATTCTCAAGGAAACTCAAGAAGTCCTGCATTTTAAGAGAGAGTTTTATCCGATTTGGGTACTTTAGAGGCAACTACTCAATTACTTCATTCTCATTCCCAATCGATTGCAAAGCTAGAAACCCAAGTCGGACAAATAGCTAGCACGCTGAATGCAAGGGAGAAAGGAAAAATCCCTTTGAATCCCCCACCGAAGCAAAAATTTGTTGTGGAGACCAATTCCTTTTCGGAAGGTCACACACTTGAACATGTGAATGCGATGACCACTTTGAGAAGTGTGAGAGTTATTGACAACCAAGTTGGTGTTACCAATGAAGAGAGTGAACCGGTGCAACCTAATATTGACACCTGTCCCGTATCACTTCCTATTCCTCTTTCATTGAATGTGAAAAATCCCATTGTTGAAAATGCTTAAAAGAATGTTTTTAAAAAAACTTTTAGGCCTAAAGCTCCATTTCCAGATGCCTTAAAAGCATCCACCTCTCTTGAAAAGCAACAAAATAAGGGTAATGAAATCATTAATGTGTTTAGGCAAGTAAAAATCAATCTTCCTCTCTTAGATGCAATTCGACAAATTCCGGCTTATACCAAATTTTTTAAAGATCTTTGCACCCTTAAAAGGAAAAACAAAAGCCAAGCACCGAAAAAAGTTGTTTTAACTGAACAAGTGAGCTCTATCTTACAACACAACACCTTCCCAAAGTTCAAAGACCCCAGTTCACCAAGCACTTTATGCACTATCAATGATCATGATATCAATCGGACTCTTTTGGATTTAGGAGCGAGTGTGAATCTTCTCCCCTATTTGATTTATGTTCAATTGGGCTTGGGTGATTTGAAATCGATGTCGGTAGTTTTACAACTAGCCGACCGATCAATTAAGAAGCCCCGGGGTATCATTGAAGATGTTTTGATTAAAATTAACAAGTTTGGTGTGTCAAACCTCGGTGTGTGATAAAAATGTGGCCAAGTTTAAATTTGTAAAATGCCACTACCACTACTAACTATTAAAATAGCAAAAGTGAGTAGGGATCGGCCCAAGGGAAAGAGGAAGGTATTCCGGAATCAATGTCAGATTAGTAGGTCGAATGATCCAAAGGGGGTTTTGTTGGTTTAATTATACTGCAATGTAAATTAAAGTAGTGTAACGTTAAACAAGTGAGATGTAGAAAACGAGAGAGGGTTCTTGGGACATAGAGTTCACCACTAAGCATTGTCTTTTTAGACATTTAATATTTGACAAATTAGGGGGGATTATGTGTTATAAATAAGGTGTATGCCATTTATTGAAATATTATACTTAGATGGCCAAGTAAGTATACATTGTCTAACCAATCCAGTGAATAATACAACATATCAAATTAAACCATTAATCCTTTCATAAGCCCACAATTAATTCACACTCAAGAATATAAAGAAATATACTACTTGTACTTATAAGCATGGATCATCAAACAACAAGAATGGATTGCCCACCTATTTAGGAAATTAAAGCAATTACACTACAACTATGCTAATGACATGAAAATTAAACTAATTAAACTAAGGAGGTGGCATAATCTATCAAGAAATAAGTATGAACCGTCAAATAAACCACAAGAGTAATCCATTAAGTACCATGCCTTGACCCACACTAGACCCAACATTGTAATACACATGGATATGCATCAAATATAAAGAATCAAGTGTAAAGGACATAACCATTTATTCTAACATACATAAACATATGAATAGACTTAAAGATCAATTAAAAGTATTAAACTACATAAATCATGTAGAAACAAGATTTATATATATAAGAGGTCAAAACAAGAATTACAACACAAATCCCCATTAATTACAAACATCAAAGTCTAGGAGGTGTGCTTAGGGCTATCTAGCCCTAACAGAATAATCTAGCCACTCATGATTGGTGTCATCCAACCCTCAAGGGCTTTCTCTATAGTTGAATTCATCCTCCTCCTTTGGTGTTCTTGATGGAAATCCTAGAAAAATGGAAGAACTTTTCCAAAATGTAATTTCTCTCTCTAATCTCTAGCCAATTCTCTCTCTAACTAACCAACCTCTTTGCTAAAAATTGTAACGACCCGGATTTCTCAACCCGGTGCGTTAGTGATGAATCGGAAGTTGACCCAATAATGGACCCGAAATACGGAAGCAAAAGAAGCCAAATGACCTCAAGAGATGTACGTCATCCCTAAGGCCCCAAAATGACTCTCCATGAAGCCACGGAGCTCAAATGAGCCGAGCAAATGAAGCAAGAATGCCTAACCCGAAAAGAGATGAACTAAGGGCAAAATGGTCATTTCTCACTGAAAAGGGTGCCACCATGCACACCATTGGAAGGACAAAGAAAAATGAACAAAATTAGACTCAAGAATCATCTGATTCTGAGTCCAGGCAGAAAAGATATGAAATTCCAACACCCGATGCGAAAGTTATGAAGTAATGACTTAACATTTTTCAATATTTTCATAATAAACTTTAAAAACAAAAGTACATAGAAAATGAGATACATGTCATTGGCCTCCGGCCTCATCTCATACATGTTAAATACATTGAAAAGAGTGCACTTACGTACACTTTACATATACGAATCAACGAATACAAGTTTAAACAAATAGGGCTACAAAGAGGCATCTTATGCTAACACTTGCATAAAATAAAAACATAGAAACTGAAAGCCATCCAAGGAGCAATGGAATCTTCAAATCCGGAGTCCTGTACCTGAAATATGCCCCAGTATCGTAGGGGTGAGTAACATAAAGCTACTCGTAGGAGATGAGCATGCATCGACCTAACATTTTACAATTTTATCACCTTATAGTGAAACATGTTAAAGGGGCTCATGCCACCTAACGTCTATATAAAGATGAGACCCAGGAAGCATCCTAAGTTACCTAGATCATTTATATCATAATCACATTGTTCATGCAATTCAAACAACATGGAAACATGTTATACAAGGCAACAAGATATAGATTCTCAAAGTCATCAATTTGAAATCCAAAATACGAAAACAACAAGTGTAGGTCATACCACCTAACGTCTATGTTCAAAATGAATTTATAAGGTCATTCATAAACTACGTTTGAACATCAAAACACAAATTATGATATCGATGCAATTTAACCAACAATGGAACTTCCAATACAACGCATGAAGCTTGCTTTCACAAAGCTATATCTTAAGCTCAAAATAGGAAATCAAATAAGGAACAACAAGTTACAATATCATCTAATTATCAACTTGAAATGAAATACGAAATCAAACAAAGTGGATACTCGGACGTCACGCCGGATCAGACCGACAACATAGTTACTTTAGGGTTACTAGCCCATGGGTAACCTCTCTATGTGCGCACTAGACTATATAGAGGGACAGTCCCCCGTACTAGAACCAAGTCCTAGCCGTAGCCAAACAACGACATCCCCAAGTTTCCAAAATCAACAAATTGTGCAACAACGTATATATATCAACATGTATATACAAGATATCAACTATTTACCAAGCACAATCCAAATTTTTGAAACTTATACAATACATGGTCAAAATTCACAACTACTATGGCATGTAAGATGTCAAATACAAAGTGTGCAATTCCTTACACATAGCAACAATACATTCAATAAGGAAAAACATATTCTCATGAATATAAAAGTAACAACTATGTTATCCAATGCTCAAAAGTAATCAAGTGAACATACATCAAATCCAAATTCATGATTTAAATATAGAAACAACTTCTAAAATGCAATTAAATCCATGGAGTAATAAAGTAGAATTTAATTAAATATAAATAGTTAAATTCTCTAAATTCCAAGTTAATCCAAATAACCTCAATTTAATATATTTTGAAAGACATGTCATGGTCATCATATATATAACATCAAATGACAAGTTAAGTGATTAAAACACTTAAAACAAAATTAATTAAGCTAATTAATTAATTTCCTCTAGATTTTTAAACAATTCCAAATGCCCTCACTTTAATCTATGTTAGAGAACATGCCAAGGCCTATTTAAATACCACATTAAAACTTGATTTAATGCTTCATGCAACCATGTGAATTAAACTTTCACTAAAGATAAAATATTAAATAAAAGTTGTAATTCTTAATCAAATGATCCAAATTTAATATATGTTAACCAACATATCTAAGCATAATTTCCTAACATGTTACAATTCAAATCAAAGTTATACATTATCATAAATTTTAAATCTTATACAAAGAAATAAAAATTACTAACTTTCTAAATTTGATACAAGGCATACATATATGTTGTATAATCATAGCAAACACATAATACAACACACAAATAATCCTAAAACATTCCCTACCTCAATTGGAATGAAAATCCCAATTACCATCGAAATGAAATCGCCCCAAATTTTCGGTCCACAAAACAGATTTTTCAGCTTGCTACCTTCAACTTGTAAAATTCATAAAAACTTCAATTCTAACCCAAATTGAATGAATCCAAAGCCCAATGAAAGCTTAAACACTGTAATTTGATAATATCAATTTAGTTTAACAAAATATTTTCCCAATTGAAACAGTTTTGCCCCACCACTTTGAAACAATTTCTTACCAGAAAACACATTTTCAGCCTGTAGCTTCCAACTTTGAAAATTCATGAAAAATTCATTTGACATCCAAATTGGGCAAACCTAATTTATTTTGGAAGTAAACATATGAGAGTGTAAAACTGAAAATTTAAGCCATGATCTAATGTCAAAAGGTTAGTGAAATAAATCATCTAAAAATATGTTTTCCAGCTGCAATAAAAACATGGACAGCAAATAGTTTTGGATTTTTAAAAAAATTTAGAAATTCTCTAAAATCGTAAAAAAATTCTGAGTAATGTAAAACCCATGGGGGAAGTTCCAGTAAAAATTTCAAGGCAATTGAAGCACCATAGCTCCATATAAAAAATTCATTTCCGGACTAAAAAGGAAAAGTTTCAAATTTCCAGCAACTAGCTTGCAACTTCAAAAATTCATAACTAATTCATTTTAAATCCAAATTACATGAAACCAAAACTAAATGAAAGATAATTGAGTATATTTTCATATTCTATATTTAATTTGATAAGATTAATTTCAAGTTAAAACAGTTTAAGGGCAAAATACAAGTCATTCTCTTCCATGCATGTAAAACACTCAATAATGACATAAAAATACTTCAAAATAATAGATTAATACCTCACTAGAAAATTAAATCTCTAGATACCAAAGCAAAACTAGGAGTTAGGTTAGATCTTTCAAGGGTTTTGAAGAGGAGAGTGGGAGGAGCCTAAAGTATTCCAAGTTCAAAGTTCTAAGGTGAATGAAAGGGCACCAAAAATGAAGTCAAAGCTACTAGTCAAGCTTTTCTCCAATGGTGGCTTCCTTAGGGTTCTTGAGAGGAAAGTGATGAATGAATTAAAATGTGTAAATCTAAGCTAAATTGGTGGGCTTCTCCACTCACTAGGTACTCTTGCACTACCTCTCACACACACACTAATGCAAGACTAAAGGTGAGTCCTACATTTGTCATGAATCCAAGTAAGCTTCCAAGATTAAATATTAACCCTACACTTGTCAACCATCTATGCCAACAAGTGCACCAATCCTAGGACAACAAGTGGGTGAATCTCCACCCTCCATATGTCATGAAATTAAGCCTCCGAGTGGTTCCACCACAAAATCAACAAGTGGCACCATAGGAATGTGACACTTGTCACATTTTTCAGAAATTGCAAATGATCATTTTTGAAAATATCTTCCAATTTAATTTGAAAAATGGTCCCTAAGACAAAAAAATAATTACTTTACTTAATTACTCAAAAACCACTCAAGTTATGGATAATTACAAAAAGTCTTGTTTTCATGACTTTTACAAAGAAAGTAAGCATTTAATATGCATTTCTACCAAAGTAAAAATGTAGATGTCATGGAATTTAAATATCATGGACGTATGCCAAGCCGGAATCAAATCTGAGCACAAAAAGTGAGGTTAAGTAAGGAAAAATGAAAAATGACTAAAGGACGAAAAAAGGAAAAGACGAAAAAATAAATAGTGTCAAAAAAACAAAAAATGTGGAAATGACTCGGTCCTCAAAGGAAGTTGTCAATTCAAAGGAAAAAGTCTCAAAAACCATTTCCAAGCACTCGAAACGACACTAAGAGGCGGGAAATCGAACCCGAAAAGGAAAAGATAATGAAAAAAAAATTTATCCGCAAAATTTGAAAAAAAAAAAGGAAAAGGAAGAAAATGACTGGGTCATTACAAAAATAGACAAATTCCTTATATAGGTGGCTTAAATGTCATACCCATTGGTTAAACCTCATGCACTAGGACCTCCAAATGATTCCACCACGAGCACACCTTCAATTCAGCTTGAAATCTGTTCTGCACGCATTTTGAGGTTGTTCGATCGATCACATGGTTGCTCTGATTGATCGAAGTAAGGTGGCGCAATTATTTGGATAAGGACAAAGGCTGAGATATTTATGGGAAAATGACAAAAGTAGTTATGAGGATAAGATCAAAAGGTTCGATTGATCGAATGAAAGGTTTGATCGATCGAATAGGAAATTTTTCTGAGGATAAGGACAAGGGTTTCGATCCATCATGGCATGATTGGAATGATCGCAATGCAATCGATCATAGCTTGGTTCGATTGATCGAAGATGACTTTTTCACACTTTACTTCCACTTTGCTCCTTTCTTCCACTAAACTTTAGATTGCTTCCTCCAATGCTCTAATTCAGCTGATTTGACATGTTTTGGAGATAAGTGCCTGAAAAGGGGAATAACATGAAATTAGATTAAAACGAAAAAATAAGATAGAATAAGGTCCTAGAACATTCAAGATTAAGGGGTTTAAATGCACACTTTTCTGCGCTTATCATAGCTCATACCTAATTGCTCACCCTTTTCGCCCTGAACATCACCCTCCTAGTCCCAAAGTTAAGTAATATAGCATAATTCAACCCAAACATTTTAAGACAACTCAATTACAACATTCTAGAATATTAGTAGAATTATTTGGCATAGGATTGGTAATATACATCAGTTAAGAAAACATTTACTCACATAGAGTTCTAAAATAAAATCATAAACAATACTTGTATGTAATAAAACTCAAATCTTAACCAAGCATATGTATAATGTTTTTGCTAAAATCAAGTATTTGACTACAAGAAAATCATGTACTTGCAGCAAGCAAAACTAGAATTTCATAATAACAATTAATCTAATTTTTTTTTTTTTTTTGTAAACTTACAGAGATGAAATATGGAATTAGTGAGGAACATTAAATTAGGAAACAGAGCTTTAAATAACTCTCAAGGTTGCAAGAGTTAAAGAGAATCCCTAACCAATTGAAGGTAACAACTGGAGGTGGTGAGATTAGATGGTGTGAGGGTAAAGCGCCTACATTTCAGCCTTAGTCCGAACCTTTCTTCTTCTTCTTCGCTTTCTGTTCTTCTTTTTCTCTATCAGACAACTCACGGCTGGGAGTTTTCTTTTTGGTTTGGCATGCAACAACTATGAGGGAACTAGTTACAAGTGTAGTGCTAAATAATTAAACGTGTCTCCAAGTTTTGCATATGAATGACACCTAGTTCTAGATCCCCTACATGCTGCCACATGCAAACCCATTAAACCATCTTTTATCAATATTTCAATACTCCCTCATTTCCAAAAGTAATCATTCATTGGCCCTACCAATTTTATTTATTTATTTATTTTTAACAACTAAATTCATCCCCTGACTAAAATAGAAAAATTAAATGAAACTCATAACTATAAATTAAATACTAGATCAAAAAAAAATTATATACTAGACAATTAAGGAATTATAAATTGCCAACGAACCATGTAAAATAGATAGAAATCAAGTTAATGACTTCCAATGAATTTAAATAAATTCCAAGCAATTAGGGATGTAATAATATTGAAAATGCAACACATGAAATACGTAGAAAGAAATTAAATCAAAAATCAAGTAATTCTGGTCCTAAACATAGGGAAGACTTAATTAAAATTTAAGGTTGTCACATTTTCCAACACCATTAGGTTCTTTAGAACAGGCTTGACTGCACTTGTGCATCTCACGTTTGCTTCGCCCAATCAGCTTATGACACGTGTGCTTTGGAATCCTTTTGGCATGTGCTGCTACCCTTGAACTTGTAAGGCTATGACAAATTCAGCTGACCAAATAACTACAAATTTTGAAATTTAATCAAAATAAAAAATAAAAATTTATCTTATTAAAATGATATACTGTAGATGTTACAGAATTGAAATGAAAAGGCACAGCAAAGCACATTTGGATAATATATCTTTAGTCCCGAGTAACTTAAAATAGGCATTGCAAAGCTGAGAAAAACTCGTATATATGTCATGAAATAGATAATTCAGAGATGATTTTTGAAGGAAAAAAAAAAAAAAAAAAAGATTTGTTATTTGTCTTGTTCTTTACTTGTTCCTTCTTATAGTTTGTATCTGACCTCTATAGCTCATGGAATTTGAGCTTATTAATTGAAAATTGAAAATTTTGCTCAAAAGTAAAGCTTTTTCCTGAAAAGTGAGCATGCATAGGGGTGGGAAGATAAGGGTGAAGAGAAGAAAAGGAGCAAAAGTGAAGGCTATGAAAATTGACAATATATGTAGAACTATTGATATCTATGCAGTAAACATTCTTATTTTCATTCAAGAACAATTTATAGATCTGCTGGTAAAAATTACTACGCGTAGAAAGACATTCTACTATATGTCTTGATGTATGGCTTTGGAATTTTTAGAGTTTAGGCATAAACTTCAATTTTTAAATTCATACAGGAAGGCTGAAAACTGAAGAGGCAGACACTTATAGTGTATATATCCCTCTTCGTTGTAGATGCAAAACAGGTCTTCACCAAATCAATTGCTTCTGATTCTAAAAGTGGAGTAACTGCATCCTGCAAAGGTAATTGGGTTTTAAACCAGACACTTAAAAGAGAAATTACTACAAGAATATCTGTCAGCAAATAATTGAGGATAAATCCATACCTTGGCAGGTAACAAAAGAGGGCTACTTTAGTTGGAATTCCAGAAAAGGCATGATTAGTGTGGAACTAGAACTTTGGGAACTGTATCCAACTCTCTCATAGGATCCAACGACATCATATGTGAAAACACAACCCTTGTCTTAAGTATTTGAAAGAAATATGTGATGTTACAATAAAATAGGTGGCTAAAAACTGCATCAAAAAAAGCCTATAGCATTTTACCTTCATTATCGTGGCCACCTAGAACATTAAAAGAATAATAAGGGAATAAGTGTTTGTAATAGAGTGTGTGTGAGAGCAATTGACCCATTGCAGGGCAGCTCATCTGCTTATTTTGTTGATGCTGAGAGAAACTGTTACGCTTCTAACTTGAGGTCAAAGGCACTCTTGGCCTTTCACTCATCGTTTCAACATTCAATCACATACATAACCCAAAAAACATGAATACCAACATGTTGTCTCATCAATATCTCAACATACCACGACTAATAATAATCACAACCCATGTCAACATAAAATAAACCAACTGATATCTAGAACTAAATAAAAATCCAACTATAAAATATCCCACTATAGATAGTCCTCACTATGTAAGGTTTCTCTCTAAAGCAAAATAATATAATATCACAATAAACCATCATAGCATGTCTCACAAGTCTGTCGCACAAGCCTTAAAAAAAATTATATTATTAAAATGATATACTGTAGATTTTACTTACCCTTGAAAACCTATTGAATGACATCTATTTCACAGAAGACAGAAATTCATACAGTAATAGCCCCAACAATATTTCAGAAATTAAATCACATATGCATCACAATAATCCATGGAGTTAATTCACAGCCCCTTTAAAGATTTTGAGATTTTAAGCCACATAGATGCATCACAGTAATAACCTATCAAAGATCAAACAATAAATGGAAATCAACAATCACAGCCCTTCCACAAATTGAAATCTATGCATCTCAGTCAAAAATTTTCCAAAAATCTTCCCAAAGTAACAAATCCCACATGTATGTATTAAATTCCTTAAACAATCAAAGTCCGTCAACACAAAAATGAACACAAGGCAATATGGATTGTGATGAAATACACATGGATTTTCAACAAATATATATATCATCTCAAATTCTTCAATCCATTCTCAACCTATAACAGTTTCAAAGGCATTTCAAAATTCCTCCTATAGACATCATCTCAGTCATAGTTCTACAAAGTTTCACAATCACAGATATATATACATGCCAAAAACAGTCAAAATTTGTTCAACCCAAATGTTCTCATGAAAATCCAAACCCCCAAAACAAGATTTATCAATATCAACACAGCTTATCACAACCACAGCCTATCATATATATTCCAAACACAAAATTATATACATGCATTTAGAATTTTCTTCACCAAGTTTGAACATAGAACACATGTATATATATATATAGATATATTATATATTCAAAATTTGAGACACGGAGTATCAAAACTCACCACTTCACAGCCTATAACAGATTCACAAACACAATCATCCATAGTCATAAGTCACAACCCCATTAAAATTTCGAAATATATGCAAGCACAGTCATCCAATTTTCTAAAATTTTGAACATAAAGCATCATATATAACGTGAAATTCCCAAAAACCTCATTCCAAAATTAAATCCCAAAATACATAAGTGTGAAATTTGTATAAATGCTATCGATAAAAAAATAAATAATACTAAAAATAAAATAAAATATGTTAGACTGGAACCACATAGAAAATGAAAAAGATCTAAAAATCGTAACTTAGACCAACAAAAATAGAAATAGGTAGAAGAATCTTACATTTCTCTTCTTAATCCTCGAGTCTCCTCCTCCGGCGCCACCGGTGCTCTGTCCTCCCAACAGATCTAGGGTTCCTTTCGAATTCAGATTCGCCGACTGAAACTCTTACCTTGCCAGAATACTAGAGCTTCACTGAAACTCATGCCTTGCCACACCTAGTTCACCGGCATCACCGCCCCACCCTAACCCCAATTTTGTACTACACATCAAAGCCCTAACCTTAATTTTGTAAATACATCAACAAAATTGAAATCCTTAACCTGTTTGTAGGTATCCTCTTCAAAAATTGAACTCCTCTCGCCCAAATCTAACATCAAAATAGTATAGATGAGTCCTGTATTCATCAAATGAAAAAAAAAAAAAAAAAAACAGGAATCAATTAAACAATAGATCAATAAACAAAAAAAACACACACACACATATATGTATAGATTTAAAAAAAAAAAAAAAAAAAAAAAAAAAAAAAAAAAAAAAAAAAAAAAACTAGTGAAAAGGACTAAAATACTAACCCTATAGATATATGGAGATCAACGAAGAGAGAGTTTGTGATATGCCTTTCTCTCCCCGTCTCTTTATTCGACGAACAGGTTCATGGTGGAAGACGGCCTGAAGAGATGGAGATAGAGCAGAGGACAGATGGCCTGAAGAGAAACTAGGGCTTCAATTTTGAAATGTCAGATGAGATAATAGTTAGCATTCGTTCAGGGAACGTTGGTAAAAGTACATAATTACCAGCATTCGTTTAGAGGACACTTGTCAAAGTACATTACCAGTGAACGCTAGTAATTATTAACTAACACCAGCGGTCATAAAAAGAACGCTGGTGAATCCCTAATTTGTTGTAGTGGACTCAGACTTTTAGCATCTTTACATTTGTTATTTTGATGGCCAATTTGTTGGCCTTACATTCAGTATTGTACTGTTATAGATGATTTTGGTTTCACTTTTGTCACTTGGATATTATTCTTTCTATATATTTATTCTATGACAGTTTCTCAAGTGGACAACTCTCTAACATGATTGAGATAATCTCTCTCTCTCTTCTTCTCTAATATATTCTCTTTGCATAAGTTTTCTGTATCCTCTTTCCATGTGTGATATTGATGAGGTTAGTGTTAGTGTACACTTTTTAGGTGATGCTAGAATCCAGGTTTGGGGGTACTAACTTGCCTTTTGACTCATTGCTACCGCCTCGCTGGTATAGTTTCTCTATCATATCTCTTATTCCCATTACACATTGTGGACAATGTTTAATTTAAGTTTGGGGGTAAGATAGTTTGTTTTGCATTCTTTTGCTAGTAGTTGATGGAGAATGAAAAATTTTGGGCATTGAGTTCTATCTTTTTGGAATATTGATTGCCATGTCTTATCTTGATTCAAGAGTATAATACTTTTTGTATGCCTTTGAATGCCATTTAGGGGTGAATTTTTTAAACTCTTGTTACCATGTTTACTTTTATGGTCCAAATCATCTTATTTGTTGAACATGTGTTAAAAAATTAATTCTAGTGTGCTACATTTGCACAGGCACACACTAGCATTCATCTTGTGGGGTACATGTTTAGATGATCATTGTTTTGGTTATATCCTATTTGATCTAGTAGGCTTTGAAGAGTCTTCACTCTTTACATAATGACCTCGCATGCTTAATAACAACCATTTTTCACTGAGTAACTAGGATTCTTGCCTCATTAAGCATTAAATTCTCGTGTCAAAAAGTGAAGGGCTCATTTGAAATAAGAACTTTTTCACCGAGTAACCGAAATTCTTATCTCATTAAGTATTGAATTCTCACGTCAAAAAAATGAAAGGTTGGAAAGTGAGAGTTGTTTTGATTTGTAGCCCAGTTGGCTTCAGCATTTTAAATTCTTACGGGTGTTTTAACACCTAATGCCCTAAAGTCGTTCGATTTGGGAGTCATTGACCAAACGCTCGTTACACAAGTCTTCTAGTGTGATGACAGTGTCATCTTTCTCCTTTTTAAACATTTTTTTTATTATTATTTATTTTATTTTATTTATTTATTTGTTTAATTTTTTTTCGCATTACCTTAGGATTTTGTAAGACCCGAGGTAAGGTTCAGTGTCCGGAATCGATTTCCGGCACCACACACACTTGCACTATTTTATTTTACTGTCAATGCATGTTTTAATTTCATAGAAAAGTATGCTTATTTAATTATATTTTCTGAGGGTATGGATGCATAGTTTTTTCGAAAATATTTTTATTTTTTGGGGTTATTTATGTAATTATCTTTTTAAGATATTTTTGCTTAGGGATCTTGTAATGACCCGGTTATTTTCATTCCTTTCATTTTTCCTCAAATTTTGTGGATAAATTTTTTTCGTTGTCTTTTCTTTTCTATGTTTGGTTTTTCGTCACTTTGTGTCATCTCGAGTGCTCGGAAATGGTTTCCGAGACTCTTTCCTTTGGATTGACAACTTCCTTGTGAGGATCGATTCATTTCCCCATTTTTATTTTTTCGCCACTATTCACTTTTCGTCCTTTTCCCGTTTGTCACTTTGTTGGCATAACCTCACTTTTCATATTCGAATTTGATTCTGGTTTTTGCATGCATCCACGATATTTAAATTACATGCTATGTGTATTTTTAATTTTGTAGAAAAGCATACTAGTTGTGTACTTTCTTCTTTAAGGGTGTGGATGCACACTTCTTTGGAATTATTCTTTCTTTTGGGGTTATTTGTGTAATTACAATAAAGTAATTATTTTTCATCTTAGGGACCATTTTGTAATTAAATTTTGAAGATATTTTCAAAAAGGACATTTTTATAATTTCTGGAAAGTGTGACAAGTGTCACATTCTCATTGGTCCACTTGTTTACATTTATGTGGGGACACTTTGATACCTTGGATGATGACATGTGGAGGGTGGAGATTCAACCACTTGTTGACCTAGGATAAGTGCACTTATTGGCTTGGATGGTTGACAAGTGTAGGCTTAGGATTAAGCCTACAATGGATGCTTGGATGAGTAACAAGTGTATGCTCCAAATTAAGTCTTACAATTATTTTTGGGCTACTTTGGAATTATGTTGTTAAAGAAGGGTTTTTGTGCAATTGACCTTAGTGTAAAACCACATAGTGAGTGGAGGATTTCTATTTCCTCCACTCACATTCTATCACACTTGATTTCATCATCTCCCTCTCTTATATCTCTTATAAAGAAAACGCTAGCCTCTATGGATGAAGCTTAAAGCCTTAAGTTTTGACCGTAATTTTTGAGGCCCTTCCATTCACCTTAGACCATAAAGTTTGGAATACTTTTTGTTTCCCTCATCCTCCTCTACATGACACTTGAAGGGTTTGCCATTTTGTGTTGATTTGCCTTGGATTCTAGAGAGACTCTTCTCTAGTGAGGTAGGGGGTGTTATAGTTTATTTTTTAAGTGGTTTTAATTGCTTTTATAGTGAAATATAAGTTGTATGCATGTTTTATATCAATTTGAGAAATAAATGATTTATTGTAACTTGCATATAACTCACTTTAAACTTGATATATGGCATGGTCATGACTTGATCTTTATTGTATATTAATTTGGGGTAATTTAAATGAGTTTTCGAATCTAGAGATTTAATGAATTTAAATTGATTTAAATTCTACTAAATTGTACCTTGCTTGTATTCCATTTTTGACTTGATATATGGCATAGCCATAACTTAATCCTTGTTATATAATTATTTAGGATCATTTGAACAACTTTTGAAATATTAGAGATTTAATTAATTTAAATTAATTAAAATCTACATAATGATGTCTTGCTCATTTTGCTCTTTTGATTTGATATATGTAATAAGCATGCTATGTTGTTTAACATATATTAATTTGAGATTATTTGGAATTGATTTGAAATCTACAGACTTTTCATGTTAGGTTGATAATCTCTTAAAATATTGTATGTTCAATTACTTTGTGAAGATATTACTAATTAGATGTAGAATTAGTACTTGTGGCATCTTGAAATTGTAATTAGACTTAGAATGATATAGAATATCATTGACTTGCATAACTTGTTTAAATATATCTTGTGTTGGTATATAACTTGTTAGAATATTACAATTGTTTACCTTGGAAACTAGTTACTAAATTAAAGCTTATTTAGTACTTGTGGCTTAAGATGGTAATGTGGCTCAATTGTTGTAAAATATTCTTGCTTTATGTATAATTGCATATTGAAGACTTGACATGTCATATGCTATTTAGACTTGAATTCTAGGACATGGTTTGTGTGGATTCAACCTTACTTGTGCATGGAATGTGGTAACTTGCATTTGATTTTGTATAAGTTTTGAACTTATTGGTTTTGGAAAGCTTGTGAGGACATAATTTATGTGATGGCTAGGGTGTGGCTCTATTACGGAGACAAGAGTCTTCTAAGTCATAAATGCGCACTAGGTGGTACCTTGAGGGTCGTAATTACCCGAAAATACTTGCTTGGTCTAGAGACCGCATGTCCTAGTTTTTTCACTATTTGATTTCGCATTTAATTTCAAGTTGTTAATCATGGATTACTTGTAACTTGAGAATTAATGCTTACTTGGATATTTGAATCCTATTCAATATACTTGAACTTGTATACTTGCTCCATGAGTTTAAATTTCATTTAGTATACTTGTGCTATATATACTTGTCACATGTGCAATCCTATTAGTTTAGTATACTTGTGTTTGTGTACTTGATTTACAAGTTTTCCATATTAAATGTATACTTGAGTAGATATGCTTGGACGTTGCATAACTTGTTTTATTATGATTTAGTATACTTGAAAATGTATGCTTGAATGTCGTATAACATATTTTGACATTGTTTAGTGTACTTGAGCATGTATACTTGTATGCAGTAGTTCATTTCAATTGCATGAGTAGCTTAGGATGATCCCTGAGTCTCACTTTGACATAGACGTTAGGTGGCATGATCCTTTTGAATTGTTTCATGTTAATGTAAAAATCTGTAAAAAATTGAGTCTATGCATGCTCATTCCCTACGAGTAAACTTATTTACTCACCCCAAAGTTACAGGGTGATTTGTTAGGTACGGATGCCTTGGTTTGGGATGCACAATATCCCAGGATTGTTTCGATGAATTGGAGTTCTTTAAGTGTATTCTTGTTCGTGACTCTTGTAAAGATGGGCTTGAAATGCCACTTGTAGCCTTTTATATCAAAATGTGTATATTTGATTCTATATATATAATGTGTACATAAGTACACTCTTTGCAATGTATTTGACATGTATGAGATGAGGCCAGAGGCCAATGACATGTATTTTGTATCCAATGTAAATTTTGACTTCATGAAATATTATGAAAATATTAAAAAATGTCAAGTTATTGTTTTGCCATGGTTGCATCGGGTGTGAAAATTTTATTTTCATTCTTTCATAGGGTCTCATTAATTATGTATGAAGTGTGGCTAAGGGCCAAATGGTAATTTGAAGTCATTTGTTAATTTTGGATTTCAAAATTTCCATTTCAAGTTCATTTTCGCCTTTTTGGCCGTCGGGGGGTCAGATTTTGACTCTGTCATTTTTGAGAGCCGCAAATCATTCCCGCATGCTCAAAATCACTAATTACATTTGTGTGCATGATCGTTATCATGAAAAACTCTTTCGTTAGTGAAATAAGCCTCCTATGGACTCATTTTACATTTTTATTGAAAAAATTGACTTAAGGGCATTTTGGGGATTTTCTTTGGCAAATAAATTTCGTTCTCAACTTCGTCACATATAAAATGTGATTTTAGGGGGAGTTTCTTCACGACATTTTTCGGAAAAATGTCATCTTGATCTTAAAAACCGCGTTCCAACCTCATTTTTCTGTATTTTTACTATTTCTGCTGCATTTTCTACAAACTGGTGCAGTTGAACCGGTTCAAGGTGAAGTTTTTGGTCTAGCATGGATGTTCTGTCCATGTTGAACCGGTTCAAGAATGTTGAACCAGTTCAAGTCCTTTAGATTTTTATTTGTGAAATCCAGCTTTAATCTTCCAACTTTAAACTGTCATAACTTTTTCGTTTTAACTCTCAATTGGTCCGTTATTAAGTCTAAATTGACCGTGTCGAAGTAAGCTTTCCAATGGTATAAATTTTAGTTTCAGATTCTTCTCCTAGCTCAAGATATCCTTGTTTTAGTGAGAGGGTGTCAGATTTGGTTCGAACCGAGATAGGGTTCATTTGGGATTTCTCTTCCTTTGGCCTTAGGACTTCACATGAAGTTACCAAATGATATTTTTAAGATGTTTTTGACCTTATTTGACTTGTTGGAAGTTAAATTCCTTCCTCTTAGGGTGAAATGACCATTTTACCCTTGGTCCTTCTTTTAATAGGGTTTTGATACCCTTATCTTCGTTTTGCTTCCATTGAGCCTCAAAACTCTTTAAAAGTCCATTCTTATGTCCTAGGAATAACGTACATCTCTATGGACTTGTTTTCATTTTGCTTCCGCATTCTGGGTCCGCTTCGGGTCATCATAGGACACACTGGGTTGAAAAACCCTGGGTCGTCACAAGCCTTTTTGCAATTATTTTTGTGAGATATTTAGAAGATGGACCATTTTGTAATTTTTGAAAAGTGTGACAAGTGTCACACTTTCCTTGATCCATTTGTTGACTTTTGGTTGGAACACTTGGAAGCCTAGGATGGTGAAAAGTGTAAGGCTTAGATTTAACCTTGTGAGGAGGCCTGTGATGGTGACAAGTGGAGGGTGGATGTGTGTGTGAGAGAGAGAGAGGTAGTGTTAGTATAGTATATGTAACTAACAATTCTTTTGTAATGACCCGGTCATTTCCTTCCTTTCATTTTTCCTCAGAATTTCACGGAAGAATTTTTTTCATTGAAATTTCTTTTCTTAGTTCAGTTTCTCATCATTTAGTGTTGTCTCGAGTGCTCGAAAATGGTTTCTGAGACTCTTTCCTTTGGATTGACAACTTCCTTTAAGGATTGAGTCATTTTCACATTTTTCTTTTTTTTGACACTATTCACTTTTCGTCCTTTTCCCTATTTTGTCTTTTTCCCTTTTGTCACTTTATTGGCATAATCTCATTTTTGTGTTCGGAGTTGGTTTTTTACTTCATGTATCTTCATTCTAAGTGGTTTCCACGAAATACGTATCTTTACTTTTGTCGAAAAGCTCTCTGGTTGCTCCCGGTGTCCATAGGGGCATGAATGCATAGTTCTTCAGAAATATTTTTGTGTCTTGGGGTGTTTTTTGTAAATATCTTTTGAATATATTTTATTTTAGGGGTTTTTAAGAAAATATTTTTAGAAGATATTTTCATTTTGGGTCATTAGTGCAGTTTTCACTTTTTAGAGGGGCCATTGTGCAATTAAGAAAGTTATTGCAAAAATACCTCGTTTTGAGCCTGGATCCTCGTACGGGATTCATTTTCACTTTTCATCGTGTAACGACCCAGGTTTTTATTCAACCCAGTGCGTCAGTGATGACCCGAAAGTTGACCCATTAACGGATCCGGATGCAGAAGCAAGAAACAAGATAGCGGTCTCCCAAGGCACAATACACCTCTCAGACACTTTGATGACCTTCCATAAGGTCATGGAATCCAAAGAAAGTAAATACAGAAGCAAAAGATAAACCAAAGTCTTAAGAGATATAGATCATCTCTTAGATGCAACATAGCAACGGACTATCTACTCACACAAGTAGTAAAACGCACGAAAGACATGTCAGTATATACAGGAGAAAAACGTAAAGCATGACGATACGCTGCATATAATCATGTTAAGATGAACAAGCGTATACAATGTAGTCAGGCAGACGAGCATATACTATATGCTAAGATAACAAGTATACACCATGTGCTAAGGCAAACAAGCATATATCACATGTTAAGACAGTCAATATAAGCTTCTAAACAAGTTGCAACCTAAGCAAACAGGCATGTTATCAAGTCAGAACATGTTATCAAGAAGCATGTAAGTACATGGTACGACAATACATATGAATGAAAAGCGTAAGGTATGCCGACATACGTCACATACGATCATGCTAACCTAAGCACGCAGACATGATATCACACTAGAACATGATAACAACGCAGACATGGTCTGGGTCCCATGTTATCAGGAAACATATATACACATAAACATATGTTTAACAAATAACAGATGTCTCAAAACACCTGAGCATGTGAACATGTTATCATACAAGACATGTTATCAAGAAACAAATGACATATCAAAGCAAAACAACACAAGTATGATATGCATCCAAAACACGTCGTCTAAGGTATTCGAACCCGGACGCTCTGATACCACTTGTAACGACCCAGGTTTTTATTCAACTCGATGCGTCAGTGATGACCCGAAAGTTGACCTGTTAACGAATCCAGATGCGGAAGCAAGAAATAAGACAGTGGTCTCCCAAGGCAAAATACACCTCTACGACACTTTGATGACCTTCCATGAGGTCATGGAACCCAAAGAAAGTAAATACGGAAGCAGAAGATAAACTAAAGTCTTAAGAGATATAGATCATCTCTTAAATGCAAATGTGACCTTCCATGAAGGTACAGAACCCAAGGAAATAACCAGAAGTGGAAACTAGGACAAAAAGGTTAAATGGGACCCTATGGTACCAATGACAATCGAAGGAACGAGATCTAGTCCAAAGTAGACCACGTACGCAATTAAATGGCTTGAACAAGATCAACAAGGTCAAGTGGGAACGAATGAAACAAGGTTAAGCTGTCTAGGTAACACACCAAACAAAACCCACAAGGCAGCTCCATTTCGATCCACCGAAATGGAGCTTCAGTCTGCTGAAACGAACCAAGAAAAAAAGAAAAATTGAGCCTTTATTTCGGTCGACCAAAATGACAAATCGGTTGACCGGTTTGTGGCTCGAGATGAAAAAAGGCTACTGGAATTAGACTTTTTACTATGCAACTAAAACTACAATAGCATCGGTCGACCAAACCAAGCCACCGGTCGACCGAACTGGGCCAAAACATCAAAAATGGCTATTGGAATTCATGATTTTACTGTTCAAATGAAATCAAAAAGAGAATCGGTCGACCGAACTGGCATTTCAGTCGACTGAAATGGCTCAAGAAAGTGCATACGAACCTCTTATGCACCAAAAATGAAGAAAAGTCATTAAGTCTTATTTGAATCCCCCATGGCATGTTCAATTGGCATTGTATGCTAATGTGTAATGATGTGGACATGCATGCAAGTGTAATATGACATTTTAAACATGCTACAATGGTCTACGGCCTCATTACATTTCATTTACAAGATTTGACATGACAAACCTCTAAAGTTGATAAAAATACATTTCAAATGCAAAACTTGAAATTTAAATACATACACTTGAACTTTAGAGTTTGTGGCCCTTGACCTCGTGTCATACATATCAAATATGTCACAAATAGTGTATCTAAGTACACTTTACATGTTATAAGGCAAAAATGGCATATTGAACCTAACTAAGTATTACAACTTTCAAGGTAAAACTTAAACATGCTAACACTTGCATGTGAACAAGAATGCTTTAAAGGAAACTTCAAATCTCCAAACCATCCAAGGTAAGAGCAAATCTCCAAGTCTTGAATCTTGTACCTGAACAAATCCCCCAGTAACTTCGGGGTGAGTAAATAAGTTTACTCGTAGAGAATGAGCATGCATCGACTCGATTTCTTATAGATTTTTAGACCAACATAAGTCAATTCAAAAGGGTCATGCCACCTAACGTCTATGTCAAGAGTGAGACTCAGGGATCATCCTAAGCTACCATGGAGCAATATCAACAAGAATCATGATATACATTCATATATGGAACGAATTAAGATTGGGATAATCCAAAGAACACGACAGGAAGGATACTTGAACATAGATTAACATGAATTGCATTATCAATACAATTAAGCAAGGTTTGGAATAATCCATACAACACGACGAAAGGATACTAGAATATAAGGATCACATTATTAATGCAATTTATATGATTGGAACATACCAAATAACACGATAAGAGTTATACATGAAATCAAGAACAAGGCATAATATTTATGCAATTAAGCAAGATTGGAGCATTTCACATAACACGACAAGTTTTAAATCTTCAAGAAATAACAACTTGAAATTTAAAGAGTGAAATCAATCAATGTGGAAACTCGGATATCGCCGGATTAAAACTGTACTCTTGAGATCACTTTAAGGCTATTAACCCATTGGTACCTTTCCCCTAGTGCGCACTATAGTGTAGGGAGCTCTTTATCTCCCGTACTAGAACCAAGTCCTAGCCATGTCAATTCTTGATTGATATCCCAAGTCCCAAAATCAACAAGTTGTGTAAGTCAATATTGTATCAAAATACAAGAAATGCATTAACCACGTTTCATGCACAACTAAGATTTTGGAACACACAAGTTATGCCCTAAGTTCTCAACTATGATGGCATGTGAAATGTCAAGAAATCATAGTGTGCGTCTATATAGATTAGAAGTAAGATATATAGCACAAGAAATCCATTGAAGTAAATATACCTCGAGTATAAGATACATGATAAAAAGCTAAAAGCTACACGAAATACAAGTCCAATTCATGAGTTTAACAAGGATTCAATATCAAGGCATAGTTAACTCGATAAAAGCATAAATGGAAATTTAATCTACTTAAGGGATTAAATTATCAAGATTACTATGCAAGTCCAAATGTTCTACGAACAAGTTATGTCAAGGATCATGTCAAGGCCAAGTTCAATGTCAAGTTACAAATTCATTACATACACGACACAACCATGTGAGTTAAGTTCCATACAAAGGAAATAAGTAAATGTAAGTCTCAAAACTTATCCAATTATTCTCAATTTGATACATGTGAAGGAACTTGTCAAGGAAAGCATGAACACCAAGTTGGAAACTTAATCGAGACCAAGGAGCCATTGAATTGATTTTAATTAATCCTTTTAATTAAAATCTCTAAGTTTTGAAATTCATCCAAATGATCTCAAATTAATATATGTTATACAACATGTCAAAACTTGATTTCAAAACATGATACAAGTGAATTCTAAGTAAGATATGGCCATAAGTATTAAACTTTAATACTAGAAAAATAATAAATGAAAGGTTTCAAAACCTAATCAAATATTCTAGATTTAATATATACGAAATTATATAGCATGTACATCAAGAATATAAAGTCGAAATTATAATGGAATAAATAGTGCACACGGAATAAATTAATTAATCAAATTAATTAAATATTATTAGATTTCAAAACATCTCCGATTACTCTCAAATTCACTTATGTTGAAGAGTATGCTATGACTTAATATAATATGCTAACACACATTGATTTCAAGCTAGTTAAGGCCACATGAATTAAATATTTATTCAAGATAAATATTAAATAAAATCTTCAATACTTGTCCAAAAACTCTCAATTTAATATATGTCAATGAACATGTCATGGAGTAATTTAATATCATGCCACAAGTTTAAAACATGATATGACCCACTGGGTAAATCAAATCTCATATAAGAAAATAAATAATTAAAAATTCTAGATTTGATATCCAAGCATGTAAATAAGTTGTATAAGTATCAATAACATACAAGATAACAAGAATATAAATTATAACACCCCCTACCTCAATTTGAGATGAAAATCTCAAAAGCCCACCGAAAGAAAAGTGCTCTGAATCCGACGATACCGAGGGGTTTTGTCGGGGACAACATGTTGAACAAGAATCCGAAGGAAGCCCCACGAAAATCACAACTTGACTACAAACCCAAACTCAAGAAATGGTTAGAAATGGATTCTAATAAGGGGTAAAGGTAGAGCACGTCAAGACGAACAATAAACGCTAAGGTACTACAACATTTTACACGAGGGAAGTGGCCGAAAAAAGAAGAAGAAGCATGGTTGCCCTGGCTGCCGGCCAAGAGAGAGGAAGGAGAGAGAAAAATCTGATATTTCCTCTTTAAATCCCCTATTTATAGAAAAACTCAAAAAGTGCCCCGAAAGGGCCTTGCTGGGTTTGGAAAAGTGGAATTTGAGCAAACGCGCTCAAACGGCAAAACTCCGTGAACAAAAAAGATTCAAAATGAGAAAATATGAACAATGGAAGAAACGGCGTTAAAAACTAAGCCTCGAGCAGAGAGATATGCCCCAAACAAGTTCGGTGCAAACCGGGTTCAGGAACTCTGAAACTGGACCAAAACGACCAGAAGGAAATCCTATGAGTACACGAGTCGACAAAAATTGAAAATAAATCTCGTACGAGGATCCAAACTCAAAATAAGGTATGTTGTAATAACTTTCGTTAATTGCACAAAAAGGGTTAACTGCAAAACTGTCTCAGAATGAAAATATCTTCCAAAAGATATTTTCTTAGATACCCCTGAAATAAAATATCTTCAAAAGATATTTATGAAAAATACCCCAAGAAACGAAAAAGATTCTAAAGAACTGTGCATCCATGCCCCTACGGATACCAGGAGCAACCAGAATACTTTTCTGTAAAAGTAGAGATACGTATTTCGTGGAAACCACTTAGAACGAAGATACGTGAAGTCAAAAACCAACTTCGAGCATGAAAAATAAGGTTATTGATCGGTTGAGTTGATTACAATTATAAATCAACCTTCGCAATAGCACGAATCATTGTAAAATAGGGCTATTGGTCGGGTAAGTCGAACCACTGGGACTGCGTTAATCTATGGCAACCTAAATGTCTAGAGTCTTTTTAGAATGATAGAGGTGTTCATAGAGGATTTGTTGGTTGTCACTTAAGCTATGAAATTAAAGTGCATCAAATAAAAGCTTGCAAGAATTTAAAGGAGATGAAATACAAGTAAAGAGGACTAGGGAAGTGAATCCGCCTCCATCCCTATACACATGCTAGATTAGAGCTAAATTGGGGGAAAACAATATATATATAGTCATGATACATAGCACACTTGGGTGCTATAATATCCTCAAGAAATTCATTAAATCTGAAGCAAGTATAATCCATCAAAGGTTAACATGTTTAGACTACCTAACTAAGGTGTAGCTTAACCACATTTACTTGAATGAAACACTATCAAGCCCTAGAGAAAATGATGAAGCACATAAAGGCAAGAAATAAGCATAAATCATCAAAGGTTTCACCTAAGCAATGATCTATCAATGAACCTGAAAATAAATAAAAGCGTGCAAATAAAGATAATTTATAAAGAATAATCAAATAATGGATTTAACTAATGCAGCTAAGGGCGCTTGAATATGCAATATTCGGCGCTTATTACACCCCCAAACTTACATTTTGCTAGTCACTTAGCAAAACTAAAATGAAAAACTCAATGAAATGACAACAATGGAAATGCCACCACAAAATCAACTATGGCAAAATGAAATATATACATAGCTCGAATATAACTCGAAACAGACACAGGACTGGAGACGGGGTCATTGAGGAGACTACCATGCATATATGAAGCATTGATACAAAAAAATTGGTTAAACACATTTCAATAAACACGCATCAACATCCTAGTCTATATAAATAACTCAATTGTCATCTCTTGACTGGAAATCAACTCTAGCTTCAGTGAAAGTGGATTGGATTCACAACATGCGGCTTTTACTTTCTTTTTCCAGTTTCAAGACACAAGTCTTCAAATCGTTGAATTCCATTTTAAATGAAGTCCCTAAGGCATGAATTAAATTACAAACAACTTTGTTGCTTGTTGACAGTTTATTTTAACTCAAAAATGATACATAAAATGGTTATGCAATGCTGAAATCCTTTAAGCTTTCTAACCAACCCGTATAGCAAGCGTTAGGCCAACAACTCCCAAACCAGATGGCTTTAGGGTGCTGAGTGTAGAGACACTCCTAGGGCTTAATGGCTCGAATTGGCAAGGCTACGAACTCCAACGAACCATGTTTAATAAAAATATTTTTGAATGACCGTGCAATGTCTAAGTCTTTTAAGCTTTCTGACCAACCCATATAGCAAGCGTTGGGCCAACAACTCCCAAACTAGATGGCTTTAGGGTATTAAGTGTAGAGACACTCCTAGGGCTTAATAACTCAAGTTGGAAAGGCTACAAACTCAAACTGGTCAAATTTTTTTTTTTTTTTTTTTCACACCAAAGGTATCCATCTTTTAGGTTCATCAATTCAGATTGACTAGGTCAAGATCACGGTTAATCAAGTTACATGCCTCACAGTTAAGTTTTCAATGTGCATCTGTGCATTGTGAAGCATAAAAGAATGGGTAATCCAACGAGAATCTAATTGAGACATTTATACAAACTAATTTGAATCCACATGATCATTTTAAAATCACATTTTTCTTTATTTTAAAAAAAAAATCACAATTGCTTCTATATCCACGGTATTAAACATATGCTTTATCTCCGCCAGGTTTCAAATTATACTGTCATTGCTTAGCAAAAATATGGAACCAACAATGCAAGTTGCACCCCCAAACTGGAAGGACACATTGTCCTCAATGTGGGAGACAAAGATGGAAAAAAAAAAATGGGCATAGGGGATAAAAGGAACAAAAATACCCAGTGGAGCTACGAAGGCAAAGGTTTCCAGCTATATAAAAGCGCAAAAGGCGTCCCCCAAACTTGAAATGTGCCACCTGTAATGGGACATGAAGAAAAAGCAGAACAACGACAAAAATAGTAACAAACAGTAAAATATGGACGGAAAATTTCGGAAAAGAAGATAACAGAAATGCTAAAGGATTTTTATTCATAAAAACATGATTACAAAAGGAACTGAGAGTCAATCATGTTGAACCAGAGCAACTTGTGCATAGCACAATCCTAAAGTTGAAAAGTAAAAGAAAAACAGAAAGGAAACATACACAATTACGAAACAGAATGAAAAAGTCCAACACGGGCAACTATCTACGGGGCTGGGGGAAAACGGACGAGGATGGCATTGAGGAGGGATTGAGTCTCACGCCGGTCCTCCTGTGCCATGCGACGGTCCTCCGCCACAACACGGCGGTCGTCGGCAGCAAGGCGACGGTCTTCTTCGGCACGGAAGTAGTCCTCACGCACAGTCCGAGTGTAGTCGGCTAAAGAAATCTCAAAACGATCCATCCGCTCATGAAGACGGGCAAGACTAGCCCAGAAGAAGGCTTGGTCGAGCGGAAGATTAACAGGAGGCTCGTCCGTTCAGCGTCCTCCGCCATGGGGTCATCCTCAGAAAAAGGAGGAGATGGAAAGTAGGGCAAAGGAGGAGCAGCGAGCCGAGGGTTCCGAGAATAGCTTAGAACATTGGTCCACCGGCGGAGAGTAAAAGTTTGAATCTTTTTGCTCCTTGGTTCATGAGGAGGAACCATGAAGCCTTTGAACTTCAAGAGCTTGATAACAAAGAATGGTAATGGCAAAGGCCGATTTTTAAGATGCTGCTGCCATGCGTTGATACACTCGTCCCAAAACCGCATAAATGTGTCCCAAATGAGTTCTGGGACAGAGAACCATTTGCCTTGGTCCATGGCATACAAGGCTTGCAACATCAGGCCTCGGCGCTCGGTGCTGTGCGCCAAAGGGTAAACATTATGCTTGAGAACGGAGTCAAGGAACCAAACTCGCTCTGGAAGGGTGGATTTGAGGGTAAAGCTCCGAGGGCGATGAGGGTCATCCACGTGGCAAATAGCAGCGACAACCTGCTCCACAGTTAAAGTATCCGGCTCCTCATATAAAAGGAGATTCTCACGATTGACAATGTCATCGGGGCACTCCAGAGGACAGCCAGAGACTGCCACCATGTCCGCAAGAGTGAAGGAAAAAGGGATGCCATCAATGGATGTGGTGAGAGTGACCGGCGGCTCTTCGGGGCAATTAAGATTCTGGAAGAAGAGCCGCACCACACGGGGGTAGGTGACCTTGGAAACGGGTTGGCAAATGTGCTGAAGACGCCGGTTAACTAGCTCCGCTACAGCCCATGAAGTGGTGGGAAGAGTGTCAAAGACACCCGTGAGCGGGAAGAGAAGCTCATAATTGAGCTCTTTGTCGAGCCAAGGGGCTCGGGGCTGTTCATAAGGAACGACGGGAACATCCTCAGAGGGTCTAGGACGACGGGAAGGGCTAGCACGAGACATGTGGAGAGGCAAACTTGGTTGGGGAATTTCAGCGAGCACCTGGTATGCATAAAGAAAGAAAAGAGGTGAGAATGAGAGGAATCTATGAAGAAATCCAAAAAAAATTCAGACACAATGCTCTCTATGATAAAACATAGCAACAAGCATAATTAAACTCCAAAGATTTGATGCCTATACTCCTCAAATGTAATAAAAGAAAAATACAAAGATTGAAGAGAAAGAGGGAAGAGACATACCTTGGAAGAAGAGGAGAGAAAGGCACGGGTGAAATGAGGAGGAATAGTGGGGGTGATGGTCATATATAAAGGGATGGATGAAGAAGAAGGAGAGGAGTGGGATGTGGGTAGGAGTTAATGGAGGAAGAGAGGAAAGTGGAAAAGTTGAGGTTGTGGGTGATGGGGGGAGTGGGGGGGGGGGGTAGGAGTTAATGGAGGAAGAGAGGAAGGTGGAAATGGAGGGAGTGGGGGAGGTAGGAAAGAAGGAATGGGAGAGAGAAAAGGTGGAAATGGAGGGAGGAGGTCGTAGGTTGAGGAGCTGGAAAGACGCGGGAGAGAGAGATCAGATTTAAAAACTAGGAAAGGGGGGTTCGAGCGCTCGAAGTTAGGCCTTCGAGCGCTCGAACTTGAGGCAGTGAGTTTCGAGCGCTCGAAATGTGCACTTCGAGCGCTCGAAGTTGAGGCAATGAGCTTCGAGGGACTTTCGAGCGCTCGAAGTGTGCACTTCGAGTGCTCGAACTTGAGACAATAGGCTCTTAACTGAAAAATGAAAGTTTCAAGTGCTCGAAGCTTGGACTTTGAGTGCTCGAAATTTGACCAGTGAGCAAAGCTTGGGTGAAATGACTGAAATTGCCAATTAGCCAACATCTCTTCAATGCATGAATGGAATTTAGAGAAAATTTTCCAATAATGCATTAAAAAAAAATAGAGGTCATACACATGTGAAGCATTCCAACGATCCAATAAAATTGCCGGATGGAGCTGAAAATTTCCAAGTATGAAAACAAGGGTTGTAGAAGGCCTAAGAGAATCAATTTGAATTGTTGGACACAATTTAAGATAATTCCAGATAAGGTTAAATTTTTGGCTTTCCTTAGCAATCTCCCAGAAAATTTTAAAGCCCAGGCAATGAAAATGTAGAGAAGCCTGGAAATAGAAAGAAGTGCTTCTCTTGCTGTGCTAAATTTAAAGTCGATAGCTAGACGAAGCTAGAACAGGCATCAATCCTCGTAAATTGGGTCTGTTAAGAGGACTTCCTCAATTTTTCGGGTTGGGACTATGCCGTCAATGGAAGGCTTAAGCCATTGGCCATTAACTTTAAAGAGCGATCCTCTTGCCGGATCTTGGAGTTCGATTGCTCCATGAGGGAAGACAGTAGTGACGATGTATGGACCATCCCATCTTGACCGGAGTTTACCGGGAAAGAGTTTCAAGCGGGAATTGAAAAGCCAAACCTTTTGTTCCGGGGCGAAAGACTTGCTAACAATGTGCTTGTCATGAAAAGCTTTAGTCTTTGCCTTATAGATTTTGGCATTTTCGTATGCATCATTTCGGATTTCCTCAAGTTCATTCAGTTGCAAAGCACGATTAAAGCCGGCCTGTTTGAGATCAAAATTTAGCCTTTTTATGGCCCAAAAAGCACGGTGCTCTAATTCTACTGGAAGATGACACACTTTGCCAAAGATAAGTCGATATGGCGACATACCAATGGGTGTCTTATAAGCCGTCCGGTAAGCCCAAAGTGCATCGTCTAGTCTTAGTGACCAATCTTTGCGGTCCGGTCGAACCGTTTTTTCCAAAACGTGCTTTATCTGCCGGTTAGACACCTCTACTTGACCACTCGTTTGAGGATGGTAAGGTGTAGCAACCTTATGGATGACGAAATACTTAGAAAGGACGGATTTAAGATAATGATTTCTGAAATGTGATCCGCCATCACTGATGATTGCTCGGGGCGTACCAAAATGACTAAAGATGTTAGATTGAATGAACTCGATCACAACTTTATGATCACTGGTTCTGGTGGCCGTGGTTTCCACCCATTTAGAAACATAATCCACCGCTACAAGGATGTACTCGTAGCCATAAGAAGATGGAAATGGTCCCATGAAGTCGATTCCCCACACATCAAAAATTTCAATTATTAATATGAAATTAAGGGCCATCATGTCTCTTTGGGACATGGATCCGAGCCTTTGGCATCTTTCACATGATTTACAGAAATTGTATGCATCTCGGAACAAGGAGGGCCAATAAAATCTGCTTTGAAGAACTTTGTGAGCGGTCTTTTTGGCACTGAAATGGCCTCCACAAGCAAGAGTATGAGAGAAATTGAGAATGCTTATAGTCTCAACTTCGGGAATACATCGCCGGATGATTTGGTCCGGGCAGTATTTAAATAGCTCCGGATCTTCCCAAAAGAAATGCTTGACTTGGGAAAAGAACCGGTCCTTCTCTTGTTTGGACCAATGAGTTGGAATTTTACCTACTGCAAGGTAGTTAACAATATCCGCAAACCATGGAAGATTTGCATGGGAAATCTGGAAGAGTTGCTCATCCGGAAAAGAATCACGGACAACAGCGAAATCGGACGATTTTTCAATGAGTAAGCGAGAGAGATGATCGGCGACAACATTGTCTGCCCCTTTTTTATCCCAAATTTCAATGTCGAACTCTTGAAGTAAGAGTATCCATCGAATCAAGCGGGGTTTGGTCTCTTTTTTTGATAGCAAATGCCGAAGGGCGGCATGATCCGAGAAAACTATGACCTTGGAACCTAGAAGATATGAGCGGAATTTATCCAAGGCATAAACTACAACTAGCAACTCTTTTTCAGTAGTTGTGTAATTTAATTGAGCATCAGAAAGAGTTCGACTAGCGTAATAAATGACGTATGGGAGCTTGTCCATACGTTGGCCCAAAACCGCGCCTAATGCATAGTCGGATGCATCACACATGATCTTAAAAGGAAGAGACCAATTAGACGGTTTCATTATTGAGGCAGATGAGAGAAGAGTGCGAAGTTTAATGAAAGCTTCCATACAAGCTTCATCAAAATCGAATGGAACATCCTTGGCTAAGAGATTGCACAAGGGCCGTGAGACTTTGCTAAAGTCTTTGATGAAGCGGCGATAATAACCAGCATGGCCAAGAAAAAAACGGATTTGACATACAGAATTCGGAGGAGGAAGATTAGAAATTAACTCAACTTTTGCCTTGTCTACCTCGATTCCCCGTTTAGAGATGACATGACCTAGAACAATGCCTTCTTGGACCATGAAATGGCTTTTCTCCCAGCTTAGAATTAGATTTGTCTCCTTACATCTTTGGAGTACAAGAGATAAGTTGTTGAGACAAGAATCAAAGGAGGAGCCAAAGACAGAAAAATCGTCCATGAAAACTTCCAAGAATTTTTCAACCATATCAGAAAATATGGACATCATACATCTTTGAAACGTTGCAGGAGCATTGCATAGCCCAAAAGGCATGCGTCGATATGCAAAAGTTCCAAAGGGACATGTGAATGTTGTTTTCTCTTGATCTTGAGGGGCGATTGCCACTTGGTTATAGCCGGAATAACCGTCGAGAAAACAATAGTAACTTTGGCCGGCTAGCCTTTCTAGGATTTGATCAATAAATGGTAATGGAAAATGATCTTTCCTAGTTGACGAGTTGAGCTTTCGGTAATCAATACACATACGCCACCCGGTGGTGGTTCATTGTGGCATGAGCTCACCCGCTGAATTTTCAACAACGGTGAGACCGGATTTCTTGGGAACAACTTGTGTGGGGCTTACCCACTTGCTATCAGAGATGGGGTAGATGATTCCCGCATCTAACAATTTTATTACTTCCTTCATTACCATTTCCTTCATGTTAGGATTTAACCGGCGCTGAACCTCTCTAGTAGGCTTTGCATCATCCTCCATATGAATGCGGTGCATACAGATGGAGGGGTCAATTCCCTTCAAGTCAGCCACTGCCCAACCAATAGCTTCTTTGTGCTCTTGTAGCACCGCTAAAAGGTTGGTTTCTTGGTCCTTTAGAAGATCCGATGCAATGATGACCGGGAGAGTTTGATTTGAACCAAGGAATACATACTTGAGATAGGCCGGAAGCGGCTTAAGCTCAAGTAGCGGTGGAGATTTCAAAGACGGAACCGGAGGAGTAGTGGAAAGCTGAGGAAGCGACTCTCTTGGAATTTTCCAAGGGGGAAAATCCATGGTAGCATCGACATCAAGTAGAGAATTAACTTCTTGGATGGATTGGTCAATATCAAAGTTTAAGAAGTCGAAATGAGACATGCAAGTCTCAAGGGGGTCCTTGCTTAGAATGAAGGGGAGAGATTCTTCAACCACTTCATCAATGACATCAACAAGAAAACAATCATCCTCATTGGAAGGATGTTGAGTTGTATGAAAGATATGGAGTTTGACTTGCATGTTTCCAAAAGCAATGTCCATCACCCCGGTTCGGCAATTAATTGATGCATTAGCCGTAGCTAAGAATGGCCTACCAAGGATCACTGGAATATGCTTTTTTGGATCGTGGACCGGTTCCGTGTCAAGAACCACAAAGTCTATCGGGAAGTAGAATTTGTCCACTTGGATGATAACATCCTCAAGAATGCCTCGTGGATGCTTGACCGATCTATCGGCAAGTTGCAAAACCACGGAAGTCAGCTTTAAATCTCCCAGGCCAAGCTGTAAGTAAACTGAGTATGGAATTAAATTCACACTAGCTCCTAAGTCAAGGAGGGCCCTATCGATTTTGTTGTCACCAATGACACAAGAGATTGTGGGGGCACCCGGATCCTTATACTTTGGAGGAGTGTTGTGCTGAATGATAGCACTAACATTTTCAGTCAACCTCACTTTCTTTGGCAAATGACTTTTAGAAGTGCGCTTTTGAGTACACAAGTCTTTGAGAAATTTCGCATAGAGAGGAATTTGCTTGATAGCATCCAAGAGGGGCAAGTTGATCTTCACTTGCTTGAAAACTTCCCACATGTCTTGAATTTTACAATTCTTGTTCCCAATGTGTGTTGACTCTTGAAGACATTGCGGAAATGAAGCTTTTGGCTCATAAGAAGTTTTCACATTTGGGTTAACATGTGTGGGATTTCCGTGAATGGTATTTGGACAAGAAGAGCTTGGAATTTGATTGGAAGAGCTCGAATTTGGATTTCTCAAAGGAGGTTCTTTTCCATTTTTGTCTCCATCAACCTTGTTGTCAACCACTTTACCACTCCTAAGGGTGGTAATCGCTTGAACATGCTTATGACTCGGCCCACTCGATGGAAGGGTTTCATCAATCGCATGCATCCCTCTAGGATTTTCAAATGGTTGAGCGGGAAGCTTACCCTTGTCCTTTTGAAGCAATTGGTTCACAGAGTTAGCTATTTGGCCCACTTGATTTTTGAGCTTAGCTATGGATTGAGTATAAGAGTGAACCATTTGAAGAGTAGGTTGCAAAGATGTTAAGAGTTGCTTGTTGGAGTCCATGATTTGCTTATTTAATGACTCCATCATTTGCTTGTTTGCAGCCACAATTTCATCAATTGGGTAGACCGGAGGTTGATTAGAGACATTTGGATTATACGGAGGACGGTAGCTTGAGGAGGCTGGAAATTGCCTATTTTGAAATTGAGGAGGGGGCTGATTTTGATGCCCTTGATTTTGGAATTGGGAATTTTGTGGGGCTTGTTGTCGCCACGAAAAATTAGGGTGATCTCGCCATCCCGGATTGTAGGTATTGGAATAGGGATTATTCCCAGATCTTGAGAACATGGCATTAGCTTGCTCTTCATTTGGATTGGAATATTGCTCCGGTGTGGGGCAATCTTCCGTGAGATAAAATGGACTAGTACATGATGAGCATATCGAACTTGCCGAATTTTGAGATAATGAAGGAGAGAGATGTGGTGCAATCAATTGATAGAATTTATGAGCTATGGCATCCACTTGGGATGATTCCTCCCTTATTGATTTTAGTTGACACGGGTTGGTGTTCTTTGCATTGGTTGAGGTTGGAGCCCTACGAGAATTATGTTGAAGTGAATTTTTGCTTAAATTCTCTAGTAGGGTCCAAGCCTCATCTGCATTCTTGGACATGAACATCCCGCCACAAGAAGAGTCAACCATGAATCTATGGGGTTCGGTTAAGCCAGCATAGAAAGCTTGCACTAATTGCCATTTTGGAATCAAATGATGTGGACATTTTCTAAGAAGGTCTTGTAGCCTTTCCCAAGTCTCGTAGAGTTGTTCTCCATCCGTTTGAGAAAAGCTAAGAATGGAACGCCTCATTTGGTTGGTTTTACTCACCGGATAATACTTCTTAAGGAATTCTTGCTGTAATTGAGCCCAAGAAATGATAGAATTTGGAGTGAGTGAGTTTAACCAATACTTTGCTCTATCTTTTAAAGAAAATGGGAAAAGATGCAGATAGAGTGCATTCTCAGGTAAACCTCTCAACCGGATGGTCGAACAAATTTCAAGGAATTCATCAAGATGCTTATACGGATCTTTATTATCAAGGCAATGGAAAGATGGAAGCATTTGAATGGTACTTGATTTGATCTCATATTGAGCCGCATCAATGTTTGGCATCACTATGCATGAAGGTGAAGCATATGTAGTAGGGATGAAATGGTCCCTGAGAGTCATTGGCTCTTCATTTGGAATTTCGGCCCTAATTCCCTCATTTCTAACATCTCCTACATTTTCAGCCATTGTGTTAAATTCAGTTTCAAACTCTCTTACGCTAGAAGATTCCTTAAGGTTTCGTCTAAGCGTTCTTTCAAGTGAATTTATGTCAACTGGCGAGTCAAGAGTTGGTAGGGAGAGCGATCTACGGCCAAACATCAACAATATATAATGCTATCAATGCTACTATTCATCATTCCCAACTCCACATACGATGTTCCCATTCTCCTCAATTATCAAGACAGAATTCAAATGGCCACGACAAGGACCGATGCTTGTACACAAAATTTAAACAAGATAAGAGCCTCAACCAGGGCTTTAAAACTAAATTATTACTAGGGTTAACACATGCACAATATATTACAAATTCGAAACTAGAAGGTCAAGAAACTTACCTGGAGTCCCCTAGACTTACAAATTTGCTAGCGTTCCCTCAGTGAGCCCCGAGTTCCTAGAATCTCACACACTTACAACAACAGAGTCGTCAAAACCACACAAGGAAATATTCACAAAACACAATATTAACAATCAAACTAAAATTATCCCTAGAACTTTGGTTGCTAAACCATTTGCAGTCCCCGGCAATGGCACAAAAAATTGATCGGTTGAGTCGATTACAATTATAAATCAACCTTCGCAATAGCACGAATCATTATAAAATAGGGCTATTGGTCGGGTAAGTCGAACCACTGGGACTGCGCTAATCTATGGCAACCTAAATGTCTAGAGTCTTTTTAGAATGATAGAGGTATTCATAGCGGATTTGTTGGTTGTTACTTAAGCTATGAAATTAAAGTGCATCAAATAAAAGCTTGCAAGAATTTAAAGGAGATGAAATACAAGTAAAGAGGACTAGGGAAGTGAATCCGCCTCCATCCCTATACACATGCTAGATTAGAGCTAAATTGGGGGAAAACAATATATATATATGGTCATGATACATAGCACACTTGGGTGCTATAATATCCTCAAGAAATTCATTAAATCTGAAGCAAGCATAATCCATCAAAGGTTAACATGTTTAGACTACCTAACTAAGGTGTAGCTTAACCACATTTACTTGAATGAAACACTATCAAGCCCTAGAGAAAATGATGAAGCACATGAAGGCAAGAAATAAGCATAAATCATCAAAGGTTTCACCTAAGCAATGATCTATCAAAGCCCTCCAACTCCATGCCATTAAAACAATTCCATGATCTCACTACCATTGTCACCATGAGAGTGCAAGCAACATGATTAAAAGAATAAACCATCAAAGATAGATAATTGACTCAACATTAATCATTTAAATACATGAAGATCCATTACAAAAGGCAAGATGCTCTAGACCATGAAAAGACCAAAGATTATACATTACAATCCCTAAAATAGAACTATACTAGGACATGCTTACATGGGAGGGGCTTCATCACCTCCCTAGAAGGAGGTTTAGTTACCCATGGGAGCCTTAGAAGAAGGAAGAAGCTTGGTTGGAACCTCCATTTTCGAGCTCCCTTTCCTTGGCTTCAAGAACTCTATCTTCTCCTCCTCTTTCTCTCTCCAAAAATCTTGCAAAGATGAGATATATATTGTTTGTGTGGTTCCCCTCCTTTGTAGACATCTCTCTCCACCAAACAAGGCACAGAAAAACACCAAAAGACATCTCCAACCAACCCATAAAGATGGAAATCAGAGATGAGAGAGACAAGGTGCAAGTGGGCTGAAGTGATGGTTCTCGAAGAGGAATCTGCCCGGAGTTCGAGCGCTCGAACTAAGCACTTCGAGCGCTCGAACTAGCACTTCGAGTGCTCGAACTAAGCACTTCGAGCGCTCGAAGTTAGTCCAGTGAGCTCCTTCCTCTTGACCTACTTTGCACAACTTTGGTAGAACAGCCATAACTTTCTGCTCCGAACTCCAAATGACAAACCGTTTGAAGATTTTGAAAGTTAAATCGAAGCTCTAAATATGTCATGTTTAAATGGAAGTCCAGTTCTTGAGTTTGATCGGTCAAAAATGGCAAGCAAAGTCAGATTCCGCTGCTGCCAGAACTTAGCCTTGAGCACATTGCTATTCAAAGATTGAATAAAACACCATTCTTTGCTCCTTTTTGGCCAATGAACCTGAAAATAAATAAAAGCGTGCAAATAAAGATAATTTATAAAGAATAATCAAATAATGGATTTAACTAATGCAGCTAAGGGCGCTTGAATATGTAATATTCGGCGCTTATCAGTTATGCCAACAAAGTGAAAAACGGGGAAAAGACAGAATAGGGAAAATGACGAAATAGGGAAAATGACGAAAAGTGAATAGTGTTCGAAAAGTGAAATTGTGGAAATGACTCGGTCTTTAAAGGAAGTTGTCAATCCAAACGAAAGAGTCTCAGAAACCATTTCCAAGCACTCGAGATGACATTATGAGATGAGAAACTAAACTAAGAAAAGAAAATTAAACGGAAAAAAATTTATCCGAAAAATTTCAAAAAAAGGAAAGGGAGGAAAATGATTGGGTTATTACACGTCGAGTCGCATACTCTTAGAATTTCCTTCTGGTTGTTTTTCTCCAGTTTCAGGGTTTCTGGCCCCGGATGTCTCCGAACTTGTTTGGAGCATATTTTCCTGTACGGGACTCAGTTTTTGATGCCGTATCTTTCGTTGTTCATATTTTCTCATCTCGGTTCTTTTACGTTCACGGAGTTTTTCCGTTTGAGCGCGTTTGCTCAAATTCCACTTTTTTGGACCGGCGGGACCCTTTTAGGGTTTTCCTATAAATAGAATGTCTTAAAGTGAAAAGTCACTTTTTCCATCATCTTCCTCCCTCTTTAGCCAGCAACCATGGGAGCTCTTTAGGCTGCTACCTTTTCTTCTTCTCCTCCACTTGATTTCCTTGGTTGAAAGTGTTCGGCCTTGACATTTATCATAGGCCTCGTCATGCTATACCTTTCCCCCTTATTAGAACCCGTTTTTGGCCAAATTTTGAGTTCGGGTTTGAAGTCAAGTTGTGATTTTGATGGGGCTTCATTGGGATTCTTGTTCATCGTGTTGCCCCCGACAAAATCCCGAAGTATCGTTGAATTTGGACCATTTTTATTTCGATGGGGATTTGAGATTTTCATCTCAAATTGAGGTAGGGGATGTCTTAGGTTTATATTATGTAGTATTGATTGTTATATAAGCATATACAACTTGTAAGCATGCCTTTGTTCAAGTTTTAGAATTTAATTTAATTAATTTCTATATTTAAGATTTAATTCATATGGTTGTGTATAACTTGGAATTAAATTGTGGCATGTTAGTAAATTAGGCTTTGGTATGTTTATCAACATATATTAAATTGGGAACATTTGAATAAGAATTGCAAATTTTATTTAATATTTATCTTTTATGAAAGATTAATTGACATAGTTGAAACAAGCATGAAATCAATTTGTAATGTGATATTAAAGTAGGCCTTGGTGAGTTCTTTAACATGTGTTAAATTGAGGATATTTGGAATTGTTTAAAAATCTAGAGAAAATTAATTAATTAGCTTAATCAATTTTATTTTAGGTGTTATAGTCACTTAAATTGATTTTGGGTATAATATATGTGAAGACCGTGCTATGTCCTTTAACATATATTAATTTAAGTTTATTTGGAATTGACTTGAAATCTAGAGACTTTTCATGTTAAGGTGATAATCTCATTAAATGTATATGAGCATATTACTAATTAGATGTAGAATTAGTACATGTGATATCTTAAAATGGTAATTGGACTTAGCATGATATATGATATCATTATCTTAAATAGCTTGTTTAAATATATCTTGTGTAGGTATATAATTTGTTAGAAAATTATAATTGTTTACCTTGAAAACTTGTTGCTAAATTGAAGCTTATTTAGTACTTGTGGCTTATGATGGTAATGTGGCTCAATTGCTATAAAATATTCTTGCTTTGTATATAAATTGCATATTGAGGACATGACATGTCATATGCTATTTAGACTTGAATTCTAGGACATGGTTTGTGTAGATGCAACCTTATTTGTGCATGGAATGTGATAACTTGCATTTGATTTTGTATAAGTTTTAAACTTATTGATTTTGGAAAGCTAGTGAGGACATAATTTATGTGATGGCTAGGGTTTGGCTCTAGTACGTGGAAAAGTGTCCTCTAAGTCATAAGTGTGCACTAGGTGGTACCTTGTGGGTCGTAATTACCCGAAAATACTTGCTTGGTCTAGCAACTGCATGTCCTAATCTTTCCACTATTTAATTTCGCATTTAATTTCAAGTTGTTAATCTTGGATTACTTGTAGCTTAAGAATTGATGCTTACTTTGGGTATTTGAATCCTATCTAGCATACTTGAACTTGTATACTTGTTTCGTGAGTTTAAATTTCATTTAGTATACTTGTGCCGTGTATACTTGTCTTATATGTATTTCGTTTAGCTTAGTATATTTG
This sequence comes from Cornus florida, assembly GCF_030987335.1. Taxonomy (NCBI): domain Eukaryota; kingdom Viridiplantae; phylum Streptophyta; class Magnoliopsida; order Cornales; family Cornaceae; genus Cornus; species Cornus florida. The sequence continues at coordinate 71,496,966 of NW_026775577.1, forward strand.
TGCTTGTATACTTGATATATGAGTACTCTACCTATATCGAATACTTGTGTATGCATGTTAGATATTGCTTATCTTGTTTAACATGATTTAAGGTACTTGAACATGTATACTTGTGTGTCGTATATCATGTTTTAATACGGTTTAGTGTACTTGAGCATGTATACTTGTATAGTTCATTTCAATTACATGAGTAGCTTAAGATGATCCCTGAGTCTCATTTTGACATAAACGTTAGGTGACATGAGCCTTTCTAACATATTTCACCATAAGGTGATCTTATTGTAAAATGCTAGGTCGATGCATGCTCATTCCCTACGAGTAAACTTGTTTACTCACCCGGAAGTTACTGGGTTATTTTCAGGTACGGATACCTTGGTTCGAGGTGCACATCATTCCTTAGATGACTTGTTGCTTTTAAGTTTACATTTCATGCAAATGTTAGTATGAAATGTCATTTTATAGTTTTACATATCAAAACTTGTATCCTTGATTCCAAATATGTAATGCGTGCCTATGTACACTTTTTGAATGCTTATTTTGTATGTATGACATAAGGTCAATGGTCATTAATTCTAAAGTTTACAAATATGTTTTTAAAACTTGAGATTTTAGTACTTGGTACTATTCATCGACTTTTTTTTGAAAAATGTGTTGACCGATCCGAAACTTCCGGGGATCTTATGGGTGTATTTTAAGATTGCATTTTCAATTTAGGCAATTTAAAAACCTCCCGAAGCCCAATTTCCTTTCCTTTGGCAGCAGTTCAGAAATATTTTAAATTCCTTTACCTGATTTTCTTAGCGGTATTCTGGACATTTTACAGTGCATTTTCTTTGTTTCCGTCCACGTTGTCGGGTAGAAAACTTGATTTTTTTTTGGGGGGGGGGGGGGGGGGCGAGTTTCTTCTTCGTGTTTTTCAGAAAAATTCGTTTGATGGCCCGTTTTTGCTCTCAGTTGCGGACAGATCCCGTAGCAGCTTTTTGACCCTCTTGACCTCTTCTGATCTAGGGGCATTTTGGGTATTTCACAGTGAGTTTTTTTCGTTTCCTTCTGCGTAATTGGGTAGAAAACTCAATTTTTTTTTGGGGGGGTTTCTTCTTCGTGTTTTTCCAGAAAAAGTCATTTCGAACCTCGTTTTGGCTCTCAGTTCTGGCTGGAACTTTTCTTCCCCAAGCATGTCATAGTACTTGTCGGGGTGCTCGTGTGTGCTCATGGGGTGCTCGTCTCGACGTTGTGATGTCGACTTTTGTTTTCACTCGTTCTCCTTCGTTCGGACTCCAATTTGAGTGAACTTTTTTTTGAACCTGACTAGTTTTTCACTATCTTTCCAACGGTATACTCGGTTACACCCAGATCTTCTTTTACAATTACCAGTTTACCCTTTTAGCCTTAAGTGCTCATTTTTCTTCGTCATGCTATTTCTCTTTCGTCCGGACTCCGAATCATGCGATTTTTTAGTCTATCTTGATTAGTTTTTGTTATCTTTCCAGCTGTGTACTCAGTGGCACCCGAAGCCGTAGTTTCAGAAATGACTATATTGCCCTTGGGGCTATTTTTGTCCAATTTTTCTTGCTTTCCGCTACTTTCCTTTGAGTTCCGTGACTTCCCATGAAGTCACGAATGTGTTTCGGGAATGATATACATTCTAGGGACGTCATTTCCATGTGAAATGACTATTTTGCCCCTAGGGGCTTATTTGTCATATTTTTGATTTTTTGCTTTCACGTCAGTTCTCATTGAGTTCCACGATCTCATGGAATGTCACATTGACTTCTTAGAGTCTTGTTTTCAGTTTTGGCTTCTGCATTCGAATTCGTTATCGGGTCAATCTTCGGTTCATCACAGGATGCACTGGCTTGAAAAATTAGGGCCGTCACAGCTTTAGGTTAGTGGAATTTCTAGTATTTTCAAGTTGTCTTCTTCACCTTAATCCACCATTGTTAACTTGATACCTAGACTTAAGAGCTCACTTTCAAGCCTCTTCCCTTTGGCTTTTAGTCTTACACCTTGAAGACAAAAGCTTCCTTACATCCTTGTCTACCACACATTTGCTTGGTTTTACATTTTGCTTCCATTTCCTTAAGGTTTCTAGAGATACAATTCTCTAATAAGGTAGGGGCTGTTTTATGTTTATATTCCAAATGTTTATTGTGTTCTTTAAAGTTAATATATATTGTATGCATTTTATATAAACTCTAGGGTTGCATATAGATGAGTATTTTATATATCTAACCTAGGGTTTTATATTGTTCAAGACTTGTATTAGATTTATCTCTTGTGTAGTTGTTGTTTCATTTAGTGAAAAATTAAATTCTAGTATTATCTTGTTGTTGTAGCTATGAAGTTCTAGAATGATTCTTGCCAATAATTGTGTTGTGAAATTAATTCTAAGTTGTTATTTAAATTAGGGATTTAAGGTTTATTACGTTAACATGAATGGATTTCCTAATTTGACAACCATGTAGTAGCATAGTTGTATTCACATTGTAAACTTGACATTGTGCCATTGTAGTTTTGAAGACTTAGAGTATGAATTGTGTAATTGCATGTCTAAGGTTTATAATGTTAGTATGATTAAATCATTTATTCGAATGACATAGTATTAGTATAGTCTGTACAAATTAAGAACATAATTGATTGACTATTAAGTAGTCTACATTGTTTTAGTATTGTGAACTTAATTGTTGTTATATTCTCCATATGTGTGAATCATGGTGTGTGTGTGCGTGTGCGCGCCACTTTGGCCTTAGGTGCATAGTGGTCATCATTTTGTTCATGAGGGTACAAGTTATGTGTGTACGGCATGCATGACATGATTGAAGGATAGAAGCTATCCGAACTTGAGAAGTGGACATCAAGTCCAAAGGCTGAAAATCCCTAATCACACTTAGCCAGTGGGGTGCGGAAGTGCACCAATCATTTTAATCAGATATGATTTCCGGCATATCATCACATTGCATCATGGAGTCATATGCGTGAGTTACATCATAGCGGAATCTACGTGTGTGTTGAATTATAGTCCTTAGAGTGGTGTAAACTTTGTTTTCCTATTAGTTTTGTAGTAGTTGTTCTTGCAAGTATATTACTATTGTTTGATTTCACATTTTATTTCAAGTTGACAATCCTAAGTAATTGTAACTTGTTGTTGGCATTGGTGTTTCTAATAATGTTTACTTGCATTGCTTGTTATGGATTGCTTTCAAAATGTTTTAAATTTAGCTTTAGGATGATCCCTTAGCTTCCCCTTGAAACTAGACGTTAGGAGGTATGATCCACACGTGTTTGGTTTATATTATACTTACAAAAACCATTGAAACTTTAAGGTATACTGTGATACCCCTCGAATTCGAGACACGGGTTGATCAGGCCCAGGCCCAAACCCAAGGGAATATCAAACAATTAAAGTATTTTAAAGCGAACACAGATGACAAAATGAAATAATAAAGATGGAATAAAACTGAAAGAAACATTAATTATAAATCCCTCCATGCATAACTGAAAAAATAAAACTCCAATCCTCCAAAACTTCAAGGTTACAACTTGGGAATCCATTGGTGGACCCCTAACCAAAAGTTCAATTGAAACTGAAACTGAAAATAGATAATGCTAGAAACATCGAGAGAATCCTACGTAATCAGATGAAGGTGAGACTGTCCCCGGCAAGCACGATCAAGCTCTAAGGCTGGAACCGTCCTGTACCTGAAAAGAATAATGAAGGAGTGGGTCAGACCCACGAGCAAGTTCTAATCTAACTGCAATCTATACAGTAACCCGATAAGCAGATACATCGTAAACACCTCACAATATCTATCTAGTCCATACGTATAAATATATCCACACTAAGGGACGTTCATTAGTCTATAATAAGGGTCTCAACCTGAATAGAAGGCAACATGCGAATACGCACCCAAATGTGGGCATGAGTACCTAGACCTAATAGGGTACACCTCAACCTATTATAACCAGCTACGCATCCACCGCATATACGCACCCTAACCAACGAGTCTGAGACTCAAGCTCAGCTCGTGGTATCATAAACATATATATAAAATCCATCCAAATCCAGGGTATGTAGTTCAAATATTTAATAAACTAACATACAACAAACCAACTGGTTAGTCACTCAACTTATTCAGTTGATGTGACTTAACCACCGTCCATTAATCCAGGAAGCCACTCAACTTAGTTACAGTTGATATGTCTTAACCAAAATTAGGATTCAATATTTATAAATCCATTCCTTAAATCCGTTAGGTTAGGTTTAAGTGTTTGGAGCTAAACCGTCACCAGTATGTCACCGTCCCATACCGGTGCATACAATCCTCCATATCCTTGTAAATTACATCATATATATAACAGTTTAGTGATTTACAATCCAAAATTTATATCCAAATAATTGCAGAAGGAATATTAACAATCTAGCAATTAAAATCTAGTAGTAATCCATGTAATTGCATGGAAGAATTAAATATTCTAACAATTAACATCCAACACATGCATAGTTCAAATTTAATAAAACAATGACACTATCATGTATTTAAAATTAGTTCTATAATAATATTATAGTTTGATAAATCGCTAAATTAATTTAAGCGATCCCGTTCCCTCCATCCGGTAACAGAGTATTAAGTCATATACTTATATTTTGTTGTATCCTTTAGCACAGAGCCCCCACTATGCCACAAGTCCAATATATTACTTTAAAAGACTTCATCATGCATCTAAAATAAATTTAAAATCATTTTATAGCACCCTAAACCGTCAGATTAAAATTAATCAACAAATCTTCTTTCAGCCGTTAACTGTACGCAAAGTTGTCAAATAGCGTACTGTTAATTCTATTTAAAACTAAGGGGTATTTTATGTAATTCAAGACCTTAGTTACATGTTAAAATTATTATTTAAACACCCAATTAAATTTTAAAACTGATTAATAACCCAGATTGCCCAAACAGTGACTGAAAGTCACTTTTACGCACAAAACACAGAAGAGCTTGCTCTAGAAAAATAGAGCAGGCTCAAGGTGACATAGAGCCGGCTCTACCACACCTTGGAGCCGGCTCTAACAGGTGGGAGCCGGCTTTTGGCATTCCAGAGCCAGCTCTCTCTCCCCCTATGAGCTTCCTCTCCGTTTCAGCTTTGTTCTGACCTCTGTTCCAACTCCGGCCAACTACAACCCTTCTGTTTGGTTTCTTAAACGGATCTTAAGTATCTTATTAACACCCAAGAACATCCCAAAGGTTTGATAACAACCATTAGACCCAATCACAGAGATTAAATTTTGCTACCGAACTAACATGCAATAAGAACAAATCTGAAACTATTTGACAAATTGAAATGGAACAAATTGCAACACATATTTAAAATAGAATAATAACAACCCTATGAGTTTTATATAACCCCAGTTTTGTTCTTATATTTTGTTTACAGTAGTTGCAATCAAATACAGAGACTAAAGTTACAATAGAAACAACATGCTTGCAGGATAGAAAACTGGAACGAAACTTGTATGCACTGCAACAGATTTATTTTCAACACCACAGATCATCAATATAGCATAAGTTAAACAGGTAAATTCTAGTTACTGATTGATTGAACCCTAAAGATTATCTAGGTGCACAGAACACAAGCCAAAGAGAAGGAGAAAGAGAAGAACTTGCCTATGATTTCAGTTATGAAATTTGGCGTCGTCTCTAAGTTTTCCGGCAATTCTGAACGCCGTCAAGCTTCCTATAACTCCGTCTCTAATCCTTACTCAACCTCCTTGGTCCTCTCTGTAAAATTCCCCTCAAGCCTTGCTCTGTTTCTCTCACGTCTCTGTTTTCTCTCTGTGTTTCTTTCTTGTCTTTGATACGTGAATAGGAGTGGTATAAAGACTTTTTAAAACCCTAAGTTGTCTTAATAATATATTTATAGGTTTTAAACTAAAACCCTAATCCAAAATTTCTATCCAAGAAGGAAACACAAATACTGTTATACTCTACCTCAGTCAAAAACGTGAAACCCTAAAAGAAAATAAAACCCTACGATAAGCAGTAATTTAATTAAATTCAATAAAACAAATAATTAACAATACAATTAATTAAAAAAACCAATATAATCAAAATGCCAATTCATTCAAACAACTTTTGAAATAAAGTTCAAATAAATCAGCTAATGAAAACAAAAAAAATAACACACTAAAAACAAAACAAATAACACACACAATTAAACAATTAATTAAATAAAAATGCAATTAAATCAATTAAACAAATAAAATGCAATTTAAACAATAAATGAAATACCAGAACTATCCTTTTGAAATTAGGGGTATTACATATACGCATACGCTTCATCCTACTGAGTAATTCATTTACTTACCCTAGTTGTTATTTGTTTTTCAAGCAAGGAGTCTCTCTTTTTGGATGCACAACATCCCTAGCTTGTCTTGAGTTTCATTTGGATACCTTTTTGTATATTTTTGACATGTAAGTGTTGGCATAATATTGCTCTTTTGAAGTTGTTAATGTATAACTTGTTTAGAAGCATGCCTTGCTTTCTTTTAGATGTGTAATATGAACTTAAGTACTCTATTTTTATGCTACTTTAATTTGTATGTAATAAGGCCAAGAGCCAAGAACTTTCTATGTATGTAAAGGATGTCATTTTTCAGTATGTTTTTATCTTCTTAGCATACCTTGCACTCGGGGGCATTGAGGTCATTTTAAATTGCTTTTAATTTTTGGTTTGAATCATAGTTGATCAGAGGACTCAAATTTTTTTTTTTTTTTTGAGGGGGGGGGGGGGGGGGGGGGGGGGTTACTTCACAAACTTTTTCTAAAAAGTCCCGTTTTATCTTAAAAATCAAGCGTTTTCGAAAAATGATTGCTCGCAGCCAAATACTTTTTCTTCTTGACATACCTTTCACTCGAGGGCATTTGGGTCATTTTACGTTACTTTTTATTCTTGGTTTAGACCATGGTTACTCATTTTTAGGGGGGGTTTCTTCATAAACGTTTTTCAAAAAGTCCCATTTTAGCCTTGAAAATCACGTGTTTTAAAAAAAATGACTGCTCGCAGACAAATCGATCGTAGCGGGCACATTTTGGCAACGTTTTTGTAAAATTTCATAAATTCATATCTTCTTCGTTCTAACTCCAAATCAAGTGATTTTTGAGTCAGAGTTTATTAATTTTTCGTTGTATATCCAATGGTATGCATGGTAGCATCCATGTTTATTTGAAATGACTATTTTACCCCTAGTGACATCTTTGACCATTTTAAACCCTAACTTTTGCATTTACTTCTTTTTGAGTCTCGTGATCTATTAAGAAGTCACTTTGCCGTCTTAGAGGTGGTTTCCATCTCTAGAGACCTTTTCTCTTTTATTGCTTTCGCGTTTCGGACTCATTATCGGGTCAGTTTTTGAGTTACTTGCTGACGCACCGGGTTCTTTGAAATTCAGGCCATCACATCTAGAGAGCTTAGGAGATCTTTACATTGCACCATACTCTTATATTCGATCCCGTGTTTTTATTGCTTAAAAAAACATGAATAAAGGTTAATGTATGTCTTGATATATAGTTGATATTTGAGATGTGTGCTAGATTAAGGTCGAATCATGATCTTTTCATTGACTATACTAAGATAACAATATATTTGGATGCCAGTTCACTAAAAAGGGATACTAGAATTAATTTGATGGCCATAATTAACTTGTTGGCTGTGTGGGGACCATATTTGTTTATGTGATGTTGAGATGTTGAAAAAAGCTTAGCAATGGCTGAAATTTGCATGCTTGAGGTAGTCTTCTCTTGATAATTGTGGAAATATGCTTTAATGCTTCTTTAGTGGTTGAGCCCTATATGTTTACGATATCATCTCTGGAAACTCTAACGAGACTTCACTCGTCCTCTAGGGGTAACCTAGGGGTTTAAAAGGCTTATTGCATATGCTAAATGTAACCGTGATCCCTACAAAAACAGTGTTATCTTCTTATCTTTTTATTAATTCAATTTGATTAGCTGTATAGATTATTTATTTTTTTATTTCCATCTTTGTTCATTGTTAAAGGACTAGCAATATTTAAGTTTGGGGGTGTGATAAATGTTGAAATATGCACATTTCAGCATTAATCTTGGATATAATAGTACCTTCATCTATCTTTATTTTGCCATCTTATTAATAATTTGTTTTACGACTGATTCCAAGCAATTAAGACTAATCAAAGCTTATTCTAGATTATTACAGCTTATTTAATCTCTCACAAAGGACAAGGGTTCAAAAGGGGCAAAGAAGCTTAAAAGCCAAAATCAAAGACAATCCGATCGATCGGATTGTTTGTTCAGATCCGTCCGATTAGACTTCTAACTTGATCGATCGGATACGAGCCTGACAGTTGTGAAATTCAGATTTTAAGCCTTGGTCCAAGGGGGGTTGGTGTGCAATCATTGAAGAGTCCTTATTTACAGGGCCTGACCATTATTGGAGCCTTGGAGTCACATATAAATAAAATATATAGCCCAATTTTATGGGAGTTCTTGATTATACATTGGATTGAATTGGGGGAATTGGAGAGCTATAATTAGGGTTTCTTTCTCTCTAGGGTTTGCTCTCAAGGAGGAAGAAGAAGATGGAACCAAGCATGGAAATAGGAATTGGATAAGTCCTAAGCTTGTGTAATTGTATCTTTTGTCTTCTAATTTGGGGAATTATAAGTTGTATATGTGTTTGCTTGGTCTTGTGAATTTAGCTTGGTTGTACGAAGGTTTATATTGATAATTCTTTTAATTGATACTCTAAATTAGTTATATGTTGTCTAATGTGTAATTGATTGAGGATTGATCTCTACATTGAGTAATTTTTGTAATTGTACTTAATGATGGCCATGCATTGTTTTTATTGCATATAATTGCTCTTAGTTTGATAGATTATGCTCAGTTTGATGGTTTGTTCTACACCTTAGATTAATGGTAGTTAGGTAGACAATTCGTACTTGAATTTAATAGTTCATGCTTATTTATTGCAATTGTATTATCTACTTGATCATTGATGTAATGACCCAGTCATTTCCTTCCTTTCCTTTTTTCCATAGAAATTTACGGATGAATTTTTTTTCATTGAAATCTCTTTTCTAAGTTCGGTTTCTCGTCGTTTAGTGTCGTCTTGAGTGCTCGAAAATGGTTTCTGAGACTCTTTCCCTTAGATTGACAACTTTCTTTAAGGACCGAGTCATTTCCACATTTTTCGTTTTTCTACACTATTCACTTTTCGTCCTTTTCCCTATTTTGTCTTTTCCCTGTTTGTCACTTTGTTGGCATAACCTCACTCTTTGTGTTCGGAGTTGGTTTTTGACTTCACGTATCTTCATTCTAAGTGGTTTCCACGAAATACGTATCTTTACTTTTGCAGAAAAGTACTCTGGTTGCTCCCGGTGTCCATAGAGGCATGGATGCACAGTTCTTCATAAACTTTTTCTTTTCTTAGGGTATTTTTTGTAAATATCTTTTGAAGATATTTTATTTCAAGGGTATCTAAGAAAATATCTTTTGGAAGATATTTTCATTCAGGGCAGTTTTGCAGTTAACCCTTTTTGTAGGGGTCATTGTGCAATTGATGAAAGTTATTGCAAAATACCTTGTTCTGAGCCTGGATTCTCGTACGGGATTCATTTTCACATTTCATCGAGTCGTGTACCCATAGGATTTCCTTCTGGTCATTTTTCTCCAGTTTCAGGGTTTTTGGACCCGGTTGCCGCTGAACTTGTTTGGAGCATATCTCTCTGCTCGGGGCTCAGTTTTCAATGCCGTTTTTTCTATTGTTCATATTTTCTCATCTTGAATCTTTTTTGTCCATGGAGTTTCACCGTTTGAGCGCATCTGCTCAAATTCCACTTTTCCGGCCTGGAGGGGCCCTTTCGAGGCCTTTTCAGGGCACTTTTAGGGTTTTTCTATAAATAGGGGACTTAAAGAAAAAAAATCAGATTTTCTTTTCTCTCTGCTCTCTCTTGGCCGGCAACCATGGCTGCCAAGGGGCTGCCACCCTTCTTCTTCTTTTTTCGGCCACTTCCCTCAAGTGAAATGTTGTCGTGCCTTAGTGTTTTATGTTCGCCTTGGCGAGGCCTTCGATTCCACCAATTGGAATATTGTTTTGGCCATTTTTTGAGTTCAGGTTTGAAGTCAAGTTGTGATTTTGATGGGGCTTCTTAGGGGTTCATGTAGATAGTGTTGTCCCCGACAAAACCCCAAAGTTTCGTCGAATTCAAAGCGGTTTCATTTTGGTGGCTTTTGAGATTTTCATCTCAAATTGAGGTAGGGGATGTCTTAGGTTTATATTAATGTTGTATTGATTATTATATGAGCATATACAAATTGTAAGCATGCCTTTATTCAAGTTTTAGAATTTAATTTAATTATTTTCTATATTAAAGATTTAATTCTCATGAAGGTGTGTAACTTAGAATTAAATTATGGCATGCTAGTAATTTAAACCTTGGTATACTTGTTGACATATATTAAATTGGGAGTATTTGAATGAGAATTACAAAACTTATTTAATATTTATTTTTTATGAAAGATTAATTCACATAGTTGTAACAAGCATGGAATCAACTTGTAATTTGGTGAGTTCTTTAACATATATTAAATTGAGAATATTTGGATATGTTTGAAAATCAAGAGGAAAATTAATTAATTAGCTTAACTAATTTTATTTTAAGTGTTGTAGTAGCTTAAATTGCTTTTGGGTATAATATATGTGAAGACTATGTTAGGTCCCTTAACATATATTAATTTGAGCCTATTTTGAATTGACTTGAAATTTAGAGACATTTCATGTTAGGTTGAAAATCTCTTGAAATGTAGTATGTTTAATTACCTTGTGAGCATGCTACTAACTTGTTGTAGAATTAGTACTTGTCGTCTCTAAAGATGGTAATTTGACTTAGCATGATATGTGATATCATTGTCTTGAATAGTTTGTTTAAATATATCTTGTGTAGGTATATAGCTTGTTAGAATATTACAATTGTTTACCTTGAAAGCTTGATACTAAATTGTAACCTATTTAGTACTTGTGGCTTAGGATGGTAATGTGGCTCAATTATTGTAAAATATTCTTGCTTTGTATGTAAATTGCAGATTGAAAACATGACATGTTATATGCTATATAGACTTGAATTTTAGAACATGGTTTGTATGGATTCAACCTTACATGTGCATGGAATGTGGTAACTTGGATTTGATTTTGTATAAGTTTTGAACTTATTGATTTTGAAAAGCTTGTGAGGACATAATTTATGTGATGGCTAGGGTTTGGCTCTAGTATGTGGACAAGTATCCTCTAAGTTATAAGTGTGCACTAGGTGGTACCTTGTGGGTCGTAATTACCCGAAAATATTTGCTTGGTCTAGCGACCGCATGTCCTAGTCTTTCCACTATTTGATTTCGTATTTAATTTCAAGTTGTTAATCATGGATTACTTGTAGCTTGAGAATTGATGCTTACTTTAGGTATTTGAATCCTATTTTGTGTGCTTGAAACTGTATACTTGCTTCTTGTATTTAGATCTTAATTAGTATACTTGAAACTGTATACTTGTTTTGTATATTTAGATCATAATTAGTATACTTGAAACTGTATACTTGTTTTGTGTATTTAGGTCTCATTTAGTATACTTGAACTTGTATCCTTAGTTGTGTATCTAAACCCTAATTAATATACTTAAGCATTGTATGTTTGATTTGTGCAATCGGACTTCATTATGTATACTTGTGTTGTGTATGCTTGTTTTATGCGTAATTCATTTAGCTTAGTATACTTGTGCTTGTATGCTTGATTCATGAGTTTTCCATGTTAATTGTATGTCTGTATATGCATGCTTAGACAATGCATAACTTGTTTAACATAACTTAGTCTACTTGAGCATTTATACTTGCATGTCGTTGCTCATTTCAATTGCATGAGTAGCTTACGATGAAACCTGAGTCTCACTTTAACATAGACGTTAAGTGGCATAAGCCCCATTAGCATGTTTCACCTTAGGGTGATATAATTGTAAAATGTTAGGTCGATACATGCTCATCTCCTACGAGTAGCTTTATGTTACTCACCCACGTAGTGGGGATATTTTTCAAATACATGGACCTTAATTTGGGATGCACACTATGCCATGGAAGTTTCATAGACTTGGAGTATCATTCTTATGATGATGTTAGCATGAAGTGCCCTTTTGTAGCTTTTTGTTCTAAACATGTAATGTGTACATAAGTACACTTTTTGTAAGGTAATTGATATGTATGACATGAGGCCAAGGGCCAAGCAAGTTTATATTTGTACTTGTATTCAATTGGTGCCATATTTTGCTTGAAATGCATTTTTATCACCTTTGGAGGTTTGGCATGTCAAATTTTATAAATGAGATGTCATAAGGCTGTAGGCCATTGTATCACGTTTAAAATGTCATATTACACTTGCGTGTATGTTCACATCATCACACATTAGCATATAATGTATTTTGATCATGCCATGGGGGATGCAAATGAGACTTAGGAACTCTTTTCAGCCTTGGTGCATAGCAAGCCTGATTTTCACATTTTCGACCTGTTTCGGTCGACCGATGGCTAATTTCGGTCGACCGGTTCTTTGTTCATTTCAATTGCACAGTGCATAGTCCAATTCCAGTAGCCATTTTTCACTTCGAGCCACAAACCAGTCGACCAGTTTGTTATTTCGGTCGACCGAAATGAAGGCTCATTCTTCTGTTTTTTTCCCCCGCTTACTTCGGCCGACCGAAGCGCCATTTCGGTTGACCGAAATGGGGCTGCCTTGTAGGTTTTCTTTGGTTTGTTGCCTAGACAGTTTAACTTCGTTGGTTTGTTCCCATAGGACCTTGTTTATCTTGTTTGAGCCATTCTATGGCACACATGGTCTAGTTTGAACTAGATCTTGCTCCTTTGGTTGTCATTGGTGCCATAGGGTACCAATTGACCTTTTCATTCTAGCTTTCGCTTCCGGTTATTCCTTTGGGTTCCGTGACCTCATGGAAGGTCATCTTAGGGTCCTAGAGGTGTGTTATGCCTTTAGAGACCATTGCCTTGTTTCTTTTGCTTCCGCATCTGGATCCGTTATCGGGTCAATCTTCGGTTCATCATAGGACACTGGGTTGAAAAATCTTGGGTCACGACAATTGATGTGTTCTTGTAGCCACATTTTCATTATAACATGTTTTTCCCCATTGTTTGAAAGCATTTGATGCAATTCCATGAGTTTAGTGGTGAAATCCATGTCATAAGTCTCTCACACCATCACATTACTCCATTCTCTTTCCATATAATCTCATTTGCAATTTATATTTAATTGAATTTCATCATTAGTTTAATCAACCAATCAACATCTTTTCAATCTCACGGTCATTGATACTAAGTTCATTCCAAGCCTATAATCCCAGTGGACGATACCTACTCGCTATACTCACGTATAGTTGTGTAGTGGTTTTTATGAATTTAAAAGTTGGTGTTCTCAATTGCCACATTTATACATCTATATTTTGTTGATCGTGAGAATGCATCACTAACTAAATGTCTTAAGCCCATGAGATTAGAGATAGTAAAAGTGTATACAGAGATTGATATCTCCAAGACACTTATATATATATATATATAAGTGGGTCTTGTAGAGAGTTGGTTATCTAAGCCATATTTATAATAAATCACTTTGCGCAAGACTCTAATCTCAAAGTAGGTTCCCACCAACCAAAGATTTAAAGATGGCATTTGAAGAGGAATAGTTGCGATTCTAAAGAGCAAGAGAGCGGGAGGAAGAGCGTGATACCCCTCGATTCTAGAGCCACGGGTGATCAAATCAAAGCATAGATCTGAGGAATACCAGACAATTAATATGTAATTAAACACAGAATACAAAATGGAATAATAAATAATTAATAAAGCCGGAAAGATATCTAAAAAAAATCCTTAAAATTAAATGACATAAATCCAATAATCCAAAACCTCTATAAATATCCTCTAATAATTAAACAACTCGGGAATCTATCTCTAGTGGACCCTTAATAAAAACTCAAACTGAAATGAAAACTATTGGAATAAAATCCAAAAGTAAAACTGAAGTAAAAGAAGCAGTCCTACATAATAAGAAGAATGTGTGACTGTCTCTGCTCAGCTCGATCACACTCTAAGACTGGAACCACCTGATACCTGAAAAATAAGAGTGGGTCAGGCCCACGCGCAAGTTCTATACTACTACAATCTAAGCAGAGACCCGATACGCATATACATCCTAACCAATTCAGCAATAACTATATAGTCTATATATATATATATATATCCACACTAAAGGACTCTCACTGGACTACAAGCCGGTCTCAACCTGACTAGTAGGCAACATGCAAAATGCACTTGAAGTGGGCATGAGTACCTAGACCTAACAGGGTACACCTCCAACCATTATGTATCCCAATGGATATACGCTCCCTAACCGTCGATCCTGAGACTCACGCTCATATCGAGGTACCATAATTATACATATTTAAAATCCATCCAGAAACCATAGCAGTGCCGCTCAACTATTCGTTGCCTTGACACGATAAATCAATAGGACTTAACTTTATAGTTAATCCATTCTTTAATCCCAGAGTAGGTAGAACTTAGCGTTTTTGAGCTAATCTCCTTAGTATGCCACCGTCTCATACCGGTGCATATAATCCATCAATCCAGTAGTTGATAACACAGATGACAATATAAATATCAATATCAACTAATCCATAACAAGTATAACAAGAATATGTAAATAACATGCTTGTCCTATACTACTGATACATGATTCTCTAATAATTTAAAATGCAGAGAAAAGGTGTAGCCATCCTTTAATCCACGATAAGCATAATAATAATAATATCAGAATTAACATGCCTAGTTGAAACTACACCACAATATCTAGTAAGTTGATAATAGACAATAATTTGTAGATATCAACTAATTTCCTATTAAGCATAACAGAAATTATATAAATTGACATGCTTATTTTTATGCTACTGCAACATGATTTAAACCATAAAATCCCTAAGTCAATTGCTAATTTAAAAATAAGCAACTTGAATCATCCGCATCAAAGCCAACATACAAACTTTCTTAAGAGTTTCATACTATTCCTTATATTAACTTCCTATGGTATATTATGTATTACCATGCCTTTTGAAATTTTAATAAGGGTTTAGACATTACTAAACACCCCCAGAATAGCTCCTATTTCAACCTGGAACTTCAAAAATCCAAGCACAGTAGCCCAGGTCTCGTAGAAAACCAAAAAAACTTGAAAACCGACGAAGGAGTCGGTTCCCTCAAAGAGGGAGCTGCCTCCAAACATCATGGAGCCGACTCCCCACAAAGGGGAGCCTGCTCTTTGCTTAAGGGAGACTGCTCCCTTCAAAAGGGAGCTGGCTCTCCCCCTGTTCCATCGTCTTCTTTAACTCTGGTGGTGTTCGGCTACTCTGTTCCTCCAATCCAAGTTTCCTACTGGTTAATACTAAGCCCCAGTGTGTTCCAGAATTATTTAAATTCAATATTCATTAATTAACATCAATTAGAACAAGAATTATGCATGATAGTTTAAAAACAAGCAAAATACAAATTCAAGAACACATACTATTTTTAATCGAATAACATACAACCAGATTAATTTAACCTTTATTTCGTCTTGGAATTGTATTAGGTATGTAAAGAACACAGGTCAAAGAGAGAGAGATAGTTATAAAACTTGCCTGTGAGATTTCGGTTCAAAATCTTGACGCCGTATTCCTAAGTTTTTTCGACAAATTCCGATTACTGTAAAGCCTTCCTCTGTTCTCTCTTTGCCTCCACTGTTACGGGAATAGGGTTCTAAAACCCCTTGGCAGACCCCTAATGATGTATTTATAGGCTTCTCTAAACCTAATTCTAGTTAGAAAAGAGACGGCAAACCTAACTAAACCCTAGTCAGCCAAAACGTGATATAAAAGAATAAACCTTAGTTTTACATTAATAATTAAAAACAACTAATTATCCACACATAAGCGTATATTATAGAAAAATAAATAACTAAAACAAAACTCAATTAATTATAAACAATTAAACAAATAAATCAATTAAATAAACCATTAAACAAACAATTCAATTAAATAACAATTAAACAAACAATTCAAGTAAAAACAAAACAAGAATTAAAGAAATATGCAAATAACCAAATAAGCAATTTAAAATGCAATAAAACAATAATTAAAATGCCGAGACTATTCTTTTAAAAATAGGGGTATTACAAAGAGCAAGCTGGGTGAGAATTTGAGATTTTCTAAAGTCTCTTGGTGAGAATTATAATATCAATATATATAATTATATATATATATATATATATATATATATATATATATATATATATATCATCATCATCATCATCATATAAGTTCATATAATGAAAAACACTATGCATAATTGAAATCCCATTTCCCAACAAAGCCATGCGATGCTATTGCAAAAAGAAATTTCGAACCAAAATAATAAACAGCAACAGAAGGGTTTTTTTTTTTTTTTTTTTTTTTTTTTTTTTTTTTTTCTGAATTTTGATTCTTAAAATTTTGCGAAGCCTGTGGGAGGAGAAAAAACGTAGGTCTTTTTGAATTTTGAAAAATTTGTTGGGCAAATTAGTTTGAAAATGAGAGGTCTTCGATAATTTTGGATGTTTTTTTTATAGGGTTTTATGTGAATTTTTTAGGAGCTCAATCTAGGTAACTTCTATAAATGTCAAAATTTACAAATAGAAAATACAAACAATAGATTTTCAATGACAAATGAAGAGTCTTTTCTAAATATTGATTCTTAAACAAAGGTCTTTTTTGAATTTTGAAAAACTTGTTAGGCAAATGAGTTATAAAATGAGGGATCTTTTTGACTTTTGCAAGTTTTTCTTAAGGCCTTTTATGAATATTTTTAAAGTTTAGTGGGGGCACTTTTACAATTATCAAAACTTATGTATAAAGAATACAAATAATGGGGCAATTGCTTGCCCCCACTGGTCCTAATGTGGCTCCACCACTAGAGAGAGAGAGAGTTGGAGACCGGAGATGAAATCTTAGTTAGAATAAAGCTGAAAGATAGTAAAGAGGAGGAGGAAAAAGAAAAGAATGCAAGAAGTAGTGACGCTTTTGATGTGTGGCTATGTTGCGGTTTAACAAATCAGCTAAACTAGTGGGCCTATTTATCATTTTTCTTATAATTATGTAAAGCAAGACTTTTGTATTTGGGCTTTTAAGAGTTAAAAATAATTTTACAAATTTAGAGAGTGCATATATAACATTACAATAAAATATACATACCAAATTGATGTAAATTTCTTTGAGTAAAGGGGACAGCTGCCACGTCGTTGGCTATGCCACCAACCACGAATTCCTTTATCAAGAAATTTATTTTAACTTTTCTTCTTGTGTTCAATCGAAGAAGACATGAAATGGAATGTTCCATTAGAGATCACGATCGAGGTTGATGGGTGGTACAATTATTAAGAGAAAAAATATTCACTAATAAATTATGATAGAGACATTTAACTATAATGATAAAAATATTTAAAAATTAATCAATTTGATTATAAAGATACCCGTAATTACCGAATACATTTAGATGAACTACATTACAATGCGTTATGATTCGATAATAAATTAAGGAAGACAATATTCAGTTGTCACTCTTTCACATATTCAGTATAAATTTAATAGAAATGACAATTTTAATATTAACTTTATAAATAAATAGTTATTACTTTTTAAATAGTACAAATACCGTTTTAAATTTTTTCTCTTTAATTCTAATATTTAATGGTTCTCTTTTGACAAAGACTAAAAATACAAAAAATTGAATTATTTTTTTATAGGATCCAAAAAAAAAAATCCAAAATATATATATATATATATATATATATATATATATATATATGTATGTGTGTCAAATAAATTGCTTCTTTTAACTCAATGAAAAAAAAAGAGTACCCATTAAAAAAAAAAATCTATTTTGATAGGAAAAAAAATCCTAAAAAAATATCTTTATTGAAAATTTTGAATAAATTATATTGAATAAATTTTGAATAAATTATCTATAAATAATTTATTAAATAAATTATTTATTTTGACGGAATCATAAAAAATTATGAGTTACCCCTTTTGACAAAATTAAAAAAAAATACCTTAAAAAAAAAACCCATAAATTAAGCAATAATTTTCTCCCTTTCTTTTTGTACTTATCAAGGAATGGACAAAATTGAGCATACAATAAATTATTTATTTTGACGGAATCATAAAAAATTATGAGTTACCCCTCTTGACAAAATAAAAAAAAAATACCTTATTTTCTCCCTTTCTTTTTGTGCTTGTCAAGGAATGGACAAAATTGAGCATACACAGTGTGTCAGAGTCGCACACGCTGAAGTCTATGTCTTTCTTTAATGGCGAAAACGAAACACCCCTCACGTCCGTCATCTGAAATAGTAGCTGATATTATGCATATGCTTAGATATATATCCATATATACACACATATATATCTGCAATACTCTCACTGTATATATCTTCACTGTATATATCTGCAACACTCTCTGTCTTCTACCTACATAACGCCAGAACAGATTCCTGTTATTCGTAATCTGTCTCATCTCTCTATTTGTAAGTATTCTAAACTTCGAATTTCGTAAAACTTATTGTTGTTTAGATATGGGTTTTGATTGATTAAACTGTGTTATCTTTCTCTTGTACTTTGCATTTTTTGCTGATTTTGTACTGAATTTTAGGTTTTAATTGTGCGATTTTGTTGGAAAGCTGTTGTAAGTGGTGGATCTGCTTAGGAGAGGTAGAATTTCACTTAATTACTGTGTATTTTGGGGCATGTGAAATTGTTTTCTTTTTTATTTTCTTAATTACGTAGTTGTACTTAGTGATTTGATGACTAATTTGTTGTAAGATTGCTGACTTAGTACGAGTAGTCGAGATATAGGGTTTAAATTGATTGCGTTTACTATTAAAGATGAAATATGATGGAATTGTTGAATTGATGCAAAACAGAAATTAAAAACTAGAGCATTGGTGTATTACAGAATTATACTCTAGTAGCCACACTATCATCCATTTGGAGTTGGTTACCAGAATCTTGTTTTACCATTCAATTGGGTTAGGATCATTATTTCACTACCATGGGAAGGAGACTCATGTCTGCGCTATTACAGCATGAGTGAGTTGATTAAGATGAATTTTTTACAAGACGATGAATATATAGTGTAGCTATTAGTGTATGATTAATATATTAATAAAATCTGAAGGAACTACTACAGCACTACAAGGGGGATTGATTACAACATCTAAACATTGAGAGAAGCAATGTTACTTTTGTGTGTGTGTGTGTCAGTTTGTGTATGAGAGTGAGAGAGAGAGAGAGAGAGAGAGGGAGAGAGAGAGAGGTTTATTTATCTTTTAATAAATCCAAATGTTGTTATATGAAGTTACTCTATTCATCTGATTCATGTACAAAGTTTAGGTGATTGAGTGATAGAAGTGAGTTTTGATGCTCTCTTATAATACTGATTGAAATCAGAATAAATCTTGACAACCTAGGTTTCTTAGGTGTGAGGTTACAAATAAATAAAAAAAAAAGTTTATTCCTTGTGGAGTTCAGGCTGGCTGGGGGAACTATGATCACTGTTACTCATACTCAACAGGGGCGGACCAATGAAGGGACTATTAAATGATTTTGTTAAGTGCCTCTAATTTAGTCTTGAGTTTTGAATATTTGAAATCTGGCCCCTCAAAATTTTAAAAGATTTTGTTAAGTACCCTAAATTAAGTGTTTAATTTTGAATGTTTGAAATCTGGTCCCCTAAACCAAACCCACATAATAATAGCCTAGATGGTGACAGAACTCTCGTAACACGTGGCCTCAAACCTATTTAAATATATCTTCCATACTTTATATACATACTATTAAACCTCAATTTATATCAACTAATTTCCAATGCATCATATCTGATATACACAATATCAAAACCTATATATATTAGTATGTGCATTTTTATTTTATCTTTATGTTTTGTGAATACATTGCTTAATTGGTCATTTTTCTCGATCTTTTCATATTTGTTACCCTTAAGCTAAGAAGCACGGATACGGAACACGGAAACAACATGACACGGATACGGCGACATGACAAATCCTAAACAATTAGGACACGGATACAGCGAGGACACGACAAATAAAAAATATATTTTCTATATATATGATGTTGTACTTTAAGAAATTAAGAGTAATATTATTTTTTACAATCTTATAATGAAAAAAAAATTTGTGTTTTTAAGAAAGAATGATAGAAAGAGGGTTAAGAAAGAGAAAAAAAAAAAAAAAAAAACAAAGAGACAAAGAGGATTACGGTTTTTTTTTTAAAAAATGAATTAGGCCTTAGTTAAAAATAAAGGTAAGAATCCATAGAAGAGAAAAAAAGTTCGCGGGGAATAGAGGAAAAAGGAAAGAGAGACAAAAAGAAATTTATTATGAAAGGAAAAGAAGAAGTATTTAGGGTTTGTGAAGAACAAGAAGAAAGAAAGGAGGAGGACGAATAATAAGAGAAAAAAGAGGAGAAAGAGATAGAGAGACCATTCACCGGTAGCGAAGCTTGGTTGGTGGGACAACAAGAGAGTCAAAGATGATCGTGCAAGGGTTCGAACCTTTGAACTAAAATATAAGAATAAATATCTAATTGTTTGAATATAAAGTTGTTTTATGAAACAATAAGTTTTAAAGTAATTATGTAATTAAACAACTCCTAATATTTACACTCCAACTCAACATTGTTCTAAAACTTTCTTAAAAATCCCCAAAGAGTGGGACACGCGTGTTGGACACGTATCCATGGCGTGTCAGAAGCGTGTCCGAATATTCGAAAGAATATAAAATATTCGGACATGTATTTTGGCATGTCCGACACGTGTCGGGGCATGTCTGGCGCGTGTCCGACATGGATTCTTTGCCCTTTTAGGTGTGTCCGTACTTTCTAGCACTGAAATCAATAATTTGTTTCTTAATTTAATTTTTTTTCCAAACCACAAGACCACATTTTTTATTTTATTTATTTATTTATTTTTCTGATAAGTCACAAGACCACTTTCTTTTATATGCATGTTCTGATTTTTCTCAGCTTAGCTCGTGTTAGATCGATTTATCTGAACTTCTTAGTTTAGCTTGTGTCAAATTTTCCAAACGTCCTTTTCTTAATTAATTCCTTATGACGTGCTTTTATTCATTGATAAATTCTTGATGCCATGCGCATCGTGTAAATTTTTTGAATTAGGTTGATGTTTTTTATTTGATATGTTTTGTGTAAATGATGGGGAACGGGATATGATTCGAATACATGAGTTGCACATGCTTCAACATTACTTTTGGAGAAGAGGGAAAGAGAACTAAAATTGGGGATTTTAGTGATTTAGGGTTTTATTTATGCTTACTGTTATTTTGATAATGTTTGAAGTTTAGGGTTACTTTGGCATTTTTATGTTTTAGGGTTTGCTTTATAATTTGCTTATTTAAAGGGTCCTTTGTAATTTGAGAACTCAAATTTTGGATAATATTGATTATCGTTTTCTTTGAGTCTCTCTCTGTATTCTATTGTTTCTCTCATTTATGTTCTTGCTTTTCTCACCCATTCAATCTATCCTGCCTATCTATTCACTCTGTTCTCACCCCCTTTCGTCTATTTTCTCATCCCCTTCTTCTAGTCTATCTATTCTTCTATTTTCTCATCCCTTTCTTTCTTTCTGGTTACTTGTCCTGCGTCAATTGATATTAGAGCAAAACGATCAAGTTTAGTTCAGAGCGAAAGATCCGAGTTAAAGCAAAAGAATCTAACCACAGATCTAAGTGGTCCTAGCATTCTGTTCACAAACCAAAACACACATTTCATCATACAACCAATTACAGCCAACCCACTGTACTGTGAACCAGGAACAAAACATCAGCCTACCCATACCCTAACAATACCCATACATTACTGTTCATCAACTCACAACCCCAAACCCATCATCCGATAGATTGACACCAAACCACCAACCGCCACCCTTACCCCACCAGACCAAAACCATCAATCGAAGACTCAAAACCCAATCTCGCCAAAACCTGAAATCAGAGAAGCAACCATCGCCGGAAACCCAAACCTCAACCATTCGCCTAACAAAAACAGGAAAAAAAGATGAAAAGAGAAGAAGATCATTAGGGGAACTAGTTGTCACCGGAATCGTGTCTGTATCAGTTTGGTACTTCAATAGCCACATCGTTCGAAAACATCACAGATAGTCGTTGCTGGAGTTTTCCCTTGTCGCCGGCATTTCTTGTTGTCTGGTTTGCAACTTTGCATCATCGTTGGATTTCTCATTGCCAACGATTGTCGCATCTTCCTGCCAGTCGATCACCAAACAGTCTTCAACAGAGTTTGCCGTCAATTTCGTCGCCTCATCATCACCGAGACTTTCTGATCATTGCTGCCGGTCAGAATTCAGTGTTTGATTTTGGGAAGTATAATTTAATTTAGCTCATCTTCGCCATTTTGGAAAGTCAACTTTGGATTATTGCAATCTTTGAGATCGTTATTGGCACCAAAATTTCAGCGCCACTGATTTTGGAAAGTCAACTTTGGATTATTGCAATATTGTCACCAAAATTTCAGCGCTACTGATTTTGGAAAGTCAACTTTAGATTATCCAAGGTTTGGAAAGTCCAGATTTGGGGTATTTACAAAAAGATTCAACTTACAACTGGACTAACAAAAAAAAAAAAAGGCAGCAGCCCAGGGTCTGGATCCAAACTGATTATTTTTGGCCCAACCCAAGTTCAATCCAACCTGGTATTTTAACCCAAAACCAGATCAGAGCCCAGCAGCTATTTAAATCAGTTCAGCCCTGTTTGGATACAATTGCAAGCCCAGCTCAGTTTCAGAACCAGAAAAGAGTAGAATCTGTCCATACTTCAGTCTTTGGAGCAACTTTGGAGCCATCTTTGTTGGGGTAGCTACTTCATACTTTGGTAAAGGTACACACACTTCACTTGAAAATTGAAACTAGTACTTTTGTTTATTTGGAAGTCTATAAATTTGCAAAAGGTCTCGGCTTAAACATAAAATCATCATTTGCTTGTTGAATAATCTTGTGCTACACCACTCTCTAGCTTTACCATCACCCATATTGCACCCAAATTCCACCTTTCCACCTTTTGCATCAGTTCTCGTGAACTAGTTTGTCATATTCATCCTTATTTGTATTTCTGTTCTTGTGCGAGCATTACAATAATTCATAATTTGGTTTACTTAATTTAATTTGGATCATATATTGGCAATTCTTTCCTAACAAATGTCATACCCACATTGTTGTCCCCTTGAGATCACCATGGTCATTTAAGATGTGTCCAAGGCCCCACTCTCAATGGAATTGACAATCCACAGATTAGAGCATGTCATGAGTGATATAAATGATTCACTCATCCAACTCCGTGAGAACTTGGCATATATATATATATATATATACTAGGGGTGACAGATCTGTTTCTTCAAAACTTAGACATGACACTAGGAATAATCATGTCAAGTCCATGGACCACCACCATGACATTTTCTTTAGTCCAAAATCATCCAGAAGCCTAAGCATTACATCTCTTCTTCTAGGGCAAAATGATTGAAAGCATGCCAGCATATTTTGCACATTTCTTAAATGTAGGGAAAAAGTTTGTCAAATCATCATTGACAAAGGAAGTTCGATAAATGCTGTGTCTAAATCAGGTGTTCTTAGAATGAGACTTCAACCCGAGCCTCACCCGCATCCATATAAGATAGACTGGGTAAGTGAGACTTCTTTGACAGTCTTAGAAAGATGTTTGGTCCCTATTCAAATGGGTGACTATTTCGATAAAATATGGTGTGGCGTCCTACCTACGGAAGTAGCCCATATAGTACTTGGTCACCCATGGATTTGTGATTTAAGTGTAACTCATTGTTGTAGAGAGAACACCTATAGCTTCAAATATAATGGCAAAAATATCAATTTAAATCCCACAAAGCCATTAGAAAGGGGCTCTAAGGCACAATATAGGCCCTCTCTTCAGCCTTGTGAAGATGAACTCATGTTAATAAGAAAAATGGCAAAAGGAATTTTTCAGGTTCCATCTGAAAATATGTTTAAATGTCAACCACCTAAATCTAATGTCCCACATCATCCCATTTTAGATAATCATGTAGAGGATGTTAGCATTAATGACACACACACTTCCATTGTTTCAGATAGGGATGTTAAATACAAAAGTCAATTTTGGAATATACTTTGGGCATCTTTGGGCACTAGTTTGAAATTTTCCTTTGCATTTTGTCCTCAAATTGACATAAAAATTGAGGTTGTTAATCATGGTCTAGGAAAGTTGGTTAATTATCTTGTAAGGGTTCCCTTAAACACTTTGGATTTTTTGTTATCTGTCATGGAGTTTGCATATAATACTTGGCTACTCTTTTGGGATTATATATGGGATTTTCCTTCGCCAACCCATTGACTTTATTTTGCCGCCTCCACATCATTGTTCATTTAAAATCTCTGATTCCTTTGTTGAGTATGTCCATGAGCTTTATGTCGATATAAGATCACAAATTGTTTTGAGTAATATAAATTATAAATTTATTGCATATACTCATCATAGGAATCATAAATTTTTGGAAGGTGATTATCTTATAATTTGTTCACCACAACCACCTTATCCTCATAGCTCCTTCAATTCACTTGAAGCCCAAGGCATTCAACATTTCCACACTGCTAATAAATTTGGACCTAATGCATATTTATTTGACTTGTCAATAGATAATTGTATTTGTCCAATTTTTAATGTGGAGTATTTGATGCCTAACCGAGGTACCTTTGAGCCTCTTGTGTTAGCTTGTGCTTTTACATCTTCAGACGAGTCTTGCCACTTTGATCCAGGTTATTTTGACCCGCTTTACTCTTCGGAGAAGAGTTCTTCTCAGCTGAGGAGAATTGATGGGGAACAGGATATGATTCGAATACATGAGTTGCACATGCTTCAACATTACTTTTGGAGAAGAGGGAAAGAGAAATAAAATTAGGGATTTTAGTGATTTAGGGTTTTATTTATGCTTATTGTTATTTTGATAATGTTTGAATTTAGGGTTACATTGGTATTTTTATGTTTTAGGGTTTGCTTAATAATTTGCCTTTTTTTTTTTTTTTGTTAAGTAATAATCGATAAAAAAAAAAACGTTTAAAAGGGAAACGCGTCCCTTACAAAAGCGGAATCGGGATCTAAGGACCCAAAGAGTCCAATAGATTAACTAAGTCAGCAGAAGAGGAGCAAGAACTCCTCTTCACGTAACTAAAGATAGAGCGAATAATGTGAAGTTTAGCGTTGCCATGGACGACTCATTCCCTTCGAACATTCTGCTATTTCTCTCCTACAAAATGCACCACCAAACGCAATGTGGTACTGCCCTTCATTAGTTGCGTACGTTGCTTCTCACGTGGCATCCCCTCCATGCGTTAATGTTATGACAAACGCAACGAACCCAAGTTGAATAAAGAATCACGACAGAAAAGTAAACACACCACATAAAGAACTCAAAGATTTGTACGTGGTTCGGCAACAACCTACGTCCACGGTTGGGATCTGGTGAAAGTTTTCACTATGTGTAAAATCGGAGTTTACAAGATTTCTGCTCCTCACTCTGTTTCTGTATGAATTCCAGAGTCTCTCTCCCTTAATCTCTTAAGTCTCAACCCACAACATATGTACCTATTTATAGAGTTACAAACATAATTCCTTGTTTGACAAGGATTACAATTCCTTAGAGGCCAAGACTTGCCAAATAACAAATTACCTAATAGAATACAACTCTAAAATATAATCCTAATTAGAATAGGAATTTGAGACACAATTTCCAACAATCTCCACTTTGGCTCAAATTCCATCCAGCTACTCCTTTCGTCGCCTCCACATGCCCCTAAGGGCCTCAGCGACTGCATGTACCAATCAAGTCCAGACAGTGTCTGAACTTGAGTGTAGGAATGACCTTAGTCATCATATCTGCCGAATTATCTGCTGGCCAATCTTCCTCACTGCAATAGTACCCTGTGCAACCGCATCTCTGATGAAGTGAAACCAGACATTAATGTGCTTGGTCCTCTCATGGAACATCTGATTTTTAATCAAATGTATGGCACTCTGGCTGTCGCAAAACACAGTTAAATCATCCTGTTGCAAGCCCAAATCATCAACCAAGCCTCTCAACCATATAACTTCCTTCACTGCCTCTGTAGCTGCCATTTACTCAGCCTCAATAGTAGACAATGCAACTATGGGCTGCAAAGTCGCCTTCCAACTGACGACACTCCCACAAAGAGTGAAAACATAGACCTCCTCCTATCAAGATCTCCAGTATAACCCGAATCAACATGGCTGCAAAGTCGCCTTCCAACTGACGACACTCCCGCAAAGAGTGAAAACATAGACCTCCTCCTATCAAGATCACCAGTATAACCCGAATCAACATATCCAGCAACACTCAAACACGTGTCGTTGCCTCTGTCATAGACTAACCCAACATCTGCAATGCCTTGCAAGTATCGTAATATCCACTTCACAGCTTGTCAATGGAGCTTCCCAGGTCTATCCATGTATCTGCTCACTACACTAACTGTATGTGAAATGTTTGGCCTAGTGCACACCATAGCATACATAAGGCTACCAACTGCACTAGCATAAGGAACATGAGACGTGCTCCACCTCCTCCTCGGTCTGTGGTGACAATCGTGTTGAAAGTCTAAAGTGGGTAGCCAATAGAGTATTCACAGGTTTTGATGCCTGCATACCGAAGCGTTTTAGCACCTACCCAATGTATTTCTTCTGTGACAAATACAATATGCCCGCTCCTCTGTCCTTGTGAATTTCCATTCCCAATATCCTCTTTGCAGCACTAAGATCTTTCATCTCAAATTCACCACTAAGCTGAGCCTTCAACATGTTGATTTTAGACATGTTCTTGCAAGCTATCAACATGTCATCAACATACAACAAGAAGTACAAATATGAACCATCTGAACGCTTCTTGTGATACACACAACTGTCAAACTTAATCCTACAGTAGCCATTCCCAACCATAAAGGTGTCAAATCGCTTGTACCACTGTCTAGGAGATTGCTTCAGCCCATATAAGGACTTCTTCAGTAGGCAAACATGATCTTCCTTTCCCATAATCTCAAACCCCTTAGGCCATAGTAGGTAAAAGTGCGCCTAGGCTCCAAAAAAGCCCCAGGCTCGTCAAGGCTCAGTTAGAGCGCCTCAACCTACTACAGGCCAGGCCCCTTCAATCAGGCTCACATAAAGCCCTCAGGCTCACGCTTTTTAGTAGGCCTCAGGCTTAAAAAAGGCGCCTTGTATTTTTTAATCATTTATTCATATCATTTTCATTTTTACTTAATGACCACTAAATTAAAAGGTTCTATATCATATGTCATATTGTTTAACCTTATGAAATATTTAGTAAAATTCATAAATTTATGATTCACTACTTTCATTAGCTGCAATTAGTACTTCATTATGAATACATATAACATATGTTTAAATATGCATTATTATACACACGCGCCTTACTTTGATCAGGCTCGCGCCTTATACTACGCCTTGCACTTAGGCTCCAGAAGGCCTTTGGCGCCTTAGTGCGCCTTGAGCCTTTAACAACTATGCCTCAGGTTGATGCATATAAATCTGCTCTTCCAACTCACCATGCAAGAAAGCAGTCTTGACATCAAGTTGCTCAAGCTCCAAGTCATACAAAGCAACCATAACAAGTAACACCCGGATTGAGCTATGCTTCATCACAGGAGAAAACACTTCATTGAAGTCCACCCCTTCTCTCTATGTATAACCCTTCGCCACTAAGCGTGCCTTGTATCTCGCATCTTTCACCTTTGGAATTCCTTCCTTCTTCTTGAAGACCCATTTACAACCCACAATTTTCTGGCCCTTAGGCTTCTTAACTAGCTCCTAAGTCTGGTCCTTATGAAGAGACTCAATCTCCTCAGTCATGGCGACAGACCATTGTGCTGACTCTCCACCTATGATGACCTCATGACAAGTACATGGCTCATCAATATCCTCTGCTACACTAAGTGCTTAAGCAGCCTTTGGCTCAGGTGCAGATGTCGGACACAGGTACGTGTCTAGAGGTCGGATCCATCTATCTATCAAATTATAGGATACGGGGATACGGAATATAAGTGTCCAAAATTCGGACACGGGTACTTGGACACTTCATATATATTGTACAAAGGAGCTGGGAAGGCCCGAAAGTCAGTCCAAAATAATAGAGGCCCAACAATAATTCAAACACCCAAATAGCCTAGCCCAATGAATTTGTATGTGTGAAATGGATGTGGGTTACAGCCGTAACCCACAGCTGTAATATGTATAATAATATAATATTATAATGATGGTACATGCAAGCCTCCTCCAGTTGTAAAGCCACTGGTATGTTAACGGACTTGTCAGACTTGATTGTTGATGGGTTATAAAAGAGAATGGGCCCCCCAAACCACTTTCTTGGAAGTAGTAATATAATATTATACTGTAATTATTGCTGTAATAAAGTACTATATAATATTGTAATGACTGATACCCACAGCTGTAATATACCTATAATAATATAATATTACAATGATGATCCTAGCTTAAAAAACAGTGAGCACGGGAGTATTAAAAAATGTATATACATATATTATATGAATAAAAAATTAAGGCACAAATTTCCCTGTCTTCCACAGATCCGTCTTCAACCTTTGTAAACTTCAAACCAGAGATAACCAGGACTTCAAACCAGAGAACCAGGGAGCTTTGCAGAGTGTCCGATTCAAAAATAGAGTGTCCGACACGAGTCCCATGTCCGTATCGTGTTGTGTCGACACGGACACTCCCACCAATTATGGAGAGTACAGGTAACACAGTTCTCAGGTAGCCTAATATCCCTCTTAGGCCTTTCTCTAGCCACTCTATATTGCTGCAACTGTGCATCTCCCTCAGCCCGAAATTGCACTTGCTTGTGAGTCGACCGAACAGGACTATCCTCTAACTGAACCTCTACATGCTCCACCTGCTCACTGACACCCCGAGCTTTCCCTGGATCAACTACCTCCTTCTGCGGAGTAAACACCGCAGACTCATGAAAGGACACATCACTGCTAACAAGTATCTTCTTTCCCGAAGCCTCTGGGCACCATAATCTGTATCCCTTGACCCCAGATTGATAACCAAGAAATATGCATTTCTTAGCCCTCAATTCAAGCTTCCCCTCATTCACATGAGCATATGCTAGACACCCAAATATTATCAGATTCTTGTAACTAGCAGGAGAACTAGACCATACCTTCTCTGGAGTCTTACAGTCGATAGCAGTCGATGGAGACCGGTTCACCAACTAACTAGCTGTAGAAACAGCTTCAGCCCAAAACGCTTTGTCTAACCTTGCATTGGACAACATACACCGTGCCCTCTCCAATAGCATTCTGTTCATCCATTTTGCAACTCCATTCTGCTGCGGAGTCTTCCTCACTTTGTGGTGTCTCATAATCCCGTGAATCTTGCAGAACTCATTAAATTCTCCATCACAAAATTCTAAGCCATTGTCTGTCCTCAAGCGCTTAACCTGTTTTCCTGTCTGCTTCTCAATCAAGGTCTTCCTTGAGCCTCATTCTTTTGCTTCAGAATATAAACCCAAACTTTTCGAGAAAAGTCATCAATCAGCGTCATCATATATCTACCACCACCATGTGAAGTAACCTGAGAGGGACTCCAAACATCAGAATGAATATAATCCACCGTACCATTGGTCTTGTGAAATCCTGTACTGAACTTCACTCTACACTGCTTCCCGAAGACACAATGCTCACAGAAATCCTGCTTCCCAGTTTTCTGACCACTAACAAACCCTGCTTACTCAGAGCATCCATCCCCCTCTCACTTATATGACTAAGCCGCATATGCCACAATCTGGTAGTATCTGAATCCAAATCCGAGGACGATACAACAATTGAACCCGTGATTGTGCTACCCTGTAGAGCATTTAAACCATGCTTCTTCTGTCCCTTCATCACCATAAGAGCACCCTTGGAAACCTGAATGACTCCACCTTCAGCCTTATAAGTGCACCCGATGGAATCCAGCGTACCCTAGGAAATCAAATTCTTTCTCAATCCTGGTACATGCTTGACATCAGTCAGTGTTCTCACTATGCTATCATACATCTTGATTCGAACTATACCGATACCTACAACCTTGCACGCCGCATCATTCCCCATCAGAATTTCCACTCCATCAATAGATCGATAAGAGGTAAACCAATCCCTGTTTAGACAAGCATGAAACAAGCAACCCGAATCAAGAATCCACTTATCGCAAGAGCTGCCGACTAAAATTGTGAGAACATTACCACCATCTGAATCATTACCCTCTGCAACATCCACACTTTCAATTTCAAAGGATTTTACCTTTCCCTTCTTACGCTCCGGACAATCCTTTTTGAAGTGCCCTTCCTTGTGACATATGAAGCATCTCAACACCTTTGTTTTGTTCTTAGACTTAAAACGACCTTTGCTGCTAAACCCTCCCTTCTGATTCGTTCTCCCTCTAACAAATAACCCCTCTGACGAACTTTCTGTATTGCCCTTAAACGTTCTTTCCTGCAACTCCTTAGAATTCAAAGCTGCCTTCACGTCTTCCATGGACAAGGCAATTCTGCCATACATCATTGTATCGACAAAGTTCTCATACGAGGGTGGTAGAGACCACAACAGAATAATAGCCTGATCTTCATCCTCTATCTTGACATCGATATTATTTAAGTCCATGATGATACTATTTACCTCGTCAAGATGGTCTTTTAGAGACGAACCTTCGTGAATCTGAAGAGTGAACAACCGTTTCTTTAAATATAAGCAATTTGCAGGAGATTTCGTCATATACCGGGACTCCAACTTCTGCCACAACCCATCCGCTGTAGTCTCTCCAGCAACCTCTCACAGAACCTCTTTACTCAAGCACATAAAAATCGTACTGTTTGCTTTCTCTGTAACCCCATCTTTGTCCTTGATCTTTTCTGGCAGTGCATTATTCCCTTTCAGCTCCTTGGATAACCCTTGTTGAACCAACAAAGCCTGCTTCCTAACCCATAACAGGTTGCAATCGTTTCTGCCGTTAAACTTCTCGATTTCCAGAAACTTGGACGATATCCCTGCTTCGAATCGAAAGCTCTGATACTAGTTTGTTATGACAAACGCAACGAACCCAAGTTGAATCAAGAATCACGATAGAAGAGACATAGGGCTAAAGAGAGAGCCAAAAAAGGATCTTTCGTGTATCATCCTGCATAATCTATGTGGTTCGGCAACAACCTACGTCCACAGTCGAGATCCGGCGAAAGTTTTCACTGTGTGTAAAATCGGAGATTACAAGATTTCAGCCCCACTCTGTTCTTGTACGAATTCCAGAGTCTCTCTCCCTCAATCTCTTAAGTCTCAACCCACAACATATGTACCTATATATATATATATTTTGGGATAAGTAACAAATGTGCCTATTTATAGAGTTACAAACATAATTCCTTAAAGGCCAAAACTTTCCAAATAAGAAATTACCTAATAGAATACAACTCTAAAAAAGAATCCTAATTAGAATAGGAATTTGAGACACAATTTCCAATAATTAATCAGACCCTTAGAAGATCGAGGCATTATCCAAAGCATACCAAATAAGCTAAATATAAGGTTCCAACAGTCGTACGCCACGGGACAATGTAGGAGGATATGATCCACAGACTCACCATCTCGTTTGCAAAGGCTACACCAATTAACAATATTGTTGCCTCTCTTCCTCAAGTTGTTAAGCGTCAAAATCTTACCCCATATGGCAGTCCATACAAAGAATGCCACTCTAAGTGGAGCCTTAGAGCGCCATATGGTCTTCCATGGAAAATCAAGGCAAATGAAGTTGGAGAGGCATAGAAATATGGACCGGACATCGAATCTACCACGGGTGAGGGGACCCACAAAAGATCATCACTACCTTTGCCAACTGCCTCCTGCTGATACAATATATCCAAAAGAACACATACCTCGTCCTTCTCCCAATCCTAAAAAGAACGCCTAAAATGCATGTCCCAAGTAATCCCACTGTTATCAAGCCGATAATAGTTAGCTACGTAGACATGTCTATCGGCGGCAATACTATACAATCTGGGAAAGGTGCAAGATAACGGGTCACCACCATAAACCTCTCAAAATCGAACACATCTACCATCACAAACTTTGAATCTGATAAGGGAAGAGAAGACATCCCAACCCTTCCGAATGAATTTCCACACACCAACTCCTCCCGCAATAGAGACTAGATGAGCAGACCACTCTCCTCCCCAAAACGACATGAAACAATCATTCTCTAAGGGTGATGCCTTTCCCTGCCGAATCACCATAACCATTTGCCCAAGAGTGCTCGATTAAAGGGTATCATCCTCCGGATACCTAGACCACCCGACTTCATGGGCTTGCAAACTTGCTTCCACCTGACGAGATGGTACTTAAACTCCTCGCCCCTTCCGCCCCAGAGGAAATCCCTTTGGATCTTTTCAATCCTTTCGGCAACAGAGCATGGGATTTGGAACACAGGTAAGAAATAATTAGGAAGTCTTGAGAGTGCTCTTTATGAGAGTAACTTTCCCCCCCTTTGATAGATATTGCTTCTTCCACCTTGCCAATCTCTTCACATATCTATCGATCACAGGATCCCAACTCCCCACCCTCATAATAGAGGAGACCCCCAAAGGCAAACCCAAATAAGGAATAGGGAAAGAGCCCACCCCACACCCAATAACTGCGACTAAGGAGGAAATATCCTGGACATCCCCAACCGGTACAAGCACGCTCTTGGCTACATTGACCTTCAGCCCAGAAACCGCCTGAAAACAAACCAGAATGCACCTCAAATATCTAAGTTGAGACACGTCAGCATCACAAAAGACCAAGGTATCATCTGTGAACAGTAAATGCGAGATCTCTATTTGATGAGCTAGATCTCTGCCCACCCTAAAGCCCTTGATAAGATCGAGATCCTCTGCCCTCCTCATAAGTCTACTCAAGCCCTCCATGACGATGAGAAAAAGGAAAGACGACAAGGGATTTCCTTGTCTCAAACCCTGAGAACACCTGAAGAAACCAGTAGGAGACCCATTCATGAGAACAGAGAACTTTGCGGATGAAAGACATGTCTATCAATTTCTTCCATTTACTTCCAAACCCCATTCTCTGAATTAAGTACAGCAGGAAATTCCAATTAACGTGATCATAAGCTTCTTCAATGCCAAGTTTGCATAAAACTCCAGGGACACCGCTTCTCAACCTGGAGTCCACACATACGCTTGCAATAAGAACTGAATCTAGGATATACCGTCCTCCGACAAAAGCATTCTGAGAATCCTAAATAATCTTATCCAGAATATCCCTCATCCTAAGAGCAAGAACCTTGGCAATGAGCTTGTAAATGCAGCCTACTGAGCTAATTGGTCTAAAGTTTTTAATATCAGAAGCACCACCCTTCTTAGGGATGAGGGCAATGAAAGAGGCATTTAACGAATTCTCGAAGATGCTATGAGAATGAAACTCCTGGAAGGTACCCATCACCTCGTTTCTCACCACCTCCCAACTTTCCATCAGAAACCGCATAGTAAACCCATCTGGCCTCGGAGCTTTGTCACCATTGCAACTCGATAAAGCTTTTAGCACTTCTTCTTCGGAGAAAGGGACCTCAAGCCCATCTCTATCCAACTTAGCAATAGCATCAAAATGAAGGTCTTCAAGCCTAGGTCTCCCATCCTAATGGCTCGGTGTATAGCTTCTAGTAAAAGGAGACGATCCCACTGTGCATCTCTTCCTCCCTCCACAACTCCAGACCATCCACCTGGATTCGCCTTATGTGATTACTCCTTCTGTGGGCATTAGCAAGCCTATGGAAAAATTTCGTATTATGATCTCCCTCTTTAAGCCATAAGGCCCGAGATTTCTAGTGCTACGAGATCTCCTCCATACTAGCAATCTCAGCAAAAACCGCCTGGCAAGAAGCTCTCTTAGAGCGTAGAGACTCCACATCCTGACCAGCCTCTTCAAGACGATCAATCTCAGAAAAACCAGCTAGGACTCTATTCTTCCTCCATTCAAGATTCCCGAACACCTCCTTATTCCACCTCTTAAGCTCGATTTTGAGAGCCCTTAGCTTCCTAGCTAACACAAAACTGGAAGAACCTGTAATCGTTGCCTTTTTGGAGAATATTGATTATCGTTTTCTTTGAGTCTCTCTCTGTATTCTATTGTTTCTCTCATTTCTGTTCTTGCTTTTCTCACCCATTCAGTCTATCCTGCCTATCTATTCACTCCGTTCTCTCCCCTTTCGTCTATTTTCTCATCCCTTCTTCTAGTCTATCTATTCTTCTATTTTCTCATCCCTTTCTTTCTTTCTGGTTACTTGTAGTGCGTCAGTCACATTCTCTAAAAGGTGTCGAGCACAACTTTGATAGTAGGTGTTTGATCCTTTTGTTCAGTTTTTATACAAATCTATGTCATACTAGACTAGATATATGACAGAATTAGTTTTTTTTTTAATCTATTTTGTGCACATTTTTGCTTGAATTAGATAGACATATGTCTGTAACTTTGTATGTATTTAATGGATTTTGAAATGCTTTTAATTTATAAATGATCTTATTTAAAATTTTCATTGCATTAAGAATTAAGACTTTTATTATAAACACACACACTCTTATATATATTACAATCTATATATATATATATTTTAAATTAATCTCCCCCCCCCCCCCCCCCCCCGGCCCGCGCGGGCGAGAATATATCCTTTATTTTATTTTATATAAAACACTGAAAGTGGTAATGCGAAAGAGAGATGATACATAATCTAAACAAAAAAACACTGAACACTGAACTTTCAAGAACATACTACCGTAGTCAAAGTAGAAACACTAGTGAAGGAAGATTATGAGTCTTGTAAACCACTTGAGTTGAGCTGTAGAAAGCCGCGAAATACTCACGTTTGGCTTATCCTTGCCTTATGAAGCATATCCCTAGCATTATCAGTGCCAAATCATACATCAAAAGTTTGCCTGGACAAAGAGACAAGCCTTTTGAGTCTGACTCATTAAACTGCAAACCTTTTTATTACCTTTTAAAACCTTGTTGATCAGTTTAATGCAGATGTTTGGCATGATATGTCTTTTGCTACTAATTTGTAATCCTTTTGAGTCACATCATAATTATGATATATGAATTTGTCCTGTTGTCGTCGTTATGTTTTTATCTTTATTGGATGTGTTACTTTTGAGGTTTGGCTATATATCATTTACCATACATTTACAGTTTCAAACTCGCTTAATAAATAATTTTGCTTGTTGTCACAATTTTTATTTTTCCTGGTGAAATCTTGAAAATTTATCTTTATGTAAATAATTAAGGTTGTTTTGTGCTCTTAATATTTTGTTTCTTTATTATATATCTTCTGGAAAGATATTCCTTAAAATGCTCTTTTTCGAAATCACTCTTCTATCAGCAAAAAGAAAAAAAAAAAAAAAAAATGTCTCCCTACCTTAGAATATATCCTTTATTTTATTTTATACAACACTGAAAGTGGTAATGCGAAAGAGAGATGATACATAATCTAAGCAAAAAAATTTCATTAATTTTAGAACTTTCACTAACATACTACCATAGTCAAAGTAGAAACACTAGTAACACTTCGATAGAAATTTGATCATGTGAAGATTGTACATAGAGATGCAAATGACACAAGACGTGGCTCGGGAATCAAACATGGTTATTATTGTTAGTATTAAATTTTGTTTGGACAAAGAGAAACATGTTATATAACCACATGATAAAAGAAACTAGCCTAAATTTTAAAATTGAAGGAAGATTATGAGTCTTGTAGACTGCTTGAGTTGAGCTGTAGAAAGGCACGAAGTACTCGCGTTTGGCTAATCCTTGCCTTATGAGGCATATCCCTAGCATTATCACTGCCAAATCATACATCAAAAGTTTGCCTGGACAAAGAGACAAGCCTTTTGAGTTTGACTCATTAAATTGCAAACCTTTTTATTACCTTTTAAAACCTTGTTGATCAGTTTAATATAGATGTTTGGCATGATATGTCTTTTGCTACTAATTTGTAATCCTTTTGAGTCACATCATAATTATGATAAATGAATTTGTCCTGTTGTCGTTGTTATGTTTTTATCTTTATTGGATGTGTTACTTTTGAGGTTTGGCTATATATTATTTACCATACATTTACAGTTTCAAACTCGCTTAATAAATAATTTTGCTTCTTGTCACAATTTTTATTTTGTCCTGGTGAAATCTTGAAAATTTATCTTTATGTAAATAATTAAGGTTGTTTTGTGCTCTTAATATATTGTTTCTTTATTTTATGTCTTCTGGAATGATATTCCTCAAAATGCCCTTTTTCGAATCACTCTTCTATCAGCAAAAAAGAAAAAAAAAAAAAAAAATGTCCCCCTACCTGAGAATACATCCTTTATTTTTATTTTATACAAAACACTGAAAGTGGTAATGCGAAAGAGAGATGATACATAATCTAAACAAAAAAATTTCATTAATTTTAGAACTTTCAAGAACGTACTACCATAGTCAAAGTAGAAACACTAGTAACACTCCGTTAGAAATTTGATCATGTGAAGATTGTACATAGAGATGCAAATGACACAAGACGTGGCTCGGGAATCAAACATGGTTATTATTGTTAGTATTAAATTATGTTTGGACACACAGAAACATGTTATATAACCACATGATAAAAGAAACTAGCCTAAATTTTAAAATTGAAGGAAGATTTTGAGTCTTGTAAACTGCTTGAGTTGAGCTGTAGAAAGGCATGAAATACTCACATTTGGCTAATCCTTGCCTTATGAGGCATATCCCCAGCGTTATCACTGCCAAATCATACATCAAAAGTTTGCCTGGACAAAGAGACAAGCCTTTTGAGTTTGACTCATTAAATTGCAAACCTTTTTATTACCTTTTAAAACATTGTTGATCAGTTTAATGTAGATGTTTGGCATGATATGTCTTCTGCTACTAATTTGTAATCCTTTTGAGTCGCATCATAATTATGATAAATGATTTGTCCTGTTATCGTTGTTATGTTTTTATCTTTATTGGATGTGTTACTTTTGACGTTTGGCTATATATTATTTACCATACATTTACAGTTTCAAACTCGCTTAATATATAATTTTGCTTCTTGTCACAATTTTTAATTTTCCTGGTGAAATCTTGAAAATTTATCTTTATGTAAATAAATAAGGTTGTTTTGTGCTCTTAATATTTTGTTTCTTTATTATATGTCTTCTGGAAAGATATTCCTCAAAATGCTCTTTTTCGAAATCACTCTTTTATCAGCAAAAAGAAAAAAAAATGTCCCCCTACCTGAGAATATATCCTTTATTTTATTTTATATTATTCTGATCTAGTTTATTTTAAGGAAATTGTTTTCTATAATAGATGAAGCTTTCATTTTTGATATTCAAGCATGACATTTTCTTTGTTGAAAAATGCACAGTGAAGATTCTGGTGATGAATTGGAAGCTCTAGATTAATATGACTTTTTCGGACAAGGCAGATCAGAAGGCGGTTATTGATTCAGCCGCATGGTTGTTCAATGTCGTTACTTCTGTTGGAATTATTATGGTCAATAAAGCCTTAATGGCTACATATGGTTTCAGTTTTGGTACGCTACTTATGACACTCCTATTCAAAATAATTGTTTAATTCCTGTCATTTTTTGTTTGTCTAACACATTACACGTTCTGTCTTATTTTTTATTTTATTTTATTTTATGTATATATTTTTTGTGATATTGTTCGTTTTATGCAATTCAGTGGTCTGTGTTCTTCCAAACTGTTTGCAGAAAGGGATAGAGAACTCAATTGGATGAGGTTACTCAGACCATGTCCTACAGTGATACAAAGAGAAATAGAGAACTCAATTGGAAAAGAAGTTTAGATGTATGCTTACTAGTTACGGCCTTTAATAGTTCCATTGATGAGGATTAAGAAGTTCGTAAGAAGAGAAAAAGCCCTTAATCCAACTTTTGCTCGAAACTTTAGCGAAGGCAACTAAAGTTGCATTGGTTCATCGACTAATCACATATTCACATACCAATCAAGTGGACCTTTTTAAACACTAACCAATTATTTTTCTGTAGTGTTTGCTCAATTTTAAGAAACTTCTAGAAACCATCTTAGCTAGGATCCTTACTCCTGTCTAATTCAAAGACTTGCTTGACTTCTTCCGTTCTAAGGCATTTTAATCCAAGAATGCATTCTCTGATTAGGGTTCTAAAATCTAAACCAATCATTCCTGCTGAGTTTTGTAGCTAAATATGTCAATGAAACAGTAATCAATCAGCTTATGTTGGACTCACTTCCTATGTTACATTGACTTGAGATGGATGTTGGTTTCTGTTATGTGTCTAGACGTCTGCTAATTATTCAAATTGTTTAATATTATGGTATACTACATAATATGGTGTCAAACATAAGCATTTCACTCACTTTGAAGCAACCAATATAGGCACAGTAAGAAAATTGTAATTATAATTACATATTAAGCTTGTCGGATGCATATACTAGACATGCCGGACACATCCCTTGCGCATTACCTTATCATCTCATATTCTATACTAGTACTTGATGCATTTAAAAGAGTCCATCTCACATATAATAGTTCCTCTTAGGTGCTTCCACTACTTCCCTTCTATAGCTTACAAGGTTCTAAACATTGGTTCTATAGCATGTATAGGTCTGCCCTAGGAGGCACGGACACTCCAAAATGGGCAAAGAATCCGTGTCCGACACGTGTCGGACACGGACACGCGTCGGACACGCCCCGACACGTGTCGGACACGCCAAAAAACGTGTCTGGAATTTTTTTGTTTTTTTTAATTTTCAGACACGGCTCGGACACGGCACGGACACGGCTCAAACAGCTCGGACACGGCTCAGACAGCTCGGACACGGCTCGGACACGGCTCAGACACGGCTCGGACACACTTTTCTGGAATTTTTTTTTTTTTTTTTTAAATTTTTAATGCTGATATGTTAAATTTTTTTTTTTTTTTAAATTTTTTAATGCTGATATGTTCTATTTTTTGTTTTGTACTACCCTAAAGATGCTGATATATATATATACTAACCTAAAGATGCCACAATTCGCCGTGTCCGTGTCCTAAAGATGCTGATATATATATATACTAACCTAAAGATGCCACAATTCGCCGTGTCCGTGTCCTAAAGATGCTGATATATATATATACTAACATATCAGTGATATATATATATATATATTCCAACCTAAACATATCAGTGTTTTTTTTTTTAAAATTATTAATGCTGATATATATATATATATATACTATTCGCCGTGTCCGTGTCCTAATTTTTTTGGATTTGCCGTGTCACCGTGTCCGTGTCGTGTCGTATCCGTGTCCCGTATCCATGTCCGTGCTTCTTAGGGTCTGCCTACAAATGGAAATACTTTGAAAAATGCAAAAGAAATTATCTTTTTCCTTTTTCTTGAATTGCTGATGTATATGATACAAGACCATACAGATGCATAATGAAGTCATGTACTCGTATAATTACTTATGTTGGAGAACTTATATATCCATGCACATGGTAACACAATGATGTGGAATTGAAGTGTAAAGTTTAAAAAGAGTTGGACCTAAAGTGAAGATTAAATGGGACACCAATTATAATTGTTTCATGGATGTTCTTATTTGGCAACAGTGGGAAATTTTCCTCCCAATCATCTGTTAACAAAAACTAATCATCTGCATGTACTAAATTTTCCAGTTAATACTGAAGATTCTAAAATGGAAATCTAAGTCTTACTAGAGTTAAAAAGGTCCCTACAAACTCATTTTTTGTGACTGCTTTTGTGTTTTTTGTTATATTGGATGAATGTCCATGAGGATAGAGAGATTGAAGCGGATGTAGTGTATAAAACTAAGGTTGCATGAATTAAGCAGATGTTGTATGATTTCATAATACCTGATAGAGAAACAAAAGTTGATAGTTTGTGGAACAAAATGCTGGGCAGATTAGAAACCTGTTGATGTTGAGATGGACGAGTTAACGTGTGCGTGTAAAGAAAAAGATTTTATACTTGTGAGAAGGTTGAGGTAGGACATGTTGAGGACATGGTATTCGCATAAGATTGGTTGGTCAATGTGATGAATATCAGACCACAGTTTTAAGGATAATGAATTAAGTTTAAAGAAGGATCATTACCCACTTTGGTCCCTATTAATCGAGGCTATTGGTGGGACAGATTGAATACAGACCCCTAACATTTGACATTTTTTGCACAAAGTGTCTGCTCTGAGGATTTAAACCTATGTTGTCACGCTTGACAATCTGAGCATTTTATCAATGCACCAGGCAATGATCCCAGTAATGAATCAAGTGGAGGTCAGAATTATAAGAGTAAGGTTGATACCATTGTGTCAAGATTGTGAGAAGAGACATGAGGCTTATGATAAGATGAATGTCTAGATAAAGTTGAATGTGAAATCGAATTACGTTGTCCACCCCATGCAAGGGCGTAATGCTTTATATCCTTTGTTGCTGTCAGTGATGTAATTAAAAATTTACTCCAGAGGGTGCTATTTTTGATGAGCTAGAAGGAGAATTTTGCACGGTCACAAATGCAAATTTTCCTTGCTAATTCACTGGCGTCTGTTATAAAGAACCCTAATTTTTCGTTATTTAGGGTTAATATTGGATTTGAGTTATGGGGTTTTGGTTTTAAATGACTATACACTGAAAAGAGCCTCGGGTGGCTATTACCTTTTAGACTGGAAGCTGAAAAAACAATAACAACGGTAAAGACTAAAGAGGTAAGGGGGGTTTAATGAAAATATATGTGCAAAATTAAAATAAAAAGAAATTGATTGGGGCAACTGCCCCCACTAAGTCCCACATGGCTCCATCCTTGGTTTCTCATATATTGTAATGGGATTGCACTTGAGGATGCCCTTACTTGAGATTTACACAACTTGATGTTTGCATAGTGCTTTTTGACATGCGGTAATAGCCATATACAATGGCCTTCCTTCCAAGTTATTTATTTTTTCATGGTGACAACTACTGCATTGTTATCATATTTGGAGGAAAGGAAAACATAATTCTTCCTATTACATGCGCACATGTCAAGTTGCTGGAATTCTGAAAATTGATGCGTTTCTATCTGCAAGAGATGGATGCTCGGTATACGTGGAACTATTATTCCTTTTCTAATTGTGGCCCAATCCATTTGCTTTAGATCCTTAAAAGAGTCTCTTTACCGGGCATGTACACATACTGGGTATTGTTAGTACTGCATCGAAGAAAAAAAAAAAAAAAAAAAAAAAAAATCGAAGTACTGCTTGCACTGCCCGGTGAGCCAGAACATTTGTATCTCATGCAATTTTTTTGAAGTTGTTTTGATGGTTTGTTCCGGTTTACTCTTGGAATCTGGTTTAGCTATTAAGGCTGAAATTGTAGCTTTAGAAGACCTTCACGAAGCTCAATGCATGGGTTCAAAAAATCGTGATAGGTGATGGAGATTGATGGTTCTTATAGGTTGGATGAGAAGTAGCTTCTTAGGGACTTGGCTTTAGGGTTGCTTCGTTCAGAAATCTATGATTTTGGAACTAGAATTAGATGGGTTCTTAGGGTGGTAAAACTGGGAAGTTGTCTCCCTAAAATAGGAGTTATAACTCACCTACAGTTTAGAGGCCACTTTTACCCACATTAGGGGTGGCTAGAGCTTAGTTCTTCTGTACTCTTGAGCCATCTCATGCTCCAGAATTTTTTTTTTGGGTTGTATTAGAAAGTGTTCAAAAGGGAACACAGCCCACAAAAACAAACGAGGACCAAATAGGGCCCTTAGCCTCTCAATGTGTCCAAAAAATCAAGTATCTCCCCCACAGATTTACAATTTCTTCCAAAGACCCAACAAAAAGGAGAACTAATAATAGAGAATTTCAGTGCCCCAACAGGAGTCTCCTTCCCATCAAAGGGTCTCCTATTCTGTTCCCTCCACAAACACCCCCGAACACACAAGGGCGCCGCCCTCCAAAATTCACGGGGCGTGGGACTCACTATACACCCCCTCCAAGCCTCAATAATGTCTATCGATGACCGGGGCATAACCCACTGAACTCCAAACAATGCCAAAATCAGTCCCCAACTATCCCTAGCAGCCTAGCCGCAGGGCAATGTAACAGGAGATGATCAACCGACTATTCAGCCTTCTTACACATGCAACACCAATTGACAACAATCTGTCTCCTCCTCCTCAGGTTGTCGAGAGTCAGAATCCTCCCCAGAACTGCTATCCAAGAGAAAAAGGTGGCAAGGTGGCCTTTGTGCGCCAAACTGCTTTCCACAGGAAAGCATGCCTTGGGGCATCCGAAAGGGCTCTATAGAAGAGTGCACATCAAACCTCCATTGAGAAGAGGGCCATCTCATGCTCTCCTCTTTCTGTCTTTCTTGTTTCTTATTATAGGAAGCCTTATGTCCTCCTCATATATCTCTTTCTCCCTAATAATTTCTTATTTTATTTTCTGTCAGGAAAAGGAAAAATGGTTATATAAGAGCACCCACACTTGGAACAATGATTCTTGCTCATTGAAGGATGCCTTATCTTTCTTGTGTATCTCTGTCTCCCTATTAGAAGTTTTGTGTTTGCTGTCAAGAAAAGGAAAAAAATCTTAAAATATGAGCACCAATGCTTGGAACAATGAGTTACCATTCTTATTAGTGCAAAAGATGTGTTGGCAATTTTTTCTATTAGCCAATAAACCATCACATGGCGCAATTCCAGGATTATATAAAATATAAAGTAATGTGAAGTTAAATTTAACTGAGAACATAGTATAAGCACACCAGAATGTAAGTCAACAAAGGTACAAAGAACATTGAAGAAATCATGCCACCCCTTTAATTATTTTAAATTAACCATTCCAGTGTTTTTTTTCAAAAAAATAAAATCAAATCAAAAGATGTGATTGAGCCTAAATTAAGTCCAATTATTTTTACCTAACCATGATATCTGATCCAAAATGAACCTTCAAGGATCAACGAGGGGGTTTTGTCCCTTGTAATTGTAGAATTACTTTTGGTAGTTTCCCTAGCTCTCAGGGAAGTCTATCGTTGTCATTTTTGAATGTCATCACTTCCAAACTAAAGAATGTCCATAAAAACTCATCGATTTAAATGGTATCAATCATATAATATCAACAATGATGACAGTCCAAATTTAGGGATGCAAATTTGTGTTTTTGTTCTTATCTTATTTTTTGCTGCTGAATTAGATCTTGAATCACATTGTGTTTAGAAATTACCAGTCTTAGATGGCAAATTAATATGCCGTTAAATATGTTGACACAATGTTATTTCATTTTGTTGAACTGCAGCTACAACTTTAACCGGTCTGCATTTTGCCACAACCACCTTGATGACTGTTGTTCTTAGATGGCTGGGTTATATTCAACCTTCCCATCTACCATTAACTGAGCTTCTGAAATTTGTTTTGTTCGCAAACTTCTCTATCGTGGGAATGAATGTGAGTTTAATGTGGAATTCTGTGGGATTTTATCAGGTCAGTTTCGGAGAATTATAGTTGCTCTCTTGCTGTCATAGAGATGTCCAGAGTTTTCCTTTTGAAAAATAAAGTGTCGAGTTATTATTTATCTTTTCCTTTGGGAATTTCTTGTCAGATTGCGAAGCTGAGCATGATTCCTGTATCTTGTGTCCTGGAAGTTGTTTTGGATAAGATGCGATACTCGAGGGACACTAAGCTTAGCATAACATTAGTTCTCCTTGGTGTTGCAGTCTGCACTGTTACTGATGTGAGCGTCAATGCCAAGGGTTTTATTG
The DNA here is from genome assembly GCF_030987335.1 of Cornus florida. NCBI lineage: Eukaryota > Viridiplantae > Streptophyta > Magnoliopsida > Cornales > Cornaceae > Cornus > Cornus florida. The sequence continues at coordinate 71,541,042 of NW_026775577.1, forward strand.
CTGCCCTTGTGGCAGTTTGGAGCACTTCTCTGCAGCAATATGTAAGTTATCTTTCAGTGGACCTATGCTCTTACCTAGGGATGTCGGTGGGAAATATTAACTGAGTAAGATGCTGTGTCATGGTCCTAATGGTAAAGGTGTAGGCATTTTGAATAATTAGGCTGGGCCAGTTTTGGGTCAATTATTTTAAGCTTGTTTAGGGTTTGGGGAAGGTTAAGCATATTTTGCTAGTTTAATTTTATTTTTATGTACTTGTTGGTATATTCATCTGGTGAGAAACTCCATCTTGCTCCAATTCATAATGGGATAGAATGTAATCGGGTTTCTTTTGTCTCGGAATCTGCAATTTTTTTTAAACCTGAAAATGTTTAGGGTTTCCTTGTACCAGTATTGTTAAGTAAACCTCTGTAAAATCCCTTTGTCAGGATGAAGATATAGATCATACAATGATTCTTCTGTAATTGTCGACTGTCACGCTTTTCTGATTGTACTTCCCTTCATTTCTGTGTGCAGTATGTACATATGCTTCAACGAAAGTATTCACTAGGATCTTTCAACTTATTAGGGCATACTGCTCCAATACAGGCTGCATCCCTGCTGCTACTAGGGCCCTTTCTGGACTATTGGTTGACAAATAAAAGGGTTGATGCCTATGAATATAGTTTCGTATCTGTGGTAAGTATATTGGTTGTATGAAAATCCAAGTTGACATAATGAAGTACACTTTATTAGCTTTATATAGTATGGGAAAGTTTGAGCTCGCACATTTAGGATCACATGCATTCCAACATGGCACATTTCTTTCGATTACCTTGTGTTTTTTTCATGCATATTCTTATATCACAAATCATTACATTTTCTTGTGGTGATGCATGCACTAATAGGCTTCTGATCATGCCCATGATTATATTTCACTTTCATCCTTGCATCACTGTTTTTGGCATGTTGCAATACACATTGTGCAATATAATTCATGTTTCAAGTGTACAATATGATATATGATAGGGAAATGATCCAGTGTACAGCGTTTATTTGTTTTTTGTGTAAAGAATCGTTTACCAACTGTACACCTTGCCATTCTGCTCTAGCGTGCACTATTTTTGCGTTTCTTTAATTAAATATATATTTTTTGAGACCATGAGAATATTATTTTTTCTTAATAAATTGTATTTTTCTATAAAAAAATTGAACTTTTTGAAGCTTTTAATAGCTAAGGTGGATTTTTTATTGGCGATTCTTCTATGTACTCATGATCCTACTCTCCTAGATCTTTTTTTTTTTTTTTTTTTGACAATTAGGTCCCACCCTCCTAGATGACGCAGTCAATTGCCTTCGTAAATGGGATATTACATATTGAGATCTCGTTAATTGAGGGTATATAGTCGTAACATTTGACATTATCTACGCAAACATGTTGCTCTTAGACTTGAATTCTCGTTCTCATGCTTGACAACCGGAGCATAATTTCAATCACAGTGGAATAAGAAAAAAAAAGTGAGAAAAAAAGAAACACCCTCAGAAGTGTTTTACTTTTTCAAACGGATGCCATGTATCAAGTAATGATGCCTTGGTAATTGGTATCCATTTTCTCATCAAAAGTTCACATGCATGACGCCATTATATGTAAAGCACGAAGATGCACAGAACAAACTTATCTGTACTTGTATATATATCTAGGTACTTTTTACTTGGTATCCATGTTATTTCTTGTTTGTTGACTGCTGCTAATGATTTGGGTTTCGTTGTTCTGTGCAGTTGCTCATGGTCATATCATGCACCATTGCTATTGGGACCAATCTCAGCCAATTCATCTGCATTGGAAGATTCACGGCAGTATCCTTCCAAGTGCTTGGCCATATGAAGACTGTTCTTGTCCTGATTTTAGGATTCATTTTCTTCGGGAAAGAGGGTCTTAATCTGCAATTAGTTCTAGGTATGATCATTGCAATAGCAGGAATGATTTGGTATGGGAATGTTTCATCTAAGCCCGGAGGAAAAGAACGTTTGAACTATTCGACTCCAATCAACAAACCTCTGAAACAGAATGGATTATCCGAATCCAGTGAGCTTGACGAAAAAGTCTAATTTACTGTAATATAGAAATATAGCAAAAGAGGAGCATTCAGTTCAGATAATTTGAGAAGCCCCTATACAATGAAAGGTCAGATTCATTATATGTTAAAGCTCAAACTATTGTTTCTTTATTTACAATTTTATATCATTCAAAGTTGTAAATATCAGTTCTTGAATTATTTGAGTAAATAAATACTGTTGAATATGGTGCAAGTTACCTATGGAATTTGGCACTTGAGCATGATGTGCTCGTCGGGTAAGGGACCCTAGTTTGTGGTCCTCTTCCCAGATTTGAATATCTTATTATGTGTTTCCAACTATATGAATTATGGAATGGGACAATTACTAGTTTACCCAACACGTGTGCCATATATTACCAAAAGCCCAACTTTCCCGTACTTGCACTTCAGTTTAAGGAAAAATGAGAGGAAAGCAATAAGGATTTCAAAACAAAACCATATTGCTGTGCTGTTTTACCAGTCTTGAAGTGAATGAATTAGGAAGCATGAAAAAAAAAGAAAAAGAAAAAACAGTGCACTTCTTTTCAAGAACCAAAATGGCATCCATCTAACTTCTTATTTTCTCCTGCTAGTTTGTAGCCTTCTCACATGTAAAATCTCTCTCTAGACTTGAATCTTTCTCCAACTCAAATTGTTTTCTTCATTCTCTAGATCTACAAATATATGCATTTAGAGCTTTAGACTCTAATATACGGTGTGTGTGTGTGTGTGTAGCCTGCATAGACTCGTCTATATATTATATATAATAAAGGTTGGGACTGTTGTCCTATACATTGTCTTGTTCATTGTGTGTATTGTGGTGTAGTGGCTGAGTGTTGCAGAGGCAAAAAAGTTAGGCAAGCCGAGCATGGAACAATGAAAGCAACTAATTGTGAATTAGTGATTAGTTTTGATATTGGGTATTTTTCCTTCTTATTTGATTTTTGTTGGGGTTTTGTAATATATAAATGCGTTGGTAGTCGACTAATTGTCCCACGTCCAAATTGCATTTGAGATGGAGTAATTCTCATGAAATGGTTGGAAATGATCCAAATCCATTTAAGTTGAATTGAACATTTTTATCTTAGAAGTAGATTTGTAATAGAAAAAAGAAAAATGATATGTCATCCTGTTAGGGAAATAGAAGTTATAAAATTTTTTAGAGGAATTTTCAAATAAAGATTTTGATTTATGTATAGAGATAAGTTTTATGCATGAAGAAGATGATAATCCATTCATTTAGAGTTAATAAATTTACATCAAGGTTTGAGGAAACCTTAAATCTATCATTTAAAATAAATATTTTCACTTATTGTAAATCCCTTAACTGGATGCATTTTCTTTGGATTTCCATCATTTTGGTAGTGATATTGCCTTTAGGAATCACCCATAAACCTCCATGAATGACCTTGGGGACAAAGTTTGTGGGAGCCTCATCAATGAGAACACTAACCATAAAAATAATATTTTTTTTGTCTTCTAAAATTATGCACTGTCTTCCAAAATTATGCACAAGGGACTAACCTCAAAAAAAATACATGGACCCCATGTATATTTAGTCAAAATAAAAATGAAGACAATATATTTCTCGGTCTCTAAAATTTACGTGATATCTCAAATATAATGGGCCTCCAATATCAAGTTGGGCTATTTGTGAGAATTTCTTGGGCTTACTATTTTATTGGCTACAATGAATTAATAATTGGTCGGGTCCATTATACCATGGACCCAATTCAATTAATTCATAAATCAATTTATACTCCACTAAAATAAATTAATTGAACTCCAATTAAATAGTAAATAACCTCTAAGTCAATGTTGCATTTTGATCCCTCTATGCATAATTAGTTATCGAATAAATAAAGCCATCAATCCAACTACTAAATTAATATATTTATTTTGGTACCTTTGATTATTTCTGGTTTGATCACAATAAATATTTGTTTGACAAAAATAATAATTTAGTAAATAAATACATAGAAAATCATTTTGTCTAAAACACACGAAGGCCTTCGAATTTACTTTGTGATAAAGCAGAATCAATACAAAATAAATATAAGTAGCAATGATACAAATATTTAATTACATAACTACCTAAAGTGTCGGTATTTGGATTCCGAAGAATCCACTGCACAAATCAAAGTAATTTACTAATTAACAAAAGAGTCTATACTTCTCTCATGCTTAAGAATCAAATGCCATGTCAGTGATAGAAAACAATTGCATACGACGGCTCTCGCAATATATTTCAACCTAAAGCGGATCTGGTTCAAGCTTTAATTAATTAAGAATTCATCCATAATTACCGACTATGAACTATTTATAATTACTATTTATGTTCATGCATTGATCGTTACGACATATATATAAATATCTCTTGTAATCAAGTGGACACTATCAATTCTATAATGAATCGAAACATAATACATTGAATTCACCAATTGTATAAAGCATAAATATATCATTTCATATTTACTAGGAATATATGTTACTTTTTTTTTTTCATAATTATATATGTTACTTTAATTCAAATAGAAATTCGCTATGCCAAGACATATAAATCTTAACAATCTCCCATTTGCCCTCATAGCCAATTCAAATCACATCTAACTCCCATGTTATCCAGGTGATGATCAAAACTATTGATCGATGACACATTTGTGAATGGATCAACAAAGTTGTGTTCCGATGCAATATTCTTAGCCATGAGTATATTTTTTTGTTGGACAATATCATGTAGGACATGATACTTCCTCTCAATTTACTTTGTTTCTCTATGGAGCCTTGGGTGATTGGTTTGGGCTATTTTTGCACTATTGTTACAGTATAGCTTGATAGGCAGACTAGTATGCTCCACAACCTCTAAATCAATGAGATCAAACCAAAAGGCTTCCTTTGCTGTCTTTAAGGCTGCAATGTACTCATGGTTGAGTCAGTAGTCGAAATCTGCTTTACACTCTATCAACTGATTTCCCTTTTATTGAGTGAACATACACCAAGTCATGGACCTCATAGTATCTACATTTGATTGAAAATTATAATCAACATACCTATGTAGGACCACATTATCACATCCATAAATGAGCATGAGATCATTGGTTCTCCTAAGGTACTTTATGATTTTTTTTTCACAGTAGACCAGTTATCAAGTTCGGGATTGGACTGATATCTACTGACTATCCCTATAGTGTAGCGGATGTCTTGTCTGGTATAGACCATGGCATATATGAGAATCCTTGTAATGTCCTCGATTTTTTGGATTTTTTTTTTGAATTTTTTTTTTGAATTATTTTTATGCATCGTTTTACGTGCCATGCGGGTCCCGAAGGCTGTTTTGGTCATTTTTCGAGTCAAGGGTTTTAGAAATGCATTTTTTTTTTTTTTTTTTAATTTTAAGTCAACTAAAGTTAACGGAACCACTTTTAGAATTTTTCAGAAGTCAGGACGATTTCCGGGCTCGGGAACTTCTCCCGGTTTTGTCATTTTAAGTGAAGGGCATTGTGGTCTTTTAAACATATATACATACACCTATATCCATTTTAAGTGAAGGCATTGTTGAAGATATTTACATAGATGGAGTTTCGATGGTTATAGATGGGCAAAAGGGTAAACCAACCAAAAGTAGTAGTCATCCACATGGTGACAAGTGTCAAGTTATGGACCACAAGTCAAATGTTGTTCAAACCATATATTTCCTTCTTCTTCTCCTCAGTAGAACCCCCCTTTCTCTATACACTCTCATTTTCTCTTTCTATATCTATATCCTTCAAGCTTGTAAGCCATAAATAAGAGGGTTAGAATGGGATTTTGGAGAAGGCCAAGAAGAGACTTCCATTACACTCAACGAGGGCCATCTTTTGAGACCAATCTTACTACTGGAGAGACTCGAAAATTAGGGATTCCTAAGGCCTTGTTTGGCTAACTTCTTTGAGGTAGGGGTTTTCTTAATGTTTTATACTTTGCTTCTCATTGAGTATATTGGTTGTTCATCTAGGAAAATTTATGTTTTAAATGCAAGGTTATGACTTGTTACTAGTTGGATAATGATGGCATGATATTATGTTCTAAGCATGCTTACATGAAATGAATAAGTGATTTTCTATGCTATATGAAAGATGCTGGCATGATTGAAATGATAAGAGTTGTATGAATAAGCATACTTGTTGTTGAGTGAGGTAGAAATGCCTTGATTATAGTTGATTAGCTATAAATACCATGCTTTTAGCTAAATTATGTAAGATGCCATGTTTATAGCTTTTGCATTATGAATGCCATGCCAATGCTATCATTGTTATATAAATGGAATTGAGGCTATGTTGATCTGAGAAGATGCATTTGCATTGCATGGCGGAAAAGAGAATGAGAAAGAGTTTGAAAGAAAGTTTTTATAAAAGGAGCCGGATTTAGTGAGTCCGATGCAAACTTGACCTAGAGGGAGTATGGTCCAGTGTGGGACGTGAAAAGGGTGATACTAGGCCCCAAATGGTTTTTGGATTTGGAACCAGGGATTGTTATCAATCTCGCTTCGGTAAAGTCGGTTAGCGGTTTTCAGTGTGAGTTTGGGTCGGTAGAGACAAAGGTCGGGGAGCATTGTGCATTTCATTTCATTTCTTACACAATTGCATTTGAGTTATGAGATTGATATTGATGAACTTGCTTTCATACTATAAATGTGCTAAGTACCTCTTTTGTCCCATTATGTGTTGTGTGACTCAAGGGAGTCCAAAGTTGACGCCTACTGAGCCTTCGTGCTCACCCTTTCCATTAACATTTTTCAGGTCCATGCAAAGGAATCAAATGAGATTCAATAACTTGTCGTGGGAGCATTGAAGAAATTAATTTGTTGCACTATAGATTTAGATCATGTAATCATTTTTTAATATATATTTCAAAGCATGTATTGATTTATATCTCAAATGGTGTAAATGAAACCCTTATTGGTTATATGAGTTATATTTGGTAATACATTTGAAATTTGTAATAATTCTGTATTGAAATGGAGCAACGACTGATGAAATTGATTAAGCATGATACGCCATATTATCAATGCATGAATGTTTATGAATGTCTTGGGGTAGGTTTTGACTATATTTAAGATCACAAGTGAAGCTACTAGGATGTCAAGTCCTTAGAGCACTTAAACAGGGAAAAAAAAAATGCATTTCTGGGCCATTTTGGTCGACTAGTAACCTCAACCGGTCGACCGGTATCTTTTAAGAGTACATAGTAGCCACATTTGGTCAACCAATAGGTCATTTCGGTCGACCGGTATAGCCATTTTGGCCTGTCGATGTAACTCAGGGGCAACATTGAACCCCTAACTTCAAACCACCATATCTCCCTCATTCCAACTCCAAATTAGGTCAAATTTGTGTTTAAATTCAAGGATTTTGAATCAGATTTCCAATTGTATCAATTACACTCTTAGATTCAAATCCTAAAAAGAGTTATGGCCATTTGAGTGCAGACAACTCCGGGAATCCTCAAAACCGAAGGGGGCAATTGTGTAAAATCATCATTCTTGCATATAAAATCTTGCCACATGGGTTTAAATGACCATTATGGCTTATTTTGACCTATTATGACCATTATGCTTGTCAATTGAATTAGGGGTTGGATTGAATATATTCAACTTCACTTTCATATGGTCAAAGGAAATCTTCATTACCCCCGTCCTACAATTTATGTTGGCATTAGCGGTAGCCAAGAAAGGATGGCCAAGGATAACGGGGATTTGGCTTTTTAGATTGGCAACCGGCTCTGTGTCAATTACCACAAAATCAACTAGGAAGAAGAATTTATCAATTTTTATCAAGACATATTCAATTATACCCTGGGGATTTTTTATAGATCGGTCAGTTAGTTATAAAACTACCGACGTTGGCTTTAAATTGCTCTAACCCAATTGGACATACACCGAGTATGGAAGAAGGTTCACACTCGTCCCTAAATCCAAAAAAGTCCAATTAATGATGTGGTCACCTATGGTGCAAGATGTAGTGGGTGAACTGGAGTCCTTGAACTTAGGTAGTGTGTAGTGTTGCAAAATTGAGCTTACTTGTTCGGTGATAACAACTTTCTTAAGTGCTTGGCTCTTGTTCTTTCGTTTAATAGTGTATAAGTCTTTCAAAAACTTTGCATAAGTCGGAATTTGTCTAATGGCATCTAAGAAAGGAAGATTGATTTTGACTTGCCGAAACACTTCAATCATTTCATTTACTTTCCCTTGTTGTTTTTAAAAGTTGTGGAAGCTTTCAAACCATCCGGAAATGGAGCCTTGGGCTCAAAAGGTTTTTCAAAAACATTTGATGAAGACTTCTCCACAATGGGATCCTCTTACCTAAGTGAAGGAGAAGTAGAATTAGGAACAGGACGGGTGTCAACGCTAGGTTGCATAAGTTCACTCTCTTCACTTGGAACATGCACTTGATTATCAATCACCCTTCCAATTCTCAAAGTGGTCACCGCATTAACTTGTTCATGTTGGGGAGGACATCCCGATGAGGGAGTTATATCCACCACAAATTGTTGCTTAGGTGTGGGATTAAGAGGCATTTTCCCCTTCTCTCTTGCATTGAATGTGCTAGCTATTTGCCCTACTTGGGTTTCTAGCTTGGCAATAGATTGGGAATGAGACTGGAGCAATTGAGTATTGGCCTCCAAACTTCCCAAAGCCGATAAAACTTTTTCTTCAAAAGCGGGACTTTTAGGAGGACCTTGAGAATAGGATGGTTAATTAGAACCTTGGGAATTTAAATATTGATTCACATTTGAAGGGTAAGATGGACAAAAGCCTTGAACATTTTGATTTTGCATGTGGGGAGGAACATACTTAGCTTGGAAACACCTTGGGGAGGGTTTCCACCTTCTCCTTGGCTTTTCCAAGAAAAGTTTAGGTGATTTCTCCACCCGGGATTATAATGATTACTATATGGACTGTTCCTTTGATTCACAAAAGCGGCACTGATTTGTTCATGTTGCTCATTTTGCTCATGTCCAGACATCACTATGGGCGATTTCACAGCGATAGAGACTTTGTCTTTTTATTTATTTATTTATTTTTTTTTTGTTTTCGTCTACGATGAAATCTTACTTAGAAACTGCATGGATTCTAAGAATTTCATTAACTGGGGATGTGAAGTCGGCTGTTCCGCATCGAGGACCGTCTTTGTATATCGATGGGAAGTCCGTCGGAGGAAGGAAATCAGTACTCTCATCTTGCTTGGTTGGTCGTTTTGATAAGGAAGTTGGGGGATGTGATCGTGTGGAGGAATGGGCGGCGAAAGCATGGAATACGTCCTGTGGTGTGGGGGTTACTCCATTATCTGATTCGATGCTCCTTTTTAGGTTTCCTTCTCAAGCTAAAGCCCAACGCGTGTTAAAGAAAGGACAGCGTCATTGGGGATCTGCAACTCTACGGATCGATGTGTGGTCTTTTAGGGTTGGATGTTGTGGCGTCCTTAGAGAAAAAGGTCTCAAATAAATCCGGATGTTTAGACTCCCCCTTCATCTATGGTGTCATGCTTTATTTGTTCAAGTAGGGGAGGTATGCGGTGGATTTGTGGGAGCTGTTGCTGATGAAACCAGGGATGCCGAGAGTGTTCGTATTACAGTGAGAATAGGATCAACCTGTCCGCAATTTGTGTTTATTAATGATGACACTTTCTGCTACAAGGTGGTGATTTGGGAAGAAATTACGCCAACGTTGGTTCCCTCAATAGAGAGTATTGAAGGCGACGACGAGCCTAATCATATGCCGGAGGAAGGATGGGTGTGAGGAAGATTAAGTCAACGACACGCGCCGGTCACGCGCGTTACAGCTGCCAATAATTATTCTACACGTGGCGCTCATAGAGGTTCATTTCCAGATTCCACATTATCCTTATCTATAAGGGTTGGTGAGGAAACTGGGTTGGGCCACACAAATTGGCCTAAAGTTGATTCGGGCCGGAGGGGTTATGGGCAAACTAAAACGTTAAGGTTCAAGCCTGATTTTGGGCCTAAGCCAGCCCATACTAAAAGACGGGTTATTAGAGGACCAACCTCATTTTCTGTTTCAGTTCTTAATGACCCATATCCAAGGAAAGCCTAGGTTAAAACTCAAGCCCAAAATCAAACTCTCTCCTCTTCTTCATTTCAGTGTCAGACTGAGAAAGAAAAGTGGAGACGGCTGGTCGTTTCAGCTAGTCAACAAGGTACTCGATGGACTCGTACTGAAAAACAGAAATGGGTAGCACGCTCTCCTTCTCCTTCTCCAGGTTTGACCCCTGTCTCTCATCCTAATAGCTCATCTTCTACCCCTTCTTTAAGTAAGGTGCTGGAAAATGGTAAAGGTGGAGTGGAGGGTCGTTTGGATCAAAAGAGAGGTTTTTCTGAAGCTATTGTACCACGGGATGCAGAATCACTGTCTTTAATGTCCAAGTTAGGAAGTATTGACTGTTCCAATGGGGTGACAGTTTGTGTTGGTCAAGACCTTCATTTTAAGCTAAAAGATGATTTAGCCGTGACTTTACTTAATGAACTTAAGCTCTGTGTTGCTCCAAAAGGCTTAAATGGTCTACCCTCCGTGACTGGGACCAATTCTACCCATGATTTAATGACAAATTTTATAGATGACATTGGAACAGAGTTGAATCTGCAATGAAACTTGTATCAGAACAGTGCTGAAAGCAAAGGGGAGGACTTTAATGATCAATCTCAATAGATTTGTCCTCTTGCTTGGGATGTTGATCAATCTGATTTGGACATTATGGAACCCTTAGCAACTGTGCACCCTGATTGCTTAGAGATGGTTAATGATATGGGTATGGACTGGGTGTTGGATAATATTGGCGAGGTCAGTAAAGCTTTGGGTGTCTCCTCGGAAGGAGATGGTGATCGAACACAAACCATTCTTCATGGTATTGTGGCAGGAAACAATAATGCAGAGACCTTTAAAAGCACAAAAGTTGTTAAAAATAAGAAAAATGCACATCAGAAAGGTGATCAGGAGGTTAAGAACCTTATTTCCAATATCAATTACGAAGGGAAGGATGGGGTGAATAAAGAAAGGGGAAGGACTAGAAGTGGGAAGCAGGGAGGAAGGGCACTAATTATCTTTGGTTCTCAATGATGATACGAATTATTACATGGGACGTCCGTGGATTAAATGATCCGGACAAAAGAAAGGTGGTTAAAGTTACTTTGAAGAAGTGGAATGCCCATGTTATTTGTTTGCAAGAAACCAAGTTGGCTTCTATTTCTGATGCCGTGGTTAAAAGCCTTTGGGGAAGTAGGTTTGTGGATTGGGAAGCCTTGAATGCTTATGGTACATCAGGCGGCATTCTTATTATGTGGGATCGTAGATGGATGTCCAGAACGAATATCTGGAAAGGGCTATTTTCTTTGTCTTGCATGTTTCAGATGGAAGATGATAACTTTAGTTGGGTATTTTTTGGAGTTTATGGACCCATTATTGATTGTGTTAGACCTGCTCTTTGGCAAGAACTCAACTACATTAAGGAATTGTGGCCGTTGCCTTGGTGCTTTGGCGGGGATTTCAATTCTGTTCGGTCTCCATTTGAAAGATCCATAGGGGGAGGTGGTCTTCAGAGATGACTCAGTTCTTTGACTTTATTGATGGTCACCTTCTTATTGACTTGCCTTTGGAAGGGGCAACTTTCACTTGGTCTAGTGGCAGAGACCCAGTTACTTTATCGAGGCTTGATAGATTCCTGATTTCTGGAGATTAGGAGGAGAAGTTTTCGGATGTCACTCAGTCAGCTTTGGTTAGAGTCACGTCTGATCATGTGCCCTTAGTTCTTGATTGTGGAGGCATGAGATCTAGTCGGACTCCATTTCGTTTCGAAAATATGTGGCTGAGAGCTGAGGACTTCCAAGGAAAAGTCCAGTCCTGGTGGGAAAAAATAATGCTTACTGGCTCTACTAGCTATGTGCTTGCTAAGAAGTTTCAGATTCTCAAATCTAACCTTAAGAAATGGAATAAAGAAGTGTTTGGGAATCTTAAATGGAAGAAAAATAGAGTCCTGGCTGATATAGCTGATTTTGATCGTCTTAATGAGACAGGGCAAGATACGGATTCTCTACGCTCTAGAAGAGCGTCTTGTCAGGAGACTTTTTCTGAGATTGCTACTATGGAGGAGATATCGTGGCGTCAAAAATCTCGAGCTTTGTGGCTTAAAGAAGGTGACCGTAATACTAAATTCTTTCACAGACTAGTAACGCTCATAGAAGATAGAATAATATTGGGCATATTCGTGTGAATGGTTCAGAGTTGTGGAAAGAAGATGAGGTGCGTGGGGGTATTATTTCTTTTTATCAGCAGCTCTATAATGAGACTTTGGAATGGAGACCAAAACTTGATGGTTTGCACTTCGATGTTATTTCTACGCTGGATAGTGATATGCTTGAGGTTTCTTTCTCTGAAGAGGAAGTTCTTAAGGCGTTATCCAGTTGTAATGGTGATAAAGCTCCAGGTCCAGACGGATTCACTATGCGGTTTCTTAAAGAGAGTTGGGAGGTGGTGCGTAATGAGGTAATGGGCACTTTTCAGGAATTTTATTCTCATGGCACATTCGAGAAATCATTAAATGCATCTTTTATTGCTCTTATTCCTAAGAAGAGCAACGCCTCTGACATTAAGGACTTTCGGCCAATCAGTTTAGTGGGGTGTATGTATAAGCTTATTGCGAAGGTCCTTGTTCTTAGAATGCGGAATGTTTTGGATGGAATCATCTCAGAGTCACAAAATGCTTTTGTTGGTGGTAGACAGATTTTAGATTCTATTCTTATTGCAGGAGAATATGTCGATTCCAGGTTGAAGAGGAAGTTCCTAGTGTTTTATGCAAATTGGATATCGAGAAAGCTTATGATCATGTGAATTGGAAATTTCTTCTTTACTTGCTTCGGAGAATGGGGTTCGGGGATTGATGGGTAAAATGGATTGAATCCTGCATCTCATCAGTTATGTCTTCTGTGCTTGTGAACGGCTCTCCTGTTGGTTTTTTTTCGAGTTCGCGTGGTTTGAGACAAGGAGATCCTTTGTCTTCTTTTCTTTTCCTTATTGTCATGGAGGGATTAAGTAAATTAATGAAAAAGGCAAAGAATCTGGGTTACATAAGGGGGTTCACTGTTGGCAGCGATGTTGCTGACCAGATTGAGATATCCCATTTGTTGTTTGCAGATGATACCCTGGTTTTCTATGATGCTGATGTTTCCCAACTTAGGTATTTGAGGTGCATTCTTACATGCTTCCAAGCAGTGTCTAGTCTAAAGATTAATGTTGGAAAGAGCGTGTTTGTCCCAGTGGAGAAGGTCTCTAATATTTCCACTTCAGCTGCTACTCTTGGGTGTGGAGTGGGTGCTTTTCCACTCCCTTATCTGGGCTTCCCTTTGGGAATCTCCTCCAGGAGAGTGGGGACTTGGGATCCGGTGATTAATAGGTATGAAAAAAGATTGGTGGGATGGAAAAAATAATATCTCTCGAAAGGGGGGAAGGTCACTCTTGTTAAGAGCACCCTCTCGTCCCTTCCCACATATTTCTTATCTCTGTTTCAAATCCCGTGTTCTGTTGCTGAACGAATCGAAAAAATTCAGAGAGATTTTCTTTGGGGTGGAAAAGGAGAGGAGTTTAAGTATCATCTTGTTAATTGGGAGCAGGTTTGCAAACCGTTGAAGTTTGGCGGTTTAGGTATCCGGAAGTTAGTCCTTTTCAATAGAGCCTTATTGGGGAAGTGGTTATGGAGATTCGGTAAAGAGCGTCATCGACAATGGAGAAGAGTTATCTTGTGTCGTTTTGGGGAGGAGAGTAGAGGTTGGTCCTCTCGTCCTGTTTCTATTACCGAGGGCGTTGGTGTTTGGAAGTTCATTCAGAAAGGTTGGGATGTGTTTTCCACCCATATTTGGTTCAAGGTTCATAATGGTATGTATGTTAGATTTTGGGAAGACTTATGGTGTGGTGATCAGTTGTTGTCTCTTTCTTTTCCTCATTTCTTTAGCATTGCCGAGAATAAGTATGCTTATGTAATTAACTGTTATCATCTTGATAACAGTGGAGTTACGTGGAATGTGCGTTTTAGGCATTCCTTTCAGGATTGGGAGATAGCTGAAGTTTGCGTTTTTTTGGACCTGTTGTATAGACAGAAGGATGTTGGCAGTGGTTGTGATGATATTTTTTGGACTCCCTCTCTTCATGGTAGATTCGAAGTTCGATCCATGTTCTTGTATTTGTCTAATTTTATTGGATATGATTTCCCATGGAAGTGTATTTGGCGCTCTAAAGCTCCTCTTAGAGTTGCCTTCTTTGTTTGGACTAATACCTGGGGAAAAATTCTAACATTGGATAATCTGCGTAAGAGAGGTAATACCATTGTTAATTGGTGCTGTCTTTGTAAAAATGATGGTGAGTCTGTGGACCATCTTCTTATGCATTATCCTGTTGCATCTGATTGCTGGAATCTCATATTTAGCATTTTTGGCGTTCAGTGGGTAATGCCTAAGCACTCTTTCCAATTAATTAATGCTTAGAGAAGATGCCCTGTTTCTGGTCATGCTCGTGATTTTTGGAGGGTCGCCCCACATTGTGTTTTGTGGTGTATTTGGAAAGAGAGAAATAACAGAAACTTTGAAGGTTTGGAATCATCTTTTGTAAACCTTAAGTCTTTTATTCTACGCTCTCTTTTCTGTTATGTTAGAGGCAGCGCTTGCTCCTCGATTGTGACTTTTTTGTTCTTTTGGACTCTGTTGGTCCGTAGGTTTGGCTTTTGCTATTTCATTTTTGTGTATTAGGGACGCGTTCCCTTTTTGAACGTTTTTCTAATATATTTTTACTTATCAAAAAAAAAAAATTTGCTCATGTCCATGGGGACAATTGGAAGTAGTATGAAGCACACTTGAACGTGTCATGTAAGACTCACTAAAATGATAATGATGATGAGGAGAGGAAGGTGCTTGATGAGCTAAATTTTGATTGGCTAAGAACTGGTCAAATCTTTGAGTTAAAGTCTTTACCTTGGCGAAAATGTCATTAAAACTCTCCACTTGACATAAGTGAGAGCTCTTCTTTCCTCCTATGGAATTTATACCATTGCGAGAGGATAATGATCAATGCATAGAGTTTTCACTCATGCTTTCAAATAATCGCCAAACATCATCCTCATGCTTATCCAAGTAAGACCTTCCCATTGAAGCATCTACCATACCTTTGTGGGTCTCCGATAAACTTTCATAAAAATGTTGAATAATTTGCCACTTAGGAATGTCATAATGAGGACACTTCCCATTTAATCTTTCTCAAGCCATATGAAGAAGCTCCCCATCCCCATGTGCAAATTTATGAATTAAAGTTCATATGGAGTTGGTTTTAGAGGCGGAAAAATACTTTTTCAAAACCTCTTGTTGCATTTCTATCCACGAATTTATGGAAAGAAGCCTTAAGTTGGCAAACCAATACTTAGCCTTATCTTTAAGAGTAAATGAGAAGAATTTCAACCTTAGAAACTCTTTCGGTATGTGTGACGGCCCTGGTTTTTAGGCCAGTGCATCCTAAGATAAATCTAACGTAAATCCAATGATGAATCCATAATGCGGAAGCAAAAGGTGTAACAATGATCTCTAGGAATACTACACATTTATAAAACACCAATGTGATCCTCAATGAGGTCACGAAACCCAATGAAAACGAATGCAGAAACGACGTCTCAAAAACGAATAAGAATGAACCTAGGGGCAAAATGGTCATCTCTGAAAATATGGATTCAGATACTACTGAGCACACCGCTGGAGAGACAATAAAAAAAAAACCAATCAAGATGGACTCAAGAATCGCATGATTCGGAATCCGGACAAAGGAGAAACGGCAAAACAACGAAAAATGAACATACAAAGCAAAAAGGTAAACTGATAATTATCCAAGAAGATCCAAGTAAAACCAAGCACATTTTTGGAAATACAGCAAAAAAAATAGTCAAGTTCAAAAATAAATTCACTTGATTTGGAGTTCGGACGAGGGAGAAAGGTCAAAAACAAGAAGAGGGTCACGACAGCTACAGTGCTGCCGACCCACTACTGCTACAACTGAGAGTAAAAACGGGCATCTAAACGGACTTTTTTGGAAAAACTCAAAGAAGAAACCCCCCCTAAAATTAAGTTTTCTACCCGGAAGCATGGACAGAAACAAAAAAACATTGCAAAATGCCCAGAATGCTCCTAAGAAAATCAGGTCAAGAGGGTGAAAATCAGTCCTAGCTATTGCCTAAGAAAAGGAAATGGGGCTTCGGGAGGTTTTTAAATTGCCTAAATTGAAAATTCAATCTTAAAATACACCCATAAGACCCCCGGAAGTTTTGGATCGGTCATCACACTTTTCAAAAATAAGTCGATGAATAGTACCAAGTACAGTTGTATTAAAATTCAACAAAAACCTGGCAGCAAGGATTTTTCGGAAAACAATAGGTTTTTGAGGGCCAAGATGATGTTTTCTGGAAAAATACAAAGAAGAAACCCCCTCCGAAATCGAGTTTTCTACCCGATATCACTGGCGAAAATGAAAAAAACACATTTTGAAATAACCAAAATGCCCCTGGAACAGAATAGGTAAAAACTCAAAAAAATGCAACCTTAAATTTTTGTTTCATCAAAAAGGGTATTGTGTGCCAAAGTGAACATGCAAGCATATGTAATATGATAAAGTAGACGTACTACAATGGCCTACGACCTCATGGCATGTTGTATGTAAAATATGACCCTTCAATGCATGAAATCTCCTAACTTCCATAAGCAACAATGAAGTTAAAAATTTACATACATATCACATAAGTGTCTTTGGCCCTTGGCCTCATTACATACAAGTCAAATACATTGCATAGAGTGTACTTATGTACACATTACATAAATGGAATCAAATATACATATTTTGAAAAATAAGGCTACAAGTTGCATTTCAAGCCAACCTTTACAAAAATTAGAACCTTCAAGTCTACAATCATCCAAGCAATGATAAACATGACGAACCAAGTCTTCGTACCTGAACAAAACCCCCAGTAACTTTGAGATGAGTAAACAAGTTTACTAGTAGGGAATGAGCATGCATCGACTCGATTTCTTTATAGATTTTTACATTAACTTGAACAATACAAAAGGGTCTGCCACCTAACGTCTATGTCGAAGTGAGACTCAGGGAGCATCCTAAGCTACCTTAGAGTATTTCTAGCATAAATCACATCCTTCATGCAATTCCAAACAATATAAGAACATGCTATTCAAAGCAACAAAATATAGATTCTCAAAGCCATCAACTTGAAATCTAAAATACGAATCAACTAAGATGGTTCATGCCACCAAGCATCTATGTTTCAAATGAGTCTAAGGAATCGTCCTAGGCTACATTAGAACAACAAAATACAAATCACAATACCGATGCAATTTAACTAACATTAGAACTTCCAATACAACGTATAAGGCACGAATTCTCAAAGTTAACATCTTGTAACTTAAAATAGGAAATCATATAAGGAACAACAAGTTACAACATCATCTAGTTATCAACTTGAAATGAATTGCAAAATCAACAAGGTGTATACTTGGACATCACGCCAGATCAGACCGACACCAAAGTTACTTTAGGGTTACTAGCCCACGGGTAACCGCCCTATGTGCGCACTAGACTATAGGAGGACATTCCCCCGTACTAGAACCATGTCTTAGCCGTAGTTAAACAACGATATCCCCAAGTTTCCAAAATCAACAAGTGACGTATATAGTAACATGTATATAAAAGATAATCAACTATCTACCATGCACAACCAAATTTGGAAACACATACAATACATGCTCTAAGTCCACAACTAATATGGGATGAAAGATGTCAAATGCAAGGTGTGCAACTCATGACACAAGGCAACAATATATCCCATAAAGAAAACATGCTCCCATGAATATAAACATAACAACAATGTTATCCTATGCTTAAAACATAACAACAATGTTATCCTATGCTTAAAACATAACCAAATGAATATACAACAAGTTCAAGTCCATGATTTAAATATAGAAACAATTTCTAAAACACACTTAGATCCATGGAGCTATTAGATAGAATTTAATTAAACAAAAATAATTAAATTCTCTAGATTTCAAATCAATTTCAAATAACCTCAAATTAATATATGTTAAACAACATAGCATGCTCATTACATAAATCAAATCAAAAGAGCAAAATAAGCAAGACATCATCATATAGAATTTAAATAATTTAAATTAATTAAATCTCTAATTTTCAAAAGTTGTTCAAATGATCCCAAATTAATATATATCAAGCACTGAGTCATGGTCATACCATAGATATAGTCTAAAATGGAATACAAGCAAAACACAATTTACTAGAATTTAAATCAAATTAAATCTATTTAATCTCTATATTTGAAAACTCATTTAAATCATCCCAATTTAATATATACTAAAGATCAAGCTATGGTTATGCCATAAACCAAGTCTAAAATGAGTTATAAGCAACTATGATACGTCATTTATTTCTCAAATTGACAAAAGAACATACTTATAACTTATATATTCATACAAAAACAAATAAAGCCACTTAGAAAATAAATTATAACACCCCCTACCTCATAAGAGGATTGTTCCTCTTAAATACAAGGCTAGCAAGCACAAAATGGTAAACCCTTCTAGGGTTATGAAGAGGAAGATGAGGGTAACAAAAAGTATTCCCAAGGTCAAGCTTGGAAATCAATAGAAGGCCCTCAAAATCAAGGTCAAAGCTTAAGGCTTCAAGTTCCATCCATGGAGGCTAGGGTTTTCTTTACAAGAGAGGGAGGAGAAAGAAATTAAGTGTGATAGAATGTGAGTAGAAGAAATAGAAATCCTCCACTCACTATGTGGTCTTACACCAAGGTCAACACACACAAGTCTTGGTCAATTGCACAAAAACCCCTCTTTAAAAATCATAATCCCAAAGTGGTCCAAAATTAATTACAAGACTTAATTTGGAGCATACACTTGTCACTCATCCAAGCATCCATTGTAGGCTTAATCCTAAGTCTACACTTGTCAACCATCCAGGCCAACAAGTGCACCTATCGTAGGTCAACAAGTGGTTCAATCTCCACCCTCCACATGTCATGATCCAAGGCATCAAAGTGTCCCTACACAAATGTCAACAAGTGGACCAATGAGTGTGTGACACTTGTCACACTTTCCTAAAATTACAAAAAGGTCTTTTTCCAAAATATCTTCTAAATTAAATTACAAAATGGTCCCCAAGATGAAAAATAATTACTTTATTTAATTACAATAAAACTCTACAAGTTAAGAATATTACAAAAAAGTTATGCATCCATACCCTTTACAAGAATAGTAAACACTTAGCATGCTTTTCTACAAAAGTGAGAATATAGATATTATGGAAACTAAATACTATGGGTGCGTGCAAAGCCAGAATCATATCCGAGCACAAAAAGTGAGGTTATGCAAAGAAAAACAATAAACGGGAAAAAGACGAAATGTGAGAGTGTCACAAAAGTGAAAATGTGAAAATGACTCGGTCCTCAAAGGAAGTTGTCAATTTCAAGAAAAGAGTCTCAGAAACCATTTTTGAGCACTTGAGACGACACCAAGAGACGAAAAACCAAACTCAAAAAAGAGAAGACAACGAAAAAAAAAAATCCGTAAAATTTGAGGAAAAAGGAATGGAAGAAAAAATAACCGGGTCATTACAGTATGTACATGTATTTCACGGTGGAACACACCTCAAGAAACTCATCTAAATGCTTGTATGGTTCCTCATTGCTTAAGCCATAAAAGTTCGGAAGCATTTTGATGGTTTGTGGCTTAATTTCATAATGACGTGCTCTAAATGAGGGAAACCAAATGCATGTGGGCACTTGTATTCATTGGGCACATAGTGATCTTTTAAAACCATGGGAGGATTTAGAATTGGTTGCTCTACATGAGCTTTATGATTAACTTGAACGATGGGAGGTGGTGCGAAGAGTGGCCTTGGCATTCTAAGTGGAACTTGGCCAATTGGTGGTTATGGAACAAGAGGTGGTTGTGGATCGTGCATATTATCATGTTATTGCATATTGGGATGGAACATGACTTGTTGGTCTACATAAACAAGGTCTTCAATGTTATCATCCATTGATGAAATGGAATGATCAAGAATGGAAAGATTTGCACTAGAATTACCTCTACCATTTGAATTACGCACAATGGATTCAAGATTAAAATTCAAAGGAACAAAAGGAAGATTTAAAGACCTACAACCATGCATGCACAAAACAAGTCCTCAACAACAAATCAATCAACAACAAGCAAGTACTTCTCCTTCACCACAACAAATCAATCAACAACAAGCCTCCACATACATTGTTCCCATACTCCCATGCTTTAAACAATGCAAGAAATAAATTGGCCTCCACACGGGCCGATGATTTAACACTAATAACAAGGCCTCCACACAGGCCGATGATCAATTAAGTAAAAGAGTTAAGAAATGCTCACAAAGGTCCTTAAACAACTTCAAGAATTTTTATATTGCTAATCCCCGGCAACGGCGCCAAAAACGTGGTGTGTCCCAAGCCTCGTGCTCAAAATAGTGTAAAAAGTATGAATGTGTGAAGTGGCCACCACATTTAAAAATTTATAAAAACCATTAAACACTTATATTAGGTAGTATGAAGTGAGTAGGGATCGTCCCAAGGGATTTGCAAGGTATTTTGAAATCTAATTCGGGTACGTCGAATGATCAAAGAGAAGTTTGGTTGGTTGAATTAAACTACAATTCAATTAAAAACATGTAAAGTAAACAAGCTAAAAGT
Source organism: Cornus florida (assembly GCF_030987335.1). Lineage (NCBI taxonomy): Eukaryota > Viridiplantae > Streptophyta > Magnoliopsida > Cornales > Cornaceae > Cornus > Cornus florida. The sequence continues at coordinate 71,561,947 of NW_026775577.1, forward strand.
ATTAGGGTGTAAAGAATGTGAGAGAGGTCTTAGGGCTTAGAGTTCACTACTAAGATCCACCTTTCTAAACATCTAGCATTTATCAATTTAAGGGGATTCAATGTTGTAAAACAAGTGTGTGTGTATGTGTTTATGCGTGCGCGCGCGCGCGTGCTAACAATTGAAATAATAAGTATAGATGACAAAACAAGCATAAATTGTCTACCTAAGCTAGTGTGTAGCACAACTCATCAAGCTAAGCCATTAACCATTCAATAAACTCATATTTGATGCACACAAAAATCTAGAGAAATGTATTACTTGCAATAACAAGTATGGATTATCAAACACAAGTATGGATTGTTTACCTATCTAGGAATTTAAAGACTACTACACTACAATTATACTAATGACAAATAAATTAAACTAATTAAGCTAATGATATAGAACAACCCATCAAACATAAGTATAATCCATCAAACAAATCGCAAGAGTAACCAATAAGCCCCATGCCTTAACCATCACTAAATTCACAATTCTAATACATATAGATATGCATCAAATTTGTAGAATCTGATGTAAAGACGTAATCATCCATTCCATCAAATATAGACATATGAATAAAATAAAAGATTAATTGAAAGAATTGATCCATACAAATCATGTAGAAACTAAAGATCTATATATAATCATAGGTCAAAACATCATTTACAACAAGAATCCCCTAAAAATAACAAAATACTAGAGTTTAGAAGGCAAGTCTAGGGCTATCTTTAGCTCCAAGAGGATGATCTAGCCACTCATAATTATTGTTATCCAACCCTCAAGGGCTATCTTTATGGTTGAGTTCATCTTCTTCTCCTTTCTTGCCTCTTCTTTTGCTCCAAAAATCTTAATCTAGAGAGAGAGAATTATTTCTAAACTTTGAACAATTTTAGCTAAAAGTTGGTAACCTTACAAAAATGGTCCAATTTGATTTAAATACAAGCCTCTTTATGTAGGCAACAAGTCAGAAAATAGGCATTTCATGGTCTAATCCCGCATCCATAAGTTAGGTGGAGTTCGGGCACGCTCGGGAATTAAACAGCTCATTGCCAATAGGGACTTCGATCGATTGAAGGATACTTCGATTGATCGTAGATGATGTGGCAAGAAAATATATTCTGTTGACCTTATCCTTTGCTGAGTTGCCATGCTGACATGGCTTCGATGGATCGACAAGGCTTCGATGGATCGTGGTTGAATCTTTGATCGTTCGAAGGTACTCCAGTGCACTTTTTCTGACTTTTTCCGGATTCTCTTCTTAACTCCAAAAAGGAGCTAATAGGCTCTTTTTAGCCCGTTTGAATCTTATTAACCTGAAATAGACAAAAACAAGAATTAATTAAAACGAGAAAGTAAGATAGATGAATGGACTAAAATACCCTAGCTTAGGTGCTAAAATGTGCAACATTTAAGCACTTATTAGTAAGTCTACACCTGTGCCACTAAAGAAAATGATATTGCTAATAAGCAATTTTGGGCACAAAGTATATATATGTTCTCAACTGGAGAAATCTCTGTAGAGTGTAATATTTCTAAACACAACTTTTTGGCCACATATAAAATTGAGGGTTGTATTAGAGAGCAATTGTACAGATCATCGAGGGAAATGGGGTTAAAGCAGAAAGCTAATGAGTCACCTTAATAGAAACCCAACCTAGCTGACTGGAGATCCCAAGATCCAGGTTCAAAGGGACAATAGAATTTCTGAGTGACTCACCAGAAGCACTGGGAAGATATAAATCTTCTACCCATTTCTATGATGAGACAGTGCTGCCTACAACGAGGGTTAGGATAAGCTATATTTTTAATAACTCTTATACCTTAAAAATTCAAGTGGGGTATGGTAGGATACTCTTAATAAGAAGTCACCTATATGAGTATGAAGTGTGGCTGCTTCTATGAGAACTATAAAGGCTACGTTTTCTGGAGCACTCATTGAATACCAGGAGTTGTTCAGGGCCAAAATGAACAAAACAATGAGAACCAACTCTGTGAGGAAGGGAACTGTGTGTTTGCTATTGTCTTGGTTTACATCAACGGTTAAACAGTTCAAGACATCACGTTCATTGGTTAGCCAATAAATCCAATAGTAATACACTAGGGAAGGTTCAAAGCCAAAAGCTACCTATCCTAATGCGGTAACTTTCCGACTATATTCTCTCTAGTGTCTGCATGCTAAATCTTTGCATTTAAACAACCAATTTCCATTCATATGGGGGATCGTTAGAATTTTTGAATGAAAATTGTTTCATCAATCATCAACAGATACCTTTGACTGAACACGTGTGATCATTGGTTGGTTGTGGGATGAAAAGATGCAACTCAAAACTAACAGATATAACTTATTCAATGTGAACCATTGCAACCTATTGTAGTGGGTGTGTCCAGTGATGAATAGACACATATAAAATGGTTATGTCCAGTGATGAAGAGACACATATAAATGGTTGTGTCCAGTGATGAAGAAACACATATAAATGATTGTGTCCAATGATGAAGAGACACACTCAATTCGAAAAAGGCACTTCTTTTTCTATAAATACCCCCTTGGGCTGCCATTTGCATTTCGTTCAATTCATTTTCTTCTCTCTCTCCCTCTTTAGACTTGAACCCAATCCAAGTGGTGTTCAAACCATAGGTTAAGTGGTCCTAGCAAATTAAACCCTAATCTAATTTCATCAAACCATATTAAGATTGTTCCGAACCATTTGGTTCGGATTGCACCCAATTCAACATTTATATATTATATATGCATTTTTGAGTTGGAGAGATTATTACACGGAGGAGATTCGCCATATCCACGAGTTTATAGTGCTGCTACTGGTGAATGTAGACCGTTGTATCTTGGGAGACAAGCGCCACAGAGTCTGCCAACACCATTCCGACCGTAAATTGTCTTAAGAACATAGTATTTAATACTAGCCTTGGTCCAGATTCTTTATTTATTATTATTATTTTGATTTAAATATTTAATTAAATATCGAGTTGCATATTTAATTAATTATTTTTAACATATTATTAATTATTTCATGGCATATTAGTATAAGGTTAGCTATATTTTAAATGTCAAGGATATAATTTTTCAACACTTTTGACTTGTAAAATGACATTGTAACCCTTTAACTTTGTCAAAATCCACTTTAACCCTTAAAAATCATTTAAAAGACCAAAATACCCATATTTTTTTCCCAAATTGACTCATCAGACCATCCAAAATAATTTATATTTATGGTTGTCTTTCTTATTTTATCATGTAATACCATTGTTGAGTTCTTTGCATGTTGAACTACCAAATTTCATCCGGTTACAATCAATAATTTGAATAAGAATTGATATGACAATTGATGGAACCTTAAGCCCTTTATGGTTATTCTAATGCATACGGAATTACATATGTTTATATATCAATAATATATATATATATATATATATATATATATATATATATATATATATATAGAAATAGAGAAACCGAACGTTTCTACCGAAATAAACATCGAATCTTACGTGGCTTTGTCCATGTCAAATAATTTCATTACCTAACTCCTTATCATCGATCTTTTCTTTCCAAGTTTTTCCTTTTTCTCTCTTTTCCTCTTCGTTCTTTCTCCTCTCTGTGTCTGGTTCTTCACCAATTCTTCTTATACATCTCCTCTCTTAAGATACACATTTCGAAAGTATTCTAGAGACAAGATCCAAAATTCTTTTTCCTCAGCTTCTTTTTCAAGATTATCTACTTTTCTTTATTCATAAATCTTCCAAGAATAAATCTTTCCAATTCCAAATGAAAACTATGTAGAATTTTTTTTTTTTTTTGAGTAAGTAAATATCCACACAAGAGTTATCATTAATCCAGAGAAGAAAAACGGATGAATCTTCTCAAAGTTTCTATTTGATTTTTATGGATACAAAATCTGAAGGAGAGAAACAACAGTTGTAGCTTTTATTTTCTTTTTCTTTTTCTTTTTTGTTTTGTTTTGGTTTTGTGATTCTGTATTTGCAAAACATGAAGAAATTTAATTTTTTTTATTTTATCTTCAATTTTACGAAATCAAAAGAGAGACAAAAACAAAATCAAAGATAAGATTGAATACAAAAGAAAAATCGAGAATTAGAGGAAGAGAGGAGAGAGAAGGGAAGAGGTATGAGTTATGTTTTTAGAAAATAATCTGACGTGGTTGAGCCACGTTAAATTCGATCTTTTATTCGGTTGTTTGGTTCGGTTCTCTTATCATTTTTCATATATATATATATATAACAATCAAGTTCAATTGGATATAATCTAAAACAAAGGAATTTCAATTACAAACTGAAACAAAAGGATTTCAATTACATACATTTATATATCAAGAATATATAGATAGACATCTATATATATATATATATATATTAACAAACTAGTTCAAATGGAGATGACTGAAACAAAGGGATTTCAACAAATTAAAATTAAAAAAAAAAAAAAAAACCCTAATTTTGGATGAGAAATTGGAAGAAGATATACTGTCGGGCATGGAAGTGGGACAGGGCGGAGATGTTGTAGACCTCGTCGGCGAGGATGGTGTCAAGCCAGTAGTAGAGGTCCAAGCATTTTGCATTGTTCATCAAACCCTATGTTGTTTACTGTTTATCAAACCCACAACCCTTTGTTCACTATTCACCTCAGTGTTACAGGCCCACAACCATCACCATCGTCCACCATCGTCTATTCGAAATAAGAAGTATTAAAAATTTAGGAGTAAAATTGTGTATGTTTTTAACGGTGTCATTGACGGAAAAATAATTTGGGGTCTGAAGGATAGTTATTTTTTAAAGATATTTCAGTGTAATGTTTGTCCAAACCTGAAGGGAGTGTCAATGAAATTAATTTTTTTTTTAGGTGGAGAATAAGACTCAAACATAGACACACCCGCTCAAAATTGCAAATTCGAAGATATTGTATGCAAGGATAAGCTGTTTTAACTTGTTAGAAGAAGGGTGTTTTACCTAATGGCCTAGTGTTACAAGGGGAGACTTGTCCTACATCGAATCCGGATGGGAAGTGACATGGGTATAAATGGGTGGATATGCAGCACTACTCAATAATTCGAACTTTTGGGTAAATGGATAAGCGCCCACCCGTTACAGTTGGTATCAGAGCCAAACCCACTCCTTGATCCGGTGCCACGCCGAGCGCCCGGCCCGGAAGGCGTCCGGGTGAGTCACCCCGGGTAGGCAGGGTGGCCCGATCGCAACGAGGGCGTTGCAAGTTCGGGTGGGGGAGAATGTTACAAAGGGAGACTTGTCCCACATCGGATCTGGATGGGAAGTGACATAAGTATAAATGGGTGAATATGCAATACTACCCAATAGTTCGAACTTTTAGGTAAATAGACAAGCACCCATCCGTTACACCTCGTCGGTAGAGCATTTAAAATTCTTTCAACTCCCCGTAACATTTTAGTCCTCATTTTTTAACAGGAAATTTACATATCCGCATTACCTTCGTTAACCATCTTTTTCTTTAAAAAATAAAAAAAATATCACTAGATTATGACCCTTCGGTAGCACGTCAAACCTTCTCACCTCATGGAGCAGCATGCAACTTGCAAGACAGTGCCCATGTATTCAACGTCACTCAGCCGTGTATACCTCAAGTGGACAGTTATTAGAAAACAACACAAAAGCAAAATGACAAATTGATTCATCAAAATAGATCCCCGTGATCTTATCTTATCAATACAATTTTTTTTATTTTTGGAATTTTTTTAATTTGCTATACCAAATATTTCACATACAAAGTTAACCAAACAAACCAAGTGGAAGAAGCAAAACCAGTCCATTAGATTCACATACACATCAAAATCATCACAAAATTCTACTTATCTCAAGAAAGAGCAACAAATACAATAGAAATAGTCTCTTGCAATCAATACACATTCCACATCCTATCATTACATATAAGTTACTAACTCCACTCCATGAGTCACGCTTTTGCACAACAATTGAAATAGCTGAAAATACTCCTCCGTGTCTGTCAAACAAAAATAAAAACATCTCATCAGAATCAAATCAACTCAACACAACATTCACTTTTCAGAATTAGATAATTACAGTAATAAATTAGCTTCACTAAAAGCTAGTGAATTCTCAAGAGATATTATTATACGGTCCGGGCTGCCAATTTTTAACCCGACACACAAGCAAACATGACAGCTATATTCAGTTTTTTTATAGAATTTTTCAATTCCCACCCCAGTTGTATATATATAACATAAAAGATCATTTTCTGCATTTCAATAAATGAACTCACCTGTATCTCTCTCGTATTTTGCCTACTTGAATGTTTCAAAGTGGTGGTCCCATTTTTTGTTTTGTGCCTCCATTCAGAAGTGAAAATATATATATATATATATATATATATATACATATATATATATATATATATATACATATATATTATGTATCCAACAGAAATTAAAATGAAACAGTTTATCCAAGAGATACCCATTCATTCAATCTACTAGCATATCTTACTGAGAAGTCATTTCAAGAATTAATTGTTTCCTTTCAAAATTTTTTTTTTCTTGGCAAACTAGGGGGAGGCGACTGAAAAATAGGCATAACCTCGGGGGGAGTTAGGCCATCTACCAACTAAGCAATGCCCACTTGTTTCCTTTCAATTGGCCAGCAGATTTTGTCTGGTCTGACAATCGCATCCATAGCTATTCCCCAACCCAAAGTGTTTTCTTTTTCTGGAAAAAGAAATGTTTTTATTTAAAGTTGAATACCAAAACAAATTCCATCACAACCAAATAATCTGTGGCCTGTAACATCGGTTACATGTGCACCACTAGCGTGTGTCCAAGGTAAGATGAAACCATCCCCACCTTCTCCCAAAGAAAAGGAAATTGCGATGCCAATTGTTGTCATGCCCACCTAATGAAAATATTTTTTTTACAAAATAATTTTATTTGCTATGGTACCTAATCCAAGGAACCCATTCTCATTGTGCTAGAGATTATGTATAAAGTATCATATCGAGAAAATCAATGACAACATTATGTGTAAAGTCAGTAGCTAAGTCACACAATCCTTCTCAACAGTCTTTCTCTCACTCTCCGTAAGTTCTTGCTCCCTTTCTCACTATATGTAACTTAAATTTTGCCCTTTTTGCTCTCCCACTCTCAAATTCGCTCTTACTTTCGCTCCCGCTTTATGTGACTTAGGTAAGTTATAGTAAGCCTCTCGACCCGTCCATTATTGTAACAACAATTACAAGGATAACATTCCTTCAAAATTAAAAGCAAAACATCTGTTGTTTTCATGGAGGTCCATTATTATATGGTATGAGGTACATGAATTGTGTTTGAAAACTTAGCAATTGTCCCCTGCCGTCCTACCACAAGTCTACCACTATCATAAATGTTATTTAATATGTCCTATATTTATTAGTAACTAACAACTGCTGCCCTTATTTAAATATTCAACACTATATCAAATACTGATTTAGAAAAGAAAAAAAAAAACTATCCATATAGTTTTAAAAGAAAATTGATAAAAATAGCTAAAAGGGCAGCCGAAATGGTTGTCCGAACTTCATTTTCTTGCCCTTGATGCAGTGAAGTGGGGTTCGGCCATCCATTTCGGTTTTAGGTCTGAATAGCATGGTTCATACTGAAAACATAAATCTGCTAAAGCTATAAGGTCAAGCTTAGAAAACTTACAGTTGGAGAGTGGTTTTGATGGTAATTGTGATCATCACTGTGGCTCGTATTTGTATCGGTGGTGGTTGAGGAGGCAATGAGCTCTTCTTCGTTTCCCATACTGGCTCTAGATACATCCCTCTTGTTCTGTTTCCTCATTTCTCTGATTTTCGAGAAATCGAGAGAGTAGTCCGGCACTTCTCCCTTTTGGTCCCAGTCCCCAAATTGGGGCACTGATAGCCATGGTTCGTTCCTCTGCACAAAATAGGAAATTACAGTTGATCACCACCAAAAGAATCAATACTTCTTCCAATTCTCAATAAAGAAAAGTCTTGAAGATGCATTTTTCATAGATAAAACTTACAAAGAAGATGCATTCTTGGAAAGAAAAAAACAACTATTTTCTTAGAAACATTTGTGCGTGTGTGTTTGTGTTTTCATGGAACCTTGAAGAAGTATATGTTTTTTGGAAAAATTCAAGAAGTAATTTTATATATTTCATTTTTAAAATTTTGTTGATGACCTACCATGAGAAGTTTACATCTTTTTAACCCTCAAAACTTTTAAATGTTCAATACTCCCTTATTATATTCTACAAGAAAGTAGACATGCCCAGAAATTCTTTGAGTTGAATATATATATATTGTCTCAGTTCAGTACACATTGCATGACTAATATTGCTTATCCTCCTAAGAAAAATGAGGCTTCCCAGTTGTATAACTTGTATTCCACTTAATTTTCTGCTTTTTATATCTTCCTTTTTTTTTTTTCAAATTATATTTAAGAAAATTCTCCATTCAAGGATTGAAAATTTTCAAATTTGGACACAGGGACCACACACCACTTTACCATGTATAAAATTTCAAAGCATAAGGATATGAACAGAGGCTCATCATGACATCCACATAATTTCAACTCAAAAAAGCCAAACTCAAAATAAAAGAATTTTTTTTTTTTTTTTCTTTCTTGAGTTTGCCTAAATTCTTTCTCAATTTAGGCAAGTGTGATGATGATTGCTATTGACAAAATCAATTAAAAGATTTGACCAAAAAAAAAAAAAACCCAATTCTCTGCAAACCCAAGAACTTCAACCAGATAAATAATCAACATATCTGGGGGGAAATCAAAGATTAAAGCAAGCTTAAAGCCTAAAACTACAATCAAACAACAATTAAAACACATACACACGCACAGAGATAGATAATACTAGTCTAGCAAGAGCATATATGACCTCTGAAAAAGTAAATCCAAACCTTTAGGTTCGATTAAACTCTCCTAATTTGATTTTAATCCAAACAAATAATGATTTGCTTGTCATTATACAATTTTCATGATCAAAGAAGGAAAGAGTAGAAGTAGTACAGAGTTTGAAATGAGAGAAAGGGAGTTTAGAGAGAGAGAGAGAGAGAGAGAGAATGGACCTTGCGATCTTCCATATGATCAGATCTTCTGTTTCGAAGAGAAATATATCTAAAGCTTCCTCTGGAGATGGTTTATGTAATCACTAATACGTAGTAGTAGAAGAAAGTGTCAAATTAAGCTGAGGTGAGGCGATACATATATATAGATACAGATACAGATACAGATACAGAAATATTAGTATGCGTATGTATGTATAATATATAGAGAGGCGGTCTGGTCTGTCTTAAAAGGACTAATACGACTGACTCTGCGTGTGGCGGAGGAAAGGGCTCACAGCACGATGACAGCACTGGATAGGAGCCGTGTTGGCATCGCGTATATAATTATGGTCAGGATCTTCTGTGCCTTAAATGAGATAAAAAGTACTTGTGGTTGTGCCTTTCTAATTTCTAGATTTTTAATTGTATTACGGATCTTATTCAATTTGAAAATATTGGAAACTAGTTTTAATTTGAAATATATATTGGACATTGTATTTTTTTCTTCCATCCGAATGGGATGTGTGGGATAAATCTCTACTTGTAATATTCTCCCTCACTCGAATCTCGTTGTGATCGGGCCATCATGTCTACCCGAGTCGTTCACTCGGACGTCTTTTGGAACGGGCACTTGGCATGGTATCGGATCAAGGATCGGGTCTGACTCTGATACCAACTGTAATGAGTGAGCGCTTACCCATTTATTAAAAAATTTAAATTGTTGGGTAATGTTACATACCCACCCATTTATTCCCAATCATTCTTCCATTCGGATCCAATATGGGACAAATCTCCCTTTATAACAAATCACCAAATGCAGCATTATGCTTTAAAATGTGAGAATGTAACACTAGATTACTCCCTTTGATTAGTTGTTACGTTAATGACTAGTTATTCTCTTCTAAGAGCATCTCCAATCGTTGTGTTTATATATATTTTTTTGTGTAAATCTGATGTATCATAATATATTTACACAAAAATTTATTTTGGATTATTTTTTTTAGCTTTAGAGGACAAGCATCCTCTAAGTTAAAAGCCTTCTACATTATTATAAGTTGAATCACTTATACACTGACACATGACATTTTAAGTAAATCATGGAAAATCAGAAGATTACAACAACTAAGAATATCAAAACAATTAAAAACATTAAATCTAATGGATTAGATTATAAGAAAGAAAGGAAGAGAATATTTGAAGTATTACAGCAATATTTCATAGGTTGATGTTATCCTTCGACTCGACCCTGAGCATTATGGTTTTCCCTGTTAGGATTTTCACGAAGATCTACATTTTCTTTTAAGGGTTCGATGAATTAAACACTTTTTACTAATGGTATTTCTGCCTGAACGTGTTATGTGATTCAACACATAATTCAATAAGGAGTTTTCATTAACAACGGTTTCTTCCCGTAGCCCTAAATGACATAGTATTTGAAGTTTTATTAAATAAGTTGATGTGGTGTAATTTTAGCCATAGATTTACTTAAAATGCCACGTGTCAGTGTGTAAGTAATTCAACTTATGATAATGTAGAGGGCTTTTAACTTAGAGGATCCTTGTTCGCTCCGAAGGTTGTTATATACCTTTTGTGTAAAAATATATTCCCAATAACAATCAACCAGTATCATGCTTGGACCCCACATAATTTTTATAAACCTACTTAATATATGGTTGATTTGTTAATGGAATGAGAAAGAGGGAGGAGAAAGGAAATATGCTGATATGACTGTGTAAAAAGGTTGTATAAAATACACAACAATTTTACATATTGATGACGTGTTACTATATCTTAATAGACTGCTGGAGGTAAAAAAAGAAAAAAAAATAATAAAATAAAATAAAATTACACATCATACGTGACAGTGTATATATTTTACACAGAAGAGTATTTTAACAGACTACTGGAGATGCTCTAACAAATTAGGATCTTATGTTACTCCAAATTCATTTTTTTAGAATGTCGTTCTCCTACTATTCATCTTAACATTCTTACCCTATAGAATAGTTGACCTAATAAATACTATAAATATTTTCTTATAAGTTATTTGTGATTGTTTTTTGGACAACACTTGTGTCCAACCCAGGTTGGACGAAGTTCATTCAACCTGGGTACATGGCCCAATCAGTGCATGACAAGTATCTTGGATTTAAATTGGGTATTACCCAACTATTCGGGTTTGACCCAACTAACATTTTACATTTTCTTTTTGCTTTTGCACATCACATTTGGGTAGAAGATAATAATCATGGAGACCTAGTTCATCATCCTCGTCTCACTATATATCTCAGCACTGATCAAATCTTTCTTCAACCTCCTCTTGTCTTCTTCTTCTTCTTCCAACAACAAAAAGAAGCGCCGGGACCATCTATTTTTTTGATCATCGGAAACTTTCTATGGCTACGGAAGTCATTTTCGGAGATTGAACCCGTCCTCAAAGACCTTCGGCAAAAGTACGGTCCCATCATCACTCTACATATAGGGTCTCGGCCAACCATCTTCGTCGGCAACCACTCGCTCGCCACAAAGTCCTCGTCCAGAACGGCGCCGTCTTCTCGGACCATGTGATACCCCTGAATTTTTGGATGCGGGTTGGCCAGGCCCACGCCCGATTATCCGATTATATCAAAACGAATCGGCAATAATCAAACACAGAATACAAATATGACAAATAAGAATAAATAAAAGACTGAAAGAAACTAAAATGATAATCCTTTAATAAAACCTCAGAATAAATTTTCATTAACAAATTCTTCTGATATAAGTAATCCTCCAATTTATACAACTCGGGAATCCATACTCTGTGGACCCCTGGAAAACCAAAACTAATCAAATGACAGCAATAACTGTCTACATCAGAAAATTGAAACATAAATGCTTCCTAAGTAAATAATTCGGAAGAGTGAAGTAGATAATCCCTGCTCAGCATGAACAATCCCTACTCTTGACGAATACCTGAAAAATGATGGTGGGTCAGGCCCACAAACAAGTTTTACTCTACTATAGTCCAAGTAAAGACCCGATACGTAGATACATCCTAGATAACCCCAACAATAGCTAAATAGTCCATATATGTATATATATACACACACTATAGGACACTCGCTAGCCCAATAGTTCTGTCTCAGCCTAAATAGAAGGTAACATGCAAATCGCATATCACGTGGGCATGTATGCCTAAACCTACCAGGGAACATCAACTATGTTCAATTATCCATCCTAGGCGATATACACATCCTAACCATAATTCTAAGACTCAAGCTCATATCATGGTACCATAATCATATATATAATATCCTTCCTAATGCAGAATATAAAAACAAACATCCAATATGTCATTCAACTGTTTTAGTTGACTTGACATGAATATAGGTAGGACTTAACCTTTATAGTTAATCTAATCCCTATTCCAAAATAGGTAGGAGTTAGCGTTTTGATCTAATTCATACCTAATATGCCACCGTCCCATACCGGTGTATATAAGCCACAAAACAAATCCAATAATTGACAAAACAGAATAAGCAGTTCATCAATTAAAATTCAAGATAACATATACGTAATTGACCGAACTAAATTTAATAGTTCATCAATTAAAATCCAAAATAAGCATAATAAAATCTAAGAAGTATATGACCCTATTATATATCCAATACAGATTTAAAATCCATGTTCCAGTCATTTAAACTGCTAAAAGAAAACTAGACAATTAAATCATTTACATCCGTTAACAACATGCAAAATTGTTTAAAATTCCATACTATTAAATCCACTAGCATACAGATGTTAATTATGCAATATGAGTTTTAATATATTGTAAAACAATGTTTAGAATCCTTAATAATAACCCAGAACAGTCCAGGAACCCCAAAAGTATCAAAACCGTACCCAAAACCACATCCAGTACATCTTTAAGTATGAGAGCTTGCTCTCAAAAGTTGAGAGCCAGCTCTTAACCAATGGGAGCTGGCTCCCCTACCTTGGGAGCTGGCTCTGTGACTTAGGGAGCCAACTCCCTCAATCCATGGAGCCGGCTCTCTCTCTTACAGAGAGCCATGGCCAAAAATCTTAGGGAGTCGGCTCCATCCCCTTGGGAGCCGGCTCTGTCCTTACTTCCTATTGTTGTCTTCGCCTCCGACGATGCTAAAAACACTCTGTAATGTCTTAGTTTAAGTTCCTAGATGTCCGACCATGTCCCAAATCATCCAGAAATCCATAAACAATCCAGTATGCATCGTTAACAAGAATTAAAACATATACCGAAACAATTTGCTCAATAAATCAATACATAAAATAGTTTAGAGTCTGAATTAACATGCATACAATAACCGTTTTAAAGTCTGATTAAATTCCTGGAGATTATCTAGGCATGCACAAAACAAAGGTCAAAGGGAAAGAGCAAGAAATAGAACTTGCCTCTTAAGGTTTCGGTTTGAAACTGATAAGTGCTTAAATGTTACACATTTCAGCACCTAAGTTAGGGTATTTCAATCTTTGCATCTATCTTAATTTCATGTTTTAGTCTTAATTTATGTTTATGAGTATTTCAGGGCAATAAAGTTAAAATGAGCTAAGAACGGTCCATTAAAACCTTTTTGGAGTCAAGCAAAGACAATTGGATAAAGCTTAGAAAATGTCAAAAAGAGGCCGCAGCCCATTGTTCGTATAGTGCGCTCATCCTTCAAAAGCGGTCAATTCTACCTTTTTTCCAGGCCTTTGATGATGTTCCCAATGATCAAAAAGCAAACCGATTAGCCTGGGGGCTAAATGGAGTTAAACGGGGCTTAAAAGAGATTTCTAGCACTGTGGGATCGATCCCCTACTATTGGCAGAAAGGTGCAAAAAAAAAATACCCCCTGTGGATCGATCCCTAAGGCTGGGGGATCGATCCCCCAGGTCCTAACAGCATTACGGGATTTTGTCTTTTGGGTTTATTTTTTTTTTTTGGTTTTATTGGACTTAATTAGAGTTTGTTACTTAAGGGAAATAAGCCCATTATTTTTAGGGTTAGTTTTTTTATTAGTTTAAGGAGTTTTATTTTTATCATTATTAAGTTTTATTTTCTATACCGTGATATGACGTTCTCTTTGGAAAAAGGAGAAAGCTAGGGTTGGAAGAATATTTTACAGAGGCTTTGTCTACAATTGAAGGAAGAAGAAGAAGGAGCCAAAAGATGGAGATGGAGCTTATTGACACCATGATCATCTTCTCCATGAGCTAGTTCTTCACTTAAGGCTTGGATGAGCCCTAAGTTCATGTAACCTAAACCTTTGTTTTTCTTTTCTTGGGGAATTATTATGTTGTAATTAAATATATGGCCTTGTGATTTATTTATATATACATGATTGATTTGACAAATTAGGGCTTGTATTGATTAATTCTTCCATTAAAATCTCCAAGTTGATTGTATGTCTATATATGATTAATTAGGGATTTTATTCTTCATTAGATGATTGAAAGTTAATTCTTCCATTGATTCTATAAGAAAATTGCATGTCTGTGTGTGATTGATTTAGAATTATACTCTACACTAGATACTTCTTTAGTTGTGTTTAGTGATGGCCATAGCATGAGACTTAGTTGATACAATTGTTAATTAATTTGATGGATAAAGGCTTAATCTTGATGGGTTGTTCTACAAATTAGCTTATTGTTATTAGGTAATTGTAGTAAAGTAGGCAATTTGTGCTTGATTATGTTAATCCATACTTCTAATTACAATTAGTATTATCCTCTTGATTGATTTGTGCTCTTATCGGATACATTTGTGAATGTGTATGGTGGGTTATGACGTAGTCTTGAATGGGTTCTACACTTTAGTTTAATTGTCATTAGGTAGACAATTCATTCTTGATGTTGATAATCTATGCTTACAATTGTGTTTTGTGATGATAATGTGACCACATCTATAATTACACTAATGAATTCCCCATTAATTGAAAGCATATGGTTAATTGCATGGGCTTATTGGTGAATCCTAACCCTAAGACTCTTGATCGGTTGTCAATTATACATCATCCTTTGCAATAGCACAAATCATTGTAAAATAGGGCTATTGGTCGGGTAAGTTGAACCACTGGGACTGTTAGTTTATGGCAACTTAGGTGTCTAGAGTCATTTTTAGATTGATAAAGGGGGTTATAAAGGATTTGTTGGATTGTCACTAAGATTATGAATTGAAAAGTGCATTAAACATTAATGTTAAGAAGTAAAGAGGCAAAGACAATTAAAATGGGAACTAGGGAAGTGAATCCACTACCCATCCATAAGCATACCAGGACATGATTTACTTGGGGAAATGTATATATATAACCATGGAATGCAACAACATAGCATTGATACATTATCTTCAAGAAATATATAAAAACAAGATACAAGAATAACCTATTAAGGCACTACATGCTTTGGTCACCTAAGCTAGGATGCAACCTTAGACATGATCACCAAGCCATAGATCATCAAGCCCTTAATCTCATAATAGGAGCACATGAAATAGAAATCAAGAAGAATCTATTAAAGGAAAGCCCTAAGCAATAGATTATCAAAATTCTTAAATATCATGCCAATAAAAACACTTCCATGAACTCATCCCCATTATCACTATGAAAATGTAGCAATATAATCATGAGAGAAAAATAATCTAAGACAAGATATTTGACTCAAAATGATCATTTATAGATAAAGAGATTCATTACATCATATGAAGTGCTCTAGTTCATGGAAGAGTTACATATATACATTATACCCCAAATATAAATCAAAACACAGCAATGCTTACAAAATGGGGCTTCATCACCTCCCTAGATAGGGAGTTAGTTACCCATGAAGACAAAGGATGAAGGAGAAGATGAAGAATCCCTCTCCATTTCCACACCTTAAGCTTAAGAATCCCTACTCCCCATACTGAAAATCCTGAGCTCCCCCCTCTGCATGAAGCTAGACCACACAAAAGAAGGATAAGGGAACTAAGATGCTGAAATTCAGGGGCAGTTGAGCTGCCTGCTGCAGGTCGGTGGGCGCCCGCCCGCGGTGGCTTGCAGGGGACTGGAGTGTTTGGTGGGCGCCCACAGTGGTGCGTAGGGGCTCCCGCGGGGGCTCAGCAAGGCCCCGCAAAATGGGGCAGAGAGATGAGGGAATTGGCGGGCGCCCGCGGTGGCGTAGCGGCGCCCGGGGGGCCTTGCACCTGCACTTCAAACTAAAGTTTCTCGTAAGCCTTTCCGAGCCAGAGCACTGATGCGGCTTCCACTATGAACACTAAGCCATGAACTTCACAAAAATGACGACTGAAAAGGTTAGGTCCCGAAGATAACTCCCCGACACGGCGTACGTATTTCAACGGAAAGTTGTCAAAACCGCTTCTTTGATCATTCTTGGGAAAAATACCTGAAATCAGAAAGAAATACACAACTGAATTAAAATTGTACATTATCCTCTAATAATGGACTTAACTAATGCAAGAAAGGGCGCTTGAATATGTAATATTCGGCGCTTATCACACCCCTAAACTTATATTTTGCTAGTCCCTTAGCAAAACAAGACAAAGAGCTTAATGCAAATGACGACCAATGAAATGCTAACACATGTATCAATCATGAAATAAAAATATTGACAAAGCTCAACTATGATTTGGTGCACAGAAAAATTTGAAGATAGACATTAGGCAGATTACCTTGTATATATGAAGCCTTAACACAAAATGGCAAAACAAGTTCAACTTAAATGCATCAATCATCAAGGTCTATGTAAACACTTCAATTGTCATCTCTTGAATAACATGAACTCTGACTTCAGTGAAAGTGAGCCGGCTTCCTAATATGTGGCTTTACCCTCTTTTTCCAATCTCAAGAATACATTTTCACATCCTTAAATCTGTTTCTAAATGAAGTCTCTAAGGCATAACTTTATTAACTGAACAACTTTTGTTGTTTATTGACAATTTTATTAATCAGCTCAAAAAAAAAAAAAAATCAGCTACCATGGTCGTGCAATGTCGAGAATTTATTAAGCTTTCTAACCAACCCATGTAGCAAGTGTTGGGCCAACAACTCTCATGCTAGATGGCTTTAGGGCGCTAAGTGTAAAGACACTCCTAGGGCTTAATAACTCGAATTGGAAAGGCTACGAATTTCGACAAACCATCTTTATTTATTTTTTGTACAACCATGCAATGTCTAAGTTCTTTAAGTTTTCTAACCAACCCATGTAACAAGTGTTAGGCCAATAACTCCCAAGCCAGATGGCTTTAGGGTGCTAAATGTAGAAACACTCCTAGGGCTTAATAACTCGAGTTGAAAAGGCTACGAACTTCGATTGGTCATTGAATTATATATATATATATATATATATATATATATATATATATATATATATATATATATTTACTTATGCCAAGGATATCCATTCATTAGGGTCATTAATTCAGATCACTGAGTCCCGATCAGGGTCAATTTAGGTTGCATACCTCACAATTAGGTTTCCGGTGTGCAAATGTGCAATGTGAAGCATAACAGAGTGTGAAATCTGATGAAAATTTAATTGAAGTTTTTATACAAACCGATTACGAAGTTTTTCTTTATTTTCAAAAAAATTTGTCTTGGACACAAAGTATGAAGCACATGCTTCAACCTTTAAAAAGTTCCCTTTAAATAATATGATTTTATTAACTTATGAGCATAAAAAATGAGCAAAAATATCAAATGAGTAAAGAATATTGAAACTGCAATAACATGCTCATCCACCAAAAATGTAATAGCATGCACATGCAGCCCCAAACTTGAATGTCACATTGTCCCTAATGTGAGAAAATAAAGGACAAGCAAAGAGAATGAACAAAGGGGAAAAGGAACAATAGTGCCAAGTTGATAGGATTGGAGTGGCGGTGCAAATATAGGCCAGCTCGTAAATTCCCGGAGCATGCCCCCAAACCTTGGTTTCAAAAACCTGTCAAAAGATATCTATACAAGGCAAGAATCATATGAATCCAAATTCAATGAAAATCATTGCAATTTATTTGACTAAAAACTATAAGCCATACAAAATAGCAAAAGTGATGCAGTTATAAGTGTTAAAGAAAAATTGAAAAGCAAATGCCAAACGTGGCCCAAAATAAGTCTAAAAAGTACTACTAAAACGGGAAATAAGAAGAAAAATATGAAATCACTCCACCATTGGAGTAGAGGAGGAGGCACCAGGT
Source organism: Cornus florida (assembly GCF_030987335.1). NCBI lineage: Eukaryota > Viridiplantae > Streptophyta > Magnoliopsida > Cornales > Cornaceae > Cornus > Cornus florida. The sequence continues at coordinate 71,580,243 of NW_026775577.1, forward strand.
GGGCCAGGTGCACGGTCAATCAATGACTGGAGCATAGCCTGCAGAATCTCTTAATTCTCCTGAGTTTTCTGGACGGCACCCTCTATAACATCAAAGTGTAAGGAAAAGGCATCGAGACGAGTATCCAAGGCGAGATAGTCGGCGCGAGTCATGACATCCGGCGGCGGGACAAAAGGGGCAGCTGGAGAAGCGGGGGCATCAGGAGGAGGAGAAGTAGGAGCCACAGGGGGGGCCAGAGCACCCCAATCCAACTCGTCACCAATGCGGGCCTGACGGGACGTCTGAAGCTGAGTTGTACTGGACTTCCAGACCCCAAGGTTGAAGTTTAACACATCTTTCTCTTTCTATTCACAATGGGGAGCTTGGAACCCCATATTTTTGAGCAACCTTGTAATAAGGTATGGAAATGGGAATGCCTAGGTGGTGGTGGTGCGCGACTGAACCAAGATTAATTCATTGTAGATTTTTAGCAATTGGTCCCAGACAAGCTGTGTGACACAAAACCAACACTCCTTCTCAGCATAGTAGAGGGTTTTCAAAAAATTCCCCTTCTGCTCGGAATGGCCTGGCACGGGTAGGACATTCTTGGCCAGGACCGAATCGAGAAACCATAGCCGGCATGGTAAGAAAGATTTATTGGTGCTTGTGGTTCTGTTGCCGGTGAATTGACCATGATAAATTTCTTCCACAATGTCCACTAAGGTAAGCTGATCAGGACCTTCAACATAAAGGGCGAGGCCCGCCTCATCCACCGGCGAAACCAAGGGGCAATCCATAGCCATAGCAAGGTTATCGAGGTCGAATTCATAATCATAGCCATCAATGGTGGTTTTGATTTTGTCTGGTTCCTCACATGAGTGGACCATGTTGGCATAGAACAGACGGACCACACGCGGGAAGTAAGAATGAGCGCGTGGTTTGAAAAGAGAGGCGAGGCTACGGGCCCTCAATTCGCGGACGAACCATGCGGTCTCCAAATTGTTCTCGAAAGTATTTGCAATGTCGAATCGAGCATCGGTTTCAATTGGCCATTCAGCCCAATTTAGGGTCGGAGGAGCATTAGAAGGGCACTCGGATGACCGAGCACGCTTGGAAATAACCCTAGGAGCCATTGGAATGAAGAAAACTGGTTCGGGAATTTCTACGAACACCTGGTGTGCAACAGAATTGGGAAGAGATCAAAAATAAGGTTAGAGATGCAAAAACCCCAAAAGTTTAACCTGCAATGGAGATTCAAGCACAACCCAACAATCACCAATCCTTCAGAACAAGAATCCCGTCCTCCTTAGTGCAAAAATTTAAAGAAAAAGAGAGGTAGAAACACTTACCCAAGGTGTAGGACTCAATCTCCTCAAGCTTGAATGATGGATGATGAGGATGGAGATTGGAGGATGACGATGGGTGAGATGAATGGATGAGAGGATTAGGGAGGAATTTGGAGAGAGAGTGGGATGGTTTGAGGGTTTGAGAGGGATGGGGGCGAAAGTAGAGAGGGAGAAGGGTTAAAGAGAGAAAAAAAGAGGGAAAAATGGCCTTGAAAGCCCGTTTAAAACCCTACCTGCGAAGGCGGCGGGCGCCCGCGGAACGGATGGCGGGGGCATGCGGGGGCTTGGCGAGGCCCCGCGGAAGCTGGCTTAGTACTGTCTCATTTGGCGGGCACCCGCGGTGGCACGGCGGGCGCCCGTGGGGCCTCTCTGCAGCTGCCTTGTGCAGCTTAAGATGGCTTTGCAAGGCCGGGCCAGGGTAAAAAACAACTGAATTTGGAAGTTTAAGTATTTAAGGACCCGTGATACCTCGTAGAACCTGCGGAACAGGAATTGAAGTGCATTTTCAAAAACGCTAGACTTGAGGTCCGAATCTCCCGTTATCTTTGGATTCGTCGAGAAAATTGCCGGAATGACCTTGCAAAAGTCCGAAAATTGCACCGAGACCTTAAAATGACTAAGAAAACCGCATGTGACTTTTGGAATGCAATTCGAGACAATTCTGTAAGAGGTCACATTTTGGCTATGCTTAGCGAATTTTCGAAAATTTTTTAGCCAAGGCAACTTGAAGGAGGGAAGCTTGGAAATTGGAAGAATTGCTTCCCATGAGTGCTAAATTTATTGTCGATAGCTAGACGAACCAGGCATTGCATGGCTCACTAATCCTCGTAGATTGGGTCCGTCAATAGGACTTTCTCAACTTTTCAAAAATGGATTATGCCATCAATGTAAGGCTTAAGCCGTTGGCCATTAACCTTGAAGAGAGATCCATTGGTAGGATCTTAGAGTTCAACTGTACTATGAGGAAAGACAGCGGTGATGACATATGGACCATCCCACCGTGAACGGAGTTTACCGGGAAAGAGTCTCAATCTAGAATTGAAAAGCCAAACTCTTTGTCCAGGGGCAAAAGATTTTTTGACAATGTGCTTGTCATGAAAAGCTTTAGTCTTTGCCTTATAGATTTTGGCGCTTTCATACGCATCATTTCAAAGTTCCTCAAGTTCATTGAGTTGCAATTTACGAGTAGAGCTGGCTTGTTTGAGATCAAAGTTGAGCCTTTTTTTGGCCTAAGTACGGTGCTCTAGTTCAACAGGGAGATGACATGCTTTGCCAAAGACAAGTCGATATGGCGACATGCCAATGGGTGTCTTATAAGCTGTCCGATAAGCCCAAAGCGCATCGTTTAGTCTTAATGACCAATCTTTGCGGTCCGATCGAACCGTTTTTTCCAAGATGTGCTTAATCTCCTGATTAGATACTTCCACTTGATCACTCATTTGAGGATGGTAAGGTGTGGCAACCTTGTGGAGGACAGAGTACTTGGAGAGGACGGATTTAAGATAACGATTTTGGAAATAAGTTCCACCGTCACTAATGATTACTCGGGACATACCAAAATGACTAAAAATGTTAGACTGAATGAAGTTGATCAGTACTTTATGATCACTGGTTTTGGTAGCTTCGGCTTCAACCCACTTGGAAACATAATCCACCGCTACAAGAATGTACTCATAGCCATAAGAAGATGGAAATGGTCCCATGAAGTTGATCCCCCACACATAAAAAATTTCTATGATTAAGATGGGAGTGAGGGGCATCATGTCTCTCCAGGACATGGATCCGAGCTGTTGACATCGCTCACAAGATTTACAGAAATTGTATGCATCTTGAAACAAGGATGGCCAATAAAATCCGCTTTGAAGGACTTTGTCGGCAGTCTTTTTGGCACTAAAGTGTCCCCCACAAGCAAGAGTATGGCAGAAATATAGGACACTTGTGGTTTCATTGTCGGGAATGCATCTCCGGATGATTTGATCCGAGCAATATTTGAACAACTCCGGATCTTCTCAAAAGAAATGCTTAACTTGGGAGAAAAACCGGTCTTTTTTCTTGTTTGGACCAATTGGATGGAACTTTTCCTATCGCTAGATAGTTGACAATATCCGCATACCAAGGGAAATTGGAATGAGAAATCTGAAAAAGTTGCTCATCCGGAAAGGAATCACAGACTGCAGCAAATTCAGAAGATTTTTTAATGAGTAAACGAGATAGATGGTCTGCGACAACATTGTCGGTCCCTTTTTTGTCCTGGATTTCAATGTTAAACTCTTGAAGTAAGAGTATCCATTGAATTAGATGGGGTTTGGTCTCTTTTTTAGTGACCAAATGCCGAAGAACGGCATGATCCGAGAAGACAATAACCTTGGATCCAAGAAGATAGGAACGGAATTTATCCAAGCCATACACCACAGCTAGTAATTCTTTCTCAGTGGTGGTGTAATTTAACTGAGCATCGGAGGGAGTCTTGCTAGCATAATAGATGACGTATGGAAGTTTTTCCACACGTTGGCCCAAAACCGCACCTAATGCATAATCGGATACATCACACATGATTTCAAATGGAAGAGACCAATTAGGCGGTTTCATGATTGGGGTGGATGAGAGAAGAGTGCGTAGTTTCACGAAAGCTTCTATACAAGCTTCATCAAAATCAAATGGAACGTCCTTGGCAAGAAGATTACACAAGGGCCGAGAGATTTTGCTAAAATCTTTGATGAAGCGATGATAGAAGCCGGTATGTCCAAGGAAGGAACAGATTTGACGGACTGAATTTGGAGGAGGGAGATTAGAGATTAATTCCACTTTGGCTTTGTCAACCTCAATTCCCCTTTTTGAAATGACATGTCCTAAAACAATGCCTTCTTGGACTATAAAGTGACTTTTCTCCCAACTTAGAATGAGATTTGTTTCCTTGCACCTTTGAAGTACAAGAGATAGATTTTAGAGACATGAGTCAAAGGAGGATCCAAAGACGGAGAAGTCGTCCATGAATACCTCTAAGAATTTTTCAACCATATCCGAAAATATGGACATCATGCATCTTTGGAACGTGGCAGGTGCATTGCATAGCCCAAAAGGCATGCGTCTATAAGCAAAGGTTCCAAAGGGGCATGTGAATGTGGTCTTCTCTTGATCTTGCGGACCAATTGCGACTTGGTTATAGCCGGAATAACCATCAAAGAAACAATAAAAGCTTTGGCCGGCTAACCTCTCTAGGATTTGATCAATGAATGGGAGTGGAAAATGATCCTTCCTAGTGGTAGAGTTAAGTTTCCGGTAGTCAATGCACACACGCCACCCGGTGGTGATGCGTTGTGGCACGAGCTCTCCCGCTGAATTTTCAACGACGGTGAGGTCGGATTTATTAGGAACAACTTGAGTGGGACTCACCCATTTGCTATCGGAGATAGGGTAGATGATTCCTGTATCTAATAGCTTGATCACTTCTTTCATGACCACTTCCTTCATATTGGGATTCAACCGGCACTGCACCTCTCTAGAAGGTTTAGCGTCCTTCTCCATATGGATGCGATGCATGTAAATAGAAGGGTCAATTCCTTTCAAATCAGCCACTGCCCAGCCAACAGCTTCTTTGTGCTCTTGTAGCACCCTAAAAGGCTAGTTTCTTGATCTTTTAAAAGGTAAGAAGCAATGATGACTGGTAGAGTTTGATTTGCACCAAGAAACATATACTTGAGGTGAGCCGGGAGCGGCTTTAGTTCAAGTTGTGGAGGAGACTCCAAGGAAGGGACCGGAGGAGTAGAAGAAAGTTGAGGAAGCGGTTCTTTTCGAATTTTCCAAGGAGGAGTATCCATGATAGCATTAATGTCAAGCAAGGAATTTACTTCTTGGATTGATTGGTCAATATCAAAGTTTGAGAAGTCGAAATGAGACATGCAAGTTTCCAAAGGATCTTTGCTCAGAATGAAGGGGAGAGATTATTCGACCATTTCATCTACCGCATCGATAAGGAAACAATCATCCTCATCGGAAGGATGTTGAGTTGCATGGAAGATGTGGAGTTTGACATACATATTTCCAAAGGCGATATCCATCACCTTGGTTCGGCAATTAATTGAAGCATTAGCCGTAGCTAAAAATGGCCTACCGAGGATCACAGGAATATGCTTCTTTGGGTCATAGACCGGTTCCGTGTCAAGAACCATGAAGTCTATCGAAAAGTAGAATTTGTCCATGTAACGACCCGGTCATTTGCCTTCCTTTCCTTTTTTCCTGAAATTTTACGAATGAATTTTTTTTGTTTAATTTTCTTTTCTGAGCTCTGTTTCGTGTCGCTTAGTGTCATCTCGAGTGCTCAGAATTGGTTCCTGAGACCATTTTATGTGGATTGACAACTTCCTTTGAGGACCGAGTCATTTTCATATTTTTCGTTTTTCGACACTATGCGCTATTTCGTCCTTTTCCCTATTCTGTCTTATCTCCGTTTGTCAGCTTTTGGCACAACCTCACTTCTCATGCTCGAAGTTGGTTTTTGACTTCACGTGCCTTCATCTTGAGTGGTTTTCTCGAAATACGTATATTTACTTTTGCAAGAAAGTACTCTGGTTGTTCCCGGTGTCCATAGGGGCATGGATGCAAAGTTCTTTGAAATTATTTTCTTTTCTTGGGGTGTTTTTCGTAAATATCTTTTGAAGATATTTTATTTCAGGGGTTTTTAAGAAAATATTTTTGGAAGATATTTTCATTCTGGGCCATAAGTGCAATTTTCACTTTTTGGGGGGCCATTGTGCAATTAATGAAAGTTATTGCAAAATGTCTTGTTTTGAGCCTGGATCCTCGTACGGGATTCATTTTCACATTTCGTCGAGTTGTGTACTCTTGGAATTTCCTCCTGGTCGATATTTTCCAATTTCAGGGTTTCTGGCCCCTGTTTTCGCCAAACTTGTTTTGGGCATAACTTTCTGCTCGGGACTCGGTTTTTAATGTTGTTTCTTCCATTGTTCATATTTTATCATTTTGAATCTTTTTTGTTCACAAAGTTTTGCCATTTGAGCGCGTCTGCTCAAATTTTACTTTTTCGGACCCGGCGGGGCCCATTTGGGGCACTTTTTGAGATTTCTATAAAAGGGGGGTGAGATATTTCATTTTTCATCTTCTCCCCTCTTCATGCACGACCTGGAGCTCCCATGGCAGCCCAAAGGGTGCTGCTATCTTCTCTCTCCTATTTTGGTTCACTTTTCCTTGATGGAAAGTCTTCGGCCTTAACGTTTGTTGTTCCCCTCGCTGTGCTCTACCTTTCCCCCTTATTAGAATTCAGTTTTGACCATTTCTTGAGTTTGATTTTGAGGTCAAGTTATGATTTTGATGGGGCTTTCATGGGGGTTATGTTCACGGCGTTGTCCCCGACAAAACCTAGTAGTTTCGTCGGATTCGGAGCCGTTCCATTTTGATGGCATTTGAGATTTTCATCTCAAATTGAGGTAGGGGATGTTCTAGGTTTAAATTCTTGTTATATAGCATGCTTGTGATGCTTATACTACTTGTTTTCATGATTAAATATAAAATCTAGAGATTTTATTATTTATTTTTCTTGTACGGTCTAATTTTCCAGTTGCTCATGACTTGGTTTAAACATGTAGCATGATTTTATATTGCCCCTTGATATGCTCATTGTCGTGTATTAAAATTGGAACATTTGAATAAGTATTAAAGATTTTATTTAATATTTATCTTAGGTGAAAGATTAATTCACGTGGCCTTAACTAGCTTGAAATTAATATGTGTTAGCATATTATATTAGGCCTTAGCATGCTCTTCAACATAGTTGAATTTGAAAGTAATTGGAGGTGTTTTGAAAATTAGTAATTATTAATTAATTTGCCCCGAGTGCACTATTCACTCTATTTAAATTCCGACTTGATATTCTTGATCTGTATGCCATATAGCTTCACATATATTTGATTTAGAATATTCGGTGAGGTTTTGAAATCTTTAATTTAATTAATTTCCTTGTTTAAGTTTAATCCTCATGGTGATATATAATTTGGAATTGAATTGTGGCATGCTAGAAAATTAAGCTTAGGTATAGTTGTTCACATATATTAAATTGGGATTAATTGCATGAGAATTGCAATTTTTAATTTATATTTAACTTTAGTGAAAGTTTAATTCACATGGTCTTAAATTGAATGAAATAAACTTGTAATATAATATTACATTAGTTTTTGGCATGCTTTCCAACATAGGTTAATTTGAGAGCATTTGGTTAAGTTTGAAAATCTAGAGTTAATTAAAATCTATTTTGTGGTCCCATTAGCTTAAGGTTTTAACTTGATGTTTGTATTGGCCATGATTTGTTTACTAGTATTTATTAATTGTGGACCATTTGAAGTTGCTTTAGAACCTTGGTAACTAAATTAACATGATTTAATTAGAGTTCTACTTTGTTGTTCCAATAACCTAATTGAGTTTTAGAATGGATATAAGTGATGACCATGCCATGTTCTTTAATATGTATTAATTTGAGGTTATTTGGAATTGAATTAGAATCTAGGGAATTTAATTATTTTTATTTAATTAAATTCTATCGAATTGAGCCATGGATTTAATTGTGTTTGAAAGTCGTTTCTATATCAAAATCCTGGACATGGACTTGTTGTATATTCATTTGGTTATGTTTTGAGCATTGGATAACATAGTTGCTATGTTTATACTCATGAGAATATGTTTTCCTTATTGAATATACTGTTGCCTTGTGTAATGATTTGCACATTTTGTATTTAACATCATTCATGTATAGCGTGTAACGAATCGCACACTGAAGATTCGACATTCATCACATCATATTAGTTGTGGACTTAGAGCATGTACTGTATAGGTTTCCAAATTTGGTTGTGCTTGGTAGATAGTTGATTATCTTGCATATTCCCGTTGATATATGCGTTGTTGCACAACTTGTTGATTTTGAAAATTTGGGGATGTCGTTGTTTGACTATGGCTAGGACGTGGTTCTAGTACAGGGGATAGTCCCTCTATATATAGTCTAGTTCGCACATAGGGAGGTTACCCATGGGCTAGTAACCCTAAAGTAACTATGTTGTCGGTCTAATCCGGCGTGACGTCCGAGTATCCACTTTGTTTCATTTTCAAGTTGATAACTAGATGATGTTGTAACTTGTTGTTTCTTATTTGTCGTTCCATTTTAAGTTACAGGATGTTAACTTTGCGAAATTGTGCTTTATGCGTTGTATTGGAAGTTCCAATGTTGGTTAAATTGCATCGATATTGAAAATCGTGTTTTGACGTTCTAATAAAGCTTAGGATTGATCCTATTGATTCATTTATAACATAGACGTTAGGTGGTATGAACCACTACTGTTATTTTGTGCTTTAGATTCTAAGTTGATGGCTTTGAGAACTTAAACCTTATTGCATTGTATAAGATGCTCTTTTGTTGTTGAATTGCATGGATAAGGTGATTCTTGTTAACTTGTATTCAAATATGCTTTTGTTATGTTGTATGGATTACTCTAGACCTAGTTCAATTGTATTGAAAATGCAATTCATGTTAATCTATGCTCAAACATTCTTCTTGTCGTGTTCTTTGGATTATCCCAACCATGATTCGTTTCATACACGTATGTATATCATGATTCTTGTTGCTTAGACTCTAAGGTAGTTTAGGATGCTCCCCGAGTTTCACTTGGACATAGACATTAGGTGGCATGAGCCCCTTTAACATGTTTCACCATAAGGTGATAAATTTGTAAAATGCTAGGTCGATGCATGCTCATCTCCTACGAGTAGCTTTATGTTACTCACCCCTACGATACTGGGGCATATTTCAGGTACGAAGACTTGGTTCGTGACGCCTAGCATTCCTTGGATGTCGTGTAGCTTTCAAGTTTCCATTTCATGCAAATGTTAGCATGAAATGTCATTTTGTAGACTCATATGTCAAAATATGTATATTTGATTCCATGTATGTAATGTGTACTTAAGTACACTTCTTTCAATGTATTTGATATGTATGAGATGAGGCCGGAGGCCAATGATCATTATATTGTGTTCTATGTACTTTTTAACTTCGTGAAATATTGTGAAAATCTTGAAAAATCGAAAGTTATTGCTTCACCATGGTTGCATCGGGTGTGGGAATTCTATTTTCATTCTTTCATAGGGTCTTATTAATCATGTTTGAAGCGTGGCCAAGGGCCAAACGGTCATTTGATCCCGTTTTGTATTTTTGGATTTCGAGTTTTCATTCCAAGTTCCATTTTTGCCTTTTTGCCCATTGGGGGGTCGGATTTTGCATCGGCTATATTTTTAAGCCATGGACCATTGTAGCGCGTCTAAATAAGGAAAGTAACGTTTGCGTGCATAGTCATTTCCGGGCAAAACCTCATCGTTTGTGTTTTGAGCCTCTTGTGAATTCATTTCGCATTTTTTTTGTATATTCTGATCTAGGGGCTTTATGGACCTTTCACCTCAGTTTTATTTTCTTCTTTCAACATGGTTGCTTAGAAAACGTGATTTTAGGGGGGGTTTCTTTTTCGTGTTTTTCCAGAAAAGGTCGTCTTGGTTCCGGAAATCCCTCGTGAAGTTTCAACTTCTAGTTTTCATTTAGCAGCTTTATGACCCTCTTGTTCAGTTCTGATCTAGGGGCATTTTGGGGATTTCACAGTGAGTTTTTTTCGATTCCATTTGCAATGTCGGGTAGAAAACTCGATTTTAGGGGGGGTTTCTTCTTCGTGTTTTTCCAGAAAAACTTGTCTTGACCTCCGTTTCAAGCCTCAGTTCTGGGCAGATCAAAAAAAATGTTGTCGCAGCCAAGGGCTGCCACCAGCCATGTCTTTGGGCACCGGCATGCACGCCGATGGGCTCGCGCATGGGCGCCGTGTGCGCCATGGCCCCTCGTCGGGCCGTCGCGACGTCAAATCTTCTTTTGGGCTTTTCTCCTTCGTCCGCACTCCGATTCAAGTGAATTTTTTTTTTAACTCGATTAATTTTTCGTCGTCTATCCAACGGTATGCTCAGTTACACCCAGATATTTTTGGATAATTACCAGTTTGCCCTTATAGCTTTAAGTGTCCGTTTTTCATCGTCATGCCGTTTCTCCTTTGTCCGGACTCCAAATCATGCGATTCTTGAGTCCATCTTGATTAGTTTTTTGTAGTCCTTCCAGCGGTGTGCTCGGTGGCACCCGAATCTATAGTTTTCAAAAATGACTATTTTGCCCCTACGGCCTTATTTGTCATATTTTCGATCTTTTGCTTCCGCATCAGTTCTTGTTGAATTCCACGACCTCATAGAAGGTCACTTTGACTTCTTAGAGTCTTATTTTCTATTTTTGCTTCCGCATATCAGATCCATTATCGGGTCAATCTTCGATTCATCACAGGACATGCTGGCCTAAAAAACCAGGGTCGTCACAGTCCACTTTGATAATGACATCCTCAAGAATGCCTCGTGGGTGCTTGACCGATCTATTGGCAAGCTGCAAGACCACAGAGATTGGCTTTAGATTTCCCAACCCAAGCTGTAAGTAAACTGAATATGGAATCAAATTTACACTAGCTCCTAGGTCAAATAGGGCCCTTTCTATCTTGTTGTCGCCAATGACACATGAGATAGTTGGAGCGCCCGGATCCTTATAGTTTGGAGGAGCACTGTGTTGAATGATTGCACTCACATTTTTAGTTAATCTCACCTTCTTTGGCAAATGATTTTTGGAAGTGCGTTTTTGAGTGCACAAATCCTTGAGAAATTTTGCATAGGGAGGGATTTGATTTATAGCATCCAAGAGAGGCAAGTTGATTTTTACTTGCTTGAAAACTTCCCACATGTCTTGAATTTTGCAATTCTTGTTCCCAATATGTGTCGACTCTTGGAGACGTTGAGGAAACGGAGCTTTAGGCTCATAAGTAGTTTCCACATTTGGGGTGACAAGCTTGGGATTTTCATGAGTAGGATTTGGATTAGAAGAGCTGGGACTTGGATTTGGATTTTTCAAAGGGGAATTTTTCTCATCCTTGTTTCCATCAACCTTGTTGTCAACAACACGACAACTCCTAAGGGTGGTGATTGCTTGGACTTGTTCATGAATTGGCCCACTCGGAGGAGGGGTTTCATTAATCACATGCATCCCTCTTGGATTTTCAAATGGTTGAGCGGGAAGCTTACCCTTGTCTTTTTGGAGCCATTAATTCATGGAGTTAGCTATTTGGCCCACTTGATTCTCAAGCTTAGCTATGGACTGAGTATGAGAATGAACCATTTGGAGAGTGGGTTGCGAAGATGTCAAGAGTTGCTTGTTGGAATCCATCATTTGCTTATTCAATGATTCCATCATTTGCTTGTTTGCAGCCACGATCTCATCAGTTGGGAACACATGGGGTTGATTGGAGACATTTGGATTGTAAAGAGGACGGTAGCTTGAGGAGGCCTGAAATTGCCTATTTTGAAATTGAGAAGGGGGCTGATTTTATTGCCCTTGATTTTGAAAATTCAAATTTTGTGGGGCTTGTTGCCTCCACAAGAAATTCGAATGATCTCTCCATCCGAGATTGTAAGTATTAGAATATGGATTATTTCCAGGCCTTGAGAACATTGCATTTGCTTACTCTTGATTGGAATTAGGAAATTGTTCCGGTGTGGGACAATCTTCTGAAAGATGGAATGGACTAATACATGATGCACAAACCGCACTTGCCGAATTTTGAGACAAAGAGGGGAAAAGATGTGGTGCCATCAATTGATAGAATTTATGATATGGCATCCACCTGGGAAGATTCCTCCCTCAGTGTTTTTGGTTGACAAGGGTTGGTGTTCTTTGTATTGGTTGAGGTTGGACCACGACGAGAGTTATGCTGTAATGAGTTTTCACTCAAATTTTCAAGTAAGGTCCATGCCTCATCCGCACTTTTAGACATAAACATCCCTCCACAAGATGAGTCAACCATGAACCTATGTGGGTTGGTTAACCCAGCATAGAAGGCTTGCACCAATTGCCATTTTGGAATTAAGTGGTGCGGACATTTCCTTAAGAGGTCTTGAAATCGCTCCCAAGTTTCATGGAGTTGTTCCCCCTCGCTTTGTGAAAAGCTAAGAATGGAACGCCTCATTAAATTAGTTTTACTCACTGGATAATATTTCTTTAAGAATTCTTGCTGCAATTGAGCCCATGTGGTGATGGAATTGGCAGCAAGGGAGTTTAACCAATATTTTGCCCGTTCTTTTAAAGAGAATGGGAAGAGATGCAATTGGAGAGCATTATCAGGAAAGCCCCTCAACTTGATGGTAGAGCATATTTCAAGGAATTCATCAAGGTGCTTATAAGGGTCCTCATTTTCAAAGCCATGAAAAGATGGAAGCAAGGAACATAGCATTGATACATTATCTTCAAGAAATATATGAAAACAAGATACAAGAATAACTTATCAAGGCACTACATGCTTTGGTCACCTAAACTGGGATGCAACCTTAGACATGATCACCAAGCCATAGATCATCAAGCCCTTAATCTCATAATAGGAGCACATGAAATAGAAATCAAGAAGAATCTATTAAAGGAAAGCCCTAAGCAATAGATTATCAAAATTCCTAAATATCATGCCAATAAAAACACTTCCATGAACTCATACCCGTTGTTACTATGAAAATGTAGCAATATAATCATGAGAGAAAAATAATCTAAGACAAGATATTTGACTCAAAATGATCATTATAGATAAAGAGATTCATTACATCATATAAAGTGCTTTAGTTCATGGAAGAGTTACATATATACATTATACTCCAAATATAAATCAAAACATAACAATGCTTACAAAATGGGGCTTCATCACCTCCCTAGATAGGGAGTTAGTTACCCATGAAGACAAAGGATGAAGGAGAAGATGAAGAATCCCTCTCCATTTCCACACCTTAAGCTCAAGAACACCCCAGACCCTCCAAACTCACTTTTTCTCTCTCTAGAACTTAGCAAAATGTGAGATATCTAAAATAATGAGTTTTTTCCCTTATTATACATCAAAACCTACTCCCCATACTGAAAATCCCAAGCTCCCCCCTCTGCATGAAGCTAGACCACACAAAAGAAGGATAAGGGGACCAAGATGCTGAAATTCAGGGGCAGTTGAGCTGCCTGTTGCAAGTCGGCGGGCGCCCGCGGTGGCTTGCGGGGGACTGGAGTGTTTGGCCGGAGCCTGCGATGGCGTGGCAGGCGCCCGCGGTGGCGCGCAGGGGCTCCCGTGGGGGCTCAGCAAGGCCCTGCGAAATGGGGCAGAGAGATGAGGGAATTGGCGGGCGCCCGCGGTGGCTTGGCGGGCACCCACGGGGCCTTGCACCTGTACTTCAAACCAAGGCTTCTCGTAAGCCTTTCAGAGCCGGAGCACTGATGCAGCTTCCACTATGAACACTAAGCCATGAACTTCACAAAAACGGCGACTGAAAAGGTTAGGTCCTGAAGATGACTCCCCGACATGGCGCACGTATTTCAACGGAAAGTTGTCAAAACCGCTTCTTTGATCATTCTTGGGAAAAATACCTGAAATCAGAAAGAAATACACAACTGAATTAAAATTGTACATTATCCTCTAATAATGGACTTAACTAATGCAAGAAAGGGCGCTTGAATATGTAATATTCGGTGCTTATCAACTCTCTTCATATCTCTTTAATTCTTAGTTTAATTTAATTTAATTTACTTGTATTGTCATTTCTATTTCCATGCTTTCGATTTAACTCTAGTTTAATCACTTCACCAAAAATCTTTTTCTCTCTCTTTCTCTCGTGCAATCTCATTAGCACTAAAATCAAGTTTAATCCCAACACGAGTTCAATCTCTTGGGTTCGATCCCTTCTCGCTTCATACTACATAGTATAAGTGTCTAGCGGTTTATAAATTATAAAATATGATGCCCACTTGACATTAATTCTAAACCTAAAGTGTTGTGCATTATTTTGTGCACACGCTCGGGTCGCATCAGAAACCTTTAACCGTCTTCTTCCTAGACTTTCTGGCGACCTCTGATTGCCATCAAGCGTCCTACTGCTCTTGTTCTATTCCACAAGCAGACCCTCTTCCTTCCTCCTTGGTCCAGCCTTTCAACCCTTGGCCAAAACCCTAGCTTCCCTCTTTGTTTTTCTCTAAAACTCTCTGTCTCTAAATTGGCGTGACTAAGGTTTCTTCCAACCCTTGACAGACAAACCTAATATGTATATATAGGCTTATACAAACCCTAATTCCAATTTTAGAGGAGACGAAAAAGAGAAAATAAAAGAAAATCTAATGTAAAATAACTATATATATAAGTCATAATACTACTATATAGTATTACCAATACTATCCTGTATTATTACGTTTCTACATATATATATAACCATTTATAAATGTAATATAAATATATACATATTTATATAAATATAGATATAACTAAATCCTCCTTATCATTATTAATTAGAATAATAATAATAATAACCTCCACTACCCATGGGTCATAACCCTTACCCATGTAGGTCCAGCCAAGTAGTTCATGTGACCCATTTATTTGGTCTATTACTACTATCCAAATCCAACTCCGTTTAAAATTAAAATTAAAAATAAAATACACACTTAATCACACTTAATTTAGCAAATAAAATTACATTTAAACAAACACATCATCTCATAACAAATAAGTACTTACAACAAATCAAACAACTTTACACTATCGTAGAAAATAAAACACACAATTAAATCACGTATTTCAAATAAACAATTAAGCAAATAGAAATTCATAGTCACATAAGCACATAGCCACATATTAAAAATGCACAAGAAATAAAAAATTAAATTCCAATTATATCCTTTTGAAAACTAGGGGTATTACATTCTTTCCCCCCTAACAAAAGGAATTCCGTCCTCGGAATTCACGGAACTCTGAATTATTACCTTTTAAAATTCATTTCCATTCTCGTGTGGGCACAGTCTCTTTGTATGGGCTCCACTGAATTCCAATGTATCCAACAATATACAAGGTTCCAACACTCAAGAAACCCAAGAAATGTACAAGTCCTAGGTTATATCTAACAACGACTCAATCTTACCCAATATTTAGTTAAAGGTAATGATCCATATTCCTCCAAATGCCATAGGATATTCGCACAAAATTCCTATGCATCCAGCGCTAACTAGTCGGTAACGCTAATCTATAGGCTATTGCCTCAATTGATAAATACAATTCGTGAAAAGTCAATTTAATACGGAAAACTGACCTTCCTCCAAAACATTGCTTCCCATATGGAAGACATCCCAAACAACCGTTTCCTGATAGAAAACTCTAGTGTATGAGTTCAACTATGTACAAAATCCTACTGTCGCCTCCAAACCACGCGCAATCCATTATAAAGGAGAGTATGCCTCTCCGATGTATCCTTAAATGAAGTTAAGGGCTTATTGGACAACCCTCGCTTCCATTTCAAACCAACAGGTAAGAGGTCTGCACTATATAATATTCAAAACCTTAAACGTTGTCATACTAACCGCTTTGTGCCAACAATAGGACAGTCAAAAATGTGAAAAGCGAATAAACCACTTCTAATTATCAATGAAAACCTAGGGTCTCCAAAATCCTCATAAAGCTCTTTCTAAATAGCAATTTTCATCCATTATAATGGACATCCACATGCTACAATACTATTATCAGTGCGATGTAAAACTGATATGAAGCCCCAAAGTGAACCCTACTTGAATAATGTTCGTAAGATAACTTGTTCAATCCACCATTCTTTAACCTATATGGAATTAAAATTCCAATTCAATATCGATAATTCCTACCGACCATCCAATCCTGATTAATCCTACTCCCAATAGGAAGTGGCAACGAGCTCCAACGATATCCGATTATCAATTTCCACCGTTCTAATAGGTGGTACCCTTATAGACAGTTTTGTACACGTCCCTATCCGTACCGGCGCACCAAAACTAACATTAGATGTCTCGATGTGACACACAACCATTTGAGTGCACCGTGAGAAATTGACAAATTTTACATCTCAGTCACTCCGTTATCATTCACAGAACCTACTAATTTTCCTCCAGTACCTTAAGCTCTATCTGAGTAAGGTAACACTGCCTCTAGGGTTAGCTTCGATATTCTAAGTTGACCTCCTGAATTACCCTGGTAATAGTACGTGTCATTGTGACAGATGCTATAAAGTTAACTAGTTTCTCAACAACTACCCGAAGGTTTAATTACCATATCGGTTGTTAAGAGCATCCACTTTTATATTTACTTCCATTAGACAAAACTTAATGCAAAGTGTGAATCACCACTTCTATCCATCTAAGCCGTCTCGTGATCCGTGCTGTTTATATGAATTGGTATCTTACCAGTTTAAAATAGACAAAATGAACTAATTTAATTTATCAGTTAACCAATATCCCAACCAGAATCCTGACCCTTGTGTAAAATCAGCAATCCCTTAACTAAATCTGTGAAAAATGCTCTGTCATTTTCACTTCAGTATAGGAAATAGCTGCAAGGATCTAGCGATCTCTGATGGTCCATCATGATTATCTAATAAATATTAGACTTAGAGACAATTTCACTATGTCTCTCCTCCTGCATGTCCTCCAAACATCTGCTTCATACCGTGAAGTATCATGTTTCCACCAGGGTGAATAAAGAACTAAGAGTTGTGAACCTCAGTTCTTACATCCTCCTTCCAATTTGTCTACTGAAAGTACCGTTAGTCTGGTACTTCCAGCTTTTGTTTACACCCATTGTTTAAGTTGGAGCATCTTCAAAAGCTAGCTATATAGCTTAACCCATGCACTGCTGATCCGTGATAAACTTACCGATAATGAAAATCAACCGGTAATTCTATTCATTGAAAATCAACTAACTATGACTTTTCCACACACACCGTGCACCTCGTCTTTATTATAAGTGATTGGTCTCACTATCTTGTCTTAGACACATCCTACTTCATTAATGAAAGTAAGTATCAATTAGACTTCTTGTCTAACTTCAAAAGAATATGGAACCTTTCCATCATCCAAACAAGTCATCAATTTCATAGTAACAACTAATTGTCGCGAAATATAACCTTAAAAAAAAAAAATTCATATTATACAGTGTAGAGACTTTGGTTCCTCCTCCAATTGCAACACCGACAACCCCTCCAATTGACATAGTCATGAATAATGTCCTGGTTAAGAATAGACTAATAAAGATTTAGTCCGTCTACTATCCTCAGTTGGTGTCATTCTAATAAGTACCTAAACCAGTACTAAATCTTTCTTTAGACTTGGTGACAACTTTTGGAATTCCCAAGAAGATGTTCAGCAAAGTCAGCATCTTCGATAAATCATTGTGACGTTAAAGTATATTAAACTAATCGTACCAGATTATTTGACTTGTAGTGATGGTTTAACTATCCCATCTCAAATAACATACCATAATAACACATGTCCAGGTCAAACAGATTGGCTAGAATTATGTATTTCTACCAAATTCTATGACCACATGCTCACAAATCTAGCGTAAATAACGCTATTACTCCAAAACAATAGTTGGCTGATCACACACTTGTGTCCCCAACTAAACCACTTACCAAATCCCAAATCATTAACGAAAATAAACACGTATGACATACAATAAAACAAAATATAATCCTACTCAAGACGTCATTCTTTCTAAAAAAGAAAGTCTCATTTGGAATCAACCTTACTAGATTGGTTCACAATTTCCTTTTGTAGTTTCGTAAGTAATCATCCAACCTCGAAACATAAACTTTAAACATAGATTAAAAGTAACATCCATTTGCCTTAACAAATACCAAAGGGTAATCCTTCATCCTCCTTATATGCGGAATGCAAACCGTCTAATGTGACTTTATAAAGCAACTTAAAACGTCACAACCTAATACCAATGCTCTCCTGGACGTGATACACAATTTCACGCTTTGTTCTGATAAGAACTCCATCTGATCGCTAAACTCCTGAAGAGTACATCTCTTTTAAAGATAATATGAAAACTTAACTATTAGCAGATTTATCAACCTTAAGTTCTACTAAT
This sequence comes from Cornus florida, assembly GCF_030987335.1. NCBI lineage: Eukaryota > Viridiplantae > Streptophyta > Magnoliopsida > Cornales > Cornaceae > Cornus > Cornus florida. Next base: position 71,598,595 of record NW_026775577.1, read on the forward strand.
ATTATTTGCTATACTAGCAAACAAGATCATCCTCGATCGATTATTCATCTTCCAGATTTAGTACCCTCTTCCTTGGATACTTTGAAATCTCCTCTATTAGGATCCCCTTCGGACTCCTACTCTTATCTCGTCTATTTTTTTCAGAACAACTGAAGTCGTGTTGACCCCGATATATGGTGAACTATCACGTACACCTTAGTCCTAACTTGGTTTATACTTTTTAAGTAATGCCAACCCCGGAACTAAACCTTCGATCCCAAGTTCTGCCTTCTGGCAATGAAATCGATAACGTACTCCTTTACTCCTTTGGGTCTTTATCGCTTTTACCTTGGACCCAATCCTCCTCCCAGTGTCAACCATTCTATGATACTGAATAAAATTGATATCTGCACCTCCTAACGAACCGTAAATAGAGTACAACGAATCCTAATATGGGCTCTAAGTTTTAAGAGATACATCGCAGAAGTCATATAACGAAAGACACTCCTAAGGACACTTGAACCTAGAGTGCTCTTTTACCAACTGTGATACCCCCGAATTTCCGGATGCGGGTTGGCCAGGTCACGCCTAATTACTCGATGATATCAAAATGAATCGGTAATAATCGAACACAGAATACAAATATGATAAATAAGAATAAATAAACGACTGAAAGAAACTAAAATGATAATCCTTTAATAAAACCTCAGAATAAATTTTCATTAACAAATTCTTCTGATACAAGTAATCCTCCAATTTATACAACTCGGGAATCCATACTCTGTGGACCCCTGGAAAACCAAAACTAATCAAATGACAGCAATAACCGTCTACATCAGAAAACTGAAACATAAATGCACTCCTAAGTAAATAATCCGGAAGAGTGAAGTAGATGATTCCTACTCAGCACAAACAATCCATACTCCTGACGATACCTGAAAAATGATAGTGGGTCAGGCCCACAAACAAGTTCTACTCTACTACAGTCCAAGTAGAGATCCAATATGCAGATATATCTTAGATAACCCCAACAATAGCTAAATAGTCTATATATCCATATATACACACTATAGGACGCTCGCTAGCCCAATAGTTTTGTCTCAGCCTGAATAGAAGGAAACATGCAAGTCGCACATCACATGGGCATGTATACCTAGACCTACCAGGGAATATCAACTATGTCCAGTTATCCATCCTAGGCGATATACGCACCCTAACCATGATCCTGAGACTCAAGCTCATATCACGGTACCATAATCATATATATACTGTCCTACCTAATGCAGAATATAAAAACAAACATGCAATATGTCATTCAACTATTTTGGTTGACCTGACATGAATAGAGGTAGGATTTAACCTTTATAGGTAATCCATTCCCTTTTTCAGAATAGGTAGGAGTTAACGTTTTGATCTAATCTGTACCTAAAATGCCACCGTCCCTTACCGGTGTATATAATCCACAAAACAAAGTCAATAATTGACAAAACTAAATAAGCAGTTCATCAATTAAAATCCAAGATAACATCCACGTAATTGACCATCCAAGATAAGCACAATAAAATCTAATAAGTATATGACCCTATTATGCATCCAATACAAATTTAAAATCTATATTCCAGTCATTTAAACTGCTAAAAGAAAACTAGACAATTAAATTATTTACATCTGTTAAGCATGCAAAATTGTTTAAACTTCTATACTGTTAAATCCATTAGTATACAGATGTTAATTATGCAATATGAGTTTTAATATATCATAAAACAATGTTTAGAATCCTTAATAATAACCCAGAACAGTCCAGGAACCCCAAAAGTATCAAAACCATACCCAAAACCACGTCCAATACACCTTTAAGCATGAGAGCTTGCTCTCAACCAATGGGAGCCGGCTCCCAAGGTAGGGGAGCCGGCTCTGTGACTTAAGGAGCTGGCTCCCTCAATCCATGGAGTCGGCTCTCTCTCTCACAGAGAGTCGTGGCCAAAAATCTTAGGGAGCCGGCTCCATCCTCTTGGGAGCCGGCTCTGTCCCTACTTCCTGTCGTCGTCTTCACCTCCGACGATGCTAAAAACACTCTGTAATGTCTTAGTTTAAGATCCTAGATGTCCGACCATGTCCCAAATCATCTAGAAATCCATAAACAATCCAATATGCATCGTTAACAAGAATTAAAACATATACCGAAACAATTTGCTCAATAAATCAATTTCAATTAATCAATACATAAAATAGTTTAGAGTCTGAATTAACATGCATACAATAATCGTTTTAAAGTCTAATTAAATTCCTGGAGACTATCTAGGCATGCACAGAACACATGTCAAAGGGAAAGAGTAAGAAATAAAACTTGCCTCTAAAGGTTTCAGTTTGAAACCTTTAACCGTCTTCTTCCTAGACTTTCTGGTGACCTCTGATTGCCGTCAAGCCTCTTACTACTCTGGTTCTATTCCACAAGTAGACCCTTTTCCTTCCTCCTTGGTTCGGCCTTTCAACTCTTGGCCAAAACCCTAGCTTCCTTTCTTTGTTTTTCTCTAAAACTCTCTGTCTCTAAAGTGGCGTGACTAGGGTTTCTTCCAACCCTTGATAGACAAACCTAATATGTATATATAGGCGTATACAAACCTTAATTCCAATTTTAAGAGGAGATGAAAAAGAGAAAAGAAAAGAAAATCTAATATAAAATAACTATGTATATAAGTCATAATACTACTATATAGTATTACCAATACTATCATGTATTATTACGTATCTACATATATATGTGACCATTTATAAATGTAATACAAATATATATATTTATATAAATATAGAAATAACTAAATCCTCCTTATCATTATTAATTAGAATAATAATAATAATAACCTCCACTACCCATGGGTCATAACCCTTACCCATGTAGGTCCATCCAAGTAGTTCATGTGACCCATTTATTTGGTCCACTACTACTATCCAAATTCAACTCCTTTTTAAGTTAAAATTAAAAATAAAATGCACACTTAATCACACTTAATCTAGCAAATAAAATTACATTTAAACAAACAAATCATCTCATAACAAATAAGTACTTACAACAAATCAAACAACTTTACATTATCGCACAAAATAAAACACACAATTAAATCACGTATTTCAAATAAACAATTAAGCATATAGAAACTCATAGCCACATAGCACATAGCCACATATTAAAAATGCACAAGAAATAAAAATTAAATTTCACTTATAGCCTTTTGAAAACTAGGGGTATTACAGACCACCCTAAGGTGTTGGCCACCAGCAAGATCATCAACAGCAACCAACACAGCGTCAACTCCACTGCAACCTCACTTCCGAGATACTCCACCCTTCCCGCATCAAGAATGACTCGCCATCCTTATTAACGGCTTAACAAATCACAATCAGAATCGAAATCCGTGTTAGTGGTGGATCATTTTCAATACGCCATGTTTTGTCTCCTGGTGTTGATGTGCTTTGGCGACAAGCTTTAGGAAAAGCAAATCAAAGAAATTGAAAGAGGGCCCCGGTGGAAGAAGAAGAGAAGAGGTTGAAGAAAGATTTGATAAGTGCTGAGATACATAGCCATGCCGAAACGGGGATGATGAACCAGGTCTCCATGATTATTATCTTCTACCTAAATGTGATGTGCAAAAGCAAAAAGAAAAAGTAAAATGTTTGCCGGGTCAAACCCGAATGGTTGGGTAATACCCAACTTAAATCCAAGACACTTGTCATGCACTGATTGGGCCACGTGCCAAGGTTAGATGAACTTCATTCAACTTGGGTTAGACACAAGTATTGTCCTTGTTTTTCGCATAGAATATCACTAGTTGTCTCTATTTTATTCATTCTGATCTCCTACTAGTTATTGTTATATATTTCTCCATCATTTTGTATTGTTGATTTTAAGCATTGAAAGTGGTTACTCTAATTTGGTTTTAGAGTATAATTATTATATTATTACTATCTAAATCTTTATTAAATTTACATGCCATACATTCAATTTTGGTCTTAATAATTTTCAATCCTTTGATTGTAATGCATTTCTTTACATTTGTAATTTAATTTCTAAATTTTCTTTAGAAATATCCTCTAACATTATGATGCATTCACTAATGAAAAACGTTTCTTATTTTCTATTACAAATTCATAAAAAGACAACAAAAACAAAAATCATATTTAATAATATATTTTTATTTTTCTATAATTGAAAACATTTTTTTTTTTTATTCTTACGAATAAAAGAAGAAACATAAGAAATAAAATAAAATATTTTAAAAATAATTGTACATCTCGTAAAAAAAAATGCATTGCTGAACACTGTTATTGTTTTCAGTTTTCAAATTTGTGGCAGCAGTAAGGGTTAGTAAACGTGATTTCATCTTTCTTATTTTCACTCCGAAAAGTAAAATTATATTTATGTTTTTCGCGACAACAAAAATAAAAAACCTGAAAACGGTTTCACATTAATGAAGGCAAGCCTATATAATAACATTCACCATAAAATGTTTCTTAATTTCATAATCTTCTTGTTATTTTTATTTTGTTTAAAAATAACCTATTGTTTCTCTCTCTCCTACTCCCCCTTTTAAGGACATCTTTTTCATCCTTGCCTCACTTTTCAGAAAAATTTCGGTGCTGGTGGGGGAGTACTGGTTTGAACTTTGAAGTAAAGAACCAAATGATTCTCACTTTACACATAACATTTTTTAAAATTATTATTATTATTATTATTATTTCTTATTTTATTGGCAAGAATTGCAGTAATATTCACTCACATATATATTTTTTGTTCACATATATTTAATTCTTTTTAAGATTTTTTTTTTCGAAAAAATTACCATTCCCACCACCATCAAAATTAATTATTAAAAATCACATAAAAAAAAAATCTAAATGTAAACTCAAAGCATAATACAGAAAAGGAAAAATAAAAAAAAAGAAACAAATTTCAATTCCCATCACTATTATAATACAAAAAGTTTAATGGTTGATGAAAGTTTAATAGTTATTCAATGTTTTTTTTTATCCTAACAAGATCAATTACATCGTTATTTTTTTATTTGTTAAATATTTTATTATTACTTATAAAGATCAATATCAAACCCTAAGAGAGAGAAAAGAAACTTAATATAAAATAGAGAAAGAGTTTAGAAAGAGTGATTAAAATGTAAGATACTAAAAATGTTAATTGGGAAAGAGGACCATAACTTAAAAGGGTAATTGTGGTATTTTTTAAAAATAATTACTAATTTTTAAAGTTAAGGTTAAATGTGCCAATTTCTTTAAGAATGGAGTTAGTATAAAAGTAAAGTACGAATATATCCTACTTAAAAAAAAATATTTAAAATTCACTATTATAAAAAGTTGAATTACAAAATTTGGGGACAAAGAGAATAAATAAGGACAAATTAATAGTATGATTAAATATGTAACTGTCATTTGTTAAATCCCACATGAAGTCACGTTATTAAACAAAATTTAACAAATAGTATGCGTATTATATTACTCCATCCGTTTCAAATTAAGTGTCATCATTGAAAATTGTGACTTTCACTATGCTTGAAGAAATTATTATTGAAAATAATGAGTATGTTGACTAAAAGTAACATATATTCATTCCGACCCAAATTAAGTGTCTTCATTGTGAGTCACAATTTCCAATTATAATACTTAATTTGGGACCGATGGAGTATATGTTACTTTTAGAAAACATACTCATTATTTTAAATAATAAATTCTTAAGCAGGGTGGAAGTGGCATATCTAGTAAATTAATTGACGAATCATATTTTGTTTATGAACAGTAAATGTAATGTATTTGTTTACTAGTTCATTCATGTGAGTCACAGTTTTTAATAATGACACTTAATTTGAGACAAAGGGGATAAATATTACTTTTAGTCAACCTACTCATTATTGTAAGTAATAAATTCTTCAAGCATGGCGAAAGTGGCATGTCTAGTAAATTAATGGAAGAACCATATTTTGTTTATGAACCGTAAATGTGTAAATGTAATGTATTCGTTTATTAGTTCAATCATGTATGTTTTTATTCGTTTTATATTGAATACAATAAAATAAATACTGAAAGGAACATTCTATGCTGAGATTAAGTGACGGCGTTAATTATGCTTCGCGATTGGAAAAAATAATTAATAAAGAGATTAATTAAAATATTAGCATTTGGAATCCCACCAAAATCTGATAATCGAATCTTGTGCCTTCATTAACTTTGTTGCAAGAGAATTTTTTATTTTTTTATTTCATTATTAAAGTCCAAAATAATTGTGATTTCCCAATATATAATAAATATAAGTAATTTAGGTCGGTGATAAATTATATCGTATAATTTGCTTTGGTAATGAATGATTTTAATACATAAATAAATGGGAAAAGCCATTATTGTAGTGAATTTCTCTCCCTCTCACACGCACACACAAAAAGTCACAATTATTGTGTTCAGAAAATAATAGAAAGTAAGAGGGACAAAATACAAGTAATTTAGACATATAATATAAACAGTCTTCGTATACATTAATGTCATTTCTGTATCTACGCATCCACGGCGTTCGTTAGCACCGCTTTCCACCAAATCCACCTTTATTGCTACTAATATTCCACAAACGTACCGAACAACATATGATTCGCACATACTACGTATCATTGAAGAATGGGACTTACTTCGGAACTTCCTCTCGGTGTAGAGGTTCCCTGGAATTTTCAGGGGTGGTGCGCTGTGCGTGATTGTGTCTGCTTGGAGTGGAGGATGTTGTTTGGTGTTGTCTGGAATTGAAAAGGTTTATTTTCCTTTATTCCAGCCCACTGCTTTCTGTGGTTTGTCCTTCTGTTTTCTTGGCTGGGTGCTCTCGGTGTGTGTCAGGCTGCTCTTTTCCGTTTGCTTCTTTTGATCTTCTTGGCTGGGTGATTTCGGTGTGGTGTTCGGCGGATCTCTTGTGCGTCTCTTTTTGCCTCTTGGTTTGTTGGTGGTGCTTGCTTGTGTTGGGTGGTTGCAGTGTTTGTTCTGATTTGCCATTCTCATATAAACGAGAATGGAGATGGGGATAGGGGACTGTAAACCCTTCCCGCGCCTGATTATGGTATGAATTTACTAAGATACCCTTATCCATGTTATTATATTTACCAAATTAACCTATACTCTTTCTATATATATATATATCATATATGTTAAAACCTTAAAACTAATTCCAAATGAGATCCACCACCTCTTTCTCGCTTTCTCCTCCTAATCGACAACAATATTGGCTCTTTCCCGTCCTTTCCTAATCCGTCTCCGGCATCGGCTTTTCCCCTTCTTCCGAATCTGTCACCGGCGTCGGCTCTTCCCCCTCACCGGCGTCGATTCTTCCCCGTCTGCTTTCATATCTAATTTTGTTCATATACATATGCAAGTGTGTATGTATATATATATGGATATATTAATTTTGGAGTGTTACTCTGGGATTCCAAATTTTAATGTGGTTGGTTGTGTGTGTGTATATATATATATATATATTGGGGGTGATTTTTTTTTTTTCTTTTTCTTTTTCCCTGTGAATCTATGATATTGAGAAAGGAAAGCTTAATCTGGGCGGGGGAAGATGGTTGGGGGGGGGGGGGGGGGGATTGAAATTTTTAACAGGTATAGGGGCGGGGATGGGAGTGAAAATTTTAGCCAAGGATGAGGATGGGAAATGAGATCCCCGCCCCGCCCGGTTGCCATCCGTAAGGGCTAGGACATTGACCGAGGTCATAGGCGAAATTATGAGCGAAAAATGAATTTGACAGACCTATATTACGGCAATGCAAAGTAGATTCCTTCCGAATGAGTGCAAAACTTTGATAGAATGAAACAAATGATAAAATATTTAATAAATACAAGCTTCCTAGTTGCCTTTTGAACTTCTAATATCTTTTATTTTATTTTGTTTAGGGATAAGTGCGGAAAATACTCATAAAGTATATTCCGCGTAGCACTTTTATTTCCTATTTGAAAAAGTGTGCAAAAAACACCCTTATGATTTTCACATTATGCAAAAATACCCCTCAATTAGAAATTTGACTCAAATTAGTGTTGTAATACCCGTTTTGCCTTTCTACTTTTCTGAAAATATCCAAGGGAGTATATATGCTACTAATCTCATAGTCTAGGGGTGTTATGTGCACATTACCATTTTTTTTTTAAGACTGAGAATTTATAGAACAAGGATTTGAATTTTTTTAGATTTCAATTTACTGTTTTCTACTATTTTTTATTTTTTATTTTGTACCAATACTATTAAATAAAAAACAAAAAAAAAAGAGGAAAAAAATCTCAATACCAGTGTGCAATGGTTTTTCCAGTTTGGAGCAGATTTGTTTTCTTTAGTTTGCACTTTATTTTTATTTTTTATTTTCTATTTTTATCGTTACTTTTCTTTTATACTTTTTTTTTTAATTTTTTTTTTTAAATTTTTATCTTTACTTGTCCATTTCCATTCTCCAATAGTGTCATTTTCGGTCATTTTACAAAATTATTTATTTTTATATATTTTATAAAATGGTTCAGTAAGGGTAATTTAGTCAACTTAGGGTTTAAATTTGTCAGAGGAACCTATTTTCACCAAATTGAAACTTTAGAGGTGTTTTTTGCACGTGAGGGGTGTCCTCCAATGGTGTCCTTTTCGATCATTTTATAAAATTATTTATTTTTATATATTTTATAAAATGGTTCAGTAAGGTAATTTAGTCAATTTAGGATTTAAATTTGTCAAAGGGATCTATTTGTACAAAATTGAAACTTTAAGGGTGTTTTTTTGCACGTGAGGGGTGTGATTTGCAATGTAAGCATACTTTAGGAATGTTTTCGTTTACTTCTTTGCAGTAGAGATTTATGAAAAGTTGAAAACTATCTTTTACTTCCATTGTTTTTAGGCTCCTTACAATGTGATTTGTTACAACGATCCAACACGATTGAAGACTACCGTGGAGCTTTTGGAGGCTACGAAAGATATTGAATCACAGGTGGAGAAGGTCAGTTCACACTTGTGTTTGTGGACATAATAACCATTGTTATTCTCTATATGGAGCACTCTTCCATTGTTATTTACTGAAACCAGCCAACTATTTACATGTTATGTTGAAAGAAGTAAACATTTCCAGAGATATTGTAGGTTTTAGCTCCATTGCTAATTCTTCACGGAGCTGCCGATAAATTGACAAATCCTTTGGTAAGCCAATTTCTTTGTGAGAAGGCTTGCAGCAAGGACAAGACCTTAAAGCTCTACGAAGAAGGTTATCACTGCATTCTTGAAGGGGAACCTGATAACAGAATATTTGCTGTACTGAATGACATTACCACATGGCTCGACTCTCAGTGCTCCCTTAAGTACGACTTAACCCTTCATTTTTGTGCCTTCCACAACTTAGTTGTTGTAATATGTTTTGTGAAGATTGATGTCTCAGTCGTGTAAAATTTAACCAGTGAAATTTGAGATGATGATATACTTTGCTAAACTGACATTGTCTGACTGTTCATGACCTATTTATTGTATGTTATACCACCAAATGCATCAATGCTAGCATGAATGGTATAATGACCCGGTCATTTTCCTCCCTTTCCTTTTTATCAAATTTTACGGATATTTTTTTTTTCCGTTTAATTTTCTTTCCAAGTTCTGTTTCTCGTCACTTGGTGTCATCTCGAGTGCTTAAAAATGGTTTTTGAGACTCTTTCATTTGGATTGACAACTTCCTTTAAGGACCGAGTCATTTCCACATTTTCACTTTTCGGACACTATTCACTTTTCGTCTTTTTCCTTATTTTGTCTTTTCCCCGTTTGTCACTTTTTGGCACAACCTCACTTTTTATGCTCGGAGTTAGTTTTTTGACTTCACGTATCTTCATTCTAAGTGGTTTCCACGAAATACGTATCTTTACTATTGTAAAAAAATACTCTGGTTGTTCTTAGTGTCTATAGGGACATGGATGCATAGTTCTTCAGAAACTTTTTCTTTTCTTGGGGTGTTTTTCATAAATATCTTTCAAAGATATTTTATTTCAGGGGTTTTAAAGAAAATATTTTTGGAAGATATTTTCATTCTGGGTCATTAGTGCAGTTAACCTTTTTTGGAGAGGCTATTGTGCAATTAACGAAAGTTATTGCAAAATAACTCGTTTTGAGCTTGGATCCTCGTACGGAATTCATTTTCACTTTTCGTCGAGTCATGTACTCTTAGAATTTCCTTCTGGTCGTTTTTCTTCAGTTTCAGGATTTCTGGCCCCGGTTGCCGCCGAACTTGTTCATGGCATTTCTCTCTGTTCGGGACTCGGTTTTTGACGCCGCTTCTTTCGTTGTTTATATTTTCTCACCTCGGTTCTTTTTTGTTCATGGAGTTGCACTGTTTGAGCGTGTCTGCTTAAATTCCACTTTTCCAGACCTGGTGAGACCCGTTTGGGGCATTTTTTTTTAGTTTTTCTATAAATAGGGGGTCTTAAGTTAAAAAAATCAGATTTCATCATTTTCCTCCCCTCTCTTGGCTGGATTCCATGGTAGCCATGGCTGCCACCTTCTCTCTCCTCCTTTGAAGCTCTTCCCTCGTGTAAAACGCCGTAGTGCCTTAGTGTTTTGTGTTCGCCTTGACGACGCGCACCTTTCCCCCTTATTAGAACCCATTTTTGACCATTTTTGAGTTCGGATTTCAAGTTCAAGTTTGGATTTTCATGGTATCTCCTTGGTGTTTAATGTTCCTTTCGTTGTCCTCGACATAACCTAAGAGTATTGTTGGATTCGGAGCACTTTTCTTTCGGTGGGGATTTGAGATTTCATCTCAAATGGAGGTAGGGGGTGTTATAGTTTCATTTTCTTGATGTATTGTATGCTATTAATGCTTATACAACTCATTTACATGTCTTTATATTAAATCTAGAGATTTTATTATTTATTTTTCATATATGAGATTTGATTCTCCCGGTTGGTTATAGTTTAGTTTAAACATGTGACATGACAATAAATTACCCCTTGATATGTTCATTGACATATATTAAATTGAGAGCATTTGGACAAGTATTGGAGTTTCTATTTAATATTTTTCTAGAATGAAAAATTAATTCATGTGGCCTTGTCTAGCTTTAAATTAATGTGTGATATCATATTATATTAGGCCCTAGCATGCTCTTCAATATATGTGAATTTGAGAGAAATCGGTGATATTTTAAAAACTAGAGATAATTAATTAATTTATTCCAAGTGTACTATTCACTTCATTAGATTTCCGACTTGATATTCTTGATGTATATGCCATATATGTTCACATATATTAAATCTAGCATATTTGATTAGGTTTGAAACCTTTCATTTATTATTTTTTCTTGTATGAAGATTTAATTATCATGGTTGTAACTTGCATAGAATTGACTTGTATCATGGTATTAAATTAAGACTTGACATGTGTAATGACAAACTTTAATTTGAAAGCGTTTTGATGAGTTTCAAAATCTAGAGATTTTAATTAAATGAATTAATTAAAATCCATTTAATGGTTCCCTGGACTTGATTAAGTTTCTAACTTGGTATTCATGATTTCCTTGACAAGTTCCTTCACGTGTATCAAATTGAGAATAATCGGATTAGTTTGAGACTTACATTTAATTATTCCCTTTGTATGGAATTTAATTCACATGGTTATGTCTTGTATGAAATGAACTTGTAACTTGATATTAAACTTGTCCTTGACATAGTTTCTTGATATTTCACATGCGATCATAATTGAGAACTTAGGGTATGATTTGTGTGTTCCAAAATCTTGGTTGTGCATGGAATGTGGTTGAATGCATTACTTGTATCTTGATACTATCATGATTTGCACAACTTGTGGTTTTGGAACTTGGGATATCAATCAAGAATTGACATGGCTAGGACTTGGTTTTAGTACGGGAGATAGAGAGCTCCCTATACTATAGTGCGCACTAGGGGAAGGTACTCGTGGGTTATTAGCCCTAAAGTGATCCCAAGAGTACGGTTTTAATCCAGGCGATATCCGAGTTTCCACATTGGTTGATTTAACTCTTTAAATTTCAAGTTACTATTCCTTGAAGATTTAAAACTTGTCGTGTTAATTGGAATGTTCCAATCTTGTTTACTTGCATAGGTATTATGCATTATCCTTGATATCATGTATTCTTCTTATCATGTTAATTGGAATGTTCTAATCATGTTAATTGCATTGATAATATGATCCTTGTACTCAAGTATCCTTCTTGTCATGTTGTATGGATTATTCCAAACCTTGTTCAATTTCACTGATAGTGCAATTCATGCTAAATTATGAACTTATCGTGTTCTTTGGATTATCCCAGCCTTATTCGATTTCATAGATATCGTGATTCATGTTGCTTCATGTCGATATGACTTAGGAATGATCCTATATAAGCATCTTGACTTAGATTTTAGGTGGCATGAACCGTTTCAGTAGTTATCGCATTCTAGGTTAAAAGTTGATAACTTTGGATACTTATGTCTTATTACATCTTAAAATTGCAAGAATGATGTAATTTATACTAGAAATGCTTTAAGGTAGCTTATGATGCTCCCTAAGTCTTACTTTGACATAGACGTTAGGTGGCATGAGCCCTTTATCATATTTCACTTTAAGGTGATATAATCGTAAAATGTTATGTCTTTGCATGCTCATCTCCTACGAGTAGCTTTATGTTACTCACCCCGAAGTTACTGGGGCTATTGTTCAGGTACAGGATTCAAGATTTGGAGATTTGCACTTGCCTTGGGTGGTTTGGAGATTTAAAGTTTCTTTTAAAGTATTCTTGCTCACATGCAAGTGTTAGCATATTTAAGTTTTACTTTTGATGTTGTGACACTTAGTTAGGTTCAATATGCTCTTTTTGCCTTATTATATGTAAAGTGTACTTAGATACACTATTTGGGACCTATTTGATATGTATGACATGAGGCCAAGGGCCACAAACCTTAAAGTTTAAGTGTATGCATTTAGATTCCAAGTTTTTCCTTTGAAATGTAACTTTTCTAACTTTGGGGGTTTGATATGTGATTTGGGTAAATGACATGTAATGAGGTCATGGACCATTGTAATACCCCTAATTTTAAAAGGATAGTCCTGGCATTTAATTTAATTATTTATTGTTTTTTTTTTATTAAATTAATTGATTGTTTGTTTGATTTAATTAATTAATTAATTGTTTGCTTATTTGATTTACTTTATTTTAATTCAATTAAATTGTGTTTTCTTTGATTAATTGCTTAATTTGTATTTTTGTTTGGTTCATTAATTTAAATGTAGTTCTCAAGTTAATTAATTATGTGCTTAGGTGTTTTTACTGTTTTGGTAATTAGGGTTTTATGTTTTACATCGTGTCTAGGATTGGAGTCGACATATAGTTGGTTTAGGATTTAATTTAGGGTTTCATATAAAACCTATAAATATAAACATACGTTTGCCAAGGGTTTGTTAACCCTATTCACGTAACAGGGTTATATAGAGAGTGTGAGGGCAGAGAAACAGAGAGGGAGTTTGAGAAATTATAGAGAGGCTTAAGGTGGATGGAGTGGGGTGCTTCTGGGTTGAACCAAGAACACCGGAGGAGTGGAACGGCAGCCTAGGATGTTGTCGGAAACTCTAAGAGACGGTGGATTACAGTTTCAAAATCTGAAACTATAGGCAAGTCTCTGTTCTATTATTTCCCTTTAATTCGTGTTCTGTGCATGCCAAGGTAAGCTCCAGGGATTAAAGAAAAAACTAAAATGGATTAAACAAACATATAATAAGTCTTTTATGCATGAATGAATTTTATTTACCTCGTTGAATTAAGTGGTTTGCAAAATTCGTGATGCTCTGTTATTTGCTTCCTTTTTGTTGATACATTTTAGTTTTGATTAATTGAGATCATAATGGATGCCTTGTAATTGATCTGAGTTTAAGATTAAACTCTAGAACATGATTTTAAAATAGTTTTGATTTTTACTAAATAAATCTGTTGTAAGTTGCTTAAAGTTGCTATCAGAAGTTCTATAATCGTTGTTTAAAACTTGTGTTTAATTCAGAACATGGTTGCATATCAATGGGTTAGGATTAATCTAGGATAAAGATTGAACCCTAGAACAACTATTAAAAACATTACAGAGACCAGGGAAAACACCGGAGTCGAAGAAGATGAAGCAGGAACGGTCGACCGCATCTAAAAGAGTGAGAGCAGGCTCCAAAAGGGGACAGAGCCGACTCTGTAACCCTTAGAGCTGGCTCCCAAGGGATGGAGCCGGCTCTTGGCAGCCTTAGAGCTGGCTCTTAGAGCCATAGAGCCGGCTCAATCCATAAAAGAGTAGGCTCAATTTTTTTTAGAGCCTGCTCTTGCCCAGTTTTGCATACAGTATGTTGTTTTGGGCGTGGGTTTGGACTATACAGTGTATTGACATGGTTTTTAAACTATTTTAAATGTGGTTTGAGACTATAATATAACTATAATACTTTGGAAAACATTAATTCCCAACTGGACTAAGAAAAGAATCAGGATGAACCTATGGAAAATTCAAAGGTAGCGCACGGTTTCGAATACTTAAATTTATTTCTGGAACTTGGATTTTCTGTGGTATATAATTTATTTTTGTTTAACTATATTTAAACAGATTTATAAATATGGTAAGTTCTTGAAATCATTTGTGCTTGATTTAAAATAAATTGATATATACATTCTGTTAGTTTTATCAATTTATGGATTTCATGAGAATTTAAATGCTATGACTGATTCTAGCTATTTAAATTTGTTGGAGCTTGATATTTAGGTTCTGTTGTGATTACCTTACATTGTTATATATGTATGTATATATATTGATGCATATTTTGGAGGATGGATGTTGATTATATAGTGTGGTTTAATTAACTACGCAGTTCGGAGGAGTTAAATGATCAGTTATTCTTGATCAGTTTAAAGGTTTGGTTTAGGACTTCTAAACCTTATATTTAGTGCATAATTTGATCCTACACCTGTTAGAATTGTTATGTACGCTTATACTAGAGTATGGTTGGTTTGCATCTAATACTATTTTATTTACTATATTAACTGGAGGGTTGTATGTACCGGTATGGGACGGTGACATACTAAGTATGAATTAGTTCAAACACTAAATCTTACCTAATTTGGAATGAGTTGGATTAACCGTAAAAAGGTTAAGTCCCACTTATATGGATGTATATGAACCGGTATGGGACGGTGTCATATTAGGGATGACTTAGTTCAAAACACTAAGACCTACCTATATGGGGAATGGATTAGTTCAAATCACTAAGTCCGACCCAATTTGGATTCAGGTATGGATTTACCATAAAGGTTAAGTTCATCACCTATTTGTGTCATGTCAATCAAATAAATTGAATGATCTACTACGGTTTCAGGATGGAGTGTTTTCATATATCAGACCACTATATAGATGGCTGATATTTTGTGATAGGAGTACGGACTTTATATATTTATTTTATGTGTCATGGTTTGAGCTTGAGTCTCAGGACCATGGTTAGGGTGCGTATATCGCCTAGGATGGATAACTGGATATAACTGTTGTTCTCTGGTAGGTCTAGGTACTCATGCCCACCCTCGCGTGCGTATTCGCATATTGCCTTTTATTCAGGCTGAGACAGACCTACTGGACTAGTGAGCGTCCTATAGTGTGTACTATATACATATATAGACTACTCTAGATATTGTTGAGTCTTCATAGGATATATCTGCGTATCGAATTACTGTTTGGATTGTAGTAGATCAGGACTTGCATGTGGGCCTGACCCACTCCTTTATTTTTCAGGTATTCGTCAGTTCCAGGGTTGAGCTTGGACGTGCAGAGCAGATACATATATTCATTCCTCCGATTATGTAGGGATCTTCTCTATGTTAGCTTTGGATTTTATTTCTATTATTTCAGTTTTGGCTTAAGAATTTTAATAAGGGTCCAATGGAAGGATTCCCGAGTTGTAAACGTATGCAGTTTTGGATTATCAGATTTGATTAATTATGATACAAGGATTTTCTTTAGTTTCTTCCAGCTTATTATATTATTTCGTATTTTACTTTATATTTCGTGTTCGATTTAAAATACTTTAATTGTTTGATATCCCTCGGGTTTGGGCTCGGACCTGATCAACCCGCGTCTCAGATCTGAGGGGTATCACAACCATTGTAACACACTTCTATACTTAAAGTACACTTGTTGGCATGCTTACATAGCTTAAAATCTTGTTTTTGGAACAATTTCATGTCGGGGTTTGAGGCTTGGATGAAGCCTCGACATTTCTTGTGCATAACAGGTCATTCAGCACAATCTCGAGTCATTTCGGTCGTCTGAAATGCTAGTTCGGTCGACTGATGGCTTTTGGAAACTTCATTGCATAGTAAAACACTCGTTCCAGTAGCCATTTTCACTATTTGGGCTTATTTCGGTCTACCGAAGTAACCTCCCCTTAAAAATGTGTGTTTTTAGCAAATTTTTTGTCCAGTTCGGTCATCCAAAACTCCATTTCGGCTGATCAAAATAGCTTTCATTCACCAGCCTCTTCAGTTTTGTTTCAGCATTGATGTTCCGACTTCAAACGGTCATATCTCCTTTATTTGTAATCCAAATGGGGTCATTCTTGAGCCTAAATTCATGAATTTTGAATCAAATTTCCAATGGTACCAATTTCATTCTCAGATTCAAATCATAGTGGGAGTTATTTAAGTTTTAGAGAAATAGTGTCAGGTTTGGTTCGAGTCGGGAAAGGGCATTTTGTGGAATTCGTGTCCAAAGTTCTTAGAACCTCTTGGAATGTTGTGAAATGATTAGTTTAGGTTGTGTGGACCTCATTTGACTTGCTTAGAGTAAAATCTCCCTTATCATTTGTAAATTGACCATTTTGCCCTTGATTAACGGGGTTTTGCTTATTTTTCTGCATCTTGTCGTTTCTCCTTCGTTCGGACTCCGAATTATGCGATTCTTGAGTCCATCTTGATTAGTTTTTCGTTCTCTTTCTAGCGGTGTGTTCGGTGGCACCCAAATCCATATTTCAGAAATGACTATTTCGTCCCTGGGGGCTTAATTGTTATTTTTCCTATCTCTTGCTTACACACTTTATTCCTTTAGGTTCTGTGACCTCATCGAAGGTCATCTTAGGGTCTTAAAGGTATATTATGCATTGGAAGACCATTGTCTTATTTCTTGCATCCGCATCTGGATCCGTTAACGGGTCAATCTTCAATTTATCATTGACGCACCGGGTTGAATAAAAACTCGAGTCATTACAAATGGACACAATTTTGTTTTAATCTCTTAATGATTGATATGTGAACACCTTCATAGTCCAACGGTTGGGTTGTTTCCTATTATCTTGGGATCCCAGCTTTGAACATTCACCACTCTAACTTAAAAAAAGAAGAGAAAAAGAAATCTAATTCATCTACCTCAAACATAATCTTTTTCCATTGAACCACCTAACTGACCTTGTTCGTCCCTCTAACCGACCCCTGCCTTAGGGTTCAGACCTTTTAAAGAACTGATCGATTTTGGGGAGGATTGGAAATCCATTATCATTTAAGGACAAAATAAAAAACATAGTATTACCAAGTAACCTTAAGGAAAATCTTTTGCTCTGTAGTATGTCTCAACTACATGGCCTCAAATCTGAGGGGCCTAGCATGGGCTTTTTATAAGGTCACTGTAAAACATTTTACAATTTGCATAGCATGAAATTCGTATAGGAATGAATTTGGAAAAAGTTTTGAAATTCACACCAAAGTATATATAACTAAAATTTATAAAGTGCAACAATATGGGATGCGTTTTTATTTTATATTCATTTATTTTATATTGATTGGGTTTAAAATTTATAAAACTAATATTTTAATTTTAAAATTTTTTGGTACAAAGAATACCTATATTGTGTTTTTAAAAGTAGATAAAATAGAATAATGATAAGTATTCGAAAAGTCTTATTCACATAAATTTAATAGGATGTTTTCGACAAAAAAATCAGTGCCACAGGGAGCCTAACTTGGGCAAAAATCGTCTCCTGGGCACCGCTCACCGGAGAGGGTCCATTGATGATCTAATGGCTAGGATGAAGCTGTGACGTATGTGGTGCATTCATGTGTGTGTGGTGTGGAAATAAAAGAAAAGTGAAAGAGAAAGGGAAAAGTCAAAGGGTTGGTGGTGGAACCCACCACCATTTCTTATGTGGTCTAGAGACCACATATGTGGTCTCCTTCTCTCTCTCCCGTAATCCCTCATTCTCTTATTCTTCTTCTTTTCTTTTTCCTCTTGATTTGCAAGCTTCAAATCTTGATTGCAACTTCAATACTTGGAATTTTGGAGTGCCGTTTAAGGCAAAACAGAGAGCAAGACGAGCTCTACGCGTGAATACCATCAATTTTAGCTTTGAGCCTCCCTAGGTATTTTGAATTTCTTGACCCATTTTGAGGGTTTTGCACAAATTTGAGGTAGGGGTTCTTAATTCATGTTATTTTGCTCCTTGGTGAATTATATCTCCTAAAATGTTGCAAGCATGTTTAATTTGAATGTTAATTATTTTAAAGATCTTCTAAGTGTTGTTTAGAAAATACATGATTATGTATATGAGTTGTTTGGTGTGAAAAGCATGCTTAGATGTTGTTTGGTTATGTGTAATGTGTTGATAAATTACTTGAGATGATGACAATGGAATATGTTTAATTGTGTAGTGTAATTTCTCTAAATTCTATGATATTGAAAACATGGGACATATACATGTGCATTATCATTGGGTTCTCATGAAGGAAATTTTTTTGAAATGAAAATGGGAATTTTGGGGAAAATGTTTTTGATGAATTGGTTTTGTGAAAATCCGGTCGCTGCAGGGATACCAAAGGGCCAAAGGGCCGGAGGGTTAATATAGCCTAGAGGGAACTAGGGAGATTGCCTTAGCGTGGTTGAGCTAGCTGGGCCCAAAATGACGCCGCGGGGGTACCAAGGGTCAGGGACACTAGCCAATCATTCTCTCGTGTTGCTGCAGGGTCACCAAAGGGCGGGTTATATTAACCGTTTGAAAGTAATGGTTTTGGAATGAAAATGGGGAGCGACATTGACATGCATTGCATTTCATTGCAATTGCATTGGTTATATTGAAATTTGTTAGTATGTTGTGTATTACCCCGACATTGTATGATCCCCTTCTCCTATTGCTCTATTCTTTGTATGGATTCACGGGGACACAAGAGGCGTGTCTTAAGTGCCATCTACTGAGTAATTTGCTCACCCCATTATACTTATCATTTTTCAGGTCATGGAAAGGAATTAGCGGATGATAATCCACCGTAAGCTTGAAAGTTGTTAGAAGACCGTTTTGCTATGTTGTACTTAGGTCATTCTTTTGTATGCTTATTGTTTTGGAAATGTAACAAATGTTATTATTTATGGGCTTGTAACTCAAGTATGAGATTTAATATTTGTTTTGATGTAAATGGAACTAATGTAAGTATTATAATTAACGTCATGTAATTGTAATAAATGATCTTGTAAGATGATCGTGTGGTAGTACTCGTGTTTATGACCTTGGAATGTTTCATTTTTGATGGTTTATGTGACGGCCCTGGTTTTTCAAGCCAGTGCGTCCTGTGATGAACCGAAGATTGACCCGATAACGGATCCAAATGCGGAAGCGAAAATAGAAAACAAGACTCTAAGAGGTCAAAGTGACCTTCCATGAGGTCGTGAAACTCAATGAGAACTGATGCGGAAGCAAAAGATTGAAAATATGACAAATAAACCCCCAGGGGCAAAATAGTCATTTCTGAAAACTGTGGACTCGGGTGCCACCGAGCACACTGCTAGAAGGACAACGAAAAACTAATCAAGATGGACTCAAGAATCGCATGATTCAGAGTCCGGACAAAGGAGAAACGGCATGACGAAGAAAAACGAGCACTTAAAGTAAAAGGGTAAAATGGTAATTATCCAGGAAGATTCGGGTGCAATCGAACACACTGTTGGAAAGACAGTGAAAAATTAGTCAAGTTCAAAAAAAAGTTCACTCGATTTGGAGTCTGGACGAGGGAGAAACGAGGGTTTGAAGTTGAGACGTCGCGGCGGCCCGACGAAGGCCATGGTGCGCCCGGCATCCATGCGCGAGCCCACCGGCGCCCAATGGCATGCATATGATGACAACAAGAAGAAAAAATTGAGTGTCCAGAACTGAGGCTTGAAACAGAGGTCGAAACGAGTTTTTTTTGGAAAAACACGAAGAAGAAACCTCCCCTAAAATCGAGTTTTCTACCCGTCAATGCAGACGGAAATGAAAAAAAATTCACTGTGAAATCCCCAAAATGCCCCTAGATCAGACTGGACAAGAGGCAAAAAGATGCTACAGGATCTGAGAGCAGAAACGGCCTAGAAGATGAATTTTTCTGGAAAAATACGAAGAAGAAACCCCTCCCAAAATCAAATTTTCTACCCAGACTTGTGAGAGAAAATGAAAAAAATTCGCTACAAATTGGCCAAAACACCCTCCCAAGAAATCTGGTCAAGAGAGCTAAAAAGTTGCTAAAATAAAAACTGGAAGCTGAAACTTCACGAGGGATTTCCGGTACCAAGACGACATTTTCTGGAAAAATACAAAGAAGAAACCCCCCCCCCCCCCCTAAAATCAGGTTTTCTAAGTGACCATGTGAAGACCGGAATTTATTTTCTGAAGGAAAACCCCAAAAGACACTAAAATCAGATTATGCAAGAAAATTTTAAAATGAGTCCATAGGAGGCTCAAATCACAAAGGAAAGGGTTTTTCTTGAAAACGATCATGCACGCAAATGTAAATGATGATTTTGAGTGTGCATGAATGGTCTGTGGCTCCCAGAAATGGCCGAGTCAAAATCCGACCTCCCGACGGCCAAAAAGGCGAAAATGAACTTGAAATGGAAAATATGGAAACCAAAATTAGGAAATGGTTTCAAATGATCGTTTGGTCCTTGGCCACACTTCATACAAGATGAATGAGACCTAGTGGAGGTGCCAGAACACACTTTACACCACCCAATTTGAAAATGAACCCTTAAAGGCTCGGTTTCTACTATTTTAGCTCAAAAATGCAATATGTGAACTAAAATGCAAAAATAAAAACTAATTGGTGTTTGGCCCTTGGCCACACCTCATACATATTAAATGAATGCTAGATAATGAATTTCATACATAAAGCACACTCCGGTGCAAAATAACATACTAAAATGCATGCTTTTTCACATATTCTCATGAAAGGCAAAATACAACCATTATGAATAAACATGGAATTCAAATGAAATTTGGCCCTTGGCCTTATATCATATACATAAAATGAGAATAAAAAAGTGTGCTTAGGTACACATTACAAGTTTAGAATCAAATATACACATTTGACAAATAAGGCTACAGATGGCATTTCAAGCCAACCTTTACAAGAATGGAACCTTCAAGTCCACAAATCATCCGAGTATAATGAGAATCTCAACCTTGATTCCTGTACCTAAACTATGCCCTAGTAACTTTGGGGTGAGTAACATAAAGTTACTCGTAGGAAATGAGCATGCATTGACCTAACATTTTACAATTTTATCACCTTAAGGTGAAACATGTCAAAGGGGCTCATGCCACCTAACGTCTATGTCAAGATGAGACTCAGGAAGCATCCTAAGCTATCTTAGATCATTCCTAGCACAAATCACATCATCCATGCAATTCAAACAACATAGGAGCATGCTATACAAAGCAACATGATATAAATTCTCAAAGTCGTCAACTTAAAATCTAATATACAAAAACGACAAAGGTGGGTCATGCCGCCTAATGTCTATGTTCCAAATGAATCTATAGGATCATTCCTAAGCCACATTTGAACAATAAAACACGAATCATAATATATATGCAATTTAATTAACATAGAAGCATGCTATACAAAGCAACAAGATATAGATTCTCAAAGTTATCAACTTGAAATCTAAAAGTGCGAAATCAACTAAATATAGTAATTTAGTATAATTAGAATTTCTAGTACCACACATCAAGACATAGATTTTCTAGGTTATTAACTAGAAATCTAAAAGTGTGAAATCAACTAAATATAGCAATTTAGTATAATTAGAATTTCTAATACCACACATTAAGACTTAGATTCTCTAGGTTATCAACTAGAAATCTAAAAGTGCGAAATCAAATAGTGGAATACTTGGACATCTAAACTCGAAATTCTGCCGAGACCTCAACGGCTATTACGGGCACTAACCCGCTAGTAATACCACCCCTAGTGTGCACTATCTTGACAGGGAGAACTCATACCTCCCGCACTAGAGCCAAACTCTAGCCATATCGTAATAACAATGTCCCAAGTGACTCCAAAATAAATAACTTTACAACTTATATACGAAATATATATAAAGCACGATACTACATTCCATGCACAAGTAGGTTGTAAACACACAACTCATGCTCTAAATCCACAACTACTATAGGATGACAAATGTCGAATCTTCAGAGCGCGATTCGTTACGCGCTATAATAATATCACATGTTAAATCTTCAGTGTGCAATTCGTTACACGCTATAACAATATAATTCAATATTGAAAACATAAACTGAAGAATCTAATACAAGTCTAAAATCATGATTTAAATATACTTCCAATGCCAAATTCATGATTAAATCAATAATGCAATAGAAACGGAAATTAATCAAGTAAATTATTTAATTTATCTAAGTTTTAAATCTCAACCAAATGGTCCCTAATTAACATATGTTAAACAACATAGCATGGTCATTGCATATACCAATTCAAAAACTTAATTAGGCTATTAAAACAATAAGATTGAATTTAATTAAACCATGATAGTCAAATCTCTAAATTCTTAAACAACATCAAATGGTTCCAAATTAACATATGCCAGTATACAAGCCATAGTCATCACAAATATCAAGTTAAAAACTTAATTAAACCAATGGACCTTTAAAATAGATTTTAATTAATTATTTTAATTAAAATCTCTAGATTTTCATACTCATCCAAATGCTCTCAAATTAAAATATGTTAAAGAACATGCCAAGACTTAATTTAATAGCCTATCACAAGTTAATTCCATGCAACGTACGTCTATGATAATTAAACTTTCATAAAAGATAATTATTAAATAAAAAGTGCAATTCTTTATCAAATACTTTCAATTTAATATTTTGTAACAAACATACCAAAGCCTAATTTACTAGCATGCCACAATTTAATTCTAAGTTGAATATCATCGTGAGAATTAAATCTTAAACATAGAAAATAATTAAATTAAATTCAAGATTATGAACAAAGCATGCATAGAAGTTGTATAATCATGGGAAACACTCAATACAACACATATATAATCCTAAAACATCCCCTACCTCAATTTAAGATGAAAATCTCAAAAACCACCAAAATGAAACGGCTCTGAATCCGACAATACTTCGGGGTTTTGTCAGGGACAACGCCATGAACATTAAACTCCAAAGAGGACCTACCAAAATCCTAACTTGACCTCAAACTTGAACTCAAAAATTGGCCAAAAATGGGTTCTAATAAGGGGGAATGAAGCGCGTAGTCAAGACAAACACAAAACGCGAAGGCACTATGACTTTATAACAAAGGGAAAGAGGTTTAAATGAGAGGAGAAGGGTGGCAGCCCCCCTTAGGCTGCCATAGCAGGTTCTGGTTGTGCATGGAGAGGGGAGATAACCTTTTGACTTTAAGTCTCCCTATTTATAGAAAATCTCAAAAAGTGCCCCGAAAGGGCCTCGCCGGGTCTGGAAAAGTAAAATTTGAGCAGACATGCTCAAACGGTGAAAATCCGTGAATAAAAAAGATTCAAAATGATAAATTATGAACAACGAAAGAAACGGCGTCAAAAACTAAGTCCCGAGCAGAGAGATATGCCCCAAACAAGTTCGGCGGCAACCGGGGCTAGAAACTCTGAAACTGGAGAAAAACGACTAGAAGGAAATTCTAAGAGTACACAACTCGACAAAAAATAAAAATGAATCTTGTACGAGGATCCAGGCTCAAAATGAGATTTTTTTGCAATAACTTTCATTAATTACACAATGGCCCCTCCAAAAAGTGAAAACTACACTAATGGCCTAGAATGAAAATATCTTCCAAAAATATTTTCTTAAAAACCCCTGAAATAAAATATCTTCAAAAGATATTTATGAAAAACACCCCAAAAAATGAAAAAGATTCTGAAGAACTGTGCATTCATGCCTCTATGGATACGGGGAGCAACTAGAGTACTTTTCTACAAAAGTAAAGATACGTATTTCGTGAAAACCACTTAGAATGAAGATACGTGAAGTCAAAAACTAACTCCGAGCATGAAAAGTGATGTTGTGCCAAAAAGTGACAAACGGGGAAAAGACAAAATAGGGAAAAGGACGAAAAGTGAATAATGTCGAAAAACAAAAAATGTGAAAATGACTTGGTCTATAAAGAAAGTTGTCAATCCAAAGAAAAGAGTCTCAGAAATCATTCCAGAGCACTCAAGACTACACTAAGTGACAAGAAAACCAAACTCAGAAAGGAAAAGAACAATAGGAAAAAAATATCCGTAAAAATTTGAGAAAAAGGAAATGAAGGAAATGACAGGGCCATTACAGTTTAGCTCATGTTCGAATCATTCTAAAGCTTTCCACAATCATTTCAGTTCATTTCAAAGCATAGCAGGTCAGCTTTAGGATGCAGGGCTCAAAGAAGCCATTTCGGTCGACCGAAATGGTGCATCGGTCGACCGAACCCCTCTTTTGACTCTCGGGATCTCCACTTCGGTCGACCGAAATAGGGTTCGGTTGACCGAACCATTCTCATGCTCTCAGGACCTTTGCTTCGGTCGACCGATTTGGAGGGAGCTTGCTTTGGCCGACTGAAGCTCCACTTCGGTCGACCGAAGTGAGTCTGTTTGGCCACTTTGCTTTTCTTGTCAACGTAACCGTCTCTTGAACCTTAGAACTTTATTAGGAACCTCGCGGAAGCTAGTAACGACCTGGGGATGATCCTAAGGGTGGTATTGTGGCACTTGAAATGTTAAGATTGACGTAGACGACCTCGGGTTCGGGCAAGGACCCGGTAACGGTTCAGACCTCTGGGTTTGGGTCTTACAGAAGCCATGTCAACTAATTTTGCCATGTCATTGCTTTGTTCGCGATGATGAAGCGCTAAGTCAGCAATAACTTTTAAACTTAATTTTTTTTTACCATGTATGAATACTACAAACAATATACATACATACTTACCATATACAAATACAATACACCAAAACCATCCTCACCACCGGTCCTCCTCCACCACCACCGCAACGGCCGGGATCACCACCGTCCATTCTCTTTCTTAGGAACTCCGGTATCGTCCTTGCTCCTCTCGCTCTCTCTACCCTTACTCCATCGTCATATACACACAGATACACAGATACATATATACACAGACACATATACACATACATTACACGGAGGTCTGACTATGGCGAGCTGCTAATGGTGATCTCAAATAAAGAACCCAGAATCATATTTCTTAAGGTTGAGCTACGAAGACCCTGTAATTTATGTTTTTAGTTTGTGCAGTTCCTAATTTAGATTGTAAGGTGTAGCTGGAAATCATTTGGAATTTTAGATCTACTCGTTGATTTATATTTCACAGATTATTGATATATATATATATATATATATATATATATATATATATAAGCCAAAAGATCATTATTTGATAGTGGAATTAGTGATTTTCTTAGATACACAGGCTAAAGTTGGAGTTCTAGACTGTTTTGTTGATGGGTTTTGCTTAGATTTTGATTCAGAAATAGGAGTTGAGCTATTGAAAAAAATCTTTGTTGTTGTGACTTTGAGAAAAAGATGGTAGTTTTTTGAGTTTTGGATTGTTTTTGTTGATGGGTTTTGCTAGATATCAATCACACCTTGAAGTGTTCTAGTTAAAGAGTAATTGTGGCTGAGGAAGTTGGTGTTGGGAATGGAGGAACAAACAATTTTTGGTGTTGGTTCTTCGTATTCTACGAAATTGGCTAGGGAAGTGAAATTAGAAGGAGATGAAGAAGAGTTTCGGAGCTGTAGTGAAGATGAGGATGAATTAAAGGAGAGATGGCCGGATCTGTCTCAACTGCCATCACCATCTTCGTCGGCTCCAGAGATTATCACTGCCTGCCGAACCAGTGATCTCCGCCGGATCCATCGCCGCTGCCAGATCTGTTACCTTTGTCAACTTCAGCATCGCCGAACTCTACCATCGACAGAATCACTGTCTTCGTCTTCAACGGCGATATCCCTACCATCGCCAAACTCAGGGGTCGGAGTCACCAGAGGGATCATCTTCACGTTGCTGATTGACTTCATCGCCTACGCATATCGTCGGCCTCCACATCGCCGACCCGATCTCAGCCAAGGATCCTCTCAGAATCCGTGGATTTTGTCGCCGGCGCTGGCAACTCTAGCTCCTATATCGTCTGGGTTCTTCTCGCCGTCATCTGACCCACATGCCTTCTTTCTCTTAAATGATCTAAGCCTTGAAGGATAGAGAATATGGGTTTCTGTGAGGTAAGGGAAGGTTGTGAGAATGGTGCGGCAGAGGTCGGCGCGGCGGTGGGTGGCGAGGAAGTGGAAGACAATGTACAGATATATATATATATATATATATATATATTATATACCTATATATGCATACACAAAGATTATATACATACATATACATAAGAAGAGTAAATATTATTTTTACCCCTGCCATGTCACCTATTTTTTGGCTTCCATGTCAGCAATAGACACCCTCCAGTGAGAGGCTGTCTGGAGATGATTTTTGCCCACCCAAACTTTGGATATATCCATCAACTTGTATCTGGTGTGGAGGAGTGGGCCTAGTCCAAATAGTAGGACCACTTACTGGAGCCAAGTTTTGATCTTGAGGACCGTGGGTTACTGGCCCACCCGCTTCCAATGGTGCTGCAATTTAAAGGCTAATCCAACTCTCAAACAGTCTCTTCGACGCAACAGAGCTGGTACTGTGGTACTTTGCGGTGTTGATCTAAATAGATCAACAAGCAAATCACTTCGGCTTTCAACAATAATTTACAATCAACAATCTCAAAAGGGGTATTTGGGTTTATGTCAGATTAGTCTCTGTTGTCTCAATTTTGGGGATCAATGTCGCTTTTGAATCAACTCTTCAACAGGGGCATTCTTGGCTCTAAATGGTCAGTTCTAGTAATTTAATCAGTCTTTATTTTCAATTAATTCACTATGAAATGATGTATAGGATTTATGTACTTGGTTAATTTAATCTTTCATTAGCTCATGTAATTTGGGTCGGTCAACTCATAATATTTTTACCCAAAAAAAATTTCATCTTTTTTTGTTTTGGGTATGTTGTATCATACATTTATGTAATATATATGTGTTTGTGTGTGCGTTTATAGTGCTTGTTGTTTTGTTTTATCAAAATTCTCAATATGTGAAAATACCCATCAATTCAATGAAATTTTAAACTTCTTTTAGCCAAGTTCAAAGCTTAATCTGTATGATATTGTTGGCACCAAAACTTGGCAGCCACCTCAACGGTGACGTGGATCAGTGACGAGCCGATAAGTGTTTAGTATATCTTAAGGGAAGTCGGCCTGTTGAGAGACATTGGGAGAAAATTTAGGATGGTATATTCAGCCACTTTATCAATAAGGTTGTTGCTAGAATATATCTTCCGAGATTTGAGTTAAATTCAAATGGGTAGTTCATTGAAAAGGAAACACTGTGGGAATCGGCTAAGTTGAAACAATTAAATCTTTGTGAAATGGGGATTTAGTTAAGAAAAAGGAAATTAAATACCTATGAAATAGGAATTCAAAGAAGAGAGAGCCGTATGAATTATAATATGGGTAAAATTTACAAATGGCTATTGGGCCATTTAAGGAATATATGGCTGCCGAGCTTAAGGAAAGGAATTGCTAAAAATTAGTAACTTTTTAGCAACATTCTGAGCAACTGGTGTTGACTACATCAAGGAAGGACGTTCAACAAGAATTTTCTACTAAAGCAAGACGAGAAAAGAAGTAGAAATATATTGGGTTTTGACCTAGTTTGAATTACGAAAAGAAGAAAATCAAGGAGAAGAAGAGATTTTATAGCAAAGAGTTAGGAAAATAAGTTGAGAAAAAATTCTATAAATAGGAAAGTTGTAATCCCATTCCAATTCAACCAACACCACCCACAAAACAACATAAATAAAAAATTCATCAAATTACTCAACGTCATCTTATTATCTTCAAATCTTTTGTTGAAATGGCAAATTTCATTCCGAAGAAACTAAGTTCTAGTAACTTATTCTTCTTTTGCAATGCTTAATTATGCTATTTACAAATTTAATCTTTGTTTTATGTAATGGATTCAATGACAAATCTTTGATTAGATTCATGTCATTTTAATTCGGCCTGTTCATTCCATTGCAAACATTACCTTTATTGTCTATTTCAATTCGGCCAATTTACTTCAGTTTATTTCAATTCAGCCAGTTTATTTACTTTACATTACATTTTTATTCTTTTAACACCTTTATAAAAAAGTCCTTGCAAAAAAGGCATAAAAAGAACCTTGTTAGGAGTTCTTACTATTCTCTCTCCCACACATTCACCTGAAGCCAGCCATCGGAAAAAGGGATAGGCTGGTGTTCAATCATAATTTTGAGTGTTTTATACAAATACAATGGCACGCCCGCAAGAGTCTATCGACTGGCGTAAGACCAAAAAAAAGCGCGAACATATTTTGGCATGCCCTCCCAGCAAGGTTCTTTTTATGTCTTGTTTGCAAGGACTTTTTTATAAAGGTGTTAAAAGAAATAAAATGCAATTTAAAGTAAATGAACTGACTGAATTGAAATGAACTGAAAAATAAATTGGTTGAATTGAAATTGACTTTTAAAAGAACTGGTTGAATGGAATTTGCATGGAAAATAAAGAGTGAAGTGAAATGAGCAGGTCGAATTAAAATGATATGAATCTGATCAAAGATTTGTCATTGAATCCGTTGCATAAAACAAATATGAAATTTGTAAATAGTATAATTAAGCATTGCAAAAGAAGAATAAGTTACTGGAACTTAGTTTCTTCGAATGAAATTTGCCATTTAGACAAAAGATTTGAAGATAATAAAATGACGTTAAGTTATTTGATGAAATTTTGATTCATGCTGTTTTGTGGGTGGTGCTGGACGAATTGAAGTGGAATTACAATACTTTTATTTATAGAAGTCATATCTAACTAATTTATCATTATTCCTTGCTAGAAAATCTCTTCCCTTGATTATCTCTTTTTCGTAATTCAAACTGGGTCAAACTTTGGAATACTTTCCCTTTTGTATGCCTTCTTTCAGTTTCCAATTAAAACCTTCTTCTGATCATGCCTGGAAAAATTCCTTGCTTTAGTCAACTTTAATAGCTAATTTTTAGCGACTACTTTCCATGAATTTGGCAGCCGTATCTTTCCTCAAATGGCTCAACCTTTGGTACCATATCAAAGCCACTTTAGCTTTGTCCATGTAATGACGCAGTTGCCATACTTCATAATCTTTCCTTCTCAACTAGAATTCCTATTTTATAGGAATTTAGTTGTTGAATTTTACCCAAATTCTAATATCTCCTTTTCTGTTAACAACCCAATTTGAAAAAGGTCAACTATTAGTTATTATATTTCAGCAACAACCATATCCATTAGATGGCTGAAATATATCTCCCTATATTTGCTCATGATATTTCTAAACTGGCCGATCCCCTTGACTCCATATTAGAAGTACCTGTTCGCTCCTTATTGGTCCATGTCATCGCTGAGATGGTGCCAAGTTTTGGTGCCAACAAATGCCCTCCAAATTTTAAATGTCTTATTGGCCACTTAGGCCGATAAGATTTTTGAAATTTTTATAACATGAAAGAAACTGGCAGCTTGCGAGCTTCTAGACTTTATTTCTTCCAGACCACCTCTAAGTTGGTCTTTATTTTGCATCAGCCAAAACTGGCCAATCCTGGTTTTTTAATTATTCCCACAAAGCTGGCTGATACCTTTCAATATATTGGTGATTTATAAACCCATGATAGATCTCACCATTGAAGTTTCCCAACTCTACTAGTAAGGCATGGTCGTGATCGGTCGGGATCAGGTTATTATGTAATGTCATTTGGGCCGATCTAACTGGCTTTTCTATTGGAAAATCAACATTCTGCCAATATGGAGCTTTTATGATGGTTGATCCTCTTGAATTTTTATACTCCCATAGAGCTTCTGAAAGCACTTCATCCCATGTTTTTGAATAGTCATCTTGTAACGACCCAGATTTTTCAACCCGGTGCGTTAGTGATGAACCGAAAGTTGACCCGATAACAAACCCGAAATGCGGAAGCGAAAGAAGCCAAATGACCTCAAGAGATGTACGTCATCCCTAAGGCCCCAAAATGACTCTCCATGAAGCCACGGAACTCAAATGAGCCAAGCAAATGAAGCAAGAATGCCTAACCCGAAAAGAGATGAACTAAGGGCAAAATGGTCATTTCTCACTGAAAAGGGTGCCACCATGGGCATCATTGGAAGGACAACGAAAAATAAACAAAATTAGACTCAAGAATCATCTGATTCTGAGTCCGGGTAGAAAAGATATGAAATTCCAACACCCGATGCGAAAGCTATGAAGTAATGACTTAACATTTTCTAATATTTTCATAATAAACTTTGAAAACAAAAATGTATAAAAAACGAGATACATGTCATTGGCCTCCGGCCTCATCTCATACAGGTTAAATACATTGAAAAGAGTGCACTTACGTACACTTTACATATACGAATCAACGAATACAAGTTTAAACAAATAGGGCTACAAAGAGGCATCTTATGCTAACACTTGCATAAAATAAAAACATAGAAACTGTAAGCCATCCAAGGAGCAATGGAATCTTCAAATTCTGAGTCCTGTACCTGAAATATGCCCTAGTATCGCAGGGGTGAGTAACATAAAGCTACTCGTAGGAGATGAGCATGCATCGACCTAGCATTTTACAATTTTATCACCTTATGGTGAAACATGTTAAAGGGGCTCATGCCACATAACGTCTATATCAAGATGAGACCCAGGGAGCATCCTAAGCTACCTAGATCATTTCTCTCATAATCACATTGTTCATGCAATTCAAACAACATGGAAACGTGTTATACAAGGCAACAAGATATAGATTCTCAAAGTCTTCAACTTGAAATCCAAAATACGAAAACAACAAGTGTGTGTCATGCCACCTAACGTCTATGTTCAAAATGAATCTATAAGGTCATTCCTAAACTACATTTGAACATCAAAACACAAATTATGATATCGATGCAATTTAACCAACAATAGAATTTTCAATACAACGCATGAAGCATGCTTTCACAAAGCTACATCTTAAGCTCAAAATAGGAAATCAAATAAGGAACAACAAGTTACGATATCATCTAGTTATCAACTTGAAATGAAATACAACATCAAACAAAGTAGATACTCGGACGTCACGCCGGATCAGACCGACAACATAGTTACTTTAGGGTTACTAGCCCATGAGTAACCTCCGTATGTGCGTACTAGACTGTATAGAAGGACAATCCCCCATACTAGAACCAAGTCCTAGCCGTAGCCAAACAACGACATCCCCAAGTTTCCAAAATCAACAAATTGTGCAACAACGTATATATATTAATATGTATATACAAGATATCAACCATTTACCAAGCACAATCCAAAATTTGAAAACTTATACAATACATGCTCAAAATTCACAAGTACTATGGCATGTAAGATGTCAAGTACAAAGTGTGCAATTCCTTACACATAGTAACAATATATTCAATAAGGAAAAACATATTCTCGTGAATATAAAAGTAACAACTATTTTGTCCAATGCTCAAAAGTAATCAAGTGAACATACATCAAATCCAAATCCATGATTTAAATATAGAAACAATTTCCAAAATGCAATTAAATCCATGGAGTAATAAAGTAGAATTTAATTAAATATAAATAGTTAAATTCTCTAAATTCCAAGTTAATCCAAATAACCTCAATTTAATATATATTGAAAGACATGTCATGGTCATCATATATATAACATCAAATGACAAGTCAAGTGATTAAAACACTTGAAACAAAATTAATCAAGCTAATTAATTAATTTCCTCTAGATTTTTAAATAATTCCAAATGCCCTCAATTTAATCTATGTTAGAGAACATGCCAAGGCCTATTTAAATACCACATTACAACTTGATTTAATACTTGATACAACCATGTGAATTAAACTTTCACTAAAGATAAATATTAAATAAAAGTTGTAATTCTTAATCAAATGATCCAAATTTAATATATGTTAACCAACATATCTAAGCATAATTTTCTAGCATGTTACAATTCAAATCAAAGTTATACATCATCATAAATTTTAAATCTTATACAAAGAAATAAAAATTACTAACTTTCTAGATTTAATACAAGGCATACATATATGTTGTATGATCATGACAAATACACAATACAACACACAAATAATCCTAAAATATTCCCTACCTCTATTGGAATGAAAATCCCAATTACCACTGAAATGAAATCGCCCTAAATTTTCGGTTCGCAAAACAGATTTTTCAGCTTGCTACCTTCAACTTGTAAAATTCATAAAAAATTCAATTCTAAACCAAATTGAATGAATCCAAAGCCCAATGAAAGCTTAAACACTGTAATTTGATAATATTAATTTAGTTTAATAAAATATTTTCCCAATTGAAATAGTTTTGAACACAACTTTGAAACAAATTCTACCCAGAAAACACATTTTCAACCTGTAGCTTCCAACTTTGAAAATTCATGAAAAATTCATTTGACATCCAAATTGGGCAAACCTAATTTATTTTGGAAGTAAACATATGAGAGTGTAAAACTAAAAATTTAAGCTATGATCAAATGTCAAAAGGTTAGTGAAATAAATCATCTAAAATATGTTTTTCAGCCGCAATAAAAACATGAACAGCAGATAGTTTCAGATTTTAAAAAAAATTTAGAAATTCTCTAAAATTGTGAAAAAATTATGAGTAGTGTAAAACCCATGGGGGAAGTTCCAGTAAAAATTTCAAGGTAATTGAAGCACCACAGCTCCATATAAAAATTCATTTCCAGACTAAAAAGGTAAAGCTTCAAATTTCCAGCAACTAGCTTGCAACTTCAAAAATTCATAACTAATTCATTTTAAATCCAAATTACATGAAACCAAAACTAAATGAAAGCTAATTGAGTATACTTTCATATTCTATATTTAATTTAATAATATTAATTTCAAGTTAAAACAGTTTAAGGGTAAAATACAAGTCCTTCTCTTCCATGCATGTAAAACACTCAATAATGACATAAAAATACTTCAAAATAATAAATCAATACCTCACTAGAGAATTGAATCTCTAGATACCAAATCAAAACTAGGAGTTAGGCTAGATCTTTCAAGGGTTTTGAAGAGGAGAGTGGGAGGAGCCTAAAGTATTCCAAGTTCAAAGTTCTAAGGTGAGTGAAAGGGCACCAAAAATGAAGTCAAAGCTACTAGTCAAGCTTTTCTCCAATGGTGGCTTCCTTAGGGTTCTTGAGAGGAAAGTGATGAATGAATTAAAATGTGTAAACCCTAAGCTAAATTGGTGGGCTTCTCCACTCACTAGGTGCTCTTGCACTACCTCTCACACACACACTAATGCAAGACTAAAGGTGAGTCCTACACTTGTCATGAATCCAAGTAAGCTTCCAAGATTAAATATTAACCCTACACTTGTCAACCCTCCATGCCAACAAGTGTACCAATCCTAGGACAATAAGTGGGTGAATCTCCACCCTCCATGTGTCATGAGATTAAGCCTCCAAGTGGTTCCACCACAAAATCAACAAGTGGCACTATAGGAATGTGACACTTGTCACATTTTTCAGAAATTGCAAAAAAGTCCTTTTTGAAAATATCTTCGAATTTAATTTGTAAAATGGTCCCTAAGATAAAAAATAATTACTTTACTTAATTACCCAAAAACCCCTCAAGTTATGGATAATTACAAAAAGTCTTGTTTTCATGACTTTTACAAAGAAAGTAAGCTTTTAATATGCATTTCTACCAAAGTAAAAATGTAGATGCCATGGAATTTAAATATCATGGACGTATGCTAAGCCGGAATCAAATCCGAGCACAAAAAGTGAGGTTAAGTAAGGAAAAATGAAAAACGACTAAAGGACGAAAAAGGGAAAAGACAAAAAAATGAATAGTGTCAAAAAAATAAAAAATGTGGAAATGACTCGGTCCTCAAAGGAAGTTGTCAATCCAAAGGAAAGAGTCTCAGAAACCATTTCCGAGCACTCGAGACGACACTAAGAGGCGGGAAATCGAACCCGAAAAGGAAAAGACAATGAAAAAAATTTATCCGCAAAATTTGAAGAAAGGGAAAGAAATGAAAATGACCGGGTCATTACACATCTTATTTAATGATTTCAGCTATATCAGCCGAAAGTACCAAGAATAATATTTCTTTTGTGGCCAATTTTTTCTCTACCGAGTAAGCTTTCAGAATTTCAGTGGCCATGATGGCCTGACTCCTCCTTAATTCTTTATTTGGCACCTCAACAGTTGGCCAATGCAATATTATCCTCGGCCAAAATACCTTTCTGACTAACCTTTTAGAGTTAACATTAGCCAGACTTCTTTTCATAGTGACCGATGCTGGTCGCCCCATTTTATTTGTTTTTTTGAATCTTAACAGAACATGATTCTCTTCATGTAGGACTGAATCGGCCACGTAAAATTTTGTATTAATTGGATGATTTATTGTCAGCCACTAGCGGAAAATCAGCCGCAAGTGGTATATCAGCCAAAACTTTTGGTACTCGGGGGGCAGTCGATGGCCAGTCAGCCACCAATGGTAAATCAACCGCTAGTGGTAAATCAAGATCGACCGGTCATTGATCAGCCCAATCAGCCAACGACTGTCAATAAGGTTCAGGTAGCTGATATTATTAAGCAAGAATATGGTAATTACCTTAGGCGAATAGGTCAACCAATGTATAAAAAGCCAAAATCAGCCATATTTGGCACTCGAACATCTACCTTATCAGGCAAAAAGGGAGCGGATGATGAAGTCATGGGGGTCTCATAGCATGTTCGCGTTGTTTTTTGGTTTTACACTGGTCAATGGACTCTTGCAGGCGTACCAGAGTATTTGTATAAAACACTTAAAATTATTATTAAACACCAGCCCATCCTTTTTTCTGATGGTTGACTTCAGGCAAATGTGTGGGAGAGAGAACAGTAAGAACTCCCAGTAAGGTTCTTTTTATGCCTTATTTGCAAGGAATTTTTTATAAAGGTGTTAAAAGAATAAAAATGCAATGTAAAGTAAATGAATTGGCTGAATTGAAGTGAACTGAAAAGTAAATTGGCCGAATTGAAATAGAAAATAAAGGTAATGTTTGCAATGGAATGAATGGACCGAATTAAAATGACATGAATCTGATCAAAGATTTGTCATTGAATCATTTGCATAAAACAAAGATTAAATTTGTAAATAGCATAATTAAGCATTGCAAAAGAAGAATAAGTTACTGAAACTTAGTTTCTCCGAATGAAATTTGCCATTTAGACAAAATATTTGAAGATAATAAGATGACGTTGAGTCATTTGATGAATTTTTGATTCATGATGTTTTGTGGGTGGTGCTGGATGAATTGGAATAGGATTACTCCCGTTCAGGAAGAGGTACACGACATCTCAATCTTGCCCTTCTGAACCTTGCAATGAATGTCTCGACCGATTCACTAAGCAATTGGCTCAGCCTAGATAAATCGGCCAGAGTTGGTTTTGACTCCGTACGGTAGAATTGATTGTGAAATAACTCCTCCATCTGTGGCCAATTAAAAACAGAGTTAGGAGGTAAGCGAATATATCATGAAAAAGCTGTCCCTGTCAAAGAGTTAGGAAAAAGTCTTAATTTTAACCAAGGGCTCACACTGGCCTCCCCACATTGAGTTGTGAAGTGGCCAATATGTCCACGGTCAATTGATTCCCTTCTCCACTAAAGGTTACAAAGTTAGGGACTGAGATTCACAACTCTTACTTCTCTAGTCATCCAGGTAGAAATACGATGCATCACGATATGAAGTAGATGTTTAGAGTATAGGCAGGAGGAGGGATGATAAGTGCACAAAACTTGTTATTTAATATTTAATAATAATTGATTAATTAATAATTTTTATTAGATAAATGTTCTTATCCCTGGTTTTCATGTTTTGTAAGAGCTGATTTCAGAATAAGAAGAAAAGAGACAAAAATAACAAGTTTATGAGATTATACGATCAGTCAAATTTAGATTTGACTTTCCATCAAATCAACAAAGATCAGACCAAATTGGAAAGCACATCAAGTCAAAGATCAGGCCAAATTGGAAAGCAGCATGATTTTAGAAAGATTTTATTTTATTTATTTTATTTTACTTCTATAATTAGAATTTTCTCCTCCCAATCGTTCCATTCAAATTTTATAAATAGGGACATATGTAGAGGAGGTTGATGTAGATTGTGAGTGAGATAAAATAATTAAAGTTAGAGAATTTGTCTTCAGTTTATTTCTTATAATTTTTGTTATGAAGATTGTTTTTATTTCTTTATTTTGTTTTCTTATTATGCTAGCTTAAACACCCATTCTCAAGGGAGTGATGAAGCCACCATGACTGAAATATAATTAAATTTAGTTTAATTCTTTTATGAAATTTTCTTTTAAGAGCATTACTCTACTCTTCTATATTGTGTTCTTATTTTGATAAAAAAAAAAAAAAAATTAGAAAGAGAATTCTTTGTGTTTGCCAATTAATGGTAATTCAGAGAATGCCTATTTCTATTTACCAAAGATATATCAGATTAAGTAAAATATGTTCTCAAGTAATTGTTATTTCACGTTATTATTTTCCTTCATCTTTTCAAGTTGTGATTGGACTGGTGAAGTGATTTGCTTACAATAGGAAAATTTACATAAAGAGAAATATACAAATTTTTTTATAGTAAGTTGTGGCGGTGGATTCTTTCCTTGAGATTTTTCTTATTATTTGATCAGAATTTATTTCGTATTATTTATTTATTTTATTTTTAGTTCATTAGTAAAAAATCATTAAATTGTTTTAAAAGTGTTCTTCCTTCAATTTTGGTTTTAATTTTGATTAACGAGCTTAAATCTTGTAAGGTTTGACCCTGCTTATTCTATACCATCTTTAATTTAGTCTTTGTAGGTCTTTCATTATTTTTGCACAAAGTGTAGAAAAGCAACGACAGAATCCATAAATCTACACT
The DNA here is from genome assembly GCF_030987335.1 of Cornus florida. NCBI lineage: Eukaryota > Viridiplantae > Streptophyta > Magnoliopsida > Cornales > Cornaceae > Cornus > Cornus florida. The sequence continues at coordinate 71,635,958 of NW_026775577.1, forward strand.
CGTCAAGGGACATAGTGATTTTTTCTCCAAATCTAATATTTATTAGATAGTAGAGATGGACCATCAGAGATCACCAGATCCTTGCAGCCATTTCCTATACTGAAGTCGAAATGAGAGAGCATTTTACGGATTGAGTTAAGGGATTGCTAATTTTACACAAGGGTCAGGATTTTGGATGGGATATTGGTTGACTGATTAAATTAGGTCAGTTTAATTCTTGTCTATTTCAAACTGGTAAGACTTCAGTTCATATGAATAGAACGGATCATGAGACGGTTTAGATAGGTAGAAGTGGTGATTCACACTTTATATCAAGTTTCGTCTATTGGAAGCGAAAGTGGAAATGAATGCTCTCAACAAACGATAGAATATTTAAATCTTTCGGTTAGTCGTTGAGTTATTAGATGAATTTATAACATGTGTAATAATAATACTTGCTATTACTAAGGTAGTTGAGAAGGTCAACTTTGAATATCGGAGTTGACCCTGGAGAAGGTGTTACCTTACTCAGATGGAGTTTAAGGTACTGAAGAAGGATTTAGCAGTTTCTATAAATAGTGATATGATGGTTGGGCGACTGAGATGGAAAACTTATAATTTTTCTCAGTGCACTCAGACGGTTAGAAGGTGCATCAATACATCAAATGTCGGTTTTAGTGAACAGGTACGGATAGGGACATGTATATAATTGACCTAAGTATAACACCTGCTAGAAAGGTGGAAAGTTGATTACCGGATATCATAGGAATCTTTAGCCACTTCCTATAACGAATATAGAAGTAGGACTAAACAGGAGTAGACGGTCGGTGGGAATTATCGACATTGATTTGAAATTTTAATTTTCCATATGGAATAAGAGTAGTGGATTGAGAAAGTTCACTTGAGGACATTAATTGGAGTGATGTTCATTTTAGAGCTTCATAGTAGTTCTATAGTACAGTGATAGTGGTGTTAAAGGATGTGGATGTCCATTATAGTAGATGCAAAGTGCTATTTCAAAAGAGCTTTATAAAGATTTTGGAGCAGCAGTTTTGCTTCATATCTATAGACGAAGGAATTGATAGAGAGATGTAATTAGATTGTGGAAGATATGCTTGAGGCATATATCCTAGATTCTCATGGATAGTTAGAAGTGTTTACTTCACTTGTTAGAATTTTTTTTGTGATATTATTGGCATAAGGAGGTTAGGGTGACAAAGTTTGAGGTTTTGTATATTACCTTGTGTATACCTCTCATTTGTTGGTTTGAAATGGAAGCAAGGGTTGTACAATCAGACCTTGACTTCATTTAAAAATATGTTGGAGAGAAATACTCTCCTTTGTAATGGACTGTGCGCGGTTTGGAGGAGGCAGTAGGATGTTGTAAATAGTCGAACTTGTATATTAGAGTTTTCTATCAGGGAGTAGTTTGCTCGTTATGTCTTCTATATAGGAAGCAAGACGATTTTTTTTTTTAGAAAGGTTAATTTTACTTACATTGACTTTTAGAGGATTGTGTTTATAAATTAAGGCAGTAGCCTCTGGATTAGCGTTACCAAATTGTTAGCGCTGGGTGCATAGGAGTTTTGTGCATATATTCTATAGAACTTGGAGGAATATGGATCATTACCCTTGTCATATTGAGTGGATTGCGTTATTGTTAGATATAACCTATGAGTCTTATGATTATCGTGTTTCTTAAATATAGGAACCATGTATACTACTTGATACATTGGAGTTAAGTGGAGCCATCATGGTGAGGTTGCGTCTACTTGGGAATAGGAGGATGTATTTCGCTCACAGTTTCCAGAAATATTGGAAGAAAGTAAGGGCGAATTTTGAGGACTGAATTTTTTTTGTCAGGGGGGAAGAATGTAATACCTCTAATTTTAAAAGGATAGTCTCGATATTTATTTATTTGTTTTAATTGCATTTTTAATTATTTAATTGATTATTTGATTAATTGCTTATTGATAAGCGCTAAAAAGTGCGCATTTAAACCCCTTAATCTTGAATGTTCTAGGACCTTTATCTATCTTATTTTTCCGTTTTAGTCTAATTTCGTGTTATTCCCATTTTCAAGCATTTATTTTCAAAATATGTCAAATTAGCTGAATTAGAGCATTGGAGGAAGCAATCTAAAGTCTAGTGGAGGAAAGGAGCAAAGTGGTGAAAAAGTCCTCTCCGATCAATCGAACCAAGCTATGATCGATCACATTATGATCATTCCAACCATGCCATGATAGATTGAACCCCGTTATCCTTATCCTCAGGAAAATTTCTTATTCGATCAATCCAATCTTTCATTCGATCGATCGAACCTTTTGATCTTATCCGCACCAATAAATATCTCAGCCTTTGTCCTTATCCAAATAAATGCGCCGCCTTACTTCAATCGATCAGAGCAACCATGTGATCGATCGAACTACCTCAAAATGCGTGCAAAATAGATTTCATGCTGAATTGAAGGTGTGCTCATGGTGTAATCATTTAGAGGTACTAGTGCACGAGGTCTGACCATTGGGTGTGACATTTGAGCTACCTATATAAAGAATTTGGCTATTTTTAGCATAAAGGTTGGATAGTTAGAAAAAGAATTGGCTAGAGATTAGAGAGAGAAAATTACATTTTGGGAAAGTTCTTCAGTCTTCTAGGGTTTTCACCAAGAACACTAAGGCGGAGGATGAATTCAACCATGGAGAAAGCCCTTGAGGGTTGGATGACACCAATCATGAGTGGCTAGACTATTCTCTTAGGGCTAGAGATAGCCCTAAGCATGCTTCCTAGACTTTGATGATTGTAATTAATGGGGATTTATGTTGTAACTATTGTTTTGACCTCTTATATGTATAAATCTTGTTTCTATATGATTTATATAGTTTAATACTTCCAATTGATCTTTTAATTCTATTCATATGTTTATGTATGTTGGAATGAATGGTCATGTGCTTTACACTTGATTCTTTACATTTAATGCATGTCTATGTGTGTTACAATGTTTGGTCTAGTGTGGGTCATGGTGCTTAATGGATTACTCTTGTGGTTTATTTGATGGTTCATACTTATTTCTTGATGGATTATGCCACTTCCTTAGTTTAATTAGTTTAATTTTCATATCATTAGCACAATTATAGTTTAATTGTCTTAATTCCCTAGATAGGTGGACAATCCATTCTTGTTGTTTGATGATCCATGCTTATGAGTACAAGTAGTATATTTCTCTAGATTCTTAAGTGTGCATTGATTGTGGGCTTATGAACGGATTAACGGCTTAATTTGATATGTTGTACTATTCACTTGATTGTTTAGACAATGTATGCTTACTTGACTATCCAAGTTTAACATTCCAATTAATTGCACACACTTTGTTTACAACACATAATCCCCCTAATTTATCAAATGTTGAATGTCTAGGAAAGCAATGTTTAGTGGTGAACTCTATCTCCCAAGAATCCTCTCTCATTCTCTACATCTCACTTGTTTTATATTGCACTACTTTAGTTTACATTGTAGTATAATTAGACCAACAAAACCCTCTTTTGATCATTCGACTTACTAATCAAACATTAATTCCGGAATACCTTCTCTTTCCCTTGGGACGATCCCTACTCACTTTTGCTACTTTAGTAGTTAGTAGTGGTAGTGACATTTTACAAATTTAAGCCTGGCCACATTTTTATCACACACCAAGGTTAATTGACACACAACCACCACTTATGTGTTTAGTTGAATAAAGTGTTACTTGATTAATTGGCTATTTGTCTATGTGTTATTTGTACTATTTGTTTAATTAGATTGTGTACTTAAATGATGTATTTGATTAATTGTAATTAATTATAGATTAAATGATTAAATGTTTTATTTTATTTTATGGTTATGGTTAGTAGTAATGGGCCAACTAATTAGGTCCCATAGACTACTTGGATAGGAGGTTTAATTTGGATAGAAGGTTTAATGGGTATGGATAATTACCTATGGATAGTTGTATATGTATATATATAGATATATATGTATATACATATATATATAAAAGGAAAGTAATGTATTAATTAATATTATGGTAACTTTAGTATTAATAAATAATCTGATGCATATATTTTATATATTAATATAATAAGGATATTAATAGATTATATACGTAACATATTTTAAGTTACCTTTTTAATATTTTAATTTTATTATTTTCTTTATTAAGTTGACTTAGATTTGGAAAAGGAGTAGGGTTATTATTTAGCCTATAAATATATAACTATAGGTTTGTAAAAGGGGGCTAGATATATATCAGTAATATATTTTAGAGAGACAGAGAGTTAGAGAGAGAATGAAAAAGAGGAAAGAAGGAGGAGAAGAACCATTAGAGAAGAAGATCAAGGAAGAAAGAGTTTAACTTTCGATCCGAAAGTTTAAGGCAAATTCTTTTTCTATCTCTCTCCCTTTGATTTGTGTTTCTATACATGCCTAGGAAATTCCAAGATTCTTAAACACATAAAACTAAATAATTATGCATGTTTATTCTGATTAGAACAGAGGGTTGTATGACTTTATTCTTATATTCTTGATTTATGTGTTCTTGGATTTTTGATGCATAATTGATATTTAAGTTTAATCTTTACATGTTAAAATATCTAAAATAAATTAATATGGACTTATGGGACTTAGATCGGCGCTTAGGACCGTTAACAATGAAGAACAAGTTTACAGTGGAAATTCTGGGTTGATTCGTTGAAACAGTACTCGATTAGTTATTACAGCGCTCGAGCCTTGGAGGTAAAGCTCAAGGAATAGGTGAAAAGCTTGAGTCTTGGAGGCAAAGCTCGAGCCATGAACAAAAAGCTCGAGCCTTGAAAGAAAAGCTCAAGCTATAGACGAAAAGCTCGAGCTTTGAAAGAAAAGCTCAAGCCATGGGTAAAAAGCTTGAACCTTGGATGCCAAGCTCGAGCCATGGATAGAAAGCTCAAGCTATTGATGAAAAGTTCGAGCCATGGATAGAAAGCTCGAGCCATAGGATAAAAGCTCGAGGCATAGGATAAAAACTCGAGCCTTACCTGGGGAATTTTTGTAAACAGCATTTAAGTTGATCCCAAATTGGATATGGAAGGTCCTAAACATTAGATAAGGATTGGAATGATTTTAAATGAATTTTAAATAGGGTTGACACCATGATGCATGCTATTTGTGTTATTTAAAGAATTAATGAATTTAATCATGTAATTTGTTTTTACAATTGAGATTAAAATATTTAGCATGAGATGTATTTGGAGAATGCTTACTTAGCTGTAAAATAAATTATCAGCATGCAGTTTATGTGAGATAGATGATGTATGAAGCTTAAACAAATTATAAGTCATTCATATGATGTGATAATACGATATTATGTTATTTTGCTTATTTCTGAATTAATTGATGAATTGATATGTCTATTGCATCAATTATTGGATTATGTGGATGTAATGCACCAGTATGGGATGGTGACATTTTAGGGACGGATTAACTAGAAAGTTAAGTCCTACTTATTTCTATTATTTTAGGGACGGATTAACTAAAGAAGTTAAGTCCTACCTACTTGTGTTTATTAGGAACAGATTAACTAATAAGTTAAGTGCTATCTATTTTATTTTATGCTTTGGATAGGACGGATTATATATATATAGTTATATGCCATGATATGAGCTTGAGTCTCAGGATCTATGGTTAGGGTGCGTATATTGCCAGGGATGTGTAGCTATATATAGTGTAGTTGTGTGCCTTGGTAGGTCTAGGTACTCGTGCCCACTATATGTGCGTTTTGCATGTTGCCTACTATTTAGGTTGAGGCAGCCCTATTGTCTAGTGAGGTTCCTTTAGTGTGTGTGTGTGTATATATATATATATATATATATATATATATATATATATATATAGAGTACTAGTTATTGTGAGTTGAATAGGATGCATACGTGTATCGGATCTCTACTTGAATTATAGTAGAGTAAAAATTGTTTGTAAGCCTGACCCACCATTATTTTTCAGGTGTTCTTTAGGTGTAGAGAATTGTTCGTGCTGAGCAGGGACCAGTCTACTTCACTCTTCCGAGTCTTCTTAGGAGATTCATTTATGTTACATCTATTAGATGTAGCCTATAATTACTGTTACTTATTCAATTGTGGATTTTGTAAGGGTCCACACAGTATGGATTCCCGAGTTGTATTGGAAGATTTATTGTATTAGAATATTTTATTATTCAATGAAAATTCATTCTAAGGATTTATTGGATTATCATTTTAGTGTTAATTTCAGCATTTTTATTTATTCTTATTTATCCTCTTGTACTCTGTGTTCGATTATTACCGATTTGTTTTCGATATCCCCGGGTATTCAGGCGTGGGCCTGGCTAACCCGCATTTGGAAATCGGGGGGTATCACACTTTTCCACCATGATGTAGGAGAGTCAACTGGGAAAGGTAATCGTCTTAATTCTACCACTGTGTACTTCTTAATCGATTAAATATCCCGTATCAGATGCCCCCTGTTTCTTAGTTTGCCTGTAAAACTTAAGGAACGTTAAGTCGCTTTATTTTTCACCTTATTAAAAGGTTAGCAAACAATAGTGTGGGAGCAACAATTATATCACTTGTTTATTTCATGATTACCTTTTATATACACTGATAAGCACTTGTATATTAGTACCCCATTCTATCTTATTTTCCTGCTTTAGTCTTATTTTACATTTTTCCTTTTTTCAGGTTCTTAATCCCAAAATGAGCTAAATCAGCTGAATTAGAGCTTTGGAGAAGGCAATCTAAAGTCTAGTGGAAAGATGGAGCAAAGTGGAAGCAAAAAGATAGAAATCGTCTCTATTTGATCGATCGAACCTTGCTGTGATCGATCACACTATGATCGTTCCAAACCTACCATGATGGATCGAGCCTTTGTCCTTATCCTCAGGAAAATTTCCTCTTTGATTGATCCAACCTTTCTTCGATCAATCGAACCTTTTGATCTTATCCTCATAACCACTTTTGTCCTTTTCCTCATAAATATCTCAGCCTTTGTCCTTATCCAAATAAATGTGCCACCATACTTCGATCGATCGAAGCAATAATGTGATCGATCGAATTGCCTCAAAAATCGTGCAATTCAAGCCCAATTGAAGGTGTACTCGTGGTGCAATCATTTGGAGGTCCCTAGTGCATAAGGTCTGACCATTTGGGGTATCATTTGAGCTACCTATGTAAGGGAATTAATTATTTTTAGAAAGGAGGTTGGTTAATTGGACATTCTTGGCAAGCGATTAAAAGAAGATTATACACTTTGGGAAAGACTCTCTCTCTCTCTCTAGGGTTTCTACCAAGAAGACTAAGAAGAAGGAGATGAATTCAACCATGAAGATAGCCCTTGAGGGTTGCAAGACCACATCCATGAGTGGCTAGATCATCTTCTTGGGGCTAGGAGAATCCCTAGGCTTGCACTCTAAACTCTAGTTCTTTGACCTATTTGGGAATTTTAGTTTTAAATAATGTATTGACCTTGTGATTAAATAAATCTTGTGATTTTTATGATTTAATTCTTTCAATTAATCTTCCAATTTTATTTACATGTCTATGTGTGATGAAATGGATGGTTAAGTCTCAAAATTAGATTCTACAAATTTGATGCATGTCTGTGTGTATTGGAATTGTGAATCTAGTAATGGTCATGCATAGTGCTGAATGGTTATGCTTGTGATTGATTTAATGGGTGTGACGGCCTTGGTTTTTAGGCTAGTGTATCTTATACTGACCCGTTACCGGATTCAAATACGGAAGCAAAAGATAAACAAGTCCTTTAAGATGTATGTTATCCCTAAGACACGAGAATGATCTACCGAGAAGTCCCGTGACTCAGCGGAAGAAAGACTTAAGCTAGAGTTTCAAAACCTGTCAAGAATTGAGCTAAGGGTAAAATGGTCATTTTATAGAAGAATGGATGCCACCAAGCATACCATGGGAAAGATAACAAAAAAATAATGAATTTAGACTCAAGATTATCTAATTCAGAGTCCGAACGAAAAAGATGTGAAAATAGAACAAAGTGGCAATCTCCATTTAAGAGATACCACGACCTTATCTCATTAAAACTATAATAACTCTAACTACATTTGGATTTTTGGTGTGGGGTTGGTACCATTAGAAATCTAACTTCAAGCTCTTGAGTTTAGACTTAAGAACGACTTGATTTGGATTAGAAATGAAGGTGTTATGGTCCTCTGAAGTTGACTTAAGAAAGCTGTCCAAGAAACTGGGAAGGATTCATACTCCAGGGAGGATCAGTTGACTGATGGTAAGGATTAGCCGGCCAAAACCCAATCATCAGCCAGCTAATGGCAAGGATCAGCCGGTTGAAACGCCATTTTTCATTAGAAGCCTTACTAGAATTGGTCTCGAATATGTGTCAGCCGGCTGATGTCTGTTATTAGCCGACCAATGCACCTGATTGCAGCAGAAAACTATTGCTGCTGCTGCTACAAGGTGGGGGAGAGGTGTATGGCCTAGTTTTAAGGTTCTACATGCATTCCATATGATCCAAACATGTTTGAAAACATTTCATAGCCTCATGCAATCATCTATAGCATGCAAAATCCAAAGGAGACTTTAAATGATACCCCAATGCATGAACTTTTCACAGAAAATCCATAAATCATCCAAAAATAGTTCTAAAGTTGAGATCTATGAGTTTTGTGAGATGTGAACATTCACGCATACGTGAAATGGTAAAGTATCCGCTATAATGGCCTACGGCCTCATGGTATGCCATATGCAAATTATGACACTCCAACCCTAGAATCCTCATAAACAAACTATGAAAATAAAGTGACATACATGTCATAAACGTCTTTGGCCCTTGGCCTCATTACATATGTGATGGCCCAAGTTTTGCAACCAGGTGTGTCAGTGATGACTCGAAAGTTGACTCGATAACTGATTCAAAATACGGAAGCGAAAGAAGTAAAATGGCCTCTAGAGATGTACATCATCTGTGACGACCCTGGATTTTTCAACCCAGTGTGTCCTGTGATGACCCGAAACAGATCTAAAATGCGGAAGCAAAAAGAAGGAAGGTGGCCTCTAGTGATGTACGTCATCCCTAAGGCACCAAAATAACTCCACATGAAGCTATAGAACTCAAATGAGCCAAGCAATGAAGTAAGAATGCCAAATCCGAAGAGAAATGAACCAAGGGGTAAAATGGTCACAAAAAATCAACAAGAATAGACTCAAGAATCACATGATTCGGAGTCTGGACAACAAAAATATCAAATTCTGAAGTCGAATGAAGGGAAACCCTATCCCGGTTCGAACAAAAAACAGACACTACCTTACTAAAACTTTAATATCCTGAGTTACAAGAAAAATATGAAGCTCTAATTGGTACCATTGGAAAGCTTATTTTGACTCGGTCAATTTAGACTCAAGAATGGACCAATTCGGAGTTAAGACGAAGAAGATATGATAGTTTGAAGTCGGAGGTGCAGTGCTGAACCAAGACACAAACACACACACACATGAACAGTACCTGAAGCGATTGTGTAAGGGCTTCGAGCACTCATAAATAGCCCTGAGAGTTCTGTCCAAAATTGGAGCACTCGAACCCCCCTTGAGCGCTCGTTCTGCTGTAGGCTGCACCTAAAATGCCAACTTGAAATGCAATTTTGAGGACATTCTGGGCCTTTTGAAAAAAACACAAAGAATAAATCCCCCTCAAAATCATGATTTCTAGCCAACCATGCCAAAATAAAATTTTATTTTTCATGTTAAGACCCCAAAATGCCCTTATGCTCAGTTTAGGCTCAAAACGACAAAAATGTGAATTTGCACCAAACATACATTTGACCCCAAATGCCCTTCTAGGCTGAAATGAATATGCACGCAAATGTAATAAGTGATTTTGAGAGTGGGGGAATGGTCCGCGGCTCCCAGAAACGACCGATGCAAAATCCAACCCCCCGACGGCCAAAAAGGCGAAAATGAATTTGAAATGGAAATTTTGAAAACCAAAATTAACAAACGATTGGAAATTACCGTTTGGCCCTTGGCCATAGTTTATACATGATTAATGAATGCTAATGGATGAATCTCATACACAATGCACACCCCGGTGCAAAATAACATACTAAAATGCAAAATTTTCATATATTCTCATTAAAAGGGAAAATTTAACATCCATGACATATATGTGATTTCAAAAGAAGTTTGGCCCTTGGCCTCATGTCATATACATAAAATGAGAATAAAAAAGTGTGCTTAGGCACACACTAAAAGTTTAGAATCAAATATACACATTTGACAAAAAAAGGTTACAAATGGCATTCCAAGCCAACCTTCACAAAGATGGAAACCTCCAAGTCCACAAACCATCCAAGCATAATGAGAGTCTCAACTTCAATTCCTGTACCCGAAAAATGTCCCCACAACGTGGGTGAGTAACATAAAGCTACTCGTAGGAGATGAGCATGCATCGACCTAACTTTTTACAATTTTATCACCTTAAGGTGAAACATGTTAAAGGGGCTCATGCCACCTAACGTCTATGTCAAGTGTGACCCAGGGAGCATCCTAAGCTACCTAAGATAATTTCTAGCACAAATCACATCATTCGTGCAATTCAAGTAACATGGGAGCATGCTAAACAAAGCAACAAGATGTATATTTTCAAGGTCACTAACTTGAAATCTAAAATACTAAAACAACTATAGTGAATCATGCCACCTAAAGTCTATGTTCCAAATCAATCTGTAGGATCATTCCAAAGTCACATTTGTACAACAAAGCACAATCACAATATCTACGCAATTAACCAACATAGAAACATGCTACACAAGTATCAAGATATAGATTCTCAAAGTTACCATCTTGAAATCTAAAATGCCATAACAACTAAATATAACAATTTAGTATAGATGTACTTAACAACATCAAAATTTACCATGATTCATTGAAATCATAAAGCTCAGATGTACTTAACAACATCAAAATACGCCAATTACCAAAATCACAAGTCACAATTAAACATGATTGTCAATTCGGAATTGAATGGGAAACCAAATAGTGGAAGACTTGGACATCTAAGCTCGGAATTCTGCCGAGACCTTAATGGTTATTCCGGGCACTAACCCGCAGGGAAGACCACCCTAAGTGCGCACTATCTCAGTTGGGGAGAACTCATACCTCCCGCACTAGAGCCAAACTCTAGCTATGTCATTTGTAACAACAATGTCCCAAGACTCCAAAATAAATGAAATAAGTTCACAACTTATGCATAATTTATATAATGCATGAAAACACCTTCCATGCACAAGTAGGTTGAAACCATACAATCCATGCCTTAGAGTTTCAATTCTAAAATGGCGTACATAATGTCAATTACAAAGTGTACAATTCATTACACAAAGCAACAATATATTCCATAAAGAAAACATGTTCTCATGAATATAATTATAACAACAATGTTATCAAATGCTCAACACAAAACCAATTGAATACATAACAAGTTCAAGTCCATGATTTGAATATAGAAACAACTTCTAAATTACCAATTTATCCATGGAGCCATTAGATAGAATTTAATTAAACAAGATAATCAAATTCTCTAGATTTCAAATCAAATTCGAATAACCTGAAATTAATATATGTTAAAAAATATAGCATACTCATTACATATATTAAATCAAAAGTGTCAAATGAGCAAGATAACATCATATAGAATTTAATTAATTTAAATTAATCAAATCTCTAGATTTCAAAAGTTATTCAAATGATCCCAAATTAATATATATCAAGCACCAAATCATGGTCGTACCATATCTCAAGTCTAAAATGGAATACAAGTAAAATACAATTTAATAGAATTTAAATCAAATTAAATCCATTTAATCTTTAGATTTGAAAACTCATCTAAATCATCCCAAATTAATATATTTCAAAGATCAACTCATGGCAATGCCATTTACCAAGTCTAAAATGTGCTATATGTAAGATATGATAAATCACTAATTTCTTAAATTAACAAAAGACATGCATACATCTTATAAAAGAATCAATAGCATGCAAGAAACAAAAATATAACCCTATAACATCCCCTACCTCACTAGAGAAGTGTCTCTCTAGAATCCAAGGCAAATCAACACAAAATGGTAAACTCTTCAAGGGTTATGAAGAGGAGGATGAGGGGAACAAAAAAGTATTCCCAAGTTCAAGCTTGGAAATCAATGGAAGGCTCTCAAAAATCAAGGTCAAGACCTAAGGCTTCAAGCACCATCCATGGAGGTTAGGGTTTTTGGTGTGGAAGGAATGAAATAATGTGAAAATGTGTGAGTGGAGGAAATAGAAATCCTCCACTCATTATGTGCTCTTACACCATGGTCAACATATACATCTATGGTCATTTGCACAAAAACCCTTCTTTAAAACCATAATCCCAAAGTGGCCCAAAAACAATTGCAAGACTTAATTTGGAGCATACACTTGTCACAAATCCAAGGTTCCATCCTAAGCTTAATCTCAAGCCTACATTTGTCAATCATCCAAGCCAACAAGTGCACCAATCCTAGGCCAACAAGTGGGTGAATCTCCACCCTCCACATGTCATCATCCAAGGCATCAAAGTGTTTCCACACAAATGTCAACAAGTGGACCAATGAGAGTGTGACACTTGTCACACTTTCCAGAAATTGCAAAAAGGTCCTTTTTGAAAATATCTTCCAAATTAAATTACAAAATGGTCCCCAAGATGAAAAATAATTACTTTACAGTAATTACACAAAACCCCAAAAGTTAGAAAAATTACAAAAAGGTTATGCGTCTATACCCTTTATTAGAAAAGTAAACACTTAGCATGTTTTTCTACAAAAGTGGAAATACACATAGCATGGAATTTAAATATCGTGGATGTATGTAAAACCGAAATCAATTCCGAATACGAAAAGTGAGGTTATGCTAACAAAGTGCAACTGAGAAAAAGACGAAAAGTGAATAGTGTCATAAAGTGAAAATGTGAAAATGACTCGGTCCTCAAAGGAAGTCATCAATCCAAGGAAAAGAGTCTAGGAAACCATCCCCGAGCACTCAAGATGACATTAAGTGGCGAGAAACTGAACTCAGAAAGGAAAAGATCAACGGAAAAAAAGAAATCCGTGAAAATCTGAGAAAAGGAAAGGAAAGAAAATGACCGGGTCATTACAACCTTCCTACCTTAAAGGGATTTCGTCCCCGAAATCCAGTCCCAACCAACAAAAGGCGAAACCAAGAAAACTACAGAGTACATCTCCGAGTATCCCACACATCACGCTACACCAGTGACCTCAAAGCTGAAAGGAACCCCACAACCCAGTGTCATTTGCACCCACGTGCTCATGACAAGACAACCTCTCAAAGGAAAAGTAACTACATGGCCACACGACAAGTCAAAGGTCACACACACCAAGGTCAGACAAAGGAATGGAAAACAACAACCATTATCATTCCTCCTGATGAACCATTATACCGATCCAAAAATAACTACCAAAAAAACTCCAAAATAACCACGTATCAAATCCGGCTACCGAACAAAGACAACCTGGCAGTACGAATAGCGACCAGAACCCGCCCACCACGTACTTAAATGTGTGGTAGCAATGACAGTGCCTAGTAGCTGCCCACACTTACTCATCAATAAGGTAGCATCGACGGCAACTAGCACTCGCCCACAACACATAAATTCATACGGTAGCATGACAGTATAAGGCACTAGTTCATAACCTGCCCCCACTAGGTCTACCCATGAAACCTCTCGATACAAATGACATCAATGTCAAAAATGATCATTACCAAAAGTACTACGGAGACCAACATTTTGTAAGAGTTGAGATATGGTCCAAAGATGTCTGGCCGGACCATCCTGGCCAATCCCAAAACTCTGACAACAATGCCATTGGTACCGCTACACTTAAGGCCTTAAATCCTCAATGCAATAAAACCAACAACTCAATGTCTCAAAACAATACTATCAATAACATCAATCACGAATCCAAAGCCTGACAAGCAAAACAGCGTCTCCAAAATCCTAGGTATCATCTTGAAACAGATCAACTATAAGACTACTCACTATCATCACACATCGAATCAAAATCCCTAACATGGATAACTAAATCCTTGAAATACAAGTCCCCCAAGTGGCACACACATCAAAATCCTGACAACCAAGGTCACAAAATGAATCTCTCAAAACTGTGCTTGGCAACACCAAGCTAAATCAAAATTCCTTAATTTTCCATCGATCCATAAACAACCACTGGAACTATGATTCCTCAAAACTATACCTAGTCACAACTAGGATGAGACGACTCCATAAACAAGCCATATCCAACAGTGATCCTTCAAAACTCCTCCTAAGAGTCAACCACATCAAGGTCTCCAAAATTGAAACAAGTCTCCAAAAGATATCCCTAAACAGCGTCAAACTCACACAACGAGTCAACCAAATCTTCAATCAAATGGACATAAGTCCCCAAAAAATGATCTCACACCAATCCACTCACACCGAGCACCACAACCCGTCAACAACCACGGCAAAACTCCCCAAGGGAAGACACGAAAGAAAGGGAACCACCAGTCCTAAGAAGGACAACACCATGACTCCATCTCCAAAAAGAGAGATAACAAGGTCAAAGACTTCACCCCCTATATGGAAGTAAGTCGACCAAATTTAACCAAATCCTTACCAAGGACTCAAGACAACAGTGGTGATCCTTACGGACAAACCAAATCCAAAACCATGCACAAAGGGACGAAGAGAAGAGACTCATTCCTTGTGAAGTCCCTTACTTGAACCAAGAAAGAGAAAAAACCCTATTCTCCCATAAATGTCAACACGAAAAGGGAATAAAAAGGGAGAACTAAAGACGAAAGTTATCCAAATAACAAGGAAATGCAACTACCAAGAAGGTAAATCTACTCACATAGATTAAATCAAGGGTACATGCAGCACGTCTCCACATAAGCACAAAATCATGTCACTGAAACACAGTAACAACATGGCATATCTAAGCATATAAAAAAGGCATTACAATATCAATAATCATACTACTAACATAGTAGTAAACGAAACTACAGAAGATAAAAAAGATGCAACAATGAACCCTACGGACATCGTATCCTAGAGTGTCTAGACAAAAGGAAAGACCAGTCCTATCCACAAAATGACTCCAAAACCAAATATGGTAACAACCTGTCTCAAAACAAACGTGATCCCTCACCACAATGGTAAGACTCTAACAATCCATCTCTAAATCTAAAGGTGACACTATGAGTGACACTAACAATGCAATGCTCTCACCACCCGAAACATCAATCAGTCGACTTGATCCCAAAAGCGTCATCACGCAAGGACTCCTCAAAGAAAAGGGCAACTATAGTCATACCAACAACAACCAAATCAACCACTACGACTAATCCTCAAAATAAACATCATCATCATCATTCAAAAGGACAACGCCTATCATAACAAAACCAACATTGATTCCATCCGAACTGCACTTGTAGCTAGCCAGTACGGTAGCATGATAGTGCCATGCACCCACCCACAAACGTACGCGCCCACGAAAATTGCAATCCAAGAGGAATTATCCCGAACAACCAAGGATCGTAAAAGGTCCAAAACCTCATCATGGCCCAAAACCAACAAATCCAGCGCTACGGCAACGCCAAATGACTCACCTCACGAGAGCCTAAACAAAATATGTCTCACCAACTAACTCAAAACTAATGCTAGGTCGACACAACCTATGCTACTATGGTTTGCGGCTCCCAGAAACGACCGATGCAAAATTCGACCCCCCGACGGGTAAAAAGGCGAAAATGAATTTAAAATAAAAATTTTGAAAACCAAAATTAACAAATGATTGGAAATTACTGTTTGGCCCTTAGCCATACTTCATACAAGATTAATGAATGCTAATGGATGAATATCATACACAATGCACACCCCGGTGCAAAATAACATACTAAAATGCAAAATTTTCATATATTCTCATTGAAAGGGAAAATTTAACATCCATGACATATATGTTATTTCAAAAGAAGTTTGGCCCTTGGCCTCATGTCATATAAATAAAATGAGAATAAAAAAGTGTGCTTAGGCACACACTAAAAGTTTAGAATCAAATATACACACTTGACAAAAAAGGTTACAAATGGCATTCCAAGCCAACCTTCACAAAGATGGAAACCTCCAAGTCCACAAACCATCCAAGCATAATGAGAGTCTCAACTTTAATTCCTGTACCTGAAAAATGTCCCCACAACGTGGGTGAGTAACATAAAGCTACTCGTAGGAGATGAGCATGCATTGACCTAACTTTTTACAATTTTATCACCTTAAGGTGAAACATGTTAAAGTGGCTCATGCCACCTAACGTCTATATCAAGTGTGACCCAAGGAGCATCCTAAGCTGCCTAAGATAATTGCTAGCACAAATCACATCATTTGTGCAATTCAAGTAACATGGGAGCATACTAAACAAAGCAACAAGATGTATATTCTCAAGGTCACTAACTTGAAATCTAAAATGCTAAAACAACTATAGTGAATCATGCCACCTAAAGTCTATGTTCCAAATCAATCTATAGGATCATTCCAAAGTCACATTTGAACAACAAAGCACAATCACAATATCTACTCAATTAACCAACAAAGAAACAAGCTACACAAGTATCAAGATATAGATTCTCAAAGTTAGCATCTTGAAATCTAAAATGTAATAACAACTAAATATAACAATTTAGTACAATTAGAATTTCTAATACCGCACATCAAGACATAGATTCTCTAAGTTATTAACTTGAAATCTAAAAGTGCGAAAGCAACTAAATATAACAATTTAGTATGGATGTACTTAACAACATCAAAATTTACCATGATTCATTGAAATCATAAAAATTCGGATGTACTTAACATCAAAATCGCCAATTACCAAAACCACAAGTCCCAATTAAACATGATTGTCAACTTGGAATTGAATGTGAAACCAAATAGTGGAAGACTTGGACATCTAAGCTCAGAATTATGCCGAGACCTCAATGGTTATTCCGGCCACTAATCCGCAGGGAAGACCACCCAAAGTGCACATTATCTCAATTGGGGAGAACTTATACCTCCCGCACTAGAGCCAAGCTCTAGCCATGTCATTTGTAACAATAATGTCCCAAGACTCCAAAATAAACCAAATAAGTTCACAACTTATACATAATTTATATAATGCATGAAAACACCTTCCATGCACAAGTAGGTTGAAACCATACAATCCATGCCTTAGAGTTTCAATTCTAAAATGGCATACATAATGTCAATTACAAAGTGTACAATTCATTACACAAGGCAACAATATATTCTATAAAGAAAACATGTTCTCGTGAATATAATTATAACAACAATGTTGCCAAATGCTCAACACAAAACCAAGTGAATACATCACAAGTTCAAGTCCATGATTTGAATATAGAAACAACTTCTAAAATACCAAGAGATTTATGGAGCTATTAGATAGAATTTAATTAAACAAGATAATCAAATTCCCTACATTTCAAATCAAATTCGAATAACCTCAAATTAATATATGTTAAACAATATAGCATGCTCAATACAGATATCAAATCAAAAGTGTCAAATGAGCAAGATAGCATCGTATAGAATTTAATTAATTTAAATTAATCAAATCTCTAGATTTCAAAAGTTATTCAAATGATCCCAAATTAATATATATCAAGCACCAAATCATGGTCATACCATATCTCAAGTCTAAAATGGAGTACAAGTAAAATGCAATTTACTAGAATTTAAATCAAATTAAATCCATTTAATCTCTAGATTTGAAAACTCATCTAAATCATCCCAAATTAATATATATCAACGATCAATTCATGGTAATGCCATTTACCAAGTCTAAAATGAGTTATATGTAAGATATGATAAATCACTAATATCTCAAATTAACAAAAGACATGCATACAACTTATAAAAGCATCAATAGCAGGTAAGAAACAAAAATATAACCCTATAACATTCCCTACCTCACTAGAGAAGTATCTCTCTAGAATCCAAGGCAAATCAACACAAAATGGTAAACCCTTGAAGGGTTATGAAGAGGAAGATGAGGGGAACAAAAAGTATTCCCAAGTTCAAGCTTGGAAATCAATCGAAGGCTCTCAAAAATCAAGGTCAAGACCTAAGGGTTCAAGCTCCATCCATGGAGGCTAGGGTTTTTGGTGAGGAAGGAGTGAAATAATGTGAAAATGTGTGAGTGGAGGAAATAGAAATCCTCCACTCACTATGTGCTCTTACACCATGGTCAACACATACATCTATGGTCAATTGCACAAAAACCCTTCTTTAAAACCATAATCCCAAAGTGGCCCAAAAACAATTGTAAGACTTAATTTGGAGCATACACTTATCACAAATCCAAGGCTCCATCCTAAGCTTAATCTTAAGCCTACACTTGTCAACCATCTAAGCCAACAAGTGCACCAATCCTAGGCCAACAAGTGGGTGAATCTCCACCCTCCACATGTCATCATCCAAGGCATCAAAGTGTTTTCACACAAATGTCAACAAGTGGACCAATGAGAGTGTGACACTTGTCACACTTTTCGAAAATTACAAAAAGGTCCTTTTTGAAAATATCTTCCAAATTAAATTGCAAAATGGTCCCCAAGACGAAAAATAATTACTTTAAAGTAATTACACAAAAACCCCAAAAGTTAGGAAAATTACAAAAAGGTTATGCGTCTATACCCTTTACTAGAAAGGTAAATACTTAGCATGCTTTTCTACAAAAGTGAAAATACGCATAGCATGGAATTTAAATATCGTGGATACATGTAAAACCGGAATCAATTCCGAACACGAAAAGTGAGATTATGCTAACAAAGTGACAACCGAGAAAAAGACGAAAAATGAATAGTGTCATAAAGTGAAAATGTGAAAATGACTCGGTCCTCAAAGGAAGTCGTCAATCCAAGGAAAAGAGTCTCAGAAACCATTCCCGAGCACTCAAGATGACATTAAGTGGTGAGAAACCGAACTCAGAAAGGAAAAGATCAACGGAAAAAAAAAAAAATCCTTGAAAATCTAAGAAAATGAAATGAAGGAAAATGACCAGGTCATTACAACCTTCCCACCTTAAAAGGATTTTGTCCCTGAAATCCAGCCCCAACCAACAAAAGGCGAAACCAGGAAAACTACAGAGTACATCTTCGAGTATCCCACACATCACGCTACACCAGCGACCTCAAAGCTGAAAGGAACCCACAACCCAGTGTCATTTGCACCCACGTGCTCATGACAAGACAACCTCTCAAAGGAAAAGTGACTACATGGCCACACGACAAGTCAAAGGTCACACACACCAAGGTCAGACAAAGGAATGGAAAACAATAACCGTAATCATTCCTCCTGATGAACCATTATACCGATCCAAAAACAACCGCCAAAAGAACTCCAAAATAACCACGTATCAAATCCGGCTACCGAACAAAGACAACCTGGCAGTACGAATAGCGACCAGAACCCGCCCACGACGTACTCAAATGTGTGGTACCAATGACAGGGCCTAGTACCCGCCCACACTTACTCATCAGTAAGGTAGCATCGACGACAATTAGCACTCGCCCACAACACATAAATTCATACGATAGCATGACAGTATAAGGCACCAGTTCATAACCTGCCCCCACTAGGTCTACCCATGAAACCTCTCGATACAAATGACATCAATGTCAAAAATTATCATTACCAAAAGAACTACGGAGACCAACATTTTGTGAGAGTTGAGATATGGTCCAAAGATGTCCGACCGGACCATCCTGGCCAATCCCAAAACTTTGACAACAATGCCATAGGTACCGCTACACTTAAGATCTTAAATCCTCAATGCAACAAAACCAACAACTCAATGTCCCAAAACAATACTATTAATAACATGAATCATGAATCCAAAGCCTGACAAGCAAAACAGTGTCTCCAAAATCCCAGGTATCATCCTGAAATAGATCAACTATAAGACTACCCACTGTAATCAAACATCGGATCAAAATCCCTAACGTGGATAACTAAATCCTCGAAATACAAGTCCCCCAAGTGGCACACACATCAAAATCCTGAAAACTAAGGTCACAAAATGAATCTCTCAAAACTGTGCTTGGCAACACCAAGCTAAATCAAAATTCCTTAATTTTCCATCGATCTATAAACAACCACTGGAACTATGATTCCTCAAAACTATACCTAGTCACAACTAGGATGAGACGACTCCACAAACAAGCCATATCCAACAGCGATCCTTTAAAACTCCTCCTAAGAGTCAACCACATCAAGGTCTCCAAAACTGAAACAAGTCTGCAAAAGGCATCCCTAAATAGCGTCAAACTCACACAACGAGTCAACCAAATCCTCAATCAAATGGACACAAGTCCCAAAAAAATGATCTCACACCAATCCACTCACACCAAGCACCACAACCCGTCAACAACCACGGCAAAACTCCCCAAGGGAAGACACGAAAGAAAGGGAACCACCAGTCCTAAGAAGGACAACACCATGACTCCATCTCCAAAATGAGAGACAACAAGGTCAAAGACTTCACCCCCTACATGGAAGTAAGTCAGCCAAATTCAACCAAAACCAAGGACTCAAGACAACAATGGTGATCCTCACGGACCAACCAAACCCAAAACCGTGCACAAGGCGACGAAGAGAAGAGACTCACTCCTTGTAAAGTCCCTTACTTGAACCAAGAAAGCAAAGAAACCCTATTCTCCCATAAATGTCAACAGGACAAACACGAAAAGGGACCAAAAAGGGAGAACTAAAGATGAAAGTTATGCAAATAACAAGAAAATGCAACTACCAAGAAGGTAAATCTACTCACATAGATTAAATCAAGGGTACATGCAGCACGTCTCCACATAAGCACAAAATCATGTCACTGAAGCACAGTAACAACATGGCATATCTAGGCATATAAAGAAGGCATTACAATATCATTAATCATACTACTAACATGGTAGTAAACAAAACTGCAGAAGATAAAAAAATGCAACAATGAACCCTACGGACATCGTGTCCTAGAGTGTCTAGATAAAAGGAAAGACCAGTCTTATCCACAAAATGACTCCAACACCAAATATGATAACAACCTGTCTCAAAACAAACGTGAACCCTCACCACAATGGTAAGACTCTAACAATCCATCTCTAAATCTAAAGGTGACACTATGAGTGATACTAACAATGCAATGCTTTCACCACCCGAAACATCAATCAGTCGACTTGATCCCAAAAGCGTCATCACGCAAGGACTCCTCAAAGAAAAGGGCAACTATAGTCATACCAACAACAACCAAATCAACCACTACGACTGATCCTCAAAATAAACATCATCATCATCATTCAAAAGGATAACGCCTATCATAACAAAACCAACATTGATTCCATCTGAACTGCACTTGTAGCTAGCCAGTAAGGTAGCATGATAGTGCCATGCACCCACCCACAAACGTACCCGCCCACAAAAATTGCAATCCAAGAGGAATTATCCCGAACAACCAAGGATCGTAAGAGGTCCATAACCTCATAATGGCCCAAAACCGATAAATCCAGGCGCTACGGCAACACCAAATGACTCACTTCACGAGAGCCTAAACAAAAGGTGTCTCACCACCTACCTCAAAACCAATGCTAGGTCGACACAACCTATGCTACTATGAAACCAAAATGACAAATGCTAACAACATCTAAGAAGAGCACCTAAACAAAACCAAAATGACAAATGCTAACAACATCTAAGAAGAGCACCTAAACAAAACCAAAACACACCAACCATTGCACTAAATGCTAACTCACCAAACAACCCGAGCTCGAGTCAAACATCTATGACTAATCCCAAGTCCTATCAAATATGCAAAACAATTATGCATCCAGAAATCAAATCTAGCATACATCATATGTCATGCTCTTTACAATGGAATCTGAGCAAGCTGTAAAGTTAGCATACCACATATAGCACATAAGCACATAAACATGTTATCAAACCAAAACATGAAGCATATAAGCACATAAAGCATGGCAACATAAGCATGATATGCACCCAAAACCCGTCGTCCAAGGTATTTAAACTTAGGAGCTCTGATACCACCTGCGACGACCCTGGATTTTCCAACCTAGTGTGTCCTGTGATGACCCAAAATAGATCCAAAATGCGGAAGCAAAAAGAAGGAAGGTGGCCTTTAGAGATGTACGTTATCCCTAAGGCACCTAAATAACTCCACATAAAGCTATGGAACTCAAATGAGCCAAGCAATGAAGCAAGAATGCCAAATCCGAAGAGAAATGAACCAAGGGGTAAAATGGTCATTTCACACCAAAATGGGTGCCACCGTGCACACCATTGGAAAGACAACAAAAAATCAACGAGAATAGACTCAAGAATCGCATGATTCGGAGTCCGGACGACAAAAATATCAAGTTCTGAAGTCAAAGGAAGGGAAACCCTATCCCGGTTCGAATCAAAAACAGACACTACCTTATTAAAACTTTAATATCTTGAGTTACAAGAAGAATCTAAAGCTCTAATTGGTACCATTTGAAATCTTATTTTGACGCGGTCAATTTAGACTCAATAATGGAACAATTCGGAGTTAAGACGAAGAAGATATGATAGTTTGAAGTCGGAGGTGCAGTGCTGAACCAAGACACAAACACACGCACACATGAGCAGTACCTCGAGTGCTCGTGCTAGGGCTTCGAGCACTCATAAATAGCCCTGAGAGTTCTTTCCAAAATTGGAGCGCTCGAACCCCCCTTGGAGCACTCGTTCTGCTGTAGGCTGCACCTAAAATGCCAACTTGAAATGCAATTTTGAGGACTTTCTGGGCCTTTTTGAAAAAAACACAAAGAAGAAACCCCCCTCAAAATCATGATTTCTAGCCAACCATGCCAAAAAATCAATTTTTTTTCATGTAAAAACCCCAAAATGCCCTTATGCTCAGTTTATGCTCAAAACGGCAAAAATCTGAATTTGCACCAAACATACATTTGACCCCAAATGCCCTTCTAGACTGAAATGAATATGCACGCAAATGTAATAAGTGATTTTGAGTGAGCGGGAATGGGCCGCGGCTCCCAGAAACGGCCGATGCAAAATTCGACCCCCCGACGGCCAAAAAGGCGAAAATGAATTTGAAATGGAAATTTTGAAAAGCAAAATTAACAAATGATTGGAAATTATCATTTGGCCCTTGGCCATACTTCATACATGATTAATGAATGCTAATGGATGAATCTCATACACAATGCACACCCCGGTGCAAAATAACATACTAAAATGCAAAATTTTCATATATTCTCATTAAAAGGGAAAATTTAACATCCATGACATATATGTGATTTCAAAAGAAGTTTGGCCCTTGGCCTCATATCATATACATAATATGAGAATAAAAAAGTGTGCTTAGGCACACACTAAAAGTTTAGAATCAAATATACACATTTGATAAAAAAAAGGTTACAAATGGCATTCCAAGCCAACCTTCACAAAGATGGAAACCTCCAAGTCCATAAACCATCCAAGCATAATGAGAGTCTCAACTTTAATTCCTGTACCTGAAAAATGTCCCCACAACGTGGGTGAGTAACATAAAGCTACTCGTAGGAGATGAGCATGCATTGACCTAACTTTTTACAATTTTATCACCTTAAGGTGAAACATGTTAAAGTGGCTCATGCCACCTAACGTCTATGTCAAGTGTGACCCAAGGAGCATCCTAAGCTGCCTAAGATAATTGCTAGCACAAATCACATCATTCGTGCAATTCAAGTAACATGGGAGCATGCTAAACAAAGTAACAAGATGTACATTCTCAAGGTCACTGACTTGAAATCTAAAATGCTAAAACAACTATAGTGAATCATGCCACGTAAAGTCTATGTTTCAAATCAATCTATAGGATCATTCCAAAGTCACATTTGAACAACAAAGCATAATCACAATATCTACGCAATTAACCAATATAGAAACATACTACACAAGTATCAAGATATAGATTCTCAAAGTTAGCATCTTGAAATCTAAAATGCAATAACAACTAAATATAACAATTTAGTAAAATTAGAATTTCTAATACCACACATCAAGACATAGATTCTCTAAGTTATTAACTTGAAATCTAAAAGTGTGAAAGCAACTAAATATAACAATTTAGTATGGATGTACTTAACAACATCAAAATTTACCATGATTCATTGAAATCATAAAAATTCGGATGTACTTAACATCAAAATCGCCAATTACCAAAACCACAAGTCACAATTAAACATGATTGTCAACTTGGAATTGAATGCGAAACCAAATAGTGGAAGACTTGGACATCTAAGCTCGGAATTATGCCGAGACCTCAATGGTTATTCCGGGCACTAACCCGCAGGGAAGACCACCCTAAGTGCGCACAATCTCAATTGGGGAGAACTCATACCTACCGCACTAGAGCCAAACTCTAGCCATGTCACTTATAACAACAATGTCCCAAGACTCCAAAATAAACCAAATAAGTTCTCAACTTATACATAATTTATATAATGCATGAAAACACATTCCATGCACAAGTAGGTTGAAACCATACAATAAATGCCTTAGAGTTTCAATTCTAAAATGGCATACATAATGTCAATTACAAAGTATACAATTCATTATACAAGGCAACAATATATTCCATAAAGAAAACATGTTCTCATAAATATAATTATAACAACAATGTTATCAAATGCTCAACACAAAACCAAGTGAATACATAACAAGTTCAAGTCCATGATTTGAATATAGAAACAACTTCTAAAATACCAATAGATCCATGGAGCCATTAGATAGAATTTAATTAAACAAGATAATCAAATTCTCTAGATTTCAAATCAAATTCTAATAACCTCAAATTAATATATGTTAAACAATATAGCATGCTCATTACATATATCAAATGCAAAGTGTCAAATGAGCAAGATAGCATCGTATAGAATTTAATTAATTTAAATTAATCAAATCTCTAAATTTCAAAAGTTATTCAAATGATCCCAAATTAATATATATCAAGCACCAAATCATGGTCATACCATATCTCAAGTCTAAAATGGAATACAAGTAAAATACAATTTACTAGAATTTAAATCAAATTAAATCCATTTAATCTCTAGATTTGAAAACTTATCTAAATCATCCCAAATTAATATATATCAAAGATCAACTCATGGCAATACCATTTACCAAGTCTAAAATGAGTTATATGTAAGATATGATAAATCACTAATTTCTCAAATTAACAAAAGACATGCATATAACTTATAAAAGCATCAATAGCATGCAAGAAACAAAAATATAACCCTATAACATTCCCTACCTCACTAGAGAAGTATCTCTCTAGAATCCAAGGCAAATCAACACAAAATGGTAAACCCTTGAAGCGTTATGAAGAGGAGGATGAGGGGAACAAAAAGTATTCCCAAGTTCAAGCTTGGAAATCAATGGAAGGCTCTCAAAAATCAAGGTCAAGACCTAAGGCTTCAAGCTCCATCCATGGAAGCTAGGGTTTTTGGTGAGGAAAGAATGAAATAATGTGAAAATGTGTGAGTGGAGGAAATAGAAATCCTCCACTCACTATGTGCTCTTACACCATGGTCAACACATACATCTATGGTCAATTGCACAAAAACCCTTCTTTAAAACCATAATCCCAAAGCGGCCCAAAAACAATTGCAAGACTTAATTTGGAGCATACACTTGTCACAAATCCAAGGCTCTATCCTAAGCTTAATCTCAAGCCTATACTTGTCAACCATCCAAGCCAACAAGTGCACCAATCCTAGGCCAACAAGTGGGTGAATCTCCACCCTCCACATGTCATCATCCAAGGCATCAAAGTGTTTCCACACAAATGTCAACAAGTGGACCAATGAGAGTGTGACACTTGTCACACTTTCCGGAAATTGCAAAAAGGTCCTTTTTGAAAATATCTTCCAAATTAAATTGCAAAATGGTCCCCAAGACAAAAAATAATTACTTTACATTAATTACACAAAAACCCCAAAAGTTAGGAAAATTACAAAAAGGTTATGCGTCTATACCCTTTACAGAAAAAGTAAACACTTAGCAGGCTTTTCTACAAAAGTGAAAATACACATAGCATGGAATTTAAATATTGTGGATGCATGCAAAACCGGAATAAATTCTGAACAAGAAAAGTGAGGTTATGCTAACAAAGTGACAACCGAGAAAAAGACAAAAAGTGAATAGAGTCACAAAGTGAAAATGTGAAAATGACTCGATCCTCAAAGGAAGTCGTCAATCCAAGGAAAAGAGTCTCGAAAACCATCCCCGAGCACTAAAGATGACATTAAGTGGTGAGAAACCGAACTCAGAAAGGAAAAACTCAACGGAAAAAAGAAAAAAATCCATGAAAATCTGAGAAAAGGAAAGGAAGGAAAATGACCAGGTCATTACAACCTTCCCACCTTAAAGGGATTTCGTCCCCGAAATCCAGCCCCAACCAACAAAAGGCAAAACGAGGAAAACTATAGAGTACATCTCCGAGTATCTGTAATACCCCTAATTTTTAAAAGGATATTCCTGGTATTTAATGGTATTTAATTTATTATTTAAGTGCATTTTATTTGATTATGTGTCATTATTTTTTTTATTAGGTGCTTAATTGTTTTCTTTTGTGGTGATTTAATTTATTTAAATGATATTTAGTTATTTGATTGGCATTACTTGTTAGTATTTTAATTATTTAATTGGCATTAATGGTTTAAGTGTAATTGATTTAGTTATTTGATTGGAATTACTTGTTAGTGTTTTAAATATTTAATTGGCATTAATGGTTTAAGTGTAATTGGTTTAATTATTCTATGTGTCTTATTTTATGTGTGTCTTATTTGGTTTAATTGGGTTTACTAATTATTATTTTGTTCAATTAGATTATTTGTTAAGTATTTAATGGTGAATAGGGTAAATAGGTAAATACATCTAACTAGGGTTTTATATTATAGCCGTCGTAGGTTTCTACGTTAATTGGATGGGCCGGTTAGGATTGTGAGTTGCACTTAAATGAACCTAGGGTTTAGGAAAACTCTATAAATATAAGGTAGACGTCTGTGTAGGGTTTTTTTTAAACAAAGCACACGTTTTGTGGAAGCGGAGAAGGAAAAACGTAGTTTTTCACATTCTGCCAAGGTTTGATCAAAGCTCCGATCCCACTTTGTCCGTGGTCTGATTGAGCTGAAATTTGGAGGAGAGGTTCATGACTCAGTGACGCACAATCTGAATGGTGGAGATCAGAGTTTGACCTCAAGAACAGTGATTCGTACTCGTAAATAGTAACCGGGTCGCACATGTTTTTCCATTCTGCCCAGATTTCATCAATCATCTGATCCCACTTTGTCCGTGGTCCGATCGAGCTAAAATTTGGAGGAGAGGTTCACGACTCAGTGACGCACAATCTGAACGATGGAGATTAGAGTTTGACCTAGGGAACAGTGATTTGTACTCGTGAACAGTAACTGGGTCGCACAGGTTTTTTTTCTATTCTGCCCAGATTTCATCAAACATCCGATCCTGATTCGTCCGTGGTCTGATCGAGCTGAAATTTGGAGGATAGGTTCATGACTCAGTGTCACAGAATCTGAACGGTGAAGATCAGATTTTGAGTTCGGGAATAGTGTTTCGTACCCGTGAACAGTAACCGGGTTTTGGAACTCGCCGGGATTTTTTAAGAAGACGACATTGAAACTTTGAACAAAAGTTTCTGAGGCAAGATTCTATCCTTACTCTTTCCCTTAGGCTTCATGCTCTTTGCACTCTTAAATGATTCCAGGATGAATGAAGATTAAACCAAACTAAAATGATATCTGTTTTGCTTTGAAACTGGTAGTTACAGTAGTGTTGTATGCTTGTTCAACCTAGACTAAGCATGTTTGTGGATGCATTGTGGTTCTGTGGTTCATGTTTTTCCTTACCACTGCTAGTATAAATTATTGGAAGGATGGGTCTAGATGATAGCTATCTTAACTTCTGTAATAGCAACTGTTGGAACTTAAATACTAGGAGGATTTGAGTTTAACACTAGATCGGTTTTGTGGAACACTATAATTTGAGCATGTCTACATACATACTGTGAATATTGTTTTGATGCTTACATTATCACAGTTAGTATCAACTGTGGAGGTTAGGATTTTGTGATACATACCCTACATATCTGTATGTCATTTGTAAGGTGTTAAATGGAAGTTTTAATTAATTCTGTCTTTATATCAGACTAAAGGGAACAACTTAAATTGGGCATGTATATGTTGTTGTTGTGACCCTGTTTATCAATGCTTATTTTATCACTGCTAACATTGAATGTTGGATGTTGGAATTTAGTTGATATATACTTGATTTATTGGTATTATTGACTACTGGAGGATTGGAAAGTAGGCACCGGTATAGGACGGTGGCATACTAAGGATGGGTTTGGTTTTTAAAATAATACCATTACCCACCTACTTGGAATAAGGATGGGATTAACTAAAAGTTAAGTCCCGTGGATTTGTATTGTCATGGCAACTACTTGTTGAGCGGCAATACCAGGGATTTTGGATGGATTTTATATATGTACTGTTATGGTGCCTCGGTATGAGCTTGAGCCTCAGGACCGAGGGGTAGTGAGCGTATATACATCGGGATGTGTAGCTGGCTACGATGGTTGGAGGTGTACCCTGTTTAGGTATAGGTATATATGCCCACTTCGTGTGCGTTTTAGCATGTTACCTCTATTCAGGTTGAGATCGGCCTGTAGTCCAGTGAGAGTCCTTTAGTGTGACTATATATATATATATTTACGGACTATTAGCTATTGTTGAATTGTTTAGGATGTACATGCGTATCGGGTCTCTGTTTGGATTGTAGTAGTATAGAACTTGCGCGTGGGCCTGACCCACTTCTATTTTTCAGGTATACGACAGTTCCAGGCTTAGACGTGTTCGTGCTGAGCAGAGATCTCTTCGACGATGTAGGGCTCTCTCTATAGTTTTATTTCTGGACGTTTATTACAGTTGTTCTATCTTCCGTTTGGATGTTTAATAGGGGTCCACTAGAGATGGATTCCCAAGTTGTAAACTGATGGAGTTTTGGAGTTTGGGTTTGATGGATTTTAATAATTATAATATTTTGCAGATTCTATTTTTAGTTCCTTCCAGCTTTAATTTCATTTCTTAATTTATTTTGTATTCCGTTTTCATTATAAAATATTAATTGTTTGATATCCCTCGGGTTTGGGCCTGGGCCTGATCAACCCGTGTCTCGGATCCGAGGGGTATCACAGTTGGTATCAGAGCACTCCAGGTTCAAGTGTCTCTAGGATGTTTCGTATTAAGTCTTCCGCGTAGCGTTTTCTCTTGAATAGAGCTTAAGTTAGGATTCATTGTATTCCTTATGGTTCGTATAGAAAGGGTACTGACGTCTGTCTTTTCGTGTTAACAGATGGTTAACGCTAGAAATGGACAGAACATGCAAGGAACTAGGAAGGAAAGGAGAACGGCATGTAGGCAACAATATCTCCTACGGTTTCAGGATGACATGGATCAGTTTTAAGAGGAACAGGAGAATGTTCAACAGACTCTGTACCAGGTCAGAGATCCAGAGATTCCTCTTCACCTCAATGACCTCGTTGCTCGGGCTATAGAGGCTGGGGTAACAGTTGCACTTCGGAATCAGCCTCAGGTACAGCCGGCACCTGTACCAGCATCAGTGGTTCAGACGGATTCTTGGGGAAAGGCTAGGAGCTCTTTCACAAAGGGGAGTCCACCTGTGTTCTCAGGCTCAACCGATGCGAGAGCAGCTCACCAGTGGAAACAGGACATTGAGCGTCATCTTCGTTTGGTTCAGTGCGCGGAGGTTCAGAAGCAGATGCTTGCTACTTTCAAGCTAGTTGGGGATGCACTACAGTGGTGGGAGTCAGTTACCACCTCAGAGGAGAGGATGACATTGTCTTATGATGAGTTCAGTGCTCGCTTTGATGAGAAATATTTTCCCTATGCAGTTAGGGCAGCTATGAAGACCGAGTTTCTAAGTCTGCAGTAGGGAAACATGACAGTGGCGGAGTATGAGCAGCAGTTCACACGCTTGTCTCTCTTTGCACCGGAGGAGGTGGATACAGAGGAGAAGAAGCGCAACAGTTTTGTCAAGGGACTGATGTGGTCTATTAAGAGAGCTATTACAGGTAGTCCAGCCTATACTACCTATGCTCATGTGGTAGACGCCGTGCTACAACAGTATCAGTTGACTGTGGACATCAGACAGGCTCGTGGTGAGAAGTGGGGAGATAAAGACTCTTCTAATCAGTCAGCTGAAAAGGGGAATAGCAATGGTCAGCGGCAGAATGACAAAGGCAAGTTCCAAGGACAAGGAGTTGAACAAGGTTACGATTCGTAACAAGTATCCTTTGCCCAGGATTGATAACTTGTTTGATCAGTTAAGGGGAGCCACATATTTCTCCAAGATTGATTTGCGTTCTGGGT
Organism: Cornus florida; assembly: GCF_030987335.1. Classification (NCBI taxonomy): domain Eukaryota; kingdom Viridiplantae; phylum Streptophyta; class Magnoliopsida; order Cornales; family Cornaceae; genus Cornus; species Cornus florida. The sequence continues at coordinate 71,666,524 of NW_026775577.1, forward strand.
ATCATCAGCTGAGGGTCAGGGAGCAGGATGTTCCTAAGACAGCATTTCTCACGCGATATGGTTCTTATGAGTTTCGAGTTATGCCGTTTGGGACGACTAATGCACCTGCAGTATTCATGGACTTAATGAATAAAGTCTTCCGGGCTTATTTGGATCAGTTTGTTATTGTCTTTATTGATGACATCTTGATCTTTTCTCGGTCGGAGGACGATCATGCTAGACATCTTCGCATAATCTTGCATACGCTTCGTGAGCACCAGTTAAATTCCAAGTTCGAGAAGTGTGAATTTTTGCAACGGAAGGTGAAATTTCTGGGTCACGTGGTGTCAGAAAAGGGGATAGCAGTGGATCCGGCCAAGGTTTCAACGGTGGTTGAGTGGGGACAGCCTACATCACCTACTGAGATTCGGAATTTTCTCGGTCTGGCAGGATATTACAGGAGATTCATCCAGGGGTTCTCCAAGATAGTAGGACCACTCACTCATCTGACCAAGAAGGGTGTACAGTTTGTGTGGGATGAACACTGTCAGCGAGCTTTAGATGAGCTGAAAAGGAAGCTGACTTCTGCACCGGTTCTGGCTACTCCGCAGAGCGGGATAGAGTATCTTGTTTACACGGATGCTTCGTTGTAGGGTCTTGGATGTGTATTAATGCAGGAGGAGCGACCGATTTCTTATGGATCTCGGAAACTTAAGTCTCATGAGCTTAATTATCCAACACATGATTTGGAGTTGGCAGCAGTGGTCTTTGCCTTGCGTATTTGGAGGCATTATCTGTTGGGTGAGTCCTTCAGATTATTCAGTGATCACAAGAGTCTGCAGTACTTGTTCACTCAGCGGGAGCTAAATATGAGACAGCGCAGGTGGTTGGAGTTTGTAAAAGACTATCATTTTTCTATACAGTACCATCCAGGGAAAACGAATGTAGTGGCGGATGCACTCAGTCGCCGACCTGTTGGTAGTCTTTCTGCTCTATTCACTACTGAGTGGAATGCTTTAAAGAGTATGGATGAGTTATCGGATGCTTTTATGGCTTGCATGGTGGTTACACCTTCCATCATTCGCAAGGTTTTACAAGCACAACTCACCGATCAGCAGTGTGTCGACAAGGTCGCAGAGATAGCTTCCGGAGAGGTTCCATTCTACTATGTTAGGGCTGATGGAGGTTTAAGGTACAAGGGACGGTTAGTGGTACCTTCTGCTGATAATTTAAGGAAGGATGTGATGACTGAGACTCATCACTCTGAGTTCTCTGTTCATCCAGGAGGCGATAAGATGTATCAAGATATGAAGCGGCAGTTTTGATGGGCAGGTATGAAGAGGGACATTGCTCTTTTTATTTCTCAATGTAGTACTTATCAGATGGTTAAGATTGATCATCAGAGGCCGCCAGGAGCTCTACAGCCACTACCAATTTCGGAGTGGAAATGGGAGAGCATATCTATGGATTTTGTGGAAGGGTTGCCAAATTCTTTCAAGGGGCATAATTCCATATGGGTCATTGTGGATAGGTTGACCAAGTCAGCTCATTTCTTGCCTATTTGCACTGACTACACTTCGGAGCAGTTGGCGAGGCTTTACATTTCAGAGATTGTGAAGCTACATGGCATTCCATTGTCTATTATATCGGACAGGGATTCGAGCTTTGTATCTAGATTTTGGAAGAGTTTTCAGCAGGCTTTAGGTACGGAGTTACACCTCAGTACTGCTTATCATCCTCAGACTGACGGACAGACCGAGAGGGTGAATCAGATTATGGAAGATATGCTTCGGTCGTGTGTTCTGGATTTCAAGGGCCACTGGGAGGAATATTTGCCACTTGTGGAGTTTGCTTATAGCAATAGTTTCCAGAAGACTATTGTTATGGCACCATTTGAGGCATTGTACGGTCGACCATGTCGGTCACCTGTTTGTTGGATGGAGGTTGGAAAGAATCGATTCTTAGGTCCTGAGTTCATCAAGGATACCTCTGAAAAGATTGCTGTTATTCGAGTTCGCATGCGTACTGCCCAAAGTAGGCAGAAAAGCTATGCTGATCGTCGTACTCGGGCTTTGGAGTTTCAGGTTGGGGATCAGGTTCTACTCAAAGTGTCTCCTATGAAGGGTGTTACGCACTTTGGGAAGAAAGGGAAGTTGTCACCGCGATTTGTTGGTCCATTCATGATTACGGATCGCATTGGAGCTGTTGCTTATCGGTTGGCACTTCCGGATACTTTGGATCGCGTCCACAACGTGTTTCATGTTTCCATGTTGCGGAAATTTCTTTGAGATGAGGATCGGTATCAGCATATCGATGTTGGGGAGATTGCGTTGCAGCCGGATGCAACTTATTTAGAGCCACCGTGTCGTATTGTCGACCGACGAGATCAGATTCTTCGTAAAAAGGTTATTCCTTTAGTTCGTGTTCAGTGGAGTCATCACAATGAGTCTGAGTCCACTTGGGAACGAGAGGATGTCATTCGCTCACGATTTCCTGAAATATTGGAAGAAGGTAAGAGTGAATTCCGAGGACGGAATTCCTTTTGTTAAGGGGGAAGAATGTAATACCCCTAATTTTTAAAAGGATATTCCTGGTATTTAATGGTATTTAATTTATTATTTAAGTGTATTTTATTTGATTATGTGTCATTATTTTTTTTATTAAGTGCTTAATTGTTTTCTTTTATGGTGATTTAATTTATTTAAATGATATTTAGTTATTTGATTGGCATTACTTGTTAGTGTTTTAATTATTTAATTGGCATTAATGGTTTAAGTGTAATTGGTTTAGTTATTTGATTGGAATTACTTGTTAGTGTTTTAATTATTTAATTGGCATTAATGGTTTAAGTGTAATTGGTTTAATTATTCTATGTGTGTCTTATTTTATGTGTGTCTTATTTGGTTTAATTGGGTTTACTAATTATTATTTTGTTCAATTAGATTATTTGTTAAGTATTTAATGGTGAATAGGGTAAATAGGTAAATACATCTAACTAGGGTTTTAATTACAGTATAAATTAGGGTTTTATATTATAGCCGTCGTAAGTTTCTACGTTAATTGGATGGGCCGGTTAGGATTGTGAGTTGGACTTAAATGAACCTAGGGTTTAGGAAAAATCTATAAGTATAAGGTAGACGTCTGTGTAGGGTTTTTTTTAAACAAAGCACACGTTTTGTGGAAGTGGAGAAGGAAAAACGCAGTTTTTCACATTTTGCCAAGGTTTGATCAAAGCTCCGATCCCGCTTTGTCCGTGGTCCGATCGAGCTGAAATTTGGAAGAGAGGTTGATGACTCAGTGACGGATAATCTGAACGGTGAAGATCAGAGTTTGACCTCGGGAACAGTGATTCGTAATCGTGAACAGTAACTCGGTCGCACATGTTTTTCCATTCTGCGCAGATTTCATCAATCATCCGATCCCGCTTTGTCCGTGGTCCGATCGAGCTAAAATTTGGAGGAGAGGTTAATAACTCAGTGACGCACAATCTGAACGGTGACAATCAGAGTTTGACCTCGGGAACAGTGATTCGTACTCATGAATAGTAATCGGGTCGCACATGTTTTTCCTTTCTGCCCAGATTTCATCAATCATCCGATCTTGCTTCGTCCGTAGTCCGATCGAGCTGAAATTTGGAGGAGAGGTTTATGACTCAGTGACACACAATCTGAACGGTGGAGATCAGAGTTTGACCTCAGAAACAGTGATTCGTACTCATGAACAGTAACCGGGTCGCATAGGTTTTTTTTCCATTCTGCCCAGATTTCATCAAACATCCGATCCCGATTCGTCCGTGGTCCGATCGAGCTGAAATTTGGAGGATAGGTTCATGACTCAGTGTCACACAATCTGAACGGTGGAGATCAGAGTTTGAGTTCGAGAATAGTATTTCGTACCCGTGAACAGTAACCGGGTTTTGGAACTCGCCGGAATTTTTTAAGAAGACGACATTGAAACTTTGAACAAAAGTTTCTGAGGCAAGATTCTATCCTTAATCTTTCCCTTAGGCTTCATACTCTTTGAACTCTTAAATGATTCCTGGATTAATGAAGATTAAACCAAACTAAAATGATATCTGTTTTGCTATGAAACTGGTAGTTATAGTAGTGTTGTATGCTTGTTTAACCTAGACTAAGCATGTTTGTGGATGCATTGTGGTTCTGTGGTTCATGTTTTTCCTTACCACTGCTAGTATAAATTATTGGAAGGATGGCTCTAGATGATAGCTATCTTAACTTCTGTAATAGCAACTGTTGGAACTTAAATACTAGGAGGATTTGAGTTTAACACTAGATCGGTTTTGTGGAACACTATAATTTGAACATGTCTACATACATACTATGAATATTGTTTTGATGCTTACATTATCACAGTTAGTATCAACTGTGGATGTTAGGATTTTGTGATACATACCCTACATATCTGTATGTCATTTGTAAGGTGTTAAATGGAAGTTTTAATTAATTCTATCTTTATATCAGACTAAAGGGAACAACTTAAATTGAGCATGTATATGTTGTTGTTGTGACCCTGTTTATCAATGCTTATTTTATCACTGCTAACATTGAATGTTGGATGTTGGAATTTAGTTGATATATACTTGATTTATTGGTATTATTGACTACTGGAGGATTGGAAAGTAGGCACCGGTATGGGACGGTGGCATACTAAGGATTGGTTCGGTTTTTAAAACAATACCATTACCCACCTACTTGGAATAAGGATGGGATTAACTAAAAGTTAAGTCCCGTGGATTTGTATTGTCATGGCAACTACTTGTTGAGCGGCAATACCAGGGATTTTGGATGGATTTTATATATGTACTATTATGGTGCCTCGGTATGAGCTTGAGCCTCAGGACTGAGGGGTAGGGAGCGTATATACATCGGGATGTGTAGCTGGCTACGATGGTTGGAGGTGTACCCTTTTTAGGTATAGGTATATATGCCCACTTCGTGTGCGTTTTAGCATGTTACCTCTATTCAGGTTGAGACCGGCCTGTAGTCCAGTGAGAGTCCTTTAGTGTGACTATATATATATATTTACGGACTATTAGCTATTGTTGAATTGTTTAGGATGTACATGCGTATTGGGTCTCTGTTTGGATTGTAGTAGTATAGAACTTGCGCGTGGGCCTGACCCACTTCTATTTTGCATGTACACGACAGTTCCAGGCTTAGAAGTGTTCGTGCTGAGCAGAGATCACTATTCACTCTTTCGACGATGTAGGGCTCTCTCTATAGTTTTATTTCTGGACGTTTATTACAGTTGTTCTATCTTCCGTTTGGATGTTTAATAGGGGTCCACTAGAGATGGATTCCCAAGTTGTAAACTGATGGAGTTTTGGAGTTTGGGTTTGATGGATTTTAATAATTATAATATTTTGCGGATTCTATTTTTAGTTCCTTCCAGCTTTAATTTCATTTCTTAATTTATTTTGTATTCCGTGTTCATTATAAAATATTAATTGTTTGATATTCCCTCGGGTTTGGGCCTGGGCCTGATCAACTCGTGTCTCGGATCCGAGGGGTATCACAGTTGGTATCAGAGCACTCCAGGTTCAAGTGTCTCTAGGATGTTTTGTATTAAGTCTTCTGCGTAACGTTTTCTCTTGAATAGAGCTTAAGTTAGGATTCATTGTATTCCTTATGGTTTGTATAGAAAGGGTACTGACGTCTGTCTTTTCGTGTTAACAGATGGTTAACGCTAGAAATGGACAGAACATGCAAGGAACTAGGAAGGAAAGGAGAACGACACGTAGGCGACAATATCTCCTACGGCGTCAGCAAATAGAGGAAGAGCAGCAAAGGCTTGGGTTTCAGGATGACATGGATCAGTTTCAGGAGGAACAGGAGAATGTTCAACAGACTCTGGACCAGGTCAGAGATCCAGAGATTCCTCTTCACCTCATTGACCTCGTTGCTCGGGCTATAGAGGCTGGGGTAACAGTTGCACTTCGGAATCAGCCTCAGGTACAGCCGGCACCTGTACCAGCACCAGTGGTTCAGACGAATTCTTGGGGAAAGGCTAGGAGCTCTTTCACAAAGGGGAGTCCACCTGTGTTCTCAGGCTCAACCGATGCGAGAGCAGCTCACCAGTGGAAACAGGACATTGAGCGTCATCTTCGTTTGGTTCAGTGCACGGAGGTTCAGAAGAAGATGCTTGCTACTTTCAAGCTAGTTGGGGATGCACTACAGTGGTGGGAGTCAGTTACCACCTCAGAGGAGAGGATGACATTGTCTTATGATGAGTTCAGTGCTCGCTTTGATGAGAAATATTTTCCCTATGCAGTCAGGGCAGCTATGAAGACCGAGTTTCTAAGTCTGCAGCAGGGAAACATGACAGTGGCGGAGTATGAGCAGCAGTTCACACGCTTGTCTCTCTTTGCACCGGAGGAGGTGGATACAGAGGAGAAGAAGCGCAACAGTTTTGTCAAGGGACTGATGTGGTCTATTTAGAGAGCTATTACAGGTAGTCCAGCCTATACTACCTATGCTCAGGTGGTAGACGCCGCGCTATAACAGTATCAGTTGACTGTGGACATCAGACAGGCTCGTGGTGAGAAGTGGGGAGATAAAGACTCTACTAATCAGTCTGTTGAAAAGGGGAATAGCAATGGTCACCGGCAGAATGACAAAGGCAAGTTCCAAGGACAACAGCCTCGGAAGAAGCACAAAGGTGGTTCAGATGCTCACCGGAATGGGGCACCTATTCAGAGGCAACAGAATGGGGGACCACAGGCAGGACAGGGTCAGCCACAGGCTAACCGACAGAGTAGGCCATTTGGTACTTTCCAGGGTAGTTGTTACACTTGTGGAGAGTATGGTCATACCACCAGGCAGTGTCCTAAAGCAGGACAAGGACAGGGACAGAGACAGTATGTGCAGCAGGGACAGAGGGCGCCAGTGCCTCTACCAGCTCCATAGGTTCCACAGATGCAGGGACAGACACCACATCAGTTGCACTATGGCAGGGTGTATAACCCCATGCCACAGGATGTTCAGGCACCTCAGACTATTGAGGGTAAGTTTCTTATTCATGGTTTGCATGGACGTGTTTTATTTGATACGGGTGCTACACACTCATTTGTAGCTAGGACTTTTGTTGCTTTGTCTGGGATGAGGACGAGGGTATGCACTAGACTTCAGGGTATCTCTGCACCATTGGGTGATACAACTATTATACATGAGAGTGATGGGCCTGTGACACTAGATATTGGCAAACTCAGATTTCTAGCCAATCTATTGGTCCTGGACATGCACATTTATGATGTGATACTTGGGATGGATTGGTTGTCTCACTACCATGCCCAAGTTGTTTGTTTTGATAGATCTATTATTTTCACCATACCTGGTCAGGATATGTATGTAGTAGCTATGCCACATTCTAAAGGGGGCGGTAGCACCTATTTGTTCCATGTGGAGGAGGAAAATGAGGAGGGGATTACTGTGTCATTGGATAACATACCGATTGTACAGGATTTTCCGGATGTATTTCAGGAGATTCCAGGGTTGCCACCTAGTCGCGAGATCGATTTTGTGATAGACTTAGCTCCAGGCACTGCGCCTATTGCTAGGGCACCCTATAGGATGGCACCGGTACAGATGAGAGAGCTGAGGGATCAGATTCAGCAGTTACTCAGCCAGGGTTTTATTCGTAGGAGTACATCACCTTGGGGAGCACCGGTTCTGTTTGTAAAGAAGAAGGATGGTTCGCTTCGTCTGTGTATAGATTACAGGGAGTTGAACAAGGTTACGATTCGTAACAAGTATCCTTTACCCAGGATTGATAACTTGTTTGATCAGTTAAGGGGAGCCACATATTTCTCCAACATTGATCTGCGTTCTGGGTATCATCAGCTGAGGGTCAGGGAGCAGGATGTTCCTAAGACAGCATTTCTCACGCGATATGGTTCTTATGAGTTTCGAGTTATGCCGTTTGAGATGACTAATGCACCTGCAGTATTCATGGACTTAATGAATAGAGTCTTCCGGGCTTATTTGGATCAGTTTGTTATTGTCTTTATTGATGACATCTTGATCTATTCTCGGTCGGAGGACGATCATGCTAGACATCTTCGTATAATCTTGCAGACGCTTTGTGAGCACCAGTTATATGCCAAGTTCGAGAAGTGTGAATTTTGGCAGCGGGAGGTGAAATTTCTGGGTCACGTGGTGTCAGAAAAGGGGATAGCAGTGGATCCGGCCAAGGTTTCAACGGTGTTTGAGTGGGGACAGCCTACATCACCTACTGAGATTCGGAGTTTTCTCGGTCTGGCAGGATATTACAGGAGATTCATCCAGGGGTTCTCCAAGATAGTAAGACCACTCACTCATCTGACCAAGAAGGGTGTACAGTTTGTGTGGGATGAACACTGTCAGCGAGCTTTTGATGAGCTGAAAAGGAAGCTGACTTCTGCACCGGTTCTGGCTACTCCGCAGAGCGGGATAGAGTATCTTATTTACACGGATGCTTCGTTGCAGGGTCTTGGATGTGTATTGATGTAGGAGGAGCGACCGATTTCTTATGGATCTCAGAAACTTAAGTCTCATGAGCTTAATTATCCAACACATGATTTGGAGTTGGCAGCAGTGGTCTTTGCCTTGCGTATTTGGAGGCATTATCTGTTGGGTGAGTCCTTCAGATTATTCAGTGATCACAAGAGTCTGCAGTACTTGTTCACTCAGGTGGTTGGAGTTTGTAAAAGACTATCATTTTTCAATACAGTACCATCCAGGGAAAGCGAATGTAGTGGCGGATGCACTCAGTCGCCGACCTGTTGGTAGTCTTTCTACTCTATTCACTACTGAGTGGAATGCTTTAAAGAGTGTGGATGAGTTATCGGATGCTTTTATGGCTTGCATGGTGGTGACACCTTCCATCATTCGCAAGGTTTTACAAGCACAACTCACCGATCAGCAGTGTGTCGACAAGGTCGCAGAGATAGCTTCCGGAGAGGTTCCATTCTACTATGTTGGGGCTGATGGAGGTTTAAGGTACAAGGGACGGTTAGTGGTACCTTCTGCTGATAATTTAAGGAAGGATGTGATGACTGAGGCTCATCACTCTGAGTTCTCTGTTAATCCAGGAGGCGATAAGATGTATCAAGATATGAAACAGCAGTTTTGGTGGGCACGTATGAAGAGGGACATTGCTCTTTTTGTTTCTCAATGTAGTACTTGTCAGATGGTTAAGATTGATCCTCAGAGGCCGCCAGGAGCTCTACAGCCACTACCAATTTCGGAGTGGAAATGGGAGAGCATATTTATGGATTTTGTGAAAGGGTTGCCAAATTCTTTCGAGGGGCATAATTCCATATGGGTCATTGTGGATAGGTTGACCAAGTTAGCTCATTTCTTGCCTATTTGCACTGACTACACTTCGGAGCAGTTGGCGAGGCTTTACATTTCAGAGATTGTGAAGCTACATGGCATTCCATTTTTTATTATATCGGACAGGGATTCGAGCTTTGTATCTAGATTTTGGAAGAGTTTTCAGCAGGCTTTAGGTACGGAGTTACACCTCAGTACTGCTTATCATCCTCAGACTGATGAACAGACTGAGAGGGTGAATCAGATTATGGAAGCTATGCTTCGGTCGTGTGTTCTGGATTTCAAGGGCCACTGGGAGGAATATTTGCCACTTGTGGAGTTTGCTTATAACAATAGTTTCCAGAAGACTATTGGTATGGCACCATTTGAGGCATTGTACGGTCGACCATGTCGGTCACCTGTTTGTTGGATGGAGGTTGGAGAGAATCGATTCTTAGGTCCTGAGTTCATCAAGGATACCTCTGAAAAGATTGCTCTTATTCGAGATCGCATGCGTACTGCCCAAAGTAGGCAGAAGAGCTATGCTGATCGTCGTACTCGGGCTTTGGAGTTTCAGGTTGGGGATCAGGTTCTACTCAAAGTGTCTCCTATGAAGGGTGTTATGCGCTTTGGGAAGAAAGGGAAGTTGTCACCGCGATTTGTTGGTCCATTCATGATTACGGATCGCATTGGAGCTGTTGGTTATCGGTTGGCACTTCCGGATACTTTGGATTGCGTCCACAACGTGTTTCATGTTTCCATGTTGCGGAAATTTCTTCGAGATGAGGATCGGTATCAGCATATCGATGTTGGGGAGATTGCGTTGCAGCCGGATGCAACTTATTTAGAGCCACCGTGTCGTATTGTCGACCGACGAGATCAGATTCTTCGTAAAAAGGTTATTCCTTTAGTTCGTGTTCAGTGGAGTCATCATAATGAGTCTGAGTCCACTTGGGAACGAGAGGATGTCATTCGCTCACGGTTTCCTGAAATATTGGAAGAAGGTAAGAGTGAATTCCGAGGACGGAATTCCTTTTGTTAGGGGGGAAGAATGTAATAACCCTAATTTTTAAAAGGATATTCCTGGTATTTAATGGTATTTAATTTATTATTTAAGTGTATTTTATTTTATTATGTGTCATTATTTTTTTTATTAGGTGCTTAATTGTTTTCTTTTGTGGTGATTTAATTTATTTAAATGATATTTAGTTATTTGATTGGCATTACTTGTTAGTGTTTTAATTATTTAATTGGCATTAATGGTTTAAGTGTAATTGGTTTAGTTATTTGATTGGAATTACTTGCTAGTGTTTTAATTATTTAATTGGCATTAATGGTTTAAGTGTAATTGGTTTAATTATTCTATGTGTGTCTTATTTTATGTGTGTCTTATTTGGTTTAATTGGGTTTACTAATTATTATTTTGTTCAATTAGATTATTTGTTAAGTATTTAATGGTGAATAGGGTAAATAGGTAAATACATCTAACTAGGGTTTTAATTACAGTATAAATTAGGGTTTTATATTATAGCCATCGTAAGTTTCTACGTTAATTGGATGGGCCGGTTTGGATTGTGAGTTGAACTTAAATGAACCTAGGGTTTAGGAAAACTCTATAAGTATAAGTTAGACGTCTGTGTAGGGTTTTTTTTAAACAAAGCACACGTTTTGTGGAAGTGGAGAAGGAAAAACGCAGTTTTTCAAATTCTGCCAAGGTTTGATCAAAACTCCGATCTGGCTTCGTCCATGGTCCGATTGAGCTGAAATTTAAAGGAGATATTCACGACTCAGTGATACACAATATGAACGGTTGAGATCAGAGTTTGACCTTGGGAACAGTGATTCGTACTCGTGAACAGTAACCGGGTCGCACATGTTTTTCCATTCTGCCCAGATTTCATCAATCATCCGATCCCGCTTTGTCTGTGGTCCGATCGAGCTGAAATTTGGAGGAGAGGTTCATGACTTAGTGATACACAATCTGAACGGTAACGATCAGAGTTTAACCTCGGGAACAGTGATTCGTACTCGTGAACAGTAACCGGGTCGCACATGTTTTTCCATTCTGCCCAGATTTCATCAATCATCCGATCCTGCTACGTCCATGGTCCGATCAAGCTGAAATTTGGAGGAGAGGTTTATGACTCAGTGATGCACAATTTGAACGGTGGAGATCAGAGTTTGACCTCAGGAACAGTGATTCGTACTCATAAACAGTAACTGGGTCGCATAGGTTTTTTTTCCATTCTGCCCAAATTTCATCAAACATCCGATCCTGATTCGTCCGTGGTCCGATCGAGCTAAAATTTGGAGGATGGGTTCATGACTCAGTGTCGCACAATCTGAACGGTGAAGATTAGATTTTGAGTTCGGGAATAGTGTTTCGTACCTATGAACAGTAACTGGGTTTTGTAACTCGCCGGGATTTTTTAAGAAGACGACATTGAAACTTTGAACAAAAGTTTCTGAGGCAAGATTCTATCCTTACTCTTTCCCTTAGGCTTCATACTCTTTGCACTCTTAAATGATTCCAGGATTAATGAAGATTAAACCAAACTAAAATGATATCTGTTTTGCTATGAAACTGGTAGTTACAGTAGTATTGTATGCTTGTTCAACCTAGACTAAGCATGTTTGTGGATGCATTGTGGTTCTGTGGTTCACGTTTTTCCTTACCACTGCTAGTATAAATTATTGGAAGGATGGGTCTAGATGATAGCTATCTTAACTTCTGTATTAGCAACTGTTGGAACTTAAATACTAGGAGGATTTGAGTTTAACACTAGATCGGTTTTGTGGAACACTATAATTTGAGCATGTCTACATACATACTGTGAATATTGTTTTGATGCTTACATTATCATAGTTAGTATCAACTGTGGAGGTTAGGATTTTGTGATACACACCCTACATATCTGTATGTCATTTGTAAGGTGTTAAATGGAAGTTTTAATTAATTCTGTCTTTATATCAGACTAAAGGGAACAACTTAAATTGGGCATGTATATGTTGTTGTTGTGACCCTGTTTATCAATGCTTATTTTATCACTGCTAACATTGAATGTTGGATGTTGGAATTTAGTTGATATATACTTGATTTATTGGTATTATTGACTACTGGAGGATTGGAAAGTAGGCACCGGTATGGGACGGTGGCATACTAAGGATGGGTTTGGTTTTTAAAACAATACCATTACCCACCTACTTGGAATAAGGATGGGATTAACTAAAAGTTAAGTCCCATGGATTTGTATTGTCATGGCAACTACTTGTTGAGCGGCAATACCAGGGATTTTGGATGGATTTTATATATGTACTGTTATGGTGCCTCGGTATGAGCTTAAGCCTCAGGACCGATGGCTTGGGAGCGTATATGCATCGGGATGTGTAGCTGGCTACGATGGTTGGAGGTGTACCCTGTTTAGGTATAGGTACATATGCCCACTTCGTGTGCGTTTTAGCATGTTACCTCTATTCAGGTTAAGACCGGCCTGTAGTCCAGTGAGAGTCCTTTAGTGTGACTATATATAAATATTTACGGACTATTAGCTATTGATGAATTGTTTAGGATGTACATGCGTATCGGGTCTCTGTTTGGATTGTAGTAGTATAGAACTTGCGCGTGGGCCTTACCCACTTCTATTTTGCAGGTACACGACAGTTCCAGGCTTAGACGTGTTCGTGCTGAGCAGAGGTCTCTATTCACTCTTCTGACGATGTAGGACTCTCTCTATAGTTTTATTTCTGGACGTTTATAACAGTTGTTCTATCTTCTGTTTGGATGTTTAATAGGGGTCCACTAGAGATGGATTCCCAAGTTGTAAACTGATGGAGTTTTGGAGTTTGGGTTTGATGGATTTTAATAATTATAATATTTTGCGGATTCTATTTTTAGTTCCTTCCAGCTTTAATTTCATTTCTTAATTTATTTTGTATTCCGTGTTCATTATAAAATATTAATTGTTTGATATTCCCTCGGGTTTGGGCCTGGGCCTGATCAACCCGTGTCTCGGATCCGAGGGGTATCACAGTATCCCACACATTACGCTACACAAGCGACCTCAAAGCTAAAAGGAACCCTACAACCCAGTGTCATTTGCACCCACGTGCTCATGATAAGACAACCTCTCAAAGGAAAAGTGACTACATGGCCACACGACAAGTCAAAGGTCACGCACACCAAGGTCAGACAAAGGAATGGAAAACAACAACCGTAATCATTCCTCCTGATGAACCATCAAACCGATCCAAAAACAACCACCAAAAGAACTCCAAAATAACCACGTATCAAATCCAACTACCGAACAAAGACAACCTGGCCGTAGAATAGAGACCAGAACCCGCCCACGATGTACTCAAATGTGTGGTTGCAATGACAGTGCCTAGTAACCGCCCACACTTACTCGTCGGTAAGGTAGCATCGACGGCAACTAGCACTGGCCCACAACACACAAATTCATACGGTAGCATGATAGTATAAGGCACTAGTTCATAACCTGCCCCCGCTAGGTCTACCCATGAAATCTTTCGATACAAATGACATCAATGTCAAAAATGATCATTACCAAAAGCACTACGGAGACCAACATTTTGTGAGAGTTGAGATATGGTCCAAAGATGTCCGGCCGGACCATCCTGGCCAATCCCAAAACTCTGACAACAATGCTATAGGTACCGCTACACTTAAGGCCTTAAATCCTCAATGCAATAAAACTAACAACTCAATGTCTCAAAACACTACTATCAAAGACATCAATCACGAATCCAAAGCCTGACAAGCAAAACAACGTCTCCAAAATCCCAGGTATCGTCCTGAAACAGATCAACTATAAGACTACTCACTGTAATCAAAGATCGGATCAAAATCCCTAACATGGATAACTAAATCCTCAAAATACAAGTCCCCCAAGTGGCACACACATCAAAATCCTGACAACCAAGGTCACAAAATTAATCTCTCAAAACCGTGCTTGGCAACACCAAGCTAAATCAAAATTCCTTAATTTTCCATCGATCCATAAACAACCACTGGAACTATGATTCCTCAGAACTACCTAGTCACAACGAGGATGAGACGACTCCACAAATAAGCCATATCCAACAGCGATCCTTCAAAACTCCTCCTAAGAGTCAACCACATCAAGGTCTCCAAAACTGAAACAAGTCTCCAAAAGACATCCCTAAACAGCGTCAAACTCACACAACGAGTCAACGAAATCCTCAATCAAATGGATACAAGTTCCCAAAAAATGATCTCACACCAATCCACTCACACCGAGCACCTCAACCTATCAACAACCACGGCAAAACTCCCCAAGGGAAGACATGAAAGAAAGGGAACCACCAGTCCTAAAAAGGATAACACCATGACTCCATCTCCAGAATGAGAGATAACAAGGTCAAAGACTTCACCCCATACATGGAAGTAAGTCGACCAAAATCAACCAAATCCTCACCAAGGACTTAAGACAACAATGGTGATCCTCACGGACCAACCAAACCCAAAACCGTGCACAAGGTGACGAAGAGAAGAGACTCACTCCTTGAAAGTTCCAAAACTGAAATTTAAGAGTTTTTGTGAGATGTGGACATGCACGCAAACGTAAAATGACATTTAAGATGCGTCCCAATGGCCCATGGCCTCAAAATAACCCCAATGCAAAATATGACCTCTCAACCCCAAATTTTTTCATAAAATTGCCTTAAAATGCAATAAATGAAACCAAAATGCAAAACCTAAAACAAAATGGTGTTTGGCCCTTGGCCACACCTCATACATGGTTAATGAGACCCTATGAAAGAATAAAAATAAAATTCCCACACCCGATGCAAATATGGCGAAGTAATGACATAACATTTTTTGTTATTTCTACAGTAAACCTTGAAAATGAAAATGCATAGAATGCAAATTAGATATCGTTGGCCTATGGCCTCATCTCATACATGTCAAATACATTATAAAAAGTGTACTTATATACACATTATATGTTTAGAATCAAATATACACATTTTGACACATAAGACTACAAATGGTACTTCAAGCCAACCTTTACAAGAATGGAAACCTTCAAGTCCACAATTCATCAAAGAATAATGAGAATCTCAACCTTGATTCCTGTACCTGAAAAATGTCCCCACTACGTGGGTGAGTAACATAAAGCTACTCGTAGGAGATGAGCATGCATAGACCTAGCGTTTTACTGTTCATTTAATTGATATAAATCAATACATATGGTCTATGCCACCTAGCGTTTTTGTCAAAAGTAAGACTCAGGGAGCATCCTAAGCTACCTTAGATCATTTCTAGCATAATTCACATCATTCATGCAATTTAAACAATAGAGAAGCATGTTATACAAAGTAACAAGATATAGATTCTCAAAGTCATCAACTTGAAATTTAAAATACGGAATCAACTAAAATGTGTCATGCCACCTAACGTTTTTGTTCCAAATGAATCTAAAGAATCATCATAGGCTACATCAATGAAACACAAATCACATTATCGATGCAAATTATTCAACATTGGAACTTCCAATACAACGCATAAAGCATGATTTCTCAAAGTTAACATCTTGAAACTTAAATGGGAAATCAAGTAAGAAACAACAAGTTACAACATCATCTAGTTATCAACTCGAAATAAAATGTGAAATCAAACAAGGTGGATACTCGAACGTCATGCCGGATTAGACCGACAACGTGGTTACTTTAGGGTTACTAGCCCACAGGTAACCTCCTTATGTGCGCACTAAACTGTAGGGGGACAATCCCCTGTACTAGAACCATGCCCTAGCCGTGGTCATAACAACGACGTCCCAAGTTTCCAAAATCAACAAATTGTACAACAACTTATATATAAACATGTATATACAAGATATTAGCTATCTACCATGCACAATTCAATTTTTGGAAACACACAACACATGCTCTAAGTCTACAACTACTATGGCATGACGAATGTCGAATCTTCAGAGTGCAATTCATTACACGCTATAACAATATCATTCAATATTGAAAACATAAACTCATGAATCAAATACAAGTCCAAAATCATGATTTAAACATACAACCACGTCAAATACATGATTAAATCATTAATGCAATAGAAACGGAAACTAATTAAATAAACTAATTAATTTCTCTAAGTTTCAAATCTCAACCAAATAATCCCTAATTAATATATGTTAAATAACATAGCATGGTCATTACATATATCTATTCAAAAACTTAATTAGGTCATTGGAACAATAAAGTAGAATTTAATTAAATTGTGATAATTAAATCTCTGGATTCTAAAGCAACTCCAAATTGTCCCAAATTAATATATGCTAGTAAATAGGTCCTAGTCATTACAAATATCGAGTTAAAAACTTAATTAAGCCAATGGAACCATTAAATAGATTTTAATTAATTCTTTTAATTAAAATCTCTAGATTTTTAAACTCATCCAAATGCTCTCAAATTAACATAGGTTAAAGAACATACCAAGGCCTATTTTAATCTCACATTACAAGCTGATTTCATGCTAGTTACAACTATGTGAATTAAACTTTCATAAAAGAAAAATATTTAATAAAAGTTACAATTCTTATTCAATTAATTCCAATTTAATATATGGTAATAAACATACCAAGGCCTAATTTACTAGCATGCCACAATTTAATTCTAAGTTGTATACGACTATGAAAATTAAATCTTAAACATAGAAAATAAATAAATTAGTTTTTAAAACTTGGATAAAGGTGATAAGTGTTTTAAATGTTGCACATTTCAGCACATAAGCTAGGGTATTTCAGTCTTTGCATCTATCTTAATTTCATGTTTTAGTCCTAATTTATGTTTATGCGTATTTCAGGGTAATAAAGTTAAAATGAGCTAATTTTGGTTCACTAAAGCCTTTTTGGAGTCAAGCAAATATATTCAGAAAAAGCTCAGAAAATGGCAAAAAAGAGGTCGCAGCCCATTGCTTGTATAGTGTATTTATTCTTCAAAAGCGGTCAATCTCAGGCCTTTGATGATGTTTCCAAAGATGAAGAAGCAAACCAATGAGCTCGGGACCAAAATGGAGCTAAATAGGGCTTAAAGGAAATTTCCAACTCTTGGGGGATCGATCCCCAAGGGTGGGGGATCGATCCTCCAGGACTTGGCAACATTATAGGATTTTCTTATTGTTTGGGCTTATTTTGTGAACTATTGGGCTTTAATAGGGTTATTACTTATGGCCCAGTGAGCCATTAGTTTAGGGTTAGTTTTTATTTTATTGAGGTGGAGATTATTATTTTAATTATTAAGTTTTATTTTCTGTACCGTGATATTACGTTCTCTCTGGAAAAAGGAGAAAGCTAGGGTTGGAAGAACATTTTACAGAGGCTTTGTCTACAATTGAAGGAAGAAGAAGAAGGAGCCAAAAGATGGAGATGGAGCTTGTTGACACCATGATCATCTTCTCCATGAGCTAGTTCTTCACTTAGGGCTTGGATGAGCCCTAAGTTCATGTAACCAAAACCTTTGTTTTTCTTTTCTTGGGGAATTATTATGTCGTAATTAAATATATGGCCTTGTGATTTATTTATATATACATGCTTGATTTGACAAATTAGGGCTTGTATTGATTAATTCTACCATTGAAATCTCCAAGTTGATTGTATGTCTATATATGATTAATTAGGGATTTTATTCTTCATTAGATGATTGAAAATTAATTCTTCCATTGATTCTATAAGAAAATTGCATGTCTATGTGTGATTGATTTAGAATTATACTCTACACTAGATACTTCTTTTAGTTGTGTTTAGTGATGGCCAAAGCATGAGACTTGGTTGATACAATTGTCAATTAATTTGATGGATAAAGGCTTAATCTTGATGGGTTGTTCTACAAATTAGTTTATTGTCATTAGGTAATTGTAGTAAAGTAGGCAATTTGTGCTTGATTATGTTAATCCATACTTTTAATTACAATTAGTATTATCCTTTTGATTGATGTGTGCTCTTATTGGATACATTTGTAAATGTGTATGGTGGGTTATGACATAGTCTTGAATGGGTTCTACACTTTAGTTTAATTGTCATTAGGTAGACAATTCATTCTTGATGTTGATAATCTATGCTTACAATTGTGATTTGTGATGATAATATGACCACATCTATAATTACACTAATGAATTCCCCATTAATTGAAAGCATATGGTTAATTGCATGGGCTTAGTGGTGAATCCTAACCCTAAGACTCTCTTCATATCTCTTTAATTCTTAGTTTAATTTAATTTAATTTACTTGCATTGTCATTTTTACTTCCATGCTTTAGATTTAACTCTAGTTTAATCACTTCACCAAAAATCTTTTTCTCTCTCTATCTCTCTCTCTCTTTCTCTCTTGTGCAATCTCATTAGCACTAAAATCAAGTTTAATCCTAACACGTGTTCAATCTCTTGGGTTCGATCCCTTCTCGCTTCATACTACATAGTATAAGTGTCTAGCGGTTTATAAATTATAAAATATGATGCCCACTTGACATTAATTCTAAACCTAAAGTGTTGTGCATTATTTTGCGCACACGCTCTGGTCGCATCAAAAGGCATGCATATAAGTTGTATAAGCTATTAAAACAATCAATACAACATTAATATAAACCTAAGACATCCCCTACCCCAATTTGAGATGAAAATCTCAAATGCCACCAAAATGAAACCGCTTCGAATCCGACGATACTTCGGGGATTTATCGGGGTTACAACATGGTGATCATTAAACCCCAAGGAAGTCATAACAAAATCCTAACTTGGTTTAAAACCCGAACTCGAAAAATGGCTAAAATGGGATTCCAATAGGTTGGAATCAAAGGTCTCGTCAAGGCAAACATTAAACACTAAAGCATTATGGCGTTTACCTCGAGGGAAGAGGCCGAAAAATAAGGGAGAAGGTTGGCAGCCCAAGGCTACCATGGATGACTGGCCAAGAGAGGGAGGAAGAATAAGAAAAGTCTACTTTTTCTTATTTCACCTCCTATTTATAGAAAAACCCTAAAAGTGTCCCGAACGGGTCCCGCCGGGTCCGAAAAAGTGAAATTCGCACAGAGGCGCTCAAACGGTAAAACACTGTGAACAAAAAAGATCCAAAATGAGACAAAATGAACAACGGAAGAAACGACGTAGAAAACTGAGTCCCGAGCACGAAGATATACCCCGAACAAGTTCAGTAGCAACCGGGATAAGAAACCTTAAAACTGGAGAAAAATGATCAGAAGGAAATTCTAAGAGTACTTGATTCGATGAAAAGTAAAAATGAATCCTGTACGAGGATCCAGCCTCAAAACAAGGCATTTTTGTAATAACTTTCATTAATTGCACAATGGCCACTATAAAAAGGGTTAATTGCATTAATGACCCATAATGAAAATAGACCTATAATGAAAATATCTTTCAAAAATATTTTCTTAAAAACCCCTGAAATAAAATATCTTCAAAAGATATTTATGAAAAATACCCTAAGAAACAAGAATGTTTCTGAAGAAGTATGCATCCATGCCCCAATAGACACCGGGAGCAACCAGATAGATTTTCTACAAAATCGAAGATACCTATTTCATGGAAACCACTTAGAATGAAGGTACGTGAAGTTAAAAACCAACTCCGAACACAAAAAGTGAGGTTGTGCCAAAAAGTGACCAACGGGGAAAAAGACGAAAAGTGAATAATGTCTAAAAAAATGAAAATGTGGAAATGACACGGTCCTCTAAGGAAGTTGTCAATCCAAAGGAAAGAGTCTCGAAAACCATTCTCAAGCACTCGAGATGACACTAAGTGATGAGAAACTGAACTCAGAAAAGAAAAGATCAATGGAAAAAAAATATCCGTAAAATTTGAGAAAAAAGAAAGGAAGGAAAATGACCGGGTCTTTACAACATACTGACGAGCCCCTTCCTATGTGTTTAGAAAGTGAACTTTTTAATGCGAGAGGTCGCTTCGCAAGGTCAAAATATGATTGTGGTTTAAGAAAGCTTTCTAGTTAAATTTACATTTATAAAACCATTACTACAACTAATGAAGTATAGTGAGTAGGGATCATCAACAGAGATTATACGTGTTGGAATTTAATTTCGACTCTAATGTACCAATTGATTGCAAAGAGAGAGATTGGTTGATTAAACTAAGATGTAATGAAATTATAATGCAAGTAAAGTAAACTAGTGAGAGATAGGAATTTAAGAGGTATGAAGAGAGGTCTTAGGATGTTGGAATCACCACTAAGCTCATGTAATTAACCACTTGCTTTCCATTAATGGGGAATACATTGTTGCAATCAAGATATGACCATAAACATAAAACACAATTTGCATATAAAAGTGTGAACTATCTAATGCAAGAGTGAATTGTCTACCTAAGCAACAAGTAAACTAAGTGTAGAACAACCCACCAAGACAAAAGGCATAATCCGTCAATTAGTTAACAAATGGGTCTAATGAGAGCACACATCAATCTAGAGAATCATGGAATTTGTAATAATAAGTGTGGAGTATTAAATCAAGTATAGATTGTTTACCTACCTAAAAACATGAATTAAATTGTAGAACAACCAATCAAGTGTAAGTATAATCCATCAAATTAGTTAACAAACCTATTCAATGAAAACACATGCTTAGCCATCACTAAATCCTTAATTAATCACACATAGACATGCAACCAACATAGAGAATCTAGTGTAGAGATCAATTCCTAAATAATCACAAATAAGACAACTTATAATTAAAATAGAGAATCATATGGAAGAATTAAATTAACAATCACAAGGTTAAGTACTAATCACAACAATATATATACAAATCTCCAAAAATAGAAATACAAGGGTTTAGATTATACAAGACTTAGGACTCATCCAAGCCCTAAGTGTAGATCTAGCCAATCATGGACGAAGTGGATGTGTTCATGAAACCCTTAAAGGCAAGCTCCAAACATGGCTCCATTTTCTTTTTCCTCTTCTTCTTTGAAGCTCTAGAGAGAGATAGTATGTGGATCTAGAGATGTGTTCTTGAGATGTGCCTCCACTTCCCTCTTTTCTTCTAACCCTAATCTCTAAGTTTCTAGAGAGAGAAACTAATGAAAATATAGAAATTACAATGAAATATATGAATCTCTCTACAAAAATAGTTCAATCCCTCATATATACAAGGCTTTGAGAGCCCAAAAATGTGAGAACTCAGCTCTAGGATCTCCCCTTTGAAGCACAGCCCGAGTTGGTTTGAAATGAGCTTTAGATATGCTTTTTAATAACTTTCGCGAACAATTCGATCGATCAGACTTTTCTTCGATCGATCAGGGTTCGATCGATCTGGTGTGATCGATCAGACTTCGCAGTTTTCAGCATCAGCCTCCTTTTTGCTCCAGATCAGCCTCCTTTTGCTTCAGATTCTCACCAAGACTTAGTTTAACTCCAAAAAGGCCTTAAGAAACCATTTTTATCCCGTTTTAACTTTATTGACTTGAAAAGGGAAATAACACGAAATTAGTCTAAAATGGGAAAATAAGATAGATAAAGGTCCTAGAACACTCAAGCTTAAAGGGTTTAAATGCGCACTTTTCAGCGCTCATTACACCCCAAAACTTAGATAGTGCTAGTCCCTAGTAATGAACTATAAAGTAAAGGAATGAAATGAACAACTATAGAACTATGAACTAGAAAATAATAAATAGGTAATGCCATTTATGTAGGGAACACGATTGCATTTAGCGTATGCAACAAGCCTTTTAAATTCCTAAGTTACCCTTAGTGGACGAGTGAAGTCTCTTGAGGGTTTTCAGAAATGATACCCACAAACATTAAGCTCATTCTCACAAAAGTGGCACCAATATTGCAAATAAGCATTGGGAGAAAAATACCTCAAGTATGCAAATTTTCAACCCTTTCCAAGTAATCTCCCAAAATGTCAACATCAAGCAAGCAAATATAGTCCTTCACACATCAAGAAAATGATCATGCAAATCAAAACAACTCTAGAATCCTTTTTGAGTGGATCGGCATCAAATATGTTACTATCTAAGCCAACTAAAGAAATGATCACATCCTTACCCTCAAACTAGCACACAAATCTAGTACCTATCATCAAGACAAAGAGTGGACCTTTTATTAAAGCATTATTTGACTAGGTGCACTTATTCTTTTCACTGAATATATATATTTTTTTTTACTATCCTAAGGATCAAATATGGAAGCATGGTGCAATGTGTTGATCTATTAAGCTTTCTAGCGATCCATGAGGTCGAGCGTTAGGTCAATGACTCCTAAACTGGACGGCTTTAGGGCATTAGGTGTTAAAACACCCCTAAGGACTTACAAGATCAAATCAACTAGGCTACAAATCAAAACAACCTCCATCTAATCATTTCCTATTTCTTACCTTTTGGGAGAAATTCTCACTTTTTTATTGTTTTTGCAACTTTTTTTTTTTTTGGATAGAAAGTTCAATTATTAACCTAGAGTTTGGGCCCTCCACCTTTCGGCGCAAGAAATTCAATGCTTGATGAGGCTAAAATCCTGGCTACTCAATGAAAATGGTGTTATCCACCTTTATCAAGAATGAAAGCTTTCAATGCACTACTAGCCCAATTGGGATATAACCAATTCAATAATCAACAAAGCATATACCCCACAAATGAATGCTAGTGTTCGCCTGTGCTAGTGTAGAATCCTAGAGTAAATCTCAAAACAATCACAAAATCAAGATAATGTGGACCGCAAGTGCAAGCAAGATATCAATCTTTTGAAAAATTTACTCTTAAATGACATCCATAAGGCATAGAGGAGTATTGGACTCTCAAGTCAAACAATTTTTAAATTCTAAGCAATATAGTCCTCAAAAGATCAAAAGCATAGCTAACATCAATCTCAAATCTCAATCATACAATTAAAGCTCAACTCAAATAGAATGCAACAAAGTAACCTTACCCCCAAACTTAAACCACACATTGCCCTTAATGTGCAATGAGAACAATGGAAAAGATGGAAAGAATATACCGTGGTGAAAAAGACATGAAGCGCGGTAGTGATCCATTGGGAAAAGGGTCTCCCCCAAACTTGGAAACAATAATCTATTTGAATAACCACACTAGCAAACTCACATCAAATATCAAATGGGATAAGAATAATCAAATCATGCATTCTAAGGCAATATAACACAAGATGAAAGAGAGATATGAGATCAAGCACTAGCTAAAGCATGAAAGTAGCATGACTACACATAAGGGCACTATGGTCAAATAATTTTTTGTATTTTTCATTTTATAAAAGCATGTATAAACAAAATGCACTAAAAATAAAGAATATGATGCATGAATAGAATACAAAAAGAAAAATAAAGAAGGTAAAATGCAATGAAAGAATATGTATAATGCAATAAATGAAAAACAAAAAATAAGAAATGATACAATAACAAAATAATGAAAAAAAAAACTATGGGATTTTTTTTTTTTTTTGAAACACGCGAAGAAAAACAAAAAATGCAAGTAATATACAAAATGGGTGCTAAGTTTAATGTCTCTAGCAAGACGGAATGCTATTTTGGAAGTTTTTTTTTTTTTCATAATTTTTTATTTTTATTTTTAGACAAAACAAATATGTATATAAACAAAAATAAAAAGGCAAGTAAATAAAAATGCAAGAAGTAAAGATGCAAGAAAATAAAGAATGCAAAGAAATAATTTTTTTTTTTTTTTTAGAAAGAAAAGTAACTAAATAAAATAAAAGAAAATGACAAAAGTAAAAGAAAATGAAAAATAAAATAAAATAAAATAGAAAAAAGAAAAAATCAAAAAGTCAAAGGGGCAAAGCTGTGATCGATCCTGACTTGGATCGATCAGACCATGATCGATCTCTATGCTCACACGATGGGACAGAGAGTTGATTGGATGCAAGGATGGCAGTTTGATCGATCGAACCTCTTTCGAGATCGATCGAACAGGCACAAAATGTTTGATTTGAAAATGACAGTGCATGCATTCTCAACCAAAGTCCCTAACAATGTGTATGAACCCAGAACATATCTAGATGACGTAAGAAATGAAAAGTAAAATAGAAATGAGGGAGGAATAGGGTTGTAAACCCTACGAAGCACTAGTGTTTAACGTCTCTAGCAAGACGTTGGGCTTTTTTAGCCCAGATCGAAAATCTTGTTGTGCATCCCCTCCTTGACGGGGTGAAAAGCACTTTGAATCCCACCCAACAAATTGTTCCCTAAGGAACTTATAGGATTTGAATCAAAGGAGATTGACGGTCCTTGGTCTATGCAATTCTTAGGCTTCCATGCCCTTTCAAACTTTGTTTTTGAAACAACTTTTTTAGAAATCAAATTGGAAGATGAACTTTTGGAAACTTGATCTTCAAGCAATGATTCAACTTTGTCACATCATGGTCAATACATTTTTCCATAACACACACTTCTTCATGCTTGTCTATTGAACTCGAGGTTGGATTAAAGATGTTCAACTTCACTTTCATATGCCCAAATGATATTTTCATTATCCCCATCCTACAATTGATGTTGGCATTTGCGGTTGCTAAGAAAGGATGGCCAAGGATAACTGGAATTTAATTCTTGGGATTTGGGACTGGTTCTGTATTAATGACAACGAAATCAACGGGGAAGAAGAACTTATCAATCTTAGTCAAAACATCCTCAATGATACCCTCGGGTTTTTTGATGGATCGGTTAGTAAGTTGCAAAACCACCGACGTCGGTTTCATGTCTCCTAAGCCCAATTTAACATATACCGAATTTGGAAGAAGGTTAACACTTGCTCTTAAATCTAAAAGAACCCGATTAATGACATGGTCACCAATGATGCAAGAAGTAGTAAGTGAACCGGGGTCCTTAAACTTTGGGAGAGTGTTGTGTTGTAAGATGGAGCTTACTTGCTTGGTCAAGACCACTTTCTTTGGTGCTTTGCTTTTGTTCATCCTCTTTTGGGTGCAAAGATCTTTTAAGACCTTGGCATAAGCCAGAATTTGCTTAATTGAATCCAAAAGTGGAAGATTGATCTTTACTTGCCTAAACACTTCGATGATTTCATTTACTTTGGTCTTTTGCTTTTCAAGAGAAATGGACTCTTTTAAGGCGTCCGGAAATGGAGCTCTTGGCTTAAAGTCTTTTTCAAGATTTTTCTTCAAAACATCTTCAACACAAGAATTATTCAAATCACTTGTCAAATCATTTTTCAACACTTTCTCACAAAGATGATCGTGCATATTCAATGAAGGAGGAATAAAATATGAAACGGGACGGGTGTCAACTTTTGGTTGCACCGGTTCACTCTCTTCATTAGAAACACCAATTCGATTGTTCACAATTTTCCCACTTCTCAAGGTCATCACCGCATTGACATGTTCAATTGTGTGACCTTCATTGGTTTCTACAACAAATTGTTGCTTTGGTGGGGCATTTAGAGGCATCTTCTCTTTCTCTCTAACATTTAAGGTACTAGCTAATTGCCCGACTTGGGTTTCTAGCTTAGCAATGGATTGAGAATGGGAATGAAGCAATTGAGTGTTTGCCTCTAGAGTACCCAAAGCAGTCAACACTTTCTCCTCAAAAGCGGGACTCCTAGAATTTCCTTGGGAGTAAGATGATTGATTGGAAAAATGAGAATTAGAAAATTGGTTTCCATGTGATGATTGAAACGAAGATCTATAACCTTGGGAACCTTGATTTTACATTGGAGGCGGAACGTACTTGCCTTGAAAACCACCTTGGGGAGGGTTTGAGCCTTCCCTTTGGCTTTTCCAAGAGAAGTTTGGATGGTTCCTCCATTTGGGATTGTAATGTGAGCCATAGGGATTATTCCCTTGGTTGACAAATGTAACATTAACTTGTTCATGATGCTCATTTTGCGCATGTTCATGGGGACAATTATGAAACCCCTCGATTCTAGAGCCACGGGTGATCAAGTCCGAGCACAGATCCGAGGGATACCAAATAATTAACATGTAAATAAGCACAGAATACAAAAGTGAAATAAGAATAAAATAATAAAACTGAAAGAATTCTAAATAAAATAAAAAAACCAAAATTATATAACTGAAATCCAATAAATCCAAAACCTCTATTAATGAAACAACTCGGGAATCCATCTAGTGGACCCCTATTAAAATCCGAAACTGAAAAGGAAACAATTGAAACAAAATCCAAACTTAAACATGGAAAGTAATCCTACGTAGTCAGAGGAATGAGTGACTGTATCTACTCTGCACGATAAAGCTTTAACCCTGGAACTGACGAACGCCTGAAAAATAAGAGTGGGTCAGACCCACGTGCAAGTTCTATCCTACTACAATTTATATAGAAACCCGATACGCAGATACATCCTAGATAGCTCAATAATAACTAAAGTAGTCCATATATGTATAATTACACACTATAGGACGCTCACTAGCCCAATAGGTTTGTCTCAGCTTGAGTAAAGATACCATGTAAATCACACATAATATGGTTATGTGTACCTAGACCTACCAGGGAACAACAACTATGTCCAGTTATCCATCCTAGGCGATATATGCACCCTAACCATGATCCTCAGACTCAAGCTTATATCACGGAGCCATAATCATAAATATATAAAGTCTGTATAAGCCTAATACAAAATATCATCCATCTGATATAGTGGCCTGACATATGTATAACAATCCATTCAGAAACCAGAGTATGTCATTCAATTGTTTATTGACCTGACACCAATATGAATAGGACTTAACCTTCGTGGTTAATCCATACCTCAACCCAGAATAGGTAGGACATAGTGTTTGAACTAATCCATCCCTAGTATGCCACCATCCCATACCGGTGCATACAATCCTCCAAACAACATAATTGATAAAACAGTAATAAGTATTCAACAACCATTCTCCAAAATATGCATAAATAAAGTTTAATACATATATGACCATATTAGGCATTCATTATAAAACTTAAAAATCATGTTCCAATCCTTTAAATTGCTGAAATAAAGCTAAGCATTTAAATCCTGTAAACAGTCCATAATTTGACATAGGTTACAACAATCCAACTACACTTATAACATGGTTGAAATATGATTAAATATTATTAAATCATATGCAAAAGATTTGCCAAGTTCCAGTAAGCAAATTAATTAACAAAATAGTATTCAACATGTAGGCCTTTCCTTAACTTCATGTTGCTACATTCCCTAATCCAATAATGTAATAATGCTTCCCAATATTTTTATAAGTCTATGGCAGTTATTTACATCATTTAGTGCAATTGAAACAGCCGTACAACCCAAAATGAGCCCTAAAATCAACTTCTGGGCGTGTCAAGGCGAAAGCAGGCTCTCACAAGTTGAGAGCCTGCTCCCAACACAAGGAAGCCAGCTCGCCACCCTTGGGAGCTGGCTCCCTCGATGTGGGAGCCAGCTCTTGCCTTGAGGGAGCTGGCTCCCTCCTTTTGGGAGCCTGCTCTCTCTCCCGTAAAAGCCATCGTCCGATTATCCTTCGTCTCTAGGGATATTCAAAGCCTCTGTAATGTTTTTATTACTTGTTCTAGGGTTCAATTAATGTCCCAAATTAATTATAAGACATTGTTATGCATCAACGACATAAGTTAAACAAAGCTTTAAACCAACGGCAGCAAGATTCCATTAGAAACTTCAATCAACCCCAACCCAGTTTAATTCAAAGCATTTAAATACAGTTCAAACATGCATAAAAAAAAATATGTTTTAACATTAATTTAAACCCTGGAGTCTACCTAGGCATGCACAGAACACAGGTTTAAGGGAAGGAGTTAGAATAAAGACTTGCCCTCAGTTTTAGCTCTGAAACCTTAAACCACCGTCTCTAAGTTTTCTGACAACTTCCTAGACTGCCATTCTACACCTCCATTGCTCTTGGTTCAACCCAGAAGCAATCCGTTCCTTCCTCCTTGAACCTCTTTGTTATTCTCTCAAGTTTCTCTCTTTGTTTCTCTCTGCCTCTCAATACGTGAATAGGGTTTGTTTGTAACCCTATACAGACGTATAATATTCTATATATAGACTTTTAAAACATAAACCCTAATCCTAATTATATTAAGAGTATGAAACGAAAAATATATAACGCCTATAGAACTAAGTCGGCTAAACCAAAAATGTGATCCTAAAAGAAAATAAACCCTAATTAAACAATTACTACAAATAAATAATTAATCTTCCACATAAACATATATTAATAAAAGAAAATAATTAAAACAAATGCTCAATTAAATAAATAATGCAATTAAATACACAATTAACCAATTAAATAAAATAAACATGCAAGTAAATAAATAAGTAAATAATCAAATCAAAAATGCAAATAAAATAATTAATTAAATACAATTAAATACCCAATTAACCAATTAAATGAAATAAATAGGCAAATAAATAAATAAGCAAATAATCAAATAAAAAATGCAAATAAAATAATTAATTAAATACCAGGACTATCCTTTAAAAATTAGGGGTATTACATTCTTCCCCTCTAACTAAAGGAATTCCGTCCTTAGAATTCGCTCTTACCTTCTTCCAATATTTCAGGAAACTACGAGTGAATGACATCCTCCCGTTCCCAAGTAGACTCAGCCTCATTGTGATGACTCCACTGAACACGTGCTAAAGGGATAACCTTATTACGAATGATTTGATCTCGACGGTCGATAATACGACACGGTGGCTCCAAATATGTTGCATCCGGCTGCAACTCAATCTCCCCAACATCGATATGCTAATACCGATCTTCATCGCGCAGAAATTTCCTCAACGTGGAAATATGAAACACATTGTGGACGCAATCCAAATTATCTAGAAGTGCCAACCGATAAGCGACAACTCTAACGCGATCCGTAATCATGAATAGACCGACAAACTGTGGGGATAACTTCCCTTTCTTACCAAAGCGCATTACTCCTTTCATAGGAGATACTTTGAGTTGAACCTGATCCCCAATCTGAAACTCCAACGCACGAGTGCGATGATCAGCATAACTCTTCTGCCGACTCTGGGCAGTGCGTATGCGATCCCTAATAAGTGCAATCTTTTTAGAGGTATCCTTAATGAACTCAAACCCAAAAATTACTCTCGCTAACCTCCATCTAACAAACAGGAGATCGACACGGTCGGCCGTACAATGCCTTAAATGGTGCCATACCAATAGTCTTCGGGAAACTATTGTTATATACAAACTCCATAAGTGGCAAATAATTCTCCCAGTGGCCCTTGAAATCAAGAACACACGAACGAAGCATATCCTCCATAATCTGATTAACCTTCCCAGTCTATCCATCAGTCTGAGGATGATAAGCAGTGCTAAGATGCAACTCTGTACCCAAAATCTGCTAAAAATTCTTCCAAAACCCTGATACAAAGCTCGAATCCTTGTCCAATATAATAGATATCGAAATGCCATGCAGCTTCACAATCTCCAAAATGTAAAGTCTCACCGACTGCTCCGAAGTGAAATCAGTGCGAATAGGAAAGAAATGAGCTGATTTAGTCAATTTATCAATGATGACCAAATGGAATTGTGATCCTTAAAAGAATTAGGCAATCCCTCCATGAAATCCATAGAAATGCTCTCCCATTTTGACTCCAGTATAGGTAGTGGCTGTAGAGCTCCTGGCAGCCGCTGATGATCAATCTTGACCATCTAATAAGTACTACATCGAGAGACAAAAATAACAATGTCCTTTTTCACACCTGCCCACCAGAATTACCGCTTCATATCCTGATACATCTTGTCTCCTCCTGGATGAAATCTCAGAATGATGAGTCTCAGTCATCATGTCCTTCCTCAAATCATCACCAGAAGGTACCACTAAATGTCCCTTGTGCCTCAAACTTCCATCAGTCCCAACATAGTAAAATGGGACCTCCCTAGACGTTATCTTTGTAATTTAGTCAATGAACTGCTGATCCGTGAGTTTCGCCCTTAAAACTTTATGAATGATAGAAGGTGTAACTACCATGCAAGCTATAAAAGCATCCGACAACTCATCCACCGTCTTTAAAGTATTCCACTTAGTAGTGAATAGAGCAGAAAGACTAGCAGCGGGTCGGCAACTGAGTGTATCTGCCACCACATTCGCTTTCCCTTGATGGTACTGTATGGAGAAATGATAGTCTATCACAAACTCTAACTATCGACGCTGTCTCATATTCAGCTCCCGCTGAGTGAACAAATACTGTAGACTTTTGTGATCACTAAATAAGCTGAAGGATTTTCCCAACAGATAATGCCTCCAAATGTGTAAGGCAAAGACCACAGCTGCCAACTCCAAATCATGTGTTGGATAATTAAGCTCATGAGGCTTAAGCTTTCGAGATCTATATGAAATCGGTCGCTCCTCCTGCATCAAAACACATCCAAGACCTTGCAAAGAAGAATCTATGTAGACAAGATACTTAATCTCGTTCTATGGAGTAGACAAAACCAGTGCAGAAGTCAACTTACACTTTAGCTCATCAAAAGCTTGATGACTGTGTTCATCCCACACAAACCTTACACCCTTTTTAGTTAGGTGAGTGAGTGGTTTCGCTATCTTTGAGAACCCCTGGATGAACCTACGATAATATCCTACCAATCTGAGAAAACTTCGAATCTCGGTAGGTGAAGTAGGCTGTCCCTACTCAGCCACTGCTGAAACCTTGGCTGGATCTACTGCTATTCCCCTTTCTGACACTATGTGACCCAAAAACTTTACTTCCCGCTGCCAAAATTCACATTTCTCGAACTTAGTATATAACTGGTGCTCACGAAGTGTCTGCAAGACTATGCGAAGATGTCTAGCATGATCATCCTCTAACTTTAAATAAATCAAAATGATAATGACAAATTGATCTAAGTAAGCCCTGAAGACTCTGTTCATTAAGTCCATAAAAACTGCTAGTGCGTTAGTCAGTCCGAAAGGTATGACACAAAAATCAAAAGAACCATATCTAGTGAGAAACGCTGTCCTTGGAACATCTTGCTCCCTAACCCGAAGTTGATGATATCCAGAACACAGATCAATCTTAGAGAAGTATGTAGCTCCCTTTAACTGATCAAAAAGATCATCAATCCTGGAAAAGGGTATTTATTGCGAATAATAACCTTATTCAACTCCCTGTAATCTATACACAGGCAAAGTGAACCATCATTTTTCTTCCCAAACAAAACTGGTGCTCCCCAGGGTGAAGTACTCCTGCGAATAAAACCCTGGCTGTGTAATTGATGAACCTGATCCCTTAGCTCTCGCATTTTCACTGGTGCCATCCTGTATGGTGCCCTAGCAATAGGCGTAGTGCCTGGAGCTAAGTCAATCACAAAGTCTATCTCTCGACTAGGTGGCAACCCTGGAATCCTTGAAAAATATCCGAAAAGTCCTGTACAATTGGTATGGTATCTAATGCCACAGTAATCTCTTCTTTCGTTTCCTCCTCCACATAGAACTAATAAGTGTTAGTAACCCCGTTAGAACGTGGCATAGTGACAATGTACATATCCTGACCAGGTATAATGAACACATTAGACCTATCAAAACAATTTACTTGGCATGACAGTGAAATAACCAATCCATCCCAAGTAACACAGCATAAATGCGTATGTCTAGGACCAATAGATTGGCTAGAAATCTGAGTCTACCAATATCTAGTGTTACAGGCCCATCACTCTTATGTAAAATGGCAGTATCACCCAAAGGTGTAGATATACCCTGAGGTCTATCGCATACTTGTATCACCACTAAACTATATCCCAAATGTTCAGAATACTCCATAGAGTAAAACACGTAAGGTAAACAAAATACTCCGTAATCTACTCACTTTTAGATTATCGCTCTATCTTGAGAATTCCTCCTTTGAAATCAAACCTACCATATTGATTTACACAAGTTCTTTTATAAACTTCTTGGTAATCATCCCATCTCAACACAATGTACTGACAAGCAAATATTTGTTTGCCTGTCCAAAAACCAATCACTCCACTGTGATAATCATTTATTATCATGACAAACACATTCAAATATAGTTTAATGCAACCACTTATGGAAGAAAACTCAAAAATCCATATGAAACACCATTGAGGTGCCAAAACCACCAGTTCACTTTATTAAGAACTTCTTAAATCATAAACCTCTAAAAGAATAATTGTTAAATATTCTTTAACATACTACTAGTGTACATGATTAAATCCGTACTACACTTTTACTAATATCTCCACTACTACTAGTAATTAAAATTACTCTTAAAAGAGCATGCATCCTTGGACTCCGGTACCCTCCCTCTTAGATGTGTCAACATCTCCTCCATTTTGATCTTCTTTGGGGTCCTCCTCTCCACTTGGCTCTGCTTCGGGCATCATCGAAGTTGTGTTAGGTCTACAGTATGGTGGCCAATCTCGCACACCAGAAACCTTCCTTGAATTATACTCCGAAACAACGTCTATTGGAAATAATTCCTTGGTCTCCAATGCTGTCTTCTTGGTCGGCCTTCGCAGGGGAATCGTCGGAGTAGTCTATTTCTTCCTTGGGTTCTTCTTTGCTTTCATCGTGGACCACATCCTTTTCCTAGTGCCAAAAATTCTGAAATTGTAGAATAAACTTGACATCAGTGCTTTCTAAACGAACTGTAAAGGAATACAACGAATCCTAAACTTAAGCTCTGAACAAGTGAATACGCTACGTGGAAGTCTTATATGATAGAATCCTAGAGACACTGAACCTAGAGTGCTCTGATACCAATTGTGATACCCCTCGATTCTAGAGCCACAGGTGATCAAGTTCGAGCAAAGATTTGAGGGATACCAAATAATTAATATGTAAATAAGCACAGAATACAAAAGTGAAATAAGAATAAAATAATAAAGTTGAAAGAATTCTAAATAAAAAAAAAACCAAAATTATATAACTAAAATCCAATAAATTCAAAACCTCCATTAATGAAACAACTCGAGAATCCATTTAGTGGACCCCTATTAAAATCTTAAACTGAAAATGAAACAATTAAAACAAAATCCAAAGCTAAACATGGAAAATAGTCCTACATAGTCGGAGGAATGAGTGACTATATCTGCTCTGCACGATCATGCTCTAACCCTGGAAATCGCACATAATGTGGTCATGTGGTCACATTAACTAAAGTAGTCCATATATGTATAATTACACACTATAGGATGCTCACTAACCCAATAGGTCTATCTCAGCCTGAGTAGAGAAACCATGCAAATCACACATAATGTGGTCATATGTACCTAGACCTACCAAGGAACAACAATTATGTCCAGTTATCCATCCTGAGCGCTATACGCAACCTAACCATGATCCTGAGACTCAAGCTCATATCACGGTACCATAATCATAAATATATAAAGTCCGTATAAGCCTAATACAAAATATCATCTATCTAATATAGTGGCCTGACATATGTATAACAATCCATCCAGAAACCAGAGTATGTCATTCAATTGTTTATTGACTGATGAGCGCTGAAAAATGCGTATTTAAACCCCTTAAGCTTAGGTATTCTGGAACCTTTATCTATCTTATTTTCCCGCTTTAGATTGATTTCCTGTTATTTCCATTTTCAGGTATTTATCCCTAAAATAAGCTAACTCAGCCAAATAACAGCAGAAATGAAGGAATTTTGGGATGAATCAAAGAAATGAGCAAAGTAGAGCAAAAGGAAGCAAAGGGTGGAATTTCAGCAACTTTGATTAATCTCAAGAAAAGTTTGATCGATCCAACTTCCATCGATCTCAGAACTTTGAGATAGATCCAGGCCATGATGTCATTTTCAGAGATCCCAAAAGTTTGATCGGTCCAACATCATTCTCTGATCGATCGAACTTTCTTGTCCTTATCCACATGACAGATCTTATCCAGCTGTACCACCCTACCAACCACTTTTGTCCTTTTCCTAAAAATATCTTCAAAATATCTCAGATTTGTTTTTATCCAAAAAGGTGCCACCATTAAAGATCGATCTAGCTTCAGTTCGATAGATCTCAGCCATGTTTGATCGATCTCACCACAAGTTCGATCGATCAAACTTCCCAAATCCCGAGAAAAATCCAAATTCTAGCTCATTAAAAGTTGTTTTATATCCAATCATTAGAGGATTATTAGTATGCAAGCCCAGCTCATTTGGGGTGATTTTTGACTTACCTATATAAGGAATATGAGCCACTTTTACACATATACACATACTTAGAGAAGATAATACTTAGTGAGGAAGCAAAGGAGATGAGGCTAGACTAGAGACACCATTGGAGACTCTTGATTAACCAAGGAGCAGATTTCTTCCATGGAGCTTGCCCTTGAGGGTTGGAGGACATCATCCATGAGTGGCTAGACATCCTCTTGGGGCTAGAGTTAGCCCTAAGCATGCTTTCTATATCTTGATTTATGTATTTTTGAGGGGATTTGTATTGTGATACTTGTCTTAACACTTTTATATATATAGATCTTGTTTATTCAATGATTTATGTTGTTTAATGCTTCCAATTAATCATTTCATTCTATCCATATGTCTACGTATGCTAGAATAGATGTTCATGTGTTTGTTTCTATTTCTTGTGTTATTGATGTATGTCTATGTGTATTAATGCGATAGATCTAGAGATTGTCAAGACATATTACTTAATGGAATGTTCTTGTGGTTTATTTGATGGTTCATACTCATTTCTTGATGGATTGTACCTCTCCTTCAGTTTAATTAGTTTAATTTCATATCATTAGCTTAGTTGTAGTGTAGGTTTTAAATGGGAGGACAATCCATGCTTGTTGTTGATGTTCCATACTTATGAAAGCAAGTAACATATTTCTCTAACCTTGTGATGTGTTGGATTGTGAGCTTAAAGATGGGATTAATGGCTTAATTTGATATGTTGTGCTATCCACCATGTTGTTTAGACAATATATGCTTAATTTGTCATCCATGCTTGTTGGAACAACCACACACACACACTTTATTGCAATACATGTTTTTCCCCTCATTAATCATTCATTAAAGGTATAGAAAAGCTATGCTTAGTGGTGATCTCTAAACCCCAAGATCTCTTTCTCTCTTTCATTCTCTTAATTGCATTATTGTTTACTTTAGTTCAATTCGCATCTAGTTTAATTCAACCAACCAACCACTATTTTGATCATTCGACCTACTAACCCTAATCTTGATTCCTCAACTTAGTATGACCCTCAATCCCTTGGGATGATTCCTTTTCACTCATACTACATAGTATAGGTGTTAAGCGGTTTATAAATTTAAAGTATGATGCCTACTTCACACTAATTTCCAAACTCAAAGTGTTGTGCATTATTTTGTGCACACGCTCGGGAAGACACCATTGACCTGACACCAATATGAGTAGGACTTAACCTTCATGGTTAATCCATACCTCAACCCAGAATAGGTAGGACATAGTGTTTGAATTAATCCATTCCTAGTATGCCACCGTCCCGTACCGGTGCATACAATCCTCCAACATACTGGTGCATATAATTCTCCAAATAACATAATTGATAAAACAGTAATAAGTATTCATCAACCATTCTCCAAGATATGCATAAATAAAT
Source organism: Cornus florida (assembly GCF_030987335.1). Classification (NCBI taxonomy): domain Eukaryota; kingdom Viridiplantae; phylum Streptophyta; class Magnoliopsida; order Cornales; family Cornaceae; genus Cornus; species Cornus florida. Next base: position 71,702,381 of record NW_026775577.1, read on the forward strand.
TTTAATACATATATGACCATATTAGGCATTCATTATAACACCTAAAAATCTTGTTCTAATCCTTTAAATTGCTAAAATAAAGCTAAGCATTTAAATCCTCCAAACAGTCTATAAATTGATGCAGTTTATAACAAATTAAATATCAATTTAATCTAATCCAAGCATAGTTAATTATAGATAATCCACTACACTTATAACATGGTTGAAATATGATTAAATATTTTTAAATCATATGCAAAAGATTTGCTAAGTTCCAGTAAGCAAATTAATTAACAAAATAGTATTCAACATGTAGGCTTTTTCTTAACTTCATGTTGCTCCATTCCCTAATCCAATAATGTAATAATGCTTCCCAATATTTTTATAAGTCCATAGCAGTTAGTTACATCATTCAGTGCAATTTAAACAGCTTTAGAAAACCCCGTACAGCCCAAACAGAGCCTTAAAATCAACTTCTAGGCGTTTTAGGGCGAGAGCAGGCTCTCACAAGTTGAGAGCTTGCTCCCAACACATGGGAGCCGGCTCCCCACCCTTGGGAGCCGGCTTTAAGGAGCTGGGAGCCGGCTCCCTCCATGTGGGAGCTGGCTTTTGCCTTGAGGGAGTTGGTTCCCTGCTTTTGGGAGCCTGCTCTCTCACCTTTAAGAGCAATCGTTCGATTTTCCTTCGTCTTCTTTGCCTCCGGTGATGTTCAAAGCCTCTATAATGTTTTTATTACTTGTTCTAGGGTTCAATCAATGTCCCAAATTAATTAAAAGACATTGTTATGCATTAACGACATAAGTTAAAAAAAGCTTTAAACCAACGGCAGCAAGATTCCATTAGAAACTTCAATTAACGCCAACCAAGTTTAATTTAAAGCATTTAAATACAGTTCAAACATGCATAAAAAAAATATGTTTTAATATTAATTTAAACCTTGAAGTCTACCTAGGCATGCACAGAACATAGGTTTAAGGGAATGAGTTAGAATAGAGACTTGCCTTCAGTGTTAGCTCTGAAACCTTAAACCATCGTCTCTGAGTTTTTTGAGAACTTCCTAGACTGCTGTTTTACACCTCCGTTGCTCTTGGTTTGGCCTAGAAGCAATCCATTCCTTCCTCCTTGAACCTCTTTGTTATTCTCTCAAGTTTCTCTTTCTGTTTCTCTCTGCCTCTCAATACGTGAATAAGGTTTGTTTGTAACCCTATACAGATGTATAATGTTCTATGTCGGCTAAACCAAAAACGTGATCCTAAAAGAAAATAAACCCTAATTAAACAATTACTGCAAATAAATAATTAATCTTCCACATAAGCATATATTAATAAAAGAAAATAATTAAAACAAATGCTCAATTAAATAAACAATTAAACAAATAATGCAATTAAATACACAATTAACCAATTAAATAAATAAATAGGCAAATAAATAAATAAGCAAATAATCAAATCAAAAATGCAAATAAAGTAATTAATTAAATACAATTAAATACCCAATTAACCAATTAAATGAAATAAACAGGCAAATAAATAAATAAGTAAATAATCAAATCAAAAATGCAAATACAATAATTAATTAATACTAGGAGTATCCTTTAAAAATTAAGGGTATCACAATAATTGGAAGTAGTATGTAAGACACGAGAACAAGTCATACAAGATTCATTAGATGCATAATGAACATGATTAGGGGAGGAAGACATTTGATTTACCGAATTATGGTTGACCAAAAATTAATCAAACCTTTGAGTTAAGGATTTCTCCTCGGCAGCTATGTCATTTGAATTATCAACTTGATATAGGCCGACATTCTTCCTTCCACCTAGAATTCTACCATTTTTAGAGGACAAAGATCTATGCAAGGAGTTTCCTCTCATACTTTCATACAATTGCCAAACATCATTCTTATGTATATCAAGGTAAGAACCACCCATAGATGCCTCTACCATTCCTTTTTGATTATTCGGCAAACTTTCGAAGAAGCACTGGACTAATTGTCACTTAGGAATGTCATGATGTGGATACTTCCTAAGCAAGTCATTAAATCTTTCCCATGCCTCATGAAATAATTCCTCTTCCCATTGAGAAAATTCACGAATGGAAGTTCTCATAGCATTGGTCTTTGATACCGGGTAGTATTTCTTCAAGAACTTTTGTTGCATTTCTGCCCAAGAAGTTATCGAAAAAGGCTTAAGATTGTTGAACCAATATTTTGCCTTATCTTTAAGGGTAAACGGAAAAAGTTTGAGTTTTAACAGTTCTTCTGGCATGTCCATGTATTTCACGGTGGAACACACTTCAAGAAACTCATCCAAATGCTTGTATGTATTTCACTTAGAAGTCCATGATAGTTAGGAAACATTTAAATGGTTTGCGGTTTAATCTCATAGTGATGTTTTCTAAATGGGGGCAATTGAATGCATGTCGGTGAATTGTATTCATTTGGGACATAATAATCACGCAAAGTAATAAGAGGATTCCCAACCGGTGGTGCTAAACGAACACCGTGATTAGCTTGAACTATGGGCGTTTGTGGAGAAAAAATTGGCCGAGGCATTGCCAATGGAATTTGACCTTGTTGTTGTGGTGGGATGAATGGTCTAGGCATGTCTAATGGTACTTGATTGTTGTCATGATGCACATTAGGGTGGAGGATGCCTTGTTGGTCTATGTGACCAAGGTCCTCCACATGGTCGTCATATTGCTCGTCCATTGATGAAATGGAGTGATGAGAATTACCTCTTCCCCTAGGATTACGAACAATGGATTCAAGATTCAAATTAGGAGGGACAAGAGTAGGATTTAATGACCTACGACCATGCATGCACTAACAAAATAAATAACAAGTAATCAATCAAATGGCAATCACTTTGCCCCCAGAACAAATCAATTAACGAACATCCTCCACATACATTGATCCCATGCTCCCATGCTTGAACAATATGCAAAGAAAGTAAATTGCCTCCACGCGGGCTCACGATCTATCAAGAATTTAAGAACTTGCCACCACACGGGCCGGCGATTTAACTAGAGATTGAGTTAGAAAGATCTCACAAAGGGTCCTTAAGCAACTTCAATTCATTTTTCAATTTTTGCTTAGCTTGCAATTTTTAGATTTTAGCCCTTTTTATGCTTAGCTTAGCTCTTTGCTTTTCAATTCTCCCTTGCTTGACTTCCTTTGCTCAATTCACCTAGCCAATCAAGGACAAACACAATAAGTAACTAAAAAGAAAATAAAGTAAAAACATGATCAAAAGAGTACTAATTCCTAATTGTTTCCAAAATACGGCGTTGCCAAATCAATCCCCGGTAACGGCACCAAAATTTGACGAGCCCCTTCCTATGTGTTTAGAAAGTGAACTTTTTAATGCGAGAGGTCGCTTCACAAGGTCAAAATATGATTATGGTTTAAGAAGACTTTCTAGTCAAATTTACATTTATAAAACCACTACAATAACTAATGAAGTATAGCGAGTAGGGATCGTCCACAGAGATTATACGTGTTGGAATTTAATTTCGACTCTAATGTACCAATTGATTGCAAAGAGAGAGATTGGTTGATTAAACTAAGATGTAATGAAATTAAAATGCAAGTAAAGTAAACTAGTGAGAGATAGGGATTTAAGAGGTATGAAAAGAGGTCTTAGGGTGTTGGAATCACCACTAAGATCATGTAATTAACCACTTGCTTTCCATTAATAAGGAATACATTGTAACAATTAAGATATGGCCACAAACAAAAAAAAACAATTTGCATATAAAAGTGTGAACCATCTAATGCAAAAGTGGATTGTCTACCTAACCAACAAGTAAACTAAGTGTAGAATAACCCGCTAAGACAAAAGGCATAATCCATCAATTAGTTAACAAATGGGTCTAATGAGAGCAAACATCAATTTAGAGAATCATGGAATTTACAATAATAAGTGTGGAGTATCAAATCAAGCATAGATTGTCTACCTACCTACAAAAATGAATTAAATTGTAGAACAACCCATCAAGTGTAAGTATAATCCATCAAATTAGTTGACAAACCCATTCAATGAAAACCCATGCTTAGCCATCACTAAATCCTTAATTAATCACGCATAGGCATGCAACCAACATAGAGAATCTAGTGTAGAGATCAATTCCCAAATAATCACACCTAAGACAACATGTAATTAAAATAGAGAATCATGAGGAAGAATTAAATTAACAATCACAAGGTTAAGCACTAATCACAACAATATATATATATATATATATATATATATATAAATCCCCAAAAATAAAAATACAAGGGTTTAGATTACACAAGACTTAGGACTCATCCAAGCCTTAAGTGTAGATCTAACCAATCATGGAGGAGGTGGATGTGGTCATGAAACCCTCAAGGGCAAGCTCCAAACATGGCTCCATCTTCTTCTTACTCTTTTTCTTCTTCTTCTTTGAAGCTCTAGAGAGAGCGAGTATGTGGATTTAGAGATGTGTTCTTGAGATGTGCTTCCACTTCCCTCTTTTCTTCTAACCCTAATCTCTAACTTTCTGGAGAGAGAAACTAATGAAAATATAGAAATTACAATGAAATATATGAATCTCCCTACAAAAATGGTTCAATCCCTCATATATACATGGCTTTGAGAGCCCAAAAATGTGAGAACTCGGCCCTAGGATCTCCCCTTTAAAGCATATCCCGAGTTGGTTTGAAATGAGCTTTAGATCTACTTTTTAATAACTTTTGCGAACAGTTTGATCGATCAGACTACTCTTCGATTGATCTAAAGTGATCAATCAGGAATTCGATCAATCTGGTGTGATCGATCAGACTTGGAAGTTTTCAGCATCAGCCTCCTTTTTGCTCAGATCAGCCTCCTTTTGCTCTAGATTCTCACCAAGACTTAGTTTAACTCCAAAAAGGCCTTAAGAAACCATTTTTAGCCTGTTTTAACTTTATTGAGCAGAAAAGGGAAATGACACGAAATTAGTCTAAAATAGGAAACTAAGATAGATAAAGGTCCTAGAACACTCAAGCTTAAGGGGTTTAAATGCGCACTTTTCAGCACTCATCATATACACCTCCAAAGAGTATCAAAAGGTGCAGTTAAGTGTATATTAGATAGTTTGAACAATAAATACATGTTTTGACAAAATGAACCAAAATGGAGCATGATATGCTAACAAGTGCATATTCTAATATGGCAAAAATGCTCCAAGTAGTCAAACAAGCCCAAGAGTGTTGTGCATCCCACAATAATGCTTCTTTACTTGAAAAACAACCCGGTAACTTTGGGGTGAGTAAACAAGTTTACTCGTAGGAAATGAGCATGCATAAACGTTACTTTATATAACTTTACAATTTGATGTAAATCAATTCATAATGTTAAATCGACATTGGAACTTCCAACACAGCACAATACAATGCAAACTCACATGGTTATCAACTTGGAATTTAAAGTGCGAAATCAAACCAAAGTGGATACTTGGATATCGCCCGGATTAAAATCGTACTCTTAGGATCACTTTAGGGCTACTAACACATGGGTACCTTCCCCTAGTGCGCACTATGGTGTAGGGAGCTCTCTATCTCCCGTACTAGAACCAAGTCCTAGCCAAGTCAAGTTCTTGATGATATCCCAAGTTTCCAAAATCAACAAGTTGAGCAACAAGTCATGATATATGATAAAAACACAAAAGTTCATTGAAATACATGACTAAATCATTAGAACAATAAAATAGAAATTAATTAAGCTAATTAATTAATTTCTCTAGATTTCAAGGGTTATTCAAATGATCCCAAATTAATATATAACAAGGAGTAAGTCATGGCCATGCCATGTATCAAGTCTAAAATGGAATACAAGCATGGTACAATCAAGTAGAATTTAAATCAATTTAAATTAATTAAATCTCTAGATTTAAAAGCTCATTTAAATCATGCCGACTTAATATACAATAAAGATTAAGTCATGGCCATGCCATATACCAAGTCTAAAGTGAGTTATATGTAAGCTACTATTAATCATTAATTTCTCAAATTAGTAAAAGTCATGCATACAACTTATACATCACTACAAAGCAATTAATTCACCTAGATAATGATGAGCGCTGAAAAATGCGTATTTAAACCCCTTAAGCTTAGGCATTCTAGCACCTTTATCTATCTTACTTTACCGTTTTAGATTGATTTCGTATTATTTCCATTTTCAGGCACTTATCCCAAAAATAAGCTAACTCAGCCAAATAACTCTCTCTGATAATGCTTTTAGGATGAGACTCTTCTAATTTTCTCTCAAGGACAAAGCTAGAACTTGGTTGCACTCCATACCTTATAATTCCAAGCACATGGGATAAGTTGTAATAAGAGTTCTTAAAAAAATACTACACTGTGGGTAAAACCACACAAATGTGAAGAGAGATTATGGCGTTCTCCCAAATCCCGAGTGAACAACTTTATGCTACTTAGGAGAGATACAATGATCTTCTGAGAAAGTGTCCACACCATGATATTGCTAAATAACATTTGGTGCAAATCTTATATGATGGATTACATGTAATGACCTTGTCTTTTTCCTTCCTTTTTTTTTTTTTTTTTTTTTGCTCAGATTTTCACGGATATTTTTTTTTTTTTTTTTTTCTATTGATCTCTTCCTTTCTGAGTTCAGTTCCTCGTCGCTTAGTGTCATCTCGAGTGCTCAGAAATGGTTTCTGAGACTCTTTTCTTTGGATTAACAACTTCCTTGAGGACCGAGTTATTTTCATATTTTCAATTTTTGGACACTATTCACTTTTCGTCCTTTTTCCTATTTCGTCATTTTCCTTATTTTATCTTTTCCCCATTTGTCACATTGTTGGCATAACCACACTTCTTGTGTTCGGAGTTGGTTTTTGACTTCACGTATCTTCATCCTAAGTGGTTTCCACGAAATACGTATCTTTACTTTTGTAAGAAAGTACTTTGGTTGCCCCCAGTGTCCATAGGGGCATGGATGCATATAATTTCAGAATCTTTTTCTTTTCTTGGGGTATTTTTCGTAAATATCTTTTGAAGATATTTTATTTCAGGGGTTTTTAAGAAAATATTTTTTGAAAATATTTTCATTCTGGGCCATTAGTGCAGTTTCACTTTTTGGAGGGGCCATTGTGCAATTAACGAAAGTTATTGCAAAATGTATCTTTTGAGCCTACATCCTCATACGGGATTCATTTTCACTTTTCGTCGATTCAAGTACTCAAAGAATTTCCTTCTGGTTGTTTTTATCCAGTTTCAGGGTTTCTGTCACCGGTTGCCGCCGAACTTGTTTAAGATAAAACTTTCTGTTCGGGACTCAGTTTTTGACTCCAATTCTTCTCTTGTTCATATTTTCTCATTTTGGTTCTTTTTCGTTCACGGAGTTTTGCCATTTGAGACCGTCTGCTCAAATTCCACTTTTCCGGACCCGGCGGGGCCCTTTCGGGGCACTTTTAGGTTTTTTCTATAAATAGGAGATCTTAAGAGGAAAAATCAGATTTTTCTCTTTCTCACCTCCCTCTTGGCCGGCAGCCATGGTAGCCAAGGGGCTTCCGCCTTTCTTCTTCATTTTCTGACCATTTCCCTTTGATAAAAAGGTGTAGTGCCTTAGCGTTTTATGTTCGCCTTGCCGTACTCTACCTTTCCCCCTTATTAGACTTCATTTTTGGTCATTTCTTGAGTTCGGGTTTGAGTTCAAGTTGTGATTTTAATGGGGCTTCCTTGGGGGTTATGTTCATCGTGTTGTCCCCGACAAAACCTAGAAGTTTCGTCGGTTCGGAGCGATTTCATTTTGGTGGGGATTTGAGATTTCATCTCAAATGGAGGTAGGGGGTGTTATAATTTCATATTTTTGTTGTCTTGCATGTTTTTGATGCTTATACAACTTGTATGCATGCTTTTGTTCATAATCTAGAATTTTATTTAATTATTTTCTATGGTTGAGGTTTAATTCTCATGATGATGTATAACTTAGAATTAAATTGTGGCATGCTAGAAAATTATACTTTGATATGTTGTTTAATATATATTAAATTTAGATTATTTGAGTAAGGATTGCACCTTCTATTTAATAATTTTCTTTTGTGAAAGATTAATTGTCATGATCGTACCTCGCATGAAATTAAGTTGTGATATGCTTTTAAATTAAGTCTTAGCATGTTCTTCAACATACTTTAATTTGAGAGCATTTGGATGAGTATGAAAATCTAGAGATTTTGATTAAAAGCATTAATTAAAATATGTTTCAAAGGTTCCATTGGCTTACTTGTTGTTTTAACTTGATAATTATGATGACTAGGACATGTGCACTAGCATATATTAATTTGGGACCATTTAGAGTTGATTTGGAAATTAGAGATTTAATTATCATGATTTAATTAAATTCTATGTCATTGTTCCATGGATTTTAATTATGTTGTAGAAGTTGTTTCTATATTTAAATCATGGATTTGGACTTGTTGTATAGTCACTTGGTCATGTTTTAAGCATTGAGTACATTGTTGTTAAATTTATATTCATGAGAACATGTTTTTTTTGTGGAATATATTATTGCCTTGTGTAATGATTTGCACACTTTGTAATTAACATTATGTATGTCATTTTAGAATTGAAACTCTTAGGCATGAATTGTGTGGTTTCAACCTACTTGCGCATGGAGGGTGTTTTCATACATTATATAAATTATGTATAAGTTGTGAACTTATTTGGTTTATTTTGGAGTCTTGGGACATTGTTTTTATAAGTGACATGGCTAGAGTTTGGCTCTAGTGCGGGAGCTATAAGTTCTCCCTAATTGAGATAGTGCGCACTAGGGTGGTCTTCCCAGCGGGTTAATGCATGGAATAACCATTTTGTTCTTGGTTTAGTCCAAGACGTGATGTCCAAGTCTTCCACTATTTGATTTCGCATTCAATTCCAAGTTAACAATCATGTTTAATTGTGACTTGTGGTTTTGGCTATTGGCGATTTGATGTTGTTAAGTATATCCATACTAAATTATTATATTTAGTTATTTTCACACTTTTAGATTTTAAGTTGATAACTTAGAGAATCTATGATTTTATGTGTGGTTTTAGAATTCTAATTGTACTAAATTGTTATATTTAGTTGTTATTGCATTTTAGATTTCAAGATGGTAACTTTGAGAATCCATGTCTTGATGTTTTGTATAGCATGCACCTATGTTGTTGAAATTGCATAAAGGATGTGTTTTATGCTCGAAATGATTTAAGGTAGCTTAGGATGCTCCCTGAGTCTCACCTTTGACATAGACACTAGGTGGCATGACCCTTTTGAAGTGTTTTATGTTATTATAAAAATCTATAAAGAAATTGAGTCGATGCATGCTCATTCTCTACGAGTAAACTTGTTTACTCACCCCGAAGTTGCTGGGGGATTTGTTCAAGTACAGGATTCAAGATTGGAGATTTGCACTTGCCTTGGGTGATTCATAGATGTGAAGCTTCTTTTAAAGTATTCTTGTTCACATGCAAGTGTTAGCATGTTTATGTTTCACTTTTAACGTTGTAATACTTAGTTAGCTGCAGTTATGTCATTTTTGTCTTATAACATGTAAAGTGTACTTGGATACACTATTTGGAACCTAATTGATATGTATGATATGAGGCCAAGGGCCACCAACTTTAAAGTTCAAGCGTATGTATTTAAATTTCAGGTTTTGCATTTGAAATGTACTTTCATCAACCTTTAAGGTTTGGCATGTAAATTGGAGTAAATGTCATGTAATGAGGCCATGGGTCATTGTAACATATTTCAATATATAAAGTACACTTGCGAGCATGCTTGTTTTGCTTAAAATCATGTTTTTGGTCCACATTCATGTTGGGGTTTGAGGCTTGGGTGAAGCTTCAACAAATTTTGTTCATAGCAGGCCATTCAGCAGCCTTTCAAGGAGTTTCGGTCGACCGAAACTCCAGTTCGGTCGACCGATGGCCTATTTTGGCCTACTGAACCATCCTCCCCTCAAAAACCTGCCTTTAGAAATGTTTTTGTGAGTTTTGGTCGACCAAAACTCACCCTACCTCTATTTCGGTCGACCGAAATAGCCCACATTTTCATAGCTCTTCCGTTTTGCTTCAGCACTGAAGTTCCAACTTCAAACGGCCATATCTCCTTCGTTTCTAATCCAAATGGGTGATTCTTGAGCCTAAATTCATGGATTTTGAGTCATATTTCTAATGGTACCAATGATATTTTCAGATTAAAATCACAGTGGGAGTTATTCATGTTTTAGTGAGAGGGTGTCAGTTTTTGCTTAAATCGGGAAAAGGGCATTTTGTGGAATTCTTGGCCAATGTTCTTGGAACTTCTTGGAATGTTGTGAAATGACTAGATTAGGTTTTATTCACCATGTTTGACTTGTTTAGAGTCAGTTCTCTCATTTTATTTGTGATTTGACCATTTTGCCCCTTGGTTAATAGATTTACCCGTTTTGATCTTTGTTTCTGCTTTTGCTTTCTTTAAGTCCCATGATCTCATCAAAGGTCACATTTGTGTCTTAGGAGTGATTCCTATCTCTTAAGACCTTGGTTTATCATTTGCTTCCGCATTTCGGATCTATTGTCGAATTAACTTTCGGTTCCTCACTGACGCACCAGGGGTAGAAAACTTAGGCCGTCACAAGTGGTATCAGAGCTCCTAGGTTCGAAAGCCTTAGGTCAACTAGTTTTGGGTGCATATCATGCTTGTGTTGCCATGCTCTTTGTATTTATATGCTTCATGATAACATATTTTGGTTTGATAACATGTGTATGTGCTTGTGTGCTATATGTGGTATGCCATTTGTTTAGCATGATTTAAATTATATGTAAAGAACATGACATATGATGTATACTAGATTTGATTTTTATATGCATAATCGTTTTGCACATTTGGCAGGACTTGGGATTAGTCATAGGATGTTTGAGTTGAGGTTGAGCTGTTTGGTGAGTTTACACTTAGTGTAATGGTTGGTGTGTTTGGTTTTGTTTAGGCACTCTTCCTTGAGGTTAATGGTAATTGTAGTCATAGTTTCATGATAGTGTAAGTTGTTGTCGACCTAGCATTGGTTGAGGTAGGTGGTGAGACACCTTTTGTTTAGGCTCTCGTGGGGTGAGTCATTTGGTGTTACCGTAGTGCTGGATCTGTTGATTTTGAGCCATGATGAGGTTATGGACCTCTTAGGATCCTTGGTTGGTCGGCATGATTCCTTTGGGATTGTAATTTTTGTGGGTGGGTGCATGGCACTGTCATGCTACCGTACTGGCGAGCTACAAGTGCAGTTCGGTTGGAATCAATGTTGGTTTTGTTTTGATAGGTGTTATCCTTTTGATCGATGATGATGATGGTTGTTTTGGGGGTTGTTGTTGGTATAGCTATAGTTGCCATTTTCTTGAGTTCTCCTTGCTTGATGATGTTTTTGGGATTGAGTCGATTGATTGATGTTCGGGTAGAGAGAGCATTGCACTGTTAGTGTCACTTGTAGTGTCACCTCTCGATTTGGAGATGGATTGTTAGAGTCTTACCATTGTGATAGGGGCTTACATTTTTTTTGAGACAAGTTGTTGTCGCGTTGGTTTTTGGAGTCAGTTTATGGCTAGGACTGGTCTTTCCTTTTACCTAGACACACTAGGACACGATGTCCATAGGGTTCATTGTTGCATCATTTTTATTTTCTGCAGTTTCGTTTAGCACCATGTTAGTAGTATTATTTGTGATATTGTAATGCATGAGTAGGTGGAAGTGTGTCCACATTTGTTTTCCTGTTATGTGGCATTAGCATGCCTTCCTTATATGCTTAGAGATGCCATGTTGTTACTGTACTTTAGTGATATAATTTTGTGCTTACGTGGAGACGTGCTGCATGTACCCTTGATTTTGTCTATGTGAGTAGATTTACCTTCTTGGTAGTTTCATTCCTCGTCATATGCATGACTTCCATGTTCAGTTTTCCCTTTTATTTCCTTTGGTCACACGTGGTGTACATGCGGGTTTCCATGATGGTTTCGTTGTGAAATTCCTTGTAGAGGAGTTGTCACATTTGTTTTATCTTGAGCTATCCACTTCGTTAAGGTGGGAAGAATGCTCCATTTTCTTGTTTGTCGTGTTGACACTTGTGGGGGAAAAGGGTTTCTCCTCTTTCCTTGATTCGTGTTAGGGACTTTACAAGGAGTGAGCCTCTTCTCTTCGTTGCGTTGTGCACAACTTTGGGGTTGGCTGGTCCGTGAGGATCACCATTGTTATCTTGAGTCCTTGGTGTGGATTTGATTGTTTTTGGTCCACTTACTTCCGTATAGGGGTGAGGTCTTTGACCTTGTTGTCTTTCGTTTCAGAGATGGAGTTGTGGTGTTATCCTTCTTAAAACTGATGGTTCCCCTTCTTTTATGTCTTCCCTTGGGGATTTTTTGCCGTGGTGGTTGACGGAGTTGTGGTGCTCAAAGTGAGTTGATTGGTGTGAGATCATTTTACGGGGACTTGTGTCCATATCATTGAGGATTTGTTTGATTCGTGAGGTGAGGTCGATGATCTTTTGAGAATGTCTTTTGGAGACTTGCTTTGGTTTGGGAGACCTTGAGGTGGTTGAATCTTAGGAGAAGTTTTGGAGGATCGCTGTTGGATATGGCTTGTTTGTGCAGTTTTCTCATCCTAGTTATGACTAGGCGTAGTTTTGAGGAATTGTAGTTTCGATGATTGGTTGTGGATTGAAATTGAGGAATTTTGATTTAGCTTAGTGTGGCCAAGCACGATTTTGAGAGACTCGTTTTGTGACCTCATTCGTCAAGCTTATGATATGTGAGCCACGTAGTGGACTTGTATTTTGAGGATTTAGTTATCCATGATAGGAATGAGGATCCGATCCTTGAATTAAGGTGATTGGTCTTGTAGTTGATCTGTTTCAGGGAGATATGTAGGACTTTCAATGAAATATCTTATAATGAGGTTCATCTTGCTTCCTGGAGGTTTTGATTTGCTTGTCAGGCTTTAGATTCCTGATTGATGTTGTGGATAGTAGTGCTTTGACACGTTGGAGTTGTTGGTTCTGTTGTATTGAGAATTTGAGGCCCTAAGCATAGCAGTACCTATAACATTGTTGTCAGAGTTCGGGATTGACCGGGATGGTCCGGCCGGATATCTTTGGACCATATCCCAACTCTCACAAAATGTTGGTCTCTGTAGTACTTTTAGTAATGATCATTTTTGAGGTTAATGTCATTTTTGTCAAGAGTTTCATGGGTAGACCTAGTGGGGGCAGGTTATGAACTAGTGCCTTATACTGTCATGCTACCGTACAAGTTGTGTGATGTGGGCGAGTGCTAGCTACCGTCAATGCTACCTTACTGACAAGCAAGTGTGGGCGGGCACTAGGCATTGTCATTGCTACCACACATTTGAGTACGTCGTGGGCGAGTTCTAGTCGCTATTCGTACTGCCATGTCATCTTTGTCCAGTACCTTGATTTGATACGTGGTTATCTTGGAGTTCTTTTGGTGATTGTTTTTGGATCGGTATGATAGTTCATCTGGAGGGATGCTTACGGTTCTTGTTTTCTGTTCTTTTATCTGACCTTGGGTTTTGTGTGTGAGTTCTGACTTGTCGTGAGGCCATATGGTCATTTTTCCTCTGAGAGGTTGTCTTGTCATGAGCACATGGGTGCAAATGACACTGGTTTGTGGATTTCCTTTCAGTTTTGAGGTCGCTCGTGTAGCGTGTTGTGTGGGATACTCGGAGATGTACTTCGTAGTTATCCTGGTTTCGCCTTTTGTTTTGTTGGGGCAGGATTTCAAGGACGAAATCCCTTTAAGGTGGGAAGGTTGTAATAACCTGGTCTTTTTCCTTCCTTTCTTTTTTCTCAGATTTTCACGGATATTTTTTTTTCCGTTGATCTTTTCCTTTCTGAGTTCAGTTCCTCATCGCTTAGTGTCATCTCGAGTGCTCGAAAATGGTTTCTGAGACTCTTTTCTTTGGATTGACAATTTCCTTTGAGGACCGAATCATTTCCATATTTTCACTTTTTGGACACTATTCATTTTTCGTCCTTTTTCCTATTCGTCATTTTCCCTATTTTGTCTTTTCCCCATTTGTCACATTGTTGGCATAACCACACTTCTTGTGTTCGGAGTTGGTTTTTGACTTCACGTATCTTCATTCTAAATGGTTTCCACGAAATACTTATCTTTACTTTTGTAAGAAGTACTCTAGTTACCCCCGATGTCCATAGGGGCATGGATGCCTAGTTTTTCAGAATCTTTTTCTTTTCTTGAGGTGTTTTTCATAAATATCTTTTGAAGATATTTTATTTCAGGGGTTTTTTAGAAAATATTTTTTTAAGATATTTTCATTCTGGGCCATTAATGCAGTTTTCACTTTTTGGAGGGGCCATTGTGCAATTAACGAAAGTTATTGCAAAATATATCGTTTTGAACCTGGATCCTTGTACGGGATTTATTTTCACTTTCCGTCGAGTAACGTATTCATAGAATTTCCTTCTAGTTGTTTTTCTCTAGTTTCAGGGTTTCTGGCACCGGTTACCGCTGAACTTGTTTGGGGCATAACTTTTTGCTCGGGACTCGATTTTTGATGCCGTTTCTTCCGTTGTTCATATTTTCTCATTTTGGTTCTTTTTTTAGTCACATAGCTTTGCCGTTTGAGTGCGTCTGCTCAAATTCCACTTTTCCAGACCCAACGGGGCCCTTTCGGGGCACTTTTAGGTTTTTTTTTCTATAAATAAGAGGTCTTAAGAGGAAAAATCAGATTTTTCTCTCTCTCTCCTCTCTCTTGGCTGGCAGCCATGGAAGCTAAGGGGCAGCCACCTTCCTTCTTCATTTTTTGGCCACTTCCCTTTGATAAAAAGGTGTAGTGCCTCAGCGTTTTATGTTCGCCTTGCCGTACTCTACCTTTCCCCCTTATTAGAGTTCATTTTTGGCTATTTCTTGAGTTCGGGTTTGAGGTCAAGTTATGATTTTGATGGGGCTTCCTTGGGGGTTATGTTTATCATGTTGTCCTCGACAAAACCTAGAAGTTTCGTCGGATTCGGAGCAGTTTCATTTTGGTGGGGGTTTGAGATTTCATCTCAAATGGAGGTAGGGGGTGTTATAATTTCATATTTCTGTTGTCTTGCATGTTTTTGATGCTTATGCAACTTGTATGCATGCTTTTGTTCATAATCTAGAATTTAATTTAATTATTTTCTATGGTTAAGGTTTAATTCTCATGATGATGTCTAACTTAGAATTAAATTGTGGCATGCTAGAAAATTATACTTAGATATGTTGGTTAATATATATTAAATTCAGATTATTTGAATAAGGATTGCACCTTTTATTTAATATTTTTCTTTTGTAAAAGATTAATTATCATGGTCGTACCTTGCATGAAATTAAGTTGTGATATGCTTTTAAATTAATTCTTGGCATGTTCTTCAACATACTTTAATTTGAGAGCATTTGGATGAGTATTAAAATCTAGAGATTTTGATTAAAAGCATTAATTAAAATATGTTTCAAAGGTTCCATTGGCTTACTTGTGTTTTAACTTGATAATTATGATGACTAGGACATATGCACTAGCATTTATTAATTTGGGACCATTTAGAGTTGATTTGGAAATTAGAGATTTAATTATCATGATTTAATTAAATTCTATGTCATTGTTCCATGGATTTTAATTATGTTGTAGAAGTTATTTCTATATTTAAATCATGGATATGGACTTGTTATGTAGTCACTAGGTTATGTTTTAAGCATTGAGTACATTGTTGTTAAATTTATATTCATGAGAACATGTTTTCGTTATGGAATATATTATTGCCTTGTGTAATGATTTGCACACTTTGTAATTGACATTATGTATGTCATTTTATAATTGAAACTCTAAGGCATGAATTGTGTGGTTTCAACCTACTTGTGCATGGAGGGTGTTTTCATACATTATATAAATTATGTATAAGTTGTGAACTTATTCGGTTTATTCTGGAGTCTTAGGACATTGTTGTTACAAGTGACATGGCTAGAGTTTGGCTCTAGTGCGGGAGGTATGAGCTCTCCCCAATTGAGATAGTGCGCACTAGGGTGATCTTCCCAACGGGTTAATGCCCGGAATAACCATTTTGTTCTTGGTTTAGTTCGAGACGTGATGTCCAAGTCTTCACTATTTGATTTCGCATTCAATTCCAAGTTGATGATCATGTTTAATTGTGACTTTTGGTTTTGGCTATTGGCGATTTGATGTTGTTAAGTACATCCATACTAAATTGTTATATTTAGTTGTTTTCACACTTTTAGATTTCAAGTTGATAACTTAGAGAATCTATGTATTGATGTGTGGTTTTAGAAATTCTAATTGTTTTAAATTGTTATATTTAGTTGTTATTGCATTTTAGATTTCAAGATGGTAACAAGATGTATTGATGTTTTGTATAGCATGCACCTATGTTGTTGAAATTGCATAAAGGATGTGTTTTATGCTAGAAATCATTTAAGGTAGCTTAGGATGCTCCTTGAGTCTCACCTTTGACATATACGCTAGGTGGCATGACCCTTTTGAAGTGTTTCATGTTGTTATAAAAATATATAAAGAAATCGAGTCGATGCATGCTCATTCTCTACGAGTAAACTTGTTTACTCACCCCAAAGTTACTGGGGAATTTGTTCAGGTACAGGATTCAAGATTAGAGATTTGCACTTGCCTTGGGTGATTCATAGATTTGAAACTTCTTTTAAAGTATTCTTGTTCACATGCAAGTGTTAGCATGTTTATGTTTCACTTTTAACGTTGTAATACTTAGTTACATGCAATTATGTCATTTTTGTCTTATAACATGTAAAGTGTACTTGGATACACTATTTGGAACCTAATTGATATATATGATATGAGGCCAAGGGCCACCAACTTTAAAGTTCAAGAGTATGTATTTAAATTTCAAGTTTTACATTTGAAATGTACTTTCATCAACCTTTGAGGTTTGGCATGTGAATTAGAGTAAATGTCATGTAATGAGGCCATGGGCCATTGTAACATGTTTCAATATATAAAGTACACTTGTGGGCATGCTTGTTTAGCTTAAAATCATGTTTTTGGTCCACATTCATGTTGGGGTTTGAGGCTTGGGTGAAGCTTCAACAAATTTTGTTCATAGCAGGCCATTCAGCAGCTTTTTAAGGAGTCAGTAGACCGAAACTCCAATTCGGTCGACCGATGGCCTATTTCGGCCTATCGAACCATCCTCCCCTCAAAAACCTGCCTTTAGAAATGTTTCTGTGAGTTTCGGTCAACCGAAACTCACCCTACCTCTATTTCGGTCGACCGAAATAGCCCACATTTGCACAGCTTTTCAGTTTTGCTTCAACACTGAAGTTCCAACTTCAAACGGCCATATCTCCTTCGTTTCTAATCCAAATGTGGTGATTCTTGAACCTAAATTCATGGATTTTGAGTCAAATTTCCAATGGTACCATTGTCATTTTCAGATTCAAATCACAGTGGGAGTTATTCATGTTTTAGTGAGAGGGTGTCAGTTTTTGCTTAAACCGGAAAAGGGCATTTTGTGAAATTCTTGGCCAATGTTCTTGAAACTTCTTGAAATGACTTGATTAGGTTGTATTCACCGTGTTTGACTTGTTTAGAGTCAATTCTCTCTTTTTATTTATGAATCGACCATTTTGCTCCTTGGTTAATAGATTTTGCCCGTTTTGATCTTTGTTTCCGCTTTTGCTTTCTTTAAGTCCTATGATCTCATGAAAGGTCACATTTGTGTCTTAGGAGTGATTCCTATCTCTTAAGACCTTGGTTTATCATTTGCTTCTGCATTTCGGATCCGTTGTCAGATTAACTTTCGATTCATCACTGACGCACTGGGTTGAAAAACTTAGGCTGTCACATTACATGATCCGCATAGGAACATGGTAGATGCTTCTAGTAGTGGTGGTTTCCTGCATAAGAGTCCATACGATGCTTGGGAACTGTTTGAGGCCCTAAGTGAAAATTCTGGTAAACATACTTCTTCCTCTAGGTCTAAGTCCACTCCTGGCATTCATCACGTTGAAAGTTGGTATGAGGGCGAGAAAACTATAGAGATAGCCACTCAAATAGAAGTTTTGAACTGAAAGTTTAACCAAGTTTTGTCAGCTGTCAGTGCTCTTAGTTTTTCTTAGCACTCCTCTTTACCAAAGGAGGTGTGTTTAGTCTGTGCTAGTCCATCTCATTTTGCTGCCAGTTGTCCTTTCTTGGGTTATTGTTTTGAAAATCCATAAGTGCAAAGCAATGCTACATTCTCCAATTCGGGTTACAATCCAAATTCCAATACTTATAACCCTGGCTGGAGAGATCATTCCAATATATCATGGTAGAATCAAAGCCAAGGCATTACTGTTCCTCAATCTCAGGGATAGTACCATAATTCATCCAATCCTCTACAAAATAATTCTTTCAATCAAGCTTCCATTTACTATTCTCCTCAACTTAGGAACCAAGCTAATCCTGATCCTCCTCGTCCTTGGTACTCATCTGGATTTGAAGAGAAGGTTTTGGCTGCAATTAATGACTTTAATTCCACCACTTAATTGATACATTCCTATTCCCAATCTATAGCCAAGATAGAGATTTAAGTTGGGCAAATAGTTAAAGTGTTGACTCAAAGAGAGGAAGGAAAGCTGCTTAGTCAGCCAATGGCAAATCCAATCAGGCAAACTTACATGATTGATGAGACTAATTCTTCAAGTACTCGTCATGAGCAAGTTAATGCCATCACTACTTTGAGGAGTGGAAAGATCATTGATAATCAAGTTGAGAAAAAAAAGGTAGAAAAAGAAAGGTGTAGGATTCCTATCAATCCCATTCTTCCAACTTCACATCCACAGATGTTCCCTCATATCCTACTCCATCGAGTTCTAAAGGAGTTAAAGGTGAAGTCACTTCTTCATCTACTCCCAATCTTGAGATAGCTTATGAGTTAAGGACGCCTTTTGCTGAACGTCTCAAGGGACCTTCTTACTTTGGTAAGTAAGGAGAGAAAATCTAAGACATGATGGATGTCTTCAAACTGGTAATAGTCAATATTCCTCTCCTAGATGCTATCAATTAAATCCCTATTTATGCCAAATTTCTGAAAGACTTGTGTACTCAAAAGAGAAAACAAAAAGTTAAGTCTCTAAGAAAATCTATCTTACTGAGTAAGTTAGTGCAATCATTTAGCATAGCACTCCTCCTAATTTCAAAGATCCTAGTGTTCCTACATATCTTGCATCATTGGAAACAATGTGATAGACCGGGCACTTCTTGATCTTGGAGCAAGTGTTAATCTTCTTCCTTACTTGGTGTATGAGCAATTAGGTTTGGGAGAGCTTAAACCCACGTCAATGGTGTTGTAACTTGCTGATCGATCTATGAATCAACCACGTGGGATCATTGAAGATGTTCTCATTAAAGTGGACAAGTTTTATTTTCCGATTGACTTTCTTGTCCTGGATGCATAACTTGTCTATGATCCCAATGGATATATTCCTGTGATCCTTAGTCGTTCATTTTTAGCTACAATAAATTCTAACATTAACTGTAGGACTGGGGCTATGGATATTTCTTTTGGGAACATGAAGATCAAATTAAACATCTTTAATGCCACTCTATATTCCTCAGAGAAAGATGAGTGCTTCTTTTTTTATGTCATTGATGAGGATTCAGTCACCATCTTTCTAACTAAAGATCCTCCTCCTTTGATTTTGAATCTTTTTGTCCTTTTTGTGAGTCTTCTCACAAACTTGAGCCTAAGCCACCGTCGGATAAGCTTGAGTATTCTTTCTTTGGTCTTGATGGAACCACATTGGTTCCTCCTGTTTCAAATTTCATAATCACCCATAGGACTGGTTTTGGGATAAGGGAGGTAGTTGAGTTGTTGGATACAGGCTAGGGAGTGGCCTAACATTGAGCTATCGATGTTAAACTTAGCATGCTGTCAAGTTATCGATGTTAAACTTAGCACTTGTAGGTTTGTACTTTAGTTTGATTTGATTTATTTTCTTTTTCTTTTTCTTTAGTTTATTGTGTTTTCTAAGTTTTTAGTTTATTTTTGTATTTTTCTTTTATTTTTAGATTTGGTTAGTTTAGGTTTGTTTTAGTTAAAAAAATAAAAATAAAAAATAAATTTTTTTTTTTGACATGTGCATAATGATATATATCTATTTTACTCTATATACTTGGTACTCTGATGTGTGTTAGAGTGTGATTGTTTTGTCAGGTACTAAGGACCAAGTTTGGGGGTGAGAAACCAATTTTTGCCCTTCTGTGCTATAATTCATAACCTTTGCTGGTTCTGCATAGTTGGTAATATCTTTCTAACTCTACATCTGTTTTCACACATTGAGGACAATGTGCATCTTATGTTTGGGGGTAAGGTAGTGTCTTTAAAATTTTATTAATGATATATTGTGAACAAGAGGATCCAATTTAACTGTTTAAGCATAATTTTGAGTTTGTTGATTGTTGTGATGTCCACCTGTAGTCTGATATTGGTTAAAGATGGCTTGTATGCCAAATTCAAGTTAAAAGGGAATTTTTGAAATTTTTTCAAATCAGTTGATGGCCTATGGTCCACTTTGTCAAGATGATTATTGTTTGATGATTGAGATCTCTGAAATACTTCACTTTGCACAGGTTCACACTTACATGTATTATGTGGGGTATAAACTTGAAGTCTTATTTTGTTTTGTGATAGACTGAGATAAGCAGGTGAATTTGATGATTTTGATAACCAAAGTATAAAAAAATTATAGAAAATAAAGAAAGAATTGGTACGTATGCAATAAATGAAAAAAAATATTCTTTACCAATGTGAAAAAAAAATGAAAAAAAAAAAGTGAAGAAAAGAAGTAGAAAACGGTCAAGTTCAGGTTTGTACCTAGATTGCTTGAGTAATTAAGTCCTTAAGGGTGTGTTCTGACACCTAATGCCCCAAGACCATCTGGTTTTGGAGTCATTGGTTGAAAGTTTGTTACATAAGTGGTTTAGGTAGCCTATTTTACTTGAGTAATTTGGTCCGGAGGGGTGCTTTATCACTTAATGCCCTAAAATCTTCTGGTTTCAGAGTCATTGGCCAAAAGTTTGTTACATAGGTGATTTAGAAAACTTAATAGACCTGATCATTGCATAGTATCCTTTTTGAAAAATGTATACTTATAGAAAATTAAAAAAATACCTTGGGAATTGGAATTTCAAAAGTTTGCTTGTAAATTGAGGGATAGCATGGAATGAATACAAGTATGGATAGTAAGCCATATGTTTGAAATTGTGAGTTCACTTCTAAAAGGTTTTGGAGATTGAGATTATTGAATAAATGATTAAATTGACGTTTGGGGACCATGGTTACTAAATTGAGATTGAAGGTTTGAAATTTTCCGTGATTAATATAACTTGTTATACTTGTTTTAATTGATTGACTAATGCATTGCTGTGACATTATGATATGAAAATAGGTTTGAATGAGCTTATCGTTCAATTAAGGCACTGATTTGAGATGTTTATGAGTATCATCACTGAAACCGTCACGAGACTACAACTCGTCCATTAGGGGTAACCTAAGGGTTTAAAGGCTTGTTGCATAAGCTAAATGCAACTGTGAATCCCAAAAAAGTGGTGTTTTAGTTCTGTATTGCTAAGGGACTAGCAATATGTAAGTTTGGGAGTGTTATAATGACTCGGTCATTTACCTTCCTTTCCTTCTCTTGAAATTTTACGGATAAATTTTTTCCTTTTAATTTTCTTTTCCGAGTTCTATTTCTCGTCGCTAGGTGTCATCTCTAGTGCTTGGAAATGGTTTCTAAGACTCTTTCGTTTGATTAACAACTTCCTTCAAGGATAGAGTCATTTCCACATTTCCCTTTTTTTCGATACTATTCACTTTTCGTCTTTCTCCCGTTTGTCACTTTGTTGGCACAACCTCATTTTTCGTGTTCGGTTTTGCTTCTACTTTTGCATGCACTCATGATTTTTGATTTCTTAGAAACGTGTATTTTTACTTTCCTTGAAATGCATGCCATTTGTTCACTTTCTTCCCTAGGGGTGTGGATGCACACTTTCATTAGAAACTTCCTTGTTTTTGGGGTTACTTGTGTAATTACTTAAAGTAATTATTTTTCATCTTGGGGACCATTTTACAATTTAATTTGGAAGATATTTTCAAAAAGGACCTTTTTGTAATTTTTGAAAAGTGTGACAAGTGTCACACTCCCATCGGTGCACTTGTTGACATTTGTGTGGAGACACTTTGATACCTTGGATGATTACATGTGGAGGGTGGAGATTCAACCACTTGTTGACCTAAGATAGGTGCACTTGTTGGCTTGGATGGTTGACAAGTGTAGGCTTAGGATTAAGCCTACAATGGAAGCTTGGATGAGTGACAAGTGTATGCTCCAAATTAAGTCTTGCAATTATTATTGGGCCACTTTAGGATTATGGTTTTAAAGAAGGGTTTTTGTGCAATTAACCATAGATGTGTGTGTTGACCATGGTGTAGATTACATAGTGAGTGGAGGATTTCTATTTACTCCACACACATATTTTCACATTATGTCATTTTCTTCCTCATTAGAACCCTAGCCTCTATAGAAGAAGCTTAAAGCCTTAAACTTTGGCCTTGATTTTTTGAGAGTCTTCCATTGATTTCCAAGCTTAACCTTGGGAATACTTTTTGCTCCCCTCATCCTCCTCTACATAACCCTTGAAGGGTTTACAATTTTGTGCTTGTTAGCCTTGGATTCAAGAGGAACAATTCTCTTGTGAAGTAAGGGGGTGTTATAATTTATTTTCCAAGTGTTTTAATTACTTTTGTAGTAAAATACAAGTTGTATACATATTTTATATTAATTTGAGAAATTAATGATCAATTGTAACTTGCATATAACTCATTTTAGACTTGATATATGGCATGGCCTTGACTTGATCTTTGTTATATATTTATTTGGAACCATTTGAATGAGTTTTCAAATCTAGGGATTTAATGAATTTAATTTGATTTAAATTCTAGTTAATTATGTTTTACTTGTATTTCATTTTTGACTTCATATATGTCATGACCATGACTTAATCCTTGTTATATATTTATTTGAGATCATTTGAATATCTTTTGAAATATAGAGATTTAATTAATTTATATTAAATAAATTCCACATGGTTATATCTTGCTCACTTTGTGAAATTGATGTGATATTTGCAATCACCATGGAATGGACATTCACATATGTTATTTTGAGAATTTTTGGACAACTTTGATTTATAGAGAAATTAACTAATTAGGTTAATTAATTTCTACTTATTGTTCTAATGAATTAGACATCTCTTTCATGGGGCTTTTACCTTTTTACCATGTATCATGACTTGTTGCAACTTAGCTTTATTAATGTAGTTAATGAACTTGCACCCTTACCTTAGAATGGTTTAATTGTTTAAGTGTTGTTAAACAAATAATTAAATCACTAATCTTATACTAGTGATATATTTACATCAATAGATTCCTTGTGCTATCAGTACTAGTTCGTAGTCTATGTGGATGCATACTATGATTTCTTAACATTTCACATGCCATTATAGTTGAAACTTAGGGCATGACTTGTGTGTTCTAAAATCTTGGTTGTGCATGAAACGTGGTTAATGCATTTATTGTATCTTGGTATGTAATGACCCAGTCATTTTCATTCCTTTCCTTTTCTCGAATTTTCACGGATATTTTTTTCCGCTGATCTTTTCCTTTCTGAGTTTGGTTTCTCATCACTTAGTGTCATCTTAAGTACTCAGGAATGGTTTCTGAGACTCTTTTTGGTGGATTGATGACTTCCTTTGAGGATCGAGTCATTTTCACATTTTTACTTTTGTGACACTATTCAATTTCGTCTTTTTCTCGGTTGTCACTTTGTTAGCATAACCTCACTTTTTGTGTTCGGATTTGATTCCGGTTTTGCATGCATCCACGATATTTAAATTCCATACTATGTGTATTTTCACTTTTGTAGAAAAGCATGCTAAGTGCTTACTTTTCTTGTAAAGGGTATAGATGCATGACTTTTTTGTAATTTTCTAAACTTTAGGGGTTTTTGTGTAATTATTGTAAAGTAATTATTTTTCGTCTTAGGGACCATTTTGCTATTTAATTTGGAAGATATTTTCAAAAAGGACTTTTTTTGCAATTTCCGAAAAGTGTGACAAGTGTCACACTCTCATTGGTCCACTTGTTAACATGTGTGTGGAAACACTTTGAGGCCTTGGATGAGGATATATGGATGGTGGAGATTTAACCACTTGTTGGCCTAGGATTGGTGCACTTGTTGGATTGGATGATTGACAAGTGTAGGCTTGAGATTTAGCCTAGGATGGAGCCTTGGATTTGTGACAAGTGTAGACTCACAATTTGATCTTGCATTAGTGTGTGTGAGAGAGGTAGTGTAAGAGCACATAGTGAGTGGAGGATCTCTATCCCCTCTACTCATATGTCATCTTCATCATTTTTCATTTCCTTCCTCTCTTGTAAAGAAAACCCTAGCCTCCATGGATGGAGCCTAAATCCTTAAGCTTTGACCTTGATTTTTGAGAGCCTTCCATTGATTTCCAAGCTTGAACTTGGGGATACATTTTGTTCCCCTCATCTTCCTCTTCATAACCCTAGAAGGGTTTGCCATTTTGTGTTGATTTTGCCTTGGATTCTAGAGAGACACTTCTCTAGTGAGGTAGGGAATGTTATAGGGTTATATGTTTGTTGACTTGCATGTTTTTGATGCTTATACAACTTGTATGCATGTAGTGTATTAATTTGAGAAATTATGATTAATGGTAGTTTGCTTATAACTCATTTTAGACTTGGTAATTAGCATGGCCATGAGTTGATCTTTGATATATATTAATTTGGGTTGATTTAGATGAGTTTTCAAATCTAGAGATTAAATGGATTTAATTTGGTTTTCACTTGGTTGTGTTTTGAGCATTGGACAACTCTGTTGTTATATTCATATTCATGAGAACATGTTTTCTTTATAGAATATATTGATGCCATGTGTAGTGAATTGCACACTTTGTAATTGACATTATGTATGTCATTTTAGAATTGAAACTCTAAGGCATGGATTGTGTGGTTTCAACCTACTTGTGCATGGAAGGTGTTTTCATGCATTATATAAGTTATGTATAAGTTGTGAACTTATTTGGTTTAATTTTGGAATCTTGGAACATTGTTGAGTTGAGATGGCTAGGGTTTGGCTATAGTACGGGGACGTGAGTCCTCTAAGTCATTGAGATAGTGCGCACTTAGAGTGGTCTTCCCTACGGGTTAGTGCCCGGAATAACCATTGAGGTCTCGGCAGAATTCTGAGCTTAGATGTCCAAGTCTTCCATTATTTGTTTTCGCATTCAATTCCAAGTTAACAACCATGTTTATATTGTAACTTGTGGTTTTAGTTATTGGCAATTTTGATGTTGTTAAGTACATCCATACTAAATTGATATATTTAGTTGATTTCACACTTTTAGATTTCTAGTTGATAACCTAGAGAACCTATGTCTTGATGTGTGGTATTAGATATTCTAATTATGCTAAATTGTTATATTTAGTTGATGTTGCATTTTAGACTTCAAGTTGATTACCTTGAGAATCTATATGTTGTTGCTTTGTGTAAGCATGCTCCTATGTTGTTGCTTTGTGTAAGCATGACCCTATGTTGCTAAAATTGCATGAATGAGGTGGTTGATGCTAGAAATGATCCTAGGTAGCTAGGATGCTCCTTGAGTCTCACCTTTGACATAGACGTTAGGTGGAGTGAACCACAATAATTAAATCATGCAAACTTGTAAAACGTAGGTCAATGCATGCTCATTTCCTATGAGTAGCTTTATGTTACTCACCCCTACGATACTGGGGCATATTTCAAGTACAAGAATCAAGGTTGCGATTCTCGTCATGCTTGGTTGATTGGTGGACTTGAAGATTTTCATTTCTTGTAAAGGTTGGCTTGAAAAGCCATTTGTAGCCTTATATGTCAAAAAATGTATATTTGAATTTAAACATGTAATGTGTACATGAGTGCACTCCTTACAATGTATTTGACATGCATAAGATGAGGCCGGAGGCCAATGACATGTATTTGTATTCTATGTAGTTTTGACTTCATGAAATATCATGAGAATATTGAAAAAATGTTAAGTTTTGTCTCACTATGTTTGCATCGGGTGTGGGAGTTCCATTTTAATTCTTCCGTAGGATCTCATTAATCATGCATGAAGTGCGGCCAAGGGCCAAACGGTAATTTCCAACCATTTGCTAATTTTGGTTTTCAAAATTTCCATTTCAAATTCATTTTCGCCTTTTTGGCCGTCAGGGGGTCGAATTTTGCATCGGTCGTTTTCGGGAGCCGCAGACCATATCCGTGCGCTCAAAATCAATTATTACGTTTGTGTGCATATTTGTTTCAGCCTAGAAGTGCATTTGGGGTCAAAAGTATTCTTGGTGCAAACTTACATTTTTTGCCGTTTTGAGCCTAAACTGAGCATAAGGGCATTTTGGGGTTTTCACTTGAAAAAAAAAGTTTTCTTTTGGTATGGTTGGCTAGAAAACATGATTTTAAGGGTAGTTTCTTCTTTGTATTTTTCTCAAAAAGTCCTCAAAATTGCATTTCAAGTCAGCATTTTAGGAGTAGCCTGCAGGAGTTTGAGCGCTTTAAATGGGGAGTTCGAGCGCTCGAACTTTGGGCAGATTTCTTAGGGCAATTTTTGAGCGCTCGAAGTCCTTGTTCGAATGCTTAGAGTACTGTTCACAGGTGTGTGTGTCTTGGTTCAGCACTGCACCTCCGACTTCAAATCATCATAACTTCTTCGTTTTAACTTCGAATTGGTCTGTTCTTGAGTCTAAATTGATCGCGTCGAAATAAGCTTTCCAATGGTATGAATTAGAGCTTCATATTTTTCTTGTGGCTCAAGTTATTCAAGTTTTAGTAAGGTAGTATCTGTTTTTGGTTCGAACCGGGATAGGGTTTCCCTTCCTTCGACTTCAGAACTTGATATCTTTGCCATCCGGACTCCGAATCAAGTGATTCTTGAGTCTATCCTAATTAATTTTTCGTTGTGTTTCCAATGGTGTGCACGGTGGCACCCATTTTAGTGTGGAATGACTATTTTTCCCTTAGGTTCATTCTTATCCATTTTTGAAATGTTGCTTCCGTATTTTCTTCCTTTGGGTTTCGTGACCTCGTTGAGGGTCATATTGGTGTCTTAGATGAGTGTTGTATCTCTAGAGACCATTGTTCTATCTTTTGCTTCCGCATTTTGGATCCGTTTTGGGTCATCACAGGACACACTAGGTTAAAAAATCCAGGGTCGTCACATGGTATTATCTTAACTTGCACAACTTGTTGATTTTGGAACTTGGGATATCAATCAAGAATTGACATGGCTAGGACTTGGTTCTAGTACGGGAGGTAGAGAGCTCCCTACACTATAGTGCGCATTAGGGGAAGGTACCCATGGGTTAGTAGCCCAAAAGTGATCTTAAGAGTACGGTTTTAATCCCAGCGATATCCGAGTTTCCACATTGGTTGATTTCACTCTTTAAATTTCAAGTTGCTATTCCTTGAAGATTTAAAACTTATCGTGTAGATGAAATGCTTCAATCTTGTTTACTTACGTAGATATTATGCCTTGTTCTTGATTTCATGTGTAACCTTTTTTGTATTAATTGGAATGTTCCAATCTTGTTTACTTACATAGATATTATGCCTTGTCCTTGATTTCATGTATTCAAGCATTCTTCTTGTCATGCTATATGGATTATTCCAAACCTTGTTCAATTACATTGATAATGTGATTCATGTCAATTCATAAACTTGTCGCATTCTTTGGATTGTCCCAATCTTGTTTCATTGCATAGATTTTATGCTTCATCTTTGATTTCACTCCTCAAATTTCAAGTGTTTCATTCCTTAAAGATTTAAGAAACTTTTCGTGTTTTGTGAAATGTTCCAACCTTGTTTAACCACATAGATATTATACATTATTCTTAATTTCATGCCTTGTCTTTGTCGTGTTAATTGAATTGCTTTAATCTTGTTAATTTTCTTAGTTACCTCGTTTCATGTTACTTTATGCTATCATGACTTAGGAATGATCCTATACATATAACTTAACATAGATTCTAGGTGGCTTAGACCACATGTAATGATTTATATCAACATGCAAAATCTTTAAACCCTTAGATTTCAAGTGTTATCTCTTGAAGATCTAAGAACTTTATTATGTTCTAAGGAGTATTTCCTACCTTGTTTAAACTTCATTCAACATAATTGAAACTATGCACTCGCTTCTTGTATTTAGATTCCCTTTAGTATTGTGACGGCCCAAGTTTTGTAAACCCGGTGCGTCAGTGATGACCAAAAGATGACCCAATAATGGATCCGAAATGCAGAAGCGAAAGATGAAACAACGGTCTCTAGAGATACAACGCGTCTCTAAGACACCAATGTGACCCTCAATGAGGTCATGGAACCCAAAGGAAATCAAATGCAGAAATGTCGTTTCAAAACGGACAAAAAGGAACCTAGGGGCAAAATGGTCATTTTATAAAAGTGGATTCAAGTGCTATCGAGCACACCACTAGGAAGACAATGAAAAACTAATCATGATGGACTCAAGAATTTCATTATTCGGATTCCAGACGAAGGAGAAACGACAAAACAAAGAAAAACGAGCAATAAAGCTAAAAGGGGTAAACTGGTAATTATCTAGAAATATCTGGGTGCAACCAAGCACACCTTTGGATAGACAATGAAAAATTAATCAATTTCAAAGAATAAATCACTTGATTTGGAGTCCGGATGAGGGAGAAAGGTCAAAAACAAAATCGACGTCGCGGCGGCCCGACGAAGGCTGTGACAGCTACAGTGTTGTCAACCCACTACTGCTGCAACTGAGAGTAAAAATGGGCATCTAAACGGACTTTTCTGGAAAAACTCAAAGAAGAAACCCCCCCTAAAATCAAGTTTCCTACCCCAATGTCAGACGGAAACAAAAAAAAATGCATTGTAAAATGCCTAGAATGCCCCCAAGAAAATTTGGTCAAGGGGGTAAAAATTTCTCCAAGCTGCTGCCCAAAGAAAGGAAATAGGGCTTCGGGAGGTTTTTAAATTACCTAAATTGAAAATACAATCTTAAAATACACCCACAAGACCCCCGGAAGTTTCGGATTGGTAGTCACACTTTTCAAAAAAAAGTCGATGAATAGTACCAAGTACATTTGCACTAAAAATTTACAAAACCTGGCAGTAAGGATTTTTCGGACAAATATGGATTTTTGAGGGCCAAGATGGCATTTTCTGGAAAAACACAAAGAAGAAACCCCCCTCAAAATTAAGTTTTCTAATGATTCGCAAGGAAAAATTAAAAAAATGCATTGTAAAATACTGGAAATGCCCTTGGAATAGAATAGGGTAAAACTCCCTAAAAAGGCTACTTAGAGTTTTTGTTTCATCAAGGATGGTGTTGTTTGCCAAACTGAGTATGCAAGTGCATGCAATATGATAAAATAGATGTACCAACATGGCCTAAAGCCTTTTTACATTCCATTAACAAGTTTTAGCATACAAAGCTTCCATAGTTGATAAAAATACATTTTCAAGTAAAATATGGCACCAATTGAATACAAGTGCAATTATAAACTTGCTTGGCCTTTGGCCTCATGTCCTACATGTCAAATGCATTAAAAGGAGTGTACTTATGTACACTTTACATACATAGAATCAAAGAATACAAGTTTGATACATAAAGCTACCAAATGATCCAAGGTAATGAAATCTTCAAGTCTTGAGTCTTGTACTTGAAATATACCCCTGTAACGTAGGGGTGAGTAACATAAAGCTACTCGTAGGACATGAGCATGTATCGACCTAGCATTTTATAGTTTTATCACCTTAGGGTGAAACATGTTAAAGGGGCTCATGCCACCTAACGTCTATGTCAAATGACACTCAGGGATCATCCTAAGCTACCTAGATCATTTCTACCATAGTCACATTGTTCATGCAATTCAAACAACATGGAAACATGTTATACAAAGCAACTAGATATAGATTCTCAAAGTCTTCAACTTGAAATCCAAAATACGAAAACAACAAGAGTGGGTCATGCCACCTAACGTCTATGTTCAAAATGAATCTATAGGATCATTCCTAAACTACATTTGAACATCAAAATACAATTTATGATATCAATATAATTTAACCGACAATGGAACTTCCAATACAACGCACAAAGCATGCTTTCACAAAGTTACATCTTAAGCTCAAAATAGGAAATCAAATAAGGAACCACAAGTTATGATATCATCTAGTTATCAACTTAAAATGAAATATGAAATCAAACAAAGTGGATACTCGGACGTCAAGCCGGATCAGACCGACAACATATTTACTTTAGGGTTACTAGCCCATGGGTAACCTCCCTATGTGCGCACTAAACTATATAGAGGGACAATTCCCCGTACTAGAACCAAGTCCTAGCCGTAGCCAACAACGACATCCCCAAGTTTCCAAAATCAACAAATTGTGCAACAACGTATATATATCAACATGTATATACAAGATATCAACCATTTACTAAGCACAACCCAAATTTTGGAAACATATACAATACATACTCAAAGTCTACAACTACTATGGCATGAAAGATGTCAAATACAAAATGTGCAATTCCTTACATATAGCAACAATATATTTAATAAGGAAAAACATATTCTCATGAATATAAAAGTAACAACTATGTTATCCAATACTCAAAAGTAATCAAGTGAACATACACCAAATCCAAATCCATGATTTAAATATAAAAACAACTTCCAAAATGCAATTAAATCCATGGAGTAATAAAATAGAATTTAATTAGATATAAATACTAAAATTCTCTAAATTCCAAGTTAATCCCAAATAACCTTAATTTAATATATATTGAAGGACATGTCATGGTCATCACATATATAACATCAAATGACAATTTAAGTGATTAAAGCACTTAAAACAAAATTAATCAAGCTAATGAATTAATTTCCACTAGATTTTTAAACAATTCCAAATGCACTCAATTTAATCTATGTTAGAGAACATGTCAAGGCCTATTTAAATACCACATTACAACTTGATTTCATGCTTGATACAACCATGTGAATTAAACTTTCACTAAAGATAAATATTAAATAAAAGTTGTAATTCTTAATCAAATGAGCCAAATTTAATATATGTTAACCAACATATCCAAGCATAATTTCCTAGCATGTTACAATTCAATTCCAAGTCATGCATATCCTTGAGCATTAAATCCTTTACAAAGAAATTAATTAAAATTAAATTCCAAGATTTATACAAAACATCCATACAAGTTGTATAAGCATATATAATCATCAATACAACACAAATATAATCCTAAGACACCCCCTACCTCAATTTGAGATGAAAATCTCAAAAGCCATCAAAATGAAACGGCTCCGAATTCGACGAAACTCCTAGGTTTTGTCGGGGACAACACGATCTATATGAATCTCCAAGAAGCCCGATGAAAATCCAAACTTAGCCTAAATCCCAAACTCAAAATTTGGTCAAAAATGGTTTCTAATAAGTGGTAATCGTAGAGCATGATGAGGCGAGCAACAAATGCAAAGGCCGAAGGATTTTCACTTAGGAAAAGTAGGTTAAAGGAGGAGAGAGAAGATGGCAGCTCCATGGGCATCCATGGTTGCCTTTGGTCATGCAAGGAGAGGAGGAAGAAGAAGAAAATATGATTTTTCTTCTTTAAGGCACCTATTTATAGTAAATCACAAAAAGTGCCCCGAAAGGGCCCCGCCGGGTCCGGAAAAGTGGATTTTGAGCAAACGCGCTCAAACGGAAAAACTCCGTGAACAAAAAAGATTTAAAATGAGAAAATATGAACAATGGAAGAAATGGCATCGAAAACCGAGTCCCGATCAGAAAGTTATACCCCGAACAAGTTCGGCGGTAACTAGGTCCAGAAACTCTAAAACTGGAGAAAAATGACTAGAATGGAATTCTATGAATTTACAAGTCAACAAAAAGTGAAAATGAATCCCATACGAGGATCCAGGCTCCAGACGAGACATTTTGCAATAACTTTCGTTAATTACACAATGTCCCTTACAAAAATGGTTAATTGCGAAACTTCCCCAGAATGAAAATATCTTCCAAAAAATATTTTCTTAGATGCCCCTGAAATAAAATATCTTCAAAAGATATTTATAAAAACACCCCAAGAAATGAAATTAATTTCAAAAATTTATGCATCCATGCCCCTATGGGCATCGGGAGCAACTAGAGTACTTTCTTACAAAAGTAAAGATACATATTTTGTGGAAACCACTCACGATAAGGATACATGAAGTCAAAAACTAACTCCGAGCACAAAAAGTGAGGTTGTGCCAAAAACTGACAAATGAAGATAAGACGAAATAGGGAAAATGACATAATAGGGAAAAGACGAAATAGCACATAGTGTCCAAAAATAAAAAATGCGAAAATGACTCGGTCTTCAAAGGAAGTTGTCAATTCACATGAAAGAGTCTTAGCGTCGAAAAACCATCCACAGAAAAGAAAAGACAATATCTGCAAAATTTGAGGAAAAAGGGAAAAAGAAGAAAATGACCGGGTCATTACAAGTATACTCGTGTCTCGTATACTTGCTTTGTGTGTTTCCGATCTCGTTTAGTATACCTGTGTCTTGTATACTCACTTCGCATGTTTTCATCTTCGTTTAGTACACTTGTAACTGGTATGAATGTATATCATGTATTTCATTTCAATTGCATGAGTAGCTAAGGATGATCCTTGAGTCTCACCTTGACATACACGTTAGGTGGCATGACCCTTTTGAATTGTTTCAAGTCAATATAAAAATCTCTAAAGAAATCGAGTCTATGCATACTCATTCTCTACGAGTAAACTTGTTTACTCACCTCGAAGTTACTAGGGATTTTATTCAGGTATGAAGACTTGGTTCGTGATGCTCACCATTCCGTGGACAACTTGTAGCTTTTAAGTTTCCATTTCATGCAAATGTTAGCATGAAATGCCTTTTTGTAGCTTTTTATGTTAAACTTGTATATTTGATTCCATGTATGTAATGTGTACATAAGTACACCTTTTATATTGTATTTGACATGTATGAGATGAGGTCGGAGGCCAATGATATGTATCTTGTATTTTATGTAACTTTTGACTTCATGAAATATTATGCAAATATTGAAAAATGACAAGTTATTATCTCACCATGGTTGCATCGGGTGTGGGAATTCCATTTTTATTTTGTCATAGGGTCTTATTAATTGTGTGTGAAGTGTGGCCAAGGGTCCAAAAGGTAATTTTTCAATCATATGTTAGTTTTGGTTTTCAAAATTTCCATTCCAAGTTCATTTTTGCCTTTTTGCCCGTCAGGGGGTCGGATTTTGACTCGGCCATTTTCGGGAGCCGCGGACCATTCCTGCGTTTTCAAAATCACTTATTACATTTGCATGCACATTCATTTCAGCTTAGAAATGCATTTGGGGTCAAATGCATACTTGGTGCAAAGTTGCATTTTCGCCGTTTTGAGCCTAATCTGATCTAGGGGTATTCTAGAAATTTCAAAATGAGTTTTTTTTTTTCTTTTTTTTTTTTTTTTTTTTTTTTTGCTTATCCATGTAGTCGGGTAGAAAACATGATTTTTTTTGGGGGGGGGGGGGGGGGAGGGAGTTTATTCTTTGTGTTTTTTTCAAAAGGCTTAGAAAGTCCTCAAAATCAAATTTTAAGCTCAGAAATCTGCTAAGCTTGTTGCAGAATGAGCGCTCGTACATGGGGCACGAGCGCTCGTAAGTGGGGCAGTGGGTTTTTTTGCCCTGGGGCATGCGCTGCATGAGTGCTCATAGTACTATTCATGTGTGTGTGTTTGTGTCTTTGTTCAGCACTGCACCTCCGACTTCAAATCATCTTATCTTCTTTGTTTTAACTTCGAATTGGTCCATTCTTGAGTCTAAATTAACCGCATTGAAATAAGCTTTCCAATGGTACTAATTGCACCTTCAAATTTCACTTGTATCTTGAGATATTTAAGTTTTAGTAAAGTAGTGTCAGTTTTTGGTTTGAACCGGGATGTTGTTTCCTTTCCTTCGACTTCAGAACTTGATATATTTGCCATCCGAACTCCGAATCAAGTGATTCTTGAGTCCATCTTTGTTAATTTTTCATTTTCTATCTAATGGTGTGCATGGGGATACCCTTTTCAGTTTGGAATTACAATTTTACCCTTTTAGCCTTAAGTGCTTGTTTTTTTTCGTCTTGCCGTTTCTCCTTCGTTCGGACTTCTAATCATGAGATTATTGAGTCCTTCTTGATTGGTTTTTTGTTGTCTTTCCAGTGGTGTGCTTAGTGGCACCTGAATCCATATTTTAAGAAATGACTATTTTGCCTCTAGGGGCTTAATTGTTATTTTCTGATCTTTTGCTTCCGCGTCAGTTCTCATTGAGTTCCACGACCTCATGGAAGGTCATCAAAGTGTCTTAGAGATGTGTTGTGCCTTGGGAGACCGTTGTCTTGTTTCTTGTTTCTGCATCTAGATCCGTTCCGGGTCATCACAGGACACGCTAGGTTGAAAAATCTAGGGTCGTCATAGGTAGTATCAGAGCGTCCGGGTTCGAATACCTTGGACGACAGGTTTGGGTGCATATCATGCTCACGTTGTTTTGCTTTGATATGTCATTTTATTTTGATAACATGTCTTGTTTGATAGCGCGCCTTGTATGATAACATGTTTGCATGCTCAGGTGTTTTGAGACATCTATTATTTGTTAAGAATGCTTAATGTGTATATATATTTCCTGATAACATGGGACCTAGACCATGTCTGTGTTGCTTTCATGTCCTGGTGTGATATCATGTCTGCGTGCTTATGTTAGCATGACCGTATGCGACGTATGCCGGCATACCTTACATTTTTCATTCACGTGTATTGTCGTACCATGTACTTACGTGCTTCTTGATAACATGTTTTTACTTAATAACATGTCTGCTTGCTTATGTGGCAACTTGTTTAGAAGCTTATCTTGACTGTTTTAGCATATGATATATGCTCGTTTGCCTTAGCACATGGTGTATACTTGTTATTTTAGCATATAACATATGCTCGCCTGTTTGAGTTCATTGTATATGCTTGTTCATCTTGACATGATTATATACAGCATATCATAATGCCTTACATTCTTCTCCTGTATACACTAATATGCTTTATGTGATTTTGCTACTTGTGTAACTAAATAGTCCGTTGCTATGTTACATGCTAGTTATTTACTTCCATGTCTGGTTTTGACGTTGTCTCTCTGGATCTGTCATATCCTTTGGATGCATTCTTGTTTTATGATTTTCTTCCTTGGATAGGAGAAATTCATTCTGTAAGGACCCATGTCGGCAACTTGCTTGTCTACTTTGTTGATTGGATGTTTCGAGACCTTAGTCTGACGGTTGATGCGAGTAAGGCTCATGTCCTTATCTGGTGGAGTGAGATGCGGGCTAGGGAGGCATCGTTTCATTTCCTTTTTCTTTGTGGCTTATAGATCTAAGGCCTTAAGCGTAATGGTGCATATCACATTGTTGTTAGAGTTTTGGGATTAGCTAACCCAACTGTCGCAGATGCCTGGTTCCCGTAGTGCTTTTGGTAATGATCGTTTCCGATATTGATGTCATCCATATCGATAGGTTTTTTTAGAGTTGATCTAGTTGGGGCATGTTATGAACTAGTGCCTAAATACCGTCATGCTACCTTACTGACGAGTAAGTGTAGGTGGGTTCTGGTCATTGTTTATACTGCCTTGTCACTCTATTCTTGTATCGTGTTTCAATGTTTCGTTGTCTTGGGATTCTCTCAATAGTCGACGTTACGTTGACATGCCGATTCGTATGAGGTGTTATCTCGGTTCATGATTTCGCGTTCCTTTAGTTGATCTTGAGACTTCTGGAGTTATACTTCAGTGCTTCATGAGCTGTTCTTTGGTTTGACCTTGTGTTCGGTTCTTATTCTATTTGTTCCGGTATGTTCCTAATTTCGGGGATGAAATTTCTTTAAGGAGGTTAGGTTGTAATGACCCGGTCATTTACCTTCCTAGGTTGTAATGACCCGATCATTTACCTTCCTTTCCTTCTCTTAAAATTTTACGGATAAATTTTTTCCGTTTAATTTTCTTTTCCGAGTTCTGTTTCTCATCGCTAGGTGCCATCTCAAGTGCTTGTAAATGGTTTCCAAGACTCTTTCATTTGGATTGACAACTTCCTTTAAGAATTAAGTCATTTCCACATTTTCATTTTTTCGACACTATTCACTTTTTGTCTTTCGCCCGTTTGTCACTTTGTTGGCACAACCTCATTTTTCGTGTTCGATTTTTTTTTTCTAGTTTTGTAAGCACTCATGATTTATGATTCTTAGAAACATGTATTTTGATTTTCCTTGAAATGCATGTCATTTGTTCACTTTCTTCTTTAGGGGTGAGGATGCAAACTTTCTTTGGAAACTTCCTTGTTTTTAGGGTTACTTGTGTAATTACTTAAAGTAATTATTTTTCATCTTAGGGACCATTTTGCAATTTAATTTAGAAGATATTTTCAAAATGAACCTTTTTGCAGTTTCTGGAAAGTATGACAAGTGTCACACTCCCATTGGTCCACTTGTTGACATTTGTGTGGAGACACTTTGATACCTTGGATGATGACATGTGGAGGGTGGAGATTCAACCACTTGTTGACCTAGTATAGGTGCACTTGTTGGCTTGGATGGTTGACAAGTGTAGGCTTAGGATTAAGCCTACAATGGATGCTTAGATGAGTGACACGTGTATGCTCCAAATTAAGTCTTGCAATTATTATTGGGCCACTTTGGGATTATGGTTTTAAAGAAGGGTTTTTGTGCAATTGACTGTAGATGTGTGTGTTGGCCATGGCGTAGGATCACATAGTGAGTGGAGGATTTTTATTTCCTCCACTCACACATTTTCATATTATGTCATTTTCTTCCTCATTAGAACCCTAGCCTCCATGGAAGAAGCTTAAAGCCTTATGCTTTAACCTTAATTTTTGAGAGCCTTTCATTGATTTCCAAGCTTAACCTTGGGAAAACTTTTTGTTCCCCCCATCCTCCTCTACATAACCCTTGAAGGGTTTACAATTTTGTGCTTGCTAGCCTTGGATTCAAGAGGAACAATCCTCTTGTGAGGTAGGGGGTGCTATAATAATTATTATTATTTTTAATTATTTTGTAGTAAAATACAAGTTATATGTATGTTTTATATTAATTTGAGAAATTAATGATCAATTGTAACTTGCATATAACTCATTTTAGACTTGATATATGGCATGGCCTTGACTTGATCTTTGTTATATATTTATTTGGAACCATTTGAATGAGTTTTCAAATCTAGAGATTTAATAAATTTAATTTGATTTAAATTCTAGTTAATTGTGTTTTTCTTGTATTTCATTTTTGACTTCATATATGGCATGACTATGACTTAATCCTTGTTATATATTTATTTGAGATCATTTGAATAACTTTTGAAATTTATAGATTTAATTAATTTATATTAATTAAATTCCACATGGTTATATCTTGCTCACTTTGTGAAATTGATGTGATATTTGCAATCACCATGGAATGGACATTCACATATGTTATTTTGAGAATTTTGGACAACTTTGATTTCTAGAGAAATTAACTAATTAGGTTAATTAATTTATACTTAGTATTCTAATGAATTAGACATCTCTTTCATCAGGCTTTTACCTTTTTACCAAGTATCGTGACTTATTGCAACTTAGCTTCATTAATGTAGTTAATGAACTTGCACCCTTACCTTAGAATGGTTTAATTGTTCAAGTGTTGTTAAACAAATAGTTAAATCATTAATCTTATACTAGTGGTATATTTACATCAATGGATTCCTTGTGCTATAAGTACTAGTTCGTAGTCTATGTGGATGCATACTACGATTTCTTGACATTTCACATGCCATTATAGTTGAAACTTAGGGCATGACTTATGTGTTCCAATGTCTTGGTTGTGCATGAAGCGTGGTTAATGCATTTCTTGTATCTTGATACTATCTTGACTTGCACAACTTGTTGATTTTAGAACTTGGGATATCAATCAAGAATTGACAAGGCTAGTACTTGGTTCGAGTACGGGAAATAGAGAGCTCCGTACACTATAGTGCGCATTAGGGGAAGGTACTTATGGGTTAGTAGCCCTAAAGTGATCCCAAGTGTATGATTTTAATCCGGGTGATATCCGAGTTTCCATATTGGTTGATTTCACTCTTTAAATTTCAGGTTGCTATTGCTTGAAGATTTAAAACTTGTCGTGTACATGAAATGCTCCAATCTTATTTACTTGTATAGATATTATGCCTTGTTCTTGATTTCGTGTGTAACCATTTCGTGTTAATTGGAATGTTCCAATCTTGTTTGCTTGCATAGATATTATGCCTTGTCCTTGATTTCATGTATTCAAGCATTCTTCTTGTCGTGTTATATGGATTATTCCAAACCTTGTTCAATTACATTGATAATGTGATTCCTGTCAAGTCATAAACTTGTCGCATTCTTTGGATTATTCCAATCTTGCTTCATTGCATAGATTTTATGCTTCATCTTTGATTTCACTCCTTAAATTTCAAGTGTTGCATTCCTTGAAGATTTAAGAAACTTTTCTTGTTTTGTGAAATGTTCCAACCTTGTTTAACCACATAGATATTATGCATTATCCTTAATTTCACGCCTTGTCCTTGTCGTGTTAATTGAATTGCTTCAATCTAGTTAATTTTCTTAGTTACCTCGTTTCATGTAACTTTATGCTATCGTGACTTAGGAATGATCCTATACATGTAACTTGACATAGATTCTAGGTGGCTTGGACCACATGTAATGATTTATATCAACATGCAAAATCTTTAAACCCTTAGATTTTAAGTGTTACCTCTTGAAGATCTAAGAACTTTATCGTGTTCTAAGGAGTATTTCTTACCTTGTTTAAATGCATAGACATTATGCTCACTTCGTGTATTTAAACTTCATTCAACATACTTGAAACTGTGCACTCGTTTCTTGTATCTAGATTCCCTTTAGTAAACTCGTGTGCCGTATACTTGCTTTGTGTGTTTCCGATCTCGTTTAGTATACCTGTGTTTTGTATGCTCACTTTGCATGTTTTCATCTTCATTTAGTACACTTGTAACCGGTATGCATGTATGTCATGTATTTCATTTCAATTACATGAGTAGCTTCGGATGATCCCTGAGTCTCACCTTGACATAGATGTTAGGTGGCATGACCCTTTTGAATTGTTTCAAGTCAATATAAAAATCTCTAAAGAAATCGAGTCTATGCATGCTCATTCTTTACGAGTAAACTTGTTTACTCATCCCGAAGTTACTAGGGGTTTTGTTCAGGTACGAAGACTTTGTTCGTGATGCTCACCATTCCGTGGATGACTTGTAGCTTTTAAGTTTCCATTTCATGCAAATGTTAGCATGAAATGCCTTTTTGTAGCTTTTTATGTCAAACTTGTATATTTGATTCCATGTAATGTG
This sequence comes from Cornus florida, assembly GCF_030987335.1. Lineage (NCBI taxonomy): Eukaryota > Viridiplantae > Streptophyta > Magnoliopsida > Cornales > Cornaceae > Cornus > Cornus florida. Next base: position 71,741,967 of record NW_026775577.1, read on the forward strand.
TACATAAGTACACCTTTTGTATTGTATTTGACATGTATGAGATGAGGCCGGATGCCAATGACATGTATCTTGTATTTTATGTAACTTTTGACTTTATGAAATATTATGAAAATATTGAAAAATGACAAGTTATTGTCTCATCATGGTTGCATCGGGCTTGGGAATTCCATTTTTATTTTTTCATAGGGTCTTTTCAATCATGTGTGAAGTGTGCCAAGGGCCAAATGGTAATTTCCAATCATTTGTTAAATTTGGTTTTCAAAATTTCCATTCCAAGTTCATTTTCGCTTTTTTAGCCGTCGGGGGGTTGGATTTTTACTCAGCCATTTCTGGGAGCCGCGAACCATTCCCGCATGCTCAAAATCACTTATTACGTTTGCGTGCACATTTGTTTCAGCTTAGAAATGTATTTGGGGTCAAATGCATACTTGGTGCAAAGTTGCATTTTCACCATTTTGAGCCTAATCTGATCTAAGGGTATTGTAGACATTTCAAAGCGAGTCTTTTTTTTTTTTTTTTTTTTTTTTTTTTTTTTGTCCATGTAGTCGGGTAGAAAACATGATTTTTTTTTGGGGGGGGGGGGGGGGGGGTTCTTCTTTGTGTTTTTTTCAAAAATGCCCAGAAAGTCCTCAGAATTACATTTCAAACTCAGATATCTACTAAGCTTGTTACAGAACGAGTACTCGTACATGGGGCACGAGCTCTTGTAAGTGAGGTAGTGGGTTTTTGCCCTAGGGCGTACGCTGCACGAGCGCTCATAGTACTGTTCATGTGTGTGTGTTTGTATCTTTGTTCAGCACTGTACCTCCGACTTTAAATCATCATATCTCATTCGTTTTAACTTTGAATTGGTCCGTTCTTGAGTCTAAATTGACTGCATCAAATTAATCTTTCAAATGGTGCTAATTTTAACTTCAGATTCCACTTGTAGCTTGAGATATTCAAGTTTTAGTAAAATAGTGTCAGTTTTTGGTTCGAACCGGGATGGGGTTTCCCTTCCTTCGACTTCAGAACTTGATATCTTTGCCATCCGGACTCCGAATCAAGTGATTTTTGAGTCCATCTTTGTTAATTTTTCATTGTCTATCCAATGGTGTACATTGGGAACCCATTTTAGTTTGGAATTACCATTTTACCCTTTTAGCCTTAAGTGCTCGTTTTTCTTTATCTTGCTATTTCTCCTTCGTTCGGACTCCGAATCATGAGATTCTTGAGTCCTTCTTGATTGATTTTTTTTTTTTATTTCCAGTGGTGTGCTTAGTGGCACCTGAATCCTTATTTTTAGAAATGATTATTTTGCCTTTGGGGGCTTAATTGTTATTTTTCTGATCTTTTGCTTCCGCGTCAGTTCTTATTGAGTTCTACGACCTCATAGAAGGTCATTGAAGTGTCTTAGACGTGTGTTGTGCCTTGGGAGACCATTGTGTTGTTTCTTGCTTCCCCATCTGGATTCGTTCCGGGTCATCACAGGACACGCTGGGTTGAAAAATCCAGGTTCATCATAGGTGTGATGAGCGTTGAATATTGCAAAGTTGAGCCCCTTAATATACGTATGTTAAGACCTAAAGTGATACATCTATCTTGTTTCAGATTGATTTATGTTTATTTCATATTTTTAGGTGTTTTCCAAAAGAAGCAGTTAAAACTGGGTTTTTATGATGAAAAGAATGATAATGAAGTTTACCGCGTCGTTACCGGTCATCCAAAGCAAGCTGAGAGTCAAAATGATGAATTTTGGGGAGTTTCAAGTTTAGAAGCTCAAGCCTCAGTTCTATGGCTCGAGTTCAGCAGAAAAAGATAAGAAATTCCAAAGGCAAGAAAGCTCGAGCTTTGAACTCCAGAGCTTGAGCCCAACCACAGGATGCTCGAGCCTTTACTTAAGAGCTCGAGCATATGATGCTTCAGAATATGAAAAGTTGATTCAAATCCTGGGACCTCATGCCAAGTCTCAGGGATGGAGCACTAACACCTAGAGCTCGAACACACAACCTAGAGCTCGAGCCCAACACCTTGGGATCGAGCACCATGAAGGAGGGATCGAGCACCATCAATAAAAACATGTTTCAGATAAATTTTGCTCCTAGAACTTGAGCCCAAGCTTCAAAGCTCGAGCCCAACTCAAAAAGCTCGAGCACAACCACTCAGGGCTCAAGCATTGATGAAAACTCTGGACCTGCTTCAGTATTTTGGGCATAACTTTTGACTCGAAACTCTAAATTGAGCAAATCAGTGGCTCTGGAAACAAAACTTGAAGCCGATGTTTTTGTCTCTAATAGCTATCTCGAGATTCGCATTCTAAATGTTTAAAAATCGCGTTACAACGTCAGTACAAGTTGCTAACAGGTTAAGCTCGAGCCTTAACTCCAGAACTCGAGCTCTGACATCCTGGAGGTTAAAAATACATGTGGGAATCATATATCTTGACTCCTCTTTGTTTCTTTACGGGCCCAATTGTTACCAAAAGCTAGAAAACAAATCTAAAGGGGATTCGGACTTGTTTTCCACTATAACAGAAGGGATCCATCCATCAATCCAGGATATCTTATTAATCTCTCTCACGGCGGCTTTTAGGGTTTTGAAGAAGATGATCCAAAAGGAGTTTTGGCGATCCATGGCGGTAAAGACCACAACAACAAAGATGATATCTTACATCGTCATGAGTATCTAATTCCTCCCTTAGGGCATTGATGTAGCCCGAATCCGAATATTATGGTTTGATTATTCAATACTTTGGGAATTTAATAAATTATATACTTTGATTACATGATTTTGAGTAATTGAGCCAACTCAATTGGTGTTTTAATGAATTAATAGTTTTTGAATAGTTATTACCTTATCTTAGATAACTGCTCATAAATTATTCTCAACCCATTCTTATTGGACGATATCTGGTAGAGCCCTGTCAGACATAAGAATAGAGATCATATAATGGTGTTCAAACGTTTTTCTTGAATGAACTTTTTCATAATCTATGCTTAGGGAAGACGAGTTAGACTACAACATTAGTTAGAAGTAGGTAGGCGGATGATTCGTGCCAACTTTTGATAGGGTATAGTTAGCTAAGTTCAATGAAACATCTTTCTTTAAAATCAAATTAATTGAATATTATTGAGTTTAATTTATATGGTATATAAATTATTGAAATTCCAAGGTAGAACAGTTGACCATAGTATGAGGTTCATGGTGAAGTCTATCCTTAAGTATTTCTTCTCTTCATCTCAATCCTTTTATTCCGTTTATTTCTTTTATGTTATTGAATTGCATCACAACACAACAAATAAATCCTCTTTCTAAATTAAAATAGTATTAATTGAAGACTTGATAAACCACCACAATCCTTGAGGTTCGACACCCTTAACATAGCCATATCCTATAAGGATTCGTTCTATTGCGAGTGGTATTTTATTATTGATAAATAAAAACACACATCACTTCTCACTTGATTCACAATGAATTGCGAGTCACTAAAAATTTTTAGACATTTTACCTAGAGTTGGCTTCCCAATCGAAGTCTAGCTAACAAAGCTTCATATTCGGCCTCGTTGTTGGTAGCTGGAAAATTTAAACGGATTGATTGTTGTAACTTTGTTCCTTTTAGAGTTGTGATGATGATCCCTGCCCCTGCGCTAGTCAGGTTCGAGGAACCATCTACATGAAGTTCCCATTGAGGTTCTGGAAGTTTTAGCTCTTTGGGCTTGTCTTTATATTCCAAGAGGAAGTCGGCCATAGCTTTACCTTTGTATGACACCTTCAGCTCATAGGCTATATCGAAAGAACTGAGTTCGATTGCCTATTTGGTAATTCTCCTTGATAGATCTAGCTTGGAATAGATGGGTCGTATAGGGTAATTTGTGAGACTCGAAGTATGCCGAAGCTTTCTCTTTGCATATACTAAGGCTAGTATGATCTTCTTTGCTTTGCTATATCTTATTTCAGCATCTGTCATTGTCTTACTTGTGTAAAAGACCGGATGCTAATTCCCCCCTTCTTCTCGGATCAAAACTGCACTTGTGTCTATGTTGGAGATTGCTAAATACATGGTAAGGGTTTCTTCAAGCTTAGGGGCAGAAAATATTGGGGGTTTAGTCATGTAATACTTCAGTCTAGCAAGAGCTTCTTGCTACTGAGGTCCCCATATATCCTTGTTCTTTGACCTTATAGCATCAAAAAAAGGTTTGCACTTATCGGACAATTGGGATATAAAGTGGTTGAGAGCTACTATTCTATCGGTTAGAATCTGTACTTCCCTGTGAGTTTTTGGCTCCTAATTCTATATGAGGGCGTGGGCATAAGTTGGGCTTACTTCTATTCCTTTCTTGTTGACAATATGGCCGAGGAATTGTCTTGAAGAGACTGCAAAGGAACATTTGGAGGGATTCAACCTCATATTATACTTTCTCAGAGTGTTGAAGACTTCCTGGAGGTGCCTGGGGTGATCTTCCTTCTTCTCACTTTTGACAACCATGTCGTCTATATAAGCTTCAACTGTCTTCCCCGGTATCTTATTGAAGATCTTTTTAACGAGACGCTAGTAAGTAGCCCCAACATTTTTAAGTTCGAAGGGCATAACTTTGTAACAATAAGTTCCCTTCTCTATGATGAAGGATGTTTTTTCTTCACCCTTTGGATTCATGGGAATCTGGTTGTATCCAGAGTATGCATCAAGGAACGTGAGTCTCTCATTGCCCATGGTAGCGTCCACAATCTGATGTATCTTTAGTAGTGGAAAACTATCTCTGGGATAAGCTTATTGAGGTTGGTGAAATCTATGCAAACTCTCTACTTTGCATTCTTGGACCACCACTACGTTCGAGAGCCACTGAGGGTAATGTACCTCCCTGATGAAGCCCACTTGAAGCAACTTGTCTACTTCTTCAGCAATGATTCGATTTCTTTTAGGAGTGAACCTCCTATGTTTTTGTTTGACTGGTCTGAATAAAGGATCCACTCTTAGGTTATGGCATAAGACCGAAGGGTTGATTCTTGGCATGTTCGAATGGATCCAGATGAACGTATCTGCATTTCTTCGGATGACATCAACTAACACCTCCCTCTTTTCTGTTGAGTGGGAGGAACCCATATAAGTGACTTTCTGGGGATTGCCGAGGATAAGTTCGATAGCTTGACAACTTTTGCGTCTGGTTTTGAGGATTTTAAAGTTCATGCCTTTCTTCCCCTTTGATGATTGTTGATTGAACATAGATGCGATCCCTTGCATTTATATCATATTCAGCTTTCGGCTTACAAGGCGCTTGAATTCATATCTTAGCTCCCCCTTATTTTGCCGATGCTTTCTTGCCGATTAGACTCAGCAGTATGTAAACCATTATTGTTTAATAGATCATTGACTTCTGTGAAATGTTGATGAAAAATTCTTTAGTAGTTTTTGCTGCTTCTACCTCTACTTCCAAATACTTAAGCAGAAGGCTCTGTAATTGCTATTTAGCAATTTTGTCAGAAGGTGCATCCGATCCAGGTACTGTAGTTCCTTTCTTTACTCCTTTCAATGTCAACATATAGCATTCCTTCCCAACAACTTAATCTCCCCAAAGATTGATGACTTCTTTCCCATCTGGAGACAAGCATCGCATCACCTGGTGTAGAGTGGATGGTACTCCATTCATTCGGTGAATCCACCCTCTCCCCATGATGAGATTGTAGGAAGGGTGAAATTATGTTAGAACGAAGTTCTCTTTCAGTGTTCTTTTTGCAGCAGTGAATGATAAATCTATTATCCCAATGGGATATACCTTTGTTCCATCGAATCCCATCAATAGGCTAAAAGTGGATCTAATTGATGATGACAGGATCTCCAATTGCTCAAAGACTACTTTAGTTATAATATTAGCATTGCTGCCAGGGTCTACCAGGACTCTTTTAATCATGCAGTTTACTACTAAAAAAATAATGATGAGTAGATTTTCATAGGGATGCTGTACTCTAGATAGATCTTCATCTCCAAACCTGATGCTGATATTGCCCGAAGTGATTGTATTTTCTGAGGATAACTTCCTTAACTTATGAACAACCCTTAATCTGGAGCGGTACACCTCTTCTAACTTTTGGTCTTCCTCTGACTTCCTATGTATTGCATGAATGAACTTCACCTGATTACCTTCCACTTTCCGAGGATTAACTTCCTTCGGCCTTGTCTACTCCCTCGGTTTGAGATAGTCTGCTAGATCTCCTCTAGCTATCATGTTTTCCACCTGTCTCCGAAGGGACCTACAATCATTAGTAGTATGTCCATAATCCCTATGGTAGGCACAGTGTTTGTTTTTGTCCCTTTGTTCCAAAGGTTGTCGCATCAGTTGAGGGGCTGTCAATCTTACTTTGTTCTCCTGGAATAATCGGGCCAACGTGGTACAAAGAGGGGTTAGCTTTTCTTCAGTCCTTTGCTTTTTCTCAGGTAGTTAGATGATTGGTATCGAGGCATACTGGCGTTTTTAAATTTTTTGAACTTGAGGCTCTTTCCCGAGGCTTATTTTCTACTATAGCAAGGGTGGCATGTTGTGATTGATTGGCTACATTCTCCTTAAGTCAGATGTAAACTTGCGCCTTAGCGTTGAGAGTCTACATGTCCAGAGGGGAGTATTTGACTATTGAGGTATGAAACTTAGTCCATTGGATCATACCGATCTTGAATGCTTCAACAGTTGTTTCAGAGTGATAGTCCGTTATCTCCGAAGCTTCCATGTTATACCTGGACAGGAAATCATGTAGCATTTTCCCTCTCCTCTGCCTTATAGTGAAGGGACTAGCAATAGTCTTTTTTTGCTTCTTATTACTGCAGTACAATGCTAGGAACATAGCGTATAAAGTTTCTTAATTCGGGATTGACTTGTTTGGCCTGTTCTTGAACCATTCCAATGCGGCTCCTGTCAAACTAGTTGGTAAAACTTTGTACATGAATGCATCGTTGTGATTATCTAGAGCCATCTTCTGGGAGTAGTGGTCGAGGTGACGTGATGGATCTCTCGTACCATTAAATTGAGTGAAGGCCGGCATGGTGAATTTTTTAGGTCTTTTGTGATACCCCTCGACTCTGAGACATGGGTTGATCAGGCTAAGCCCAAACCTGAGGGATATTAAATAATTAAGTAATAAACAAGCATTGAATACAAAAGATAAATAACTAAAAATAAATAAAAGAGCGGAAAGAGAAACTAAATAATAAATCCTTAAGTTAAATAATAAATAATCCTCTAAATGAATAATATCCGAAACCTCTAATATCATTACAACTCGGGAATCCATCTAGTGACCCCTAATAATATCCCAACTGGAAATAAAACTGAAAAGAAGATAACATAGATAGAACCCTACATCAAGTAGGTAGAGTGATGATGACTGTCTCTGCTCAGCATAAATAAGCTCTAAGACTGGAACTATTGAACACTTGAAAAATAATAGTGGGTCAGGCCCACGAACAAGTTTTACTCTAGTACAATCCAAACAGAGACCCGATACATATCTACATCCTAATCAATCCAACAATATTTAATAGTCCATATAAATATAAATACACACTATAGGAACCTCACTAGACTATAGGGTTGTCTCAACCTGAATAGTAGTCAACATACAAAATGCACATATAATGGGCATGAATACCTAGACCTATCAGGGTACATAACTACACCTATATCTAGCTACACATCCCTGGCGATATGCGCATCCTAACCATGATCCTAAGACTCAAGCTTATATCATGGTACCATAATCATATATATATAATCTGTAAGCATAAAACAAATGTCATCCATCTGATACAGTGGCCTAACATGAATAAGAAGGACTTAACTTCTTTAGTTAATCCATTCCCTTATAAATAAATAGGTAGAACTTAACTTCTTTGGTTAATCCATCCCTATAATGCCACCGTTCCATACCAGTGTATTAAACCATCCAGTCCAATAAATCATGCAACAGAATAATAATACATCAATTAATTCAGAGATAATATGATACACATCATACAGATAAGTATTGCATTTATTTAGATAATACAATAGTCTAAAATAGCATGTAGTTAACTTACCTTCCAAGTAATTAACCTACATCTCAGATAAACAATATAAAGTTTCTTAGATATTGTTTAAAACCATTTAAACATTAATTTCAATTGTTAAAGCAATTAAATTAATTGTTTCATCCAATTTAAACAACATAAAGGTTATTGAACTTCCAATCTATCCACCTCCTTATCATATCTAGGTTTATTATGCATTCTGGGATCTTCCCAAGTCTCTTAAACCCATCTGTGAGGATTAAATCCAGTTTAAAATGATTTTGGCCATTAAAACCCAAAAACCCAAGTCGCAGCCCAACCGAGTCGGCTCGATTGCCAATTGAGTCTTTGGTTGAGTTTCTTGAGGTGTGCTCCACCATAAAATACACGAATATGCTCAAAAAAGTGTTAAGGTTGAAACTTTTCTCTTTCCCTCTTAAAGAAAAGCTAAATATTGGTTCAACAATTTAGGGGTTAATGCTATTACATCATGGGCTTAATTGCAAAATGAATTTCTAAAGAAGTAGTACCCCACCTCTAGAACTAATGCAATGAGAACCGTAATAAGACAATTTTCTCATGGGGATAGGGAACTTTTACATGAAGTGTGGGAGAGATTGAACGAGTTGATAAGGAAGTGTCTACATCATGACATTCCAAAAAGACAATTAGTTCAATACTTTTACGAGAGCTTATCCGATGCCCATAAGGGTATAGTGGAAGCTTCATGTGGAGGTTCATATTTTGGAAAACATGAGGACGACATTCGATGCCTCTTTGAAAATATGAGCAAAAATTCAATGGATAAATCTCAATCCTCTCAAGTAAGTCATAATTCCAATGTGGGTGGGTAAAACTCAAAATTGTGTCAAGTAAAGAGTCCAATGGAGATTGTTGCCGAAGTTAAAACTCTTACCCAAAAACTTGACCAATTTTTGTTAAGTAAAAAATCGGTAATCCAATCTTTCTACTCTTCTCATCCCCAAAATGAAGTGTGCATGACTTGTTTTAATTACAACCATAATGCTTCCAATTGTCCTCACGGACAAGCCTTTCAAGAAAGCAACATGAACAAGTTAATGCCACATTCGCCCATCCTTACACTAATGCTTATGTTTCGGGATGGAGTGACACTTCACATTTTCCTTGGAAAAACCAAGAAGCCGGTGCAAACCCTTCACAAAATCAAATTTTCCAAGGAAGGAATGTGCCTCCTCATATAAGAAATGAAAATTCTCAAAATTTTCATCCATCCTCCCATCATTATCAAAATATGAATCAATTCTCTCACCCCCAAGCTTATAATTATCAAGTGTACTCTCATCAATCTCAAGCTTGGTATGGTCAATACCAGTTGTAGAAAAGTGGTGTGATAAAATGTGGCCAAGTTTGAATTTATAGAATGTCATTACCATTACTAACTATTAATGTAGCTAAAGTAAGTAGGGATTGTCCGAATGGATTAGTAGGTCTAATGATCAAAAGATGGTTTGTTGGTTGACTTAGACTACAATTTAAACTAAATAAATGCAATGTAAAGCAACTAAATAATATAAGGTGTAGAAAATATAAGAGAGGAGTCTTGGGTCATAGAGTTCACCACTAAGCATTACCTTCCTAGACATTCAATATTTGATGGATTAGAGGGATTATGTGTTGTAAATGAAAGTGTGTGCCATTAATTGAATATCAAGCATGGATGGCTAAGTAAACATACATTGTCTAGCTAATCTAGTGAATAACACAACATATCAAATTAAGCCATTAATCCTTCCATAAGTCCATAATTAATGCACATTCATTAAACTAGAGAAATATACTACTTGCATTCATAAGCATGGAACATCAAATAATAAGAATGGATTGTTCACTTGTTTAAGAAAGTAAGGCAATTACACTACAACTAAGCTATTGACCTGAAAATTAAACTAAGGAGGTGGCACAATCCATTAAGAAACAAGTATGAACCATCAAACAAACCACAAGAGTAATTTATTTCAGCACCATGCCTTGACCATCACCAGATTCATAATATCAACACATATAGACATGCATCACTGTTACAAAATGTAGAGATAAACACATGAACATTCATTCTTGCATACATAGACATATGGATAGAATTAAATGATCAATTTGAAGTATTAAACTACACAAATCATTGTAGAAACAAGATCATATACATAAGATGTGAAGACAAGAATTACAATACTAATCCCCATTAAATATAAAACATCAAAGTCTTGGAGGCATGCTTAGGGCTATCTTTAACCCCAAGAGAATGGTTTAGCCACTCATTGATGTTGTCATCCAACCCTCAAGGGCTATCTCTATGGTAGAATTCATCCTCCTCCTCTTGTGTTCTTGGTAGAAATCCTAGATGAGTGGAAAACTTTCCCAAATTGTGTATTTCTCTCTCTAATCTCTAGCCTCTTGCCAAAAACCTAATCAACCTTTTTACTCAAAATAGCCAAAATCCTTATATAGGTAGCTCAAATGTCACACCCTATGGTCAGACCTCGTGCACTAGGACCTCCAAATGATTGCACCACGAGCACACCTTTAATTTGGCTAGAACTTTATTTTTCACACAACTTAAGGCAGTTTGATCGATCACAAGGTTGCTCAGATCGATCGATACATGGCGGCACACTTTTTGGATAATGACAAGGTTAAGATATTTTTGGGAAAAGGACAAAAGTGGTAGGTGAGGATAAGATCAAAAGGGTTCGATTGATCGAAGGAAAGGTTGGATCGATCGAATAGGAAATTTTTTTGAAGATAAGGACAAAAGGCTCGATCCATCATGGCATGGGTGGAATGAACACAGTGTGATTGATTAGAGCTTGGTTCAATCGATCGATCGAAGAAGGCTTCTTCACCACTTTGCTTCCACTTTACTCCTTTCTTCCACTAAGCTTGAGATTGCTTCTTTAAATGCTTTAATTCAGCTGAATTGACTTATTTTGGGGTTAATTGTCTGAAAAGAGACATAACATGAAATTAGACTAAAACGGAAAAATAAGATAGAATAAGGTCCTAGAACATTCAAGCTTAAGGAGTTTAAATGCGAATTTTTCAGTGCTTATCACATCCCCAAACTTAAATATTGCTAGTCCCTAGCAATGAACTATGAAGAAAATGAGAAATGAACAACTATACAACTATGAACTAGAAAACAATAAATGGATAACGCCACTTTCGTAGGGAACATGATTGCATTTAGTATATGCAACAAGCCTTTTAAACCCCTAGGTTACCCCTAGTGGATGAGTAAAGTCTCATGAGGGTTTCCAGAAATGATACCCATAAACATTAAGCTCATTCTCACTAAAGAGGCACCAATATTTCAAACAACCATTGGGAGAAAACTACCTCAAGTATGCAATTTTTTAACCATTTCCAACCAATCTCCCAAAATTTCAACATCAAGTAAGCAAGTATGGTCCTCCACACATCAAGACAATGATCATGTAAATCAAAACAACTCTAGAATCCTTTTTAAGTGAACAGGCATCAAATATGTTGATATCTAAGCCAACTAAAAAAATGGTCACATCCGGCCTCAAGCTAGCACACAAATCTAGTACCGATCATCAAGACAAAAAAATGGACCTTTTATTAAAGCTTTATTGATATAGGTGTGCTTATTCTTTTCACTCGATTTTGTTTTTTTTTTTTTTTTTTTTTGGTCAAGTTATTAACCTAGAGTTTGGGTAGAAATTTATTGCTTGATGAGGATAGAATCCCAGTTACTTAGTGAAAATGGTTTGTTATCCACCTTTATCAAGAATGAAAGTTTTCAACGCACTACTAGCTCAATTGGGATATAATCAAATCAATAGTCAACAAAGCATATACCCCACAAATGAATGCTAGTGTGCGCCTGTGTTAGTATAGAATCTTGGAGTGAATCTCAAAACAATCACAAAATCAAGATGATGTTGGACCACAAGTGCAAGCATGATATCAAAATTTCAAAAAATTTACTCTTAAATGGCTTCCACAAGGCATACAAGGAGTATTGGACTCTCAAGTCAAGCAAATTTTAAATTCTAAGTAATATAGTCCTCAAAAGATCAAAATCATAGCTAGAATGGATCAATCATAGAAAATCCCTCAAGTACACAAGTCATGCTCAAAATCTTGAATTGAATGCAACGAACACACATTACCCCTCCCAAACTTAAACTGCACAATGTCCTCAATGTGGAATGAGAACAAAAGAAAGAAGAAAGAGTATACTAGTGTAGCTATGGCAATGCATGGTTGGGACACAAGTATCCGAAGTGGGTGGTATAACCCCCCCAAACTTGGGATTAACTATGGTCCTGAAAAGATGGCACTGGAATAAAACCTTGTTAAATAACAAATGGGATAATAATGGTGCACATTAGGTATGTAAGTGCAAGTGGGATAGTAAATGAAGGAGAGAGAGAGGAATAAGGGTGGTCCTGAAAAATATGGGCAGCACTCTCTCACTGAAGTCGCCGGGATGCACCTAATAATGGAGTCAATTATCAACAGACATATCAATAGAAGATCAAAACATCCATAATATCGTGAATAAAAATAGTATAAGGTACATCACAGTAATCGGGCCAACAAACTGGCCGCAAAAATAGAATAAGAGTATCAAAGTATTAGTCTCAGAACATAGGTATATATATGAAATAAAGAGAGAGAGAAAGGTCAGGCAAATGAAGACAGTCTGGCTGGGCGTGAACCCTGGATATATCTGAAAATGTCCTGCAGTGCTGTCATGACATCCGTGTAGAGAATGGTTACATCTACTCTAATGGAGATGACTGCATCCTCTAGTGTCTGGATATGCTCCCCTAAGCTGTGTGTTTAAGCCTGAGTGTCTGGAATGACTAGGTCATCTTGACGGGGCAATCTGGAGTCATCAGAAGACTGATGCACATCCCGGTTTTGAGAATGATGACTCTGCTCCTGAGAGTGATGTGGTGACCCCACTGGAGGCTCCTACTCCAAGTCAATGTCCATGAAAACTCTTTTTGCCGCCACTGCCTTTGCTACTATTACTCCCACTGTTGCTGCCTCCTCCTCCTTAGCCTCAAGATCCTTCGCCACTTGGGCTGCCTCTACCTCCAGACTCTTAATAAGAGCGTTATATCTCTTATTCCAGTCCTTCTTCCTGTAATGGCATGCCTCAGTCTTAATGTCCTCCTTCGGGTCAATTTGATAGTGCTAGTTTAGGAAGAGCTGTGTAATCAAATGGGCATAAGGAAGGAACTTGGGCCGCTTTGGGTTACTCTTGTTGATAATATCGATATATAGCTTCATCATAACACTCAAGTAGAGTGTAGGAACTAAGAACCAATGCCCTGTATAGATGGCATATAAAGTTGCAAGGAAATCTACCCGCCCCTGGATCTTGTGCCCAGCCATAAAAACATTTTGGTATAAAACCGAATCAAAGAACCACATGCTGTCAGGTAAGTAGGTCCTAATGGCATAAGTGTTAGCGGTGATGAACACTGAATATTGCATATTTAAACCCCTAAATACGCATATGTTAAGACCTAAAGTGATATATCTATCCTGTTTTATACTGATTTATATTTATTTCATGTTTTTAGGTGATTTCCCAAAGAAATGGTTAAAACTGAGCTTTAATGATGAAAAGATTGATAATGAAGTTTACCGCGTTGTTACCGGTCATCTGAAGCAAACTGAGAGTCAAAATGGTAAATTTTGGAAGAGTTTAAGTTTAGAAGCTCGAGCCTCAATTCTATGGCTTGAGCACAAAACAAGAAATTCCACCAAGGCAAGAAAGCTCGAGCCCTGACCCTCAAAGCTCGAGCCCAACCATAGGGTGCTCGAGCCTTTGCCTTAAAGTTCAAGCGCATGATGCGTCGGAATGTGAAAAGTTGATCCAAGCTCCTAGGACCTCATGCCAAGCCAAAGGGATCGAGCACTAACCACTTAGAGCTCAAGCCCACAGCCACAGATCTCGAGCCCAACTCCTTGGGATCGAGCACAATGAAGAGATGATTGAGCACCATTAATAAAAGATGTTTCGGATAAATTTTGCTCCCAGAGCTCGAGCCCGACTCAGAAAGCTCGAGCACAACCACTTCGGGCTCGAGCATTGTTGAAAACTCTGAACTTATTTCAGTATTTTGGGCATAACTTTTGACTCGGAACTCCAAATTGAGCAAACTCAGTGGCTCTAGAAAGAAGACCTAAAACCCGATGTTTTATCTCTAATAGCCATCTCCAAATTCGCACTCTAAATTGGTCAAAATCACTTAAGATTGAGGTATGTTCTTGAAAGCTTGACCCTTGTACCTGAAAGCTCGAGCCTGGGACTCTAGAGCTCAAGCCTTGACATCCTGGAAGTTAAAAATACATACAGGAATTATATATTTTCACCTCTCTTTATTTCCTTAAAGGCCCAATTGTTACCAAAAGCTAGAAAACCAATCCAAAGGGGATTGTGACTTGCTCTCCACTATAAAAGAAGAGGAGAAGGCTATAGAAAATCTCTCTCTCGTATCTCTCTCATGGCGGCTTTTAGGATTTTAAAGAAGAAGATCCAAAAGGAGTTTTGGGAGTCCATGGCGATGAAGACCACAACAACACAGATGATATCTTGCGTCGTCATGAGTAGCTAATTCCTCTCTTAGGGCACCTGAAATTGAATATTATGGTTTAATTGTTCTATACTTTGGGAATTTAATATATTATGTATTTTGATTACATGATTATGGGTAATTGACTTAATTCAATTGGTTTTTAATGATTACATAGTTTTTAAATGATTAATACCTTGTCTTAGATTAAATTATTCTTAAATTATATTCAACCCATTCTTTTGGTGGAGGCCTACCAGACATAAGAATGGAGATCATGCAATGGTGTTCAAACATTTTTCATGAATGAATATTTTCATAGTCTATGCCTAGGGAAGATAAGTTATACTGTAAAATTAGTTAGAAGTAGGTAGGTAGATAATTCGTACCAACCGAATATAGGTTCATTAGTATTTGAAATTCATGAAACATCTTTGTTTAAATATGAAATAAATGAATGTCATTGAGTTTAATTCTATATGATACATAATTATTGAAATCCTAAGGTTGAACAGTTGACCATAGTATGAGGTTCGTGGTGAAGTCAATGCCTAAGTATTTTTTCTCTTGATCTCAATCCTTTTATTCCTTTATTTTCTTTTATGATATTGAATTACATCACAACACAATAAATCAAATCCTCTTTTAAAATTAAAATAGTATTAATTAAAGACTTGATAAACCACCACAGTCTTTGAGGTTCGACACCCTCAGCACAGCCCTATCCTACAAGGATTCGTTCTAGTGTGAGTGATATTTTATTATTGATAAACAAAAACAGACATCAATTTTTGGCGTCATTGCTGGGGACTGTGTCACGGATTTATTGAGTTTGAGATTAGTTCTATTTTAATTTGTAGTTTAAGACTTTGTATATATTGTTCTTTTGATTTCATTTTGTTTTCAGGTGCAAGATTTTAGTCGTGGGAGCAACAAAGCAAAAGGAATAGAATTTTCTGAACCTTTTGTGAGTTTTTCTTACTCTTATCCTTGCACTTATTTTTATTGTATATTATTATTATTATTATTATTATTATTATTATTATTTTATTTTAAAGAGGATTGAGCGTGAATGGAGGAATTTTTAGATCCAGGTTATAGGGACCATTACATCCTTTCTACTTATAACCCTCCATTATGTTTTTTTCCTTATGAAATTGAGTCCAATTCACTAGAAGCATCACCATCTTACTATGGACTTGATTACTCTTTTTATCCTCTTTATAACTACTACACTCCCCAACAATTCTATATAGAACCAACTCCATCACCTTCTAGGTACTCGCCTGGATTTAAAGATAAAGTTTTAGCTCTGTTGGATAAGCTCAAAGCAAGTACCCAACTTCTTCATTCTCATTCTCCATCTATAGCCTAGCTAGAAGATCATGTTGAGAAAGTAAAAGTTCATGCTAGTTCACGTTCGGCAAATATTGAGTACTCTATCTCGTCAAGAGAAGGAGGAAGTGCCTAATCTGCCAATGGCCAATCCAATAGAGCACAACGTTATTTATGAGGATATTCCTTGTAATTTGGATCATGAAGTCATTGAGGTCACCTTAGAGAGTGAGGAGAAAGTGATTCATTTAGAGGAAGAGAAAAAGGATGAAGAGAGTGAGTTTCCTAAATATCCAATTGAGTCTTTGAAAGATACTGCTTTGCTAAATTACAAAGGAAGTAATTCTTTGGATATACTTCCAGAGCACAACAATGAAGCAAGGCAGACCACTGTTGATTTTGTTTTCGAGACCGTGGATGAAGGGAATGATATTAAATCTTCCATTTATTTTCCTGTTATTCCTTTAAAGGATAAATTCACTGTTGTGAGTGAGGAGGTAATGGGGAAAATTGATAAGAGATTAAACGTGGATGTTCTGTATCCCGTTTTTGATAGTTTTGACTAGCGAGTCACCCCCACGTCTACTAAAGATGTTAAACTTAGCACTTGTAGATTAGTTTATTTTTGTTTTTAATTTTAATTTTATTCTTGTTTTTATTTTTTTTAGTTATTATTATTATTTTTTTAGATCAGTTTATTTTTATTTTTCTTTTTAGTTTTTCTAGGTTTTTAGTTTATTTTTGTATTTTTCTTTTCTTTTATTTTTAGATTAGGTTTGTTTAGGTTTGTTTTCATAAAAAAAAATAAGAAAATAAAAATTGATTGACTTGTGCATAATGATATATATCTGTTTTACTCCATATATTTGATACTCTGATGTGTGCTATGGAATGTGATTATTTTGTCAAGTACAAAGGACTAAGTACGAGGGTGAGGTGACGATTTTATTCCTCTAAGCTATCAATTCTTGATCCTTACTGGTTCTGCGTATTTGGCAATATCTTTCTAACTCTACATCTGTTTTCACACATTGAGGACAATGTGCATCTTAAGTTTGGGGGTAAGGCAGTGCCTTTTAAAATTTTGTTGATAATATATTGTGCACAAGAGGATGCGATTCAATTATTTAAGCATGATTTTCAGTCTGTTGATTATTATGATGTCCATATGCAGTGTCATATTGGTTTAAGATGGCTTGTATGTCGAATTCATACTAAATAGGGATTTTTGAAATTTTTTTATATTAGTTGGTGGCCTGTGGTCCACTTTGTCAAGATAGTTACAATTTGATGATTTTGATTCCTAGAATACTTTACTTTGCACATGTTCACACTTACGTGCATTTTGTGGGGTATAAACTTGAAATCTTATTCTGATTTGTGTTAAACTGAAATGAGTAGGTGAATTTGATGATTTTGAGAACCAAGGTATATATATAAAAAAAAAATGATGAAAGAAATAATATGGTATGTATGTAATGAAAAAAGAAAAAAATTCTTCACCAATGTGAAGGAAAAGAAAAATGAAAAAAAAAAAAAGTGAAGAAAAAAGGTAGAAAATGGTCAAGTTCAGGTCTATACCTAGATTGCTTGAGCAATTAAGTCCTTAGGGGTGTGTTCTGACACCTAATACCCTAAGACCATCTGGTTTGGGAGTCATTGACTAAAAGCTTGTTACATAAGCGGTTTAGGTTGCCTAGATTACTTGAACAATTAGGTTTGGAGGGATGCTTTATCACTTAATGCCCTAAAACCATCTGGTTTGGAAGTCATTGGCCGAAAGTTCATTACAAGGGTGATTTAGAAAGCTTAATAGACCTGAGCATTGCACAGTATCCTTTTTGAAAAATGCATACCTGCAGAAAATTAGGAAAAATACATTGGGGATCAGAATTTAAAAGGTTTACATGTGAGTTGAGGGATAACATGTGTTAGATATAACTATGGATAGTAAGCCATATGTTTAAAATTGTAAATTCACTACTAAAAAAGATTTTGGGGATCGAGATTGTTAAACTTGTGATTAAACTGACATATCGGGACCATGGCTGCTGCTATGATATTGAGAGTTAGAGATTTTTCCTGTTTAATATAGTTCTTTATACTTGTTGTAGTTGACTGATTGATGCATTGCTGGGACATTATGATATGAAAATAGGTTTTAATGAGCTTACCGTGTAATTAAGGCACTAATTTGAAGTTTATGGGTATCGTTATTGGAAACCCTCACGAGACTATAACTCATCCACTGGGGGTAACCTAGGGGTTTAAAGGCTTGTTGCATAAGCTAAATGCAACCGTGATTCCATGAAAACAGCTTTTTAGTTCTGTATTGCTAAGGGACTAGCAATATGTAAGTTTGGGGGTGTGATGAGTGCTAAATATTGCATATTCAAGCCCCTAAATACGCATATGTTAAGACCTAAAGTGATATATCTATCCTGTTTTATACTGATTTATGTTTATTTCGTGTTTTTAGGTGATTTCCCAAAGAAATGTTTAAAACTGAGCTTTTATGATGTAAAGATTGATAATGAAGTTTACCGCGTCGTTGCTGGTCATTCGAAGCAAGCCGAGAGTTAAAATGGTGAATTTTAGAAGAGTTTAAGTTCAGAAGCTCAAGCCTCAGTTCTATGGCTCGAACACAAAACAAGAAATTCCACCAAGGCAAGAAAGCTCGAGCCCTAACACTTAGAGCTTGAGCCCAACCATAGGGTGCTTGAGCCTTTGCCTAAAAGCTTGAGCACATAATGCATTAGAATGTGAAAAATTGATCGAAGCTCCCAGGACCTTGTGCCAAGCCTAAGGGATTGAGCACTAACACCTACAGCTCGAGCCCACAGCCCTAAAGCTCGAGCCCAACACCTTGGGATCGAGCACCATGAAGAGATGATTGAGTACCATTAATAAAAAGATGTTTCGGAAAAATTTTGCTCCCAGGGCTCGAGCCCGAGCTTCAAAGCTCAAGCACAACCACTCCGAGCTTGAGCATTGCTGAATACTCTAAACCCCCTTCAGTATTTTAGGTATAACTTTTGACTCGGAACTCCAAATTGAGCAAACATAGCAGTTTTGGAAAGAAAACTTGAAACCCGATGTTTTTGTCTCTAATAGCCATCTTGAAATTGGCATTCTAAATGGGTCAAAATCACTTATGCTCAAGGTATGTTCTTGAAGCTCGAGCTTTGTACCTGAAAGCTTGAGCCTGGGACTCCAAAGCTCGAGCCTTGACATCCTTAAAGTTAAAAATACATGCGGGAATTATATATTTTCACCTCTCTTTATTTCCTTAAAGGCCCAATTGTTATCAAAAGCTAGAAAACCAATCCAAAGGGGATTGGGACTTGTTCTCCACTATAAAAGAAGAGGAGAAGGCCTTAAAAAATCTCTCTCTTATATCTCTCTCACGACGGCTTTTAGGGTTTTAAAGAAGAAGATCCAAAAGGAGTTTTGGCGGTCCATGGCGATGAAGACCACAACAACACAGATGATATCTTGCGTCGTCATGCGTAGCTAATTCCTCTCTTAGGGCATTGATGTAGCCCGAAACTGAATATTACGGTTTGATTATTCTATACTTTGAGAATTGAATATATTATGTATTTTGATTGCATGATTATGGGCAATTGACTTAATTCAATTGGTTTTAATGATTACATAGTTTTTCAGTGATTTATACCTTGTCTTAGATTAAATTATTCTTAAATTATAATCAACCCATTCTTATTAACGGTATTTGGTGGAGGCCTATCGGATATAAGAATGGAGATCATGTAATGATGTTCAAATGTTTTTAATGAATGAATATTTTCATAGTCTATGCCTAGGGAAGACGAGTTATAATACAAAATTAGTTAGAAGTAGGTAGGTAGATAATTCGTGCCAACCGAAAATAAGTTATTATTAATTGAAATTCATGAAACATCTTTATTTAAATATTAATTAAATGAATGTTATTGAGTTTAATTCTATTTGATACATAATTATTGAAATCCCAAGGTTAAATAGTTGACCATAGTATGAGGTTAGTGGTGAAGTCAATCCCTAAGTATTTTTTCTCTTGATCTCAATCCTTTTATTCTGTTTATTTTCTTTTATGATATTGAATTACATCACCACACAACAAATCAAATCCTCTTTTAAAATTAAAATTGCATTAATTGAAGACTTGATAAACCACCGCAGTCCTTGAGGTTTGATACCCTCAACATAGCCCTATCCTACAAAGATTCGTTCTAGTGCGAGTGGTATTTTATTATTGACAAATAAAAACACACATCAGGCGGCAGTAATGGTGCCATGAAGAGCTTTTGGCCATATCTGCAAATAATGGTCGCTGCAACATCGGATAATCAATGCTTGGAGGGTAGACATGTGGGCATTGAGAAGCTGTTGCTAATGTCTCGACAGTAATCTGGATGAGATGCACATCAGTGGTAGTTTGTAGCTTGGCCAAGTTACTCAGAGCTGGCCAGAAGTTCCGGTAGAATAGCTAAACAAGCCTCGAGTAAACTGAATTGGCTACTGGGGCCAAGATGGGAGAAAGTTGGCGGCGGTAGATCTCGTCATACGACCACTTGGTCGTGATAGACTATGCAAAGAAGTCCTCATCAAAAATAGACTCATGCGCCACTAAAAGGTGCACAAACCTCCGAGTAATCCTATCTCGGTTAATGCCTGGCTGTGCCGGTGGTGGCATTGGAGCAGGTGAAGGAGATGGTATAGGCTCACACTCCTGAGATGAATAAGAAGGAGAAGAGGAGGAATGCTCGTACTGTGCAGGAGCTAGGTCCTTAGTCTCTTCTATCCGCTGCCACACTCGGCAGTCATAAATCCAGTTAGCCGTGGTCTTGAACCTAGTCATAACCTGTAAAAAGAAAGAACACTTGCAATTGTAGTCAGTAACATTAAATAGTATACGAGATACAGAAATGAAAGCACAATAGATCGAAACATGTTTGTCAGATTAAGATAGATAACTCAGAATAGAACACATGAACACAAGTGGTAATGTAGCCAAGTATAGACAATGAATGATCAAAAAGTGTGAAGCATGTTAGACATTACGGGTAAAGAATGCAACCAATGTGGAAAACATAGGCATTGGGTATAGATATAATAGCATGGACACAAGAGAGGGTATAGGAGCATTAATATGCAAAACAGTGAAGTTCGAACGATCATAGAAAAATGTGATCAATCCATGTTGGATCGATCATGTCATACATTGGACCGATCGTGCCCTGATCGATCCAATGTATGTCATGATCGATCCATGTTGGATCGATCATGACATACATTGGATCGATCGTGCCCTGATCGATTAGGGCACTGATGTGATTGATCGAACCTACTGAGAACTGAAAAGTCACCCGCTCGTGATGTGGAAGACACGGGGCGCATCCTAATGGTCATTTCAAGGCTCGTAACCCCCTATTCACCTCAACAATGCACAAATGGTCACTTAAAACTGCACAGGACCCCCAAACCAAATTCAGAAATAAAAATGATATATACACATATATACATATATAGATACATGCTTGCAAACCCCAAATGGAAAGAAATTCAACATTGGAAGCTTGAATCTAAACATGGCAAGTAAGTTCAACATGAAAACAAAACAAAAATGAAAAAGAAATTTTTTTAAAAACATACCAAAGATGAATGAGAGAGAGAGAAGAGGAGATCGCGATCAAAGATGGAGGAAATGAAGCTTGGAACTCGCCGAAGACTTGCCGGAGATGAGGAAGATGAAGGATAGCCTTGGGAGAGAGAGAAGGGCTTTAGATTGATGCAATGAATGATCCAAATGACCCTTGGGTCATTTTAAAAAAAAACTATTCCCGACATGTGTGATCGATCACATGGTTCATCAGATCGATCGAACTAAGATCGATTATGAAGGTGCTCAGATCGATCGAACCTATAAAATGACAAAATATTTTTGAAAAATTTTTGAATTTAGAAAATTGAAAATCTTTTTGGATTATTTTTATTATTATTATTTTTTTTTTTTTTGAATTTGAATTTTGAAATTAGAATTTTAAAAAGTCAAAGTCAATGGAGGGAAAAACAAGGAACTCTGATCAATCGGAGAGTGATCAATCGAAACTTAATCAATCCAAGACGTGAAAACCTGCAGACACATTCGAACGATAGACAGAGAGATGATTTTTTTCAAAGATTCAAAAATTTTCTAAGTATAGAACTGAGATCGATCGAAGGGATAACTCGATCGATCGAAAGAACTTGTAACGATTGAAGAATGAGTTCGAACGATAGACAAAGACCTGAAATATGCAGAGAATCTTTGAACGATGGTATAGGGAGATTAGGATATGCAGAGATGATGTTCAATCGATCGAATATCTCTTGCGATCGATCGAACATACACTAAATGCCTAATTTAGAGATGAAAGAGCATGCATTCCCTATCAAAGTCTCAAACAACATATATAATCCCAGATTGTATCTAGTCGACGCAAGAATATAAAATAAAAGAAAATAGAAATGAGGGAGGAATAAGGTTGGAAATCCTACGAAGCACTAGTGTTTAACGTCTCTAGTAAGACGTTGGGCTCTTTTAGCCCTGATCAAAAATCTTAATGTGCATCCCCTCCTTAATGAGGTGAAAAGAACTTTGAACCCCACCAAACAAACTATTCCCTAAGGAACTTGTTGGACTTGGTTCAAATGGAATTGATGGTCCTTAATCGCCAAAATCTTTGGGCTTCCATGCCCTTTTAACACTTGACTTGAAAACACTTTCTTTTGAAGCCTTTTTGGAAAACAAGACATTTGATTGTTTAATACCAAGCAAAGACTCATTTTTGTCAAATTCATTTGCACAACATTGTTCAACAACACATACTTCTTCATGCTTGTCCATAGAATTGGGGGTTGGATTGAAAATGTTCAACTTCATCTTCATATGACCGAATGAAATTTTCATTATCCCCATTATACAATTAATGTTGGCATTAGCAGTTGCCAAGAAGGAATGACCAAGGATAACAGGAATTTGGCTCTTAGGATTTGTGACCGGTTCCGTGTCGATGATAACGAAATCGATCAGAAAGAAGAACTTATCAATTTTGATTAAACATCATCAATGATACCCCGAGACTTTTTAATGGATCGGTCGACTAGTTGCAAAACTACCGACGTTGGTTTTAAATCACCTAAGCCTAATTGAAATAGACTAAATATGGAAGAAGATTCACACTAGCTCCTAAATCAAGAAGAGCCCGATTGATCACATGATCACCAATGATGCAAGAAGTGGTAGGTAAACCAGGGTCTTTGAATTTTGTGAGGGTGTTGTGTTGCAAAATAAAGCTTACTTGCTCAGTCAAAGCAATTATTTTTGGTGCTTGGCTTTTGTTCTTCCTCTTATGGGTGCAAAGATCTTTCAAAAATTTGGCATAAGTCAGAATTTGTTTAATTGCATCCAAGAGATGAAGATTGATTTTCACTTGCCTAAATACATCAATTATCTCATTTGCTTTGCTTTGTTGCTTTTCAAGAGAAGAGGATCCTTTTAAGGCATTCAGAAATAGAGCCTTGGGCTCAAGAACTTTTTAAAAATCATTTTTAGAAACATTGTCTACAATTGATTCTTTTACATGCAGTGAAGGAGGAATAGGATGTGAGACGGGACGGGTGTCAACTTTTGGTTGCACCAGTTCACTCTTTTCATTTTGAACACCAATTTGATTATCAACAACTCTTCCACTTCTTAAAGTGGTCACCGCATTCACATGTTCAATTATATGACTTTCCGATGAGGAATTGGTCTCCATAACAAATTGTTGCTTGAGAGGTGGATTGAAAGGCATTTTCCCCTTTTGCCTAGCATTCAAGGTACTAGCTATTTACCCGACTTGGGTTTCTAGCTTTGCAATTGACTGGGAATGAGAATGAAGTAATTGGGTATTTGCCTCTAAAGTACCCAAAGCAGTTAAGACTTTCTCCTAAAATGTGGGACTCCTATAATTCCCTTGAGAATATGAAGATTGATTTGGAAAATGAGAGTTTGAAAATTGGTTTCAATGTGGTGCTTGGTAAGATGAGCGGTAGCCTTGGGAACCTTGGCTTTGCATTGGGGGTGGAACATACTTGCCTTGAAAACCACTTTGGGGAGGGTTTGAGCCTTCCCCTTGGCTTTTCCAAGAGAAGTTTGGATAGTTCCTCCACCCGGCATTATAATAAATGCCATAGGGATTATTTCCTTGGTTGACAAATGCGGTATTCACTTGTTCATGGTTTTCATTTTGCACATGTTCATGGGGACAATTAGAAGTATAATGTAAAATAATAGAACAAGTCATACATGATTCATTGGAAGTATGATGAGTATGACTAGGGGAGGAAGACACTTGATTCGCCAAATTTTAGTTGATAAAAAATTGATCAAACCTTTGGGATAAAGACTTCACTTTAGTGGCTATATCATTGGAATGGTCAACTTGATACAAGCCGACGGTCTTCCATCCACTTAGATTTCTACCATTTTTGGAAGATAAAGATCGATGCATTGAATTCTCACTCATGCTCTCATATAGGCGCCATACATCATCTTTATGCGTATCAAGATAAGAACCACCCATAGAAGCATCTACCATTCCTTTATAATTATCCGATAATCTTTAAAGAAAAATTGAACCAATTGCCATTTAGGAATGTCGTGATGTGGACACTTCCTAAGCAAGTCATTCAAGTGCTCCTATGCCTCATGAAACATTTCCCCTTCCCCTTGAGAAAATTCTCAAATTGAAGTTCTCATTGCATTGGTCTTTGAAACCGGATAGTACTTTTTCAAGAACTCTTGTTGCATCTCTGTCCAAGAAATTATCGAAAAAGGCCTTAAATTGTTTAGCCAATATTTTTCTTTATCTTTAAGGGTGAAAGGGAAGAGTTTTAACCTTAAAACCTTTTCCGGCATGTCCGTGTATTGCACGGTGGAACATACATCAAGAAACTCATCCAAATGCTTGTAAAGTTCTTCACTTGGTAGCCCATGGTAATTGGGAAGAATTTGAATTGTTTGTGGTTTGATTTCATAATGGTGTGCTCTAAATGGAGGTAATTGAATGCAAGTTGGTGCATTATACTCATTTGGCACATAATGATCTATCAAAACAAGAGGGGGATTCACAACCGGTGGCGCTACACAAGCACTATGGTTTCCTTGAACAACAGGAGGTGAAGGTGGAACAAAATTTGGCCGAGGCATTCCCATTGGAACGTGGCCTTTTTGTTGTGGAATGAAGGGTCTTGGCATGCCTAATGGTATTTGAATATGGTCCTGATGTTGATGCACATTAGGGTGAAGGATGCGTTGTTGGTCGATGTGACCAAGGTCCTCCACATGGTCTTTATTGTGTTCCTCCATTGATGGAATGGAATTACTAGAATTACCCCTTCCCCTACGATTACGAACAATGGATTCAAGATTCAAATTAAGTGGGATAAGAATAGGATTCAATGATTTACGACCATATATGCACAATCAAAACAAACAACAAGTCAGCAACAAGCAAATAGCAAACACTTCTCCTTCGCAACAAATCAATCAACAAACCTCCACATATATTGATCCCATTCTCCTATGCTCTCAACAATATGCAAGAAAAGTAAATTGCCTGCACGCGGGCTCACGATTTATCTAAGAAATTAAAACTTGCCACCACGCGGGCCGATGATTTAACAAGGGAAAGAGTTAGAAAAGCTCACAAAGGATCCTTAAGCAACTTCAATTTTTTTTCAATTTTTTCTTTGCCTTGTTGTGCTTTGCAAAATTTTAGATTTTTTTAGCATTTATGCTTTTGCTTAGCTTAGCTTAGCTTGCTCCTTTGCTTTAGAATCCTTTTGCTTCACTTCCCTTGGTTCAATGCACCCAATCAAGAACTAACGCAATAAATAACCTAAATGAAATAAAATAAAGACAAGATCAAAAAAGTATTAATGCCTAATTGATTCCCAAAATACAACGTTGCCAAATCCCTGGCAACAGCGCCAAAACTTGGTGTGTCGCAGTACTAGCTGCTCAAAAGTGGTGTGATAAAATGTGGCCAAGTTTGAATTTATAGAATGCCACTACCACTACTAACTATTAATGTAGTTAGAGTAAGTAGGGATCGTCCCAAGGGAAAGGAAGCGTATTCTTGGAATTAATGATGGATTAGTAGGCCGAATGATCAAAAAATGGTTTGTTGGTTGAATTAGACTAATATAAAACAACTAAACAATATGAGGTGTAGAGAATATAAGAGAGGAGTCTTGGGTCAAAGAGTTCACCACTAAGCATTTTCTTCCTAGAGATTCAATATTTGATGGATAAGGGGGATTATGTGTTGCAAATGAAAGTGTGTGCCATTAATTGAATATCAAGTATGGATAGCCAAGTAAACATACATTGTCTAGCCAATCTAGTGAATAACACAACATATCAAATTAAGCCATTAATCCTTGCATAAGTCCACAATTAATGCACATTCATTAAATTAGAGAAATGTACTACTTGCATTCACAAGCATGGAACATTAAACAACAAAAATGGATTGTTCACCTATCCAAGAATGTGACAGCCCTGGTTTTTCAAGCCAGTGCGTCTTGTGATGAACCAAAGATTGACCCGATATCAGATCCAAATACGGAAGCGGAAACAGAAAAACAAGACCATGGAGATGCAATGCATTTCTAAGAAGCCAAAGTGACCTTTCATGAGGCCACGGATCTCAACGAGAACAATGCGGAAACGAATGATTAGAAAAAGACCTAACAGGCGCCTAAGGGCAAAATAGTCTTTTCACATGGAAGCAATGTCATTGGGAATGTACATCATTCCTAAGACACATCCATGACTTCTCATGAAGTCACAAGACTCAAAGAAAGTAGCAGAAGTGAATTAAAAGAAAACCAAACAAATTTAGCCCCAAGGGCAAAATGGTCATTTCTGAAAATATCAAATTGGGTACTACCAAGCACACCACTGGAAATACAGTGAAAAATTAATCAAGTTAGACCCAAGAATCACTTGATTCGGAGTCCGGATGAAAAAGATATGAAACTCCAAAGTTTCAAAAAAATCAAACTTTCCGGGTTAAAAATTAGTGCAGCAAGGGTACTTTACAAGGGTTAAAATGGTCTTTTTAGAGGAAACTAGATGCAACTTAGCATACCATTAGATAGATAAGGAAAAATTAATGAATCTAGACTTAAGAATCACTTGATTCGGAGTCCGGATGAAGAAGATATGAAACGTCAAAGTTACAAAAAAACCAACTTTTAGGTTTAAAATTAGTACGGCAAGGGTACTTTGCACGGGGTAAAATGGTCTTTTTGGATAGAATTGGATGCAACCATGCAAAACATTGGATAGACAAGTAAAAATTAATAAATTTAGACTCAAAAATCACTTGATTAGGAGTCCGGATGAAGACGATATTAAACTCTAAAGTTTCAAAAAAAAAAAAAAAAAAAAACAAAATTTTCCGACTTAAAAATCTGGGCAGGAATAGTGTTTTGACAGAAAACATCTTTTGATTTTTTTCCTCAGAACTGAGACTAAAAACGGACCCTTAAACGAACTTTTTTGGAAAAACACAAAGAAGAAACCCCCCTTAAAATCATCTTTCTACCCGGCTGCGTGGAAGGAAACAAAAAAAAAAACACTATATAAAATCCCTAAAATGCCCCCTAGATCAGCATAGATCAAGAAAGTCCAAAAAGCTGGTACAAGATTTCTTTTCAGAATCTGCCCACAACTGAGAGCAAAAACGGGCTATCAAATGAATTTTTCTAGAAAAACATAAAAAAGAAACCCCTCCCAAAATCAATTTTTCTACCTGACCATGCGACAGAAAATGAAGAAAACACACTATGAAATTGTAACAACTCGGGTTTTTATTCAACCCGGTAGGTCAGTGATGAACCGAAGATTGACCCGTTAACGGATCAAGATACGGAAGTAAGAAATGAGACAACGGTCTCCCAAGGCACAAAACACCTCTAAGACCCTAAGATGACCTTCCATGAGGTCATGGAACTCAATAAGAGCTGACACGGAAGCAAAACAAAGACAAGTCCTTAGAGATATACATCACCCCTAAGACACAAGAATGGCCCTTTGAGGAGTTTCGAGGCTTAATGGAAGCAAAACAGAGACAAGGGTGTCAAAACCCTACCGAAAGAAGGACCAAGGGTAAAAATGGTAATTTTACCCAAGGAGGAAGGAATTTAACTTTCAACAAGTCAAATTAGATTAAAAACATCTAAAACCATCCTTTGGTAACTTCACATGAAGTCTCAAGGCCAAAGGAAGAGAAATCCCAGATGAACCCTATCCCGGTTCGAATTAAAACTAACATCCTCTCACTAAAATGAGGATATCTTGAGCTAGAAAAGAACTCTAAAACTAAAATTGATAGCATTGGAAAGCTGACTTCGACGCGGTCAGTTTAGACTTAAGAACGGACCAATTCGGAGTTAAAAAGAAGAAGTTACATCAGTTTGAAGTTTGAAGTCCAAAACTAAAAACTCTGGAAGACTTGAACCGGTTCAGCATTCTTGAACCGGTTTAACATTGGCAGTACGTCCAAGCTGAACCAAAATGACACCTTGAACTGGTTCAAGTCTTGACCCGGTTCAACTTGAACAGAATGCTAAAAATGCAGCAGAAACAGTGTTTTAGCAGAAAAATGAGTTTGGAGCACAATTTTCGAGGTCAAGATGACATTTTTCAGAAAAATGTCGTGAAAAAAATTCCCTTAAAATCACATTTTCTATGTGACGAAGTTGAGAATGGAATTTATTTCCCAAAGGAAATCCCCAAAATGCCCTTGGGCCGAGTTTTTCAACAAAAGGTGAAATAAGTCCATAGGAGGCTTAAAACACAAATAAAAGGGTTTTTCATGGAAACGATCATTCACACAAACGTAAATGATGATTTTGAGTGCGCGGGAATAGTCCACGGCTCCCAAAAATGGCCAAGTCAAAATCCGACCCCCCAACGGCCAAAAAGGCAAAAATTAACTTGAAATGAGAAAATTGAAAACCAAAATTTGGAAATGGTTTCAAACGACCATTTGGCCCTTGGCCACACTTCATACATGATTAATAAGACCCTATGAAAGAATGAAAATGGAATTCCCACACCCAAAGCAACTATGGCAAAACAATAACTTGGCATTTTTCAATACTTTCATAAAATTTCATGAAGTCGAAAATTACATGGGATACAAATTATATGGCATTGGCCTCTCAAATACAATACAAAGGGTGTACTTATGTATACATTACATAAATGGAATCAAATATACACATTTTGTCAAATAAAGCTACAAAAGGCATCTCATGCTAACATTTGTATGAATTGGAAACTTAAAAGCTACAAGTCATCCACGGAATGATCGACAAGCATCACGAACAAAGTCTTCATACCTGAACAAATCCCCCAGTAACTTCGGGGTGAGTAACATAAAGCTACTCGTAGGAAATGAGCATGCATCGACCTAGCATTTACAAATTTATCACCTTAAGCTGAAATATGTCAAAGGGTTCATGCCACCTAACGTCTATGTCAAGTGAGACTCAGGGAGCATCCTAAGCTACCTTGGAGCATAAATCAACAAGAATCATGATATACATACGTATATGAACGAATCAAGATTGGGATAATCCACAGAACACGATAAGAAGGATGCTTGAGTATAGATCAACATGAATTTCATTTTTAATACAATTTAACAAGGTTTAGAGTAGTCCATGCAACACGACAAGAAGGATGCTCGAGTATAGATCAACATGAATTGCATTTTCAATGCAACTTAACAAGGTTTAGAGTAGTTCATGCAACACGACAAGAAGAATACTTGAAATCAGGGACAGGGCATAATATCTATGCAATGGAACAAAGTTGGAACATTTCATGAAACACGAAAAGTTATAGATTAACATGAATCACATTATCAATGTAATTGAACAAGGCTTGGAATAATCCATACAACACAACAAGAAGGATACTTGAGTACAAGGAGCATATTATCAATGCAATTAACATGATTGGAACATTCCAATTAACACGATAAGCGTCATACATGAATTCAAGAATAAGTCACAATATCTATGCAAGTAAACAAGATGAGAACATTCCGATTAACACAAAAGGGTTTACATATGGAATCAAGAACATGGCATAATATCTATGCAAATGAAACATGATTGGAATATTCTAATTAACACGATAAGAGTCATACATGAATTCAAGAACAAGGCACAATATCTATGCAAGTGAACAAGATGAGAACATTCCGATTAACATGAAAGGGTTTACACATGGAATCAAGAGCATGACATAATATCTATGCAAATAAAACATGATTAGAACATTCCAATTAACACGAAAAAGTCTTAAATCTTCAAGGAATACAACACTTGAAATTTAAGGAGTAAAATAACGAATGAATCATAAAATCTATGCAATGAAACAAGATTGGAGCATTTCACATACACGACAAGTTTAAATCTTCAAGGAAACTCGGATATCGCCCGGATTAAAACCGTACTCTTGAGATCACTTTAGGGCTACTAACCCATAGGTACCTTTCCCTTAGTGCGCACTATAAGATAGGGAGCTCTCATATCTCCCATACTAGAACCAAGTCCTAGCCATGTCAATTCTTGATTGATATCCCAAGTTCTAAAATCAACAAGTGGTGCAAGTCAAGATAGTATCAAGATACAAGAAATGCATTTAGCCACGTTCCATGCACAACCAAGATTTTGGAACACATAAGTCATGCCCTAAGTTCATCAACTATCATGGCCTGTGAAATGTCAAGAAATCATAGTGTGCATCTATATAAACTACAACCAAGATATATATAGCACATGGAATCCATTGATGCAAGTATACAACTAGTATAAGATTAATGATTCAATCATTTGTTTGACAACACTTGAACAATTAATTCATTCTAATGCAAGGCGGCAAGTTCATTAACTACATTAATGGAGCTAAGTTGCAACAAGTCATAATACATGATAAATAGGCAAAAGTCCCATGAATTAGATGTCCAAATCATTAGAACACTAAGTAGAAATTAATTAACCTAATTAATTAATTTCTCTAGAAATCAAAATTTTCCAAAAATTTTCAAAATAACATATCTGAATGTCCATTCCATGGTGATTGCAAATATCACATCAATTTCATAAAGTGAGCAAGATATCATCATGCATAATTTAATTAATTTAAAATTAATTAAATCTCTAGAATTCCAAAGTTGTTCAAATGATCCAAAACTAATATATAACAAGGACTAAGTCATGGCCATGCCATATATCAAGTCAAAAATGGAAAACAAGCATGGTACAATTAAGTAGAATTTAAATCAAATTTAAATCAATTTCTAGATCTTGAACCAAAAGTAAGCATACAAGTTGTATAAACATCAATAGCATGCAAGATAGCAAGACTATAACCTATAACACCCCCTACCTCAATTTGAGATGAAAATCTTAAAAGCCACCAAATGAAAACCGCTCCGAATCCGACGATACCGAAGGGTTTTGTCGGGGACAACACGATGAACATAACCCCCAAGGAAGCCCCATGAAAAACACAAGTTGACTTCAAACCCGAACTCAAAATTTGGTCGAAAATGGGTTCTAATAAGGGTGAAAGGTGCGCGGCATCAAGACAAGCATTAAACGTTAAGGCCGAAGACTTTTCACCAAGGAAAAGTGGTCCAAAGGAGGAGAGAGAAGGTGGCAGCCATGGGAGGGAGCTTGGCCGGCCATGGGAGAGGAAGAAGAAGAGGAAAATTCTGATTTTTCTCTTTAAGTCCCCTATTTATAGAAAAACCCTAAAAGTGCCCCGAAAGGGCCCCACCGGGTCTGGAAAAGTGGATTTTGAGCAAACGCGCTCAAGCGGCAAAACTCTGTGATCGAAAAAGATTCTAAATGAGAAAACATGAACAACGGATGAAACAACATCAAAAACTGAGTACCGAGCAGAGAGATATGCTCCGAACAAGTTCGGCAGCAACCGGGGTCAGAAACTCTGAAACTGGAGAAAAATGACCGGAACGGAATTCTAAGAGTACACGACTCGACGAAACGTGAAAATGAATCCCATACGAGGATCCAGGCTCCAAACAAGATATTTTTGCAATAACTTTCATTAATTGCACAACGGCCCCTCCAAAAAGGGTTAACTACACTAATGCCCCAGAATGAAAATATCTTTCAAAAATATTTTCTTAGATACCCCTGAAATAAAATATCTTTAAAATATATTTATGAAAAACACCCCAAGAAAAGAAAATAATTCTAAAGAACTATGCATCCATGCTCCTATGGACACCGAGAGCAACCAGAGTACTTTCTTACAAAAGTAAAGATATGTATTTCGAGGAAACCACTGAAGATGAAGGTACGTGAAGTCAAAAACTAACTCCGAACACGAAAAGTGAGGTTTTGCCAAACAAGTGACAAATGAAGATAAGACAGAATAGGGAAAAGGATGAAATAGCACATAGTGTCCGAAAAGTGAAAATGCAGAAATAACTCGGTCCTCAAAGGAAGTTGTCAATCCACGGAAAAGAGTCTCAGAAATCATTTCCAAGCACTCGAAACGACACGAAGTGACAAGAAACAGAGTTCAGAAAGGAAAATTAAACCAAAAAAATTCATTCGTAAAATTTCAGGAAAAAAGGAAAGGAAGGCAAATGACCTGGTCGTTATAGAAATGCCTAAAATGCCCCTAGATCAGTTAAGGGTCAAAACCTCAGAAATGCAACTTTGCACCAAGTATACATTTGGCCCTAAATGCATTTTTAGGTTGAAATGAATGTGCATGCAAGTATAATAAATGATTCTAAGCGCGCGGGAATGGTCCGCGGCTCCCATGAAGCCCCGAATCAAAATTTGACCCCCCCACGGCCAAAAATGAGAAAATGAACTTAGAATCAAAATTTTGAAAACTAAAAATATAAAATGGTATCAAATTATCATTTGGCCCTTTGCCACACTTCATACATGATTAATAAGACCCTATGGAAGAATAAAATTGGAATTGCCACACCCGATGCAAACATGGTGAGGCAATGACTTGCCATTTTTCAATATTTTCATAATGTTTGATGAAGTTAAAAGTTACATAGGATAGAAATTAGATGTCATTGGCCTATGGCCTCATCTCATATATGTCAAATACATTGTAAAGAGTGTACTTAGATACACATTACATGATTAGAATCAAATATACACATTTTGACATATAAGACTACAAGTGGCATTTTAAGCCAACTTTTACAAGAATTGAAACCTTCAAGGTTGTATCATCCAAGCAATATGAGAATCTCGAACCTTGATTCCTGGACTTGAAAAATGTCCCCACTACGTGGGTGAGTAACATAAAGCTACTCGTAGGAGATGAGCTTGCAAAGACCTAATGTTTTACAAACCTATTAAGTTGCTATAGTTTAACTTAAATGGTTATGCTATCTAGCGTTTATGTCAAATATGAAACTCAGGGAGCATCCTAAGCTACCTTAAAGCATTTCTAGCATAAATCACATCATTCATGCAATTTAAACAACATAGGAGCATGCGGTACAACACAATAAGATAATCAATTTACAATTATAAGTACACAAGTATACACTAACTATTGAAATATATTTAAGACAAGTATACAAGATATAAGTATACTAGGTTAACTCGAAAGTAAATCATCAATATATAAGTTTACACACCAAGTATGCTAAGCAATATTGAAATGGAAATGAAACATATATATTTAAGTATACATTTCTAAGTATACTAAGCAATGTTGACATACATGGCATAGAAGTATACAAATCCAACTATACTAAGCATTTTTTATATATAAGGCATACAAGTATACAAATCTAAGTATACTAAGCAAGAAATGAAGTACCATGCATCCAAGCACAAGTTAAAAGTAATCCACAATTACAAATAGGAATTGAATACGAAATCAACCAATGGCGGAAAGACAAAGGACATATGGTCTCAATGACCAAACAAGTGATCTCGGGTTACCAGCCCACAAGGAACTACCTAGTGCGCACTATACGTTGTAGAAGAAACTCTCATCCCCCATACTAGAGACATACTCTAGCCTTAACATATTACAATGTCCATATAAGCTTTTTGAAAATCACCAAGTTGTGCAACAAGTATATCACATATACACAATGCACATTGTCAATTACCATGCACAACCAAGTCATGGAATACACACAAGATATGCTCAAGGCCTTCAAGCTACAATGGCATATTAAATACCATATAAGTATAATGTGTATACAACAAGTTAAATCATGACTTCTACTCATGGAATACCATCTTGTTATCATACACCAAGTTACAAATTATAAATTAAGCAAGAATATAACATCAATAATTAATTACCTCAATGAAAGCAACTTAATTAAATTAATTAAACTTAATTAAATTAAATAATTAAATTCTCAAGATTTCAAAGCAACTTAAAAAATTCTAAATATAATTCATAGCAAGGCCTAATTTAATTTCAAGTTACAAGCCAATTCTACCTTAGTTATAACAAGATATATTAAGATCAATGCCAAGAAAATAATTAAATAAATTTCTCAAAACTCATCCAAATATTCTCTATTTAATATATATGAAAGAACATGTCAAGACATTGTTTAAAACCAAGTTACAAGTTAATTCTACACTAGGTACAACTAGGTGAATTAAATTTCATACAAGAAAATAATTAAATAAAATTTTACAAACTCATTCAAATATTCTCAATTTAATGTATGTTAAAGAACATACCATACTCATTACATATATCAAGTCAAATGTCAATTTAAATGAATGTAACACTTGAATAGAAGTTAATTAAACTAACTAATTAATTTCTCTATATTTCAAATGACTCCAAATAATTATATGCCAATAGTACTATCATGGTAATCACATATATCAACTCAAAAACTTAATTAAGTAAGTAGAACAATTAAGGAGAGATTAATTAATTTTAAATAATTAAATCTCTAGATTCTAAAACAACTCCAAATGAGTTTATACTAATACAAGTTATAGATCAAGTCATGGCCTTCAAGAATATCATGTCCTAGCTTAATTTCATGCAAGGTACTGCAACCTATTAATTTAAAAATTAAGTATAAGACATGTAAACAATTTATTATAAGCTATAAAAATAATTAAAACACTTAGATTAAAAACCTAAATCACCCCTTACCTCACGAGAGGATTGTTCATCTTGAATCCAAAGGAAACAAAGGAATTTTATAATTTCCCTCAAGGGTTATATAAAGGAAGGTGAGGCAAGTATTTTGTGTTCCAAGCTTTTAGGTCTAAGGTGAGTGGAAGGAGATCAAAACCAAGGTTTTAAGCCTAGGTTAATGGTTTCCTTCAATGGCAGCTAGGGTTCTAAGTGAGGAAGAAGAAGTTTAATGTGTAAAATGAAATAATTAAAACACTTTAGTGTATTCCTCCACTCACTTGATCAATGGAAGTCAAACACTTCTAGTCTTGCACCATCCCCTCACACACACAAAAGCTAGAGTTTAATTAGAAGCCTACACTTGTCATTAATCCAATGGTTTATTCTAGGCTTAATCTAAAGCCTACACTTGTCAACAATCCAAGCTAACAAGTGCACCAATGCTAGGCCAACAAGTGGATGAATCTCCACCCTCGACACGTCATCATCCAAGGCTTCCAAGTGTGAACCAATGAGATGCTTACAAGTGGACCAATGAGAATGCGACACTTGTCACACTTTTCGGTAATTGCAAAAAGGTCCTTTTTGAAAATATCTTCTAAAATAAATTGTAAAAAGGTCCCTAAGAAATAAAATAATTACTTTATATAATTACAAAAAAACCCCAAAACAAATAATGTTTCCAAAGAAACTATGCATCCATGCTCTTTTTAAGTAAAAGTTAACAACTAGCATACTTTTCTAGAAAAATAAAAATACAAATATCATGGAAATAACATATCATGGATGCATGCAAAATCGGAACCTAATCCAAGCACAAAAAGTGAGGTTACGCGAAGAAAATCATTCTCGGGAAAAAGACGAAAAGTGAATAGTGTCAAAAAATGAAAATGTGAAAATGACTCGGTCCTTAAAGGAAGTTGTCAATCCAAAGGAAAGAGCCTCAGAAACCATTTTCAAGCACTCGAGACGACACTATATGATGAGTAACCGAACTCAGAAAAGAAATTTCAATGGAAAAAATTTATCTATAAAATTTCATAAAAGGGAAAAGAAGGAAAATGACCGGGTCATTACAAAGAAAGTAAGGCAATTACACTACAACTAAGCTATTGACATGGAAATTAACTAATTAAACTAAGGAGGTGACACAATCCATCAAGAAACAAGTATGAACCATCAAATAAACCACAAGTGTAATCTATTTAAGCACCATGCCTTGACCATCACTAGATTTATAATATCAACACACATAGACATGCATTAATGTCACAAAATCTAAAGATAAACACATGAACATTCATTCTAGCATACATAGACATATGGATAGAATTAAATGATCAATTGGAAGTATTAAACTACACAAATCATTGTAGAAACAAGATTCATATATATAAAATGTTAAGACAAAAATTACAACACAAATTCTCATTAATTATAAAACATCAAAGTCTATGAGGCATACTTAGGGCTATCTCTAGCGCCAAGAGAATGGTTAAGCCACTCATTGATGTTATCATCCAACCCTCAAGGGCTAT
The DNA here is from genome assembly GCF_030987335.1 of Cornus florida. Classification (NCBI taxonomy): domain Eukaryota; kingdom Viridiplantae; phylum Streptophyta; class Magnoliopsida; order Cornales; family Cornaceae; genus Cornus; species Cornus florida. The sequence continues at coordinate 71,778,705 of NW_026775577.1, forward strand.
CTCCATGGTAGAATTCATCCTCATCCTCTTTTGTTCTTGGTAGAAACCCTAGATGAGTGGAAGAACTTTCCCAAATTAAGTGTTTCTATCTCTAATCTCTAGCCTCTTGCTAAAAACCTAATGAACCGCTTTACTCAAAATAGCCAAAATTCTTATATAGGTAGCTCAAATGTTACACCCCATGGCCAAACCTCGTGCACTAGGACCTCTAAATGATTGCACCACGAGCACACCTTTAATTTGGCTGGAACTCCATTTTTTATGCAATTTGAGGCTGTTCGATCGATCACAAGGTTGCTTGGATCGATCGAACCATGGCGGTGCACTTTTTGGAAAGTGACAAAGCTGAGATATTTTTGGGAAAAGGACAAAAGTGGTAGGTGAGGATAAGATCAAAAGGGTTTGATCGATCAAAGGAAAGGTTAGATCAATCAAATAGGAAACTTTCCTGAAGATAAGGAAAAAAGGCTAAATCCATCATGGTATGGTTGAAATGATCACAATGTGATCGATTGGAGCTTGGTTCGATCAATCAAAGAAGGCTTTTTCACCACTTTGCTTCTACTCTGCTCATTTCTTCTACTAAGCTTGAGATTGCTTCTTTAAATGCTCTAATTCAGTTGAATTGACTTATTTTGGGGATAAGTGCCTAAAAAGGGACATAACATGAAATTAGACTAAGACGAAAAAATAAAATAGAATAAGGTCCTAGAACATGCAAGCTTAAGAGGTTTAAATGTGCACTTTTCAGCGCTTATCGAAGCTCCTCTTAGGAATTCTACTTTTAAGGATAAGGTCTTGGAGGCTTTAGGTGCCTTAGAAGCGAACAATCAATTTTGTACTCTCACCCTCAATCTATATCGAAGCTTTAATCCCAAATTGGGATAATAGCCAATTATATCAATGCGAGAGAGAAAGGCAGGTTGCCTAGCCAACCCGAGAGAAATCCCAAGGCACATTATATGGTGGAAGCAACTCCTACATCTGGATGCTCTCCACATGAAAAAGTACAACCTATAACCACCTTAAGAAGTGGTAGAAAAATTGATAATAAGGTAGAGAGACCAAGTGAAGATAGTGAACCGGTGTAACCAAGTGTTGACACGCGTCCTATTTCCAATCCTTTTCCTACTTCCTTAGATGCAAGTGGTTCCGAAAAGATCTCTCCTTTATCATCTCCCCAAGTTGAAAAGTCTTATAAGCCAAAAGCTCCATTTCCTTATACTTTGAGGGAAACTTCACCTTTTGGGAGATAAAAGGGAAAAATTTATGACATGATGGAAGTCTTTAAGCAAGTTAAAATCAATCTTCCTCTATTAGATGCTATTAGGAAAATTCCACCATATGAAAAGTTCTTAAAGGACTTGTGCACGTCAAAGAGGAGGAACAAGGGACAAAGCCCTAAGAAAGTGCTTCTTATGGAGCAAATGAGCTCTATTCTTCTCCATAACACCCCCTAAGTTCAAAGATCCCAATGCTCTAACCATTTCTTGTGTAATTGGTAACCATGAGGTTCACAGGGCTCTTCGTGACTTAGGGGAGAGTGTTAACTTGATTCCTTACTCGTGTATATGCAATTAGGTTTGAGTGATTTGAAACTGACCTCGGTAATTCTCCAATTAGCCACTAGGTCCTTCAAGAAGCCAAGGGGCATGGTTGTGGATATTCTCATTAAGGTTGATAAGTTCTACTTCCCGGTTGATTTTGTTGTGCTAGATACTAAACCGGTCTCCAATATGATAAATCACATTCCAATCATCTTAGGAAGGCCATTCTTTGCCACCGCAAATGTAATTATCAATTGTAGGTCTGACATCATGGACATCTCGTTTAGCAACATGATGGTCAAGCTTAATGTCTTCAATGCAAATCGACATCATGTTGATAAAGATGAGTGTTGTCTTGTAGATGTTTTGGATGAAATTGTAGAAGAGTCTACCCCTTTAATGCTCTCAAAGAATCTTCTTGAGGAGAACATTTCCTCTATCCTTTCCAAGGATCCTCTTGAGGTGTGTCTTCTTGAAATAAATGAAAATTTTGGTTTTCATAATGAAGAATGATGGGTATAAATTGTTACCACTTAAAATTACCACTTGCAATAGCACATATCAATGTAGAATAAATCTATAGTAAGGGGTTGTCGAACCACAAGGATTGATAGTTTATGCCAACCAAAATTGTAAAATTGCTTTTTAGTTTAATAAAAAAGATGATAGTTTGATTGATTTGTCACTTAAAACTATGGAATGGAATTGCATAAAAACAGTAAATAAAATGAATTCAAATGGATTAAACTTATAGAGATAAAGGCTAGGGAATTGACTTCACCAAAACCTCATAAACATGCTAACTGCACTCAAGTTAGGGATAAATAACTATGTATATAAAATGATGTGTAGAAATATAAAAACAACCACAACATCTTCTAAAAAATTATAAATTTCAGGACTAAGCATAACCCATCTTTGGTTAGCATGGTTCATCCACCTAAACTAGGTTATGGTATGAACCATTTTCCCTAGGCATGGCCTATCAAGGTCTTTCAATTGTATGTTGAAGCATATGAAATTTGATTATCTATCATAAATTATCTTCAGTTGGTATGGACCATCTACCTAACTAAATTAATCTAAAGGTGTAGCATGGTCCATCTTCCTTAAGTATAATCTATACAAATCCTTAATTGACATGCCAGTAAAACCATTTCATAAATTCATTCCCATTGTCACTATAGGAAATCAAGTGCATAATTGTGCCAATATAATTTCTAAGACAAGATAAACATATCAACATAACTATATATTCAAATAAAAATCACATATATTAATTCAATGTAAAAACACATCAATTCAATGTAAACAACTTCTAATTTATGAAATCAAATATATACAAGATGAATCCCCAAATTAAAATAGCAATTACAACATATTTACTTAGTCTAGGCTACATCAACTCCTTAGGAAGGGAGTTAGTTCCTCATGGATGATGCGCACAAATGTGTACTGCTTTAAAAGTATCACTTATAACAATAGCACATATATTTATATCAATGTAGAATAAGGCTGTTATAAAGGATTGTTGAACCACAAGGAATGCTAGCTTATGGCAATCAAGATTATAAGATTAATTTACGTTTTGATTTGTGAAAGAAAGCTATTGGATTATTTTGCTTGTTATTTACATAAACTGAATTTAACTAAAATTACTAAAATAGAATTTGAATATAAGTAAATGAGATAATAAAGATAAGGGTTAAGGAAATAACTTCACCACAAGCCTTGTAAACATGCCTAATTGCAATTAACTTAGGGAACAACTTATACATGTCACCATGATATGTAGAAATGCAAGACAACTATAATATCTTCCAGAAAATCATACATTTTAGGACTAAGTATAGCCCATCTTTGGTTGGCATGGTTCATCCACCTAAACTAGGTTGTGGTATGAACCATCTTCCCTAGGCATGACATATCAAGGTCCTTCAATTGTATGTTGTAACACATGAAATCAGTTAAATATCATAGATTATCTTTAGTTGGTATAGGCCATCTACTTAACTAAATTAATCTAAAGGTGTAGCATGGTCCATCTTCCTTAAGTATAATCTATATAAATACTTAATTACATGCTAATATAACCATTGTATAATCTCATCCTTATTGTCACTCTAAGAATGTAAGTAACATAATCATGAATAAACAATTTCTAAGACAAGATAAAAGTCTCAACAAGATTATATATAGAATGAAGCACAAATACATCAAAGTGTAATCTCTAGATTATAAACTTATCACAAATATGCAAAGTTCCCCAAATTTAGATACAATTAAGACATAATTACTTGGCAAGGGTTACATCAAATCCTTAGGAAGGGAGTTAGCCTCTCATGTGCAAGATGTAAGCCTCCATTAATGATGAAGACTCCATCTCCATGAGCTCAGAATTTGACTCCTTTTTCTTCCTCTCTCTTTTTCAATATTTCCCTCTCTATCTTTTCGAATTCAAACTTCCCCAATCAAAACTTAGAGATAGATAATGATGGATGGTTAATATATAAAATAAAAATACCCTCCTAAGAGATCATATTTTGTAGCCTTTGAATCACAAAATAGTTGGAGACACCCTTTAAATCAAGGAAACAAACTTTGACTAAATCAAAGTGTGACAACTCAGCATGTTGGCAGAATTAACATGTTATTCTTTTATATTTTTGACCTATCAATTTTCCAAATTAGCCTTTCCTCTCAACATAGAAAAAATAATGCTTAGCAATTGGATTTATAACCAGAGAGTTATGGTCAAAATACCAAAGGAGTGCAAAGCTGGGTTCTGCCACCTGGTAGCACGTTGGTGTCCTCTTGGTCTCTATTTTTGACCTCTGAAATATGGGAATTATACTTCCATTAAAGTATACCAAACATAGAGCTCTGAGTCCTCTTTCCATATCATTAAATGGTTCATTATTTGGAGTTTGAAGTAGGGAGTTATGGCCTTTTTACCAAAGATGCACAGTTCTGAAGGCAAGAGCTTGCGTAGAGCTTGTGTTGGGACGCTAGAACTCGCATCGGGACGGCAAGTGCTGATGCATGCCCAAAGGCAACTTTGCATTTCTTCAGCTTGGACCATTGAGTCCTTCTTCATCCAAATGTGTTGCTGAAAGTTTTCATCGCATATTTGGGCCATCTCTTTTTGAAAACCACTTGATGTTTAAGCCTGATATGGCTTATGTTCCGAAAACCTGTAAAACCTTATTTGTATTCCTTTTTCACAATTAGACTTGAAAAACACAAAAACATAAAAATGGAGTAAATCTATATACACAGATCAAATAATGGGCTTAACTAATGCAATTAAGGGCGCTTAAATATGCAATATTTGACGCTTATCAATGGATATGGTAGCAACTTCAAGGATTGAAGGAGAAGAAGATTCCCCTTGCAGCCCCATTATTATAAAACTCAGCATAAAACCGTAAGGAAAATCTCTCTCACCCTTTCTATTTTTTTAGAATCCAAAACTCCTTAATTAAATCCAAGCCTTTGCTCCCTCTTAATCCCAAAATGAGTTTCCAAACAACCCAACTTGTCAAAATTCAAATTCCCATTTAAAAGGGAACAAACTTTGACTAATTCAAAATAGGGGTCTATAAGCTGGTGCCCAGACGCAAAGCATGGCGTCTGGATGCGAGGTGTAGCTTGATGGCGTCTGGACGTGTGTACTGGTGTCCGAACGTGAGACTGATGCTTGGCTTGGCTTCCTTCTTCTGCAGTGATGAATACATCTATTGGATATTTGGGCATCTCTTCTTGGAAAACACTTGATATTTAGGCCCGATATGACTTGTTCTTCGAAAACCTTTAAAACATTATTTTTTTTTTCTTTTTAGTAAATAAACCTGCAAAAAAACAAAAGTGAAGATAATCTATATACAAAGATCGGATAATAGGCTTAACTAATTCAATTAAGGGCGCTTGAATATGCAATATTCGGCACTTATCAAAGGATCCATAAGCGAAATGAATGCTTTGATGGACTCCGTTGCTACTTTAGACTTTCCACCTTGGAAAAATAAAAAAGAACCTTTTCCTCCACTTTCTAGCACTTCATCGGTTCCATCTCTCATCTTTCCACCCATTCTTGAACTTAAACCTCCCCTTTCCAATCTTAAGTATGCCTTCTTAGGCCCAAAAGAGACTCTTCCGATCATAATTGCTTCAAACCTTGAAAAAGACCAAAAGAATGATCTTTTGGAAGTTCTTAAAGAAAATAAGGAAGCCATTGGGTAGAGTGTAGTCGACCTAAAGGGAATTGACCCCTCCATATATATGTATCACATTCTTATGGAGGAGAATGAAAAACCCGTTAGAGATGCTCAAAGGAGATTGAACCCCAACATGAAAGAAGTTTTAAAAAGGGGGTCGTAAAGCTATTAGTTGCGGGGATCATCTACCCTATCTCCGATAGCAAGTTGGTTAGTCCAACACAAGTAGTTCCCAAAAAGTTAAGAATTACGGCTGTGGAGAATGCCAAAGGTGATCTAATCTCAAAACGCACCGCCACTTTGTGGTGTGTATGCATTGATTACCGCAAGCTCAATTCTGCCACTAGGAATGACCATTTTCCTTTACCCTTCATCGATCAAATCTTGGAAAGATTGGCCGGGCAAAAATACTATTATTTCCTAGATGGTTACTCGGGGTACAATCAAGTGGCCCTTGATCTATTAGACCAAGAGAAAACCACCTTTACTTGTTCTTTTGGCATATTTGCTGACCGACGAATTCCATTTGGTTTGTGTAATGCCCCTGCCACATTCCAAAGGTGTATGATGTCAATATTCTAAGACATGGTGGAGAAATATTTACAAGTCTTCATGGATGATTTCTCGGTCTTTGGATCCTCCTTTGATTCATGCCTCCAAAATCTCTCTCTTGTGCTTAAAAGATGTCATGAGACAAACCCTGTTCTAAGTTGGGAAAAAAGCCACTTTATGTTCAAGAGGGAATAGTGCTAGGACATGTTATATCTCATAGGGGAATTAAAGTTGATAAGGCTAAAGTTAAGTGCATTTCCAAATTGCCTCCACCTTTTACGGTGAGAGAATTCCGCTCCTTCCTTAGTCATGCCAGCTTCTATTGCCATTTTATCAAAGACTTTAGCAAAATTTCTAGACCTTTGTGCAATCTTCTCACCAAGGAGACACCATTTATCTTTGATCAAGCATGCCTAGATGCCTTTCATCAACTTTGCACTCTTCTATCATCTACCCCCATTATCCAACCTCTAAATTGGTCATTACCATTTGAGATTATGTATGATGCTTCCGACTATGCAATGGGTGCCATTTTGGGGCAAAGGGTGGGTAAGCTTTCATACGCCATATACTACGCAAGTAAAACTTTATCGGGAGCCTAATTAAATTACTCCACTACCGAGAAGGAGTTACTTGCGGTAGTGTATGCCCTTGACAAATTTCGGTCATATCTCTTGGGATCTAAGGTAATTGTGTTTTCTGATTATGCCACTCTTAGCCATCTCTTGGTGAAAAAGGAAAGTAAACCACGCTTAATAAGATGGATTCTTCTCCTCCAAGAATTTAACTTTGAAATTAAGGATAAGAAAGGCTCCGACAATGTCGTTGCCAACCACCTCTCTAGGTTAATGGTTGAATCTTCCCCTAGTCTTCCAATTCATGATTCTTTCCCGGATAAGCAACCTTTTTCACATTTCCAATGGGAAATTGCCTTGGTTTGTCGACCTTATGAATTACCTTGCAATTAGCAAACTTCCCACTTATTGGTCAAGATAAGACAATGACCGTTTCTTTGCTAATATCCGAAAATACTATTGGGAAGATCCCATTTTGTTTCTATATTTCCTAGACCAAATAGTGGGAATATGTGTGCCAAAAAGTGAAGTTCCAAGTGTTTTAGTGTTTTGCCATACTCTTGCATGTGGTGGGCATTTTAATGCAAAGAAGACCGCCTTGAAGGTTCTTTAAAGTGGTCTATTTTGACCTACAATTCATAGAGATGCCTATAATTTTTGCAAAAAATGGGATCAATGTCCAAGAGATACATAATGCCCTTGACTTCGGTCCTTGTTATTGAGATCTTCGATGTTTGGGGCATTGATTTCATGGGACCCTTTCTAATGTCTTATGGTTTCTAATATATCCTCCTTGCCGCCAATTATGTTTCCAAGTGGGTTGAGGCTTGTGCTACCAAAACGAATGACCATTCCATGGTGGTTCAATTCATTAAATCAAACATCTTTACTCGTTTTGGTATGCCAAGGGCAATGATTAGTGATGAAGGAAAACACTTTTGCAATCAATTTTTGAGGCAATTCTTCTTAAAGTACTCCACCACTCACAAGGTTGCACTCCCTACCATCCTCAAACAAGTGGGTAAGTTGAGATTTCAAATCAGGAAATTAAGCAAATCCTTGAAAAAATGGTGTACACAACCTGCAAGGATTGGTCAAGAAAATTGAATGATGCTTTGTGGGCTTACCGGATGGCTTATAAGACTCCTATTAGCATGTCTCTTTATAAACTTGTTTGTGTAAAGCCTTGCCATCTTTCGGTGGAGCTAGAACATAAGGATTTGTGGGCAATCAAAAAGCTTAATCTTGACCTTGATAAGGCCGGTGAGAACCATTTACTCCAATTGAATGAGTTGGAGGAGTTGAGACATAATGCCTATAACAATGCTAAATTCTATAAAGAAAGGACCAAAGCTTTTCATGATAAACATATTGTGAAGAAGTCCTTACGGCCCTGGGAAAATGCATGGCTCTTCAACTCTAGACTAAAACTCTTTCCCGGGAAACTTGACACCTAATGGGAGGGTCTTTATGAAATCATATCTGTTGCCCCTCATAGGGCGGTTGAGATCAAGAGCCTAAAAGGTGTGAACACTTTCAAAGTAAATGGCCAAAGATTGAAGCCCTACATTGAAGGGCAAACTATTCAAAGAGACGTGGAAGCCATCCTCTTGATGGATCCCATTTATGATGAAGACTAAGAATGAATTCAACGTCGACTGGAGATGTTAAACCTAGTCATTTTAGGGTTTCCAAACTCTAAAAATCTCGTACATTCTTCCACCTTCTCTTTACTCATTCTTTTTGGTACTATCACTGGAGGCCTTACATAGGATCTTTGTGTTCTTTCATCTCAAAATAAGGCATTTTGTGCCGGTTTGATCGATCTAAGAGTGCCTTCGATCGATCAAAATGCTTTGAGATCGATCTGTGAACATAACACTTAGAAAAATTTTGAAGTTCTAAAAAATTTAAGCTTTCTGTCCTATCTTACGAACTTTCTTGCAAATATTAGGCTTTTGTCCCATCATGCGAACATTTCTGTTCAATCGTTCTAAGTGCACTTTGATCGATTCAAGTGTCCTTGTGATCGATCTCGATTCCACACTTAGAAAAATTTTCAAAGTCTTAAAATTTCAGCTCTCTGTCCCGTCATGCGAACTCTCCTGCAAATTTCAAGCTTCTGTCCCATCGTGCGAACGCTTGGATCGATCACATAATGATTGATCCAATTTTTTATCGTTCTAATATAAAAAATAAAAATAAAAAAGTTTTTTTTTCTTCGCATTCTTTATTTCCTTGCATTTTTATTTACTTACCATTTTATTTTTGTTTGTGTACATACTTCTTATGTCTAAAAAAAAACACCAAAAATAAATTTTCAAAGTAGCATTCTGTCTTTCTAGAGACATTAAACTTAGCACCCACACGGCACATTGTGTCTTTTGCTTTTTGCGCTTTTATTTTTCTTTTATCTTTTGCATTTTGTTTCTTTTTATGCTTCATAAAAAGAAAAATATAATAATTACACCATTGTGCCCTTTTGTGTAGTCACTCTACTTTCATGTTTTCTATAGGGCTTGATCTCATATCTCTCTCTTTCATTTTGGGCTTTATTGCCATAGAATGCATGAGTTACTTATTCTTATCCCATTTGATATTTGATGTGAGTTTGCTAGTATGGTTATTTAAAGTAGGTGATAAGCACCGAATATTACATATTCAAGCGCCCTTATTTGCATTAGTTGAGTCCAGTTATTGATTATAATGTATAGTTTAGCTTTATTCGTTTATTTTGTCCTTGTTCAGGCGGTTCCCCCGAAGGTGGTTAAAAGAACGGTGTTAGCAAACTTTTGAAGAACCAAAGCTAGCCGTTATTGGGGACTGTTGGATGCGTATAGTTTTTGAAGCCATCGTGAGTATGAAATTGATGGCCTTGCATTCACTTTATGACAGTGTCGCGGAATCAACAAAAGATGTTAAGAAAATGGCTGAAGGCTGCGCCAAATTGCCCATCTCACTGCCTACTTTTGTGGGGCCCCGCCGCATATTCGGAAATGTGAGCCCCCATGGAAGTGTGAGACATCTTCGGAAATGTGAGCCCCCGCGAGCACCTGCTGGTGCATCACGGGCGCCCGCCATTTTGCAGAAGGCAGCTTACCTACCCCTAATTTCCAGCTGATCCTTGTCCCTTTATCATTTTTCTATGGTCTAGCTTCATCCTGGGGAAGTGGAACTCGGAAATGAGGGGGAAAGAGGAGATTTTTGGTAGATAAGGAGAGGAAGGCTTGAATTTCAAAAGGAGGACATTTTACATCAAGATTTCTAGAGAGAGAAAGATTAGAGAGGAGAGTTCTTGGGTGGCTAGGGCTGAGCTCGAAAATGGAAGGAGTCTCCAAGCTTCCTCCTTCCTCTAGTGCATCCACGGGTAACTAAACCTTCATCTAGGGAGGTGATGAAGCCCCTCCTTTGTAAGCATGTTCTAATTTAGATTATATTGTGGGATAACAATGTATATTCTTTGGTCATTTCATGATCTAGAGCCCCATAATTGTTGTAATGGATTTTTAATGTCTATAAATGATTATTTTAAGTTATTCATCTTGTCTTAGATGGTTACTTCTCTTAATCATATTGCTTGCACTTCCATAGTGACAATGGAAATGAGATCATGGAATGGTTTTCATGGCATGTTAATAGAGAAACTTGATAGTTCATTGCTTAGGTATTTCCTTTGATGGTTTATGCTTGATTCCTGGTTTCATGTGCTTCATCATTTGATTAAAGGCTTGATGATCTTTTGCTTAAGAGAGTATGCTTGATGCTACACCCTAGTTTAGGTAGTTCAAATGTATAAACTTTTGATGGATCATTCTTGTTTTTGATTTAATGAACTTCTTGATGATTATATGGCAATCATGTGTTGCTATATAATTCTTGACTATTATATATTGTCTATCCCCAATTTAGTCTTTATTTAGCATGTGTATAGGGTTAAAGGTGGATTCACTTCCTTAGTCCTTTTTTATTTATCTCTACCTTTTTACTTTAGTGTTTTATGCATTTTAATTCTTAATTTTAGTGACAAACCAACAAATCTCTATTTACATCCTTCATTAAACTAAAGGGAATTTAAAAACCTTAGTTGCCATAAACTGGCAGCCCCAGTGGTTCGACTTACTTGACCAATAGCCCTATTTTACAATGATTTGTGCTATTGCAAAGGTTGATGTATAATTGTCATACCGATCAATTTTCAACGCCGTTGTCGGGGACTATAAACGGTTTTGCAACCGAGGTTTTAGGATTACCTTTGGTTTGATTGTGCATATTGTGTTTTGTGAATATTTTCTTGTGTTATTTTGATCATTGTGACATTTTGAGTGTTTGTGAGATTTTAGATATTCAAGGCTTACTGAGGAAAGCTAGCAAATTTGTAAGTCTAGACGACTTCAGGTAAGTTTTCAAAGCTCTAGTTTCAAAGTTGTGAATCTCTTGCATGTGTTTAGTTTAGATATAGTTGAGTTGTGAAGCCATTGTTGAGGCTATTTATTTTTTTTTTCAATTGCAAGCATCGGTCTTTGTCGTGGCCATTTACATTTCTATCTTGATAATTGAGGAGAAAGGGAACATCGTATGTGGAGTTGATGGTGACGAATTGTTGTCTTGATTGTGTTATGTGTTGTTGATGTTTGGCCGTAGGTCACTTTCCTTACCAACTCTTGACACGCCAGTTGATATAAATTCACTTGAAAGAACTCTTAGAAGAAACCTTAGGGAATCTACTAGCATAAGAGAACTTGAAACTGAATTTAACACAATGGCTGAAAATGTTGGAGATGTCGGAAATGAGGGATTTCATAATAATAGAGCTGAAATTCCAAATGTGGTTCCTATGACTCTTCGGGACCATTTCATCCCTACCACTTATGCTTCTCCCTCTTGCATAGTGATGCCAAATATTGAGGCCGCTCAATATGAAATCAAATCTAGCACCATCCAAATGCTTCCATCTTTTCATGGCTTTGAAAATAAGGACCCTTATAAGCACCGTGATGAATTCCTTGAAATATGCTCTACCATCAAGCAGAGGGGCTTTCCTGACAATGCTCTCCATTTGCATCTCTTCCCATTCTCCTTAAAAGAAAGGGCAAAATATTGGTTGAACTCCCTTGCTGCAAATTTCATCACTACATGGGCTCAACTGCAGCAAGAATTCTTAAAGAAGTACTATCCAGTGAGTAAAACCAACTTAATGAGGCATTCCATTCTTAGCTTTTCACAAAGTGAGGGGGAACAACTCTATGAGACTTGGGAGAGATTTCAAGATCTTTTTAGGAAATGTCCGCACCATCTAATTCCAAAATGGCAATTGGTGCAAGCCTTCTATGCTGGGTTAACCGACCCACATAGATTCATGGTTAACTCATCTTGTGGAGGGATGTTCATGTCTAAAAGTGCAGATGAGGCATGGACTTTACTTGAGAATTTGAGTGAGAACTCATTGCAGCATAATTCTCGTAGTGCCACAACCTCAACCAATACAAAGAACACTAAACCTTGTCAACCAATGACAATGAGGGAAGAATCATCTCAAATGGATGCCATAGCTCATAAATTCTATCAATTGATGGCACCACATCTCTCTCCCTCTTTGTCTCAAAATTCGACAAGTGCGGTTTACGCATTATGCACTAGTCCTATTCATCTCTCGGAAGATTGCCCCACACTGGAGCAATTTTCTAATCCCAATCAAGAGCAAGCCAATGCCATGTTCTCAAGACCTGGAAATAATCCATATTCCAATACTTACAATCTGGGATGGAGAGATCATCCGAATTTTTCGTGGTGGCAACAAGCCCCACAAAATTCTCAATTCCAAAATCAAAGGCATCAAAATCAGCCCTTTTCTCAATTTCAAAATAGGCAATTTCAGGCCTCTTTAAGCTACCATCCCACTTATAATCCAAATGTCTCTAATTAACCTCCTGTATTCCCAATGAATGAGATTATGGCTGCAAATAAACAAATGATGGAATCTCTAAATAAGCAAATGATGGAATCCAACAAGCAACTCTTGTCATCTTTGCATCCCACTCTCCAAATGGTTCATTCCCACACTTAGTCTTTTGCTAAACTTGAGAATCAAGTGGGGCAAATAGCCACTTCAATGAACCAGCTCCTTCAAAGAGATAAAGGGAAGCTTCCCGCTTAACCATTTGAGAATCCTAGAGGGATTCATGTGATTGATGAAACCCCTCCTCCGAGTGGGCTAACTCATGAACAAGTCCAAGTAATCACCACCCTTAGGAGTGGTCGAGTTGTGGACAACAAGGTTGATGGAGAGAAAGATGGAACAACCTTCCTTCCAAAAATCCAAATCTTCTCTCTAATCCAAAAGTCACTCCTGGAAATCCAAATTCTAGCACTCATGAAAATCCCAAGCTTGTCAACCCAAATGTGGAGACTTTTTATGAGTCTAAGGCTCTGTTTCCTCAATGTCTCCAAGAGTCGACACATTTTGGGAGCAAGAATTGCAAAATTCAAGACATGTGGGAAGTTTTCAAGCAAGTAAAGATCAACTTGCCTCTCTTGGATGCTATAAAGCAAATCCCTCCGTATGTAAAATTTCTTAAGGATTTGTGCACTCAAAAGCGCACTTCCAAAAATCATTTGCCAAAGAAGGTAAGATTAACTGATAAAGTGAGTGCAATCATTCAACACAATGCTCCTCTAAAGTATAAGGATCCGGGCACCCCAACTATCTTGTGTGTCATTGGCGACAACAAGATAGAGAGGGCCTTCCTTGACTTAGGAGCTAGTGTAAATTTGATTCCATATTCAGTTTACTTACAACTAGGTTTGGGGTATTTAAAGCCAACCTTCGTGGTCTTGCAGCTTGCCGACAGATCAGTCAAGCACCCACAGGGCATTATTGAGGATGTCATTATCAAAGTGGACAAATTCTACTTCCCGGTAGACTTTGTGGTTCTTGACATGAAACCGGTCCATGACCCAAAGAAAAATATTCCCGTGATCCTCGGTAGGCCATTTTTAGCTACGGCTAACGCTTCAATCAAACCGGGGTGATGGGTATTGCCTTTGAAAATATGCAAGTCAAACTCCACATCTTCCATGCAACTCAACATCCTTCCAATGAGGATGATTGTTTCCTTATCGATGTGGTAGATGAAGTGGTCGAAGAATCTCTCCCCTTCATTCTAAGCAAAGATCATTTGGAAACTTGCATGTCTCACTTTGACTTCTCAAACTTTGATATTGACCAATCAATCCAAGAAGTAAACTCTTTGCTTAACATTAATGCTATCATGAACTGTCCTCATTGGAAGGTACCAAAAGAACCACTTCCTCAGCTTTCCACTACTCCTCCGGTCCCTTCCTTGAAATCTCCACCACAACTTGAATTAAAGTCGCTCCCGGCCCACCTCAAGTATGTATTTCTTGGTGCGAGCAAAACTTTTCCATTCATCATTGCTTCTAACCTTTTAAAGGATTAAGAAACTAGCCTTTTAGCGGTGCTACAAGAGCACAAAAAAGCTATTGGCTGGGCAGTGGCTGATTTGAAAGGAATCGACCCTTCTATTTGTATGCATCGCATCCATATGAAGGAGGACACTAAACCTTCTAGAGAGGTGCAGCGCAGGTTGAATCCCAACATGAAGGAAGTGGTCATGAAAGAAGTGATCAAGCTACTAGATGCGGGAATCATCTACCCCATCTCTGATAGCAAGTGGGTGAGCCCCACTCAAGTTGTACCCAAGAAATCCGGCCTCAATGTCGTTGAAAATTCTGCGGGAGAGCTCGTGCCACAACGCACCACCACCGGGTGGCGTGTGTGCATTTTACCGGAAACTAAACTCTACCACTAGGAAGTATCATTTTCCACTTCCATTCATTAATCAAATCCTAGAGAGGTTAGCCGGCCAAAGCTCCTATTATTTCCTTGATGGTTATTCTGGCTATCACCAAGTGGCAATTGATCCGCAAGATCAAGAGAAGACCACATTCACATGCCTCTTCGGAACCTTTGCTTATAGACGCATGCCTTTTGGGCTATGCAATGCTCTGGCCACGTTCCAAAGATGCATGATGTCCATATTTTTGGATATGGTTGAAAAGTTCTTAGAGGTATTCATGGACGAATTTTCCATCTTTGGATCCTCCTTTGACTCATGTCTCCGCAATTTATCTCTTGTACTCCAAAGATGCAAGGAGACAAATCTAATTCTAAGTTGGGAGAAAAGCCATTTTATGGTCCAAGAAGGCATTGTTCTAGGACATGTCATTTCTAAACGGGGAATTGAGGTGGACAAAGCCAAAGTTGAGTTAATCTCTAATCTTCCTCCTCCAAATTATGTCCATCAAATCCGTTCCTTTCTTGGCCATGCCAGCTTCTATCATCGCTTCATCAAAGACTTTAGCAAAATTTCTCGGCCCTTGTGTAATCTTCTTGCCAATGATGTTCCATTTAATTTCGATGAAGCTTGTATGGAAGCTTTCATAAAACTTCGCACTCTCCTCTCAACCGCCCCAATCATGAAACCACCTAATTGGTCTCTTCCATTTGAGATCATGTGTAATGCATCCGATTATGCATTAGTTGCGGTTTTGGTCCAACGTGTGGATAAACTTCCATACGTTATATATTATGCTAGTAAGACACTCTCCGACTCCCAGTTAAATTACACTACCACTGAGAAAGAATTGCTAGCTGTGGTGTATGCCTTGGATAAATTCCGTTCCTATCTTCTTGCATCCAAGGTCATTGTTTTCTCGGATCATGCTGCTCTTAGGCATTTGCTTGCTAAAAAAGAGACCAAACCCCACCTAATTCGATGGATACTTTTACTTCAAGAGTTTGACATTGAAATCTGGGACAAAAAAGGGACCGACAATGTTGTCGCAGACCATCTCTCTCGCTTACTCATTGAGAAATCCTCTGAATTTGCTGCGGTCTGGGACTCCTTTCTGGATGAGCAACTTTTTCAGATTTCCCATTCAAGTCTCCCTTGGTTTGCGGATATTGCCAACTATCTAGCGATAGGCAAAATTCCATCTAATTGGTCCAAACAAGAGAAAGACCGGTTCTTCTCCCAAGTCAAACATTTCTTTTGGGAAGATCTGGAGTTGTTCAAATATTGCCCGGATCAAATCATTTGGCGATGCATCCCTGAAACTGAAACTACAAGTGTCCTAAATTTCTGCCACTCTTGCTTGTGGAGGCCACTTTAGTGCCAAAAAGACTGCTGACAAAGTCCTTCAGAGCGGATTTTATTGGCCATCTTTGTTTCGAGATGCATACAATTTCTGTAAATTATATGAGCGATGTCAAAGGCTCGGCTCCATGTCCCAACAAGACATGATGCCCCTCACTCCCATCTTAATCATAGAAATTTTTAATGTGTGGGGAATCGACTTCATGGGACCATTTCCATCTTCTTATGGCTATAAGTACATCCTTGTAGTGGTGGACTATGTGTCCAAATGGGTTGAAGCCACAGCTACCAAAACCAATAATCATAAAGTCATGATCAAATTCATTCAGTCCAACATTTTCAGTCCTTTTGGTACACCCCGAGCAATCATCAGTGACGGTGGATCTCATTTCAGAAATCGTTATCTTAAATCTGTCCTTTTTAAGTACTCTATCATTCACAAGGTTGCCACACCTTACCACCCTCAAATGAGTGGTCAAGTGGAAGTATCTAATCGGGAGATTAAGCATATCTTAGAAAAAATGGTTCGACCGGACCGCAAAGATTGGTCGTCAAGACTAAATGATGCGCTTTGGGCTTACCGGACAGCTTATAAGACACCCATTGCCATGTCGCCATATCGACTTGTCTTTTGCGAAGCATGTTATCTCCCCGTTGAGCTAGAGCATCGTGCTTGTTGGGCCATAAAAAGGCTCAACTTTGATCTCAAACAAGCCGCCTCTACTCGTGCCTTGCAACTTAATGAACTTGAGGAAATTCGCAATAAAGCTTATGAAAATACCAAAATCTATAAGGCCAAGACCAAAGCATTCCATGACAAGCACATTGTTAACAAGTCTTTCGCCCCTGGACAAAAAGTCTAGCTTTTCAATTCTTGCTTGAAACTTTTTCCCGGTAAACTCCGGTCACAGTGGGATGGTCCATATATCGTTACTTCTATCTTTCCTCATGGTGCAGTTGAACTTCAAGATCCTACTGATGGATCTCTCTCTAAGGTTAATGGCTAAAGGCTTAAACCTTACATTGACGTCATAGTCCCTATCTGCAAAGTAGAGAAAGTCCTATTAATGGACCCAGTTTACGAGGACTAATGTGCGATCTTACTTCATTTAACGTAAAACTTAGCACTCATGGGAAACAATTCTTCAATTTTTTTGAGCTTTTGCTTTCTACATGTCCATTGCCATGAATTTTCTAGAAATTCATTAAGTTTGACCCAAAATGTGCATTCTTCTGAAATTATCTCGTCTAGCATTCCGACGGTCACATTCGGCTTTCGTTATTGTTTACAGGTCTGAGTACCGTTGCCGGAATATTCAAAGTCATATGGGCATGTCTATCGTCCTATCCAAGGGTCTCTTATTGTTCGAATCTCATGGCTGTCATTTGTAAATTAGTTCGTTCCATCTCATTCTCCATGGTTATTAGGCTCTCCGTCGTACTTCAATTCATGTTTGAAGTCCAAGTGACTCCGTCAGGGCCTTACAAAATTTAAGTAAGCTGCACAAGGCAACATCTCCAGAGCTCCCGCAGGCACCAGCCGCGCCTCCATGGGCACCTGCCAAACCTGCCAGCATACTCAGCAAACCCGCGGGGACCCACCGTGTCTCGCGGGCCCCCGCAAAATCCCTCAGCGAATCTCGTCGCTCCGCAGGCGCCTGCGGAGCCCCTCCGCTGATATTAAATGGGCTTCCAAGCCCATTTTTCCCCCTTCTTATTTCCTTTAAACCATTCTCTTTCTCTCAACCCTCACCCGCGCCCTCTTAAAAACTCAAACCCCTCATTCTTTCTCCCTCCATTTCCAATCTTCCTCCATTCCCTCCCTCATCTTTCCTTCTTCCATCTTCCTCTCATCCTCCAGATCCTCCATCACCAAGCACAAGGCTTTGTGGGTTTCTCCATTGTAGGTAAGTCTTTAACCTTCATTTTCTTTCAATTTTTGATCAAAGAAGGACGGGATTGCTTGTGTGGGAGGATATATGATTGTTCGGATTGTGCATTGTTGATTTTTAGGTTGAAATTTTTGGGTTTTCAAGTTTTTTACCTCATTTTTTCCCTCTTCCCAATTCTTTTGCATGCCAGGTGTTTGTAAAAAGTCCTGAACCAAAATTCCTCACTCCAATGACCTCCAAGGTTGCTTCAAAACATGCTCGTTCATCTGAGGGCCCTTCTAATGCACCTCCAACCCCAAATTGGGCTGAATGGCTAATCGTTCCCGAAGCCAAGTTCGCTATCAAAGACGGCGTGGTCCATCTGTGAATTGAAGGAGCGTGGTCTTGAAGCTCTCTTCAAACCACGTGCTCACTCCTACTACTCACGCATGGTCCATCTCTTTTACACTAACATGTTCTATTCATGTGTAGAACCGGACAAAATCAAAACCACCATTGATGATTATGAGTATGAGTTCACCCTTGATAATTTTGCTTTGGTCATGGACTACCCGTTGATTTTGCCGGCAAATGAGGCGGGCCTCCCCCTTTATGTTGAAGGTCCCGATCAGCTAACACTATCGGACATTGTGCACACGATGTGCCACGACCAGTACACCGGCACTCGAACCACAAGCACCAACAAGTCCTTTTTGCCATGCCGATTATGGTTTCTTGATTCGGTCCTCACTAAGAATGTCCTTCCCATGCCAGGCCATTTCGAGCATAAGGGGGATTTTCTTAAAACACTCTACAATGCTGAAAAGGGGTATTCGTTTTGCGTCCCACAACTTGTCTGGGACCAAATGCTAAAAATTTACAATGAATTAATCTTGGTTAGGTCGCGCATTACCACCACATGGGCATTCCCTTTTCCTTACCTTATCACAAGGTTGCTTAAAGATGCCGGATTCAAAGCACCCCGGGGTGAAGATAAAGAAAAGACGGTTCTTAATTTTACTCTTAGGGTCTGGAAGTTGAGCACAGTTCAGCTTAAGGCATCCCGTCAGGCCCACATTGGGGGTGAATTAGATTGGGGTGCTCCAGCTCCCCCTGTGGCTCCTGCCCCTCCTGCTCATCCTGTCCCCGCTGCTCCAGCTGCCTCTGTTGTTCCGCCCGCTGGATGTCATGACCCAGGCTGATTATCTTGCCCTCAATGCTCGTCTTGATGCATTTCACATGTGCCTAAACAACATAGAGGGCACCGTTAAGGCGACTCAGGAAGGTCAGCAGCTTTTGAAAAGCATGCTTTAGACGTTGATCTACCGTGCACCTGGCGCACCCAGTGGTTCTTCTTCCACTCTGATGATGGAGTGACTTTATGATTCTAGCTTTTATTTCTAGTTTTAGTAGTACTTTTTAGACATCTTTTAGGCCGTGTTTGGCATTTATTTTCCGATTTCTTTTAAACTTATAACTGCATCTCTTTTGCTATTTTGCATGGATATTAGCGTTGAAATAAATTGCAGTTATTTTTAGTGATTTTTATATTCATATGATTTTTGCCATGTATAGATGCTTTTGACAGGTTTTTGAATTCAAGTTTGGAGGCGCTCGCGGAATTCATGAAGTGGCTTATTTTTGCACCGCCACTCAATTCCTCTTCAACTTGGTACTATTGTTCTTGTCGCACTCTTCATTTTTCATTATTTACCCTTTGTCTTCTCACATTGAGGACAATGTGAACTTCAAGTTTGGGGGTGCATTTCTTACATTTTTGCTCGCATGCAAGTTAATAAAATAAATTTTTGTTAAACAATTTTTGTTGGAAGCAATGATAAGTGTAATCATAGAACCTTTTGGAGATTGAAATATGTGTTTAAGACTTTGTGTATAGGGGCTAAGGATAATTTTGAAAATAAAAATTTTGAAATGACCATGTTGATTCATTTTGGTTCGTATAAATGCTTCAATTGATTTTTCATCGGATTTCATACTCTTCTATGCTTCACATTATACAGATGCACACCGGGAACCTAATTGTGAGGTATGCAACCTAATTGACCTTGACCATGAAATAGTGGATTTGAATTGATGGCCTTAATAAATGGTTACCTTTGGCATGAAGTTAAAAAAAAAAAAAAAAAAAAAAAATGATAATGACCAGTTTGAGTTCGTAGCCTTTCCAACTCGAGTTATTAAGCCCTAGGAGTGTCTCTACACTTAGCACCCTAAAGCCATTCGGTTTTGGAGTTATTGGCCTAACACTTGCTACATGGGTTGGTTAGAAATCTTAAGGGACTTAGACATTGCACGGTCATTCACAAAAAGATAAATAAATAAATATGGTTCGTTGGAGTTCGTAGCCTTTTCAACTCGAGTTATTAAGCTCTAGGATTGTTTCTACACTTAGCACCCTAAAGCCATTTGGTTTGGGAGTTGTTGGCCTAACACTTGCTACATGAGTCGGTTAGAAAGCTTAAGGGACTTCAGCATTGCACGACCATAGTATGTAAATAAAATAAGCAACAAAAGTTGTATTATGAATAAAGTCATGCCTTAGGGATCCCATTTAGAAGGAAATTCAATGATTTGAAAGCTTGTGTTCCTGAGATTGGAAAAAGAGGGTAAAAGCCACATATTGGGAATCCGATTCACTTTCACTGAAGTTAGAGTTCAATTCTATTTTAGAAATGACAATTAAAGTAGAAATGACAATTAAAGTGTTTATATAGACTATGATGATTGATGCATAATAGTGGAAATGTGTTTTACCGTGTTGTATATCAAGGCCTCATATATGCAAGGTAGTCTACTTAATGAGTCTGTCTCCAATTTTCTGTTGTTCCAAAGATACATTTGAGCTTTGTAGATACTTTCGCGCTTCATGATTGATACTTGTTGTCAGCAGTTCATAAGTTGTCATTTTTATTAGGTTCTATATTTTGATTTTTGCTATGGGACTAGCAAAATGTAAGTTTGGGGGTGTGATAAGCGCCGAATATTACATATTCAAGCGCCCTTATTTGCATTAGTTGAGTCCAGTTATTGATTATAATGTATAGTTTAGCTTTATTCATTTATTTTGTCCTTATTTAGGTCGGTTCCCCTGAAGGTGGTTAAAAGAACGGTGTTAGCAAACTTTTGAAGAACCAAAGCTAGCCATTGTTGGGGACTGTTGGTTGCATCCAGTTTCTGAAGCCATCGTGAGTATGAAATTGATGGCCTTGCATTCACTTCATGACAGTGTCGCAGTACTAATAAAAGATGTTAAGAAGATGGCTGAAGGAGTTGAGGCCAATGAACCCGCAGGCGCCCGCCAAATTTCCCATCTCACTACCTACTTTCGCGGGGCCCCACCGCATATTTGCGGGCCCCCGCTGAGCTCCCGCGGGCTCCCGCCGTTCATGCCAGGAGCCATCTTCAGAAATGCGAGCCCCTGCGGGCGCCCGCCATTTTGTAGAAGGCAGCTTACCTGCCCCTGATATCCATCTGATCCTTGTCCCCTTATCATTTTTCTGTGGTCCAACTCCATCCTGGGCAAGTGGAACTCGGAAATGAGGGGGATAGAGGAGATTTTTGGTAGATAAGGAGTGGAAGGCTTGACTTTCAAAAGGAGGACATTTTACATCAAGATTTCTAGAGAGAGAAAGATTAGAGATAAGAGTTCTTGGGTGGCTAGGGCTGAGCTCGAAAATGGAAGGAGTCTCCAAGCTTCCTCCTTCCTCTAGTGCATCCATGGGTAACTAAACCTTCATCTAGGGAGGTGATGAAGCCCCTCCCTTGTAAGCATGTTCTAATTTAGATTATATTGTGGGATAATAATATATATTCTTTGGTCATTTCATGATCTAGAGCCCCATAATTGTTGTAATGGATTTTTAATGTCTATAAATGATTATTTTGAATTATTCATCTTATCTTAGATGGTTACTTCTCTTAATCATATTGCTTGCACTTCCATAGTGACAATGGAAATGAGATCATGGAATGGTTTTCATGGCATGTTAATAGAGAAACTTGATAGTCCATTGCTTAGGTATTTCCTTTGATGGTTTATGCTTGATTCCTAGTTTCATGTGCTTCATCATTTGACTAAAGGCTTGATGATCTTTTGTTTAAGAGAGTATACTTGATGCTACACCCTAGTTTAGGTAGTTCTAATGTATAAAGTTCTGATGAATCATTCTTGTTTTTGATTTAATGAACTTCTTGATGATTATACGGCAATCATGTGTTGCTATATAATTCTTGACCATTATAGATTGTCTATCCCCAATTTTGTCTTTGTCTAGCATGTGTATAGGGTTGGAGGTGGATTCACTTCCCTAGTCCCTTCTTATTTATCTCCACCTCTTTACTTTAGTGTTTTATGCATTTTAATTCTTAATTTTAGTGACAAACCAACAAATCTCTATTTACATCCTTCATCAAACTAAAGGGAATTTAAAAACCTTAGTTGCCATAAACTGGCAGTCCCAGTGGTTCGACTTACCCGACCATTAGCCCTATTTTACAATGATTTGTGCTATTACAAAGGTTGATGTATAATTGTCATACCGATCAGTAGGTTGTTAATTCAAAGTTTGGGGGGTACACTCTTTCCCAATGGATCATTACCGGGCTTCATCGTTTGGCCACTACGGTATATTCTTTCCATCTTTTCCACTGTTCTCATTGCACATTGAGGACCATGTGCGGTTTAAGTTTGGGGGTAAGATGGCTCTATTGTATTCTATTAAAGTTGAGTTTTATATTCATGATTGAGATTGGAGATCAATTTTAGCGATGATTTTGATCTTTTGAGGCATATGTTCCTTAGAATTTAAAAATTACTTGACTTATGAGTTCAATATTCCTTGTATGCCTTTTGGATGTCATTTAGGGGCAATTTTTTTTCTTCAAAAGATTGACATCTTGCTTGCTTTTATAGTCAACATCATCATATTTGTGAGATTGTTTTGAGATTCATCTCAAGAGTTCTACACTTACACATGCGCACACTAGTATTCATTTGTGGGGTGCATGCTTAGTTGATCATTGATTTGGTTATATCCCTATTGAGCTAGTATTGCTTTGAAAACTCTCATTCTTGACAAGATGACCTTGCATGCTAATAACAAATCTGTTACCGAGTAGCAGGGATTCTAGCCTCATTAAGCATTGAACTCTCGCGCCGAAAAGTGAAAGCCCACATAATAGATTTTTAAATACATATATATACATATATATATATATTTAAAAAATGTAAATAAGCTAGCACTTCTCACCAAAGGTGGAAGTAGGGAAATGATTAGATAGAGTTGTTTTGATTTATAGCCTTGTTGATTTGTTCTTGTAAGTCTTTAGGGGTGTCTTTTTGCCTAATGCCCTAAAGCCGTCCGGTTTGGGAGTCATTGACCTAATGCTCGTTAAATGGATCTTCTAGAAAGCTTAAAAGATCACTACATTACACCATACTCTTGTCTTTGATCCTAAAAAAAAAAAAATTAAAAATAAAAAGAGAGCATGTAGGAAATAAATTGGAATGAAGAGGTTCATTCTTTGTCTTGGTGATTGGTACTAGATTTGTGTGGTAGCTTGAGACTGGTTGTGTCTATTTCATTGACTTGTTAAAATAACAATACATTTGATGTCGGTTCACTAAAAAAGGATACTAGAATTATTTTGATTTGTATGATCATCTTACTTGATGTGTGGTGGGCCATACTTGCTTGCTTGTTGTTGAAATTTTGGGAAATTGCTTAGAGGTGATTGAAAAATTGCATACTTGAAGTAGTTTTCTTTCAATGCTTGTTTGGAATGTTAGTGCCTCTTACGTGAGAAAGAGCTTGATGTTTGTGGGTATCATTTCTGTAAACCCTCACGAGACTTCACTCGTCCACTAGGGGTAACCTGAGGGTTTAAAAGGCTTGTTGTATATGCTAAATGCAACCACGTTCCCTACGAAAATGGCGTTATCCTTTTATGGCTTTCTAGTTCATAGTTGTTCAAATTATTCTTTCATTTATTTGCTTAGTAGTTCATTGCTAGGGACTAGCAATATGTAAGTTTGGGGGTGTGATAAGCACTGAAAAGTGCGCATTTAAACCATTGATCTTGAGTATATTAGGACCCTATTCTATCTTATTTTCCCGTTTTAGTCTTCTTTTTCATTTTTCCCTTTTTTAGGTTCTTAATCCCAAAATGAGCTAAATCAGCTAAATTAGAGCATTGGAGAAGGCAATCCAAAGTCTAGTGGAAAAATGGAGCAAAGTTGAAGCAAAAAGATAGAAATTATCTCTGTTCGATCGATCGAACCATGCTGTGATTGATCACACTATGATCGTTCCAAACCTGCCATGATGGATCAAGCCTTTGTCCTTATCCTCAGGAAAATTTCTTTTTCGATCGATCCAACCTTTCTTCGATCGATCCAACCTTTTGATCTTATCCTCATAACCACTTTTGTCCTTTTCCTCATTAATATCTCAGCCTTTGTCCTTATCCAAATAAATGTGCCGCCATGCTTCGATCGATCGAAGCAACTATGTGATCGATTGAATTACCTCAAAAATCGTACAGAACAAAATTCAAGCCAAATTGAAGGTGTGCTCGTGGTGCAATCATTTGGAGGTCCTAGTGTACAAGGTTTGACTATTTGGGGTGTCATTTAAGCTACCTATATAACGGAATTAACCATTTTTGGAAAGGAGGTTGGTTAATTAGACATTCTTGGCAAAAGATTAACAGAAGATTAGACACTTTGGGAAAAACTATCTCTCTCTCTAGGATTTTTACCAAGAAGATAATGAAGAATGAGATGAATTCAACCATGAAGATAGCCCTTGAGGGTTGCAAGACCACATCTATGAGTGGCTAGATCATCTTCTTGGGGCTAGGAGAAGCCCTAGGCTTGCACTCTAAACTTTAGTTCTTTGACATATTTTGGGGTTTTAGTTGTAAATAATGTATTGACCGTGTGATTAAATAAATCTTGTGATTTTCGTGATTTAATTCTTTCAATTAATCTTCTAATTTTATTTACATGTCTATGTGTGATGAAATGGATGGTCATGTCTCTACATTAGATTCTACAAATTTGATGCATGTCTATGTGTGTTGGAATTGTGAATCTAGTGATGGTCATGCATAGTGCTTAATGGTTACACTTGTGATTGATTTGATGGGTTATACTTATGCTTGATGGATTGTTCTACAACCTTAGTTAGTTAATTTATTTTTCTTGTTATTAGTGTAATTGTGGTGTAATTGCATTTAATTTCCTAGATAGGTAGACAATACATGCCTGAATTTGATGACTCATGTTTGTTGTCACATGATGTGCATTTCTCTAAATTGTTGTGTGCTACAATTGTGGGTTTATTGAATAGTTAATATCTTTACTTGATGGGTTGTGCTACACACTAGCATAAGTAGACAATTCACACTTGTTTACTCCTCCATGCTTATTATTTCAATTGCTAGCACACACTTGGTTTACAACATTAAATTTCCCCAAATTATCAAAGACTAGTTGGTTAGAGGAAGTGCTTAGTGATGGTTCCTATGCCCTAAGACCTCTCTCATATTCTCTTACCTTAATCAATTTTAGCTTATTTTCATTGCATGTTTTTAATTCAATTGTAGTTTAATTAAACAAACCAACCCTCTCTTTGATCATACGACCTACTAATCCGAATTTGATTCTAAAATACACTTGCAGTCTCTTGGGACGATCCATACTCTCTATGCTACATTAGTAGTAATAGTAGTTGTAGTGGTTTATAAATTTAAATTTGACTAAAAACCTCTTGAATCAACAACTCTCCCAATTTGACAATATTGAAGCGACTAGCAATAGATATACGTCATACACAATTATTCTTACATGTATATTTAATACTACATATAGTAGTAACATAATCTTAAAACATTCCTCTATTGATAGGATAAAACTAATGATTTTTAGGTAGTAGTTTTTTTTTTGGAAATTTTTTTAGGTAGTAAGTTGTGTAATGGAAAGTGTCACACATGAAAACAGAAAGACTTCTCCTTGAGTAATAAATTCGAAAGTGCACAATAGAGCCCTTGTAGCTCAGTTGGTTAAGAGTATCATTCTCTCAAGGTTGATGAGAATCTAAGCCTATGTTAGACCCAAAAGGAGCTTGCACTTATCAAGTGCGCTGCTTTTTATTAGGCTGGATTGGGTGGTGTCCAGCTGGCTCTGAACATGATAGAGAAAAATAAATTAGAGGCGAGAGTGTGCTCAACTAGTGCCAAACAGTCTATACCAACGTTTATTGTTGGTTGGCCCTAATACATCGATGAGCCGACAGATGACATGAAGACCAGTGAAATTAGACACAACATAAAAAGTGCAAGGACTCAGTATGTCCCTCGAAAATGACAATTACTTTATTTGCTTTAATCTTCGTCGTGTTCTTAGTTATACCACTTGAGCTTAATTCAAAAATAATAATAATAATATTGTAATCATGATACCCATGTTATGTGGATGGTGTTGGTCATAAAGAAGGTAACGAGAATTCAAACAGAGATAATGAAGGCGTAAGGGTCAGAGTTCTACCAATATAAATTAAATTTTCAACAATAAGTACAAGGACTTATCTGTGGGGCGATCACTTTGTGTGAAGTTGATCGCTTTGCGCAATGAAGTTGAGAGGTAGAAAAGTTTCAAGTTGCCACAAATGATGGATTCTTCGAGCACCTTCTCGAATTGCAATTAGGCTTGAAACTATTCCTTTTTTCATAGCCTTTTCGTTTGGCTTGGTTATCTTAGCCCTTTGGTAAGGGTGTAGCTGCTCCGAGTTTTATGAGTTGAACATTTTAATAAGAAAATAGTCTTGTTCTCGCCTTTTACCAAGGGAAGGACGCTTTTAATTATCTCACCATTTCGTCCCTTTAATGAGGAAATGAGGTGTAGTTGGTGTCCTGTTCCATTAATGAGGGAAGGACAATTACTTAGTTCGGACCCTTATAATACGGAACACTTTAATTTTGACCCCTTTTAATACAAGGGATGACAATTACGATTCATTCATCTTGGACACTTATAGTATGGGTCATTTCAATGTCAACCCTTTTTAAGACAGTAGATGATAATTACAAACTTCTTTCAGCTTAGGCCCTTATAGTATGGGGTACTTTCATTTTGACCCCTTTTAATACGGGGGACGACAATTACAAGCTTCATACAACTCGGGCCCTTATAGTACTAGGCACTTTAATTTCGACCCCTTTTTGATATGAGGGACGACAATTATGAGCTTCATTCAACTTGGACCTTTATAGTACGGGGTACTTTGATTTTGACCACTTTTAATACAGAAGACGATAATTACGAGCTTCTTTCAACTCGGGTTCTTATAGTACGGGGCACTTTGATTTCGACCCCTTTTAATACGGGGGACGACAATTAAGACCCAAGAAAGAATACTCAAGCTTATCCGGTGGTGGCTTAGGCTCAAGTTTGTGAGAAGACTCACAAGAAGGACAAGGAGGACTCGAAATCAAAAGAGGAGGATTTTTTGTTGGAAAGATGGTGACTGAATCCTCATAAATGACATCAAGAAAGAAACACTCGTCTTTCTCTGAGGAATATGGAGTGGCATTCAAGATATTTAATTTGAGCTTCATGTTCCCAAAAGAAATATCCATAACCCCAGTCCTACAATTAATGTTGGCATTCGCTGTAGCCAAGAATGGACGACAGAGGATCACAGGAGTACATCGATTGGGATCATAGACAGGTTCAGTATCCAGGACAACGAAATTAACCAGAAAATAGAACTTATCCACTTTAATGAGATTAACACTTGTTCCAAGATCAAGAAGTGCACAATCTATGACATTGTTTCCAATGATACATGACAAGGTAGGAGCAGTAGGATCTTTAAACTTAGGAGGAGTGTTGTGCTGAATGATTGCACTGACTTGCTCAGTCAGATAGATTTTCTTAGAGACTTCACTTTTTGATTTTTTCTTTTACGTGCACAAATCTTTTAGAAATTTAGTATAGGTTGGGATTTGCTTGATAGCTTCAAGGAGAGGAATATTAACTTTAACCCGTTTAAAGACCTCCATCATGTCTTGAATTTTCTCCCCTTGCTTACCAAAGTAGGATGGTTCCACAAGACGTTGTGTAAAAGGTGTTTTTGGCACATAAGCTATCTCACGGTTTGGTGCAAGCGAAAAAGTGACTTCACCTTCAACTCCTTTAAAGCTCGATGGATTAGAATGTGAGGGAACATCAATGGGATGTAAAGTCGGAAGAATGGGATTGATAGGAATCCTACACCTATCTTTTTCTCCCTCTTGTTGCTCAACTTGATTATCAATGACTTTTCCACTCCTCAAAGTGGTGATGGCCTGAACTTTCTCATAATGACTACTTGAAGGATTAGTGTCATTAATCATGTAAGTTTGCTCTTTAGGGTTGGCCACAAACTGACTAGGTAGCTTTCCTTCCTCTATTTGAGACAACATTTTAACTATTTCCCCAACTTAAGTTGCTATTTACCTTACATGAACTTCAATTTGCCCAACTCGAGTTTTTATCTGCCTAAATTGAGTGTCTAGCTTGGTTATAGATTGAGAATGGGAATGCAACAATTGAGTGGTGGACTTAAAGTTACTAATTGCAGCCAAGACATTCTCTTCAAATTCAGATGAATACCTAGGAGAAGGAGGATCAGGATTAGCTTGGTTCCTAAATTGAGGAGGATAGTAGATGGAAGATTGATTGGAAGGATTATTTTGCGGATGATTAGATGATTGATTGGGGAACAGTATTACCTTGGCTTTGATTCTGCCATAATATATTGGAATGATCTCTCCAGTCAAGGTTATTGGAATTTGGATTATAACCCGAACTGGAGAATGCAGCATTGGTTTGCACTTATGGGTTTTCAAAAGATTGACCCAAGAGAGGACAACTGGTAGCATAATGAGATGGACTAACGTAGACAGAACACACTTCATTTGGCAAAGAGGAGTGCTGAGAAAAACTAATAGTACTGACAACTGACAAAACTTGGTCAAACTTTCTATTCAACACTTCCATTTAAGTAGCAAGCTCTCTAGAATTTTCTGCTTCAATTAAACTTTCAGCTTGAAGGATTCTAGGAGTAGACCTAGACATAGCGGAATAAGCATGTCGTATAGAATATTCACTTAGGGCCTCATATAGTTCCTAAGCGTCATCTGGGCTCTTATACAGGAAAATACCATTACTGGAAACATCTACCATGTTCCTCTGTGGATCATCTAATCCATCATAGAAGATTTGCACCAAATGCCATTTAATAATATTATGGTGTGGACACTTTCTCGAAAGATCATTGTATCTCTCCCAAGTATCATGAAGTTGTTCACTTGGGATTTGGGAGAACGCCATGATCTCTCTTCTCATTTGTGCAGTTTTACCCACAGTGTAGTATTTCTTCAATAACTCTTGCTGCAACTTATCCCATATGCTTATGGAATTATGAGGTAGGGAGTGCAACCAAGTTCTAGCTTTGTCCTTGAGAGAAAATTAGAAGAGTCTCGTCCTAAAAGCATCATCCGAAAGAGTGGTCAACTTGGTGGTTCAACACAATTCCATAAATTCATCTATGCGCTTATAGGGATCTTCAGTAACAAACCTATGGAAAGTTACAAGCATTTGGATCATAGCTGGCTTGATCTCAAAGTGGGTTGCAACAGATTATGGAAATTGAAAATAATAAAGAGATGTATATGAGGTGGAATGAAGTGATCGCTCAATTGTGGTCCTGGTGGAGGAACAGGTGCTTGTGCCACATGTGCCCCATTTGGATTATCACCATTATTAGCCATGTCTGATTTAAAGAATTCTCCTAACAATTTAGGCTAAGTTCAATGGTAACAAGTAAAAGGAAAATTGTCAAGCAAAGAAATAAATTGAAAAGAACTCACAAAAGGTCTTGAAACCGTAGCTTCTTTTCCTTAAGCTTCGTCGCCCTTTCTCCTTAATTCCTATACTTGAAAAGAAAAAGAAATAAGGTGAGATATCAAAAATTCCTAAAACTATAAATTAAACTAGAATTAATCTCGAACTTAACAAATCTGTGACAAAATCCCTGGAAATGCCACCAAAAATTAATGTGTATTTATATATCAATAATAAATTACCACTCAAAGATAGTACGAATCCTTGTAGGATAGGGCTATATTGAGGGTGTCGAACCTCAAGGACTGTGGTGGTTTATCGAGTCATCAATTAATACTATTTTAATTTAAAAAGAGGATTTGATTTGTTGTGGTGCAATAACATAAACAGAAAATAAATAATGTAAAGGGATTGAGATCAGAGATAAAGATTCTTAGGGGTTGACTTCACAACGATCTACCTACTATAGTCAATTGTTCAACCTTGGGATTTCAACAATTTATATATATGAATTAAACTCAATAATATTCATTAAATTCGATTTTAAAGAAAGATGTTTCATTGAACTTAGATAACTATAACCTACCAAAAGTTGGCACGAATTATCTGCCTACCTACTTCTAACTATTGTTGCATTATAACTCGTCTTCCCTAAGCATAGATTATGAAAAAGTTCATTCAAGAAAAACTTTTGAACACCATTACATGATCTCTATTTTTATGTCCGATAGGGCTCCACCAGATATTGTCCAATAAGAATGGGTTGAGAATAATTTATGAGCAGTTATATCTAAGACAAGGTAATAACTATTGAAAAACTATTAATTCATTAAAACACCAATTGAGTTAGCTCAATTGCTCAAAATCAGGTAATCAAAGTATATAAATTATTAAATTCCCAAAGTATAAACAAATACTCGGGTCAAGTTACATCAATGCCCTAAGATGGAGTTTAGTTATTCATGGAGAAGAAAGATGTCTTCATTGATGTTGTAAACACCATCTCCATGGACCACCAAAAACTCCTTTGGATCTTCTTCTTCAAAACCTTAAAAGCTGCTATGAGAGAGAGATAGCCTAAGATTATGGACTTACGCCTTCTTTTATAGAAGAATTAACTTCTAATAAGGGTTGGATGGGCTTTTAGGTCTTCTGGGGTAATCTGGGCTCATCTGGGATGAATTATAACTAAATTAGAACAAATCCTGCAGCTTGAAAATCCGACTTAACAGCAAAGCTTGAGCTTTCAGGACAGAGCTCAAGCTTCCAGGCAAAGCTCGAGCTTTTTGGCACAGAGCTCGAGCTTTCAGGACAGAGCTCGAGTTTTTAGGAATGGTGCTCGATCATTACTTCTATACTTAGCTAAATTTCTTCCAATATTTTTCGAAGCGTCTTTTTCATCAACACCTAGAATATTTTTGGGTTTTATCTTCAACAGTGATCGATCACCCTTTTATGGTGCTGGATCCTTGACTTAGGCTCAAGATTTTTGGTCTCGGCTTGAGCTTTGAAGCTAGAGCTCGCGCTTTCATGCCTTAGTTGATTTTCTATCAGCAACTTATTCTGAAGTAGTAATGCAATTTTAACATATTTAGAGTGTGAATCTCAGAATTGTTATTATAGAAAAAAACATCGGGCTTCGAGTCTTCTTTCCATAGTCACTAAGTTTGCCCAATTAGGAGTTTCGAGTGAAAAGTTATGCCAAAAATACTAAAATGGGTCCAGAATTTTCATCATTTTGACTCCAAGCTTGCTTCAGATGATCAGCAACGGCTCTGTAAGCTTCAATATCAGTATTTTCATCTTAAAATCCCAGTTTTAAATTGTTCTTTAGGAAAATACCTACAAACACGAAATAAACATAAATCTGTCTAATAACAAATAGAAATATCAATTTAGGTCTTAACATACATATATTTAGGGGCTCGAATATGCAATAATCAGTGCTCATTAGATTTCTTGCTAAATAATATTATTATTGAAGTAATATATAATATGCTATGTCAAAAATTTTGGCTGAAAGCATGCTATTCCACTTTCATCCTTGTGATTTTTCATATAAATCTCTTCTGAGGTATTGGAATGACTTCGTTTTAAGAATGAGAAATAAGAATTCTTTGTTTTGCTTTCTTAAGTTATAGATTTTCAAAGTATATTATTTGCTTATGTTGGTGAAGCAGAGTATATGGTTTAGTATTATTATTGGGACTGAAATCATGTCCTCATCTGGTTTGCGTTTCTGAAGTCATGAGGATAGTTATGTTGATTTTCTTGAAATTAATTGTTGGTATAATATCTAGTTACATGAACATGCAAACATTTTCATCTCAAGAATCTTTAGGATTAAGAGATGACGTAAACTTTACATCTATTATTATTTTATTTACTGTCTCCATTGATATAATCAAGAACCCTTATTTCATGCATACCTTTGAAGACCACTTTGTGCGCTGAAGATCTATATATATATATATATATATATAAAGAGGATACAATGGAAATAAGGGGCAACTAAGAAGGAGCTTGAAGATGTATGGTAGTCTGTTCTTACCATAATAGAGAGAGAACCAATTTCCTTGTGTTTTAAAGTAATTGTTTACTTGTCACTCTTTATATACTAGCATTTATGTTAGATCCTGTTGAGTGAAAATAACAAAAAATATAAAAAAATAAAAAAATTAATAGATGTCGGCCATGGATCAATATCTCAAAGTGCCTCGTACTATAAGGGTCCGAACTGAATGAAGCTCGTAATTGTCATCCCCTGTATTAAAAGGGGTCGAAATCAAAGTGTCCCACACTATAAGGGTTTGAGTTGAATGAAGCTCGTAATTGTCGTCCTCCGTATTAAAAGGGTTCAAAATCAAAGTGCCCTGTACTTTAAGGGCTCGAGCTGAATGAAGCTCGTAATTGTCATCCCCTATATTAAAAGGGGTCGAAATCAAAGTGCCCCATATTAGAAGGGCCCGAGCTAAATGAAGCTCGTGATGGAACCACACTGGTTCCTCTTGTTTCGAATTTCATAATCACCCATATGACTAGTTTTGGGATAAGGGAGGCAATTGCATCGTTGGATACAGGCTAGGGAGTGGCCTAACATCAACGTTAAACTTAGTATGTTATCAAGCTATCAACGTTAAACTTAGCATATGTAGGTTTGTACTTTAGTGTAGCTTGGTTTAATTTATTTTCTTTTTCTTTATCTTTTTCTTCGGTTTATTTTGTTTTCTAGGTTTTTTGTTTATTTGTGTATTTTTCTTTTATTTTTAGATTAGGTTAGTTTAGATTTGTATTGATTAAAAAAAAATTTACTTGTACATGATGATTCATATATGTTTTACTCTATATGTTTGATACTCTGATGTATGTTGTGGAGTATGATTGTTTTGCTAAGTATAAAAGACTAAGTTTGGGGGTGAGATACCTATTTTTGCCCCTCTGTGCTACAATTCCTGATCTTTGCTGGTTTTGCGTATTCTGGTAATATTGTTCTAACTCTACATCTGTTTTCACACATTGAGGACAATGTGTACACTAAGTTTGGAGGAAAGGTAGTGGCCTTTCAATTTAATTTTTTGCAGTTGATATATTGTGCATAAGAGGATGAAATTTAACTATTTCAGCATAATTTTGAGTTTGTTGATTGTTGTAATATCCATATGCAGTTTGATATTGGTTAAAAATGGCTTGTATGCCGAATTCATTGTAAATGGGATTTTTGAAATTTTTTTGTATTAGTTGGTGGCCTGTGGTCCACTTTGTCAGTATAGTTACAATTTAATGATTTTAATTCCTAGAATACTTCATTTTGCACATGTTCACACTTACATGCATTTTGTGGGGTATAAACTTGAAATCTTATTCTAATTTGTGTTAAACTGAGATGAGCATGTGAATTTAATGATTTTGAAAGCCAAGGTATAAAAAAAATATTAAAAGAAATAAAATGACATGTATGCAAATAAAAAAAGAAAGAACTGTTTCACCAATGTGAGAAATAAAAAACAAAGAGAGAAATAAAGGGTTAAGTTTGGGTCTGTACCTAGATTGCTTGAATAATTAAGTTCTTAGGAGTGTTTCAACACCTAATACCCTAAAACCATCTGGTTTAGGAGTCATTGGTTGAAAGTTTGTTACATAAGTGGTTTAGGTTGCCTAGATTACTTGAGCAATTAGGTCCGTGGGGGTGTTTCAACACCTAATACCTTAAAACCAACTGGTTTGGGAGTAATTGGCTGAAAACTCATTACAAGAGTGATTTAGAAAGCTTAATAGACCTGAGCATTGCACAGTACCCTTTAGAAAAAAAATGAGCTAAAAAAAAATGAGTAATGAATGAAATAATGCATACTTGTAGAAAAT
Organism: Cornus florida; assembly: GCF_030987335.1. Classification (NCBI taxonomy): domain Eukaryota; kingdom Viridiplantae; phylum Streptophyta; class Magnoliopsida; order Cornales; family Cornaceae; genus Cornus; species Cornus florida. The sequence goes on from NW_026775577.1 coordinate 71,812,916, forward strand.
TAGAAAAAAAATACCTTGGGGATTGAAATTTGAAAAGCTTACTTGTGAATTGAGGGATAACATAGAATAGATAAAAGTATGGATAGTAATCCACATGTTTAAAACTGTTGATTCACTTCTAAAAAGGATTTTGGAGATTGAAATTGTTGAATAAGTGATTAAACTAACATGTGGGGACCATGGTTACTAAATTGAGATCAGAAGTTTAAAATTTTTCCTAATTAATATAGCTTGTTATACTTATTATAATTGACTAATTGATGCATTGTTGGGACATTATGATATGAAAATAGGTTTGAATGAGCTTATCATGCAATTAAGGTACTGATTTTAGATGTTTGTGGGTACCATCACTGGAAACTCTCATGAAACTACAACTCATCCATTAGGGGTAACCTAAGGCTTTAAAGGCTTGTTACATAAGCTAAATGCAACCGTGATTCCCACGAAAGTGGATTTTTAGTTCTGTATTGCTAAGGGACTAGCAATATGTAAGTTTGGGGATTTGATGAGCGCTGAATATTGTATATTCGAACCCCTAAATATACATATGCTAAGACCTAAAGTGATACTTCTATCTGTTATTAGACAGATTTATGTCTATTTCATGTTTATAGGTATTTTACCAAAGAACAAGTTAAAACCAGGATTTTAAGATGAAAAGACTGATATTGAAGCTTATAGGGCCATTGCCGATTATCTAAAGCAAGCTTGGAGTCAAAAGGATGAAAATTCTGGACCTATTTCAGTATTTTGGGCATAACTTTTCACTCAAAACTCCAAATTGGGCAAACTTAGCGGCTATGGAAAGATGTCTTGAAGCCTGATGTTTTTGTCTCTAATAGTAATTTCAAGATTCGTATTCTAAATATGTCAAAATTACGTTACAACTTCAGAACAAGTTGCTGACAGAAAATCAACGAAGGCATGAAAGCTCAAGCTCCAGCTTCAAAGCTCAAGTCGAGACAAAAAAGCTCGAGCCCAAGTCAAGAATCAAGCACCATGAAAGGAGGATCGATCACTGTTGAAGAGAAAAGCCAAAAATATTTTAAGTGTTGGAAACGATGCTTTGAAAAATATTGGAAGAAATTTGGATAGGTATAGAAGTAGGGATCAAGCACCATTCCTAAGAACTCGAGCTCTGTCCTAAAAGCTTGAGCTCTGTGCCTGAAAGCTCGAGCCCTTTCCTAAAAGCTTGAGCTTTGCTGTTAAGTCAGATTTTCAAGTTGCGAGAATTGTTCTAATTCAGTCATAATTCATCCCAGACGGGCCCAGATTACCCCAGAAGACCTATAAGCCCATCCAACCTTTATTAGAAGTTAATTCTTTTATAAAAGGAGGCACAAGGCCATGATCTCAGGCCATCTCCCTCTCACGACGGCTTTTAGGGTTTTAAAGAAGAAGATCCAAAGGTGTTTTTGGTGGTCCATGGAGATAGCATTTACAACATCAATGAAAACATCTTTCCTCTCTATGAGTAGCTAAACTCTATCTTAGAGCACTGATGTAACCTAATCCAAGTATAATGGTTTGATTGTTTATACTTTGGGAATTTAATAATTTATATACTTTAATTACATGATTTTAAGCAATTGAGCAGTTATGCCAACTCAACTGGTGTTTTAATGAATTAATGGTTTTTGAATAGTTATTACCTTGTCTTAGATATAACTGCTCATAAATTATTCTCAACCCATTTGTAACGACTCGAACCCGTGGGTCCAAACCGTTAACCGGCTCTTTACCTGAACCCGAGGTCAACTAAGAGTTAAACCGTCCTTTCCTAGGCTCATAGGTAATACACAAATCATTTTAAGGTCCAAAGTAATCCTAAAACTCAGCTTAGAAGGAGAAGTTAAAGGCACAGGTCAAAGGGCAAAGTTAGCCGGCTGATGGCCCTTCGTCGACTGGTTGAAAATACAGGTTTGGTCGGCTGACTTAGATGATCGGTCGGCCGAAGTGATCCTCAAAAATAACATGCTCTCAGGACTTTTCAGAATAAACTGTCGGCCGACTGGAGATGGGGTATCGGCCGATGGATGATGGGGTTTCAGTCGGCCGAAGGGCTAAATCGGCCGACCTAAATAAGGCTTTCAAATGCTCAATTCACTGGAATGGCCTCGAAATGGTCTATTGGTCAACTGACATGCCTTGTCAGCCAGGCGACAAGCCTTGTCAGCCGGGCGACAAGCCCTGGAATGCTGCTATGTGCAGACTGAAACTCTAGAAAACTGGGGTTTTTTGAGCTAACTTGCCAAAAAACCTAATACACGACCAAAATTCTGAATTCACAGCAAATACAACACAACATTCATGATTATCAGCATCAATTATTCTAAGATTATAACATCATTTCCCATTCAACGTGAAATATCAACCTAGTCTCAATTTACCTCAAAATACTGTCAAGTGTCATAGTTAAGGTACATGGCCATGGTTTACAAAACGAAGACACTTTTCTAAGGATTGAGACTTTACAAAAGAATAAATCCAAATATACAAAAGATGACGAATGAATTTCTAGTCCTCCTTAAGCCGTGATGGGTCGGCTTCCACCACTTCCTTCCAAGCCCTGAAAAATGTTAATAATAAAGGGGTGAGCACAATGGCTCAGTAGGAGGTGCCTAAGACATACCTCTTGTAACCCCGTAAATCCATACAATGAATAGAAATAAGGAAAACGAGATCACGCCATACCGGGGAAAAACTTAACAACAAAATCAACAACAAGAAGTCCAAGTCGTAAACAAGCCATGCCATGCTATGAAATGCAATGTCATGCAATGTCGCTCCCCATTTTCAAAACCTTTTCCATCGTTATTTCCAAACCGTTAGTGAAACTCGTCCCATGGCAACTCCATGGCGGCACGAGAGGAAGATTGGCTAACTGTCCCTTACCCATGGCAACTCCATGGCATCATTTGGGGCCCAGGTAACTCAACCATGCTAGGGCAGTTTTTCAAGTCCCCTCTAGGTCGCACTAACGCCACGGACCCTAGGCAACTCCTAGGCGACCGATTTTCGTAAAACCTTTCATAAAAACTTTTCCCAAAAATTATTTTCTTTTCTTTCGAAAAAGACTTTCCCATTTTCTTACCCAATGCCATGCAAGAATGTCTTATACATTTCAATTCCATGCCTATGGAGGATTTTATACTTCACAAATCAAACATTAATAACATAACATGCCTTGTAGAAAATTTCTAGAAATAAGCATCATGCTTCCATATCATAACATCTAGCACTTTAAACACCATAGGCAAGTAATATCATCAATAAAGCATGCTTTTTCATATAATTTCAACTAACACATAATCCCATGCTTCATATAGAACAATTAGGTAATTTGACAAGAAATTAATACACATTAAGCATGTTATACAACAATTTAGGGGAATATAACTCCCCTACCTCAAAAGCTGAGAAAAGCCCCAAATTTAAGCCATAATTTTAAAATTCCAAGGTTGGCCAAACGGAGATTAGCTCTGATCAAAATGACGGCCTTGACGAGCTCTCTAACATTACCTAAAGCGGTACTAGCAAATTCCTAAAAAAGGGAGAGATATCTAGCCTTGAAGTTTTGATGAAGGAAAGAAAAGAAAAAGAAAAATGAGAAGGAGAAAGAGAGAGAGATTTACACAGAGAGAGAAAGTACTGATGGTCAGCATATGGCCATTAGGCCTTTTGAGACAGTTTAATGAAATGGTGGGGCCCGCTTGCTTTAAGAATATCTTTTAACTTTAATATATACATAGTACATACACTAAACCCACCACAATAAATATACAAGCACATAACCACATAAAATGCATCAATAATGATGTGTGAAATGCAATGGATCCGAAAAATAATCCCCATGCACAACAATCCCAGTAACGAGTCCCACCAAAGACCTTCCGGCTCGAAAATAGAAAGATGCGAAAATGGTAACCAGTGCATTTCCAAGAGTTCTGAACCCAAGAAAATGTCCCACACAACTCTCTAACACAACCCAGCACACCCCACAGTGTCTGGTATGTAAAATGAGAAAAGACAAAAATACCCTCGTAAAATCAGAAAATTCCAGAAATTGAAAAATGTCAAAAATTGAAAACATTACCTTCTACCCTCCTTAAAAGATTTCATCTTCGATATCTACCGTCCTTAGAAAAGGAGGCTCAGAGCCATAAACCTTCCTGAAAACACCTCACAAAACCACAAGACCATGGACTCATCAACATTATTGCCTTTGACACCGGACGTAACCAGGCAATCAGAAACCACTATCACTAAAACACAATGGTCACCACCCTATGAGGGTACTCATCACTTACGACATCATACACAAAACCCACTGGATTTTACACCCGACTCAAAATTGACACTGGTTCACTCTACACTATCACGAAAGGCTCCAAAGTCCAAAAGAACAATAGTCACCGGACTACCGAATAAAACAACATTTAACCTCAACTCATCCTTCAAATGACACACTAATGCCAAACTCTATACATCTTTGCCAGACTAAGCACTCGCCATCTAACACATAATTACACCATCACATAACCACACCAGCGACTACTAACCGCACTACATGACAATCTTTATACTTAACAACTTCAAGATGATTAAACAACGAATTTCCCAACGACTGCATAAACGTTAGTCACAAAATTAGTAAAGCGCACTATCTTGTACCCTAGACACGAATCCTCAAAATAAGATCTTTAATAATCAAACGGATTGAACACTTAGTCCTACCTAACATACCTCGTCACCTAAAATAACTTCCTGAATCCACATTGACACAATGCTCAGTACCATACTCTCACTATCCCTGATAAGTCGAAACAATCATTGACATTTGACCCGACATCGTGCTGAAGAGGGATTGATTCAGGAGTAATGGTTACCCAGGCCATTCTCATCCTCGATCCAGTCTCAACATAGACGTCGTTCCTATCCTCAGGTCTAAACCTCAGCGACAGTCTTAAATAGTCCACAAAATAACCATAAGATCCACTTACTATCCATCCATCACTCTACGTAACCTCAACAACTATATAGTCACATACCAACTTTAAGAATCCCAATCATTCCTCAATCACACAACTCGTAACAAGCTAAAAACAACACGACACCAACGTCACAATCATCAACCAACGCAAAAGATCTCTAATTTCCTCATAGCATCCTATGATACCCCCGAATTTCTGAATGCGGGTTGGCCAGGCCCATACCCGATTACCCGAGGATATCAAACCAATTAGCAAGAAACGAACACAGAATACAATTAAGGAAACAGAAATAAATAAAACTGTTGAAAAGAAACTAGAATGATAATCCAAAACTGAAAACCTCATAATAAAATTTTATAAATAAAGTATTAATTTGATACATCTAACTTTTCCAATTCTAATATAACTCGGGAATCCATCTGGTGGACCCCTAATCAAAACCAATACTGGAAAGTGAACAACTGAAAAGAAGTCCACTGCTAAACCATGAAAAAACCTCCTACGTCGCCGGTAGAATGAGTAGTCGTCTCTGCTCAGCATGAATAAGCTCTAAGACCTGGAACCATCCGTTGCCTGAAAAATAATAGTGGGTCAGGCTCACGAACAAGTTCTATCCTAACTACAATCCAAACAGAGACCCAATACGCAGATACATCCAAGATGTCTCAACCATATCTATATAGTCCGTAATAGATAAATATATATCCACACTACAGGACTCTCACTAAACTATGCTGAGGGTTTCAACCTGAATAGAAGGCAACATGCAATATGCACCTGAGTGGGCATAACTACCTAAGCCTAATAGGGTATACCTCAACCAACATAGCTAGCTACACATCCTACCGCATATACGCACCCTAACCATCGACTATGAGACTCAAGCTCAGATCGTGGTACCATAATTTATATATATAAATTCCCATCCAAACCAATGTAGTGCCGCTTAACTGTTCGTTGCCATGACACTACATAAAATTAGGATTTAAGTGTTTTAATTAAATCCCTATCCTAATTATATATATAAGTTCCCTCTAAATACAATATTGTACCGATCAACTATTCATCACTCAAGACACAACCTGTAATCCGGATTTAAATATTTTAATTAAATCCTTATTATTCCTAATACAGAAGTATAAACAACCATCCAATATGTCGTTCAACTGTTTTAGTTGATAGGACATGAAACCATGTAGGATTTAACTATTTTAGTTAGTCCATTCCATATGTATGAATGGGTAAGAATTAGTGTTGTGACTTAATCCATCCCTCTGTATGACACCGTCCCATACCGGTGCATACATGTAAATGATCGGTAAATGATGCCATATTTTATACAGTACATCACATAAAGTCCACATTATCCATATAGTTAATAAACACAGAATTTAAACAAGTCATCAACTAAAACAAAAACCAGAATCCATCCATGTAATTAAACGAGATAAAGTCTAGTAGTTCGTCAAGTTAAATTCCAGCATCCATCCGATAATTAACAGAAAATATATATTTAATTCTTCAATTAATTCCAGGCCAAAGTCCAATTAGATTGACAGAACCTAAGTACTAGTTCAACAATTTAAGTCCAAACCCTAATCCAAATAATTGCAGTGTACAACTTAATATTACAGCAATTAAAATTCCAAGCTTAAATCCATGCATTGCTGAAACAAATTTAGTATTTCAACAACTAACATTCAAGATATGCACAGATCAAACTTGTTAATTAAATGATCCTAGCGTGCAACCAAAATAAGATTTACAAACGCATACATACTCCGTTAAATTGCTAAACCTAAATTAGGCAATTAAACTTCTTCCAACCGTTAACCGCCTCTACCGTTGTATACATTCCTACGGTTAAATCCATGAGTTCAGAGACATTAATTTATCAAGTGTGGCTCTAATGTAGCATGGTACAATGATTAGAATCCATGTTCTAACCCCTTTTAAATTTCTCGATACCGTTTGCACAATTAAATCCTTCCGGTCCTTCAAGTCCGTAAACAGCCTGTGACTTGCTTCGGATTTTCCCACGGTTTAAACATTAGCATATAAATAAATTAATGCATCCTAGGGCTTTAATATTCCATGAATTAAGATTTAAAACCATCACAGTAACCCAAACACAGTTGAAAATAAGCCAGTTTGAACCAAACAGTACGTAATTAACCTTCTGTCTTGCACAAAATCACAGTGCCTTCTCTAAAAAAAACTGGAGAAGGCTCCAAGCTTCCTAGAGCCATCTCCAACTAAGGGAGAGCCTTCTCTAAGTTTTCAAGAGCCTTTTCTAAGTGGATAGAGCCTTCTCTAAGTTTTCAAGCTTCTGTAATACACACTGTAACACCCAAAACCACAGAGCCTGCTCTAAAATCCTAGAGTAGGCTCAAATCAGCCTAGAGCTAGATCTCAAACAAGGGGAAACTGGCTCCCCTTGCCTAGAACTAGCTCTCTCCATGGGAGAGTCGGCTCTCTCCCCTTTGAGAGCCTCTGAACCTTCTACAATTCCCACGGCTTCTGTTTCGTCTCCGGCCGCTTATACCTCCTCTGTTCTTAATTAAAACTGATCCTAAGAGTCTTAACTACATCCAGATAATAATCCAGTCCTTTGTTTACCACAATTTGCATTACAGAACCATCAAAACCATTACCGTATCAACATGCCCATAGAGTTAAAAGTGAAACCAAACGTGCAAGAACAATTTTAGTTTAAATTTCAACACACACATATACTCAATTTAACCAATACTATGCATGCATGATCCGTTTAATAGCTGTTTAAGATCCTAGAGAACATCTATGAATGCACAGAACACAAGCCAAAGGAAGGGAGAGAGAATAGAACTTGCCTTGAGTTTCAGATTTGAAACTCTAATTCCATCATCTCTGAATGTGCCGTTACTGTTTTAGACTGTAATTCCACCTCTGTTGCTCTTGGTTTCACCTATGAGCAACTTCTCCTTCCTCCTCCATGGTCCAACCTAACTTTCCCCTTCTTAACAGACCTTTACGATGCTCTGTTTTTCCAACCCCCTAACCAACGTGATCATTGTATTTATAGATGTAACACACTAAACCCTAATCCTTGTTTAATTAGAGCCATAACCCTAACATAAACCTTAGTCGGCCCATATAATAACCTAGGTTATAATATACACGGCTGCCTTTACATGAATAGTTTTCCAAAGCTATAACTGTAACTTAAATATACTACCTTGATTTTAACCTTACAGGAATCCTATTAAAATAGTGAATTAAATTACAACAATGAATTAAAATAAAACAAATAAACAAGTAAGACAATTAATTGAATAAAATAAAATACTATTAATTAAAACAATTACACATTTAGACAATTAAATACAAATTAAACATATAATTAAATTAAACCATCCAGTCAATTCACACATCATGTAATTCAAATTTCACACATAGCCACGTAAGCACCTAAAAATAATAAAATAAATACTGAAAGCAATAAAATAAATAATAAAATTCTGATTATATCCCATTTAAAACTAGGGGTATTACATTCTTCCCCCCTAACAAACAGAATTTCGTCCTCGGAATTCACGAGACTCTGAATTATTTTTGTTAAAATTCATTTCCATTCCATTGTGGATGCTACCTCCACGTAAGAGCTCCACGGAATTCCAAATCCTCCAAGAAAACTTATGAGTCCGATATCAAGGGAAACATAAAAGTTATTGAACACGCAAGTTGTAATTAGCAATTACATATCCTTACCCAAATTGTTTATATAGAGTACAGATCCAGATTCCTCCAAGTTACATAGCAGAAACACCCTCCATGAAAATCAATGCAGTATATAAAAACTGACCCTCCTTAATAACACACCTTGCTTTCAATATAGAATACATCCCAAATCAACTGTTTCCTACTCCCATTTTGAGTTAGGCAGTGGCAAAAATCTTCAATGATCTCCGGTTATCCATCTTCCACCTTTCTAACAAGTGTTACTCGTATAAACAGTTATATACATGTCTGTCCCCAAACCTGATCACTAGAACTGACATTTGATGTCTTGATGTCCCTGATAACCATTCGAGTTCACTGAGAAGAAGTGTCGATTGTGAAATCGCATTCATTCTGACAGTACTAACAAAACTACAAATCGCCCGTCAGTACCTTAAGCTCTAATTGAGTAAGGTACACCTCCACGAAGATCAACCCCAATATATTCAGTTGACTTCCTGATTTCCTGTGATAACAGCTCGTGTCATTATTATACAAGTGAAACTGCCACTGTGAACTCAACAATGAATCACAGGAAATGAATATCTGATCAGTTGTTGAGAGCATCCACCTCCCTATTCCTATCCCCCGGACATAACTTAATGCAAAATGTGAATCACCACATTGAGGCATCTAAGTCGTCTTATAATCCCCTCATGCATATGAACTGATGACCCACCAGTTCGCAATAAACCAGAATTTAGCTGATTTACTAAAGAAGCTTAACCAACATCCCAACCAAAATCCTAACCCTTGTGACAACATAGCAATCCCACCACCAAATTCGTGAAAATGCTCTACCATTTCCATTTTAATATAGAAAATGTCTACAAGGATCCAGTAATCTCGAATGGTCCAACTCGATCATAATAGCAATAAACATATCGATAATAAAATCAACCGGTAATTCCATGCATCGAAAGTTAACTCATTATGACTTTTTACACACACCATGCACCACTTCCTTATATAGTTGTTCGGTCTCACCTTCCTATCCTTAACACACCATACTTCTCTAACATAGGTAAGTGTCCAGTTAACTCCTTGTCTCGTTTCAATTGAATATGAAACCTTTCCCATCCTCCATATAGTCATCAGTATCGGAGTAACAGCTAATTGTTGCAAAAGATACCCCTAAAAAAATTTCCCACATTGTCTACAGTGTAGAAACTTTCGTTCCTCCTCCAAGTGCAACCCCAGCAACTTCTTCAAATGACACCCTCGAAAAATTATGATGTGATTACAAATAGACTGATGAAGATTTAGTCAGCCCACTATCCTCACTTGGCGTTATTCCAATAAGTACCTACTAGCCCGAAATCCTCCGTCTGAACCATAATGGCATTACAGTGATCTTTACTTACCACAACCTCACGAATCCCCCAAAACATTCACAACAACCATTCTTATAGCGTTATAAAAATGAATCCCTACCTAGCACAAAGCATATCAAACTAATCATTGTAGATTATTTGACTCTTATTGGTAGTTTAACTATCCCTTCCCAAGTAGCATTCCATTTTGATGCATATCCAGGTCCAATAGATTAGCTAGAAGTTTGTATCTCTACCCAATCCTATGACCCTATATCCACAAATCCTAACGTACATAGCGCTATTACCCATGTCATTACAATAATAGTTGGCTGACATACTTGTGCCCTAACTAAACCCTATTCCAAATCCTGAACCAATTAACAAAAATGAAACACGTAACAACAAAATGCAACACAGAATAACAAAAATCAAACACATAGATACACACAATACACCAAAACAACCAAAATATAATTTCTACTTAAGACATCCTCTATTCCAGAAAAGAAACCCCCTTTGAACTCAAGTTGCCAAATTATTTCACAAAAGTTCATTTCATGGTTTCGTTGGTAATCATCCAACCTTGAGCATATCCTTAACCATAGCTTAAAAGCAACTTTCGTCTGCCTAAGCACGTATCCAACGGCTTAACCCTCACCTTCCTTATACTCTGAATGCAAACCATCTATCATGGCTTTACAACGCAACGTAGAACGTCACAACCTAATCCCCATTAGCTCCAGCATGTGATATAAAATCACGTCTTTGTTCTGATAAGAACTCCATCTGATTCCCAAATGCCTAAAGAGTACTTTTCAATTAACTCTCTGAGAGACGACACGAAAATTCATCCATATGTAGATTGGTTCACACCAACGCTACCAGTATCATCCACCATATTGCTGGTGAATAAGAGCACCCTCGTGCGATCCTTCATCTTCAAGCTTCAATATCCCCTTTCTTGGAGACACTGATATTTCCCCCCTTAGGATCCTCTTCAGAATCCTACTCTTCGCTTGTCTCCTTTTTGAGAACATCTGAAGTTGACCTTCGATCCTAAGTTCTGCTTCTGGCAAAGAACTCGATAATCTATTCCGTTACTCCTTTGGGTCCGTATCGCTTTTGCTTTGAACCCTATCCTCCTCCTAGCGTCAACCACTCTATATTGACAGAATTCAATTGACATCAACTCCTCCTAACAAACCGTAAACAGAATACAACGAATCCTAATATGGCTCTAAGTTTTTAAGAGACGCAATGCGGAAGTCCTATAACGAAAGACACTCCTAAAGACACTAGAACCTAGAGTGCTATGATACGAACTATGATACCCTCGAATTTCCAGATGCAAATTGGCTAGGCTCACGCCTGATTACCAGAGAATATCAAACCAATTAGCAACAAAATGAACACATAATACAATTAAGGAAACAGGAATAAAAAAAACTGCTGAAAAGAAACTAGAATGATAATCCAAAACTGAAAACCTTAGAATCAAATTTTATAAATAAAGTATTAATCTGATACATCCAACTTTTCCAATTCTAATTCAACTCGGGAATCCATCTGGTGGACCCCTAATCAAAACCAATACTGGAAAGCGAACAACTGAAAAGAAGTCCACTGCTAAACCATGAAGAAACCACCTACGTCGCCGGTAGAATAAGTAGTCGTCTCTGCTCAGCATGACCAAGCTCTAAGACTTGGAACCGTCCATTACCTGAAAAATAATAGTGGGTCAGGCCCACGAACAAGTTCTATCCTAACTACAATCCAAACGGAGACCCCATACGCAGATACATCCTAGATGTCTCAACCATATCTATATAGTCTGTAATAGATAAATATATATCCACACTACAAGACTCTCCCTAAACTATGCTGAGAGTCTCAACCTAAATAGAAGGCAACATGCAATACGCACCTGAGTGGGCATAACTACCTAAACTTAATAGGGGTATACCTCAACCAACATAGCTAGCTACGCATCCTACCACATATACGCACCCTAACCGTCGACTATGAGACTCAATCTCATATTGCGGAACCATAATTTATATCTATAAATTCCCATCCAAACCAATGCAGTGCCGCTCAACTGTTCGTTGCCATGATACGACATAAAATTAGGATTTAAGTGTTTTAATTAAATCCCTATCCCAATTATATATATAACTTCCCTCCAAATACAATGTTGTGCCGGTCAACTGTTCATCGCTCAAGACACAACCTGTAATCCGGATTTAAATATTTTAATTAAATCCCTATTCTTCCTAATATAGAAGTATAAACAACCATCCAATATGTCATTCAACTGTTTTAGTTGACAGGACATGAAACCAAATAGGATTTAACTGTTTCAGTTAATCCATTCCATATGTATGAATGGGTAGGAATTAGTGTTGTGACCTAATCCATCCCTCCGTATGACATCATCCCATACCGGTGCATACATGCAAATGATCCGTAAATGATGCCACATTTTATACAGTACATCAAATAAAGTCCACATTATCCATAGAGTTGATAAGCACATAATTTAAACAAGTCATCAACTAAAAAAAAATCCAGAATCCATCCGTGTAATTAAACGAGACAAAGTCTACTAGTTCGTCAAGTTAAATTCCAGCATCCATCCCGGTAATTGACAAAAAATATATATTTAATTCTTCAATTAATTCCAGGCCAACGTCCAATTAGATTGACAGAACCTAAGTACTAGTTCAGCAATTTAAGTCCAAACACTAATCCAAATAATTGCAGTGTACTGCTTAATATTACAACAATTAAAATTCCAAGCTTAAATCCATGCATTATAGAAACAAATTTAGTATTTCAACAACTAACATTCAGGATATGCACAGATCAAAATTGTTAATTAAATGATCCTAGTGTGCAACCAAAATACGATTTACATACGCATACATACTCTGTTAAATTGCTAAACCTAAATTAGGCAATTAAACTTCTTTCAACCGTTAACTGCCTCTACCGTTGTATACATTCCTACGGTTAAATCCATGAGTTCAGAGACATTAATTTATCAAGTGTGGCTCTAATGTAGCATGGTACAATGATTAGAATCCGTGTTCTAACCCCTTTTAAATTTTTAGATACCGTTTGCACAATTAAATCCTTCCGGTCCTTCAAGTTCGTAAACAGCCTGCGACTTGCTTCGGATTTTCCCATGGTTTAAACCATTAGCATATAAATAAATTAATGCATCCTAGGCTTTAATATTCCATGAATTAAGATTTAAAACCATTACAGTAACCCAAACACAGCTGAAAATAAGCCAGTTTGAACCAAATAGTACGTAATTAACCTTCTGTCTTGCAGAAAATCACAGAGCTTTCTCTAAAAAAAACTGGAGAAGGCTCTAAGCTACCTAGAGCCGTCTCCAACTAAGGGAGAGCCTTCTCTAAGTTTTCAAGAGCCTTCTCTAAGTGGATAGAGCCTTCTCTAAGTTTTCAAGCTTCTGTAACATACACTGTAACACCCAAAACCACAGAGCCTGCTCTAAAATCCTGGAGCAGGCTCAAATTAGCCTAGAGCCGACTCTGCCACAAGGGGAAACCGGCTCCCCTTTCTAAGAGCTGGCTCTCTCCATGGGAGAGCCGACTCTATCCCCTTTGAGAGCCTCTGAACCTTCTACAATTCCCACGGCTTTTGCTTCATCTCCAACCGCTTATACCTTCTCTGTTCTTAATTAAAACTGATCCTAAGAGTCTTAACTACATCCAGATAATAATCTAATCCTTTGTTTACCAAAAATTGCATTACAGAACCATCAAAACCATTACCGTATCAACATGCTCACAGAGTTAAAGTGAAACCAAACGTGCAAGAACAATTTCAGTTTAAATTTTAACACACACAGATACTCAATTTAACCTATACTAAGCATGCATGATCCATTTAATAGTCGTTTAAGATCCTAAAGAACATCTACGAATGCGCAGAGCACAGGCCAAAGGGAGAGAGAGAGAATAGAACTTGCCTTGAGTTTTAGATTTGAAACTCTAATTCTATCGTCTCTGAATGTGCCGTTACTATTTTAGACTGCAGTTCCACCTCTGTTGCTCTTGGTTTCACCTATGATCAACTTCTCCTTCCTCCTCCATGGTCTAACCTAACTTTCCCCTTCTTGACAAACCTTTACGATGCTCTATTTTTCCAACTCCCTAACCAACGTGATCACTGTATTTATAGACGTAACACACTAAACCCTAATCCTTATTTAATTAGAGCCACAACCCTAACATAAACCTTAGTCGGCCCATATAATAACCTAGGTTATAATATACACGGCTGCCTATACGTGAATAGTTTTCCAAAGCTATAGCAGTAACTTAAATATACTACCTTGATTTTAACCTTACAGGAATCCCATCAAAACAGTGAATTAAATTACAACAGTGAATTAAAATAAAACAAATAAATAAGTAAGCCAATTAATTAAATAAAATAAAATACTATTAATTAAAACAATTACACATTTAGACAATTAAATACAAATTAAACATATAATTAAATTAAACCAACCAGTCAATTCACATATCACGTAATTCAAATTTCACACATAGCCACGTAAGCACCTAAAAATAATAAAATAAATACTGAAAACAATAAAATAAATAATAAAATTTCGATTATATCCCTTTTAAAACTAGGGGTATTACACATCCATACTACGTAGACAACTCCATAACATCATTCGGTTCAATTCTTATCTCTTCAAAGCCCACAAGACGACCATCTAATGCTTAAAACCTCAAAACCAAAGTCAATCATCCTTAATATTCCTCAACAGAATCCCACCTTCACTTTCTCTAATCACGTAAATTTTAAAGCAACATTGACACCTATCCTCAAGACACTGCTCGAATCAAACACCTGTAAAAATATCCGAGTACATGAGTCACATCACATCACCTAATCATCCTGTAAACTTCCATTCACGGCAAATTCCCTAGCCATCACCGCTAGTACTAAATACCGGAAACATACAATCTCCATTTAGCAACACGTGCCTTACACACCACCGGTCAAGACCATTATCAGAACAAGCACTACAAAAACCAAAAACTCCACCTCCCTCCATAGAAGTGAGGCGACCCATCCAACCAGGACCTCTACTGATGAATTTTAACAGTGTAACAAACCACACATAGGTTCGTCCATCCGCGGACGTGCACAACTCTTAGATGAAGGACAAGATATACAACAAACGATGTTCTTGTCAAGACCAGAACAAACGGAAGGGTAATAAACCCCATACTCACCAAAGACTGACAACTCGCACCTGAATGCTCCCAACACCTTGTCACACACTAGTCACCAATCGTCCAACTGTGGACACCCAATCTCACTTGAGATGAACTCGACCCCTTGCACACTAAGAGAAGAACCTACTGGAAACACATACAAGACCACGAACACAAATCCAGGTGACTTTACCACTAATGGACCATCATACACTATCAACACCGGAACCTCGCACATGCTACTCCGTAACACCTATGCTAATCAAAACTAATCAGATAAGAGCACCAATTACCTAAAGCGTACCAATACTAGGAACGATCACAGTACATTGGACATCGCATCTCACTCAATCTGGAACTCGCCACTTCCAAATGACAACTTCTAAGCCATAAAATAGCACTTTACCACCTATTCCATCACTACCTTTCCAGGCGACACTACCTCGAACACTATGCATAAGACTCGTGATGCCAGTCACATCAACCCACTACTCGTCAAAAGAAAAAGGGGCCTAACTGGCAACATCGTCCTCACTGGCTCTAATGACTAAACCGTCCACAATCACCTCAACTAGTGCACACAACAAATAACTCGCAATCTCTAATCCACCCTCGGATCATATCTTAAACCATTATGCTCATCAGTACTAAACACCACACCATAACACCCCTACTGCCACTCATTCCAATAATAGTTCAAACATATCAACCCATCGGACCATTAAGCCACTACTAAAGAATTCTTTCTCAAACATCTTTAAGATAATACCATCATAACAAGAGAAAAGCATAACTCTCAATACTCTCCCATAATAACCACTATTTACCACCAAAAAATGACCTTTAAATGACAATACCATGCTGAAAAATCCCAAAGGAGAAAATGGGGTACAAAGACCAGAAGCTCAACATCTAACTGTCTCCGTAAAATCATCAATGATACAATTAATCACTAACACTTAACCGACTACTTAAACCACTCTTCCTAAGGCGATCTACATGCCTAAATAAGAAAACTTCATGCCTTAGGTTTAACATCATTACTTCTTATCATTCTCGTTCCTCAGAACACCCTTGGCCTCGACAAAAGTTAAATAGGTCTACCAACTAAACCTACAAGATCAACCTCATCCCAATCATTCTTGTCATTAGTCTAGCTTTTCGGATCCTCAAACACCAAGCACTATCTCCTGATACTTCAGACACAACTAGAAATATAACTCTAGCCCACAACTTTCAACTTCTAAATACTTACCATTAATCACTTCATCCACAAACGACCGAGCACTTCAATGATCTCATACAACCTGCCTCATAGTGCAATCCTGCTCTACCTGACTAAAACTAATCACTATACACCACCTCGAGACTCTCTAGACAGTCGTGCCAACCCAGAACTTCGCTTATCGACCGAGCCATGCAATCGACTCAACGAGAGTCAATTACTCGTAGCACACTTCTATAACTCTCTGAAATGGGGATCACCCCTCGACAAACTAGTCTTTAAAAAAAACTTTCACAAGACTACAAAATGATTTACATCCTGCAACCGGTCCTATATCACCCCAGACCTACAGAAACCATCAAGTCCCCATGACAGTCAGAACCAACACGCTTCCTTAGGCCGGACTAGAAAACCCGAAATATACATCTACCTACCACGACCGGCTCGAAAAGAACATCCGCACCAAACCGTGACCCAAGTTACAAACACTAACTTCCTAAAGTCATACCGAAATCCTCACTTGCACACCTGACCTCTATGGTCACCAAATCCTATACACCAATGCATGAAACTAACAACACAGCCACCGTGCCATAAAATAAGAACCCATTCTAAAGTCATGCTCTAAGCACCACACAATTGCAACAAGAAAATCAAAATGACTACACACCAAATAGCTCAATCCATGAGCTAAAAGACCAAGCCATTCGTTTGATAAGGACTGACATTCAACAACCCTGGAGCAATCGAGCTGCTTGCCTACTCAAGTCAAAACTCACACAACCATCCCATGCTCGATCGTATATATTCATGGATTTATACTTATAATAATCATACCCACACTATGATATTACCATGCTCTTAACTTGCCGCATTATTATGAAAAAAGAACTGCTCACACTGTGCCTACCACTTGCCCCTACAATAATCCTTATACTTATCATCATATCAAAATTAACATGCTTTCAATCATTATCATGGTAACAATATACATCATTTTAAACACATAAGCATGTGATTACATAAGAAAATAGGCAGATAAGAAAGTACGCATGCCTTTTAATCAATTAAACACCTTAACACATAAGCACATACTCATGCAATTCAACTTTCCCATGCAATCCTAGGTAGGCCTCTACCTGTTGTCCTAATGGTATTCGAACCATTGTTCTGATACCAATTTTGTAACGACTCAAACCCGTGGGTCTAAATTGCTAACCGGGTCCTTACCCGAACCTGAGGTTGGCTATACCGTCCTTTCCTAGGCTCATAGGTAATACACAGATCATTTTAAGGTCTAATGTATTCTTAAAACTTAGCTTAGAAGGAGAAGTCAAAGGCACAGGTTAAAGGGAAAAGTCAGCCGGCTGAAAGTACAGGTTTGGTAGGCTGACTGAGATGGTCAGTTGGCCGAAGCGATCCCAGAAGTAACATGCTCTTAGGAATTTTCAGAATGAACTATCGGCCAGCTGGAGATAGGGTGTTAGCCGAATGATGATGGGGTTTCGGTCGGCCGAAGGACTAAATCGGCCAACCAAAACAAGGCTTTCAAATGCTCAACTCACTAGAATGGCCTCTAAATGGTTGTCAGTCTGCTGACATGCCTTGTCAGCCGGCCGACAAGCCCTGGAATGCTGCTATGTGCAGCCTGAGACTCCAGAAAACTGGGATCTTTATAAGCCAACTTGCAGAAAACCTGATACACGACCAAATTTTCGAATTCACGACAAATATAACACAACATTCATGATTATCAGCATCAATAATTCTAAGATTATAACACCATTTTCCATTCAACGTGAAATATCAACATAGTCTCAATTTACCTCAAGATACTGTCAAGTGTCATAATTACAGAACATGGCCATGGTTTACAAAACAAACACACTTTTCTAAGGATTAAGACCTTACAAAAGAATAGATCTAAATATACATAAGGTGACAAATAAATTTCTAGTCTTCCTTAAGCAGTGATGGGTCGGCCTCCACCACTTCCTTTCGAGCCCTGAAAAATGTTAATAATAAAGGGGTGAACACAATGGCTCAGTAGGAGGTGCCTAGGACACACCTCTTGTGACCCTATAAATCCATACAATGAATAGAAATATGGAAAACGAGATCATGCCATAATGGGGAAAAACTTAACAACAAAATCAGCAACAACAAATCCAAGTCATAAACAAGCCTTGCCATGCTATGGAATGCAATGTCATACAATTTTGCTCCCCCATTTTCAAAACCTTTTCCATCGTCATTTCTAAACCGTTAGTGAAACGCATCCCAAGGTAACTCCATGGTGGCACGAGAGGAGGATTGGCTAACTGTCCCTGACCCATGGCAACTCCATGGCGTCATTTGGGGCCCAGGTAACTCAATCATGCTAGGGCAGTTTCCCTAGTCCCCTCTAGGTCGCACTAATGCCATGGACCCTAGGCAACTCCTAGGCAACCGGTTTTCGCAAAACCTTTCATCAAAACTTTTCCTAAAAATTATTTTCCTTTCTTTCCAAAACAACTTTCCCATTTTCTTGCAAAAAGCCATGCATGAATGTCTTATACATTTCAATGCCATGCCTATGGAGGATTCCATACTTCACAAATCAAACATTATCAACATAACATATCTTGTAGAAAATTTTTAGAAATAAACATCATGCTTCCATATCACAACGTCTAACACTTTAAACACCATAGGCAAGTAATATCATTAATTAAGCATCTTTTTTCATATAATTTCAACTAACACATAGTCCCATGTTTCACATACAATAATTAGGTCATTTGACAAGAAATTAATACAAATTAAGCGCACTATACAATAATTTAGGGGAATATAACTCACAAAAGTCAAAGAATTCATGGCTTCGAAACCCCTACCTCAAAAGATTAGAAAAGCCCCAAATTTATGCCCTAATGTTGAAATTTAAAGTTTGACCAAATGGAGATTGGCTTCGATCAAAATGACGGCCACGACGAGCTCTCCAACTTTGACTAAAACGGTACTAGCAAATTCCTAAAGATGAGAGAGATATCTAGCCTTGAAGCTTTGATGAAGGAAAGAAAAGAAAAAAAAAATGAGAAGGAGAAAGAAAGAGAGATTTATGCAGAGAGAGAAAGTGCTAATGGTCAGCATATGGCCATTAGCCCTTTCGAGATGGTTTAACGAAATGGTGGGGCCCACTTGTTTTAAAAATATCTTTTAACTTTAATATATATAGTACATACACTAAACGCACCACAATAAATATACAAGCACATAACCACATAAAATGCATCAAATAATGATGTGTGAAATACAATGGACCTAAAAAATAATCCCCACGTACAACAATTTCGGTAAAGGGTCCCACCCCAAAACTTCCGGCCCGAAAAATAAAATGATGCCAAAATGGTAACTAGTGCATTTCCAAGAGTTTTGAACCCAAGAAAATATCCCACATAACTCTCAGACACACCCCACGGTGTCCGGTATGTAAAACGAGAAATGACAAAAATACCCTCGTAAAATCAGAAAATTCCAGGAAATGAAAAATGGAGAAAATCGAAAACATTACACCATTCTTATTGGACGATATCTGGCGGAGCCTTATCGGACATAAGAATGGAGATCATGCAATAGTGTTCAAACATTTTTCTTAAATGAACTCTTTCATGATCTATACTTAGGGAAGACGAATTATACTGCAACATCAGTTAGAAGTAGGTAGGCAGATAATTCGTGTCAACTTTTGATAGGTTATAGTTAGCTAAGGTCAATGAAACATCTTTTTCTTTAAAACTGAATTTAATGAATGTTATTAAGTTTAATTCTTATGATATATAAATTGTTGAAATCTCAAGGTTGAACAATTGACCATAGTAGGCGGATCATGGTGAAATCAACCCCTAAGAATCTTTATCTCTGATCTCAATCCCTTTACTTTATTTATTTTCCGTTTATGCTATTGCACCATAACAAATCAAATCCTCTTTCTAAATTAAAATGGTATTAATTGAAGACTCGATAAACCACCACAGTCCTTGAGGTTTGACACCCTCAATATTGCCCTATCCTGCAAGGTTTCGTACTATTACGAGTGGTAATTTATTATTAATATATAAATACACACATTAAAGTCCATCTCGAGAAACCTTACACTAGTTAAGTGTTGTGCTATCGATGTTCACTGGGTGCTTGTTAAAGGTGTCATAACTTCTACTGCCGAGGACACTACTTTTTAAGTCCCCTTTTCATGCACTCCAACTCCGATGGTAATTTCAAATGTCATTCTAGTTAATTCATTTAGAATGGTGTACCAAGTACAACTAGGAAAGGAATCCTCTGATATTAAGCATTTATTTATTTATTTTTTAAGGCAATAAGTTTTAATCAATAAAATGATGTGGAATTGTCTATGGATAACCAAATCCAATGTACAGACAAAGAAAACTAGGAGAACAAAAGCACCTAGAATGGAGCTCTATAAAAGCTCAAAAGGTTCAGAAGTTGTACATCAGTACCCAAAGACAATACAAATAGCAAAAGCAATACAATAACAAGCTAGGAATCATCTGGGCTCGTAGGAGAATGCCTAAAAAGAGGCACTAATTGCACTGGTGGGACAGAGTGACAAAATAGCCAGCTCCTCTATTAGTTTATGCTTTAACATGTTACTACTCCTCGAACACTAAAAATTAAGTGGTGTAACACTTTGATGACCTTGTTAGAGTGGATAGGTAGGTTGATTGACAAGGACAATCATCTAAGTTTAATGACATTACAAAGAATATCAAAGAACAGTTCAAGTGAGATCATACTTCTTTACCTAGGTCATTTAAAGAAAATCATTTTAAATTTGCATAACTTCGCCTTAAGTTTGGACGGGAATCAAAAATACTAATTTAGATCCATTAACTAATATGCAAGAGATCATATCAGAGCTAGATAAAATAGAAGTTGGAGAACAGCTGCGATAGAGGAGCACATGCATGAGTTTACACTATGGACAAAATGGAGAGACTCATAGGTCTTATAAGGAGTTAGGATGACTTTAAGGCTTTCAAGAAAGCCGAAAAGTCATCTACGATGCATTGTTAAAATTACTGACACTGAATTTTGAAAATAGAATTCATTTTAACATTGAAATTTAATGAAGGGAAATCTTCTTTTTTCTTCTTCTTCTTGTTCTTCATTAATTAATTTATT
Organism: Cornus florida; assembly: GCF_030987335.1. Lineage (NCBI taxonomy): Eukaryota > Viridiplantae > Streptophyta > Magnoliopsida > Cornales > Cornaceae > Cornus > Cornus florida. Next base: position 71,834,664 of record NW_026775577.1, read on the forward strand.
TATTGGATTAGTTCTTTGAACCGGATTATGGTTTGTATGCTTGTAGTGTGTGTATATTGTCTATATAAGTGTCAAAAATATGTCATAGGCTTGTTTGATGAGTCGTTTCAACAGAGAAATGGTAAGTTTTGCCTAAATCAAAAAATGGGCAAGCAAAGCTTGGATATACATACATATGTATATACAGATATGCATATAAATATATATATGTATATATATACATATATATATTTATGTACGTAGTGCTTCCATTGCCAGATTCGTTACTCCTATTCAGATTCCCATCAACGAAGGCAACAATTAGGATTTCGATATAGGGAACAAATAAGGCATATAGATGTATATGTATGTAGTGTGTGTATATACTATACACATATATAGAGAGAGAGATGGAGGTAATCGGGAAGCTTACAGGTTTGCTATCAGGAGGAGTGGTGAGCCATGGCAGAGTTGAAATAAGGCCACTTCTTGGACTCTGCCTCATTGGAGTCTGCATTTTCTGTAATAACCCTGAATTTTTCAACCCAGTGTGTCCTTTGATGACCCGAACCGGATCCAGAAATACGGAAGCAAAACATAAAATCAAGGTCTTTAGAGATATAGATCATCTCAAAAATGCCAATGTGACTTTCCATGAAGTCACGGAACTAAAAAAAAATAATCAGAAGCGAAAGCTAGAATAAAGAGGTCAAATGGTACCCTATGGCACCAAAGACAACTAAGGAACAAGATCTAGTTCAAACTAGGCCACGTATGCCATAAAAAGGCTCAAACAAGACTAACGAAGTTGAGTGGGAACAAGCAATTGGTAAAAGCCTGAACAAATAACAACCAAACAAAACCTATAAGGCAACTCCATTTCGGTCGGCCGAAACGGAGCTTCGGTCGGCCGAAGTAAGCAAGGAAAGGAAAAGGATAAGCCTTCATTTCGTTCGACTGAAATGACAAACCGATTGACCGGTTTGTGGCTCAGAATGGAAAATGGCTACTGGAATTGTGATTTTATTGTGCAATTTAAATTAAACATGGAACCGGTCGACTGAAACAAGCCACCGGTCAACCGAAACAGGTCAAAAATGTGAAGAATGAACTTGCCAAGCACCAAAACTAGAAAGAGTCCTTAAGTCTCATAGGAATCCCCCATAGCATGATTAATCTAATTATATGCTATTATGTGATGATATGAACATACACGCAAGTGAAAAATGGTATTTTAAACATGCTACAATAGCCCACGGCCTTATTACAATTCATTTACAAAATTTTACATACCAAACCTCCAAAGTTGATAAAAATACATTTTTAAACAAATGATGGCGCCAAATGAGTACAAGTGCAAATATAATCATGCTTGGCCCTTGGCCTCCTGTCATACACATAAAATGAATTTCAAGAGGTGTGCTTAGGCACACATTATGTATTTAGAATCAAATATACAAGTTTTAACATATAAAGCTACAAAATGACATTTCATGCTAACAATTGCATGAAATGTAAACTTAAAAGTTATAAGTCATCCAAGGAATGATGAGCACCATGAACCAAGTCTTCTTACCTGAAAAATGCCACGGTAACTTTTGGATGAGTAACATAAAGCTACTCGTAGGAGATAAGCATGCATAGACCTAACATTTTATAAATTTATCACTTTAAGGTGAAACATGTTAAAGGGGCTCATGACACCTAACATCTATGTCAAAATGAGACCCAGGGAGAATCATAAGCTACTTTAGAGTATTTCTAGTATAAACCACATCACTCATGCAATTTAAACAACCTAGGAGCACGTAGTGTGATGCAACAAGACATAGGTATACAAAGTTATCAACTTTTAACCTGGAATGCAATAAGTACTGAAACAATTCATGTAACCTAGAATCTAAGTCAAGATGCTTATATAGGATCATTCCTAAGTCATATCAACATGAAGCAACATGAATCACGATGTCTATGAAATTGAACAAGGTTGGGATAATCCAAAGAACACGACAAGTTTATAATTTAGCATGAATTGCATTATCAATGAAATTGAACAAGGTTTGGAATAATCCATACAACATAAGAAGAAGGACGCTTGAATACAAGAATCACATTATCAATGCAATTAACTTGATTGGAACATTCTTATTAACACGATAAGAAGAATACTCAGATATAAATTAACAAGAACTACATTAAGAATGCAATTAATATGATTGGAACATTCCAATTAACATAGTAAGAATAGTACATGAAATCAAGGATAAAGCATAATATCTTTGCTATGAAACAAGGTTGAAATATTCCATAAAACACGAAAGGGCTCTTAAATCTTCAACGAATAACACTCGAAATTTAAGGAGTGAAATCGAAGAGAAAGCATAATATCTATGCAATTAACAAGATTGGAGCATTCCACATAACACGACAAATTTTAAATCTTCAAGGAATAGCAACTTGAAATTTAAAGAGTGAAATCAACCAATGTGGATACTCGGATATCGCCCGAATTAAAACCGTATTCTTGGGATCACTTTAGGGCTACTAACCCATGGGTACCTTCCCCTAGTGCGCACTATAGTATAGGGAGTTCTCTATCTCCCGTACTAGAACCAAGTCATGGCCATGTCAATTCTTTATTGATATCCCAAGTTCCAAAATCAATAAGTTGCGCAAATCAAGATAGTATCAAGATACAAGTAATGCATTAACTATATATCATGCACAACCAAGATTTTGGAAACACACAAGTCATGCCTTAAATTCTCAATTATTATGGCATGTGAAATGTCAAGAGATCATGGTATACATCTACATAGACTACAAACTAGGATTTAAAACATAGAATCCATTGATGTAAATATACCACAAGTATAAGATTAATGATTTACTTATTTACTAAGCAATATACATATAGTTAAATCATTCCAAGACAATTGTACTAGTTCATTAAACACATTAATGGAGTCAAGTTACAAGAAGTCTAGATATGTGATAAAAAGCTAAAAGCCCCATGAAATATGAGTTACAACCATGTGAATTAAGTTCCATATAAAGAAAATAATTAAACATAAGTTTTAAAACTTATCCGATTATTCTCAAATTGATACACGTGAAGGAACTTGTTAAGAAAATCATGAATACCAAGTTAGAACTTAGTCAACCTCATGGAACCATTGAATAAGTTTTAATTAAAATCTCTAGATTTTAAAACTCATCCAAATGCTCTCAAATTAAAGTATGCTATATAACATGTCAAGACTTGATTTAATAGCATGATACAACTGAATTCAATGTAAGCTACAACCATGATAATTAAAGCTTCATATAAGAAAAATAATAAATGAAAGGTTTCAATACCTAATCAAATATTCTCAATTTAATATATATATGTGAAAGTATATGGCATGCACATCAATAATATCAAGTTGGAAATCCAATGGAGTGAATAGTACACTTAGAATAAATTAATTAATCAATTTATTTAATTATCTCTAGATTTTAAAACATCTCTGATTACTCTCAAATTCACCTATGTTGAAGAGTATGCTAGGACCTACTATAATATAACATCACATATTGATTTCAAGCTAGATAATGCCACGTGAATTAAACTTTCATTTAAGAAAAATATTAAATAAAATCTTCAATACTTGTCTAAATGCTCTTAATTTAATATATGTCAATGACCATATCAAGGTGTAATATAATATTGTGCCACATGTTTAAACAAAGCTATAATCAACCAGGAGAATCAAATCTCATATAAAAAAAATACATAATAAAGTTTCTAGATTTAATACATAGACATGTAAATGAGTTATATAATCATCAATAGCATGCAATACATTAAAACTATAAACTATAACACCCCCTACCTCAATTTGAGAAGAAATCTCAAATCCCTATCGAAAGAAAAATGCTCCGAATCTGACGGTACCGCGGGGTTATGTCGAGGACAATGAGAGCAACAACTTTAACTTTTGAGGTACCATGAAATCCAAACCTGAACTCAAAAGTGGTTAGAAATGGATTCTAATAAGGGAGAAAGGTAGACCACGACGAGGCATACGATAAACGTTAAGGTAGGAAACTTTTTGCAAAGGAAATCAAGTGGAGGAGAAGAAGAAAGGTGGCAGCCCAAGGGGTTGCCATGGCTGCTGGCCGAAGAGGAAAGAAGATGATGGAAAAAGTGATTTTTCACTTTAAGACATTCTATTTATAGTAAAACCCTAAAAGTGCCCTGAAAAGGCCCCATCGGGTCCGTAAAAAGTGGAATTTGAGCAAACGCGCTCAAATGGTAAAACTCTATAAATGAAAAAGAACTGAAATAAGAAAATATGAACAACGGAAGAAACGGCGTCAAAAACTGAGTCCCGAGCAGAGAAATATGCCCCAAATAAGTTTGGCGGCAACTAGGGTCAAAAACCTTGAAACTAGGGGAAATCTACTAGAAGGAAATTCTAAGAGTTCATGAGTTGATGAAAAGTGAAAATGAATCCTGTAAGAGGATCCAGGCTTAAAATGAGGTATTTTGCAATAACTTTCGTTAATTGCATAATGGCCTCTACAAAAATGGTTAACTACAAAACTGGCCCAAAATGAAAATATCTTCCAAAAATATTTTCTTAAAAACCCCTGAAATAAAATATCTTCAAAAGATATTTATGAAAAACACCCCAAGAAAATAAAATATTTCTGAAGAACTGTGCATCCATGCCCCTATGGACACCGGGAGCAATCAGAGTACATTTTCCACAAAAGTAAAGACACGTATTTCGTGGGAACCACTTGGAATGAAGATACGTAAAGTCAAAAACCAACTCCGAGCATGAAAAGTGAGGTTGTGACAAAAAAAAAGTGATAAACAGTGAAAAGACAAAAAGTGAAAATGTGGAAATGACTCGGTCCTTAAAGAAAGTTGTCAATCCAAATAAAAGAGTCTTAAAAACCATTTCCAAGCACTCAAGATGATACCCAGTGATGAGAAACAGAACTCAAAAAAGAAAATTAAATGGAAAAAAATTATCCGTAATATTTGATAAAAGGAAAGGAAGGAAAATGACTGGGTCATTACATTTTCCATTACGCACTTCCGATCAATCCACCATTAGACTCTTAATCCTCTAACCTTCAACTCTTGTTTAAGGTCTCTTCTTTCTTTGAAGAAAGAAGTTGTCTCTCTGAGTTTCTGTACTCATCTCCCTCTTGAGGGAGGGTTAAGGTGATCCGATCCATTCAACAAGATCAACATCAACATGATACTTCAGAAACCAATTAAAGTAGTCTGTTTCCATCTCAAAATATCAAATTGCATTTTTGAATCTTATAAATCAATGTTTTTGGAAACCAATTTGAATCTAAATCTCTGGTACGCATGAAAATAAGGATCTTTGTTAAGAGGTCACGGTAGCCCACAACTGTGATGGCAATTGATGACGACAGTCATCCTCCGGTGAGAATATTTTGTACTCTACAAGTAGTATTGTAGGAGTAATGTGTTGGAACCCTAGGTTCGGTCCCAATCATAATTCGTTTGGGGTTTTAAGGACTTATAGAATTGTTATCTTGTTTGATTGATTTCATAGTTTCCCTTCACATAATATGAAAAATCAACTCCTTATATTGAAGAGTCGTGAAATTGCCCCCCAAACCATAATAACTTTGGGTTTGGAGACCGAGCCATAATTTCCTTTCCTTGGAGACTAATATACATTCCCACAGACGGTGCCAACTGTTGATGCAAAAATCTACACGCTCCGAAGCCGGTGGTGATTCCTACAAGATAAGAGAAAGTGATGACCGGTAGGTGACAGTCCTGTGCATTATAATGATCAAGTTAGTACTTGTCGATTGAATATTCGAGAAAGTATTAAATATGAGATTTATGGCGTACCTTTTAGATTTCCTGGCCTTTCGTTTTATAGGAGAGTTAATGATAGTCCACCTAGGGGAAGATGTAGGAGAGTCATCGAGGAAAGGTAATCATCGTTAATTCTACTACTTGTGGTCTATCTGAAAATTTGGACTCCTGTGTCGCTTGTACTTTTTAATTGGTTAAATATCCCGTGTACTTCTTAATCGGTTAAATATCCTGTATCACAATTTAATTTTCTCCAAATACTTCAAGAAGGTTATATATATATATATATATATATATATATATATATATATTGGAGAAAATTAAATTCAAAATCACTATTTTGTGAGTTGGTAAACAAAATTTAAGCCTCTTATCTATTGTAAGTTATTGATAGTTCAATACTCAATCCAATTACTTTTTTCCTTATATATATATATATATATATATATATATTCTCTGTAACACAATCTATCAAACTAAACTATTTTTTTCCTAGTTGGTACTCACACACACTTGTCTCATCTGAGACTTGAACCCTTGACCTCCCTTTGGGAAGTAAGAGGCTGATACCACTAGGCCACTGGCCCGTTGGTCTATCAAACTAAACTTAATGGCATATGACAAATTATTTATTATCTGAGTTGCAATTTTTTTGTTTTGTTTTGTTTTTATTTTTTTTATTCATTACAAAAAACACCCATCCTATTCGTGTACTTCTAGCTCACACCCGGATTTAAACTCATCCCCTCCTCTTTGAGGATGGGAAGATTATACCATCAGGCTACATGCCATTGTTGCAACTTCAATATTTCTATGAAAATATTGAAAATGTTGTACTATTTTTCTTAAAATATTTATGATAACTATAAGAAGTTAGGTTGATCAATTTATTTTTGAATGGTGGTCTTCAAAATTCAAACTCTCACCGATGGTTAAAGAAGATAAGAATGAAATGATACAACATCAGCAAATCTCTCTTTGATAACTAATTCAAATCAGTAAACCAGCTATAAATGACAAGCTGGTGAATAAACAAGGTATGAAAAAAATATATATTAAATTCCTACTTTTATTATTGAGTTCCAACGACTAACTTGATCATCGGAGAGCTTGAGACAACCCTGGATTTTACAAACCCAGTGTGTCCTGTGATGACCTGAAACAGATCCAAAATGTATAAGTTAGAACATAAACAAGTCTATAGAGATGAACATCATCCTTAAGGCATAAGAATGGCCTTCCAAGGAGTCCCATGACTCAGCAGAAGTAAGATCAAAGTTAGGGTTTGAAAACCCTTCAAGAAATGGACTAAAGGCAAAATGGTCATTTTAAAATGAAATGAGTGCCACCGTACACGTCATTGGATAGACAACAAAAAATCAACAAAGTTAGACTCAAGAATCGCTTGATTCAGAGTCCGGATGACAAAGATATGAAAATAGGATAAAGCAACGTCCTCCGATTAAGAGGTACAACAACCCTATCTCACTAAAACTATCATAACTCTCACTATGGTTGGAGTTTCAGTGTGTTGTTAGTAAAATAGGAAAGCTGACTTCAAGCTCTTGTAGTTAGACTCAAGAATGACCTAATTTGGACCTAAAATGAGCAAGTTATGACCATTCGAAGACAAGTTATCGTGGTAACCAAACTGAGTTGACTCAGTTGGCAACTGAGTTGGCTCCTTTAGGCCGAGAGCACCAAAAATGAATAAAATGAGGCGTGAATAAACCCAGTCGGCTCCTTTAAGAAGCAAGTCAGCTCGGTTAGGCTGAGAGCACAACAAATGAAGAATATGATGCCCAAATGAACTAAGTCGACTCTTTTGGAAACTGAGTCAACTCGGTTGAAGAAAGAGTTGGCTCCTTTAGGCCAAGACCCTGCTGCAACAGATTTTCTTGGAAAAAAAATGCAGAAACAGAAAAATGAAATGGATTTGGGATTTTCGAGGCCTAGAAGACATTTTCTGGAAAAATGTCGTGAAGAAACTACCCCTAAAATCACATTTTCTATATGACGAAGTGAAGACCATAATTTATTTCCCGAAAGAAAATCCCAAAATGACCTTAAACTAGGATATGCAAGAAAAATGTAAAATGAGTCCATAAGAGGCTCATTTCACCAATGAAAGGGTTTTTCTCGGAAACGATCATGCACACAAATGTAACTTACATATTAGGATGCGTTAGAATGATCCATGGCTTAAAAATACCGCCGATACAAAATATAACCTATCCAAACCCCAATGCGTGAAAAATGCCCTTAAAAGACAAAAAATACAACAACCGGAACTAAATGCAATCAAATGACCGTTTGGCCTTTGGCCATACTTCATACATATTAATGAAACCCTATGAAAGAATAAGAATGGAATTCCCACACCCGATGCAAAAATGGTGAAGTAATGACTTGACATTTTTCAATATTTCTATAATAAACCTTGAAAGTGAAAATGCATAGAATACAAATTAGATGTCAATGGCCTATGGCCTCATCTCATACATGTCAAATACATTGTAAAGAGTGTACTTCTGTACACATTACAAATTTAGAATCAAATATACACGTTTTGACATATAAGGCTACAAGTGGCATTTCAGGTCAACCTTCACAAGAATTAAAACCTTCAAGTCTACAAATCATCCAAGCATAATGAGATTCTCAAACCTTGATTTCTATACTGAAAAATGCTCCCACTACGTGGGTGAGTAACATAAAGCTACTCGTAGGAGATGAGTATGCATAGACCTAGCGTTTTACTGTTCATTAAATTGATATAAATCAATACATATGATCCATGCCACCAAGCGTCTATGTCAAAGGTGAGACTCAGGGAGCATCCTAAGCTACCTTAGATCATTTCTAGTATAAATCACATCATTCATGCAATTCAAACAACATAGAAGCATGTTATACGAAGCAACAAAATATAGATTCTCAAAGCCATCAACTTGAAATCTAAAATATGAAAACAACTAAAATGAGTCATGCCACCTAACATCTATGTTCCAAATGAATCTATAGGATCATTCTTAAACTACATTTGAACATTTATAGCATAAATGTACTTAACAACATCAAAATTGCAATGATTCATTAAAAATCACAATGCATGAATGTACTTAACAACATTAAAAGTACGATGATTCATTAAAAATCATAATGCATAAATGTACTTACAACATTAAATCGCCAATCACCAAAATCACAAGTAACAATTAAACATTGGTTGTCAACTTGAAATTGATTGCAAAATCAAATAGTGGAAGACTTGAACATCAAATCTCGGAGTAAAACCAAGACATAAACGGTTATTTCGGGCACTAACCCGCTGGGAAGACCACCCTAATATGCACTATAAAATAAGGAGAACTCGTACATTCCGTACTAGAGTCAAACTCTAACCATGTCTTTGTAATAATATCCCACGTGACTCCGAAATCAATAAATAAGTTCACAACTTATACACAATTAAATAATGCACGAAGCCACCTTCCATGCACAAGTAGGTTGAAACCACATAATCCATACCTTAGAGTTTCAATTCTAAAATGACATATATAATGTTAAGTCTTTACTATGAAATAATGTAAAATACAATATCATCTAATTAATAATTTAAATAATGCTTCTATGGTCAACTTTAAATACTAATTCTACAACATTGTAGCAATAAGTTTACAAGGTGAATCATATCAATAATTCACAAGGATCTCATATTACTACTACACAGTAACAAGTTGGCAATTTGACTTCCAATAATGCATAATAAGCATTCCATATTCATATTACTATGAAATCACAAGAGTTTAGTAATCTACTAAATTAAATAACTTCTCTACACAAGTTATATCTTCTCAAATACTTGATTATATCAAAACCATTAAATAGATTTTAATTAATTCATTTAATTAAAATCTTTAGATTTCAAAACAATTCCAAATAGCCTCATATGTGAAGGAACATAGCATGGTCATCAACAATATCAAGTTAAAAATTCAATTAAGTGACTAAAACACTTAAAATAAAATTAATTAAACTAATTAATCAATTTTCTCTAGATTTTAAAACAATTCCAAATGTTCCCAATTTTACATATGTTAAAGAACATACTAAGGCCTAATTTAATATCACATTATAAGTTGATTTCATACTAGTTATAACCATGTGAATTAAATCTTCATACAAGTGAAAGATTAAATAAAACTTTCAATACTTATTCAAATACTCCCAATTTAATATATGTTAATGAACATATCAAAGCTTAATTTAATAGTATGCCATAATTTAATTCTAAGCTATATGCAACTATGTAAATTAAATCCTATACAAAGAAAATAATTAAATTAAATTCTAGAATAAATACAAAAGCATGCATACAAGTTGTATAAGCATCAATAACATGCAAGACAACAAAAATATAAACCTATAACATCCTCTACCTCAATTTGAGACGAAAATTTCAAATCCCACTGAAAGGAAACCGCTCCGAATTTGACGATACTCCTAGGTTATGTCGGGAATAACGAGGGGAACAACAATCCTTTGAGGCACCATGAAAATCCAAACCCGAACTCAAAACCCTAACTTAAAAATGGTTGAAAATGTATTCTAATAAGGGGGAAAGGAAGATCTTGTCAAGGCCTATAATAAACGCTAAGGCATTATGGCAAAATACCAAAAGGAAGTGGCCAGAAAAGAAGAGAGAAGGGTGGTAGCCTAAGGCTACCATGGATGGCCAGCCAAGGAGGTAGGAAGAAGATGGAAAATCTGACTTTTCATTTACTAACCCCTTATTTATAGAAAAACCCTAAAAGTGTCCCAAATGGGTCCCACTGGGTTCGGAAAAGTGGAATTTGTGTAGACGCGCTCAAACGGTAAAACACTGTGAATGAAAAAGAACCAAAATGATATAAAATGAATAACGGAAGAAACAACATCAAAAACTGAGTCATGAGCAGAAAGATATGCCCCGAACAAGTTCGGTGGCAACCGGGGTCAAAAACCCTAAAACTGGGGAAAACAACTAGAAGACAATTCCAAAGAGTACATGACTCAACAAAATATGAAAATGAATCCTGCACTAGGATCCAGGCTCAAAATGAGGCATTTTGCAATAACTTTCAATAATTGCACAATGGCCAATCCAAAAAGTGTTAACTGCACTAATGACCTAGAATGAAAAAATCTTCCAAAAATATTTTCTTAAAAACCTTGAAATAAAATATCTTCAAAAGATATTTATGAAAAACACCCCAAAAAATAAAAATGTTTCTGAATAACTTTGCATTCATGCCTCTATGGACACCGGGAGCAGCCAGAGAGCTTTTCTACAAAAGTAAAGATCCGTATTTCATAGAGACCACTTAGAATGAAGATATGTGAAGTCAAAAACTAACACCGAACACAAAAAGTGAGGTTGTGCCAACAAAGTGACAAATGGGGAAAAAGACGAAAAGTGAATAGTGTCCAAATAATGAAAATATGGAAATGGCGCGGTCCTTTAAGGAAGTTGTCAATCCAAAGGAAAGAGTCTCAGAAATCATTCCCGAGCACTCGAGATGACACTAAGTGACGAGAAACCAAACTCAGAAAAGAAAAGATCAACAGAAAAAAAAAATATCCATAAAATTTTAGAAAAAGGAAAGAAAGGAAAATGACCAAACTCAGAAAAGAAAAGACCAACGGAAAAAAAATATTCATAAAATTTGAGAAAAAGGAAAGAAAGGAAAATGACCGGGTCATTACAACCTACCTTCCTTAAAGGGATTTTATCCCCGAAATCTGGAACATGCAGAAGAGAACCGAACAAGATCGAAGCAAGGTCAAACTAAAGGATTAATCATAAGGTGCTAAAGGACAACTCCAAAAGCCTGAAGATCATCCGAAGGAACGCGAAAACCAAGAACTGAGTGACACCTCCCAAACGAATTAGCATATTAACCCAATGACAATCACTGAGAGAATCCTAAGACAACGACAAGTCAAATCAAGACAGATGGCTAAGAATGACATGGCAGTATGAACAATGACCAGAACCCGTCCACACTTACTCGTCAGTAAGGTAGCATGACAGTATAAGGCACTAGTTCATAACATGCCCCCAACAGGTAAACCCAGACGGACACCTTTCGATACAAATGACATCAATATCGAAAATGATCACTACCAAAAGCACTACGGGAACCAGGCATCTACGAGAGTTAGGGTAATTAATCCCAAAACTTTGATAACAATGTCATTGGCATCGTTATGCTTAACGCCTTAAATCTAGAGTGCGAGTAGTGTCAGAAACTCCTACATTGCAAGACACCCTTATTAACAACCTCCAGTCACGAATCTAAAGCCTGACAATTTTGTGCCCTCAAGCTAATGGATCGAACTGATAAAACCAAAAACCTAAGCACAGATCTGAAGTAGACCTACCGTAAGGCTACATATAGAAGATAAAATGCTGGGTCAAAATCCTTATTGTGGACAACTAAAATCTCAAAACACAAGTCTACTATGTAGCTCACACATCTATATCCCGACAACCACAGTCACAGAACCTCAACATAAGTGCAGGAAAGATGAAATAGTGTAAACCAAATACTTGCATCGTACATACTCACAAAATTAAATGACATAAATCAAATAATACCTTAGTACTAAGCACACAGTACACATAAGGTAAACCAAATAAACTACCTATCACATAGGGGTCAAACAAACGATGACACACTACAAACCACTAATGGCACTGACATGTTAAATGGATACAGTATATGAAAACGTATCATTTATATCCTCACACGAATTGCCATATAGTCATATATCCTAAACATGTTTCTAAGGCATGCTTAAAAACAATGGGGCTCACAAATAGGTAAAAGTAATCTTACAAATGGAATTTTCACAAAATAGGAAAAAATGAATGGAATGCCTCTCAAAAGGACAACCTCTTAGAAAACGTAACATAAAACCTGGATGAGTCCAATCTCTCACTACAAGGAAAGGAATCATCCCCCTAATGGCCACTAAGGTCCTCGAGATATGGGGTCAGCAAGTCTTTCTCAAGACCAGCTCATACCCTGATGGAATCCCAACACCACATGAAACAAGACAACAATGAAATGGATAGCCCCAATGCTAACCGTTACGTGACATCAACAAGAAGACCAACAATCCAAGATGCTAACGAGTTTGATAGGAACTCTATAGGATCCTACCAAAACCCTAAAACAACGCCCCAAGTCTCCAAAGACAAGGGAGAGTAATTAATTGCACCAACGCAATAAATTACATGAAGTCGCTCACATCCCAACCATAGCTTATAAGAGATATCCAAGGCAACACAAGAAGGATCCTAGGTCAACACACCCATCCAAATCCCAAAACCATCATCCTAAGAAAATAACAAGACACGAGAACCTCACCTTGAGGCTCACAAAGTAACTCCCGACTCCCCAAGGAAGGACTCGAGTTAGTCCTAACTCATTGTCCCATGGCACTAGAAACAAAAACCTCAATGACATCATGACGTTAAGACCACTACTAAGTTCTAAGAGATGACACTGACACCTCTAACACCACCATGACTATATCACGAAGAGACAAAAGAAAATGAGATGAAACGGTGCCTCCGTGGCCCACGTCTTATCTCGCCAGACGGAGACTACAACCCTACGCTCACCTGAGCCCTAATGAGAAAACTCTCTGCGAGTCAAGAATGTGATGTTATATGCATGAAAAGGAAATGATATCAATAATAACACGAGTTATTATGATCGAATACAACTCACTCAGTGAATGCATCAAATAAGTAGCACATCAATGTATGCAACACACAGTCATGATAAAGCAGATAAGCATACACAATATGCTAAACAGATAATTGAAACTTCTAGGTACTTAAACACATAAGCACGTATTAAACCAGGATGTTTTTAAACACATAAGCATATAAGTGCAGAAAACATGTCATCACACCGAGCATGTTATCAAAAGGCACATATACATGTTATCAAAAAGCATGTGAACATATCAAAGCAAATCAACAAAAGCATGAAATGCACCCAAAACACGTCGTCCAAGGTGTTCAAACCTAGGAGCTCTGATACCACCTGAAACGACCTTAAATTTTACAAACCCAGTGTGTCATGTGATGACCCGAAATGGATCTAAAATGTGAAAGCTAGAACATAAACAAGTTAATAGAGATGTACATCATTCCTAAGACACAAGAATGGCCTTCCGAGGAGTCCCATGACTCAACGGAAGTAAGACCGAAGTTAGGGTTTTAAAACCCTTTAAGAAATGGACCAAGGGCAAAATGGTCATTATAAAAGGAAATAAGTGCCACCGTACATACTATTGGATAGACAACGAAAAATCAATAAAGTTAGACTTAAGAATCGCTTGATTTGGAGCCCGGATGACAAAGATATGAAAATAGGACAAAGCGGCGTCCTCCGATTAAGAGGTGCCCTATCTCACTAAAACTATCATAACTCTCACTATGGTTGGAGTTTCAGTGTGTAGTTAGTACAATTGGAAATTTGACTTCAAGTTCTTGAAGTTAGACTCAAGAATGACCTAATTTGGACCTAAAATGAGCAAGTTAACACCATTCGAAGACAGGTCATCGTGGCAGCCAAACTGAGTCGACTCAGTTGGCAACTGAGTCGGCTCCTTTAGGCCAAGAGCACCAAAAATGAATAAATGAGGCGTGAATGAACCCAGTCAGCTCCTTTAAGAATCGAGTCAGCTCGGTTGGGCTGGGAGCATAAAATATAAAGAAAATGATGCCCAGATGAACTAAGTTGACTATTTCGGAAGCTGAGTCGGCTCAGTTGAAGAAAGAGTCGGCTCTTTTAGGAACCGAGCCGGCTCCATAAGGCTGAGAGCCTGCTGCAACAGATTTTCTTGGAAAAAAATGCAGAAATAGAGAACTGAAATGGATTTGGGATTTTCGAGGCCGAGACGATATTTTCTGGAAAAATGCCGTGAAGAAACTACCCCTAAAATCACATTTTCTACATGACAAAGTCATGACCGAAATTTATTTCCTAAAAAAAAATTCCAAAATGCCCTTAAACTAGGATATGCAAGAAAAATGTAAAATGAGTCCATAGGAGGCTCATTTCACCAAGGAAAGGGTTTTTCCTTGAAATGATCATGCACGCAGACGTAAATTACCTATTAGGACGCGTTACAATGATCCACGGCTTAAAAATACCAATGATGCAAAATATAACCTATCCAAACCCCAATGCATTAAAAATTCCCTTAAAAGGAAAAAAATGCAACAACCTGATCTAAATACAATCAAATGACCGCCCTTTGGCCACACTTTATACATATTAATGAGACCTAGTGAAAGAATAAGAATAGAATTCCCACACCCGATGCAAACATGGTGAATCAATGACTTGACATTTTTCTATATTTTTATAATAAACCTTGAAAGTGAAAATGCATAGAATACGCATTAGATGTCAATGGCCTATGGCCTCATCTCATACATGTCAAATACATTGTAAAGATGTACCTATATACACATTACATGTTTAGAATCAAATATACATGTTTTGACATATAAGGCTACAAGTGGCATTTCAGGTCAACCTTTACAAGAATTAAAACTTTCAAGTCTACAAATCATCCAAGCATAATGAGATTCTCAAACCTTGATTCCTGTACCTGAAAAATGTCCCCACTATATGGGTAAGTAAAATAAAGCTACTCGTAGGAGATGAGCAAGCATAGACCTAGCATTTTACTGTTCATTAAATTGATATAAATCAATACATGTAATCCATGCCACCTAGCGTCTATGTCAAATGTGAGACTCAGGGAGCATCCTAAGCTACCTTAGATCACTTTTAGCATAAATCACATCATTCTTGTAATTCAAAAAACATAGAAGCATGTTATACGAAGCAACAAGATATAGATTTTCAAAGCCATCAACTTGAAATCTAAAATATGAAAACAACTAAAATGAGTCATGCCTCCTAACATCTATGTTCTAAATGAATCTATAGGATCATTCCTAAACTAAATTTGAATATTTATAACATAAATTTACTTAACAACATCAAAATTGCAATGATTCACTAAAAATCACGATGCATGAATGTACTTCACAACATTAAAACTGCGATGATTCATTAAAAATCATAATGCATAAATGTACATAACAACATTAAATCGCTAATAACCAAAATCACAAGTCACAATTAAACATTGGTTGTCAACTTGAAATTGAATACGAAATCAAATAGTGGAAGACTTAGACATCAAATCCCGGAGTAAAACCAGTACCTAAACCGTTATTCCGAGCACAAACCCGCTAGAGTTATTTTGAGGCCGTAGGCCATTGTAGCGCATCTAAAATTTCATTTTACGTATGCATGCATGTTCATATTTCACAAAACTCTTAAGTTGTAACTTTTAACCTAATTTTGGAATGATTTATGGATTTTTATGAAAAATTCATGCATGGGAGTAAGATTTAAAGTTCTTTTTTGTTTTAGCGTGTTATGAATGCTTGTATGAGGCTAGAAAATGTTTTCAAGTATGTTTTGAATCAATGGGAATGCTTGCATAGCATCAACCATGTTTTGTGTCAGTCGGCTGATGAGGGCCATCAGCTGGCTGACAAGCTTCGAGGGTCCATTCCAATAGGCTTTTTTTGAAAAACCTTGTTTTTGGCCTACCGATGATTGGGCTTTGGTCGACCGATCCTCCCTAGAATCCTTTTCTTCTTAGTTCTCTGGGACAGCTTTGTTGCATTGACTTTATAGGGTTATAACTCTTTTATTCCTAATTCAAGTTGGGTCATTCTTAAGTCTAAATTCAAGAGCTTGAAGTTAGCTTTCCAATGGTACCAACCATTCATCAAAACTCCATCTGTAGTGTGAGTTATTCTAGTGTTGGTAAGATAGGTTCTTGGTAACTCCTAAACGGAAAAGGCCACATTGTTTTAATTTCATATCTTTTCTGTTCGGACCCAGAATCAGGCGATTCTTGATTCTAACATTGTTCATTTTTTGTTGTCTTTCCAATGGTGTGCACGGTGGTACCCATTTTAGTGTGAAATGACCATTTCACCCTTGGTTCATTTCTTTTCGGGTTTGGTATTCTTGCTTCATTGCTTAGCTCATTTATGTTTCGTGGCTTCATGGGGAGTCATCTTTGGGCTTTACGGATGATGTACATCTCTAGTAGCCATTTTACTTCTTTTGCTTCCGCATTTTGGATCCATTATCGGGTCATTCTTTTGGTTCATCACTGACGCACCGGGTTGAAAAACTTGGACTGTCACAAGTGGTATCAGTGCTCCTAGGTTTGAATACCTTGGACGATGCGTTTTGGGTGCATATCATGCTTTTATTGATGTACTTTGATATTTTCACATGCCTTTGATGACATGTTTTGGCGTTATATCATGTTTATGTGTTTCTTGATAACATGTTTGGTATTATGACTTGTCTCTATGCTTATATGCTTATATGTTTAAAAGTATCTTTGTTTGACATGTATACTTATTTGATTAAGTGTTTAACTGTTTAAACAGCTTTCTTTGATTACTTTAGTATGACCGTATATTGTATACATTGACGTGCTATTTATTTGATGCATTCATAGTGTGAGTTGCATTCGATCATAATAACTCGTGTTATTATTGATCTCAATTCTTTTTCACGCATATCGCGTCACAGTCTTGACTTGTGTAGAGTCTTCTTGTTAGGGCTCAGGTGAACGTAGAGTTGTAGTCTCCGTCTGGCAAGATGAGACGTAGGCCACGGAGGCACCGTTTCGTTTTATTTTCTTTTATTTTTTCGTGACATAGTCATGGTGGTGTTAGAGGTGTTGGTGTCATCTCTTAGGACTTCATCGTGGTCTTGACGTCATTGATGTCATTGATGTCATTGAGATCTTTGTTTCTAGCGTAATGGGACAATGAGTCAGGACTGTCTCGAATCCTTCCTTTAGGAGTTAGGAAGTTACCTTATGAGCCTCAGGGCGAAGTTCTTATGTCTTGCCCTCTTAGAGTGATGGTTTCAGGATTTGGATGGGTGTGTTGACCTAGGGTCCTTTTTGTGTTGCCTTGGTTAGCTCTTATGAGCTACGGTTGGGATGTAAACGGTTTCGTGTAATTAATTGCGTAGGTTTAATTAATTACTCTCCCTTGTCTTTGGAGACTTGGGGTATTGTGTTAAGGTTCTGGTAGAATCCTCTAGAGTTCCCACCGAACTCGTTGTCATCTTAGTTTGGGGATGATTCATTTCCTCGTAATGAGAGATTAGACTCATCCAGGTTTTGTGTTGCGTTTTCTGTGTGGTGTCTTTTGAGAGCATTCCATTCATTCCTTTTGATTTTACGAACCTGCCATTTATATGATCACTTTTATTTGGTTTACCTTATGTGTACTGTGTGTTTAGTACTATGATATTATTTGATTTACGTCATTTAAATTTTGCGAGCATATACTATATGAGTATTTGGTTTATACTGTTTCATCCTTCCTGTACTTATATTGGGGTTTTTGTGACCTTGGTTGTTGGGATTGTCATGAGTGAGCTACGTTGTAGACTCGTGTTTTGAGATTTTAGTTGTCCACTATAGGGACTTTGACCCAGTGTTTTGTCTTCTGTATGTAGCCTTATGGTAGGTCTACTTTAGCTTTGTGCTTAGGTTTTCAGTTTTGTGGGTCCGATCCATTGGCTTAAGGGCACAGACTTGTCAGGCTTTGGATTCGTAACTGGTGTTGTTGTTGTAGCATTTTCAGATGTGAGAGTCATTATTCCTTCAGTGTTGGGGATTTAAGGCCTTAAGCATAACAATGCCAATGACATTGTTGTTAGAGTTTTGGGATTAGCTACCCCAACTCTCACTGATGCCTGGTTCCCGTAGTGCTTTTGGTAATGATCATTTTCGACATTGATGTCATTTATATCGAAAAGTTCATTTCTAAGTTGATCTGTTGAGGGCATGTTATGAACTAGTGCCTTATACTGTCATGCTACCTTACTGACGAGTATGTGTGGGCGAGTTCTGGTCATTGTTTTTACTGCCACGTCATTCTTAGTCATCTGTCTTTATTCAACTTGTCATTATTTTGGGATTCTCTTGGTGATTGACATTAAGTTAATATGCCAATTCATTTTAGGGAGTGTAACTCAGTTCTTGGTTTTTGCGTTCCTTCGGAAGACCTTCAGGCTTTTGAAGTTGTCCTTTAGCACCTTATGGTATGTCCTTTGGTTTGATCTTGCTTCAATCTTGTTCAGTTCTCTTTTGTCTGTTCCTGATTTCAGGGTCGAAATCCCTTTAAGAAGGGTAGGTTGTAATGACCCTATCATTTTCCTTCCTTTCCTTTTCTCAGATTTTCACGGATATTTTTTTTCCGTTGATCTTTTCTTTTTTGAGTTCAGTTTCTTATCACTTAATGTCCTCTCGAGTGCTCTGGAATGATTTCTAAGACTCCTTTCCTTGGATTGGTAACTTCCTTTAAAGACCGCGTCATTTCCACATTTTCATTTTTCGAATACTATTCATTTTTTGTCCTTTTCCCTATTTTGTCTTTTCCCCGTTTGTCACTTTGTTGGCATAGCCTCACTTTTGTGTTCGGATTTGGTTTTTGACTTCACGTACCTTCATTCTAAGTGGTTTCCACGAAATACGTATCTTTACTTTTGCAGAAAAGTATCCTGGTTGCTCCCGGTGTCCATAGGGGCATAGATTCATAGTTCTTCAGAAACATTCTCTTTTCTTATGTGTTTTTCTAAAATATCTTTTGAAGATATTTTATTTCAGGGGTTTTTAAGAAAATATTTTTGGAAGATATTTTCATTCTGGGCCAGTTGTGCAGTTTTCACTTTTTGAAAGGGCCATTGTGCAATTAATGAAAGTTATTACTAAATGCATTGTTTTGAGCCTAGATCCTCATACGGGATTCATTTTCACTTTTCGTCGAGTCGTGTACTCTTAGAATTCCCTTCTAGTTGTTTTTCTCCAGTTTCAGGGTTTTTGGCATCGATTGCCGCACTTGTTCGGGGCATATCTCTCTGCTTGGGACTCAGTTTTTGACGTCGTTTCTTCCGTTGTTCATCTTTTCTCATTTTGGTTCTTTTTCATTCACAGGGTTTTGCCGTTTGAGCGCGTCTGTGCGAATTCCACTTTTCTAAACCTGACGGGGCCCGTTCGGGGCACTTTTTGAGTTTTTCTATAAATAGGGGGTCTTAGTTTGAAAAATTAGATTTTTCTATCTCTCTCCCCTCTCTTGGCTAGATTCCATGGTAGCCATGGCTGCCACCTTCTCTCTCCTTTTTTGAGCTTCTTCCTCTTAGTAAAACGCCGTAGTACCTTAGTGTTTTATGTTCATCTTAGCGAGGCCTTCGATTCCACCGATTAGAATCTCATTTTGGTCATTTCTTGAGTTTGGGTTTGAAGCCAAGTTATGATTTTGATAGGGCTTCCTTGGGGTTCTTGTTCACCGTGTTGTCCTCGACAAAACCTCGAAGTATCGTCGAATTCGGAGCGGTTTCATTTTGGTGGCTTTTGAGATTTTCATCTCAAATTGAGGTAGGGGGTGTCTTAGGTTTATATTAATATTGTATTGATGATTTTAGAAGCTTTTATAACTTGTATGCATGATTTGGTTTAAGTTTTAGAATTTAATTTAATTAATTTATATGGTTAAGATTTAATTCTCATGATGATATATAACTTAGAATTAAATTGTGGCATGCCAAAAAGTTTGGCTTTTATATGTTTGTTAACATATATTAAATTGGAATTATTTGAATAAGAATTGCACTTTTTATTTAATAATTATCTTTGGTGAAAGTTTAATTCTCATGGACGTACCTTGCATGAAATTAACTTGTAATGTGTTTGTTAATTGAGTCTTGGCATGTTCTTTAACATATTTTAATTTGAGAGCATTTGGATGAGTATGAAAATCTAAGATTTTAATTAAAATGATTAATTAAAATCTATTTTAAAGGTTCCATTGGCTTAATTAAGTTTTTAACTTGATATTGGTGATGACTAGGACTTACATACTAGCATATGTTAATTTGGGACAATTTGATGTTGTTTTAAAATTTAGGGATTTGATTATCATGATTTAATTAAATTTCATTTTATTGTTCCAATGGCCTAATTAAGTTTTTGATTTGGTATATGTAATGACCATATTATGTTATTTAACATATATTAATTAGAGACCATTTGACTGAGATTAGAAACTTAGGGAAATTAATTGTTTCATTTAATTAATTTCTGTTTCTACTGCATAACTGATTAAATCATGTGTTTGACATTGGTATTATGTTTGAAGCATGATTTTAGACTTGTAAAGGATTTATAAGTTTATGTTTCCAATATTGGATTATATTGTTATAGTGCGTAACGAATCGCACACTGAAGATTCAACATGTGATGTTATTATAGCGTATAACGAATCGCACACTGAAGATTCGACATGTGATGTTATTATAGCGTGTAACGAATCGCACTCTGAAGATTCGACATTGTTATCCTATAGTAGTTGTGGATTTAGAGCATGTATTGTGTGGTTTCAACCTACTTGTGCATGGAAGTAGTTTCATGTATTATTTAATACGTATATGAGTTGTTAACTTATTTATTTTGGAACCGCTTGGGACATTGCTTGATGGCTAGGGTTTGGCTCTAGTACGGGGATAAAAGTCCTCTAAGTCAAAAGTACGCCCGTTGGGTAGACTGCCCAGGGGTTAGTAGCCCAAAAGAATTCCTGTGTCGGTCTGACCCGTCTGATGTCCATGTATATCCGCCTTTTGCTGATTTCACACTTTTAGATTTCAAGTTGATAACTTAAAGAATCTATGTCTTGATATGTGGTATTAGAAATTCTAATTATACTAAATTGCTATACTTAGTTGTTTTTGCACTTTTAGATTTCAAGTTGATAACTTAGAGAATCTATGTCTTGATGTGTGATATTAGAAATTCTAATTATAATAAATTGCTATATTTAGTTGTTTTCGTACTTTAGATTTCAAGTTGATAACTTTGAGAATCTATATCTTGTTGTTTTGTATAGCATGCTTCTATGTGGTTTGAATTGCGTGAATGATGTGATTTATGCTAGAAATGTTCTAAGGTAGCTTAAGATGCTCCCTGAGCCTCATCTTGACATAGATGTTAGGTGGCATGAGCCCCTTTAATATGTTTCACCTTAAGGTGATAAAATTGTAAAATGCTAGGTCGATACATGCTCATTTCCTACGAGTAGCTTTATGTTACTCACCCCGAAGTTACTGGAGATATTTTTCACGTATAGGAATCAAGGTTGACATTCTTATTGTACTTGGGCGATTAGTGGACTTAAAGGTTCCATTTTTGTCAAGGTTGGCTCGAAATGCCCCTGATAGCCTTATTTGCCAAATGTGTATATTTGATTCTTAATTTGTAATGTCTGCCTAAGCACACTTTTTGATTCTCAATTTATGTATACAATTTGAGGCCAAGGGCCAAACTTCATTTGAAGTCTATGTTCATTCATAAATGATGTATTTTACCTTTAATGTGAATATATGAAAAAACATGCATTTTAGTATGTTATTTTGCACCGGAGCGTGCTTTATGTATGAAATTCATCCTGTAGTATTCCTTATATATGTATGAGATGTGGCCAAGGGTCAAACACCATTTTGTTTTCATTTATATGCTATGGTGTTGAAATGTATCTTTTTAGGCAATTTTATATGAAATTGAGGTTTAAGAGGCCATATTTTGCATTGGAGTTATTTTGAGGCCGTAGGCCATTATAGCGCATTTAAAATTTCATTTTACGTATGCGTGCATGTTCATATTTCACAAAACTCTTAAGTTACAACTTTTAACCTAATTTTGGAATGATTTAGGGATTTTCATGAAAAATTCATGCATGGGAGTATGATTTAAAGTTCCTCTTTGTTTTAGCATGTTATGGATGCTTGTATGAGGCTAGAAAATGTTTTCAAACATGTTTTGAATCAATAGGAATGCTTGCATAGCATCAAGGTTGGGCCGGGTGAGTTTGAACACATTACAGTAGCTTTTTAATTGCTGCAGCAGATGTGTCGATCGGCTGATGAAGGCCATCAGCCGG
This sequence comes from Cornus florida, assembly GCF_030987335.1. NCBI lineage: Eukaryota > Viridiplantae > Streptophyta > Magnoliopsida > Cornales > Cornaceae > Cornus > Cornus florida. The sequence goes on from NW_026775577.1 coordinate 71,857,631, forward strand.
CTGACAAGCCTCGAGGGTCCATTCCAGTAGGCTTTTTGTGAAAAACCTCATTTCGGCCGGCCGATGATTGGGCTTCGGTCGGCCGATCCTCCCTAAAACCCTTTTCTTCTCAATTCTCTTGGACAACTTTGTTGTATTGACTTTGTAGGGTCATAACTCTTTTATTCCTAATTTAAGTTAGGTCGTTGTTGAGTCTAAATTCAAGAGCTTGAAGTTTATTTTCCAATGGTACCAACCATTCATCAGAACTCCATCTGTAGTGTGAGTTATTCCAGTTTTAGTAAGATAGGTTTGTGGTAACTCCTAAATGGAGAAGGCCAGTTTGTTTTAATTTCATATCTTTTCCGTTCGGACATAGAATCAGGCAATTCTTGAGTCTAACTTTGTTCATTTTTTGTTGTCTTTCCAATGGTGTGCACGGTGGTACCCATTTTTTGTGTCAAATAACCATTTTACCCTTGGTTTATTTCTTTTCGGGTTTGGCATTCTTACTTCATTGCTTGGCTCATATGAGTTCTGTGGCTTCATAAGGAGTTATTTTGGGGCCTTAGGGATGACGTACATCTCAAGTAGCCATTTTACTTCTTTTCCTTCCGCATTTCGGATCCATTATCGGGTCATTCTTTCGTTCATCATTGACGCACCGAGTTGAAAAACTTGGGGATTTAGTATATAAAGCTAATTATTGAGACATTAACTAAATTGATAAGTTGGTGGTATTGTATTATGCATTATATCATGATGAGGACTTGTCATTTGGTATGCTATTTTAGACTTGGAACCCTAAGACATGGTTTGTGTGGTTTCAAAAATACTTGTGCATGGAAGGTGGTTTATATGCCTTAATTATAGTGTATGAGTTTTGACCTTAATTATGATTTTGGATTCTCTTTGGACATTGTTACAAATGACATGGCTAGAGTTTGGCTCTAGTGTGGGAGGTATGAGTTCTCCCCATTTTTAGTGCACACTAGGGTAGTATTCCCAGCGGGTTAGTGCCCAGAATAATCGTTTAGGTCTTGGTTTAATCCAGGATTTGATGTCCAAGTTTTCTACTATTTGATTTCGCTTTAAATTGAACGTTAACAACCAATGCTTAATTGTGAATTGTAATTTTAGTTATTGGCGAATTGATGTTGTTAAGTACATTGATATGGATATTCTATTGTACTAGAATCATTTAAGTTAGCTTAAAATGATCCCTTAGAACACCTTGAATATAGACGTTAAGTGGAATGATCCCTTGTATTCGTCTATATTAATCTTGTAATGATATTGAAACTTTAGGGTATACACATATGTTTCTTCTTACGAGTAACTTGATTACACACCTTAGTTGTATGGGTTATTTTATAGGTAAGGAGATTATATTCTTGGATGCTTATCATCCTTAGAGGCTTATGAGCACTTTCAAATATTTTTGTGTATTGACATGCAAATGTTTAGCATGCTTACTTTTGGATGATACATTTTGTATACCATGGATGTATGATATTTTAGAAGCTAAAATGCCTTCCTTGATGTGTAATGTGTATCTAAGTACACTTAACGATGCTTATTTTGTATGTATAACATGAGGCCAAGGGTCATTAACTTTAAAGTCCACAAGCACATTTTTAAAACTCAAGTATTGACTTTATAACCTATTTTGTGAAAAATGGAGGTTTGGTACGTCAAATTTTGTAAATGGATTGTAATGAGGCCGTAGGCCATTGTAGCACGTCTACACTATCATTTTACGTTTGTGTTCATGTTCACATCTCACAAAACTCTTAAGTTTCGACTTTGGAACTATTTTTGGGCGATTTGTAAGTTTTTATGTGAAATTCATGCGTTGGGGTATGATTTAAAGTTCTCTTTTGATCTAGCATGTTATGGATGCTTATATGAGACTAGGCAATGTTTTTAAACTTGTCTCGAGGCATATGGGACGCATGAGTAGCACTAGAGTTAGACCGAGCACTTTCTACACATTTGACAGTAACATTTTTACTGTCATAAGGTGCATCGGTCGGCTGATAACTGATATTAGCCGGCCGACACATGCTCGAGATTAATTCCAGTAAGTTTTTTTAGTGAAAAGAGTTATTTTGGCTGGCTGATGATTGGGGTTTGGTCGGCTGATGATTGAGGTTCGGCCGGCTGGTCCTTGCCGTCGGTCGGCTGATCCTCCCTGAAGCTTTTCCTTTTTAGTTTTCTTGGGCAGTTTTCTTACACCAACTTCAGAGGGTTATATCACCTTCATTTCTGGTCCAAATTAGGTCATTCTTGAGTCTAAATTCTAGATCTTGAAGTTAAATTTCCAATGGCACCAACTGCACACCAAAACTCCAAACATAGTAAGAGTTATCATAGTTTTAGTGCGATAGGGTTTGTTATCTTTTAAACGGATGATGCCATTTTATTCTATTTTTCATATCTTTTCTGTCCGGACTCCGAATCAGGTGATTCTTAAGTCTAACTTCGTTCATTTTTCATTGTCTTTCCAATGGTGTGCATAGAGATAGCACAGAGACACCCATTCTAGTTTGAAATGACTAGTTTACCCTTAGTTCATTACTATATTGCTTGACTCATTTGAGTCCCATGGATCCATGGAGAGTCATTTTGGTACCTTAGGGATGATGTACCTCTCTACAGGTCACTTTTCATCCTTTATTTCTATATTTCGGATCCGTTATCAGGTCATCTTTGGGTCATCACTAACACACCGGGTTTATAAAACTTGGGTCGTCACAAATGGTATCAGAGCTCCTAGGTTTGAATACCTTAGGACGACGGGTTTTGGGTGCATATCATGCTTTTGTTGATCTACTTTGATATATTCACATGCCTTTGGCAACATGTTTTGGTGTTGTATCATGTTTACGTGTTTCTTGATAGCACGCTTGGTTTTATGACATGTCTCTATGTTTATATGCTCATGTGTTTAAAAGCATCCTTGTTTAACATGTATGCTTATTTGCTTAAGTGCTTAACTGTTTAAAGGGCTTTCCTTGATTTCTTTAGCATGACCGTATGTTGCATACCTTATCTTACTTGTGTTTCGTGCATTCATAGTATGAGTTATATTCGGTCAGAATAACTTGTGTTATTGTTGACTTCCTTCCTTTCGTACGTTTTGCATTATAGTTGTCACGCGTGGAGAGACTTCACGTCAAGGCATTAAGCAATAGGTGGACAGCACCGAGTTTATAAGGGGTCTGGGGAGGCCCAGGATTCCAGTTCGTGGCGTGGATGCTAATCCGCCGCGAGCACCGACTTACGAGGAGTGAGTGGCTCAGGGGATCAATCAAGGGATCATACGCAAGCAGGTGGCAGGGATACAGATTTCGGCATCGGCACGGATAGTTAATGAGGCAAAGGGTCTAGATTGATCCATTTACGGGGAGTTCAGATCTGCTAGTCTCAGAGGCTTGGTTAGACCTTATGGCTCATAAGTTGGATAGCATGGTGGTACCCACGGACAGGTTGAGGATTTCTTTGGCTGCCTCTATGTTCATGGGAGATGCAGATATCTGGTGGAGGTCTATGGCCAATGTCTATAACGTTGAGTTGATGACATAGAATGAGTTTAGAGATTTGTTCTTCTAGGGCTTCTTTCCTAGGGCTATGAGGCGAGAGATGAGGATACAGTTCATAGGTCTTTATCAGGGCACTATGAGTGCCATTAAGTATGAGACATGATTTACTTCTCTCTCTCGTTATGCCGAGGATATGGTGGCGATAGATGAGACCAAGGCAATGAAGTTTCAGGATGGACTATATATCAATTATACAATTAAATCCCCATAAAGTAAAAAGATAGAGAAAATAGGTTACATGCTTAGGGTTTATCCAATCCTAAGTAGAAGAATCAGCCACTCATGATTGATGGATTCAAAGACAGAATAATCTCCATTATCTGCTTCATCATTTTTGAGTTTCTTCTTCCAAACCCTAGCCCGTTCTTCGTTTCTCCTCTTTCGCGTGTTTTCCAGAGAGTGATATATCTATTACAGAAATAAAACTTAATAATAATCAAATAAAAACTAACTATTGGAATAACGAAAAATTAACCCTAAAGTAATGGTTGATTGGGCCCTTAATTGACAAGCCCATTAGAGCCAAATAGGTTACAAAATAAGCCCAAAAGAGTTAATCCGGTAACCCTTAAATAATTCAATCCTGTAATTGGTTTGCTTCCAGGAGCTTGGCTTCCAGACGTAGCTTTTGCCATCCGGATGCAGGATGCTAGAGACTCGCTTCCGGACGCAAGGAATTGCGTCTGGATGCAACTGTATTAAGGACTCGCGTCCGGACACGAGGAACGGCGTCCGGACACGGCATTTGGCTGCATCTTTAATTTCTTCTAAAATTTGTCCCGATGCTTTGGCTTGACTCCAAAAGGCTATAGTGGACTGTTTTTAGCTTATTTTAGCTTTATTGCCCTGAAATACATATAAACATAAATTAGGACTAAAATATAAAAGTAAGATAGATGTAAGGACTGAAATACCCTAGCTTAGGTGCTGAAATATGCAACATTTAAGCACTTATCATGCCCCCAAACTTAGATATTGCAAGTCCCTAGCAATGAACCATAGTATGAAAATAAAACAAACATATATACAACTATAAACTAATAAAGCAAATAAAGATAACACCACTTTCGTAAGGAACACGGTTGCATTTAGCACATGCAACAAGCCTTTTAAACCCCTAGGATATCCCTAGTGGACGAGTGAAGTCTCGTGAGGGTTTACAGAAATGGTACCCACAAACATCAATAACTCTTTCTTACTTGAGAAACAACAACACATATCAAACAAGTGTTGAAAATAGACTACTTCAAGTACGCAACTTTCTCCATTTCTAAGCTATTGTCAACATTTCAACATCATATAAGCAAGAATGGTCCTCCACGCATCAAGCAATTAATCATGCAAATTGAATCAATTCTATAATTCTTTTTTAGTGACCCGGCATCAACATGTGTTGCTATCCTAGTAAATCAAAGTAATGGCATAGTCTTACCCTCAAACTAACATACAGATATAGTACCAATCCTTAAGACATTGAATGAACCTTGTTATTCAATCAAACATTCTTTTTTATTATTGATTTCATTTTTTTTTTAATATGTATGACCATGTGCAATGTCCAAGTTCCTTAAGCTCTCTAATCACCCCATATAACAAGCATTGAGCCAACGACTCCCAAACCAGATGGTCTTAGGGCGTTAAGTGTAAAGACACTCCTAAAAGCGTACTGACTCAGAATGGCTAGGCTACTAACTCAAACTAATCATACATCTTACATTATTTCCTTATCTTCCTTTTTAATCAGTTGACATATTGAAAGAATGCAGTTTTTTTTTTTTTGTTCATTCATCACCTTTGGTGAGTGCTTTTATTTCTTTTCTTTGCAAGGTCATTTTATCAAGAATGAAATCTTTCAAAGCATACTAGCTCAATTGGGATAAACCAAGACAATAATCAACTAAGCATGTACCCCACAAATTGAATGCTAGTGTGCGCAAGTGCAAGTGTAGAATTCTAAAGTCAACTCTCAAAGCATTTTCAACCAACAAGATGATGTGTACCACAAGAGCAAACATGATATCAAAAATTAAAAATTTACCCCTAAATGGCATCCTATAGCATACAAGAAGTTTTAGACTCTAACAACTTGTTTTTCAAAGGCACTATGCTTCAAAAATTTGAAATCATTGCCAAACACATCTCAAATCTCATCATGCATTTAAAGCTCAACTCAAAATAGAATGAATCATAATGACCTTACCCCGAAACTTAAACTGTACATTGTCCTCAATATGCAATGAGAACAATGAATTAAATGGAAAGAGTATACCATGATAGCAAAAGTCTATGAAGTCCGAAATTATCCATTAGGAAAGATGTCTCCCCCAAACTTGGATGCAAAAACTCACTGGAATAGCCACACTATCAACTCACATCAAATATCAACATTGGAGAAGAATCAGACATTCCAAAACAATATATAACAAGATATAAAGAGATATTAGATCAAACCCTTTGTAAAGTTGAAACATGCAAAACTATGCAGAAGGGCACATTGGAAAAATATATATATTTTTATTTATTTATTTTAAGATGCAAAGAAAAAGGAAATTTTGTATACAACCTACAAAATAAAAAATTAAATGGCTAAGTTTAATGTCTCTAGCAAAACGGAATGCTACTTTGAAATTTTTTTTGTTTAGTTTTTGTCTTTTTTGTTTTTTTTTTTACTTTATTTATTGTTGAATTTATGAATGCATAAATGTAAAAATAGAATAAAATAAATTTTTATTTTTTTATTTATTTTTATTTTTTACATGGAACAAATTAGGAACTCGGAACAACTAGTGTTTACCGTCGCTAGAAAGACGTGAAATGCTCTCAATCTTCAAAGAAAATGGGATCCACCAAGAGACCAGATTCCATATTTCTTTGAAGAGCTTGGCCATCAATGTATGGTTTAAGCCTTTGACCATTAACCTTGAAGGTCCTTTCCTCTTTTAGATTTTGAAGTTCAACCGCCCCATGAGGTGAGACGGAGATGATTAAATAAAGGCCTTCCCATTTGGTTCTAAGCTTTCCAGGAAAGAATTTGAGTCTGGAATTGTAAAGCCACGCTTTTTGCCCAGGTTCAAAGGATTTTTTCACAATATGTTTATCATAAAATGCTTTAGTCCTTGCCTTGTAAATTTTTGAACTATCATAGGCATCATTTCTCAATTCCTCTAGCTCATTAAGTTGGAGCAAATGGTCCTTTCCAGCCTTATCAGGATCAAAGTTGAGCTTTTGTATTGGCCAAAGTGCTTTTTGTTCTAGCTCAACCAGAAGATGACAAGGCTTCCCATAAACAAGTCTATATGAAGACATGCTTATTGGAGTCTTGTAAGCTGTCCGATAAGCCCACAAAGCATCATTCAATTTCCTTGACCAATTTTTTCGGGTCGGATTAAAAGTTTTCTGAAGAAAATGATTGATTTCCCTATTTTATACCTCGACTTGCCCACTTGTTTGGGGATGATAGGGAGTGGCTACTTTATGTGTGATAGAGTATTTCAAAAATTGATTACATAAATGTTTTCCTCCATCATTTATCATAGCCCTTGGCATACCAAAACGAGCAAAGATATTTGATTTGACGAGTGCAATTACTATACATCAAAGATTTCAACGGCAATGAGAATGTATTGAAAGCCATAAGACATTTGGAATGGTCCCATAAAATCTTTGCCCCATACATCGAAGATTTCAACCAAGAAGACTAAAGTTAAGGGCATCATGTCTCTCTTTGACATTGATCCCAACTTTTGGCACCGAACACACACCTTGCAAAAGTTATAGGCATCTCGGTAGATAGTAGGCCAGAAGAGCCCACTTTGAAGAACCTTCAAAGCGGTATTTTTTCCACTAAAATGCTCACCACAAGCAAGTGTGTGACAAAACACAAGGATGCTCGGAACTTCACTTTCTGGCCACATCTCCTTATGATTTGATCTGGGCAATAACGAAACAGAATAGGATCTTCCCAATAGTATTTCCGGATGTTAGCAAAGAATTGGTCATTTTCTTGTTTTGACCAATTAATGGGAAGTTTGCCGATTGCAAGATAGTTAACAATATCAGCAAACCAAGGCAACATCCCATTTGAGATTTGAAAGAGTTGGTCATCCAGAAATGATTCATGTATTGGAAGATTTAGAGAAGATTCAACCATTAATCTAGACAGGTGATCGGCAACGACATTGTTGGAGCCCTTTTTGTCCTTGATTTCAAAGTCAAATTCTTAAAGAAGTAGGATCCATCTTATCAAGTGAGGCTTGGTTTCCTTTTTTACTAAAAAATGCCTAAGAGCTGCATAGTCGGAAAACACAATGACCTTAGATCCTATGAGATATGACCAAAATTTATCCAGGGCATATACTACGTCAAATAATTCTCTCTCGGTGGTAGAATAATTCAATTAGGCACCTAAGAAAGTCTTACTCGCATAGTATATAGCTTACCTACCCTTTGCCCCAAAACAACACTCATTGCAAAGTCAGAAGCACCACACATAATCTCAATTGGTAAGGACCAATTTGGAGGTTGCATGATGGGAGCAGATGATAGAAGAGTGCGAAGTTAATGAAAATCATTTAGGTATGCTTCATTAAAGACAAATGGAGTCTCCTTGGCAAGAAGGTTGCACAAGGGTCTAGCAATTTTGCTAAAGTCTTTGATGAACCGGCGATAAAAACCGGCATGTCCTAGAAATGAGCGAATTTCTCTCACAGTAGTAGGTGGAGACAATTCGGAAATCAGCTCAACTTTCACTCTATCTACTTCTATTCCTCTTTTAGAAATGACATGTCCAAGCACGATTCCTTCTTGAACCATGAAATGGCTCTTTTCCCAACTTAACATAAGATTAGTCTCACAACATCTTTGAAGCACTTTTATTAGATTTTGGAGACACGAATCAAATGAGGACCCAAAAACTGAGAAGTTATCCATGAAGACTTCTAAACGTTTCTCCACCATGTCCGAAAAAATTGACATTATACACCTTTGGAAAGTGGCAGGAGCATTGCACAATCCAAAAGGCATCCGTCGATAAGCAAATGTACCGAAAGGACATGTGAAGGTGGTCTTTTCTTGATCTAATGGATCTAGGGCCACTTGATTGTACCCCGAGTAACCATCTAGGAAGCAATAATATTGTTGCCCAGCCAATCTTTCCAAGATTTGGTCAATGAGGGGCAATGGAGAATGGTCCTTCCTAGTGGGGGAATTCAGCTTTCGGTAATCTATGAAAACACGCCATGAAATGGCGGTGCGTTTCGAGATTAGATCACCCTTAGTATTTTCAACAATTGTGATTCCTGACTTTTTGGGAACCACTTGGGTTGGACTAACCCACTTGGAATCAGAGATAGGATAAATGATTTCCATATCTAGAAGTTTCACAACTTCCTTCTTGACAACTTCCTCTATCTTTGGGTTTAATCTCCTTTGAGAGTCCCTAAATGGCCTTTCATCCTCTTCCATGTGTATACAATGCATACAAATAGAAGGGTCAATGCCTTTTAGGTCAACCATACTCCATCCAATGGCTTCTTTGTTAGCTTTAAGCACGTCCAAAAGATCATTCTCTTGGTCATTTTCAAGATTTGAAGCAATGATGACTGGAAGAGACTCTTTTGGGCCTAAGAAGGCATATTTGAGATTGGATGGAAGAGGCTTAAGCTCAAGAATAGAAGGAGAGATGAGAGAAGGAACTGGTGGAGTACTAGAGAGTGAAGGAAAGGGTTCTTTCTTACTTTTCCAAGGTGGGAAATCCAAAGTGGCCACAGAGTCCATCAAAGCATGCACCTCACTTATGGATCCTTCTGTGTCAAAACCACAACTTTCAAACATTTCATAAAGGCATGCCTCAAGAGGGTCCTTAGATAGAATAGAGGGAAGAGTCTTCTCTATGGTTTCATCTAAAATATCCACTAGGAAACACTCGTCTTTATCTATGGGATGTTGACTTACATTGAAAATATTACGCTTAACCATTATGTTACCAAAAGAGATGTCTATAATGCCGGATCTACAATTAATGGTGGCATTGGCAGTGGCAAGAAAAGGTCTTCCTAGGATGACTGGAATGTGATTGGTAAGATTAGGGACTGGCTCAGTATCTAGTACCACAAAATCAACCGAAAAATAAAATTTATCAACCTTAATTAGAATGTCGTCAACAATTCCCCCCAGTTTCTTAATTGATCTGTCAGCTAGTTGGATTACTACCGATGTTGGCTTCTAGTCCCCTAATCTTAATTGCAAGTAAATAGAGTATGGAATGAGATTAATACTTGCACTTAAATCAAAGATAGCTTTACGAACCTCTTGGTTTCCAATAACAAAAGAAATGGTCGGAACACTCAGATCCTTAAACTTAGGAGGAGTGTTAGACAGAATGATGGAACTCACTTATTCAGTTAAAAGCACTTTCTTAAGGTCCATCCCTTTGCTCTTCATCTTTTAAGTGCACAAGTCCTTCAAGAACTTTGCATATGGTGGAATTTGCCTAATTGCATCTAGAAGAGGAAGATTGATTTTCACTTGTTTAAACACTTCCATCATATCATGATTTTTTCCTTCTTGTCTCCCAAATGATGAAGTCTCTCTCAAAGCTTAAGGAAATGGAGCTTTTGGCTCATAAGGCTTCTCTAATTGGGGAGATGATGATGAAGATGATGGAATGTCCTTTTTGGAACCATTAGCATCCAAGGAAGTAAGAATAGGATTTTGAATGAGATGGATGATACCACTTGGTTGCTTCATTTCACTATCCTCATTAGGTACCTCTACCTTATTGTCCACTTTCCTACTACTCCTCAAAGTAGTAAATGCTTGAACTTGCTTATTTTCAGAAATTCCCGATGAAGGACTTGCTTGTGCAATAAATTGCCCCTTAGGATTGGTCTCAGTTTGACTAGACAACTTACCTTTCTCTCTCACATTTAAAGAATTAGCTATTTGCCCAATTTAGGCTTCAAGCTTTGCAATTGATTGAGAGTGAGAATGAAACAATTGATTATCCTTTTGAAGATCACCTAAGGCTTCCAAGACCTTGTCCTCAAAAGCGGGACTCTTGGAAGGCGCTTAATTTGGATTAGAGTAAGATTGAGAATTTGCTTCTTGTGGATGAGAGTATTGATTCACATTCTAGGATAGAATGAAGGATGGTAACCTTAAGAATTCTGATTTTGATTTTGGAGATGTAGGGGAACATACTTTGCTTGGTAACCTTGAGTTTGAGGAGGGTTCGCACCGTCTCTTTGATTTCTCTATTCAAAGCTTGGATGATTTTTCCACCCCTGATTGTAAGTATTGATATAAGGGTTGTTCCCTTGATGAATGAAAGCTGCATTTGCTTGTTCTTGAGACTCACTTGGTAAGATTTTTCCAAGAGGGCAATTTGAAGTATGGTGAGTGTAACTAGAACAAGTCATACACATTTCATTGGAAGGATGGGAATAAGATTGAATTGCCAGACCTTGATTCAAAAGGAATTTATCAAATCTTTGAGTATGATTTTTGACCTCGGCGGCAATTTCCATGGAAATGTCTATTTGACATAGAGCTTTCATTCCTCCCACATTTGCTAGGCAACCATCCCTAGAAGACGAAGACTTATGCATTGAGTTTTCACTCATTTTTTCAAAAAGATGCCAAATTTAATCTTCATTTCTTTCTATGTAGCTTCCGCCACAAGAAGCATCAACAATGCCCTTATTAGCATCGGATAAACTTGAAAAAAAACATTGAACTAATTGCCACTTAGGAATGTCATGATGTGGACACTTCCGTAGCGAGTCATTCAAATGTTCTCATGCTTCATGAAGGGGTTCTCCTCCTTCTTGTGCAAATTCACGAATGGAAGTTCTCATTGAATCAGTTCGACTCGTGGGGTAATACTTTTTTAGGAACTCTTGTTGCAATTATGGCCAAGAGGTGATTGTATTTGGCCCCAAGTTGTTAAACCAATATTTAGCTTTATCCCGAAGAGTGAAAAGGAAAAGCTTCATTTTAAGGACTTCTTCCGAAACATCCGTGATTTTCACGATGGAACAAACTTCCAAGAACTCGTCTAAATATTTGTAAGGCTCTTAATTGCTCAACCCATAGAAAAGGGGGCACATGTTAATGGTGGAAGCCTTAATCTCATAATGATGAATGCAAGTGGGTGCATTATATTGATTTGGAGTGTAACGATCCCTAGGGACCATTGGAGGATTGAGATGATTGAGAGGATTGAGAGGAGGATATGGTATTTGACCTTGATGATGGTATGCCATTTGACCTTGTTGAGGGTATGCCATTTGAACCTATTGTTGTTGTTCACCAATTGGGGGAACAACATTTGGCCTTGGCATCCCTAGATTAGGTTATTGCACCACAGGATTAACTGGTCGTGGCATTCCTAAGGGTGGATACACACCTTGAGGATGCACAATATGAACTTATGATGGGTGGTGCACACCGTTATGATCCATATGACCAAGATCTTCAATGGGATCTACAATTGGATCTATTGGGTCTTCCATTAAAGGTGATGAATGATCAAAAGTTGGAAGATTAGGATGACTATCCCTAGTCCTACCTCTTAAACGCCGAAGGAAAACTTCGAGATTTTGATTTACAGGAGCAAGAGGACGATTAAGTGATTTATGACCATGCATGCACTAAAATAAGTCAACACACCAACACTTCAATTTTCAACCTCCACATACGATGTTCCCAAACTCTTCAATAATATCAATGCACTTAAAACAAAAAAATACCTCCACACGGGTCAACGCCTTCTACAAGAAGGTATGCTTGGACTTAAAAATAAAACAATTCAATTTAAGCCTCCACTTGGGTTGTCCAAAACATGCAAGATAGTAAACAATTAAGCACAAAAATCAAAGAAAAACTTACAAATAGTCCTTAAGCAACTTCAAAAAAAAATTTAATTGCTTCAAGGTCCAACGTTTGCTCCACTTTGCTTCAAGTACCTAATTGAAATATATCCAGTGAGAAAATAAAAATAAAAATGACTTTAAAGTAAACAATCAACAAAGAACTAATGTCTAATTCAATTCTTTAAAACCGTTAGATCCCCGGCAACAGCACCAAAACTATGATGCGACCTCGCGTGTGCACAAAATAATGCACAACACTTTAGGTTTAGAAATAATGTCAAGTGGGCATCATATTTATTATTTATAAACCACTAAACACTTATACTATGGAGTATGAAGTGAGCAGGGATCGTCCCAAGAGATCTAAACAATTATAAGTTTTTAGAATTGAATTCTACTTTAGTGCTTATGTGATTGATGAAAAGGGTTTTGTTTTATGATTAGAACTAATTTAACTTAAGTGACTGCAATAAAACAATGGAGTTTACAATATTGGAAAGAGACTTAGGGTGTAGGATTCACCGCTAAGTACATTCCCTAACTCACTAACTTTCAATTAATTGGGGAAATAAAATGTGAAATCTAAATGTGGCTAATAATTGCAATGAAAAGTATAAAACATCAATTTAAAGCTTGAATCATTTACCTAATGACAATCAACTAAGTGTAAATCAATTCACCAATTCAAAGCATAGCCTATCAATTCAATTAGCAATTTCAACCCACATTAATCTAGAGAATAATGTAAATTGTGGTAACAAGCATGGAAATCAAACACAAACATGGATTATCTACTTACCTAAAAACGAATGTGAAATTAAATTACTTAAGCCTGAAATTAACTAAATTCAACAAGAATTTATCCTAATTAAATTAACTGTGTAGTATAATCCATCTAGTAGAAGTAAATTCCATCAAATCAAAACACAATTACATCTAATTAACACCATGCATAACCATTTCAAGAATCAATTAACAAAGAATTCAAGTGTAGAACTTGATTACCAATCAAACACACATAAGACAACATGATATTGACCTAGATAACCAAATGAAAGAATTAAATTATATTATTCAAGACTATACATCAATTATACAATTAAATCCCCAAAAAGTAAAAAGAGAGAGAAAATAGGTTACATGCTTAGGGTTTATCCAACCCTAAGTAGAAGAATCAGTCACTCATGATTGACTGATTTGAAGACAGAACAATCTTCATCATCTCCTTCACAATCTTTGAGCTTCTTCTTCCAAACCCTAGCCCGTTCTTCGTTTCTCCTCTTTCATGTGTTTTCCAGAGAGCAATATATTGATTACAGAAATAAAACTTAATAATAATCAAATAAAAATTAACTATTAGAATAATGAAAAACTAACCCTAAACTAATGGTTGACTGGGCCCTTAAGTGACAAGCCTATTAGAGCCAAATAGGTTACAAAATAAGCCCAAAAGAGTTATTCCCTTAATCCTTAAAATAAGTTAATCCCATAATTGGTCTACTGTAAGGAGCTTGGCATCCGGACGCAGCTTTTGGCGTTTGGATGCAGCTTTTGGCGTCTGGACGCAGGATATTGGAGAATCACGTTCAAACGCGAGGAATTGTGTCCTGACACAGCTGTGAGGACTCGCATCCAGATTCGAGGAACGACGTCCGAATGTGGCATTTGGCTACATCTTTGATTTCTTCTAAAATTTGTCCCTATGCTTTGGCTTGACTCCAAAAGGCTATAGTGGACTATTCTTAGCTCATTTTAGCTTTATTGCCCTGAAATACATATAAACATAAATTAGGACTAAAACATAAAAGTAAGATATAGATGTAAGGATTGAAATACCATAGCTTAGGTGCTAAAATGTAAGGACTGAAATACACGGGTGCATCACATTCTTTCATTTTTGCATCATTTGCACATTCATTGGGTCTGGAGGTCACACTTCGGGACAATCTTCTCTGTATTGACACGCCAGTTGAGGGTCCAATATCTTTGGATCGTGTTTGTCAAGATTGTACAATTAAAATAACTCGGCGAACCTTAGAGTTTGATTTCGTTGTTCTTGACATGGCAGGTTTTAACGTCATTCTCGGGATGGATTGGTTGTCATTCTTTGGGGCTATGATCGATCAATTGCTTCCGCGGGAGGGTGTCCGTTTGCACTCCCAAGGGAGATTGTTTCCATTTTGTGGGAGATTAGAGCTATTCCCACCCAGCGATGGTTTTTAGCATTAGTGACTAGAGTCGCCATAGATCCTACTTGGCAAGTTTCTTAATTGACGAGGATAGTAGTTTGGGCCGTGTTCTTCGGGCAGTTGTTGAGGATATTGTTGATGTCTTTCCAGAGGAACTGACAGAGTTACCTTCTTTAAGGGAAGTTATTTTTGCCATCAATGTCATTCCCAGTACAGCACCCATCTCTATGGCACCGTACCGTATAGCACCGGTAGAGCATGATGAGTTGAAAGGTCAGCTGGATGATTTGAAAGCTAAGGGCTTTATTCGTCCTAGTGATTCACCATGGGGAACACCGGTTCTTTTTGCGAAGAAGAAGGATGGGTCTTTGAGACTTTGCATCAATTATCGCAAGTTGAATCACACTATAATCAAGAATAGGTATCCTTTACCTTAGATTGATGACTTGTTTGATCAGTTGAAGGGAGTGACATACTTTTTGAAGATTGATTTGAGATTGGGTTACTATCACTCGAGAATAGTTTTGTAGATCCTTAGGGATAACCTATTGTATGCCAAGTTGGAGAAATGCGAATTTTAGCTACCAGAGGTGAAGTTCCTTGGACATGTCGTGTCAGGGGGCGGTGTTGTAGTGGATTCATCAAAGATTAAGTCTATGATGGATTAGGAACGTCCAAAATTGGTGTTTGAGGTTTGGAGCTTTCTTGGCTTAGCCGACTACTACAGGAGATTTGTTCAGGATTTCTCTCGTCTTGTGGCACCTATGACTCGACTTACTCGCAAGTGTGACGACCCTGGTTTTTAGGCCAGCGTGTCCTGTGATGAACCGTAAGGATGATCCGATAACGGATCCGAATGCAGAAGCGAAAATAGAAAAACAAGACTCTAAAAAGTTAAAGTGACCTTCCATGAGGTCGTGGAACTCAACAAAAACTGATGCGGAAGCAAAAGATCGAAAATATGACAAATAAGCCTCCAGGGGCAAAATAGTCATTTCTGAAAACTGTAGATTCGGGTGCCACCGAGCACAACGCTGGAAGGACAACGAAAAACTAATCAAGATGGACTCAATAATCACATGATTCGGAGTCCGAACGAAGGAGAAACGGCATGACGAAGAAAAACGAGCACTTAAAGCAAAAAGGGTAAACTGGTAATAATCCAAGAAGAACTGGGTGTAATCGAGCACACCGTTGGAAAGACAGCAAAAAAATAGTCAAGTTCAAAAAAAAATTGAATCGGAGTCCGGACGAAGGAGAAAAGCCCAAAAGAAGAATTGACGTCGCGGCGGCCTGACGAGGGGCCATGGCGTACACGGCGCCCATGCGCGAGCCCACCGGCGTGCATGCCGGCGCCCAAAGACATGGCTGGTGGTAGCCCTTGGCTGCTGCTACATTTTTTTTGATCTGCCCAGAACTGAGGCTTGAAACAGAGGTCAAGACGAGTTTTTCTGGAAAAACACGAAGAAGAAACCCCCTCCTAAAATCGAGTTTTCTACCTGACATCGCGGACGAAATCGAAAAAAAACTCACTGTGAAATCCTGAAAATGCCCCTAGATCAGAACTGAACAAGAGGTTCATAAAGTTGCTAAATAAAAACTGGAAGCTGAAACTTCACGAGAGATTTCCGGTACCAAGACGACATTTTCTAGAAAAACACGAAGAAGAAACCCTCCTAAAATCATGTTTTCTAAGCGACCATGTCGAAAGGAGAAAATAAAACTGAGGTGAAAGGTCCATAATGCCCCTAGATTAGAATATGCAAAAAAAATGCGACATCAATTCACAAGAGGGCTCAAAACATAAACGATGAGGTTTTGCCCGGAAACGACTATGCACGCAAACGTAACATACCTATTTAGACGCGCTACAATGGTCCATGGCTTAAAAATATAGCCGATGCAAAATCCGACCCACCAACGGGCAAAAAGGCAACAATGGACTTGGAATGGAAAACATGAAATCCAAAAATGCAAAATGGGATCAAATGACCTTTTGGCCCATGGCCACACTTCATACAAGATTTATAAGACCCTATAAAAGAATGAAAATGGAATTCCCACACCCGATGCAACCGTAGTGAAGCAATGACTTGCGATTTTTCAAGTTTTTCATAACATTTCATGAAGTTAAAAAGTTGCATAGAATACAATATACATGTCATTGGCCTCCGGCCTCATCTCATACATATCAAATACATTGAAAGGAGTGTACTTAAGTACACATTACATATATGGAATCAAACATACATATTTTGACATATAAGTCTACAAAATGACATTTCATGCTAACATATGCATGAAATGGAAACTTGAAAGCTACTCGACATCCAAGGAATGCTAGGCTTCACGAACCAAGTCTTCGTACCTGAAATATGCCCCAGTATCGTAGGGGTGAGTAACATAAAGCTACTCATTGGAGATGAGCATGCATCGACCTAGCATTTTACAAATTTATTCCCGTAAGGTGAAACATGTTAAAGGGGCTCATGCTGCCTAACATCTATGTCCAAGTGAGACTCGGGGAGCATCCTAAGCTACCTTAGAGTCTAAGCAACAAGAATCATGATATACATACGTGTATGAAACGAATCATGGTTGGGATAATCTAAAGAACACGACCAGAAGAATGCTTGAGCATATATTAACATGAATTGTATTTTCAATACAATTGAACTAGGTCTAGAGTAATCCATACAACATAACAAAAACATATTTGAATATAAGTTAACAAGAATCACATTATCCATGCAACTCAACAACAAAAGAGCATGTTATACAATGTAACAAGGTTTAAGTTCTCAAAGCCATCAACTTAGAATCTAAAGCACAAAATAACAGTAATGGTTCATGCCACCTTACGTCTATGTTATAAATGAATCAATAGGATCAATCCTAAGCTTTATTAGAACGTTAAAACATGATTTTTAATATCGATGCAATTTAACCAACATTGGAACTTCCAATACAACGCATCTAGCACAATTTCGCAAAGTTAACATCCTGTAACTTAAAATGGAACGACAAATAAAAAACAACAAGTTACAACATCATCTAGTTATCAACTTGAAAATGAAATACGAAATCAAACAAAGTGGATACTCGGACGTCACGCCGGATCAGACCGACAACATAGTTACTTTAGGGTTACTAGCCCATGGGTAGCCTCCCTATGTGCGCACAAGACTATATATAGAGGGATTATCCCCCGTACTAGAAACACGTCCTAGCCATAGTCAAACAATGACATCCCCAAGTTTCTAAAATCAACAAGTTGTGCAACAACGCATATACCAACATGAATATGCAAGATAATCAATTATCTATCAAGCACAACCAAATTTGGAAACCTATACAATCCATGCTCTAAGTCCACAACTAATATGATGTGATGAATGTCAAATCTTCAGTGTGCGATTCGTTACACGCTATGCATGAATGATGTTAAATACGAAGTGCGCAAATCATTACACAAGGCAACAATATATTCAATAAGGAAAACATATTCTCATGAATACAAACATAGCAACTATGTTATCCAATGTTCAAAACATAACCAAATGAATATACAAGTCGTCTAAGTCCATGATTTGAATATATAAACCACTTCTAAAACACAACTAGATCATGGAGCAAATTGATAGAATTTAAATAGATAAACACAATTAAATTCTCTAGAGTTCCGATTCAATTTCAATTAACCTCAATTTAATACATGTTAAAGGGCATAGCAAGGTCATCACCTATATTCATTCTAAAACTCAATTAGGTTGTTAGAACAACAAAGTAGAACTTTAACTAAATCATGCTAATTTAAATCCTAAGGTTCTAAAACAACTTCTAATAGTCCCAAATTAATATATGCAAGTAAACAAGTCATGGCCAATACAAATATCAAGTTAAAACCTTAATTAAGCTAATGGGACCACGAAATAGATTTTAATTATTTCTTTTAATTAAAATCTCTAGATTTTTCAAACTTAACCAAATGCCCTCAATTTAACTTATCTTAGAGAACATGCCAAGGACTAATATAATATCACATTACAAGCTTATTTCATTCAACTTAAGACAATGTGAATTAAACTTTCACTAAAGTTAAATATAAAACAAAAGTTGCAATTCTCATGCAATAAATCCCAATTTAATACATGTGAACAACCATACCAAAACTTAATTGTCTAGCATGCCACAATACAATTCCAAGTTGTATATCACCATGAGGATTAAATCTTAAACATGGAATTTAATTAAATAAAAGGTTTCAAAACCTAACCGAATATTCTAAATCAAATATATATGAAACTATATGGCATGTAAATCAAGAATATCAAGTCAGAATTTAAATAGACTGAATAGTGCACTCGGGACAAATTAATTAATCAAATTAATTAATAATTACTAATTTTCAAAACACCTCCAATTACTTTCAAATTCAACTATGTTGAAGAGCATGCTAAGGCCTAATATAATATGCTAACACATATTAATTTTAAGCTAGTTAAGGCCATGTGAATTAATCTTTCACTTAAGATAAATGTTAAATAAAATCTTTAATACTTATTCAAATGTTCCAATTTAAATACACGACAATGAGCATATCAAGGGGCAATATAAAATCATGCTACATGTTTAAACCAAGTCATGAGCAACCGGGAAAATTAGATCCCGTACAAGAAAAATAAATAATAAAATCTCTACATTTTATATTTAATCATGCAAACAAGTAGTATAAGTATCACAAGCATGCTATATAACAAGAATTTAAACCTAGAACATCTCCTACCTCAATTTGAGATGAAAATCTCAAATGCCATCAAAATGGAACCGCTCCGAATCCGACGAAACTACTAGGTTTTGTCGGGGACAACGCCGTGAACATAACCCCCATGAAAGCCCTATCAAAATCATAACTTGACCTCAAAATCAAACTCAAGAAATGTTCGAAACTAAATCCTAATAAGGGGGAAAGGTAGAGCACGGTGAGGGGAACAACAAACGTTAAGGCCGAAGACTTTCCATCAAGGAAAAGTGAACCAAAAGAGGAGAGAGAAGATGGCAGCACCCCTTGGGCCACCATGGCAGCTCCAGGTCGTGCATGAAGAGGGGAGAAGATGAAAAATGAGATATCTCACCTTCCTTTTATAGAAATCTCAAAAAGTGCCCCGAACGGGGCCCAGCCGGGTTCGAAAAAGTAAAATTTGAGCAGACGAGCTCAAATGGCAAAACTTTATGAATGAAAAAGATTCAAAATGATAAAATATGAACAACGGAAGAAAGGGTGTCAAAAATTGAGTCCCGACCAAAAAGTTATGCCCAAAACAAATTTGGCGAAAACCGGGGCCATAAACCCTGAAACTGGAAAACATCGACCAGGAAGAAATTCCAAGAGTACACAACTCGACGAAATGTGAAAATGAATCCCGTACGAGGATCCAGGCTCAAAACAAGACATTTTGCAATAACTTTCATTAATTGCACAATGGCCCCTCTAAAAAGTGAAAACTGCATTTATGGCCCAGAATGAAAATAGCTTCTAAAAATATTTTCTTAAAAAATCCTGAAATAAAATATCTTCAAAAGATATTTATGAAAAACACCCCAAGAAAAGAAAATAATTTCAAAGAACTTTGCATCCATGCCCCTATGGACACCGGGAGCAACCAGAGTATTTTCTTGTAAAAGTAAAGATACGTATTTCGTGGAAACCACTCAAGATGAAGGCACGTGAAGTCAAAAACCAACTCCAAGCATGAGAAGTGAGGTTGTGCCAAAAACTGACAAACGGAGATAAGACAGAATAGGGAAAAGGACGAAATAGCGCATAGTGTCCAAAAACGAAAAATGTGAAAATGACTCAGTCCTCAAAGGAAGTTGTCAATCCACGGAAAAGAGTCTCAGGAACCAATTTCGAGCACTCGAGATGACACTAAGCGACACGAAACAGAGCTCAGAAAAGAAAATTAAACGAAAAAAATTCATTCGTAAAATTTCAGGAAAAAGGAAAGGAAGGCAAATGACCAGGTCGTTACAACCTACCCTCCTTAAAGGAATTTCGTCCCCGAAATTAGGAACACAGCAGAGAGAACAGAATAATGACCGAACAAAAGGTTAAATCAAAGGACAGCTCATAATGCACTGAAGGACAAATCCTGAAGTCTAAAGATCAACTAAAGGAACACGAAACTATGAACTGAGACAACACCTCATTCGAATCGGCACGTTAACTCAACGTCAACTACCGAGAGAATCCCAAGACAACAAAACGTTGAAACATGATAGACGAAGAGAGTAACAAGGCAGTACGAACAGTGACCAGAACTCGCCCACACTTACTCGTCAGTAAGGTAGCGTGACAGTATAAGGCACTAGTTCGTAACATGCTCCGGAAGGAAACTTTTCGATACAAATGACATCAATGTCGAAAATGGTCATTACCAAAGGCACTACGGAAACCAGGCATCTACGAGAGTTGGGGTAGCTAATCCCAAAACTCTGACAATAATGACACTGGCTATTACGCTTAAGGCCTTAGATCTAGAAGCCACGAAGGAAAAGGAAATGAAACGGTGCCTCCCTGGCCCACGTCTCAGTCCACCAGACAAGAACTGCTATTCTACAGTCACATGAGCCTTACTCGCATCAACAAAAAAAATAAGAAGGTTCCCGACATGGGTCCTTACAGAATGAATTTCTCCTATCCAAGGAAGAAACTCGTGAAAATAGAATGCATCCAAGGAATACGACAAATCCTATGAGACAATGTCAAAACCTGACATAAAGGAAGTAGCTAGCATGCAACATAGCAATGGACTATCTACTCAAGGTGCCACATAAGCAAACAGACTTGTTATCGAATCAAAACATGTTATCAAGAGCATATATACACATAAAGTATGCTTAACAAATAATAGATGTCTCAAAACACCTAAGCATGTGAACATGTTATCAAACATGACATGTTATCAAAGAAGGCATGTTATCAAGATATAAATGACACATCAAAGCTAAACAACGTGAGCATGATAAGCACCCAAAACCCGTCGTCCAAGGTATTCGAACCCAGACGCTCTGATACCACCTATGACGACCCTGGTTTTTAGGCCAGCGTGTCCTGTGATGAACCGTAAGGATGATCCGATAACGGATCTAAATGCGGAAGCGAAAACAGAAAAACAAGACTCTAAGAAGTCAAAGTGACCTTTCATGAGGTCGTGGAACTCAACAAGAACTGAAGCGGAAGCAAAAGATTGAAAATATGACAAATAAGCCGAGCACACCGCTGGAAGGACAATGAAAAACTAATTAATATGGACTCAAGAATCGCATGATTCGGAGTTCGAACGAAGGAGAAACGGCATGACGAAGAAAAACGAGCACTTAAAGTAAAAAGGGTAAACTGGTAATTATCTAGGAAGAACCGGGTGCAACCGAGCACACCGTTGGAAAGACAGCAAAAAATTAGTCAAGTTTTAAAAAAAATTCACTTGAATCGGAGTCCGGACGAAGGAGAAAAGCCCAAAAAAAGAATTGACGTTGCGGCGGCCCGACGAAAGGCCATGGCGCATACGGCGCCCATGCGCGAGCCCATCGGCATGCATGCCGGTGCCCAAAGACATGGTTGGTAGCAGCCCTTGGCTGCTGCTACATTTTTTTTGATCTGCCCAGAACTGAGGCTTAAAACGGAGGTCAAGCCGAGTTTTTCTGGAAAAACACGAAGAAGAAACCCCCCCCTAAAATCGAGTTTTCTACCCGACCACGTGAACGGAATCGAAAAAAACTCACTGTGAAATCCTGAAAATGCCCCTAGATCAGAACTGAACAAGAGGGTCATAAAGCTGCTAAATGAAAACTGGAAGCTGAAACTTCACGAAGGATTTCCGGTACCAAGACAACATTTTCTGGAAAAACACGAAGAAGAAACCCCCCTAAAATCATGTTTTGTAAGCGACCATGTCAAAAGGAGAAAATAAAACTAAGGTGAAAGGTCCATAATGCCCCTAGATCAGAATATGCAAAAAAAATGCAAAATTAATTCACAAGAGGCTCAAAACACAAATGATGAGGTTTTGCCCAGAAACGACTATGCACGCAAATGTAACATACCTATTTAGATGTGCTACAATGGTCCATGGCTTAAAAATATAGCCGATGCAAAATCCGACCCCCCAACGGGCAAAAAGGCAAAAATGGACTTGGAATGGAAAACATGGAATCCAAAAATGCAAAACGGGATTAAATGACTGTTTGGCCCTTGGCCACACTTTATACAAGATTAATAAGACCCTATAAAAGAATGAAAATGGAATTCCCACACCCGATACAACCGTGGTGAAGCAATGACTTGCGATTTTTCAAGTTTTTCATAACATTTCATGAAGTTAAAAAGTTGCATAGAATACAATATACATGTCATTGGCCTTCGGCCTCATCTCATACATATCAAATACATTGAAAGGAGTGTACTTAAGTACACATTACATACATGGAATCAAACATACATATTTTGACATATAAGTCTACAAAATGACATTTCATACTAACATTTGCATGAAATGGAAACCTGAAAGCTACTCGACATCCAAGGAATGCTAGGCTTCACGAACCAAGTCTTCGTACCTGAAATATGCCCCAGTATCGTAGGGGTGTGTAACATAAAGCTACTCGTTGGAGATGAGCATGCATCGACCTAGCATTTTACAAATTTATCACCTTAAGGTGAAACATGTTAAAGGGGCTCATGCCACCTAACGTCTACGTCCAAGTGAGACTCGGGGAGCATCCTAAGTTACCTTAGAGTCTAAGCAACAAGAATCATGATATACATACGTGTATGAAATGAATCATGGTTGGGATAATCCAAAGAACACGACAAGAACAATACTTGAGCATAGATTAACATGAATTGCATTTTCAATACAATTGAACTAGGTCTAGAGTAATCCATATAACATGACAAAAGCATATTTGAATACAAGTTAACAAGAATCACATTATCCATGCAATTCAACAACAAAAGAGCATGTTATACAATGCAACAAGGTTTAAGTTCTCAAAGGCATCAACTTAGAATCTAAAGCACAAAATAACAGTAGTGGTTCATGCCACCTAACGTCTATGTTATAAATGAATCAATAGGATCAATCCTAAGCATTATTAGAACGTTAAGACACGATTTTCAATATCGATGCAATTTAACCAACATTGGAACTTCCAATACAACACATAAAGCACAATTTTGTAAAGTTAACATCCTGTAACTTAAAATGGAACGACAAATAAGAAACAACAAGTTACAACATCATCTAGTTATCAACTTGAAAATGAAATGCGAAATCAAACAAAGTGGATACTCGGACGTCACGCCGGATCAGACCGACAACATAGTTACTTTAGGGTTACTAGCCCATGGGTAACCTCCCTATGTGCGCACTAGACTATATATAGAGGGACTATCCCCCGTACTAGAACCACGTCCTAGCCATAGTCAAACAACGACATCCCCAAGTTTCCAAAATCAACAAGTTGTGCAACAACGCATATATCAACATGAATATGCATGATAATCAACTATCTACCAAGCACAACCAAATTTGGAAACCTATACAATCCATGCTCTAAGTCCACAACTAATATGATGTGATGAATGTCAAATCTTCAGTGTGCGATTCGTTACACGCTATGCATGAATGATGTTAAATACGAAGTGCGCAAATCATTACACAAGGCAACAATATATTCAATAAGGAAAACATATTCTCATGAATACAAACATAGCAACTATGTTATCCAATGTTCAAAACATAACCAAATGAATGTACAAGTCGTCTAAGTCCATGATTTGAATATAGAAACCACTTCTAAAACACAACTAGATCATGGAGCAAATTGATAGAATTTAAATAGATAAACACAATTAAATTTTCTAGATTTCCGATTCAATTTCAATTAACCTCAATTTAATACATGTTAAAGGGCATGGCAAGGTCATCACCTATATTCATTCTAAAACTCAATTAGGTTGTTAGAACAACAAAGTAGAACTTTAATTAAATCATGTTAATTTTAATCCCAAGGTTCTAAACTAACTTCTAATAGTCCCAAATTAATATATACTAGTAAACAAGTTATGGCCAATACAAATATCAAGTTAAAACCTTAATTAAGCTAATGGGACCACGAAATAGATTTTAATTAATTCTTTTAATTAAAATCTCTAGATTTTTCAAACTTAACCAAATGCTCTCAATTTAACATATCTTAGAGAACATGCCAATGACTAATGTAATATCACATTACAAGCTTATTTCATTCAATTTAAGACAATGTGAATTAAACTTTCACTAAAGTTAAATATAAAACAAAAGTTGCAATTCTCAGGCAATAAATCCCAATTTAATACATGCGAACAACCATACCAAAACTTAATTGTCTAGCATGCCACAATACAATTCCAAGTTGTATATCACCATGAGGATTAAATCTTAAACATGGAATTTAATTAAATAAAAGGTTTCAAAACCTAACCCAATATTCTAAATCAAATATATATGAAACTATATGACATGTAAATCAAGAATATCAAGTCAGAATTTAAATAGAGTGAATAGTGCACTTGGGGTAAATTAATTAATAATTACTAATTTTCAAAACACCTCCAATTACTTTCAAATTCAACTATGTTGAAGAGCATGCTAAGGCCTAATATAATATGCTAACGCAAATTAATTTTAAGCTAGTTAAGACCATATGAATTAATCTTTCACCTGAGATAAATATTAAATAAAATCTTTAATACTTATTCAGATGTTCCAATTTTAATACACGACAATGAGCATATCAAGGGGCAATATAAAATCATACTACATGTTTAAACCAAGTCATGAGAAACGGGAAAATTAGATCCCGTACAAGAAAAATAAATAATAAAATCTCTACATTTTATATTTAATTATGCAAACAAGTAGTATAAGCATCACAAGCATGCTATATAACAAGAATTTAAACCTAGAACATCTCCTACCTTAATTTGAGATGAAAATCTCAAATGCCATCAAAATGGAACGGCTCCGAATTTGACGAAACTACTAGGTTTTGTCGGGGACAACGCCGTGAACATAACCCCCATGAAAGCCCCATCAAAATCGTAACTTGACCTCAAAATCAAACTCAAGAAATGGTCGAAACTGAATTCTAATAAGGGGGAAAGGTAGAGCACGGCGAGGGGAACAACAAACGTTAAGGCCGAAGACTTTCCATCAAGGAAAAGTGAACCAAAAGAGGAGAGAGAAGATGGCAGCACCCCTTAGGCTGCCATGGGAGCTCCAGGTCGTGCATGAAAAGGGGAGAAGATGAAAAATAAAATATCTCACCCCCCTTTTATAGAAATCTCAAAAGTGCCCCGAACGGGCCCCGCCGGGTCCGAAAAAGTAAAATTTTAGCAGACGTGCTCAAATGGCAAAACTTTGTGAACAAAAAAGATTTAAAATGATAAAATATGAACAACGGAAGAAACGGCATCAAAAACTGAGTCTCGACCAGAAAGTTATGCCCAAAACAAGTTTGGCGAAAACCGGGGCCATAAACCTTGAAACTGGAAAACATCGACCAGGAGGAAATTCCAAGAGTACACAACTCGACGAAATGTGAAAATGAATCCCGTACGAGGATCCAGGCTCAAAATATGACATTTTATAATAACTTTCATTAATTGCACATTGGCCTCTCTAAAAAGTGAAAACTGCACTTATGGCCCGGAATGAAAATATCTTCCAAAAATATTTTCTTAAAAACCCCTGAAATAAAATATCTTCAAAAGATATTTACGAAAAACACCCCAAGAAAAGAAAATAATTTCAAAGAACTTTGCATCCATGCCCCTATAGATACCGGGAGCAACCAGAGTACTTTCTTGCAAAAGTAAAGATACGTATTTCGTGGAAACCACTCAAGATGAAGGCACGTGAAGTCAAAAACCAACTCCGAGCATGAGAAGTGAGGTTGTGCCAAAAATTGACAAACAGAGATAAGACAGAATAGGGAAAAGGATGAAATAGCGCATAGTGTCCAAAAATGAAAAATGTGAAAATGACTCGGTCCTCAAAGGAAGTTGTCAATCCACGGAAAAGAGTCTCAGGAACCAATTTCGAGCACTCGAGATGACACTAAGCGACATGAAACATAGCTCAGAAAAGAAAATTAAACGAAAAAAATTCATTCGTAAAATTTCAGGAAAAAGGAAAGGAAGGCAAATGACCAGGTCGTTACAGCAAGGGAGTCAAGTTCGTATGGAATGAGGCTTATAATTCTGTTTTTCAAGAGTTGAAGGTTAGGTTGACATCAGCTCCAATTTTGATCATACCTGAATGTGGTTTGGGTTACGTGGTCTATTGTGATGCTTCGCAGGAAGGTTTGGGTTGTGTCTTGATACAGACAGAGTGGGTGGTTGCTTATGGGTCTCGATAGTTGAAGACTCACGAGTTGAACTATCTGACACATGATTTGGAATTGGCAGTAGTTATCTTTGCCCTGAAAGGGTAGAGACATTATTTGTATGGGGAGAAGTTTGAGATTTTCTCCGATCACTAGAGTCTCAAATATCTCTTCTCTCAGAAGGATTTAAATTTGAGACAACGCAGATGGGTCGAGTTTATGGAGGGCTATGACTTTGAGTTGCAGTATCATCTGGGAAAGGCCAATATGGTGGCCGATGCATTGAGTAGGAGGTTACGGAGTACACTTGCTAGTATTTTTGTCCACAGATGGAAGATGTTAGAAGAGCTTGCAGATTTTGGTTTACAGTCGTATAAAGATGTTTCATTGGCTATCTTATTTAGCCTTGTGGCTCAACTGGCTCTAGTTAGCAGCGTAATTAAGGCATAGTAGGAGGATGGGGAGATGAACTCCATCCACCTTCAGATTTCAGGCGGCGAGAATATAGAGGGTTGGACCTTGACAGTGGTCTCAAGTACAAAGGGAAGATGTTTGTCCCTTTGTTTTGTCGTGACGTTGTTCTTCAGGATTTTCACCATTCTTAACTTGTAGTTCTTCCTGGTGGTACGAAGATGTATCATAATTTGCAGAGAGAGTTTTGGTAGAAAGGCATGAAATGGGATATTTCTTAATTCGTGGCTAAATGCCTTACTTGTAAGCAAGTGAAAGAAAAGCATCAGAGACTAGCGGGTTTGTTGCAACCACTACCAGTGGCAGAGTAGAAGTGGGAGTACATCACTATAGATTTCGTAACGGGACTTCCGAGATCCAAGCCAGGGAATGATGCCGTTTGGGTTATTGTTGACAGATTAACTAAGACGGCTCACTTTTTGCCTATGGCAGTGATAGATGACGCAGAAAGACTTAGTGGATTGTACATGAGGCAGATTTTCAAGCTTCACGGGGTTCCAGTATCCATTGTTTCGGGTAGGGATCCCAGATTCACATATCACTTTTGCCAAAGTTTTCAGGAGGCTCTTGACACAAGGCTTCATTTCAGCACAGCATTCCATCCTTAGACTGATGGTCAGTCAGAGCATACCATTTAGATATTGGAGGATATGCTACAGGCTTGTATTTTGGATTTTGGGGGTAGTTGGGAAAACTACTTACCCTTGGTTGAGTTTGCCTACAACAACAGTTACCAAACCAGTATTGGCATGCCACCTTTTAAGGCATTATATGGCAAACCATGCAGATCTCCAGTTTATTGGGCTGAGGTAGGTGATGCAGTTGCCTTGGGTCCCGATATTGTCTTTGAGACTACAGAGAAGATTAAGTTGATTCGGCAGCGATTGGCTATAGCTTAGAGTAAGAGTTATGCCGACAAGAGGAGGAGATCGTTGTCTTTTGAGGCAAGGGACCACGTCTTTCTCAAGATTTCTCCATGGAAGGGACATTTGAGATTTTGGCAGATAGACAAGTTGTCTCCTAGGTTCATCAAACCATTTTAAGATTTTGGATTGCGTTAGTGAAATTGCTTATCGTTTGGCATTACCGCCAGACCTGGATAGGGTTCACGACATCTTTCATGTCTCCATATTGAGAAAGTACAACCCGGATCCATCACATGTTTTATAGTGGACAAATCTTGTTGTTGATGAGGACGTGACCTACAAGGAGGGTCCAGTCTAGATTCTTGATTCACAGGAGTAGGTCTTGCAAACCAAGACCATTCCATTGGTTAAGGTCTTGTAGAGATATCAGGGCGTTGAGGAGGTTACCTGGGAGCTCAAACAGGAGGTTCGTTCTTGGTATCCTAATTTATTCTCTCTTTCAGGTATGACTTGATTTCGAGGACGAAATCCTTTTAAGGAGGGTAGGTTGTAATGACCCGATCATTTTCCTTCCTCTCTTTTTTCGGTTATTTCTTTTTTTTTTCCATCTTTTCCCTATTTTGTCTTTTTCCCGTTTATTGTTTTTCCTTACATAACCTCACTTTTGTGCTCGGATTTGATTCCGACTTTGCATGCATCCATGATATTTAAATTCCAAGATAATTATATTTTTACTTTCATAGAAAATACATTCTAGTTACCTACTTTTTCATAAAGGGCATGGATGCATAGTTTCTTAGAAACATTCTTGACTTTTGGGGTTTTAGTGTAATTATGTAAAGTAATTATTTTTCGTCTTAGGGACCATTTTGTAATTTAATTTGGAAGATATTTTGAAAAATGACCTTTTTGCAATTTTTGAAAAAGTGTGACAAGTGTCACACTCTCATGGAGCCACTTGTTGGCATTGGGGTGGAGTCACATGGAAGCATCATCTTATGACATATGGAGGGTAGAGATTCAACCACTTGTTGGCCTAGGATAGGTGCACTTGTTGGCTTGGATGGTTGACAAGTGTAGGTGTGGGATTAAGTTTTAAAAGGAGCCATGGATTGGTGATAAGTGTAGGTTCCCAATTTAGTCTTGCATTAGTGTGCGTGTGAGAGATAGTGTAAGAGCACCTAGTGAGTTGAGGAATACTAAATCCTCTACTCACCACATTGCATTTCATATTTTTTATTTCTTTTGTTCTCAAGACCCTAACCTAGCCACCATGGAAAAAAAGCTTGGTTTAGAGCTTATTACTTCATTTTGGCTTCCTTCCACTCATCTTAGACTTTGGACCTTGGAAAGTAAAAGTTTCCTCTCACTGTCCTCTACAAAACCCTAGTTTAGTTTTCCATTCTATGCTTGGTTGCTTTAGATTATAGGGATTAAATTCTCTATTGGTGGTAGGATGTTTATGCTTTAAGTGTTTTATAATCCTTCGGGGTTTAATATATATTATGTACATGCTTTTAATATTATAGTCTTGCATATTATATGAAATACTCACATTTGACTTAAATTTTATTGATTTAAGCATGTATGATATGCATTTATGTTGTGTAGAATTATTAATGTCATATACAATTCTTAGTGACTTGAATTGCTATATTATTATAATGATAATTCTATACTCTTGTGGATTACTAATTGTAATTATTTTAGAAGCTTATTACTATAATGTTAAGATTTAGTATATAAAGCTTACTGTTGAGACATGAACTAAATTGATAAGTTGGTGATATTGTATTGTGTATTATATCATGATGAGGACTTGTCATTTGGTATGCCATTTCAGACTTGGAACCCTAAGACATGGTTTGTGTGGTTTCAAAAATACTTGTGCATGGAAGGTGGTTTATATGCCTTAATTATAGTGTATGAGTTTTGAACTTAATTATGATTTTGGATTCTTTTGGGACATTGTTACAAATGACATGGCTAGAGTTTGGCTCTAGTACAAGAGGTACGAGTTCTCCCCATTTTTAGTGCGCACTAGGGTGGTATTCCCAGCGGGTTAGTGCACGGAATAACCGTTTAGGTCTTGCTTTAATCCAGGATTTGATGTTCAAGTTTTCCACTATTTGATTTCTTAAATTCTAAGTTGACAACCAATGCTTAATTGTGACTTGTAATTTTAGTTATTGGTGAATTGATGTTGTTAAGTACATTGATATGGATATTGTGTTGTAATAGAATCATTTAAGTTAGCTTAAGATGATCCCTTAGAACACCTAGAATATAGACGTTAAGTGGAATGATCCATTGTATTCATCTATATTGATCTTGCAATGATTTTGAAACTTTTGGGTATAAGCATGTGTTTCTTCCTACTAGTAACTTGATTACTCACCCTAGTTGTGTAGGTTATTTTACAAGTAAGGTGACTATATTCTCGGATGCTCATCATCCTTAGAGGCTTATGAGCAGTTTCGAATATTTTTGTGTATTGACAAGCAAATGTTTAGTATGCTTACTTTTGGATGATATATTTTGTATACCATGGATGTATGGTATTTTAGAAGCTAAAATGGCTTCCTTGATGTGTAATGTGTATCTAAGTACAGTTGACGATGCTTATTTTGTATGTATAACATAAGGCCAAGGGCCATTAACTTTAAAGTCCACAAGCACATTTTTAAAAGTTAAGTATTGCCTTTATAGCCTATTTTGTGGAAAATAGAGGTTTGGAACATCAAATTTTGTAAATGGATTGTAATGAGGCCGTAAGCCATTGTAGTACGTCTACACTATCATTTTATGTTTGTGTGCATGTTCACATCTCACAAAACTCTTAAGTTTTGACTATGGAACTATTTTTGGGCGATTTATAAGTTTTTATGCGAAATTTATGCGTTGGGGTATTATTTAAAGTTCCCTTTTGATTTAGCATGTTATGGATGCTTGTAAGAGGCTAGGGAATGTTTTTAAACTTGTCTCGGGACATATGGAACACATGAGTAGCATTAGAGTTGGACCGAGCACTTTCTACACATTTGACAGTAGCATTTTTACTGTCATAAGGTGCATCGGTCGGCTGATAACTGATATCAGCCGGCTGACACATGCTCAAGATTAATTCTAGTAGGCTTTTTAGTGAAAAGAGTTATTTCGGCTGGCTGATGATTAGGATTCAGTTAGCTGATGATTGAGGTTCAGCCATCTGGTCCTTGCCATCGGTTGACTGATCCTCCCTGAAGCTTTTCCTTTTCAGTTTTCTTGGACAATTTTCATACACCAACTTCAGAGGGTCATATCTCCTTCATTTCTAGTCCAAATCAGTTCATTCTTAAGTCTAAATTCAAGTGCTTAAAGTTAGCTTTCCAATGGCACCAACCACACACCAAAAATCTAACCATAGTGAGAGTTATCACAATTTTAGTGAGATAGGGTCTATTATCTTTAAACGGAGGATGTCATTTTATTCTATTTTTCATATCTTTTCTGTCTGGACTCTAAATCAAGTAATTCTTGAGTCTAACTTCATTCATTTTTCGTTGTCTTTCTGATGGTGTACATGGAGACACCCATTTTAGTTTGAAATGATCAGTTTACCCTTAGTTCATTTCTTTTCGGGTTTGAAATTCCTATTACATTGCTTGACTAATTTTGGAGAGTCTTTTTGGTACCTTAGGAAAGACGTACATCTTTAGAGGTCACTTTTCATCTTTTGCTTTCGCATTTTGGATCCGTTATCGGGTCATCACTAACGCACCGGATTTATAAAACTTGGGCCGTCACATTCCATGCACAAGTAGATTGAAACCACACAATCCATGCCTTAAAGTTTCAACTCTAAAATGGCATATATAATTTCAAGTCTTTACTATGATATAATACACAATTCAATATCATATACTTAACAATTTAAATCATGCTTCTATGGTGACTAAAACACTTAAAATAAAATTAATTAAACTAATTAATCAATTCTCTCTAGATTTTAAAACAATTCCAAATGTTCCCAAATTTACATATGTTAAAGAATATACTAAGGCCCAAATTTAATATCACATTATAAGTTGATTTCATACTAGTTACAACCATGTGAATTAAATCTTCATACAAGTGAAAGATTAAATAAAATTTTAAATACTTATTCAAATACTCCCAATTTAATATATGTTAATGAACATATCAAAGCTAAATTAAACAGCATGCCACAAAATAATTCTAAGCTATGTACAACCATGTAAATTAAATCCTATACAAAGAAAATAATTAACTTAATTTCTAGAATAAATACAAAGGCATGCATACAAGTTGTATAAGCATCAATAACATGCAAGAAAACAAAAATATAAACCTATAACATCCTCTATCTCAATTTGAGATGAAAATCTCAAATCCCATCGAAAGGAAACCGCTCCGAATCCGACGATACTCCTAGGTTATGTCAGGGACAATGAGGGGAACAACAATCCTTTGAGGCACCGTGAAAATCCAAACCCGAACTTAAAACCCTAACTCAAAAATGGTCAAAAACATATTCTAATAAGGGGGAAAGGAAGATCTCATCAAGGCCTATGATAACTGCTAAGGCACTACGGCAAAATACCAAAGGGAAGCATCCGAAAAAGAAGAGAGAAGGGTGGCAACCCAAGGCTGCCATGGATGGTGGGCGAAGGAGGGAGGAAAAAGATGGAAAATATGACTTTTCATTCACTAACCCCCTATTTATAGAAAAACCCTAAAAGTGTCCCGAACAGGTCCCGCCGAGTTTGAAAAAGTGAAATTTGCGCAGATATGCTCAAACAGTAAAATACTATGAACAAAAAAGAAACAAAATTAGATAAAAAGAATAATGAAAGAAACAGCATCAAAAACCGAGTCTCGAGCAGAAAGATATGCCCCAAACAAGTTCGGAGGCAATTGGGGTCAGAAACCCTAAAACTGGGGAAAACAACCAGAAGATAATTCTAAGAGCACACGACTTGATGAAATGTGAAAATGAATCCCGTACAAGCATCTAGGCTCAAAATGAGGCATTTTGCAATAACTTTCATTAATTGCACAATGGCCCCTCCAAAAAGTGTTAACTGCACCAATGACCCAAAATGAAAATATCTTCCAAAAATATTTTCTTAAAAACCTCTGAAATAAAATATCTTCAAAAACTATTTATGAAAAACACCCCAAGAAATAAAAATATTTTTGAAGAACTTTGCATCCATGCCCCTATGGACATCGGGAGCAACAAAAGAGCTTTTCTACAAAAGTAAAGATACGTATTTCGTGGAAACCACTTAGAATGAAGATGTAATGACACGGTCATTTTTCTTCCTTTCTTTTTCTTAAGATTTTCACGGATATATTTTTCCGTTGATCTTTTCTTTCTGAGTTCGGTTTATCATCACATAATGTCATCTCGAGTGCTCTGGAATGGTTTCAGAGACTCTTTTCCTTAGATTGACAACTTCCTTTGAGGACCGCGTCAATTCCACATTTTATTTTTTTGACACTATTCCCTATTTCGTTTTTTTCCCATTTATCGTTTTTCATTACATAACCTCACTTTTTGTGCTCGGATTTGATTTCGGCTTTGCATGCATTCATAATATTTGAATTCCACGACATTGGTATTTTTACTTTTGTAGAAAAGCATACTGGTAGCTTACTTGATTCATAAAGGGCATGGATGCATACCTTATTGTAATAATTCTTAATTTATGGGTTTTTGCGTAATTACATAAAGTAATTATTCTTCATCTTAGGGACCTTTTTGTAATTTAATTTGTAAGATATTTTGAAAAATGACCTTTTTACAATTTTTAGAAAATGTGACAAGTGTCACATTCTCATGGAGCCACTTATTGGCATTTGTGTGAGGACACTTGGAAGCATAATCTATTGACATTTGGAGGGTAGAGATTCACCCACTTGTTGGCCTAGGATTGATGCACTTGTGGGCTTAGATGGTTGACAAATGTAGGCTTAGGATTAAGCCTAGGAAGGAGCTTTAGATTTGTGACAAGTGTAGGCTCACAATTTAGTCTTGCATTAATGTGTGTGTGAGAGGTAGTGTAAGATCACATAGTGAGTGGAGGATTTCTATTTCCTCCACTCACTCTTAATCCCATTTGTAACATTATCTTCTTCACCACAAACCCTAGCCACCATTAGAGAAGCTTGATGTTTAAGCTTTGACCTTGATTTTTGAAGGCCTTCCACTCACCTTAAACTTAAAACCTTGGGAGACAAAAGTTTCCTCCAGCTCTCATCTACAAAACCCTTGTCTTGTTTTCCATTTTTGAGCTTGGTTGCTTGGGATTATAGAAATTCAATTCTCTATTGAGGTAAGGGGTGTTATAATTTATTTTCTAAGTGTTTTACTTACTCTTGTATGAAATATAAGTTGTATGCATGTCCTTTGTTAATTTAAGAAATTAATGATGTATCTTAGCTTGCATTTAACTCATTTTAGACGTTGATATATGGCATGGCCATGACTTGATCTTTGTTATATATTAAATTGGAGTGATTTGAATGAGTTTTTAAATCTAGAGATTAAATTAATTTAATTTGATTTAAATTCTAGTTAATTGTGTTTCGCTTGTATTCCATTTTAGACTTGATATATGGTATGACCATGACTTAGTGTTTGATATATATTAAATTGAAACCATTTGAACAACATTTGAAATCTAGAGATTTAATTGATCTATATTCAAATCACTGACTTGGACTTATTGTGTATTCACTTGGTTGTGTTTTGAGCATTGGATAATATTGTTGTTATATTTATATTCATGAGAACATATTTTCTTCATGAAATATATTGTTGCCTTTTGTAATAAATTGCACACTTGTAATTGACATTATATATGTCATTTTAGAATTTAAACTCTAAGGCATGGATTGCGTGGTTTTAACCTACTTGTGCATGGAACGTGAGTTCGTGCATTATATAAATTATGTATAAGTTGTGAACTTATTTGGTTTATTTTGGAGTCTTAGAACATTGTTGTTACAAGTGACATAGCTAGAGTTTGGCTCTAATGTGGGAGGTTTGAGTTCTCCACAATTGAGATAGTGCGCACTAAGGTGGTCTTCCCAGCGGGTTAATGCCTAGAATAACCATTTTGTTCTTGGTTTAGTCCGAGACGTGATGTCTAAGTCTTCCACTATTTGATTTCGCATTCAATTCCAAGTTGACAATTATGTTTAATTGTGACTTGTGGTTTTGGCTATTGGCAATTTTGATGTTGTTAAGTACATCCGAGCTTTATGATTTCAATAAATCATTGTAAATTTTGATATTGCTAAGTA
This sequence comes from Cornus florida, assembly GCF_030987335.1. Taxonomy (NCBI): domain Eukaryota; kingdom Viridiplantae; phylum Streptophyta; class Magnoliopsida; order Cornales; family Cornaceae; genus Cornus; species Cornus florida. The sequence continues at coordinate 71,893,360 of NW_026775577.1, forward strand.
CATCTATGCATTATGATTTTGAATGAATCATAGTATGTTTTTAATGTTGTTAAGTACATTTACGTTTTATGATTTTTGACAAATCATTGTAATCTTGATGTAGTTAAGTACATTATGCTTTAAATGTTCAAATGTAGCTTAGGAATGATCCTATGGATTCATTTGGAACATAGACGTTAGGTTGCATGACCTATTTTAGTTGTTTTCACTCTTTAGATTTCAAGTTGATAACATTGAGAATCTACATCTTGTTACTTTGTATAGCATGCCCTTATGTTGCTTGGGATTATATACATGATGTGATTTGTGCCAGAAATGTTCTAAGGTAGCTTAGGATGCTCCCTGAGTCTAACCTTTGGCATAGACGTTAGGTGGCAAGATCCTTTTATATTGTTTCAAGTTAATGTAAAAATCTATAAGAAATCGAGTCAATGCATGCTCATTTTCTACGAGTAAACTTATTTACTCACCCCGAAGTTACTGGGGGCATTTGTTCAGGTACAAGATTCAAGATATGGAAATTTGCACTTGCCTTGGGTGGTTTAGAGATTTGAAGCATTTTGTATAATGACATACAGGTGTTTAGCATGCCTTACTTTTGGATATTCTATTTTTTTTTTTTTTTGCATACCATGGGTGTATGGTGTTTTAGAAGCCAATGTAGCTTCCTTTACATGTAATGATATATAATACCTTATTTTTTTACATTCTATACATGTATGTAAAGAGTCCAAGGGCCAAGTATGTTAACTTTTGCATCTATACTCTTTTGGTATCAAACTTTTCTTCAAAAAAATGTATTTTAACCATCTTGGAGGTTTGCCAAATGAAATTCTCATAATTGACGTGTTCATATAATCAATCTTCCTTAAAATGAATCAATTTTTTATCTATGCATGTGGGTAGAATGAATCCCATAGGTTCCATTGCAATTTCATATGTTTGGAGGAGTTTTCAGCAGCATTTCGAGGAGTTTCGGTCAACCGAAACACCATCACGGTCGACCGATCCCTTTTTGTGACCAAATGAACAGTAAAAACCAACCTTTAGAAAGCATTCTGTGAGTTTTGATCGACCAAAACTCTAAGTCGGTCGACCAAAATAGCCCCTGTGCACCAGCACTTGAAGATTTCAATTCAGCACTAATGGTCCAACTTCGAAAGGCCATAACTTCTTTGGTCCTTATCCAAATGGGGTGATTCTTGAGCCTAAACTCGAGAATTTTGAGTCATCTTTCCAATGGTACCTATAAAATTCTCATATTCTAAACACAATGGAAGTTATTCATGTTTTAGTGATGTAGTGTTAGTTTTCACTTCAACCGGGAAAGGGCAATTTGTAGGATTCTTGGCCAATGTTCTTAAAACCTCTTGGAATGTTTTGAAATGATTAGATTAGGTTGTATTAACCTTGTTTGACCTGTTTAGATTCAAGTTTCTCTCTTTAATTATGAATTAACCATTTTGCCCCTTTGATAACGAATTTTGTCCTTTTTGACCTTTGTTTCCGCTTTTATTCTCTTTAAGTCCCGTGATCCCATGAAAGGTCACATTAGTGTCTTAGAAGTGATTCTTATCTCTTAAGACCTTGGTTTATCATTTGCTTCCGCATTTCAGATCTGTTATCGGATTAACTTTCGGTTCATCACTGGCGCACCGGGTTGAAAAACTTGGGCCGTCACAAGTGGTATCAGAGCTCCTAGGTTCAAAAACCTTAGGACGATGGATTTTGGGTGCATATCATGCTTATGTTGCCATGCTCTATGTGTTTATATGCTTCCCAATAACATGTTTATGTGCTTATGTGCTACATATGGTATGCCGTTTGTTTAGTATGATTTAAATTTTATTATAAAGAGCATGACATATGATGTATGCTAGATTTGATTTGTATATGCATGATTGTTTTGCATATTTGGCAGGACGTGGGATAGTCATTGGATGTTTGAGTTGAGGTTGAGTCGTTTGGAGAGTTTTCACTTAGTGCAATGGTTGGTGTGTTTGGTTTTGTTTAGGCACTCTTCCTTGAGGTTGTTGGTGATTTTTCACATGGTTTTATGGTAGTATAGGTTGTTGTCGACCTAGCTTTGGTTTTGAGGTGGGTGGAGAGACACCTTTTTGTTTAAACTCTCGTGAGGTTGTTGGTCATTTGGTGTTGCTGTAGTGCTGGATTTTTTGGCTTTGAACCATAATAAGGTTATGGACCTCTTAGGATCCTTGGTTGATTGGGATGATTCCTCTGGGATTGCTTTTTTTCGTGGGCGGGTACGTTTGTGGGCGGGTGCATGGCATTGTCATGCTACCGTACTGGCTAGCTACAAGTGCAGTTTGGAAGGAATCAATGTTGGTTTTTGCTTTGATAGGCGTTATCCCTTGATCGATGATGATGATGGTTATTTTGGGGATCAGTCACAGTGGTTGATTTGGTTGTTGTTGGTATGGTTATAGTTGTCATTTTCTTTGAATTCTCCTTGCGTGATGACGCTTTTGGGATTAAGTCGATTGATTGATGTTCGGGTAGAAAGAGCATTACACTGTTTGTGTCACTTGTAGTGCCACCTTTAGATTCGGAGATGGATTGTTAGAGTCTTACCATTGTGGTAAGGGCTCACATTTGTTTTGAGACAAGTTGTTGTCGCGTTGGTTTTTGGAGTCAGTTTATGACTAGGACTGGTCTTTCCTTTTACCTAGACACTCTAGGACACGATGTCTATAGGGCTCATTGTTACATGATTTTTATCTTCTGTAGTTTCGTTTACTACCGTGGTAGTAGTTTAATTTATGATATTGCGATGCATGAGTTGGTGTAGGTATGTCCACATTTGCTTTCTTATAGTGTGGCATTAGCATGCCTTCCTTATATGCTTAGAAATGCCATGTTGTTATTGCATTTTAGTGACATGATTTTGTGCTTACTTGGAGACGTGTTGTATATACCTCTAATTTTATCTATGTGAGTAGACTTACTTACTTGGTAGTTGCATTCCTTGTCATTTGAATGACTTCCATGTTTAGATTTCCCTTTTTGTTTCCTTCGGTTTCATATAATGTGTATGTGGGTTTTCACAATGGTTTCGTGGTGACATTCCTTGTAGAGGAGTTGTCACATTTGTGTTGTCTTGAGCTATCCACTTCCTTAAGGAGGGAAGAATGCTCCCTTTGCTTATTTATCGTGTTAACACTTGTGGGGGAATAGGGTTTCTCCTTTTCTTTTCGGTTTGTGTTAGGGACTTCACAAGGAGTGAGTCTCTTCTCTTCGTTGCGTTGTGCACAGTTTTGGGGTTGGTTGGTCCGTGAGGATCACCATTGTTGTCTTAAGTCGTTGGTAAGGATTTAATGAATTTTGGTTGACTTACTTCCTTGTAGGGGATGAAATCTTTGACCTCATTGTCTTTCACTTTAGAGATGGAGTCATGACGTTGTTCTTCTTAGGACTAGTGGTTCCCTTTCTCTCGTATCTTTCCTTGGGGAGTTTTGCTGTGGTTATTGACGGGTTGTGGTGCTCAGAGTGAGTGGTTTAGTGTGAGATCATTTTCTGGGGACTTGTGTCCATGTTATTGAGGATCTGTTTGATTCGTGTGATGAGCTCGATGCTCTTTTGAGAATGTCTTTTGGAGACTTGTTTTCGTTTTGGAGACTTGGATGTGGTTGACTCTTAGGAGAAGTTTTGGAGGATTGCTGTTGGATATGACTTGTTTGTAGAGTTTCCTCGTCCTAGTTATGACTAGGTATAGTTTTGAGGAATCGTAATTCCAGTGGTTGTTTTTGGATGGATCGAAATTTAGGGATTTTGATTAAGCTTGATGTTGTTAAGTATAGTTTCGAGAGATTCATTTTGTGACCTTAGTTGTCAGGATTTTGATATGTGTACCGCTTAGTGGACTTGTGTTTTGAGGATTTAGTTATCTATAATAGGGATATGGATCTGATGTTTAATCACGGTGATTGGGCTTGTAGTTGATCTGTTTCAAGGAGATATGTAGGACTTTCGATGAAATGTCTTGTAGTGAGGTTCATTTTAATTTTTGGAGGTTTTGATTTGCTTGTCAGGCTTTAGATTCATGATTGATGTTGTTAATAGGGATATTTTGAGACGTTGGAGTTGTCGATTTTGTTGTACTGAGGATTTAAGGCCTTAAGCGTATCGGTACCAATGGCAATGTTGTTAGAGTTTGGGATTGGCCAAGATGGTCTGGCCAGATGTCTTTGGACCATATCTCAACTCTCACAAAATGTCTGGCCTCCGTGGTGCTTTTGGTAATGATCATTTTTTACATTGATATCATTTATATCGAGAGGTTTCATGGGTAGACCTAGTGGGGGCAGGTTATGAACTAGTACCTTATACTATCATGCTACCATACAAGTTGTGTACTGTGGGCGGGTGCTAGTTGCAATCGATGTTACCTTACTGATGAGTAAATATGGGCGGGCACTAGACACCGTCATTGCTACTACACATTTGAGTACGTCGTGGGCGGGTTTTGGTCACTATTCGTACTGCCATGTCATCCTTATTCAGTACCTTGATTTGATATATGTATATCTTGGAGTTCTTTTGGTGGTTATTTTCGGGTCCGTTTGATGGTTTGTCAGGAGGGACATTTACAGTTGTTGTCTTCCGTTCGTTTGTCTGACCTTGGGTTTTGTGTGTAAGTTTTGACTTGACGTGTGGCCATGGGGTCATAATTCTTTTAAGAGGTTGTCCTGTCGTGAGCACGTGGGTGCGAGTGACATTAGTTTGTACGTTGTCCTTTAGTTTGGGATTGCTTTTGTAGCATATTATGTGGGATACTTGGAGATGTACTCCGTAGTTATCCTGGTTTCGCCTTTTGTTTTGTTGGGGCTGGATTCGGGGATGAAATCCCTTTAAGGTGGGAAGGTTGTATTGACCCGGTCATTTTTCTTCCTTTCTTTTTCCTAAGATTTTCACAGATATTTTTTTTCGTTGATCTTTCCTTTCTGAGTTCGGTTTATCATCACATAGTGTTATCTCGAGTGCTCTGGAATGGTTTCCGAGACTCTTTTCCTTAGATTGACAACTTCCTTTGAGGACCGCGTCAATTCCACATTTTATTTTTTTGACACTATTCCCTATTTCGTCTCTTTCCCGTTTATCATTTTTCTTTGCAAAACCTCACTTTTTGTGCTCGAATTTGATTCCGGTTTTGCATGCATTCATGATATTTGAATTCCATGACATTGGTATTTTTACTTTTGTAGAAAAGCATGCTAGTTTCTTACTTAATTCATAAAGGGCATGGATGCATATTTTATTGTAATTATTCTTAATATATGGGGTTTTGTGTAATTACATTAAGTAATTATTTTTCGTCTTAGGGACCTTTTTGCAATTTAATTTGTAAGATATTTTGAAAAAGGACCTTTTTGCAATTTTTGGGAAAATGTGACAAGTGTCACATTCTCATGGAGCCACTTGTTGGCATTTGGGTGAGAAGAGTTGGAAGCATAATCTATAGACATTTGGAGGGTGGAGATTCACTCACTTGTTTGCCTAGGATTGGTGCACTTATGGGCTTAGATAGTTGACAAGTGCAGGCTTAGGATTAAGGCTAGGGAGAAGCTTTGGATTTATAACAAGTGTAGGCTCACAATTTAGTCTTGCATTAATTCGTAGTGTAAGATCACATAGTGAGTGGAGGATTTCAATTTCTTCCACTCACACTTAATCTCATTTGTAACATTGTCTTCTTCACCACAAACCCTAGCCACCATTAGAGAAGCTTGATGCTTAGGCTTTGACCTTGATTTTTGAAAGCCTTCCACTCACCTTAGGCTTAAAAGCTTAGGAGACAAAAGTTTCCTCTAGCTCTCCTCTTCAAAACTCTTAACCTGTTTTCCATTTTTGAGCTTGGTTGCTTGGGATTATAGAGATTCAATTCTCTATTGAGGTAAGAGGTGTTATAATTTATTTTCCAAGTGTTTTACTTGCTCTTGTATGAAATATAAGTTGTATGCATGTCCTTTGTTAATTTGATAAATTAATGATGTATCTTAGCTTGCATTTAACTCATTTTAGACTTGATATATGGCGTGGCCATGACATGATCTTTGTTATATATTAAATTGGAATAATTTGAATGAGTTTTTAAATCTAGAGATTAAATGAATTTAATTTGATTTAAATTCTAGTTAATTGTGTTTTGCTTGTATTCTATTTTAGACTTGATATATGGTATGACCATGACTTAGTGCTTGATATATATTAAATTGAGACCATTTGAACAACATTTGAAATCTAGAGATTTAATTGATTTAAATTAATTCATTTCTATATGATAGTATCTTGCTCATTTTGTACTTTTGATTTGATATATGTAATGACCATGACTTGTTGTTTAACATATATTAAAATGAGGAAATTTGTAATAAATTTGAAATCTCGATAATTTAGTTGCTTTGTTTAATTAAATTCTATCTAATGGCTCCATGGATCTATTTGTGTTTTAGAAATTGTTTCTATATTCAAATCATGGACTTGGACTTATTATGTATTCACTTGGTTGTGTTTTGAGCATTGGATTACATTGTTATTATATTTATATTCATGAGAACATGTTTTCTTCATGGAATATATTGTTGCCTTTTGTAATGAATTGCACACATGTAATTGACATTATATATGCCATTTTAGAATTTAAACTCTAAGGCATGAATTGTGTGGTTTAACCTACTTGTGCATGGAAGGCGAGTTCGAGCATTATATAAATTATGTATAAGTTGTGAACTTATTTTGGTTTATTTTGGAATCTTGGGACAATGTTGTTACAAGTGACATGGCTAGAGTTTGGCTCTCGTGCGGGAGGTATGAGTTCTTCCCAGCGGGTTAATGCCCGGAATAACTATTTTGTTCTTGGTTTAGTCCGAGACGTGATGTCCAAGTCTTCCACTATTTGATTTCGCATTCAATTCCAAGTTGACAATCATGTTTAATTGTGACTTGTGGTTTTGGCTATTGGCGATTTTGATGTTGTTAAGTACATCCGAGCTTTATGATTTCAATAAATCATTGTAAATTTTGATGTTGCTAAGTACATCTATGCATTATGATTTTGAATGAATCATAGTATGCTTTCAGTGTTGTTAAGTACATTTACGTTTTATGATTTTTGACAAATCATTGTAATCTTGATGTTGTTAAGTACATTATGCTTTAAATGTTCAAATGTAACTTAGGAATGATCCTATGGATTCATTTGGAACATAGACGTTAGGTTGCATGACCTATTTTAGTTGTTTTCACTCTTTAGATTTCAAGTTGATAACATTGAGAATCTACATCTTGTTGCTTTGTATAGCATGCCCTTATGTTGTTTGGGATTGTATACATGGTGTGATTTGTGCCAGAAATGTTCTAAGGTAGCTTAGGATACTCCCTGAGTCTAACCTTTGACATAGACGTTAGGTGGCATGATCCTTTTATATTATTTCAAGTTAATGTAAAAATCTATAAGAAATCGAGTTGATGCATGTTCATTCTCTACGAGTAAACTTGTTTACTCACCCCAAAGTTACTGGGGGGATTTATTCAGGTACAAGATTCAAGATATGGAGATTTTCACTTGCCTTGGGTGGTTTAGAGATTTGAAGCATTTTGTATAATGATATGCAGGTGTTTAGCATGCCTTACTTTTGGATATTCTATTTTTTTTTTTTTTTTTGCATATCATGGGTGTATGGTGTTTTAGAAGCCAATGTAGCTTCCTTGACATATAATGATATTTAATTGCTTATTTTTTTTCATTCTAAACATGTATGTAAAGAGGCCAAGGGCCAAGTATGTTTACTTTTGCATCTATACTCTTTTGGTATCAAACTTTTCTTCAAAAAAATGTATTTTAACCATCTTGGAGGTTTGCCACATGAACGTCTCGTAATTTACATGTTCATATAATCAATCTTCCTTAAAATGAATAAATTTTTGATCTATGCATGTGGGTAGAATGAATCCCATAGGTTCCATTGCAATTTCATATGTTTGGAGGAGCTTTCAGCAGCATTTCGAGTAGTTTCGGTCGATTGAAACACCATCACGGTCGATCGATCCCTTTTTGTGACCTAATGAACAGTAAAAACCAACCTTTAGAAAGCATTCTGTGTGTTTTGGTTGACTGAAACTCTAAATCGGTCGACCGAAATAGCCCCTGTGCACCAGCACTTCTAAATTTCAATTCTGCACTAGTGGTCCAACTTCGAAAGGCCATAACTTCTTTGTTCCTTATCCAAATGGGGTGATTCTTGATCCTAAGCTCAAAGATTTTGAGTAAGCTTTCCAATGGTACATATGCCATTCTCAGATTCCAAACACAGTGGAAGTTATTCATGTTTTAGGGAAGTAGTGTTAGTTTTCACTTCAACCAGGAAAGGGCAATTTGTAGGATTCTTGGCCAATGTTCTTAAAATCTCTTAGAATGTCTTGAAATGATTAGATTAGGTTGTATTCATCTTGTTTGACTTGTTTAGAGTCAAGTTTCTCTCTTTAATTGTGAATTGACTATTTTGCCCCTTTGATAACGAATTTTGTCCTTTTTGACCTTTGTTTCCGCTTTTGCTCTCTTTAAGCCCTGTGATCCCATGAAAGGTCACATTAGTGTCTTAGGAGTGATTCCTATCTCTTAAGACCTTGGTTTATCATTTGCTTCTGCATTTCGGATCCGTTATCGGATTAACTTTCGGTTCATCACTGACGCACAGGGTTGAAAAACTTGGGCCGTCACAGAAGATTTTTGATGTCAATAACCAACTCTGAACACGAAAAGTGAGGTTGTGCCAACAAAGTGACAGACAGGAAAAAGGACAAAAAGTGAATAGTGTTCAAAAAATGAAAATGTGGAAATGACGCAGTGCTTTAAGAAAGTTGTCAATCCAAAGAAAAGAGTCTCGGAAACCATTCATGAGCACTCGAGACAACACTAAGTGACAAGAAACCGAACTCAGAAAAGAAAAGATCAACGAAAAAAAATATTCGTAAAATTTGAGAAAAATGAAAGGAAGGAAAATGACCGGGTTATTACAGAGCTCTTGGCAAACACCACACCGATGTCAGCCAAGGTTCCCTTTTATGTTGCAGGGATATAGTGTCTAGTTTCCATACGAACTGGGTTGGACGCTGAAAAAATAAACAATTACGAATTTCCAGTCTAAATGGAATCTTAGAATAAAGCTCACATTTGAGACGGTGCTTCGTACACGTCTACTTTTTCTTTGTTTAAAGCAACCAGTAGCAATTGAGGTCGCCTGAGACTTCTTTACTACGTAGTATTAAAAAAGATTGCTTGCTTTAAATTTATTGAGGATCAGCAGATCCAAGAGGTTGAAACAGCTTAATCATAATTGTAGTGTCGTTCCTGAGATGCTCGGAGGTGTATAACATAATATCTCAAAAACCATCGTGGATGGTTTTGATTAATTGAAAACCTTATATCATCAAGACATCCTCGTGTTCGCAATCAATAAAATGGGTAAAATATTTGTTGCCCATTCATACCTCCTTTGGTGGATATTTTTTCCATCAAACTATCACTACGTGAAATCAGGTTGGCGGTCGAAGAACGGGCACAGTCAATAGAATGGGTAAAATATTTGTTGCTGGATTCATACCACATTTGGCAGATACTTTTGCCATTACACTATCACTACGTGGAATCAAGAAGGCACTTGAAGAATGGGCGGCTACTGAAACAACACACGTTAAAACAACACACGCTGGTAGACCGGAGGCTACTGAAACAACACACGCTAGTGGAACATAATGTCATCATAAAAAAAGATAAGTAAAATAATATATTCAATTATATTTGCAATAATAACTTAATTGTTAATACGATACTTCTTATATTAATAAGAAGTACTTAAACATATTACATGACAATTGATAGTATTAATGTAAATCTTACCTTGGGAATTAGTATTCTCAATTGGTGAGAATGCCACGAAAAATTACATATGGTTATTGTTGTGTCAGTTTTTACTTCAATAATAAATAACCACTCGTAATAACACGAATCTTTGTAGGATTGTACTATAGAGAGGGTGTCGAACCCACAGGGAGATGAGTGTATTTTGTTTTGCTTTTAACTAATCTTTATTGGTTTACAGGTAACTAGTTAAATTGATTGATTGGTTGTCACGATTATAAACTAAAATTAAACTAAAGTGATCAGAGAGAGAAAGGTCTTAGAGCTTTGACTTCACCACAACCTTCATATTATGGTTAACTATTTTAACTCTAGGGATTTAACAAATTATATTTCAAATGAATTGAACTCAATAACATTTGTTCAATTCAGTTTTTAAAGAAAGATGTTTTATAAATTGCAGTTAACTATAACCTATTTGTGGTTAGCATGGACTATCCACCTACCTACTCTAACTACTTTAATTAATTTTGTAAACAATTCATCTTTCCTAAGCATAGACTATGAAAACATTCATTTATAAAAAGCATTGGAACACCATTACATGACCTCCATTCTTTTGTCCAGCAGGGCTCCGCCAGATATCGTCCAATAATAATGGGTTGAGAATAGAATACGAACAGTTATATCTAAAACAAGGTAATGACAATTCGAAAAGTATTTAAAACACTAAAATCCAATTGAGTTGTCTCAATTACTCATAGTCATGCAATCAGAAACATAATATATATTAAAAATAACCCAAAGTTTAAAAAATCAAACCATAGTACTAGATTGGGTTACATCAGTGCCCTAAGAGAGGAATTAGCTACTCATGACGATGCCGAATATCACTTGTGTTGTAGTCGTCTTCATCATCATGGACGACACCTCTCTTCTCAGGATCTTCACCCTCTAAGGTTATGGAAACCCTAAAAGCCGCCACCAGAATATCAGCCTTCTGAATAATACGAGAAAAAGGGAATTCTTTTATCAAGGCAAGTGCCTTTTTTTATAAAAGAAAATAAAGGTTTGGTGTGCTTTTAGGTCTTCTGGCCCATCTGGAGTGAAATACGACTTTGAAAAGAATAATCTCGTAGCTTTAAATCTAATTGTCATGGAAAGCTCAAGCTTAGGAAGTAGAGCTCGAGCTTTGAGGCTCAGGGTCGAGCTTTGAGAACAAGGCTCAAGCTTTAATGAATTATTGCTCGAGCTTTAAATGATGGTGCTCGATCTTCACTTTTGCACTTCGTCAAATTTTTTCAACTATTTTCCGAAACGTCTTTTCCTTCAACACTTAAAATATTTTGGGATTCTCTTATTTTAACATTGCTCGATCCAAGATTCATAGGGCTCGAGCTTTAGGTCCCAAGCTCAAGCTTTAGGTACTCAAGGCTCGAGCTTTAAATGATGGTGCTTGATCCTTGAGGTCTGGCACGAGGCCTTGGGATCTTGGTTCTTCCTTTAAAATCGACTCTTCAAATTCCGACGCCTTATGCTGGAGCTTGAAGGCCAAGGCTTGAGCACTCTGAGGTTAGGCTCGAGCACTACTGAGTAAGGCTCGAGCTCTGAAGGTACAAAGCTTGAGTTTCAATGCCTTGTTGATTTTTCTTCTTTTTCTTACAGGGCTCGAGCCTCAAGACTTAGGCTCAAGCTTCGGTTCTTGAATTCTTCCAAACTTCACCATTTAAGCTCTCGGCTTGCTTTGGATGACCAGCAATGACTCTGTAAGCTTTAATATCAGTCTTTTCATCATAAAGTCCTAGTTTTAACCATCTCTCTAGGAAAGTACCTATAAACACACATTAAACATAAATCAGTCTGACAATGGATAGAAGTATCACTTTAGGCCTTAACAAACATATATTTAGGGGCTTAAATATGTAATATCCAGCGCTCATCACACCCCTAAACTTACATATTGTTAGTCTCTTAGCAATACAGAACTAAAGAGCCGCTTTCATGGGAATCATGATTGGATTTAGCTTATGCAACAAGCCTTTAAACCCCTAGGTTGCCCCTAGTGGACGAGTTGTAGTCTCATGAGGGTTTTCGGTGATAGTACCCACAAACATCTCAAACAGTGTCTTAATTGCACAATAAGCTCATTCAAGCCTGTTTTCAAATCATAATATCCCTGCAGTTTGTCAATCAATCAAATATAGCAAGTACAACCAATCATATTAATCAGAAAAACTTCCAACTTCCAATTTTAATTTAGCAGCCATGGTCCCCATATGTCAGTTTAATCATTTATTCAACAATCTCAATCTCCAAAACTCTTTGAAAGTGATCTTACAATCAAACATGCGGCTTATCATCCATGCTTGCATTTATTCCTTGCCATTCCTCAATTCACAGGCTAACTTTTCAAATTCCAATTCCCAAGGCATTATTATTTTTTCTACAGGTATGCATTTGTCAAAAAGGATACTGTGCAATGTTCAAGTCTATTAAGCTCTCTATATCACCCAAGTAATGAACTTTCAGCCAATGACTCCCAGACCAGATGGTCTTAGGGCATTAAGTGATAAAGCACCCCTTCGGACCTAATTGTTCAAGTAATCTAGGTAACATAAACCCCTTATATAACGAACTTTCAGCAAATGACTCCCAGACCAGATGGTCTTAGGGCATTAGGTGTTAGAACACACCCCTAAGGACTTAATTGCTCAAGTAATCTAGGTACAGACCTGAACTCGACCCTTTTTTACTTCTTTTCTTCACTTTTTTTTTCTTTCTTTCATTCACATTGGTAAAGAATTTTTTTCATTTATTGCATACATACCTTTTCTTTCCTTTCTTTTACTCTTTTCTTTCTTCTTTTTTTTTTATTTTTTTAAATGCCTCGGTTATCAAAATTATCAAATCCACCTACTCATCTCAGTTTAACTCAAAACAAAACAAGACTTCTAGTTTTTACCCCACAGAATCACATATAGCTCAAATATCAACACAAGGATAAGATAGGCAAAAATCATATATATAATTGATCAGAATCAGTACAATGCTTTTAAATAATAGACTTAGGACAGAAATATAGCATAAAGAAATAAACCAAAATACAAAAAATCCAAAATACTACCCTAGTCTCCAAAAGTGCCTAACTAATAAACCAAAATGCAAAAAAGCCCTAGACAGCTAATCCATATAAGGTGGAGGAAGATCGGTAGAAGTAGAAGCAGCAACAGAGTATGGCGAAGAAGCTCAGCAAGAATGCTCTACTGCTCCATCAGCATTGCCTCAGCACTATCTGTCCATCCTGCAGCTCTACCACTTGGGAATGTAACTCTCGGATCTCAGCCTGAGAAGAACTCTCAGGCTGTGTTACAGGAACTGGCCTCCTCCTCGGTAGGGCTTCGCCATCAGAGGTATCCATCTCATCCTCTAAAGCCTCATCATTATTGTCATCCTCCTCCTCTACTACCGCCGCATCTACAGGATCGGTAGAAATAATAGTAGGTGGAGATGGATAAGGTGGTCCATCTAGCACATATGGCACCCTTCTAGCCTCAGCATCCAATCACCGGCAATCCTCCCTGATCTCATCATTTAGCCCCCACTCCCTGTATCTAATCTTGGGTATATGGCCCCAGACATTATTCCACTAAGTGAAATGATACTAAGACTGTAATTGTCACCTTATTTGAGAGTAATGGAACTCCCGAGATCTACATCAAGTGAGTAATGAGCCTGGGGAACTATAAGTGGTGTGTAGTAAAGCGTCTAGCCTCTCCCATCTCATCATAGAACCGTCGTAACTGTAAAAACATCAGTTGGGGTATGGACACCCAATAGCCAGCATGGAATGCATAGTGAGCATCCACCATCTCTATGCATCGCCCTATCTTATGTCCGATAGGGCGAGCATTGGCCATAAGGACCATATCTAAAAACCAAAATCGATGCGGTAGCTGTGACTTCCGCACTGTCTCTAGAGTGGTGGAATGTTTCCCCTAGCCAAGTGCTCTGACCATCACCTCTTTAGATAGGAAAGGGGGAATAGGTAGAAACTTCCCCTGAAGAGCTTTGGGGCATTTATGGTGGCAGCCCATAGCCCTCGCTATAGCCTCATAGTCCATTGTCAGAACTACTCCCTCGACAGTGGTTGTAAAATAATCCTCGCCATCGTCGGCGTCATCACCCACATATAGAACCAAACTACGATAAAACTCACACACCAGTCTACGATAGGCAATCTGTGCTAGATGCCGTAAGAATCCTGACAACTGATGAGCCCGTAGGGCCTCTACTACCCAGAATGTATATCTGTGCCGCTCAAAATTAGCCAGCACAAAATCCTTTTCCAGATGGATAGTGCTGCATCTCCAAGCACCTGCCAATGCCATAATTGAGGTCCAAACACATCGTTATCGCGGATGTCAAGGCATCTCTATAACAGCGTCCAAAGCCCCTACAATACCCCTCAACAACCGTCTAAGAAATCCCAAATCTGTGCTCCAAAGCTCGAGCCCTAAAGCCTATGGCTCGAGCTTTCCTCTGTGTAAGGCTTAAGCTTGATGTACCAAAGCTCGAGCTTGCTGCAAGCAATTGCTCGAGCCCAAAGATGAGAGGTCAAGCTTTTTGGGTTTCAACCGAAGCAAAACTCCTCTAAATGCTTCCAAATTCGTCCAAACTAAATCCAAATTAACCCCAAACTTCTCCTCAATTACGCAATAGCCCCAAACCTCCAATATTTGCACCTCGACCCTCCAAAAATACCCAAACCCATGTTCTTCAAATCCAAAAATAGATCTGGAATTTCTACAAGTTTGGATATTGATTCATGATTAGAGTTAAGATATTGATGATTAAATCTAGATTTTAGGAAATTTGGGCATGGTTTTGGGGTAAAATCTTGAGATATATATAGAATATATATACGTATATATACATATATATATCTATATAAAACTGAGAGAAATTGAGATTAGATCTTACCTTTGGATGCAGGATTTGGAGCTTGAAACAGTGGAGATGAAGAATTTGAAGAGATTGGAGAGATTGGGAGAGAAATAAGGCTAAAATAAGTGAAGGCACAAGGGTTTCAATCTCGGCATAAGGGTTTCAATATATTTTAAAGTACTAGAGCTCGAGCCCTAGGCTTAAGACTCAAGTTTAGCCACTGAAAACCCTAAAGTTAGTGATGCAGAATGGCTCGAGCTTAGCGTATGCAAGCTCGAGCTTCGGATAGCTGAGGCTCGAGCTTCGGATAGCTGAGGCTCGAGCTTCAGAATGAAAGCTCGAGCTTTGAGGACAAATTTTTGCATTTTTCTATTTTTTCAATTTTTATTTCTTTTTCTTAAAAAACCTAAACCTAAACTAAGCTAGAAATAAAATAACAATAAAAATAACTAAAACCTAAAAATAAAGCAAAAATAAAAATAAAAAGAAACTACAATACAACATACAAATGCTAAGTTTAACGTCGATAACTCGACAACATGCTAAGTTTAACATTGATAGCTCGATGAAAACTGACCTCTCTAGTCCAAGTAAATAGGATCATGAAGTTCTACTGCCTCCACTATGCCTCTTTGCACACTACCCTCTATGTAGGGTTTAAGTCTCTGTCCATTGACTTTGGACACTTGTCCAGTTTTACAATCTTGTATCTCTATTGCACCATAAGGTGGAATAGAAATAATCATATATGGACCCTCCTAACGTGACTTTAGCTTTCCAGGGAAAAGTTTCAGTCATGTATTAAATAGCCAAACCTTCTTCCTGGGCTTAAAAGTCTTACGCAAGATATGCTTGTCATGAAATGCCTTAGTCTTTGATTTATAAACCTTAACATTCTCATAAGCATCATTACGTAATTCTTCGAGCTCAGTTAATTGAAGCTTCTTATTAGAAACAGCAGAGTTCATATCAAAATTGAGCTTTTTTATGGCCCAGAAAGCTCTGTGTTCTAACTCTATAGGAAGATGGCACCCTTTACCATAGACAAGACGGTAAGGTGACATACCAATTAGGGTCTTAAAAGCTATTCGGTAAGCCCACAAAGCATCATTTAGTCTGAATGACCAATCCTTACGATCTGGCTTAACTGTTTTTTCAAGAATTCTCTTAATCTCATGATTAGATATTTCAACTTGGCCACTTGTTTAGGAATGATAGGGAGTAGCAACTTTATGAGTGATGGAGTATTTTTGTACCAAAGTACAAAAATACCTATTACATAAGTAAGCATCCCTATCACTAATAATAGCTCGTGGCATACCAAATCGATTAAAAATGTTCGTTTGAATGAACTCAACCACGACTACGTGATCGGCGATTTTAGTAGCCACTGCTTTAACCCATTTAGACACATAATCAACAGCCACAAGAATATATTCATTTTTATTTGACTAAACAAAAGGACCCATGAAATCAATACCCCGTACATCAAGAACCTCAATGCCTAAGATCGGAATTAAAGGCATCATATTTCTTCTGGAAATTGATCCTAACTGCTGACATCGAAGGCATGACCTACAGAACAAATATGAATCCTGAAAGAGTGAAGGCCAAAAGAAACTACACTGAAGAATTTTAGTTGCAGTTTTCTTTCCAAGCCAAACTGTGACAGAAGGTCACAATACTATGAAACTCACTCCCATGAACACATCTACGAATGATTTGATCAGCATAATACTTGAAGAGCTTGGGATCTTCCCAATAGTATATCTTAATCTAAGAGAAAAATTAATCTTTTTCCTGCTTTGACCAAGATAATGGAATTTTGCCAAATAGCTGACTAAGGCAAATTCATGTGAGAAACCCCAAATAGCTGTTCATCCAGAAAGGAATCATAAGCTGGAAGTGAAGTTGAGGTATCCTTAATCAAAATTCTAGAAAGATGGTCAGCTACCACATTCTCTGACGCTTTCTTATCCCAGATTTTGTAATCAAATTCTTGAAACAATAGGATCCATCGAATCAAACGAGGTTCGGTTGCCTTTTTGGAGAGAAGATGTCACAAAGCAGAATGATCAGAATAAACCACTACTTTGGAACCCAACAGATAAGATCTAAATTTCTCTAAAGCAAAGATAACTGTAAGCAACTCTTTTTCAGTAGTGGTATAATTCAATTGTGCATCTGAAAGAGTTTTGCTCGCATAATAGATAACATGAGGAAGTTTATCTACTCGTTGGCCCAAGACAGCACCCATAGCATAATCAAATGCGTTACACATGATCTCAAATGGAAGAGCCCAATTTGGAGGATTCATGATATGTCCTAAAACAATCCCCTATTGAACCATAAAATGGCTCTTCTAGCTCCCAACTAAGAATAAGATTAGTTTCCCTACAACGCAAAAGCACTAGGGACAGATGTTGGAGATAGTTTTTGAATGTGGACCCTAAAACAGAGAAGTCATCCATAAAGACCTTAAGAAACTTTTCAACCATGTCTGAAAAGATTGACATCATACACCTCTGGAATGTTACACAATCTGAAAGGCATCCTTCTATATGCAACTTGTACCGAATGGACAAGTGAAAATAGTTTTCTCTTGACCCTTAGGATTAGTGGCCACCTGATTATAGCTGGAATATCCATCTATGAGGCAATAATAGCTCTGGCTAGCCAACTATTCTAAGATCTGATCAATGAATGGTAATGGAAAATGATCCTTTCTAGGGAAGTTGAGTTTTCGGTAATCAATACACACACGCCATCCAGTGGTGGTGCGTTGTGAAACTAATTCTCCCTCAGAATTCTCAACTACTGTAATACTTGACTTTGTAGGTACTACCTGAGTAAGACTCGCCCACTTTCTATCAGAGATGGGGTAGATTATTCCCGCATCTAGCAACTTTACAATTTCCTTCATAACCACTCCTTCATATTATGATTCAATCTTCTTTGGAGTTCCCGAGATGTTAGGGAATCCTCCTCTAAATGAATCTGATGTATACAAATTGCTCAAGAACTTTTAAGAGACTACTTTCTTATGAACTTGTAAGATTGGAAGTAATGATCACCGGGAGGGTGTCATTTAAACCCAAGAAAGTATACTTGAGCTTGTCCGGTAGTGGCTTAAGCTCAAGCTTAGGTGGAGACTCTAAAGAAGGAATAGGCAGAGTTCTAAAAAGTGGAGGAAGAGGCTCAAGTCTAGATTTCTATTGAGGAAAATATGTGATAGGAGTGGAGTTGAGTAAGAAATCGTCTATTTTGTGTTGTGTGCATAACAGGTATACACTATACAATCAAATATAAAAATCCCTGGGATGTTTTATGAATTTGGAATAGAACTATGGTGTAGGGGGTTTGTTATTGAGAATACTAAAACTGAAAAGGAATTTAAGAATTTTTATAGTATGGAATCAAAGTCGAAATAGAATCATGATCTAAAGGTATCTATTAACCATAGTTTTAAAAACCTAGACCTATCAATCAGTTGATTTGTTCTAATTTATTGATTTAATCCAATATGAACTAAATATAAAAAGAAGGGAACATCGTCTTCGCAAACATGAATAGAATTGTTTTTAACAGTTTTTCACAAGAAAAAAAATTTTAGCTATTGAAGATTCGATATCGAAGTCCTCATAATTGAAGTGATTCAGACAAGCTTCTAAAGGATCCTTGGATAAAATAGTTGGGAGTGATTCCTTAACCAATTCATCAATAACATCAAGGAAGAAACATTCACTATCATCATGGGGATGATAAATAGCATTAAAGATGTTCATCTTGACTTTCATATTTCCAAAAGATAAATCCATGGTTCCAGTCCTACAGTTAATGCAAGCATTCGCTGTGGCTAGAAAAGGATGCCCAAGAATGACTGGAATATACTTTTTGGAATCGTGGATCAGTTCTATATCAAGAACTAAGAAATCGACCGAAAAAAAGAACTTGTCCACCTTTATGAGTACATCTTCAACAGTACCTCGCAGCTGTCTGACAGAATAGTCAGCAAGCTGTAGAACAACCAACATAGGTTTTAACTCTCCCAAACCTAACTTCTCAAACACTAAGTAAGGAATAAGATTCACACTTAATCTAAGATCAAGAAGTGCTTGCTCTATCAAATTGTTTCTAATGATGCAAGAAATTGTAGGAGCACCAGGATCTTTAACCTTTAGAGTAGTGTTGTACTTAAGAATAGCACTGACTTTCTCGGTGAGACAAATTTTCTTAGGAACTTGGCTTTTGGATTTTCTTTTGAGAGTGCACAAGTCCTTTAAAAATTTGGAGTAGGCTGGAATTTGCTTTATAGCATCAAGTAGAGGATGATTGATTTTAACCTGTTTAAAGACCTCCATCATATCATAAATTTTCTCCCCTTGCTTACCAAAGTAGGAGGGTTCCTTGAGATGTTCAGGATAAGGCGCTCTTGGCTCATAAGCTGTCTCAAGGTTGGGAGTAGATGAAGAAGTGACTCCACCTTCAATTCCTGTGGTGGATTGTGGAATAGAGTTTGAGGAAACATCCCTGGGAGGTGGATTATGAATGATAGGAACAATGGGAACCCTACGCCTCTCTTTTTCTTCTTGTCCTTTTTCAACTTGATTATCAACCACTTTACCACTCCTTAATGTAGTAATAGCCTAAACTTACTCATGATGAATACCTGAGGAATTGGTTTCATCAATCATGTAAGTCTGCCCTTTCGGGTTGGCTATTGGCTGACTAGGCAACTTTTCATCCTCTCTTCAAGATAGAGTACTCGTTATTTGGCCCAACTTGTGCCTCTAGCTTTCCTATGGCTTGTGAATGAGAATTAAGAAGTTGGGTATTGGCTTTAAAATCAACAAGAGCATTGAGTACTTGATCCTCAAAAGCAGAATTTCTGGGAGGAGGTGGAAGTTAGGAATTTGAGTGGGTTGATTCCTAAATTGAGGTGGACGATAAATAGCTGATTGATTGAAAGAATTATTTTGTGGCATAGGATTAGATGAATTTTGGTACTGTCCCTGTGATTGAGGAATAGTGGCTCCTTGAATTTGATTATGCCATGATAGATTTGGATGATCTCTCCAACCAGGATTATATGTAAAAGCATATGGATTATAAGCTGGTCTAGAGAATGCAGCATTCACTTGCTCCTATGGGATCTCAGATGACTGTCCCATCATAGGGCAAGTGTCAGCAAAATGGGAAGGATTAGTACAGATTGAACAAACTTCCTTTGGCAAGGTAGTTTGTGGATTAGCAATAGTTTCATAGCCAAATGATAAGACTTGATCAAATCTATGGTTCAATGCTTCTATTTGAGCAGCTAACTCACTAGATTTGTCTACCTCATATATTTTTTTCAACCTTATGTATTCTAGGTGAAGACCTAGACCTAGAGGAAGAAGAACGTTGCATTGAATTTTCACTTAGGGCCTCAAATATTTCCCAAGCGTCAGCCGGACTCTTACGCAAAAAAGCTCCATTACTGGATGCATCAACCATGTTCCTATGAGAATCAGAAAGACCATTATAGAAAATCTGTACAGAGTGCCATTTAATAATATCATGGTGTAAACACTTTCTTATAAGATCATTATAACTGTTCTCCCGGGTTTTGGGAAAATGCCATGATATCTCTTCTCATTTGAGAAGTTTTTCCCACTATGTAATACTTTTTCAAGAACTCTTGTTGCAACATATCCCATATAGATATGGAATTTGTTGGAAGGGACTGGAACAAAGTTCTTTCTTGGTCCTTGAGAGAGAATTTGAAAAGTCGCATCCTGAATGAATCATTGGTAAGAGTGGTCAAGTTAGTAGTCAAATACAATTCCAAAAATACATCCAAGTGTGTATAAGGATCCTTTGTTACAAACCCATGGAAGGTAGGAAGCATTTGAATTATAGCCGGCTTGATCTCATAATGGGTTTCATCAGCATCAGGAATTACAAAGCAAGAAGGGGAAGTGTATGTGGTTGGAATAAAATGATGCCTCAATTGTGGTTATGGAGGAACAGGTGGCACCCGTTCTCCATTACCATTACCATTACCATTGTCATTACCCGATGCATCACAATTATCAGCCATGTTATTAGAGAAACTTCTTATTTAATTTAAATGTTTTTTAAGTTTTCTTAATTGACTAAGAGTTCTCTCTATTTCAGGATCATGCACTAAAGGTTTTAACTGAGTAAGGCGAGTTACCATGCACTAATTCCACTAACCCTAATAGTAAAAAAAATAAAGTTTTCCAAGTAAAAGAAAACAGCAAAAACTCACAGAAGGTTTTATAAACCGAAGCTTTTTATCCTTTAAGCGTCTTTGTTCTCACTGTACTTTCCTGCACTTGAAAAGAAAAAGAATCAAGGTGAGATATCAGAAAGTCCAAACACTGGTAAACCAAAAATAAAACTAATTAAAAACTAAACTAATAAACAAATCTCCCCTGTAACGGCGCCTAAAATTGTTGTGTCAGTTTTTAATTCAATAATAAATAACTACTCGCAATAGCACGAATCTTTGTATGATAGTACTATAGAGAGGGTGTCGAACCCATAGGGAGATGAGTGTATTTTATTTTGCTTTTAACTAATCTTTATTGGTTTACAGGTAACTAGTTGAATTGATTGATTGGTTGTCACGATTATAAACAAAAATTAAAATTAAAATTAAACTAAAGTGATCAGAGAGAGAAAGGTCTTAGGACTTCACCACAACCTTCATACTATAGTTAACTATTTCAACTCTAGGGATTTAACAAATTGTATTTCAAATGAATTGAACTGAATAACATTCGTTCAATTCAATTTTTAAAGAAAGATGTTTTATAAATTGCAGTTAACTATAACCTATTTGCGGTTAGCATAGACTATCCGCTTACCTATTCTAACTACTTTAACTAATTTTATAAACGATCCATCTTTCCTAAGCATAGACTATGAAAACATTCATTTATAAAAAACATTAGAACACCATTACATGACCTCCATTCTTATATCCGGCAGGGCTCCGCTAGATACCGTCCAATATTTAAGGGTTGAGAATAGAATATGAATAGTTATATCTAAGACAAGGTAATAACAATTCAAAAACTATTTAAAACATTAAAATCCAATTGAGTTGTCTCAATTGCTCATAGTCATGTAATCAGAAACATAATATATATTAAAATAACCCAGAGTTAAAATAATCAAACCATAGTACTAGATTGGGTTACATCAGTACCCTAAGAGAGGAATTAGCTACTCATGATGGTGCTGGATATCATCTGTGTTGTAGTCATCTTCATCGTCACGGACGACACTTTTCTTCTTAGGATCTTCACCTTCTAAGTTATGGAAACCCTAAAAGCAGCCACCACAGTATAAACCTTATGAATAATATGAGAAAAAATGACTTCTTTTATCAAAGCCTGTGCCTTCTTTTATAGAAAAAAATAAAGGTTTAGTTGGCTTTTAGGTTTTCTGGCCCATCTGGAGTGAAATACGACTTTGAAAAGAACAATCTCGTAACTTTAAATCTAATCTGTCATGGAAGGCTCAAGCTTATGAAGTAGAGATCGAGCTTTGAGGCTTAGGCTTGAGCTTTGAGAACAAGGCTTGAGCTCCAATGAATTATTGCTTGAGCTTCAAAGGATGGTGCTCGATCTTCACTTTTGCACTTAGTCAAATTTTTTTAATTATTTTCCTAAGAGTCTTTTCCTTCAACACTTAGAATATTTTGGGATTCTCTACTTTTAACATTGCTCGATCAATGCTTCATAGGGCTCGAGCTTTAGGTCCCAAGCTCAAGCTTTAGGTACTCAAGGGTCGAGCTATAAATGATGTTGTTCGATCCTTGAGGTCGGGCACGAGGCCCTAGGAGCTTGGTTCTTCCTTTAAAATTAACTCTTCAAATTCCAACGCCTTATGCTCGAGCTTGAAGGCCAAAGCTCGAGCACCCTGAGGTTAAGCTCGAGCACCACTGAGTAGGGCTCGAGCTCTGAAGGTACAAGGCTCGAGTTTCAATGCCTGGTTGATTCTTCTTCTAATTCTTGCAGCGCTCAAGCCTCAGGACTTAGGCTCGAGCTTTGATTCTTGAATTCTTCTAAACTTCACCATTTAAGCTTTCGACTTACTTTGGATGATCGGCAACGACTCTGTAAGCTTCGATATCAGTCTTTTCATCATAAAGTCCTGGTTTTAACCATTTCTCTGGGAAAGTACCTATAAATACACGTTAAACATAAATCAGTCTAACAATGGATAGAAGTATCTGTCGTGACCCATGTTTTTCAACCTGGTGCATCAATGATGACCTGAAAGTTAATCCGATAACGGATTCGAAATGCTGAAGCAAAAGATAAAACCATAGTCCTTTAAGATATAAATCATCTCTAAGGCACCAATGTGACATTCCATGAAGTCACGGAACTTAAGGAGAGCGAAAGAGGAAACTAGAGTTAAAACGAGTAAAATCCGTTAATAGAGGGCAAAATGGTCAATTCACAATTGAGAAGAGAAAATTGACTCTAACCAAGTCAAACAAGGTGAATACAACCTAATGTAATCATTTCACAACATTCCAAGAGGTTCTAAGAACTTTGGACAAGAATCCCACAAAATGTCCTTTCCCGGTTTAAGCGAAAACTGACACTACCTCACTAAAATATTAATAACTCCCATTTTGATTGAAATCTGAGAATAGCATAGGTACCATTGGAAAGCTGACTCAAAATCCTTGAGTTTAGGCTAAAGAATCACCCCATTTGGATTGGGAATGAAGGAGTTATGACCTTTTGATGTTGGAACTTCAGTGTTGAAACATAACAAAGGAGCTATGCATGTTTAAGCTATTTCGGTCGACCGAAATAGAGTTTCGGTCGACTGAACTAGACAAAAACTTTTCTAAAATTATAATTTTAAGGAGTCTTTGGTTTGGTAGACCGAATTGAAACCATTAGTCGACCGAAATAGGCCATCGGTCGACCGAAATCGCCCTGAATAGCAAAAATGGCTATTGGAATGTACACTTTACTGTGCAATGATGTTACCAAATGCCATCAGTCGACTGAACACCAAAACACCTTAAAAAGCTGCTGTAAGGCCTGCTACATGCCCAAAGTGTTAAGGTTCAACCCATGCTTTGAATCCCATGACGATTTGGTTCAAAAATGAAATTTTAAAACTAATTTTCAATAAGATTTTAATATGTGAACATGTCAACATGCTATATATGCAATACTGGATGTAAAACAATGGTTCATGGCCTTATACAT
This sequence comes from Cornus florida, assembly GCF_030987335.1. Taxonomy (NCBI): domain Eukaryota; kingdom Viridiplantae; phylum Streptophyta; class Magnoliopsida; order Cornales; family Cornaceae; genus Cornus; species Cornus florida. The sequence continues at coordinate 71,917,432 of NW_026775577.1, forward strand.
GCTAATTATGAGAAATTCATATGTCAAACCACCAAAGTTGGTTAAAATGTCCTTTTTGAAGGAAAAGTTGATACCAAATGAATATAAGAACTAAAGTGAACATGCTTAGCCACTGGCCTCATTACATATATGCTTGTAATATCAAAAGTAAACACTTAAGTATCATTACATATCAAAGTAGCTACATTAGCTTCTAAAATACCATACACCCATGATATATAAAATATAACTTCAAAAGTAAAGCATGCTAAACACTTGCATGTCAATATACAAAAATGTTCCAAATTGGTCATTAGCCTCTAAGGATGATGAGCATCCAAGAACATAGTCTCCTTACCTAAAAAACATCCCAAACCACTAGGGTGAGTAATCAAGTTACTCGTAGGAAGAAGCATATGTGTATACCCTAAAGTTTTAATATCATTGCAAGATCAATATAGACAAATACAAGGGAGCATTCCACTTAACGTCTATGTTTAGGGTGTTCTAAGGGATTATCTTAAGCTAACTTAAATATCTCTTAGTAACACATATCAATATCAATGTACTTAACAACATCAATTCGCCAATAACAAAAATCATAAGTTACAATTAAGCATTGGTTGTCAACTTGAAATTTAATGCGAAATCAATTAGTGGAATACTTGGACATCACGTCTCAGACTAAACCAAGATCAAAATGGTTATTCCGAGCATTAACCCGCTGGGAAGACCACCCTAGTACACAATATCTCAATTGGGGAGAACTCATACCTCCCGCACTAGAGCCAAACTCTAGCCATATCACTTGTAACAATGTCCTAAGATAATCCAAAATCACAATCAAGGTCAAAACTCAAACACTATAATTAAGGCATATAAACCACCTTCCATGCACAAGTATTTTGAAACCACACAAACCATGTCTTAGGGTTCCAAGTCTAAAATGGCATACCAAATGACAAGTCCTCATCTTGATATTTTGTACTATATAATACCACAAACTTATTAATTTAAATCATGTCTCAACAATAAGCTACATATACTAGATTACAACATTATAGTATTAAGTTTCTAAAATAATCACAATTGTCTTCAACAAGATCATAAAATTATCACCACCATAAATATAGTAATTCAGGTCAATAAGAATTGTATATAACATTAATAATTTTACAAAGAATTCTATATCACTACACATGTGAAAATACTAGAATTTAGCATACTATTAAATTATATAATCTTTCTACACATGGTTTATACATATTATACATTCTTAAATCAATAAACCCCAAGTCAAGAAGTGAGGGTTTCCTATAATATGCAAATCTATCATATTAAAAGAATGTACACAATATATATTAAACTCCAAGGATTATTAAACACTTAAAAAATAAACATACTACCACCCCTGCCTCAATAGAGAATTGAATCTCTACAATCCAAGCTACCAAGCTCAAAATGGAAAACAAGTCTAGGGTTAATGAAGAGGAGAGTGAGGAGAAACTTTTGTGTTCCAAGGTTTTAAGTCTATGGTGAATGGAAGGATGCCAAAAGTGAGGTCAAAGCTCTAAGCTAAGATTTTCCTTCAATGGTGGCTAGGTTAGGGTTCTTAGAGAATAAATGCAAATGAAAGGGATAAAGTGAAAATGGTGAGTGGAGGATTTAGTATTCATCCACTCACTATGTGTTCTTACACTACCTCTCACACACACACAATGCAAGACTTATTTTGGTGCCTACACTTGTCACGAATCAATGGCTCCTTCCTAGGCTTAATTTTAAGCCTACACTTGTCAACCATCTAAGCCAACAAGTGCTCCTATCCTAGGCCAACAAGTGGGTGAATCTCCACCCTCCAAATGTCAAGAGATCATGCTCCCAAGTCACTCCACCCCAATGCCAACAAGTGGCTCCATGAGAATGTGACACTTGTCACATTTTCCAAAAATTGCAAAAAGGTCATTTCTCAAAATATCGTACAAATTAAATTGTAAAAAGGTTCCTCAGACGAAAAATAATTAGTTTTCATAATTACACAAAAAAAAACCCCAAAAATAAAGAATAATTACAAGAAAGTATGCATCCATGCCCTTTATAAAAAGTAAGCAATTAGAATACATTTTCTACAAAAGTAAAAATACAAATGTCATGGAAATCAAATATCATGAATGCATGTAAAACCAGAATCAAATCCGAGCACTGAAAGTGAGGTTATGGAAGGAAAAATGATAAACGGGAAAAAGATGAAAAAAGAAAATCACCGAAAAAGGAAAAAGGAGGAAAAAGACGGGGTCATTACAACCTACCCTCCTTAAAAGGATTTTGTTCCCGAAATCGAGTCGTACCTGAAAGAGATAAAAAATTGGGATACCGAGAGCGAACCTCCTATTTGAGCTCCCAGGTAGCCTCCTCAACCCCGTGATGTCTCCATAAGACCTTAACCAACGGAATGGTCTTGGTCCGCAAGACCTGCTCCCGTGAATCAAGAATCTGGACTGGACCCTCCTCGTAGGTCACATCCTTATCAACACAACATCTGTCCACCGTAAAACATGCGATGGATCTGGCTCGTACTTCCTCAACATAGACATGTGAAAGACGTTATGAACCCTATCCAGGTCTATCGGCAATGCGAAACGATAAGCAACTTCACCGACGAGCTCCAAAATCTAAAATGGTCTAATGAACCTAGGAAATAACTTACCCATTTGCCAAAATCTCAGAATTCCCTTCTGGAGGGAAATCTTGAGAAAAATGTGGTCCCCTACCTCAAAAGACAAGGATATCCTCCTTTTGTTAGCATAACTCTTCTGCCTACTCTGAGCTGTAGCCAACTGCTGCCGAATCAACTTAATCTTTTCTGTAGTCTCAAAGACTATATCGGGACCCAAGGCGACTGTATCACCCACCTCGGCCCAACATACTACAGATCTGCAAGGTCTGCCATACAACGCCTCAAAAGGTGCCATTCCAGTACTGGTCTGGTAACTGTTGTTATAGGTAAACTCCACCAAAGGTAAGTAGTCTTCCCAACTACCCCCAAAATCTAAAATGCAAACTCGTAGCATATCCTCCAATATCTGAATGGTACGCTCCGACTGACCATCAGTCTGAGGATGGAATGCCGTGCTGAAATGAAGTCCCCTGTCAAGAGCCTCCTGAAAACTCTGCCAAAAGTGAGACGTGAACCTGGGATCCCTATCCGAAATAATAGATACAAGAACCCCGTGAAGCTTGACAATTTACCCCACATAAAATCCACTAAGTCTCTCTGCATCATCTATCACTGCCATAGGCAAAAAGTGAGCCGTCTTAGTCAATCTGTCAACAATGACCCAAACGGCATCATTCCTTACCTTAGATCTCGGAAGTCCCGTCATGAAATCCATAGTGATGTGCTCCCACTTCCACTTTGCCACTGGTAATGGTTGCAACAACCCTGCCGGTCTCTGATGCTTTGCCTTCACTTGCTGACAAGTAAGGCATTTAGCCACGAACTAAGAAATATCCCGTTTCATGCCTTTCCACCAAAACTACCGTCGCAGATTGTGATACATCTTCGTACCACCTGGATGAACTATGAGTCGAGAATGGTGAAAATCCTAAAGAACGTCTTCACGACAAGACAAGGGCACAAACATCTCCCCTTGTACCTGAGACCACTATCTGAATGTAAGGTCCGACTCTCTACATTCTCGCCACCTGTAATTCGATCGTGGATGGACTTCATCTCCCCATCCTCCTGTTGTGCCTCAATAACTTTGCTAACAAGAGCCGCTTGAGCCACAAGGCTAAACAAAAATAGCCGATGAAACATCCTCATACAACTACAAACCAAGATCTGCAAGCTCTTCTAGCATCTTCCACCTGTGAATGGAAATGCTTACAAGAGTACCTCGTGACTTCTTACTCAATGCATCGGCCACCACATTAGCCTTTCTGGGATGATACTGTAACTCAAAGTCGTAGTCCTCCATGAACTCAACCCATTTGCGCTGTCTGAAGTTCAAATCCTTCTAAGAGAAGAGATACTTGAGACTTTTGTGATCGGAGAAAACCTCAAACTTCTCCCCATACAAATAATGTCTCCACCCTTTCAGGGTAAAGATAATAACTGCCAACTCCAAATCATGTGTTGGATAGTTTAACTCATGAGTCTTCAACTGTCGAGACCCATAAGTAACCACCCGCTCTATCTGCATCAAGACACAACCCAATCCTTCTCGCGAAGCATCACAATAGACCATGTAACCCAAACCACGTTCAGGTATGATCAAAACTAGAGCTGATGTCAATCTGACCTTCAACTCCTAAAAAGTAAAATCACAAGCCTCATTCTATATGAACTTGACTCCCTTGTGAGTAAGTTGAGTCATAAGTGCTGCTAAATAAGAGAAATCCCGAACAAACCTCCTGTAATTGCCGGCTAGGCCAAGAAAGCTTCGAACCTCAAACACTATCTTTGGACGCTCCTAATCCATCACAGACTCAATCTTTGATTGATCCACTATAACACCGCTCTTTGACACGACATGTCCATGGAGCTTCACTTCCAGTAGCCAAAATTCGTATTTCTCGAACTTGGCATACAACTGATTATCCCTAAAGATTTACAACACCATCCTCAAATGATACTCATGCTCCTGTACCAAAGCTAAATATACGAGAATGTCATCAACGAACACCACCACAAATCTATCAAGATAGTCACTGAACATACGATTCATTAAATCCATGAAAGCTGCTGGAGCATTGGTTAAACCAAATGGCATCACCAAAAACTCATAATGGCCATACCGTGTATGAAAAGCGGTATTGGATATATGCTCATCCTTAACCCTCAACTGATAGTAACCTAATCTCAAATCAATCTTCGAAAAGTATGTCGTTCCCTTTAACTGATCAAACAAGTCATCAATCCTAGGCAAAGGATACCTGTTCTTAATCATAGCATGATTTAACTTGTGATAATTGATGCAAAGTCTCAAAGGCCCATCCTTCTTCTTTGCAAAAAGAACCGGTGTTCCCCATAGTGAAACACTAGCACGAATAAAGCCCTTAGCTTTTAAATCATCCAATTGACCCTTCAACTCATCAAGCTCTGCCGGTACCATACGGTACGGTGCCATAGAGATGGGCACTGTACCGGGAATGACATCAATAGCAAAAACAACTTCCCTTAAAGGAGGTAACTCTGTCAGTTCCTCTAGAAAGACATCAAAAAAATCCTCAACAACTGCCGTAAGAACCCGGCCCAAACTGCTATCCTCATCAACTAGCAAACTAGCCAGGTAGGATCTGTTACGACTCCAGTCACCAATGCTGAAAACCATCACCGGGTGGGAATTGCTCTGATCTCCCACAAAATGGAAACAATCTCCCTTGGGAGTGTAAACGAACACCCTCCCGCAGAAGTAATCAATCATAGCCCGAATGAATGACAACCAATCTATCCCAAGAATGACGTTAAAGCCCGTCATGTCAAGAACAACGAAATCAAACTCTAAGGTCCACCCAGCTATCTTAATAGCACAACTCTGACAAACACGATCCAAAGACACTGGACCACCAACTGGTGTGTCAACAAAAAGAAGACTATCCCGAAGTGTGACTTCCAGACCCAATGAATGTGCAAATGATACAGAAATGAAAGAATGTGATGCACCTGTGCCAACAAGAACCCATGCCTAAGAACTGAAAATTGAAAAGATACCTCTAACTGAAGAGGTTCTTATGGAAGCATCTGCCTGTGGAAGAGCGTATGCTCGTCCCTGAGTCCCTGAGCCCTGCTGTGAACTGCCCTGATAGCTTGACTGATGCGCAGAAGCAGTAGGTGTAGAACCCTTGGCTAGATAAGTGCTAATTGGCACCACTGGCTGTGGTGCCCGAGGAACTCTGAAACCAGACTGAACCACTACAGACTGTGCCAGTACCATCTGTGAATCTGTGCCACTACGTGACTTATTCAATAACCTTGGACAATCCTTCTTGAGATGACCTAGTCGCTTACAATAGAAGCAAACTCCCTACCCTATTTTTGTAGAAACTGAATCTGTGCCTGTGCCCAAAGCTGTGGGCAGTGAGGCTTGATATGCCCCGACTGCTGACAATGGTAACAAACCACTCCCTAGGTTAATCCCAAAGATACAGGAACTATGGGTGCAGAACGATTCTACTGTGATGCCCCCTGTGAGTGAGTATTGTTCCCTACCTTGGCCTTCTTCCACTAACACCCGAAAGATGATGGATTATCTCCGCGAGGCTGCTTATGTGAACCCCTGATTCGTAACTAATCCCGTTCCTCTGCTTCAGTTAGCATAACCTTCTGGACCACTTCTCTGTAAGTCCTTAAATCAAGAATTGAGACCCGTGGCCTGATGTTAAGATGTTATCCATCCTGAAATTTCATTACCCAGGCCTCATCTATCGCTACCATATCCTTGGTATAACGAGAGAGAGAAGTAAATCGTGTCTCATACTCAATGACACTCATAGTGCCCTGATAGAGACCTGCGAACTGTGTCCTCATCTCCTACCTCATAGCCCTAGGAAAGAAGCACTCGAAGAACAAATCTCTGAACTTGTTCCAAGTCATCAACTCAACATTGTGGACATTGGTCATAAACCTCCACCAAATATCTGCATATCCCATGAACATAGAGGCTGTCAAAGAAATCCTCAACCTATCTGTAGGCACCACCATACTGTCCAACTTGCGAACCATAAGGTCGAACCAAGCTTCTCAGACTAACGGATCTAAACTCCCTGCAAATGCATCAATCTTAACCCTCTGTAGTTGCATAAAGTACTCTAGTGCCTCATTAACTAACGGTGCCGGCGCCGGTGCAGGAAAATCTATCCCTACCACCTGCCTGCATATCAACTCCTGTAAGGATTCAGCAATCCCCTGATTGATTCCCTGAACCACTCGTTCCTCGTAAGTCGGTGCCCATGGCGGATTAGCATCCACGTCACGAACTGGAATCCCAGGCCTCCCCGGACCCCTCGTGAACTTGGTATCAGCCACCTGCTCCTTAGTACCCTGACGTAAAGACTCTCCACATGTGATAACTATGGTACTAAATGTGCAAAAGAAGGGAGTTCAACAATAACACAAGTTATTATGACCGAGTGCAACTCACACTATGAATGCACGAAACACAAAGCAAGATAAGGTATACAACATACTGTTATGCTAAAGTAATCAAAGAAAGCCATGTAAACAGTTAAGCACTTAAGCAAGCAAGCATACATGTCAAACAAGGATGTTTTTAAACATATAAGCATATAAGCCTAAAGACATGTCATACTACCAAGCGTGTTATAACGAAAAACATAAACATGTTATAAAGCCAAAACATGTTATCAAAATCATGTGAATATGTCAAAGTAGATCAACAAAAGCGTGATATGCACCCAAAACCCGTCATCCTAAGGTATTCAAACCTAGGAGCTCTGATACCACTTGTCGTGACCCATGTTTTTCAACCCGTGCGCAGTGATGACCCAAAAATTAATCGGATAACGGATTCGAAATGCGGAAGAAAAAGATAAAACCATAGTCCTTTGAGATATAAATCATGTCTAAGGCACCAATGTGACATTCCATGATGTCACGGAACTTAAGAAGAGCGAAAGAGGAAACTAGAGTTAAAATGGGCAAAATCCGTTAATGGAGGGCAAAATGGTCAAATCACAATTGAGAAGAGAAAATTGACTCTAAACAAGTCAAACAAGATGAATACAACCTAATTTAATCATTTCACAACATTCCAACAGGTTTTAAGAACTTTGGACAAGAATCCAACAAAATGCCCTTTCCCGGTGTAAGTGAAAACTGACACTACATCACTAAAACATGAATAACTCCCACTGTGATTGGAATCTAAGAATGGTGTAGGTACCATTGGAAAGCTAACAAAAAATCCTTGAGTTTAGGCTTAAGAATCACCCTATTTGGATTAGGAATGAAGGAGTTATAACCTTTCGAAGTTGGAACTTCAGTGTTGAAACACAACAAAGGAGTTGTGCATGCTCGAGCTATTTCGGTTAACCAAAATAGAGTTTCAGTCAACCAAACTAGACAGAAAATTTTCTAAAATTATAATTTTAATGAGTCGTTGGTTTGGCAGACTGAATTGAACCATCGGTCGACCAAAATAGGCCATCGGTTGACCGAAATGGCCCTGAATAACAAAAATGGCTACTGGAATGTACACTTTACTGTGCAATGATGTTACCAAATGCCATCGGTCGACCAAACACTGATACACCTCAAAAAGCTGTTGTAAGGCCTGCTACATGCCCAAAGTGTTAAGGTTCAACCCATGTTTTGAATCCCATGATGATTTGGTTCAAAAATGAAAATTTAAAACTAATTTTCAATAAGATTTTAATATTTGAACATGTCAACAAGCTTTATATGCAATACTGGATGTAAAATAATGATTCATGGCCTCATACATGCTAATTTCGAGAAATTCACATGTCAAACCACCAAAGTTGGTTAAAATGCCCTTTCTGAAACCAAAGTTGATACCAAATGAATATAAGTACTAAAGTGAACATGCTTGGCCATTGGCCTCATTACATATATGCTTGTAATATCAAAAGTAAACACTTAAGTGTGACGACCCTGGTTTTCAGGCCAGCATGTCCTGTGATGAACCGTAAGGATGATCCGATAACGGATCCGAATGGGGAAGCGAAAACAGAAAACAAGACTCTAAGAAGTCAAAGTGACCTTCCATGAGGTCGTGGAACTCAACAAGAACTGATACGGAAGCAAAAGATTGAAAATATGACAAATAAGCCCCCAGGGGCAAAATAGTCATTTCTGAAAACTGTAGATTCAGGTGCCACCAAGCACACCGCTGGAAGGACAACAAAAAACTAATCAAGATGGACTCAAGAATCGCATGATTCGGAGTCCGGACGAAGGAGAAACGGCATGACGAAGAAAAACGAGCACTTAAGGCAAAAAGGGTAAATTGGTAATTATCCAGGAAGAACCGGGTGCAACCGAGCACACCGTTGGAAGGACAGAGAAAAATTAGTCAAGTCCAAAAAAAAACTTCACTTGAATCGAAGTCCGGACGAAGGAGAAAAGCCCAAAAGAAGAATTGACGTCGCGGCGGCCCGACGAGGGGCCATGGCGCACACGGCGCCCGTGCGCGAGCCCACCGGCGTGCATGCCGGCACCCAAAGACATGGCATGGTGGCAGCCCTTGGCTGCTGCTACATTTTTTTTTAATCTGCCCAGAATTGAGGCTTGAAACGGAGGTCAAGACGAGTTTTTCTAGAAAAACACGAAGAAGAAACCACCCCAAAAATTGAGTTTTCTACCCGATAACGCGGAGGGAATCGAAAAAAACTCACTGTGAAATCCCGAAAATGCCCCTAGATCAGAACTGAACAAGAGGGTCATAAAGCTGCTAAATGAAAACTGGAAGCTGAAACTTCACGAGGGATTTCCGGTACCAAGACGACATTTTCTGGAAAAACACGAAGAAGAAACCCCCCCTAAAATCATGTCTTCTATCCAACCATATCAAAAGAAGAAAATAAAACTGATGTGAAAGGTCCATAATGCCCCAAGATCAGAATATGCAAAAAAAATGCGAAATGAATTCACAAGAGGCTCAAAACACAAACGATAAGGTTTTGCCCAGAAACGACCATGCACGCAAACGTAACTTACCTATTTAAACGCGCTACAATGGTCCATGACTTAAAAATATAGCCGATACAAAATCCGACCCCCCAACGGGCAAAAAGGCAAAAATGGACTTGGAATGGAAAACATGGAATCCAAAAATGTAAAATGGAGTCAAATGACCATTTGGCCCTTGGTCACACTTCATACAAGATTAATAAGACCCTATAAAAGAATAAAAATGGAATTCCCACACCCGATGCAACCGTGGTGAAGGAATGACTTGCGATTTTTCAAGTTTTTCATAACATTTCATGAAGTTAAAAAGTTGCATAAAATACATTATACATGTCATTGGCCTCCGGCCTCATCTCAAACATATCAAATACATTGAAAGGAGTGTACTTAAGTACATATTACATATATGCAATCAAACATACATATTTTGACATATAAGTCTACAAAATGACATTTCATGCTAACATTTGCATGAAATGGAAACTTGAAAGCTACTCGACATCCAAGGAATGCTAGGCTTCACGAACCAAGTCTTCGTACCAGAAATATGCCCCAGTATCGTAGGGGTGAGTAACATAAAGCTACACGTAGGAGATGAGCATGCATCGACCTAGCATTTTACAAATTTATCACCTTAAGGTGAAACATGTTAAAGGGGCTCATGCCACCTAACGTCTATGTCCAAGTGAGACTCGGGGAGCATCCTAAGCTACCTTAGAGTCTAAGCAACAAGAATCATGATATACATACGTGTATGAAACGAATCATGGTTGGGATAATCCAAAGAACATGACAAGAAGAATGCTTGAGTATAGATTGACATGAATTGCATTTTCAATACAATTGAACCAGGTCTAGAGTAATCCATACAACATGACAAAAGCATATTTGAATACAAGTTAACAAGAATCACATTATCCATGCAATTCAACAACAAAAGAGCATGTTATACAATGCAACAAGGTTTAAGTTCTCAAAGCCATCAACTTAGAATCTAAAGCACAAAATAACAGTAGTGGTTCATGCCACCTAACGTCTATGTTATAAATGAATCAATAGGATCAATCATAAGCTTAATTAGAACGTCAAAACACGATTTTCAATATCGATGCAATTTAACCAACATTGGAACTTCCAATACAACGCATAAAGCATAATTTCGCAAAGTTAACATCCTGTAACTTAAAATGGAACGACAAATAAGAAACAACAAGTTACAACATCATCTAGTTATCAACTTGAAAATGAAATGCGAAATCAAACAAAGTGGATACTCGGACGTAACGCCGGATCAGACCGACAACATAGTTACTTTAGGGTTACTAGCCCATGGGTAACCTCCCTATGTGCGCACTAGACTATATATAGAGGGACTATCCCCGTACTAGAACCACGTCCTAGCCATAGTCAAACAACGGCATCCCTAAGTTTCCAAAATCAACAAGTTGTGCAACAACGCATATATCAACAGGAATATGCAAGATAATCAACTATCTACTAAGCACAACCAAATTTGGAAACCTATACAATACATGCTCTAAATCCACAACTAATATGATATGATGAATGTCGAATCTTTAGTGTGCGATTCGTTACACGCTATGCATGAAAGATGTTAAACACGAAGTGTGCAAATTATTACACAAGGCAACAATATATTCAATAAGGAAAACATATTCTCATGAATACAAACATAGCAACTACGTTATCCAATGTTCAAAACATAACCAAATGAATATATAACAAGTCCAAGTCCATGATTTTGATATAGAAACGACTTTCAAACACAATTAAATCCATGACTCAATTCGATAGAATTTAATTAAATAAAAATAATTAACTTCCCTATATTCTAATTCAATTCCAAATAACCTCAAATTAATACATATTAAAGAACATGGCATGGTCATTACCTATATCCATTCTAAAACTCAATTAGGTTATTGGAACAACAAAGTAGAACTCTAATTAAATCATGCTAATTTAATTACCAAGGTTCTAAAGCAACTTCAAATGGTCCACAATTAATATATACTAGTAAACAAGTCATGGCCAATACAAACATCAAGTTAAGACCTTAATTAAGCTAATGGGACCACAAAATAGATTTTAATTAATTTTTTTAATTAAAATCTCTAGATTTTCAACCTTAACCAAATGCTCTCAAATTAACCTATGTTGGAAAGTATGCCAAGAACTAATGTAATATCACATTACAAGTTTATTTCATTCAATTTAAGACCATGTGAATTAAACTTTCACTAAAGTTAAATATAAATTAAAAGTTGCAATTCTCATGCAATTAATCCCAATTTAATAGATGTGAACAACTATACCTAAGCTTAATTTTCTAGCATGCCACAATTCAATTCCAAGTTGTATATCACCATGAGGATTAAATCTTCAACAAGGAAATTAATTAAATGAAAGGTTTCAAAACCTCACCGAATATTCTAAATCAAATATATGTGAAGCTATATGGTATGTAGGTCAAGAATATCAAGTCAGAATTCAAATGGAGTGAATAGTGCACTCGGAGCAAATTAATTAATCAAATTAATTAATAATTACTAATTTTCAAAACACCTCCAATTACTTTCAAATTCAACTATGTTGAAGAGCATGCTAAGGCCTAGTATAATATGCTAACACATATTAATTTCAAGCTAGTTAAGGCCATGTGAATTAATCATTCACCTAAGATAAATATTAAATAAAATCTTTAATACTTACTCAAATGTTCCAATTTTAATACACGACAATGAGCATATTAAGGGGCAATATAAAATAATGCTATATGTTTAAACCAAGTCATGAACAACCGGGAAAATTAGATCCCGTACAAGAAAAATAAATAATAAAATCTCTAGATTTTATATTTAATCATGCAAATAAGTAGTATAAGCATCACAAGCATGCTATATAACAAGAATTTAAACCTAAAACATCCCCTACCTCAATTTGAGATGAAAATCTCAAATGCCATCAAAATGGAACGGCTCCGAATCCGACGAAACTGCTAGGTTTTGTCGGGGACAACGTCGTGAACATAACCCCCATGAAAGCCCCATCAAAATTATAACTTGACCTCAAAACCACACTCAAGAAATGGTCAAAACTAAATTCTAATAAGGGGGAAAGGTAGAGCACGGCGAGGGGAACAACAAACGTTAAGGCCGAAGACTTTCCATCAAGGAAAAGTGAACCAAAAGAGGAGAGAGAAGATGGCAGCACCCTTTGGGCTGCCATGGGAGCTCCAGGTCGTGCATGAAGAGGGGAGAAGATGAAAAATGAAATATCTCACCCCCCTCTTATAGAAATCTCAAAAAGTGCCCCGAACGGGCCCCGCCGGGTCCGAAAAAGTAAAATTTGAGCAGACGCGCTCAAATGGCAAAACTTTGTGAACAAAAAAGATTCAAAATGATAAAATATAAACAACAAAAGAAACAACGTCAAAAACTGAGTCCCGACCAGAAAGTTATGCCCCAAACAAGTTCGGCGACAACCGGGTCCAGAAACTCTGAAACTGGAGAAAAATGACCAGAATGGAATTCTATGAATTTACAAGTCAACAAAAAGTGAAAATGAATCCCGTACGAGGATCCAGGCTCCAAACAAGACATTTTGCAATAACTTTCGTTAATTGCACAATGGCTCCTCCAAAAAGTGAAAACTGCACTTATGACCCAGAATGAAAATATCTTCCAAAAATATTTTCTTAAAAACCCCTGAAATAAAATATCTTCAAAAGATATTTACGAAAAACACCCCAAGAAAAGAAAATAATTTCAAAGAACTTTGCATCCATGCCCCTATGGATACCGGGAGCAACCAGAGTACTTTTTTGCAAAAGTAAAGATGCGTATTTCGTGGAAACCACTCAAGATGAAGGCACGTGAAGTCAAAAACCAACTCCAAGCATGAGAAGTGAGGTTGTGCCAACAATGTGACAAATGGGGAAAAGACAGAATAGGGAAAAGGACGAAATAGCGCATAGTGTCCAAAAACGAAAAATGCGAAAATGACTCGGTCCTCAAAGGAAGTTGTCAATTCATATGAAAGAGTCTCAGAAACAAATTTTGAGCACTCGAGATGACACTAAACGACATGAAACAGAGCTCAGAAAAGAAAATTAAACGAAAAAAATTCATTTGTAATATTTCAGAGAAAAGGAAAGGAAGGCAAATGACCGGGTCGTTGCATTAAGTATCATTACATATCAAAGTAGCTACATTAGCTTCTAAAATACCATACACCCATGGTATACAAAATATAACTTCAAAAGTAAAGCATGCTAAACAGTTGCATGTCAATATACAAAAATGTTCCAAATTGCTCATTAGCCTCTAAGGATGATGAGCATCCAAGAACATAGTCTCCTTACATAAAAAACAACCCAAACCACTAGGGTGAGTAATCAAGTTACTCGTAGGAAGAAGCATATGTGTATACGCTAAAGTTTTAATATCATTGCAAGATCAATATAGACGAATACAAGGGAGCATTCCACTTAACGTCTATATTCAGGGTGTTTTAAGGGATCATCTTAAGCTAACTTAAATATCTCTTAGTAACACATATCAATATCAATGTACTTAACAACATCAATTCGCTAATAACAAAAATCACAAGTTACAATTAAGCATTGGTTGTCAACTTGGAATTTAATGCGAAATCAATTAGTGGAATACTTGGACATCACATCTCGGACTAAACCAAGATCAAAATGGTTATTCCGGGCATTAACCCGCTGGCAAGACCACCCTAGTACATAATATCTCAATTGGAGAGAATTCATACCTCCCGCATATATCACTTGTAACAATGTCCCAAGATAATCCAAAATCACAATCAAGTTCAAAACTCAAACACTATAATTAAGGCATATAAACCACCTTCCATGCACAAGTCTTTTGAAACCACATAAACCATGTCTTAGGGTTCCAAGTCTAAAATGGCATACCAAATGACAAGTCTTCATCATGATATTTTGTACTATACAATACCACCAACTTATCAATTTAAATCATGCCTCAACAATATGCTACATATACTAGATTACAACATTATACTATTAAGCTTCTAAAATAATCACAATTGTCATCAACAAGATCATAAAATTATCACCACATAAATATAGCAATTCAAGTCAATAGAATTGTATATGACTTTAATAATTCTACAAAGAGTTCTATATCACTACATATGTGAAAATACTAGAATTTAGCATTCTACTAAATTATATAATCCTTCTACACATGGTTTATACATATCATACATGCTTAAATCAATAAACCCTAAGTCAAGAAGTGAGGGTTTCCTATAATATGCAAATCTATCATGTTAAAAGCATGTACACAATATATATTAAACCCCAAGGATTATAAAACACTTAAAATATAAACATACTACCACCCCTAACTCAATAGAGAATTGAATCTCTATAATCGAAGCTACCAAGCTCAAAATGGAAAATGAGTTTTGGGTTAATGAAGATGAGAGTGAGGGGAAACTTTTGTGTTCCAAGGTTTTAAGTCTAGGGCGAATAGAAAGAGGACAAAAGTGAGGTCAAAGCTCTAAGCCAAACTTTTCCTTCAATGGTGGCTAGGTTGGGGTTCTTAGAGAACAAGTGTAAATGAAAGGGATAAAGTGAAAATGGTGAGTGGAGGATCTAGTATTCCTCCACTCACTGTGTGTTCTTACACTACCTCTCTCACATACACAATGCAAGACTTATTTTGGTGCCTACACTTGTCACAAATCATTGGCTCCTTCCTAGGCTTAATCTTAAGCCTACACTTGTCAACCATCTAAGCCAACAAGTGCTCCTATCCTTTGCCAACAAGTGGATGAATATCCACCCTCCAAATGTCAAGAGATCATGCTCCCAAGTCACTCCACCCCAATGCCAACAAGTGGCTCCATGAGAATGTGACACTTGTCACATTTTTTAAAAATTACAAAAAGGTCCTTTTTCATAATATCTTACAAATTAGATTACAAAAAGGTCCCTAAGATGAAAAATAATAATTTTTCATAATTACACAAAAAAAACCTTAAAAATAAAGAATAATTACAAGAAAGTATGCATCCATGCCCTTTATGAAAAAGTAAGAAACTAGAATGCATTTTCTTCAAAAATAAAAATACAAATGTCATAGAAATCAAATATCATGAATGCATGTAAAACCGGAATCAAATTTGAGCACAAAAAGTGAGGTTATGGATGGAAAAATGATAAACGGGAAAAAGACGAAAAAAGAAAATCGCCAAAATAGGAAAAAGGTGGAAAAAGACCGGGTCATTACAGTATCACTTTTGGCCTTAACATACGTATATTTAGGGAATCAAATATGCAATATTCAGCATCATCAGTTACCTCATGAATTACATATTACAAATGATAGTAATAGTGTGTGTATACATATATATATATATATATGAAACCTTCTTGATGTATTCGGAGAAAATTAAATTCAAAATCACTATTTTGTGAGTTGTTAAACAAAATTTATGCCTCATATCTATTGTAAGTTATTGATAGTCCAATGCTCAATCCAATTACTCACTTCCTTTTATATGTGTGTGTGTGTGTGTGTGTGTCTCAAGTAATGCTCAGAAAACCTTTAACACAAGGTTTGATAAATTTTTTTCTCTATTTTGTTCTCTCTATTGTTCTTAGTTACATCTTTAAGAAAAGTGGTGAGATAAAATAGTATAAGCTTTCTTCCTTCTTCCTAAGAGACACATGAGTATTTTACTTAGTTTTTATTTTCTTAAGGATATTATTATGCTATATGTATGTGGTGGTATTGTGTGGGGCATACCACTGAATAAAAAAATACAACTAGTACATATATCATATATTCACCACTGTCATATTAAAATAATATTGATGAGTGCTCAAATGTGACACATTTTAGCACCTAAGTTAGGGTATTTTAGTCCATTCATCTATCTTTATTTTTATGTTTTAGTACTAATTTGTGTTTTTTTGTGGATTTCAGGTCAATAAGGTTCAAACGGGCTAATTTTGGTACATTAAAACCTTTTTGGAGTCAAACTAAGTCTTGGTGAGAAGTTGGAGCAAAAGGAGGCTGATTCTAAAAACTGCCTAGTTGGAATGATTGTCTGAACGATCAAACCAAGTCTGAACAATCAAACCCACTCTGAATGATTGAACCATACCTTTGAATGATCGAACCATACCTTTAAACAATCGAACCAACTCCGAACGGTCGAACAAGTTTGAACGATCGAACCATGACTCTAAACAATCGAACTAACTCTAAACGATCGAACCATACCTCTGAACGATAACATTGTTGATTGGATTGATCGAACTATCCACAGAAGCTATAAAAAAGCAGATCCAAAGTTTATTTCGACCGAACTCGAGCTGTACTTGAAAGGGGAGATACTAGGGCCGAGTTCTCACTTTTTGGGCTCCAAATGCCTTGTATATAAGAGAGATTGAACCATTTTTATAGAAACATTCATATTTTTACATTGTAATTTCTATATTGTTGTACTTTTATCTCTCTAGAAAGTTAAGGATTAGGGTTAGAAGAAAAGAAGGAAGTGGAGGCATATCTCAAGAACACATCTCTAGATCCACATACTCTCTATCTCTTGAGCTTCAAAGAAGAAGAAGAAGATGATGATGCCATGCTTGGAGGTGGACCTTGTTGACACCTTGACCACCACTACCACCGTTGGCTAGATCTTCACTTAGGGCTTGGATGAACCCTAAGTCTTATGTAATCTAAACCCTTATATTTCTATTTTTGGGGATTAATATATATATATATATATATATATATATATTATTGTGATTAGTGGTTAGCCTTGTGATTGTTGATTTAATTCTTTTTAGTGATTCTCTATTTTAATTACATGTTGTCTTATGTGATTATTTGGGAATTGATCTCTACACTAGATTCTCTATGTTGGTTGCATGTCCATGTGTGATTAATTAAGGATTTAGTGATGGCTAAGCATGGTTTTCATTGAATGGGTTTGTAAACTAATTTGATGGATTATGCTTACACTTGATGGGTTGTTCTACAATTTAATTCATATTTATAGGAAGGTAGATAATCTTTGCTTCATTTGATACTCCACACTTATTATTGCAAATTCTATGATTCTCTAGATTGATGTGTGCTGTCATTAGATACATTTGTTAATTAATTGATAGATTATGCCTTTGTCTTAGTGGGTTGTTCCATACTTAGTTTACTTGTTAGTTAGGTACACAATTCACTCTTGCATTAGATAGTTCACACTTTTACATGCAAATTGTGTTTATGTTTATGGCCACATCTAGATTGCAACAATGTATTCCCCATTAATGGAAAGCAAGTGATTAATTGCATGAGCTTAGTGGTGATTCCAACACCCTAAGACCTCTCCTCATATCTCTTAAATCCCTATCTCTCATTAGTTTACTTTACTTGCATTTTAATTTCATTACACCTTAGTTTAATCAACCAAACCCTCCTTTGCAATCATTCGATACATTAGAGTCAAAGTTAAATTCCAACACGTATAATCTCTGCGGACGATTCCTACTTACTATACTTCATTAGCTATAGTAGTGGTTTTATAAATGTAAATTTGACTTTTAAAGGCTTTCTAAACCACAATCATATTTTGACCTTGCAAAGCAACCTCTCCTATTATAAAGTAGGTTTTCTATCACATAGAAAGGAGCTCGTCAAGTTTTGGCGTCGTTGTCGGGGATCGACGGTTTTATTGGAATTGGATTAGACGATAGTGTTCATTTGATTACATCTATTTTTATTTTATTTTCTTTTGTATATTCTTTTCTCATTCTTGATATTATTTGTTCAATTAAGTACTTGACTACAAGGAAGGCAAACATTGGATCTTAAAGCAATCATTGGAGTTTAAAGCTAGCATTGGAATTTGAAGTTGCTTAAGGACCTTTGTGAGCATTTCTTGAAAATTTCGTAGTTTAATTGTTTCACTTCTTTGCATGCTTGTGATAACCCTTGTTGAGGCTCATTATATTGCTTAAATTTTTGTCTAAGCATTGGCCCGTGTGGAGGCCTTGTTTTTATTACAATATCATCGGCCCGTATGGAGGCCAATATTTTCTTGCATTTGGATTTTGAGTGTGAATTGAGGAATTGTTTGATCCAAGTTTGAGGGGAAATTACATCCCTTCACCTTATACCCCTCCATCATATTTTAATCCGTATGAGATTGAGTCCAATTCATTTCATGCATCATCTTATTATGGACTTGATCACTCTTTTGATCCTTCTTATGACTATTGTCCTCCCCCACCATTTTATGATGAACCAACTCCACCACCTTCTGGTACTCACCCGAATTTCAAGAAAAAGTGTTAACTTTAGTTTATGTGCATATTTCACAAACTAAACTTATTAATTTTCATTCTCAAACTTTAGCCAAGTTAGAAGCTCAAGTTGAGCAAATTGCAAGTATTCTTTCTCGTTAAGAAAAGGAGGAACAGGCAAATGAACAAATGGTAAGAACTTCAATTTATATAAATGGGGATGAGGAGAATAAGGAGGATGAGACAAGTGAGATAATGCCTAACACTCTATCTTGTATAGAGGAGGAAATGGTAAATGAGTTAGTGGCTAATCCAATAGAGCACAACATGATTAATGCAGATTTTCCTTATTTTGATCATAATTTTATCCCGACCATTGCTACTTTAGAGAGCGAGGAGATGGTGACCACTATAGAGGTATGAGAGGAGGAGAAAAACTTGTTAAAAAGAGCCTTCCTTCTATTATCTCCAATGACCCTCTTAAGACTTGTCTTTTTAAAATGTATAAAAATTGTGGTTTTGAACTTGAAAGCTCCAAAAATGAAGTGAACTCTCTAATGAACTCCTTAGCTAACTTAGAAAGTAAGGAGATAATGATTATTGAGGAAGAGGAAATGGATGAAGAGAGTGCAATTCTTATTAATCCAATTGAGTCTTTGAAAGACTTTACCTTGCCAAGTGCAAGGCCACTCATTATTGACTTTATTTTCAAGGTCGTAGATGAAAAGAAACAAATTGAATTTTTCATAATTTCTTTTCAAGTCATTCTTTTGGAGGATGATTTCATTGTTGTAGGTGAGACATCAAATGAGAAAAGTGAAAAGAGGATCAGTATGGATGTTTCATATCTGATTTTTGATTCTTTTAATTAGTGAGCTGACCCAACGTCTTGCTAGAGACGTTAAACACTAGTTTTTCGTAGAGTTTTAAAACCCTATTCCTCCCTCATTTCTTTTTATTTTTCGTTCTTGTGTACATTCTTCCATCCATTTTTCAATCTCCACTCTTGTTACCATCATTACTGCTTAGCATAGGATTTTCTGCACTTTCAACTCAAAATGAGGCATTTGGTGCCAATTCGATCGATCACAATTGTACCCTTGATCGATAGAACCGCTCTGCAGTCAGTTCTCTCTAGATTTCAGGTCTTTGTCCATCGTTCGAACTTTCTGTGCAATCGTTCCAAGTGCACTTCGATCGATCTAGTGGTCCCTATGATCGATCTCACTTCCATACTTAGAAAAAATTTCGAAGCTCTGCAAATTTCATACCATCTGTCCCATTGTGCAAGCATAGAGATCGATCATGGTTTAATCGATCCAAGTCAGGATTGATCACAGCTCTTCCCCTTTTACTTTTTTACTTTTTCCACTTTTTATTTTTATTTTATTTTATTTTTCATTCTCTTTTACTTTTTTCATTTTCTTTTATTTTATTTAGTTTCTTTTCTACTTAAAAAAAAAAAATCAAATCAAATCAAATAAATTAATTAATTAAAATTAAAATAAAAACAATTTTTTAAAGTAACATTTCATCTTTCTAGGGATGTTAAACTTAGCACCCACATGACACATTGTGTCTTTTATCTCTTGTATAGTAGATGTTCATTTTCATTTTTATTCCTTTATTTTTCTTGCATGTTGTTTCATTGTACATACTTTCATAAAAAATATATATATATAAACTTTTCACCATTGTGTCCTTATGTGTAGTCATGTTACTTTCATATTTTCTATTGGGCTTGATCTCATATCTTTCTTTCATCTTGTGTTATATTGCCTTTGAATGCTTGATTTACTTATCTTATCCCATTTTATATTTGATGTGAGTTTGCTAGTGTGGTTATTCAAATAGGTTATTGATTCCAAGTTTGGAGGAGACCCTTTTCAATTTAGATCATTGCCGGGCTTCATGTTTTCGCCACCACAGTATACTCTTTCCATCTTTTCTATTGTTCTCACCGCACATTGAGGACAATGTGCAGTTTAAGTTTGGGCGTAAGGTGTCTTTGTTGCATTATACTTAAGTTTGAGACTTAATTACATGATTGAGATGTGGGACCATTTGACCTATAATTTTGATCTTTTGAGGACCATGATTGTGACGGCCATGGTTTTTCAAGCCAGTGCGTCCTATGATGAACTGAAGATAGTTCCAATAATGGATCCGAATTACGGAAGCGAAAACAGAAAACAAGACTCTAAAAAGTCAAAGTGACCTTCCATGAGATCGTGGAACTCAATGAGAATTGATGCGGAAGCAAAAGATCAAAAATATGACAAATAAGCCCTCAGGGGCAAAATAGTCATTTTTGAAAACTGTGGACTCGGGTGCCACCGAGTACACCGCTGGAAGGACAATGAAAAACTAATCAAGATGGACTCAAGAATCGCATGATTCGGAGTCCGGACGAAGGAGAAACGGCATGACGAAGAAAAACGAGCACTTAAGGGTAAAAGGGTAAACTGGTAATTATTCAAGAAGATCCGGGTGCAACCGAGTACATCGTTGGAAAGACAGCAAAAAATTAATCAAGTTCAAAAAAAAGTTCACTCGATTTGGAGTCCGGACGAGGGAGAAACGAGTATTTGAAGTTTTGACGTCGCGACGGCCCGACGAAGGCCATGACATGCCCCATGCGCGCCCGGCGCCCAATGGCATGCCCATGCTGACAACAAGGGTCCAAAGCAAGTTTTCCAGAACTAAGACTTGAAACGGAGGTCAAACGAGTTTTTCTAGAAAAACACAAAGAAGAAACCCCCCCTAAAATCGAGTATTATACGTGACTCACGAGAGAACTAAAAAAAACTCACTGTAAAATGCCCAAAATGCCCCTCCATGAAATCTGGTCATGAAGGCCAAAAAGCTGCTAAAATGCAAACTGGAAGCTGAAACTTCACGAGGGATTTCCAGTACCAAGACGACATTTTCTGGAAAAACACGAAGAAGAAACCCCCCCTAAAATCACATTTTCTATTCAACCATTTCGAAAGAAGAAATTAAAACTGATGTGAAAGGTCTAGAATGCCCCCAGATCAGATTATGCAACAAAATTTCAAAATGAGTCCATAGGAGGCTCATTTCACCAAAGAAGAAGGTTTACGCAGAAACGACCATGCATGCAAGCGTAACTTACCTATTTGGACTTGCTACAATGGTCCATGGTTTAAAAATACCACCGATACAAAATCCGACCCCCTAACGGGCAAAAAGGCAAAAATGAACAAGAAAAAGGAAATTTGAAAACCAAAATTATCAAATGATTTCAAATTACCGTTTGTCCCTTGGCCATACTTCAACATGATTTATAAGACCCTATGAAAGAATAAGAATCGAATTCCCACACCCGATGCAAAAGTTATGAAGCAATGACGTAGCATTTTTCAATATTTTCATAATATTTCATAAAGTTAAAGTTGCATAGAATACAAGATACATGTCATTGGCCTCCGGCCTCATCTCATACATGTCAAATACATTGCATAGAGTGTACTTATGTACACATTACATAATTGAAATCAAATATACACATTTTGACATATAAGGCTACAAGTGGCATTTCAAGCCAACTTTTACAAGAATTGAAACCTTCAAGGCTACAAATCAACCAAGCAATATGAGAATCTTGAATCTTGATTCCTGTACCTAAAAAATGTCCCCACTACATGGGTGAGTAACATAAAACTACTTGTAGGAGATGAGCGTGCATCGACCTAACATTTTACGATAAGATCACCTTATGGTGAAACATGTTAAAAGGGCTCATACCACCAAACGTTTATATCAAAATGAGACTCAGGGAGCATCCTAAGCTACCCATGCAATTGAAATAAACTACGGCATACAAGTATACATGCCAAAGTACACTAAACCGTATTAAAACATGATACACGACATTCAAGTATACATGCTCATAAGTATACTAAATCATGTTAAACGGGATAAGCAATATCTAGCATACATACATAAGTATAAGATATATGTATAGAGTACTCATAAATCAAGTATACAAACACAAGTATACTAAGCTAAACACATACGCACAAGACAAGTATACATGGCACAAGTATACAAAAATGAAATCCGCACACACAAGACAAGCATACTAAGCGTAAATACACTAGATAGAGTTTAAATACACCAATAAGGATACAAGTTCAAGTATACAGTTTCAAGTATACTAAATGAGATCAAAATACATAGGCAAGCACCAATTCTCAAGTTACAAGTAATTCATGATTAACAACTTGAAATTGAATGCGAAATCAAAGTAGAAAGATTAGGACATGTGGTTACTAGACCAAGCAAGTGTTTTCGGGTAATTACGACTCACAAGGCACTACCTAGTGCGCACATGCATAAGTTATTTAGGGCAATTATGACCCACAAGGTACTACCTAGTGCGCACTTATGACTTAGAAGACTCTTGTCTCCGTACTAGAGCCAAACCCTAGCCATCACGTGAAATATGTCCTTACAAGCTTTCCAAAATCAATAAGTCCAAAACTTATACAAAAATCAATAAGTTAGACCAAACTTATACCAAATCCACTAATGCATAAAACCATCTTCCATGCACAAATAAGGTTGAATCCACACAAACCATGTCCTATAATTCAAGTCTAGATAGCACATGACATGTCAAGCCTCCAATATGCAATTTATACACCAAAACAAGAATATTTTACAACAATTGAACCATATTACCACACTAAGCCACAAGTACTAAATAAGTCCCAATTTAGCAACTAGCTTCCAAGGTAAACAATCGTAATATTTTAACAAGCTATACACCTACACAAGATATATCTAAACAAGCTATGCAAGTCAATGATATTCTATATCATGCTAAGTCCAATTACCATTTCAAGAGGTCTCAAGTACTAATTCTATATCAAATTAGTAACATGCTCACAAGGTGATTAAACAGACTACATTTCAAGGGATTATCAACCTATTACCTCCAATATCACTTTAAGTGATCAACACACTTAAAATAAAATTAATTAAGCTCATTAATTAATTTTTCTCTAGATTTTCAAACATATCCAAATGTCCTCAATTTAATATATGTTAAAAAACTCACCAAGGCCTACTTTAATATCATATTACAAGTTGGTTTCATACTTGATAAAACTATGTGAATTAATCTTTCACAAAAGATAAATATTAACTAAGTTTTACAATTCTTACTCAAATGCTCCAAATTTAATATATGTTATACAACTCACCAAGGCCTAATTTACTAGCATGCCACAATTTAATTCTAAACTATATATCATCATTAGAGTTAAATCCTAAATAATAAAAAAAAATTAATTAAATTCTAAAAACTTGAATAAGGCATGCTCACAAGTTGAATATGCTTATAAAACAATCAATACAACAATAATATAAACCTAAGACATCTCCTACCTCAATTTGAGATGAAAATATCAAAAGCCCACCGAAAAAAAGTCCGAATCCGACGATACCAAAGGGTTTTGTCGGGGACAACACGATCTACATGAACCCACAAGAAGTCCCATCAAAATCACAACTTGACTTCAAAGCCAAACTCAAAATTTGGCCAAAAATGGGTTCTAATAAGGGTGAAAGAAGCGCGTAGTCAACACGAACACAAAACGCAAAGGCCCTACTATGTTCTGACAAAGAAATGAAGTTCAAATGAGGAGAGAGAAGGTGGCAGCCTCCCTTGGGCTGCCATGGAAGCTTCAAGTCATGCAAGAGAGTGGGGAAGATGAAAAAATAAAATATCTCATCCCCCTTTTATAGAAATCTCAAAAAGTGCCCCGAACGGGCCCCGCCAGGTCCGGAAAAGTAAAATTTGAGCAGAGGCGCTCAAATGACGAAACTCTATGAATGAAAAAGATTCAAAATGAGAAAATAAGAATAATGGAAGAAATAGCGTCAAAACCCGAGTCCCGAGCAGAAAGTTATGCCCCAAACAAGTTTGGCGCAAACTAGGGCTAGAAACCCTGAACCTGGAAAACATCGACCAGAAGGGACTTCTAAGAGTTTATAACTTGATGAAAAGTGAAAATGAATCCTGTACAAGGATCCAGACTCAAAACAAGATAATTTGCAATAACTTTCATTAATTGCACAATGGCCCCCACAAAAAGGGTTAGCTGCAAAATTGCCCCAGAATGAAAATATCTTCCAAAAGATAATTTTCTTAGATACCCTTGAAATAAAATATCTTCAAAAGATATTTATGAAACACCCTAAGAAAAGAAATTAATTTAAAAGAATTATACATCCATGCCCCTATGGAAACCGGGAGCAACCAAAGTACTTTCCTGCAAAAGTAAAAATACGTATTTTATGGAAACCACTCACGATAAAGATACGTGAAGTCAAAAACCAACTCCGAGCACAAGAAGTGAGGTTTTACCAACAAAGTGACAAACGGGGAAAAGATGAAATAGGGAAAAGGACGAAATAGGAATAAGGACAAAAAAGTGAATAGTGTCGAAAAAATGAAAATTGTGGAAATGACTCGGTCCTCAAAGGAAGTTTCCAAAGGAAAGAGTCTCAAAAACCATTTCTGAGCACTCGAGATGACACTAAGTGACGAGAAACTGAACTCAGAAAAGAAATTTCAATGAAAAAAATTCATCCGTAAAATTCTGAGGAAAAAGGAAAGGAAGGAAATGACCGGGTCATTACAATGATACTTACAATTTAAAAATTACTTGACTTGAGAGTCCAATACTCCTTGTATGCCTTATGGATGCCCTTTAGGAGTAAGTTTTTTGAAAGATTGATATCTTGCTTACATTTGTGGTTCACATCATCATGAATTTGTGATTATTTTAGGATTTACTCTAGGATTCTACACTAGCACAGGCACACACTAGCATTCATTTATAGGATACATGCTGTGTTGATTATTGGATTGGTTATATCCCATTTGAGCTAGTAGTGCTTTGAAAGCTTTCATTCTTGACAAAGGTGGATAATAAACCCTTTTCACTAAGTAGCCAAGATTCTAGCCTTATCAAACACTGAATTTCTCACGCCGAAAGGTGGAGGGCCCAAACTCTAGGTTAATAATAAAAAAAGAAAAGAAAAGAAAAGAAGCAAGTTTACAAAAGCAAACAAAGTGAGGACTTCTCCCAAAAGGTGAGAAGTGGGAAATGATTAGATAGAGGTTGTTTTGATTTATAGCCTAGTTGATTTGAGCTTGTAAGTCCTTAGCGGTGTTTAAACACCTAGTGCCCTAAAGCCGTCTGATTTGGGAGTTATTGGCCTAACGCTCGACCTCATGGATCGCTAGAGAGCTTAATAGATCAACACATTGCACCATGCTTCCATCTTTAATCCTTTAGGTTAGTAAAAAAATTAAAAAAATATTGAGTGGAAAGAATAAGTGCACCAAGTTGAATAAATCTTTAATAAAAGGTCTATACTTTGTCTTGATGATCGGTACTAAATTTGTGTGCTAGCTTGAGACCGGATGTGATTATTTCTTTGGTTGGCTTAGATAGCAAAATATTTGATGCCGATTCACTTAGAAAGGATTCCAGAGTTGTTTTGATTTGTATGATCATTGTCTTGATGTGTGGAGGACCATACTTACTTGCTTGATGTTGAAATTTTGGAATATTACTTGGAAATGGTTGAAAAATTGCATACTTGAGGTCGTTTTCTCCCAATGCTTGTTTGGAATATTAGTGCCTCTTTAGTGAGAAAGAGCTTAATGTTTATGGGTATCATTTTTGGAAACCTTCATGAGACTTCACTCGTCCACTAAGGATAACCTAGGGGTTTAAAAGGCTTATTGCATATGCTAAATGCAATCGTGTTCCCTACGAAAATGGTGTTATCCATTTATTACTTTCTAGTTCATAGTTGTTTAGTTGTTCATTTCTTCCTTTACTTCGTAGTTTATTGCTAGGGACTAACAATATCTAAGTTTAGGGGTGTGATGAGTGCTCAAATGTGACACATTTTAGCACTTAAGCTAAGGTATTTTAGTCCAGTCATCTATCTTTATTTTTCCGTTTTAGTACTAATTTGTGCTTTTATCGATTTCAAGTCAATAAGGTTCAAACAAGATAATTTTGGTCCATTAAAGCCTTTCTGGAGTCAAACTAAATCTTGGTGAGAAGCTCGAGCAAAAGAAGGTTGATGCTAAAAACTGCCTGGTTGGAATGATCGTCCGAATGATTAAACTAACTTTGAACGTTCGAACCATACCTCTGAATGGTCGAACCAACTCTGGACGATTGAACCATACCTCTAAATGATCGAACCATACCTCTAAAACATCACACTATTGGTTGGATCGATTAAACTGTTCACAGAAACTTTAAAAAAGTAAATCTAAAGCTCATTTCGACCGAACTCGGGCTGTGCTTGAAAGGGGAGATCCTAGGGCCGAGTTCTCACATTTTTGGGCTCTAAAAGCCTTGTATATAAAAGGGATTGAACCATTTTTATAGAGAGATTCATATTTTTACATTGTAATTTCTATATTGTTGTAGTTTTCTCTATCTAGAAAGTTAGAGATTACGGTTAGAAGAAAAGAAAGAAGTGGAGGCACATCTCTAGATCCACATACTCTCTATCTCTTGAGCTTCAAAGAAGAAAAAGATCATGATGATGCCATGCTTGGAGGATGACCTTGTTGACACCTTAACCACCTCTACCACCATGGGCTAGATCTTCACTTATGGCTTGGATGAACCCTAAGTGTAATGACCTGGTCATTTTCTTTCCTTTCCTTTTTCTTAAATTTTACGAATAATTTTTTTCCGTTGAATTTCCTTTTTCTGAGTTCGGTTTCTCATCACTTGGTGTCATCTCGAGTGCTCGGAAATGACTTCCGAGACTCTTTCCTTTGGATTGACAACTTCCTTGTTAAGAGCGCATCATTTCCACACTTTTGTTTTTTAACATTATTCACTTTTTGTCTTTTTCGCCATTCGTCGCTTTTTGGCACAACCTCACTTTTCATGCTCGGAGTAGGTTTTTGACTTCACGTACCTTCATTCTATGTGGTTTCCACGAAGCACGTATCTTTACTTTTGTAGAAACATACTCTAGTTGCTCTCGGTGTCCATAAGGGCATGGATGCAAAGTTTCTTCGGAAACATTCTTCTTTCTTGGGGTATTTTTCATAAATATCTTTTGAAGATATTTTTATTTTGGGTGTTTTTAAGAAAGTATCTTTTGGAAGATATTTTCATTCTGGCCCAGTTTTGCAGTTATCCTTTCTTGGAGGTGCCATTGTGCAATTAACGAAAGTTATTGCAAAATGCCTCATTTTGAGCCTGGATCCTTGTACGGGATTCATTTTCACATTTCATCAAGTCGTGTATTCTTAGAATTCCCTTCTGATTGTTTTCCCCAGTTTTATGGTTTTCGGCACCAATTGCCGCCGAACTTGTTCGGGGCATATATTTCTGCACGGAACTTGGTTTTCAACATTCTTTCTTCCACTATTCATTTTTTTCCATTTAGGTTCTTTTTTGTTCGTGGTGTTTTACCATTTGAGAACGACTGCGCAAATTCCACTTTTCTGGACCCGACGGGGCCCGTTCAGGGCATTTTTAGGGTTTTACTATAAATAGGATGCCCTAAATGAAAAAGTCAACGTTTCAGCCTTCTTCCTCCCTCTTTAGTCGGCAGCCATGGCAGCCCCTTGGGCTGCCACCATTCTTTCTTCTCCTCCACTCTTTTCCCTTCGTTATTTGCTTCGAGCCTTAGCGTTTACCGAAGGCCTTGGCGAGGTGCACCTTTTATGATTGCCCAAGTTTTGCAACCTGGTGCGTCAGTGGTGATCTAAAAGTTGACTCGATAACATATCCGAAATGCAGAAGCGAAAGAAGTAAAGTGGCCTCTAGAGATGTACGTCATCCCTAAGGCACCAAAATGACTCCCCATGAAGCCACGGAACTCAAATGAGTCAAGTATTGAAGCAAGGATTTCAAACCTAATAAGAAATGAACCAAGGGTAAAATGGTCATTTCAAACTGAAATGGCTGCCACCGTGCACACCATTAGAAATACAATGAAAAAAGAATGAAGTTAGACTCAAGAATCACCTGATTCGGATTCCAGACGGAAAAGATATGAAGATAGAACGAAGTGGCGTCCTCTGATTAAAAGATACCACGACCCTATCTCACTAAAACTGTCATAACTCTCACTATAATTGGAGTTTTGGCGTATGGTTGGTACCATTGGAAAGCTAACTTCAATCTCTTGAATTTAAACTTAAGAATGACCAGATTTGGATCAGAAATGAAGGAGATATTACCCTAGGAATTTGGTGCGAGAAAGTTGTCCAAGAAAAACTGAAAAGGGAAGGCTTCAGGGAGGATCAGCCGGCCAAAACTCAAGTATTAGTCAGCTGATGGCAAGGATCAGGCGGCCGAAATGGCCTTTTCCACTAACAAACCTACTGGAATTGGTCTCGAGGGTCTGTCAGCCGGCTGATATCAGTTGTCAGTCGACCGATGCACCTGATATCAGTAAAAATGCTACTGTTAAGTGTGTGGAAAGTGGTCGGTCCAACTCTAAAGCTATACATGCATCCCATATGATCCGAAACATGTTTAAAAACATTCCCTAGCCTTATACAAGCATCCATAACATGCTAAATCAAAATGGAACTTCAAACCATACTCCAATGCATGAATTTTTTATAAAAATTCATAAATCACTCAAAAATAGTTCTAAAGTCAAAATTTAAGAGTTTTGTGAGATGTGGACATGCACGCAAACGTAAAACGACATTTAAGATATGTTACAATGGCCCATGGCCTCAAAATAACCCCAATGCAAAATATGACCTCTCAAACCACAATTTTTTCATAAAATTGTCTTACATTGCAATAAATAAAACCAAAATGCAAAACCTAAAACAAAATGGTGTTTGGCCCTTGGCCACACCTCATACATGATTAATGAGACCCTATGAAAGAATAAAAATGGAATTCCCACACCCGATGCAAACATGGTGAAACAATAACTTGACATTTTTCAATATTTCCATAATAAACCTTGAAAGTGAAAATATACAGAATACAAATTAGATGTCATTGGCCTATGGCCTCATCTCATACATGTCAAATACATTATAAAGAGTGTACTCATGTACACATTACATGTTTAGAATCAAATATACACATTTTGACTTGTAAGGATACATGTGGCATTTCAAGCCAACCTTTACAAGAATGGAAACCTTCAAATCCACAAATCATCCTGAAAAATGTCCCCACTACGTGGGTGAGTAACATAAAACAACTCGTAGAAGATGAGCATGTATAGACCTAACGTTTTACTATTCATTAAATTGATATAAATCAATACATATGGTCCATGCCACCTAGCGTTTATATCAAAGGTGAGACTCAAGGAGCATCCTAAGCTACCTTAGATCATTTCTAGCATAAATCACATCATTCATGCAATTCAAACAACATAGAAGCATGTTATACAAAGGAACAAGATATAGATTCTCAAAGCTATCAACTTGAAATCTAAACTATGAAAACAACTAAAGTGGGTCATGCCACCTAACGTCTATGTTCCAAATGAATCTATAGGATCATTCCTAAGCTACATTTGAACATTTTAGCATAAATGTACTTAATAACATCAAAATTGCAATGATTCATTAAAAATCACAATGCATGAATGTACTTAACAACATTTTAAATTTGCAATGATCCATTAAAAATCATAATGCATAAATGTACTTAACAACATTAGAACTGCGATGATTCATTAAAAATCATAATACATAAATGTACTTAACAACATTAAATCGCCAATAACCAAAATCACAAGTCACAATTAAACATTGGTTGTCAACTTGAAATTGAATGCGAAATCAAATAGTGGAAGACTTGGACATCAAATCTCGGAGTAAAACAAAGACCTAAACGGTTATTCCGGGCACTAACCCACTGAGAATACCACCCTAGTGCGCACTATAAAATGGGGAGAACTCGTACCTCCCGTACTAGAGCCAAACTCTAGCCATGTCTTTGTAACAATGTCCCAAGTGACTCCAAAATCAATAATAAGTTCACAACTTATATTTAATTAAATAATGCACGAAACTACCTTCCATGCACAAGTAAGTTGAAGCCACAAAATCCATGCCTTCGAGTTCCAATTCTAAAATGGCATATATATAATGTCAAGTCTTTACTATGATATAACGTACAATACAATATCATCTACTTAACAATTTAAATCATGCTCCCATGGTAAACTTTAACCACTAATTCTATGACATTGTAGCAAGAAGTTTACAAGGCTAATACTATCAATAATTCGCAAGAATCTCATATTACTACCACATAGTAATAAGTTAGCAATTTAACTTCTAATAATGCGCAATAAGCATTCATATTCATAATACTATGAAATCATAAGAATTTAGTAATCTACTAAATTAAATAACTTCTCTACACAAGTTATATCTTCTCAAATACTTGATTATATCAAAGGGACCATTAAATACATTTTAATTAATTCATTTAATTAAAATCTCTAGATTTCAAAACAATTGCAAATAGTCTCAATTTAATATATGTTAAGGAACCTAGCATGTTCATCAACAATATCAAGTTAAAATTCCAATTAAGTAACTAAAACACTTAAAATAAAATTAATTAAACTAATTAATTAATTTTCTCTCAATTTTAAAACAATTCCAAATGGCCTCAAATTAACATAGGTTAAAGAATATACCAAGGCCTATTTTAATATCACATTACAAGTTAATTTCATGCTAGTTACAACTATGTAAATTAAATTTTCATAAAAGAAAATAATTAAATAAAAGTCTCAATACTTATTCAAATGTCCTCAAATTAATATATGTTAATAAACATAACAAGGCCTAAATTAATAGCGTGCCACAATTTGATTCTATCACATATATAACCATGTGAATTAAATCTTACACAAAGAAAATAATTAAATTAAATTTTAGATTATGAACAAAAGCATGCATATAAACTGTATAAGCATCAATAGCATGCAAGACAACAAAAATATAAACCTATAACATCCCCTACCTCCATTTGAGATGAAATCTCAAATCCCCACCGAAAGAAAAGTGTTCCAAATCCGACAAACTCCTAGGTTATGTCGGGGACAGCAAAAGAAGCAACTTTAACCCTTGAGGCACCATGAAAATCCAAACCCGAACTCAACAATGTTCGAAAACGGATTCTAATACGGGGGAAAGGAAGATCTACCAAGGCCTACAATAAATGCTAAGGTACTACGACAAAATACCAAAGGGAAGTGGCCGAAAAAGAAGAGAGAAGGTTGGCAACCTAAGGATGCCATGGATGGTCGGCAAAGGAGGGAGGAAGAAGAAGAAAAATCTAACTTTTCATTTTATAACCCCCTATTTATAGAAAAACCCTAAAAGTGTCCCGAACGGGTCCCGCCGGGTCCGAAAAAGTGAAATTTGCGCAGACGTGCTCAAACGGTAAAACACTGTGAACGAAAAAGAACCGAAATGAAATAAAATGAATAATGGAATAAACGGCGTCGAAAATCGAGTCCCGAGTGAAAAGATATGCCCCGAAAGTAAAAATGAATCCCGTACGAGGATTCAGACTTAAAATGAGGCATTTTGCAATAACTTTCATTAATTGTATATTGGCCCCTACAACTAGGGTTAACTGCATTAATGACCCAGAATGAAACTATCTTTTAAAAATATTTTCTTAAAAACCCCTAAAATAACATATCTCCAAAAGATATTTATGAAAAATACCCCAAGAAAAGAAAATGTTTCCGAATAACTATGCATCCATGCCCCTATAGACGTAGGGAGCAACTAGAGTACTTTTCAACAAAAGCGAAGATACGTATTTCGTGGAAACCACTTGGAATTAAGGGAAGTGAAGTCAAAAACCAACACCGAACACAATTGAGGTTGTGCCAAAAAGTGACAGACGAGGAAAAAGACGAAAAATGAATAGTGTCGAAAAAATGAAAATGTGGAAATGACGCGGTCCTTTACAAAAGTTGTCAATCCAAAGGAAAGAATCTCAAAAACCATTTCCAAGCACTCGAGATGACACTAAGTGATGAGAAACCGAACTCAGAAAAGAAAAGATTAACGGAAAAAAAAAATATCCGTAAAATTTGAGAAAAAGGAAAGGAAGGAAAATGACCGGGTCATTACACCTTTCCCCCTTATTAGAACTCGTTTTTTACTATTTTTGAGTTCGGGTTTCGAGCTCGGGTTCGGATTTTCATGTTACCTCAAAGGTCAAAGTTGCTTCCCTTGTTGTCCCTGACATAACTTAGGAATATCGTCGGATTCGAAGCACTCTCCTTTCGGTGGGGAATTGAGATTTTCATCTCAAATTGAGGTAGGAGATGTCTTAGGTTCATTTGTTTGTTGTATTAAATGTAATTCATGCTTATACAACCTATTTACATGCATTTATATCAAATCTAGAAACTTTAATTAATTATTTCTTTATGTAAGATTTAATTTTCCTGGTTGATTATAGCTTGGATTAAACTTGTGGCATGCTATTAAATTAGACATTGATATGTTCATTGATACATATTAAATTGGGAGCATTTGGACAATTATTGAAACTTTTATTTAATTATTTTCTTGGATGAAAATTTAATTCATGTGGGTGTATTTAGCTTGAAATCAACGTGTAATGTAATATTAAATTAGGCTCTACTATACTCTTTAACATATGTGACTTTGAGAGTATTCAGAGATGTTTTAAAATCTAGTATTAATTAATTAATTAGATTAATTAATTTTATTTCAAGTGTACTATTCACTTCATTGGATTTCTAACTTGATATTGTTGATGAGTATACCATATACTTTCATATATATTAAAGGGTAAAGAACAACAAACCCCCCTAACCTATCAGCCAAAAGCACAAAACCCCCCTGAATTAAGTATTATCCCCCTGAACTTTTTAAAATATGCAATCCAAGGACAAAACCAAAATTTGCCCTTACCGGAGCTACTGGATACGTTAAATTACCAATTTATCCTATAGCATATGGAGTAGTACATTTTATTGCTTTAGCAACTGATGTTCATGGCGTGTCAATTGTAATCTCAACACCCAATAGTACTGTGACACATAATCTTATCATAGACATTCCCTCGTTAAAGCTCCATGTGTGCAACTCCCTCTGTATATGCGCTCTCTTTATACACTCTCCTCTTCGTGTAAAGCTCCATGTGTACAGAACTCCCTCTATTTAAGCCCTCTCTCTGTACACTCTCCTTCTCTAGTAGTTGATTATATGGCGGACCAATTGTAACCTCCGGCAGCCATCAACCTCAATTAAATAATTGATGGAGTGAAGCTCTGAATTTTACTGTTGTCATTGTTGTTT
This sequence comes from Cornus florida, assembly GCF_030987335.1. Taxonomy (NCBI): domain Eukaryota; kingdom Viridiplantae; phylum Streptophyta; class Magnoliopsida; order Cornales; family Cornaceae; genus Cornus; species Cornus florida. Next base: position 71,951,791 of record NW_026775577.1, read on the forward strand.
GGCCTCTCCAAGCATCCATGGCTAATATTTCTATATAAATCTTTAGAATCTGATAGCCGCGCAATATTAATTTTTCCATGGTTGTTGGGTTTGAAGATTTGGGGAAAAAAAGGTTTGTTTAGAGAATTGGAGGTGATGATAGGTTGGTGTGGTCTGGGTTTATTTTCTTTGATGGGTTAGCGTTATCGAACAAGCTTTTTAGTTGAATTCAAAGCAACCCTGAATGGTTTGACTCCTCCAACTTCATCATCGCCGACATTCAATTCATCAAATAGAGCGCTTAAAAGCTTCACTCTCCGAACCAAATTACTGTACATCTTCTTCTAGGTGTGTCGGCACTCGGGTAGCCCAAAAATATCCCTTATTGTCTCACCCAGTTGACTCACCAAAGCGTCTTTTCGATCATCCATTATAATATTATGGATCACCAATTAGAGCTCTACGAAAGACCCATCGTGAATTGAAGATTTTAGAGCAATTGTGAGATACCCAAATGAGAAATTTGTTTGAATTTTAATGGTTTTTTTGTAAGACGAATCAACTCACCAACTTGGGGTATGACAAAATCCTAAGCACAAAAATATCAGAATTTGGAGAGTAATTTCAGAAACCCAGATGAGAAAATTGATTGAGTTTTATGGTTAGGATATGATTAGGGTATATGAAAGAACGACATATATATTCAAGTATACATTTCTATGTATACTAAGCAATATTGACATACATGGCATACAATTATACAAATCTAAGTATACAATGCAAGAAATGAAGTATCATGCATCCTAGCACAAGTTAAAAGTAATCCAAGATTACACTTAAGAATTGAATGCGAAATCAAATATTTGGCAAAAAAACAAAGGACATAAGATCTCAATGACCAAGTAAATGGTTCTGGGTTATTAGCCCGCAAGGTACTACCTAGTGCACAACTAAACCCGGAATAAAACCATTATATTGGTGATTTTGGGTTACTAGCCCTCAGGGTACCATCCGGTGCGCACTATATGAAATAGAGGGAACTCTCATCCCCCGTACTAGAGTCATGCCCTAGCCGTAACAATTTCTAATGTCCACACAAGCTTCTCAAAAATTATCAAATTGTGCAACAAGTATATCACACATACACAATGCACTAAAATCAATTACCATGCACAACCAAGTCATGGAATATACACAAGCCATACCCTAGGCATTCAAGCTACGAAGGCCTATTAAATGTCATATAAATAAAATGTGAATACTGACAAGTTAAATTATAACTCCAACTCATGGAATACTATCATATAACAATATAACAAGTTCCAAACCACAAATTAAGCAAGAATACAACATCAATGCCTAATTATCTCACTGGGAGCATAAAGGGGAATTTAATTAACTTAAATAATTAAATTCTGACGATTACAAAGTAACTCCAAAAATTCTAAAAATCATATATGTCAAAGGTCATATCAAGGCCTATTTTAATTTCATGATACAAGTTAATTCTACACTAGGCATCACTAGGTGAATTAAATTTCATGCAACGTAATAATTAAATAAAGTATTCAAGACTCATTCAATTATTCTCAATTTAAAGTATGTTAATGAACATATCAAGGCCTAATTTAAAATCACATTACAAGTTAATTATACACTAGTTACAACTAGGTAAATTAAACTCAATGCCAAGAAAATAATTAAATAAAGTTCTCAAAACTTATCCAAATATTCTCAATTTAATATATATGATAGAACATGCCAAACTCATCAACAACATCAAGTTAAAAATCCATTCAAGTGAATAGAACACTTAAAATAAAATTAATTAATCTAATTAATTACTTTTTTCTAGATTTTAAAACAACTCCAAATGCTCTCAATTTAACATAGGTTAAAGAATATACCAAGACCTATTTTAATATCACATTACAAGTTGATTTCATGCTAGTTACAACCATGTGAATTAAATTTTCATTCAAGAAAATAATTAAATAAAAGTTTCATTACTTATTCAAATAATCTCAATTTAATATATGTTAACAAATATAGCAAGGCCTAATTTAATAGCATGCCACAATTTAATTCCAAGCTATGTACAACCATGTGAATTAAATCTTATACAAGAAAATAATTAAATTAAATTCTAGAATTAATACAAAGGCATGCTTATAAGTTGTATATGTTTATAAAACTATCAATACAACACATATATAAACCTAAAACCTCAATTTGAGATGAAATCTCAAATCCCTACCAAAAGAAAAGTGTTTCGAATCCGACGATACTCCTTGGTTATGCCGGGGACAACGAGGGAAGCAACTTTAACCTTTGAGGCACCATGAAAATCCAAACCCAAACACGAAACCCAAACTCAAAGATGGTCGAAAATAGTATCTAATAAGGGGGAAAGGTGCGCCTCACCAAGGCATTCGATAAACGTTAAGGCACTACGATATTTTACACAAGGGAAGAAGGCTGAAATGAAGGAAGAAGAGTGGCAGCGATGGCTGCCATGGATGGTCGGCCAAGAGGTGGAGAAGAAGGTGAAATGAAAATGTTTTCATTTTATAACCCCCTATTTATACTAAAACCCTAAATGTGCCCTGAAAGGGCCTTGCCGGGTCGAAAAAAGTGGAATTCGCACAGACACGCTCAAACTGTAATGACCCGGTCTTTTTCCTCCTTTTCCATTTTCGGTGATTTTCCTTTTTCATTTTTTTTTCTCTCTTATTTCGTCTTTTACTCATTTATCATTTTTCCTTGGTTAATCTCACTTCGGGTGTTCGGATTTGATTCTGGTTTTGCATGCATTCATGATACTTGATTTCCATGACATTGGTATTTTCACTTTTGTTGAAAAGCATGCTAGTTGCTTTTATTTTTCATAAAGGGCATGAATGTTTACTTTAGTGTAATTATTCATAACTTTTAGGATTTTAGTGTAATTATGCAAAATTATTATTTTTCGTTTGAGGGACCTTTTTACAATTTATTTTAGAGGATATTTTGAAAAAGGACCATTTTGTAATTTTTGGAAAGTGTGACAAGTGTCACACTCTCATGGAGCCATTTGTTGGCATTTAGGTGAAGAGACTTGGCACCATGACCTCTTGACATTTGGTGGGTGGAGATTCATCCATGTGTTGGCCTTAGATTGGTGCACATGTAACCATTGATTGTTAACAAGTGTAAGCTTAGGATTACGTCTTGGAAGAGGCATTGGATTGTTAACAAGTGTAAGCTTAGGATTAAGTCTTAGAAGAGGCATTGGATTAGTGACAAGTGTAAGGCCATTATGTAGTCTTGCATTGTGTGTGTGTGAGAGGTAGTGCAAGAGCACATAGTGAGTGGAGGATCTTTAGCCCTTCCACTCACCATTTTTACACTTTACTTTCTTCATTTCATTATCTCACATGAACTCTAACAAATCCACCATTGGAGGAAAGCTTAGTTCATAGCTTACCCCTTCAATTTGGCTCATTTCCATACACCTTAGACTAAAAACCTTGGGAGAGAAAAGTTTCCTCCCATTCTCCTCTTCAAGAACCTTAAACTTGTTTTCTATTTTGTGCTTGGTAGCTTGGATTATAGAGATACAATTCTCTATTGAGGTAGGGGTGGTAGTATGTTTATTTTCTAAGTGTTTTGAAATCCTTTGGGGTTTAATATATATTGTATACATGTTTTTAGAATTGTAGTATTGCATACTATAGGAAATCCTTATGATTGACTTAGGATTTCATTGATCAAGCATGTATGTTGTGTATATATCTTGAGTAGGATTGTTGAAGTTGTATAGAATTCTTAATGATTTGAGTTACTATGCTATTGTGATGGTAATCCTACATTCTATTAGATTACTATTGATAATCATGATTGTTTTAGAAGCTATTTGCTAAAATGCAAACATTTAGTATATATGGCTTATTGTTGAGGCATGCTTAAATTGATAAGTTAATGATATTGTTATGTGCATTATATCATGTTAAGAACTTGCCATTTGGCATGCCATTCTAGACTTGGAACCCTAAGACATGGTTTGTATGGTTTCAAAGTACTTACGCATGGAAGGTGGTTTATATGCCTTGTTTTCTATATATATAAGTTTTGAACTTGATATATATTTTGGATTCTCTTGGGACATGGTTACTAGTAACATGGCTAGAGTTTGGCTCTAGTGCGGGAGGTATGAGTTCTCCCCAATTGAGATAGTGCGCACTTAGGGTGGTCTTCCCTACGGGTTAATACCCGGAATAACCGTTGAGGTCTCAGCAGAATTCCGAGCTTAGGTGTCCACGGCTTCCATTTTTTTTTTATTTCGCATTCATTTCCAAGTTGACAATCAATGCTATTTGTAACTTATAAATTTTGTTATATGCGGTTTGGTGTTGTTAAGTACATCCATTTTGATATTGTATTGCTAAGAAACATTTAAGTTAGCTTAAGATGATCCCTTAGAACACCTTGAACATAGACGTTAAGTGGAATGCTCCCTTGTATTCGTCTATATTAATCTTGCAATGATATTGAAACTTTAGGGTATACGCATATGCTTCTCCTACGAGTAACTTGATTACTCACCCTAGTGGTTTGGATTGTTTTTTAGGTAAAGAGACCATGTTCTTGGATGCTCATCATCCTTAGAAGATTTTGAGTTATTTGAAGCATTTTTGTATGTTGACATGCACTTGTTTAGCATGCCTTCCTTTTTGGATGTTAATTTTGTATACCATGGATGTATGGTATTGTAGAAACTAAGATGGCTTCCTTGATGTGTAATGTATATCTAAGAACACTTGAAGATGTTTATTTTGTATGCATAGCATGAGGCCAAGTGCCATGTACATTTATATCACATGTATGCTAGTTTAATCCCATAGTCGTCTTATGAAATGATGAGAATTCGAGGTTTGATAGGTTGCATTTTGTATATGACATGTTATGTGACCATGGGCTATTGGAACACATGTATTTACTCATTTTACATATATGTGCATGCTCACTTTGGCACATAACACCATTCTTGATGAAATGAACACTTAGAGTAGCATTCATTTACACATTTTTGCTAAAAGAGACCTCAAGGGCATTTTTGGTATTTCACTTGAACAATAAATGTTGGTCTTGACATGGTTGATCATAAAACATGATTTTAAGGGGGGTTACTTCACAACTTTTTGCCAAAAAAGGCCCAAAAAGTCCTCAAAATTGCATTTCAAGGTTGCATTTCAGGTACAGCTATAGGAGTTCGAGCGCTCTAAAGGGGAGTTCGAGCGCTCAAAGTTTGGGCAGAAAGTTTTGGCCCTTGGACATGTACTATTCGAGCGCTCGAAGTCCTAGTTTGAGCACTCGAAGTACTGTTCATAGGTGTGTGTTTGTGTGTCTTGGTTCAACACTGTCCCTCCGACTTCAAATTATCATATCTTCCTCATTTTAACTCCGAATTGGTCCGTTCTTGAGTCTAAACTGACCGCATCGAAATAAGACTTCCAATGGTACCAATTAGAGTTTCAGATTCATTTGGTAGCTAAAGATATTCAAATTTTAATGGAGGGGTGTTAGTTTTTGGTTTGAACCGAGATAGGGTTTTTCTTCCTTCGACTTCAAGACTTGATATCTTTGCCGTCCGGACTCCGAATTAAGTGATTCTTAAGTCTAAATTCATTAATTTTTTGTTGTATTTCCAACGGTGTGCTCGGTAGTACTCACTTTTATGATGGAAATGACCATTTTACCCTTGGGTTCCTCTTTGTCCATTTTTGAAATCTTGTTTCCGCATTTGTTTTCTTTGGATTTCGTGATCTCATTGAGGGTCTCTTTGGTGTCCTAGAGACATGTTGTGTCCCTAGGGATGTTGTTTCATCTTTTGCTTCCGTAATTCGGATACGTTATCAAGTCATCTTTCGGTTCATCACTGACGTACCGGATTGAAAAACCTTGGGCCATCACACAAACGGTAAAACACCGTGAACGAAAAAGAAGTGAAATAAAAAAAATGAACAATGGAATAAACAACGTCAAAAATCGAGTCCCGTGCAGAAAAATATGCCCCAAACAAGTTCGGCGACAACCGGGGCCAAAAACCCTAAAACTGGGGAAAATGACCGAAAAGAAATTCTAAGAGTACATGACTCGATGAAAAGTGAAAATGAATCCCGTACAAGGATTCAGGCTCAAAACGAGGCATTTTGCAATAATTTTCGTTAATTGCACAATGGCCCCTACAAAAAGGGATAACTACAAAACTACCCAGAATGAAAATATCTTTCAAAAGATATTTTCTTAAAAATCCTTAATCAAAATATCTCCAAAATATATTTATGAAAAACACTCCAAGAAACATCAATGTTTTAGAAAAATCCTTTCATCCATGCCCCTATGGAAGAAAGAAACAGCTGGCGTGCTTTTCTCCAAAAGTAAAGCTACGCGTTTCGAGGAAATCAATTGGAGTGAAAACTCGTGAAGTCAAAACTCAACTCCGAACACGGAAAGTGGGGTTATGCCAACAAAGTGACTAACGAAAAAAGGATGAAAAGTCAATAGTGTCAAAAAAATATGAAAATGTGGAAATGACTCGGTCAACTTGTCAATCCAAAGGAAAGAGTCTCGGAAACTATTTCTGAGCACTCGAGACGATACTAAGTGATAAGTAATCGAACTCAGAAAAGAAAATTCAACGGAAAAAATTTATCCATAAAATTTCAGAAAAAGGAAAGGAAGGAAAATGATCGGGTCATTACACACACACACATATCCACCCTTCACTTGTCACTAATCTAGGCATCCTCACAAAGTTTGATCAAGGCTTTACACTTGACACCAATTTAGACTTCCAAGTGTATCCAATGGAAAGACAAATGGGCCAATGGGAGAGTGTCACTTGTCAATCTTTTTCCCAAATTGCAACTTAGCCCCTACACAAAATATCTTAAAGAATAATTACACAAAAGTCCCTAAGGCAAAATATCTCAAAAATATAATTACACAAAACACCTCAAAAAACGAAAATGTTTCCGAAGAAACCATGCATCCATACCCCTGGAAATAAAAAAATAAATGAGCATGCTTTACAATGAAAATAAGACATACGCGGGCAATAAAAGATAATATAATGCAATGCACGTGGTGCCGGAAATCAGTTCCGAACACTGAAGCCTACCTCGGGCGCAACAAAACCCTAAGACAACGTGGAAAAAGAATAAATCAAACACTTAAATAACTAACTAAATAATTAAATAAAAAGAAATGAATGACGAAAAATCAGAGAAGGAAAAAGAAGACACGGTCTTCACATATTTACTTATTAAAAGGTAAGCTAATTAAAGCTCTTAAAACTTGCTACACTATTAAAAAGGCAAGTTTGTTTGTTTGAAGCCCATAAATGTCAACTCCCTTGTTAAAAGTGGAGAAAGAGGCAATCATGCAATGCTTGGAATGAAAAGAACATAATATGATGATACAATAGTCATGAAGCTTCTAAAAACGTGTCAGCATTCCTGATACTTGATAAGTAAGTTCGGGAATGGGGGGCAACTGATAAGGATAAAATGTTAGGTTGATCAATTTAAATTTGAATGGTGGTCTTCAAAATTCGAAGTATTACCAATGGTTAAAGAAGATAAGAATGAAATGATACTACATCAGTAAATCTCTCTTTGATAACCGATTCAAATCAGTAGACCAACTATAAATGACAAGTTGGTGAATTGGCAAGGTATGAGAAAAATAAATATTAATTTCCTACTTTTATTATTGAGTTCTAACGACTGACTTGATCGTCGGAGAGTTCTTGGCAGGCACCACACCGGTGTTAGTCAAGATCCCTTTTGTATTGCAGGGATACGGTGTCGGTTCAGGTCCTGCTGAATTTTGCATCAACAATTTGGATAAAGTTTTCTCTTCTCAATATCTAATATATGTTTATAGGGTCTGTTTTGGAGGCTATATTGACTGGACAATATGTGCAATAGGGTAAATGATTCTTAATTATTTCTATATGTTTAAGGAAGTTGAGGACATAACTAACCTTTACATTGTGAAGTTGATGTGATATATATATATATATATATATATATATTAAAGATTTTTTCTAAAAAATATGGGATTGTGCTTGGTTCTTAGGATGTCCCACGTGAATGTCTTGATGGTTGCCATTTTTGTCTTATGATTAATAGTCTTTATTACTATTTTTATTTACAAATTACTCACGCAATACTCTTATGTTGCATTTGGTGTGTAAGAATGAAATAGAATGAAATGCAAATGAGAATGAAATGATAATGAGAATGAAATGATAATGAGAATGAAATGGTCATTCTTATTCTATTGTTTGGTTACAAGTATGAAATATATCGGAATGGACTAATGTAAAATTTAGAAAATAATGAATTTCAAATTGAATTCTCCAAAATACTCCTATAAGTGACAAATAATTTATATTGACAAAATAACATTCTTCTATATTTTTGTTTACAAGAAATGGCAATGGTGGTTGCTGGTGGTGGAGCTGGAAAGCGGTAGTGGTGTAGGTGGTGGTGTTGGAGGCGACGACGATGGTGGCAAAAAGCAGCTGGGTGATGGTAGAAGGTAGTGATAGTGGCGGTGGCAGTGGTGGTAATAGTGGAAGACGTTAGTAGTGTAAGTGATGATGGTGGAAGGCAATGGCAGTTGTGTAGTGATGGTGGAAGACGATAGTGGTGTAGGTGGTGGTGGAAGGTAGTGGTGGTGGTGGTGGAAGACTACAATGGAGGTGGCGGTGGTGGAAGGTTGTAATACCCTTAATTTTTAAAGAATTTTGTTGTAAGCTTAGATAAACCACTCGCAAGTGTACAAATCTTTGCAGATAGGGCTTCTTGTAGGGGTGTCGTATCCAAGAGACTTGTATTAATTAAGTTGTTAACAGATTTCTTAAATTCTAAATTAATTTGAAATAGGACAAACAAGTTTTGATGATTTAATCTAATGAACTAAAATAGAATATTAAATTAAAAGGAATAATTAAATTAGATGAATAAAATATGAGAGAAGAGACTAGGGACATGATTTCACCACTAACGTTGTACTACTAATCAATTGTATCAATTTATTGGAGAGATATGAAACATGCATAAGAAATTAATCATGGTTACACGCACGTATTAATTCAGTTAGAAGATAATATAAAATTAAAACTAAGTATGAACTATCTTCGATTAGCATAAACCATCTACCTAATTATTTTACTCTATGATATAGTATGATATATCTTCTTTCAGTATAATCCATCAAAATTCTAAAATTATATTTAATGAAAAATCATTGTATACCCATCTCATCTACAATTATAAAAAGTAAATCTGTTGTGTTCAGTCACAAGAATTAAAAACCTAAGAGAACTCCCTGTCCTTGTAATTAGTCTTTTTCTTTGGATATATTGGAACTCTCATAAATTCCTAATTTTTAAATGGTTATTTTGAGGGGATGTTTTTTAGTTCAGGTAAATGGACAGAGTTTAAGAATTCTCTTGAAGCTGGTGCAGGTACTTGTAAGGTCGGTTGGTGGATTTATGAATAAAATCTAGATTGGTAATAAATAAATAAATAATAATTAAAATTGTAAATTTATGCACTATTTGATATAAAATAATTTTTTTTTTAGACAAATAAACTTTTGGATTACTCTTTCAGAATGATATATATACATATTTTTTATTGTAATATATTTTGAAGTGTGACTTTTTTTTTTTTTTTTTTCTTTTCTTTCTCTGGTTTGAAGTGGGTGATAGTATTTCTTTTGATTTGGATCTCTTTTGTATTTTTATATTCCTTTCTTTTTCAGCTTTCATTTTCTGTGAAGGATATTCTGTGTTTTCATTTAATGCGTGGACGTGCACGATCTTGCATTATTTAGACGTGGCAGCAAATGAGTGGGTGGAATCAAATTACTTCGATTTTGGCTACACACTTTTACACCACAAACATGAGAAGTGTTGTATTTCCACGGCTTTATCTCTGGCCCCTGACTATGTCTCCTCATCCTCACAAAATATGTGGTTACGAAAAATGAAGTAAGAATAAAACTTTATTTTTTTTTTTGGAATTTTAGCCTCTCGCATCAATGAAAATCAACGCTCAACATTTTCATTTTATTTATTTCTCTTTCTTTATTATTATTCATCTTTCTTAATTGAGCAAAGTCCATTAGAATGTTTTTTTTTTTTTTTGGTTGGCACCAGAAACTCCCTTGGGTAGGCCCCTTCAAGTTCCACTTTAGGCTACAAATATGAGAACGTTGTCGACGATCTCATACCTCAGCACCAACTTTTAAGGAATATAATAGGAATGGTCAGACTCGAACATGATACATATGACAACCAGACTGTTGTCTTATCAACTCTATCAAGTCCCTGGGACATTTTTTTACAATATCTAATGATAAACTTAAACTGAAATTAAAAAAACACTTCCTAATTTAAAATGATAAATTATAGCATGCTGAAATTAGAAAAACACTTCCCGATTTAAAATGAAAATATGCCCCGCTTGTAAAATAAAATTTGTAAAAGAATTAATTTTTATTGAAATAGGGTAAACTAAAATTGATTTGAAATTAGATTCAGAATGTAACGTGATCGAGTCATTCCCAGCTTCTGAGGCTTTGTTAATAAAATTAAATTTTAAATCAAAAGCTGATCACGTTAATTATGCTGAAATTTAACGGTAATAAACTTTGGCCGTTTAAAAAATATATGGTTTTAGAAAGTAGATTGGTAGAAATAAAACAATTGAAATTTTTTGTAATTTTTGGTTACCAAAAATCAGTGGAACAATTTTATAAACGACAGTTACTTCAAATATTTTAGAAAACTAATCACTTAATCCAAAATTCACTGAGCTCTATTTTGGTAAATATAATCCATTATATCCTGAAAACAAGTGGTATACCGTATACATAGTGATTTATATATATTGTGTATGTATATATATATATTTAATAATTACTGATATATACTCTTATTTCCTACGTTTCTATTCCATGACTGATTGAGAGAGAGTAAGAGAGAGAGCCCCTGAGACTGGAGAAGGAACTTCTCTTCCACCTTCACCACCCTAAAGAGAAATTCACTTTTCATATCTGCTTCTCTCTCCCCTAATTTCCCACACTTTCCCACCAGCCAAACATGGACTTAGCCACTAAGCTTCAATGCATCGACCTCCGTTCGACGTTCCTCACTGGTACAGCCCTTTTAGATGCTCGCAAAACCAGTCTCCGACCACGTCTCCGCCCAATTTCAGCCACTCAATCAATTACAGGTAACAATTGTTCCATCAGAACCAGTAATTTCTTTAGCACTAGACAACCAAAAATCCCTAGAATATTAGCCAATTTATCTGCGGTCGCTGTTGAAACATCAGTCGTGGAAACTAACGTCGAGGACGATATCGAATCGCTGTTTTCGGAGAATTCAGTGGATAAAACTGACTATAAGCGTATGAATAAGCAATCGAATAGGGGTGCTTCGAGTATATCATCGGGCGTTAGGTTAGAAAATGTGAGCAAGAGCTATAAGGGTGTGACTGTATTGAAAGATGTGACCTGGGAAGTGAAGAAAGGCGAAAAAGTAGGGTTAGTAGGTGTTAATGGTGCTGGAAAGACAACCCAGATGAGAATTATTGCTGGTCAAGAAGGACCCGATTCCGGAAATGTAATTAAGGCAAAACCCAATATGAAAATCGCGTTTTTGAGTCAAGAATTCGAGGTTTCGGTGAGTAGGACGGTGAAGGAGGAGTTTATGAGCGCGTTTAAGGAGGAAATGGAGGTAGCTGTGAGGTTGGAGAAGGTGCAGAAGGCAATAGAAGGCTCCACGGAAGATTTGGAGTTGATGGGGAGGCTTTTGGATGAGTTTGATTTGCTTCAGAGGCGAGCAACTGCTGTAAATTTGGATGAGGTGGACGTGAAGATCAATAAGTTGATGCCGGAACTAGGGTTTGCACCAGAAGATTCTGATAGACTGGTGGCGTCATTTAGTAGTGGTTGGCAGATGAGAATGTCCCTTGGGAAGATTTTACTTCAGGTAACACCACGTCTTATTTGATAGTTTGGTTCAGAAATTTGATGGACAAATTTAATTTAGAAACTTTGCCTTTGTATGCATCCCTGATGTTGCCAATGAAATGGTGTGATAGTAAATCTTTTACTGCTATTTTGAAAAAGATATCGATACACTAAATTTCCTGATAATTAAATTCTATTTCATTAACTTTGTATTATATAAATTTTTCTTTTTTATTGTGGACTTAATCTCCGGAATTGACAAGAAATAACCTTTTTCATCACTGGTATTTGTCATTATAGACCAAAATCATCCATTTCTTGAAGTAAATAATATAATGCGTCCGTGCTCTCTAACATGGTGTTGCATGCAGCACATGTGAACCGTAGAACGTATTAAAAGTTGTATTGGTTGATTGTATTTATGAAAAATAATGTAATTTCTCTATGACTGATTGCTGATATATGTGATTACCTGCAGGACCCAGATTTGCTATTATTAGATGAACCGACAAATCACCTTGATCTTGATACCATTGAGTGGCTTGAAGGTTATCTTAATAAGGTCAATGTGCCAATGGTCATCATATCTCATGACAGGGCTTTCCTTGACCAGCTGTGCACAAAAATTGTTGAAACTGACATGGGTGTATCCAGGACATACATGGGCAATTATTCTGAGTATATTATTGCAAAGGCAGCATGGATTGAAGCTCAAAATGCAGCATGGGAGAAGCAGCAGAAGGAAATTGAGCACACACAAGACTTAATACACAGGTTAAGTGCAGGGGCAAATGCTGGCCGTGCATCTACTGCTGAAAAGGTATACTGAAATCTCTATCTTATTGAGTAATATAATTGATACATCTATATCATCTCAGGAGGACAGTAAGTGCATCGTCGTGGTAAATCTTCAAATTTGAGTTGTAATTTGTGGCCTAATAAACTTGGATAAATTTGTTTTAGGTTACTTGCTAAATTTGTGGCTTAATTCTTAAAAGTTACAGTAAGATTGGAACAGTGTGGTATATTTTCTGCTGCTTGTGGTGTTCTGTAAGCTTAACTAATCAAATAATGCTTTGTTTCGTTTTGTGGGGCCGCTCAGGTAGCATTATTTCTTATGAAGTTAGGGATGTTTGCTCAGTATCTTGATATATTTTCTACGGTGTTCTTAATTATGTCTTCAGAAAGTCTAAAACCTGCCAATTATCTCTTAAAATCAGTTGAGACAGATGAATTTAAGTAAGTTGGCGATATGTGAATCTGGGTCCATGTGGTAATTGTGCTGCATTGATGCTTTTGTTTTTATTCTCTTCTGGGCTTGATTTTGGTTGTGATGACCTGTGCTTCAGTGAGCATATCATATGTTCCCTAAGATCAGGGTCTCAACGTGGCATTCTAGTTGCTTCATAACTTTAGCAAGCTTCCTAATATCTTTACAGTTGCAATTGCATTGGAGAGCTGACTTACATGACTGTTGCTCCTAAGGCCCTGGTTTCTTTACCGTTTTACTCAAATTAATTGTTGAGAAAATAACCGTTTGCTGAACTTTATTGATTGTGATTAATTCTTTGGACATTGTTAATTGATGTAATTCAGAAACTGGTGAGAGGTAGTCCAATTAAATATCTTTCTAACTTGATTCTGTAATTATTTTGTATTCCACCTATATTCTATTATGTGGTTATGTGATTCTTCTTAAATTTATGTTTTGGTTTGATGTTCTGTTGCTTTTATTATTACTTATCTGTTTAATTTTTTTATTATAACAGAAGCTCGAAAAACTTAAGGAAGAGGAACAAATTGATAAGCCTTTTATAAGGAAACAAATGAAGATCAGATTTCCTGAGCGTGGAAGAAGTGGAAGATCTGTTGCAACAATAAAGAATCTGGAATTTGGATATGGGGAAAAGGTAATTGGTATAATCTGCCTGACCAACGAAAGAAGGCTGGCAGCTTGAGCTTTCTGTTAGTTATTGGGTACACAATTTAATTGTTGCTTATCAGAAGACCTTTGATGTTTGCCAGGTTCTGTTTAAAAAGGCAAATGTTACAATTGAAAAGGGTGAGAAAATTGCAATTATCGGCCCCAATGGGTGTGGTAAGAGTACTTTGCTTAAACTGATAATGGGCCTACAGAAGCCAATAGCAGGAGAAGTGCTGCTTGGGGAGCATAATGTCCTACCAAACTATTTTGAGCAGAATCAGGTATGTCACTACCATCGCTAGGTGTACTTATTTCGTTTGATTTTGTGGTCATGGTGATTTTAGTTGTTTTTGACTTTTTGCTGGGGTGGGTTCTACTCAATATAAGTGAATTCTGTTTCTGTATGAGATTAATGTTTTCCATTTTTCAGGCTGAGGCGCTTGATTTGAATAAAACAGTCCTTCAGACTGTAGCAGAAGTTGCAGAGGACTGGAGAATTGATGATATAAAGGGACTCCTTGGTCGTTGTAATTTCAAGGCTGATATGCTTGATAGGAAGGTTTCCCTCCTCAGTGGTGGTGAGAAGGTAAGTACTTCATCCTTGTTAAAAATACTTATTTTATACCTCCATGATCACTGATAATTTTGTTTCTAAATTTATGTTCTTAACTTTTTATTTAATGCTAATTCTAAGGTTTTCTTTCACATATAATTTTATATTTCTCCTTCTGATTGAACTTTAATTTGCTTTGGTTATCCAACTTCTTATTTGTGTTCTGGGCGTTTATTGGCTTTATTCGAAGCCACTACCATGGCATCTTGGGAGGCTATTTAGTTGATAGCTTGCAGGACTAACGTATTACAAAAACTCAGCAGGCAACTATTTGGGTTAGGGCATGAAATGGATCCCATCTAAAGTGAATCCATGTGAATTTGAGTCCAGATCATTTTTATTTATATATTTTTAATGCAATGATCTGGATCCAAATCCGAGTTGGATACTATAAACATACTCTGAATCCGACCTAATATATTCCACGTATAATCCAAGGAAGTCTTAATATACTAAAATGAGCTTGTTTATAGGATCTCATGTTAAAACCAATCCATTTCATGCCCACTCTCAGATGGATCACAGTTCAACCCAACCCATGTGATGCCCTAATTTTGATGAAGGTTCTACGATTCCGACTGCCACTGCGTGATTGAAGCCTTTGCTTGTTTTGGATTTAAATATATAGGCTTATAGCCGTAAGCTACCCTTGTTATGCCAGACTGGAATTTTAATAAATTTCAGATCCGTCATATGGAGCCATATGGATATGGACAGTTCATCTTGGTTGAAGATGCCTGTGCAGAGAACTCAATGTTTACATTTGAAGAAATGAATAATGAAGTACTTGGATTAAACAGTGGAGTTGAATATTTATACATTGATATAGGCGCATTAACAAATTTACCAGTAGTATGGAAATAAGGATTGAGTTTATGAACTATTATCATGCCTTGGGATGAAATTTTCCCTCCTCGTTGTTGGGAACTAATTTTATCCTTCATTGGTGTAGTCTTTTACTCTCCTGTTGTGTTTATTGAGCAGCATGACTACTAAGTTTTTTTTTGTCCTATTGTAAAACTGATGTTGGATTTAAAGAAAGATGTATATATGTTGCTGTCAAATAGGTTGTACATTTTCTATAAAATGGAGAAAAGTACATCGAGTTTTTGTTAGATCTGCAAGGGGCCACTCTTGCTGACCTAATATTGCAGACTAAATATCTGATTCTTGCCTGGTGTAGGGTTTTCACTAAAAACATGGTTCATTTAAAATAGTGTTTTGAACTTAAGTGGCAACTCCCGTATAATTTTGAACATATTTTCTTTTTTTTTTCAAAGAAGAAAAAAATAATTCTTTCAGCCTTGGGTTAGGCTTGCGGATGGTTCTTGCCATGTGTTTGTAATTCTAATTTGTTCTTATCGTGCCTATTCTATTTGTCTTTTCCTTGTTACGAGGAATGAATATTGATTCTTGTTTGACTGTTGTGTTTAGGCACGGCTCGCCTTTTGCAAGTTCATGGTGACACCATCAACATTGCTAGTTTTGGATGAACCAACAAATCACTTGGATATACCTTCTAAGGAGATGCTTGAGGTTTGTTTTGTAATATATATATATATATATATATATATATATATATATATTGCATTATAATGTTTTTCTATCATTTATATTATACCAAAAAGCTTCAATATCCGTTATGATTCTTTGAAACCTTTTTGTTCCATCAGGAGGCAATAACAGAGTACAAGGGCACTGTCATTACCGTATCTCATGACCGATACTTCATAAGGCAAATAGTTAACAGAGTGTTGGAAGTTAAGGATGGCAATTTACAAGACTACGCCGGCGATTACAATGTAAGTGTGAATTCTCATCTGGTAATTACTTATGGTATATCTTGCCTTATTTGACGTACTTTTTTTTTAGTTTCGATTTCTAAATATATATATATATATATATATATAGTTAGTTAGTTAGTTTCCTCCTGTCAAAATTGGTTGAGGGGTTGGGAATTTTTGGTTTGTTGGGTGCATGGATCTGCGTTTTTCTTCCCTTTCTCTTCTGTCATAATAGCAGTGCATGGGCAATGGATGTAAGAGCCACTGCTTGATGAGTTTGGAATGACAGACGTGAGAACACTGGTTTTGAGTCTGAGGGCACTTTTTGAAAGAGCAAGTCTATCAAGACGAGTCATAAAAGGTTAGTTGTGTACTGAGTCATTCCGTCCAATACCCAACATTGGTATGCTCAACATTATAATGACTTTTATGGCAATGGATGGTCAAGTAGTAGTTTAAGGGGGACGGCTCCTCGTTGCAAACTGACCTATCAGACAGTTTCAGTTTGTAATAGTCTGGGCTATGTATTGTTTTAGACAATGACCGATGCTTAGAAAGAAACCATGGTTTCCTGTGTGCTTAAACCAGATACATGCTGTATATTCAGCTATAACTCGTGCAAGACACGATTAACCTGAACTTATCAGATAGCCAATGCCCTATGTCATACTCAGATCTATAGATTTCTGGGGCATCCTTCTTCTTCCTCCTCCTCCTCCTCTTCTTCTTCTTATTTTATTTTTTTGTTATTATTAGTTTTCTCCTTTCTTTCTTTCTCTGGGTGGAAGTTCTCATTCATAATCCTAATTATCATGATGAAGTTACCATAAAACAATCTGAGTTGGAAGTTCTCTGTTTTCATGCCTTCATTATTTCGAATGACTACAATCAAGTTGGGTGTACAAATTTATCCGAGTACTTAATATAGAAGCTGCTTATGTAAATTGTTTTTTTATTTGAGAATACATCCCCCTGAATAATGCATTAACTCGTCTTATGCCTGTTGAGTGGTGGGAACTCAACTTCCTCGTATATCCTTCATTTTTGGAACAAGTGAAAATCAAGAGTGTCTTCCAACCAAACTTCTGTGTACCACAATACCTAATTCATGAGTTCATTAGCAGTTTCTGATCATTTGAAAATCATAATTCACAGTATTATTTGGAGAAGAACCTTGATGCAAGGCAGCGAGAGCTTGAACGCGAGGCAGAACTTGAGGAAAAGGCTCCTAAAGTAAAAGCCAAATCCAAAATGTCAAAGGTAAAACTAACGTCAACTTTTTTTTTTTTGGGTAATTAAGATTTCATTAGCTCAAACTTAGTATGTACAAAAGTGGGAGAGAGGCATTCCCCTCTGTACGGTATAGCATCTTCAAGGAGAAAATTAACGATGTAGTTTTTCACATCATGAAAGGGAATATAAAAAATGGTGTATGGATTGCTAGTCTGATGTTCAATTTGTTAATTATCCCATGGAGTGGTGATCTGAGCAAATGCTTTGTATAACTATCAGGCTGAGAAGGAAGCACGGAAGAAACAGAAAATGCAGGCATTTCAGCAGGCAAAAGCAAAATCGAAGGGGCTGAAGAATGCTAAGAGATGGAACTGAGTCCTGCTTTTTATGTTTTAGTTGAAGTCATTTTTTAAGTAATGTTAAGGGAGGTGATGAGTCCTAGTGTGAGCTACCGTATCGATGTGTATATAACATGTGTAGAAATAGGTTAGTAAATTCAGAAATCAAGGGTAGATTGCAACACTGGATTATTTTGGAGCTGTATTATTGCCATTGCCGGATGGGCTGCTCACTGTACCAAGGTAGTTTCGAAGAACATTATGTAATTGACAACGCCTGTTGCGAAATGAAGATTCACCCATTCTTATATATTCATGGCTGCTTGAAATTTGGCCTTTTTCTGCTATAATAAGAACTTCAAATTTGTGTTATTTAGGTTTGTCATGAGTGATGTCCTCTTTCCAGCAATTTCTGTGAGAGAGAGGCTACATCATAACTTGACATAATTGAGATGAGAAAGGTTTGAAAAGGAAAAGCCTCTCTACATATAAGGGTACGACGGTGTACATTTGATTTTTGTAAGACCATGTGATGGCGGGAGTTTCATGCACTCGTCTAGCTATTTTTTTATTTATTTAATTGATGTTATAGTCTTAAAATGAGCAGAGTGATAGAATAAGACTTGTATAACCAATCTTTTGTTGACTTGGGTGGAGTTGGAGATGGTACAAGAAGGGAAAGCTGGTGTCACTGTAGTCAGTTCACAATCTATTATTGTATCTATTATTGTTTAATTTTGATGTCGGGCACTTGAATTTGTGTTTGATTACAAATCTACAAAAGCATCTAGCTTAATGGTAATCTTTTCATTCTCAAAGAGGAGGGAAGGGGTTCTATGATGACCTATATGGGTGGATGTGATGTGGATGGGTGTGAATAGGCACTGGGTAAGTTACCACACTGGGTGAGTTATATGTTGCACAATCTCACATCATCTGAGTAAGAGGAAAATGAAGTGTGTATATGTGGTGGTGTTATCTATAAATGATACGAGGTCTTTTGGAGTAAAACTCAAGAATAAAATCGTGCGGGTTCGGATTTAAAACAGACAATATCATATCATGCGGTGAAATGGACACGTTGAAACTGCACATTAAAACAGACAATATCTTACTATGTGCTTTATTAATTCTGAATTTGTTTAAAAGATTTATGTGAACATTAACTAGAAAAATCAATACTGAGTATAAAATTTACCACCTATATATGTCATTATTTCGAAAATACTTTATAAATTCTGAATTTGTTTAAAAGATTTATGTGAACGTTAACTAGAAAAATCAATACTGAGTATAAAATTTACCACCTATATATGTCATTATTTCAAAAAGAAAAAGAACAGGACATCCTCTTATTATCTCAAAATCTCTGCATTGTCAAAACTCTTACATATTTAAAACTTTTTGGGCACCTTGAAACGTGGTAGTCGCTGTTTTTGACCAAGGAAGATGTCATTGTGAAAACCTCAAAGAGCACAAGTCAACTTTGCATTTGTATTTAGTGACATCACTATATCAAAAAAGAAAAAAAGGGAAAAGAAATAAAAAGTTATGTTAGATTTGTCTCCCTTATCTTTGAATTTGATCTCAATATAATGTCTACATCTATTCAGCGCTAGACCATAAAATTAAGTGGAATATTCCTTGGTTACTATTCCAAAAGGTGTTTCTAGGAAGCTTGAAAAACACAAATGTTGAATGCTGAATAATGCAAGCTACTCCACCATGGATTCATTCTCCTTGTTTGGTGGCTTCTTGAATAGTTAATGGCGGCATTAGAAACTCAATGCTGATACACACACACACACACACACACACACACGCACGCACACAGTGTATAAAATGAAATGCTGATGGATTGGAGAAAATGATTTTTTGGCCAAGACCTGGTTATTGGACTTGCCATGGTACATTCTTAATGACTCTTCTTCTAATCCATCTTCTTATATTTTACTGTTGTTGTGCTATAGAATTTTGCAGTGCCATAGAAAAAATTACATCAATTCAGCCCATCAATGACCCTGAAACTATAGTCTCCAATGGTGACACCTTCAAACTAGGATTTTTTAGCCCGGTTAATTCAACTAACCGGTACGTTGGTATCTGGTATAACGACCTCTCTGCTGCTGCTGTGGTCTGGGTAGCAAATAGAGATAAACCTCTTAATGATTCTTCCGGGACTGTGACTATATCCGAAGATGGCAACCTCGTAGTCATGGATGGACAGAAACAGATTGTTGGGTCATTAAATGTGCCACATTCTTCAGCAAATTCAAGTGCCCAGCTTTTGGATTCCGGGAACCTTGTATTGCGAGATAGTTTTGGTCAAAGCAGCATAATATGGGAGAGTTTCGAAGACCCTTCTGATTCAATCTTGCAGAAGATGAAAATTAGTACCAATAAATATACTGGTGAGAGGACTCTGCTCACCTCGTGGAAAACGTCTTCTGATCCATCTACCGGGAGTTTCACTTATGGAATGAATCCCTTAGATATTCCGGAACTATATGTATGGAATGGTAGTCATACGTACTGGTGTAGTGGTCCATGGAATGGACAGATTTTTATCTGAGTACCAAACATGGTTGCATTTAACACACTTGATGTTATAGATGATAAAGAAGGAACTGTGTATATAACTTACATGTCGTCTACGAATCCATTTGAGTTGTACTATTTCTTGAATTCTGATGGAATTATTGTGCGGAAGTACTTTGATGTTAGAAAGGAGAATTGGGAAGGTATGTTGTTGGCTCCACCAAACGAATGTGAAATTTATGGTAAATGTGGTCCCTTCGGAAGCTGCAGTATGTAGGATTCGCCAACGTGCACCTGTTTACAAGGGTTTGGTCTGAAGGATTCCGAGGAATGGAGTAGAGAAAATTGGACCAGTGGATGCGTAAAGACGAGACATTTGCAGCGTGAGAGAAATGAAACTAGTGGTGAAAAAGGCAAAGAAGATGGGTTTTTGAAGCTGAAGACAGTGAAAGTGCCGGTCTTTGCTGAGTTGTCATCAGCATTGGAGGATAGCTGCAGAAATGAGTGCTTGAATAATTGCTCCTGTATAGCTTATGCCTATTATAGTGGCATTGGTTGTATGCAATGGAGTGGAAACTTGATCGATGTACAGAAATTCTCCTGTGGTGGGGCTGATCTTTATATTCGTGTGGCATATTCGAAGATTGGTAATATGTTGACTCTTCTTTATGATCTTGTTATTTAATATGTGCTTCAAATAATCCGATTTTGCTTCTATTGTTTTATTTACTTGTTGAAATTCATTATTTAGTTTTGAAATCTTTTGATATATTTCAACAGCATTAGTATATAGTTAATTCCAATTCAAATTTAATTGAACTCAAATCACTCAAAGTTTGTTATGCTTCACAGATAAAAAGAGAAACATCAAAGTAACTAATCACAATTGCAGTGATCATCGGGTCAGTGGCAATTTCAATGATCTGCATCTATTTTTCTTTGGAGGTGGATGGCTAAATCACTAGGTATATACAAATTACAATTAGCTCAATAGAGAAAATATTTCCTGTTATTCTATAAATCAACTAAGACCTGAACTTTGATTCAGGAAGGAAGACGAAAAGTGAGAAGTCATTATTTGGAAGACAGGAAGTGAATGCAGATTCAACTGAAAGCACGTTTGGAGGTAATCTAGGCCAAGTTAAACTTGAAGACCTACCTCTTTTCAGTTTTGAGGAATTGGCAATAGCAACAGATGACTTTCATGAGGCCAATAAGCTCGGGCAGGGTGGTTTTGGTTTTGTGTCCAAGGTAATGCTTGTTCATCCATTGCTTTGTGCTCTACCCGGAGGGTAAAAAAAAAAAATTTCATCTTTATTTCCAGGGAAAATTGCCGAGTGGACAAGAGATAGCTGTCAAAAGGCTCTCAAAATTCTCTGGACAAGGCATGGAGGAGTTTATGAATGAGGTTGTGATTTCTCAGCTGCAGCATCATAATCTTGTTAGACTTCTTGGCTGCTGTGCAAAAGGAGAAGAAAAGATGCTGCTCTATGAATACATGCCAAATAAAAGCTTGGATGTGTTTCTCTTTGGTTAGTTCATGAATGCCTTAACACCATGTCTTTTCTTTTTTGGTCTTTGGGAACAACTTTAACCTACTTGTGTTTCTTTTCTTCAAAATTTCTTTAGATCCAATCAAGCAAAAACTCCTAGATCGGAGAAAACGTGCCAACATTATTGAAGGGATTGGTCGAGGCCTACTTTACCTTCAAAGGGATAGATTAAGGATTATTCATAGAGATCTAAAGACGAGCAATGTTCTCTTGGATCAAAATCTAAATCCAAAAATTTCAGATTTCGGCATGGCAAAGATTTTCGGAGGCAACCAAGACCAAGCCAACACTAGAAGGGTAGTTGGACCATAGTAAGTAGCTTTTGCTTTGTTCAAAATGATTAATCATTCATGTCTTAGTCCTTCTTTCTCATAGCCGGAATATAATTTTAATATTTGGGCTTCAATGACACAATGCAGCGGCTATATGGCCCCTGAATATGCAATACAAGGGAGATTCTCGGAAAAATCTGATGTCTTTAGCTTTAGAGTATTATTGTTAGAGATTTTAAGTGGGAGGAAGAACACTAGTTTTAATCATGATGACCATTATTTAAGCCTTCTAGGATTGGTAAGTTCACTTAAATTATTGCCTCAGTTACTCCATATAGTTCCTTTTAATCTTTCTAAGTCCAACATTTCATAGTCGTGTTACTGTGTACAGGCATGGAAGTTGTGGAATGAAGATATGATTGTAATGCTGACAGATTCGGCAATTTCTGATCCACGCTTTCAAGTGGAGATCTCGAGATACATACATGTAGGACTGTTGTGTGTGGAAGAATTCGCCACTAATCGGCCAACTATTTCTACTGTTCTTTCGATGCTTAGTAGTGAGATTGTGGATCTTCCAACTCCGAAGTAACCTGCTTTTACTGAAACACAAGGTCTCTCAAATATACCGTCTTCTCAACAGAGCCAAAGGACATGTTCTGTGAACAATGTAACTGTTACAACCATTGATGGTCGTTAGCAAGCAAATTCTTCTGATTTTCAAGTACACTGTAATTGAATATACGATATATAGTTTTGTTTTACACAATGTATTTATCTAACTCTATTCAAAAGTCGGTTTTTGCCTTTATCCTTCCACATTATATAGGAGTTCAAGTTTGCTCTATCAAATCACTGGCCGAACACAAAAATATACACACACACACACACACACTCAAGAAAACTATAGTATGTTTATGTGTAAGTATGTTTGCCTTGCTATTTGTATTTTTTTAAGATCATAATAATTGTATTTAAATAAGTTTGAGAACAAGAAAGGCTTGAGAGGTGGATTCATTTTACGAAGTTATACAAAACTAGCAGCTCGAGAGTAGTCAATTCAAGAGAGAGGGCTTTCATTTAAATCTTATTTATAACAAAAATAGGAATTATTTGATCTCCTAAGCAATAATGGCTTTCACCTGGTGGAAGAGAGAGAGCTCTTAATTAAAATGGTATTTGCAGACTCAAGAGAGAATTTTTCAAGAACATGCAGTACCTGTTTATATAATGTTTTCCATTTACAAACTAAAGCAAAACTAGTTATGTGATGTAAGAACCATTGTAATACAATTGGCAACTTAGCTGTTGCATTCTGCAACTACAAATAATTGATAGTGTTCTGCAATTCTTTTCTATCAATTACTTGTGATGATAATACCCCATTTGTAAGCACTAAAAACTAAGCATCAATGCTAGCCGTACACTTGTATAGCTAATAATCTAACTCTTCTCTGAAAAACTACTCTTTATGCAGTTTCTACTAAAGCTTACTTTTTGCAAGTAACAACCAACTCAAGCTGGCCCCTTCATTATTTCCTCCGTCCCATAAAAACCTTTTTTATTTTTTATTATCCCAATTCAAAATTTAATATTCTATTTTTTTAATACTTTGAATTTACCCTCGTCTTAAATTTATAAAAAATACGTGTGATGATGCAGCAGCAACTTGGAACGGTCTCGTATCTGAAAGAAAAAGGAAGCAAGGTAACCGAAGGGGCATCGGTGTGGTACCGGCCGAAGAGCCTTCGACGATCAAGTTAGTACTAGATCGGAATATCAAAAGACTCTTGATAGAGATTTATGTCATACCTTAATTATTGATTCACGAGAACCCTCTTTATAGGGGTTGTAAGTAGAATTCAAGTAAGGCATTTACTCTGTTTCTTTTCTAACACGGTTAGGAGAAGTATTTATATTATCCTTATCACATTAGTTGATCGTAGTTCATTTATTTCTAATTCCGTGTCGTTTGAACTTTTCTAAAGACTCCTCATCAGTTGGCCCCCGTTCCCAAACTTGATTGTCATGTGCAGGGAACGCAAAGTTGTTGTCTTTCCAACTAATGTTGCAGAAATTCGCAGTGACCTGGAAGACGTCGTATTTTTTTTTTTTAAAAAAGGAAGGAAGGTAATCGAAGGGGCACCAGCGTGGTACTGGCCGAAGAGCCTCCGACGATCAAGTTAGTACTAGATCGGAGTATCAAAAGACTCTTGATAGAGATTTGTGTCATGCCTTTTCGATTCACAGGAACCCTCTTTATAGGGGTGTAGACACTAAAATTTAGTGGGCTTTAGTTTTAACAAATGGACCCATTAAATATGAGTCTAATGTTTAATTAAGTTATTTAATTGATCTTGGCTTGGTCCACTTAAATTATTTAATTAGTCCATGTGATACCCCTCGGATCCGAGACACGGGTTGATCAGGCCCAGGCCCAAACCCGAGGGAATATCAAACAATTAAAGTATTTTAAATGAACACAGATTACAAAAAAAATGATTTAAGAAATAAAAGAATAAGCGGAAAGATACTATAAAAGATATCCTCAATATAAAAACCTTAAAATATTAATAACTTAAAATCCTACAATCCAAAATCTCCAATCTTTTAACAACTTGGGAATCCATCTCTAGTGGACCCCTAAAATAAAAATCCCAAACTGAATCAAAGTAAAACTGAAGATAAAATCCAAGTCGAACATCTGGAAAGAGATCCTACATCGTCGGAAGAATGAGTGACCGTCTCTGCTCCACACGAACAAGCTCAAGCCTAGAACTGACGTACACCTGTAAAATAGGAGTGGGTCAGGCCCACGAACAAGTTCTATCCTACTGCAATCCAAGCAGAGACCCGATACGCATGTACATACTAAACAGTTCAACAATAGCTAATAGTCCGTACATAAATATATATCCACACTACTGGACTCTCGCTAGACCATGAAGAGGGTCTCAACCTGAATAGAAGGCATCACACAAATCGCACCTGAGTGGGTATGAGTACCTAAGCCTAAACAGGGTATACCTCAATCCCCACAGTCAGCTACACATCCAACTGCATATACGCATCCTAACCGTTGATTCTGAGACTCAAGCTCATGTCACGGTACCATAAAATATATTTAAACTCCAATTCCATCCATCCACAAGAAATCCATTAAGTCGTTCGGCGTAGTCAACCGCACCGACTTACATACATATAAGGAGGATTTATTTAATAACCCGTACCTTCATTCCAAATAGGTAGAACTTAGCAACTTGTGCTGTCCAAACCTAGTATGTCACCGTCCCATACCGGTACATACAATCCAATCCATCCAACAGTTGATACCATACATAAACAATGCACATAGCAACTGAACCGTAATAAGCATAAATAGAGATATAGACTAGCATGCCTACTCCGGTAATTGACAAACCAAAACCATAAGACATATCAATTAATACCATGATGAACATAAAATAAATATATAAGTTATCATATTCATCCCATATCTCCATTATAAATTATAATATTACTGAGCATGCAGATAATTCATCCTTCTCGTCCACAAATCCATGACAAGTACAATAACCTTAACTATATTAATTACCATGCTTGTCACTATTAATAGCATCATATTAATCCATTTTCCATCCACAGAGAATATAAATTAAATTCAGTAGAAGTATAATTCCTCTGCACTACAATGAACAACTTTCGTCGATGCTTACTAATGTCTAAGCTATAAACACCAACTGGTTTATTAAACTTTAATCCACTCTCACAAGTGTTAATTAGACTTAGAACATCTCAAAACACCCAAGTATAGCTTCCTACAGCTTCTGAAAAATCCAAAATCCGAGTTCCGTAGCCAAACAAGTCACAGAATACGTCACACTAGAAGTTCGGGAAAGAGCCTGCTCTTTCAAATGAAAGAGCCTGCTCTTTCTTTGCTTGGAGCCTGCTCTTTGGTTGCAAAGAGCCTGCTCTTTTTGCTTCTATGAGCCGTCTCTTTGAAAACTTAAGCCGTTTCTTCTCTGTTCTTCTGTTTCCAACTCCGGTGAGTTTCTGTTAAACTGTGTTTCAATCCTAAGAGTCTTAGATGTTTAAATTAGATTCCAACTAATTCCAGAGTCCACTAAATTCATTCCCCAGTTACCAAAATTAATTAAAACATAAACTTTGCACAAGAATTTAATACTAGCAGTTTATGTAATCCCAAACTCCAACTGTTTTAACACATCAACCTTGTAACTAAAAATTAATTCCATTGATTTCCAACATGATATAGAATTAATTAAAAAATCATTACTCATCAATTTCATTGAACTAAAATAAAAATTTAACATAATGAAGAAATTATAACATGAAAATACATTCAGGACCAAACAAAATGGAGTGTAGGAAAACTAGTAAAAATCATGGTGCAACCTTTAATACCTTGGAACTTAATCCCACTCTAGACCCTTGTTAAACCATTCATTACAGTAACCATTCCATTTAGATAACTTAGAAAATCAATCTCCATAAAGCCATCTCACTGAAAACTGGAACAAAACCTCACGGAACGTGGAAAACTGGAGATAACCAAATGGAGCAGGCTCTGGAAAACCTTGGAGCCGCCTCCATGGCCTTGGAGCTGGCTCCCAAGTGTCTTGGAGCCGCCTCCAAGCATGTAGAGCCGGCTCCAAACCCTAAAGGAGCCGGCTCTCCCCCTCCTTTGCTCTGTGTTCTCTTTTCCGGCTACGTTTAAACCCTTCTACAGATCACCGTTTTGATTACCAGAAATTTCTAAGTAATTCCCCGTAAATTCTAATGTTGGTTTAAGCCTTGATTATACTTACTAATATGGATTTAACCAAGCACAATGCAAGATCAGTTCCAAGCTTTAACAGTTTATCAAACCAAACCTAGGACTAACAGTTTGCGTCCTAGTAACAGATAGCCTATCTA
This sequence comes from Cornus florida, assembly GCF_030987335.1. Taxonomy (NCBI): domain Eukaryota; kingdom Viridiplantae; phylum Streptophyta; class Magnoliopsida; order Cornales; family Cornaceae; genus Cornus; species Cornus florida. The sequence continues at coordinate 71,978,999 of NW_026775577.1, forward strand.
TTTTTGTTTTAAAATCATATAATAAACCTGGAACCAATTTAATATGCAAAGAACACGAGTATAAGGGAGAGAGTAAGGTTAGAACTTGCCTTTGAGATATTTGTTCAAAATCTTTACACCGTCTCTAAAGCTTTCCGACGATTCCCACTGCAAAACTACTCTATTGCTTCTCTATCTCTAGAGACATGAATAGGGTTTTGTTTGTTTTTCTAAAAACCCTATACAGACATCTCACATATATTTATAGGGTTTTACTAAACCCTAGATTAATTCCAACCCTCCTAAAAATCCTTACCGACCCAAAGAAACCTAATAAAACCTACGTCGGCAACAACTGACTTTTAAAACAAAACCCTATTTAAAAATACAATTAAATTAAAATAATTACCACTTAAATTAAATTAATCAAACCATTTTATTAAATTAGATTAAATCAATTAAACAGTTAAATTAAATCAAATAAAGCATTTAATCCTAATTAAAAAAAATAACTAAATGCAATCAAAATACAACCATGAAAACAATTAAACTAAAACAAGGCATAAACATAAAACCCAATAAACTCATAATGAAATTTAAATAAATTTTCAATTAAAACAAACCAATTCATAATTAAATAAATAAAAATATAATTTAAACAATAAAATAAATTCCAAACCTATCCTTTTTAAATTAGGGGTATTACAGTCCAGCCTAGATGATTAAATAAAAAGATAATTAAACCTAATAAAATATATTTGGAATAATTAATTTTAAGGATAATTATCATAATATAACCGGCCCGGCCTAGTTATGATTTTTTTTCTTTATCCTGAGATGACACGTGTCATCATCCTATTAATCCAAGAAACTTATAAATAGAGGCCTGGAGGAAGAAGAAAGGGGTACACAAATTCAGAGTCCAGAAATCCAGAGATTCATTCAGAAGTCCAGAGACTCAGAAATCCAGAGACTCAGAAGTTCGAGACACAAATTCAGAATCCAAACCCAAAAGCGAAGAACATCAAGCACATCCAATAACGTGCCGTTCTTCATCAAATCCCATGGTGATCAACAATAAGCACATCCAACGACGTGCTGTTCTTCATCAAATTCCACGGTGATTCAAGAACAAGCTCGTGCAGCCCTTGGATCCAACCAACAACAAAAAGGAGATCGAATTAGAGGACCATTCTTTTTGTAAAAGATATCACAAAGGATTGTGGTCTAAATATTTCTGATTTAATAAATTATTATTTTGCCCATATTTTGTCTTTATTTGCAGAGAACAAAATTTGTGCGTACAAATTTCTAGCACGCCCGGTGGAACTTCCTTTGCCTCTCATCTCTTTCTCCTACCATCAAGTTTCTTCTCTGTCAGATTCTATGGCTCCCCCTAAGGCTCAGACAGACAAAAAAGCCCCAAAGAACATCACTGCTGCAAAGGTTGACGCCAAATCCGCCATGAAAAGTGGCACGAAGGCCAAATCAAGTGATGGAAGTACCTTGGCGGGCCCTGTGACACTTAGTAAGTCCCAGGCAATTGCGTCATCCAAACATCAGCAAAACTTGGTGAAAATCACTCCTGTAAAGCTGGCAAACGTTAAAACCCAACATGTCAAGAACCCTGACGTTGTTCCAGAGGAGATTCCGCCACCAAATTCACCTCATTCCATCCCTGATGCTTACTCTAGTGTCGGTTCACCCCTAGAGTCACCACGTTAGACTTCGGAGCATTCAATCACTTCAAGAAACGTTGACTTTTAAGGCCTATCATACTCAGATGTGGTCGCTGCTATGATGACTAGAGCTGCCACGGTGGAGGAACAATTAGCAACTATGTCTCGTGCCATTGAGAACCTCACAAAGATTGTTAAAGAGAAGGACTTATAAATCGCTACGCTGATGAACAAATTGGAAGTTCAGACCTTCGGTGAATCACCAGTACAATCTGGGCATCCTACATCTTCTACAGCACCGTTAACTGGGAATCGTGTAACTTTCTCACCACCACCGTCTGGGAATCCTACATCTTCCACAGTAATGCCGACGAAGAATCCTAATTCTATTGCACAAGGTACTCGCATGGAGGACCCCAAACAGACGCCGGTGACAGAACAGGCGGTTAGTCAAAACCAGATGCCGGTAACAGAACAGACAACTAACAAACTAATCATGCTTCTTCAGTCTCTTCATTATCTGTCGCACAATTGTAAGATATGATAACGAATACAATCCGAGCCCAATATAGAGGCATCTCACAGAGCACTCTCATGTACTCAAAGCCCTATACAAGGAGAATCGATAATATGAGGATGCATGTAGGATACCAACCTCCGAAGATTTAGCAATTTGATGGAAAAGGTAAACCCCAAGCAACACATTGCCCATTTTTGTCGAGACTTGCAACAATGCCAGAATAGAGGGGGACTTACTAGTTAAACAGTTTGTCCACTTCCTTAAAGGAAACGCGTTCGAGTGGTACACCGACCTAAAGTTAGAGTCAATTGATAGTTGGGACCAAATGGAACGAGAATTCTTGAACAGGTTCTATAGCACTCGTCGTACTGTTAATATGATAGAGTTGACTAACACGAAGCAATGGAAGGATGAGCTTGTAATCGACTACATTAATCGGTGGAGAGCACTTAGTCTTGACTGCAAGGACCGATTGTCAGAAATCTCTGCTGTGGAGATGTGTATACAGGGAATGCATTGGGGCCTTCTTTACATTCTGCAAAGTATAAAACCTCGCACATTTGAAGAATTGGCAACGCGTGCCCATGACATGGAGATCAGTATAAAATCCCATGAAGGTAAAAGTCCCGTGGCCATAGAACCACGTAAGGATAAGAAAGACTGAAAGAAGGGCGATAAGTCGTCAAAGACCGCTGCTAAAGATTCCATGGCTATCTCAACCACCCCAATCAAGATATCTGTTAAAGTTGACAAGAAGGATGATAAAAAGCTTCACCAGTTTCAAGAGAGGGAAAGACAGCATCCTACGCTAAAGGAGTTAGAGAAGAAGGAATATCCCTTCCCCGATTCCGATGTCCCTGGCATCTTGGAATGTTAACTCGAAAGTAAAGTTATAGAACTCCCTGAATGCAAACGCCCTTAAGAGATGGGACGTGTCAACGATCCAATATACTGTAAATATCATCGTATTGTCAGTCATCCAATTGAGAAGTGTTTTATCTTCAAGGAGGTGGTGATGAATTTGGCAAAACAACAAAAAATCTTGTTGGACATGGACGAAGTTGTAACTTCAAATCATACTACTGCTACTATAACAACCTCTGTTGTGGGAAGTGCTCGTTCTCAACCTTCAACTTCTGAGGTATATTGCACAACCATCCAGTTTTGCTCATTAGAACATATCCCCATCTCTCTTGGTAAAGGTAGTGCACTTGACATTTCAACCTTTGGAAGGGTCTTTCCTCAGGATGATGAAGAAGGATGGACTCTAGTGACAAGAAAGAAACCACGGAAACAACAAGCTGACAATTTTTGGACTAGTTATTCTGATAGGGGGCAAAGGATGAAGAAACCTCAATATCACTATAAGAAGTCTAGCCATAATAGAGAATGGGTTAAGAAGACACAGTTAACCAAACACGCCTTTATAAACAAAAGGATCCAGAAGCCCATTACTTTGTAAGAGTTCTTTCCAAAAGGATATCTAGATGCCGAAGTTGTGACAGCGTACATGGTTTCAACTAAAACAAGCCCTGATGGTGAGAATAGCAAGGATCAAGATGAAGCCCAGACTGTGGAGAATCATGCTGTCGTGACCTGAGTTTTATTCAACCCGGTACGTTAGTGATGAACCGAGGATTGACCCGTTAACGGATCCAGATGCGGAAGCAAAGGATGAAACCATAGTCTTTTGAGATATAAATCATCTCTAAGACATAAATGTGATATTCCATGTGGTCACGGAAGCTAAACAGAGCAAAAGGGGAAACTAGAGTTAAAACGGGTTAAATCCGTCAAACAAGGGCAAAATGGTCAATTCATAATTAAAAGGAGAAAATTGACTCTAAACAAGTTAAACAAGGTGAATACAACCTAATCTAATAATTTTCTAACATTCCAAGAGGTTCTAAGAACTTTGGATACGAATTCCCACAAAACGCCCTTTCCTGGTTTAAGTGAAAACTGACACTACTTCACTAAAATATACACATCTCTCACTCTATTTGGTATCTGAGAATAAAATTAGTACCATTGGAAAGCTGACTCAAAATCCTTGAGTTTAGGCTTAAGAATCATCCCATTTGGATTAGAAAAGAAGAAGTTATGACCCTTTGAAGTTGGAAGACCAATGTTGAAACAAAATCTGGAAGCTGTGCTTATGAAAGCTATTTAGGTCGACTAAAATGGAGTTTTAGTAGACCAAAATGACCAAAAAATGTGCTGAAAACTTGCATCTAAGTGCTGGTTGTTTTGGTAGACCAAAATAAAGGTTCAGTCGACCGAAATAGGCCTTGAACAGTAGAATTGGCTACTGGAATGATGAATTACTGAGTGTTAATGATTCAATTTGCCATCGGTCGACCAAAATGGAGTTTCGGTAGACCGAAACACCTCAAAAAGCTGCAATAAGGCCTGTTATAGGCCTAAGGTGCTAAGGTTCAACCTATGCCTTGAATCCTATGATGGTTTGGTTAAAAAATGAGTGTTTAAAACTGATTTTCAATGAAATTTTGAGTATGTGAACATGCCAACAACCTTGAAATGACTAAATGAATGTATTATAACCACTTATGGCCTTATACATGTTAATTATAAGGATATCATATGCTAAACCTCTAAGGTTGGTTAAAATATGCTTTTAACACAAACTATTGCACCAAATGACTACAAATGTGAAAGTAAACATGTTAACCTTGACCTCATTACAAACACATCCATATAGTATCAAAAGGTGCACTTAAGTGCACAATACATGTCTTAAACAATAAATACAAGTTTCTAACATAATAACCAAAACAAGGTGTGATATGTTAACAAGTGCATATTCTAATGTAGTAAAAATACTCCAAGTAGTCTAGCAAGTCTAAGATTGTTGTGCATCCCACAGTATAGCTTCTTTATCTGAAAAACACCCAGTAACTTTGGGGTGAGTAAATAAGTTTACTCGTAGGGAATGCATATGTTTATCTTTATACAAGGTTTGCAATTCAATACAATTTAATCCATGCTATTAAAGTGACATTAAAACTTTCAACATAGCATAATGAGATGTAAATTCACAAAGTTAACAAGTTGGAATTTAAATGCGAAATCAAACCAAAGTGGATACTTGGATATTGTCCGGATTAAAACTGTACTCTTGGGATCACTTTAGGGCTATTAACCCATGGGTACCTTCCCCTATTGCGCACTATAATGTAGGGAGCTCTCTATCTCCCGTACAAGAACCAAGTCCTAGCCTAGTCAAGTTCTTGATAATATTCCAAGTTTCCAAAATCGACAAGTAGAGCAACAAATCATGATATGTGATAAAACACAACAAGTTCCATGAATTGAATGACTAAATCATTAGAACAATAACATAGAAATTAATTAAACAAATTAAGTAATTTCTCTAGATTTCAAGAGTTGTCCAAATGATTCCAATTAAATATATGACAAGTAGTAACTCATAGACATGCCATACATCAAGTCAAAAATAGAATTTAGCATGGTGCAATTAAGTAGAATTTAAATCAATTTAAATTAATTAATTCTCTAGATTTAAAAGCTTATTTAAATCATGCCAAATTAATATACTACAAAAAATCAAGTCATGGCCATACCATTTATCAAGTCTAAAATGAATTATATGCAAGTTACCATTAATCATTAGTTTCTCAAATTAATACAATCTTGCATACAACTTATACATCATTATGAAAAACAATAATTGACTTGAATGACAAACTATATGTAATGACCAGGTCATTTTCATTCCTTTCCCTTTCCTTAGATTTTCACGGATATTTTTTTTCTGTTGATCTTTTTCCTTTCTGAGTTCAATTTCATGTCGCTTAGTGTCATCTTGAGTGCTCTGGAGTGATTTTTGAGACTCTTTTCTGTGGATTGACAACTTCCTTTGAAGATCGAGTCGTTTCCACATTTTTCATTTTTCGACACTATTTACTTTTCGTCCTTTTCCCTATTTTGTCTTTTTCCCGTTTAGCGCTTTGTTTGCGTAACCACACTTCTTGTGTTCGGAGTTGGTTTTTGACTTCACGTATCCTTATTCTCAGTGGTTTCCATGAGATACGTATCCTTACTTTTGTGAGAAAGTACTCTGGTTGCTCCCGGTGTCCATAGGGGAATGGATGCATTGTTCTTTGGAAACATTTCCTTTTCTTGGGGTGTTTTTCGTAAATATCTTTTGAAGATATTTTATTTCAGGGGTATCTAAGAAAATATTTTTTGGAAGATATTTTCATTCTGGGGCAGTTTTGCAGTTTTCACTTTTTGGAGGGGCTATTGTGCAATTAATGAAAGTTATTGCTCAATGCCTTGTTTTGAGCCTGGATCCTTGTACGGGATTCATTTTCACATTTCGTCGACTTGTGGACTCTTACAATTTCCTCCTGGTCGATATTTTCCAATTTCAGGGTTTTTGGCCCCGGTTTGCGCCAAACTTGTTTTGGGCATAACTTTCTGCTCGGGACTCAGTTTTTGACGCCGTTTCTTCCGTTGTTCATATTTTCTAATTTTGAATTTTTTTCTTCATGAAGTTTTGCCGTTTAAGTGCGTCTACTCAAATTTCACCTTTTCGGACCTGGTGGGCCCGTTCGGGGCACTTTTTGAGTTTTTCTATAAATAGGAGGTGTTAGAAAGAAAAATAAGATTTTTCTCTCTCTCTCTCTCCTCTCTCATGGCCGGTCCAAGCTCCTCCCATGGCTGCCATCTTCTCTCTCCTCTTTTGAGCTTCTTCCCTTCAACGAAAAGTTATCGTGCCTTAGTGTTTTATGTTCGTGTTGGCGAGGCCTTCGATTCCAACCGATTGGAATCTTGTTTTGGCCATTTCTTGAGTTCGGGTTTGAAGTCAAGTTGTGTTTTTGATGGGACTTCCTTGGGATTCATGTTCGTGGTGTTGTCCCCGATAAAACCTAGGAGTTTCATCGGATTCGGAGCCGATTTATTTTGGTGGGGATTTGAGATTTCATCTCAAATGGAGGTAGGGAATGTTTTAGGATTATTTGTGTGTTGTATTGTGTGTTTGCCATGATTATATAACATATATGTAGGCCTTGTATCAAATCTAGAAAGTTAGTAATATTTAATTCTTTGTATAAGATTTAATTTTCATGATGATGAGAAATTTGGATTTGAATTGTGGCATGGTAGAAACTCTTGTTTTAATATGTTGGTTAACATATATTAAATTGGGATTAATTAAATAAGAATTACTTTTTTTAATTAATATTTATCTTTTGTGAAAGATTAAAGTCCATGGCCGTATCTTGCATGAAATTGAGTTATAATATGCTTTTAAATTAAGTCATGGCATGTTCTTTAACATACTTTAATTTAAGAGTATTTGGTTGAGTTTGGAAATCTAGGGACTTTAATTAAGAGAATTAATAAAAATCTATTTTGTGGTTTCATGGGCCTAATTAAGCTTTTGTGTGAATATATGTAATGACCATAATATGTCTTTTATCATATATTAAATTGAGGCCATTTGGAAATGATTTGAAATCTAGAAAGTTTAATTATTTTGATGTAATTAAATTCTATCTTGTTTATCCATAGATCTAATCATGTTTTAGAAGTTGTTTCTATTTTAAGAGCATAGATTTAGACTTGTGATGTATTCACTTGATTGTGTTATATGCATTGAAGAGCATTGTTGTTAAATTTATATTCATGAGAGTATGTTTCTAATATGAATATATTGTTGACTTGTGATTTGATAGCATTATGAATATGAAATGCTTATTATGCACAATTGAGAGTCATATTGCTAACTTGTTACTATGTAGTAGTAATATGTATAAGTTATGAACTTATTTGGTTTTTTTTGGAGTTTTGGGACATTGTTGTTACATGTGATATGGCTAAAGTTCGACTTTAGTGCGGGACGTATGAGTTCTGCCCAATTGAGATAGTGCGCACTTAGGGTGGTTTTCCCTGCGGGTTAGTGCCCGGAACAACCATTTTGTTCTCGGCGGAAATCCGAGACGTGATGTCCAAGTCTTCCACTATTTGATTTCGCATTCAATTCCAAGTTGACAACCAATGTTTAATTGTGACTTGTGATTTTGGTTATTGGCGATTTGATGTTGTTAAGTACATCCATAATAAATTGATATATTTAGTTGATTTCATACTTTTAGATTTCTAGTTGATAACCTAGAGAATCTATGTCTTGATGTGTGGTATTAGATATTCTAATTATGCTAAATTGTTATATTTAGTTGATGTTGCATTTTAGACTTTAAGTTGATAACCTTGAGAATCTATATGTTGTTGCTTTATGTAAGCATGCGCCTATGTTGTTACTTTGTGTAAGCATGCGCCTATGTTGTTACTTTGTGTAAGCTTGCTCCTATGTTGTTGCTTTGTGTAAGCATGCTCATATGTCGTTGCTTTGTGTAAGCATGACCCTATGTTGTTAAAATTGCATGAATGAGGCGATTGATGCTAGAAATGATCTTAGGTAGCTAGGATGCTCCCTGAGTCTCACCTTTGACATAGACGTTAGGTGGAATGAACCACAATAATTAAATCATGCAAACTTGTAAAACATAGGTCGATGAAAGCTCATTTCCTACGAGTAGCTTTATGTTACTCACCCACGTTGTGGGGACATTTTTCAGGTACAGGGATCAAGGTTGAGATTTTCATCATTGCTTGGATTATTGTGGACTTGAGGGCTTTAGTTTTTGTAAAGATTGGCTTGGAATGCCACTTGTAGCCTTAATTGTCAAAATGTGTGTATTTGATTCTAAAAATGTATTGTGTACATGAGTACACTCTTTACAATGTAGTTGACATGTATGAGATGAGGCCAGAGGCCAATTACATGTATTTTGTATCCTATGTAATTTTTGACTTTTGGAATATTATGAAAATATTGAAAAATATTGAGTTATTGCTTCACCATATTTGCATTGGGTGTGGGAATTCTATTTTGATCCTTCCATAGGGTCTCATTATTCATGTATGAAGTGTGGCCAAGGGCCGAATGGTATTTTGAAACCATTTCGTAGTTTTGAATTTCGAGTGTTCATTTCAAGTTCCATTTTTGTCATTTTGGCCGTTGGGGGGTCGAATTTTGCATTGACTATATTATTAAGCCATGGACCCTTGTAGCACATCCAAATAGGTAAGTTACATTTGCGTGCATGATCGTTTTCAAGAAAAACCTTATCCTTGGTGATTTGAGCTTCATACGGACTCATTTTGCATCTTTGTTGCATAATCTTGCTTAAGGGCATTTTGGGAATTTCCTTTGGGAAATAAATTCTGGTCTCCATATAGTCACTTAGAAAATGTGATTTTAGGGGGGGTTTCTTCTTCGTGTTTTTCCAGAAAATGCCATCTTGGTATCGGAAATCGATCGCAAAGTTCAGCTTCTGTTTTTCAATTTAGCAGCTTTTTGGACCTTCATGACCAGATTTCATGGAGGGGAATTTTGGGCATTTTAAAGTGAGTTTTTTTTGAGGGGGGTTTCTTCTTTATGTTTTTCCAGAAAATGTCATCTTGGCCCTCAAAATCTCAATTTTTCTGGAAAAACCCTTGCTGCTAGGGTTTCTTACTGCCCATTCTGCCTCCTTCACATCTAAACGGTTAGAAGGGGTTTTGTAACCGGTTAGATGAGTGTGGACAGTGTTTTGGTTGAGTTTTTTGGCCATCTAACCGGTTAGATAGGTCATCTAAATGGTTAGATGTTCTTGGGTTGGTACTTTTTGACCGTTTTGCCCCTATTTCTTCCGTTAGCCATATCTTCTTCATTCGGACTCCAAATCAAGTGATTTTTGAGTCTAAGTTCATTGATTTTTCGTTGTCTTTCCAATGGTGTACTCGGTAGCACCCACTTTTAAGCTGGAATGACATTTTTGCCCCTAGGTTCATTCTTGTTCATTTTTAAAACGTTGCTTCCGCGTTTGATTCCTTTGGGTTCCGTGACCTCGTTGAGGGTCACATTGGCGTCTTAGAGTCATGTTGTATCTCTAGAGACCATTGTTTGTCTTTTGCTTCCGCATTTTGGATCTGTTATCGGGTCATCTTTCGGTTCATCATTGACGCATCGAGTTGAAAAACTTGGGCCGTCACACTATAACACCCCCTACCTCAATAGAGAATAGAATCTCTATAATCTAAGGCAACCAAGCTTAAAAATGAAAAATTAAACAAGTGTTTTATAGAGGAGAGTGAGAGGAAACTTAAGTATTCCAAGTTTAATGGTTTTAGGTGAGTGGAAGGGCACCAAAATTGAAGTCAAAGCTATTGGTCAAGCTTTTCCTTAATGGAGGCTAAGTTAGAGTTCTTGAGAGGAAAGAGATGAATGAATAAAAATGTAAACCCTAAGTTAAAATGGTGGATTCTCCACTCACTAGGTGCTCTTGCACTACCTCACACACATACACACTAATGCAAGACTAAAGGTGAGTCCTGCACTTGTCACCATCCTATGTAAACTTCTAAGGCTTAATATTGAACCCACACTTGTCAACCATCTATGCCAACAAGTGGTCCAATCCTAGGTCAACAAATGGGTGAATCTCTATCCTCCATGTGTCAAGAGATTAAGCCTCCAAGTGGTTCCACCATAAGACCAACAAGTGGCACCTTAGGAACGTGACACTTGTCACATTTTCAGGAAATTGCAAATAGGTCCTTTTTGAAAATATCTTCCAAATTAAATTGCTAAATGGTCCCTAAGACGAAAAATAATTACTTTTCTTAATTACACTAAAACCCCTCAAGTTTAGAGTAATTACCAAAAAGTTATGCTTTCATGCACTTTATAAGGGAAGTAAACATTTAATATGCTTTTCCATAAAAGTAAAAATGTAGATATCATGAAAATGAAATATCATGGATGTATGCCAAGCCGGAATCAAATCCGAGCAGTGAGGTTATGCAAGAAAAAATGAAGAAATGACTAAAGGACGAAATAGGGAAAAGAGGAAAAAAAGAATTTCTGAAAAAAAGAAAGGAAGGAAAATGACCGGATCATTACACATGCAAAGGATGCAGCCATCATTGAAAAGTCCGATGATGATGAAGTAGTCAGAGGTACGCTGGATTCATGTTATGCACCAATTATTTTCACTGAGGAAGATCTTCGGTTTGGTTCGAAGCCGCATAATTGTCCTTTTTTCGTCTCCGGTTACATAAAAGAACAAAGAGTTACTCGAATTCTTGTTGATGGTGGATCAGCGGTGAATCTCATTCCAAAATTTACGATGAAAAATCTCGGCATCAGAGTTGACGAGTTATCTCGTAGCCGTTTGATTAGTCAAGGTTTTAACCAAGGAGGACAGAGAGCTATTCGCATGATTCGGGCAAAACTAATTATTGGTGAGCTCTAAGCTAAAACCTTATTCCACGTTATTGATGCAAAGACATCCTACAATTTTTTGTTGGGAAGGCCTTAGATACATAGTAATGGTGTCATTCCATCGACTCTTCATCAGTGCTTCAAATTCTACAAGAATGGCGTACAAATGGTTATGGCGGACCATAAACCATTTACAGAAACAGAATCTCATTTTGCCGATGCCAAGTTCTATATCGATCATGATACACCTTCGGAAGTGCCCATCCCAAGCCATCCATCTACACAAGTGGTTCAATCTACAAAAATAAAAGAAGCGTTAAGTGATCCATTAGATGTTTCAGTGATAGACATTGTAAAGGTAGCTAAAACGAGAGGGGTCTCGATAAAAACACATCGGATGAAACCTATTTTAAAGTATGTTCCAAAATCTCAACGACAAGAAGGGAAGTCACCTGTCATTGAGATACTTAAAACCAAGGAATTTAAATTGAAGATGTCACAGACCAAAGAAAAAGAAGATGTGCAAAAGCTAAAAGGAAAGTTAACTCTTCCTCTCACCAAGATTCAAAAGTCTTCGCCTTCCAAGCCTCCATTAAAAGGGTTCATGCGGCCTTCTCAATCTCTGGTCAATCATGGATCACTTCCAAAACAAAGGATTGATGAAGGATTCGATCCTAAAGCATACCAACTCATGGCTAAGTCGGGGTATGATTTTACAAATCCTGCAAACCTTGGAAAACTAAATTGAGAGGTCACCGGTGAGAAAATGCATGGCCTCAATAAGACACAGAAGAAGTTGAAAGATCAAGGGCATAAAATCATTCCACCCAAGTCTGGTATCGGTTTCGTACCTTCTGAGCCACTTCGAATTCTCATCACATAAAAGGATAAGAAGTCAAACACTTTTTACATTGGGTTTGAAGAAGTCAAAGATGAATAAGATAGATTATGCATCAAAAATCAGTCTTCGACTGTATAGGAGCTCCATGTGATCGAGCATCTGTATTCAATAGGTTGTCAAGCCAAAAGTCAAATGTCTCAAGTTCTCATGTCAACAGTTTGCCTCGTATCTCTGTTTTTAACAAAATGAGCTTTCATGACCAAGGAAGAAAATCTCCACAACCTCAATCTCAAAAGGCAGTATTTAATCGAATTAGTACTATTAATGATGCACCACTAAGAAGCAGTAAGTGTGGAAAGTCAGAGAAAACTAACATCGACGTGGTGAACAATAGTGAAGTTCGGAGTGATAAGCGCCGAATATTGCATATTTAAGTGCCCTTAGCTGCATTAGTTAAGTCCATTATTCGATTATTCTAAATAGATTATCTTCATTTGCACATTTTTATATATTTTCAGGTTCATTGGCCAAAAAGGAGCAAAAATGATGTTTTGTTCAATCTTTGAATAGCAATGTGCTCAAGGCTAAGGTTCTGGTAGCAGTGGAATTTGACTTTGCTTGCCATTTTTGACCTATAAAACTCAAGAACTGGACTTCCATTAAAACATAGTGTATTTAGAGCTTTGAATTAGCTTTCCAAATCTTCAAACGGTTCATCATTTGGAGTTTGGAGAAGAAAGTTATGGTTGTTTTACCAAAATAGTGCAAAGTAGGTCAAGAGAAAGGAGCATACTGGTCCAACTTCGAGCGCTCGAAGTGCTTATTTAGAGCGCTCGAACTTTGAGCAGAATGCTTTTCGGGATCCATCACTTCAGCCCACTTGCACCTTGATTCCCTCATTTCTGATTTCCATCTTTATGGGTTGGTTGGAGATGTCTTTTGGTGGGAATTGAGCCTTGTTTGGTGGGAGAGGATGTCTACAAAGGAGGAGAACCACACATAACAATATATATCTCATCTTTATAAGATTTCTGGAGAGGGAAAGAGGAGGAGAAGAGAGAGTTCTTGAATCTACAACAAAGGAGCTCGAAAATGGAGGTTACATCCAAGCTTCTTCCTTCCTTTAGAGCTTCCATGGGTAACTAAACCTCCATCTAGGGAGGTGATGAGGCCCCTCCCTTGTAAGCATGTTCTAATTTAGGCTATATTTTGGGGATTACAATGTATATTTTATGGTCTTTTCATAACCAAGAGCACTTCATTTCTTGTAATGAATGTTGATATTTGTATAGATGATTTCTTTAAGTTGATTATCTTGTTTTAGATGATGTCTTATATTAATCATATTGCTTAAGTTTTCATGGTGAGAATGGAGACAAGGTTATGAAATTGTTTAATGGCATGTTGATAAGTACTTTGATAGATCATTGCTTAGGTGAAACCTTTGATGGTCTATGCTTATTTCTTACCTTCATGTGCTTCATCATTTTATCTAGGGCTTGATAATCTTTCATTCAAGCAAATGTGGTTAAGCTACACCTTAGTTAGGTAGTCTAAACATGTTAACCTTTGATAGATCATGCTTGCTTCAGATTTAATGAACTTCTTGAGGATATTATAACAACCAAGTGTTGCTATGTATCATGACCATAGTATATATTGTTTTTCCCCCAATTTAGCTCTAATCTAGCATGTGTATAGGGATGGAGGCGGATTCACTTCCCTAATCCTCTTTACTTGTATTTCATTTCCTTTAAACTCTTGCAAACTTTTATTTTATACATCTTAATTTCATAGCTTAAGTGACAACCAACAAATCCTCTATGAACACCCCTATCATTCTAAAAAGACTCTTGACACTTAGGTTGCCATAGATTAGCGCAGTCCCAGTGGTTCGACTTACCCGACCAATAGCCCTATTTTACAATGATTCGTGCTATTGCGAAGGTTGATTTATAATTGTAATCGACTCAACCGATCAATTTTTGGCGCCGTTGCCGGGGACTGCAAACGGTTTAGCAACCGAAGTTTTAGGGTTAATTTTAGTGTGATTGTTAATATTATAAATTGTGAATATTTCTTGTGTCGTTTAACCATCTTGTGTTGTAAGTGAGATTCTATGGACTCGAAGCTCGCCGAGGGAAAACTAGCTAATTTGTAAGTCTAGAGGACCCCAGGTAAGTCTCTTGACCTTTTAGTTTCGTCATTGTAATATATTGTGCATGTGTTAAACTTAGTGATAATTTAGTTTTAAAGCCCTTGTTAAGGCTTTTATCTTGTTTAAATTTCGTGTACAAGCATCGATCCTTGTTGTGGCCATTTAAATTCTGTCTTGATAATTGAGGAGAATGGGAACATCATATGTGGAGTTGTGAATGATGAGTAGTAGCATTGATAGCATTATGTATTGTTAATGTTTGGCCGTAGATCGCTCTCCCTACCAACTCTTGACTCGCCAGTTGACATAAATTCACTTGAAAGAACTCTTAGACGAAACCTTAGGGAATCTTCTAGCGTAAAAGAACTTGAAATTGAATTTAACACAATGGCTGAAAATGTAGGAGATATTAGAAATGAGGAAATTAATAATGATAGGGCCGAAATTCCAAATGTAGAGCCACTGACTCTCAGGGACCATTTCATCCCTACTACATATGCTTCACCTTCATGCATAGTGATGCCAAACATCAATGCGGCTCAATATGAGATCAAATCAAGTACCATTCAAATGCTTCCATCTTTCCATGGCCTTGATAATGAAGATCCGTATAAGCATCTTGATGAATTCCTTGAAATTTGTTCGACCATCCAGTTGAGAGGTTTTTCTGAGAATGCACTCCATCTGCATCTTTTCCCATTTTCTTTAAAAGATAGGGCAAAGTATTGGTTAAACTCACTCACTCCAAATTCCATCACTTCTTGGGCTCAATTACAACAAGAATTCCTTAAGAAGTATTATCCGGTGAGTAAAACCAACCAAATGAGGCGTTCCATTCTTAGCTTTTCTCAAACGGATGGAGAACAACTCTACGAGACTTGGGAGAGGCTACAAGACCTTCTTAGAAAATGTCCACATCATTTGATTCCAAAATGGCAATTAGTGCAAGCTTTCTATGCTGGCTTGACCGAACCCCATAGATTCATGGTTGACTCTTCTTGTGGTGGGATGTTCATGTCCAAGAATGTGGATGAGGCTTGGACCCTACTAGAGAATTTAAGTGAAAATTCACTTCAATATAATTCTCGTAGGGCTCCGACCTCAACCAATGCAAAGAACACCAACCCTTGTCAACAAAAATCAGTAAGGGAGGAATCATCCCAAGTGGATGCCATAGCTCATAAATTCTATCAATTGATGGCACCACATCTCTCTCCTTCATTATCTCAAAATTCGGTAAGTTCGGTATACTCATCATGTACTAGTCTATTCCATCTCACGGAAGATTGCCCCACACCGGAGAAATTTTCCAATCCAAATCAAGAGCAAGCTAATGCCATGTTCTCAAGATCTGGGAATAATCGCTATTCTAATACCTACAATCCGGGATGGCGAGATCACCCAAATTTTTCGTGGCGGCAACAAGCCCCACAAAATTCCCAATTCCAAAATCAAGGGCATCAAAATCAGCCCCCTCCTCAATTTCAAAATAGGCAATTTCCAGCCTTTTCAAGCTACCGTCCTCCGTATAATCCAAATGTCTCTAATCAACCTCCGGTGTACCCAACTGATGAAATTGTGGCTGCAAACAAGCAAATGATGGAGTCATTAAACAAGTAAATCATGGATTTCAACAAGCAACTCTTGACATCTTTGCAGCCTACTCTTCAAATGGTTCACTCTCATACTCAATCCATAGCTAAGCTCGAAAATCAAGTGGGCCAAATAGCTAACTCTGTGAATCAATTGCTTCAAAAGGACAAAGGTAAGCTTCCCGCTCAACCATTTGAAAATCCTAGAGGGATGCATGTGATTGATGAAACCCCTCCATCGAGTGGGCCGAGTCATGAGCATGTTCAAGCAATCATCACCCTTAGGAGTGGTAGAGTGGTTGACAACAAGGTTGATGGAGACAAAAATGAAAAAGAACCATCTTTGAAAAATCCAAATTCAAGCTCTTCCAATCAAATTCCAAGCTCTTCTCGTCCAAATACCATTCACGGAAATCCCACACATGTTAACCCAAATATGGAAACTACTAGAGCCAAAAGCTCCGTTTCCTCAACGTCTTCAAGAGTCAACACATATTGGGAACAAGAATTGTAAAATTCAAGACATCTGGGAAGTTTTCAAGCAAGTGAAGATCAACTTGCCCCTCTTGGATGCTATCAAGCAAATCCCTCCCTATGCAAAATTTCTTAAAGACTTGTGCACTCAAAAGTGCACTTCTAAAAGTCATTTGCCAAAGAAAGTAAGGTTAACTAAAAATGTTAGTGCTATCATTCAGCACAGCACTCCTCCAAAGCATAAGGATCCGGGTGCCCCCACAATCTCTTGTGTCATTGGTGACAACAAAATTGAGAGGGCCCTCCTTGACTTAGGAGCTAGTGTGAATTTAATTCCATACTCAGTTTACTTACAGCTTGGCCTGGGAGATTTAAAGCCGACTTCCGTGGTTTTGCAACTTGCCGATAGATCGGTCAAGTATCCACGAGGCATTCTTGAGGATGTTATCATCCAAGTGGACAAATTCTACTTCCCGGTAGACTTTGTGGTTCTTGACACGGAACCGGTCCACAATCCAAAAAAGCATATTCCCGTGATCCTGGGTAGGCCATTCTTAGCTACAGCTAATGCATCAATTAATTGCCGAACCGGGGTGATGGACATTGCTTTTGGAAACATGCAAGTCAAACTCCATATCTTTCATGCAACTCAACATCCTTCTAATGAGGATGATTGTTTCCTTGTTGATGTCATTGATGAAGTGGTCGAAGAATCTCTTCCCTTCATTCTAAGCAAGGGCCTTGAAATTTACATGTCTCATTTCGACTTCTCAAACTTTGACATTGATCAATCCATCCAAGAAGTTAATTCTCTGCTTGATGTCGATGCTATATGGATATTCCCCCTTGGAAAATTCCAAGAGAGCGGCTTCCTCAACTTTCCACTACTCCTCCGGTTCTATCTCTGTAATCCCCACCACTACTTGAGCTTAAGCCACTCCCGGCTCATCTCAAGTATATATTCCTTGGTTCAAATCAAACTCTCCCGATCATCATTACATCGGATCTTCTAAAGGACCAAGAAACCAACCTTTTAGCGGTGCTACAAGAGCACAAAGAAGCTATTGGTTGGGCAGTGGCTGACTTGAAGGGAATTGACCCCTCTATTTGTATGCACCGCATTCATATGGAGGAGGACGCAAAGCCTACAAGAGAGGTTCAACGCTGGTTAAATCCTAACATAAAGGAAGTGGTAATGAAGGAAGTGATAAAATTGCTAGATGCGGGAATTATCTACCCCATCTCTGATAGCAAGTGGGTAAGTCCCACACAAGTTGTTCCCAAGAAATCCGGTCTCACTGTTGTTAAAAATTCAGCGGGTGAGCTCGTGCCACAACGAACCACCATCGGGTGGCGTGTGTGTATTGATTACTGGAAGCTCAATTCGTCAACTAGGAAAGATCATTTTCCACTACCATTTATTGATCAAATCCTAGAAAGGCTAGCCGACCAAAGTTACTATTATTTTCTTGACGGTTATTCTGGCTATAACCAAGTGGCAATCACCCCCCAAGATCAAGAGAAAACAACATTCACATATCCCTTTGGAACTTTTGCATATCGACGCATACCTTTTGGGCTATGCAATGCTCTGGCAACGTTTCAAAGGTGTATGATGTCCATATTTTCTGATATGGTTGAAAAATTCTTGGAAGTTTTCATGGACGATTTTTCTATCTTTGGCTCCTCCTTTGATTCTTGTCTCAAAAATTTATCTCTTGTGCTCCAAAGATGTAAGGAGACAAATCTAATTCTAAGCTGGGAGAAAAGCCATTTCATGGTCCAAGAAGGCATTGTTCTAGGACATATCATCTTTAAACGGGGAATCGAGGTAGATAAGGCCAAGGTTGAGTTAATCTCTAATTTTCCTCCTCCGAATTTCGTCTGTCAAATCCGTTCTTTTCTTGGCCATGCCGGATTCTATCGTCGCTTCATCAAAGACTTTAGCAAAATCTCACGGCGCTTGTGTAATCTCTTAGCCAAGGATGTTCCATTCGATTTTGATGAAGCTTGTATGGAAGCTTTCATTAAACTTCGCACTCTCCTTTTATCTGCCCCAATAATGAAACCGCCTAATTGGTCTCTTCCTTTTGAGATCATGTGTGATGTATCCGACTATACATTAGGCGCGGTTTTGGGCCAATGTGTGGACAAGCTCCCATACGTCATTTATTACGGTAGTCGAACTCTTTCTAATGCTCAATTAAATTACACCACTACTGAAAAAGAGTTACTAGCTGTAGTTTATGCCTTAGACAAATTCTGCTCCTATCTTCTAGGTTCTAAGGTTATAGTTTTCTCGGATCATGCCGCTCTTCGGCACTTGTTATCAAAGAAAGAGACCAAACCCCGCTTGATTCGATGGATACTCTTACTTCAAGAGTTTGACATTGAAATCCGGGATAAAAAAAGGGGCAGACAATGTTGTCACTGATCATCTCTCTCGCTTACTCATTGAAAAATCTTCCGATTTCGCCGCTGTCCGTGATTCCTTTCCGGATGAGCAACTCTTCCAGATTTCCCATGCAAATCTTCCATGGTTTGCGGATATTGTTAACTACCTTGTGGTAGGTAAAATTCCAACTCATTGGTCCAAATAAGAAAAGGACCGGTTCTTCTCCCAAGTCAAGCATTTCTTTTGGGAAGATCTGGAACTATTCAAATACTGCCTGGACCAAATCATCCGGCGATGTATTCCCGAAACTGAGACCACAAGTATCCTCAATTTCTCTCATACTCTTGCTTGTGGAGGCCATTTCAGTGCTAAAAAGACCACTCACAAAGTTCTTCAAAGCGGATTCCATTGGCCTTCCTTGT
The DNA here is from genome assembly GCF_030987335.1 of Cornus florida. Lineage (NCBI taxonomy): Eukaryota > Viridiplantae > Streptophyta > Magnoliopsida > Cornales > Cornaceae > Cornus > Cornus florida. The sequence goes on from NW_026775577.1 coordinate 71,998,378, forward strand.
TTCGAGATGCATACAATTTCTGTAAATCATGTGAAAGATGCCAGAGGCTCAGATCCATGTCCCAAAGAGACATGATGCCCCTCACTTCCATCTTAATAATTGAAAATTTTGATGTGTGGGGAATCGACTTCATGGGACCATTTCCACCTTCTTATGGCTATGAGTACATCCTTGTAGTGGTGGACTACGTTTCCAAATGGGTGGAAGCCGCGGCCACCAGAACCAGTGATCATAAAGTCGTGATCAAGTTCATTCAATCTAACATCTTTAGTTATTTTGGTACGCCCTAAGCAATCATCAGCGATGGTGGATCACATTTCAGAAATCGTTATCTTAAATCCATCCTTTCTAAGTATTCCGTCATTCATAAGGTTGCTACACCTTACCATCCTCAAACGACTGGTCAAGTAAAGGTTTCTAACCGGCAGATAAAGCACATTTTGGAAAAAATAGTTCAACCAGACCGCAAAGATTGGTCACTAAGACTAGACGATGCACTTTAGGCTTACCGGACGGCTTATAAGACACCCATTGGCATATCGCCATATCGACTTGTCATTGGCAAAGCGTGTCATCTTCCGGTAGAATTAGAGCACCATGCTTTTTGGGCCATAAAAAGGCTAAATTTTGATCTCAAACAGGTCGGCTTTAATCGTGCTTTGCAACTGAATGAACTTGAGGAAATTCGAAATGATGCATATGAAAGTGCCAAAATCTATAAGGCAAAGACTAAAGCTTTTCATGACAAGCACATTGTTAGCAAGTCTTTCGCCCCAGGACAAAAGGTTTGGCTTTTCAATTCCTGCTTAAAACTCTTCCCCGGTAAACTCCGGTCAAGATGGGATGGTCCATACATCGTCACTACTATCTTCCCTCATGGAGCAATCGAACTCCAAGATCCGGCAAAAGGATCACTCTTCAAAGTTAATGGCCAACGGCTGTGCATTGACGGCATAGTCCTAACCCAAAAAATTGAGAAAGTCCTCTTGACGGACCCAATTTACGAGGATTGATGCCTGCTCTAGCTTCGTCTAGCTATCGACTTTAAATTTAGCAAAGCAAGGGAAACAATTCTTTCTATTTCTAGGCTTTTCTACTTTTCCAATTGTCTGAGCCTTGAAATTTTCTGGGAAATGGTTAAGAAAAGCCAAAAACTTTAACCTTATGTAGAACTATTTTAAATTGTGTTCCCACAATTCAGACTGGCTTTCTTAGACCTTCTCAACCCTTGTTTTCATTCCCGGATGTTTCCATCTCTTCCTAGTAATTTCATCGGATCTTTGGAATGCTACACATGTGTGTAACCTCTTATTTTTAATGCATTGTTAGATCATGGTTCCCCAAATTCCATCAATGTATTGAAGTGATGTTGCAAAGTTTGAAAATTTTCCCCAAATTCCATCGATGTATTGGAGTGATGTTGCAAAGTTTGAAAATTTTCCCCAAATTCCATCGATGTATTGGAGTGATGTTGCAAAGTTTGAAAATTTTTCCCAAATTCCATCCATGCATTGAAGAGATGTTGAAAAATTGGAAATTTCAGTCATTTCACCCAGGCTTTTGCTCACTGGTCCAATTTTGAGCACTCGAAGTCCAAGCTTCAAGCACTCGAAGCTCCCATTTTTCGTTCAAGAGCCTACTGCCTCAAGTTCGAGCGCTCGAAGACACACTTCGAGCTCTCGAAAGTCCATAAAAACACACTGTCCAAACTTCGAGCGCTCGAAGTGTCACTTTCGAGCGCTCGAAACTCACTGCCTAAAGTTCGAGCGCTCGAAGGCCTAACTTCGAGTGCTCGAACCCCCCTTCCCTCCTTTTTAAATCTGAACTCTCCCGTGTCTTTCCATTCTCTCAACCTACGACCTCCTCCCTCCATTTCCAACTTCCTCTCTTCCATTACTTCCCTTCCACCCCCCCACTCCTTCCATCAACCCACGACCTCAACCCTTCCAACTTTCTCTCTTCCTCCATTACCCCCTAGCCCATCCCACTTCTCTCATTCATGCACCAACCACCCATGTCCTCCTACCTTTTCCCCTCCCTTCCATAATTCCTCTACCCATTTCACTCCTCTCCTTCCTGCACATCCATCCCTATAAATACCCCTCACCCCCACTATTCCTCCTCATTCCATCCATGCTTATCTTCATTCCTCTTTCAAGGTATGTCTCTTCCCTCTTTCTCTTCATTCTTTTTGTTCCATTTGTGTTACATTTGAGGAGTATGGGCATCAAATCCTTGGAGTTTGGTTGTGATTGTTGCTATGCTCTACAATAGAGAGCATTGTGTCTGAAATTTTTTGGGTTTCTTCATCCATTCCTCTCATTCTCACATTCTCTCTTTCTTGATGCATGCCAGGTGCTCGCTGAAATTCCCCAACCACGTCCGCCTCTCCAAATGTCTCGTGCCGGCCCTTCTCGTAGTCCTAGACCCTCTGAGGATATCCCCGTCGTTCCTTATGCGCAGCCCCGAGCCCCTTGACTCGACAAAAAGCTCAATTATGAGCTTCTCTTCCCGCTCACAGGTGTCTTTGACACTCTTCCCACCACTTCATGGGCTGCCGCGGAACTAGTCAACCAGCGCCTTCAACACATTTGCCAACCCATTACAAAGGTCACCTACCCCCGTGTGGTGCGCCTCTTCTACCAGAATCTTAATTGCCCTGAAGAGCCGCCGGTTTCTCTCACCACATCCATTGATGGCATCCCTTTTTCCTTCACTCTTGCTGACATGGTGGCAGTATCCGGCTGTCCTCTGGAGTGCCCCGATGACATTGTCAATCGTGAGAATCTCCCTTTATATGAGGAGCCAGATACTTTAACTGTGGAGTAGGTTATCGCTGCCATTTGCAACGTGGATGACCCTCATTGACCCAGGAGCTTTACCCTCAAATCCACCCTTCCGGAGCGAGTTTGGTTCCTTGACTCCATTCTCAAGCATAATGTTTACCCCTTGGTGTATAGCACCGAGCGCCGAGGCCTGATGTTGTAAGCCTTGTATGCCATGGACCAAGGCAAATGGTTCTCTGTCCCGGAGCTCATTTGGGACACATTTATACGGTTTTGGGACGAGTGTATCAATGCACGGTAGCAGCGTCTTAAAAATCGGCCTTTGCCATTGCCATTCTTCGTTATTAAGCTTTTGAAGCACAAAGGCTTCATTATTCCTCCTCATGAACCGAGAGGCAAAAAGATTCAAACTTTTACTCTCCGCCGGTGGACCAATGTTCTAAGCCATTCTCGGCACCCTCAGCTCGCTGCTCCTCCATTGCCCCACTCTCCATCTCCTCCTTTTTCTGAGGATGATCCCATGGCGGAGGACGCTGAATGGGACGAGCCTCCTGTTGATCTTTCGCCAGACCAAGCCTTCATCCGGGCTAGTCTTGCCCGTATTCATGAGCGGATGGAATTTTTTGAGATTTCTTTGGCAGACTACACTTGGAATGTGCGTGAGGACTACTTCCGTGCCGAAGAAGACCGTCGTCTTACTGCAGATGACCGCCGTGTTACGGCGGAGGACCGTCGCGTGGCATAGGAGGAACGGCGTGAGACTCAATCTCTCCTCAATGCCATCTTTGCCCATTTTCCCCCGACCCCGTAGATAGTTGCCAGTGTTGGACTTTATCGTTTTGTTTCGCATATTTATATATATATATATATATATATATATATATTTTTTTTTTTTTCCTTTCTGTTTTTGTTTTACTTTTAAACTTTAGGATTGTGCTATGCACGAGTTGCTCTGGTTAGACATGATTGACTTTTCGTTCCTTTTGTAATCATGTCCTTTTGAATGCATATTCTCTAGCTTTTCTGTTATCTTCTATTCAGCATTTCTCCTTCCATGTTTTACTGTTTGTTACTATTTTTGTAGTTGTTTCTACCTTTTCTTTGTGTCCCATTTCAGGTGGCACATTTCAAGTTTGGGGGAAACATTTGCGCATTCACATAGATGGAAACCCTTGCTTTTGTTAGTCCACCTGGTATTTTTGTTCCTTTTATCCCCTATGCCCTTTATTTATACATCTTTGTCTCACACATTGAGGATAATGTGTACTTCAAGTTTGGGGGTGCAATTTTGCATTGTTGGTTCCATATTTTTGCTAAGCAATGATAGTATAATTTGAAACTTGTCGAAAATGAAGCATATGTTTAATACCTTGTATATAGAAGCAATTGTGAATTTTTGAAAATAAAGAAAAATGTGAATTTGAAATGATCATGTGGATGCAATTTAGTCTTTATAAATGTTTCAATTAAATTCTCGCTGGATCTTATACTCTTTTATGCTTCACAATGCACAGATGCACATTGGAAACTTAACCGTGAGGCATGTAACTTGATTAACCTTGATCTTGACCTAGTTAATCTGAATTGATGAACCTAATAGATGGATACCTTTGGCATGATAAAAAAAAAAAAGAAAAGAAAAGAAAAGAAAAAGAATGAAAAAGAAAATAATGACCAGTTTGAGTTTGTAACCTTTCCAACTCGAGTCATTAAGCCCTAGGAGTGTCTCTACACTCAGCACCCTAAAGCCATCTGGTTTGGGAGTTGTTGGCCTAACGCTTGCTACATGGGTTGGTTAGAAAGATTAAAAGACTTAGACATTGCACGGTCATTCAATATATATATATATATATATATATATATATATATATATATATATATATATATATTGTAATAAACATGGTTCGTTGGAGTTCGTAGCCTTGCCAATTCGAGCTATTAAGCCCTAGGAGTGTCTCTACACTCAGCACCCTAAAGCCATCTGGTTTGGGAGTTGTTGGTCTAACGCTTGCTACATGGGTTGGTTAGAAAGCTTAAAGGATTTCAGCATTGCACAACCATTTTATGTATCATTTTTGAGTTATAATAAATTATCAGCAAGCAGCAAAAGTTGTCTTGTAAATAAATTCATGCCTTAGGGACTTCATTTAAAAGGGAATCCAATGATTTGAAGACTTGTGTCTTAAAATTGGAAAAGAAAGTAAAAGCCACATGTTGAGAATCCAATCTACTTTCACTGAAGTTAGAGTTGATTTTCATTTAAGAGATGGCAATTGAGTTATTTATATGGACTAGGATGTTGATGCATGTATATTGAAATGTGTTTAGCTAATTTTTGTATCAATGCTTCATATATGCATGGTAGTCTATTTAATGACCTCGTTTCCAGTCCTTTGTTTGTTTCGAGTTGTATTTGAGCCATGTATATATTTCATTTTGCCATGGGTGATATTTTTGTGGTAGCATTCCCATTGTTGTCATTTCATTGAGTTTTTCATTTTAGTTTTGCTAAGGGACTAGCAAAATGTAAGTTTGGGGGTGTAATAAACGCCAAATATTGCATATTCAAGCGCCTTTAGCTATATTAGTTAAGTCCATTATTTGATTATTCTATATAGATTATCTTCATTTGCACGTTTTTATATATTTTCAGGTTCATTGGCCAAAAAGGAGCAAAAATGATGTTTTGTTCAATCTTTGAATAGCAATGTGCTCAAGGCTAAAGTTCTGGCAGCAGTGGAATCTGACTTTGCTCGCCATTTTTGACCTATCAAACTCAAGAACTAGACTTCCATTAAAACATGGCGTATTTAGAGCTTTGAATTAGCTTTCCAAATCTTCAAACGGTTTGTCATTTGGAGTTTGGAGCAGAAAGTTATGGCTATTTTACCAAAGTAGTGCAAAGCGGGTCAAGAGAAAGGAGCATATTGGTCCAACTTCGAGCGCTCGAAGTGCTTATTTAGAGCGCTCAAACTTTGAGTAGAATGCTCTCCGGGATCCATCACTTCAGCCCACTTGCACCTTGATTCCCTCATTTCTGATTTCCATCTTTATGGGTTGGTTGGAGATGTCTTTTGGTGGGAGTTGAGCCTTGTTTGGTGGGAAAGGATGTCTACAAAGGAGGAGAACCACACATAACAATATGTATCTCAACTTTGCAAGATTTCTGGAGAGGGAAAGAGGAGGAGAAGAGAGATTTCTTGAAGCTACAACAAAGGAGCTCGAAAATGGAGGTTGCATCCAAGCTTTTTCTTTCCTTTAGAGCTTCCATGGGTAACTAAACCTCCATCTAGGGAGGTGATGAGGCCCCTCCCTTGTAAGCATGTTCTAATTTAGGCTATATTTTAGGGATTACAATGTATATTTTATGGTCTTTTCATAACCAAGAGCACTTCATTTCTTGTAATGAATGTTGATATTTGTATGGATGATTTTTTTAAGTTGATTATCTTGTTTTAGATGATGTCTTATATTAATCATATTACTTAAGTTTTCATGGTGAGAATGGAGACAAGGTTATGAAATGGTTTAATGGCATGTTGATAAGTACTTTGATATATCATTGCTTAGGTGAAACCTTTGATGGTCTATGCTTATTTCTTACCTTTATGTGCTTCATCATTTTATCTAGGGCTTGATAATCTTTCATTCAAGTAAATGTGGTTAAGCTACACCTTAGTTAGGTAGTCTAAACATGTTAACCTTTGATGGATCATGTTTGCTTCAGATTTAATGAACTTCTTGAGGATATTATAGCAACCAAGTGTTGCTATGTATCATGACCATAGTATATATTGTTTTCCCCCCAATTTAGCTCTAATCTAGCATGTGTATAGGGATGGAGGTGGATTCACTTCCCTAGTCCTCTTTACTTGTATTTCATTTCCTTTAAACTCTTGCAAACTTTTATTTTATGCATCTTAATTTCATAGCTTAAGTGATAACCAAGAAATCCTCTATGAACACCCCTATCATTCTAAAAAGACTCTTGACACTTAGGTTGCCATAGATTAGTGCAGTCCCAGTGGTTCATCTTACCCGACCAATAGCCCTATTTTACAATGATTCGTGCTATTGCGAAGGTTGATTTATAATTGTAATCGACTCAACCAATCATGGAGCCTAGTGCCCTCACGAATGAAATGTAAGACCAAGGTAGATGTCACCAATGATGTTACATTAAAAGCTCGAAGGTGAACCGTTGTATTCACTAATCAAGCAAAAGAAGTGGATAAAACATAAGACATTAGCGAATCATCTTGTGTTACTTCATACCACATCATTATTGAAGAGGAACCTGACTCTGAACAACCAGATGACATCGAGAAAGCTCCACCAACACTAGAAGACGGGGGGCAGGCTACCGTTGATCAACTCAAAGAAATCAACTTAGGGATTGATGATCAACCAAGACCAGTTTTCATTAGTGCATTCCTAAGCCCCTCAGAAGAAAATGATTACTTTGAATTATTGTCTAAGTACAAGGATGTCTTCACTTGGACATACAAAGAGATGCCCGATCTTGATCCTAAAATTGCAGTGCACAATCTTGCTGTCAAACATGGGACACATCCGATTAAGCAGTCTCAACGTTTCTTCCATCTAGAGCTAGTTCTGAGGATAGAGGAAGAACTCAACAAATTAATTAAAGTAGGGTTTATTCGTGAGGTCAAATATCCAACATGGATTTTGAGTATTGTTCCAGTGAAGAAGAAAAATGAATAGATTCGAATTTGTGTGGACTTTCATGATTTAAATGAGGCATGCCTAAAAGATGATTTTCCTCTTCCCATCCCCGAACTCACTGTAGATGCAACCATAGGGCATGAAGCTCTCTCGTTCATGGATTGTTACTCCGAGTACAATCAGATAAGAATGGCTCCGAAAGATGAGGAACTAACTGCCTTTCGCACTCCTAAAGGCATATATTGCTACAAAGTTATGCCCTTTGGACTCAAAAATGCGGGAGCAACATACCAGAGCGTCATGCAAAGGATCTTTGATGACATACTCCATAAGATTGTTGAATGTTATGTTGATGACTTAGTGGTTAAGACGAAAGAACGAAGGAATCATTTATAGGATCTATGTACAGTTTTTAATCGCCTCTAAAAATTTTAACTTATGATGAATCCTCTTACATGTGCATTTGGTGTGACTTCAGGTAAATTCCTGGGATACATTGTACATTATCGTGGTATTGAGATTAATCATAATAAAGTGGAGGCCATTCAAAAGATGCCGCCACCAAAGAATTTACACGAGCTTCGAAGTTTACAAGGTCAACTTACGTTCATTCGTAGGTTCATCTCAAATTTGGCTGGCCGTTGTTAGCCTTTTAACTAATTCATGAAGAAAGACACCCCATTCATCTGGGACCAATCTTGCCAAAATGCTTTTGATAGCATCAAAAAGTACCTTCTCAATTCTCTGGTATTAGGAGCACCTGTACCTGAAAAGCTGCTCATACTTTACATTGCTGCGTAAGAAGAATCGTTGGGTGCCTTACTTGCTCAGAATAATGAAGAACATAAAGAAAAGGCATTGTATTACTTAAGTCGTAGACTCACCCCAACGGAGCGAAATTATCCTCCAATTAAAAAAACATGCCTCGCACTTATCTTCGCCTCTAAGAAATTGAGGCTTTATTTCTTAGCTCATATGATACATCTTGTTGCAAGGACTAATCCTCTCAAATATGTCATGTCTAAACCGGTCCTTTCCGGACGCTTGGCGAGGTGGTCAATTTTGTTCAACGAATTTGAAATTGTTTATGTGCCACGAAAGGCAGTGAAAGGACAAGTCCTGACAGATTTCTTAGCTGACCATCCTATTCCAGCTGATTAGGAAATTTCTGAAGATTTTCCTGATAAAGAAGTCTTCCTTGTGGACATCTTCCCTTCATGGATGATGTTTTTCGATGGGGCAACACGAGCAGACGGGGCCGGAGCAGGAGTAGTGTTTGTCTCTCCAAAAAGACATGTTATTCCATACTCTTTTGCACTAGCTAAAAATTGCTCAAATAATGTAGCTGAATATCAAGCCCTGATCATCGGCCTTCAAATGGCAAATGAGATGAAGATCATGGATCTTGCAATATATGGAGAATCTAAGTTGGTGATGAACTAACTTCTTAAAGAATATGAAGTTAAGAAAGATGATCTAGTGCCGTACCATCGTTATGCCTCTCATTTGTTGGAACGGTTTGATAGCGTCATGCTAGAACACATTCTGAGGAAAGAAAATCGGATAACAGATGCTTTGGTAAATTTAGCTACAACATTGGCGTTAACTGATGAGGACCTGGTTGATGTTCCTGTATGTCAACGATGGGTCTTGCCACAAGTCTTGGAAGATAAATTTGATGAAAGTAATTTGGTTTCTTGCTGGACACAAGAGGATGAAGATTGGAGGCTCCCTATCATTGATTATCTAGAACATGGAAAGCTTCCCGAAGACCTACGCCACAAGATTGAAATACGAAGATGAGCACCTCATTTCATCTATTACAATGATACGTTGTATAGACGTTTATATGAGGGTTTTTTCCTTCGCTGCCTTGGAAATGACGAAGCAACCCATGCAATGAAAGAGGCACATTCTGGGATTTGTGGAGCCCATCAATCCGGTCCAAAGCTTCACTTTCGTGTCAAAAGAATGGGTTATTATTGGCCTACCATGGTCAAAGACTGCATGGAGTATGCGAAAAGGTGTCCAGCCTGTCAATTCTATGCTAACTTCATACACCAACCACCGGAACCATTGCACCCTACTGTGACGTCATTGCCATTTGATGCATGGGGATTAGATATAGTTGGTCCTCTAGACAAGTCTTGAAAGGGCCATTTATATATCTTGGCTGCCACTGATTATTTTTCTAAATGGGCTGAAGCTGCACCCTATAAACATGTGAAAAAGGAAATAGTGGTTGATTTCATCAAATCTAACATTATTTATCGATATGGTGTCCCTCGGTACATCATCACTGATAATGGGACAAATTTCAAAAACAGTTGGGTAACCAACCTTTGCGAGAAGTTTGGCTTCAAACAACGTAAATCCTCCATGTACAATGCCCCTGCAAATGGTCTCGCGGAAGCATTCAATAAAACTCTTTGTGAGTTATTGAAGAAAATAGTCAACCAGACAAAGAGAGATTGGCATGAGCGAATAGAAGAAGCATTGTGGGCATACCGCACTACGTATCGTACACCTACTCAAGTAACTCCGTATTCTCTTGTCTATGGCGTGGAAACGGTTCTTCTATTGGAACAACAGATCCCTTCGTTAAGGATAGCCATACAAGAAGGTCTTACAAGTGAAGAAAATACCATCTTACGTCTTCCAGAACTGGAAGCATTGGATAGGAAGAGATTAGAAGCTCAACAACAGCTAGAGTGTTATCAAGCTTGACTTTCAAAAGCATTTAATAAGAAAGTTCGATCTCAATAATTTCAAGTTTGAGACTTAGTATTAGCTGTTCGTAGACCAATTGTCATGAATCGCAAGGGGAATAAATTTGTATCTAAATGGGATGGACCATATGTTGTTCGTGAAGTTTATACTAACGGCGCACATCTCATTATTGATAAAGACAGAATAAGAGTGGGGCCCATTAATGGTAAGTTGCTGAAGCGCTACTATCCATGAAGGCAATGCTCCTAATCGTATAAGCTTAAACTGTACTATGCTCCTGGCCCGCATGAGCTAAAGCTATGTTCGGCCTCAATAATAATAAAAAATAATAATAATAATAAAATAAAATAAAAATTTTTGCATACTGCTGGCCCGCAAGAGTATAAACTGCGAATGGCGAAACCAATAAACAATGACAACATCTTTGCTAAACAAATAGAGATAATAAATCATTTCTTTTATTGCTGAGATTCAAAGTTACAACTTTTGGAAAAAAAAAAAAAAAAAAAAAAAAAGGATGATGATCAATATTAAAATTCCATAGCTGTGATTTTGTCACGTTCTTGCCATAATATCTCTTCTAGTTGCTTCACTACTTCAAGATCATTATTAGAGATGACGTTAGCTTCTTCCCCTGAGTCTTTTCCCTGACTTGTTGCAACTCCTTCACTAACTTGGCTTCTTTAACTTCGGCTTCACTCAAACTAGAACGAAGTGATTATATATGCTTGGCATCATCATCTTCTATAGACCTAGCGTTGGTGAGCTGTGCATCAATACTGGCCAATCGTTGGGATTGAGAGTTTGAAGTCATCATACAAGCATAGGAAGAAGATGTAGCAACATAATTGGCCGCATTATTTGTATACGAGTCAATTCGCCTCTTTAAAGCTGAATGGTCTCCAGGGAGTTTTGCAAGTCCCTCATAAAGTATTTGAAGATTAGGTACTCGAGACGATATTTTGTCAGTAGGAGTATCGCGGATGGTACCTTTTATGACATCAATAAAGAATAAAGCAGCATAGCAATGAACATCAATAACGATCTCTTCAACATTGAAAATTGACATTTTGGAGGGGGCAATATGATGCAAGGGTGGACCCTATTCTCTTATAGGCATGTAAAGGATAGCCATATCAACCTTTTCAACCGCCTCCATAGTTTGACTAGTCACTTCAACAACCCCCAAAACATCCGAGTGTTGAATAGCTCTGCTTCTTTGTAGTGAAACCTCTGTACCTTTTCCTATTGCAGTTGCCAACACTAAGGATGATGGTCGATAAATCCTTCACTACATGTTGGGTTAGCAACAAAGACGACATCTTCCCTGAGAAATCCCTCATTGCCTTCTGTCTATTAGAAGAAAAAAAAAAAAGGTGATGGTAAATCATGAGAGGAAATATATATATATATATATATATAATACCTGTATAGGTTGTGAACTGCTAGGTACCTCATTAAAAATTGATCAAGAGAAGTGGCAACACATTCCTGTATTGGATCAAGTCTCACCTTATCAGTGACATGCTTCTAGTTACGATCCTCATCACAAGCGTTCACATCCTCATCTGAATCCATTGCTAACTGACGACGGCGACGGTTATTGATTAGTGGTGGGACCTCTTCTACTATCTGGTGATGACTACTAGACCCTCCAACAACATCACAGTTATTATGAGATTTGATGGTTGTCTTTGGCATTGGCTTACATGGGAGGCTTGACTTCAACCCCTTAATTAAAACCTTCCTGATTTTAGTTAGTTTCTCTGGTGGGGAAATCATCCGTTTAGGTTGCTTTGAGGTAGTTTCTTCCTGTGTAAATGGATCAACATAAACTTTGGCCCACCATTCAGCATATACTTTCGTGACCCCGAATTTCTGAATATTGGAGCTTGAAGGAAGCAATACGTTACACCAAGTATGGAAATAGGTGGACAATCTCCATAGTTTCATAACTTCTTCTAATTTACCAGTATGAATGTCCCTCTTCAACCTCCCTGGGACATGTTGAGGAAAGTGAAATTGTCTGCTAAACCTATGCGGACTATAAGTCTCAATGATGAAATGGTTACCTTGGCACAATATCAAATAACTCGACCGAAGGGAGGCAAAATATTCAAAGATTGAGAAATTCTACTGGATATCATCCACAAATAGTCGCTCTGGCTCGAATATTTTAGACAAATGTGATAATTTAACACCTTCATAAAATCTGAACAAATTTTGGGCAAGTGCTTCACTGACCCTTCCCCTTCAAACTGTATCATTTGAGGAACATAGTTGTGCTCTGGAGAAATAAAGTGCGTGTTGAAATATTCGGCTAGCCATCCATACACATAGTGAATGAGAAATGGCATTATTGAATTCCATGGGGTAGAGGAAGAAACAATATTGTTCAAGCCCTTATAAATGTTGGCCAGGATCGGAACATAAAGACAAAACCCGTTACCATCCGCAATCATGCTGGCAACTTTGAAAACTCCAGGGCGAATCATATTTTCAGGGCTAGAAGGTAGAACGAATTTGCATAACCAACAAGCTACAAAGGCAGCTAAATAAGTTTTCTTTTTCATCCCCTGTTCCAAGGCCGGTGAATACTTCATCCGTTTGCAAAGTCCAAGTATGAATGGTAGGGATCACTCCAGAAGGATGCTTATGAGTCTATTTCAGACGTTGGGTTTTGTTCTTTGACGCTTTTCTTTTAGATTTTTCATACTTTATTGGGCCTTTAAACCAAAACTTTACCTAATCAGAAATCTTCATAGTCTGCTCCATTGTGTGCTATTTACAAAGATAGAGGAAGGCAGAAAATAAGTACCGACAGTAAGGAGGAAGGAAAGGTTTACCGTCTTTGCCTGAATCTGATAACTCTTTCACAGAAGGGATAACTTCTTCGTATTGTTTGCCAGAAAAAGGAAGACTTCCTATCACATACAAGTCACGAAGAGAAATTGACAATTCGCCTATTAAACAATGGAGGGTGTTGGTAGAAGAGCACCAAGATTCAAGGAAAGCTTTAAGAACAGGCCCAGGGAGATCATATGTGAATAAAGAAGCAAATATTGCACCATATAGTCATTTTTCTTTAAGGAATTTAGCATGGCGACCCATGATGTCCTCTGATCATTCCCAATATCCATTAGTATAGGATAAATCAGGAATCTTGAAGGAATTGCCCCATTTAATTCCTTTAGCGCGCATCCTATGACCCAAAAGTGAAAAATGTTCTGGCGCCTTTATTGGCTTGTGAAGTGTAGAGCGTAAAATCAGAACATTTGAAATCGAGCTTATCTCATTATTCTGATCGTAGCCAAGGTTGGAGAGCTCACAGGATGATATGCGGGACCACTCTGGCAAATGATGGTACAGAGAATCAGAGTGAAGCGGTTTCAGTCCAAAGCGGCCAACAAGAGAAGTTCTGACATCCAAAGTAGTTCCTTTCTCTATGGTGTCATTCTCTTGCTCCAAAATGGTGATATTATGGGGCTTGAAACTCTTGAAAAACACCATGGTTGACTAGCACCCCCTGAAGAAGAAAAAAAAAAGGGGGGGGGGGTTTGCACTTGAAAATAATAATAATAAAATATAATAAATAAATAAATATATATATAAAAAAAACAAAAAAACAAAAAAAAAATCATCAAAAGTGTGGATTGGCATGGATGGAAGATTTTGGTTCCCAAGGAACAATGGGTCCTTACGGACTAGTTGCGTTCCGAAGGAACAATGGATCCTTACGGACTAGATGCATTCCGAAGGAACAATGGGTCCCAAAGGGACTAAAACTGTGAAAAAAAAAAATCATTATTCTTCTAGCAAGCGTGGAGAGAAAAAAAAAAAAAAAAAAAAAAAATTTGTTCCTGGAAGTGTGGAGACAAAAAAAAAAAAAAAAAAAAAAGACAGTCATACCAATTATTTGTTCGAGCAGAGGCCACAATCCAACACAGTCTTAGAAATTGTGATCTGACAAGTCTTCAAAGATTATTGGAATTGATGTCAAACCCTACAATATTGAGGGTATATATAGGCAACAAAATACCTCCAAGTTGTATTGGGATTTGGATAATTCTGTTTAAATAGGAAAGTAAAATTCTAATCCAAAGTTGGATAGGAAAGCAAAAGAGGAAATCTTACAATCTAAAGTTAGATAGGGAAGTGAAAAAAAAAAAAAAAAAAAAAAAAAAAGAAGAAGAAGAAGTTGAATACTTCAAGTCCCACTTGAAAAAGGAGATAAATCCTATGGGCCTAATGTTTAATTAAGTTATTTAATTGGTCTTGGCTTGGTCCATTTAAATTATTTAACTAGCCCAGCCCAGATGATTAAATGAAAAGATAATTATTTGTAATAAAATATATTTGGAATAATTAATTTTAAGGATAATTATCATAATATAAGCGGCCCGGCCCAGTTATGATTTTTTTTTTTTTTAATCCTAATATGACAAGTTTTATCATCCTATTAATCTAAGAAGTCTATAAATAGAGGCCTGGAGGAAGAAGAAAAGGGTACACAAATTCAGAGTCCAGAAATCCAGAGATTCAAAATTCAGAAGTCCAGAGACTCAGAAAACCAGAGACTCAGAAGTCAGAGACACAAATTTAGAATCCAAACCCAAAAGCGCAGAACATCAAGCACATCCAACAACGTGCCGTTCTTCATCAAATCCTACGGTGATCAACAACAAGCACATCCAACGACGTGCCGTTCTTCATCAAATTCTACGGTGATTCAAGAACAAGCTCGTGCAGCCCTTGGATCCAACTAACAACAAAAAGGAGATCGAATCAGAGGACCATTCTTTTTTGTAAAAGATATCACAAAGGATTGTACTCCAAATATTTCTGATTTAATAAATTATTATTTTGCCCATATTTTGTCTTTATTTGCAGAGAACAAAATTTGTGTGTACAAGGGGTCATAAGTAGAATTCAAGTAGGGCATTTACTCTGTTTTCTTTTCCAACATGATTAGGAGACATATTTATTATCCTTATCACATTAGTTGATCGAAGTCCATTTATCTTCTAATTCTGTGTCATTTGAATTTTTCTAAAGACTCCTCATCAGTTGCCCCTTGTTTCAAAACCCGTTTGTCACGTGCAGGGAACGCAGAGTTGTTGTCGTATTTCCACCTGATTGATATGTTAGTAATAAATAGTAAACAAACAAAATATTTAATCACAACATGGCATAACTTTTGACAGATTCACTTATAGAGAAATCCATGGATTTGACATCCATCTGTCTTGCCATTGATAATTTCAATATGGAAATTAAACATCACCTGTCATTGATGAAAAAGAACTGGCACTGTAAATCAAACATAAATGTCTACTCACCAAAGTCTTATACACGCCCATATGTATATATAAATGACGTCTAATGTGTGACTCCCACGCGCTGGATATGTAACGACCTAAACGCCCGCCGCCGGGGGGGGGGGGGTTGTTCTGGATCGTTAATCAGGTCTTAACCCAACCTGAGAACACCCAAGGGTAAAATGGTCATTATGACTAGTGCAGTGCATCAGATGTCAAAATGAAGTCATAATGGTCATTTCTAAGCAATTCGGTTCACTTGTGGGGTGAGAGAATCAACTATGTTTTCAAGTCGGTCCACATAGGGTTTCTAAAGGCAAAATGGTCATTATAGACCATACGATGCATTAGGGACCAAGCTGAAGTTATCTAGGCCATTTATATTTATCTTGGTTCATTTGAAAGTAAAGAAATCACTTGGTTCTCAAAACGTTTGTTCTAGGGTTACAAAGGGTAAAAATGTCATTTTGGACCACTCTACTCATATTTCGGCGGGGCCATAATGTTCTAAGCATCCTAGAGGCCATGTAGGATCCACACGTTGAAGCTTGGGCTTGTCAAAAAAAGTAAAAAAAAATAATACCTAAAGTTCAATACCGAGTGCTCGGACAGTGTCCTTTGAGCTCTTGGAGGACACCCTGCGCGCCAAACTAATGCCCACCGAGCACTTGGGCTCCCCTTCCGAGTGCTCGGTATTGGGATTCCAGCACCCTTTGAGCGCTTGGAGGACACCCTGCGCGCCAAACCAATGCCCACCGAGCACTTGGGCTCCCCTTCCGAGTGCTCGGTATTGGGATTCCAGCACTGGAATCCTAATGCCCTTGGCTCGAGCACTCGCCCCCCTGTCCGGAGCGCTCGGGGCTGCCCTGAAAATTGGCATTCTACCCCTTTTTGCCCGTTATTGTTCCCGAACACCCCTTTTTGGTCATTTTTGACCTTAATGCCCCTGTCCCAACTCACAAGCATGAATAAAATGCAAAAAAAAAAAAAAAAAAAAAAAATTAATACATCAATTTATGATTTTGAATCATAAACATTTAGTCAAATTCATTAACATGCTTTAAGTTACATTAAAATGATCCAAAAGGATACAAATTACATGCTTAGACCCTTATGGTCACAATTACAACACTTTATAAAGAACTACATATATTATACATGGATTTCAAGAGGATCGAAAAATGCTCCCATCAACCCTAACTATGCTTGTGAGGGTCCATCATCAACCACGGCTCCGTTATAACTTGAAAAATGTTAATGAAAGGGGTGAGCAGGGAGGCTCAAAGATGCCTAAAATGCCAACTTTGGACTCTCTTGAGCCACATAACGCATAATAAGATTAAAAGAAACTGGGATCATATTTTGGGAATTTCACAAAATTCAAACCACCTTTTAATCCAATCATTGACACAAATACAACTTCTCATACTGTGAGTGAAAATGCAATGCAATGCATAACCATTCCCAAGCTTGGTCTTAAACCGACCCCAATCCCCACCTACACTAACCGACTTTATCGAGCTGAGATTTATACTATCCCTGACCTCAATACATTTGGGGCCTAGAATCAACGTTATATATCATATATCGGCACACACTCCCTCTAGGTCAAGTTAGCACTGGGCTCGTGATGCCTAGTCTATTTCTAAATTCCTCTTTCCTGCCCATTCTAAGATGGCTTACTTGTCAATCTCATTCAACTTCCTCACCATTCTAAAATGGTCCAATGTACTTCTCATTCAAATTCCTCACCATGCTATGCATATGATTAAATTACATCAAATCAACTTCAATTCTCAATTATACTATAGTAATGACGTCAACATGGCATGCATAGATATTAAACACAACCATGGCATTTACCATAATGTAGATACAAGCATGCTCATTATACAATTCACTTAATCTCAATCATGCTATCATTTAGATGCAAACAAACAACCTTTCAATCAAGCAACAACTAGTATTTCATTAGCATAGGAAAAGTTCATCTATACATCAATTTCTAGTATGCTTTCACCACATTATAACCATCATAATTCCTACTTTTACATTAAAGAATGGATTTAGGTGAAATCACATACAATACTCAAATAAAGGAAAAGTTTGAAGCATTAAACAACCCCAACCTCAAATCTGAGCAACCAAACAAGCCTTAGCAATAGTGGTGTCAAAATAACTCTTACAAAGCTCATCAACTTGTCCTTCTTGCTCCTCTCACAAATCCTACTTTAAACCCCTCAAAATGAAGCTTGAAACAATGGAAGACATAGGTATATAGATAAATATAGTTCAAGAAAGAAAAGAGTTAGAGAGAGGAAGTAAATGGCCGAAAATAGGGAAAGAGGAAGGCTTGGTCAAGTCTTCCAAATGAATGAATGATCCTTCCTTTGCCAAGTGTCAACCTTTTGGTTAATTACTAACTTTTTGCAAAGTTACCAACATGCTCTCCAATAATATCACTAAGGACAACCTTGTCCCCAAAATATGTCCTCAATGTGTAGATATATGTATATGTATATGTGTATGAAATGTCAATAATGTCCCTCATTTGAAATGAGAAAACCGGGAGAAGTTCCTGAACCGGAAAGTCGTCCCGACCTTGAAAAAATTTAAAAATAATCCTATCACTTCTATTTGGCTTATAATAATTAAAAATACATTTTAAAAACTCTAGGCTCAAGAAATGACCTAAACGATCCTTCAGACCTGCATGGCATAAAAAACTATGCACGAGAAAATAAATAAAATAAAATTTTGAAAAAATCCAAAAAAAGTTGGGACATTACAAAATACTTTTTGAAAATTTAACACCCATGTGTCCAAGATCCGGCGCGTGGTGAACATGCGCCAAGCCAAATTTAATGTGTTATCACGTTTTAGTCACATAAAAACCAAAGGACGTTGTGAACCAACATCGATAGAGCCCCTCAAGGACTCTCCCACATATTCTGGCAGGTACACCACATTCCCATCGGGAAAGCCCGATAGGATAGCCTAATCCTTTATATATATATATATATATATATATATATATATTCTGTACGACGCGCTGGCTTCCCAGCGTCGTCCGTTGCGGTAGACGACAAACACATTCTTTGGGGGGTTTCTCGACGGGAATCACTATGTTTCCATTGGGATAAACCGACGGTATTTTTTTTTTTGTCCCAGCATGTTGCTGGGTCTTGTAGTGTAGGATTTCCATTGGAATTTCTCAACAGGATTTTTTTTATTTTTTTTGGCCCCAACACGTTGCTGGGATTTTTGTGGCTTCCACATTGGGACAAATCTTGCAGTTTTTCCACCAGGACACTTTACGTCCTAGTAAAAAATTTATGTCTTAGTCTTATCCAAAAACGAGAACCCTATATCCATGTGGGACATCTTGGCAGTATATATGTATGTAGCATTGGAACTTCAAAAATTACAATTCTATTGATGTGATAAATATACCACGTGGAGGAAAAAATAACTATACAGGGAATGAATTCTCAAAGAATCTCTGTAACAATAGTAATATTAAGATTTCTTCTGAAAAGGTGCAATATTCGTATCACACCTTTACAGAGAATCCCTGTGCTTCTAAAATCTTGGAAAGATATGAAAGGAATACGATTTGTGACCGTTGTAGCTACTCCTTTACAAACCTAAAGGACTGAGTCATTTCCACAATTTTTTGTTTTTTGACGCTATTCATTTTTCGTCTTTTCCTTATTTATCCCTCTTCTCATTTTTCACTTTTAGTTGCATAACCTCATTTTTTGTGCTCGGATTTGATTCCGGTTTTGCATACGTTCATGATATTTAAATTCCATGACATCTACATTTTTACTTTTGTAGAAATGCATATTAAATGCTTACTTTCTTTATAAAAGCCATGAAAACAAAACTTTTTGCAATTATCCATAACTTGAAGGGTTTTTGGGTAAATAAGTAAAGTAATTATTTTTCGTCTTAGGGACCATTTTGCAAATTAAATTAGAAGATATTTTCAAAAAGGACCTTTTTGTAATTTTCGAAAAATGTGACAAGTGTCACATTCCTATGGTGCCACTTGTTGATTTTGTGGTAGACCCACTTGGAGGCTTAATCTCATGACACATGGAGGTTGGAGATTTACCCACGTGTTGTCCTAGGATTAGTGCACTTGTTGGCATGGATGGTTGACAAGTGTAGGGTTAATATTTAATCTTGGAAGCTTATTTGGATTCATGACAAGTGTATGACTCACCTTTAGTCTTGCATTAGTGTGTGTGTGAGAGGTAGTGCAAGAGCACCTAGTGAGTGGAGAAGCCCACCAATTTAGCTTAGGGTTTACACATTTTAATTCATTCATCACTTTCCTCTCAAGAACCCTAAGGAAGCCACTATCGGAGAAAAGATTGACTAGTAGCTTTGACTTCATTTTTGGTGCCCTTTCACTCACCTTAGAACTTTGAATTTGGAATACTTTTTGTTCCCCCTCATCCGCCTCTTCAAAACCCTTAAAGGATCTAACCTAATTCCTAGTTTTGCTTTGGTATCTAGAGATTCAATTCTCTAGTGAGGTATTGATCTATTATTTTGAAGTATTTTTATGTCATTATTAAGTGTTTTACATACATGGAAGAGAAGGACTTGTATTTTACCCTTAAACTGTTTTAACTTGAAATTAATCTTGTCAAATTAAATATAGAATATGAAAATGTACTCAATTATTTTTCATTTAGTTTTGGTTTCATGTAATTTGGATTTAAAATGAATTAGTTATGAATTTTTGAAGTTGCAAGCTAGTTGCTGGAAATTTGAAGCTTTTCCTTTTTAGTCCGGAAATGAATTTTTTATATGGAGTTGTGTTGCTTCAATTGCCTTGAAATTTTTACTGGAACTTCCCCCATAGGTTTTACACTACTCAGAACTTTTTTACGATTTTAGAGCATTTCTAAAATTTTTTAAAAATCCGAAACTATCTGCTATCCATGTTTTTATTGCAGCTGGAAAACATATTTTTAGATGATTTATTTCACCAACCTTTTGACATTGGATCATGGCTTAAATTTCCAGTTTTATACTCTCATATGTTTACTTCCAAAATAAATTAGGTTTGCCCAATTTGGATGTCAAATGAATTTTTCATGAATTTTCAAAGTTGGAAGCTACAAGCTGAAAATGTGTTTTCTGGGCAGAAATTGTTTCAAAGTTGTGGGGAAAAACTGTTTCAATTGGAAAAATATTTTGTTAAATTAAATTGATATTATCAAATTATAGTGTTTAAGCTTTCATTGGGCTTTGGATTCATTCAATTTGGGTTAGAATTGAATTTTTTATGAATTTTACAAGTTGAAGGTAGCAAGCTGAAAAATCTGTTTTGCTGACCGAAAATTTGGGGCGATTTCATTTCGGTGGTAAGTGGGATTTTCATTCCAATTGAGGTAGGGAATGTTTTAGGATTATTTGTGTGTTGTATTGTGTGTTTGCCATGATTATACAATATATATGTATGCCTTGTACAAATTTAGAAAGTTAGTAAATTTTATTTCTTTGTATAAGATTTAAAATTTATGATGATGTATAACTTTGATTTGAATTGTAAGATGTTAGGAAATTATGCTTAGATATGTTGGTTAACATGTATTAAATTTGGATCATTTGATTAAGAATTACAACTTTTATTTAATATTTATCTTTAGTGAAAGTTTAATTCACATGGTTGTATCAAGCATTAAATCAAGTTGTAATGTGGTATTTAAATAGGCCTTGGCATGTTCTCTAACATAGATTAAATTGAGGGCATTTGGAATTATTTAAAAATCTAGAGAAAATTAATTAATTAGCTTGATTAATTTTGTTTTAAGTGTTTTAATCACTTAACTTGTCATTTGATGTTATATATATGATGACCATGACATGTCTTTCAATATATTTTAAATTGAGGCTATTTGGATTAACTTGGAATTTAGAGAATTTAACTATTTATGTTTAATTAAATTCTACTTTATTACTCCATGGATTTAATTGCATTTTGGAAGTCGTTTCTATATTTAAATCATGGATTTGGATTTGATGTATGTTCACTTGATTACTTTTGAGCATTGGATAACATAGTTGTTACTTTTATATTCATGATAATATGTTTTTCCTTATTGAATATATTGTTGCTATGTGTAAGGAATTGCACACTTTGTATTTGACATCTTAATTGCCATAGTAGTTGTGAATTTTGAGCATGTATTGTATAAGTTTCCAAAATTTGGATTGTGCTTGGTAAATAGTTGATATCTTGTATATACATGTTGATATATATACGTTGTTGCACAATTTGTTGATTTTGGAAACTTGGGGATGTCGTTGTTTGGCTACGGCTAGGACTTGGTTCTAGTACGAAGGATTATCCCTCTATATAGTCTGGTGCGCACATAGGGAGGTTACCCATAGGCTAGTAACCCTAAAGTAACTATGTTGTCGGTCTGATCTGGCGTGACATCCGAGTATCCACTTTGTTTGATTTCGTATTTCATTTCAAGTTGATAACTAGATGATATCGTAACTTGTTGTTCCTTATTTGATTTCCTATTTTGAGCTTAAGATGTAGCTTTGTGAAAGCATGCTTCATGCGTTGTATTGGAAGTTCCATTGTTGGTTAAATTGCATCAATATCATAAGTTGTGTTTTGATTTTCAAATGTAGTTTAAGAATGACCTTATAGATTCATTTTGAATATAGACGTTAGGTGGCATGCACCACACTTGTTGTTTTCGTATTTTGGATTTCAAGTTGAAGACTTTATGTAATACCCCTAAATTTAAAAGGATAGGTTTGGTATTTAGTTAACTATTTATTTTGCATTTTTAAATTGATTAAGTGTGTATTTGCTTTAATTGTTAAATTATTTGATTTAAATGTGTTAGTTGGGTGTTTAAATTTTATTTATTTGCTTATTTGATTTATTTTATTTTAATTCAATTAATTGTGTATTTGTTTTTCTTTAATTGATTGTCTAAAGTTATTTTCTTGCATTAACTATTAAATTGTATTTCTCTTGTACATGCACGTATAAATTTAAAAATGCTAACCGACTTAGGTAGTGGATGGATTCTAGGGTTTTATGTTTGAACGTAGCCGACTTAGGGTTGGTGTAGGATTTAAATTATGGCTTCAATTAAAACCTATAAATATATAAGTATAGGTCTGCCAAGGGTTTTGGTTAACCCTATTCAGGTAACAGAGTCCTACAGAGAGTTGTGAGAACAGAGAGAGAACAGAGAAAGAAAGGTTAGGGTTGGCTTAGAGTCAAGGGCTGAACCAAGGAGGAGGTGTTGATGCATGCTCATGGATTGAATTAGGAGCAACGAAGGTCAATAAAAACAACTAAGGTCGCCGGAGTTGCTAGAGACGGAGGTTTAAAGGTTTCTGAACTGAAATCGGAGGCAAGTCTTGTTTTAGCTCTTCCTTTAACTCGTGTTCTGTGCATGCCTAGGTAGACTCCAGGGCTTTAATGGATGCTAAAACAAGTCTTTATTGCATGTTTGAAATATTTTTAGTTCCATTGCGAAATTCTGTAATCTCTGTTAACTGGTTCATACCGTTGTTGTGTTTAAAGTATGTTTAATTGAGAACCTTGATGCATATTGATGTCTTAAAAATTAGTCTGGGACATTGATTGAATAATAGAACACGTAGTAAAATATTTACAGAGGCTTGGGTAAACTGAAATAGCTTTGTTGGAATTAAACTGTATTACAAGTTCTTTCAGTTCGGTTAATTGATGCATGCTTCGTTTAAGTTTAAGCTTTGTTTAATTGATGTCTTTGATGCATGTCAATGCTTTATAACTGTTGTAGGACACTAATTAAACCTTAGAGCAAGTATTAAAACAAATACAGAGGTCGTGGAACACGCCGGAGTTGAGGAAAACGAAGCAGAGACCGGGAGACGGCTCTTAGGGGTGAGAGAGACGGCTCCCAAAGGAGGGAGCCGCCTCCCACAATGCAAGAGCCGGCTCCCACATGTAGGGAGCCGGCTCCCAAGGCCTTAGAGCCGGCTCCCATATTTTGGAGAAGGCTCTAAATTTTTCTGAGCCTTTTCTTCCTCTGAAACACACAGTTATGTATTTTTAGGGTCTGTTTGGTCGGTGCAGGGTATTTTTACTTGGTTTAAACTATTTTAAATCATGTGTAGGAATGTTGTAAACCTATAAAAACAATAGGGAAACATCAATTCATAATTTGATTAAGGTATGGTTAAGAAATTTATTACTGTAAATTGGAGATTGTTTTTATTTATAATTTAAAGTTGTGAATCATATTTAGATGGAGTTATAAGTATAGTGACTTACTTGAAATTACCTATGCTTTGTTTGGATTAAAAATTGATATATGTTTGCCATTTAACTGCATCAATTTATGGACAAGTTGGAGAATGTAAATGCTTAGATTATTTTAGCAGTTTACATTATTGGAATGTTATTTTTAGGCCCTATATTTAATGCCTAATACTGATATATATGTATTAATTTATATTGATGCATAGTGTGGAGTATAATTGATGAATTGCTTAATACTGTTTAATCAATTTTATTATGTGGAGGTATGTATATGCACTGGTATAGGACGGTGGCATATTGGGGATGGATTAGTTCAAACACTAAGTCCTACCTATTTTGAAATAAGATGGATTAACTGCAAAATGTTAAGTCCTACTTATATGTATGTATATGCACTGGTATGGGACGGTGGCATATTGGGGATGGATTAGTTCAAACACTAAGTCCTACCTATCTTGAAATAAGATGGATTAACTGCAAAATGTTAAGTCCTACTTATAAGTTGGTGTCAGGTCAATAAACCTTTTGAATGACACACCTTGAACGAACTCTATATATTTATGTTATGGTGCCATGGTATGAGCTTGAGTCTCAGGACCATGGTTAGGGTGCGTATATCGCCTAGGATAGATAACTGGACGGTGGTTTCTGTTCCCTGGTAGGTCTAGATACACATGACCACAGTATGTGCGATTTGCATGATATCTCTACTCAGGCTGAGACGTACCACTTGGACTAGTGAGCGTCCTATAGTGTGTAATTATATATATATGGACTACTCTAGATATTGTTGAGCTATCTAGGATGTATCTGTGTATCGGGTTTCTGATTGGATCGTAGTAGAATAGGACTTGCATGTGGGCCTGACCCACTCATTTATTTTTCAAGTGTTGTCAGTTCCAGGGCTAGAGCTTGGACGTGCAGAGCAGATACAGACACTCACTCCTCCGATAATGTAGGATTTCATCTTATATTCTAGATTAGGATTTTGTCTTTAGCTGATTATTTCAGTTTGGATTTTAGGGGTCCACCAGATGGATTCCCGAGTTGTATCTATTTTGGAGATTTGGATTTTTATTAATCTTTATCATTTGGAGGATTTTAAATTTAGTATTATTTTCAGCTTTAATATTTAGTTCGTAAATCTATTTTGTAATCTGTGTTCGTTTATGTATTAATTATTTGGTATCCCTCGGATCTGTGCTCGGACTTGATCACCCGTGGCTCTAGAATTGAGGGGTATCACACTTTAAGAATCTATATCATGTTGCCTTGTATAATATGTTTCCATGTTGTTTGAATTGCATGAACAATGTGATTATGATATAAATGATCTAGGTAGCTTAGGATGCTCACTGGGTCTCATCTTGACATAGACGTTAAGTGGCATGAGCCCCTTTAACATGTTTCACCATCAGGTGATAAAATTATAAAATGCTAGGTTGATGCATGCTCATCTCCTACGAGTAGCTTTATGTTACTCACCCCTACGATACTGGGGCATATTTCAGGTACAGGACTCAGGATTTGAAGATTCCATTGCTCCTTGGATGGCTTACAGTTTCTAAGTTTCTATTTTATGCAAGTGTTAGCATAAGATGCCTCTTTGTAGCCCTATTTGTTTAAACTTGTATTCGTTGATTCGTATATGTAAAGTATACGTAAGTGCACTCTTTTCAATGTATTTAACATGTATGAGATAAGGCCAGAGGCCAATGACATGTATCTCATTTTCTATGCACTTTTGTTTTCAAAGTTTATTATGAAAATATTGGAAAATGTTAAGTCATTGCTTCATAACTTTCGCATCGGGTGTTGGAATTTCATATCTTTTCTGCTCGGACTCAGAATCTGACAACTCTTGAGTCTAATTTTGTTCATTTTTCGTTGTTCTTCCAATAGTGTGCATGGTGGCACCCTTTTCAGTGAGAAATGACCATTTTGCCTTTAGTTTATCTCTTTTCGTGTTAGGCATTCTTGCTTCATTTTCTTAGCTCATTTGAGTTCCGTGACTTCATGGAGAGTCATTTTGGGGCCTTAGGGATGACGTACATCTCTTGAGGTCTTTTGGCTTCTTTCGCTTCCGCATTTCGGGTCCGTTATCGGGTCAACCTTCGGTTCATTACTAACGCAACGGGTTGAGAAATCCGGGTCGTTACAGGTGCTGGAAGGATGTTGAATTTTGTTTTGGATGAAGATCTGAGCCTCTTGAAATCTTGCCATTTACAGATGGTCAAAGCATTGCACTGCATGAGATGGGAAGGGTTGGTAACTTTAATTCAAATGCCTACTCCCATTTGTCCATTCCTTATATCACCACCTGTAATACCCCTAATTTGTTTTATGTGGCTAATTGTTCTTATTAAATGATTACGTGGCTATTTGATTTAATTTGGTTAATTAGATTATTTAAATTATTAGATGTGTTTTACTGTTGTTAATTGTTTATATGCATATTATTTTAATTATTTAATGTGCTTTAATTTATTGGTTAGTTTATTTTAATGTAGTTATGGATTGGGCTTGGAGTTGTTTGACCCAAAAGAATGGGTTTGGGCTAATTGGAGAAGGACTAGATGGTTATAAAGAACCATGGCCCATGGGAAGGTGTATATATTTATATATATATATATATATATATATATATGTATGTATGTATGTATATAAATGTGTATGTTATTTATATGTATATATAGATAGATATCATGTGGTATTGTTTTAGTAAGTTAATACGTTTGGGGAATAATAATATTAATGGTAATATTGTCATTGCTATTATTATTATTATTATTATTAATTTTTTTTTAATTTTTTTTTCTAGTTAGTCTTAGGTTATGATTTGGGTGTTAGTATATATAGATGTGGGAGTTAGGAAAATAGGGTTTTACATATACGTGAGTTACAAAAGTGGCAGAGATATAGAGAGAGAAAGATAGAGAGAGAGAGAAGAGGAAGAAGAAGGTGACCGGAATAACTTTGAGGTCGTCGGAATTAGAGAAGAAGACCAGAGAATTCATACAGTTGGTTTTCAATTAAAAAATCATAAGGCAAGTTCTTATTCTATCTATTCTCCTTTGAATCTATGACCTCTCTATCACTTGTTAGACTTTAGGGATTAAATCAAAGAATTAAATGGATAAATTAATTGCTATGCATGAATTAAATTAAAGGATTTCATATTCATATGTGTTTATTTTTCAACTTGGTGGATTTTTTTGATTTAATGCATAAAACTTGGTTTAAATGGTTGGATCTGATGTATATTCGTTGTATAAATCATTGCTAATCATATAGGACTTAGAAAACAAGTTTTAGGATCCAAATTGTGAATTTATAGGCCAAAAATAGACTTGCGAATTCTGCCCAATGACTTTATGCTCTAGCACAAAGGGTTGTGCTTGAGCACAAAGCTATTCCGACGAGTAGTGCTCGAGCACTGGGGTTTGTGCTTTAGCATAGGGCTACGTTTGAGCACAGGGGGTTTGTGCTTGAGGTCTGGGGACTGCTTTCACTAAAATTATTTTAAATGACCCTGTTTTAAGTCTAATGTGTCCTATGCATGCTTATAAGTATTGGGTAATATAGTAGAGATCTAACATATATATTTTTGGTATAGACTCTCATGTTTTAATGTTAAATGTAAAGGAATAAATTAATTAAATAAATATGATTTAATCTTTTGTAATATTTAATTCGTGTAATTAAATATAATTGTTGTTTATATTATTATAATAATTGTTGTTAGTACTCACGAATTAATAAGCATGATACATGGCTGTGATGAATTGTCTTAGCATGATTAGTTATGAGTAAATGATATTATGATAATAATCATGCTATTGCCCAAGTAATGACCCTAGAGAGGGGGGGGGGGGGGGGGGAATAGGGTTATTGGCAAACTATGGAACTTTTTCGATTTAGCTTCTTTAAGCTCCTTTTCTTTATCTCTATACTTTAGAGCCTAATATGATTCATTGTGATGAATGTTTTTCTAATGAGTTGTAGTGTAGATATCACCAAGTACTTGAAATGTAATCCAATGAGATTACTACACATGAGTATATTGCTTTAGCAAATGACCAATTCATTTTGTACATTGAATCATGCTAATTAGTCATGCATCTAAGTGTGATTATCATTGATTCAAATAAATGAATAGCTTTTGCTTCAATGCATTCAATTCAACTAACCATTTAGAATTAACATTTGCACAATATTGATGTGATTATTATTCAAGGTGCAAATAACATGTAACACATAGTCATAGAGTTTATTACAAATTTATCAAACACTTGGTGTGCATATAAACTCTAAAGATGAAGGATGTGTTGAATATGCATTTTGTTAAACACTTGGTATGCAACATCATTTTAGCTATATATGAATCAAATATATGACATAAAGTCTAAGCTAAAATCAATCACCCATTCAACTTAATCCAAGCATTCATCCCATCCTCCTCATATATAAATTAACATGTCCATCTCATAGCATTCATAAATAAAGCATTAAGATTATGAAATGGAAAATGCAAGGGAAATAAAGAGAGTAGAGAAAATGCAAACCAAGAGACACACGATGTACATGGTTCGGCACAACCTCGGCCTACGTCCATGCCTTGAGAAAACCTCTCAAGGATTCCACTATGGCTCCTCCTTATGGGTGGAGAGCAAACCTTTACATGTTCTTGCTTACGGGTGAAGAACCGACCTTGTAATGAAGCCATCTCGGTTCTCCTTCTTTTGATGGCTAAGAAGGAACCTTTGCTCACTCTTGTGGGTGGAGAGCTTTACCAAATCCTCTCATTAGAGAGACACCTTCTTTCTTTTATGGGTTGAGAAAGAGAACCCTTACAATAGCTTAAACAAGCTTTCCCTTGCCAAGAGCACCTCTTGGTCTTCTTCTCTCAAGAATGGATATATAATGAAGCTTACATTGAATGTCTCTCAAATAGACAAATATACAAATCAAAGCTCTCATACTTAGAGTTACAATTGAAATAATCAAAATAAAGCTCAACTCTAAGTTTGCAAGATGAATCACATGAATGATATGCAATGTATTTCAATGGTGATTCCTTGTGTGGACAACTAGAGCAAAAGTTCCACAAGGAGAGGGAGGAACTAGAGTAAAAGCTCTGTAGAAGTTCCTTTTAAAAGCCTCAACTCGAAACCAAAAAACCCCAACTATATTTATAGAGTTTCTAGTGCATCTGATATCAATAGAGCTATTGGGCACACGGTTCGAGAGGAAATAGCAGTTCAGATTCAGATCTGGGCAAGGTTCGGTCGACCGAAATGAAACACCATTGTGTTTTGGTCGTCCGAAATGGTTAAGGTTGGCCATCATCCTCAGTACTCTTTATTTCGGTAGACCGAAATGAAACACTATTATGTTTCGGTCGACCGAAATGAAACACCGTTGTGTTTCGGTCGACCGAAATACCTTCCTCCTTTGTTCCAAACCATTTTGTGAGCTGATTCATTTACCGACCGAAATACCTTCCTCCTTTGTTCCAAACCATTTTGTGAGCTGATTCATTTGCCCTCTCTATTTCGGTCGTCCAAAATAACTTGCCTATGCATTTCGGTCTGCCGAAATGAAACTACTACTTCATGAGTTGTGTTCTAAGTTAACAGATGAGACAGATTTACACAGGACATCTGCACATACCATTGAAAACATTAAAGTAAATGTCTTTACTTTAATTTATATGTCCATTTACTTTAAGTTTACAATGTAAATAAGGAAGTACCCCCCATTTGGATTCAATAAAAAATACTAGAAAATTGAAATCCAACTAAATCAAAATATAGAAATTTAGTTTTAGTACAAATTTGGATTTTCGACAGTTTTGGTAAAAATGAATCCGCATGTAGACCAATGTAGACTTGGTTAAAAATTCTGATAAAATCAGTTTAGGTTAGTTGAAGTATAAAGAGTTATTACCGGGAAAAATTATTTTGAAATAATCATTATTTCAAAAATTCATTTTTCACACTTAGCCAAAAACACAGTTTTTCATGACGCGCATTCTGGGGTCCTAATGTCCGTTACCAACTCATGGTAATGAAGGCTTCTCATGCCTTAATTGTTGACCAATATGAATTATATGATTGTTGTGCAGTCTTAGCATTTCTAGTATAAATGATGAGTTCTTTCAAAGCTTATGCAAGCTTAAACTAACTCACTCTTTAGCAAAGACTCTATATGTCAATTATATATGAATGAAGTGCATAGTCTATTGCTAATGGATATAGGAGCATATGAGTGATGATATGATATGCATGGTCCTATACAGATGAGCTTCAAATGGATTCATAAATACTTTGACATTGAATCCTAAACACTCACCATCCTATCTACCCCTTTCTTCATGCTTTGTCATGATTGTGTAGGCTTTTAGGTAGACTTGCTTTCTTCCTTTCTTTGAGTTACTTTCTTGCTCGTTGTAGTCCAAGCTATCTTTGGATGGAACTTTGCATTTGTTTCTTTGGAAATTCATGTCTTCTTTGTATCCATTGCTTTTCTTGATGTGATCTTGAATAATAGAATACTTGGAATGATCTTTCGTGCTTCATTGAGGTCATCCTTTGAATGTGAATAATCTATAACACTCAATATAAACATTAGTCCTTATACACCATTAATGGTTTGTTATCATCAAAACCTCTAGATTGTCCTTGGATGAAATCCTTAAGGTCAACAATCTCCCCCTTTTTGATGATGATGTGTTCATAAGCAAGTGGAGTAGCATTTGACAAAATTCTCCCCCTATCAAAGTGCATTCAATGAACATAATGTTATAAAATAGCATGCTTGTAGATTCTTCATGAATTTTAGACATTAACATGCATATAAGATCATTTTCCTTTTCAAGAGATTTCTTCAAATCTCCCCCTATCAACATGCTTCTATCAAAAGACATATATATCATTCATTTGACATGTAAGAATAAGTATGATAACATAATGATATATAACATAAAGCATTTGATCCAACAACTAGAGGCATCTTCCCCTTTGATATGAAACAACATAGCATTTTACACATCACACTTTTCTCCCCCTTTGTCATCTCAAAAAGGTGGGAGGCCTAGACAACTTCATTTAGCATTTATCATTAAGCATAGTGAAGTGATGGTTATCATGAAATGGCAATATACTGGTAATGACTATAATATGCTTTAGAGTGCAACATAGAGGCAGTTATATCATAAGATACCAATTTCATTGATAACATGAGTTCAATAGATCATAAAGGTTCATTGCATATACAAAAGTATACATAAAGCATAAACCAAAGATGAAATATAAACTCAAATAGGCAAAAGTATACATAAGTATACATAGTAAAACATAACAAAAGGAAAAATAAAGCATGAATTAGAGTAAGCCAAAAGGCAAAAACCTTTGTAGAGGTAAATCTAGGAATTTAAGTGTGCTTCAATTCTAATAGAGTTTTCCCATTTGATATCTTCAAGAAGGATGAGGGAAAAATAATCAAAATCATGAAAGCTCATGGGTATGAATATGATGACCAACAAGTCACTTTGTAGCATGCTTGACAATTTTCAAAATAAGCCAATTAAACTTAGCAAATCATGTAATATTTCTTCTCAAGAGATTATTAATAATCTCCCCCTATGAGTATGCTTCCATTTATATCATATATCAAGTATTGTAGATATGCTAGATAATGTAATAAAACAATGATATATGGAATGAGCTATTGATGCCAAAGATCTTCTTTTTATAAGCATATGATTGAATGATCAAAATAACATATGACATGTAAAGTATAAGGCATATGCAAGTAGTGTCACTACTCAAGTTATGTGCAATAAATTTTCAATTATGCAAAAGCATATTTTCTTAGACATATATGATAAGAAATAATTGGCTACATGATTGTACATGTGGATGAGCTCAATATTTCTCTTTGCACATATTTCTTTAAGGAATGAAGTCAAGAGATCTCATGAAGTGTATAGAATGAGGCATTGAAACCAAAATGTCTTCTTTAAAAGATGTGGTGAGAAATTGGTTACATGATTCTTTATGTGGATAAACAAACTATCTCTTTTAGACACATTCTTTAAAAAGTGATCAAGAAATATCACATAAAGTTCTAAAGTGCTAAACATGGATACATCAAAGTAAAATAGCACTTGATATGACATTAGACATCTAGGCTAAAACAAAGTGTTCTTTAAGAATTATAATCCCAATATTGAAGTGTCAAATAGATATATGAAATTTAATTTTCATGACACTTGAGGAGTTTCACTCCTAAGAAGAATTCAAGTTTACTCATCATGCTAATTTTAATTCACTTTGCATACTAGTGGTAAACTTCTTTGTAGAACATGAGTGTTGATTTAAAGATAATACTATCCATGTAAGTGCAATTAACACAATGTCATCAATGGTTTTGAACATAATGAGAGAGATACATATAAACTTTGTCAAAAATTATTACTCATGAGCAAAACACTTGTGCCTTTCAAGATGAGCTCTAGGAGCTTATTTTATAAATGCAAAAGGCAATCGATAATTTTAAACATGTTGTTCAAAATTTTTGCATTTCAAGTCTGGGTGATTTTTCTTCAAAAGACTTTTTAGATATGAAGTCAATAAATCATGCATTCGATAAAAGTTATTTCATGCAAAAGCATGTAGCATTGTTATTGCTTTAATCAAAGTCACATGTGCTCAAAAACTTATATTGAAGGCATTTTTCTTGATTGAACTCTTGAGAACATATTCTAGCTTAATTACCAATTGATCGGTGTGATAATTATATATCAACCTTTGCAGTAGCACAAATCATTGTAAAATAGGGCTATTATTCGGGTAAGTCAAACCACAAGGATTGCTAGTTTATGGCAACTGTGACGGTCCTGGTTTTTCAAGCCAGTGCGTCCTGTGATGAACCGTAGTTTGATCCGATAACGGATCTGAAATGCGGAAGCGAAAACAGATAACCAGACTCTAAGAAGTCAAAGTGACCTTCCATGAGGTTGTAGAACTCAATGAGAACTGATGCGGAAGCAAAAGACCAAAAATATGACAAATAAGCCCCTAGGGGCAAAATAGTCATTTTTGAAAACTGTGGACTCAGGTGCCACAGAGCACACCGCTGGAAGGACAACGAAAAACTAATCAAGATGGACTCAAGAATCACTTGATTCGGAGTCCGGATGAAGAAGATATGAAACTCCAAAGTTTCATAAAATCAAATTTTTGGGTTTGAAATAAATGCCGCAAGGGTACTTTACAAGGGGTAAAATGGTCTTTTCAGATATAATTTGATGCAACCGTGCATACCGTTATATAGAACAGGAAAAACTAATAAACTTAGACTCAAAAATTACTTAATTTGGAGTCTGGATGATGAAGATATGAAGTCTCAAAGTTTCCAAAAATCAACTTATTTTCCGGGTATGAAATCTGGGCAGGAATAGTGTTTTTACAGCAAGCAATATTTGATTTTTTTCTCGGAACTGAGGCTAAAAACGGACCCTTAAACGAGTTTTTCTGGAAAAACACGAAGAAGAAACCTCCCTTAAAATCATGTTTTCTACCCGGCATTATGGAAGGAACAGAGAAAAACACACTGTAAGATCCCTTAAATGCCCCTAGATCAGCCTAGGTCAAGAGGGACCCAAAAAGCTGCTACATGAAATTGCTTCAGGATCAGTCCACAACTGAGAGCAAAAACGGGCTATCAAATGAATTTTTATGGAAAAACACGAAAAAGAAACCCCTCCCAAAATCGAGTTTTCTATGTGACTATTCAGAGAATTGAAAAAAAACTCAATGTAGAATGCCCAAAATGGCTTTCCATGAAATCTGGTCATGAGGGTTATAAAGCTGCTAAATGTGAAACTGGATGCTGAACTTTGCAATGGATTTCCGGTATCAAAACGACATTTTCTGGAAAAACACGAAGAAGAAACCCCCCCTAAAATCACATTTTCTAAGCGACCATGTCAAAAGAAGAAAATAAAACTGATGTAAAAATTCTAGAAAGCCCCTAGATCAGATTATGAAACAAAGTTTCAAAATGAGTCCATAGGAGGCTCATTTCACCAAAGAAGAAGGTTTGCCCGGAAACAGCCATGCACGCAAACGTAACTTACCTATTAGGATGTGCTACAATGGTCCATGGCTTAAAAATACCATTGATGCAAAATCCGACCCCCCAACGGGCAAAAAGACAAAGATGAACAAGAAAAGGGAAATTTGGAAACCAAAATTAACAATTGATTTCAAATTACCGTTTGGCCCTTGGCCACACTTCATATATGATTAATGAGACCCTATGAAAGAATAAAAATGGAATTCCCACACCCGATGCAAGCATAGTGAAGCAATGACTCGGTATTTTTCAATATTTTCATAATATTTCATGAAGTTAAAAGTTACATAGGATACAAATTAGATGTCATTGGCATATGGCCTCATCTCATACATGTCAAATACATTGTAAAGAGTGTACTTATGTGCACATTACAAAAATAGAATCAAATTTACACATTTTGACACATTTTGACATATAAAGCTATAAATGGCGTTTCAAGCCAACATTTACAAGAAATGAGAACTTCAAGTCTACAAATCATCCAAGCATGATGTGAATCCCGAATCTTGATCCCGGTAGTTGAAAAATGTCCCCACTACGTGGGTAAGTAACATAAAGCTACTCGTAGGAGATGAGCATGCATCGACCTAGCATTTTACAATTCTATCACCTTAAGGTGAAACATGTCAAAGGGGTTCATGCCACCTAACGTCTATGTCAAGTGAGACTCAGGGATCATCCTAAGCTACTCATGCAATTTAAAGTGAACAACGGCACACAAGGATACATGCTCAAGTATACTAAGCATTGTTAAAACATGCTACACAACATACAAGCATACATTTCCAAGTATACTAAACCATATTAAGACAAGTCATGCAATGTCTAAGCATATGTACACAAGTATACATTTTATATGAAAATCTCGTAAATCAAGTATACGAACACAAGTATACTAAGGTAAAAGAGATATGCCTAAAACAAGTATACAAGGCACAAGTATACTAAATGAAATTTAAACTCACGGAGCAAGCATACAAGTTCAAGTATACTAAATAGGATTCAAATATCCAAAGCAAGCATTAATTCTCAAGCTACAAGTAATCTATGATTAACAACTTGAAATTGAATGTAAATTCAAATAGTGGAAAGACTAGGACATGCGGTTGATAGACCAAGCAAGTGTTTCCGGGCAATTACGACCCACAAGGCACTACCTAGTGCACACATGCATAAGTTATTCTGGGCTATTACAACCCACAAGGTACTACCTAGTGCGCACTTATGACTTAGAAGACTCTTATCTCCATACTAGAGCCAAACCCTAGCCATCACGTTAAATATGTCCTTACAAGCTTCCCAAAATCAATGAGTTTAAAACTTATACTAAAATCAATAAGTTAGACCAAACTTATATTAAAATCAATAATGCATAAAACCATCTTCCATGCACAAATAAGGTTGAATCCACACAAACCATGTCTAATGATTCAAGTCAAAATAGCATATGATATGTCAAGTCTCCAATATGCAATTATACACAAAGCAAGAATATTTTACAACAATTGAGTTACATTACTATCCTAAGCCACAAGTACTAAATAAGCTTCAATTTAGTAACAAGCTTTCAAGGTAAACAATTGTAATATTCTAACAAGTTATATACCTACACAAAATATATTTAAACAAGCTTTACAAGTCAATGATATTCTATATCATGCAAGTCCAAGTACCATTTTAAGAGGCCTTAAGTACTAATTCTACATCCAATTAGTAATTTGCTCACAAGGTAATTAATTTCACTACATTAAAAAGGATTTTCAACCTAACATGAAAAGTCTTTAGATTCATATTAATCCCAAATAAACTCAAATTAATATATGTTAAGGAATATAGCATAGTCTTCATATATATTACACCCAAAATTAATTTAAGTGACTACAACACTTAAAAATAAAATTAATTAAGCTAATTAATTAATTTTCTCTAGATTTTCAAACATATCTAAATATCCTCAATTTAATATATGTTAAAGAACTCACCAATGCCTACTTTAATATCACATTACAAGTTGATTCCATACTTGATACAACTAGGTGAATTAAACTTTCACAAAAGATAAATATTAAATAAAATTTGCAATTCTTATTCAAATAATCCTAATTTAATATATATCAACCACCATACCAAGGCCTAAATTTCTAGCATGCCACAATTTAATTCTAAGTTGCCTAGCATCATGAGAATTAAATCTTAAACAAAGAAAATAATTAAATTAAATTATATAACTTGAACAAGGCATGCTCACAAGTTGTATATGCTCATATAACAATCAATACAACATTAATATAACTCTAAAACATCCCCTACCTCGATTTGAGATGAAAATCTCAAAAGCCCACTGAAAAAAAAGTGTTCCGAATTCGACGATACCGCGGGGTTTTGTCGGGGACAACACTATCTACATGAACCCCTAAGAAGCCCCATCAAAATCACAACTTGACTTCAAACCCGAACTCAAAATTTAGCCAAAAATGGGTTTTAATAAGGGGGAAAGATGCACGTGGTCAAGACAAATACAAAACGCGAAGGCACTTCGACTTTTTAACAAAGGGAAGAAGGTTCAAATGAAAGAAGAAGATGACTTTTTAATTTTAAGTCCCCCTATTTATAGAAAATCTCAAAAAGTGCCCCGAACGGGTTCCCGCCGGGTCCAGAAAAGTAAAATTTGAGTAGATGTACTCAAACGGCAAAACCCCGTGAATGAAAAAGATTCAAAATGACAAAATATGAATAAAGGAAGAAACGGCGTCAAAAGAGTCCTGAGCAGAGAGATATGCCCCAAATAAGTTCGGCGGCAACTAGGGCCAGAAACCCAGAAACTGAAGAAGAACGACCAGAAGGAAATTTCAAGAATTTATGAGTCGACGAAAAGTGAAAATGAATCCCATACGAGGTTCATGCTCCAGATGAAGTATTTTGCAATAACTTTCATTAACTGCACAATGGCCCCTCCAAAAAGTGAAAACTGAACTAATGACTAGAATGAAAATATCTTCCAAAAATATTTTCTTAAAAACCCCTGAAATAAAATATCTTCAAAAGATATTTACGAAAAACACCCTAAGAAAAGAAAAAGATTCTGAAAAACTATGCATCCATGCCCCTATGGACACCGGGAGCAACCAAAGTACTTTTCTGCAAAAGTAAAGATACGTATTTTGTGGAAACCACTTAGAATGAAAATACGTGAAGTCAAAAACCAACTCCGAATACAAGGAGTGAGGTTTTACCAACAAAGTGACAAACTGGGAAAAGACAAAATAGGGAAAAGGACAAAACAGGGAAAATGACAAAAAGTGAATAGTGTCAAAAAAAATAAAAAATGTGAAAATGACTCGGTCCTCAAAGGAAGTTGTCAATCCAAAGGAAAGAGTCTCGGAAACCATTTCTAAGCACTCGAGACGACACTAAATGACGAGAAACTGAACTTAGAAAAGGAATTTCAACGAAAAAAATTCATCCGTAAAATTCTAAGGAGAAAGGAAAAGAAGGAAATGATCGGGTCATTACAGCAACCAAGTTCTTTAAAAATTACTTTTAGAATGATGAAAGGGTTTATAGAGTTTTGTTGGTTTGTCACTAAAATTAAGAATTAAAATGCATAAAACACTATAGTAAAGAGGTAAAGATAAATAAGAAGGGACTAGGGAAGTGAATCCACCTTCAACCCTATACACATGCTAGACAATGACTGAATTGAGGATCGACAATATATAATGGTCAAGGATTATATAGCAACACATGTTTGCCATATAATCATTAAGAAGTTCATTAAATCAAAAACAAGAATGATCCATCAAAAGTTTATACATTTGAACTATTTAAACTAGGGTGTAGCATCAAGCATACTCTCTTAAGCAAAAGATCATCAAGCCTTTAATCAAATGATAAAGCACATGAAACTAGGAATCAAGCATAAACCATCAAAGGAAATACCTAAGCAATGGACTATTAAGTTTCTCTATTAACATGCCATGAAAACCATTCACAATCTTATTTCCATTGTCACCATGAAAATGCAAGCATTATGATTGAGATAAGAAAACATCTAAGACAAGATAATTAACTTAAAATAATCATTTGTGTGCATTAAAATTCATTACATCAAGTAATATGCTCTAGATTATGAAAAGACCAAACTATACATCATTGTCCCCAAAATAGAAGCTAATCTAAAACATGCTTACAAGGGAGGGCTTCATCACCTCCCTAAAGAAGGATTTAGTTACTTATAGGAATAAGGAATGAAGGAGAAGAAGCAAATCCACGCTCCATTTTTGTGCTCAAGCAAGCTAGCACCCAAAACCCTCAAGATCACTCATTTCTCTCTCTAGAACTTAGCTAAAATGTGTCATATCAAATTTAACAAGCCTCCCCGCTTATCAAGCCTAAATTCCTCTCATTTTCCTTCCCTTTTCGAGCTCTAACTCCCTAGGATGAAGATGGACCACACAAAAATGATAAGGGGACCAAATGCAGCACAAAATTAGGAGCAGTTAAACTACTCTCTACAGATCGGCGGGCGCCCACGGGTGCTTGCATCTTTAAAGATGGCTACTGGCATGTTTGGCGAGCACCAGTGCTGACGCGGCGGGCACCCGTGGTGTCTCGGCGGGGGCTTATGCGTGTGACGACCTTGGATTGTTCAACCCAGCGTGTCCTGTGATGACCCGAACCGGATCCAAGATGTGGAAGCAAAAGAATTGGAAAGGCCTCAAGAGATGTACATCATCCCTAAGGCACCTAGATGACTCCCCATGAAGCCACGAAACTCAAATGAGCTAAACAATGAAGCAAGAATGCCAAATTCGAAAAGAAATGAACCAAGGGCAAAATGGTCATTTCACACTGAAATGGGTGCCACCAAGCACACCATTGGAAAGACAACAAAATGAACAATGACAGACTCAAGAATCTCCTGATTCGGAGTCCGGATGGAAAATGTATGAATTAAAACAAAGTGGCCTTCTCCGTTTAAGGATTTCCACGACCCTATCTTACTAGAACTAGAATAACTCCCACTATAGGTGGAGTTTTGATGAATGGTTGGTACCATTTTAAAGCTGACTTCAAGGTCTTGAACTTAGAATCAAGAATGACTAAATTTGGATTTAAAACGAATGAGATATAGGCCTCTGAAGTCAATGCAACAAAGTTGCCCAAGAGAAACTGAGAAGAGAAGGTTCTAGGGAGGATCGGTCAACCAAAGATAATGGTCAATCGGCCGAAACTCAATCATTAGCCGGTCGAATCCCCATGGTCAGCCAACTGAAACACCCTTTTTCACCAAAAAGGCTACTGGAGTGGTCTCGAGACAATCGTCAGTCGACTGATAGAGCTCCATCAGCCGACCGACACCTCTGCTGCTGCTATGAAAGCTGCTGCAAGGTATGTGCAGGGTGCTTGGGCCACTTCTAAGGTTCTACATGCATCCTACATGATCCGAACATGATTGAAAACACTTTCTAACCCCGTTCAAGCACCTAAGACATGCCGAGGAAAAGAGGAACTTCAAATGACACTCCAAGGAGGAATTTTCCATGAAAATTCATAAAATCGTCCAAAAATAAGTCAAAAGTTGAAACTCAAGGGTTTTGTACAATGTGGACATGCACGCAAACGTAGAAAGACATTTAAGACGCGTTCCAATGGTTTGCGGCTTCAAAATGCCAAGAATGCAAAATATGATCTCTCAACGGCCAAAAATGCCTAAAAATGCTATAAATGAAACCATAATGTGAAACATAGAATGAAATGGTGTTTGGCCCTTGGCCACACCTCATACATGATCATGGAAACCCTATGGAGCAGAAAGAATGAAATTCCGACGCCCGATGCAAAAATTATGCTACATGACTTACGAATTTTCAATATTTTCATAATTAGCCTTGAAAACAAAAGTGCATAGAATACATGTTACATGTCATTGGCCTCCGGCCTCATTTGATACATGTTGAATACAATGGAAAGAGTGTACTTATGCACACTTTACATAAATGGAATCAAATAATATAAGTTTGATACAAAAGGTTACAAACATGGCATTTCATGCGAACACTTGCATGAAATGGAAATATGAAAGCTATAAGCCTTCGAAGGAGCGACGAGCATCACGAACCAAGTCTTCATACCTGAACAAATCCCCCAGTAACTTCGAGGTGAGTAAACAAGTTTACTTATAGAGAATGAGCATGCATCGACTCGATTTCTTTAGAGATTTTTAGGACTAACATGATATAGTTCAAAAGGGATCATGCCACCTAACGTCTATGTCAAAGATTAGACTCAAGGATTATCCTAAGCTACCATGGAGCATAAGCAACAAGAATCATGATATATCTACACATATGAAGCAAGTCAAGATTGGGATAATCCAAAGAACACGACAAAAAGGATACTTGAGTATAGATCAACATGAATTGCATTTTTAATACAATTAAACAAGGTTTGGAATAATCCGTACAACACAACAAGAAAGTACTAGAATACAAGTATCACATTATTAATGGAATTGAACAAGGTTTGGAACATACCAATTAACACGATAAGAAGTATACTCGAATACAAGTTAACACGAGTTACATTATCTGTGACGACCCTGGTTTTTAGGCCAGCGTGTCCTGTGATGAACCGAAGGTTGACCCGATAAGCGAAAGCGAACACAAAAAACAAGACTCTAAGAAGTCAAAGTGACCTTTTGCTTCCGCATCAGTTCTCATTGTCATATTTTTGACCTTTTGCTTCCGCATCAGTTCTCATTGAGTTCCACGACCTCATGGAAGGTCACTTTGACTTCTTAGAGTCTTGTTTTCTGTGTTCGCTTTTGCTTATCGGATCCGTTATCGGGTCAACCTTCGGTTCATCACAGGACACGCTGGCCTAAAAACCAGTATCAATGCAATCAACATGATTGGAGCATTCCAATTAACACGATAGAAGTAATACACGAAATCAAGAGCAAGACATAATACCTATGCAATTAAACAACAATGGAACATTCCATGAAACACGAAAAGAGTTATACATGAATCAAGAATAAGGCATAATATCTATGCAATTAAACAAGAATGGAACATTCCATGAAACACGAAAAGAGTTATACATGAATCAAGAATAAGGCATAATATCTATGTAATTTAATAAGGATGAAATCTTCTATACAACACGAAAGGAGTCTTAAATCTTCAAGGAATACAACACTTGAAATTTAAGGAATTAAATCATGAATGAAACATAAAATCTATGCGATGAGACAAGATTGGAGCATTTCACATACACGACAAGTTTAAATCTTCAAGGAATAGCAACTTGAAATTTAAAGAGTGAAATCAACTAATGTGCAAACTCGGATATCGCCCGGATTAAAACCGTACTCTTGAGATCACTTTAGGGCTACTAACCCATGGGTACCTTTCCCCTAGTGCACACTATAGTGTAGAGGGACATTCCCTCGTACTAGAACCGAGTCCTAGCCATGTTAATTCTTGATTGATATCCCAAGTCCCAAAATCAACAAGTTGTGTAAGAAATGCATTAACCACATATCATGCACAACCAAGATTTTGGAACACACAAGTCATGCCCTAGATTCATAACTATGATGGCATGTGAAATGTTAAGAAAATAAAGTGTACATCTATATAGACTAGAACCAAGATATATATAGCACAAGAAAATCCATCGAAGCAAATATACCATAAGTATAAGATACACGATTCAATTACATACTAAACAATACATGTGTAATTAAATCATTCCAAGATAAATGAGCATGTTCATTAAGCACATAAATGAAACCAAGACATAAGAAGTTTAGATACATGATATCAAGGCATGATTAACTCGAGGGAGGCATAAAAGAGAATTTAATCTACTTGAGGGATTAAATTATCAAGGTTACATGGCAAGTCCAAATTTTCTATGAACAAGTTATGTCAAGGATCATATCAAGACCAAGTTCAATGTCAAGTTTCAAGTTCATTTCATATACGACACAACCATGAGAGCTAAGTTCCATACAAGGGAAATAAATAAATATAAGTTTCAAAACTTATCCGGTTATGCTCAATGTAATACACGTGAAGGAACTTATCAAGGAAATCATGAATACATGGTTAGAAACTTAATCAAGTGCATTGACCTATTGAATGGATTTTAATTATTTCATTTAATTAAAATCTCTAGATTTTGAAACTCGTCCAAATGATTTCAATTTAATGTATGTTATTAAACATGTCAAGACTTGATTTAAGAGCATGATACAAGTACATTCTATGTAAGTTACGGCCATGTGTATTAAACTTTAATACTAGAAAAATAATAATTGAAAGGTTTCAAAACCTAATCAGATATTCTAGATTTAATATATATGAAACTACATGCCTTGCACATCAAGAATTTCAAGTCGGAATTCCAATGGGATGAATCGTACACTTGGAGCAATTTAATTAATCTAATTAATTAAATATAACTAGATTTCAAAACACTTCCAATTTCTCTCAAATTCACCTATGTCGAAGAGCATGCCAAGGCCTAATATAATATACTAACACATATTGATTTCAAACTAGTTAAGGTCACATAATTTAATATTTTATTCAAGATAAATATTAAATAAAATCTTCAATACTTGTCCAAATGATCTAGATTTAATATATGTCAATCAACATATCAAGGGGTAATATTCTATCATGCCGCATGTTTAAACAAAGTTATGGACAACCAGAAAAATTAAATCATTCACAAGAAAAATAAATAATAAAATCTCTAGATTTTACATCCAAGCATGTAATCAAGTTGTATAAGCATCACAAGCATGCAATATAACAAGAAAGTAAATTATAACACCCTCTACCTCAATTTGAGATGAAAACCTCAAATTCCCACCGAAAAAAAAGTGTTCTGAATCCGCCGAAACCGAAGGGTTTTGTCGGGGACAACATGATATACATGAATCCGAAGGAAGCCCCTTGAAAATCACAACTTGACTTGAAACCCAAACTCAAGAAATGATCAAAAATGAATTCTAATAAGGGGGAATGGTAGAACACGTTGAGGGGAACAAAAAAACGTGAAGGCCGAAGACTTTTCACTTAGGAAAAGTAAATCAAAGGAGGAGAGAGAAGGTGGCAGCTCCATGGACATCTATGGCTGCTTCAGGTCATGCAAGGAGAGTGGAGAAGATGAAAAATAAAATATCTCATCCCCCTTTTATAGAAATCTCAAAAAGTGCCCTGAAAAGGCCCCGCCGGGTCTGGAAAAGTGGAATTTGAGCAAACGCACTCAAACGGAAAAACTCTGTTAATGAAAAAGATTCAAAATGAAAAAATATGAACAACGGAAGAAACGACGGTTAAAACTAAGTCCTGAGCAGAGAGTTATGCCCCGAACAAGTTCAGCGGCAACCGAGTCCAGAAACTCTGAAACTGGAGAAAAATGGCCAGAAGGAAATTCTATGAATTTATGAGTCAACGAAAAGTGAAAATGAATCCCGTATGAGGATCCAAGCTCCAGACGAGATATTTTGCAATAACTTTCATTAATTGCACAATGGCCCCTACAAAATGGGTTAACTGCGAAACTGCCCCAAAATGAAAATATCTTCCAAAAGATATTTTCTTAGATACACCTGAAATAAAATATCTTCAAAAGATATTTATGAAAAACACCCCAAGAAATAAAAAAGATTCTGAAGAATTGTGCATCTATGCCCCTACGGATATCGAGAGTAACCAGAATACTTTCTTACAAAAGTAAAGATACGTATTTCGAGGAAACCACTGAAGATGAAGACACGTGAAGTCAAAAACGAACTCCGAGCATGAAAAATGAGGTTGTGCCAAAAACTGACAATGGGGAAAAGACAGAATATGGAAAAGGACGAAATAAGGAAAATGACAAAAAGTGAATAGTGTCCGAAAAGTGAAAATATGGAAATGACTCGGTCCTCAAAGGAAGTTGTTAATCCATAGAAAAGAGTCTCGGAAACCATTTCCAAGCGCTCGAGATGACACTAAGCGACGAGAAACAGAGATCAGAAAGGAAAATTAAACGAAAAAAAATTTATCCGTAAAATTTCTTAAAAAGGGAAAGGGAGTCAAATGACCAGGTCATTAAAATGCGGGAGCTCTGCAGGGCCTCGCCAAACAGGGCAGAGAGTTGAGGAGTTAAGTGGACGCCCGCGAGGCCTTTTGGCTGCAACTTCATTAAGGCTTCTTGTAAGCCTCTTCGACCCAGAGCGTTGACGCGGTCTCCACTTTGAACACTAAGCCACGAACTCCATGCATACGAGGACTCAAGAGGT
This sequence comes from Cornus florida, assembly GCF_030987335.1. NCBI lineage: Eukaryota > Viridiplantae > Streptophyta > Magnoliopsida > Cornales > Cornaceae > Cornus > Cornus florida. Next base: position 72,042,652 of record NW_026775577.1, read on the forward strand.
TTGGTCCAAAAGATGGCTCCCCGACAACAGCGCACCGATTTCAACAAGAGATTGCCAAAACCGTTTCTTTAATCATATTTGGGGAAACTGACCTGAAACAAGACAGAAATACATAAATGAAGTTAAACTGTACATTATACTCCATTAATGGACTTAACTAATGCAAGTAAGGGCGCTTGAATATGTAATATTCGGCACTTATCACCAATTGTGACCCACAATGCATATCATGATATAGATTTGAAAGCCCTATATGAATTGGTGCTGTAAACACATCGGTCGACCGAAATGATTCCATCGGTCGGTCGATTTACATCCTTGAAGCAATTTTGATTTGCTTATTTCGGTCGGCCAGATTGGAGTTTTGGTCTGCCGAAATAGCTATTTCGGTCGTTCGAATTAAGTGTCAGTCGACCGGTTTATGCAGGAATGCAAAACCAGTGAATTTTCTTGTGGTAATAAAACTTGAATTTTTAGATTTCACTTAAACATCTTCTAGTTCAAATGATTTCATTTTATATGCTAGGGATGCCAAGAGAATGTAAATGAAGCATTTAAAATCACAAAGGCACATGAATGACTTTCTAGATATAGCTACTTAGAGTAAATTTAAATTAAGTAGCTTTTAACCTCTCTGGGTGACTTTCTTTGATGGCATCCAATTCTAAGTATCTTTCACAATTTTAGTCTTGATTAACAATAGATGCATGCTAGCATGTTTAAGTCACATAATCTAAGACAAGCTACTTTAACATAGACATTGTTAGCAATAAGTAGCATTCTTGTCAAGATCACTAACCACATTAATTATGCCACAACTAGATATAAAAGTACTATAGTCCTTTTCACATAGCACAATTAAGTCACATTTTAGCCCATCAAATAAAAGCACATTTGTGGTGAGGAAAGGGATATTTATCGAAGTAATTAATTGCATTGGCATTGGCATGGTTTCTCAATATAGTGCACCCTTCATCCTTTTGATGTTGAGAGGAATTCATGACTTGATTTCTCTTCAAGTGCTTTCGCTATCCATATTTGTGTATCCATTTGTTCTTGAGTGAAAATCATTTCTATACCTACAAAGCACACTCAATTACCATTCTTTGGTACCCAATTCCTTATGGGTCCATATAGGTTAGTATATATTGATAAGGTTCCTTTTGGAATTAAATTCAATAAAATGCACAAGTGAGTTACTCCATACAATCAACATGCTTCAATTTAAATTGAATCTTAAGTGATCTTAACATGCAAAAACATTTTTCAGTTCAAAAAATAGATATGCTTATGGTTACATACAACTCAATGAACCAAAATGAAATAAATAAGAAACACAATTTCATTTATGAATCATAACAAAAAGTACCATGTGAATTATCCATAATAGAGTCTAGAATTGACAAAATGAGCAAAATTCTTCCTAAATGAGCAAGGACAAATAAGGTTCCAAAATTTGAAATCCCTAAAGGTTTCAACAATCATAAAGAAGATGCATTTCTTTTCATACTCAAATTTACATTTCAAGGAATGATAGCACATTGGAAAGTAATGTTTCTCTAGAAACCTACACTTTTCAAAGCAAATTTGATCTAATTCTAAGTGTAGCAATCCAAGAGTAATAACAAGATTGTAGTGCATGCGTACGACTATTTTCAATTAATAAATAATGCATTAAACACAAAATTGCATACTTAATGAAAACTTGTACCATGTAAACAAGAATCTCATAATACATGAATATAGCACATCATGATTTAGAGTCATCTTTTGGGAAATGTGTATCATTTATGGTCTTTTGGGTACAATGAAATCATTTAGAAAGACTCTCCATATATAATGATCTAAGGCTTGGTAATAAATTTCTATTTAGCCTTTTAATGATCATAATTGGTTCCAACGCACCATGGAGGTCAAAGTTCATGAAACCCTTAGTAAGATTAGCTCCTAAAGTGTTTGCCATGGATAAACTCTAAGCCGGTTAAGGCCAAAATTAGAGACGAGGCTTTGATACCAATTGTTGCCCAAGTAATGACCCTAGAGGGGGGGGGGTGAATAGGGTCATTGGCAAACTATGGAACTTTTTTAATTCAGCTTCTCTAAGCTTTTTTTCTTTATCTCTGTAGTTTAGAGCCTAATATGATTCATTGTGATAAATGCTTTTCTAATGAGTTGTAGTGTAGATATCACCAAGTACCTGAAATGTAATCCAATGAGATTACTACACATGAGTATATTGCTTTAGCAAATGACCAATTCATTTTGTACATTGAATCATGCTAATTAGTCATGCATCTAAGTGTGATTATCATTGATTCAAATAAATGAATTACTTTTGCTTCAATGCATTCAATTCAACTAACCATTTAGAATTATCATTTGCACAATATTGATGTGATTAATATTCAAGGTGCAAATAACATGTAACACATAGTCATAGAGTTTATTACAAATTTATCAAACACTTGGTGTGCATATAAACTCTAAAGATAAAGGATGTATTGAATATGCATTTTATTAAACACTTGGTATGTAACATCATTTTAGCTTTATAAGAATCAAATATAGGACATAAAGTCTAAGCTAAAATCAATCACTCATTCAACTTAATCCAAGCATTCATCCCATCCTCCTCATATACAAATTAACATGTCCATCTCATAGTATTCATAAATAAAGCATTAAGATTATGAAATGGAAAATGCAAGGGAAATAAAGAGAGTAGAGAAAATGCAAACCAAGAGACACACGATGTACATGGTTTGGCATAACCTCGGCCTACATCCATGCTTTAAGAAACCCTCTCAAGGATTCCACTATGGCTCCACCTTACGGGTGGAGAGCAAACCTTAACATGTTCTTGCGTGCGGGTAAAGAACCGACCTTGTAATGAAGCCATCTCGCTTCTCCTTCTTTTGACAGCTAAGAAGGAACCTTTGCTCACTCTTGTGGGTGGAGAGCTCTACCAAATCCTCTCATTAGAGAGACACCTTCTTTCTTTTATGGGTTGAGAAAGAGAACCCTTACAATAGCTTAAACACGCTTTCCCTTGCCAAGAGCACCTCTTGGTCTTCTTCTCTCAAGAATGGATATATAATGAAACTTATATTGATGTCTCTCAAATAGACAAATATACAAATCAAAGCTCTCATACTTAGAGTTACAATTGAAATAATCAAATTAAAGCTCAACTCTAAGTTTGCAAGATGAATCACATGAATGATATGCAATGTATTTCAATAATGATTCCTTGTGTGGACAACTAGAGCAAAAGCTCCACAAGGAGAAGGAGGAACTAAAGCAAAAGCTCTGTAGAAGTTCCTTTTAAAAGCCTCAACTCGAAACCAGAAAACCCCAACTATTTTTATAGAGTTTCTAATGCATCTGATATCAATAGAGCTGTTGGGCACACTGTTCAAGAGGGAATAGCCGTTCAGATTCAGATCTGGGCAAGGTTCGGTCGACTGAAATGAAACACTATTGTGTTTCGATTGTCCGAAATGAAACACCATTGTGTTTCGGTCGTCCAAAATGGTTAAGGTTGGCCATCATCCTCAGTACTCTTTATTTCGGTAGAACGAAAAGAAACACCATTGTGTTTCGGTCGACCGAAATACCTTCCTTCTTTGTTCTAAACCATTCTGTCAGCTGATTCATTTGCCCTTTCTATTTTGGTCGTCCGAAATAACTTGCCTATGCATTTCGGTCTGCTGAAATGAAGCTGCTACTTCATGAGTTTTGTTCAAAGTTAACAAATGAGACAGATTTACACTAAACATCTGCACATACCATTAAAAACATTTAAGTAAATGTCTTTACTTTAATTTATCTGTCCATTTACTTTAAGTTTACAATGTAAATAAGGAAGTACCTCCCATTTGGATTCAATAAAAAATACTAGAAAATTGAAATCCAACTAAATCAAAATGTAGAAATTCAGTTTTAGTACAAATTTGGATTTTCGATAGTTTTGGTAAAAATGAATCCGCATGTAGACCATTGTAGACTTGGTTAAAAATTCTGATAAAATCAGTTTAGGCTAGTTGAAGTATAAAGAGTTATTACCGGGAAAAATTATTTTGAAATAATCATTATTTCAAAAATTCATTTTTCACACTTAGCTAAAAACACAGTTTTTCATGACGCGCATTCTGGGTCCTAATGTCCGTTACCAACTCATGGTAATGAAGGCTAGGGTTGACAATAAACCAAGTATGGCCCCAAGGGTAAAATGGTCTTTTCACATGGAAACAAAGTCTGTAGAAATGTATGTCATCCCTAAGACACAAGCATGACTTCCCATGAAGCCACGGAACTCAAAAGAAAACAAAGCAGAAGTGACGTTTTAAAAATGAACAAGTTTATCCCTAGGGGTAAAATAGTTATTTACAGAAAGATTAAGGTTCCACCGAGCACACCGTTGGATAGACAATGAAAAATTTATAAAGTTAGACTCAAGAATCACTTGATTCGGAGTCCGGACAAAGAAAAAAGGCCTAGACAAAGTTTAGTGTCAACGCGGCCAAGGAGGCACCAAGGGAGCCCCCCATGCGCGTGCGCACTGATTGATGCTGTGTGATGTGTGTTTTTATTTATCAATAATAAAATTGTGACGGCCCTAGTTTTTAGGCCAATGCATCCTGTGATGAACCAAACGTAGATCCGATAATGAATCTAGAATGCGGAAGCAAAAGATAAAACAATTGTCTCTAGAAATACAACACGTATCTAAGACACCAATGTGACCCTCAATGAGGTCGTGGAACCCAAAGAAAATAAATACGGAAGTGACGTTTCAAAAACGGACAAGAATAAACCTAGGGGAAAAATGGTCATTTCTTAAAGAAAGTGAGTACTATTGAGCATACCATTGGAAAGACAATGAAAAATTAATAAACTTAGACTCAAGAATTACTTGATTCGGAGTTCAGACGAAGAAGATATGGCTAACGGAAGAAAAATGGGTAAGAAGGTTAAAAGGAGTCAACCTAAGACCATAAAACCGGTTGCAAGACTTTCCTAACTGGTTAGAAGGCAAAACAGAATGACCATAACACTGCCACAAGTCATCTAATTTGTTACGAGATCTAACCACCCGTACACTTGTACTACAGATTAGCAAAAAGCTGATAGTAAGGGTTTTTTTAAGAAAAAAATGAGTTTTTGCTGGCCAAGATGAGTTTTTTTTTTTTTTTTTTTTTTTTTTTTTTTTTTTTTTTTACAAAAATACAAAGAAGAAACACCCCCCCCCCCCCCCCCTCCCAAAAATGAGTTTTCTACCTAACTATGAGGAAGAAAATGAAAAAAAAACTCGCTGTGAAATGCCCAGAATGCCCCCCAAGAAAATCAGGTCAAGAGGGTTAAAAGCTGCTAAAATGGAAAACTGAAAACTGAACTTCGCGAGGGATTTCTGGTACCAAGACGACATTTTCTGAAAAAAACGAAGAAGAAACCCCCCCTAAAATCACATTTTCTAAGTGACCATATCAAGGTTGGGGTTTATTTCCGGAAGGAAAACTCCAAAATGTCCCAAAATCAGATTATGCAATAAAAATACAAAATGAGTCCATATGAGGCTCATTTCACCAAGGAAAGGGTTTTTCTTGAAAACGATCATGCACGTAAACGTAACTTACCTATTGGGACATGCTACAATGATCTCCTACTTAAAATATTGCCGATGAAAAATTCAATCCCCCAACGACCAAAAAGGCGAAAATGCACATGAAATGAAAATTTTGAAATTTAAAATTATGAAATAGCTTCAAATTACCATTTGGCCCTTGGCCACACTTCATACATGATTAATGAGACCTTATGAAAGAATAAAAATGGAATTCCCACACCCGATGCAAACATGGTGAAGTAATGACTTGCCATTTTTCAATATTTTCATAATATTTCATGAAGTCAAAAGTTACATAGGATACAAAATAATAGTCATTGGCCTCCGGCCTCATCTCATACATGTCAAATGCATAGTAAAAGGTGTACTTATGTACACATTACATATTTAGAACCAAATATACAAGTTTTGACATATAAAGCTACAAATAGCATTTCATGCTAACATTTGCATGAATCATAAACTTCAAATCTACAAATCATCCCAAGCATAATGTGAATCTTGAATCTTGATTCCTGTACCTGAAAAATGTCCCACTACGTGGGTGAGTAACATAATGCTACTCGTAGGAGATGAGCATGCAAAGACCTAGCGTTTTACAAACTTATTAAGTTGCTATAAGTCTATTCATACGGTCATGCCACCTAGCGTCTATGTCAAAGGTGAGATTTAGGGAGCATCCTAGCTACCTTAGAGCATTCTAGCATAAACCACATCATTCATGCACTTTAACAGCATATGAGCATATAGTATAACGTAACAAGACATAGGTATTCGAAATTGTCAAATTGTAACCTAGAATGCATTAATAACCGAAATGGTTCATGCCACCTAGAATCTAAGATACTTATGTAGGATCATTCCATATAACACGAAAAGGTTTTAAATCTTCAAGGAATGCAACACTTGAAATTTAAATAGTGAAATCAAGGCAAAGCACAATATCTATGCAATTAGACAAGGTTGGAACATTTTATATAACACGAAAAGTTTTAAATCTTCAAGGAATGCAACATTTGAAATTTAAAGAGTGAAATCCAAAATGAAGCATAAAGTCTATGCAATGAAACAAGGTTGGAATATTCCATATAACACAAAAAGGTTTTAAATTTTCAAGGAGTACAACACTTGAAATTTAAAGTGTGAAATCAAAGATGAAGCATAAAATCTATGCAATGAAACAAGGTTGTGTTATTGCATAAAACACAAAAAGGTTTTTAAATCTTCAAGGAATAACATTTAAAATTTAAGGAGTGAAATCAAACAATGTGGATACTCGGATATCGCCCGGATTAAAACTGTACTCTCAGGATCACTTTAGGGCTACTAACTCATGGGTACCTTCTCCTAGTGCGCACTATAATGTAGGGAGCTCTCTATCTCCCATACTAGAACTAAGTCCTAGTCATGTCAATTCTTGATTGATATCCCAAGTTCCAAAATCAACAAGTTGTGTAAACCAAGATATAATATATATATATTCAATGCACTTAGCCAAGTACCATGTACAACAATTCATAGAGGTCACACAAGGTATGCCCTAGGCATTCAAGCTACAATGGCATATTAAATGTCATATAAGTAAATGTGTATGCTAACAAGTCAAATCATAACTTCAACTCGTAGAATACTATCATGTGATCATATAACAAGTTCTAATTTATAAATTTGGCAAGAATTCAATATCAAAGCATAATTAACTTGGTGGGAGCATAAAAAGGAATTTAACCAACTTAAAGGATTAAATTCTTAAGCCTATAAGGCAATTCTAAATATTCTATGAACAAGATATGTCAAAGGTCATATCAAGGACTAATTTAATATTAAGTTACAAGTTCATTCCATACAAGATACAACCATGTGAATTAAATTCCATACAAAGGAAATAATTAAATATAAGTCTCAAAACTTATCCGATTATTCTCTATTTGATACACGTGAAAGAACTTGTCAAGGTAATCAAGAATATCAAGTTAGAAACTTAATCAAGTCTATGGAACCTTTGAATAGATTCTAATTAATTCTTTTAATTAAAATCTCTAGATTTTGAAACTCGTCCAAATGCTCTCAAATTAAAGCCTATTATTAAACATGCCAAGACTTAATTTAATAGCATAATACAAGTGAATTCCATGCAAGATACGATCAAGAGTATTAAACCTTAATACAAGAAAATAATTAAATGAAAGGTTTCAAAACCTAATCAAATACTCTTAATTTAATATATATGAAAGTATATAGCATGCTCATCAACAATATCAAGTAAGAAATCCAATGAAGTGAATAGTAATCTTGGAATAAAATTAATTAATCTAAATAATTAATTATTACTAGATTTTAAAACATCTCTAATTACTCTCAAATTCACATATGTTAAAGAGTATGGCAGGGCCTAATTTAATATCACATTACATGTTGATTTCAGGCTAGATACAACCATATGAATTAAATTTTCATTCAAGAAAATAATTAAATAAAAGTTTCAATATTTGTCCAAATGCTTCCAACTTAAGATATGTCAATGAACATATCAAGTTCTAATTTTTAATGTCATGCCACAATCTTATTCCAAGCTATTAGCAACCATGAGAATTAAATTTTACATAAAGAAATAATGAAAATAAAGTTTCTAGATTTGATACAAAGACATGTAAATGAGTTGTATAAGCATCAATAGCATGAAATACATCAAGAATATAAACCTATAACATCCCCTATCTCAATTTGAGATGAAATCTCAATTCCCCATCGAAAGAAAAATGCTCTGAATTCGACGATACTCCTAGGTTATGTCGGGGACAACAAGAGGAACAACTTTAACCTTTGAAGCACCATGAAAATTCAAACCTGAACTCAAAAATGGTCGAAAATGGATTCTAATAAGGGGGAAAGGTAGAGCATGTCAAGGCCTACGATAAACGTTACGGCTCGAAGCAAATAACCAAGGAAAGATAGTGGAGGAGAAGAAAGAATAGTGGTAGCCCCTTGGACTGCCATGGCTGCCGGCTAAGAGAGGGAGAAAATGGCTAAAAAAGTGATTTTTGACTTTAAGTCATTTTATTTATAGTAAAACCCTAAAAGTGCCCCGAACGGGCATCGCCGGGTCCGAAAAAGTGGAATCTGCGCAGACGTGCTCAAACAGTAAAATACCGTGAGTGAAAAAGAACCATAATAAGAAAAAAATGAATAATAGAAGAAACGACGTGAAAAACTGAGCCCCGAGCTGAGAGATATGCCCCAAACAAGTTCGGCGCTAACCCTAAAACTAGGGAAAACGACAGGGAGGAAATTCTAAGAGTACACGACTCAATAAAATGTGAAAATGAATCCCGTATAAGGATCTAGGCTCAAAATGAAGCATTTTACAATAACTTTCGTCAATCGCACAATGGCCTTTCCAAGAAAGGGTAACTGCAAAATTGGGCCAAAATGAAAATATCTTCAAAAAATACTTTCTTAGAAACCCCTGAAATAAAATATCTTCAAAAGATATTTATGAAAAACACCCCAAGAAAGAAGAAAGTTTTTGAAGAAACTGTGCATCCATGCCCCTATGGACATCGAGAGCAATCATAGTACTTTTCTAGAAAAGTAAAGATACGTACTTTGTGGCAACTGCATAGAATGAAGGTACGTGAAGTCAAAAGCCAACTCCAAACATGAAACGTGAGGTTGTGCCAAAAAAGTGACATCGGGGAAAAAAACAAAAAGTGAATAGTTTCGAGAAACGAAAGTGCGGGAATGATGCGGTTCTAACAAGGAAGTTGTCAATACAAACGAAAGAGTCTCAGAAACTATTTTTGAGCACTCGAGATGACACTATGAGATGGGAAACCAAACTCAGAAAATAAAAGATAACGGAAAAAAAATATCCATAAAAATTGAGAAAAAGGAAAGGAAAGAAAATGACCAGGACATTACAAAATACCACTCGCAATAGAACGAATCCTTGTAGGATAGGGCTATGTTGAGGTTGTCGAACCTCAAGGACAGTGGTGGTTTATCGAGTCTTCAATTAATTACTATTTTAATTTAGAAGGAAGATTTGATTTTGTATGTTGTGTTGCAATTTAATAACATAAAAGAAAATAAACGAAATAAAAGGATTAAGATCAAGAGAAGAGATACTTAGGGATCGACTTCACCACGAACCTCATACTATGGTCAACTGTTCAACCTTGGAATTTCAAAAATTTATTTATCATATGGAATTAAACTCAATAACATTCATTTAATTCAAATTTAAAGAAAGATGTTCCATGAATTTCAATTAACTATAACCTATCTTCGGTTGGCAAAAATTATCTACCTATCTACTTTTAACTAATTTTGCAGTATAACTCGTCTTCCCTAGGCTTAGATTATGAAAACATTCATTCAAGAAAAATGTTTGAACACCATTGCATGATCTCCATTCTTATGTCCGACAGGGCTCCGTTTGATATCGTCCAATAAGAATGGGTTGAATATAATTTAAAAATAATTAAATCTAAGACAAGGTATTAATCATTCAAAAACTATTTAATAATTAAAATCCAATTGAATTAAGTCAATTGCCTAAAATCATGCAATCAAAATACATAATATATTAAATTCCTAAAGTACAGAACAATCAAACTATAGTATTCAGATTAAGGCTACATCAATGCCCTAAGAGAGGAATTAGCCATTCATGACGACGCTAGATATCATTTGTGTTGGTGTAGTCTTTATCGTCAAGGTCTGCACTTTTCTCTTGGGGACTTCCCTTCAAAACCCTAAAAGCCATCGTGAGAGAGAGATATGAGAGAGATCGATTAGACATTTTTTATGACATTCTCCTCTTCTTTTATAGTGGAGAACAAGTCCCAATCCTATTTGGATTGGTTTTCTAGCTTTTGGTAACAATTGGGCCTTTAAGGAAATAAAAAGTGGCAAAAATATATAATTCCCGCATGTATTTTTAACTTCCAGGATGTCAAGGCTCAAGCTCTGGAGTCCCAGGCTCAAGCTTTCAGGTACAAGGCTCAAGCTTTCAAGAACATACCTCAAGCCTAAGCGATTTTGACCCATTTAAAGTACGAATCTCAAGATGGCTATTATAGACAAAAATATTGGGCTTCGAGTCTTCTTTCTTGAGCTGCTGAGGTTGCTCAATTTGGAGTTTGAGTCAAAAGTTATGCCCAAAATACTGAAGCGGGTTCAGAGTTTTCAGCAATGCTCGAGCCCGGAGTGGTTGTGCTCGAGTTTTCTGAGTCGGGCTTGAGGTTTGAAGCTCGGGCTCGAGGTCTAGGAGCAAATTTTTTCTAAAACGTCTTTTTATTAATGGTGCTCGATCCTCTCTTCATGGTGCTCGATCCCAAGGTGTTGGGCTCGAGCTCTAGGGTTGTGGACTCGAGCTCTAGGTGTTAGTGCTCGATCCCTAAGCCTTGGCACGAGGTCCTGGGAGCTTGGATCAATTTTTCACATTTCGACGCATCATGTGCTCGAACTTTTAGGCAAAGGCTCGAGCACCCTTAAGTTAGGCTCGAGCTTTGAGTTCAAAGCTCGAGCTTTCTTGCCTTGGTTGAATTTCTTGTTTTGTGCTCGAGCCATAAAACTGAGGCTCGAGTTTCTAAACTTAAAATCTTCCAAAATTCACTATTTTGACTCTCGGCTTGCTTCGGATGACCGGCAATGACACGGTAAACTTCATTATCAATCTTTTCATCATAAAAGTCGGTTGTAACTGTTTCTTTGGGAAATCACCTAAAAACACGAAATAAACATAAATCAGTATAAAATAGGATAGATATATCATTTTAGGTCTTAACATATGCATATTTAGCGGCTCAAATATGTAATATTCAGTGCTTATCACACCCCCAAACTTATATATTGCTAGTCCCTTAGCAATACAGAACTAAAAACAAAACCGCTTTCATGGGAATCACGGTTGCATTTAGCTTATGCAATATGCCTTTAAACCCCTAGGTTACCCCTAGTGGACGAGTTATAGTCTCGTGAGGTTTCCTAGGGGTAACCTAGGGGTTTAAAGGCATATTGCATATTGCCTTTAAACCCCTAGGTTACCCACAAACTCCTCAAATCATTGCCTTTATTGCACGGTAAGCTCATTCAAACCTATTTTTATATCATAATATCCTAGTAATGCATCAATCAGTCAATTACAATAAGTATAAAGAACTATATTAAACAGGAAAAATCTCCAACTCTCAATATCATATCAGCAGCCATGGTCCCCATATGTCAGTTTAATCACATGTTTAACAATCTCGCTCCCCAAAATCCTTTTTAATAGTGAACTTACAATTTTAAACATGTGGTTTACTATCCATACTTATATCTAACTCATGTTATCCCTCAATTCACAAGTAAACCTTTCAAATTCTGATCCCTAAGGTATGTTTCCTAATTTTCTACAAGTATGCATTTTTCAAAAAGGATACTGTGTAATGCTCAGGTCTATTAAGCTTTCTAAATCACCCTTGTAACGAACTTTTGGCCAATGACTCCCAAACCAGATGATTTTAGGGCATTAAGTGATAAAGCACCCATTTGGACCTAATTGTTCAAGTAATCTAGGCAACCTAAACCCCTTATGTAACAAGCCTTCAACCAATGACTCTCAAACCAGATGGTCTAAGGGCATTAGGTGTCAAAATACACCCCTACAGACTTAATTGCTCAAGCAATCTAGGTACAGACCTTAACTTGACCATTTTCTACTCCCTTTTTTTTTTTTTTTTTTTTTTTTTTTTTTTTTCATTTATTGCACACAAACCAATTCTTTCTTTCTTTTTATATATTTTTTTATACATTGGTTCTCAAAATTATCAAATTCACCTACTCATCTCTGTTTAACACAAATCAGAATAAGATTTCAAGGTCCCCACAAAATGCATGTAAGTGTAAACATATGCAAAGTGAAGTATTCTGGGAATCAGATCATCAAATTGTAACTTCCCTGACAAAGTGGACCACTGGCCACCAACTGATATCAAAAATTTTCAAAAATCCCTATTTAGCATGAATTCGGAATACAAGCCATTTTAAACCAATATCAGACTGCATATGGACATCACAACTATCAACAGACTCAAAATCATGCTTAAACAATTAAATTGCCTCCTCTTGTGCATAATATATTATCAATAAAATTTTAAAAGGCACTGCCTTACCCCCCAAACTTAAGATGCACATTATCCTCAATGAGTGAAAATAGATGTAGAGTTAGAAAGATATTACCAAATACGTAGAACCAACAAAAATCAGGAATTCTATAATAGAGGAATGAAATCGTCACCTCACTCCCAAACTTAGTCCTTAGTTCTTGACAAAATAATCACACTCTACAACACATATCAAATTATCAAGGATATGGAGTAAAACAGATATATATATATCATTATGCACAAGTCAAATTTTATTTTTTATTTTTTATTTTTTTTTTAAACTAACCTAATCTAAAAATAAACAAATAAACTAAAAACCTAGAAAAACTAAAAAGAATAAAAAGAAAAAGAAAATAAATCAAATCAAACTAAAGTATAAACCTACAAGTGCTAAGTTTAACGTCGATAGCTCGACAGCATGCTAAGTTTAATGTCGCTAGCTCGACTGTACACCACTCCTTAGCCTATATACAATAATTCAACTACCTCCCTCATCCCAAAATTAGTCCTATGGGTGATTATGAAATTTGAAACTGGAGGAACCAATGTGGTTCCATCAAGACCCAAGAAAGAATACTCAAGCTTATCCAGTGGTAGCTTAGGCTCAAGTTTGTGAGAAGACTCACAAGAAGGACAAGAAATACTTGAAATCAAAGGAGGAAGATCTTTTGTTGGAAATATGGTGACTAAATCCTCATGAACGACATCAATAAACAAACACTCATCTTTTTCTGAGAAATATGGAGTGGCATTGAAGATGTTTAATTTAAGCTTCATGTTCCCAAAAGAAATATCCATTGCTCCAATCCTACAGTTAATGTTGGCATTTGCTGTAGCCAAGAATGGATGACCAAAGATCACAAGAATATATTTATTGGGACCATGGATAGGTTCTGTATCCAGGACAAGAAAGTCAACCGAAAAATAAAACTTATCCAGTTTAATGAGAACATCTTCAATTAACCTATGTGGTTGCTTCATAAATCGATCAGCAAGTTGCAACACCATTGACGTGGGTTTAAGCTCTCCCAAGCCTTATTGGTCATATACCGAGTAAGGAAGAACATTAACACTTGCTCCAAGATCAAGAAGTGTTCTGTCTATCACATTGTTTCCAATGATGCAAGATATGTTAGGAGCACCAGGATCTTTGAACTTAAGAGGAGTGCTATGCTGAATAATTGCACTGACTTGCTCAGTGAGATAGATTTTCTTAAAGACTTGGCTTTTTGATTTTCTCTTTTGGGTCCACAATCTTTCAGAAATTTAGCATAGGTAGGGATTTGATTGATAGCATCTAGGAGAGGAATATTAACTTTTACCTGTTTGAAGACATTTATTATGTCTTAGATTTTCTCTCCTTAGTTACTAAAGTAAGGGGGTCCCTTGAGACGTTCAGGAAAAAGGCGCTATTGGCTCATAAGCTATCTCAAGGTTGTGAGTAGATGAAGAAGTGACTTCACCTTCAACTCCTTTAGAGCTTGATGGAGTAGGATGTGAGGGAACATCTGTGGGATATGGAGTTGGAAGAATGGGGTTAATGGGAATCCTATATGTCTCCTTTTCTACCTCTTTTTCCTTAACTTGATTATCAATGATCTTTCCACTCCTTAAAGTAGTGATGGCATTAACTTGCTCATGAGGAGAACTTGAAGGATTAGTTTCATCAATCATGTAAGTTTGCCTGATTGGATTTACAATTGGCTGACTAGGCAGTTTTCCTTCCTCTCTTTGAGTCAACACTTTAACTATTTGCCTATCTTGAATCTCTATATTGGTTATAGACTGGGAATGGAAATGTACCAATTCAGTGGTGGAATTAAAATCATTAATTGCAGCTAAAACCTTCTCTTCAAATTTAGATAAGTACCTAGGAAGAGAAGGATTTGGATTAGGTTGGTGCCTAAATTGAGGAGGACAGTAGATAGAAAATTGGTTAAAAGAATTATTTTGCAAAGGATTGGATGAATTGTGGTACTATCCTTAAGATTGGGGAACAGTATTGCCTTGGCTTTGATTCTGCCATGATATATTGGAATGATCTCTCCAGCCAGGGTTCTAGGTATTGGAATTTGGATTGTAACCCGAACTGGATAATGCAGCATTGGTTTATGCTTGTGGATTTTCAAAAGAGTGACCCAAGAGAGGACAACTATTAGCAAAATGAGATGGATTAGCATAAACAGAACACACCTCCTTTAGCAAAGAGGAGTGCTGAGAAGAACTAATAGTACTGACAGCTGACAAAACTTGGTCAAACTTTCGATTCAACACTTCCATTTGAGTGGCAAGCTCTCTAGATTTTGCTGCTTCATATAAACTTTCAACTTTATGGATACCAAGAGTGGACCTAGACCTAGAGGAAGAAGCATATTGAACAGAATCTTCACTTAGGGCCTCAAACAGTTCCTAAAAGTCATCTGGGGTCTTATACAAGAAACCACCATTACTAGAAGCATCTACCATGTTCCTATGTGGATCATGTAATCCATAATAGAAGATTTGCTACAAATGTCGTTTAGCAATATCATGGTGTGGACACTTTCTCAGAAGATCATTGTATCTCTCCCAAGTATCATGAAGTTGTTTACCCGGGATTTGGGAGAACGCTATAATCTCTTTTCTCATTTGTGTGGTTTTACCCATAGTGTAGTATTTTTTTAAGAGCTCTTGTTGCAACTTATCTCATGTGCTTATGGAATTATGAGGTAGGGAGTGAAACCAAGTTCTAGCTTTTGGCCTTGAGAGAAAATTAGAAGAGTCTCATCCTAAAAGCATCATCAGAAAGAGTGGACAACTTGGTAGTTGAACACAATTCCATAAATTCATCTATGTGCTTATATGGATCTTCAGTAGCAAACCCATGGAAAGTTGGAAGCATTTGGATCATAGCTGGTTTGATCTCAAAGTGGGTTGCATCATATTATGGAAATTAAAAGTAACAAGGGGATGTATATGAGGTGGGAATGAAGTGATCCCTCAATTATAGTTTTGGTGGAAGAACAAGTGCTTGTGGCACATGTGCCCCATTTGTATTATCACCATTATTAGCCATGTCTGATTTAGAGAATTCTCCTAATAATTTAAACTAATTTCAATGTTAATAAGTAGTAACAAAAAGAAAAATTTCAAGTGAAGAAAAATAATATAAACTCATAAAAGGTCCTGAAATAGAAGCTTCTATTCCTTAAGCATCTTCGTCGTCGCTGCTAGATTCCTGCACTTGAAAAGAAAAAAAAATAAGGTGAGATATCAGAAAGTCCTAAAACTATAAATTAAACTAGAATTAATCTCAAACTCAACAAATCCATAACACAGTCCCCAGCAATGGTGCCAAAAATTGATGTGTGTTTTTATTTACCAATAATAAAATACCACTCGCAATAGAACGAATCCTTGTAGGATAGGGCAATGTTGAGGGTGTCGAACCTCAAGGATTGTGGTGGTTTATCGAGTCTTTAATTAATTACTATTTTAATTTAGAAAATTTAGAAAGAAGATTTGATTTTGTGTGTTGTGTCGCAATTTAATAACATAAAAGAAAATAAACGGAACAAAAGGATTAAAATCAAGAGTAGAGATACTTAGGGATCGACTTCACCACGAACCTCATACTATGGTCAACTGTTCAACCTTAGAATTTTAACAATTTATATATCAAATGGAATTAAACTCAATAACATTCATTTAAATCAGATTTAAAGAAAAATGTTCCATGAATTTCAATTAACTATAAACTATCTTCGGTTGGCAAAAATTATCTACCCACCTACTTCTAACTAATTTTGCAGTATAACTCGTCTTCCCTAGGCATAGATTATGAAAACATTCATTTAAGAAAAACGTTTGAACACCATTGTATGATCTCCATTCTTATGTCCGATAGGGCTCCACCAGATATCATCCAATAAGAATGGGTTGAATATAATTTAAGAATAATTAAATCTAAGACAAGGTATTAATCATTCAAAAATTATTTAATAATTAAAATCCAATTGAATTAAGTTAATTGCCCAAAATTATGTAATCAAAATACATAATATATTAAATTCCCAAAGTACAAAACAATTAAACCACAGTATTCGGATTCAGGCTACATCAATGCCCTAAGAGAGGAATTAGCCACTCATGACGATGCTAGATATCATCTGTGTCGGTGTAGTCTTCATCGTCAAGGTCTGCACTTCTCTCTTGGGGACTTCCCTTCAAAACCCTAAAAGCCGTCGTGAGAGAGAGATATGAGAGAGATCGATTAGACATTTTCTATGGCCTTCTCCTCTTCTTTTATAGTGGAGAACAAGTTCCAATCTCCTTTGGATTGGTTTTCTAACTTTTGGTAATAATTAGGCCTTTAAGGAAATAAAGAGAGGCGAAAATATATAATTCCCGCATATATTTTTAACTTCTAGGATGTCAAGGCTCGAGCTCTGGTGTCCTAGGCTCGAGCTTTTAGGTACAAGGCTCGAGCTTTTAAGATATATAATTCCAGCATGTATTTTTAACTTCCAGGATGTCAAGGCTTGAGCTCTGGAGTCCTAGGCTCGAGCTTTCAGGTACAAGGCTCGAGCTTTCAAGAACATACCTCGAGCCTAAGCATTTTTGACCCATTTAGAATGCGAATCTCTAGATGGCTATTAGAGATAAAAATATCGGGCTTTGAGTTTTCTTTCCAGAGCCAGTATGTTTGCTCAATTTGGAGTTCTGAGTCAAAAGTTATGCCTAAAATATTGAAGCGGGTTCAGAGTTTTCAGCAATGCTCGAGCTCGGAGTGGTTATGCTCGAGCTTTTTAAGTCGGGCTCGAGCTTTAGGAGCAAAATTGTTCTGAAACGTCTTTTTATTGATGGTGCTCGATCTTTTCTTCATGGTGCTTAATCCCAAGGTGTTGGGCTCGAGCTGTAGGTGTTAGTGCTCGATCCTTGAGACTTGGCACGAGGTCCTGGGAGCTTGGATCAACTTTTCATATTCCGACGCATCATGTACTCAAGCTTTTAGGCAAAGGAATGAGCACCCTTAAGTTAGGCTCAAGCTCTGAGTTCAAAGCTCGAGCTTTCTTGCCTTAGTGGAATTTCTTGGTTTGTGCTCGAGCCATAGAACTGAGGCTCGAGCTTCTAAACTTAAAGTCTTCCAAAATTCACCATTTTGACTCACAGCTTGCTTCGGATGACCGGCAATGACGCGGTAAACTTCATTATGAATCTTTTCATCATAAAAGCTCAGTTTTAACCGTTTCTTTGGGAAATCACCTAAAAACATGAAATAAACATAAATCAGTATATGTGATACCACTCGATTCTAGTGCCAAGAGTGATCAAGTCCGAGCATAGATCCGAGGGATACCATACAATTAATATGTAAATAAGTATGAATACAAAAAGAAATAAAAATAAAATAATAAAGCTGAAAAGAATTCTAAATATTAAAATCCTCAAAAGTTAAAACTAATAAATTCCAAACTTTCCAATATTCGTACAACTCGGGAATCCATTTAGTGGACCCGTAATAAAATCCTAATGGAAAGTACAATACGGGCACAAAATCCAAAACTAAAAACATAAAAAGTAATCCTATGTAGTCGGAGGAGTGAGTGACTATATTTGCTCAGCACGATCAAGCTTTAAGCTTGGAACTGACGAACACCTGAAAAATAAGAGTGGGTTAGGCCCACATGCAAGTTCTATCCTACTGCAATCTATACAGAAACCTGATACACAGATACATCCTAGATAGCTCAGCAATAACTAAAGTAGTCCATATAGATATAAATACACACTATAGGACGCTCACTAGCCCACAGTTCTATCTCAGCCTGAGTAGAAGGTAACATGTAAATCACACGTAACGTGGTCATGTATACCTAGACCTACCAGGGAACATCATTAGGTCCAGTTATCATTCTTAGGCAATATACGCACCCTAACCATGATCCTGAGATTCATGCTCATATCATGGCACTATAAGTATATATATAAATAATTCATCAAAAGCAAGGTATGTCATTCAATTGTTTATTGACTTGATATAAATATATGCAGGAGTTAACTTTTATAGTTAATCCATCTTATTCCAGAATAGGTTAGACTTAGTGTTTTGAACTAATCCATCCCCATAATAGGTAGGTCTTAGTGTTTTGAACTAACCCATCCCTAATATGCCACTGTCCCATACCGGTGCATATACATATATATAAGTAGGACTTAACTTTTATAGTTAATTCAACTTATTTCAGAATAGGTAGGACTTAGTGTTTTGAACTAATCCGTCCCTAGTATGCCACCGTCCTATACCGGTGTATACAAATTTACAAATCAAATGATTGATGCAGTAAATGATAAATTTAATTATCAACCATACTCCAAAATAAGCATAAACAAAGTCTAATATGTATATGACCATAATATGCATCCAATACAAGATTTAAAAATCATGCTCCAGTCCTTTAAATTGCTAGAATACGACTAAGCATTTAAATTCTCCAAACAGTCCAACAATTGATGCAATTTACAATAAATTAAAACATCAATTAATTCCATCAAAGCATAATTATTTTCAGATAATAAACTATGCTTATAACACTGCTGAAACATGATTAACATTATTAAATCATGTAAAGAAACAAAATTGCTATATATCAGTAGGCAATTTAAATTAACTATCCAACACTCCACATGCAACTTTGTTGTTTAACCTTATGTTGCTTCATTCTCTAGCCTATTAATGTAAACATGCTTCCCAGTAGTTTTTATATGTCTATAATAGTTATATGCATTATTTACAGTAACTGAAACAACTTAGAAAGCCCTGTACTGGCCAAACCAAACCCAAAACCACGAAAAACTAAACAAAAGAAAAGGGAGCCGCCTCTCCCCTTGGTGGAGCTGGCTCTCCCCCATGGGGAGCTGGCTCTATCCCTTGTGGAGCCGGCTCCACTCTTGTGAGAGCCGGCTCTCTCATCCCTAGAGCCAACTCCCTCATTTGGAGAGCCGGCTCTCTTTCCCTTTGAGGGCCGTAATTCATTTCTGTTCGTTTTCCTCACCTCCGGTGATATGGAAGACCCTCTGTACTGTCTTTTTTAAATACCTAGGGTTCAATTTATGTCCCAGAATTAATTATAAGCAGGTGTCATACATCATCGACATGAATTAAAACCAGTTAAAAATCAACTAAATCAAGATTTAAGCAAAAACATGTATCAACGATTAAACAGTTTAATTCAACGCATTTAAATTCAATTCAAACATGCTTAGAAGATTAGTTTTAACGTCAATTTAAAACCTTGGAGACTACTTCATGCACAGAACATAGGTTTAAGGGAAGGAGTTAGAATAAGAACTTGTCTTCGGTTTCAGTTTTGAAACCTTAAACCATCATTTTTGAGTTTTTCGACAGATTCCTAGACTGCCGTTTAACACCTCCATTGCTCTTGGTTCAATCCAGAAGCAATCCCTTCCTTCCTCCTTGAGCCGCCCTGGTTTTCTTTCAAGTCTCTCTCTGTTTTCTTGTCAAGTTTCTCTTTGTTTTCCTCTCAAGTTTCAATATACGTGAATAGGGTTTTCTAACCCTAGACAGGCGTATATGGTTATATTTATAGACTTAGGAAAACACAAACCCTAATACGAATTATATTGAGAGAAGGACATAAACAATAAATTCTAGAACTAAGTCAGCTATACCAAATACGTGACTACATAAAGGAATGTAAAACCCTAATTAAACAATTAATGAAAACAAACAATTAAATTTCCACATAAGCATATAATAATAAAACAATTAATGCAATTAAATAATTAAACAAAACAATTACACAAATAAACACATAAATAAATTAAATAATTAAACAAATAAAACAAATACGTAAATAATTCAATTAATCAAATAAAAATGTAATAAGCCATTAATTAAAATACCGAGATTATCTTTTTAAAATTAGGGGTATTACAATATAAAAGAGGATAGATATATCACTTTAGGTCTTAGCATATGCGTATTTAGGGGCTCGAATATGTAATATTCAGCACTTATCATTGTGCACGCGCTGAAGCATGCTGTGTGTGCGCGGTATGGCTACTAACAGCAGCCAACAACATTTTTGACAAATTTTTCAGAACTGAGAGCTAAAATAGACCCTTGAATGATTTTTTTTAGAAAAACTCAAAGAAGAAACCCCCCTAAAATCACGTTTTCTAGCTAACCATGCAAAAAGAAAATTTTATTTTTGATGTGAAATCCCCAAAATACCCCTCTGTTTAGTTTTTACATAAAACCAAAAAAATGATATTTGCTTCAAGTGTTCAATTGGTTGAATATGAAGTTGTGTGCTAAAACGATTGTGCACGCAAACGTAACAAGTGTTTTGAAGTGCGCGGGAATAGTCCACGGCCCCCAAATATGCCCGAGGCAAAATATGACCTATTTAACCTCAAATTTGCCTAAAATGACTTTTAAAAGTAAAACTTGAAACAAACATGCATAGAGGAAAATGAAAAGGTGTTTGGCCCTTGCCCACACCTTAAACATATTAAAAGAGTCCTAATGAGTGTGCTTAGGAACACTTTACATGCTCCAAATTAAAAATGACACATTAAAACTTCCAATTTCTTCATTTTTTTTAATAATTATACATGAAACCAAAAGTACTAAAAAGCAACTTAAAAGTAAATGGCCCGTGGTCTCATCTCATACATATTAAATATGTCCTAAAGAGTGTATCAAAGTACACCTTACATAACACAAGGCATAAACGGCATATTGAACCTCGCTAAGTATTAAAACTTTATAAGTAAAACTTAAACATGCTAACACTTGCATGTGAGCAAAAATACATCAAAAGTACTTCAAATCAACAAGACAACCTAAGGATGTTGTGCATCCCAAAATCATGACTCCTTACCTGAAACAAATTGTATTCAACGGGGTGAGTAACTTACATTACTAGTAGGGAATGAACATGTGTATAACCTAAAGTTTTTCAAATTTATCAAATTAATATGAATCAATCTATGTGGTTTATGCCACCTAACGTCTATGTCTAAGGTGAGACTAAAGGAGCATCCTAAGCTACCTTAAAGTATTTCTAGCATAAACCACAATATTTACGTAATTTAACAAAATTAGAGCATACAACACAGCGCAACAACATATAGATTATTGAAGTTATCAACTTGAAATCTAAAATGCGAAAACAACTAAATGATACAATTTAGGGTTAATTACAATGACACCCCTTAGGTTTGCCATATTGACAGTCATATATAAGTTAGGCTATTTTTGAATAATGACACCCCCTGTCAGAAATTGAATCCAAACAACCCCTTAAAATATGTGAAAAGTCAAGATTACCCTTCAATATTTTATTAATTGAAACTGTTAAATATCTAAAATCCAAAATGGCATTTTTACCCTTGGCACTCTCCCTCTCTAACCTCTCATCTTCTTCATCAGAAACCTAACCCAACTCTCTCTTTCTCTATTTTCTCTCTTTAACAGTAATTGATACTCCAGTATATAATATATATATATATATATATATATGTTATACATGTATATGTATATGTATATGTATATTTTGAATATAGACACCACCACCACTACAACGACCCGGGTTTTCTTCAACCCGGTGGGTAAGTGATGAACCAAGGATTGACCCGTTAACGGATCCAGAATACGGAAGCAAAAGATAAACTATAGTCATTTCAGATATAAATTATCTCTATGACACCAATGTGACATTCCATAAGGTCACGGAAGCTAAAGAGAGCAAAAGAGGAAACAAAAGTTTGAACGGGCTAAATCCGTCAACCGAGGGGCAAAATGGTCAATTCACAATCAAAAGGAGAAAATTGACTCTAAACAAGTCAAACAAGGTGAATACAACCTAATCTAATCATTTCACAACTTCCCAGAAGGTTCTAAGAACTTTGGATAAGAATCCCACAAAATGCCCTTTCCCAGTTTAAGCGAAAACTGACCCTACCTCACTAAAACATGGATATCTCTCACTGTGTTTCGAATCTGAGGATGGTATTAGTACCATTGGAAATATGAATCAAAATCCTTAAGTTTAGGCTCAAGAATCACCCCATTTGGATTAGAAATGAAGAAGTTATGACCATTTGAAGTTGGGAGATCAGTGCTGAACCTCAACAGAAGCTATGCTTGGGTTCTTGCTATTTTGGATGACCGAAATGGAGTTTTGGACGACCCAATGAACATCCTAAGAGCTGAAATCATGAAGAAAAGGTGCTTGTTGCTTCGGTAGACCGAAATGACTCTTGAACAGTATAATTGGCTATTGGAATTGAGTTTTACTGTGCATTTACAAAACCATTTGCCATCGGTCCATTTTGGTCAATCGAAACACCTCAAAAACCTACTGAAAAAGCTGGTATGAGTCCAATGTGCTAAAGTTCAACCTCTACTTTGAATCCCATGATGATTTAGTTCAAAATGAATGTGCAAAACTGATTTTCAATGAGATTTTGAGTGTGTGAACATGCCAACAACCTTGAAATGACTAAATGAATACAGTACATTGGCTCATGGCCTCATACACATCATTTACATGAATCTCACGTGCTAAACCTCCAAAGTTAGTTAGAATATGCTTTTAAGGTAAACTATTGCACCTAATGAATACAAGTGCTAAAGTAAACATGTTTGGCTCTTGGCCACATTGCAACACATCCATGGAGCATCAAAAGGTACACTTATGTGTACATTACATAGTTTAGACAACAAATACATATTTTGTCATACTAAGCAAAATGGAACAAGATATGCTAACATGCGTATATTCCAACATAGCAAAAATGCTCCAAGTAGTCTAGTAAGTCTAAGATTGATGTGCATCCCACAATATGGCTTCTTTACCTGAAAAACACCTGGTAACTTCGGGGTGAGTAAACAAGTTTACTCGTAGGGAATGCATAGGTTTATCTTTATACAAGGTTTGCAATTTAATACAATTTAATCCATGCTAATAAAGTGACATTAAAACTTTCAACATAACACAATGAGATGTAAATTCACAAAGTTAACAACTTGGAATTTAAAAGTGAAATCAAACCAAAGTGGATACTTGGATATTGCCCGGATTAAAACCGTACTCTTGCAATCACTTTAGGGCTATTAACCCATGGGTACCTTCCCCTAGTGCGCACTATAATGTAGGGAGCTCTCTATCTCCCGTACTAGAACCAAGTCCTAGCCTAGTCAAGTTCTTGATAATATCCCAAGTTTCCAAAATCAACAAGTAAAACAATAAGTCATGATATGTGATAAAACACAACAAGTTCCATGAATTGAATGACTAAATCATTAGGACAATAACATAGAAATTAATTAAACTAATTAAGAAATTTCTCTAGATATTAAGAGTTGTCTAAATGATTCCAATTAAATATATGACAAGTAGTAACTCATAGACATGCCATATATAAAGCCAAAATTGGAATTTAAGCATGGTGCAATTAAGTAGAATTTAAATCAATTTAAATTAATTAATTCTCTAGACTTAAAAGCTTATTTAAATCATGCCAAATTAATATACAACAAAGATCAAGTCATGGCCATACCATATATCAAGTCTAAAATGAATTATATGCAAGTTACCATTAATCATTAGTTTCTCAATTTAATACAATCTTGCATACAACTTATACATCATTATGAAAAACAATAATTGACTTGAATAATAAACTATAACACCCCCTACCTCAATAGAGAATAGAATCTCTATAATCCAAGGCAACCAAGCTTAAAAATGGAAAATGAAACAAGGGTTTTATAGAGGAGTGTGAGAGGAAACTTAAGTATTCCAATTTTAATGGTTTTAGGTGAGTGGAAGGGCACCAAAATTGAAGTCAAAGCTATTGGTCAAGCTTTTCTTTAAATGGAGGCTAAGTTAGAGTTCTTGAGAGGAAAGAGATGAATGAATAAAAATGCAAACCCTAAGTTAAAATGGTGGGATTCTCCATTCACTAGGTGCTCTTGCACTACCTCTCACACACACACTAATGCATGACTAAAGGTCAGTCTTGCACTTGTCACCATCCCATGTAAACTTCTAAGACTTAATATTGAACCCACACTTGTCAACCATCTATGCTAACAAGTGGTCCAATCCTAGGTCAACAAATGGGTGAATCTCCACCCTCCATGTGTCAAGAGATTAAGCCTCCAAGTGGTTCCACCACAAAACCAATAAGTGGCACCTTAGGAATGTGACACTTGTCACATTTTTTGAAAATTACAAATAGGTCCTTTTTAAAAATATCTTCTAAATTAAATTACTAAATGGTCCCTAAGATGAAAAATAATTACTTTACTTAATTACACAAAACCCCTCAAGTTTAGGATAATTACCAAAAAGTTATGCTTTCATGCATTTTACAAGGAAAGTAAACATTTAATATGTTTTTCTACAAAAGTAAAAATGTAGATATCATGGAAATGAAATATCAAGGATGTATACAAAGCCGGAATCAAATCCGAGCACAAAAAGTGAGGTTATGCAAGGAAAAATGAAAAAATGACTAAAGGACGAAATAGGGAAAAGACAAAAAAAAAGAATTTTCAAAAGAAGAAAGGAAGGAAAATGACTCGGTCATTACAATCTACCCTCCTTAAAAAGGATTTCGTCCTCGAAATTAAATCGTACCTGAAAGAGAGAACAAGTGGGGATACCGAGAGCGAACCTCCTCTTCGAGCTCCCAGGTAACCTCTTCGACGCCGTGGTGTCTCCACGAGACCCTAACCAATGGAATGGTCTTGGTTCGCAAGACCTGTTCTCGTGAATCAAGAATCTGGACTGGACCTTCCTCGTTGGTCTCGTCCTCATCAGCAATGTGACGGCCCAAGTTTTTCAACCGGGTGCGTCAGTGATGAATCGAAAGATGACCCGATGACGGATCCGAAATGTGGAAGCAAAAGAAAAACAATGGTTTCTAGAGATATAACATGACTCTAAGATGCCAATGTGACCCTCAACGAGATCACGGAACCCAAAGGAAACAAATGCGGAAGCAACATTTCAAAAACGGACATGAATGGACCTAGGGGCAAAAATGTCATTTCTAGCTTAAAATTGGGTGCCACCGAGCACACCATTGGAAAGACAACGAAAAATTAAAGGACTTAGACTCAAAAATCACTTGATTTGGAGTCCGGATGAAGAAGATATGGCTAACGGAAGAAGAAGGAGCAAAACGATCAAAAAGTGCCAACCCAAGATCATCTAACCGGTTACCAAGCCTTCCTAACCAGTTAGGAGACAAGAAAATTCGACCAAAACACTGCCCAAGCACATGTAACCGGTTACCAAACTTCTCGTAACCGTTTACATGTGAAGGAGGCAGAATGGGCAGCAAGAAATTCTGGCAGCAGGGGTTTTTCCGGAAAAAAAGGAAATTTGAGGACCTAGATGACATTTTCTGGAAAAACTCAAAGAAGAAACCCCCCTCAAAATCGAGTTTTCTACGTGACTATTAAGGAAAATTGAAAAATATGTAATTTAAAATGCCCAAAATTCCCCTCCATGAAAACTGGTCCAGAGGGTCCAAAAAGCTGCTAAATTTAAAAACTGAGAGCTGAACTTTGGATGCGATTTCCGATGCCAAGATGTCATTTTTTGGAAAAGCACAAAAAAGAACCCCCCCTAAAATCACATTTTCTAAGTGATCATGTGAAGAACAGAATTTATTTTCCAAAGAAAATTCCCAAAATACCCTTAGGTCAGAATGTGCAACAAAAATGTAAAATGAGTCCGTAGGAGGCTCATTTCACCAAAGAAGAAACTTTGCCCAGAAACGACCATGCACGCAAACGTAACTTACCTAATAAGATGTGCTACAATGGTCCGTGACTCAAAAATATGGCTGAAGCAAAATATGATCCCCCCTAACGGCCAAAATGCCAAAAAAATGAAGTTTGGAATGAAAACTTGAAACCTAAAATCATGAAATGATTTCGAAATGCCGTTTGGCCCTTGTCCACACTTCATACATGTTAAATGAATGCTAATGGAAGAAGTTCATACACAATGCATGCTCCGGTGCAAAATAGCATACTAAAACGCATGGTTTTCCATATGTTCTCATTGAAAGCAAAAATTTACATCCATGACATAAATGTAATTTCAAAAGGAGTTTGGCCATTGGCCTCATGTCATATACATAAAATGAGAATCAAAAAGTGTGCTAAGGCACACGTTACAAGTCTAGAAGCAAATATACACATTTGACATATAAGGTTACAAATGGCTTTTCAAGCCAACCTTCACAAGAATTGAACCCTTCAAGTTCCCAAATCATCCAAGCATGTTGAGAATCTCTAACCTTGAATCCTGTACCTGAAATATGCCCCAGTATCGTAGGGGTGAGTAACATAAAGCTACTCGTAGGAAATGAGCGTGCATCGACCTACGTTTTACAAGTTTGCATGATTAATTATTGGTGTTCATTCCACCTAACGTCTATGTCAAAGGTGAGACTCAAGGAGCATCCTAGCTACCTAAGATCATTTCTAGCATCGGAATTTTGCTAGTGGTCCAAAACCTTTTAAAATGTTGAAGGTCTGGTGTTCACAAGAAGGGATGATGCAAATGGTGCAACAGGCCTGGGATGAGGAAGTTGTAGGTAGTCTTATACATAAGTTGCTTAAGAAGTTAAGAAATGTGAAGAAGGCAGTGAAAGTTTGGAACAAGAATAGCTTTGGGGATGTTGGGAAAAGAGTTGTTATCACAAAGAAAACTTTGGAAGAAGTCCAAGAGAGTCTTCTTAGAAACACACCTGATGCAATGTATTAACTGGAGAAGAAGGCTAGGGATGAGTATCAATCTTCCCTCTTTGAACAAGAAATTATGTATGCTCAAAAGTCTAGAATTCTTTGGTTGAAAGATAATGACAGGTGTTTATAATACTTTTACCACAAGATGAAGCAACACTGACAGTTTAATGTTATAAAATCTATTGAGAATAGGGAGGGACAGGTTTCAACTGATCCAAATGTTATTAAACAGGCCTTTGTGGAGTACTATCAGAGTTTGTTTCAGAGGAATAGTAATGAAGAACCTATTATGATTTACACTAGGAGTTAAATTAATCCTGAAGATGGGATGAGTTTGGATGCCCCTATTACAAGTGAGGAAATAAAGGCTATAGTTTTTAATTTTAATCCTGATAAAACCCCTGGTCCAGATGGTTTTCCAACTCGATTCTTCCATCGTTCAAGTAGAGGTCTGTGATGCTACAAAGTATTTTTTTGCTACAAACTCATTTACCAGTGGGGGTAGGAAGTTCTTTTCTAGCTTTAATACCTCAGGTTAGCAATGCTTTGAAGGTTGGGGACTACAGGCCTATTACTTTGTGCAACATTGTTTATAAGATCATTACCAAAATTTTGACTTCTAGGCTTGCTTTAGCTCTTCCAAAATTAGTTGGAATAGAGTAAAGTGCTTTCATTCAGGGGAGGAAAGTTCAAGATGTAATAATTGTGGCACATGAAATAGTAAGTGAATTCTTTTCCAAACATCCTATGATGGCAGTTAAGGTTGATATAATGAAGGCTTATAATTCTGTGTCTTGGGGTTTTCTTCTGAAAATACTTGAAAACTATGGTTTCAGTAGTACTTGGGTGGCTTGGATAACTGTTATTCTGTCCTCAACAAGGTTCTCAGTGTTAATTAATGGGTCTCCAGCTAGATTTATTCAGACAGCTAGGGGTTTGAGATAGGGATGTCCTCTCTCTCCCTTGTTATTTACTCTGGTTGCAGATCAGTTGTCCCAGAGGTTGAATGCTATAGTTCAAAATGGAAATTTGGTGCTGTCTCATACTGCTGTGAAGGCAAATGGGATATCTGTCATACATTTTTTTGTGGATGATTTATTAGTTACTTATAAGGCTTCCAGTGCTAATGCTAGAGTGTTATCTTCTGTTTTTGCAAATTTTAGAAATACATCTGGTCTAAAGATTAGTCCCCACAAGAGTAGTATAATTTTTTTTTAAGGGGGTGAGAAGGAAAAAAGGCTATTTTGCAGCTGCTGAAGTGCAAGGAAGAAAGTTTACCTTTGAAGTACCTGGGAATTCCTTTGTGTTCAACTGGTATAAAGAGGACTCAGTGTGTAGTTCTTATTAACAAGGTAAAGCAAAAGGTTATTGCTTGGAGCTCTAATTTACTTTCAGTAGTAAGGAAAGTGAAGTTAGTTAGAATTGTTATTACTCCACTTTGTTTATACTGGTGTAGTGTTTTTCAAATCCCTGTTGTTGTGCTTAATCAAATTCAGAAGGTATGTAGGGATTTCATTTACGAAAGTACAGATAATGGAAAGAAGATGCATTTACTGAGCTGGGGAGTAACTAGACCAAAGAGTGAAGGGGTTTGGGAGTTAGAATACTGAAGGACCTACAGATAGCTTCTTACTGTGCTATTGTTTAGGATTATTTGATTAGTAAGGATAGGTTATGGATTTCTTGGTTTAAAGCTAGGTATGGAGGGTGTTCTTCTTATTGGAATATGGTGCCTAGGGCAACTTATTCTGTTATATGGAAAAATATGGTTAATCTCAGAGTTATAATACTGCAAAACATTAGCTTCTCTATTGGTACGGGTCAGAAGATCAGAACTTTGGTGGATCCATGGTGTGATAGCCAAACCTTGTTGTAAAATTTTGGCCATAGGATGATAAGAAGGCTGGGGTTGCTTTGGGATTCAACAATTGATAGCCTAATGGTTAATAGAAATTGGAATTTGGAGCTATTGCAAGAGGATTTGTTTGATTCTCTTAAACAGTTTTTTATTGCAATCCCTATACATAATAAGGAGCATAGATTTATATGGGATGGTGGAGATTTTTCATTCAAGAGAGCTTGGGATAGATGCTGAATACAACACCCTGAGGTTGAATGGCACAGCATGTGGGGGAAGGTAAGACTTAGGTGGTTTGTGAATGGAGTTTTTCTGTTTCATGATAAGTTGCCTACATTGGTTAATTTGCAGAAAAGAAAGTTACAACTGGTACCTAGATGTTCTAATTGTAAACAAGCTGTGGATACTAGGGATCACTTGCTCCTAGATTTTCAGTTTGTAAAAGAAGAATGGAGCTGGCTTGGAGATGTAATGGGCTGGGATAGATATCAGTTTTCTGGTTTGAGGAATTTTTGGGAGCTGTTTTGGTGGTTTAAGAAACAAAAAAAAAAAAAATTAGTTACACTTTGTTTGTGGCTGCTTTATGGAGCATTTGGTATGAGAGGAATGGAAGATATTATGGTTCTTTGGATCGATTACCTAAGGAGGTGGCTAGGCAGACTTTCCTTGAAGTGGTGGATGTTCTTGGTATCAATATTCAAGACCTACTATAGTAATGGATTAGTTTTTTAACCTTTTGGATTGGAAATAGGCTTTTTCTTAAGAGCATTGTTATTGTTTTAGGTCTTCTCTAAGAGTATGCCCCCTGTGCACTTGTAAATATATATTTTATTTTATTTTTTTTTAAGGGTAGAAAATGTGGGTTTATGCAGCGGAAGATATATATGGAAATTTTAAGGTTTTACCTTTTTTCTCTCTACTGGGACGATTAGGGTTTCCTAGTGTTTTTTCTTTACAGTCGTGAAGATGGAGGAGGGGCAACCCTCCTCTCCAGCGGGTAGTGTATTTCCTGTGAATAACCCTCCAAATCGTCCATCGTGGAGTTCTTTGTTTCTCAACCCAGCGTCTACAGGTTTCACTCCATTAACTTATTATAGTGACTGTCGTGGGAAGGATGTGGTGATCATCGAGGATGAGGATATTGTAGAAGAACTGAAGTTTTGGAAGAACTCAGTTGTCTCTTATATCTTAGGAAGCAAACCTTATTTCCCATATTTCAAAGCTTATGTTCAAAAGAGATGGCATAAGGATGCTGTGGTGGTTTCAATGAAGGATGGATTTTTTCAAGTTCAATTGCCATCAGAGGAAGATCTGCTTCAAATTTTATCAAGGCTTCATACTTTTCAAGGGCGAGCAATTATTATCAAAGAATGGCATAAGAGTATTCATCTTGAAAGGGATATTTTGGAAACGGTCCCAATATGGATAAAAGTATATGAGTTACCAGTGCATACACGTAGTGGTACATCGGTTTCAAAGGTTATTTCAAATATTGCAAAACCGCTTTATATGGAAGATGTTATCCAAAGCCGAGACAAAGGTCTGTACGCTCGTGTATTGGCTGAGATGGAGGTGGATGGTGCATTTCCAGAAACCATACAAACTCGATTGCATGGTTTACCTTGTAAAGTGAAGGTGGAGAATGAATGGAAGCCTCAAGTGTGTACCTTTTGTAAGAAAATAGATCACAATCAATCCATTTGTCCACTTAATAAGGTAAAAGTCTCCAAGCCAAAGGAAAAATGGGTGGTTAAGCCGCTTCCGGTGGAGAAGATTAACTTGGTGAATATTCAACCAGGTGTTTCTAATGAGAAAGAGGACTTGGAAGGGTTTTCAGTGCCGAAAAAATCGATAGGGAAGTTAAAGGTGGGACAACAAGGTTCTCTAAATCCTGTCATATCTACAAATGTGTTTCAGGTGCTTGAGGAAAGTACTGAAAGAGAAGAGGTTTTAGAAAAAGAGGCATTTATTGGGGATACAGAGAGGCAGGAAAAGGCTATTGATACTTCCTTCTCCTCACCATTGGAGAAAGGAAGTTTGGAGCAGTGTGTTAATATGGAAAGTTCTCAGGAAGTTGTCAAAGAAACTCCAGGGAAACAAAATGATGGAGTAGGTGCTGGCAACCAAGAATGTGGAGGGGATCCAGTTTCTCCTGGGGAGACACTATCTTTTAAGAAAGCTAAAAAGAAGAACAAGAAGAAGGAAGTTGACATTGATCCAAAAGGGGTGAGAATCACTAGAAGGATGGTTGCAGGTGGGCCAATGCCACCAACACCATTTGTTTAATGATTGGTTTATGGAATGTCAGAGGTTGCAACAGGAAAATGATGAAGAAAGAAATGAAAGCCTGGTTGAGTAGTTCCTCTTTATCTTTGTGTGGTTTAGTTGAAACTAGAGTTCAGAGTGGTAAATTTCAGAGGTTATCAGAAAAGTTAAGAAGAAATTGGAATTGGGTGAATAATTATACAGCCGATTCAGAAGGTCGTATTTGGTGTGGGTGGGATCCTAGGAAGCTTATTGTTATAGCTATTGAGGTCAAGGCTCAGATGATATTGTTGTAGGTGGATATTAAAAGGTCCAATTGCAGATTATTTGTTACTTTTGTATATGCAAAGAACACAGCTACTGAAAGATTGGTATTGTGGAAGGACCTTGTAGAGAGCCATCAACATATAACCGGTCCTTGGATGTTGATTGGGGATTGGAATATTATGCGCTCTAACTCTGAAAAACTAGGAGGTAAAGTCCATTCTCCTAGAGTTTTTTCTGAGTTCAATAATACTATTGATTCTTTGTGCTTATTTGATATCCCAGTGACAAATGGGGTATATACATGGTGTAATAAAAGATTTACCAATAGAATAATCTATGCTAGATTGGATAAAGGGTTGATGAATGAGGATTGGAAGCAGATATTTCCAGACTCTCAAATTGTTTTAACTCCTCCATTAACTTCTGACCATTAGGGATTGTGTTTGAATTTTCCTTTGAAGATTGCTGATGGCCTAAAACCTTTTAGATTTTTATCAGTGTGGAATCTACAACCTACTGTCAAGGATCTAATTACGGATGTGTGGAAAACCAAGACTTCAGGGGATCAAATTAAGAAGCTTATTTATAAGTTAAAGCTGGTGAAGCAGGAAGTGAAGAAGTGGAATCATGATAAATTTGGTTCTGTTTTTTAACAGGTTATCGACTACAGGAACTCTTTAGCAGATACACAGAAATTGTTATACACTGATCCTTTAAATGAAGTTCTTATTAAGCAAGAGGAGGAAGGAAGATGTGAGTTGGAGGCTGCTATTTCCAATGAAGACATGGTGCTTGCTCAAAAATCTAAAATTAGATGGCTGAAGGATCAAGACAGGTGCTTCAAGTATTTTTTTCAGAAAATCAGGCAACATAGAAATACTAATAATGTCACAGCGTTACATGAAGAGGGTGAGGTGATCACTGATACAACTAGGATTAAGGACATGTTTGTTAAGTATTATAAGTCTGTTTTTGCCAATACGCAACCTGTTTCTTGTGAGCCGAAAGCTAAATATATTAGAAGATCTCTAGTTGCTGAGGAAGTGAATAGCTTAGAAGATATTGTTTCCAGGGAGGAAGTGAAGAACACTATTTTCTTTACGGGTTCTGATCATGCTACAGGTCCAGATGGGTTTAGCGCAAGATTTTTTCAACAATTTTGGAGTATAGTGGGTGATATGTTCTCAGATGCTGTCATTCATTGCTTTAATCATCTTGAAATGGGGAGAGGGATTAATAGCACTTTTATAACTTTGATTCAGAAAAAGACTGAGGCTTTAAAAGTTGGTGATTTTAGACCAATTTCTGTATGCAATACAATTTATAAGGTCATTGCAAAAATTTTGTCTAATAGACTTGCAAATGTTTTGGGAAGAATTGTAGGCAAAGAACAGACAGCCTTTATACACAATAGAAGGATTCAGGACAATATTATAATGGCTCATGAATTGATGAGAGGCTTTGGTGCTAAAAAGGCAAAGCCTAGATAGCTTGGAAGATAGATCTAAGGAAGGTAGCAATGGTCCTTTCTGTTTAAACTGATGCAGTTGTTTGGTTTTGGCAAAAAATGGATCAATTGGATTCATAAGTGTATAACTTCAGTTTGGTTTTCTGTTGTTGTCAATGGATCTCCATATGGTTACTTTCATCCCGAGAGAGGTCTAAGGTAAGGCTGTCCTTTATCTCCTTTGCTTTTTACTCTAGTTACAGAGTATTTTTTAGGGATGATGTAAACTGAGGTTCAATGTGGTAAGGTTATTCCTACTGAAGCTGCAGTTCAAGCTGGCATTCCTATCACTCACTAGTTTTTTGCTGACGATTTGCTTATTATAGTGAGAGCTAATTTGGCTACTGTTTTTACCTTGAAAAAAACATTATTGCAGTTTGAATATACCTCTAGTTTGGAAGTGAGTAAAGAGAAATCAGAAGTTTTTCTTACTGATTCGGTTAGAAGAAGGTCTACTATTTTGAGAGCTCTTGGTTGTAAGAGTGGGAAGCTTCCTTTCACTTACCTTGGTTTACCAATTTCTGATAAAATGCTCCGAAGCAGGGATTGTATTAAGTTGGTTGAGAAATTTATTTCTCTCACAACTAGATGGAATGGCTTATATGTTTCTATGGCTGGTAGAGTGGAGTTAGTTAGAGCTTGTATTCTTCCTTTGGTCCTGTATTGGACTTCTGTGTATTCTCTACCTGCTGTGGTTGTTAACTTGATTGAGAGGAGAATAAGGAACTATATTTGGGGGCATGTAGAAGATAGAAAGAAATTACATGGTCTGAGATGGAATAAGATTACTACTCCTAAGGAAGAAGGTGGCTTGGGGTTGAGAAGATTGGTGGATATTGATATGGCTTCTAAGTGTTGTCTCACTTGGGATTTTTTGTTATCAAAAGATAGAATTTGGGTGACCTGGTTAACGAAAAAATATCTCAGAAAATCCTCCTTTTGGAATATTGTTCAGAGGGATACTGATTCATCTATCTGGAAAAGCATCGTTGCAGTCAGAGATGTGATCAAAATGAATTGCAGATTTAAAATTGGTAATGGTCAGAATATCAAATTATTTTTGGATCCTTGGTGTGAAGGTAAGTGTTTAAGTGAGCTATTTAATCATAGCGTGTTGAGTTCCCTTAGCAGAAATAAGCATTGTACATTGAGTGATTCATTATTGAGGGTCAGTGGGATGATGAGTTGCTGATGAATACTACCCAAGATTTGATTCAGTTTTTCCATACTTATAGAGTTGTTGGGGGAGAAGATCAACTTAATTGGGCTTCTAATTTCAATTTTAAGGCTGCTTGGGAGGCCTGCAGAAGTCCTAATCAACCTGTTTACTGGGCAGATTTGTGTTGGAATGGAGGTAGACCTAGATGGTTGGTTTTTTTAGTTTTGGTGCTGCAAAATGATGTCATTACTCATTCTTTTTTGCAAAACAAAGGATTCTCTGTTGTTTCACGATGCTGTTTGTGCTTTAGCAATGTAGAAACATTGGATCATTTGTTTTGTAATTGTCCTTATGCTTGGGCTGTGTGGTCCACTATGTCAGATATTTTTACTTGGAATTTTACAGAAAGCGGGTGATGTTCAGGAATTGGCTACGACTTTTATACAAAAATTCCAAGGAAAGAAGAATAAATTTGGGAGGATACTTTTCACTGCAGGAATGTATTTCATTTGGAGAGAAAGAAATGAGAGAGTACACAATGATATATGTAAAGCTTCTTTGGAGTTAGTTAAGACTGTGATTTGGGAGGTTCTTGATGTTATGGGGGTAACACTTCAAGATGTCTTGTAATTTTTCCTTTCTTTAGATCAGTGCTTATTTCGCCTTCTTGGTAAGGCTTTGTTTTGTATGTAAGGGTATGCCCTTACTTTATTTCCATGTACTATAATGCTTATATTTATAAAAATCCTTCAATTAGGAAAAAATATATATATTTTCTTTTAATTTTACAACCAATTATGAAAGAAAAAAAAATTAAAGGTCTTCATCACCATGGCGGTTCCAAAAAAAATT
Organism: Cornus florida; assembly: GCF_030987335.1. Classification (NCBI taxonomy): domain Eukaryota; kingdom Viridiplantae; phylum Streptophyta; class Magnoliopsida; order Cornales; family Cornaceae; genus Cornus; species Cornus florida. The sequence continues at coordinate 72,078,122 of NW_026775577.1, forward strand.
CATCAAATCATTCCTCAACCTTGTTTTTGTCTCTCTATTGCGAATCTGAAGTTGACGAGAGAAGATGTGTGCCATTAAAACTGATGGGTATTAACTTAAAGTGGGAATCGGCATTGCCTCTTCCGGTGGCGGAGTCCATCTTCCAACATTTGTGTGAAGCTCATTTTCAATGATCATGTTGTGAAGGATGATGAACGTTTTCATTATGAGGCACAAGTCATCTTTCTCCTAGAAATGCTCTGGTCCTTACGTTATTTCCCACTTGATCTACAATACTCCAAAAGCTCGTTCCACATCTTTCATGCATGCCTCTTGTCTTTGAGTAAACAATTTTCCTTTTCAAGTGGTTGGGTGTGGGATGGTCTGCATCAAAGTTGCCCACTTAGGGTATATACCATCACACAGGTAATACCCCATTCTATATTGATGTCCATTCACCACATAATTAACTAGAGACAATTCGCCATTAACGATACCGTTGAATACTGGGGAATGATCCAACACATTTATATCATTGTGTGAACCTGGCATTCCAAAGAATGCATGCCAGATCCACAAATCTTGTGAGGCAACCACTTTTAATATGAGAGTATGCTTACTAGAGTATCTCCTGTGCGTGTCATGCCACTCCACTAGGCAATTCTTCCACTTCTAGTGCATACAGTCGATAGAACTAAACATACTCGGGAATCCTCTCTGCTTCCCTTCTTGAAGTGGTCATGCTATGTCAGCTTTGTTGGGTAAGCGCATGTACTCCTCTCCATACACATCAACAATAGCATTACAAAATGCCTTCAAGCATTTAATGGAAGTGTTCTTGCCGTTTTTTATATACTCATCATAATGACCGGCTGCATAACCATATGCGAGTATATGAACATAAGTTGTCATCTTCTGTATAAAAGACAACCCCAAACAACCCGTTGCATCCCTTTTTTGGACAAAGTAGTCATCATAAGCTTTATCATCATTAATGATATGAAGAAAAAGTTCTCATCTCATCCTGAATCATCTGTGAAAGTACTCCGATGGATATATGCATTTCTTGTCGAAGAACCCTTTCATGAGCTGATAGTGGCTTCCCTCTCAGTCACAATGAATTTACCGATTCTTATTACGGACTTGAAATACTTACTTAACTATCTCTGGCCTGACTGAATTCATAATCTCATAGAATTCGTCTTGATTCTATTGAATCAACGTGGCAATAAAGTCATCTTCTGATGAGGATGACAAAGAAGACGAGGAAGATAAAGAATTAAAGTCTGCCAAAGGAAAAACTTATGATGACGAAGCCATTGAAATTTCGAAATCGAAGGAGATGAATAATGATATTTTGCTACAATAGAGAAAGATGAATGTAGTGATATTTTCAGATGAGCAAATAACTGTTCTTTATATATGATGAAAAATATAGCTGTTAGAAATATAGCCATTAGGAAAAAGTTTTAAAAAATATTAAAATTTAATTTATTATTTATTTTTTTTTTTTTGAGAGTGAAAATCCAGAGAGGAGTAAAAATCCGGAGAGGTTGGTGTGGACTCATAGAGGGAGAGGGAGGGTGCAAGGCTCAAACACGCGCTCCTGAACACAGGGAGCAACCTAACAACTCGGACAATACGGCATTTGCATTGCATTTCTCTATTCCTTGAGTAAATTTTTTGTTTTTAACCATAAATTAGACCAAAAAATGTCGGGCTTAATCTCGGCTTGGCAGGCTTAACAAGCTTGCGTGCCTATTAATATAAATTGTTTTTCGTTTTTTGAATATGTTACTAATAAAGACTTTATATTAGTAATTAATTAATACAATAATCTTGTCAAACTAGGGGAAAGCGAGTCTCAAACATGGGCACACCGATTTGGAGAGTTGGGCACTGAGTAATGCCTGTATGTATCTTATACTTAGTAATTAGCATAAGTCATTAGAAGTTAGATAATAAAAAATAAAAATAAAAATTGAATACGTAATGTAAAAATGTAATAAAAAATATTTAAGTAATAAAATAAGTTTAACCTATATTTATATCCATATTACATATAAATGTCTATATATATTTATTGGGAGGTGATATTTACACTCTCTTTTCTACAATTACACTCCAACTTAAAAAAAAAAAAAAAAAAAAAAAAATTAAAAATAACACTTGTAAGTCTTATTAGTAGAGTCACAGTGGTTCTAGAAATATTTGAATCAAATTGTTGAAACGATTAAAACGAATCAAATTAGAAAAATAGTAATAAACAGTAGATCGTTTCAGTTGTACAATTTTTGGACCTTCTTATTATAAGAGATACATATATATATATATATATATATATGAATTGAATGAAAAAATAAAATTTCAGATGTATACAACAATTCTGCGCATTGTGGTGTATGATAAATTATATTCTTCACCAATTAAATATATATTTACCAACGAGTTGTATTTTTTTTTTTTTTTTTTTTTTTCTTTTTCTCTAAATCAAAGCTAAATTATAATAAACTATTCTTTAATTTTACAAGAAAGGTTGACTTCATTTCGATTTAGAAAATGATTCTTAGGTCTATATATTAGGCTGATTTGTCTAACCTAATGATTCTTATTTGTTTGATGTAGGACCCAAATTTGAGTTTATCAATTGAATAATAATTTTAAGATTGAGTTAGACAAAATTTCTTAATCGAATGATTTTAATTGGTCAATGCATTCCAAATATAAAAAGTGAGACTATTCAATTCTTTATTTTTTATATCAATGATCAATTAAGTGTATTCGGCATAAGAATTTCGTCAAATATCACTACTCTTATCCACCACATCAGGAATACAAATCGGTTAAACTTAGACCTACTAAATACGCTAGTATTTTCGTGTACTCTTGTGTCCGTCTTTAATCTACGTGCACTCTTGTGTCCATCTTTAATCTACCCAAAATAGAATTCAAGTAAAAAAAAACAAAGGATGTGTTTCAAGTTTTTTCCCCCTTTACTTTTCCTTTCCTTTCCTTTCCTCTTCACTCGCTCTCGCTCCAAACGCACTCTAAACCCATTCCTCGGCGAAGTTATGTTGGCTCAGATCCGCTAAACCCCATTGCATTTTACCGCTCATTCAACCCAACTCACCGGATAGTCGAGTGGCTGGTTGCAGGTAAGAGATTTTACATAATTCTTCTAGGGTTTGGTTTTTTTTATTTTTTATTTTTTTATTGTTATCTATATATATATATATATTTGTATATGTGGCATTTTTGTTCTTGCGACGCTACTGATTCTCCCAATTATATTTTTCATATTAATGTTTTCAGAGTATTAAATTGGGTTTGCTGGTGTTGATTTCAATGTATAGTCTTTTTTGCAAAAGTGTAGCAATATTTTGGATTAGTACTTTCAAAACTTAAATATACACATACAGTTATTGGTAGGATTTCTCATTTATACCTAAATGTGTTTGTACAATTCATGAAACCTATTTTCTGGTTGATTTTCTCTGTGTAGATTTTAAATTTCCATGACATTGTTTCGTGTTATTGGATTTTTCATATAAATTATGTATCTGCAGTAATGGGTCCAAAGTTCTGAGGTGTTTGATCTTTTTATAGAGTAGCAAGTTTTCGACACTAATAAAACTAGACTTGGACATTGATTAAACAATTTCTTACTCAAACTTTTTGCGGTACAAAGATTGCGGTTTAATTTTTCAGTTTTGGTTTTGTTGCTGGAAATGTAAATTATGGAACACTTACAAAAATGGCAATATTATTGTGTGCTTAGAAAAAAAAAATAGTGGAAAGTGGTTTTGTTTCGGGTGACTGAAAATGAATCCATTGAAGAAATGAGATTTTAGTAAACGAGAATGGGCGTTATTGGATTGTAGGATTCTTAAGCTGTTTTTAAAGAAAGAATTGCATACCATGAGCTGCCTAAAAACTAGTTTACTGTTACTTTGAAGAAGTGCAAATTGTTCTCTACTCAACCTGCATTCCTTTCTTTTTGTTGTTTGGTATGGTAGTTAGGAGTTGTCAAATCATTTCGAGTCTATGCTTTAAGAATGAAGGCTGGAGATATAGGCCATATTCATTTTCAAAGTATGCAAACGGCATTGCTTAGAAAAGTCGCAATCTCAATGATATGCAGTGTCATTTAATTGCATAGATGTACTTCTTTCCTGATTCCGAACCTTGAGTATGATATACAATGGTTGAACTTTTGCTGTCTAGTATGCTTTTCCGATTCCCCTTTAAGAATGACACTTCATCTGAAGTAGGCTGGAGATATAGGTCTTATTCATTTTCAAAGTATGCAAACAATATAGCTTAGAGAAGTTGCAATCACAATGATATGCAGTGTCATTTAATTGCATAGATGTAGTTCTTTCCTGATTCTAAACCTTGAGTCTGCTATACAATGGTGGAATTTTTGCTGTCGGAAATAGTATGCTTTTCCAATTCCCCTTTAAGAATGACAGTTCGTCTGAAATAGGGTGGAGATATAGGCCTTATTCGTTTTCAAAGTATGTAAACGATATAGCTTAGAGAAGTCACTATCACGATGATATGCAGTGTCATTTAATTGCATAGATGCACTTCTTTCCTGAGTCTGAACCTTGAGTATGCTATATGGTGGAATTTTTGCGGTCGGAAATAGTATGCTTTTCCGATTCCCCTTTAAGAATGACACTTCATCTGAAATGGGCTGGAGATATAGGTCTTATTCATTTTCAAAGTATGCAAACGATATAACTTAGAGAAGTCACAATCACAATGATATGCAGTGTCATTTAAATGCATGGATGTACTTCTTTCTTGATTCTGAAACTTGAGTCTGCTATACAATGGTGGAACTTTTTCTGTCGGAAATATTATGTTTTTTCGATTCCCTTTTTTCCCCCCTTTTTATATCCTTGTAAGAGATGTCTTGGAATGCTTCTTGACTTTTGATACTTGTGCTGAATGAAATTCTTGAATTTTCTTAGATTAATAGGCTCCCCAACAGGTTCTGTTTGGGTGTGAGATTTGCATAGGGATTTAAAGCCAAGAAGCAATTTGAGAATTTTAAGTTTTATAGTTGTTTATTTGGATAAAAGTCATACTGATTCTACCTTTGCTGATAATTTCAAGAATTGATTTTAGGGTTAATTTCACTAACACCCCCTCAGGTTTGGCCAAGTATCACTCTTAATACATCTTTTGAAAATCACTCACTTGGGTCCATTTTTATTTTTTCGCTAAAAATATAGAAAAAGACTATTTACCCCTTATTTTTTAATCCTATTTATTCCAAAATATCAGGTTACAACCATTATACCTTTAGATATATGTATATATATATTAAAATCGCAGGTATATATCCATCTCTGTGCGATGACGGCGAAGGGCTGGACATTGCAGCATTGATCTTTTTTGCCGAACTAAAAATGGCGGTGATGGGTGGTGGTGGATATTCATGGTTCCGTGGACGGCGGTGGTTTGGTGGGAGGGAAGACGCTGAACCAGATATTGCCGGTGGGGTCAACGGCGATGTCCGAGGTCTTGACGCCTTTGATGGGCTTGAAAATTTGGAATTTGGTGGAGCTCTAAAGTGGAGGAAGCGGACCACCAACCATCACCATCCACGGCGTTGGGTGGAGCTTTGACATTGCAAGCGGCGCATTTCAACACGTTAAGGGTGCCTTCCGGGCCAGCCGGCATGAACTCTCCGCAGTCGTACACAGCGTGGCCGCCAAGTCCGACGGCGTGGTTCTTCAGGCACCCCTGTACCTCGGACCTGGGTTTCTGGGCGCCGCTTCATACGGCAGCATATTAGCTCCATCTGGGCTTCACATATTGGGGTAGGACGAGTTACCTAACTCAGTGGCAGCTCAATCTCCTCTTCTTGCTCCTCTTCCTCCTCCTCTTCCTCTTGATCCACAACAACTAATTATATATAATCAATATATATATATATATAGAGCTAACTGTATGACATATATATTGTCCGTTTTGGTGTAATTTGATTTGGGGTGTTATAATAATAGTTAAAAATAATTAAACACAAATTCAATTTAATACAATTAAAAATAGATTACAGATGGGCTTAGAATTAAAACAAGTTTAATAAGAGTTCCAAATTAATATATACATGGGTAAATCCAAATTAGAATAGGAAACTAATTATGTGAGTGTGTGACTGTATATAGTATGAACCCATTATTAAAAAATAAATAGGTATTCTAAAATTAGTTATGTGTATGTCCATATCTAAAACTAATTATGTATATGTGTATATGTGTGTATATATATAGTATAAACCTATTATGGGTTCAAACAAAATGGCTATCTATATATATATATACATATGTTCAAACAAAATGGGTATGTATATATATGTATGTATATATAGTTTTATGGATGTTTTAGTCTTTTTATCTGATTCTTTAGACTAAAGAGTTGTTTTGACAAAGTAAAAGGGTATTTAAGTCATTTTACATTGTGTCATAACTGTGCAAGTAACGATTGGGGTGTGAGTGAAAAACGGAGCAAAAGTTTGTAATGTAAGTGATAGTTATTTTCAAAAGATGTTTGAAGATATATTAGGTCAAACCTGAGGGGATGTCAGTGAAATTAACCCTTGATTTTATGACCTTAATTAAATACAAGGACAAGTTTTCCTCAAAGCAGCTTTATTTTAATATCTAAGTAAAAGAATTGGTAGTTTAATTATATATTATCATCATTATTATTTTTACTGAATACTTGACAGATAGTTCTCAATGTATCATTTTGTTCTAGTTTTATTGAGCATAGGCGATAAAAGTAAAATATGGATCCCATAGACAATCTGTTTCGAACAACAGAGATCTCAAATTCGGGAATTTTAGATTGTGTGGATTTATCCCTTTATTTCCGATATATCATGCATTTTAAAAATTGTTCATCCTAACATAGTGTCATTTTTTTTTTCCCTCTTCATTTTAGATAAGAGAATGCCAAAGTAGAAGAGGGAGAGAAGGAGCTTCATCATTGTACTAGTGATGGTTGAAGTATGGTGGTCACTTTTGGGTGCTGCCATTCCTGCTGTTGTTGCAGGGCAAGCTTTTAAAATTAAGAGACGACGTGCTGAAGAGCAGAGAATCAAGAGTGCCAGGGGAAGAGAGAAGACATCTGATGATATATTTGTTTGCGAGAGGGTCTGTACCTCTAAGAGAATGCTGAAGAGGGTAGGAGCATTCTCCAAGGACCTGATCCCCGATACTTGTGTTACTGTTTGTGGTGTATCTGAGCTTGATGCTTGCTCCGACGCCTGTGCACGCACGGTCTGTGTTAACCAGCATCAGGTACCCAACTGGAACGACGTCTGTCTTCGGAGATGTCAGAGTGAATGCCTTAAACACTCTACTTCTCGTTCTTCTTAGCGCTTTCTTTACTTCTGGCCAATCGCGATTATGATTTTGTATCATGCTGTCGTGATGGTCCTCCCATTTTGAATTGTAGTCTCTTTGTAAGAGAATTTAGCTGGCATGGTAGGTGTTGGCTACCAATAGTATTTCTGATTTTCATTCAGTGATGGACATATATGATTTACCCTATTGCAATGCTGCTTCTTTCTTGGCTAACCTATTGTTTTCTATTCCTTCCACTCGTATCTTGATTTGTGCTAATGTGCTTAGGCCCTTCATCCATTTTTTTTTTTTACTTGACCACTATAGGTTCTTTAAATTTGCATCTGTATCTATTGTTTGCATATGTTGCATCTGTGTGTGTTTGTGTGTGTTCCCATCCATTAAATCAAGTGGACTGCATCCCAAGGCTATAATTGTTATAGTTGCAGATTTGTTTTTGGTAAATCATTTAGCATTATTGATTATACATGTTCATGAGGCTCCATTAAAGAAAAACAAGTACATATTATTACAGTTTTACAATCCAAAACTGCCTGAAACTACACACATTACATCAGACCATTAACTTTGTTCACAGCTCTGCATGAGAACCATCTGTATCAGCCATGCTCTCCTTTACCTTCTCTGCTGTCTTGTGCACGGCCTCTCCCACCGCCTTCCCGGCCGAGTTGGCAGATTCTTCCACCGTCACTTTGCTCGTCTTTAAACTCTTCTCTGCCGCGTCTTTCACCCTTCCTCCGGTGCCATCTCTGCCCCGAAAACTAAGTTCGTATTCGAAAACACCAACAAACAGGCAACAGTCAGATAAAAAATCTACTGGGAAAGTGAGAAACAAAAGGGTGTTCATAGATCATCATGAATCTCACTCTAAATTTGGAGGGAAGAGTTGTGTTTGAGCTTGATTGATCAGGGATTTGAGTCTGTCCCAATAAGTTATGGAGGATTTTGTTATGAGAGAGTACATCTCTCTAATCATCTCTGAAGCAGATGGCGGCTTCTCATCCTTGTTTTGTGCTGCTGCATCTGCAACAGTTGAGGTGATTCCATGGGAGATTATAATGAACCAGAAAAGGAACAATGTGGTGATTCCTTTAAATTTGTCCATGCCTTTTAAATCTGGTGGATGATAAAAGTGGATTTAGGGTTCGAAATCATTTGTATTGTTGTTGAGGTGGTTTGAAGTTTGAACAAGATCTATTATTTAGGTGAAACGTGGTGATGGTATATCACATTGTGGGCATACCCCACGTTTGAACATTTCAAACACGGGTGAGAGACAGTTGGCTCAAATTTTAGAATAATAATAACAATAATAATAAATGAAAAAGAAAAACTGTGGGTGGCTTAACCAAACGAAGTTTGTTTCGAACCAAATTCTTATTTGGATTTGGAATAATAAAAGGAATTGAATTGAATTGGATTTGAAGGTGTATTCGGTTGGAGTTTTGTAATTTGAATTTGTGAAATTTGGAAAAAATAATTAAGAAAATTTACTCAAATTTTTTTCAAATTTTACCAATTTCAAATTTATTTTAAAGATTTTAATTCTATACAGCCGAACTCACTTGAAATGTAACTCTATTTATGTTTGAAATAAACTGAAGTTTAATTATAAAGTAAATATTTCTTGTTTCATTTGGCAAACCAATAAATGGATATTGTTGGCGCATTAAAACACACTGTTGTTGTTGTGGTGGTGGTGTTTTTTTTGTAACATTTACTGGCTTTGTAGTTCAAAAAAAGAGAAAAGTTAAATAAGAGTTAGACATGTTCTTAAAAGTAGACTAATGTAGGTAGATTATAAATTACACTACTTAAAGTAAGTAAGGTTTATTAATCTCAACTTATAAAGATGTTGCCGGTGCTCCAAACATAGTATGGTAATAATTGATTTTTTACTAAAATAACTTCAAATTGTAAAACAAAATTGGATAGGGTTAGGTGTGGAAAGTTTTTACTATTAATCTTTCAAAAAAAACTATGGAGCCTATTCAAAAACTCATGAGTCGTGAGTCCCTCCTACACAAGGGAGGAATTAGTAATGGGCTAACCTGGGCTATAACCCAGGTCCAATTGAAAAAAAAAAAATTTAGTACTATTGTATCTATAAACCCATGTACTACTTTTTCTCTTCCTATCAGCCCAGCTCAATTCATAGTATTTCTATAAATAAAAAGAATTATAAAATTTACAAAGGTCAAGTCTTAAATAGGAGCAAACCCACGAACCATAGATGACACACTAAGCAATCATGAGTTTAATTATTTTTAGCCTTCCCTACTTTGCAATCCTGGCTCCGCCCTGCTCCTATAGTAATCCACAAGGGTCATTTGGGTTGCCTCTGGATGCCAAAAGTAAGTATAGCTTATGGGTTGATAAAATTTTCTAATGTTACAAGGCACAGTCGCACATACACTTACAGGACAGACACGGTTGAAATTTTCTATATATATTTTTTTTAATATTTAGTATAAAATATATGTTTTGAAGAAATAATGTAATAAAATAAAATTATTAAATATATTATTTATATATACTTTTTTTTTTTTTTTTTTGGTCGTGAGTGACCAACTAAAAATGTCAAACACATATTTGTCCTCGTGTTCAAATATTGTATGTCCTAGGTGTTGGGATTTATATGCCCTGACATAACAAATTCATATTTGGATTATAGTGACATATGGTCCTAACATATCTAAAATATTTATGATTTATGTAATTGGTGAATTATTCATTATGGAATTGATAGTGTCCACTTAATTATAAGATATATTTATATATATATGTGTGTGTGTGTGATGGCAATAAATGCATAAATATAAATAGTAATTATAAATTGTTCATAGTCGGTAATTATGGATGGACTCATTATTAATTAAGACTTGAACTGGATCCGCGTTAATTTGAGATGCAATTACGAGAGCCGTCGTATGCAATTACTCCCTATCACTGTCATGGCATTTGACTTTTAAGCATAAGAGAAGTATAGACTCTTTTATTAATTAGTAATTACTTTGATTTGTTCGGCGGATACTTTGGGATCCATAGATCGATACTTTGGGTAGTTATGTAATTAATAGTTAGAGAGTTATATTCTCAATATTTGCATCAGTGCTACTTGTATTTATTTTGTATTGATTATGGTTCATTATAAATTAAATTCAAAGGCCTTCGTATGTTTTAGACAAAATGTTTTTTATATATTTATTTAGTAAATTATTATTTTTGTCAAACAAATATTTTATTGTGATCAAGCCGGAAATAATCAAAAGTACCAAAATAAATATATTAATTAAATAGTCGGATTAATGGCTTTATTTATCCGATAACTAATTATGCATGGAGCGGTAAAAGTGTAACATTGACTTAGAGGTTATTTATTATTTAATTGGAGTTCAATTAATTTCTTTTAGTAGAGTAAAAATTAATTAATGGATTAATTTAATTAGATCCATGGACCGGACCAATTATTAATTCATTGTAACCAATAAAATAATAAGCCCAAAGAATTCTCATTCATAACCTAACTTGATATTAGAATCCTATTAGATTTGAGATATGTGAATTAGAGATTAAAAATGATTTATTGTTTACTTACTTTATCTTTATTTTGCCTATATATACATGGGTCCATTTATATTTTATGAGGGATTTTTATAGGACAAAAAAATATTTTTTCTCTCTAGATTAATAGAGGCTCCCACAAGCCTAATTTTCCAATGTCATTCATGGAGGCTTATGAGTGATTTTTAAAGGCAAGACCATTACCAAGAAGATGGAGATCCAATGAGAAGGTATCTTGCAAAGGAATCTACAATAAGTGAAAACATTCGCTTTAAATGAGAAATCTAATGTTTACTCAAACCTTGATGTAAATTTTCCATTTCTAATTGAATGTATTATCATGCATAAAATTTGTCTCTACATATAAATCAAGATCTTTGTTTAAAAAACCCTCATAAAGTTTTAAAAACTTCCGTTTTCCCAACACGACGAGTCCATCCCCAACACGACGAGTCCATGAAACATAGCCCTAACACCTTCCTTCTAAGAGAAGAAGCTGACGCCACCTGAGCTAGATAGCTGTCTATTGATTCTTTACAACTTCACATTTTCAAAAGCAAATAACATGAAGTACTAGAAAGAGAGTGCTATATTTTCTAAGTCAGAAAACCCACAAAAATTCTCCAGGATTCATCTTCAAAGTTGGACAATAAACTGAGAGGCTTGTCAAATAAGTAAGAGTCCACTGACCAAACTTTTTATGAATAAAAAAAATTAGTACTCTGACAAATTAATCTGAGATTTTTTTCTTTTTTTCCTTACAAAAGTGCTATAGCTGTAGGCAAGCTAAATACTCCTTAATAAGGTTAACAAATATTACTCACTTGCACAAACACAATTCTCTTTCTTTCTTCCCAATCATAAGCATTTGGACCAGAAGGAAAAAAAAAAAAAACCAAGCCCAGCTGCCCATATAACAGTTACTCATATTGTACCATAACAGCCTCCTCTGCTACAACCCATCTGCCACTGTTGGGGTTTTCCTGAATGGATGACTGAGAACAACTCTGAAAAATAACATGAAACGCGAAATTATATCACTTATAACAGCAGGAAAAAAATAAAATAAAATTAGAAAACAGATGTACACAAATCAGGGACCCAAAACTACCAGTAAACATGAAGAAAGAGGAAGGAGGAAATGTTTCCTTTTCAAGTCATAAGTATTAAGAACTAGAATATTATCATTGTGCAAGGAGAAAATTAGCCAAATAGAGGAAAATCCCTTGGCATCTTTTCCTCTTTCATCCTTTCTCGACCCTTTTTTTTCTTTTCATTTTTCCTCCGCGTACAAGATATAATAAAGAGACGTTTTAATATGAACGAACCATACAAAGTATTCAAACAAATTCAACTCGAATTGAAACTGAGCTCACAATCTAGTCAAAATCTAGAATTAGGCAGTTCAAATACTCAATAAGGTCCATTTTGGGGAAAGAGATTCGATGCTTAGAACATTGGTGGGAGATGATAACAAGTATACTCTTTGTTTTCTGAATATTTTTTTTATGCATTTTAAACCTCACCTTAGAACAAGTATATACAATCAGAGTCATCCAGTTCCAGTTTTCCAGCGTCTGTTTCCAAGAATCATTCGCCGCTTCCTGAAGAAAATACAATAATGGGGGCATCAGCTGCATTTCAAAGTGCCTTGACGAGCCACAAAGTCTGCATGTCCCAGGATCTATTGACTCTGCTGTAGCCATAAGTGGTTTTCCACCATATGAGTATCTGAAGCATAAGTACATGAATATTGTCAGTAAGGACAAAAGATATGGTCAAAGAGCAAACAAAAAAAGAGAGAGAATGTGTCAGAACATCACAAAAACACATTGCACTTTTCCCAACTAATTGGGTTTGGCTACATGAATCCTATTTTTCCATTCTGCTCCAAGGCCATGAACTCAGTCAAACCACAGGTCGTTCATAGGATTCGTGTTCATGTTGGTCATGACAAAAGTTTTATGCTAGCTATCAGGCTACCTAACCCATCCCTCATTTATCCAGGCTTGGGATCGGCTGTGTAAAGATGATACAGGTGGAGTTAAGCAGAAACATAAGCAGTCATGGAAAATTGATGAATTACCGACAAACAAAATAATAAAAAGATTATCAATCAAAGGGAACTTTAGCTACTGAAAGAGTGAAAGGAACACTGATCCATGTGTCACCAATTTAAAAATGGTGGTAAAAAAATGGATACCTTAAACAGGGAACAGCTTTAATTTTTTTATTAATTTTAACAATTACCAGTCAATTTTGGCCACATGACAATATAATCAAATAGGATCTGGATGATGTAAAATAACATCTTAGCAAATTTGTGCGCGAACAACCACCTAAATCTTGCACCTCTATCTATTGATGTGTTCTCTCAGCTGCCACATTGGAATGCACCAAAAAATTGAAGTTGAAAAACATAACCTCTGCTGACCCTATCAACTCTGCCTCTGCATGATATTTAGTGACAAAGCACAAGTTTGTAAAACTGACAGGTATCTTGGTCTATGAAAGTTATCTTAGGAAAAAGCTTGAAAGGTCTCTTGAAAGCGCCATAGTCTAGGAGGAGCGCAAACTATGTAATTGAATAATCCTGTATCTATAGCAGGTTGGTGCTTCTTATTTTTCCCCTTCTTCATACTCTAATTTCATAGGTTAAGTTTTTCAAGATTGACAAGGACATTAAGAATGGGGTGTGGTGCAAAACAAGATATATGGATCCCAAAATTGAAGCAGTCTGGCCTTTGATCAGTAAAACTCCTTTATACACTGGGGATGATCAAATCCAGTGGAAACATGGAAATTTCAATTTCAAATCAGTTTGGAAAATTAGCATACAAGTGCATGATAAGAAACCATGGTTTAACTCTGTTGGAATAAAGGAAGACCTTCAACTAATACAACTTCGTGTCTGATCTTATTAAACAGGATTCCATCTCCAATCTTCAAAAAAGAGGTATTTGTTTGGCTCCAATATGGCATAATACAATAGATCGTCTATTTTTCAGTTGTATATATGCCCAGAGAGAGGTTATGGGCTTGGGTTTTTGAAGTGTTTAGCTGGAATTGGAATCAAGTTGATACATTGACCAATTGGTGGATTGGTTTATTAAGCAATTCAATCAGGAATCTAAGAGGGATAAATTTGCAGAAACCTGTCCAAAACTATTTTATGGACTCTGGAAAATCAGGAACCTAAATTTGCATCAAGGGTTCAGCTCCTTCAGCTCCACAGACTGCCATATTAGAATTTATTAACTCCTGGATATTTAAGGCATTCAGTTGAATGGTTTTTGTTCTCTGAATGCTGTTCATTACGAGGTACCAATGGAATGAAGAAATGTCAATTTGTGAGGAATGAGGATTGAATTGGTTTTGCTGAAGGTATCAGTGCTGATTCTTGGTGCTGGTTTACGCAGATTCAATGTTACATTTGGTGGCTAAGGTGGATAATAGGCTGAATGAGTGTATCCATGGGAATTCAGTTTGGTGGGTGGTGTGGCATAACAGAGCTACTTCTAGATTGCTGAAATTAGGGAGGAAAAGTTGGTTGAGATGGATAGGGACTTACAATTGGGTTAGTAGTTTTGCTTGTTTAATTGTTGTGCTTTTGATGTTTTTTGTACTTGTGTATTGGAAATGGGCTTTTTCAAATCCTTTTTTTTTTTTTTTTTTTGTCCTTAGTTCTATATAGTGGTTCTTTGGTTCAATGGGGATTGGGAGTTTACTTAAGGGAATAAAAAAAAAAAAAGAAAAAAAAAAAAAAAAGAAAAAGAGAAAAAGACCATCTAATATAGGTACAACTATTTTTCGTTTGTCATCTCCCAGAAGGTGAAGAATGAATTAGGGAATTGATCCACAAACGGTAGCATCCTAGCACAACCTGGGAGGAACAGAAGGTATACAGTGCATCAAAGATAAGAGCAAGTATTTGAGCTACAAATATTATGGACTTCCCAAAACACAGAATCCAGTTTTCCAGACGATTGATACCTGAAACATTGCTCTGGGAATAAATCCATTCGCTTCTTGAACTTGAGGTAAATCCTGTCAGCATTCAAAGCTCTATCATATTCATAACCCTCCTCTTCCCATGTTTCTCCCTGTTCATGATCATCAAGATCACTTTGGTTTTCCTTGATGGAAAGTGAGGAGTAGCTCGAACACACAGAATTAACCTCTCTTGAGGATCCCTCTTCCTGAGTATATATATAAAAGCAAGATGCCACTGCAACAAACAAATACATGAACATATATTCAACACAACAACCATTTCTCAGAAACACAGCACTACAAAGTATAAATATCAGAATCAAGAACAAACCGGAAGATCATGTTACAAACATATGCAATATTATATGACTAAAACAAACCAATCTGTAATTTAGAAAAAAAAATTCCCTCCCTTTTTTATTTTTGGTCGTTGGGTGGGGTGGGGGGTATATTTCAAAATCAAGGTGCCACTGTAAGCAACAAATATAAGCACAACAGTACAAGCATCAGAACCAAGTAAGAACAATTCAGAAAATCATGTTACAAAAATATGACAGGTTGAAATGACTAAAACAAGCCAAATTTTTTGTAATTTAGCATGTTAACTAATCATTTTCAAGATAATTCATTTAAAAGGGAAGATTCACATGATGCATGCATCATACTAAAAGATACTCCCAATCACGGTCTTTTCAGTATTTAAGCCTTGGAATCAAGAATAAAGATAATAGCTTTTATGCCATACATTTTCCTTAATGAGGGCATACATTTTTTTTTCCCTGAATGTGAACATGAAAATAGGAAATAGCTCAGGGCATACCCCAAACTACAGCAAATAACAGAAAAGATTCACTGTGTTTACCAAAGCAAGAATTACCAAGGCAGCAAAATATGAGAATCAGAAAGAAAAATAAACTCAGAACAGTGTCCCTAAGTCAGAGATTTTCAGGCCCATTGCAGACAATCCTTCAAAGCATGCCTGCATTGCCAACTGATATAAAGTCAATGCAGCACCACCATGGCATCTACTGTTTCTCTCAGGCCAAATATTCCACAAGAAACCAGCACCTTGGTAGTTTACTTTTCAAAGATTGACCATGAGTGACAATGAACCAGTTCAATGCATCAGAGAAATGTGACAGCTCTGGCAAGTCATGCCAGTGACATAGATCAGCAAACCACATCCGCACCTGTCTAGAAAAAGGGCAACACCAAAACAGGTGGTCTCGAGAGTCCACATCCTCAAAACAATTGTGACAGATGGCTGGACCAATGAAACCTCTCTTTCTGAGGTTAAAATATGACGGAAAAGAGTTGTGAACAATAAGGATTGCTTGGACAGCAATTCAAGGTCTATTGTGATTCCAAACAAGACTGTACCATGGAACAGTCTCACCTAGAACCCTGCAAACATTCCAGACTGCTTTGAAGGAATAAATGCATGATTCCACTTGATGGTGTCTTCAGAAGCAGAGTTAGCATGTTGTTGAAGGTAGGATTCAATTTCAGAAGGCCAACATTCAGAAATGTAAATATTTTGTAATGAACTATTATCCTGTCCCACTAATTAGAAATAACTTTTCTCTTATTATGCACTTTATCTCTTCATTTAGAATCCAGTTTCATGTTGAGCAAGTTCTCATATATTACTTTGTTTTGGGAACAAATGAAATGGTTAAATTGTCTTTTCTAATAAATGACCAAAGACCAGAATAAGAGATTCAATTAAGAGCATAAAATACAATGATTTGTCAGAAATGTCCACCCTCAACTATATATGTGTGAAATAAATAAAGCACCGACAAATTATCAAATATGAGGAAGACAATTTTAAAAACTAGGCAGCACACTACATGAGCAACATTATGTTGAGTGGTCTCTTCCTTAAAAGCACGAAATATACCTGGTGTGTTGTTATCAACCACTCTTGCCGTTTGGCTTATGGGTGAGGGTTTCACAACAGCCTCAGGATGATGACTACTACTTTGTTTCTTAGAATGAGAAGCCAAGTTCCCAGCTTCAGAAAGAGCCCTGCCCAACTCCTCTAGATCTATGTCATCACTTTTCTCATCATCATCTTCTTCTCTAGAGTCGAATGTCCACAAATCCTCCTGCCAATTGGTGTTTAAAACTGAAAGAGAGGTTGCACTCAAAGGGACCATTTCGTTACAGGATGTGTTTGATTCCTCACCACTCAGAGATTTATGAATGCGAAGAGCTCGCCAACTGAATATGTCAACAGAAAAATCGCAGACGAAATCAGTATAATTGTAACACTTACTGACTGATATAACTCTTTTCATTCCATAATAAAAGATGATAGAGAAATCGAAGAAGACCTTACGGGGGTGCTCCCACATTTTAGCATCACACAACCAAAAACATAGATTAAACGCTCTTCAATCTTCACAGTTTTACTTAATATTGGAGCATAAACCTTGAAAAAGAAAGAACGGGGAAAAGGAAAAGTTTAAGATCTCTCATTTAAATTGATAGATCTTCAACAACTATAATAATATGGTTTTAAGACATATAACCTGTGCAATGAGGCATAAATTGCTTCCACATTGACTGCACTCAAGTAGATCATGTCTTATGTCAATAGCTGGACTAGGCCAGTCCTGCCAAGGAGGGGTTGTAGTTCAGATACTAAACATATTCTGAAAACACGACTATATACAATCTGACCAACTCAGTTACTTACAGGAAGTCCACCAATTTTTGTTGTATAATGATCAGACACTTCACAATTATCATCAGCCCATGGCCCTGGCATACCTAGAATGACTCCATCCATCTCTTACACTAACAGAACAGAAACAAGGACTATAAACATAATCAATGCACAATGCAATTATATATAATCAAGGCAGTAAACATTCAGATATTTTTGAAATAAGTTGTGTAGGTGACCTAGAACATCAACTAAAACAATAAGTTTTGAAATTGATTTTAGACAATTTGAATTCTATATTGCTTTTCAACTAAATGGGAATATCTTCAGATGCACAACATAAAATTTATGGAAAGAGAAAAAAGGACAAACAAAAATGGCATTGTTTTAGCTTGCCCTAAATGACCCCATTTGCACCAGCAAACACTCGTTCTCTCTCCCTTTCACTTCATCTCTCATCAGTTCATATATGGGTAAACCCTAGGTAGCATTCAGCCATGGCAGCAATTCAGCTGCTATTTTAATCATCACTTTCTCATCCCCACTTTCAACACACTCTGTTCATCCCAATCTTAAAAACCCACTTCACTTACCCAAAAAATAAGCCCACATCAGAAGTTAAACCATCTGCTTCCACACTTGATGGATTACTAATTACATAAATAGATGTATATATAAATATATATTTATATGTGCAACCATAGTTATATCCACTCAATCACACACCATATCCACACTTACTCTTCACTCCATCAAAACACACTCAACTCTTCCTTTTCCCCCACCCACACACGCACAAATTTAGAGTATATTAAAAATTGAAATTTTACAGTGCATAAAAGTTGGCTAACTTGGCTGTAACAGATATTGAAGATATTTGTTCACAATATGACACCCAAACTAAGTCATAGTCTCTGGGATTTTGTGAGCAAAATAAGAGAACCTAAATGTAATTGGAGAAAAAAAAAAATGCTTACCTTGCAGTTATGTAATTTCCTCACTCCTTCCAAACCCTAATTGAAGTGAGAATTCCGTTTACAGAATAAAAGCAAATATGGTCCAACAACCGGGAGTTCCACAGAAAAGGATAGAGAAAGCCTTGGTGGACTTGCAAGATGAAGTCACACGTCCGGCGGACTAAGGTCAAGCAATTGATTCAGAGAATCATTGTCTACTTGAGTCATTAAGATGAGTACCCCCTTCCTATGGTCCATGGCTAGCCACAAATATATAAATATACACACAGACAACTTTATATAAGTTAGAAAAAGCAGAAGTACCATAGAAATTCTGCTTAAGCGGCAGGTTTTTTTTAGCCAAAGCAAGATTGACGATGACCCAACATACACGGGTCAGGTAATGTTGCAGTTGCACTTATCTAGGCCAACCCAAACCTAAGTTACAAATACTCCTAAGATCATAGGAATAATTTGGAGTGCTCGGGCTCGGCTCCTGCACCTCTTTAGTTGTGTTCAAGCTCGGCTCGTGTTGACCCGAGCTTAACTTTGTCCGAAGATGTTGTTTGACAAGTAGTCCAGCTCGTTCGTTTATACGATGCATCCTCTCTTCACCATGTTAGAAGAGAGGCGAAAGATATTGAATGCCTATCAGAAGATTTATAAAAAGAGAGACAGGGGAAGGGAGAGTTGTCGAAGATCGTTGCTGTCGAGAGTGTCATGAGGTGTGCCGCTAGGGCTCCTAATTGTGTTGCAAATTGTGAAGATTTAGACATGCATATGTTATGTGTGTGTGGATGAAATTTTCCCCACCAATCAGAATACACCACGTGTCAATAAGTGTAAAAGCCCACCTTTTATCAAAATAGATTTAAAGTTTAGCTGAAACCACAGGCCTAACAAAGAAGGTCCACTCCACATAAGCGGACCAGGAATGGCCCAAGATCGGCACATTCGTGTTTCCATAATGCCCACAATAAAAGAGGATGCTGCAAAATAATGGGGCATGAATGCCCACATCCAAAAACGGCCAGTAACGACAGATGTGCGTTTTTATTTTATCAATAATAAACACCACTCGCAATAGAACGAATCATTGTAAGATAGGACTATATTGAGAATCTCGAATCTCAAAGATTGTGCTGGTTTATCTAACACAAGGGGTCCTTACAATGTCCCGAAATACTAGAGCCCCAGAAAGCTCGCCTGCAAAACGCCATAGGTCCAGTCATAGCACGAAACAAAGGTAGGGCTTTAAAACTGTGGGGGTGTCTAGCTAAGGTTGCGGTTCTTAATCAAGTCTTCAATTAATTACTATTTTAATTAAGAAAGAAGAGGATTTGATTTGTTATGGTGCAATAACATGAATAGAAAATTGTGACGGCCCTGATTTTTAGGCCAAAGCGTCCTGTGATGAACCGAACGTAGATCTGATAACGAATCCAGAATGCGAAAGCAAGAAACAAGACAACGGTCTCCCAAGACACAACACACCTCTAATACACTTTGATGACCTTCCATGAGGTCGTGAAATTCAATGAGAACTGAAGCGGAAGTAAAAGATCGAAAATATGACAAATAAGCCCCTAAGGGCAAAATAGTCATTTTACATGGAAATGACGTCCCTAGAATGTATATTATTCCCGAGACACATCCATGACTTCCCGTAAAGTCACGGAACTCAAAAGAAAGTAGCGAAAGCGAATTACAAAAAATCGGACAAAAATAGCCCCAAGGGCAAAATGGTCATTTCTAAAAAATATAAAATCAGGTGCTATCGAGTACACCACTGGGAAGACAGCAAAAAATTAATCAAGTTAGACTCAAGAATCACTTGATTCGGAGTCCGGATGGAAGACACTAGTCAAAACAAAGTTTTGACATCGCAGGGCCGTGAATAGTAACCTGGGTAAAATGTTGAAATTCGTGTGCCGTTTTGAGACACTAAACGACGTTTTCTGGAAAAACATGAAGAAGAAAACCCCCTCAAAATAATTTTTCCAAGCTAACCATGTTGAATTTTTTTTTTTTTTAATTTTTGACATGAAATCCCCAAAATGTTCTTACAACAGACTTTTTCAAATAGTGTAGATGCGCACAGGAAATCAGATTTGACGCGGGGTTTTCGGGTCCGAGATGACATGTTCTAGAAAAAACACGAAGAAGAAACCCCCCTTAAAATCGAGTTTTCTACCTGACTGCAAGAAAGAAACGAAAAAAACATATTTAAAAATTTCCAAAATGCCCCTAGATCAGAACTGGACAAGAGGGCAAAAGTTGTTACAGTAACTGTCCTAATCTGAGAGCAGAAATGGGCTATCAAACGAATTTTTCTGGAAAAATACGGAAAAGAAACCCCTCCCAAAATCAAATTTTCTACCCAACAGCACAAGAGAAAATGAAAAAAAAACTCACTGTAAATGTAATGACCCAGTCATTTTCTTCCTTTTCCTTTTTCGTCAAATTTTGCGGATAAATTTTTTTCCGTTGTCTTTTCTTTTTTGTGGATGGTTTTTCGTCACTTAGTGTCGTCTTGAGTGCTCGGAAATGGTTTCTGAGACTCTTTTCCGTGGATTGACAATTTCCTTTGAGGATCGAGTCATTTCCACAATTTTCGTTTTTTGACACTATTCACTTTTTTGTCCTTATTCCTATTTCGTCCTTTTCCCTATTTCGTCTTTTCCCCGTTTGTCACTTTGTTGGCAAAACCTCACTTCTTGTGCTCGGAGTTGGTTTTTGACTTTACGTATCTTTATCGTGAGTGGTTTTCACGAAATACGTATCTTTACTTTTGTAGGAAAGTACTCTGGTTGCTCCGGGTGTTCATAGGGGCATGGATGCATAATTCTTTGAAATTAATTTCTTTTCTTGGGGTGTTTTTCGTAAGTATATTTTGAAGATATTTTATTTCAGGAGTATCTAAGAAAATATCTTTTGGAAGATATTTTCATTCTGGGGCAGTTTTGCAGTTAACCTTTTTTATGGGGGCCATTGTGATGAAAGTTATTACAAATTATCTTATTTTGAGCCTGGATCCTCGTACAGGATTCATTTTCACTTTTCATCGAGTCATACACTCTTAGAAGTCCTTTCTGGTCGATGTTTTCCAGTTTCAGAGTTTCTGGCCCCGATTTGCGCCAAACTATTTAAGGCATAACTTTCTGTTCGGGACTCGGTTTTTGACACCGCTTCTTCCGTTATTCTTATTTTCTCATTTTGAATCTTTTTTGTTCACAGAGTTTCATCATTTGAGCACATCTGCTCAAATTTCACTTTTCCGGACCCGGCGGGGCCCGTTCGGGGCACTTTTTGAGATTTCTATAAAAGGGGGATGAGATATTTTATTTTTTCATCTTCCCCACTCTCTTACACGACTTGAAGCTTCCATGGCAGCCCAAGGGAGGCTGACACCTTCTCTCTCCTCATTTGAACTTCATTTCTTTGTCAGAACATAGTAGGGCCTTTGCGTTTTGTATTCGTGTTGACTACGTGCTTCTTTCACCCTTATTAGAACCCATTTCTGGCCAAATTTTGAGTTTGGTTTTGAAGTCAAGTTGTGATTTTCATGGTTCCTCTTTGGAGTTTATCATTTATGGCGTTGTCCCCGACGAAACCCCGAAGTATTGTCGGATTCGAAGCCGTTTCGTTTTGATGGCTTTTGAGATTTTCATCTCAAATTGAGGTAGGGGGTATCTTAGGTTTATATTATTGTTGTATTAATTGTTTTATAAGCATATGCAACTTGTGAGCATGCCTTGTTTAAGTTTTTAGAATTTAATTTAATTATTTTCTTTGTTTAAGATTTAATTCTCATGATGCTAGGCAACTTAGAATTAAATTGTGGCATGCTAGAAATTTAGGCCTTGGTATGGTGGTTGATATATATTAAATTGGGGATATTTGAATAAGAATTGCAAATTTTATTTAATATTTATCTTTTGTGAATGTTTAATTTATATAGTTGTATCAAGTATGGAATCAACTTGTAATGTGATATTAAAGTAGGCCTTGGTGAATTCTTTAACATATATTAAATTGAGGACATTTAGATATGTTTGAAAATCTAGAGAAAAATTAATTAATGAGCTTAATTAATTTTATTTTAAGTGTGTTGGTTACTTAAATTGATATTAGAGGCAACAGGTTGATAATCCCTTAAAATGTGGTCTGTTTAATCACCTTGTGAGCATGTTACTAATTTGATGTAGAATTAGTACTTGAGACATCTTGAAATGGTAATTGGACTTAGCATGATATAGAATATCATTGACTTGCATAACTTGTTTAGATATATCTTGTGTAGGTGTATAGTTTGTTAGAATATTACAATTGTTTACCTTGGAAACTAGTTACTAAATTGGGACTTATTTAGTACTTGTGGTTTAGTGTGGTAATGTGGTTTAATTATTGTAAAATATTCTTGTTTTGGTATATAAATTGCATATTGGATGCTTGACATGTCATATGTTATCTAGACTTGAATTATAGGACATGATTTATGTGAATTCAACCTTATTTGTGCATGAAAGATGGTTTTATGCATTAGTGGATTTGGTATAAGTTTGGTCTAACTTATTGATTTTTGTATTAGTTTTGGACTTATTGATTTTGGAAAGCTTGTAAGGACATATTTCATGTGATGGCTAGGGTTTGGCTCTAATACGGAGATAAGAGTCTTCTAAGTCATAAGTACGCACTAGGTAGTACCTTGTGGGTCGTAATTGCCCGGAATAATTTATGCATGTGCGCACTAGGTAGTGCCTTGTGGGTTGTAATTACCCGGAAACACTTGCTTGGTCTAGTGATCACATGTCCTAGTCTTTCTACTTTGATTTCGCATTCAATTTCAAGTTGTTAATTATGGATTACTTGTAACTTGAGAATTAATGCTTGCTTTGGATATTTGAATCTTACTTAGTATACTTGAAACTGTATACTTGTTTTGTGCATTTAGATCTCATATAGTGTACTTGAACTTGTATGCTTGCTCTGTGAGTTTAGATTTCATTTAGTATGCTTGTGCCGTGTATACTTGTTTTAAGCGTATCTCTCTTAGCTTAGTATACTTGTGTCGGTATACTTGATTTACGAGATTTTCATATAAAATGCATACTTGTGTAAATATGCTTAGACATTGCATGACTTGTCTTAATGTGGTTTAGTATACTTGGAAATGTATGTTTGTATGTTGTATAACATGTTTAACATTGTTTAGTATACTTGAGCATGTATACTTGTATGTCGTTGTTCACTTTAAATTGCATGAGTAGCTTAGGATGATCCCTGAGTCTCACTTGACATAAACGTTAGGTGGCATGAGCCCCTTTGACATGTTTCACCTTAAGGTGATATAATTGTAAAACGCTAGGCCGATGCATGCTCATCTCTTACGAGTAGCTTTATGTTACTCACCCATGTAGTGGGGACATTTTACAGGTACCGGGATCAAGATTCGGGATTCACATCATGCTTGGATGATTTGTAGACTCATTTATTGTAAATATTGGTTTGAAATGCCATTTATAACTTTATATGTCAAAATATGTAATTTGATTCTATTTTTGTAATGTATACATAAGTACACTCTTTACAATGTATTTGACATGTATGAGATGAGGCCATAGGCCAATGGCATCTAATTTGTATCCTATGTAACTTTTAACTTCATGAAATATTATGAAAATATTGAAAAATGCAGAGTTATTGCTTCACTATGCTTGCATCGGGTGTGGGAATTCCATTTTTATTCTTTCATAGGGTCTTATAAATCATGTTTGAAGTGTGGTCAAGGGCCAAACGGTAATTTGAAATCATTTGATAATTTTGGTTTTCAAATTTCCCTTTTCTTGTTCATTTTTGCCTTTTTGCCCGTTGGGGGGTCGAATTTTGTATCGGTGGTATTTTTAAGCTGTGGACCATTGTAACGCGTCCAAATAGGTAAGTTACGTTTGTGTACATGGTCGTTTCCGGACAAACCTTCTTCTTTGGTGAAATGAGCCTCTTATGGACTCATTTTGAAATTTTGTTGCATAATATGATCTAGAGGCATTCTAAACCTTTCACATCAATTTTAATTTCTTCTTTCGACATGGTTGAATAGAAAATGTGATTTTAGGGGGGGTTTCTTCTTCGTGTTTTTCCAGAAAATGTCGTCTTGGTACCAGAAATCCCTCGTGAAGTTTCAGTTTCCAGTTTGCATTTTAGCAGCTTTTTGACCTTCATGACCAGATTTCATGGAGGGGCATTTTGGGCATTTTACAGTGAGTTTTTTTTTTTTTTTTTAATTCTTCGCGATTTACGTAGAAAACTCAATTTTAGGGGGGGGTTTATTCTTCGTGTTCTTCCAGAAAAACTCGTCTTGACCTCCGTTTCAAGCCTTAGTTCTGGAAAACCTGCTTTGGACTCTTGCTGTCAGCATGGGCCATTGGGCGCCGGCGCGCGCGCCAGGCGCGCACGGGGCATGTCATGGCCTTCGTCGGGCCGCCGCGACGTCAAAACTTCAAACACTCGTTTCCACCTCGTCCGGACTCCAAATCAAGTGAACCTTTTTTTGAACTTGATTAATTTTTCGCTGTCTTTCCAACGGTATGCTTAGTTGCACCCGGATCTTCTTGGATAATTACCAGTTTACCCTTTTAGCCTTAAGTGCTCATTTTTCTTCGTCATGCCGTTTCTCCTTTGTCCGGATTCCGATTCATGCGATTCTTGAGTCCATCTTGATTAGTTGTTCGTTGTCTTTCCAGCGGTGTGCTCGGTGGCACCCAAGTCCACAGTTTTTAGAAATGACTATTTTGCCCCTGAGGGCTTATTTGTCATATTTTTGATCTTTTGCTTCCTCATCAATTCTCATTGAGTTCCACGACCTCATGGAAGGTCACTCTGACTTCTTAGAGTCTTGTTTTCTGTTTTCACTTCCGTAATTCGGATCCGTTATCGGGTCAATCTTCAGTTCATCACAGGACGCACTGGGTTAAAAAATCAGGGCCGTCACAGTAAAATACCCAAAATGCCCCTCCATGAAATCAGGTCATGGGGGTTAAAAAGCTGCAAAAATACAAACTGAAAGCTGAACTTTGCGAGGGATTTTCAGTACCAAGATGACATTTTCTGAAAAAATACGAAGAAGAAACCCCCCTAAAATTACGTTTTCTAAGCGACCATGTGAAGACCGGAATTCATTTCTCGAAGGAAAACCCCAAAATGCCCTAAAATTAGATTATGCAAAAAATGTCAAAAGTAAATCCATAAGAGGCTCAAATCACCAAGGATGAGATTTTTCTTGAAAACGATTATACACGCAAACGTAACTTACCCATTAGGACGTGCTACAATGGTCCACGGCTTAAAAATATCGCCGATGCAAAATTCGACCCCCAACGGCCAAAAAGGCAAAAATGAACTTGAAATGGAGAATTTGAAAACTAAAATTAACAAATGATTTCAAATTACCATTTGGCTCTTGACCAAACTTCATGCATATTAAGTAGGTCCTAATGAATGTACTCATGCACACTTTGCATTACCCGATTTGGAAATGAACCTTTAAAGACTCGAATTTTACTATTTTAGCTCAAAATACAAAGTATGAAACTAAAATGCAAAAATGAAAACAAAATGGTGATTGGCCCTTGGCTACACCTCATACATATTAAATGAATGCTAGATAATGAATTTTATACCTGATGCACACTCCGGTGCAAAAATGTCATGCTAAAACCCTAAATTCTCATATGTTCTCATTAAAGGCAAGATTTCAACATTTATGAATATACATGAATTTTAAATATGGTTTGGCCCTTGGCCTCATATCATATACATAAAATGAGAATGAAAAAGTGTGCTTAAGCACACATTACAAGTTTAGAATCAAATATACACATTTGACAAATAAGGCTACAAATGGCTTTTCAAGCCAACCTTTACAAGAATGGAACTTTCAAGTTCACAAATCATCCAAGCATAACGAGAATCTTGATTCCTGTACCTCAAAAATGTTCCCACTACGTGGGTGAGTAACATAAAGCTACTCGTAGGAAATAAGCATGCATCGACCTAGTATTTTACAATATTATCACCTTAAGGTGAAACATGTCAAAGGGGCTCATGCCACCTAACGTTTATGCCAAGATGAGACTCAGGGAGCATCCTAAGCTACCCTAAATTATTTCTAGCATAAATCACATCATCCATGCAATTTCATCAACATAAAAACATATTATACTGAGCAACAAGATATAGATTCTCAAAGTCATCAACTTGAAATCTAAAACACGAAAATAACTAAAGTGGGTCATGCCACCTAACGTCTATGTTCTAAATGAATCTATAGGATCATTCCTAAGTCACATTTGAACAATATAGCATAGATGTTCTTAACAACATCAAAAACCTGCAATGATTCATTAGAAATCATAATGCCTGAATGTACTTAACAACATTAAATCGCCAATAACCAAAATCATAAGTCACAATTAAACATTGGTTGCCAACTTGGAATTGAATGTGAAATCAAGTAGTAGAAGACTTGGACATCAAATCCTGGATAAAGCCAAGACTTGTGGTTATTCCGAGCATTAACCCGCTGGGAATACCACCCTAAGTGCGCACTATAAATGGGGAGAACTTATACCTCCCGCATGTAGACACCCCATTTTGTCCCTATCCATTTGTAGAGGCATTCTAGTAAAACTAGTTTGGTCAAGTTAGGAAAATAAGAAAATAAGACCACCAATTCATAAAATAGATGTCACCATTGGACTCGGAACGTCCCAAAACCTAAAGTACACTTAATGTCAAGTTCGTAATTGTAATACCCCTAATTTTAAAAGGATAGTATCGGCATTTTTAATATTTATTGTATTGCATTTTTCTTTATTTTATTGTCTTAATCGCATTTTTATTTATTTTATTGTTTTTCATTTGTTTAAATTGGTTGTATGTGCATTATTTGGTTTAATTAATTGCTTAATCGTTTATTTGTTTAATCAGTCATGTTACTTAATATGTTTTTGGTAACTGTTTATATACTTTTATTTATTTATTTAATTGTGTTTATTTAATTGTTTAATCAATTTTATTTAATGGAAATTTAAATTTAAGGGAATTTAGTTTTCTGGTTCTTTACGTGAATTTAGGGTTGCAATTTTACATAGGTGGCCGACGTAGGTATTTATCTTAGGTCGGTTTATGGGCCGAGATGGGCTCTGGGTTTAAGGTTACATGGATTAGGGTTTAATCACTAAGCCTATAAGTATGTGTGTCACGGTGGTTTAGGGTTTGAAAAGAATTAAACGTAATTTCTGTAAAAACAACAGAGACCGGGGGATACAGAGGGAGAATAGAGAGAGATAGGAGAGAAAGGATAGGTGGAAGCAAGGTAGAAGGAACGTGGGTTTGTGGAACAGCAGTGGGGAAATTGAACGGGCAATACAGAACTGGGAATTTAGAGTTTCAAGTCTGAAACTCAAAGGCAAGTTCTTATCTTCCTCATTCCCTTTGATTTGTGTTCTGTGCACCTGGACATCTCTAGGAGATTAATTGGCCTTAAACTGAACCATGCATGTTTTATATATGTTTTACTTGATCGTTTTATCTGTGAAATTTATTTACAAAACAATTATAGCACGTATGTTTTCTTGACTCTGTTTTGGCGTAACGTCTCACTGATTTAATTTTTATTTTGAATCTTACTGAAATCAACCGAGGTCTGATTGGATACTAGATGTAATTTAAGACTTCAAATTTAAAATTGGAGGAAGAACAGAGGGGTTGGGATAAAACTGATGTCGCAATTTAGTTTCAGTATTGTTCTTCAACTATGCTAGTTTAAATGGCTTGATTAAACTCTGTAATTGTTTGCAAAACTATTGTAAACAATCTTGGGGAATGCTTCTAGACTAAATTAAGAGTCCTAAGATTAGTTTTAGAGACCAACAGAGTGGTTGGATTTGATCAGAGAAGGAACGGACGGACTGAAACAAAGCAACGGGGACAGAGGCTCTCAAAGGAGGTGAGAGCCGGCTCCATGGAAGTGGGAGCCGGCTCCCACAACAAAGTAGAGCCGGCTCTAAGAAGTCCTAGAGCCGGCTCTAGGCTGGAAAAGAGCCTGCTCCAAATTCTAGAGCAGGCTCCCTTGTTATTTTTGGTTTATTTTAAGTTTTTTTAAATTTTTCTACGTACTATGTTCACTGTTTGGGCAATTTGGGTTATTAATCAGTTTTAAAATTTTAGTTGGGTGTTAAATAATAATTTTAACTTGTAACTAAGGTCTTGAATTGTATAAATTTACCCCTTAGTTTAAATGGAATTAACAGTACGCTATTTGACAACTTTGCGTACAGTTAACGGCTGGAAGGAGATTTGTTGATTAATTTTAATTTGATGGTTTAGGGTGCTATAAAATGATTTTAAATTTATTTTTGATGCACGATGAAGTCTTTTAAAGTAATATATTGGACTTGTGGCATAGTGGGGGCTCTGTGCTAAAGGTTACAACACAGTATAAGTATATGACTTAGTATTCTGTTACCGGATGGAGGGAAATAGATCGCTTAGTTTAATTTAGCGATTTATTGGACTATAATATTATTATAGAACTAATTTTAAATACATGATAGGGTCATTGTTTTTATTAAATTTGAACTATGCATGTGTTGGATGTTAATTGTTAGAATAGTTTATTCTCCGATGCAATTACATGGATTATTATTGGATTTTATTTGCTAGATTGTTAAGATTCCTTCTGCAAGCATTGGATGGTGGTTTTTGGACTGTAAATTATTGAACTGTTATATATGTTGTAATTTACATGGATATGGAGGATTGTATGTACCGGTATGGGACAGTGACATACTAGGGACGGTTTAGCTCAAAACGCATAAACCTAACCTAATGGATTAATGGAATGGATTGAAAGATATCGAATCCTAATTGTGGCTAAGTCAGATCAGCTGTAACCAAGTTGGATGACTTCCTGGATTAACGGATGGTAATTAAGTCATATCCACTGAATAAGTTGAGTGACTAACTAGTTGGTTTATTGTAGGTCAGTTTAATAAATAGTTGAACTGCTTACCCTGGATTTGGACAGACTTTATATATATGGTTATGGTACTACGAGTTGAGCTTGAGTCTCAGACTCATTGGTTAGGGTGCGTATATGCAGTAGATGCGTAGCTAGTTATAATAGGTTGAGGTGTACCCTGTTAGGTCTAGGTACTCATGCCCACCTTTGGGTGCGTATTCGCATGTTGCCTTCTATTCAGGTTGAGACCCCTATTATAGACTAGTGAATGTCCCTTAGTGTGGATATATTTATACGTATGGACTAGATAGATATTGTGAGGTGTCTATGGTGTATCTGTGTATCGGGTCACTGTATGGATTGCAGTTAGATTAGAACTTGCTCGTGGGTCTGACCCATTCCTTTATTATTCTTTTCAGGTACAGGACGGTTCCAGCCTTAGAGCTTGATCGTGCTTGTCGAGGACAGTCTCACTTTCATCTGATTACGTAGGACTTCTCTCGATGTTTCTAGTATTATCTATTTTCAGTTTCATTCTCAGTTGAACTTTTAGTTAAGGGTCGATCAGTGAATTCCCAAGTTGTAACTTTGAAGTTTTGGAGGATTGGAGTTTTAATTTTCAGTTGTACATGGAGGATTTTATAATTAATGTTTCTTTCAGTTTTATTCTATCTTTATTGTTCTTTTTGTCATCTGTGTTCGTTTTAAAATACTTTAATTATTTGATATTCCCTCGGGTTTGGGCCTGGGCCTGATCAACCCGTGTCTCAGATCCGAGGAGTATCACAGTAATGCGACTCATAACACTCAATTAAGAAAGGGGCAAAAGCGTAATTTTGCACTCCTTAACCCGTTCAAGTTTAATTAAAACTTGAAAGTGGTTTAATTTAATCTCTAAATAAAAAATGTACCATGTCATTGTATTCAGAATAAATCAAAAACTTAGATTAGAAATATAAGTGAAAAAAAATAAGAAAATAATAAAAGGTGTGTATTATGTCCAGATGGTGACCTTAAGCTATAACCCAAAAGATAAGATCATGAAATATATATATATATTATATATATAGCAATAAATAAAAATAAAGGAAGGAAAAAATAAATAAAATATAAGTGTAAATCAAGTAATTAAACTGATTACAAAAATCGTGGTTGGTCTCATCCATTAGATAAGGTATGAAATTTACTCTGATTAATATTATGAACCAAGTAATTAAGGTAAAAATAAAAATAATTGAAATAATGGAAACTCTACAATAAAATAAAGTAAAATAAAATTAACATAGGAAAAGAATAAAAACATTCCTAAATGCAATATTATTTGTCCAAGAATATTTCCACGCCAAAAGTTTTTATATAACCCGTTCCTTTTTAAAATAAATAGGTTGGCGTAGGGTCAACTTTTCCCTCCTAAGCATTTTTATCCTATAAATATATCCTTTGTTCAGTCATTTTTGGGGGGGATCGAGATACCAATGACCAACCCTAAAAGCCGTCTCCTTGGTTACTAGGGTATCCAAGGTAGGGCTGCAACTTGGGTGGGTTAACCCAGTCCAACCTAAGCCCAACCCGAAAATTTGAAATTTGGACTTTAAGTTTATAAATCGGGTTCATGTTAGGGTTGGGTTTTGTCAAAACCCAGACATATTCGGGTTGAGCTAGGGCTTAACCCGAACCCAACCCAAAACGCAAAAAAAAAAAATATTTCTTTTTTTTTTCTCTGTCATTTCTCTGTCTCTCTTTTCTCTGTCTCTTTCTCTCTTTACCGTCCCTATACATTCGAGTTAGCAGTTGCAGATAGAGAGAGGGGGGCAAGCTTGAGAGTTGAGAGACAACGGTTGAAGCTTGCGAACGGCGAAAGGCGAACCCGATCTGGAATAGCGGGTGATGAAAACTGAAAGATCTGGGTTTTGATTTGTTGAACGATCTGAAATGGTTGAGAGTCGAGAGACAGCGGTTGAAGCTTTGCGAACGGCGAACGGCGAACCCGATCTGCAACAGCGGGCGATGGAAACTGAAAGATCTGGGTTTTGATTTTTTGAACAATCTGAAATGATATGCCGATATGGGTTTTGAACTTTTGATTGTTGTAGACAGATAGATGAAACTGAAATATATGGGCTTTGAAGTTCTGATTTTGTAGATTTTGTAGTTTGCAGTTGTTGCAGAGAGAGATAGAGAGAGGGGAGGCAAGTTCAGAGAGAGGCAAGAGGGGAGGCAATTGTTGAGGCTAAAATGATTTGCCCTAAATAAAATATATAAAATATATATATATATATATATATGTATAAATAAATTTCCAAAAAACAAAAAAATAATAAAAAGTTTTCAACCCGTCAACCCGACCCAACCCGTCCAAAAATATTCGGACTGGGTTATGATAATAACCCATGTTGAGTACAATTCGAGTTGACCCAACCCGAATCGAGATTGGGTTGGAATTGGACTGGGTTGGGCCAACCCAACTTGCAGCCCTAATCCAAGGGAAGCCGATGCCGGCTGCACAGCCATATCTACAAACACACAGCCATCAACTACAAACCAAGAGCCCCTGCATAACCCATTGCCGATTAGATCCCATACACTACATACGCCAATTTTTTAATCCACAAACACATATAGATGCACTAAGCATCAACTAGACGATAGGCAACAGCTCCTAAGCATAAAATAGAGGCCTGGCGCAATTCTCCAACACCCAAAAGGAAGTAAACTCCCTCCAAGAAGGAAAGCGCAGAAAAGCAACTACTCCTGCTATTGCTGTGCAGCCTGTGCATTCTAATCACGGACAAAGATCCAAGGAATCGTATTTTCCACACCACATCATCCCGTCCCCACTTCATTATAAGCATATTACAGCCATCAGTTCTTGGGGGGAGCCCAACTGGAATTAAAACTTCGCTCGGCAGTCTCGGAAGAGCAAAGAAGAAAAGCTTAACAGCCAGTTGCGTATCAAAGGTATTCTTCTGAATTTTTCTTGTTTTACATCTCATCATCTGATTTCTTTGTGTACTAGACATTAATATATATGCTGGGTTTTATCACATATTTATTTGTCCAAAAATAAAATATAAAAAATAAAATAAATGAATGGTTGTCATGCCAATTTAAAGTTTAATATTTTGTGTTACATGTATACATGCTATGAGTCATTACATATATGCATTTAGAATGAATGACTGCCATGTTCGTTCAACCTATACTTGATTTATTATATCTATGCAATTAAAATGAATAACTGATATGATTATTCTATCGGATTTATTATGCACATGTACTCAAAGTGAATGTCAGCCATGCTAGTTCAATTTCTATTAGATTGATATTATGTATGAATAACTGATATGTTTGTTTCTATAAAAATTTATTATATACATTCACTTAAAATGAACCAAGCTAGTGATAATCAAGTTGTAATATTTTAAAATAATTATCTTTTAAAAAATACTTCTCTAGATCACGTTTTAAAAAAAAGTTCAAGAATTAATTCTTTCTGGAAATCATATTTTCAAATAGTAATGTAGACTAGAATTGTTTTTGTTTGCCCCCAGAACTACATCTTTTCTAAAGGAAATAAAAATCATATAAAAACCACAAGTTTCTTAATCTTTTCTAAAGTGAAAAATAAAATTTTTGAGACCTTATTTTCCAAATGACCATTTTCATTATTTTCTACAAAAATAAATATATAATCATTTGTTTTGAAATCATATATTAAATAATTAGGGTTCTTGTTATCTAAAAAAATAGGATTCTTTGGAAACTTTCGAAGTACAGATAATAATATTAATAATTTACCGGAAATCATATTTTCCGAATGAATCATTATTTTCTAATACATATCTAAAATAATATTCTTTTTTTAGAAATAACCACTGCCTTAGAGTCACATCTCTTTCTAAACATGACCATTTGTTTTAGAACTATAAATAATGTTACCAGAATCACACTAGAGTAGCCAAAACCTTTCCCAAACAGCGTCCCTCCATTAAAATAAATTCCTTTTAATCAAATGTAAACGCTTTCAAAGCTAACAAATG
Organism: Cornus florida; assembly: GCF_030987335.1. Taxonomy (NCBI): domain Eukaryota; kingdom Viridiplantae; phylum Streptophyta; class Magnoliopsida; order Cornales; family Cornaceae; genus Cornus; species Cornus florida. Next base: position 72,111,736 of record NW_026775577.1, read on the forward strand.
AATTTTCTTTTAAAGGACATTCTTTACAGATTATATTTGTCGGTTCTAGTATGTTTTCTTGAAAACTCAAAAATCATATTTTTCTTAGAAGTAGTATTATTTAGAATATAAAATATTATTTTTTAAAAAGTCCAAATAATATATTTCTTATAGGTCACGTCTTTTCAAATACCTTTAGAATATATATACATACATACATATATATATATATATATATATATATATATATATTAAAATAATACTTTATTCAAAATCAAAGATTATATATCTTTCAAAAATAATATTTTCTTTAAATCAAAAGTTTCCTAAAATCTATCTTTTTTCTAAAATAGTATTAAAACCATATCTTTTTCAAAATAATACTAAAATTATATCTTTTCCAAACAATAATATTTTCTCTTAAAATAAAACTTTCTTAAAACAAAGTTTTCTTAAAATAAAGCTTTCTTAAAAGCTATTTCCTTCAAATAATCCAAGATTTACGGTTATTTTATTTTATTTTATTTTATTTTATTTTATTTTATTTTATTATATATATATATATATATATATATATATATATATATATAGATATTTGATTCATAAATTAAAATTAGGACTTAAACCTAAAAAAGTTCAGTAGTTTATATTCTCTAATGAGATCATATCTTTTAAAATATTTTCTAAAATGTGTGTGTATATATATATATATATATATATATAGAAATCATATGTTTTAAAATATACCAGATACTTTATTTAAAGATTAATTTCCTAAACCTTACAAATTTTCTTAAAAATACAAATTATCTAAAATATGTGTTTCTTAGGACTTACTTCTTAGAATACAAGTTTCCTTTGAAATAAAACTTGATTTTAATATAGTTCCCTTAATAACAAATATATATCTTCTTAAAATATAAGTTTTCCTTAGAAACAATTTTTAAATTCAAATTCTCTTAGAAATAAATAAATATACATATATATATATATTCCTAAATTATTATATTCCATAAGAACATTTTAAAATACCAATTTCCTTATAAATATGTACATACACTTTTCTCATAAATATACTTTATTAAAAGATAAGATTCCTTAGAAATATAATTTATTAAATGATAAATATACTTATACATACTTTCCTAAATTACCAGTTTATTTATTAAAGGATAAATATACATACTTTCCTAAATTATAATGTTTTCTTAGAAACATTTTTAAAATTCAAATCTCCTTGGAATATATATGTTTCCATAGTAACAATTTTCAATTTATTAAAAAAATATATGTATATTTTTAAAAACATTTATGCTAAAATGAATGCTTCGTTGAACTACATTTGACATGATCCTCACCTTTTATGAAATGAGGTATGTAGGCAACCTAGGTCACTCCTAGGTTCGGTCACATCAATATCTAAAATATTTTTTCTCTTATAAAACTCATATGTTTAGATATATTTATCAGGCTATAAAAACATTAACCTTATCTTCCTATAGATAGAACCAAGTTTACAAATCATAATTGAATAAATATTTCAAAGTATTGAAACTATACATGTACTTTTTGGAATGCAATATAAAACTAAGGTAACTGTGTTTCACGGGTGCCGTTGGGTGCCTAACACCTTCTCCATATACAATCAAACCCCTGGACTCTTTACTTTGGTTTCATAGACTAAAATGGATGTCAAATAAAATATTTAAATATAAAGTCATTAGACATTTTAGGGTGACCTAACACACCAATAAATTCTATGTTAGGTGGCGACTCCAGATAAAATAAAATATAGTCTGTAGCCACCCCGTCGCATTAAGCCCATCTTCTGACCCATAATTGTTTAGTATGACCTTTAAAGGGGTGGGGAAAAATCCGGGCGCGACACTGCATTAGAGCCAAACTCTAGCCATGTCTCTATAACAATGTTCCAAGTGACTCCAAAATAAATAAGTTATCAACTTATATACAAAATATATATAAAGCACGAAATTACATTCCATGCACAAGTAAGTTGTAACCACACAACTCATGCTCTAAATCCATAACTACTATAGAATGACAAATGTCGAATTTTCGGAGCACGGTTTGTTACGTGCTATAATAATATCACATGTCGAATCTTCAGTGTGCTATTTGTTACACACATAAACTGAAGAATCTAATATAAGTCCAAAATCATAATTTTAATATACTACCAATGTCAAACTTATGATTAAATCAATAATGCAGTAGAAACGGAAATTAATCAAATAAACCAATTAATTTATCTAGGTTTCAAATCTTAATCAAATGATCCATAATTAACACATGTTAAACAACATAGCATGGTCATTTCATATATCCATTCAAAAACTTAATTAGGTCATGGAACAATAAGGTAGAATTTAATTAAATCATGATAATTAAATCTCTAACTTCTAAAACAACACCAAATGGTCCCAAATTAATATATGCTAGTGTACAAGTCATGCTCATCACAAATAGCAAGTTAAAAACTCAATTAAGCCAATGGAACCATTAAATAGATTTTAATTAATCATTTTAATTAAAATCTCTAGATTTTCATACTTATCCAAATGCTCTCAAATTAAAGTATGTTAAAGAATATGTCAAGACTTAATTTAAAAGCATATCACAAGTTATTTCCATGCAAGGTACGGCCATGAGAATTAAACTTTTACCAAAGAAAATTATTAAATAAAAGTTGCAATACTTTATCAAATACTCTAATTTTAATATATGTTAACAAACATACCAAAGCCTAATTTACTTACATGCCACAATTTAATTCTAAGTTGAATATCATCATATGAATTAAATCTTAAACATAGAAATTAATTAACTTAAATTCTAGATTATGAACAAAAGCATGCATATAAGTTGTATAAGCATCAATAGCATGCAAGACAACAAAAATATAAACCTATAACATCCCCTACCTCCATTTGAGATGAAATCTCAAATCCCCACGGAAAGGAAAGTGCTCTGAATCCGAGGATACTCTTAGGTTATGTTGGGAACAACACGGTGAACAAGAATCCCAAGGAAGCCCCATGAAAATCACAACTGGACTTCAAACCCGAACTAAAAAAATGGTCAAAAATGGGTTCTAATAAGGGGGAAAGGTAGAGCACGATGAGGACTACGATAAATGTTAAAGCGGAAGACTTTTTACAAAGGCATGCAAGTGGAGAAGAAGAAAGAAAGGTGGCAGCCCCTTGGGTTGCCATGGCTGCCAGCCATGAAGTGGAGAAGAAGGCTGAAAAGTTAACTTTTTAAATTAGGGCAACCTATTTATAGAAATCTCAAAAAGTGCCTCGTCGAGTCCAGAAAAGTGGAATTTGAGCAGATGCGCTCAAATGACAAAACTTTGTGAACGAAAAAGAACTGAAATGAGAAAATATGAACAGTGGAAGAAACAGCATAAAAAACTGAGTTCCAAGCAGAGAGATATGCCCCGAATAAGTTCGGTGTCAACTGACCAGAAACCCTGAAATTGGAGGAAAACGAACAGAAGGGAATTCTAAGAGTACGTGACTCGACAAAAAGTGAAAATGAATCCCGTACGAGGATCTAGGCTCAAAACAAGGAATTTAACAATAACTTTCATTAATTGTGTGACGACCCTGGTTTTTAGGCCAATGTGTCCTGTGATGAACCGTAAGGATGATCCGATAATGGATCTAAAATGCGGAAGCAAAAACAAAAAATAAGACTCTAAGAAGTCAAAGTGACCTTCCATGAGGTCGTGGAACTCAATGAGAACTGATGCGGAAGCAAAAGATCAAAAATATAACAAATAAGCCCCCAGGGGCAAAATAGTCATTTTTGAAAAATGTGGATTCGGGTGCCACCGAGTACACCACTGGAAAGACAACAAAAAAATAATCAGGATGGACTCAAGAATCGCATGATTCGGAGTCCGGACGAAGGAGAAACAGCTTGACGAAGAAAAACGAGCACTTAAGGCTAAAATGGTAAACTGGTTATTATTTAGGAAGATCCGGGTGTAATGGAGCACACCGTTGGAAAGACAGCGAAAAATTAGTCAAGTTCAAAAAAAAGTTCACTCGTTTTGGAGTCCGGACGAGGGAGAAATGAGGGTTTGAAGTTAAGACATCGCGGTGGCCCGACGAAGGCCATGGCGCACACGGCGTCCATGCACGAGCCCACCGGTGCCCAATGGCACGCACTAGCTAATAGCAAGAGAAAAAAAGTGAGGTTCCAGAACTGAGGCTTGAAATGGAGGCCGAAACGAATTTTTCTGGAAAAACACGAAGAAGAAACCCCCCCTAAAATCGAGTTTTCTACCCGATTATGAGGACGGAATCGAAAAAAACTCACTGTGAAATTCCCAAAATGCCCCTCCATGAAATCTGGTCATGGAGGTCCAAAAAGCTGCTAAAAAAAAAACAGAAAGCTGAACTTTGCGATCGATTTCCGGCACCAAGACGACATTTTCTGGAAAAACACGAAAAAGAAACCCCCCTTAAAATCACGTTTTCTAATTGACTATGTCGAAACAAGAAAATAAAACTGATGTAAAAGGTCTAGAATGCCCCTAGATCAGAATATGCAACAAAAGTGCAAAATGAGTCCGTAGAAGGCTCGAAACACAAACGATGAGGTTTTGCCCGGAAACGACCGTGCACACAAACGTAACTTACCTATTTAGACGCACTACAATGGTGCATAGCTTAAAAATATAGCCAATGCAAAATCGGACCCCCCAACGGGCAAAAACGCAAAAATGAACGTGGAATGGAAAATATGGAATCTAAAAATATAAAATGGAGTCAAATGACCGTTTGACCCTTGGCCACACTTCATACAAGATTAATAAGACCCTATGAAAGAATGAGAATAGAATTCCCACACCCGATGCAACCATGGTGAAGCATTAACTTGCGATTTTTCAAGATTTTCATAATATTTCATGAAGTTAAAAAGTACATAGAATACAATATAATGGTCATTGGCCTCCGGCCTCATCTCATACATATCAAATACATTGTAAAGAGTGTACTCATGTACACACTACATATATGGAATCAAATAATACATATTTTGATACATAAGGTTACAAAGAGGCATTTTATGCTAACACTTATATAAAATGGAAACTTAAAAACTATGGCTCCAAGGAGCAATAAGCACCACGAACCAAGTCTTCATACCTGAAAAATGTCCCCACTACGTGGGTGAGTAACATAAAGCTACTCGTAGGAGATGAGCATGTATCAACCTAGCATTTTGCAATTTCATTACCTTAAGGTGAAACATGTCAAAGGGGCTCATGTCACCTAACTTCTATGTCAAAGTGAGACTCAGGGCGCATCCTAAGCTATCATGGAGCATAAGCAATAAGAATTATGATACATATACACATATGAAATAAGTCAAGTTTGGGATAATCCAAAGAACACGATAAGAATTATACACAGAATCAAGAATAAGGCATAATATCTATGTAAGTATACAAGGATGGAACATTCCATATAACATGACAATAAGTATGCTCGGACATATGTTAACAAGAATTACATTATCGATGCAATTAACATGACAAGGAGTATACTTGAAATCACGAATGGGGCATAATATCTATGTTCCAATTGAATCTATAGGATCAATCCTAAACTACATTAGAACATCAAAACACAAATTACAATTTCAATGCCATCTAACCAACATTAGAACTTCTAATACAACGCGTAAGTCATGATTTCTCTAAGTTAACATCTTGCAACTTAAAATGGGAAATTAACAAAGAAACAACAAGTCACAACATCATCTAGTTATCAACTTGAAATGAAACGTGAAATCAAATAAAGTGGATACTTGGACGTCACGCCGGATCAAACCGACAATGTGGTTACTTTAGGGTTAATAGCCCATGGGTAACCTCCCTATGTGCGCACTAGACTATATAGAGGGACTATCCCCCGTACTAGAACCACGTCCTAGCCGTAGCCAAACAACGACATCCCCAAGTTTCCAAAATCAACAAGTTGTGCAATAACGTATATATCAGCATGTATATACAAGATAATCAACTATCTACCATGCACAATCAAATTTGAAAACCTATACAATACATGCTCTAAGTCCACAACTAATATGATATGATAGATGTCGAATCTTCAGTGTGCGATTCGTTACACGCTATGCATGAAAGATGTTAAATACGAAGTGTGCAAATCATTACATAAGGCAACAATATATTCAATAAGGAAAACATATTCTCATGAGTACAAACATAGCAATTATGTTATCCAATGCTTAAAACATAACCAAATGAATATACAACAAGTCCAAGTCCATGATTTGAATATAGGAACCACTTCTAAAACACATCTAGATTATGGAGTAAATTGATAGAATTTAAATAGATAAACACAATTAAATTCTCTAGATTCTGATTCAATTCCAAATAACCTCAATTTAATACATATTAAAGGACATGGCATGGTCATCACCTATATCCATTCTAAAACTCAATTAGGTTGTTAGAACAACAAAATAAAACTTTAATTAAATCATGCTAATTTAAATCCCAAGGTTCTAAAACAACTTCTAATAGTCCTAAATTAATATATGCTAGTAAACAAGTCATGATCAATACAATTATCAAGTTAAAAACTTAATTAAGCTAAGGGGACCATTAAATAGATTTTAATTAATTCTTTTAATTAAATTCCTAGATTTTCAAACTTAACCAAATGCTCTCAATTTAACATATCTTAGAGAACATGCCAAGGACTAATGTAATATCACATTACAAGTTTATTTCATTCAATTTACGACCATGTGGATTAAACTTTCACTAAAGTTAAATATAAAATAAAAGTTGCAATTCTCATGTAATTAATCCCAATTTAATATACGTGAACAACCATACCAAAGCCTAATTTTCTAGCATACCACAAATCAATTCCAAGTATATCACCATGAGGATTAAATCTTAAACAAGGAAATTAATTAAATGAAAGGTTTCAAAACCTCACCGAATATTCTAAATCAAATATATGTGAAGCTATATGGCATATAGATCAAGAATATCAAGTCGGAATTCAAATGGAGTGAATAGTGCACTCGGGGCAAATTAATTAATCAAGTTAATTAATAATTACTAATTTTTCAAAATAATTCCGATTTCTCTCAATTTAATCTATGTTGAAGAGTATGCTAGGGCCTAATATAATATGCTAACACATATTGATTTCAAGCTAGTTAAGGCCATGTGAATTAATCTTGCACCTAAGATAAATATTAAATAAAAGCTTTAGTACTTATTTAAATGCTTTAATTTTACTACACGACAATGACCATATCATGGGGCAATATAATATCATACTACATGTTTAAACCAAGTCACGAGCAACCGGGAAAATTAGATCCCGTACAAGAAAAATAAATAATAAAATCTCTAGATTTTATATTTAATCATGCAAACAAGTAGTATAAGCATCACAAGCATGCTATATAACAAGAATTTAAACCTAGAACATCCCCTACCTCAATTTGAGATGAAAATCTCAAATCCCCACTGAAACAAAAGTGCTCCGAATCCGACGATACCGAGAGGTTTTGTCGGGGACAACACTGTGAACAAGAATCCGCAAGAAGCCCCATGAAAATCCCAACTTGACTCCAAACCCGAACTCAAAAAATCGTCGGAAATGGATTCTAATAAGGGCATAAGATGCGCGGCGTCAAGACAAACATTAAACGTTAAGGCCGAAGACTTTTCATAAAAAAAAAGTGAACTAAAAGAGGAGAGAGAATATGGAAGCCATGGAAGGCTGTGGGATCTGGTCCAGAACGTGTGGGGAAGAAGAGGAAAATTATGTTTTAATTTTTCAAAGTCCCTATTTATAGAAAATCACAAAAAATACCCCGAAAGGGCCCCGCCGGGTCTGGAAAAGTGGATTTTGAGCAGACGCGCTCAAATGGCAAAACTCCATAACGAAAAAGATTCAAAATGAGAAAATATGAATAACGGAAGAAATAACGTCAAAAACTGAGTCCCGAGCAGAAAGTTATGCCCCGAACAAGTTCGGCGGCAACCAAGTCCAAAAACTCTAAAACTGGAGAAAAACGACCAGAACGGAATTCTAAGAGGCCACGACTCGACGAAATGTGAAAATGAATCCCGTATGAAGATCCAGGCTCCAGACGAGACATTTTGCAATAACTTTCGTTAATTGCACAATGACCCCTACAAAAAGGGTTAACTGCGAAACTGCCCCAAAATGAAAATATCTTCCAAAAGATATTTTCTTAGATATCCCTGAAATAAAATATTTTCAAAAGATATTTACGAAAAATACCCCAAGAAATGAAAAAGATTCTAAAGAATTGTGCATCCATGCCCTTGTGGGCACCGGGAGCAACCAGAGTACTTTTTTGCAAAAGTAAAGATATGTATTTCGAGAAAACCACTCAAGATGAAGGCATGTGAAGTGAAAAACCAACTCCGAGCATGAGAAGTGAGGTTGTGCCAAAAACTGACAAACAGAGATAAGACGGAATAGGGAAAAGGACGAAATAGCGCATAGTGTCGAAAAACGAAAATGCAAAAATGACTCGGTCCTCAAAGGAAGTTGTCAATTCACATGAAAGAGTCTCAGAAACCAATTCTGAGCACTCGAGATGACATTAAGCAACACGAAACAGAGCTCAGAAAAGAAAATTAAATGAAAAAAATTCATTCGTAAAATTTCAGGAAAAAAGAAAGGGAGGCAAATGACCGGGTCGTTACAAATTGTACAATGACCCCTCCAAAAAGTGAAAACTGCACTAATGCCCAGAATGAAAATATCTCCCAAAAATATTTTCTTAAAAACCCCTGAAATAAAATATATTTAAAAGATATTTATGAAAAACACCCCAAGAAAAGAAAAAGATTCTGAAAAACTATGCATCCATGCCCCTATGGACACCGGGAGCAACCAGAGTTGAGGTTATGCCAACAAAGTGACAAACGGGGAAAAGATAAAATAGGGAAAATGACGAAAAATGAATAGTGTCGAAAAACAAAAAATATGGGAATGATTGGTCCTCAAAGGAAGTTGTCAATCCAAAGAAAAGAGTCTTAGAAACCATTTCTGAACACTTGAGACGACACTAAGTGATGAGAAACCAAACACCGAAAGGAAAAGACAATGGAAAAAAATTTATCCGTAAAATTTAAGGAAAAAGGAAAGGAAGAAAATGACCGGGTCATTATAACTTACCCTCCTTAAAGGGATTTCGTCCCCAAAATCAGGAACAGACAAAAGAGAACCGAACAAGATCAAACCAAAGAACAGACCATAAGGTGCGAAAGGACAACTCCAAAAGCCTGAAGGTCATTCGAAGGAACGCAAAACCAAGAATTGGTTGACACCTCCCGAACGAATCGACATATCAACCCAATGTCAATCATCGGGAGAATCCTGAGATAACGACAAGCCGAATCAAGGCAGATGGCTAAGAATGATATGGCAGTAAGAATAATGACTAGAACCCGCCTACACTTACTCGTCAGTAAGGTAGCATGACAGCATAAGGCACTAGTTCATAACATACCCTCAACAGATCAACTCAGAAAGAAACTTTTCAATACAAAAGACATCAATGTCGAGAATGATCATTACCAAAAGCACTACAAAAACCAGGCATCTGCGAGAGTTGGGATAGCTAATCCCAAAACTCTAACAACAATGTCACTGGTGTCGTTACGCTTAAGGCCTTAGATCCCTAATGCTGGTGTACTAACAACCCCCACATCTAAAAATGCAACAACAACAATACCAGTCCCGAATCTATAGCTTGACAAATCTGTGCCCTCAAGCCAATGGATCGGACCCACAAAACTAAAAACCTAAGCACAAATCTGAAGTAGACCTACCGTAAGGCTACATACAGAAGACAAAACATTGAGTCAAAATCCCTATCATGGGCAACTAAAACCTCAAAACATAAGTCTACTACGTAGCTCACTCATGACAATCCTGACATCCAAGGTCACAAAAACCCAACATAAGTGCAGGAAAGATGAAACAATATACTAAATACTCACATAATATATGCTCTTAAAATTTAAATAACATAAATAAAATAATATCATAGTACTAAGCACAGTGCACATAAGGTAAACCAAATAAACCACCTATCATATAGAGGTTAAACAAATAACAACATGCTATACACCACCAACGGCACAAACATAGTAAGTAGATACAGTATAAGCAACGTATCATATACATCCGCACATGGACTACCACATAGTCATAAATCCTAAACATGTTTATAAGGTATACCCGAAAATAATGGAGCTCATAAACATGTAAAAGTGATAATACAAATGGCAAGTTCGTAAAATCAATAGAAATGAATGGAATGCCTCTCAAAAGACAGCACGCAAAAAAGCAACACAAAACTTGGATGAGTCCAATCTCTCATTACAAGGAAATGAACCATCCCTCAAACCAAGATGCCAACGAGCTCTATAGGAACTCTACAGGATTTTACCAGAACCCTAATGTATTGCCCTAAGTCTCCAAGGACCAGGGAGAGCAATTAATTGCGCCAGTGCAATTAATTACACGGAACCACTCACATCCTAACTGTAGCTTGTAAGAGCTAACCAAGGCAACACAAGAAAGATTCTAAGTGAACACACCCATCCAAATCCTGAAACCATCGTTCTAAGAAGGCAAGACACAAGAACCTCGTCCTGAGGCTCACAAACCAACTTCCTAACTCCTAAGGGAAGGATTCGAGTCAGTCCTGACTCATTGTCCCATGACGCTAAAAACAAAGACCTCCATGACATTAATGACGTCAAGACCATTACGAAGTCCTAAGAGATGACACCGACACCTCTAACACAACCATGACTATATCACAAAAAGATAAAAGAAAATGAGATGAAATGGTGTCTCCGTGGCCTACGTTTCATTTCGCTAGACGGAGACTACAACTCTACATTCACATGAGCCCTAACGAGAAGACTCTCTGTGAGTCAAAACTATGACGCTATATGCGTAAAAAGGAAACGAGATCAATAATAACATGAGTTATTATGATCGAATGCAACTCACACTTTGAATGCATCAAATAAGTAGCATATCAATGTATGCAACATACAGTTATGCTAAAGCAATTAAAAAAAGTAGTTTAAAGGGCTAAGTACTTTAAGAAATAAGTATACATGTCAAATAAAGATGTTCTTAACCACATAGGCATACAAGCATAGAGACATGTTATAATACCGAGCGTGTTATCAAGAAACACGTAAACATGTTATCATAAAGCATGTGAACATATCAAGGCAAATCAACAAAAGCATGAAATGCACCCAAAACCCGTTGTCCAAGGTATTCAAACCTAGGAACTCTGATACCACCTGTGACGGCCCTGGTTTTTAGGCCAGCGCGTTTTGTGATGAACCGAACGTAGATCAGATAACGAATCTAGAATGCGGAAGCAAGAAACAAGACAACGGTCTTCTAAGGTGCAACACACCTCTAATACACTTTGATGACCTTCCATGAGGTTGTGGAACTTAATGAGAACTGACGCGGAAGTAAAAGATCGAAAATATGACAAATAAGCCCCCATGGGCAAAATAGTTATTTTACATGGAAATGACGTCTCTAGAATGTATATTATTCTTGAGAAAATCCATTACTTCTCGTGAAGTCACGAAACTCAAAAGAAAGTAGCGAAAGTGAATTACAAGAAAACTGAACAAAAATAGTGCAAGGGCAAAATGGTCATTTCTGAACAATATAAATCGGGTGCTACTGAGCACACCACTAGGAAGACAGCAAAAAATTAATCAAGTTAGACTCAAGAATCACTTGATTCGGAGTCCGAATGGAAGAGAAAAGTCAAAACAAAGTTTTGACGTCGCCGCGGCCGTGAATAGTAACTTGGGCAAAATGCTAAAATTCGTGTGCCGTTTTGAGGCACTAGACGACGTTTTATGGAAAAACATGAAGAAGAAACCCCCCTTAAAATAATTTTTCCAAGCTAACCATGTTGAAATAAAATTTTATTTTTGACGTGAAATTTCCAAAATGCCCTTACAACAAACTTTTTCAAATAGTGCAGATGTGCATAGGAAATCAGATTTGACGCGGGGTTTTCGGGTCCGAGATGACATTTTCAAGAAAAAAATGAAGAAGAAACCCCCCCTAAAATTGAGTTTTCTACTCGACTATATGAAAGGAAAAGAAAAAAACATACTAAAAAATTCCCAAAATGCCCCTAGATCAGAACTGGACAAGAGGACAAAAGTTGTTACAGTAACTGTTCTAATCTGAGAGTAGAAACGGGCTATCAAACGAATTTGTCTGGAAAAACACAGAAAAGAAACCCCTCCCGAAATCAAATTTTCTACCCGATAACATACAAGAAAATGAAAAAAACTCACTGTAAAATGACCGAAATGCCCCTCCATGAAATCAGGCCATGGGGGTTAAAAAGCTATAAAAATACAAACTGAATGCTGAACTTTGCGAGGGATTTCCGGTACCAAGATGACATTTTCTGGAAAAACACGAAGAAGAAACCCCCCTAAAATCACATTTTCTAAGCGACCATGTGAAGACTGGAATTCATTTCTCGAAGAAAAATCCCAAAATACCCTAAAATCAGATTATGCAAAAAATGTCAAAAGTAAATCAATAGGAAGCTGAAATCACCAAGGATGAGGTTTTTCTTGAAAACGATCATGCACGCAAACGTAACTTACCCATTAGGACGTGCTACAATGGTCCACGGTTTAAAAATATCGTTGATGCAAAATTCGACCCCCCCCACGGCCAAAAAAGCAAAAATGAACTAGAAATGGAGAATTTGAAAATTAAAATTAACAAATGATTTCAAATTACCGTTTGACCCTTGGCCACACTTCATGCATATTAAGTAGGTCCTAATGAATGTGCTCGTGCACACTTTGCATCACCCGATTTGAAAATGAACCCTTAAAGGCTCGAATTTTACTATTTTAGCTCAAAATGCGAAGTATGAAACTAAAATGCAAAAATGAAAACAAAATGGTGATTGGCCCTTGGCCACACCTCATACATATTAAATGAATCCTAGATAATGAATTTCATACCCGATGCACACTCCGGTGCAAAAATGTCATGCTAAAATCCTAAATTCTCATATATTCTCATTAGAGGCAAGATTTCAACATTTATGAATATACATGAATTTCAAATATGGTTTGGCCCTTGACCACATATCATATACATAAAATGAGAATCAAAAAGTGTGCTTAGGCACACATTACAAGTTTAGATTCAAATATACACATTTGACAAATAAGGCTACAAATGGCTTTTCAAGCCAACCTTTACAAGAATGGAACCTTCAAGTCCACAAATTGTCAAAGCATAATGAGAATCTTGATTCCTGTACCTCAAAAATGTCCTCATTATGTGGGTGAGTAACATAAAGCTACTCGTAGGAAATGAGCATGCATCGACCTAGCATTTTACAATATTATCACCTTAAGGTACATGTCAAAGGGGCTCATACCACCTAACGTCTATGTCAAGATGAGACTCAGGCAACATCCTAAGCTACCTTAGATCATTTCTAGCATAAATCACATCATCCATGCAATTTCATCAACATAAAAACATGCTATACCACGCAACAAGATATAGATTCTCAAAGTCATCAACTTGAAATCTAAAACACGAAAATAACTAAAGTAGGTCATGCCACCTAACGTCTATGTTCCAAATGAATCTATAGGGTCATTCCTAAGTTACATTTGAACAATATAGCATAGATGTTCTTAACAACATCAAAAACCTGTAATGATTCATTAGAAATCATAATGCCTGAATGTACTTAACAACATCAAAACCTGCAATGATTCATTAGAAATCATAATGTCTGAATGTACTTAACAACATTAAATTATCAATAACCAAAACCAAAAGTCACAATTAGACATTGGTTGCCAACTTGGAATTTAGTGCGAAATCAAGTAGTGGAAGACTTAGACATCAAAACCTGGATAAAGCCAAGACCTATGGTTATTCCGGGCATTAACCCGCTAGGAATACCAACCTACCTCCATTTGAGATGAAAAATCAAATCCCAACCGAAAGAAAAGTGCTCCTAATCCGATGATACTCCTAGGTTATGTCGGGGACAACACGGTGAACAAGAATCCCAAGGAAGCCCCATGAAAATCACAACTTGATTTCAAACCCAAACTCACAAAATAGTCAGAAATGGGTTCTAATAAGGGGGAAAGGTAGAGCACGACGAGGCCTACGATAAACGTTAAGGCGGAAGACTTTTTACAAAGGCATGCAAGTGGAGAAGAAGAAAGAAAGGTGGCAACCCCTTGGGCTGCCATGGTTGCCAGCCATGAAGTGGAGAAGAAGGCTGAAAAGTTAACTTTTTAAATTAGGGCAACCTATTTATAGAAATCTCAAAAAGTGCCCTGAAAGGGCCCCGCCGGGTTTGGAAAAGTAGAATTTGAGCAGACGAGCTCAAATGGCAAAACTTCGTGAACGAGAAATGAGAAAATATGAACAGTGGAAGAAACAGCATCAAAAACAGAGTTCCGAGCAGAGAGATATGCCCCAAACAAATTTGGCAGCAATCGGGACCAGAAACCCTGAAACTGGAGAAAAATGACCAGAAGAGAGTTCTCAGAGTACGCGACTTGACAAAAAGTGAAAATGAATCCTGTACGACGATCCAGGCTTAAAATAAGGCATTTAGCAATAACTTTCATTAATTGCACAATGGCCCCTTCAAAAAGTGAAAACTGCACTAATGGCCCAGAATGAAAATATCTCCCAAAAATATTTTCTTAAAAACCCCTAAAATAAAATATCTTCAAAAGATATTTACGAAAAACACCGTAAGAAAAGAAAAAGATTCTGAAAAAACCAACTCCGAACACAAAAAGTAAGGTTATGCCAACAAAGTGACAAACAGGGAAAAGACAAAATAGGGAAAAAGGACGAAAAATGAATAATGTCGAAAAACGAAAAATGTAGGAATGACTCGGTCCTCAAAGGAAGTTGTCAATCCAAAGAAAAGAGTCTCAGAAACCATTTCTGAATACTCAAGACGACACTAAGTGATGAGAAACCAAACACCGAAAGGAAAAGACAACGAAAAAAATTTATCCGTAAAATTTGAGGAAAAAAGAAAGGAAGAAAATGACCGAGTCATTACAAAAATAAACAAAGTAAAGGGATTAAGATTATAAGAATAAATACTTAGGGATTGACTTCATCACGAACCTCATACTATGGTCAACTGTTCAACATTGGGATTTCAACAGTTATGTATCATAAGGAATTAAACTCGATAACATTCATTTAATTCAGATTTAAAGAAAAATATTTCATGAATTTCAATTAATAATAACCTATCTTCGGTTGACATGAATTATCTACCTACCTACTTCTAACTAATGTTGTAGTATGACTCGTCTTCGCTAGATATAGACTATCAAAACATTCATTCACAAAAAACGTTTGAACATTATTGCATAATCTTCATTCTTATGTCCTAGAGGCATCCACCAATACCGTCCAGTAAGAATGGGTTGAGAACAATTAAATCTAAGAAAAGATATTAATCATTCAAAACCCATTATTTCATTAAAACACCAACTGATTTGTAATCAGTTGCTCATAATTATGCAATCAAGATACATAAACATATAAATTCCCAAAATATAGAACAATCAAACCATAATATTCGGATTCGGGTTACATCAATGCCCTAAGATGGAGTTTAGCTACGCATGGAGAGGAAAGATGTCTTCGTTGATGTTGTAGAAGCCATCTCTATGGACCACTAAAAACTCCTTTGGATCTTCTTCTTCAAAACCCTAAAAGCCACCACTAAATCAGAGAATAATAACTAGGAAAAGAGATATATGATCTATGGCCTTGTGCCTTATTTTATAGAAGAATTAACTTCTAATAAGAGTTGGATGGGCTTTTAGGTCTTCTGGGGTAATCTGGGCCCATCTGGTATGAAGTATGACTGAATTAGATCAAATCCCGCAACTTATTATTCTGACTTGGCATCAAGAGCTCGAGCTTAGAAGATTGAGCTCAAGCTTTCAGGCATGGGCTCGAGCTTTTTAAGCAGAGCTCGAGCTTTTTAGAACATGGCTTGAGCTTTATGGAATGGTGCTCGAGCTTCAGTTCTATACTTCGCTAAATTTCTTCAAATATTTTTCGAAGCATCTTTTCCATCAACACTTAGAATATTTTTGGGTTTTGTCTTCAACAGTGATTGATCCCCTTTGATGGTGCTCGAGCCTTAGCTCTTGGGCTCAAGCTTTTCGGCTCAGGGCTCGAGCCCTTTGTAAAGGTGCTCGATCCCTTTAGGTCTGGCATGAGGCCCTGGGACTTGGATCAAATTTTCATATTCCGACGCATCATGGGCTCAAGCTTTTAGGCAAAGGCTAGAGCACCCTCAAGTTGAGCTCGAGCTCTTGAGATCAAGGCTCGAGCTTTATTGCCTTAGTTTAATTTCTTGTTTCTTTCTGCTGAGCTCGAGCCTTGGAACAGAGGCTCGAGCCTTGGTATTAAACTTTTCCAAATTTCACCATTTTAACTGTCAGCTTGATTCGAATGACCGGCAACGACTCTATGCAACTCCAAAGGTCTTATATTCAATGAGTGTCTATAAGCTTTGATATTGGTCTTTTCATCTTAAAGTCTCAGTTTTAACCGTTTCTTTGGGAAAGTACCTACAAACACAAAATAAACATAAATCAGTCCAAAACTGGATAAAATTATCACTTAAGGTCTTAATGTATGTATATTTAGGGGCTCGAATATGCAATATTCAGCGCTCATCACATCGCCAAACTTGCATATTGCTAGTCCCTTAGCAATACAGAACTAAAAAGCCGCTTTCGTGGGAATCATGGTTGCATTTAGCTTATGCAACAAGCCGTTAAACCCCTAGGTTACCCCTATTGGACGAGTTGTAGTCTCGTGAGGGTTTTCAGAGAAGGTATCCACAAACTTATCAGATTAGTGCCTTAATTGCATAGTAAGCTCATTTGAACCTGTTTTCATATCATAGTGTCCCAACAATGCATTAGTCATTCAAATACAATAGGTATAATAAACTATATCAATCAGGAAAATTTTTAAACTTTAGATCTCAATTTAGTAACCATGGTTCCCACATGTCAGTTTAATCACTTATTCAATAGTCTCAATCTCCAAAATCCTTTTTAGAAGTGAACTTACAGTTTTAAACATATGGCTTACTATCCATACTTATATCTATTCCATGTTATACCTCAATTCCCAAATAAACTTTTCAAATTCCAATCCCCAAGGTATTTTTCCTAATTTTCTATAGGTATGCTTTTTTCTATTCATCACTTATTTTTTTCAACAATATTTTTTTCAAATGGGTATTGTGCAATGCTCAGGTCTATTAAGCTTTCTAAATCACTCATGTAATGAACTTTCAGCCAATGACTCTCAAACTAGATGGTTTTAGGGCATTAGATGTTAGAACACACCCCTAAGGACTTAATTGCTCAAGCAATCTAGGTACAGATGTGACAACCCTAGATTTTACAAACTCAGTGTGTCCTATGATGATCCGAAACGGATCCAAAATGCGGAAGCTAAACATAAACAAGTCTCTGAGATGTACGTTATCCCCGAGACACAAGAATGGCCTTTTGAGGAGTTTCGAGATTCAATAGAAGAAAAACAGAGACAAGGGTATCAAAACCCTATAAGAAGAGGACCAAAGGGTAAAGTGGTCATTTTTACCCTAAGAGGAAAAAATTTAACTTCCAATAAGTCAAATGAGATCAAAAATATCTAAAAACATCCTTTGGTAACCTCACATGAAGTCCCAAGGTCAAAAGGAGATAAATCCCAAATGAACCATATTCCTGTTTGAACCAAATTCTGATACCCTCTCACTAAAATGAGGATATCTCGAGTTAGGAGAAAAATTTTAAACTAAAATTAGTACCATTGGAAAGCTTACTTCAACGCGGTCTGTTTAGACTCAAGAACGGACTAATTTGGAGTTAAAACGAAAGAGTTATGACAGTTTAAAGTTGGAAGACCAAGCCTAAACATAAAAAAAAAAAAAAAAAGTTCTGGGGACCCTGAACTAGTTCAACATGGGTAGAGTGCCCACGTTGGACCGAAATTGACCCTTAAACCAGTTCATCTTTCTCTGAACTGGTTCCACCAACCCAGGCAGTGGAAAATCAGCAGAAAACCCCAAAAATGGAATCGACGCGGGGTTTTCGAGAGTAAGACGACAGTTTTTGGAAAAATGCTGTTAAGAACCCCCCTCTAAAATCACATTTTCTTAGTGACCATGTTAAGGCCAGAATTTATTTCTCAAAGGAAAAATCCCAAAATGCCCCTAAACCAGATTATGCAAGAAAAATGTGAAATGAGTCCATAGGAGGTTCATTTTACCAAGGAAAAGGTTTTGCCCAGAAACAACCATGAATGTAGACTTAACTTACCTATTAGGACGCACTACAATGATCAACGGCTTAAAAATACCGCCGATGCAAAATATGACCTATCCAAACCCCAATGCGTGAAAAATGCCCTTTAAAGGCAAAAAATGCAACAACCGGACCTAAATGCAATCAAAAGACCATTTGGTCCCTGGCTGCACTTCATGCATATTAAATGATTTCTAGTGGATGTGCTTATGCAAACTTTGCACACCCGATTTGAGAATGGACCACTAAAACCTCACATTTTTCTATTTTTGCCTAAAAATGCAATATATGAAACCAAGATGCAAAATGAAAACGAAATGGTGTTTGGCCCTTGGCCACACCACATACATATTAAATTTATCCCAAATAACAAATTACATACTCAATGCACACTCTGGTACAAAAATGACATGCTAAAACCATTGATTTTCATATTATCCACATTAAAGGCAAAATTCTACATTTATGCATATACATGGATTTCAAACGAAGTTTGGCCCTTGGCCACATATCTTATACATCAAATACGTGTTAAAAAGTGTACTTATTTACACATTACATGTTCCAAGGTAAAAATGACATTTTTGGCCTAACTATGCATTATAACTTGAAAAGGCAAAACGATGCATATTAACACTGGCATGCTCGTTAAAATACATCAAATCACAACAAAATATAAAAGGTGACTTAGGGATGTTGTGCATCCTAAACCAAGGTATCCTTACCTGAAAAATAACCCAACAACTTAGGGTGAGTAAACAAGTTACTCGTAGGGAGAAGCGTATGCGTATACCCTAAAGTTTCAAATGCCATGCAAGTTCAACATAGATTGTCACAAGGGATCATTCCTCCTAACGTCTATGTTCTAAGGTGAACTAGGGGATCATCTCAAGCTACGTTAGCAATTGAAATGGAAGACAACATACAAGTACACATGCTCAAGTATACAAAACAATGTTGAAACACAATGCACAACATATAAGCATACACTTACAAGTATACTAAACCCTATTAAAACGAGATATGCAATATCTAAGCATACATACACAAGTATACAATTAATATGGAGAACCTCGTAAATCAAGTATACAAGTAAAAGTATACTAAGCTAAATAAAACACGCACAAGACAAGTATACACGGTACAAGTATACTAGGCTATCTTTAAACTACATCATCAATATACAAGTATACATGCTAGGTACACTAAATAATATGAAGCTAAATATTCAATATAAGCAAGTATACGTCCACAAGTACACAAATCAATATTGAAACGGAATGCAATATATATATATATATATATATATATATATATATATATATTTTAAACACGCGGAACGAGTATACAAGTTCAATACACAAAATGAGATTTACACAAACGAAGCAATTATACAAGTTCAAGTATACTAAATGAGATTTAAATATGTAAGGCAAGTGCCAATTCACAAGCTACAAGTAATCCATGATTAACTACTTGGGATTTAATACGAAATCAAATAGTAGAAAGACTAGGATACGTGGTCACAGACCAAGCAAGTTATTCTGGACAATTACGACTCAAAAGGTACTACCTAGTGCGTGCGTGTATAAGTTATTCTAGGCAATTACGACCCACAAGGTACTACCTATTGTGCACTTTATATGACTTAGGAAACTCTTGTTTCCGTACTAGAGCCAAACTCTAGCCATCATATATATATTTTCCTTACAAGCCTTCCAAAATCAATAAGTTCAAAACTTATGCAAAATCAATAAGTTAAACGTAACCTATACAAAATCAAATAATGCACAAAAACCATCTTCTATGCACAAGTAAGGTTGAATCCACACAAACCATGTCCTAGAATTCAAGTCTAAATGGCATATGACATGTCAAGCCCTCAATATGCAATTTATATATAAAATAAGAATATTTTACAACAATTGAGCTAAATTACCATCCTAAGCCACAAGTACTAAATAAGCTACAATTTAGTAACTAGTTTTCAAGGTAATCAATTGTAATATTCTAAACAAGCTATATACTTACGCAAGATATTATTAAACAAGCTTTGCAAGATAATGATATCCTATATCATGCTAAGTCCAATTACCATTTTAAGAGGCCACAAGTACTAATTCTACGCAAGTCTAGTAACATGCTCACAAGATAACCAAATGTACTACATTTCAAGAGATTATTATCCTAACATGAAAAGTCTCTAAAATCAATAATTTGGTAAATGAAACAATTTACATACGGCAAGATATATTTGCTTCCAAGGCTTTGAATTATCAATTAAGATATACAATGCCTATATCCTATAATTCCTTAAGCTACTAAATACATGATATCTTTACACACTATATATATATAAGCTAAGCATACCTCTAAATCATGAATTTAGCTACACAATATATATATAGACTATAATTTGGCAAGCTATACATATATATATACACCAAACATGCTATTAATCATTAAACCCTAAATCATTTCAAAGGATTTCTATCTATACATAAGACTATGATTAAACAAGCATGTAAACAATATATATTAAGCTCCAAAAACACCTAAATACTTAGGAAATAAATATACAATAACCCCTACCTCAATTTGAGATGAAATCTCAAATCACACAAAATCGGAACCGCTCCAAATCCGACGCCACTTCGGGGTTTTGTCGGGGACAACAAGGTGAACATTAAACTCTTAAGAGGCAACATCTAAATCCAAACTTGGCTTTAAACCTGAACTCGCCAAAATGGCCAAAACGATATTCTAATTGGTTGGAATCGAAGGCTTCGCCAAGGCCGACATTAAAGCCTTAGTCGTCGACGAAAATATCCAAGGGGAAGGAGCTAAAAAGAGGGAAAGAAGAGTGGCATCCATGACTGCCATGGTTGGCTGGCCAAGGAAAAGAGATGAGAGGTTTGACTTTTCTCTCTTTTACCCCTTATTTATAGAAATCTCAAAAAGAGCCCTGAACGGGGTCCCGCCTGGCCCGAAAAAGTGAAATTTGAGCAGACGCACTCAAACGGCAAAACACCGTGAACAAAAAAGAACCGAAATGAGAAAAAATGAACAATAGAAGAAACAACGTCAAAAACTGAATCCTGAGTAGAGAGCTATGCCCCTAACAAGTTTGGCTGCAACCGAAGTCAAAAATCCAAAAACTGGGGAGATTGACCGCAAGACAATTCTAAGAGTACACGACTCGACGAAATGTGAAAATGAATCCTGTACGGGGATCCAAGCCCCAAGGAGACACTTTGCAATTAATTTTCATCAATTACACAAAGGCCCCTACACAAAAGGATAACTGTGCAAGTGACCCAAATGAAAATATCTTCTAAAAGATATTTTCTTAAAAACCCCAAAATCAAAATATCTCCAAAAAAATATTTATGAAAAACACCCTAAGAAGTAAAAACGTTTTTGAAGAATCTTTTCATCCACGCCCTTGCGGAAAAAAAGAAATAACTGGCGAGCTTTTCTCCAATAGTAAAGCTATGCCTTTCAAGGAAACCAACAAGAATGAAAGCACGTGAAGTTAAAAATCAACTCTGACCACAAAGAGTGAGGTTATGTGAAAGAAAATTTCAACAAAAAAAAATTAATCCGTAAAAATGGAGAAAAATGAAAGAAAGGAAAATGACTGGGTCATTACAACAGACCTAAACTTGACCTTTTTTTTTTTTTTTTTTTTTTAAATATTGGTGTATAACTTTTTTTTTTTAATTATTTATTGCGTACAAACCTTTTTTATTTTATTTTTTTATATACCTTGGTTCTCAAAATTATCAAATTCACTTGCTTATCTCAATTTAACACAAAAACAGAATAAGACTTCAAGTTTATACCCCACAGAATTCATGCAATTGTGAACATGTGCAAAGTGAAGTATTTCAGAGATCAAAATCATCAAACAGTTATCATCCTGACAAAGTGGACCACATGCCACCAACTGATTTAAAAAAATTTCAAAAATTCCCAATTAACATGAATTCGGCATACAAACCATCTTTAACCAACATTATACTTTATATGGACATCTTATCACAACAACAGATTCAAACTCATCGCTAAAATCACATGCTTTCAACTCTATCACGCAAATTGCATTTTTTAAATAGTGTAGAATTTATCAACAAACTTGCAATTATATTGCCTTACCCCTAAACTTGAATTGCACAGTGTCCTCAATGTGCAATGAGAACAATACTAGAAAAAGGGTTAGAACAATATTACAGTAGAAGTGATGAATGCCAAAGCAAACCATCAAAGCATAAGTAATTGTCAAGCAAGGTGGCACCTCCAAACTTGAATGCAAAAACCTGTCAATCAAAGCAACTAGACACCACCACATGAGAGTAAACAAAGAATGGAAGAATAAGTAATCACCTCACAATATCAAACATGAGGGATTTTTTTTTAATCATTCAAAACCTATACTAACGTATTCTAAAAATAAAAGAAAAATAAACAAATACACTAAAAACCTAGAAAGATAAAAATAAAAATAAAAATAAAATAAAAACAAACTATGGTATAAACAAACAAATGCTAAGTTTAACGTCGATAGCTCGACGTAGATACTAAGTTTAACGTCGCTAGTTCAACGGTAGGCCACTCCCTAGTTTGTATCCTATTACTTAATTGCTTGATTATCAATGATCTTTCCACTCCTCAAAGTAGTGATGGCATTAACTTACTCATGACAAGTCCTTGAATGATTAGTCTCATCAATCATATAAGTTTGCCGACTGGATTTGTAATTGGCTGACTTGGCAGGGTTCTTTCCTCAATACGAGATAGAACACTTGCCATTTACCCCATTTAAACCTCTATCTTGGCTATAGATTGGGAATGGGAATGTACTAATTGAGTGGTGGAATCAAAGTTGCTAAGTGTAGCCAAGACCTTCTCTTCAAATCCAGAGGAGTAATTAGGAGGAGGAGGATGATCTAAATTAACTTGATTCTTAAATTGAGGAGGACAATAGATGGAAGATTGATTGGAAGAATTATTTTGTTGAGGATTGGGTGAATTATGGTATTGTCTTTGAGATTGGGGAATAGTATTGCCCTGGCGTTGATTCTACCATGATATAATGGAATGATCTCTCCAGCTAGGGTTATAAGTAATGGAATTTGGATTGTAACCCGAACCGGAGAATGCAACATTGGTTTGCACTTGTGGATTTTTAAAAGATTGACCCATGAGAGGACAACTGGCAGCATAATGAGATGGACTAGCGCAGACTAAACACACCTCATTTGTCAAAGAGGAGTGCTTAGAAGAACTAAGGGCACTGACAGCTGACAAAACTTGGTCAAACTTTTGATTTAACACTTCCATATGAGTAGCAAGCTCTCTAGATTTTTCTGCTTCATAAAAAATTTTAACTTGAAGGATACCAGGGGTAGACCTAGACCTAGAGGAAGAAGCATGTTATACAAAATTTTCACTTAGGGCCTCAAACAATTCTCAAGCGTTATCTGAGCTTTTATGCAAGAAAACACCATTACTGAAAGCATCTACCATGTTCCTATGTGGATCAGCTAATCCATCATAGAAGATTTGCACCAAATGCTATTTAACAATATCATGGTGTGGACACTTTCTCAGAAGATCATTGTATCTTTCCCAAGAATCATGAAGTTGTTCACCCGGGATTTAGGAGAACGCCATGATGTCTCTTCTCATTTGTGAGGTTTTACCCACAGTATAGTACTTCTTCAAGAATTCCTATTGTATCATATCCTAAGTAGATATAGAATTAGATGGAAGGGAATGTAACCAGGTTCTTGCTTTGTCCTTGAGAGAAAATTGGAAGAGTCTCATCCTAAAACCATCATTAGAGAGAGTGGTCAACTTGGTAGTTGAACACAATTCCAAGAATTCATCTATGTGCTTATAGGGATCTTTAGTAGCAAACCCATAGAAAGTTGGAAGCATTTGGATTATAGCTGGCTTGATCTCAAAGTGGGTTGCATCAGATGTTGAAAATTGAAAGCAACAAGGGGATGTATATGATATAGGAATGTAATGATCCCTTATTTGTGGTGGTGGTGGAGCAGGTGCCACTGGCACTTGTGCTCCAGGTGCATTAGTACCATTAACCATGTTTGATTTAGAGAATTCTCCTAACAAAATTTTAGGCTAAGATCAATGGTAACAAATAAAAAGAAAATTTTCAAACGAATAAATAAATTGAAAAGAATTAACAAAAGGTTTTGAAACCATAACTTCTTTTTCTTAAGCTTTGTCGCCCTTTCTCTTTGATTCCTGTACTTGAAGAGAAAAAGAAATAAGGTGAGATATTAGAAAGTCCTATAACTATAAATTAAACTAGAACTAATCTCGAACTGAACAAATCCGTGACACAGTCCCTGGTAACGGCGCCAAAAATTGATGTGTGTTTTTATTTTATCAATAACAAATACCACTTGTAATAGAACGAATCCTTATAGGATAGGGCTATATTGAAGGTGTCGAACCTCAAGGATTATGGTGGTTTATCAAGTCTTCAATTAATTACTATTTTAATTAAGAAGGAAGATGATTTGATTTGTTGTGGTACAACAACATGAATAGAAAATAAACAAAGTAAAGGGATTTAGATAAAGTGAATGAATACTTAGGGATTGACTTCACCACGAACATCATACTATGGTCAACTATTCAACCTTGGGATTTCAATAATTATATATCATAAGGAATTAAACTCAATAACATTTGTTTAATTCAGATTTAAAGAAAGATGTTTCATGAATTTCAGTTAATAATAACATATCGTCGGTTGGCACGAATTATCTACCTACCTACTTCTAACTAATGTTGCAGTATAACTCGTCTTTTTTAGATATAGACTATGAAAACATTCATTCACAAAAAACGTTTGAACACTATTGCATAATCTCTATTCTTATATCTGATAGGCATCCATCAATGCCGTCCAGTAAGAATGGGTTGATAACAATTAAATCTAAGAAAAGGTATTAATCATTCAAAAACCATTATTTCATTAAAACACCAATTGATTCGTAATCAATCGCTTATAATTATGCAATCAAGATATATAAACATATAAATTCCTAAAGTATAGAATAATCAAACCATAATATTCAGATTCGGGTTACATTAATGCCCTAAGATGGATTTTAGCTACTCATGGAAGGGAAAGATGTCTTCATTGATGCTGTAGAAGCCATCTCCATGGACCACCAAAAACTCTTTTGGATCTTCTTCTTCAAAACCCTAAAAACTGCCACCAATTGAGAGAATAATTTTAACTAGGAAAAAAGATATATGATCTGTGGCCTTGTGCCTCCTTTTATAGATGAATTAACTTCTAATAAGGGTTGGATGGGCTTTTAGGTCTTCTGGGGTAATCTGGGCCCATATGGGATGAAGTATGGTTGAATTAGAACAAATCCCGTAACTTATAATTCTGACTTTGCAACAAGAGCTTGAGTTTAGAAGATTGAGCACGAGCTTTCAGGCACAGGCTCGAGCTTTATTGAATGGTGCTCGAGCTTCACTTCTATACTTAGCCAAATTTCTTCAAAAATTTTCCGAAATGTCTTTTCCATCAACACTTAGAATATTTTTGGGTTGTCTTCAATAGTGAATGATTCCCTTTGATGGTGCTCGAGCCTTAGCTCTTGGGCTCAAGCCCTTTGTAAAGGTGCTTGATCCCTTTAGGTTTGGCACGAGGCCATGGGACTTGAATTAACTTTTTATATTCCGACGCATCATGGGCTTGAGCATTTAGGCAAAGGTTCGAGCACCCTTAGGTTAAGCTCGAGCTCTTGAGATCAAAGCTCGAGCTTTACTACCATAGTTGAATTTGTTGTTTATTTCTGCTGAGCTCGAGCCTTAGAACAGAGGCTTGAGCCTTGGCATTAAACTCTTCCAAATTTCACCATTTTGACTCTCAGCTTGATTCAAATGATTGGTAACGACTCTGTGCAACTCCAAAGGTCTCATATTCAATGAGTGCTTACCCCTTGACACATCTATAAGCTTTGATATCAGTCTTTTCATCTTAAGGTCTCGGTTTTAACCATTTCTTTGGGAAAGTTCCTATAAACACAAAATAAACATAAATCAGTCTAAAACTAGATAAAAGTATTACTTAAGGTCTTAATGTACGCATATTTAGGGGCTCGAATATGCAATATTCAGCGCTCATCAATGGCTCTATGTAAATCTCTATACAGGCATATAAATAAAGTATGAATGAGAAGAGAAAAACATCGAATTCCAATTACACGACTCTCACTGTCAAATTTGTCTATTACTTCTGTTCTCTTACTCATAATCTTTTTGATATGTTTTCTTAAGTGTTCGAGTGTGAAAAATTGCACCTACACTTTGGTGCCATTTGTAGGAAGCGTTTACAAAAAGCCTTTTCACTATCACTTGCATATGACATCGCTCCGGGATGGCGATAGGATCAGATGATGTAGGAGCATAACAACAGGAAATCATTCAGAAGATGCGTGAAAAGATGCAAATGTAGTTTGACGTCCTTCGGCAAGCTAATGCAGCTAGTACCGAGCAGATCAATGCACTGAAACAAGCTAATAAAGCCACAACATAACGCAAATCAATGCTCTGCATCAGGAAAATAAAGGACTTTGAGTTAACGCTTGGCAAAGTGATCCGTCGATCACCCCACATCCCGAGCGCCAGAACGAGCCAGCAGATCCACCCTTGGTGCTCGGACTCAATAACCCTCCTCTGTAGCAGAGGGTTCCACGGCAGCCACTCAACGTCAAAAATGACATTTTGGATCGAAATGATGCTAAAGAAACAGTAAGCTACTCCTGAATCCTGGGAAACTCCACGATAGGAGGACCTCGAACCACCAAGGTCCTAGCCTCAGAAGATCATGCTGAGTTAGGAAAAAGAGATGCATGAGTCCCAGTTGGCGATCAGCAATCACTAAGGAATGATTTCATCACTAAATTTCGAAGGGAAATGGATGAACGTATCAAAGGGTTGAAGGCCCAAACACCCGAGGACATGGCGAGAGAGTTCACCACCTCTATAGTCAAAACTCCCTTTACGGATGAAATAGAATAGGTTGCAAGGCCCAAAAAGTTCACGATGTCGAAGTTTATTAAGTTCAATGGAACTGGAAACCCCCTATAGCATCTTGATCTTTACACTCAGGAGAGAACCCTAGAGGCGCAAAATGATCCATTCATGTGCAAAATATTTTGTCTAGTTTGACAAGAGTAGCCCTGGAATGGTTCAAAAACTGGCCATGCAAATCAATCTCAAACTTCAAGAAATTGTGTATTGTATTCTTAGCCTAGTACTGCAGAAATAAGAAATAGAAAAAGACCATTGCCAGTCTTTTCATAATTCGGCAAATGAAAGGGGAAGGCCTACAAACCTTTCTTACTCGGTTCAACATGAAATCCTCAGGCATCCTGGATTGCAACCAGGATACTACCATAAAAGCATTCAAAATAGCCATAGTACAAGGTACACACTTTCATTCTTCGCTAGTGAAAAAGACTCCAGCTAACATGTCGGAGTTAAATTCAATAGCGCAACATGACATCAAACTCGAAGAGAATGAAACGATAAGGTAGCAAAGAGCGATTCTGGTTATGATGGAAAGCTGATCGAAGGAACGCCCGAGCACCTCAAGAGCCTAATGGGAATCCCCAAGCATTAAAGAAAAAGCTCCTGAGAAAAAATCTTAAATAGCTGAGAAGGTAACACCTCTCAAAGTAACACTGACAAAATTGTATTAGGAGACTAAGGGTAGGAACATTTTTCAAATCCCTCCACCAATTAGACAGCCCAATGGAACAGAGGGACCAAAGTAAGCACTGTGCATTCCATAGTGATTTTGGGCACCTAACCAATTGTTGCAGGAGTTTGAGAAGATAGGCGGAGGCATTAATAACCAAAGGGGAATTAGCTGATTATCTAGCTAACTCAGGCCAGCAGAGACAGTCTGAGCGAGCCAGACTAGCCCTAAGGATGCAGCAGATAATTAACCTATTCGGGTTATCAATATGATCCATGGCCACCTGAAAGAGGACGAACAACCATAAAATTCCTATATGATTCAACTCAAGTAAGCACATAAACTATGAAGGGTAGGTGAGATCAATGTGGTCGAATGTAGGATGAGCTCTGCACAGCTTTCCTTCCATGAAAGAGACCTCAAGAGAGTATAGCATCCACTAGTGATTAGCCTACTAGCAGCAAATTGCTTAGTCAGGCGTTTGCTCATTAATCCTAGTAGCAGTGCCAATATCATAACAAAATAGACATTCGACCAACTAAAACTGGCCTTAGATCAGGTCCACCCCACCGGAAACCCCTTGGTACGGTTTGGTAGAAGAAGGGTAGAGCCCATAGGCGTAATCACGCTATCAATCACTACGGCCAAAAGAACTTTGAAGGAAAACTTTGTGATTGTAGACATCCACCCAACCTATAACCTGTTAATGGGTCGAGGATGGATCCATCGAATAGAAGGAGTCCCATCGACTTTGCATTAAGTTATGAGATGCGTTGGTCCCAACAGGTGAGAGATTATTGACATATAGGGAGATTAGGTGGCAGCAAAAGAGTGCTACCATACCACTATCCGATTAACCGATAAGGGAAAATAATTGCTGAAATAACAATTACTAGGCTCCTCTTCTCCCGGGTTGAATAAGGAGCTAGAAGAAGAGCACCCGACTGAAGAACCCCTAGAAGCTATGCAAATAGTTGCACGGGATGAACACAAATTAACTTATATAAGGGCACTCCAATCAGCCCAAGAAAAAGAAGAATTAACAAAAGTCTTAAGGCAGAACATCGACATCATTGCTTGGAACCACTGGAACAGGCCAGGAATCGACCCAGAGATAGCATGTCACAACCTAAACGTGACCCGAGCCACCACATAGTAAAGCAAAAGCAGAGGAGATTCACCCCAGAAAGGAATAAAAGCATGGCTGAAGAGGTCGATCGAATTTTGGAAGTAGGATTCATCCGAGAAGTCCAATACCCCCAATGGTTATCAAACGTAGTTGTTGTCCAGAAGAAAAATGACAAGTGAAGGGTATGCATTGAGTTCACCAACTTGAACAAGGCCTACCCAAAAGATAGCTTCCCACTCCCAAAAATCGATCATATAGTGGACGCTATGATCGGGTATGAGAAACTAACTTTCCTTAATGCTTTTTCAGGTTACAACCAAATCCCAATGAACCCATCGGATGAAGAGAAGACTTCTTTCATTACCGAACGCGGAACCTACTATTACAAGGTAATGCCCTTCGGACTGAAGAACGCAGGAGCAACTTACCAGCGGCTAATTAATATAGTGTTTAAAAAGCAGATCGGCCAAACAGTTGAAGATTACATAGACGACATGGTTGTAAAGAGTAAGGAAAAGAAAGATCATCTACAACACCTGCAAGATGTATTCAATACTCTCATGGAAAATAAAATGAGGCTAAATCCATCAAAATGTTCATTCGGGGTATCCTAGGCCAGTTCCTAGGCCATTTGGTGAATAAGAGAGGAACAGAGGCTAGCCCTGCTCAACTGACAAAGCTGCTATAGAACAAACTATGAAGGACGTCCAAGTCCTCACTGGACGAATAACGGCTCTTAGCCGTTTCATATCCAGACTGTTAGACAAATGTAAACTATTCTTTGATACCATCAAGGCAAGAAAGGGAGACATTTGGGGGGCAGAGCAGCGAGAAGCTTTCATAAAACTCAAAAAATACATGACAAACCCCCCAATTCTATCTGCCCCTGAACCTGAAGAACCATTGTTCCTATATCTAGCAGTATCCCAGTCGGCAACCAGTTTGACCCTAGTAAGAGAAGTGGGTAAAAAGCAACACCCGGCTTTCTATTCCAGCAAAACCATAACGGATTCAGAAAGTAGGTACTCGATGGCAAATAAAGTCATCCTCACCTTGATCCAAGTGAAAAGAAAGCTCATCGAATAATAGTCCCCATAACACACCCAATCAGAGCAATTCTCAGTAAGCCAGACATTTCAGGCAGAATAAACAAATGGGCAACTGAATTGAGATCCTTCGATACTCAGTATTGGCACGCATTTTCTTAGGTCGCTTCATAAATGTCAAATTTTGTGTGTGGTTTAAGAAGCCTTTTCGGTCAAATTTAAATTTATAAAACCACCACCACCACTACTACTACTACTACTAATGTAGCATAGGATTAGGGATCGTCCCAAGAAATTGTAAGGGTATTCGGAATAAAAGTTGGATTAGTAGGTTAAATGATTAAAAGAGTGGTTTGGTTTGGTGTAATTAAACTACAATTAACTAAATGAAACAATGCAATAGCAAACAATTTAAAAAGAGTAGGGTGTAGAGAATAGGAGAGAGGTCTTAGGGGATAGGAATCACCACTAAGCTCTTCCTCTAAATATCTAGCCTTTAACAAATTTGGGGAATTCATGTTGTAACCAAGGTGTGTGTGTGCTAACAATTGAAACAATGAGCATGGATGTCAATAACAAACATAAATTGTCTACTTAAGCTAGAGGGTAGTACAAATCATCAAATTAAAGCACTAACCATTCAATAAACCCACAATTGTAGCACACTTTAATCTAGAGAAATATATATCTTGCAACAAAAAAGCATGGAATATCAAACTCAAGCATGGATTGTTTACCTAATCTAGGAATTGAAATACAATTACACTACAATTACACTAAGACAAGGAAATTAAACTAATTAACTAAGGGTGTAGAACAATCCATCAAGCATAAGCATAGTCCATCAAATCAATTCACAAGAGTGTCAATTAAGAACAATTATGTATAACCATCACTAAATTCATAATTTAATTGCATGTAGACATGCATCAAATCTAGAGAAACTAGTATAGAGACATAATTCCCAATTTAATCACACAAAGACATGTAAATAAATTAGAGAATTAATTGGAAGAATTGATCCATTCAAATCATAGACAAAGACAAGATTTATATATTCAAATGATTAAAACATTTATTACAACATAAAATCCCCAAAAATGTCAAAAGTCCAGGGTTTAGAGGACTAGCCTAGGGCTTTTCCAAGCCCGAAGAGGTTGATTTAGCCACTCATGGATGTAGAAATGAAACCCTAAAGGGCTTTCTTCAAGTTTAGCTCCATCTTTTTCCCCTTGTCTTGCCTCTTTTCTTGCTCAAGAACCCTAATCTCTAGAGAGATAAACTATGTCTAGCTATGTAAAAATGTAACAAATTGTAGAACAAAAAGTGTAACAAAAAAATGTAACAAAAAGTTGGAACCCTATACAATTGGTTCAATTTGATTTAAATACAAGCCCCTTTGTGTAGGCAACAAGTTAGAAAATGGCCTTCTAATTGGTTTAATCCCGCAGCCAAAAGTTAGGTGGAGTTTGGGTGCGCTCAAGAATTAAATATCTCACTGCCAGCAGGATTTTGATTAATCGCCAGAGTCTTCGATGGATCGCCAATGGCTGCGATCGATCATAAATGACATGGCACTGCGAATGATCGCCAAAAGCTTCAATCGATCACCACTTTGGATGAATGATTAGGTGGCAGTCTTATCCTTTTGCTGATGTGGCTGCGATGGATTTAGGGGTGCAACTTGGGTTGGGTAACCCAAACCCAACCCGACGACAGCTCGATTTTTTATGGGTTTGGGCAATCAGTTTTATAATTAGGGTTGGACTTGGGTTAAAAATCTCAACTCGAATTTAATTAGGGTTTGGCTTGGGCTGAAGTGCTAGCAACCCGAGCTAACCCGAACCCGAATTCCAATATTATTTTCATATATATATTTTTACTTTTAAATGCATTATATATAATATTTAAACTTTGATTACTTTTTTTCTTTTCAATTTTTTTATGTTAAATCTTTACTTATTGTATGTTAACGTTTATGATAATTTATTTCTAAAAAATTGTTTGTAATTTATTAAAAATCTACAATTTTTTTTTAAAATTTCTTCTTGTTTAAGAGTAATTTAATCTAAAACTAATTCAGGATCATATTAAATTTTCAGCATAAAGATTAACCATATAAGTAACCCGAATTAACCTGAAGTTTTAACCTGGAATCTAACCCTGAGTTGTAAGCCCGAATTTAAAAGTAGAACGATGGGTTGGGCTCTGGTTGAGTAGTTAAGGTTGAGGATAGGGTTAGGGTTGTGCTTGGGCTTAGTATTTCATATGGTGGGTTTGGTTCAAGTTATACCTCAAACCCGCCCAACCCGCTCAAGTTGTAGCCTTAGATGGATCGCCAACCTTCAATCGATCGCCAATGCGCTAAGGCAAAATTTTAAACTTTTTTTGGAATTTTTTCTTGACTCTAAAAAGGGCTTAATAGGCTATTTTTAGCCCAATTGAACCTTATTGACTTGAAATAGACAAAAATAAGAATTAGAACTAAAATGGGAAAGTAAGATATATGAATAGACTAAAATACCCTAGCTTAGGTGTTAAAATGTGCAACATTTGAGCACTTATCAAGTATGAGCCACACACTGCAAAGAAGGGACAGGTGGTTACAGGTTTCCTCTTGGATACTGATTCAGGAGAAGAATAACCAATCACAGAAAATCCCTACTGGGAATTATATGTGGATGGCTCTTCAAGCCAAAAAAATGGAGCTGGAACAGGATTAGAAATCAGAACTCTTGAGGGGACTAGACTCCAACAAGCAATTCGACTAGAATTTCTAGCCACAAACAACAAAGTAGAATACGAAGCATTGTTGGCAGGGCTTAGGCTGGGCAAAGAGCTTCAGGTAAAACACCTAGGAGCTCATAGTGACTCACAACTCATCACCAGGTAGGTGACAAGTGAATACACCTCTTGAGAAGAAAGAATGAATGCATATAGAGAAGAAGTGGAAAAGCTGTAAAGCATTTTTACACAATAGAATTCCAGCAAATCCTGAGGGAAGAGAACCCGATTACTGATTGCCTGGCTTGTGCAGCATCTTCAGCGGATGAGTCGCTGATCAGGTTCATCCCCATCGATATTCTGGATACATCAAGTATCGCAAAAGGGATACCAGTGCTAGTCATTCCATAGGAACCAAATTGGATAAACCCTATTCTAACATATCTCGAAAGAGGAGAACTACACAATTCCAAAGAAGCAACTCGACAGTTAAGAGTAAAAGCTGCCAAATACTCAATCATAGGAGGACAACTCTTTAGGCGATCGTACTTAGGGCCTTACCTCAGATGCCTGACTCCCATAGAATCCAAAGAAGTTCTAAAACAACTGGAGGAAGGAAAATGTGGAAATCACTCTGGAGGCAAAGCACTAGCTTACAAAGCTCTGACGAAGCCGAAGAGTATTCCAGAAGATGCGATAAATGCCAGAGTTATGCTCCCCTAGTCCATCAACCTCCAGAAGAGCTGCACACAATGAGTAGCCCCTGGCCATTCGCTCAATGGGGGATGGACACAGTGGGACCTCTGCTGCTAGCCGTATCACAGAAAAGGTACGTTCTTTTAGCCACTAACTATTTCACCAAATGGGTAGAGGCAGAAGCATACGCAAGTATAACTAACGTTCGGGGTGAGAAAGTTCATCTAGAACAATCTAATATGCATATTCGGAATCCCAGAATTCATCATTATGGATAATGGCACAAATCTGAGCAATCAACATGTTCAGCGTTTCTTCGACAAATATGGGATCAACCAAAAAATGTCAGCTGTGTACCACCCACACGGCAATGGGCAGATAGAGATAACTAATAAGACAATCTTTACTTGCATAAAAAAGATGCTCAAAAATAAGAAAGGAAAGTGGCTAGAGGAATTTTCAATATGGGCATATAGAACCACTCCGAGACACCCCACAGGCGAAACCCCCTTCTCTTTAGCTTACGGAACTGAAGCCGTAATCCTAACTGAAGTGGTAGCACCAACCATCTGAAGCTTAGCTTGGGGACAAGGGTTAAATGATCAACTTCTAGAGCACAATCTAGATCTTTTAGAGGAGAAAAGAGAAGTAGCAACCATTCGGCTAGCTGTATACCAACGGAAGCTGGCAAATAGCTACAACAAAAGGGTCAAGACATATAGGCTTCAACCCAGGAGACCTGGTGCTTTTAAATTCAGATAAGTATGTCGGCAAGTTAGAACCTAATTGGGAAGGTTCGTACGGGATCTTAGATGTGATTGGGAAATGAGCATACAGATTTTAACACCTAGATGGCACTGAAATGGCTAAACCAAGGAACGCGATGCAATTGAAAAGGTATTTTCAATAAAGTAATCATACAATATTTTCCAGTACTTTATTTTGGCAAATAAATGAAGTTGTCTTTTGTCTTTTCTTCGAAAGTCCCACATCGAATGAAAATAAAACTCCCAGCTATTATTTAAGTAAAAATAATACGAATTATAACATTGAAGGGGGCCCCAGATAGTAAGCAACCCATAAAGGGACCCACTATTCGGGGTCTCCCTTTCACACTTTTTGTTTTGTTTCCAAAAGACAAAACTATTCTATCTTCAAACGATGTCCCACATCGATAAAAAAAACAAACCTCTATGCTATTTTTATAACATATATGGTTTACTTACAGGTCAGCAAGTGGGACCTTATGACAATGGGAACCCATTGGTGGTAAACTTACTTTCAAATGCCCCATTGTCAGAGGTCTCCACTACATTCCCCCCACCTTTTTGATAAAGTTGTTTCCTTTTTTAAACCAAGGTCCCACATTGACAAAAAAGGAAAAATCCTCTTTGTTATTAAAATACAACCTATTGGGTATAAAATTAGCCTGCGGGAGCCGTTGATTATGCGATCAATGGATAGTGACAGCCCATTATCGAGAGATCCATAATTCAGGGCCTCCCCCGCTCCTTTTGAATCCGTGTTTTTTTTTTTTTCAAATAATGAAATTATTTTCTTTCAAATAAACGTCCCACATTGACTAAAAAGGAAACTATTTCTCTATTATTAAAGTACAACCACTGGACTTTAAAATCAGCGGGGGGAACTGCTTAATAATGGAAGCCCATTAATGGCGGCCCATTATTAAGGGAGAGACCCGCATTGATATTAGTGGCCCATTATAAGGTGTCTCTCCTCGCATGCCCTCCCCCATTTTTTCACTAGGGTCGGGCTGATTTTTCATGCTAAAAAGAAAAAAGAAAAAAGAAGAAGCCGAATAGCTATAAGAGCCGATTGCAACAAAAGGCGAAGGCCTCAAGAGCCGAATGCCATATCAAAATTTGGCCAAGTCCAAAAAAGCCGAACGGCCACAAGAGACGATTGCAACAAAAGGCGAAGGCCTCAAGAGCCGAACGCCATATCAAAATTTGGCCAAGTCCAAAAAAGTTGAACGGCCAAAAGAGCCGATTGAAACAAAAGACGAAGGTCTCAAGAGCCGAACGCCATGTCAAAATTTGGCCAAGTCCAAAAAAGCCAAACGGCTACAAGAGCCGATTACAACAAAAGGCGAAGACCTCGAAGGCCAAACACCATATCAAAATTTAGCCAAGTCCAAAAAAGCCAAATGGCCACAAAAGCCGATTGCAACAAAAGGCAAAGGCTTTAAGAGCCGAACACCATGCCAATGACATGTCAAAATTTGGCCAAGTCCAAAAAGGCCGAATGGCCATAAGAATTGATCACAACAAAAGGCGAAGGCCTCAAGAGCCAAACGCCATATCAAAATACGCATATGTTAAGACATAAAGTGATACTTCTATCCAGTTTTAGACTGATTTATGTTTATTTCATATTTTTAGGTACTTTCCCAAAGAAATGGTTAAAACTGAGCTTTTATGTTGAAAATACTGACATTACCTTGATTGGCGAACTGGATTTGTCAAGAGGTATGCACTCATTAAATATAAGACTGACATTGAAGACTATAAAGTCGTTATCGGTCATTTAAAGCAAGCCAAGAGTCAAAAAGGGTGATTTTGGAGAAGTTCAAGTGTCAAGGCTCGAGCCTTTGTTTCTAAAGCTCGAGCCCTAAACCAATAAAAACAAGAATTCCAACCAAGGCAGCCAAGGCTCGAGCCTAGCTCTTAAGGCTTGAGCCTAAATTTAAGGTGCTTAAGCCCTAGCAAGAGTGCTCGAACCCAAATTAAGTTAGACTATGAAAAGTCACTTTAAAGAACTCCAGGGTTACCAGAGATCGAGCCTTTGTTCTCAAGGCTCGAGCCCAACTCCTAAGGCTCAAGCCCTAATACATAGTGATCAAGCACAATTAAAGATTCATCTCCAAAATATTCTAAGTGTTGAAAAAAAAGACACTTCAGAAATTATTTGAAGAAAAATGGCTAAGTGTTGAAGTCAAGCTCGAGCCCTACCTCATGATGCTCAAGCTCAAGCCCTAAAGCTCGAGCCCAGAGGCACAAGGCTCTAGCCCTTGCTGTTTAGTCAGACTTAATTGATGTAGGATTTATCTTATTGAAGTCCTTTTTCATCCCAGATGGGCCCAAAAACCCTAAAGTCTCTCCAATCCTTATCAGAAGTTATTCGTTTTCTATAAAAGAAAGCTAAAGGCCATAAAGAAAAGGGTTATCTTCCAGTTCTTCTTCTTAGTTTCAGATTTCTCAATTTGTCGTGGCTTTTAGGGTTTTGAAGGGTAGTCCCCAAGAGAGAAGTGCAGACCTTGACGATGAAGACTACACCAACACAATGAATTCTAGTGTCATCATGAGTAGCTAATTCCTCTCTTAGGGCATTGATGTAGCCCGAATTCAAGTATTATGGTTTGATTTTTTCAATTTTGGGATTTACATATTTATGTATCTTGATTACATAGTTATGAGCAACTGATTATGGATCAGTTGGTGTAATGAATTAATGATTTTTAAAGAATTAATACCTTATCTTAGATTTTATTATTCTCAAACTGTTCTCAACCCATCCTTATTAGACGGTATTGGTGGAGGCCTATCGGACATAAGGATGGAGATTATGCAATGGTGTTCCAACATTTTTCATGAATGTAACTCTT
Organism: Cornus florida; assembly: GCF_030987335.1. Classification (NCBI taxonomy): domain Eukaryota; kingdom Viridiplantae; phylum Streptophyta; class Magnoliopsida; order Cornales; family Cornaceae; genus Cornus; species Cornus florida. The sequence continues at coordinate 72,149,203 of NW_026775577.1, forward strand.
TCGTAATCTATGCCTAGGGAAGACGAGTTATGATGCAACATTAGTTAGAAGTAGGTAGGTAGATAATTCGTGCCAACTGAAGATAGGTTATAGTTAGCTAAGTTCAATGAAACATCTTTCTTTAAAACCTGGATTAAATGAATGTTATTGAGTTTAATCCATATGATACATAAATTGTGAATTCCTAAGGTTGAATGGTTGAACATGATACGAGATTTGTGGTGAAATCAATCCCTAAGTATCTCTATCCCTGATCTTCTCCTTTAATATGGTTTATTTTGTTTTTATGTTCATGACAATCAAACAATTAAATCAGTTTCTCCTTAATCAAATGAATATTAATTGGACACTTGAATAACCAACAATCCCTATGGTTTGAGACTTTCTATAGAGCCCTATCCTACAAGGATTCATGCTATTGCGAGTGGTTACAATTGACATACATCAGATCTCAAAGTGGGTAGCGTCAGACTATGGAAATTGAAAGCACGAAGGGGATGTATACGATGTGGGAATGTAATGATCCCTCATTTGTGGGTGAGTAGCTGAAGCTGGTACAGGTGCTCTTGGTGAATTAGTATCATCAGTCATGTCTGTCCTAAAGGATTCTCCTAACAAGTCATAATTCTATTTAGGTCTTCTAATTTGCCTAAGTGTTTTATCTAGTTCAGGGTCCAAGTGTTGGTTCTGATAAAGAACGACGACCTAACATGAACTACATCTAATTGCAAAAGCAGTAACAAAAAGAAAAATTTCAAGTAAAGAAAATAACAAGAACTCACAAAAGGTCTTGAAACCAAAGCTTCTATTCCTTAGGCGTCTTCATCCTCGATGCTAGATTCCTACACTTGAAAAGAAAAAGAAATAAGATGTGATATTAAAATGTCTAAAGACTATAAATCAAAATAGAACTAACTGTAAACTCAATAAATCGTTACACAGTCCTTGACAACGGCGCCAAAAATTGTTGTGTTGTGACAATGTCAACTATAAAATTACCACTCGCAGTAGAACAAATCCTTTGCAGGATAGGGCTACTTAGAGGGTGTCGAACCACAGAGCCTATGGTGGATTATTGAGCATTCAATTAATACAATTTTTATTCAGAGATAACAGATTATTTGTTTTGGTGTGTGTCATAAACATAAAATAAAATAAAATTAAATTAAGTAAAGGGATTAAGATCAGAGAGAGAAAATCTTAGGGATTGACTTCACCACAAACCTCATATTATGGTCAATTGTTGAACCTTGGGATTTCAATAATTATGTATCATATAGAACTAAACTCAATAACATTCATTTAATTCAGATTTAAAGAAAGATGCTTCATGAATTTCAACTAACAATAACCTATCTTCGGTTGGCACAAATTATCTACCTACCTACTTCTAACTAATGTTGTAGTATAACTTGTCTTCCCTAGGCATGGACTATGAAAACATTCATTCATGAATTTTTTTTGAAAACTATTGTATGACCTCTATTCTTATTGTCCGAAAAGCCCTTAACCGCCAATCTCGTACATTAAGAATAGGTTGAATATAATTTAAGAACAATTAAATCTAAGATAAGGTATTAATCATTCAAAAACCATTACTTCATTAAAACACCAATTAATATAGTTCAATTACTCATAATCATGCAATCAAGATACATAAACAGTTAAATTCCCAAAGTTAGAACAATCAAATCATAATACTCGGATTCAGGTTACATCAATGCCCAAAGAGAGGAATTAGCTGCTCATGACGACGAAAGATATCATCTGTGTTGTTGTGGTCTTCATCATCATGGACTGCACCTCTCTTATGAGGATCTTCACCTTCAATGCTTCAAAACAACTAACTAAAAACCCTAAAAGCCATCACTAGATCTAGAATAATGAAAACTAAAATGAGAGTAAGGAGAGAGCTTTTCTGTGGCCTTGTGCCTTATTTTATAGAAGCAACTGACTTCTAATAAGGATTGGATGGGCTTTAGGTCATCTATACCCGTCTGAGATGAATTATAACTTAATTAGAATAAATACCATAACTTAGAATTCTGACTTAACAACATAGGCTCGAGCAGAGAAGCTTCTGCTCGAGCTTTTTGACATGTGCTCAAGCCTTTTGGATGGTGCTCGAGCAGGAATTCCGTACTGAGTAAATTTTCTTCAATTATTTTCCAAAGTGTTTTTTTCATCAATACTTAGAATATTTTTGGGGTATTTCTTTATGGTGCTCGATCATTATGCTTGGGTGCTCGAGCCTTGAGACTTCCACTCAATCTTTTTGACTTTTGCTCGAGGTTTGGCAATATGGAACTTCTGAAGCATCTTTTCATATTCCGAGGCAATTTTTGCTCGACCCCTTTGCGAAGGCTCGAGCATCTTGAGTGTCTGCTCGAGTAAAAAGATCTTTGCTCGAGCCTTTTGGCCTTAATTGCTTCTCTTGCTTCAGTTTTGACTTTGTGCTCGACCTGTGGAACTTGTTGTAATGCTTCCGATTTTTCGTCATTTTCTATTTTTTGGAATTTTCTATTTTTGCAAGGGTATTTTCGTCTTTTTTAGTTTTGTAAGCCAGACACTGTGGGGTGTGCCAGGTGTGTCCGAGGGTTGGTTGGGACATTTCATAGAGTTCAGGACTCTTGGAAATGCATCGGTTTCCATTTAGGCCTTTTATCATTTTTCGGACCAAACAGTCCCAGGTGGGACCCGCAACCAAAATTGTTGCGTATGGGAGTTTTGTTTGGGTCCATTTGCATATCATTTATTTTTGTTTAATGTGTTTTATATGGTTTTAATATGATTTGTGTGCATATGTGTGTGTGGAGGAAAAGAAAAGTCAAAAGTGGGATTTTTAGTTGTGGGGCCCACCACCAACTTTTGTTTTATGGCCAAGAGGCCACTTTGGCTTCATTCTTCCTCTCTCTCCCCAACATTCTCTTCTTCTCCCTCTTTTCCTCTATATATATATTTTTTTTTCTTTTCTTGTTCACAAGCTTCAATCTTTGATTTATCTCCAACCTTTTGGAGATTTTTGTTGCCGTTTGTGGCAAAACAGAGAGCTCAGTGAGATCTACACGTGGGTGAGGTTAGTTTAGTGCAACGGAACAACTTCAACAGCAATTTCACCATTTGGCCACCATTGGATTTTTAAAAAGTCTAGGGATTTTGGGAGTTTTTCATCTATTTTGAGGTAGGGGTCTCTAATACATGATTTCTTATGCTTTTGTGAGTTATTTCTCTATAATTTGCTGATTTGGATGCTTAATTAGTTTGAATTTCTTGCAAATTGCTCAAATGATGTATATGAGAAATGTGACTATGTGTTAGTTAATGTATTGTGTATAAGCATGCCTATGTGGAATATAATTTATGCTTTGTATGTTTACTATGTTGATCAATGTTGAATGAAAGCATGAATTACGCATTTTAGTGATTTATTAAGGAAAGCATGTGTGAAATTCTATAGTTAAATTATGTTTAGAAGCATGAAGCATTCATGCATCCATTAGGAAATAAAGAAAAAGGGAAAAGTGTTTTTGAAGCAAATGAAGTCATTTTGAGAAAATGGTTTTGAAAAGTGTTTGCAAAAACTTGGACGCCTAGGAAGCGCCTAGTGGTTCATGGTGTTAGTGTGATCTAGAGGGAGCTAGAGAGAGACTCTAGTGGGGTTGAGCTACCTAGGCCCAGACGACGCCATAGAGGTGCAATGTGGTCGGGGAAAGCTAGCCAATCCATCCTTCGCGGCGCCATAGAGGTGCTATGGGCCAGATTACATTAACGGTTTGGAATGGTAAAGAGGATTTGTTTTGGAAAGTGGGGAGCGACATTGGCATGACATTGCATTTCAATAGCATTTTTGGTGTGATTGTGATTTGGATGACACTTGTTTACGTACTTGTTGTTGTGTTGTTGATATATATATATATATATATATATATATATATATATATATATTCCCTATGACATGATCCCACCTATGTTTTTCCTATGCTTGTATGGATTTACAGGGTCATAAGAAGTGTGTCTTAGACACTTCCTACTCAGCTTTTAGCTCACCTTATTATTTAAACATTTTTCAGGTTCGGGAAAGGAATTGGTGAACGACAACCCTCCACTACTTTAGGTTGGACTGGAACTTCCATTTTACTGTCCTTTGCATAGGAATGTGACTAAGTGTTTTGTATAGTGTTGTAGTAGCAAATGTAATTCATGGGTTGTAATTTATAAGAACTTTGTTCTTTAGTATAGGATTACAAAGATTTATGTATGGTCATGTTGCTTTTTGACCTCAATGGAGATTGAAATGTATCAATTATGTGTATTTGGACAGGATCCTTTCAGTTTAAAGTCCGATGATAAAATTTTTGTTTATTTCCATGTTCATAGCTGTTTATTGGGAATTTTGCAGATTGTAGAGCCTTTTCGGTCAGCCAAAATGGGCATTTCGGTCGACCGATCATTCCAGTAGCTGTATTCACTGTGGGGGTCACAACCAGCTGACCGAAATGGCCATTTCGGTCAACCGGTACAGGGGGGTTCACTTCGGCCGACCGGAGCTCTATTTTGGTCGACCAAGCTGTAACTATATGTGTTTTTCTTTGTTCCTTCTTTTAATACGAGTAACCCTGAGTCTTGGAATGTTGTTTAAAGCCCTTTTGAAGCATAAATAGGACACAAGGATGATGTGTTGACCTTAAACATGATATGGATTGACTTAGGTGACCTTGGGTTCGGGTAAGAACCTGGTTAACGGTTCAGACCAATATATTTGAGTCGTTACACTTATGCTCAAGCTTTGGCACTTGAATTTATCCAAAATCACCATTTTGACTCCAAGCTTGCTTTAGATGATTGGCAATGACTCTATAAGTTTCGATATCAATCTTTTCATCATAAAATCCTGATTTTATGCCATTCTTTGGGAAAGTACCTACAAACACGAAGTAAACACAAATCAGTTTAAAACTGGATAAAAGTACTACTTAAGGTTTTAACATACGCATATTTAGGGGATAGAATATGCAATATTTAGTGCTCATCAGTTCCTTTACATGGGTTACAAAGAGATCGTTAACATAATTAACCTTACTACAAGATATAAACCACAGATAGATCATTCACTACTCCATCAATTATCCATACAGTTACATCAAAATATAACAAAACACAATAAAAGAAAGACTTGCCACCACCTATTCCTCGTCATCGGAATCCTCATCGTCTCCTGCAGCGTTGGTGTCCATGGGTCATAGTAGGTCAATGAAATGGTATAGAAGACGTCAGTAACAGAAAATTAATTCCAGGATTTCATGACAAGCCCTTCCCCTGAATACCTCAAAACTGGAAACAATGATTCTACTCCAAAGTTCACATAATCATGAGAGGCTTTGAAACTTAGAAGGCATACGATCCCTCCAATGCAAGTTTGTTGGTAAACTTTTCATTAAGAAGTGATAAGCACCGAATATTGCATATTCAAGCACCCTTAATTGCATTAGTTAAGCCCATTATTTGATCTTTGTATATAGATTTTCTTCAGTCTTGTGTTTCTGTGTTTTTATAGGTTTATTTGCTAAAAAGAAATAAGAATAATGTTTTAAAGGTTTTTGAAGAACAAGTCATATCGGGCCTAAATATCAAGTGTTTTCCAAGAAGAAATGCCCAAATATTCAATGGATGTATTCAGCACTGCAGAAGAAGGAAGCCAAGCCAAGCATTAATCTTGCGTCCGGACGCCATTCAGCTACACCTCTCGTCCGGACGCCATGCTTTGCATCTGAACGCCAGCCTACGGGCCCCTATTTTGGATAAGTCAAAGTTTGTTCCTTTTAAAGTGGGAATTTGAATTTTGACGAGTTGTTTTATTTTGAAACTCATTTTGGGATTAAGAGGAGGCAGAGGCCCGGATTTGAAGGGAGAGTCTTGGATTCTAAAAATATAGAGAGAGGGAGAGAGATTTTCCTAGGGTTTATGCTGATTTTTGTAACAATGGGGCTGAAAAGGGAATCTTCTTCTTCTTCAATCCTTGATGTTTCTACCATATCCATAAGGAACTAACTCTATTCCTTGGGAGTTGATGTAACCTAGACCAAGTAAATATGTTGTAATTGCTATTTTAATTTGGGGATTCATCTTGTATATATTAGTTTCATAAATTAGAAGTTGTTTACATTGAATTGATGTGTTTTTACATTGAATTAATGTATGTGATTTTCATTTGAATATATAGTTATGTTAATATGTTTATCTTGTCTTAGAAATCATATTGGCCCAATTATGCACTTGATTTCCTATAGTGACAATGGGAATGAATTTATGAAATGGTTTTTTTGGCATGTTAATCAAGGATTTGTATAGATTATACTTAAGGAAGATGGACCATGTTACACCTTTAGATTAATTTAGTTAAGTAGATGGTCCATGCCAACTGAAGATAATTTATGATAGATAATCGAATTTCATGTGCTTCAACATACAATTTAAGGACCTTGATAGGCCATGCCTAGGGAAGATGATTCATACCACAACCTAGTTTAGGTGGATGAACTATCCTAACCAAAGATGGGTTATGCCTTGTCCTGAAATATATGATTTTCTAGAAGATGTTGTGGTTGTTTTATACTTCTACACATCATTTTATATACATAGTTGTTTATCCCCAAGTTGATTGCAAGTACGCATATTTATAAGGTTTTGGTGAAGTCAATTCCTTAACCTTTATCTCTATAAGTTTAATCCATCCGAATTCATTTTATTTACTATTTTTATGCAATTCCGTTCTGTAGTTTTAAGTGACAAATCAATCAAACTATCATCTCTTTTATTAAACTAAAAAGCAATTTTACAATTTTGGTTGCCATAAACTAGCAATCCTTGTGGTTCGACAACCCTTACCATAGCCTTATTTTACATTGAATTGTGCTATTGTAAGTGGTATTTTAAGTGGTAACAATTTATACCCATCAACTTTTGGCGCTGCTGTCGGGGATTGCATACGGTTTTGTAATCAAAGTTTAAAAATTGCTTTATGTTTGATTGTATATATTTTATTTATTTTGGTGTGTTTATGTTTTTAGTGTGTTTTTGTGTTACTAGCAATTGAAGACTTTCCAGGTGATCTAATTGCAAAATTTGAAGCTTGAGGACTTTGGGTAAGTTTTTGAAGTTTCTAGTGTATTCATTGTTTGGCCCTTATTGAGGCGAATTTTTCTATGTTATTTAGAGCATAGGTCCTTGTCATGGCCATTTAAATATATTTTTCATTATTGTTGAATTGAGGAGAAAGGGATCAATGTATATGGATGTATTGGTGAAGGGTTGTTGTTATTGTTGTGTTTGTTAGTTGATGGTAAGTCATAGGTCATTGTCTTTACCAAATCTTGAGGAATCAATTGATATTGTTTTACTTGAAAGGACTCTTAAGTAACAAAGAAGGAACCTTATGGAACCTGAAACTATAAGAGAACTTGAAATTGAAGTAGACAATATGGCTGATGAACAAAATAATTTCGAACAAGCTAATCTCGATAATGCTAGAGCTAAAAATGAAAATTTAGCCCCAATGACTCTAATAGATCACTTTGTACCCTCCACATATACATCTCCATCATGTATTGTTATGCCCAACGTTGAGGCTCATCATTATGAGATCAAATCTTTCACAATCCAAATGCTTCCAATCTGTCATGGCTTTGATAATAAAGATCCTTATAAACATCTCGATGAGTTCTTGGAAATCTGCTCCACCATCAAGATGAGGGATTTCTCCCAAGATGCACTTCATGTGTTTCTCTTCCCATTTTCTCTAAAAGAAAGGGCAAAGTGTTGGTTGAACACTCTTGTTACAAAATCCATCACTTCGTGGGTCCAATTGCAACAAGAATTTCTTAAAAAGTACTATCCTGTGAATAAGACCAATCAAATGCGTCGATCCATTCTTAGCTTTTCCTAAATTGATGGGGAACAATTTTATGAGACATGGGAAAGACTTTAAGATTTTCTAAGGAAGTGTCCACACCACCAAATTCCAAAGTGGCAATTTGTGCAAGCCTTTTATGATGGTATAACAGAACCACATAGACAATTAATCGATTCTTCATGTGGGGGTATGTTCATGTCTAAAAATCCTAATGATGCTTGGACTCTACTTGAGAATATAAGTGAAAATTCTATGCAACATAGTTCTCGTAGAGCTTCTACTTCAAATGTTATAAAACCCTCAAATTTGTGCCAACCACGGACTCTTAGGGAAGAAGCTTCTCAAGTGGATGCCATAGCCCACAAAGTTTTTCAGCTTGTGGCACCATATCTCACATCTTCTCAGAATTCTCCATCTAGTGCTGTGTGTGCACATTGCACAAGCACTTTTCATAATGCAAAAAATTGCCCCACACCAGAGCAATTTTCTGAAAGTATGCCAGAACATGCTAATGCTATATTCTCTCACCCTAGAAATAATCCTTATTCTAATACTTATAATCCGAGTTGGAGAGATCATCCAAATTTCTCATAGAGGTACCAAGCCCCACAAAATTCATCATTTCAAGGTTATGGGCAATCAACTCAGTCTAATTCTCAGCACATGAACCAGCCATTCCAAGTTTCTTCAAGCTACTGTCCTCCTTCCTATAATGCGAGCTCTTCTAATCAAAGTCCTGCTACTCCTTCTCTGTCTCAATTGGACGAGATATTGAATTTCAATAAGCAAATAATGGCTACCATGAGTGGTATGTAATCAACTGTGCAATTGGTTAATACTCATTCCCAATCAATAGCCAACATTAAAACCCAATTGGGACAATTGGTTACTTCTGTGAACCAGTTTCATAAGAGGGACACGGGAAAACTTCCAGTTCAATCTGTGGTGAACCCGAAAGGGCAATATATGATTGATGAAATCACTCCTCCGAGTTGTTTAAATCTTGAGCAAGTTCAAGCAATCACCACACTTCGGAGTGGAAGAATTGTGGACAATAAGGTTGATAAAAGAACTGAAACTATTGCTCCCAAGTATTCAAGTTTTTCACCCAAAAATCTGAATGTGAGTCCAGAAATTCCAAATTCGCTAATCCCAAATGTTGAGACATCTTATGAGCCTAAGGCTCCTTTTCCTCAATGCCTCAAAGTCTACACACTTTGGGAAAAAGGGCAATAAAATTCAAGAAATGTTTGAAGTCTTTAAGCAAGTAAAGATCAACATTCCTCTCCTTGTTGCCTTTAAGAAAATTCCACCTTATGCTAAATTTCTCAAAGATTTATGTACTCAAAAACACATTTCTGGGAGTAATACTCCCAAAAAGGTGAGGTTAAATAAGCAAGCAAGTGCTATCATTCAGCATAATACACCTCCAAAGTTTAAGGATCCGGGTGCCCCGACAATCTAGTGTGTCATTGGAGACAATGAGATAGAAAAGGCCCTCCTTGACTTAGGATCAAGTGTAAATCTAATTCCTTACATCAGTATACTTGCAACTTCGCTTAAAAGAACTCAAACCAACCACGGTTGTCTTACAACTTGTAGATAGATCTGTCAAACAACCTCATGGTATCATAGAGGATGTACTTATTCAGGTGGATAAGTTCTACTTTCTAGTAGACTTCTTGGTTCTAGATACTGAACCAGTTCACGATCCCAAAAGACACATTCTTGTGATCCTTGGTCGGCCCTTTTTAGCCACGGCTAATACTTCAATTAATTGCTGAACCGGGGTGATGGACGTTTCTTTTGGAAATATAAAGGTGAAACTCAACATCTTTAGTGCTTCTCATCATCCTTCGAAAGAATAGGAGTGTTTCTCTCTTGACATCATAGATGAAATGGTCGAAGAATCTTTCCCATTCATTCTTGGTCAAGATCCTTTTGAAACTTGCTTGGGTCATTTTGGTTTCGAAGATTATGATATTGATCAATCCATTCGTGAAGTTAACTCTTTGCTTGAGGCCAATGCAATATCGGACTTCCCTTCTTGAAAGTTGCTAAAGGAACCTCTTCCATTAATTTCCAGCACTCCTCCTATTCCTTCGCTGAAATATCCACCTCAACTTAAGTTAAAGCCACTCTCGGTTAATCTCAAGTATGTATTTCTTGGTACAAATAATTCTCTTCCAGTCATTATTGCATCGGATCTTTCCAAAGACCAAGAAACTACCTTTCAGTTGTGCTATAAGAGCATAAAGAAGCTATTGGTTGGTTGGTGGCTGATTTAAAAGGAATTGACCCCTCCATTTGCATGCACCACATTCTTTTGGAGGAAGATGCGACACCTTCCCGAGAGGTCCAGCGCCGGTTGAATCCTAACATGAAGGAGGTTGTCATGAAAGAGGTAATCAAGCTATTAGATACAGGAATCATTTATCCCATCTCAGATAGCAAGTAGGTAAGCCCCACTCAAGTTGTTCCAAATAAATCCGAACTCACTAAAGTTAAAATTTCGATGAGGGAACTTATGCCACAACGCACCACCACTAGTTGGCGTGTGTGCATAGATTACCGGAAACTAAACTCTACAACTAGGAAAGATCATTTTCCACTTCCATTCATTGATCAAATCCTAGAAAGGTTAGCTGGCCAAAGTTATTATTATTTTCTTGATGGTTATTTCAGCTATAACCAAGTGGCTGTAGATCTTCAAGATCAAGAGAAGACCACCTTCACTTGTCCTTTTGGAACTTTCGTTTATCGTCGCATGCCCTTTTGGTTATGTAATGCACCAGCCACTTTTCAGAGATGCATGATGTCCATATTTTTTGATATGGTCGAAAAATTTCTTGAAGTGTTCATGGACGATTTCTTCGTCTTTGGATCTTCCTTTGACTCTTGTCTCCATAATCTATCTTTTGTGTTTAAAAGATGTAAAGAAACAAATTTGATCTTAAGTTGGAAAAAGAGTCATTTCATGGTACAAGAAGGGATTGTCTTAGGACATATTATTTTCTAAAAGAGGGATCGAGGTAGATAAGGAAAAAGTTGAATTAATTCACAATCTTCCTCGTCCTTCTTCGGTGAGACAAATTTGATCTTTTCTTGGCTATGTTGGCTTTTATCACCGCTTTATCAAAGACTTTTGCAAGATATCTCGGCCTTTGTGCCATCTTCTTGCCAAGGATATTACTTTCAACTTTGATGAAGCATGTTTAGAAGCTTTTAAGGAGCTCCGTTCATTACTCTCTTCTGCCCTAATCATAAAACCACTTAACTGGTCTTTTCCCTTTGAGATCATATGTGATGCATCCGATTATGTATTAGGTGTTGTTTTGGGCCAGAATGTGGATAAAGCTCCTCATACCATTTATTATGCTAGCAAGACCCTCTCAGATGCTTAATTGGATTATACAACAACTGAGAAAGAGTTACTAGCTGTTGTTTATGCCTTCGATAAATTTCGTTCATATCTTCTTGGATCCAAGGTCGTTATCTTCATGGATCATGCCGCGTTAAGGCATCTGCATGCAAAGAAAGAGACTAAACCTCAACTCATTTGTTGGATACTCTTGTGACGACCCTGGGTTTTTCAACCCAGTGTGTCCTGTGATGACCCGAACTGGATCCAAGATGCGGAAGCTAGAAACAAGACAATGGTCTCCCAAGGCACAACACACCTCTAAGACCCTAAGATGACCTTCTATGAGGTCACGGAACCTAAAGGAACAAGTGTGGAAGCAAGAGATTGGAAGGATAACAATTAAGCCCCCAGGGGCAAAATGGTCATTTCTATATAGATTCAGGTGCCACCGAGCACACCACTGGAGAAACAATGAAAAACAATCAAGATGGACTCAAGAATCACATGATTCGGAGTCCGAACGAATGAGAAACGGCAAGATGAAGAAGAACGAACACCTGAGACTAAAAGGATAAAATGGTAATTCCAAATTGAATTGAATACCCCCGTTTACACCATTGGATAGACAATGAAAAATTAACAAATATGAACTCAAGAATCGCATAATTCGGAGTCCGGATGGTAAAGATATCAAGTCCCGAAGTCGAAGGAAGGGAAACCCTATCCCGGTTCGAACCAAATACTGACACTAGTTCATTAAAACTTGAATAACTTGAGCTGAAAATGGAATATGAATCTCTAATTGGTACCATTGGAAAGCTTACTTCGATACGGTCAGTTTAGATATAAGAGTGGACCAATTCCGAGTTAAAACGAGTGAGATATGGCCCGCTGAAGAAGAGTGTCTAATGTAGTAACAATAGCTGCGGGCGCCCGCCCAACTGGGCAGAACCATTGGAAATGGTGCGGAGAAGCCTTGTGCATGGCGGGGGCCTACCCAAGACCGGCGGGTGCCTGCCCAAATGGGCAGAAGCAACCTTAGATAGCAGAAATAGTGTTTTAGCAGAAATTTGAGTTTACGATGCGGTTTTCGAGACCAAGATGACATTTTTCGGAAAAACACGAAGAAGAAACTCCCCCTAAAATCACATTTTCTATATGAGGAAATCAAGAATGGAATTTATTTTCCAAAGGAAATACCCAAAATGCCTTTAAGCTAGAATTTTCAATAAATAGGCGAGACGAATCCGTAAGAGGCTCGAAACATAAACGATGAGGTTTTGTCCGGAAACAACCATGCACGCAAATGTAACTTACCTATTTAGACGCGCTACAATAGTCCATGGCTTAAAAATATAGCCGGTGCAAAATCCGACCCCCTAACAGAAAAAAAAGGCAAAAATGGAACTTGGAATGAAAACTCAGAATCCAAAAATACAAAACGGGATCAAATAACCATTTGGCCCTTGGCCACACTTCAAATATTATTTATCAGACCCTATGAGAGAATGAGAATGGAATTCTCACACCCGATGAAACCATGGTGAAGCAATGACTTGCGATTTTTCAAGATTTTCACAATATTTCATGAAGTTAAAAAGTACATAGAATACAATATAATGGTCATTGGCCTCCGGCCTCATCTCATACATATCAATTACATTGAAAGGAGTGTACTTAAGTACACATTACATACATGGAATCACATATACATATTTTGACATATAAGTCTACAAAATGACATTTCATGCTAACATTTGCATGAAATGGAAACTTGAAAGCTACACGACATCCAAGGAATGCTAGGCTTCACGAACTAAGTCTTCGTACCTGAAATATGCCCCAGTATCGTAGGGGTGAGTAACATAAGCTACTCGTAGGAGATGAGCATGCATCGACCTAGCATTTTACAAATTTATCACCTTAAGGTAAAACATGTTAAAGGGGTTCATGCCACCTAACGTCTATATCAAAATGAGACTCAGGGAGCATCCTCAGCTACCTTAGAGTGTTTCTTGCATAAATCACGTCATCTATGCCATTTAAACAATATGGAAGCACGTTATACAAAGCAACAAGATATGGGTTCCTAAAGGTATTAACTTGCAATATCGAATACAGAAACAACCAAAGTGATCATGTCACCTAACATCTATGTTCTGAATAAGTCTAAGGAATCATCCTAAGCCATGCTGAACAATCAAAATGCAAATTACAACTTCAATGCAGTCAAACCACATAAAAGCATATTATACAAGCAACAAAATACAATTTCTTAAAACTATCAGCTTGAAATCTACAGCACGAAAATAACAGAAGTGGGTCATGCCACCTAACATCTAAATTATAAACGAATCAATAGGATCAATCCTAAGCATTGTTAGAACGTCAAAACATGATTTTTCAATATCGATGCAATTTAACCAACATTGGAACTTCCAATACAACGCATAGAGCATAATTTCACAAAGTTAACATCATATAACTTAAAATGGAACGACAAATAAGGAACAACAAGTTACAACATCATCTAGTTATCAACTTGAAAATGAAAAGCGAAATCAAACAAAGTGGATACTTGGACGTCACGTCGGAATAGACCGACAACATAGTTACTTTAGGGTTACTAGCCCATGGGTAACCTCCCTATGTGCGCATTAGACTATATAGAGGGACTATCCCCCGTACTAGACCACGTCCTAGCCATAGTTAAACAATGACATCCCCAAGTTTCCAAAATCAACAAGTTATGCAACAACGCATATATCAACAGGAATATGCAAGATAATCAACTATCTACTAAGCACAACCAAATTTGGAAACCTATACAATACACGCTCTAACTCTACATCTAATATGATATGATGAATGTCGAATCTTCAGTGTGTGATTCGTTACACGCTATGCATGAAAGATATTAAATACGAAGTGTACAAATTATTACACAAGACTACAATATATTCAATAAGGAAAATATATTCTCATGAGTACAAACATAGCAATTATGTTATCCAATGTTCAAAACATAACCAAATGAATATACAACAAGTCTAAGTCCATGATTTGACTATAGAAACCACTTCTAAAACACAAGTAGATCATGGAGCAAATTGATAGAATTTAAATAGATAAACACAATTAAATTCTCTAGATTCCGATTCAATTCTAATTAACCTCAATTTAATACATGTTAAAGGACATGGCAAGGTCATCACCTATATCCATTCTAAAACTCAATTAGGTTGTTAGAACAACAAAGTAGAACTTTAATTAAATCATGCTAATTTAAATCCCAAGGTTCTAAAGCAACTTCAGATAGTCCCAAATTAATATATACTAGTAAACAAGTCATGGCCAATACAAATATCAAGTTAAAACCTTAATTAAGCTAATAGGACCACGAAATAGATTTTAATTAATTCTTTTAATTAAAATCTCTAGATTTTCAAACTTAACCAAATGCTCTCAATTTAACATATCTTAGAGAATATGCCAATGACTAATGTAATATCACATTACAAGTTTATTTCATTCAATTTAAGACCATGTGACTTAACCTTTCACTAAAGTTAAATATAAATTAAAAGTTGTAATTTTCATGCAATTAATCCCAATTTAATATATGTGAACAACTATACCAAAGCTTAATTTTCTAGCAAGCCACAATTCAATTCAAAGTTGTATATCACCATGAGGATTAAATCTTAAACATGGAATTTAATTAAATAAAAGGTTTCAAAACCTAATCAAATATTCCAAATCAAATATATGTGAAGCTATATAGCATGTAAATCAAGAATATCAAGTCGGAATTCAAATTGAGTGAATAGTGCACTCGGGGCAAATTAATTAATAATTACTAATTTTCAAAACACCTCCAATCACTTTCAAATTCAAGTATGTTGGAGAGCATGCTAAGGCCTAATTTAATATGCTAACACATATTGATTTTAAGCTAGATAAGGCCATATGATTTAATATTTTATTCAAGATAAATATTAAATAAAATCTTTAATACTTGTTCAAATTCCCTCAATTTAATATATGCCAATGACCATATTATAGAGCATTATATTACCATGCTACAAGTTTAAAACAAGTCATAAGCAACCGGGAAAATCAAATTTAATACAAGAAAATTAAATAATAAAATCTCTAGATTTCATATTGAAGCATGCGATCAAGATGTATAAGCATCAATAGCATGTTATATAACAAGAATTAAACCTATAACACCTCCTACCTCAATTTGGGATTAAAATCCCAAATCCCCACTGAATTGAAACGGCTCCGAATCCAACGAAACTCCTAGGTTTTGTCGGGGACAACACGATCTCTATGAATCTCCAAGAAGCCCCATGAAAATTCAAACTTGACTCTTAACCCAAACTCAAGAAATGGTAGGAAATGAATTCTAATAAGGGGGAATGGTAGAGCAAATTGAGGGGAGCGATAACGTAAAGGCCGAAGAGATTTCACTTAGGAAATCAAGTGGAGGAGAAGGTCAAAGGGTGGCAGCCAAGGAGCTTCCATGGCTGCAGGCTAAGAGGTGGAGAAGAAGAGTGAAAATCTAATTTTTCACTTTAGGGCATCCTATTTATAGTAAGTCTCAAAAACTGTCCCCGAAAGGGCCCCGCCGGGTCTGGAAAAGTGGATTTTGAGCAAATGCGCTCAAATGACAAAACTCCATGAATGAAAAAGATTCAAAATAAGAAAATATGAACAACAGAAGAAACAACGTCAAAAACTAAGTCTTGAATAGAAAGTTATGCCTTAAACAAATTCGGCGGCAACCGGGTCTAGAAACTCTGAAACTTGAGAAAAATGACTAGAACAGAATTCTAAGAGTCCACGACTCGACGAAATGTGAAAATGAATCCTGTATGAGGATCCAGGCTCCAGATGAGACATTTTGCAATAACTTTCTTAATCGCACAATGACCCCTACAAAAAGGGTTAACTACGAACTGCCCCAGAATGAAAATATCTTCCTAAAGATATTTTCTTAGATACCCCTGAAATAAAATATCTTCAGAAGATATTTATGAAAAGTACCCCAAGAAATGAAAAAGATTCTAAAGAATTGTGCATCCATGCCCCTATGGGCACTGGGAACAACTAGAGTACTTTCTTGCAAAAGTAAAGATACGTATTTCGAGGAAACCACTCAAGATGAAGGTACGTGAAGTCAAAAACCAACTCTGAGCATGAGAAGTGAGGTTGTGCCAAAAACTGACAAACGGAGATAAGATAGAATAAGGAAAATGACGAAATAGCGCATAGTGTCAAAAAACGAAAAATATGAAAATGACTCGATCCTCAAAGGAAGTTGTCAATCCACTGAAAAGAGTCTCAGGAACCAATTCCGAGCACTAGAGATGACACTAAGCGACATGAAACAAAGCTCAGAAAAGAAAATTAAACGAAAAAAATTCATTCGTAAAATTTCAGGAATAAAGAAAAGAAGGCAAATGACCGGGTCGTTACAACCTACCCTTCTTAAAGGAATTTCATCCCCGAAATTAGGAACATACCAGAGAGAATAGAATAATGACTGAACAAAAGGTCAAATCAAAGGACAACTCACAATGCACTGAAGGACAAATCCTGAAGTCTAAAGATCAACAGAAGGAACGCGAAACCATGAACTGAGACAACACCTCACATGAACCGGCACGTTAACTCAACGTCAACCACCGAGAGAATCCCAAGACAAAGGAACGTTGAATCACGATGAAAGGAGAGAGTGACAAGGTAGTACGAACAGCAACCAGAACCTGCCCACACTTACTGGTCAGGAAGGTAGCATAACGGTATAAGGTACTAGTCTGTAACATACCCCAAACCAGGTTAACTTTGAGAAAACTTTTGATATGGATGACATCAATGTCAGAATGATCATTACCAAAAGCACTGCGAAAACCAGGCATTTGCGAGAGTGGGGTATGGTCTAATAATGTCTGGCCAGACCATTTTGGCCAATCCCAAAACTCTGACAACAACGCCCTAGGCACCACTACGCTTAAGGCCTTAGATCTAGAAGCCACAAAGGAAAAGGAAATGAAACGGTGTCTCCCTGTCACACGTCTCACTCCTCCAGACAAGGATTGCGATTCTACGCTCACATGAGCCTTACTCGCATCAACCGACAGAATAGACAAGAAGATTCCCTACATTACGGAATGAATTCCTCCAATCCAAGGAAGAAACTCGTGAAACAAGAAGGCATCCAAGGGATACGACAGATCCTAAGAGACACTGTTAAAACCAGACATAAAAGAAGTAGCTAGCATGCAACATAGCAACGGACTATCTACTCAAGGTGTCACATAAGCAAACATGTCAAACAAAGATGCTTTTAAACACATATGCATATAAGTACAGTAAACATGTCATCACACCGAGCATGTTATCAAACAAAGCATGTAAACATATTATAATACCAAAACATGTTATCATAGGCACATAAATAAATCAAGGTACGCCAATAAAAGCATGATATGCACTGAAAACCCGTCGTCCTAAGGTTTTCGAACTCGGACGCTTTGATACCACCTGTGACGACCTTGGGTTTTTCAACCCAGTGTGTCCTGTGATGACCCGAACTGGATCCAAGATGCGGAAGCTAGAAAAAAGACAATGGTCTCTTAAGGCACAACACAACTCTAAGAGCCTAAGATGACCTTCCATGAGGTCACAGAACCTAAAGGAACAAGTGTGGAAGCAAGAGATCGGAAGGATAACAATTAAGCCCCTAGAGGCAAAATGGTCATTTATGATAATATAGATTCGGGTGCCACCGAGCACACCGCTGGAGAAACAATGAAAAAAAATCAAGATGGACTCAAGAATCACATGATTCGGAGTCCAAACGAATGAGAAACGGCAAGATGAAGAAGAATGAGCACCTAAGGCTAAAAGGATAAAATGGTAATTCCAAAATACCCCCGTGTACACCATTTGATAAACAATGAAAAATTAACAAAGATGGACTCAAGAATCGCATAAATCGGAGTCTGGATGGTAAAGATATCAAGTCCCGAAGTAGAAGAAAGGGAAACCCTATCCCGGTTCGAACCAAATACTGACACTACTTCACTAAAACTTGACTAACTTGAGCTACAAATGGAATCTGAATCTATAATTGGTACCATTGGAAAGGTTATTTCGACGCGGTCAGTTTAGACACAAGTATGGACCAATTCTAAGTTAAAACAAGTGCGATATAGCCCGTTGAAGAAGAGTGTCCAGTGCAGGAATAGTATCTGCGGGCGCCTGCCTAAAACCCGCGGGCGCCCGACCAAAACCCTCGGGCGTCTGCCTGACTAGGCAGAACCATGGGAAATGGTGCAGAGCAGCCCTGTGCATGGCGGGGGCCCACCCAAGACCCGTGGGCGCCCGCCCAAATGGGCAGAAGCAACCCTAGACAGCAGAAACAGTGTTTCAGCAGAAATTTGATTTTACGATGCCGTTTTCGAGACCAAGATAACAATTTTCGGAAAAACACGAAGAAGAAACTCCCCCTAAAATCGCATTTTCTATGTGACAAAGTGAAGAACGGAATTTATTTTCCAAAGGAAATACCCAAAATGCCCTTAAGCTAGAATTTTCAATAAATAGGTGAGATGAATCCGTAGGAGGCTAGAAACACAAACGATGAGGTTTTGTCCAGAAACAACCATGCACGTAAACGTAACTTACCTATTTAGACGCGCTATAATGGTCCATGGCTTAAAAATATAGCCGATGCAAAATCCGACCCCCCAACGGAAAAAAAAGGCAAAAAAGGAACTTGGAATGAAAACTCGGAGTCCAAAAATACAAAATGGGATCAAATGTCCGTTTGGCCATTGGCCACACATCAAACATGATTTATGAGACCCTATGAGCGAATGAGAATGGAATTCCCACACCCGATGCAACCATGGTGAAGCAATGACTTGCGATTTTTCAAGATTTTCAAAATATTTCATGAAGTTAAAAAGTACATAGAATACAATATAATGGTCATTGGCCTCCGACCTCATCTCATACATCTCAATTACATTGAAAGGAGTGTACTTAAGTACACATTACATACATGGAATCAAATATACATATTTTGACATATAAGTCTACAAAATGACATTTCATGCTAACATTTGCATGAAATGGAAACTTGAAAGCTACACGACATCCAAGGAATGCTAGGCTTCATGAACCAAGTCTTCGTACCTGAAATATGCCCCAGTATCGTAGGGGTGAGTAACATAAAGCTACTCGTAGGAGATGAGCATGCATCGACCTAGCATTTTACAAATTTATCACCTTAAGGTAAAACATGTTAAAGGGGTTCATGCCACCTAACGTCTATATCGAAATGAGACTCAGGGAGCATCTTAAGCTACCTTAGAGTGTTTCTAGCATAAATCACATCATCTATGCTATTTAAACAATATGGAAGCACGTTATACAAAGAAACAAGATATGGGTTCTTAAAGGTATTAACTTGCAATCTCGAATACAGAAACAACTAAAGTGATCATGTCACGTAACGTCTATGTTCTAAATAAGACTAAGGAATCATTCTAGGCCATGCTGAACAATCAAAACGCAAATTATAACTTCAATGTAGTCAAACCACATAAAAGCATATTATATGAGCAACAAAATACAATTTCTTAAAGCTATCAGCTTGAAATCTACTGCACGAAAATAACAGAAGTGGGTCACGCCACCTAACGTCTAAATTATAAACGAATCAATAGGATCAATCCTAAGCTTTATTAGAACGTTAAAACACGATTTTTCAATATCGATGCAATTTAATCAACATTGGAACTTCCAATACAACGCATAGAGCATAATTTCGCAAAGTTAACGTCATGTAACTTAAAATGGAACGACAAATAAGGAACAAGTTACAACATCATCTAGTTATCAACTTGAAAATAAAATTCAAAATGAAACAAAGTGAATACTCGGACGTCACGTCGGATCAGACCGACAACATAGTTACTTTAGGGTTACTAGCCCATGGGTAACCTCCCTATGTGTGCACTAGACTATATAGAGGGACTATCCTCCGTACTAGAACCACGTCCTAGCCATTGTCAAAAAATGACATCCCCAAGTTTCCAAAATCAACAAGTTGTGTAACAACGCATATATCAACAGGAATATGCAGGATAATCAACTATCTATTAATCACAACCAAATTTGAAAACCTATACAATACATGCTCTAAATCCACATCTAATATGATATGATGAATATCGAATCTTCAGTGTGCGATTCGTTACACGCTATGCATGAAAGATGTTAAATACGAAGTGTGCAAATCATTACACAAGGCAACAATATATTCAATAAGGAAAACATATTCTCATGAGTACAAACATAGCAACTATGTTATCCAATGTTCAAAAGATAACCAAATGAATATACAACAAGTCTAAGTCCATGATTTGAATATAGAAACCACTTCTAAAACACAACTAGATCATGGAGCAAATTGATAGAATTTAAATAGATAAACACAATTAAATTCTCTAGATTCCGATTTAATTCTAATTAACCTCAATTTAATACATATTAAAGGACATGGAAAGGTCATCACCTATATCTATTCTAAAACTCAATTAGGTTGTTAGAACAACAAAGTAGAACTTTAATTAAATCATGCTAATTTAAATCCCAAGGTTTTAATGCAACTTCAGATAGTCCCAAATTAATATATACTAGTAAACAAGTCATGGCCAATACAAATATCAAGTTAAAATCTTAATTAAGCTAATGGACCATGAATTAGATTTTAATTAATTCTTTTAATTAAAATCTCTAGATTTTCAAATTTAACCAAATGCTCTCAATTTAACATATCTTAGAGAATATGCCAAGGACTAATGTAATATCACATTACAAGTTTATTTCATTCAATTTAAGACCATGTGACTTAACCTTTCACTAAAGTTAAATATAAATTAAAAGTTGCAATTCTCATGCAATTAATCCCAATTTAATATATGTGAACAACTATACCTAAACTTAATTTTCTAGCAGGCCACAATTCAATTCAAAGTTGTATATCACCATGAGGATTAAATTTTAAATATGGAATTTAATTAAATAAAAGTTTTCAAAACCAAACCGAATATTCCAAATCAAATATATGTGAAGCTATATGGCATGTAAATCAAGAATATCAAGTCGGAATTCAAATAGAGTGAATAGTGCACTCGGGACCAATTAATTAATAATTACTAATTTTCTAAACACCTCCAATCACTTTCAAATTCAAGTATGTTGGAGAGCATGTTAAGGCCTAATTTAATATGCTAACACATATTGATTTTAAGTTAGTTAAGGCCATATGATTTAATATTTTATTCAAGATATATATTAAATAAAATCTTTAATACTTGTTCAAATTCCCCCAATTTAATATATGTCAATGACCATATTATAGAGCATTATATTACCATGCTACATATTTAAAACATGTCATAAGCAACCGGGAAAATCAAATCCAATACAAGAAAATTAAATAATAAAATCTCTAGATGTCACATTTAAGCATGCAATAAGGTTGTATAAGCATCAATAGCATGTTATATAACAAGAATTAAACCTATAATACCTCCTACCTCAATTTGGGATGAAAATCCCAAATCCCTACCGAATTGAAACGGCTCCGAATCCAACGAAACTCCTAGGTTTTGTCGGGGACAACACGATCTATATGAATCTCCAAGAAGCCCCATGAAATCCAAACTTGACTCTTAACCCAAACTCAAGAAATGGTAGGAAATGAATTCTAATAAGGGGGAATGGTAGAGCACGTCGAGGGGAGCGATAAACGTAAATGCCGAAGAGATTTCAGTTAGGAAATCAAGTGGAGGAGAAGGTCAAAGGGTGGCAACCAAGGAGCTTCCATGTCTGCCGGCCAAGAGGTGGAGAAGAAGAGTGAAAATCTAATTTTTCACTTTAGGGCATCCTATTTATAGTAAGTCTCAAAAACTACCCCGAAAGGGCCTAGCCGGGTTTGGAAAAGTGGATTTTGAGTAGACGCGCTCAAACAGCAAAACTCTATGAACAAAAAAGATTCAAAATGAGAAAATATGAACAACGGAAGAAACGACGTTTAAAACTGAGTCCCGAACAGAAAGTTATGCCCCGAACAAGTTCGGCGGCAATTAGGTCCAGAAACTCTGAAACTGGAGAAAAATGACCATAACGGAATTCTAAGAGTCCACGACTCAACGGAATGTGAAAATAAATCCTGTACGAGGATCCAGGCTCCAGACGAGATATTTTGCAATAACTTTCGTTAATCGCACAATGACCCCTACAAAAAGGGTTAACTGCGAAACTGCCCCAGAATGAAAATATCTTCTAAAAGATATTTTCTTAGATACCCATGAAATAAAATATCTTCAAAAGATATTTACAAAAAACACCCCAAGAAATGAAAAAGATTCTAAAGAATTGTGCATCCATGCCCCTGTGGGCACAAGGAACAACCAGAGTACTTTATTACAAAAGTAAAGATACGTATTTCGAGGAAACCACTCAAGATGAAGGTACGTGAAGTTAAAAACCAACTCTGAGAATGAGAAGTGAGGTTGTGCTAAAAACTGACAACCGGAGATAAGACAGAATAAGGAAAATGACGAAATAGCGCATAGTGTCTAAAAACGAAAAATGTGAAAATGACTCGGTCCTCAAAGGAAGTTATCAATCCACGGAAAAGAGTCTCAGGAACCAATTCCGAGCACTCATGATAACACTAAGCGACACGAAACAGAACTCAGAAAAGAAAATTAAACGAAAAAAATTCATTCATAAAATTTCAGGAAAAAGGAAAGGAAGGCAAATGACCGGGTTGTTACAACCTACCATCCTTAAAGGAATTTCATCCCCGAAATTAGGAACATACCAGAGAGAACAGAATAATGACCGAGCAAAAGGTCAAATCAAAGGACAGTTCACAACGTACTGAAGGACAAATCCTGAGTCTAAAGATCAACAAAAGGAACGCGAAACCATGACCTGAGACAACACCTGATACGAACCGGCACGTTAACTCAATGTCAACCACCGAGAGAATCCCAAGACAAGGGAACGTTGAATCACGATGAAAGGAGAATGACAAGGCAGTGCGAAAGCAACCAGAACCTGCCCACACTTACTGGTCAGGAAGGTAGCATGACGGTATAAGGCACTAGTCCGTAACATACCCCAAACCAGGTCAACTTTGAGAAAACTTTTGATATGGATGACATCAATGTCAGAATGATCATTACCAAAAGCACTGCGAAAACCAAGAATCTGCGAGAGTGGGGTATGGTCTAATAATGTCTGGCTAGACTATCTTGGCCAATCCCAAAACTCTGACAACAACGCCCTAGGCACCGCTACGCTTAAGGCCTTAGATCTAGAAGCCACAAAGGAAAAGGAAATGAAACGGTGTCTCCTTTTCACACGTCTAACTCCTCCAGACAAGGATTGCGATTCTACGCTCACATGAGCCTTACTCGCATCAACCGACAGAATAGATAAGAAGATTCCCTACATGGGTCCCTACAGAATGAATTCCTCCAATCCAAGGAAGAAACTCGTGAAACAAGAAGGCATCCAAAGGATATGACAGATCCTAAGAGACACTGTCAAAACCAAACATAAAAGAAGTAGCTAGCATGCAACATAGCAATGGACTATCTACTCAAGGTGCCACATAAGCAAACATGTCAAACAAAGATGCTTTTAAACACATAAGCATATAAGTACAGAAAATAAGTCATCACACCGAGCATGTTATCAATCAAAGCATGTAAACCTGTTATAATACCAAAACATGTTATCATAGGCACATAAATAAATCAAGGTACACCAATAAAAGCATGATATGCATCAAAAACCCATCGTCCTAAGGTTTTCGAACCCGGACGCTCTGATACCACCTGTAACGACCCTGGGTTTTTCAACCCAGTGTGTCCTGTGATGACCCGAACTGGATCCAAGATGCGGAAGCTAGAAACAAGACAATGGTCTCCCAAGGCACAACACACCTCTAAGACCCTAAGATAACCTTCCATGAGGTCACAGAACCTAAAGGAACAAGTGTGGAAGCAAGAGATCGGAAGGATAACAATTAAGCCCCCAGGGGCAAAATGGTCATTTATGAGAATATAGATTTGGGTGCCACCGAGCACACCGCTGGAGAAACAATGAAAAAAAATCAAGATGGACTAAAGAATCACATGATTCGGAGTCCGGACGAATGAGAAACGGCAAGATGAAGAAGAATGAGCACCTGAGGCTAAAAGGATAAAATGGTAATTCTAAACTGAATTGAATACCCCCGTGTACACCATTGGATAGACAATGAAAAATTAACAAAGATAGACTCAAGAATCGCATAATTCGGAGTCTGGATGGTAAAGATATCAAGTCCCGAAGTCGAAGGAAGGGAAACCCTATCCCGGTTCGAACCAAATACTGACACTACTTCACTAAAACTTGACTAACTTGAGCTACAAATGGAATCTGAATCTATAATTGGTACCATTGGAAAGGTTATTTCGACGCGGTCAGTTTAGACATAAGTACGGACCAATTCTGAGTTAAAACAAGTGCGATATGGCCCGTTGAAGAAGAGTGTCTAGTGCAGGAACAGTATCCGCGGGCGCCAGCCCAACTGGGCAGAACCATGGGAAATGGTGCGGAGCAGCCCTATGCATGGTGGGGGCCCACCCAAAACCCGTGGGCGCCCGCCCAAATGGGTAGAAGCAACCCTAGACAGCAGAAACAGTGTTTCAGCAGAAATTTGAGTTTGCGATGCCGTTTTCGAGACCAAGATGACATTTTTCGGAAAAACACGAAGAAGAAATTCCCCCTAAAATCACATTTTCTATGTGACAAAGTCAAGAACGGAATTTATTTTTCAAAGGAAAAACCCAAAATTCCCTTAAGATAGAATTTTCAATAAATAGCTGAGATGAATCCGTAGGAGGCTCGAAACACAAACGATGAAGTTTTGTCCGGAAACAACCATGTACGCAAACGTAACTCGGAAATAACCATGCACGCAAACGTAACTTACCTATTTAGACGCGCTACAATGGTCCATGGCTTAAAAATATAGCCGATGCAAAATCCGACCCCCCAACGGAAAAAAAAAGGCAAAAATGGAACTTGGAATGAAAACTCGGAATCCAAAAATTCAAAATGGGATCAAATGTCCATTTAGCCCTTGGCCACACTTCCAACATGATTTATGAGACCCTATGAGAGAATGAGAATGGAATTCCCACACCCGATGCAACCATGGTGAAGCAATGACTTGCGATTTTTCAAGATTTTCACAATATTTCATGAAGTTAAAAAGTACATAGAATACAATATAATGGTCATTGGCCTCCGACCTCTTCTCATACATATCAATTACATTGAAAGGTTTGTACTTAAGTACACATTACATACGTGGAATCAAATATAAATATTTTGACATATAAGTCTACAAAATGACATTTCATGCTAATATTTGCATGAAATGGAAACTTGAAAGCTACACGACATCCAAGGAATGCTAGGCTTCACGAACCAACTCTTCATACCTGAAATATGCCCCAGTATCGTAGGGGTGAGTAACATAAAGCTACTCATAGGAGATGAGTATGCATCGACCTAGCATTTTATAAATTTATCACCTTAAGGTAAAACATGTTAAAGGGGTTCATGCCACTTAACGTCTATATCGAAATGAGACTCAGGGAGCATCCTAAGCTACCTTAGAGTGTTTCTAGCATAAATCACATCATCTATGCCATTTAAATAATATGGAAGCACGTTATACAAAGTAACAAGATATGGGTTCTTAAAGGTATTAACTTGCAATCTCGAATACAGAAACAACTAAAGTGATCATGTCACATAACGTCTATGTTCTAAATAAGTCTAAGGAATCATCCTAGGCCATGCTGAACAATCAAAACGCAAATTAGAACTTCAATGCAGTCAAACCACATAAAAGCATATTATACAGGCAACAAAATACATTTTCTTAAAGCTATCAGTTTGAAATCTACTGCACGAAAATAACAGAAGTGGATCATGCCACCTAACGTCTAAATTATAAACGAATCAATAGGATCAATCCTAAGCTTTGTTAGAACGTCAAAACACGATTTTTCAATATCGATACAATTTAACCAACATTGGAACTTCCAATACGACGCATAGAGCATAATTTCGCAAAGTTAACATCATATAACTTAAAATGGAACGACAAATAAGGAACAATAAGTTACAACATCATCTAGTTATCAACTTGAAAATAAAATGCAAAATGAAATAAAGTGAATACTCGTACGTCACGTCGGATCAGACCGACAACATAGTTACTTTAGGGTTACTAGCCCATGGTTAACCTCCCTATGTATGCACTAGACTATATAGAGGGACTATCCCCCGTACTAGAATCACATCCTAGCCATAGTCAAAAAACGACATCCCCAAGTTTCCAAAATCAACAAGTTGTGTAACAACACATATATCAACAGGAATATGCAAGATAATCAACTATCTACTAATCACAACCAAATTTGGAAACCTATACAACACATGCTCTAAATCCACATCTAATATGATATGATGAATATCGAATCTTCAGTGTGCGATTCGTTAAACGCTATGCATGAAAGATGTTAAATACGAAGTGTGCAAATCATTACACAAGGCAACAATATATTCAATAAGGAAAACATATTCTCATGAGTACAAACATAGCAACTATGTTATCCAATGTTCAAAAGATAACCAAATGAATATACAACAAATCTAAGTCCATGATTTGAATATAGAAACCACTTCTAAAACACAACTAGATCATGGAGCAAATTGATAGAATTTAAATAGATAAACACAATTAAATTCTCTAGATTCCGATTCAATTCCAATTAACCTCAATTTAATACATGTTAAAGGACATGGAAAGGTCATCACCTCTATCCATTCTAAAACTCAATTAGGTTGTTGGAACAACAAAGTAGAACTTTAATTAAATCATGCTAATTTAAATCCCAAGGTTCTAAAACAACTTCAGATAGTTCCAAATTAATATGTACTAGTAAACAAGTCATGGCCTATACAAATATCAAGTTAAAATCTTAATTAAGCTAATGGGACCACGAAATAGATTTTAATTAATTCTTTTAATTAAAATCTCTAGATTTTCAAACTTAACCAAATGCTCTGAATTTAACATATCTTAGAGAATATGCCAAGGACTAATGTAATATCACATTACAATTTTATTTCATTCAATTTAAGAGCATGTGACTTAACCTTTCACTAAAGTTAAATATAAATTAAAAGTTGCAATTTTCATGCAATTAATCCCAATTTAATATATGTGAACAACTATACCTAAGCTTAATTTTCTAGCATGCCACAATTCAATGCAAAGTTGTATATCACCATGAGGATTAAATCTTAAACATGGAATTTAATTAAATAAAAGGTTTCAAAACCAAACCGAATATTCCAAATCAAATATATGTGAAGCTCTATGGCATGTAAATCAAGAATATCAAGTCGGAATTCAAATAGAGTGAATAGTGCACCCGGGGCCAATTAATTAATAATTACTAATTTTTAAAACACCTCCAATCACTTTCAAATTCAAGTATGTTGGAGAGCATGCTAAGGCCTAATTTAATATGCTAACACATATTGATTTTAAGTTAGTTAAGGCCATATGATTTAATATTTTATTCAAGATATATATTAAATAAAATCTTTAATACTTGTTCAAATTCCCCCAATTTAATACATGTCAATGACCATATTATAGAGCATTATATTACCATGCTACATGTTTACAACAAGTCTTAAGCAACCGGGAAAATCAAATCCAATACAAGAAAATTAAATAATAAAATCTCTAGATTTCATATTTAAGCATGCAATCAGGTTGTATAAGCATCAATAACATGTTATATAACAAGAATTAAACCTATAATACCTCCTACCTCAATTTGGGATGAAAATCCCAAATCCCTACCGAATTGAAACGACTCTGAATCCAATGAAACTCCTAGGTTTTGTCGGGGACAACACGATCTATATGAATCTCCAAGAAGCCCCATGAAAATCCAAATTTGACTCTTAACCCAAACTTAAGAAATGGTAGGAAATGAATTCTAATAAGGGGGAATGGTAGAGCACGTCGAGGGGAGCGATAAACGAAAAGGCCGAAGAGATTTCACTTAGGAAATCAAGTGGAGGAGAAGGTCAAAGGGTGGCAACCAAGGAGCTTCCATGGCTGCCGGCCAAGAGGTGGAGAAGAAGAGTGAAAATCTGATTTTTCACTTTAAGGCATCCTATTTATAGTAAGTCTCAAAAACTGCCCCGAAAGGGCCCGGCCGGGTCTGGAAAAGTGGATTTTGATTAGACGCACTCAAACAGTAAAACTTCATGAACAAAAAAGATTTAAAATGAGAAAATATGAACAACGGAAGAAACGACGTAAAAGATTGAGTCTCGAACAGAAAGTTTTGCTCCGAACAAGTTCGGCGGCAACCAGGTCCAGAAATTCTGAAACTGGAGAAAAATTACCAGAACGGAATTCTAAGAGTCCATGACTCGACGAAATTTGAAAATGAATCCCGTACGAGGATCTAGGCTCCAGACGAGACATTTTGCAATAACTTTTATTAATCGCACAATGACCCCTACAAAAAGGGTTAACTGCGAACTGCCCTAGAATGAAAATGTCTTCCAAAAGATATTTTCTTAGATACCCCTAAAATAAAATATCTTCAGAAGATATTTACGAAAAACACGCCAAGAAATGAAAAAGATTCTAAAGAATTGTGCATCCATGCCCCTGTGGGCACCGGGAGCAACCAGAGTACTTTCTTGCAAAAGTAAAGATACGTATTTCAAGGAAACCACTCAAGATGAAGGCACGTGAAGTCAAAAACCAACTCCGAGCTTGAGAAGTGAGGTTGTGCCAAAAACTGACAAATGGAGATAAGACAGAATAAGGAAAATGACGAAATAACGCATAGTGTCGAAAAACGAAAAATGTGAAAATGACTCGGTCATCAAAGGAAGTTGTCAATCCACAGAAAAGAGTCTTAGGAACCAATTCCGAGCACTCAAGATGACACTAAGTGAGATAAAACCGAACTCAGAAAAGAAAATTAAACGAAAAAAATTCATTCGTAAAATTTCAGGAAAAAGGAAAGGAAGACAAATGACCGGGTCGTTACAACTCTTACTGCAAGAGTTCAACATTGAGATTAAGGAAAAAAAAGGCATAGACAATGTTGTAGCAGATTATCTCTCTCAGCTTCTCATTGAGAACACTTCTGATTTTTCTCCAGTTCATGATTCCTTTCCGGATGAGTAACTATTTCAGATTTCTCATGTGTCACCTCCTTGGTTTGCTAACATTGTTAACTATCTTACAGTTGGAAAAATTCCATCCCAATGGTCTAAGCAAGAGAAAGACCGGTTCTTCACTTAAATCAAAAATTTCTTTTGGGAAGACCTGGAATTGTTCAAGTATTACCTGGATCAAATAATCTAGTG
This sequence comes from Cornus florida, assembly GCF_030987335.1. Lineage (NCBI taxonomy): Eukaryota > Viridiplantae > Streptophyta > Magnoliopsida > Cornales > Cornaceae > Cornus > Cornus florida. Next base: position 72,179,055 of record NW_026775577.1, read on the forward strand.
ATGCATTCCTAAAAATGATGTCCAAAACATTCTAAAATTCTATCACACTCTCGAATGTGGAGAACATTTCAGTGCTAAAAAGACATCATCTAAAGTCCTTCAAAGTGGATTTTATTGGCCTTCATTAATCAGGGATGCTTACAATTTTTGCAAGTCTTGTGAGGGATGTCAAAAGCTTAGCATCTTGTCTAAAAGAGACATGTAAAATCTTTGATGTATGGGAAATAGATTTTATGGGACCATTCCCATCTTCCTATGGCTATTTCTACATTTTCTTAGTGGTGGATTATGTATCTAAATGGATAGAGGCTGAGGCAACCATAACCAATAACCATGATACAATGGTTAAGTTCATTCAAACGAACATATTCAGTCAGTTTGGTACACCTAGAGCACTCTTGAGTGACGGAGGATCTCATTTATGTAATCACTATCGTCGATCCGTCCTCCTTAAGTACTCTATCACTTATAAGGTTTCCACGCCTTACCATCCTCAATCGAGTAGTCAAGTGGAAGTCTCAAATCGGGAAATCAAAAATATTCTTGAAAAGACTGTCAGACCGGACCGCAAAGATTGGTTATTACGACTAAACGATGCACTTTGGGCTTACTGAACTGTGTTTAAGACACCAATTGGCATGTCACCATACTGGCTCATCTATGGTAAGGCATTTCACCTCCTGGTTGAATTAGAGCATCGTGCCTTTTGGGCCATAAAAAGGTTCAATTTCAATCTTGATCAGGTCGGCTCTGACCGAAAATTATAGCTCAATAAGCTAGAGGAAATCCGGAATGAGGCTTACGAAAGTGCCAAAAACAAAGAAAAGACTAAAGCATTCCATGATAAGCATATCGTCAAGAAGTCTTTTGCTTCGGGTCAAAAAGTTTGGCTTTTCAATTCTTGTTTGTAATTCTTTCCTGGGAAACTTCGTTCACGGTGGGAAGGTCCTTTCCTTATAATTTCTGTCTTCCCTCATGGTGCAGTTGAGTTGCAAGACCCTATTCTTTCTATTCCAAGCTTCCTTATATCTTTGTTACTGTAAACCAAATTTTTCAGAAAATGACTAAGTAGAGACTCCACTTGGAATCATCTAGATTTCCATTTTAGTGGTCATCGTGGGTTTCTATAGTCCTATTATGGTTTTGATAACATCTTCGGGACTTTTCGGGCTCATCTCTAGTAAATATCTGGGTAAATTCGCGTCTGGACGCCAACCACTGGGCACTCCCATGTCCAGACGCCAATTTTAGAGAATACCCGCGTCCGGACGCCAACCCCTGGGCACTCTCGCATCTAGATGCCACTACCCGCGTTCGGACGCCATCTCCATTCGTGCCACCAGCTACGCGCATGAATCACCAACGTGCCCCATTCCATCATTTCGCATCCGGACCCCATGCTTCGCGTTCGGATGCCACGGCCCAATTATGAATCCGAGCCCATGAATTTTATCTCTAAAACTCCCACATCCTTTCCCTACCTTCCCCACCTTCTCAATCTTCTCTTTCACCATCTACATCTCCATCTTTTCCTATTCTTCACCTCTCATCATCATTATTCCATAAAAAAGGGCAAAGTTTGGAACTCCAACTTGAGGTAAGTTCTTTTCTCTTTCATCTTTCAATTCTTGAGTATTTCATGGAGGTTAGGGCTTAATTTTATGGAGGATTTATCTATTGTGTGGGGATTTGTTGTGCTTCCTTTCTAGGTTAATGAATTTTGGGTTCAGATCATTCTAATCTTTATGCATGTTCCCTTCTTTTTAGTCTTGCACACCACATGTTTGACAAAAGTCCTGAACCAAATTTCTTCACTCAAATGGCTTCTGGTTCTGCTTCCAAGTATCTTAGCACTTCTGAAGGGTCTTCTAAGGAGGCTCTCACTCTGAATTGGAATGAATAGCCCTTTTAATTCGAGACTAGATTTGATGTTAGGAATGTTTTTCGAAGGCGTCCTGACACAAAATGGCAATGAAAAATCTCAAGGAACGTGGCCTTTCTTCTCTATTTCAGCTATGTCATAATGTGGTTCATCCTTGCTTAGTTCGGCAGTTCTACTAGAATCTTTCATATAAATGTGAGAAACAAACCGTAATTTCAACTACAATTGCTGGCATCGTGCTTACATTTACATTGGATGATTTTGCAAATGCATGTGGTTGTCCTATTAACTCCCCAGTGGATGTGAATAGTCAACCTCTCCATGCTCCACTACTAGACATGAATTATTGGATGGCGTAGCAAAAATTTTGAAAGAAATGGTAAATAGTAATCTCATAAACGTCGAGAGCACCTTGACTAAAAAGTCCTTTTTGCCACCCCAAATTTGGTTCATCGAGGTTATACTAGCTAAGAATGTTTTTCCAATTAGCAAACCTACGGAACATAACAGTGTACTATTGGATTCTCTCTATTCAGCGGAGAATGAATTTTGGTTTTCAGTTCCCACTTTGATTATGAATCAAATTTTGAAGGTTTATAAAAAATTGATTGTTAGACAAACCACAGGCTCATTGACTTGGTCCTTCCCATTCCCCTATCTAATCACAAAGATGATTAAGGACCAAGGGTTTGTTATTCCATGCAATGAATAGTGGGCAACCTCAAAAAAGGTTTACAATTTCAAAAACTAGAGGGAGTCACTTATTGCCCGCAATGATGCAGTCACTGATTGATTACACTCCTGGGGGAAAAAGCACTTCGTCCTCCACTCTGAGGGCGGTTGATTTTATATTTGCTACTTTTATTTCATGCTATTTGTTTCTGTCTTGAATTTCGCTACTATTTTGGGCCATGTTTGGCATGACAATTGTGGGTGCACTTTTTGATGTGCGAAGATTTTAATTTTTTTCATAGTATTTTAATAAAGCATGACATATTATTTCATATTTATATCTTTATCTATGTCTATGCTTTTATGCTTGGTGCCTAGTGTATTTGGACAGATTATCAGGTACAAGTTTTTGGGGATAGAACTTTGGCATTTTCAATGCGACTGGTTGCACTGGAGTTACTGTTTTGCACCCGGTAGTCTCTCTCTTTTTTACGCTTATATGCATGCTTAATCTTTCTATACTTGTTTTTATACATTGAGGACAATGTATCATGTAAGTTTGGGGGTGTTGAGAGTTACATATGCATATTGTCATTATTGAATGTGGTTGAATTGTAAAATAAAAAAATAAAATAATAATAATAATAATAATAAAAAATAAAAATATCGTATGTTTAGGCAAATGATTTTTGGTGTTGCTAGTACTAAGTTTGGGGGAGGGTCTATGTGATTAATACAACTTGTATGCTTATATAGGATATCAAGGAATGATTGAAAGTTACTAGCATGATTGTTCAAATGAAAAAGGTCCATTGCATGATTTAAATGTTTTGTTTTGGAGTCTTTTATCTCTAAGTAACTTCACAATGCACATTGAACTCACCGAAAAATGCATTCCCTTCCTTGTGGTTTTAGTTAATTGGCTTCTTGAATTAGTAAGTCGGATGAATGAAATGATCCTTGGCATTGACAAAAAAAAAATGAATAAAATTGCATTCTTTCAACATGTTAATTGATTAAAAAGGAAGACAAGGAAAAAATGTAAGATGTATAATTAGTTTGAGATTGTAGCCTAACCATTCTGAGTCATTTCACCCTTAGGAGTGTTTTTACACTTAACGCCCTAGGACCATCTGGTTTGGGAGTCATTGGCTCAACACTTGTTACATGGGGTGATTAGAGAGCTTAAGGAACTTAAACATTGCACATGGTCATACATAATAAATAAAAAAAAAAAAGAAAAAAAAAACACAAAATGTGTTCAAATAAATTTATGCCTTAGATTATGATTTCAAAAGATAAATTAAGAATGTAGAAGACATTGAATGAGCCATAAAAGGGTTAAAAGTGCATTTTAAAAGAAAATGAAATTTTGGTTCACTTCTAAGGAACTTGAGATGAAATTCTATTATAAATGTAATGTTGAAGTTCATGTATGTGGACTAGTTGTTGATGCATGAATGCTGGAAATTGAATATTGTTTTAAGACGTCATTGTATACATACTTGTTGTAGTCTTCATGATAGAGTCTTTCCCCCAAAGTCAAATGTTTCAATTTATACTAGAATGAGCCTTGTTGCTTAATGTTTATGGGTATCATTTCTGGTAAAGCCTCACAAGACTTCACTCATCCTCTAAGGATACTTAGGGGTTTAAAAGGCTTGTTGCATATGCTAAATGCAATCCTCACTCCCACGGAAGAGGAGAAATGTGGATAAATAATTATGTGTTTCATTTTATTTTTGCTAAGGGACTAGCAAAATGTAAGTTTGGGGGTGTGATAAGCGCCAAATATTGCATATTCAAGTGCCCTTAATTGCATTAGTTAAGCCTATTATTTGATTTTTGTATATAGATTTTCTTCATTTTTGTGTTTTTGTGTTTTTGCAGGTTTATTTGCTAAAAAGAAATAAGAATAAGGTTTTAAAGATTTTTGAAGAACAAGTCATATCGGGCCTAAATATCAACTGTTTTCCAAGAAGAGATGCCCAAATATTCAATGGATGTATTCAACATTGCAGAAGAAGAAAGCCAAGCAAAGCATCAGTCTCGTGTCCGGATGCCACTTCCCGCGTCCGGACGCCATCCAGCTACACCTCGCGTCCAGACGCTATGCTTTGAGTCCAGATGCTAGCCTACGGGTCCCCATTTTGGATAAGTCAAAGTTTGTTCCTTTTTAAGTGGGAATTTGAATTTTGACGAGTTGTTTTGTTTTGAAAGTCATTTTGGGATTAAGAGGGGGCAGAGGCTTGGATTTGAAGGGAGAGTTTTGGATTTTAAAAATATAGAGAGAGGGAAAGAGTTTTTCCTAGGGTTTATGCTGAGTTTTGTAACAATGGGGCTGAAAGGGGAATCTTCTTCTTCTTCAATCCTTGATATTACTACCATATCCACGAGGAACTAACTTTGATGTAACCTAGACCAAGTAAATATGTTGTAATTATTATTTCAATTTGGGGATTCATCTTGTATATATTAGTTAATTCATAAAGTAGAAGTTGTTTACATTGAATTGATGTGTTTTTACATTGAATTAATATATGTGATTTTCTTTTGGATATATAGTTATGTTGATATGTTTATCTTGTCTTAGAAATCATATTGGCCTAATTATGCACTTGATTTCCTATAGTGACAATGGGAATGAATTTATGAAATGGTTTTGTTGGCATGTTAATTGAGGATTTGTATAGATTATACCTAAGGAAGATGGACCATGCTACACTTTTAGATTAATTTAGTTAGGTAGATGGTCCATGCCAACTGAAGATAATTTATGATATATAATTGAGTTTCATGTGCTTCAACATACAATTGAAAGACCTTGATAGGCCTTGCCTAGGAAAGATGGTTCATACCACAACCTAATTTAGGTGGATGAACCATGCTAACCAAAGATGGGTTATACTTAGTCCTGAAATGTACGATTTTCTAGAAGATGTTGTGGTTATTTTATACTTCTACACAACATTTTATATACATAGTTGTTTATCCCTAAGTTGAGTGCAAGTTAGCATATTTATAAGGTTTTGGTGAAATCAATTCCTTCGCCTTTATCTCTAAGCTTAATCCTTTTGAATTCATTTTATTTACTATTTTTTTACAATTCCATTCCATAGTTTTAAGTGACAAATCAATCAAACTATCATCTTTTTTATTAAATTAAAAAGCAATTTTACAATTTTGGTTATCATAAATTAGCAATCCTTGTGGTTCGACAACCCTTACTATAGCCTTATTCTACAATGAATTGTGCTCTTGCAAGTGGTATTTTAAGTGGTAACAATTTATACCCATCAAGAAGAGCCAGTTATTAGGTCGAGTTTGCCTTGGTCATTGCAAGCTCTTATATTAGGGATGTTTCAGCAGCCTATGATCTAGTTCGCCGGCTCCTCTCGTTCTCAATCACCGTCTCACCCAAGTTATGTGCGGCTCTACGGGAGTCCATCTCGGAGTTAAATTCCTATTTTTTCTTAAGGAAGTTGGTCTCAGCTGTGTAAGCTCGCTCATACAAGTCCATGATCATGGTTTAAGCATTGAAAGTAAACAAACAAAAGAGGGTGGTGTGATATCCCTTAATTTCAAAGCCATGGGTTAATCAAGTCCAAGCCCAAAACTAGGGGATATCAAACAATTAAATAATAAACGAATACGGAATACAAAATGGAATAAAATAAATAAATAAATAAATAATACTAAAAAGAAAACTAAATAACAAATGATTAATAATCCTCTGATACCAATATTCCAAATAAATCCAATAATACATAAACTTCCATAATACAACTCGGGAATTCATATATCAAGGACCCCTAATAAAATCCCATAATTGAAGCAAATGAATATCTAGTAAGTCTAATAGATAAAAGAATAATCTGAAGTAATGTCATACATTAATGATACGGAAGAGTGAAGATGAATGATCTCTGATCTGCACGAATAACTCTAAGACTGGTACTGCCGAGGACTTAAAAAATAAATAGTGGGTCAGACCCACAAATAAGTTCCTTCTACTACGACCAAATCAGAGAACTGACAATCAATACATCCTTAGTTAAACTCATGTTATAACTACATAGTCAATACATATATACACACTAAGACTTTCACTGGATAATAGGGTAGTCTCAATCGTGTAGTGGGTATCTCTTGGAAAAATCGCACACGAGGTGGTCCAGAGTCCCCCTTCTACCAAGGTACGCACATCAACTTGTTTCTAAGGGCAGTTATGAAAATTTGACTTTGCTCAGTACTTTTCAAAGTTCACACAATCTTATATAACAATTATACTCATGTACCATTGTGAATCACAGTGGTAAAACCATGGTATGTTAATTCAGTTCTCCAGTCACAGCTTAATAAGTTAAAAACTCAGCTTAGTGTGGTCTATAAGGTCTTGACAGCAAATAACCAATATTTTAAAATAAGGCCAACTTCAATAGCTCATTTTCATCAGATTAAACTTGCTTAGTGGATAAAAACAAGGTTTATAGCAACTTAATTCAATATAGATCAGTACTGTAGCTAATTCATCACAAATACTCAAATAACAAGCTTTGAGATATCATATTCTGCTGTAGTATGTGTTTGAGTCAATACCTGAGTTCAGCAGATGTAAATAAGAGAATTAAACTTGATTCAACCTTTTTCTAGCTCCTTCAACCTCTAGAGCAACATTTGATACCTCAGTCCAGCCTTGACAATAGCCAAATTACACTAGCAACACTTAATTCTTTACAGGTCTTGAAGAGATATTGCACACACAGTTAATTTTTGAGATTTAAACTGAGTTTACATGATTAAATCACTGCTCAGAATTAAACATTTAGGTCCTCTTCACATTTCACTCAAGAACAACACACATATGAAAATCTATTCTTAGGGCTTAAGTCTTGCAGCAACTATAACATTACCTTTATATTCAAACCCTTGATGATGCAGCCCTAAAATCAATGGACAGGATTGAGCTGGGCTCTTCTAATCCTTGAGGGAAGGTATTCTGACATTGTGGTGATGATTGTACTACTTTACCCCTTGTTAACTCACCTTGAACAGCCTTCATTTATAGCTCACAATATCAATGAATATGTGAATATCAGAAGTGCCTTTTTGATCTTGAGCTCCAAGAAATGTAAATCTGGCCATATTCTCTCACTCTAGGACCACTGTGTACGTGACAGGACCGTGTAGCATTACACAAAATTACACTACTGCCCTTGTAGATTCCTTTCGACAGAAAGGTTAAAAATACTGCTATCACATTGAATAACTCTGTCATATTGAATAATTGAGCTCAAATGACCAATGTAGCTTCTTAGACAAATGAAGTATAAATATTGAAATATGTATCTAGACCAAAATGCCCTTGACAAGTGCTGTAGGCAGAATATAAGTGTTGTCACATAATTCACAACATACAAGGGCTACATTGACTTCCTTGATATTTCAGTGAGCAATGATCTTAATAATTGAGCTTATAACAACTTGTATACACTTGATCAAACCCAAATATATCAAAATTCCAATATCCAATTGCTTTGAGCCTTTAGCTTGCATTTTGCCATTAAAAGAACAAACCATAAGATAGTTATCTTAGATCAATAATCTCCCCCTTTGCCTTTTAATGACAAAAACCATGACATTCTGCCCTTTTTGACATTGAAATTCAAAAGGGTCAAGGGATCAATAATGAGCACTGTGATAAATAGCTTCTTGAGTATATCCTTGTCAATTGAAGAACATTATCAGAGCTGACTTCATCAACAAACAGCCTGAATTCAGGAGTTAAGATAGGAAGTTACTTTGCCATAACTTAGATTACAAGATGAGAACACCATTGTACATATCCAATTCAGCTTCTAGTAAATTCCTTTAAGAGTAGAGCATTATCACATAAGTTGGAGTTAGGGTGAACATCAATTGGAGTGCAATATCAGAGCTGATTTCAGTACTGAACAGTCTGAAATTAAGATTTTAAGTCAAGAAGATACTTTGTCATGGTGAAACAGCTTCCAAATGGGCTTAACCTTGATTTACTCAATCTTCAATAGTCATTATATACTTATTCATTAAATAACATCAAGAAGTAAGACAAGGTATAACAAAGACAAATTGTAAAGTAGCTCATAATAGACTTCAGTCAAAGGGTTTCTGAAAAACTATTTAGATGGTAAGTTTGGGATTTTACACCATTGTAGACTTGGACAATACTCTCCCAAGCATATATATGATGAATACTTTAAGAACATTCAGTTATTTAGGGGGACCCTTAAGAGAATAGTGGTGAATGCTTAAAACCAGTGCTTAAACTCACTATCATAGGTTGTATTGTGCTTCATAAGAAACAGCACTGATCTGAAGGATAAGAAAGGGGATTTCATGAAATCTCTTATTGACTTCAATTCTTACACATTGATTCACGACTGAGCCCATTATTAGATGATGTATAGGCATAAAAATTAATAGATGAAGACCCATAACTTCAATCCAAACCACTTTTGCAGAAAATTCTAAGTGTTTTTTGATTCAAAAAGGACCTAAATGAGCTACTGGCAATTTTCAGAGGTTCTATCACTCTTTGTGGGTTTTCATCAGTGACATATTGATGCTCAAATGTTGAGAAAACACCATGAAATATGATTATAAAGGATAAGTCCCAAACTCAGATTGAAAAATAGATAAAGATCAAAATAGCATGTCTGAGATAATGAAGCTACCTTTACCTTGAACCTGGTTCAATAAATGTAGAATATAGATGTCAAATGATGAATAATACTTGAATTTACAATGAGAAACTTTAGAAATTACATCAAGTGCATTTAATCCTTCACAGCAAGCCTCAGATTCAGCAACAACAACAAGATACTTTTAATGAATATGAGATAGTTTATCCCTGAAAGGGAGTGGCCTTATATTGAACTGAAGCTAATAACCAAAGATAAATAAGGACTATAAAAGATCATATCTCTGAGAAGAGGTGGTCTTGTAGAGCTTTGAAGCTGGAACTTAATGAGACAATTTGATTTAACAGCACTTTCAGAATTGACACATTCTTAAAGACCAAATTGTGAGCATACTTTGACAGTTCCAAACTTGGGAGTTATTGAATTGATGGAGACTTGAGTCTAGAACTTCATTTGGTATGAAACTTTAGTTTTTGATAGCCTTGAGTTATGTTCACCAATATATTGATTTTGAGCTTCAATCCTTAACTTCAAAAGATGTAAACCATTATCATCCCAAATTCTTTTAACATTTAAATTACAGATCCTGGGAGTTGTGCATATTAATATACCTATTGAGAAGAACCTCAAGGAAGGTCTCATCATTTTAATCTTGATGTAGAGTTTCTTGTCTTTGTACTTCAATAACCAGGGCATACTTAACTTCTTGTTGACACTAACTTGTAGGATACTAGGATGATGCAAGAAAGAAATAGAAGAGAAATACTTGTTGAACCTTATAATAAGGAGTGGATTTTCTGTAATATGAGGATTCACAGTCTTCCAACCTTCTTGGGTAGTCTCGAGTTTAAGATCACTTTCATAGGTAAAAGGCAGTGCGAGACTTATACCTTCTTTTGTAATTTTCTTTAAGATTTCCTTTGATCTAATCTTCACTATGTTGAACACCATAAGAGAGAATGAAACTAGAATTAAAAGTTAAAGCTTGAATACTTTAATGCATATATCATCTTCAACCTCATCCCTTGGAACTAAAAGCCTTGGTACACTGAGTGTCCATAACATTTCTTACAATATAGGTTGTTTCTGATTCTTTAAGGTTATTAGCAGATTCATAAATTGTCTTAAAAGTATCCCACATATCCTTAGAAGATTTGTAATCCTTGACTGTTATGAAGTCAAGTTGATTAGGACCATTAATCAACACTTGTCTTGCCCTGAGATCATTGCTGAAAAAATCTTCTATGCTTTGAAATTTTATACCATTGATAGCCGCATCCCAAACATCATAAGATAGAGACATTAAGTAAGCCTCCATTCCAAACTTCCAATGCCCATAGTTTGAATTATCTAAGACAGGAGCAATACTAGATCAAGCCCTTCTTCCATTGATAGGATCTTTGCTGCAGGTATATTAAACCTCAAGATTGTGACGACCCTGGATTTTTCAACCCAGTGTGTCCTATGATGACTCGAAGTGGATCCAGAATACGAAATTAAGAATCAAGACAACGGTTTCCCAAGGCACAACACACCTCTAAGAACCTAAGATGACCTTCTATGAGGTCACGGAACCCAAGGGAAAAAAGTGCGGAAGCAAGAGATCAGAAACGAGTCCATAGAGATGTACATTATCTCTAGGACACAAGAATGGACTTTCAAAGAGTTTCAAGGCTTAACAGAAACAAAATGAAGACAAAGGTATAAAAATCCTACCGAAAAGAGGACCAAGGGTAAAATGGTCATTTTTCCCCAAAAGGAAGAAATTTAACTTCCAAAAAGTCAAATAAGGTCAAAAACATCCAAAAAAAATCCTTTGATAACTTCACATGAGGCCCCAAGGCCAAAGGAAGAGAAATCCCAAAACGAACCTTATCTCGGTTTGAACCAAATCTGACACCCTCTCACAAAAACAAGGATATCTTAAGCTAGGAGAAGAATCTGAAGTTGAAATTGGTACCATTGGAGAGCTTACTTTATCGCGGTCAATTTAGACTTAAGAATGCACCAATTAAGAGTTAAAACAAAGGAGTTACAATAATTCAAAGTTGGAAGACCAAAGATGAACTTGCAAATAGGACCTGGAGGACTTGAACCAGTTCAACCTCCTTGAACCAGTTCAACATGGGTAGTACGCCCATGCTAGACCAAAATTGACATCTTAAACTAGTTCAGCCTTGATAGAAACAGTGAAATGCAGCAGAAATAGTAAAAATACAGAAAAATGAATTTGCAACGCAGTTTTTGAGATCAAGATGACATTTTTCGGGAAAATGTTGTGAAGAAACCACCCCTAAAATCACATTTTCTATGTGACAAAGTCAAGAATGGAATTTATTTTCCAAAGGAAATTCCCAAAATTCCATTGAACATGATTTTTCAAAAAAAGTGTGAAACGAGTCCACCGGAGGCTCATTTCACCAAGGAAGAGGTTTTTCTTGAAAACGATCATGCACGTAGATGTAAATGGTGATTTTAAGTGTGTAGGAATGGTCCGCAGCTCCCAAAAATGGCCGAGTCAAAATCCGACCCCCCAACGGCTAAAAAGGGAAAAATGAACTTAAAATGGGAAAATGTGAAAACCAAAATTATGAAACAGTTCTAAATGACCATTTGGCCCTTGGCCACACTTCATGCATATAAAATAGGTCCTAGTGGATATGCCAGAACACACTCTATGCTACCCGATTTGAAATTGAACCCATAAAGGCTCGGATTTTATTATTTAGCCCCAAAAATGCAATATGTGAAACAAGAATACAAAAGTGGAAAAAAAATGGTGTTTGGCCCCTGGTCACACCTCATATATGGTAAATGAATGAAAAATAATGAATTTCATACACAATGCACACTCCGGTGCAAAAATGACATGTTAAAACCTAATTTTCATACTTTTCTCATTAAAGGCAAAATTCTACATTTCTCAATATACATGGATTTCAAATGAAGTTCGGCCCTTGGCCACATATCATATACATGAAATAAGCATTAAAAAGTGTGCTTAGGCACACATTACAATTTGGAATCAAATATACACATTTGACAAAAATGGCTACAAATGGCATTTCAAGCCAACCTTTACAAGAATTGAAACCTTCAAGTCTACAAATCTTCTAAGGAATGATGAGCATCACAAACCAAGTCTTCGTACCTGAACAAAACCCCCAGTAACTTCGGGGTGAGTAAACAATTATACTTGTAGAGAATGAGCATATATAGACTCAAAGTCTATTGAGATTTTTACATTAACTTGAAACAATTGAAAAGGGACATAGCACTTAATGTCTATGTCGAAGTGAGACTCAAGGAGCATCCTAAGCTACCTTAGAGTATTTCTAGCATAAACCACATTACTCATGCAATTTAAACGACATAGGGGCACATAGTGTAACGCAACAAGACATAGGTATCCAAAGTTATCAACTTTTAACCTAGAATGCGATAACTACTTAAGAGGTTCATTCCACCTAGAATCTAAGTCAAGATGCTTACATAGGATCCTTCCTAAGTCATATCAACATGAAGCAACATGAATCACGATGTCTATGAAATTGAACAAGTTTGGGATAATCCAAGGAATATGACAAGTTTAAAAGTAAACATGAATCACATTATCAATGTAATTGAACATGGTTTGAAATAATCCATAGAACACGACAAGAAGAATACTCGGATGTAAATTTACAAGAATTACATTATCAATGCAATTAACATAATTGGGACATTCCAATTAACATAGCAAGAGTTATACAAGAAATCAAGAACAAGGCATAATATCTATGCAATTAATAAGAGTGGGGCATTTCACATAACACGACAAGTTTTAAATCTTCAAGAAATAACAACTTAAAATTTAAAGAGTGAAATCAACCAATGTGGATACTCAGATATCGCCCGGATTAAAACCGTACTCTTGGGATCACTTTAGGGCTACTAACCCATGGGTACCTTCCCTTAGTGCGCACGATAGAAAATTGCTCCCTTGGGATCACTTTAGGGCTACTAACCCAAGGGTACCTTCCCCTAATGCGCAAGATAGTGTAGGGAGCTCTCTATCTCCTGTTGGTGTGTCGCCGTACCATAAGCTTAAGAGTGTGCATTTTAGGCGAGGGCCAAGAGTTTTACACTTATAGAAGCCACTACTACCTTCACTAAAAATATAGCAAGGTTGAGTAGGGATTGTCCCAAGGGATTAGAGTTGTACTTGGTTGTGGAATCACAATTAGGGCTAATAGGTTGAGTGATCAAACAATTGGATGGTTGATTGATTAGAGAGCAACTAAATTAAACCAAGTGATAACAAAAGAATGCAATTAAGGGTAAGTGAGAGAGAGAGAGAGATCTTGGGGTTTAGAGATCACCACTAAGCAATGCACTTCTATACCTTTGACAAATGACTAATGAGGGCAAATGGTGTGTTGCAATATTGGTGTGTGTGTGTGTTTGGTTGATTCAACAAGCAAGGATGATTAGTTAAGCATGTATTGTCTAAACATCATATGAAAGGCACAATATATCTAAGCAATGAAGCATATATTGTCTAAACAACATGTGAAAGGCACAATAGATCAAAACAAGTCATTAATCCTTTCATTAAGCTCACAATCCAAATACAACACAAGGATAGAGACATATGCTACTTGTATTCAAAAGCTTGGATCATCAAACAACAAGCATGGATTGTCCTCCCATTTAACACTACACTACAACTACACTACTAGCATGAAAATAAACTAGGGGAGAGGCACAATCCATCAAGCAATAAGTATGAACCATCAAGAGAATCACAAGGGCATTCCTTTAAGCATTATGTCTTGATAATCTCCAAATCTATAGCATCAATACACATAGACATCCATCAATAACATAAAATCTAGAGACAAGCACATGAACATCTATTCTAGCATACATAGACATATAGATAGAATGAAATGATCAATTGGAAGCATTAAACCACACAAATCATTGAATAAACAAGATCTATAAATATAAAAGTGTCAAAACATGTATTACAACAATAATCCCTCAATAATACACAAGATTAAGATATAAAAAGCATGCTTGGGGCTAACTCTAGCCCCAAGAGGATGTCTAGCCACTCATGGTGATGTTGCTCCAACCCTCAAGGGCTAACTCCATGGAAGAGATCCGCTCCTTGGTTGATGAAGAGTCTCCAATGGTGTCTCTAGCCTCCTCTTCCTCTAAGCTTGCTCTCCAAGAGATGATATGAAAAATGATATTTGCCTCCTTTTGTAAAAAGTAATACTTATCCTTATATAAGTAGGTCAAATGACACCCAAAATGAATTGGGGTCGTGCACACAGTATTCCCTATTGATTGGATAAAGGACAACTTTCAATGAGATGGGAATTTAACTTTTTTGCACTGGAGGAAGTTCGATCGATCGAACCTTGGACTTGGATCGATCAAACTGGCTGAGATCCATCGAACTTAGGCTGAATCGATCCAACTGGTTAAGCTTTTTGGGAAAAGACAAATCTGAGATATTTTGGGGAGATATTTTTGGGCAAAGGACAAAAGTGGTTAGTGGGTGGTACAGCTGTGGATAGGATCAATCATTTGAATAAGGACAAAAGTGTTCAATCAATCGAAGGGTGGTGTTGGATCGATCGAACTTTTGGACTTTGTGCTTTTGGGCCAAGGCTTGGATCTATCTTAAAGTGCTGAGATCGATCATTGTTCGATCGATCGAACCTTGAAGTTGGATTGATCGAACTTTGCTGCTTCCCACCTTTGGCTTCATTTGCTTTCTTCTTTCTCCACTTTGCTCCTTTCTTTGTTTAATACCAGAATTTCTTCAATTAAGCTCTTATTTGGCTGAGTTAGCTTATTTTTGGGATAAGTGCCTGAAATGGAAATAATATGAAATCAATCTAAAATGGTAAAGTAAGATAGATAAAGGTGCTAGAATGCCTAAGCTTAAGGGGTTTAAAGACGCACTTTTCAGCGCTTATCACACCCCCAAACTTAAATATTGCTAGTCCCTAGCAATGAACTAGAAAGTAAAGGAATGAAATGAACAACTATACAACTATGAACTAGAAAACAATAAATGGATAACGCCACTTTCGTAGGGAACACGATTGCACTTAGCATATGCAACAAGCCTTTTAGACCCCTAGGTTACCGCTAGTGGACGAGTGAAGTCTCGTGAGGGTTTCCAGAAATGGTACCCACAAACATTAAGCTCATTCTTTCAAAAGAGGCACCAATATTGCAAACAAGCATTGGGAGAAAACTACCTCAAGTATGCAATGTTTCAAACATTTCCAAGCAATCTCCCAAAATCTCAACATCAAGTAAGCAAGTATGGTCCTCCACACATCAAGAAAATGATCATGAAAATCAAAACAACTCTAGAATCCTTTTTGAGTGGATCGGCATCAAATGTGTTGCTATCTAAGCTAACTAAAAAATTAATCACATCCTTACCCTCAAACTAGCACACAAATCTAGTATTGATCATCAAGACAAAAAGTGGACCTTTTATTAAAGCTTTATTGTTCTAGGTGCACTTATTCTTTTCACTCATTTTTTTTTTATTATTATTTTTATTTTTATTTTTATTAAGGATCAAAGATGGAAGCATAGTGCAATGTGTTGATCTATTAAGCTTTCTAGCGATTCATGAGGTCGAGCGTTAGGTCAATGACTCCCAAACCAAACGACTTTAGGGCATTAGGCATTCAAATACCCCTACGGACTTACAAGCTCAAATCAACTAGGCTACAAATTAAGACAACAACCATCTAATCATTTCCCACTTCTCACCTTTTGGGAGAAGTCCTCACTTTTTATTGCTTTTGCAACTTCTTCTTCTTCTTCTTTTTTTTATTTTTTTTTATTTTTTTATTTATTTATTTTTTTTTTTGTAAGCAAGTTCAATTATTAACCTCGAGTTTGGGCCCTTCACCTTTCGGCGCAAGAAATTCAATGCTTGATGAGGCTAGAATCCTGGCTACTTAGTGAAAAGGGGTTGTTATCCACCTTTATCAAGAATGAAAGCTTTCAATGCACTACTAGCTCAATTGGGATATAACCATTTCAATAATCAACAAAGCATGTACCCTACAAATGAATGCTAATGTGCACCGGTGCTAGTGTAGAATCCTAGAATGAATCTCAAAACAATCACAAAATCAAGATGATGTGGACCACAAGTGCAAGCAAGATATCAATCTTTCGAAAAATTTACTCCTAAATGGCATCCATAAGGCATACAAGGAGTATTGGACTCTCAAGTCAAGCAATTTTTAAATTTTAAGCAATATAGTCCTCAAAAGATCAAAATCATATCTAGATATGGACCAATCATAGAAATATCCCTCAAATACACAAGTCATGCTCAAAATTTTGAATTTAAAAGTAACACTGCAAAACACCATTCCCCCCAAACTTAAATGGCACAATGTCCTCAATGTGCAAGAGAACAAAGGAAAGAGTATACCAGTGCAACTAAGGCATAGAATGATCGAGATTGAAGTATCTGAAGTGGGTGGCATGGCCCCCCCAAACTTTAGATGAACTGTGGTCCTAAAAATTGGCACTTGGATAAACTTATTAGATAACAAAATGGGATAATCAGTGCACAGTGGACATGCAAGTGTAAATGGGATAAACAAATAAAGAAATGAGAGAGGTATAAGGGTGGTCCTGAAAATTGGGTAGCACTCTCTCACTGAAGTCACTGTGATGCACCTGATGGAGTTAAATATACAGATATGAGAATATAATATATGACATCCACAGCAAAAATAGATATATAATAGATAAAGTGCAGGTACAACAAAAATATCAAAGCTGACAGACTGGCTGTAAAAATAATAATGTACAGTAACAAAAGTAAAGTATCAATAGGAGAGAGGGATCATGAGATAGAAGGAACTGGGAACTCAGGAGGATGAGGTAGGACAGGCAGGTCGGGCTCCGCGGATATCTCTGGATAGATCTCAAAACATGGTCGTGACATCTGTGCAGAAGGTAGCAAAATTAGCTCTATGTGCTGTGAGATCAGCTCGTATGGCAACAACAGCATCCTCAAGCATCTGCAGACGTACTCCAAAGCTGGGGGTCAGATATGGAGCCTCAAGCATAGATGAATTAGAAGAAAACTCCTGAGCCTACTCCTGCTCATGAATGAGTAACCCAGCTGGAGAGTACTGCTCTGTGTCATCTGCAGGGCGCTCTAAGTCAATATTTATATGATCGGCAGTTAAATTGACTGGTGTGTCATCCGCTGTGAGATTTGTTGCTGTTGCCTCTGCCTCTACCTATGCCTCTAGCTCCTCTACAGCTACAACTGCGTGGTCCTACAGTCTAGAAATAATAGCGTTGTAGCTCTTGGTCCAGTCCTTCTTCAGAAAGTGACATGAACCTCTCTCGGGGTGCTCCTGAGGATGGATGGGGTAGCGCTGGTCAATCAAAATCTGGGTGATGAGGTGGCTGAATGGAAGAGACTTAGCTCGTCCGAGCATCTCCTTGCTAATGTACTCGTCATATAGCTTCTTTATCACGCTCCAGATGAGCGTGGGAATGGACACCCAGTGCCCGGTATAGAAGGCGTAGAGGGCAGTCAGATAATTCACCCCTCCGCTGAATCTTGTGCCCCGCCATGTATATGTTCCGGAAGAGCACGGAATCGATAAACCAAAGGTCATTTGAAAGGAATGTCTGAGTGGCGAAGGTCTCGCCATTAGCATGGTGACCTATAAGAAAGACTTCCATATCGGTATATGAAGGCCTGTATAGCCTCGGATATGTGTCCTGAAGCTCCGGCGGATAGCGGTGTGGGCAGTGGCAAGAGCAGGCTAGCAAGTCCACTGTAATGGTGATCTAATGGCCATCTACATAAGTGACCAGCTTGGCTGTGGTACGCGGGGATGGTCGGAGGTTCTGGTAGAACAACCGTACCAGCCGCGGGTAGATCAGCTCTATGACTGGGGCAAGAATAGCTGCCAGGCCCCTCTAAATGATGTCATAGTAAGCGGATCGGGTCAGCACCGATTGGGAGAAAAAGGCTGTGTGTAACACTGAAGCATGATCGACCATCATATGCGCATATCTAGGTGCGGGCCTATCACGCTCCAGATGAGCTGGCTGTGCTTGTATAGGTGAATGCTTAGCTCCAGCATGCGGTGGAGATGGTGTTGGAGTGAACGCAGGATGAGCCGCAGAGGTGGATGGTATATGGTCATCCTCAGCCTCATAAGATGGTGACTGCGGTGGGGTAGCCTGTGCTGGCTCCTCCTATGCATGAGAGGGCTCTGCTGGCTCCTCTGTACGTGGTCTAATGTGTCGGTGGGGCCCGTGTTACCTGTTGGCAATGGTCTTCCTCTTAACCATGGCCTGCAAAAAGAAAAAAAAAAACTTGCAATGGGAGTTAGTGCTAGAATAAGAAATTTTAAGCACGATATAGAAACATGTATGTCAAGTAAAAATAGACAAAACAGATATGACATGAATCTACGCAAGTGGCAGGATATGAAACATGCTAAACAATGTAAGTATGAAATGCATCCAATGTGGAATATCACAGGCATTGGGCCTATATGAGATAGCATGAACATAAGATATGATGAATGAAGTGTGTGTGTGAGATCTGTGAAGTTTGTTCGATCAAAAAAAGAAGTGAGATCGATCACAAAAGTTGGATCGATCGAAAATAAGTGAGATTGATCTCACAACTTCGATCGATCTGAGATATGAGTTCGATCGATC
The DNA here is from genome assembly GCF_030987335.1 of Cornus florida. Classification (NCBI taxonomy): domain Eukaryota; kingdom Viridiplantae; phylum Streptophyta; class Magnoliopsida; order Cornales; family Cornaceae; genus Cornus; species Cornus florida. Next base: position 72,198,030 of record NW_026775577.1, read on the forward strand.
TCTTAAGATTGATCTGAGATACAAGTTCGATCGATCGAACTGTGCGACGAATGTAAATAGTTATAGATCTGTGACTTTGGAAGCATGGGGCCCACACGAACGTGTTCATGGACCCATCAACACAACACATCAATCAATTCCATCACCCAATCATGGCCCATACTCCCAAAATAGATCAAACATATACACATATATACGAAGCATATACACACACACATATATATATACATGGAAACTCAATGCTTCGAAGCTTCAAAAATGGAGATTTAATCATGTATAAAGCAAGGATGCAACATATGAAGCATTTAATCATCATATTGAAGCTTAAATCATAAGTGAGATCTCGGATCTTACCCAAATCGATGTGAGAGAAGTGGATGCGAAAAGTGGGTGAGAAATCTGAGATGAGAGAGGTAGATGTGAGCTTGGATCTCGCCGGAGATGAGGAAGATGAGATTGGATGCGGCGGCGATGAGGGGAGTAAGGGTTTGGAGGGTTAGATCAATCAAAATGATCGATCTTGAGACCCTCCAGGTCTATTTTAAAAACATTCCCGACAGAGTTCGATCGATCGAACTTCAACTGAGATCGATCGAACTTTGATGAACTCTCTTCAAAGTATTTTTGGATTTTTGAAATTTTTGAAAATTGCAAAATTAAAATTAAAAATTGGAATTAAAATTAAAAATTGTAAAATAAAAATAAAATAGAATAAAATATTTTTGGTTTTTTTTTTTTTTTTTTTTTTTTAAATTTAATTGAATAAGTAATAATAATTAAAAAACTAATTAAAATATTTTTGAATTTTTGAAAACTTTTTGAAAAATAAAATAAAATGAAAATAAAATAAAAATGAAAATATTTTTGGATTTTTGAAATTCGAAAAGTCAAAACAAAGTCAAAATAATGAAATGAAGAACTGAGATCGATCGAAACAAGAGTTCGATCGATCAGACAGAGAGCAAAAATATGCAGGATTTTGGCTCAGAAAATTTGGCTAAGTGTTGGAACTTGAAGATCGATCAAACTTGAGAGTTGGATCAATCGAAGAGCTTCTTGATCGATCTTGTAATGTTTCGATCGATGAGACAAAGAGGTGAAATATGCAGGTTGATACAGGCTCAAAATTTTTCTAAGTGTTGAATCATGAGATCGATCAAACTTTGAAGTTGGATCGATCGAAGATCTCTTGATCGATCTAAGAATAAGTTCGAACGATGGGACAGAGAGGTGATTTGGATGCAGGTTTCTGCAGGTCGAAAAATTTTCTAAGTGTTGAATGCAGAATGGAGTTCGATCGATCAAACTATGTAGAATGCTCAATAATGACATGGAAGCTCATGCAATCTTCACCAAAGTTCCTTTCAATGCATATGAACCAGAAACAAGTATCTAGACTTCACAAGAAATGAAATGAAAGATAGAAATGAGGGAGGAATAGGGTTTTGACACCCTACGAATGCTTTTTGCTAGTCTTTAACGTCTCTAGCAAGACGTTGGGCTCTTTTAGCCCGGATCAAAGATCTTATAATGCATCCCCTCCTTATTGGGGTGATAGATGCTTTAAACTCCACCCAACAAATGGTTCTTTGAAGAACTTGTTGGATTAAGCTTAAAATAAACTTTTGTTCCTTTGTCTATGCAATTTCAACCTTTGGGCTTCCATGCCCTTTCAAAGCAAGAATTCGAAACAAGACTTTTAGAATGCAAGGTTGAAGATGATTCCTTTGAAGTTTTGGTCTTACACAAAAGCTCATGTCCTTAACATTGAAGATCATGACATTTATCTACAACATTAACCTCTCCTTCATATTTGTCAAATGACTTGAGTGTGGGATTAAAGATATTCAACTTCACCTTCATGTGGCCAAATGAGATCTTCATTATCCCCGTCCTACAATTGATGTTGGCATTAGCGGTTGCCAAGAAAGGACGGCCAAGGATAACGGGAATTTGGCTCTTAGGATTGGGGACCGGTTCCGTGTCTATGACAACGAAATCAACGGGAAAGAATAATTTGTCAATTTTAATCAAAATATCCTCAATTATACCCCTAGGCTTCTTAATAGATCGGTCGGCAAGTTGCAAAACTACCGACGTCAGTTTCAATTCACCTAGGCCTAATTTGACATAAACCGAGTATGGAAGAAGGTTAACACTTGCTCCTAAGTCAAGAAGCGCCCGATTAATGATTTGATCACCAATAATGCATGATGTAGTGGGTGAACCAGGGTCCTTAAACTTTGGAAGAATGTTATGTTGCAAAATTAAGCTTACTTGCTCGGTCAAAACCACTTTTCTTGGTGCTTGGCTCTTGTTCTTCCGCTTTTGGTTGCACAAGTCTTTCAAGAATTTGGCATAAGCCGGAATTTGCTTGATTGTATCCAATAGTGGAAGATTAACTTTCACTTGCCTAAACATTTCCATAATTTCATTGGTTTTTGCCTTTTGCTTGTCTTTTGAAATGGATCCTTTTAAGGCATCCGAAAATGGAACTTTTGGTTCAAATACTTTTTCAGAATTTTCTTTTGAACTCTCTTCAACACAAGAAGTTTTCAAATCATTTTTCAACAAAACTTTTTCAACATCATTTTTCAAAACTTCTTTTCAAACACATTTTTCAAAACTTTCTCATTTACAAGATCATGTACATGTAATGAAGGAGGAATGGATGGTGAAACAGGACGGGTGACAACTTGAGGTTGCACCGGTTCACTCTCTTCATTGGACATTCCAACTTGATTGTCCACAATCCTTCCACTCCGCAAGGTAGTCACCTCATTAACATGTTCAATGGTGTGGCCTTCCGATGAGGAATGGGTTTCCACAACACATTGTTGCTTAGGTGGGGTATTAATGGGCATCTTTCCCTTCTCTCTTGCTTTGAGAGTGATTGCTATTTACCCTACTTGGGTTTCTAGCTTCGCAATAGATTGAGAGTGAGAATGAAGTAATTGAGTGTTAGCCTCTAAAGTGCCTAAAGCATTCAAAACTTTTTCTTCAAAGGCAGGACTTCTAGTATTTCCTTGGGAATAAGATTGGTTGGGAAAATGAGAATTAGTAAATTGATTCCCTTATGATTGATAAGGTTTATAACCTTGGGATCCTTGGTTTTGAAGTGGAGGTGGAATATACTTGCCTTGAAAACCACCTTGGGAAGGGTTTGAGCCCTCTCTTTTGCTTTTCCAAGAGAAATTCGGATGATTCCTCCAACTTGGATTATAATGAGTACCATAAGGATTGTTCCCTTGGTTCACAAAAGCTGCATTGACTTGTTCATTAGGTTCATTTTGCATTTGTCCGTGAGGACAATGAGAAGTAGAATGAAGAACACTAGAATAAGTCATACATGTTTCATTTGATGCACGATGAGAATGGTTAGGGAAGGAAGATACTTGGTTCGCCGAGTTTTGGTTAATAAAAAATTAATCAAACCTTTGAGATAAAGACTTTATTTCGGCGGCTATTTCATTTGAATGGTCAACTTGATGTAAGCCAACACTCTTCCTACCTTGTGAATTTCTACCATTCTTGGATGATAGTGTTTGTTGCCCAAGAATTGACTCTAGAGGGGGGGTGAATAGAGTCAATGCCAAACAATGGATAATTTTCGCAATATATAGAAATACAATTTCTATTCAACAATTTAAGTAATTATGCAATAATCAAGATATGAGATCAAGATATGGAATAAGCAATTAAAGCATAATTATAAGAGAGATAAGGGAAGAGAAATTGCAAACAACAACACGGCGATTTTTGCGAGGTTCGGAAACTCCTACTCCTCGGCTCAAGATCCCTCTTGAGACTTCCCAATCCAATATAGCTTCTCCTTGCGGGTGGAGAGCAAACCTTTACATGAAGCAAGACCTTGCTTCTTTTCCTTGCTAGGAGAACACCCTTCTCCTAGGCTTCTTTTGGGTCACACCAACCCTTACAAGTTTGTAGAAAAGATTGTAATTGAAATACAAGATTGAATCTCTCTCAAGATAGATATACAAGTGCAAGCTCACAAGAAATATCTCTCAAAGATTGATGTACAAACTTTAGCTCTCAACTAGAATATATATGAATATAAGTGAAGCTCAAACTCTATAAATGATATGAATGAGAGAAGATGATATAAGTGAACAATGTAAGCTTTTATAATCTCTCAAGTGAATAATAGAGCAAAAACTCTATGAAGATTAAAGTAAGAGCAAAAGCCCTTTTAATCTTTGCTAGAATCTCTCAAGATAGAATAAGAGTGAATGAGAGAGATGAGAAGATGAGAGAACAAAAGCTCTCTTGAAATGTAATATTATGTCTCTTAAAATGGTGGTCTGTATGCTTCAGCAAAATGAGCCTTCCTTATATAGACAGCCGTAGCTTAATATGTCTGTTAGAAGTAGTTGGAAGACTTAAATGCAGAAAAGTGCCGTTGTAGATTCAAATATCTTAGAAGAGCCGGCTCTACAAAAAATTGGAGGAGGCTCCAATAAATGGGAGGCGGATCTAATAACTGGGAGGCGGCTCCAATCCATGAAATGCATTCTACGACATAAGTTTTGGCTACTGGAGTGCAAAGAGGCGGCTCCTATAAAAATGAGAGGCGGCTCCAATAATTGGGAGGCGGCTCCAATAAAAATGGGAGGCGGCTCCAATTTAAAATGTGCTTGCTTTAGTTTTCATGGAGGCAACACCTTGTTTTGGATTTTGACAGAAAATGGCATGACTTCAAATGGACATAACTCAGTCCATGAAACTCCAAATGAGGTGAAATTTAAGTCTAAATTTATTGCCTTGAAGTCAGCTTTCTAAATCCACTGGCCTTGCTCAAAAATTCCAAACACAGAAGAAGTTATGGCTATTTAAGTGCAACCTGGTCAGAATTTTTGCAGAGCAGAATTATGTATTTTGTGAAGCTCATATCTCAGTCATTTTTAATCCAATTTAGGTAAAATTTGAGTCTAAACTCAAGGGCTCGAAGTCAGCTTTCCAATGCCACTGACCTTGTGTAAAAATTCCAACTACACAAATAGTTATAGCAGTTTTAGTGCAAGCTGGTCTGAAATTTTCTAGGCTGAAAATAGCTTCTTTTGAGATATCCATCTTTCTAGCACCTAGGACTTTGATGAATGATTCAATTTTGTTCAAGACCTATTTATAAGAGTCTAGGGACATATGGAGATGATAAATTTCAAGTGCATTGTGTCCTAGAGTCATTTACCAAATTATGGCAACAAAGGCTTTAAAGATGAAATATTAAGTTCAATGCCTTTTCCTTTTCTTTCTAGACACCAAAGTAAATCTTATGATTAATGTGCATGGTCCTAGCATTTCTAGCTTAAGTTGTGAGTTCTTTCAAAGCTTATACAAGCTTGAACTAACCCTTTCTTAGCAAAGACTTCATATGACAATATCTATGAATGAAGTGCAAAGTCTATTACTAAGGATATAGGAATATGTGAATGATGATAATATGCATGATCCTATAGAGATGAGCTTCAAATGGATTCATAAATACTTTGACATTGAATCCAAAACACTCACCATCCTATCTACCCCTTTTCTTCATGCATTGTCCATGATCGTTTAGGCTTGAGGTAGTATTGCTTTCTTTCTTCCTTTGAGTTGCTTTCTTGCTCATTGAAGTTCAAGCTATCTTTGGACATTGCATTTTGTTCCTTGCAACTTCAGGTCTTCATTGTATCCATTTCTTTCCTTGATGTGATCTTGAATAATGGAATACTTTGAATGATCTTTAGTGCTTCATTGAGGTCATTCTTTGAATGTGAATAATCTATATAACACTCAATGTAAACATTAGTCCTTAAACACCATTAATGGTTTGTTATCATCAAAACACCTAGATTGTCATTGGATGAAATCCTTAAGGTCAACAGTGTTCTATGCAAAGAATTTTCACTCATGCTCTCATAAAGATGCCATACGTCATCCTCATGCCTATCAATGTATGAGCCACCCATGGAAGCATCAACCATATCCGTATAGTTGTCCGATAAGTTCTCAAAGAAGTATTGAACTAATTGCCATTTGGGCATGTCATGATGTGGAAACTTCCTAGGCAATTCATTGAATCGTTCACATACCTCATGAAACGTTTCTCCATCCCCATGTGAAAATTCTCGAATTGAGGTTCTCATGGCATTGGTCTTAGAAACCGGATAGTACTTCTTCAAGAACTCTTGTTGCATTTCTGCCTAAGAAGTGATTGAAAAAGGCCTAAGATTGTTAAACCAATACTTTACCTTGTCTTTTAAGGTGAATGGAAAAAGTTTGAGTCTTAAAACCTCTTCCGGCATGTCCGTATATTTTACGGTGGAACATACTTCAAGAAACTCATCCAAATACTTGTAAGGTTCTTCACTTGGAAGCCCATGATAGTTAGGAAGCATTTGAATGGTTTGTGGCTTAATTTCATAATAATGTGCTCTAAATGGAGGCAATTGGATGCATGTAGGTGCATTATACTCGTTAGGCACATAATGGTCTCTTACAGCAAGAGGTGGATTAGCTACTTGAGGTGGAACATGAACACCTTGGTTTTGAATTCCTTAATTGATGATGGGAGGTTGTGGAGCATACATTGGCCTTGGCATTTCATATGGAACTTGGTCTTATTGTTGTGGTGGTTGGTTAATGAATGGCCTAGGTATGCCTAATGGTACTTGTATGTTCTCATTGTGCACATTAGGATGAAGGATACCTTGTTGGTCTATGTGACTAAGGTCCTTAACATGATCATTATTATGGTCATCCATTGATAGATTGGTTCTATTTGAACTTCCTCTTCCCCTAGGATTTCTAACGATGGATTCAAGATGCAAATCTAAAGGGACCAGAGTTGGTCTCAATGAATGACGTCCATGCATGCATAATGCAAAACACAACAAACACAAAGAATGACAAACACTATGCCTTCACAACAATTTCAATTAAACTTCTTCCACAAACATTTAATTCATACTCTCATGCTTTAACAACAATAATGCAAAGAACAATTAAAAACAAGCCTCCACGTGGGCCGACGATTTAACTAAGGGATTGAGTAAAGAAAGTCTCACAAAGGTCCTTTAGCACTTCAACTTTAAATTTAAAGCTTAGCTTAGCAAATTTTTTTAAATTTTGGCTTTTTACTTTCTTTGCTTGCTTGAATGCTCCTTTACTTGCTACCTCTCCAACAATACACCTAGTTAAGTAAGAAAAACACAATAAGTAACCAAAAAGAAAAATAAAAGTAAAGTAAAGACACGATCAAAAGAGTACTAATCCTAATCGATTCCACAAATCCGACTTTACCTAATCCCCGGCAACGACGCCAAAAACTATGGTGTGTCGCCGCACCATAAGCTTAAGAGTGTGCATTTTAGGCAAGGGCCAGGAGTTTTACATTTATAGAAGCCATTACTACCTTCACTAAAAATATAGCAAGGGTGAGTAGGGATCGTCCCAAGGGATTGGAGTTGTACTTGGTTGTGGAATTGCAATTAGGGCTAGTAGGTTGAGTGATCAAACAATTGGTTGGTTGGTTGATTAGAGAACAACTAAATTAAACTAAGTGATAACAAAAGAATGTAATTAAGAGTAAGTGAGAGAGAGAGAGATCTTGGGGTTTAGAGATCACCACCAAGCAATGCACTTCTATACCTTTGACAAGTGACTAATGAGGGCAAATGGTGTGTTGCAATATTGGTGTGTGTGTGTGTTTGGTTGATTCAACAAGCAAGGATGACTAGTTAAGCATGTATTGTCTAAACATCATATGAAAGGCACAATATATCTAAGCAATGAAGCATATATTATCTAAACAACATGTAAAAGGCACAATAGATCAAAACAAGTCATTAATCCTTTCATTAAGCTCACAATCCAAATACAACACAAGGATAGAGACATATGCTACTTGTATTCAAAAGCTTGGATCATCAAACAACAAGCATGGATTGTCCTCCCATTTAACACTACACTACAGCTACACTACTAGCATGAAAATAAACTAGGGGAGAGACACAATCCATCAACCAATAAGTATGAACCATCAAGAGAATCACAAGAGCATTCCTTTAAGCACTATGTTTTGATAATCTCCAAATCTATAGCATCAATACACATAGACATCCATCAATAACACAAAATCTAGAGACAAGCACATGAACATCTATTCTAGCATACATAGACATATGGATAGAATGAAATGATCAATTAGAAGCATTAAACCACACAAATCATTGAATAAACAAGATCTATAAATATAAAAGTGTCAAAACATGTATTATAAAAATAATCCCTCAATAATACACAAGATTAAGATATAAAAAGTATGTTTGGGGCTAACTCTAGCCCCAAGAGGATGTCTAGCCACTCATGGTGATGTTGCTCCAACCCTCAAGGGCTAACTCCATGGAAGAGATCTACTCCTTGGTTGATGAAGAGTCTTCAATGGTGTCTCTAGCCTCCTCCTCCTCTAAGCTTGCTCTCCAAGAGATGATATGAAAAATGATATTAGCCTCCTTTTGTAAAAAGCAATCCTTATCCTTATATAAGTAGGTCAAATGACACCCAAAATGAATTGGGGTCGTGCACACAATATTCCCTAATGATTGGATAAAGGACAACTTTCAATTAGATGGGAATTTAACCTTTTCGCACTGGAGGAAGTTTGATCGATCGAACCTTAGACTTGGATCGATCGAACTGGCTGAGATCCATCGAACTTAGGCTGGATTGATCCAACTGGTTGAGCTTTTTGGGAAAAGACAAATCTGAGATATTTTGGGGAGATATTTTTAGGAAAAGGACAAAAGTGGTTAGTGGGTGGTACAGCTGTGGATAGGATCAATCATTTGAATAAGGACAATAATGTTCGATCGATCGAAGGGTGGTGTTGGATCGATCTAACTTTTGGACTTTATGCTTTTGGGCCAAGGCTTAGATCTATCTTGAAGTGCTGACATCGATCATTGTTCGATCGATCGAACTTTGCTGCTTCCCACCTTTGGCTTCATTGCTTTCTTCTTTCTCTACTTTGCTACTTTCTTTGTTTAATCCCAGAATTGCTTCAATTAAGCTCTTATTTGGCTGAGTTAGCTTATTTTTGGAATAAGTGCCTGAAAATGGAAATAATATGAAATCAATCTAAAATGGTAAAGTAAAATAGATAAAGGTGCTAGAATGCCTAAGCTTAAGGGGTTTAAATACGCACTTTTCAGCGCTCATCACCTGTACTAGAATCAAGTCCTAGCCATGTCACTTCTTGATTGATATCACCGAGTTTCCAAAATCAACAAGTTATAGAAGTCAAGATAGCATTAAGAGACAAGTAATGCATTAAACACGTTTCATGCACAACCAAGATTTTCGAAACACACAAGTCTTGCCTAAGTTCTCAACTATTATGGCATGTGAAATGTCAAGGAATCATAGTATGCATCTACATAGACTACAAACTAGAATATATAGCACATAGAATCCATTATGTAAACACACCACTAATATAAGATTAATGATTTAATGATTTGTTTAACAACACTTGAAAAATTAAATCACTCTAATGTAAGGGTGTAAGTTCATCAATTACATTAATGAAGCTAAGTTGCAACAAGTCATGATACATGATAAAAAGACAAAAGCTCCATGAAATACAAGTCTAACTCATTAGAACACTAAGTATAAATTGATTAACCTGATTAATTAATTTCTCTAGAAATTAAAGTTGTCCAAAAATTCTCAAAATAATATATATGAATGTATATGGCATGCATATCAAGAATATCAACTCAGAAATCTAATGGAGTGAATAGTGCATTTGGAATAAATTAATTAATCAAATTAATTAATTGTCTCTAGATTTTAAAACACCTCCAATTACTCTCAAATTCACCTATGTTGAAGAGTATGGTAGGGCCTAATATAATATGACATCACATATCAATTTCAAGCTAGATAAGGCCACATGAATTAAATTTTCATTCAAGAAAAATATTAAATAAAAATTTCAATACTTGTCTAAATGGTATCAATTTAATATATGTCTATGAACATATGAAGGGGTAATATTCTATCATGCCACATGTTTAAACCAAGCTATAACCAACAGGGAAAATCAAATCTCATACAAGAAAAATATATAAATAAAATTCCTAGATTTGATACAACGACATGTAAACGAGTTGTATAAGCATCAATAGCATGCAATACATTAAGAATATAAATTATAACACCCCCTACCTCCATTTGAGATGAAATCTCAAATCCCCACCAAAAGAAAAATGCTCCGAATCTGACGATATTCCTAGGTTATGTCGGGGATAACGAGAGAATATTAAACACCAAGGAGGTACCATGAAAATCTAAACTTAGCTTCAAACCCAAACTCAAAAAATAGCCAGAAATGGGTTCTAATAAGGGGGAAAGGTAGAGCACGTCAAGGCGAACACAAAACACTAAGGCACTATGGCATTTCACATGAGGGAAGAGCTCAAAGGAGGAGAGAGAAGGTGGCAGCCCAAGGGGCTGCCATGTCTGCCGGCCAAAGAGAGGGGAAGAAAATGGTGAAAAGTGATTTTTCACTTTAAGTCACCTTATTTATAGAAAAACCCTAAAAGTGCCCCGAACGGGTCCCGCCGGGTCCGAAAAAGTGGAATTTGAGCATACGTGCTCAAATGGTGAAACTCCGTGAATAAAAAATAATCAAAATGTGAAAAAATGAACAATAGAATAAACGGTATCAAAAACTGAGTCCCGAGCAAAGAGATACCCCGAACAAGTTCGGCGGCCATTGGGGTAAAAAATCCCTAAAACTGGGAAAAACGACCAGGAGGAAATTCTAAGAGTTCACGAGTCGACGAAAAGTGAAAATGAATCCCGTACGAGGATCCAGGCTTAAAACGAGGTATTTTGCAATAACTTTCGTTAATTACACAATGGCCCCTACAAAAAGGGATAACTGTAGAAATGACCCAGAATAAAAATATCTTCCAAAAGATATTTTCTTAAAAACCCCTGAAATAAAATATCTCTAAAAGATATTTATGAAAAACACCCAAGGAAAAGAAAAAGTTTATGAAGAACTGTGCATCCATGCCCCTATGGACACCGGGATTAACCAGAGTACTTTCTTACAAAAGTAAAGATACGTATTTCATGGAAACCACATAGAATGAAGATACGTGAAGTCAAAAATCAACTCCGACCACGATAAGTGAGGTTGTGTCAAAAAGTGACCAACGAGGAAAAGACAGAATAGGGAAAAGTACGAAAAGTGAATAGTACCCGAAAAGTGAAAATGTGGAAATGACTCCGTCCTCAAAGGAAGTTGTCAATCCAAATGAAAGAGTCTCAAAAACAATTTTCGAGCACTTAGGACGACACTAAGTGATGAGAAACTGAACTTAGAAAAGAAAATGAAATGAAAAAAATTTATCCGTAAAATTTGAGAAAAAGGAAAGGGAGGAAAATGACTGGATCATTACAAAGATAGCAGACCAAGTGCTCTGATACCAATTGTTAGACCAAGAGGGGGAGGGGGTGAATTGGTCTAAGTAAATTCTTTCCTCTTTTCAAGAATACTTCTGAATCAAAACACACACAAGAGAAGAAGAATAACTAAAACACAACACAATACAAGATTTACAAGGAAACCCTCTTAATAGGGAAAAACCTTGGTTCTTGGCCTTAGCCAATAAAGCATGCATTAGTTGTATGTATCTTATTACACACTCAGTTGTCTATGCACACACACTTGTACCAGAATAGACACTAGCTTTCACAACCAATACATACACACTAGCACTTCATCAACACTTACTGTATGCAAGTAGTTACTCACCCAGCTGCCCCACTTTCCACACACCTTGTACTAGCTAGGACACTAACTTTCACTCCCTCTACACACACACAAGATCAACAATAAGCACACATGTACTTCCCCTGTCCTAAGCAACCCTGCTTGGACTTACAAGCTCTCAATAGCCAAATCAACAATAGAATAAGGTGTCAATATACCAAGTACAAAATTCTTCAGCTGCAACACAAGATAAGAATGAACACATAGCTTGAAGTAGAACAATGTGAAACCCTAGCTTTCTCTTCACTACAACTAGAAGGATTGAACTGTAAAATCACAATGCAGCTTCACTTGTAGCTCACACTAGGTTCCCACAGCCTTGAATTAGTTCAACGGACTTGCTCAAGTCAATCATGAATAATGGACAGCAAGTACACAACAATTTCAGCACAGAAGGCTTTAAAACCCTAAATAAGGGTAAATTAGTCAAATCACTCTATAGCTTTAGCACTTAAAATTCTTCTATATCCATAGCCTTGATATCACAAAACAATCTTACTCAACAGGTTACAACATTGAATAGAGCAAGGAATAACAATTTCAGTTCACAATAGGCTTGGAGAACAATAAACCCTAGTTTCCAAGCTCTCAAGGGCAATTCTGTCAAAATCTCTGAACCTTGATCAACTGTAGGTTCTCACAGCTACATATAATCGTAATACACTTGTAAAAACACTGTCTACCGTAAGCACAGCAAGATTGGGTCAATTAAAATACAAAATTAGTAGCTACACAGTTTCTGCAGGGTCAATTTGGTGCTACTGAAATGCCTTTGTTCCATGGGTATAATTGGTATTCTGCTAGGTCTTAGGCATTGAAAGAACTCTTCTAACCTTGTATTATCTTCACACAATATTCTAGATGTCAAGCACAACATGATATATATAAATTTAAGCCCCAAAATATGTTCACAGCTTGTTTCTGCATAATAACTTTAACTGATAGTAGTGATTATACACATACAATGTACTAGCTCTCTTCAGCTTAACCAAAGCATCCTCAACTCCCAAACATGACTTTACACTTGCTTAAGGTATTGGAATTAAGACTAAGCAAGGTAAAATCATTCAACAAATTATTTTAGAAGATCACGGCACACAATAGGCTAGTTTAATCTCAGGCCAGCAACAACTTGTTTCTAAGGGCAGTTATGGAAATTCAACTTTGCTCAATACTTTTCAAAGTTCACACAATCTTGTATAACCATTATACTCATGTTCCAATGTGAATCACAGTGGTAGAACCAAGGTATGTCAATTCAATTCTCTAGTCACAGCTTATTAAGTTAAAAACTCAGCTTAGTGTGGTCTATAAGGTCTTGATAGCAAATAACCAATATTTTGAAATAAGGCCAACTTCAATAGCTTCTTTTCATCAGATTAAACTTGCTTAGTGGATAAAAACAAGGTTTATAGCAAGTTAAGTCAATATAGATCAGTACTGCAGCTAATTCATTACAAATACTCAAATAACATGCTTTGAGATATCATATTCTGCTGTAGTGTGTGTTTGAGTCAATACCTAAGTTCAGCAAATGTAAGTAAGAGTATTAAACTTGATTCAACCTTGTTCCAGCTCCTTCTACCTCTAGAGCAACATTTTATAGCTCAGTCTAGCCTTGACAGCAGCCAAATTACACCAGCAGCACTTAATTCTTTGTAGGTCTTGAAGAGATATTGCATATACAGTTAATTTATGAGATTTAAACTGAGTTTACATGATTAAATCATTGCACAAAATTAAACATTTAGGTCCTCTTCACATTTCACTTAAGAACAACCTCTAACGCATATGAAAATCTATTCTTAGGGCTTAAGTCTTGCAGTAGCTATAACATTGCCTTTATATTCAAACCCTTGATGATGCAGCCCTAAAATCAATGGACAGGATTGAGCTGGGCTCTTCCAATCCTTGAGGGAAGGTATTCTGACATTGTGGTGATGATTGTACTACTTTACCCCTTGTTAACTCACCTTGAACAGCCTTCATTTATAGCTCACAATATCAATGAATATGTGAATATCAGAAGTGCCTTTTTGATCTTGAGCTCCAAGAAATGTAAATCTGGCCATATTCTCTCACTCTAGGACCACTGTGTACGTGACAGGACCGTGTAGCATTACACAAAATTACACTACTGCGCTTGCAGATTCCTTTCGACAGAAAGGTTAAAAATACTGCTGTCACATTGAATAACTCTGTCATATTGAATAATTGAGCTCAAATGACCAATATAGCTTCTCAGACAAATAAAGTATAAATATTAAAATATGTAATAGACTAAAATGCCCTTGACAAGTGCTGTAGGCAGAATGTAAGTGCTGTCACAAAATTCACAACATACAAGGGTTGCATTGATTTCCTTGATATTTCAGTGAGCAATGATCTTAATAATTGAGCTTATAATAGCTTGTATACATTTAATCAAACCCCAATATTCCAATATCCAATTGCTTTGAGCCTTTAGCTTGTATTTTGTCATTAAAAGAGCAAACCTTAAGATAGTTACCTTAGATCAACAATCTCCCCCTTTTGTCTTTTAATGACAAAAACCATGACATTCTCCCCCTTTTTGACATTGAAATTCAAAAGGGTCAAGGGATCAACAATGAGCACTGTGACAAACAGTTTCTTGAGTATATCCTTGTCAATTAAAGAACATTATCAAAGCTGACTTCATCAACAAACAGCCTGAATTCAGGAGTTAAGATAGGAAGTTACTTTGCTATAGCTTAGATTACAAGATGAGAAAGCCATTGTACATGTCCAATTCAGCTTCCAGTAAATTCTTTTAAGAGTAGAGAATTATCACATACACTTGGAGTCAAGGTGAACATCAATTAGAGTGTAATATTAAAGCTGATTTCAGTACTGAACAGTCTGAAATTAAGATTTTAAGTTAAGAAGATACTTTGTCATGGTGAAACAGCTTCCAAATGGGCTTAACCTTGATCTTCTCAATCTTCAACAGTCACTATATACTTATTCATAAAATAACATCAAGAAGTAAGACAAGGTACAACAAAGACAAATTGTAAAGTAGCTCACAGCAGACTTCAGTCAAAGGGTTTCTGAAAAACTATTCAGAGGGTAAATTTGGGATTTTCACCATTATAGGCTTGGACAATACTCTCCCACGCATATATATGATGAATACTTTAAGAACATTTTGTTATTCAGGGGCACCCTTAAGAGAATAGTGGTGAATGCTTAAAACCAGTGCTTAAAATCATTATCACTGGTTGCATTTTGCTTTATAGAAACACCACTGATCTGAAGGATAATAAATGGGATTTCATGAAATCTCTTATTGAATTCAGTTCTTACACACTGATTCACCACTGAGCCCATTATCAGATGATGTATAGGCATGAAAAATAATAGATGAAGACCCATAACTTCAATCCAAACCACTTCTGCAGAAAATTCTAAGTGTTTTGATTCAAAAAGGACCAAAATGATAGATGAAGACCCATAACTTCAATGCAAACCATTTCTGTAGAAAATTCTAAGTGTTTTGATTCAAAAAGGACCAAAATGAGCTGCTGTCAATTTTCAGAGGTTCTATCACTCTCTGTGCCTTTTCATCAGTGATATATTGATGCTCAAATGTTGAGAAAACACCATAAAATATGATTATAAAGGATAAGTCCCAAACTCAGATTGAAAAACAGATAAAGGTCAAAATAACAGGTCTGAGATAATGAAGCTACCTTTACGTTGAACCTGGTCCGATGAATGTTGAATGTAGATGTCAAATGAGGAATAATACTTGAATTTACCATGAGAAACTTCAGAAATTACATCAAGTGCATTTAATCCTTCACAACAAGCCTCGGATTCAGCAACAACAGCAAGATACTTTTAATGAGTGTGAGATAGTTTATCCCTGAAAGGGGGTGGCCTTGTAGAGAACTGAAGCTGACAACCAAAGATAAAACAAGGACTATAAGAGATCATATCTCTGAGAGGAGGTGGTCTTGTAGGGCTTTGAAGCTAGAACTTAATGACACAATTTGAGTTGACAACACTTTCAAAATTGACACATTCTTGAAGACCAAATTGTGAGCATACTTTGACAATTCCAAACTTGAGAGTTGTTGAATTGATGGAGACTTGAGTCCAAAACTTCATTTGGTATGAAACTTCAGTTTTTGATAGCCTTGAGTTATGTTCACCAATATATTGATTTTGACCTTCAATCCTTAACTTCAAAAGATGTAAACCATTATTATCCCAAATTCTTTTAACATTTAAATTACAGATCCTCGGAGTTGTGCATATTAACATACCTATTGAGAAGAACCTCAAGGAAGGTCTAATCATTTTAATCTTGATGTAGAGTTTCTTGTCTTTGTACTTCAATAACCAGGGCATATGTAACTACCCAGTCCTTTGCCTTCCTTTCCTTTTTCCTGACATTTTACGAATGAATTTTTTTCATTTAATTTTATTTCCTGAGCTCTATTTCGTGTCGCTTAGTGTCATCTCGAGTGCTCAGAATTGGTTCCTGAGACTCTTTTCCGTGGATTGACAACTTCCTTTGAGGACCGAGTCATTTTCACATTTTTCGTTTTTAGACACTATGCGCTATTTCGTCCTTTTCCCTAGTATGTCTTATCTCCATTTGTCAGTTTTTGACTTCACGTGCCTTCATCTTGAGTGGTTTCCTCGAAATACGTATCTTTACTTTTGCAAGAAAGTACTCTGGTTGCTCCCGGTGCCCACAAGGGCATGGATGCACAATTCTTTAGAATCTTTTTCATTTCTTAGGGTATTTTTCGTAAATATCTTTTCAAGATATTTTATTTCAGGGGCATCTAAGAAAATATATTGTGAAAGATATTTTCATTCTGGGGCAGTTTTGCAGTTAACCCTTTTTGTAGGGGTCATTGTGCAATTAACGAAAGTTATTGCAAAATGTCTCGTCTGGAGCCTGGATCCTGGTACGGGATTTATTTTCACATTTTGTCGAGTTGTGAACTCTTAGAATTCCGTTCTGGTCATTTTTCTCCAGTTTCAGAGTTTTTGGACCCGGTTGCCGCCGAACTTGTTCGGGGCATAACTTTCTGCTCGGGAATCAGTTTTCGACGCCGTTTCTTTCATTATTCATATTTTCTCATTTTGAATCTTTTTTATTCATGTAGTTTTGCCATTTGAGTGCGTATGCTCAAAATCCCCTTTTCTAGACCTGGCGGGGCCCTTTCGGGGCACTTTTTGTGATTTTCCATAAATAGGGGGTTTGAAAAATTAAAACAGAATTTTCCTCTTCTTCCCACATGTTCTAGACCAGATCTCATAGCCTTCCATCGCTGCCATCTTCTCTTCCTCTTTTGGTTCACTTTTTTTTGATGAAAAGTCTTCGGCCTTAACGTTTAATGTTTGTCTTGACGCCGCGCATCTTATGCCCTTATTAGAATCCATTTCTGACGATTTTTTGAGTTCGGGTTTGGAGTCAAGTTGAGATTTTCATGGGGCTTCTTGTGGATTCTTGTTCACGGTGTTATCCCCGACAAAACCTCTCGGTATCGTCAAATGCGGAGCACTTTTATTTTGGTGGGCCTTTGGGATTTTCATCTCAAATTGAGGTAGGAGGTGTTATAGGTTTAATTCTTGTTATATAACATGCTATTGATGCTTATACAACTTGATTGCATGCTTAAATATGAAATCTAGAGATTTTATTATTTAATTTTATTGTATTGGATTTGATTTTCCCGGTTGCTTATGACTTGTTTTAAATATGTAGTATGGTAATATAATACTCTATAATATGGTCATTGACATATATTAAATTGAGGGAATTTGAAAAAGTAATAAAGATTTTATTTAATATTTATCTTGAATAAAATATTAAATCATGTGGCCTTAACTAACTCAAAATCAATATGTGTTAGCATATTAAATTAGACCTTAGCATGCTCTCCAACATAGCTGAATTTGAAAGTAATTGGAGGTGTTTTGAAAATTAGTAATTTTTAGTTAATTTGATTAATTAATTTTCCCCGAGTGCACTATTCACTCTATTTGTATTCCGACTTGATATTCTTGATTAACATGCCATATAGCTTCACATATATTTGATTTAGAATATTCGGTTAGGTTTTGAAACCTTTTATTTAATTAAATTCCATGTTTAAGATTTAATCCTCATGGTGATATACAACTTGGAATTCTATTGTGGCATGCTAGAAAATTAAGCTTAGGTATAGTTGTTCACATATATTAAATTGGGATTAATTGCATGAGAATTGCAACTTTTAATTTATATTTAACTTTAGTGAAAGTTTAATTCACATAGTCTTAAATTGAATGAAATAAACTTGTAATGTGATATTACATTAGTTCTTGGTAAGTTTTCCAACATAGGTTAATTTGAGAGCATTTGGTTAAGTTTGAAAATCAAGAGATTTTAATTAAAAGAATTAATTAAAATCTATTTTGTGGTCCTATTAGCTTAATTAAGGTTTTAACTTGATATTTGTATTGGCCATGACTTGTTTACTAGTATATATTAATTTGGGACTATTAGAAGTTGTTTTAGAACTTTGGGATTTAAATTAGCATGATTTAATTAAAGTTTTACCTTGTTGTTGTATTTAAACTCATGAGCTTATGTTTTCAATATTGAATATATTGTTATCTTGCGTAATGATTTGCACACTTCGTATTTAACATCATTCATGCATAGCGTGTAACGAATCGCACACTGAAGATTCGACATTCATCACATCATATTAGTTGTGGACTTAGAGCATGTATTGTATAGGTTTCCAAATTTGGTTGTGCTTGGTAGATAGTTGATTATCTTGCATATTCCTGTTGATAGATGCGTTGTTGCACAACTTGTTGATTTTGGAAACTTAGGGATGTCGTTGTTTGGCTATGGCTAGGACGTGGTTCTAGTATGGGGGATAGTCCCTTTATATAGTCTGGTGCGCACATAGGGAGGTTACCCATGGGCTAGTAACCCTAAAGTAACTATGTTGTCGGTCTGATCCGGTGTGACGTCCGAGTATCCACTTTGTTTGACTTCGCGTTTCATTTTCAAGTTGATAACTAGATGATGTTGTAACTTGTTGTTCCTTATTTGTCGTTCCATTTTAAGTTACATAATGTTAACTTTGCGAAATTATGCTTTATGCGTTGTATTAGAAGTCCCAATGTTGGTTAAACTACATCGACATTGAAAATTGTGTTTTGACATTCTAACATAGCTTAGGATTGATCCTATTGATTCATTTAGAACTTAGACGTTAGGTGGCATGAACCACCACTGTTATTTTGTGCTTTAGATTCTAAGTTGATGGGTTTGAGAACTTATACCTTGTTGCATTGTATAACATGCTCTTTTGTTGTTGAATTGCATGGAAAATGTGATTCTTGTTAACTTGTATTCAAATATGCTTTTGCTATGTTATATGGATTACTCTAGACCTAGTTCAATTGTATTAAAAATGCAATTCATGTTAATCTATGCTCAAGCATTCTTCTTTTCGTGTTCTTAGATTATCCCAACCATGATTCGTTTCATACACATATGTATATCATGATTCTTGTTGCTTAGACTCTAAGGTAGCTTTGGATGCTCCCCGAGTCTCATTTGGACATAGACGTTAGGTGGCATGAGCCCCTTTAACATGTTTCACCTTAAGGTGATAAATTTGTAAAATGCTAGGTCGATGCATGCTCATCTCCTACGAGTAGCTTTATGTTACTCACCCCTACGATACTGGGGCATATTTCAGGTACGAGGACTTGGTTCATGACGCCTAGCATTCCTTGGATGTTGTGTAGATTTCAAGTTTCCATGTCATGCAAATGTTATCATGAAATGTCATTTTGTAGACTTATATGTCAAAATATGTATATTTGATTCCATGTATGTAATGTATACTTAAGTACACTCCTTTCAATGTATTTGATATGTATGAGATGAGGCCGGAGGCCAATAATCATTATATTGTATTCTATGTACTTTTTAACTTCATGAAATATTGTGAAAATCTTAAAAAATCGCAAGTTATTGCTTCACCATGGTTGCATCGGGTGTGGGAATTCTGTTTTCATTCTTTTATAGGGTCTTATTAATCTTGTATGAAGTGTGGCCAAGGGCCAAATGGTCATTTGACTCCATTTTACATTTTTGGATTCCATGTTTTCCATTCCAAGTCCATTTTTGCCTTTTTGCTCGTTGGGGGGTCGGATTTTGCATCGGCTATATTTTTAAGTTATGGACCATTGTAGCACATCCAAATAGGTAAGTTACGTTTACGTGCATGGTCGTTTCTGGGCAAAACCATATCGTTTGTGTTTTGAGCCTCTTGTGAATTCATTTCGCACTTTTTTTGCATATTCTGATCTAGGGGCATTATAGACTTTTCACGGTGGTTTTATTTTCTTCTTTTAGTATGGTTGAATAGAAAACATGATTTTAGGGGGGGTTTCTTTTCCGTGTTTTTCCAGAAAATGTCATCTTGATATTGGAAATCGCTTACAAAGTTCAGCTCTCAGTTTTACAATTTAGCAACTTTTTGGACCTCCATGACCAGATTTCATGGAGGGGCATTTCGGGCATTCTACATTGCATTTTTTTTTTTAATTCTCCACTTGTCATGTAGAAAACTCAATTTTGAGGGGGGTTTCTTCTTTGTGTTTTTGTAAAAAAATTCATCTAGGCCTCCAAATTCAGCCTCTGTTCTGGTTTTCTTTTAAAAAAAGCACATAGCAGCTTTTGGGCTGCTGGCAGCCGTGTGTGCGCCCAGCGCTCGCGCGGCATGCATGGGTGTGCGCATGGGCGCGCATGGGGGGCTGTCATGGCCCCTTCGTCGGGCCGCCGCGACGTCAATTCTTCTTTTGGGCTTTTCTCCTTCGTCCGGACTCCGAGTCAAGTTCCGGACTCCGAATCGTGCGATTCTTGAGTCTATCTTAATTAGTTTTTCGTTGTCCTTCCAGCGGTGTGCTCGGTGGCACCCGAATCTAAAGTTTTCAGAAATGACTATTTTGCCCTTGGGGGCTTATTTGTCACATTTTCAATCTTTTGCTTCCGCATCAGTTCTTGTTGAGTTGCACGACCTCATGGAAGGTCACTTTGACTTCTTAGAGTCTTGTTTTCTGTTTTCACTTCCGCATTCTGATCCGTTATCGGATCATCCTTACGGTTCATCGCAGGACACGCTGGCCTAAAAACCAGGGTCGTCACAGCATACTTAACTTCTTGTTGACACCAGCTTATAGGATACTAGGATGATGCAAGAAAGAGATAGAAGAGTAATACTTGTTAAACCTTGGAACAAGGAGTGGATTTTCTGTAATATGAGGGTTCACATTCTTCTAACCTTCTTGGTTAGTCTCTAGTTCAAGATCACTTTTATAGATCAAAGGCAGTGGGAGACTTATATCTTCTTTTGTAATTTTCTTTAAGATTTCCTTTGATCTGCTCTTCACTATGTTGAACACTATAAGAGAGAATTAAACCAGAATTAAAAGTTTAAGCTTGAATACTTCAATGCACATATCATCTTCAACCTCATCCATTGGAACTAAAGCCTTGGTACACTGAGTGTCCATAACACTTCTTGCAATATAGGTTGTTTCTGGTTCTTCAAGGTTATCAGCAGATTTATAAATTGTTCCAAGAGTATCCCACATATCCTTGGATGATTTGTAATCCCTGACTGTTATGAAGTCAAGTTAATTAAGACCACTAATCAACACTTGTCGTGCCCTAAGATCATTGCTGAAAAAATCTTCTGTGCTTTGAACTTTTATACCGTTAATAGCTGCATCCCAAACATCATAAGATAGAGACGTCAAGTAAGCCTCCATTCCAAACTTCCAATGCCCATAGTTTGAATTATCGAAGACAGGAGCAATACTTGGATCAAACCCTTTTTCCATTGACATGATCTTTGCTGCAGGTATATTAA
This sequence comes from Cornus florida, assembly GCF_030987335.1. Taxonomy (NCBI): domain Eukaryota; kingdom Viridiplantae; phylum Streptophyta; class Magnoliopsida; order Cornales; family Cornaceae; genus Cornus; species Cornus florida. Next base: position 72,219,807 of record NW_026775577.1, read on the forward strand.
ACCTCAAGATAGCAGACCAAGTGCTCACGATACGAATTGTTAGACCAAGAGGGGGAGGGGGTGAATTGGTCTAAGTAAATTCTTTCCTCTTTTCAAGAATACTTTTGAATCAAAACACACTCAGAAGAAGAAGAATAACCAAAACATAGCCAACACTCAATAGGGAAAAACCTTGGTTCTTGGCCTTGGCCAATAAAGCATCCACTAGTTGTATGTATCTTATTACGCACTCAGTTGTCTATGCACACACACTTGTACCAGAATAGACACTCGTTTTCACAACCAATGCATACACACTAGCACTTCATCAACACTTGCTGTATGCAAATAGTTACTCCCCCAGCTACCCCACTTTCCACACACCTTGTACTAGCTAGGACTGACTTTCACTCCCTCTACACACACATAAGATCAACAATAAGCACACATGCACTCCCCCTATCCTAAGCATCCCTGCTTGGACTTACAAGCTCTCAACAGCCAAATCAACAATAGAATAAGGTGTTAATACACCAAGTACAAAATGCTTCAGCTACAACACAAGATAGGAATGAACACACAGCTTGAAGTAGAACAATGTGATACCCTAGCTTTCTCTTCATTGCAACTAGAAGGATTGAACTGTAAAATCACAATGCTGCTTCACTTATAGCTCACACTAGGTTCCCACAACCTTGAATTAGTTTAACTGACTTGCTCAAGTCAATCTTGAATAATGGACAACAAGTACACAATAATTTCAGCACACAAGGTTTCAGAACCCTAAATAAGGGTAAATCAGTCAAATCACCCTGTAGCTTTAGCACTGAATTCTTCTATATCCATAGCCTCAATCACAAAACAAACTTGCTCAATAGGTTACAACATTGAATAGAGCAAGGAATAACAATTTTAGTTCACAATAGGCTTGGAAATTCTGTCAAAACCTCTGAACCTTGATCAACTGCAGGTTCTCACAGCTACATATAATCGTAATACACTTGCACAAACACTATCTTCAGTAAGCATAACAAGATTGGGTCAATTAAAATAGAAAATCAGTAGCTACACAGTTTCTGTGGGGTTTAATTTGGTGCTACTGAAATGCCTCTGTTCCAAGGGTACAACTGGTATTCTACTAGGTCTTAGGCATTGAAAGAACTCTTATAACCTTGTATTATCGTCACAAAAAATTCCAAATGTCAACCACAACAAGATATATATAAATTTAAGCCCTAAAATATGTTCATAACTTGTTTCTGCATAATAACTTTAACTGACAGTAGTGATTATACACATACAATCTACTAGCTTTCTTCAGCTTAAATCACAGCATCCTCAACTCCCAAACATGACTTTATATTTGCTTAAGATATTGGAATTAAGACTAAGCATGGTAAAATAATTCAACACATTATTTCAGAAGATCACAACACATGACAAGCTAGTTTAATCTCAGGCCAGTAGTAACTTGTTTCTAAAGGCAGTTATGGAAATTCAACTTTGCTCAATACTTTTTAAAGTTCAGACAATCTTATATAACTATTATACTCATGTTCTAATGTGAATCATAGTGGTAGAACCATGGTATGTCAATTCAGTTCTCCAGTCATAACTTATTAACTTAAAAACTTAGCATAGTGTGGTCTATAAGGTCTTGATAGCAAATAACCAATATTTTGAAATAAGGCCAACTTCAATAGCTTCTTTTCATCAGATTAAACTTGCTTAGTGGATAAGAATAAGGTTTATAGCAAGTTAATTCAATATAGATCAGTACTGCAGCTAATTCATCATAAATACTCAAATAACAAGCTTTGAGATATCATATTCTGCTGTAGTGTGTGTTTGAGTCAATACCTGAGTTCAGTAGATGCAAATAAGAGTATTAAACTTGATTCAACCTTTTTCCAGCTCCTTCAACCTCTAGAGTAACATTTGATACCTTAGTGCAGCCTTGACAACAGCCAAAATACATCAACATCACTTAATTCTTTGCAGGTTTTGAAGAGATATTGCACACACAATTAATTTATGAGATTTAAACTGAGTTTACATGATAAATCAATGCTCAAAATTAAACATTTAGGTCTCCTTCACATTTCACTCAATAACAACCTCTAACACATATGAAAATCTATTCTTAGGGCTTAAGTCTTGTAGCAGCTATAACATTGCCTTTATATTTAAACCCTTGATGATGCAGCCTTAAAATCAATGGACAGGATTGAGCTGGGTTCTTGCAATCCGTGAGGAAAGGTATCCTGACATTGTGGTGATGATTGTACTACTTTACCCCTTGCCAACTCAACTTGAACAGCCTGTATTTACAGCTCACAATATCAATACATCACTTTGAATAGCCTGCATTTACAGCTTACAATATTAATACATATATGAATATCAAAAGTGCCTTTTTGATCTTGAGCTCCAAGAAAAGTAAAGCTGGCCATATTCTCTTACTCTAAGACCACTGTGCACGTGACAGGACCATGTAGCATTACAAAAAATTACACTACTGCCCATGGAGATTCCTTTTGATAGATATGCTAAAAACACTGGTGTCACATTGAAAAACTCTGTTATATTGAATAATTGAGCTCAAATGACTAATGTAGCTTCTCAGACAAATGAAGTATAAATATTGAAATATGTATATAGAACAAAATGTCCTTGACAAGTGTTGTAGGCAGAATGCAAGTGTTGTCACATAATTCACAACATACAAGAGTTGTATTGACTTCCTTGATATTTCAGTGAGCAATGATCTTAATAATTGAGCTTATAACAACTTGTGTACACTTGATCAAACCCCAATATATCAACATTCCAATATCCAATTGGTTTGAGCCTTTAGCTTGCATTTGTCATTAAAAGAGCAAACCTCAAGATAGGCATCTTAGATCAACATTCTTCTATCAAGGCCTATGCCTTCTTTTATAGAAGAAAATAAAGGCTTGGTAGGTTTTTAGGTCTTCTGGCCCATCTAGAATGAGATACGACTTGTAAAGAGAAGAATCCTATAACTTAAATCTGACATGTCAATGAAGGCTCGAGCTTTAGGAACAAGGGCTTGAGCTTTGAGGTTCGGGCTTAAGCTTTGGGAACAAGGCCCGAGCTTCTTTGGATTGGTGCTCGAGCTTCAATGAATGGTGCTTGATCTTCACGTTGACACTTAGCCAAATTTCTTCAACTATTTTTCGAAGCGTTTTTTTTTTTCAATGCGTAGAATATTCTCAGGCTTTATCTCTTTTAACATTGCTCGATCCAAGCTTCATGGGCTCGAGCACTAGGTACTAGGCTCGAGCTTTAGGTACTCAAGGCTTGAGCTTTGGGTAATGGTGCTCGATCCTGAAGGTCTAGCACAAGGCCTTGGAAGCTTGGTTCTTTAATTAAATTAACTCTTCAAATTTCGACGCCATGTGCCCAAGCTTAAGGGTTAAGGCTTGAGCTTCAATGCCTTGTTGATTATTCTTCTTTTACTTGCAAGGCTCGTGCCTCAAGACTTGGGCTCGAACTTTGGATCTTGAATTCTTCCAAACTTCACCATTTAAGCTCTCGGCTTGCTCTAGATGACCGGCAATGACTCCATAAGCTTCGATATCAGTCTTTTCATCTTAAAATCCCAGTTTTAACCGTTTCTCTGGGAAAGTACCTATAAACATGTGACGGCCCTAGTTTTTCAAGCTAGTGCGTCCTGTGATGAATTGAAGATTAACCCGATAACGGATTCGAATGCAAAAGCAAAAATAGAAAACAAAACTCCAAGAAGTCAAAGTGACCTTCCATTAGGTCATGAAACTCAATAAGAACTGATGCAGAAGCAAAAGATTAAAAATATGACAAATAAGCCCCCAGGGGTAAAATGGTAAATTTCTAAATAGGTGCCACTAAGCACACCACTGGAAAGACAATGAAAAACTAACCAAGATGGACTCAAGAATCACATGATTCAGAGTTCGGACGAAGGAGAAACGGCATGACGAAGAAAATCGAGAACTTAAGGTTAAAAGGGTAAACTGGTAATTTTCTAGGAAGATTCGGGTGTAACCGAGTACACCGTTGGAAAGACAGTGAAAAATTAGTCAAGTTCAAAAAAAGTTCACTCGATTTGGAGTCCAGACGAAGGAGAACGAGCGAAAACGAGAATCGACGTCATGACGTCGAGACGAGCACCCCATGAGCATTCCAACGAGCATCCTGACATGCTAGGGGAAGAAAAAAGGCTCAGCCAGAACTGAGAGCCGAAACGAGGCTCGAAACAACTTTTTCTGGAAAAACACAAAGAATAAACCCCCCTTAAAATTGAGTTTTATACCTAACTAAGTAGAAGAAAATGAAAAAAAAAACTCACTATAAAATACTAAAATGCTCCAAGATCAGAACAGGTCAAGAGGGCCAAAAAGAACTGCTACAGTAATTGTCCATATCTAAGTGCAGAAACGGGCTATCAAACGAACTTTTCTAGAAAAACACGAAGATGAAACCCCTCCCAAAATCGAGTTTTCTACCGGCCTTATAGAAGAAAACAAAAAAAAAAAATACAATGTGAAATACCCGAAAAGCCCCTAGATCAAAAGAAGTCAAGAGGGCCCAAAAAAGATGCTACAATAATTGTCCACATCTGAGATAAAAAATGCGCTATCAAACAAATTTTTCTGGAAAAACATGAAGAAGAAACCTCTCCCGAAATCAAATTTTCTACTCGAGCACATGAGAGAAAATAAAAAATAAAAAATAAAAAAAAAACACACTGTGAAATGGCCAAAATTCTCCTAAATCAATAAGGGCTTAAAAACTCAAAAAATGCAACATTGCACCAAGTATGCATTTGACCCTAAATGCATTTTTGGGTTGAAACGAATGTGCACACAAGTATAATAAATGATTTTAAGCATGCGGTAATGGTCCGCGGCTCCCGAGAAGCCTCGACTCAAAATTCGACCCCTCGACGGCCAAAAATGATAAAAATGAACAAGAAATGGGAAATTTGAAAACCAAAATCAAGAAATGATTTCAAATTACCGTTTGACCCTTGGCCACACTTCAAACATGATTAATGAGACCTTATGAAAGAATAAAAATGGAATTCCCACACCCGATGTAAATATGGTGAAGCAACGACTTGTTATTTTTTATAATATTTTCATAACATTTCATGAAATCAGGAACTACATAAGATGCAATATAAATATTATTGGCCTCCGGCCTCATCTCACACAAGTCAAATAGATCGTAAAAGGTGTACTTATGTACACATTACATATATGCAATCAAAGATACAAGTTTAGACATATAAGGCTACAAAATGACATTTCATGCTAACATTTGCATGAAATGGAGACTTAAAAGCAACAAGTCATCCAAACTATGATGATCATCACGAACCAAATCTTCATACCCGAAACGAATCTCAAGTAACTTTGGGGTGAGTAACATAAAGCTACTCGTAGGAAATGAGTAAGCATTGACTGAGCATTTTACAAAATTATCACCCTAAGGTAAAACAAGTCAAAGGGGCTCATGCCACTTAACGTCTATGTCCAGATGAGACTCAAGGAGCATCCTAAGCTATCTTAGATCATTTCTAGCATAAATCACATCATTCATGCAATTTAAGAATATGGAAGCATGTTATACAAAGCAATAAGATATAGATTCTCAAAGTCCTCAACTTGAAATCTAAAACACGAAAACAACTAAAGTGGATCATGCCACCTAACGTTTATGTTCTAAATGAATCTATAGGATTGTTCCTAAGCTACATTTAAACATCCAAAACACAAATCACAGTATTAATGCAATTTAACCAACATTGGAACATCCAATACAACGCATAAAGCATGATCTTTCAAAGTTAACATCTTGAAGCTCAAAATGGGAAATCAATTAAGGAACAACAAGTTACGATATCATCTAGTTATCAACTTAAAATAAAAAGTAAAATCAAACAAGGTGGATATTTGGACATCACGCCGGATCAGACCCACACTATAGTTACTTTAGGGTTACTAGCCCATGGGTAACCTCCCTATGTGTGCACTAGACTATAGAGGGACAATCCCCCGTACTAGAACCATATCCTAGCCGTAGTCAAACAACGACATCCCCAAGTTTTCAAAATCAACAAGTTATGCAACAACGTATATATCAACATGTACATACAAGATAATCAACTATCTACCATGCACAATCGAATTTGGAAACACATAAAATACATGCAGTAAGTTCACAACTACTATGGCATGACAAATATCGAATCTTCAGTGTGCGATTCGTTACACACTATGGCAATATATTTCAACATTGAAAACATAAACTTATGAATCTAATACAAATCCAAAATCATGATTTAAACATATAACCAATGTCAAACACATGATTAAATCATTAACGCTATAGAAATAGAAATTTATTAAATAAACTAATTAATTTCTTTAAGTTTCAAATCTCAATCAAATGACCCCTAATTAACACATGTTAAACAACTTTACATGGTCATTACATACATCCATTCAAAATCTTAATTAGGTCAATAGAACAACAAAGTAGAATTTAATTAAATCATGATAATTAAATCTTTAACTTCTAAAGCAACTTCAAATGGTCCCAAATTAATTTATATGCTAATAAACAAGTCCTAGTCATTTCAAATATCAATTTTAAAACTCAATTAAGCCAATAGAATCCTTAAATTGATTTTAATTAATTCTTTTAATTAAAATCTCTAGATTTTTATACTTATCCAAATGCTTAAAAATTAAAGTATGTTAAAGAGCATGCCAAAACTTAATTTAATAGCCTATCATAATTTAATTCTATGCAAGGTACGACCATAATAATTATCTTTCACAAAAAAAATTATTAAATAAAAGTTGCAATCTTTATTCAAATAATCCAATTTAATATATGTTAACAAACATACCAAAGCCTAATTTACTAGCATGCCACAATTTAATTCTAATCTAAATATTATCATGAGAATTAAATCTTAAACATAGAAAATAATTAAATTAAATTCTAAATTTTGAACAAAAGCATAAATACAAGTTGTATAAGCATCAATAGCATGCAAGATAACAAAAATAATAAACTATAACACCATTTACCTCAATTTGAGATGAAAATCTCAAAAGCCACCAAAATGAAACCGCTCCGAATCCGACGAAACTTCGGTGTTTTATCAGGGACAACACGGTGAACGATAAACTCCAAAGTGGACATACCAAAATCCTAACTTGACCTCAAACCCGAACTCAAAAAATGGCTAAAAACGGATTCTAATAAGGGGGAAAGATGCGCGTCATCAAGACAAATACAAAATACAAAGGCACTACGACTTTTTAACAAGGGGAGGAATTCCAAAAGAAGAGAGAGAAGGTGGCAGCCCCTTGGCTGCCATGGAATCTGGCCAAGAGAGGGAGGAAGAAGGTGAAAAATTCGTTTTTCACTTTAAGGTATTCTATTTATAGTAAAACCCTAAAAGTACCTCGAAAGGGCCTCGCCGGGTCTGGAAAAGTGGAATTCGAGTAGACACGCTCAAATATCAAAACTCCATGAACAAAAAAGAACCAAAATGAGAAAATATGAACAATGGAAGAAATGGCATCGAAAATTGAGTTCCGAGCTGAGAGATATGCCCCGAACAAGTTCGGCGGCAACCGGATCCAGAAACCCTGAGAGTGGGGGAAAACGACCAGAAGGCAATTCTAAGAGTACATGACTGGACAAAAAGTGAAAATGAGTCCCGTACAAGGATCCAGGCTCAAAACGAAATAACTTTTCTTAATTACACAATGGCCTCTCCAAAAAATGAAAACTGTACTAATGACCTAGAATGAAAATATCTTCTAAAAATATTTTCTTAATAACTCCTGAAATAAAATATCTTCAAACGATATTTATGAAAAACACCCCAAGAAAAGAAAAAGATTCTGAAAAACTATGCATCCATGCCCCTATGGACACTGGTAGCAACCAGAGTACTTTACTGCAAAGGTAAAGATACGTATTTGATGGAAACCACTTAGAATGAAGATACCTGAAGTCAAAAACCAACTCCAAGCATGACAAATGAGGTTATGTCAACAAAATGACAAACGGGGAAAAGACAAAATAGGGAAAAGGACGAAAAGTGAATAGTGCCGAAAAAATGAAAATGTGGAAATAACGTGGTCATCAAAGGAAGTTGTCAATCCAAAGAAAAAAGTCTTGGAAATCATTCCAGACCACCCAAGATGACACTAAGTGACGAAAAACTGAACTCATAAAGGAAAAGATCAATAGAAAAAAAAATATCCGTGAGAATCTTAGAGAAAGGAAAGGAAGGAAAATGACCAGATTATTACAACCTACCCTCCTTAAAGGGATTTCGTCCCCGAAATTAGGAAAAGAAAAAAGGGAACCGAACAAGATCAAACCAAAGGACAAACCATAAGGTGCTAAAGGACAACCCCAAAAGCCTAAAGGTCACCCGAAAAAACGCAAAAACCCAGAACTGGGTGACACTTCCCGAACGAATCAGCATATCAACTCAAAGTCAATCATTAAAAAAATCCCCAAGACAACGACAAGTGAAATCATGAAAGATGGCTAAGAATGCTACGGCAGTACGAACAATGACCAGAACCCGCCTATACTTACTCGTCAGTAAGGTAGCATGATAGTATAAGGCACTAGTTAATAACATGTCCCTATTAAATCAACCCAGAAAGCAACTTTTGGATACAAATGACATCAACGTCAAAAATGATCATTACCAAAAACACTTCAGGAACCAAGCATTTGCGAGAGTTGGGGTAGCTAGTCCCAAAACTCTAACAACAATGTCATTGGTACTGTTACACTTAAGGCCTTAAATCCCTAACGTTAGAGTAACAGTGACCCCTATATCTGAAAATGCTACAACAACAACACCAGTCACGAACCCACAACCTGACAAGTCTATGTCCCCAAGCAAATGATCGGACCTACAAAACCAAAAAACCTATGTACCGATCTAAAGTAAACCTATCGTAAGGCTACATACAGAAGAAAAAATGCTGGGTCAAAATCCCTATAGTGGATAGCTAAAACCTCAAAATACAAGTCAACAACGTAGCTCACACATCTTTATCCCAATAACCAAGGTCACAAAACCCAACATGAGTGCAAGAAAGATGAAATAGTATAAACCAAATACTCACATAGTGTATACTCGCAAAAATTAAATGACATAAATCAAATAATATCATAATACTAAACACACAGTACACATAAGGTAAACCAAATAAACCACCTATCACACAGGGGTTAAACAAATAGCGACGCGTTATACCCCACCAATGGCATAAACATGGTAAGTAGATACTGTATAAGCAACGTATCATACACATCCTCATATAACTACCACATCGTCATAAATCCTAAACATGTTTCTAAGGTATGGCCGAAAATAATGGGGCTAATAAACATGTAAAAATGATCATACAAATGGCAAGTTCGTTAAATCAAAAGATATGGATGGAATGCCTCTCAAAAGGAACAACCTCTCAGAAAAGGTAACACAAAACCTGGATGAGTCCAATCTCTCACTACGAGGAAATGAATCATTCCCCCCAATGACCACTAAGGTCTCCTAAACATAGGGTCAGCATGTCTTTCCCAAGACCAGCTCATACCTTGATGGAATCCCAACACTACACGAAACAAGGCAATAATGAAATGGACAGCCCCAAGGCTAACCATTACAAGACATCAACGAGAAAACCCTCAAACTAAGATGCCAACAAACTTGATAGGAACTCTACAGGATTCTACCAGAACCCTAACACAATGCCCCTAAGTCTCCAATGACATGGGAGAGTAATTAATTGCACTAACGCAATTAATTACACAAAACCATTCATATCCCATCCAAATCCCGAAACCATCACCCTAAGAAGACAAGACATAAGAACCTCACCCCGAGGCTCACAAGGCAACTTCCTAACTCCCTAAGGAAGGATTCGAGTCAGTCCTGACTCATCGTCCTGTGACGCTAGAAACAAAGACCTCAATGACATCATGACGTCACGACCACTATGAAGTCTAAAAAGATGACACCGACATCTCCAACGCCACCATGACCACATCACAAAAAGGCAAAAGAAAATGAGACGAAACGATGCCTCTATGGCCTACGTCTCATCTCGCCAAACGGATACTACAACCCTACGCTTACTTGAGCCCTAACAAGAAGACTCTCCACAAGTCAAGACTGTGACGCTACATGCGTGGAAAGGAAACGAGATCAATAATAACATAAGTTATTATAATCGAATGCATCTCACACTATGAATGTACCAAACACAAAGGAAGACAGGGTATGCAATATGCGGTCATGCTAAAGCAATCAAAGGAAGCTGTTTAAACAATTAAACACTTAAGCAAATAAATATACATGTCAAACAAGGATGCTTTTAAATACATAAGCATATAAGTATAGAGACATGTCATAATACCAAACGTGTTATCAAGAAACACATAAACATGTTATAGTACCGAAACATGTTAATAAATAGCATATACACACGTATAACATAGCAACAAAAACGTGATACGCACCCAAAACCCGTTGTCCAAGGTATTCAAACCTAGGAGCTCTGATACCACCTGTGATGGCCCTGGTTTTTCAAGCCAATGCGTCATGTGATGAACCGAAGATTGACCCAATAACGGATCCAAATGCGAAAGCGAAACCAGAAAATAAGACTCTAAGAAGTCAAAGTGACCTTCCATGAGGTCATGGAACTCAATGAGAACTGATGCGAAAGCAAAAGATCGAATATATGACAAATAAGCCCCTAGGGGCAAAATGATAATTTTCTAAAAATATGAATTCAAGTGCCACCTAGCATATCACTGGAAAGAAAACAAAAAAACTAATCAAGATGAACTCAAGAATCACATGATTTGGAGCTCAAACGAAGGAGAAACGGCATGACGAAGAAAAATGAGCAATTAAGGCTAAAAGGATAAATTGGTAATTTTCTAGGAAGATATAGGTGCAACTGAGCACATCGTTGGAAAGATAGCAAAAAATCAGTCAAGTTAAAAAAAAAATTCACTCGATTTCGAATCCAGACAAAGGAGAACAAGCGAAAACAAGAATCAATGTCATGACGTCGAGATGAGCACCCCACGAGCATCCTGACATGCTAGGGGAAGAAAAAAGGCTCAGCCAGAACTAAGAGCTGAAACGACGTCCGAAATGACTTTTTCTGGAAAAACACAAAGAAGGAAACCCCCTTAAAATTGAGTTTTCTACCCAACTACACAGAAGAAAATGAAAAAAACTCACTATGAAAAATCTAAAATTCCCCTAGATCAAAAGAGGTCAAGAGGGCCAAAAATAACTGCTACAGTAACTGTCAACATCTGAGAGAAGAAACGGGCCATCAAACGAATTTTTATGGAAAAACATGAAGAAGAAACCCCTCCCAAAATCGAGTTTTCTACTTGGCCTCATAAAAGAAAGTAAAAAAACATAATGTGAAATACCCGAAATGCCCCAAGATCAGAAGAAGTCAAGAGGGACCAAAAAGATGCTATAGTGACTGTCCACATCTGAGATAAAAAATGGGCTATCAAATGAATTTTTCTGGAAAAAGACAAAGAAGAAACCCCTCCCAAAATCAAATTTTCTACCTGCGTTCATGGGAGAAAATGAAAAAACCACACTGTGAAATGGCCAAAATGCCCCTAGATCAGTAAGGGCTTAAAAACTAAAAAAATGCAACTTTGCACTAAGTATGCATTTGACTCTAAATGCATTTTAGGGTTAAAATGAATATACACGCAAGTGTAATAAATGATTCTAAGTGCACGGGAATGATCCTCGGCTCCCGAGAAGCCTCGACTCAAAATTCGACCCCCTGACGGCCAAAAATGATAATAAAAAAAAAAAAATGAACAAGAAATGGGAAATTTGAAAACCAAAATCAAGAAATGATTTCAAATTATCGTTCGACCCTTGGCCACACTTCAAACATGATTAATGAGACCTTATAAAAGAATAAAATGGAATTCCCACACCCGATGTAAATATGGTGAAGCAATGACTTGTCATTTTTTAATATTTTCATAACATTTCATGAAATCAAGAACTACATAAGATGCAATATAAATATCATTGGCCTCCGGCCTCATCTCACACAAGTCAAATACATCGTAAAAGGTATACTTATGTATACATTACATATATGGATTCAAAGATACAAGTTTAGACATATAAGGCTACAAAATGACATTTCATGCTAACATTTGCATGAAATGGAAACTTAAAAGCTAAAAGTCATCCAAAGTATGACGAGTATCACGAACCAAATCTTCATACCCGAAACAAATCTCAAGTAACTTCGGGGAGAGTAACATAAAGCTACTTGTAGGAAATGAGCATGCATTGACCTAACATTTTACAAAATTATCAGCTTAAGGTGAAACAAGTCAAAGGGGCTCATGCCACCTAACGTCTATGTCAAGATATGACTCGGGAAGCATCCTAAGCTACCTTAGATCATTTCTAGCATAAATCACATCATTCATGCAATTTAACAATATGGAAGCATGTTATACAAAGCAACAATATATAGATTCTCAAAGTCCTCAACTTGAAATCTAAAACACGAAAACAACTAAAGTGGATCATGCCACCTAACGTCTATGTTCTAAATGAATCTATAGGATAGTTCATAAGCTACATTTAAACATCCAAAACACAAATCACAATATCGATGCAATTTAACCAACATTGGAACATCCAATACAACGCATAAAGTATGATTTCTTAAAGTTAACATCTTGAAACTCAAAATGGGAAATCAATTAAGGAACAACAAGTTATGAAATCATCTAGTTATCAACTTGAAATGAAAAGTGAAACCAGAAAAGGTGGATACTTGGACATTACGCTGGATCAAACCCACACTATAGTTACTTTAGGGTTACTAGCCCATGGGTAACCTCCCTATGTGCACACTGGACTATAGAGGGACAATCCCCTGTACTAGAACCATATCCTAGCCGTAGTCAAACAACGACATCCCCAAGTTTCCAAAATCAACAAGTTATGCAACAACGTATATATCAACATGCATATACAAGATAATTAACTACCTACCATGCACAATCGAATTTCGAAACACATACAATACATGCACTAAGTCCACAACTACTATGGCATGACAAATGTCAAATCTTCAGTGTGCGATTCGTTACACGCTATGGCAATATATTTCAACATTGAAAACTTAAACTCATGAATATAATACAAATCCAAAATCATGATTTAAACATATAACCAATGTCAAACACATGATTCAATCATTAACGCTATAGAAGCGTAAATTAATTAAGTAAACTAATTAATTTCTTTAAGCTTTAAATCTCAATCAAATAACCCCTAATTAACACATGTTAAACAACATTGCATGGTTATTATATACATCCATTCAAAATCTTAATTAGGTCAATGGAACAACAAAGTAGAATTTAATTAAATCTTGACATGACTAGGACATGTTTACTAGCATATATATTAATTTGGGACCATTTGAAGTTGCTTTAGCGGTTAAATATTTAATTAAATCATGATAATTAAATATTTAACCTCTAAAGCAACTTCAAATGGTCCCAAATTGATATATATGCTAGTAAACCTGTCCTAGTCATTTCAAATATCAAGTTTAAAACTCAATTAAGCCAATGGAACCCTTAAATCGATTTTAATTAATTATTTAAATTAAAATGTCTAAATTTTCATACTCGTCCACATGCTCAAAAATTAAAGTAAGTTAAAGAGCATGCCAAGACTTAATTTAATAGTCTATAACAAGTTAATTCTATGCAAGGTATGACCATAATAATTAACTTTCACAAAAGAAAATTATTAAATAAAAGATGCAATCTTTATTCAAATAATTTCAATTTAATATATGTTAACAAACATACCAAAGCCTAATTTACTAGCATACCACTATTTAATCCTCAGTTGAATATCACCATGAGAATTAAATCTTAAACATAGAAAATAATTAAATTAAGTTCTAGATTTTGAACAAAAGCATGCATACAAGTTTTATAAGCATCAACAGCATGCCAGACAACAAAAATAATAAATTATGACACCCCCTACCTCAATTTGAAATGAAAATCTTAAAAGCCAACAAAATGAAACCGCTCCGAATCCGACAAAACTTCGGGGTTTTGTCGGGGACAACACGGTGAACGATAAACTCTGAAGAGGACATACCAAAATCCCAACTTGACTTCAAACCCGAACTCAAAAAATGGCCAAAAATGGATTCTTATAAGGAGAAAGATGTGCGTTGTCAAGACAAACACAAAACACAAAGGCACTACAACTTTTTAACAAGGGGAGGAAGTCCAAAAGAAGAGAGAGAAGGTGGCGGCCCCTTAGCTACCATGGAATCCGGCCAAGAGAGGGAGGAAGAAGGTGAAAAAGTGATTTTTCACTTTAAGGCATTCTGTTTATAGTAAAACCTTAAAAAGTGCCCCGCGAGGTTCGGAAAATTAGAATTTGAGCAGATGCGATCAAACGGAAAAAATCCATGAGCAAAAAAGAACTGAAATGATAAAATATGAACAACAGAAGAAATGACGTCGAAAATCGAGTTTCGAGCAGAAAGATATGCCTCGAACAAGTTCGGCGGCAACCGGTGCCAGAAACACTAATTGGGGGAAAATGACCAGAAGGCAATTCTAAGAGTATATGACTCAACAAAAAGTGAAAATGAATCCTGTACAAGGATCTAGGCTCAAAACGAGGCATTTTTGCAATAACTTTCCTTAATTTCACAATGGCCTCTCCAAAAAGTGAAAACTGCACTAATGACCCAGAATGAAAATATTTTCCAAAAATATTTTCTTAAAAACCCCTGAAATAAAATATCTTTAAAAGATATTTATGAAAAACACCCCAAGAAAAGAAAAAGATTCTGAAAAACTATGCATCCATGCCCTATGGACACCAGGAGCAACCAGAGTACTTTACTGCAAAGATAAAGATACGTATTTCATGGAAACCACTTAGAATGAAGATACGTGAAGTCAAAAACCAACTTCGAGCACGAAAAGTGAGGTTATGCCAACAAAGTGAGAAATGGGGAAAAAACAAAATAGGGAAAAGGACGAAAAGTGAATAGTGCCGAAAAAATAAAAATGTGGAAATGATGCTAGAAGTTGTCAATCAAAAGAAAAGAGTCTCAGAAATCATTGCAAAGCACCTGAGACGACACTAAGTGATGAGAAACTAAACTCAGAAAGGAAAAGATCAACGAAAAAAAAATATCAGTGAAAATCTGAGAAAAAGGAAAGGAAAGAAAATGACCGGGTCATTACAAAACACACATTAACCATAAATCAGTCTAACAATGGATAGAAGTATCACTTTAGGCCTTAACATACGTATATTTAGGGGCTTCAATATGCAATATTCAGCACTCATCACACCCCCAAACTTATATATTGCTAGTTCCTTAGCAATACAGAACTAAAAAACCGCTTTCGTGGGAATCACGGTTGCATTTACCCTATGCAATAAGCCTTTAAACCCCTAGGTTATCCCTAGTGGATGAGTTGTAGTCTCATGAAAGTTTCCAGTGATGGTACCCACAAACATCTCAAAGTAGTGCCTTAATTGCACGGTAAGCTCATTCAAGCTTGTTTTCAAATCATATTATCCCTAAAGTTCCTTTCAAATCATATTAATCAGTTAAATATAGCAAGTACAGTGTAATGACCCGGTCATTTTCTTTCCTTTCTTTTTTCTCAGATTTTCACAGATATTTTTTGTCCGTTGATCTTTCTTTTTCTGAGTTTGGTTTCTCGTCACTTAGTGTCGTCTTGAGTGCTTTGGAATGATTTCTGAGACTCTTTTCTTTGGATTAACAACTTCCTTTGAGGACCGCGTCATTTTCGCATGTTTTATTTTTTGACACTATTCACTTTTCGTCCTTTTCCCCATTTGTCACTTTGTTGGCATAACCTCACTTTCTGTGTTCGGAGTTGGTTTTTCACTTCACGTGTCTGCATTCTAAGAGGTTTCCACGAAATACGTATCTTAGCTTTTGGAGTAAAGTACTCTAGTTGCTCCCTGTGTCCATAGGGGCATGGATGCATAGTTTTTCAGAATCGTTTTCTTGGGATGTTTTTCATAAATATCTTTTGAAGATATTTTATTTCAAGGGTTTTTAAGAAAATATTTTTGGAAGATATTTTCATTCTAGGTCATTAGTGCAGTTTTCACTTTTTGGAAGGACCATTGTGCAATTAATGAAAGTTATTGCAAAAATGCCTCGTTTTCAGCCTGGATCCTCGTACGGGACTCCTTTTCACTTTTTGTTGAGTCATGTACTCTTAGAATTGCCTTCTGGTTGTTTTCCCCTAGTTTCAGGGTTTTTGGTCCCAATTGCCGCCAAACTTGTTCAGGGCATATCTCTTTGCTCGGGATTTAGTTTTTGACGCCATTTCTTCCCTTATTCATCTTTTCTCATTTTGGTTCTTTTTTGTGAATAGAGTTTTGCCGTTTGAGCGCGTCTGCGCGAATTCCATTTTTCCGGACTCGGCGGGGCCCTTTCGGGGCACTTTTAGGGTTTTACTATAAATAGGGGGCTATAAAATTAAAAAGTTATCTTCCCCTCTCTTCTTGCATGACCAACAGCTTCCAAGGCAGCCCAAGGGGGGCTGCCACTCTTCTTCTCTCATTTTAAGCTTCTTCCCTTTGTCAAAAAGTCCTAGTGCCTTTCCGTTTTGTGTTTGTCTTGACTACGCGCATCTTTCCCCCGTATTAGAATCGGTTTTTGGCCATTTTTTGAGTTCGGGTTTAGGTCAAGTTTGGATTTTGGTATGTCCTCTTTGGATTTTAATATTCACTGTGTTGTCCCCGACATAATCTAGGAATATCGTCAGATTCAGAGTACTTTTCTTTCAGTGGGGATTTGAGATTTTCATCTCAAATAGAGGCAGGGGATGTTATAGGTTATTATTTTTGTTGTCTTGCATGTTATTGATACTTATACAACTTGTATGCATGCTTTTGTTCACAATCTAGAATTTAATTTAATTATTTTCTATGTTTAAGATTTAATTCTCGTGATGATATTCAACTTAGAATTAAATTATGGCATGCTAGTAAATTAGGCTTTGGTATGTTTGTTAACATATATTAAATTGGGATTATTTGAATAAAGATTGCAACTTTTATTTAATATTTTTCTATTGTGAAAAATTAATTCACATGGTTGTAACTTGCATGAAATAAACTTGTGATGTGATATTACAATAGGCCTTGGCATGTTCCCTAACATATGTTAATTTGAGAGCATTTGGATAAGTTTAAAAAACTAGAGATTTTAATTAAAAGAATTAATTAAAATCTATTTAATGGTTCCATTGGCTTAATTAAGTTTTTAACTTGATATTTAAAATGACTAGGACTTTTTTACTAGCATATATTAATTTGGGACCATTTGAAGTTGCTTTAGAAGTTAGAGATTTAATTATCATGATTTAATTAAATTCTACCTTGTTGTTCCATTGGCATAATTAAGATTTTGAACGGATGTATGTAACAACCATGAAATGTTGTTTAACATGTGTTAATTAGGGGTCATTTGATTGAGATTTGAAACTTAAAGAAATTAATTAGTTTATTTAATTAATTTCCATTTCTATAGCGTTAATGATTTAATCATGTGTTTGACATTGGTTATATGTTTAAATCATGATTTTGGACTTGTATTAGATTCATGAGTTTATGTTTTCAATGTTGAAATATATTGTTATAGCGTGTAACGAATCACACACTGAAGATTTGACATTTGTCATGCCATAGTAGTTATGGACTTAGTGCATGTATTGTATGCGTTTCCAAATTTAGTTGTGTTTGATAGATAGTTGATTATCTTGTATATTCCTGTTGATATATACGTTGTTGCACAACTTGTTGATTTTGGAAACTTGGGGATGTCGTTGTTTGAGTACGTCTAGGACATGGTTCTAGTACGGGGGATTGTCCCTCTACAGTCTAATGCGCACATAGGGAGGTTACCCATAGGCTAGCAACCCTAAAGTAACTATGGTGTCGGTCTGATCCGGCGTGATGTCTAAGTATCCACTTTGTTTAATTTCACATTTAATTTCAAGTTGATAGCTAGATGATATCGTAACTTGTTGTTCCTTAATTGATTTCCCATTTTGAGTTTCAAGATGTTAACTTTGAGAAATCATGTTTTATGCATTGTATTGGAAGTTCCAATGTTGGTTAAATTGCATCGATATCATGATTTGTGTTTTGATGTTCAAATGTAGCTTAGGAATGATCCTATAGATGCATTTGGAACATAGACATTAGGTGGCATGATCCACTTTAGTTGTTTTCGTGTTTTAGATTTCAAGTTGAGGACTTTGAGAATCTATATCTTGCTGCTTTGTATAACATGCTTCCATGTTGTTAAATTGCTTGAATGATGTGATTTACGCTAGAAATGATCTAAGGTAGCTTAGGATGCTCCCCGAGTTTCATCTTGACATAGGCATAAGGTGGCATGAGCCCCTTTAACTTATTTCACCTTAAGGTGATAATTTTGTAAAATGCTAGGTCGATGCATGCTCATTTCCTATGAGTAGCTTTATGTTAGTCACACTGAAGTTATTGGGGATTTTTTTCAGGTACAAAGGCTTGGTTCGTGATGCTCATCATTCCTTGGATGACTTGTTGCTTTTAAGTTTCCATTTCATGCAAATGTTAGCATAAAAAGTCATTTTGTAGCCTTATATATCTAAACTTGTATCTTCGATTCTAGATATGTAATGTGTACATAAGTACACCTTTTATGATGTATTTGACTTGTGTGAGATGAGGCCGGAGGCTAATGACATATATTTTGTATCCTATGTAATTTTTTAACTACATGAAAATTTTGAAAATGTTAAAAAAATGTTGAGTTATTGCTTCACCATGGTTGCATTGAGTGTGGGAATTCCATTTTCATTCTTTCATAGGGTCTCATTAATCATGTATGAAGTGTGGCCAAGGGCCAAACGGTAATTTAAAATCATTTCATAATTTTGGATTTCAAAATTTCTATTTCAAGTTCATTTTTGCCTTTTTGGCCATTGGGAGGTCGGATTTTGTATCAGTTGTATTTTTAAACCATGGACCATTATAGCATGTCCTAATAGGTATGTTACATTTGTGTGCATGATTGTTTTCAATAAAAACCTCATCCTTGGTGATTTGAGCCTCCTATGGACTCATTTTACATTTTTATTGCATAATTTGATTTTAGGGTATTTTGGGATTTTCCTTCAAGAAATGAATTCCGGTCTTCACATGGTCACTTAGAAAATGTGATTTTAGGGGGGGTCTCTTCGTTGTGTTTTTCTAGAAAATCTCGTCTTGGTACCAGAAATCCCTTGTGAAGTTCAGCTTTTAGTTTTGCATTTTAGCAACTTTTTAGCCCTCTTGATCTGATTTCTTCGAGGGGCATTTTGGCCATTTCACAATGTATTTTTTCATTTTTTCCCACATTACTAGATAAAAAATTTGATTTTGGGAGGGGTTTCTTTTTCATGTTTTTCTAGAAAAATTAGTTTGATAGCCCGTTTTTGCTCTCAGATATGGATAGTTACTGTAGCAGCTTTTTGCCCTCTTGACCTCTTCTGATGTAGGGGCATTTTGGAGATTTTGCAGTGAGTTTTTTTCATTTCCTTTTACTATGTCGGGTAGAAAAATTGATTTTAGGGGGGGGGGGGGTTTCTTCTTTGCATTTTTCCAGAAAAATTCTTTTTGGACCTCGTTTCGGCTCTCAGTTCTAGCCGAATTTTTCTATTTCCTAGCATGTCAGGTGCATGTCATAGTGCTTGCCGGGGTGCTCATGGGGTGCTCGTTTCGACTTCGTGACGTCGACTTTTATTTTCGCTTGTTCTCCTTTCGTCCGAACTCCAAATCGAGTGAAATTTTTTTTGTACTTGATTAATTTTTCACTGTCTTTCCAACGGTGTGCTCTGTTGTACCCGAATCTTCCTAAATAATTACCAGTTTACCCTTTTAGCCTTAAGTGTTCATTTTTCTTCGTCATGCCGTTTCTCCTTCGTCCGGACTCCGAATCATGCAATTCTTGAGCCCTTCTTCGTTATTTTTTCATTGTATTTCCAGCGGTGTGCTTGGTGTCACTCGAATCCATAGTTTTAAAAATGACTATTTTGCCCTTAGGGCTATTTTTGTCCAGTTTTGCTTGCTTTCTGTTTCTGCTATATTGTTTTGAGTTCTGTGATTTTATGGGAAGTCATGGTTGTGTTTCAGGAATGATATTAATTTTAGAGACATCATTTCTATATAAAATGACTATTTTGCCCCTGGGGGCTAAATTGTTATTTTTTTCGATCTTTTGCTTTCGCATTAGTTCTCATTGAGTTGCACGACCTCATGGAAGGTCATCAAAGTGTCTTAGAGGTGTGTTGTGCCTTGGGAGACCGTTGTCTTGTTTCTTGCTTCCGCATTGTAGATTCGTTATCGGATCTACGTTCGGTTCATCATAGGACACACTGGCCTAAAAACTAGGGCCGTCACAGGTGGTATCAGAGCTCCCAGGTTTGAATACCTCAGGACGATGGGTTTTAGTTGCATATCACATTTTTGTTGCTATGTTATACATGTTTATTTGCTATTTGTTAACATGTTTCGGTATTATAACATGTTTACATGTTTCTTGATAACACGTTTGGTATTATAACATGTCCCTATGCTTATATGCTTATGTGTTTAAAAGCATCCTTGTTTGACATGTATGATTATTTGCTTAAGTGCTTAACTGTTTAAAAAGGCTTTCTTTGATTGCTTTAGCATAACTGTATGTTGCATACATTGACGTGCTATTTATTTGGTGCATTCATAATGTGAGTTGCATTCGATCATAATAACTCGTGTTATTATTGATCTCGTTTCCTTTTAACGCATATAGCATCACAATCTTGACTCGTGGAGAATCTTCTCGTTAGAGTTCGGGTGAGCGTAGAGTCGTAGTCTCCGTCTGACGAGATGAGACGTAGGCCACGGAGGCACTATTTCGTCTCATTTTCGTAGTCTCCGTCTGACAAGATGAGATGTAGGCCACAGAGGCACTATTTTGTCTCATTTTCTTTTATGTTTTCATGATGTAGTCATGGTGGTGTTAGAGGTGTTGGTGTCATCTCTTTGGACTTCATTGTGGTTTTGACGTCATTAAGGTCTTTGTTTCTAGAGTCATGGGACAATGAGTTAGGATCGACTCGAATCCTTCCTTAGGGAGTTGGGAAGTTGCCTTGTGAGCCTTAGGGCAAGGTTCTCATGTCTTGCCTTCTTAGGGCGATGGTTTTGAGATTTGGATAGGTGTGTTGACCTAGGATCTTTCTTGTGTTACCTTGGGTAACTCTTGCGAGCTACAGTTGGGATGTGAATGGTTTTATGTAATTAATTACGTCGGTGCAATTAATTACTCTTCCTTGTCTTTGGAGACTTGGGGGCGTTGTGTTAGGGTTCTGGTAGAATCCTATAGAGTTCCCATCAAACTCGTTGGCATCTTGGATTGGGGATTTTCTTGTTGGTGTCTCGTAATGGTTAGCATTGGGACTATCTATTTCATTGTGTCTTGTTTCGTGTGGTGTTGGGATTTCGTCAGGGTATGAGCTGGTCTTGGGAATAACTTGCTGACCCTATGTCTCGAGGACCTTAGTGGTCATTGGGGGAAATGATTCCTTTCCTCGTAGTGGGAGATTGGACTCATCTAGGTTTTGTGTTATGTTTTTTTAGAGGTTATCCTTTTGAGAGGCATTCCATTCATTTCTGTTAATTTTACGAACTTGCCATTTGCATGATCACTTTTGCATGTTTATAAGCCCCATTATTTTCGGGCATGCCTTAGAAACATGTTTAGGATTTTTAGCTTTGTGGTAGTTGTATGAGGATGTGGATAATATGTTTTCATATACTGTATCTGCTTACCATGCTAGTGCCGTTGGTGGTGTATAGCATTTTGCTATTTGTTTGACCCCTATGTGATAGGTGGTTTATTTGGTTTGTTTGGTTTACCTTATGTGTACTGTGTGTTTAGTACTAAGGTATTATTTGATTTATGTCATTTAAATTTGTGAGTATATACTATGCGAGTATTTGGTTTATACTATTTCATCTTTCCTGCACTTATGTTGGGATTTGTGACCTTGGTTTTCAGGATTGTCATGTGTGAGCTACGTAGTAGACTTGTGTTTTGAGGTTTTAGTTGTCTAGTATAGGGATTTTGACTCAGCGTTTTGTCTTCTGTATGTAGCCTTATGGTAGGTCTACTTCAGATCTGAGCTTAGGTTTTTGGTTTTATGGGTTCAATCCATTGGCTTGAGGGCACAGACTTGTCAAGCTATGGATTCGGGATTGGTGTTGTTGTTGTGGTATTTTCAGATGTGGGGGTCTTTAGTTACACCAGCGTTAGGGATTTAAGTCCTTAAGGGTAATAGTGCCTGTGACATTGTTGTTAGAGCTTTAGGATTAGCTACCCCAACTCTCGCGGATGCCTGGTTTTGTAGTGTTTTTGGTAATGATCATTTTCAACATTGATGTCATTTATATCAAAAAGTTTCTTTCTGGGTTAATCTGTTAAGGGCATGTTATGAACTAATGCCTTATACTATCATACTACCTTACTGACTAGTAAGTGTGGGCGGGTTCTGGTCATTGTTCATACTGCCATATCATTCTTAGCCATCTGTCATGATTTGACTTGTCATTATCTTGGGGATTCTTTCAGTGATTGACTTTGAGTTGATATGCCGATTCGTTTGGGAACTGTCACCTAGTTCTAGGTTTTTGCGTTCTTTCGGGTGACCTTTAGGCTTTTGGAGTTGTCCTTTAGCACCTTATGGTTTGTCCTTTAGTTTGATCTTGTTCAGTTCTCTTTTGTCTGTTCTTGATTTCGGGAACGAAATCCCTTTAAGAAGGGTAGGTTGTAATGACCCGGTCATTTTCCTTCCTTTCCTTTTTCTCAGTTTCTCACAGATATTTTTTTTCCATTGATCTTTCTTTTTCTGAGTTCGGTTTCTCATCACTTAGTATCGTCTTGAGTGCTTTGGAATGATTTCCGAGACTCTTTTATTTGGATTGACAACTTTATTTGAGGACCGCGTCATTTCCGCATTTTTCGTTTTTTGACACTATTCATTTTTCGTCCTTTTCCCTATTTTGTCTTTTCCCTGTTTGTCACTTTGTTGGCATAACCTCACTTTCTGTGTTCGGAGTTGGTTTTTGACTTCACGTATCTGCATTCTAAGAGGTTTCCACAAAATACGTATCTTAGCTTTTGGAGTAAAGTACCTTGGTTGCTCCCGGTGTCCATAGGGGCATGGATGCATAGTTTTTCAGAATCTTTTTCTTTTCTTGGGATGTTTTTCATAACTATCATGGGAAGATATTTTCATTCTAGGTCATTAGTGCAGTTTTCACTTTTTGGAGGGGCCATTGTGCAATTAATGAAAGTTATTCCAAAAATGCCTCGCTTTGAGCCTGGATCCTCGTACGGGACTCATTTTCACTTTTTGTCTAGTCTTGTACTCTTAGAATTCCCTTTTGGTCGTATTCCCCCAATTTCAGGGTTTTTGGCCCCGGTTGCTGTCGAACTTGTTCGGGGCATATCTCTTTGCTCAGGATTCAGTTTTCGACGTCGTTTCTTCCGTTGTTTATCTTTTCTCATTTGCATCTGTGCAAATTCCACTTTTCCGGACCCGGCGGGGCCATTTCGGAGCAGTTTTGGGGTTTTACTATAAATAGGAGGTTATAAAATTTAAAAGTTATCTTCCCCTCTCCTCATGCAAGACCAACAGCTGCCATGGTAGCCCAAGTGGGGCTGCCACTCTTCTTCTCTCATTTTAAGCTTCTTCCCTTTGTTAAAAAGTCGTAGTGCATTGTGTTTTGTGTTTCTCTTGACTATGCGCATCTTCCCCCCTCATTAGAATCCATTTTTGGCCATTTTTTGAGTTTGGGTTTGAGGTCAAGTTTGAATTTTGGTATGTCTTCTTTGGAGTTTAATGTTCACTGTGTTGTCCCCGACATAACCTAGGAGTGTCTTCGGATTTGGAGCACTCTTCTTTCGGTGGGGATTTGAGATTTTCATCTCAAATGGAGGTAGGGGTTGTTATAAGTTATTATTTTTGTTATCTTGCATGCTATTGATTCTTATACAACTTATATGCATGCTTTTGTTCACAATCTAGAATTTAATTTAATTATTTTCTATGTTTAAGATTTAATTCTCATGATGATATTCAACTTAGAATTAAATTATGGCATGCTAGTAAATTAGGCTTTAGTATGTTTGTTAACATATATTAAATTGGGATTATTTGAATAAAGATTGCAACTTTTATTTAATATTTTTCTTTTGTGAAAGATTAATTCACATGGTTGTAACTTGCATGAAATAAACTTGTGATGTGATATTACAATAGGCCTTGGCCTGTTCCCTAACATATGTTAATTTGAGAGCATTTGGATAAGTTTAAAAATCTAGAGATTTTAATTAAAAGAATTAATTAAAATCTATTTAATGGTTTCATTGGCTTAATTAAGTTTTCAACTTGACATTTGAAATGAATGGGATTTGTTTACTAGCATATATTAATTTGGGACCATTTGAAGTTGCTTTAGAAGTTAGAGATTTAATTATCATGATTTAATTAAATTCTACCTTGTTGTTCCATTGGCATGATTAAGATTTTGAACGGATGTATGTAATGACCATGCAATGTTGTTTAACATGTGTTAATTAGGGGTCATTTGATTGAGATTTGAAACTTAGAAAAATTAATTAGTTTATTTAATTAATTTCCGTTTCTATAGCGTTAATGATTTAATCATGTGTTTGACATTGGTTATATGTTTAAATCATGATTTTGGACTTGCATTAGATTCATGAGTTTATGTTTTCAATGTTGAAATATATTGTTATAGCGTGTAACGAATCGCACACTGAAGATTTGACATTTGTCATGCCATAATTGTTGTGGACTTAGTGCATGTATTGTATGTGTTTCCAAATTTGGTTATGCTTGGTAAATAGTTGATTATCTTGTATATTCCTGTTGATATATACGTTGTTGCACAACTTGTTGATTTTGGAAACTTGGGGATGTCGTTGTTTGACTACGGCTAGGACATGGTTCTAGCACGGGGGATTGTCCCACTACAGTCTAGTGCGCACATAGGGAGGTTACCCATGGGCTAGCAACCCTAAAGTAACTATGGTGTCGATCTGATCCGGTGTGATGTCCAAGTATCCATTTTGTTTGATTTCGCATTTCATTTCAAGTTGATAATTAGATGATATCGTAACTTGTTGTTCCTTAATTGATTTCCCACTTTGAGTTTCAAGATGTTAACTTTGAGAAATTATGTTTTATGCATTGTATTGGAAGTTCCAGTGTTGGTTAAATTGCATCGATATCATGATTTGTGTTTTGATGTTCAAATGTAGCTTAAGAATGATCCTATAGATTCATTTTGAACATAGACGTTAGGTGGCATGATCGACTTTAGTTGTTTTCGGGTTTTAGATTTCAAGTTGAGGACTTTGAGAATCTATATCTTGTCTCTTTGTATAACATGCTTCCATATTGTTAAATTGCATGAATGGTGTGATTTATGCTAGAAATGATCTAAAGTAGCTTAGGATGCTTCCCGAGTCTCATCTTGACATAGATGTTAGGTGGCATGACTCCTTTAACTTGTTTCACCTTAAGGTTAAAATGCTAGGTCGATGCATACTCATTTCCTATGAGTAGTTTTATGTTACTCACCCCAAATTTATTGGGGATTTGTTTCAGGTACGAAGGCTTGGCTCATGATGCTTATCATTCCTTGGATGACTTGTAGCTTTTAAGTTTCTATTTCATGCAAATGTTAGTATGAAATGTCATTTTGTAGCCTTATATGTCTAAACTTGTATTTTCGATTCCAGATATGTAATTTATACATAACTACACCTTTTACGATGTATTTGACTTGTGTGAGATGAGGCCGGAGGCTAATGACATGTATTTTGTATCCTATGTAATTTTTAGATTTCATGAAATATTATGAAAATATTGAAAAATATTGAGTTATTACTTCACCATGGTTGCATCGGTTGTGGAAATTTCATTTTCATTCTTTTATAGGGTCTCATTAATCATGTATGAAGTTTGGCCATGGGCCAAGCGGTAATTTGAAACTATTTCATAATTTTGGATTTCAAATTTTCAATTTCAAGTTCATTTTCGCCTTTTTGGCCGTTGGGGGGGGGGTCGGATTTTGTATCGGCGGTATTTTTAAGCCATAGACCATTGTAGCACGTCCTAATAGGTAAGTTACGTTTGTGTACATGATTGTTTTCAAAAAAAACCTCATCCTTGGTGATTTGAGCCTCTTATGGACTCATTTTACATTTTTATAGCATAAACTGATTTTAGGGCATTTTGGGGTTTTTCCTTCGAGAAATGAATTACAGTCTTTACATGGTCACTTAGAAAATGTGATTTTAAGGGGGGTTTTTTCTTCGTGTTTTTCCAGAAAATGCCGTCTTGGTACCGGAAATTACTCGTGAAGTTCAGCTTTTAGTTTTGCATTTTAGCAGCTTTTTAGCCCTCTTGATCTGATTTCAGGAGGGGTTTCTTTTTCGTGTTTTTCTAGAAAAATTCATTTGATAGCCCGTTTTTGCTCTCAAATATGGATAGTTACTATAGCAGCTTTTTGCCCTCTTGACCTCTTCTGATGTAGGGGCATTTTGGGATTTTGCAGTGAGTTTTTTTCATTTCCTTCCACTTTATCGGGTAGAGAACTCAATTTTAGGGAGGGTTTCTTCTTTGTGTTTTTCCAGAAAATTTTGTTTCGGACCTCGTTTCGACTCTCAGTTCTGGTTGAAGTTTTCTCTTTCCTAGCATTCATGGTGCTTGTCGGGGTGCTCGTCTCGACGTCGTGATGTCGACTTTTGTTTTCGCTCGTTCTCCTTCGTCCGGACTCCAAATCGAGTAAACTTTTTTTTAAACTTGATTAATTTTTCGCTGTCTTTCCAACAACGCTCAGTTGCACCTGGATCTTCCTAGATAATTACCAGTTTATCCTTTTAGCCTTAAGTGCTCGTTTTTCTTCGTCATGCCGTTTCTCCTTCGTCCAGACTCTGAATCATGCAATTCTTGAGTCCATCTTGATTAGTTTTTCATTGTATTTCCGGAAATGTGCTCGGTGGCACCCGAATCCATAGTTTTAAAAATGACTATTTTGCCCTTGGGGCTATTTTTGTCCAGTTTTGCTTGCTTTCCGCTTCCGCTACATTATTTTGAGTTCCGTGACTTTATGGGAAGTCATGGATGTGTTTTGGGAATGATATACATCTAGAGACGTCATTTCCATGTAAAATGACTATTTTGCCCCTGGGGGCTAAATTGTTATTTTTTTCGATCTTTTGCTTTCGCATCAGTTTTCATTGAGTTCCACGACCTCATGGAAGGTCATCAAAGTGTCCTAGAGGTTTGTTGTGCCTTGGGAGACCGTTGTCTTGTTTCTTGCTTCTGCATTCTGGATTCGTTATCGGATAAACGTTCGGTTCATCACATGACGCGCTGGCCTAAAAACCAAGGCCGTCACATACAACCAGTCATGTAATCTAAAAAACTTTCAACTTTCAATTTCAATTTAACAACCATGGTTCCCACATGCCAGTTTAGTCATTCATTCAACAATCTTAATCTCCAAAACACTTTCTAAGAGTAATCTTACAATTAAACATGTGGCTTACTATCCATACTTGCATTCATTCCTTACTATTCCTCAATTCACAGACAAACTTTTTAAATTTCAATTCCCAAGGCACTTATTATTTTTTCTAAGGTATGCATTTTTTTCAAAAAAAAAATACTGTGCAATGTTCAGGTCTATGAAGCTTTCAAGATCACCCTTGTAACGAACTTTCAGCTAATGACTCCCAGACCAGTCGATCTTAAGGCATAAAGTGATAAAGCACCCCTCTAAACCTAATTGTTCAAGTAATCTAGGCAACCTAAACCCCTTATGTAACAACTTTCAGCTAACGACTTCCATACCAGATGGTCTTTGGGCATTAGGTGTCAGAACATACCCCTAAGGACTTAATTGCTCAAGCAATCTAGGTACAAACTTGAACTTGACCCTTTTTTTTTTTTTTTTTTCTTCACTTTTTTCTTTTCTTTTATTTTTTTCTTTCATTCACATTGGTGAAATTTTTTTTCTTTTA
Organism: Cornus florida; assembly: GCF_030987335.1. NCBI lineage: Eukaryota > Viridiplantae > Streptophyta > Magnoliopsida > Cornales > Cornaceae > Cornus > Cornus florida. The sequence goes on from NW_026775577.1 coordinate 72,248,096, forward strand.
TTGCATTGCATACATACCAATCTTTCTATTTTTTTTTTATATGCTTGGTTATCAAAATCATCAAATTTACCTGCTTATCTCAGTCTAACTCAAAATATAAAAAGACTTTTAGTTTCTACCCCTCAGAATTCATGCAAGTGTGAATATGTGCAAAGTGTAACATCTCAGAGATTAATTTCATTAAACAAGGATCATCCTAACAGAGTGGACTACAGCCACAACTGATTTCAAAAAATTTCAAGAATCCCTTTTTACAATATTTTAGCATACAAACCATGTCTAACCAACATCAGACTGCAAACAGAGTATATGACAATCACAGACTCAAACTCATGCTAAAAACATTTAATATCAATATCCTGTCCTTGTGTTTATCAAAATTTAAATTTTTCCCAATTTTACCTTACCCCCAAACTTATCATGCACATTGTCCTCAATGGGAGAACAAGAGAGAGTTAGAAAGATATTGCCATACAAGCAAACTAGCAAAGATAAATCAAAATGAAGCATAGAAGGGTAAAATGGAGAAATCACCCCAAACTTAATCTGTAGTACCTGGCAAAATCAACAAACTCCAACACACATCAGAGTATCAAGCATATGGAGTAATAATAGAGAAATATCACATGCATCACAAATGATAACACAAGTATAGTATACGCAAAAAGCACCTATATAAATGATCATGATCAATACAATGCTTTCAAAATAATAGACTTAGGGCAGATATATGGCATAACGAAATACATGCATCTAAAAGACTGCCCTAGTCTACAAAAGAACTATAGAAAAGCCCTAGTCAAATAATCTATCTGTAGGGGAGGAGTATCTGTAGATGTGGATGGAGCGGATAGAGTGCGGCGCACTAACTCCTCTAATATGCTTTGCTGCGCAGTTAGCACCTGCTGTAGCACTGCCTGTCCGTCCTGCAACTCTATAACCTGTACCTGTAACACTCTAATCTCAGCCTAAAAGAACTCTTAGGCTGGGCTACAGGAATGGGCCTCCTCTGTGGTGGGGCCTGGCTATTGGAGAGATCCATCTCATCCTCCGTAACCTTGTCATCATCGTCCTCATCCTCCCCCACCATCTCGGCATCGGCAGGGTCAGCTGGAAGAATAGTAGGTGGAGGTGGATATGGTGGTACACGTATCTCATAAAGAACACCCGGTACCTCAGCATCCAAGCACCGATGATCCTCTCGGATCTCATTATCAACCCCCCACTCACTCCTCCGTGCCTTTGGCATATAGTCAAAGATATTGTTCCACTGAGTGAAGTGGTACTAGGTGAAGACTGTAACTATAGCCTCATTTGGGAGTTTAGGAACTCCTGAGATCTCCATCAGGCTAGTAACAAGCCTGGGAAAATGTATGTGGTGGGTGTGAGGGTGTCGGGCCTCTCTCATCTCGTCATAGAGCCGGCGCTGCTGCACGAACACTAACTGGGGTATAGATACCCAGTATCCGGCGTGAAATGCATAATATGTATCCACTATCTCTGTGCATCGCCCTATTTTATGTTCGATAGGGCGAACGTTGGCTATAAGGACCATATCTAGAAACCAGAAATGTCTCGGAAGCTGCGACTTCCGGATCATCTCCCAAGTGGTGGAATGCATCCCTTGGCCAAGTGCACGGACTATCGCCTCCCTCGAAAGGCCAGGGGAAAACTGTGGAAACTGGTCTTGTAGAGCTGCAGGGCATCTATGGTGGTAACCCATAGCCCGTGCAATAGCCTCACAGTCCACTGTCAGCTCTACTCCCTCAACAGTGGCTATAAAGAAGTCCTTGCCATTTAAGGCATCATCGCCTGCATGAAGCTGTAAAGAGCAGTAGAATGCTCGCACTAGCTAGGGATAGGCAATCTGTACTGGATGCCACAAGAATCCCGACAGTTGCCGAGCCTGTAAGGCCTTTACTGCCTAAAATATATCTTTGTGGCGCTGGAAGTCCTCCAGCACAAAATTTGTCTCTTGGTGGATAGTGCTATACCGCCGTGCATCATCTAGTGCCATTGCCGGAGTCTGAACAACTCTTTACTGTGGAGGTCGAGGCATCACTAATATCCAACACCCCAGTACACCTCCTCAACTCTGTCCAAAAAAAAAAAAAAAAAACTCCCAAAGATATGTTCAAAGGCTCGAGCCTAAAGTCTAATGGCTCCAGCTTTACTCTAGTTGAGGCTCGAGCTTCCTGCAAATAAAGGCTAGAACTTGAGTATGAGGGCTCGAGCTTCCTGGGTTGGAAACCGATTCAAATCCTTCTCAAATCCTCCAAAATTCGTCCTAAAATAACTCAAATCCACCCCAATACGCCTCCTTAATTACCCAACACCCTCAAACTTCCTGTATTAACACTTTAATCCTCCAAAATTCCACAATCTGTGTTCTTCAAATCTAATTCGAGATTTGGAGTTTCTGCAAGATTGTGAATGGAGTCATGATTAGATAAGGTTATAAAGGATTAACTATAGGTTTGGACAAGGTTTTGGGGTTAGTTGTATATTGAGATATATATGAAAATATATACACACATATATATATATATATCTATATAAATTAAAGGGAGATCGAGCAAAAATCTTACCTTTTTGATGCAGATTGATGCCTGAGATCTTAGGGATGATGATTCAATGGAGATTGAAGAGTTTTGAGAGAGGATAGAGGCAAAAACGGGCAAAGGCACGAGGGTTTCAAGTGCGGCTCGAGGATTTCCTTATAAATTAAAGTACAAAGGCTCAAGCATGGCCACTAAAAACCCTAAAGTTAACGATGATGGAAGGCTCAAGCTTAGCGTGTGCAGGCTCGAGCCTTTAGTAGCTGATGCTCGAGCTTCAAAGTTCAGGCTCGAGCATTGAGACAAATTTTTGGATTTTTTCTATTTTTCAATTTTATTTTCTTTTTCTATTTTATCTAAACCTAAACTATCTTAAACATAAAATAAACATAAAAATTACCTAAAACCTATAAAAATAATTAAATCACAAAAATAAATAAATAGTAAAACTATAGTACAACATATAAATGCTAAGTTTCATGTCGATAGCTCGATAGCATGCTAAGTTTAATGTCGATAGCTTGATGAAAACTGACCTCTCTATTTTAAGTAAATAGGATCATGAAGTTCTACTGTCTCCACTATGCCTCTATGCACACTACCCTCTATGTAGGGCTTACGCCTCTACCCATTGACTTTGGACAGTTGTCCAGTCTTGCAATCTTGTATTCAATCACACCATAAGGTGTAACAGAAATAACCATATATGGACCTTCCCAACGTGACTACAGCTTGCTAGAAAAAAGTTTCAGTCGTGTATTAAACAACCAAACCTTCTTCCCAGGCTCAAAAGTCTTACGCAAGATATACTTGTCATGAAATGCCTTAGTCTTTGATTTGTAAACCTTAGCACTCTCATAAGCATCATTACATAATTCTTTGAGCTCTGTTAGTTGAAGCTTCCTGTTAGATCTAGCAGAGTTCATAAAGAAATTGAGCCTTTTTTATGCCCCGAAAGCTCTGTGTTCTAATTCTACAAGAAGATGACACCCTTTACCATGGACGAGACGATAAGGTGACATACCAATCGGAGTTTTAAAAGCTGTTCGGTAAGCCTACAAAGCATCATTTAGTCTTAAAGACCAATCTTTATGATCTGGCTTAACCGTTTTTTCAAGAATTCTCTTAATTTCACGATTGGATAATTCAACTTGGCTACTTATTTAGGGATGATAGGGAGTAGCAACTTTATGAGTGATGAAGTATCTTTGTACCAAGGTACGGAAATAACTATTACAGAAGTAAGCACCTCCATCACTAATAATAGCTCGTGGCATACCAAACTGACTAAAAATGTTCGTTTGAATGAACTCAACCACGACTGTGTGATTGGCAGTTTTAGTGGCCACTGCTTCAACCTATTTAGACACATAATCAACAGCCACAAGAATATATTCATTATAATTTGACTGAACAAAAAGACCCATGAAATCAATACCCCATACATTAAAAACCTCAATAACTAAGATTGGAGTTAAGGGCATCATGTTTTTTCTGGAAAATTGATCAAAAGAAACCACATTGAAGACTTTTAGCTACAGTTTTCTTTGCACTGAAATGACCTCCACAAGCAAAATTATGACAGAAGGTCAGAATACTATGAAATTCACTCTCTGGAACACATCTACGAATAATTTGATCACATAGTATTTGAAAATCTGAGGATCTTCCCAATAGTACATCTTAATTTGAGAGAAGATCGATCTTTTTCCTAATTTGATAAAGACAAAGGAATTTTGCCTATTGCGAGGTAATTCACAATATCAGCAAACCAAGGCAAATCCGTATGAGAAACCCCAAATAGCTGTTCATTCGGAAAGGAATCACAAAGTGGATGTGAAGTTGAGGTATCCTTAATATGAATTCTAGAAAGATGGTCAGCTACTGCATTCTCTGACCCTTTCTTATCCCAGATCTCATAATCAAACTCTTGAGGCAAGAGGATCCATCGAATCAAATGAGGTTTGGTTTCCTTTTTGGAGAGAAGATGTCTCAAAGCAGAATGATCAGAATAGACCACTACTTTGGAACCTAACAGATAGGATCTGAATTTGTCCAAAGCAAAGACAATTGCAAGTAACTCTTTTTTAGTAGTGGTATAATTCAATTGTGTTTATGAAAGAGTTTTACTTGCATAGTATATAACATGAGGAAGCTTATCTACTCATTATCCTAAGATAGCACCCATAGCATAATCAGATGCATCACACATGATCTCAAAGAGCCCAATTTGGAGGATTCATGATAGGAGCTGAAGAAAGAAGAGAGCAAAGCTTGTAGATTACACAACGGACGAGAAATTTTGTAGAAATCTTTAATGAAACATTGATAGAACCCGACGTGCCCAAGAAATGATCGCACTCCCCTTACGAAGGTAGAAGGAGACAATTTGGAGATCAAATCTACTTTGACTCTATTAACTTCAATACCTCTTTCTGAAATGATATGTCCTAAAACGATCCCCTCTTGAACCATAAAATGGCTCTTCACCCAACTAAGAATAAGATTGGTTTCCCTACAACGCTGAAGCACTAGGGACAGATTTTGGAGACAGTTTTTGAATGTGGATCGGAAAATAGAGAAGTCATCCATAAAGACCTCGAGAAACTTTTCAACCATGTCCAAAAAGAAAGACATTATACACCTCTAGAATGTTGCTGGCACATTACACAATCCGAAAGGCATCCGTCTATATGCAAATGTACCGAATGGACAAGTGAAAGTAGTTTTCTCTTAATCCTTAAGATCAATGGCCACCTGATTATGTTGAAATATCTGACTAAAAAGCAATAATAGCTCTGGCCAGCCAATCGCTCTAGAATCTGATCAATGAATGGTAATGGAAAATGATCTTTTCTATTAGTGGAGTTAAGTTTTCGGTAATCAATACACACACGCCATCTAGTGGTGGTGCGTTGTTGAACTAATTCTCCCTTAGAATTCTTAACAACTATAATACTTATCTTTTTAGGTACTACCTGAGTAGGACTCACCCACTTGCTATCTGAGATAGGGTAGATGATTCCTGCATCTAGCAACTTCACAACTTCCTTCAAAACCACCTCCTTCATATTAGGATTCAATCTTCTTTGGAGTTCCCGAGATGTTCGAGAATCCTCCTCCAAATGAATCCGATGTATGCAAATTGTGGTACTAATTCCTTTAAAATCAACCACACTCCACCCAATAACCTCTTTATTTTGCTCAAGAACTTTTAAGAGACTGTTTTCTTGGGAACTTGTAAGATTGGAGAAATGATCACTAGGAGGGTGTCCTTTAAACCCAAGAAAGCATACTTAATCTTGTCTGAAAGTGGCTTAAGCTCAAGCTTAGGTAGAGACTCTAAAGAAGGAATAGGCGGAGTACTAGAAAGTAGAGGAAGAGGTTCAAGTCTAGATTTCCATAGAGGAAAGTCTATGATAGGAGTGGAGTTGAGCAAAGAATTTACTTCAGCTATTGAATATTCGATATCGAAGTGTTTATAATTGAAGTGATTCAGATAAGCTTCTAAAGGATCATTGGATAAAATAGTTGGGAGTGATTCCTCAACCAACTCATCAATAACATAAAGGAAGAAGCATTCACTATCATCGTGGGGATGATGAATAGCATTGAAGATGTTTAGCTTGACTTTCATATTTCCAAAAGATAAATCCAAGGCTCCAGTCCTACAGTTAATACAAGCATTTGTTGTGGCTAGAAAAGGATGCCCAAGAATAACTAGAATATACTTTTTGGAATCATGGATTGGTTCTGTATCAAGAACTAAGAAATCGACCGAAAAAAAGAGCTTGTCCACTTTTATGAGTACATCTTCAACAATACCTCGTGGTTGTCTGACAGAATGGTTAGCAAGCTGTAGAACAATCGACGTCGGTTTTAACTCTTCCAGACCTAACTTCTCATACACAGAGTAAAGAATAAGATTAACACTTACTCCAAGATCAAGATGTGCTTGCTCCATCACATCATTTCCAATGATGCAAGAAATTGTAGGAGCACCAGGATCTTTAACATTCAGAGGAGTGTTGTACTTAAAAGTAACACTGACTTTCTTGGTAAGACAAATTTTCTTAGGAACTTGGCTTTTGGATTTTAAATTGAGAGTGCGCAAGTCCTTTAAAAATTTAGAGTAATCTGGAATTTGCTTTATAGCATCAAGCAGAAGAAGACTGATTTTGACCTGTTTAAAGACCTCCATCATATCTTAAATCTTCTCCCCTTGTTTACCAAAGTGGGAGGGTTCCTTAAGACGTTCAGGATAAGGTGTTTTTGGCTCATAAGCTTTCTCAAGGTTAGGAACAGATGAAGAAGTGACTCCAACTCTTGTGGTGGATTGTGGAATAGAACTCGAGGAAACATCCTTAGGATGTGGATTATGAATGATAGGAACAATGAGAACCCTAAGCCTTTCTTTTTTTTCTTAGCCTTTTTCAACTTGATTATCAACCACTATACCACTCCTCAATGTAGCAATAGCCTAAACTTGCTCATGATGAAACTTGTGGAATTGGTTTCATCAATCATATAAGTACGCCCTTTCGGGTTGGCTACTGGCTAACTAGGTAGCTTTCCATCCTCTCTTCGAGATAGAGTACTCGCTATCTGCCCAACTTGTGCCTCTAGCTTTGTTACGGCTTGTGAATGAGAATTAAGAAGTTGGGTATTGGCTTTAAGATCAACAACAGTATTAAGTACTTGTTCCTCAAAAGCAGAATTTCTAGGAGGAGGTGGAAGATTAGGAGTTTGAGTGGGTTAATTCCTGAACTGCGGTAGAGGATAAATACCAGATTGATTAAAAGAGTTATTTTGTGGAATAGGATTGGATGAATTTTGATATTATCCTTGTGATTGAGGAATAGTGGTTCCCTAGTTTTGATTACGCCATGATAGATTTGGATGATCTCTCCAGCCAGAGTTATACATATAAGCATATGGATTGTAAGTTGGTCTAGAGAATACAGCATTCACTTGCTCCAGTGGGATCTCAGATGATTGTCCCATCATATGGCAAGTGTCAGCAAAATGGGAAGGAATAGCATAGATTGAACAAACTTCCTTTGGCAGGGCAGTTTATGGATTAGCAACAAGAGCAAAGCTAGATGATATAATTTAATCAAACTTACGGTTCAAGGCGTCTATTTGAGCGGCTAACTCATTAGAGGAAGACGCATGTTGCATTGAATTTTCACTTAGGGCCTCAAACAGTTCCCAAGCGTCAGCCGAACTCTTACGCAGAAAAGCTCCATTACTAGATGCATCCACCAAGTTTCTATAAGAATCAGAGATACTATCATAGAAAATCTGTATTAAGTGCCATTGAGTAATATCATGGTGTGGACACTTTCTTAGAAGATCATTATATCTTTCCCATGCTTTATGGAACTGTTCTCTCAGGATTTGGGAAAATGCCATGATTTCTCTTCTCATTTGACAAGTTTTACCCACTGTGTAGTACTTTTTCAAGAACTCTTGTTGTAACATCTCCCATGTAGATATGGAATTTGGTGGATGGGAATGCAACCAAGTTCTTGCTTTGGCCTTGAGAGAGAATTGGAAAAGTCGCATCCTGAATGAATCATTGGTGAGAGTGGTCAACTTGGTAGTTGAACACAATTCCAAAACTATATCCAAGTGTGTATAAAGATCCTCTGTTGCAAACCCAAGGAAGGTAGGAAGCATTTGGATCATAGCAGGTTTGATCTCAAAATGGGTTTCATTAGTATTCGGAAATACAAAGCACGAAGGAGAAGTGTATGTGGTAGGAATGAAATGGTCCCTCAATTGTGGTTGTGGAGGAACAGGTGGACCCGTCCTCCATTACCATTGCCATTACCCGATGCATCACGATTATCAACTTTGTTATCAGAGGAACTTCTTATTGTGTTCAAATGTTTTTAAAGTTTTCTTAATTGACTAAGAGTTCTCTCTATTTCAGGATCATGCACTAAAGGTTTTGACTGAGAATAATGAGTTAACATGCATTAATTCCACTAATCCTAAAAGTGACTATTAAACTCACAGAAGGTTTAATAAATCGAAACTTTTTATCCCTTAAGCGTCTTTGTCCCTACTGTTAATTTCCTGTACCCGAAAAGAAAAAGAATTAAGCTGAGATATCAGAAAGTCCGAAGACTGGTAAACCAAAATAAAACTAATTAAAAACTAAACTAAATAACAAATCTCCCTGGCAACGGCGCCAAAAATTGGTATGGTGTGTTATCATCAATTAATAAAATAACCACTCATAATAGAATGAATCCTTGTAGGATAGCATTATAGAGAGGGTGTCGAACCCACAAGAAGATGAGTATTTATATTTTGTTTTTAGTTAATTCTTAGTGGTCCACAGGTAACTGGTTGAAGTGTTTTGATTGGTTGCCCCGATGAAAAACTAAAATTGAACTAAGTGATCAGAGAGAGAAAAGTCTTAGGGCTTTGATTTCACCACAATCGTCGTACTATGGTTAACTGTTTCAACTCTGGGGAATTAACAAATTATGTTTTAAATTAATTAAACTCAATAACATTCATTCAATTTGGGTTTTAAATAAAGATGTTTTATAAAATTCAGTTAACTATAACCTATCTGCGGTTAGCATGGACTATCCACCTACCTACTCCAACTACTTTAACTACTTTGCAAATAATCCATCATTCCTAAGCATAGACTATGAAAACATTCTTTTATAAAAATGTTGGAACACCATTACATAACCTCTATTCTCATGTCCAGCAGGGCTCTGCCAGATACCATCCAGTAAGAATAGGTTAAGAATAAAGAACAAACAGTTATATCTAAGACAAGGTAATAACAGTTTGTAATCTATTTAAAACATTAAATCGAATTGAGTTGTCTTAATTGCTCATAGTCATGTAATCAAAAACATAATATACATTAAAATATCCCAGAGTTAAGAACAATCAAACCATAGTACTAGATTGGGTTACATCAGTGCCCTAAGAGAGGAATTAGCTACTCATGATGATGCCGGATATCATCTGTGTTGGAGTCGTCTCCATCGTCACAGACGACACTTCTCTTCTCAGGATCTTTACCTTCTAAGGTTATGGAAACCCTAAAAACCGCCGCCACAGTCTCAGCCTTCTGAATAATACGGGAAAAATGGACTTCTTCTATCAAGGTCTATGTCTTTTTTTATAGAAGAAAATAAAGGCTTGGTGGGCTTTTAGGTCTTCTGGCCCATCTAGAATGAGATATGACTTGTAAAGAGAACAATCCCGTAACTTAAATTTGACATGTCATGGAAGGCTCGAGCTTTAGGAATAAGGGCTCGAGTTTTAAGGTCTGGGCTCGAGCTTTGGGAATAAGGCTCGAGCTTCTTTGGATTGGTGCTCGAGCTTCAATGAATTATGCTCGATCTTCAGTTTGACACTTAGCCAAATTTCTTCAACTATTTTCTGAAGCATTTTTTTCGTCAACACTTAGAATATTCTCGAGCTTCATCTCTTTTAACATTGCTCGATCCAAGCTTCATGGGCTTGAGCACTACGTACCAGGCTCGAGCTTTAGGTACTCAAGGCTCGAGCTTTGGGTAATGTTGCTCGATCCTGGAGGTTTGGCACAAGGCCCTGGGAGCCTAGTTCTTCAATTAAATTAACTCTTCAAATTCCAATGCCTTATGCTCAAGCTTAAGGGTCAAGGCTCGATCACCCTAAGTGTCGTGACCCGAGTTTTTATTCAACCCGGTACGTTAGTGATGACTTGAAAGTTGACCCGGTAACGGATCCTAAATGCGAAAGTGAAAGATAAACTAAGGTCTCTAGAGATAGAAGTCATCCCTAAGGCACTAATATGCCCCTCCATGAAGTCACAAAAGTTAAAGAGAGCAAAAGAGGAAATGAGAGTCAAAATGGGCTAAATCCGTCAATTAAGGGCAAAATGGTCAATTCACAAATAAATGGAGAAAATTGACTCTAAATAAGTCAAACAAGGTGAATACAACCTAATTTTATCATTTCATAACATTCCAAGAGGTTATAGGAACTTTGGCCAAGAATCCCACAAAAATGCCCTTTCCCGGTTTAAGCAAAAACTGACACTACCTCACTAAAACATGAATAACTCTCACTGTGATTTGAATCTAAGAATGGCATAGGTGCCATTGGAAATCTGACTCAAAATCCTTGAGTTTAGGTGCAAGAATCACCCCATTTGGATTAAAAATGAAGAAGTTATGACTCTTTGAAGTTGGAACATCAATGCTGAAACAAAATCTAGAAGGCTGTGTGCATGGGTGCTATTTCGGTCGACCAAAATAGAGTTTCAGATGACCAAAACTCATAATTTTTTTTTTCTAAAAACATGTTTTTGAGGAGTTGTTACTTCGGTAGTAGGGTGGCTTGTCGCGGCCCACCAAAGCTTGAACCAAAAGATAGTGGTGGTGAGCTATGGTCAAGTTTTACATTTATAAATTGCCACTACTACCTTTCACTAAAAATATAGTTAGGGCGAGTAGGGATTGTCCCAAGGGATTGGTGGGTCGTATTAGGTTATGGAATAAAGATTAGGGTTAGTAGGTTGAGTGATCAAAAGATTGGTTGGTGATTGAATTACACTAAGATGTAATTTAAACTAAAGTAAACAATTAAATGTAATAGAGAGCAAATAAGAGAGAGATCTTGGGGTTTAGAGATCACCACTAAGCATAGCTTTTCTACACCTTTAATGAATGATTAATGAGGGGGAAAATATGTGTTGCAAAATAGTGTGTGTGTGGTTGTTTCAACAAGCATGGATGACAAATTAAGTATATATTGTCTAAGCAACATGATGAATAGCACAATATATCAAACTAAGCCATTAATTGTTTCTTTAAGCTCACAATCCAAACACATTACAAGGTTAGAGACATATGATACTTGCTTTCATAAGTATGGAACATCAAACAACAAGCATGGATTGTCCTCCCATTTAACATCTAAACTACAACTACACTACAATTAAGCTAATGACATGAAATTAAATTAATTAAACTAAGGGAGAGGCACAATCCATCGAGAAATGAGTATGAACCATCAAATAAACTACAAGAGCATTCCATTAAGCACTATTTCTTGACAACATCTAAATCTATAGCATTAATACACATAGACATGCAGCAATAACACAAGAAATAAAGATAAACACATGAACATCTATTCTAGCATACATAGACATATGGATAGAATGAAATGATCAATTGGAAGCATTAAACCACACAAATCATTGAATAAACAAGATCTATATATATATAAGTGTCAAAACATGTATCACGATACAAATCCCCTCAAAAAGACATAAATCAAGATGTAGAAAGCATGCTTAGGGCTAACTTTAACCCCAAGAGGATGTCTAGCCACTCATGGATGGTGTCCTCTAACCCTCAAGGGTTAACTCCATGGTAGAGATTGCTCCTCTTCTTGGTTAATGGAAGAACTCCAAGCTTGTGTCTCTAGCCTCCTTTCTTCTTTTCTTCCTCACTAAGAATATAGAAATTGTGTCTCTAGTGTATTTATTTTGTATCTGTCAAGAATGGCTCATATTCTTTATATAGGTAGGTTAAATATCACCCCCAATGAGCTGGGCTCGTACACCAATATTCCTTCCAATGATTGGATATGAGACAACTTTTAATGAGCTGGAAATTGGATTTTCTTGCACTTTGGGAAGTTCGATCAATCGAACTTGTGGTGAGATCGATCGAACATGGCTGAGATCTATTGAACTTAAGCTGGATCGATCTTCTATGGTGGTGCCATTTTGGATAAAGACAAATCTGAGATATTTTGAAGATATTTTTGGGAAAGAAACAAATGTAGTAGGTAAGGTGGTACAACTGGATAAGATGGAATCTTTTCGATTGATCGGAATAAAGTTGGACCGATCGAACTTTATGGAATCAATGGATAAGGACAAAAGAGCTTGGATCCATCTTGAAATGTTAAGATTGATGAACTTTCGATTGATCGAATATTTTCTGAGATCGATCGAACTTGTTGAATTTCCACCACTTGCTTCCTTTTGCTCCCACTTTGCTCCTTTCTTTGATTCATCTCAAGATTGCTTCAATTATACTCTTATTTAGCTAAGTTAGCTTATTTTAGGGATAGGTACATGAAACTGGAAATAATACAAAATTAATCTAAAGTGGAAAAATAAGATAGATAAAGGTTCTAGAATACCTAAGCTTAAGGGGTTCAAATGCGCACTTTTCAGCGCTTATCAGGTAAACCAAAATAACCCATCAGTCGACCGAAATGGCCCTAACAAGTGTTTTTGACTACTGGAATGTTCATTTTTACAAATCAAAAAGGCACCGGTCGATCGAAATGGTGTTTCGGTTGACCGAAACACCTCGAAACCTGCTGGAAGCTTTACTAAACATGTGAGATTTGAAATTGGACCTATGGAATTCATTCTACGTATATGTATAGGTCAAAACGGATTCTTTTTATGGGAAATTAAGCATGTGAACATGTCAACAAGCATAATATGAATTATTTATACATTGAACAATGGCTCATGGCCTCATACACATCATTTACAAGAATCTCACATGTTAAACCCCCAAAGTTTGTTAAAATACATTCTTAAAGCAAAATATGATACCAAATGTGTACAAATGCTAAATTAAGCATGCTTGGCCCTTGGCCTCATTACACACACATCCAAAAAGTATCAAAAGGTGCACTTAAGTGCACATTACATAGCTTAGACAATTAATACAAGTTTTTGTATAATACACCAGAAAGGATCATGATATGCTAACAAGTGCATATTCAATGTCACCAAAAATACTCCAAGAATCCTAGCAAGACTACGAGTGTTGTGCATCCCATAATAAAGCTTCTTTACCTGAAAAACACCAAGTAACTTCAGGGTGAGTAAACAAGTTTACTCGTAGGGGATGAGCATGCGTAAGTTTAACTTAGTACAAGATTTAATAGAGTTTAGTCCATGCTATTAAAATGACATTGGAACTTTTAACATAGCACAATAAGATGCAAATATCACAAGGTTATCAAGTTGGAAATTAAAGTGCGAAATTAACTAAAGTGGATACTTGGACGTTACGCCGGATTAAACCGACACCATAGTTACTTTAGGGTTACTAGCCTATAGGTAACCTCTCTATGTGCGCACTAGACTTGTAGAGGGACAATCCCCCGTACTAGAACCATGCCCTAGCATTAGTCATAACAATGACATCCCAAGTTTCCAAAATCAACAATTTGCGCAACAACATATATGTATCAACATAACATATATATATATACAATGTAAAACCATATACCATGCACAAACCAATTTTGGAAACACAATACATGCTCTAGTTCACAACTACAATGGCATGAAGAATGTTGAATAATCATTATGCAATTTCTTACTCTTTATAACAATATCATTCAACAACAAGAACATATTCTCACAAGTATGATACAGGCTTAAAATCATAACTTAAACATACAATCAACATAGGATACATACTCAATCACTAACAAAACAAGGGTAGAAATTAATTAAATAGAACAATTAATTTCTCTAGATTTCATTTTTTATCCAAACATGCTCAATTTAATATATGTTGGAGAACCTATCATGGTCACTACATAAATCACTTCAAAACTTGATTTAAATCATAAGAACATAATAATGTAAATTAATTAAATTAATTAATTAATTTCTCTAGATTTCAAAACAACCCTAAATGACTTCAAGTTAATATATGTTATGAATCAAGTCATAGCCTTTCCAAAAATCATGTCCTAGCTAAATTTCATATAAGATACAATTTGCTACTCACTTAAAATTTTGGTTCGAGACATGTAATACATATGAACCATGTTATAAAGTATATAAAACATCAAAGCCCATAACCTAGAACACTCCCTACCTCACTAGAGGATTGTTCCTCTCGAATCCAAGGGAAGGAAAAGGGACTTTAAGTTTTCCTTCTAGGGTTATGAAGAGGAAGATGAGGCAAGGCTTTTATATTCCAAGCTCAATGATCTAAAGTGGGTGGAAGGAGGTCAAAAATGAAGTCCTAGCCTTAAACAAAGCTTGTCTTCAATGGTGACTAGGTTAGGGTTGTTGAGAGTAAAGAGATGAGTGATATAAAAGATGAAAACCCTAAGTTAAATGTGGTGAGATTCTCCACTCACTAGGTGCTCTTGCACTACCTCTCACATATACACTTGCATGACTTAATTTCATGCCTACACTTGTCACAAATCCAAGGCTCCTTCCTAGGCTTAATCCTAAGCCAACACTTGTCAACCATCTAAGCCAACAAGTGGTCCAATCCTAGGCCAACAAATGGGTGAACCTCCACCTTCCATGTTTCAAGAAATTAAGCTTCCAAATTACTCCACCCCAATGCCAACAAGTGGCACCATGATAGTGTGACACTTGTCACACTTTCCAGAAACTGCAAAAAGGTCCTTTCTGAAAATATTTTCCAAATTAAATTGTAAAATGGTACCTAAGATGAAAAATAATTACTTTACATAATTACACTAAAACCCCAAAAGTTTAAAAAAATTATCTAAAAGTCATGCATCCATGCCCTTTACAAAAAAAGTAAACATTTAACATGTTTTTCTATAAAAGTAAAAATGTAGATATCATGGAATTTAATTATCATGATGTATGCAAGACCGGAATCAAATTTGAGCACAAAAAGTGAGATTATGCAAGTAAAAATGAAAAATGAGAAAAGGACAAAATAGGGAAAAAGACGAAAAAAGAAATTACCGGGAAAAAAAAAAAGAAAGGAAGGAAAATGACCGGGTCATTACAACCTACCCTCCTTAAAAGGATTTTGTCCCTGAAATCAAATCGTAACTGAAAGAGAGAACAAATGGGGATACCGAGAGTGAACCTCCTGCTCGAGCTCAATACCATAGTGTCCCCACAAGACTTTAACCAATGGAATGGTCTTAGTCCACAAGACCTACTCACGTGAATCAAGAATCTGGACCGGACCTTCCTCGTAGGTCACGTCCTCATCAACAACCACATCAGTCCATCGTAAAACATGTGATGGATCTGGTTCGTACTTCCTCAGCATAGAAACATGAAAGACGTCTTGAACCCTATCCAGGTCTAGCGGCAACGCTCAACAATAAGCAACTTCACCGACGCGCTCCAAAATCGCAAATGGTCCAATGAACCTAGGAGACAACTTACCAGTCTGTCAAAATCTCAGAAGTCCCTTGTGCGGAGAAATCTTAAGAAAGACATGGTCCCCTACCTCAAAAGACAAGGATCGCCTTCTCCTGTCGGCGTAACTCTTCTGTTTACTCTGTGCCGTAGCCAACCGCTGCTGAATCAACTTGATTTTCTCTGTACTCTCGATGACAAT
Organism: Cornus florida; assembly: GCF_030987335.1. Classification (NCBI taxonomy): domain Eukaryota; kingdom Viridiplantae; phylum Streptophyta; class Magnoliopsida; order Cornales; family Cornaceae; genus Cornus; species Cornus florida. The sequence continues at coordinate 72,264,021 of NW_026775577.1, forward strand.
GTCGGGACCCAAGGTAACAATATCACCAACCTCAGTCCAACAAACTGGAGATCTGCAAGGTCTGCTATACAATGCCTCAAAAGGTGCCATACCAATAATGGTCTGGTAACTGTTATTGTAGGCAAACTCAACCAAAGGTAAGTAGTCCTCCCAACTACCAACGAAATCCAAGATACAAGCCCGTAACATATCCTCCAATATCTGAATGGTACACTCCAACTGACCATCAGTCTGAGGATGAAATGTTGTGCTAAAATGAAGCCCCGTATCAAGAGCCTCCTGAAAACTCCACCAAAAGTGAGACGTGAACTGCGGATCCCTATCCAAAACAATGGATACCGGAACCCCATGAAGCCTAACGATCTGCCTTACATACAGTCCACTAAGTCTCTCTACACAATCTGTCACTACCATGGGCAAGAAGTGAGCCGTCTTAGTCAACCTGTCAACTGTGACCCAAATGGCATCATTCCCTGCCTGAGACCTCGGAAGTCCCGTTATAAAATCCATAGTGATATGCTCCTATTTCCACTTAGCCACTGGTAATGGTTGCAACAATCCTGTCGGTCGTTGATGCTCTGCCTTCACTTGCTGACAAGTAAGGCATCGAGCCACAAACTGTGAAACATCCCGTTTCATGCCCTGCCACCAAAACTGTTGCCACAGATTATGATACATATTTGTAACCCCAGAATGAACTGCAAGCCGAGAGTGGTGAAAATCTCGAAAAACATCTTCACAAAAAGACAAAGGAACAAACATCATCCCCTTGTACCTGAGACCACTGTCTGAATGTAAGGTCTAACCTTATACATTCTCGCCGCCAGAAATTCAAACATAGATGGCCTTCATCTCCCCGTCCCCCAACTGTGCCTCAATAACTTTGCTAACAAAGGCCGGTTAAGCCACAAGGCTAAATAAAATAGCTGACAAAACATCCTCATAAGACTATAAACGAAGATTTGCAAGCTCTTCTAACATCTTCCATCTGTGAATGGAAATGCTAGCAAAAGTCCCCCGTAACTTCCTACTCAATGCATCGGCCACCACATTGACCTTACCCGGATGGTACTGTAACTCAAAGTCATAATCCTCCATGAACTCAATCCATCTGCATTGTCTCAGGTTCAAATCCTTCTGAGAGAAGAGATACTTGAGACTCTTGTGATCGGAGAAAACCTCAAACTTTTCCCCATACAAATAGTGTCTCCACCCCAACTCTAAATCATGTGTCAGATAGTTCAACTCATGAGTCTTCAGTTGTCGAGACCCATAAGCAACTACCCGCTCTGTCTGCATCAAGACACAACCAAAGCCTTCTCGTGAAGTATCATAAAAAATCACGTAACCCAAACCACATTCAGGAATGATCAAAACTGGAGCCATTATCAACCTGACCTTCAACTCCCAAAAGGCAAACTCACAGGCTTCGTTCCATACGAACTTGACCCCCTTGTGGGTAAGTCGAGTCATAGAAGCCGGCAAACGGGAGAAATCCCAAACAAATCTCCGGTAGTAGCCAGCTAGGCCAAGAAAACTCCAAATCTCAAAGACTGTCTTTGGATACTCCCAATCCATCACTGAATCAATCTTCGACGGATCCAGTGCAACACCGCCCCTTAACACAACATATCCAAGGAACGTCACTTCTGGTAGCCAAAATTCACATTTCTCAAACTTGACGTACAAGTGATTATCCCTAAGGATTTGCAACACTGTCCTCAAATGATACTCATGTTCCTCCACTGAAGCTGAGTATACGAGAATGTCGTTAACAAAGACCACAACGAACTGATTAAGATGGTCACTAAATACATGGTTCATCAAGTCCATGAAAGCTGCTGGAGCATTAGTTAAACCAAATGGCATCACTAGGAACTCACCAAATGGTATCACCAGAAAGAGGTCTTGGATATATCCTCATCCTTAACCCTCAACTGATAGTAACCCAATCTCAAATTAATCTTTAAAAAATAAGTGGCTCCCTTCAACTGATCAAACAAGTCATCAATCCTAGGCAAAGGATACCTATTCTTGATTGTGACATGGTTCAACTTACAATAATTGATGCAAAGTCTCAAAGACCCATCATTCTTCTTCACAAAAAGAACCGGTGCTCCCTAGGGTGAAGCACTAGGATGAATAAGACCTTTAGCTTTCAAATCATCCAATTGAGCTTTCAGCTCGTCAAGCTCTGCCGATGCCATACAGTATAGTGCCATAGAGATAGGTGCAGTACCAGGAATGACATCAATGGCAAAGACAACTTTCTGAAGAGGAGGAAGCTTAGTCAACTCCTCTGAAAAGACATCCAAAAACTCATCTACAACTGTAGGTAAAACATAGCCTGAACTGCTATCATTGTCAGCTAACAGGCTAGCCAAGTAGGACCTGTGGCGACTCTAATCACTGATACTAAAAATCATCGTCGAGTGGGAACCACTTCGATCTCCCACGAAGTGATAATAATTTCCCATCGGAGTGCAAATAGACACTCGCCAACGGAAGTAATCAATCGTGGCATGAAAAAAAGACAACTAGTTTATCCCAAGAATAACGTCAAAGCCTATCATATCAAAAACAACGAAATCAAACTCTAAAGTCCGTCCAGCTATCTCAATAGCACAACCTTGACAAATATGGTCTAAAAACACTGGACCCCAACTGGTGTGTCAACATAAAGGAAACTATCCTACTACGTGACCTCCAGACCTAAAGAATGTACAAATGAAGCAGATATGAATGAATGTGATGCACCCGTGTCAACAAGAACTCTACCCCAAGAATAAAAACTGGAAAGATATCTCGAACTGTAGAAGTCCCTATGGAGGTGTCGGCCTGTGGCAATGCGTAAGCTCGTCCCTAAGCCCTTAACTATTGAGAACTACCCTGGTGACCTGACTGATGTCCAGAAGCAGTAGGCGTAGAAACTCTACCCGGATAAGAACCAACTGACAGCGCCACTGGCTGTGGTGCCTAAGGCACCCTGAAACCCGACTGAACAACTGTAGACTATGCTGGTGTGGCCTGTGAACCAGTGTCACTCTGTACTCTGTTCTGTAGATGTAGACACTCCCTCTTAAAATGTCTGGGCTACTTACAGTATTTACAAGCTCCCTGGAGCCCCTGCGTTGAAGCTGAAGACTTACCCGTCTAAGAACGACTGCCCTTAGGTTGCAACTGTGGGTAGTGAGACTTGATGTGCCCCTGCTTCTAACAGTGGTGACAAATCAACTTCCTCAAAGGAATAGGAACTGTGGGTGCAGACTGAGCCTGCTGTGACTGTCCCTGAACACGAGAACTATCCCCGGCCTTAGCCTTCTTCCACTAACACCTAACAGATACCGATGAAGCCTCTCCACGAGACTGCTTATATGTGCCCTTGATCCTGAGCTAATCTCGGTCCTCTGCCTCAACTAACATAGCTTTTTGGACCACCTCTCCGTAGGTCCTCAAATCCAATACTGAAATCTGTGGCCTAATATCAAGATGTAATCCATCCTAAAACTTTTTTGCCCTGAGCTCATCGGTAGTTACTATATCCAGTGCATAGCGGGAAAGAGAAGTGAAGCGTGTCTCTTTCTCAATGACACTCATCCTGCCCTGATAGAGACCTGTGAACTATACTTTCATGTCCTACCTCATAGCCCTTGGAAAGAAGCGGTCAAAGAATAATGTCCTAAACTCCTCCCATGTCATCACCTCCACATCGTGGATATTGGTCATGGACCTCCACTAAGATATCGGCATCTCCCATGAACATAGAGGTTGTTAAAGAGATCCTCAATTGGTCCGTAGGTACTGCCATGCTATCGAGCTTTTGTACCATGAGATCAAACCATGCCTCTAAAGCAAGCAGATCCATACTCCTTGCAAACTGGTCGATCTTAACCCACTATAACTTCATAAAGTAGTACAACGCCTCATTAGCGACTGGTGCCATTATAGGGATCTGCATCCCTGCAATATGCTGACAAAACATCTACTGAATGGACTTTGACATTCCCAGAGCCACTCCTTATGCGATCTGGTCCTCATAAGTCAGAACTCGTGGTGGATTAGGACCCACGCCATGAACTGGAATCCTAAGCCTTCCCGGATGTGATGACCCTGGTTTTTAGGCCAGTGTGTCCTGTCATGAACCGTAAGGATGATCCGGTAACGAATCCGAATGCGGAAGCGAAAACAGAAAACAAGACTCTAAGAAGTCAAAGTGACCTTCCATGAGGTCATAGAACCCAACAAGAACTGAAGCGGAAGCAAAAGATCGAAAATATGACAAATAAGCCCCCAGGGGCAAAATAGTCATTTTTGAAAACTGTAGATTTGGGTGCCACCGAGCACACCGCTAGAAGGACAACAAAAAACTAATCAAGATGGACTCAAAAATCGCATGATTCGGAGTCCGGACGAAGGAGAAACGGCATGATGAAGAAAAACGAGCACTTAAGGCAAAAAGGGTAAACTGGTAATTATCCAAGAAGAACCGGGTTCAAACGAGCACACCGTTGGAAAGACAGCGAATAATTAGTCAAGTTCAAAAAAAAATTCACATGAATCGGAGTTCAGACGAAGGAGAAAAGCCCAAAAGAAGAATTGACGTCGCGGCGGCCCGACGAGGGGCCATGATAGCCCCATGCACACGCCCATGCACGCGCCCATGCATGCCACGCGCGCGTCGGGTGTACACATGGCAGGCAGCAGCCTATAAAGCTGCTGTGTGGTTTCTTTTTTCAGAAAAATCCAGAGCAGAGGCTGAATTTGGAGACATAGATCAAACTTTTTTGCAAAAATACAAAGAAGAAACCCCATTCAAAATTAAGTCTTCTACATGACTCGCGAGAGAATTAAAAAACAAGTCATTGTAAAATGCCCTCCCAAGAAATTTGGTCCAGAGGGTCGAAAAAGCTGCTAAATTGAAAAACTGAGAGTTGAACTTCGTAAGCGATTTTCAATATCAAGACGACATTTTCTTGAAAAACACGGAAAAGAAAACCCCCCTAAAATCATGTTTTCTATTCAACCATGTTGAAAGAAGAAAATAAAACTACCGTGAAAAGTCTATAATGCCCCTAGATCAGAATATACAAAAAAAGTGCGAAATGAATTCACAAGAGGCTCAAAACACAAATGATAAGGTTTTGCCCGGAAACGACCATTCACACAAACGTAACTTACCTATTTGGATGTGCTACAATGGTCCACGACTTAAAAATACCACCGATACAAAATCTGACCCCCCAACGGGCAAAAAGGCAAAAATGGCACTTGGAATGAAAACTTGGAATCCAAAAACACAAAACGGGATCAAATGACCATTTGGCCCTTGGCCACACTTCAAACATGATTTATGAGACCCTATGAAAGAATGAGAATGGAATTCCCACACCCGATGCAACCATGGTGAAGAAATGACTTGCGATTTTTTCAAAATTTTCACAATATTTCATGAAGTTAAAAAGTACATAGAATACAATATAATGGTCATTGGCCTCCAGCCTCAACTCATACATATCAAATACATTGAAAGGAGTGTACTTAAGTACACATTACATACATGGAATCAAATATACATATTTTAAAATATAAGTCTACAAAATGACATTTCATGCTAACATTTGCATGAAATGGAAACTTGAAAGCTACACGACATCTAAGGAATGCTAGGCATCACGAACTAAGTCTTCATACCTAAAATATGCCCCAGTATCGTAGGGGTAACTAGCATAAAGCTACTCGTAGGAGATGAGCATGCATCGACCTAGCATTTTACAAATTTATCACCTTAAGGTGAAACATGTTAAAGGGGCTCATGCCACCTAACGTCTATATCAAAATGAGACTCAGGGAGCATCCTAAGCTACCTTAGAGTGTTTCTAGCATAAATCACTTCATCCATGCATTTCAACAACATAGAAACCTGTTATACAAAGCAACAAGAATCATGATATAATACATAAATAATGCAAATCAAAGTTGGAGTAATCTGATTAATACAACGAGCTTGTAGTTACCACGGGTTACATTATCAATGTAATTGAACAAAGTCTAGAGGAATCCATACAACATGACAAAAGCATATTTGAATACAAGTTAACAAGAATTACAATATCTAGGCAATTCAACATCGAAAGAGCATGTTATACAATACAACAAGGTATAAGTTCTCAAAACCATCAATTTAGAATCTAAAGCACAAAATAACCATAGTGGGTCTTGCCACCTAACATCTAAGTTCTAAATAAATCAATAGGATCATTTATAAGTTATGTTAGAACGTCAAAACACAATTTTCAATATCGAAGTATTTTAACCAACATTGGGACTTCCAATACAACACATAAAGCACAATTTCGCAAAGTTAACATCATGTAACTTAAAATGGAAAGACAAATAAGGAACAACAAGTTACAACATCATTTAGTTATCAACTTGAAAATGAAATGCGAAATCAAACAAAGTGGATACTCGGACGTCACGGTGGATCAGACCGACAACATAGTTACTTTAGGGTTCCTAGCCCATGGGTAACCTCCCTATGTGCGCACTAGACTATATAGAGGGACTATCCTCCGTACTAGAACTACGTCCTAGCCATAGTCAAATAACGACAACCCCAAGTTTCTAAAGTCAACAAGTTGTGCAACAACGCATATATCGACAGGAATATGCGAAAAAAATCAACTATCTACCAAGCGTAACCAAATTTGGAAACCTATACAATACATACTCTAAATCCACAACTAATATGATATGATGAATGTCGAATCTTCAGTGTGCGATTCGTTACACGCTATGCATGAAAGATGTTAAATACGAAGTGTGCAAATCATTATACAAGAAAACAATAAATTCAATAAGGAAAACATATTCTCATGAGTACAAACATAGCAACTATGTTATCTATTGTTCAAAACATAACCAAATGAATATACAACAAGTCTAAGTCAATGATTTGAATATAGAAATCACTTCTAAAACACAACTAGATCATGGAGCAAATTGATAGAATTTAAATAGATAAACAGAATAAAATTCTCTAGATTCCAATTCAATTCCAATTAACCTCAATTAAATACATGTTGAAGGACATGGCAAGGACATCACCTCTATCCATTCTAAAACTCAATTAGGTTGTTAGAACAACAAGGTAGAACTTTAATTAAATCATGCTAATTTAAATCCCAAGGTTCTAAAACAACTTCAGATAGTCCCAAATTAATATATACTAGTAACAAGTCATGGCCAATACAAACATTAAGTTAAAACCTTAATTAAGCTAATAGGACCACAAAATAGATTTAATTAATTCTTTTAATTAAAATCTCTAGATTTTCAAACTTAACCAAATGCTCTGAAATTAACCTATGTTGGAAAACATGCCAAGGACTAATGTAATATCACATTACAAGTTTATTTCATTCAATTTACGACCATGCGAATTAAACTTTCAGTAAAGTGAAATACAAAACAAAAGTTGTAATTCTCATGTAATAAATCCCAATTTAATACATGTGAACAACCATATCAAGACTTAATTTTCTAGCATGCCACAATACAATTCCAAGTTGTATATCACCATGAGGATTAAATCTTAAACATGGAATTTAATTAAATAAAAGGTTTCAAAACCTAACCGAATATTCTAAATCAAATATATGTGAAGCTATATGGCATGTAAATCAAGAATATCAAGTCGGAATTCAAATAGAGTGAATAGTGCACTCGGGGTAAATTAATTAATTAAATTAATTAATAATTACTAATTTTAAAAACACCTCCAATTACTTTCAAATTCAACTATGTTGGAGAGCATGCTAAGGCCTAATTTAATATGCTAACGCATATTGGTTTCAAGCCAGTTAAGGCCATGTGAATTAATCTTTCACCTAAGATAAATATTAAATAAAATCTTTAATACTTATTGAAATGCTCCAATTTTAATACACGACAATGAGCATATCAAGGGGCAATATAAAATCATGCTACATGTTTAAACCAAGTCATGAGCAGCAGGGAAAATTAGATCTCGTACAAGAAAAATAAATAATAAAATCTCTAGATTTTATATTTAACCATGCAAATAAGTAGTATAAGCATCACAAGCATGCTATATAACAAGAATTTAAACCTAAAACATCCCCTATCTAGATTTGAGATGAAAATCTCAAAAGCCATCAAAATGGAATAGCTCTGAATCCGACGAAACTACTAGGTTTTGTCGGGAACAACACCGTGAACATAACCCCCATGAAAGCCCCATTAAAATCATAACTTGACCTCAAAACCAAACTCAAGAAATGGTCAAAACATAATTCTAATAAGGGGGAAAGGTAGGGCACGGCGAGGGGAACAACAAACGTTAAGGCCGAAGACCTTCCATCAAGGAAAAGTGAACCAAAAGAGGAGAGAGAAGATGGCAGCACCCCTTGGGCTGCCATGGGAGCTCTAGGCCATGCATTAAGAGGGTAGAAGAAGAAAAATGAATTATCTCACCCCCCTTTTATAGAAATCTCAAAAAGTGCCCCGAACGGGCCCCGCCAGGTCCGAAAAAGTAAAATTTGAGCATACGCGCTCAAATGGCAAAAATTTGTGAATGAAAAAGATTCAAAATGATAAAATATGAATAACGGAAGAAACGGTATTGAAAACTGAGTCCCGAGCAGAAAGTTATGCCCAAAACAAGTTTGGCAAAAACCGGGGCCAGAAACCCTGAAACTGGAAAACATCGACCAGGAGGAAATTCCAAGAGTACACAACCCGAAAAAATGTGAAAATGAATCCCGTACGAGGATCCAGGCTCAAAATAAGACATTTTGCAATAACTTTCATTAATTGCACAATGACCCCTATAAAAAGGGTTAACTGCGAAACAACCCCACAATGAAAATATCTTCCAAAAGATATCTTCCAAACGATATTTTCTTAGATACCCCTGAAATAAAATATATTCAAAAGATATTTAAGAAAAACATCCCAAGAAATGAAAAAGATTCTAAAGAATTGTGCATCCATGCCCCTATGGTCACCGGGAGCAACCAGAGTACTTTCTTGCAAAAGTAAAGATACGTATTTCAAAGAAACCACTCAAGATGAAGGCACGTGAAGTCAAAAACCAACTCCGAATATGAGAAGTGAGGTTGTGCCAAAAACTGACAAACGGAGATAAGACAGAATAGGGAAAAGGACGAAATAACCCATAGTGTCGAAAAACGAAAAATGTAAAAATGACTCGGTCCTCAGAGGAAGTTGTCAATCCACAGAAAAGAGTCTCAGGAACCAATTCTGAGCACTCGAGATGACACTAAGCGACACGAAACAGAGCTCAGAAAAGAAAATTAAACGAAAAAAATTCATTCGTAAAATTTCAGGAAAAAGGAAAGGAAGGCAAATGACCAGGTCGTTACAACCTACCCTCCTTAAAGGAATTTCATCCCCGAAATTAGGAACATACCAGAGAGAGCAAAATAATAACCGAATAAAAGGTCAAATCAAATGACAGCTCACAATGCACGGAAGGACAAATCCTAAAGTCTAAAGATCAATTGAAGGAACGTGAAACCATAAACTGAGACGACACCTCATACGAATCGGCACGTTAACTCAACGTCAACCACCGTAAGAGTCCCAAGACAAAGGAATGTTGAATCACGACGGAAGGAGAGAGTGACAAGGCAGTACGAACAGCAACCGGATCCCACCCACACTTACTCGTCAGTAAGGTAGCATGACGGTATAAGGCACTAGTCCATAACATACCCCAAACCAGGTCAACTCTGAGAAAACTTTTGATACGGATGGCATCAATGTCAGAATGATCATTACCAAAAGCACTGCGAGAACCAGGCATCTGCGGGAGTGGGGTATGGTCCAATAATGTCTAGCCAGACCATCTTGGCCAATCCCAAAACTCTGACAACAATGCCCTAGGCACCGCTACACTTAAGGCCTTAGATCTAGAAGCCACAAAGGAAAAGGAAATGAAACGGTGTCTCCCTGGCACACGTCTCACTCCGCTAAACAAGGATTGCGATTCCACGCTCACATGAGCCTTACTCGCATTAACAAAACAGACAAGAAGGTTCTCGACATGGGTCCTTACAAAATGAATTTCTCCTATCCAAGGAAGAAACATGTGAAACAAGAAGGCATCGAAGGGATACGACAGATCCTAAGAGACACTATCAAAACCAGACATAAAAAAGTAGCAAGCATGCAACATAGCAATGGACTATCTACTCAAGGTGCCACATAAGCAAACATGTCAAACAAAGATGCTTTTAAACACATAAGCATATAAGTACAGAAAACATGTCATCACACCAAGCATGTTATCAAACAAAGCACGTAAACATGTTATAATACCAAAACATGTTATCATGAGTATATATACAGAAAAAGTATGCTTAACAAATAATAGATGTCTCAAAACACCTAAGCATGTGAACATATTATCATACAAGACATGTTATCAAAGAAGCCATGTTATCAAGATATAAATGACACATCAAAGCAAAACAACGTGAGCATGATATGCACCTAAAACCCGTCGTCCAAGGTATTCGAACCCGGACGCACTGATACCACCTGTGACGACCCTGGTTTTTAGGCCAGCGTGTCCTGTGATGAACCGTAAGGATGATCCGGTAACGGATCCGAATGCGGAAACGAAAACAGAAAACAAGACTCAAAGAAGTGAAAGTGACCTTCTATGAGGTCGTGGAACCCAACAAGAACTGCTGCGGAAGCAAAAGATCGAAAATATGACAAATAAGCCCCCAGGGGCAAAATTGTCATTTCTGAAAACTGTAGTTCGGGTGCCACCGAGCACATCGCTAGAAGAACAACAAAAAACTAATCAAGATGGACTTAAGAATCGCATGATTCGGCGTCCAGATGAAGGAGAAACGGCATGATGAAGAAAAATGAGCACTTAAGGCGAAATGGTAAACTGGTAATTATCCAAGAAGAATTGGGCGCAACCGAGTACACCGTTGGAAAGACAGTGAAAAATTAGTCACGTTGAAAAAAAAATTCACTTGAATCGGAGTCCGGACGAAGGAGAAAAGCCCAAAAGAAGAATTGACGTCGCGGAGGCCCGACGAGGGGCCATGATAGCCCCATGCGCACGCCCATGCGCATGCCCATGCACGCCGCGCACGCGCCGGGTGCACACATGGCTGGCAGCAACCCATAAAGCTACTGTGTGGTTTCTTTTTTCAGAAAAATCTGGAACAGAGGCTGAATTTGGAGGCCTAGATGAACTTTTTTGCAAAAACACAAAGAAGAAACCTCCCTCAAAATTGAGTTTTCTACATGACTTGCGATAGAATTAAAAAACTCATTGTAAAATGCCCTCCCAAGAAATCTGGTCCAGAGGGTCGAAAAAGCTACTAAATTGAAAAACTGAGAGCTGAACTTCGTAAGCGATTTCCGATATCAAGACGACATTTTCTGGAAAAACACGGAAATGAAAAACCCCTAAAATCATGTTTTCTATTCAACCATGTTGAAAGAAGAAAATAAAACCACCGTGAAAAGTCTAAAATGCCCCTAGATCAGAATATGCAAAAAAATTGCGAAATGAATTCACAAGAGGCTCAAAACACAAACAATAAGGTTTTGCCCGGAAATGACCATTCACGCAAACGTAACTTACCTATTTGGATGTGCTACAATGGTCCACGACTTAAAAATACCACTGATACAAAATTCGACACCCCAACGGGCAAAAAGGCAAAAATAGAACTTGGAATGAAAACTTGGAATCCAAAAATACAAAATGGGATCAAATGACCATTTGGCCCTTGGCCACACTTCAAACATGATTTATGAGACCTTATGAAAGAATAAGAATGGAATTCCCACACCCGATGCAACCATGGTGAAGAAAAGACTTGCGATTTTTTCAAGATTTTCACAATATTTCATGAAGTTAAAAAGTACATAGAATACAATATAATGGTCATTGGCCTCCGGCCTCATCTCATACATATCAAATACATTAAAAGGAGTGTACTTAAGTACACATTACATACATGGAATCAAATATACATATTTTGACATATAAGTCTACAAAATGACTTTTCATGCTTACATTTGCATGAAATGGAAACTTGAAAGCTACACGACATCCAAGGAATGCTAGGCATCACGAACCAAGTCTTCATACTTGAAATATCCCACAGTATCGTAGGGGTGACTAACATAAAGCTACTCGTAGGAGATGAGCATGCATCGACCTAGCATTTTACAAATTTATCACCTTAAGGTGAAACATGTTAAAGGGGTTCATACCACCTAACGTCTATATCAAAATGAGACTCAGGGAGCATCCTAAGCTACCTTAGAGTGTTTCTAGCATAAATCACTTCATCCATGCATTTCAGCAACATAGAAACATGTTATACAAAGTAACAAGAATCAGGATATAATACATAAATAAGACAAATCAAAGTTGGAGTAATCTGATTAATACAACGAGCTTGTAGTTACCACGGTTTACATTATCAATGTAATTGAACAAAGTCTAGAGGAATCCATACAACATGACAAAAGCATATTTGAATACAAGTTAACAAGAATTACAATATCCACGCAATTCAACATCAAAAGAGCATGTTATACAATGCAACAAGGTATAAGTTCTCAGAACCATCAACTTAGAATCTAAAGCACAAAATAACCGTAGTGGGTCTTGCCACCTAACATCTAAGTTCTAAATGAATCAATAGGATCATTTCTAAGCTATGTTAGAACGACAAAACACAATTTTCAATATCGACGTATTTTAACCATCATTGGGACTTCCAATACAACACATAACGCACAATTTCACAAAGTTAACATCATGTAACTTAAAATGGAAAGACAAATAAGGAACAACAAGTTACAACATCATCTAGTCATCAACTTGAAAATGAAATGCGAAATCAAACAAAGTGGATACTTGGACGTCACGCTGGATCAGACCGACAACATAGTTACTTTAGGGTTACTAGCCCTTGGGTAACCTCCCTATGTGCGCACTAGACTATATAGAGGGACTGTCCCCCGTACTAGAACCACATCCTAGCCATAGTCAAACAACGACATTCCCAAGTTTCCAAAATCAACAAGTTGTGCAACAACGCATATATCAACAGGAATATGCGAGAAAATCAACTATCTACCAAACACAACCAAATTTGGAAACCTATACAATACATGCTCTAAATCCATAACAAATATGATATGATGAATGTCGAATCTTCAGTATGCGATTCGTTATACGCTATGCATGAAAGATGTTAAATACGAAGTGCGCAAATCATTACACAAGGCAACAATATATTCAATAAGGAAAACATATTCTCATGAGTACAAACATAGCAACTATGTTATCTAATGTTCAAAACATAACCAAATGAATATACAACAAGTCTAAGTCCATGATTTGAATATAGAAACCACTTCTATAACACAACTAGATCATGGAGCAAATTGATAGAATTTAAATAGATAAAGAAAATAAATTCTCTAGATTCCGATTCAATTCCAATTAACCTCAATTTAATACATGCTGAAGGATATGGCAAGAGCATCACCTGTATCCATTCTAAAACTCAATTAGGTTGTTAGAACAACAAATTAGAACTTTAATTAAATCATGTTAATTTAAATCCCAAGGTTCTAAAACAACTTCAGATAGTCCCAAATTAAAATATACTAGTAACAAGTCATGGCCAATACAAACATCAAGTTAAAACCTTAATTAAGCTAATAGGACCACAAAATAGATTTAATTAATTCTTTTAATTAAAATCTCTAGATTTTCAAACTTAACCAAATGCTCTCAAATTAACCTATGTTGGAAAACATGCCAAGGACTAATGTAATATCACATTACAAGTTTATTTCATTCAATTTACAACCATGCGAATTAAACTTTCAGTAAAGTTAAATATAAAACAAAAGTTGCAATTCTCATGTAATAAATCCCAATTTAATACATGTGAACAACCATAACAAGACTTAATTTTCTAGCATGCCACAATACAATTCCAAGTTGTATATCAACATGAGGATTAAATCTTAAACATGGAATTTAATTAAATAAAAGGTTTCAAAACCTAACCGAATATTCTAAATCAAATATATGTGAAGCTATATGGCAAGTAAATCAAGAATATCAAGTCGGAATTCAAATAGAGTGAATAGTGCACTCGGGGTAAATTAATTAATTAAATTAATTAATAATTACTAATTTTAAAAACACCTCCAATTACTTTCAAATTCAACTATGTTGGAGAGCATGCTAAGGCCTAATTTAATATGCTATCACATATTGATTTCAAGCTAGTTAAGGCCATGTGAATTAATCTTTCACCTAAGATAAATATTAAATAAAATCTTTAATACTTATTGAAATGTTCCAATTTTAATACACGACAATGAGCATATCAAGGGGCAATATAAAATCATGCTACATGTTTAAACCAAGTCATGAGCAACAGGGAAAATTAGATCTCGTACAAGAAAAATAAATAATAAAATCTCTAGATTTTATATTTAACCATGCAAACAAGTAGTATAAGCATCACAAGCATGCTATATAACAAGAATTTAAACCTAAAACATCCCCTACCTAGATTTGAGATGAAAATCTCAAAAGCCATCAAAATGGAACGGCTCCGAATCCGACGAAACTACTAGGTTTTGTCGGGAACAACGCCGTGAACATAACCCCCATGAAAGCCCCATTAAAATCATAACTTGACCTCAAAACCAAACTCAAGAAATGGTCAAAACAGAATTCTAATAAGGGGGAAAGGTAGGGCACGGCAAGGGGAACAACAAACGTTAAGGCCGAAGATTTTCCATCAAGGAAAAGTGAACCAAAAGAGGAGAGAGAAGATGGCAGCACCCCTTGGGCTGCCATGGGAGCTCCAGGTCGTGCATTAAGAGGGGAGAAGATGAAAAATGAAATATCTCACCCCCCTTTTATAGAAATCTCAAAAGGTGCCCCGAACGGGCCCCTCCGGGTCCGAAAAAGTAAAATTTGAGCATACGCGCTGAAATGGCAAAAAATTTTGAATAAAAAAGATTCAAAATGATAAAATATGAATAACGGAAGAAACGGCATCGAAAACTGAGTCCCGAGTAGAAAGTTATGCCCAATACAAGTTTGGCGAAAACCGGGGCCAGAAACCTTAAAACTGGAAATAATCGACTAGGAGGAAATTCCAAGAGTACACAACTCGACGAAATGTGAAAATGAATCCCGTACGAGGATCCAGGCTCAAAATAAGACATTTTGCAATAACTTTCATTAATTGCACAATGACCCCTACAAAAAGGGTTAACTGCGAAATTGCCCCAGAATGAAAATATCTTCCAAAAGATATCTTCCAAACGATATTTTCTTAGATACCCCTGAAATAAAATATATTCAAAAGATATTTAAGAAAAACATCCCAAGAAATGAAAAAATTCTAAAGAATTGT
Source organism: Cornus florida (assembly GCF_030987335.1). NCBI lineage: Eukaryota > Viridiplantae > Streptophyta > Magnoliopsida > Cornales > Cornaceae > Cornus > Cornus florida. The sequence goes on from NW_026775577.1 coordinate 72,279,506, forward strand.
GCATCCATGCCCCTATGGTCACCGGGAGCAACCAGAGTACTTTCTTGCAAAAGTAAAGATACGTATTTCGAAGAAACCACTCAAGATGAAGGCACGTGAAGTCAAAAACCAACTCCAAGTATGAGAAGTGAGGTTGTGCCAAAAACTGACGAACGGAGATAAGACAGAATAGGGAAAAGGACGAAATAACGCATAGTGTCGAAAAACGAAAAATGTAAAAATGACTCGGTCCTCAAAGGAAGTTGTCAATCCACAGAAAAGAGTCTCAGGAACCAATTCGGAGCACTCGAGATGACACTAAGAGACACGAAACAGAGCTCAAAAAAGAAAATTAAACGAAAAAAATTCATTCGTAAAATTTTAGGAAAAAGGAAAGGAAGGCAAATGACCAGGTCGTTACAACCTACCCTCCTTAAAGGAATTTCTTCCCCGAAATTAGGAACATACCAGAGAGAACAAAATAATAACCGAATAAAAGGTCAAATCAAAGGACAGCTCACAATGCACTGAAGGACAAATCCTAAAGTCCAAAGATCAACTGAAGGAACGCGAAACCATAAACTGAGACAACACCTCATACGAATCGGCACGTTAACTCAACGTCAACCACCGTAAGAATCCCAAGACAAAGGAATGTTGAATCACGATGGAAGGAGAGACTGACAAGGTAGTACGAACAGCAACCAGATCCCGCCCACACTTACTCGTCAGCAAGGTAGCATGACGGTATAAGGCACTAGTCCATCACATACCCCAAACCAGGTCAACTCTGAGAAAACTTTTGATACGGATGGCATCAATGTCAGAATGATCATTACCAAAAGCACTGCGAGAACCAGGCATCTGCGGGAGTGGGGTATGGTCCAATAATGTCTGGCCAGACCATCTTGGCCAATCCCAAAACTCTGACAACAATGCCATAGGCACCGCTACGCTTAAAGCCTTAGATCTAGAAGCCACAAAGGAAAAGGAAATGAAACGGTGTCTCCCTGGCACACGTCTCACTCCACTAAACAAGGATTGTGATTCCACGCTCACATGAGCCTTACTCGCATTGACAAAACAGACAAGATGGTTCTCGACATGGGTCCTTACAGAATGAATTTCTCTTATCCAAGGAAGAAACATGTGAAACAAGAAGGCATCCAAGGGATACGACAGATCCTAAGATACACTGTCAAAACCAGACATAAAGAAGTAGCTAGCATGCAACATAGCAATGGACTATCTACTCAAGGTGCCACATAAGCAAACATGTCAAACAAAGATGTTTTTAAACACATAAGCATATAAGTACAGAAAACATGTCATCACACCGAGCCTGTTATCAAACAAAGCACGTAAACATATTATAATACCAAAACATGTTATCATGAGTATATATATACATAAAGTATGCTTAACAAATAATAGATGTCTCAAAACACCTAAGCATGTGAACATGTTATCACACAAGACATGTTATCAAAGAAGGCATGTTATCAAGATATAAATGACACATCAAAGCAAAACAACGTGAGCAAGATATGCACCTAAAACCCGTCGTCCAAGGTATTCGAGACGCTCTAATATCACCTGTGACAACCCTGATTTTTAGGCCAGCGTGTCCTGTGATGAACCGTAAGGATGATCCGGTAACGGATCCGAATGCGGAAGCGAAAACAGAAAACAAGACTCTAAGAAGTCAAAGTGACCTTCCATGAGGTCGTGGAACCTAACAAGAACTGCTGCGGAAGCAAAAGATCAAAAATATGACAAATAAGCCCCTAGGGGCAAAATAGTCATTTCTGAAAACTATAGTTCGGGTGCCACCGAGCACACCGCTAGAACGACAACAAAAAACTAATTAAGATAGATTTAAGAATTGCATGATTCGGCGTCCGGATGAAGGAGAAACGGCATGATGAAGAAAAATGAGCACTTAAGGTGAAATGGGTAAACTGGTAATTATACAAGAAGAATTGGGTGCAACTGAGTACACTGTTGGAAAGATAGCGAAAAATTAGTCAAGTTCAAAAAAAAATTCACTTGAATCGGAGTCCGGACGAAGGAGAAAAGCCCAAAAGAAGAATTGACATCGCGGAGGCCCGACGAGGGGCCATGACAGCCCCATGCGCATGCCTATGCGCATTCCCATGCATGCCGCGCACGCGCCGGGTGCACACATGGCTAGCAGCAACCCATAAAGCTGCTGTGTGGTTTCTTTTTTTAGAAAAATCTGGAACAGAGGCTGAATTTAGAGGCCTAGATGAACTTTTTTGCAAAAACACAAAGAAAAAACCCCACTCAAAATTGAGTTTTCTACATGACTCGCAAAAGAATTCAAAAAAACCTCATTGTAAAATGCCCTCCCAAGAAATCTGGTCCAGAGGGTCGAAAAAGCTGCTATATTGAAAAACTGAGAGCTGAACTTCGTAAGCGATTTCCAATATCAAGACGACATTTTCTGGAAAAACACGGAAAAGAAAAACCCCTAAAATCATGTTTTCTATTCAACCATGTTGAAAGAAGAAAATAAAACCACCGTGAAAAGTCTAAAATGCCCCTAGATCAGAATATGCAAAAAAATTGCGAAATGAATTCACAAGAGGCTCAAAACACAAACAATAAGGTTTTGCCCGGAAACGACCATTCACGCAAATGTAACTTACCTATTTGGATGTGCTACAATGGTCCATGACTTAAAAATACCACCGATACAAAATCCGACCCCCCAACGGGCAAAAAGGCAAAAATAGAACTTGGAATGAAAACTTGGAATCCAAAAATACAAAACGGGATCAAATGACCATTTGGCCCTTGGCCACACTTCAAACATGATTTATGAGACCTTATGAAAGAATAAGAATGGAATTCCCACACCCAATGCAACTATGGTGAAGCAATGACTTGTGATTTTTTCAAGATTTTCACAATATTTCATGAAGTTAAAAAGTACATAGAATACAATATAATGGTCATTGGCCTCCGGCCTCATCTCATACATATCAAATACATTGAAAGGAGTGTACTTAAGTACACATTACATACATGGAATCAAATATACATATTTAGACATATAAGTCTACAAAATGACATTTCATGCTAACATTTGCATGAAACGGAAACTTGAAAGCTACACGACATCTAAGGAATGCTAGGCGTCATGAACCAAGTCTTCGTACTTGAAATATGCCACAGTATCGTAGGGGTGACTAACATAAAGCTACTCGTAGGAGATGAGCATGCATCGACCTAGCATTTTACAAATTTATCACCTTAAGGTGAAACATGTTAAAGGGGTTCATACCACCTAACGTCTATATCAAAATAAGACTCAGGGAGCATCCTAAGCTACCTTAGAGTGTTTCTAGCATAAATCACTTCATCCATGCATTTCAGCAACATAGAAACATGTTATACAAAGCAACAAGAATCATGATATAATACATAAATAAGACAAATCAAAGTTGGAGTAATCTGATTAATACAACGAGCTTGTAGTTACCACGGGTTACATTATCAATGTAATTGAACAAAGTCTAGAGGAATCCATACAACATGACAAAAGCATATTTGAATACAAGTTAACAAGAATTACAATATCCACGTAATTCAACATCAAAAGATCATGTTATACAATGCAACAAGGTATAAGTTCTCAAAACCATCAACTTAGAATCTAAAGCACAAAATAACCGTAGTGGGTCCTGCCACCTAACATCTAAGTTCTAAATGAATCAATTGGATCATTTCTAAGCTATGTTAGAATGACAAAACACAATTTTCAATATCGACGTATTTTAACCATCATTGGGACTTCCAATACAACACATAAAGCACAATTTCGCAAAGTTAATATCATGTAACATAAAATGGAAAGACAAATAAGGAACAACAAATTACAACATCATCTAGTTATCAACTTAAAAATGAAATGCGAAATCAAACAAAGTGGATACTTGGACGTCACGCTGGATTAGACCGACAACACAGTTACTTTAGGGTTACGAGCCCATGGGTAACCTCCCAATGTGTGCACTAGACTATATAGAGGGACTATCACCCGTACTAGAAGCACATCCTAGCCATAGTCAAACAACGACATCCCCAAGTTTCCAAAATCAACAAGTTGTGCAACAACGAATATATCAACAAGAATATGCGAGAAAATCAACTATCTACCAAGCACAACCAAATTTGGAAACCTATACAATACATGCTCTAAATCCACAACTAATATGATATGATGAATGTCGAATCTTCAGTGTGCGATTCATTACACGCTATGCATGAAAGATGTTAAATACGAAGTGTGCAAATCATTACACAAAGCAACAATATATTCAATAAGGAAAACATATTCTCATGAGTACAAACATAGCAACTATGTTATCTAATGTTCAAAACATAACCAAATGAATATACAACAAGTCTAAGTCCATGATTTGAATATAGAAACCACTTCTATAACACAACTAGATCATGGAGCAAATTGATAGAATTTAAATAAATAAATAAAATAAAATTCTCTAGATTCCGATTCAATTCCAATTAACCTCAATTTAATACATGTTGAAGGATATGGCAAGGGCATCACCTGTATTCATTCTAAAACTCAATTAGGTTGTTAGAACAACAAATTAGAACTTTAATTAAATCATGCTAATTTAAATCCCAAGGTTCTAAAACAACTTCAGATAGTCCCAAAATAATATATACTAGTAACAAGTCATGGCCAATACAAACATCAAGTTAAAACCTTAATTAAGCTAATAGGACCACAAAATAGATTTAATTAATTCTTTTAATTAAAATCTCTAGATTTTCAAACTTAACCAAATCCTCTCAAATTAACCTATGTTGGAAAACATGCCAAGGACTAATGTAATATCACATTACAAGTTTATTTCATTCAATTTACAACCATGCGAATTAAACTTTCAGTAAAGTTAAATATAAAACAAAAGTTGCAATTCTCATGTAATAAATCCCAATTTAATACATGTGAACAACCATAACAAGACTTAATTTTCTAGCATGCCACAATACAATTCCAAGTTGTATATCAACATGAGGATTAAATCTTAAACATGGAATTTAATTAAATAAAAGGTTTCAAAACCTAACCGAATATTCTAAATCAAATATATGTGAAGCTATATGGCAAGTAAATCAAGAATATCAAGTCGGAATTCAAATAGAGTGAATAGTGCACTCGGGGTAAATTAATTAATTAAATTAATTAATAATTACTAATTTTAAAAACACCTCCAATTACTTTCAAATTCAACTATGTTGGAGAGCATGCTAAGGCCTAATTTAATATGCTATCACATATTGATTTCAAGCTAGTTAAGGCCATGTGAATTAATCTTTCACCTAAGATAAATATTAAATAAAATCTTTAATACTTATTGAAATGTTCCAATTTTAATACACGACAATGAGCATATCAAGGGGCAATATAAAATCATGCTACATGTTTAAACCAAGTCATGAGCAACAGGGAAAATTAGATCTCGTACAAGAAAAATAAATAATAAAATCTCTAGATTTTATATTTAACCATGCAAACAAGTAGTATAAGCATCACAAGCATGCTATATAACAAGAATTTAAACCTAAAACATCCCCTACCTAGATTTGAGATGAAAATCTCAAAAGCCATCAAAATGGAACGGCTCCGAATCCGACGAAACTACTAGGTTTTGTCGGGAACAACGCCGTGAACATAACCCCCATGAAAGCCCCATTAAAATCATAACTTGACCTCAAAACCAAACTCAAGAAATGGTCAAAACAGAATTCTAATAAGGGGGAAAGGTAGGGCACGGCAAGGGGAACAACAAACGTTAAGGCCGAAGATTTTCCATCAAGGAAAAGTGAACCAAAAGAGGAGAGAGAAGATGGCAGCACCCCTTGGGCTGCCATGGGAGCTCCAGGTCGTGCATTAAGAGGGGAGAAGATGAAAAATGAAATATCTCACCCCCCTTTTATAGAAATCTCAAAAGGTGCCCCGAACGGGCCCCTCCGGGTCCGAAAAAGTAAAATTTGAGCATACGCGCTGAAATGGCAAAAAATTTTGAATAAAAAAGATTCAAAATGATAAAATATGAATAACGGAAGAAACGGCATCGAAAACTGAGTCCCGAGTAGAAAGTTATGCCCAATACAAGTTTGGCGAAAACCGGGGCCAGAAACCTTAAAACTGGAAATAATCGACTAGGAGGAAATTCCAAGAGTACACAACTCGACGAAATGTGAAAATGAATCCCGTACGAGGATCCAGGCTCAAAATAAGACATTTTGCAATAACTTTCATTAATTGCACAATGACCCCTACAAAAAGGGTTAACTGCGAAATTGCCCCAGAATGAAAATATCTTCCAAAAGATATCTTCCAAACGATATTTTCTTAGATACCCCTGAAATAAAATATATTCAAAAGATATTTAAGAAAAACATCCCAAGAAATGAAAAAATTCTAAAGAATTGTGCATCCATGCCCCTATGGTCACCGGGAGCAACCAGAGTACTTTCTTGCAAAAGTAAAGATACGTATTTCGAAGAAACCACTCAAGATGAAGGCACGTGAAGTCAAAAACCAACTCCAAGTATGAGAAGTGAGGTTGTGCCAAAAACTGACGAACGGAGATAAGACAGAATAGGGAAAAGGACGAAATAACGCATAGTGTCGAAAAACGAAAAATGTAAAAATGACTCGGTCCTCAAAGGAAGTTGTCAATCCACAGAAAAGAGTCTCAGGAACCAATTCGGAGCACTCGAGATGACACTAAGAGACACGAAACAGAGCTCAAAAAAGAAAATTAAACGAAAAAAATTCATTCGTAAAATTTTAGGAAAAAGGAAAGGAAGGCAAATGACCAGGTCGTTACAACCTACCCTCCTTAAAGGAATTTCTTCCCCGAAATTAGGAACATACCAGAGAGAACAAAATAATAACCGAATAAAAGGTCAAATCAAAGGACAGCTCACAATGCACTGAAGGACAAATCCTAAAGTCCAAAGATCAACTGAAGGAACGCGAAACCATAAACTGAGACAACACCTCATACGAATCGGCACGTTAACTCAACGTCAACCACCGTAAGAATCCCAAGACAAAGGAATGTTGAATCACGATGGAAGGAGAGACTGACAAGGTAGTACGAACAGCAACCAGATCCCGCCCACACTTACTCGTCAGCAAGGTAGCATGACGGTATAAGGCACTAGTCCATCACATACCCCAAACCAGGTCAACTCTGAGAAAACTTTTGATACGGATGGCATCAATGTCAGAATGATCATTACCAAAAGCACTGCGAGAACCAGGCATCTGCGGGAGTGGGGTATGGTCCAATAATGTCTGGCCAGACCATCTTGGCCAATCCCAAAACTCTGACAACAATGCCATAGGCACCGCTACGCTTAAAGCCTTAGATCTAGAAGCCACAAAGGAAAAGGAAATGAAACGGTGTCTCCCTGGCACACGTCTCACTCCACTAAACAAGGATTGTGATTCCACGCTCACATGAGCCTTACTCGCATTGACAAAACAGACAAGATGGTTCTCGACATGGGTCCTTACAGAATGAATTTCTCTTATCCAAGGAAGAAACATGTGAAACAAGAAGGCATCCAAGGGATACGACAGATCCTAAGATACACTGTCAAAACCAGACATAAAGAAGTAGCTAGCATGCAACATAGCAATGGACTATCTACTCAAGGTGCCACATAAGCAAACATGTCAAACAAAGATGTTTTTAAACACATAAGCATATAAGTACAGAAAACATGTCATCACACCGAGCCTGTTATCAAACAAAGCACGTAAACATATTATAATACCAAAACATGTTATCATGAGTATATATATACATAAAGTATGCTTAACAAATAATAGATGTCTCAAAACACCTAAGCATGTGAACATGTTATCACACAAGACATGTTATCAAAGAAGGCATGTTATCAAGATATAAATGACACATCAAAGCAAAACAACGTGAGCAAGATATGCACCTAAAACCCGTCGTCCAAGGTATTCGAGACGCTCTAATATCACCTGTGACAACCCTGATTTTTAGGCCAGCGTGTCCTGTGATGAACCGTAAGGATGATCCGGTAACGGATCCGAATGCGGAAGCGAAAACAGAAAACAAGACTCTAAGAAGTCAAAGTGACCTTCCATGAGGTCGTGGAACCTAACAAGAACTGCTGCGGAAGCAAAAGATCAAAAATATGACAAATAAGCCCCTAGGGGCAAAATAGTCATTTCTGAAAACTATAGTTCGGGTGCCACCGAGCACACCGCTAGAACGACAACAAAAAACTAATTAAGATAGATTTAAGAATTGCATGATTCGGCGTCCGGATGAAGGAGAAACGGCATGATGAAGAAAAATGAGCACTTAAGGTGAAATGGGTAAACTGGTAATTATACAAGAAGAATTGGGTGCAACTGAGTACACTGTTGGAAAGATAGCGAAAAATTAGTCAAGTTCAAAAAAAAATTCACTTGAATCGGAGTCCGGACGAAGGAGAAAAGCCCAAAAGAAGAATTGACATCGCGGAGGCCCGACGAGGGGCCATGACAGCCCCATGCGCATGCCTATGCGCATTCCCATGCATGCCGCGCACGCGCCGGGTGCACACATGGCTAGCAGCAACCCATAAAGCTGCTGTGTGGTTTCTTTTTTTAGAAAAATCTGGAACAGAGGCTGAATTTAGAGGCCTAGATGAACTTTTTTGCAAAAACACAAAGAAAAAACCCCACTCAAAATTGAGTTTTCTACATGACTCGCAAAAGAATTCAAAAAAACCTCATTGTAAAATGCCCTCCCAAGAAATCTGGTCCAGAGGGTCGAAAAAGCTGCTATATTGAAAAACTGAGAGCTGAACTTCGTAAGCGATTTCCAATATCAAGACGACATTTTCTGGAAAAACACGGAAAAGAAAAACCCCTAAAATCATGTTTTCTATTCAACCATGTTGAAAGAAGAAAATAAAACCACCGTGAAAAGTCTAAAATGCCCCTAGATCAGAATATGCAAAAAAATTGCGAAATGAATTCACAAGAGGCTCAAAACACAAACAATAAGGTTTTGCCCGGAAACGACCATTCACGCAAATGTAACTTACCTATTTGGATGTGCTACAATGGTCCATGACTTAAAAATACCACCGATACAAAATCCGACCCCCCAACGGGCAAAAAGGCAAAAATAGAACTTGGAATGAAAACTTGGAATCCAAAAATACAAAACGGGATCAAATGACCATTTGGCCCTTGGCCACACTTCAAACATGATTTATGAGACCTTATGAAAGAATAAGAATGGAATTCCCACACCCAATGCAACTATGGTGAAGCAATGACTTGTGATTTTTTCAAGATTTTCACAATATTTCATGAAGTTAAAAAGTACATAGAATACAATATAATGGTCATTGGCCTCCGGCCTCATCTCATACATATCAAATACATTGAAAGGAGTGTACTTAAGTACACATTACATACATGGAATCAAATATACATATTTAGACATATAAGTCTACAAAATGACATTTCATGCTAACATTTGCATGAAACGGAAACTTGAAAGCTACACGACATCTAAGGAATGCTAGGCGTCATGAACCAAGTCTTCGTACTTGAAATATGCCACAGTATCGTAGGGGTGACTAACATAAAGCTACTCGTAGGAGATGAGCATGCATCGACCTAGCATTTTACAAATTTATCACCTTAAGGTGAAACATGTTAAAGGGGTTCATACCACCTAACGTCTATATCAAAATAAGACTCAGGGAGCATCCTAAGCTACCTTAGAGTGTTTCTAGCATAAATCACTTCATCCATGCATTTCAGCAACATAGAAACATGTTATACAAAGCAACAAGAATCATGATATAATACATAAATAAGACAAATCAAAGTTGGAGTAATCTGATTAATACAACGAGCTTGTAGTTACCACGGGTTACATTATCAATGTAATTGAACAAAGTCTAGAGGAATCCATACAACATGACAAAAGCATATTTGAATACAAGTTAACAAGAATTACAATATCCACGTAATTCAACATCAAAAGATCATGTTATACAATGCAACAAGGTATAAGTTCTCAAAACCATCAACTTAGAATCTAAAGCACAAAATAACCGTAGTGGGTCCTGCCACCTAACATCTAAGTTCTAAATGAATCAATTGGATCATTTCTAAGCTATGTTAGAATGACAAAACACAATTTTCAATATCGACGTATTTTAACCATCATTGGGACTTCCAATACAACACATAAAGCACAATTTCGCAAAGTTAATATCATGTAACATAAAATGGAAAGACAAATAAGGAACAACAAATTACAACATCATCTAGTTATCAACTTAAAAATGAAATGCGAAATCAAACAAAGTGGATACTTGGACGTCACGCTGGATTAGACCGACAACACAGTTACTTTAGGGTTACGAGCCCATGGGTAACCTCCCAATGTGTGCACTAGACTATATAGAGGGACTATCACCCGTACTAGAAGCACATCCTAGCCATAGTCAAACAACGACATCCCCAAGTTTCCAAAATCAACAAGTTGTGCAACAACGAATATATCAACAAGAATATGCGAGAAAATCAACTATCTACCAAGCACAACCAAATTTGGAAACCTATACAATACATGCTCTAAATCCACAACTAATATGATATGATGAATGTCGAATCTTCAGTGTGCGATTCATTACACGCTATGCATGAAAGATGTTAAATACGAAGTGTGCAAATCATTACACAAAGCAACAATATATTCAATAAGGAAAACATATTCTCATGAGTACAAACATAGCAACTATGTTATCTAATGTTCAAAACATAACCAAATGAATATACAACAAGTCTAAGTCCATGATTTGAATATAGAAACCACTTCTATAACACAACTAGATCATGGAGCAAATTGATAGAATTTAAATAAATAAATAAAATAAAATTCTCTAGATTCCGATTCAATTCCAATTAACCTCAATTTAATACATGTTGAAGGATATGGCAAGGGCATCACCTGTATTCATTCTAAAACTCAATTAGGTTGTTAGAACAACAAATTAGAACTTTAATTAAATCATGCTAATTTAAATCCCAAGGTTCTAAAACAACTTCAGATAGTCCCAAAATAATATATACTAGTAACAAGTCATGGCCAATACAAACATCAAGTTAAAACCTTAATTAAGCTAATAGGACCACAAAATAGATTTAATTAATTCTTTTAATTAAAATCTCTAGATTTTCAAACTTAACCAAATCCTCTCAAATTAACCTATGTTGGAAAACATGCCAAGGACTAATGTAATATCACATTACAAGTTTATTTCATTCAATTTACAACCATGCGAATTAAACTTTCAGTAAAGTTAAATATAAAACAAAAGTTGCAATTCTCATGCAATAAATCCCAATTTAATACATGTGAACAACCATATCAAGACTTAATTTTCTAGCATGCCACAATACAATTCCAAGTTGTATATCAACATGAGGATTGAATCTTAAACATGGAATTTAATTAAATAAAAGGTTTCAAAACCTAACCGAATATTCTAAATCAAATATATGTGAAGCTATATGGCATGTAAATCAAGAATATCAAGTCGGAATTCAAATAGAGTGAATAGTGCACTCGGGGTAAATTAATTAATTAAATTAATTAATAATTACTAATTTTAAAAACACCTCCAATTATTTTCAAATTCAACTATGTTGGAGAGCATGCTAAGGCCTAATTTAGTATGCTAACACATATTGATTTCAAGCTAGTTAAGGCCATGTGAATTAATCTTTCACCTAAGATAAATATTAAATAAAATCTTTAATACTTATTGAAATGTTCCAATTTTAATACACGACAATGAGCATATCAAGGGGCAATATAAAATCATGCTACATGTTTAAACCAAGTCATGAGCAACAGGGAAAATTAGATCTCGTACAAGAAAAATAAATAATAAAATCTCTAGATTTTATATTTAACCATGCAAACAAGTAGTATAAGCATCACAAGCATGCTATATAACAAGAATTTAAACCTAAAACATTCCCTACCTAGATTTGAGATGAAAATCTCAAAAGCCATCAAAATGGAACGGCTCCGAATCCGACGAAACTACTAGGTTTTGTCGGGAACAACGCCGTGAACATAACCCCCATGAAAGCCCCATTAAAATCATAACTTGACCTCAAAACCAAACTCAAGAAATGGTCAAAACAGAATTCTAATAAGGGGGAAAGGTAGGGCACGGTGAGGGGAACAACAAACGTTAAGGCCGAAGACTTTCCATCAAGGAAAAGTGAACCAAAAGAGGAGAGAGAAGATGGCAGCACCCCTTGGGCTGCCATGGGAGCTCCAGGTCGTGCATTAAGAGGGGAGAAGATGAAAAATGAAATATCTCACCCCCCTTTTATATAAATCTCAAAAAGTGCTCCGAACGGGCCCCGCCGGGTCTGAAAAAGTAAAATTTGAGCATACGCGCTCAAATGGAAAAAATTTGTGAATGGAAAAGATTTAAAATGATAAAATATGAATAATGGAAGAATCAGCGTTGAAAACCGAGTCTCGAACAGAAAGTTATGTCCAAAACAAGTTTGGCGAAAATCGGGGCCAGAAACCCTGAAACTGGAAAACATCGACCAGGAGGAAATTCCAAGAGTACACAACTCGACGAAATGTGAAAATGAATCCCGTACGAGGATCCAGGCTCAAAATAAGACATTTTGCAATAACTTTCATTAATTGCACAATGACCCCTACAAAAAGGGTTAACTGCAAAACTGCCCCAGAATGAAAATATCTTCCAAAAGATATATTCCAAAAGATATTTTCTTTGATACCCTTAAAATAAAATATATTCAAAAGATATTTAAGAAAAACACCCCAGGAAATGAAAAAGATTCTAAAGAATTGTGCATCCATGCCCCTGTGGTCATCGGGAGCAACCAGAGTACTTTCTTGCAAAAGTAAAGATACGTATTTTGAAGAAACCACTCAAGATAAAGGCACGTGAAGTCAAAAACCAACTCCGAGCATGAGAAGTGAGGTTGTGCCAAAAACTGACAAACGGAGATAAGACAGAATAGGGAAAAGGACGAAATAACGCATAGTGTCGAAAAACGAAAAATGTAAAAATTACTCGGTCCTTAAAGGAAGTTGTCAATCCATAGAAAAGAGTCTCAAGAACCAATTCTGAGCACTCGAGATGACACTAAGAGACACGAAACAGAGCTCAGAAAAGAAAATTAAACGAAAAAAATTCATTCGTAAAATTTCAAGAAAAAGGAAAGGAAGGCAAATAACCAGGTCATTACAACCTACCCTCCTTAAAGGAATTTCATCCCCGAAATTAGGAACATACCAGAGAGAACAAAATAATAACCGAATAAAAGGTCAAATCAAATGATAGCTCACAATGCACTGGAGGACAAATCCTAAAGTCTAAAGATCAACTGAAGGAACGTGAAACCATAAACTGAGACAACACCTCATACGAATTGGCATGTTAACTAAACGTCAACCACCGAGAGAATCCCAAGACAAAGGAATGTTGAATCTCGATGGAAGGAGAGAGTGACAAGGCAGTACGAACAGCAACCAGATCCCGCCCACACTTACTCGTCAGCAAGGTAGCATGACGGCATAAGGCACTAGTCCATAACATACCCCAAACCAGGTCAACTCTAAGAAAACTTTTGATACGGATGACATCAATGTTAGAATGATCATTACCAAAAGCACTACGAGAACCAGGCATCTGTGGGAGTGGGGTATGGTCCAACAATGTCTGGCCAGACCATCTTGGCCAATCCCAAAACTCTAACAACAATGCCCTAGGCACCGCTATGCTTAAGGCCTTAGATTTAGAAGCCACAAAGGAAAAGGAAATGAAACGGTGTCTCCCTGGCACACCTCTCACTCCACTAAACAAGGATTGCGATTCCACGCTCACATGAGCCTTACTCGCATTAACAAAACAGACAAGAAGGTTCTCGACATGGGTCCTTACAGAATGAATTTCTCCTATCCAAGGAAGAAACATGTGAAACAAGAAGGCATCCAAGTGAAACGACAGATCCTAAGAGACACTGTCAAAACCAGATATAAAGAAGTAGCTAGCATGCAACATAGCAATGGACTATCTACTCAAGGTGCCACATAAGCAAACATGTCAAACAAAGATGCTTTTAAACACATAAGCATATAAGTACAGAAAACATGTCATCACACCGAGCATGTTTTCAAACAAAGCACGTAAACATGTTATAATACCAAAACGTGTTATCATGAGTATATATACACATTATGCTTAACAAATAATAGATGTCTCAAAACACCTAAGCATGTGAACATGTTATCATACAAGACATGTTATCAAAGAAGCCATGTTATCAAGATATAAATGACACATCAAAGCAAAACAACTTGAGCATGATATGCGCCTAAAACCCGTCGTCTAAGGTACTCGAACCCGGACGCTCTGATACCACCTGTGACGACCCTGGTTTTTAGGCCAGCGTGTCCTGTGATGAACCGTAAGGATGATCCGGTAACGGATCCGAATGCGGAAGCGAAAACAGAAAACAAGACTCTAAGAAGTCAAAGTGACCTTCTATGAGGTCGTGGAACCGAACAAGAACTGCTGCGGAAGCAAAAGATCAAAAATATGACAAATAAGCCCCTAGGGGCAAAATAGTCATTTCTGAAAACTGTAGTTCGGGTGCCACCGAGCACACCGCTAGAAGGACAACAAAAAACTAATCAAGATGGACTTAAGAATCGCAAGATTCGGCGTCCGGATGAAGGAGAAACGGCATGATGAAGAAAAATGAGCACTTAAGGCGAAAAGGGTAAACTGGTAATTATCCAAGAAGAATTGGGTGCAACCGAGTACACCGTTGGAAAGAAAGCAAAAAATTAGTCAAGTTCAAAAAAAAATTCACTTGAATCGGAGTACGAACGAAGTTGAAAAGCCCAAAAGAAGAATTGACGTCACGGAGGCCCGACGAGGGGCCATGACAGCCCCATGCGCACGCCCATGCGCATGCCCATGCACGCCGCACACGCGCGGGGTGCACAAATGGCTGGCAGCAACCCATAAAGCTGCTGTGTGGTTTCTTTTTTCAGAAAAATCTGGAACAGAGGCTGAATTTGGGGGCCTAGATGAACTTTTTTGCAAAAACACAAAGAAGAAACCCCCCTCAACATTGAGTTTGCTACATGACTCGCGAGAGAATTAAAAAAAACCTCATTGTAAAATGCCCTCCCAAGAAATCAGGTCCAGAGGGTCGAAAAAACTGCTAAATTGAAAAACTGAGAGCTGAACTTCGTAAGCGATTTTCGATATCAAGACGACATTTTCTAGAAAAACACGGAAAAGAAAAACCCCTAAAATCATGTTTTCTATTCAACCATGTTGAAAGAAGAAAATAAAACCACCGTGAAAAGTCTAAAATGCCCCTAGATCAGAATATGCAAAAAAATTGTAAAATGAATTCACAAGAGGCTCAAAACACAAACAATAAGGTTTTGCCCGGAAACGACCATTCACGCAAACGTAACTTACCTATTTGGATGTGCTACAATGGTCAATGACTTAAAAATACTACCGATACAAAATCCGACCCCCCAACGGGCAAAAAGGCAAAAATAGAACTTGGAATGAAAACTTGGAATCCAAAAATACAAAGCGGGATCAAATGACCATTTGGCCCTTGGCCACACTTCAAACATGATTTATGAGACCTTATGAAAGAATAAGAATAGAATTCCCACACCCGATGCAACCATGGTGAAGCAATGACTTGTGATTTTTTCAAGATTTTCACAATATTTCATGAAGTTAAAAAGTACATAGAATACAATATAATGGTCATTGGCCTCCGGCCTCATCTCATACATATCAAATACATTGAAAGGAGTGTACTTAAGTACACATTACATACATGGAATCAAATATACATATTTTGACATATAAGTCTACAAAATGACATTTCATGCTAACATTTGCATGAAATGGAAACTTGAAAGCTACACGACATCCAAGGAATGCTAGGCGTCACGAACCAAGTCTTCGTACTTGAAATATGCCACAGTATCGTAGGGGTGACTAACATAAAGCTACTCGTAGGAGATGAGCATGCATCGACCTAGCATTTTACAAATTTATGACCTTAAGGTGAAACATGTTAAAGGGGTTGTACACACAAATTTTGTAAGTTTGCAATAGAAACAAAATATGGAGCAAAATAGAATTTTATTAATTTATAAATGTGGAGTACAGTCCTTTGTAATATCTTTTACAAAAAAAGAATGGTCCTCTGATTCGATCTCCTTGTTTTTGGTTGGTTGGATCCAAGGGCTGCACGAGCTTGTTCTTGAATCACTATGGAATTTGATGAAGAACGGCACGTTGTTGGATGTGCTTGATGTTCTTCGCTTTTGGGTTTCGATTCTGAATTTGTGTCTGAATTCTGAGTCTCTAGATTTCTGAGTCTCTGAACTTCTGAATTCTGAATTTGTGTCTGAATTTGTAGACTTCTGAATTCTGAATCCTCTCCCTTTTTTTCTTCCTCTAAGCCTCTATTTATAGGCTTCTTGGATTAATAGGATGATGACACGTGTCATCTCCTGATAAGGATAAAACTATAACTGGGCCGGGCCGGTTATATTGTGATAATTATCCTTAAAGATAATTATTCAAAATATATTTTATTAGGAATAATTATCGTTTCATTTAATTATCTGGGCTGGGCTAATTAAATAATTTAAGTGGACCAAGCCTGGTAAATTAAATAATTTATTTAAACATTCGGCCTATATTTAATGGGTCCATTCGTTAAAACCAAAGCCCACTAAATTTTAGTGTCTACAAATTGCCCCCACTTCAAGTCCCAATTTTGACAAGACTTGTCTCTTTTTCCAAGTGGGACTTGAAGTTTCTTTTTTTTCTTTTTTTCTTTTTTTTTTCCATCTTAGTTGTACTTTCCTATTTAAATTGAATTGTCCAAATCCCAATATAACTTGGAGGTATCTTGTTGCCTATCTATACCCTTAATATTTTAGGGTTTGATATCAATTCCAAAAATCTCTGAAGACTTGTCAGATCACAAATAATTAGTACGTGTGTTTCTTCTTCTTCTTCTTCTTCTTCTTTTTTTTTTTTTTTTCTTCTCTCTCTTCTCTTCTCTTCTCCACGCTGGCTGGAGCTTTTTTTTTTTTTTTTTTTTTTTCACGCATGTAGGAGAAAATTTATTTATTTATTTTATTTATTTTTTTTTCTCTCTCTCTCTCTCCACGCATGTAGGAGAAATTTTTTTTTTCTCTCCACGCATGAACATATATATATATATATATATATATATATATATATATTTTCTCTCTCCAAGCACGCTGGAGAACACCTTTTTTTTTTTTTTTTTTTTTTTTTTTTCACGCATACTGGAGCAAATTTTTTTTTTTTTTTTTCTAACCCCTTTTTTTGTCTTTGCAGGGCTTGATTGGGTATAACAACTTGATTTGTGTCAACCGTAGCAGAAATTGAATCCTCTTTCTAGGCAACACCGATTTGAGCTTTGGTATCCATCATGGTGGTGTTCAAGTGTTTCGCAAAGCAAAAGCTGATTATCTTAGAGAGCAAAAATAGTCAACGAGTCCAAGGAACGACATTAAGTGTATATGACTCACTTTTTGGTCGCAATGCTATTCAAGTGCCTGATTCTAACAATAAACATTGTTCATCTCATTGGACATGCACGGCCACATGCGAACTCACCGACTTTGGTCCTGATCAGATTAATGAAGAATCTATTATCTCTAAAGCCTTGATACTAAATTCTTCACTTCATGAGAGAGTTGTTGAAGAAAACCAGTTTTCACTATTGGGTCTTAATATTCAGGCGAAGGAAATATCATGGAGTATTCCCTATAAACTTCCTGCTGAATTGCTATACACCGAACTATATTGGGAGTGGTTAGAAGATGTTTTGGCGCGTTTCCACGACTTTCTATCAAAACAACAACTATATGGTGCTTTATTCGCCTCCCTATTTTCCTATGATCATCATGAAGATGTATTCAAAGCATTCCTTGAATGTTGGTGCCCAACCACTAATACACTTCATTGTTCTATTGGCGAGCTATCAATTTCTCTTCGAGATCTATATATGCTAGGTGGTCTCCCTCACCAAGGAACAATTTATGATGAAGTTATTCTTTGTGCAGATGAACTATCAAGAGCTAGCAACAACAAAAATTCTATCCCTTTGAGTTGTCAACACCTATTTTTGGCCTTCCACAGACTTTCCAAGAAGTATAAAGGAGATCAGAATGTGAAGATATCTGACTGGATTAATTTTTGGTTTAAAGGTGCATCAAGACATGCCAAACCTTCAAAGAAATCAACAAAAAATAAAGTTCACCGCCCTATGAGGACTCAAAATTCGTCTGGTGTGATCCCTCCTGTCCGGTCGATGTCCACCAAAGAGAAAGAAGTATTTATCAACCTTGGTGTAGACGAAACATCGAGAGACACCACTTATCTAGCTGCTTTTTTAGCCTGTTGGCTCTGCAAATTTGCCTTACCTGCACACCCTGGCAACATAATTCGTCTTGGAACTTTCAAGGTCATAAGCATGTTAGCAGATGGCTGCAACATTTGTCTTTCCATCCCAATTCTGGCCAGTATTTACAGAGGCTTGAACGAGATTGTTTCCTCACCAGATCCTGGAAGCTGCTCTGCGATATTTCCTATTCACTATGTATTCGGATGGTTGAGTGAATATTTCAGAACTAATTTCACCATTCCTAATACCAACTATTGGCCTAGAATGACATTATATGCAGGCGAAGGAGGAGCAAGATACTTTGACCATTTTGAAGCCCAAAGTTTATTCAGATCATGTAAAGGAATAAACTTAACTCGAACGGCTAAAAGATCTTCAAAAGAGCGACTTATTGTAGATAATGGCGAGATGATAAAGGCTGACTTTGACACCCTAATCAATCTTCGATCATATTATTTGACATTGCGCCAAAATGACCGTCTTATCATTGAGCCGTATAGTCCACACAGATTTAGCCGACAATTTGGGTACCATCAAGATATTCCTAGAAAATTAAAAAATGACTTTCGTACTTGCACCTTAGAGGAATTTTTAAAGCATTGGAACTCATCCGTTCATTATTCTTCTGGTTGTGATGCGTTGCTTCCTTCAACCTTAAGCCACCAAAAATCCTCAGTTACCAGAGCATATGCCAAATGGTGGTCCAGCGTATATATTGATCCATTTACACAGAAAGAAACTACCTCAAAGCAATCTAAACACACGATTTCCCCACCAGAGAAACCAACTAAAATCAGGAAGGTTTTAATTAAGGGGCTGAAGTCAAATCTCCCATCTAAGCCAGTGCCAAAGTTAACTATCAAATCTCATAATGATTGTGACGTTGTTGGAGGATCTAGTAGCCATCACCAAACAGCAGAAGATGTCCCACCACTAATCAATAACCGTCGCCGTCGTCAGTTGTCAATGGAGTTAGATAAGGATGTGAAAGCTTATGATGAGGATCGTAACTGGAAGCATATCACCGACAAAGTGAGACGTGATTCAGTACAGGAATGTGTTGCCACTTCTCTTGATCAAATTTTTACTGGGGTACCTAGCAGTTCACAACCTATACAGGTAACTGTTATTATATATATATATATATATATATATATATATATTTTTTTTTTTTTTTGTTTTTTGTACTGCAAATTACTATTATTTATTATTATTTGTTTAATAGATAAAAGACAGTAAGGGATTTCTTGGGGAAGATGTCGTCATTGTTGCTAACCCAACATGTAGTGAAGAATCTATTTATGGACCGTCTGCCTTAGAGTTGGCCATTGCGATAGGAAAAGGTACAGAGATTTCACTACAAAGAAGCAGAGTTAGTCAACACTCAGATGTTTTGGGGGTTGCTGAAGTGACTAGTCAAGCTATGGAGGTGGTTGAAAATATTGGTAAAAATCATGTAGTTATCCCTTCTTTGATTTTAAGAGAACAGGGTCCACCCTTACATCGTGTTGCCCCTTCTGAAATGTCAATTTTCAATGCGGAAGAGATCGTTCTTGATGTTCATCGTCGTGCTGCTTTATTCTTTATTGATTTCATAAAGAATATCATACGCGATACTCCTACCGATAAAATACCGTCTCGAGCACCTAAACTTCAAACACTTTATGAAGGACTCGCAAAACTCCCTAGAGACCATTCAGCTTTGAAGAGGCGAATTGACTCATATACCAATAATGCGGCCAATTATATTGCTACATCTTCTTCATATGCCTGTATGATGACTTCAGACTCTCAATCCCAACGATTGGCCAGTATTGATGCACAGCTCACCAACGCTAGGTCTATAGAAGATGATGGTGCTAAGCGTATAGAATCACTTTAATCTAGTTTGAGTGAAGCTGAATTTAAAGAAACTAGATTAGTGAAAGAATTGCAAGAAGCCAGGGAAGAGACTCAAGGGCTTAAAGTCCTCATATCGACAACGGATGCACAGTTATCTCAGAAGAAGGAAGCCATCACCAAACTTTGGGAAGATCGAAAATCAATAGAAGAAGCTAACGTCATCTCGAATCGCGATCTTGAAGTAGTGAAGCAACTGGAAGAGATATTATGGCAAGAACGTGACGAAATTATCGCTATGGAATTTTAGTATTGATCATCATTTTTTTCCAAAAAAAGTTATAACTTTGAACTTTAGCAATAAAACAAATGATTTATTATCTCCATTTTATTTATAAAGATGTTATCATTATTTATTTGTTTCACCGTTCATAGTTTATACTCTTGCGGGCCAGGAGTTTATAAAGAATTTTTTTTTTTTTTTTTTTTTGGGCGCACTGAACTTAGAATAAAAGTCTAAGCTGCCTACGTACCCTCAAAAGAGGGATCAAGTCATCACGTAGTTCAATAGAGATAAGGGTTTTTTTTTTTTTTTTTTTTTTTTTTTTTTTTTTTTTTTTTTGCAATCACAGTTTTAACTCATGTAGGCCAAGAGCATAGTGCAGTTTAAGCTCGTACGATCAGGAGCATTGCCTTCATGGGTAGTAGCGCTTCAGGAATTTGCCATTAATGGGCCCCACTCTTACTCCGTCTTCATCAATAACGAGATATGCGCCGTTAGTATAAACTTCGCGAATAACATACGGTCCATCCCATTTGGATACAAATTTATTTCCCTTGCGATTTATGACAATCGGTCTACGAACAGCTAATACTAAGTCTCGAACTTGAAATGACCGAGGTCGAACTCTCTTATTGAATGCTTTAGAAAGTCGAGCTTGATAACATTCTAGCTGTTGTTGAGCTTCTAATCTCTTTCCATCCAATGCTTCCAGTTCTTGAAGACGTAAGATGGCATTTTCTTCACTTGTAAGACCTTCTTGTATGGCTATCCTTAATGAAGGGATTTGTTGTTCCAATGGAAGAATTGCTTCTACCCCATAGACCAGAGAATATGGAGTTGCTTGAGTAGGTGTCCGATGTGTAGTGCGGTATGCCCATAATGCTTCTTCCATTCGCTCATGCCAATCTCGCTTTGTTTGGTTGACTACTTTCTTCAATAGCTCACATAGAGTCTTATTAAATGCTTCTGCGAGACCATTTGTAGGGGTATTGTACATGGAGGATTTAGGTTATTTGAATCCAAATTTCTCACAAAGGTCAGTTACCCAACTGTTTTTAAAATTCGTCCCGTTATCAGTGATGATGTATCGAGGGACACCATATCGATAAATAATGTTGGACTTGATGAAGTCAACCACTGTTTCCTTTTTCACATGTTTATAGGGTGCAGCTTCCGCCCATTTTGAAAAATAATCAATTGCAGCCAAGATATACAAGTGGCCTTTTGAAGACTTTTCTAAAGGACCAACTACATCTAATCCCCATGCATCGAACGGCCATGACGTCACAGTAGGGTGTAATGGTTCCGGTGGTTGGTGTATAAAGTTGGCATAGAATTGATAGGCTTAACACCTTTTTGCATACTCCAAGCAATCTTTAACCATGGTGGGCCAATAATAACCCATTCTTTTGACGCGAAAGTGCAGCTTTGGACCAGATTGATGAGCTCCACAAATCCCAGAATGTGCCTCCTTCATTGCATGTGTTGCTTCATCATTTCCAAGGCAGCGAAGGAAAAGGCCCTCATAGGAACGCCTATATAATGTATCGTTGTAATAGATGAAACGAGGTGCTTGCCTTCGTATTTCAGTCATATGGCGTAGGTCTTCGGGAAGCTTTCTATGTTCCAGATAATCAATGATAGGGATTCTCCAGTCTTCTTCCTCTTGTGTCCAACAAGAAATCACATTACTTTCTTCAAATTTATCCTCCAAGACTTGTGGCAAGACCCATCTTTGACATACAAGAACATCAACCAGGTCTTCATCAGTTAACGCCAATGTTGTAGCCAAATTTGCCAAAGCATCAGCTATCCGATTTTTTTTTCTTGGAATGTGCTCTAGTATGACGCTATCAAATCGTTCCAACAAATGAGAGGCGTAACGATGGTATGGTACTAGATCATCTTTCTTAACCTCATATTCTTTAAGAAGTTGGTTGATCACCAACTTAGAGTCTCCATATATTTTGAGGTCCGTGATGTTCATCTCATTCGCCATTTGAAAGCCGATAATTAAGGCTTGATACTCAGCTACATTATTTGAGCAGTTTTCAGCAAGTGCAAAAGAGTATGGAATGACATGTCTCTTTGGAGAAACAAAAACTACACCTACTCCAGCCCCATCTGATCATGCTGCCCCATCGAAAAACATCATCCATGGAGGGAGGATGTCCACAAGGAAGACTTCTTCATCAGGAAAATCTTTAGAAATTTCCCAATTGGCTGGAATAGGATGGTCAGCTAAGAAATCAGCTAAGACTTGTCCTTTTACTGCTTTTCGTGGGACATAAATAATTTCAAATTCGTTGAACAAAATTGACCACCTCGTTAATCGTCCGAAAGGACCGGCTTAGACATGACATATTTGAGAGGATCTGCCCTTGCAACAAGATGTATCGTATGAGCCAAGAAATAATGCCTCAATTTCTTAGAAGCGAAGACAAGTGCGAGGCATGTTTTTTCAATTGGAGGATAATTTCACTCCGTCTGGGTGAGTCTGCGACTTAAATAATACAATGTCTTCTCTTTATGTTCTTCATTATTCTGAGCAAGTAAGGCACCCAGCGATTCTTCTTGCGCAGCAATGTAAAGTATGAGTGGCTTTCCAGGTACCGGTGCTCCCAATACCGGAGAATTGAGAAGGTACTTTTTGATGCTATCAAAAGCATTTTGGCATGATTGGTCCCAATTAAATGGAACATCTTTTTTTAGGAGTCGGTTAAAAGGCTGACAACGACCCGCTAAATTTAAGATGAATCGACGAATGAATGCAAGTTGACCTTGTAAACTTCTAAGTTCACGTAAATTCTTTGGTGGCGGCATCTTTTAAATGGCCTCAATTTTATTAGGATCAATCTCAATACTACGATGACGTACGACGTATCCAAGGAATTTCCCTGAAGTCACACCAAATGCATATTTAAGGGGATTCATCTTAAGTTGATATTTTCGAAGGCGATTAAAGACAGTACGTAAATCCTGTAAATGATTTCTTCGTTCTTTTGTCTTAACCACCAAGTCATCAACATAACATTCAACAATCTTGTGGAGTATGTCGTCGAAGATCCTTTGCATAGCGCGCTGGTATGTTGCTCCCGCATTTTTTAGTCCAAAGGGCATAACTTTGTAACAATATATGCCTTTAGGAGTGCGAAAGGCAGATAACTCCTTGTCCCTTAGAGTCATTCTTATCTGATTGTACCCAGAGTAACAATCCAGTGGTTGCATCTACAGTGAGCTCAGGGATGGGAAGAGGAAAATCATCTTTTGGGCATGCCTCATTCAAATCACGAAAGTCCACACAGATTCGAATCTATCCATTTTTCTTCTTCACTAGAACAATGCTCGAAATCCATGTTGGATATTTGACCTCACGGATAAACCCTACTTCAATCAATTTGTTGAGTTCTTCCTCTATCCTTGGAACTAGCTCTGGACGGAAGAAACGTTGAGACTGCTTAATCGGACGTGTCCCACGTTTGACAGCGAGATTGTGCACTGCAATTTTAAGATCAAGACCGGGCATCTTTTTGTATGTCCAAGCAAAGACATCCTTGTACTCAGACAATAATTGAAAGTAATCATTTTCTTCTGAGGGGTTTAGGAATGCACTAATAAAAACTGGTTTGGGTTGATCGTCAGTTCCTAAGTTGATTTCTTTGAGTTGATCAACAGTAGCCTGCCCCCCGTCTTCTAGTGTTGGTGGAGCTTTCTCGATATCATCTGGTTGTTCACAGTCAGGTTCCTCTTCAACAGTGATGTGGTATGAAGTAACACAAGATGATTCGCCAGTGCCTTCTATTCTATCTACTTCTGCTAATTGATTAGTAAATACAATGATTCGCCTTTGAGCTTTCAATGTAACATCATTGGTGACATCTATCTCTGTCTTACGTTTCATTCGTGAAGGCACTAGGCTCTGAACCTCACTATTATTCACCACGTCGATGTTAGCTTCTTCTGACTTCACAATCTTGCTATTTTTTAGTGGTGCATCATGGATAGTACCAATTCGAGAAAATACTGACTTTTGAGATTGAGGTTGTGCAGATTTTCTTCCTTGGTCATGAAAGCTCATTCTGTTAAAAACAGAGTTACGAGGCAAATTGCTGATATGAGAACTTGAAACATTTGATTCTCGGCTTGACAACCTGTTGAATACAGATGTTCGATCGCATGGAGCTCTTATACGGTTAAAGACTGATTTTTGATGCCCAGTCTGCTGATCTTGTTCATCTTCAACTTCTTCAAACCCAATGTATGAGATGCTTGACTTCTTATCCCTCTTTGTGATTTGAAGTCGAAGTGGCTCAGAAGCTACGAAACCGAGACCAGATTTAGGTGAAATGATTTTATGCCCTTGATCTTTCAACTTCTTCTGTGTCTCATTGAGGCCGTGCACCTTCTTACTGGTGACCTCAGCATTCAGTTTTCCAAGGCTTACAGGATTTGTAAAATCATACCCCGACTTAGCCAAGAGTTGGTATGCTTTAGGATCGAATCGTTCATCGGTCCTTTGTTTTGGAAGTGATAAATGATCAACCATAGATTGAGAAGGCTGCACGAACCCTTTTAATGGAGATTTGGAAGGTGAAGACTTCTGAATTTTAGGGAGAGGAAGAGTTAATTCTCCTTTAAGCTTTTGCATATCTTCTTTTTCCTTGGTTTGTGACATCTTTAATTTAAATTCCTTAGTTTCAATTATCTCAATAACAGGTGCCTGCCCTTCTTGTCGCTGAGATTTTGGAACATACTTTAAAATAGGTTTTGTCCGATGTGCTTTTATCGAGACCCCTCGCGTTTTAGCTACCTTTACAATGTTTGTCACGGAAACGTCTAGTGGATCACTTAATGCTTCTTTTACTTTTGTAGATTGAATCTCTTGTGTAGACGGAAGGCTTGGGATGGGCACTTCCGAAGGTGTATCATGATCGATATAGAACTTGGCATCGGCAAAATGAGATTTTGCCTCTGTAAATGGCTTATGATCCGCCACAACCATTTGTACGCCATTTTTGTAGAATTTGAAGCACTGATGAAGAGTGGATGGAATGACGCCATTACTATGCATCCAAGGCCTTCCCAACAACAAATTGTAGGATGTCTTTGCATCAATCACATGGAATAAGGTTTCTGTTTGGAGCTCGCCAATAGTTAGCTTTGCCCGAATCATGCCAATAGCTCTCTGTCCTCCTTGGTTAAAATCTTGAATAATAAGACGGCTACGCGATAACTCGTCAATTGTGATGCCAAGATTTTTCATCGTAAATTTTGGCATTAGATTCACCGCCGAGCCACCATCAACAAGAATATGAGTAACTCTTCGTTCTTTTATGTAACCGGAGACGAAGAGAGGACAATTGTGCGGCTTCGAACCCAACTGAAGATCCTCGTCCGTGAAAACAATTGGTGCACAACATGACTCAAACGTACCTCTGACCACTTCATCATCATCAGATTTTTCAATGATGGCTGTATTATGGTTCTCTACAGTCTGGACTTCATCTCGATCCTCGTTCTTCTCATCATTAAGGCTTGTTTTCTTAGTTGAAACCATGTAAGTTGTTACAACTTCGTCATTTAGGTATCCTTTTGGAAAGAACTCTTGCAAAGTAATAGGCTTCTGACTCTTTTTGCTTATAGAGGTGTGTTTAGTTGATTGTGTCTTCTTGACCCATTTTCTGTTATGGCCAGACTGTTTATGGTGATATTGGGGTTTCTTCTTCCTTTGCCCTCCGTCAGAATAATTAGTCTGAAAAATATCAGCTTGTTGCTTCCGTGGTTTCTTTCTTGTCACCAGAGTCCATCCTTCTTCATCATCCTGAGGAAAAACCCTTCCAAATGTTGAAATGTCACGTACACTCCCTTGGCCAATATAGATTGGGATTGGTTCCAGTGAACCAAACTGGATAGTTGTGCAAGATACCTCCGAAGTTAAAGGTTGAGAATGAGCACTCCCCACGACAGAGGTTGTCAAAGTAGCAGTAGTACGATCTGAAGTTACAACTTCGTCTGTATCTAACAAGATTTTTCCTTGTTTTGCCAGATTCATCACCACCTCCTTGAAGATAAAACACTTCTCAATTGGATGGCTGATAATGCGATGATATTTGCAGTATTTTGGATCATTGATACGTCCCATCTCTGGAGGATGTTTGCATTCAGGGAGTTCTATAACTTTACTTTCAAGTAAACATTCCAAGATGCCAGGAACATCGGAATCGGGGAAGGGGTATTCTTTCTTCTCTAACTCCTTTAGTGTAGGACGCTGTCTCTCCCTCTCTTGAAACTGGCAAGGCTTTTTATCATCCTTCTTGTCATCTTTAACAGATATCTTGATTGGGGTGGTTGAGATAGCCATTGAATCTTTAGCCGCATTTTTTGATGACTTGTCGCCCTTCTTCCAGTCCTTCTTATCTTTGCGTGGTTCTATAGTCATGGGACTTTTGCCGTCATGGGATTTCATACTGATCTCCATGTCATGGGCACGCGTAGCCAATTCCTCAAATGTGCGAGGTTTTATGCCTTGCAGAATGTAGAGCAGGCCCCAATGCATTCCCTGCATACACATCTCCACAGCAGATAATTCTGACAAACGGTTCTTGCAGTCAAGACTGAGGGCTCTCCACCGATTAATGTAGTCGATTACAGGCTCATCCTTCCATTGTTTCGTGTTAGTCAACTCTATCATACTAACAGTACGACGAGTGCTATAGAACCTGTTCAAGAATTCTCGTTCCATCTGGTCCCAACTATCAATTGATTCTGACTTTAGGTCAGTGTACCACTTAAACGCATTTTCTTTAAGGGACCGGACAAACTGTTTGACAAGTCTCGACAAAATGGGCAATGTGTTGCTTGGGGTTACCTTTTCCGTCAAATTGCTGAATCTTCGAAGGTTGTTATCCTACATGCATTCTCATACTGTCGATTCTCCTTGTATAGGGCTTTGAGTACATGAGAGTGCTATGTAAGACACCACCATATTGAGCTCGGATTGTATTCGTTATCATATCTTGCAATTATTCGACAGATAATGAAGAGACTGGAGAAGAGGTATGATTGGTTTGACCAGTCGCCTGTTCCATCCCCGGTGTCTGGTTTTGACTGATCGCTTGTTCTGTCACTGGCGTCTGTTTGGGATTCTCCCTGTGAGTACCTTGTGCTGTAGAATTAGGATTCTCCGTTAGTATTGCTGTGGAAGATGTAGGTTTCCCAGACGGTGGTGGTGTGAAAGTTGCACGATTCCCCGATGGCATTGGTGTTTCACCGAAGGTTTGAACTTCCAATTTATTCATTAGTGTAGCGATTTGCAAGTCCTTTTCTTCAATAGTCTTTGTGAGGTTCTCAATGGAATGAGCCATAGTTGCTAGTTGTTCCTCCATCGTAGCAGCTCTAGTCATCATAACAGCAACCACATCTGAGTATGATAGGCCTTGAGAATCCACGTTCCTTGAAGTGATTGATTGTTCCGAAGTCTGACGTGGTGACTCCGGGGGTGAACCGACACTAGAGTGAGCATCATAGATAGAACGAAGTGAATCTGGTGGTGGAGCCTCCTCTGGAACAATGTCAAGGTTTTTGACATGTTGAGTTTTCACGTTCGCCGGTGTTGCAGGATTAGTTTTCACCACATCTTGCTGAAGTTTGAATGACGCCATCGCCTGGGACTTGCTACGTGTCACAGGGCCCGTCAGGATACTTCCATCACTTAATTTGGTCTTCGTGCCACTTTTCATGGTGGCTTTAGCGTCGACCTTTGCAATAGCGATGTTCTTTTGGGCTTTCTTGTCTGTCTGAATCTTAGGGGGAGCCATAGAATCTGATAGAGAAGAAACTTGATGGTAGGAGAAAGAGATGAGAGGCAAAGGTAGTCCCACCGGGCGTGCCACAAATTTGTACACACAAATTTTATAAGTCTACAATAGAAACAAAATATGGAGCAAAATAGAATTTTATTAATTTATGAATGTGGAGTACAGTCCTTTGTAATATCTTTTACAAAAAAAGAATGGTCCTCTGATTCGATCTCCTTGTTTTGGTTGGTTGGATCCAAGGGCTGCACGAGATTGTTCTTGAATCACTGTGGAATTTGATGAAGAACGGCACGTTGTTGGATGTGCTTGATGTTCTTCGCTTTTGGGTTTCGATTCTGAATTTGTGTCTAAATTCTGAGTCTCTGAACTTCTGAATTCTGAATTTGTGTCTGAATTTGTAGACTTCTGAATTCTGAATCCTCTCCCTTTTTTTCTTCCTCCAAGCCTCTATTTATAGGCTTCTTGGATTAATAGGATGATGACACGTGTCATCTCCTGATAAGGATAAAACTATAACTGGGCCGGGCCGGTTATATTGTGATAATTATCTTTAAAGATAATTTTTCAAAATATATTTTATTAGGAATAATTATCGTTTCATTTAATTATCTGGGCTAGGCTAATTAAATAATTTAAGTGGACCAAGCCTGGTAAATTAAATAATTTATTTAAACATGAGGCCTATATTTAATGGGTCCATTCGTTAAAACCAAAGCCCACTAAATTTTAGTGTCTACAGGGGTTCATACCACCTAACGTCTATATCAAAATGAGACTCAGGGAGCATCCTAAGCTACCTTAGAGTGTTTCTAGCATAAATCACTTCATCCATGCATTTCAGCAACATAGAAACATGTTATACAAAGCAACAAGAATCATGATATAATACATAAATAAGACAAATCAAAGTTGGAGTAATCTGATTAATACAACGAGCTTGTAGTTATCACGGGTTACATTATCAATGTAATTGAACAAAGTCTAGAGGAATCTATACAATATGACAAAAGCATATTTGAATACAAGTTAACAAAAATTACAATATCCACGCAATTCAACATTAAAAGAGCATGTTATACAATGCAACAAGATATAAGTTCTCAAAACCATCAACTTAGAATCTAAAGCACAAAATAACCGTAGTGGGTCTTGCCACCTAACATCTACGTTCTAAATGAATCAATAGGATCATTTCTAAGCTATGTTAGAACGACAAAACACAATTTTTAATATCGACGTATTTTAACCATCATTGGGACTTCCAATACAACACATAAAGCACAATTTCGCAAAGTTAACATCATGTAACTTAAAATGGAAAGACAAATAAGGAACAACAAGTTACAACATCATCTAGTTATCAACTTGAAAATAAAATGTGAAATCAAACAAAGTGGATACTTGGACGCCACGCTGGATCAGACCGACAACATAGTTACTTTAGGGTTACTAGCCCATGGGTAACCTCCCTATATGCACACTAGACTATATAGAGGGACTATCCCTCGTACGAGAACCACGTCCTAGCCATAGTCAAACAACGACATCCCAAAGTTTCCAAAATCAATAAGTTGTGCAACAACGCATATATCAACAGGAATATGCGAGAAAATCAACTATCTACCAAGCACAACCAAATTTGGAAACCTATACAATACATGCTCTAAATCCATAACTAATATAATATGATGAATGTCGAATCTTCAGTGTGCGATTCGTTACACGCTATGCATGAAAGATGTTAAATACGAAGTGTGCAAATCATTACACAAGGAAACAATATATTCAATAAGGAAAACATATTCTCATGAGTACAAACATAGCAACTATGTTATCTAATGTTCAAAACATAACCAAATGAATATACAACAAGTCTAAGTCCATGATTTGAATATAGAAACCACTTCTATAACACAACTAGATCACGGAGCAAATTGATAGAATTTAAATAGATAAATAAAATAAAATTCTCTAGATTCCGATTCAATTCCAATTAACCTCAATTTAATACATGTTGAAGGATATGGCAAGGGCATCACCTGTATCCATTCTAAAACTCAATTAGGTTGTTAGAACAACAAAGTAGAACTTTAATTAAATCATGCTAATTTAAATCCCAAGGTTCTAAAACAACTTCAGATAGTCCCAAATTAATATATACTAGTAACAAGTCATGGCTAATACAAACATCAAGTTAAAACCTTAATTAAGCTAATAGGACCACAAAATAGATTTAATTAATTCTTTTAATTAAAATCTCTAGATTTTCAAACTTAACCAAATGCTCTCAAATTAATCTATGTTGGAAAACATGCCAAGGACTAATGTAATATCACATTACAAGTTTATTTCATTCAATTTACGACCATGCGAATTAAACTTTCACTAAAGTTAAATATAAAACAAAAGTTGCAATTCTCATGCAATAAATCCCAATTTAATACATGTGAACAACCATACCAAAACTTAATTTTCTAGCATGCCACAATACAATTCCAAGTTGTATATCACCATGAGGATTAAATCTTAAACATGGAATTTAATTAAATAAAAGGTTTCAAAACCTAACCGAATATTCTAAATCAAATATATGTGTAGCTATATGGCATGTAAATCAAGATTATCAAGTCGAAATTCAAATAGAGTGAATAGTGCACTCGGGGCAAATTAATTAATTAAATTAATTAATAATTACTAATTTTAAAAACACCTCCAATTACTTTCAAATTCAACTATGTTGGAGAGCATGCTAAGGCCTAATTTAATATACTAACACATATTGATTTCAAGCTAGTTAAGGCCATGTGAATTAATCTTTCACCTAAGATAAATATTAAATAAAATCTTTAATACTTATTCAAATGTTCCAATTTTAATACATGACAATGAGCATATCAAGGGGCAATATAAAATCATGTTACATGTTTAAACCAAGTCATGAGCAACCGGGAAAATTAGATCCCGTACAAGAAAAATAAATAATAAAATCTATACATTTTATATTTAACCATGCAAACAAGTAGTATAAGCATCACAAGTATGCTATATAACAAGAATTTAAACCTATAACATCCCCTACCTCAATTTGAGATGAAAATCTCAAAAGCCATCAAAATGGAACGGCTCCGAATCCGACGAAAGTACTAGGTTTTGTCGGGAACAACGCCGTGAACATAACCCCCATGAAAGCCCCGTTAAAATCATAACTTGACCTTAAACCAAACTCAAAAAATGGTCAAAACTGAATTCTAATAAGGGGGAAAGGTAGAGCATGGCAAGGGGAACAACAAATGTTAAGGCCGAAGACTTTCCATCAAGGAAAAGTGAACCAAAAGAGGAGAGAGAAGATGGAAGCACCCCTTGGGCTGCCATGGGAGCTCCATGTCATGCATGAAGAGGGGAGAAGATGAAAAATGAAATACCTCACCCCCCTTTTATAGAAATCTCAAAAAGTGCCCCGAACGGGCCCCGCCGGGTTCGAAAAAGTAAAATTTGAGCATACGCGCTCAAATGGTAAAACTTTGTGAATGAAAAAGATTCAAAATGATAAAATATGAACAACAAAAGAAACGGCGTCAAAAACTGAGTCCGTAGCAGAAAGTTATGCCCAAAATAAGTTTGGCGAAAACTAGGGCCAGAAACTGGAAAACATCGACCAGGAGGAAATTCCAAGAGTACACAACTCGATGAAATGTGAAAATGAATCCCGTACGAGGATTCAGGCTCAAAATAAGACATTTTGCAATAACTTTCATTAATTACACAATGACCCCTACAAAAAGGGTTAACTGCGAAACTGCCCCAGAATGAAAATATCTTCCAAAAGATATTTTCTTAGATACCCCTGAATTAAAATATCTTCAAAAGATATTTACAAAAAATATCCCAAGAAATGAAAAAGATTTTAAAGAATTGTGCATCCATTCCCCTGTGGGCACCGGGAGCAACTAGAGTACTTTCTTGCAAAAGTTAGGATACGTATTTCGAGGAAACCACTCAAGATGAAGGCACGTGAAGTCAAAAACCAACTCCGAGCATGAGAAGTGAGGTTGTGCCAAAAACTGACAAACGGAGATAAGACAGAATAGGGAAAATGACGAAATAGCGCATAGTGTCAAAAAACGAAAAATGTGAAAATAACTCGGTCCTCAAAGGAAGTTGTCAATCCACGGAAAAGAGTCTTAGGAACCAATTCTGAGCACTCGAGATGACACTAAGCGACACGAAACAGAGCTCAGAAAAGAAAATTAAACGAAAAAAATTCATTCGTAAAATTTCAGGAAAAAGGAAAGGAAGGCAAATGACCGGGTCGTTACACCGGACCCCTCGTAAACTCAGTGTCTTTTATCTGTTCCTCGACGCCTTGATGTGAATACTCTCCATGCGTGACAACAATGATGCTAAATGCACTAAAAGAAAGAGGTTAACAATAACATAAGTTATTATGACCGAATGTAACTCACGCTATGAATGTATGAGACAAGAAGCTTGTCAATGTTTGCAACATACAGTCATACTAAAGCAGATAAGCATATACAACATGCTAAATAGATACTGAAAACTTCTAGGTACTTAAGCACATAAGCACATAGACATGTTATCAAACTAAGCACGTAAACATGTTATAATACTAAAACATGTTATCAAGGGTATGCTAATAAATCCAAGTACATCAACAAAAGCATGATATGCACCCAAAACCCATCGTCCGCTTTTTCCCGGTTTAAGCAAAAACTGATACTACCTCACTAAAATATGAATAACTCTCACTGTGATTTGAGTCTAAGAATGTTATAGGTACCATTGGAAAGCTGACACAAAATCCTTGAGTTTAGGCTCAAGAATTACCCTATTTGGATTAAAAATAAAGAAGTTATGACCCTTTGAAGTTGGAACATCAATGCTGAAACAAAATCTGGAAGGCTGTGTGTATGGGTGCTATTTTGATCGACTGAAATAGAGTTTTAGACGACCGAAACTCACAGAAACTTTTCTAAAAACATGTTTTTAAGGAGTGGCTACTTCGATAGACCGAAATAAGCCATCGGTTAACCAAAATGGCCCTAAAAAGTGTTTTTGGCTACTAGAATGTTTATTTTTACAAATAAAAAAGGCATCGGTCGACCAAAATGGTTTCGGTCGACCAAAACACCTCAAAACCTGCTGGAAGCTTTAATAAACATGTGAGATTTGAAATTGGACCTATGGAATTCATTTTACCCACATGCATAGGTCAAAATGGATTCTTTTTAAGGGAAATTAAGCATGTGAACATGTCAACAAGTATAATATGAATTATTTATACATAGAACAATGGCTCATGGCCTCATACACATCATTTACAAGAATCTCATATGCTAAACCTCCAAAGTTTGTTAAAATACATTCTTAAAGCAAAATATGGTACCAAATGTGTACATGTACTAAATTAAGCTTGCTTGGCCCTTGACCTCATTACACACACATCTAAAGAGTATCAAAGGTGCACTTAAGTGCACATTACATAACTTAAACAATTAATACAAGTTTTTATATAATACACCAAAAAGGATCAAGATATACGAACAAGTACATATTCAATGTCACCAAAAATACTCCAAGAATCCTGGCAAGTCTAAGAGTGTTATGCATCCCACAATAAAGCTTCTTTACCTGAAAAACACCCAGTAACTTCGGGGTGAGTAAACAAGTTTACTCGTATGGGATGAGCATGCATAAGTTCAACTTATTACAAGATTTACAATTCAATATAGTTTAGTCCATGCTATTAAAATGACGTTGGAACTTTTAACATAGCACAATAAGATGCAAATATCATAAGGTTATCAAGTTAGAAATTAAAGTGCGAAATCAACTAAAGTGGATACTTGGACATCACGCCGGATCAAACCGACACCATAGTTACTTTAGGGTTACTAGCCCATAGGTAACCTCCCTATGTGCGCACTAGACTTGCAGAGTGACAATCCCCGTACTAGAACCATGCCCTAGCCTTAGTCATAACAACGACATCCCAAGTTTCCAAAATCAACAATTTATGCAACAACATGTATGTATCAACATAACATATATACAATGTAAAACCATATACCATGCACAAACCAATTTTGGAAACACAATACATGCTCTAGTTCACAACTACAATGGCATGAAGAATATTGAATAATCATTATGCAATTTGTTACTCTTTATAACAATATCATTCAACAATAATAACATATTCTCACAAGTATGATATAGGCTTAAAATCATAACTTAAACATGCAATCAACATAGGATACATACTCAATCACTAACACAATAAGGGTATAAATTAATTAAATAAAACAATTAATTTCTCTAGATTTCATTTCTTATCCAAACATGCTCAATTTAATATATGTTGGAAAACCTATCATGGTCACTACATAAATCACTTCCAAACGTGATTTAAATCATAAGAACATAGTAATGTAAATTAATTAGATTAATTAATTAATTTCTCTAGATTTCAAAACAACCCTAAATGACTTCAAGTTAATATATGTTATGAATCAAGTCATGGCCTTTCCAAAAATCATGTCCTAGCTAAATTTCTTGCAAGATACTATTTGCTACTCACTTAAAATTTTGATTAGAGACATGTAATACATATGAACCATGTTATAAAGTGTATAAAACATCAAAACCCATAACTTAGAACACCCCCTACCTCACAAGAGGATTATTCCTCTTGAATCCAAGGGAAGCAAAGGAACTTGAAATTTTCCTTCTAGGGTTATGAAGAGGAAGATGAGGCAAGGCTTTTATATTCCAAGATCAATGATCTAAGGTGGGTGGAAGGAGGTCAAAAATGAAGTCAAAGCCTTAAACCAAGCTTGTCTTCAATGGTGGCTAGGTTAAGGTTCTTGAGAGGAAAGAGATGAATGATCTAAAAGATGAAAACCCTAAGTTAAATATGGTGGGATTCTCCACTCACTAGGTGCTCTTGCACTACATCTCACACACACACTTGCAAGACTTAATTTTATGCCTACACTTGTCACAAATCTAAGGCTCCTTCCTAGGCTTAATCCTAAGCCTACACTTATCAACCATCTAAGCCAACAAGTGGTCCAATCCTAGGCCAATAAATGGGTGAACTGCCACCCTCCATGTGCCAAGAAATTAAGGCCCTGTTTGGGGCATGTTCCATCTTGTTCTATGCCCTTCCCTATAGTGCAAATGGGCACTATTGAGGACACCAATTTGTTTGGTATGGGCTGTATTGTGTCCAACAGTGGTAGAACTATTGGGAAACGTGCAAGTTTTCAAAACTTTTGAGGGATTTGCAATTATAGATCTTGATTCATCATATAGAGACAAGTTTTATGCAAAGATAAATAAAAGATGATGCATAATTCAATAAACAGATTGAATACTTACATCAAAGGTCTGAGTAAACCTTTTGAACTTTCCTCTAAAGTGAATGTTCTCACTTATTGTAGATCCCTTTAGCAAGATCATTTCTCCTTCTTTTTGATTATTATCTTCTCTTTAGGAATCACCAATACGCCTTGATGAATGACTTTAGAATCTAGGCTGGTGGTAGCCTTCTTTAGAAGAGAAAACCAAACCCTAAAATCTAGAGAGAGAAAGTATATTCCTTTTTCTTGTTCTCCAAATCACACCAAAAATATACATGAACTCATGTATATATAGGCAAAATAAAAATAAGAATAAGGAAACAATAAATCATTCTCCATCTCTAAGTCAACTTTCTCAATTTTAACTGACTCCAATATCAACTTGGGCTATTGGTGAGAATCCTTTTGGGCTTACTATTTTCTTGGCTCCTATAAATTAATAATTGGTCCGGTCCATTAAACCATGGACCCAATTTAATTAATTCATAAATTAATTTCTACTCCACTAAAAGAAATTAATTGCACTCCAATTAAATAGTAAATAACCTCTAAGTCAATGTTGCACTTTGACCCCTCTATGCTTAATTATTTATCGGATAATTAAAGTCATCAATCAGACAACATAATTAATATAATTATTTTGTTACCTTTGATTATTTCCGGCTCGATCACAATAAAATATTTATTTGACAAAAAATAATAATAATTTATTAAATAAATATATATAGAAAACATTTGTCTAAAACATACGAAGGGCTTCGAATTTAATTTGTGATCAACCATAATCAAAACAAAATAAATACAAATAGCACTGATGCAAATATTGAGAATATAGACCTCTAATTATTAATTACATAACTACCCAAAGTGTTGATCTAAGGATCCCAAGGTATCCGCCGAACAAATCAAAGTAATTATTAATTAATAAAAGAGTCTATACTTCTCTCATGCTTGAGAGTCAAAAACCATGACTGTGATAGAGAGCAATTGCATACGACAGCTCTCGCAATATATCTCAATCTATCGTGGACTCGGTTTAAGTCTTAACTAATTAAATGTCTATCCATAATTACCGACTTTAAACCATTTATGATTACTAATTTATAACATAGTATTAATTGCCATTACATACATATAAATATATTTTGTAATCAAGTGGACACAATCAATTCCATAATGAATCGAACAAATAATACATTCCATTCACCAATTGTATAATGCTTTAATAATAATATCCAGATAAGGAACCATGACTTTTACAATCCAAAATTAGAATTTGCTATGCTAGGGCACACATATCCTAACAGCTCCCACTTGCACTTATAGCCAATTCGAATCACATCTAACTTCCATGTTCTCCATATGACGATCAAACATCTTGATCGGTAAAGCCTTTGTGAATGGATCAGCAAGGTTATATTCCGATGCAATCTTGGCCACAAGTATATCTCCTCGCTTTACTATATCACGAACCACATGATGTTTCCTCTAAATGTGTCTTGTTCCTTTATGAAATTTTGGGTCCTTGGTTTGGGCTATAGCTGCACTATTGTCGCAATAAAACGTCATAGGCCGATCTATGTGCTCCACAACCTCCAGTTCAATTAGAAAGTTTCTCAACCAAACAGCTTCTTTTGCTGCCTCAGAGGCTGCAATGTATTCTGCTTCCATGGTTGAGTCAGCAGTACAACCCTGCTTGACACTCTTCCAACTAACTGCCCCTCCATTGAACTTGAACACATATCCAGATGTAGATCTCCTGGCATCTGGATCTGATTGAAAATCAGAATCCGTATATCCGACTGGAACCAGATCATCACCTCCATAAATGAGCATTAGATTCTTAGTTCTTCTAAGGTATTTTAAGATATTCTTCACAGCTGACCAATGATCAAGTCCAGGATTGGACTGATATCTACTGACAATCCCTACAGAGTAGCAGATGTCCGGTCTGGTATAGACCATAGCATACATGAGACTACCAACTGCCGAAGCATATGGTACCCGCCTCATTTGCTCAATTTCCTTATCAGTCTTGGGAGACTGATCATTAGAAAGAGCCAACCCATGTCTAAATGGCAAAAACCCTTTCTTAGAGTTTTCCATTCCAAACCTGATCAGAACTTTGTCAATGTAAGACTCTTGAGACAAGCCTATTTTCTTTTTAACCAGATCTCGCATAAGCTTGATCCCAAGAATATAGCTTGCTTCTCCAAGATCTTTCGTCTCAAATTTATTGAACAACCACCTTTTAACTGATGACAAAGCCTCTGCATCATTACCAATGAGTAAGATGTCATCAACATATAAAACGAGAATTATGATGACATTACCCTATTTTTTCTTGTAAACGTAAGGTTCAAACACGTTTTGTTCAATGCCAAATAATTTGACTGCTTGATCAAAACAAATGTTCCATGTGCGTGAAGCTTGCTTAAGTCCATAAATAGACCTATTCAACTTACATACACAGTCCTCACGACCTTTAACCACGAAACCGTCTGGTTGCCTCATGTAGATGTCTTGTTCAAGATGGCCATTTAAAAATGCCATCTTAACATCCATCTGCCATATCTCATAGTCATAATAAGCACTAATGGCCAAAAGAATGCGAATAGATTTGAGCATTGCAACTGGTGAGAATGTATCCTCATAATCAATACCTTCACGTTGAGTGAAGCCTTTGGCAACCAGTCTAGCTTTGAATGTCTCAACATTCCCATCCATTCTTCTCTTTCATTTGTAGATCCACTTACAACCAATGGGCTGAACCCCACTAGGAAGTTCTACAATATCCCAGACTTTGTTAGAATACATCGATTCCAACTCTGATTTCATGGCATCTTTCCAACGATTAGCATCTATATCGGTCAACGCTTCTGCATAACTTACTGGGTCCGACTCATGCTTATCGGGGACGGCCTCATAGACCTCACCCAAAAGTGTGAGTTTTTCGGGTTGGATGATAGTCCTCCCACTACGCCGAAGGACCGGTGCAGGAATCGATGTACCTAGATGATGGTAATTCAACAGGGACTTCTTATGTTTCATCATTCTCAGTATTTATATTAGGTGTGTCCACATGGGCTATATCTGACGTGCCAACCATCTCCTCTAACACTATCTGGCTACTAGGTCTGTGGTTCATAATATAATCCTCCTCCAGGTAAACAGCATGAGTGCTGACAATAACCTTATTGTCCCTGGGATCATAAAATAATCCACCTCTAGTGCCCTTAGGATAGCCAACAAATAAGCATGCATCTGATCTTGCTTCCAACTTGTCTGCCTGTTTCTTTCGCACGTGTGCTGGACACCCCCATATATGCATGTGATTTAAACTAGGTTTATGTCCAAACCACAGCTCATATGGCGTTCCTGAAACAAACTTGGATGGAACACAGTTCAAAATATACATCGCTGATTCTAAGGCTAATCCCCAAAATGATAGAGGTAATGTAGCAAAACTCATCATAGATCTAACCATGTTAAGTAAAGTTCTGTTTCTCCTTTCTGCCACTCCATTCTGTTGAGGGCAGTCAGGTGCGGATAACTGGTGCACAATACCCTCATTGACCATATGATCCTTGAACTCCCCCAAGAGGTATTCACCTCCTCGATCAGATCGAAGTGTTTTGATAAGTTTACCTAATCTACGCTCCACTTCCGCCTGAAACTCACGGAATTTTCCATAAGCTTCTGACTTGTGTCGCATTAGGTAAATATATCCAAAACGTAAATAATCATCAATGAAAGTGATGAAGTACTCAAACCCTCCTCTCGCTTGGGTGTTCATGGGACCACACACGTCTGTGTGCACCAACTCTAATTGTTCTTTGCCTCTATATCCTTTGGCTGAGTAAGCCATTCGAGTCATCTTTCCTTCAATATAGGATTCATAAGTTGGCATAGGCTCCTCTACCTCACAAGGTAATAAACCTTTTTTAACCAACCTTTGAATCCTATTTTGATTGATGTGACCCAATCATAGATGCCAATGATACAATGAATTTGGAGAAACTATTTTTCTTTTAACATTCAATCTAGATGAAGTTGCATTTAATTCATAATTTTGCATTTGATATGAGCTAGGAGTTAAAACATATAGATTATATTTCAATGCACCAGAAGTTATAACACAACCATTTAATTTAATTAAAGCATTTTTTCCAAAAGTAAAAATATAATTTTTGCAAACCAACGAAGAAACTGAAATTAAATTGTGCCTAACATTTGGCGCGTAAAGACAATCTTCTAAAATAAGACTCCTCCCACTATCAAACTGCATATGAACCACTCCCACTGCTTTAGTTTCCACCTTGGCATTAGATCCCATATGCAAGTATATCTCTCCTTCATTGAGGCTTCTGGACTCCTGGAATCCCTGCAACGAATTGCAAACATGATTAGTGGCTCCAGAATCTATGCACCAGGAATCTATAGATTCAACCACATTACATGCCTTAACAATGAATATACCTTTTCCTTTGCCTTGTGTGCGAAGTATTGGGCAGTTAGGTTTCCAGTGACCCGGTTGACCGCAATGGAAACAGTTTCCTTCGCCTTCAACCCGCACTTTCTTCTTTCCCTTATCCTTTTGGATTACTTTGTTTGGCACAACCACAGTTTTGGCACCATCCTTCTTCTTTTTCTTGCCCCTCCTCTTGGGCCTAGAAGTGGATGGTCCAGCAGACTGAGTGTAGTTGATAGATGCACCCTTGCTTTTGTTTATCCCTTCAAAGGTTACCAACTCATTCAATAGTTCAGCGAGTGTGTACTCAAGCTTATTCATATAATAATTAACCCTAAAAGAGTTAAATGAGTTTGGCAATGAAGTGATAATCATGTCAACCTGAAGTTCACCATCCAAGTTGCATCCAAGGATCTCCAGTTCATTTAAAAAACCAATCATTTTTAAAGCATGTTCCCGAACTGAAGTACCTTGGACCATCTTAATGGTCATCAAATTTGTCATAGCATTTTGGCGTGCACTCTTACCAATTTGCCCAAACATTTCCTTAAGGTTAAGCATGATGTCTGCAGAAGTGAGATATTGAAGATGTTGACTTTGGAGTACATTCGAGAGTGAAGCAAGAATGTAGCACCTAGTCATCTCATCTGCTTTATTCCATTTCTTAAAAACTTCATGCTCCTCAGGAGGATCCTCAGGCAAAGGTGAAGAAGGTCTGGGAGTAGTAAGCACATAATGCAACCCCTCATATGTGAGTACAATATCTAGTTGCCTTTTCCAATCGATATAATTAGGTTCAGTTAATCAATTTTCTTTTAGTATGTTTGCAAGTGGACTGAACGAACTAGTCATGATAAATCTGAAAATAAAAGCATTCATACAATAAATAAAGTGAATAATAATAATCATGCAAGTATAAAATAATTAATTAATTGTGGGTCCCTTAACCACATTGAATGAAAAATCGGACAATCAATATGCCAATAACTTATCCGGTTGGCGGAATTCATTATTGCTTATTGACGAGAACAACTCATTATTTTCATATCTCTTTAGACAATGCCTTATCTATATATGAAATAATTCCCGATTTGATTTAGCCTTTCTAAAATCACCTAGTATAGACCACTCCGTTGGGGAGCTAATACTATTGATTTTAGATTGAGTGTATAACATAATTAATGCTCCAACGAAAAAACAAATATTAAATATATTGCCATTAATAGCTTAGACTCTTTAAATCATGCGTAGGGCCTTATTTTTAAAGATCTAACTATAATGGTTATTTAATAAATATATTTTCGTGAGACAACCATTCTTGTAATCTAAACTCTTTAAATCATGCGTGGAGCCTTATTTTTAAAGATCTAATCACAATGGTTATAATTACGAAGGCCATAGGGTAATGTATAAAAATCCCCGCTCCCACTCAATTTTTAATAATATAAAACTAGGATTTTCAATACATGATTTAATGCATGCAAAACGCCTTGATTTTAATCCAATTAAATTTAGAAAATATATGGATTTTTAAATGATTCACCAATATTTAATTTAAGGCAAAAAATAATTTACAAAAATAATTTTTTCCGTTTCCCAATAAATGCCCTCAAATTAATTAGCAATCTAATCCAATTTATCTTCATAATTTAATTAATATAAATCAAGCCATTTAAATAAAAAATCATGGATCCAATGCATGAACAATTATAATAAGCATTAAATTATTCCATGCATCAAATAATAGACAGAAGCAATATAAATGGCCAACGGATTCAGCTTTTAACATTTAAAAACTATTCTTGCTATACGGGCGTCCTTCAACTGTCTGTAAACACCCATAGGAAGCTTGTACGCGTCAGGAGAAGCAAAACACCGCTTGGAACGAGCCCGGAGGACCCCACACACGTTGGCACGTGCCTAGGGTAGGCTGCAAGACTCGGCACGCGCTCCCACGCGCCCCCACGCGCCGGCACGCACTTAGAGCGCGTGGGACGCGCCCTCACGCGCTCCCACACGCCTGGGGCGCGTGGGACGTGCCTCCACGCACCTTCACACGCGTGGAGGACAAAACCTCCATGGTTGGCGCGTGCAATGCATGCGCCAGCATGTGCCTTCTCCTAGCGTGTGTGGAACATGCGCCAGGCTCACCCATTCGCGCTGCATCTGATCCGGGCCACCTTCGACACCTCTTCTTGCTGCCGGCGAAGCTCCGGCCACCCGAAAAACGCCGAAAAAATTCCAGAAAATTAAATTAAGCTTCAAAAAAATTCCAGAAAAATTCTAAAAAATTCAGAAAAAT
Source organism: Cornus florida (assembly GCF_030987335.1). NCBI lineage: Eukaryota > Viridiplantae > Streptophyta > Magnoliopsida > Cornales > Cornaceae > Cornus > Cornus florida. The sequence goes on from NW_026775577.1 coordinate 72,322,210, forward strand.
TCCAGAAAATAACTGAAGCATAATTTAACCGTTTCGGACCCTCTCGAAGCTTCATAACATCCTTTGATGAATATTACATGGCTTTAATAAATACTTACAATTTGAAATACAATGGAAAAAATTAAATTACATCATTGAATTTTTAAACGGCTAAAACAAAGCCTTAATTACATTCATCCAAAAATAAAATTACATTCTATAAACCTATAAGCTTCATCCATGGCCCAAATACACATCATCATCCATTCACAATTATACATACATCATCATGTATTAATATATATCAACATAATAAATCATACATCAACATATATCAATAATTTTATATGTGTATATATAATTTGGATCCATGAATATGATTTTTATAAACACATGTTCTCTAGTAATGAATTAAACCGTGTGCTCTGATACCACTGTTTGGAAACGTGCAAGTTTTTAAAATTTTTGAGGGATTTGCAATTATAGATCTCGATGCATCACATAGAGACAAGTTTTATGCAAAGATAAATAAAAGATGATGCATAATTCAATAAACAGATTGAATACTTACATCAAAGGTCTGAGTAAACCTTTTGAACTTTCATCTAAAGTGAATATTCTCACTTATTGTAGATCCCTTTAGCAAGATCCTTTCTCCTTCTTTTTGATTATTATCTTCCCTTTAGGAATCACCAATATGCCTTAATGAATGACCTTGGAATCTAGGCTGGTGGTAGCCTCCTTTAGAAGAGAAAACCAAACCCTAAAATCTAGAGAGAGAAAATATATTCCTTTCTCTTGTTTTCCAAGTCACACCAAAAATATACATGAACTCATGTATATATAGGCAAAATAAAAATAAGAATAAGGAAACAATAAATCATTCTCCATCTCTAATTCAACTTTCTCAATTTTAACATGACTCCAATATCAACTTGGGCTATTGGTGAGAATCCTTTTGGGCTTACTATTTTCTTGGCTCCTATAAATTAATAATTGGTCCGGTCCATTAAACTATGGACCCAATTCAATTAATTCATAAATTAATTTCTACTCCACTAAAAGAAATTAATTGCACTCCAATTAAATAGTAAATAACCTCTAAGTCAATGTTGCACTTTGACCCCTCTATGCTTAATTATTTATCGGATAATTAAAGTCATCAATCCGACAACATAATTAATATAATTATTTTGTTACCTTTGATTCTTTCCGGCTCGATCACAATAAAATATTTATTTGACAAAAAATAATAATAATTTATTAAATAAATATATATAGAAAACATTTGTCTAAAACATACGAAGGGCTTCGAATTTAATTTGTGATCAACCATAATCAAAACAAAATAAATACAAATAGCACTGATGCAAATATTGAGAAATATAGACCTCTAATTATTAATTACATAACTACCCAAAGTGTCGATCTAAGGATCCCAAAGTATCCGCCGAACAAATCAAAGTAATTATTAATTAATAAAAGAGTCTATACTTCTCTCATGCTTGAGAGTCAAAAACCATGACTGTGATAGAGAGCAATTGCATACGACAACTCTCGCAATATATCTCAATCTATCGTGGACTCGGTTTAAGTCTTAACTAATTAAATGTCCATCCATAATTACCGACTTTAAACCATTTATGATTACTAATTTATAACATAGTATTAATTGCCATTACATACATATAAATATATTTTGTAATCAAGTGGACACAATCAATTCCATAATGAATCGAACAAATAATACATTCCATTCACCAATTGTATAATGCTTTAATAATAATATCCAAATAAGGAACCATGACTTTTACAATCCAAAATTAGAATTTGCTATGCTAGGGCACACATATCCTAACAAGAACAAATTCAGTTTTTGGGCCAATTTCCGGAACAAAAAAATCATGTTCCAAAGTGTTCCCAAATTGTGCATGACCCACTTTTCACTGTAGAATGGAGAACAACAGCCCAAACACTTGGAACACTGAGAACACAATTTATAGGAATCGGTCCATCTTGTTCTAGGGTTCTCTCTACGACTGAGGTGATTCACAGTGTACCCTTGGGAGGTACTGAAGCTTTTCGAGATCTTGGGTTGAAATCGACACCATTGATGTAAATACAAAGCTTCTCGGCAACGTCTTCTTCTCACCGGTGAGTTCCAAACATGCATCTTCTTCATAAATGGAGTCATTGTGTTCTGTCTAATTTAGTCACATGTATAATGAAGATCGGGCTTGTCGGTGTTCCCCTGTGTATGCAGATCTGAAGATAAACTTCCCGTTTGTGACCTCTGCATTTTTCGGCGAACCCAACCTGAGGCCGCTGCTCACTGCACTCTCGGATTCTCGGTCTATTTACCTTCATCGTCGACACCAAGTGAGTTAATTTTTTGTTTGCTTGAAAAAATAAATTAATTATGAAGACCTTGTTGCCTGATTTGTTGAGGAATACGCAATTGTATCTCTGTATTTATGGTGTACTGTGGCTTCGCTGGACCTTAATGCTTGTATCTCTTTTTTTTGTTTGCTTGTTGCCTAATTTGTTAACGATTTTGTGGGGGAATGTTCAAAAAATTGACAGTGGAGTGTTGAAGGAATAGATTATAAAAATATCTTACTTGTTTTATGTAATTTCTCTATTTATTTTTTTATTTTTTTGTTTTTCAATCCATGAGAATTTTCTTTGACTGAATATGTAAACATAGGACTGAGAAATATCATGCGTTCAAACCGGTTGGACCATGTCTATATGACAAGTCATGGGTTGCTTTGACTGATAACAAATTTTAGTCTGGAATGCATATTATATAATTAATTATATATAGGCACAGATTGTTACCTGTTTTGAATTTACTTGAATACTTCATATAAAAAATTGTTGTCTTCCAATAATTATATCATGTTAATCAGGCGACCTCATGCTCTTCAGTTCTTGAATTGAGCCACACATATTCCTCTCTCTATATATTTATATATCATTCAACAAAACAAGTTGGCATATTCTAATGAGTGTGTTCAATTGTGTCATTATTTTAGTAAGAAGAATTTACTGACCGACAATAAAATATGAGATGTTATCATGGACCAACCTCGCAAAAATAAAAAAAATTACCATTCTTAATTAGTGGACATAACACATATAATTAATGATTGTAAAACTTTTGACGAGGTCATAAAGACAAAACTATAGAGGACCTGGGGAAAAAGAAATGTTTGATTAAAAATAAGGAATGAACTGAAATAAGGAGTATGAAAAACATATATAATAGATCTAACCCCTTATATAATGTTTTAGGATTCTATCTTATACACTTTAACAATGAAAGATCAAATAATCAAAGGGCTTTTGGAGTAGTTGTATAACTTGAGGTTCGAGTCTCGGCCTAGACAAAAGGCATATATGTTTGCTTTAATGTTGAGATAAATATGAAAGAAAAATGGTATATCCGATGACATCATTCCTAACTTACGTGAGTATAATAGGATGTGTCTAATTATCGGACTATGTAAGTATCACAACTCAAATTGTTTTTGCATTTAATGGCATGATGATAATTGTGTAGTTAAGACGATGTTATTGGCTAAGATTACAGTTGTTAATGACCCTTTTAACACATTTTTATTAAAACTATGTAATTAGATGGATATCAATGCTAACAATGTGGTGGACTCGGAAATAGAGGACTTTATAGAGAATACCAATGATGGAAAACTAGTATGGGATGATTCCCATCTTGAAGCTTTCATCATCTGTATGGAGGAAGAAGTCTATGCTGGTAATCGGAATAACACAACTTTTACTCTAAATGGTTGGAAGAATATACGGAAAGGCATGACTATCCGTACAGGCAAGAACTATGAACTGAAACAACTTAAGAGCAAATTCAACCACCTAAGGGTAGACTACAGAGCCTTTATGAGTTTGTTAGGAGAAATAGGCATAGGATACAATGCTGAGACGGGCATGGTTATAGTTGAAAATAAAAGATGGACTAGATTGATCAAGGTTAGTTTTTTAAATAAATTTATGTTGATTTTACAAAAAATTATACTTAAATTAATATCAATAGTAATTTAATAATTTGTAGGTGAATTCACAATATGGTAAGTATCGAAAGAAGCCATGCAATCATTTCGATAAGCTCACAACCGTATTTGGAGGCACACACGCTACAGGTGCACATGTCCATACTTCCTACAGTCCACCCATTCTCAACCAAACCCCTGCACACCATGAAGGGACACATACCTCATTTGACCTTAATGATGATTTTGCTGAGTTAGGCGGTCATGAGCTCAGTCCTTCTCCTGACCCTCGTGGTAAGAAACCAAAGAGAGAGAGTTTTGCCTCCACAATGGATCGTGTCATGGAGAAAATGAGTGAGGCTAGTAGAGAGAAAACAGATTGAATTGAAAGGGCCATAGTCGCTTTTTCATCATCTAATATGAAAACAGGGCAGGAAGTTGGGCAGGTTGAAGTAAATTCTCCGGATAAGACAAAGGGTGATTTTAAATTATATTGTTACATTCTGAATAAGTTGGAGGGCGTTGATATGAAACAATATGCTAAGGTCACCCAGATATTACATAATGATGAACTTTAAAGGGATTTCTTTCTTAATGACCTTCCGGATGAAAAGAGGGTTGGTTGGATCAATGGAATTTGACTTGGCATGTTGGTTTTATTATGAATTTGGATGACTGTATTACTACGTATTATGACTTTCTATGCATCGCTTTTATTTGTTATTAGCTTTTGCTATGACTTTGGGTGATTGTAATATTATGTACACTCGTTGATATGTTATTTGGTTTCAATGTAATGACAATATAACTATTTCGCTTGTTTTGATTTTAGTTGTTGCCTTGCCCTAATAATTTTTATTTTGTTTAACAAAGCTTGAGATTACTGTAATTTATAATGTTTGTTAAATGTTGTACTTTATAGATGGATATTAGGACAATAATTGACTTGTATGATGATGGTGATGAGGAGAATGAGTGTGTCATCATAATGGCATGTATGTTGGACTATTATAGGAAACATTACGAGAAACGACCTTGTAGGGATTCTCTTTTAACCGGGAAAGCATATATAATGAAGATCTTGCATGGACATGAAAATAGATGTTTTGAAAATTTCAGGATGTCCACCCCTATTTTTTTGAAGTTGTGTGGGGAGCTTAAGTCATTAGGGTTGAAAGACTCAAAGGTGTAAGTGTTTATGAACAAGTTGGCATATTCTTGATTACTTTAGCTCATAATGAAAGGAATTGTGTGGTCGTAGAAAGATTTCAACACTCTACGTATACAATTTCAAAATACTTCCATGCGGTTTTACAAAAAATCTGTGATTTAGGGAAACAGATTATTGTCGCCCCAGATTTTACCGAAGTTCCTAACTATATAAGGAAGTCAAAAAAATACCACCCTTTTTTTAAGGGTTGCGTTGGGGCAATTGATGGAACTCATGTCCATGCGAACGTGCCTGTGGACCAGCAAATACCATTTCGTGGTAGGAAGGGGAATACCACACAAAATGTAATGGCTGTTTGTGATTTTGATATGATGTTCACGTACGTCGTAGCTGGATGGAAGGGGTCTACTAATGATTCTAAGATACTGAACGAGACAATTAATAATGAGGATTTGCATTTCCTAATGCCTCTAGAAGGTAAATGTCATTTATCTAATTATTTTGCAATACTTATTTTAAATATCATGGTTCCCAAACGTGCCTTATAGTTTGATAAATGGCAGGGAAATATTATTTGGTTGACTCCAGCTATGCCAACCAACCGGGCTTTTTGGCTCCCTACAGGGGCTAACGGTACCACTTTCAAGAGTACCGTAGAGCTCATCAGCAACCACAAGGTAGATAGGAAATTTATAATCACAGGCACTCGTCATTACAAAATATAATTGAGCGTTGTTTTGGGATGCTTAAGATGAGATTCCCCATCTTGAAGCAAATGCCCCTTATAAGTTTGAAGCTCAAGTTGCTATTGTTTTAGCTTGCTGCACACTTCATAACTTTATAAGAAAGGAGGCGCATGTAGATCCAATATTTAATGATGCAACTATGGAGGCAATGATGGATGAAAGTTTTGGAGATGATGAAGTTGATGTTCAACCTAATGTGCCGCAGTCTCGCTCGCGACCAATGGATATTGTACGCGATTATATTGCTGATACTATATGGAATGCAAGTCATCACCCTTGAAATAGGATTTACATGTTTACCATGTTTGGATAACTATAATAATTACTTTATACTTGTTCCATTTGTTAGTATTTGCATAACTGTAACAACTACTTTATTGTTTTTCTTTTTTACGATCAGGATAACTGTAATAACTATTTTGATTAACTTTATCTTTTCTATTAACTTCTTTGGATTAGTCTTATAGTTTGCATATGCAGTCATGTATAAGATACAGGGTGACGGGCCACCTTGTGCATGTGGGAGGGGTCGCATGAATCTTTATATGGCTGGAACATCTAAGAATTATGGACGATCCTTCTATAGATGTCCAGCTTGGGAGGTATACAATTTTCTTTGCATTAATAAGAATATTTTAAATACATCTTAGTGTTACAGGTGCAATCTGATAATGTACAAGTGTTTTTTCTAATTTAGTCACATGATCGTGCATTTATATGGTTTGATGACATGCACCAACGTCTGCAAGTGGGCGGTCATGTGTAGGAAGAGTTGGAGGATGTAGTTGCTGTTATGCAAGCTCAACAAAATCGGCAAAACTACATTATCTATGGATGTTGTTGTTGTCTTACTATAACTATATTGTTGTTGTTTTTGCTTATGTTGTTGTTGTTTATTATTGTCGCTGTTGAGAAATGATGTTGTATTGAAAGTTTAATTTTATTTCATGAACTTTTATTGTCACTGTTGGCGAATGCTATAATATTTTTGATACTCATGTATGTAATATATTAAAATTCATGAAACTATGATCTTTTGAAATTTATTTCAGTTCCATATTTGGAATTTTTAATTTATTTATATGGTTTTTATAATAAATTAATATAAATGGAGGAACAATATGTCCGGCGTAATACAATCATTTTTTGTAACTTTATACTTATTAAAGTTAGAAAAAATGTATTGAAGAAAATATTATTTAAAATCATTTTTAATCCAACATATTTAATTATTTTATTTATCAAATTAATTTTGGTTACACTTTGGAACACCAAACATGTTTTGTTCTCATATTTTTTAGAACAAGATACATTACCAAACATGTTCTACCATGTTTTTGTTCCATGATTCGGTAGAGCAAACTTGGAACACCAAACACGTTTTGTTCTCATTTCAGAACATCACACTACAAAACACTTGTTTTGTTCTAGGCTAGAGTAGTACACTACATCACACTACACTTCCCAAACGGGGCCTAAGCTTCCAAGTTACTCCACCCTAATTGTAATACCCCTAATTTTCAAAAGGATAGTCTCGGTACTTTGTTTAATTGTTTTCTGTTCATTAATTGTTTTTGGTTCATTAATTGTTTTGAATTATGTTTTAATTGACTTTTTAATTATTTGCTTTTCTTGACTTATTTGCGTTATTTGAATTAATTAGTTGGTTTATTTGTTTTCTTTGGTTTAACTAATTATTTGACTTATTTACATTAATTGTGATTATTTAAGTTAATTGTTTTAATTATTTATTTCGCTTTAATTTTTTGTAAATTGTATGTTATTTTCTGTTTTACGTTAACTTGGAATTTTATTGTTTCTTTAATTGAATTAGTAATTACATGTTTTAATTTATGACTAGGTATAAAAGTGTGGTTAGGATTTTAGTTCTATTTAGGTTTAATGTAATGCGCCGACAGGGTTTATAAACTAGGTTGTGTTTATGGGCCGCGTTTCAGACTTTAGATGTAATTGGACTTAGGGTTTTGGTTGCCTATAAATATATAAGATAAGTCTGCTTAGGAAAAAAATAATAAAACCAAAACGCGTCTGTGGAATTAAAAACGAGGAACAGAGGAAGTTGTAGGAGGAATCGCCGGAGATCGTAGAAGACGGCGTAGAGATTTTTGGACAAAGATCTCAAAGGCAAGTTCTAACCTTAATCTCTCCCATATACTCGTGTTCTTTGCATACTCAATAGTTCCAGGATGAATTACATGTTTAAAAAAACTAAAAACGTTAGCTGTTTCATGTTCAGAGTTTCACTGAAACTGAATTTGCTTTAAAATTGTAAACTGTTTAAACTTTGAACTTTCTTGTTTAATTCTTGGTTTAATCCATATTAGTAGCATAATAAGGACTGAATTAAGGGTTGGAATCTTCTGGGATTAAGTTAAACTCTCTGAAAACCTATACTGTGAAGTATCGGAGGCGTAAACGGCGACCGGAGAGGAGAACACGAAGAAGAGGAGGGAGAGAGCCGGCTCCTATTGGATTGGAGCCGGCTCTCCTTAGACTGGAGGCGGCTCCAATGGTCTAGGAGCTGGCTCCAGGGCCATTGGAGGCGGCTCCAATATTCTGGAGCCGGCTCCAGGTTGTTTATTCGTGGGTTTTTGGTTCTGTTGGTTGTTTTTCCAATTTTTCAGTGATTAGGCTTCCTAGTGATTGTTTTAATATGTTTTAGTGGAGAATGAAGACTGTAATGGATGGTTTAGGAGTGGTCTAGGGTAAACGTAAATATGCAAAGACCAGATTAACATAGAATTGGACACAAAGCATTAATTATTAGGATTACATGGAGTTAATTACGAATGTCTTGTAGACTGTGTGGATTTGGAGTTTCTAATTTCTTAATTATATTAGAAATTTTCTGTGAGAGCTTGTCCACTCGAATTATATGTTCATGGAAATAGAAATTATGCTAAAAATTTATATTTCACTGAAAATTAGTTGATGATTAAATTTAACGGTTAATGTGGCAAGTTGTTGGACAGGAAACTATAAGTATAATAGATTACCTATATTTATTATGCATGCTATAGATTTGAGTGGGAAAATATCTATTTAGGCTCTGTTAATTCTACGGAAACTGGGAATAGGTCATAATTACAAATAAAGCCCTGTATGATCAAATTATGGATTCTGAATTGGCTTACTTAAGCATGTTTGTTAATCTGTTCTAACATGTTTAGTTTGGAACTGTTGGTTTTGACATTTATATGGTCATTATTTTATCAACTGTGAATGTAAATAAGCATGTTGATTATCTATTTCAATATGCATAGTAAGGAGTAGTTGACATTGATATTTAAATTTTCAATGTGAATCAATTATTGGTATTTTTAAGAATGGTTGCTAATGCATTCTATTATGTTTAGTATGGAATTGTTGATATTGTTGTTATTATTAACGATGCTTTATCAACTATTGGACGGATTGGATTGTATGTACCGGTATGGGACGGTGACATACTAGGTTTGGATTAGCTCAAATTGCTAAGTCCTACCTATTTTGGAGTAAGGGCACGGGTTATAAAATATAATCCTCCTTATATATATAAGTCGGTACGGTTGAATACGCCGAGTGACTTACTGGATTTCTTGTGGATGGATAGAAACGGAGTTTAGATATATTTTTATGTTACTGTGTCATGAGCTTGAGTCTCAGTGTCGACGGTTAGGGTGCGTATATGCAGTTGGATGTGTAGCTGACTGTGAAGGTTGAGGTATACCCTGTTTAGGTTTAGGTACTCATACCCACTCAGGTGCGTATTGTGTGATGCCTTCTATCCAGGTTGAGACCCCCTTCATAGCCTAGCGAGAGTCCAGTAGTGTGGATATATTTATCTACGAATTATTAGTTATTGTTGAACTATTTAGTATGTACATGCGTATCGAGTCTCTGCTTGGATTGTACTAGGATAGAACTTGTTCGTGGGCCTGACCCACTCCTATTTTTCAGGTGTACGTCAGTTCCAGGCTTGAGCTTGTTCGTGCTGTGCAGAGACAATCTTCCATTCTACCGACAATGTAGGATTTCTTTCCAGATCTTGGATTTGGATTTTATCTTTCATTTTACTTTCATTCAGTGTGAGATTTTTATTAGGGGTCCACTGGAGATGGATTCCCGAGTTGTTCAAATTATGGATATTTGGTTTATCAAATTTAAGTATTTAATTATTTAAGGATTTTCTTTTAGTTTTCTTTTCAGCTTTAAACTTTCATTTCTTAATTCATTTTGTATTCCGTGTTCGTTATAAAATATTAATTGTTTGATATTCCCTCGGGTTTGGGCCTAGGCCTGATCAACCCGTGTCTCGGATCCGAGGGGTATCATAGTTGGTATCAGAGCACTCCAGATTCAAGTGTCTCTAGGATGTTTTCGTATTAAGTCTTCCGCGTAGCGTTCTCTTGAATAGAGCTTAAGTTAGGATTCATTGTATTCCTTATGGTTTGTATAGAAAGGGTACTGATGTCTGTATTTTCGTGTTAACAGATGGTTAACGCTAGAAATGGACAGAACATGCAAGGAACTAGGAAGGAAAGGAGAGCGGCACGTAGGCAACAATATCTCCTACAGCGTCAGCAAATGGAAGAAAAGCAGCAAATGCCAGGGTTTCAGGAGGTGCAGGAGGAAGTTCAACAGACTCAGGGTCGGGACAGAGATCCAGAGATTCCTCCTCACCTCAATGACCTCGTTGCTCGGGCTATAGAGGCTGGGGTAACAGCTGCACTCTGGAACCAACCACAGGTTCAGCAGGCACCTGTACCAGCACTAGTGGTTCAGACGGATTCTTGGGGAAAGGCTAGGAGCGCTTTCACAAAGGGGAGTCCACCTGTGTTCTCAGGCTCAACCGATGCGAGAGCAGCTCACCAGTGGAAACAGGACATTGAGCATCATCTTCGTTTGGTTCCGTGCACGGAGGTTCAGAAGCAGATGCTTGCTACTTTTAAGTTAGTTGGGGATGCACTACAGTGGTGGGAGTCAGTTACCACCTCAGAGGAGAGGATGACATTGTCTTATGCTGAGTTCAGTGCTCGCTTTGATGAGAAATATTTTTCCTATGCAGTCAGGGCAGCTATGAAGACCGAGTTTCTAAGTCTGCAGCAAGGAAACATGACAGTGGCGGAGTATGAGCAGCAGTTCACACGCTTGTCTCTCTTTGCACCGGAGGAGGTGGATACAGAGGAGAAGAAGCGCAACAGTTTTGTCAAGCGACTGATGTGGTCTATCAAGAGAGCTATTACAGGTAGTCCAGCCTATACTACCAATGCTCAGGTGGTAGACGCCGCTCTACAACAGTATCAGTTGACTGTGGACATCAGACAGGCTCGTGGTGAGAAGCGGGGAGATAAAGACTCTACTAATCAGTCAGCTGAAAAGGGGAATGGCAATGGTCAATGGTAGAATGACAAAGGCAAGTTCCAAGGGCAACAGCCTTGGAAGAAGCACAAGGGTGGTTCAGATGCTCATCGGAATGGGGCACCTATTCAAAGGCAACAGAATGGGGGACCACAGGCAGGACAGGGTCAGCCACAGGCTAACCGACAGAGGAGGCCATTTGGTACTTTCCAGGGTAGTTGTTACACTTGTGGAGAGTATGGTCATACCATCAGGCAGTGTCCTAAAGTAGGGCAGGGACAGGCACCACAGCAGTTGCATTATGGCAGGGTGTATAACCCCAAGCCACAGGATGTTCAGGCACCGCAGACTATTGAGGGTAAGTTTCCTATTCATGGTTTACATGAACTTGTTTTATTTGATACGGGTGCTACACACTCATTTGTAGCTAGGACTTTTGTTGCTTTATCTAGGATGAGGACGAGGGTATGCACGAGACCTCAGGGTATTTCTACACCATTGGGTGATACAGCTATTATACATGAGAGTGATGGGCCTGTGACACTAGATATTGGCAGACTCAGATTTCTAGCCAATCTATTGGTCCTGGACATGCACACTTATGACGTGATACTTGGGATGGATTGGTTGTCTCACTACTATGCCCAAGTTGATTGTTTTGATAGATCTATTATTTTTACTATACCTGGTCAGGATATGTACGTAGTAGCTATACCACGTTCTAAAGGAGGCGGTAGCACCTATTTGTTCCATGTGGAGGAGGAAAAGGATGAGGGGATTACTGTGTCATTGGATAACATACCAATTGTACAGGATTTCCCGGATGTATTTCAGGAGATTCCAGGGTTGCCACCTAGTCGCGAGATCGATTTTGTGATAGACTTAGCTCCAGGCACTGTACCTATTGCTAGGGCACCCTATAGGATGGCACCGGTAGAAATGAGAGAGTTGAGGGATCAGATTCAGAAGTTACTCAGCCAGGGTTTTAGTCGTAGGAGTACATCACCTTAGGGAGCACCGGTTCTGTTTGTAAAGAAGAAGGATGGGTCGCTTCGTCTATGTATAGATTACAGGGAGTTGAACAAGGTTACGATTCGTAACAAGTATCCTTTGCCCAGGATTGATGATTTATTTGATCAGTTAAGGGGAGCCACATACTTCTCCAAGATTGATCTGCGTTCTGGGTATCATCAGCTGAGGGTTAGAGAGCAGGATGTTCCTAAGACAGCGTTTCTCACGAGATATTCTTATAAGTTTCGTGTTATGCCGTTTGGGAGGACTAATGCACCTGCAGTATTCATGGACTTAATGAATAGAGTCTTCCGGGCTTATTTGGATCAATTTGTTATTGTCTTTATTGATGACATCTTGATCTATTCTCGGTCGGAGGACGATCATGCTAGACATCTTCGCATAGTCTTGCAGACGCTTCGTGAGCACCAGTTATATGCCAAGTTCGGGAAGTGTGAATTTTGGCAGCGGGAGGTGAAATTTCTGGGTCACGTGGTGTCAGAAAAGGGGATAGCGGTGGATCCGGCCAAGGTTTCAGCGGTGGTTGAGTGGGGACAGCCTATATCACCTACAGAGATTCGGAGTTTTCTCGGTCTGGCAGGATATTACAGGAGATTCATCCAGGAGTTCTCCAAGATAGCAGGACCACTCACTCATCTGACCAAGAAGGGTGTACAGTTTGTGTGGGATGAACACTGTCAGCGAGCTTTTGATGAGCTGAAAAGGAAGCTGACTTCTGCACCGGTTCTGGCTACTCCGCAGAGCAGGATAGAGTATCTTGTTTACATGGATGCATCGTTGCAGGGTCTTGGATGTGTATTGATGCAGGAGGAGCGACCGATTTCTTATGGATCTCGGAAACTTAAGCCTTATGAGCTTAATTATCCAACACATGATTTGGAATTTGCAGCAGTGGTCTTTGCCTTGCGTATTTGGAGGCATTATCTGTTGGGTGAGTCTTTCAGATTATTCAGTGATCACAAGAGTTTGCAGTACTTGTTCACTCAGCAGGAGCTGAATATGAGACAGCGCAGATGGTTGGAGTTTGTAAAAGACTATCATTTTTCTATACAGTACCATCCAGGGAAAACGAATGTGGTGGCGGATGCACTCAGTCGCCGACCTGTTGGTAGTCTTTCTGCTCTATTCACTACTGAGTGGAATGCTTTGAAGAATGTAGATGAGTTGTCAGATGCTTTTATGGCTTGCATGGTGGTTACACCTTCCATCATTCGCAAGGTTTTACAAGCACAACTCACTGATCAGCAATGTGTCGACAAGGTCACAGAGATAGCTTCCGGAGAGGTTCCATTCTACTATGTTGGGGCTGATGGAGGTTTAAGGTACAAGGGACGGCTAGTGGTACCTTCTGCTGATAATTTGAGGAAGGATGTGATGACTGAGACTCATCACTCTGAGTTCTCTGTTCATCCAGGAGGCGATAAGATGTATCAAGATATGAAGCGGCAGTTTTGGTGGGCAAGTATGAAGAGGGACATTGCTCTTTTTGTTTCTCAGTGTAGTACTTGTCAGATGGTTAAGATTAATCATCAGAGGCCGCCAGGAGCTCTACAGTCACTACCAATTCCAGAGTGGAAATGGGAGAGCATATCTATGGATTTTGTGGAAGGGTTGCCAAATTCTTTCAAGGGGCATAATTCCATATGGGTCATTGTGGATAGGTTGACCAAGTCAGCTCATTTCTTGCCTATTTGCACTGACTACACTTCGGAGCAGTTGGCGAGGCTTTACATTTCAGAGATTGTGAAGCTACATGGCATTCCATTGTCTATTATATCGGACAGGGATTCGAGCTTTGTATCTGGATTTTGGAAGAGTTTTCAGCAGGCTTTAGGTACGGAGTTACACCTTAGTACTGCTTATCATCCTCAGACTGACGAACAGACTGAGAGGGTGAATCAGATTATGGAAGATATGCTTCGGTCGTGTGTTCTGGATTTCAAGGGCCACTGGGAGGAATATTTGCCACTTGTGGAGTTTGCTTATAACAATAGTTTCCAGAAGACTATTGGGATGGTACCTTTTGAGGCGTTATACGGTCGACCGTGTCGATCACCTGTTTGTTGGATGGAGGTTGGAGAGAATCGATTCTTAGGTCCTGAGTTCATCAAGGATACCTCTGAAAAGATTGCTCTTATTCGAGATCGCATGCGTACTGCCCAAAGTAGGCAGAAGAGCTATGCTGATCGTCGCACTCGTGCTTTGGAGTTTCAGGTTGGGGATCAGGTTCTTCTTAAAGTATCTCCTATGAAGGGTGTTATGCGTTTTGGGAAGAAAGGGAAGTTGTCTCCGCGGTTTGTCGGTCCATTCATGATTACGGATCGCGTTGGAGCTGTCGCTTATCGGTTGGCACTTCCGGATACTTTGGATCGCGTTCACAACGTGTTTCATGTTTCCATGTTGCGGAAATTTCTGCGAGATGAGGATCGGTATCAGCATATCGATGTTGGGGAGATTGAGTTGCAACCGGATGCAACTTATTTAGAGCCACCGTGTCGTATTGTCGACCGACGAGATCAGATTTTTCGTAATAAGGTTATTCCTTTGGTTCGTGTTCAGTGGAGTTATCACAATGAGGCTGAGTCTACTTGGGAACGGGAAGATGTCATTCGCTCGCAGTTTCCTAGAATTTTGGAAGAAGGTAAGAGCGAATTCCGAGGACGGAATTCCTTTTGTTAGGGGGGAAGAATGTAATACCCCTAATTTTCAAAAGGATAGTCTCGGTACTTTGTTTAATTGTTTTCTGTTCATTAATTGTTTTTGGTTCATTAATTGTTTTGAATTATGTTTTAATTGACTTTTTAATTATTTGCTTTTCTTGACTTATTTGCGTTATTTGAATTAATTAGTTGGTTTATTTGTTTTCTTTGGTTTAACTAATTATTTGACTTATTTACATTAATTGTGATTATTTAAGTTAATTGTTTTAATTATTTATTTCGCTTTAATTTTTTGTAAATTGTATGTTATTTTCTGTTTTACGTTAACTTGGAATTTTATTGTTTCTTTAATTGAATTAGTAATTACATGTTTTAATTTATGACTAGGTATAAAAGTGTGGTTAGGATTTTAGTTCTATTTAGGTTTAATGTAATGCGCCGACAGGGTTTATAAACTAGGTTGTGTTTATGGGCCGCGTTTCAGACTTTAGATGTAATTGGCCTTAGGGTTTTGGTTGCCTATAAATATATAAGATAAGTCTGCTTAGGAAAAAAATAATAAAACCAAAACACGTCTGTGGAATTAAAAACGAGGAACAGAGGAAGTTGTAGGAGGAATCGCCGGAGATCGTAGAAGACGGCGTAGAGATTTTTGGACAAAGATCTCAAAGGCAAGTTCTAACCTTACTCTCTCCCTTATACTCGTGTTCTTTGCATACTCAATAGTTCCAGGATGAATTACATGTTTAAAAAAACTAAAAACATTAGCTGTTTCATTTTCAGAGTTTCACTGAAACTGAATTTGCTTTAAAATTGTAAACTGTTTAAACTTTGAACTTTCTTGTTTAATTCTTGGTTTAATCCATATTAGTAGCATAATAAGGACTGAATTAAGGGTTGGAATCTTCTGGGATTAAGTTAAACTCTCTGAAAACCTATACTGTGAAGTATTGGAGGCGTAAACGGCGACCGGAGAGGAGAACACGAAGAAGAGGAGGGAGAGAGCCGGCTCCTATTGGATTGGAGCCGGCTCTCCTTGGACTGGAGGTGGCTCCAATGGTCTAGCAGCCGGCTCCAGGGCCATTGGAGGCGGCTCCAATATTCTAGAGCCGGCTCCAGGTTGTTTATTCGTGGGTTTTTGGTTCTGTTGGTTGTTTTTCCAATTTTTCAGTGATTAGGCTTCCTAGTGATTGTTTTAATATGTTTTAGTGGAGAATGAAGACTGTAATGGATGGTTTAGGAGTGGTCTAGGGTAAACGTAAATATACAAAGACCAGATTAACATAGAATTGGACACAAAGCATTAATCATTAGGATTACATGGAGTTAATTACGAATGTCTTGTAGACTGTGTGGATTTGGAGTTTCTAATTTCTTAATTATATTAGAAATTTTCTGTGAGAGCTTGTCCACTCGAATTATATGTTCATGGAAATAGAAATTATGCTAAAAATTTATATTTCACTGAAAATTAGTTGATGATTAAATTTAACGGTTAGTGCGGCAAGTTGTTGGACAGGAAACTATAAGTATAATAGATTACTTATATTTATTTTGCATGCTATAGATTTGAGTGGGAAAATATCTATTTAGGCTCTGTTAATTCTATGGAAACTGGGAATAATTCATAATTACTAATAAAGCCCTGTATGATCAAATTATGGATTCTGAATTGGCTTACTTAAGCATGTTTGTTAATCTGTTCTAACATGTTTAGTTTGGAACTGTTGGTATTGACATTTATATGGTCATTATTTTATCAACTGTGAATGTAAATAAGCATGTTGATTATCTATTTCAATATGCATAGTAAGGAGTAGTTGACATTGATATTTATATTTTCAATGTGAATCAATTATTGGTATTTTTAAGAATGGTTGCTAATGCATTCTATTATGTTTAGTATGGAATTGTTGATATTGTTGTTATTATTAACGATGCTTTATCAACTATTGGACGGATTGGATTGTATGTACCGGTATGGGACGGTGACATACTAGGTTTGGATTAGCTCAAATTGCTAAGTCCTACTTATTTTGGAGTAAGGGCACGGGTTATGAAATACAATCCTCCTTATATATATAAGCCGGTACGGTTGAATACGCCGAGTGACATACTGGATTTCTTGTGGATGGATAGAAACGGAGTTTAGATATATTTTTATGTTACCGTGTCATGACCTTGAGTCTCAGTGTCGACGGTTAGGGTGCGTATATGCAGTTGGATGTGTAGCTGACTGTGAAGGTTGAGGTATACCCTGTTTAGGTTTAGGTACTCATACCCACTCAGGTGCGTATTGTGTGATGCCTTCTATCCAGGTTGAGACCCCCTTCATGGCCTAGCGAGAGTCCAGTAGTGTGGATATATTTATGTACGAATTATTAGTTATTGTTGAACTATTTAGTATGTACATGCGTATCGAGTCTCTGCTTGGATTCTACTAGGATAGAACTTGTTCGTGGGCCTGACCCACTCCTATTTTTCAGGTGTACGTCAGTTCCAGGCTTGAGCTTGTTCGTGCTGTGCAGAGACGATCTTCCATTCTACCGACAATGTAGGATTTGTTTCCAGATCTTGGATTTGGATTTTATCTTTCATTTTACTTTCATTCAGTGTGAGATTTTTATTAGGGGTCCACTGGAGATAGATTCCGGAGTTGTTCAAATTATGGATATTTGGTTTATCAAAGTTAAGTATTTAATTATTTAAGGACTTTCTTTTAGTTTTCTTTTCAGCTTTAAACTTTCATTTCTTAATTCATTTTGTATTCCGTATTCGTTATAAAATATTAATTGTTTGATATTCCCTCGGGTTTGGGCCTGGGCCTGATCAACCCATGTCTCGGATCCGAGGGGTATCACAGTTGGTATCAGAGCACTCCAGGTTCAAGTGTCTCTAGGATGTTTTCGTATTAAGTCTTCCGCGTAGCGTTCTCTTGAATAGAGCTTAAGTTAGGATTCATTGTATTCCTTATGGTTTGTATAGAAAGGGTACTGATGTCTGTCTTTTCGTGTTAACAGATGGTTAACGCTAGAAATGGACAGAACATGCAAGGAACTAGGAAGGAAAGGAGAGCGGCACGTAGGCAACAATATCTCCTACAGCGTCAGCAAATTGAAGAAGAGCAGCAAATGCCAGGGTTTCAGGAGGAGCAGGTGGAAGTTCAACAGACTCAGGGTCGGGACAGAGATCCAGAGATTCCTCCTCACCTCAATGACCTCGTTGCTCGGGCTATAGAGGCTGGGGTAACAGCTGCACTCCGGAACCAACCACAGGTTCAGCAGGCACCTGTACCAGCACCAGTGGTTCAGACAGATTCTTGGGGAAAGGCTAGGAGTGCTTTCACAAAGGGGAGTCCACATGTGTTCTCAGGCTCAACCGATGCGAGAGCAGCTCACCAGTGGAAAGAGGACATTGAGCATCATCTTCGTTTGGTTCCGTGCATGGAGGTTCAGAAGCAGATGCTTGCTACTTTCAAGTTAGTTGGGGATGCACTACAGTGGTGGGAGTCAGTTACCACCTCAGAGGAGAGGATGACATTGTCTTATGCTGAGTTCAGTGCTCGCTTTGATGAGAAATATTTTCCCTATGCAGTCAGGGCAGCTATGAAGACCGAGTTTCTAAGTCTGGAGCAGGGAAACATGACAGTGGCGGAGTATGAGCAGCAGTTCACACGCTTGTCTCTCTTTGCACCGGAGGAGGTGGATACAGAGGAGAAGAAGCGCAACAGTTTTGTCAAGGGACTGATGTGGTCTATCAAGAGAGCTATTACAGGTAGTCCAGCCTATACTACCTATGCTCAGGTGGTAGACGCCGCTCTACAACAGTATCAGTTGACTGTGGACATCAGACAGGCTTGTGGTGAGAAGCGGGGAGATAAAGACTCTACTAATCAGTCAGCTGAAAAGGGGAATGGCAATGGTCACCGGCAGAATGACAAAGGCAAGTTCCAGGGGCAACAGCCTTGGAAGAAGCACAAGGGTGGTTCAGATGCTCATCGGAATGGGGCACCTATTCAAAGGCAACAGAATGGGGGACCACAGGCAGGACAGGGTCAGCCATAGGCTAACCGACAGAGGAGGCCATTTGGTACTTTCCAGGGTAGTTGTTACTCTTGTGGAGAGTATGGTCATACCACCAGGCAGTGTCCTAAAGCAGGGCAGGGACAGGCACCACAGTAGTTGCATTATGGCAGGGTGTATAACCCCAAGCCACAGGATGTTCAGGCACCTCAGACTATTGAGGGTAAGTTTCCTATTCATGGTTTACATGGACGTGTTTTATTTGATACGGGTGCTACACACTCATTTGTAGCTAAGACTTTTGTTGCTTTATCTGGGATGAGGACGAGGGTATGCACTAGACCTCAGGGTATTTCTACACCATTGGTGATACAGCTATTATACATGAGAGTGATGGGCCTGTGACACTAGATATTGGCAGACTCGGATTTCTAGCCAATCTATTGGTCCTGGACATGCACACTTATGACGTGATACTTGGGATGGATTGGTTGTCTCACTACCATGCCCAAGTTGATTGTTTTGATAGATCTATTATTTTTACTATACCTGGTCAGGATATGTACGTAGTAGCTATGCCACGTTCTAAAGGAGGCGGTAGCACCTATTTGTTCCATGTGGAGGAGGAAAAAGATGAGGGGATTACTGTGTCATTGGATAACATACCAATTGTACAGGATTTCCCGGATGTATTTCAGGAGATTCCAGGGTTGCCACCTAGTCGCGGATTGATTTTGTGATAGACTTAGCTCGAGGCACTGTGCCTATTGCTAGGGCACCCTATAGGATGGCACCGGTAGAGATGAGAGAGTTGAGGGATCAGATTCAGCAGTTACTCAGCCAGGGTTTTATTCGTAGGAGTACATCACCTTGGGGAGCACCGGTTCTATTTGTGAAGAAGAAGGATGGTTCACTTCATCTATGTATAGATTACAGGGAGTTGAACAAGGTTACGATTCGTAACAAGTATCCTTTGCCCAGGATTAATGATTTGTTTGATCAGTTAAGGGGAGCCACATACTTCTCCAAGATTGATCTGCGTTCTGGGTATCATTAGCTGAGGGTTAGGGAGCAGGATGTTCCTAAGACAGCGTTTCTCACGAGATATGGTTCTTATGAGTTTCGTGTTATGCCGTTTGGGACGACTAATGCACCTGCAGTATTCATGGACTTAATGAATAGAGTCTTCTGGGCTTATTTGGATCAATTTGTTATTGTCTTTATTGATGACATCTTGATCTATTCTCGGTCGGAGGACGATCATGCTAGACATCTTCGCATAGTCTTGCAGACGCTTCGTGAGCACTAGTTATATGCCAAGTTCGGGAAGTGTGAATTTTGGCAGCGGGAGGTGAAATTTTTGGGTCACGTGGTGTCAGAAAAGGGGATAGCGGTGGATCCAGTCAAGGTTTCAGCGGTGGTTGAGTGGGGACAGCCTACATCACCTACAGAGATTCGGAGTTTTCTCGGTCTGGCAGGATATTACAGGAGATTCATCCAGGGGTTCTCCAAGATAGCAGGACCACTCACTCATCTGACCAAGAAGGTTGTACAGTTCGTGTGGGATGAACACTGTCAGCGAGCTTTTGATGAGCTGAAAAGGAAGCTGACTTCTGCACCGGTTCTGGCTACTCCGCAGAGCGGGATAGAGTATCTTGTTTACACGGATGCATCGTTGCAGGGTCTTGGATGTGTATTGATGCAGGAGGAGCGACCGATTTCTTATGGATCTCGGAAACTTAAGCCTCATGAGCTTAATTATCCAACACATGATTTGGAATTTGCAGCAGTGGTCTTTGCCTTGCGTATTTGGAGGCATTATCTGTTGGGTGAGTCTTTCAGATTATTCAGTGATCACAAGAGTTTGCAGTACTTGTTCACTCAGCGGGAGCTGAATATGAGACAGCGCAGATGGTTAGAGTTTGTAAAAGACTATCATTTTTCTATACAATACCATCCAGGGAAAGCGAATGTGGTGGCGGATGCACTCAGTCGCCGACCTGTTGGTAGTCTTTCTGCTCTATTCACTACTGAGTGGAATGCTTTGAAGAATGTTGATGAGTTGTCAGATGCTTTTATGGCTTGCATGGTGGTTACACCTTCCATCGTTCGCAAGGTTTTACAAGCACAACTCACTGATCAGCAATGTGTCGACAAGGTCACAGAGATAGCTTCCGGAGAGGTTCCATTCTACTATGTTGGGGCTGATGGAGGTTTAAGGTACAAGGGACGGCTAGTGGTACCTTCTGCTGATAATTTGAGGAAGGATGTGATGACTGAGACTCATCACTCTGAGTTCTCTGTTCATCCAGGAGGCGATAAGATGTATCAAGATATGAAGCGGCAGTTTTGGTGGGCAGGTATGAAGAGGGACATTGCTCTTTTTGTTTCTCAGTGTAGTACTTGTCAGATGGTTAAGATTGATCATCAGAGGCCGCCAGGAGCTCTACAGTCACTACCAATTCCAGAGTGGAAATGGGAGAGCATATCTATGGATTTTGTGGAAGGGTTGCCAAATTCTTTCAAGGGGCATAATTCCATATGGGTCATTGTGGATAGGTTGACCAAGTCTGCTCATTTCTTGCCTATTTGCACTGACTACACTTCGGAGCAGTTGGCGAGGCTTTACATTTCAGGGATTGTGAAGCTACATGGCATTCCATTGTCTATTATATCGGACAGGGATTCGAGCTTTGTATCTGGATTTTGGAAGAGTTTTCAGCAGGCTTTAGGTACGGAGTTACACCTTAGTACTGCTTATCATCCTCAGACTGACGGACAGATTGAGAGGGTGAATCAGATTATGGAAGATATGCTTCGGTCGTGTGTTCTGGATTTCAAGGGCCACTGGGAGGAATATTTGCCACTTGTGTAGTTTGCTTATAACAATAGTTTCCAGAAGACTATTGGGATGGCACCTTTTGAGGCGTTATACGGTCGACCGTGTTGATCACCTGTTTGTTGGATGGAAGTTGGAGAGAATCGATTCTTAGGTCCTGAGTTCATCAAGGATACCTCTGAAAAGATTGCTGTTATTCGAGATCGCATGCGTACTGCCCAAAGTAGGCAGAAGAGCTATGCTGATCGTCGCACTCGTGCTTTGGAGTTTCAGGTCGCGGATCAGGTTCTTCTTAAAGTATCTCCTATGAAGGGTGTTATGCGTTTTGGGAAGAAAGGGAAGTTGTCTCCGCGGTTTGTCGGTCCATTCATGATTACGGATCGCGTTGGAGCTATCGCTTATCGGTTGGCACTTCCGGATACTTTGGATCGCGTTCACAACGTGTTTCATGTTTCCATGTTGCGGAAATTTCTGCGAGATGAGGATCGGTATCAGCATATCGATGTTGGGGAGATTGAGTTGCAACTGGATGCAACTTATTTAGAGCCACCGTGTCGTATTGTCGACCGACGAGATCAGATTTTTCGTAATAAGGTTATTCCTTTGGTTCGTGTTGGGTGGAGTCATCACAATGAGGCTTAGTCTACTTGGGAACGGGAAGATGTCATTCGCTCGCAGTTTCCTGGAATTTTGGAAGAAGGTAAGAGCAAATTCCGAGGACGGAATTCCTTTTGTTAGGGGGGAAGAATGTAATACCCCTAATTTTCAAAAGGATAGTCTCGGTACTTTGTTTAATTGTTTTCTGTTCATTAATTGTTTTTGGTTCATTAATTGTTTTGAATTATGTTTTAATTGACTTTTTAATTATTTGCTTTTCTTGACTTATTTGCGTTATTTGAATTAATTAGTTGGTTTATTTGTTTTCTTTGGTTTAACTAATTATTTGACTTATTTACATTAATTGTGATTATTTAAGTTAATTGTTTTAATTATTTATTTGGCTTTAATTTTCTGTAAATTGTATGTTATTTTCTGTTTTACGTTAACTTGGAATTTTATTGTTTCTTTAATTGAATTAGTAATTACATGTTTTAATTTATGACTAGGTATAAAAGTGTGGTTAGGGTTTTAGTTCTGTTTAGGTTTAATGTAATGCGCCGACAGGGTTTATAAACTAGGTTGTGTTTATGGGCCGCGTTTCAGACTTTAGATGTAATTGGACTTAGGGTTTTGGTTGCCTATAAATATATAAGATAAGTCTGCTTAGGAAAAAAATAATAAAACCAAAACACGTCTGTGGAATTAAAAACGAGGAACAGAGGAAGTTGTAGGAGGAATCGCCGGAGATCGTAGAAGACGGCGTAGAGATTTTTGGACAAAGATCTCAAAGGCAAGTTCTAACCTTACTCTCTCCCTTATACTCATGTTCTTTGCATACTCAATAGTTCCAGGATGAATTACATGTTTAAAAAAACTAAAAACGTTAGCTGTTTCATGTTCAGAGTTTCACTGAAACTGAATTTGCTTTAAAATTGTAAACTGTTTAAACTTTGAACTTTCTTGTTTAATTCTTGGTTTAATCCATATTAGTAGCATAATAAGGACTGAATTAAGGGTTGGAATCTTCTGGGATTAAGTTAAACTCTTTGAAAACCTATACTGTGAAGTATCGGAGGCGTAAACGGCGACTGGAGAGGAGAACACGAAGAAGAGGAGGGAGAGAGCCGGCTCCTATTGGATTGGAGCCGGCTCTCCTTGGACTGGAGGCGGCTCCAATGGTCTAGGAGCTGACTCCAGGTCCATTGGAGGCGGCTCCAATATTCTGGAGCCGGCTCCAGGTTGTTTATTCGTGGGTTTTTGGTTCTGTTGGTTGTTTTTCCAATTTTTCAGTGATTAGGCTTCCTAGTGATTGTTTTAATATGTTTTAGTGGAGAATGAAGACTGTAATGGATGGTTTAGGAGTGGTCTAGGGTAAACGTAAATATGCAAAGACCAGATTAACACAGAATTGGACACAAAGCATTAATCATTAGGATTACATGGAGTTAATTACGAATGTCTTGTAGACTGTGTGGATTTGGAGTTTCTAATTTCTTAATTATATTAGAAATTTTCTGTGAGAGCTTGTCCACTCGAATTATATGTTCATGGAAATAGAAATTATGCTAAAAATTTATATTTCAGTGAAAATTAGTTGATGATTAAATTTAACGGTTAGTGCGGCAAGTTGTTGGGCAGGAAACTATAAGTATAATAGATTACTTATATTTATTTTGCATGCTATAGATTTGAGTGGGAAAATATCTATTTAGGCTCTGTTAATTCTATGGAAACTGGGAATAGGTCATAATTACAAATAAAGCCCTGTATGATCAAATTATGGATTCTGAATTGGCTTACTTAAGCATGTTTGTTAATCTGTTCTAACATGTTTAGTTTGGAACTGTTGGTATTGACATTTATATGGTCATTATTTTATCAACTGTGAATGTAAATAAGCATGTTGATTATCTATTTCAATATGCATAGTAAGGAGTAGTTGACATTGATATTTATATTTTCAATGTGAATCAATTATTGGTATTTTTAAGAATGGTTGCTAATGCATTCTATTATGTTTAGTATGGAATTGTTGATATTGTTGTTATTATTAACGATGCTTTATCAACTATTGGACGGATTGGATTGTATGTACCGGTATGGGACGGTGACATACTAGGTTTGGATTAGCTCAAATTGCTAAGTCCTACCTATTTTGGAGTAAGGGCACGGGTTATAAAATACAATCCTCCTTATATATATAAGTCGGTACGGTTGAATACGCCGAGTGACTTACTGGATTTCTTGTGGATGGATAGAAACGGAGTTTAGATATATTTTTATGTTACCGTGTCATGACCTTGAGTCTCAGTGTCGACGGTTAGGGTGCGTATATGCAGTTGGATGTGTAGCTGACTGTGAAGGTTGAGGTATACCCTGTTTAGGTTTAGGTACTCATACCCACTCAGGTGCGTATTGTGTGATGCCTTCTATCCAGGTTGAGACCCCCTTCATGGCCTAGCGAGAGTCCAGTAGTGTGGATATATTTATGTACGGATTATTAGTTATTGTTGAACTATTTAGTATGTATATGCGTATCGAGTCTCTGCTTGGATTGTACTAGGATAGAACTTGTTCGTGGGCCTGACCCACTCCTATTTTTCAGGTGTACGTCAGTTCCAGGCTTGAGCTTGTTCGTGCTGTGCAGAGACGATCTTCCATTCTACCGACAATGTAGGATTTCTTTCCAGATCTTGGATTTGGATTTTATCTTTCATTTTACTTTCATTCAGTGTGAGATTTTTATTAGGGGTCCACTGGAGATGGATTCCCGAGTTGTTCAAATTATGGATATTTGGTTTATCAAATTTAAGTATTTAATTATTTAAGGATTTTCTTTTAGTTTTCTTTTCAGCTTTAAGCTTTCATTTCTTAATTCATTTTGTATTCCGTGTTCGTTATAAAATATTAATTGTTTGATATTGCCTCGGGTTTGGGCCTGGGCCTGATCAACCCGTGTTTCGGATCCGAGGGGTATCACACTAATGCCAACAAGTGGCACCATGAGAACGTGACACTTGTCACAATTTTCAAAAATTACAAAAAGGTCCTTTTTGAAAATATCTTCCAAATTAAATTACAAAATGAGCCTTAAGACGAAAAATAATTACTTTGCATAATTACACTAAAACCCCAAAAGTTTAAGAAAATTACCAAAAAGTCATGCATCCATGCCCTTTACAAAAAAAAGTAAACATTTAACATGATTTTCTACAAAAGTAAAAATATAGATATCATGAAATTTAATTATCATGGATGTATGCAAGACCGAAATCAATTCTGAGCACAAAAAAGTGAGGTTATGCAAGTAAAAATGAAAAACGAGAAAAGAACGAAATGGAGAAAAAGACGGAAAAAGAAATTACCAAAAAAAAAAAAGAAAAATGACCGGGTCATTACACTAAGGTTAGGATCGAACACCCTTTGTTAAGGCTCGAGCTTGAAAGTGCAAGTTTATAGCTTCAATGCCTTGTTGATTTTTCTTCTTTTAGTTGCAAGGCTTGAGCCTCAAGACTTGGGCTCGAGCTTTGGATCTTGAATTCTTCCAAACTTCACCATTTAAGCTCTCGGCTTGCTCTGGATGACCGGTAATGACTCCATAAGCTTCGATATCAATCTTTTCATCTTAAAATCCTGGTTTTAACTATTTATCTGGGAAAGTACCTATAAACACACATTAACCATAAATCAGTCTAACAATGGATAGAAGTATCACTTTAGGCTTTAACATACCTATATTTAGGGGCTTGAATATGCAATATTCAGCGCTCATCATCTGTCATGGAAGGCTCGAGCTTAAGAAGTAGAGCTTGAGCTATTTGGCCCAGGCTCGAGCTTTGGGAGCAAAGTTCAAGCTTTCTTAAAGTATGGCTCGAGCTTTAAAGGATGGTGCTCGATCTTCTCTTTTATACTTAGTCAAATTTCTTCAACTATTTTCCGAAGCGTTTTTTCCATCAACACTTAGAATATTTTTGGGTCTTCTTCTTTTAACATTGCTCAATCCTAGCTTTATAGGGCTCGAGCTTTAGGTACAAAGCTCGAGCTTTTAGGGCTCAAGGCTCGAGCTCTGAATGACAGTGCTCGATCCTTGAGGTATGGCACGAGACCCTGGGAGCTTGGCTTTCTTGAAATCAACTCTTCAAATTTTGACCCCTCATGCTCAAGCTTGTAGGCAAAGGCTTAAGCACCCTTGGGTAAGGCTCAAGCACCGTTATGTAGGGCTCGAGCTCGGGAGGTATAAGCCTTGTGCTTTAATGCCTTGGTTGATTTTTCTTCTTTTTCTTGCAGAGCTCGAGCTTTAGAACTTAGGCTCGAGCCTTGGTACTTGAATTCTTCTAAACTTCACCTTTAAGCTCTTGGCTTGATTTGAATGACCGGCAATGATTGTTCCAAATATGTTTATCAATAATAATTAACACTTGCAATAAGACAAATCATTGTAAAATAGGGTTATCGTAAGGGTAAGTCGAACCACAGGGATTGCTAGTTTATGGCAACCAAAGTTGTAAAATCACTTTGCTTGATGAAAGAGGTGTAAGGTTTGATTTGTTTGTCACTTAAAACTAGGAATTCAAATTTGCATAAAATGGTATATGGAATGGATTTAAGATGAATTAACTTATGTAGAGAAAGTTAGGGAAGTGAATCCACTACCAACCATATAAATACACTTGATTGCTATTAACTTGGGGAACAACTTATATATGTGACCATAATATATAGTAATTCATGATTGCTGCTACATTATCTTCAAGAAATTCATAAAATCAAGAATTAAGTATAATCCATCAAAGTTTTACATGATTTAACTACCTAGACTAGGTGTAGCTTATGACATGCTCACTAAGCAAAAGATTATCAAATTCCTTAATAAATATGATGAGAGCACATGAAGTCAAAAACCAAGAATAATCCATCAATGGGAGGCCCTAAGCTATGGACTATCAAAATTTCAATACAACATGCCATTAAAAACCATTTCATAATCTCATCTCCATTCTCACTATGAAGATGTAAGCAATATAATCATGAGAAAATACAATCTAAGATAAGATAATAAGTTCAACATAATCATTTATTGAAATGAAGAGCCATTACAACTTGTGTAAATCTCTAGACTATGAAACTATCAAATATATACTTCATTCCCCAAATTAAAAGACAACTAGAGCATGCTTACAAGGAAGGGCTTCATAACGTCCTTAGGAAGGGAGTTAGTTACCCATAGAAGCAAGGGAAGAATAGGTTGAAGAACTCAGCCCTTCCATTTTCACACCTCTCAGCAATGGCAACCCAAAAGCTCTCAAGAACTCAATATTTCTCTCTCTAGAATTCCTCTCAATCTTTAATAATGTTTTTACAATCATTCCTCTCACCCTAATAAGCAAAAGATCTTACCAAACCCCCTTAATTTCATGGTCCGAACTCCCTAGAAGAAAGAAGACCATCCCTTTAATCAAGGGGACAACATTTGTTAAAACAATGAAGACCACGATCTGCTGTCTGCAAGTTGGCGAGTGCCTGCAGAGATTGGCGAGCGCCCACTGGGTGCCATAGTATTGTCTTCCCCGCACAACAAAAGGGCATCTTGGGGCTGTGGTGGCAACCGGCGGGCGCCCGCAGGAGCTGGCGAGGCCCTACAGATTCTGGAGGCTACTGGTATGAATTTCTTTCATTCTTTGGAATTCAATGCCTCGATCATAACTTAGCGGGTGCCCGCGAGATTTGTGCATGAAACTGGTGGGCGCCCGTAATGGTGTAACCTGGGCTCAAAACACTTCTCTTAAATTGACCTTGGGCTTCGCCCAATGACTCCATCTTCCTTCTTGGGCTCTGCAGAATGTGTCCATGAGTTCATTGGACCATATTTGCTTAGCAACACTGTAGAGCCCCGGCCTGGCATGCTTTGATCTTTGAGAATTCGCAAAACCTCAATTTTATTTCTTTTTGAGGAACAAACCTAAAAATACACACAAACACGAAACGGTAGATAATCTATAAAAATTGATTAAATAATGGTATTAAGTAATGTAAATAAGGGCACTTGAATTTGCAATATTTAGCGCTTATCACACCCCCAAACTTACATTTTGCTAGTCCCATAGCAAAACCAAAATGAAGTACTTAATGAAATGACAACAAATCTCCTCTTTCGTCGGAGTGATGGTTGCATTTAGCGTATGCCAAGTCTTTTTAAAAATCCCTAGGCATCCCTAGAGGACGAATGAAGTCTCGTGAGGGTTTAACAGGAATGTTACCCACAAACATCAAACATGGTGCAAGAAGATGTACAAAGCTCATTTGCAACTTGGAACATAGAGAACATTGGAGATGGAATCATTATGAAGACTACCTTGTGTATACGAAGCCTTGATACAAGAAAATGGCTAATCATCTTTCAACTCTCATGTATTAACATCATAGTCTATATAAATATTTCAACTGTCATATCTATAATAGACATCATCTCTAGCTTCATTTAAAGTGAATCGGATTCCCAATATGCAGCTTTTATGCTCTCTTTTCAATCTCAAAAACACAAGCTTTCAATTCATTGAATTTCCTTTTAAATGAGGTCTCTAATGCATGATTTGATTCAAAACATTTTTTCTTTCTTTCTTTTTTTTTTTTTTTTTTTTTTAATGGTTGTGCAATGTTGAAGTCCCTTAAGCTTTCTAACTAACCCATGTAGCAAGTGTTAGGCCAACAACTCCCAAACCAGATGGCTTTAGGGTGCTAAGTGTAAGGACACTCCAAAGGCTTAATAACTCGAATTAGCAAGGCTATGAACTCAAACAAACCAGATTTATTTATTTTTATTTTTGTGAATGACCGTGCAATGCCTAAGTCCCTTAAGCTTTCTAACTAACCCATGTAGCAAGTGTTAGGCTAACAACTCCCAAACTGGATGGCTTTAAGGTTCTAAGTGTAAGGACACTCTAAGGGCTTAATAACTCGAATTAGCAAGGCTACGAACTTAAACAAGTGATTTTTATTATTCAACTTTTTCATTTTTTTTTTTTTTTTTTTTTTTAAGTTTAATGCCAAAGATATCCATTCATTAAGGCCATCAATTCAAATCAACTGAGTCATGGTCAAGGTAAATTGGTTTACATGCCTCACAATTAAGTTTTCGATATGCATATGTGAAGTGTGAAGCATAGAAAAGGGTGATACCCGACGAAAATCTAATTGAAGCATTTATACAAACCAGTTTGAATCCATATGATCATTTCAGATTTTTCTTATTTCAAAACTATCATTTGCCTCTATACACAAAGTATTTAACACATGCTTCAATCTCCAACAAGTTCCAAGATTATAAAATCATTGCTTCCAAAAAAAATTATTTTATCAATTTACATGAACAAGTTAGCACATGCAAACAAAAATGAATACCAAAATATACCCCCAAACTTGAATATCACATTATCCTCAATGGGTACAGACAAAGAATGGAAATGAAACATAGAGAGGGTAAAAAGAACAACAATACCAAGTACAGGAGGAAAATCAGTGGCGTCATGACAACATGCCACCATGTGAAATCCAAAAGAAATGCCCCCAAACTTGAATCTAAAAACCTGTCAAAAACACATATATATACAACAAATATTATACGGAACACAAAAAGACATAAAAATAAACAACTCCAACTTTATTTAACAAAAACTGAATATCCATGCAAAACAGCAAAACAAACACAGGCATAAGTTCAAAACAGAAACTAAAAGCATTGCTAAATACGGCCCAAAATAAAACCAAAGAGTAAGCATCAAAATATAAACTGAAAGTAGAAAATCATTTCATCATCGGAGTAGAGGACAAGGCACTGGCTCCTCTTGGTGCTCAGTCAATTAAAGATTGCAGCATGGCCTGCATTACTTGTTGTCACTCCCGAGTCTCCCTACAAAAATCCATAAGATTGCCCTCTATGTTCTCGACTCTCAGCTGAAGTGTGTCAATACGGGTACTGAGAGAGTCGTAATTGGCATGGGACATGGCAGGTGGTGGTGGTGCAAAAGGTGCAGGAGCAGTCGCAACAGCAGCAACAGGGACATTTGCAGCCCCCCAATTCAGCACACCACCGATGCGTGCTTTCCGAGATGTCTTAAGTTGTACTGTGCTTGACTTTCATGCATTGTGGTCATAAAGAAATGCCTCTATATTCCACTCCTCATTACGGGGTGCCTTGAATTTTTTGTTCTTGAGCAGTTTAGTAACCAAGTACGAGAAGGGAAGTGCCTAAGTCAAGGCATTATCCATCTGCTCAATAAATAGATCATTGTACACTTTAACAAGTTAGTCCCAAATGAGTTGCGGAACACAAAACCAATATCCCTTTTCAGCCGCATAAAGGGTGTTCTGAAAAACTCCCTTACGTTCAGAGTGCTTGGGGACTGGAAATACATTCTTGGCTAGGACTAAGTCCAAGAACCAAAGCCGACATGGAAGATGTGACTTATTCGTGCTTGTTTTGCGAGTGCCGGTAAAATTATTGTGGCACATGTCATAGACAATGTCGAGCAGAGTCACGTCACTTGGGAAAGCACCATAGAGAGGTTGGTCATCCTCATCCAAAGGAGATGTCAAAAGACACTCCAATGCCACCACGAGGTCATTAATGGTGAACATATGAGGCGTGCCATCAATAGTTGTCTTAATAAGATCCAGCTCCGTACATGAGTAGAGCATATTGGAGTAGAATTGCCGAACCACACGCGGATAGAAAGCTGTGGTGCATGGTTTGAACAAAATTTTAAAGCCGCGGTCCTTTAATTCTTTGACCGACCATGCTGTTTCTGGATTGTCCTTAAACTCATACTTAATGACGAATTTGGCTTCAATTTCAATTGGCCAATTAACCCAATCTGGAGTGGAAGCTTCCTCGGATGGTCCTTCGGAGGAGCGAGCACGCTTAGAGGAAGTTTTGGGAGCCATTTGGAAGAGGAATTTGGTTCAGGCAATTTGTCAAACACCTGGTGTGAAAGACAAAAAGGCAGAGAGCAAAGGGATGATTAGAGTGGTGCAAACCCAAAAAATTTTCTCCTGAAAATGAAATAAAATATCCCCAAACAATCACCAAACCTCCACTACATATATTTCCCAGCATCCATCAAGATACAGAATTGGAAAAAGGCAAAGAGGAGGAAGACTTACCCAAAAATGAAGAACCCGAATTGCCCCTTACTTGGTGCGAAATAGTGAAGAGGATGAGAGATGACGGTAGAGAGAGTGATGGAGATGGATGAGGGAGAGATGGAAGTGAGGAAGAAGGATTAGGGAAAGAGAGGGATTGGAAGGCTGGAATAAGAGAGGGAGTTTATAAAATTTTGAAATAGGCCTTGAAAATGGGTGGTTTTAATGAAATCTCGATGGTTAGCGAGTGCCCGCAGGAATAGGCGGCTGCCTGCGGAATGTCATAGCAAGGCGCTGGGCAAGCCTGGTATACAGCTGAGGCATGTAGTGGCACTTGGCGGGCCCCCACAGGAAGCGGCGGGTGCCCACGAAATCTGGCAGGTACTATTTTTTCATTTTGGCCGAATAAAGGCCATGCCGGGATCCAAAAGTTGTCCAATTAGAAACTTAAGCTCCTATAAACCCTAGACACCTGGTATAACCCTCAGAACGGGAATCGAAGCTCGATTGCAAAAGCACTAATTTTGGGGTCCAAATTTCCCGTGATTTTTGGATTTTTCGAGAAAATTACCGAAACGACCTTGAAAAATTCCAAAAATGATATCGAGACCTTAAAATGACTAAGCCTGCCTAAAAGGACTTTTGGAATGTAACTCGAGACAGTTTCAGTAAAGTTCAAATTTTGGCTATACTTAGCTAATTTTCAAAAAATGGCTAAGGCAACTATGGAAGATGGAAGCTTTGGAATTAAAAGAATTGCTTCCCAAGAGTGCTAAATTTAATGTCGATAGCTGGACGAACCATGATTTTGCATCAGTCCTCGTAAATTGGGTCCGTTAATAGGACTTTCTCCATTTTTCTAGTTAGGACTACGCCATCGACATAAGGTTTGAGCCTTTGCCCATTAACCTTAAAGAGAGATCTATTTGTGGGATCATGAAGTTCAATGGCACCATGAGGAAAGATAGATGAGATAACATATGGACCATCACACCTTGAACGAAGTTTACCGGGAAAGAGTCACAACCGAGAATTGAAAAGCTAAACTTTTTGTCCTGGGGCAAAAGACTTTTTGACAATGTGTTTCTCATGAAATGCTTTAGTCTTTGCCTTGTAGATTTTGGCACTTTCGTATGCATCATTTTGAATCTCCTCAAGCTCATTGAGCTGTAATTTGTGAGTAGAGCCGGCTTGCTTAAGATCAAAGTTCAATCGTTTTATGGCCCAAAAAGCATAGTGCTCTAACTCAACCGGGAGATGACAAGCTTTGCCAAAGAAAAATCGATATAGTGACATGCCAATAGGTGTTTTATAAGCTGTCCGGTAAGCCCAAAACGCATGGTTTAGTCGTAATGACCAATCTTTGCGGTCCGGTCGAACCGTTTTTTTCCAGAATATGCTTGATCTCACAATTAGATACTTCCACTTGACCACTTATTTAAGGGTGGTAAGGTGTGGCAACCTTATGAGTGACGGAGTACTTAAGCAGGACGGATCTGAGATAGCGGTTACAGAAATGAGAACCTCCGTCACTAATGAGGGCTCTAGGCATACCAAATTAGCTGAAGATGTTTGATTAAACGAACTTGACCACAACTTTATGATCATTGGTTTTGGTAGCCTTA
Organism: Cornus florida; assembly: GCF_030987335.1. Taxonomy (NCBI): domain Eukaryota; kingdom Viridiplantae; phylum Streptophyta; class Magnoliopsida; order Cornales; family Cornaceae; genus Cornus; species Cornus florida. The sequence goes on from NW_026775577.1 coordinate 72,355,411, forward strand.
GCCTCAACCCATTTAGATATATAATCCACTACTACGAGAATATACTTATAGCCATAAGAGGATGGAAACGGTCCCATGAAATCAAATCCCCACACGTCAAAATTTTTTATGATTAAGATGGGGTCAGGAGCATCGTGTCTCTTCTAGACATTGCTCCAAGCTTTTGGCAATGCTTACAAGACTTGTAAAAATTGTAAGCATCCCAAAACAGAGAGGGCCAATAAAATCCACTTTGAAAGACTTTATCAAAAGTTTTCTTGGCGCTGAAGTGTCCTCTGCATGCAAGAGTGTGGCAGAAATTTAGGACACTTTGGAATTCAATTTCAGGAATGCATCACTCGATGATTTGGTCCGGGCAATGCTTGAATAATTCCGGATCTTCCCAAAAGAAAATTTTAACTTAGGAAAAGAACTGGTCTTTCTCTTGTTTGGACCATTTGGGTGGAATTTTTCCTACCACAAGGTAGTTGACAATGTCCACAAACCAAGGAAGATTTGTATGAGAAATCTGAAACAGTTGCTCATCCGGGAAGGAATCACGAACTGTAGCAAATTCAGAAGATTTCTCAATGAGTAGACGAGAGAAATGGTCGGTGATAACATTGTCTGTCCCTTTTTTATCCTGAATTTTAATATCAAACTCTTGGAGTAAAAGTATCCATTGAATTAGCCAGAGTTTGGTTTCTTTCTTTGCGAGCAAATGCCTTAAAGTGGCATGGTCTGAAAACACAATGACCTTAGACCCAAGAAGGTAAAAGCGGAGTTTGTCCAAGGTGTACACCACAGCTAACAACGGTTAGGCCAGATTTCTTGGGAACAACTTGAGTGGGGCTTACCCACTTACTATCCAAGATGGGGTAGATAATTCTCGCATCTAGTAGCTTGATTACTTCTTTCATGATCACCTCCTTCATGTTTGGATTCAACAGGCACTGATTCTCTAGAAGGTTTGGCATCGTCCTCTATATGAATGCGATGCATACAAATAGAGGGGTCAATTCCTTTCAAATCAGTGACTACCCAACCTATAGCTTCTTTGTGCTCTTGTAGCATTGCTAAAAGGCTGTTTCCTTGGTCCTTTGAAAGGTCTGAAGCAATGATAACTGGAAGAGTTTTATTTGCACCAAGAAATACATACTTGAGGTGGGTTGGGAGTGGCTTTAACTCAAGTTGGGGTGGAGATTTCAATGAAGGTATCGAAGGAGTGATGGAAAGTTGAGGAAGTGGTTCTCTTGGCACTTTCCAAGAGGGAAAATCCATGATAGCACCAACTTTGAGCAAAGAATTTACTTCTTAGATGGATTGGTTAATATTAAAGTTTACGAAGTCAAAATAAGACATGCAAGTTTCAAGGGGATCCTTACTTAGAATGAAAGGGAGAGATTCTTCGACAACTTCATCTAACACATCAACAAGAAAATACTCATCCTTATTGGGAGGATGTTAAGTTGCATGGAAGATATGGAGTTTGACTTGCATATTTCCAAAGGCGATATCTATCACCTCAGTTCGGCAATTTATTGAAGCATTAACCGTAGCTAAGAAAGCCTTACCGAGGATCACGAGAATATGTTTCTTTGGATCATAGACCGGTTCCGTGTCAAGAACCACAAAGTCTACCGCGAAGTAAAATTTATCCACTTTGATTATCACATCTTCAAGAATGCCCCATGGGTGCTTGACGGATCTGTCGGCAAGCTGCAAGACCACGATGGTTGGTTTAAGGTCTCCCAACCCAAGTTGTAAGTAAACTGGATAAGGAATCAAGTTCACACTCGCTCCTAAGTCAAGGAAGGCCCATTCTATCTTGTTGTCACCAATAACACACACGATTGTTGGGGCTCCTAGATCCTTATACTTTGGAAGAATGTTGTGCTGAATTATTGCACTCACTTGTTCAGTTAATCTTACCTTCTTCGGTAAATGACTTTTGGAAGTGCGTTTTTTATTACACAAATCCTTGAGAAATTTGCCATAGGGAAGAATTTTCTTGATATCATCTAAGAGAGGTAGATTGATCTTTACTTGCTTAAAGACCTCCCACATGTCCTAAATTTTATAGTTTTTGTTCCCAAAATGTGTCGACTCTTGGAGACATTGAGGAAAAGGAGCCTTAAGCTCATAAGAGGTCTCCACATTTAGGTCACAAGCTTGGAATTTTCAGTGTTGGACTTTGGATTTTCAGGAATGAAATTTGGATTAGATGAGGTGAGATTTGGATTTTTGGGAAGAAGAACTTTTTCATCTTTTCCTCCTTCAACCTTATTGTCTAAAATTCGACCACTCTGAAGTGTGGTGATTGCTTAGACATATTCATGAGTAGTTCCACTCATAGGAGGGACTTCGTCAGTCACATGGATCCCTTTAGGATTCATAAATGGTTGAGCGGGAAGTTTTCCCGTATCCTTTTGAAGAAGTTGGTTCATTGAATTAGCTATTTGTCCCACTTGATTCTCAAGTTTAGCTATTGATTGAGTATGTGAGTGAACCATTTGGAGAGTGGGCTGCAATGATGTCAAGAGTTGCTTATTAGATTCTAACATTTGCTTGTTAAGGGATTCCATCATTTGCTTATTTACAACAAGAATCTCATCAGTTGGAAACACAGGAGGTGGAGTAGAAACATTTGGATTATAGGGTGGACGGTAACTTGAAGAGGCCTAAAATTGGCGATTTGGAAATTGAGAAGAGGGCTGATTTTGCTTCCTTTGATTCTGAAATGTCGAATTTTGTGGGGCTAGTTGCCTCCATTAAAAATTCGGATGATCTCTCTATCCCGGATTGTAGGTATTGGAGTAAGGATTATTTCTGGGCCTGGAAAACATAGCATTTGCCTGCTCGTGATTGTTGCTAGAAAATTGCTCCGGTGTGAGGCAATCTTCCGAGAGATGGAATGGGCTAGTGCATGATGCACATACCGCACTTGCTGAATTTTGAGACAGAGAATGAGGGAGATGTGATGCCATTAATTGGTAGAATTTGTGAGCTATGGCATCCATTTGAGATGATTCTTCCCTCATTGTCTTTAGTTGACATGGATTGGTGCTCTTTGCATTGGTTGATGTTGGAGCCCTACGAGAATTGTATTGTAATGAGTTTTCACTCAAATTCTCGAGTAAGGTCCAAGCCTCATCCACATTTTTAGACATGAACATTCCTTCCCATGATGAGTCAACCATAAGTCTATGTGGTTCAGTTAAACCATCATAGAAAGCTTGCACCAATTGCCATTTTGGAATTAGGTGGTGCAAACATTTCCTAAGAAGGTCATGAATTCTTTCCCAAGCCTCATAGAGTTGTTCTCTATCAATTTGTGAAAAACTAAGAATGGAACGCCTCATTTGATTGGTCTTACTCACCGGATAATATTTTTTTAGGAATTCTTGTTTGGAATTGTGCCCATGTAGTGATGGAATTTGTAACAAGGGAGTTCAACCAATATTTTGCCCTATCTTTTAAGGCAAATGGGAAGAGATGCAACTAGAGTGCATTTTTAGGGAAGCCCCTCATCTTGATGGTAGAGCAGATTTCAAGAAACTCATCAAGATACTTATAGGGGTCTTTATTTTCAAAGCCATGAAAGGATGGAAGCATTTGAATTGTGCTAGACTTAATCTTATATTAGGCTACATCGATATTTGGCATCACTATGCAAGAAGGAGAGGCATAAGTTGTAGGGATGAAATGGTTCCTAAGAGTTATAGGTACCACATTTAGAATTTCAACCCTTTCAAGATTGATTTCCTCATCCCTCAAATTTCCTTCATTTCCTGCCATGGTATTAAATTCAAGTTCGATTTCTCTTATATTTTCAGATTCCCTAAGGTTTCTTCTAAGAGTCCTTTCAAGTGAATTTATGTCAATTGGTTCTTCAAGAGTTGGCAAAGATAATAACCTATGGCCCAACATCAACAACAAAATTCACACAACAAACACAACACCCTTTCACCATAACATCCACATACAATGTTCCCTTTCTCCTCAATTGTCAACAAAATAGAAAATAAATGGCCACGACAAGGACCTATGCTTTACAAAATAGAAATATAGAAATAGCCTCGACAAGGGCTTCACAATTAAAGATCACTAATTTATACACATGAAAAATATTCACCCTTTCAAAACTAAAACTTTTGAAAAACTTACCCGGAGTCCTTTAGACTTACAATTTTCAGTTTTTCCTTGGCAAGCCTTGAGTTCCTAGAATCTCATGAAAATACTAAAACACAGAAATCACCAAAACCAAACTGAAAAATATCCACAAAACACAATATTCAGAATCAAACTAAATGTGATCTTTAAACCTTGGTTACAAAACCGTTTGCTATCCCCGGCAACGACGCCAAAAATTGGTTGTTTCGAATATGTTTGCCAATAATAATCAACACTTGCAATAGCAAAAATCATTCTAAAATAGGGCTATCGTAAGGGTAAGTCAAACCACAGGGATTGCTAGTTTATGGCAACCAAGGTTGTAAAATCACTTTGCTTGATAAAAGAGGTGTAAGGTTTGATTTGTTTGTCACTTAAAACTAGGAATTAAAATTTGCATAAAATGGTAAATGGAATGGATTTAAGATGAATTAACTTATGTAGAGAAAGCTAGGGAAGTGAATCCACCACCAACCATATAAACACACTTGCTTGCTATTAACTTAGGGAACAACTTATGTATGTGACCACGATATGTAGTAATTCATGATTGCTGCTACATTATCTTCAAGAAATTCATAAAATCAAGAATTAAGTATAATTCATCAAAGTTTTACATGTTTTAACTACCTAAACTAGGGTGTAGCTTATGACATGCTCACTAAGTAAAAGACTATCAAATTCCTCAATAAATGTGATGAGAGCACATGAAGTCAAAAACCAATAATAATCAATCAAAGGGAGGCTCTAAGTTATGAACTATCAAAATTTCTATACAACATGCCATTAAAAACCATTTCATACTCTCATCTCCATTCTCACTATGAAGATGTAAGCAATATAATCATGAGAAAATACAATCTAAGACAAGACAATAAGTTCAACACAATCATTTACTGAAATGAAGAGCCATTACAACTTGTGTAAATCTGTAGACTATAAAACTATCAAATACATACTTCATTCCCCAAATTAAAACACAACTAGAGCATGCTTACAAGGAAGGGCTTCATTACCTCCCTAAGAAGAGAGTTAGTTACCCATAGAAGCAAGAGAGGAAGATATTGCTAAGTGCCATTTAGCAATATCATGGTATGGACACTTTCTCAGAAGATCATTATATCGTTCCCATGAATCATGAAATTGTTCACCTGGGATTTGGGAAAATGTGATGATATATCTTCTCATTTGTGAGGTTTTACCCACTGTGTAGTACTTTTTCAAGAACTCTTGTTGTAACATGTCCCATGTAGATATGGAATTAGTTGAAAGAGACTGCAACCAAGTTCTTACTTTGTCCTTGAGAGAGAATTGGAAAAGTCACATCCTGAATGAATAATTGGTAAGAGTGATCAACTTAGTAGTCGAACACAATTCCAAAAATACATCCAAGTGCGTATAGGGATCCTCTGTTGCAAACCCATGGAAAGTGTAATACCCCTAATTTTAAAATAATAGTCCTGGTATTTTAATAAGTTATTTAAGTGCATTTTTATTTGTTTAACTATTTACTTGTGTTTATTATTTGAATTATTTGATTATTTGCTTAATTGTTAATTGGTTTTATTATGTGTTTTATTTAATTGTTTAATTATTTTAAATTATTTGATTAACTGAGGTCAGAATAAATTTTTTGAATGACGTAATTTATGAATTCTTTGAATTACCTGTTTTAATTTAATTATTGGTTTTGTTTACTAATTTAAGATTAGGGTTTTGCTTTTCTTTTAGAATTCACATGTAGCCGGCTAGGATTAAATTAGGGTTCTGTCTCTAATTATACATGGACTAGGGTTTTAGTTAGAATTAGGGTTGTATGTTGCTAAACTCATAAGTACACCATTACGTGTTAGCTTAGGGTTTTGAAGAACATATCACAACAACATAGATCTAAAGTTTGTTCATGTAGAGAGGGTTGAAAGAACAGAGGCACAGTTAGGGCTACCAAGGAGGAAAACAGAGAGGACCAATGAGGTGTTGTGGTTGATTAAACCAGAACAATAGGAGGCTTGACAGTATTCAGTAATTGCCAGAAATATAGACACGATGCCTAGAATTTATAACTGAAATTACAGGCAAGTTCTTTTCTTTCTCTTTCCCGTTGGCCTATGTTCTGTGCACCTAGATAGTCTCTAGGGTTTAATTAATCATTAACTAAAACTTGCATGTTTATTATATGTTATATTGATGATCTGTATGCGTTGAATCAATTCTATTTACAGTTCTTGCAAGTCTGGGTTTCAGTTTGTTCTTTAAGTATGTTAAATCGGTAGCAGTTTTAATCACTGTAATTAGTTCCAACTGCTGTAAACAAACCATTGGGATGCTATTGGGTCTAAATAAGACTCCTAGGTTCAGTTTTAAAAACAAACAGAAAGGTTGGAAGTGGCCGGAGTCAAAGCAGACAGTCGGAGACGCACCAGAGCTCTTAGAGAGGGAGAGAGCCGGTTCCATGGAAGAAGGAGCCGGCTCTCTCTTCTTCAGAGCTGGCTCTAGGGAGTCCAGAGCCAGCTTCTAACCCTCCTGAGCCGGCTCTATGCTCTACAGAGCCTGCTCTATTGTTTTGAGAGTAGGCTCCCATGTTTTAATATGTTTTGGGTTTGTCCGGGTGTACTGTTTGGATGATTTATGTGTCTTAAACTATTCTGGAAGTAGACTGGGGTATTTAACATGTAATACAAGTGTTATTAAAAGCTCTCAGTGCATAGTTTATACTGTTATGTGAATAGAATAAACAATATGGAATTAAATAACTTTGCATGCTAGTTACGGATGGAATGGAGTTAAAATGCCTAACTTTAAATTAGTGATTTAACGGATTATAGCATGAGTTTAAAACTTGTTTTAAATGCATAGTAGGGTACTTTAATTAACAGATTAGACCTATGCATGCTTTAGACTTTGGTTGCTAAACTACTCTTTAAAATTCTGTAGCTTACATGGTTTTGAACTGGATTATACTTTAGGTTTTAATTGTTGAAATATTACACATTATTTTGCAATTAAATGGATTATGGTTTTGGATTTTAATTGTTGAAATAATTATACATAATTCTGCGATTAACTGGATTTTAGTTTCAAACTGAAATTGCTAAAATATTATATACTATTTTGTAATTTCCTGGATTATGGTTTTGAATTGGATTATGGTTTTGTACTTTAATTGCTAAACTATTATTTAAGTTCTGTAATTATTATGGATGTTGTGGATTGTATGCACCGGTATGGGACGGTGGCATACTAGGGATGGTTTAGCTCAAAACGCTAAGACCTAACCTATTGGAATAAAGGAATGGATTATAAAATATTGAATCCTAATTATGTTTAAGTCAAATCAACTAACTAAGTTGAATGATTTCCTGGATTAGTTGTTTGTAGTTATGTCATATCAACTGAATAAGTTGAGTGACTAACTCGATTATAAATTGTATGTCAGATCAATGAACAATTGAATGACATACTTTGGTTTTGGACAGACTTTAAATATATGATTATGGTACCACGAGACGAGCTTGAGTCTCAAGCTCATTGGTTAGGATGCGTATATGCAGTGGATGCGTAGCTGGCTATGATAGGTTGAGGTGTACCCTGTTAGGTCTAGGTACTCATGCCCACCTTTGGGTGCGTTTTTGCATGTTACCTTCTATTCAAGTTGAGACCCCTTCGTAGTCCAGTGAATGTCCCTTAGTGTGGATATATATGTATATATGGACTAGATAGATATTATGAGATATCTAGGGTGTATCTACGTATCGGGTCACTGTATGGATTGCAGTTAGATTAGAACTTATTCGTGGGCCTGACCCACTCTTAAATTTTTTCAGGTATCGGACGGTTGCAGTCTTAGGCTTGATCGTGCTGAGCAGAGACTATCATTCACTCTACCGATGACGTAGGATCTCATTCCATGTTTTAGATTTGGTTTTATTTTCAATTATTTTATGTTCAGTTGGGATTTGATTTAGGGGTCCACTAGATGGATTCCCGAGTTATACTCTTGGAGGTTTTGGAGAGTTGGGTTTTATAAATATTTATTTGGAGGATTTTCTATGTAATAAATTCTTCCAACTTTATTAGTTAATTCTGAATTCTTTTTATATTCTATGTTCGTTTTAAAATATTATTTGTTTAATATTCCCTCAGGTTTGGGCTTGTACCTAATCAACCCGTGTCTCGGATCCGAGGGGTATCACAGAAAGTAGGAAGCATTTGAATCATAGCAGGCTTGATTTCATAATGGGATGCATCAGCATCAAGAAATACAAAGCACGAAGGGGAAGTGTATGTAGTTGGAATAAAGTGATCCCTCAATTGTGGTTGTGGAAGAACAGGTGCTTGTGGCACTTGTTCTCCATTACCCCATGCATTACGTTCATCAACCATGTTATTAGAGGAACTTTCTATTGAATTTAAATCCTTTTTAATTTTTCTCAGTTGACTAAGATTTCCCTCTATTTCAGGATCATGCAATAAAGGTTCTAACTGAGAATGATGAGTTAACATACACCAATTCCACTAACCCTAATAGTAACAAAAATAAAAATTCCAAGCGAAAGAAAACAACAAAAATTCACAAAAGGTTTTATAAACCGAAGCTTTTTATCCCTTAAACGTCTTTGTCCTCACTACTAATTTAATACACTTGAAAAGAAAAAGAATTAAGGTGAGATATCAGGATGTTCGAAGACTGGTAAACCAAAAATAATAATGAACTAATTAAAAACTAAACAAATAAACTGTGACGACCTTGGTTTTTAGGCCAGCGTATCCTGTGATGAACCGTAAGGATGATCTGATAACGGATCTGAATGCGGAAGCGAAAACAGAAAACAAGACTCTAAGAAGTCAAAGTGACCTTCCATGAGGTTGTGGAGCTCAACAAGAACTGATGCGGAAGCAAAAGATCGAAATATGACAAATAAGCCCCCAGGGGCAAAATAGTCCTTTTTGAAAACTATAGATTCGGGTGCCACCGAGTACAACGCTGGAAGGACAACGAAAAATTAATCAAGATGGACTCAAGAATCGCATGATTCGGAGTCCGGACGAAGGAGAAACGGCATGACGAAGAAAAACAAGCACTTAAAGCAAAAAGGGTAAACTGGTAATTATCCAGGAAGAACCGGGTGCAACTGAGCACATCGTTTGAAAGACAGCGAAAAATTAGTCAAGTTCAAAAAAAAGTTCACTCGATTTGGAGTCCGAACAAGGGAAAAACGAGGATTTGAAGTTGAAACGTCGCGACGGCCCGACGAAGGCCATGGCGCACACGACGCCCACGCACGAGCCCACCAGCGTGCATGCCGGTGCCCAAAGACATGGCTGGTGGCAGCCCTTGGCTGCTGCTACATTTTTTTTGATCTGCCTAGAACTGAGGCATGAAACGGAGGTCAAGATGAGTTTTTCTGGAAAAACACGAAGAAGAAACCCCCCCTAAAATTGACTTTTCTACCCAACATCGGGGACGGAATAAAAAAAAACTCAATGTGAAATTCCCAAAATGCCCCTAGATCAGAACTAAACAAGAGGGTTAAAAGTTGCTACAGTGACTGTCTGCAACTGAGAGCAAAAACGGGTTAGAAGATGAATTTTTCTAGAAAAACATAAAGAAGAAACCCCCCTCGGAATTGAATTTTCTACATTCCACATGAGAGAATTAAAAAAAAAATACAATGTAGAAGGCCCGAAATGCCCCTCCATGAAATCTGGTCATGGAGGTCCAAAAATCTGCTAAGTTGGAAAACTGAGAGCTGAACTTCGTAAGTGATTTCCGATATCAAGACGACATTTTTTGGAAAAACACGGAAAGGAAACCTCCCCTAAAATCATGTTTTCTATTCAACCATGTTAAAAGAAGAAAATAAAACTACCGTGAAAGGTCCATAATGCCCCTAGATCAGAATATGCAAAAAAAAAAATGCGAAATAAATTCACAAGAGGCTCAAAACACAAACAATGAGGTTTTGCCCGGAAATGACTATGCACGCAAACGTAACTTACCTATTTAAACGAGCTACAATGGTCCACGGCTTAAAAACAAAGCCGATGCAAAATCCGACCCCCCAAAGGGCAAAAAGGCAAAAATGGAACTCGGAATGAAAACTCAGAATCCAAAAATACAAAACGGGGTCAAATGACCGTTTGGCCCTTGGCCACACTTCATACAAGATTAATGAGACCCTATGAAAGAATGAAAATGGAATTCCCACACCCGATACAACTATGGTGAAGCAATGACTTGCGATTTTTCAAGATTTTCACAATATTTCATGAAGTTAAAAAGTACATAGAATATAATATAATGGTCATTGGCCTCCGGCCTCATCTCATACATATCAAATACATTGAAAGAAGTTTATTTAAGTACACATTACATGCATGAAATCAAATATACATATTTTGACATATAAGTCTACAAAATGACATTTCATGCTAACATTCGTATGAAATGGAAACTTGAAAGCTACACGGCATCCAAGGAATGCTAGGTGTCACGAACCAAGTCTTCGTACCTGAAATATGTCCCAGTATCGTTGGGGTGAGTAACATAAAGCTACTCGTAGGAGATGAGCATGCATCGACCTAGCATTTTACAAATTTATCACCTTAAGGTGAAACATATTAAAGGGGCTCATGCCACCTAACGTCTATGTCCAAGTGAGACTCGGGGAGCATCCTAAGCTACCTTAGAGTCTAAGCAACAAGAATCATGATATACATACGTGTATGAAACGAATCATGGTTGGGATAATCCAAAGAACGCGACAAGAAGAATGCTTGAGCATAGATTAACATGAATTGCATTTTCAATACAATTGAACTAGGTCTAGAGTAATCCATACAACATGACAAAATCATATTTGAATACAAGTTAACGAGAATCACATTATCCATGCAATTCAATAACAAAAGAGCATGTTATACAATGCAACAAGGTTTAAGTTCTCAAAGCCATCAACTTAGAATCTAAAGCACAAAATAACAGTAGTGGTTCATGCTACCTAACGTCTATGTTATAAATGAATCAATAGGATCAATCCTAAGCTTTATTAGAATGTCAAAACACGATTTTCAATATCGATGCAATTTAACCAACACTGGAACTTCCAATACAATGCATAAAGCACAATTTCGCAAGGTTAACATCCTGTAACTTAAAATGGAACGACAAATAAGAAACAACAAGTTATAACATCATCTAGTTATCAACTTGAAAATGAAATGCGAAATCAAACAAAGTGGATACTCGGACGTCACGCCGGATCAGACCGACAACATAGTTACTTTAGGGTTACTAGCCCATGGGTAACCTCCCTATGTGCGCACTAGACTATATAGAGGGACTATCCCCCGTACTAGAACTATATCCTAGCCATAGCCAAACAACGACATCCCCAAGTTTCCAAAATCAACAAGTTATGCAATAACGCATATATCAACAGGAATATGCAAGATAATCAACTATCTACCAAGCACAACCAAATTTGGAAACCTATACAATACATGCACTAAGTCCACAACTAATATGATGTGATGAATGTCGAATCTTCAGTGTGCGATTCGTTACACGCTATGCATGAATGATGTTAAATACGAAATGTGCAAATCATTACACAAGGCAACAATATATTCAATAAGGAAAACATATTCTCATGAGTATAAACATAGCAACTATGTTATCCAATGCTCAAAACATAACCAAACGAATATACAACAAGTCCATGTCCAGGATTTTGATATAGAAACGACTTTCAAACACAATTAAATCCATGGCTCAATTCGATAGAATTTAATTAAATAAAAATAATTAAATTCACTAAATTCTAATTCAATTCCAAATAACCTCAAATTAATACATATTAAAGAACATGGCATGGTCATCCCTATATCCATTCTAAAACTCAATTGGGTTATTGGAACAACAAAGTAGAACTCTAATTGAATCATGCTAATTTAATTACCAAGATTCTAAAGCAACTTCAAATGGTCCACAATTAATATATACTAGTAAACAAGTCATGGCCAATACAAATATCAAGTTAAAATCTTAATTAAGCTAATGGGACCACAAAATAGATTTTAATTAATTCTTTTAATTAAAATCTCTAGATTTTCAAACTTAACCAAATGTTCTCAATTTAACATATCTTAGAGAACATGCCAAGGACTAATGTAATATCACATTACAAGCTTATTTCATGCAAGTTACACCTATGTAAATTAAACTTTCACTAAAATTAAATATAAAATAAAGGCTGCAATTCTCATGCAATTAATCCAAATTTAATATATGTGAACAACCACACCAAAGCTTAATTTTCTAGCATGCCACAATTCAATTCCAAGTTGTATATCACCATGAGGATTAAATCTTAAATAAGGAAATTAATTAAATGAAAGGTTTCAAAACCTCACCGAATATTCTAAATCAAATATATGTGAAGCTATATGGCATGTAGATCAAGAATATCAAGTCAGAATTCAAATGGAGTGAATAGTGCACTCGGGGCAAATTAATTAATCAAATTAATTAATAATTACTAATTTTCAAAACACCTCCAATCACTTTCAAATTCAACTATGTTGGAGAGCATGCTAAGGCCTAATTTAATATGCTAACACATATTGATTTTAAGCTAGTTAAGGCCATGTGAATTAATCTTTTACCTAAGATATATATTAAATAAAATCTTTAATACTTATTCAAATGTTCCAATTTTAATACACGACAATGAGCATATCAAGGGGCAATATAAAATCATGCTACATGTTCAAACCAAGACATGAGCAACTGGGAAAATTAGATCCCGTACAAGAAAAATAAATAATAAAATCTCTAGATTTTATATTTAATCATGCAAACAAGTAGTATAAGCATCACAAGCATGCTATATAATAAGAATTTAAACCTAGAACATCTCCTACCTCAATTTGAGATGAAAATCTCAAAAGCCATCAAAATGGAACGGCTCCGAATCCGACGAAACTACTAGGTTTTGTCGGGGACAACGCCGTGAACATAACCCCCCATCAAAGCCCCATCAAAATCATAACTTGACCTCAAAACCAAACTCAAGAAATGGTCAAAACTGAATTCTAATAAGGGGGAAAGGTAGAGCACGGCGAGGGGAACAACAAACGTTGAGGCCGAAGACTTTCCATCAAGGAAAAGTGAACCAAAAGAGGAGAGAAAAGATGGCAGCACCCCTTGGGCTACCATGGGAGCTCCAGGTCATCCATGAAGAGGGGAGAAGATGAAAAATGAAATATCTCGCCCCCCTTTTATAGAAATCTCAAAAAGTGCCCCGAACGGGCCCCGGCGGGTCTGAAAAAGTAAAATTTGAGTAGACGAGCTCAAATGGCAAATGATAAAATATGAACAACGGCTGAAACAGCATCAAAAATTGAGTCCCGAGCAGAAAGTTATGCCCAAAACAAATTTGGCGAAAACTAGGGCCAAAAACCTTGAAACTGGAAAACATCGACCAGGTGGAAATTCCAAGAGTACACAACTCGACGAAATATGAAAATGAATCCCATATGAGGATCCAGGCTCAAAACAAGACATTTTGCAATAACTTTCATTAATTGCACAATGGCCCCTCTAAAAAGTGAAAACTGCACTTATGGCCCAGAATGAAATTATCTTCCAAAAATATTTTTTTAAAAACCCCTGAAATAAAATATCTTCAAATGATATTTACGAAAAACACCCCAAGAAAAGAAAATAATTTCAAAGAACTTTGCATCCATGCCCCTATGGACACCGGGAGCAACCAGAGTACTTTTTTGCAAAAGTAAAGATACGTATTTCGTGGAAACCACTCAAGATGAAGGCACGTAAAGTCAAAAACCAACTCCGAGCATGAGAAGTGAGTTTGTGCCAAAAACTGACAAACGGAGATAAGACAGAATAGGGAAAAGGACGAAATAGCGCATAGTGTCAAAAAATGAAAAATGTGAAAATGACTCGGTCCTCAAAGGAAGTTGTCAATCTACGAAAAAGAGTCTCAGGAACCAATTCCGAGCACTCCTGATGACACTAAGCGACACGAAACAGAGCTCAGAAAAAGAAAATTAAACGAAAAAAATTCATTCGTAAAATTTTAAGAAAAAGGAAAGGAAGGCAAATGACCGGGTCGTTACATAAACAAATATCCCTGGCAACTACGCTAAAAATTGGTGTGTCAGTTTATTACCACTCGCAATAGTACGAATCTTTATAAAATAGGACTATATAGAGGGTGTCGATCCCACAGGAAGATGAGTGTTCTTTGCTTTCTAACTAATCAAATTTATTTCTTGGTTTATAGGTAACTGGTTGAATTGATTGTCACAAACATAAAATAAAATTAAACTGAATTTAAACTAAAGTGATCAGAGAGAGAAAAGGCTTAGGGCTTTGACTTCACCACAACCTTCATACTATGGTTAACTGTTCAACTCTGGGAATTTAACAATTTATATTTCAAATGAATTGAACACAATAACATTCATTCAATTCAGTTTTAAAGAAAGATATTTTATAAATTTCAGTTAACTATAACCTATTGGTGGTTAGTATGGACTATCCACCTACCTACTTTAACTACGTTAACTAATTTTGCAAACAATCCATCTTTCCTAAGCATAAACTATAAAAACATTCATTTATAAAAAACATTAGAACACCATTACATGATCTCCATTCTTATGTCCAGCAGGGCTCTGCCAGATACCGTTTAATAAGAATGGGGTGAGAATAGTCTAAGAATAGTTATATCTAAGACAAGGTAATAACTTTTCAAAAACTACTTAAATCTTTGAAATCCAATTGAGTTGTCTCAATTACTCTTAATCATGTAATCAGAAATATAATATATTAAAAATATCCCACAGTTAAAACAATCAAATCATAGTACTTAGATCGGGTTACATTAGTGCCCTAAGAGAGGAATTAGCTACTGATGACGATACAGAATATCATCTATGTTGTTGTTATCTTCGTCATTGCGGAAGGCACTTCTCTTCTCCGGATCTTTACCTTCTAAGGTTTTAAAAACCCTAAAAGCCACCAACACAATATCAAACTTCTGAATAATACGAGAAAAATGAACGTCCTCTACTAAGACCTGTGCCTTTTTTTTATAGAAGAAATAAGGGTTTGGTGGGTTTGTAGGTCCTCTGGCCCATCTGGAATGAATTAAGACTTGGAAAAGAATAATTCCCATGACTTGTAAATCCAATCTGTCATGGAAGGCTTGAGCTTAAGAATAGAGCTCGAGCTATTTGGCCCAGCCTCGAGCTTTGGGAGCAAAGCTCAAGCTTTCTTGAAGAATGGCTCGAGCTTCAAAGGATGGTACTCAATCTTCTCTTTTGTACTTAGTCAAATTTCTTCAACTATTTCCCAAAGCATCTTTTCCATCAACACTTAGAATATTTTTAGGTCTTCTTCTTTTAACATTGCTTAATCTTAGCTTCATAGGGCTCGAGCTTTAGGTACAAAGCTCGAGCTTTTAGGGTTCAGGGCTCGAGCTCTGAATAACAGTGCTCGATCCTTGAGTTATAGCATGAGGCCTTAGGAGCTTGGCTTTATTGAAATCAACTCTTTAAATTCTGATGCCTCATGCTCAAACTTATAGGCAAAGGCTCGAGCACCCTTGGGTAAGGCTCAAGCACCACTGTGTAGGGCTCAAGCTTTGAAGGTACAAGGCTCAATTTTTAATGCCTTGGTTGATTTTTCTTATTTTTCTTGTAGAGCTCAAACCTTACAACTTAGGCTCTTGCCGTGGTACTTGAATTCTTCCAAACTTCACCATTTAAGCTCTCGGCTTACTTTGAATGACCGGGAATGACTCTATAAGATTCAATATCAGTCTTTTATCATAAAGTCTCGGACTTAACCGTTTCTCTAGGAAAGTACCTACAAACACACAATAAACATAAATCAGTCTAACAATGGATATAAGTATTACTTTAGATACTAACATACGTATATTTAGGGACTCGAATATGCAATATTTAGCGTTCATCAGGTTGCCACCTTCTCTCTTCCATTTCATCTCATTCCCCTTTGATTCTTCCCTTGCCGATGAAAACTTTATCGTCAGCCTTGACGAGGCCTTCATTTCCCTTCTTTTAAAATCCGGTTTTGACCATTTTTGAGTTCGGGTTTGGATTTTAGTGTTTTCGTAAGAGGGTTTGTTGTTCCCTTCGTTGTCCCTATCATAAACCCAAAGTATCGTCCGATTCGTAAAGGTTTCATTTTGGTGTCATTTGTGATTTTCATCTCAAATTGAGGTAGGGGATGTGTATAGGTTTACAATCTTGGTATCTTAATTATTTTTGAGATTTATATAACTTGTATGCATGTCTTTGTATATAATCTTGAATTTAATTTAATTATTCTTTGTGTGAAATTTAATTCACATAGTTGTATCTAGTGTGGAATTAACTTAAGATATGATATTAAATTAGGCCTTGACTTGTTCTTTGACATATATTAATTTGAGAATATTTGGATGAGTTTTGAAATCTAGAGATTTTAATTAAATGAATTAATTAAAATCTATTTAATGGTCCCATTGATTTAATTAGGTATTTAACTTGATATATGTAATGACATTGACTTGTTCTTTAGCCTATATTAATTTGGAATCATTTGGAGTTGTTTTAAAATCTAGAGATTTAATTATTTTATTTTAATTAAATTCTATTTAATTGTTCCAATGATCTAATTAAGTTCTTGATTTGATATATGAATTGAACGTCATATAATCTTTGACATATAATTATTTGAAGTCCTTTGAAGTTGATTTAAATTCTAAAGAAATTAATTAATTTTTATTTAAGTGTTCCATTCATTTAAATAAATATTTGACTTGATATATGTAGTGATCATGATATGACCTTTGACATATATCAATTAGGGATTATTTGGATGAGATTTGAAATCAAGGGAAACTAATTATTTTATGTCATCAATTTCCATTTTTTGTATTAATGATTTAAACATGTATTTGATGTTGTTTGCATGTTTAAATCATAAATTCGGGCTTGTATTATATTCATGAGAATATGTTTTCAATATTGATAATATTATTGTGGTGTAACGAATTGCACATTGAAGATTCAACATGTGATGTTATTACAAGTGTAACGGATCGCACATTGAAGATTCGACAGTTTACATGCCAGTGTAGTTGTGGACTTAGAGCATGTATTGTGTGTTTCCAAAATTGGATTGTGCATGGAGATAGCTTATTTCCTTGTACATACATGTTAATATATATGTAGTTGGACAACTTGTTGATTTTGGAAACTTAGGATGTCATTGTCTCGAATATGATTAAAGTATGGCTCTAGGGTGGGAGGAGAGTTCTCCCCACACGTGCACACTAAGGTAGTTCTCGGTGGGCTAATAACCCAAAATAGATATTACTATTTGATCTGATCCAACGTGATGTCCAAGTCTTTCCATTATTTGATTTCGCATTTAATTCCAATGATGTTAAATTGTATCATTTAGTTGTTTTCACATTTTAGATTTCAAGTTGATAACTTTGATAATCTATATTTTGTCGCGTTGTATTGGAGGTTCCAATATCGTTAAATTGTAGGGTTATTTACAATAACACCCCCTGAGTTTTGGCATATTGACAGTCGTATATAAGTTAGGCTTTTTTTGAACAATGGCACCCCTCAAGTTTGAAAAAGTTAACAAATACACCCCAATGGTCACTTGCCACATCTGACATGTAATGAATTGACATTGTTGCCCTTTCGCTTATAAATTGACCAATTTAAATAACGAAATTACCTTTTTACCCTTGTACAATATTTATAAAAATAAAAAATCAATTTCAAACTAATTTTATCACCACCGGGCCAGTGGCCTAGCGGTATCAGCCTCTTACTTCCCAAAGGGAGGTCCGGGTTCGAGTCTCAGAAAAGACATGTGTGTGTGAGTACCAACTAGGAAAAAAAAACAAATTTTATCCTTCCTCCCAATACCATCTATTACAAGTCATATAGTGGGCTACTCCATCACCACCATGAAGCTCTCTCACCCAAAATCTCCACTTCAATTGATCAAAACCGGAATCTTCAACACAAACGCACACATAATAATGGCCACAGTCGTCGGCGCCGACTCCACCATCGTGAAGCCCTCTCACCCAAAATCACCACTTCACCAGTTCAAAACCCAAATCTTCAACACACAAACACATATATATGCCATCACTTTTAAACACCCAAATCTTTAACATACATACATATATACATATATATATATATATATATATATATATATATATATACCTCCAAGATTGAAATGGCGGTAACGGTAGCAGCAGCGGCGACTCCACCACATCCTTCGCCCCCAAGCTCGAGAAGGATCCGAAGAAGCACATGGTCATCATAGGGATGTGCCACGTCTCCGTCTTCGGCAACAACATCGATGCCGCGGCCAAATCCAAGGGTTCAACAGCAATGGCTTTCTTAGTGGTGATAGCCGCAATGATGGTAAAGGACTTAGGGGCAAAGAGGTCTAGGGATTTGGTGGTGGGTCTGAGGGAGAGCCCGTGGGTTTGGTAGTTGCTTTATTAGGGTTAGGGTTTGAGAGGCCAAGGTTGTTATTTGTTGCCTCTGTTTTTTCTGTTGTGGTGGACCGGCAGTTGTGGTGGTGGTGGTGGTGGACCAGCGGCTGTGGTGGTGGTGGTCGAGGATTGGTGGCTATGGCGGTTGTAATGACCCGGTCATTTTCCTTCCTTTATTTTTTTCAGAAATTCTTTTTCTTCGTCTTTTCCCTATTTCGTCATTTAGTCATTTTTTCATTTTTCCTTGCATACCCTCACTTTTTGTGCTCGGATTTGATTCCAGCTTGGCATAGATCCATGATATTTCATTTCCATGATATCTGCATTTTTACTTTTGTAGAAAAACATATTAAATGTTTACTTTCCTTGTAAAGTGCATGAAAGCATGACTTTTTGGTAATTATCCTAAACTTGAGGGGTTTTGTGTAATTAAGTAAAGTAATTATTTTTCGTCATAGGGACCATTTAGCAATTTAATTTGGAAGATATTTTCAAAAAGGACTTATTTTTAATTTCTAGAAAATGTGACAAGTGTCACATTCCTAAGGTGCCACTTGTTGGTTTTGTGGTGGAACCACTTGGAGGCTTAATCTCTTGACATATGGAGGGTGGAGATTCACCCATTTGTTAACCTAGGATTGGACCACTTGTTAGCATAGATGGTTGACAAGTGTGGGTTTAATATTAAGTCTTAGAAGTTTACATGTGATGGTGACAAGTGTAGGACTCACCTTTAGTCTTGCATTAGTGTATGTGTGAGAGGTAGTGCAAGAGCACCTAGCGAGTGGAGAATCCCACCATTTTAACTTAGGGTTTGCATTTTTATTCATTCCTCTCTTTCCACTCAAGAACTCTAACTTATCCTCCATTGAAAGAAAAGCTTGACCAATAGCTTTGACTTCAATTTTGGTGCCCTTCCACTCACCTAAAACCATTAAACTTGGAATACTTAAGTTTCCTCTCACTCTCCTCTATAAAACCCTTGTTTCATTTTCCATTTTTAAGCTTGGTTGCCTTGGATTATAGAGATTCTATTCTCTATTGAGGTAGGGGGTGTTGTAGTTTATTATTCAAGTCAATTATTGTTTTTCATAATGATGTATAAGTTATATGCAAGATTGTATTCAATTGAGAAACTAATGATTAATGGTAACTTGCATATAATTCATTTTAGACTTGATAAATGGTATGGCTATGACTTGATCTTTGTTATATATTAATTTGGCATGATTTAAATAAGCTTTTAAATCTAGAGAATTAATTAATTTAAATTGATTTAAATTCTACTTAATTGCACCATGCTTAAATTCCATTTTTGACTTGATATATGGCATGTCTATGAGTTACTACTTGTCATATATTTAATTGGAATCATTTGGACAACTCTTGAAATCTAGAGAAATTACTTAATTAGTTTAATTAATTTCTATGTTATTGTCCTAATAATTTAGTCATTCAATTCATGGAACTTGTTGTGTTTTATCACATATTATGACTTGTTGATCGACTTGTTGATTTTGGAAACTTGGGATATTATCAAGAACTTGACTAGGCTAGGACTTGGTTCTAGTACGGGAGATAGAGAGCTCCCTACATTATAGTGCGCACTAGGGGAAGGTACCCATGGGTTAATAGCCCTAAAGTGATCCCAAGAATACGGCTTTAATCCAGGCAATTTCCAAGTATCCACTTTGGTTTGATTTCACATTTAAATTCCAAGTTGTTAACTTTGTGAATTTACATCTCATTGTGCTATGTTGAAAGTTTTAATGTCACTTTATTAGCATGGATTAAATTGTATTAAATTGCAAACCTTGTATAAAGATAAACCTATGCATTTCCTACGAGTAAACTTGTTTACTCACCCCGAAGTTACCGAGTGTTTTTTAGGTAAAGAAGCCATATTGTGGGATGCACAACAATCTTAGACTTGCTAGACTGCTTGAAGCATTTTTGCCATGTTAGAACATGCGCATGTTAGCATGTCTTGTTCCATTTTGCTTAGTATGACAAAATATGTATTTCTTGTCTAAACTATGTAATGTACACTTAAGTGTGCCTTTTGATGCTCCATGGATGTGTTATAATGTGGCCAAGAGCCAAACATGTTTACTTTAGCACTTGTATTCATTAGGTGCAATAGTTTGCCTTAAACGGATATTCTAACTAACTTTGGAGGTTTAGCGTGTGAGATTCATGTAAATGATGTGTATGAGGCCATGAGCCAATGTTTTGTATTCATTTAGTCATTTCAAGGTTGTTGGCATGTTCACATACTCAAAATCTCATTGAAAATCAGTTTTGCACATTCATTTTGAACTAAATCATCATGAGATTCAAAGTAGAGGTTGAAATTTAGCACCTTGGACTCATAGCAGCTTTTTTAGTAGGTTTTCGAGGTGTTTCAATAGACCAAAACTCCATTTCGGTTGACCGATGGCAAATGGTTTTGTAAATGCCCAGTAAAACTCAATTCCAGTAGCCAATTATACTGTTCAAGAGTCACTTCGGTCGACCGAACCTTTATTTCGGTCTACCGAAGTAGCAAGCACCTACTCTTCATGATTTCAGCTCTCAGCATGTTCATTTTAGTCATCCGAAACTCCATTTCGGTCGACCGAAATGGCAAGAACCCGAGCATAGCTTCTGTTGAGTTTTAACACTAATCTTCTAACTTCAAAGGGTCATAACTTCTTCATTTCTAATCCAAATGGGGTGATTCTTGAGCCTAAAATCAAGGATTCTGAGTCAGCTTTCCAATGGTACCAATTCTATCCTCGTATTCAAAACACAATGAGAGATTTACATGTTTTAGTGAGGTAGGGTCAGTTTTTGCTTAAACCGGGAAAGGGCATTTTGTGGGATTCTTATCCAAAGTTCTTAGAACCTCTTGGAATGTTGTGAAATGATTAGATTAGGTTTTATTCACCTTGTTTGACTTTTTTAGAGTCAATTTCCTCCTTTTGATTGTGAATTGACCATTTTGCCCTCAGTTAACGGATTTAACCCCGTTCAAACTCTAGTTTCCTCTTTTGCTCTCTTTAGCTTCTGTGACCTTATGAAATGTCACATTGGTGTCTTAGAGATGATTTATATCTCAAATGACTATATTTTATCTTCCGCTTCCGCATTCTGGATCCGTTAATTGGTCAATCCTCGGTTCATCACTTACCCACCGGGTTGAAGAAAACCCGGGTCGTTACAAGTGGTATCAGAGCTCCTAGGTTCGAAAACCTTAGGATGACGGGTTTTGGGTGCATATCATACTTTTGTTGGTGTACTTTGATTTTATTTATATGCCTTGATAACATGTTTTAGCATTATAACTTGTTTACATGCTTAGTTTGATAACATGTCTATGTGCTTATATGCTTAAGTACCTAGAAGATTTCAGTATCTGTTTAGCATGTTGTATATGCTTACCTGCTTTAGCATGACTGTATGTCACATGTATTGACATGCTTCTTGTTTCGTGCATTCATAACATGAGTTGCATTCGGTCATAAAAACTTGTGTTATTGTTGACCACTTTCTTCCCCTGCGTTTAACATCATAGTTGTCACATGTGGAGAGTCTTCACGTCAGGGCGTAGAGGAGCAGGTGGATGACACTGAGTTTACGACGGGTCCGGGAAGGCCTAGGGTTCCAGTTCGTGGCACGGTTCCTAATCCACCACGAGCTCCGACTTATGAGGAGCAGAATGCACAAGGAGTGGCTTTGCGGATGTCAGAGTCCATTCAGCAGATGTTTCATCAGCATATTGTAGGGATGCAGATCCCAGTACCGGCACCAGCACCGGCATGGGCACCGGTTGCTAATGAGGTATTGGATTACTTTATGAAGTTACAGAGGGTTAAGATCGACCAATTTGCAGGGAGTATGGATCCGCTTGCTTTAGAGGCATGGCTAGATCTCATGGTATGCAAGCTTGATAGCATGGCAGTGCCTACAGACTGATTGAGGATCTCCTTGACAGCCTCTATGTTCATGGGAGATGCCGATATTTGGTGGAGGTCTATGACCAATGTCCACAATGTTGAGGTGATGACTTGGAATGAGTTCAGAGGTTTGTTCTTCGAGCGCTTCTTTCCTAGGGCTATGAGGCAGGAGATGAGGATACAGTTCACAGGTCTTTACCAAGGCACTATGAGTGTCATTGAGAATGAGACACGATTTACTTCAATCTCTCGTTATGCCAAAGATATAGTGGCGACAGATGAGGCGAAGGCAATGAAATTTTAGGATGGACTACATCTTGACATCAGGCCACGGGTCTCAATTCTTGATTTGAGGACTTATAAAGAGGTAGTCCAGAAGGCCATGCTAGCTGAGGCGGAGGAACGGGATCAGGGATTCACACAAGCAGCCTCGCAGTGATGCTCTGTCATCTTCTGGGAATCAGTGGAAGAAGGCTAAGGCTGGGGACAATTCATGCACTCAGGGATAGGCACAGTAGGCTCGGTCTACACCCACAGTTCTTGTATCTATGGGATCAGCCCGGGGAGTGATTTGTCACCATTGTCAACAGCCGGGGCATATCAAGCCTCGTTGTCCACAACTTCAGCCACAGACCAGTCAATCACAGGCTAGTAAGCCTACAGCTTCGATGAAGTGGTTTCAGGGGACTTGCAATTATTGCAAGCAGCTCGGTCACATGAGGAGGGATTACCCTCATCCACGAAGCAGAGCACAGGGTGGCACTAGTTCACAAGCCACACCAGCACAGTCTGCAATTGTTCAGCCGGGTTTCAGGGTGCCTCAGGCACCACAGCCAGTAGCGCCGCCAGTTAGTTCTTATCCGGGTAGAGGTTCTACGCCTACTACTTCTGGACATCAGTCAGGCCACCAGGACAGTTCTCAGTAGTCAGGGGCTCAGGGACTAGCTTATGCATTGTCGATACCTCCGCAGGGACTTTTACAGTTCAAGGAATCTTTCCAGTCTTCAGTTCTTGGGCTAGAGTCCTTGTTGACACAGGTGCATCACATTAATTCATATTTGTATTATTGGCACATTCCTTGGGTCTGGAGGTCACGCAGCGAGATGGTTTCCTTTGTGTTAACACGCCAATTGGGGGTCCAGTGTTTTTAGACCATGTTTGTCGGGGTTGTGCTATCGAGATAGCTGGACGGACTTTAGAGTTCGATTTCATCATTTTTGACATGACAGGCTTTGATGTCATTCTCGAAATGGACTGGTTGTCTTTCTTTCATGCCACAATTGATTACTTCCGTGGGCGAGTGTCTGTTTGCACTCCCACGGGAGATCGTTTTCACTTCGTGGGAGATCAGAGCGATTCCCACTCGACGATGATTTTCAGTATTGGTGACTGGAGTCACCACAGGTCCTACTTGGCTAGTTTGCTAGTCGATGAGGATAGTTGTTTGGGCCGTGTTCTTCCGACAGTTGTTGAGGATTTTGTTGATGTCTTTCTAGAGGAGCTGACAGAGTTACCTCCTCTTCGGGAAGTTATCTTTGCTATCAACATCATTCTTGATACTGCGTCTATCTCTATGGCACCGTACCGTATGGCACCAACAGAGCTTGATGAGCTTAAAGCTCAATTGGATGATTTGAAAGCTAAGGGATTTATTCGTCCTAGTGCTTTACCCTAGGGAGCACCGGTTCTTTTTGCGAAGAAGAAGGATGGGTCCTTAAGACTTTGCATCTATTATCGCAAGCTGAACCACGTCATAATAAAAAATAGGTATCCTTTGCCTATGATTGATGACTTGTTTGATCAATTAAAGGGAGCCACTTGCTTTTCAAAGATTGATTTGAGGTCGGGTTACTATCAGTTGAGGGTTAAGGATGAGGATGTATCCAAGACCGCTTTCCGCACACGGTATGGCCATTATGAGTTTCTGGTGATGCCATTTGGGTTGACCAATGCTCCAGCAGCTTTTATAGACTTGATGAACCGTGTATTCAGTGACCATCTTGATCAGTTCGTAGTGGTTTTCGTCGACGACATTCTTGTATACTCTGCTTTGGTAGAGGAACATGAATATCATTTGAGGACAGTATTGCAGTTCCTTAGGGATAACCAGTTGTATGCTAAGTTCGAGAAATGTGAATTTTGGCTATCGGAGGTAAAATTCCTTAGACATGTTGTGTCAGGGGGTGGTGTTGCAATAGATCCGTCAAAGATCGAATCGGTGATGGATTGGGAACGTCCGAAGATAGTGTTTGAGATTCGGAGTTTTCTTGGCCTAGCTGGCTACTACCGGAGATTTGTTCAGGATTTCTCTCATTTAGCGGCACCTATGACTCGACTTACCCACAAGGGGGTCAAGTTCTTATGGAACGAGGCTTGTAAGTTTGCTTTTCAGGAGTTGAAGGTCAGGTTGACATCGGCTCCATTTTTAATCATTCCTGAACGTGGTTTGGGTTATGTGATCTTTTGTGATGCTTCGCCAGAAGGCTTGGGTTGTGTCTTGATGCAGATAGAGCGGGTAGTTGCTTATGGGTCTCGACAGTTGAAGACTTATGAGTTGAACTATCCGACACATGATTTGGAATTGCAGCAGTTATCTTTGCCCTGAAGGGGTGGAGACACTATTTGTACGGGGAGAAGTTTAAGGTTTTCTCCGATCATAAGAGTTTTAAGTATCTCTTCTCTCAGAAGGATTTGAACTTGAGATAGCGCAAATGGGTTGAGTTCATGGAAGACTATAACTTTGAGTTATAGTACCATCCAGGTAAAGCCAATATGGTGGCCGATGCATTGAGTAGGAAGTCATGGGGGACTCTTGCTAGCATTTCCATTCACAGATGGAAGATATTAGAAGAACTTGCAGATCTTGGTCTACAGTCTTACGAGGACGCTTCATCGGCTATTTTGTTTAGCCTTGTGACTCAACTGGCTCTTGTTAGCAGAGTTATTGAGGCATAGTTGGAAGATAGGGAGATGAAGGCCATCCATGCTCGGATTTCATGCGGCGAGAATGTAGAGGGTTGGACCTTACATTCAGACGGTGGTCTCAGGTACAAGGGGATGATGTTTGTTCTTTTGTCTTGTCGTGAAGACGTTCTTCGAGATTTTCACCACTCTCGACTCGCAGTTCATCCTAGTGGTACGAAGATGTATCACAATCTGCGGTGACAATTTTGGTGGCAGAGCATGAAACGGGATGTTTCACAGTTTGTGGCTCGATGCCTTACTTGTCAACAAGTGAAGACAGAGCATTAGCGACTGGCAAGATTGTTGCAACCATTACCAGTAGCTGAGTGGAAATGGGAGCATATCACTATGGATTTCGTAACAGGACTTCCGAGGTCTCAGGCAGGGAATGATGCCGTGTGGGTCATAGTTGACAGGTTGACTAAGACGACTCACTTCTTGCCTATAGCAGTGACAGATAGTGCAGAGAGACTGAGTGGACTGTATGTGAGGCAGATTGTCAGGCTTCACGGGGTTCCTGTATCCATTGTTTCAGATAGGGATCCGTGGTTCACATCTTAGTTTTGGCAGAGTTTTCAGGAGGCTCTTGACACGGCGCTTCATTTTAGTATGGCATTCCATCCTCAGACTGATGGTCAGTCAGAGCGCACCATTTAGGTAATGGAGGATATGTTACGGGCTTGTATCTTGGATTTCGGTGGTAGTTAGGAGGACTACTTACCTTTGGTTGAGTTTGCCTACAACAACAGTTACCAGGCCAGTATTGGTATAGCACCTTTTGAGGCGTTGTATGGCAGGCCTTACAGATCTCCAGTTTGTTAGACCGAGGTCGGTAATACCATTGCCTTGGGTCCCGACATTGTCATTGAGATTACAGAGAAAATCAAGTTGATTCGGTAGCGGTTGGTTACCGCACAGAGCAAACAGCAAAGTTACACTGACAGGAGGAGACGATCCTTGTCTTTTGAGGTAGGAGACCATGGCCCTGTTTGGAGGAGCATCCTGATGTGAAAAGTCATTTCACCATAACGAGCTTACAAAAATCACTTTGAATGAACAAATTTAGAAATCAAAAGGTGGTTGGTTGCCTTACTTTTAAAAAGTTCATTTATCTAAAAAAATCATTTTAGCCACATGATATATGTTTGGTTACAAAGTCCTTCTACTATTAATTAACTACAAATTTACATGAATACCCTTATAATATTTACCTACATTTGACATGGTACTGAATCATATTAACAATAATTTTGTAATCCAAATATATATATATATATATATATATATATTATTGTAATTATTATTTTAAAAAGATAATAAATCTCAAATAATGTAAACATACCCAGACTTTAAAAACTAATTCAAATAAACAATTTTAAATACTTAAGAAAATTAATCTTTAATTGCAGTAACCATGTTAGCTTTTGGGAATATATATAAATATATATATATATATATATATGATACTTCATGTCGCTATTTTAAAGAAGATGTTTTTCAGTGGAAAAAAATATTGTAATAAATTGATATCTTGATCTCCAAAGCTCTTACGAGCCTGTTCAAATATCTGAAATTCAGGTATAACCCAGTAAACTATTTAATGTAAATTGAATGAGATAAACAGAAATATATATGGCTACTGTGTTTAGAGAATTATAATTACATTAAAATTGAAATTGCTAAGATATTTGTTGAACAAGATATTTGTCCACAAAATTCAAGTTTGAGAGGAACATACTGAAACATTGATCCAGATAGGAAAAAAAAAAGAAAAAAATAATAGGGCAGTGTTGGAATTGGATAAAGAATGTCCATGCTCCGTTTTAGTAACTAATCTGGTTAAGAAAATATTCAATTAGAAATTATGAACTTGAGATGAAAAACATGGTTCTCTGCAACTCTTCCTTCTTCCAGTGAGATATGATCGACTACTTTAGGAAATATATTGGGGTAAAATCGTCAATGTAATATGTTACTTAAAATGATTCACTTGATTTCCGAAACGTGAATTTAAAAAGCAAGTTTTGTAGACTTCTCCAGAACGGACTTTCAGGGACTTTCATTTTTCTTAGAAGTCCATTTTACATTTCATGCCAAACACTCTATTTTTTTCAGAATGGACTTTTGGGTTTGGAAGCCCGTTTCAGGCACCCAGGAAGCCATGCCAAATAGAGCCCATGTCTTTCTTAAGATTTCTCCGCGCAGGGACTTCTAAGATTTCGATAGACTGGCAAGTTGTCTCCTAGGTTCATTAGACCATTTGAGATTTTGGAGCGCGTCAGTGAGGTTGCTTATCATTTGGCATTGCCACCAGACCTGGATAGGGTTCACGACGTCTTTCATGTTTCTATGCTAAGGAAGTACGACCCAGATCCATCACATGTTTTGCGGTGGACTGACATGGTTATTTGTAATGACCCGGATTTTTCGGATAAATTTTTTCCGTTGTCTTTTCCCTTCTGCATGCTCCTATGTTGTTGCTTTGTGTAAGCATAACCCTATGTTGCTAAAATTGCATGAATGAGGTGTTGAACATTCCAATCAGCCAATGGCAGTCGATAATGTTCAGGTGACTGATATTATTAAGCAAGAATATAGTAATGGCCTTAGGGGAATAGGCCAACCAATGTATAAAAAGCCAAAATCAGCCACATCCGGCACTTAAACATCTACCATATCGGCCAAAAAGGGAGCGGATGATGAAGTCATGGGGTCGACAATGATCTTTTCATAACAGGTAATAATGTGATCGGCCAGGCTCCCAAAGGGAAGATTGATGAAGGGAATCGAGAGTACACCATCAGTCATTCCAAATTTCAAGGCTCTCATACAACACAGTTGCTGGCCTGAATGGAAAGGTATTAACCGATGTAAAATTGAGTTTTTTCATAAAATATAAGTCTAAACTCAATTTTCTAACAAAAGTGTTCAAGAGAGATTCACTTCTTATCAAGGTAAAAGAATTTTAGGATCAAATCAGCCAGACTATCAGAATGCTTGGCCAAGAGTGGTATCTAATCCTCAGCCAAAACCATCATGGTTTAGAGAATTCTTTTAGCTCTTCGACCTCAACTAAATTTCAAGAAAAGAAAGCGAAGATGGAAATAAAAAAAGGTTAAGTTGAAGATAAATGTGTGGAAGAAAATAAATCGGCCATTTAATGGAAAATTTTACATTGCTAATGCAGTGCTACATGACGAGAATCATGTTTTATATAAAAGAATAAATAAAATGAGGCGACTAGTATCGGCCACTATAAAAAGAAATTTAGCTGATGTTAACTTTAAAAGGTTAGTCAAAAAGGCATTTTGGCCTAGGATAATGCTTCATCGGCCAGCTGTTGAGGTGCCAAATAAAGAATCAAGGAGGAGTCAGACCAACATGGCCGCTGACATTCTGAAAGCTTATCTAGTAGATAAAAAATCAGTCACAAAAGAAATACTATTCTTGGTATTTTCGATTGATATAGCTGAAGTCATTAAAGAAGATGACTATTCAAAAACTTGGGATGACGTACTTTTAGAAGCTCCATGGGAGTTTAAAAATTCAAGAGGATTAACCATCAGAAAAGCTCTAAACTGGCAGAATATTGTTCTTCCAACAGAGAAGCTAGTTAGGTCGACCAAATGACATTACATAACAACTTGATCCCGGCTGATCACGATCTTGCTTACTAGTAGAGTTGGGAAACTTTAATGATGAAGTCTATCATGGGTTTATAAATGGCCAATATTTTGAGGGGTAAAAGCCAGCTTTGTGGGAATAATGGAAGAACCAGGATTGGCCAGTCTTGGCTAATGCAAAATAAAGACCAACTTGGAGGTGGTCCGGAAGAAATAAAGTTTAGAAGCTCGCTAGCTGCCAATTTCTTTCATATTATAAAAATTCCAAAAATCTTATCAGCCTGAGTGGCCAATAAGACATTTGAAATTTAGGGGGCATTTGTTGGCACCAAAACTTGACAGCCATCTCAGCATTGACGTGAACCAATAAGGAGCAAATAGGTATTTTCAATATGACGTCATAAGAATTAGCCATTTGGAAATATCAGGGGCAGAAAAGGAAACGACTTGTGTAATTATATTAGATATATTAATTGGCTGCCAAGCTTACAAGGAAGTTGCTAAAATTTAGCAACTAATGGTTGAATTTTTCAAATTGGGCTACTGGCGTAAAGAAAGGAAAAGGCTAGAGTTTGGATGAAACTTAATTCATATAAAATAGGAAGTTTAGTTGGATGAAAGAAGGAAAGCTCTGAAGACACGTATAGAAGGTTGACAACATGAAATGGACAAATCTAATTGTGACAAGTGGCCTTGACATGGCACTAAATGATGGGCCACTTGGGATATAACACGGTTGCCAAGTTTATAAAAAGTTGCTGAAATATAGCAATTGAAGTTGACTAAAGCAAGGAAGTTTTTCACATGATGAAAGATCAGAAGAAGGTTTTAATTGGAAACAGAAATAAAGCATACAAGGAAGCAGAGTACTCATGGGTTTTGACCCAGTTTGATTTTGAAGAGAGAGAAAATCAAGGAAGGAGAGATTTTCTAGCAAAAAGTTAGGAAAATAAGTTGATTAAAACTTCTATAAATAAAAGTACTACAATTTATTCCAATTTGTCCAGCACCACCCACAAAAATGCATGAATCCAAAATTCATCAAATTACTCAACGTCATCTTATCTTCAAATCGTTTGTCCAAATGGCAAATTTCACTCAAAGAAACTAAGTTCTAGTAACTTATTCTTCTTTTGCAATGGTTAATTATACTATTTACAAATTTAATCATTATTTTATGCAATAGATTCAATGACAAATCTTTGATTAGATTATAGTCATTTCAATTCGGCCATTCCATTCCATTGCTAACATTACTTTTCAGTCTATTTTAATATGGCCAGTTTACTTTTCAGTCCATTTTAATTCAGCCAGTCATTTACTTTAAATTGCATTTTTATTCTTTTAACACTAGAATAAAAAAGTCCTTGCAAACAAGACAGAAAAAGAATCTTGCTGGGAGTTCTTACTATTCTTTCTCCCACACATTTGCCTGAAGTTAGCCGGATAGGCTAGTGTTCAATTTATAATTTTGAGTGTTTTATACAAATACTTTAGCACGCTCGCAAGAGTCCATCGACCGGAATAAGACTAAAAATCGCACGAGCACTAGGCATCAAGAAAAAGGTTCTCAATATTTTTCCAACACTGATTTATTCAGATGGGTTGAATCAGCAAGGCTTGGACAACGAGTGTGTGATTTGTCTTTCGGAGTCCATGTGTACGAATCCTTCACAAATGCAACCATGGGTTTCATGTTCCGTGCATCGATGAGTGGCTCAATTCGCATTCCTCGTGCCCTACTTGTAGGCATTGTCTCATTGAAACGGGCACCCAAGCTAACTCATCAAGGCGGCGGCCGTCGCCGCCGCCACCACCACCAATGGACATAATAATAAGCATTGTCCCACTAGAGCCTAAACGGAATTACAGAAATGATCAAGCACCATGTTTGTTCAGTTTAGTTAAATTAGTGTGGTGAGCCAAGTCAATGATACGTAATTTCTATTTTTTTTTTTTTTATAAAATTATTTCATTTTTAGGCATGTAATAAAAAATAAGGTAGTTGGAAAAGAAAATACTTCAATCACTTTCTCATAATTCAATCTCTCTCTTCGAAGAAAGATGTCCGAGTATATACACTAAAAGCAAAAGCATTGTCAAACACTTGCACAGCGTGGTCCTGTTAGAAGGATGCACTATCTCATAGAAGCAGACTAGAAATATGTTTATATTTTGGTAACTGTAAAGGACCGTCATTAAAAATTCAAATATAATGCTCCCACTTTTTAACAGTAAATTAAAGATGCCACTGTTTTTAAAAGTTAGACTAAAAAAACAATACTTTTTTAACCTCACAATTATGAAAAATATATGCTTGACTAAATTATACTGATACTCTGAAATGAGGCCCAAAGTATAAGCAAATGCAAATTTTGCGAATACCTGCACTGTATAATTGTTAATGCTAGGTAGGTTTGCAGTCCGTATCGTTAAGGATCTTGAAGAGGCTTTTGACTTTGGGATATCCGAGATGGAGCCACAGGTGACAAAGCCTTAGGCAGTGTAAGCATATAAAGGCTAGAGCAACTCATATTTGTCACGTTAGCATTTTTAAGAGGTCAACATTTTTAAGAATTACATAAACGTCTTGAACTCTCTAAATTTTAGTCATTGCATGTGATCCAATGATGCGTTTTTGTTCTCCAAAAATAATATTATTTTAAATAATTAATATATTTTTTTAATTGATTGATCATTTTTTCTTTAGTATCTGTTATGGGTTAATGTATTTATTACAAAGTGAAAACAAAAGCAATATTTTTTCTTAAAATAAAAAAAATAAAAAAAACCTTCATTTTTTAAAGGAAAAAAAAAATTCAAAATTAACTTTTTTTAGGGTAATAGAGTCACTAAGCCATTGTTTATGCAGTAAAAATAAAAAAAGAATTGAAATTAAAATTTTTTTTTAACTAAAAAGACGTTTTAGGCACTATTTGTGTCAGGGAAATAGTGTCTTAAAGACTCTTAATTTTAGTATTGTTGAACAAAAAAAAAAAAGAGTTAAAAGACTAATGTTTTGCAATTTTTTGAGTCAAAGTGGCCGGCCCTTAGAGCCGTTTCAACAGCGCTTTGAGCCTATTTTTTGTTTTTTTTAAGAAAAAAAAAATGGAAGTGTTTGCTATCTTGGTTCCCAAATTTGGCGACCCAATATTTGGACCCACAATCTAGCAAATCCTATTGGAGTGGATTAAATTGCCAAAACTTATATGTTGTATGGAATGATTTTCAAATTGAAAATTTCAAAATACCCCTCTTACTTACAAATATATCAAATTAACAAAATAACATTCTATAAATTTTTTAAAAGAAATGTCAGGGGTGGTAAATGGTGGTGACGATGGTGGTGGAGGTGAAAAGTGGTAGTGGTGGTGTTGTGTGCGATGGTGGAAGGGGACGTCAGTGGTGGTGGTGGAAAGTGGTACTGGTGTTGGTGGAAGGTGGTGGTAGTGGTGTAAGTGATGATGGTAAAGGTAGTGGTCATGGTAGAATGGGGTGGTGGTGGCGATGGAAGTGACGATAGAAGGTAGTGGAGGCGGTAGTAGTGTGGTGGTGGTGAAAGGCGATGACAATGGTGGCAGTGGCAATGATGGTGGTACGTGGCAGTGGTTGAAAGCGGTAATGGTGTAGAAGGAAGGTGGCAGTGGTGGAATGTAGTGGTGGTGACGATGGTAGTGGCAGTGGTGGAGACAATGACGGTGGTGGAAGGTAATAGAGATGGTGGTGGTGGAAGGTAATAGAGATGGTTGAAGGTGGTGGTGGTGGTTAAAGACAAAAGTGATTTTTGAATATTAAATGGCTTCATTAAGTTAACTAATGTAAGCATCAAGAAGAAGGTCCTCAACACTTTTCCGATAATGACTTATTAAGATGTGTTGAGTCAGCCACGCATGGACACCAAGTATGTGATTTGTCTTTTCGAATTTCAGACACGGTGAGTGTGTATATGTCCTTCCCATTTGGGGCGCGAATCCTCTGAAGTCATTTTGCCCTGCTATCCCATGCGGTGCATATTACTTGGCCTATATTTGGCTACATCCTTATTTGTTTAAACTAGTGCCATTGAGAATGCATTCGGATGCAGTAATTAGACAAAGTAGCTTACTCCCTCACCACTATCTTCACCCTCAAAACAAGGTATTCATGTGACGGCCCTGGTTTTTCAAGCCAGTGCATCCTTTATTGGCCCAAAGTTTGACCCGATAACGGAACCTGAATGTAGAAGCGAAAATAGAAACCAAGTCTCTAGAGAGGCAATACATCTGTAAGATGGCAAAACGACCTTCCATGAGGTCACGGAACTCAACAAGAATGAAAACGAAACCTAGGGTTGAAAATAGACCAAGTATAACCCTAAGGGCAAAATGGTCTTTTCACACAGAAACAAAGTCTTGAGATGTATGTCATCCCTAAGACATAAGTATGACTTCCCATGAAGCCACGGAACCCAAAAGAAAACAAAGCAAAAGTGACATTTTAAAAGCAGACAAGTTTAGCCCTAAGCGCAAAATGGAAATTTCCAGAAAGATGTGGGTGCTACTGAGCACACCATTGGATAGAAATGAAAAGTAATAAAGTTAGACTTAAGAATTACTTGCTTTGGAGTCCAGACACAGAAATATGATCAAAAACAAAATCGGTGTCATCGTGGCTAAAGGAGCAAGACCCCATGTGCGCGTGCGCACGGCCAAGCAAATGTTGACAGCAGTTGATTTTGGCATAAAATGCTGAATAGAGAGCAAAAAGAGAAGCTTAAACGAATTTTTTTAGAAAAACTCAAAGAAGAAAACCCCCCTTAAAATAAAGTTTTCTAGCTGACCATGTCAAAATAAAAATTTATTTTTGATGTGAAATCCCCAAAATACCCTTTTGCTCAGTTTTGACAAAAACCTAAAATGGAATTTGCTTCAAGTGTTCAATTGGTCGAAAATGAAGTTGTGTGCTGAAAGGGTTGTGCATGCAAATGTAATAAGTATTTTAAAGTGTGCAGGAATGGTTCACGGCCCCCAAATATGCCCGATACAAAATATGACCTGTCAAATCTAAAATTTACCTAAAATGACTTTTAAAAGCAAATCTTGAAACCAAAATACATAGATGAAAATGAAAAGGTGTTTGGCCCTTGGCCACACCTCAAATATATTAAAAAGAGTCCTAATGAGTGTTTTTTGGCACACTTTACTTACTCCGAATTGAAAATGACATCTTAAAACATCTAATTTTTTCATTTTAACTAAAAGTACTTAGAAGCAACTTAAAAGTAAATGTCCTTAGCCTTATCTCATACATATTAAGTATGTCCTAAAGAGTGTATCTAAGTACACTTTACATAACACAAGGCATAAACAACATATTGAACCTAGCTAAGTAGTACAACTTTTAAAAGTAAAACTTAAACATGCTAACACTTGTATGTGGACAAAAATGCATTAAAAGTATTCCAATTTAACACGACAACCTTGGGATATTGTACGACCTGAAACCATGTCTTCTTACCTAAAACAAATCGCATTCAGCGAGGTGAGTAATTTACATTACTCATAGGGAATGAACATGCATAGACATAAAGTTTTACAAGTTTTGCAAGTTGATATGAATCAATTCATGTGGTTCATTCCACCTAACGTCTATGTCAAAAGTGAAACTAAAGGAGCATCTCAAGCTATTTAAGCAATTGAAAATGAAATATGCAACATGTAAGCATATTGGGTACAAGCATGCTAAATGAAATTTAAATATACTGTAACAAGTATACCAGGTATAAGTATACTAAACGGAGTTGAAAAACAAATAAAGTGAGTATACAAGGTACAAGTATAGTAAATGGAATTTAAATAAACATGAAGTAAGTATACAAAGTGCAAGAATACTAAATTAAATTAAATACATGTAAAACAAGTATACAAGCACAAGTATACCATATGGAATTTAAATACACACGAAGCAAGTATACAAAGTACAAGTATACTAAATGGAATTTAAATACACGAAACAAGTATACAAACTCAAGTATACTAAATTAAATTGAAAACGCAAACACCAAATCACAAGCTACAAGTAATCCATGATTAACAAGTAGGAATTGAATGCAAAATCAAGTAGTGGAAAGACTAGGACATGTGGTCTCAAGACCATACAAGTTATTCCGGGTTATTACGACCCACAAGGTAATAACTAGTGCACACTTAATGTTATAGGGAGAACTCTTATCTCTCGTACTAGAGCCGAACCCTAGCCGTAAGATATACTCAAGTCCTTACAAGCTTTCGAAAAACATAAGTTCATGACATATACTCAAGTACAATGCATGAAACTATCTACCAAATACAAGTAGGGTGAAACCATACAAACCATGCCCTAAGGATTCAAGTCTACAATGGCATACACCATGTGCGATTTGTTACATATGTAAATGTATACAATGTCGAATCTTCAATGTGCGATTCGTTAAACGCTATAGTGACATTATCATTCAACTAAATCAAATTACCATTAAGTGAGCTACAAGTACTAAATATTCTACAACTTAGTAACAAACTTCTAAGGTAAATATAGTAGTACACAACAAAATACATTTCTAGGAATTAACAATTTATTAAATCAAATAATCTCTACGCAATATTCATAAGCTACACATGCTTTGAATTCCTAAATATTAATTAAACCAAGTGTGATACCCCTCGGATATGAGACACAGGTTGATCAGGCCTAGGCCCAAACCCGAGGGATATCAAACAATTAATATGTAACCGAACACAGAATACAAGATAAAATAAGAAATAAAAATAATAAGCTGAAAAAATCTAGAAATAAAATCCTTTGTAATTAAATACTTAAAACCTGATAATCCAAAACTCCATAAGTTTACAACTCAGGAATCCATCCATTGGACCCCTTATTAAAATTCTCTAAAAGATACTGAAATAATAAAAATAAAATCCAAAGCTATTATAGAGAAGATTCCTACATAATCGGAGGAATGAATAGTTGTATCTGCTCTGCACGTCCAAACTCCAACCCTGGAATTGACGAACACCTGAAAAATAAAGAAGTGGATCAGGCCCACATGCAAGTCCTGATCTACTACAATCCAAACAGTAATCCAATACGCAGATACAACCTAAGAAGACTCAACAGTATCTAGAGTAGTCCATATATGTATATAGTACACACTATAGGACGCTCGCTAGTCCAGTAAGTCTGTCTCAGCCTGAATAGAAGGCAACATGCGAATACGCACCCGAAGGTAGGCATGAGTACCTAGACCTACCAGGGAACAACACCTATGTCCAGTTATCCATCATAGGCGATATACGCGCCCAAACCATGGTCCTGAGACTCAAGCTTATACCATGGCACATAAAATAAATATATAAAGTCCGTACTCTTAATACAACATATCATCCATCTGTATAGTGGTCTGATATATGTATAACCAATCCATCCTTAAACCACAATAGGTCATTCAATTTATTTGTTGGACATGACACAAGTAGGTGATGGACTTAACCTTTATAGTTAATCCATACCTTAATCCAAATTTGATAGGACTTAGTGTTTTGAACTAATCCATTCCCAATATAGGTAGGTCTTAGTGTTTTGAACCAAGCCATCCCTAATATGACACCGTCCCATACCGGTTCAAATATATATCCATATAAGTAGGACTTAACCTTTTATGGTTAATCCAACTCATTCCAAATTAGGTAGGATTTAGTGCTTAAACTAATCCATACCTAGTATGTCACCGTCCCATACCGGTACATACAATCCTCCAATTAACGAAGTTGACAAAAACAAGAATAAGTATTTAGCAACCATACTCCAGAATTAGCATAAATATAGTTCAACATGTATATAACCAACTTATGCAGTCAATATAAGATCTAGAATCCCAATTACAGTCCGTTAAATTTATTAAGTAGAATTACACAATCTACCTCTCTAAACAGTACCATAACTGATGCAATGTAAAATAGATTTTAACACCAGTTGATCCCAACTAAGCATATATATAGCTATACAATAGTATGCTTATAACATGGCTACAAAACATGATTTATAAATCCAAGTCATGCAGAGAAATAAAATTCCAAAAATAGTAGACAATAGAAATTAATTTTCAAATCATTCACCCATGGGTTCACTGTTTAATCTTAGATTAATCCCGTTCTTAGTTCCTACTTGTAATCATGCTTCCCAACATTTTTACAAGTCTTAAGCATTAAATTACAACATCCAGTAGCCTTTAAACAATTTTAGAAAATCCAATTTCAGCCAAAAAACCCCTAAAAAAATTCGATTCTGTACGTTTTAAAATGGAGCTGGCTCTAAAATTTGGAGCCTACTCAATTTTTCTCTTAGAGCTAGATCTAAACCACTTAGATCCGGCTCAAAGACACTTAGAGCCACCTCCAAATAAGTTTGGAGCCGGCTCTAAGGTATTTGAGAGCCTGCTCGCTTTTCCCCTAGCCGCCGTTGTCCGTTCCAGCTTCATCTTCTCCAATTCCAGTGATTACCAGAGCCTCTGTAACATGTTTTAATTCTCATTCTAGGTTCAATCTCAGTCCTAGGTACATATTAAACCACTGATATTTCAATGATAGCATGCATAAAACATAGGTTTAGAAGCAACGATTACGAAACCTTAGTCTGAAACTTTAAGCAACCCACAACAGATTTATTTGGTGATCTTCATTACTATTTTAAGAACTTATTCTAGGGTTCATTTAAATATCTCAAACTAATACTAAAACATAGATATCCAATCACAACAGGAATTTAACACAAGTGCTAAAATAATCGGCAACGAGATTTCTGTTGAAACCTTTAAGCAACATCAAACAAATTAACTCAATAGAAACAAAATACTGATTCAACATGCATACAAGATGAATTATAACATTCGTTGAATCTATTTTAATGTTTGATTAATTCCTGGAGTCTAACTAGGCATGCACAGAACACGAATTAACAGGAGAGAGAAGAACAGAGACTTACTTGCAGTTTCAGATTTGAAACAATAATTCACCGTCTCTATAAATTCCGGCAATGTCAACTTGTTGTTATCAACCTCTGCCATTCCTAGTTAGGACCAGAACTCCTCCTTGAATCCCTCCCTTAATCTCCTAAAGTTTCTCTCAGTAAACCACACAAGCTCCCTCTCTGTTTCTCTGCCCTCACAACTCTCTGTATGGCTCTGTTATTGAAGGTGGTGAGTAGGGTTTATCAAAAACCCTAGGCAAATGTATACCCATATATTTATAGAGTTATACCAAACCCTAAATTAATTCAAACCCTAACTAAATCCTAACAGGCCCATAGAACATAATTAAAACCTGTGTCGGCTAAATAAACTAAACCCTAAATTATAAAACAGTTAATTTTACATAAGCACGTAATTCTAAATTATAAAACAGTTAATTTTACATAAGCACGTAATTAAGAAAACTTAAGAAACATAATTAAATAACCAATTAACCTAAAACAGTTTTATTTAAACAATTAATTCACGAAATGCAAATAATCAAGCAAATAATTTATTAACCAAATATTTAAAACAATTTAATTCAAGTAATGCAATTAATCCAATAAAAAATTTATTTAAACAAACAAAATATAATTTAAACAATAAATTTAGTAAAAACACACATACATAATTAAAATAAATGCCAAGACTATCCTTTTTAAAATTAGGGGTATTATTTTCCCCCCTAACAAAAGGAATTCCGTCCTCGGAATTCGCTCTTACCTTCTTCCCATAATTCAGGAAACTGCGAGCGAATGACATCCTCTCGTTCTTAAGTGGACTCAGCCTCATTGTGATGACTCCACTGAACACATACCAAAGGAATAACCTTAGTACGAAGAATCTGATCTTGTCGGTCTACAATACGACACGGCGGCTCCAACTCAATCTCCCCAACATCGATATGCTGATACTGATCCTCATCGCGCAGAAATTTCCACAACATGGAAACATGAAACACGTTGTGGACACAATCCAAAGTATCTGGAAGTGCCAACCGATAAGCAACAGCTCCAACATGATCCGTAATCATGAATGGACCGACAAACCGCGGTGCCAACTTCCCTTTCTTCCCAAAGCTCATAATGCCTTTCATAGGTGACACTTTTAGGAGAACCTAATCTCCAACTCTAAACTCCAAAGCACAAGTACACCGATCAGCATAACTCTTCTGCGTACTCTGAGCAGTACGCATGCGATCCTTAATAAGAGCAATCTTTTCAGAGGTATCCTTGATGAACTCAGGACCCAAGAATCGATTCTCTCCAACCTCCATCCAACAAATAAGTGATCGACATGGTCGACCGTACAATGCCACAAATGGTGCCATACCAATAGTCTTCTGAAAACTATTGTTATACGCAAACTTCACAAGCGGCATGTAATCCTCCCAATGGCCCTTGAAATCAAGAACCCATGACCGAAGCATATCTTCCATAATCGGATTCACCCGCTCAGTATGTCCATCAGTCTCAGGATGATAAGCAGTACTAAGGTGCAACTCTGTACCCAAAGCCTGCTGAAAACTCTTCCAGAATCCGGACACAAAGCTCGAATCCCGGTTAGATATAATAGACAATGGAATACCATGTAGCTTTACAATCTCTGTAATGTAAAGCCTTGCCAACTGCTCCGAAGTGAAGTTAGTGCGAATACGTAGGAAATGAGCTGATTTGCTCAACCTATCCACGATGACCCAAATGGAATTGTGACCCTTGAAAGAAGTAGGCCATCCCTCCACAGAGTCTATAGAAATGTTCTCCCATTTCCACTCCGATATCAGTAGTGGTTGTAGAGCTCCTGCCGGCCTCTGATGATCAATCTTAACCATTTAACAAGTACTATATTGAGAAACAGACAGAGCAATATCCCTCTTCATACCTGCCCACCAAAACTGCCACTTCATATCCTGATACATTTTGTCTCTGCCTAGATGAACAGAGAACTCAGAGTGGTGAGTCTCAGTCATCACATCCTTCCTCAAATCATTAGCAGAAGGTACCACCAAACGTCCCTTGTACCTCAAACCTCCGTCAGTCCCAACATGATAAAATGGAACTTCCCCAGAAGCTATCTCTGCAACTTTGTCGATACACTGCTGATCGGTGAGTTGTGCTTGTAAAACCTTGTGAATGATGGAGGTGTAACCACCATGCAAGCCATAAAAGCGTCTGACAACTCATCTATATTCTTCAAACCATTCCACTCAGTGGTGATGTGACAGCCCAAGTTTTTCAACCCGGTGCGTCAGTGATGAACCGAAAGATGACCCGATAAAGGATCCAAAATGCGGAAGCAAAAGACAAAAAAAATGGCCTCTAGAGATACAACATGGCTCTAAGACACCATTATGACCCTCAACGAGGTCACGGAACCCAAAGGAATCAAATGGGGAAATAACGTTTCAAAAACGAACAAGAATGAACCTAGGGCAAAATAGTCATTTCTAGCTTAAAAGTGGGTGACACTGAGTACACCATTGGAAAGACAATGAAAAATTAATGAACTTAGACTCAAAAATCACTTGATTTGGAGTCTGGATGAAGAAGATATGGCTAACGGAAGAAGAAGGGGCAAAACGGTCAAAAAGTGCCAACCCAAGATCATTTAACTGGTTAGGAGACCTTCCTAACCGGTTAGGAGGTCAAAAATCATGAGAAAAACACTGCCCATGCACATGTAACCGGTTACAAAACCCTTCGTAACCGTTTACATGTGAAGGAGGCAAAATGGGCAGTCCAAAAACCTGGTAGCAGGGGTTTTTCCGGAAAAAATGGAAATTTGAGGACCAATATGACATTTTCTGGAAAAACTCAAAGAATAAACCCCCCTCAAAATCGAGTTTTCTACATGACTTGAGGGGAAAATTGAAAAATATGCAATGTAAAATGCCCAAAATGCCCTCCCAATAAAACTGGTCTAGAGGGTCCAAAAAAGCTGCTAAATTGAAAAACAGAAGCTGAACTTCGGATGCGATTTCCGATGCCAAGATTGCATTTTCTAGAAAAACACAAAGAAGAAACCCCCCCTAAAATCACATTTTCTATTTAACCATGTGAAGAACGGAATTTATTTTCCAAAGAAAATTTCCAAAATACCCTTAGGTCAGAATATGCAACAAAAACGCAAAATGAGTCCATTGGAGGCTCAAAATACAAACGATGAGGTTTTGCCCGGAAACGACTATGCACTCAAACGTAACTTATCTATTTAGAAGTGCTACAATGGTCTATGGCCCAAAAATATGGCCGATACAAAATATGACCCTCCAACGGCCAAAATGACAAAATGAAGTTTGGAATGAAAACTTGAAACCTAAAATCATGAAATGATTTCGAAATGCCTTTTGGACCTTGGTCACACTTCATGCATGTTAAATGAATGCTAATGGAAGAAGTTCATACACAATGCACGCTCCGGTGCAAAATAGCATACTAAAACGCATGGTTTTCCATATGTTCTCATCTCGAAGGCAAAAATGAGCATCCTTAACATAAATGTAATTTCGAAAGGAGTTTGGCCATTTGCCTCATGTCATATACATAAAATGAGAATCAGAAAGTGTGCTTAGGCACACATTACAAGTCTAGAAGCAAATATACACATTTGACATATAAAGTTACAAATGGCTTTTCAAGCCAACCTTCACAAGAATTGAACCCTTCAAGTTCCCAAATCATCCAAGCATGTTGAGAATCTCTAACCTTGAATCCTGTACCTGAAATATGCCCCAGTATCATAGGGGTGAGTAACATAAAGCTACTCGTAGGAAATGAGCATGCATCGACCTACGTTTTACAAGTTTGCATGATTAATTATTGTGGTTCATTCCACCAAATGTCTATGTCAAAGGTGAGACTCAAGGAGCATCCTAGTTACCTAAGATCATTTCAATCAATCACCTCATTCATGCAATTTTAGCAACATAGGGTTATGTTTACACAAAGCAACAACGTAGGAGCATGCTTACACAAAGCAACTAACATAGATTCTCAAAGTCATCAATTTGAAATCTAAAGAACGAAAACAACATAAGTGATCATGCCACCTAACGTCTATGTTCCAAATGAATCTATAGGATCATTCCTACTTTACATTTGAACAACACAACATGAATGTACTTAACAACATCAAAAACTTATAATGATTCATTAAAATCATAAAATAAGAATGTACTTAACAACATTAAAAGCTCACAATGATTTATTAAAAACCATGAACATGAATGTACTTAACAACATTAAAATGATTATTAAAATCATAAAACATGGATGTACTTGGCAACATCAAAATCTACAAAGATCATAAAGCATGAATGTACTTAACAACATCAAAATCACTGATAACCAAAACCACAAGTCACAATATAAACATGATTGCTAACTTGGAATTGAATGCAAAAATAAATAATGAAAGACTTGGACATCTAGAATTGGAATTCTACCGTGATCAATAGTTGTTCCGGGCACTAACCCGCAGGGAAAACCACCCTAAGTGCGCACTATCTCAATTGGGGAGAACTTATACCTCCCGCACTAAAGCCATATCATAGTAACCATGTCCCAAGTGACTCCAAAATAAATAAGTTAACAACTTTTATATATACGAAACCACATTCCATACACAAGTAGTTTGTAACCACACAATACATGCTCTAAATTCACAACTACTATAAGATGACAAATGTCGAATCTTCAGAGCGTGATTCATTACGCGCTATAATAACATCACATGTCGAATCTTCAGTGTGCAACTCGTTACACGCTATAACAAGATAATCCAATATTGAAACGTAATCTCATAAATTCATTACAAGTCTAAAATCATGCTTTAGATATACAATCAACGTCAAACACATGATTTAAATCCATAATGCAATAGAAACGGAATTTAATCAAGTAAACTAACTAATTCCTTTAAGTTGCAATTCTCAACCAAATGGCCTCAAATTACACGTGTTAAACAACATAGCATGGTCATTGCATATACCAATTCCAAAACTTGATTAGGCCAATTGAATAACAAAATGAAATTTAATTAAATCATGATAATCAAATCCTTAAATTCTAAAACAACATAAAATGGTCTCATATTAACATATACTAGTATACAAGTCCTAGTCATCTCAAATATCAAGTCAAAACTTAATTATGCTAAAGGAACCATTAAATAGATTTTAATTAATCATTTTAATTAAAGTCTCTAGATTTTCATACTTATCCAAATGCTCTCAAATTAAAGTATGTTAACAAACATGCTTAGACTTAATTTAAAAGCATACTACAAGTTCATTTCATGCAAGGTATGGCCATGGAAATTTATCTTTCACAAAAGAAAAATATTAAATAAAAAGCTCAACTCTTATTCAAATAATCCCTATTTAATATATGTTATCAAACATATTAAAGCTTAATTTATCATCATGACACAATTCAAATATAAGCTATACACATTCTTGAAATTTAAATCTTACACAAAGAAATAAATAATACTAACTTTCTAGATTTGATAAAAGGCATACATATGAGTTGTATAATCATGGAAAACACTCAATACAACACACAAACAATCCTAAAACATTCCTTACCTCCATTTGAGATGAAATCTCAAATCCCCACCAAAATGAAATGGCTCCGAATCCGACGAAACTTCTAGGTTTTGTTGGGGACAACACGATCTACATGAACCCCCAAGAAGCCCCATGAAAATCCAAACTTGACCTCGATCCCGAATTCAAAATTTGGTCAGAAATGGTTTCTAATAAGGGGGAAAGGTGCATGGCGTCAAGGCAAACATTAAACGTTAAGGCCGAAGACTTATTATCAAAGAAAAGTGGATCGAAGGAGGAGAGAGAAAGTGGAAGCCATGGGAGGGAGCTTAGCCAGCCATGGGAGAGGAAGAAGAAGAAGAAATCTGATTTTTTTGTTCTTAAGTCCCATATTTATAGTAAGTCTCAAAAAGTGCCCCGAAAGGGCCCCTCCGGGTCCGGAAAAGTGGATTTTGAGCAAACGAGCTCAAACCCCAAAACTCCGTGAACAAAAAAGATTCAAAATGAGAAAAAATGAACAATGGAAGAAACGACGTCAAAAACCAAGTCCCGTACAGAAAGTTATGCCCAAAACAAGTTTTGCGCAAACCGAGGCGAGAAACCCTGAAACTGGAGAAAAACGACCAGAAGGAAATTCTATGAATTTACGAGTCAACAAAAAGAGAAAATGAATCCCGTACAAGGATCCAGGCTCTAGACGAGATATTTTGCAATAACTTTCATTAATTGCACAATGGCCCCTACAAAAAGGGTTAACGGCGAAACTGCCCCAGAATGAAAATATCTTCCAAAAGATATTTTCTTAGATGCCCCTGAAATAAAATATCTTCAAATGATATTTATGAAAAACACCCCAAGAAAAGAAAATAATTCCAAAGAATTGTGCATCCACGCCCCTATGGACATCGGGAGCAACTAGAGTACTTTCTTGCAAAAGTGAAGATACGTATTTCATGGAAGCCACTCAAGATAAAGATACGTGAAGTCAAAAACCAACTCCGGACACAAGAAGAGTGGTTACGCAAATAAAGTGACAACGAGGAAAGGACAAAATAGG
Source organism: Cornus florida (assembly GCF_030987335.1). Taxonomy (NCBI): domain Eukaryota; kingdom Viridiplantae; phylum Streptophyta; class Magnoliopsida; order Cornales; family Cornaceae; genus Cornus; species Cornus florida. The sequence goes on from NW_026775577.1 coordinate 72,400,300, forward strand.
GAAAAAGACAAAATAGGGAAAAAACAAAAAGTGAATAGTGTCGAAAAACGAAAAATGCGGAATTGACTCGGTCCTCAAAGGAAGTTGTCAATCCACAGAAAAGAGTCTCGGAAATCACTCCAGAGCATTTGAGATGACACTGATCGACAAGAAACCAAACTCAAAAGGGAAAAGACAACGGAAAAAAATTTATCCGAAAAATTCGGGTCATTACAGGTGAATAGAGCAGAAAGACTACCAACAGGTCGGCGACTGAGTGCATCCGCCACCACATTCGCTTTACCTGGATGGTACTGTATAGAAAAATGATAGTCTTTTACAAACTCCAACCACCTGCACTGTCTCATATTCAGCTCCCGCTGAGTGAACAAGTACTGCAGACTCTTGTAATCATTAAATAATCTAAAGGACTCACCCAACAGATAATGCCTCCAAATACGTAAGGCAAAGACCACTGCTGCCAACTCCAAATCATGTGTTGGATAATTAAGCTCATGAGGCTTAAGCTTCCGAGATTCATACGAAATCGGTCTCTCTTCCTGCATCAAGACACATCCAAGACCCTGCAATGAAGCATCCAAGTAGACCAGATACTCTATCCCACTCTATGGGGTAGACAAAACCAGTGCAGAAGTCAACTTAGTGTTCAGCTCATCAAAAGCTTTCTGACAATGTTCATCCCACACGAACCGTACACCCTTCTTAGTCAGATGAGTGAGTGGTCCTGCTATCTTTGAGAACCCCTAGATGAACCTCCTGTAATACCCTACCAGACCGAGAAAACTCCAAATCTCGGTAGGTGATGTAGGTTGTCCCCACTCAACCACTGCGGAAACCTTGGCTGGATCTACCGCTATTCCCTTTTCTGACACCACGTGACCCAAAAACTTCACTTCCCGCTGCCAAAATTCACATTTCTCAAACTTGGCATATAACTGGTGCTCGCGAAGCGTCTGCAACACCATCCGAAGATGTCTCGCATGATCATCCTCAGACCTAGAATAGATCAAGATATCATTAATGAAAATAATGACAAACTGATCCAAATAAGCCCTGACGACCCTGTTCATTAAGTCTATGAACACTGCTGGTGCATTAGTTATCCCAAACGGCATGACACGAAACTCATAAGAACCATATCTCATGAGAAACGCGGTCTTAGGAATATCCCGCTCCCTAACTCTCAGCTAATGATAACCAGAACGCAGATCAATCTTGGAGAAGTACGTGGCTCCCCTTAACTGATCAAACAAATCATCAATCCTAGGTAAAGGGTACTTGTTACGAATCGTAACCTTGTTCAACTCTCTGTAATCTATACCCAAGCAGAGCGAACCATCCTTCTTATTCACAAATAGTACTGGTGCTCACCAGGGTGACGTATTCCTATGAATAAAACCCTGGCTGAGTAACTGCTGAATCTGATCCCTCAGCTCTCGCATCTCCACTGGTGTCATCCTATGTGGTGCCCTAGCGATAAGCGTAGTGCCTGGAGCCAAGTCTATCACAAATTCGATCTTGTGACTAAGTGGCAACCCTGGAATCTCCTGAAATACTTCCGGGAAGTCCTGTACAACTGGTATGCTATCCACTGATACAGTAATCCCCTCCTCCATTTCCTACTTCATTCGAAACAAATAGGTGCTAGTGTCCCCGTTAAAACGTGGCATAGCAACGACATAAACATCCTGACTAGGTATGGTAACCACAATAGACCCATCCAAAACAAATAACTTGAGCATGGCAGTGATAACCAATCCATCCCAAGTATCCTGTCATAAGTGTGCATGTCCAGGACAAAAGATTGGCTAGAAATCCGAGTCTACCAAAATCTAGTGTCACAGGCACATCACTCTCATGAAAAATGGCAGTATTGCCCAACAATGTAGAAATATCCTGAGGTCTACTGCATATGTGTGTCACTAACCAATCCATGAAAATCCCATGTTTCTAAATACTCTGTAGAGCAAAACACATAAGATAAAATGAAATGCTCCGCAATCATCCCATTTTTAGATTATTATTCTATCCTGGGAATGCCTCCTTCTAAATCAAACCTACCATATTGATTTACACAAGTTTTCTTATAAACTTCTTGGTAATCAGTCTGTCTCCACACCATGTATTTACAAGCAACTATTTGCTTGCCTGTTCCACAAACCCCAATTACTCCACTTGGATAATCATCTATTAATGCAACATAATCATCCCAATATAGTTTAATAAAACCATATATATCACAAAAAATGCTATCGCACAACATAATAAAGATAGCCAAAACCGCTAGTTCACTTTATTAAGAACTTTTCCAAACCATAAACTGTCAAATGAATAATCATAAAATATTACTTAACAGAATCCTAGTGTACGTGATTAAATCCGTACTACATTCCTACTAATACCTCCTCCATGACTAGTAATTATAAGTACTCTTAAAAGAATAGTCATCCCTGAACTCCGGTGCCCTCCATCTTGGATGCAACGGTATCTCCTCCAACCTGATCTTCTTCGGGGTCTTCCTCTCCGCTTGGCTCAGCTTCGAGCACCACCGAAGTTGTGTTAGGTCCACAGTATGGTAGCCAATCCCGCATGCAAGAAACTTTCCTTGACTTGTACTCCAAAGCAACTCCTATTGGAATCAATTCCTTAGTCTCCAATTCTGCCTTCTTGATCGGCCTTCGTAGGGGAAATGTCGGAGTAACCTTCTTCGACCTTGGGCCCTTCTTTGCTTTCATTGCGGCCCTTATCCTCTTCCTAGTGCCAAACATTCTGCAATTACAAAATAAACTTGACATTAGTACTTTCTAAATGAACCATAAAGGAATACTATGAATCCTAAACTTAAGCTCTATTCACGAGAAAACACTACACAGAAGTCTTATATGATAGAATCCAAGAGACACTTGAACCTGGAGTGCTCTGATACCAACTGTAATACCCCACGGATCTGAGACACGGGTTGATAAGGCCCAGGCCCAAACCCGAGGGATATCAAACAATTAATATGTAACCGAACACAGAATACAAGATAAAATAAGAAATAAAAATAATAAGTTGAAAAAATCTAGAAATAAAATCCTTTATAATTAAATACTTAAAACCTGATAATCCAAAACTCCATAAGTTTACAACTCGGGAATCCATCCATTGGACCCCTTATTAAAATTCTCCAAAAGATACTGAAATAATAAAATAAAATCCAAAGCTATCATAGAGAAGATTCCTACATAATCGAAGGAATGAATAGCTGTATCTGCTCTGCACGTCCAAACTCTAACCCTGGAACTGACGAGCACTTGAAAAATAAAGAAGTGGGTCAGGCCCACATGCAAGTCCTGATCTACTACAATCCAAACAGTAATCCGATAAGCAGATACATCCTAAGAAGACTCAACAATATCTAGAGTAGTCCATATATGTATATAGTACACACTATAGGACGCTCGCTAGTCCAGTAGGTCTATCTCAGCCTGAATAGAAGGCAACATGCGAATACACACCCGAAGGAGGGCATGAGTACCTAGACATACCAGGGAACAACACTTATGTCCAGTTATCCATCCCAGGTGATATACAAGCCCTAACCATAGTCCTGAGACTCAAGCTCATACCATGGCACATAAAATAAATATATAAAGTCTGCACTCCTAATACAAAATATCATCCATCTGTATAATGGTCTGATATATGTATAACCAATCCATCCTTAAACCACAATAGGTCATTCAATTTATTTATTGGACATGACACAAGTAGGTGATAGACTTAACCTTTATAGTTAATCCATACCTTAATCCAAATTTGATAGGACTTAGTGTTTTGAACTAATCCATTTAGAACTAATCCATTCCCAATATAGGTAGGTCTTAGGGTTTTGAACCAAGCCATCCCTAATATGACACCGTCCCATACCGGTTTATATATTTATCCATATAAGTAGGACTTAACCTTTTTATGGTTAATCCAACTCATTCCAAATTAGGTACGATTTAGTGCTGTACTAATCCATACCTAGTATGTCATCGTCCCATATCGGTACATACAATCCTCCAATTAACGAAGTTGACAAAAACAGGAATAAGTATTTATCAACCATACTCCCGAATTAGCATAAATATAGTTTAACATGTATATAACCAACTTATTCATTCAATATAAGATCTAGAATCCCAATTACAGTCCGTAAATTTATTAAGTAGAATTACACAATCTACCTCTCCAAACAGTACCATAACTGATGTTATGTAAAACAGATTTTAACACCAGTTAATCCCAACTAAGTATACATATAACTATACAACAATATGCTTATAACACAGCTGCAAAACATGATTTATAAATCCAAGTCATGCAGAGAAATAAAATTCCAAAAATAGTAGACAATAGAAATTAATTTTCAAATCATCCACCCACGGGTTCACTGTTTAATCTTAGATTAATCCCGTTCTTAGTTCCTACTTGTAATCATGCTTCCCAACATTTTTACAAGTCTTAAACTTTAAATTACAACATCCAGTAGCCTTTAAACAATTTTAGAAAATCCAATTTCAGCCAAAAAGTCCTTAAAAAAATTCGATTCTATGCGTTTTAAAATGGAACAGGCTCTAAAATTTGGAGCCTGCTCAATTTTTCTCTTAGAGCCAGCTCTAAACCACTTAGAGCCGGCTCAAAGACAGTTGCAGTCACCTCCAAAAAAGTTTGGAGCTGGCTTTAAGGTATTTGAGAGCCTGCTCGCTTTTCCCCTAGCCGCCGTTATCCGTTCCAGCTTTGTCTTCTCCAATTTCGGTGATTACCAGAGCCTCTGTAACATGTTTTAATTCTTATTAAAGGTTCAGTCTCAGTACTAGGTACATATTAAACCACTGATATTCAATGATAGCATGCATAAAATATAGGTTTAGAAGCAACGATTACAAAACCTTAGTCTGAAACTTTAAGCAACCCACAACAGATTTATTTGGTGATCTTCATTACTGTTTTAAGAACTTATTCTAGGGTTCATTTAAATATCTTAAACTAATACTAAAACATAGATATCCAATCACAATAGGAATTTAACACAAGTGCTAAAACAATCGGCAACAAGATTTCTGTTGAAACTTTTAAGCAACATCAAACAGATTATCTCAATAGAAACAAAATACTGATTCAACATGCATACAAGATGAATTATAACATTCGTTGAATCTGTTTTAATGTTTGATTAATTCCTGGAGTCTAACTAGGCATGCACAGAACACGAATTAACGGGAGAGAGAAGAACAGAGACTTGCCTACAGTTTCAGATTTGAAACTATAATTCACCGTCTTTATAAATTCCAGCAACGTTAACTTGTTGTTATCAACCTCTGCCACTCCTGGTTAGGACTAGAACTCCTCCTTGAATCCCTCCCTTAATCTCCTAAAGTTTCTCTCAGTAAACCACACAAGCTCCCTCTCTGTTTCTCTGCCCTCACAACTCTCTGTATGACTCTATTATTGAAGGTGGTGAGTAGGGTTTATCAAAAACCCTAGGCAGACGTATAGCCATATATTTATAGAGTTATACCAAACCCTAAATTAATTCAAGCCCTAACTAAATCCTAACCGGCCCATAGAACATAATTAAAACCTGTGTCCGCTAAATAAACTAAACCCTAAATTATAAAATAGTTAATTTTACATAAGCACGTAATTAAGAAAACTTAAGAATCATAATTAAATAACCAATTAACCTAAAATAGTTTTATTTAAACAATTAATTCACGAAATGCAAATAATCAAGCAAATAATTTATTAACCAAATATTTAAAACAATTTAATTCAAGTAATGCAATTAATCCAGCAAACAATTTATTTAAACAAACAAAATACAATTTAAACAATAAATTTAGTAAAAACACACATACATAATTAAAATAAATGCCAGGACTATCCTTTTTAAAATTAGGGATATTACATCAAGTTACTATCATGCAAGCTATAATTACTAGGGATACAACAATTTAGTAATAAGCCTTAAAAGAAACTTCATGATTATTACACAAAATTTCATCGAGACACTAACAAAATCTCTAGAATTTAAAAAGTTAGCAAATGAAACAATTTACTACAACATGTTATACAATATATAAATATATACTAAACATGCTTTCAAATCATAATCATATGAATATACAACAAGACCAAAATCATGATTTAAACATGTAAGCAACATCAAATACATGATTAAATCATTAATACAACAAAATGGAAATTAATGATATAAAATAATTAATTTCACTATATTTTAAATCTCATCCAAATAATCCTTAATTAATATATGTCAAAGATGTCATCATGGTCATTACATATATCAAGTCAAATATTTATTCAAATGAATGGAACACTTAAATAAAAATTAATTAAACTAATTAATTAATTTTTCTAGATTTCGAATCAATTTCAAATGAATTCAAATAATTATATGTCAAAGATCCTATCATGGACAACACATATATGAAATCAAAAACTTAATTACATCATTGGAACAATTAAATAAAATTTAATTAAATTAAAATAATTAAATTTCTAGATTCTAAAACAACTACAAATGATTCCAAATTAATATATGCTAAAGAACAAGTCAAGGTCATTGCATATATCAAGTTAAAAACTTAATTAAATCAATAGAATCATTAAATAGATTTTAATTAATTTATTTAATTAAAATCTCTAGATTTTAAAACTCATCTAAATATTCTACAATTAATATATGTCAAAGAACAAGTCAAGGCCTAATTTAATATCATGTCATAAGTTAATTCCACACTAGATACAACTAGGTGAATTAAATTTCATACAAGGAAAATAATTAAATTAAATTCTAGATTATATATAAAGACATGCATACAAGTTATATAAACCTTAAAAACAATTAAGACACCAAAATTGTAAACCAATAACATCCCCTACCTCATAAGAGGATTGTTCCTCTTGAATCCAAAAGAAGCAAAGGAATTTCAAGAATTCCTTCAAGGGTTTTGTAGAGGTGAGTGAGGGGAAGCTAAAATATTCCAAGCTATAGGTTCAAAAGTGAGTGGAAAGGGATTAAAATGAAGCTTAAAGCTCTAAGCCAAGCTTTACTTCAATGGTGGCTAGGTTAGGGTTTGTGCAATGACCCGGTCATTTTCTTCCTTTTCCCTTTTTCCGTTGTCTTTTCTTTTCTGTGGATGGTTTTTCATCGCTTAGTGTCATCTCGAGTGCTCAGAATTGGTTTCTGAGACTCTTTCATGTGAATTGACAACTTCCTTTGAGGACCGAGTCATTTTCGCATTTTTCGTTTTTGGACACGATGCGCTATTTCGTCTTTTCCCTATTCTGTCATTTTCCCTATTTTATCTTATCTCCGTTTGTCAGTTTTTGGCACAACCTCACTTCTTGTGCTCGGAGTTGGTTTTTGACTTCACGTATCCTTATCGTGAGTGGTTTCCACGAAATACGTATCTTTACTTTTGCAAGAAAGTACTTTGGTTGCTCCCGGTGCCCATAGGGGCATGGATGCATAAATCTTTGGAAATAATTTCATTTCTTGGGGTATTTTTCATAAATATCTTTTGAAGATATTTTATTTCAGGGGCATCTAAGAAAGGAAGATATTTTCATTCTGGGGCAGTTTCGCAGTTAACCCTTTTTATAGGGTCCATTGTGCAATTAACAAAAGTTATTGTAAAATGTCTCGTCTGGAGCCTGGATCCTCGTACGGGATTCATTTTCACTTTTTGTTAACTTGTAAATTTATAGAATTCTGTTCTGGTCATTTTTCTCCAGTTTCAGAGTTTCTGGACCGGTTGCCGCCGAACTTGTTCGGGCATAACTTTCTGCTCGGGACTCGGTTTTCAACGCTGTTTCTTCCGTTGTTCATATTTTCTCATTTTGAATCTTTTTCGTTCATAGAGTTTTGCTGTTTGAGCATGTTTGCTCAAAATCCACTTTTCCGGACCCGGCAAGGCCCTTTCGAGGCACTTTTTGTGATTTACTATAAATAGGTACCTTAAAGAAGAAAAATCAGATTTTCTTCTTCTTCCTCCTCTCCTTGCATGACCAAAGGCAGCCATGGATGCCCATGGAGCTGCCATCTTCTCTCTCCTCCTTTAACCTACTTTTCCTAAGTGAAAATCCTTCGGCCTTTGCATTTGTTGCTCACTTCGTCGTGCTCTACCATTACCCCTTATTAGAAACCATTTCTGACCAAATTTTGAGTTTGGGATTTAGGCCAAGTTTAGATCTTCATGGGGCTTCTTGGAGATTCATATAGATCGTGTTGTCCTCGACAAAACTTAGGAGTTTCGTCGGATTCGGAGCCGTTTCGTTTTGATGGCTTTTGAGATTTTCATCTCAAATTGAGGTAGGGGGTGTCTTAGGATTATATTTGTGTTGTATTGATGATTATATATGCTTATACAACTTGTATGCATGTTTTGTATAAATTTTGGAATTTAATTTTAATTAATTTATTTGTAAAGGATTTAATGCTCAAGGATATGTATGACTTGGAATTGAATTGTAACATGCTAGGAAATTATGCTTGGATATGTTGGTTAACATATATTAAATTTGGCTCATTTGATTAAGAATTACAACTTTTATTTAATATTTATCTTTAGTGAAAGTTTAATTCACATGGTTGTATCAAGCATGAAATCAAGTTGTAATGTGGTATTTAAATAGGCCTTGACATGTTCTCTAACATAGATTAAATTGAGGGCACTTGGAATTGTTTAAAAATCTAGAGGAAATTAATTAATTAGCTTGATTAATTTTGTTTTAAGTGCTTTAATCACTTAAATTGTCATTCGATGTTATATATGTGATGACCATGACATGTCCTTTAATATATATTAAATTGAGGTTATTTGGGATTAACTTGAAATTTAGAGAATTTAACTATTTATGTCTAATTAAATTCTATTTTATTACTCCATGGATTTAATTGCATTTTGGAAGTTGTTTTTATATTTAAATCATGGATCTGGATTTGGTGTATGTTCACTTGATTATTTTTGAGTATTGGATAATATAGTTGTTACTTTTATATTCATGAGAATATATTTTTCCTTACTGAATATATTGTTGCTATGTGCAAGGAATTGCACACTCTGTATTTGACATCTTTCATGCCATAGTAGTTGTAGACTTTGAGCATGTATTGTATAAGTTTCCAAAATTAGATTGTGATTGGTAAACGGTTGATATCTTGTATATACATGTTGATATATATACGTTGTTGCACAATTTGTTGATTTTGGAAACTTAGGGATGTCGTTGTTGGCTACGGCTAGGACTTGATTCTAGTACGGGGGATTGTCCCTCTATATAGTCTAGGGCGCATATAGGGAGGTTACCCATGGGCTAGTAACCCTAAAGTAACTATGTTGTCGGTCTGATCCGGCATGACGTCCGAGTATCCACTTTGTTTGATTTCGTATTTCATTTCAAGTTGATAACTAGATGATATCGTAACTTGTGGTTCCTTATTTGATTTCCTATTTTGAGCTTAAGATGTAACTTTGTGAAAGCATGCTTTGTGCGTTGTATTGGAAGTTCCATTGTCGGTTAAATTGCATTGATATCATAAATTGTATTTTGATGTTCAAATGTAGTTTAGAAATGATCCTATAGATTCATTTTAAACATAGACGTTAGGTGGCATGACCCACTCTTGTTGTTTTCGTATTTTGGATTTCAAGTTAAAGACTTTGAGAATCTATATCTAATTGCTTTGTATAACATGTTTCCATGTTTGAATTGCATGAACAATGTGACTATGCTAGAAATGATCTAGGTAGCTTAGGATAATCCCTGAGTCTCACTTGACAATGACGTTTGGTGGCATGAGCCCCTTTAACATATTTCACCCTAAGGTGATAAAACTGTAAAACGCTAGGTCGATGCATGCTCATCTCCTACGAGTAGCTTTATGTTACTCACCCCTACGTTACTGGGGTATATTTTAGGTACAGGACTCAAGACTTGAAGATTTCATTGCCTTGGATCGTTTGGTAGCTTTATGTATCAAACTTGTATTATTTGATTCTATGTATGTAAAGTGTACATAAGTACACTCCTTTTAATGCATTTGTCATGTAGGACATGAGGTCAAGGGCCAAGTAAGTTTATATTTGCACTTGTATTCAATTGGTGCCATATTTTGCTTGAAAATGCATTTTTATCAACTATGGAGGCTTTGTATGCTAAAACTTGTTAATGGAATGTAAAGAGACTTTAGGCCATGTTGGTACATCTATTTTATCATATTGCATGCACTTGCATACTCACTTTGGCAAACAACACCATCCTAGATGAAATAAAAACTCTAAGTAGCATTTTTAGGGAGTTTTACCCTATTCTGTTCTAGGGGCATTTCGGGTATTTTAAAATGCATTTTTTCACTTTTCCTCGCGATTCACATAGAAAACTCAATTTTGAGGGGGGTTTCTTCTTTGTGTTTTTCCAGAAATGCCATCTTGGCCCTCAAAAATCCATATTTGTCCGAAAAATCCTTGCTGCCAGGTTTTGCAGATTTTTAGTGCAAATGTACTTGGTACTATTCGTCGACTTTTTTTTGAAAAGTGTGATGACTGATCCGAAACTCCTGGAGCTCTTGTGGGTGTATTTTAAGATTGCATTTTCAATTTAGGCAATTTAAAAACCTCCCAAAGCCCTATTTCCTTTGTTTGGGCAGCAGCTCGGAGAAATTTTTACCCCCTTGACCAGATTTTCTTGGGGGCATTCTAGGCATTTTACAATGCATTTTTTTTGTTTCTGTTCGCGAGCGGGGTAGGAACTTGATTTTAGGGGGGGTTTCTTCTTTGAGTTTTTCTAGAAAAATCCGTTTAAATGCCCGTTTTTACTCTCAGTTGCAGTAGTAGTGGGTTGACGGCACTGTAGCTGTCACGGCCTTCGTCGGGACGCCGCGACGTTGATTTTGTTTTTGACCTTTCTCCCTCATCCAGACTCCAAATCAAGTGAATTTTTTTTTGAAATTGATTAATTTTTCATTATTTATCCAACGGTGTGCTCAGTTGCACCAAGATATTTTTGGATAATTACCAATTTACCCCTTTTAGATTTATTGCTCGTTTTTATTTGTTTTGTCGTTTCTCCTTCGTCCGGAATCCGAATAATGAAATTCTTGAGTCCATCATGATTAGTTTTTTATTGTCTTTCTAGTGGTGTGATCGATAGCACTTGAATCCACTTTTGCAAAATGACCATTTTGCCCCTAGGTTCCTTTTTGTCTTTTTTGAAACGACACTTCCGCATTTGTTTTCCTTTGAGTTCCATGACCTCATTGAGGGTCACATTGGTGTCTTAGAGATGCATTGTATATCTAGAGACCATTGTTTCACCTTTCACTTTCGCATTTCGAATCCGTTATCGGGTCATCTTTTGGTCATCACTGACGCACCGGGTTTACAAAACTTGGGCCGTCACAGTTTGAGAGGAAAGAGATGAATTAAATTAAAAATAAAATATTTAAACTAGTTTTAGTGTATTTCTCCACTCACTATGTGCTCTTGCACTACCTCTCACACACACACTAATTGTAAGACAAATTTTGGAGCCTACACTTGTCACTAATCCAAGTATCCACTATAGGCTTAATCTTAAGCTTACACTTGTTAACCATCCAAGTCAGCAAGAGAACCTATCCTAGGTTAACAAGTGGGTGAATCATCACCCTCCACATGTCATCATCCAAGGCTCCCAAGTGTGAACCAATGAGATGCCTACAAGTGGACCAATGAAAGTGTGACACTATTCACACTTTTCGAAAATTACAAAAAGGTCATTTTTCAAAATATCTTTCAAATTAAATTACAAAATGGTCCCTAAGATGAAAAATAATTACTTTATTTAATTACACTAAAACCCCAAAAATCAAGAATGTTTTCGAAGAAACTAAGCATTCATGCCCTTTACGAACAAATAAACAACTAGCATGCTTTGCTACAAAAGTAAAAATACATATTTATTGGAAATTAAATATCATGGATGCATGCAAAGGTGGAATCAAATCCGAGCACAAAAAGTGAGGTTATGCAAAAGAAAACGAAACCAGGAAAAAGACGAAAAACGGAAAGAAAAAAAAAATGTAACGACCCGGATTATTCAACCCGGTGCGTTAGTGATGAACCGGAAGTTGACCTGATAACGGACCCGAAATGCGGAAGCGAAAGAAGCCAAATGACCTCAAGAGATGTACGTCATCCCTAAGGTCCCAAAATGACTCTCCATAAAGCCACGGAACTCAAATGAGCCAAGCAAATGAAGCAAGAATACCTAACCCGAAAAGAGATGAACTATGGGCAAAATGGTCATTTCTCACTAAAAAGGGTGCTACCGTGCACTCCATTGGAAGGACAACGAAAAATGAACAAAATTAGACTCAAGAATCGTCTGATTCTGAGTCCGGGTAGAAAAGATATGAAATTCCAACACCCGATGCGAAAATTATGAAGCAATGACTTAACATTTTCCAATATTTTCATAATAAACTTTGAAAACAAAAATGCATAGAAAATGAGATACATGTCATTGGCCTCTAGCCTCATCTCATACATGTTAAATACATTGAAAAGAGTGCACTTACATACACTTTACATATACGAATCAACGAATACAAGTTTAAACAAATAGGGCTACAAAGAGGCATCTTATGCTAACACTTGCATAAAATAGAAACTTAGAAACTGTAAGCCATCCAAGGAGCAATGGAATCTTCAAATCCTGAGTCCTGTACCTGAAATATGCCCTTGTATCGTAGGGGTGAGTAACATAAAGCTACTCGTAGGAGATGAGCATGCATCGACGTAGCATTTTACAATTTTATCACCTTATGGTGAAACATGTTAAAGGGGCTCATGTCACCTACGTCTATGTCAAGATGAGATTTAAGGAATATCCTAAGCTACCTAGATCATTTCTATCATAATCACATTGTTCATGTAATTCAAATAACATGGAAACATGTTATACAAGGCAACAAGATATAGATTCTCAAAGTCTTCAACTTGAAATCCAAAATATGAAAACAACAAGTGTGGGTCATGCCACCTAACGTCTATGTTCAAAATGAATCCATAAGGTCATTCCTAAACTACATTTGAACATCAAAACACAAATTATGATATCGATGTAATTTAACCAACAATGGAACTTCCAATACAACGCATGAAGCATGCTTTCACAAAGCTACATCTTAAGCTCAAAATAGGAAATCAAATAAGGAACAACAAGTTACGATATCATATAGTTATTAACTTGAAATGAAATACGAAATCAAACAAAGTGGATACTCGGACGTCACGTCGGATCAGACCAACAACATAGTTACTTTAGGGTTACTAGCCAATGGGTAACCTCCCTATGTGCGCACTAGACTATATAGAGGGACAATCCCCCGTACTAGAACCAAGTCCTAGCCGTAGCCAAACAACGACATCCCCAAGTTTCCAAAATCAACAAATTGTGCAACAACGTATATATATCAACATGTATATACAAGATATCAACTATTTACCAAGCACAATCCAAATTTTGGAAACTTATACAATACATGCTCAAAATTCACAATTACTATGGCATGTAAGATGTCAAATACAAAGTGTGCAATTCCTTACACATAGCAACAATATATTCAATAAGGAAAAACATATTCTCATGAATATAAAAGTAACAACTATGTTATCCAATGCTCAAAAGTAATCAAGTGAACATACATCAAATCCAAATCCATAATTTAAATATAGAAACAACTTCCAAAATGCAATTAAATCCATGGAGTAATAAAGTAGAATTTAATTAAACATAAATAGTTAAATTCTTTAAGTTCCAAGTTAATCCAAATAACCTCAATTTAATATATATTGAAAGACATGTCATGGTCATCATATATATAACATCAATTGACAAGTTAAGTGATTAAAACACTTAAAACAAAATTAATCAAGCTAATTAATTAATTTCCTCTAAATTTTTAAACAATTCCAAATGCCCTCAATTTAATCTATGTTAGAAAACATGCCAAGGCCTATTTAAATACCACATTACAACTTGATTTAATGTTTGATACAACTATGTAAATTAAATTTTCACTAAAGATAAATATTAAATAAAAGTTGTAATTCTTAATCAATTGATCCAAATTTAATATATGTTAACCAACATATCTACGCATAATTTCCTAGCATGTTACAATTCAAATCAAAGTTATACATCATCATAAATTTTAAATCTTATACAAAGAAATAAAAATTACTAACTTTCTAAATTTGATACAAGGCATACATATATACTGTATATCATGGCAAACACACAATACAACACACAAATAATCCTAAAACATTCCCTACCTCAATTGGAATGAAAATCCCAATTACCACCGAAATGAAATCGCCCCAAATTTTCGGTCCGCAAAACAGAGTTTTCAGCTTGCTACCTTCAACTTGTAAAATTCATAAAAAATTCAACTCTATCCTAAATTGAATGAATCCACAGCCCAATGAAAGCCTAAACACTGTAATTTGATAATATCAATTTAGTTTAACAAAATATTTTCCAATTGAATATGTTTTGACCCACAACTTTGAAACAAATTCTGCCCAGAAAACACATTTTCAGCTTGTAGCTTCCAACTTTGAAAATTCATGAAAAATTCATTTGACATCCAAATTGGGCAAACCTAATTTATTTTGGAAGTAAACATATTAGAGTGTAAAACTAAAAATTTAAGCCATGATCCAATGTCAAAAGGTTAGTGAAATAAATCATCTAAAAATATGTTTTCCGGCTGCAATAAAAACATGGACAGCAGATAGTTTCGGATTTTAAAAAAATGGGGAAAGTTGCAGTAAAAATTTCAAGGCAAATGAAGGACCACAGCTCCATATAAAAATTCATTTCCGGACCAAAAAGGAAAAGCTTCAATTTCCAACAACTAGCTTGCAACTTCAAAATTCATAACTAAATCATTTTAAATCCAAATTACATGAAACCAAAACTAAATGAAAGCTAATTGAGTATATTTTCATATTCTATATTCAATTTGACAAGATTAATTTCAAGTTAAAACAGTCTAAGGGAAAAATACAAGTACTTCTCTTCCATGCATGTAAAACACTGAATAATGACATAAAAATACTTCAAAATAATAGATCAATACCTCATTAGAGAATTGAATCTCTAGATACCATAGCAAAACTAGGAGTTAAGCTAGATCCTTCAAGGGTTTTGAAGAGGAGGATGAGGGGAACAAAAAGTATTACAAGCTTTATGGTCTAAAGTAAGTGGAAGGGCCTCGAAGATCACGGTCAATGCCTAAGGCTTCAAGCTCCATCCATGGAGGCTAGGGTTTTCTTGTAAGGAAGAGAATGAAATAATGTGGTTAAGTGTGAGTGGAGGAAATAGAAATCCTCCACTCACTATGTGCTCTTACACCATGGTCAACACACACATCTATGGTCAATTGCACAAAAACCCTCCTTTAAAACCATAATCCCAAAGTGGCCCAAAGATATTTGCAAGACTAAATTGTGAACCAACACTTGTCACCAATCCATGGCTCCTTCCTAGGCTTAATCCCATACCTACACTTGTCAACCATCCAAGCCAACAAGTGCACCAATCCTAGGCCAACAAGTGGGTGAATCCTCACCCTCCAAATGTTATCATCCAATGCATTAAAGTGTTTCCACATAAATGTCAACAAGTGGACCAATGAGAGTGTGACACTTGTCACACTTTTCAAAAATTGCAAAAAGGTCCTTTTTGAAAATATCTTCCAAATTTAATTGTAAAATGGTCCCCAAGATGAAAAATAATTACTTTATTTAATTACACTAAAACCCCACAAGTTAAGAATAATTACACTAAAGTATACATTAATGCCCATTTATGAAAGAAGTAAGCAATCAACATGCTTTTCTAGAAAAGTAAAAATACCACTATCATGGAAATCAAATATCATGAATGCATGCAAAACCAGAATCAAATCCGAGCACAAAAAGTGAGGTTGTGCAAGGAAAAAGGATAAACGAGAAAAAGACAAAATGTGAATAGTGTTCGGATAAATAAAATATGGAAATGACACAATCCCCAAAGGAAGTTGTCAATCCAAGGAAAAGAGTCTCGAAAATCATTCCAGAGCACTCAAGACGACATCAAGTGATGAAAAACTGAACCCAAAAAGGAAAAGACAACGGAAAAAAAATATCCGTTAAAATCTGAGAAAAAGAAAAGGAAGAAAAATGACTGGGTCATTACAAAAAAGGAAAGTGTGAAAATGACGCGATCCTTTTAAGGACGTTAATCCAAAACAAAGAGTCTTGAAAACTATTCATGAGTACTCAAAACAATACAAATTGACAAAAACACGAACTCGAAAAGGAAAAATCAACGAAAAAAGAAAATTCATAAAATTTGAGAAAATAGAAAGGAAGGAAAATGACCAAGTTACTACAATTCATATAGTGCTGACTAAATAATATCACACATAAATATAACTCAATTTAATATATTATTTATGTTATTATATAGGGTAAAATGCAATAAACCCCCCTGAACTATGAGAAAACTTGCAATTAACCCCCTAAACTACAAAAAATGTAGGAAACCCCTACATTATGCAAAAAAGTTGTAGATTACCCCATCTGGCCAAATTTTGAAGAGAATTGGCCGTTAAAATTTGTTTAATCATTTTAAGGGACCATACTGCCCTTAGAGTCATGAAAGGACAAGAATGCCCTTAATTTCTATACCATAGATAATTGCATCATTGACGCGTGCACACCCAAACACACTTTATATATATATGTATGCAGATCACTGTTCATTGTCTTATTAGGCATGTATACCCAAGCATACCCTATACATATACATATATTGAGCCACAAATGTTTCTCAAATAGTTTTCAATTGAATCCTCCAAACCTACGTCACCACCATTTTCGCCGATTCACAGAATGACAATTCTTCGACCTAAACCCTGTCAACAACAGTAGATGTTATGAAAAAAATCAACAAAACACCACCCAAACCACATGAATTAACAACCATTAGGCATATCATGAATTCTGTAACGACCCTGGATTTTTACAACCCAATGTGTCCTGTGATGACCCAAAATGGATCTAGAATGCGCAAGCAAAAGAAATAAAAAGGCCACTAGAGATCTACATCATCCCTAAGGCACCAAAATGACTCCCCATGAAGCCAGGGAACTTAGTTGAGCCAACACATGAAGTAAGAATGCCAACCCGAAAAGAAATGAACTAAGGGCAAAATGGTCATTCCAAACTGAAATGGGTGCCACCGTGCATACCATTGGCAAGATAACAAAAAATGAAGGAAGTTAGACTCAAGAATCGCCTGATTTTGAGTCCAGATGGAAAAGATATGAATTTAAAACAAGGTACACTATCTTACTAGAACTAGAATAACTCTCACTACAGGTGTAGTTTTAATGAATGGTTGGTACCATTGGAAAGCTAACTTCAAGCTCCTGAACTTAGACTCAAGAATGAACCGATTTGGACAAGAAATAAAAGAGATATGGCCTTCCAAAGTTGGAACAACAAGGTTGTCCAAGAGAAGTTGAGTAGGGGTGGTTCCAGGGATAATCAGCCGACAGAAATGTAACTATCAGCCGGACGAAGCTCAACCATTGGCTGGCCGAACCCCCATGGTCAGCTGATCGAAATGCCTAAAATCCCAAAAATGCTACTAGAATGGTCTCAAGGGATTCATCAATCGACCGATGAAGCTCCATCAGCCGACAAACACACCTGCTGCTGCTATGAAAAGCTGCTGCAATGTGTGGAAATGGTGCTTGGTCCATCTCCAAGGTTCTACACGCTTTCTACATGATCCAAACACTTTTCAAAAAATTTTCTAGCCTCATTTAAGCATCTAAAACATGCCAAACCAAAAAGGAACTCAATTGACACCCCAATGCAAGGTTTTTATTTTTTTTTGGCATAAAAACTTATAAATTCGCCCAAAATAGTTCCGAAGTTGAAGCTCAAGATTTTTATACAATGTGGACATGCACGCAAATGTAAAAAGACATTTAGGATGCGTCCTAATGGTTCAAAGGCCTCAAAATGACCCCAATACAAAATATGACCTCTCAACAACCAAAAATGCCTAAAAATGCAACAAAAGGAACTAAAATGCAAAACCTAGAATGAAATGGTGTTTAGCCCTTGGCCACACCTCATATATGATCATAGAAGCCCTATGAAAGAAACGGAATGAAATTCCCACTTCAGATGCAAAAGTTATGAAGCAATAACTTCGCATTTCTCAATATTTTCATAATAAACGTTGAAAACAAAAGTGCATGGTATACAAGATAGATGTCATTGGCCCCCGGCCTCATTTTATACATGTCCAATACATTAAAACGAGTGTACTTATGTACACTTTACATATACGAATCAAAGAATACAAATTTAGACAAATAAGGCTACAAAATGGCATTTCATGCCAACTTTTGCAAGAATTGAAACCTTCAAGGCTACAAATCATCCAAGCAATATGAAAATTTCGAACCTTGATTCCTGTACCTGAAAAATGTTCCTACTACGTGGGTGAGTAACATAAAGCTACTCATAGGAGATGAGCATGCATCGACCTAGCACTCTACAATTATATCACCTTAAGGTGAAACATATTAAAGGGGCTCATGCCACCTAACGTCTTGGTCACAGTGAGACTCAGGAATCATCCTAAGTTATTAATGCAATTGAAATGAACAACGACATACAAGTATACATGCTCAAGTACACTAAGTCATATTAAACAAGTTATACGTTGTCAAAGCATGAATATACAAACATACAATTAACATGGAAAACTCATGAATCAAGTATATAGGCAAAAGTATACTAAGCTAAATGAAGTACGCATAAGACAAGCATACACGACACAAGTATACATATTGAAGTCCGATTGCACAAATCAAACATGCTACGCTTAAGTATACTAATTAGGGTTTAGATACACAACCAAAGATACAAGTTCGAGTATGATAAATGAGATCTAAATACACAAAACAAGTATACAGTTTCCAGTATACCAAATAAGATCTAAATACATGAAGCAAGTATACAGTTTCAAGTATACAAAATAGGATTCAAATACCCAAAGTAAGCATCAGTTCTCAAGCTACAAGTAATCCATGATTAACAACTTGAAATTAAATGCGAAATCAATTAGTGGAAAGGCTAGGACATGTGGTCGCTAGACCAAGCAAGTATTTTCGGGTAATTACGACCTATAAGGTACAACCTAGTGCGCACTTATGACTTAAAAGACTCTTGTCTCCGTACTAGAGTCAAACCCTAACCATCACATAAATTATGTCCTCACAAGCTTTCCAAAATCAATAAGTTCAAAACTTATACAAAATCAAATGCAAGTTACCACATTCCATGCACAAATAGGTTGAATCCACACAAACCACGTCCTAGAATTCAAGTCTAAATAATATATGACATGTCATGTCCTCAATATGCAATTTATATACAAAGCAAGAATATTTTACAACAATTGAACCACATTACCATTCTATGTCACAAGTACTAAATAAGCTTCAATTTAGCAACAAACTCTCTAGGTAAACAATTATAATATTCTAACAAGCTATATACCTACACAAGATATATTTAAACAAGTTATTCAAGACAATGATATCACATATCATGCTCAGTCCAATTACCACTTTAAGACACCCCAAGTACTAATTCTACATCTAATTAGTAATATGCTCACAAGGTAATTTATTGCACTACATTTCATGAGATTACCAACCTAACATGAAAAGTCTCTAGATTTCCAATAAATTCTAATTAGGCTCATATTAATATATGTAAAAGGACATAACATGGTCTTCACATACATTCTACCCAAAATCAATTTAAGTGACTACAACACTTAAAATAAAATTAATTAAGCTAATTAATTAATTTTCTCTAGATTTTCAAACAATTCCAAATAACCTCAATTTAACATATGTTAAAGAACTTACCAAGACCTACTTTAATATTATAATACTAGTTGATTTCATGCTTGTTTCAACTATGTAATTTAAACTTTCACAAAAGATAAATATTAAATAAGTTTTGCAGTTCTTATTCAAATGCTCCAAATTTAATATATGTTACACAACTCACCAAGGCCGAATTTACTTGTATGCCACAATTTAATTCTAAACTATATACCATCATTAGAATTAAATCCTAAACAAAGAAAATAAATAAATTAAATTCTAAAAACTTGAACAAGGCATGCTCACAAGTTGTATATGCTTATCAAACAATCAATACAATAATAATATAAACCTAAGATATCCCTTACCTCAATTTGAGATTAAAATCTCAAAAGCCACCAAAATGGAACCGCTCCAAATTTGACGAAACTTCGGGGTTTCGTCAGGGACAACACGATCTACATGAACCCCCAGGAAGCCCCATCGAAATCACAACTTGACTTCAAACCCAAACTCAAGAAATGATCAGAAATGAATTCTAATTAGGGGGAAAGGTAGAGCACATCGAGGGGAGCAATAAACGTTAAGGCCAAAGAGTTTCACTAAGGAAATCAAGTGGAGGAGAAGAAAGAGTGAAGATAGTAACTTGGGCTCCCATGGCTTCCGGCCAAGAGGGTGAAGAAGATGATGGAAATCTGACTTTTTGACTTATGACCCCCTATTTATAGAAAATCTCAAGAAGTGTCCCGAAAGGGTCCCATTAGGTCCGAAAAAATGGATTTTGAGCAAATGTACTCAAATGATAAAACTTTATGAATGAAAAAGATTTTAAATGAGAAAATATGAACAATGGAAGAAACGGTGTCAAAAATGGAGTCCCGAGCAGAGAGATATGCCCCAAATAAGTTCAGCGGCAACCGGGTCCAGAAACCCTGAAACTGGAGAAAAATGACCAGAAGAAAATTCCGTGAGTACACGACTCAACGAAATGTGAAAATGAATCCTGTACGAGGATCCAGGCTCAAAATAAGGCATTTTGCAATAACTTTCATTAATTGCACAATGGTCCCTATAAAAAGGGTTAACTTCAAAACTACCCTAAAATAAAAATATCTTCTAAGATATTTTCTTAGATACCCCCAAAATAAAATATTTTTAAAATATATTTACGAAAAACACCCCAAGAAAAGAAAAAGATTCTGAAAAACTATGCATCCATGCCTCTATGGACACCGGGAGCAACCAAAGTACTTTTCTGCTAAAGTAAACATACATATTTCGTGGAAACCACTTAGAATGAAGATACGTGAAGTCAAAAACCAACTCCGAACAGAAGGAGTGAGGTTATGCCAACAAAGTGACAAACGGGGAAAAGACAAAATAGGGAAAAGGACGAAAAGTGAATAGTTTTGAAAAACGAAAAATGTGGAAATGACTCGGTCTTCAAAGGAAGTTGTCAATCCAAAGGAAAGAGTCTCAGAAACCATTTTTGAGCACCCGAGATGACACTAAGTGACGAGAAACTGAAGTCAGAAAAGAAATTTCAACGAAAAAAATTTATCCGTAAAATTCTGAGGAAAAAGGAAAGGTAGGAAATGACTGGGTCATTACAACCTACCCTCCTTAAAGAGATTTCGTCCCCGAAATCAGGAACATTCACAGAAGAACCAAGTAAGGACCGTACACAAGGTCACACCGAGGAATAGATCATAAAGTACCCAACGACAACTCCAAAGGTCTCGAGATCAACGAAGAGATATGAAACCGCGAATAGTGAGACACCTCTCCAACGAATTGACATACTAACCCAATGTCAACCACCCAAAAGAGATAAAGGCAACTATATAACTAAACAAGGAACAAAACCAGAAGTAACATGGTAGCACGAATACTGACTAGAACCCGCCCACAATGTACCCAAGCTGCGGTAGCATCCACAGTGTCAAGTGCCCACCCACACTCACATTACTAGCTAGGTAATGCAAGGTAGCATTGACGGCAACTAGCAATCGCCCACACACAACCTGTACGGTAGCATGACAGTATAAAGCCCTAATTTATCACCTGCCCCCAACAAGCTTACCCGTGAAACCTATCGATACAAATAACATCAATATCAAAGAATCATTACCAAAAGCACCACGAAAACCAGACATTTTGTGAGAGTTGAGATATGGTCCAAAGATGTCCAGCCAGACCATCTTGGCCAATCCCAAAACTCTGATAACAATACCATGGGTACCGCTATGCTTAAGACCTCAAATCCTCAATACCAGTAAACTGACAATCCCAAGTCTCAAAACACCGTTGTCAACCACATCAGTCACGAATCCAAAGCCTGACAAGTCTATGCCATCAAGCCAATGGATCAGACTTTACAAAAT
This sequence comes from Cornus florida, assembly GCF_030987335.1. Taxonomy (NCBI): domain Eukaryota; kingdom Viridiplantae; phylum Streptophyta; class Magnoliopsida; order Cornales; family Cornaceae; genus Cornus; species Cornus florida. The sequence goes on from NW_026775577.1 coordinate 72,422,695, forward strand.
CAAACAATATCATCATCATCATAGCCACAATGACTCCCAACAAGACAATGCACCCAAAATCCTCCACGTTATCCTAAAGCTGACCTACTATAAGGCTACGCCTAGGAATCAAGACATCGGATCAAGTTCACACACACAATCCAGACAACTAAGGTCATACCACCCCAAGCACAGTGCGGAATGATAAAAAGGAATGAACTAATAAGGCAATTAGTCATGAAACATATATACATATGCAAGCATACATTCACAAGTATACTAACAAATATCGAAATGGAAATATAATATATATATATGTACAAATATACATCTACAAGTATACTAAGCAACACTAAATCCATGGTAGACAAGTAAACAGGCTCAAGTATACTAAACCAAAACAAAATGAAGTATACAACATGCAAGCACACTAGGCACAAGTATACTAAACGTAAGCGAAAATCCACGCACCAAACAACTAAACACATAGTGTACAGGGGCAATCAAATATGTTATCTATCACATAGGGGTCAAGCATCAGAGACATACTACACATCACCTATGACATTAGCATGACTAATAGATATAGTAAGTGGAAAACACATCATCTATATCAGCAAATAACTACCAAATAGTCTCATCTCCTAAACATGTTTCTAAGGCATGCGCAAAACAACAAGGCATATAAACATATAAGAATGACGAGGCAATTAACAATCCCACAAAATCGTAAGCAAAATGGGATGAAATGCCTCTCAAAAGGACAACTCACCAAAAGTGAATCCCAAAAACCTAGATAGTCCCAATCTCTCAACGTGAGGAAATGAATCATCTCCAAGAATGAACACTAAGGTTACTGAAACAAAGAGCCTACAAGTCTTTCCCAAGACTGACTCAACCCCAAGGTGGAGTCCTAACACCACACAAGACAAAACCACCATTCTCAGAAGAAAAGGCATAAGAACCTCGCCGTTGAGGCCCATGAAGACAAAACTTCCAATCCCTAAGGAAGGACTCGAGTCAATCTGACTCATCGCCCCATGATACTAGAAACAAGACCTCAATGACGTCACCACATCAAGGTCACCATGAAACCCAAAGAGATGATGCCCTAGCATCAATCTCAACCAACCAAGCTGGAACAACCCATAATGCCTAAACAAGACATAAAAGTAAGCAGCTACTAAGTAACATAGCAACAAACTACATACTCACACAAGTAGTAAAGTCACATAAGGCATGTCAATGTATGCATCATACAATCATGCTAAGAATAACCAGCACATATAATATGCTAAAGTAAACAAGCATAACCCCCATGCTAAACAGACAAGCGTAAATCAAGATGCTAAAATAGACAAGCACATATAATGTACTGAAGCCGACAAGCATATACAATATGTTAAAGCAAACAAGCACATACAACATGCAAAGACCCACTAATATATACAATGTACTAAAGCAATAAGTATATATATCATGCTGAGACAGTTAAAGTAAACTTCTAGACATACATCCACATAAGCATGTAAACATGTTATTAAGAAGCAACTAAACACATAGAGCATGGCAACACAAGCATGATATGCACCCAAAACCCGTTGTCCTAAGGTTTTCGAACCTAGGAGCTCTGATACCACCTGTGATGACCCTGGATTTTTACAACCCAGTGTGTCCTGTGATGACCCGAAATGGATCCAGAATGTGCAAGCAAAAGAAATAAAATGGCTACTAGAGATGTACGTCATCCCTAAGGCACCAAAATGACTTCCCATGAAGCCATGGAACTTAGTTGAGCCAACAAATGAAGTAAGAATACCAACCCGAAAAGAAATGAACCAAGGGCAAAATGGTCATTCCAAACTAAAATGGGTGCCACCATGCACACCATTGGCAAGACAACAAAAAAATGAAGGAAGTTAGACTCAAGAATCGCCTGATTCTAAGTCCAGAAAGAAAAGATATGAATTTAAAACAAGGTGACTTTCCCCATTTAAGACATACCATGACACTATCTTACTAGAACTAGAATAACTCTCACTATAGGTGGAGTTTTGCTGAACGGTTGGTACCATTGGAAAGCTAACTTCAAGCTACTAAACTTAGACTCAAGAATGAATCGATTTGGACAAGAAATAAAAAAAGATATGGCCTTCGAAAGTTGGAACAACAAGGCTGTCCAAGAGAAGTTGAGAAGGGGTGGTTCCAGGGAGAATTAGCCAACCAAAATGTAACCATCAGCCGGCTAAAACTCAATCGTTGGCCTGCCGAACCCCCATAGTCAGCCGACTAAAATGCCTAAAATCCGAAAAAGGCTACTGGAATGGCCTCGAGGGATTTGTCAGCCGACCGATGAAGCTCCATCAACCGACCGACACTCCTGCTGCTACTATGAAAAGCTGCTACAATGTGTGGAAATGGTACTTGGTCCATCTCCAAGGTTCTACATGCATTCTACATGATCTAAACGCTTTTCAAAACACTTCCTAGCCTCATTCAAGAATCTAAAACATGCCAAACCAAAGAGGAACTCAATTGACACCCCAATGCAAGGTTTTTTTTTTTTGCATAAAAAATTACAAATTTGCCCAAAATAGTTCCAATGTTGAAGCTTAAGAGTTTTATGCAATTTGGACATGCACGCAAACTTAAAAAGACATTTAGGACGCGTCCCAATGGTTCGCGGCCTCAAAATGAGCCCAATGCAAAATATGACCTCTCAACGGCCAAAAATGCCTAAAAATGCAATAAAAGGAACTAAAATGCAAAACCTAGAACGAAATGGTATTTGGCCCTTGGCCACACCTCATACGTGATCATAGAAATCCTATGAAAGAAACGAAATGAAATTCCCACACCCGATGCAAATGTTATGAAGCAATGACTTCGCATTTCTCAATATTTTCATAATAAATGTTGAAAACAAAAGTGCATGGTATACAAGATAGATGTCATTGGCCTCCGGCCTTATTATATACATGTCCAACACATTAAAACGAGTGTACTTATGTACACTTTACATATACGAATCAAAAAATACAAATTTAGACAAATAAGGCTACAAAATGGCATTTCGTGCCAACTTTTACAATAATTGAAACCTTCAAGGCTACAAATCATCCAAGCATTATGAAAATCTTGAACCTTGATTCCTGTACCTGAAAATTATCCCCACTACGTGGGAGAGAAACATAAAGCTACTCGTAGGAGATGAGCATGCATCGACCTAACACTTTATAATTATATCACCTTAAGGTGAAATATGTTAAAGGGGCTCATGCCACCTAACGTTTAGGTCACAGTGAGACTCAGGGATCATCCTAAGTTATTCATGCAATTGAAATGAACAACAACATACAAGTATACATGCTCAAGTACACTAAGTCATGTTAAACAAGATATGCATTGTCTAAGCATGCATATACAAACATACAATTAACATGGAAAACTCATGAATCAAGTATACAGGCATAAGTATACTAAGCTAAATGAAGTACGCATAAGACAAGCATACATGACACAAGTATACATAATGAAGTCCGATTGCATAAATCAAACATGCTATGCTTAAGTATACTAATTAGGGTTTAGATACACAACCAAGGATAATAGTTCGAGTATAGTAAATAAGATCTAAATACATAAAACAAGTATACAGTTTCAAGTATACTAAATAAGATCTAAATACAAAAAACAAGTGTACAGTTTCAATTATACAAAATAGGATTCAAATCACAAAGTAAGCATCAATTCTCAACCTACAAGTAATCTATGATTAACAACTTGAAATTAAATGCGAAATCAAATAGTGGAAAGACTAGGACATGTGGTTGCGAGACCAAGCAAATATTTTCGAGTAATTACGACCCACAAGGTATCACCTAGTGCGCACTTATGACCTAGAAGACTCTTGTCTCCGTACTATAGCCAAACCCTAGCCATTATATAAATTATGTCCTCACAAGCTTTAAAAAATCAATAAGTTCAAAACTTATACAAAATCAAATGCAAGTTACCACATTCCATGCACAAATAAGGTTGAATCCACATAAACCATGTCCTAGAATTCAAGCCTAAATAGCATATGACATGTCATGTCCTCAATATGCAATTTACATACAAAGCAAGAATATTTTACAACAATTGAGCCACATTACCATTCTAAGCCACAAGTACTAAATAAGCCTCAATTTAGCAACAAACTTTCAAGGTAAACAATTGTAATATTCTAACACGCTATATACCTACACAAGATATATTTAAACAAGCTATTCAAGACAATGATATCACATATCATGCGAAGTCAAATTACCACTTTAAGACACCCCAATTACTAATTCTACATCTAATTAGTAATATGCTCACATGGTAATTTATTGCACTACATTTCATGAGATTACCACCCTAACATGAAAAGTCTCTAGATTTCCAATAAATTCTAATTAGGCTCATATTAATACATGTAAAAGGACATAACATGGTCTTCACATACATTCTGCCAAAAATCAATTTAAGTGACTACAACACTTAAAATAAAATTAATTAAGCTAATTAATTAATTTTCTCTAGATTTTCAAACAATTCCAAATAACCTCAATTTAACATATGTTAAAGAACTTACTAAGACCTACTTTAATATTACAATACAAGTTGATTTCATACTTGTTTCAACTATGTAATTTAATCTTTCACAAAGGATAAATATTAAATAAGTTTTGCAGTTCTTATTCAAATGCTCCAAATTTAATATACGTTACACAACTCACCAAGGCCTAATTTACTAGCATACCACAATTTAATTTTAAACTATATACCATCATTAGAATTAAATCCTAAACTAAGAAAATAAATAAATTAAATTCTAAAAACTTGAACAAGGCATGCTCACAAGTTGTATATGCTTATAAAACAATCAATACAACAATAATATAAACCTAAGACATTCCCTACCTCAATTTGCGATGAAAATCTCAAAAGCCACAAAAATGAAACCGCTCCGAATTTAACGAAACTTCGGGGTTTTGTCGAGGACAACATCTACATAAACCCCCAAGAAGCCCCATCAAAATCACAACTTGACTTCAAACCAGAACTCAATAAATGGTTAGAAATGAATTCTAATAAGGGGGAAAGGTATAGCACGTCGAGGGGAGCGGTAAACATTAAGACCGAAGAGTTTTCACTAAGGAAATCAAGGGGATGAGAAGAAAGAGTGAAGGCAGCCCCTTGGGCTCCCATGGCTGCCAGCCAAGAGGGTGAAGAAGATGATGGAAATTTGACTTTTTGACTTACGACCCCCTATTTATAGAAAATCTCAAAAAGTGCCCCGGGAGGGTCCCGCCGGTCTGGAAAAGTGAATTTTGAGCAAACGCGCTCAAATGACAAAACTATGTGAATGAAAAAGATTCTAACTGAGAAAATATAAACAACGGAAGAAACAGCATCAAAAACCGAGTCCCGAGCAGAGAGATATGCCCTAAACAAGTTCGGCAGCAACCTAGTCCAAAAACCCTGAAACTGGAGAAAAATGACAAGAAGAAAATTCTATGAGTATACAACTCAACAAAATGTGAAAATGAATCCTGTACGAGGATCCAGGCTCAAAATAAGGCATTTTGGAATAACTTTCATTAATTGCACAATGGCCCCTACAAAAAGGGTTAACTGCAAAACTACCCCAAAATGAAAATATCTTCCCTGAAATAAAATATCTTCAAAAGATATTTATGAAAAACACCCGAAGAAAGGAAAAAGATTTTGAAAAACTATGCATCCATGCCCCTATGGACACTGGGAGAAACCAAGATACTTTTCTACAAAAGTTAAGATACGTATTTCGTGGAAACCACTTAAAATGAAGTTACGTGAAGTCAAAAAACAACTCTGAACACAAGGACTGAGGTTATGCCAACAAAGTGACAAACGGGGAAAAGACAAAATAGAGAAAAGGACAAAACAGGGAAAAAGACGAAAAGTGAATAGTGTCAAAATCGAAAAATGTGGAAATGATTCGGTCCTCAAAGGGAGTTGTCAATCCAAAGGAAAGAGTCTCAAAAACCATTTCCGAGCACTCGAGATGACACTAAGTGACAAGAAACTAAACTCAGAAAAGAAATTTCAATGAAAAAAATTCATCCGTAAAATTCTGAGAAAAAATTGACCCAATTAACTTGTATCTGCAATTGAATATTTATGTGTTGCCCACATCATCAACATCATCAACCCATCCAGAACACAAGAAGTTCTCCCAATCAATTAGTCACTGCCCTGAACTCTACCACCAATAATCAAATTGGTTGGTCTCATTAACGAAACAAGAAACCATCTCTAGATTACCAAAATAAAATTAGTTATTACCATACATATATATTTATATACACATATATATGTATATAGATGGCCTGGATTACCAAAATTTTACCTTTTTTTATTATTTATTATTATTATTATTTTTTTTTCTCTCTTGGCAACAAAACTATATCTCTGTGTAGAAAGAAAATTCTTCGAATTCTTTTAAAGTAGAGGGAGAAACTGGGAAAAGGTATGAGAACATGATGGCAACACCAAAATTGACGCGCCGGAGGCGAAAAAAACGTTAAAATGATGGTAGATAGAAAACCCTTGGTATCACTCTCGGTCTTTATTGTAGTCGTGATGGAGAGAGAAGCGGTGGTGATGGCACGCGGTGGTGTTGGTGTCTCAATAGGATTCAACCATTTCTGAATTTGGTTTAGGGTTTGATTTGGGGTGTGTGTATATATAAAGGGGGTGCATATATAGTGTATATATAAAGGGGGTGCATATATAGTGTATATATAAATGGTGTGTATATTCAGAGACACCAAACAAGGTCAAAAGTAGGTCAAAGGTGGGTTTGGCCGTCAAACATAGTGGGTGTTTGTGTTTAACGTTTTACAACTTACTAAAGAATAATCAGTTTTGTTATTTATTTATTTAAATTTTTTTTTTTATTTTATTTTTTTTGTTGAAGATAAGATTGTCTTCTTGTCTTATTTTGATTGGTTCAAGAGATTGGTAATTGCCACGTCACCAAGTTAAAAGTCTAACCCTCAAAACTACATAGTTTTAACTGAGGGTAAATCTGTCTTTTAATTTTTTTGACCAACATACTTGCCGAAATGGACTGAAATGCAACAAATCAATAATTCAGGGGGGTTTTTTGTAGTTCAGGGGGTTAATTGCAATATGCCACTAGTTCAGGGCGGTTTTTTGCATTTTACCCTATTATATATTTAATATTAAATGTATGCGGCAATTACACATAAATATATTCACATGTTATTATTTAATATTTATGGAAAAAACTTGGCAAAGTTTAATATTAATTGCCACACTTATGACCTTCACCATCAAAAGAAGGTATTCATATAGCGTTGAATAACTAATGTCACACATAAATCTAGCCTAAAAAATTAAAGATACCGGTTAATGCCTAAGGACCAGATGTCGACCGAAAGCCTCCACAACTGGTCAACGTGTAGCCATTTTATGTCGACTAAGTCCTGCATACATTAAAAAAAAAAAAAAAAAAAAACACACTTACCACCTTCACCATAGTATTCACATAGTGTTGAATAACTAATGTGACACTTAAACCTAGCCCAAAAAAGTGGAGACACCAGTCGATGACTAAGAACCAGAATTCGACCGAAAACCCCCAACCGGTCAACGTGTAGCCACTTCATGTTGACCGAGTCCTACATACATCGAAAAAGAAAAAAGGCAATGACACTTTTCATTATTTTGCTAAACATTGAGTATTTTGTAAACATTCACTAAAAGAAAAGTGGGTTTTTACAACGTAGTATTTACGGGGATCTTTTATTTTGCCTCGTATAAGCTACTTTTTATGAGGTTTATAAGAGGCCACTTGTAATTGTGACAGAAAGGGTCACTTTTTCACTGGTGTTAATAGAATCCTCATAAAAAAAAATTGTTTTCACGGGAGATTAAAGAACCCGTTAATGTTTACATATATTTACGAAAGATTTATCCCACTTTAATGGGGCTAAAATCAATAAATATATTTTTTAGGGAATATTTTCCTCCATTGAATATGAAAAAAAAAAAATTAAAAATAAAAATCCTGCCCACATATTTTTTCGCTCCAACGCGAAACTCCATAGTCAGCCAAAAGCCCACATGTACACACACACGTGCATAGACACAAAATACACTCATTCTTTGGCCAAAAAAAAAAAAAATATTTAGTAACACAAACACCTCTCAACAGACCTCTTTACCTTTTTTATTATCCCTAACACAAAAAAAATCTTCTTGTGTGCACCTCGCTACAAAGGGGTTTTCATCGTCGTCTCTGTCTACGGTCACCATCGTTTTCTCTGTCTCTGGTCACCATGGAAGGGACCCCTAAGCCCTAAATGATAACACAAGGCCCAGAAACAAAACCCTAAATCCGGAGATTGTGTTTTTAATTTCACTCTCAATAAAAACTAATAGGTATGTAAGATCTTCCCTTTCTCGTACATACAACCCATATTTGATATTTTTTCATTTCTTCACCTAAATCGTTGAAAGCGTTTTGAATTTCGTTCTCAATCAGAAACGAAATCCAAAGCTCGAAAATTGTGTTTTGAAGATTGCATTGTTTGTCCTCTCTTGGTATGTTTCACCCATAATCTCTCCTCTCTCTATATAAATATATGTGAGAAATATGTATAAATATATACTTACATACATGTGTAAATGATATTTTTCAGTTTGATTTTGAATTGCAATTGAGTTGTTTTTTTTTTTTTTCCTGGATTTGTTGATTCTCATACTGAATGAGGTATGGCTGGCGAAGGACACCCTTTTCGTCAAAGGTGAAGCCCAGAAAGAATGGGAGGAAGAAATCTACGGCAGGTTATATTATGGGAACAATGGTAATTAATTAATTCCTGATTTCAATATTTTCTAACAAATCTATATTTGTATGTATTAATCTCTGCTTCTATATTTGATTTAGAAGTATGAATTATCACTTATTGTCTTATTGATTTGCATATATATATGTGTGTGTGTGTGTGTGTGTGTGTGTGTGTGTGTGCATGTAAATATGAATTCTCTTGAGTTAATCCATGATAGAGGTTGATATAGAAAAATAGTTGTAGGGCAGTATGGTGCCATGGTAGTTGCTGCTAAAATGTCTTGGTTCCTAAATATAAGATCCTCTTAAATATTAAGAAGAGGATTGATAAAATGTTTATAACTGATTGTAGTTGGCCTTATGAAGACTATATGAGGTCATTGTTAAGTTTGTAGTCTTGATGTCTTCACGAATCTGTAAAATTTGATTGTCATTTTAGGAGTTAAAACTTATATATATATATATATATATATATATATATATGGAGTGCAATTCACAAAAAGATTTTGAAGCAAAAGCACATTTTATATTCTTCCTTATGAAGTGTCCATGGATATTTTTGTGAGAACATTAAAGCAAATGACAAATAATTTTAAAAGGGCACTAGTCACAGATTTTTATTTTCCTTTGAAAATATCTATGACCACTTCATAAGGAAAAGTAAAAAATAAAAATCCATCACATAAAAAGATTATCTTTTTAAATTTTATATTGAAATTTGTTTCGTATAGTATTTCTAGTTGCTTCATAAAATCTACAATAATCTATTACATATACATACGAGGATAGAATTTTAGAAGATCTAGTAGATACAATATTGCTTTAATTACTGACCATGTAGAAACCCTAATTTATTTGCGCATGATTTGATTGCAATCAGGAAACTTGCAACTTATGGACCCAAGCCCAAATTTATATATTATTTATTATTATTTTATAAGCCCAAATTGATTATGAAACAAACATTGAGATTGAGAGGGGACCCCTATTTTTGAATCTCATCTACCTTTTTTTAATAAATACCTCTATGCATGAAACATTATTTTAACTGAACAGAACAAAATGTCTTCCTCTTCTTCTACTATGTTCTTCTAACATTTTCTAGGGCACTTTTACTCCTCTTTATTTATCACCTGCTATGGCAACCCCTCCTGTGAGCCTAAATAGCCACTTGTCATTTGATGCAAACCCCATAATAGTCCAAGTAGTCCTCTTGTATGCCCTAATATGCTCACTAACTTTAGGGTTGCATTCCATCATTAGGTGTGCTGTAAAGCGCACAGATTTAGTAGCCAATGTAGGCATCAAGAAAGAGGTTCCTAACACTGATTTATTTAGATGGGTTGAATCAGCCAGGCTTGGAGAACGAGTGCATGATTTGTCTTTCGGAGTTCACACACGATGAGTGTGTATGTTTCATGTTCTGTGCATCGATGAGTGGCTCAATTCACATTCCTCATGCCCTACTTGTAGGCATTGTCTCATTGAAACGGGCACCCAAGCTAACTTATCAAGGCGGCAGGCCCTGCCGCTACCATCACCACCACCGGACACAATAATAAGCATTATCCCTCTAGAGCCTGAACGGAATTACAGAAATGATTAAGCATTGTCCCATGTTTGTTCATTTCAGTTAAAGAAATGATGAAAAAGTGATTTTTCACTTTAAGACATTCTATTTATAGCAAAACCTTAAAAGTGTCCGGAAAAGGTCCCGCCGAGTCCAGAAAAATGGAATTTGAGCAAACGCACTCAAACAGTAAAACTCTGTGAATGAAAAAAGAACCAAAATGAGAAAAGATGAACAACGGAAGAAACAGCGTCGAAAACTAAGTCTCGAGCAGAAATATATGCCCTGAACAAGTTCCGTGGCAACCGGGGCCAGAAACCCTAAAACTAGGGAAAAATGAGCAAAAGGAAATTCTAAGAGTACGCGACTTGACGAAATGTGAAAATGAATCCCGTACGAGGATCCAGACTCAAAACGAGGCATTTTTGCAATAACTTTCATTAATTGCATAATGGCCCATCCAAAAAGTGATAACTGCACTAATAACCTAGAATGAAAATATCTTCCAAAAATATTTTTCTTAGGAACCCCTGAAATAAAATATCTTCAAATGATATTTATGAAAAATACCCCAAGAAAAGAAAATGTTTCTGAAGAACATGCATCAATGCTCCTATGGACAACGGGAGCAACTAGAGTATTGTTCTATAAAAGTAAAGATACGTATCTCATGGAAACCACTTAAAATGAAGATACATGAAGCCAAAAACCAACTCCAAACACAAAAAGTGAGGTTGTGCCAAAAAGTGACAAACGGGAAAAAGACAAAATAAGGAAAAGGACGAAAAATGAATAGTGTAAAAAAAATGAAAATGCGAAAATGATGCAGTCCTTTAAAGAAGTCGTCAATCCCAAAGAAAGAGTCTCAAAAACCACTCTTGAGCACTCGATATGACACTAAGTGACAAGAAACCGAATTCAGAAAGGGAAAGATCAATGGAAAAAAAAAAATATCCGTGAAAATATGAGAAAAAGGAAAGGAAGGAAAATGACCGGGTCATTACAGACACAATTACCTACAAGGTATATGTTCAAAATTACCAAAATATAGAAAATCCAAGGTTCAGTTGGATTTTGTCAAGTGGGAACCGGTACCAAGATTAGGAACCGGTTCTAGAAGTCCTGATTGCAAAAGGTTTACAGTTTCCTTGTTCTATTTAATACCTTTTTTATCCAACTTTCCTTCCAAGTCCTATGCATTAAATTTCCTTTATTTTTAGAAGGAATAGGAATTTACAAACCTCTATATAAACTATGTTATACACATAGGTTTACTGATGGCTTTTGCATTATCAGTTTGTTATTGTAAAAAGGTCTTAGGAAGATTTTTGCCTCCGAAATTCTTAGAGAATTTTCTGTTCATCTTTCTAGAACACATACACATAAACACATAGAGAGTTTAGAGTTGTGGCGTTCGAATCCTGATCATGATCATACAGTTGCATCTACATCGATCAGATGAAAGAACATCTACTTTTATATCGAATTCAGACGATTGAAGAACAGAAGTAAAAGCGATCGCACTTTGAAAGGGTTGGAGCATTCGTAGAGTGTTGTCTAATCTACCTATTACTCTTCTATAAATATCAAGCATAAGCTTGAGGTCAAGTTGCTGTTGGATGGGGAGTCGCAAAGCTAGAGGATTATCAGTAGTTGGTGTTTGGTATAATGATAGAGTGTGAGCCAGACTCAAAGTTTAGTGTACTTTGTTTCAAGAATAGTGGATTGGTTTACTTTAGACTGCACAGTCCACGAGGTTTTTCCCATATAAACAGTTAACGTATTTTATCAACTAGAGTTTTCTTGCTAAAATCCCGGTGTCATCTCTAACTTTACCTTGCTTTATTTTATATTGCATAATATTGATTTATTAATTGCTAAAATAAAGAAAGTTGGTAAAGACACAGATCTATTTTAAAATAATCAAAACTTTCTACGTATTTTCCGCTGCATACAACTCACATGAACAACTGAAATGCCACCCCAGTTTTAGAGATTTAGAAATGCTAAGCATGCTTCACCAGCAAAGCCAAATTAACCGCTTTAATATCATGAAACCCTAAACCACCCTCTTTCTTACTCTGACAAAGTAAATTCCAGGAAGCCTAGTGTACTGATTTAAGCTTACCATGCTTCCTCCACCAAAATGTCCATACTTGTTTCATTAGCTCCAAACGCAACGTACGCGGTAATCTAAAAAACAGACATAATATACATAGCAAGAACAATCAACACTGCCTTAATTAGAACCTCCTTACCTCTATTCAAGAGAGTATGTTGTCTCTAGGACACAAGACGTTCCTACATTCAATGTAGCAAAAACTGAAAGACATCAAATTTCGAACGACCAATTATCGCCGGCATCCCTAAATATATAGTTTGAAACCCATCCTCTGTCAAACCCAACATATGAATCAACATACGCCTTAATTACATAGGTGCATTCTTAGAAAAGAAAATAGCAAATTTTGCAAAATTCACTTTTTGTCCTGACGCCATCTCATATGCTTGAAGAATTCTCTTTAAAGATTCTATTTCTGTAACAGAGGCCTGACAAAAAACAATACAGTCATCAAGATCTTGAAGAGGCTTTGTAGTTTGGACTAATGATAAAAAAATTAGAGTAACAGGTGACATAGTCACTACAAGAAAAATGGCCTTTTTACCACGGATAAAAAAGCATTATACCACGATTTTTACCCGTAGTAGTTTCCCTGCAGTCTTTCTGAACGACTTTCTTTTACGAGCATAACCCATATTAGAAAATTCCTTTTATACTATAGGCCATACCTATAGAATAAAGTTTATTTTATACCACGGGCATGGCCCTTAATAGCAAGTTAATTTTATACCACTGGAGCCGCTCGTAATATAAAGGCCCTTTTAGTACCATGGGCTCTGCCCCTGGTATAATGTTATACATTCTACCTCACATTCCAGCCATGGTATAAAAAGAGAGAGAGTGTGTGTGTGTGTGTGTGTGTGTGTGTAATGACCCGGTCATTTCACTCCTTTCTTTTTTCAGCATTTTCACTTTTTTCGTCTTTTTCCTATTTCGTCTTTTCCCGGTTTTCGTTTTCGTTGCATAACCTCACTTTTTGTGCTCGAATTTGATTCCGACTTTACATGCATCCACAATATTTAATTTCCATGATATGTATATTTTTACTTTGTAGAAAAGCGTACTTGATGTTTACTTTTCTTATAAATGGCATGGATGCATAGTTTCTTAGGAAACATTCATTATTGACTTTTAGGGTTTTAGTGTAATTAAGTAAAGTAATTATTTTTCATCTTGAGGATCATTTTGCTATTTAATTTGGAAGATATTTTGGAAAATGACCTTTTTACAAATTTTTTAAAGTGTGACAAGTGTCACACTCCCATGGAGCCACTTGTTGACATTGTGGTGGAACCACTTGGAGACTTAGTATGATGACACATGGAGGGTGGAGATTCACCCATTTGTCGGCATAGGATAGGTGCACTTGTTGGCTTGGATAGTTGACAAGTGTAGGCTTAGGATTAAGCCTAGGAAGGAGCCATGGATTAGTGACAAGTGTAAGTTCCAAACTTGGTCTTACACTTAGTGTGTGTGTGTGAAGACCATGGTGTAAGAACACATAGTGAGTGGAGGAATACTAAATCCTCTACTCACCTCATTTCATTTTATCTTCCTCATTTCCTTTACTCTTAAACCCTAACCTAGCCACCATTGAAGCAAAACTTGGCTTGGAGCTTTAAGCTTCATTTTGGCTTCCTTTTACTCACCTTAGATCTTTAACCTTAGAAAGTAAAAGTTTCCTCTCACTCTCCTCTACAAAACCCTAGATTTGTTTTTCCATTTTAAGTTTGGTTGATTTGGATTATAGAGATTCAATTCTCTATTGAGGTAGGGGTGATTGTATGTTTATCCTCTTTGGATTTTATATATATTGGGGCTTGATATATATTGAATACATGCTTTTTAATTCTTGTAATTGCATATAAGTAGAGATTTGATATGCTTAACTTAGGATTTGTGATAATGAAGCATGTATATGACTATTAAATTGAATAGGTAGATTATTTTTAATGATTTGCCTAATACTTATGATTTCATTTAGAGTTTATGATGAATATCTTGTAATTACACTTGTGTTGTTAAGTAATAGAGGTTTCATTGAAAGTTTAGTATAAAAATCTTGTATGCGGCACTTGTTTTTACTTATAGGTGAATTACTATATTGCATGATTAGTGATTGCGGCCTACATGGATAGTAAATTAACGTAGCATAATGTGTAGCATCATTAACTTGCCACTTTAAACATGTAACCATAGGGGCATGGTTTGTGTGGACTCACCCTATTTGTGCTTGGTAGATAGCTTCATTCATTGTGAGTATATAAATTTTATGGACTTGTTGATTTTTGGAAGCTTATAAGGATATGAAAAGGGTGATGGCTAGGGTTTGGCTCTAGTACGGAGACAAGAGTCTTCTAAGTCATCAGTGCGCACTAGGTAGTACCTTGTGGGTTGTAATTACCTGGAATAACTTGTAAGGCCTCAGGGCCATATATCCTAGTGTTTCCATTATTTAATTTCGCATTAAATTCCAAATTGTAAATCATGAATTTCTTAACATTGTGAATTTGTGCTTAAATTTCTAAATGGTTAGTGTAGTTGTGTATGCACACTTGGATACCATGCATTTATCATTTCAAATATTTGTATAGCTTGAGATGATCCCTTAGAGTACCTTGAAAACATAGAAGTTAGATGGAATGCACCCTTGTGACGATCTATGTTTGGTCTGCATTATAATTAAAACTATAGGGTATGCACATGCACCACATCCTACGAGTAACTTGATTACTCACCCTAGTTGTTTGGGTTGTTTTTCAGGTAAAGAAGCACTTTTCTTGGATGGTTGATATGTTTAGCTTATTTTGGATGATGTGTTATGGATACACTCTTTTGGTTTATCATGCAAAGTGTTTAGCATGTGTTTTGTAGCATTTTTGTATCTAAGGACTTATGAATTATGTTTTTGAATAATTGATATGCAATGGGGCTTACGGCCATTGTAACATAATTCAATATGATATTTATGCTTGTTAATATGTTCACATGTTCATTCATCCATTAAAATTAGATTTTGACTCATGTATGAAGGTAGAATGAATTGTATAAGTTCCAAAGTATGATTTTCATGTTCAACAGAGTTCGAGTCAATTTCAGTTGACCGGTACATATTTTGAATTCTTTTTTAACAGTAAACTCCAATTCTAGTAGCCAAATTCACTATTTGAGGCACAACTGGTCAACTGGTTCTCTACTTTGGTCGACTAAAGCAACTTCCATTTTTCCATTTTTTCAGGGTCCATTTCGGCCAACTGAAATGGCAATTCGGTCAACCGAAACGTAGCTTGTTTAACAGCATTGTTTTTCTAACTTCAAACGAATATATATCCTTCACTTCTAATCTAAATGAGGTGATTCTTGAGCCCAACTCAAGGATTTTGAGTCAGCTTCCCAGTGGTACCAATGCCATTATTAGATTCTAACCATAGTGAAGGTTGTTCACGTTTTAGTGAGACAATGCTAGATTCTACTTGAACCGGGAATGGGGGTCGTGTGGGATTCTTGGCCAATCATCTTAAAACCCCTTGGAACATCGTTATACGATTGAATTAGGTTGAGTAAACCTTTTATCTTATGCTTCCATATTTCAGATTCATTACTGGGTCAACTTTCGGGTCATCACTAGCGTACTGGGTTTGAAAATCCAGAGTCATCACAATATATATATATATATATATATTAAATGGGCAACCTCTAACCCAACAACATATGTCATCATATCTTATTCTACAAGCACAACCAAATTATAGCCAAAGCCATATATATACAGCAATCACTAAAAAATAATCCCAAACAAATTTTGTATATATTCATTAAATAATTTGAAGTACAAAGTTTCCATCATTGTTAAAAAAAAAGAAGACATATATTAATAAAACTAAGTGCTAACAAAAGATTGCATAAAGAAGTAGCATCGCCAAGCTTGCCTAACCATCTTCATTCAATGTACAAGGCGTAAAAAGAAACTAAATCCAGCCATTACATTTTTCCATGTCATATAAAAAAGTAACCTTTTAAAACATAACATGTAATGACCCGATTATTTTCCTTCCTTTCATTTTTCTCAGATTTTTATGGATATTTTTTTTCCGTTGTCTTTTCTTTTCTGAATTTGGTTTCTCATCACTTGGTGTCATCTTGAGTGCTCTGGGATGGTTTTCGAGACTTTTTCCTTTGGATTGACAATGACTTCCTTAAAGGACTGTGTCATTTCCACATTTTCAATTGTTTTGGACATTATTTACTTTTCGTCTTTTTCCCCATTTGTCACTTTGTTGGCATAACCTCACTTTTCATGTTCGAAGTTGAGTTTTGACTTCAAGGGTTTTCATTCCAGTTGATTTCCTCAAAACACGTAACTTTACTTTTGGAGAAAAGCTCGCCAGTTATTTCCTTTTCTCGTAGGGGCGTGGCTGAAAGGATTCTTCAGAAATATTTTTGTTTCTTGAGGTGTTTTTCATTAATATCTTTTGAAGATATTTATTTTAGGGTTTTTATGAAAATATCTTTTGGAAGATATTTTCATTCTGGGCAATTTTGCAGTTATCACTTTTTAGAGGGGTCATTATGCAATTAATGAAAGTTATTGCAAAAATACCTCATTTTGAGCCTGGATCCTCGTACGGAGTTCATTTTTACTTTTCATTTGTCTTCTAGTCATTCTCCCCAGTTTTAGGATTTCTGACCCCAAGTTCGATGGCATATTTCTCTGCACGAGACTCGGTTTTCGACGTTGTTTCTTTCATTATTCATTTTTTCTCATTTAAGTTCTTTTTTGTTCACTATGTTTTACCATTTGAGCGTGTTTATGCAAATTCCACTGTTCCGGACCCGGCAAGACCCCTTCGGGACACTTTTAGGGGTTTTTTTATAAATATTGGGTGTCATAAGAAAAAGTCAAACTTCTTCATCTCTTTCCCTTCCCTCGGCCGGCAGCCAAGGGGCTGCCACCCTTCTTCTTCTGGCCTCTTCCCTCATGATAAATACCGTAGTGCCTTAGTGTTTATTGTAGGCCTTGGTAAGATCTTCCTTTCCCCCTTATTACAATCCATTTTTGACCATTTTTGTGTTCGGATTTTGAGTTTGGGTTTGGATTTTTGTGGTACATCCTTAAGGTTTAACGATCACCATGTTGTCCCAGACAAAACCCTGAAGTATCGTAGGATTCGGCGTAGTTTCATTTTAGTGGTATTTGAGATTTCATGTCAAATTGAGGTAGGGGATGTTATAGGTTTATATATTTGTTGTCTTGCATGCTATTGATGCTTATACAATTTGTATGAATGCTTTTGTTTATAATATAGAATTTAATTTAATTATTTTCCTTTTGTAAGATTTAATTCACATGGTTGTATATGTGACCGAATTAAATTGTGGCATACTATTAAATTATGCCTTGATATGTTTATTAACATATCTTAAATTGAGAACATTTGAATAAGTATTGAGACTTTTATTTAATAATTTTCTTTTATGAAAGTTTAATTCACATAGCTATAAGTAGCATGAAATCAACTTATAATGTGATATTAAAATAGGCCAAAGTATGTTCTTTAATCTATGTTAATTTGAGGACATTTGGAGTTGTTTTAAAATCTAGAGAAAATTAATTAATTTGTTTAATTAATTTTATTTTTAAGTGTTTTTGCCACTTAATTAGATTTTTGACTTGATATTATTGATGACCATGCTATATTCTTTAACATACTTTAATTTGAGGCTATTTGGAATTGATTTGAAATCTAGAGAATTTAATTATTTTTATTTAATTAAATTTTTTGTAATTGTTCCATGGATTTAATTATGTTTTATAAGTTATTTCTAGGTATAAATCATGGATTTAGACTTATTGTATATTCACTTGATGGTGCTTTAAACATTGAATAACATTGTTGTTAAACTTATATTCATGAGAACATGTTTCCAATGTGTAATGAATTGCACACTTCGTATTTGATATTGTATATGCCATTTTAGAATTGAAACCCTAAGACATGGATTGTATGGTTTCAACCTACTTGTGCATGGAAGGTGGTTTCGTGCATTATTTAATTATGTATAAGTTGTGAACTTATTTATTGATTTTGGAGTCGCTTGGGACATTGTTACTTTGACATAGCTAGAGTTTGGCTCTAGTGCGGGAGGTATAAGGTCTCCCCAATTTATAGTGCGCACTAGGGTGGTATTCCCCACGAGTTAGTGCCTAGAATAATCGTTTAGGTCTTGGTTTTACTCCGAGGTTTGGTGTCCAAATCTTTCACTATTTGATTTCGTATTCAATTCCAAATTGACAACCAATGTTTAATTGGGACTTGTGGTTTTGGTTTTTGGTGATTTAATACTGTTAAGTACATTTATGCATTATGATTTTTAATAAATCATCGCAGTGTTAATGTTGTTAGGTACATTCATGCATTGTGATTTTTAATGAATCATTGCAATTTAATGTTGTTAAGTACATTTATGCTATAATGTTCAAATGTAGCTTTGGAATGATCCTATAAATTCATTTGGAACATAGACGTTAGGTGGCATAACCTCCTTTAGTTGTTTCCGTATTTTTTATTTCAAGTTGATAATTTTGATCATCTATATATTGTTGCATTGTACTGTATGCTTCTATACCGTTTAATTGCATAAAAATGTGGTTTATGCTAGAAATATTTTAAGGTAGCTTAGGATGCTCCTTGGGTTTCACTTTTGACATAAACGTTAGGTGGAATGAACCACAAGGATGAATTTATACAAACTTGTAAATCGTTAGGTCTATACTTGTTCATTCCCTACGAGTAACTTGTTTACTCAACCCGAAGTTGTCAGTTCATTTAAATGTATTCTTGTTCTCATGCAAGTGTTAGCATGATTAAGTTTTGCTTATAAAGTTGTAATACTTAGTTAGGTTCAATATGCCATTTTTGCCTTAAGATATGTAAAGTGTACTTAAATACACTATTTGGAACCTATTTGATATGTATGACATAAGGCCAAAGGCCACAAACCTTAAAGTTCAGGTGTATGCATTTAAATTCCAAGTTTTGCCTCTGAAATGTAATTTTTCTAATCTTGGAGGTTTGGCATGTGTTTTTGAGTAAACGATATGTTAAAGTACATTTGTTGGCATGCTTGCACAGCTTGAAAAATTATTTTTGGACCAATTTATGATGGGAATTGAGGCTTGGGTTAAGCCTCATCATTTCTGGGGCATAACAAGTGGTTTTGCACTTTCTCAAGTCATTTCAGCCGACCAAATTGCCATTTCGGTCGACTGATGACTTTTGGATTTCATTTGAATAGTTTAAGTGCATATTCCAGTAACTTAGGTATTATTTTGGCCACAACCGGTCGACCGATACATCATTTTGGCTGATCGAAGTGTTTTTCCTTCATTTTCCATATTTTTGGTCATTCTGGGGTCATTTTGGCTGACCTAAATGCCTAACTATTTTACTCCTTCAGGTTTTGTATCAACTTTGCTTCTCTGACTTTAAATGGTCATAACTCCTTCATTCCTAGTCCAAATTGAGTGATTCTTGAGTTAAACTAAGGATTTTGAGTCAGCATTCCAATGGTACCAATGCCATTCTCACATTCAAATCACAATGGGAATTATTCATGTTTTAGTGAGAGAATGACCGATTTTGTTTAAACTGGGAATGGGAGTTTTGTGGGATTCTTGGCCAAAGTTCTTAAAACCTCTTGGAATGTTGTGAAATGATTAGTTTAGGTTGTATGGACCTCATTTGACTTGGTTGGAGTTAAATTTCCCTTCTTATTTGTAAATTGACCATTTTGCCCTTGTTTAATGGATTTTGCCCGTTTTGACTCTCGTTTACTCTTTCATTCTCTTTGGATTTCGTGACTTCATGGAAGATCACATTGGTGTCTTAGGGATGATTTATATCTCTAGAGACTTTGGTTTTATCTTTCACTTCCGTATTTCGGATCCGTTACCGGGTCAATTTTTAGGTCATCATTGACGCACCGGGTTGCAAAACTTGGGCCGTCACAAGTGGTATCAGAGCTCGTAGGTTTGAATACCTTAGACGATGGGTTTTGGGTGCATTTAATGCTTTTGTTGATTTGCTTTGATATGTTCACATGCTTTTTGATAACATGTTTATGTTCTTATGTGCTATATGTGGTATGCCGTTTGTTTAGCATAATTTTATTCTAATGTAAAGAGCATAACATATGATGTATGCTATATTAGAGTTGTATATGCATTACTGTGTTGTACATTTGGCATGACATGGGATTAGTCATAAGATGACTGAGTTGAGGTTGATAGTGATTATCGGCATAGTTTTATAGTAGTATAGGTTATTGTTGACCTAACATTGGTTTTGAGGTACATGGAGTTTAGGCTCTTGTGAGGTGAGCCATTAGGCATAGCCGTAGTGCTAGATTTTATTGTTTTAGGCTATGATGGGGTTATGGACCTCTTAGGTTCCTTGGTTGTTTAGGATGATTTCTTTGGGATTGCAATATTCATGGGCGGGTACGTTTGTGGGCGGGTGCATGACACTATCATGCTACCGTACTGGTTAGCTACAAGTGTAGTTCGGATGGAATCAATGTTGGTTTTGTTTTGATAAGCATAGTGCTTTTGATCAATTATGATGATGGTTGTTTTGGGAATCAGTTGTAGTAATTAATTTGGTTGTAGTTAGAATGGCTATAGTTACCATTTTCTTTGAATTCTCCTTGCGTGATGACACTTTTGGGATCAAGTCGATTGATTGATGTTTCGGGTAGAGAGAGCATTACATTGTTAGTGTCACTTGTAGTGTCATCTCTAGATTCGGAGATGGATTGTTAGAGTTTTACCATTGTGGTAAGGGCTCACGTTTGTTTTGAGACAAGTTGTTGTCGCATTGGTTTTTGGAGTCAGTTTATGGCTAGGACTGGTCTTTCCTTTTTCTTAGACACTCTAGGACACGATGTCCATATGGTTCATTGTTGCATTTGTTTTATTTTTCTGTAGTTTCGCTTACTATTATGTTAGTAATATGATTTATGATATTGCAATGCATGAGTAGGTGGAGGTGTGTCCACATTTGCCTTCTTGTTGTGTGGCATTAGCATGCCTTTTTTATATGCTTAGAGATGTTATGTTGTTACTATACTTTAGTGACATGATTTTGTGCTTACGTGGAGACGTGCTGCATGTATCCTTGATTTTTTTATCTATACGAGTAGATTTACTTACTTGGTAGTTGTATTTCCTTATTATTTGCATGACTTCCATGTTTAGTTTTCCCTTTTCATTTCCCTTAGTCGAACGTAGTGTGTATAATGGTTTTGTTATGAAATTCCTTGTAGAGGAGTTGTCACATTTGTTTTGTCTTGAGCTGTCTACTTCCCTAAGGTGAAAAGAATGCTTCATTTTCATGTTTGTCGTGCTGACACTTGTAGGAGAATAGAGTTTCTCCTCTTTTTCTTGGTTTGTGTTAGAGACTTCACAACGAGTGAGTCTCTTCTCTTCGTCGCTTTGTCCACGATTTTGGGGTTTGTCGATCCGTAAAGATCACCATTGTTGTCTTGAGTCCTTGGTGGGGATTTGATGGATTTTGGTTGACTTACTCCAATATAGGGGGCGAAGTCTTTGACCTTGTTGTCTTTCATTTCAAAGATGAAGTCATGGTGTTGTCCTTCTTAGGACTGGTGGGTCCTTTCCTTCGTGTTTTCCCTTGGGGAGTTTTTATCGCAGTTGTTGACGGAGTTGTGGTAATCAGAGTGAGTTGATTAATGTGAGATCATTTTACGGTGACTTGTGTCCATTTGATTGAGGATTTGGTTAACTCGTTGTATGAGTTTGACGTTGTTTAGGGATGTCTTTTGGAGACTTGATTCAGTTTAGGAGACCTGGATGTGGTTGACTCTCAGGAGAAGTTTTGGAGGATCGCTGTTGGATATGGCTTGTTTTTGAAGTTTTCGTGTCCTTGTTATGACTAGGCGTGGTCTTAAGGAATCATAGTTCCAGTGGTTATTTATTGATTGAAATTGAGGGATTTTGATTTAGCTTGGTGTTGCCAAACACGGTTTTAAGAGATTCGTTTTGTAACTTTAGTTGTTGGGATTTTAATGTATGTACCACGTGGTGGACTTGTTTTTCGAGGATTTATTTATCCATGATAGGGATGTGGATCCGATGTTTTATTATGGTGTGGTCTTGTAGTTGATCTGTTTTAGGGAGATATGAAGGATTTTCGATGAAATGTCATATAGTGAGGTTCGTTTTGATTTTTGGAGGTGTTGATTTGCTTGTCAGGCTTTGGATTCTTGATTGATGTTGTTAATGGAGTATTTTGATACATTGGAGATGTTGGTTTTGCTGTATTGAGGATTTGGGGCCTTAAGCATAATGGTGCCTATGACATTGTTATTAAAGTTTGGGATTGTCGTTTGTATCGAGAGGTTTCATTGGTAGACCTAATGGGGGTATGTTATGAATTAGTGCCTTATATTGTCATGCTACCGTTCAAAGTTGTGTGTTGTGGGCGAGTGCTAGTTTCCGTCGATGCTACCTTGCTAACGAGTAAGTGTGGGCAGGCACTAGGTACTGTCATTGCTACCACACATTTGAGAACGTCGTGGGCGGGTTCTGGTCACTATTTGTACTGCCACGTTGTCTTTGTTCGGTACCCTGATTTGATATGTGGTTATTTTGGAGTTCTTTTGGTGGTTGTTTTTGGATCAGTATGATGGTTTGTTAGGAGGGATGCTAACGGTTATTGTCTTCCGTTCCTTTGTCTAACCTTGGGTTCTATGTGTGAGTTTCGACTTATGGCATGGCTATATGGTCACTTTTCTTTTGAGAGGTTGTCCTATCGTGAGCACATGGGTGTGGATGACATTGGATTGTACGTTGTCTTTTATAAGATTGCTTTCGTAGCATGTTATGTGGGACACTTGGAGATGTACTCCATAGTTGCCCTTGTTTCGCCTTTTGTTTTGTTGGGGCTGGATTTCGAGAACGAAATGCTTTTAAAGAGGGTAGGTTGTAATGATCCGGTCATTTTCCTTCCTTCCTTTTTCTCAGAATTTTATGAATATTTTTTTTTCCCGTCGTCTTTTCTTTTCTGAGTTCGGTTTCTCGTCACTTGGTGTCATCTCAAGTGCTCTAGGATGGTTTCCGAGACTCTTTCCTTTGGATTGACAACTTCCTTAAAGGACTGTGTCATTTCCACATTTTCATTTTTTTGAACACTATTCACTTTTCGTCTTTTTCCCCGTTTGTCACTTTGTTGGCATAACCTCACTTTTCATGTTCGGAGTTGAGTTTTGACTTCATGAGTTTTCTTTCCAATTGATTTTCTCGAAATGCGTAGCTTTACTTTTGGAGAAAAGCTCATCGGCTGTTTACATTTTTCGTAGGGGCGTGGATGAAAGGATTCTTCAGAAATATTTTTACTTCTTGGGGTGTTTTTCATAAATATCATTATTTTAGGGGTTTTTAAGAAAATACCTTTTGGAAGATATTTTTATTCTCGGCCAGTTTTGCAATTATCACTTTTTAAAGGGGTCATTGTGTAATTAATGAAAGTTATTACAAAATGCCTCATTTTGAGCCTAGATCCTTGTACGGTGTGACGACCCTGGTTTTTAGGCCAGCGTGTCCTGTGATGAACCATAAGGATGATCCGATAACGGATCCGAATGCGGAAGTGAAAACAGAAAACAAGACTCTAAGAAGTCAAAGTGACCTTCCATGAGGTCGTGGAACTCAACAAGAACTGTTGCGGAAGCAAAAGATCCAAAATATGACAAATAAGCCCCCAGTGGCAAAATAGTCATTTTTGTAAACTGTAGATTCGGGTGACACCAAGCACACCACTGGAAGGAAAACGAAAAACTAATCAAGATGGACTCAAGAATCGCATGATTCGGAGTCCAGACGAAGGAGAAATAGCATGACGACGAAAAACGAGCACTTAAGGCAAAAAGGTAAACTGGTAATTATTCAGGAAGAACCGGGTGCAACCGAGCACACCGTTGGAAAGACAGCGAAAAATTAATCAAGTTCAAAAAAAAATTCACTTGAATCGGAATCCGGACGAAGGAGAAAAGCCCAAAAGAAGAGTTGACGTCGCGGCGGCCCGACGAGGGGCCATGACAGCCCGATGCGCATGCCCATGCGCAGGCCCATGCACGCCGCGTGCGCGCTGGGTGCACCATGGCTGGCAGCAGCAGCCCATAAAGCTGCAATGGGGTTATTTTTCAGAAAAATCCAAAACAGAGGCTGAATTTGGAGGCCTAGATGAACTTTTTTGCAAAAACACAAAGAAGAAACACCCCTCAAAATTGAGTTTTCCACGTGACTCGCTAAAGAATTAAAAAAAAAAAAACTCAATGTAGAATGCCCGAAATGCCCCTCCATGAAATCTGGTCATGGAGGTCCAAAAAGCTACTATGTTGAAAAACTGAGAGCTGAATTTCGTAAGCGATTTCCGATATCAAGACGACATTTTATGGAAAAACACGAAGAATAAACCCCCCATAAAATCATGTTTTCTATTCAACCATGTCAAAAGAAGAAAATAAAACTGATGTGAAAGGTCCGTAATGCCCCTAGATCAGAATATGCAAAAAAAATGCGAAATGAATTCACAAGAGGCTCAAAACACAAACGATAAGGTTTTGCCCAGAAACGACCATGCACGCAAACGTAACTTACCTATTTGGATGTGCCACAATGGTCCACGACTTAAAAATACCACCGATACAAAATCCGACCCCCGAACGGGCAAAAAGGCAAAAATGGAACTTGGAATGAAAACTTGGAATCCAAAAATACAAAATGGGATCAAATGACCGTTTGGCCATTGGCCACACTTCAAACATGATTTATGAGACCCTATGAAAGAATGAGAATGGAATTCCCACACCCGATGCAACCATGGTGAAGCAATGACTTGCGATTTTTCAAGATTTTCACAATATTTCATGCAGTTAAAAAGTACATAGAATACAATATAATGGTCATTGGCCTCCGGCCTCATTTCATACATATCAAATACATTGAAAGAAGTGTACTTAAGTATATATTACATACATGGAATCCAATATACATGTTTTGACATATAAGTCTACAAAATGACATTTCATGCTAACATTCGCATGAAATGGAAACTTGAAAGCTACACGACATCCAAGGAATGCTAGGCGTCACGAACCAAGTCTTCGTACCTGAAATATGCCCCAGTATCATAGGGGTGAGTAATATAAAGCTACTAGTAGGAGATGAGCATGCATCGACCTAGCATTTTACAAATTTATCACCTTAAGGTGAAACATGTTAAAGGGGCTCATGCCACCTAACGTCTATGTCCAAGTGAGACTCGGGGATCATCCTAAGCTACCTTAGAGTCTAAGCAACAAGAATCATGATGTACATACGTGTATGAAACGAATCATGGTTGGGATAATCAAAAGAACACGACAAGAAGAATGCTTGAGCATAGATTAACATGAATTACATTTTTAATACAATTGAACTAGGTGTAGAGTAATCCATATAACACAACAAAAGCATATTTGAATACAAGTTAACAAGAATCACATTATCCGTGCAATTCAACAACAAAAGAGCATGTTATACAATGCAACAAGGTTTAAGTTCTCAAAGCCATCAACTTAGAATCTAAAGCACAAAATAACAGTAGTGGTTCATGCCACCTAACGTCTATGTTATAAATAAATCAATATGATCAATCCTAAGCTTTAATAGAACGTCAAAACACGATTTTCAATATCAATGCAATTTAACCGACATTGGAACTTCCAGTACAACGCATAAAGCACAATTTCGCAAAGTTAACATCCTGTAACTTAAAATGGAACGACAAACAAGAAACAACAAGTTACAACATCATCTAGTTATCAACTTGAGAATGAAATGCGAAATCAAACAAAGTGGATACTCGGACGTCACGCCGGATCAGACCGATAACATAGTTACTTTAGGGTTACTAGCCCATGGGCAACCTCCCTATGTGTGCACTAGACCATATAGAAGGACTATCCCCCATACTAGAACCACGTCCTAGCCATTGTCAAACAACGACATCCCCAAGTTTCCAAAATCAACAAGTTGTGCAACAACGCATATGTCAACAGCAATATGCAAGATAATCAACTATCTACTAAGCACAACCAAATTTGGAAACCTATACAATACATGCTCTAAATCCACAACTAATATGATATGATGAATGTCGAATCTTCAGTGTGCGATTCGTTACACGCTATGCATGAAAGATGTTAAACATGAAGTTTGCAAATCATTACACAAGGCAACAATATATTCAATAAGGAAAACATATTATCATGAATACAAATATAGCAACTATGTTATCCAATGTTCAAAATATAACCAAATGAATATATAACAAGTCTAAGTCCATGATTTGAATATAGAAACTACTTCTAAAACACAACTAGATCATGGAGCAAATTGATAGAATTTAAATAGATAAACACAATTAAATTCTCTAGATACCGATTCAATTCCAAATAACCTCAATTTAATACATGTTAAAGGACATGGCATGGTCATCACTTATATCAATTCTAAAACTCAATTAGGTTGTTGGAACAACAAAGTAGAACTTTAATTAAATCATGCTAATTTAATTACCAAGGTTCTAAAACAACTTCTAATAGTCCCAAATTAATATATACTAGTAAACAACTCATGGCCAATACAAATATCAAGTTAAAACCTTAACTAAGCTAATTGGACCACAAAATAGATTTTAATTAATTCTTTTAATTAAAATCTCTTGATTTTCAAACTTAACCAAATGCTCTCAAATTAACCTATGTTGGAAAACATGCCGAGGACTAATGTAATATCACATTACAAGTTTATTTCATTCAATTTACGATCATGCGAATTAAACCTTCACTAAAGTTAAATATAAAACAAAAGTTGCAATTCTCATGCAATAAATCCCAATTTAATACATGTGAACAACCATACCAAAACTTAATTTTCTAGCATGCCACAATACAATTCCAAGTTGTATATCACCATGAGGATTAAATCTTAAACAAGGAATTTAATTAAATAAAAGGTTTCAAAACCTAACCGAATATTCTAAATCAAATATATGTGAAACTATATGGCATGTAAATCAAGAATATCAAGTCAGAATTTAAATAGAGTGAATAGTGCACTCGGGGCAAATTAATTAATAATTACTAATTTTCAAAACACCTCCAATCACTTTCAAATTCAACTATGTTGGAGAGTATGCTAAGGCCTAATTTAATATGCTAACACATATTGATTTTAAGCTAGTTAAGGCCATGTGAATTAATCTTTCACCTAAGATAAATATTAAAAAAAATCTTTAATACTTATTCAAATGTTCCAATTTTAATACACGATAATGAGCATATCAAGGGGCAATATAAAATCATTCTACATGTTTAAACCAAGTCATGAGCAACCGGGAAAATTAGATCCCGTACAAGAAAAATAAATAATAAAATCTCTAGATTTTATATTTAATCATGCAAACAAGTAGTATAAGCATCACAAGCATGCTATATAACAAGAATTTAAACCTAGAACATCTCCTACCTCAATTTGAGATGAAAATCCCGAAGGCCCACAAAAATGGAACGGCTCCGAATCTGACAGAACTACTAGGTTTTATCGGGGACAACGCCGTGAACATAACCCCCATGAAAGCCCTATCAAAATCATAACTTGACCTCAAAACCAAACTCAAGAAATGTTCAAAACTAAATTCTAATAAGGGGGAAAGGCAGAGCACGGCGAGGGGAACAACAAACGTTAAGGCCGAAGACTTTCTATCAAGGAAAAGTGAACCGAAAGACGAGAGAGAAGATGGCAGCACCCCCTGGGCTGCCATGGGAGATCCAGGTCATGCATGAAGAGGGGAGAAGATGAAAAATGAAATATCTCACCCCCCTTTTATAAAAATCTCAAAAAGTGCCCCGAATGGGCCCCGTCTGGTCCGAAAAAGTAAAATTTGAGCAGACGTGCTCAAATGGCAAAACTTTAATACTTATTCAAATGTTCCAATTTTAATACACGACAATGAGCATATCAAGGAGTAATATAAAATCATTCTACATGTTTAAACCAAGTCATGAGCAACTGGGAAAATTAGATCCCGTACAAGAAAAATAAATAATAAAATCTCTAGATTTTATATTTAATCATGCAAACAAATAGTATAAGCATCGCAAGCATGTTATGTAACAAGAATTTAAACCTAGAACATCTCCTACCTCAATTTGAGATGAAAATCCTAAAGGCCCACCAAAATTGAGCCGTGGATTTAATTGTGTTTGAAAGTCGTTTCTATATCAAAATCCTAGACATGGACTTGTTGTATATTCATTTGGTTATGTTTTGAGCATTGGATAACATAGTTGCTATGTTTATACTCATAAGAATATGTTTTTTTTATTGAATATATTGTTGCCTTGTGTAATGATTTGCACACTTCGTATTTAACATCATTCATGCATAGCGTGTAACGAATCGCACACTGAAGATTCGACATTCATCACATCATATTAGTTGTGGACTTAGAGCATGTATTGTATAGGTTTCCAAATTTGGTTGTGCTTGGTAGGTAGTTAATTATCTTGCATATTCCTGTTGATATATGCGTTGTTGCACAACTTGTTGATTTTGGAAACTTGGGGATGTCGTTACTTGACTATGGCTAGGATGTGGTTCTAGTATGGGGGATAGTCTCTCTATATGGTCTAGTGCGCACATAGGGAGGTTACCCTTGGGCTAGTAATCCTAAAGTAACTATGTTGTTGGTCTGATCTGGAGTCACGTCCGAGTATCCACTTTATTTGATTTCGCATTTCATTTTCAAGTTGATAACCAGATGATGTTGTAACTTGTTGTTTCTTATTTGTCGTTCCATTTTAAGTTACAGGATGTTAACTTTGTCCTGTTTTGACGTTCTAATAAAGCTTAGGATTGATCCTATTGATTCATTTATAACATAGACGTCAGGTGGCATGAACCACTACTGTTATTTTGTGCTTTAGATTCTAAGTTGATGGCTCTGAGAACTTAAACCTTGTTGCATTGTATAACATGCTCTTTTGTTGTTGAATTGCATGGATAATGTTATTCTTGTTAACTTGTATTCAAATATGATTTTGTCATGTTGTATGGATTATTCTAGACTTAGTTCAATTGTATTAAAAATGCAATTCATGTTAATCTATGCTCAAGCATTCTTCTTGTCGTGTTCTTTTGATTATCCCAACCATGATTCGTTTCATACACGTATGTATATCATGATTCTTGTTGCTTAGACTCTAAGGTAGCTTAGGATGCTCCCCGAGTCTCACTTGGGCATAGACGTTAGGTGGCATGAGCCCCTTTAACATGTTTCATCTTAAGGTGATAAACTTGTAAAATGCTAGGTCGATGCATGCTCATCTCCTACGAGTAGCTTTATGTTACTCACCCCTACGATACTGGAGCATATTTCAGGTACGAAGACTTGGTTCGTGACGCCTAGCATTCCTTGGATGTCGTGTAGCTTTCAAGTTTCCATTTCATGCGAATGTTAGCTTGAAATGTCATTTTGTAGACTTATATGTCAAAATATGTATATTTGATTCCATGTATGTAATGTGTACTTAAGTACACTCCTTTCAATGTATTTGATGTGTATGAGATGAGGCCGGAGGCCAATGACATGTATATTGTATTCTATGTACTTTTTAACTTCATGAAATATTGTGAAAATCTTGAAAAATCGCAAGTCATTGCTTCACCGTGGTTGCATCGGGTGTGGGAATTCCATTTTCATTCTTTCATAGGGTCTTATAAATCATGTTTGAAGTGTGGCTAGGGTCCAAACGGTCATTTGACCCTGTTTTGTATTTTTGGATTCCAAGTTTTCATTCCAAGTTCCATTTTTGCCCGTTGGGGGATCGAATTTTGTATCGGCTATATTTTTAAGCCATGGACCACTGTAGTGCGTCTAAATAGGTAAGTTAAGTTTGCGTGCATGGTCGTTTTCGGGCAAAACCTTATCGTTTGTGTTTTGAGCCTCTTGTGAATTTATTTCGCATTTTTTTTGCATATTCTGATCTAGGGGCATTATGGACCTTTCACGGTGGTGTTATTTCCTTCTTTCAACATGGTTGAATAGAAAACGTGATTTTTGGGGGGGGGGGGGGGGTTTCGTGTTTTTCCAGAAAATGTCGTCTTGCTACCGGAAATCCCTCGTGAAGTTTCAGCTTCCAGTTTTGATTTAGCAGCTTTATGACCCTCTTGTTCAGTTCTGATCTAGGGGCATTTTGGGGATTTCACAGTGAGTTTTTTTCGATTCCGTCTATGATGTCGGGTAGAAAACTCGATTTTAGGGGGGGTTTCTTCTTTGTGTTTTTCCAGAAAAACTGGTCTTGACCTCCGTTTCAAGCCTCAGTTCTGGGCAGATAAAAAAAAATGTAGCAGCAGCCAAGGGCTGCCACCAGCCATGTCTTTAGGCGCCGGCATGCACGCCGGTGGGCTCGCGCATGGGCACCGTGTGCGCCATGGCCCCTCGTCGGGCCGCCGCGACGTTCATTCTTCTTTTAGGCTTTTCTCCTTCGTCCGGACTCCGATTCAAGTGAATTTTTTTTTTGAACTTGACTAATTTTTTGCTGTCTTTCCAACGGTGTGCTTGGTTGCACCCGGTTCTTCCTGAATAATTACCAGTTTACCTTTTTTGCTTTAAGTGCTCGTTTTTCTTCGTCATGTCTTTTCTTCTTCGTTCGGACTCCGAATCATGCGATTCTTGAGTCCATCTTGATTAGTTTTTCATTGTCCTTCCAGCGGTGTGCTCGGTGGCACCCGAATCTACAGTTTTTAGAAATGACTATTTTGCCCATGGGGGCTTATTTGTCATATTTTTGATCTTTTGCTTCCGCATAAGTTCTTGTTGAGTTCCACGACCTCATGGAAGGTCACTTTGACTTTTTAGAGTCTTGTTTTCTGTTTTCGCTTCTGCATTCGGATCCGTTATCGGATCATCCTTACGGTTCATTACAGGACACGCTGGCCGAAAAACCAGGGTCATCACAGGTGGTATCAGAGCATCCAGGTTCGAATACCTTGGACGACGGGTTTTAGGTGCATATCATACTCACGTTGTTTTGCTTTGATGTGTCATTTGTATCTTGATAACATGTCTTGTATGATAACATATGTCCTGGTGTTTTGAGGTATCTATTATTTGTTAAACATGCTTTATGTGTATATATGCTCTTGATAACATGATCTGGGTTTCTATCATGTCTGCGTGCTTATGTTAGCATTATCGTATGCGACGTATGTTAGCATACCTTACGCTTTTCATTCACGTGTATTGTCGTACCATGTACTTACGTGCTTCTTGATAACATGTTTGATTTAATAACATGCCTATTTGCCTATGTAGCAACTTGTTTACTACTTGTGTGAGTAGATAGTTATGCTATGTTGCATGCTACTTGTTTACTTTATGTCAGGTTTTTGTATTGTCTCTTGGGATCTGTCGTATCCCTTGGATGCGTTCTTGTTTTAGGAGTTTCTTCCTTAGATAGGAGAAATTCATTCTGTGAGGACCTATGTAGGGAACCTTCTTGTCTGTTTTGTTGGTTGATGCGAGTGAGGCTCATATGAGCGTAGATGACTGTGATTCATTTCCTTTTCCTTGTTTGGTGGAGTGAGACGTGGGCCAGGGAGGCACCGTTTCATTTCCTTTTCCAGTGTGGCTTTTAGATCTA
The DNA here is from genome assembly GCF_030987335.1 of Cornus florida. Taxonomy (NCBI): domain Eukaryota; kingdom Viridiplantae; phylum Streptophyta; class Magnoliopsida; order Cornales; family Cornaceae; genus Cornus; species Cornus florida. The sequence goes on from NW_026775577.1 coordinate 72,455,026, forward strand.
AGGCCTTAAGCGTAATGGTGCCAGTGTCATTGTTGTCAGAGTTTTGGGATTAGCCACCCCAACTCTCGTAGATACCTGGTTTCCGTAATGCCTTTGGTAATGATCATTTTCGATATTGATGTCATTGGTATCATAAAGTTCCCTTCTGGGGCATGTTACGAACTAGTGCCTTATATCATCATGCTACCTTGCTGACGAGTAAGTGTGGGCGGGTTTTGGTCACTGTTCGTACTTCCTTGCCACTCTCTTCTTTTACTGCGTTTGACGTTTTGTTGTCTTGGGATTCTCTTAGTAGTTGACGTTGAGTTAACGTGCCGATTCGTATGAGGTGTTGTCTCAGTTCATGGTTTCGCATTCCTTCAGTTGATCTTTAGACTTTAGGATTTGTCCTTCAGTGCATTGTGAGCTGTCCTTTGATTTGACCTTTTGTTCGGTCATTATTCTGTTCTCTCTGGTATGTTCCTAATTTCGGGGACGAAATTCCTTTAAGGAAGGTAGGTTGTAATGACCCGGTCATTTGCCTTCTTTTCCTTTTTCCTGAAATTTTAGGAATGAATTTTTTTCGTTTAATTTTCTTTTTTGAGCTCTGTTTCGTGCCACTTAGTGTCATCTCGAGTGCTCAGAATTGGTTTCTGAGACTCTTTCATGTGAATTGACAACTTCCTTTAAGGACCGAGTCATTTTCGCATTTTTCGTTTTTGGACACTATGCGCTATTTCGTCTTTTCCCTATTATGTCATTTTCCTTATTTCGTCTTATCTCCGTTTATCAGTTTTTGGCACAACCTAACTTCTCATGCTCGGAGTTGGTTTTTGACTTCACGTGCCTTCATCTTGAGTGGTTTCCACGAAATACGTATCTTTACTTTTGCAAGAAAGTACACTGGTTACTCCCGGTGTCCATAGAGGCATGGATGCAAAGTTCTTTAAAATTATTTTCTTTTCTTGGGGTGTTTTTCGTAAATATCTTTTGAAGATATTTTATTTCAGTGGTTTTTAAGAAAACATCTTTAGAAGATATTTTTATTCTGGGCCATAAGTGCAGTTTTCAGTTTTTGGAGGGGCCATTGTGCAATTAATGAAAGTTATTGCAAAATTTCTTGTTTTGAGCCTGGATCCTTGTACGGAATTCATTTTCACATTTCGTCGAGTTGTGTACTCTTGGAATTTCCTCCTGGTCGATGTTTTCCAGTTTCAGGGTTTCTGGCCCTAATTATCGCCAAACTTGTTTTGGGCATAACTTTCTGTTCGGGACTCAGTTTTTGACGCTGTTTCTTCTATTGTTCATATTTTATCATTTTGAATCTTTTTCATTCACAAAGTTTTGCCATTTGAGTGCGTCTGCTCAAATTTTACTTTTTCGGACCCGGCGGGGCCCGTTCGGGGCACTTTTTGAGATTTCTATAAAAGGGGGGTGAGATATTTTATTTTTCATCTTCTCCCCTCTTCGTGCATGACCTGGAGCTCCCATGGCAGCCCAAGGGGTGCTGCCATCTTCTCTCTCCTCTTTTGGTTCACTTTTCCTTGATGGAAAGTCTTCGGTCTTAACGTTTGGTGGGGCTTTCATGGGGGTTATGTTTACGGCGTTGTCCCCGACAAAACCTCTCGGTATCGTCGAATTCGGAGCACTTTTATTTTGGTGTGCCTTTGGGATTTTCATCTCAAATTGAGGTAGGAGATGTTCTAGGTTTAAATTCTTGTTATATAGCATGCTTGTGATGCTTATACTACTTGTTTGCATGATTAAATATAAAATCTAGAGATTTTATTATTTATTTTTCTTATACGGGATCTAATTTTCCCGGTTGCTCATGACTTGGTTTAAACATGTAGCATGATTTTATATTGCCCCTTGATATGCTCATTGTTGTGTATTAAAATTGGAACATTTGAATAAGTATTAAAGATTTTATTTAATATTTATCTTAGGTGAAAGATTAATTCACATGGCCTTAACTAGCTTAAAATCAATATGTGTTAGCATATTAAATTAGGCCTTAGCATGCTCTCCAACATAGTTGAATTTGAAAGTGATTGGAGGTGTTTTGAAAATTAGTAATTATTAATTAATTTGATTAATTAATTTGCCCCGAGTGCACTATTCACTCTATTTAAATTCTGACTTGATATTCTTGATTTACATGCCATATAGCTTCACATATATTTGATTTATAATATTCGGTTAGGTTTTGAAACCTTTTATTTAATTAAATTCTATGTTTAAGATTGAATCCTCATGGTGATATACAACTTGGAATTGTATTGTGGCATGCTAGAAAATTAAGCTTAGGTATAGTTGTTCACATATATTAAATTGGGATTAATTGCATGAGAATTGCAACCTTTAATTTATATTTAACTTTAGTGAAAGTTTAATTTACATAGGTGTAAATTGCATGAAATAAGCTTATAATGTGATATTACATTAGTCCTTGGCATGTTCTCTAAGATATGTTAAATTGAGAGCATTTGGTTAAGTTTGAAAATCTAGAGATTTTAATTAAAATCTATTTTATGGTCCCATTAGCTTAATTAAGATTTTAACTTGATATTTGTATTGGCCATGATTTGTTTACCAGTATATATTAATTGTGGACCATTTGAAGTTGCTTTAGAACCTTGGTAATTAAATTAGCATGATTTAATTAGAGTTCTACTTTGTTGTTCCAATAACCTAATTGAGTTTTAGAATGGATATAGGTGATGACCATGCATTGTTCTTTAATATATATTAATTTGAGGTTAGTTGGAATTGAATTAGAATCTAGGGAATTTAATTATTTTTTTATTTAATTAAATTCTATCGAATTGAGCCATGTATTTAATTGTGTTTGAAAGTCGTTTCTATATCAAAATCCTGGACATGGACTTGTTGTATATTCATTTAGTTATGTTTTGAGCATTGGATAACATAGTTGCTATGTTTATACTCATGAGAATATGTTTTTCTTATTGAATATATTGTTGTCTTGTGTAATGATTTGCACACTTCGTATTTAACATCATTCATGCATAGCGTGTAACGAATCGTATACTGAAGATTCGACATTCATCACATTATATTAGTCGTGGACTTAGAGCATGTATTGTATAGGTTTCCAAATTTGGTTGTGCTTGGTAGATAGTTGATTATCTTGCATATTCCTGTTGATATATGCGTTGTTGCACAACTTGTTGATTTTGGAAACTTGGGGATGTCGTTGTTTGACTATGGCTAGGACGTGGTTCTAGTACGGGGGATAGTCCTTCTATATGGTTTAGTGCGCACATAGGGAGGTTACCCATGGGCTAGTAACCCTAAGGTAACTATGTTGTCGGTTTGATCCGGCGTGACGTCCGAGTATCCACTTTGTTTGATTTCGCATTTCATTTTCAAGTTGATAACTAGATGATGTTGTAACTTGTTGTTTCTTATTTGTCGTTCCATTTTAAGTTACAGGATGTTAACTTTGCGAAATTGTGCTTTATGCGTTGTATTGGAAGTTCCAATGTTAGCTAAATTGCATCGATATTGAAAATCGTGTTTTGACGTTCTAATAAAGCTTAGGATTGATCCTATTGATTCATTTATAACATAGACGTTAGGTGGCATGAACCACTACTGTTATTTTGTGCTTTAGATTCTAAGTTGATGGCTTTGAGAACTTAAACCTTGTTGTATTGTATAACATGCTCTTTTATTGTTAAATTGCATAGATAATGTGATTCTTGTTAACTTGTATTCAAATATGCTTTTGTCATGTTGTATGGATTACTCTACACCTAGTTCAATTGTATTGAAAATGCAATTCATGTTAATCTATGCTCAAGCATTCTTCTTGTCGTGTTCTTTGGATTATCCCAACCATGATTCGTTTCATACATGTATGTATATCATGATTCTTGTTGCTTAGACTTTAAGGTAGCTTAGGATGTTCCCCGAGTCTCTCTTGGACATAGACGTTAGGTGGCATGAGCCCTTTTAACATGTTTCACCTTATGGTGATAAATTTGTAAAATGCTAGGTCGATGCATGCTTATCTCCTACGAGTAGCTTTATGTTACTCACCCCTACGATACTGGGGCATATTTCAGGTATGAAGACTTGGTTCGTGACGCCTAGCATTCTTTGGATGTCGTGTAGCTTTCAAGTTTCCATTTCATGCGAATGTTTGTATGAAATGTCATTTTGTAGACTTATATGTCAAAATATGTATATTTGATTCCATGTATGTAATGTGTACTTAAGTACACTCCTTTCAATGTATTTGATGTGTATGAGATGAGGCCGGAGGCCAATGACATGTATATTGTATTCTATGTACTTTTTAACTTCATTAAATATTGTGAAAATGTTGAAAAATCGCAAGTCATTGCTTCACCGTGGTTGCTTCGGGTGTGGGAATTCCATTTTCATTCTTTCATAGGGTCTTATAAATCATGTTTAAAGTGTGGCTAAGGGCAAAACGGTCATTTGACCCCGTTTTGTATGTTTGGATTCCAAGTTTTCATTCCAAGTTTCATTTTTGCCTTTTTGCCCATTGGGGGGCCGGATTTTGTATCGGTTATATTTTTAATCCATGGACCATTGTCGTGCATCTAAATAGGTAAGTTAAGTTTGCGTGCATGGTCATTTCTAGGCAAAACCTTATCGTTTGTGTTTTGAGCCTCTTGTGAATTCATTTCGCATTTTTTTTGCATATTCTGATCTAGGGGCATTATGGACCTTTCACGGTGGTTTTATTTCCTTCTGTTGAATAGAAAACGTGATTTTGGGGGGGGGGGGGGGGGGTTTCTTTTTCGTGTTTTTCCAGAAAATGTCGTCTTGGTACCGGAAATCCCTCGTGAAGTTTTAGCTTCCAGTTTTGATTTAGCAGCTTTATGACCCTCTTGTGCAGTTCTGATCTAGGGGCATTTTGGGGATTTCACAGTGAGTTTTTTTCGATTCCGTCCACGCCGTCTGGTAGAAAGCTCGATTTTAGGGGGGGTTTCTTCTCCGTGTTTTTCCAGAAAAACTGGTCTTGACCTCCGTTTAAAGCCTCAGTTCTGTGCAGATCAAAAAAAATGTTACAGCAGCCAAGGGTACCATGAGCCATGTCTTTGGGCGCCGGCATGCACACCGGTGGGCTTGTGCATGTGCGCCGTGTGCGCCATGGCCCCACGTCGGGCCGCCGCGACGTTAATTCTTCTTTTGGGCTTTTCTCCTTCGTCCGGACTCCAATTCAAGTGAATTTTTTTTTTAACTTGACTAATTTTTCACTGTCTTTCCAATGGTGTGCTCGGTTGCATCCGGTTCTTCCCGGAAAATTACCAGTTTACCATTTTTGCTTTAAGTGCTCGTTTTTCTTCGTCATGCCGTTTCTCTTTCGTTCGGACTCCGAATCATGCGATTCTTGAGTCCATCTGGATTAGTTTTTCGTTGCCTTCCAGCAGTATGCTCGGTGGCACCCAAATCGACTGTTTTCAGAAATGACTATTTTGCCCATGGGGGCTTATTTGTCATATTTTTTATCTTTTGCTTCCGCATCAGTTCTTTTTGAGTTCCACGACCTCATGGAAGGTCACTTTGACTTCTTAGAGTCTTGTTTTCTGTTTTTGCTTCCGCATTCGGATCCGTTATCGGATCATCCTTACGGTTTATCACAGGACACGCTAGCCTAAAAATCAGGGTCGTCACATAACCAAATTTGGAAACCTATACAATACATGCTCTAAATCCACATCTAATATGATATGATGAATGTCGAATCTTCTGTGTGCGATTCGTTACACGCTATGCATGAAAGATGTTAAACATGAAGTGTGCAAATTATTACACAGGACAACAATATATTCAATAAGGAAAACATATTATCACGAATACAAATATAGCAACTATGTTATCCAATGTTCAAAACATAACCAAATGAATATACAAAAAGTCTAAGTCCGAGATTTGAATATAGAAACCACTTCTAAAACATAACTAGATCATGGAGCAAATTGATAGAATTTAAATAGATAAACACAATTAAATTCTCTAGATTCTGATTCAATTCGAAATAACGTCAATTTAATACATGTTCAAGGACATGGCATGGTCATCACCTATATCCATTCTAAAACTCAATTAGGTTGTTGGAACAAACAAAGTAGAACTTTAATTAAATCATGCTAATTTAATTACCAAAGTTCTAAAACAACTTCTAATAGTCCCAAATTAATATATACTAGTAAACAAGTCATGGCCAATACAAATATCAAGTTAAAACCTTAATTAAGCTAATGGGACCACAAAATAGATTTTAATTAATTCTTTTAATTAAAATCTCTTGATTTTCAAACTTAACCAAATGCTCTCAAATTAACCTATGTTGGAAAACATGCCAAGAACTAATGTAATATCACATTACAAGTTTATTTCATTCAATTTACGACCATGTGAATTAAACCTTCACTAAAGTTTAATATAAAACAAAAGTTGCAATTCTCATGCAATAAATCCCAATTTAATACATGTGAACAACCATACCAAAACTTAATTTTCTAGCATGCCATAATACAATTCGAAGTTGTATATCACCATGAGGATTAAATCTTAAACATGGAATTTAATTAAATAAAAGGTTTCAAAACCTAACCGAATATTCTAAATCAAATATATGTTAAACTATATGGCATGTAAATCAAGAATATCAAGTCAGAATTTAAATAGAGTGAATAGTACACTCGAGGGAAATTAATTAATCAAATTAATTAATAATTACTAATTTTCAAAACACCTCCAATCACTTTCAAATTCAACTATGTTGGAGAGCATGCTAAGGCCTAATTTAATATGCTAACACATATTGATTTTAAGCTAGTTAAGGCCATGTGAATTAATCTTTCACCTAAGATAAATATTAAATAAAATCTTTAATACTTATTCAAATGTTTCAATTTTAATACACGACAATGAGCATATCAAGGGGCAATATAAAATCATTCTACATGTTTAAACCAAGTCATGAGCAACCGGAAAAATTAGATCCCGTACAAGAAAAATAAATAATAAAATCTCTAGATTTTATATTTAATCATGCAAACAAGTAGTATAAGCATCGCAAGCATGCTATATAACAAGAATTTAAACCTAGAACATCTCCTACCTCAATTTGAGATGAAAATCCCAAAGGCCCACCAAAATGGAACGGCTCCGAATCTGACGGAACTACTAGGTTTTGTTGGGGACAACGCCGTGAACATAACCCCCATGAAAGCCCCATCAAAATCATAACTTGACCTCAAAACCAAACTCAAGAAATGGTCAAAACTGAATTCTAATAAGGGGGAAAGGCAGAGCACGGCGAGGGGAACAACAAACATTAAGGCCGAAGACTTTTCATCAAGGAAAAGTGAACCAAAAGAGGAGAGAGAAGATAGCAGCACCCCCTAGGCTGCTATGGGAGCTCTAGGTCGTGCATGAAGAGGGGAGAAGATGAAAAATGAAATATCTCACCCCCCTTTTATAAAAATCTCAAAAAGTGCCCCGAACGGGCCCCGTCGGGTCTGAAAAAATAAAATTTGAGTAGACATGCTCAAATGGCAAAACTTTGTCAATAGAAAAGATTCAAAATGATAAAATATGAACAACGAAAGAAACAACATCAAAAACTGAGTCCCGAGCAGAAAGTTATGCCCAAAACAAGTTTGCGCAAACCGGGGCCAAAAACGCTGAAACTGGAAAACATCGACCAGGAGGAAATTCCAAGAGTACACAACTCGACAAAATGCGAAAATGAATCCCGTATAAGGATCCAGGGTCAAACAAGACATTCTGCAATAACTTTCATTAATTGCACAATGGCCCCTCTAAAAAGTGAAAACTGCACTTATGGCCGAGAATAAAAATATCTTCCAGAAATATTTTCTTAAAAACCCTCAAAATAAAATATCTTCAGAAGATATTTATGAAAAACACCCCAAGAAAAGAAAATAATTTCAAAGAACTTTGCATCCATGCCCCTATGGACACCGGGAGTAACCAGAGTACTTTCTTGCAAAAGTAAAGATACGTATTTCGTGGAAACCACTCAAGATGGAGATACATGAAGTCAAAAACCAACTCCGAACACGAGAAGTGTGGTTACGCCAACAAGGTGTCAAACGGGGAAAAGACAAAATAGGGAAAAAGACGAAATAGGGAAAATGACGAAAAGTGAATATTGTCGAAAAACGAAAAATGTGAAAATGACTCGGTCCTCAAAGGAAGTTGTTAATCCATGGAAAAGAGTCTCAGGAACAAATTCCGAGCACTCGAGATGACACTAAGCGACACGAAACAGAACTCAGAAAAGAAAATTAAACGAAAAAATTTCATTCGTAAAATTTCAGGAAAAATGAAAGGAAGGCAAATGACTGGGTCGTTACATACGGGGTTTATTTTCACTTTTCATCAAGTCGCGTACTCTTAGAATTTTCATCTAGTCATTCTCCCCAGTTTTAGGGTTTCTGACCCTGGTTGTCGCCGAACTTGTTCGGGGCATATCCCTTCACGAGACTCAGTTTTCGACGCCGTTTCTTCCATTATTCATTTTTTTCTCCTGTCGGTTCTTTTTCGTTCACTGTGTTTTACCATTTGTGCGCGTTTGCGCAAATTCCATTTTTTCGGACCTAGCGGGACCCATTCGGGACACTTTTAGGTTTTTTCTACAAATAGTGGGTGTCATAAGAAAAAATCTTTCTCATCTCTTTCCCCTCTCTTGGCCGGCGGCCATGGTAGCCAAAGGGTTGCCACCCTTCTTCTTCTTTTTCCGGCCTCTTCCTTCATGATAAATGCCGTAGTGCCTTAGCGTTTATTGTAGGCCTTGGTGAGATCTTCCTTTCCCCCTTATTAGAATCTATTTTTGACCATTTTTTAGTTCAGGTTTGGATTTTAGAGGTACCTCCTTAGGGTTTAATGATCACCTTGTTGTCCCCAACAAAACCCCGAAGTATCATAGGATTCGGCGCGGTTTCATTTTAGTGGTATTTGAGATTTTATCTCAAATTAAGGTAGGGGATATTATAGGTTTATATTTTTGTTGTCTTGTATGCTTTTGTTCATAATCTATAATTTAATTTAATTATTTTCTTTGTGTAAGATTTAATTCAAATGGTTGTATATGTGATCGAATTAAATTGTGCCATGTTATTAAATTAGGCCTTGATATGTTTATTAATATATATTAAATTAAGAACATTTGAATAAGTATTGAGACTTTTATTTAATAATTTTCTTTTATGAAAGTTTAATTCACATTGTTATAACTTGCATGAAATCAATTTGTAATGTGATATTAAAATAGACCATGGCATGTTCTTTAACCTATGTTAATTTGAGGACATTTAGAGTTGTTTTAAAATCTAGAGAAAATTAATTAATTAGTTTAATTAATTTTATTTTTAAGTGTTTTAGCCACTTAATTGGATTTTTGACTTGATATTGTTGATGACCATGTTATGTTCTTTAACACACATTAATTTGAGGCTATTTGGAATTGATTTGAAATCTAGAGAATTTAATTATTTTTATTTAATTAAATTCTATCTAATTGTTCCACGGATTTAATTATGTTTTAAAGTTGTTTATAGGTACAAATCATGGATTTAGACTTTTTGCGTATTCACTTGGTGGTGCTTTAAGCATTGAATAGCATTGTTGTTAAATTTATAATCATGAGAACTTGGTTCCAATATTGAATATATTACTATCTTTTATAATGAATTACACACTTCGTATTTAACATTATATATGCCATTTTAGAATTGAAACTCTAAGACATGGATGGTGTGGTTTCAACCTACTTGTGTATGGAAGTTGGTTTCATTCTTTATTTAATTATGTATAAGTTATGAATATATTTATTGATTTTAGAGTCGCTTGGGACATTATTACTTTGACATGACTAGAGTTTGGCTCTAGTGCGGGAGGTATGAGGTCTCCCCAAATTATAGTACGCACTAGGGTGGTATTCCCAGCGGGTTAGTGCCCGAAAATAACTGTTGAGGTCTTGGTTTTATTCCTAGATTTGATGTCCAAATCTTCCACTATTTGATTTCACATTCAATTCCAAGTTGACAATCAATGTTTAATTGTGACTTGTGGTTTCGATTATTGGCGATTTAATGTTGTTAAGTACACTTATGTATTGTGATTTTTAATGGATCATCGCAGTTTTAATGTTGTTAAGTACATTCATGCATTGTGATTTTTAATGATTCATTGAAATTTAATGTTGTTAAGTAAATTTATGCTACAATGTTCAAATGTAGCTGAGGAATGATCTTATAGATTCATTTGGAACATAGACGTTAGGTGGCATAATCCCCTTTAGTTATTTCAGCATTTTTGTTTTCAAGTTGATAATTTTGATAATCTATATATTGTTGCATTGTACCATATGCTTCTATAACGTTTAATTGCATAAAAATATGGTTTATGCTATAAATGTTTTAAGGTAGCTTAGGATGCTCCTTGGGTCTCACTTTTGATATAGATGTTAGGTGGAATAAACTACGATGATTAATTTATACAAACTTGTAAAATGTTAGGTCTATGTATGTTCATTCCCTACTAGTAACTTATTTACTCACTCTAAAGTTATCGAGTTATTTTTCAGGTACGGATAGCTTAGTTTGGGATGCACAATATCCTTAGGTCGTTTCGAATGGATTGAAGTTCATTTAAATATATTTTTGTTCACATGTAAGTGTTAGCATGTTTAAGTTTTGCTTATAAAGTTGTAATACTTAGTTAGGTTCAATATGTCGTTTTTGCCTTATAATATGTAAAGTGTACTTAGATACATTATTTGGAACCTATTTGATATGTATGACATGAGGCCAAAGGCCACAAACCTTAAAGTTCAAGTGTATGCATTTAAATTCCAAGTTTTGCCTTTGAAATGTAATTTTTCTAATCTTGGAGGGTTGGCATGTGTTTTCGAGTAAACAATATATAATGAGGCCATAAGTCATTGTAAAACATTTTAATATGTGTAGTACATTTGTTGGCATGCTTGCACAACTTTAAAAATTGTTTTTGGAACAATTCATGATGGGAATTGAGGCTTGGGTTAAGCCTTATCATTTCTAGTGTATAACAGGTGTTTTTGCACTTTCTCGAGTCATTTCGGCTGACTGAAATGCCATTTCGGTCGACCGATGACTTTTGGATTTCATTTGAACAGTTTAAGTGCATATTCCAGTAGCTTAGGTACTGTTTTTGCCACAACCGGTTGAACAATACATCATTTCGGCTGTCCGAAGTGTTTTTGCTTCATTTTCCAAATTTTTGGTCATTCTGGGGTCATTTCGGCCAACCTAAATGCCCAGTTCTTTTTCTCCTTCAGGTTTTGTATCAACTTTGTTTCTCTGACTTCAAATGATCATAACTCATTTATTCCTTATCCAAATTAGGTGATTCTTGAGTCTAAACTCAAGGAATTTGAGTCAGCTTTCCAATGGTACCAATGCCATACTCAAATTCAAATCACAATGGGAGTTATTCATGTTTTAGTGACACAATGTAAAAGTTTGTTTAAACTAGAAATGGGAGTTTGGGAGTCTGGGAGTCGTGTGGGATTCTTGGCCAAAGTTCTAAGAACCTCTTAGAATGTTATGAAATGATTAGTTTAGGTTTTATGGACCTCATTTGACTTGCTTGGAGTCAAATTTCCCTTCTTATTTGTATATTGACCATTTTGCCCTTGATTAACGGATTTTGCCCGTTTTGACTTTCGTTTGCTCTTTCATTCTCTTTGAGTTCTGTGACTTCATAGAAGGTCACATTGGTGTCTTAGGGATGATTTATATTTCTAGAGACTTTGGTTTTATCTTTCGCTTCCGCATTTTGGATCTGTTACCGGGTCAACTTTTAGGTTATCACTGACGCACTGGGTTGTAAAACTTGGGCATCACATAACAAATCTGCAACTTATATATTCAAATAGGAGCAGGTATGCAACTTCTCACGTACAAATATATATATATATATATTAAATCATATAACTTACTACTTTGCTTAACCAACATTTTTACTTGCAGTAAAAAGCTCTTAGTAATAGGGATCTGGTCATAATAGGGGTTGATGCAAAGAAAGTGAAAGAAAAACATTCAGAAAAAAAAATATAGTTTGCATTCATAGATTTATCACTTAAATGTCTTGATTTTCTCTCTTACTAATATTTAACTGATGGAAATAAATTAGTGTGATGCTCCAAATCCCGTGTTTTAGTGCATCGATCGAAAGAAACCAAGCAGATTAAAACCCGGCCCAATATCGAGTCCGAAATACAGAAGTAAAAACAGAGGAATGATTATTAGGGGTAAACACCACCTCTAGACAACAATAGAACTTGATATGTAGTCACAACACTCAACTCAAAGGCAAATGCGGAAGCTAAGGTCGAAATGGACACAATCCAACAACCAAGGTAAAATGGTCTTTTTACTCAATGAGGATAAATTTTGACTCTACAAAATGGAACCGCTCCAAATGAGATGAAATGTAATGACCCGGTCTTTTTCTTCCTTTTCCATTTTTTGCGATTTTCTTTTTTAGTCTTTTTCTTATTTTGTCTTTTCCCTATTTCGTCTTTTAGTCGTTTTTTTCGTTTTTCCTTGCATAACCTCACTTGTTGTACTCGGATTTGATTCCGGTTTTGCATGTATTCATGGTATTTGATTTCCATGACATTTGTATTTTTACTTTTCTTTAAAAACATGCTAGATTAGTACTTTTCTTATAAAGGGCATGAATGCATACTTTAGTGTAATTATTCTTAACTTTTGGGGTTTTAGTGTAATTATGTAAAATAATATATTTTCGTTTTAGGGACCTTTTTGCAATTTATTTTGGAAGATATTTTGAAAAAGGACCATTTTGAAATTTTTGGAAAGTGTGACAAGTGTCACACTCTCATGGAGCCATTTGTTGGCATTTAGGTAAAGAGACTTGACACCATGACTTCTTGACATTTGGTGGGTGGAGATTCATCCATGTGTTGGCCTTAGATTAGTGCACATGTAGCCTTTGATTTGTGACAAGTGTGGGCTTGGGATATAGTCTTAGAAGAGGCATTGGATTAGTGACAAATGTAGGATCAATGTTTAGTCTTGCATTGTGTGTGTGTGAGAGGTAGTGCAAGAGCACATAGTGAGTGGAGGATTTCTAGCCCTTCCACTCACCATTTTACACTTTACCTTCTTCATTTCATTATCTCTCTTGAACCCTAGCAAATCCACCATTGGAGGAAAGCTTTGTTCATAGATTCTCCCTTCAATTTGGCTCACTTCCTTTCACTTTAGAGTAAAAACCTTGGGAGAGAAAAGATTCCTCTTACTCTCCTCTTCAATAACCCTAAATTTGTTTTACATTTAGGGCTTGGTAGCTTAGATTATAGAGATTCAATTCTCCATTGAGGTAGAGGTGGTTATATGTTTTTCCTCTTTGGGTTTTATATATATTAGGGCTTGATATATGTTGGTTACATATTTTAAAATTCTTGTATTTGCATATAAATAGAGATTTTGTATGCTTAACTTAGGATTTGTGGATTAAAGCATGTATATGACTATTAAATTATATAGGTAGGTTATTGTTTAATGATTTGCCTAATACTTGTGATTTCATTAAGGATTTATGATGAATATCTTGAAACTACTCTTGTATTGTTAAGTAATATAGATTTCATTGAAAGTCTTGTAAGTATCACTTGAAATTACTTGTAGGTAAATTACTATATTGCATAATTAGTAATTGTGGCCTACATTAACATTAAATCCATGTGGCATAATGTGTAGTATCATTAGCTTGCCACTTTAGACATGAAACCTTAGGGCATGGTTTGTGTGGTTTAACCTTACTTGTGCTTGGTAGGTAGTTCATGCATTGAGATTGTATAAATAACATGAACTTGTTGATTTTTGGAAGCTTGTAAGGATATGAAATGTTTGATGGCTAGAGTTTGGCTCTAGTACGGAGGACAGGAATTCTCCTAAGTCATAGTGTGCACTAGGTAGTACCTTGTGGGTCATAATTACCCAAAATAACTTGTATGGTCTTGTGGCCACATATCCTAGTCTTTCCGTTACTTGATTTCGCATTACTTTCCAAGTTGTAAATCATAGATTTCTTGTAGCTTGTGATTTGGTAAATCTTAGTTTTAATGTGGTTGGTGTAATTGTTTATGTATACATGAATGTTACGTGTTTACCGTTCAACATTTGTATAGCTTGAGATAATCCCTTAGAGCACCAGGGGAACATAGACGTTAGGTGGAATGCACCCTTGTGATGGTTTATGTTTGGTTCACATTATACTTGAAACTATAGGGTATGCGCATGCACCACATCCTACGAGTAACTTAATTACTCACCCTAGTGGTTTGGGTTGTTTTTTAGGTAAAGAGACTATGTTCTTGGAGGCTCATCATCCTTAAAAGTTTTTGAGCTAAATGAAGCATTTTTGTATATTGACATGCAAATGTTTAGCATGCCTTTCTTTTGATATCATATTTTGAATACCATATATGTATGGTACTTTTGAAGATTATGTAACCTCTTTGATGTGTAAGATGCTTAAGTAATCACATTTGACATTAGAAGCATGTATGAAAAGAGGCCAAGGGCCAAGCATGTCTATCTCGGTACTTGACACTTTTGGTATAACATTTTTGCTTCAATTGTCTTTTATACAAAATTTGAGATTTGAGAGGTCAAAATCTTGTAAATGATGTGTATGGGGCTATGGGCCATTGTTTTATGTTTATTTATTCATATCAAAGTTGTTGACATGTTCACATTCTCAAAAGTCATGAAAAATTAGTTTTACATATTCATTGTGAACCAAAACATCATGGGATTCAAAGTTGAGGTTGAACCTTAACACCTTGGACTTATAGCAGCCTTTTTAGCAGTTTTTTGTGGTGTTTTAGTCGACTGAAACTCCATTTCGGTCGACCGATGGCAAATGAAATTGTTAATGCACAGTATAATCACATTCCAATAGCCAAATGCACTATTCATGAGTCATTTCGGTCGACCAAACCTTTATTTCGGTCTACCGAAGCAACATGAGCCTTTTCTTCATGATTTTAGGTCTCAGAACTTTCATTTCAGTCATCCAAAAGTCCATTTTGGTAGACCAAAATAGCTTGATCCCGAGCCTAGTCTCTGTGGAGTTTCAGCACTAATCATCCGACTTTAACGGGTCATAACTTCTTCGTTTCTAATCTAAATGGGATGATTCTTGAGCCTAAAATCAAGGATTTTGAGTCATATTTCCAATGGTACCAATCCCATTCTGAAATTCCAAATATGATGGGAGTTATGTATATTTTAGTAAAGCAGTGTCAGTTTTCACTTCAACTGGGACGGGGCATTTTGTGGGATTCTTAGTCAATGTTCATGGAACCTCTTGGAATATTTCACAATGATTATATTAGGTTGTATTAACCTTTTTTGATTTGTTTTGAGTTAAGTTTCTCTCCTTTATGGTGAATTGACCATTTTGCCCCTTGGATAGCAAATTTTGTCCCTTTTGACCTTTGTTTCCGTTTTTGTCCTCTTTAAGTTTTGTAACCTCATGGAGGGTCACATTTGTGTCTTAGAAGTGACCCTTATCTCGTAAGACCTTGGTTTATCATTTGCTTCTGCATTTTGGATCCATTATCGGATCAACTTTCGATTCATCACTAACGCACCGGGTTAAAAAACTTAGGCCGTCACATGAAACTTTGGGGTTATGTCGGGGAGAACAAGGAGAACAACTAATCCACTTCCAGAAACTCCAAAATCCAAACTTGTGCTCAAACCCAAAACTCAAAAATGGACAAAATGAAAATCTAATTGGATAGAAATCAAGGCTATACCAAGGCCATCACAAAACCCTCCTATAGCAAAGGCCGAATCACAAAGGAAGGAGATCAAATGGCGGAGATAAGGTTTGAATTTAATAATGAAAAAGAAAAAAAAAAAAAAAAAAGAAGAGGAATTTGGCCAAGAGAGGGGAAAATCTAATTTTCCTCTCTCCACTCTCTCTTAAATACTTTCCAAAAATATCACCCGAAAGGGCCCACGAGACCTTAAAAAGAAAATGTCATCAAAAGGCGCTCGAACGGAATAAAACTATAAACGTAAAAGCACCGATATTAAAAACAATGAACAACAAAAGAAACAACGTCGAAAAATAAGTCCCGAACAGAAAATCCATTATGGACCCACACAGCGACTCCTGTGGTTAAAAACCCTAAAACGGGGGAAAAAGTTCAAAATGCATTTCTAAGAGCCCATGTGTCGACAAAAAATGAATTGCTTTAACTTTTGTTAATTGCACAAAGGTTCCCCCACTGAAAATATCTCAAAAGATAATAGCATTATTGCCCCAAAATATAAATATCTCCAAATTATAATCGCACTAAAACCCCAAAATAAAAATATATCCAAAATATATTCGCACAAAGACCCCCAAAAATGAAAATGTTAAACAAATGAAATCTCATAAATACCCTCAAGCACCAAAAGGTAAAGTATAAACAAGTATAACACAAATTTGATTTGACACGAGGGTCAAACACACAAGTATGAAATAAAAGAAGTGTCAGGAATTATGTAATGACCCGGTCCTTTTCTTTTTTTGGTGATTTTCTTTTTTTGTCTTTTTCCTATTTTGTCTTTTCCCTATTTCGTCTTTTTCCCGTTTATCTTTTTTCTTTGCATAACCTCACTTTTTATGCTTGGATTTGATTCCAGTTTTGCATGCATTCATGATATTTGATTTCTATGACATTGGTATTTTTACTTTTGTAGAGAATACATTCTAGTTGCTTATTTTTTCATAAAAGGCATGGATGCATACTTTCTTGTAATTATTCTTGATTTTTGGGGTTTTAGTGTAGTTATGAAAAATAATTACTTTTCGTCTTAGGGACCATTTTGCAATTTAATTTGTGAGATATTTTGAAAAATGACTTTTTCCAATTTTTTGAAATGTGACAAGTGTCACATTCTCATGGAGCCACTTGTTGGCATTGGGGTGGAGTGACTTGGGAGCATAATCTATTGACATTTGGAGGGTGGAGATTCACCCACTTGTTGGCCTAGGATTGGAGTACTTGTTAGCTTCGATGGTTGACAAGTGTATGCTTAAGATTAAGCCTAGGAAGGAGCCATTGATTTGTCACAAGTGTATGCACCAAATTAAGTCTTGCATTAGTGTGTATGTGAGAGGTAGTGTAAGAACACATAGTGAGTGGACGAATACTAAATCTTCCACTTACTATTTTCACCTTATCCTTTTCATTTTCACTTCTTCTTTAAGAACCCTAACCTTACCACCATTGAAGGAAAATCTTGGCTTAGAGCTTTGACTTCACTTTTGGCCTCCCTCCACTCATCCAAGACTTAAAACCTTGGGAGATAAAAGTTTCCTCTCACTCTCCTCTTCATTAACCCTAAACTTGTTTTCCATTTTGAGCTTGGTTGCTTGGATTATAGAGATTCAATTCTCTATTGAGGTAGAGGTGGTAGTGTGTTTATATTCTAAGTGTTTTATAAAACTTTGGGGTTTAATATATATTATGTACATGCTTTTAGAATTGTAGTATTGCATACTATAGGAAATCCTTATAATTGACTTAGGATTTATTGATTTAAGCTTGTATATTGTGTATGTATCTTGAGTAGGATTATTAATGTTGTATAGAACTTTTATTGATTTGAATTATTGTACTATTGTGATGTTAATCCTACATTCTAGTAAATTACTATTGGTAATTGTAATTATTTTAGAAGCTTAATACTATAATGTTGTAATCTAGTATATAAAGCTTATTATTGAGGCATTGTTTAAATTGATAAGTTAGTGATATTGTTTTGCACATTATATCATGATGAGTACTTGTCATTTATTATGCCATTCTAGACTTGGACGCCCTAAGACATGGTTTGTGTGGTTTCAAAATACTTGTGCATGGAAGGTGGTGTATATGCCTTAATAATTATGTAAGAGTTTTGAACTTGCTATATTTTAGATTATCTTGTGACATTGTTACAAGTGACATGGCTAGAGTTTGGCTCTAGCGCTGGAGGTATGAGTTCTACCCATTTATAGTGCACACTAGGGTGGTTTTCCCAGCAGGTTAATGCCCGAAATAACCGTTTAAATCTTGGCTTTATCTGAGATTTGATGTGTACGTATTCCACTAATTGATTTCGCATTCTTTTCCAAATTGACAGCCAATGTTTAATTGTGACTTGTGATTTTGGTTATTGGCGAATTTATATTGTTAAGTACATTAATATTGTTATTATGTTATGATAGAGTCATTGCATTAGCTTAAGGTGATCCCTTATAATACCTTAAAGATAGACGTTAAGTGGAATGCTCCCTTGTATTCGTCTATATTAATTTTGCAATGATATTGAAACTTTAAGGTATACGCATATGCTTCTTCCTATGAGCAAATTGATTCTCACCTTAGTGGTTTGGGTTGTTTTACTGGTAAGGAGACTATGTTCTTGGATGCTCATCATCCTTAGAGGCTTATGAGCCATTTGAAGCATTTTTGCATATGGACATGTACTTGTTTAGCACGCTTTACTTTTGGATAACATATTTTGTATAGCATGGATGTATTGTATTTTAGAAGCTAATGTAACTACCTTGATATGTAATGATACTTAAGTATTTACTTTTGGCATTATAAGCATGTCAGCAATGAGGCCAAGGGCCAAGCATGTTTGTTTTAGCACTTGTGTTCATTTGGTACCAACTTTTAGTACAAAAATGTATTTTATCCAACCTTGGGGATTTGACATGTGAAATCTTTTATAATTAACATGTATAAGGCCATAAGTTGTAATACATCCATTTATTCATTTAAAGGTTGTTGAACCCGCAAACAGGTTCTGGAAGACTTGAACCTGTTCAACATTTCTTGAATAGGTTCAACATGGACAGAACGCCCATGCTGGACCAAAAATGACCCTTAAACCTGTTCCTCATTTCTTGAACAGGTTCAACATGAACAGAATGGGTAAAATGTAGTAGGAACAGTGTTTTAGCAGAAAAATGAGTTTGGAGCACGGTTTTCAAGGTCAAGATGACATTTTCTGAAAAAAATGTCGAGAAGAAACTTACCCTAAAATCACATTTTCTATGTGACGGAGTCAAGAACGAAATTATTTCCCAAAGGAAATTACCAAAATGCCCTTAAGCAAGATTATGCAACAAAAATGTGAAATGAGTCCATAAGAGGCTCAAAACACAAACGAAATGATTTTTCATGAAAACAATCATGCACATGAACGTAAATAGATAATTTGAGCATACAGGAATGGTCCGCGGCTCCCAGAAATGGCCGAGTCAAAATCCGACCCCCCGACGGCCAAAAAGGCGAAAATGAACTTAAAACGGAAATTTTGAAAACCAAAATTATAAAACAGAGTCAAATGACTATTTGGCCCTTGGCCACACTTCAAACATGACTAATGAGACCTAGTGGAAGAATGAAAATGGAATTCCCACACCCGATGCAACCATGGCAAAACAATAACTTGGCATTTTTCAATATTCTCATATTATTTCATGAAGTCAAAATTTACATTGGATACAAGATACATGATATTGGCCTACGGCCTCATTTTATACACGTTAAATACAATACAAAGGGTGTACTTATGTACACATTACATCTATGGAGTCAAATAATACAAGTTTGACATATAAGTCTACAAAATGACATTTCATGCTAACATTTGCATGAAATGGAAACTTGAAAGCTACACGACATCCAAGGAATGCTAAGCATCACGAACCAAGTCTTCGTACCTGAAATATGCCCCAGTAACTTTGGGGTGAGCAACATATAGCTACTCGTAGGAAATGAGCATGCATCGACCTAGCGTTTTACAATTTATCACCTTAAGGTGAAACATGTTAAAGGGCTCATGCCACCTAATGTCTATGTTAAAGTGGGACTCAGGGAGCATCCTAAGCTACCCTAGAGCATGAATCAACAAGAATCATGATATACATACGTATATGAAATGAATCAAGATTGGGATAATCCAAAGAACAAGACAAGAAGAATGCTTGAGTATAGATCAACATGAATTGCATTTTCAATACAATTTAACATGGTTTGGAATAGTCCATACAACGCGACAAGAAGATACTAGAATACATGGATCACATAAAGCAATGCAATTTACAAGATTGGAACATAACCAATTAACACGATAGGGATAATACGCGAAATCAAGAACATGGCACAATATCTATGCAATTAACAAGATTAATACATTCTGATTAACACGATAAGAGTTATACAAGGATTAAAAAAAGGCACGATGTCTATGCAAATTAAACACAGATTCAATAACAAGGCATAATGTATACGAAATTAATAAGGATGGGACATTCTATGAAACACGAAAAGAGATTATACATGAAATTAAGAACAAGGGATAATATCTATGCAAGAACATAGCAAAAAAATCTATGCAAGTAAACAAGATTGGAGCATTTAACATACACAACAAGTTTAAATCTTCAAGAAATAGCAACTTGAAATTTAAAGAGTGAAATCAAACAACGTGGAAACTTGGATTTGCCCGGATTAAAACCATACTCTTGGGATCACTTTAGGGTTACCAACCCAAGGGTACCTTCCCCTAGTTTTGGGATCACTTTAGGGTTATCAACCCAAGGGTACCTTCCCCCGTTCTTGGGATCACTTTAGGGCTTTCAACCCAAGGGTACCTTCCCGCATTCTTGATTGATATCCCAAGTCCCAAAATCAACAAGTTGTGCAACCAAGATTCTATCACATATAAGAAATGCACTAACCACGTTTCATGCACAACCAAGATTTTGAAACACACAAGTCATGCCCTAAGTCCATCAACTAACATGGCATGTGAAAATGTCAAGAATTCATAGTGTGTATCTATATAGACTAGAAACAAGATATATAGCACATGAAATTCATTGAAATAGATATACCACAAGTATATGATTTATGATTCAACTACTTACTAAGCAACGCATGAGTAATCAAACCACTCCAAGATAAAGGTGCAAGTTCATTAACTGCATTAATGGAGCCAAGTTGCAACAAGTCATGATACATGCTAAATAGGCAAAAGCCCCATGAAATAGATGTCCCTATCATTAGAACACTAAGTGAAAATTAATTAACCTAATTAATCAATTTCTCTAGAAATCAAAGTTGTCCAAAAATTCTCAAATTTATATATGTGAATGTCCATTCCATGGCGATTGCAAATATTACATTAATTTCACAAAGGGAGCAAGATATAATCATATGGAATTTAATTAATTTAAATTAATTAAATCTCTAGATTTCAAAAGTTGTTCAAATGATCTTAAATTAACATATATCAAGGTTTAAGTCATGGCCATGCCATAAATCAAGTCAAAAACAGAAAACAAGCAAGGTACAATTAACTAGAATTTAAATCAAATTAAATTCATTAATTCTCTAGATTTGAAAACCCATTCAAATGGTTCCAAATAAATATATAACAAAGATTAAGTGAAGGACATGCCATATACCAAGTCAAAAGTGAGTTATATGCAAGTTACAACAATCATTAATTTATCAAATTAATAAAAGACACGCATACAACATGTATAAGCATCAAAAGCATGCAAGACAACAAAATATAAACCTATAACATCCCCTACCTCACTAGAGAAGCGTCTCTCTAGAATCCAAGGCAAATTAACACAAAATGGCAAACCCTTCTAGGGTTATGAAGAGGAGAGTGAGAGGAACAAAAGGTGTTCCAAGCTTCATGGTTTAAGGTGAGTGGAAGGCTCTCAAAAATCAAGGTCAAAGCTTAAGGCTCTAAGTTTAATCCATGGAGGCTAGGGTTTTCTTTACAAGAGAGGGAGATGAAGAAATAATGTGTGATGGAATGTGAGTGGAGGAATTAGAAATCCTCCACTCACTATGTGGTCTTACACCATGGTCAACACACACTAGTTTGGTCAATTGCACAAAAGCCCTTCTTAAAAACCATAATCCCAAAGTGGCCCAAAAGGAAATGCAAGACTAAATTTGGAGCATACACTTGTCACAAAACAATGTCTCCTTCCTAGGCTTAATATCAAGCCTACACTTGTCACAAAACAATGGCTCCTTCCTAGGCTTAATATCAAGCCTACACTTGTCAACCATTCAAGCCAACAAGTGCACCTATCCTAGGTCAACAAGTAGGTGAATCTCCACCCTCTATGTGTTATCATCCAAGGCATCAAAGTGTTTCCACACAAATGTCAACAAGTGGACTAATGAGAGTGTGACACTTGTCACACTTTTCGAAAATTACAAAAAGGTCCTTTTTAAAAATATCTTCCAAATTAAATTGAAAATTGGTCCCTAAGATGAAAAATAATTACTTTCGGTAATTACACTAGTGACCCCAAAGAAAGGAAAATTCCAAAGAAAGTGTGCATCCACACCCCTAAGGAAGAAAGTGCACAAATGGTATGCATTTCTAGGAAAGTAAAAACACACGTCTCTAAGAAATCATATATCATGAGTGCATGAAAAAGTTGAAGAAAAATCGAACACGAAAAGCGAGTTTATGCCAACAAAGTGACAATCGAGAAAAAGATGAAAGATGAATAGTGTCAAAAAAATGAAAAATGCGGAAATGACTTGGTCCTCAAAGGAAGTTGTCAATCCACGGAAAAGTGTCTCAGAAATCATTTCCAAGAACTCAAGACGATACTAAGTGACAAGAAACAGAACTCGGAAAAGGAAACTAAACGGAAAAAACTTATACGTAAAATTTCAGGAAAAAGGAAAGGAAGGCAAATGACTGGGTCGTTACACTTAAGCCGTTGAGCATTGTATCACATCCTACTAGGTAAGTTATGTTTGCGTGCATGGTCATTTCTGGGCAAAACCTCATTCTTTGTGATTTGAGCCTTCTATGGACTCATTTTGCGTTTTTATTGCATAATCTGATCTAAGGGCATTATTGACTTTTTGCAGTGGTGTTATTTTTTCTTTGAACATGGTTGTATAGAAAATGTGATTTTAGAGGGGGTTTCTTCTTTGTGTTTTTCTAGAAAATGTTGTCTTGGTACCGGAAATTGTTCACGAAGTTCAGCTTTTTGGACCCTCATGACCTGATTTCATGGAGGGATATTTTAGGCATCTTATATTGAGTTTTTTCAATTCCTTTTGCATGTTCACATAGAAAACTCAATTTTGAGGGGGGTTTCTTCTTTGTGTTTTTCCAAAAAATGTCATCTTAGCCCTCAAAAATCCAATTTTTTACGAAAAACCCCTTGTTGCCAGTTTTCTTTGCTGAACCTATTGTTTTTGCTTTCTAACCGGTTAGAAGGGGTCTCATAAACAGTTAGATGTGCTTGGGTAGTGTTGTGGTCATGATTTTTGGCCTCCTAACCGGTTAGGAAGGTGTGGTAACCAGTTAGATGTTCTAGGGTTGACTTCTTTTGACCTTTTTGCCCCTTCTTCTTTCGTTAGCCATATCTTCTTCATCCGGACTCCGAATTAAGTGATTCTTGAGTCTAAGTTCACTAATTTTTCATTGTATTTCCAATGGCATGCTTGGTAGCACCCACTTTCATGTTAGAAATGACCATTTTTTCCCTAGGTTCATTCTTGTCTGTTTTTGAAACGCCGCTTCCGCATTTATTTCTTTTGGGTTCCATGATCTCATTGAAGGTCACACTGGTGTCTTAGAGATGTATTGTATCTCTAGAGATTGTTTTTTCATCTTTTGCTTCTGTATTATGGATCCAGTTCGGTAATCACAGGACACACTGGGTTGAAAAATCCAGGGTCGTCATAGTTGCTTTATAGATGATTCTTTTTTCATCTCTAGGATGAACGGACTGAAGTTATTAAGAGAAAACTGACTATGAATAGTGAATTTTTTTAGAACATCTAATTAAGTTTATATATCTGACACTAAGAACTTAATAACCTTATGTGGGAAACTTTAAGCCTAACACTATTTTCTATTAATTGGGTCTTAATTTCATAAAGATTAATAAAGTTGGATAAGTGAACTAAGTTATTTACTGAAGAAATTCAAACTCCATATCTTGGTGCTCCTCTTATATAAAATAACTAAAATTGTCTCTATTAATGATCAAAATTATTACAAGAGCAAATTCATGTATATAAAATAACTAAAATCATCTCTTCCTTTTCTAATATGCTTTTGTTTTAACTCTAACTATTCGCAACCATGTGAATTCATCTGCATAGGTAAACATTGCCAGTGATAGAGTTGCAACACACTTCTATGTGTAAATATATTTTGGCTCTCTTAGCGTAACTTTTTGTTAGTATTTATATATGACTTTTTGTTACTTTATTCCTATACAAATTTAAATTGTGTCAATGCATGCGAAAAAGATGTTTGATTCACTAAGAGTTGTTATGAGTGTTAAATGGTTGCCATGAGTATAAAACTGTTGTTCTCCGTAAAGGTATGCCTTAGGTATTTGGAAAGTGCATTCTCAAATTTTTTCATGAAGGTTGGAATTTATTTTTTTGAAGAGAGATCAGATCAAGGCCACAACAATGAAAAATCCCAAATGGGTTATTGCACTTCTCTTTTTTTTTGGTTTCATGTGTTGTTGCTTTTATGTAGGGTTGATTTACTGGGAATGATAATTTTTGGCTAAAATCAACCTTGAATTCAATTGGAATTAGTTAGCATGATGGGATTGTTCAATTTAAAATTTTGAAAATTGTGTTTTTGTTGCAAATATGATGTTGACCTTAAAGATTTCATCCAATGACAATCTAGGTGTTTTGATGATAACAAACCATTAATGGTGTTTAAGGACTGATGTTTACATTGAGTGTTATATAGATTATTCACATTCAAAGAATGACCTCAATGAAGCACTAAAGATCATTCAAAGTATTCCATTATTCAAGATCACATCAAGGAAAGAAATGGATACAATGAAGACATGAAGTTGCAAGGAACAAAATGCAATGTCCAAAGATAGCTTGAACTTCAATGAGCAAGAAAGCAACTCAAAGGAAGAAAGAAAGCAATACTACCTCAAGCCTAAACGATCATGGACAATGCATGAAGAAAAGGGGTAGATAGGATGGTGAGTGTTTTGGATTCAATTTCAAAGTATTTATGAATCCATTTGTAGCTCATCTCTATAGGATCATGCATATTATCATCATTCACATATTCCTATATCCTTAGTAATAGACTTTGCACTTCATTCATAGATATTGTCATATGAAGTCTTTGCTAAGAAAGGGTTAGTTCAAGCTTGTATAAGCTTTGAAAGAACTCACAACTTAAGCTAGAAATGCTAGGACCACGCACATTAATCATAAGATTTACTTTGGTGTCTTGAAAGAAAAGGAAAAGGCATTGAACTTAATATTTCATATTTAAAGCCTTTGTTGCCATAATTTGGTAAATGACTCTAGGACACAATGCACTTGAAATTTATCATCTCCATATGTCCCTAGACTCTTAGAAATAGGTCTTGAACAAAATTGAATCATTCATCAAAGCCCTAGGTGCTAGAAAGATGGATATCTCAAAAGAAGCTATTTTCAGCCTAGAAAATTTCAGACCAGCTTGCACTAAAACTGCTATAACTATTTGTGTAGTTGCAATTTTTACACAAGGCCAGTGGAATTGGAAAGCTGACTTCGAGCCCTTGAGTTTAGACTCAAATTTAACCTAAATTGGATTAAAAATGACTGAGATATGAGCTTCACAAAATACATGATTCTGCTCTGCGAAAATTCTGACCAGGTTGCACTTAAATAGCCATAACTTCTTCTGTGTTTGGAATTTTTGAGCAAGGCCAGTGGATTTAGAAATCTGACTTCAAGAAAATAAATTTAGACTTAAATTTCACCTCATTTGGAGTTTCATGGACTGAGTTATGTCCATTTTAAGTCATGCCATTTTCTGTCAAAATCCAAAACAAGGTGTTGCCTCCATGAAAACTAAAGCAAGCACATTTTATCAATTGGAGCCGCCTCCCATTTTTATTGGAGCCGCCTCTCATTTTTATTGGAGCCACCTCCCAATTATTGGAGCCGCCTCCCATTTTTATTGGAGCCGCCTCTCATTTTTATAAGAGCCGCCTCTTTGCACTCCAGTAGCCAAATTGTGTGTCGTAGAATGCATTTTGTGAATTGGAGCCGCCTCCCATTTATTGGAGCCTCCTCCAATTTTTTGTAGAGCCGGCTCTTCTAAGATATTTGAATCTACAACGGCACTTTTCTGCATTTAAGTCTTCCAACTACTTCTAACAGACATTTTAAGCTACGGCTGTCTATATAAGGAAGGCTCATTTTGTTGAAGCAAAAAAAAAAACCACCATTTTGAGAGACATAATATTACATTTCAAGAGAGATTTTGTTCTCTCATCTTCTCATCTCTCTCATTCACTCTTATTCTATCTTGAGAGATTCTAGCAAAGATTAAAAGGGCTTTTGCTCTTGCTTTAATCTTTATAGAGTTTTTTGCTCTATTATTCACTTGAGAGATTATAAAAGCTTACATTCTTCACTTATATCATCTTCTCTCATTCATATCATTTATAGAGTTTGAGCTTCACTTATATTCATATATACTCTAGTTGAGAGCTAAAGTTTGTAGATCAATCTTTGAGAGATATTTCTTGTGAGCTTGCACTTGTATATCTATCTTGAGAGAGATTCAATCTTGTATTTCAATTACAATCTTTTCTACAAACTTGTAAGGGTTGGTGTGACCCAAAAGAAGCCTAGGAGAAGGGTGTTCTCCTAGCAAGGAAAAGAAGCAAGGTCTTGCTTCATGTAAAGGTTTGCTCTCCACCCACAAGGATAAGCTATATTGGATTGGGAAGTCTCAAGAGGGATCTTGAGCCAAGGAGTAGGAGTTTCCGAACCTCGCAAAAATCGCCGTGTTGTTGTTTGCAATTTCTCTTCCCTTATCTCTCTTATAATTATGCTTTAATTGCTTATTCCATATCTTGATCTCATATCTTGATTATTACATAATTACTTAAATTGTTGAATAGAAATTGTATTTCTATATATTGCGAAAATTATCCATTGTTTGGCATTGACTCTATTCACCCCCCCTCTTGAGTCAATTCTTGGGCAACAATTGGTATAAGAGCCTAACTCTAATTAAAGCACTTAATCGTCTTAGAGTACGATCATGGCCAACAATGGTAGTATCACCCACTCAGAAGGACAACCCAATGAAAAACCTCCTTGTTTTGATGAAAATGATTATATCTATTGGAAAATTAGAATGAGGGCATTTCTAAAAAGTATTGATATTGATTTATGGAAAGTTATAGAATATGGTAGTCATATCCCAACCAAAATTATTGCAGGGATCAAAATTCCTAAATCGAAAGAGGAATAGGATGAAAATGACCATAGATTAGTTAAATGTAATGATTTAGCCATATGTTATCTTTATTGTGCATTAAGCAAAAATGAATTCAATAAAGTTATCTTTTGTAAAACGGCTAAAGAAATTTGGGACTTGCTTGAATTAGCCTATGTTGGATCAAGTCATGATAATGAATCAAATAAAAATGAACCCTCTTGTAGAAATGAGATGCATTGTAGTTTTATTAACATTACTAATCATTTGAATGTTATTGGTAGAACTAACTCATCCACCTATAGTGAAGAAAGTGATGAAATGCAAAAGAAGAGTATAGCTCTCCAAGCTTCTACCAAAGAAGCAAGTAACATCAAAGAGTTGGTTAATCATTGTCTCATGGCCAATGAAGATGAGGTAAATTCTAATCATGAATCCTTTGATTTAGAAACTTCCTATAATGAATTAGTTGATGAGCACAATGAATTACTTGATGCGTTTAAAGAGTTACAAGGTGTGCTAGAAAATATGCTTGTAAAATGTGCTTCCTTTAAAAAGGAAAACCATGATATCATTCAATGACATGAAAAAGTTCAAATAGAAAATGACTTTTTGAAAAAGGAAAATCATCATCTTGTGCAAAAATTAGAAAAGATTCAAATTGAAAATGAGTCATTGAAAAATGAAATGAAATGTGTATTTTCTAAAGAATCTTCATCAATTGATCTTATTCCCAAAAATGAGTCTTTAAAGAAAATAATTCATGATCAAAATGACATGTTAGCAAAGCTTACCAAAGAAAAAGACAATTTGAGTACTATACTTAGAAATCAAAGAGATGTCTTTTTCAAAAGTGAGATACAATATGATCCTCACACTAAAGATGCATGTTTGTTAAGAATAAAAAGGCCTTTGAATGATCACTTTGTCAAGAGTGGTACCCAATCCTCTAAATGCAATTATTGTAAAAGATTAGGACATAAGATTCATGATTGTCCATTTAGAAAGAAGTTGAGGTCAAAGAAGATTTGGGTTCCAAAAGGAACTTATGTTCCATTGCCTAACCTATATGGACCCAAGGAAATTTGGGTACCAAAAGAAGAATATGCAACCCTTTCTTATAGGGTTACTTAAGGGCATCAATTAAGGATTATGAAGGAAGCATCACTCTTGGGAACAACTTCAAGGGCAAGGACAAGTGGATTCTCAAGTTGGTGCCTACAGCACAAAAGAAATATTATGCCAAGAATTTCTCAATCACAAAATGGAAAGGATGCATCACATTGAGAAACAACTCCCAAGCTAATGAAGTTAGCACCATGGGTAAAGAATTTCTTTCTTATTAATGTGCTTTTAGATGAAGAATTCAATCGTGAAATTCTAAGCATGACATTCTTAATATGCTACTAGTTGCTAATAGATGTAAAAATGTACATGTTATAGATTTTGATATTTTTGCATGAAAGTAGTTTGTTTTGGCATATGAGTTATGAACATGCTAACACGAAATGATACTCTATCTTCCAAATAATCTTTAGATTAAGTATTCTCAATCTTTGTGAAAGATTTACTTTTTGGAAGATATGCCATCAAAGGAAAGCATACACTATCTCATGAAGACCATTAATGCTATTTCATTTGAACCTTATCAAATCTATCAAAGTAGCGATGTCTAAAACATCATCTATATGCCTTTGTGATCTTAAATGCTTTATCCATTTTATTGTGTCACTTCCATGCATATAGAAAATGAGGTTGTTCATCTTGAAAAGGTTTAGTTGGACTTAACAAAATAAGAAATCAAATAAGTCCCCAACTGAAAATCTCAAGGAACAAAACTCCATGGAAGAGCCATCTCATAAAATCTAAGAGTGAGAGTTTATAATGCCTTCCTAAGAGTGTTTGAATAGTTCACTTCATTATTTTGATCCATCATTGGAGAACATTCTATATGTGCTTGATAAAGATCTGATTCTCTCTTAAAGTTGTAAACTTTTATCTATGTTTCTTTTCATTCACATCATGATAGTTAACGTGTGTCATCATTGGCAACTAGGCTAGAATATCTCTCCAAGTCTTCAACCTTGAAGAAGGAATTGAATGAATGACTTTGTGCACATGTGACTTTGATTAAAGGAACAAAAATGCTATATGTTTTTGCATGAAATGATTTGTATCAAATGCATTTTTAAGTGACTTTAAATTCAAAGGTCTCTAAAAATAAACCACACGGATTTAAATTGCACTATATGTTTAAAATGATCTCTAGCCTATGTGTTTAAAAATAAGCTCCTAGAGCTCCTTTCAAAAGGCTTTGTGGTTTTCTAAAGAATGATGGCTTTTAAACAAACTTAATATCTTCATATATTATAGCTTTTAAAACCATTGCTGAAAATATGTTGATTGCATTTAAATTTTATCCTTGAATCAACATTTATGATTTACGCAAAGATGTTTACCACTAGCATGCGAAATGATTTAACTTAGCATGTTGAGTAAATATGAATTCTTCTAAGGATTAAAACTCCTTAAGTATCATAAAAATAAAATTCATATATCTATTTGACAATTTAGTCTTGGGAATAAGTTTTTCAAATAACAATTTGTTCTAGCTTAGATGACTAATGTGATAATTCAAGTGTAATATGCATTTCTAAAAATCCTTTTCAGCATTCAAGGACAAAGCATATAGAAATTAGATGCCATTTTCTTAGGGATCATGTTTCTAAGGGCAATATTGATCTTATATTTGTGACTACTGAAAAGCAATTAGCTGACATCTTCACAAAACCACTCCAAGAGGAGAGATTCTGTCTACTCAGAAGAGAAATTGGAATGATCACAGAGCAGAATGTCATGCAATGAAGTAGCAGCAGCAGAGCCGGCTCCAATCTAAATAAGAGCCGCCTCTATAGAAAACAAGAGCCGGATCATCTCATTCAAGAGCCGCCTCTCCAACCTGCATCCAAGAAAATCACAAATTCTAACTCTCGGTATCTCTAGAGCCGGATCACAAAATTTCATGAGCCGGCTCCCCAAAACCTGCATCCATGTCCAAACTCTCGGGATCTCTCAAAACTCATCAAGAGCCGGCTCCAAAAATCAAGAGCCGGCTCCTAAAATCAAGAGCCGGCTCCAATTTCCCATGAGCCGGCTCCAATCCATTGTCCCTCATTTTAATACCTCGATAGTAGTTTTTTTTTTTTTAAATAAACCATCTTCATTCTAGAGAGCATTTTGGCTAAGCAACATTTCATCTTTCTTGGGCATCTTCACAAGTAAGTTTCTTTCATCAAATTTCCTTTAAAGTTCTTGTGTTCTAGCTTTTTAGATGACCCTTCAGTGATTAATTTTTGAAATTCATCACTTTTAATCCATCATTCACTAAACCTTGGTACACACTGTAGCTTTTCTCTCTCACATATAAAAGACTCATTCTAATGAGAATTGCTTAATCTATGGTTTCAATTACCTTTTGAAAATTCCATTTTCTAATATTTATGCAGAAACTACCATGTGTCTTTTGTTTAATCTATTAATTCATTATATATAGATCAAATTTTAGAGACATATTGCATAAAGTTTATTATCAAACCCCATCTGTTTTGAATTTATCTTTGAATAAGTTATAAACATGTGTTGTTTATGGTTCATTTGGGCAGTGTGTTGCAACGTTCTATTGAATTTATATACTTTTTTGATTCTAATTGCGTATCTACAGTTTATTGGTATCACTTCTTGCATATATGAACTGAGGTTTTTCAGACTTAAAAATGTTTATATGGACTTGAGATAATGAGAAATCAAATAAGTCCTCTGTTAAGATCCTCAAGGATAAAATCTTCTTTGAAGAGCCATTTCATGAGAAGTAAGAATAGGAATTTATAATGCATTCCTTAAAATTATTGAAGTTTTCATCACTTTAATCAATCATTGGTGAATATTCTATAATGGCTTGCTAGAGAAACCAATTTTTTTGTTATGTTTTTTTTTTTACTTTGCTCTTATACTATGAAAATCTACATCATAGTAGGTATTATAGGTCATTCTTGATAACAATTGGCATAATTATGATTATCCTTAGGCATAATTATTTATTATGATAATCTCATCATGATACTCATCTTAAAATGTTTATGTGAAGATTTTCATAAAAAGTGGCTTGTTTTGGATTATGTGATTTGAATTTGCTAGCATGATTCAACTCTCTATCTTATCACGATATGTCATTGCTTCATTGTTCCATTAGTTGGACAATCATTGAATAATATATGATTGGAGCATGTTCATAGGGGGAGATTATCAATAATCTCTTATGTATAAACATTACATGCTATACTCAGCTTAAAGGACTTACCTTTTTTTGTTAAACATGTCTTAAAATGACTTATTGGTCATTATATTCATTCCTATGAACTTTCATGATTTTGATGATATTTCCCTCTTTCTTGAGGATATCAAATGTGAAGAAATATATTAGGGTAGAAGTAGTCTTGAGTTCTAAAATTTGCCTCTAAAAGGTTGTTTGCCTTTAGATTTATTCTAGTTTATGCTTCATTTTTGTTTCACGTTTGATTATGTATACTTTTGTATATGACATGAACCTTAAATGATGATTCGAACTCATGTTGTCAATGAAATTGGCCTCTTATGGTATAATTGCTTATATGTTTCATCCTAAAACATATTATAGTAACAACTACTATTGCCATTTCTTGATTATCATTACGTCACCATGTCAATTCTCTATACTAAATGATCAATACTAAAAGAAGAAGTCTTGACCTCCCACCTTTTTGAGATGCTAAAGGGGGAGAGAAATGTGATGTGTTAAATGATCTAAAATGATTTATGATATATCAAGTATGCCATTTTATAATGATATATCAAGCATGCCATTTTATAGTGATATATCAAGCATGCCATGTTCAATGAATGCACTTTGATAGGGGGAGCATGTTTCAAATGCTACTCCATTTACTTATGAACACATCAATGTTTTGTCATCATCAAAAAGGGGGAGATTGTTGACCTTAAAGATTTCATCCAATGAGAATCTAGGTATTTTGATGATAACAAACCATTAATGGTGTTTAAGGACTAATGTTTACATTGAGTGTTATATAGATTATTCACATTCAAAGAATGACCTCAACGAAGCACTAAAGATCATTCAAAGTATTCCATTATTCAAGATCACATCAAGGAAAGAAATGGATACAATGAAGACATGAAGTTGCAAGGAACAAAATGCAATGTCCAAAGATAGCTTGAACTTCAATGAGCAAGAAAGCAACTCAAAGGAAGAAAGAAAGCAATACTACCTCAAGCCTAAACGATCATGGACAATGCATGAAGAAAAGGGGTAGATAGGATGGTGAGTGTTTTGGATTCAATGTCAAAGTATTTATGAATCCATTTGAAGCTCATCTCTATAGGATCATGCATATTATCATCATTCACATATTCTTATATCCTTAGTAATAGACTTTGCACTTCATTCATAGATATTATCATATGAAGTCTTTGCTAAGAAAGGGTTAGTTCAAGCTTGTATAAGCTTTGAAAGAACTCACAACTTAAGCTAGAAATGCTAGGACCATGCACATTAATCATAAGATTTACTTTGGTGTCTTGAAAGAAAAGGAAAAGGCATTGAACTTAATATTTCATCTTTAAAGCCTTTGTTGCCATAATTTGGTAAATGACTCTAGGACACAATGCACTTGAAATTTATCATCTCCATATGTCCCTAGACTCATAGAAATAGGTCTCGAACAAAATTGAATCATTCATCAAAGTCCTAGGTGCTAGAAAGATGGATATCTCAAAAGAAGCTATTTTCAGCCTAGAAAATTTCAGACCAGCTTGCACTAAAACTTCTATAACTATTTGTGTAGTTGGAATTTTTACACAAGACCAGTGGCATTGGAAAGATGACTTCGAGCCCTTGAGTTTAGACTCAAATTTAACCTAAATTGGATTTAAAATGACTGAGATATGAGCTTCACAAAATACATGATTCTGCACTGCGAAAATTCTGACCAGGTTGCACTTAAATAGCCATAACTTCTTCTGTGTTTGGAATTTTTTAGCAAGGCCAGTGGATTTAGAAAGCTGACTTCAAGGCAATAAATTTAGACTAAATTTCACCTCATTTGGAGTTTCATGGACTGAGTTATGTCCATTTGAAGTCATGCCATTTTCTGTCAAAATCCAAAACAAGGTGTTGCCTCCATGAAAACTAAAGCAAGCACATTTTATCAATTGGAGCCGCCTCCCATTTTTATTGGAGCCGCCTCTCATTTTTATTGGAGCCGCCTCCCAATTATTGGAGCCGCCTCCCATTTTTATTGGAGCCGCCTCTCATTTTTATAGGAACCGCCTCTTTGCACTCCAGTAGCCAAATTGTGTGTCGTAGAATGCATTTTGTGAATTGGAGCCGCCTCCCAGTTATTGGAGCCGCCTCCCATTTATTGGAGCCTCCTCCAATTTTTTGTAGAGCCGGCTCTTCTAAGATATTTGAATCTACAATGGCACTTTTCTGCATTTAAGTCTTCCAACTACTTCTAACAGACATATTAAGCTACGGCTGTCTATATAAGGAAGGCTCATTTTGCTGAAGCAAAAAAAAAAACCACCATTTTGAGAGACATAATATTACATTTCAAGAGAGCTTTTGTTCTCTCATCTTCTCATCTCTCTCATTCACTCTTATTCTATCTTGAGAGATTCTAGCAAAGATTAAAAGGGCTTTTGCTCTTGCTTTAATCTTCATAGAGTTTTTTGCTCTATTATTCACTTGAGAGATTATAAAAGCTTACATTCTTCACTTATATCATCTTCTCTCATTCATATCATTTATAGAGTTTGAGCTTCACTTATATTCATATATACTCTAGTTGAGAGCTAAAGTTTGTACATCAATCTTTGAGAGATATTTCTTGTGAGCTTGCACTTGTATATCTATCTTGAGAGAGATTCAATCTTGTATTTCAATTACAATCTTTTCTACAAACTTGTAAGGGTTGGTGTGACCCAAAAGAAGCCTAGGAGAAGGGTGTTCTCCTAGCAAGGAAAAGAAGTAAGGTCTTGCTTCATGTAAAGGTTTCCTCTCCACCCGTAAGGAGAAGCTATATTGGATTGGGAAGTCTCAAGAGGGATCTTAAGCCGAGGAGTAGGAGTTTCCGAACCTCGCAAAAATCGCCGTGTTGTTGTTTGCAATTTCTCTTCCCTTATCTCTCTTATAATTATGCTTTAATTGCTTATTCCATATCTTGATCTCATATCTTGATTATTACATAATTACTTAAATTGTTGAATAGAAATTGTATTTCTATATATTGCGAAAATTATCCATTGTTTGGCATTGACTCTATTCACCCCCCCTCTAGAGTCAATTCTTGGGCAACAATTGGTATTAGAGCCTAACTCTAATTAAAGGACTTAATCATCTTAGAGTACGATCATGGCCAACAATGGTAGTATCACCCACTCAGAAGGACAACCCAATGATAAACCTCCTTGTTTTGATGAAAATGATTATATCTATTGGCAAATTATAATGAGGGCATTTCTAAAAAGTATTGATATTGATTTATGGAAAGTTATAGAATATGGTAGTCATATCCCAACCAAAATTATTGAAGGGATCAAAATTCCTAAATCGAAAGAGGAATGGGATGAAAAT
Organism: Cornus florida; assembly: GCF_030987335.1. Lineage (NCBI taxonomy): Eukaryota > Viridiplantae > Streptophyta > Magnoliopsida > Cornales > Cornaceae > Cornus > Cornus florida. Next base: position 72,490,087 of record NW_026775577.1, read on the forward strand.
GACCATAGATTAGTTAAATGTAATGATTTAGCCATATGTTATCTTTCTTGTGCATTAAGCAAAAATGAATTCAATAAAGTTATCTTTTGTAAAACGGCTAAAGAAATTTGGGACTTGCTTGAATTAGCCTATGTTGGATCAAGTCATGATAATGAATCAAATAAAAATGAACCCTCTTGTAGAAATGAGATGCATTGTAGTTTTATTAACATTACTAATCATTTCAATGTTATTGGTAGAACTAACTCATCCACCTATAGTGAAGAAAGTGATGAAATGCAAAAGAAGAGTATAGCTCTCCAAGCTTCTACCAAAGAAGCAAGTAACATCAAAGAGTTGGTTAATCATTGTCTCATGGCCAATGAAGATGAGGTAAATTCTAATCATGAATCCTTTGATTTAGAAACTTCCTATAATGAATTAGTTGATGAGCACAATGAATTACTTGATGCGTTTAAAGAGTTACAAGGTGTGCTAGAAAATATGCTTGTAAAATGTGCTTCATTTAAAAAGGAAAACCATGATATCATTCAAAGACATTAAAAAGTTCAAATAGAAATTGACTTTTTGAAAAAGGAAGATTAGAAAAGATTAGAAAAGATTCAAATAATTCATGATCAAAATGACATGTTAGAAAAGATTCAAATTGAAAATGAGTCATTGAAATATGAAATGAAATGTGTATTTTCTAAAGAATCTTCATCAATTGATCTTATTGCCGAAAATGAGTCTTTAAAGAAAATAATTCATGATCAAAATGACATGTTAGCAAAGCTTACCAAAGAAAAAGACAATTTGAGTACTACACTTAGAAATCAAAGAGATGTCTTTTTCAAAAGTGAGATACAATATGATCCTCACACTAAAGATGCATGTTTGTTAAGAATAAAAAGGCCTTTGAATGATCACTTTGTCAATAGTGGTACCCAATCCTCTAAATGCAATTATTGTAAAAGATTAGGACATAAGATTCATGATTGTCCATTTAGAAAGAAGTTGAGGTCAAAGAAGATTTGGGTTCCAAAAGGAACTTATGTTCCATTGCCTAACCTATATGGACCCAAGAAAATTTGGGTACCAAAAGAAGAATATGCAACCCTTTCTTATAGAGTTACTTAAGGGCATCAATTAAGGATTATGAAGGAAGCAACACTCTTGGGAACAACTTCAAGGGCAAGGACAAGTGGATTCTCAAGTTGGTGCCTACAGCACAAAAGAAATATTATGCCAAGAATTTCTCAATCACAAAATGGAAAGGATGCATCACATTGAGAAACAACTCCCAAGCTAATGAAGTTAGCACCATGGGTAAAGAATTTCTTTCTTATTAATGTGCTTTTATATGAAGAATTCAATCGTGAAATTCTAAGCATGACATTCTTAATATGCTACTAGTTGCTAATAGATGTAAAAATGTACATGTTATAGATTTTGATATTTTTGCATGAAAGTAGTTTGTTTTGGCATATGAGTTATGAACATGCTAACACGAAATGATACTCTATCTTCCAAATAATCTTTAGATTAAGTATTCTCAATCTTTGTGAAAGATTTACTTTTTGGAAGATATGCCATCAAAGGAAAGCATACACTATCTCATGAAGACCATTAATGCTATTTCATTTGAACGTTATCAAATCTATCAAAGTAGCAATGTCTAAAACATCATCTATATGCCTTTGTGATCTTAAATGCTTTATCCATTTTACTGTGTCACTTCCATGCATATAGAAAATGAGGTTGTTCATCTTGAAAAGGTTTAGTTGGACTTAACCAAATAAGAAATCAAATAAGTCCCCAATTGAAAATCTCAAGGAACAAAACTCCATGGAAGAGCCATCTCATAAAATCTAGGAGTGAGAGTTTATAATGCCTTCCTAAGATTGTTTGAATAGTTCACTTCATTATTTTGATCCATCATTGGAGAACATTCTATATGTGCTTGATAAAGTTCTGATTCTCTCTTAAAGTTGTAAACTTTTATCTATGTTTCTTTTCATTAACATCATGATAGTTAACGTGTGTCATCATTGGCAACTAGGCTAGAATATCTCTCCAAGTCTTCAACCATGAAGAAGGAATTGAATGAATGACTTTGCGCACATGTGACTTTGATTAAAGGAACAAAAATCCTATATGTTTTTGCATGAAATGATTGTATCAAATGCATTTTTAAGTGACTTTAAATTCAAAGGTCTCAAAAAATAAACCACACGGATTTAAATTGCACTATATGTTTAAAATGATCTCTAGCCTATGTGTTTATAAATAAGCTCCTAAAGCTCCTTTCAAAAGGCTTTGTGATTTTCTAAAGAATGATGGCTTTTGAACAAACTTAATATCTTCATATATTATAGCTTTCAAAACCATTGCTGAAAATATGTTGATTGCATTTAAATTTTATCCTTGAATCAACATTCATGATTTACGCAAAGATGTTTACCACTAGTATGCGAAATGATTTAACTTAGCATCTTGAGTAAACATGAATTCTTCTAAGGATTAAAACTCTTTAAGTATCATAAAAATAAAATTCATATATCTATTTGACAATTTAGTCTTGGGAATAAGTTTTTCAAATAACAATTTGTTCTAGCTTAGATGACTAATGTGATAATTCAAGTGTAATATGCATTTCTAAAAATCCTTTTCAGCATTCAAGGACAAAGCATATAGAAATTATATACCATTTTCTTAGGGATCATGTTTCTATGGGCAATATTGATCTTATATTTGTGACTACTGAAAAACAATTAGCTGACATCTTCACAAAACCACTCCAAGAGGAGAGATTCTGTCTACTCAGAAGAGAAATTGGAATGATCACAGAGCAGAATGTCATGCAGTGAAGTAGCAGCAGCAGAGCCGGCTCCAATCTAAATAAGAGCCGCCTCTATAGAAAACAAGAGCCGGATCATCTCATTCAAGAGCCGCCTCTCCAACCTGCATCCAAGAAAATCACAAATTCTAACTCTCGGTATCTCTAGAGCCGGATCACAAAATTTCATGTGCCGGCTCCCCAAAACCTGCATCCATTTCCAAACTCTCGGGATCTCTCAAAACTCATCAAGAGCCGGCTCCAAAAATCAAGAGCCGGCTCCAAAAAGCTCTTGAGCCGGCTCCAATTTCCCATGAGCCGGCTCCAATCCATTGTCCCTCATTTTAATACCTCGATAGTAGTTTTTTTTTTTAAATAAACCATCTTCATTCTAGGGAGCATTTTGGCTAAGCAACATTTCATCTTTCTTGGGCATCTTCACAAGTAAGTTTCTTTCATCAAATTTCCTTTAAAGTTCTTGTCTTCTAGCTTTTTAGATGACCCTTCAGTGATTAATTTTTGAAATTCATCACTTTTAATCCATCATTCACTAAACCTTGGTACACACTGTAGCTTTTCTCTCTCACATGTAAAAGACTCATTCTAATGAGAATTGCTTAATCTATGGTTTCAATTACCTTTTGAAAATTCCATTTTCTAGTATTTATGCAGAAACTGCCATGTGTCTTTTGTTTAATCTATTAATTCATTATATATAGATCAAATTTTAGAGACATATTGCATAAAGTTTATTATCAAACCCCATCTGTTTTGAATTTATCTTTGAATAAGTTATAAACATGTGTTGTTTATGGTTCATTTGGGCAGTGTGTTGCAACGTTCTATTGAATTTATATACTTTTGTGATTCTAATTGCGTATCTACAGTTTATTGGTATCACTTCTTGCATATATGAAATGAGGTTTTTCAGACTTAAAAATGTTTATATGGACTTGAGATAATGAGAAATCAAATAAGTCCTCTGTTAAGATCCTCAAGGATAAAATCTTCTTTGAAGAGCCATTTCATGAGAAGTAAGAATAGGAATTTATAATGCATTCCTTAAAATTGTTGAAGTTTTCATCACTTTAATCAATCATTGGTGAATATTTTATAATGGCTTGCTAGAGAAACCAATTTTTTTGTTATGTTTTTTTTTTTTTTACTTTGCTCTTATACTATGAAAATCTACATCATAGTAGGTATTATAGGTCATTCTTGATAACAATTGGCATAATTATGATTATCCTTAGGCATAATTATTTATTATGATAATCTCATCATGATACTCATCTTAAAATGTTTATATGAAGATTTTCATAAAAAGTGGCTTGTTTTGGAGTATGTGATTTGAATTTGCTAGCATGATTCAACTCTCTATTTTATCACGTTATGTCATTGCTTCATTGTTCCACTAGTTGGACAATCATTGAATAATATATGATGGGAGCATGTTCATAGGGGGAGATTATCAATAATCTCTTATGTATAAACATTACGTGCTATACTCAGCTTAAAGGACTTACCTTTTTTTGTTAAACATGTCTTAAAATGACTTATTGGTCATTATATTCACTCCTATGAACTTTCATGATTTTGATGATATTTCCCTCTTTCTTGAGGATATCAAATGTGAAGAAATATATTAGGGTAGAAGTAGTCTTGATTTCTAAAATTTGCCTCTAAAAGGTTGTTTGCCTTTAGGCTTATTCTAGTTTATGCTTCATTTTTGTTTCACGTTTGATTATGTATACTTTTGTATATGACATGAACCTTAAATGATGATTCGAACTCATGTTGTCAATGAAATTGGCCTCCTATGATATAATTGCTTATATGTTTCATCTTAAAACATATTATAGTAACAACTACTATTACCATTTCTTGATTATCGTTACGTCACCATGTCAATTCTCTCTACTAAATGATCAATACTAAAAGAAGATGTCTTGACCTCCCACCTTTTTGAGATGCCAAAGGGGGAGAGAAATGTGATGTGTTAAATGATCTACAATGATTTATGATATATCAAGTATGCCATTTTATAATGATATATCAAGCATGCCATTTTATAGTGATATATCAAGCATGCCATGTTCAATGAATGCACTTTGATATGGGGAGCATGTTTCAAATGCTACTCCATTTACTTATGAACACATCAATGTTTTGTCATCTTCAAAAAGGGGGAGATTGTTGACCTTAAAAATTTCATCCAATGACAATCTAGGTGTTTTGATGATAACAAACCATTAATGGTGTTTAAGAACTAATGTTTACATTGAGTGTTATATAGATTATTCACATTCAAAGAATGACCTCAATGAAGCACTAAAGATCATTCAAAGTATTCCGTTATTCAAGATCACATCAAGGAAAGAAATGGATACAATGAAGACATGAAGTTGCAAGGAACAAAATGCAATGTCCAAAGATAGCTTGAACTTCAATGAGCAAGAAAGCAACTCAAAGGAAGAAAGAAAGCAATACTACCTCAAGCCTAAACGATCATGGACAATGCATGAAGAAAAGGGGTAGATAGGATGGTGAGTGTTTTGGATTCAATGTCAAAGTATTTATGAACCCATTTGAAGCTCATCTCTATAGGATCATGCACATTATCATCATTCACATATTCCTATATCCTTAGTAATAGACTTTGCACTTCATTCATAGATATTGTCATATGAAGTCTTTGCTAAGAAAGGGTTAGTTCAAGCTTGTATAAGCTTTGAAAGAACTCACAACTTAAGCTAGAAATGCTAGGACCATGCACATTAATTATAAGATTTACTTTGGTGTCTAGAAAGAAAAGGAAAAGGCATTGAACTTAATATTTAATCTTTAAAGCCTTTGTTGCCATAATTTGGTAAATGACTCTAGGACACAATGCACTTAAAATTTATCATCTCCATATGTCCCTAGACTCTTAGAAATTGGTCTTGAACAAAATTGAATCATTCATCAAAGTCCTAGGTGCTAGAAAGATGGATATCTCAAAAGAAGCTATTTTCAGCCTAGAAAATTTCAGACCAGCTTGCACTAAAACTTCTATAACTATTTGTGTAGTTTGAATTTTTACACAAGGCTAGTGGCATTGGAAATCTGACTTCGAGCCCTTGAGTTTAGACTCAAATTTAACCTAAATTGGATTAAAAAGGACTGAGATATGAGCTTCACAAAATATATGATTCTGCTCTGCGAAAATTCTTACCAGGTTGCACTTAAATAGCCATAACTTCTTCTGTGTTTGGAATTTTTGAGCAAGGCCAGTGGATTTAGAAAGCTGACTTCAAGACAATAAATTTAGACTTAAATTTCACCTCATTTCGAGTTTCATGGACTAAGTTATGTCCATTTGAAGTCATGCCATTTTCTGTCAAAATCCAAAACAAGGTGTTGCCTCCATGAAAACTAAAGCAAGCACATTTTATCAATTGGAGCCGCCTCCCATTTTTATTGGAGCTGCCTCTCATTTTTATTGCAGCCGCCTCCCAATTATTGGAGCCGCCTCCCATTTTTATTGGAGCCGCCTCTCATTTTTATAGGAGCCGCCTCTTTGCACTCCAGTAGCCAAATTGTGTGTCGTAGAATGCATTTTGTGAATTGGAGCCGCCTCCCAGTTATTGGAGCCGCCTCCCATTTATTGGAGCCTCCTCCAATTTTTTGTAGAGCCGGCTCTTTTAAGATATTTGAATCTACAACGGCACTTTTCTGCATTTAAGTCTTCAAACTACTTCTAACAGACATATTAAGCTACGGCTGTCTATATAAGGAAGGCTCATTTTGCTGAAGCAAAAAAAAAAAACCACCATTTTGAGAGACATAATATTACATTTCAAGAGAGCTTTTGTTCTCTCATCTTCTCATATCTCTCATTCACTCTTATTCTATCTTGAGAGATTCTAGCAAAGATTAAAAGGGCTTTTGCTCTTGCTTTAAACTTCATAGAGTTTTTTGCTCTATTATTCACTTGAGAGATTATAAAAGCTTACATTCTTCACTTATATCATCTTCTCTCATTCATATCATTTACAGAGTTTGAGGTTCACTTATATTCATATATACTCTAGTTGAGAGCTAAAGTTTGTACATCAATCTTTGAGAGATATTTCTTGTGAGCTTGCACTTGTATATCTATCTTGAGAGAGATTCAATCTTGTATTTCAATTACAATCTTTTCTACAAACTTGTAAGGGTTGGTGTGACCCAAAAGAAGCCTAGGAGAAGGGTGTTCTCCTAGCAAGGAAAAGAAGCAAGGTCTTGCTTCATGTAAAGGTTTGCTCTCCACCCGCAAGGAGAAGCTATATTGGATTGGGAAGTCTCAAGAGGGATCTTGAGCCGAGGAGTAGGAGTTTCCGAACCTCGCAAAAATCGCCGTGTTGTTGTTTGCAATTTCTCTTCCCTTATCTCTCTTATAATTATGCTTTAATTGCTTATTCCATATCTTGATCTCATATCTTGATTATTACATAATTACTTAAATTGTTGAATAGAAATTGTATTTCTATATATTGCGAAAATTATCCATTGTTTGGCATTGACTCTATTCACCCCCCCTCTAGAGTCAATTCTTGGGCAACAATTGGTATCAGAGCCTAACTCTAATTAAAGGACTTAATCGTCTTAGAGTACGATCATGGCCAACAATGGTAGTATCACCCACTCAGAAGGACAACCCAATGATAAACCTCCTTGTTTTGATGAAAATGATTATATCTATTGGAAAATTATAATGAGGGCATTTCTAAAAAGTATTGATATTGATTTATGGAAAGTTATAGAATATGGTAGTCATACCCCAACCAAAATTATTGAAGGGATCAAAATTCCTAAATCGAAAGAGGAATGGGATGAAAATGACCATAGATTAGTTAAATGTAATGATTTAGCCATATGTTATCTTTATTGTGCATTAAGCAAAAATGAATTCAATAAAGTTATCTTTTGTAAAACGGCTAAAGAAATTTGGGACTTGCTTGAATTAGCCTATGTTGGATCAAGTCATGATAATGAATCAAATAAAAATGAACCCTCTTGTAGAAATGAGATGCATTGTAGTTTTATTAACATTACTAATCATTTGAATGTTATTGGTAGAACTAACTCATCCACCTATAGTGAAGAAAGTGATGAAATGCAAAAGAAGAGTATAGCTCTCCAAGCTTCTACCAAAGAAGCAAGTAACATCAAAGAGTTGGTTAATAATTGTCTCATGGCCAATGAAGATGAGGTAAATTCTAATCATGAATCCTTTGATTTAGAAACTTCCTATAATGAATTAGTTGATGAGCACAATGAATTACTTGATGCGTTTAAAGAGTTACAAGGTGTGCTAGAAAATATGCTTGTAAAATGTGCTTCCTTTAAAAAGGAAAACCATGATATCATTCAAAGACATGAAAAAGTTCAAATAGAAAATGACTTTTTGAAAAAGGAAAATCATCATCTTGTGCAAAAATTAGAAAAGATTCAAATTGAAAATGAGTCATTGAAAAATGAAATGAAATGTGTATTTTCTAAAGAATCTTCATCAATTGATCTTATTCCCGAAAATGACTCTTTAAAGAAAATAATTCATGATCAAAATGACATGTTAGCAAAGCTTACCAAAGAAAAAGACAATTTGAGTACTATACTTAGAAATCAAAGAGATGTCTTTTTCAAAAGTGAGATACAATATGATCCTCACACTAAAGATGCATGTTTGTTAAGAATAAAAAGGCCTTTGAATGATCACTTTGTCAAGAGTGGTACCCAATCCTCTAAATGCAATTATTGTAAAAGATTAGGACATAAGATTCATGATTGTCCATTTAGAAAGAAGTTGAGGTCAAAGAAGATTTGGGTTCCAAAAGGAACTTATGTTCCATTGCCTAACCTATATGGACCCAAGAAAATTTGGGTACCAAAAGAAGAATATGCAACCCTTTCTTATAGGGTTACTTAAGGGCATCAATTAAGGATTATGAAGGAAGCATCACTCTTGGGAACAACTTCAAGGGCAAGGACAAGTGGATTCTCAAGTTGGTGCCTACAGCACAAAAGAAATATTATGCCAAGAATTTCTCAATCACAAAATGGAAAGGATGCATCACATTGAGAAACAACTCCCAAGCTAATGAAGTTAGCACCATGGGTAAAGAATTTCTTTCTTATTAATGTGCTTTTATATGAAGAATTCAATCGTGAAATTCTAAGCATGACATTCTTAATATGCTACTAGTTGCTAATAGATGTAAAAATGTACATGTTATAGATTTTGATATTTTTGCATGAAAGTAGTTTGTTTTGGCATATGAGTTATGAACATGCTAACACAAAATGATACTCTATCATCCAAATAATCTTTAGATTAAGTATTCTCATTCTTTGTGAAAGATTTACTTTTTGGAAGATATGCCATCAAAGGAAAGCATACACTATCTCATGAAGACCATTAATGCTATTTCATTTGAACTTTATCAAATCTATCAAAGTAGCAATGTCTAAAACATCATCTATATGCCTTTGTGATCTTAAATGCTTTATCCATTTTATTCTGTCACTTCCATGCATATAGAAAATGAGGTTGTTCATCTTGAAAAGGTTTAGTTGGACTTAACAAAATAAGAAATCAAATAAGTCCCCAATTGAAAATCTCAAGGAACAAAACTCCATGGAAGAGCCATCTCATAAAATCTAAGAGTGAGAGTTTGTAACGCCTTCCTAAGAGTGTTTGAATAGTTCAGTTCATTATTTTGATCCATCATTGGAGAACATTCTATATGTGCTTGATAAAGATCTGATTCTCTCTTAAAGTTGTAAACTTTTATCTATGTTTCTTTTCATTCACATCATGATAGTTAACGTGTGTCATCATTGGCAACTAGGCTAGAATATCTCTCCAAGTCTTCAACCTTGAAGAAGGAATTGAATGAATGACTTTGTGCACATGTGACTTTGATTAAAGGAACAAAAATGCTATATGTTTTTGCATGAAATGATTTGTATCAAATGCATTTTTAAGTGACTTTAAATTCAAAGGTCTCTAAAAATAAACCACACGGATTTAAATTGCACTATATGTTTAAAATGATCTCTAGCCTATGTGTTTAAAAATAAGCTCCTAGAGCTCCTTTCAAAAGGCTTTGTGGTTTTCTAAAGAATGATGGCTTTTGAACAAACTTAATATCTTCATATATTATAGCTTTCAAAACCATTGCTGAAAATATGTTGATTGCATTTAAATTTTATCCTTGAATCAACATTCATGATTTACGCAAAAATGTTTACCACTAGCATGTGAAATGATTTAACTTAGCATGTTGAGTAAACATGAATTCTTCTAAGGATTAAAACTCCTTAAGTATCATAAAAATAAAATTCATATATCTATTTGACAATTTAGTCTTGGGAATAAGTTTTTCAAATAACAATTTGTTCTAGCTTAGATGACTAATGTGATAATTCAAGTGTAAAATGCATTTCTAAAAATCCTTTTCAGCATTCAAGGACAAAGCATATAGAAATTAGATACCATTTTCTTAGGGATCATGTTTCTAAGGGCAATATTGATCTTATATTTGTGACTACTGAAAAGCAATTAGCTGACATCTTCACAAAACCACTCCAAAAGGAGAGATTCTGTCTACTCAGAAGAGAAATTGGAATGATCACAGAGCAGAATGTCATGCAGTGAAGTAGCAGCAGCAGAGCCGGCTCCAATCTAAATAAGAGCCGCCTCTATAGAAAACAAGAGCCGGATCATCTCATTCAAGAGCCGCCTCTCCAACCTGCATCCAAGAAAATCACAAATTCTAACTCTCGGTATCTCTAGAGCCGGATCACAAAATTTCATGAGCCGGCTCCCCAAAACCTGCATCCATGTCCAAACTCTCGGGATCTCTCAAAACTCATCAAGAGCCGGCTCCAAAAATCAAGACCCGGCTCCAATCCATTGTCCCTCATTTTAATACCTCGATAGTAGTTTTTTTTTTTTTTAAATAAACCATCTTCATTCTAGAGAGCATTTTGGCTAAGCAACATTTCATCTTTCTTGGGCATCTTCACAAGTAAGTTTCTTTCATCAAATTTCCTTTAAAGTTCTTGTGTTCTAGCTTTTTAGATGACCCTTCAGTGATTAATTTTTGAAATTCATCACTTTTAATCCATCATTCACTAAACCTTGGTACACACTGTAGCTTTTCTCTCTCACATGTAAAAGACTCATTCTAATGAGAATTGCTTAATCTATGGTTTCAATTACCTTTTGAAAATTCCATTTTCTAGTATTTATGCAGAAACTACCATGTGTCTTTTGTTTAATCTATTAATTCATTATATATAGATCAAATTTTAGAGACATATTGCATAAAGTTTATTATCAAACCCCATATGTTTTGAATTTATCTTGGAATAAGTTATAAACATGTGTTGTTTATGGTTCATTTAGGCAGTGTGTTGCAACGTTCTATTAAATTTATATACTTTTGTGATTCTAATTGCGTATCTACAGTTTATTGGTATCACTTCTTGCATATATGAAATGAGGTTTTTCAGACTTAAAAATGTTTATATGGACTTGAGATAATGAGAAATCAAATAAGTCCTCTGTTAAGATCCTCAAGGATAAAATCTTCTTTGAAGAGCCATTTCATGAGAAGTAAGAATAGGAATTTATAATGCATTCCTTAAAATTGTTGAAGTTTTCATCACTTTAATCAATCATTGGTGAATATTCTATAATGGCTTGCTAGAGAAACCAATTTTTTTGTTATGTTTTTTTTTTTACTTTGCTCTTATACTATGAAAATCTACATCATAGTAGGTATTATAGGTCATTCTTGATAACAATTGGCATAATTATGATTATCCTTAGGCATAATTATTTATTATGATAATCTCATCATGATACTCATCTTAAAATGTTTATATGAAGATTTTCATAAAAAGTGGCTTGTTTTGGATTATGTGATTTGAATTTACTAGCATGATTCAACTCTCTATCTTATCACGTTATGTCATTGCTTCATTGTTCCATTAGTTGGACAATCATTGAATAATATATGATGGGAGCATGTTCATAGGGGGAGATTATCAATAATCTCTTATGTATAAACATTACATGCTATACTCAGCTTAAAGGACTTACCTTTTTTTGTTAAACATGTCTTAAAATGACTTATTGGTCATTATATTCATTCCTATGAACTTTCATGATTTTAATGATATTTTCCTCTTTCTTGAGGATATCAAATGTGAAGAAATATATTAGGGTAGAAGTAGCCTTGAGTTCTAAAATTTGCCTCTAAAAGGTTGTTTACCTTTAGGCTTATTCTAGTTTATGCTTCATTTTTGTTTCACGTTTGATTATGTATACTTTTGTATATGACATGAACCTTAAATGATGATTCGAACTCATGTTGTCAATGAAATTGGCCTCTTATGATATAATTGCTTATATGTTTCATCCTAAAACATATTACAGTAACAACTACTATTGCCATTTCTTGATTATCATTACGTCACCATGTCAATTCTCTGTACTAAATGATCAATACTAAAAGAAGATGTCTTGACCTCCCACCTTTTTGAGATGCCAAAGGGGGAGAGAAATGTGATGTGTTAAATGATCTAAAATGATTTATGATATATCAAGTATGCCATTTTAAAATGATATATCAAGCATGCCATTTTATAGTGATATATCAAGCATGCCATGTTCAATGAATGCACTTTGATAGGGGGAGCATGTTTCAAATGCTACTCCATTTACTTATGAACACATCAATGTCTTGTCATCATCAAAAAGGGGGAGATTGTTGACCTTAAAGATTTCATCCAATGACAATCTAGGTGTTTTGATGATAACAAACCATTAATGGTGATTAAGGACTAATGTTTACATTGAGTGTTTTATAGATTATTCACATTCAAAGAATGACCTCAATGAAGCACTAAAGATCATTTAAAGTATTCCATTATTCAAGATCACATCAAGGAAAGAAATGGATACAATGAAGACATGAAGTTGCAAGGAACAAAATGCAATGTCCAATGATAGCTTGAACTTCAATGAGCAAGAAAGCAACTCAAAGGAAGAAAGAAATCAATACTACCTCAAGCCTAAACGATCATGGACAATGCATGAAGAAAAGGGGTAGATAGGAGGGTGAGTGTTTTGGATTCAATGTCAAAGTATTTATGAATCCATTTGAAGCTCATCTCTATAGGATCATGCATATTATCATCATTCACATATTCCTATATCCTTAGTAATAGACTTTGCACTTCATTCATAGATATTATCAAATGAAGTCTTTGCTAAGAAAGGGTTAGTTCAAGCTTGTATAAGCTTTGAAAGAACTCACAACTTAAGCTAGAAATGCTAGGACCATGCACATTAATCATAAGATTTACTTTGGTGTCTAGAAAGAAAAGGAAAAGGCATTGAACTTAATATTTCATCTTTAAAGCCTTTGTTGCCATATTTTGGTAAATGACTCTAGGACACAATGCACTTGAAATTTATCATCTCCATATTTCCCTAGACTCTTAGAAATAGGTCTTGAATAAAATTCAATCATTCATCAAAGTCCTAGGTGCTAGAAAGATGGATATCTCAAAAGAAGCTATTTTCAGCCTAGAAAATTTCAGACCAGCTTGCACTAAAACTGCTATAACTATTTGTGTAGTTGGAATTTTTAGACAAGGCCAGTGGTATTGGAAAGCTGACTTCGAGCCCTTGAGTGTAGACTCAAATTTAACCTAAATTGGATTAAAAATGACTGAGATATGAGCTTCACAAAATACATGATTCTGCCCTGCGAAAATTCTGACCAGGTTGCACTTAAATTGCCATAACTTCTTCTGTGTTTGGAATTTTTGAGCAAGGCCAGTGGATTTAGAAATCTGACTTCAAGACAATAAATTTAGACTTAAATTTCACCTCATTTTGAGTTTCATGGACTGAGTTATTTCCATTTGAAGTCATGCCATTTTCTGTCAAAATCCAAAACAAGGTGTTGCCTCCATGAAAACTAAAGCAAGCACATTTTATCAATTGGAGCCGCCTCCCATTTTTATTGGAGCCGCCTCTCATTTTTATTGGAGCCGCCTCCCAATTATTGGAGCCGCCTCCCATTTTTATTGGAGCCACCTCTCATTTTTATAGGAGCCGCCTCTTTGCACTCCAGTAGCCAAATTGTGTGTCGTAGAATGCATTTTGTGAATTGGAGCCGCCTCCCAGTTATTGGAGCTGCCTCCCATTTATTGGAGCCTCCTCCAATTTTTTGTAGAGCCGGCTCTTCTAAGATATTTGAATCTACAACGGCACTTTTCTGCATTTAAGTCTTCCAACTACTTCTAACAGACATATTAAGCTACGGCTGTCTATATAAGGAAGGCTCATTTTGCTGAAGCAAAAAAAAAACCACCATTTTGAGAGACATAATATTACATTTCAAGAGAGCTTTTGTTCTCTCTTCTTCTCATCTCTCTCATTCACTCTTATTCTATCTTGAGAGATTCTAGCAAAGATTAAAAGGGCTTTTGCTCTTGCTTTAATCTTCATAGAGTTTTTTGCTCTATTATTCACTTGAGAGATTATAAAAGCTTACATTCTTCACTTATATCATCTTCTCTCATTGATATCATTTATAGAGTTTGAGCTTCTCTTATATTCATATATACTCTAGTTGAGAGCTAAAGTTTGTACATCAATCTTTGAGAGATATTTCTTATGAGCTTGCACTTGTATATCTATCTTGAGAGAGATTCAATCTTGTATTTCAATTACAATCTTTTCTACAAACTTGTAAGGGTTGGTGTGACCCAAAAGAAGCCTAGGAGAAGGGTGTTCTCCTAGCAAGGAAAAGAAGCAAGGTCTTGCTTCATGTAAAGGTTTGCTCTCCACCCGCAAGGAGAAGCTATATTGGATTGGGAAGTCTCAAGAGGGATCTTGAGCCGAGGAGTAGGAGTTTCCGAACCTCGCAAAAATCGTCGTGTTGTTGTTTGCAATTTCTCTTCCCTTATCTCTCTTATAATTATGCTTTAATTGCTTATTCCAAATCTTGATCTCATATCTTGATTATTACATAATTACTTAAATTGTTGAATAGAAATTGTATTTCTATATATTGTGAAAATTATCCATTGTTTGGCATTGACTCTATTCACCCCCCCTCTAGAGTCAATTCTTGGGCAATAATTGGTATCAGAGCCTAACTCTAATTAAAGGACTTAATCGTCTTAGAGTTCGATCATGGCCAACAATGGTAGTATCACCCACTCAGAAGGACAACACAATGATAAACCTCCTTGTTTTGATGAAAATGATTATATCTATTGGAAAATTATAATGAGGGCATTTCTAAAAAGTATTGATATTGATTTATGGAAAGTTATAGATTATGGTAGTCATATCCCAACCAAAATTATTGAAGGGATCAAAATTCCTAAATCGAAAGAGGAATGGGATGAAAATGACCATAGATTAGTTAAATGTAATGATTTAATAAAGTTATCTTTTGTAAAACGGCTAAAGAAATTTGGGACTTGCTTGAATTAGCCTATGTTAGATCAAGTCATGGTAATGAATCAAATAAAAATGAACCCTCTTGTAGAAATGAGATGCATTGTAGTTTTATTAACATTACTAATCATTTGAATGTTATTGGTAGAACTAACACATCCACCTATAGTGAAGAAAGTGATGAAATGCAAAAGAAGAGTATAGCACTCCAAGCTTCTTCCAAAGAAGCAAGTAACATCAAAGAGTTGGTTAATCATTGTCTCATGGCCAATGAAGATGAGGAAAATTCTAATCATGAATCATTTGATTTAGAAACTTCCTATAATGAATTAGTTGATGAGCACAATGAATTACTTGATGCGTTTAAAGAGTTACAAGGTGTGCTAGAAAATATGCTTGTAAAATGTGCTTCCTTTAAAAAGGAAAACCATGATATCATTGAAAGACATGAAAAAGTTCAAATAGAAAATGACTTTTTGAAAATGGAAAATCATCATCTTGTGCAAAAATTACAAAAGATTCAAATTCAAAATGAGTCATTGAAAAATGAAATGAAATGTGTATTTTCTAAAGAATCTTCATCAATTGATCTTATTCCCGAAAATGAGTCTTTAAAGAAAATAATTCATGATCAAAATGACATGTTAGCAAAGCTTACCAAAGAAAAAGACAATTTGAGTACTATACTTAGAAATCAAAGAGTTGTCTTTTTCAAAAGTGAGATACAATATGATCCTCACACTAAAGATGCATGTTTGTTAAGAATAAAAAGGCCTTTGAATGATCACTTTGTCAAGAGTGGTACCCAATCCTCTAAATGGAATTATTGTAAAAGATTAGGACATAAGATTCATGATTGTCCATTTAGAAAGAAGTTGAGGTCAAAGAAGATTTGGGTTCCAAAAGGAACTTATGTTCCATTGCCTAACCTATATGGACCCAAGAAAATTTGGGTACCAAAAGAAGAATATGCAACCCTTTCTTATAGAGTTACTTAAGGGCATCAATTAAGGATTATGAAGGAAGCATCACTCTTGGGAACAACTTCAAGGGCAAGGACAAGTGGACTCTCAAGTTGGTGCCTACAGCACAAAAGAAATATTATGCCAAGAATTTCTCAATCACAAAATGGAAAGGATGCATCACATTGAGAAACAACTCCCAAGCTAATGAAGTTAGCACCATGGGTAAAGAATTTCTTTCTTATTAATGTGCTTTTATATGAAGAATTCAATCGTGAAATTCTAAGCATGACATTCTTAATATGCTACTAGTTGCTAATAGATGTAAAAATGTACATGTTATAGATTTTGATATTTTTGCATGAAAGTAGTTTGTTTTGGCATATGAGTTATGAACATGCTAACACGAAATGATACTCTATCTTCCAAATAATCTTTAGATTAAGTATTCTCAATCTTTGTGAAAGATTTACTTTTTGGAAGATATGCCATCAAAGGAAAGCATACACTATCTCATGAAGACCATTAATGCTATTTCATTTGAACCTTATCAAATCTATCAAAGTAGCAATGTCTAAAACATCATCTATATGCATTTGTGATCTTAAATGCTTTATCCATTTTATTGTGTCACTTCCATGCATATAGAAAATGAGGTTGTTCATCTTGAAAAGGTTTAGTTGGACTTAACAAAATAAGAAATCAAATAAGTCCCCAATTGAAAATCTCAAGGAACAAAACTCCATGGAAGAGCCATCTCATAAAATCTAAGAGTGAGAGTTTATAATGCCTTCCTAAGAGTATTTGAATAGTTCACTTCATTATTTTGATCCATCATTGGAGAACATTCTATATGTGCTTGATAAAGATCTGATTCTCTCTTAAAGTTGTAAAATTTTATCTATGTTTCTTTTCATTCACATCATGATAGTTAACGTGTGTCATCATTGGCAACTAGGCTAGAATATCTCTCCAAGTCTTCAACCTTGAAGAAGGAATTGAATGAATGACTTTGTGCACATGTGACTTTGATTAAAGGAACAAAAATGCTATATGTTTTTGCATGAAATGATTTGTATCAAATGCATTTTTAAGTGACTTTAAATTCAAAGGTCTCTAAAAATAAACCACACGGATTTAAATTGCACTATATGTTTAAAATGATCTCTAGCCTATGTGTTTAAAAATAAGCTCCTAGAGCTCCTTTCAAAAGGCTTTGTGGTTTTCTAAAGAATGATGGCTTTTGAACAAACTTAATATCTTTATATATTATAGCTTTCAAAACCATTGCTAAAAATATGTTGATTGCATTTAAATTTTATCCTTGAATCAACATTCATGATTTATGCAAAGATGTTTACCACTAGCATGCGAAATGATTTAAGTTAGCATGTTGAGTAAACATGAATTCTTCTAAGGATTAAAACTCCTTAAGTATCATAAAAATAAAATTCATATATCTATTTGACAATTTAGTCTTGGGAATAAGTTTTTCAAATAACAATTTGTTCTAGCTTAGATGACTAATGTGATAATTCAAGTGTAATATGCATTTCTAAAAATCCTTTTCAGCATTCAAGGACAAATCATATAGAAATTAGATACCATTTTCTTAGGGATCATGTTTCTAAGGGCAATATTAATCTTATATTTGTGACTATTGAAAAGCAATTAGCTGACATCTTCACCAAACCACTCCAAGAGGAGAGATTCTGTCTACTCAGAAGAGAAATTGGAATGATCATAGAGCAGAATGTCATGCAGTGAAGTAGCAGCAGCAGAGCCGGCTCCAATCTAAATAAGAGCCGCCTCTATAGAAAACAAGAGCCGGATCATCTCATTCAAGAGCCGCCTCTCCAACCTGCATCCAAGAAAATCACAAATTCTAACTCTCGGTATCTCTAGAGCCGGATCACAAAATTTCATGAGCCGGCTCCCCAAAACCTACATCCATGTCCAAACTCTCGGGATCTCTCAAAACTCATCAAGAGCCGGCTCCAAAAATCAAGAGCCGGCTCCAAAAAGCTCTTGAGCCGGGTCCAATTTCCCATGAGCCGGCTCCAATCCATTGTCCCTCATTTTAATACCTCGATAGTAGTTTTTTTTTTTTTAAATAAACCATCTTCATTCTAGAGAGCATTTTGGCTAAGCAACATTTCATCTTTCTTGGGCATCTTCACAAGTAAGTTTCTTTCATCAAATTTCCTTTAAAGTTCTTGTGTTCTAGCTTTTTAGATGAACCTTCAGTGATTAATTTTTGAAATTCATCACTTTTAATCCATCATTCACTAAACCTTGGTACACACTGTAGCTTTTCTCTCTCACATGTAAAAGACTCATTCTAAGGAGAATTGCTTAATCTATGGTTTCAATTACCTTTTGAAAATTCCATTTTCTAGTATTTATGCAGAAACTACCATGTGTCTTTTGTTTAATCTATTAATTCATTATATATAGATCAAATTTTAGAGACATATTGCATAAAGTTTATTATCAAACCCCATCTGTTTTGAATTTATCTTTGAATAAGTTATAAACATGTGTTGTTTATGGTTCATTTGGGCAGTGTGTTGCAACGTTCTATTGAATTTATATACTTTTGTGATTCTAATTGCGTATCTACAGTTTATTGGTATCACTTCTTGCATATATGAAATGAGGTTTTTCAGACTTAAAAATGTTTATATGGACTTGAGATAATGAGAAATCAAATAAGTCCTCTGTTAAGATCCTCAAGGATAAAATCTTCTTTGAAGAGCCATTTCATGAGAAGTAAGAATAGGAATTTATAATGCATTCCTTAAAATTGTTGAAGTTTTCATCACTTTAATCAATCATTGGTGAATATTCTATAATGGCTTGCTAGAGAAACCAATTTTTTTGTTATGTTTTTTTTTTTACTTTGCTCTTATACTATGAAAATCTACATCATAGTAGGTATTATGGGTCATTCTTGATAACAATTGGCATAATTATGATTATCCTTAGGCATAATTATTTATTATGATAATCTCATCATGATACTCATCTTAAAATGTTTATATGAAGATTTTCATAAAAAGTGGCTTGTTTTGGATTATGTGATTTGAATTTGCTAGCATGATTTAACTCTCTATCTTATCACGTTATGTCATTGCTTCATTGTTCCATTAGTTGGACAATCATTGAATAATATATGATGGGAGCATGTTCATAGGGGGAGATTATCAATAATCTCTTATGTATAAATATTACATGCTATACTCAGCTTAAAGGACTTACCTTTTTTTGTTAAACATGTCTTAAAATGACTTATTGGTCATTATATTCATTCCTATGAACTTTCATGATTTTGATGATATTTCCCTCTTTCTTGAGGATATCAAATGTGAAGAAATATATTAGGGTAGAAGTAGTCTTGAGTTCTAAAATTTGCCTCTAAAAGGTTGTTTGCCTTTAGGCTTATTCTAGTTTATGCTTCATTTTTGTTTCACGTTTGATTATGTATACTTTTGTATATGACATGAACCTTAAATGATGATTCGAACTCATGTTGTCAATGAAATTGGCCTCTTATGATATAATTGCTTATATGTTTCATCCTAAAACATATTATAGTAACAACTACTATTGCCATTTCTTGATTATCATTACGTCACCATGTCAATTCTCTATACTAAATGATCAATACTAAAAGAAGATGTCTTGACCTCCCACCTTTTTGAGATGCCAAAGGAGGAGAGAAATGTGATGTGTTAAATGATCTAAAATGATTTATGATATATCAAGTATGCCATTTTATAATGATATATCAAGCATGCCATTTTATAGTGATATATCAAGCATGCCATGTTCAATGAATGCACTTTGATAGGGGGAGCATGTTTCAAATGCTACTCCATTTACTTATGAACACATCAATGTTTTGTCATCATCAAAAAGGGGGAGATTGTTGACCTTAAAGATTTCATCCAATGACAATCTAGGTGTTTTGATGATAACAAACCATTAATGGTGTTTAAGGACTAATGTTTACATTGAGTGTTATATAGATTATTCACATTCAAAGAATGACCTCAATGAAGCACTAAAGATCATTCACTAAAGATCATTCAAAGTATTCCATTATTCAAGATCACATCAAGGAAAGAAATGGATACAATGAAGACATGAAGTTGCAAGGAACAAAATGCAATGTCCAAAGATAGCTTGAACTTCAATGAGTAAGAAAGCAACTCAAAGGAAGAAAGAAAGCAATACTACCTCAAGCCTAAACGATCATGGACAATGCATGAAGAAAAGGGGTAGATAGGATGGTGAGTGTTTTGGATTCAATGTCAAAGTATTTATGAATCCATTTGAAGCTCATCTCTATAGGATCATGCATATTATCATCATTCACATATTCCTATATCCTTAGTAATAGACTTTGCACTTCATTCATAGATATTGTCATATGAAGTCTTTGCTAAGAAAGGGTTAGTTCAAGCTTGTATAAGCTTTGAAAGAACTCACAACTTAAGCTAGAAATGCTAGGACCATGCACATTAATCATAAGATTTACTTTGGTGTCTAGAAAGAAAAGGAAAAGGCATTGAACTTAATATTTCATCTTTAAAGCCTTTGTTGCCATAATTTGGTAAATGACTCTGGGACACAATGCACTTGAAATTTATCATCTCCATATGTCCCTAGACTCTTAGAAATAGGTCTTGAACAAAATTGAATCATTCATCAAAGTCCTAGGTGCTAGAAAGATGGATATCTCAAAAGAAGCTATTTTCAGCCTAGAAAATTTCAGACCAGCAGCACTAAAACTGCTATAACTATTTGTGTAGTTGGAATTTTTACACAAGGCCCATGGCATTGGAAAGCTGACTTCGAGCCCTTGAGTTTAGACTCAAATTTAACCTAAATTGGATTAAAAATGACTGAGATATGAGCTTCACAAAATACATGATTCTGCTCTGCGAAAATTCTAACCAGGTTGCACTTAAATAGCCATAACTTCTTCTGTGTTTGGAATTTTTGAGTAAGGCCAGTGGATTTAGAAAGCTGACTTCAAGGCAATAAATTTAGACTTAAATTTCACCTCATTTGGAGTTTCATGGACTGAGTTATGTCCATTTGAAGTCATGCCATTTTCTGTCAAAATCCAAAACAAGGTGTTGCCTCCATGAAAACTAAAGCAAGCACATTTTATCAATTGGAGCCGCCTCCCATTTTTATTGGAGCCGCCTCTCATTTTTATTGGAGCTGCCTCCCAATTATTGGAGCCGCCTCCCATTTTTATTGGAGCCGCCTCTCATTTTTATAGGAGCCGCCTCTTTGCACTCCAGTAGCCAAATTGTGTGTCGTAGAATGCATTTTGTGAATTGGAGCCGCCTCCCAGTTATTGGAGCCGCCTCCCATTTATTGGAGCCTCCTCCAATTTTTTGTAGAGCCGGCTCTTCTAAGATATTTGAATCTACAACGGCACTTTTCTGCATTTAAGTCTTCCAACTACTTCTAACAGACATATTAAGCTACAGCTGTCTATATAAGGAAGGCTCATTTTGCTGAAGCAAAAAAAAAAACCACCATTTTGAGAGACATAATATTACATTTCAAGAGAGCTTTTGTTCTCTCATCTTCTCATCTCTCTCATTCACTCTTATTCTATCTTGAGAGATTCTAGCAAAGATTAAAAGGGCTTTTGCTCTTGCTTTAATCTTCATAGAGTTTTTTGCTCTATTATTCACTTGAGAGATTATAAAAGCTTACATTCTTCACTTATATCATCTTCTCTTATTCATATCATTTATAGAGTTTGAGCTTCACTTATATTCATATATACTCTAGTTGAGAGCTAAAGTTTGTACATCAATCTTTGAGAGATATTTCTTGTAAGCTTGCACTTATATATTTATCTTGAGAGAGATTCAATCTTGTATTTCAATTACAATCTTTTCTACAAACTTGTAGGGGTTGGTGTGACCCAAAAGAAGCCTAGGAGAAGGGTGTTCTCCTAGCAAGGAAAAGAAGCAAGGTCTTGCTTCATGTAAAGGTTTGCTCTCCACCCGCAAGGAGAAGCTATATTGGATTGGGAAGTCTCAAGAGGGATCTTGAGCCGAGGAGTAGGAGTTTCCGAACCTCGCAAAAATCGCCGTGTTGTTGTTTGCAATTTCTCTTCCCTTATCTCTCTTATAATTATGCTTTAATTGCTTATTCCATATCTTGATCTCATATCTTGATTATTACATAATTACTTAAATTGTTGAATAGAAATTGTATTTCTATATATTGCGAAAATTATCCATTGTTTGGCGTTGACTCTATTCACCCCCCCTCTAGAGTCAATTCTTGGGCAACATATGAAATGGGGATTGTTTCATTAATTTTTTAGGTTTTGAAAGCTTTGATTGTTTATTTGAATTTGGAAGATAGTTTGTGACAAAAACTGATTTTGTCTTTATTTCTTGTATTTGTTTCTTAATACAGAATATTAGGTTGTGGGATGGTGGAGGGATTATTACTGGACTAACATTTTGTTAGTATTGGCAAATGGAGAAAGAGAGATTAATGAGCATATAGCCAAGGCAATGGAGAAAGTTGGAGAAGGTCTTATTACAATTGTTGTAGTTGAGCTTTTCATTTATTCATCTTTTACACCTAAAGTGTTAATGGCTATGCTTTTGAATTGTTCAGTGGCTATAGGTGCAGATTACCTTGCATTTAATATTATTATTATTTTGATTTTTCATTAAGTAGCCTTTTCTCAGCTTACTATGATGTTCTTTTTCTTTTTCTTTTTTTTTTTCTTTTTTTTTATTTTATTTTATTTTTTTTTCTGATCTCTTTCTTAGTAAAACAATTCTGGAGCTTTAACTTAGGTGTGACTTAAATTTGTGCAAAAATAATTAAATTTTTTTATGACTAACTGAATTTAGAGGTTAAACACCAATGTAGTTATTGTAAAGTTCATGAGACAGTTCATTTTTTAGATTGTTTGGAAATCACTGGCTAAGTGATTACTTGCAAGTTGAAATTGTTGGTATTTTATGTATTTGCACTAGGCCATTAGAAATCACCATAATTGAAATTACAAGTTGTTCTTCTTCCTTCCAATTGCTTAGTACATGCATTCCTAGAAAATAATGTTTGATTGGATGGCCCTCAATTGTGGTTTGTAAACTTTGTTGCAGGATGTGATTGAGGAATCCATTGCAATATTAATAATATGTTGATTATAGACATATATGTTGATTATGTTATATCAAGTTGATGATCGAACTTCTTTGGATATATTTTTATATTATATCAAGTTGGTTTAATTATTATATCATTCCATTTGCATGAACATGATCACCCATTTTAATGCTCTTGAAGGATCGTGGTTGCATAAGAAGATCAGCTAATAAGTTCTAAAATCACTTGACATGATTTTAGTTGACTATCTACAGTTAATGTATATATATATATATATTTGTTGTAGTTTGAGATATTGATTTTAATTGTAATTGATCTTAAATTAAAATTTGAATTGTTAATTGTTTGCATTAATGTGAAATATATTTTAAGAATTTTTTTTTTCTTTTTTGCATATCATGTATTTTGCAGTTTGTTATGCTTATGTATGGTTATTTGATTGGTTTTCCCAATTACTATTAGCGTGTTAAGGGCTAAAGTTTGTACAGGAAAATAATGGACGAAATTAGTTTATTTATTATTTTTTTTGAAAAAAGAAAAATTACAACATGCAAGTGCGCCTTGTAAATATCTAGGTAAGATAATTACAACGTGACATAGGACATTGTGAATATATGCAATTAGACTATTTAGAACGGGCCTGAAACCTTGTTGAAAATATTATTTACAACATGCAAAACACCTTGTGAATGCAGAAACTATTTAACAACACACTATGGAATGTTGTAGATAATACTTTTACAAGGGGTATCCTTCTTCTCTTACAAGGTGTCTCACATATTGTAAAAATGAGATACTTTTTACAACATGAGATTTAACAACATACTACTTGTACGTTGTTAATTACTTTTTACAACACAGGTAGCTTCTTGCAAAAATTCAATTTTCTTATAGTGAAAGTGAATGTTCTCACTTATTGTATATCCCTTTGCTAAATGCCTTCTCCTTGGATCTCCATCCTCTCGGTAATAGTTTTGCCTTTCAGAATCACTCATAAGCCTCCATGAATGACCTTGGAAATATAGGCTTGTGAGAGCCTCCAACTAATCCTAAAAATCTAAAGAGAGAAAATGTATTTTCCTGTCTTCTTAAAATCTCCCCTAAAATATACATGAACCCATGTATATATAGGCAAAATAAAGATAAGGAAAGTAAGCAATAAATCTTTCTCAATCTCTAATTCAAATATCTCAAATCTAATAAGATTCTAATATCAAGTTGGGCTATGAGTGAGAATCCTTTGGGCTTATTATTTTATTGGCTACAATGAATTAATAATTGGCCCGATCCGTGGACCCAATTAAATTAATTCATTAATTAATTTTTACTCCACTAAAAGAAATTAATTGAACTCCAATTAAATAATAGATAACCTCTAAGTCAACTTTGACCCCTCTATGCATAATTAGTTACTGGATAAATAAAGCCATCAATCCGACTACTCAATTAATATATTTATTTTGGTACCTTTGATTATTTCCGGCTCGATCACAATAAAATAATTGTTTGACAAAAATAATAATTTAAATAAATATATATATAATAAATCATTTTGTCTAAAAATATACGAAGGCCTTCGAATTTACTTTATAATCAACCATAATCAGTACAAAATAAATACAAGTAGCAATGATACAAATATTGAAAATATAACCCTCTAACTATTAATTACATAATTACCCAAAGTGCCGGTCTATGAATTCCGAACATTTCACCGAACAAATCAAAGTAATTACTAATTAATAAAAGAGTCTATATTTCTCTCATGCTTAAAAGTTAAAAGTCATGACAGTGATAGGCTGCAATTGCATACGACGGCTCTCACAATACATCTCAACCTAACGCGAATCCAGTTAAAGTCTTAGTTAATAATGAGTCTATCTATAATTACCGACTATGAACAATTTATAATTACTATTCATATTCATGTATTGATCACCATCATATACATATATAAATATCTCTTGTAATTGTAATGACCTGGTCATTTTCCTTCCTTTCATTTTCTTAGACTTTTGTGGATATTTTTTTTTCCTTTAATGTTTCCCTTTCTGAGTTCGGTTTCTTGTCGCTTAGTATCATCTTGAGTGCTTTGGAATGATTTTTAAGACTCTTTTTCTTGGATTGACAACTTCCTTTGAGAACCGAGTCATTTCCATAATTCACTTTTTGGATACTATTCACTTTTTGTCCTTTTCCCTATTTTGTCTTTTTCCTATTTGTCACTTTGTTGGCATAACCACACTTCTTGTGTTCGGAGTTGGTTTTTGATTTTACATATCATTATTCTGAGTGGTTTCCATGAAATACGTATCTTCACTTTTGCAGAAAAGTACTATAGTTGCTCCCGATATCCATAGAGGCATGGATGCATAGTTTTTTAAAAACTTTTTCTTTTCTTGGGCTGTTTTTAGTAAATATCTTTTGAAGATATTTTATTTCAGCGGTTTTTGAAAGAATATTTTTGGAAGATATTTTCATTCTGGGTCATTAATGTAGTTATCACTTTTTGGAGGGGTCATTGTGCAGTTAATGGAAGTTATTGCAAAATTTCTTGTTTTGAGCCTAGATCCTCGTACGGGATTAATTTTCACTTTTTGTTAAGTCACATACTCTTAGAATTTCCTTCTGGTAGTTTTTTTCTAGTTTCAGGGTTTTTGCCCCTAGTTGCCGCCGAACTTGTTCGGGGCATAACTTTCTGCTCGGGACTCAATTTTTTATGCCAATTCTTCCATTGTTCATCTTTTCTTATTTAGGTTCCTTTTTGTTCACAGAGTTTTTTCGTTTGAGCGCGTCTGCTCAAATTTCACTTTTCTGGACCCGGTGGGGTCCGTTTGGGGCACTTTTTGAGTTTTTCTATAAATAGGGGGTCTTTAAGTGTAATGACCCGGTCATTTCCTTCCTTTCCTTTTTCCTTAGAATTTTACGAATGAATTTTTTTCGTTGAAATTCCTTTTCTAAGTTCGGTTTCTCAACGCTTAGTGTCGTCTCGAGTGCTCGAAAATGGTTTCTGAGACTCTTTCCTTTGGATTGACAACTTCCTTTGAGGGCCGAGTCATTTCCACAATTTTCGTTTTTTGACACTATTCACTTTTTTGTCCTTATTCCTATTTCGTCCTTTTCCCTATTTCGTCTTTTCCCCGTTTGTCATTTTGTTGGCTAAACCTCACTTCTTGTGCTCAGAGTTGGTTTTTGACTTCATGTATCTTTATCGTGAGTGGTTTCCACGAAATACGTATCTTTACTTTTGCAGGAAAGTACTCTGGTTGCTCCCGGAGTCCATAGGGGCATGGATGCATAATTCTTTGAAATTAAATTATTTTCTTGAGGTGTTTTTCGTAAATATCTTTTGAAGATATTTTATTTTAGGGGTATCTAAGAAAATATCTTTTGGAAGATATTTTCATTCTGGGGAAGTTTTACAGTTAACCCTTTTTGTGGGGGCCATTGTGCAATTAATGAAAGTTATTGCAAATTATCTTGTTTTGAGCCTGGATCCTCGTACGGGATTCATTTTCACTTTTTGTCAAGTCTTAAACTCTTAGACGTCCCTTCTGGTTGATGTTTTCCAGTTTAAGGGTTTCTGGCCCCGGTTTGCGCCAAACTTGTTTGGGGCATAACTTTCTGCTCGGGACTTGGTTTTTGACGCCATTTCTTCTGTTATTCTTATTTTCTCATTTTAAATCTTTTTTATTCACAGAGTTTCATCTTTTGAGTGCGTCTGCTCAAATTTCACTTTTCCAGAGGGGGCGGGGCCCGTTCGAGGCAGTTTTTGAGATTTCTATAAAAGGGGAATGAGATATTTTATTTTTTCATCTTCCGCACTCTCTTGCACGACCTGAAGCTTCCATGGAAGCCCAAGGGAGGTTGCCACCTTCTCTCTCCTCATTTGAACTTCATTTCTTTATCAGAATATAGTAGGGCCTTTGCATTTTGTGTTCGTGTTGACTACGCGCTTCTTTCACCCTTATTAGAACCCATTTTTGGCTAAATTTTGAGTTCGGGTTTGAAGTCAAGTTTTGATTTTGGTGGGGCTTCTTGTGGGTTCATGTAGATCGTGTTGTCCCCGACAAAACCCTTCGGTATCGTCAGATTCGGAGCACTTTTTTTTTTGTGGGCTTTTGAGATTTTCATCTCAAATTGAGGTAAGGGATGTCTTAGGTTTATATTATTGTTGTATTGATTGTTTTATAAGCATATACAACTTGTGAGCATGCCTTGTTCAAGTTTTTAGAATTTAATTTATTTATTTTCTTTGTTTATGATTTAATTCTAATAATGATATATAGTTTAGAATTAAATTGTGGCATACTAGTAAATTATGCCTTGGTGAGTTGTGTAACATATATTAAATTTGGAGCATTTGAGTAAGAATTGCAAAACTTATTTAATATTTGTCTTTTGTGAAAGATTAATTCACATAGTTGTATCAAGCATGAAACCAACTTGTAATATGATATTAAAGTAGGCCTTGGTGAGTTCTTTAACATATATTAAATTGAGGACATTTGGATATATTTGAAAATCTAGAGAAAAATTAATTAATGAACTTAATTAATTTTATTTTAAGTGTGTTGGTCACTTAAATTGATATTGGAGGTAATAGGTTGATAATCCCTTGAAATATAGTCTATTTAATTACCTTGTGAGCATGTTACTAATTTGATGTAGAATTAGTACTTGAGACCTCTTGAAATGGTAATTGGACTTAGCATGATATAGAATATCATTGACTTGCATAGCTTGTTTAGATATATCTTGTGTAGGTGTATAGCTTGTTAGAATATTACAATTGTTTACCTTGGAAGCTAGTTACTAAATTGGGACTTAATTAGTACTTGTGGCTTAGTGTGGTAATGTGGTTCAATTGTTGTAAAATATTCTTGTTTTGGTGTATAAATTGCATATTGGAGGCTTGACATGTCATATGCTATCTAGACTTGAATTATAAGACATGGTTTGTATGGATTCAACCTTATTTGTGCATGGAAGATGGTTTTATACATTAGTGGATTTGGTATAAGTTTGGTCTAACTTATTCATTTTTGTATAAGTTTTGGACTTATTGATTTTGGAAAGCTTGTAAGGACATATTTCACGTGATGGCTAGGGTTTGGCTCTAGTGCGGAGACAAGAGTCTTTTAAGTCATAAGTGTGCACTAGGTAGTACCTTGTGGGTCGTAATTGCCCAGAATAACTTATGCATGTGCGCACTAGGTAGTGCCTTGTGGGTCGTAATTACCCAGAAACACTTGCTTGGTCTAGTGACCATATGTCCTAGTCTTTCTACTTTGATTTCGCATTCAATTTCAAGTTGTTAATCATGGATTACTTGTAACTTGAGAATTGGTGCTTGCCTATGTATTTTGATCTCATTTAGTATACTTGAAACTGTATACTTGAATTTGTATCCTTGTTGGTGTATCTAAACTCTATCTAGTGTATTTACGCTTAGTATGCTTGTCTTGTGTGTGCGGATTTCATTTTTGTATACTTATGCCATGTATACTTGTCTTGTGCGTATGTGTTTAGCTTAGTATACTTGTATTTGTATACTTGATTTATGAGTACTCTATACATACATCTTATACTTGTGTATGTATGCCAGATATTACTTATCTCGTTAACATGATTTAGTATACTTGTGAGCATGTGTACTTGAATGTCGTGTATCATGTTTTAATACGGTTTGGTGTACTTAAGCATGTATATTTGTATGCCATAGTTCATTTCAATTGCATGAGTAGCTTAGGATGATCCCTGAGTCTCACTTTGACATAGACGTCAGGTGGCATGAGCCCCTCTAACATATTTCACATTAAGGTGATAGAATTGCAAAATGCTAGGTCGATGAATGTTCATCTCTTATGAGTAGCTTTATGTTACTCACCCACGTAGTGGGGACATTTTTTAGGTACTGCGATCAAGATTCGGGATTCACAGCATGCTTGGATGATTTGTAGACTTGAAGTTCTCATTTCTTGTAAATGTTGGCTTGAAATGCCATTTATAGCTTTATATGTCAAAATGTGCAAATTTGATTCTATTTTTGTAATGTGTACATAAGTACACTCTTTACATTGTATTTGACATGTATGAGATGAGGCCAAAGGCGAATGACATGTATCTTACTTTCTATGCACTTTCATTTTCAAGGCTTACTATGAAAATGTTGAAAAATGCTTAGACATTGTGTTATAACTTTTGCATCGGGTGTGGGAATTTCATTTTTATTCTTTCGTAGGGTCTCATTAATAATGTTTGAAGTGTGGCCAAGGGCCAAACGGTAATTTGAAATCATTTGTCAATTTTGGTTTCTATATTTTCAATTTTAAGTTTATTTTCGCCTTTTTGGCCATTGGGGGGTCGGATTTTGACTCGGCCATTTTTGGGAGCTGCAGATCATTCCCGCATGCTCAAAATCACCATTTATGTCTGCGTGCATTATCGTTTCCAGGAAAAACCCTTCCCTTTGTGATTTGAGCTTCCTATGGAACCATTTTTTAATTTTGTTGTATAATCTGTTCTAGGTGCATTATAGACTTTTCACATTAGTTTTATTTTCTTCTTTCAACATTTTCGTTTAGAAAACGTGATTTTAGGGGGGGTTTCTTCTTCGTATTTTTCTAGAAAACATCGTCTTGGTACCAGAAATCCCTTTTGAAGTTTCAGCTTCCAGTTTCATTTTAGTAGCTTTTTAGCACTTTTGACCAGATTTCTTAGGAGGGCATTTTGGCCATTTTTTAGTGAGTTTTTTTTTTTTTTTTTTTTTTTTTTTTGTAATTTTCTTGCGAATCACGTAGAAAACTCAATTTTGATGGGGGTATTTTCTTTGTGTTTTTGTAAAAAAATTTATCTAGGCCTCCAAATTCAGCCTCTGTTCTGGAATTTTCTGAAAAAAAAACCACACAGCAGCTTTATGGGTTGCTGCCAGCCATGGTGCACCCAGCGCGCGCGCGGCGTGCATGGGCGTGCGCATGGGGCTGTCACGGCCCCTCGTTGGGCTGCCGTGACATCAATTCTTCTTTTAGGCTTTTCCCCTTCGTCCGGACTCCGATTCAAGTGAATTTTTTTTGAACTTGATTAATTTTTCGTCATATATCCAACGGTGTTCTCGGTTACACCCGAATATTTCTGAATAATTACCAGTTTTCCCTTAAAGCTTTAAGTGTCCGTTTTTCGTCGTCATGCCATTTCTCCTTTCCCCGGGCTCCGAATCATGCGATTCTTGAGTCCATCTTGATTAGTTTTTCATTTTCCTTCCAGCAGTGTGCTCGGTGGCACCCGAATCTACAATTTTTAGAAATGACTATTTTGCCCCTGGGGGCTTATTTGTCATATTTTTTATCTTTTGCTTCCGTATCAGTTCTTGTTGAGTTCCACGACCTCATGGAAGGTCACTTTGACTTCTTAGAGTCTTATTTGCTGTTTTCGCTTCCGTATATCGGATCCGTTATCGGGTCAATCTTCGGTTTATCACAGGACATGCTGGCCTAAAAACTAAGGTCGTCACAGGTGGTATCAGAGCTCCTAGGTTCAAAAACCTTAGGACGACGGGTTTTGGGTGCATATCATTCTTGTGTTGCCATGCTCTATGTGTTTAGTTGCTTCTTGATAACTTGTTTATGTACTTATGTGGACGTATGTTTAGAAGTTTACCTTAATTATCACAATGTGATACATATGCTTGTTTACTTTAGTACATTGTATATACTTGTAGATCTCAGCATGTTGTATGTGCTTATCTGCCTTAGCATACGGTATATGTTTGCCGGCTTCTGTACATTGTATATGGTTATTTGTTTTAGCATATTGACTTACGCTTGTCTGCTTAGCATGTTGGTTATGCTTGTCTACTTTAGCGTATTACATGCACTTGTTAGTCTTAGTATGATAGTATGATGCATACATTGACATGCCTTATATGACCTTACTACTTGTGTGAGTATGTAGTCTATTGGTATGTTACATGTCAACTGCTTACTTTTATGTCTTGTTTAGGCATTGTGGGTTGTTCCAGCTTGGTTGGTTGAGATTAATGCTAGGGTATCATCTCTTGGGGTTTCATGGTGACCTTGATGTGATAACGTCATTGGGGTCTTATTTTTAAAGCTATGGGACGACGAGTCGGATTGACTCGAGTCCTTCCTTGGGGAGTAGGAGATTCATTTTTGTGAGCCTCAATGGCGAGGTCCACACATTTCTTCTTCTTAGAATGATGGTTAGAGATTTGATATGTGCGTTGATCTAGGATTCTTCTTGTCTTGCCTTGGACAGCTCTTACGAGCTAAGGTTGGGGTGTGAGGGGTTACGCGTAATTAATTGCATTAGTGCAATTAATTATTCTCCCTCGTCCTTGGAGACTTGGGATTTTGTAAGGATAGGATCCTGCAGAGTTCTCATCGAACTTATTGGCATCTTGAGTTGAGTTCTCTTGTTGGTATCTCGTAATGGTTAGTATTGGGACTATCCATTATACTGTTGTTTGTCATGTGTGGCGTTAGGATTCCACCTTGTGTTTGGGCCAGTCTTAGGAAAGACTTGTAGACTCTTTGTTTCGGGAACCTTAATGTTCATTCTAGGAGATGATTCCTTTCCTCACGGAGAAAGATCAGACTCATTCGGATTTTTGGGATTCACTTTCCGTGAGTTTGTCTTTCTGAGAGGCATTTCATCCCTTCTTGCTTTTGATTTTATGGGATTGTTATTTGCATAGTCATTCTTACATGTTTATATGCCTTGTCATTTTGAGCATGCCTTAGAAACATGTTAGGGGATATGACTATTTAATGGCTATGTGCTGGTATAGATGGTGTGTTTTCCATTTACTATATCTGTTTGTCATGCTAGCGTCATAGGTGATGTGTAGTATGTCTCTGATGCTTGACCCCTATGTGTTATGTAGCATATTTGATTACCCTTGTACACTATGTGTTTAGTTGTATGGTGCGATATTGTTTCTGTGAAATTATTCGTAGAATTTCATTTACGTTTAGTGTACTTGTACCTGGCATACTAGCGCATTGTTTATTTCATTTCACTTTGATTTAGACTTGTGATGTATTCACTAGATTGTGTTATATGCATTGAAGAGCATTGTTGTTAAGTTTATATTCATGAGAGTATGTTTCTAATATGAATATGTTGTTGGCTTGTGATTTTGTACCATTATGGATATGAAATGCTTATTATGCACAATTGAGAGTTATATTGCTAACTTGTTGCTATGTAGTAGTAATATATATAAGTTATGAACTTATTTGGCTTATTTTGGAATCTTGGAACATTGTTGAGTTGAGATGGCTAGGGTTTGGCTCTAGTACGGGGACGTGAGTCCTCTAAGTCATTGCGATAGTGCGCACTTAGGGTGGTCTTCCCTGCGGCTTAGTGCTCGAAATAACCATTAAGGTCTCAGCAGAATTCCGAGCATGATGTCTAAGTCCTCCACTATTTGTTTTCGCATTCAATTCCAAATTGACAATCATGTTTACCTTGTTAACTTGTGGGTATGGCTATTGGCGATTTTGATGTTGTTAAGTATATCTATACTAAATTGCTATATTTAGTTGATTTCACACTTTTAGATTTCCAGTTGATAACCTAGAGAATCTATATCTTGATGTGTGGTATTAGATATTCTAATTATACTAAATTGTTATATTTAGTTGATGTTGCAATTTAGACTTCAAGTTGATAACCTTGAGAATCTATATGTTGTTGCTTGTGTAAGCATGCTCCTATGTTGTTGCTTTGTGTAAGCATGAACCTATGTTGCTAAAATTGCATGAATGAGTTGATTGATGCTAGAAATGATCTTAGGTAGCTAGGATGCTCCTTGAGTCTCACCTTTGACATAGACGTTAGGTTGAATGAACCACAATGATTAAATCATGCAAACTTGTAAAACGTAGGTCGATGCATGCTCATTTCCTACGAGTAGCTTTATGTTACTCACCCCTATGATACTGGGGCATATTTCAGGTACAAGAATCAAAGTTGAGGTCTTCATTATGTTTGGATGGTTTTTGGACTTAGAGACTTCCATTTTTTGTGAAGGTTGGCTTTGAATGCCAATTATAGTCTTATATGTCAACACATGTACATTTGATTCCTTATATGTAATGTGTACATGAGTACACTCTTTACGATGTATTTAACATGTATGAGATGAGGCTGGAGGCCAATGACATGTAATTTGTATCCTATGTAAATTTTGACTTCATGGAATATAATGAAAGTATTGAAAAATATTGAGTCTTTGCTTCACCATGTTTGCATTTGGTGTGGGAATTCCATTTTGATTTTTCCATTAGCATTCATTAATCATGTATGAAGTATGGCCAAGGGCCAAACGGCATTTTGAAACCATCTCATGATTTTAAATTCCAAGTTTTCGTTTCAAACTTCGTTTTTGGCATTTTGGCCGTTGGGGGGTCATATTTTGTATCGGCCATATTTTTGGGCCATGGACCATTGTAGCATGTCTTACTAGGTAAGTTACATTTGTGTGCATAGTTGTTTCCAGGCAAGGATTCTTCTTTGGTGAAATGAGCCTCATACGGACTCATTTTTCACTTTTGTTGCATATTCTGACCAAGGGTATTTTGGGAATTTTCTTTGGGAAATAAATTCCGTTCTTTAGATGGTTGATTAGAAAATATGATTTCAGGGGGGATTTCTTTTTTTTGTTTTTCCAGAAAATGCCATCTTGGCATTGGAAATCGCATCCGAAGTTCAGCTCTCAGTTTTTAAATTTAGCAGCTTTTTGGACCCTTTGGACTAGTTTTCATGGAGGGGCATTTTGGGCATTTCACAATGCGTATTTTTCGATTTTCCTCAAAGTCCATGTAGAAAACTCGATTTTGAGGGGGTGTTTCTTTTTTGAGTTTTTCCAGAAAATGTCATCTTGGCCCTCAAATTTCCATTTTTCCCGAAAAAACCCCTGCTGCCAGGTTTTTGGGCTGCCCATTCTACCTCCTTCACATGTAAACGGTTACGAGGGGTTTCGTAACCGGTTACATGTGCATGGGCAGTGTTTTTGGCGAGATTTTTGGCCTCCTAACCGGTTAGGAAGGTCTCCTAACCAGTTAGATGATCTTGGGTTGGCACTTTTTGACCGTTTCTTCTTCCGTTAGCCATATCTTCTTCATCCGGACTCCGAATCAAGTGATTTTTAAGTCTAAGTTCATTAATTTTTCATTGTATTTCCAATGGGGTGCTCGGTGGCACCCACTTTTAAGCTGGAAATGACAATTTTTTCCCATAGGTTCAATCTTGTTTGTTTTTGAAACGATGTTTCCCCATTTGATTCCTTTTGGGTTCCGTGACCTCGTTGAGAGTCATAATGGTGTCTTAGAGCCATGTTGTATCCCTAGAGACCATTGTTTTGTCTTTTGCTTCCGCGCTTCGGATCCGTTATTGGGTCATCTTTCGGTTCATCACTGACGCACCGGGTTGAAAAACTTGGGCCATCACAAGTGGTATCAGAGCTCCTTAGTTTGAAAACCTTAGGACGACGGGTTTTGGGTGCATATCATGCTTTTGTTGCCATGCTCTATGTGTCTATATGCTTTATGATAACATGTTTATGTGTTTACGTGCTACATGTTGTATACCGTTTGTTTAACATTGTTTTATTCTAATGTAAACAGCATGACATATGATGTCTGCTAGATTAGAATTGCATGTGCATAACTATATTGCATATTTGGCATGACACGGGATTGGTCATTGAGGCACGAGTTGAGGTTGATGGTGATTGTAGTCACATTTTTGTGGTAGTATAGGTTGTTATCGACCTAGTATTGGTTTTGAGGTAGGTGGATGGTCACCTTTGTTTAGACTCTTGTGAAATGAGTCATTTGGCGTTACCGTAGTGGTGGATTTGTTGGTTTTGGGCCATGATGAGGTTGTGGACCTCTTAGGATCCTTGATTGTTCAGGATGATTCCTCTGGAATTTGCATTTTTTCGTGGGCGGGTACGTTTGTGGGCGGGTGCATGGCACTATCATGCTACCGTACTGGCGAGCTACAAGTGCAGTTCGGGTGGAATCAATGTTGGTTTTGTTTTGATGGGCGTTGTCCTTTGATCGGTGATGATGATAGTTGTTTTGGCGATCAGTCATGGTGATTGATTTGGTTGTTGTTGGTATGGCTGTAGTTGCCATTTTCCTTGAAGAGTTCTTGCGTGATGATGCTTTTCGGATCAAGTCGATTGATTAATGTTACGGGTAGTGAGAGCACTGCACTATTAGTGTCACTTGTAGTGTCACCTCTAGATTCGGAGATGGATTGTTAGGGTCTTACCATTGTGGTAAGGGCTCACGTTTATTTGGAGACGGGTTGTTATAGCATTGATTTTTGGAGGCAATTAGGGCTGGGACTGGTCCTTCCTTCTTACCTAGACGCTCTAGGACATGATGTCCATAGGGTTCATTGTTGCATCACTTTTGTTTTCTGCAGTTTCGTTTACTATCATATTAGTAGTATGATTTATGATATTCTGATCCATGAGTAGGTGGAGGTATATCCACATTTGCCTTCTTATTGTGTGGCATTAGCATGCCTTCTTTATATGCTTAGAGATGCCATGTTGTTACTGTACTTTTGTGAGATGCTTTTGTTACTGTACCTTTAATTTTTATCTATGTGAGTAGATTTTCTTTCTGGTAGTTGCATTCCTTGTCATATGCATGACTTCCAAGTTTGGTTTTCCCATTTGTTTCCCTCGGTCGCACGTAGTGTGTATACGGGTTTCCACAAGGGTTTTGTGTCGGTTCATGTTAGGGACTTCACAAGGAGTAAGTATTGTGTTGTGCACTGTTTTGGGGTTGGTTGGTCCATGAGAATCATTGTTGTTGTCTTGAGTCCTTGGTGAGGATTTGATGTATTTTGGTTGGCTTACTTCCGTGTAAGGGATGAAGTCTTTGACCTTGTTGTCTTTCGTTTCAGAGACAGAGTCGAGGTGTTGTCCTTTTTAGGACTGGTGGTTCCCTTTCTTTCGTGTCTTCCCTTGGGGAGTTTCTGCCGTAGTTGTTGACGGAGTTGTAGTGCTCAGAGTGAGTTGATTGGTGTGAGATCATTTTATGGGGACTTGTGTCCATACCATTGAGGATTCGTTTGATTCGAGAGGTGAGCTCGATGCTCTTTTGAGAATGTCTTTTGGAGACTTGTTTTCGTTTTGGAGACCTGGATGTGGTTAACTTTTAGGAAAAGTTTTGGAGGATTGCTGTTGGATATGGCTTGTTATGGAGTTTCTCGTCCTAATTATGACTAGGCATGGTTTTAAGGAATCGAAGTTCCGATGATTGGTTGTGGATCAAAAATTGAGAAATTTTGATTTAACTTGGTGTTTCCAAGTACGACCTTGAGAGATTCATCTTGTAACCTTAGTTGTTGGCATTTCGATGTGTGTGTCACTTGGTGGATTTGTATTTTGAGGATTTAGTTATCCATGATGGGGATGAGGATCCGATGTTTGATTACGGTGTAGTCTTGTAGTTGATCTGTTTCAGGGAGATATGAAGGACTTTTGATGAAATGTCTTATTGTGAGGTTCGTTTTGATTTCTGTAGGCGTTGATTTGCTTGTCAAGTTTTGGATTCCTGATTAATGTTGTTAATAGGGGTATCTTGAGACATTGGAGATGTTGGTTTTGTTATATTGAGGATTTATGGCCTTAAGCATAGCTGTACCTATAGCATTGTTGTTAGAGTTTTGGGATTGGCCAGGATGGTCTGGCCAGACATCTTTGGACCATATCTCAACTTTCACAAAATGTTGGTCTTCGTAGTGCTTTTGACAATGATCAATTTTTTTTACATTGATGTCATTTGTATCGAGAGGTTTCATGGGTAGACCTAGTGGAGGGCAGGTTATGAATTAGTGCCTTATACTGTCATGCTACCGTACAAAGTTGTGTGTTACAGGCGAGTACTAGTTGCCGTCGATGCTACCTTACTGACGAGTAAGTATGGGCGGGCACTAGATACTGTCATTGCTACCACACATTCGAGTATGTCGTGGGCGAGTTCTGGTCGCTATTCGTACTGCCACGTTGTGTTTGTTCTGTACCCTGATTTGATATGTGGTTATCTTGGAGTTCTTTTGGTGGTTGTTTTTGGTTCCTTATGATGGTTTGTCAGGAGGGACACTTACGGTTGTTGTTTTCCATTCTTTTGTCTGACCTTATGTTCTCTGTGTGAGTTTAGACTTGTCGTGTGGCCATGTAGTCACTTTTCCTTCGAGAGGTTGTCTTGTCGTGAGCACGTGGGTGCAAGTGACATTGGTTTAGGGGTTTCCTTTCTGCTTTAAGGTCGCCGGTGTGGCGTGTTATGTGGGGTACTCGGAGATGTACTATGTAGTTATCCTAGTTTTGCTTTCTGTTTCGTTGGGCTGGATTTCGGGGATGAAATCCCTTTAAGGTGGGAAGGTTGTAATGACCCGGATTTTTTGAATAAATTTTTTCCGTTGTCTTTTCCCTTCTGAGTTTGATTTCTTGTCCATTAGTGTCGTCTCAAGTGCTCTGGAGTGATTTCCGAGACTCTTTTATTTGGATTGACAACTTCCTTTGAGGACCGAGTCATTTCCACATTTTTTGTTTTTTGACACTATTCACTTTTCGTCCTTTTCCCTATTCCGTCTTTTTACCTATTTTATCTTTTCTTCGTTTGGCACTTTGTTTGCGTAACCACACTTCTTGTGGTCGGTGTTGGTTTTTGACTTCACGTATCTTCATTCCCAATGATTTCTATGAGATACGTATCTTTACTTTCGTGAGAAAGTACTCTGGTTGCTCCAGCTGTCCATAGGGGCATAAATGCAAAGTTCTTTGGAAACTTTTTCTTTTCTTTGGGTATTTTTCATAAATATCTTTTGAAGATATTTTATTTCAGGGGTATCTAAGAAAATATCTTTTGGAAGATGTTTTCATTCTGGGGCAGTTTTGTAGTTTTCACTTTTTAGAGGGGTCATTGTGCAATTAATGAAAGTTATTGCTCAATGCCTTATTTTGAGCCTGGATCCTCGTATGGGATTCATTTTCACATTTCGTCGAGTCATGGACTCTTAGAATTTCCTCTGGGACGATGTTTTCCAGTTTCAGGGTTTTTGGCCCCGGTTTGCGCCAAACTTGTTTTGGGCAAAACTCTCTGCTCGGGACTCAGTTTTCGACATCATTTCTTCCGTTGTTCATATTTTCTCATTTGGAATCTTTTTTGTTCGTAGAGTTTTGCCATTTGAACGCGTCTACATGAATTCCACTTTTCCAGACCCGGCGGGGCCCGTTCGGGGCACTTTTTGAGTTTTCTATAAATAGGAGGTCTTAGAAAGAAAAATCAGATTTTTCTCTCTCTCTCCTCTCTCATGGCCGGTCCAAGCTCCATCCATGGCTGCCATCTTTTCTCTCCTCTTTTGGACTTCTTCCCTTCATTAAAAAGTGGTGACGCCTCTGTGTTTATTGTTCCCCTCGGCGAGGCCTTCGATTCCAACCAGTTGGAATCTCATTTTGGCCATTTCTTGAGTTTGGGTTTGAAGTCAAGTTGTGTTTTTGATGGGGCTTCCTTGGGATTCATGTTCGTGGTGTTGTCCCTGACAAAACCTAAGAGTTTCGTCGGATTCGGAGCCAATTTATTTTGGTGGGGATTTGAGATTTCATCTCAAATGGAGGTAGGGAATGTTTTAGGATTTTATATGTGTTGTATTGTATGTTTTCCATGTTTATGCAACCTATATGCATGCCTTGTATCAAATCTAGAAAATTTGAAATATTTAATTCTTTGTATAAGATTTAATTTTCATGACGATGAGAAACTTGGTTTTGAATTGTGGCATGGTAGAAACTCTTATTTTAATATGTTAGTTAACATATATTAATTTGGGATTAATTAAATAGGAATTGCTCTTTTTAATTAATATTTATCTTTTGTGAAAGATTTAAGTTCATAGCCATACCTTGCATGGAATTGAGTTGTGTTATGCTTCAAAATTGAGTTTTGGCATGTTTGTTAACATACCTGAATTTGAGAGCATTCGGTTGAGTTTGAAAATTTAGAGACTTTAATTAAGAGAATTAATTAAAATCTAATTTTGTGGTTTCATGGGCCTAATTAAGCTTTTGTATGAATATATGTAA
Source organism: Cornus florida (assembly GCF_030987335.1). NCBI lineage: Eukaryota > Viridiplantae > Streptophyta > Magnoliopsida > Cornales > Cornaceae > Cornus > Cornus florida. The sequence continues at coordinate 72,529,680 of NW_026775577.1, forward strand.
TGACTATGATATGTCTATTAGCATATATTAAATTGGGGCAATTGGAGATGATTTGAAATCTAAAGAGTTTAATTATTTTGATGTAATTAAATTCTACCTTGTTTATCCATGGATCTAATCATGTTTTAGAAGTTGTTTCTATTTTAAGAGTATGGATTTAGACTTATGATGTATTCACTAGATTGTATTATATGCATTGAAGAGCATTGTTGTTAAGTTTATAATCATGAGAGTATGTTTCTAATATGAATATGTTGTTGGCTTGTGATTTTGTAGCATTATGGATATGAAATGCTTATTATGCACAATTGAGAGTTATATTGCTAACTTGTTGCTATGTAGTAGTAATATATATAAGTTATGAACTTATTTGGCTTATTTTGGAATCTTGGAACATTGTTGAGTTGAGATGGCTAGGGTTTGGCTCTAGTACGGGGACGTGAGTCTTCTAAGTCATTGAGATAGTGCGCACTTAGGGTGGTCTTCCCTACGGGTTAGTGCCCGGAATAACCATTAAGGTCTCGGCAGAATTCCGAGCGTGATGTCCAAGTCCTCCACTATTTATTTTCGCATTCAATTCCAAGTTGACAATCATGTTTACCTTGTTAACTTATGGTTTTGGCCATTGGCGATTTTGATATTGTTAAGTACATCCATACTAAATTGCTATATTTAGTTGATTTCACACTTTTAGATTTCTAGTTGATAACCTAGAGAATCTATGTCTTGATGTGTGGTATTAGATATTCTACTTATGCTAAATTGTTATATTTAGTTGATGTTGCATTTTAGACTTCAAGTTGATAACCTTGAGAATCTATTTGTTGTTGCTTGTGTAAGCATGCTCCGATGTTGTTACTTTGTGTAAGTATGAACCTATGTTGCTAAAATTGCATGAATAAGGTGATTGATGCTAGAAATGATCTTAGGTAGCTAGGATGCTCCTTAAGTCTTACCTTTGACATAGACGTTAGGTGAAATGAGCCACAATGATTAAATCATGCAAACTTGTAAAACGTAGGTCGATGCATGCTCATTTCCTATGAGTAGCTTTATGTTACTTACCCCTACGATATTTCAGGTACAAGAATCAAAGTTGAGGTCTTCATTATGCTTGGATGGTTTGTGGACTTGGAGACTTCCATTTTTTGTGAAGGTTGGCTTGGAATGCCAATTATAGTCTTATATGTCAACATGTGTACATTTGATTCCTTATATGTAATGTGTACATGAGTACACTCTTTACGATGTATTTAACATGTATGAGTTGAGGCCGGAAGCTAAATGACATGTAATTTGTATCCTATGTAAATTTTGACTTCATGGAATATTATGAAAGTATTGAAAAATATTGAGTCTTTGCTTCACCATGTTTGCATTTGGTGTGGAAATTACATTTTGATTCTTCCATTAGCATTCATTAATCATGTATGAAGTATGGCCAATGGCCAAATGGCATTTTGAAGCCATCTCATGATTTTAAATTCCAAGTTTACGTTTCAAACTTCGTTTTTGGCATTTTGGACGTTGGGGGGTCATATTTTGTATTGGCGATAGTTTTGGGCCATGGACCATTGCAGCATGTCTTACTAGGTATGTTACATTTGTGTGCATGGTCGTTTCCGGGCAAGGATTCTTCTTTGGTGAAATGAGCCTCCTACAGACTCATTTTTCACTTTTGTTGCATATTCTGACCCAAGGGTATTTTGGGAATTTCTTTTGGGTAATAAATTCCGTTTCTCAGATGGTTGATTAGAAAATATAAATTTAGGGGGGTTTTTTTTTTCGTGTTTTTCCAGAAAATGCCATCTTTGCATCGGAAATCACATCTGAAGTTCAGTTCTCAGTTTTTAAATTTAGCAGCTTCTCGAACCCTCTGGACCAGTTTTCACGAAGGGGCATTTTAGGCATTTTCTAATGCGTATTTTTCAATTTTCCACGCACTTCACATAAAAAAACTCGATTTTGAGGGGAGTTACTTCTTTGAGTTTTTCCAAAAAATGTCATCTTGGCCCTTAAATTTCTATTTTTCCCGAAAAAACCCCTGCTGCCAGGTTTTTAGGCTGCCCATTCTGCTTCCTTCACATGTAAACAGTTACGAGGGGTTTCGTAATTGGTTACATGTGCATGGGCAGTGTTTTTGGCGAGATTTTTGGCCTCCTAACCGGTTAAGAAGGTCTCCTAACAGGTTAGATGATCTTGGGTTGGCACTTTTTGACCGTTTTGCCCCTTCTTCTTCCGTTAGCCATATCTTCTTCATCCGGACTCCGAATCAAGTGATTTTTCAGTCTAAGTTCATTAAGTTTTTGTTGTCTTTCTAATGGTGTGCTCGGTGGCACCCACTTTTAAGCTGGAAATGATGATTTTTCCCCTAGGTTCAATCTTGTTCATTTTTGAAGCGATGCTTCCCCATTTGATTCCTTTTGGGTTCCGTGACCTCGTTGAGAGTTATAATGGTGTCTTAGAGCCATGTTGTATCCATAGAGGCCGTTGTTTTGTCTTTTACCTCCATGCTTCGGATCCGTTGTCGGGTCATCTTTCGGTTCATCACTGACGCACATTGAAAAACTTGGGCAATCACAGGGATTGGGAAGGAACAGAGCGTGAGTTGTGAGATATTAACAGAGCATTCATGGTAAGGGTTTCAACTGAGGATTAAGGGAAGGGAAGGTTGAGTTGTAGGAGGCTTGACAGCAGTTATGATCACCGAAAAAACTTAGGAAGACGGCGACGGAGTTTATTTCAAAAACCTAGAAAGGCAAGTTATGTTCTTCCTCTCTCCCGGTTGGCCTGTGTTCTGTGCATACCTAGATGGCTGTAGGATTTTAATTGAATATTAATCAAATCTGGCATGCGTATTATTTGTCCAATTGATTATCTGTAGGTGTTTATGGTTGTCTGAAACAATTCTTGTTTGACTGGTGTTTGTCGTCAGTTTTAAGCTTACAGATTTGTACTGTTTTGATGGGTGATTTAATTCATACTGTTATAAACAAGGGTTTAGGATGTTATTGAATATATATAAGATGGTTAAGATCAGTTTTGATTATCTGTATATGTTTTAGTATTATCTGTAATTATGCCTGCAAATATGAGTTCAAATTTTGTGTTAATGTGTAATAAATCGGTAGGGGTTTTAAGTCACTGTAATAAATTCCAACTATCAAACCAAACCATTGGGATGCTACTGGATATTTATTAGACTACTAAGATCAGTTTTAAGGAAGAACAAAGAGGTAGGAAGAGGCTGGAAGTGAAATAGATAAAGCAGAAAGAAGTATGACGCAAAGGAGAAGGCTCAAAGTAGGAAAGAGAAGGCTCCAAAAGGTGGGGGCCTGCTCCCCCTTCATAGAGCCAGCTCCAAGGGGTTAGGGAGCCGGTTCTAAGGTAAAAAGAGCCTGCTCTGTGTTTTTAGAGTAGGCTCCTTTGGTTAAGTCTTGTTTGGGTGCGTTCCGGAGTTTGTCTAGGCACTTTTGGGCTATGTTTGGGATTTTAAAGGGTTTTAGGGACTGGAATGAAAATTCCAAAAGTAATTTCTAGGGATGTTAAACCCTCTAAGTGTATAATTTGGTCCATAAGGTAAATGGAATAAACTGTGAAAAATAAGCAACTTTGTACGCTGCTAACGTATAAGAAGGACTAAGTTGCTAAATCTTGTTTTAAAAATTTAACGGATTGTAGCATGGACTTTAAACATGATATTAGGCTATGTTGGAGCCACATTAATTAACTTAATGTCTTTGTGCTTAGGGATTTAACCGTAGGGAAGTTTAACCATTTTTGCAAGCTGTTAACGAATAAGTAGTATTAAATTGGTCAGTTTTATTTTACAAATATAATGGACTATAGAATGATTTTTAAATCATGTTCTGGATGCATAATAGAGTCATGTAATTATCAGACTTGTTGTATGCTTACTTTGGATTATAGATGCTGAACTAATACTCACGTTCTGTCAATTACTTGGATGGATACTTGACGAATTAGTAAACTTTGTCTTGTTTAATTACATAGATGGATTCTGGATTTTTAGTTGATGACTTGTTTAAATTATGTGTTTATCAAATATATGGATAATGTGGACTTTATTTGATGTACTGTGACGAGGCCGCTTGATATACGCCAAAATGATGTAGTGAATGTGCGGTTCAAGAAAAGCCTTTTGGGTCAAGTTTAAATTTATAAAAACCACTACCAACACTACTACTAAAGTAGCAAGGTAAGTAGGGATCGTCCTAAGGGATTGTGAGGATCGAGCAATGTCGTGGAATTGTTATTAGGGCTAGTAGGTCGAGTGATCAAACAATTGGATGGTTGGTTGATTAAAGAGCAACTAAATTAAATGAAGTGATAGCAAAAGAATGCAATTAAGAGTAAGGGAGAGAGAGAGATCTTGGGGTTTAGAGATCACCACCAAGCAATGCATTTCTATATCATTGACAAGTGATTAATGAGGGCAAATGGTGTGCTGTAATATTGGTGTGTGTGTGTGTGTGTGTGTGTGTTTGGTTGATCCAACAAACAAAGATGACTAGTTAAGCATGTATTGTCTAAACATCATGTGAAAGGCACAATATATCTAAGCAATGAAGCATATATTGTCTAAACAACATGTGAAAGGCACAATAGATCAAAACAAGTCATTAATCCTTTCATTATACTCATAATCCAAATACAACATGATGAGCACTGAAAAGTGCGCATTTAAACCCGTTAAGCTTAAGTATTCTAGTACCTTTATCTATCTTACTTTGCCGTTTTAGACTTATTACGTGTTATTTATATTTTCAGGCACTAATCCCAAAATTGAGCTAACTCAGCCAAATAAGAGCTTAATTGAAGCAATCCTGAGATAAACCAAAGGAGGGAGCAAAGTGGAGAAAGAAAGGAGCAAAAAGGAATCAAAGTTGTGCAGCTTAAAAGTTCGATCGATCTAACTTAGAGTTCGATCGATCGAACATCTATGATCGATCACAATACTTCTCGATAGATCCAACCTTGGCCTTTGCTGAAATTCCAAGTTCGATCGATCCAACATCACCTTCGATCGGTCGACCCTATTTTGTCCTATTCAAATGATTGATCTTATCCACAGCTGTACGCCTACCAACCACTTTTGTCCTTTTCCCCATAAATATCTTCGAAATATCTCAGCCTTGTCCTTATCCGGAGGAGTCAGACCACTTCGATCGATCCAAGATGCAGTTCGATCGATCGAACCCATCTTTGATCGATCCAAGTTAAGGTTCGATCGATCGAACTTCCTCCAGCGACAAAAAGTTAAAGTCCAGCTCATTTATTCCGTCCTTCACCCAATCATTGGAGAATATGCCTTGCACGACCACAACTCATCATAGGGTGTATTTGACCTACCTATATAAGGAATATGATACACTTCTTGGAGGAGTCTAGAGTCTCTTGTCACACATTGAAAATCATTTTGGAGGCTCTTCTTGGAGAGGAGGAAGAAGGGAAGCTAGAGCACCATTAGAGGAGATCTTCACCAACAAGGAGTAGCCATGGAGTTAGCCCTTGAGGGTTGGATCATCACTACCAAGAGTGTCTAGACATCCTCTTGGGGCTAGAGTTAGCCCCAAGCATGCTTTCTATACTCTAATCTTGTGTAATATTGAGGGATTAGTGTTGTATGATACATCTTGATATTCATGTATATATAAATCTTGATTATTTCATGGTTTGTATGGTTTAATGCTTCCAATTGACTATTCTATTCTACCCATATGTCTATGTATGCTAGAATGGGATATTCATGTGCTTATCTATAGATTTAGTGTTTTTAATGCATGTCTATGTGTAGTGATGCTATAGATCTAGAGATTATCAAGATGATATGCTTAATGAATGCTATTTTTGTTTATTTGATGGTTTATGCCTATTCTTGATGGCTTGTGCCTCTCCCCTAGTCTAGATAGCTTTATTTTCATGCTAGTAGTGTAGATTTAGTGTAGTGGTAGTATAATGTTAGATGGGAGGACAATTTACTCTTGATGTTTGATGTTCCATGCTTGTGAGTCCAAATGGCATATTCCTCTAATATTGTGTTGTATGTGGATTGTGAGCTTAATGAAGGATTAATGACTAGTTATGATATGTTGTATCTTTCACATGTGTTTAGACAATTTATTCCTCTCCCAATAGATAAATTGTGGCCTCTCACATGATGTTTAGATAATGCATGTTTAACTAAGTCATCCTTATGGATTGCTTGGACTATGAGCTTAATGAAAGGTTCAATGACTTGATTTGATATTTTGTTCTCTTCACATGATGTCTAGACAATATATTCCTCTACCAATAGATGTATTGTGGCCTCACACATGTTGATTGAGACAATTTGCACTTGTTGAGTCACCCTTACCAATTGAATGTCTTTTATACACACAACATTGTTGCAACACATTCATTTCCCTCATTAGTATCTTGATTATGGTTTGGAATAGTATTGTTTGGTGGTGATCTCTACACCCCAAGACCTTTCCTTCTTACTTACTCTTTATCTTAATGCATTTTAATTAATTCTTTTCTAGAAGTAATCAACCAACCCAATTCTCTTTTGCAATCATTTGGTACGCTAGAGTCGAAGTTGAAATTCCAACACGTATAATCCCTTGGGACGATCCCTACTCACTCTTACTACGTTAGTAGTATTGTTGGTAATTGTTTTTATAAATTTAAATTTGACATAAAAGGCTTTTCTTGAACCACACATTCACTACATTCAGTTTGGCATATTGGAACGGCCGTTGTCACAACACAAGGTTAGAGACATATACTACTTGCATTCAAAAGCTTAGATCATCAAACAACAAGCTAAATTGTCCTCCCATTTAACACTACACTACAACTACACTACACCTACGCTACTAGCATGAATATAAAATAGGGGAGAGTCCCAATCCATCAAGGCATAAGCATGAACCATCAAGAGAATCACAAGAGCATTCCTTTAAGCACTCTGTTTTGACAATCTCCAAATCTATAGCATCAATACACATAGACATGCATCAATAACACAAAATCTAGAGACAAGCACATGAACATCTATTATAGCATACATAGATATATGGATAGAATGAAATGATTAATTGGAAGCATTAAACCAAATAAATCATTGAATAAACAAGATCTATATATATCAAAGTGTTAAAACATCAATTACAACACTAATCCCTCAATAATACACAGGATTAAGATATAGAAAGCATGCTTGGGGCTAACTTTAGCCCTAAAAGGATGTCTAGCCACTCATGGTGATGTTGCTCCAACCCTCAAGGGCTAACTCCATGGAAGAGGTTTGCTCTTTGGTTGATGAAGAGTCTCCAATGGTGTCTCTAGCCTCCTCCTCCTCTAAGCTTGCTCTCCAAGAGATGATATGAAAATAATGTTGGCTCCCTCTCTAAAAAGCAATCCTTATCCTTATATAGGTAGGTCAAAATGACATCCAAAATGATCTGGTGTCGTGCACATATTATTCCCTAATGATTGGATAAAGGATAACTTTCAATGAGATGGAATTTTAATTTTTTCGCACTGGAGGAAGTTCGATCGATCGAACCATGAACTTGGATCGATTGAACTGGCTGAGATCTATCGAACTTGGTCTAGATCGATCCAACTGGTTGAGCTTTTTGGGAAAAGACAAATCCGAGATATTTTGGAGAGATATTTATGGGAAAAGGACAAAAGTGGTTAGTGGGTGGTACAGCTATGGATAGGATCAATCATTTAAATAAGGACAAAAGTGTTCGATCGATCGAAGGATGGTGTTGGATTGATTGAACTTTTGGGCTTTATGCTTTTGGGTCTAGGCTTGGATCTATCTTGAAGTGCTGAGATCGATCATAGTTCGAACCTTGAACTTGGATCAATTGAACTTTGCTGCTTCCCGCTTTTGGCTTCATTTGCTTTCTTCTTTCTCCACTTTGCTCCTTTCTTTGTTTAATCCCAGAATTGGTTCAATTAAGCTCTTATTTGGCTGAGTTAGCTTATTTTTAGGATAAGTGCCTAAAATTGGAAATAATACGAAATCAATCTAAAACGGTAAAGTAAGATAGATAAAGGTACTAGAATGCCTAAGCTTAAGGGGTTTAAATACGTACTTTTCAGCGCTCATCACACCCCCAAACTTAAATATTGCTAGTCTCTAGCAATGAACTAGAAAGTAAAGGAATGAAATGAACAACTATACAACTATGAACTAGAAAACAATAAATGGATAACGCCACTTTCGTAGGGAACATGATTACACTTACTATATACAACAAGCCTTTTAAACCCCTAGGTTGAAGGTTTCTAGAAATGGTACCCACAAATATTAAGCTCATTTTTTCAAAAGAGGCACTAATATTGCAAACAAGCATTGGGAGAAAACTTCCTCAAGTATGCAATTTTTCAACCCTTTCCAAGCAATCTCCCAAAATCTCAATATCAAGCAAACAAATATGGTCCTCCACATATCAAGAAAATGATCATGCAAATCAACACAACTCTAGAATCCTTTTGAGTGGACCGGCATCAAATGTCTTGCTATCTTAGCCAACTAAAAAATTAATCACATCCTTACCCTCAAACTAGCACACAAATCTAGTACCGATCATCAAGACAAAAAGTGAACCTTTTATTTAAGCTTTATTGTTCTAGATACGCTTATTCTTTTCACTCGATTTTTTTTTTGTTTATTTATTTATTTATTTTTTAATTTTTTTTATAGGATCAAAGATGGAAGTATGGTGCAATGTGTTGATCTATTAAGCTTTCTAGTGATTCATGAGATTGAGCGTTAGGTCAATGACTCCCAAACCAGACGGCTTTAGGGTATGAGGCATTGAAATACCCCTACGGACTTACAAGCTCAAATCAACTAGGCTACAAATCAAGATAACAACCATTTAATCATTTCCCACTTCTCACCTTTTGGGAGAAGTCCTCACTATTTTTTTTTTAATAAACAAGTTCAATTGTTAAACTAAAGTTTGGGCCCTCCACCTTTCGGTGTGAGAAGTTCAGTGCTTGATGAGGCTAGAATCCCGACTACTTAGTGAAAAGGGGTTGTTATCCACCTTTATCAAGAATGAAAGCTTTCAATGCACTACTAGCTCAATTGGGATATAACCAATTCAATAATCAACAAAGCATGTACCCCATAAATAAATGCTAGTATGCGCCTGTGCTAGTGTAGAATCCTAGAGTGAAGCTCAAAATAATCACAAAATCAGGATGATGTGGACCACAAGTGCAAGCAAGAATATCAATCTTTCGAAAAATTTACTCCTAAATGGCATCCACAAGGCATACAAGGAGTATTGAACTCTCAAGTCAAACAATTTTTAAATTTTAAGCAATATAGTCCTCAAAAGATCAAAATCATAGCTAGATATGGACCAATCATAGAAATATCCCTCAAATACACAAGTCATGCTCAAAATTTGAATTTAAAACTAATACTGTAAAGCACCAATCCCCCCAAACTTAAATTGCACAATGTCCTCATTGTGCAAAGAGAACAAAGGAAAGAGTATACCAGTGCAACTAAGCAAGAATGATCGGGACTGAAGTATCCGAAGTGGGTGGCATGGCCCCCCCAAACTTGGGATGAACTGTAGTCCTAAAAATTGGCACTTGGATAAATTCATCAGATAACAAAATGGGATAATCAGTGCACAGTGGTCATGCAAGTGTAAATGGGATAAACAGATAGAGAAATGAGAGAGGTGTAAGGGTGGTCCTAAAAATTGGGTAGCACTCTCTCACTGAAGTCACTATGATGCACTGGATGGAGTCAAACATACAGATATGAGAATATAATATATGACATTCGTAACAAAAATAGATATATAAAATAGAGAAAGTGTAGGTACAACAAAAATATCAAAGCCGACAGACCGGCTGTAAAAATAATAATATACAGTGACAATAGTGAAGTATCAAAAGGAGAGAGGGATCATAAGATAGAAAGGACTGGGAGCTCAGGAGGATGAGGTAGGACAGGCAGGTCTGGCTCCTCGGATGTCTCTGGATAGATCTCTGAATATGGTCACGATATCCGTGCGGAAGGCAACAAAATCAGCTCTATGGGCTGTAAGATCGGCTCAGATGGTAACAACAGTATCCTCAAGCATCTGCAGACGTACTCCAAAGCCAGGGGTCATATCTGGAGTCTCAAGCATAGATGAATCAGAAGAAAGCTCCTGAGTCTGCTCCTGCTCATGAATGGGCGACCTGGCTAGAGAGTCCTGCTCTACGTCGTCTGTAGGGCACTCTAAGTCTATGTCTAAATGCTCGGTAGCTAGATCGACTGGTGCGTCGTCCGCTGCGGGATGTGCTGCTGCTGCCTCTGCTTGGGCCTGGGCCTGTGCTTCCTCCAGCTCTAACTCCGCTACAGCCAGTGCCGTGTGGTCCTATAACCTGGTAATAATGGAACGGTAGCTCTTATTCCAGTCCTTCCTGAGGAAGTGACAAGAACCTTCTCGGGGTGCTCCCGAGGATGGATGGGGTAGCGCTCATTGATGAGAATCTGGGTGATGAGGAGGCTGAAAGGAAGAGACTTAGCCTATCCGGGCGTCTCCTTGCTGATGTATTCGTCATACAGTTTCCTCATCACGCTCCAGATGAGTGCGGGAATGGACACCTAGTGCCTGGTGTAGAAAGAGTAAAGGGCTGTCAGATAATCGCCCCTCTTCTGAATCTTGTGCCCCGCTATGTATATGTTTTGATAGAGAACGGAATCAGTAAACCAAAGGTCGTTTAGAAGGAATGTCCGGGTGGCGAAGGTCTCACCACTGGTACAGTGACCTATAAGAAAAATTGCCATGTCGGCATAGGAAGGCCTGAATAGCCTCGGATATGTGTCCTGAAGCTCTGGAGGACATCTGTGTGGACAGCGGCAAGAGCGAGCTAAAGAGTCCATTGTAATGGTGATCGGATGGCCATCGACAGAAGTGACCATCTCGGCTGTGGTACGTGGCGATGGTCAGAGGTTCTAGTAGAACAACCAAACCAGCCGTGGGTAGACCAGCTCTGTGACGGGGGCAAGAATAACGGCTAGGCCCCTTTGAATAATATCATGGTAGGCGGATCGGGTCAGCACCAATCTAGAGAAGAAGGCCGTGTCGAACTCTAACTCATGGTAGAGCATCATACGCATATCGAGGCATGGGCCTATCACGCTCCAGATGAGCTAGCTGAGCAGGCTGAGCTGGTATATGTGAAGGCTCAGCTCCATGATGCGGTGGAGATGGTGATGGAATGAAAGCAGGATGAGCTGCAGAGGTGGATGGTATGTGGTCATCCTCAGGCTCATGAGATGGTGACTGAGGTGGGGTAGCCTGTGCTGGCTCCCGCTGTGCATAAGAGGGCTCTGCTGGCTCCTCTGTCTGTGGCCTAATATATCGGGTGGGCCTGTGTTGCCTGTTGGCAACGATCTTCCTCTTAACCATGGCCTGCAAAAAGAAAAAGAAAAACTTGCAATGGGAGTTAGTGCCAGAATAAGAAATTTTTAAGCATGAAATAGAAACATATATGTCAAATAAACTAAACAAAACAAATATGACATGAATCTATACAAGTGGTGGAATATGAAACATGCTAAACAATGTAAGTATGAAATGCTTCCAATGTGGAATATCACAGACATTGGGCATATAAATGATAGCATGAACATAAGATATGATGAATAAAGTGTGTGTGTGAGATCTGAGAAGTTCGATCGATCATAAAAAGAAGTGAGATCGATCACAAAAGTTGGATCGATCGAAAGTAAGTGAGATCGATCTCACAACTTCGATCGATCGGAGACATGAGTTTGATCGATCTCTCAAGATCGATCGGAGATACTAGTTCGATCGATCAAACTGTGCGACGTTGAAAACTCAAAGGTCATAGATCTATGACCTTGGAAGCATAGGGCCCACATGAACATGTTCGTGGGCCCTACAACACATTAAATCAACAAATCCCCATAATTGAACGAGGCCCAAACTCCCAATTTGAGATCCAAATCCGAAAATATGCAAAATATTTACACGAAGCAACACACATATATATATGGAAATACAGTGCTTCGAAGCTTCAAAAATGGTGGATTCGATCATTTAAGCATCCTAAATCAAATATATAGAACATGTATGCATTAAATCAAATCAAGTTTCAAAGTAAAACTCGGTTCTTACCTCAACCGAAGAGAAAAATGGAGATGAAGAGGGAGAGATGAAACTGAGATGAGAGAGAGTGATTCGGGAAGCTAGATGACACCGGAGGGCTTGTCGGAGAAGGGGAAGATAATGGGTGCACGGCGGCGCAGAGAGGGAAACAAGGGTTTGCAGAGAGGGTGAGATCGATCTAAATGATTGATCTTGAGAACCCTCGATTCTATTTTAAAAACATTCCCGACAGAGTTCGATCGATCGAACTGAACTATGATCGATCGAACTTTGATGAACTCTCTTCAAAGTGTTTTTGGATTTTTGAAAATTTTGAAAATTGCAAACTGAAAATTAAAAATTGGAACTAAAATTAAAAATTGGAAAATAAAATAAAATATTTTTGGTCTTTTTTTTTTTTTTTTTTGAATTTAATTGAATAAACACTAATAATTAAAAATTATTAAAATAGAATATTTTTTAATTTTTGAAAACATTTTGAAAAATAAAATAAAATAAAATGAAAATAAAATAAAGTAAAATGAAATAAAAATAAAAATAAAATAAAATGAAAATAAAATAAAAGTGAAAATATTTTTGAATTTTTGAAATTTTGAAAAGTCAAAATAATGAAATGATGACTAATATTGATCAAAACAAGAGTTCGATCGATCAGACAGAGAGCAGAAATATGCAGGTTTTTGGCTCGAAAAATTGGCTAAGTATTAGAACATGAGATCGATCGAACTGGGAAGTTGGATCGATCGAAGAACTTTCAGATCGATCTTAGAATGTTTCGATCGATGGGACAGAGACCTGAAATATGCAGGTTGATGCAGGCTCAAAATTTTTCTAAGTGTTAAATCATGAGATCGATCGAACTTTGAAGTTTGATCGATCGAAGGTCTCTTGATCGATCTAAGTGTTAGTTCGAACGATGGGACAGAGAGGTGATTTGGATGCAGGTTTCTGCAGGTCGAAAATTTTTCTAAGTGTTGGATGCAGAATGAAGTTCGATCGATCGAACTCAAGTTTGAGATCGATCGAACAATGCAGAATGCTCAATAATGTCATGAAAGCTTATACAATCCTCACCAAAGTTCCTTGAAATGCATATAAACCAAAAACAAGTATCTAGACTTCGCAAGAAATGAAATGAAAGATAGAAATAGGGGAGGAATAAGGTTTTGACACCATACGAATGCCTTTGCTAGTCCTTAATGTCTCTAGCAAGACATTGGGCTCTTTTAGCCCGGATCAAAGATCTTATAATACATCCCCTCCTTGTTAGGGTGATAGATGCTTTGAGCTCCACCTAACAAATGGTTCTTTAAAGAACTTGTTGGATTAAGCTCAAAAGAAATCTTTGGTCCCTTGTCTATGCAATTACAACCTTTGGGCTTCCATGCCCTTTCAAAGCAAGAGTTTGAAACAAGATTTTTAGAATGCAAGGTTGAAGATGATCCTTCATAAGTTTTGGTTTTACATAAAAGCTCATTTCCTTGACATTGAAGATCATGACATTCATCTACAACATTAACATCTCCTTCATATTTGTCAAATGAATTGGGTGTGGGATTAAAGATATTCAACTTCACCTTCATGTGGCCAAATGCGATCTTCATTATCCCCGTCCTACAATTGATGTTGGTATTAGCGGTTGCCAAGAAAGGACGGCCAAGGATAACGGGAATTTGGCTCTCAGGATTGGAAACCGGTTCCGTGTCTATGACAACAAAATCAACCGGGAAGAAGAATTTATCAATCTTTATCAAAACATCCTCAATTATACCCCTAGGCTTCTTAATGGATCGGTCAGCAAGCTGCAAAACTACCGACGTCAGTTTCAATTCACCTAGGCCCAATTTAACATAAACCGAGTATGGAAGAATGTTAACACTTGCTCCTAAGTCAAGAAGCACCCGATTAATGATATGATCACCAATAATGCATGATGTAGTGGGTGAACTGGGGTCCTTAAACTTTAGAAGAGTGTTATGTTGCAAAATTGAGCTTACTTTCTCAGTCAAAACCACTTTTCATGGTGCTTGGCTCTTGTTCTTCCCCTTTTGGGTGCACAAGTCATTCAAGAATTTGGCATAAGCCAGAATTTGCTTGATTCCATCCAATAGTGGAAGATTAACTTTCACTTGCCTAACATTTCCATGATTTCATTGGTTTTTTCCTTTTGCTTGTCTTTTGAAATGGATCCTTTTAAGGCATTCGGAAATGGAACCTTTGGTTTAAATACTTTTTCAAAATTTTCTTTTGAAGTCTCTTCAACACAAGAAGTTTTTAAATCATTTTTCAACAAAACCTTTTCAACATCATTTTTCAAAACTTGTTTTTCAAACACATCTTCTAAGATTTTCTCATTTACAAGGTCATGTACATGCAATGAAGGAGGAATGGGATGTGAAACAGGACGGGTGACAACTTAAGGTTGCACCGGTTCACTCTCTTCATTGGACATTCCAACTTGATTGTCCATAATCCTACCACTCCACAAGGTAGTCACCGCATTAACATGTTCAATGGTGTGGCCTTCCGATGAGGAATGGGTTTCCACAACACATTGTTGCTTAGGTGGGGCATTTATAGGCATCTTTCCCTTCTCTCTTGCATTGAGAGTGCTTGCTATTTGCCCTACTTGAGTTTCTAGCTTCGCAATAGATTGAGAGTGAGAATGAAACAATTGAGTGTTAACCTTTAAAGTGCCCAAAGCATTCAAAACTTTTTCTTCAAAGGCGGGACTTCTAGTATTACCTTGGGAATAAGATTGGTTGGGAAAATGAGAATTAGCAAATTGATTCCCTTGTGATTGATAAGGCCTATAACCTTGGGATCCTTGGTTTTGAAGTGGAGGTGGAATGTACTTCCCTTGAAAACCGCCTTGGGAAGGGTTTGAGCCCTCTCTTTGGTTTTTCCAAGAGAAATTCGAATGATTCCTCCAACTTGGATTATAGTGAGTACCATAAAGATTGTTCCCTTAGTTCACAAAAGCTGCATTGACTTATTCATTAGGTTTATTTTGCACTTGTCTGTGAGGACAATGAGAAGTAGAATGAAGAACACTAGAACAAGTCATACCTGTTTCATTTGATGCACGATAAGAATGGTTAGGGAAGGAAGATACTTGGTTCGCCGAGTTTTGGTTAATCAAAAATTGATCAAACCTTTGAGATAAAGAATTCATTTCGGCAGCTATTTCATTTGAATGGTTGACTTGATGTAAGCCAACACTCTTCCTACCTTGTGAATTTCTACCATTCTTGGATGATAGTGTTCTATGCAAAGAATTTTCACTCATGCTCTCATAGAGACGCCACACGTCATCTCATGCCTATCAATGTATAAGCCACCCATGGAAGCATCAACCATAGCCTTATAGTTGTCCGATAAGCTCTTAAAGAAATATTGAACTAATTGCCATTTGGGCATGTCATGATGTGGACATTTCCTAAGCAATTCATTGAAGTGTTCCCATGCCTCATGAAACGTTTCTCCATCCCCATGTGAAAATTCTCGAATTGAGGTTCTCATGGCATTGGTCTTTGAAACCGGATAGTACTTCTTCAAGAACTCTTGTTTCATTTTTGCCCAAGAGGTGATTGAAAAAGGCCTAAGATTGTTAAACCAATACTTTGCCTTGTCTTTTAAGGTGAATGGAAAAAGCTTGAGTCTTAAAACCTCTTCCGGCATGTCCGTATATTTTACGGTGGAACATACTTCAAGAAACTCACCCAAATGCTTGTATGCTTGTAAGGTTCTTCACTTGGAAGTCCATGATAGTTAGGAAGCATTTGAATGGTTTGTGGCTTAATTTCATAATGATGTGCTCTAAATGGAGGCAATTGGATGCATGTAGGTGCATTATACTCATTAGGCACGTAATGGTCTCTTAAAGCAAGAGGTGGATTAGCTACTTGAGGTGCAATATGAACACCTTGGTTTTGAATTCCTTGATTATTGATGGGAGGCTGTGGAGCACACATTGGCTTTGGCATTCTATATGGAACTTGGCTTTGTTGTTGTGGTGGTTGGTGAATGAATGGCCTAGGCATGCCTAAAGGTACTTATTTATTCTCATTGTGCACATTGGGATGAAGGATACCTTGTTGGTTTATGTGACCAAGGTCCTCAACATGATTGTCATTATGGTCAGCCATTAATAGATTGGCACTATTTGAACTTCCTCTTCCCCTAGGATTTCTAACGATAGATTCAAGATGTAAATCAAGAGGGATAAGAGTTGGTCTCAATGAACGACGTCCGTGCATGCATAATGCAAAACACAACAAACACAAAGAATGACAAACACTATGCCTTCACACAAATGCAATTAGACTTCTTCCACAAACACTTAATTTATACTCCCATGCTTTAACAACAATGATGCAAGACAATTAAAAATAAGCCTCCACGCGGGCCGACGATTTAACTAAAGGATTGAGTAAAGAAAGTCTTACAAAAGTCCTTTAGCACTTCAACTCCAAATTTAAAGCTTAGCTTAGCAAATTTTAAGAATTTTTTTAGCCTTTTGCTTTCTTTGCTTGCTTGAATGCTTGATGGCTCCTTTGCTTGCTTCCTCTCCAATAATGCACCTAGTCAAGTAATCAACACAATAAGTAACCAAAAAGAAAAAAAGAAAAAGGAAAGACACGATCAAAAGAGTACTAATCCTAATTAATTCCACAAATCCGACGTTGCCAAATCTAATCAATCAATCCCCGGCAACGGCGCCAAAATTTGACGAGCCCGTATGGATCGTCCCAAGGGATTGTGAGGATCGAGCAATGTCGTGGAGTTGTTATTAGGGCTAGTAGGTCGAGTGATCAAACAATTGGATGGTTGTTTGATTAGAGAGCAACTAAATTAAACTAAGGGATAGCAAAAGAATACAATTAAGAGTAAGAGAGAGAAAGATCTTGGGGTTTAGAGATCACCACCAAGCAATGTATTTCTATATCATTGACAAGTGATTAATGAGGGCAAATGGTGTGTTGCAATATGGGTGTGTGTGTGTGTGTGTGTTTGGTTGATTCAACAAGCAATGATGACTAGTTAAGCATGTATTATCCAAACATCATGTGAAAGGCACAATATATCTAAGCAATGAAGCATATATTGTCTAAACAACATGTGAAAGGCACAATAGATCAAAACAAGTCATTAATCCTTTCATTAAGCTCACAATCCAAATACCACACAAGGTTAGAGACATATACTACTTGCATTCAAAAGCTTGGATTATCAAACAACAAGCATAGATTGTCCTCCCATTTAACACTACACTATAATTACACTACTAGCATGAAAATAAACTAGGGGAGAGGCACAATCCATCAAGGCATAAGCATGAACGATCAAGAGAATCACAAGAGCATTCCTTTAAGCACTATGTTTTGACAATCTCCAAATCTATAGCATCAATACATATAGACATGTATCAATAACACAAAATCTAGAGACAAGCACATGAACATCTATTTTAGCATACATAGACATATGGATAGAATGAAATGATCAATTGGAAGCATTAAACCACATAAATTATTGAATAAACAAGATCTATATATATCAAAATGTCAAAACATCAATTACAACACTAATCCCTCAATAATACACAAGATTAAGATATAGAAAGAATGCTTGGGGCTAATTCTTTTTCCATGAGGATGTCTAGCCACTCATTGTGATGTTGCTTCAACCCTCAAGGGCTAACTCCATGGAAGAGGTTTGCTCTTTGGTTGATGAAGAGTCTCTAATGGTGTCTCTAGCCTTCTCCTCCTTTAAGCTTGCTCTCCAAGAGATGATATGAAAATAATGTTGGCTTCCTTTCTAAAAAGCAATCCTTATCCTTATATAGGTAGGTCAAAATGACACCCAAAATGAGCTGGGGTCATGCACATAATATTCCCTAATGATTGGATAAAGGATAACTTTCAATGAGATGGAATTTTAACTTTTTCGCACTGGAGGAAGTTCGATCGATAGAACCTTGAACTTGGATCGATCGAACCGGCTGAGATCTATTGAACTTAGGTTGGATCGATCCGAGATCTTTTGGAGATCTTTTGGAGAGATATTTATGGGAAAAAGACAAAAGTGGCTAGTGGGTGGTACAGCTGTGGATAGGATCAATCATTTGAATAAGGACAAAAGTGTTCGATCAATCGAAGCGTGGTGTTAGATCGATTGAACTTTTGGACTTTATGCTTTTGGGTCTAGGCTTGGATCTATCTTGAAGGGCTGAGATCGATCATAGTTCGATCGATCAAACCTTGAACTTGGATCGATCAAACTTTGTTGCTTCCCACTTTTGGCTTCAATTGCTTTCTTCTTTCTCCACTTTGCTCCTTTCTTTGTTTAATCCCAGAATTGCTTCAATTAAGCTCTTATTTGGCTGATTTAGCTTATTTTCGGGATAAGTGCCTAAAAATGGAAATAATATGAAATCAATCTAAAACGGTAAAGTAAGATAGATAAAAGTACTAGAATGCCTAAGCTTAATAGGTTTAAATATGCACTTTTCAGCGCTCATCATACTGCTTATAATGTTGCATCATTTACGGATCATTTGCATGTTATGCACCGGTATGGGACAGTGGCATATGAAGGGACGGATTAGAACAAAACGCTAATTCCAACCCATTCATACATACAGAATGAATTAACAAAAGCAGTTAAATCCTACATGGCTTCATGTCCTGTCAACTAAAACAGTTGAACGACATATTGGATGGTTATTTATGTTTTTGTATTAGAAAGGAT
This sequence comes from Cornus florida, assembly GCF_030987335.1. NCBI lineage: Eukaryota > Viridiplantae > Streptophyta > Magnoliopsida > Cornales > Cornaceae > Cornus > Cornus florida. The sequence continues at coordinate 72,548,612 of NW_026775577.1, forward strand.
AGGGATTTAAGTAAAACATTTAAATCCTAATTTTATATAGTGTCATGGCAACGAGCAGTTGAACGACACTACATTGGTTTGGATGGGAATTTATATATATAATTTATGATACCGTGATCTGAGATTGAGTCTCATATTCGATGGTTAGGCAGCGTATATGCAGTAAGATGCGTAGCTAGCTATGTCGGTTCAGGTATACCCTATTAGGCTTAGGTAGTCATGCCCACTCTGATGTATTTTTGCATGTTGCCTTCTATTCAGGTTGAGACCCTCAACATAGTCTAGTGAGTGTCCTGTAGTGTGGATATATATATTTAACTATTTACGGACTATATAGATATGGTTGGGACATTTAGGATATATCTGCGTATCAGGCCTCTATTTAGATTGTAGTTAGGATAGAACTTATTCGTGGGCCTGACCCACTATTATTTTTCAGGTAATGGATGGTTCCAGGTCTTAGAGCTTGTTTGTGCTGAGCAGGGACGACTACTCATTCTACCGATGACGTAGGAGGTTTCTTCATGGTTTAGCATTGGACTTCTTTTCGGTTGCTCGCTTTCCAGTATTGGTTTGGATTAGGGGTCCACCAGATGGATTCCCGAGTTGTATTAGAAATGGAGAAGTTGGATGTATCAAAACAATTCTTTATTTATTAAATTTTATTTTAAGGTTTTCAGTTTTGGATTATCATTCTAGTTTCTTTTCAGCAGTTTTTATTTATTCCTGTTTATCTTAATTGTATTTTGTGTTCATTTATTGCTAATTGGTTTTGATATCCTCTAGTAATCAGGCATGGGCCTGGCCAACCTGCATCCGAAAATCCGGGGGTAGTATCAGAGCACTCCAGGTTCTAGTGTCCTTAGGAGTGTTTTCTTTATAAGACTTCTGCGTTGTGTCTCTTAAAAACTTAGAGCCATATTAAGATTCGTTGTACTCTATTTATAGTTCGTTAGGAGGAGTTGATGTCAATTGAGTTCTGTAGATACAGAGTGGTTGACACTAGGAGGAGGATAGGGTTCAAGGCGAAAGCGATATGGACCCAAATGAGTAGATTGTCGAGTTCTTTGCCAGAAGCAGAACTTGGGATTGAAGGTTTAGTTCCAAGGTTGGCATTACTTAGAAAGTATACACCAAGGAAGGATTAAGGGTGTAGGTGTTAGGTCGTAGCATGTCAAGGCCAACACAATTTCGGTTGTTCTTAAAAAGGAGACAAGCGAAGAGTAGGAGTCCGAAGAGGATCCGAAGGGAAGCAATTCTAGCGTATCCAAGAAAGAGGATACTGAATCTTGAAGATGAAGGATCGCACGAGGGTAATTTCACTCACTAATGGTATAGTGAATGATACTGGTAGAGTTGGTGTGAACAAACCTACATATAGTTAAAGTTTTTGTATCATCTCTCCGGAAGTTATTTAAAAAGTACTCTTCTGGAGGGTCAAAATTTGATGGAGTTCATATCGGAACGAAAACAAGATTATTATATCACGCTTCAGAGGATGTGGGGATAGGGTTGCAACGTTCTAAGTTGCTTTATAAAGCCACGATAGACGGTTTGAATTCTGCATATTAGGAGGATGAGGGTTAAGCCTTTGGATGTTTGCTTAAGCAAACGATTGTGTAGTTAAGCTACGGTAAATAAATAAGTTTCAAGGTTGGATAATTACCAACGAAATTATGGAACGAACTTTGCGAACTTGAGTTCAAAGGAGGTTTTCTTCTCTGGAATGGAGGATGTCTTAAGTAGAATTTTATTTTGGTTGTTCTATGTATTGTGTGTATCTACGTGTTTCATCTTTGATTGTTATGTGTTTCTGTTTTGTTATTACGTGTTTCATTGTTGTTAATTAGTCCGGATTAGGATTATAGATTGGTTGGGGACACAAGTATGTGATCAACCAACTATTATTTTGATGACATGGGTAATAGCGCTATGTACACTAGGATTTGTGAATGTATGGTTATAGGATTGGGTAGAAATACAAACTTCTAGCCAATCTATTGGACCTGGATATGCATCAATATGGTATGTTATTTAGGATGGGATAGCTAAACTATCAACACGAGTCAAATAATCTAAAAGGATTAGTTTGATATGCTATATGCTAGGTATGGATTCATATTTACAACGTTATAGTAATGGTGATTGTTAATGCTTTGGGGATTCGTGAGGATGTGGTAGATAAAGATCACTATAATGCCATTATGGTTCGGATGGAGGATTTTGTACTGGTAGGTACTTATTAACATGACGTTGGGGGAGGATAGTGGACTGATGAAAGCTTTATCAGTCTATTCATGATCCGGACATTATTTTACGAGGGTGTCATTTGGAGGAGTTGCTGATGATGCACTTGGAGGAGGAACCAAAGTTTCTACATTATACAAATTGTGGAATTTTTTTTTTTTTTTTTTAAGATCATCATTCACAACAATTAGCTGTTGCTACGACATTGATGACTATATGGAGGATGGGAAGTGTTCCATATTTAATTGAAGCGAGACACGGAGTTAACTTGACACTTACCTATATTAGAGAACTAGGATGTGTTAAGGACAGGTGAGACCCAATGTCTATATAAGGAAGCAGTGCATGGTGTGTGTGCAGAAGTCATAGTTAGTAGACCTTCGATGAATGAAATTACCGAGTGATGTTATTATCGGTAAGTTTATCACTAACTGGTGATGCATAAATTCAGTGTAGGGTTAGCTTTTGACGATGGTCCAAATTAAATAATGGGTGCAGACAGAAAGCTGATGGTACCCGACTAACGGTACTTTTTGTAAACAAAATTAGAGAGAGGATGTAAGAACTGAGATTCACAACTCTTAGTTCTCTATTCATCCTAGTGAAAACAGAATGCTTCACGTTATGACGCCAATGTTTGGAGGATCGGCAAGTAGAGGGACGTAGTGATTTTTACACCATCTCTAATATGAGCGAGCTGGACCCTTCATTACTAGATCCTGGTTGACATTTTCTATGTTCAGAAGAAAATGATAGAACCTTTTTACGGATTTAGATGAAGGGTTGCTGACTTTTACAAAGGATAAAGATTTTGGGTGGGATGTTGGTTAATTCTGGTTCATGTTGCACTGGTGGGACATCAGTGCATATGGATAGCGGGGATTACAAGACGACTTAGACGCATCAATGTGGTGATTCACACTTTGCATTAAGTTCTATCTGGTGTAAGGGAATAGGGAAGTGGATGCTCTCAACAACCGACCGGATATTCATATCTTTTGATTAGTTGTTGAGTTTATAGTTGAAGTTTTAGCCTGTATAATAATGACACGAGCTATTATCATGGACATTAAGGAAGTCAACTGCAAATATTGGGGTTGATCTTTATGGAGGTATTGCTTTACTCAATTAGAGTTTAAGGTATTGACAGAGGAGTCGTCGTTTTGTTAGGGTTGTCAGAAGGAATTCGATTTAAAAATTGGCATTTCTTCTCAATGCACTCGGACGATTATAAGGTGCGTCAAGACATCGACTGTCTGGTCACGTGAACCGGATGATATAAGACATGTTTAATTAGTCTATCGGGATTGGTTCTTTGTTAAGTTAAAAAAAAAATTGGTAGGCATGGTTGATTTGTCGAGTATAACTAAATATACTTAACGCGGCATGGGTGATTTACCACAGACATGGTTGAATTATCGGCATGGTTGATTTGCAACGGTTTAACACCATATACAAAAAAGGGGCATGGTTTATTTACCAAAGTATAAATAACTATACTTAGGGAGGCATGGGTTAGTTGCCAAGTTATGACTCAATCTGTTCGTACTGATAGAGCGGAGTCCACACGAGAACAAAAATTAATTTTAATGAAAATAATTCAGAGTTTCATGAATTCTGAGGACGGAATTCCTTTTGTTAGGGGGCAAGAATGTAATATCCCTATTTTTCAAAAGGATAAAATTGGAATTTAAAGTTTATTTTTGTGCATTTTAAATTGATTTTATGTTTATTTGCTTAATTGAATTTGTGCCTATTTGTGTATGCGTTGAATTATTTTATTTCTATTTGATTTAATTGTTAATTGTGTATTAGAATTTTCCGTATTTGATTAATTATTCTATTTCATTTAATTGTATTTTATTTTGTTGTAATTGAATTAAATTCATTTTCTAAATTGATTAAAAGTTGTGTTATTTTATTTAAAGGAGTTAAAGGAGTTAATTAGGTTTAAATTATAAATGAATTAAATTGTAATGTCATTAGGGTTTCTATCGGGGATTAGGATTGGGCTTAGGGTTTCTTAGTGCCTATACCTATATATATACTGTTATGTGTCTTCATAAGGGTTTAGAACCCTATACACGTACAGTTGATAGAGAGAAAATAGAGAGAGACAAAGAGAGGGATTGGGAAAGGAATAGAGCGTGAGTTTTGAGATATTAACAAAGCATTCATGGCAAGGGTTTCAACTGAGGATTAAGGAAAGGGAAGGTTGAGCAGTAGGAGGCTTGATGGCAGTCATGATACCCGAAAAAACTTAGGAAGACGGCGACGGAGTTTTATTCAAAAACCTACAAAGGCAAGTTCTGTTCTTCCTCTCTCCCGGTTGGCCTGTGTTCTGTGCATACCTAGATGTCTCTAGGATTTTAATTAAATATTAATCGAATCTGGCATGTGTATTATATGTCCAATTGATTATCTGTAGATGTTTATGGTTGTTTGAAACAATTCTTGTTTGACTGGTGTTTGTCGTCTGTTTTAAGCTTACAGATTTGTACTGTTCTGATGGGTGATTTAATTCATACTGTTATAAACAAGGGTTTAGGATGTTATTGAATATATATAAGATGGTTAAGATCAGTTTTGATTATCTGTATATGTTTTAGTATTTTCTGTAATTATGCCTGCAAATTTAAGTTCAAATTTTGTGTTAACGTGTAATAAATCAGTAGGGGTTTTAAGTCACTGTAATAAATTCCAAATATCAAACCAAACCATTGGGATGCTACTGGATATTTATAAGACTGCTAAGATTAGTTTTAAGGAAGAACAGAGGGTTAGGAAGAGGCTGGAAGTGAAGCAGATGAAGCAGAACGAAGTAGAACGCAAAGGAAAAAGCTCAAAGGAGGAAAGAGAAGGCTCCAGAAGGTGGGAGCCTGCTCCCCCTTCATAGAGCCAGCTCTAAGGGGTTAGGGAGCCAGCTCTAAGGTAAAAAGAGCCTGCTCTGTGTTTTTAGAGCAGGCTCTTTTGGTTGGGTCTTGTTTGGGTGCATTCCGGAGTTTGTCTAGGCACTTTTGGGCTATGTTTGGGATTTTAAAGGGTTTCAGGGACTGGAATGAAAATTCTGAAAGTAATTTCAAGGGATGTTAAACCCTTTAAGTGTATAATTTGGTCCATAAGGTAAATGGAATAAACAGTGAAAAATAAGTAACTTTGTACGCTGCTAACGGATAGGAAGGACTAAGTTGCTAAATCTTATTTTAAAAATTTAACGGATTATAGCATGGAATTTAAACATGATATTAGGCTATGTTGGAGCCACGTTAATTAACTTAATGTCTTTGTGGTTAGGGATTTAATCGTAGGGAAGTTTAACCATTTTTGCAAGCTGTTAACGAACAAGCAGTATTAAATTAGTTTGTTTTATTTTACAAATATAATGGATTGTAGAATGATTTTTAAATCATGTTCTGGATGCATAATAGAGTCATGTAATTATCAGACTTGTTGTATGCTTACTTTGGATTATAATTGCTGAACTAATACTCACGTTCTGTCAATTACCTGGATGGATACTTGACGAATTAGTAAACATTTTCTCATTTAATTACATGGATGGATTCTAGATTTTTAGTTGATGACTTGTTTAAATTCTATGTTTATCAACTATCTGGATAATGTGGACTTTATTTGATGTACTACTTATAATGTTGCATCATTTACAGATCATTTGCGTGCTATGCACCGGTATTGGATGGTGGCATACGAAGGGACGTATTAGATCAAAATGCTAATTCCAACCCATTCATACATACGGAATAGATTAACTAAAATAGTTAAATCCTACATGGTTTCATGTCCTGTCAACTAAAACAGTTGAACGACATATTGGATGGTTATTTACGTTTCTGTATTAGAAAGGATAGGGACTTAAGTAAAACATTTAAATCTGAATTTTATGTAGTGTCTTGGCAATGAGTAGTTGAGCGGCACTACATTGGTTTGGATGGGAATTTATACATATAATTTATGGTACCGCGATTTGAGCTTGAATCTCATAGTCGATGGTTAGGGAGCGTATATGCAGTAGGATGCGTAGTTAGCTATGTTGGTTGAGGTATACCCTGTTAGGCTTAGGTAGTCATGCCCACTCAGGTGCATTTTTGCATGTTGCCTTCTATTCAGGTTGAGACCCTCAACACAGTCTAATGAGAGTCCTGTAGTGTGGATATATATTTATCTATTTACGGACTATATAGATATGGTTGGGACATTTAGGATGTATCTGCGTATTGGGTCTCTATTTAGATTGTAGTTAGGATAGAACTTGTTCGTTGGCCTAACCCACTATTATTTTTTAGGTAACGGACGGTTCCAGGTCTTAGAGCTTGTTCGTGCTGAGCAGAGGCGACTACGCATTCTACCGATGACGTAGGAGGTTTCTTCATGGTTTAGCATTGGATTTCTTTTCGGCTGTTCACTTTCCAGTATTAGTTTGGATTAGGGGTCCACCAGATGGATTCCCGAGTTATATTAGAAATGGAGAAGTTGGATGTATCAGAATAATTCTTTATTTATTAAATTTTATACTGAGGTTTTCAGTTTTGGATTATCATTCTAGTTTCTTTCTAGCAGTTTTTATTTATTCCTATTAATCTTAATTGTATTCTGTGTTCATTTATTGCTAATTGGTTTTGATATCATCGGGTAACTGGGCGTGGGCCTGGCCAACCCGCATCCGAAAATCCGGGGGTATCACAAGATAACCCCTAAGTTTGCTTCCTAGACCTACTCTTTTGTATATATTTGGGGATTTTATTATAACAAATGTTTTGATCTTGGATTAATATATATCTTGTGGTTTCTACTTGATGTGTATGGATTTTAATGCTTTCAATTGGTTCTCTATCTCTAACTATATGTCTATGTATGCTAGAATGGATGATTCATATGCTTTTCTCTAAATTTAATGGAATTAATGCATGTCTATGTGTGTTGATGATGTTAATCTAGAGATGATCAAAACATAGTGCTTAATTGAACATTCTTGTGATTTATTTGAGGGTTCACACTTGTGTCTTGATGGATTGTGCTACACCCTTAGTTTAATTAGTTTAAATTTCATGTCTCTAGCCTAGATGTAGTGTAGTTACTTTAAATTCTTAGATAGGTGGACAATCTATTCTTATTTCTTGATGTTCCATACTTATGAATGCAAAGAATGTATGCCTCTAGATAATTGTGTGTGCATTAATTGTGGTTTTATTGAATGAAAATTAGTCTCATTTGATAGGTTGTGCTTTTCATTAAATTGGTTAGATAATCTATACTTATTTACCTTCCATGCTTAGTATCAATAGATGTCACACACACCCAAGTTACAATTTAATCCTATATCTTTTCTCTACTTTTTATATTGCTCTCTTTTACTTGCATTAATTTTAATTGCATTGTAGTTTAATTAACCAACCACCATCAATCATTGATCACTCGACCTACTAATCCGAAATTGATTTCCATTAGAAATACACCTCCTTTCCCTTGGGACGATCCCCACTCACCCTAGATATATTTTAGTTAGAGGTAGTTGTAGTTCTTTATAAATTTAAACTTGTCCACACACTCACATGATCACATTTTAAAACTTGAACGAATGACACGGACCAGATGTTGTTAATAGGAGTGTGTTGAGACGTTGGAGTTGTTGGTTTTATTGTATTAAGGATTTGGGACCTTAAGTATAATGGTGCCTATGACATTCTTGTCAGAGTTTTGGGATTTGCTATCCCAACTCTCACAAGTTGCCTGGTTTCTATAGTGCATTTGGTAATGATCTTTTCTGACTTTGATGTCATTTGTATCAAGAGGTTTCACGGGTAGACTTAATGGGGCTAGGTTATGAATTAGTGCCTTATGCTATCACGCTACCGTACAAAGTTGTGTGTTGTGGGCGAGTGCTAGTTGTTATCGATGCTACCTTACTGACGAGAAAGTGTAGGCGGGCACTAGGCACTGTCTTTGCTACCATACATTTGCATACATCGTGGGCGGGTTCTGGTTGCTATTCGTACTGCCACGTTATCTTTAGTCAGTACCCTGATTTGATATTTTGATGTCTTGAAGTTCTTTTGGTGGTTATTTTTGGATCCGTATGATTGTTCATCAGGAAGGATGCTTATGGTTATTGTCTTCTATTTCTTTGTCTGACCTTAGGTTCTGTGTGAGTTTTGACTTGTCATATGGCCGTGTGGTCACTTTTCTTTTGAGACGTTTTCCTATCGTGAGCATGTGGGTGCGAATGACATTGGTTTGTACGTTGTCTTTCAGTTTTGAGATTGTTTTAGTAGCATGTTGTTAGGGATACTCGGAGATGTACTCTGTAGTTATACTAGTTTTGCCTTTTGTTTTTTTGGGGTGGGATTTCGGGGACGAAATCTTTTTAAGGTGGGAAAGTTGTAATGGCCTGGTTATTTCCCTTCCTTTCCTTTTTTTTTCAGATTTTTACAGATATTTCTCTCCATTGTCTTTCCTTATTCTGAGTTCGATTTTTTGCCATCTAGTGTCGTCTCGAGTTCTCAAAAATAGTTTCTAAGACTTTTTCCTTTAGATTGACAACTTCCTTGATGGAGCGAGTCATTTTCACTTTTTGAACACTATTCACCATTTTGTCTTTTCCCCGTTTGACACTTTGTTGGCATAACCTCATTTTTCGAGCTTAGAGTTGAATTCTGACTTCACATACCTTCATTCTAAGTGGTTTCCATGAAATATGTATCTTTACCTTTGTAGAAGAGTACTCCGGTTGCTCCCGGTATCCATAGGGGCATGGATGCATAGTTCTTCAGAAACATTTTCTTTTCTTGGGGTGTTTTTCATAAATATCTTTTGAAGATATTTTATTTCAGGGGTTTTTGAGAAAATATTTTTGGAAGATATTTTCATTCTTAGTCATTAGTGCAGTTAATCCTTTTTGTAGGGGCCATTGTGCAATTAATGAAAGTTATTGCAAAAATGCCTCATTTTGAGCCTGGATCCTTGTACAGGATTCGTTTTCACTTTTCATCGAGTTATGTACTCATAAAATTTTCTTCTGGTCGTTTTCTCCTAGTTTTAAGGTTTTTGGCCTCGATTGCCGTCAAACTTGTTTAGGGCATATCTTTCTGGTCGAGACTCAGTTTTCGATGCCATTTCTTCCGTTATTCATATTTTCTCATTTTAGTTCTTTTTTGTTCACGGTGTTTCACCGTTTGAGCGCGTATGCTCAAATTTCACTTTTTCGGACTTGGCGGGGCCCTTTCGGGGCACTTTTAGGGTTTTACTATAAATAGAATGTCTTAAAGTGAAAAATTACTTTTTCCATCTTCTTCCTCCCTCTTGGCCGGCAGCCATGGAAGCCCGGGGCTACCACCTTCTCTCTCTTCTTTTGGACTTCCTCCCTTTGTTAAAAAGTCGTAGTGCCTTTGTGTTTTATGTTTGTCTTGACTATGTGCATCATTCCCCCTTATTAGAATCCGTTTTTGGCCATTTTTTGAGTTCAGGTTTGAGGCCAAGTTAGGATTTTGGTATGTCCTCTTTGGAGTTTTATGTTCATCGTCAGTAGGCTGCATTAAACCCAGGGTTGGAAGTCTAATTCAATTCAACTTTCAATCCTCTAACTTGAGTTCAACCAACTAAATTTTGAAAAGCTAATTTAATTTGTGTTTGGATTGAAAAACATGAGCGGTATTAAAATTTGTCTCAAATTATGATGGAAAAAAAAAAAAAAAAACAAAAACTAGAGATATATAAATCAATATGACCTAAAAAAAATAAATAATTAATTATTTCACATGTATAGTGACCCAAGTTTTATTCAACCCGATGCGTCAATGATGACACGAAAGTTGACCCAGTAACGCATCTAAAATGCTAAAGTGAAAGATGAAACAAAGGTTTCTAGTGATATAAATCATCCCTAAGACTCCAAAGTGACCCTCCATGGAGTCATGGAACAAAAGGAAAACGTTAAAGAAAATGAGAGTCAAAACGTGTGAAATCATTTAATCAAGGGTAAAATAGGTCAAATGAGGTCTGCAAAACCTAATCTTATCATTTCACAACATTCCAAGAGGTTCTAGGAACTTTGGACTAGAATCCCACAAAATGCCCTTTCCCGTTTCAAGCGAAAACTGACATTATCTCAATAAAATATAAATAACTCTCACTATGATTTGAATCTAAGAATAAGATTGGTACCATTGGAAACTTTACTCAAAATCCTTGAGTTTAGGCTCAAGAATCACCCCATTTGGATTATAAATGAAGAAGTTATGACCGTTTGAAGTCGTATCAACAATGCTGATACAAAACTGAAGGCTGCTGTGTATGGGTGCTATTTTGGTCGACCGAAATGGACTTTTGGATGACCAAAATGGACAAAAATTTTCCTAAAAACATATTTTTGAGGGGAGGTTACTTCGGTAGACCAAAATAAGCCATCGGTCAACCGAAATGACTCTGAACAATGAAAAAGGCTACCAGAATGTGTGTTTTACTATGCAGTGAAGTTCCCAAAAGCCATCGATCGACCAAAATGGACTTTCAGATGACCGAAATGACTCAAAAAGGGACTAAAACACCTGCTATGTTCCAAAAATGTTGAAGTTTAACCCAAGGCTCAATTCCCCTCATGAATTTGTTCAAAAATAAAGGTTTAAAGCTGATTTTCAAGGAAATGTGAGTATGAGAACATGTCAACAACCTTAATATGAATATTTGAATAACATATAATGGCTTACAGCGGCATACATGTTAATTACAAGAATTTCATGTGCTAAACCTCCAAAGTTGGTTAAAATACACTTTTAAAGCAAAATATGGTACCAAGTCAGCACAAGCACTTATGTAAACATGTTAGGTCCTTGGCCTTGTTACACACACATCCAAAGAGTATCAAAAGGTGCACTAAAGTGTATGATGAGCTCTGAAAGGTGCGTATTTAAACCCCTTAAGCTTAGGTATTCTAGGACCTTTATCTATCTTATTTTACCGTTTTGTATTGATTTTGTGTTATTTCCATTTTCATGTACCTATCCCCAAAACAAGCTAACTCAGCCAAATAAGAGCATAATTGAAGCAATTCTAGGATGATTCAAAGAAAGGAGCAAAGTAGAACAAAAGGAAGCAAAAGGTGGAATTTCAGCAACTTCGATCGATCTCAAGAAAAGTTCGATCAATCCAACTGTCATCAATCTCAGCACTTCAAGATGGATCTGAGCCATGTTTGTCCCACTACAAAGATCTCAAAAGTTTGATCGATCCAACTTCCTTCTCTGATTGATCAAGCATTCTTGTCCTTATCCAAATGATTGATCTTATCCAGTTGTACCACCCTACCAACCGCTTTTATCCTTTTCCCAAAAATATCTTCAAAATATCTCAAATTTGTTTTTATCCAAAAAGGCACCGCCATTGTGGATCGATCCAGCCTAAGTTCGATAGATCTCAGCCATATTCGATCGATCCAAGTCGAAGGTTCGATCGATCGAGCTTCCTCCAGTGCGAAAAAATTAAATTTCCAACTCACAAAAAGTTGTCCTTTATCCAATCATTGGGGAATATTTGCTGCATGACCCCAGCTCGTTTTGGGTGTCATTTGACCTACCTATATAAGGATAAGGATTACTTTTTACATCATATCATATCATATCTTGTAGATTCATCTAGAGGGGATTTTTAGAGAATTCTTAGTGAGGAAGCAAAAGAGGAGGAGGAGGCTAGAGACACCATTGGAGACTCTTCATCAACCAAGGAGCAGATTTCTTCCATGGAGCTTGCCCTTGAGGGTTGGAGGACATCATCCATGAGTGGCTAGACATCCTCTTAGGGCTAGAGTTAGCCCTAAGCATGCTTTCTACTTCTTGATTTATGTATTTTTTAGGGGATTTGTATTGTAATTCATGTATTGACACTTATATATATATAGATCTTGTTTCTTCAATGATTTATATGGTTTAATGCTTCCAATTGATCATTTCATTCTATACATATATCTATGTATGCTAGAATAGATGTTCATGTGTTTGTCTCTATTTCTTGTGTTATTGATGTATGTCTATGTATGTTGATGCTATAGATCTAGAGATTATCAAGACATAGTGCTTAATGTCATGTTCTTGTGATTTATTTGGTGGTTCATACTCATTTCTTGATGGATTGCACCTCTCCCTTAGTTTAATTAGCTTAATTTGATGCCATTAGCTTAGTTGTAGTGTAGTTGTTAAATGAGGGGACAATCCATGCTTATTGTTGATGTTCCATACTTATGAAAAGCAGGTAACATATATCTCTAACCTTGTGATGTGTTTGGATTGTGAGCTTAAAGAAATGATTAATGGCTTAATGTGATATGTTGTGCTATCCACCTTGTTGTTTAGACAATATATGCTTAATTTGTCATCAATGCTTGGTAGAACAACCACACACACACACTTTGTTACAATACATGTTTTTCCCCTCATTAATCATTCATTAAAGGTGTAGAAAAGCTATGCTTAGTGGTGATCTCTAAACCCTAAGATCTCTCTCTCTTTTATTCTCTCTATTGCATTATTGTTTACTTAGTTTAATTTGCATCTAGTTTAATTCAACCAACCAACCACTATTTTGATCACTCGACCTACTAACCCTAATTTTGATTCCTTAACCTAGTGCGACCCTCAATCCCTTAGGATGATCCCTACTCACCCTAGCTATATTTTTAGTGAAAGGTAGTAGTGACAATTTCTAAATGTGAAACTTGGCCACATTGCATAAACTTTGGGTTCGGAGTGCGACAACCATCAAGTTTTTGGTGCCGTTGCCGGGGATTGATTGATTGGCAACGTCGTATTTGTGGAATCAATTAGGAATTAGTTCTCTTTTGATCGTGTCTTTACTTTGTTTTCAATTTTTGTTACTTATTGTGTTTGTTCTTGTTTGACAAGGAGTATTGAGCTAAGAAGCAAGCAAAGGATATTCCAAGCAAATGAGCTAAGCAAGCAAAGGAAAAATGCTAAAATCATAAAAAAACAATTGCTAAGTTAAGCTATAATTTTGGAGTTGAAGTGCTAAAGGACCTCTGTGAGCTTTTCTTTACTCATCCCTTAGTTAAATCGTCGGCCCGCGTGGAAGCTTGTATTTCAATTCTTAGATAAATCGTGAGCCCGCGTGGAGACAATTTACTTTTCTTGCATATTATTGTTTAAGCATTGGAGTATGAGAACATTGTATGTGGAGGAAGTTTGTTGATTATTGACTTGTTGTGAAGGTGAAGTGTTTGTTGTTATTGCTTGTTGTGTTGCATTGTGCATGCATGGTCGTAGATCATTTAGACCCACTCTTGTCCCTTTAAATTTTTGTCTTGAATCCATTGTTCGAAACCCTAGGGGAAGAGGTAGTTCTAGTCAATTCATTTCATCAATGGAAGGACACAATGAGGACCATGTGGAGGACCTTAGTCACATAGACCAACAAGGTATCCTCCACCCCAATGTGCATCATGATAACATACAAGTACCATTAAAGATGCCAAGGCCATTCATTCATCCACCACAACAATAAGGCCAAGTTCCATTGGGAATGCCAAGGCCAATCTATGCTCCACCACCTCCCATTATTCAAGGAAACCAAGGTGCCCATGTTGCACCTCCAATCGCTAATCCTCCCCTTGCTTTAAGAGATCACTATGTGCCTAATGAATATAATGCACCCACATGCATTCAATTGCCACCATTTAAAGCACACTACTATGAAATTAAGCCACAAACCATTCAAATGCTTCCTAATTATCATGGACTTCCAAGTGAAGAACCTTATAAGCATTTGGATTAGTTTCTTGAAGTATATTCCACCGTAAAATATACGGACATGCCGGAAGAGGTTTTAAGGCTTAAATTTTTTCCATTTACCCTTAAAGACAAGGCAAAATATTGGTTTAACAATCTTAGGCTTTTTTAATAACTTCTTGGATGGAAATGCAACAAGAGTTCTTGAAGAAGTACTATCCGGTTTCTAAGACCAATGTCATGACAACCTCAACTCGAGAATTTTCACATGGGGATGGAGAAACATTTCATGAGGCATGGGAATGCTTTAATGAATTGCTTAGGAAGTGTCCATATTATAACATGCCCAAATGGCAATTAGTTTAATATTTCTTTGAGAGCTTATCGGATAATTACAAAGGCATGGTTGATGCTTCCATGGGTGGCTCTTACATTGATAGGCCTGAGGATGATGTGTGGCGTCTTTATGAGAGCATGAGTGAAAATTTTTTGCATCGTACTTTATCTTCGAAGAATGGTAGAAATTCTAGTGATAGGAAGAGCGTTGGCTTACATCAAGTCGACCACTCCAATGAAATTGCCGCTGAAATGAAATCATTATCTCAAAGGTTTGACCAATTTTTGATCAACCAAAACTCGGTGAATCAAGTATCTTCCTTCCCTAACCATTCTCATCATGCATCTAATGAAACATGTATGATTTGTTCAAGTGTTTTACATTCTACTTCCAATTGTCCCCATAGACATGTGCAAAGTGAACATCATGAACAAGCAAATACTGTTTTTGCTAATCAAGGGAACAATCCTTATGGAAATCATTACAATCCTAGTTGGAGGAATCACCCAAATTTCTCTTGGAAAAACCAAGGGGAGGGCTCAAATCCTTTCTAAGGCGGTTTTCAAGGAAAATACATTCCACCTCCACTACGAGGCTAAGGTTCCCAAGGTTTTAGATCATCATATCAATCATAAGGAAACCAATTTTCAAATTCTCATTTTCCTAAACAACCATCATATTCCCAAGGAAATGTTAGAAGTCCCATTTTTGAAGAGAAAGTTTTAACCGCTTTGGGCACTTTGGAGGCAAACACACAATTGCTTCATTCTCACTCTCAATCCATTGCTAAGCTAGAAACCCAAGTAGGGAAAATAGCAAGTACTTTGAATGCTAGAGAGAAGGGAAAAATGTATTTGAATGCCCCACAAAAGCAACAATGTGTTGTGGAGACTCATCCTCATCGGAAGGTCACACAATAGAGCATGTCAATGCGGTGACTACCTTGAGAAGTGGAAAGATTGTGGACAACAAAGTATGTATGTCCAATGAAGAGAGTGAACCAGTGCAACCACGAGTTGACACCCGTCCTGTTTCATATCATATTCCTCCTTCATTGCATGTGCATAACCATATAAATGAGAATGTGTTGAAAAGTGATTTGAAAAGTGATTTTGAAAAGAAAGATGTGCAAAATGATTTGAAAACTTCTTGTGTTAAAGAGACTTCAAAGAAAAATTCTAAAAAGGTTTTTGAACCAAAAGCTCCATTTTCGGATGCCTTAAAAGGATCCATTTCGAATGACAAGCAAAAGGCCAATATCAATGAAATCATGGACGTGTTTAGGCAAGTGAAAGTCAATCTTCCACTTTTGGATGCAATCAAGTAAATTTCGGCTTATGCCAAATTCTTGAAAGACTTGTGCACCCAAAAGCAGAAGAACAAAAGCTAAGCACCTAGAAAAGTGGTCTTAACCGAGCAAGTGAGCTCAATTTTACAGCATAACACTCTCCCCAAGTTTAGGGACCTCGGTTCACCTACTACTTCATGTATCATTGGTGATCATATCATTAATCGGGCTTTTCTTGACCTAGGAGCTAGTGTTAATCTTCTTCTATACTCGGTTTATGTCAAATTAGGCTTAGGAGACTTAAAACCAACGTCGGTAGTTTTGCAACTTGCCGACTGATCAAGGAAAATACATTCCATTGAGATAATGATTTCATTTCAATGGCAATTTCATTGGAGTGATCGACTTGATGTAAGCCAACACTCTTCCTACCACTAGAATTTCTACCATTCTTCGAAGATAAAGTACGATGCAAAGAATTTTCACTCATGCTCTCATAAAGACGCCACACGTTATCCTTATGCCTATCAATGTAAGAGCCACCCATGGAAGCATCAACCATGCCTTTGTAATTGTCCGATAAGCTCTCAAAGAAATATTGAACTAATTGCCATTTGGGCATGTCATGATGTGGACACTTCCTAAGCAATTCATTAAAGCGTTCCCATGCCTCATGAAATGTTTCTCCATCCCCATGTGAAAATTCTCGAATTGAGGTTCTCATGGCATTGGTCTTAGAAACTAGATAGTACTTCTTCAAGAACTCTTGTTGCATTTCTGCCCAAGAAGTTACTGAAAAAGGCCTAAGATTGTTAAACCAATATTTTGCCTTATCTTTAAGGGTAAATGGAAAAAGTTTAGGCCTTAAGACCTCTTCCGGCATGTCCATATATTTTACGATGGAACATACTTCAAGAAACTCATCCAAATGCTTGTAAGGTTCTTCACTTGGAAGTTCATGATAGTTAGTAAGCATTTGAATGGTTTGTGGCTTAATTTCATAGTGATGTGCTCTAAATGGTGGCAATTGAATGCATGTGGACGCATTATATTCATTAGGCATATAGTGATCTCGTAAAGCAAGGGGAGGATTAACAATTGGAGGTACAACATGGACACCTTGGTTGCCTTGAATGATGGGAGGTGGTGGAGCATAGATTGGCCTTGGCATTCCCAATGGAACTTGGCCTTGTTGTTGTGGTGGATGAACATATGGCCTTGGCATGCCTAATGGTACTTGCATGTTATCATGATGCACATTGGGGTGGAGGATACCATGTTGGTCTATGTGACCAAGGTCCTCCACATGGTCCTCATTGTGTCCTTCCATTGATGAAATGGATTGACTAGAACTACCTCTCCCCCTAGGGTTTCGAACAATGGATTCAAATTGAAAATTTAAAGGGACAAGAGTGGGTCTCAATGATCTACGACCATGCATGCACAATGCAACACAACAAGCAATAACAACAAACACTTCACCTTCACAACAAATCAATAATTAACAAACTTCCTCCATATACAACGTTCATACTCCCATGCTTTAACAATATGCAAGAAAAGTAAATTGCCTCCACGTGGGCTCATTATTTATCTAAGAATTAAAATACAAGCCTCCATGCGAGTCGACGATTTAACTAAGGGCTTTGTTGGCCCAAGAATTTTATCTAAATGTCAATCTTATGTTTTGATGATTACAAACCATTAATGATGTTTAAGTACTAATATTTTCACTGAGTGATATATAGTTGATCAATATTCTATCCTCAATGTTGAGCTAGAAGATCCATTCCAAGCATTCCAAATACTCAAGCTATGGATTCAAGGAAGCCTCAAGGTGCAAGAAATTAAAGAAAAACTCGGACTTCAAAGACTATTCAAGATCTTCAGCAAATCTTCATCAAGCCTAAACGATTATGGTCAAGAAATGAAGAAAAGGATAGATAGGATGGTGAGAGCTTAAGGTTTAATGTCAAAGTTCAGTTGAATATATTTTGAAGCTCAAAATTACAATTCATGCATATTATTCTCATTTCATTTTTCAAAGAACATAAAATTAGCTCATTAAGTTTTTGAACACATTAACACATGAGCCTCACATCATACTGGAATTCATTTTAAGTCTCCTACTGAAAGTAGAGAAGGCTCTATTTCAATTAGAGAAGGCTCAGGAAAATTAGAGAAGGCTTTATTTTAAATAGAGAAGGCTCCACAAAATTAGAGAAGGCTCCACAAAATTAGAGAAGGCTCTATTTCAAATAAAAAAGGCTCCACAAAAATAGAGAAGGCTCTCAACATTCCAGTAAGCTATTTTTTCAACAAAAAATGAATCTTCCAACCAAAGAGCAGGCTCCCAAAATAGGGAGCAGGCTCTCAGAGGCTGGGAGCCATCTCTATGCAATGGAGAGCCGGCTCTCAAGGCTAGGGAGCCGCTTCTTCTTGTTTACAAGAGCCGGCTCCTTCTAGGGTTTTGATCTACAACGTAAACTTTTTCATTTATTGTTTCCCAACCACCTGCAACAGCTATATTGACCATTGTTTATCTATAAATACAGAGGTTGGTCTGTAACATAAATTACACCATTATAGAGACCATTCTACCATTCTTGAAAAGCATTAAAGAAGCATTCATTGAGCTTTCATTTCCTCTGTTTTCATTTCCTGTCTTACATTTCATTCCACTGTAGTAATTCTGAGCTTCATATATATTCATCTTTACTATAGTCGTGAGCAGAATTGTGTACTTCTATCTTTGAGAGATTTATTGTACAATTCATTTCTATTCCAAGTTATTGTAAAAGGGTTGGTGTAACCCAAAAGAAAGCCTAGGAGAAGGGTGTTCTCTTAGCAAAGAAGAGAAGCAAGGTCTTGCTTCAATTCAAGGTTTTCTCTCCACCATTAAGGAGAAGCTCTAATGAATTTGGGAAGTCTTAAGGGGGACCTTGAGCCGAGGAGTAGGAGTTTCCGAACCTCGCTAAATTGCCGAGTCATAGTTTGCAATCTCTCATCTCTATCTCTCTTACACTTGTGCCATATACTGCTTGAATATTTCAATTTCTCTATGCTTAACAGTTTGTTAGATTTAATATCTTATAAATTGCAAAAATTGGCCCTTGACTCTATTCACCCCCCCCCCCCCCCCCTCTAGAGTCAATTAGTGACTAATAATTGGCATTAGAGCCTAATCTCTAGAAAAAGATTTAACCATCTTAGAGAATGACTATGGCCAATATAAATTTTCATCAAGAAGGTCAATCTAATAATAGACCTCCTTGGTTTGATGGAAATGACTATAACTATTGGAAGATCAAAATGAGAGCATTCCTAAGAGGTGTAGATATAGATGTTTGGAAAGCCACAGAAAAGGGAGACCATGTTCCAACCAAAATAGTAAATGGTGAAAGTATTCCAACACCTAATATTGAATGGACCCTCAATGACCATAGGCTTGTACAATGTAATGTCAAGGCTATCACTAATCTCTATTGTGCTTTAAGCAAAGACAAATTCAATAGAATTTCGGATTGTGAAATGGCCAAAGAAATTTGGGATAAACTTGAAGTTACCTATGTAGGGACTAGTCATGTTAAGGAATCCAAAATGAATATGTTTATCCATAAATATGAACTTTTCACCATGAACAACAGAAACTATTAGTGAAATGTCATTTTACTAACATTGTGAATCCTTTGAAGGTTCTTGGAAGATCATATACATCGTCCGACAATGTGAGAAAAATTCTTAGGTCTTTGCCTAAAAATTGGAAAGCCAAGAAGACCACCATCCAAGAGGCCAAAGATCTCAATACACTCCCCATAGATGAACTCATTGGTTCATTAATGGCCTATGAGTTAGAGATGAATGATAAAGATGAAGACAAAGAAGCTCAAAAGAAGGATATAGCTCTTCAAGGTACTACCAAAGAAGTCACAATTGATAAAGCTCCTAATGATGAAGAAGAAAAAGAAGTTGCTCTCATTACCAAGACCGTGAGAAGAGTCCTTCAAATGAAAAAGTTCCAAAAGAGTAACAACTTCAAAAGAAATGGTTCATCAAGTGAGCAAGGAAAAAGAGAAGCACCTACATGTTTTCATTGTGGAAAATCGGGGTTTTCAAATCCGATTGCTATGCCTACAAAAATGAAAAGGAAAGGAAAAAGAAAGGCAAAGCCATGTGAGCTACATGGGAAGATAATGATTTAAATGGATCCGAAAATGATGATGAACTCAATGAATTGGTCAATCTTTGTCTCATGGCCGATGAAGATGAGGTAAATTCTAATCATGACTCATTTGATTTAGAAACTTCATATGATAAATTAGTTGATGCATATAACTATTTGCTAGGTGCTTTTAAAGAATTACATGATGAATTAGGCAAAATGGTTCAAAAGTGTGCTAGCCTTAGAAGAGAAAAGCTTATCATCTCTCAAAACCTTGAAAAATCTCAACTTGAAAATGAAACTTTGAAAAAGGAAAAAGAATTAGCTAAAAAAGCAGCCTCAATTGAGTTAATTTCTGAAAATGAATCATTGAAAGTCATTATTGAGGATCAAGTTGAAACCTTAGCCAAATTCACTAAAGGTAGAGAGAATTTAGGCATCATTCTTGGAAAGCAACGAAATGCTTATGCTAAGGATAGGATTGGATTTGATCCTCACAACAAAGATTCTTGTTTATTGAAAAGGAAAAAACCCTTGAACAATTACTTTGTTAAAAATTACTCCTTTAGTCTAACATGTAATTATTGTAAAAAGGTAGGACATAAGATCAATCATTATCCTATTAGGCCATGTAGGACAAAAGAAGTTTGGGTTGTTAAAGGGACTTATGTGTTTCTTCCTAACTCTCATGGACCCAAAAGAATGTGGGTACCAAAAGAAGATTACTTAAATTCATTTTGTAGGTTTGCCTGAAGTCTTCATATTCATCCAAGGACAAATGGTTCCTTGATAGTGGATGCTCAAGACATATGACGGGAGATCAATCAAAATTTCACTCCATCAAACCTCACAAAGGAGGAAATGTTACATTCGGCGACAATTCAAAAGGCAATGTCATTGGCATTGGAATTATTGGTATCTCCTCTTGCTTATCTATTGATGATGTTTTACTTGTTAAAGGCTTAAAACACAACTTATTTAGTATTAGCCAACTATGTGATAAAGGATATGATGTTTTCTTTAAATCGGATAAATGCATTGTCAAAAAGGATAATAATGAAGTTTTTCATGCTCTAAGAAATGGTAATGTGTACACTTTGCTTTTGTGTGAATTACATGATCAAGATGTCAAGTGCCTTGTATCCTCTAATGAAAATAATTGGTTGTGGCATAGAAGGTTAAGTCATGCTAGTATGGATTTGATTTCAAAACTATCTAGAAATGAATTAGTCAAAGGCCTCCCAAAGACTAATTTTTCTAAAGATAAAACTTGTAGCGCATGCCAAATAGGCAAGCAAATCAAGACATCATTTAAATGGAAAAGGGACATAACAACTATAAGACCACTTGAATTAATTCATATGGACTTATTCGGTCCGGAGAGAATTGCTAGTCTTGGTGGAAAACTTTATGCATTTGTCATTGTTGATGATTACTCTAGATTCTCTTGGGTATTTTTCCTTACACAGAAAAATGAGGCTTATGCAATCTTTGCTAAATTTGTAAGAGAGTCGAGAACGAGAAAGAGTGTAAGATTAAGTCCATTAGAAGTGATAGAGGAAGAGAGTTCGATAACCAAGATGTAGAAAGATTTTGTGATAAAAATGGATACAATCATAATCTTTTGGCTCCTAGAACTCCTCAACAAAATGGAGTTGTTGAAAGTAAAAATATGTCTCTCCAAGAAATGGCTAGGACTATGTTAAATGAATATAAATCTCCTAGAACTCTATGGGCCAAAGCCATTAGTACCTCATGCTATGTCATAAATAGAGTCATCATTAGAAAACTTCTTAATAAGACTCCTTATGAACTTTAGAACAAAAGGAAGCCAAATATTGGATACTTTAAAGTTTTTGGGTGTAAATGCTTCGTGTTGAATGACAAAGATAATCTAGGAAAATTTGAACCTAAATCAGATGAAGGTATTTTTCTAGGATATTCATCTCGTAGGAAAGTATTTAGAGTGTTCAACAAAAGAACACTAGTGGTTGTGGAATCTATACATGTTGTATTTGATGAATCACCATTACCCCCTCTTAGATGCTCATTGGATGATAATGAAGATGTGATTGAGATTGAAAAGGACATTGAAAATCTTGATTTAAATGGTTTGTCTCTTGAAGATCACTCCAAAGATGTTCCAAAAGATAGTCACTCTCATGAAGATACTCTTCCTAAGGCTTGGAAGCAAGTGCCTAATCATCCAATAAATCAAATTATTGGCAATCCATCTAAAGGAGTAAGCACTAGATCTCAAATAAGTAATGTTTGTAACTATGTAGCTTTTGTTTCCCAACTAGAACCAAAGAATTTTCTTGAAGCCGAAAATGATGAATCTTGGCTCTTGGCCATGCAAGAAGAACTTAATCAATTTGAAAGAAATGAAGTTTGGCATTTGGTTCCAAGACCTAAAGATTAAATTGTCATTGGCATAAAGTGGGTGTTTAAAAATAAAAAGGATAAATCGGGAACAATTGTGAGAAATAAGGCAAGGCTTGTTGCTCAAGGTTACAATCAAGAAGAATGAATTGATTATGAGGAAACCTTTGCCCCCGTAGCTCGACTTGAAGCTATAAGAATGCTCCTTGCATTTGCATCTCATAAAAACTTTAAGTTATATCAAATGGATGTAAAAAGTGCTTTCTTAAATGGCTTCATTGAAGAAGAAGTGTATGTTGAGCAACCACCTGGCTTTGAAAGCTATAATTGTCCAAACCACATTTTCAAATTGACGAAAGCATTGTATGGTTTGAAATAAGCTCCAAGAGCTTGGTATGAAAGACTAAGTGGTTTTCTACTTGCTAATGGGTTCATTTGAGGAAAAATTGACAATACTCTTTTCACTAAAACCATTGATTGCAACTTGTTGGTCATTCAAATTTACGTTGATGATATTATCTTTGGATCAACCAATAGTGTACTATGTGAAAAGTTTGCCTTTAGTATGCAAAATGAATTTGAAATGAGTATGATGGGTGAACTAACCTTTTTCTTAGGGTTGCAAATTAAATAAACACTTGATGGCATTTTTGCTTGCCAATCTAAGTATGTTAAGGATTTGCTAAAGAAATTTGGCTTGGAGGAAGTCAAACATGCAAATACTCCAATGAGCTCATCTTTAAAACTTGACAAAGATGAAAAGGGCATTAATGCGGATATTAAAAAATATAGAGGTATGATTGGTAGTCTCTTATATTTAACCGCAAGTAGACCGAACATCATGTTTAGTGTATGTTTATGTGCTCGTTTTCAATCTTGCCCTAAAGAATGTCGTTAAACGCATCTTTCGCTATTTAAGTTATACTACATTCTTAGGTCTTTGGTATCCTAGACATACATCATTTGAACTTGTTGGTTACACGGATGTTGACTTTAGAGGATGCAAAGTTGATAGAAAAAGCACTAGGGGGACTTGTCACTTCATTGGACAATCACTGGTATCTTGGTCCTGTAAGAAACAAAACTCTGTAGCTCTATCAATGGCGGAAGCCAAGTATATTGCAGCCGGTAGTTGTTGCGCTCAAACGCTTTACATTAAGCAACAAATTAAGGACTTTGGACTTCATTTTGATTATGTTCCTATAATGTGTGATAATACAAGTGCAATTTGTATTTCAAAAAAACTGATTCAGCATTCTAGGACAAAGCATATAGAAATTAGGTACCACTTTCTTAGGGATCATGTCTCTAAGGGTGACATTGAACTTATGTTTGTGAATACGGAAAAACAATTAGCCGATATTTTTACAAAACCACTCCAAGAAGATAGATTTTGCTTGCTTAGAAGGGAAATTGGAATGTGCTCAGAAGAAGAAATACAGCAGTAAAGCAAAGCAGCAGTAGAGCCAGCTCCATTCAGAAAAAGAGTCATCTCTTTGAAGAAAAATAGTCGTCTCTACACAAGGCAAAGCAGTCTCCACAAATGTTATCAAATTGCTTGCTCTCGGGATTTCAAAATTTTTAAGAAAGAGCCTGCTATATAAAAACAAGAGCCGGCTCCCCAACTGACATACAAAATTCTAATTCTCTATGCTCTCAGCATCTTTAGAGCTGGCTCAACAAAAAGGCAGAGCCGCCTATAGGAATAGGAAGAGCCGTCTCTAGAAAAAGGTAGAGCCGGCTCCTTCAGTGCTATTTTCTTCCAACTCTCGGGACCTCCTCTGCAGACAATTGAGCCTGCTCAACAAAAAGGAAGAGTCAGCTCCTAAAATGCTTCCAAACAATCCACTCTCGGCATCTCTCAAAAGCCCAAAAGAGCCGGCTCCAAAATTCCTAAGAGTCGGCTCCAAGATCCTTTACAGAGCCGGCTCACACATCTGTTGCCTACATGCTCTTAAGTCTCGGCATCTTCCATTTGAGGCATTCTAAGTTGAACATTCCAGAGACATCTCAAGGCAGCCATTACTTGCGATTTGGGCATTGTGTTCTGTAAGTCTTTTCCTCTCAAATTCAATCATTATTGCAGATGATCTTACATTTAATTCATAATTTTAGTTGTCCATTTATTAATTCATTTCCTTTGAGCTTTCCTTCATGAAACTCTCATATTCACTGTAGTTATTTTTCTCTCACATAAAAAGGGTTAATCATCCTAAGAAAATTGCTTACTATATGTTTTGCTATTCAAATTTCTTACTATATGTTCTGCTATTCAAATTTCATACTCAAACTATCATTGTCCTCTATTTAATTTATTGATCCATTATAGATCAAATCTTGAGATATTGCATAAATTTTGTTATCAAACCCATTTTTTTTGTTTTGAATTTATTTTTGATTAAATTTGAAACATATGATGTCTATGGTTCATATGGGCAGTTTATTTCAAAATTCTATCGAATTTCTACTCTTAAGATGAATTTATAAATTTCAATCCCTAGAGCATGTTATATAATATTTTTTTTTTTTTTTTTTCTTTTTGGGGTTTATCAAGCAAAAATTTTAGGTTGTCCCATGCACTGTCTGATGTCTTGTCAGAATTCCATGTGCTTCCATTTAGTTTAAATTTGAATCCTCTATTATGATTCCATTTTGGTTCTTCATGTTTAGACAAATTATTTTGAGGGTTTTTCTTGACACTCAAAATTCTAACTGAATGAGCATTTTAAACCAGGCCTTTTTCATTGGTTCAATGTGTTTTATTATTTCCTCTATTAATCTTCAGTAATTTGAGTCTTGAAATTTTCATTGTCTTTTAAATTGGATTTTTATTCAGAGAATTCCTTCTGTAATTTCAGTTTAATTTCTAGAAATGTCCACGGCTTAATCCTCACGTAGAAAGAATCCTTCTCGTGGACAAAAACGGTCTACTCAACACAAGGATGAATTAGGCCCTAGTGAACCAAATCCTCCTCCACTGCAAATCTCTGCCACCATGCTATATAAAAACCCCACATACAAAAGCATATTTGACAAATTCTTTCAGTATAGAAAAGTGGCTACAGCAATGGTGTTGTCTGACACAATTTGCAATGATCTTAATCTCAACACCTATAGATTGTTTGATGCAATTGGCCTTGGATAATTTGTTGGGATGAATGAAGGATACTATCCAAAATTAGTGAAGTTATTCTACACTCATCTTAAAGAAATGGCTGGAGAAGAAAAACTTAACTGCTATGTGGCTGGAATATATTTTCACCTCGATACAAACAGCATTGCTCGAATCCTTCACCTTCACTATGTGGATGGAATTCAATTCAATTCTCATTTTAAATGGTTTAATGGATAAGGCTTTGATAAACTCATGGCTATTCGGCAAATGAGTTGTGATTCTCGTATAACCAATACCAAAGAGGTTAACACCAAGCAATTAACTATGGAAGCCTGATTGATTCACAAGATCATCATGTACTCTATTCTTCCCAAATCCGGCAGTCGATCCAAAGTTTCCCACACAGACGTCTTTCTTATTTGGTGTATCTTAAATGGCAAGCACTTTGATCTTGTATACATAATCTTTCATCACCTACTTGTATGCAAAAGAAAGAAAAAGGTCTCTCTATATTATGCCATGGTTCTCACTCACATATTTATGGCTAAGAAGGTTCCGCTTGATAGTCGTGAAGTAGTTAAACCAGGGCCAAGACACATTCTTACTGCCTCAAATCTTGCGTCAATGGGGCTAAAAAGGGATTCCAATGGAGTGTGGTTTTATCCTAGGCAACGAAGGTTCGAAGAGGCTAGAGCTAGAGGAGAAGAGGTTGAGGATGTTGATGATGAGGATGAAGACGAACATGAAAGTGATGACAATGATGAAAATGAGGAAGTTCCAGTTGAAAATCGTACCAATCGTGCCCTCTTATTGGAAATTCTCAAAGGCACTCGTCAAAACCAATCCATTCTTAAAAAACAACAAACTCAACTTGATGAAATGCACATTGCAAGCGCTCATCTTAATGAAGATTTTGCAGAATTTTGAAACCTTTATGGACCTTCCTCTCCTTATAACAGTATCCATTCGTTTCAAACCTGTTGTTTGTGCCTTATTTGCCTTATCTGCTTTTGAGAAGCATCTTTTTAGCTGTGTTTTACCAACTATGTTTTTGTTTGTCATATGATTAGTTCTATTCACAGCCTCTTTATGTATAGAATTCTGCTATGTTATAAAATGAAATATTTGCGATACATTTGCCCCTTATTTTCTTTTTCTCGGATATTTCATGATATGGCCAGTATTTTTTTCTTTATCCACCCACCTTTTTGAGATGACAAAGGGGGAGAAAGATGTGTGATTCATTATGCTTGTTATAGTCATTATGCTTGTTATGTTCATTATGCTTGTTATGCTTATGCGTATGTTGCCTTTCACTTATATTTTTAGACACATATTGAAAGAGGGAAACTTATACACATTAATGTCTAAAATATTTGTTGTTGATATAAGTTTAATGTATGCATATTGATAGGGGGAACATTATTTCAAATGCACTCCACCTTGACAATAAACACATCAATGTTTTGTCATCATCAAAAAGGGGGAGATTGTTGGCCCAAGGATTTTATCTAAAGGTCAATCTTATGTTTTGATGATTACAAACCATTAATGATGTTTAAGTACTAATATTTTCATTGATTGATATATAGTTGATCAATATTCATTCCTCAATGTTGAGCTAGAAGATCCATTCCAAGCATTCTAAATACTCAAGCTATGGATTCAAGGAAGCCTCAAGGTGCAAGAAATTAAAGAAAAACTCGGACTTCAAAGATTATTCAAGCTCTTCAGCAAATCTTAATCAAGCCTAAACGATCATGGTCAAGAAATGAAGAAAATGGTAGATAGGATGGCGAGAGCTTAAGGTTTAATGTCAAAGTTCAGTTGAATATATTTTGAAGCTCAAAATTACAATTCATGCATATTATTCTTATTTCATTTTTCAAAGAACATAAAATTAGCTCATTAAGTTTTTGAACACATTCACACATGAGCCTCACATCATACTGGAATTCATTTTTTGTCTCCTACTGAAAGTAGAGAAGGCTCTATTTCAATTAGAGAAGGCTTAGGAAAATTAGAGAAGGCTCTATTTCAAATAGAGAAGGCTCCACAAAATTAGAGAAGGCTCTATTTCAAATAGAGAAGGCTCTCAATATTCCAGTAAGCTATTTTTTCAACGAAAAATGAATCTTCCAACCAAAGAGCAGGCTCCCAAAATAGAGAGCAGGCTCTCAGAGGCTGGGAGACGTCTCCATGCAATGGAGAGCCGGCTCTCAAGGCTAGGGAGCCGCCTCCTCTTGTTTACAAGAGCTGGCTCCTTCTAGGGTTTTGATTTACAACGGAAACTTTTTCATTTATTGTTTCCCAACCACCTGCAACAGCTATATTGACCATTGTTTATCTATAAATACAGAGGTTGGTCTGCAACATAAATTACACCATTATAGAGACCATTCTACCATTCTTGAAAAGCATTAAAGAAGCATTCATTGAGCTTTCATTTCCTCTGCTTTCATTTCCTGTCTTACATTTCATTCCACTGTAGTAATTCTGAGCTTCGTATATATTCATCTTTACTATAGTCGTGAGCAGAACTGTGTACTTCTATCTTTGAGAGATTTATTGTACAATTCATTTCTATTCCAAGTTATTGTAAAAGGGTTGGTGTGACCCAAAAGAAAGCCTAGGAGAAGGGTGTTCTCTTAACAAGGAAGAGAAGCATGGTCTTGCTTCAATTGAAGGTTTGCTCTCCACCATTAAGGAGAAGCTCTAGTGAATTTGGGAAGTCTCAAGGGGGACCTTGAGCTAAGGAGTAGGAGTTTCTGAACCTCGCTAAATCGCCGAGTCATAGTTTGCAATCTCTCATCTCTATTTCTCTTATACTTGTGCCATATACTGCTTGAATATTTCAATTTCTCTGTACTTTACAGTTTGTTAGATTTAATATTTTATAAATTGTAAAAATTGGCCCTTGACTCTATTAACCCCCCCTCCCCCCCTCTAAAGTCAATTTGTGACTAACAGGCTTGAGTAAAGAAAAGCTCACAAAGGTCCTTTAGCACTTCAACTCCAAATTTATAGCTTAGTTTAGCAATTTTTTTTAATTTTTAGCCTTTTTCCTTGCTTACTTAGCTCCTTTGCTTGCTTCCTAGCTCAATGCTCCTTGTCAATCAAGAACAAACACAATAAGTAACAAAAATTGAAAACAAAGTAAAGACACGATCAAAAAAGTACTAATTCCTAATTGATTCCATAAATACGATGTTGCCAATCAATCAATCCCCGGTAACGGCGCCAAAATTTTTTACGACGGCCGTTCCTATGCGCTAAAATAATGTAATCAATGTGCGGTCCAAGAAAAGCCTTTTAGGTCAAGTTTAAATTTATAAAAAGCACTACCAACACTACTAGCTTCAGTGAGTAGGGATCGTCCCAAGGGATTGAGTTGTCGTACTAGCTTGAGGAATCAAAATTAGGGTTAGTAGGTTGAGTGATCAAAATAGTGGTTGGTTAGTTGAATTAAACCAGATGCAATTTAAATTAAGGTAAACAATAGTGCAATAGAGAGAATAAAAGATAGAGAGAGATCTTGGGGTTTAGAGATCACCACTAAGCATAGCTTTCCTACACCTTTAATGAATGATTAATGAGGGGAAGAACATGTATTGCAATGAAGTGTGTGTGTGTGGTTGTTTCATCAAGTATGGATGAAAAATTAAGCATATATTGTCTAAACAATATGGTGGATAGCATAACATATCAAATTAAGCCATTAATCCTTTCTTTAAGCTCACAATCCAAACACATCACAAGGTTAGAGATATATGTTACTTGCTTTCCATAAGTATAGATCATCAACAACAAGCATGGATTGTCCTTCAATTTAACAACTACTCTACAACTAAGCTAATGACAAGAAATTAAACTAATCAAACTAAGGGAGAGGCACAATCCATCAAGAAATGAGTATGAACTATCAAATAAACCACAAGAACATGACATTGAGCACTAAGTCTTGACAATCTCTAGATTTATAGCATCAACACACATAGATATGCATCAATAACACAAGAAATAGAGACAAACACATGAACATCAATTCTAGCATACATAAACATATGGGTAGAATGAAATGATCAATTGGAAGCATTAAACCATATAAATCATTGAAGAAACAATATTTATATATATAAAAGTGTCAAGACATGAATCACAATACAAATCCCCTCAAAATACATAAATCAAGAAATAGAAAGCATGCTTAGGGCTAACTCTTGCCCCAAGAGGATGTCTAGCCACTCATGGATGATGTCCTCCAACCCTCAAGGGCAAGCTCCATGGAAGAAATTTGCTCCTTGGTTGATAAAGAGTCTCCAATGGTGTCTCTAGCCTCCTCCTCTTCTTTGCTTCCTCCCTAAGAGTTCTCTAAGTATGATATGATATGAGATAATACAATATGATCCTCTATGTTCTCCTCTTTACAAAAAGTAATCCTTATCCTTATATAGGTAGGTCAAATGACACCCAAAATAAGCTGGGGTCGTACAACAAATATTCCCCAATAATTGGATAAAGGATAACTTTTGTGAGCTGGAAATTAAACTTTTTCGCACTGGAGAAAGTTCGATCGATCGAACCTTGGACTTTGATCGATCGATCATGGCTGAGATCTATTGAACTGAAGTTGGATCGATCCTCAATGGTGGTGCCTTTTTAGATAAAAACAAATCTGAGATATTTTGAAGATATTTTTAGGAAAATGACAAAAGTGGTTGGTAGGGTGGTACTACTGGATAAGATCAATCATTTGGATAAGGACAAGAATGTTCGATTTGATCGAAGAAGGAAGTTAGATCGATCAAACTTTTGAGATCTTTGAACAGGGAGAAACATGGCTCAGATCTATCTTGAAAAGTTGAGATCGATGAAAGTTGGATCGATCAAACTTTTCTTGAGATCGATCGAAGTTGCTGAAATTCCACCATTTGCTTCCTTTTGCTCTATTTTGCTCCTTTCTTTGATTAATCCCAGAATTGCTTCAATTATGCTCTTATTTGGCTGAGTTAGCTTATTTTGGGGATAAGTACCTGAAAATATAAATAACACAAAATCAATGCAAAACGGTAAAATAAAGTAGATAAAGGTTCTAGAATACCTAAGCTTAGGGGGTTTAAATACGCACTTTTCAGCGCTCATCAAGCACACAAACATGTTATCAAACCAAAACATGTCATCATGAAGCATATAAACATATATAGCATGGAAACACGAGCATAATATGCACCCAAAACCCATCATCCAAGGTATTCGAACCCGGACGCTCTGATACCACCTTTGACGACCCTGGATTTTTCAACCTAGTGTATCCTGTGATGAACCAAAAGACGACCCAATAACAGATCTGAAAAGCGAAAGAAAAGAAGCAAGATGGCCTCAAGAGATGTACGTCATCCCTAAGGCACCAAGATAACTCCCCATGAAACCACGGAACTCAAATAAGCTAAGCAAATGAAGCAAGAATGTCTAGCCCGAAAAGAAATGAACAAGGGGCAAAATGATCATTTCACACTAAAATGGGTGTCAGCGTGCACTTCATTGGAAAGAGAACAAAAATGAACATAGTTAGACTCAAGAATCGCCTGATTCGGTGTCTGGATGGAACAGTTATGAATTTAAAACAAAGTGGCCTTCTCCGTTTAAGGATTACCACTAACCTATCTCACTAAAACTAGAATAACTCACCCTATAGGTGGAGTTTTGATGAGTGGTTGGTACCGATGGAAAGCTAACTTCAAGCTCTTGAATTTAGACTTAAGAACAACCCAGTTGGATTTAAAATGAAAGAGATATGATTCTCTAAAGTTGATGCAATAAGGCTGCTCAAGAAAACTAAAGTGGAGAAGCTCCAAGGAAGATCGGTCGACTGACGGCAAGGATCAACTGACCGAAAGAGCATCATCAGTTGGCCGAACCCCCATGGTCAGCCGATGGAAATGTCATTTTCATATAAGGCTACTGGAATGGACCCTCAAGGCTTGTCTACCAGCTGATGGACCCTTATCAGCCGACCGACACATCTGCGGTAGCAGAAAAAGCTGCTGCAATGTGTGTGTACGGTACTTGGGCCAATCCTAGGGTTCTACATGCATTCTACTTGATCCAAACAAGTTTGAAAACATTCCCTAACCTCGCACGAGCGTTCAAAACATGCGAAAACAAGGAGGAACTTAAAATGATGTCCCAATGCATGAATTTTCATGAAAATTCATAAAATAGCCCAAAAATAGTTCCAAAGTTAAAACTTAAGAGTTTTGTAAAATGTGGACATGCACACAAACGTAAAAAGACATTTAAGATGCGTCCCAATGGTCCACGGCTTTAAAATAACCCCAATACAAAATATGACCTCTCAACGGCCAAAAATGCCTTAAAATGCTATAAATGAAACCAAAATGAAAAACCTAGAATGAAATGGTGTTTGGCCTTTGGCCATACCTCATACATGATCATAGAGACACTATAAAAGAAAAAGAATGGAATTCCCACGCCCGATGCAAAAGTTATGAAGCAAAGACTTAACATTTTTTAAATATTTCCATAGTGAACCTTGAAAACAAAAGTGCATAGAATACAAGATACATGTCATTGGCCTCAGACCTCATCTTATACATGTTAAATACAATGAAAAGAGTGTACTTATACACACTTTACAAATATGGAATCATGGAATACTAGTTTAGACATATAAGGCTACAAAATGGCATTCCATGCTAACATTCACATAAAATGGTAACTTGAAGTCTACAAGCCATCCAAGGAGCAATAAGCATCACGAACCAAGTCTTCGTACCTGAACAAATCCCCCAGAAACTTCAGGGTGAGTAAACAAGTTTACTCGTAGAGAATGAGCATGCATGGACTCAATTTCTTTTAGATTTTTAGACTAACATGAAATAATTCAAAAGGGGTCATATCACCTAACGTCTATGTTAAGATAAGGCTTAGGGAGCATCCTAAGCTACCCTAGATCATTTATGGCATAATCACATTTTTCATGCAATTCAAACACATGAAGCATGTTATACAGAGCAACAAGATATAGATTCCCAAAGTATCGACTTGAAATCTAAAGATACAAAAAAAAAAAAAATAAACAACTAAAGTGGGTCATGCCACCTAACATCTATGTCCCAATGAATCTGTAGGATCATTCTTAAGTTACATTTGAACATCAAAACACAAATCATGATATCGATGCGATTTAACCAACATTAGAACTTCCAATAGAACGTATAAAGCATAATTCCTCTAAGT
This sequence comes from Cornus florida, assembly GCF_030987335.1. Classification (NCBI taxonomy): domain Eukaryota; kingdom Viridiplantae; phylum Streptophyta; class Magnoliopsida; order Cornales; family Cornaceae; genus Cornus; species Cornus florida. The sequence continues at coordinate 72,581,150 of NW_026775577.1, forward strand.
TAACATCTTGAAACTCATAATAGGAAAACCAATTAAAGAATAACAAGTTACGATATCAGCTAGTTATCAACTTGAAATGAAATGCGAAATCAACCAAAGTGAATACTTAGACGTCATGCCGGATCAGACCGACACTATAGTTACTTTAGGGTTACTAGCCCATGGTCAACCTCCCTATGTGCGCACTAGACTATATAGAGGGACAATCCCTCGTACTAGAACCAAGCCCTAGCCGTAGCCAAACAACGACATCCCCAAGTTTCCAAAATCAACAAGTTATGCAACAACGTATATATCAACATGTATATACAAGATAATTAACTATCTACCATGCACAACCGAATTTGGAAACACATACAATACATGCTTTAAGTCTACAACTACTAAGGCTTGACAAATGTCGAATCTTCAGTGTCCGATTCGTTACACGCTATAACAAAATATCTCAACATTGAAATCCTAAACTCATGAATCTAATACAAGTCCAAAATCATGATTTTAAACATACTACCAACATCAAGTATATGATTATATCATTAACGCAATAGAAATGGAAATTAAGTAAATAAACTAATTAATTTCCTTCGGTTTCAATCCTCAACCAAATGATCCCTAATTAACACATGTTAAACAATATAACATGGTCATTACATATACCAAGTCAAAACATAATTATGTCATTGAAACAATAAGGTAGAATTTAATTAAAACATGATAATTAAATCTCTAACTCCTAAAACAACTTCAAATGGCCCCAAATTAATATATGTTAGTATACGAGTCCTAGTCATCACAATTGCCAAGTTAAAAGCATAATTAAGTCAAAGGAACCACTAAATAGATTTTAATTAAAATATCTATATTTTTAAACTTATCCAAATGTTCTCAAATTAAAGTATGTTAAGGAACATGCCAAGGCCTATTTAAATGTCACATTACAACTTAATTTCATGCTTGCTATAACCATGTGAATTAAACTTTCACAAAAGATAGATATTAAATAAATTTTGTAATTCTTAATCAAATGATCCACATTTAATATATGTCAACAACCATACCAAGGCCTAATTTTCTAGCATGCCACAATTTAATTCCAAGTTTCATAGCATCATGAAAATTAAATCTTAAACTAAGAAAATAATTAAATTAAATTATAGAACTTGAATTAAAGCATGCATACAACTTGTATAAACATCAATAACATGCTATACAACAAGAATAATAAATTATAACACCCCCTACCTCAATTTGAGATGAAAATCTCAAAGGCCACCAAAACGAAACGGCTCCGAATCTGACAATACTTCGGGGTTTTGTCGAGGACAACGCCATGAACAAGAATCCCAAAGAAGCCCCATGAAAATCAAAACTTGACCTCAAACCAGAACTTGAAAAATGGTTAGAAATGGATTCCAATAAGAGTGAAAGATGCGCGCCGTCAAGACAAGCATTAAACACTAATGTACTACGATGTTTTAACAAAGGGAAGGAGCTCAAAAGAGGAGAGAGAAGGTGCAGCCCATGGACATCCATGGCTGCTGGCCAAGAGAGGAAGAAGAAGAGAACAATCTGATTTTTCTTCTTTAAGTCCCCTATTTATAGAAAAACCCTAAAAGTGCCCCAAAAGGGCTTAACTAGGTTCGGAAAAATGAAATTTGAGAAGACGCACTCAAACAGCAAAACTTCATGAATGAAAAACATTCACAATAAGAAAATATGAACAACAGAAGAAACGGCGTCAAAAACCGAGTCCCAAGCAGAAAGTTATGCCTCGAACAAGTTCGGTGGCAACTAGGGCCAAAAACCCTGAAACTGGATAAAAACGACCAAAAGAAAATTCTAAGAGCACACAACTCAATGAAATATGAAAATGACTCTCGTACAAGGATCTAGACCCAAAATGAGGTATTTTTGTAATAACTTTCCTTAATTGCACAATGGCCCCTCCAAAAAGTGAAAACTACATAACTGCCCCAGAATGAAAATATCTTCCAAAAATATTTTCTTAAAAACCCCTGAAATAAAATATCTTCAAAAGATATTTACGAAAAACACCCCAAGAAAAGAAAAGATTCTGAAAAACTATGCATCCATGCCCCTATGTACACAGGGAGCAACTAGAGTACTTTCTTGCAAAAGTAAAGATACGTATTTTGTGGAAACCACATAAAATGAAGATACATGAAGCCAGAAATCAACTCTGAGCCCAATAAGTGAGGTTGTGCTAAAAAGTGACAAACGGGGAAAAGACAAAATAAAGAAGATGATGAAACAGGGAAAAGGACGAAAAGTGAATAGTGTCGAAAAACGAAAAATGCGGAAATGATTCGGTCCTCATAAGAAGTTGGCAATTCGAACAAAAAAGTCTCAGAAACCAATTCCAAGCACTCGAGACGACACTAAATGACAAGAAACAAAACTCGGGAAAAAAAAAAAAAAAATTCATCCGTAAAATTTTAGGAAAAAGGAAGGAAGGAAAGTAACCGGGTCATTACACGTCGTCTGTGGGAAGCGAAGAAAGATCCATCAATTTTAGCATTGAATGATCGAGACGTAGCTTCAATCGGGAACCATGATCGAAGAGGAAGGCTCTATCTAACAGGAAAAAGGGTCAATAATTGAAGCATGATGAACTGATGTAGATCATTGAAACTCTATGAAGGGAGGATGCCGAGGTCAGATCCTGGATAGAGTGAAGGGAAGCTTCGCCACCCTCTCGCCCACCGATGGGGGATAAGAGAGTAGAGCTAATAAACGTTAATCGGCAGGTAGAAAAAGTAGGATACATTCGTATGGGCCCGTATCAGAGGAGGCCTAGACTAGAAGAAAAAGGTGCAACAAGTGGAGCCTATTCTTTTATGGCAGAGAAAATCAATTACAAATAAGGCGTTTGATTATTTGTGATAAGTGCTCAAATGTTGCACATTTTTGCACCTAAGTTAGGGTATTTTAGTCCATTCATCTAGCTTTATTTTTCCATTTTAGTACTAATTTATGTTTTTGTCCATTTCAGGTAAATAAGGTTCAAACAGGCTAAAAATAGTCCGTTACAGCCTTTTTGGAGTCAAGCATAAAGTTCCGGAAAGTTTCTGAAAAATGCAGAATTTCGCCACCAGGGGACTTTCGATCGATTGAAGAACCCTTCGATCCATCAAAGCCATCCGCGATCCATCAAAATGCCACGTCAGCAGATAGGATTGCTTGCTTTGCGGATAAGGATACCACATCATTCTAGATCGATAGAAGAATTCTTGATCCATCGAAGATATTCTCGATTGATCGAAAATGTATTGGCAGTGAGCTATTTTATTCCCGTGTTGGCCCGAACTTCACCTACAACATGGTTGCCAGATTAAACAATTAAAATGCCATTTTCTGACTTGTTACCTACTCCAAGGAACTTGTATTTAAAGGGAATTGAACCATTTTGTAAAGGGGATAATTTTTTTAGCCAGTTTTATTTTACATTGTAATTTTTATATTCTCTCCTAGAAGTTAGAGATTAAGGTTAGAAGGAAAGAAAAGAGTGGAGGCACCAAGAACACATCTCAAGATCTACACACTCTCTTTCTCTAGAATTCAATAAAGAGAAAGAGGAAGAAGATAGAGCCTATTTGGGGATTGCCTTTGAGGGTTCCAAGATCACACCTACCTCCTCCATAATTGGCTAGACTTCTCCTTGGGGCTTGGATGAGCCCCAACTTTGTAAATCTAAACCCTTCGTTTTAAATTTTTTGGGAATTTGCCTTGTGATTAATGTTTTAGCCTTGTGTATAAAATGAATCTTGGGTTCTCCTTTTATTTCTGTATATTAATTCTTTCTATTGATTCTCTATGTGATTACATGTTGTCTTATATGTGATTATTTGTGAATTGATCTCTACACTAGTTTTTCTATGTTAATTGCATGTCTGTGTGGTTGATTGAGAATCCAACGATTGCTATGCATGGTTTTCATTGAATGGATTTGCTAATTAATTTAATGGATTATGCTTAGACTTGATGGGTTGTGCTACACTTAGTTTATTTGTTGGATAGATAGATAATCTATGCTTGAATTTGATACTCCATGGCTTATTATTGCAACTTTTATAATTCTCTAGATTGATATGTACTAGAATTGTTACTAATTTGATGGGTCATGCTTAGAATTGATGGGTTATTCTACACCTTTATTCATGTTTGTAGTTAGGTAGGCAATTCATTCTTGAATTTGATGGTCCATGCTTAATATCACAATTGGCAGTCATATTTTGTTCACAAGAAGGTTTTCCCCAATTAGTTGAAAGTATGTGGTTTGGTGAACGAGCTTGGTGGCGATTCCAATGCCCTAAGCCTCTCTTCTTATCTCTTAAACCCTTTTCTCAACTTAGTTTACGTTATTTGCAATTTAATTAATTGAAGTAGTTTAAATCACTAAACCAACCTCCTTTGTAATCTTTTGAATCACTATAGTCGAAGTTAAAATTCTAACTACGTCTTGGAATGATCCCTTCTCACTTTATACTACATAGTATAGGTGTTAAGCGGTTTATAAATTATAAAGTACGATGCCCACTTGACACTATTTCTAAACTCAAAGTGTTGTGTATTATTTTGTGCACACGCTTATGTCATATCAATTTGCATCAGTCAAAGGTGAACACTCATAACCAAAGGGCCACCGGAAAGCAGCAGCATGACTGGAAGGCACCCTCGATGAACAACTAGGTTGTTCGGACGTCAACTAGGATGATCGATTCTCCCTTCATGGAAGAAATTCTGTGATCCCCAAAGCCCAGAAAGTTTTTAATGCCGACGTTCACTTTGTTTGACAGAACCAAAGATCCAACTAAACATGTCTACCAGATCTAGCTGAAGATGGCTCTGGATACCAAAGATAATGCCCCGATGTGCAAGGTCTTCCTAACGAGCCTTACCAGACCCGTACTCAACTGGTTCAGGCACCTGCTGAAGGGATCAGTTAGAAGTTTTTGGGCACTTTGCAACCTATTCATAGGTCAGTATTTCGGTAATTGACGGATAAAGAAGGGTATATCGTGTCTATTCATTATGTATGGAGGGAAATTTCCCCACCAATCATAATACACCACGTATTAGCAAATATAAAGCTCACCTTTTATCAAAATAGCCTTGAAGCCTAGCAGAACTCAGAGGCCTAATAAGGAAGCCTCAAAAAAAGGTCAATTCGGCCCAATTAGTAAAGGAAGGTCCACTCAGTAGAAGTAGACCAAAGAATGGCCCAAAATCGGCACATTCAGACTTCCATAACGCCCATCATAAAAGAGAGGGCCATAATATAAGGGGCCATAAATGCCCATGTCCAAAAAAACTGCCAATAACGGTTCCATATAAATCTCAGTACAAGCTTATAAGTAAAGTATGAATAAGAGAAGAAAGGGATCGAATTCCTATCATATTGTTCTCTCTTATAAAAATTATCCGTTGTCTCTACCCTCTTGTTCTCAATTTCTTCGAATTATTTTCTCAAGTGTTTGGGTGCAAAAATTGCACCAGCACTCTAGCACCGTATGTGGGAATCCTTTACAAAAAGCCTTTTTACTATCACTTTCATGCGACATCGCTCCGGGATGGCGACAGGATCAGACGCTACATGAGCTCAACAGTAAGAAATCATGCAGAATATACGTGAAGAGATATAAACACAGTTTGACGTCCTTCAACAAGCCAATGACGCTAATACTGAATAGATCAATGCACTGAGACAGGCAAATGAAGTAAACATAGTGCAAAATCAATGCCCTACTCTAGGAAAATGAAGGACTTCGAGTTAATGCTCAGCAGAATGATCTGTCGATCATCCCACAACCTGAGCACTAAAACTAAGATCCACTCCTGGCTCCCGGACTCAATAACCCTCCTCCTCAACAAGGGGTCACTTGGCAGCCATTTAATGTCCAGAGTGACACTCTGGATCGAAACGATGTCGAAGAAACAACAAGCCAATCCCGCGTCTTGGGAAACTCCACCATGGGAGGGCCTTAGACCACCAAGGTCCCAACATCAGATGACCATACCGAATTGGGAAGAAAAGATGCATGGTCCCAGTTGGTGATCAATAATCACCAATGAATGATTTCATTGCTAGATTCCGAAGGGAGATGGATAAAAGCATTAAAGGGCTGAAGGCCCAAACACCCGAGGACATGGTAGTTCACCGTGTCAATAGTAAAAACTCCCTTTATGAATGAAATAGAACTGTTATAAGACCCAAAAAGTTCACGATGCTGTAGTTCGACAAGTTCAACAGAACTGAAGACCCTCTCCAGCACCTCAATCATTATACTCAAGAGATGACTCTAGAAGTGCATACTGATCCGTTCATGTGCAAAATATTTTCATCCAGTTTAACAAGAGTAGCCCTGGAATGGTTCAAGAATCGCCCGTGCAAGTTAATCTCGAACTTTGAGACACTATGCATTGCATTTCTAGCCTAGTATTGCAGAAACAAGAAACAGAAAAAGACCATTGCCAGTTTCTTCATGATTCGGTAAATGAATGGGGAAGGCTTGCAAACCTTTCCCACTCGGTTCAACATGGAATCTTCAGGTATTCCATATTGTAACCAGGATACGGCCATAGAGGCATTCAAGATAGCCATGGTATAAGGTTCAAATTTTAATTCTTTACTAGTGAAAAAGACTCTGGCTAACATGTCAGAGTTGAATTTAAGAGCATAAAACTACATTAGACTTGAAGAAAATGAAGTGAAAAGGCAACAAAAAGTGACTCTCACGGTTGAAAGCCTACCAAAAGAACGCCTCAAGGATTCAATGGGAAGCCCCGAGCATTGAAGGAAGAGCCCTTGAGAAAAAGTCTCGAACAGCCGAGAATGTGACGGCCCAAGTTTTTCAACCCGGTGCGTCAGTGATGAACCGAAAGATGATCCAATAACGGATCCGAAATACGGAAGCAAAAGACAAACAACGGTCTCTAGAGATACAACATGACTCTAAGACACCATTGTGACCCTCAACGAGGTCACGGGACCCAAAGGAATCAAATGCGGAAACAACATTTCAAAAACGGACAAGAATGCACCTAGGAGAAAAATCATCATTTCCAGCTTAAAAGTGGGTGCCACCAAGCACACCATTGGATAGAAAATGAAAAATCAATGAACTTAGACTCAAAAAGTGCTTGATTCGGAGTCCGAATGAAGAAGATATGGCCAACGGAAGAAGAAGGGGCAAAACGGTCCAAAAGAGGCAACCCATGAACATCTAATCGTTTTGGAGACCTTCCTAACCGGTTAAGAAGCCAAAAACAGTAAAAACAATGCTGCCCACACTCATCTAACCGGTTACGAAACCCCTCGTAACCGTTTAGATGTGAAGGGGCAGTAAGGGTGCGACCCAAAAACCTGGCAGCAGGGGTTTTTCCAGAAAAAATGGAAATTTGAGGCCTTATATGACATTTTCTAGAAAAACTCAAAGAAGAAACCCCCCTCAAAATAAGTTTTCTACATGGCTTTTAAGGAAAATCAAAAAATACACATGGTAAAATGCCCAAAATGCCTTCCCCAGAAAATTGGTCCAGAGGGTCCAAAAAGCTGCTAAATTTAAAAACTGAGAGCTGAACTTCGGATGCGATTTCCGATGCCAGGATGGCATTTTCTAGAAAAACATGAAAAAGAAACCCCCCCTAAAATCATATTTTCTAATCAACCATGTGAAGAACAGAATTTATTTCCAAAATACCCTTAGGTCAGAGAATACAACAAAAGTGTAAAATGAGTCCGTAGGAGGCTCATTTCACCAAAGAAGAATCCTTGCCCGGAAACGACCATGCACGCAAACATAACTTACCTAGTATGACATGCTACAATGGTCCATGGCCCAAAAATATGGCCGATACAAAATATGACCCCCCAACGGCCAAAATGCCAAAAATGAAGTTTGAAACGAAAACTTGGAATTTAAAATCATGAGATGGTTTCAAAATGCCATTAGGCCCTTGGCCATACTTCATACATGATTAATGAATGCTAATGTAAGAATCAAAATGGAATTCCCACACCCAATGCAAACATGGTGAAGCAAAAGCTCAATATTTTTCAATTCTTTCATAATATTCCATGAAGTCAAAATTTAGATAGGATACAAACTACATGTCATTGGCCTCCGGCCTCATCTCATACATGTCAAATGCATCGTAAAGAGTGTACTAATGTACACATTACATATAAGGAATCAAATGTACACATGTTGGCATATAAGACTATAATTGGCATTCCAAGCCAACCTTCACAAAAATGGAAGTCTCCAAGTCCACAACCTATCCAAGCATAATGAAGACCTCAACTTTGATTCTTGCACCTGAAATATACCCTAGTATCGTAGGGGTGAGTAACATAAAGCTACTCGTAGGAAATGAGCATGCATCGAACTATGTTTTACAAGTTGCATTATCTAATCATTGTGGTTCATTCCACCTAACGTCTATGTCAAAGGTGAGACTTAAGGAGCATCCTAGCTACTTAAAATCATTTCTAGCATCAATCACCTCATTCATGCAATTTTAGCAACATAGGTTCATGCTTACACAAAGGAACAGCATAGGAGCATGCTTACACAGAGCAACAACATAGGAGCATGCTTACACAAAGCAACAACATATAGATTCTCAAGGTTATCAACTTAAAGTCTAAAATGCAATATCAACAAAATATAATAATTTAGCATAATTAGAATATCTAACACCACACATCAAAACATAGATTCTTTAGGTTATCAAATAGAAACCTAAAAGTGTGAAATCAACTAAATATATCAATTTAGTATGATGTACTTAACAACATCAAAATAGCCAATAGCCAAAACAACAAGTTAACAAGGCAAACATGATTGTCAACTTGGAATTGAATGCCAAAACAAATAGTGGGAGACTTGGACATCGTAGCTTGGATTTCCGCCGAGACAAAGCAAATTTGGAGCTACTAACCCCCAGGTAGCCTACCCAATGCGCAAACTTTATAGGGCTAATTTGGAGCTACTAACCCTTAGGCAGCTTACCCAATGCGCGAACTTTTGACTTAGAGGACTCTTGTCCCTGTACTAGAGCCAAACGCTATCCATCACAGCTTAACAATGTCCCAAGCAACTCCAAAATAAATAAGTTAACAACTTATACACATTACTACTACATAGTAACAAGTTAGCAATATAACTCTCAATTGTGCATAATAAGCATTTCATATCCATAATGTTACGAAATCACAAGCCAACAATATATTCATATAGAAACATACTCTCATGAATATAAATTTAACAACAATGCTCTTCAATGCATATAACACAATCTAGTGAATACATCGCAAGTTTAAATCCATGTTCTTAAAATAGAAACAACTTCCAAAACATGATTAGATCCATGGATACACAAGATATAATTTAATTACATCAAAATAATTAAACTTTCTAGATTTCAAATCATTTCCAATTGGCCCCAATTTAATATATGTTAATAGACATATCATGGTCATTACATAGATTCACACACAAGCTTAATTAGGCCCATGAAACCACCAAAATAGATTTTAATTAATTCCCTTAATTAAAGTCTCTAGATTTCCAAACTCAACCAAATGCTCTCAAATTAAAGTATGTTAACAAACCTGCCAAAACTTAATTTAGAAGCATAGCACAACTCAATTCCATGTAAGGTATGGCCATGAACTTAAATCTTTCACAAAAGATAAATATTAATTAAAAAGAGCAATTCTTATTTAATTAATGCCAAATTAATATATGTTAACCAACATAATAAAAAAAGAGTTTCTACCATGCCACAATTCAAAACCAAGTTTCTCATCATCATGAAAATTAAATCTTATACAAAGAATTAAATGTTTCAAATTTCCTAGATTTGATATAAGGCATGCATATAGGTTGTATAAACATGGAAAACACACAATACAACACATATAAAATCCTAAAACATTCCCTACCTCCATTTGAGATGAAATCTCAAATCCCCACCAAAATAAATCGGCTCCGAATCCGACGAAACTCCTAGGTTTTGTCAGGGACAACACCATGAACATGAATCCCAAGGAAGCCCCATCAAAAACACAACTTGACTTCAAACCCGAACTCAAGAAATGGCCAAAACAAGATTCCAATCGGTTGGAATCGAAGGCCTCACCAAGGGGAACAATAAACACAAAGGCATCACCACTTTTTAATGAAGGGAAGAAGTCCAAAAGAGGAGAGAGAAGATGGCAGCCATGGATGCAGCTTGGACCAGCTATGAGAGAGGAGAGAGAGAGAAAAATCTTATTTTTCTTTCTAAGACCTCCTATTTATAGAAAAACTCAAAAAGTGCCTCGAACGGGCCCCGCTGGGTCCGGAAACGGCAAAACTCTATGAACAAAAAAGATTCTAAGTGGGAAAATATGAACAATGAAAGAAACGGCATTGAAAACTGAGTCCCGAGCAAAGAGTTATGCTCAAAACAAGTTTGGCGCAAACCGGGGCTAGAAACCCTGAAACTGGAAAACATCGTCCAAGAGGAAATTCTAAGAGTCCGCGACTCGACGAAATGTGAAAATGAATCCCATACGAGGATCCAGGCTTAAAACAAGGCATTGAGCAATAACTTTCATTAATTGCACAATGGCCCCCCAAAAAGTGAAAACTACGAAACTGCCCCAGAATGAAAATATCTTCCAAAATAGATTTTCTTAGATATCCCTAAAATAAAATATCTTCAAAATATATTTATGAAAAACACCCTAAGAAGAGAAAAAGTTTCCAAAGAACTTTGCATTTATGCCCCTATGGTCACCGAGAGCAACCAAAGTACTTTTTCACGAAAGTAAATATACATATCTTATAGAAATCATTGGAAATGAAGATACGTGAAGTCAGAAACCAACTCCAAACACAAGAAGTGTGGTTACGCAAACAAAGTGCCAAACGAGGAAAAGACGAAATAGGGAAAAAGACGGAACAGGGAAAAGGACGAAAAGTGAATAGTGTCGAAAAACGAAAAAAAATGGAAATTACTCGGTCCTCAGAGGAAGTTGTGAATCCAAAGAAAAGAGTCTCGGAAATCACTCCAAAGCACTTGAGACAACACTAATCAACAAGAAACCAAACTCAGAAGGGAAAAGACAACGGAAAAAATTTATCAGAAATATTCGGGTCATTACAACCTTCCCACCTTAAAGGGATTTCGTCCCCGAAATCCAGCTCAATGAAATAGAAAGCGAAACCAGGATAACTACAGAGTATATCTTCGAGTACCCCACACAACACGCCACACCAGCGACCTCAAAGCTGAAAGGAACACACAAACCAATGTCATTTGCACCCACGTGCTCATAACAAGACAACCTCTCAAAGGCAAAATGACCACATGGCCACACGACAGGTCAGAACTCACCCACTGAACCCAAGGTCAGATAAGGAAATGGAAGACAACAACTAAAAGCATTCTTCCTGATGAACCATCAAACCGATCCAAAAATAACCACCAAAAGGACTCCAAGAAACCACATATCGAATCAAGGTACAGAATAAACACAACGTGACAGTACCAATAGCGACCAGAACTCGCCCACGACGTACTCGAATGTGTGGTAGCAATGACAGTATCTAGTGCCCGCCCACACTTATTTGTCAGTAAGGTAGCATCGACGGCAACTAGTACTTGCCTACAACACACAACTTGTACGGTAGCATGATAGTATAACGCACTAATTTATAACCTGCCCCCCACTAGGTCTACCCATGAAACCTCTCGATACAAATGACATCAATGTCAAAAATGATCATTGCCAAAAGCACTACGGAGACCAACATTTTGTGAGAGTTAAGATATGGTCTAAAGATGTCCGGCCGGACCATCTCAGCCAATCCCAAACTCTGACAACAATATCACAGGCACCATTAGGCTTAAGGCCCAAAATCCTCAACACGACAAAACCAACAACTCCAATGTCTCAAAATGCTACTACCAACAACATCAATCGAGAATCCAGAGCCTGAGAAGCAAATCAAAACTTCTAGAGATCAAAAAGAACCTCACCATAAGGCATTTCATCGAAAAGCCTACATTTCACGCTAAAACTGATCAACTACAAGACCAATCACCATAATCAAACATCAGATCCACATCCCTATCATAGATAACTAAATCCTCAAAATACAAGTCCACCAAGTGGCACACACATCAAAATACCAACAACCAAGGTCACAAATGATTCTCCCAAAATCGTACTTGGAAACACCAAGTTAAATCAAAATTCCTCAATCTTTGATCCACAACCAATCATCAGAACTACGATTCCTCAAAACTATGCCTAGTCATAATTAGGACGAGAAACTCCACAACAAGCCATATCCAATAGCAATACTCCAAAACTTCTCCTAGAAGTTAACCATATCCAGGTCTCCAAAACAGAAACAAGTCTCTAAAAGACATTCTCAAAAGAGCATCGAGCTCACCTCACAATCAAACAAATCCTCAATGATATGGACATAAGTCCCTAAAAAAAAAATGATCTCACACCAATCAACTCACTCTGAGCACCACAACTCCGTCAACAACCACGGCAAAAACTCCACAAGGAAAGACACGAAAGAAAGGGAGCTACTAGTCCTAAAAAGGACAACACCTCGACTCTGTTTCTGAAACGAAAGACAACAAGGTCAAAGACTTCACCCCCTATATGGAAGTAAGTCGACCAAAATCCAACAAATCCTCACCAAGGACTCAAGACAACAATGATGATTCTTATAGACCAACCAACCCCAAAATAGTGCATAACACAACGGAAAGAAGAGACTCACTCCTTGTGAGTCCCTTACACGAACCAACACAAAACCCTTGTGGAAATCCGCATACACACTACGTGCGACCGAGGGAAACGAATGGGAAAACCAAACCTAGAAGTTATGTATATGAGAAGGGATGCAACTACCAGAAAGAAAATCTACTCACATAGATAAAAATCAAAGGTACATGCAACACGTCTCTACGTAAGCACAAAAGCATGTCACAAAAATGCAGTAACAACATGGCATCTCTAAGCATATAAAGAAGGCATGCTAATGCCACACAACAAGAAGGCAAATGTGGACACAATTCCACCTAGTCATGCATCACAATATCATAAATCATACTACTAACGTGGTAGTAAACGAAACTGCATAAGACAATATGATGCAACAATGAACCCTATGGACATCGTGTCCTAGAGTGCCTAAGAAAGGAAAGGACAATTCCTAGTCATAAACTGTCTCTAAAACCAATGCGACAACAACTTGTCTCAAAGCAAACATGAGCCCTTACCACAACGGTAAGACTCTAGCAATCCATATCAGAATCTAGAGGTGATACTACAAGTGACACTAACAGTGCAGTGCTCTCACTATCCGTAACATTAATCAATCGACTTTATCCCAAAAGCATCATCACGTATGAACTCCTGAAGGAAAATGGCAACTACAGCCATGCCAACACCAATCAGATCAATCACTACGACTGATCTCCAAAACAACCATCATCATCATCGATCGAAAGGACAACGCCTATCAAAATGAAAACCAACCCTGATTCCATCTGAACTGTACTTGTAGCTCGCCAGTACGGTAGCATGACAGTGCCATGCACCCACCCACAAACGTACCCGCCCATGAAAATTGTAATCCCAGAGGAATCATCCTGATCATCCAAGGATCCTAAGAGGTCCATAACCTCATAATGGCCCAAAACCAACAAATCCACCACTACGGTAACGCCAAATGACTCATCTCACAAGAGCCCAAACAAAAGGTGACCATCCACCTACCTCAAAACCAATGCTAGGTCGACAACAACCTACATCACCACGAGACTGTGACTACAATCACCATCAACCTTAACTCGTGCTTCAATGACCAATCCCGTGTCATGCCAAGTATGCAACACAATTACGCATATACAATTCTAATCTAGCATACGTCACATGTCATGCTCTTTACATTAGAATAAAATAATGTTAAACAAACGGTATACAACATGTAGCACGTAAACACATAAACATGTTATCAACCAAAACATGTTATCATAAAAGCATATAAACAGATAGAGCATGGCAACAAAAGCATGATATGCACCCAAAACCCGTCGTCCAAAGGTTTTCGAACCTAGGAGCTCTGATACCACTTGTGACGGCCCAAGTTTTTTAACCCGGTGCGTCAGTGATTAACAGAAAGATGATCCGATAACGGATCCGAAATGCGGAAGCAAAAGACAAACAACGGTCTCTAGAGATACAACATGACTCTAAGGCACCATTGTGACCCTCAACGAGGTCACCAGAGCCAAAGGAATTAAATGCAGAAACAACATTTCAAAAATGGACAAGAATGCACCTAGGGGCAAAATTGTCATTTCCAGCTAAAAAGTGGGTGCCACCGAGCACACCATTAGAAAGACAACAAAAAATCAATGAACTTAGAGTCAAAAATTGCTTGATTCGGAGTCCGGATGAAGAAGATATGGCTAACGAAAGAAGAAGGGGCAAAACGGTCCAAAAAAGGCAACCCATTAACATCTAACCGGTTAGGAGACTTTCCTTGTGACGACCCTGGTTTTTAGGCCAGCGTGTCTTGTGATGAACCGTAAGGATGATCCGAAAACAGATCCGAATGCGGAAGTAAAAACAGAAAACAAGACTCTAAGAAGTCAAAGTGACCTTCTATGGGGTCGTGGAACTCAACAAGAACTGACGCGGAAGCAAAAGATCGAAAATATGACAAATAAGCCCCTAGGGGCAAAATAGTCATTTCTAAAAACTATAGATTCTGGTGCCACCGAGCACACCGCTGGAAGGATAACGAAAAATTAATTAAGATGGACTCAAGAATCTCATGATTTGGAGTCCGGACGAAGGAGAAACGGCATGACGAAGAAAAACGAGTACTTAAGGGAAAAAGGGTAAACTGATAATTATCCAAGAAGAACCGGGTGCAACCGAGCACACCGTTGGAAAGATAGCGGAAAATTAGTCAAGTTAAAAAAAAAATCACTTGAATCGGAGTTCGGACGACGGAGAAAAGCCCAAAAGAAGAATTGACGTTGCGGTGGCCCGATGAGGGGCCATGACAGCCCCATGCGCACGCCCATGCGCCCACCCATGCACGCCACCCGCGCGCTGAGTGCACTATGGCTGGCAACAGCAGCCCAAAAGCTGCTATGTGTTTATTTTTCAGAAAAGTCCAGAATAGAGGCTGAATTTGGAGGCCTAGATGAACTTTTTTGCAAAAACACAAAGAAGAAACGCCCCTCAAAATTGAGTTTTCTACATGACTAACGAGATAATTAAAAAAAAAAATGCAATGTAGAACGCCTGAAATGCCCCTCCATGAAATCTGGTCAGGGAGGTCCAAAAAGCTGCAATTTTGAAAACTGAGAACTGAACTTCGTAAGTGATTTCCGATATCAAGACGACATTTTCTGGAAAAACACGGAAAAGAAACACCCCCCCCCCTAAAATCACGTTTTCTATTGAACCATGTTGAAAGAAGGAAAAAAAACCACCGTGAAAAGTCTATAATGCCCCTAGATCAGAGTAAGCAAAAAAATGCGAAATGAATTCACAAGAGGCTCAAAACACAAACGATAAGGTTTTGCCCGGAAACAACCATGCACGCAAACGTAACTTACCTATTATGACGTGCTACAATGGTCCATGACTTAAAAATACCATCGATGCAAAATCCGACCCCCCAACGGGCAGAACGGCAAAAATAGAACATGGAATGAAAACTCGAAATCCAAAAATATAAAATGGGGTCAAATGACCGTTTGGCCCTTGGCCACACTTCAAACATGATTTATAAGACCCTATGAAAGAACGAAAATGGAATTCCCACACCCGATGCAACTATGGTGAACCAATGACTTGCGATTTTTTAAGGTTTTCATAGCTTTTCAAGAAATCAAAAGATACATAGGATACAATATAATGGTCATTGGCCTCCGGCCTCATCTCATACATATCAAATACATTGAAAGGAATGTACTGAAGTACACATTATATATATGGAATCAAATATACATATTTTGACATATAAGTCTACAAAATGACATTTCATGCTAACATTTGCGTGAAATGGAAACTTGAAAGCTACACAACATCCAAGGAATGCTAGGTTTCACGAACCAAGTCTTCGTACCTGAAATATGCCTCAGTATCATAGGGGTGAGTAACATAAAGCTATTCGTATGAAATGAGCATGCATCGACCTAAAGTTTTAGAAGTTGCATGATTTAATTATTGTGGTTCATTCCACTTAACGTCTATGTCAAGGGTGAGACTCAGGGAGCATCCTAGCTACCTAAGATCATTTCTAGCATAAAACACATCTTTTATGCAATTTCAACAACACAAGAGTATGCTACACATAGCAACAAGATATAACATGCTTACACAAAGCAACTAGTTAGAAACATGCTTACACAAAGCAACCAGATAGAAACGTGCTTACACAAAGCAACTAGATACAGATTCTCAAAGTTAAGAAACGTGCTTACACAAAACAACTAGATACAGATTCTCAAAGTTATCAACTTGAAATCTAAATGTTAAATCAACTAAATATAGCAATTTAGTATGGATGTACTTAACAACATCAAATCGTCAATAGCCAAAACCATAGTCACAATATAAACATGATTTATAACTTGGAATTGAATGCGAAAAACAAATAGCGGAAGACTTGGACATCACGTCCCGGACTAAACCAAGAACAAATTGGTTATTCCGGGCATCAACCCGCTGGGAAGACCACCCTATGCACACTGTCTCAATTGGGGAGAACTCATACCTCCCGCACTAAAGCCGAACTTTAGCCATATCACAGTAACAATGTCCTAAGACTCCAAAATAATTAAGTTAACAACTTATATACGTATTAAACAGTACACGAAACTATCTTCATGCACAAGTAGGTTGTAACCACACAACACATGCTTTAAATCCACAACTACTATAGGATGACAATGTTAAATCTTCAGAGCGCGATTCGTTACGCACTATAATAACATCACATGTCGAATCTTCAGTGTGACGATTCGTTACACGCTATGCATGAATGATGTTAAATACGAAATGTGCAAATCATTACACAAGGCAACAATATATTCAATAAGGAAAACATATTCTCATGAGTATAAACATAGCAACTATGTTATCCAACGCTCAAAACATAACCAAATGAATATACAGCAAGTCTAAGTCCATGATTTGAATATAGAAACCACTTCTAAAACACAACTAGATCATGGAGCAAATTGATAGAATTTAAATAGATAAACATAATTAAATCTATAGATTCCGATTCAATTCCAATTAACCTCAATTTAACACATGTTAAAGGACATAGTAAGGTCATCACCTATATCCATTTTAAAACTCAATTAGGTTGTTAGAACAACAAAGTAGAACTTTAATTAAATCATGCTAATTTAAATCCCAAGGTTCTAAAACAACTTCAAATAGTCCCAAATTAATATATACTAGTAAACAAGTCGTGGCCAATACAAACATCAAGTTAAAACCTTAATTAAGCTAATGGGACCACAAAAATAGATTTTAATTAATTCTTTTAATTAAAATCTCTAGATTTTCAAGCTTAACCAAATGCTCCCAATTTAACATATCTTAGAGAACATGCCAAGGACTAATGTAATATCACATTACAAGCTTATTTCATACAAGTTACACCTATGTAAATTAAACTTTCACTAAAGTTAAATATAAAATAAAGGTTGCAATTCTCATGCAATTAATCCCAATTTAACATATGTGAACAACCACTCCAAAGCTTAATTTTCTAGCATGCCACAATTCAATTCCAAGTTGTATATTACCATGAGGATTAAATCTTAAACAAGGAAATTAATTAAATGAAAGGTTTCAAAACCTCACCGAATATTCTAAATCAAATATATGTGAAGCTATATGGCATATAGATCAAGAATATCAATTCAGAATACAAATGGAGTGAATAGTGCACTCGGGGTAAATTAATTAATCAAATTAATTAATAATTACTAATTTTCAAAACATCTCCAATTACTTTCAAATTCAACTATGTTGAAGAGCATTCTAAGGCCTAATATAATATGCTAACACATATTAATTTCAAGCTAGTTAAGTCCATGTGAATTAATCTTTTACCTAAGATAAATATTAAATAAAATCTTTAATACTTATTCAAATGTTCCAATTTTAATACACGATAATGAGCATATCAAGGGGCAATATAAAATCATGCTACATATTTAAAGCAAGTCATGAGCAACCGGGAAAATTAGATCCCGTACAAGAAAAATAAATAATAAAATCTCTAGATTTTATATTTAATCATGCAAACAAGTACTATAAGCATCACAAGCATGCTATATAACAAGAACTTAAACCTAGAACATCCCCTGCCTCAATTTGAGATGAAAATCCTAAAGGCCCACCAAAATAAAAGTGCTTCGAATTCGACGATACCGAGAGGTTTTGTCGGGGACAACACCGTGAACAAGAATCCGCAAGAAGCCTCATGAAAATCATAACTTGACCTCAAAACCAAACTCTAGAAATGGTCAAAACTGAATTCTAATAAGGGGGAAAGGTAGAGCAAGGCGAGGGGAACAACAAACGTTAAGGCCAAAGACTTTTCATCAAGGAAAAGTGAACCAAAAGAGGAGAGAGAAGATGGAAGCACCCCTTGGGCTGCCAAGGGGGAAGAAGATGAAAAATGAAATATCTCACCCCCCTTTTATAGAAATCTCAAAAAGTGCCCCAAACGGGCCCCGCCGGGTCTGAAAAAGTAAAATTTGAGAGGATCGCTCAAATGGCAAAACTTTGTGAACAAAAAAGATTCAAAATGATAAAATATGAACAACGGAAAAAATGACGTTGAAAACTGAGTCCCGAGCAGAAAGTTATGCCCAAAACAAGTTTGGCGCAAACTAGGACCAGAAACCCTGAAACTGGAAAACAACGACCAGGACGAAATTCCAAGAGTACATAACTCGATGAAATGTGAAAATGAATCCTGTACGAGGATCCAAGCTCAAAACAAGACATTTTGCAATAACTTTCATTAATTGCACAATGGCCCCTCCAAAAAGTGAAAACTGCACTTATGGCCCAGAATGAAAATATCTTCCAAAAATATTTTCTTAAAAACCCCTGAAATAAAGTATCTTCAAAATATATTTACAAAAAACACCCCAGGAAAAGAAAATAATTTCAAAGAACTTTACATCCATGCCCTTATGGACACCGGGAGCAACCAGAGTACTTTCTTGCAAAAGTAAAGATACGTATTTCGAGGAAACCACTCAAGATGAAGGCACGTGAAGTCAAAAACCAACTCTGAGCACGAGAAGTGAGGTTGTGCCAATAATGTGACAAATGGGGAAAAGACAGAATAGGGAAAAAGACGAAACAAGGAGAAGGACGAAAGGCGCATAGTGTCCAAAAACAAAAAATGCGAAAATGACTCGGTCCTCAAAGGAAGTTGTCAATTCACATGAAAGAGTCTCAGAAACCAATTCTGAGCACTCGAGATGACACTAAGCGGCACGAAACAGAGCTCAGAAAAGAAAATTAAACGAAAAAATTTCATTCGTAAAATTTCAGGAAAAAGGAAAAGAAGGCAAATGACCGGGTCGTTACATTCCTAACCGGTTACGAAGCCAAAAACAGTGAAAAAAATGCTGCCCACACTCATCTAACCGGTTACAAAACCCCTCGTAACCGTTTAGATGTGAAGGGGCAGTAAGGGTGCGACCCAAAAACCTGGCAACAGGGGTTTTTCGGGAAAAAATGGAAATTTGAGGCCTTATATGACATTTTCTGGAAAAACTCAAAGAAGAAATCCCCCTCAAAATTGAGTTTTCTACACAAATGTTAAGGAAAATTGAAAAATACGCAATGTAAAATGCCGAAAATTCCCTCCCAAGAAAACTGGTCCAGAGGGTCCAAAAAGCTGCTAAATTTAAAAACTAAGAGCTGAACTTTGGATGCAATTTTTTATGCCAAGATGGCATTTTCTGGAAAAACACAAAAAAGAAACCCCCCTAAAATCATATTTTCTAATCAACCATGTGAAGAATGGAATTTATTTCCCAAAGGAAATTTCCAAAATACCCTTAGGTCAGAAAATGCAATAAAAGTGTAAAATGAGTCCGTAGGAGGCTCATTTCACCAAAGAAGAATCCTTGCCTGGAAATGACCATGCACGCAAATGTAACTTACCTAATAAGACATGCTATAATGGTCCATGGCCCAAAAATATGGCCGATACAAAATATGACCCCCCAACGGCCAAAATGCCAAAAATGAAGTTTGAAACGAAAACTTGGAATTTAAAATCATGAGATGGTTTCAAAATGCCATTTGGCCCTTGGCCATACTTCATACATGATTAATGAATGCTAATGGAAGAATAAAAACGGAATTCCCACACCCAATGCGAACATGGTGAAGCAAAAACTCAATATTTTTCAATACTTTCATAATATTCCATGAAGTTAAAATTTACATAGGATACAAACTACATGTCATTGTCCTCCGGCCTCATCTCATACATGTCAAATACATCATAAAGAGTGTACTAATGTACACATTACATATAAGGAATCAAATGTACACATGTTGACATATAAGACTATAATTGGCATTCCAAGCCAACCTTCACAAAAGTGGAAGTCTCCAAGTCCACAACCCATCTAAGCATAATGAAGACCTCAACTTTGATTCTTACACCTGAAATATACCCTAGTATCGTAGGGGTGAGTAACATAAAGCTACTCGTAGGAAATGAGCATGCGTTGACCTACGATTTACAAGTTGCATTATTTAATCATTGTGGTTCATTCCACCTAATGTCTATGTCAAAGGTGAGACTCAAGGAGCATCCCAGCTAACTAAAATCATTTCTAGCATCAATCGCCTCATTCATGCAATTTTAGCAACATAGGTTCATGCTTACACAAAGGAACAACATAGGAGCATGCTTACACAAAGCAACAACATAGGAGTATGCTTACACAAAGCAACAACATATAGATTCTCAAGGTTATCAACTTGAAGTCTAAAATGCAATATCAACTAAATATAACAATTTAGCATAATTAGAATATCTAACACCACACATCAAAACATAGATTCTCTAGGTTATCAACTAGAAACCTAAAAGTGTGAAATCAACTAAATATATCAATTTAGTATGGATGTACTTAACAACATCAAAATCGCCAATAGCCAAAACCACAAGTTAACAAGGCAAACATGATTGTCAACTTGGAATTGAATGCGAAAACAAATAGTGGGAGACTTGGACATCACAGCTCAGATTTCCGCTGAGACAAAGCAAATTTGGAGCTACTAACCCCCAGGTAGCCTACCCAGCGCGCGAACTTTATAGGGCTAATTTGGAGCTAATAACCCCCAAGCAGCCTACCCAACGCGCGAACTTTTGACTTAGAGGACTCTTGTCCCCATACTAGAGCCAAACTCTAGCCATCACAGCTTAACAATGTCCCTAGCAACTCCAAAATAAATAAGTTAACAACTTATACACATTACTACTACATAGTAACAAGTTAGCAATATAACTCTCAATTGTGCATAATAAGCATTCCATATCCGTAATGCTACGAAATCACAAGCCAACAATATATTCATATAGAAACATACTCTCATGAATATAAATTTAACAACAATGCTCTTCAATGCATATAACACAATCTAGTAAATACATCGCAAGTTTAAATCCATGTTCTTAAAATAGAAACGACTTCCAAAACATAATTAGATCCATAGATACACAAGATAGCATTTAATTACATCAAAATAATTAAACTTTCTAGATTTCAAATCATTTCCAATTGGCCCCAATTTAATATATGTTAATAGACATATCATGGTCATTACATATATTCACACACAAGCTTAATTAGGCCCATGAAACCACCAAAATAGATTTTAATTAATTCCCTTAATTAAAGTCTCTAGATTTCCAAACTCAACCAAATGCTCTCAAATTAAAGTATGTTAACAAATATGCCAAAACTTAATTTAGAAGCATAACACAACTCAATTCCATACAAGGTATGGCCATGAACTTAAATCTTTCACAAAAGATAAATATTAATTAAAAAGAGCAATTCTTATTTAATTAATCCCAAATTAATATATGTTAACCAACATAATGAAACAAGAGTTTCTACCATGCCACAATTCAAAACCAAGTTTCTCATCATCATGAAAATTAAATCTTATACAAAGAATTAAATGTTTCAAATTTCCTAGATTTGATACAAGGCATGCATATAGGTTGTATAAACATAGAAAACACACAATACAATACATATAAAATCCTAAAACATTCCCTACCTCCATTTGAGATGAAATCTCAAATCCCCACCAAAATAAATCGGCTCCGAATCCGACGAAACTCCTAGGTTTGTCGGGGACAACTCAATGAACATGAATCCCAAGGAAGCCGTATCAAAAACGCAACTTGACTTCAAACCCAAACTCAAGAAATGGCCAAAACGAGATTCCAATCGGTTGGAATCGAAGGCCTCACCGAGGGGAACAATAAACACGAAGGCATCACCACTTTTTAATGAAGGGAAGAAGTCCAAAAGAGGAGAGAGAAGATGGCAGCCATGGATGGAGCTTGGACCGGCCATGAGAGAGGAGAGTGAGAGAAAAATCTGATTTTTCTTTCTAAGACTTCCTATTTATAGAAAAACTCAAAAAGTGCCCCGAAGAGGCACCGCCTGGTCCGGAAAAGTGAAATTCGCGTAAACGTGCTCAAATGGCAAAACTCTGTGAACAAAAAAGATTCTAAATGGGAAAATATGAACAACGAAAGAAATGGCGTCAAAAACTGAGTCCCGAGCAGAGAGTTATGCCCAAAACAAGTTTGGCGCAAACTAGGGCCAAAAACCCTGAAACTGGAAAACTTCGTCCAGGAGGAAATTCTAAGAGTCCACAACTCAACGAAATGTGAAAATGAATCCCATATGAGGATCCAGGTTCAAACAAGGCATTGAGTAATAACTTTCATTAATTGCACAATGGCCTCCCCAAAAAGTGAAACTGTGAAATTACCCCAGAATGAAAATATCTTCCAAAAGATATTTTCTTAGATATACCTGAAATAAAATATCTTCAAAAGATATTTATTGAAAACACCCCAATAAGAGAAAAAGTTTCCAAAGAACTTTGCATTTATGCCCTTATGGACACCAGGAGCAACCAGAGTACTTTCTCACGAAAGTAAAGATACGTATCTCATAGAAATCATTGGGAATGAAGATACGTGAAGTCAGAAACCAACTCCGAACACAAGAAGTGTGGTTAAGCAAACAAAGTGCCAAACGAGGAAAAGATGAAATAGGGAAAAAGACGGAACAGGGAGAAGGACGAAAAGTTAATAGTGTCAAAAAACGAAAAAATATGGAAATGACTCGGTCCTCAAAGGAAGTTGTCAATCCAAAGAAAAGAGTCTCGGAAATCACTCCAGAGCACTTGAGACGACACTAATCGAGAAGAAACCAAACTCAGAAGGGAAAAGACAGCGGAAAAAATATCTCCGGGTCATTACAGAGAAGGTCACACCTCTCAAGGTAACACTGGCAAGACTATATTAGGAGACTAAGGGCAGGAATATTTTTCAAATCCCTCTGCTGATCAGATAGCCAATAGAATAGAGGGACCAAAGTTAGCACTATGTATTCCATAGTAATTTCGGCCACCTAACCAATGATTGTAGGAGTCTGAGAAGACAGGTGGAGGCATTAATAACCAAGGGCAAATTAGGAGATTACCCAATTAACTCAGGCTAACAAAGGCAACCTAAGCTAGCCAAGCTAACTCTGAAAGCCATAGGAGACAACCATCCCATTCAGGTAATCAATATGATCCATGGCTGTCCAGAAGAAGAAGAATAACCAGAAGTTCTTATAGGATTCAACTCAAGCAAGCCCATAAGCTGCGAAGGGTTAGAGAGATTAATACAGTCGAGTACAAGTTAAGTTCTGCGCAGATTTCCTTCCATAAAGGAAACCTCAAAATAATACAGCATCCACATTAGGACCCACTAGTGATCAGCCTACTAGTAGCAAATTGCTTAGTCAAGCGTGTACTGAATGACCCTGGCAGCAGTGCCAACATTATAACGAAGCGGACATTTGACCAACTGAAGTTGGCTATGGATTAGTCTGCCCCACCGGAAAACCCTCAGTAGGGTTTAATGGAAGAAGGGTGGAACCAATAGGCGTAATCACTCTATCAGTCACTGTGGCCAAAAAATCCTTGAAAGAAAACTTTGTGATTGTGGATATCCACCCGACCTATAACCTTTTAATAGGTTGAGGATAAATCCATCATATGGAAGGAGTCCCATTGACTCTACATCAAGTCATGAGATGCGTTGGCCCCAATGGGCGAGAAATTATTAATATATAGAGGGATCAGGTGGCAGCAAAGGAGTGCTACCACACTACTATTCGTTTAACCGATAAGGGAAAGTAATTGCCAAAATAGTAATAACCAGGCTCCTCGTCTCCTAAAGAGAGTAAAGAGCCAGACGAAGAGCATCCAACCGAAGAACCCCTAAAAGCCATGCAGATAATCGCAGGGGATGAGCTCAAACTAACCTATATAGGGGTGCTCCAATCAGCCTTGGAAAAGGAAGAGCTGACCAAAATCTTAAGGTAGAACGTCGACACCTTCGCTTGGAATCTTTGGGACGTGACAGGAATTGACCCACATATAACGTGTCACAGCCTGAACATGGACCTAAGCCACCACCCGGTGAAGCAAAAATAGAAGAGATTTGCCCCAGAGAGAAACAAAATCATTATTGAAAAGGTCGACCGACTTTTGGAAGTAGGATTCATTCGAGAAGTCCAATACCCCCTATGGTTGTCGAACGTGGTTGTTGTTCAGAAGAAAAATGGCAAATAGAGAGTATGCATTGACTTCACCAACTTGAATATGGCCTGCCCAAAAGATAGCTTCCCACTTCCATTAATTAATCAGATGGTGGATGCTACGACCGGGTATGAAAAACTAACTTTCCTTCATGCTTATTCAGGTTACAACCATATCTCGATGGACCTATCGAATGCTTATTCAGGTAATGCCCTTCGGACTGAAGAATACAGGGGACACCTTACCAGTGGTTAGTCAATAAGGTGTTTGAAAAGCAGATCAGTGGAATAGTCGAAGCTTACATAGATGACATGGTTGTAAAAACCAAGGAAAAGGAAGATCATTTGCTGCATTTACAAGATGTGTTCGATACTCTCAGGGAAAGAAAGATGAGGCTAAATCCAGCAAAATGTCCATTCGGGGTATCCTCAGGCCAGTTCCTAGGCCATTGGGTAAACAAAAGAGGAATAAAAACCAGCCCAACTTAACTGACAAAACTGCTACAGAACAAAGAGCCTCAAACTATGAAGGACGTCCAAATCCTCACTGGGAGAATAGCGGCTCTTAGCCATTTCATGTCCAAACTGTTAGACAAATGCAACCTAATAAGCGCTGAAAAGTGCACATTCAAACCACTTAATCTTGAATGTTTTAGGACTTTTATCTATCTTATTTTCACGTTTTAGTCTAATTTCACATTATTCCCCTTTTCAGGCACTTATTTCCAAAACATGTTAAATCAGCTGAATTAGAGAATTGGAGGAAGCAATCTAAAGTCTAGTTGAAGAAAAGAGCAAAGTGGAAGCAAAGTGGTGAAAATGTCTTCTATGATCAATCGAACCGAGCTATGACCGATCGCACTGCGATTATTCCAACCATACCATGATGGATCGAACCCCTTGTCCTTATCCTCAGGAAATTTTCTTATTCAATCGATCCAGCCTTTCCTTCGATTGATCAAACCTTTTGATCTTATCCTCACCTACCACTTTTGTCCTTTTCCCTTAAATATCTCAGCTTTGTCCTTATCCAAATAAATGCTCCACCTTACTTCGATCGATTTTAGTAACCATGTGATCGGTCGAACTGCCTTAAATTACGTGCAAAGTTTTAAATCTGAATTGAATGTGTGCTCGTGGTGCAATCATTTGAAGGTTTTAGTGTACGAGGTCTGACCATTAGGTGTGACATTTGAGTTACCTATATAAGGAATTTGGCTATTTTTTAGCATGAGAGGTTGGTTAGTTTAGAGATTAGCTAAAGATTAGAGAGAACATTACATTTTGGGGAGAGTTCTTCATTCTTCTAGGGTTTCCACCGTAAACACCAAAGAGGAAGATAAATCCAACTATGGAGAAAGCCCATAATTGTTGGATGACACCAACCATGAGTGGTTAGACTATTCTCTTGGGGCTAAAGATAGCCCTACGCATACTTTCTAGACTTTGATGACTGTAATTAATGGGGATTTGTGTTGTAATTATTGTTTTGACCTCTTTTATATATAAATTTTGTTTCTACATGATTTATGTAGTTTAATACTTCCAATTGATCTTTTAATTTTATTCATATGTCTATGTATGGTGGAATGAATGGTCATGTGCATTACACTTGATTCTTTACATTTGATGCATGTCTATGTGTGTTAAATTGATGAGTTTAGTGTTGGTCAAGGCATAGTGCTTAATGGATTACTCTTGTGGTTTATTTAATGGTTCATACTTATTTCTCGATGGATTGTGCCACCTCCTTAGTTTAATTAGTTTAATTTTTATGCCATTGGCATTGTTGTAGTTTAATTGCCTTAATTTCCTAGATAGGACGAATCACCAAATAGGCAACTTGTCAGGACGAATCACCAAATGGGTGATTGAATTAAGTTCGTTGGATATTACTTACAAACCTTGAACGGCCATAGAGGGCCAAGCGGTTGCCAATTTCTTGCTGGAATGTAAGATAGAAGACATCCTAGAGGAACCTCCATAGAAGCTTTATATTGATGGCTCATCAAACTAGATGGGGGCAGGTATAAGGGTTAAACTATAGACTCCCGAGGACACAAGCCTACACTAAGCAATCAAGCATGAATTTAAGGCAACAAACAACGACGCAGAATATGAGGCACTGCTGGCAGGACTAAGGCTCGCTAAGGAGCTTAGAGTTAAGAGTCTATGTGTTTTCGGCGACTCGTAGCTGATCATTAATTAAGTGATAAGAGAATATATCACCAAGGATAGCACGATGGAGGCCTACCATTCTGCTGTCAAACGAGAGGCGAGAGGATTCGACCAGGTCAAATTCATATGGATACCTAGAAAGGAAAATTGTAAGGTTGATCGGCTAGCCAATAGCGCATCCAGTTTAGGTGAAACATTGATGAGGGTAATACCCGTAGATTTATTGTACCAGCCATCCATCCTTAAAGCACTATTTGGCCTTGATCGCCTATAGGTCTGCATGATACCATATGCCTAGTTAGATCGATCTCATCATGTCATGCATAAGGGATGGTGTGTTTCCTAAACCGAAGGATGAAGTAAGGAAAATCCGAACAAACACAATGAAGTATGCAATCCTTCAACCAGCTCAATTAAAGATCCTTTTCAGGCTCCTACTTAACGTGCATCACCCCGTCAGAGGCCACACAAGTCTTGCGCACCATTTTTGAGGGGGTATGCATTGTTCATACGGGGGGTAGATCCTTGGCATACAAAGCAATAACCCAAGACTATTTTTGGCCACACATGTTATGAGATGCAGAAGAATACTCCGAAAGGTGCGATAAGTACCAAAGTTTCGGACCACTAATACACCAACCACTTGAGGACCTGGACATAATGGCCAACACATGGCCTTTTGCACAGTAGGGAAAGATGTAATCGGTCCACTACCGAAAGCTAGGTCTTAAAATAAGTACATCCTACTTGCAACAGACTACTTCACTAAATAGATTAAGGTGAAACCCTATCTTAGCGTCACACACACACAAGTGAGGTATTTCATATGAAATAACATAATTTGTCGATTTAGGGTACCCAGGTCGATCGTCATGGACAACGACACTGTTGTGAGATTTATATGTACCACTCATAAGTCCACGAATCTTTGTAGGTAGGGTTTACTTGTAAGGGTGTCGTACCTAAGGGACTTATGTAAAATAATTTTTTCAAAAGATTTCTTAAATTTCAAATTAACTTAAAAGTAGGATAATCAAATTATGATGATGTATTCTAAAATAACTAAGTAGAAAGATATAATAAACTAAAGAACAATGATTAAATAGCATGTAAAAAATAGAGAGAGAGGACTAGTGGTATGATTTCACCACTAACGTCGCACCACCAGTCAATTTCATCATTTTATTGGAGATATATCATATAACATGCATAGGGTAATCATGGCTACAAGCACATATTTATTTAGCTAGAAAATAATATAATTTAAAGCTAAGCATGGACTATATTAGATTGGTATAAACCATCGACTTAACTACTTTACTCTAGGGTGTAGCATGGTCTATCTTTTCTAGGCATAATCCTTCAAATCTCTAATATTATATTCAGAGAAATACTATTGTGTAATCATCTCATTCATAACTAGAAGAAGTGAATGAGTTGTGTTCAATCACAAGATTAAAATATCTAAGACAAGATAGAAAATATTTGTAATTGAATTAAAACTTTAAAACCGATTCTTATTGAAAATTCAATTAAAAACCCTATAGATTACACAATCATGCATGATAAAAATTGTTCTCCAATAATTAAATACAATCAAACCAGTGTGCTAAGCTAGGGCTACATCACAACCCTAACAAAGCGTTTAGCCAAGCATGACTAGAGTGGAATTCTTCATGGTTTAGGAAGACATCTTCACCGTTATGGATTGATCTCTTCTTTCTTCTGAATGCTCCTCTTTGATCTCAGCCTCAAACTCCTCTGTATGATAATTCAATGTTGTAGAGGACTCCCTTTAAATAATAAAAGTTTAGCTCTAAAGTTCCCTTTTTCATATAGAAGACATACATAGAAATTCTGTCAAATAAGGACTCTAAAATTCATATAGACTTCCAGGCCAATTTTGATAAGGTAAACAGCTGTTTTAGGGAATCATCGTGAAATACAAAATTGTAGCTCTTCGAATTTCCTTTCAACTTGAATAAGAATATAGCTATTTTGACACTCGAGGAGAGAGATACAGCCAGATTACCAAAACGGGTTCAAGTTACCAACTTAGGCGAAAGTTTCCTTTCTGCATAAGGATTTTTCCTTTTCTTCTTCTTTCCATTCTCATCAAATTGTGGCTTCTTTTGGACTATTTTCTAAGTATAATTAGACTTAGATCTTCAACATTGCTTGGTCCCATGGAATGTTATCTTTTAACGCTCAGAATCACTGGTCTTGACTGATTTTACAATTAAAGCCCTGAAATAAATAAAAACAATAAAATAATGTAAAATCACAAATAAACTATTATTAAGAGAATAAAACATGCAAGTAAAGGGGCTAAAATGTATAACATTCAGCGCCTAACAGACACCAACCTGGACAACCAACATGTGAGGAGGTTGTTCAACGAACATGGGATTAATCAAAAGCTTGCCTCAGTAAGTCATCCACAAGGAAATGGATAGGCTGAGATCACAAATAGGACTATCTTCAATTATATAAAGAAAAAACTGGAGGATGAGAAATGATATTGGCTAGACGAACTTTCGAACATCCTGTGGGCCTACCGAATGACCCCAAGAAGGCCAATCAGTGAAAGTTCGTTCACTATGGCATACGGCACAGAAGCAGTGATACCGACTGAGCAAGCAATACCAACCGTTTGTAGCATAACATGGAACCGAAAAGAGAACAACAAAATAATAAAACTCAGCCTCGACCTAATAGAGGAAAAGGGGGATTTAGCAACAATCAGGCTTGTTTCATACCAGCAGATGCTCGCGAATAGTCACAATAAGAAGGTGAAGCATAAAAGCTTTGCCCTCGAAGAGCTACTATTGAAGAGGGTAGTAGGCATCATTCCAAAAATGATGCCCCTATGGGAAGGACCTTACAGAATTGAAGAAGTTGTAGGAAAGGGGGTATACAGGCTAGAGACATTGGCTTTAACGCAAATTAGCAAGCCATAGAATGTAAACTATCTTAAAAGGTATTACCAGTAGTGTTCCATCGTCAGCTAGTTTTAGTTTTATTTTTGTTCATGTTTTCTTTATCTATGTACTTGCACCATTAACATAAATGAGAAAAAGAAAAGAGTATGTCTATTATTGAAAAGAAAGGCTTGTTAAACCATTAGTGAAGTGGCAGATTGCAAAGTGATTGATCGCCAAACACTTAGGAAACTTCATAAATAAAAAAAAAAAAAAGTGAAGTGGCAAATGGCAGAGTAGCTAATTGCCAAACACTAAGAAATTTTATAAAAGTGAAGTGCCAGTAGCAAATTGCCAAACACTAAGAAATTTCATAAAAGTGAAGTGGCAAATCACAGAGTGTCAGATCACCAAACACTTAGAAATTTTAAGAAAGTGAAGTGGCAAATGGCAGAGTGGCCAATCGCCAAACACTTAGAAAACTTTATAAAAAGAAGTGAAGTGGCAAATAACAGAGTAACTGATCGCCAAACACTAAAAAATTTTAAAAAAGTGAAATGGCAAATGGAAGAGTAGCCAATTATCAAACACTAAGAAATTTAATAAATGTGAAATGGCAAATGGCAGAGTGGCCAAACGCCAAACACTTAAAAATTTCTTGAAAGTGAAGTGGCAAATGGTAGAGTTGCCAATTGCCAAACACTTAGAAATTTCATGAAAGTGAAGTGGCAAATAACAAAGTAACCAAACACCAAACACTTACAAACTTTAAAAAAAAAAAAAAAAAACATGAATGAAGTGGCAAATGGCAGAGTCGTCAATCGCTAAACACTTAGAAAAATTTCAAGAAGAAAGAGTGGCAACAAAAGCCGATCGCCAAGTACTTGAAAAAATTCCAAGTGAATTAGCGGCCAAAAATTCTAGTAAATTAGTAATGAGGGGTAGAATGACCGTTCATAAAACACTTGGAAATTTCATCACCAAATGCATAACAAAAATTCAAAGGAAAATTAGAGACAAAGAAACTAAAGAAAAATTTTCTTTTTATTAATCGTTCAGATTACAAAGAAGTCTTTCCTCTCTTACATTACAATTCAAAAAAAAAAAAAAGGGTGAGAGAGAAAAAGGAAGGAACAATGATGAGTAAAGCCGCTCGTGAATGCCAAAATTGATGTAGTGAATGTGCGGTTCAAGGAAAGCCTTTTTGGGTCAAGTTTAAATTTATAAAAACCACTACCAACACTACTACTAATGTACCAAGAGTGAGTAGAGATCGTCCCAAGGGATTGTGGGGATTGAGCATTGTCAGAGTTGATTATGGAATCGTAATTAGGGCTAGTAGGTCGAGTGATCAAACAATTGGTTGGTTGGTTGATTAATGAGCAACTAGATTAAACCAAGTAATAGCAAAAGAGTGCAATTAAGAGTAAGAAAGAGAGAGAAGAGTCTTGGGGTTTAGAGATCACCACCAAGCAATGCATTTCTATATTATTAACAAGTGATTAATGAGGGCAATTAGGGTGTTGCAATATTGGTGTGTGTGTATTTGGTTGATTCAACAAGTAAGGATGACTAGTTAAGCATGTATTATCTAAACATCATGTGAAAGGCACAATATATCTAAGCAATGAAGCATATATTGTCTAAACAACATGTGAAAGGCACAATAAATCAAACCAAGTCATTAATCCTTTTATTAGGCTCACAATCCAAATACAACACAAGATTAGAGACATATGTTAATTGCATTCAAAAGCCTGGATCATCAAACAACAAGCATAGATTGTCCACCCATTTAACACTACACTACTAGCATGAAAATAAACTAGGGGAGAGGCACAATCCATCAAGAGATAAGCATGAACCATCAAGAGAATCACAAAAGCATTCCTTTAAGCACTATGTTTTGACAATCTCTAAATCTATGGCATCAATACACATAGACATGCATTAATAACACAAAATCTAGAGACAATAACATGAATATCAAATCTAGCATACATCGACATATGAATAGAATGAAATGATCAATTGGAAGCATTAAACCACATAAATCATTGAATAAACAAAATCTATATATATCAAAGTGTTAAAACATCAATTACAACACTAATCCCTCAATAATACACAATATTAAGATATAGAAAGCATGCTTGGGGTTTCCAGAAATGGTACCCGCAAACATTAAACTCATTTTTTCGAAAGAGGTACCAATATTGCAAACAAGCATTGGTAGAAAACTACCTCAAGTATGCAATTTTTCAACCTTTTCCAAGCAATCTCCCAAAATCTCAACATCAAACAAGCAAGTTTGGTCCTTCACACATCAAGAAAATGATCAAGCAAATGAAAACAACTCTAGAATTCTTTTGAGTGGACCGGTATCAATGTGTTGCTATCTTAGCCAACTAAAGAATTAATTACATCCTTACCCTCAAACTAGCACACAAATCTAGTATCGACCATCAAGACAAAAAGTGGACCTTTTATTAAAGCTTTATTGTTCTAGGTGCGCTTATTCTTTTCACTCACTTTTTTTTTTTTTTAGAGGATCAAAGATGGAAGTATAGTGCAATGTATTGATCTATTAAGCTTTCTAGCAATTCATGAGATTGAGCGTTAGGTCAATGACTCCCAAACCAGACGGCTTTAGGGCACTAGGTGTTCAAACACCCCAACGGACTTACATGCTCAAATTAACTAGACTACAAATCAAGACAACAACCATCTAATCATTTCCCACTTCTTAATTTTTGAGACAAGTCCTCACTTTTTTTTTTTTTAGTCATTGAATAAACAATTATTAACCTAGAGTTTGGGCCCTCCACCTTTCGGCGTGAGAAGTTCAGTGCTTGATGAGGCTAGAATCTCGGCTATTTAGTGAAAAGGGTTTGTTATCCACCTTTATCAAAAATGAAAGCTTTCAATGCACTACTAGCCCAATTGGGATATAAACAATTCAATAATCAACAAAGCATGTACCCTACAAATGAATGCTAGTGTGCGCCTGTGCTAGTATAGAATCCTAGAATGAATCTCAAAACAATCACAAAATCAGGATGATGTGGACCACAAGTGCAAGCAAGATATCAATCTTTCCAAAAACTTACTCCTAAATGGCATTCATAAGGCATACAAGGAGTATTGGATTCTCAAGTCAAGCAATTTTTAAATTTTAAACAATATAGTTCTCAAAAGATGAAAATCATAGCTAGGTATGGACCAATCATAGAAATATCCCTCAAATACAGGAGTCATGCTAAAAGTTTGAATTTTAAACTATCACTGTAGAGCACCATTCCCCCCAAACTTAAATTGCACAATGTCCTCAATGTGCAAAGAGTACAAAGGAAAGAGTATATTAGTGCAACTGAGCAAGAATGATCGGGACTGAAGTATCCGAAGTGGGTGGCATGGCCCCCCTAAACTTGGGATGAACTATGGTCCTGAAAATTGGCACTTGGATAAACTTATCAAATAACAAAATGGGATAATCAGTGCACAGTGAACATGCAAGTGTAAATGGGATAAACAGATAACGAAATGAGAGAGGTATAAGGGTGGTCTTAGAAATTGGGTAGCACTCTCTCACTGAAGTCACTGTGATGCACCTGAAGGAGTCAAATATACAGATATGAGAATACAATCATATGACATTCATAGCAAAAATAGATATATAAAATAGAGAAAGTGCAGGTACAACAAAAATATCAAAGCCGACAGACCGGCTGTAAAAATAATACAGTGATAATAACAAAGTATCAAAAGAAGAGAGGGATCATAGGATAGAAAAGACTAGGAGCTCAAGAAGATGAGGTAGGACGGGCAGGTCTGGCTCCGCGGATGTCTCGGGATAGATCTCTGAACATGGTCATGACTGTAACGACCCGGTCATTTGTCTTCCTTTCTTTTTTCCTGAAATTTTACGAATGAATTTTTTTCGTTTAATTTTCTTTTCTGAGCTCTGTTTCGTGTTACTTAGTGTCATCTCGAGTGCTCATAATTGGTTTCTGAGACTCTTTCATGTGAATTGACAACTTCCTTTAAGGACCGAGTCATTTTCGTATTTTTCGTTTTTCAACACTACACACTATTTTGTCCTTTTCCCTATTCTGTCTTATCTCTATTTGTCAGTTTTTCGCACAACCTCACTTCTCATGCTCGGAGTTGGTTTTTGACTTCACGTGTCTTCATCTTGAGCGGTTTCCATTAAATACGTATCTTTACTTTTGTAAGAAAGTACTCTGGTTGCTCCCGGTGTCCATAGGGGCATGGATGCAAAGTTCTTTGAAATTATTTTCTTTTCTTGGGGTTTTTTTCATAAATATCTTTTGAAGATATTTTATTTCAGGGGTTTTTAAGAAAATATTTTTGGAAGATATTTTTAGTCTGGGCCATAAGTGCAATTTTCACTTTTTGGAGGGGCCATTGTGCAATTAATGAAAGTTATTACAAAATGTCTTGTTTTGAGCCTGAATCCTCGTACGGGATTCATTTTCACATTTCATCGAGTTGTGTACTCTTGGAATTTCCTCCTGGTCGATGTTTTCCAGTTTCAGGGTTTCTGGCCCTAGTTTTCGCCAAACTTGTTTTGGGCATAACTTTCTGCTCGGGACTCAATTTTTGACGCTATTTATTCCATTGTTCATATTTTATCATTTTGAATCTTTTTCGTTCACAAAGTTTTGCCATTTGAGCGAGTCTGCTCAAATTTTACTTTTTCGGACCCGGCGGGGCCCATTCGGGGCACTTTTTGAGATTTCTATAAAAGGGGGTGAGATATTTCATTTTTCATCTTCTCCCCTCTTCATGCACGACTTGGAGCTCCCATGGCAGCCCAAGGGGTGCTGCCATCTTCTCTCTCCTCTTTTGGTTCACTTTTCCTTGATGGAAAGTCTTCGGCCTTAACGTTTGTTGTTCCCCTCGTCGTGCTCTACCTTTCCCCCTTATAAGAATTCAGTTTGACCATTTCTTGAGTTTGGTTTTGAGGTCAAGTTATGATATTGATGGGGCTTTGATGGGGGTTATGTTCACAGTGTTGTCCCCGACAAAACCTCTCGGTATCGTCGAATTCGGAGCACTTTTATTTTGGTGGGCCTTTGGGATTTTCATCTCAAATTGAGGTAGGGGATGTTTTAGGTTTAAATTCTTGTTATATAGCATGCTTGTGATGCTTATACTACTTGTTTGCATGATTAAATATAAAATCTAGAGATTTTATTATTTATTTTTCTTGTACGGGATCTAATTTTCTCGGTTGCTCATGACTTGGTTTAAACATGTAGCATGATTTTATAATGCCCTTAATATGCTCATTGTCGTGTATTAAAATTGGAACATTTGAATAAGTATTAAAGATTTTATTTAATATTTATCTTAGGTGAAAGATTAATTCACATGGCCTTAACTAGCTTAAAATCAATATGTGTTAGCATATTAAATTAGGCCTTTGCATGCTCTCCAACATAGTTGAATTTGAAAGTAATTGGAGGTGTTTTGAAAATTAGTAATTATGAATTAAATTGATTAATTAATTTACCCCGAGTGTACTATTCACTCTATTTGAATTCCGACTTGATATTCTTGATGTACATGCCATATAGTTTCACATATATTTGATTTAGAATATTCGGTTAGGTTTTGAAACCTTTTATTTAATTAAATTCCATGTTTAAGATTTAATCCTCATGGTGATATACAACTTAGGATTGTATTATGGCATGCTAGAAAATTAAGCTTAGGTATAGTTGTTCACATATATTAAATTAGGATTAATTGCATGAGAATTGCAACTTTTAATTTATATTTAACTTTAGTGAAAGTTTAATTCACATGGTCTTAAATGGAATGAAATAAACTTGTAATGTGATATTACATTAGTCCTTGGCATGTTCTCTAAGATATGTTAAATTGAGAACATTTGGTTAAGTTTAAAAATCTAGAGATTTTATTTAAAAGAATTAATTAAAATCTATTTTGTGGTCCCATTAGCTTAATTAAGGGTTTAACTTGATATTTGTATTGGCCATGACTTGTTTACTAGTATATATTAATTGTGGACCATTTGAAGTTGCTTTAGAACCTTGGTAATTAAATTAGCATGATTTAATTAAAGTTCTACTTTGTTGTTCCAACAACCTAATTGAGTTTTAGAATGGATATAGGTGATGACCATACCATGTCCTTTAACATGTATTAAATTGAGGTTATTTGGAATTGAATCGGAATCTAGAGAATTTAATTGTGTTTATCTATTTAAATTCTTTCAATTTGCTCCATGATCTAGTTGTGTTTTATAAATGGTTTTTATATTCAAATCATGGACTTAGACTTGTTGTATATTCATTTGGTTATGTTTTGAACATTGGATAACATAGTTGCTATGTTTGTATTCGTGATAATATGTTTTCCTTATTGAATATATTGTTGCCTTGTGTAATGATTTGCACACTTCGTGTTTAACATCTTTCATGCATAGCGTGTAACGAATCGCACACTGAAGATTCGACATTCATTATATCATATTAGTTGTGGGTTTAGAGCATTTATTGTATAGGTTTCCAAATTTGGTTGTGCTTAGCAGGTAGTTGATTATCTTGCATATTCCTGTTGATATATGCGTTGTTGCACAACTTGTTGATTTTGGAAACTTAGGAATGTCGTTGTTTGACTATGGCTAGGACGTGGTTCTAGTATGGGGGATAGTCCCTCTATATGGTCTAGTGTGCACATAGGGAGGTTACCAATGGGCTAGTAACCCTAAAGTAACTATGTTGTCGGTCTGATCCGGCGTGACGTCCGAGTATCCACTTTGTTTGATTTCGCATTTCATTTTCAAGTTGATAACTAGATGATGTTGTAACTTGTTGTTTCTTATTTGTCGTTCCATTTTAAGTTACAGGATGTTAACTTTGCGAAATTATGCTTTATGCATTGTATTGGAAGTTCCAATGTTGGTTAAATTGCATCGATATTGAAAATCATGTTTTAACGTTCTAATAAAGCTTATGATTGATCCTATTGATTCATTTATAACATAGACGTTAGGTGGCATGAACCATTACTGTTATTTTGTGCTTTAGATTCTAAGTTGATGGCTTTGAGAACTTAAACCTTGTTGCATTGTATAACATGCTCTTTTGTCGTTGAATTGCATGGATAATGTGATTCTTGTTAACTTGTATTCAAATATGCTTTTGCCAT
Source organism: Cornus florida (assembly GCF_030987335.1). NCBI lineage: Eukaryota > Viridiplantae > Streptophyta > Magnoliopsida > Cornales > Cornaceae > Cornus > Cornus florida. The sequence goes on from NW_026775577.1 coordinate 72,618,421, forward strand.
GTTGTATGGATTACTCTAGACCTAGTTCAATTGTATTGAAAATGCAATTCATGTTAATCTATGCTCAAACATTCTTCTTATCGTGTTCTTTGGATTATCCCAACCATAATTCGTTTCATACACGTATGTATATCATGATTCTTGTTGCTTAGACTCTAAGGTAGCTTAAGATGCTCCCCGAGTCTCACTTGGACTTAGACGTTAGGTGGCATGAGCCCCTTTAACATGTTTCACCTTAAGGTGATAAATTTGTAAAATGCTAGGTCAATGAATGCTCATCTCCTACGAGTAGCTTTATGTTACTCACCCCTACGATACTGGGGCATATTTCAGGTACGAAGACTTGGTTCATGAAGCCTAGCATTCCTTGGATGTCGTGTAGCTTTCAAGTTTCCATTTCATGCAAATGTTAGCATAAATGTCATTTTGTAGACTTATATGTCAAAATATGTATATTTGATTCCATGTATGTAATGTGTACATAAGTGCACTCCTTTCAATGTATTTGACAAGTATGAGATGAGGCCGGAGGCTAATGACATGTGTATTGTATTCTATACAACTTTTTAACTTCATGAAATATTATGAAAACCTTGAAAAATCGCAAGTCATTGCTTCACCATGGTTGCATCGGGTGTGGGTATTCCATTTTCATTCTTTCATAGGGTCTTATTAATCTTGTATGAAGTGTGACCAAGGGCCAAATGGTCATTTGACTCCATTTTACATTTTTGGATTCCATGTTTTCCATTTAAAGTCCATTTTTGCCTTTTTGCTCGTTGGGGGGTCGGATTTTGTATCAGCAATATTTTTAAGCCATGGACCATTGTAACACGTCTAAATAGGTAAGTTACGTTTGCGTGCATGGTCATTTCTAGGCAAAACCTTATCGTTTGTGTTTTGAACCTCTTGTGAATTCATTTCGCATTTTTTTTTTGCATATTCTAATCTAGGGGCATTATGGACCTTTCACATCATTTTTATTTTCTTCTTTTGACATAGTTAAATAGAAAACATGATTTTAGGGGGGGTTTCTTCTTCGTGTTTTTCCAGAAAATGTCATCTTGGTACCGAAAATTCCTCATAAAGTTTCAGCTTCCAGTTTTCAATTAGTAGCTTTATGACCCTCTTGTTCAGTTCTGATCTAGGGGCATTTTCGAGATTTTACAGTGAGTTTTTTTCGATTCCGTCCGCTTAATCGGGTAGAAAACTCGATTTTAGAGGAGGTTTCTTCTTCGTGTTTTTCCAGAAAAACTCGTCTTGACCTCCGTTTCAAGCCTCAGTTCTGGGAAGATCAAAAAAAATGTAGTAGCAGCCAAGGGCTACCACCATGCCATGTCTTTGGGTGCTGGCATGCACGCTGGTGGGCTCATGCATGGACGCCGTGTGCGCCAAGGCCCCTCGTCGGTCCGCCACGACGTCAATACTTCTTTTGGGCTTTTCTCCTTCATCCGGACTCCGATTCAAGTGAATTTTTTTTTGAACTTGACTAATTGTTTACTTTCTTTCCAACGGTGTGCTCGGTTGCACCCGGTTCTTCTTGAATAATTACCAGTTTACCCTTTTTGCCTTAAGTGCTCGTTTTCCTTCGTCATGCCGTTTCTCCTTCGTCCGGACTCCGAATCATGCGATTCTTGAGTCCATCTTGATTAGTTTTTCGTTGTCCTTCCAACGGTATGCTCGGTGGCATCCGAATCTATAGTTTTTAGAAATGACTATTTTGCCCCTGGGAGCTTATTTGTCATATTTTCGATCTTTTGCTTCCGCATCAATTCTTGTTGAGTTCCACGACCTCATGGAAGGTCACTTTGACTTCTTAGAGTCTTGTTTTCTATTTTTGTTTCCGCATTCGGATCCGTTATCGGATCATTCTTACGGTTCATCACAGGACACGCTGGCCTAAAAACCAGGGTCGTCACAACGACATCCGTGCGGAAGGTAGCGAACTCCGCTCTGTGGGCCGTGAGGTCAACTTTGATGGCAACAACAACATCCTCGAGCATCTGCAGACGCACTCCGAAGCCAGGGGCCAAGTCTGGTATGGATGAGTCAGAAGACAGCTCCTGGGTCTGCTCCTGCTTGTGGATAGGTGACCCGGCTGGATAATGCTGAGCTGCGTCATCCGCTGAGTGCTCCAAGTCAATGTCTATATCAATGTCATCATGCTCGGTAGCTGGATCGACTAATGCATCGTCCACTGTGGGAGCTGCTGCTGCTGGTTCTGCTGGTGCCGGGGCTGCCTGTGCTGTCGCCTCCTCCTCTAACTCCAGCTCTGCAGCCGCCAGTATGGCATGGATCTGCAGGCGAGTGATAATAGCTCTGTAGCTCTAGTCCTAGTCCTTCTTGAGGAAGTGACAGGAACCTTTCTCATGGTCCTCCTGCGGGTGGATGGGATAACGCTGGTCAATGAGAATCTGGGTGTTGAGGTGGCTGAATGGAAGAGACTTGGCCCTTCCGGGCACCTCCTTGCTGCTGTACTCATCGTAGAGCTTCCTTATCACGCTCCAGATAAGTGTAGGAATAGACACCTAATGGCCAGTATAGAAGGCGTACAGGGCTGCTAGATAGTCGCCCCGCCTCTGAATCTTGTGTCCTGCCATGCATATGTTTCGGTAGAGCACCGAATCTGTAAACCACGGGTCATCTGGCAAGAATGTCCGGGTGGTGAAGGTCTCGCCACCGGCATGGTGACCTGTAAGAAAAAGCGCCAAATCGGCGTAAGAAAGCCTGTGGAGCCTGGGATAGGTCTCCTGAAGCTCTGGCGTGCACTGATGTGGACAGCGAGTTGAACGGGCAAGAGTCTCCACTGTAATAGTGATCTCATGGCCATCGATAGAGGTAATGAGCTTGGCTGTAGTGCGCGGCGACGGTCGGAGGTTCTGGTAGAACAACCATACCAGTCACGAGTAGATCGACTTTGTGACTGGGGCAGGAATAGCTAAGAGGCCCTATTGAATGATGTCTTGATAGGCAGATTGAGTCAACACCGATTTGGAGAAGAATGCGATGTCGAATGCTGACTTGTGCTCGATAGTTATGTGTGCATATCTAGGCGCGAACCTATCGCGCTATAGATGAGCTGGCTGAACAGGTGGAGCTGGCTGAGCTGGCTGCTCAATGCCTCTATGCGGTGGAGATGGTGATGGAGTGAATGCTGGATGAGCCGGCGACTAGGGTGGAGTAGGGTGTAATGGCTGCTCTGTATGAGAGGGCTGCGCAGTCTTGCTAGTCCGCTATTGGACTCTCCTCTATGTGTGGTCGGGAGTAGGGTCACAGACATGAGATGGACCGGCCCCATCGTCTAGTCTACGTCTGTGCCATAATGGTGTTTATGCGCTACAGTCTTGACGCGAGCCATAGTCTGCAAATAGAAATTCAAAAGTTAGTGCCAGCATATATAGAATATAAGGCACAACATAGAAACTTGTATGTCAAATAAGATAGACAAAACAAAATATCGCATGATTCTATGCAAGTGGCAGAATATAAAACATGTTAAATAATGTGAGTATGAAATGCATCCAATGTGGAATATCACAGGCATTGGGCATATATAAGGTAGCATGAACATAAGATAAGATGAATGAAGTGTGTATATGAGATATGTGAAATTCGATCGATCAGAAAAGTCGATCACAAAAGTTGGATCGATCGAAAGTTGAGTTGAATCAATCGCAAATATTCGATTGATCATAAATTTATTCGATCAATCGAACAGTGCAACGATGAAACCTAACAGTCACAGATCTGTGACTTTTGAAGCATGGGGCCCACACGAATGAGTTCGTAGGCCCTCCAACAACACAAATTAAGCCTAAATGTACTCCAAACGTGGCCCAAACACCCAAATCTAACAAAATCTTCAAAATCTATGCACACATATACACACACATATATATATATATAGATATGGATGCTAGAGCTTTGAGAATGGAAGATTCAACATGAGAACAACATGATTACGACATTTGAAACAAGTATTGATGCATAAAAGTTCAAATCTAGGGAAGGATGTCTCGAATCTTACCTCAAGAGAGCAAGAGAATGGAGAATGAACTGAGATGATCTGAGATGAAGAGGATGGAAATGAACTAAGATTCGAGATGCTTGGATCTCGCCGGAGGAGTTGCTGGAGCTTGGAGAGATGATTCACAGTGAAGAGGGATGAGAGGCTAGGGTTCGGTGAGTGAAATCGATCCAAATGATTGATCCTAAGACCCTTGGATCTGTTTTTAAAAACATTTCCCGATTAGTTCGATCGATCGAAGATGAGTTGTGATCGATCAAACTTTGATGAACTCCTTTTAAAGTATTTTTGGATTTTTTTTTTTGAATTTAATTAATTAATTAAAAACTAAATAAATTAAAATATTTTTTGAATTTTCGAAAACTTGTTGAAAATTAAAACAAAATAAAATGAGAGTGAAAATAGAATAAAATAAAAATGGAAATATTTTTGGATTTTTGAAAAGTTGAAAAGTCAAACTAAAGTTAAAATAATGAAATGAAGATTTGTGATCGATCGAAATGAGAATTCGATTGATCAGATAGAGAGCAAAAATATGGAGGTTTTTGGTTCAAAAATTTGGCTAAGTGTTGGAACTTGAGATCGATCCAACCTCAATGTTGGATTGATAGAAAATTTTCAGATCGATCTTGAATTGAATTCGAACGATGGGACAGAGAGCTGAAATATGCAGGTTTATGCAGGCTCAAATTTTTTTCTAAGTGTTGAGTGTTGAGATCGATCGAACCTGGAAGTTGGATCAATTGAAGATATCTAATCGATCTTGGAGCTGGTTCGAACGATGGGACAGAGAGGTGAGTTGGATGCAGGTTTCTGCAGGTCAAAATTTTTTCTAAGTGTTGGAGTGCAATCTATAGTTCGATCGATCGAACTCCAATGTGAGATCGATCGAACTTTGCCAAATGCTCAATTATAACATAAAAGCTTATACAATCCTCACCAAAGTTCCTTTCAATGCATGTGAACCTAAAATAAGTATCTAGACTTCGCAAGAAACAAAATGAAAGATAGAAATGGGGGAGGAATAGGGTTTTGACACCCTACAAATGCCTTTGCTAGTCTTTAACGTCTCTAGCAAGACGTTGGGCTCTTTTAGTCCGGGTCAAAGATCTTATGATGCATCCCCTTCTTGTTGGGGTGATAAATGCTTTAAACTCCACCCAACAAATGGTCCTTTGAAGAACTTGTTTGATCAAGCTCAATAGAAGCCTTTGATCCTTTCTCTATGTAATTAAAACCTTTGGGCTTCCATGCCCTTTCAGAGCAAGAATTTGAAAAAACATTTTGAGAATGCAAGGTTGAAGATGATCCTTTGGAAGTTTTGGTTTTACACAAAAGCTCATTTCCTTGGCAATGAAGATCGTGACATTAGTCTACAATATTGACCTCTCCTTCATACTTGTCAAGTGAATTGGGTGTGGGATTAAAGATATTCAACTTTACCTTCATGTTGCCAAATGAAATCTTCATCACCCCTATTATACAATTGATGTTGGCATTGGCGGTTGCCAAGAAAGGATGGCCAAGGATAACAGGAATTTAGCTCTTAAGATTGGAAACCGGTTCCGTGTCAATGATAACGAAATCAACCGGGAAGAAGAATTTATCAATCTTGATCAAAACATCCTCAATGACACCCCTAGGTTTCTTAATGCATCGGTCAGCAAGTTGCAAAACTACCAACGTCGGTTTCAATTCACCTAGGCCCAATTTAACGTAGACCGAATATGGAAAAAAGGTTAACACTTGCTCCGAAGTCAAGAAGTGCCTGATTAATGATATGATCACGAATGATGCATGATGTAGTGGGTGAACTGGGGTCCTTAAACTTTGGAAGAGTGTTATGTTGCAAAATTGAGCTTACTTGCTCAGTCCAAACCACTTTTCTTGGTGCTTGGCTCTTGTTATTCCGCTTTTGGGTGCACAAGTCTTTCAGGAATTTGGCATAAGCCGGAATTTTCTTGATTGCATCCAATAGTGGAAGGTCAACTTTCACTTGCCTAAACATTTCCATGATTTCATTGGTTTTTGCCTTTTGCTTGTCTTTTGAAATGGATCCTTTTAAGGCATCCGGAAATGGAACCTTTGGTTCAAATACTTATTCAGAATTTTCTTTTGAACTCTCTTCAAATCATTTTTCAATAAAACCTTTTCAACATCATTTTTCAAAACTTTTTTTTTAAACACATTTTTCAAAACTTTCTCATTTGCAAGATCATGTGTATGCAATGAATGAGGAATGGGATGTAAAACAGGATGGGTGACAACTTGAGGTTGCACGTCCTATTTCACTCTCTTCATTGGATATTTCAACTTGATTGTCCACAACTCTACCACTCCACAAGGTAGTCACCGCATTAACATGTTCAATGGTATGCCCTTCCGATGAGGAATGGGTTTCCACAACACATTGTTGTTTAAGTGGGGCATTAATGGGCATCTTTCCCTTCTCTCTTGCATTAAGAGTGCTTGCTATTTGCCCTACTTGGGTTTCTAGCTTAGCAATGGATTGAGAGTGAGAATGAAGTAATTGAGTGTTAGCCTCAAGAGTCCCCAAAGCATTTAAAACTTTTTCTTTAAAGGCAGGACTTCTAGTGTTTCCTTGGGAATAATATTGGTTGGGAAAATGAGAATAAGCAAATTGATTCCCTTGTGATTGATAAAGTCTATAACATTAGGATCCTTGGTTTTGAAGTGGAGGTGGAATGTATTTCCCTTGGAAACCGCCTTGGGAAGGGTTTAAGCCTTCTCCTTAGTTTTTCCAAGAGAAATTCGGATGATTCCTCCAACTTGGATTATCCCTTGGTTTACAAAAGCCGCATTGACTTGTTCATTAGGTTCATTATGTACTTGCCCATGAGGACAATGAGAAGTAGAATGAAGAACACTAGAACAAGTCATACATGTTTCATTTGATGCACAATGAGAATGGTTAGGAAAGGAAGATACTTGGTTCGCCGAGTTTTGGTTAATAAAAAATTGATCAAACCTTTAAGACAAAGACTTTATTTCGGCGGCTATTTCATTTGAATGTTCGACTTGATGTAAGCCTACACTCTTCATACCTTGTGAATTTCTACCATTCTTGGATGATAGTGTTCTATGCAAAGAATTTTTACTCATGCTTTCATAAAGACGCCACACGTCATCCTCATGCCTATCAATGTAAGAGCCACCCATAGAAGCATCAACTATACCCTTATAGTTGTCCGATAAGCTCTCAAAGAAGTATTGAACTAATTGCCATTTGGGTATGTCATGATGCGGACACTTCCTAAGAAATTGTTTGAAGCGTTCCCATGCCTCATGAAATGTTTCTCCATCCCCATGTGAAAATTCTCGAATTGAGGTTCTCATGGCATTGGTACTAGAAACCGGATAGTACTTCTTTAAAAACTCTTGTTGCATTTCCACCCAAGAAGTGATTGAAAAAGGCCTAAGATTGTTAAACCAATATTTTGCTTTGTCTTTTAAGGTGAATGGAAAAAGTTTGAGTCTTAAGACCTCTTCCGGCATGTCCGTATACTTTACGGTGGAACATACTTCAAGAAACTCATCCAAATGCTTATAAGGTTCTTCACTAGGAAGTCCATGAAAGTTAGGAAGCATTTGAATAGTTTATGCTTTAATTTCATAATGATGTGCTCTAAATGATGGCAATTGAATGCATGTGGGTGCATTGTATTCATTAGGTACATAGTGATCTCTCAAAGCAAGAGGTGGATTAGCTACTTGAGGTGCAACATGAACACCTTGGTTATGAATTCCTTGGTTAATGACGGGAGGTTGTGGAGCATACATTAGCCTTGGCATTCCATACGGAACTTGGCTTTGTTGTTGTGGTGGTTGGATGAATGGCCTTGGCTTGCCTAATGGTACTTCTATGTTCTCATTGTGCACATTGGGATGAAGGATACCTTATTAGTCTATGTGACCAATGTCCTCAACATGATTATCATTATGGTCATCCATTGAAAGATTGGCTATATTTGAACTTCCTCTTCCCCTAGGATTTCTAACGATAGATTCAAGATGCAAATCAAGAGGGGCAAGAGTTGGTCTCAATGAACGACGCCCATGCATGCACAATACAAAAAATAACAAACACAAGGAATGACAAACACTATGCCTTCACAACAATGCAATTAAACTTCTTCCACAAACATTAAATTCACACTCCCATACTTTAACTCAATGATGCAAGACAATAAAAAATAAGCCTCCACGCGGGCTAACGATTTAACTAAGGGATTGAATAAAGAAAATCTCACAAAGGTCCTTTAGCACTTCAACTCCAAATTTTAAAGCTTAACTTAGCAAAAAAAATTTAAAGTTTTTTTTTAGCATTTTTCCTTTCTTTGCTTGCTTGAATTGAATGCTCAATGGCTCCTTTGTTTGCTTCCTCTCCAACAATGCACCTAGTTAAGTAAGAACAACACAATAAGTAACCAAAAAGAAAAATAAAAATAAAATAAAAACACGATCAAAAGAGTACTAATCCTAATCAATTCCATAAATCCGACGTTGCCAAATCTAATAAACAAATCCCCAGTAACGGCGCCAAAAATTTGACGAGTAAAGTTGCTCGTGAATGCCAAAATTGATGTAGTGAATGTGCGGTTCAAGGAAAGCCTTTTTGGGTCAAGTTTAAATTTATAAAAACCACTACCAACACTACTACTAACGTAGTAAGAGTGAGTAGGGATCGTCCTAAGGGATTGTGGGGATTGAGCAATGTTGGAGTTGATTGTGGAATCGCAATTTGGGCTAGTAGGTCGAGTGATCAAACAATTGGTTGGTTGGTTGATTAAAGAGCAACTAGATTAAACCAAGTAATAGCAAAAGAGTGCAATTAAGAGTAAGAAAGAGAGAGAAGAGTCTTGGGTTTTAGTGATCATCACCAAGCAATGCATTTCTATATTATTGACAAGTGATTAATGAGGGCAATTAGGGTGTTGCAACATTAGTGTGTGTGTATTTGGTTGATTCAACAAGTAAGGATGACTAGTTAAGCACGTATTGTCTAAACATCATGTAAAAGGCACAATATATCTAAGCAATGAAGCATATATTGTCTAAACAACATGTAAAAGGCACAATAAATCAAACCAAGTCATTAGGCTCACAATCCAAACACAACACAAGATTAGAGACATATGCTAATTGCATTCAAAAGCTTGGATCATCAAACAACAAGCATAGATTGTCCTCCCATTTAACACTACACTACAACTACACTACATCTACACTACTAGTATGAAAATAAACTAGGGGAGAGGCACAATCCATCAAGAGATAAGCATAAACCATCAAGAGAATCACAAAAGCATTCCTTTAAGCACTATGTTTTGACAATCTCTAAATCTATGGCATCAATATACATAGACATGCATCAATAACACAAAATCTAGAGACAAGAACATGAACATCAATTCTAGCATACATAGACATATGAATAGAATGAAATGATCAATTGGAAGCATTAAACCATATAAATCATTGAATAAACAAGATCTATATATATCAAAGTGTCAAAATATTAATTACAACACTAATCCCTCAATAATACATAAGATTAAGATATAGAAAGCATGCTTGGGGCTAACTCTAGCCCCAAGAGGATGTCTAGCCACTCATGGTGATGATGTTCCAACCCTCAAGGGCTAACTCCATGGAAGAGGTTTGCTCCTTGTTGATGAAGATCTCCAATGGTGTCTCTAGCCTCCTCCTCCTCTACACTTCCTCTCCAATAGATGATATGAAAAATATAATGTTTTTCTTCTTTTTTTTTTTTTTTTTGGAAAAAGCAATCCTTATCCTTATATAGGTAGGTCAAAATGACACCCAAAATGAGCTAGGGTCGTACACACAATATTCCCTAATGATTGGATAAAGGACAACTTCAATGAGATGGAATTTTAACTTTTTCGCACTGGTGGAAGTTCGATCGATCGAAAGTAGGTAAGATTGATCGAACTTAGGCTGGATCGATCCAATTGGCTGAGATTTTTGGAAAGAGACAAATCTGAGATATTTATGGAAAAAGGACAAAAGTGGTTAGTGTGTGGTACAGCTATGGATAGGATCAATCATTTGGATAAGGACAATTGTGTTCGATCGATCGAAGAATGATGTTAGATCGATCGAACTTTTGGACTTAAGTGCCTTGGGTCAAGGCTTGGATCTATCTTGAAGTGCTGAGATCGATCATTGTTCGATCGATCGAACCATGAACTTGGATCGATCATACTTGCTGTTTTACTTCATTTTGCTTCTTTCTTTCTCCACTTTGCTCCTTTCTTTGTTTAATCTCAGAATTGCTTCAATTAAGCTCTTATTTGGCTGAGTTAGCTTATTTTTGGGATAAGTGCCTGAAAATGGAAATAATACGATATCAATCTAAAACGATAAGGTAAGATAGATAAAGGTACTAGAATGCCTAAGCTTAAGGGGTTTAAATACACACTTTTTAGTGCTCATCAAACAAGAAGTAAAGATGCAAGAAACCTAGGCCTCATCTACTACAACTTCCACCTCAAATCTAGAAACATGAGGAATAAGGGCGGGAGTATGTGTAACGACCCGGTCATTTGCCTTCCTTCCTTTTCCCTGAAATATTACGAATGAATTTTTTTCGTTTAATTTTCTTTTCTGAGCTCTGTTTCGTGTCACTTAGTGTCATCTCGAGTGCTCAGAATTGGTTTTTGAGACTCTTTCATGTGAATTGACAACTTCCTTTGAGGACCGAGTCATTTTCACATTTTTCGTTTTTTCGACACTATGCGCTATTTCGTCCTTTTCCCTATTCTGTATTATCTCCGTTTGTCAGTTTTTGGCACAACCTCACTTCTCATGCTCAGAGTTAGTTTTTGATTGCACGTGTCTTCATCTTGAGTGGTTTCCACGAAATACGTATCTTTACTTTTGTAAGAAAGTACTTTGGATGCTCCCGGTGTCCATAGGGGCATAGATGCAAAGTTCTTTGAAATTATTTTCTCTTCTTGGGGTGTTTTTCATAAATATCTTTTGAAGATATTTTATTTCAGGGGTTTTTAAGAAAATATTTTTGAAAGATATTTTTATTCTGGGCCATAAGTGCAGTTTTCACTTTTTGGAGGGGCCATTATGCAATTAATGAAAGTTATTGCAAAATGTCTTGTTTTGAGCCTGGATCCTCGTACAGGATTCATTTTCACATTTCGTCGAGTTGTGTACTCTTGGAATTTCCTCCTGGTCGATGTTTTCCAGTTTCAGGGTTTCTGGCCCCGGTTTTCGCCAAACTTGTTTTGGGCATAACAAAGTTTTTCCATTTGAGTGAGTCTGCTCAAATTTTACTTTTTCGAACCCGGCGGGGCCCGTTCGGGGTACTTTTTGAGATTTCTATAAAAGGGGGGTGAGATATTTCATTTTTCATCTTCTCCCCTATTCATGCACGACCTGGAGCTCCCACGGCAGCCCAAGGGGTGCTGCCATCTTCTCTCTCCTCTTTTGGTTCACTTTTCCTTGATGGAAAGTCTTCGGCCATTTATTGTTCCCCTCACCGTGCTCTACCTTTCCCCCTATTAGAATTCTGTTTTGACCATTTCTTGAGTTTGATTTTGAGGTCAAGTTATGATTTTGATGGGGCTTTCATGGGGGTTATGTTCACGGCGTTGTCCCCGACAAAACCTAATAGTTTCGTCGGATTCGGAGCCGTTCCATTTTGATGGCATTTGAGATTTTCATCTCAAATTGAGGTAGGGGATGTTTTAGGTTTAAATTCTTATTATATAGCATGTTTGTGATGCTTATACTACTTGTTTGCATGATTAAATATAAAATCTAGAGATTTTATTATTTATTTTTCTTGTACGGGATCTAATTTTCCCGGTTGCTCATGACTTGGTTTAAACATGTAGCATGATTTTATATTGCCCCTTGATATGCTCATTGTCGTGTATTAAAATTGGAACATTTGAATAAGTATTAAAGATTTTATTTAATATTTATCTTAGGTGAAAGATTAATTCACATGCCCTTAACTAGCTTAAAATCAATATGTGTTAGCATATTAAATTAGGCCTTTGCATGCTCTCCAACATAGTTGAATTTGAAAGTAATTGGAAGTGTTTTGAAAATTAGTAATTATTAATTAATTTGCTCCGAGTGCACTATTCACTCTATTTGAATTCTGACTTGATATTCTTGATCTACATGCCATATAACTTCACATATATTTGATTTAGAATATTCAGTGAGGTTTTGAAATCTTTCATTTAATTAATTTTCTTGTTTAAGATTTAATCCTCATGGTGATATACAACTTGGAATTGAATTATGGCATGCTAAAAAATTAAGCTTAGATATAGTTGTTCACATATATTAAATTGGGATTAATTGCATGAGAATTGCAACTTTTAATTTATATTTAACTTTAGTGAAAGTTTAATTCACATGGTCTTAAATTGAATGAAATAAACTTGTAATGTGATATTACATTAGTTCTTGGCATGCTTTCCAACATAGGTTAATTTGAGAGCATTTGGTTAAGTTTGAAAATCTAGAGATTTTAATTAAAAGAAATAATTAAAATCTATTTTGTGGTCCCATTAGCTTAATTAAGATTTTAACTTGATGTTTGTATTGGCCATGACTTGTTTACTAGTATATATTAATTGTGGACCATTTGAAGTTGCTTTAGAACCTCGGTAATTAAATTAACATGATTTAATTAGAGTTCTACTTTGTTGTTTCAATAACCTAATTGAGTTTTAGAATGGATATAGGTAATGACCATGCCATGTTCTTTAATATATATTAATTTGAGGTTATTTGGAATTGAATTAGAATCTAAGGAATTTAATTATTTTTATTCAATTAAATTCTATCGAATTAAGCCATGGATTTAATTGTGTTTGAAAGTCGTTTTTATATCAAAATCATGGACTTAGACTTGTTGTATATTCATTTGGTTATGTTTTGAACATTGGATAACATAGTTGCTATGTTTTTATTCATGAAAATATGTTTTCCTTATTGAATATACTGTTGCCTTGTGTAATGATTTGCACACTTCGTGTTTAACATCTTTCATGCATAACGTGTAACGAATCGCACACAGAAGATTCGACATTCATCATATCATATTAGTTGTGGATTTAGAGCATGTATTGTATAGGTTTCCAAATTTGGTTGTATTTAGTAGATAGTTGATTATCTTGCATATTCCTGTTGATATATGCGTTGTTGCACAACTTGTTGATTTTGGAAACTTGGGGATGTCGTTGTTTGACTATGGCTAGGACGTTGTTCTAGTACGGGGTATAGTCCCTCTATATATAGTCTAGTGCGCACATAGGGAGGTTACCCATGGGCTAGTAACCCTAAAGTAACAATGTTGTCGGTCTGATCCGGCATGACGTCCGAGTATCCACTTTGTTTGATTTCGTATTTCATTTTCAAGTTGATAACTAGATGATGTTGTAACTTGTTGTTTCTTATTTATCGTTCCATTTTAAGTTACAGGATGTTAACTTTGCGAAATTGTGCTTTATGCGTTGTATTAGAAGTTCCAATGTTGGTTAAATTGCATCGATATTGAAAATTGTGTTTTAACGTTCTAATAAAGCTTAGGATTGATCCTATTGATTCATTTATAACATAGACGTTAGGTGGCATGAACCACTACTGTTATTTTGTGCTTTAGATTCTAAGTTGATGGCTTTGAGAACTTAAACCTTGTTGCATTGTATAACATGCTCTTTTGTTATTGAATTGCATGGATAATGTGATTCTTGTTAACTTGTATTCAAATATGCTTTTGTTATGTTGTATGGATTACTCTATACCTAGTTCAATTATATTGAAAATGCAATTCATGTTAATATATGCTCAAGCATTCTTCTTGTCGTGTTCTTTAGATTATCCCAACCATGATTCGTTTCATACACGTATGTATATCATGATTCTTGTTGCTTAGACTCTAAGGTATCTTAGGATGCTCCCCAAGTCTCACTTAGACATAGACGTTAGGTGGCATGAGCCCCTATAACATGTTTCACCTTAAGGTGATAAATTTGTAAAATGCTAGGTCGATGCATGCTCATCTCCTACGAGTAGCTTTATGTTACTCACCCCTACAATACTGGGGCATATTTCAGGTACGAAGACTTGGTTCGTGAAGCCTAGCATTCCTTAGATGCCTAGCTTTCATTTTGTAGACTTATATGTCAAAATATGTATGTTTGATTCCATGTATGTAATGTGTACTTAAGTACACTCCTTTCAATGTATTTGATATGTATGAGATGAGGCCGGAGGCCAATGACATGTATATTGTATTTTATGCAACTTTTTAACTTCATGAAATGTTATGAAAAACTTGAAAAATCGCAAGTCATTTCTTCACCACGGTTGCATCGGGTGTGGAAATTCTATTTTTCATTCTTTTATAGGGTCTTATTAATCTTGTATGAAGTGTGGCCAAGGGCTAAACGGTCATTTGATCCCGTTTTGCATTTTTGGATTCCATGTTTTCCATTCCAAGTCCATTTTTGCCTTTTTGCCTATTGGGGGGTTGGATTTTGTATCGGCTATATTTTTAAGCCATGGACCATTGTAGCGCGTCTAAATAGGTAAGTTACGTTTGCGTGCATGGTCGTTTCTGGGCAAAACCTTATCGTTTGTGTTTTGAGCCTCTTGTGAATTCATTTCGCATTTTTTTTGCATATTCTGATGTAGGGGCATTATGGACCTTTTACATTAGTTTTATTTTCTTCTTTTAACATGGTTGAATAGAAAACATGATTTTAGGAAGGGTTTCTTCTTCGTGTTTTTACAGAAAATGTCGTCTTGGTACCGAAAATCCCTTGTGAAGTTTCAGCTTCCAGTTTTCATTTAGCAGCTTTATGACCCTCTTGTTCAGTTCTAATCTAGGGGCATTTTTGAGATTTCGCAGTGAGTTTTTTTCGATTCTGTCCGCGACGTCAGGTACAAAACTCGATTTTAGGGGGGTTTCTTCTTCGTGTTTTTCCAGAAAAACTCGTCTTGACCTCCGTTTCAAGCCTCAGTTCTGGGCAGATAAAAAAAAAATGTAGCAGCAGCCAAGGGCTGCCACCATGCCATGTCTTTGGGCGCCGGCATGCACACCGGTGGGCTCGCACATGGACGCCGTGTGCGCCATGGCCCCTCGTAGGGCCGCTACGACATTAATCCTTCTTTTGGGCTTTTTTCCTTCGTCCGGACTCCGATTCAAGTGAATTTTTTTTTGAACTTGACTAATTTTTTGCTGTCTTTCCAACGGTGTGCTCGGTTGCACCCGGTCCTTCCTAGATAATTACCAGTTTACCCTTTTTGCCTTAAGTGCTCGTTTTTCTTCGTCATGCCGTTTCTCCTTCGTCCGGACTCCGAATCATGCGATTCTTGAGTCCATCTTGATTAGTTTTTCGTTGTCCTTCCAGCAGTGTGCTTGGTGGCACTTAAATCTACAGTTTTCAAAAATGACTATTTTGCCCCTAGGGGCTTATTTGTCATTTTTGTGATCTTTTACTTCCACATCAGTTCTTGTTGAGTTCCACGACCTCATGGAAGGTCACTTTAACTTCTTAGAGTCTTGTTTTCTATTTTCGCTTCCGCATTCGGATCCGTTATCGGATCATCCTTATGGTTCATCACAGGACACGCTGGCCTAAAAACCAGGGTCGTCACAGTAGGCCAACCTTTCCCAGATACGGAATGGGGAAGAGTCAGAGAGCTAGCTGTAGTTGCAACTACACTCTTGCACTTGACAAAGACCTCTTCGAGCTTATCGGGAGAGGGATCTGTGTAAGTACCTGGAGGATCAATCTTTAGGTCCTCATCACAATTCTCAGGACCATTAAACACCCTTCCTGGATCGATCAGGTTGTTGTGGTCCATAAACCCATCCCTATAGTCACTGGCATAGCGAACAACCCCAATCTGAGAAAACTGTGCATACGTGGCTTTCTTCCCGATTTCCACCCTACCTATAAGTTCCAAGAGGCAAGCCCTCTCCCCAATAAGATCGTCATTCTTTTGTTCCAAGGCAAGACGAGCACCATGCTCGACCTCTAATTAGCCGACCATCTATGCACGTTCATCCTCAATAGCAAAACACTTCTCCTTCGTAGCCTTCGCCTGAGCTACAGCACTTTGCAGATCTTCCTTAGCCTTTTTAACCTTAGAACAGAGCTTGACAATCCTCCTATCTCCCTGTTCGATTATCCTCTGCATTATGTACATTGCGTTGATCCCAAAGAGAGTCTGTAAGACTAGCAAAGGAATTTAAGAAGTCAAGTGAATAAGCGATGAGTTAACCTTTAAAAGAATATTTAAGCAAGAAAGAAAATTTTATAATATATTTGCATAGTACCTCAACAGCACCAAACTGGGAGAACATCTTCTCCTTGCTGAGCTTGGCCTGTGACTCCACATCTTTGGTTGTCCACATATTCCAGTAGTAGGCCGAAGCAATGGGCCAATCCCTGAACATAGTGTCCTCTACGAACACAAAAGTCCTATCCTCCCTCAGAAAGAGAGGCCTCTAAGGGGTAAGAGAAGGTTTGAAGGCATTGGCCTTCGAAGAGAGGTCGATTACATCAAGATCCCAAATCACGAGCCCTTGGTTACCTTTGGCGGGAGAAGACCAATCAATGGAACAGATCCTAATCCAGATCCGATCATAATCTGATCCAATTAGTCGGATATGGATTGAACAAAAAATCAGATAACCCGATTCCGATCAGAATCCGATATCCATTAGCCTAATAAATTGGATATGGATTATGCTAATCCGATCTGATCTTATCTGAATAAAATTATATATATATATATCAATACTCCTATCAGATTTGTGTTAGAGGTAACCCAAAAAACCAAAAAAAAAAAAATAATAATAATAAATAAATCATAATATTATATGTACAATAGTGTGGTATTCTCATCCTCATGCTAATAAACCTCCTAATATACATACTAATAATATCGTACTCTTTATTCATTAACAAAGAGTAAATAACGATGCCCCTTTCTATGTGTTTAGAAAACGGACTTTGTAATGCAAGAGGTTGCTTTGCAAGGTTAAAATATGAATGTGGTTTCAAATGCCTTTCTAGTCAAATTTACATTTATAAAAACCACTACTACAACTAATAAAGTATAGCGAGTAGGGATTGTCCACAGAGATTATACATGTTGGAATTTAACTTCAACTCTAATGTATCACAAGATTGCAAGATAAGGTTGGTTGATTACTTTAGAAAACAATTAATTAAAATGGAATTAAAATAAACTAAGTTGAGATATGGATTTAAGAGATGAGAAGTGAGGTCTTGGGGTGCATTGGAATTTCCACCAAGCTCGTTCACCAAACCACACACTTTCAACTAATTTGGGGAAAACATTCTTGTGAACAAAATGCGACTACCAATTGCAATATTAAGCACGGACCATCAAATTCAAGTATGAATTGTCTAACTAACCAACAATTAAACTAAGTGTAGAACAATCCATCAATTCTAAGTATGACCCATTAAAGTAGTCATAATTGTAGCACACATCAACTAGAGAATCATGGAATTTGCAATAATAAGCCATGGAATATCAAATCAAGTAAAGATTGTCTACCTACCTACAAGCATGAATTAAATTGTAGAACAACCCATCAAACGTAAGTATAATCCATTAAATTAATTGACAAACCCATCTAATAAAAACCATATCTAGCCATCACTAGATTCTTAATCAATCACACATAGACATGCAATTAATATAGAAAAACTAGTGGTAGAGATCAATTCCCAAATAATCACACATAAAACAACATGTAATCATATAGAGAATCAATAGAAAGAATTAATCCATAGAAGTCAAAGGAGAACCCAAGATTCATTAAATTCACAAGGCTAAAACACTAATCATAAGACATTATTCCCCAAAAAGTATGACAGAGATAGAGGTTTAGATTTCAAACTTGGGGCTCATCCAAGCCCCAATGAGAAGTCTAGTTAATCATGGAGGAGGTGGGTATGATCTTGGAACCCTCAAGGGCAATCTCCAAACATAGCTCCATCTTCTTTCCCTTCTTCTTTGTTGAATTCTAGAAAGAGAGTGTGTATAGATGTAATAACTCGGTCATTTTCCTTCCTTTCCTTTTTCTCAGATTTTTATGGATATTTTTTTTTTCCGTTGTCTTTTTTTTTTTTTTTCTAAGTACAATTTTTTCATCACTTAGTGTCATCTCGAGTACTCAAGAATGGTTTCCGAGCCTCTTTTCGTTGGATTGATAACTTTCTTTAAGGACCAAGTCATTTTCATATTTTCATTTTTTGACACTATTCACTTTTCGTCTTTTTCTCCATTGGTAGCTACACAAGTTAGGTAGAGATTGGCGTGATCAGGAATTAGACAGCACACTACCAGCAGCATTCTCAATCCATTGAAGATTCTCGATCGATCCAACACTTAGCTTCGATCGATCGAAGCTAACATGGCATCAAAAATATCTTCAAGGCCTTATCCACTTTGCTGAGCTGGCACCGCCTCATTTCAATCGATTGTAGACATCTTTTATTGATCGGGATTCCCTTCGATCGATCAAAGTTCCTCTACTGCATTTTCTTGGCTTATTTCCAACTTTGCTTTTTAGCTCCAAAATTGAGCTAAATTGCTCTTGTTAGCCTATTTGAACTTTATTGACCTAAAATAGGTGAAAACACAAATAAGTATCTAAGACATGAAAGTAAGATAGATGAATGAACTATAATACCTTAGCTTAGGTGCTAAAATGCATCACATTCGAGCACTTATCAGTAAATAATTTTTTTTGTTCTTTCCCTCTCATATTTTATTTATCTTTTACTTTATATCTTTTTCATATAATTATTGTTTTTTTTTTTTTTTTTTTTTTTTTCTTTTGACATTAATTTATATTTCTTTTTCTTTCTATAAAAAAACTAAATTTTTATTGGATCGAATCGGATTATCGGATCGAATATCCATTCATTAACAAATCGGATTTGGATTGACTTACAAAATATTCGTTGGATTATCGGATTAGATTGGATCGACTGAAATACTTATTGAATTCAGATTGGATCAGGCCTTATCCAGTCCGAATCCGATCCATTTACATGTCTTAGCGGGAGTCACCCTACATCTCAAGGCAAGAGGTGCATCATCTTCTTCATCCCTGCTCGCCGGCCTTTTCTCCTGGGATTTGTCTGTGGCAGATGGAGATAGAGAAGTAGTAGGAATAGGAGGAGGGTCCGTTCAAGTCTAGCCAATCGCAGGAGCCCAAGTAGCAACCTAAGCAGTAACATGGGCTTTCCTCCTTGACCTCTCGAATATAGGAATCTAAGTGTCTTCCATTGCTGATGCTTTAATAGCAATCCTCCATAAAGTCTCCTTAGTTAAAAAAGGAGTAGAAAGAATATTGTTCCAAATTTTCTCCCTCAAGACTCTGACTCTCACACTGCACAGTTCAAAGTCAAATAAATCTGTAAAAAGCCCCAAATGATAAGCAGTAAAACTGTAAAAAAGAGGGAGGCATGTAAGATATATGCACTCATATTTATGAGTTTTGTGGGGAGTGTAAATGGGTAACGTAAACATCCCAAACTTTTTTGGGATGTTAAGTCGAACGGACTGAGGGGACTTTCATTTGCCCCCTACAACAATAATGTGTTTTTTCTAATTTTTATCCGAGTAAGGGTTATCATCACAGTTCTTCCAATTGGTAATGGGATGGAAATGATACCAAACACCAGTCTTACAAATCTTGATTACTTTATAATAGAACAAAAGGCCAAACACCCCAAGCTCTAGCTCCCTAGTTTGATTAAAGAGGATCAAAGTAAACACTATCCTATAAAAGTTTGGGTTAACTTGCAGAATGGCAAGTCTTAATTTGGAGAGAATGGCATGGAACATTGGGTGAAGGGGGAACCTAAGCACACATAGATGAGATGCAGTAAATAAAATCTCATCTTCGGCAAGACCCCTACCAGAACTGGCACCTTCCTCGTCCAAATAGAAGTGAGTGGTGACATCATTGGGGATGTTACAACGAACGCAGAGAGCGTCGAGGTCAAAAACCATGATTTCAAAAGAAAGATATATAAATATAGAGGCTGGAAAAGGAAAAAGAAGAAGAAATATGGAACTAAGCTCGAAGAATGAAGAAAAAAGGTGCACAAAACAGAGGATCGCAACCGGAAATTACAAACTCTTGCAGGAGGGAAGCATGATGACTAGAGTACGGAAATGACAGAGATAAAGCTTGACAATGACGAAAGGGGAAAAGGACCAAAGTCACTTTAAATTTATAAGGCATAAATCAAGCATGATAGAAAGTCAGAAGTTAAAGCAATCACGATGCTTCAAAGATCGAAGCACATTAACGAGGGTTAGCCATTCACATTTCCCCACGTTGTCACGTCCAACCATAACCCGTGTCACCATCATTACTCATTTATCCCACCCTAATTATTATGGCAAAATTAAAAGGGTAGATGAAAGGGTACAAAGTGTCAGCAAACCTGAGCCGGGAAAGTCAGGCCTAAGGCGCCCAGTCAATTCGGCCCTTCATCAATGCTAAGGCCCAAAGGTGAGGCCTAATCCATGCAGAGTCCAAGATAGCAAGACTGAGCCTCATTTTAGGTCAGTTTGGATTGATGAATCACCCCTAGCAGATGGAGGCCCATCAACTTTTTACTTAAAAGGTAAAGCATAGGAAATTAGGCTACGGGGGAAACTTCTATAAATAGAAGTGAGAGAGGAAGAAATAGGGTTATTTTTAGAGTGTGAGAAAATCTTTCCTAATACAAAAGAACCTTTTTCTTGCATATTGAATAGTTTAAAGGCCTTTGATTTTCTTTTGGGGCTGGAAGTTTGAATTAATGAGTACCATCCTAGGAGATTTTTACCTAATTATGTGATGTGTTTAAGATAGGAGGATTTCATGTACAGGTACTTATATATGAGGTGTTCTTGAGACCTTACACCACTATGGTAATCAAAAGAGAAAATTTTCTTTTAAATATCTTAACGCTAAATTTGGTTACATAGAATAAATTTTAATTACAAAACTCCAAATCCATGCAATCGAACATAACATGAGTGAAATGACTCATGAAACATTAAAATTTTAATATACACCAACTGATTCAAAGAACTTGTACATGGAAACTTTCTTTTTCTCTTTTTTTTTTTTTTTCAATAAAATTCGGTTAAAGAATCTGATTTTTAATCGAGGTTGTATCTATATATATATATATATATATATATATATATATCAACTAGAAACTTTGTGTTTACTATTTCTTGCTCTTTAACATGTTGTAATAACCCGGTCATTTTCCTTCTTTTCTTTTTTCTGTAATTTCTTTTTTCATCTTTTTCCCTATTTCGTCTTTTTCTCGTTTATCATTTTTCATTGCATAACCTCACTTTTTGTACTTGGATTTGATTCTGGCTTTACATACATCCATAATATTTAATTTCCATGATATATATATTTTTACTTTCCTAGAAAAGCATGTT
Source organism: Cornus florida (assembly GCF_030987335.1). Classification (NCBI taxonomy): domain Eukaryota; kingdom Viridiplantae; phylum Streptophyta; class Magnoliopsida; order Cornales; family Cornaceae; genus Cornus; species Cornus florida. Next base: position 72,639,986 of record NW_026775577.1, read on the forward strand.
GGTTGCTTCCTTTTCTTGTAAAAAGGCATGGATGCATAACTTTTAGGAAATGTTCTTGACTTATGGGGTTTTAGTGTAATATGCAAAGTAATTATTTTTCGTCTTGGGACCATTTTGTAATTTAATTTAAAAGATATTTAAAAAAAAAAACCTTTTTGCAATTTTTGAAAAATGTGACAAGTGTCACACACTCATGGAGCCACTTGTTGACATTGTGGTGGAACCACTTGAAGGCTTAATCTCTTAACACATGGAGGGTGGAGATTCACCCATTTGTTGGCCTGGGATGGTTGACAAGTGTAGGCTTAATATTAAATCTTGGAAGTTTACTAAGATTCATGACAAATGTAGGTATCACATTTAGTCTTGCAAGTGTGTATGTGAGAGGTAGTGTAAGAGCACCTAGTGAGTGGAGAATCCCACCACCTTTAACTTAGGGTTTTCATTTCATTTTTTTCATTCCATCTCTTTCCTCTCAAACCCTAACTTACCCACCATTGGAGCAAGGCTTGACTTAGAGCTTTGACTTCATTTTTGGCCTCCTTCCACTCATCTAAAACCTATAAGATTGGAATACTTTAGATTCCTCTCACTTTCCTCCACAAAACCCTTGTTTGATTTTCCATTTTTAAGCTTGGTTGCCTTAGAATATAGAGATTCAATTCTCTTTTGAGATAGGGGGTGTTCTAGTTTATTATCGAAGTGATTTAATTGTTTTTGTAGTGATATCTAAGTAGTATGCATGCCTTGTATTCAAATGAGAAATTAGTGATTAATTATAGCTTGTGTATAACTCACTTTAGACTTGGTATATGATATGGCCATGACTTGATCCTTGTTGTATATTAATTTGGCATGATTTAAATGAGCTTTTAAATCTAGAGAATTAATTAATTTAAGTTGATTTAAATTCTACTTAATTATACCATGCTTGTATTCCATTTTAGACTTGATATATGGAATGACCATGACTTAGTTCTTATTATATATTCATTTGGGATTATTTGAATAACTCTTGAAATCTAGAGAAAATTAATTAATTAGTTTAATTAATTTCTATTTCATTGTTCAAATGATATAGTCATTTAATTCATGGAGCTTTTGTGTTTATAACATATATCATGACTTGTTGTTCAACTTGTTGATTTTGGAAACTTGGGATATTATCAAGAACTTGACTTGGCTAGGACTTGGTTCTAGTATGGGAGATAGAGAGCTCCCAACACTATAGTGCGCACTAGGGGAAGGTACCCATGGGTTAATAGCCCTAAAGTGATCCCAAGAGTACGGTTTTAATTCGGGCAATATCCAAATATCCACTTTGGTTTGATTTCGCACCTTAAATTTCCAAGTTGATAACTTTGTGAAATTATATCTCATTGTGCTATGTTGAAAGTTCCAATGTTACTTTAATAGCATGGATTAAATTGTATTGAATTGCAAACTTTGTATAAAGATAAGCCTGTGCATGCTCATTCCCTACGAGTAAACTTGTTTACTCACCCCAAAGTTACTGGATGTTTTTCAGGTAAAGAAGCATTATTGTGGGATGTACAACACTCTTAGGCTTGCTTGACTACTTGGAGTATTTTTGTTATATTAGAATACGCACTTGTTAGCATATCATGCTTCATTTTGGTTATTATGTCAAAACATGTATTTATTGTTCAAACTATGTAATGTGCACTGGTGGTTGTCGCACTTCGAACCCAAAGTTTATGCAATGTGGCCAAGTTTTACATTTAGAAATTGTCACTACTACCTTTCACTAAAAATATAGCTAGGGTGAGTAGGGATAGTCCCAAGGGATTGAGGGTCGCACTAGGTTGAGGAATCAAAATTAGGGTTAGTAGATCGAGTGATCAAAATAATGGTTGGTTGGTTGAATTAAACTAGATGCAAATTAAATTAAGTAAATAATAATGCAATAGAGAGAATAAAATAGAGAGAGATCTTGGGTTTAGAGATCACTACTAAGCATAGCTTTTCTACACCTTTAATGAATGATTAATGAGGGGAAAAACATGTATTGCAACAAAGTGTGTATGTGTGGTTGTTCTAACAAGCATGGATGACAAATTAAGCATATATTGTCTAAACAACAAGGTGGATAGCATAACATATCAAATTAAGCCATTAATCATTTCTTTAAGCTCATAATCCAAACACATCACAAGGTTAGAGATATATGTTACTTGTTTTTCATAAGTATGGAACATCAACAACAAGCATAGATTGTCCTCCCATTTAACAACTACACTACAACTAAGCTAATAACATGAAATTAAGCTAATTAAACTAAGGGAGAGGTACAATGCATTAATAAATGAGTATGAACCATCAAATAAACCACAAGAACATGACATTAAGCACTATGTCTTGACAATCTCTAGATCTATAACATCAACACACATAGACATGCATCAATAACACAAGAAATAGAGACAAACACATGAACATCTATTCTAGCATACATAGACATATGGATAGAATAAAATAGTCAATTGGAAGCATTAAACCACATAAATCATTGAAGAAACAAGATCTATATATATAAAAGTGTCAAGACATGAATCACAATACAAATCCTCTAAAAAAATACATCAATCAAGAAGTAGAAAACATGCTTAGGGCTAACTCTAGCCCCAAGAGGATGTCTAGCCACTCATGGATGATGTCCTCCAACCCTCAAGGGAAAGCTCCATGGAAGAAATCTACTCCTTGGTTGATGAAAAGTCTCCAATGGTGTCTCTAGCCTCCTCTTCCTCTTTTGCTTCCATACTAAGAATTCTCTAAAAATCCCCTCTAGATAAATCTACAAGGTATGATATGATATAATGTAAAAAGTAATCCATATCCTTATATAGGTAGGTCAAATGACACCCAAAATGAGCTGGGGTCGTACAGCAAATATTCCCTAATAATTGGATAAAGGACAACTTTTTGTGAGCTGGAAATTTAACTTTTTCGCACCGGAGGAAGTTCGATTGATCGAACCTTGGACTTGGATCGATTAAATAAAGCTGAGATCTATCGAACTTAGGCTGGATCAATCCATGATGGTGGCGCCTTTTTGGATAAAAACAAATTTGAGATTTTTTGAAGATATTTTTGGAAAAGGACAAAAGCGATTGGTAGGGTGGTACAACTGGATAAGATCAATCATTTGGATAAGGACAAGAATGTTCGATCGATCAGAGAAGGAAGTTGGATCGATCGAACTTTTGAAATCTTTGTACAGGGACAAACGTGGCTCAGATCCATCTTGAAGTGCTGAGTTTGATGAAAGTTGGATTGATCGAACTTTTCTTCAGATCGATCAAAGTTGCTGAAATTCCACCTTTTACTTCCTTTTGTTCTACTTTGCTCCTTTCTTTGAATCATCCCAGAATTGCTTTAATTATGCTATTATTTGGCTGAGTTAGCTTGTTTTGCGGATAAGTACCTGAAAATGGAAATAACACGAAATCAATACAAAATGGTAAAATAAGATAGATAAATGTCCTAGAATACCTAAGCTTAAGGGGTTTAAATACGCACTTTTCAGCGATCATCACACCCCCACACTTAAATATTGCTAGTCCCTAGCAATGAACTAGAAAGTAAAGGAATGAAATAAACAACTATACAACTATAAACTAGAAAGCAATAAATGGATAACGCCACTTTTGTAGAGAACACGATTGCACTTAATATATGCAACAAGCCTTTTAAACCCTAGGTTACCCCTAGTGGATGAGTAAAGTCTCGTGACGGTTTCCAGAAATGATACCCACAAATATTAAGCTTATTCTTTTAAAAGAGGCACCAATATTACAATCAAGCATTACGAGAAAACTACCTTAAGTACGCAATTTTTTAACCCTTTCCAAGCAATCAACATCAAGCAAGCAAGTATAGTCCTCCACACATCAAAAAAATGATCATGCAAATCAAAGCAACTCTAGAATCCTTTTTGAGTGGACCGGCATCAAATATGTTGCTATCTTAGCCAACTAAAGAAATGATCACATCCATACCCTTAAACTAGCACACAAATCTAGTATCGATCATCAAGACAAAGAGTGGACCTTTATTAAAGCTTTATTGTTTTAGGTGTGCTTATTATTTTCACTCATCATTTTTTTTTTTTTTTTTATAGGATCAAAGATGAAAGCATGGTGCAATGTGTTGATTAATTAAGCTTTCTAGCGATTTATGAGGTCGAGCACTACGTCAATGACTCCCAAACCAGATGACTTTAGGGCATTAGGCATTCTAACACCCCTACGGACTTACAAACTAAAATCAACTAGGCTACAAATCAAGACAACCACCATCTAATCATTTCCCACTTCTCACCTTTTGGGAGAAGTCCTCACTTTTTTTATTGCTTTTGCAACTTTTTTTTTTATTTATTTATTTTAAATCAAGTTCAATTATTAACCTAGAGTGTAGGCCCTCCACCTTTCGACGCGAGAAGTTCAGTACTTGATGAGGCTAGAATCCCGGCTACTTAGTGAAAAGGGGTTGTTATCCACCTTTATCAAGAATGAAAGTTTTCAATGCACTACTAGCCCAATTGGGATATAACCAATTCAATAATCAACAAAGCATGTATCCCATAAATGAATGCTAGTATGCGCCTGTGCTAGTGTAGAATACTAGAGTAAATCTCAAAACAATCACAAAATCAAGATGATGTGAACCACAAATGTAAGCAAGATATCAATCTTTCAAAAAAATTACTCCTAAATGGCATCCATAAGGCATACAAGGAGTATTGGACTCTCAAGTCAAGCAATTTTAAAATTTTAAGCAATATAGTCCTCAAAAGATCAAAATCATAGCTAGTTATGGACTAATCATAGAAAATCCCTTAACTACACAAGTCATGCTCAAAATTTTAAATTTAAAAACAAACATTGCAAAGCACCATTACCCCCAAACTTAAAAGGCACAGTGTCCTCAATGTTGTGGGCGGGTGCATGGCACTATTATGCCACCGTACTGGCTAGCTATGAGTGCAATTCGGATGGAATTGGTGTTGGTTTTTGTTCCGATAGGCGTAGTCGTTTTGGTCAGCGATTGATGGTCATTTTAGGGACGATTCTTGAGATTCATTTGATTGTTGATGGTATGGCTATAGAGTCCATTTTCTTTGAGTTCTCCTTGCTTGATGATGCTTTTGTGGTCAAGTCAATTGATCGATGTTTCGGGTTGGTGAGAGCATTACATTGTTAGTGTCGCTAGTAGTGTCACCTTTATATTCGGAAATAGATTGTTAAAGTCTTACCATTATGGTGAGGGCTCATGTTTGTTTTGAGACAGGTTGTTGTCACATTGACTTTTTGAGTCAGTTTATGACTAGGACTTCCCTTCCTTTTACTTAAACACTCTAGGACACAATGTCCATAGGGTTCATTGTTGCATCATTCTATCTTTTACTGTTTCGTTTACTACCATGTTAGTAGTATGATTTATGTTATTGTGATGCATGAGTAAGTGGAGGTCTATCCACATTTATCTTCTTGTTGTGTGACATTAGCATGCCTTATATATATGCTTAGAGATATCAAATTGTTACTGTGCTTTAATGACAGGCTTTTGTGTTTACGTGGAGATGTGCCACATGTACCCTTGATTTTATCTATGTGAGTAGATTTACTTTCTTAGTAGTTGCATTCCTTATCAGATGCATGACTTCCATGTTTGGTTTTCCCTTTTATTTTCCTCAGTCGCATGTAGTGTGTATAGTTTCGCTGTGAGATTCCTTATAGAGGAGTTTTCACATTTGTTTTGTCTTGAGCTATCTGCTTCCCTAAGGTGGGAAGAATGTTTCCTTTTTGTACATCGTGTTGAAACTTGTGGGAGAATAGGGTTTCTCCTCTTTTTCTTGGTTCGTGTTTGGGACTTCACAAGGAGTGAGTCTCTTTTCTTCATCGCTTTGTGCACGGTTTTGGGGTTTGTTGGTCTGTGAGGATCGCCGTTGCTGTCTTGAGTCCTTGGTGAGGATTTGATGGATTTTGGTCGACTTACTCCCATGTAAGGGGTGAAGTCTTTGACCTTGTTGTCTTTCATTTCAGAGACGGAGTAGTGGTGTTGTCCTTCTTAGGACTGGTGGTTTTTTTCCTTCATGTCTTTCCTTGGTAAGTTTTTGCCGTGGTTGTTAACGGGGTTGTGGTGCTCAGAGTGAGTTGATTGGTGTGAAATCATTTTACGGGGACTTGTGTCCATATCATTGAGGATTTGTTTGACTCGTAAGGTGAGCTCGATGCTCTTTTGAGGATGTCTTTTAGAGACTTGCTTTGGTTTTTGGAGACCTAGATGTGGTTGACTCTTAGGAGAAGTTTTGGGGGATTGTTGTTGGATATGGCTTTTTTATGGAGTTTTCTCATCCTAGTTATGACTAAGCGTAATTTTGAGGAATTGTAGTTACAGTGATTGGTTGTGGATTGAAATTAAGGGATTTTGATTTGGCTTGGTAATGCCAAGCACGGTTTTGAGAGACACATTCTGTGACTTTGGTTGTCAGGATTTTGATGTGTGTGCCACTTGGTGGGCTTACTTTTCTAGGATTTAGTTATCCGTGATAGGGATTTTGATCCGATGTTTGATTCTAGTGTGGTTTTGTAGTTGATCTGTTTCAGGGAGATATGTAGGTATTTCGATGAAATGTCTTGTAGTAGGGTTTGCTTTGATTCCTGGTGGTGTTGATTTATCTATCAGGCTTTGGATTCTTGATGGATGTTGTTAACAGGAGTGTTTTAAGGTGTTGAAGTTGTTAGTTTGGTTGTATTGAGGATTTAAGACCTCATGCGTAGCGGTGCCTATGACATTGTTGTTAGAGTTTTGGGATTAGCTACCCCAACTCTCAAGGATGCTTGGTTCCCGTAGTGCTTTTGGTAATAATCATTTTCGACATTGATGTCATTTGTATCTAAAAGTTTCTTTCTGCGTTGATCTGTTGGGGGCATGTTATGAACTAGTGCCTTATACTATCACGCTACCTTACTGACGAGTAAGTGTGGGCGGGTTCTGGTCGCTGTTCACACTGCCTTGTCTCTCTCTGCTTTTATCGTGATCCAACATTTTGTTGTCTTGGGATTCTCTCAGTGGTTGATGTTGAGTTAATGTACCAATTCGTATGAGGTGTTGTCTCAGTCCATGGTTTCGCGTTCCTTCAGTTGGTCATGAGACATCTAGAGTTGTCCTTTAGTGCTTTATGTGCTGTCATTTTCTTTGACCTTTTGTTTAGTCATTGTTCTGTTCTTTTTGGTATGTCCCTAATTTTAGGAACGAAATTCCTTTAAGGAGGGTAGGTTGTAATAACCCGGTTATTTTCCTTCCTTTCATTTTTTTTGAAATTTTGCGGATGGTTTTTTTTTTTTTTTTTTCGAGTTCTGTTTCTTGTCATTTTGTGTCGTCTCGAGTGCTTGGAATTGGTTTCCAAGACTTTTTCATTTGGATCGACAACTTCCTTTGAGGACCGAGTCATTTCCACATTTTTCATTTTTCGACACTATTCACTTTTCATCATTTTCCCATTTTTGTCATCTTCCCTATTTTGTCTTTTCCCCGTTTGTCACTTTTTGGCACAACCTCACTTTTTGCGCTCGAAGTTGATTTCCAACTTCATGTATCTTCATTCTATGTGGTTTCCACGAAATATGTATCTTTACTTTTGTAAGAAAGTAATCTGGTTGCTCCCGGTGTCCACAAGGGCATGGATGCATAGTTTTTCAGAATTTTTTTCTTTTCTTGGGGTATTTTTCATAAATATCTTTTGAAAATGTTTTATTTCAGGGGTTTTTAAGAAAATATTTTTGGAAGATATTTTCATTCTGGGGCAGTTGTGTGGTTTTCACTTTTTAAGAGGGGCCATTGTGCAATTAAGGAATGTTATTGCAAAAATACCTCGTTTTGGACCTGAATCCTCGTACGAGATTCATTTTCACATTTCATCGAGTTGTGTGCTCTTAGAATTTCCTTTTGGTCGAATTTCTCCAGTTTCAGGGTTTTTGGCCCGAGTTGCCATCGAACTTGTTCGAGGCATAACTTTTTGTTCGAGACTCAATTTTCAACGCCGTTTCTTCTGTTATTCATATTTTCTCATTTCAAATCTTTTTCATTCATGAAGTTTCGCTGTTTGAGAGCGTTTGCTCAAATTTCACTTTTTCAGACCCGGCGGGGCACTTTTAGGGTTTTTCTATAAATGTGGGACTTAAAGACGAAAAATCAGATTTTTCTCTTCTTCTTCTTCTCTTGGCCACAGCCATGGATGTCCATGGGCTGCCACCTTCTCTCTCCTCTTTTGAGCTCCTTCCCTTTGTTAAAACATCGTAGTGCATTAGTGTTTAATGCTTGTCTTGACGGCGCGCATCTTTCACTCTTATTGGAATCTATTTCTGACCATTTTTCAAGTTATGGTTTGAGGTCAAGTTTGATTTTCATGGGGCTTCTTTGGGATTCTTGCTCACGGCGTTGTCCCCGACAAAACCCCGAAGTATTGTCAGATTTGGAGCCATTTCGTTTTGGTGGCTTTTGAGATTTTCATCTCAAATTGAGGTAGGGGGTGTTATAATTTATTATTCTTGTTGTATAGCATGTTATTGATGTTTATACAAGTTGTATGCACTCTTTAATTCAAGTTCTAGAATTTAATGTAATTATTTTCTTAGTTTAAGATTTAATTTTCATGATGCTATGAAACTTGGAATTAAATTGTGGCATGCTAGAAAATTAGGCCTTGGTATGGTTGTTGACATATATTAAATTTGGGTCATTTGATTAAGAATTACAAAATTTATTTAATATCTATCTTTTGTGAAAATTTAATTCACATGGTTATAGCAAGCATGGAATTCAGTACTCTTAACTCTTCATGATGCTAGATTCCTAGAATATTATGATAGTCACCTAGGAATAGTCGAAACCAGTCTCTGTAATGGTCCAGTTCATTTTAATTGCTACCCTGATCTAACCCTCAGTTTAACTGATCCTCACTTATTAAAAGCATTAACCCTTAACATGAAAACTTCTGGTTACAAAATGCTCCCGGTTCACAACCTCTAGGTATTATTTACCGAATTTATTATAAGACAAGAGGAACAAATATAAACATTAAAGCCATAAAAAAAGATGCTAAGGGCCATACTCTATTAATTGAGAGTAGCTCTGCTGATGCTAATATTCAACTCAAGAAAACTATTGCTTGGAAGGATATTTCTTTACCAAATGAGTGGTTTCTTGAGAATAAAAATCATCCATTAAAAATAAAAAATGATATCTGCAGTCTTGATAGAGTCCAGGAATACATTGACGGAACAGTTCAAATAAGCTTTGATGAATAACGCCTTCTGACTCGTTCTCGTCCTTCTACTTCCTCCAGACTAGATCATGACAAAGATAGTAACTCAGTCCCTCCCCTTGAAAGAAAAAATTCAAGGTTTAATCCTCAATTCAAAGATGGTAAGTTAAAAGGCATTCACATTGAAGAACAAATTAGTCATCCTTGTTATGAGTAGACTCCTCCAGCCAAGTCTCAATCTGCACCCATTTCACCTTCTCCTTCAGATTTCATTGGTAACATCAACCTAGTTGATCCTTCATTAAACACCATTAGTAAACCTTTTAAATATGATCTACCCAAATTACATGATGAATATTCCTCTCAATAAAACAAAGGAAAAAGAAAAACTTTTCGAAAAAATTATACTGAGAAGGAACAACAACAAATCCTCCGTCATTGGCAACGATTTATGACAGAGCATCAACTAGAAATCAAAATTTTTGATTATCTAGAAAACTGTTATAATCAAGTCAGCGTCCTCACTAAAGTCAAGTGGAAAAAACCAAATAAATCAGTCACTTTTTCCTCCCATCCTCCTCTAGATTCAGTAATTCTAGATCACATGGGAACAGAAATTCCTGCCTCTCCTTTAACGATCACCACCACAGTCACTGATAATGACACACAAAAAATAATTGAACAAAAAAATTTTACCAATCAATATTTGCATACTATTGGTACTCAACTTGACAAGATTGAGCTTTCCCTCACTCAGTCAACTATTCCTCCTGTCACTTCCACCCCACTAGAGTCACCAATTATTTTTATGCCTACACAACGAAAAGGCCTTCCCAAAGCCCTTCCTGATCCTTCAGTCATTCTCCAAATCGAGACTCTGCTCAAAACCATGGAGAAAGGCAAAACCATTCAAGAAGATAAAAAACTCATTGTTATCAATAATACTGATGATTCTGATAGTCTTTCTTCTACCTCTAGTTACCCCTTTGATATTCAACAAATTGAACATGCTTTTTCTAATCTAGAGATTAATCGATTAGTTAATAAACGTGTCAACCCAACTAGTCATACCAAAAATTGGTATCCTAGGTCGACACCCCCTGATCTTCAATATGAAGAATAAAAATATTCAAAATCAATTTTCTGTATCCTCTGATAAACTCTATGAATGGAATATAGATGGTTTATCAGAACATAAAATTCTTAATAAACTCAGTCATATTTCCATGGTGGCTAATAACTATGTTACTACACATAATCTTAGTCAACCCAAAATAGTTGATCTTCTCGCTTCGGGATTTTTAGGGATGTTAAAATCTGGGTGGGAAAAACACTTAATTGAAGATTCTCGAACACAAATTAAAAATGCTATTCAAAAAGATAATGATGGGCTACCTATTTTTTATGAAGCCATAAGTCGTGCTATTCCTGATGGTGTTAATACCCTTGTTTACACCATAGTTGACCATTTCATAGGTACTCTAATTAACATCACCTCCAGAATACATGACCAACTGACTAATCTCTCTTGTCCAACCATGAGTGATTTCAGATGGTATAAAGATGTATTCTTATCTAGGATTATGATGAGAGATGATAGTAACAAACCATTCTGGAAAGAAAAATTCATTAATGGATTACCTAACCTCTTTGCTCATAAGATTAGAGATACCTTGAGTAAAGCCACAGGTAACATTGACTATGATAATCTCATATATGGCAATATCATCAGTTTAATCCAAAAAGAAGGATTACGGATGTGTATTGACATGAAAATTAGTAACCAATTACAAGATGATAGGAAAAGAGCTAAATATGAAATGGCAACCTTTTGTGAACGGTATGGTCTTCCACCCATAGCTCCTTCTCGACAACACCCCAAGTCACAAAAGAAGTCACAATGGCTACTACAGGAGTTATACAAACAAGAAACCAGTCTTTCCAAAAAATGAATATTATTCTCAAAAGCCTAAACCTAAAAAGAAATTTAAGAAAAAGAGTACCCCTACCACAAATGATAAATGCCACAAATGTGGACGTCAAGGTCACTATGCAAAAAATTGCTATGCAAAGACTAAAATCACTCAGTTACAAATCCCTAGTGACATTAAAGAATCCATTTACCAAATTCTAAAGTTAAAAGATACTGATAATAGTAGTAGTGACCCAAAAGTTGGTTCCTCCTCCTAGTCATCTGATGCCTCTCCTAGTTCTCCCAATATTACACTAGGATGTAAAGATAGTTCCTGTAATCCTAATAAGTCACTTAGTGTTCTCACAAAAAATGATGAACAAGAACATCTACTTATTGATTTAATCAGTAAGGTAGATGACCCTGAGTTAAAAACCTTATATCTTAAAAAACTTAAGATATTATTAGGTAACTCAGAACCCGAAGCCCCAACAATTAGTAAGCCCAATTTTAGTCTATATAAAACTTTAGAAAGATTTAATAACAAACCTAAAGAAGTCACTATCCAAGATCTGCAAACATAAATTAATATAATAAAAACTGAGATTAAAAATCTCAAGACAGATCACCAAGTTACTATAAACGATATTCAGGAATTAAAACAAAATCCTGCATTTTCTTTTATAGGAAAAGACTCCTCTGAATCCTCTGATGAAGAACAAACTTCTACTTATTCAGCAGAATCAAAACATTCAAACCCCTTTGGTTCTGAATATTCTAACAAACTCTAGACTTTAAATCACATTTCATTCCAAAAATGGTATACTAAAGTTACCCTTATCATCAACAAAGATTTCAAACTTGAAGTCGTTGCTTTGGTTGATACAGGAGCTGATCTTAATTGCATTCAGGAAGGTCCCATACCAACTAAATAGTATGAGAAAACCTCTGAAAGGCTAAGCTCAGCTAATGGTAGTAAAATGGATATAAAATACAAGCTTTCTAAAGCTCATATTTGTCAAAACAATATATGTTTTAAGACATCATTTGTCTGGATAAAAAATATGACTGATAGGTTAATATTAGGTGTTCCATTCATCTACCTCCTCTACCCATTCACCACTGACAATGAAGGTTTAGTCACCCGACCCTTTGGACACAAAGTTCAATTTAAATTCCTGAGTCCTCCTTTTAGGAACGAATTAAAATCAGTAATAGATTCCACTATGTCTAAATCAATAAATTTGCTTGAAAGTAAAACTCAACAGTTGAGTTTTTTAAAAGAAGAAGTCAATTACAAAAGAATTGATGTTCAGTTAACTAATTCAGTTCTTCAAAAAAAATTCAAGATTTTGAACAACAAATTAAAAATACAGTTTGTTCTGATCTGCCCACTGCTTTTTGGCATAGAAAAAGACATTCTGTGAAGTTACCTTACATTCCTGGGTTTAACCGCAGGCATATTCCCACTAAAGCAAGGCCTATTCAAATGAGCCCTGAAGTCATGGAATTTTGTAAGAAAGAGATTGATGATCTTCTATATAAGAAGATTATTAAAAAGAGTAAGTCACCTTGGTCATTTCCAGCTTTCTATGTTCAGAAAAATTCTGAAATAGAAAGAGGTGTTCCTCGCTTAGTTATCAATTAAAAACCACTAAATAAGGTCTTAGAATGGATTTGGTATCCTATTCCCAATAAAAAAGATCTTATTAGTCATCTCAGTCAAGTAGTAATTTTCTCCAAATTTGATATAAAGTCAGGATTTTGGCAGATTCGCCTTGAAAGAGAGATAGATACAAAACTGCTTTCACTACTCCCTTTGGTTATTACGAATGGAAAGTAATGCCCTTTGGATTAAAAAATGCTCCTAGTGAATTTCAGAATATCATGAATGATATTTTCAATCCTTATAGTCACTTTTCCATTGTTTATATTGATGATGTTCTTATCTATTCCAAATTAATTGATGAACATTGGAAACATTTGAAATCGATTATAGCAACAATTCAAAAGAATGGTCTAGTTGTTTCTGCCACAAAAATCAAATTATTCCAAACCAACATCAGGTTTCTTGGTTACCACATCTATCAAGGCCAAATTCGTCCCATTGATAGGCCTCTTCAATTTGCTAATAAATTCCCAGATCAAATTTTAGAGAAGTCTCAGTTACAGCGATTCTTAAAGTCTCTAAATTACATTGCTGATTTTTACAAAGATCTTCACAGACAATGTAAGCCCCTATTTGATCGACTTCAGAGTAACCCTCCTCTGTGGACCTTTGTCCATACTAATTTAGTCAAATCCATTAAGCGTTATGTCAAGTCGTTGCCCAGTCTTGGCATTCCCACTACTGATTCTTTCAAAATAATTGAAACGGATGCCTCTGACATTGGCTATGGTGGCATCCTCAAGAAACGAGTCAGTCCAAATGCACCTGAACAATTGGTTCGATTCCATTATGGTGTTTGGAAGAAAGCACAAAGTAACTATAGTACTATTAAAAAAGAAATTTTATCTATTGTTTTATGTATTAGTAAATTTCAAGATGATATTTTAAATCAAAAGTTTTTAGTCAGGGTTGATTGTCAAAGTGCAAAATATATTCTAGAAAAAGATGTTGAAAATATTACTTCTAAACAGATTTTCGCCCGGTGGCAAGCTATATTAAGTTTATTTGATTTTGATATCGAATATATCAAAGGAAGTAACAACTCTATTCCAGATTTTCTTATAAGAGAATTCTTGCAGAAAGCTGATGGCAAACAGACAGCCTCCCCAGAGGCCCCGAATTAAACCTTTTGATATTTGCTCCGACAAAACCCTCGTCACCCGGTCACAATCCTAGTCACAATCTTCTGCCCTAGCAGTCACCAATAGATTCCAACCACTTACTTCCCAGTTACCAACTTTCAAGTCTGCTCTAGTTAACCCTGCTTCTGATCCTTTCCAGGTAACTACTAGAAGCCCCCCCCCCTAGTCATATGAGCCAAGACCCACTACCAAATCACCAAGTAACTACATTGAAAAACTAGTTCATCCCTTATTCTACATTGAGCCCTCTCTTAGTCACATACAGGACCCCATTGAATTGGCCCAGTCCTATTTTCCCCCTAATCTCCATTATTGCTCCAGTCATCCCATCAAGTCACTCCAATTTTACAAAAACATTCTGTATTCCACCAAGTCGATCCGTATTAGCCAAATTTTTGACAAAACTGATAAGAAAAAAGTTCTCTACCATTCTCTCTATATACAAAAAATCATGTCCTTAGAAGAATGGGGTAGTCACCCTGCTCTATGCAAACCATTACTTGATAATGAATACATGTTTAATTACCATGATTACATGAGTGCCTGGTTTATCATCCTGCTTTACCAAAATGAGTCATTTACCCATTCCTGGTTTCTCAATTTTGATAACCAATTCAGTTACAAAGCTCAAATCCCTACCTGGTTTGTTAAATGGTGGTCTCAGTATGGCTCCATTCCAGAAATCCTACCACTAACTCTTGCCCACCAAATCAAGTACTTGCACACTATTTACAAAGTTAATAAACATAAATCTCAGTTCCCTATTCTCCTCCTGTTCTCCTGCAAATATAAAGTTCCATGGATATTCAAATGGCAATACGATATCCAAGGAACCCTGGTTATCCGTCATCACTATATTAAATGGTAGGACAACTTCCAAATTGATAGAATCATTGGTTACATTGAGGGAGAATTTCCCCAGCAGTTATCAACACCAGTCACAGCAGTTTCACAACCATAACAAGTAACTCAACCTAAAAAACCCTCTTCTACAACTACCTCCAAGTCAAAGAAAACTCCCAAGTTGGAGATTGAAGAGCTCAAGAAAATTGCTTCTTCCTTAATTGATCGCCTCCAAGAGCTATCACAAGAAGAGGAAGAAGCTGATGATGCATCTTCTGAAGCTGAGTCTAGTCACCTAGTTCATTTATATGATGACCCTGTATTCCAGGATAGTCAAGACCCATACCAAAATGATCCATTCTGCTAAAAACTTGGATTGACCCGAAGTCACTATTTCTACAGTAATTGTCGGCAGAATCACTCTTTCTACAGTGCTCCCGACAAGAAACTATTCATCTACAGTAACCGTCGGCACAAACTACAGGAACAGTAACTCACTATTCACTAATAGTTAAAAGCAATTCAAAAAGTCAAAAGTTACTTTTGAAAGCCGGAAATTGCGCCTCAAATGTCTCAAGCCTCGCCTATATATGCAGTGGTCAGTCCCATTGCTCACTAGGCTTAATTCAAGCTTGGATTCCAGACTTCATTTGAGAGTGAATTCAGTTTCAGATTGTAATATTCAGTTCAGTTCTGTTTTTATCCTTTCTGAGTGTAATACACCAACAGTATGCTGTATACATCAGACTATTATCAGTTACATTAAGATTGTAAGTTATTATTCTATTGTAATTATTTTCAGTAATACAAGTTTGATTCAGTTATTTATTTTGTTATTATAAATATATATATACATACTCTGGTCGGTTATATACCGCCTTATATTCTATTATATATCTTAGTCGGTTATACACCGCCATATCTATTTTAATGCTTAACTGATCGCCTCCAAGAGCTATCATAGGAAGAGGAAGAAGCTGATGGCAGACAGACAGCCTCCCCAGAGGCCTCGAATTAAACCTTTTGATATTTCCTCCGGCAAAACCCCCGTAACCCAGTTACAATCCTAGTCACAATCTTATGCCTTAGTAGTCACCAATAGATTCTAACCACTTACTTCCCAGTTACCAACTTTCAAGTCTGCTCTAGTTGACCCTGCCCCTAATCCTTTCCAGGTAACTACTAGATGCCCCCTCAGTCATATGAGCCAAGACCCTCTACCAAATCACCAAGTAACTACATTGAAAAACCAGTTCATCCCTTATTCTACATTGAGCCCTCTCTTAGTCATATACAGGACCCCATTGAATTGGCCCAGTCCTATTTTCCCCCTAATCTCCATTATTGCTCCAGTCATCCCTTCAAGTCACTCTAATTTTACAAAAACATTCTGTATTCCACCAAGTCCATCCATATTAACCAAAATTTTGACAAAACTGATAAGAAAAAAGTTCTCTACCATTCTCTCTGTATACAAAAAATCATGTCCTTAGAAGAATGGGGTAGTCACCCTGCTCTATGAAAACCATTAGCTAATAATGAATACATGTTTAATTACCATGATTACATGAATGCTTGGTTTATCATCTTGCTTCACCAAAATGAGTCATTTACCCATTCCTGGTTTCTCAATTTTGATAACCAATTCAATTACAAAGCTCAAATCCCTACCTGGTTTGTTAAATGGTGGTCTCAGTATGGCTCCATTCCAGAAATCCTGCCCCTAACTCTTGCCCACCAAATTAAGTACTTCCACACTGTTTACAAAGTTAATAAACACAACTCTCAGTTCCCTATTCTCCTTCTATTCTCCTGCAAATACAAAGTTCCATGGATATTCAAATGGCAATACTATATCCAAGGAACCCTGGCTATCCGTCGTCACTATGTTAAATGGTGGGACAACTTCCAAATTGATAGAATCATTGGTTATATTGAGGGAGAATTTCCTTAGCAGTTATCAACACCAGTCACAGCAGTTTCACAACCACAACAAGTAACTCAACCCAAACAACCCTCTTCTGCAACTACCACTAAGTCAAAGAAAACTCCCAAGTCAGAGATTGAAGAGCTCAAGAAAATGGCTGCTTCCTTAACTGATTGCCTCCAAGAGCTATCACAGGAAGAGGAAGAAGCTAATGATGCATCTTCTGAAGCTGAGTCTAGTCACCCGGTTCATTTATATGATGACCCTATATTCTAGGATAGTGAAGACCCATGCCAAAATGATCCATTCTATTAAAAACTTGGATTGACCCCAAGTCACTATTTCTACAGTAACAGATCATAGTCTCTATTTCTACAGTAACTGTCGGCAGAATCACTATTTCTATAGTGCTCCTGACAAGAAACTATTCATCTACAGTAACCATCGGCATAAATGACAGGAACAGTAACTTACTATTCTCCAACAGTTAAAAGCAGTTCAAAAAGTCAAAAGTTACTTTTGAAAGTCAAAAATTGCACCTCAGATGTCTCGAGCCTCGCCTATATATGCAGTGGTCAGTCCCATTACTCATAAGGCTTAATTCAGGCTTGGATTTCAGACTTCATTTGAGAGAGAATTCAGTTTCAAATTGTAATATTTAGTTCAATTCTATTTTTATCCTTTCTGAGTGTAATACACCAACAATATGCTGTATACATCAGACTACTATTAGTTACATTAAGATTGTAAGTTACTATTCTGTTGTAATTATTTTCAGTAATACAAGTTTGATTCAGTTATTTATTCTGTTATTATAAATATATATATACATACTCTGGTCGGTTATATACCACCTTATATTCTATTATATATCTTGGTCGGTTATACACCGCCTTATCTATTTTAAAGCTTTACTTGTTTTAAGTTATTGTGCGCTACCCTTTTGATATCAGAGCCATTTATTGTGCGCTTCCCTTTTGGTATCAGAGCCTTTTATTGGTGAATATTTGTATAATCTATTCTGTGTCTTCTCTCCTACTTACTTTTCTTGTTTGTTCTATTTAACTCATTCTGTTTTTGATTCTTAAATCGTTGTACTCTTATCCTTCCTATAAGTCTAGATCCAAACAATAAGACCCGAGCCAAACAGTAAGACCCAAGAAAGGCCTGAGCGGGACGGCATGAGCGGATGAGCACGTGGATAGGAATTAGATATCACTTTAAGAGAATCATGAAAATAGTATGTTTTATTCAATCATCCAACCACAGGTAGTTCGAGATAAGTAACCATGAATAGGTTATTCAGGTCTTCCTCTTCAATGAGTTCTAGATCCAGAACTAGTATACCTCATATTCTAAACATAATAAATAAAGAAGAATACCAAGTTGAAGATATTAGTTTAGATTTTAGTGATTGGAGTATTCCTCGTATTCCAACCCGAGAAATCTACAAAACTAGTTTCTTCAAATCAACTTTCCTTAGTGACTACACAGTTAAAACAGTAGAACAAATCTACTCCTTGTCCAGAGAACATGAAAAATGCCAATTACTAACCAGTAAAGCAATTAAGAAACATAAAGATCATGGATCCAATTTCATTCACGTAGGATTAGTCCATGTGGCCATTAATCCATTTGGTGGTGCTGGTCTGAATGCTTTAGTACTCTTAGCTCTTCGTGATGCTAGATTCCCAGAATATGATGATAGTTTCCTAGGAATAGTCAAAACCAGTCTCTGTAATGGTCCAGTTCATTTTAATTGCTACCCTGATCTAACCCTCAGTTTAACTGATCCTCACTTATTAAAAACATTAACCCTTAACATTAAAACTTCTAGTTACAAAATGCTCCCTGGTTCACAACCTCTAGGTATTATTTACCGAATTTATTAGAAGACAAGAGGAACAAATCTCCACATTAAAGCCATAAAAAAAGATGCTAAGGGCCATACTCTATTAATTGAGAGTAGCTCTGCTGATGCTAATATTCAACTCAAGAAAACTATTGCTTGGAAGGATATTTCTTTACCAAACGAGTGGTTTCTTGAGAATGAAAATCATCCATTAAAAATGCAAAATGATATCTGCAGTCTTGATAGAGTCCAGGAATACATTGATGGAACAGTTTGAATAAGCTTTGATGAACAATGCCTTCTGACTCATTCTCGTCCTTCTACCTCCTCCAGACTAGATCATAACAAAGATAGTAACTCAGTCCCTCCTCTTGAAAGAAAAAATTCAGGGTTTAATCCTCAATTCAAAGATGTTAAGTTAAAAGGCATTCACATTGAAGAACAAAATAGTCATCCTTGTTATGAGCAGACTACTCCAACCAAGTCTCAATCTGCACCCACTTCACCTTCTCCTTCAGATTTCATTGGTAACATCAACCCAGTTGATCCTTCACTAAAGACCATTAGTAAACCTTTTAAATATGATCTACCCAAATTACATGATGAATATTCCTCTTAACAAAACAAAGGAAAAAGAAAAACTTTCCGGAAAAATTATACTGAGAAGGAACAACAAAGAATCCTCCGTCATTGGCAACGATTTATGACAAAGCATCAACTAGAAATCAAAATTTTTGATTATCTAGAAAACTATTATAATCAAGTCAATGTCCTTACTAAAGTCAAGTGGAAAAAACCAGATAAATCAGTCACTTCTTACGCCCATCCTCTTCTAGATTCAGTAATTTTAGATCACATAGGAACAGAAATTCCTGCCTCTCCTTTAAAGATCACCACTACAGTCACTGAAAATGACACACGAAAAATAATTGAACAAAACAATTTTACCAATCAATATTTGCATACTATTGGTACTCAACTTGACAAGATTGAGCTTTTCCTCACTCAGTCAACTATTCCTCCTGTCACTTCCATTCCACTAGAGTCACCAATTATTTCTATGCCTACACAACGAAAAGGCCTTCCCAAAGCCCTTCCTGATCCTTCAGTCATTCTCCAGATCGAGACTCTGCTCAAAACCATGGAGAAAGGCAAAACCATTCAAGAAGATAAAAAAACTCACTGTTATTAATAATACTGATGATTCTGATAGTTTTTCTTCTACCTCTAGTTACCCCTCTGATATTCAACAAATTGAACATGCTTTTTCTAATCTAGAGATTAATCGACTAGTTAATAAACGTGTCAATCCAACTAGTCTTACCAAAAATTGGTATCCTAGGCCGACACCACCTGATCTTCAATATGAAGAAAGATATTCAAAATCAATTTTCTATATCCTCTGATAAACTCTATGAATGGAATATAGATGGTTTATCAGAATAGGAAATTCTTAATAAACTCAGTCATACTTCCATGGTGGCTAATAACTATGTTACTACACGTAATCTTAGTCAACCCGAAATAGTTGATCTTCTTGCTTTGGGATTTTCAAGGATGTTAAAATCTTGGTGGGAAAAACACCTAACTAAAGATTCTCGAACACAAATTAAAAATGCTATTCAAAAAGATAATGATGGGCTTCCCATTTTTTATGAAGCCATAGGTCGTGCTATTCCTGATGGTGTTAATACCGTTGTTTACACAATAGTTGACCATTTAATAGGTACTCCAAGTAACATCACCTCCAAAATACTTGACCAACTGACTAATCTCTCTTGTCCAACCATGAGTGATTTTAGATGGTATAAAGATGTATTCTTATCCAGGGTTATGATGAGAGATGATAGTAACAAACCACTCTGGAAAGAAAAATTCATTAATGGATTACCTAACCTCTTTGCTCATAAGATTAGAGATACCTTGAGTAAAGCCACAGGTAACATTGACTATGATAATCTCACATATGGCAATATCATCAATTTAATCCAAAAAGAAGGATTACAGATGTGTATTGACATGAAAATTAGTAACCAATTACATGATGATAGGAAAAGAGCTAAATATGAAATGGGAACCTTTTGTGAACATTATGGTCTTCCACCCATAGCTCCCTCTCGACAACTCCCTAAGTCACAAAAGAAGAGTTACAGAGGCTACCGTAGGAGTTACAAAAACAAGAAACTAGTCTTTCCAAAAAATGAATATTATTCTCAAAAGCCTAAACGTAAAAAGAAATTTAAAAAAAATTTTTTTAAGAAAAAGAGTACCCCTGCCACAAATGATAAATGCCACAAATGTGGATGTCAAGGTTACTTTGCAAAAGATTGCTATGCAAAGACTAAGATTAATCAGTTACAAATCCCTAGTGACATTAAAGAATCTATTTACCAAATTATCCAGTTAAAAGATACTGATGATAGTAGTAGTGACCCAGAAGTTGGTTCCTCCTCCTAGTCATCTGATGCCTCTCCTAGTTCTCCCAATATTACACGAGGATGTAAAGATAGTTGCTGTAATCCTAATAAGTCACTTAGTGTTCTCACAAAAAATGATGAACAAGAACATCTACTTATTTATTTAATCAGGAAGGTAGATGACCCTAAGTTAAAAACCTTATATCTTAAAAAACTTAAGATATTATTAGGTAACTCAAAACCTGAAGCCCCAACAATTAGTAAGCCCAATTTTAGTCTATATAAAACTTTAGAAAGATTTAATAACAAACCTAAAGAAGTCACTATCCAAGATCTGCAAACAGAAATTAATATAATAAAAACTGAGATTAAAAATCTCAAGACAGATCACCAAGTTACTAAAAATGATATTCAGGAATTAAAGCAAAATCCTGCATTTTCTTTTATAGGAAAAGACTCCTCTGAATCCTCTGATGAAGAACAAACTTTTACTCATTCAGCAGAATCAAAACATTCAAACCCCTTTGGTTCTGAATCTTCTAACAAACTCCAGACTTTAAATCACATTTCATTCTAGAAATGGTATACTAAAGTTACCCTTATCATCAACAAAGATTTTAGACTTGAAGTCGTTGCTTTGGTTGATACAGGAGATGATCTTAATTGCATTCAGGAAGGTCTCATACCAACTAAATACTGTGAGAAAACCTCTGAAAGGCTAAGCTCAGCTAATGGTAGTAAAATGGACATAAAATACAAGCTTTCTACAGCTCATATTTGCCAAAACAATGTATGTTTTATGACATCATTTGTCTTGGTCAAAAATATGACTGATATGTTAATATTAGGTGTTCCATTCATCTAGCTCCTCTACCCATTCACCACTGACAATGAAGGTTTAGTCACCCGACCCTTTGGACACAAAGTTTAATTTAAATTCCTGAGTCCTCCTTCCAGGAACGAATTAAAATCAGTAATAGATTCCTCTGTGTCTAAATCAATAAATCTGCTTCAAAGTAAAACTCAACAGTTGAGTTTTTTAAAGGAAGAAGTCAATTACAAAAGAATTGATGTTCAGTTAACTGATTCAGTTCTTCAAACAAAAATTCAAGATTTTGAACAACAAATTAAAAATACAGTTTGTTCTGATCTGCCCACTGCTTTTTGGCATAGAAAAAGACATTCTGTGAAGTTACCTTACATTCCAGGGTTTAAGCGCAGGCACATTCCCACTAAAGCAAGGCCTACTCAAATGAGCCGTGAAGTCATGGACTTTTGTAAGAAAGAGATTGATGATCTTCTACATAAAAAGATTATTAAAAAGAGTAAGTCACCTTGGTCGTGTCCAGCTTTCTATGTTCAAAAAAATTCTGAAATAGAAAGAGGTGTTCCTCGTTTAGTTTTCAATTACAAACCACTAAATAAGGTCTTAGAATGGATTAGGTATCCTATTCCCAATAAATAAGATCTTAATAGTCGTCTCAGTCAAGCAGTAATTTTCTCCAAATTTGATATAAAGTCAGGATTTTGGCAGATTCGCCTTCGAAAGAGAGATAGATACAAAACTGCTTTCACTACTCCCTTTGGTCATTACGAATGGAAAGGAATGCCCTTTGGATTAAAAAATGCTCCTAGTGAATTTCAGAATATCATGAATGATATTTTCAATCCGTATAGTCACATTTCCATTGTTTATATTGATGATGTTCTTATCTATTCCAAATCAATTGATGAACACTGGAAACATTTGAAATCCTTTCTAGCAACAATTTAAAAAAATGGTCTAGTTGTTTCTGCCACAAAAATCAAATTATTCCAAACCAATATTAGGTTTCTTGGTTACCACATCTATCAAGGCCAAATTCGTCCCATTGATAGGTCTCTTCAATTTGTTGATAAATTCCCAGATCAAATTTTAGAGAAGTCTCAGTTACAGCGATTCTTAGGGTATCTAAATTACATTGTTGATTTTTACAAAGATCTTCGCAAACAATGTAAGCCCTTATTTGATTGACTTCAGAGTAACCCTCCTCCATAGACCTCTGTCCATACTGATTTAGTCAAATCCATTTATGTCAAGTCGTTACCCTGTCTTGGCATTCCCACTACTGATTCCTTCAAAATAATTGAAACTAATGCCTCTGACATTGGCTATGGTGGTATCCTCAAGGAACAAGTCAGTCCAAATGCACTTGAACAATTGGTTCGATTCCATTCTGGTGTTTGGACGAAAGCACAAAGTAACTATAATATTATTAAAAAAGAAATTTTATCTATTGTTTTATGTATTAGTAAATTTAAAGATAATATTTCAATTCAAAATTTTTTAGTCAGGGTTGATTGTCAAAGTGCAAAATATATTTTAGAAAAAGATGTTGGAAATATTGCTTCTAAACAGATTTTCGCCCGGTGGCAAGCTATATTAAGTATATTTGATTTTGATATCGAATATATCAAAGGAAGTAACAACTATATATATATATATATATATATATATATATACATATATATATGTGTGTGTTTTGGATCTCATTGCAATTCAATTTGAATATGATCATTTAAAAAATTTAAGCTAATATTCTAAGTTCATCAAATATGAAAATTCTAAAAGTAATTCATGTTTTGGCTAGCAGGATTGAGACTTTCTAATATATCCAGGTGCTGATTAAATAGACAAAGCTTCTGAAAGAAGGTATTCATGTGTTAAGCACATAGATATTAAAAGTCAGATTTTAGATTTTCTATACTCTCATATACGTGTCCATATAGGTACATATTTTCATTCACATAAGGAATCTTACTTAGTAAGCTTTAGGTAACTAATTAAAAGGAAAAATAATAATAATAGTTTAACAAAATAACACTTTGTCACTATCTAAAGCAGAAAGGGAAGGAAAAATAAAACTTGATGCTTTATTCTATGAGAAAAAAGGAGATCGCCAGGGAAAAGGGAAAAAAAAAACTAGAAGAGGGGATTTGTGGATTGTGGAATTTCCATAGGATTTTTTTTAGGAATTACAATACAAACTCATTGTACTAGCAAGTAAAATAACCTTAATTTTTTGAAATACCTAAACCCATCTCATCACACCACGGTATGACAACTTTTAAAAGGTAATATGATGCAAAACAGAGCAGAAAAGGTGAAAGATTGTCAACTTTTGAAACTAATAAGAGCCATTTTGTCTATGAGTAGTAGATATCAGTTACACCCTTTTATTGTAATTTTTTTTTTTCAGACCACTTTTGCTAAGGTTTCCATAACTTCCTTATTTACTAGAAAAAAAAAAGGTTCAGTTTCATACATATAAACCAAGAACAAATACTACATTCCAAATAACCTTCCATGCATTTTCATTCAAAAAATTTAAATTCAGAACTTATAATATAAGAATATCACCTTAGGTATCTCTTCTAGATTGATGAATGAATACTCTATCAACTTGTGGCACAACCTATAATTTAAAGGGCAAAAGCACACTGAATGAAAATCCAAAATATACATGCATAAAAATTATAAAGAAAGTAAATAATAAATAGAAATAAGAGCAGTATTGTTTCAAATTTCTTCACACTTGCACCTCACCTGTAGACATTTCTTTGTTGACCTGTTAAATCCCCCAAAATGAAAATTTGTAAAAAAAAAAAATTAACAAAATTAAAAATAGAAGACGTTAGATTAAAAAAAAAAATTTTGAAGTTAGGAATTTTAAAAAAGGTTTAGAAGACGAAATAGAGTTCCGATCTAGAAGGATCGATTTGGCCACTAAAGAAATCGTATTGGAAGAACATGAAATTTGATAAGTGTTCAAATGTTGCACATTTTAGCACCTAAGTTAGGGAATTTTACTCCATTCATCTATCTTACTTTCCAGTTTTAGTTTTAATTTTTTTTTTTTTTTTTTTTTTTTTTTTTTTTTTTTGTCTATTTCAGGTTAATAAGGTTCAAACAGGCTAAAAAGAGCTTGTTAGCTCCTTTTCGGGAGTCAAGAAGAAAATCCAAAAAAAGTTAAAAAAACTGCACTGGACAATCTTCGATCGATCGAAAGAGTTCCCGATCGATCGACAAGATCTCTAATCAATCGAAATGAAGGCAGTGCCAGCTTAGCAATCCGGATAAAGCTAAAAAGATATTTTTCATGCCACGTCAACTTCAATCGATTGAAGTCGAAGCTATCTTCGATCAATCGAAGCTACTGCTGGCAATGAGTTGTTTAGTTCCTGAGCATGCCTGAACTCCACCAACTTTTGTAGCTGTGGGATTAGACCAATTAAAGGCTTATTTCCTAACTTGTTCACTACTCCAAGAAGCTTGTATAAATGGGGAATTGAACCATTTGTAAAGTTTCGTCAATTATTATTTTATTTTTACATTGTAATAGTTAGTTTCTCTCTCTAAAAAAGTTAGAGATTAGGGTTAGAAGAAAAGAGAAGAGTGGAGGCACCAAGAACATATCTTAAGATCTACACACCCTCTCTCTCTAGAATTCAACAAAGAAGAAGATGGAACCATATTTGGAGATTGCCCTTGAGGGTTCCAAGATCACACCCTCTTCCTCCACGATTGGCTAGACTTCTCCTTGAGGCTTGAATGAGCCCCAAGTTTGTAAATCTAAACCCTTCTTTTTAACTTTTGAGGGAATTTATCTTGTGATTAGTGTTATAGCCTTATCTATAAAATAAATCTTGGGTTCTTGTTTGATTTCTATGGATTAATTATTTCTAATAATTCTCTATGTGATTACATATTGTATTATGTGTGATTATTTGGGAATTGATCTCTACAATAGTTTTTATATATTAATTGCATGTCTATATGTGGTTGATTGGGAATCTAGTGATGGTTATGTATGATTTTCATTGAATGGGTTTGTCAATTAATTTGATGGATTACACTTATGCTTGATGAGTTGTTCTATAATTTAATTCATGCTTGTAAATAGGTAGACAATCTATGCTTGATTTGATATTCCATGGCTTATTGTTGTAAATTCCATACTTCTCTAGATTGATGTGTGCTACAATTATGACTACTTTGATGGCCATGCTTAGAATTGATGGGTTGTTCTACAAGCTATTTATTTGTTGGTTACATAGACAATTCATTCTTGAATTTGATGGTCCATGCTTAATATCACAATTGGTAGTCGCATTTTGTTCACAAGAACGTTTTCCCTAATTAGTTGAAACTGTGTAGTTTGGCGAACGAGCTTGGTGGTGATTCCAACACCCCAAGGCCTCTCTTCCTACTAATCAAACTCTAGCTCAATTTAGTTGTTTTAATTGCATTTTAATTTCATTGCACCTTAGTTTAATCAACCAACCCTTCCTTGCAATCTTTTGATCCGCTAGAATCAAAGCTAAATTTCAACTACGTGTTTAATCCCTGCGGACGATCCC
This sequence comes from Cornus florida, assembly GCF_030987335.1. Lineage (NCBI taxonomy): Eukaryota > Viridiplantae > Streptophyta > Magnoliopsida > Cornales > Cornaceae > Cornus > Cornus florida. The sequence goes on from NW_026775577.1 coordinate 72,666,437, forward strand.
TACTCGCTATGCTTCATTAGTTATAGTAGTCGTTTTATAAATGTAAATTTGACTTTTAAAAGTTTCCAAAACCACATTCAAATATTTTGACATTGTGAAGCGACCTCTCACACTACAAAGCTCAGTTTTCTAACACTTAGAAAGGGGCCTGTCAAATTTTAGTGTTGTTGCTAGGGATTAACAATTTTATTGGAATTAGACTAGACAATAGTGTTTATTTGATTGCTTCTATTTTTATTTTATTTTCTTTTGTATATTCTTTCCTCATTCTTGATATTATTTTTCAATTAGGTACTTGACTACAAGGAAGGAAAACATTGGATCTTAAAGCATTCATTGGAGCTTAAAACTAGCATTGGAATTTAAAGTTACTTAAGGACCTTTGTGAGCATTTCTTGAAAATCTTGTAGCTTAATTGTTTCACTTCTTTATATGTTTGAGATAGCCTTTGTTAAGGCTAATTAAATTGTTTTATTAAAGTCCAAGCATCGACCCATGTGGAGGCCTTGTTTTTATTGCAATATCATCGGGCTGTGTGGAGGCCAATATTTTCTTGCTTTGGGATTTTGAATGTGGATGAAGCTATTGTTTGATCCAAGTTTGGGGGGAAATTACATCCCTTCACCTTATGCCCCTCCATTATATTTTAATCCTTATAAGAATGAGTCTAATGTTTAACATGCATCATTTTATTATGGACTTGATCACTCATTTAATCCTCCTTATAACTATTACCCTCCCCCACTATTTTATGAAGTACCACCTCCATCACCTTACTCACTCGGATTTGAAGATAAAATGTTAGCTATACCTGACATGCATAATTCACAATATCAACTCATTTATTCTCATGCTAAAACCCTAGCTAGGCTAGAAGTTGAAGTTGAGCAAATTGCATGTACTCTTTATTGTCAAGAGGAAGAGGAAGAAGAGGCAAGTCAATGAATGACTAATCAAATTGAGAAAACATGATAATAAAGGAGGAAGTGGCAAGTGAACCTATAGCTAATCCAATAGAGAACAATATGATTAATGAGGAATATTCTTGTTTTGATCATGATTTTATTCCAGCCATTGTTACTTTAGAGAGTGAGGAGACGTTAACCACTGTAGAGGTAGGAGAGGAAGAAAAGGAGGAACTTGTAAAAAAGAGCCTTCCTTCTATTATCTCCAAAGACTCTCTCGAGATTTGCCTTTTTGAAATGTATAAAATATGTGGTTTCGACCTTGAAAGCTTCAGAAATGAAGTAAACTTTCTAATGGACTTCTTAGGTAACTTGGAAAGTAAGGAGATGAAGATCATTAAGGAAAAGAAAAGGGATGGAAAGAGTGCATTTCCTATTAACCTTACCTTGCCAAGTGTAAGGCCGCTCATCATTGATTTTATTTTTAAAACTATGGATGAAAGGAAATAAATTACATCTTTCATAATTTCTTTTCAAGTCATTCTTTTGGGGGATGTTTATATTGTTGTGAAAGATGATCCATTTGGGAAATTAGACAAATGGATCAATGATGATGCCTCATATCCGGTCTTTAATTCTTTTGACTAGTAGGTCGCCCCACCATCTTGCTAGAGACGTTAAACACTAGTTTTTTGTAGAGTTTTCTGAATCTAGCTCTCCCCTATTTCTTTTTATTTTTATTCTTGCATTGTCTAGATAGTTTCATTGATGATCTATTGCACTTCATGACAAATTTCATGCATTTTGGGTTTTGAAAAAATAATTTTGCCTTAGAAAATGTTCCAAAAAAATTTCAGCATTTTGATTCTACACAGACCTTCTCGATCGATCGAAACCCCCTTTTGATCGATGGAATCCCCCTTTCGATCGATCAAAGTTTGCAGGCCCCCCATTTTGCCTTGAAAACAACTCTCAGGATCTTGAATTTTTGATCGATCGCCTAAATTCATGATCGATCGAAGCTTGAAAATAAATAAATAAATAAAAAATCTTTGCATCCTTTATTTCCTTGCATTTTCATTCTTTGTATGTTTATTTGTTTATTTTATTTGTGTGTATATACATACTTGTTATTTTATTTTTCTTTTGTTACTTTACATGCTTTCATAAAAATATATATATAAACTTTTCACCATTGTGCCCTTATGTGTTGTTTTCCTACTTCCATGTTTTATCTAGGGCTTGATCTCATATCTCTCTTTCATCTTGTGCCATATTCCTTAGATTGCATGCCTTAGTTATTCTTATCCCATTTGATATTTTATGTGAGTTTGCTAGTAGGTTGTTGATTCCAAGTTTGGGGGAGACGTCTTTCAAATTGGATCATTACTGGGCTTCATGTTTTTGCCACCACTGTATATTCTTTCCATTTTTTCTGTTGTTCTCATTGCATATTGAGGAAAATGTGTGGTTTAAGTTTGTGGGTAAGGTGACTTTGATGCATTCTACTTAAATTTGAGACTTAATTGCATGATTAAGATTTGGGATCCATTTTAGTAATGATTTTGATCTTTTGAGCCATATGTTCCTTAGAATTTAAAAATTGCTTAACTTGAGAGTTCAATACTCCTTATATGCCTCTTGGATGTCATTTTGGAGGAAATTCTTCAAAAGTTTGATTTCAAACTTGCTTTGGTGGTCCACATCATCTTAATCTTGTGATTGTTTTGAGATTCACTCTAGAGTTCTACACTAGCATAGGCGCACACTAGCACTCATTTGTGGGGTACATGCTAGGTTGATTATTGATTTGGTTATATCCCAATAGAGCTAGTAGTGCTTTGGAAGCTTTCATTCTTGACAAAGGTGGATAACAAACTCTTTCACTAAATAGCTAGGATTCTAGCCTCATCAAGAATTGAATTTCTTGCGCCGAAATGTGGAAGGCCCAAACTTTAGGTCTAAAAAAATAAAAAATAAAAAAGAAAGAAAGTGAGGACTTCTTACCAAAGGTGAGGAGTGAGAAATGATTAGATGGAGATTGTTTCGATTTGTAGCATAGTTAATTTGAGCTTGTAAGTCCTTAGGGGTGTCTCAACATCTAATGCCCTAAAGCCATCTGGTTTGGGAGTTATTTACCTAATGCTCACCTCATGAATCTTTTAGAAAGCTTAAGAGATCACTACATTGCACTATGCTTCCATCTTTGATCCCATGAAAAAAAAAAAAAATTTGAGTGAAAAGAATAATTGCACCTAGTCAAATAAATCTTAATAAAATGTTCAATCTTTGTTTTAATGATCGGTACTAGATTTGTGTGCTAGCTTGAGGCCAATTGTGACCATTTCATAAGTTGGCTAAGATAGCAACATATTCGATACCGGTTCAATTAAAAAGGATTACAGAGTTGTTTTGATTTGTATGATCATCTTGCTTGATGTGTGGAGGACCATACTTGCTTGCTTGTAGTTGAAATTTTAGAGAATTATTTAGAGATGGTTGAAAAATTACATACTTAAAGTAATTTTCTCCCAATGCTTGTTTAGAATGTTGGTGCCTCTTTAGTGAGAAAGAACTTAATGTTTGTAGGTATCATTTCTGGAAACCCTCACGAGATTTCACTCGTCTACTAGGGTAACCTAGGGGTTTAAAAGTCTTGTTGTATATGTAAAATGCAATCGTATTCCCTACGAAAGTAACATTATCCTTTTATTAGTTTCTAGTTTATAGTTATATAGTTGTTTATTTCTTTGTGATAAATGCTCAAATGTTGCACATTTTAGCCCTAAACTAGGGTATTTTAGTCCTTTCATCTATCTTTATTTTCCTATTTTAGTATTAATTTATGTTTTTGTCGATTTCAGGTTAATGAGGTTCAAATGGGCTAATTTCGGTTCATTAAAGCCTTTTTGGAGTCAAACTGAGTCATGGTGAGAAACTGGAGCAAAAGGAGGCTGAAGCTGAAAATTTCATGTTTGATAGTTCTATGTTGGATCGATCGATGGTTCTAGTGTGGATCAATCTAACCTGAGCTTGGATCGATTGATGGTTCCACCTTGGATCGATCAAACCTAAACTTGGATCGATCGATGGTTCCTGCTTGATGTATGATCGATCACACTATTGGTTGGATCAATCAAACTATTCAAAGAAGCTATAAAAAAACAAATCTAAAGCTCATTTAAACCCAACTTGGGCTGTACTTCAAAGGGGAGATCCTTAGGCCAAGTTCTGACCTGTTCTGGGCTGAAAAAGCCTTGTATAAATGAGGGATTGAACCATTTTTGTAGAAAAATTCATATTTTTACATTGTAATTTTGATATTGTTGTAGTTTATCTCTCTAGAAAGGTTAGAGATTAGGATTAGAAGAAAGAAAAGAGTGGAGGCACCAAGAATACCAAGAACATCTACACACTCTCTCTCTAAAGTGCTTCAAAGAAGAAGAAGATGATGATGATGCCATGCTTGGAGGACGACCTTGTTGACACCTTAACCACCTCTACCACCGTGGGCTAGATCTTCACTTAGGGCTTAGATGAGCCCTAAGTCTTATATAATATAAACCCTTGTATTTATATTTTTAGGGATTTATTTATATATCTTTGTGATTAGTGGTTAGCCTTATGATTGTTGATTTAATTCTTCTTACTAATTCTCTATTTTAATTACACGTTGTCTTATGTGTGATTATTTGGGAATTGATCTCTACACTAGATTCTCTATGTTGGTTGCATGTCTATGTGTGATTAATTAAGGATTTAGTGATGGCTAAGCATGGTTTTCATTGAATGGGTTTGTAAATTAATTTGATGGGTTATTCTACAATTTAATTCATATTTGTAGGTAGGTAGACAATCTATTCTTGATTTGATACTCTACACTTATTATTGTAAATTCCATGATTCTCTATATTGATGTGTGCTCTCATTAGAAGCATTTGTTAACTAATTGATGGATTATACCTTTGACTTGGTGGATTGTTTTATACTTAGTTTAATTGTTGGTTAGGTAGACAATTCACACTTGCATTAGATAGTTCACACTATTACATGCAAATTATGTTTATGTTTGTGGCCATATCTCAATTGCAACAATGTATTTCCCTGTAATGGAAAGCAAGTAGTTAATTATATGAGCTTTATGGTGATTCCAACACCCTAAGACCTCTCTTCATATCTCATAAATCTCAATCTCTCAGTAGTTTACTTTACTTGCATTTTAATTAATTCCATCTTAGTGTAATCAACCAACTCAACCCTTCTTTGTAATCAATTGATACATTAGAGTTGAAATTAAATTCCAACATGTATAATCTCTTAGGACGATCCTTTCTCACTCATATACATAGTATAGGTGTTAAACAATTTATAAATTTAAAGTATGATGTCCACTTGATACTAATTTCCAAACTCAAGGTGTTGTACATTATTTTGTGCACGCACTCAGGTCATATCATAATTTTGGCACCATTGCCGGGGATTAATGGTTTTTTTAGAGTTAGACTAGACAATAGTGCTAATGTGATTACTTGTGACCGCCCTAGTTTTTAAGCCAGTACATCCTATGATGAACCGAACATAGATCCGATGACAAATCTAGAATGCTAAAGAAAAAGATAAAAAAAAAAAATAGTCTCTAGAGATACAACACATCTTTAAGACACCAATGTGACCCTCAATGAAGTCACAGAACCCAAAGAAAATGAATACAGAAGCGACGTTTCAAAAACGGACAAGAATGAACCTATGGGCAAAATGGTCATTTAAAAAGATGAAAGTGGGTATTATTGAGCACACCATTGGGAAGACAACGAAAAATTAATGAACTTAAACTCAAGAATCACTTGATTCGGAGTCCGAACGAAGAAGATATGGCTAACGGAAGAAAAAGGGGCAAAAAAGTCAAAATAGTCAACCCAAGACCATCTAACCGGTTAGGAGACTTTCCTAACCGGTTAGGAGACTTTCCTAACCGTTAGGAGGCAAAAACAGAGGTCACGTACTCTGCCCAAGCACGCATAACTGGTTATGAGATCCACCACCCATACAATTGTACTACAATTCAACAAAAACCTGATAGCACGGGTTTTTTTGGAAAAAAAATGGGTTTTTGAGGGCCAAGATGACATTTTTTGGAAAAACACAAAGAAGAAACCCCCCTCAAAACTGAGTTTTCTACTTGACAACATCAAAGAAAATGACAAAAAAAAAATTGATTGTGAAATGCCCAGAATGCCCCTCCATAAAATTAGGTCATAAGGGTCAAAAAGCTACTAAAATGCAAAACTGAAAACTGAACTTTGCGAGGGATTTTTGGTACCAAGACAACATTTTATGGAAAAATATGAAGAAGAAACCCCCCCTAAAATCACATTTTCTAAGTGACCATGTCAAGGTCGAAATTTATTTCCTGAAGGAAAACCCCAAAATGCCCTAAAATCGTATTATGCAATAAAAATGCAAAATGAGCCAATATGAGGCTCAAATCACCAAGGATGAGGTTTTTCTATCATGCACGCAAATGTAACTTACCTATTAGGATGCGCTACATTGGTCTACAACTTAAAAATACCGCCGATGCAAAATACGACCCCTCGACGGCCAAAATAACAAAAATGAAGCTTGGAATGAAAACTTGGAACTCAAAATTATGAAATGGTTTCAAAATACCATTTATCCCTTGACCACACTTCATACATGATCAATGAGACTTTATGAAAGAGAAAGAATAGAATTCCCACACCCGATGCAAGCATGGTGAACCAAAGACTTGGCATTTTTTAATATTTTCATAATATTCCATAAATTTAAAAGTCGTATAGGATACAAAATATATGTCATTGACCTCCGACCTCATCACATACATGTCAAATATATTAAAAAAGGTGCACTTATGTACACTTTACATATATGGAATCAAAGATACAAGTTTCGATATATAAGGCTACAAAATGACATTTCATGCTATAATTTGCATGAAATGGGAACTTAAAAGCTGCAAGCCATCCAAGGAATGATGAGCATCATGAACCAACTCTTCATACCAAAAAAATTTCCCCGGTAACTTTGGGGTGAGTAACATAAAGCTACTCATAAGAAATGAGCATGCTTCAACCTAGTATTTTACAATTATATCACCTTAAGTTGAAACAAGTCAAAGGGGCTCATGCCACCTAACATCTATGTCAAGATGAGACTCAGGGAACATCCCAAGCTACCTTAGATCATTTCTAGCATAAATCACCTCATTCATGCAATTCAATAACATAGAAGCATGTTAAACAAAATAACAAGATATAGATTCTCAAAGCCATTAACTTAAAATCTAAAACACGAAAACAACTATAGTGGATCATGCCACCTAACGTCGATATTCTAAATGAATCTATAGGATCATTCCTAAGCTATATTAGAACATCAAGACACAAATCACCGCATCGATGCCATTAACAAACATTAGAACCTCCAATACAACGTATAAAGTATGATTTCTCAAAGTAAACATCTTGAAACTCAAAATGGGAAATCAAATAAGGAACAAGAAGTTAGGATATCATTTAGTTATCAACTTGAAATGAAATATGAAATCAAACAAGGTGGATACTCGGACATCACGCCGGATCAGACCGATAGTATAGTTACATTAGGGTTACTAGCCCATGGATAACCTCCCTATGTGCGCACTAGACTGTAGGAGGACAATCCCCCATACTAGAACCTTGTCCTAGCCATAGTCAAATAATGACATCCCCAAGTTTCCAAATCAACAAGTTGTACAACAACTTATACATCAACATGTATATATAAAATAATCAACTATCTACCACGCACCACCAAATTTGGAAGCTCACACAATACATGCTTCAAGTCCACAACTACTATGGCATGATAAATGTCGAATCTTGAGTGTGTGATTCGTTACACGCTATGACAATATCATTTAATATTGAGAACATAAACTCATGAATCTAATGCAAGTCCAAAATCATGATTTAAACATACAACCAACGTCAAATACATGATTAAATCATTAATGCAATAGAAACGGAAATTTATTAAATACACTAATTAATTTCCCTAGATTTCAAATCTCAACCAAATAATCCCTAATCAACATTTGTTAAATAACTTAGCATGGTCATTACAAAAATCAAGTTAACAACATAATTAAGCCAACGGAACCATTAAATAGATTTTAATTAATTGTTTTAATTAAAATCTCTAGAATTTTAAACTCATACAAATGCTCTCAAATTAACATGGGTTAGAAAACATGCCAAGGCCTATTGTAATATCGCATTACAAGTTTATTTCATGCAAGTTACAATCATGTGAATTAAACTTTCACAAAAGAAAAATATTAATTAAAAGTTGCAATCCTTATTCAAATAATCACAATTTAATATATGTCAACAACTATATGAAGGCCTAAATTTCTAGCATGCCACAATTTAATCCTAAGTTGAATATCACCATGAGAATTAAATCTTAAACATATAAAATAATAAAACTAAATACTATATTATGAACAAAAGCATGCATACAAGTTGTATAAGCATTAATAGCATGCAAGACAACGAAAATATAAACTATAACATCCCTTACCTCAAATTGAGATGAAATCTCAAATCCCCACCGAAAGAAAAATGCTCTAAATCCAACAATACTCCTAGGTTATGTCGCGGACAACATGGTGATCATAAAACTCCAAAGAGGACTTACCAAAATCTTAACTTGGCCTCAAACCTGAACTTAAAAATATCCGAAAATGGGTTCTACTAAGGGGGAAAGATGTGCGTCGTCAAGACAAACATAAAACACGAAGGCACCACGAATTTTCAACAAAGGGAAGAAGTCCAAAAGAAAAGAGAGAAGGTGGCAGCCCCATGGGCTTCCATGGCTGTCGGCCAAGAGGGAGGAATAAGATGGAAATAATGATTTTTCACTTTAAAACATTATATTTATAGTAAAAACCTAAAAGTGCCCCGAAAGGGCCCCGCCGAGTCCAGAAAAGTGAGATTTGAGCATACGCGCTCAAACAGTGAAACTCCATGAACAAAAAAGAACCTAAATGAGAAAATATGAACAACGGAAGAAACAACGTCAAAAACCGTTTCCCGAGCAGAAAGATATGTCCCAAACAAGTTCGGCGGCAACTTAGGCTAGAAACCCTGAAACTAGGGAAAAATAAGCAGAAGGAAATTCTAATAGTACACGACTAGATGAAAAGTGAAAATGAATCCCGTACGATGATCCAAGCTTAAAATAAAGCATTTTTACAATAACTTTCATTAATTGCACAATAACCCCTGCAAAAAGTGATAACTGCACTAACAACCTAGGATGAAAATATCTTCCAAAAATATTTTTTTAGAAACTGCTGAAATATAATATCTTCAAAATATATTTATGAAAAACACCCCAAGAAAAGAAAAAGTTTTCAAAGAACCTTGCATCCATGCCCCTATGGACACAGGGAGCAACTACAGTACTTTTCTACAAAAGTAAAGATACGTATTTCATGGAAACCACTTAGAATGAAGGTACGTGAAGTAAGAAATCAACTCCGAGCACAAAAAGTGAGACTATATCAACAAGTGACAAATGGGGAAAAGACAAAATAGGGAAAAGGACGAAAAGTGAATAGTGTCTAGAAAAATGAAAATGTGGAAATGACTCAGTCCCTAAAAGAAGTTGTCAATCCAAAGGAAAGAGTCTCAGAAACCATTTTTGAGCACTCGAGACAATACTAAGTGAGGAGAAACTGAACATAGAAGAAAAAAGGTAACATAAAAAATTTATTCGTAAAATTTGAGGAAAAAGGAAAGGAAGAAAAATAACTGGGTCATTACAACCTTCCCACCTTAAAGGGATTTTGTCCCCGAAATCCAGCCCCATCAAAACAAAAGACGAAACTAAAATAACTAAAAAGTACATCTGCAAGTATCCCACACAATATGCTACAAAAGCAATCCCAAAATTGAAGGAGAATCCATAAACTAATGTCATTTGCACTACGTGCTCATGACTACCACTCTTAAATGAATGTTGACCACACAGCCACACGACAAGTCGAAACTTACACACGGAACCCAAGGTCAAAGAAAGGAGCAGAAGACAACAACCGTAAGTATCTCTCCTAACGAACCATCATACCGATCTAAAAACAACCACCAAAAGAACACTAAGATAGTCACATATCAAATCAAGGTACTGAACAAAGACAACGTGGTAGTACGAATAGCGACTAGAACCCACCCACGATGTACTCAAATATATGGTAGCAATGACAGTGTCTAGTGCCCTCCTACACTTACTCGTTACTAAGGTAGCATCGACGACAACTAGCACCCGCTCACAACACACAACTTGTACGGTAGCATGACAGCATAAGGCACTAGTTCATAACCTGCCCCCACTAGGTCTGCCCATGAAATCTCTCGATACATATGACATCAATATCGGAAAAGATCATTACCAAAAGCACTACGGAAACCAGGCATCTTGTGAGAGTTGGGATAGCTAATCCCAAAACTCTAACAACAATGTCATAGGCACCGCTACACTGAAGGCCTTAAATCCTCGGTGCAAGTAGAGCCAGCAATGTACTCCTACATTGCAACACACCCTTATCAACGACCTTAGTCATGAATCCCAAGCCTAACCAGCAAAATACATCTCCAAAATCCCAGATATCATCGTGAAACAGACCAATTACTAGACTACTCATCATAATTAAACATCGGATCAAAATCTCTATCGTGGATAACTAAATCCTCGAAAAACAAGTCCATCACGTGGTACACACATCAAAATCCCGACAACCAAGGTCACAAAACGAATCTCCCGAAACTATGCTTGGTAACACCAAGCTATATCAAAATTTCCCAATTTCAATCCATAAACAATCACTGGAATTATGATTCCTCAAAACTACGCCTAGCCATAACTAGGTTGAGAAAACTCCATAAACAAGGCATATCCAACAGCGATCCCCTAAAACCTCTCCTAAGAGTCACCCACATCCTGGTCTCCTGAACCAAAGCAAGTCTCCAAATGACATCCTTAAATAGTGTCATGCTCACACAATAAATCAAACAAATCCTCAATGATATGGACATAAGTCCCCGTAAAATGATCTCACATCAATCCACTCACTCTGAGCACAACAACATCCATCAACAACCACAGCAAAACTCCCTAAGGGAAGACACAAAAGATAGGAACCAACAGTCCTCAAAAGGATAACACCACCACTCTATCTCTAAAAAGAAAGACAACAAGGTCAAAAAGTTTACCCCCTAAATGGAAGTAAGTTGACCAAAATCCATCAAATCCTCACCAAGGACTCAAGACAATAATGGTGATCCTCACAGACCGACCAACCCCAAAATCGTGCGCAAGGCGACGAAAAGAAGAGGTTCACTCCTTATGAAGTTCCTAACACGAACCAAGAAAATAAAGAGAAACCCTATTCTCGCACAAATTTAAACACGACAAACACGAGAAGGGAACAAAAAGGGAAAACTAAACAAGGAAGTCATACAAATAACAAGGATATGCAAGTACTAAGTAAGTAAATCTACTCATATTGACAAAATCAAGGGTACATGCAGCACGTCTCCACGTAAGCACAAAATCATGTCACTAAAGCACAGTAACTACAGGGCATCTCTAAGCATATAAATAGGGCATACTAATATCACACAACAAGAAGACAAATATGGATACACTTCCACCTACTCATGCATTGTAATATCATAAATCATACTACTAACATGGTAGTAAACGAAAGTACAGAAAATAAAATAATGCAACAATAAACCCTATGGACATTGTGTCCTAGAGTCTCTAGGTAAAAAGAAGACCAGTCCTAGCCATAAACTGACTCCAAAACCAATGCGACAACAACTCGTCTCAAAACAAACGTGAGCCCTCACCACAATGGTAAGACACCTACAATCCATTTCCGAATCTAAAGGTGACACTACGAGTGACACTAATAATGCAATGCTCCCACTAACCTGAAACATCGATCAATCAACTCGACTACAAAAGCGTCAACACGCAAGGAGAGCTCAAACGAAATGGCCACTCTCCCCATGCAATCGGACTACTGAATCAATCTCAAGTATTATCCCTAAAATGACCATCAATCACTGGCCAAAAGGACTACACCTATCGGAACAAAACCAACGTTGATTCCATCCGAACTACACTCGTAGCTAGCCAGTACGGTCGCATAACAGTGCTATGCACCCGCCCACAAATGTACACACCCTCAAAAATTGCAATCTCAAATGAACCTTCCTAAACAAACAAGGAGCCTATAAGGTCTATAACCTTATCATGGCCCAAAACCAAGAAATCTAGCACTATGGCTACACCTAATGGCTCACCTCACGAGAGTCCAAATAAAAGGTGATCCCCCCACCTATCCAAAGGCAACGCTAGGTCAATAACGACCTAACCTACCATAAACCAACTGACAAATACCAACAACATCAAGAAGGGTGCCTAAACAAAATAAGACACACCAACCATCGTGCTAAGTACTAACTCACCAAACAACCAAACCTCAACTCCAGTGTCCTACGACTAACCCCAAGTCATGCCAAATATGCAAAACAATCAAGCATATACAAATCAAATCCAGCATACATCATATGTCATGCTCCTTACAACATAATTAAATGATGTTAAACAAACGGCATACCACATCTAGCATGTAAGCACGAAGATATGTCATAATACCAAGCGTGTTATCAAGAAACACGTAAATATGTTATACTACCGAAACATGTTAACAAATAGCATATACACACGTATAACATAGCAAAAAAAATGTGATATACACCCCATTATCCCGAGGTATTCAAACTTGGGAGCTCTGATACCACCTATGACGGCCTTGGTTTTTAGGTCAGTGCATCTTGTGATGAACCGAATGTAAATCCGATGACGAATCCAGAATGTGAAAGGAAAGGATAAAACAATGGTCTCTAGAGATGTAACACATCTCTAAGACACCAATGTGACCCTCAATGAGGTCACAGAAACCAAAGAAAACGGATGTGGAAGCGACGTTTCAAAAATAGACAAGAATGAACCTAGGGGTAAAATGGTCATTTTAAATATGAAAGTGAGTACTATCAAGGACACCATTAGGAAGACAATGAAAAATTAATAAACTTAGACTCAAGAATCACTTTATTCGGAGTCCGGATGAAGAAGATATGGCTAACGGAAGAAAAAGGGGCAAAAATGTCAAAATAGTCAACCCAAGACTATCTAACCAGTTAAGAGACTTTCCTAACCGGTTAGGAGGCAAAAATAGAGGTTACGTATTCTACCCAAGCACACATAACCGGTTACGAGATCCACCATCCGTACACTTGACCCGTACATTCGTACTATAATTGAACAAAAACCTGACAATAGGGGTTTTTAGGGAAAAAATGGGTTTTTGAGGGCCAAGATGACATTTTTTTGGAAAAACACAAAGAAGAAACCCCCCTCAAAATTGAGTTTTATACTCGACATTGTGAAATAAAATGAAAAAAACTCACTGTGAAATGCCCAGAATGCCCCTCCATAAAATCAGGTCATGAGGGTCAAAAAGCTGCTAAAATGCAAAACTGAAAGCTGAACTTCGCTAGGGATTTCCAGTACCAAGACTACATTTTTTAGAAAAACACGAAGAAGAAACCCCCCCCCCCCCCTTAAAATCACATTTTCTAAGTAACCATGTCAAGCTCGGAATTTATTTCCTGAAGGAAAACCCCAAAATGCCCTAAAGTCAAATTACGCAATAAAAATGCAAAATGAGCCCATAGGAAGCTCAAATCACCAAGGATGAGAATGAGGTTTTTCTTGAAAACGATCATGCACGCAAACGTAAATTACCTATTAGGATGCGCTACAATGGTCCATAGCTTAAAAATATCGCCGATGCAAAATACGACCCCTCGACGGCCAAAATGACAAAAATAAAGCTTGGAATGAAGACATGGAACTCAAAATTATGAAATGGTTTCAAAATACCATTTGGCCCTTGACCACACATCATACATGATCAATGAGACCCTATGAAAGAGAAATAATGGAATTCTCACTCCCGATGCAAGCATGGTGAAGCAAAGACTTGGCATTTTTCAATATTTTCATAATATTCCATGAATTTAAAAATCATATAGGATACAAAATACATGTCATTGGCCTCCGACCTCATCACATACATGTCAAATACATTACAAAAGGTGCACTTATATACACTTTACATATATGGAATCAAAGATACAAGTTTTGATATACAAGGCTACAAAATGACATTTCATGCTAACATTTGTATGAAATGGGAACTTAAAAGCTAGAAGTCATCTAAGGAATGATGAGCATCACGAACCAAGTCTTCGTACCAGAAAAATATCCCCTGTAACTTTGGGGTGAGTAACATAAAGTTACTCATAGGAAATGAGCATGCATCGACCTAGTATTTTACAATTATATCACTTTAAGGTTAAACAAGTCTAAGGGGCACATGCCACCTAACGTCTATGTCAAGATGAGACTCTGGGAGCATCATAAGCTACCTTAGATCATTTCTAGCATAAATCACCTCATTCATGCAATTTAACAACATAGAAGCATGTTAAACGAAACAACAAGATATAGATTCTCAAAGCCATCAACTTGAAATATAAAACACGAAAACAACTAGAGTGGATCATGCCACCTAACATCTATGTTCCAAATGAATCTATAGGATCATTCCTAAGCTACATTAGAACATCAAAACACAAATCACCACATCGGTGCCATTAACCAACATTGGAACCTCCAATACAACGTATAAAGCATGATTTCTCAAAATAAACATCTTGAAACTCAAAATGGGAAATCAAATAAGGAATAACAAGTTACGATATCATTTAGTTATCAACTTGAAATGAAATGTGAAATCAAAAAAGGTGGATACTCAGACATCACGCTGGATCAGACCGGCAACATAGTTACTTTAGGGTTACTAGCCCATGGGTAACCTCCTTATATGCACACTAGACTGTAGGAGGACAATCCCCCGTACTAGAACCATGTCCTAGCCGTAGTCAAACAACGACATCCCCAAGTTTCCAATATCAACAAGTTATGCAATAACTTATATATCAACATGTATATACAAAATAATTAACTTTCTACCATGCACCACCAAATTTGGAAACTCACACAATACATGCTTTAAGTCCATAACTACTATGGCATGACAAATGTCGAATCTTCAGTGTGCGATTCGTTACACACTATGGCAATATCATTCAATATTGAGAACATAAACTCATGAATCTAATGCAAGTCCAAAATTATGATTTAAACATACAACCAATGTCAAATACATTATTAAATCCTTAATGCAATAGAAACGAAAATTTATTAAATAAACTAATTAATTTCCCAAGGTTTCAAATCTCAACAAAATAGTCCCTAATCAACATATGTTAAACAACTTAGCATGGTCATTACAAAAGTCAAGTTAACAACTTAATTAAGCCAATGGAACCATTAAATAGATTTTAATTAATTCTTTTAATTAAAATCTCTGGATTTTTAAACTCATCCAAATGCTCTCAAATTAACATGGTTTAGAGAACATGCCAAGGCCTATTGTAATATCACATTATAAGTTTATTTCATGCAAGTTACAACCATGTGAATTAAACTTTCACAAAAGAAAAATATTAATTAAAAGTTGCAATCCTTATTCAAATAATCACAATTTAATATATGTCAACAACTATACCAAGGTCTAAATTTCGAGCACGCCACAATTTAATTCTAAGTTGAATATCATCATGAGAATTAAATCTTAAATATAGAAAATAATTAAATTAAATTTTAGATTATGAACAAAAGCATGCATACAAGTTGTATAACCGTCAATAGCATGCAAGACAACAAAAATATAAACTATAACATCCCCTATCTCAATTTGAGATGAAATCTCAAATCCCCACCGAAAGAAAAATGCTCCGAATTCGACGATACTCCTAGGTTATATCGGGGACAACATGGTGATCATAAAACTCAAAAGAGGATATACCAAAATCCTAACTTGGCCTCAAACCCGAACTCAAAAAATGGCTAAAAACGGATTCTAATAAGGGAGAAAGATGCGCGTAGTCAAGACAAACAGAAAAAACACCACGACTTTTTAACAAAGGGAAGAAGTCCAAAAGACGAGAGAGAAGGTGGCATCCCCATGGGCTTCCATAGCTGCCGGCCAAGAGGGAGGAAGAAAATGGAAATAGTGATTTTTCACTTTAAGACATTCTATTTATAGTAAAAACCCTAAAAGTGTCCTAAAAGGGCCCCGCCGGGTCCAGAAAAGTGGGATTTGAGCAGACGCACTCAAATAGTGAAACTCTGTGAATAACAAAGAACCTAAATGAGAAAATATGTACAACGGAAGAAACAGTGTCAAAAACCGATTCACGAGCAGAAAGATATGCCCCGAACAAGTTCGACCGCAATTAGAGCCAGAAACCCTGAAACTGGGGAAAAATAACTAGAAAGAAATTCAAAGCGTACACGACTAGACAAAAAGTGAAAATGAATCCCATACGACGATCTAGGCTTAAAACGAGGCATTTTTGCAATAACTTTCATTAATTGCACAATGCCCCTGCAAAAAGTGATAACTGCACTAATGACATAGAATGAAAATATCTTCCAAAAATATTTTCTTAAAAACCCCTGAAATAAAATATGTTTAAAAGATATTTATAAAAAATACCCCAAGAAAAGAAAAAGTTTTCAAAGAACAATGCATCCATGCCCCTATGGACATTGGGAGCAACCAGAGTACTTTTCTACAAAAGTAAAGATACATATTTCATGGAAAACACTTAGAATGAAGTTACGTGAAGTTAGAAATCAGCTTCGAGCACAAAAAGTGAGACTATGTCAACAAGTGACAAACGGGGAAAAGACAAAATAAGGAAAAGGACTAAAAGTGAATAGTGTCCAAAAAAATGAAAATATGGGAGTGACTCTGTCCCTAAAGGAAGTTGTCAATCCAAAGGAAAGAGTCTCAGAAACCATTTCTGAGCACTCGAGATGATACCGAGTGATGAGAAACCGAACACAGAAGAGAAAGGATAACGGAAAAAATTATCCATAAAATTTGAGGAAAAAGGAAAGGAAGAAAAATAACCAGGTCATTACAACCTTCCCACCTTAAAGGGATTTCATCCCCGAAATCCAGCCCTAACAAGACAAAATGCGAAACCAAGATAACTATAGAGTACATCTTCGAGTATCCCACACAACATGCTACAAATGCAATCACAAAATTGAAGGATAACCCACAAACCAATGTCATTTGCACTATGTGCTCATTACCACCACTCTCAAATGAATGATGACCACACGGCCACACGATAAGTAGAAACTTACACATGGAACCCAAGGTCAGACAAAGGAGCAGAAGACAACAACTGTAAGCATCTCTTCTGATGAACCATCATATCGATCCAAAAAAAACCACCAAAAGAACTCCAAGATAGTCACATATCAAATCAAGGTACTGAACAAAGACGATGTGGTAGTACGAATAGCGACCAAAACCTGCCCACGACGTACTCAAATATGTGGTAGCAATGACAGTACCTAGTGCCCGCCTACACTTACTCGTCAGTAAGGTAGCATTGACGACAACTAGCACCCGCTCACAACACATAACTTGTACGATAACATGATAGTATAAGGCACTAGTTCATAACCTGCCCCCACTAGGTCTACTAATGAACCTCTCGATACAAATGGCATTAATGTTGGAAAAGATCATTACCAAAAGTACAACAGAAACCATGTATCTTACGAGAGTTGGGGTAGCTAATCCCAAAACTTTGACAACAATGTTATAGGCACCGCTACACTAAAGGCCTTAAATCCTTAGTGCAAGTAGAGCCAGAAATGTACTTCTACATTGCAAAACACCCTTATTAACGACCTTAGTCATGAATCCCAAGCCTAACAAGCAAAACAGCATCTCCAAAATCCCAGATATCATCCTAAAATAGACTAATTACTAGACTACTCATCGTAATTAAACATCGGATCAAAATCTATATTGCTGATCACTAAATCGTCGAAAAATAAGTCCATCACGTGGCACACACATAAAAATCCCGACAAACAAGGTCACAAAATGAATCTCCCAAAACTGTGCTTGGCAACACCAAGCAAAATCAAAATTTCTCAATTTTAATCCATAAACAATCACTGGAACTACGATTCCTCAAAACTACGCCTAGCCATAACTAGGATGAGAAAACTCCATAAACAAGCCATATCTAACAGCGATCCCCTAAAACCTCTCCTAAGAGCCAACCACATCTAGGTTTCCTGAACCAAAGCAAGTCTCCAAAAGACATCCTTAAACAGTGTCAAGCTCACACAACAAATCAAACAAATCCTCAACGATATGGATATAATTCCACATAAAATGATCTCATATCAATCCACTCACTCTGAGCACAGCAACATCCGTCAATAACCATGGTAAAACTCCCCAAGGGAAGACACAAAAGAAAGGAACCAACAGTCCTAAGAAGGACAACACCACGACTTTATCTCTGAAAAGAAAGACAACAAGCTCAAAAATTTTACCCCCTAAATGGAAGTAAGTTGACTAAAATCCATCAAATCCTCACCAAGGACTCAAGACAATAATGGTGATCCTCACAGACCGACCAACCCCAAAATTGTGCACAAGGCGACGAAAAAAAGAGACTCACTCCTTATGAAGTCCCTAACACAAACCAAGAAAATAAAGAGAAACCCTATTCTCGCACTAATTTCAACACGATAAACACAAGATGGGAACAAAAAGGGAAAACTAAACATGGAAGTCATGTAAATAACAAGGAAATGCAACTACCAAGTAAGTAAATCTACTCACATTGATAAAATTAAGGGTACATACAGCACGTTTCCACGTAAGCACAAAATCATGTCACTAAAGCACAATAACAACATAGTATCTCTACGCATATAAATAAGGCATATTAATGTCACACAACAAGAAGACAAATGTGGATACACTTCCACCTACTCATGCATTGTAATATCATAAATCATAGTACTAACATGGTAGTAAACGAAACTGTAGAAAATAAAATTATGCAACATTGAACCCTATGGACATCATGTCCTAGAGTGTCTTGGTAAAAAGAAGGCTAGTCCTAGCCATAAACTGATTCCAAAACCAATGCGACAACAACTAATCTCAAAATAAACGTGAGCCCTCACCACAATGGTAAGACTCCTACAATACATTTCTGAATCTAAATGTGACACTACTAGTGAAACATCGATCAATCAACTCGACTACAAAAGCGTCATCACGCAAGGATAACTCAAACGAAATGGCCACTCTCGCCATACAATCTGACAACCAAATCAATCTCAAGAATCATCCCTAAAATAACAATCAATCACTGACCAAAAGCATTACGCCTATCGGAACAAAAACCAATGTTGATTCCATCCAAACTACGCTTGTAACTAGCCAGTACGGTAGCATAACAATGCTATGCACCCGCCCATGAAAATTGTAATCTTAAAGGAACCTTCCGAAACAAACAAGGAGCCTATAAGGTCCATAACCTCATCATGGCCCAAGACCAACAAATCCAGCACTACGGCTGCGCCTAATGGCTCATCTAACGAGAGCCCAAACAAAAGGTTATTCCCCACCTATCTAAAGCCAATGCTAGGTCAACAATGACCTAAACTACCATAAACCAACTGACAAATACCAACAACATCAAGAAGGGTGCCTAAATATAACTTGACACACCAACCATCACACTAAGTACTAACTCATCAAACAACTAAACCTCAACTCAAGTGTCCTACGACTAACCCTAAGTCATGCCAAATATGCAAAACAATCATGTATATACAAATCAAATCTAGCATATATCATTTGTCATGCTCCTTACAACAGGATTAAATCATGCTAAACAAATGGCATACCACATGCAGTACGTAAGCACGAAGACATGTCATAATACCAAGCGTGTTATCAAGAAATACGTAAACATGTTAACATACCAAAACATGTTAACAAATAGCATATACATACATAGAACATAACAACAGAAACGTAATATGCACCCAAAACCCGTCGTCCCGAGGTATTCAAACCTGGGAGCTCTGGTACCACCTATGACGACCCTATTTTTAGGTCAGTGCATCCTGTGATGAACCGAACATAGATCCAATGACGAATCCAGAATACGGAAGAAAAAAGATAAAACAACGGTCTCTAGAGATATAATACATCTCTAAGACACCAATGTTGATAAGCGCCGAATATTGCATATTCAAGCGCCGTTATTTACAATAGTGTAGTCCTTTAGTTGGTTGTATTGCATATATTAGTTTTATTTGCATGCTTTTGTCCATTTTCAGGTTGGTTCCCTAAAGGAAGTCAAAAGTGATGCTTCGATAAGTATTTGAAGATCAAAGTACGCCATTGCCAGGGACCGTCATTTTGGCCAAGTCAAGTGATACATGGAATCCATGACGCTCTTCGCACAATATTCTAGGAAGAAGAGTTTCACCATTGATGAGCGCTGAAAAGTGTGCATTTAAACCCCTTAAGCTTTGGTATTCTATGACCTTTATCTATCTTACTTTTCCATTTTAGACTAATTTCATGTTATTGCCCTTTTTAGGTGCTTATCCCCAAAATAAGCTAATTCTACCAAATAAGAGCTTAAAAGAAACTAACTCAAACTGGATGGAAGAAAGGAGCAAAGTGGAAGTAAATTGAAGTAAAGTATGGAAATCCAGTAGGTTTGATCGATCTCAAGAACACTTCGATCAATCGAAAGTTCATCGATCTAGACTCTCCAAGATGGATCCAAGCTCTTTGGTCCCTATATAAAGATCCCACAATGTTCAATCGATCCTATAATTCTCAAATCGATCGAAAAGATTCCATCTTATCCTGTTATACCACCCTACCTACCACTTTTGTCTCATTTCCCAAAATATCTTAGATTTGTCCTTATCCAAAAAGGCACCGCCATAGGAGGATCGATCCATCCAAAGTTTGATAAATCTCAGCCATGTTCGATCGATCACAGCACAGGTTTGATCGATCGAACCCTCTCAAATCCGAAAAAGAAATATGTCTCCAGCTCATAAAAGTTGTCTCAGTGTGCAATCATTGGAGGAGCCCTTGTGTACGAGCCTAGACTATTGGGTGTGACATTTGAACTACCTATATAAGGATTATGAGCCACTTTTACACATATGCTTAGATAGTCATAGTAGTTTTTGATAGTCTTAGATACAATTCTTAGAGAGGAAGAAAAGAGAAGAGGAGGCTAGAGACATTCTTGATATGTTTTCCATCTTTTCCAAGAAGAAGAACACTTCTACCATGGAGATAACCCTTGAGGGTTGGAGGACACCCTTCATGAGTGGCTAGGCATCCTCTTGGGGCTAAAGTTAGCCCTAAGCATGTTTTCTTTACCTTAATTTATGTATTTTTGAGGGGATTTGTGTTGTAATACATGTTTTGACATATTTATAAACATAGATCTTGTTTATTCAATGATTTGTGTGGTTTAAGTCTTCTAATTGATTATTTTATTTTATCCATATGTCTATGTATGCTAGGATAAATGTTCATGTGTTTTTCTCTATCTCATGTGTTGTTGATGCATGTCTATGTGTGTTGATGCTATAGATCTAGAGATTGTCAAGACATAGTACTTAATAGAATCCTCTTGTGGCTTATTTGATGGTTCATACTCATTTCTTAAAGGATTGTATGATAGCCCAAGTTTTTCAACCCGGTGCATCAGTGATGAACTGAAAGTTGATCCGATAACGGATCCGAAATGCGGAAGTAAAAGATGAAACCAAAGTCTTTAGAGGTATAAACCATCTCTAAGATACCAATGTGACCTTCAATGAAGCCACGAAGCTCAAAGAGGACGAAAGCGGAAACAAAGGTTAAAACGGCCAAAAATCGTGAACCAAGGGGCAAAATGGTCAACTCACAATTAAAGGAGAAATTTAAATCTAAACAAGTTAAACAAGGTGAAAACAACCTAATTTATTCATTTCATGACATTCCAAGAGATTCTAAGAACATTGGACAAAAATCCCACAAAATGCCCTATACCGGTCGAAGTAAAAACTGACACTACTTCACTAAAACAAAAATAACTCCCACTATGATTATAATCTGAGAATTAACTTAGTACCATTGGAAAGCTGACTCAAAATACATGAATTTAGGCTTAAGAATCACCCCATTTGGATTTAAAATGAAGAAGTTATGGTCATTTGAAGTCAGAACATCAGTGCTGAAACTGAACTGAAGAAGTTGGGTGAAAGGGGCCATTTTGGTCAACCGAAATAACCCATTAGATGATCAAAATGAACATGCTGAGAGTAAAAATCAAGTTTTTAAGGCTTGGTTGTTTTGGTAGACCGAAGTAACCCATCGGAAGACCGAAATAGGTCCAAACAGTGCAAAAGCCTACTGGAAATGAGTGATTACTATGCATTAACAACTCCAAAGGCTATTGGTCGACCTAAATGAAGTTTCAGATGACCGAAACAACTCAAAAAGCTCAGAATGAACCTGCTATGAACAAGATTTGATGAAGCTTCACCCAAGCTTCAAACCCCAACATGGATATCATCCAAAAACATGATTTTAAGCTGTATAAACATGCTAGCAAATGTACTTTGCATATTGAAATGTGATACAATGGCCCATGGCCCCATTACATGTCATTTACTCAAATTCACATGCTAAACTTCAAAATTAGGAAAGAATGCATTTCAAGAACAAAACTTGCAACTTAAATACATACACTTGAATCTTTAAGTTTGTGGCCCTTGGCCTCATGTCATACACATCAAATACATTGAAAGGAGTGTACTTATGTACACTTTACAAGATTAGAATAAAATATACATGTTTTTGACATATAAAGATACAATGGCATTTCAAGCCAATCCTCACCAAAATGAAAACCTTCAACTCCCCAAATCATCCAAGCATAATACAAATCTCAACTTTAATTCTTGTACCAGAAAAATGTCCCCACTACGTGGGTGAGTAACATAAAGTTACTTGTAGGAAATGAGCATGCATCGACCTACGTTTTACAATTTCATCACCTTAAGGTGAAACATGCTAAAGGGGCTCATGCTACCTATCGTCTATATCAAAATGAGACTCAGGGAGTATCCTATGCTACCCTAGATCAGTTCTAGCATCAATCACATCATTCATGCAATTTTAACAACATCGGAGCATGCTTACACAAAGCAACAAGATATAGATTTTCAAGGTAATCAACTTAAAATCTAAAATGCGAAATCAACTAAATATGGCAGTTTAGTATAATTAGAATATTTAATACCACACATCAAGACATAGATTCTCTAGACTATCAACTAGAAATCTAAAAGTGTGCAATCAACTAAATATAACAATTTGGTACAGATGTACTTAACAACATCAAATCGCCAATAGCCAAAACCACTAATCACAATATAAACATGATTGCAAACTTGGAATTGAATGTGAAAACAATTAGTAGAAGACTTGGACATTACGCTCGGAATTCTGCCGAGACCTCAAATGGTTATTCCAAGCACTAACCCGCTGGAAAGACCACCCTAGTGCGCACTATCTTAATTTGGGAGAACTCATACCTCCCACACTAAAGCCGAACTTTAGCCATGTCACATGTAACAACAATGTCCCAAGACTCCAAAATAAACCAAATAAGTTTACAACTTATACACAATTTATATAATTCACGAAATCACCTTCCATGCACAAGTAGGTTGAAACCACACAATCCATATCTTAGGATTCAAATTCTAAAATGACATACATAATGTCAACACAAAGTGTACAATTCATTACACAAGTCAACAATATATTCCATAAAGAAAACATGTTCTCATGAATATAAATATAACAACAAAGTTATCTAATGTTCGAAACACAATCAAGTGAATATACAATAAGTCCAAATCTATGATCTTAACATAGAAGCAACTTCTAAAACATGATCAAATCCATGGGTCAATAAGATATAATTTAATTAAATACAATTAATTAAATTCTCTAGATTTCAATTCACTTCTAAATGGCCTCAATTTAGTATATGTTAAAAGACATAACATGGTCATTACATATATTAATTCAAAAGCTTAATTAGGCCAATGTAACCATAAAATAGATTTTAATTAATTCTTTTAGTTAAAGTCTCTAGATTTTCATACTTATCCAAATGCTTTCAAATTAAAGTATGTTAAACAACATGCTACGACTTAATTTAAAAGCATATTACAACTTAATTTCATGCAAGGTACAACCATGATAATTAATCTTTCACAAAAGAAAAATAATAAATAAAAGTTGTAATTCTTTTCCAAATAATCCATACTTAATATATGTTAACAAACATATTAAAACTAGATTTCCTAGCATGCCACAATTCAAATCAAAGTTTTATATCATTATGAATTTTAAATCTTATAGAAAGAAATAAAAATTACTAACTTTCTAGATTTGATACAAGGCATACATATAAGTTGTATAATCTTGAGAAACACTCAATACAACACATACAAAACCCTAAAACATTTCCTACCTCAATTTGAGATGAAATCTCAATTCCCCACCAAAATGGAACGGCTCCAAATCTGACGAAACTTCTAGGTTTTGTCGGGGACAACACCGTGAACATAACCCCCATGAAAGCTACATCAAAATCACATCTTGACTTCAAACCCGAACTTGAAAAATGGTCAGAAATGGTTTCTAATAAAGGGGGAAGATAGAGCACGGCAAGGGGAACAATAAACACTAAGGCACTACACCTTTTCAACCAAGGGAAGTGATCGGAAAAAAAGAGAGAAGCATGGCAGCCATGGCTGCCATGAGATTCGACCAAGAGAGAGGGGAGAGAGAAAAATCTGATATTTTCTCTTAAGTGCTCCTATTTATAGAAAAACCCTAAAAGTGCCCCGAACGGGCCCGGCCGGGTCCGGAAAAGTCAAATTCGCGCAGACGCGTTCAAATGGCAAAACTCCGTGAACAAAAAAGATTCAAAATGAGTAAATATAAACAACGGAAGAAATAACGTTGAAAACTGAGTTCTGAACAGAAAGTTATACCCCAAACAAGTTTAGCGTTAATTGGGCCAGAAACCCTAAAACTGGAAAACATCGACCAGAAGGGAATTCTAAGAGTACACGACTAGACGAAAAGTGAAAATGAATCCCGTACGAGAATCTTGGCTCAAAACAAGGCATTTAGCAATAACTTTCATTAATTGCACAATAGTCCCTCTAAAAAGTGAAAACTGCACTTATGGCCTAAAATGAAAATATCTTCCAAAAGTATTTTCTTAAAAACCCCTGAAATAAAATATCTTCAAAAAATAATTACAAAAAACACCCCAAGAAAAGAAAAAGTTCCCAAAGAACTTTGCATCCATGCCTCTATGGACACGGGGAGCAACCAGAGTACTTTCTTACAAAAGTAAAGATACGTACTTCATGGAAACCATTCAAGATGAAGGTACGTGAAGTCAAAAACCAACTTCGAACACAATAAGTGTGGTTATGCCAACAAAGTGGCAAACGGGGAAAAGATAAAATAGGGAAAAAGATGAAATTAGGAAAAATAGTGTCGAAAAATGAAAAATGTGGAAATGACTCGGTCCTCAAAGGAAGTTGTCATTCCAAATAAAAGAGTCTAGGAAATCACTCCAGAGCATTCGAGATGACACTACGCAACGAGGAACTAAACTCAGAAAGGAAAAGATCGACAAAAAAAAAAAAAATCTGTGAAAATCTAAGAAAGGAAAAGGAATGAAAATGACCGGGTCATTATAACCTTCCCACCTTAAAGGGATTTCGTCCCCGAAATCCAGCCCCATCCAAAAAAAGGCGAAACTAGGATAACTATAGAGTACATCTCTGAGTATCCCACACAACACGTCACACCAGTGACCTCAAAGCTGAAAGGAACACACAAACTAGTGTCATCTGCAGCCACGTGCTCATGACAAGACAACCTCTCAAAGGAAAAGTGACTACATGGCCACACAACAAGTCTGAACTCACACACAAAACCCAAGGTCAGACAAAAGAATGGAAAACAACAACCGTAAGCATTCCTCCTAACGAACCTCCAAACCGATCCAAAAAACGACCACCAAAAGAACTCCAAGATAACCATATATCAAATCAAGGTACAGAAAAACGACAATGTGGCAGTACGAATAACAACCAGAACCCGCCCACGGCGTACTCAAATGTGTGGTAGCAGTGATAGTACCTAGTGCCCGCCCACACTTACTCGTCAGTAAGGTAGCATCGACGGCAACTAGCACTTGCCCATAACACACAACTTTGTACGGTAGCATAACAGTATAAGGCACTAGTTCATAACCTACCCCCCACTAGGTCTACCCATGAAACCTCTCGATACCAATGACATAAATGTCACAAACGATCATGGCCAAAGGTAATATGGGAACTAGGCATCTGTGAGAGTTGGAATATAGTCCAAAGACGTTCCGGACCATCCCGGCCAATCCTAAACTCTGACAACAATGTCATAGGCACCATTATGCTTAAGGCCCCAAATCCTCAATACAGCCAAACCAATATCTCTAATGTCTTAAGATGCTATTACCAACAACATCAATCGGGAATCTAAAGCCTGAGAAGCAAATCAAAACACCTAGAGATCAAAACGAACCTCATCACAAGACATTTCATCAAAAGTCCTACATATCTCCCAGAAATAGATCAACTACAAGGCCAATCACCATGATCAAACATCAGATCTACATCCCTATCATGGATAACTAAATCCTTATAATACAAGTCCACCAAGTGGCACACACATCAAAATGCCAACAACTAGGGTCACTAAATGAATCTCTCAAAACCGTGCTTGGCAACACCAAGCTAAATCAAAATCCCTCAACTTCAATCCAAGAACAATCACTGGAACAACAATTCCTCAAAACTACGCCTAGTTATAACTAGGACGAGAAAACTCCACAACAACCTATATCTAACAGTGATCCTCCAAAACTCTTCCTAAGTGTCAACCATATCAAGGCCTCCAAAATGGAAACAAGTCTCCAAAAGACATTCTCAAAAGAGCATCGAGCTCACCTCTTGAATCAAACAAATCCTCAATGGTATGAACATAAGTCCCCGTAAAATGATCCCACACCAATCAACTCACTCTGAGCACCACAACTCCGTTAACAACCACGGCAAAACTCCCCAAGGAAGACACAAAAGAAAGGGAACCACCAGTCCTAAAAAGGACCACACCATGACTTCATCTCTAAAACGAAAGATAACAAGGTCAAAAACTTCACCCCCTACATGGAAGTAAGTCGACCAAAATACATCAAATCCTCACCAAGGGCTTCAGACAACGATAGTGATCCTCACGGACCAACCAACCCCAAAACAGTGCACAACGCAACGAAGAGAAGAAACTCACTCCTTGTGAAGTCCTTTACACAAACCAAACACAAAACCATTGTGGAAACCCGCCTACACGCTACGTGCGACCGAGGGAAAATAAAAGGGAAAAACCAAACCTAGAAGTCATGCATATGACAAGGAATGCAATTACCAGAAAGAAAATGTACTCACATAGATAAAATCAAAGGTATATGCAACACGTCTCCACGTAAGCACAAAGCATGTCACAAAGGTACAGTAACAACAAGAAGGCAAATGTGGATACACCCCCACCTACTCATGCATTACAATAACATAAATCATACTACTAACATGGTAGTAAACAAAACTACAGAAGATAAAAATGATGCAACAATGAACCCTATTGACATCGCATCCTAGAGTGTCTAAGTAAAAGGAAAGACCAGTCCTAGCCATAAATTAACTCCAAAAGCCAAAGCGACAACAACATGTCTCAAATCAAATATGAGCCCTTACCATACTGGTAAGACTCTAACAATCCAACTCCGAATCTAAAGGTGACACTACAAGTGACTCTAACAATGCAATGTTATCTCTCTACCCGAAACATTAATCAATTAACTTGATCCCAAAAGCGTCATCACACAAGGAAAACTCCAAAGAAAATGGCAACTATGGCCATGTCAACAACAACCAAATCAATCATTACGACTGATCCCCAAAACAACCATCATCATCGTTGATCAAAAGGACAACGCCTATCAAAACGAAAACTAACCCTGATTTCATCTGAACTACACTTGTAGTTAGCTAGTACAGTAGCATGATAGTGCCATGCACCCACCCACAATGTACTTGCCCATGAAAAACGCAAGTTCCAGAAGAATCATCCCAAATAATTAAGGATCCTAAGAGGTCCATAACCTCATAATGGCCCAAAACCAACAAATCCAGCACTACGGCAATGCCAAATGACTCACCTCACGAGAGCCTAAACAAAAATGGTGACCACCACCTACCTCAAAACCAATGCTAGGTCGACAACAACCTATACTATCATGAAACTGAGACTACAATCACCATCAACCTCAACTCATACCCCAATGACCAATCCCGTCTCATGCCAAATATGTAACACCATTATGCATATACGAATCTAATCTCACATACATCATATGTCATGCTCTTTATGATAAATTTAAATCATGCTAACCAAACGGCATACTATATGTAGCACGTAAGCACATAAACATGTTATTAATCCAAAATATGTGATCATGAAGCACATAACATGTTATGCACCTAAAACCCGTCATCCTAAGGTTTTTAAACCTAAGAGCTCTGATACCACTTGTGACGGCCCAAGTTTTTCAACCCGGTGCGTTAGTGATTAACCGAAAGTTGATTAGATAACGGATCCGAAATACGGAAGGAAAAGATGAAACCAAAGTCTTTAGAGATATAAACCATCTCTAACATACCAATGTGACCTTCCATGAAGCCACGAAGCTCAAAGAGGACGAAAGCGGAAACAAAGGTCAAAACGGCCAAAAATCGTGAACCAAGGGGCAAAATGGTCAACCCATAATTAAAAGGAGAAATTTGACTCTAAAAAAGTAAAACAAGGTGAAAAGAACCTAATTTATTCATTTCATGACATTCCAAGAGGTTCTAAGAGCATTGGACAAGAATCCCACAAAATGCCCTATCCCGGTCGAAGTAAAAACTGACAATACTTCACTAAAACATGAATATCTCCCATTGTGATTGGAATCTAAGAATGGAATTGGTACCATTGGAAAGCTGACTCAATATCCATGAATTTAGGCTCAATAATCACCCCATTTGGATTTAAAATGAAGAAGTTATGGTCATTTGAAGTCAGAACATTAGTGCTGAAATTGAACTGAAGAAGTTGGGTGAAAGGGGCCATTTCGGTCGACTAAAATGAACATGCTGTGAGAAAAAATCAATTTTTTAAGGCTTGGTTGTTTTGGTAGACCGAAGTGACCCATCGGACGATCGAAATAGGTCCAAACAGTGCAAAAGCCTATTGGAAATGAGTGATTACTGTACATTAACAACTCCAAAGGCCATCGGTCGACCAAAATGAAGTTTCGGACAACCGAAACAACTCAAAAAGCTCAGAATGAACCTGCTATAAACAAGATTTGATGAAGCTTCACCCAAGCTTCAAACCCTAACATGGATATGATCCGAAAACATGATTTTAAGCTATATAAACATGCTAGTAAGTGTACTTTGCATATTGAAATATGATACATTGGCCCATGGCCTCATTACATGTCATTTACTCAAAATCACATGCCAAACTTCAAAGTTAGGAAAGAATACGTTTCAAGAACAAAACTTGCAACTTAAATACATACACTTGAATCTTTAAGTTTGTGGCCCTTGGCCTCATGTCATACACATTAAATACATTGAAAGGAGTGTACTTATTTACACTTTACATGATTAGAATCAAATATACATGTTTTTGACATATAAAGCTACAATGGCATTTCAAGCCAATCCTCACCAAAATGGAAACCTTCAACTCCCCAAGTCATCTAAGCATAATATGAATCTCAACTTTAATTCTTGTACCTGAAAAATGTCCCCACTATGTGGGTGAGTAACATAAAGTTACTCGTAGGAAATGAGCATGCATCGACCTACGTTTTACAATTTCATCACCTTAAGGTGAAACTTGCTAAAGGGGCTCATGCCACCTAACATCTATGTCAAAATGAGACACAGGGAGCATCCTAAGCTACCCTAGATTAGTTCTAGCATCAATCACCTCATTCATGCAATTTCAACAATATAGGAGCATCCTTACACAAAGTAACAAGATATAGATTTTCAAAGTAATCAACTTAAAATCTAAAATGCGAAATCAACTAAATATGGCAGTTTAGTATAATTAGAATATCTAATACAACACATCAAGACATAGATTCTCTAGACTATCAACTAGAAATCTAAAAGTGTGCAATCAACTAAATATAACAATTTAGTATAGATGTACTTAACAACATCAAATCGCCAATAGCCAAAACCACAAGTCACAATATAAACATGATTGCAAACTTGGAATTGAATGCGAAAACAATTAGGGGAAGACTTGGACATCACGCTCGGAATTCTGCTGAGACGTCAAATGGTTATTCCGGGCACTAACCCGCTGGGAAGACCACCCTAGTGTGCACTATCTCAATTGAGGAGAACTCATACCTCTCACACTGAAGCCGAACTTTAGCCATGTCACATGTAATAACAATGTCCCAAGACTCCAAAATAAACCAAATAAGTTCACAACTTATACATAATTTATATAATAAACGAAATCACCTTTCACGCACAAGTAGGTTAAAACCACACAATCCATCTCTTAGGATTCAAATTCTAAAATGACATACATAATGTCAACACAAAGTGTATAATTCATTACACAAGTTAACGATATATTCCATAAAGAAAACATGTTCTCATGAATATAAATATAACAACAAAGTTATCCAATGTTCAACACACAATCAAGTGAATATACAATAAGTCCAAATCCATGATCTTAACATAGAAGCAACTTCTAAAACATGATCAAATCCATGGTTCAATAAGATGTAATTTAATTAAATACAATTAATTAAATTCTCTAGAATTCAATTCACTTCCGAATGGCCTCAATTTAATATATGTTAAAAGACATATCATGGTCATTACATATATTAATTCAATAGCTTAATTAGGCCAATGTAAGCATAAAATAGATTTTAACTAATTCTTTGAATTAAAGTCTCTAGATTTTCATACTTATCCAAATGCTTTCAAATTAAAGTTTGTTAAACAACATGCTAAGACTTAATTTAAAAGCATATTACAACTTAATTTCATGCAAGGTACAACCATGATAATTAATCTTTCACAAAAGAAAAATAATAAATTAAAGTTGTAATTCTTTTCCAAATAAACCAAACTTAATATATGTTAACAAACATATTAAAACTAGACTTCCAAGCATGCCACAATACAAATCAAAGTTATATATCATCATGAATTTTAAATCTTATACAAAGAAATAAAAATTACTAACTTTCTAGATTTGATACAAGGCATACATATAAGTTGTATAATCTTGAGAAACACTCAATACAACACATACAAAACCCTAAAACATTTCCTACCTCAATTTGAGATGAAATCTCAATTCCGAGGAAACGTCTAGGTTTTGTCGGGGACAATACCGTGAACATAACCCCCATGAAAGCCCCATCAAAATCTCATCTTGACTTCAAACCCAAACTTGAAAAATGGTAAGAAATGGTTTCTAATAAGGGCGAAAGATAATGCATGGCGAGGGGAACAATAAACACTAAGGCACTACACCTTTTCAACCAAGGGAAGTAACCGGAAAAGAAGAGAGAAGCATGGCAGCCAAGGCTGCCATGAGATCCAGCCAAGAGAGAGGGGAGAGAGAGAAAAATCTGAAATTTTTCTCTTAAGTGCTCCTATTTATAGAAAAACCCTAAAAGTGCCCCCTAACGGGCCCCAACGGGCCCCAACGGGTCCGGAAAAATCAAATTCATGCAGATGTGCTCAAACAGCAAAACTCTATGAACAAAAAAGATTCAAAATGAGTAAATATTAACAACGGAAGAAACGACATAAAAAACTGAGTCCCGAACAGAAAGTTATGCCCCAAACAACTTTGACGCTAACCGGAGCCAAAAACCCTAAAACTGGAAAACATTGACCAGAAGGGAATTCTAAGAGTACACGACTTGACGAAAAGTGAAAATGAATCCCGTACGAGGATCCAAGCTCAAAACAATGCATTTAGCATTAACTTTCATTAATTGCATAATGGCCCCTCCAAAAAGTGAAAACTGCACTTATGGCCCAGAATGAAAATATCTTCAAAAAATATTCTCTTAAAAACCCCTCAAATAAAATATCTTCAAAAGATAATTACAAAAAACACCCCAAGAAAAGAAAAAGTTCCCAAAGAACTTTGCATCCATGCCCCTATGGACACGGGGAGCAACCAGAGTACTTTCGTACAAAAGTAAAGATACGTACTTCATGGAAACCATTCAAGATGAAGGTACATGAAGTCAAAAACCAACTCCGAACACAATAAATGTGGTTACGCCAACAAAGTGGTAAACAGGGTAAAGACAAAATAGGAAATAAGACGAAATAAGGAAAAGGACGAAAAGTGAATAATGTCGAAAAACAAAAAATGTGAAAATGACTCGGTCCTCAAAGGAAGTTGTCATTCCAAAGAAAAGAGTCTCAAAAATCACTCCAGAGCACTCGAGATGACACTAATCGACGAGGAACTGAACTCAGAAGGGAAAAGATCAACGGAAAAAAAATATCCGTGAAAATCTGAGAAAGGGAAAGGAATGAAAATGACAAGGTCATTACTGATTGTGTCTCTCCCTTAGTTTAATTTCCATGTTATTAGCTTAGATGTAGTGTAGCTACCTTAGTTGTTAAATGGGAGGGCAATCTTTTCTTGTTGTTTGATGTTCTATACTTATGAATACAAGTAGTATATTTCTCTAATTATGTGATGTGTTTGGATTGTGAGCTTAAAGAAGGATTAATGACTTAGTTTGATGTATTGTGCTATTCATTGTGTTGTTTAGACAATATATACTTAATTGGTCATCCATGCTTGTAAAAACAACCACACACACTCACTATTGTTGTAACATATGTTTTCCCCCTCATTAATTGTGAATTGAATGTATAGAAAGGTGATGCTGAGTGGTGATCTCTAAGTCCCAAAATCTCTCTCTCTTGTTTTTTTTATCCTTTAAGTACTTGTTTTATAGTGATCTTGTTTAATCTTAATTGTAGTTTAATCAACCAAAGAACCTACCTTCGATCACTTAACCTACTAACCCTAAGCATTATTCCATTACTAGTAGCCTTCAATCCCTTGGGACGATCCCTACTCATCCTTGCTATATTTTTATTTAATGGTAGTAGTGGCATTTATAAATGTAAAACTTTACTACATTGCACATTCACTATCTTTTGCACATCTTTAAGCATTGGTGCGATGACAAACCAAGTTTTTGGTGCCGTTGTCGGGGATTTAATTGGCAACGCCGTGTTTTGGAAACAATTCGGGATTAATACTCTTTTGATCGTGTCTTTACTTTATTTTTATTTTTGGTTACATATTGTGTTTGTTCTTATTTGGGCTTGTGAAATTGAGCAAGGAGGTTAAGCAAAAGAGAATTCAAAGCAAGGAGGTAAGCTAAGCACAAAAAAGACTAAAAATCTAAAAAAATGCAAAGCATAGCAAAGCTTGGAAGTTGAAAATGAATTGAAGTTGCTCAAGGACCCTTTGTGAGATCTTTCTAACTCAAGCTCTAGTTAAATCGTCGCCCCGCGTGGAGGCTAGTTTTTCATTTCTTAGATAAATCGTGAGCCCGCGTGGAGGCAATTTACTTTTCTTTGCATGTTGTTTAAGCATGGGAGTATGGGATCATTGTATGTGGAGATTTATTGATTGAATTGTTGCGGGGGTGAAGTGATTGCTACTTTCTTGTTATTTGCTTTGCTAGTGTATGCATGGTCGTAAGTCGTTGAATCCTACTCTTGTCCCTCCTAATTTGCATCTTGATTTGGTTATTCGTAATCCTAAGGGGAGAGGTAGTTCTCATCACTCCATTTCACCAATAGAGGATTTGAATGACTACCATGTAGAGGACCTTGCTCACATAGACTAACAAGGCAACCTCCACCCTAATGTTCAAGTACCTTTAGGCATGCCTAGACCATTCATTCACCCACAACAACAAGGCCAAGTTCCATTGGGAATGCCTTGGCCAATATTTGCTCCACAACCCCCCATAATTCAAGCTAATCAAGGTGTTCATTTAGCACCACTAATTGCGAATCCTCCCATTGCATTAAGAGACCATTATGTGCCTAATGAATACAATGCACCCACTTACATTCAATTGCCCCCATTTAGAGCACATCACTATGAAATTAAACCATAAACTATTTAAATGCTTCCAAACTATCATGGACTTCCTAGTAAAGAACCTTATAAGCATTTGTGCATCTAATACATCTTGCATGACTTGTTCAAGTGTCTTGCAATCTACT
Source organism: Cornus florida (assembly GCF_030987335.1). Taxonomy (NCBI): domain Eukaryota; kingdom Viridiplantae; phylum Streptophyta; class Magnoliopsida; order Cornales; family Cornaceae; genus Cornus; species Cornus florida. Next base: position 72,701,017 of record NW_026775577.1, read on the forward strand.
TCCAATTGTCCCCATGGACATGTGCAAAGTGAGCCCCATGAGTAAGTCAATGCTACATTTATTAATAAAGGGAATAATCCCTATGGCACTCATTACAATTCAAGTTAGAGGACCCATCCAAATTTTTCTTGGAAAAGCCAAGGGGAAGGCTCAAACCTTCCCCAAGGTGGTTTTCAAGGGAAGTATGTTCCGCCACCAATGCAAGGCCAAGGTTCCCAAGGTTTTAAACCATCATCATTTCAATCACATGGCAATCAATTTTCTAATTCTAATTTTCCTAATCAACCATCATATTCCCAAGGAAATTCTAAGACTCCCGCCTTTGAAGTGAAAGTTTTGACCACTCTAGGCACTCTAAAGGTGAACACTCAATTGCTTTATTCTCATTCTCAATTGATTGTTAAGATAGAAACAAGTAGGGCAAATAGCTAATACCTAAAATGTTAGAGAGAAAGGGAAGATGCCTTTGAATGCCATACCAAAGCAACAATGTGTTGTAGAGACTCATTCCTCATCGGAAGGGCACACAATTGAGTATGTTAATGCGGTGACAACCTTGGGAAGTGGGAAGATTGTGGACAACAAAGTAGTATGTCCAATGAAGAGAGTGAACCAGTGAAACCAAAAGTTGACACCCATCCCGTTCCTTATCATATTCCTCCTTCATTGCACATGCATGATCATTCAAATGAGAAAGTGTTAGAAAGTGATTTGAAAAATGAGTCCAAAATTGATTTGAAAGATGAATTGAACAAAGCTTTGAAAAAGGATTTTAAGAATTCTTGTGTTGAAGATTCTTCAAAGAAAAGTTTTGAATTTTTTTTTGAGCCAAGAGCTCCATTTCCGGATGCCTTGAAAGGATCCATTTATCTTGATAAACAAAAGACTAAGACCAATGAAATCATTAAAATGTTTAGGCAAGTGAAGATTAATCTTCCACTTTTGGATGCAATTAAGCAAATTCCAGCTTATGCCAAGTTCTTAAAAGATCTTTACACCCAAAAGAGGAAGAACAAGAGCCAAGCACCTAGGAAAGTGGTCTTGACCGAGCAAGTGAGCTCAATCTTGCAACATAACACTCTCCCAAAGTTTAAGGACCCCGGTTCGCCTACTACTTCTTGCATCATTGGTGATCATGTCATTAATCGGGCTCTTCTAGACCTAGGAGCAAGTGTTAATCTTCTTCCATACTTGGTATATCTCAAATTAGGCTTAGGAGACTTGAAACCGATGTCGGTGGTTTTACAACTTGTCGACCGATCCATCAAAAAGCCTAGGGGTATCATTGAGGACATTTTGATTAAAATTGATAAATTCTTCTTCCTAGTCGATTTCATTGTCATTGACACGGAACCGGTTCCAAATCCCAAGAGCCAAATTCCTGTTATCCTTGGCCGTCCTTTCTTGGCAACCTCAAATGCCAACATCAATTGTAGGACGGGGGTAATGAAAATCTCATTTTGGCATATGAAAGTGAAGTTGAATATCTTCAATCCAACCCCAAATTCATTTGATAAGCATGAAGAAGTAAATGTTATAGAAAAATGTCTAGACAATGAATGTGAAAGAATGAAGTCTTTGCTTGAAACCAAAACTTCAAAAAGTTTATCTTCAACCTTGAATTCAAAAAATGATGTTTCAAAATCTTGCTTTGAAAGGGCATGGAAGCCCAAAGATCACATTGACAAAGGACTAACAAATTCTTTTGAACCTAATCCAATAAGTTCTTTAGGGAACCGTTTGTTGGGTGGAATTCAAAGTACATATCACCCCGACAAGGAGGGGATACATTACAAGATGTTTGATCCGGGCTAAAAGAGCCCAACATCTTGCTAGAGATGTTAAAGACTATTAAAGGCTTCATAGGGTTTACAATCCTATTCCTCCCTCATTTCTATTTTATCTTTCATTTCTTGCGTTGTTTAGATATGTTTTGGAATTCATACACATGGCTAGGAATTTTGATTGAGTATGCATGCACTTTTGTTCTGAAAATAGGCATTTTGTCCCTGTTCGATCGATCTCAAATGAAGTTCGATCAATCGAACACTCATCCCTGCATCCAATCATTGCTTTGTTCCATCGATTTGAAAATTCCTACATAAATCAGCCCTCTGTGTATCATTCGAGAATTTCTTTGGATCGATCTGAAAGTTCCTAGATCAATCCAACTTTTTCTTGGATCGATCTCCACTCCACACTTAGAAATTTTTAGCGATCCATAAAAAAAGGCCTCGCTGTGCATTGTTCGAACTTCTCTGCAGGTTTTCACCTGTTCGATCGATCGAAGGACCTTTTCAATCGATCTTAGCTTAATCGATCTGTGCCTCTTGGTTGACCTTGATTTTGACTTTGATTGTATTTTTGTTTTATTTTATTTTATTTTATTTTATTGTATCTTATCTTTAAAAAATAAAAATAAAAATAAAAAAAGAAAACCTTAAAAAGATTTTTATTTTAAAGATTTTTTATTTTTAATTTCTACTTTTCCTTTCATTTTAAAATTTTCAAAATACCAAAGTTTATATATTTTCTAAAATTCCAAAAAAATTGTATTTTATGTTATGTTTATTCAAAATAATAATAATAAAAATAAAAATAAAAATAAAAATAAAAATAAAATATAATAAAATAAAATATATATGTCGTTTAGTGAACAGAGATCGATCTCAACATTTTTAAGATCGATCTTGTTTGATCGATCAAAAATTTTCTTGATCGATCGAACCTGTCGGGAAATGTTTTTAAAAACAAAACCTTAGGGTCATTAGATCGATTCAAAGATCGATCTAAAGGCCTTCTCAGCCCTCGCTGCTACAAACCATTTCTCTCCCATCTCCAGCGAGCCCTCCGACGACCTTCCCGAGGCTCAAATCTCTCTCCTTCATCTCAGATCTCATCTCTCTCTTTCGCACCACTTCTCTCTCTCGGATTTGGTAAGTTCTGAGTTTTCCCATCGATTTTGAGTTTCAATCTACCCATTTGTGATGCTTGCCATGTTAGATCTAGGGTTGCTCTGTCTGAATCTTGCCATATTTGAAGTTTCCATGATTGTGTATATACGTGTATATAGTTTTGTATATATATTTCATTTTTAAATCAATTTTTATTGTCACGGGCCAAACAAGTGACCTATATTGTGTTGTTAATGTGTGAGAGGGCCCCAGAAGTTTGCTTGGCTGCCCCCGTGCCTTCCACGTCATAGATCTGTGACTTTTTGAATTTCCTGTCCCAGTTTGATCGATCGAAGTTTTCTCAGATCGATCATTCAAAGATCGATAGAACTTTTCTCAGATCAATCTCATAGAGATCGATCTTACATTTTTGTGATCGATCGAACTTAACAGATTTGTATCCCACACTTCACACATTTTCTTTTATGATTCAATGCTATCTCATACATGCCCAATGCTTGTGTTTTCCACATTGGATACATTCCATACTTATATGGTTTAGCATGCTTCACTTGCTGTCACTGTTTATTTAGCTCCATCATTACTTACGTAGATTCATGTCTTGTGTTGTCTATCTTATTTGACATACATGTTTCTATATACTGTGCTTCAATTCTTAATGCCAATAGTAACTTATATTGCAAGTGTTTTTCTTTCTGTTTTGTATACCATGGCTAGGGTCAAGACTATTACCCGTGGACATTATCATTGCTGAGTCAGGTCCAAATTATAGGGGCCAGGTGAGCCCTATCATGTTCGGGATTAGCCCGAGCATCAGGAAAAACCATCTCAGGTCCCAGATCCTGAGCAGCCTATGCAGCTAGAGGATTATACAGAGGCTGATCCAGCTCAGCCCCCATCAGACAGTAAACTACAGTCTTCTACTTCTGCATCTTCATCATCTCATGATAAGGCTAAGTATAGACTATGACCTTCTTCATCTCCGCCTCCTACACAGCCAGACCCGGCCTTAGACAGACCTCTGCCGAGATACTCACGCCTTCAGGTGGCGCATAAGTCAGTTTTTGACATTTTCTTCTTCTCCCGGTATATCCTGACCTGGGCAGCCTATGACGACAATGACTGCAGGGGCATTTCAGCCATTCTAGCCCTGGTCACTTACCCAGTTTACCCGAGGCTTGTTCGGATGTTCTTCCTCCGACCTGCCCCGAGTAATCTGGTGGAGCTACGCACTATAGTGGATGCCCATCCTATCCGCATTATAGCGAAGACTTTGGCCCGATCCTGCCGATGCCAGCATGCCTGCCCTCTTGAGCTTGAGCTCGATTATCCTATTTTGGAGATGAGGCCTTCTTATACATTTATTGCTAAGGCACTTACAGGCCATTACAGTGAGAGTGACACATTTACTACTCATACCTATCTGCCCGATGACCTATGGTTCTTTGATTCGGTCCTGTACCAAAACGTGTTCATAGCTGGCCACAAATCCAGAGGCTTGGTGATTATTTTACAGCCCTATATGCCCGCTACACAGGGTGTTGGGTTTTTATTCCAGCCCTCTACTGGACTGGGATGATGAAGCTCTATGCCGACTATATCAGCAAGGCCAAGCCCAAGCGGGCTAAGTATCGTCCATTTGGCCATCTTGTCACTCAGATCCTCCGGGATCAGCGCTATCCATTTTGTCCTGATGAGCGTTCAGAGACAGGAGCTTGCCATTTTGGCAAGGAGGATTGGAATAAGAGCTACAATGCTTTTATTAAGAGTCTTCTAGAGGATACAGTGATAACAGCAGAGGAGGCAGAGGAGGAAGAGATGGCAGCAGCAGCAGCAGCCGCACCAGCAGTAGCAGCAGCCGCACCAGCAGCGGACGATCCAGCTGTCGATCCGGCTACAGTCCATATGGACATTTACTTAGAACAGTATCCTGTAGAGGGTCTACAACATCATTCTCCAGTAGGGTCACTAGTTCATTCTCCAGAGCACTCTCAAGATGTACCACAGTTTCCTAATCCAGTCATAGCTGAGGCTCTAGTACAGACACCCGGCTTTGGAGAGCATCTCCAGGCTTTGGAGGATGCCGTAGTCTCTATCCGCATAGACACTATCTTCATCAGAGCTGACATTTCTTCCCTGCGTACGGATGTCATGACTGTACTGCAAGACATATCCCGAGATATCTATGGAGCGCGCCCTGCCCGTCCTACCTCCTCAGCATGATCTTCATATCTCTCTATTACATGCTTTACATATCTGTGATATTAGCTACTTTTACTACTGTTGTGATATTTTTACGGCCAGTCTGTTAGCCCAGACATTCTGATGTACATTATTTTTATCTTTTGCTATATATGCTATATTTTTCTATCTTCTAGATGTCATACCTTGTATTGATATATCTATATTTGATTGACTCTATCAGGTCCATCCCAGTGACTTCAGTGAGAGAGAGTGCTGGCCAAATTTTCAGGACCACCCTGTTTCCTCTTTCTCTTTACTTTAATTTCTTATCCCATTTACACTTGCATGTCCACTGTGCACTATTATTATTCCTCTTTGTTATCTAATGAGCTTTTATCCAGCGCCATCTTTTCAAGATCATAGTTAATCCCAAGTTTGGGGGGGTTATACCACCTACTTTGGATACTTGTGTCCCGGCCATTCTTTGCTATAGCTACACTGGTATACTCTTTCATTTTTTCTCTTTACACATTGAGGACATTGTGCCATTTAAGTTTGGGGGGGAGGGGGTAATGGTGTTAATTGTAATATTTGCTTTCAATTCAAAATTTTAAGCATGACTTGTGTATTTGAGGGATTATCCATAATTGGTCCATAACTAGCGATGATTTTGATCTTTTGAGGACTATATTGTTTAAAATTTAAAAATTGCTTAACTTGAGAGTCCAATACTCCTTGTATGCCTTTTGGATGCCATTTAGGAGTAAATTTTTCGAAAGATTGATATCATGCTTGCACTTGTGGTCCACATCATCCTGATTTTGTGATTGTTTTGAAATTCACTCTAGGATTCTATACTAGCACAGGCGCACACTACCATTCGTTTGTCGGGTACATGTTTTGTTGATTATTGAATTTGTTATATCCCAATTGGGCTAGTAGTACATTGAAAGATTTCATCTTGATAAAAATGGATAACAAACCCTTTTTCATTGAGTAACCGGGATTCTAGCCTCATCACCCACTAAATTTCTCGCACCGAAAGGTGGAGGGCCTAAACTCTAGGTTAATAACTTGACCCAAAAAAAAAAAGTTGCAAAAGCAATAAAAAAAGTGAGGACTTCTCGCAAAAGATGAGAAGTGAGAAATGATTAGATGGAGGTTGTTTTGATTTGTAGCCTAATTGATTTGAGCTTGTAAGTCCTTAGGGGTGTTTGAACACCTAGTGCCTTAAAGCCATTTGGTTTGGGAGTTATTGACCTAACGCTCGACATCATGGATCGCTAGAAAGCTTCATAGATCAATACATTGCAATATGCTTCCATCTTTGATCCTCTACGATTTAAAAAAAATAAAAAATAAAAAATATCGAGTGAAAAAGAATAAGCGCACCTAGTTTAATAAAGCTTTAATAAAAGGTCTACTCTTTGTTTTGATGATCGATACTAGATTTGTGTGCTAGTTTGAGGGTAAGAATGTGATCATTTCTTTGGTTGACTTAGATAGCAACATATTTGATGCCGCTCCACTCAAAAAGGATTCTAGTGTTGTTTTGATTTGCATGAGCATCTTCTTGATGTATGGAGGACCATATTTACTTGTTTGATGTTGAAATTTTGGGAGATTGCTTGGAAATGGTTGAAAAATTGCATACTTGAGGTAGTTTTCTCTCAATGCTTGTTTGCAATATTGGTGCCTCATTTGTGAGAATGAGCTTAATGTTTGTGGATATCATTTCTGGAAACCCTCACGAGACTTCACTCATCCACTAGGGGTAACCCAGGGGTTTAAAAGGCCTATTGCATATGCTAAACGCAATCGTATTCCCTACGAAAGTGGCGTTATCTATTTATTGCTTTCTCATTCATACTTGTATAGCTGTTCATTTCATTCCTTTACTTTGTAGTTCATTGCTAAGGACTAGCAATACTTAAGTTTGGGGGTGTGATGAGCGCTGAAAAGTGTGCATTTAAACCCCTTAAGCTTAGGTATTCTAGGACTTTTATCTATCTTACTTTCCCGTTTTAAACTACATTCATGTTATTGCCCTTTTTAGGTGCTTATCCCAAAAATAAGCTCATTCTACCAAATAAGAGCTTAAAATAAGCTAACTCAAGCTGGATGGAAGAAAGGAACAAAGTGGAAGCAGATTGAAGCAAAGTGTGGAAATTCGGCAGGTTTGATTGATCTCAAGAACACTTCGATCGATCGAAAGTTCATCGATCTAGACTCTCCAAGATGGATCCAAGCTCTAGTTCGATCGATCCAACAATTCTCAGATCGATCGAAAAGATTCCATCTTATCCTGTTATGCCACCCTACCTACCACTTTTGTCTCATTCCCCAAAATATCTCAGATCTATCCTTATCCAAAAAGGCGCCGCCATGGGAGGATCGATCCAGCCAAAGTTTGATTGATCTCTGCCATGTTCAATTGATCACAGCATAGGTTCGATTGATCGAACCCTCTCAAATCCAAAAAAAAATATATCTCCAGCTCATTAAAAATTATCTCAGTGTGCAATCATTGGAGGAGCCCTTGTGTACGAGCCTAGACCATTGGGTGTGACATTTGAGCTACCTATATAAGGATTATGAGCCATTTTACACATATGCTTAGATAGTCATAGTAGTTTTTGATAGTCTTACATACAATTCTTAGAGAGGAAGAAAAGAGAAGAGGAGGATAGAGACATTCTTTAAAGGTTTTCCATCTTCCCCAAGAAGAAGAGCACTTCTACCATGGAGATAGCCCTTGAGGGTTGGAGGACGCCATTCATGAGTGGCTAGACATTCTCTTGGGGCTAGAGTTAGCCCTAAGCATACTTTCTTTACCTTGATTTATGTATTTTTGAGGGGATTTGTGTTGTAATACATGTTTTGACATATTTATATACACATATCTTGTTTATTCAATGATTTGTGTGATTTAATTTTTCCAATTAATCATTTCATTTTATCCATATGTCTATGTATGCTAGGACAGATGTTCATATGTTTATCTCTATCTCTTGTGTTGTTGATGCTATAGATCTAAAGATTGTCAAGACATAGTGTTTAATAGAATGCTCTTGTGGTTTATCTGATGGTTCATACTCATTTCTTGATGGATTGTGCCTCTCCTTTAGTCTAATTAGTTTAATTTCCATGTCATTAGGTTAGATGTAGTGTAGCTACCTTAGTTGTTAAATGGGAGTACAATCCATGCTTGTTGTTTGATGTTCCATACTTATGAATGCAAGTAGTATATTTCTCTAATTATGTGATGTGTTTGGATTGCGAGCTTAAAGAAAGATTAATGACTTAGTTTGATGTATTATGCTATTCATTGTGTTGTTTAGACAATATATACTTAATTGGTCATCCATGCTTGTAAAAACAACCACACACACTCACTATTGTTGCAACATATGTTTTCCCCCTCATTAATTGTGAATTGAGTGAATAGAAATGTGATGCTTAGTGGTCATCTCTATGTCCGAAGATCTCTCTCTCTTGTTTTCTCTATCCTTTAATTACTTGTTTTATATTGATCTTGTTTAATCTTAATTGTAGTTTAATTGACCAAACAACCTACCTTTAATTACTTGACCTACTAACCCTAAGCATTGTTCCATTACTAGTAGCCCTTCAATCCCTTGGGACGATCCTTACTCACCCTTTGTTATATTTTTAGTTAATGGTAGTAGTGGCATTTATAAATATAAAACTTGGCTACATTGCACATTCACTATCTTTTGCACATCTTTAAGCATTGGTGTGGCAACACACCAACCATCACTCCTCGCAAAGAGGGTTCAAAAGCAAAAATTTTAGAGCAGAAGCCCAGGACTCGCGAGCACCCGCCCATTAGGGCAGATCCCTCATGCACCACGGGCACCCACCCCAAAAGTTGCGAGCACCCGCCCAATCGGCCAGAAAATTCGTGTATCACGGGAGCCTGCCCAAGAGTCGTGGGCGCCTGCTCTGTACCTGCAAGTGCCTGCCATATTGCATATAACAGATCAACCACTCCATGGATTTACTGAATGTTATCCCCTTTGACCCTATTGTGTGGTTCTACTGCTTCTAGGGATTTTGGACCACGAATGGTTAGGAGGCTAAGGTTAATTTATTAAGGGCTTAAGGGGCTTTGTAAAGGGGATCTCACAATTTGTAAGGTTCTAGAGAGAGAAAGAGGTGTTCTTGAGTGTGTGGGTTGTTCTTGACCCTTAAAATGCAAAAATGGAAGGCCTCATCCTCTCTTCTTCTTCCTCCATTGCTCCTATAGGTAACTAACTCCTTTTCTTGGGAGGTGATGAAGCCCTACTTTGTAAGTATGCCTTAGTTTTGGTTTAATTTTGGGGTAACGATGTATGTATGTGGTTTTTCCATGATCTAGACCACTTTACATGTTGTAATGAACTTCAATGTCTATAAATGATCATTTTGAGTTAATTATCTTGTCTTAAATTGTTTCCTCTTATGATTATATTGCTTTCATTTTCATAGTGATAATGGAAATGAGATTGTGGAAGTGTTTTTATTGGTATGTTTTATAAGAACTTGTTAGTCCATAGCTTAGGGCCTCCCTTTAATAGATTAATCTTGAATCTTGATTTCATATGCTTTTATCATTTAATTGAGGGCTTGATAATCTCTAGCTTAGTGACCATGTATAAGGCTACACCCTAGTTTAGCTAGCTTAAGCATGTGAAACTTTGATGGGTTATTCTTGCCTTTTGATTTCATGAATCTCTTGAAGGTAATGAAGCAATTTTGTGTTATTGCATTCCTTGGTCATATATATATATGTTGTTTCCCTAAGTGAATCAAGTTCTAGCATGTTTATAGGTGGGTAGTGGATTCACTTCCCTAGTCCTCCCTACCTATATTTCTTTCCTCGTAATTTCCTTGCAATTATTGTTTTAAGCACTCTTTAATCCCTAGTTCTAAATGACAAACCAATCAAAACTGTATACCCCTTTCATCAAACTAAAAGTGAATTTAAAGACCTTGGTTGCCATAAACTAGCAGTCCTAATGGTTCGACTTCCTCGTCCAATAGCCCTATTTTATAATGATTTGCGCTATTGCAAAAGGTTGATTATTATTGATAGTCGACAAGACCTGATCAATTTTTGGCGCCGTTGCCGAGGATTACAAACAGTTTTGTAACTGAAGTTTAAAGATTAACTTTGGTTTAATTGTGAATATTGTGTTTTGTGAATATTTTCTTGTTCGGTTTTGATTATTATTGTGTTTTAAGTATTTTGGTGAGATTCTAGGGACTCAAGGCTTGCCGGGGGAAAATTGAGAAAAATCGTAAGTCTAGAGGACTCCCGGTAAGTTTTTAAAAGTTCTAGTATCACAAGTGTGAATATTTGGCATATGTTTAATTTTATGACATTTAACTTGTGAAGCCCTTGTCAAGGCTATTTATTTTCTATCTTGTTGATAATTGAGGAGAAAAGGAACATCGTATGTGAAGGCTATGGTGATGAATTGTTGTGTTGCTTATGAAGTGTGTTGTTAATGTTTGGTCGTAGGTCATTATCTTTGCCAACTCTTGAATCGACCATTGACATAAATTCGCTTGAAAGGACTCCTAGAAGAAACCTTAGGGAATCTGTAAATATAAAAGGAATTGAACTTGAATTTAATACAATGGCTGGTAATGAAGAAAATGTCAAGAATAAGGAAATCAATAATAATAGGGCCGAAATTCCAAATGTAGTTCCTATGACTCTTAGGGACCATTTCACCCCTACAACTTATACCTCTCCTTCTTGCATAGTGATGCCAAACATCGATGCAGCTCAATATGAAATCAAATCTAGTACAATTCAAATGCTTCCTTCCTTTCATGGCTTGGAATATGAGGATCCCTATAAGCATCTTGATGAGTTCCTTGAAATCTGTTCTACCATCAAGCTGAGGGGCTTCCCTGAAAATGCTCTCAATTTGCATCTCTTCCCATTCGCTTTAAAAGATAGGGCAAAATATTGGTTGAACTCCCTTGCTACAAATTCCATCACTATATGGGCTCAATTGCAACAAGAATTTCTAAAAAAATACTATCCAGTGAGTAAAACCAACCTAATGAGGCGTTTTATTCTTAGTTTTTCACAAAACTATGGGGAGCAACTCTATGAAACTTGGGAAAGATTACAAGATCTCCTTAGGTAATGTCCGCACCACCTAATTCCAAAATGGCAATTGGTGCAAGCTTTCTATGTTGGTTTAACCGATACCCATAGATTCATAGTTGAGTCACCATGTGGAGGTATGTTCATGTCTAAAAGTGCAGATGAGGCATAGACCCTACTTAAGAATTTGAGTGAAAACTCATTGCAACATAATTCTCGTAGTGTTCCAACCTCAACCAATGCAAAGAACACCAACCAATGTCAACCAAAGACACTGAGGGAAGAATCTTCTCAAGTGGATGCCATAGCTCACAAATTCTATCAATTAATGGCACCGCATCTCTCTCCTCCCTTGTCTCAAAATTCAGCCAGTGCGGTGTGTGCATCATGCACTAGTTCTTTCCATCTCTCAGAAGATTGCCCTACACCGAAGCAATTTCCTAGTCCCAATCGAGCAAGCAAATGCGATGTTTTCTAGGCCCGAAAACAATCCTTATTCTAATACCTATAATCCAGGATGGCGAGATCATCCAAATTTCTCGTGGAGGCAACAAGCCCTACAAAATTCGCAATTTCAAAATCAAGGGCAGCAAAATCAGCCCTCTTCTCAATTTCAAAATAGGCAATTTCAGGCCTCTTCAAATTACCATCCCCCTTATAATCCAAATGTCTCTAATCAACCTCATGTGTTTCCAACTGATGAAACTCTCGCTGCAAATAAACAAATGATGGAATCTCTAAACAAGTAAAATGTTGGAATCCAATAAGCAACTGTTGACATCGTTACAGCCCACCCTCCAAATGGTTCACTCTCACACTCAGTTAATAGCTAAACTTGAAAATCAAGTAGCACAAATAGCTACTTCAATGAACCAACTTCTTCAAAGAGATAAGGGTGTTGGCCTAAGGATTTTATCTAAATATCAATCTTATGTTTTGATGATTACAAATCATTAATGATGTTTAAGTACTAATATTTTCATTGAGTGATGTATAGTTGATCAATATTCAATCCTCAATGATGAGCTAGAAGATCCATTCTAAGCATTCCAAGCACTCAAGCAATGGATTCAAGGAAACCTCAAAGTTGCAAGAAATCAAAGAAAAATTCAGACTTCAAAGATCACACAAAACATTTCAAAGAAACAAAGCAAGTCTTCATCAAGCCTAAACGATCATGGTTAAAGAATGAAGAAAATGATAGATAGGATGGTGAGAGCTTAAGATTTAATGCCAAAGTATTTTTTAATTCATTTGAAGCTCATATTTATAGGACCATGCATATCATACATCATTTATATGCTCCTACATCATTAGCAATAGACTATGAACTTCAATACATATATATTTAACATATGAAGTCTTTGCTAAGATTGAGTTAGTTTAAGCTTATATAGGCATCGAAAGAACTCACAACTTAAGCTAGAAATGCTAGGACCATGCACATTAATCATAATATTTTTTTGGTCTTTAGAAAGAAAAGGAAAAGGCATTGAACTTGATATTTCATCTTTAAAGCCTTTGTTGCCATAATTTGGTAAATGACTCTAGGACATAATGCACTTAAAATTTATCATCTTTATATGTTCCTAGACTCTTAGAAACATCCCTTGAACTAAATTGAACCATTCATCAAAGTCCTAGGTGCTAGAAAGATAGATATCTCATAAGAAGCAATTTTCACCCCAGAAAAATTTTAGACCAGCCTGTCCTAAAAATGCTATAACTATTTGTGTAGTTAGAATTTCTATGTAAGGCCAGTTGCATTTGAAAGCTGACTTTGAGCCCTTGAGTTTAGACCCAAATTTAACCTAAAAAGGATTTGAATTGAGTGAGATATAACCATCATAAGATGCCAGATTCTGCTCTGCGAAATTTCTGATCAGGTTATACTAAAACGGCCATAACTATTTCTGCGGTTAGAAATTTTGAGCAAGGCTGGTGGTATTAGAAAACTGACTCCAAGGTAATAAATTTAGACTTAAATTTCACCTCATTTAGAGTTTCATGGACTGAGTTATGTCCATTTGAAGCCATACACTTTTTCTGTCCAATCCAATTTAGCAGCAGCCTTCATGAAGCAAGAGCCGTCTCTATAAGAAATAGAGCCAACTCTCTCAAGGCCAATGGAACAAGCTCTATGAAAGATAGAAAAGGCTCCATGAAAAATGGAGAAGGCTCCATGAAATAGAGAAGGCTCCATGAAAAATAGAGAAGGCTCCATGAAAATTATAGAAGGCTCCATGAAAAAGAGAAGGCTCTATGAAAGATAGAGTAGGCTCTCAATAATAGAGCCGGCTCTGTAAAAGACAGCATGCTCTCACAACTACAGTAGTTGTTTTTTAACGAAAAATGAATCTTCCAACCAAAGAGCAGGCTCCCAAAATAGGGAGTAGGCTCTCAGAGGCTGGGAGCTGGCTTCATAAATTGGAGAGCCAGCTCTCAAGGCAAGAGAGCCGCCTCCTCTTGTTTTGCAAGAGCCGGCTCCTTCTAGGGTTTTGAACTGTAACGGAAACTGTTTAATTTATTGATCCCCAACCACTTCTAACAGCTATATTAAGCTACCAACTTCTTTATATATATATAGTGGGCTAGTCTACTGAAAGACACCATTTTGAGAGACATTATATTACATTATAAAGAGAACTTTTGTCCTCATCTTCTCTTCATCTCTCTCATTCACTCTTATTCCATCTTGAGAGATTCCAACAAAGATTAAAAGGGTTTTTGCTCTTGTTTTAATCTTCATAGTGTTTTTGCTCTATTATACACTTAAGAGATTCTATTGAATTCATAGGAGCTTATTTTCTTCATATATTTCATCTTCTCTCATTCATTTCATTCATAGAGTTTGAGCTTCATTTATATTCATTAATACTCTAGCTGTGAGCTAAAAATTCTACTACTATCTTTGAGAGATTTATTATACACTTCATTTCTATTACAAGTTATTGTAAAGGGTTGGTGTGACCCAAAAGGAAGCCTAGGAGAAGGGTGTTCTCCTAGCAAGAAAGAGAAGCAAGGTCTTGCTTCAATTGAAGGTTTGCTCTCCACCATTAAGGAGAAGCTCTAAGGAATTTGGGAAGTCTCAAGAGGGATATTGAGCCGAGGAGTAGGAGTTTCCGAACCTCGCAAAAATTGCCAAGTTATTGTTTACAATTTCTCTTCCCTTATCTCCTTTACAATTGTGCTAAATTTATTACTTTCATATCTTAATTATTGCATAATTGGTTATATTGTTGATTAGAAATTGTATTTCTATAATTTGTGAAAATTGGCCATTGACTCTATTCACCCCCCGTCTAGAGTCAATTATTGGGTAACAATTGGTATCAGAGCCTAAACTCTATTGATGGACTTAACCATCTTAGAGTACGATCATGGCCAATAATAGTAGTATCACACACTTAGAAGGTTATCCCATTGATAAACCCCCTTGTTTTGATGGGAATGATTATATTTGTTGGAAAATTAGAATAAGGGCCTTCTTAAAAAGTATAAAATTGATTTATGGAAAGTTGTAGAAAATGGTGGTCATATCCCAACCAAAGTTATTGAAGGGAATGAAATTCCTAAATTAAAAGATGAATGGGATGAAAATGATCACAGATTAATACAATGTAATACTTTAGCCATATGCCATCTTTATTATGCATTAAGCAAAAATGAGTTCAATAAGATTATCTTTTGTAAAACCCTAAAGAAATTTGGAACTCACTTGAATTAGCCTACGGAGGATCAATTAATGGTGAGGAATCATATATGCCTATGCTTATTGAGAAAGATGTTGCTTCCATCATAAATGAAAATGAATTAGTTAGTGAGATGTATTCTAGTTCTACTAACATTACTAATCATTTGAATTTTCTTAGTAGAACTTACTCTTCTTCCTATAGTGAAGAAAATAAAGCAACTCAAAAGAAGAGTATAACTCTCCAAGCTTCTAGCAAAGAAGCAAGTGACATTAAAGGATTGGACAAACTTTGTCTCATAGCCGATGAAGATGAGGTAAATTCTAATCATGAATTTTTTGATATAGAAGCCTCTTATAATGAACTAGTTGATGCACATAATGAATTACTTGATGCGTTTAAAGAGTTACATGGTGTGCTAGAAAAAATGACTGTGAAATGTGCTTATCTTAAAAAGGAAAATCACAATCTCTCTCAAAGACATGAAAAAGTCCAAATGGAAAATGATTCTTTGAAAATGAAAAACCATTATCTTGTGCAAGAATTATAAATGATCCAACTTGAAAACGAATCCTTGAAAAAGGAAAAGGATAATATACTATCTATAGAGCCACCATCAATTGATTGTGTTTCCAAGTATAATCTTTCAAAGGAAGTCATTGATGATCAAAATGGCACTTTAGCAAAGACAACCAAAGGAAAAGAGAACTTAAGTTCTATGCCTGGAAATCAAAGAGTTATCTATTTCAAAAATGAGATAAGATATGATTCTCATACTAAAGATGCATGCTTGTTGAAAAGAAGAAAGCTTTTATATGATTACTTTGTCAAAAGTGGTACCCATTTCTTCAAATGCAATTATTGTAAGAGGCTAGGACACAAAATTTATAATTGTCCATTTAAAAATAAGATAACAACGAAAAGAATTTGGGCTCCAAAAGGAACTTATATGCCATTACCTACCTCATATGGACCCAAGAAATTTTGGGTACCAAAAGAAGAATGTGCAACATTTTCTTGTAGGCATCTTCTTTAATCAAGGATTAGGAAGGAAGCATCATGCTTGGGAACAACCCCAAAGGTAAGTATTGGGTATCAAAGAACACTTGAGTATGTTTTGTAGGTTAAAGACCTCTTCTTTCAAGAACAAGTGGATTCTCAAAAATGGATTACTAAAGTGCATAAAGAGAAATCAAGTCCTGATTTCCCCTCGCTGATAAAATGATGAAGGATGCACTACATTGAGAAACCATGGCAAATCTACTGGAATTACTTGCTTCGGTAAATATCCCCTTCTTTATCATAAATGTGCTTTTAGTTGATAAGCTTAAATATACCTTGATTATGCTAGATAAAAGGTAATACAAGATTATTTTCATGGCATAATTAATGTGGATGGTGATCTTGACATAAATGCTACTTGATAATAAAATGTTTATGGTATAGATTTTGATAATCCATATGAAAGTAGTATGTTATGATACATTGTTGATTCTTAATGCTACTTCATTTAAAGTTAATTGAATCTATTAAAGTGGCTATGTCTAAGAAAATAAATTATATGCTTGTGTGATGATAATTGTTTTATCTACATTTTATTGGCATCGCTCCTTGCATATATGAAAATGAGGTTGTTCATCTTGAAAATGTTTAGATGGACTTGAGAAATGATAAATCATATAGGTCCTTTCTTAAATACTTAAAGGAACAAATCTCATTGGAAGAGCCATCTCATTAAAATAAAGAATGAGATTTTATAATACCTTCCCAAGAGTTGAAGTGTTCACCACTATCCAAGTGATCATTCATTAGAGAGCATTCTATATGTGCTAGATAAAAGAACTAATTCTCTCTTATAGTTGTAAACTTTTATCTATATTTCTTTTCATTCATATCATGATAATCAACATGTGTCATCATTGGAAACTAGGCTAGAATATCTCTCAAAGTCTTTAACCTTGAAGAAGGAATTAAATGAATGACTTTGTGCACATGTGTCTTTGATTAAAGGAACAAAAATGCTACATGTTTTTACATGAAATGATTTTTATCAAATGCATTTTTAAGTGACTTTAAATTCAAAGGTCTTTAAAAATAAACCACCAGGATTTAAATTGCATATATTTTGAACTACATGATCTATAGCCTATGTGGTTAAAAATAAGCTCCTAGAGCTCTTTTCAAAGGGCTTTGTGGTTATCTCATGGATATAGACAGAATACCATTCATTAGCCTAAAGTTTGCAAGGCATTGCTTATTTACACATATCAATATCTGTCAAAGGCTGCTAAATGAGGCGTTTTCAGCAGAAATATACAAGGACATTGTAGTCCTTTCTCATACTAGAAGGTTAGGTGTATTTCCTCACTGTGATAGGTGAAATATAGCTCAGCATTATCCATAGTAGGGTTAGAAGTGTGTGGTCTATATAAAGGCTATTATAGCAAATTGAAAGGGTGAGCCTCAAAGTAAAAAGAAAACCCTAGAAAAGAGAGCTAAATGAGAGTGACTCGAGAGGCCATATGAACACATGATTTCCTGAGTTCTTAATCAATAATGAAAGCTGAATACATTCTTAGAAATCAGTGAGCAAATGTAAAATACATTGAAGTGATGATGGATGCCTAATAAATTGAAAATCTGGTGCAAAAGGTGACTGGAAGGACTTAAATTTGCTGGAATCACTATCTTAGCTTGAAGAAGGTTTAAACAAGCTCTTATATCATGTTTACATCTGCAGGAGGTTCTCACTTGAATAAAGTTGAGCTGAACAATTGTCTGTAGTTGAATAGAGGCTAGTAAAGTTCAGAACTTACATCAAAACTAACCAACTTGAAGCTTGGCCTAGTAAACCTAAGTTGTTAAGGTTTAAGGCCTAAAAATCTGGGATCCAAACTATGAAAATTGTATAGCATGCTTATCTTTATGTAATTATTGTCTGAGCAAGTGTATTAACATGAAATATGTCTGAGGGCTTCGAATTCAAGGCAGTGGTGCACTGATTTTACAGCTTTGTCCCTGAGTGCAGAGTTTCTACAGAAACTGGTCTATAATTGATTTTAAGGCTGAAATTAAATTATGAAATGAATAGATTAACCTTTGAGCTTTTGTGAGAAGATGAACCAACAAACTACAGTAGAGCCAGCTCCATTCAGAGGAAAGCCATCTCTTTGAAGAAAAAGAGCCGTCTCTACACAAAGCATAGCCTGCTCCACAAATGGTATCAAATTGCATGCTCTCGGGATCTCAAGAATTTGAAGAGAGAGCCAGCTCCCTTTACATAAGAGCAGGCTCTATAAACTGAGAGAGCAGGCTCTATAAAAACAAGAGCTGGCTCCCAACCTGGACTAAAACCTTCATATTACTTGCTTGCTCTCAGGATCTTAAAAATGATGTGAGAAAGCCGGCTCCAAAGAATTTATAGAGCCGACTTTATATAACAAAAGAGCCGGCTCCCGTGATAGTTATAAGCATCAGTCTCTTGGCATCTCAAGAAGAACACAAGAGCAGGCTCCAATAATGCTATGAGCCGGCTCCATCTTTGATGTTAAAATGACTCTCGGCCCTTTCTGTCTTGAGGTCTTGAAATTGAATCACTCAGAAAGTTTTCCAAAAACAACAGTGGGTAAGCATCTCGGCTAGAACTCTTAATTGGGCATCTTCACAAGTAAGCTCTCTTCATCATAATTCTCTTTAAAGTTCATGTAACTCTTGTCTTTTAAATGATTTTTAGTAATTAATTTCTAAACTCATCACCTTTAATCCATCATTCCATGAAACCCTTGATTGCACTGTAGCCTTTCTCTTTCACATGTAAAAGACTTATTCTAGTAAGAATTGATTAGTCTATGGTCTGCAAATTCAAAATTTATGCATAAACTATTATTTGTCCTTTAATTAATCTATTGATCCATTATATATTGATAAAATCTTAGAGATATATTGCATAAATTTTATTATCAAACCCCATTTGTTTTGAAGTTATCTTTGAATAAATTTTAAACATGTGTTGTCTATGGTTCAATTGAACAATAAATTTCAAGATTCTACTGGATTTCCACTTTTAGGATGAATTTATCAATTTCAATCTTTAAATCTTGTTATATAACATTTTGTTTTGAGGTTTTTCAAGCATAAATTTTTCTTAGCACTTGGTATCAAAATTTTGAATGGATGAGAATTTTATACTAGGATGATTTATTATTTCAAAATCTTTTTACTCATCACTATTTATCTTCAGTCAAAACTGATTTGAGTTTTGAAATTATTAGTGAATTTTTCATTGGATTTTTATTTAGAGAATTCTGTCTGTAATTTTCAGTTCAAAATTTAAATTTATCCATGGGTTCTATATATGTAAAATGAAAATTTGCTTCAAATTTATTCTTATTTGTTTAAATCTTTCAAGTTTCTTATGCACTGCTACTTCAAAATATGGCAAGAAACTAGATTATCCTCCCACCTTGTTGAGATGACAAAGGGGGGAGAAAGATGTGTGATTCATTATGCTTATTATGCTTACGCATATGTTGCCTTTCACTTATATTTTTAGACGCATATTGAAAGAGGGAGACTTATACACTTTAATGTCTAAAATATTTGTAGTTGATATAAATTCAAAGTATGCATATCGATAGGGGGAGCATTCTTTCAAATGCACTCCACCTTGACAATAAACACATCAATGTTTTGTCATCATCAAAAAGGGAGAGATTGTTGGCCTAATGATTTTATCTAAAGGTCAATCTTATGTTTTGATGATTACAAATCATTAATGATGTTTAAGTACTAATATTTTCATTGAGTGATGTATAGTTGATCAATATTCAATCCTCAACGATGAGCTAGAAGATCCATTCCAAGAATTCCAAGCACTCAAGCAATAGATTCAAGGAAACCTCAAAGTTGCAAGAAATCAATGAAAAACTCGAACTTCAAAGATCACATAAAGCATTTCAAAAGAAACAAAGCAAGTCTTCATCAAGCCTAAATGATCATGGTTAAAGAATGAAGAAAAGGGTAGATAGGATGGTGATAGCTTAAGATTTAATGCCAAAGTATTTATGAATTCATTTGAAGTTCATCTCTATAGGACCATGCATATCATACATCATTTATATGCTTATACATCATTAGCAATAGACTATGAACTTCAATATATATATATTTAACATATGAAGTCTTTGCTAAGAATGAGTTTGTTTAAGCTTGTATAAGCATTGAAAGAACTCACAACTTAAGTTAGAAATGCTAGGACCATGCACATTAATCATAATATTTTTTTAGTCTCTAGAAAGAAAAGGAAAAGGCATTGAACTTAATATTTCATCTTTAAAGCCTTTGTTGCCATAATTTGGTAAATGACTCTGGGACACAATGCACTTAAAATTTATCATCTTTATATGTCCCTAGACTCTTTGAAATAGGCCTTGAACTAAATTGAACCATTCATCAAAGTCCTAGGTGCTAGAAAGATGGATATCACATAAGAAGCAATTTTCAGCCCAAAAAAATTTTAGACCAACCTGTACTAAAAATACTATAACTATTTGTGTAGTTGATATTTTTATGTAAGGCCAGTGGAATTGGAAAGCTGACTTCGAGCCCTTGTGTTTAGACTCAAATTTCACCCAAAAAAGATTTGAATTGAGTGAGATATAACCATCACAAGTTGCCTGATTCTGCTCTGCGAAATTTCTGACCAGGCTGTACGAAAATGGCCATAACTATTTCTGTGGTTAGAAATTTTGTGCAAGGCTGG
Organism: Cornus florida; assembly: GCF_030987335.1. Classification (NCBI taxonomy): domain Eukaryota; kingdom Viridiplantae; phylum Streptophyta; class Magnoliopsida; order Cornales; family Cornaceae; genus Cornus; species Cornus florida. The sequence goes on from NW_026775577.1 coordinate 72,721,696, forward strand.
TGGAATTAGAAAGCTGACTTCAAAAAAATAAATTTAGACTTAAATTTCACCTTATTTGGAGTTTCATGGACTGAGTTATGTCCATTTGAAGTCATGCACTTTTTTTATCCAATCTAATTTAGCAGCAGCCTTCATGAAGCAAGAGTTGCCTCTATAAGAAATAGAGCCAACTCTCTCAAGGCCAATGGAATAGGCTCTATGAAAGATATAAAAGGCTCCATGAAATAGAAAAAGGCTCCATGAAAAATGGAGAAGGCTCCATTAAATAGAGAAGGCTCCATGAAAAATGGAGAAGGCTCTATGAAATAGAGAAGGCTCCATGAAAATTAGAGAAGGCTCCATGAAAAAAGAGAAGGCTCTATAAAAGATAGAGCCGGCTCTATAAAAGACAGAGCATGCTCTCACAACTCTAGTAGCTATTTTTCAATGAAAAGTGAATCTTCCAACCAAAGAGCAAGCTCCCAAAATAGGGAGCAGGCTATCAGAGGCTGGGAGCCGGCTCCATGCAAATGAGAGCGGGCTCTTAAGGCTAGGGAGCCGCCTCCTTTTATTTTACAAGAGCTGGCTCGTTCTGGGGTTTTGAACTGTAACGAAAACTTTTTCATTTATTGATCCCCAACCACTTCTAACAGCTATATTGTAATACCCCGTATTTTATTAAAGAGTTTAGTTTATTTAAAAATTCATTTATGTGCGGATTTCTTTACTTATTATTGTGCATGCTACATTATTATATTAAGTTCATTTAAATGTGCATGTAAATTAATTGTGTATGTTAAAATAGTAAATTTATTCATTTAATTATGCATGTATTATTAATAATAATTTTATTTGTTGGTTATGCTTATATTAATCATTATTAGTTAATTAAAGTATTATATTTGTGTTATAAAGTATTATAATGATATAATGTATTCTTATGTAATAATAATAATAATAGTTTAATAATAATAATAATAGTTTAATAATAATAATAATAATAATAATTATAAAAGTTTTATTAATAATAATATTAGTAATAATAATATTAGTATTAAATCAATGTAATGATGAAAAATTAAATCTTAGGATAGGATTTACCTTAGGACATCTTGCTTGACTTGGCTTGCTAGCCTTAAAGCCTTATGGTTGGGAATGTGGTTAATTAAATGCAAAAATAGATATTTGTAATATTTATATTATATAATTTGTATATAAATTAGCTAGCCTACCTTAGAAGGAAAGAAAGGGAGTTAGAAACAAATTATAAATTCTAGTGAGCCATTGTAAAAGTGTGGAAAGGAAGAGAGAGAAAGAAAGGAGCTTGGACCGGTGTAGGGAATTTACCCGACTACGCGCAACCGGTGGATTTATTTTAAATCCAAAAAGGCAAGTTATTATCTATTTTTCCCCTTTGAATCCATAAATTAATTGTTTAAATTATTTAGATTATGATGGGGCATTGAGAGCATGCTTAAATTTTATTAAATGATTTTTTTTAGTTTATTAAATTAATGAATTTTTAATTATTTAGGATGGTATATAATTAGTTATTATCCTATGATGTTCAAAATATCTAAAAATATTTCCTTAAGGCATTAGGGATTTTTTTTAGAATTTTTAGGAATTTTCCGGGCATATTCTGTAATTTCCGGCGAATTTTCCGGCGAGATTCCGGTCACCGGCAGTGGGGAAGACAACCGGAGTAATCCGGTGTGAGGCAGCGCACAAGGGTTCCCATGCACTTACATCAGCAGCCGTTGGATTAGCTTTTGACCACTAGATTGATTCTATGTAGCATAGTATACAATAATAGGATACGCGCAATTCAGGGACCATTGGATTAAAGGATGATCATTAAGATCAATCCAGTGTAGCGCGCCCACATAGAAACGGTACAACCGACCAACCAGCACACGCCACGTCAGCAGGAACCATTAATGCGCGCATGGGAGCGCGTGCGCGCGCGTGGAACTCTCCAGACGCGCGTGGGAGCACGTGCGCACGCGTGGCTGATGCCAGATGCGCGTGGGAGAGTGGGGAAGGTTGGGCTGCGCGTGGGGAGGCTCTGGGAGGCGCGTGAGGGTGCGTGTGGGGTCTCTACAGCTGCTGGAAATTACCAGAATACCCCTAGGGCCTGTTTTGTAAATTCCAGAACCTTAAACGTGGATTTTTAGGTACTGTGTTGGTATTTACGGGTTTAACGGGCCACGAAATTATTATTTTAATACCCGTTACTTATTCTTATGGCCGATTAATATTTCTAAACCTTAAAATGACACATTTACTGTACGGATATGAAGGTGATTCATTTATCAACATTATTATAGATGCTGTTATTGTTTTATTAAATGGTATTCAGTAGTACTGTTAATAATGTCACGGGTATCGTCATATATATTAGCCATTAGATATTATGGGATGTTTATACTGTTAAATGATATATAAACCATGATTATTATGCTGTGTGCATTTCAGGAAATAAATGGACTGTTTAATTATGTCGCATTTATATTATATGGATGTGTTGCCATATAGAACCATATGAGCTGGCTAATAAGTTTAGACTCATTTATACCTTATGCATTCGTTGCTATAGACAGATGTGTGGCTGTCGGGGTATGTGGTTTAATATTATTGGCAGTGTTGCCTAATTAACATACTCGGTATATTTATTAATATTGCTGGCATGTGTTGCCTAACTTATATGCTCAGTATATTCATCAGTACTTTGCGAGGTGTTATCACTGTGTAGTTCGTTATAGTCTGTGTTGTCAGTACCGTGCACCATGTATAATAGCTGATTTCCCGGGTGGGGAAAGGCGACACTTAACCACCTAGTGTGAGTCTAAGTGATCACCGTCTATTCTGGTTGAGGTCATGTTATACATTGGATAGTTCCCTTAGGATGTATACAGATATAGTACTCAACCGATTCATAATGATTAATTTATTTGATTCTCTGATTTGGGTCATAGTAGAGAGGACTTGCTCATGGGGTTGACCCACCATTGTTGTTATTTCAGGATACGGTCAGTACCCGTTCCAAGGTTGAGGTTAGCAGTGTGGGACCACCATCCGAACTCATCTACTCTTACGATCCAGTTTAGGGTAGAAGTTTTATGTATTACTTCAGTTTCAGTTTTTATTTACTTTTGACGTTGAACTCTCAGGGTTATATTTAGGGATCCTTGACATAGGATTTCCAAGTTGTAATGAAGTACTGTATTAAATAAAGGATGGATGGATGTTGTATTATTTAGTGTTCCTTTCCTGTCTAAATTCTTTTATTACCATCATTTTGTATTCCGTGCTTGTATATTGCCAATTGTTTTTGATATCCCTCGTTTTTCGTGTATAAGCCTGATCAACTTATGCGTGGAAAATGTGGGGGTGTCACATATATTGAGCTACGAACTTCTATATATATATATATACAGAGGGCTTATCTACTGAAAGACACTGTGTTGAGAGACATTATATTACATTGCAAAGAGAACTTTTGTTCTCATCTTCTCTTCATCTCTCTTATTCACTCTTATTCCATCTTGAGAGATTCCAGTAAAGATTAAAAGGGCTTTGCTCTTGTTTTAATCTTCATAGTGTTTTTGCTTTATTATACACTTAGAGAGATTCTATTGAATTCATAGGAGCTTATTTTCTTCACATATTTCATCTTCTCTCATTCATTTCATTTATAGAGTTTGAGCTACATTTATATTCATCACTACTCTACTTGTGAGCTAAAAATTATAATACTATCTTTGAGAGATTCATTGTACACTTCATTTCTATTACAAGTTATTGTAAAGGGTTGGTGTGACCCAAAAGGAAGCCTAGGAGAAGGGTGTTCTCCTAGCAAGAAAGAGAAGTAAGGTCTTCCTTCAATTAAAGGTTTGCTCTCCACCATTAAGGAGAAACTCTAAGGAATTTGGGAAGTCTCAAGAGGAATCTTGAGCTGAGGAGTAGGAGTTTCCGAACCTCGCAAAAATCACCGTGTTATTGTTTACAATTTCTCTTCCCTTATCTCTTTTACAATTGTGCTAAATTGATTTCTTTCATATCTTGATTATTGCATAATTGGTTATATTGTTAATTAGAAATTGTATTTCTATAATTTGTGAAAATTAGCCATTGACTCTATTTACACCCCCTCTAGAGTCAATTCTTGAGTAACAAAAGGGAAACTTCCCGCTCAACCATTTGAGAATCGTAGAAGGATGCATGTGATTGACGAAGCCCCTCCTCCGAATGGCCCTACTCATGAACAAGTCCAAGCAATCACCACCCTTCGGTGTGGTCGAGTTGTGGACAATAAGGTTGATGGAGGAAACAATGACAAAGTTCTTCCTCCTAAAAATCCAAATCTCCTTTCTTCTAATCCGAAGTTCACTCCTGAAAATCCAAATTCTAGCACTAAAAATTCCAAGCTTGTCAACCCAAATGTGGAGACTTCTTATGAGCCTAAGGCCCTGTTTCCTCAACGTCTCCAAGAGTCAACAAGCTTTGGAACAAAAAATGTAAAATTCAAGACATGCGGGAAGTCTTCAAGCAAGTAAAGATCAACTTGCCTCTCTTAGATGCTATCAAGTAAATTCCGCCCTATGTAAAATTTATCAAGGATTTGTGCACTCAAAAATGCACTTCCAAAAATCATTTGCCAAAGAAGGTAAGATTAACTGAAAATGTGAGTGCAATCATTCAACACAGTGAGCCTCTAAAGTATAATGATCCGGGCGTCCCAACAATCTCGTGTGTCATTGGCAACAACAAGATAGAAAAGGCTCTCCTTGACTTAAGAGCTAGTGTGAACTTGATTCCATATTCAGTTTACTTACAACTTGGGTTGGGAGATTTAAAGCCAACCTCCATGGTTTTGCAGCTTGGCGACAGATCGGTTAAGCATCCACGTGGCATTCTTGAAGATGTCATAATCAAAGTAGACAAATTCTACTTCCTGGTCGACTTTGTGGTTCTTGACACGGAACCAGTCCATGATCCAAAGAAGCATATTCCCGTGATCCTTGGTAGGCCATTCTTAGCTACGGCTAATGCTTTAATTAATTGCCGAACCGGGGTGATGGACATCGCCTTTGGAAATATGCAAGTCAAACTCCACATCTTCTATGCAACTCAACATCCTTCGGATGAGGATGATTGTTTTCTTATTGATGTGATAGATGAAGTGGTTAAAGAATCTCTCCCTTTCACTCTAAGCAAGGATCCTCCTGAAACTTGCATGTCTCACTTTGAATTCTCAAACTTTGATATTGACCAAGCCATCCGAGAAGTAAACTTTTTGTTTCACATTAATGCTATCATGGACTTTCCTCCTTGGAAAATGCCAAGAGAACCACTTCCTTAACTTTCAAATACTCCTCCGATCCCTTCCTTAAATCTCCACCACAACTTGAGTTAAAGCCGCTTCCGGTCCACCTCAAGTATGTGTTTCCTGGAGTAAACAAAACTCTTCCGGTCATCATTGCATTGAACATTTTAAAGGATCAAGAAAATAGCCTTTTAGCGGTGCTACAAGAGCACAAAGAAGCTATTGGCTGGGTAGTGGCTGATTTGAAAGGAATCGACCCTTCTATTTGCATGCATCGCATTCATTTGGAGGACGATGCTAAACCTTCTAGAGAGGTGCAACGCCGATTGAATCCCAACATGAAGGAAGTGGTCATGAAAGAAGTGATCAAGCTACTAGATGTGGGAATCATCTACCCCATCTCTAATAACAAGTGGGCGAGCCCTACTCAAGTTGTTCCTAAAAAATCCGGTCTCACCGTTGTTGAAAATTCAGTGGGAGAGCTCATGCCTCAACGTACCACCACCGGGTGGCGTATGTGCATTGACTACCGGAAGCTCAACTCTACCACTAGGAAGGATCATTTCCCACTCCCATTCATTGATCAAATCCTAGAGAGGCTAGCTGGCCAGAGCTACTATTGCTTCCTTGATGGTTATTCCAGTTATAACCAAGTGGCAATTAATCCTCAAGATCAACACAAGACCACATTCACATGTCCCTTTGGAACATTTGCCTATAGGCACATGCCCTTTGGGCTATGCAATGCACCGGCAACCTTCCAAAGGTGCATGATGTCCATATTTTCTGATATGGTTGAAAAGTTCTTGGAAGTATTCATAGATGACTTCTCCGTTTTTGGATCCTCTTTTGACTCCTGTCTCCACAATCTATCCCTTGTGCTTCAAAGATGCAAGGAGACAAATCTGATTCTAACTTAGGAAAAGAGCCATTTTATGGTCCATGAAGGCATTGTCTTGGGACATATCATTTCTAAAACAGGAATTGAGGTCAACAAGGCAAAATTCGAATTGATCTCTAACCTTCCTCCTCCAAATTCTGTCCGACAAATCCATTCCTTTTGGTCATACCGGCTTTTATCGCCGCTTCATCAAAGATTTTAGCAAAATATCCCGACCTTATTGTAATATACTTGCCAAGGATATTCCTTTTAATTTTGATGAAGCTTGTTTGGAAGCTTTCAAGAAGCTCCGTTCTCTTCTCTCATCAGCCCCAATCATGAAACCGCCGAATTGGTCTCTTCCATTTGAGATCATATATGATGCATCCGATTATGCATTGGGTGCAGTTTTGGGCCAGCGTGGGGATAAGCTTCCACATGCTATCTATTATGCTAGCAAGACTCTCTCTGATGCTCAGCTAAATTACACCACCAATGAAAAAGAATTGCTAGCTATGGTGTATGCCTCGGATAAATTTTGCTCTTACCTTATTGGATCCAAGGTCATTGTCGTTTCAAACCATGCCGCTCTAAGGCATTTGGTTGCTAAAAAAGAGACCAAACCTTGCCTAATTTGATGGATACTCTTACTCCAAGAGTTTGACCTTGAAATCCGGGATAAAAGAGGGACAGACAATGTTGTTGCCAACCATCTCTCTCGTTTGCTAATTGAGAAGTCTTCTGAATTTGCTGAAGTTCTCAATTTCTTTTCAGATGAGCAACTGCGACGACCTTGGTTTTTAGGCTAGCGTGTCTTGTGATGAACCGAAGGTTAACCCGATAACGGATTCGATAAGCGAAAGCGAACACAGAAAACAAGACTCTAAGAAGTCAAAGTGATATTCCATGAGGTCATGGAACTTAATGAGAACTGATGCGGAAGCAAAAGGTCAAAAATATAACAAATAAGCCCCCCAGGGGCAAAATAGTCATTTTTAAAAAATGTGGATTCGGGTGCCACCGAGCACACCGCAGGAAAGACAGCGAAAAATTAAAAAATCTAGACTTAAGAATCACTTGATTCAGAGTCCAGATGAAGAAGATATGAAACTCCAAATTTTCATAAAAACCAACTTTCGGGTTTCAAAATAGTGCGGCAAGGGTAATTGACAAGGGGTAAAATGGTCTTTTTAGACAAAATTAGATGCAACTGAGCATACCGATAGATAGACTAGGAAAAATTAATGAATTTAGACTCAAGAATCACTTGATTCAGAGTCCGGATAAAAAAGATATGAAACGTCAAAGTTTCAAAAAAACCAACCTTTGAGTTTAAAATTAGTGCAGCAAGGGTACTTTACAAAGGGTAAAATAGTATTTTCAGATAGAATTAGATGCAACCGTGAATACCGTTGGATAGACAAGCAAAAACTAATAAACTTAGACTCAAAAATTACTTAATTTGGAGTCGGGACGAAGAAGATATGAAGCCTCAAAGTTTCAAAAAATTAGACTTATTTTCCGAGTAAGAAATCTGGGTAGGAATAGTGTTTTAACAGCAAGCACCAATTAAAATTTCTTCCAGAACCGAGGCTAAAAACGGACCCTTAAACGAGTTTTTATGTAAAAACACAAAGAAGAAACCCCCATTAAAAACACGTTTTCTTCCTGACTATTAAAAAGAAACCAAAAAAAATATGATGTAAAGTCCCTAAAATGCCCCTTGAACATCCTAGGTCAATATGGACCCAAAAAGCTGCTACAAGCATTTTTTTTCCAGAAATAGCCAGAACAGAGAATAAAAATGGGCTAGTAGATGAATTTTTCTGGAAAAACACAAAGAAGAAACCCCCCTCAAAATTGAGTTTTCTACGTGACACCCGAGAGATTTAAAAGAAAAACGCAATGTAGAATGACCGAAATGCCCCTCCATGAAATCTGGTCATGGAGGTCCAAAAAGCTGCTAAAAAAAACATAAAGCTGAATTTTGCGATCGATTTCCGGCACCAAGACGACATTTTATCGAAAAACACGAAAAAAAAACCCCCCTAAAATCATGTTTTCTATTCAACCATTTAAAAGAAGGAAATAAAACTGAATAAAAAGTCTAGAATGCCCCTAGATCAGAATATGCAACAAAAAGGCAAAATAAATTCGTAGGAGGCTCAAAACACAAACGATGTGGTTTTGCCCGGAAACAACTATGCACACAAACGAAACTTACCTATTTAGACATGCTACAATGGTCCATGGTTTAAAAATATAGCCGATGCAAAATCCGACCCCCCAACTGGCAAAAAGGCAAAAATGGACTTGGAATGGAAAACATGGAATCCAAAAATGTAAAATGGAGTCAAATAACCATTTGGCCCTTGGCCACACTTCATACAAGATTAATAAGACCCTATGAAAGAATGAAAATGGAATTCCCACACCCGATGCAACTATGGTGAAGCAATGACTTGCGATTTTTCAAAATTTTCACAATATTCCATGAAGTTAAAAAAGTACATAGAATACAATATAATGGTCATTGGCCTCCGGCCTCATCTCATACATATCAAATACATTGAAAGAAGTGTACTTAAGTAAACATTACATACATGGAATCAAATATACATATTTTGACATATAAGTCTTCAAAATGACATTTCATGCTAACATTTGCATGAAATGGAAACTTGAAAGCTACACGACATCCAAGGAATGCTAGGCGTCATGAACCAAGTCTTTGTACCTGATATATGCCCCAGTATCATAGGGGTGAGTAACATAAAGCTACTGGTAGGAGATGAGCATGCATCGACCTAGCATTTTACAAATTTATCACCTTAAGGTGAAACATGTTAAAGGGGATCATGCCACCTAACGTCTATGTCCAAGTGAGACTCGGGGAGCATCCTAAGCTACCTTAGAGTCTAAGCAACAAGAATCATGATATACATACGTGTATAAAACGAATCATGGTTGGGATAATCTAAAGAACACAACAAGAAGAATGCTTGAGCATAGATTAACATGAATTGCATTTTCAATACAATTGAACTAGGTCTAGAGTAATCTATACAACATGACAAAAGCATATTTGAATACAAGTTAACAAGAATCACATTATCCATGCAATTTAACAACAAAAGAGCATGCTATACAATGCAACAAGGTATAAGTTCTTAAAGCCATCAACTTAGAATCTAAAGCACAAAATAATAGTGGTGGTTCATGCCACCTAATGTTTAAGTTCTAAATAAATCAATAGGATCAATCCTAAGCTATGTTAGAACGTTAAAACACAATTTTCAATATCGATGTAATTTAACCAACATTGGGACTTCCAATATAACGCATAAAGCACAATTTTGTAAAGTTAACATCATGTAACTTAAAATGGATCGATAAATAAGGAACAACAAGTTACAACATCATCTAGTTATCAACTTGAAAATGAAATGTGAAGTCAAACAAAGTGGATAATATGACGTCACGCCGGATCAGACCGACAATATAGTTACTTTAGGGTTACAAGCCCATGGGTAACCTCCCTACGTGCGCACTAGACTACAGAGAGGGACTATCCCCCGTACTAGAACCAGGTCCTAGCCATAGCTAAACAACGACATCCCCAAGTTTACAAAATCAACAAGTTGTGCAAAAATGCATATATCAGCAGGAATATGCAAGATAATCAACTATCTACCAAGCACAACCAAAGTTGGAAACCTATACAATACATGCTCTAAGTCCACAACTAATATGATGTGATGAATGTCGAATCTTCAGTGTGCGATTCATTACACGCTATGCATGAATGATGTTAAATACGAAATGTGCAAATCATTACACAAGGTAACAATATATTCAATAAGGAAAACATGTTCTCATGAGTATAAACATAGCAACTATGTTATCCAATGCTCAAAACATAACCAAATGAATATACAACAAGTCCATGTCCAGGATTTTGATATAGAAACGACTTTCAAACACAATTAAATCCATGGCTCAATTCGATAGAATTTAATTAAATAAAAATAATTAAATTCCCTAGATTCTATTTCAATTCCAAATAACTGCAAATTAATACATATTAAAGAACATGGCATGGTCATCACCTATATCCATTCTAAAACTCAATTAGGTTATTGGAACAACAAAGTAGAACTCTAATTAAATCATGCTAATTTAATTACCAAGGTTCAAAAGCAACTTGGAATGGTCCACGATTAATATATACTAGTAAACAAGTTATGGCCAATACAAATATCAAGTTAAAATCTTAATTAAGCTAATGGGACCACAAAATATATTTTAATTAATTCTTTTAATTAAAATCTCTAGATTTTCAAACTTAACCAAATGCTCTCAATTTAACATATCTTAGAGAATAAGCCAAGTACTAATGTAATATCACATTACAAGCTTATTTCATGCAAGTTACACCTATGTAAATTAAACTCTCACTAAAGTTAAATATAAAATAAAGGTTGCAATTCTCATGTAATTAATCCCAATTTAATATATGTGAACAACCACACCAAAGCTTAATTTTCTAGCATGCCACAATTCAATTCCAAGTTGTTTATCACCATGAGGATTAAATCTTAAACAAGGAAATTAATTAAATGAAAGGTTTCAAAACCTCACCGAATATTCTAAATGAAATATATGTGAAGCTATATGGCATGTAGATCAACAATATCAAGTCGGAATTCAAATGGAGTGAATAGTGCACTCGGGGCAAATTAATTAATAATTACTAATTTTTAAAACACCTCCAATTACTTTCAAATTCAACTATGTTGAAGAGCATGCTAAGGCCTAATGTAATATGCTAACACATATTAATTTCAAGCTAGTTAAGGCCATGTGAATTAATCTTTCACCTAAGATAAATATGAAATAAAATATTTAATACTTATTCAAATGTTCCAATTTTAATACACGACAATGAGCATATCAAGGGGCAATATAAAATCATGCTACATGTTTAAATCAAGTCATGAGTAACCGGGAAAATTAGATCCCGTACAAGAAAAATAAATAATAAAATCTCTAGATTTTATATTTAATCATGCAAACAAGTAGTATTATCATCACAAGCATGCTATATAACAAGAATTTAAACCTAGAATATCTCCTACCTCAATTTGAGATGAAAATCCCAAAGGCCCACCAAAATAAAAGTGCTCCGAATTCGACGATACCGAGAGGTTTTGTTAGGGACAACACCGTAAACAAGAATCTGCAAGAAGCCCCATGAAAATCTTAACTTGACTCCAAACCCGAACTCAAAAAATCGTCGAAAATGGATTCTAGTAAGGGCAAAAGGTAGAGCACGTTGAGGGAAGCAACAAACGTTAAAGTCGAAGACTTTCCATCAAGGAAAAGTGAACCAAAAGAGGAGAGGGAAGATGGCAGCACCCCTTGGGCTGCCATGGGAGCTCCAGGTCGTGCATGAAGAGGGGAGAAGATAAAAAATGAAATATCTCACCCCCCATTTATAGAAATCTCAAAAAGTGCCCCGAACGGGCCCCGTCGGTTCTGAAAAAGTAAAATTTGATCAGAAGCTCTCAAATGGCAAAACTTTGTGAAAAAAAAAAGATTCAAAATGATAAAATATGAACAACAATATAAACTTCGTCAAAAACTGAGTCCCGAGCAGAAAGTTATGCCTAAAACAAGTTTAGCAAAAACTAGGGCCAGAAACCTTGAAACTGGAAAACATCGACCAGGAGGAAATTCCAAGAGTACACAACTCAACAAAATGTGAAAATAAATCCCTTACGAGAATCCAGGCTCAAATTGAAGACATTTTGCAATAACTTTAATTAATTGCACAATGGCCCCTCCAAAACGTGAAAACTGCACTTATGGCCCAGAATAAAAATATCTTCCAAAAATATTTCCTTAAAAACTCTTGAAATAAAATATCTTCAAAAGATATTTACAAAAAAACACCCCAAGAAAAGAAAATAATTTCAAAGAACTTTGCATCCATGCCCCTATGGATAACGGGAGCAACCAGAGTACTTTATTGCAAAAGTAATGATACGTATTTCGTGAAAACCACTCAAGATGAAGGCACGTGAAAGTCAAAAACCAACTCCGAGCATGAGAAGTGAGGTTGTGCCAAAAACTAACAAACGGAGATAAGACAGAATAGCGAAAAGGACGAAATAGCGCATAGTGTCGAAAAACGAAAAATGTGAAAATGACTCGATCCTCAAAGGAAGTTGTCAATTCACGGAAAAGAGTCTCAGGAACCAATTCCAAGCACTCGAGATGACACTAAGCAACACAAATCAAAGCTCAGAAAAGAAAATTAAACGAAAAAAATTCATTCGTAAATTTCAGGAAAAAGGAAAAGAAGGCAAGTGACCAGGTCGTTACAACCTACCCTCCTTAAAGGAATTTCGTCCCTGAAATTAGGAACATACCAAAGAGAACAGAATAATGACCGTACAAAAGGTCAAATCAAAGGACAGCTCACAACACATTGAAGGACAAATCCTGAAGTTTAAAGATCAACTGAAAGAACGCGATACCATGAACTGAGACAACACCCCATATGAATCGGCACGTTAATTCAACGTCAACCACCGAGAGAATCTCAAGAAAATAAAACGTCAAACGCAGTGAAAGAAGAGAGTGACAAGGTAGTACGAATAATGACCAGAACCTGCCTACGCTTACCCGTCAGCAAGGTAGCATGACAGTATAAGGCACTAGTTCATAACATGCTCCAACCAGGTTAACTCTGAGAAACCTATTGATACGGATGACATCAATGTCGAAAATGATCATTACCAAAAGCACTACGAAAACCAGGCATCTACGAGAGTTGGGGTAGCTAATCCCAAAACTCTAACAACACAGACACTGGCACCATTACGCTTAAGGCCTTAGATCTAGAAGCCACGAAAGAAAAGGAAATGAAACGGTGCCTCCCTGGCCCACGTCTCAATCCACCAGAAAAGGAAAAAAAAAAAAGTGAATCGCAGTCCTCTACGCTCACATGAGCCTTACATGCCTCAATCGACAAAACAGACAAGAAGGTTCCCAACATAGGTCCTTACAAAATGAATTTCCCCTATCTAAAGAGGAAACTAGTGAAACAAGAATGCATTTAAGGGATACGACAAATCCTAAGAGACAATGCCAAAACCAGACATAAAAGTAAACTGCTAGCATGCATCATAGTAATGGACTATCTACTCAAGGTGCCACATAAGCAAACAGACATGTTATCAAATCAAAACATTTTATGAAGAAGCACATATACACATAAAGTATGCTTAACAAATAATAGATGTCTCAAAATACCCAAGCCTGTGAACATGTTATCATACAAGACATGTTATCAAACAAGGCATGTTATCAAGATATAAATGACACATCAAAGCAAAATAACGTGAGCATGATATGCACCCAAAACCCGTTGTCCTAAGGTTTTCGAACCTAGGAGCATTGATACCACCTGTGATGACCTTGGTTTTTAGGCTAGCGTGTCTTGTGATGAACCGAAGGTTAACCCGATAACGGATTCGATAAGTGAAAGTGAACACAGAAAACAAGACTCTAAGAAGTCAAAGTGATCTTCCATGAGGTCGTGGAACTCAATGAGAACTGATGTGGAAGAAAAAGGTCAAAAATATAACAAATAAGCCCCTAGGGGCAAAATACTCATTTTTGAAAAATGTGGATTCGGGTGCTACCGAGCACACCGCTGGAAAGACAGTGAAAAATTAACAAATCTAAACTCAAGAATCACTTGATTCAGAGTCTGGATGAAGAAGATATGAAACTCCAAAGTTTCATAAAAACTAACTTTCGGGTTTCAAAATAATGCGTCAAGGGTAATTGACAAGGGGTAAAATTGTCTTTTTAGACAAAATTGGATGCAACTGAGCATACCAATAGATAGATTAGGAAAAATTAATGAATCTAGACTCAAGAATCACTTGATTCGGAGTCCGGATGAAGAAGATATGAAACGTCAAAGTTTCAAAAAAAACCAACCTTTGAGTTTAAAAGCAGTGCGGCAAGGGTACTTTACAAAGGGTAAAATAGTCTTTTCAACTAGAATTGGATGCAACTGTGAATACCGTTGGATAGACAAGTAAAAACTAATAAACTTAGACTCAAAAATCACTTGATTTGGAGTCGGGACAAAGAAGGTATGAAGCCTCAAAGTTTCAAAAAATTAGACTTATTTTCCGGGTAAGAAATCTGGGCAGGAATAGTGTTTTAACAGCAAGCACCAATTAAATTTTTTTCCAGAACCGAGGCTAAAAACGGACCCTTAAACGAGTTTTTCTGCAAAAACACGAAGAAGAAACACCCCTTAAAATCACTTTTTCTACCCGACAACGTAGAAGAAACCAAAAAAAATATGATGTAAAGTCCCAAAAATGCCCCTTGAACAGCCTAGGTCAAGATGGACCCAAAAAGCTGCTACAAGCATTTTTTTCCAGAAACAGCCAGAACAGAGAGTAAAAACGGGCTAGTAAATGAATTTTTATGGAAAAACACAAAGAAGAAACCCCCTCAAAATTGAGTTTTCTATGTGACTTGCGAAAAAATTGAAAAAAAAACGCAATGTAGAATGCCCAAAATGCCCCTCCATGAAATCTGGTCATGGAGGTCCAAAAAGCTACTAAAAAAAAACAGAAGGCTGAACTTTGTGATAGATTTCCGGCACCAAGACGACATTTTTTGGAAAAACATGAAAAAGAAACCCCCTCTAAAATCACGTTTTCTATTCAACCATTTTGCAAGAAGGAAATAAAACTGAATTAAAAAGTCTAGAATGCCCCTAGATCAGAATATGCAATAAAAACGCAAAATGAATTCGTAGGAGGCTCAAAACACAAACGATGAGGTTTTGCTCGGAAATGACTATGCACGCAAACGTAACTTACCGATTTAGACGCACTACAATGGTACATGGCTTAAAAGTATAGCCGATGCAAAATCCGACCCCCTAACGGGCAAAAAGGCAAAAATGGACTTAGAATGGAAAACAAGGAATCCAAAAATGTAAAATGGAGTCAAATGACCATTTGGCCCTTAGCCACACTTCATACAAGATTAATAAGACCCTATGAAAGAATGAAAATGGAATTCCCACACCCGATGCAACCATGGTGAAGCAATGACTTGCGATTTTTCAAGATTTTCACAATATTTCATGAAGTTAAAAAAGTACAGAGAATATAATATTGGCCTCCGGCCTCATCTCATACATATCAAATACATTGAAAGAAGTGTACTTAAGTACACATTACATACATGGAATCAAATATACATATTTTGACATACAAGTCTACAAAATGACATTTCATGCTAACATTTGCATAATGGAAACTTAAAAGCTACACGACATCCAAGGAATGCTAGGCGTCACGAACCAAGTCTTCGTACCTAAAATATGCCCAAGTATCATAGGGGTGAGTAACATAAAGCTACTGGTAGGAGATAAGTATACATCGACCTAGCATTTTACAAATTTATCACCTTAAGGTGAAACATGTTAAAGGGGCTCAAGCCACCTAACGTCTATGTCCAAGTGAGACTCGGGGAGCATCCTAAGCTACCTTATAGTCTAAGCAACAAGAATCATGATATACATACGTGTATAAAATGAATCATAGTTGGGATAATCCAAAGAACGCGACAAGAAGAATGCTTGAGCATAGATTAACATGAATTGCATGTTCAATACAATTGAATTAGGTCTGGAGTAATCCATACAACATGACAAAAGCATATTTGAATAAAAGTTAACAAGAATCACATTATCCATGCAATTCAACAACAAAAGAGCATGTTATACAATGCAACAAGGTATAAGTTCTCAAAGCCATCAACTTAGAATCTAAAGCACAAAATAACAGTGGTGGTTAATGCTACCTAACGTCTGAGTTCTAAATGAATCAACAGGATCAATCCTAAGCTATGTTAGATCGTCAAAACACAATTTTCAATATCGATGTAATTTAACTAACATTGGGACTTCTAATACAACGCATAATGCACAATTTCGCAAATTAACATCATGTAACTTAAAATGGAATGACAAATAAGGAACAACAAGTTACAACATCATCTAGTTATCAACTTGAAAATGAAATGTGAAGCCAAACAAAGTGGATACTCGGACGTCACGCCGGATCCGACCGACAACATAATTACTTTAGGGTTACTAGCCCGTGGATAACCTCCCTATGTGCGCACTAGACTATATAGAGGGACTATCCCCCGTACTAGAACCACGTCCTAGCCATAGCCAAATAACAACATTCCCAAGTTTCCAAAATCAACAAGTTGTGCAACAACGCATATATCAACAGGAATATGCAAGATAATCAACTATCTACCAAGCACAGCAAAAGTTGGAAACCTATACAATACATGCTCTAAGTCCACAACTAATATGATGTGATGAATGTCGAATCTTAAGTGTGCGATTCGTTACACGCTATAAATGAATGATGTTAAATACGAAATGTGCAAATCATTACACAAGGCAATAATATATTCAATAAGGAAAACATGTTCTCATGAGTATAAACATAGCAACTATGTTATCCAATGCTCAAAACATATCCAAATGAATATACAATAAGTCCATTTCTAGGATTTTGATATAGAAGCGACTTTCGAACACAATTAAATCCATAGCTCAATTCGATAGAATTTAATTAAATAAAAATAATTAAATTCCCAAGATTCTAATTCAATTCCAAATAACCTCAAATTAATACATATTAAAGAACTTGGCATGGTCATCACCTATATCCATTCTAAAACTCAATTAGGTTTTTGGAACAACAAAGTAGAACTCTAATTAAATCATGCTAATTTAATTACCAAGGTTCTAAAGCAACTTCAAATGGTCCACAATTAATATATACTAGTAAACAAGTTATGGCCAATACAAATATCAAGTTAAAATCTTCATTAAGCTAATGGGACCACAAAATAGATTTTACTTAATTCTTTTAATTAAAATCTCTAAATTTTCAAACTTAACCAAATGCTCTCAATTTAACTTTTCTTAGAGAACATGCCAAGGACTAATGTAATATCACATTACAAGCTTATTGCATGCAAGTTACACCTATGTAAATTAAACTTTCAGTAAAATTAAATATAAAATAAAGGTTGCAATTCTCATGCAATTAATCCCAATTTAATATATGTGAACAACGACACCAAAGCTTAATTTTCCAGCATGCCACAATTTGATTCCAAGTTTTATATCAGCATGAGGATTAAATCTTCAACAAGGAAATTAAGTAAATGAAAGGTTTCAAAACCTCACCGAATATTCTAAATCAAATATATGTGAAGCTATATGACATATAGATCAAGAATATCAAGTCGAAATTCAAATGGAGGGACTAGTGCACTATGCTGAAGAGCATGGTAAGGTCTAATATAATATGCTAACACATATTAATTTAAAGCTAGTTAAAGCCATGTGAATTAATCTTTCACCTAAGATAATTATTAAATAAAATCTTTAATACTTATTCAAATGTTCCAATTTTAATACACGACAATGAGCATATCAAGGGGCAATATAAAATCATGCTACATGTTTAAACCAAGTCATGAGCAACCGGAAAAATTAGATCCCGTACAAGAAAAATAAATAATAAAATCTCTAGATTTTATATTTAATCATGCAAACAAGTAGTATAAGCATCACAAACATGCTATATAACAAGAATTTAAACCTATAACATCTCCTACCTCAATTTGAGATGAAAATCCCAATGGCCCACCAAAATAAAAGTGCTCCGAATTCGACGATACCGAGAGGTTTTGTCGAGGACAACACCGTGATCAATAATCCGCAAGAAGCCCCATGAAAATCTCAACTTGACTCCAAACCCTAACTCGAAAAATCGTCGGAAATGGATTCTAATAAGGGCAAAAGGTAGAGCACGTTGAGGAAAGCAACAAACGTTAAGGCCGAAGACTTTCCATCAAGGAAAAGTGAACCAAAAAAGGAGAGAGAAGATGGCAGCACCCCTTGGGCTGCCATGGGAGATCTAGGTCGTCCATGAAGTGGGGAGAAGATGAAAAATGAAATATCTCACCCCCCTTTTATAGAAATCTCAAAAAGTGCCCCGAATGGGCCTCGTCGGGTTTGAAAAAGTAAAATTTGAGCAGACACGCTCAAATGGCAAAACTTTGTGAATGAAAAAGATTCAAAATGATAAAATATGAATAATAGAAGAAGCAGCGTCAAAAAATGAGTCCCGAACAGAAAGTTATGCCCAAAACAAGTTTGGCGCAAATTGGGGCCAGAAACCCTGAAATTGGAAAACATCGACCAGGAGGAAATTCCAAGAGTACACAACTCGACTTCAATAACTGAATTTACTTCAATAACTGAAGTAAATTCATTGCTCAATTCCACTCCTATCATAGATTTTCCTCAATGGAAATCTAGACTTGAGCCTCTTCCTCCACTTTCTAGTACTCCGTCTATTCCTTCTTTAGAGTCTCCACCTAAGCTTGAGCTTAAGCCACTATCGGACAAGCTCAAATATGCTTTCTTGGGTTTAAATGACACCCTCTTGGTGACCATTGCTCCAATCTTACAAGTTCTCAAGAGAGTAGTCTCTTAACAGTTCTTGAGCAAAATAAAGAAGTTATTGGGTGGAGTATAGTTGCTTTGAAAGGAATTAGTCCCACAATTTGCATGCATCATATTCATTTGGAGAAGGATTCCCAAACATCTCGAGAACTCCAAAGAAGATTGAATCCTAATATGAAGGAGGTGGTTTTGAAGGAAGTTGTGAAGTTGCTAGATGCGGGAATCATCTACCCCATCTCAGATAGTAAGTGGGTGAGTCCTACTCAGGTATTACCTAAAAAAATAGGTATTACAGTAGTTGAGAATTCCAAGGGAGAATTAGTTCCACAACGCACCACTACTGGATAGAGTGTGTGTATTGATTACCGGAAACTCAACTCCGCTACTAGAAAAGATTATTTTCCATTACCATTCATTTATCAGATTCTAGAGCGATTAGCTGGCCAGAGCTATTATTACTTTTTAGATGGATATTTCGGCTATAATCAGGTGGCCATTGATCCTAAGGATCAAGAGAAAACTGCTTTCACTTATCAATTCGGTACATTTGCGTATAAACGGATGCCTTTTGGATTGTGTAATACACCAACAACATTCCAGAGCTATATGATGTCTATCCTTTCGGACATAGTTGAAAAGTTTCTCAATGTATTTATAGATGACTTCTCTGTTTTTGGATCCACATTCGAAAACTGTCTCCAAAAGCTGTCCCTAGTGCTTCAGTGTTGTAGGGAAACTAATCTTATTCTTAGTTGGGAGAAGAGCCATTTTATGGTTTAAGAGGGGATCATTTTAGGACATATCATTTTAGAGAGAGGTACTGAAGTTGATAGAGCCAAAGTAGATTTGATCTCTAAATTGCCTCCTCCTACCTCCGTAAGGGGAGTGCGATCATTTCTTGGGCATGTCGGGTTCTATCAATGTTTCATTAAAGATTTCAGTAAAATTTCTCGTCCTTTGTGTAATCTACTTTCAAAGGACATTCCTTTTGTCTTTGATGAATCATGCCTGGAAGCTTTCCACAAGCTTCGCTCTCTTTTTTCTTCAGCTCCTATCATGAATCCTCCATATTAGGCTCTTCCATTTGAGATCATGTGTGACGCATCTGATTATGCTATGGGTGTTGTCTTAGGATAACGAGTAAATAAGCTTCCTCGTGTTATCTACTATGCGAGCAAAACTCTTTCAGAAGCACAATTGAATTATACTACTAATGAAAAAGAGTTACTTGCAGTTGTCTTTGCTTTGGACAAATTTAGATCTTTTCTGTTAGGTTACAAAGTAGTGGTCTATTCTGATCATTCTGCTTTGAGACTTCTTCTTTCCAAAAAGGAAACCAAACCCCATTTGATTCGATGGATCCTCCTGCTTCAAGAGTTTGATTATGAGATCCGGGATCAGAAAGGGTCAGAGAATGTGGTAGCTGACCATCTTTCTAGAATTCTTATTGAGGATACCTCAACTTCACTTCTAGTTTGTGATTTCTTTCTGGATGAACAGTTGTTTTGGGTTTCTCATATGGATTTGCCTTAGTTTGCTGATATTGTGAATTACCTCACAATAGGAAAAATTCTTTTATCTTGGTCAAAGCAGGAAAAAGATTGATTCTTTTCTCAGATTAAGATGTATTATTGTGCTGATCAAATCATTCGTAGATGTGTTCCTGAGAGTGAGTTTCATAGTATTCTGACCTTCTGTCATAGTTTAGCTTGTGGAGGTCATTTCAGTGCAAAGAAAACTGCAGCTAAAATTCTTCAATGCGGTTTCTTTTGGCCATCACTCTTTCGGGATGCATACTTGTTCTGTAGGTCATGCCTTCGATGTTAGTAGTTAGGATCAATTTTCGGACGAAACATGATGACCTTAACTCCGATCTTAGTCATTGGGGTTTTTAATGTATGGGGTATTGATTTCATGGGTCCTTTTGTTCAGTCAAATCATAATAAATATATTTTTGTGGCTGTTGATTATGTGTCTAAATAAGTTGAAGAAGTGCTATTAAAACTGCTAATCACGCAGTTGTGGTTGAGTTCATTCCAACAAACATTTTTAGTCGGTTTGGCATGCCACGAGCTATTATTAGTGATGGGGATGCTCACTTCTGTAATAGGTATTTTCGTACTTTGGTACAAAGATACTCCATCACTCATAAAGTTACTACTCCCTATCATCCCCAAACAAGTGGCCAAGTTGAATTATCCAATCGTGAAATTAAGAGAATTCTTGAAAAAACGGTTAAGCCAAATCGTAAAGATTGATTTTTAAGACTAAATGATGCTTTGTGGGCTTACCGAACAGCTTTTAAGACTCTGATTGGTATGTCACCTTACCGTCTTATCTATGATAAAGGGTGACACCTTCCTATAGAATTAGAACACAGAGCTTTCTGGGCCATAAAAAAGCTTAACTTCGATATGAACTCTGTTGGTTCTAACAGGAAGCTTCAACTAATAGAGGTCGAAGAGTTACGCAATGATGCTTATGAGAGTGCTAAGGTTTACAAATCAAAGACTAAGGCATTTCATGACAAGCATATCTTGCGTAAGACTTTTGAGCCTGGGAGAAAGGTTTGGTTGTTTAATACATGACTGAAACATTTTCCTGGCAAGCTGAAGTCACGTTGGGAAGGTCTATACATGGTTATTTCTGTTACACTTATGGTGTGATTGAAATACAAGATTGCAAGACTAGACAACTATCTAAAGTTAATGGACAGAAACTTATGCCCTACATAGAGGGTAGTGTGCAGAGAGGCACAGTAGAGGCAGTAGAACTTCATGATCCTATTTACTTGGACTAGAGAGGTCAGTTTCGTCGAGCTATTGACGTTAAACTTAGCATGCTGTCGAGCTATTGACGTTAAACTTAGCATCTGTATGTTATACGGTAGTTTTATTTGTATTCCTAGTTTTTATTTTTGTTTGTGCTTTAATTATTTTCTTTTTAGGTTTTAGTTAATTTTTATGTTTATTTTATTTTTAGGTTAGTTTAGGTTTAGGTTAAATAAGAAAAAGAAAATAAAAAATTCAAAAATACAAAAATTCAAAAATTTGTCTTAATGCTCGAGCCTTCACTTTGAAGATCAAACATTAGCTACTAAAGGCTTAGGCTTGCACATGCTAAGCTCGAGCCCTCCATCATCGTTAGCTTTCGAGTTTTCAGCGGCCATGCTCGAGCCTTCCTCATAGGGCTCGAGCCTTTGTACTTTAAAATATAAGGAAACCATCGAGCCGAGCTTGAAACCCTCGTGCCTTTGCGTATTCTTGGCTCCATTCTCTCTCAAAACTCTTCAATCTCCATTGATTCATCATCTCCACTATCTCAGGCGTCAATCTACATCAAAAGGTAAGATCTACTCTCAATCCCTCTTGGGTTTATATATATATATATATATATATATATATATATATATATATATATATATACACATTGATTTCGCCCCAAACTAATGCCCAAAATTTCCTGAAACATTTGATTTAATCCTTTATAGCACTATCTAATTATGAATCCATTCACAACCTTGTAGAAATTCCGAATCTCAAATTGGATTTGAAGAACACGGGTTAGGTAATTTTGGAGGGTTAAGGTGCTAATATAGGAAGTTTGGGTTGTTGGGTGATTAAGAAGAAGTTTAGGGGTTGATTTTGGAAGATTTTGGAGGATTTGAGAAGGGTTTTACTTTGGTTGAAAACCAGGAAGCTCGAGCTCTCATATTAGGTGACGAGCCCCTTTCTATGTATTTAGAAAACGGACTTTGTAATGCGAGAGGTCACTTCGCAAGATCAAAATATGAATGTGGTTTCAGAAGCCTTTCTAGTCAAATTTACATTTATAAAAACCACTACTATAACTAATGAAGTATAGTGAGTAGGGATCGTCCACAAAGATTATACGTGTTGGAATTTAATTTTGACTCTAATGTATCAATTGATTGCAAATAGAGAGATTGGTTGATTAAACTAAGATGTAAGGAAATTAAAATGCAATTAAAATAAACTAAGTTGAGTTAGGGATTTAAGAGATGAGAAGTGAGGTCTTGGGGTGCATTGGAATCGCTACCAAGCTCGTTCACCAAACCACACACTTTCAACTAATTTGGAGAAAACATTCTTGTGAACAAAATACGACTACCAATTGCAATATTAAGCATGGACCATCAAATTAAAGAATGAATCATCTACCTAATCGACAAATAAACTAAGTGTAGCACAACCCATCAATTCTAAGCATGACCCATCAAATTAGTAACAATTATAGCATACATCAATCTAGATAATTATGGAATTTACAATGATAAGCCATGGAATATCAAATCAAGTAAAGATTGTCTACCTACCTACAAGCATGAATTAAATTGTAGAACAACCCATCAAGCATAAACATAATCCATCAAATTAATTGACAAACCCATCTAATAAAAACCATGTCTAGCCATCACTAGATTCTCAATCAACCACACATAGACATGCAATTAATATAGAAAAACTAGTGTAGAGATCAATTCCCAAATAATCACATATAGGACATGTAATCACATAGAGAATCAATAGAAAGCATTAATCCATAGAAATCAAAGGAGAAACCAAGATTCATTAAATTCACAAGGCTAAAACACTAATCACGAGATATTATTACCCCAAAAGTAAAAAGATATAGAGGTTTAGATTACAAACTTGGGGCTCATCCAAGCCCCAAGGAGAAGTCTAGCCAATCATGGAGGAGGTGGGTGTGATCTTGAAACCCTAAAGGGCAATCCCTAAACATGGTTCCATTTTCTTCCTCTTCTTTTTTGCTGAATTCTAGAAAGAGAGTGTGTGTGTAGATGTTGAGATGTGTTCTTGGTTCCTCCACTCTTCACTTCTCTTTTAACCCTAATCTCTAACTTTTCTAGAGAGAGAAAATAAAAATTACAATAAAATAAAATTGAAGACAAAAGATATAGATAGATTACAAAAATGGTTCAATTCCCTTTAAATATAAGGTCCTTTTCTTAGTCACTAAGTCAAAAATACAGCCCCAAAAATATCTAATCCTGCAACTATATGGTAGGTAGAGTTCGGGCGCACGGGAATAAAATAGCTCGCTACCAGCACATTTTCAATCCATCAAAGAAATCTTTGATCGATCAAAACTTCGATCGATCCAAATTTTCAACATTTTTGACCTTTTTTTCGGATTTTTCTAAAATCTTCTAGGAACTTTTGTTTGACTCCAAAAAGGCTGTAATAGACCATTTTTAGCCCATTTGAACCTTATTGACCTGAAATAGACAAAAACACAAATAGGTACTAAAACAGGAAAATAAAGATAGATGAATGGACTAAAATACCCTCGCTTAGGTGATAAAATGCGTCACATTTGAGCACTCATCACCCCCAAACTTAGATATTGTTAGTCCCTAGCAATGAACTATAAGGAGAAGAAAGAAGTAAACATCTATACAGCTATGAACTAGAAAGCTGTAATGACCGGTCATTTTTTTCCTTTCATGTTCCTCAAATTTTACGAATAAATTTTTTCCGTTGTCTTTTCTATTTTGTGTTTGGTTTCTTGTCACTTAGTGTCATCTCGAGTGCTCGAAAATGGTTTTTGAGACTCTTTCCCCTGGATTGACAACTTCCTTTGAGGACCGAGTCATTTTCACATTTTTCATTTTTCGACACTATTCACTTTTCGTCCTTTTTCCTATTTTGTCTTTTCCCGTTTGTCACTTTGTTGGCATAACCTCATTTTTTGTGTTCGGAGTTGGTTTTCGACTTCATGTATCATCATTTTAAGTGGTTTCCATGAAATACGTATCTTTACTTTTGCAGTAAAGTACACTGGTTGCTTTCGGTGTCCATAGGGGCATGGATGCATAGTTTTTCAAAATCTTTTTCTTTTCTTGGGGTGTTTTTCATAAATATCTTTTGAAGATATTTTATTTTAGGGGTTTTTAAAAAAATATTTTTGGAAGATATTTTCATTCTGGGTCATTAGTGCAGTTTTCACTTTTTGGAGGAGCCATTGTGTAGTTAATGAAAGTTATTGCAAAAATGCCTCATTTTGAACTTGGATCCTCGTACGGGATTCATTTTCACATTTTGTCGAGTCGTGTACTCTTCGAATTTCCCGGTTGCTGCCGAACTTGTTTGAGGCATATCTTTCTGCTTGGGACTCAGTTTTTGACGCCGTCTCTTTCGTTGTTTATATTTTCTCATTTTGGTTCTTTTTTGTTCACAGAGTTTTGTCGTTTGAGCACGTCTGCTCAAATTCCACTTTTTCAGACCCGGCGGGGCCCCTTCGACGCACTTTTTGAGATTTCTATAAATAGGTTGCCCTAAATTTTAAAATCAGATTATTCAGAGTTTCTTCCTCCTCTTGGCCAGTAGCCATGAGAGCCTAAGGGGCTGCCTTCACTCTTTCTTCTCCTCCACTTGATTTCCTTGGTAGAAAGTCTTCGGCCTTAACATTTATCATAGGCCTCGTCGTGCTCTACCTTTCCCTCTTATTAGAACCCGTTTTTGGCCAAATTTTGAGTTCGGGTTTGAAGTTGTGATATCCCTCATATCTGAGACATGGTTTGATCAGGCCCAGGCCCAAACCCGAGGGATATCAAACAATTAATACGTTATAACGAATGCAGATTACAAAAGAAATAAGAATTAAGTTTTAAAAGCTGGAAGAAAACAAAAATATAAAATCCTTTAATAATTAAATACTTAAATCTGATAATTCAAAACTCCATAAATTAAACAACTCGGGAATCCATCACCAGTGGATCCCTAATAAAACCCAAACTAAAATGAAACTAAAGTTGAAGATAAAATCCAAATCTATTATCTGAAAAGAAGTCCTACATCGTTGGTAGAGTGGAAGATCGTCTCTGCTTAGCACGAAGAAGCTCAAGCCTGGAACTGTCGTACACCTGAAAAATAGAAGTGGGTCAGGCCCACGAACAAGTTCTATCCTACTACAATTCAAGCAGAGACTCGATACGCATGTACATAGTAAATAGTTCATCAATAACTAATACTCCATACATAAATATATCCACACTACTAGACTCTCACTAGACTATAAAGAGGGTCTTAACCTAGATAGAAGGCATCACACAATACGCACCTGAGTGGGCATAAGTACCGAAACCTAAACAGGGTATACCTCAACCCTCACAGTCAGCTACTCATCCAATTGCATATACGCACCCTAACCGTCGACACTGAGACTCAAGCTCATGACACGGTATCATAAAAATATATCTAAACTCCGTTCTTAACCATCCACAAGAAATCCAGTAAGTCATTCGGCGCATTCAACCGTACCGACTTATATATAAGGAGGATTATATTTAATAACCCGTACCCTTATTCCAAAATAGGTAGGACTTAGTAATTTGAGCTAATCCAAACCTAGTATGACACCATCCCATACCGGTGCATACAATCCCATCCATCCAATTGTTGACAAAGTATTTACCATAACAATATCAACAAGTCCTTACCAGGTATAGTAAAGTAATTATCATACATATTTAAATAAAACCAGTTGATAAACATACTGACCATATGAATGTCCATCTCGAGAATTCTAAACTAAGCATGATAAAGTAGTTTAACAGCTATACTTTAATTAAATCAACACAGAAACCATAACCTGATCACACCGGACTGTAACTGTATTATAACTCCTTTTCCAGTTTCCATATAACCAACAGAGCATAAATAGATGTTGTTTAACTCAATTCCATGGCATGCAAAAATAACTATAAGTAATTTATCATACTTGTAGTTTTCTGTCCAACCAGTTTATGCACTCAATTTTACAATAAAATCTTAGCACAACATAGATTTAAAACATGTATATTTTTTTTTATACTTGCACAGACATATTCAATTAACAATGAAATAATCTCTCACAGAAATTCCTAATAACTTTAAGAAATTTAATTAACCAAAACCATTCCTCTCTATAGAACGCCTAAACTGATTCATACAATTTTAACGTTAGATGCTCTGAGTGCAACTTTATAATATTCTGTTCTTGGCAATTTAACTTTACTCTAAACCATTTATCACAGTATTTAATTTCATTAAAAACATAGGAAATCAACCCCCATGAAGCCTTATCACTGCAAATAGAAAATAGGCAAAATAGAAAATAAAACACCAAAGAGAACACCCATGGAGCAGACTCACCACCCTTAAATATTTATTCCCACACCAGTCCGCATTCATTAAAGTATTGAACTCTCTTAGGAAAAACTTAGAAACTTCATAACCAAGCCTCTGTCTCACTGAAAATCAAACGAGAAGCCAACAGAATGAAAAAATGGGAAAACAAATAATGGAGCAGGCTCCAAAAACACTTGGAGCTGCCTCCAAGTGACTTGGAGCTGCCTCCAAGTGACTTGGAGCCGCCTCTAAGTGACTTGGAGCCACCTCCAAGTCCAAAGGAGCCGGCTCCAATCCCAAAAGTAGCCGGCTCTCTCCCTCCTCTTCTCTGTGTTTTCTTTTCCGTCTTCGTCTACACCTCCGGCACTTCACTGTGTAGGTTCCTAGAAACTGTACCGAGATCCCAGTATATTTCAATCCTTGTTTAGATTCCTGTAACATCTACTAACATGAATTTAAACCAAAAACAATGTATAGCAGTTCCAAGTTTTGACTATTAACCAATAAAAAAAATTACGACACAAAGTATTAAAGCATGCAAACAGATTACGTTTTTTTTTTTTAACATACAATCATCCTGTAAGTATTTAAGTATGCAAAGAACACAAAGCCTAAGGGAGAGAGTTAGGATAGAAGTTGCCTTTAAGACTTTTGTTCAAAATCTCTACGCCGTCTTCGAAGGTTCCCGGCAATTCCTACTGACAACTTCCTATGTTCCTCCTCTCTATTTCCATAGACGTGTTTTGGTTTTGTTTGTTTTTAAAACCCTAGGTACAACCTTATAACATCTATTTATAAGGTTACATAAATCCTAATACGAATTGAAACCCTAATGTGAAACCTAATCGGCCCATAATACCATCTAAGTGAAAAACATGTCGGCCACTTACAACCAACCCTACTGTAACGTGAAGTTAGAAAACAATTAACTTTAATGAAATAATTTCATACATTGAATTACATAAAATAAACAAATAAAAATAAGAAATGCATATAATACAAATAATTCAAGTAGGTCAAATAAGTCAAAGCAACAATTAAAACAAACAAGTTAAAATTAACTCATAATTTAAATTCAAACAAAAACACCATTAAATAAATAAAATGCAACTTAAACAATTGAATAATTGAAAACAAAAACACCATTAAATAAATAAAACACAACTTAAACAATTAAATAATTGAAAAACCAATTAAAAGAATAAATTAAATACCAGGACTATCCTTTTGAAATTAGGGGTATTACAATCTTCCACCCTAGCAAAAGGAATTCCATCATCGGAATTCGCTTATACCTTCTTCCAATATTTCAAGGAACTGTGAGCGAATGACATCCTCCCATTCCCAAGTGGACTCAGCCTCACTGTGATGACTCCACTGAACACGTACCAAAGGAATAACCTTATTGCGAAGGATTTGATCTCGACGGTAGACAATACGACACGGTGGCTTCAGATAAGTTGCATCCGGCTGCAACTCAATCTCCCCAACATCGATATGCTGATACCGATCCTCATATCGTAGAAATTTCCGCAACATGGAAACATGGAACACATTATGGACATGATCCAAATTATCCGGAAGTGCCAACCGATAAGCGACAGCTCCAACTCGATCCGTAATCATAAATGGACTGACAAACCGCGGTGACAACTTCCCTTTCTTTCCAAAGCGCATTACACCCTTTATAGGTGAGACTTTTAGTAGAACCTGATCCCCAACCTGAAACTCCAAAGCATGAGTGCGACGATCAGCATAGCTCTTCTACCTACTTTGAGCAGTACGCATGCGATCTCGAATAAGAGCAATCTTCTCAGAAGTATCCTTGATGAACTTAGGACCCAAGAATCTACTCTCACCAACCTCCAACCAACAAATAGGCGATCGACACGGTCGGTAGTATAACGCCTCAAATGGTGCCATCGCAATAGTCTTCTGGAAGCTATTGTTATAAGCAAACTCCACAAGTGGTAGATAATCCTACCAGTGGCCCTTAAAATCCAGAACACACGGCCGAAACATATCTTCCATGATCTGATTCACCCGCTCAGTCTGTCCATTAGTCTAAGGATGATAGGCAGTACTAAGGTGTAACTCCGTATCCAAAGCCTACTGAAAACTCTTCCAGAATCCAGACACAAAGCTCGAATCCCTGTCAGATATAATAGACAATGGAATGCCGTGCAACTTTACAATCTCGGCAATGTAAAGTTTCGCCAACTGTTCCGAAGTGTAGTCAGTACGAATAGGCAAAAAGTGAGCTGATTTTGTCAGTCTGTCCACGATAACCCAAATAGAGTTATGATCCTTAAAAGAGTTTGGCAATCCCACCACATAATCCATAGAAATGCTTTCCCATTTCCACTCCGGTATTGGTAGTGGCTGTAGAGTTCCTGGCAGCCTCTGATGATCGATCTTGACCACCTGACATGTACTACATCGTGAGAGAAAAAGAGCAATGTCCCTCTTCATACCGGCCCACCAAAACTGCCGCTTCATAACCTGATACATCTTATCGCCTCCTAGATGAACAGAGAACTCAGAGTGGTGAGTCTCAGTCATCACATCCTTCCTCAAATCATCAGCAGAAGGTACCACTAACCGTCCTTTGTACCTTAAACCTCTATCAGCCCCAACATAGTAGAATGGAACCTCTCCTGAAGATATCTCTGCAACCTTGTCAATGCACTGCTGATCCGTGAGTTGTGCCTTCAAAACCCTGTGAATGATAGAAGGTGTAACTACCATACAAGCCATGAACGAATCTGACAATTCATCCACCGTCTTCAACGCATTCCACTCAGTAGTGAATAGAGCAAAAAGACTACCAACAGGTCAGCGACTGAGTGCATCCGCCACCACATTCGCTTTCCTTGGATGGTACTGTATAGAAAAATGATAGTCTTTCACAAACTCTAACCACCTACACTGTCTCATATTCAGCTCCCGCTGAGTGAATAAGTACTACAGACTCTTGTGATCACTAAATAACACGAAAGACTCACCCAACAGATAATGCCTCCAAATACGTAAATCAAAAACCACAGCTGCCAACTCCAAATCATGCGTTGGATAATTAAGCTCATGAGGCTTAAGCTTCCGAGATCCATAAGAAATCGGTCGCTCCTGTTGCATCAAAACACATCCAAGACCCTACAATGAAGTATCTGTATAGACAAGATACTCTATCCCGCTCTGTGGAGTAGCCAGAACCGGTGCAGAAGTCAACTTCCTTTTCAGCTCATCAAAAGCTCGCTGACAGTGCTCATTCCACACGAACTGTACACCCTTCTTGGTCAGATGAGTGAGTGGTCCTGCTATCTTGGAGAACCCCTGGATGAATCGACGATAATATCCTACCAAACGGAGAAAACTCCGAATTTCAGTAGGTGACGTAGGCTGTCCCCACTCTACCACAGCTGAAACCTTGGCTGGATCAACCGCTATCCCCCTTTCTGACACTACGTGACCCAGAAACATCACTTCCCGCTGCCAAAATTCACACTTCTCGAACTTGGCATATAACTGGTGCTCACGAAGCGTCTGCAAGACTATGCGAAGATGTCTAGCATGGTCGTCCTCGGACCTAGAATAGATCAAGATATCATCAATAAAGACAATGACAAACTGATCCAAATAAGCTTGAAAGACTCTGTTCATTAAATCCATGAACACTGCAGGTGCATTAGTCGTCTCAAATGGCATGACACGAAACTCATAAGAACCATATCTCATGAGAAACACTGTCTTAGGAACATCCTACTCCCTAACCCTCAGTTGATGATACCCAGAATGAAGATCAATCTTGGAGAAGTATGTGGCTCCCCGTAATTAATCAAACAAATCATCGATCCTGGGTAGAGGGTACTTGTTACGAATAGTAACCTTGTTCAACTCCCTGTAATCTATACACAGGCGAAGCGAACCATCCTTCTTCTTCATAAACAGAACCGGTGCTTCCCAAGGTGATATACTCCTACGAATAAAACCCTAGCTGAGTAACTGCTGAATCTGATCCCTCAGCTCTCTCATCTCCACTGGTGCCATCCTATAGGGTGCCCTAGTAATAGGCGCAGTGCCTGGAGCTAAGTCTATCACAAAATCGATCTCGCGACTAGGTGGCAACCCTGGAATCTCCTGAAATAAATCTAAAAAATCCTGTACAATTGGTATGTTATCTAACGATAGAGTAGTCCCCTCATCCGTTTCCTCCTCCATATGGAACAAATAGGTGCTGATGACCCCGCTAGAACGCGGCATGGCGATGACATACATGTCCTGACCAGGTATGGTAAACACAATAGACCTATCAAAACAATTAACTTGGGCATGGTAATGAGACACCCAATCCATCCCAAGAATCACATCATAAGTGTTCATGTCCAGGACCAATAGATTAGCTAGAAACCTGAGTCTGCCAATATCTAGTGCCATAGGTCCATCACTCTCATGTATAATAGCTGTATCGCCCAATGGTGTAGAAATACCCTGAGGTCTAGTGCATACCCTCGTCCTCATCCCAGTTAAAATAACAAAAGTCCTAGCTACAAATGAATGTGTAGCACCCATATCAAATAAAATAGGTCCATGAAAACCATGAATAGGAAACTTACCCTCAACAGCCTAAGGTGCCTGCATATCCTGTGGTTTAGGGTTGTACACCCTACCATAATGTAACTGCTGCAGTGCCTGTCCCTGAGGATACGGCGGTGCCGGTACTGCCAGATGTGTCTGTCCCTGAATCCGAGGAACCTATGGAGCTGGTAAAGGCACTGGCGCCCTCTGTCCCTGCTGCACATGCTGTCCCTGTCCCTGTCTTTGTCCTTGTCCCTGTTTGACTGAAGGACACTGCCTGGAAGTGTGACATACTCCTGCCAAGTGTAACAACTACCCTGGAAAGTACCGAATGGCCTCCTCTGTCGGTTAGCCTGTAGCTGACCCTGTCCTGCTTGTGGTCCCCCATTCTGCTGTCGCTGAACAGGTACCACATCCCTGGGATCATCCGAACCACCCTTGTGCTTCTTCCAAGGCTGCTGTCCCTGGAATCTGCCCTTGTCATTCTATCGGTGTCCATTTCCATTCCCCTTTTCAGCTAATTGGTTAGCAGAGTCTCTGTCACCCCGCTTCTCACCCTTGGCCTGTCTGATGTCAACGGTCAACTGATACTGCTGTAGAGCGACGTTTACCACCTAAGCATAGGTAGTATAGGCGAGACTACCTGTAATAGCTCTCTGGATAGACCACATTAGTCCCTAGATGAAACTGTTGCGCTTCTTCTCTTCTGTATCCACCCCTCCAGTGCAAGGAGAGATAAGCGTGTGAACTACTGCTCATACTCCGCCACTGTCATGTTCCCCTACTGTAGATTTAGAAACTCAGTCTTCATAGCTGCCCTGACTGCTTAAGGGAAGTACTTTTCATCAAGGCCTGCACTGAACTGATCGTAAGTCAATACCATCCTCTCCTCTGTGGTGGTAACTGACTCCTACCACTGTAGTGCATCCCCGACTAGCTTGAAGGTAGCAAGCATTTACTTCCAAACCTCCGTGCACTGAACCAAGCGAAGATGTCACTCGATGTCCTGTTTCCACTGGTGAGCTGCTCTTGCATCGGTGGAGCCTGTAAACTCAGGTGGACTCCCCTTTGTGAAAGAGCTCCTAGCCTTTTCCCAAGAATCCGTCTGAACAACTGGTGCTGGTAGCGGTGTCGGCTGTACCTGAGGCTGATTCTATAGCCCGAGCAACAAGGTCATTGAGTTATGGAGGAATCTCTAGATCCCTGACCCGATCCTGAGCCTGTTGAACTTCCTCCTGTTCCTCCTAAAACTGACCCATGTTATCCTGAAATCCAGGCGTTCGCTGCTCTTCCTCCCTCTGCTGACGCCGTAGGAGATATTGTTGCCTACGTGCCGCTCTTCTTTCCTTCGTAGTTCCTTGCATGTTCTATCAGTTTCTAGTGTTAACCATCTGTTAACATGAAAAGACAGACATCAGTACCATTTCTATATGAACTGTAAAGAATACAATGAATCCTAACTTAAGCTCTAATCAAGAGAAAATGCTACGTGGAAGACTTAATATGAAACATCCTAGAGACACTTGAACCTAGAGTGCTCTGATACCAACTGTGATACCCCTCAGATCTGAGACACAGGTTGATCAGGCCCAGGCCCAAACCTGAGTGATATCAAACAATTAATACGTTATAACGAACACAGATTACAAAAGAAAAAAGAAATAAGTTTTAAAAGCTGGAAGAAACTAAAATATAAAATCCTTTAATAATTAAATACTTAAATTTGATAATCCAAAACTCCATAAATTAAATAACTCAGGAATCCATCTCCAGTGGACCCCTAATAAAACCCAAACTGAAATGAAAGTAAAGCTGAAGATAAAATCCAAATCTATTATCTGAAAAGAAGTCCTACATCGTTGGTAGAGTGGAAGATCGTCTCTGCTTAGCATGAAGAAGCTCAAGCCTGGAACTGTCGTACACCTAAAAAATAGAAGTGGGTCAGGTCCACGAACAAGTTCTATCCTACTACAATCCAAGTAGAGACTCGATACGCATGTACATACTAAATAGTTCATCAATAACTAATACTCCATACATAAATATATCCACACTACTGGACTCTCGCTAGACTGTGAAGAGGGTCTCAACCTGGATAGAAGGCATCACATAATACGCACCTGAGTGGGCATGAGTACCTAAACCTAAATAGGGTAAACCTCAACAATCACAGTCAGCTACACATCCAATTGCGTATACGTACCCTAACCGTCGACACTGAGACTCAAGCTCATGACACGGTATCATAAAAATATATCTAAACTCCGTTCCTAACCATCCACAAGAAATCCAGTAAGTCATTCGGCGCATTCAACCGTACCGACTTATATATAAGGAGGATTGTATTTAATAACCCGTACCCTTATTCCAAAATAGGTAGGATTTAGCAATTTGAGCTAATCCAAACCTAGTATGACACCATCCCATACCGGTGCATATAATCCCATCCATCCAATTGTTAACAAAGTATTTACCACAACAATATCAACAAGTCCCTACCAGGTATAGTAAAGTAATTATCAAACATGTTTAAATAAAACCAGTTGATAAACATACTGACCATATGAATGTCCATCCCGAGAATTCTATACTAAGCCTGATAAAGTAGTTTAACAGCTATGCTTTAATTAAATCAACACAGAAACCATAACCTGATAACACTAGTTTCCATATAACCAACAGAGCATAAATAGATATTGTTTAACTCAATTCCATGGCATGCAAGAATAACTATAAGTAATTTATCATACTTGTAGTTTTCTGTCCAACCAATTTATGCACTCAATTTTACAATAAAATCTTAGCACAACATAGATTTAAAACATGTATATTTTTTTTTATACTTGCACAGACATATTCAATTAACAATGAAATAAGCTCTCACAGAAATTCCTAATAACTTTAAGAAATTTAATTAACCAAAACCATTCCTCTCTACAGAACACCTAAACTGATTCCATACAATTTTAACGTTAGATGCTCTGAGTGCAACTTTATAATATTCTGTTCTTGGCAATTTAACTTTACTCTAAACCATTTATCACAGTATTTAATTTCCATTAAAAACATAGCAAATCAACCCCCATGAAGCCTTATCACTACAAATAGAAACTAGGCAAAACAGAAAATAAAACACCAAAGAGAACACCCACGGAGCAGACTCACCGCCCTTAAATCTTTATTCCCACACCAGTCCATTGTTAAACCATTCGTTAAAGTATCGAACTCTCTTAGGAAAAACTTAAAAACTTCATAACCAAGCTTCTGTCTCACTGAATATCAAAAGAAAAGCCAACAGAATGAAAAAAATGGGAAAACAAAGAATGGAGCAGGCTTCAAAAACACTTGGAGCCGCCTCCAAGTCCAAAGGAGCCGGCTCTCTCCCTTCTCTTCTCTGTGTTCTCTTTTCCGGCTTTGTCTACACCTCCGGCACTTCACTGTGTAGGTTCCTAGAAACTGTACCTAGATCCTAGTTTATTTCAATCCTTGTTTAGGTTCCTACAACATCTACTAACATGAATTTAAACCAAAAACAATGTATAGCAGTTCCAAGTTTTGACTATTAACCAATAAAAAAAATTATGACACAAAGTATTAAAGCATGCAAACAGATTACGTGTTTTTTTTTTAACATACAATCATCCTGTAAGTATTTAAGTATGCAAAGAACACAAAGCCTAAGGGAGAGAGTTAGGAAAGAAGTTGCCTTTGAGACTTTTGTTCAAAATCTCTACGCCGTCTTCGAAGGTTCCCGGCAATTCCTACTGACAACTTCCTATGTTCCTCCTCTCTATTTCCATAGACGTGTTTTGGTTTTGTTTGTTTTTAAAACCCTAGGTACAACCTTCTAACATCTATTTATAAGGTTACACAAATCCTAAAACGAATTGAAACCCTAATGTGAAACCTAATCGGCCCATAATACCATCTAAGTGAAAAACATGTCGGCCCCTTACAACCAACCCTACTGTAACGTGAAGTTAGAAAACAATTAACTTTAATTAAATAATTTCATACATTGAATTAAATAAAATAAACAAAATGAAATAAATAAACAAATAAAAATAAGAAATGCATATAATACAAATAATTCAAGTAGGTTAAATAAGTCAAAGCAACAATTAAAACAAACAAGTTAAAATAAACTCACAATTTAAATTCAAACAAAAACACCATTAAATAAATAAAGCGCAACTTAAACAATTAAAAGAATAAATTAAATACCAGGACTATCCTTTTGGAATTAGGGGTATTACATTCTTCCCCCCTAACAAAAGGAATTCCGTCATCGGAATTCGCTTATACCTTCTTCCAATATTTCAGGAAGCTGTGAGCGAATGACATCCGCTCATTCCCAAGTGGACTCAGCCTCATTGTGATGACTCCACTGAACACGTACCAAAGGAATAACCTTATTACGAAGGATTTGATCCCAACGGTCGACAATACGACACGGTGGCTCCAGATAAGTTACATCCGGCTATAACTCAATCTCCCCAACATCTATATGCTGATATCGATCCTCATCTCACAGAAATTTTCACAACATGGAAACATGGAACACATTATGGACATGATCCAAATTATCCGGAAGTGCCAACCAATAAGCGACAGTTCCAACTCGATCCGTAATCATAAATGGACTGACAAACCGCGGTGACAACTTCCCTTTCTTCCCAAAGCGCATTGCACCCTTCATAGGTGACACTTTGAGTAAAACCTGATCCCCAACCTGAAACTCCAAAGCATGAGTGCAACGATCAGTATAGCTCTTCTGCCTACTTTGAGCAGTACACATGCGATCTCGAATAAGAGCAATCTTCTCAGAAGTATCCTTGATGAACTCAGGACCCAAGAATCTACTCTCACCAACCTCCAACCAACAAACAGGCGATTGACACGGTCGGTCGTATAATGCCTCAAGTTGTACCATCCCAATAGTCTTCTGGAAACAATTGTTATAAGCAAACTCGACAAGCGGTAGATAATCCTACCAGTGGCCTTTGAAATCCCGAACACATGACCGAAGCATATCCTCCATGATCTGATTCACCCGCTCAGTCTGTCCATCAGTCTGAGGATGATAGGCAGTACTAAGTTGCAACTCCGTACCCAAAGCCTGCTGAAAACTCTTCCAGAATCCAGACACAAAGCTCGAATCCCTGTCCAATATAATAGACAATGGAATGCCATGCAACTTCACAATCTCGGCAATGTAAAGTCTCGCCAACTGCTCCAAAGTGTAGTCAGTATGAATAGGAAAAAAATGAGCTGATTTCATCGGTCTGTCCACAATAACCCAAATAGAGTTGTGATCCTTGAAAGAGTTTGGCAATCCCTCCACAAAATCCATAGAAATGCTCTCCCATTTCCATTCCGGTATTGGTAGTGGCTGTAGAGCTCCTGGAGACGTCTGATGATCGATCTTGACCATTTGACAAGTACTACATCGTAAGACAAAAAGAGCAATGTCCCTCTTCATACCGGCCCACCAAAACTGCCGCTTTATAACCTGATACATCTTATCGCCTCCTGGATGAACAGAGAACTCAGAGTGGTGAGTCTCAGTCATCACATCCTTCCTCAAATCATCAGCAAAAGGTACCACTAATCGTCCCTTGTACCTCAAACCTCCATCAGCCCCAACATAGTAGATAGAACCTTTTCGGAAGCTATCTCTGCAACCTTGTCAATGCACTGCTGATCCGTGAGTTGTGCCTTTAAAACCCTATGAATGATAGAAGGTGTAACTACCATACAAGCCATGAACACATCCGACAATTCATCCACCGTCTTCAACGTATTCCACTTAGTAGTGAATAGAGCAGAAAGACTACCAACAGGTCAGCGACTGAGTGTATCCGCCACCACATTCGCTTTCCGGGGATGGTACTGTATAGAAAAATGATAGTCTTCCACAAACTCTGACCACCTACGCTATCTCATATTCAACTCCCACTGAGTAAATAAGTACTGCAGACTCTTGTGATCACTAAATAACCTGAAGGACTCACCCAATAGATAATGCCTCTAAATACGTAACGCAAAAACCACAGCTTCTAACTCCAAATCATGCGTTGGATAATTAAGCTCATGAGGCTTAAGCTTCTAAGATTTATAAGAAATCGGTTACTCCTCTTGCATCAAAACACATCTAAGACCCTGCAACGAAGCATCCGTGTAGACAAGATACTCTATCCCGCTTTGTGGAGTAGCCAGAACCGGTGCAGAAGTCAACTTCCTTTTCAGCTCATCAAAAGCTCGCTGATAGTGCTCATCCCATACGAACTGTACACCCTTCTTAGTCAAATGAGTGAGTGGTCCAGCTATCTTAGAGAACCCCTGGATGAACTGATGATAATATCCTGCCAAATCGAGAAAACTCTGAATTTCAGTAGGTGAAGTAGGTTGTCCCCACTCTACCACAGCTGAAACCTTGGCTGGATCAACCGCTATCCCCCTTTCTGACACTACGTGACCCAGAAACTTCACTTCCCGCTGCCAAAATTCATACTTCTCGAACTTGGCATATAACTAGTGCTCACGAAGCGTCTGCAAGACTATGCGAAGATGTCTAGTATGGTCGTCCTCGGACTTAGAATAGATTAAGATATCATCAATAAAGATAATGACAAACTGATCCAAATAAGCCTGAAAGACTCTGTTCATTAAATCCATGAACACTGCAGGTGCATTAGTCTTCCCAAATGGCATGATACGAAACTTATAAGAACCATATCTCATGAGAAACCCTTTCTTAGGAACATCATACTCCTTAACCCTCAGTTGATGATACCCGGAACGCAGATAAGTCTTGGAGAAGTATGTGGCTCCCCGTAACTGATCAAACAAATCATCGATCCTAGGTAGAGGGTACTTGTTACGAATAGTAACCTTGTTCAACTACTTGTAATCTATACACAGGCGAATAGAACCATCTTTCTTCTTCACAAATAGAACCGGTGCTCCCCAAGGTGATATACTCCTATGAATAAAACCCTGGCTGAGTAACTGCTGAATCAGATCCCTCAGCTCTCTCATCTCCACTGGTGCCATCCTATAGGGTGCCCTAGCAATAATCGTAGTGCATGGAGCTAAGTCTATCACAAAATTGATCTCGCGATTAGGTGGCAACCCTGGAATCTCCTGAAATACATCCAAAAAATCCTATACAATCGGTATGTTATCCAATGATACAATAGTCCCCTCATCCGTTTCCTCCTCCATATGGAACAAATAGGTGCTAATGACCCCGCTAGAACGCGGCATGACGACGACATACATGTCCTGACCAGGTATGGTAAACACAATAGATCTATCAAAAGAATTACCTTTTGCATGGTAGTGAGATACCCAATCCATCCCAAGAATCACATCATAAGTGTGCATGTCCAGGACCAATAGATTAGCTAGAAACTTGAGTCTGCCAATATCTAGTGCCACAGGTCCATCACTCTTATGTATAATAGCTGTATCGCCCAATGGTGTAGAAATACCCTGAGGTCTAGTGCATACCTTCGTCCTCATCCCAGATAAAACAACAAAAGTCCTAGCTACAAATGAATGTGTATCACCCGTATCAAATAAAACACGTCCATGAAAGCCATGAATAGGAAACTTACCCTCAACAACCTGAGGTGCATGCATATCCTGTGGTTTAAGGTTGTACACCCTGCCATAATGTAACTGCTGCGGTGCCTATCCCTGAGGATACGGCGGTGCCGGTACTGCCAGATGTGTCTGTCCCTGAATCCGAGGAACCTGTGGAGCTGGTAAAGGCATTGGCGCCCTCTATCCCTGCTGCACATGCTGTCCCTATCCCTGTCTACGTCCTTGTCCCTGTCTTACTGTAGGACACTGCCTGAAAGTGTGACCATACTCCCCACAAGTGTAACAACTACCCTGGAAAGTACCGAATAGCCTCCTCTGTCGGTTAGCCTGTGGCTGACCCTATCCTACCTGTGGTCCCCCATTCTGCTGTCGCTGAACAGGTACCACATCCCTGGGATCATCCAAACCACCCTTGTGCTTCTTCCAAGGCTGCTGTCCCTGGAATCTGCCCTTGTCATTCTGTCGGTGTCCGCTTCCATTCCCCTTCTCAGCTGACTGGTTAGTAAAGTCTCTGTCACCTCGCTTCTCACCCTGGCCTGTCTGATGTCCACGGTCAACTGATACTGTTGTAGAGCGGCATCTACCACCTGAGCATAGGTAGTATAGGCGGGACTACCTGTATTAAGATTTAATCATGTATTTGACATTGGTTGTATGTTTAAATCATGATTTTGGATTTGCATTAAATTCATGAGTTTATGTTTTCAATAATGAATGATATTGCCATAGCGTGTAACGAATCGTACACTGAAGATTTGACATTTGTTATGCCTTAGTAGTTGCGGACTTAGAGCATGTAATATGTGTATTTCTAAATTTGGTTGTGCATGGCAGATAGTTGATTATCTTGTATATACATGTTGATATATACGTTGTTGCACAACTTGTTGATTTTGGAAACTTGGGGATGTCATTGTTTGACTACGGCTAGGACATGGTTCTAGTACGGGGGAATGTCCCTCTACAATCTAGTGTGCACATAGGGAGGTTTACCATGGGCTACTAACCCTAAAGTAACTATGGTGTCAGTCTGATTCGGCGTGACGTCCAAGTATCCACTTTGTTTGATTTGGCATTTCATTTTAAGTTGATAACTAGATGATATCATAACTTGTTGTTCCTTAGTTGATTTCCCATTTTGAGTTTCAAGATGTTAACTTAGAGAAATCATGCTTATGCGTTGTATTAGAAGTTCTAATGTTGGTTAAATTGCATCGATATTATGATTTGTGTTTTGATGTGCAAATGTAGCTTAGGAATGATCCTATAAATTCATTAGAACATAGACGTTACGTGGCATGATTCACTTTAATTGTTTTTGTGTTTTAGATTTTAAGTTGAAGACTTTGAGAACCTATATCTTGTTGCCTTGTATAACATGCTTCTATATTATTTAAATTGCATGGATGATGTGATTTATGCTAGAAATGATCTAAGGTAACTTAGGATGCTCCCTGAGTCTCATCTTGACATAGACGTTAGGTGGCATGAGCCCCTTTAACATGTTTCACCTTAAGGTGTTATAATTGTAAAATGCTAGGTCGATGCATGCTCATCTCCTACGAGTAACTTTATGTTACTCACCCACATTGTGGGGACATTTTTCAGGTACAAGGACCTTGATTTGGGATGCACAGTAAGCCATGGAAGTTTCGTACACTTGAAGTATCATTTTCATGAAAATGTTGACATGAAATCCTTTTTGTAGCTTTATGTATCAAAATATGTACCTTTGATTCCATTTATGTAATGTGTACATAAGTACACTCTTTTCAATGTATTTGACATGCATGAGATGAGGCCGGAGGCCAATGACATGTATTTTGTATTCTATGCACTTTTGTTAATAAGGTTCACTATGAAAATATTGAAAAATCACGAGTTATTGCTTCATAACTTTTGCATCGGGTGTGTGAATTACATTCTTTTTCTTTCATAGGGTCTCCATGATCATGCATGAGGTGTGGCCAAGGGTCAAACCCTATTCGAAATTCATGTATATTAAAAAATGTTAAAAATTACCTTAATGAGAATATTATGAAAACTATGCGTTCTAATATGTCATTTATGCACCGGAGTGTGCATTGGGTATGAAATTCATTATCTAGTATTCATTTAATATGTATGAGGTGTGGCCAAGGGCCAAACACCATTTCATTTTCATTTTTGTACTTTAGTTTCATACTTTGCATTTTGAGCTAAAATAGTAAAATCCGAACCTTTAAGGGTTCATTTCCAAATTAGGTGATGCAAAGTATGCACGAGCACATTCATTAGGACCTACTTAATATGCATGAAGTGTGGCCAAGGGCTAAACGGTAATTTGAAATCATTTGTTAATTTTAATTTTCAAATTTCCCATTTCTAGTTCATTTTTGCCTTTTTGGCCGTAGGGGGGTTGAATTTTGCATTGGTAGTATTTTTAAGCTGTAGACCATTGTAGCGCATCCTAATAGGTAAGTTACATTTGTGTGCATGATTGTTTTCAAGAAAAACCTCATCCTTGGTGATTTGAGCTTTCTATGGACTCATTTTGCATTTTTATTGCATAATCTGATTTTAGGGCATTTTGGGGTTTTCTTTCAGGAAATAAATTTCAATCTTCATATGGTAACTTATAAAACGTGATTTTAGGGGGGGTTTCTTCTTTGTATTTTTCCATAAAATGTCATCTTAGTACCAGAAATCCCTCACAAAGTTCAGCTTTTAGTTTATATTTTTGCAGTTTTTTAACCCCCATGACCTGATTTCATGGAGGGGCATTTTGGGCATTTTACAGTGACTTTTTTTTTTCATTCTCTCTTGCATTTCTTGGTAGAAAATTTGATTTCGGGAGGGGTTTCTTCTTTGTGTTTTTCCAGAAAACATCATTTAGTGCTTCAAAACGGCACACGATTTCAGCATTTTGCCCAAGTTACTATTCACGGCGGCGGTGAAGTCAAAACTTTGTTTTAACTTTTCTCTTTCATTCGGACTCTGAATCAAGTGATTATTGAATCCAACTTGATTAATTTTTTGCTGTCTTCCCAGTGGTGTGCTCGGTAGCACCCGACTTTATATTTTTGGAAATGACCATTTTGCCCCCGGGGGCTTATTTATCATATTTTCGATCTTTTGCTTCCGCATCAGTTCTCATTGAGTTCCACGACTTCATGGAAGGTTACTTTAACTTCTTAGAGTCTTGTTTTTTGTATTCACTTTCGCATTTCGGATCCGTTATCGGATCATCCTTTCGTTTCATAACTGATGCGCTGGCCTAAAAACCAGGTCCGTCACAAAAGCAATAAAAGGATAGCGCCACTTTCGTAAGGAACACTATTGCATTTAGCATATGCAACAAGCCTTTTAAACCCCTAGGTTACCCCTAGTGGATGAGTGAAGTCTCGTGAGAATTTCTAGAAATGATACCCACAAACATTGAGCTCTTTCTCACAAGAGAGACACCAATATACAAAACAAGTATTGGGAGAAAACAACCTCAAGTATTCAATTTTTCAACCCTTTTTAAGCAATCTCCCAGAATCTCAACATCAAGCAAACAAATATGGTCCTCCACACATCAAGACAATGATCATGCAAATCAAAACGACTCTAGATTCCTTTTTGAGTGAACCGGCATTAAAAATGTTGCTATCTAAGCCAACTAAAGAAATGATCACATTCTTACCCTCAAAGTAGTACATAAATCTAGTACCGATCATCAAGACGAAGTGTGGACCTTTTATTAAAGCTTTATTCATCTAGGTGCGCTTATTCTTTTCACTCAAATTTTTTTTTTATTTATTATTATCTTAAGGATCAAAGATGGAAGCATGGTGCAATGTGTTGATCTATTAAGTTTCTAGAGATCCATGAGGTCAAGCGTTAGGTCAATGACTCCTAAACCGGACGGCTTTAGGTGTTTAAACACTCGTAATGACTTACAAGCTCAAATCAACTAGTTAACAAATCAAGACTACCTCTGTCTAATCATTTCCCACTTCTCACCTTTTGGGAGAAGTCCTCACTTTTTATTACTTTTGCAACTTTCTTTCTTCTTCTTATTTTTTTTTTCAAGTTCAATTATTAGCCTAGAGTTTGGGCCCTCCACCTTTCGGTGTGAGAAATTCAGTGTTTGATGAGGCTAGAATCCCGGTTACTCAATGAAAATGGTTTGTTATCCACCTTTATCAAGAATGAAAGCTTTCAATGCACTACTAGCTCAATTGGGATATAACCAAATTAATAATCAACAAAGCATGTACCCCACAAATGAATGCTAGTGTGCGCCTGTGCTAGTGTAGAATCCTAAAGTGAATCTCAAAACAATCGCAAGTTCAAGATGATGTGGACTACAAATGCAAGCAAAATATCAATATTTCAAAAAATTTACTCCTAAATGGCATCCATAAGGTATACAAGGAGTATTGGACTTAAGTCAAGTAATTTT
Source organism: Cornus florida (assembly GCF_030987335.1). Classification (NCBI taxonomy): domain Eukaryota; kingdom Viridiplantae; phylum Streptophyta; class Magnoliopsida; order Cornales; family Cornaceae; genus Cornus; species Cornus florida. The sequence goes on from NW_026775577.1 coordinate 72,765,262, forward strand.
TAAATTCTAAGTATCATGGTCCTGAAAAGATCAAAATCATAGCTCAAATCTCAAATGGATCTCAAATCTCAATCATGCAATTAAGTCTCAAACTTAGGTAGAATGCAACAAAGTCACCTTACCTCCAAACTTAAACCGCATATTGTCCTCAATGTGCAATGAGAACAATGGAAAAGATGGAAAGAATATATCCTGGTGGAAAAGACATGAAGCCCGATAATGATCCATTGGGAAAAAGTGCAACCCCAAACTTGGAATCAACAACATACTTGAATAACCACATTAGCAAACTCACATCAAATATCAAATGGGATAAGATAATAAAATCAAGTATGCTAAGGCAATATAACACAAGATGGAAGAGAGATATGAGATCAAGCCCAATAAAAAATATGAAAATAGCATGATTACACATAAGGGCACAATGGTGATTTTTTATTTATTTATTATATATATATATATATATATATATATATATATATATATATATATATATATTTCATTTAAGAAAGCAAGTATATACAAAATGCAAAAAAATCAAAGAATAAAATACATGAACAAAATACAAAAAGAAAAACAAAAAAAGTAAAATGCAATGAAAGAATATGTACAATGCAAGAAATGAAAAACAAAAAGTAAGAAAGGATGCAAGAACAAAATTATGAAAAATGAAAATAAAAACTCTTTTTTTTTTATTTTTTATTTTTTTTTTAGACAAAACAAGTATGTACACACACATAAAAATAAAACAAATAAACATACTATTTTTTTATGAACAATGCTCGATCGATCGAAAATGCAAGAAAATAAGGAATGTAATTTTTTTTTTATTATTATTTTTTTATGAACAATGCTCGATCGATCGAAATTTCCTTTAATCGATCGAGCTGGGCCATGATCGATCAAAAACCTGAATCATTATTACCCTGGGATCAAAAATTTCTAAAGCAATTCCGATCAATCAAAATTATTTTCGATCGATTAAGACCATTTTCGATCAATCAGAATAAGCGTTGATCGATCGAGAAAGTCTTCTAGGCCTGGGCACAAATTGCTGAATCTCGAAAAAATTTTAAAGGCAGAAATTTTCTAGGGCCCAAAATGCATGAATATGGTCTAAAAACCTAATTTTTGATAATAAAGTGCAAGGGAACATATCTAGACGCCACAAGAAGTAAAAAATAAAAAGAAATGGGGAAGTAATAGAGTTGTGAAACTTTACGAATATTAGTGTTTAACGTTTCTAGCAAGACGTTGGGTTGACTCACTAGTCGAAAGTATCAATGACTGGATATGAAACATCCTTATTGACCATCTTTTCCATTTTCTCATTTAATGCTTCACTTATAATAATATACACATCCTCTAAAAGAATGACTTGAAAAGAAATTATGAAAGATGTAATTTGTTTCTTTTCATCCACGGTCTTGAAAATAAAATAAATGATGGGTGGCCTTGCACGTGGCAAGGCAAAGTCTTTCAAAGACTCAATTGTATTAATAACAATTGCAGTTTCTTCATCCCCTTTCTCTTCCCCAATAATCACCATCTCCTCACCTTCCAAGTTAGCTAAGGAGTCCATTACAGAGTTCACTTCATTTTTAGAGCTTTCAAGGTCAAAACCACAATTTTTATACATTTCAAAAAGGCATGTCTCAAGAGGGTCTTTGGAGATAACAGAAGGAAGATTCTCTTCAACAAGTTCCTTATCCTCCTCTCCTACCTCTATAGTGGTCAATATCTCCTTACTCTCTAAAGTATCAAAGGCCAAGATAAAATTATGATCAAAACAAGGAAAGTCCTCATTAATCATGTTGTGCTCTATTGGGCTAGCCATTGGTGGACTCATTAATTCCTCAATTTGCTCACTTGCTACTTCTTCCTCTTTACTCTCATCATTCTCATCTATATAAATTGAAGTTCTTGCCATTTTTTTATTTGCCTCTTCCTCCTCCTCTTGACGAGAAAGAATACTTGCAATTTGCTCAACTTGAGCTTCAAGCTTGGCTAAAATTTGAGAATGTGAAAGGATAAGTTGAGTTTGTAAATTAAGCCCATCAGGTAGAGCTAACACTTTTTCTTGAAACTCTGGTGAATAAGGTGATGGAGGTGGTTCATCATAAAATGGACGGGGAGGGTAATAGTCATAAGGAGGATTAAAAGAGTGATCACATCCATAATAAAATGATGCATGTTGAATATTGGACTCAATCTTATAAGGATTAAAATATGATAGAGGAGTATAAGGTGAAGGGAAGAAATTTTCCCCCAAACTTAGATCAAACAATGGCTCAATTCACATTAAAAATCCAAATGTAAGAAAAAAAAAAATTTGGCCTCCACACGGGCCGATGCTTGGAGTTAAAATGTAATGACCCGGTCATTTGCCTTCCTTTCCTTTTTCTTGAAATTTTATGAATGAATTTTTTCGTTTAATTTTCTTTTCTGAGCTCTGTTTTGTGTCGCTTAGTATCATCTCGAGTGCTCAGAATTGGTTTCTGAGACTCTTTCATGTGAATTGACAACTTCCTTTGAGGACCGAGTCATTTTTGCATTTTCACTTTCCGGACACTATGCGTCTTTCGTCCTTTTCCTTGTTTCGTCTTTTTCCTTATTCTGTCTTTTCCCCATATGTCACATTGTTGGCACAACCTCACTTCTCATGCTCGGAGTTGGTTTTTGACTTTACGTGCCTTCATCTTGAGTGATTTTCTCGAAATATGTATCTTTACTTTTGTAAGAAAGTACTCTGGTTGCTCCCGGTGTCCATAGGGGCATGGATGCAAAGTTGTTTGAAATTATTTTCTTTTCTTGGGGTGTTTTTCGTAAATATCTTTTGAAGATATTTTATTTCAAGGGTTTTTAAGAAAATATCTTTTGGAAGATATTTTCATTCTAGGACAGTTTTGTAGTTAACACTTTTTAGAGGGGCCATTGTGCAATTAATGAAAGTTATTAGAAAATGTCTTATTTTGAGCCTGGATCCTCGTACGGGATTCATTTTCACACTTTGTCGAGTTGTGTACTCTTGGAATTTCCTCCTGGTCGATGTTTTATAGTTTCAGGGTTTCTGGCCCTTGTTTTTACCAAACTTGTTTTGGGCATAACTTTCTGTTCGGAACTCAGTTTTTGACGATGTTTCTTCTGTTGTTCATATTTTATCATTTTGAATCTTTTTTGTTCACAAAGTTTTTCCATTTGAGCGCATCTGCTCAAATTTTACTTTTTCGGACCCGGCGGGGCCCGTTCGGGGCACTTTTTGAGATTTCTATAAAAGGGGGTTGAGATATTTCATTTTCCATCTTCTCCCCTCTTCATGCACGACCTAGAGCTCCCATGGCAGCCCAAGGGGTGCTGCCATCTTCTCTCTCCTCTTTTGGTTCACTTTTCCTTTATGAAAAGTCTTAGGCCTTAATGTTTGTTGTTCCCCTCGCCGTGCTCTACCTTTCCCCCTTATTAGAATTTAGTTTTGACCATTTATTGAGTTTAGTTTTGAGGTCAAGTTATGATTTTGATGGGACTTTCATGGGGGTTATGTTCACGGCGTTGTCCCCGACAAAACCTAGTAGTTTCGTCGGATTCGGAGCCGTTCCATTTTGATGGCTTTTGAGATTTTCATCTCAAATTGAGGTAGGAGATGTTTTAGGTTTAAATTCTTGTTATATAGCATGCTTGTGATGCTTATACTACTTGTTTGCATGATTAAATATAAAATCTAGAGATTTTATTATTTATTTTTCTTGTACGGGATCTAATTTTCCCGGTTGCTCATGACTTGGTTTAAACATGTAGCATTATTTTATATTGCCCCTTGATATGCTCATTGTCGTGTATTAAAATTGGAACATTTGAATTAGTATTAAAGATTTTATTTAATATTTATCTTAGGTGAAAGATTAATTCACATGGCCTTAACTAGCTTAAAATCAATATGTGTTAGCATATTAAATTAGGCCTTTGCATGCTCTCCAACATAGTTGAATTTGAAAGTAATTGGAGGTGTTTTGAAAATTAGTAATTATTAATTAATTTGATTAATTAATTTGTTCCGAGTGCACTATTCACTCTATTTAAATTCTGACTTGATATTCTTGATTTACATGCCATATAGCTTCACATATATTTGATTTAGAATATTCGGTTAGGTTTTGAAACCTTTTATTTAATTAAATTCCATGTTTAAGATTTAATCCTCATGGTGATATACAACTTGGAATTGAATTGTGGCAGGCTAGAAAATTAAGCTTAGGTATAGTTGTTCACATATATAAAATTGGAATTAATTGCATGAGAATTGCAACTTTTATTTTATATTTAACTTTAGTGAAAGTTTAATTCACATGGTCATAAATTGAATGAAATAAACTTATAATGTGATATTTCATTAGTCCTTGGCATGTTCTGTAAGATATGTTAAATTGAGAGCATTTGGTTAAGTTTGAAAATCTAGGGATTTTAATTAAAAGAATTAATTAAAATCTATTTAATGGTCCCCTTAGCTTAATTAAGTTTTTAACTTGATAATTGTATTGATTATGACTTGTTACTCGAATATATTAATTTGGGACTATTAGAAGTTGTTTTAGAACCTTGGGATTTAAATTAGCATGATTTAATCAAAGTTCTACTTTGTTGTTCCAACAACCTAATTGAGTTTCAGAATGGATATAGGTGATGACCATGCCACATCCCTTAACATGTATTAAATTGAGGTTATTTGGAATTGAATCGGAATCTAGATAATTTAATTGTGTTTATCTATTTAAATTCTATCAATTTGCTCCATGATCTAGTTGTGTTTTAGAAGTGGTTTTTATATTCAAATCATGGACTTGGACTTGTTGTATATTTATTTGGTTATGTTTTGAACATTGGATAACATAGTTGCTATGTTTGTATTCATGAGAATATGTTTTCTTTATTAAATATATTGTTGCCTTGTGTAATGATTTGCACACTTCGTGTTTAACATCTTTCATGCATAGCGTGTAACGAATCGCACACTGAAGATTCGACATTCATCATATCATATTAGTTGTGGATTTAGAGCATGTATTGTATAGGTTTCCAAATTTTGTTGTGCTTAGTAGATAGTTGATTATCTTGCATATTCCTGTTGATATATGCGTTATTGCACAACTTGTTGATTTTGGAAACTTGGGGATGTCGTTGTTTAACTATGGCTAGGACGTGGTTCTAGTACGGGGGATAGTCCCTCTATATATAGTCTAGTGCGCACATAGGGAGGTTACCCATGGGCTAGTAACCCTAAAGTAACTATGTTGTCGGTCTGATCCGGCGTGACGTCCGAGTATCCACTTTGTTTGATTTCGCATTTCATTTTCAAGTTGATAACTAGATGATGTTGTAACTTGTTGTTTCTTATTTGTCGTTCCATCATGATATTCTAAGTTGATGGCTTTGAGAACTTAAACCTTGTTGCTTCATTGTATAACATACTCTTTTGTTATTGAATTGCATGGATAATGTGATTCTTGTTAACTTGTATTCAAATATGCTTTTGTTATGTTGTATGGATTACTCTAGACCTAGTTCAATTGTATTGAAAATGCAATTCATGTTAATATATGCTCAAGCATTCTTCTTGTCGTGTTCTTTAGATTATTCCAACCATGATTCGTTTCATACACGTATGTATATCATGATTCTTGTTACTTAGACTCTAAGGTAGCTTAGGATGCTCCCCGAGTCTCTCTTGGACATAGACGTTAGGCAGCATGAGCCCTTTTAACATGTTTCACCTTAAGGTGATAAATTTGTAAAATGCTAGGTCAATGCATGCTCATCTCCTATAAGTAGCTTTATGTTACTCACTCCTACGATACTGGGGCATATTTCAGGTACGAAGACTTGGTTCATGAAGCCTAGCATTCCTTGGATGTCGTGTAGCTTTCAAGTTTCCATTTCATGCAAATGTTAGCATGAAATGTCATTTTGTAGACTTATATGTCAAAATATGTATATTTGATTCCATGTATGTAATGTGTACATAAGTGCACTCCTTTCAATGTATTTGACATGTATGAGATGAGGCCGGAGGCCAATGACATGTGTATTGTATTCTATACAACTTTTTAACTTCATGAAATATTATGAAAACCTTGAAAAATCGCAAGTCATTGCTTCACCATGGTTGCATCGGGTGTGGGAATTCCATTTTCATTCTTTCATAGGGTCTTATTAATCTTGTATGAAGTGTGACCAAGGGCCAAATGGTCATTTGACTCCATTCTACATTTTTGGATTCCATGTTTTCCATTCCAAGTCCATTTTTGCCTTTTTGCCCGTTGGAGGGTCGGATTTTGGATCGGCTATATTTTTACGCCCTGGACCATTGTAGCGCATCTAAATAGGTAAGTTACGTTTGCGTGCATGGTCGTTTCCAGGCAAAACCTTATCGTTTGTGTTTTGAGCCTCTTGTGAATTCATTTCGCATTTTTTTTTTGCATATTCTGATCTAGGGGCATTATGGACCTTTCACATCAGTTTTATTTTCTTCTTTTGACATGGTTGAATAGAAAATATGATTTTAGGGGGGGTTTCTTCTTTGTGTTTTTCTAGAAAATGTCGTCTTGGTACCGGAAATCTCTCGTGAAGTTTCAGCTTCCAGTTTTGATTTAGCAGCTTTATGACCTTCTTGTTCAGTTCTGATCTAGGGGCATTTTGGGGATTTTATAGTGAGTTTTTTTCAATTCCGTTCGCGATGTCGGGTAGAAAACTCGATTTTAGGGGGGGTTTCTTCTTCATGTTTTTCCAGAAAAACTCGTCTTGACCTCCGTTTCAAGCCTCAGTTCTGGGCAGATCAAAAAAATGTAGCAGCAGCCAAGGGCTGCCACTAGCCATGCCTTTGGGCGCCGGCATGCATGCCGGTGGGCTCGCGCATGGGCGCCGTGTGCGCCATGGCCGCTCGTCGGGCCGCCGCAATGTCAATTCTTCTTTTGGGCTTTTCTCCTTCGTCCGGACTCCGATTCAAGTGAATTTTTTTTTGAACTTGACTAATTTTTTGCTGTCTTTTCAACAGTGTGCTCTGTTGCACCCAGTTCTTCTTGGATGATTACCAGTTTACCATTTTTGCTTTAAGTGCTCGTTTTTCTTCGTCATGTCGTTTCTCCTTCGTTCGGACTCCGAATCATGCGATTCTTGAGTCCATCTTGATTAGTTTTTCGTTGTCCTTCCAGCGGTGTGCTCGGTGGCACCCGAATCCACAGTTTTCAGAAATGACTATTTTGCCCCTGGGGGCTTATTTGTCATATTTTCGATCTTTTGCTTCCGCATCAGTTCTTGTTGAGTTCCACGACCTCATGGAAGGTCACTTTGACTTCTTAGAGTCTTGTTTTCTGTTTTCGCTTCTGCATTCGGATCCGTTATAGGATCATCCTTACGGTTCATCACAGGACACGCTGGCCTAAAAACCAGGGTTGTCAGATAAAATAAAGCAATGAAATTAGCCTCAGCAAGGGCTATCACAAGCATCCAAAGAAGTGCATAATTAAAATACAAGAGTTCTAAGAATTTCTCACAATGGTCCTTTAGCAACTTCAAATTTTAATGTTAGCTTTAAGTTCCAATGATTGCTTCAAGTTCTAAAGTTTGCCTTTCTTGTAGTCAAGTACCTAATTGATAAATAATATCAAGAATGAGAAATGAATAAAAAATGGAAAATAAAATAAAAATAGAAGCAATCAAATGAACACTATTGCCTAATTTAATTCCAACAAAACCGTAAATACCCGGCAACGGCGCCAAAATTTGACGAGCCCCTTTCTATGTGTTTAGAAAACAAACTTTTATAATGCGAGAGGTCACTTCGCAAGGTCAAAATATGAATATGGTTTCGGAAATCTTTCTAGTCAAATTTACATTTATAAAAATCACTACTACAACTAATGAAGTATAGCGAGTAGGGATCGTCCACAGAGATTATACGCGTTGGAATTTAATTTCGACTCTAATGTATCAATTGATTGCAAAGATAGAGATTGGTTAATTAAACTAAGATGCAAGGAAATTAAAATGCAATTAAAATAAACTAAGTTGAGTTAAGGATTTAAGAGATGAGAAGTGAGGTCTTGTGGTGCATTAGAATCGCCACCAAGCACGTTCACCAAACCACACTTTCAACTAATTTGGGAAAAACATTCTTGTGAACTACATGCGACTACCAATTACAATATTAAGCATGGACCATCAAATTAAAAAATAAATTGTCTACCTAACCGACAAATAAACTAAGTGTAGCACAACCTATCAATTTTAAGCATAACCCATCAAATTAGTAACAATTATAGAACACATTAATCTAGAGAATCATAGAATTTGCAATAATAAGCCATGGAATATCAAATCAAGTAAAGATTGTCTACCTACCTATAAGCATGAATTAAATTGTAGAACAACTCATCAAGTATAAGTATAATCCATCAAACTAATTAACAAACCTATCTAATAAAAACCATGTCTAGCCATTACTAGATTCTCAATCAACCACACATAGACATGCAATTAATATAAAAAAACTAGTGTAGAGATCAATTCCCAAATAATCACACATAGGACAACATGTAATCACATAGAGAATTAATAGAAAGAATTAATTGATAGAAATCAAAGGAGAAACCAAGATTCATTAAATTTACAAGGCTAAAACACTAATCACAAGATATTATTCCCTAAAAAGTACAAAAGAGATAAAGGTTTAGATTACAAACTTAGGGTTCATCCAAACCCCAAGGAGAAGTCTAGCCAATCATGGAGGAGGTGGGTGTGATCTTGGAACCCTAAAGGGCAATCCCCAAACATGGCTCTATCTTCTTGCTCTTCTTCTTTTTTGAATTCTAGGGAAAGATAGTGTGTAGATGTTGAGATGTGTTCTTGGTGCCTCCGCTCTTCTCTTTTCTTCTAACCCTAATCTTTAACTTTTCTAGAGAGAGAAAATAAAAATTACAATGAAATAAAATTAAAGACAAAAGATATAGATATATTACAAAAATGGTTCAATTCCCTTTAAATATAAGGTCCTTTTCTTAGTTACTAAGTCAGAAATACAGCCCCAAAAATATCTAATCCTGCAACAATGTGGTAGGTAGAGTTCGGGCGCGTGAGAATAAAACAACTTGCTGCCAGCACATTTTCGATTGATTGAAGAAATCTTCGATCGATCGTAGAAATCTTCGATCCATCCAAATTTTCAGCATTTTTAACCTTCTTTCAGATTTTTCTGTACTCTTCTAGGAACTTTTGTTTGACTCCAAAAAGGCTGTAATAGACCATTTTTAGCTCGTTTGTACCTTATTGACCTGAAATAGACAAAAACATAAATAAGTATTAAAACGAGAAAGTAAAGATAGATGAATGGACTAAAATACCCTCGCTTAGGTGCTAAAATGCATCACATTTGAGCACTCATCGTTAGGGCTCGAGCCTTTACTTACAGCAAGCTCGAGCTTTGGTACCCAAGCTCGAGCCTCAGCCGGAGTAAAGAGGTATTGGATCTTAAGCTCAAGCTTTGGAGCATAGATATGGGAGTTTATTGGACAGTATTGAGGAGGTGTGCCGGGGCTTTGGACAGTGATAGTGATGCCTCGCTAGCCGCGATAGAGATGTATTCAGACGCCAGCTATGATGTTAGATGATGCTTGCACGAGAAGATCAAGATCATGATATGGAAGGTCAAAAGACATCAAACTTATGCCCTAGCATGGTGAGAATCAAGAATTACATCACACACAAGTTTAAATGCACTTAGAACATGCAAATGGATGTAAAGGAATCAAATGGAACAAGCTTCAAATCAAACAAGGGCATTTTGGTCAACTTTGGGATTACTCTACACTTTTAGGGCAAAATTAGAATTTTTGAAAACATTGGGGCCAAGACATTCAATTGCATTATAGAAAAACTTCAAGACAAGAATCATGCAATGAATGAATATCAAAAGAAGGAATCATGCAACTTGACTTCTCATTTTCAAAACAAAGTTCAAAAATTTAAGTTTTTAATCATTTGAAACGCAACAAGTGTGATCACAAAGCATTTCATCATTTGAAGATCATTTTACCAAAACAAAACACTTGAATCAATCAAAACATTTCAAAGAAGTCCATTTGAAGCACTTGAAATATTTAAGACAAGACTTTGCAATTTCAATTTCAAAAGCACAAATTTCAAGTCAAGTCATGTTTGCAATCAATTAAGACTACTTAGAACACATCCATGCATTTCATATTCAAGACAACCAAATGAAACAAGTTGGATTATGCTCATAACATTTCAACTTTTCAATGCCATTACAAGTTCAAAAATATTTCAAGTCCAAAGAAATTTTCCTTTCATTGAAATCTCAAGACACGAATTTCATTTTGACATTCAAATTTGCAATTTAAATCAACAAACACAATTTGATCAAACAATATATTTCTAGTCAAAGCAATGCATGTCAAAATAATTTGGATTTTTAAAACAATTTAAATATTTATTTCTTTTCAATCCAAAATCAACATCTCAACTTTAAAAATCTTTTCAAATTTCATCAAAAACAAAGCACATGCCTTTTGAAATTTTAAAACAAAGTTCAATTTCAATTTATTAAAAATCTGGTATGGTTTCCCCTTAAAAATGGGCATTCCAAAATTTCAAAACACAACAAAGATTATGTATTTATCATTCAGAATAAAAAACATATGGCATTCAAATCAATTGTAACATTTCAATTCAACAAGGGACACTGCCCACAATCACTCCACAAATCCAATTAAAGTTTGTCCATTCTTCAACAACCATAAACCAATCTTCCCTTCCTCCTCAACAAATCCACAGTCCATGGTAGTGTTCCATTTCCATTCCAAGGGAAATTGTTATTATTATCATTATTTTTTTTATTTTGATTTTCCAATTTTTTTTTTGTTTTGATTTTTCAATTTTGTATTTCATTTTCAATGATTCAATACCAAAAATATATACAAACAGAAATATAAAAACAAAAATAATAAGAATAAAAATGAAAAATGAAAAAATTAAACGAAAAATAAAATAAAATAAAATAAAATAAATAATAAAAAAAGAAATAACAATGCTCATACCTGATCTAAGAAAATGGAAGAGAAGATGTAAACTGAGAGATTCGGGAATGAAATCAAGATTCTGGCCTCATCGTGGCCGAAGATGGTGACCGAAAACTCGCCGGAGTCTCGCCGAAAATTGCTGAGTTCGCCTGAAGAAAATCTAAGGTCTCCTTGGACTAAATCGGCTGGAGACTATGTATTTGAATGTAACCGAAAGCAATAAGAGACTTGGAACTGGTTTTTGCCACTTTTGTGCTAAAAACTCGCCGAGAAAAATGGAGGACACGATAGTGTGAAGCATTGGCTGCTTGGTTCTCTTGCCGGTAATGTAAAAGGAGGGTGGAGGGTTGGTGATAGAGAATGAGGTTGAGGGAGAGATTGAGAGGAAGAGGGAAGGTGGAGAATCGGGAGAGAGAGAGATGGAGGGTTCGGCTGAGAGAAAACGAAGAGAATGAGAGGGAGGAAGAGAGAGAAAGAAAAAAAAAAAAAAAAAAAAAGAAAAAGAAAAGAGGAGAGAGAAAAATAAAAATAAAAAGAAATTAAGGTTAGGGGTTGGAAGGTGAACGGCCAAAGCAATTTTTGGAAATTCAGATGACGCATTTTCGATCGAACGAAGTGAACACTTAAACTTCAATCGATCCAGAATGGAATTTGATCGATTGGAATGAACTTCAATCGATTGAGATAGATTTCGATCGATCGAATTGGAAGGTGAAAAAACATCAATTCAGTGGATTCGATTGATCAAAGTGGAATTTTGATCAATTGAACATGAGTTCGATCGATCAAGACCTCACTGAAAGTGCACAAAATGCAGGAAATTTTCTGAAAACTGGATTTTTCAATTCAACTCATATCTAGACGATGCAGAAAATATAAAAAACAAGAAATGAGGGAGGAATAGGGTTATGAACCATATAAAGCACACTAGTCTTTAATATCTCTACGAAGACGTTGGATTCATTTAGCCTGGATAAAAAATCTTGTTATGCATCCCCTCCTTGGTAGGGTGAATGGAGTTTTGAATCCCACCCAACAAATTGTTCCCTAAAGAACTTATTGGATTTGATTCAAATGAGATTGATGGTCCATTGTCAATGCAAGTCTTAGGCTTCCATGCCCTTTTAACACTTGGTTTAAAAACACTTTTCTTTGAAATCTTTTTAGAAGACAAAGTATTGGAAGTTTCAACATCAAGCAAAGACTCAATTTTTTTAAATTTACTTTCAAGACATTTTTCAATAACACATACTTCTTCATTCTTGTCCATAGAATTAGGGGTTGGATTGAAAATATTCAACTTCACCTTCATATACCCAAATGAAATTTTCATTATCCCCATCATACAATTTATATTAGCTTTAGCGGTTGCCAAAAAGGGATGGCCAAGGATAATGGGAATTTGGCTCTTGGGATTTGGGACCTGTTCCATGTCAATGACAACGAAATAAACCAAGAAGAAGAACTTATCAATTTTAATCAAGATATCCTCAATAATACCTCGGGGCTTTTTGATGGATCGGTCGGCTAGTTGTAAAACTACCGACGTAGGTTTTAAGTCTTCTAAGCACAATTAAACATACACTGAATATAGAAGAAGGTTCACACTTGCTCCTAAATCAAGAAGAGCCTAGTTAATGACTTGGTCACCAATGATGGAAGAAGTAGTAGGTGAACCGGGGTCTTTAAATTTTGGGAGAGTGTTATGTTGCAACATGGAGCTTACTTGGTTGGTCAAAACAACTCTTTTTGGTGCTTGGCTCTTGTTCTTCCTCTTAATGGTGCAAAGATTTTTAAAAAATTTGGCATAAGCCGGAATTTGTCTAATTCAATCCAAGAGAGGAAGATTAATCTTCACTTGCCTAAACACTTCTATGATCTCATTTGCTTTGTTTTATTGTTTTTCAAGAGAATTGGATCCTTTTAAGGCATTCGAAAATGAAGCCTTTGGCTCAAAAAAATTTTCAAAATCCTTTTCCAAAACATTTTCAACACAAGAAATTTTCAAATCTTTCTCAACAAAGGGGTCTTTCACGTGCAATGAAGGAGGAATAGGATGTGAGACGGGACGGGTGTCAACTTTTGGTTGCATCGGTTCACTCTCTTCATTTTGAATACCAACTTGATTATCAATAACTCTTCCACTTCTCAAGGTTGTCACCATATTGACATGTTCAATTGTGTGACCTTCTGAGGAGGAATTGGTTTCCACAACAAATTGTTGCTTTGGTGGTGGATTTAAAGGCATTTTCCGCTTTTCCTTAGCATTCAATGTACTTGCTATTTGCTCGACTTGGATTTCTAGCTTTGCAATGGATTGGGAATGAGAATTAAGTAATTGGGTATTTGCCTCCAAAGTACACAAAGCGGTCAACACTTTTTCTTCAAATGCGTGACTTCTAGAATTCCCTTGAGAATATGAAGATAGATTTGGCAAATGAAAGTTTGAAAATTGGTTTCCATGTGGTGCTTGGAAAGATGATCTATAACTTTGGGAACCTTAGCTTTGCATTAGGGGCAGAACATACTTCCCTTGAAAACCACCTCGGGGAGGGTTTGAGCCTTCCCTTTAGCTTTTCCAAGAGAAGTTTGGATGGTTCCTCCACCGGCATTATAATGAGTGCCATAGGGATTATTCCCTTGGTTGACAAATGCGGCATTCAATTATTCATGGTGCTCACTTTGCACATGTCCATGGGGACAATTGGAAGTAGAATGTAAAACACTAGAACAAGTCATGCAAGCTTCATTGGAAGTATGATGATTATGACTAGGGGAGGAAGACACTTGATTCACTGAATTTTGGTTGATAAAAAATTAATCAAACTTTTGGGATAAAGATTTCACTTTGGCGGCTATGTCATTGGAATTGTCAACTTGATACAAGCCGACATTCTTCCTTCCACCAAGATTTCTACCATTTTTGGAAGACAAGGATCGATGTATTGAATTCTCACTCATGCTCTCACATAGATGCCATACATCATCCTCATACCTATCAAGATAAGAACCACCAATGGAAGTATCTACCATTCCTTTAAAATTATCCGATAAATTTTCAAAGAAAAATTTAACCAATTGCCATTTAGGAATGTCGTGATATGGACACTTCCTAAACAAGTCATTCAAGTGCTCCCATGCCTCATGAAACAATTCTCCTTCCCTTGACAAAATTCTCTAATTGAAGTTCTCATTGCATTGGTCTTTGAAACCAGAAAGTATTTTTTCAAGAACTCTTGTTGCATCTCTGCCCAAGAAGTTATTGAAAAAGGCCTAAGATTGTTGAACCAATATTTTGCTTTATCTTTAAGGGTGAAAGGGAAGAGTTTTAACAGCAAAACCTCTTCCGGCATGTCCATGTATTTCGCGGTGGAACACACTTCAAGAAACTCATTGAAATGCTTATAAGGTTCTTCACTTGGAAGTCCATGATAATTGGGAAGCATATGAATAGTTTGTGGTTTGATTTCATAATGGTGTGCTCTAAATGGAGGTAATTGAATGCATGTCAGTGCATTGTACTCATTTGGCAAATAATGAACTCTCAAAGCAAGAGGAAGATTCACAACCGGTGGTGCTATACGAGCACCATGGTTTCCTTGAACAATGGGAGGTTGGGGTGGAACAAAAAATGGTCGAGGCATTCCTAATGGAACATGACCTTATTGTTGTGGAATGAAGGGTCTTGGCATGCCTAATGGTACTTGAATGTTGTCAGGATGCACATTAGGGTGAAGGATACCTTATTGGTCGATGTGACCAAGGTCCTCCACATGGTCCTCATTAATGTCCTCCATTGATGAAATGGAGTGACAAGAATTACCCCTTCCCTTAGGATTATGAACAATGGATTAAAGATTTAAATTAAGTGAGACAAGAGTAGGATTTAAGGACCTACAACCATGCATGCACTATCAAAACAAACAATAAGTTAACAACAAACATATAACAAACACTTCTCCTTCACAACAAATCAATCAACAAAACTCCACATACATTGATCCCATACTCCCATGGTTTTAACAATATGCAAGAAAAATAAATTGCCTCCACGTGGGCTCACGATTTATCTAAGAAATAAAAACTTGCCTCCACGCGGGCCGATGATTTAACTAGGGAGAGAGTTTAAAAAAGCTCATAAAGGGTCCTTAAGCAACTTCAAATTATTTTCCAATTTTTTCTTTGCTTAGCTTTACTTTGTAATTTTGTTTTTATTTTTAGCTTTTTATGCTTTTGCTTGGCTTGGCTTAGCCTTCTCCTTTTGCTTTAGAATTTCCCTTTGCTTCACTCTCTTGGCTCAATGCACCTAGCCAATCAAGAACAAACATAATAAGTAACCAAAATAAAATAAGAATAAAGACAAGATCAAAAGAGTACTAATTCGTAATTGATTTCCAAAATATGATGTTGCCAAATACCCGGCAACAGCGCCAAAACTTGGTGTGTGTCATGCACCCGAAGCACAAAAAGTGTGTAGTGTGGCCAAGTTTGAATTTATAGAATGCCACTACCACTACTAACTATTAATGTAGCTAGAGTAAATAGGGATCGTCCGAAGGGAATGGAGCATATCTTTGGTTGGAAATCAATATTGGATTAGTAAGTCAAGTGATCAAGAGAAGGTTTGATTGATTAATTAAACTAAGATTGAATTAAAACAATGCAAGTAAATAACAATCTAGAAATTAGGGAAAGATATAGGAGAGAGAGGTCTTCGGGCTTAGAGTTCACCACTCAGCTTCACTTCATCAAATACTAGCAATCGTGAATTAATGGGGAAATTTAAGTTGTAACTTGTGTGTGTGCGCCACTAATTGAAAACTAAGCATGGATGACAAATAAGTATAGATTGTCTAATCATTCTAGTGAGTAGCACAAACTATCAAAAGTAACCATTAACCATTCAATTAAACCACAATTAGTGCACACACAAAAGTCTAGAGAAATGCACTCTTTGCACTCATAAGTATGAAAAATTAAACAACAAGAATGGATTGTCCACTTACCTAAGAAATTAAAGGAATTACACTACAACTAAGCTAGAGACATGAAAATTAAACTAATTAAACTAAAGTTGTGGCACAATCCATCAAGAAATAAGTATGAATCATCAAATAAACCATAAGAGTGTTCAATTAAGCACCATGCCTTGACGATCACTAGATTAACAACATCAACACACATCGACATACATCAATTTAATTAAATATAGAGACAAAAACATGAACATCAATTTTAGCATACATAGACATATGGATAGAACTAAAATGATCAATTGAAAGCATTAATCCATACAAATCAAGTAAAAATTACAAAATCTATATTTCTTCATAGTCAAAACATCTATTATAACTAAAATCCCTAAAAATACACAAAAGCTAGGTTTAGGAAGCAAGCCTAGGGGCTATCTCTAGCCCCAAGAGAAATATTTAGCCACTCATTATAGTGGTCATGGAACCCTCAAGGGCTAGCTTGGACGTTGGCATCATCATCTTTATCCTTGTTTTCTTCTTAAAACCCTAATTCTAGAGAGAGAAATATTTTTGTAATTGGTAAGTAAAAGTATATGATATTTTTACAATATGGTTCAATGTATCTATTACAAGCCTCTTTGAGTAGTCACCAAGTCAGAAATACAGCCTATGATTGGAGAAAATTCGCAGCTACACAAGTTAGGTAGAAATCGGCACGCTCGAGAATTAGACAGCTCACTGTCAGCAGCATTCTCGATCGATCGAAGATTCTTGATCGATCCAACACTTAGCTTTGATTGATCGAAGCTGATGCAGTATCAAAAATATCTTTTGGGCTTTATCCACTTTGCTGAGCTGGCACCATCTCATTTTGAACGATTGTAAACATCTTCGATCAATCGGGATTCCCTTCGATCGATCGAAGCTCCCCTGGTGCATTTTCTTGGCTTTTTTCCAACTTTGCTTTTTAGCTCCAAAATTGAGCTAAATGGCTCTTATTAGCCTGTTTGAACTTTATTGACTTGAAATAGGTATAAACACAAATAAGTATCTAAGACATGAAAATAAGATAGATGAATGGATTAAAATACTTTAGCTTAGGTGCTAAAATGCATCATATTTGAGCACTTATCACACTTTAAGGCTTGTGACCCCCTTTACACCTCAACAAATCATATATGGTCACCTAAAACGGCACGTAACCCCGATTTAAATTAAAAAAAAAAATTATATATATACATGTGTGATCGATCACATGGTTCACCAGATCGATTCAATCTGGATCGATCATGAAGGTGCTCAGATCGATCGAACCTATAAAATGACAAAATATTTTTGAAAATTTTTGAAATTTTGAAAATTTAAAATCTCTTTGAATTTTTTTTTTTAAATTTAAATTTTGAAAAGTCAAAGTCAAAAGGAAGGAAAACAAGGAACTCTGAACGATCGGAGAATAATCAATCGGAACTCGATCGATCTAAGACTTAAAAGTCTGCAGACACATTCGAGCGATTGGAAAGAGAGATGAAATTTTCAGAGCTTCAAAAATTATCTAATTATAGAACTGAGATCGATTGAAGGGATAATTACATAGATCGAGGGAACTTGGAATGATTGGAGAGAAAGCTCGAACGGTGGACAGAGACCTGAAATATGCAGAAAATCTTCAAACGATAGAACAGAGAGATGAGAATATGCAGAGATGATGTTCAATCGATCGAATATCTATTGTGATTGATCGAATAGGCACTAAATGCCTAATTTGGAGATGAAAGTGCATGCATTCCCTATCAAAGTGTCAACCCACATATATGATTCCAGATTGTATCTAGACGATGCAAGAAAATAAAAGAGAAATGAGGGAAGAATAGGGTTAGAAACCCTATGAAGCACTAGTGTTTAACGTCTCTAGCAAGATGTTGGGCTCTTTTAGCCCAAGTCAAAGATATTAGTATGCATCCCTTCCTTAATGGGGTGAATAGAATTTTGATCCCTACCCAACAAACTATTCCCTAAGGAACTTGTTGGATTTAGTTCAAATGAAATTGATGGCCTTTTATCAATGCAATTCTTGGGCTTCTATGCCCTTCCAACACTTGGTTTAAAAATAATATCTTTTGAAAGCATTTTAGAAGACAAACCATTTGAAGTTTCAGCATCTAGCAAAGACTCATTTTTGTCATGTTCAAAACATTGTTCAACAACACATGCATCTTCATGCTTGTCTATGGAATTGGGGGTTGGATTGAAAATGTTCAACTTCACCTTCATGAGGCCAAAAAAAATCTTCATTATCCCTATCCTACAATTAATGTTGGCATTAGCAGTTGCCAAGAATGGACGGCCAAGGATAACGGGAATTTGGCTCTTAGGATTCGGGACCAGTTCCGTGTCAATGACAACGAAACTAACCGGGAAGAAGAACTTATCAATTTTGATCAAAACATCCTCAATAATACCTTGAGGCTTTTTAATGGATTGGTCGGCTAGTTACTGATAAGCGTCAAATATTCCATATTAAGTGCCCTTAATTGCATTAGTTAAGCCCATTATATGATCTCTGTATATAGATTAACTACATTTTTATGTTTTTGTGTCTTTGCAGGTCTTATTGCTAAAAAGGAATAATAATAAGGTTTTAAGGGTTTTTGAAGCACAAGTCATATCGTGCCTACATTTCAAGTTGTTTTCAGGGAAAAATGACCTGAATAGACGTTGGATGCAATCGGAGCTAAAGAAGAAGAAGCAGCCAAAGAAGCATGCCTTGTGTCCGGATGTAAGAACTGGTGTCCGGATATCACTGGACACAAGAATTGGCATCTGGATGCCAAACCATCAGGGCCTCGCATCTGAACGCCATCATGCGCGTCCAGATGCAAGACTACGGGCCCCCATTTTAATTAAGTCCGATTTTGTTCTATCTTGAGTGGAAATTTGAATTTTGAACGTATTGTTTATTTCGGAAACTAATGTGAGGATAAAGGAGGGGGGAAAGGCTTGTATCAAGAGTGGTTTTTTAGTTAGTTTTGGTTTTTGAAAAGATATTATTGGGGAGAGGATTTTCTTAGGGTTCTTATTCTAAGCTTTGCAACAATGGTGAGAGGATAGATTTTCTTCCCTTCTTTAACCCTGGAGGTTGTTGCCATATCTATAAGAGGCTAATTTCCTTTCTAGGGAGTTGATGTAACCTAGACCAAGTAAACATGTGTTAGATTGTGATGACCGCTGAAAAGTGCGCATTTAAACCCCTTAAGCTTAGGTATTTTAGGACCTTTATCTATCTTATTTTTCCGTCCTATACTAATTTCATGTTATTGCCCTTTTTAGGTACTTATCTCAAAAATAAGTTAATTAAGCCAAATAAGAGCTTAAAAGAAGCAATCTCAAGTTGAGTGGAAGAAAGGAGCAAAGTAGAAGGAAAATGAAGTAAAGTGTGGAAAGTCAACAAGTTCGATCGATCTCAACAATTCTTCGATCGATCTAGATGTGGTCGATCTGGACACTTCAAGATGGATCCAAGCCCTTGTCCTTATCAAAAAGATTCCACTATGTTCGATCGATCTAACTTCTCTTTGATTGATCGAAAATATTCAATCTTATCCCCACCTACCACTTTTGTCTCTTTCTAAAAATATCTCAGAGATTTGTCTTTATTCAAAAAGGCGACGCCAATCATGATCGATCTCTACAGCATTCGATGGATCTCACCTTAGTTCGATCGATCTCACCAAAGTTCGATCGATCGAACCTCCTTAAGTTCAAATTAAAACAAATTCTAGCTCATTAAAAGATGGCTCATGGTGTAATCATTGCAAGGACCCTAGTGCACAAATCCAGACCATTGGGTATGACACTTGAGCCTCCTATGTAAGGATTTTGAGCCATTCATATCAAAGGGGGGATTGAATATATCTTCATTACACATATCATATCTCATATCTTGGAGAGGAGGCTTGTAACGACCTTGGATTTTTCAACCCAGTGTGTTCTGTGACGACCTGAACTGGATCCAAGATGCGGAAGTAAAAAAAATGAGACAACGGTCTTCTAAGGCCCAACACATCTCTAAGACATTTTGATGACCTTCCATGAGGTCATGGAACATAAATGAACCAAGAAATGAAGCAAGAATGCCAAACCGAAAAGAAATGAACCAAGGGAAAAATGGCCATTTCACACTGAAATGGGTGCCGCCGTGCACACCATTAGAAAGACAATGAAAAATGAATGAAGTTAGACTCAAAAATCATTTGATTTGGAGTCTGGACAAAAAGGTTATGAAATAAAACAAAGTGGCCTCCTCCGTTTAGAGTTACCACGAACCTATCTCGCTAGAACTAGAATAACTCTCACTATAGGTGGAGTTTTGATGAGTGGTTAGTACCATTGGAAGGCTAACTTCAAGCTCTTGAAGTTAGGCTCAAGAATGAGCTGAATTGGATCAGAAATGAAGGAAATTATGACTTTCTGAAGTCGAAGTAACAAAGCTGACCAAGAAAACTAGAAGGAGAATGTCCCAGGGAGAATCGGTCGACCAAATTGCAACCATCAGCAGGCTGAAACTCAACCATTGGTCTGCCGAACCTCAATTGTTAGCCGGCTGAAACAAGGTTTTTCCTAAAACAACCTACTAGAATGGTCTCGAGGGAATCGTCAGCCGGCTGAACCTCAATGGTCAGCCGACCAAAACCTCTGCTGCTGCTATAAAAAAATTGCTGCAATGGTGTGCTAGGTTCATTTCTAAGGCTCTACATGTTTTCCACATAACCCGAACACGTTTCAAAACACTTTCTAGCCCCGTTCATACATCTAAGACATGCCAAGACAAAGAGGAACTTCAAATGACACCCTATGGATAAATTTTTTTTTAATAAAAAATCATAAAAAAAATTACCCAAAAATAAGTAAAAAGTTGAAACTCAAGAGTTTCATGAAATATGGACACGCACGCAAATGTAAAAAGACATTTAAGACGCGTCCCAATGGTCCGCAGCTTCAAAATGTCAAGAATGCAAAATCTGACCTCTCAATGGCCAAAAATGTCTAAAAATGCAATAAATGGAACCATAATACAAAACCTTGAATGAAATGGTGTTTGGCCCTTGGCCATACCTCGAACATGATCATAGAGACCCTTTGAAAGAAAAAGAATGGAATTCCCACGCCCGATGCAAAAGTTATGAAGCAATGACTTAGCATTTTTCAATACTTTTATATAAAACCTTGGAAACGAAAGTGCATAGAATACAAGATACATGTCATTGGTCTCTGGCCTCATCTTATACATGTTGAATACAATGAAAAGGGTGTACTTATGTACATATTACATATTTAGAATCAAAGAATACAAGTTTGATACATAAGGCTACCAAATGATATTTCATGCTAACACTTGCATGAAATGGAAACTCAAAGCTACAAGCCATCCCAAGGAACGACAAACATCACGAACCAAGTCTTCATACCTGAAAAAATCTCCCAGTAACTTTGGGGTGAGTAAACAAGTTTACTTATAGAGAATGAGCATGCATCGACTTGATTTCTTTCAGATTTTTATATTAACATGAAACAATTCAAAAGGGATCATGCCACCTAATGTCTATGTCAAAGGTTAGACCCAGGGATCATCCTAAGCTACTCATGCAATTGAGATGGGATACACGACATACAAGCATACCGGTTACAAGTGTACTAAGTGAAGATGCAACATGCTATGTAAGTATGCAAAACACAAGTGTACTAAACAAGATCGGAAACACACAACGCAAGTATACAAGACAAGAGTATACTAAACGGAATCGAGGTACAAGAAACAAGTGTACAGTTCCAAGTATGCTAAATAAGATCTAAATACACGAACCAAGCATAATGTCTACGCAAATTAAACAAGGTTAGAAATACTCCATATAACATGACAAGGTCCTTATATCTTCAAGAGATAACATTTGAGATCTAAGAGTTTAGAGAGTTTGCATGTTGGTATAAATCATTACATGTGGACCATGCCACCTAGAATCTAAGTCAAGTTACATGTATAGAATCATTCCTAAGTCATGATAGCATAAAGTAACACGGAACGAGATAACTAAGAAAATTAACGAGATTAAAACAATTCAATTAACACGACCAAGACAAGGCGTGAAATCAAGGAGAATGCATAATATCAATGCGAGTAAATAAGGATGGAACATTTCAAATAATATGAAAAGGGTTATACGCGAAATCAAGAACAAGGCATAATATCTATGCAAGTAAACAAGATTGGAGCATTTCACATAATATGACAAGTTTTAATTCTTCAAGGAATAGCAACTTGAAATTTAAAAAGTGAAATCAACCAATGTGGATACTCAGATATTGCCCGGATTAAAATCGTACTCTTGGGATCACTTTAGGGCTACTAACCCATAGGTACCTTCCCCTTGTGCGCACCATAGAAAACTGTTCTTTTGGGATCACTTTAGGGCTACTAACCCAAGGGTACCTTCCCCTAGTGCGCACGATAGTGTAGGGAGCTCTCTATCTCCCATATTAGAACCAAGTCCTAGCCATGTCATTTCTTGATTGATATCCCTAAGTTTCTAAAAATCAACATGTTGTGCAAGTCAAGATAGCATCAAGATACAAGTAATGCATTAAACACATTTCATGCACAACCGAGATTTTGGAAACACACAAGTCATGCCCTAATTCTCAACTATCATGGCATGTGAAATGTCAAGAAATCATAGTATACATTTACATAGACTACGAACTAGGATTTAAAACACATGGAATCCATTGATGTAAACATACCACTAGTACAAGATTAATGATTTAATGATTTGTTTAACAACACTTGAACAATTAAATCATTCTAATGTAAGGGTGCAAGTTCATCAACTACATTAATGAATCCAAGTTGTAACAAGTCATGATGCATGTTCAAAAGATAAAAGTCCCATGGAATACAAGTTTAACTCATTAGAACCCTAAGTAGAAATTAATTAATTTCTCTAGAAATCAAAGTCGTCCAAAAATTCTCAAAATAATATATGTGAAAGCATATGACATGCGTATCAAGAATATCAAGTCGGAAGTCCAATGGAGTGAATAGTGCACATGGAATAAATTAATTAATCAAATTAATTAAATATTCTCTAAATTTTAAAACATCTCAGATTATTCTCAAATTTACCTATGTTGAAGGGCATGCTAGGGCCTAATATAATATGGTAAAACATATTGATTTCAAGTTAGTTAAGGCCACATGAATTAATTATTTATTCAAGATAAATATTAAATAAAATCTTTTTTACTTATCCAAAAGCTCTAAATTTAATATATGTCAATGAAAAAATCAAGGGGTAATATACTATCATGCCACAAGTTTAAAATATGCTGTAACCCACCGGGAAAATCAAATCTCACACATGAAAATTAAGTAAATAAAAATTTTAGATTTGATATCCAAGCATGTATATAAGTTGTGTAAGCATCCATATCATGTAATACAACAACAAAATAAATTACAACACCCCCTACCTCAATTTGAGATGAAAATCTCAAAAGCCCACCGAAATAAAAGTGCTCCGAATCCGACGATACCGAAGGGTTTTGTCGGGGACAACACGGTGAACAAGAATCCGAAGGAAGCCCCATGAAAATACAACTTGACTTCAAATCAGAACTCAAGAAATGGTCAGAAATGAATTCTAATAAGGGGGAAAGGTAGAGCACGTCGAGGGGAACGATAAACGTTAAGGTCGAAGAGTTTTCACTAAGGAAATCAAGTGGCGGAGAAGAAGGAATGAAGGCAGCCCCTTGGGCTCCCATGACTGCCGGCCAAGAGAGGGGAGAAGATGATGGAATTCTGATTTTTTTTTTGACTTAAGACCCCCTATTTATAGAAAATCTCAAAAAGTGCCCCGAAAGGGCCCCACCAGGTCCGGAAAAGTGAAATTTGAGCAAACGCGCTTAAACAACAAAAATCTTTGAACAAAAAAGATTCAAAATGAGAAAATATGAACAACGGAAAAAACGGCGTCGAAAACTGAGACTCGAGCAGAGAGATATGCCCCGAACAAGTTCGGCGGCAACCGGGTCCAGAAACTCTGAAACTGGAGAAAAATGACCAGAAAGAAATTCTAAGAGTACATGACTCAACGAAATATGAAAATAAATCCCATACTAGGATCCGGGCTCCAGACGAGGCATTTTACAATAACTTTTGTTAATTGCACAGTGGCCCCCTACAAAGAGGGTTAACTACGAAACTGCCCCAAAATGAAAATATCTTCCAAAAGATATTTTCTTAGATACCCCTGAAATAAAATATCTTCAAAAGATATTTATGAAAACACCTTAAGAAAAGAAAAAGATTCTGAAAAATTGTGCATCCATGCCCCTATGGACAACTAGAGCAACCAGAGTACTTTCTTGTAAAAGTAAAGATACGTATTTCGAGAAAACCACTGAAGATGAAGACACGTGAAGTCAAAAACCAAGTCCGAGCAAGAAAAGTGAGGTTGTACCAAAAAGTGACAAACGGGGAAAAGACAGAATAGGGAAAAGGACGAAATAGGCAAAAGGTCAAAAAGTAAATAGTGTCGAAAAACGAAAAACGTGGAAATGACTCGGTCCTCAAAGGAAGTTGTCAATCCGAATGAAAGAGTCTCAGAAACCATTTCCGAGCACTCAAGATGACACTAAGAGATGAGAAACTGAACTCAGAAAAGAAAATTAAACGGAAAAAAAATTTATCCGTAAAATTTCAGAAAAAGGAAAAGGAGGCAAATGACCGGGTCATTACAAGGCTAGAGACTAGAGAGCTTTTACACATATTTGGGAGTTCTTCCATTCTTCTAGGGTTTTCATCAAGAAGGAAGTCATTCCTACAATGAGGATAGCCCTTGAGGGTTGGATGACTACTTTAATGAGTGGCTAGACGTCTACTTGGAGCTAGAGTAGCTCTTAAGTTTGTTTCGTAAACCTAGTGCTTTGCATATTTTTAGGGATTTACTTGTAATAAATGTTTTGATCTTGGATTTTTATATATATATCTAGTGGTTTCTACTTGATGTGTATGGATTAATGCTTCCAATTGATTATCTATTTCTAATCATATGTTTATATATGCTAGAATGGATGATTCATGTGCTTTTCTCTAGATTTAATGGAATTTATGCATGTCTATATGTATAGATGAGTTAATCTAGTGATGATCAAAACATAGTGCTTAATTGAATACTCTTGTAATTTATTTGATGGTTCACACTTGTTTCTTGATGGATTGTGCCACACCTTTAGCTTACTTAGTTTAATTTCCATGTCTTTAGTGTAGATGCAGTGTAGTTGCTTTAGATTCATAGATAGGTGGACAATCTTTTCTTGTTCCATAGTGTTCCATACTTATGAATGCAAAGGGTGTATATTTTTAGATAGTTATGTGTGCATAAATTGTGGTTTCATTGAATGGATTTTGGTCTCATTTGATAGGTTTTGCTTTCCGTTTGAATTGGTTAGACAATCTATATTTATTTGCCATCCATGCTTAGTTCCAATTAATGTCACACACACACACAAGTTACAATTCAATTTCCCCATTGATATACAATTGCTAGTATCTAGTGAAGTCAAGCTTAGTGGTGAGCTCTAGTACCCCAAGTCCTCTCCTCTATATCTTTTTCCCTATTTTCTAAATTGTTACCTTTTACTTGCTTTAATTTCAATTGCATTGTAGTTTAATCAACCAAACAAACCATCTCTTGATCACTCGACCTACTAACCCTATACATTGTCTCCATTGCAAACACGCCCACAATCCCTTGGGACGATCCCTACTTACCCTAGCTATATTATTTTTAGTTAGAGGTAGTAGTGGTATTTATAAATTTAAAACTTGACCATATTGCACATTCACTATCTTTTGTATAAATTTGGAGTCATCGCGACGGACTGCACTAGATTATATTTCAATTTGGGGATTCTTATTGTATATATTCAGTTTCATAAATTAGAAGTGTTTACATTTAATGGATGTAGTTTACATTGAACTGATGTATTTGATTATCATTTGAATATATAATTTTGTTGATTTTTTTTTATCTTGTCTTAGAAATCATATTGACACAATTATACATTTGATTTCCTATAGTGACAATGGGAAAGAATTTATAGAATGGTTATATTGGCATGTAATTGAGTATTTATATAGGTTATGCTTAAGGAAGATGGACCATGTAACACCTTAGATTAATGTAGTCAGGTAGATGGTCCATACCAACTGAAGATAATCTATGATATTTAATTGATTTCATGTGCTGCAACATTCCATTGAAGGACCTTGATAGGCCATGCCTAGGGAAGATGGTTCATACCATAACCTAGTTTAGGTGGATGAACCATGCTAACCAAAGATAGGTTTTTCTTAGTCCTGAAATGTATGATCTTCTTGACGATGTTGTGGTAGTTTTATACTTCTACACATCATTTTATATATATGATTGTCTATCCCCAAGTTGAGTGCAATTTACCATGTTTATGAGGTTGAGGTAAAGTCAATTCCTTAGCCTACTTTCTATAAGTTCAATCCATTCTAATCACATTATTTACTGTTTTATGAAATATAAATTTGTAGGTTAAGTGACAAACCAATCGAACTATCATATCTGTTATTAAATTAGGAAGTAATTTTACAATTCTCTTTGCCATAAACTAGCAATCCTTGTGGTTCAACAACCCTATACAATATCATTAATCTACAATAATGAATGTGCTATTGTTATAAATAGTATTTTTAAGTGGTACACATTTGTGCGCATCAACTTTTGGCACCGTTGCCAAGGATTGCATACGGTTTTGTAATCTGAATTTAAAAATTGCTTTATTGTTTGATTGTATATATATTTTTATGTTTTTGATGTTTTTGTGTAATAGGGACTAAGGACTTTTCAGGAAATTTAATTGCGAAATTTGAAGTCTTAAGGACTTTGGGTAAGTTTTTAAAGTTCCTAGTTTATTCCTTGTTTGGCCCTTGTCGAGGCTATTGCAATTTCTTGTTTTATTTAGAGCATAGGTCCTTGTCGTGGCCAATTTAATCTGTTTTCATTATTGTTGAATTAAGGAGAAAGGGATCAATGTATGTAGATGTATTGGTGAAGGGTTGTTGTGATTGTTGTGTTTGATAGTTGATGGTACGTCGTAAATCATCATCTTTATCACATCTTGAGGAACCAATTTATATTGCGTTACTTGAAAAAACTCTTAGGCAGCAAAGAAATAACCTTAAGGATCCCAAAATTTTAAGAGAATTTGAAATTGAAGTAGACAATATGGCTAATCTCGAAAATGTTAATTCTGAAAATGAAAATTTAGCACCAATGACTCTTAGGGATCATTTTGTACCTTTTACATATTGTGACGACCCTAGTTTTTTAGGCCAGCGTGTCCTATGATGAACCGTAAGGATGATCCGATAACGGATCCGAATGCTAAAGCGAAAATAGAAAACAAGACTCTAAGAAGTTAAAGTGACTTTCCATGAGGTCGAGGAACTCAACAAGAACTGATGCGGAAACAAAAGATCGAAAATATGACAAATAAGCCACCAGGGGCAAAATAGTCATTTCTAAAAACTGTAGATTCGGGTGCCACCGAGCACACCGCTGGAAGGATAACAAAAAACTAATTAAGATGGACTCAAGAATCGCATGATTCGGAGTCCGAACGAAGGAGAAACGGCATGACGAAGAAAAACGAGCACTTAAAGCAAAAAGGGTAAACTGATAATTATCCAGGAAGAACCGAGCACACCGTTGGAAAGACAGCGAAAAATTAGTCAAGTTCAAAAAAAAATTCACTTGAATTGGAGTCCGGACGAAGGAGAAAAGCCCAAAAGAAGAATTGACGTCGCGGCGGCCAGACGAGGGGCCATGGTGCACACAGTGCCTATGCGCGAGCCCACCGGCGTGCGTGCCGGCACCCAAAGACATGGCTGGTGGCAGCCCTTGGCTGTTGCTACATTTTTTTTTTGATCTGCACAGAACTAAGGCTTGAAACGGAGGTCAAGACGAGTGTTCCTGGAAAAACACGAATAAAAAAGCCCCCTAAAATCAAGTTTTCTACCCGACATCGAGGATGGAATCGAAAAAAAATCACTGTGAAATGCCCAAAATGCCCCTAGATCAGAACTGAACAAGAGGGTCATAAAGCTGCTAAATGAAAACTGGAAGGTGAAACTTCACGAGGGATTTCCGGTACCAAGATGACATTTTATGGAAAAACACAAAGAAGAAACCCCCCCTAAAATCATGTTTTCTATTCAACCATGTCAAAAGAAGAAAATAAAACTGATGTGAAAGGTCCATAATGCCCCTAGATTAGAATATGCAAAAAAAATTGCGAAATGAATTCACAAGAGGCTCAAAACACAAACGATAAGGTTTTGCCCGGAAACGACCATGCACGTAAACGTAACTTACCTATTTGGATGTGCTGCAATGGTCCATGACTTAAAAATACCACCGATACAAAATCTGACCCCCCAACGGGCAAAAAGGCAAAAATGGAACTTGGAATGAAAACTCGGAATCCAAAAATACAAAACGGGATCAAATGACCGTTTGGCCCTTGGCCACACTTCATACAAGATTAATAAGAACTTATAAAAGAATGAAAATGGAATTCCCACACCCGATGCAACCATGGTGAAGCAATGACTTGCGATTTTTCAAGATTTTCACAAATATTTCATGAAGTTAAAAAGTACATAGAACACAATATACATGTCATTGGCCTCCGACCTCATCTCATACATATCAATTACATTGAAAGGAGTGTACTTAAGTACACATTACATATATGGAATCAAATATACTTATTTTGACATATAAATCTACAAAATGACATTTCATGCTAACATTTGCATGAAATGGAAACTTGAAAGCTACACGACATCCAAGGAATGCTAGGTTTCACGAACCAAGTCTTCGTACCAGAAATATGCCCCAGTATCGTAGGGGTGAGTAATATAAAGCTACTCATAGGAGATGAGCATACATCGACCTAGCATTTTACAAATTTATCACCTTAAGGTGAAACATGTTAAAGGGGCTCATGCCACCTAATGTCTATGTCCAAGTGAGACTCGGGGAGCATCCTAAGCTACCTTAGAGTCTAAGCAACAAGAATCATGATATACATACGTGTATGAAACGAATCATGGTTGGGATAATCCAAAGAACACGACAAGAAGAATGCTTGAGCATAGATTAACATGAATTGCATTTTCAATACAATTAAACTAGGTCTTGAGTAATCCATACAACATGACAAAAGCATATTTGAATACAAGTTAACAAGAATCACATTATCCATGCAATTCAACAACAAAAGAGCATGTTATACAATGCAACAAGGTTTAAGTTCTCAAAGCCATCAACTTAGAATCTAAAGCACAAAATAATAGTAGTGGTTCATGCCACCTAGCGTCTATGTTATAAATGAATCAATAGGATCAATCCTAAGCTTTATTAGAACGTTAAAACATGATTTTCAATATTGATGTATTTTAACCAACATTGGAACTTCCAATACAACGCATAAAGCATAATTTCGCAAAGTTAACATCGTGTAACTTAAAATGGAACGACAAATAAGAAACAACAAGTTACAACATCATCTAGTTATCAACTTGAAAATGAAATGCGAAATCAAACAAAGTGGATACTCGGACGTCACGCCGGATCAGACCGACAACATAGTTACTTTAGGGTTACTAGCCCATGGGTAACCTCCCTATGTGCGCACTAGACTATATATAGAGGGATTATCCCCCGTACTAGAACCACGTCCCAACCATTGATAAGCGCCGAATATTGTATATTCAAGCGCCCTAAATTACATTAACAAAGTCCAGTTATTAATTATTTTATGTAGATTAACTCCATTTGCATGTTTTTATGCATTTTCAGGTTAAAGTGCAAAAAGGAAGCAAAAATGATGCCTTGTGGAATTTTGAACAAAAAGGATGCCATTTCTGAATTTCTGGCAGCAGTGATCCTGACTTTTGTCGCCATTTTCGACCTAGCAAACTCAAGAACTAATCTTCCATCATAACATGAAAGATTTAGATCTCTGAATCAGCTTTCCAAATCTTCAAGTGGTTCATCATTCGAAGTTCGGAGCAGAGAGTTATGATCTTCGTAACAGAGGTGCGCAGAACTGCCTGGCAGCACTGAAGTACTGTCTTTCTCCCCATTTTCGACCAACCATACTTGAGAATTGGGTCTTCATCAAAACATGAAGTTTTTAAAGCACTGAATCAGCTCTCCAAATCTTCAAACAGATCATCATTCGGAGTTCGGGGCACAAAGGTATAGTAGTTTTCCCAAAATAGGTCAGCGTTGAGCAAGAGGAACATGTTGCACATTGCACTAAGTTAGAGTGCTCGAGATCGCTTTTCGAGTGCTCGAAAATCAGGCAGATTGCACTCGGAAATGGCTCAATTTCAGCCACTTGCACATTGGTTTCCTCAATGCCATCTTCCTTCTTTATGAAGTGGTTGGAGGTGTTCCTTGGAGGAGAGAGAGAGGGTGTGTTGGAGAATAAAAAGCTACCAAAGGCCACACATTTGCTATCTTTGATCTTTAGCAAGATAGAGGAGAGAGAAGAGAGCAAGGAGGAAGGTGTTCTTGAGTGCTACAGTAGGAGCTCAAAAATGGAGATGGAGTCTTCTTCTTCCTCTTCCATTTTTGTATCCATGGATAACTAAACCTCCATCTAGGGAGGTGATGAAACTCCTCCTTGTAAGCATGTCTAGTTTTTGATTTATTTTGGGGAATGAAATGTGTATTTGACTAGTTCCATAATCTAGAGCATGTTACATAATGTAATGGATGTTTTAATGTTCTAAAGATCTTGTTGCATTAAATACTCTTGTCTTAGATGATTTAATCTCATGGTTGTATGGCTTGTAGTTTCATAGTGACAATGAAGCTAAGACTATGGAATGGTTTTAATGGCATGATTTTGAGTAGCTTGTTAATTCATTGCTTAAGAATTTCTTTTGATGGATTAACCTTGTGACTTGTTATCATGTGCTCTCATCAATTGGTTACTTGTTTGACAATCTCTAGCTTAGTGAGCATGTTGAGGATTGCACCATAGTTTAGGTAATTTAAGCATGTGGAGCTTTGATAGGTTGTTCTTACATTTTAATTAATTGAATTTCTTGAAGATGATATAGTAGTCATGAATTGATATTCATCAAGGTCATTTCTACATTAATTCCCCAAATCAATCATATAATTCGCTTGTGTAGAGGTTTGGAGTGGATTCACTTCCCTAGACTTCCTTCTCTAAATCTTCTCTTTTAATCTCCTTCAATTTATTGTTGTATGCATTCTGAATTTGTAGTTAAGTGACAACAAACACAACCTCTATGAACACCCCTTCATCATCCTAAGAATGACTCTAAACACTTAGGTTGCCTTAGACTAGCACAGTCCCAGTGGTTCGACTTACCCGACCAATAGCCCTATTTTACAATGATTTGTGCTATTGCGAAGGTTGATGTATAGTTGATCAACCGATCAATTTTTGGCGCCGTTGCCGGGGACTGCAAACGGTTTATCGACCAAAGTTCTAGGGTTAAATTTAGTTTGATTGTGCATATTGTGTCTTGTGAATATTCCTTGTGTGTTTTGATCATCTTCGTGTTGTAAGATTCTAGGGACTCGAAGCTCGCCGTGGGATAGCTAGCAAATTGTAAGTCTAGAGGACCCCAGGTAAGTCTCGTGACTTCTAGTTTCAAATTGTGAATATCGTGCATGTGTTAAGCTTAGAAGTAGATAAATTGCAAGCCCTTGTCGAGGCTTTTTCAATTGTGTATTTTCAATTCCAAGCATCGGTCCTTGTCGTGGCCATTTATTTTCTGTCTTGATAATTGAGGAGAAAGGAAACATCGTATGTGGAGTTGATGATAAAGATTTGTTGTGATGATGTTGTTGTGAATTGTTGATGTTTGGCCGTAGGTCACTCTCTCTTCCCACACTTGACTCGCCTATTGATATAAATTCACTTGAAAGAACTCTTAGACGGAACCTTAGGGAACCCACTCTTACAAGGGACCTTGAAACTGAATTCAATATAATGGGGGATAACGTAGGAAATCCAGGGAATGAAAGGGCTGAAATTCCTAATGTAGAACCAATGACTCTTAGAGATCATTTCATTCCTACCACCTATGCTTCTCCTTCTTGTATAGTGATGCCAAACATCGATGCAGCTCAATATGAGATCAAGTCTAGTACCATTCAAATGCTTCCATCATTTCAAGGCTTTGATAATGAAGATCCATATAAGCACCTTGATGAGTTCCTTGAAATCTGTTCGACCATCCGGTTGAGAGGTTTTCCGGACAATGCACTTCATCTCCATCTTTTCCCATTCTCCCTAAAGGATAGGGCAAAATATTGGTTGAACTCCCTCGCTCCCAACTCTATTACTTCTTGGGCTCAATTGCAACAAGAATTTCTTAAGAAGTACTATCCGGTGAGTAAAACCAACCAAATGAGGCGTTCCATTCTAAGCTTTTCTCAAGTTGATGGAGAACAACTCCACGAGACTTGGGAAAGGCTACAAGATCTTCTTCGAAAATGTCCTCATCATTTGATCCCAAAATGGCAATTAGTGCAAGCTTTCTATGCTGGCTTGACCGAAACCCATAGATTCATGGTTGATTCTTCTTGTGGTGGGATGTTCATGTCCAAGAATGCGGATGAGGCTTGGACCTTACTTGAGAATTTGAGTGAAAATTTACTTCAACACAATTCTCGTAGGGCTCCGACCGCAACCACTCCAAACAACACCAACCCTTGTCAACCAAAGTCAATAAGGGAGGAATCATCTCAAGTGGATGCCATCGCTCATAAATTCTACCAATTGATGGCACCACATCTTCCTCCTTCATTGTCTCAAAATTCGGCAAGTTCAGTTTGTGCTTCATGTACTAGTCCATTCCATCTCTCGGAAGATTGCCCCACACCGGAGCAATTTCCTAGTCCCAACCAAGAGCAAGCTAATGCCATGTTCTCGCGGCCCGGGAACAATCCATATTCCAACACCTACAATCCGGGTTGGCGAGATCATCCGAATTTCTCGTGGCGGCAACAAGCCCCACAGAATTCCCAATTCTAAAACCAAGGGCGGCAAAATCAGCCCTCTTCTCAATATCAAGGTAGACCTTTCCAAGCCTCTTCAAGCTACCGTCCTCCTTACAATCCAAATGTCTCCAATCAACCTCCTGTGTGTCCAACTGACGAGATAGTAGCTGCAAACAAGCAAATGATGGAATCATTAAATAAGCAAATAATGGATGCCAATAAGCAACTCTTGACATCCTTGCAGCCTACTCTCCAAATGGTTCACTCTCATACTCAATCCATAGCTAATCTCGAAAATCAAGTGGGCCAAATAGCTAACTCGGTGAATCAATTGCTTCAAAAGGACAAGGGCAAGCTTCCCTCTCAACCTTTTGAAAATCCTAGAGGAATGCATGTGATTGACGAAACCCCTCCTCCGAGTGGGCCGACTCATGAACAAGTTCAAGCTATCACCACCCTTCGGAGTGGTAGAGTGGTTGACAACAAGGTCGATGGAGACAAAAGTGAGGAAGTTTCTCCTTTGAAAAATCCAAATTCAAGCTCTTCTAATCCAAATTCTTGTCTAAATACCATTCACGGAAATCCCACACATGTCTCCCCAAATGTGGAAACTACTTATGAGCCAAAAGCTCCGTTTCCTCAACGTCTTCAAGAGTCGACACATTTTGGGAACAAGAATTGTAAAATTCAAGACATGTGGGAAGTTTTCAAGCAAGTGAAGATTAACTTGCCCATCTTGGATGCTATCAAGCAAATCCCTCCCTATGCAAAATTTCTCAAAGATTTGTGCACTCAAAAGCGCACTTCTAAAAATCATTTGCCAAAAAAAGTGAGGTTGACTGAAAATGTTAGTGCTATCATTCAGCACAGCACTCCCCCGAAGTATAAGGATCCGGGTGCCCCCACAATCTCGTGCGTCATTGGTGACAGCAAAATCGAGAGGGCCCTCCTTCACTTAGGAGATAGTGTGAATTTAATTCCATACTCGGTCTACCTACAACTTGGTTTGGGAGATCTTAAGCCGACTTCCGTGGTTTTGCAACTTGCCGATAGATCGGTCAAGCATCCACGAGGTATTCTCGAGGACGTTATCATCAAAGTGGACAAATTCTACTTCCCGGTAGATTTTGTGGTTCTTGATACGGAACCGGTCCATGACCCAAAAAAGCACATTCCCGTGATCCTTGGTAGGCCATTTTTAGCCACGGCTAATGCATCAATTAATTGCCGAACCGGGGTGATGGACATTGTTTTTGGAAACATGCAAGTCAAACTCCACATCTTTCATGCAACTCAACATCCCTCCAATGAGGATGATTGTTTTCTTGTGGATGTCATCGATGAAGTGGTCGAAGAATCTCTCCCCTTCATCCTAAGCAAAGATCCCCTTGAAACTTGCATGTCCCATTTTGACTTCTCAAACTTTGATGTTGATCAAGCCATTCAAGAAGTCAATTCCTTGCTTGATATTAATGCTATCATGGATGTACCTCCTTGGAAAATTCCAAAAGAACCACTTCCCCAACTTTCCACCACTCCTCCAGTCCCATCATTGTTATCTCTGCCACAACTTGAGCTTAAGCCGCTCCCGGCCCATCTCAAGTATGTGTTCCTTGGTCCAAAGCAAACCCTTCCAGTCATTATTGCCTTGGACCTTCGAAAAGACCAAGAGACCAACCTTTTAGCGGTGCTCCAAGAGCATAAAGAAACTATTGGTTGGACAGTGGCAGATTTGAAAGGAATTGACCCCTCCATTTGTATGCACCGCATACATATGGAGGATGACGCAAAGCCTACTAGAGAGGTCCAGCGCCGGTTAAATCCAAACATGAAGGAAGTGGTCATGAAAGAGGTGATCAAATTGCTAGATGCGGGAATCATCTATCCTATCTCTGATAGCAAGTGGGTGAGCCCCACACAAGTTGTCCCCAAGAAATCCAGGCTCACCGTTGTTGAAAATTCAGCGGGCGAGCTCGTGCCACAACGAACCACCACCGGGTGGCGTGTGTGCATTGACTATCGTAAACTCAACTCATCAACTAGGAAGGATCATTTCCCACTCCCATTTATTGATCAAATCCTAGAAAGGTTAGCCGGCCAAAGCTTCTATTGTTTTCTTGATGGTTATTCCGACTATAACCAAGTGGCAATCGCCCCCCAAGATCAAGAGAAAACAACATTCACATGTCCCTTTGGTACTTTTGCCTATCGACGCATGCCTTTTGGTCTATTCAATGCACCGGCAACGTTCCAAAGGTGCATGATGTCCATATTCTCCGATATGGTTGAAAGGTTCTTGGAAGTTTTCATGGATGATTTTTCCGTATTTGGCTCCTCCTTTGACTCGTGTCTCAAAAATTTATCTCTTGTGCTCCAAAGATGCAAAGAGACGAATCTCATTCTAAGTTGGGAGAAAAGCCACTTTATGGTCCAAGAAGGCATTGTTTTAGGACATGTCATTTCTAAGCGGGGAATCGAGGTAGACAAGGCAAAAGTTGAGTTAATCTCTAATCTTCCTCCTCCAAATTCCGTCCGTCAAATCCGTTCTTTTCTTGGCCATGCCGGATTCTATCGTCGCTTCATCAAAGATTTTAGCAAAATCTCATGGCCCTTGTGTAATCTCTTAGCCAAGGATGTTCCGTTCAATTTTGATGACGCTTGTATGGAAGCTTTGATCAAACTTCGCATTCTCCTCTCCTCTGCCCCGATCATGAAACCCCCTAATTGGTCTCTTCCCTTTGAGATCATGTGTGATGCATCCGACTATGCATTAGGGGCGGTTTTGGGCCAACGTGTGGATAAACTTCCGCATGTCATTTATTATGCTAGCAAAACTCTCTGCGATGCCCAATTGAACTACACCACCACTGAAAAAGAATTGCTAGCTGTGGTGTACGCCTTGGATAAATTTCGCTCTTATCTTCTTGGCTCCAAGGTCATCGTCTTTTCAGATCATGCCGCTCTTAGGCATTTGTTAGCGAAAAAAGAGACAAAACCCCGCTTAATTCGATGGATCCTCTTACTTCAAGAGTTTGACATTGACATCCGGGACAAAAAAGGGACCGACAATGTTGTCGCCGATCATCTCTCTCGCTTACTTATTGAGAAATCTTCAGAATTTGCAGCCATCCGTGATTCCTTTCTGGATGAGCAACTTCTTCAAGTTTCACATTCTACTCTTCCATGGTTTGCGGATATTGTCAATTATCTTGCGGTTGGCAAAATTCCAGCTCATTGGTCCAAACAAGAGAGGGACCGGTTTTTCTCCCAGGTCAAGCATTTCTTTTGGGAAGATCCGGAACTATTCAAGTATTGCCCGGACCAAATCATCCGGCGATGTATTCCTGAAACCGAGGCCACAAGCATTTTAAATTTTTGCCATACTCTTGCTTGTGGAGGCCATTTCAGTGCCAAAAAGACCGCTAACAAAGTCTTTCAAAGCGGATTCTTTTGGCCTACCTTGTTCCGGGATGCATACAATTTTTGCAAATCGTGTGAACGATGTCAAAAACTTGGATCCATGTCCCGAAGAGACATGATGCCCCTCACCAACATTTTAATTGTTGAAATTTTTGATGTGTGGGGGATTGACTTCATGGGACCATTTCCATCTTCTTATGGCTATGAGTACATCCTTGTAGCGGTGGATTATGTGTCTAAATGGGTTGAAGCCGAGGCTACCAAAACCAATGATCATAAAGTCGTGATCCATTTCATTCAGTCTCACATCTTTAGTCGTTTTGGTACGCCCCGAGCAATCATTAGTGATGGCGGATCTCATTTCCAAAATCGTTATCTAAAATCCGTCCTTGCTAGGTATTCCGTCATTCATAAGGTTGCTACACCTTACCACCCTCAAACGAGTGGTCAAGTAGAGATTTCTAACCGGGAGATTAAGCACATTTTGGAAAAAACGGTTAGACCGGACCGCAAAGATTGGTTCGTAAGGCTAAACGATGCGCTTTGGGCTTACCGGACAGCTTATAAGACACCCATTGGCATGTCACCATATCGACTTGTCTTTGGCAAAGCATGTCATCTCCCGGTAGAATTAGAGCACCATGCTTATTGGGCCATAAAAAGGTTCAATTTTGATCTCAAACAAGCCGGCTCTAATCGTGCGTTGCAATTAAATGAACTTGAGCAATTGCGTAATGACGCGTATGAAAGCGCAAAAATTTACAAGGCAAAGACTAAAGCTTTTCATGACAAACATATCGTCAAAACGTCTTTTGCCCCGGGACAAAAGGTCTGGCTTTTCAATTCCCGCTTGAAACTCTTTCCCGGTAAACTTCGGTCAAGATGGGATGGTCCATACATTGTCACTACCGTCTTTCCTCATGGAGCAATCGAACTTCATGATCCTGCAAGTGGATCACTCTTCAAGGTAAATGGCCAAAGGCTTAAGCCTTGCATTGACGGCACAATTCTAACCCGAAAAGTTGAGGAAGTCCTCTTGACGGATCCAATTTATGAGGATTAGTGCCTGCTCTAGCTTGGTCTAGCTATCGACATTAAATTTAGCAAAACAAAGGAAGCATTTCTTTCAATTTCCAAGCTTCCTTCTCTTTGAAATTGCTCGTGCCTTGCAAAAATTTCCATGCAAAATTGTCCCATGCAAAATTTCAATTTCTTTCCATGCATGCAAAGCTTCAAAAATCCATCCATGCATTAGATTGGAATAATGTGCAAAGTTTTAAAATTTTCCATGCATGACTTGAATTGAAGCTGCTGCTTGCAATGATTTTTCAATGCATGGGAATGACATGAAAAATTTTCGATGCATAGGAATGGCATGCCAAGTTTAAAAATTTTCCATCCATGCATTGGATTGAGGTTGACAAGTTTTTTTTTTTAAAAAAAAAAAAAAAAAAAAAAAAAACAAAAAATTCCATGCATTAGAGAAAAGTTGCCAAGTTTAAAAATTTTCTACATTCATCCAAGCATTGGCGCACAATTGCAAAGTTTGAAGAATTCTCAAAAATTAATCCATGCATTGGATTGACATTGCAAGTTTTAAAAAAAATTTCCATGAATTGTGTGATGTTGCATTGAAGAGATATTCAAAAATTCCAAAATTTTCAAATTCATTCAAAGTCCGGAAATTTTCCAAAGATGATGCAATTTGAAAATTTTCTTCAGTTCATTCAAGCATTATGAGACAATTTGAAAATTTTCAGAAATTCTTCCATTCCATGGGAATGACATGCAAATTTTTTTTTTTTTTTGTTTTTTTGTTTTTTTGTTTCCAAGTCGCCAACTTGCAAAATTCCTGGAATGATGTTGCAAATACATCAAAATGCATGAAAATGCATGCAATAGTGCTCACTGTCTCCCATGGAATGAGATTGCAAATGCAAATGCATGGAATTTCCATGCATGGACTCCATTTTGAACAGCTTCCATTTCCATGTTGCTCACATTCCATATTCCATTGCAACAAATTCAACTTCCATGGTGCTCACTGTCTTGCATGTTGTCCCTTTCACTCCTTGCTTCAGTCCTCACAGTCGAGCTCACCCCCTAGCCTACTGAGCCATTTTCGAGCACTCTAAATTCTAGTTTGAGTGCTCGAATTTCATGCCCCAACCCACCCACCTCACCTCTCAGCCACCATGGAGGTGCATGCATGTATGCAAGCCCCATGCATGCATCCACCACCTTTCTTCCTCCAGCAACCAACCTCCTCAACTTCTCCAAACCTCTCTCTATCTCGGCATCCAACCCTCATACCCACTTCCACCCTCCCATGCTCGAACCTCCTCTCAACCCCAACCCACAAACCAACTAACCAACCTCCCAACCCCACCTCCACTCTCAGCCACCCTGCAGCCATGCATGTCACAACCATGCACCCCACACCATGCCAACCATCTCCACAACAAACCATCCACCCCATCAAGCTCACCACCCTCACACACCATACCACCATCGATCAACATCATACACCACATCAACCCAACCTCACTCTCTCATGCCACCCTCTCGGCATCTCCAGACCAACCCCAGCATGCATAAAAACCATGCTTGCCACCTATGCAACCACCTTTCTCTCTCTACCCAAACCAAACATCCACCTCACCTCTCTGTAATAATTTCGAGCACTCAAAGCCAAGCTTCGAGTGCTCGAAAATGCTCAACCTCTCAAACCCATGCGTCCAACTCACTGACCCCATTTCGAGTGCTCGAAGTCCAGCTTCGAGCACTCGAACCAAGCCCACTTCCTACCTATTTTACAACCCACCTCACCCCACACACTCACGCCCTCCTCCTCTTTTAAATCTAAGTCACCACCACCCACAACCAACCCCCACCTTCACCTCATCCCCAACCTTCAACTTAACCCACAACCACCACCTTCTCTCCTTCTCAACTCCCAGCTACCCCAACCTCCATCCCTCCATTACTCACCAACTCACCATCCAGGCACCTCCTTTCTTCTTCTTCTCAGGGTATGTGCTCTTCATTTTCTCCTCATTTCTTTGTCTTTCTTTCCATTATAAGGAGTGTGGGGATGCATTGTGGAGGTTGTGTTGAATGTTTTTGATGATTGCTCTATGATATACCTTGTTTTCTTGCCAAAATTTTTGGGTTTCATCATCCGTCCCACTCATTTTTACCTTCTCCTTTTTGTGGTGCACGCCAGGTGTTCGCTAAAATTCCTCAACCAAGTCCACCTCTCTAAATGTCTCGTGCCGGTCCTTCTCGCCCTCCTAGACCCTCTGCGGGTGCCCGTGCTGTCAATCGTGAGCGACCACGTGATCCTTGGGATCGCAAACAACTCAACTACGAGCTTTCTTTTCCGCTCACGGATGCCTTTGATATACTACCCACAACTTCATGGGCTGTAGCCGAATTAACTAACCGGCGTCTGCAGCACATTTGCGCGCCCGTTGCCATGGTTGCCTACCCCCGTGTAGTGCGCCTCATCTACCAGAATCTCCAATGCCCTGAAAAGCCACCCATTTCTCTCACTACATCCATTGATGGCACCACCTATGCTTTCACTATGACTGACATCATTCAGGTTTCTGGTTGCCCTATTGAGTGCCCCGATGACATTGTCAATCGTGAGAATCTCCCTTTATATGAGGAGCCGGATACATTAACTGTGGCGCAGATTGCTGCTGCCATTTGCACTATTGACGATCCTACTAGGCCCCGGTCTTTTATCCGCAAAACCAATCTTCCGGAACGCCTATGGTTCATTGACACTGTCTTCAAGCACAATGTCTGCCCTTTGGTGCATAGCACCGAGCGTCGGGGCCTCCTTCTGCAAGCCTTATATGCTATGGACCAAGGCCAATGGTTCTCCATCCCAGAGCTCATTTGGACCACATTTATGAAGTTTTGGCATGATGCTCATAATACACGGGCTCCGCGAGTTGAAAATCGGAAATTGCCTTTGCCGTTTTTCATCACTCGGCTCCTTCAGCACAAGGGTTTCGTTGTTCCTCCCCATGAACCAAAAGGCGAAAAAATTAAAATTTTTACCCAGCG
Organism: Cornus florida; assembly: GCF_030987335.1. Lineage (NCBI taxonomy): Eukaryota > Viridiplantae > Streptophyta > Magnoliopsida > Cornales > Cornaceae > Cornus > Cornus florida. The sequence continues at coordinate 72,805,960 of NW_026775577.1, forward strand.
CCGGTGGATCAATGTTCTGAGCCATTCTGGTACCCCTCCGCCTCCTGCCCCCCTGTTCATCCATGCTCCACCTCCTCCTCCTTCTGAGGTGGTTTCCACCGCCGCAGCCGCTGCAAGGGTAGAGCCTCCGGTCGACTCTCACCAGGACCAGGCTTTCATCCGGGCTTCCATTGCCGGTATTCATGAGCGACTAGATCATTTTGAGAATTCTTTGTCCGCGTGCACTCAGACTCTGTGTGAGACTTCTTCACGTGCTGAAGAAGATCGTCGTCTTGCTGTTGAAGACCGCCGTGTCGCTGCTGAGGACCGTCGTTTGGCTTCCGCTGAACGACGTAAGACTCAATCTCTCCTCCATTCCATCCTCGCCCGTTTACCTTCTGGACAGTAGCTTGTTGCGAGTGTGGACCTTCTCTTTTTGTTTCATCTGTAACTATTTCTCTTGTATCTTTTGTTTTCCTTTTAAACTATAAGAATTTGCTATGTATAGGTTGCTCTAGTCGACATGATCCCTGTACAACTCTTTTTGTCATCATGTAAACTCTTTTTGCAATGCAAATTCTTTCTGTTCTATTAACTTTCGCAATATTCTTTTTCTGTATTTATGTTTGTGCTATTAATGCTGTTTGTAGTTGTTTCTTTTTGTTCTTCATGTTGCTCTCCAGGTTGCGCAGTCCAATTCAAGTTTGGGGGTTTTTTGTCTCAAAATGCCGTTTCCTCCCCCTGGGTATTGTTGTTCCTTTTATACTCTTTGTCATTTTTGTCTCTAACTTGCATCCATGTCCCACATTGAGGACACTGTGTAGTTTAAGTTTGGGGGTGCATCAAAGCATTCTTGGCATATTTTTGGTTTCATAATTTTTGCTAAGCAATGATAGTATAACTTGACACTTGTCGGAGATGAAACATATGTTTAATACCTTGTGTATAGAAGCAATTGAAATTTTTGAAAATAAAGAAAAATTTGAGTTGAAATGATCATGTAGATTCAAATTAGTCTGTATAAATGTTTCAATTAGATTCTTGTTGGATTTACACTCTTATAAGCTTCACAATGCAGAGATGCACATTGGAAACTTAACTGTGAGGCATGCAGCTTGATTAACCTTGACCTTGGCCTAGTTAATCTGATTTGATGAACCTGATAGATGAATATCTTTGGCATGATTTAAGTTAAAAAAAAAAAAAAATGAAAAATGACCAGTTGACGTTCGTAGCCTTTCCAACTCGAGCTATTAAGCCCTTTGGAGTGTCTCTACACTTAACACCCTAAAGCCGTCTGGTTTGGGAGTTGTTGGCCTAACGCTTGCTACAAGGGTTGGTTAGAAAGCTTAAAGGACTTAAACATTGCACGGTCATTCAAAAAAAATTGTAATAAACATGGTTAGCTAGAGTTCGTAGCCTTTCCAACTTGAGCTATTAAGTCCTTTGGAGTGTCTCTACACTTAACACCCTAAAGCCGTCTGGTTTGGGAGTTGTTGGCCTAACGCTTGCTACATAGGTTGGTTAGAAAGCTTAAGGGACTTTAGCATTGCACAACCATTCTATGTTTCGCTTATGAGTTGAAATAAATTGTTAACAAGCAACAAAAGTTGTCTTGAAAATAAAATCATGCCTTAGGGACTTCATGTAAAAGGGAATTCATTGATTTGAAAACTTGTGCCTTGGAATTGGAAAAGAAAGTAAAAGCCGCATGTTGATAATCCAATTCACTTTCACTGGAGTTTGAGTTATTTCCATTTAAGAGATGACAATTGAATTATTTATATGGACTATGATGTTGATGCATGCATGTTGAAATGGTTTTTCCCATTTTTTGTATCAATGCTTCATATATGCAAGGTAGTTTTCCCAATGACCCCATCTCCAGTTTTTGTCTGTTTCAAGTTGTATTTGAGCTATGTATCTATCTCATTTTACCATGGATGATATTTTTGTAGTAGCATGCCCATGGTTGTCTTTTCATTATGTTTTTCAATGTAGTTTTGCTAAGGGACTAGCAAAATGTAAGTTTGGGGGTGTGATAAGCGCCGAATATTGTATATTCAAGCGCCCTAAATTACATTAACAAAGTCCAGTTATTAATTATTTTATATAGATTAACTCCATTTGCATGTTTTTATGCATTTTCAGGTTAAAGTGCAAAAAGGAAGCAAAAATGATGCCTTGTGGAATTTTGAACAAAAAGGATGCCATTTCTGAATTTCTGGCAGCAGTGATCCTGACTTTTGTCGCCATTTTCAACCTAGTAAACTCAAGAACTAGACTTCCATCATAACATGAAAGATTTAGATCTCTGAATCAGCTTTCCAAATCTTCAAGTGGTTCATCATTCGGAGTTTGGAACAGAGAGTTATGATCTTCGTAACAGAGGTGCGCAGAACTGCCTGGCAGCACTGAAGTACTGCCTTTCTCCCCATTTTCGACCAACCAGACTTGAGAATTGGGTCTTCATCAAAACATGAAGTTTTTAAAGCACTGAATCAGCTCTCCAAATCTTCAAACATATCATCATTCAGAGCTCGGGGTACAAAGTTATAGCAGTTTTCCCAAAATAGGTCAGCGCTAAGCAAGAGGAACATGTTGCACATTGCACTAAGTTAGAGAGCTCGAGATCACTTTTCGAGTGCTCGAAAATCAGGCAGATTGCACTCGGAAATGGCTCAATTTCAGCCACTTGCACATTGGTTTCCTCAATGCCATCTTCCTTCTTTATGAAGTGGTTGGAGGTGTTCCTTGGAGGAGAGAGAGAGGGTGTGTTGGAGAATAAAAAGCTACCAAAGGCCACACATTTGCTATCTTTGATCTTTAGCAAGATAGAGGAGAGAGAAGAGAGCAAGGAGGAAGGTGTTCTTGAGAGCTACAGTAGGAGCTCGAAAATGGAGATGGAGTCTTCTTCTTCCTCTTCCATTTTTGTATCCATGGATAACTAAACCTCCATCTAGGGAGGTGATGAAACTCCTCCTTGTAAGCATGTCTAGTTTTTGATTTATTTTGGGGAATGAAATGTGTATTTGACTAGTTCCATAATCTAGAGCATGTTACATAATGTAATGGATGTTTTAATGTTCTAAAGATCTTGTTGCATTAAATACTCTTGTCTTAGATGATTTAATCTCATGGTTGTATGGCTTGTAGTTTCATAGTGACAATGAAGCTAAGACTATGGAATGGTTTTAATGGCATGATTTTGAGTAGCTTGTTAATTCATTTCTTAAGAATTTCTTTTGATGGATTAACCTTGTGACTTGTTATCATGTGCTCTCATCAATTGGTTACTTGTTCGACAATCTCTAGATTAGTGAGCATGTTGAGGATTGCACCATAGTTTAGGTAATTTAAGCATGTGGAGCTTTGATAGGTTGTTCTTACATTTTAATTAATTGAATTTCTTGAAGATGATATAGTAGTCATGAATTGCTATTCATCAAGGTCATTTCTACATTAATTCCCCAAATCAATCATATAATTAGCTTGTGTAGAGGTTTGGAGTGGATTCACTTCCCTAGACTTCCTTCTCTAAATCTTCTCTTTTAATCTCCTTCAATTTATTGTTGTATGCATTCTGAATTTGTAGTTAAGTGACAACAAACACAACCTCTATGAACACCCCTTCATCATCCTAAGAATGACTCTAAACACTTAGGTTGCCTTAGACTAGCGCAGTCCCAGTGGTTCGACTTACCCGACCAATAGCCCTATTTTACAATGATTCGTGCTATTGCGAAGGTTGATGTATAGTTGATCAACCGATCAACCATAATCAAACAACGACATCCCCAAGTTTCCAAAATCAACAAGTTGTGCAACAATGCATATATTAACAAGAATATGCAAGGTAATCAACTATCTACTAAGCACAACAAAATTTGGAAACCTATACAATACATGCTCTAAATCCACAACTAATATGATATGATGAATGTCGAATCTTCAGTGTGCGATTCGTTACACGCGATGCATGAAAGATGTTAAACACGAAGTGTGCAAATCATTACACAAGGCAACAATATATTCAATAAGGAAAACATATTCTCATGAATACAAACATAGCAACTATGTTATCCAATGTTCAAAACATAACCAAATGAATATACAACAAGTTTAGGTCCATGATTTGAATAGAGAAACCACTTCTAAAACACAACTAGATCATGGAGCAAATTGAAAGAATTTAAATAGATAAACACAGTTAAATTTCTAGATTCCGATTCAATTCCAAATAACCTCAATTTAATACATGTTAAAGGACATGGTATGGTCATCACCTATATCCATTCTAAAACTCAATTAGGTTGTTGGAACAACAAAGTAGAACTTTAATTAAATCATGCTAATTTAATTACCAAGTTTCTAAAACAACTTCTAATTGTTCCAAATTAATATATACTAGTAAACAAGTTATGGCCATTACAAATATCAAGTTAAAACCTTAATTAAGCTAATGGGACCACAAAATAGATTTTAATTAATTAATTCTTTTAATTAAAATTTCTAGATTTTCAAACTTAACCAAATACTCTCAATTTAACATATCTTAGAGAACATGCTAAGGACTAATGTAATATCACATTACAAGCTTATTTCATTCAAGTTAAGACCATGTGAATTAAACTTTCACTAAAGTTAAATATAAAACAAAAGTTGCAATTCTCATGCATTAAATCCCAATTTAATATATGTTAACAACTTTACCTAAGCTTAATTTTCTAGCATGCCACAATACAATCCCAAGTTATATATCACCATGAGGATTAAATCTTAAACATGGAATTTAATTAAATAAAAGGTTTCAAAACCTAACCGAATATTCTAAATCAAATATATGTGAAGCTATATGGCATGTAGATCAAGAATATCAAGTCGAAATTTGAATGGAGTGAATAGTGCACTCGGGGCAAATTAATTAATCAAATTAATTAATAATTACTAATTTTCAAAACACCTCCAATTACTTTCAAATTCAACTATGTTGAAGAGCATGCTAAGGCCTAATATAATATGCTAACACATATTAATTTCAAGCTAGTTAAGGCCATGTGAATTAATCTTTCACCTAAGATAAATATTAAATAAAATCTTTAATACTTATTCAAATGTTCCAATTTTAATACACGACAATGAGCATATCAAGGGGCAATATAAAATCATGCTACATGTTTAAACCAAGTCATGAGCAACCGGGAAAATTAGATCCCATACAAGAAAAATAAATAATAAAATCTCTAGATTTTATATTTAATCATGCAAACAAGTAGTGTAAGTATCACAAGCACGCTATATAACAAGAATTTAAACCTAAAACATCCCCTACCACAATTTGAGATGAAAATCCCAAAGGCCCACCAAAATAAAAGTGCTCCGAATTCGACGATACCGAGAGGTTTTGTCGGGGACAACACCGTGAACATAACCCCCATCAAAGACCCATCAAAATCATAACTTGACCTCAAAACCAAACTCAAGAAATGGTCAAAATTGAATTCTAATTAGGGGGAAAGGTAGAGCACGTCGAGGGGAACAACAAACATTAGGGCCGAAGACTTTCCATCAAGGAAAAGTGAACCAAAAGAGGAGAGAGAAGATGGCAGCACCCCTTGGGCTGCCATGGGAGCTCCAGGTCGTGCATGAAGAGGGGAGAAGATCAAAAAATGAAATATCTCAACCCCCTTTTATAGAAATCTCAAAAAGTGCCCCGAACGGGCCCCGCCGAGTCCGAAAAAGTAAAATTTAAGCAGATGCACTCAAATGGCAAAACTTTGTGAACAAAAAGGATTCAAAATGATAAAATATAAACAACGGAAGAAACAGCGTAAAAAACTGAGTCCCGAGCAGAAAGTTATACCCAAAACAAGTTTGGCGAAAATTGGGGCCAGAAACCCTGAAACTGGAAAACATCGACCAGGAGGAAATTCCTAGAGTACACGACTCAATGAAATGTGAAAATGAATCTCGTACGAGGATCCAAGCTCCAAACGAGGCATTTTGCAATAACTTTCGTTAATTGCACAATGGCCCCTACAAAAAGGGTTAACTACGAAACTGCCCTAGATTGAAAATATCTTCCAAAAGATATTTTCTTAGATGCCCCTGAAATAAAATATCTTCAAAAGATATTTACGAAAAACACCCCAAGAAATGAAAAAGAATATGAAGAATTGTGCATCTATGCCCCGATGGACACCAGGAGCAATCAGAGTACTTTCTTGCAAAAGTAAAGATACGTATTTCAAGGAAACCACTCAAGATGAAGGCACCTGAAGTCAAAAACCAACTCCGAGCATGAGAAGTGAGGTTGTGCCAAAAACTGACAAACGGAGATAAGACAGAATAGGGAAAAAGACGAAATAATGCATAGTGTCCAAAAAACGAAAAATGCGAAAATGACTCGGTCCTCAAAAGAAGTTGTCAATTCACATGAAAGAGTCTCAGAAACCAATTCTAAGCACTCGAGATGACACTAAGCGACATGAAATAGAGCTCAGAAAAGAAAATTAAATGAAAAAAATTCATTCGTAAAATTTCAAGAAAAATGAAAGGAAGGCAAATGACTGGGTCATTACAACCTACCCTCCTTAAAGGAATTTCATCCCCGAAATTAGGAACATACCAGAGAGAACAGAATAATGACCGAACAAAAGGTCAAATTAAAGGACAGCTCATAATACACTGAAGGACAAATCCTGAAGTCTAAAGATCAACTGAAGGAACGCGATACCATGAACTGAGACGACACCTCATACGAACTGGCACGTTAACTCAACGTCAACCACCGAGAGAATCCCAAGAAAACAAAACATCAAACATGGTGAAAGAAGAGAGTGACAAGGCAGTACGAACAGTGACTAGAACCCGCCCACACTTACTCATCAGCACGGTAGCATGACAGTATAAGGCACTAGTTCATAACATGCCCCAACCAGGTCAACTCTGAGAAACCTATTGATACGGATGACATCAATGTCGAAAACGATCATTACCAAAAGCATCGTGGGAACCAAGCATCTGCGAGAGTTGGGGTAGCTAATCCCAAACTCTAACAACAATGACACTGGCACCATTATGCTTAAGGCCTTAGATCTAAAAGCCACGATGAAAAGGAATGAAACGGTACCTCCCTGGCCCACGTCTCACCCCACCAAATAAGGAAAAAGAAATGAATCGCAGTCGTCTACGCTCACATGAGCCTTACTCGCATCAACCAACAGAACAGACAAGAAGGTTCCCTACATGGGTCCTCACAGAATGAATTTCTCCTATCCAAGGAAGAAACTCGTGAAACAAGAACGCATCTAAGGGATACGACAGATCCTAAGAGACAATGCAAAAATCTGACATAAAGTAAACAAGTAGCATGCAACATAGCATAACGATCTACTCACACAAGTAGTAAACAAGTTGCCACATAAGCAAATAGGCATGTTATCAAATCAAACATGTTATCAAATCAAACATGTTATCAAGAAGCATGTTATCAGGAAGCATATATACACAAAAGCATGCTCAACCAATGATAAATGTCTCAAAACACCTGAACATGTTATCATACAAGATATGTTATCAAGATACAAATGACAAATCAAAGCAAAACAACATGAGCATGATATGCACCCAAAACCCATCGTCCAAAGTATTCAAACCCGGATGCTCTGATACCACCGATGACGACCCTGGTTTTTTAGGCCAACGTGTCCTGTGATGAACCGTAAGGATGATCCGATAACGGATCCGAATGCAGAAGCGAAAACAGAAAACAAGACTCTAAGAAGTCAAAGTGACCTTCCATGAGGTCGTGGAACTCAACAAGAACTGATGCAGAAACAAAATATCAAAAATATGACAAATAAGCCCCCAGGGGCAAAATAGTCATTTCTAAAAACTATAAATTTGGGTGCCACCGAGCACACCGCTGGAAGGATAATGAAAAACTAATCAAGATGGACTCAAGAATCGCATGATTCGGTGTCCGAACGAAGGAGAAACGGCATGACGAAGAAAAACGAGCACTTAAAGCAAAAAGGGTAAACTGGTAATTATCCAGGAAGAAACGGGTGCAACCGAGCATACCGTTAGAAAGACAGCGAAAAATTAGTTAAGTTCAAAAAAAAGTTCACTTGAATCGGAGTCCGGACGAAGGAGAAAAGCCCAATAGAAGAATTGACGTCACGGTGGCCCGACGAGGGGCCATGGCGCACACGGCGCCCATGCGCGAGCCCACTGGTGTGCATGCCGGCGCCCAAAGACATGGCTGGTGGCAGCCCTTGGCTGCTGCTACATTTTTTTTTTTGATCTGCCCAGAACTGAGGCTTGAAACGGAGGTCAAGACGAGTTTTTCTGGAAAAACACGAAGAAGAAACCCCCCTAAAATCGAGTTTTCTACCCGACAACGCCAACAGAATCGAATAAACTCACTGTGAAATGCCCAAAATGCCCCTAGATCAAAACTGAACAAGAGGGTCATAAAGCAGCTAAATGAAAACTGGAAGCTGAAACTTCACGAGGGATTTCCGGTACCAAGACGACATTTTCTGGAAAAACACGAAGAAGAAACCCCCCCTAAAATCATGTTTTCTATTCAACAATGTCAAAAGAAGAAAATAAAACTGCTATGAAAGGTCCATAATGCCCCTAGATCAGAATATGCAAAAAAAATTGCGAAATGAATTCACAAGAGGCTCAAAACACAAACGATAAGGTTGTGCCCGGAAACGACCATGCAAGCAAACGTAACTTACCTATTTGGACGTGCTACAATGGTCCATGACTTAAAAAAACCACCGATACAAAATCTGACCCCCCAACGGGCAAAAAGGCAAAAATGGAACTTGGAATGAAAACTCGGAATCAAAAAATACAAAACGGGATCAAATGACCGTTTGGCCCTTGGCCACACTTCATACAAGATTAATAAGAACCTATAAAAGAATGAAAATGGAATTCCCACACCCGATGCAACCATGGTGAAGCAATGACTAGAGATTTTTCAAGATTTTCACAAATATTTCATGAAGTTAAAAAGTACATAGAACCCAATATACATGTCATTGGCCTCCGGCCTCGTCTCATACATATCAATTACATTGAAAGGAGTGTACTTAAGTACACATTACATATATGGAATCAAATATACTTATTTTGACATATAAATCTACAAAATGACATTTCATGCTAACATTTGCATGAAATGGAAACTTGAAAGCTACACGACATCCAAGGAATGCTAGGTTTCACGAACCAAGTCTTCGTACCAGAAATATGCCCCAGTATCGTAGGGGTGAGTAATATAAAGCTACTCATAGGAGATGAGCATGCATCGACCTAGCATTTTACAAATTTATCACCTTAAGGTGAAACATGTTAAAGGGGTTCATGCCACCTAACGTCTATGTCTAAGTGAGACTCGAGGAGCATCCTAAGCTACCTTAGAGTCTAAGCAACAAGAATCATGATATACATACGTGTATGAAACGAATCATGGTTGGGATAATCCAAAGAACACGACAAGAAGAATGCTTGAGCATAGATTAACATGAATTGCATTTTCAATACAATTGAACTAGGTCTTGAGTAATCCATACAACATGACAAAAGCATATTTGAATACAAGTTAACAAGAATCACATTATCCATGCAATTCAACAACAAAAGAGCATGTTATACAATGCAACAAGGTTTAAGTTCTCAAAGCCATCAACTTAGAATCTAAAGCACAAAATAACAGTAGTGGTTCATGCCACCTAACGTCTATGTTATAAATGAATCAATAGGATCAATCCTAAGCTTTATTAGAACGTTAAAACACGATTTTCAATATTGATGCATTTTAACCAACATTTGAACTTCCAATACAATGCATAAAGCATAATTTCGCAAAGTTAACATCCTGTAACTGAAAATGGAACGACAAATAATAAACAATAAGTTACAACATCATCTAGTTATCAACTTGAAAATGAAATGCGAAATCAAACAAAGTGGATACTCGAACATCACGCCGGATCAGACCGACAACATAGTTACTTTAGGGTTACTAGCCCATGGGTAACCTCCCTATGTGCGCACTAGATTATATATAGAGGGACTATCCCCCGTACTAGAACCACGTCCCAGCCATAGTCAAACAACGACATCCCCAAGTTTCCAAAATCAACAAGTTGTGCAACGACGCATATATTAACAAGAATATGTAAGGTAATCAACTATCTACTAAGCACAACAAAATTTGGAAACCTATACAATACATGCTCTAAATCCACAACTAATATGATATGATGAATGTCGAATCTTCAGTGTAAGATTCGTTACACGCTATGCATGAAAGATATTAAACACGAAGTGTGCAAATCATTACACAAGGCAACAATATATTCAATAAGGAAAACATATTCTCATGAATACAAACATAGCAACTATGTTATCCAATGTTCAAAACATAACCAAATGAATTTACAACAAGTCTAAGTCCATAATTTGAATGTAGAAACCACTTCTAAAACACAACTAGATCACGGAGCAAATTGAAAGAATTTAAATAGATAAACACAATTAAATTTCTAGATTTCGATTCAATTCCAAATAACCTCAATTTAATACATGTTAAAGGACATGGTATGGTCATCACCTATATCCATTCTAAAACTCAATTTGGTTGTTCGAACAACAAAGTAGAACTTTAATTAAATCATGCTAATTTAATTACCAAGGTTCTAAAATAACTTCTAATCGTCCCAAATTAATATATACTAGTAAACAAGTCATGGCCAATACAAATATCAAGTTAAAACCTTTATTAAGCTAATGGGACCACAAAATAGATTTTAATTAATTCTTTTAATTAAAATCTCTAGATTTTCAAACTTAATAAAATGCTCTCAATTTAACATATTTTAGAGAACATGCCAAGGACTAATGTAATATCACATTATAAGCTTATTTCATTCAATTTAAGACCATGTGAATTAAACTTTCACTAAAGTTAAATATAAAATAAAAGTTGCAATTCTCATGCAACAAATCCCAATTTAATATATGTGAACAACTATATCTAAGCTTAATTTTCTAACATGCCACAATACAATCCCAAGTTGTATATCACCATGAGGATTAAATCTTAAACATGGAATTTAACTAAATAAAAGGTTTCAAAACCTAACCGAATATTCTAAATCAAATATATGTGAAGCTATATGGCATGTAGATCAAGAATATCAAGTCGGAATTCGAATGGAGTGAATAGTGCACTCGGGGCAAATTAATTAATCAAATTAATTAATAATTAGTAATTTTTAAAATACCTCCAATTACATTCAAATTCAACTATGTTGAAGAGCATGCTAAGGCCTAATATAATATGCTAACACATATTAATTTCAAGCTAGTTAAGGCCATGTGAATTAATCTTTTACCTAAGATAAATATTAAATAAAATCTTTAATACTTATTCAAATGTTCCAATTTTAATACACGGCAATGAGCATATCAAGGGGCAATATAAAATCATGCTACATGTTTAAACCAAGTCATGAGCAACCGGGAAAATTAGATCCCGTACAAGAAAAATAAATAATAAAATCTCTAGATTTTATATTTAATCATACAAACAAGTAGTATAAGTATCACAAGCATGCTATATAACAAGAATTTAAACCTAAAACATCCCCTACCTCAATTTGAGATGAAAATCCCAAAGGCTCACCAAAATAAAAGTGCTTCGAATTCGACGATACCGAGAGTTTTTGTCGGGGACAACACCGTGAACATAAACCCCATCAAAGCCCCATCAAAATCATAACTTGACCTTAAAACCAAACTCAAGTAATGGTCAAAACTGAATTCTAATAAGGGGGAAAGGTAGAGCACGGCGAGGGGAACAACAAACGTTAAGGCCGAAGACTTTCCATCAAGGAAAAGTGAACCAAAAGAGGAGAGAGAAGATGGCAGCACCCCTTGGTCTGCCATGGGAGCTCCAGGTCGTGCATGAAGAGGGGAGAAGATCAAAAATGAAATATCTCATCCCCCTTTTATAGAAATCTCAAAAAGTGCCTCGAACGAGCCCCGCCGGGTCCGAAAAAGTAAAATTTGAGCAAACACACTCAAATGGCAAAACTTTGTGAACAAAAAAGATTCAAAATGATTAAATATGAACAATGAAAGAAACGGTGTTAAAAACTGAGTCCCGAGCAGAAAGTTATACCCAAAACAAGTTTGGCGAAAACCGGGGCCAGAAACCCTGAAACTGGAAAACATCGACCAGGAGGAAATTCTAAAAGTACACGACTCAATGAAATGTGAAAATGAATCTCGTACGAGGATCCAAGCTCCAGACAAGGCATTGTGCAATAACTTTCATTAATTGCACAATGACCCCTACAAAAAGGATTAACTGCGAAACTGCCCTAGAATGAAAATATCTTCCAAAAGATATTTTCTTAGATGCCCCTAAAATAAAATATCTTCAAAAAATATTTACGAAAAACATCCCAAGAAATGAAAAAGATTCTGAAGAATTGTGCATCCATGCCCCTATGGACATCGGGAGCAACCAGAGTTCTTTCTTGCAAAAGTAAAGATACGTATTTTAAGAAAACCACTCAAGATAAAGGCACGTGAAGTCAAAAACCAACTCTGAGCATGAGAAGTGAGGTTGTGCCAAAAACTGACAAACGGAGATAAGACAGAATAGGGAAAAGGACGAAATAACGCATAGTGTCCAAAAAATGAAAAATGCAAAAATGACTCGATCCTCAAAGGAAGTTGTTAATTCACATGAAAGAGTCTTATAAACCAATTCTGAGCACTCGAGATGACACTTAGCGACGTAAAACAGAGCTTAGAAAAGAAAATTAAACGAAAAAAATTCATTCGTAAAATTTCAAGAAAAATGAAAGGAAGGCAAATGACTGGGTCGTTACACATATACATCTCCATCATGCATTGTCATGACCAATGTTGAGGCTCATCATTATGAGATCAAATCTACCACAATTTAAATGCTTCCAACATATCATGGGTTTGATAATGAGAATCGTTATAAACATCTTGATGAGTTTTTGGAAATCTGCTCCACCATCAAGATGAGGGATTTCCCCCAAGATACACTTTATATGCTTCTCTTCCCATTCTCTTTGAAAGACGGAGCAAAATATTGGTTGAACTCTCTTGTTAAAAATTCCATCACTTCATGGGTCCAATTGCAACAAGAATTTCTTAAAAAGTACTATCCTGTGAGTAAGACCAATCAAATGTGTCGATCCATTCTTAGCTTCTCCTAAATTGATGGGAAAATATTTTATAAAACATGGGAGAGACTTTAAGATTTTCTGAGAAAGTGTCCGCACCACTAAATTCCAAAGTGGCAATTGGTGCAAGCCTTCTATGATGGTTTAACAGAACCACATAGATAATTAATCGATTCTTTATGTGGGGGCATGTTTATGTCCAAAAATCTAGATGATGCATGGACTCTGCTTAAGAACATAAGTGAAAATTCTATGTAGCATAGTTCTCGTAGAGCCTCTACATCTAATGTGGTTAAACCCTTGAATCCGTGTCAACCACGGACTCTTAGGGAAGAATCTTCTCAGGTGGATACCATAGCCCACAAAGTTTTTCAACTTGTGGCACCACATCTCTCATCTTCTCAGAATTCTTCATCAAGTGCTATGTGTGCACACTGCACAAGTACTTTTCATAATGCAGAAGATTGCCCCACACTGAAGTAATTTTCTGAAGATATGCCATAATAGGCCAATGCCATGTTCTCTCGCTCAGGAAATAATCCTTATTCCGATACATATAATCCGGGTTGGAGAGATCATCTAAACTTCTCGTGGAGGCAACAAGCCCCACAAAATTCATCATTTTAAGGTCATGGACAATCAAATCAATCTAATTCTTAATCCATGAACCGACCATTTCAAGCTTCTTCAAGCTATCATTGTCCTTCATATAATGCGAATTTTTCTAATCAAAATCATGTTCTTTCTCAATAGTCTCAATTGGATGAGCTAGTAATCTCCAATAAGCAGATAATGGCTACTCTTAGTGGTATGCAATCAACTGTGTAATTGGTTAATACTCATTCCCAATCAATAGTCAATATTAAAACCCAACTGGGATAAATGGCTAATTCAATAAATCAGTTTCATAAGAAGGATATAAAAAAACTTTTAGCTCAACCTATGGTGAACCCGAAAGGGCAATATATGGTTGATGAGATCACTCATCCAAGTGGATCAAATCTTGAGCAAGTTCAAGCAATCACCACACTTCAGAGTGGAAGAATTGTGGACAATAAGGTTGATGAAAAAATTGAAACTCTTGCTCCCAAGAATTCAACTTCTTCATTCAAGAATCTGAAAGATAGTTTAGAAATTTCAAATCTGCCAATCCAAAATGTTGAGACATCTTATGAGCCCAAGGCTCCTTTTCCTCAACGCCTCATAGAGTCTACACATTTTGGGAAAAAGAGCGATAAAATTCAGGAAATGTTTGAAGTTTTAAGCAAGTAAAGATCAACATTCCTCTCCTTGATGCCATTAAGCAAATTCCACCTTATGCAAAATTTCTTAAAGATTTGTGTACTAAAAAACGCACTTTTAAAAGTAATATTCTTGAAAATTTAAGGTTAACTGAGCAAGCAAGTGCTATCATTTAGCATAATACACCTCCGAAGTTTAAGGATCCGGGTGCTCCGACAATCTCATGTGTCATTGGCGACAATGAGATAGATAAGGTCCTCTTTGACTTAAGATCAAGTGTAAATCTGATTCCTTACTCAGTATACTTGCAACTTGGCTTAGGAGAACTTAAATCCACTTCAATTGTCTTGTAACATGCGGATAAGTCTGTAAAATAACCTCATGGTATCATTGAGGATGTACTCATCAAGGTGGACAACTTCTACTTCCCAGTAGATTTTGTGGTTCTAGATACTGAACCAGTCCATAATTCAATAAAACAAATTCCTGTGATCCTTGGTCGGCCTTTCTTAGCTACAGCTAATGCTTCAATTAATTGCCGAATCGGGGTGATGGATATTTCTTTTGGAAATATGAAGGTGAAGCCCAATATTTTTAGTGCTTCTCAACATCCTCAGCGGGAATACGAGTGTTTCTCTCTTGACATCATAATCTCTTCCATTTATTTTAAGTCAAGACTCTCTTGAGACTTGCTTGGCTCATTTTGACTTCAAAAATTATGATATTGATCAATCTATTAGAGAAATTAATTCTTTGCTTGAAGCCAATGCAATTTCGGACTTTTCTTCTTGGAAAGTGCTAAAGGAACCTCCTCCATTAATTTCTAGCACTCCACCTGTCCCTTCACTGAAATATCCACCTAAACTTGAGTTAAAGCAGCTCTCAGTTAATCTCAAGTATGTATTTCTTGGTGAAAACAAAACTCTTCCTGTCATTATTGCATCAGATCTTTCTCAAGACCAAGAAAACGGACTTTTAGCGGTGTTGCAAGAGCATAAAGAAGTTATTGGTTGGTCGGTGGCTGATTTAAAAGGAATTGACCCCTCCACTTGCATGCACTGCATTCTTTTGGAGGAAGAAGCTAAACCTTCCCAAGAAATGCAGCGTCAGTTGAATCCTAACATGAAGGAGGTTATCTTGAAAGAGGTAATCAAGCTATTAGATGCGGGGATCATCTACCCCATCTTGGATAGAAAGTGGGTAAGCCCCACTCAAGTTGGTCCAAAGAAGTCCAACCTCACTGTTGTTGAAATTTCAGTGAGAGAACTTGTGCCACAACGCACCACCACTGGTTGGCGTGTGTGTATAAATTACCGAAAACTAAACTTTGTAACTAAGAAAGATCATTTTTCACTCCCATTCATTGATCAAATCCTAGAAAGGTTAGCTGGCCAAAGTTACTATTATTTTCTTGATGGTTATTTTGGTCATAACCAAGTGACTGTAGATCCACAAGATTAAGAGAAGACCACCTTCACTTGTCCTTTTGGAACTTTCGTTTATCATCGCATGCCCTCTGGGTTATGTAATGCACCGGTCACTTTTTAGAGATGCATGATGTCCATATTTTCTGATATGGTTGAAATATTTCTTGAAGTATTCATGGATGATTTTTCTGTCTTTGGATCTTCTTTCAACTCTTGTCTCCATAATATATCACTCGTGCTTCAAAGATGTAAGGATACAAATCTGATATTAAGTTGGGAAAAGAGTTACTTCATGGTATAAGAAGGGATTATCTTGGGACACATTATCTCTAAAAGAGGGATTGAGGTTGATAAGGCAAAAGTTGAATTAATTCATAGCCTTCCTCCTCCCTCTTCAGTGGTACAAATTTGATCTTTTCTTGGCCATGTTGGATTTTATCGCCGCTTCATCAAGGATTTTAGCAAGATATCTCGGCCTTTATGCCATATTCTTGAAAAGGACACTAATTTCAACCTTAATGAAGCATGTTTGGAAGCTTTTAAGAAGCTCCGTTCACTACTCTCTTCTGCCTTAATCATGAAACCACCTAATTGGTCTCATCCCTTTGAAATCATGTGCAATGCATCCGATTATGCATTAGGTGCTATTTTAGGCCAGCGTGTGGATAAAACTCCTCATGCTATTTACTACGCTAGCAAGACTCTCTCAGATGCTCAAATAAATTATACAACAACTGAGAAAGAGTTGCTAGCAGTTGTCTACACCTTGGATAAATTCTGTTCATATCTTCTTGGATCCAAGGTCATCGTTTTCACGGATCATGCCGCGTTAAGACATCTACTTGCGAAGAAAGAGTCCAAACCATGACTCATTCGTTAGATACTCTTACTCTAAGAGTTCCACATTAAGATTAAAAACAAGAAAGGAACTGATAATGTGGTCGCAGACCACCTCTCTGGGCTTCTTATCGAGAATACTTCTGATTTTTCTCCAGTTCATGATTACTTTTTAGATGAGCAACTGTTCTAGATTTCTCATATGCCGCCTCCTTGGTTTGTTGACATTGTCAACTATCTTGCAGTTGGAAAAATTCCATCAAAATGGTCTAATCAAGAGAAAGACCGGTTCTTCACCCAAATCAAAAATTTCTTTTGGGAAGACCTGAAATTGTTCAAGTATTGCCCGGATCAAATAATCCGGAAATGCATTCCTAAATCTAAAGTCCAAAACATCTTGAAATTCTGCCACACTCTTGCATGTAGAGGACACTTTAGTGCTAAAAAGACTTTATCTAAAATCCTTCAAAGTGGATTTTATTAGCCTTCATTATTCAGTGATGCTTATAACTTTTGTAAATCTTGTACGTGAAGTCAAAAGCTTGGGGCCATGTCCAAAAGGGATATGATGCCAATGAATTCCATTCTAATTATCAAAATATTTGATGTCTGGGAATAAATTTTATGGGACCATTCCCATCGTCATATGGTTATGTTTACATTCTCCTAGCAGTGGACTATGTATCTAAATGGATAGAGGTTGAGGCAACTATAACCAATGACCACACTGTAGTAGTCCAGTTCATTCAAACGAATATATTCAGCTTGTTTGGTACACCTAGAAAACTATTAAGTGATAGAGGGTCTCATTTCTACATTCGTTATCTTCGATCTATTCTACTTAAGTACTCTGTTACTCACAAGGTTGCCACGCCTTACCATCCTCAATCGAGTGGTCAAGTGGAAGTCTTAAATTAGGAAATCAAAAATATTCTTAAAAAGACGGTTTGACCGGACCGCAAAGATTGGTCTTTACGACTGAACGATGCGCTTTTGGCCTATCGAACTACGTTTAAGATGCCAATTGGCATGTCACCATACCAGCTTATTTACGATAAGGCATGTCATCTTCCAGTTGAATTAGAGTATTGTGCCTTTTGGGCCATAAAAAGGTTCAATTTCAATCTTGATCAAGCTGGCTCTAACAGAAAATTGCAGCTTAATGAGCTAGAAGAAATCCGAAATGATGCTTATGAAAATGGCAAAATTTAAAAAGTAAAGACAAAAAAATTCCATGAGAAATATATCATCAATAAGTCTTTTACTTCAGGTCAAAAAGTTTGGCTTTTCAATTCCCGATTGTAACTTTTCCCAAGGAAGTTTCGTTCACGCTGGGAAGGACCTTTTCTAATCACTTCTGTATTCTCCTATGGTGCAGTGGAGCTGCAAGACCCAAAGAATGGGAATCTTTTTAAAGTTAATGGTCAGTGGCTTAAGCCTTACATTGACAACCTAGTCCCGGTCGGATATATGGATTTCATCACATTGATGAATCCAATTTATGAGGACTAGAAATATTTCCATATCGACATTAAATTTAGCACTTCAAGGAAGCAAATTCTTTCCATTCTAAGCTTCCTTATATACTTGTTACCATGAACCAAAATTCTCTACAAATGGCTTAATATAATTTCCACTTTGTATTCTTCAAGAATCATTTACATGTCCATTCAAGTGGCTACAGTGGGTTTCTATAGTCATACAAAGGATTGGAAACATTTTTGGGCATCTTTGATCAGCAATTCATTAGACCAACTAAAGCATCTCGCATTCGGACTCCATTTCTTGCGTCCGGACTCCAATTACTGAAGACACCGCGTTTGGATGCCAAAACGTGCGTCTGGATGCCACCATAGGTGTTCGGACGCCAACTCCTGCTACTTCTCGCGTCCGAAATCCAAAATGTGCATCCAGACGGCATTCTATCATCATCAGCCCCTACCACGCTTACATTCCTCATCCTGAGCGCCACTACAGTCCACATCCGGACGCCATGTTTCGTGTCCGGACATGAAAGCCTATAAAGCCAACCCGAGCCCAATTCAGGATTTTATAAACTTTATTCCTTCATCCCTCATTCACAACCTACACTTCCCAACTTCTAACCCTACCTTCCCACACCATCTCCAAATCTTATTTCACTATCTCCATCTCCATTTTTCATCAATTAATCATCTTTAATCAGCCTCTTCCATCATCATCTTTCAATCAAAGAGGGTAAGGTTTCAAACTCCAAATTGAGGTAAGTTCTTTTCTCTTCTATATTTCAACTCTTAATTATTTCATGGTGATTAGAACTTAATTTTGTGGGAAATTAGTTTATTAAGTGAGGATTTGAAGTCTTTAATTCTAGATGCATGTTTGTTGGATTTAAATAATCCAATTTTAACAAGTGTTCTTTACTTTTCAGTCTTTCACACCACGTGTTCGACAAAAAGTCCTGAACCAATTTCAATCACTCACATGGCCTCTTCCTCTACTTTTAAGCGTCCTCGCACATCCAAGGGGTTTTCTGAGGAAACTACTAATCCGAATTGGTCTAAATGGCCCCTTCAATTTGAAACTACATTCGATGTTAGGAACGTCTTTCGTAGGTGTGCCGACACAGACTGGGCAGTCAAAAATCTCAGGAAATGAGGCTTAGCATCAATATTTCAGCCATGTCATAATGTGGATCATCCTCGCTTAGTTCGTCGGTTCTACCAGAATCTTTCATACAAACCTCAGGAACCAACCAAGTTTTCAACTGCAATTGATGGCATGTTTTCATTTACATTGGATGATATTGTAGTTGCATGTGGATATCCCATTAACTCCCAAGTTGATGTGGACGGTCAGCCTCTCTATGTCCCTTTCTCGGATATCCTTGGCTTATTGGATGACTTAACAGATGTTTTAAAAGAAATAGCACATAACAATCTCACAAGCTCAGTAAGCACATCGCCTAAAAGGTCTTTTGTTCCACCCAGTATTTGGTTCATTGATGTTCTACTAGCCACGAATTTTCTTCAAATTGGAAAACCTACAAAAAATAGCAGTGTCCTTTTAGATTGCCTTTTTTTTGGCAGAAAATGACTTTTGGTTTTCTGTTCCCACTTTGATTATGAATCAAATTCTAAAGGTTTATAACAAATTGATTGTTCACAAAAAGGAAAGCTCTTTGACTTTGTCCTTCCCATTTCCCTATTTAATCATGAAGATGATTGAGGACCAAGGATTTGTGATTCCATGTGATGAGCAATGGGTGACTTCAAAGAAAGTTTATAATTTCAAAGATTTGAAGGAACAACTTACTACCCACAATGGTGAAGTCATGAAATGATCATGCTCTTGGGGGAGCTGACACTTCGCCCTCTATTTTGAGGGCGGACTGGTTTTTTTCTTTAGTTTATCTAGTTCATGCTATTTATTTCTACTTTGAGTGTTTTGAATAATTCTAGGATTTGGGCCATATTTGGCATAACAATTGTGGTGCACTTTTTGATGTGCACATATTTTGGTTTTCTTTCCCGGTTTTGAATAAAGCATGACATATTACTTCATCTTTATATCTTTATATGTCTATGCTTTTATGCTTGGTACCCAGTTTTTGTGAACAGATTATCAGAGCCAAGTTTGGGGAGAGTAAAGTTTAGCTTTCTGACTGAGACTGGTTGCACTGAAGTTCATATATCGCACTTGGTAGTTTCTCTCCTTGTTACACTTTTTTGCCTGTTTAATTTTTATATACATGTTTTCATACATTGAAGACAATGTATAATGTAAGTTTGGGGGTGTTGAGAGTTGCTATTTACTGGTGTATTGTTATTGTTAGATATGGTTGAATTGTATATATATATTTGATTTGTTTTGAAAAAATAAAAAAATAAAATAAAATAAAATTATAGGCGAATGATTTTTGGTGTTATTGGAACTAAGTTTTGGGGGGGGGGGGGGGGGGAATCTATGTGATTAATACAATCTATATGCTTATATAGGATATCAAGTAATGATTAAAAGTTGCTAGCATGATTTAAATGTTTTATTTTGGAGTCTTTCATCTCTAAGTGACTTCACAATACACATTGAGCACACCGAAAATTACATTCCCTTCTTTGTGGTTTTACTCAATTGGCTCCCTGAATTAGTAAGTCGGATGAATGAAACAATCCTTGGCATATATATATATATATATATATATATATATATATATATATATAAATGATGAATAAAACTTCATTCTTTCAACATGTCAACTGATTAAAAAGGAAGATAATGAAAGAATAAAAAATGTAGATTAGTTTAAGTTCGTAGCCTAACCATTCCGAGTCATTATACCCTTAGGAGTGTCTTTACACTTAACGCCCTAAGACCATCTGGTTTAGGAGTCGTTGGCTCAATGGTTGTTACATGAGGTGATTAGAGAGCTTAAGGAACTTAGACATTGCACATGGTCATGCATTAAAAAAGTAAAAATTAAAAAAAAAAAAAAAAAAAAAAAGAAAAAGAAAAAAGACAAAATGTGTTTAAATAAATTCATGCCTTGGATTATGATTTCAAAAGATAAGTTAAGGATGTGGAAGACTTTGTATGAGCCATAAAAGGGTTAAAAGTGTATCATAAAGAGAAAATCACATTCTGGTTCACTTCTAAGGAACTTGAGATGAAATTCTATTATAAATGAGATGTTGAAGATCATGTATGTGGACTAGTTTGTTGATGTATGAATGCTGGGAATTGAATATTGTTTTGAGATGTCACTGTATGCATACTTGCTGTAGTCTTCATGATAGAGTTTTTCCCTAAAGTCACATGTTTCAATTTATACTAGAATGAGCCTTGTTGCTTAGTGTTTGTGGGTATCATTTCTGGTAAACCCTTACGAGACTTCACTTGTCCTCTAGGGATGCCTAGGGGTTGAAAAGGCTTGTTGCATGTGCTAAATACAATCATCACTTCCATGAAAGAGGAGAAGTTTGTGTTTCAATTTTGTTTTGCTAAGGGACTAGCAAAATGTAAGTTTGGGGGTCGGATAAGCGTCAAATATTTCATATTTAAGCGCCTTTAATTGCATTAGTTAAGCCCATTATTTGATATGTGTATATAGATTAACTACATTTTTATGTTTTTGTGTCTTTGCAGGTGTTATTGCTAAAAAGGAATAATAATAAGGTTTTAAGGGTTTTTGAAGCACAAGTCATATCGGGCCTACATTTCAAGTGGTTTTCAAGGAGAAACGACCTGAATAGGTGATGGATGTAATTGGAGCTAAAAAAGAAGAAGCAGCTAAAGAAGTATGGCTCACATCCGGATGCAAGACTTGGCATTCGGATGCCACCCTTCAGTACCTCGCATTCGGATGCAAGAATTGGCGTCTGGAGATCAAGCCATCAAGGCCTCGCGTTCGAACGCAAGACCACAAGCCCCCATTTTAATTAAGTCCGATTTTATTCTATCTTGAGTGGAAATTCGAATTTTGAACATATTGTTTTTTTCTGAAACTCATGTGAGGATAAAGGAGGGGGGAAAGGCTTTGTATCAAGAGTGGTTTTTTAGTTAGTTTTGGTTTTTGAAAAGATATTGTTAGGGAGAGGACTTTCTTAGGGTTCTTATGCTAAGCTTTGCAACAATGGTGAAAGGAGAGATTTTCTTCTCTTCTTCAATCCTGGAGGTTACTGCCATATCCATAAGAGGTTAATTTCCTTTCTAAGGAGTTGATGTAACCTAGACCAAGTAAACATGTGTTAGATTGTATTTCAATTGGGGGATTTTTATTTTATATATTCAGTTTCGTAAATTAGAAGTGTTTACATTGAATTGATGTAGTTTACATTGAATTAATGTATTTGACTATCATTTGAATATGTTGATTTGTTTATCTTGTCTTAGAAATCACATTGATACAATTATACACTTGATTTCCTATAGTGACAATGGGAAAGAATTTATGGAATGGTTATATTGGCATGTAATTGAATATTTATATAGGTTATGCTTAAGGAAGATGGACCATGCTACACCTTAGATTAATGTAGTTAGGTAGATGGTCCATACCAACTGAAGATAATCTATGATATTTAATTGATTTCATGTGCTGTAACATTCCATTGAAGGACCTTGATAGGCTATGCCTAGGGAAGATGGTTCATACCACAACCTAGTTTAGGTGGATGAACCATGCTAACCAAAGATAGGTTTTTCTTAGTCCTGAAATGTATGATCTTCTTGACGATGTTGTGGTAGTTTTATACTTCTACACATCATTTTATATATATGATTGTCTATCCCCAAGTTGAGTGCAATTTACCATGTTTATGAGGTTGAGGTAAAGTCAATTCCTTAGCCTATTCTTTATAAGTTCAATCCATTCTAATCACATTATTTACTGTTTTATGAAATATAAATTTGTAGGTTAAGTGACAAACCAATTGAACTATCATATCTGTTATCAAATTAGGAAGTAATTTTACAATTCTTTTTGCCATAAACTAGCAATCCTTGTGGTTCAACAACCCTCTACTATAGCATTAATCTACAATAATGAATATGCTATTGTTATAAATGGTATTTTTAAGTGGTACACATTTGTGCGCATCAGTTACAGAAACTCCGATGTCGGTTTTAAATCACCTATGCCTAGTTAAACATAAACTGAATATGGAAGAAGGTTCACACTTGCCCCTAAATCAAGAAGAGCCCGATTAATGACATGATCACCAATAATGCAAGAAGTGGTTGGTGAACTGGGGTCTTTGAATTTTGGGAGGGTATTGTGTTACAAAATGGAACTTACTTGCTTGGTCAAAACAACTTTTTTCGGCTCTTAGCTTTTGTTCTTCCTCTTAAGGGTGCAAAGATCTTTCAAAAAAATTTGGCATAAGCCAGAATTTGTCTAATTGCGTCCAATAGAGGAAGATTGATTTTCACTTGCCTAAACACATCAATTATCTCATTTGCCTTGCTTTGTTGCTTTTCAAGAGAAGTGGATCCTTTTAAGGCATTCGAAAATAGAGCCTTGGGCCCAAAAAAATTTTCAAAATCATTTTTTAAATCTTTCTCAACAAAGGTTTCTTTCACATGCAATGACGGAGGAATAGAATGTGAGACGGGATGGGGGTCAACTTTTGGTTGCACAGGTTCACTCTCTTCATTGTGAACACCAACTTGATTATCAACAACTCTTTCACTTCACAAAGTGGTCACCGCATTCACATGTTCAATTGTGTGACCTTCCGATAAGGAATTGGTCTCCACAACAAATTGTTACTTGTGTGGTGGATTCGAAAGCATTTTCCCTTTTTCCTTAGCATTCAAGGTACTAGCTATTTGGCCGACTTAGATTTCTAGCTTTATAATTGATTGGGAATGAGAATGAAGTAGTTGGGTATTTGCCTCTAAAGTACCCAAAGCGGTTAGAACTTTCTCTTCGAATGCGGAACTCCTTGAATTCCCTTAAGAATATCAAAATTGATTTGGAAAGTGAGAGTTTGAAAATTGGTTTCCATGTGGTGTTTGGTAAGATGAGCGGTAGCCTTGGGAACCTTGGCTTTGCATTGGGGGGGGGAACATACTTTCCTTGGAAACCACTTTGGGGAGGGTTTGAGCCTTCCCCTTGGCTTTTCCAAGAGAAGTTTGGATGGTTCCTCCACCTGGCATTATAATGAGTGCCATAGGGATTATTCCCTTGGTTGACAAAAGCAGCATTTACTTATTCATGGTGTTCACTTTGCACATGTCTATGGGGACAATTAGAAGTAGAATGTAAAACACTAGAACAAGTCATGCAAAATTCATTGGAAGTATAATGAGTATGACTAGGGGAGGAAGACACTTGATTCGCCGAATTTTGGTTGACAAAAAATTAATCAAACCTTTGGGATAAAAACTTCACTTCGGCAGCTATATCATTAGAATGGTTAACTTGATACATGCCAACATTATTCCTTCCTCCTACATTTCTACCATTTTTGGATGATAAAGATCGATGCATTGAATTCCCACTCATACTCTCATACAAACGCCATACATCATCTTCATGCCTATTAAGATAAGACCCACCTAAGACACTTCCTATCCAAGTCATTCAATCGCTCCCGTGCTTCATGAAACATTTCCCCTTCCTCTTGAGCAAATTCTCGAATTGAAGTTCTCATTGCATTGGTCTTTGAAATCGGATAGTACATTTTCAAGAACTCTTGTTACATCTCTGCCCAAAGAGTTATTGCAAAGGGCCTTAAATTGTTGAACCAATTTTTTGTTTTATCTTTAAGGGTGAAAGGGAAGAATTTTAACCACAAAGCCTCTTCCGGCATGTCCGTGTATTTCACGGTGGAACACACTTCAAGAAACTCATCCAAATGCTTGTAAGGTTTTTCACTTGGTAGCCCATGATAATTGGAAAGCATTTGAATTGTTTGTGATTTAATTTCATAGTGGTGTGTTCTAAATGGAGGTAATTGAATGCATGTTGGTGCATTATACTCATTTGGCATATAACGATCTCTCAAAGTAAGAGGAGGATTCACAACCTGGGGCTCTACACGAGCACCATGATTTCCTTTAACAATAGGAGGTGGAGGTGGAACAAAAATTGGCCGAGGCATTCCCATTGGAACGTGGCCTTGTTATTATGGAATGAAGGGTCTAGGCATGCCTAATGGTACTTAAATATTATCATGATGGTGATACACATTATGTGAAGGATGCCTTGTTGGTCTATGTGACCAAGGTCCTCCACATGGTCCTCATTATGTTCCTCTATTGATGAAATAGAGTCATTAGAATTACCCTTTCCCCTAGGATTACGAACAATGGATTCAAGATTCAAGTTAAGTGGGACATGAGTAGGATTCAATGACCTGCGACTATGCATACACAATCAAAACAAACAACAAGTCAACAACAAGCACGTATCAAACACTTTTCCTTCGCAACAAATCAATCAACAAACCTCCACATACGTTGATCCCATACTCCCATGCTTTCAACAATATGTAAGAAAAATAAATTGCTTCCACGCGGGCTCACGATTTATCTAAGAAATGAAAATTACCTCCACGAGGGAGGACGATTTAACTAGAGAGAGAGTTAGAAAAGCTCACAAAGGGTCCTTAAGCAACTTCAAATTATTTTTCAATTTTTCTTTGTCTTACTTTGCTTTACAATTTTTTTTTTTATATGTATATTTAGCTTTTTATGTTTTTGCTTTGCTTAGCTTAGCTTGCTTCTTTGCTTTAGAATCCTTTTGCTTCACTTTTTTTGCTCAAAGCACCTAGCTAATCAAGAACAAACACAATAAGTAACCAAAATGAAATAAAATAAAGATAAGATCGAAAGAGTACTAATTCTTAATTGGTCCTAAAATACGACGTTGGCAATTCCCTGGCAACAGCGCCAAAACTCGGTATGTCGTCAGACCAAAGCATAAAAGTGGTGGGTGAAATGTGAAGTGTTGTGACGACCCTAGATTTTTCAACCTAGTGTGTCCTGTGATGACCCGAACCGGATCCAAGATGCGGAAGCCAAAGAAGCAAAATGGCCTCAAGAGATGTACGTCATCCTTAGGCACCACGATGACTCCTTATGAAGTCACGGAATTCAAATGAATAAAGTGCGGAAGCAAGACAAAGACAAGTCCTTAGAGATGTATGTCATCCCTAGGGTACAAGAATGGACTCTCAAAGAATTTCGAGACTCAATGGAAACAAAATGTTGTGAAGGGCATCAAAACCCTACAAGAGAAGAGCCAGGGGTAAAATGGTCATTTTACCCTAAGAAGAAGGAATTTAACTTTCAACAAGTCAAATTAGATCTAAAATATCCTAAAACATCCTTTGGTAACTTCACATGAAGTACTAAGGCCGAAGGAAGTGAAATCCCAGATGAACCCTATCCTAGTTCAAAGCAAATCCGACACCCTCGCACTAAAACAAGGATATCTCGAGCTAGGACAAAGTTCTAAAACTAAAACTGATACCATTAGAAATAAAATGAAAAATTAATGAAATTAGACTCAAGAATCACCTAATTCGGAGTTCGGACAGAAAAGATATCAAGTTCTGAAGTCGAAGGCCTATCCCGGTACGAACCAAATTCTGACACTACCTTACTAAAACTTAAATATCTTGAGCTACAAGAGGAATCTGAAGCTTTAATTGGTACCATTGGAAAGCTTGTTTCGACACAGTCAATTTAGACTCAAGAACGGACCAATTCGAAGTTAAAACGAGTGCGATATGGCCCGTTAAAAAAAATTGTCTGGAGCAGGAACAGTGTTCACGGACGCCCGCCAAACATGGCAGATTCTCATGGGCGCACGCCAGAACATTGTGGGGGCCCACCAAGTGATGTAGAGGGGTGGTCTGGAACCTCAAAAATTGCAGGAACAGTGCTTTTAGCAGCAAAATGAACTTGCGACGAAGTTTTCGAGGTCTAGATGACATTTTTCGGAAAAACACAAAAAGGAAACTACCCCTAAAATCACATTTT
Organism: Cornus florida; assembly: GCF_030987335.1. Taxonomy (NCBI): domain Eukaryota; kingdom Viridiplantae; phylum Streptophyta; class Magnoliopsida; order Cornales; family Cornaceae; genus Cornus; species Cornus florida. Next base: position 72,833,168 of record NW_026775577.1, read on the forward strand.
CTATCTGACGGAATTGAGAACAAAATTTATTTTCCAAAAGAAATCCCCAAAATGCCCTTAGATCAGTTTAGGCTCAAAACGGCGAAAATGCAACTTTGCACCAAGCATACATCTGACCCCAAATGCACTTCTAAGCTAAAACGAATATGCACGCACACGTAATAAATGATTTTGAGCTTGCGGGAATGATCCGCGGCTCACAGAAATGACCGAGTCAAAATCCAACCCCACAACGGCCAAAAAGCCGAAAATGAACTTGAAATGGAAATTTTGAAATCCAAAATCAACAAATGACTTCAAATGACCATTTGGCCCTTGACCACACTTCATACATGACTAATGAGATCCAACGAAAGAATCAAAATGGAATTTCCTCACCCAATACAAACATGGTGAAACAAAAACTCAATAATTATTAACATTTTCATAGTATTCCATGAACTCAAAAATTACATAGTATTCGAAATACATGTCATTGGCCTCCGGCCTCATCTCATACATGTCAAATACATTGTAAAGAGTGTACTCATGTACACATTACATATATGGAATCAAATATATACATTTTGACATAAAAGACTATAAGTGGCATTCCAAGCCAACATTTACAAGAGTTAAAAACCTTCAAGTCTAGAGTCATCCAAGCATAATGAGAATGTCAAACCTTGATTCCTGTACCTAAAAAATGTCCCCACTACGTGGGTGAGTAACATAAAGCTACTCATAAGAAATGAACATGCATCGACCTAACTTTTTACAATTTTATCACCTTAAGGTGAAACATGTTAAAGGGCTCATGCCACCTAACATCTATGTTAAGGATGAGACCCAGGGAGCATCCTAAGCCACCCTAGATCATTTCTAGCATAATTCACACCGTCCATGCAATTCAAACAACATAAAAGCATGTTATACAAGGCAACAAGACATAGATTCTCAAAGTTTTCAACTTGAAATCTAAGATACGAAAACAACAAGAGTGGGTCATGCCACCTAACGTCTATATTCAAAGTGAATCTATAGGATCATTCCTAAACTACATTTGAACATCAAAACACAAATTATGATATCGATGCAACTTAACCAACATTGGAACTTCCAATACAATGCTTAAAGCATGATTTCTCAAAGTTAACATCTTCTAACTTAAAATGGGAAATCAAACAAAGAACAACAAGCTACGATATCATCCAGTTATCAACTTGAAATAAAATACGAAATCAAACAAAGTGGATACTCGGATGTCACGCTGGATTAGACCGACAACATAGTTACTTTAGGGTTACTAGCCTATGGGTAACCTCCCTATATGCGTACTAGACTATATAGAGGGACTATCCCCCATACTAGAACCACATCCTAGCCGTAGCCAAACAACGACATCCCCAAGTTTCCAAAATCAATAAGTTATGCAACAACATATATATCAATATGTATATACAAGATAATCAACTATCAACCACGCACAACCAAATTTGTAAACACATACAATACATGCTCAAAGTCCACCACTACTATGGCATGGAAGATGTCAAAAATAAAATGTCCAACTCATTACACAAGACAAGAATATATTCCATAAAGAAAACATGATCTTATGAATATAAATATAACAATAATGCTACTCAATGCTCCAAACATAACCAAGTGAATATACAACAAGGCTAAGTCCATAATCCTAATATAAAAGCAACTTCTAAAACATGCTTGAATCCATGGAACAATAAGATATAGTTTAATTAAATAAAAGCAACTTCTAAAACATGCTCTCTAGATTTCAATTCATTTCCAAATGGCCTCAAAATAATATATGTTAAAAGACATATCATGGTCATTACATATATCAAATCCAAAAGTGCAAAATGGGCAAGATACCATCATGTAGAATTTAATTAATCCTAAATTAATTAAATCTCTAATTTTCAAAAGTCACTCAAATGATCCCAAATAAATATATAACAAGCACTAAGTCATGGTCATACTATATATCAAGTCCAAAATGGGATACAAGCAATATACAATTTAATAGAATTTAAATCAATTTAAATTCATTAAATCTCTAGATTTGAAAACCTATCCAAATCATTCCAAATTAACATACAACAAAGATCAAGTCATGGCCATGCCATATACCAAGTCAAAAGTGAGTTATAAGCAAACTACCATTAATCATAATTTCTCAAATTTATACAACACAAGCATACAAGTCATATAAGCATCAAAAACATGCAAGATAACAAACATATAACCCTATAACATCCCCTACCTCACTAGAGAAGTGTCTCTCTAGAATCCAAGGCAAAATCAACACAAAATGGCAAACCATTCTAGGGTTATGAAGAGGAGGATGAGGGGAACAAAAAGTGTTCCAAGATTCATGGTCTAAGGTGAGTGGAAGGCCCTCAAAAATCAAGGTCAAAGCTTATGGCTTCAAGCTCCATCCATGGAGGCTAGGGTTTGTGATGAGAAAGAAATGACATAAGGTGAAAAATGGGTGAGTGGAGGAAATAGAAATCCTCCACTCACTATGTGTTCCTACACCATGGTCAACACACACAACTATGGTCAATTGCACAAAAACCCCTCCTTAAAACCATAATCCCAAAGTATCCCAAAAGTAATTTGCAAGACTTAACCCCAAGCCTACACTTGTCACTCATCCAAGGCTCCATCCTAGGCTTAATCTCAAGCCTACACTTTTCAACCATCCAAGCCAACAAGTGCACCAATCGTAAGCCAACAAGTGGTTGAATCTCCTCCCTCCACATGTCATCATCCAAGGCATCAAAATGTTTCTACACAAATGTCAACAAGTGGACCAATGAGAGTGTGATATTTGTCACACTTTTCAAAAATTGCAAAAAGGTCATTTTCTAAAATATCTTCCAGATTAAATTGCAAAATAGTCCCTAAAATGAAAAATAATTACTTTACAGTAATTACACAAAAGCCTCAAAAGTTTAGAAAATTACAAAAAATGTTATGCACTTATACCCTTTACAAGAAAAGTAAACACTTAGCATGCTTTTCTACAAAAGTGAAAGTACACATAGTATGGTATTTAAATACCGCGGATGCATGCAAAATCGGAATCAAATCCGAACACGAAAAGTGGGGTTATGCCAACAAAGTGACAACCGAGAAAAGGACGAGAGGTGAATAGTGCCAAAAAATGAAAATGAGGAAATGACTCGGTCCTCATAAGAAAGTTGTCAATCCAAAGGAAAGAGTCTTGGAAACCATTCCTGAGCACTCGAGATGACACCAAAAGACGAAAAACCGAACTCAGAAAAGGAAAAACAACGGAAAAAAAATATATATATATATATCCGTAAAATCTGAGAAAAAGAAAGGAAGGAAAATGACCGGGTCGTTAAAACCGTCCCACCTTAAAGGGATTTCATCCCCGAAATCTTGCCCCAACAAAACAAAAGGCAGAACCAGGATAACTACAAAATGTACATCTCCGAGTATCCAACACAACATGCTACGAAAACAAATCCCAAAAGCGAAAGACAACATACAACCCAATGTCATTCGCACCTACGTGCTCACGATAGGAAAACCTCTTCAAAAGAAAAGTGACCTCACGACCACATGACAAGTTAAAGGTCACACACAGAACTCAAGGTCAAGCAAAGGAATGGAAAACCACAACCGTAAGCATCCCTCCTGACGAACCATCATGCGGATCCAAAAACATCCACCAAAAAGGACTCCAAAATAACCACGTATTAAATCAGGGTATTGAACAAAGACGACATGGCAATACGAATAGCAACCAGAACCCGCCCACGACATACTCAAATGTGTGGTAGCAATGACAGTGCCTAGTGCCCACTCACACTTACTCGTCAGTAAGGTAGCATCGATGGCAACTAGCACTCGCCCACAACATATAACTTGTACGGTAGCATGATAGTACAAGGCACTAGTTCATAATCTGCCCCCACTAGGTCTACCCATGAAAACTCTAGATACAAATGACATCAATGCCAAAAATGATCAATACAAAAAGTACCACAGAGACCAGACATTTTGTGAGAGTTGAGATATAGTCCAAAGACGTCCGGCCGGACCATCCTGGCCAATCCCAAACTCTGACAACAATGCCATAGGTATCGCTACACTTAAGGCCTTAAATCCTCAATATAACAAAGCTGACAACTCCAATGTTTCAAAATACTTCTATAACAACATCAATCAAGAGTCCCAATCCTGAAAAACAAGTCAAAACATCCAGAAACCAAAATGAATCTCATTACAAGACATTTGATCGAAAGTCCTACATATCTCCTTGAAACAGATCAACTACAAGACTACACCGAAGTCAAACATCGAATTCACATCCCTATCACGGATAACTAGATACTCAAAACACACGTCCACCAAGTGGCATACATATCAAAATTCTGACAATAATCAAAATCACGAAATGAGTCTCTCAAAACCATACTTGGCAACACCAAGTTAAGTTAAAATTCCTCAATTTTCATCCATAAACAATCACTGGAACAACGATTCCTCAAAATTATACCTAGTCACAACTAAGATGAGACAACTCCACAAACAAGCCATACCCAACAACAATCCTTCAAAACTCCTCCTAAGAGTCAACCATATCAAGATTTCCAAAACTGAAACAAGTCTCCAAAAGACATACTTAAAAAAGCATCGAGCTCACCTCACGAATCAAACAAATCCTCAATAATATGGACAAAAGTCCCTGAAAAATGATCTCACACCAATTCACTCACTTTGAGCACCACAACCCGTCAACAACCACAGCAAAAACTCTCAAAGGGAAGACACGGAAGAAAGGGAACCACCAGTCCTAAGAAGGACAACACCATGACTCAGTCTTTGAAATGAAAGACACAAGGTCAAAGACTTCACCCCCTACATGGAAGTAAGTCGACCAAAATCAACTAAATCCTCACCAAGGACTCAAGACAACAATGGTGATCCCCACAGACCAGCCAACCCCAAGGCTGTGTACAACGCAATGAAGAGAAGAGACTCACTCCCAGTGAAGCCCCAAACATGAACCAAGAAAAGAAGAGAAATCCCCTTCTCCCACAAGTGTCAACACGACGAATACAAAAATAAAGCATTCTTCCCACCTTAGGAAAGTGGACAACTTAGGAAAAAACAGATGTGACAACTCCTCTACAGGGAATCTCACAACGAATTTAAACACACTACGTGCAACTGAGGGAAACAAAAAGGAAACCAAACAGGAAAGTCATGCATCTGACAAGGAATGCAACTCCCAAAAATAATAATAATAATAAATCTACTCACATAGATAAAATCAAGGTCACATGTAGCATGTCTCCACGTAAGCACAAAATCATGTCACTAAAGTACAGTAACAATATGGCATCTTTAAGCATATAAATAAGGCATGTTAATACCACACAATAAGAAAGCAATGTGGACATACTTCCACCTACTCATGCATCACAATATCATAATTTATACTACTAACATTGTAGTAAACGAAACTACAGAAGATAAAAATGATGCAATAATGAACCCTATGGATATCGTGTCCTAGAATGTCTAGGTAAAAGGAAGGACCAGCCCTAGCCATAAATTGTCTCCAAAAACCTAATGTGACAACAACCCGTCTCAAAACAAACGTGAGCCCTTACCATAATGGTAAGACTCTCACAATCTAACTCCGAATCTAGAGGTGACACTACAAGTGACACTAACAGTGCAATGCTCTCACTACTCGAAACATCAATCAATCAACTTGACCCCAAAAGCATCATCACACAAGGAGAACTTAAAAAAAAAAAAAGGGCAACTATAGCCATACCAACAACAACCAAATCAATCACTATGACTAATCTCCAAAATAAACATCATTATCATCGTTCAAAAGGACAATGCCTATCATAACAAAACCAACACTGATTCCATCCGAACTGCACTTGTAGCTAGCCAGTACTGTAGCATGACAGTGCCATGCACCCGCCCACAAACGTACCCGCCCATGAAAATTGCAATCTCAGAGGAACCATCCCGAATAACCAAGGATCCTAAGAGGTCCATAACCCCAGCATGTCCCAAAACCAACAAATCCATGATCAATCCAAAAGCACTAAGGCTATGCTTAACGATTCAACTCACAAGAGCCCAAACAAAAGGTGACCTTCCACCTATCCCAAGCCAACTTTAAGTCAGCAACAACCTAAACTACCTTGAAACTGTGATTACAATCACCATCAACCTCAACTCATGCCTCAATGACCAATCCCATGCCATGCCAAATATGCAAAATAGTTATGCATACACAAATCTAGTCTAGCATACTTCATATGTCAGCTCTTTACATTAGAATCAAAATAAACTGAACAGATAGCATACCACATATAGCACATAAACATATAAGCATGATATCAACCAAAACATGTTATCATGAAGCATGTAAACACATAGAGCATGGCTACAAAAGCATGATATGCACCCAAAACCCATCGTCCTAAGGTTTTCGAACCTAGGAGCTCTGATACCACCTGTGACGACCCTAGATTTTTCAACCCAGTGTGTCCTTTGATGACCCAAACCGAATCCAAGATGCAGAAGCAAGAGAAGCAAAATGGCCTCAAGAGATGTACGTCATCCCTAGGCACCACGATGACTCCCTATGAAGTCACAGAATTCAAATGAATAAAGTGCGGAAGCAACACAAAGACAAGTTCTTAGAGATGTACGTCATCCCTAGGGCACAAGAATAGACTCTCAAAGAGTTTCGAGACTCAATGGAAACAAAATGTTGAGAAGGGCATCAAAACCCAACAAGAGAAGAGCCAGGGGTAAAATGGTCATTTTACCCCAAGAGGAAGGAATTTAACTTTCAACAAGTCAAATTAGATCTAAAACATCCTAAAACATCCTTTGATAACTTCACATGAAGTACCAAGGCCAAAGGAAGTGAAATCCCAGATGAACCCTATCTCGGTTCAAAGCAAATCTAACACCCTCTCACCAAAATAAGGATATCTTGAGCTAAGAGAAATTTCTCAAACTAAAACTGGTACCATTAGAAAGAAAATGAAAAATTAATGAAATTAGACTCAAGAATCACCTGATTCAGAGTCCGGACAGAAAAGATATCAAGTTCTGAAGTCGAAGGCCTATCCTGGTTCGAACCAAATTCTGACACTACCTTACTAAAACTTAAATATCTTGAGTTACAAGAGGAATATGAAGCTCTAATTGGTACCATTGGAAAGCTCATTTCGACGTGGTCAATTTATACTCAAGAACGGAACAATTCAGAGTTAAAACGAGTGAGATATGGCCTATTGAAAAAAAATTATCTGGAGCAGGAACAGTGTTCGCGGGCGCCCGCCAAAGACCCGCGGGGGCCAGCCAAACACGGAAGATTCTTGTGGGCGCCTGCTAGAACACTGCGGGGGCCCACCAAGTGAGGCAGAGGGGTGGTCTGGAACCTCAAAAATTGCACGAACAGTGCTTTTAGCAGCAAAATGAACTTACGATGAAGTTTTCGAGGTCTAGATGACATTTTTCGGAAAAACATGAAAAGGAAACTCCCCCTAAAATCACATTTTATATGTGATGAAGTTGAGAAAGGAATTTATTTCCCAAAGGAAATCCCTAAAATGCCCTTAGATCAGTTTAGGCTCAAAACGGCGAAAATACAACTTTGCACCAAGCATACATTTGACCCCAAATGCACTTCTAAGCTAAAATGAATATGCATGCACATGTAATAAGTGATTTTGAGTGTGTGGGAATGGTCCGCGGCTCGCGAAAATGGTCGAGTCAAAATCCGACCACCCAACGGCTAAAAAGGCGAAAATGAACTTGAAATGGAAATTTTGAAATCCAAAATCAACAAATGACTTTAAATGACCGTTTGGCCCTTGACCACACTTCATACATGACTAATGAGATCCTACAAAAGAATCAAAATGGAATTTCCTCACCCAATGCAAACATGGTGAAACAAAAACTCAATAATCATCAACATTCTCATAATATTCCATGAAGTCAAAAATTACATAGTATACGAAATATATGTCATTGGCCTCCGGCCTCATCTCATACATGTCAAAAACATTGTAAAGAGTGTACTCATGTACACATTACATATATGGAATCAAATATATATATTTTGACATAAAAGACTATAAGTGGCATTCTAAGCCAACCTTTAGAAGAGTTAAAAACCTTCAAGTCTAGAATCATCCAAGCATAATGAGAATGTCGAACCTTGATTCCTGTACCTAAAAAACGTCCCTACTACGTGGGTGAGTAACATAAAGCTACTCGTAGGAAATGAACATGCATCAACCTAAATTTTTATAATTTTATCACCTTAAGGTGAAACATGTTAAAGGGCTCATGCCACCTAACGTCTATGTTAAGGGTGAGACTCAGGGAGCATCCTAAGCTACCTTAGATCATTTCTAACATAATTCACACCGTCCATGCAATTCAAACAACATAGAAGCATGCTATACAAGGCAACAAGACATAGATTCTCAAAGTTTTCAACTTGAAATCAAAGATACGAAAACAACAAGAATGGGTCATGCCACCTAACGTCTATGTTCAAAGTGAATCTATAGGATCATTCCTAAACTACATTTGAACATCAAAACACAAATTATGATATCGATGCAACTTAACCAACATTGAAACTTCCAATACAATGCTTAAAGCATGATTTCTCAAAGTTAACACCTTACAACTTAAAATGGGAAATCAAACAAAGAACAACAAGTTACGATATCATCTAGTTATCAACTTGAAATGAAATACGAAATTAAACAAAGTGGATACTCGGACGTCACGCCGGATCAGACAGACAACATAGTTACTTTAGGGTTACTAGCCCATGGGTAACCTCCCTATGTGCGCACTAAACTATATAGAGGGACTATCCCCCATACTAGAACCATGTCCTTGCCGTAGCCAAACAACGACATCCCCAAGTTTCCAAAATCAATAAGTTGTGCAACAACATATATATCAACATGTATATACAAGATAATCAACTATCAACCACGCACAACTAAATCTATAAACACATACAATACATGCTCAAAGTCCACCACTATTATGGCATGGAAGATGTCAAAAATAAAGTCTGCAACTCATTACACAAGACAAGAACATATTTCATAAAGAAAACATGATCTTATGAATATAAATATAACAATAATGTTACTCAATGCTCCAAACATAACCAAGTGAATATACAACAAGGCTAAGTCCATAATCCTAATATAGAAGCAACTTCTAAAACATGCTTGAAACCATGGAACAATAAGATATAGTTTAATTAAATGAAATAATTAAACTCTCTAGATTTCAATTCATTTCCAAATGACCTCAAAATAATATATGTTAAAAGATATATCATGTTCATTACATATATCAAATCAAAAGTACAAAATGGGCAAGATACCATCATGTAGAATTTAATTAATCCTAAATTAATTAAATCTCTAATTTTCAAAAGTCACTCAAATGATCCCAAATAAATATATAACAAGCACTAAGTCATGGTCATACCATATATCAAGTCCAAAATGGGATACAAGCAATACACAATTTAATAGAATTTAAATCAATTTAAATTCATTAAATCTCTAGATTTGAAAACCTATCCAAATCATTCCAAATTAACATACAACAAAGATCAAGTCATGGCCATGCCATATACCAAGTCAAAAGTGAGTTATAAGCAAACTACCATTAATCATAATTTCTCAAATTTATACAACACAAGCATACAAATCATATAAGCATCAAAAACATTCAAGATAACAAACATATAACCCTATAACATCCCCTACCTCACTAGAGAAGTGTCTCTCTAGAATCCAAGGCAAAATTAACACAAAATGGCAAACCATTCTAGGGTTATGAAGAGGAGGATGAGGGGAACAAAAAGTGTTCCAAGCTTCATGGTCTAAGGTGAGTGGAAGGCCCTCAAAAATCAAGGTCAAAGCTTAAGGCTTCAAGCTCCATCCATGGAGGCTAGGGTTTGTGATGAGAAAGAAATGACATAAGGTGAAAAATGGGTGAGCGGAGGAAATAGAAATCCTCCACTCACTATGTGTTCCTACACCATGGTCAACACACACAACTATGGTCAATTGCACAAAAACCCCTCCTTAAAACCATAATCCCAAAGTGTCCCAAAAGTAATTTGCAAGACTTAACCCCAAGCTTACACTTGTCACTCATCCAAGGCTCCACCCTAGGCTTAATCTCAAGCCTACACTTGTCAACCATCCAAGCCAACAAGGGCACTAATCCTAAGTCAACAAGTGGTTGAATCTCCACCCTCCATATGTCATCATCCAAGGCATCAAAGTGTTTCTACACAAATGTCAACAAGTGGACCAATGAGAGTGTGACACTTGTCACACTTTTTGAAAATTACAAAAAGGTCATTTTCTAAAATATCTTCCAAATTAAATTACAAAATGGTCCCTAAAATGAAAAATAATTACTTTACAGTAATTACACAAAAACTCCAAAAGTTTAGCAAATTACAAAAATGGTTATGCACTTATACCCTTTACAAGAAAAGTAAAGACTTAGCATATTTTTCTACAAAAGTGAAAATACACATAGTATGGTATTTAAATACCACGGATACATGCAAAACTGGAATCAAATCCGAACACGAAAAGTGGGTTTATGCCAACAAAGTGACAACCGAGAAAAGGACGAGAGGTGAATAGTGCAAAAAAATGAAAATGAGGAAATGACTCGGTCCTCACAAGAAAGTTGTCAATCCAAAGGAAAGAATCTTGGAAACCATTCCCGAGCACTCAAGACGACACCAAAAGACGAAAAACTGAACTCAAAAAAGGAAAAACAACGGAAAAAATATATATATATACGTAAAATCTGAGAAAAGGAAAGGAAGGAAAATGACCGAGTTGTTACAAGTGTGGCCAAATTTGAATTTATAGAATGCCATTAGCACTACTAACTATTAAGGTAGCTAGAGTAAGTAGGGATCGTCCTAAGGGAAAGTAAGCGTATTTTTGAAATCAACGTTGGATTAGTAGATAGAATGATCAAAAGAGGGTTTGTTGGTTGAATTAGACTATACTTTAAGCTAAAGAAATGCAATGTAAAACAACTAAAACAAATGAGGTGTAGAGAATATGAGAGAGGAGTCTTGGGTCATAGAGTTCACCACTAAGTATAACCTTCCTAGACAATCAATATTTGATGGATTAGGGGGATTGTGTGTTGTAAATGAAAGTGTGTGCCATTAATTGAATTATCAAGCGTGGATGGCCAAGTAAGCATACATTGTCCAGTCAATTTAGTGAATAGCACAACATATCAAATTAAGTCATGAATGTGATACCCCTGGATTTCCGGATTCGGGTTGGCCAGGCCCACCCCCGATTACCCGAGGATATCAAACCAATTAGTAATAAATGAACACAGAATACAATTAAGAAAACAGGAATAAATAAATTGCTGAAAAAAACTAAATGATAATCCAAATACTGAAACCTCAGAATAAAATTTTATTAATAAAGAATTATTCCGATACATCTAAATTCTCCATTTCTAATACAACCCAGGAATCCATCTGGTGGACCCATAATAAACACCAACACCGAAATCAACAACTGAAGAACTCCAATGATAAATCCTGAAGAAACTCCTACGTCGTTGGAAGGATGAGAAGCCGTCTTTACTCAGCACGAACAAACTCTAAGACCTGGAACGGTCCGTTACCTGAAAAATAAAAGTGGGTCAGGCCCACGAACAATTTCTATCCTAACTACAATCCAAACATAGACCCGATACGCAGATACATCCTAGATGTCTCAACCATATCTATATAGTCCGTAATAGATAAATATATATCCACACTACAGGACTCTCACTAGACTATGTTGGGGGTCTCAACTTGAATAGAAGGCAACATGCAAAACGCACCTGAGTGGGCATGACTACCTAAGCCTAACAGGGTATACCTCAACCAACACAGCTAGCTACGCATCCTACTGCATATACGGTCCCTAACCATCGACTATGAGACTCAAGCTCAGATTACGGTACCATAATTTATATATATAAATTCCCATCCAAACCAATGTAGTGCCACTCAACTGCTTGTTGCCATGACACGACATAAAATTAGGATTTAAATTTTTTAATTAAATCCCTATCATTCCTATTAACATAAAATATAAATAACCATCCAATATGTCGTTCAACTGTTTTAGTTGACAGGACATGAAACCATGTAGGATTTAACTATTTTAGTTAATCCATTCCGTATGTATGAATGGGTTGGAATTAGCGTTTTGATCTAATCTGTCCCTCCGTATGTCACCGTCCCATACCGGTACATACCATGCATATGATCCGTAAATGATGCATTAACTCAATTAGTATACCAAATACAATCTACATAAATCCATGCAGCTGATAAAACAGAATTTAAACATTTCATCAACTAAAAACCATAACAAAATCCATGTAATAGATGAGACAAAGTTTAATAGTTCATCCATTCAAAATCCAGAACCTATCCATGTAGTTGATAATTTAATTTATTTAACTTAAATTTCAACTAATCTATAACACAGTCTAGCAGTTGACAACATTAGCAATCAGTAAAGTGTCAATTATAAATCCGAGAATGATATAATTTAAACTAGAAAACCAACCACGCATATTACATTCAATTATATTTGCGTACAATCATACCAATCCTTTAACTTGCTAGATTCACAACAAGCAGTTAAATATTCCCTATCCGGTTACAGTATGTGATTAAATAACTAATAATCTAGGGACTGATATATTACAAATCTGATACCTAACAAAGCATATTATACTAAATTACATTTAGAGTATAATCATACCAACCCGTAATACTTGTTGGAACAACAACCTACAGTTAAATCATTCACTTCCATGGACAACATACAATTAAACGATTAAATTTCCTGAAGTCAATTAAGTATAATTGCAGAGACTAACCATCCTAGGACTTTAGCAGATTATTTAAAATTATTTAGAAGCCCCTTTCCACCTTCAGATTCACCCCGCAGCCCTTGAACCTAAAAAAAAATCAACAGAACTACACATACTGTGTAGTTTTTAGCATGGAGCCGGCTCCCCACAAGAGGGATCCGGCTCTCCCTAGCCTAGAGCCGGCTCTCCGTAGCCTAGAGCTGGCTCTCCCACAAGGGGAGCCGGCTCTCCTTGCCCTAGAGCCAGCTTTCTCCTCTCACTATTTTGAGAGCCTGCTGCTACTTCTGCAACTTCTACGGCCTTTCTTCTTCGTCTCCGTCCACTTCAACCCATTCTGTTTTTCATCAAAGTGATCCTAACAGTCTAATATACATTTAGTGATATCCCAGTTATTCATTCAAACCAGTTTGCATTAAAAAGAACCATAAAACCATTGCCGATTTTATTACATTTTAGTATTAGGCAATTTATTTCAACTTGCAGAAACAATACCGATGAATCTAAAAACATACAGGCAAGCAATATAACACTTATTAAGCATGTAGTATTTAGTTAATATCCAATTAAGGTCTTAGAGATCATCTAGGGATGCACAGAACACAGGACAAAGGGATAGAGACAAAATAGAACTTGCCTCTATGGCTTTTGAATAAAAAACCTTGTCGCCGTCTTCCTAGATTTTCCAACGACGTCCAATTCACTGTTAATCTCCTATTACTCCACCTTCCCTTCTCCTAGGTCCATCCTTTAATCCACAGCCGAACACTGATGGTAAATCCCTCTGTTTTCCTTACAATCTCTCTCTCTGTTTTCTCTCTATAACTCTCTGTTTGTGAACGAGTGTTTGTGAATGAAGTTTTATTGATTCCTAACCCTAAGCCGATGTTTAATGATATATTTATAGGTTTAGAAAACTAAAACCCTAATTCTAATTTTGATCCCAGAAAGAAAAGAACAACCACAAAAGTTATAATCCAAGTCGGCTAAATACGTGAGAATATACACGTAACCCTAAAATTATAACATATATTGAATTATGATAAACAATACTAGTTTAATTATTAATAAATACCAATAATTAAAACTACCCTATATACATATATACCCATATATACATGTATATACTTCCATGGGTAAAAACTGTACCCATTTACATTATTCAAACAGTACGTTAGTCCTATCCAAGTCCAACCTCGTTTTAAAGATAAATAAATAAAATAACACATTTAGCTACACATTCAAATGCCACCTAAGCATATAATTCAATTAAAACAAACAATACAATTAACCAATTAAACATTTAGACAATCAAGCAAATAGTAAAAATGTAATTTAAAACCTTTAAACAATAAATTAAAAACACTTAAGCACACAGAAACAACTAAAATACAATAAAATAAAATAATTAATTGCCAACTATATCCTTTTGAAACTAGGGGTATTACAATTAATCTTTCCATAAGTCCACAATTAATGCACAATCATTAAATTAGAGAACTATACCACTTGCATTCATAAGCATGGAACATCAAACAACAAGAATGGATTATCCACCTATCTAAGAAAGCAAGGCAATTACACTACAACTAAGCTAGTGACATGAAATTAAACTAATTAAACTAAGGAGGTGACACAATCCATCAAGAAATAAGTATGAACCATTAAACAAACCACAAGAGTAATCTATTTAAGCACCATGCCTTGACCATCACTAGATTTATAATATTAACATACATAGACATGCATCAATGTCACAAAATCTAGAAATAAACACGTGAACATGAATTCTAGCATACATAGAAATATGAATAGAATTAAATGATCAGTTGGAAGTATTAAACTACACAAATCATTGTAGAAACAAGATTTATATATATAAGATATCAAGACAAGAAATACAACACAAATCCCCATTAATTACAAAACATCAAAGTCTAGGAGGCATGCTTAGGGCTATCTCTAGCCCCAAGAGAATTGTTTAGCCACTCATTGATATTGTCATCCAACCCTTAAGAGCTATCTCCATGGTAGAAATCATCCTCCTCCTCTTATGTTCTTGGTAGAAACCCTAGATGAGTGAAAGAACTTTCCCAAATTGTATGTTTCTCTCTCTAATCTCTAGCCAAGTCTCTCTCTCTCTAAAAACTAACCTCTAGCCTCTTCTTTGTCTAAAAATAGCCCAAAATCCTTATATAGGTAGCTCAAATGTCACACCCAATGGTCAGACCTCGTGCACTAGGACCTCAAAATAATTGCACCACGAGCACACCTTTAATTTGGCTTGAACTCTATTTTTCACACAATTTGAGGTAGTTCAATCGATCACAAGGTTGCTCGGATCGATTGAACTATGGTGGCGTACTTTTTGGATGAGGATGAGGCTGAGATATTTTTGGAAAAAGGACAAAAATGGTAAGTGAGGATAAGATCAAAAGAGTTCGATCGATCGAAGGAAAGGTTGGATTGATCGAAAGGGAAATTTTCCTGAGGATAAGGACAAAAGTTTCGATCCATCATGGCAGGGTTGGAACGATCATAGTGTGATCAACCATAGCTTGGTTCGATCGATCATAGAATGCTTTTTCCACCACTTTGCTTCCATTTTGCTCCTTTCTTCCACTAGGCTTGAGATTGCTTCTTTTAATACTCTAATTCAGCTGAATTGACTTATTTTGGGGATAAGTGCATAGAAAGGGAAATAATAAGAAATTAGAGTAAAATGGAAAAATAAGATAGAATATGGTCCTAAAACATTCAAGCTTAAGGGGTTTAAATGTGCACTTTTCAGCGCTTATCAGCTATCACAACATTAGGTCAATATCGAAAACACAATCTCATCTAAACAATCCCTAATTAATATATATAAAATAACATAGTATGGCTATTACATAAACCATCTCAAAACTAAATAAGGTCATTGGAACAACAAAGTATAATTTAATTAGAATACTGTAATTAAATCTCAAGATTCTAAAGTAACTCCAAATGGCCCCAAATTGATATATACTAGTGAACAAGTCCTAGGCATTACCAATATCAAGTTAAAAACTCATTCAAGTCAATGGCACTATTAAATAGATTTTAATTAATTCTTTTAATTTAAAATCTCAAGATTTCTAAACTTATCCAAATGCTCACAATTTAACATAGGTTAAAAAACATACCAAGGCCTATTTTAATATCACATTACGAGTTGATTTCATGCTTGTTACAACTATATGAATTAAACTTTCACAAAAGATAATTATTAAATAAAAGTTGCAATTCTTATTCAAATAATCTCAATTTAATATATGTTACTAAACATACCAAGGCCTAATTTACTAACATGCCACAATTTAATTCTAAACTATATACAATCATTAGAATTAAATCTTAAATATAGAAAATAATTAAATTAAATTCTAGAACTTGAACAAAAGCATGCATACAAGTTGTATAAGCCTATAAAACAATCAATACAACATTTAAATAAACCTAAGGCATCCCCTACCTCAATTTGAGATGAAAATCTTAAAAGCTACCAAATGGAAACCGCTCCGAATCCTATGAAACTTCGGGGTTTTTTTGGGGACAACAAGGTGAACAATAAACCTCAAGGAAGTCCTACCAAAATCCTAACTTGGCTTCAAACCCGAACTTGAAAAACGGCCAAAATGGGATTCCAATCAGTTGAAATCGAAGGCCTCGTCAAGGCGAACATTAAAGCCTCAGGTATTACTGCGTTTTACTAAAGGGATGAGGTTTAAAGGAGGAGAGAGAAGGTGGCAACCCCTTAGGCTACCATGGAATCCGACCAAGAGAGGGGAGAGAGATGAAAAAATCTAATTTTTTATTTTCGAACCCCCTATTTTTAGAAAAACCCAAAAAGTGTCCCGAACGGGTCCTACCGGGTCCGAAAAAGTGGAATTTGAGCAGACGCGCTTAAAAAGCAAAACACCGTAAATAAAAAAGAACCAAAATAATAAAAAAATGAACAATGGAAGAAACAATGTCAAAAACCGAGTCCCGAGCAGAGAGATATGCCCTAAACAAGTTTGGTGCTAATCGGGTTCGAAAACTCGAAAACTGTAGGGTTCGACCACAAGACAATTCTAAGAGTACCCGACTCGACGAAATATGAAAATGAATCCCGTACGATAATTCAAGCCCTAAGGAGACACTTAGCTATTAAATTTCATTAATTGCACAAAGGCCCCTGCACAAAAGGATAACTGCGCAAGTGACCCCAAATGAAAATATCTTCCAAAAGATATTTTCTTAGAAACCCCTAAATCAAAATATCTTTGAAATATATTTATGAAAAACACCCCAAGAAACAAAGATGTTTCTGAATAATCTCTTCATCCACGCCCCTATGGGAAAAAGAAACAACCAGCAAGCTTTTCTCCAAAAGTTAAGCTACACCTTTAAAGGAAACTAATAAGAATGGAAGTACGTGAAGTTAAAAAACCAACTCTAAGCACGAAGAGTGAGGTTACCTGAAGGGAAATTTCAAGGAAAAAAAAATTAGCCAGTAAAAATGGAGAAAAGGGAAAGGAAAGAAAATGACTGTGTCATTACAACCTACCTTCCTTAAAGAGATTTCATCCCCGAAATCAGGAATATTCCTAGAAGAACTAAACAAGGACCGAACACAAGCTCACACCGAAAGATGGATCATAAAGCACCCATGGACAACTTCAAAGGCCTCAAGATCAACGAAGAGACACAAAACCACGAACCGTGAGACACCTCTCCAACGAATTGACATACTAACCCAATGTCAACCACCCCAAAGAAGACCAAGGCGACAAGACGTTGAAGTAAGGAACACAACTAGAAACAATATGGCAATATGAACAGTGACTAGAACCCGCCCACAACGTACCCAAGGTGTGGTAGCATCCACAGCATCAAGTGCTCGCCCACACTCACATTATTAGCTAGGTAATACAAGGTAACATCGACGGCAACTAACACTCGCCCACACACAACATATATGGTATAAAGCCCTAATTCGTCATCTGCCCCTAACAAGCTTACCCGTGAAACCTATCGATACAAATGACATCAATGTCAAATGATCGTTACCAAAAGCACCATGAAAACCAGGCATTCTGTGAGAGTTGCAATATAGTCCAAAGATGTCTGGCCGAACCATTCTGGCCAATCCAAAACTTTGACAATAATGTCATAGGCACTGCTACGCTTCAGGCCCTAAATCATCAATATAAGAAAAATTGACAATTGCAAGTGCAGTACAGGAATGATAACGAAATGAACAAATTAACGCAATTAGTTATGAAACACATACACATGCATACACACACACACAGATATATATATATATATATATATATATATATATATATATATATATATATATATATATGCAAGTATACATTCACAAGTATACTAAGAAATATCGAAATGGAAACGCAATATATGTATATGTACAAGTATACATTCACAAGTATACTAAGCAGTACTAAATCTATAGTAAACAAGTATACAGGCTCAAGTATACTAAACTAAAACGAACTGAAATATATAACGCACATGCACACTAGGTACAAGAATACTAAACGTAAACGAAAATCCATGAACCAAAAAACTAAACACATAGTGTACAAGGGCAATCAAATATACTACCTATCACATAGGGGTCAAGCATCAGAGACACGCTACACATCACTTATAACGCTAGTATGACAAGCAGATATAGTAAATGAAAAACACATCATCTATATCATCACATAACTAACAAATAGTCACATCCCCTAATATGTTTATAAGGCATGCTCAAAACAACAAGGCATTCAAACATGTAGGAATGACTATGCAAATAACAATCCCGCAAAATCATAAGAAAGAAGGGATGAAATGCCTCTCCAAAGGACAAACTTACCGAAAGTGAATCCCAAAAACCCGGATGAGTCCAATCCCTCATCGTGAGGAAATGAATCATCTCCTAGAATGAACACTAAGGTCCTTGAAACAAAGAGTCTACAAGTTTTTCCCAAGACTGGCTCAAACCCAAGGTAGAATCCTAACGCTACACAAAACAAATAACAATAATGTAACGAATAGTTCCAACACTAACCATTACGAGACACCAACAAAAGAACTCAACTTAAGATGCCGATAAGTTCGATGGGAACTCTACAGGATTCTATCAGAACCCTAAATGTAACCCCAAGTCTCTAATGACGAGGGAGAGTAATTAATTCCACCAATGCAATTAATTACACGAAAACACTCACATCCCAACCTTAGCTCATAAAAGCTGTCCAAGGCAACACAAGAAGAGATCTTAGGTTAATGCACCTATCAAATCCGTAACCACCACTCTAAGAAGAAGAGACACAAAAACCTCGCCATTGAGGCTCACTAAAATAAACCTCCCATTTCCTCAAGGAATGACCCGAGTCAATCACGATTTATCATCCCATGATGCTAGAAACAAGACCCAATGGCGTCATCACATCAAGGTCACCACAAAACCCCAAGAGATGGTACCAACACCCCTGACACTCCCCGACCACGTCGTAAAGCTACATGGAAAAAGGAAATGAAATGGTGCCTCCCTAGCCTACGTCTCATTCCTCTAGACAAGGACTGTGACTCTACACTCACATGGGCCTTACTCACATCAAACGTCAGACCAAGGTCTTGAAACACCTAAACCAACAAAACAGACAAGAAGATTCTTGACATGGGGTCATTACAGAATGAATTTCTCCTACCTCAAGAGAAATTCCACAAGACAAGAATGTATCTAAGGGATACAATGGACTCCGAGAGACAATGCCCTAGCATCAACCTCTACCAACCAAGCTAGAATAACGTATAATGCCAAAACAAAACATAGAAAATAACAGCTACCAAGTAACATAGCAACGGACTACATACTCACACAAGTAGTAAAGAATTACATAAGGTATGTCAATGTATGCATCATACAATCTTACTAAGAATAACAAGCACATATAACACGCTAAAGCAAACAAGCATATTCAACATGCTAAGCAAACAAGCGTAAAATAACAAGCTAAGACAGCTAAGCATATACAATGTACTGAAGCCGACAAGCATATATAGTATGCTAAGGCAAACAAGCACATACAACATGCTAAGACCTACAAGTATATACAATGTACTCAGAAAGACTAGCACATACAATATACTGAAGCAAACAAGCATATATATCATACTAAGATAGTTAAAGTAAACTTCTAAACATACGTACACATAAGCACATAAACATGTTATCAAGAAGCAACTAAACATATAGAGCGTGGCAACACAAGCATGATATGCACCCAAAACCCGTCGTCCTAAGGTTTTCGAACCAATGAGCTCTGATACCACTTGTGTCAGCCCTGGATTTTACAAAACCAGTGCGTCCTGTGATGACCCGAAACGGATCCAAAATGCAGAACCAAAACAAAAACAAGTCTTTGGAGATGTACACCATCCCTAAGATACAAAAATGGCCTTCCAAGGAGTTCCATGACTAAGCGGAAGTAAGACCGAAGTTAGGGTTTCAAAACCCTTCAAGGAATGGATCAAAGGCAAAATGATCATTCCAAAATAAAATGGGTGCCACCGTGCACACCATTGGAAATACAATGAAAAATCAACAAAATTAGACTCAAGAATCGCTTGATTCAGAGTCCAGATGATAAAGATATGAAAATAGGACAAAGCGGCGTCCTCCGATTAAGAGGTACCACAACCTTATCGAGCTCTTGAAGTTAGACTCAAGAATGACCTAATTTGGACCTAAGATGAGTAAGTTATGACCATTTGAAGACAGGTCATCATGGCAACCAGACTGAGTTGACTCTGTTGGCAACTGAGTCGTCTCCCTTAGGCCGAGAGCACCAAAAATGAATAAAATGAGGTGTAAATGAACCCAATTGACTCCTTTAAGAACCAAGTCGGCTCTATTCGACTGAGACCATAAAAAATGAAAGAAATGATGCTAGAATGAACTAAGTCGACTCTTTTGAGAACTGAGTCGGCTCCCTTAGACCAAGAGCCTGCAAATTAAAGAAAATGATGCCCAGGTGAACCAAATTGACTCCCTTGTGAACCGAGTTGGCTCGTTTGAAGAAAGAGACAGCTCCTTTAAGAACCGAGTCGGCTTCTTTGGACCGAGAGCATGCTGCAACAGATTTTCTTAGAAAAAATGAAGAAAACAGAAAACTGAAATAGGATCGGGATTTGCGAGACTAAGACGATATTTTTCGAAAAAATGCCGTGAAGAACCCCCCCCCCCCCCCCCTAAAATCACATTTTCTATGTGACAGAGTCAAGGTCGAAATTATTTCCCGAAGGAAAACCCCAAAACGCCCTTAAACTAGAACATGCAAGAAAATTAAAAAATGAGTCCAGAGGAGGCTCATTTCACCAAGGAAAGGGTTTTTTCCGGAAACGATCATGCATGCAGACGTAATTTACCTATTAAGACGTGCTACAATGAACTATGGCTTAAAAATACCACCGATGCAAAATATGACCTATCCAACACCAATGCAGGAAAAATGCCTTTCAAAGGCAAAAAAATGCAACAACCGGACCTAAATGCAATCAAAAGACCATTTGGCCTTTGGCCACACTTCATGCATATTGAATGAGTCCTAGTGGATGTGCTCGTGCACACTTTGAACCACCCGATTTGAAAATAAACTCTTAAAAGTTCAGATTTTCCTATTTTAGCCCAAAAATGCAATTTATGAAACTCAAATGTAAAACCTAAAACAAAATGGTGCTTGGGCCTTGGCCATGCATCATATATATTAAATAAATGCTAAATAATGAATTTCATACCCAATGCATACTCCGGTGCAAAAATGACATGTTAAAACGCATGGTTTTCATATTATTTCCATTTAAGGCAAAATTCTATATTTAGTACATTTATGTGATTTCAAAAGAAGTTTGGCCCTTGGCCACACATCATATACATAAAATGAACGTCAAAAAGTGTGCTTAGGCACACATTACAAGTTCCAAGGCAAAAATGATATTTTGGCCTAACTATACAATACACTTAAAAAGTGAAACTTAAGCATGCTAACACTTGCATGTGAACAAGAATATACTTAAAAGAACTTCAATCCATCAAAATGACCTAGGGATGTTGTGCATCCCGAATCAAGGCATCCATACCTAAAAACAACCCGATAAATTTAGGGTGAGTAAACAAGTTACTCGTAGGGAATGAGTATGTATAGACCTAACTTTTTACAAGGTTATTAAATTTACATGAAGCAATTCAAAAGGATCATGCTACATAATGTCTATATCATAAGTGGGACTCAGGGATCATCCTAAGCTACTCAAGCAATTGAAATGAACTACGACATACAAGTATACGTGCTCAAGTATACTAAACAATGTTAAAACATGTTATTCAATACATAAGCATACATGTTCAAGTATACTAAACTATACTAAAACAAGTTATGCAATATCTAAGCATACATACTTAAGTATACTAATGATATAGAGAAACTCTTAAATCTAGTATACAAGCACAAGTATACCAAGCTAAGCAAAGTAAGTGTAAAACAAGTATATTGGCATAAGTATACCAAAATGAAATCCGACTCTACAAAACAAACACACAAGGCGTAAGTATATGAATTCAAGCACACTAAAGGAGATTCTAATACACAAACAAGAATACAGGTTTAAATATGCTGAATGAGATCTAAATACATAAAGCAAGTATACGGTTTCAAGTATAGTAAATGAGATCCAAATACACAAGGCAAGCACCAATTCACAAGCTACAAGTAATCTATGATTAACTACTTGGAATTGAATGCGAAATCAAGTCAAATAGTGGAAGGACTAGGAATACTTGGTTACTAACCAAGCAAGTTATTCCGGGCTATTACTCCCATAAGGTACTACCTAGTGCGCTATGTATAAGTGATTCTGGTCGATTACTCCCACAAGGTATTACCTAGGTGCACTTCATATGATAAAGGAGACTCTTGTCGCCGTACTAGAGCCAAACTCTAACCATCACATGTTCATTTTCTTTACAAGCCTTCCAAAATCAAAAATTTAAAACTTATGCAAAATCAATAAGTTAAGCCAAACTTATACAAACTTAAATAATGTCTAGGAATCAATTTATATGCACAAGTAAGGTTGAATCCACGCAAACATTGTCCTAGAGTTCAAGTCTACAATGACCTTCACAATGTCGAATCTTCAATGTGCAATTCGTTACACGCTAACACAATATTATGTCAATATCGAAAACATAATCTCAGTTAAACAATCCCTAATTAATATATGTAAAACAACAAAGTATGGCCATTACATAACCATCTCAAAACTAAATTAGGTCATTAGAACAACAAAGTATAATTTAATTAGAATACGGTAATTAAATCTCAAGATTCTAAAGTAACTCCAAATGGCCCCAAATTGATATACACTAGTGAACAAGTCCTAGGCATTACCAATATCAAGTTAAAAACTCATTCAAGTCAATGGAACCATTAAATACATTTTAATTAATTCTTTTAATTTAAAATCTCTAAATTTCTAAACTTATCCAAATGCTCTCAATTTAACATAGGTTAAAGAACATATCAAGGCCTATTTTAATAGCACATTACGAGTTAATTTCATACTTGTTACAACTATGTGAATTAAACTTTCACAAAAGATAATTATTAAATAAAAGTTGCAATTCTTATTCAAATAATCCCAATTTAATATATGTTACTAAACATACCAAGGTGTAATTTACTATCATGCCACAATTTAATTCTAAACTATATACAATCATTAGAATTAAATTTTAAACATAGAAAATAATTAAATTAAATTCTAGAACTTGAACAAAAGCATGCATACAAGTTGTATAAGCCTATAAAACAATCAATACAACATTTAAATAAACCTAAGACATCCTCTACCTCAATTTGAGATGAAAATCTCAAAAGCCACCAAATGGAAGCCGCTCCGAATCCTATGAAACTTCGGGGTTTTGTCGGGGACAACAAGGCGAACAATAAACCCCAAGGAAGTCCTACCAAAATCCTAACCAGGCTTCAAACCTGAACTCGAAAAATGGCCGAAACGGAATTCCAATCGGTTGGAATAGAAGGCCTCGTCAAGTCTAACATTAAAGCCTAAGGTACTATGGCGTTTTACTAAAGGGAGGAGGTTCAAAGGAGGAGAGAGAAGGTGGCAGCCCAAGGGATTGCCATGGAATCCGGCCAAGAGAGGGGAGAGAGATGAAGAAATTTGATTTTTCATTTTAGAACCCCTATTTATAGAAAAACCCAAAAAGTGCCCCAAACGAGTCCTGCCGGGTTCGAAAAAGTGAAATTTGAGCAGATGCACTCAAACGGAAAAACTCCATGAACAAAAAAGAACTAAAATGATAAAAAATAAATAACGGAAGAAACGACATCAAAAATCAAGTCCCGAACAGAGAGATATGCCCTAAATAAGCTTTGCGCTAGCTGTGGTCGGAAACCCAAAAACTATAGGGTTCGACCGCAAGACAATTCTAAGAGTACACGATTCAACGAAATGTGCAAATGAATCCCGTACGAGAATTCAACGCCCAAGGAGACACTTAGCAATTAACTTTCATTAATTGCACAAATGCCCCTACACAAAAGGATAACTGCACAATTGACCCCAAATGAAAATATCATCCAAAAGATATTTTCTTAGAAACCCCTAAATCAAAATATCTTCAAAAGATATTTATGAGAAATACCCCAAGAAACAAAACTATTTCTGAAGAATCTCTTCATCCACGCCCCTACGGAAAAAAGAAATAACCAGCGAGCTTTTCTCCAAAAGTAAAGCTACACCTTTCAAGGAAACCAACAAGAATGGAAGTACATGAAGTCAAAAAACCAACTGTGAGGACGAAGAGTGAGGTTACCCGAAGGGAAATTTCAACGAAAAAAAATTAACCCGTAAAAATGGAGAAAAGGGAAAGGAAAGAAAATAATCGGGTCATTACATATAGGTAGCTTTTGTGACCTCAAAATGGTATGACCTCGTGCATTCGGATCCCAAATGATTGCACCATGAGCTCCCCTGAATTGAGGGTTCAATTATGTTTTTCACATATTTCGAGGCAAGTTCGATCGATCACAAGAGTGGTTCGATCGATCACGGGTAGGTGGAGATATTAATGTGGAGAAGGACAAAGTCTTGAGATATTTATGAAGATAAGAACAGAGTCTGTGATCGATCATGGAAGGGTTGGATCGATAACAAATGATGGGAGATATTTATTTAGATAAGGATAAAGGCATTTATTTGGATAAGAACGCGGCCTTCTATCCATTAATGGAATCTTACTGGATCAATCATGTGTGATCGATTTAAGAGGAAATTTTGCAGCTTCAGCTTCCTTTTTGCTCCAACATCTCACCAAAACTTTGGTTGACTCTCCAAGGCTCTAAAACATATGAGTTAAGCTCATTTCAACCTTATGCACCTGAAAAGGGGGAAAATATAAAATAAGACTAAAACGGGAAAATAACGATAGAACAAGATTCTAATATACATCAATCTCATCAAAACCATATCTACCAATGGTACAATAATTAAATGCAGACAATGATAATGGTTTTAGATCTCAGTAACATCGATGAACACATATGATTAAATTATAATACAGATTATATAATTAATTATCATAATAACAACACCTTTAATGAATAATTATAATTTATTAGTTGATTTAAGTAAATAACACGTTTATTACACAATTAGCCAATATTACGCTATGCATGATTTTCACTAAAGTGGTAAAATCAACTAACCACTACAACATTATCCAAAGTGGTAATCACCTAGAATAATATTGTTTAATCAACACATAACCAATGCAACATTGTCCAAATTGATTATAACAATTCGGGAATAAAATATATAACTAACACATAACCAATACAATATTGTCCAAATTGGTTATAACAATTCTGGGGTAAAATATATAACTAACGCGTAACCAATACAACGTTGTCCAAATTGGTTATAATAATTCTGGAATAAAATATATACCTAACATATGGCATAATATAATACGTGTGTTACACCATAAACCAGTAATCACTAAGTGGTAAACTAATTATGGGTAAATTTTAAACAAAATCAGACAATCCAGTAACAGGGAGTTTAGGTTAATGCATAACCCCTATCGGTCGATCGAGTTGCCCAAAACAGTTGACGTGTAACCCTAATTGGTCTACCGAATTGGCTAAACCGGTCGATGTGTAGCCCTGTTTCGGTTGACCGAAACCTGTTTCTTCCTCTTTCTCGATTTCGGTTTCCAGCTCTACAACTTTAATGTTTTGGGACCCAATGTATGTGTCTATGTTCCAAAGGATCCCCATAATTTATATAATATATATTCACATGCTTTAACAATTAAAATAGAGATTAAAATCAATAATTCACATGATTAATTAATACATACAGTTATGTAAAAATATGCATATCAGTTTAAACTTCCCAATCACACATGGCTGCAGCAAAAACCAGTTTTAATCTTGTGAATTAATTCCCTAAATCCCTAGCATATGGTGCAGAGTTTATGAGTTATAAGGGAAAGAGTAGAAAAGAACTCGCCTAATGATTTTTGGATCGAAAATCAAACCGTAAGCTTTACGGTCTTCTTTTGCAATTCCAACAGTAGTGTGTGCCTTCGTTCCTCTTCTCTGGTCACCTTCCTTAATTCCATTCCTGGGTTCGACCTCCCTCTTCTTCTTTCTTTCTCACCCATGTCTCTCTCTCTCTCTCTCTCTCTCTCTCTCTCTCTCCTTTGCCTCTGCTCTAACTCACATAAAACCCTGCTCTAACTCACATAAAACCCTCATTTTGTAATACATACATATACATATATACCCAGATAATCCTAACCTAAGCTTGACTGACTAAATAAAAACAATAATAATGATAATGATAATAATAATAATAATAATAATAATAAACATGTATGACACAGATAATAAAAATATAATTATATGCATTAATATATATATACACACTACATTCCCATGGGCCTTAAACCTACAACATCCCACTAGGCCTTCTCACTAATCTCTAGAACCAAATATTAGGCCCAAGATACTGAAGCCCAATCCATAGCATTTAAATTAAATAGAACATATAGATAAATGAATTAACAAACAACTAGTCATTTAAACAAATAATTAATCACTCAAATTGACAATTAATCAACTAATGGCAATTTAATCAATTCACAAGCAAATAAATAATTAATTGAAGTAACAAACTAACAATCACATAATTAACATAATAAACAATTTAAATAACAATTAGCCACACAATTCACAAAAATAATTAATTAAATAACCAAATAATTCAAATAAAGTACATTAATTTAAATAAATAAAACCTCTTAAAATTAGGGTATTACAAGATAATAGCACAAATGCCCCAAATAAAAATATTTCAAAAGATAATTGCATAAATGCCCCAAAATAAAATATGATGGCGAATGTGTCCCAAATGAAATATATGTATCTAATATATCTCCAAAATAATAAATGCAAAGTGTTGAAAAATAAATTCCCGAATACTTGACCTGGCCCGATCCCGATTGACGTGAGACCAAAAAATGACAAAAAAATAAAATAAAAAATAAAAAGGGACATGTCCTTTGCTGATTCTCCAAGAAATTGGTAGAGCTTTATTTAAATCTGCAAATGAGATCTCTGACTTAGTTCGGTTTAACTGAGTATGGAATGTCTCTTCAAAAGTTGCTTCCACGTTAAGATTTAAGTTCGGTGAAAGACTTATAGTATGAAAAAAAATGGCCACTATAGCAGAGTAAACAAAAAGGCTCATTTTGAGGAACACACTTGCTCTAATCTTTTCACATTGAATAGTGAAGCAAACGATAATGACCAATGTGAATGTATGGGTTAGGAGGCCTCCACTGGACATGCTAATTACTTGATTTAATACTGGCTTTTGATTCACGTTTTGCTCGGTTGGGCTTAGGCGTATACTACTGTTGAGGAATCACCTATGGCAAATATTGAGCCTAAGCTGATTCGTGATTTATCGTGGTTGATTGAAGTTCTTCTCAATCAGCACTTGAGCGATTTGAGGCACATGTTTTTGCTGAAGAAACAGATGCATCTGTTGCTAAAAGGCCATGAAAATTTATGAGTAAAAGAGAGATTATATAGATGTTAGGAAGACCTAAAAATACTTGAAAATCAAGTTAAATTCTTACAAAAATAACTTCTTAAAATTTGATAAAAAAGAAACCCAGTTAGAATAAAAATTGCAATTACCATATTAATTGGTTCCAGGATAACGTACATAACCGGTTCTGATTTAACGCAATCAATTATGCTTAACCACAGTGTAATTCATCAAAAGTGAATTTCGAAATCAACGTCCATCGCAACCGGTTACATGAAGCTCAACCGGTTCCGTTTTGACAATTTCAAATCTTTCAAAAATAAATTTTGAAAAATAAGGACCGCAACCAATTCTGAATAAGCAGGTTGTAAAAATGATCGGTGGAAATTTTCTTTAGTGCATAAACCTAAATCGCACCAAAGATGAAAAATTAAGTGTCTTTACCAACATACATTTTTCTAACATGATTTGTCACTGAAATTTACCAATTATAAAATTAATATTTCAGACATTAAAATTGAGGAGTAAATTGATGATTTTATTTGAGAAAATAATTTTCCATGTCACCCTAGATGGGGAAGCTTCCTGAAACCTTCATAGTTAATGTGCAAGTGGGATCCTAGACTTGTAATTGAGATCATTATTTTCCTTGTCATCCTAGAACCCTCATTAGTTCTTGGGCAAAGTGGGATCCTAGGATACATATTTGAGATTATGACTCATGAGAGATAGCTGCCACGTGGCATTATTTTTCTGCGCAGAAAGTGGGATGGGTCCATGTTGATTGGAAAGCCCATTAAACTCAGCAAAAAATGATTAGTGGAGGATCCAAATGGTGTGGGAAAATGATAAATTACAAGACCCTCAGAATATTCTCAAGATATTATGATGACTTATAATAATTCCCTCCAAAAATAATGGGCGAACTTCCCATCCATCTTATTATATTTTTTGGGGAATGAAGTAAAACAATGCTAGAACTCTAACCCGTTATAAAAATTAACTCAAATGGTATGTCCTTTCTTTTTATTGATTGTGAAAATTACAGTGAGTCTTCTTGCGTTTACTTTAACTTTTCGAAAAAGAGAAAGTGCTACAAACCCTAGTGAAGTTGAAAACTGAAGTTGTATCAGCCATGAGATATACGACTATGAAACCCTACTGGGTCTCTCACTCATACAATGCATCGGCTAGCATACCTTCGATTCCCAACTTGGGTTAGTTTTATTGGTTTATATATATATATATATTCCTTTTTATTTTCATATTCACACACACACACACATATTATATAAAATCAAAATCAAAAAGCAAACTCAACTAACTTCAACTTTTCCCTCTATATAACCCCTTGTGCAACCAACTCCTAGGAGTTCTATCAACAAACTCAACAAACCTCTCAATATGTCTGCCTCTACTTCTTCCTCCTCTTCCACTCTGCTCTTCCAAGACTTTGCAGAACACTTCTACTCGAGAAGAATGCTACTACACACTCCTCTTCTTCAATCACCAACTACAGCATCCCCTCCTGCAACTGTAAACAGCCATGATCCATCACAACCCTACGCGGGAGACAATTCATTCGATTCAAATGTTGTAATGGTCCTCTCAGTCCTTTTGTGTGCCCTAATATGCTCACTGGGATTGAATTCCATCATTAGATGTGCCTTAAGGTGCTCAAGTTTAGTAGCTTCCGACACTCGAAACAACCCTTCAACTAGGTTAGCCAATACAGGCATCAAGAAAAAGGCTCTCAAGACGTTTCCCACGCTGAATTATTCTGATGGGTTGAATCCGTCAGGCCTGGACACCGAGTGTGTGATCTGTCTATCCGAGTTCACACACGGTGATCGTGTACGAGTGCTTCCCAAGTGCCACCATGGCTTCCATGTTCGCTGCATCGATAAGTGGCTCAATTCCCATTCCTCCTGCCCTACTTGCAGGAACTGCCTCATCGAGACATGCCAGAAGATCGTCCGATGTAGCCAAGCTAGCTCATCACTGCCACCACCGCCGCCACCACCCCCACCACAGGAGACAATAGTAAGCATTGCCCCACTAGAACCTGAAGGTTTGATACGCAACTATAGGGGTGTTAGCTAATTTTATATTATTTTATTTTATTTTATTTTTTGTTCATCGTGTAATATACTCAATGGGGTTGAGCTTAATTTGTACGTGTCTTGCTTATTACCCCAGTCTTCTCTAGATATAGTGTCGCACTTCTCAAATTGTATATAAGTCTTGAATTGTTGATATATTGCATTGTTTTCTTATTTTACCTTCCCCAAAAGATTGGTGCCGCTTGAGAAATTCAGCAAGTTAATTGACAAATGATACAGTAGCACAAAATATAGGCTAGAAATTAAATAAATTAAACTATAGTACTGCCAAAAATTAAAATTTTATTGAACTTAATTTACTAATGATTTGTTCTCCAAATAAAATGGAGGATCGAGTTCCAAATGGGCCCCACATTAATACATTCAACGGCTGCATTGCATTCAATTTTCAGTTCGGTGCTCCATTTTTGAAGGACCTATAATAGAACGAAAAACCAAGGACTAATAACTTGACAGACTTCTCACTAACTTAGCTGAGTCAAGAAACCACAAAGCAAGTCATAGTGGCCATATATAAAATCTCAAAAGCCAAATCCACTGCCAATGTACAGCCAGAGGAATGCCCAATCAAGAGTCAACCCAGCAAATTTTAATAAACATGTGTGTTTACTTTCCACTAAATTCATGTATTTTTCAAACTTTAGAAGAGGACATTCCCAAGTGTAAGTGTTTGTATTGTACATTCCAATAAATTAAATATATAGTTCCATTAAGATCTCTCATTCCATTACACATATAAAGCCACAAGATAGACAATCAATCCCATGAAAGTGTAATTTCAAAAGAAAAGAACAATCACCAAGGAGAGGATAAAGGGCTGATGGTAAGGTCACGACCTGGACTACCTTAGGTCTCAGGTTCGAACCTGTCCATCGTCACTATAATTCTTGATTGAAATTGTTACTGAAGTGTGAGTCCGTTGAAAGCATTTCCGGTTTGTAGTCTGAAGTGATTTTCGAGGGACCTGTACAAATGAGTTCAGAAACTAACCAAAAAAAATATAAAAAATAAATAAATCACCGTCGAGAGGATAAAGACCGGAGGGTGAGAAGGAATACAATGAAGAGATTGAAAAGATGTTTACTGAATCAATAATGCACAAGTATGGTGAATGGAACCTGAGAGAGAAAGCACTACGTGCCTTTCAATCAAATAAACATGTACTTAAAGGTAGATTTTGTTTCACAGTACTCACGTGGAGCATCTGTTGTCGGGCCCAGCTAACCACACAAAGCATGTCGGCTGAGATTTTGTAGATAGCTTCTTATTTTGTAGATAGCTTCTTATATATGATAACATTACACAATCATTGGGTCGTAAATTGTAATTAAAATATTCTATATGTATATCTTTTTCTTACCATCTTCCTTTTTTTGGAAAAATTCTTACCGTCTTGCTAAAATTTCACCCACAAAAATAAATATATATATTAAGAGGAGCTACTTAATTGTATTCAATACGTACTGCTTCCTTTTTGGAATCTGTTAATTAAAGCTCAAATTGTGATCAAAATTATATTAAAACGTGATTCGGTAGCTAAAAGTCAAGACCTTCAAGATCTTGATGGACAAGCACAAAAACGGTTCATGTTGAGACCAAAGTAAATCATGACCAATATACTGACTATTGATCGAGGATGGTCAAGTATATTAAAGATTTGGTGGAGATACTCGACCATGATGGCAGACGAGTCCTTAGACCAACTTGTGATAAATAATAAATAAAAAATGGGAAGGTAGTGGATTAGAAATCACAAACCCTTATCTTCTCAAATCTAACCCCATGCCCTGAATTCTTTATCATGGTATTTAGTTCTTCTAACCATGGCCAGTCTCGGCTATGATTAAGAAAGAATTTTATTTTTAACCATGGCTGGGATTCACGACGATCGAGAAGAAATTGGTGATCGAAATCGAGACATGATTAAGGTTAACGGAACCTCTTGATCACAAACTAACCCAATGGTTAGAAGGCGTGACTAAATAAAATGACCATTGAAAGTTATGAAGCAATGACTTAACATTTTCTAATATTTTCATAATAAACTTTGAAAACAAAAGTGCATAGAAAACGAGATACATGACATTGGCCTCCGGCCTCATCTCATACATGTTAAATATATTGAAAAGAGTGCACTTACGTATACTTTACATATACGAATCAACGAATACAAGTTTAAACAAATAAGGCTACAAAGAGGCATCTTATGCTAACACTTGCATAAAATAAAAACATAGAAACTGTAAGCCATCCAAGGAGCAATGGAATCTTCAAATCCTGAGTCCTGTACCTGAAATATGCCCCAGTATGGTAGGGGTGAGTAACATAAAGCTACTCGTAGGAGATGAGCATGCATCGATCTAGCTTTTTACAATTTTATCACCTTATGGTGAAAAATGTTAAAGGGGCTGATGCCACCTAACGTCAATGTCAAGATGAGACCCACGGAGCATCCTAAGCTACCTAGATCATTTCTATCATAATCACATTGTTCACGCAATTCAAACACCATGGAAACATGTTATATAAGGCAACAAGATATAGATTCTCAAAGTCTTCAAGTGTGGGTCATGCCACCTAACATCTATGTTCAAAATAAATCTATAAGGTCATTCCTAAACTACATTTGAACATCAAAACACAAATTATGATATCGATGCAATTTAACCAACAATGGAACTTCCAATACAACACATGAAGCGTGCTTTCACAAAGCTACATCTTAAGCTCAAAATAGGAAATAAAATAAGGAACAACAAGTTACGATATCATCTAGTTATCAACTTGAAATGAAATACAAAATCAAACAAAGTGGATACTCGGACGTCACGCCGTATCGGACCGACAACATAGTTACTTTAGGGTTACTAGCCTATGGGTAACCTCCCTATGTGCGCACTAGACTGTATAGAGGGACAATCCCCCGTACTAGAACCAAGTCCTAGCCGTAGCCAAATAATGACATCCCCAAGTTTCCAAAATCAACAAATTGTGCAACAACGTATATATATCAACATGTATATACAAGATATCAACTATTTATCAAGCACAATCCAAATTTTGGAAACTTATACAATACATGCTCAAAATTCACAAGTACTATGGCATGTAAGATGTCAAATACAAAGTGTGCAATTCCTTACACATAGCAACAATATATTCAATAAGGAAAAACATATTCTCATGAATATAAAAGTAACAACTATGTTATCCAATGCTCAAAAGTAATCAAGTGAACATACTTCAAATCCAAATCCATGATTTAAATATAGAAACAACTTCCAAAATGCAATTAAATCCATAGAGTAATAAAGTAGAATTTAATTAAACATAAATTGTTAAATTCTCTAAATTCCAAGTTAATCCAAATAACCTCAATTTAATATATATTGAAAGACATGTCATGATCATCATATATATAACATCAAATGATAATTTAAGTGATTAAAACACTTGAAATAAAATTATCAAGCTAATTAATTAATTTCCTCTAGATTTTTAAACAATTCCAAATGCCCTCAATTTAATCTTTGTTAGAGAACATGCCAAGGCCTATTTAAATACCATATTACAACTTGATTTAATGCTTGATACAACCATGTGAATTAAACTTTCACTAAAGATAAATATTAAATAAAAGTTATAATTCTTAATCAAATGATCCAAATTTAATATATGTTAACCAACATATCTAAGCATAATTTCCTAGCATGTTACAATTCAAATCAAAGTTATACATCATCATAAATTTTAAATCTTATACAAAGAAATAAAAATTACTAACTTTCTAGATTTGATACAAGGCGTACATATATGTTGTATAATCATGGCAAACATACAATATAACACACAATTAATCCTAAAACATTCCCTACCTCAATTGGAATGAAAATCCCAATTACCACCGAAATGAAATCGCCCCAAATTTTTGGTCCGCAAAACAGATTTTTCAGCTTGCTACCTTCAACTTGTAAAATTCATAAAAAATTCAATTCTATCCCAAATTGAATGAATCCAAGGCCCAAAGAAAGCTTAAACACTGTAATTTGATAATATCAATTTAGTTTAACAAAAATATTTTCCCAATTGAAACAGTTTTGAACCACAACTTTGAAACAAATTCTGCCCAGAAAACACATTTTCAGCCTGTAGCTTCCAACTTTGAAAATTCATGAAAAATTCATTTGACATCCAAATTGGGCAAACATAATTTATTTTTGGAAGTAAACATATGAGAGTGTGGAACTGGAAATTTAAGCCATGATCCAATGTTAAAAGGTTAGTGAAATATATCATCTAAAAGTATGTTTTCCAGCTGCAATAAAAACATGGACAGCAGATAGTTTCGGATTTTTAAAAAAATTTAGAAATGCTCTAAAATTGTGTAAAAATTCTAAGTAGTGTAAAACCCATGGGGGAAGTTCCAGTAAAAATTTTAAGGCAATTGAAGCACCACAGATCCATATAAAAATTTTATTTCTAGACAGAAAAGGAAAAGCTTCAAATTTCCAACAACTAGCTTGCAACTTCAAAAATTCATAACTAATTCATTTTAAATTCAAATTACATGAAATGAAAACTAAATGAAAGCTAATTGAGTATATTTTGATATTCTATATTTAATTTAACAAGATTAATTTCAAGTTAAAACAGTTTAAGGGCAAAATACAGGTCCTTCTATTCCATGCGTATAAAACACTCAATAATGACATAAAAATACTTCAAAATAATAGATCAATACCTCACTAGAGAATTGAATCTCTAGATACCAAAGTAAAACTAGGAGTTAGGCTAGATCCTTCAAGGGTTTTGAAGAGGAGAGTGGGAGGAGCCTAAAGTATTCCAAGTTCAATGTTCTAAGGTGAGTGAAAGGGCACCAAAAATGAAGTCAAAGCTACTAGTCAAGCTTTTCTCCAATGGTGGCTTCCTTAGGGTTCTTGAGAGGAAAGTGATGAATGAATTAAAATGTGTAAACCCTAAGCTAAATTGGTGGGCTTCTCCACTCACTAGGTGCCCTTGCACTACCTCTCACACACACACTAATGCAAGACTAAAGGTGAGTCCTACACTTGTCATGAATCCAAGTAAGCTTCCAAGATTAAATATTAACCCCACACTTGTCAACCATCCATGCCAATAAGTGCACCAATCCTAGGACAACAAGTGGGTGAATCTCCACCCTCCATGTGTCATGAGATTAAGCCTCCAAGTGGTTCTACCACAAAATCAACAAGTGGCACCATAGGAATGTGACACTTGTCACATTTTTCAGAAATTGCAAAAAGGTTCTTTTTGAAAATATCTTCCAATTTAAGTTGCAAAATGGTCCCTAAAAAAAAAAATTACTTTACTTAATTACCCAAAAACCCCTCAAGTTATGGATAATTACAAAAAGTCTTGTTTTCATGGCTTTTACAAAGAAAGTAAGCATTTAATATGCATTTCTACTAAAGTAAAAATGTAGATGTCATGGAATTTAAATATCATGGACGTATGCCAAGCCAGAATCAAATCCGAGCACAAAAAGTGAGGTTAAGTTAGGAAAAATGAAAAACGACTAAAGGACAAAAAAGGAAAAAGACGAAAAAATGAATAGTGTCAAAAAAACAAAAAATGTGGAAATGACTCGGTCCTCAAAGGAAGTTGTCAGTCCAAAGGAAAGAGTCTCAGAAACCATTTCCGAGCACTCGAGACAACACTAAGAGGTGGGAAATCGAACCCGAAAAGGAAAAGACAATGAAAAAAATTTATCCGCAAAATTTGAAAAAAGGGAAAGAAATGAAAATGACCGGGTCATTACAAGAATCACATGATTTGGAGTCCGGACGAAGGAGAAACGACATCACGAAGAAAAATGAACACTTAAGGCAAAAAGGGTAAATTGGTAATTATTCAGGAAGAATCGGGTGCAACCGAGTACATCGTTGGAAAGACAGCGAAAAATTAATCAAGTTCAAAAAAAAATTCACTTGAATCGGAGTCCGGACGAAGGAGAAAAGCCCAAAAGAAGAGTTGACGTCGCGGCAGCCCGACGAGGGGCCATGACAGCCCTATGCACACGCCCATGCACGCCGCGCACGCGCTGGGTGCACCATGGCTGGCAGCAGCAGCCCATAAAGCTGCTATGGGATTATTTTTCAGAAAAGTCCAGAACAGAGGTTGAATTTGGAGTCCTAGATGAATTTTTTTGCAAAAACACAAAGAAGAAACCCCCCTCAAAATTGAGTTTTCTACGTGACTCGTAATAGAATTAAAAAAAAAAAACTCAATGTAGAATGCGCGAAATGCCCCTCAATGAAATAAGGTCATGGAGGTCCAAAAAGCTGCTATGTTGAAAAACTGAGAGCTGAATTTCGTAAGCGATTTCCGATATCAAGACGATATTTTCTGGAAAAACACTAAAAAGAAACCCCCCCTAAAATCATGTTTTCTATTCAACCATGTTGAAATAAGAAAATAAAACAACCGTGAAAAGTCTATAATGCCCCTAGATCAGAATATGCAAAAAAAGTGCGAAATGTATTCACAAGAGGCTCAAAACACAAACGATAAGGTTTTGCCCGGAACGACCATGCACGCAAACGTAACTTACCTATTTGGACGTGCTACAATGGTCCATGACTTAAAAATACCACCGATACAAAATCCGACCCCCCAACGGGCAATGATCGAAAAATGCCTCCCTATGTGCGCACTAGACCATATAGAGGTACTATCCCCCGTACTAGAACCACGTCCTAGCCATAGTCAAACAACGACATCCTCAAGTTTCCAAAGACAACAAGTTGTGCAACAACGCATATATCAACAGGAATATGCAAGATAATCAACTATCTACTAAGCACAACCAAATTCGGAAACCTATATAATACATGCTCTAAATCCACAACTAATATGATATGATGAATGTCGAATCTTCAGTGTGCGAATCGTTACACGCTATATATGAAAGATGTTAAACACGAAGTGTGCAAATCATTACACAAGGCAACAATATATTCAATAAGAAAAACATATTATCACGAATACGAACATAGCAACTATTTTATCCGATGTTCAAAGCATAACCAAATGAATATAAAACAAGTCTAAGTCCATGATTTGAATATAGAAACCACTTCTAAAACACAACTAGATCATGGAGCAAATTGATAGAATTTAAATAGTTAAACACAATTAAATTCTCTAGATTTCCGACTCAATTTCAATTAACCTCAATTTAATACATGTTAAAGGACATGGCAAGGTCATCACCTATATCCATTCTAAAACTCAATTAGGTAGTTAGAACAACAAATTAGAACTTTAATTAAATCATGCTAATTTAAATCCCAAGGTTCTAAAACAACTTCAAATAGTCCCAAATTAATATATACGAGTAAACAAGTCATTGCTAATACAAACATCAAGTTAAAACCTTAATTAAGCTAATAGGACCACAAAATAGATTTTAATTAATTCCTTTCATTAAAATCTCTAGATTTTCAAACTTAACCAAATACTCTCAATTTAACATATTTTAGAGAACATGCCAAGGACTAATGTAATATCACATTACAAGCTTATTTCATGCAAGTTACACCTATGTAAATTAAACTTTCACTAAAGTTAAATATAAAATAAAGGTTGCAATTCTCATACAATTAATCACAATTTAATTTATGTGAACAACCACACCAAAGCTTAATTTTCTAGCATACCATAATACAATTCCAAGTTGTATATCACCATGAAGATTAAATCTTAAACATGGAATTTAATTAAATGAAAGGTTTCAAAACCTCACCGAATATTCTAAATCAAATATATGTGAAGCTATATGGCATGTAGATCAAGAATATCAAGTCGGAATTCAAATGGAGTGAATAGTGTACTCGGGGCAAATTAATTAATAATTACTAATTTTCAAAACACCTCCAATTACTTTCATATTCAACTATGTTGAAGAGCATGCTAAGGCCTAATATAATATGCTAACACATATTAATTTCAAGCTAGTTAAGGCCACGTGAATTAATCTTTCACCTAAGATAAATATTAAATAAAATCTTTAATACTTATTCAAATGTTCCAATTTTAATACACGACAATGAGCATATCAAGGGGCAATATAAAATCATGCTACATGTTTAAGCCAAGTCATGAGCAACCGGGAAAATTAGATCCCGTACAAGAAAAATAAATAATAAAATCTCTAGATTTTATATTTAATCGTGCAAACAAGTAGTATAAGCATCACAAGCATGCTATATAACAAGATTTTAAACCTAGAACATCTCCTATCTCAATTTGAGATGAAAATCCCAAAGGCCCACCAAAATAAAAGTGCTCCGAATTCGACAATACCGAGAGGTTTTGTCGGGGACAACACCGTGAACAAGAATCCACAAGAAGCTCCATGAAAATCTCAACTTGACTCCAAACCCGAACTTGAAAAATTGTCGAAAATGGATTCTAATAAGGGCAAAAGGTAGAGCACGTCGAGTGAAGCAATAAATGCTAAGGCCGAAGGATTTCAACGAAGGAAAAGTGAACCAAAAGAGGAGAGAGAAGATGGCAGTACCCCTTAGGCTGCCATGGGAGCTCCAGGTCATGCATGAAGAGGGGAGAAGATGAAAAATGAAATATCTCACCCCCCTTTTATAGAAATCTCAAAAAGTGCCCCGAACGGGCCCCGCCGGGTCCGAAAAAGTAAAATTTGAGTAGACGCACTCAAATGGCAAAACTTTGTGAATGAAAAAGATTTAACATAAGAAAATTTGAATAATGGAAGAAACAGCGTTGAAAACTGAGTCTCGAGCAGAAAGTTATGCCCAAAACAAGTTTGGCGCAAATAGGGGCCAAAAACCCTGAAATTGGAAAACATCGACCAGGAGGAAATTCCAAGAGTACACAACTCGATGAAATGTGAAAATGAATCCCGAACGAGAATCCAGGCTCAAAACAAGACATTTTTGCAGTAACTTTCATTAATTGCAGAATGGCCCCTCTAAAAAGTGAAAACTGCACTTATGGCCCAGAATGAAAATATCTTCCAAAAATATTTTCTTAAAAACCCCTGAAAAAAACATCTTCAAAAGATATTTATGAAAAACACCCAAAGAAAAGAAAATAATTTCAAAGAACTTTGCATCCATGCCCCTATGGACACCGGGAGCAACCAGAGTACTTTCTTGCAAAAGTAAAGATACGTATTTCATGGAAACCACTCAAGATGGAGATACATGAAGTCAAAAACCAACTCCGAACACAAGAAGTGTGGTTGGGCCAAAAACTGACAAACGGAGATAAGACAAAATAGGGAAAATGACATAATAGGGAAAAGATGAAATAGCGCATAGTGTCCAAAAATGAAAAATGCAAAAATGACTCGGTCCTCAAAGAAAGTTGTCAATTCACATGAAAGAGTCTCAGAAACCAATTCCGAGCACTCGAGATGATACTATGCGACACGAAACAGAGCACAGAAAAGAAAAATTAAACGAAAAAAATTCATTCGTAAAATTTCAGGAAAAAGAAAAGGAAGGCAGATGACCGGGTCATTACAACCTGCCCTCCTTAAAGGAATTTCATCCCTGAAATTATGAACACACCAGAGAGAATAGAATAATGACCAAACAAAAGGTCAAATCAAAGGATAGCTCACAATGCACTGAAAGACAAATCCTGAAGTCTAAAGATCAACTGAAGGAACGCGAAACCAAGAACTGAGGCAACACCTCATACGAATCGGCACATTAACTCAACGTCAACTACCGAGAGAATCCCAAGACAACGAAACGTTAAAACATGATAGAAGAAGAGAGTGACAAGGTAGTACAAACAGTGACCAAAACCCGCCCACACTTACTCGTCAGCAAGGTAGCATGACAGTATAAGGCACTAGTTCGTAACATGCCCTAGAAGGGAACTTTTCGATACCAATGACATCAATGTCGAAAATGATCATTACCAAAGGCACTTCGGAAACCAGGCATCTGCGAGAGTTGGGGTAGCTAATCCCAAAACTCTGACAAAAATGACACTGGCACCATTACGCTTAAGGCCTTAGATCTAGAAGCCACGAAGGAAAAGGAAATGAAACGGTGCCTCCCTGGCCTACGTCTCAGTCCACCAGACAAGAACTGCGATTCTACACTCACATGATTCTTACTTGCATCAACAAAACAGACAAGAAAGTTCCCGACATGGGTCCTTATAGAATGAATTTCTCCTATCCAAGGAAGAAACTCGTGAAAAAAGAATGCATCCAAGGAATACGACAAATCCTATGAGACAATGTCAAAACCTGACATAAAGGAAGTAGCTAGCATGCAACATAGCAATAGACTATCTACTCAAGGTGCCATATAAGCAAACAGACATGTTATCAAATAAAAACATGTTATCAAGAGCATATATACACATAAAGTATGCTTAACAAATAATAGATGTCTCAAAACACCTAAGCATGTGAACATGTTATCATACAAGACATGTTATCAAAGAAGGCGTGTTATCAAGATATAAATGACACATCAAAGCAAAACAACGTGAGCATGATATGCACCCAAAACCCGTCGTCCAAGGTATTCGAACCCGGATGCTCTGATACCACCTGTGATCACCCTGGTTTTTAAGCCAGCGTGTCCTGTGATGAGCTGTAAGGATGATCCGTTAATAGATCTGAATGTGGAAGCGAAAACAGAAAACAAGACTCTAAGAAGTCAAAGTGACCTTCCATGAGGTCGTGGAACTCAACAAGAACTGATGCGGAAGCAAAAGAACGAAAATATGACAAATAAGCCCCGAGGGGTAAAATAGTCATTTCTAAAAAATTTAGATTTGGGTGCCACCGAGCACACCGCTGGAAGGACAACGGAAAACTAATCAAAATGAACTCAAGAATCGCATGATTCGGAGTCCGGACGAGGGAGAAACGCCATGACGAAGAAAAACGAGCACTTAAGGAAAAAAGGGTAAACTGGAAATTATCAAGGAGGAACTAGGTGCAACCGAGCACACCGTTGGAAAGAAAGCGAAAAATTAATCAAGGTAAAAAAAAAATTCACTTGGATCGGAGTCCGGACGAAGGAGAAAAGCCCAAAAAAAGAGTTGACGTCGCGGCGGCCCGACGAGGGGCCATGACAGCCCCATGCGCACGCCCATGCGCGCGCCCATGCACGCCGCGCACACGCTTGGTGCACCATGGCTGGCAGCAGTAGCCTATAAAGCGGCTATGGGGTTATTTTTTAGAAAAGTCTAGAACAGAGGCTGAATTTGGAGGCCTAGATGAACTTTTTTGCAAAAACACAAAGAAGAAACCCCCTCAAAATTGATATTTCTACGTTTCTCGTGGGAGAATTCAAAAAAAACTCAATGTAGAATCCCGAAATGCCCCTCCATGAAATCTGGTCCTGGAGGTCCAAAAAGTTGCTTTGTTGAAAAACTAAGAGCTGAACTTCGTAAGCGATTTCCGATATCAAGACAACATTTTCTGGAAAAATACGGAAAAGAAACCTCTCCTAAAATCATGTTTTCTATTCAACCATGTTGAAACAAGAAAATAAAACCACCGTTAAAAGTCTATAATGCCCCTAGATCAGAATATGCAAAAAAAGTGCAAAATATATTCACAAAAGGCTCAAAACACAAACGATAAGGTTTTGCCCGGAAACAACCATGCATGCAAACGTAACTTACCTATTTGGACGTGTTATAATGGTCCACGACTTAAAAATACAACCGATATAAAATCTGACCCCCCAACGGGCAAAAAGGCAAAAGTGGAACTTAGAATGAAAACTCAGAATCCAAAAATACAAAATGGGGTTAAATGACCGTTTGGCCCTTGTCCACACCTCAAACATGATTGATGAGGCCCTATGAAAGAATGAGAATGGAATTCCCACACCTGATGCAACCATGGTGAAGCAATGACTTGCGATTTTTCAAGGTTTTCATAACATTTCATAAAGTTAAAAAGTTGCATAGAATACATTATACATGTCATTGGCCTCCGGCCTCATCTCATACATATCAAATACATTGAAAGGAGTGTACTTAAGTACACATTATATACATGGAATCAAATATACATATTTTGACATATAAGTCTATAAAATGACATTTCATGCTAACATTTGCATGAAATGGAAACTTGAAAGCTACACGACATCCAAGGAATGCTAGGCTTCACAAACCAAGTCTTCGTACCTGAAATATACCCAGTATCGTAGGAGTGAGTAACATAAAGCTACTTGTAGGAGATGAGCATGCATCGACCTAACATTTTACAAATTTATCACCTTAAGGTGAAGCATATTAAAGGGGTTCATGCCACCTAACGTCTATATCGAAATGAGACTCAGGGAGTATCCTAAGCTACCTTAGAGTGTTTTTAACATAAATCACTTCATCCATACATTTCAACAGCATAGAAACATATTATACAAAGCAACAAGAGTCATGATATAATACATAAATGGGAGAAATCAAAGTTGGAGTAATCCGATTAATACAACGAGCTTGTAGTTACCATGAGTCACATTATCAATGTAATTGAACAAAGTCTAGAGGAATCCATACAA
The DNA here is from genome assembly GCF_030987335.1 of Cornus florida. NCBI lineage: Eukaryota > Viridiplantae > Streptophyta > Magnoliopsida > Cornales > Cornaceae > Cornus > Cornus florida. The sequence continues at coordinate 72,876,036 of NW_026775577.1, forward strand.
CATGACAAAAGCAAATTTGAATACAAGTTAACAAGAATCACATTATCCATGCAATTCACTAACAAAAGGGCATGTTATATAATGCAACAAGGTTTAAGTTCTCAATGCCATCAACTTAGAATCTAAAGCACAAAATAACAGTAGTGGTTCATGCCACCTAACGTCTATGTTATAAATGAATCAATATGATCAATCCTAAGCTTTATTAGAATGTCAAAACACGATTTTCAATATCGATACAATTTAACCAATATTGGAACTTCCAATACAACGCATAAAGCACAATTTCGCAAAGTTAATATCCTGTAACTTAAAATGAAACGACAAATAAGAAACAACAAGTTACAACATCATCTAGTTATCAACTTGAAAATGAAATACAAAATCAAACAAAGTGGATACTCGGACGTCACGCCGGATCAGACTGACAACATAGTTACTTTAGGGTTACTAGCCCATAGGTAACCTCCCTATGTGCGCACTAGACCATATAGAGGGACTATCCCCCGTACTAGAATCACGTCCTAGCCATAGTCAAACAACGACATCCCCAAGTTTCCAAAATCAACAAGTTGTACAACAACGCATATATCAACAGGAATACGCAAGATAATCAACTATCTGCTAAGCACAACCAAATTTGGAAACCTATATAGTACATACTATAAATCCACAACTAATATGATATGATGAATGTCGAATCTTCAGTGTGCGAATCGTTACACGCTATGCATAAAAGATGTTAAACACGAAGTGTGCAAATCATTACACAAGGTAACAATATATTCAATAAGGAAAACATATTATCACGAATACAAACATAGCAACTATGTTATCCAATGTTCAAAACATAACCAAATGAATATACAACAAGTCTAAGTCCATGATTTGAATATAGAAACCACTTCTAAAACACAACTAGATCAGGGAGCAAATTGATAGAATTTAAATAGATAAACACAATTAAATTCTTTACATTTCCGATTCAATTTCAATTAATCTCAATTTAATATATGTTAAAGGGTATGGCAAGGTCATCACCTATATCCATTCCAAAACTCAATTAGGTTGTTAGAACAACAAATTAGAACTTTAATTAAATCATGCTAATTTAAATCCCAAGATTCTAAAACAACTTCAAATAGTCCCAAATTAATATATACGAGTAAACAAGTCATGGCCAATACAAATATCAAGTTAAAACCTTAATTAAGCTAATGGGACCACAAAATACATTTTAATTAATTCCTTTAATTAAAATCTCTAGATTTTCAAACTTAACCAAATGCTCTCAATTTAACATATCTTAGAGAACATGCCAAGGACTAATGTAATATCACATTACAAGCGTATTTCATGCAAGTTACACCTATGTAAATTAAACTTTCACTAAAGTTAAATATAAAATAAAGGTTGCAATTCCCATGCAATTAATCCCAATTTAATATATGTGAACAACCACACCAAAGCTTAATTTTCTAGCATGTCACAATACAATTCCAAGTTGTATATCACCATGAAGATTAAATCTTAAACATGGAATTTAATTAAATGAAAGGTTTCAAAACCTCACTGAATATTCTAAATTAAATATATGTGAAGCTATATGGTATGTAGATCAAGAATATCAGGTCGGAATTCAAATGGAGTGAATAGTGCACTCGAGGCAAATTAATTAATAATTACTAATTTTCAAAACACATCCAATTACTTTCATATTCAACTATATTGAAGTGCATACTAAGGCCTAATATAATATACTAACACATATTAATTTCAAGCTGGTTAAGGTCATGTGAATTAATCTTTCACCTAAGATAAATATTAAATAAAATCTTTAATACTTATTCAAATGTTCCAATTTTAATACATGACAATGAGCATATCAAGGGGCAATATAAAATCATGCTACATGTTTAAACCAAGTCATGAGCAACCGGGAAAATTAGATCCCGTACAAGAAAAATAAATAATAAAATCTCTAGATTTTATAATTAATCATGCAAACAAGTAGTATAAGCATCACAAGCATGCTATATAACAAGAATTTAAACCTAGAATATCTCCTACCTCAATTTGAGATGAAAATCCCAAAGGCCCACCAAAATAAAAGTGCTCTGAATTCGATGATACCGAGAGGTTTTGTCGGGGACAACACCGTGAACAAGAATCTGCAAGAAGTCCCATGAAAATCTCCACTTGACTCCAAACCCGAACTCGAAAAATCGTCGGAAATGGATTCTAATAAGGGCAAAAGGTAGAGCACGTCGAGGGAAGCAATAAATGCTAAGGCCGAAGGATTTCTACCAAGGAAAAGTGAACCAAAAGAGGAGAGAGAAGATGGTAGCACCCCTTGGACTGCCATGGGAGCTCCAGTTCATGCATGAAGAGGGGAGAAGATGAAAAATGAAATATCTCACCCCCCTTTTATAGAAATCTCAAAAAGTGCCCCGAACGGGCCTCGCCAGGTCCGAAAAAGTAAAATTTGAGCAGACGCACTCAAATGGCAAAACTTTGTGAACAAAAAAGATTCAAAATAAGAAAATATGACCAACGGAAGAAACAGCATTGAAAACTGAGTCCCGAGCAGAAAGTTATGCCCAAAACAAGTTTGGCGCAAACCGGGGCCAAAACTGAAACTGGAAAACATCGACCAGGAGGAAATTTCAAGAGTACACAACTCGATGAAATGTGAAAATGAATCCCGTACGAGAATCCAGGCTCAAAACAAGATATTTTTGCAATAACTTTCATTAATTGCACAATGGCCGCTCTCAAAAGTGAAAACTGCACTTATGGCCCAGAACGGAAATATCTTCCAAAAATATTTTCTTAAAAACCCCTGAAATAAAACATCTTCAAAAGATATTTATGAAAAACACCCCAAGAAAAGAAAATAATTTCAAGGAACTTTGCATCCATGCCCCTATGGACACCGGGAGCAACCAGAGTACTTTCTTCCAAAAGTAAAGATACGTATTTCGTGGAAACCACTCAAGATGGAGATACATGAAGTCAAAAACCAACTCCGAAGACAAGAAGTGTGGTTGTGCCAAAAACTGACAAATGGAGATAAGACGAAATAGGGAAAATGACATAATAGGGAAAAGATGAAATAACGCATAGTGTCCAAAAATGAAAAATGCGAAAATGACTCGGTCCTCAAAGAAAGTTGTGAATTCACATGAAAGAGTCTCAAAAACCAATTCTAAGCACTCGAGATGACACTATGCGACACGAAACAGAGCTCAGAAAGAAAAATTAAATGAAAAAAATTTATTCGTAAAATTTCAGGAAAAAGAAAAGGAAGGCAAATGACCGGGTCGTTACAACCTACCCTCCTTAAAGGAATTTGTTCACCGAAATTATGAACACACCAGAGAGAACAGAATAATGACCAAACAAAAGGTCAAATCAAAGGACAGCTCACAATGCACTGAAAGACAAATCCTGAAGTCTAAAGATCAACTGAAGGAACGCGAAACCAAGAATTGAGGCAACACCTCATACGAATCGGCACGTTAACTCAACGTCAACTACTGAGAGAATCCCAAGACAACGAAACATTGAAACATGATAGAAGAAGAGAGTGACAAGGCAGTACGAACAGTGACCAGAACTCGCCCACACTTACTTGTCAGTAAGGTAGCATGACAGGATAAGGCACTAGTTCATAACATGCCCTAGAAGGGAACTTTTCGATACCAATAACATTAATGTCGAAAATGATCATTACCAAAGGCACTATGGAAACCAGACATCTACGAGAGTTGGGGTAGCTAATCCCAAATCTCTGACAAAAATGACACTGGCACCATTACGCTTAAGGCCTTAGATCTAGAAGCCACGAAGGAAAAGGAAATGAAATGGTACCTCCCTGGCCCACGTCTCAGTCCACCAGACAAGAACTGCGATTCTACACTCACATGAGCTTTACTCGCATCAACAAAATAGACAAGAAAGTTCCCGACATGGGTCCTTACAGAATGAATTTCTCCCATCCAAGGAAGAAACTCTTGAAAAAAGAATGCATCCAAGGAATACGACAAATCCTATAAGACAATGTCAAAACCTGACATAAAGGAAGTAGCTAGCATGCGACATAACAATGGACTATCTACTCAAGGTTCCATATAAACAAACAGACATGTTATCAAATCAAAACATGTTATCAAGAGCATATATACACATAAAGTATGCTTAACAAATAATAGATGTCTCAAAACACCTAAGCATGTGAACATGTTATCATACAAGACATGTTATCAAAGAAGGCATGTTATCAAGATATAAATGACACATCAAAGCAAAACAACGTGAGCATGATATGCACCCAAAACCCCTCGTCCAAGGTATTCGAACCCGGACGCTCTGATACCACCTGTGATGACCCTGGTTTTTAGGCCAGCGTGTCCTATGATGAACCGTAAGGATGATCCGTTAACGGATCTGAATGCGGAAGCGAAAACAGAAAACAAGACTCTAAGAAGTCAAAGTGACCTTCCATGAGGTCGTGGAACTCAACAAGAACTGATGCTGAAGCAAAAGATCGAAAATATGACAAATAAGCCCCGAGGGGCAAAATAGTTATTTTTGAAAACTTTAGATTCGGGTGCCACCGAGCACACCGCTGGAAGGACAACAAAAAACTAATCATTATGGACTTAAGAATCGCATGATTCGTTGTCCGGACGAAGGAGAAACGGCATGACGAAGAAAAACGAGCACTTAAGGCAAAAAGGGTAAACTGGTAATTATCCAGGAATAACTGGGTGCAACCGAGCACACTCTTGGAAAGACAGCGAAAAATTAATCAAGTTCAAAAAAAAGTTCACTTGAATCGGAGTCCGGACGAAAGAGAAAAGCCCAAAAGAAGAGTTGACGTCGCGGCGGCCCGACGAGGGGCCATGACAGCCCCATGCACACGCCCATGCGTGCGCCCATGCACACCGTACGCACACTAGGTGCACCATGGCTGGCAGCAGCAGCCCATAAAGCTGCTATGGGGTTATTTTTCAGAAAAGTCCAGAACAGAGGCTAAATTTGGAGGCTTAGATGAACTTTTTTGCAAAAACGCAAGGAAGAAACCCCCTTCAAAATTGAGTTTTCTACGTGACACGTGGAGAATTCAAAAAAAAAACTCAATGTAGAATGCCCGAAATGCCCCTCCATTAAATCTGGTCATGGGGGTCCAAAAAGCTGCTATGTTGAAAAACTGAGAGCTGAACTTCGTAAGCGATTTTTGATATCAAGACAACATTTTCTGGAAAAACACGGAAAAGAAAGCCCCCCTAAAATCATGTTTTCTATTCAACCATGTTGAAATAAGAAAATAAAATCACCGTGAAAAGTCTATAATGCCCCTAGATCAGAATATGCAAAAGAAGTGCGAAATGTAATCACAAGAGGCTCAAAACTCAAACGATAAAGTTTTGCCCGGAAACGACCATGCACGCAAACGTAACTTACCTATTTTGACATGCTACAATGGTCCACGACTTAAAAATACCACCGATACAAAATTCGACCCCCCAACGGGCAAAAAGGCAAAAATGGAACTTGGAATGAAAACTCGGAATCCAAAAATACAAAACGGGGTCAAATGACCATTTGCCCCTTGGCCACACCTCAAACATGATTTATGAGGCCCTATAAAAGAATGAGAATGGAATTCCCACACCCGATGCAATCATGGTGAAGCAATGACTTGCGATTTTTCAAGGTTTTCATAACTTTTCATGAAGTTAAAAAGTTGCATAGAATACAATATACATGTCATTGGCCTCCGGCCTCATCTCATACATATCAAATACATTGAAAGGAGTGTACTTAAGTACACATTACATATATGGAATCAAATATACATATTTTGACATATAAGTCTACAAAATGACATTTCATGCTAACATTTGCATGAAATGGAAACTTGAAAGCTACACGACATCCAAGGAATGCTAGGCTTCACGAACCAAGTCTTCGTACCTGAAATATGCCCCAGTATCGTAGGGGTGAGTAACATAAAGCTACTCGTAGGAGATGAGCATGCATCGACCTAGAATTTTACAAATTTATCACCTTAAGGTGAAGCATGTTAAAGGGGTTCATGCCACCTAACGTCTATATCGAAATAAGACTCAGGGAGCATCCTAAGCTACCTTAGAGTGTTTCTAACATAAATCACTTCATCTATGCATTTTAACAACATAGAAACACGTTATACAAAGCAACAAGAATCATGATATAATACATAAATGAGACAAATCAAAGTTAGAGTAATCCGATTAATACAACGAGCTTGTAGTTACCACGGGTCACATTATCAATGTAATTGAACAAAGTCTAGAGGAATCCATACAACATGACAAAAGCATATTTGAATACAAGTTAACAAGAATCACATTATCCATGCAATTCAACAACAAAAGAGCATGTTATACAATGCAACAAGGTTTAAGTTCTCAAAGCCATCAACTTAGAATCTAAAGCACAAAATAACAGTAGTGGTTCATGCCTGCCACCTAACGTCTATGTTATAAATGAATCAATATGATCAATCCTAAGCTTTATTAGAATGTCAAAACACGATTTTCAATATCGATACAATTTAACCAATATTGGAACTTCCAATACAACGCATAAAGCACAATTTCGCAAAGTTAATATCCTTTAACTTAAAATGAAACGACAAATAAGAAACAACAAGTTACAACATCATCTAGTTATCAACTTGAAAATGAAATGCGAAATCAAACAAAGTGGATACTCGGACGTCACGCCGGATCAGACCGACAACATAGTTACTTTAGGGTTACTAGCCCATGGGTAACCTCCCTATGTGCGCACTAGACCATATAGAGGGACTATCCCCCGTACTAGAACCATGTCCTAGCCATAGTCAAACAACGACATCCCCAAGTTTCCAAAATCAACAAGTTATGCAACAACGCATATATCAACAGGAATATGCAAGATAATCAACTATCTACTAAGCACCACCAAATTCGGAAACCTATATAATACATACTCTAAATCCACAACTAATATGATATGATGAAAGTTGAATCTTCAGTGTGCGATTTGTTACACGCTATGCATGAAAGATGTTAAACACGAAGTGTGCAAATCATTACACAAGGCGACAATATATTCAGTAAGGAAAACATATTATCACGAATACAAACATAGCAACTATGTTATCCAGTGTTCAAAACATAACCAAATGAATATATAACAAGTCTAAGTCCATGATTTGAACATAGAAACCACTTTTAAAACACAACTAGATCATGGAGCAAATTGATAGAATTTAAATAGATAAACACAATTAAATTCTCTAGATTTCCGATTCAATTTCAGTTAACCTCAATTTAATACATGTTAAAGGGCATGGCAAGGTCATCACCTATATCCATTCTAAAACTCAATTAGGTTGTTAGAACAACAAAGTAGAACTTTAATTAAATCATGCTAATTTAAATCCCAAGGTCCTAAAACAACTTCAAATAGTCCCAAATTAATATATACGAGTAAACAAGTCATGGCCAATACAAACATCAAGTTAAAACCTTAATTAAGCTAATGGGACCACAAAATAGATTTTAATTAATTCCTTTAATTAAAATCTCTAAATTTTCAAACTTAACCAAATACTCTCAATTTAACATATCTTAGAGAACATGCCAAGGACTAATGTAATATCACATTACAAGCTTATTTCATGTACGTTACACCTATGTCAATTAAACTTTCACTAAAGTTATATATAAAATAAAGGTTGCAATTCTCATGCAATTAATCACTATTTAATATATGTGAACAACCACACCAAAGCTTAATTTCTAGCATGCCACAATATAATTCCAAGTTGTATATCACCATGAAGATTAAATCTTAAACATGGAATTTAATTAAATGAAAGATTTCAAAACCTCACCGAATATTCTAAATCAAATATATGTAAAGCTATATGGCATGTAGATCAAGAATATCAAGTCGGAATTCAAATGGAGTGAATAGTGCACTCGGGGCAAATTAATTAATAATTACTAATTTTCAAAACACCTCCAACTACTTTCATATTCAACTATATTAAAGATCACGCTAAGGCCTAATATAATATGCTAACACATATTAATTTCAAGCTAGTTAAAGCCATGTGAATTAATCTTTCACCTAAGATAAATATTAAATAAAATCTTTAATAATTATTCAAATGTTCCAATTTTAATACACGACAATGAGCATATCAAGGGGTAATATAAAATCATGCTACATGTTTAAACAAAGTCATGAGCAACCGGGAAAATTAGATCCCGTACAAGAAAAATAAATAATAAAATCTCTAGATTTTATATTTAATCATGCAAACAAGTAGTATAAGCATCACAAGCATACTATATAACAAGAATTTAAACCTAGAACATCTCTTACCTCAATTTGAGATGAAAATCCCAAAGGCCCAACAAAATAAAAGTGCTCCGAATTTGACGATACCGAGAGGTTTTGTCGGGGACAACACCGTGAACATGAATCCGCAAGAAGCCCCATGAAAATCTAAACTTGACTCCAAACCCGAACTCAAAAAATCGTCGGAAATGGATTCTAATAAGGGCAAAAGGTAGAGCACATCGAGGGAAGCAATAAATGCTAAGGCCGAAGGATTTCTACCAAGGAAAAGTGAACCAAAAGAGGAGAGAGAAGATGGCAGCACCCCTTGGGCTGCCATGGGAGCTTCAGGTCATGCATGAAGAGGGGAGAAGATGAAAAATGAAATATCTCACCCCTTTTTTATAGAAATCTCAAAAAGTGCCCCGAACGGGCCCCGCCGGGTCCGAAAAAGTAAAATTTGAGCAGACGCGCTCAAATGGCAAAACTTTGTGAATGAAAAAGATTCAAAATAAGAAAATATGAATAAAGGAAGAAACGGCGTTGAAAAATGAGTCCCGACCAGAAAGTTATGCCCAAAACAAGTTTGGCACAAACTAGGGCCAGAAACTGGAAAACATCGACCAGGAGGAAATTCCAAAAATACACAACTCGATGAAATGTGAAAATGAATCCCGTACAAGAATCCAGGCTCAAAACAAGACATTTTTGCAATAACTTTTATTAATTGCACTATGGCCCCTCCAAAAAGTGAAAACTGCACTTATGGCCCAGAATGAAAATTTCTTCCAAAAATATTTTCTTAAAAACCCCTGAAATAAAACATCTTCAAAAGATATTTATGAAAAACACCCCAAGAAAAGAAAATAATTTTAAAGAACTTTGCATCCATGCCCCTATGGACACCGGGAGCAACCAGAGTACTTTCTTGCAAAAGTAAAGATACGTATTTCATGGAAACCACTCAAGATGGAGATACATGAAGTCAAAAACCAACTCCAAACACAAGAAGTGTGGTTGTGCCAAAAACTGACAAACGGAGATAAGACGAAATAGGGAAAATAACAGAATAGGGAAAAGATGAAATAGCGCATAGTGTCCAAAAATGAAAAATGCAAAAATGACTCGGTCCTCAAAGGAAGTTGTAAATTCACATGAAAGAGTCTCAGAAACCAATTCCGAGCACTGTAGATGACACTAAGCGACACGAAACAGAACTCAGAAAGGAAAATTAAACGAAAAAAATTCATTCGTAAAATTTCAGGAAAAATAAAAGGAATGCAAATGACCAGGTCGTTACACATAACCATTGGTGACTGGTACATTCATACGATTTGTCGGCAATCAACTCCCTCTGCCATGACGGGATGGTCCCGTTGTGATCAATCTCTATCTCCTCCTCCCGCCTGAACCTTTCACAATTTGGATCCAAATGAACAAATCCTTCTCAATCTGCTTGACGGTGGACATGCGGTGGCATAATCTCCTACCTAAATTCCTCATGATGTGGATCTGAATGAACAAATCCTTCTTGTTCCTCTTGGCGAATGACGTTTGGCGGCAACACCTTTTCTCCTACTAGCGACGGTGGCTGTGGAATTGGCGGAACTTCTCTTCGTTTCAATCCTGCTATCAATTTCGCATTCTCTCGCCTTAAGATCTCAATCATGTTCATTAGTTTGTCAGAGTCATTTAATGCTCTGAAATCAACTGAACCTAACTTTCCTGGCCTCAAATTGATCAGATCTAGCTTCGGAGTGATCGGATCTTGCTTTCACTGTTCAAATCTGTCTCCTCTCCGATCAGATTTGGCCTTCTGTAATACCCCTATATTTTAAATGTATTATTAATTGGGATTAATTATTTTAGTTTATTTGAAAATGATTTGTTTGATTTAATTGAGTTTAATTGCTTTTATTTTATTTTTAAATGATTTATTTTATTTAATTGAGTGCTTAGATTAATTGTCTTATTTTGATTGTATTATATTTTGTGATTATATTTGTTGAATTGATATGGTGTTTTGATTTGTGGAATATTATGATTGAATTGTTGATTTGATTTGTGTGTATTTATGTTCGTGTGAATTGATTGTTAATTATTTGTAATTATTAGATTTAATTTAATTATTTAATTTATTTAAGTTAGTAGGTTTGGGCTTAAAAGGAGTGGGACCAATAGATATGGTCTTGGGCTTGAATGAAACCTTGTTGGGTTAATTAATAAAGGCCCATAGTTATATGATTATTTAAATGATCATTTTTGTATTAATTATAAATATATATATATATATATATATATAAAATTATATATAAATATAATTAATTAATAAGTGTTATGGAAGGATATATATATATATAGATATATATTTATGGATATATATAGGTATATATGATTTAATTAATTAATAATTAATTATGAAAGGTAATATACATATATATATTATATAAAATATGTGTGTGCATATATATATATTAGTTAATGATTATAATTATTTCTTTTATTTAGTAGTCATTATTGGAATAGGATTAGATATTAATGTGTATAAATATACACTTAAGGTTTTATTATTAAAAGTTTACACGTTGGAAAAATAAGAGAGACAGAGAGAGAGAAGAAGAGAAGGCTGACAATGAGGAGGCCGGATCTGAGTAAGAGGACGTCGGAATTGGAAAAGACAATTAAGGCTTGAGTCTTCGGTTTCAATTCGAAACCTTTAGGTGAGTTCTTCTCTAACTTTCCTCTTAGAACTCATGAGGATTTCACCTTGAGTATCAAGGCTTTAGATTAAACTAATTAATTTAAATCATGGTTAGAATAGATTTAATAAAAAGTATTAAGTTAATTGTATTTGATTAAATCAAGATTAAATCGGAGTATTAAAAGCATGATTTATTATAATTTTATTTTTGAAATTGTTGGATTTTAATTATACATATAGGTTGTATATATATTTAAAAATCAATTGATATACGTGATCTATGATCCAAGAGGGTCAATTAGGGTTTATACAATTTTTGTAATTTTCTGGAATTTTTCTATAATTTTTTCGATGTTTTAGAATTATATATATAATTACATATGTGTATAAATATAATATATATACTATTTATATAATTTACTAGAGGCTTAGTTTAATCGATGCATCAAATAAGGTTATGATTCGGCGTAGGTGACATATCATAACTTAGTGTGTGTATGAATCTGAGCCATTGAAGTTTGGAAATAATAATGGATGAGTTCAGTGCAATTCGGCACATGATAGTACCATGCAGATGCGGATCTGGACCATTGAAGTGTACTGTTGAGAGATTGATTATTTGGTGAGACGCGGCACATGTTAAGCTAGTGTGCGCATGCATCTGGACCATAGATACGGTCCAGTCAGCATAAAATAATCTAGTGTGGGCAAGCGCACCAGAACACAGAGGGATGGCCTATAGGAGCAAGCCATCACACGCCACGAGTACAACTGGCGCGTGAGGGCGCATGCAGGTGTGTGGACATGCTTGCCAATGAGTTTGAGGATGTGGGGGCACGTGCAGTGTGTGTAGAAGAGTGTAGTGGCGCGTGGGGATGCGTACGGGGTCTTGGAAAGCTCTTGTGGGGGTCCGGTGAAATCCTAGAATTGATTTTAAGCTGTTAGGGTTGAAAGTAACCATTAGAGGATGTGTTTTTGGGTTTATGAGCGTCATAGAGTATTACTACGGTATATAATGTGTAATGACCCGGTCTATTTCCTTCCTTTTCTTTTCTCAGATTTTTACGGATATTTTTTTCCCATTGGTTTTTTCCTTTCTCAGTTCAGTTTCTCATCGCTTAGTGTCATCTCAAGTGCTCTGGAATAATTTCTGAGACTCTTTTCTTTGGATTGACAACTTCCTTTGAGGACCGAGTCCTTTCCACATTTTTCGTTTTTTGACACTATTCACTTTTCGTCCATTTCCCTATTTCGTCCTTTTCCCTGTTTGTCACTTTGTTGGCACAATCTCACTTCTTATGTTCGGAGTTGATTTTTGACTTCATATATCTTCATTCTAAGTGGTTTCCACGAAATACGTATCTTTACTTTTGTAAGAAAGTACTCTGGTTGCTCCCGGTGTCCATAGGGGCATGGATACATAGTTTTTTAGAATCTTTTTCTTTTCTTGGGGTGTTTTTCATAAATATCGTTTGAAGATATTTTATTTCAGGGGTTTTAAGAAAATATTTTTGGAAGATATTTTTATTCTGGGGCATTAGTGCAGTTTTCACTTTTTTGGAGAGACTATTGTACAATTAACGAAAGTTATTGCAAAAATACCTCATCTGAAGCCTGGATCCTTATACGGGATTCATTTTCGCACTTTGTCGAATCGTGTACTTTTAGAATTCCGTTCTGGTCGTTTTTCTCCAGTTTCAGAGTTTCTGACCCCGGTTGCCGCCGAATTTGTTCAGGGAATATCTTTCTGCTCGGGACTCGATTTTTAACACTGTTTCTTCCGTTGTTCATGTTTTCTCATTGTGAATCTTTTTTGTTCACGGAGTTTCACCGTTTGAGTGCGTCTGCTCAAAATCCACTTTTCTGAACCCGGCAGGGCCCTTTCGGGGCACTTTTTGAGATTTTCTATAAATAGGGGACTTAAAGAAGAAAAGTCAGATTTTGATCATCTTCCTCCCCCTCTTGGCCGGCAGCCATGGGAGCTCCTTGGGCTGCCACCTTTTCTTCTTCTCCTCCACTTGATTTTCGAAGTGAAAAGTCTTCGGCCTTCACGTTTATTGTTCCCCTCGATGAGCTCTACCTTTCCCCCCTATTAGAATCTATTTCTGACCATTTCTTGAGTTCGGGTTTAAAGTCAAGTTGAGATTTTCGTGGGGCTTCCTTCAGATTCTTGTTCATCTTGTTATCCCTGGCAAAACGCTTCGGTATCGTCGGATTCGGAGCACTTTTATTTCGGTGGACTTTTGAGATTTTCATCTCAAATTAAGGTAGGAGATGTTTTAGGACTTTATATGTGTTATATGGAGTGTTTTCCACGATTATACAACTTGTATGCATGCTTTTGTTTTAGTCCTAGAATTTAATTAAATTAATTTATATGGTTAGAATTTAATTCTCATGATGATATATAACTTAGAATTAAATTGTGGCATGCTAGAAAGTTTTGATTTAATATGTTTGTTAACATATTGTAACGACCCGGTCATTTGCCTTCCTTTCCTTTTTCCTAAAATTTTACAAATGAATTTTTTTTTGTTTAATTTTCTTTTCTGAGCTTTGTTTCGTGTCGCTTAGTATCATCTCGAGTGCTCGGAATTGGTTCCTGAGACTCTTTTCCGTGGATTGACAACTTTTTTTGAGGACCGAGTCATTTTCACATTTTTCGTTTTTCGACATTATGCATTATTTCGTCCTTTTCCCTATTTTGCCTTATCTCCGTTTGTCAGTTTTTGGCACAACCTCACTTCTCATGCTCGGAGTTGGTTTTTGACTTCACGTGCCTTCATCTTGAGTGGTTTCCACGAAATACGTATCTTTACTTTTGCAAGAAAGTACTCTGGTTACTCCCGGTGTCCATAGGGGTATGAATGCAAAGTTCTTTGAAATTATTTTCTTTTCTTGGGGTGTTTTTCATAAATATGTTTTGAAGATGTTTTATTTCAGGGGATTTTAAGAAAATATTTTTGGAAGATATTTTCATTCTGGGCCATAAGTGTAGTTTTCACTTTTTGGAGGGGCCATTATGCAATTAATGAAAGTTATTACAAATGTCTTATTTTGAGCCTGGATCCTCATACGGGATTCATTTTCACATTTCGTCAAGTTGTGTACTCTTGGAATTTCCTCCTGGTCGATGTTTTCCAGTTTTAGGGTTTCTGGCCCTAGTTTTCGCCAAACTTGTTTTGGGCATAACTTTCTGGTCGGGACTCGGTTTTTGATGCCGTTTCTTCCGTTGTTCATATTTTATCATTTTGAATCTTTTTTGTTCACAAAGTTTTGCCATTTGAGCATGTCTGCTCAAATTTTACTTTTTCAGACCCGGCGGGGCCCATTCGGGGCACTTTTTGAGATTTCTATAAAAGGGGGGTGAGATATTTCATTTTTCATCTTTTCCCCTCTTCATGCACGACCTAGAGCTCCCATGGCAGCCCAAGGGGTGCTGCCATCTTCTCTCTCCTCTTTTGGTTCACTTTTCCTTGATGGAAAGTCTTCGGCCTTAACATTTGTTGTTCCCCTCGCCGTGCTCTACCTTTCCCCCTTATTAGAATTCAGTTTTGACCATTTCTTGAGTTTGGTTTTGAGGTCAAGTTATTATTTTGATGGGGCTTTCATGGGGGTTATGTTCACGGCGTTGTTCCCGACAAAACCTAGTAGTTTCGTCGGATTCGGAGCCGTTCTATTTTGATGGCTTTTGAGATTTTCATCTCAAATTGAGGTAAGAGATGTTCTAGGTTTAAATTCTTGTTATATAGCATGCTTGTGATACTTATACTACTTGTTTGCATGATTAAATATAAAATCTAGAGATTTTATTATTTATTTTTCTTGTACGGGATCTAATTTTTCTGGTTGCTCATGACTTGGTTTAAACATGTAACATGATTTTATATTGCCCCTTGATAGGCTCATTGTCGTGTATTAAAATTGGAACATTTGAATAAGTATTAAAGATTTTATTTAATATTTATCTTAGGTGAAAGATTAATTCACATGGCTTTAACTAGCTTGAAATTAATATATGTTAGTATATTATATTAGGCCTTAGCATGCTCTTCAACATAGTTGAATTTGAAAGTAATTGGAGGTGTTTTGAAAATTAGTAATTATTAATTAATTTGATTAACTAATTTGCACCGAGTGCACTATTCACTCCATTTGAATTCCAACTTGATATTCTTGATCTACATGCCATATAGCTTCACATATATTTGATTTAGAATATTCGGTGAGGTTTTAAAACATTTCATTTAATTAATTTCCTTGTTTAAGATTTAATCCTCATGGTGATATACAACTTGGAATTGTATTATGGCATGCTAGAAAATTAAGCTTTGGTGTGGTTGTTCACATATATTAAATTGGGATTGATTGCATGAGAATTGCAACCTTTATTTTATATTTAACTTTAGTGAAAGTTTAATTTACATAGGTGTAACTTGCATGAAATAAACTTGTAATGTGATATTACATTAGTCATTGGCATGTTCTCTAAGATATGTTAAATTGAGAGCATTTGGTTAAGTTTGAAAATCTAGAGATTTTAATTAAAAGAATTAATTAAAATCTATTTTGTGGTCCCATTAGCTTAATTAAGGTTTTAACTTGATGTTTGTATTGGCCATGACTTGTTTACTAGTATATATTAATTTGGGACTATTTAAAGTTGTTTTAGAACCTTGGGATTTAAATTAGCATGATTTAATTAAAGTTCTACTTTGTTGTTCTAACAACCTAATTGAGTTTTAGAATGGATAAAGGTGATGACCTTGCCATGCCCTTTAACATGTATTAAATTGAGGTTAATTGAAATTGAATCAGAAATCTATAGAATTTAATTGTGTTTATCTATTTAAATTCTATCAATTTGCTCCATGATCTAGTTGTGTTTTAGAAGTGGTTTCTATATTCAAATCATGGACTTAGAATTGTTGTATATTCATTTGGTTATGTTTTGAACATTGGATAACATAGTTGCTATATTTGTACTCATAAGAATATATTTTCTTATTGAATATATTATTGCCTTGTGTAATGATTTGCACACTTCGTATTTAACATCATTCATGCATAGCGTGTAATGAATCGCACATTGAAGATTCGGCATTCATCACATCATATTAGTTGTGGACTTAGAGCATATATTGTATAGGTTTCCAAATTTGGTTGTGCTTAGTAGATAGTTGATTATCTTGCATATTCCTGTTGATATATGCGTTGTTGCACAACTTGTTGATTTTGGAAACTTGGGGATGTCATTGTTTGGCTATGGCTAGGATGTGGTTCTAGTACGGGGGATAGTCCCTCTATATATAGTCTAGTGCGCACATAGGGAGGTTACCTATGGACTAGTAACCCTAAAGTAACTATGTTGTCGGTCTGATTTGGCGTGACGTCCGAGTATCCACTTTGTTTGATTTTGCATTTCATTTTCAAGTTGATAACTAGATGATGTTGTAACTTGTTATTTCTTATTTGTCGTTCCATTTTAAGTTACAGGATGTTAACTTTGCGAAATTGTGCTTTATGCATTGTATTGGAAGTTCCAATGTTAGTTAAATTGCATCGATATTGAAAATCGTGTTTTGATGTTCTAATAAAGCTTAGGATTGATCCTATTGATTCATTTATAACACAGACGTTAGGTGGCATGAACCACTACTGCTATTTTGTGCTTTAGATTCTAAGTTGATGACTTTGAGAACTTAAACCTTGTTGCATTGTATAGCATGCTCTTTTGTTGTTGAATTGCATGGATAATGTGATTCTTGTTAACTTGTATTCGAATATGCTTTTGTCATGTTGTATGGATTACTCTAGACCTAGTTCAATTGTATTGAAAATGCAATTCATGTTAATCTATGCTCAAGCATTCTTCTTGTCATGTTCTGTGGATTATCCCAACCATGATTCGTTTTATACATATATGTATATCATAATTCTTGTTGCTTAGACTCTAAGGTAGCTTAGGATGCTCTCCGAGTCACACTTGGACATAAACGTTAGGTGGCATGAGCCCCTTTAACATGTTTCACCTTAAGGTGATAAATTTGCAAAATGCTAGGTCGATGCATGCTCATCTCCTACGAGTAGCTTTATGTTACTCACCCCTACGCTACTGGGGCATATTTTAGGTACGAAGACTTGGTTCGTGAAGCCTAGCATTCCTTGGATGTCGTGTAGCTTTCAAGTTTCCATTTCATGCAAATGTTAGCATGAAATGTCATTTTGTAGACTTCTATGTCAAAATATGTATATTTGATTCCATGTATGTAATGTGTACCTAAGTACACTCCTTTCAATGTATTTAATATGTATGAGATGAGGCCAGAGGCCAATGACATGTATATTGTATTCTATGCAACTTTTTAACTTCATGAAATGTTATGAAAACCTTGAAAAATCGCAAGTCATTGCTTCACCATGGTTGCATCGGGTGTGGGAATTCCATTCTCATTTTTTCATAGGGTCTCATAAATCATATTTGAGGTGTGGCCAAGGGCTAAACGGTCATTTGACCCCGTTTTGTATTTTTGGATTCCTAGTCTTCATTCCAAGTTCCATTTTTGCCTTTTTGCCCGTTGGGGGGTTGGATTTTGTATCTGTGGTATTTTTAAGTCGTGGACTATTGTAACACATCCAAATAGGTAAGTTACGTTTGCGTGTATGGTCGTTTCCTGACAAAAGCTTATCGTTTGTGTTTTTAGCCTCCTGTGAATTCATTTCGCACTTTTTTTGCATATTCTGATCTAGGGGCATTATAGACTTTTTATGGTGGTTTTATTTTCTTCTTTCAACATGGTTGAATAGAAAACATGATTTTAGGAGAGGTTTCTTTTCCGTGTTTTTCCAGAAAATGTCGTCTTGATATCAGAAATCGCTTACGAAGTTCAGCTCTCAATTTTTCAACATAGCAGCTTTTTGGACCTCCATGACCAGATTTCATGGAGTGAGATTTCGGGCATTCAACATTGAGTTTTTTTTTTAATTCTCTTGTGAGTCACCTAGAAAACTCAATTTTGAAGGGGGTTTCTTCTTTGTATTTTTGCAAAAAAAGTTCATCTAGGCCTCCAAATTTAGCCTCTGTTCTAAAATTTTCTGAAAAATAACCTCATAGCAGCTTTATGGGCTGCTGCTGCCAACCATGGTGCACCCAGCGCACGCGTGGCATGCATGGGTGCGCGCATGGGTGTGCGCATGGGGCTGTCATGACCCCTCGTCGGGCCGCCGCGACGTCAACTCTTCTTTTGGGCTTTTCTCCTTCGTCCGGACTCCGATTCAAGTGAATTTTTTTTTGAACTTGATTAATTTTTCGCTGTCTTTCTAACGGTTTGCTCAGTTGCACCCGGTTCTTTTTGGATAATTACCAGTTTACCCTTTTTGCCGTAAGTGCTCATTTTTCTTCGTCATGCCGTTTCTCCTTCGTCCGGACTCCGAATCATGCAATTCTTGAGTCCATCTTGATTAGTTTTTCATTGTCCTTCCAGCGGTGCACTTAGTGGCACCCAAATCTATAGTTTTGAGAAATGACTATTTTGCCCTTGGGGGCTTATTTGTCATATTTTTGATCTTTTGCTTCCACACCAGTTCTTATTGTTTTCTGTTTTCGCTTCCGCATTCGGATCTGTTATCGGATCATCCTTACGGTTCATCACAGGACACGCTGGCCTAAAAACCAGGGTCGTCTCACATATATTAAATTGAAATTAATTGAATAAGAATTGCACTTTTTATTTAATATTTTTCTTTTGTGAAAGATTAATTCCTATGGTTATAACTTACATGAAATGAACTTGTAATATGTCTTTAAATTAAGTCTTGGTATTTTCCTTAACATGCTCTAATTTGAAAGCATTTGGATAAGTATAAAAATCTAAAAATTTTAATTAAAATGATTAAATAAAATCCATTTAATGGTTCCATTGGCCTAATTAAGTTTTTAATTTGATATTTGTGATGACTATGGCTTGTATGCTAGCATATATTAATTTGGGACCATTTAATGTTGTTTTAGAATTTAGGGATTTTATTATCAAGTTTTAATTAAATTCCATCCCATTGACCCAACGACCTAAGTAAGCTTTTGATTTGATTCATGTAATGAATAAGTTATGTTGTTTAACATGTGTTAATTAGGGTTCATTTGATTGAGATATGAAACTTAGAGAAATTAAATAGGTTATATAATTAATTTTTGTTTCTATTGCATTATTGATTAAATCATGTGTTTAACATTGATATTATGTTTGAAGCATGATTTTGGACTTGTAATGGATTTATGCGATTATGTTTCAATATTGAATTATATTGTTATAGCGTGTAATGAATCGCACACTGAAGATTCGACATGTGATATTGTTATAGCGTGTAACGAATCGCGCTCTAAAGATTCAACATTATTATCCCATAGTAGTTGTGGATTTAGAGCATGTATTGTGTGGTTTCGACCTACTTGTGCATGGAATGTAGTTTCGTGCTGTATATATATTTTTTGTATACAAGTTGTTAACTTATTTATTTTGGAGTCAGTTGGGACATGGTTACTATAACATGGCTAGAGTTTGGCTCTAGTGCGGGAGGTATGAGTTCTCCTTATCAAGATAGTGAGCACTAGGGGTGGTATTACCAGCGGGTTAGTGGCCGTAATAGTCGTTGAGGTCTCGGCAGAATTCCGAGCTTAGATGTCCAAGTATTCTACTATTTGATTTCGCACTATTACATTTCTAGTTGATAACTTAGAGAATCTTTGTCTTGATGTGTGGTATTAGAAATTCTAATTATACTGAATTGTTATATTTAGTTGATTTCACACTTTTAGATTTAAAGTTGATAACTTTAAGAGTCTATATCTTGTTGCTTTGTATAGCATGTTTTTATGTTGGTTAAATTACATAGATATTGTGATTCGTGCTTTGCTGTTCAAATGTGACTTAGGAATGATCCTATAGGTTCATTTGGAATATAGACGTTAGATGGTACGACCCACTTTGGTTATTCTTGCATCTTAGATTTCAAGTTAATGACTTTGAGAGTTTATATTTTGTCGCTTTGTATAACATGCTCCTATGTTGTTTGAATTGCATGAATGATGTGTTTTATGCTAGAAATGACGCTTGGTGGAATGAACCACGATGTTTAAATTATGCAAACATGTAAAACGTTAGGTCGATGCATGCTCATTTCCTACGAGTAGCTTTATATTGCTCACCCCAAAGTTACTGGGGCATATTTCAGGTACAGGATACAAGATTGGAGATTTGCATTTGCTTTGGGTGAATTGCAGAATTGAAATTTCTTTAGAAGTATTCTTGTTCACATGCAAGTGTTAGCATGTTTAAGTTTTGCCTATGAAATGTAATTTTTCTAACTTGGACGTTTGACAAGTCAAATGTTGTAAATGAATTGTAATAAGGCCATAGGCCATTTCAGCATGTCTAAAATGTTATTTTACACTTGCGTGTATGTTCACATTATCACACACTTGCATATAATGCTATTTAATCATGCCTTGGGGGATTCAAAAGTCTTCTTTTCAGTTTTGTGCTTAGCAGGTTCATTCTCACATTTTTTACCCGTTTCGGTCGACCGATGGGTTATTTCGGTCGACTGATGGGATGCTCTTTTGGGTTTTAATTGCACAGTAAAAATTCAATTCTAGTAGCCATTTTTAGTCTCGAGCCACAAACCGGTCGACCGGTTTGTCATTTCGGTCGACGAAAATGAAGGGTCATTTCCCTTCTTCTCTTGGCTCACTTTGGTCAACCGAAGCTCCATTTCGGCCGACCGAAATGGAGCTGTCTTGTGGGTTTTGGTTTGGTTTGTTGCCTAGGCATGTTAACTCCGTTTATTTGTTTCCACAAGACCTTGTTTATCTCGTTTAAACTATTTAATGACACACGCGGTCTAGTTTGAACTAGATCTTGTTCCCTTGGGTGTCATTGGTGCCATAGGGTACCGTTTGACCTTTTCATTCTAGTTTCTGCTTTTGGTTATTTCCTTGAGTTCTGTGACTTCATGGAAGGTCACTCTTGTGTCTTAGGGAAGATTTATATCCCTAGAGACTTGGTTTTATCTTTTGCTTCCACATTTCGGATCCGTTATCGGGTCAACTTTCGATTCATCACTGACGCACCGGGTTGAAAAACTTAGGCCGTCTCAAGTGGTATCAGAGCTCCTAGGTTTGAATACCTTGGACAACGGGTTTGGGTGCATATCATGCTTATGTTGCCATGCTCTATGTGTTTATATGCTTCCTGATAACATGTTGTGGTTTGATAACATGTTTATGTGCTTATGCAGTATATATAGTATGCAGTTTGTTTAAGGATGATTTTAATTCTTATGTAAGAGCATGACACATGATGTATGTTAGATTTGATTTGTATATGCATGATTGTTTTGCATATTTAGCAGGACTTGGGAATAGTCATGGGATGTTCGAGTTGAGGTTGAGCTGTTTGGTGAGTTTGCACTTAGTGCAATGGTTGGTGTATTTGGTTTTGTTTAGGCACTCTTCCTTGAGGTTGTTGGTGATTGTCCACATGGTTTTGTGGTAGTATAGGTTGTTGTCGACCTAGCTTTGGTTTTGAGGTAGGTGGTAAGACACCTTTTGTTTAGGCTCTCATGAGGTGATTCATTTGGTGTTGCCGTAGTGCTGGATTTGTTGGTTTTGAGCCATGATGAGGTTATGGGCCTCTTAAGATCCTTGATTGTTCGGGATGATTCCTCTGGGATTGCAATTTTCGTGGGTGGGTACGTTGTGGGCGGGTGCATGGCACTGTCATGCTACTGTACTAGCTAGCTATAAGTGCAATTGGGATGGAATCGATGTTTGTTTTGTTTTGATAGGTGTTATCTTTTTTATTAATGATGATGATAGTTATTTTGAGGATCAGTCGTAGTGATTGATTTGGTTGTTGTTGATATGGCTATAGTTGTAATTTTCTTTGAGTTCTCCTTGCGTGATGACGTTTTTGGGATCAAGAAGATTAATTGATGTTTGGGTAGAGAGAACATCGCACTGTTAGTGTCACTTGTAGTGTCACCTTTAGATTCAGAGATGGATTGTTAGAGTTTTACCATTATGGTAAGGGCTCACATATGTTTTGAGATAGGTTGTTATCGCATTGGTTTTTGGAATCAGTTTATGGCTAAGATTGGTCTTTCCTTCTACCTAGACACTCTAGGACACGATGTCCATAGGGTTCATTGTTGCATCATTTTTATCTTATGCAGTTTCGTTTACTACCATGTTAGTAGTAAGATTTATGTTATTGTGATACGTGAGTAGGTGGAGGTCTATCCACATTTGTCTTCTTGTTATGTGGCATTAGCATGCCTTCCTTATATGCTTAGAGATGCCATGTTGTTACTGTATTTTAGTGACATGATTTTTTACTTACGTGGAGATGTGCTGCATGTACCCTTGATTTTATCTATGTGAGTAGATTTTCCTTCTTGGTAGTTACATTCCTTGTTATTTGCATGACTTCCAGGTTTAGTTCTCCCTTTTTGCTCCCTTTTTATAGTTGTCATGTTGACATTTGTGGGAGAATAGGGTTTCTCCTATTTTCTTGGTTCAAGTAAGGGACTTCACAAGGAGTGAGTCTCTTCTCTTCATTGCGTTGTGAACAGCTTTCAGGGTTGGCTGGTCCGTAAGGACCACTATCGTTGTCTTGAGTCCTCGGTGAGGATTTGATGGATTTTAGTCGACTTACTTCCATGTAGGGGTGAAGTCTTTGACCTTGTTGTCTTTTATTTCAGAGATGAAGTCGTGGTGTTATCTTTCTTAGGACTGGTGGTTCCTTTCCTTCGTGTCTTCCCTTGGGGAGTTTTGTCGTGGTTGTTGATAGAGTTATGGTGCTCAGAGTGAGTTGATTAGTGTGGGATCATTTTTACGGGGACTTATGTCCATATCATTGAGGAATTATTTGATTCGTGAGGTGAGTTTGATGCTCTTTTGAGGATGTCTTTTGGAGACTTGCTTCGGTTTTGGAGATCTAGATGTGGTTGACTCTTAGGAGAAGTTTTGGAGGATCGCTGTTGGATATGGCTTGTTTGTGGAGTTTTCCCGTCCTAGTTATGGGTAGGCGTAGTTTTGAGGAATCGTAGTTCCGATGATTGGTTGTGGATTGAAATTGAGGAATTTTGATTTAGTTTAGTGTTGCCAAGCACGATTTTAAGAGACTTGTTTTGTGACCCCGTTCGTCGAGATTATGATCTGTGTGCCACTTGGTGGACTTGTATTTCGAGGATTTAGTTATCCATGATAGAGATGTGGATCCGATGTCAAATTATAGTGTAGTCTTGTAGTTGATCTGTTTCAGGGAGATATATAGGACTTTCGATGAAATGTCTTATTATGAGATTTGTTTCGATTTCCGGAGGCTTTGATTTGCTTGTTAGGCTTTAGATTCTTGATCGATGTTGTTAACAGGAATATTTTGAGACGTTAGAGGTGTTGGTTTTACTGTATTTAGGATTTTGGGCCTTAAGCATAATGGTGCCTATGACATTGTTGTCAGGGTTTGGGATTGGCCAGGATGGTCTAGAACATCTTTGGACCATATTCCAACTCTCACGGATGCCTGGTTCCCATATTGCCTTTGGCCATGATTGTTTTGCGACATTGATGTCATTGGTATCGAGAGGTTTCATGGGTAGACCTAGGGGGGGCAAGTTATGAACTAGTGCCTTATACTGTCATGCTACTGTACAAAGTTGTGTGTTGTGGCCGGGTGCTAGTTGCCGTCGATGCTACCTTACTAACGAGTAAGTGTGGCTGGGCACTAGGTACTGTCATTGCTACCACACATTTGAGTATGCCGTGGGTGGGTCCTGGTCGCTATTCGTATTGCTATGTCATCTTTGTTCAGTACCTTGATTTGATACGTGGTTATCTTGGAGTTCTTTTGGTAATTGTTTTTGGATTGGTATGATGGTTCATCTGGAGGGATGCTTACGGCTTTTGTCTTTCATTCCTTTATCTGACCTTGGGTTCTGTATGTGAGTTCTGACTTGTCGTATATCCATGTGGTAACTTTTCCTCTGAGAGGTTGTCTTGTCATGAGCACATGGGTGCAAATGATACTGGTTTGTGGATTTCCTTTCAGTTTTGAGGCCACTGGTGTAGCGTGTTATGTGGGATACTCGGAGATGTACTCCATAGTTATCCTTGTTTCACCTTTTGTTTTGTTAAGGCAGGATTTCGGGGATGAATCCCTTTAAGGTAAGAAGGTTGTAATGACCCGGTCTTTTTCCTTCCTTTCCTTTTCTCAAATTTTTACGGATATTTTTTTTCCGTAGGTCTTTTCCTTTCTGAGTTCAGTTTCTCGTCACTTAGTGTCGTCTCGAGTACTCTGCAATGATTTTTGAGACTCTTTTCTTTGGATTGATAACTTTCTTTGAGTACCGAGTCATTTCCACATTTTTGGTTTTTCGACACTATTCACTTTTCGTCCTTTTCCCAATTTCATTTTTTTCCCTATTTTGTCTTTTCCCCGTTTGTCACTTTGTTGGCATAACCTCAATTCTTGTGTTCAGGGTTGGTTTTTGACTTCACATATCTTCATTCTAAGTGGTTTCCACAAAATACGTATTTTTATTTTTGTAAGAAAGTACTCTGGTTGATCCCGGTGTCCATAGGGGTATGGATGCATAATTTTTCAGAATCTTTTTCTTTTCTTGGGGTGTTTTTTGTAAATATCTTCTGAAGATATTTTATTTCAGGGGTTTTTAAGAAAATATTTTTGGAAGATATTTTCATTCTGGGGCATTAGTGCAGTTTTCACTTTTTGGAGGGACCATTGTGCAATTAACGAAAGTTATTGCAAAAATACCTCATCTGGAGCCTGGATCCTCGTACGAGATTCATTTTCACATTTCGTTGAATTGTGTACTCTTAGAATTCCATTCTAGTCGTTTTTCTTCAGTTTCAGAGTTTCTGACCCCAATTGCCGCCAAACTTGTTCGGGGCATATCTCTCTGTTCGAGACTCAGTTTTTGACGCGGTTTCTTCCGTTGTTCATATTTTCTCATTTGAATCTTTTTCATTCATAGAGTTTCACCGTTTGAGTGCGTCTGCTCAAAATCCACTTTTCTGGACCCGACAAGGCCCTTTCGGGGCACTTTTTGAGATTTTCTATAAATAGGGGACTTAAAGAAGAAAAGTCAGATTTTGATCATCTTCCACCCCCTCTTGACCGATAGCCATGGGAGCTCCTTGGGCTGCCACCTTTTCTTCTTCTCCTTCACGTTTATTGTTCCCCTCGATGAGCTCTACCTTTCCCCCTTATTATAATCCATTTCTGACCATTTCTTAAGTTCAGGTTTGAAGTCAAGTTGTAATTTTCATGGGGCTTCCTTCGGATTCTTACTCATCGTGTTGTCCCCGACAAAACCCTTCGGTATCGTCGGATTAGGAGCACTTTTATTTTAGTAGGCTTTTGAGATTTTTTTCTCAAATTGAGGTAGGGGATGTTTTAGAACTTTATATGTGTTGTATAGAGTGTTTTTCATGATTATACAACTTGTATGCATGCTTTTTTTTAAGTCCTAGAATTTATTTTAATTAATTTTTGTGGTTAGAATTTAATTCTCATGATGATGTATAACTTCGAATTAAATTGTGGCATGCTAGAAAGTTTGGATTTAATATATTTGTTAACATATATTAAATTAAAATTAATTGAATAAGAATTGCACTTTTTATTTAATATTTTTCTTTTGTGAAAGATTAATTCCCTTGGTTATATCTTACATGAAATGAACTTGTAATATGCTTTTAAATTAAGTCTTGGCATGTTCCTTAACATACTCTAATTTGAGAGCATTTGGATAAGTACAAAAATCTAGAGATTTTAATTAAAATGATTAATTAAATTCCATTTAATGGTTCAATTGGCCTAATTAAGTTTTTAACTTGATATTTGTGATGACTAGGGCTTATATACTAGCATATATTAATTTGGGACCATTTGATGTTGTTTAGAATTTAGGGATTTAATTATCGTGTTTTAATTAAATTTCATCATATTGATCCAATAACCTAAGTAAGCTTTTGATTTAATTCATGTAATGAATAAGTTATGTTATTTAACATGTGTTAATTAGGGTTCATGTGATTGAGATATGAAACTTAGAGAAATTAATTAGGTTATATAATTAATTTCTGTTTCTATTGCATTATTGATTAAATCATGTGTTAAACATTGACATTATGTTTGAAGCATGATTTTAGACTTGTAATGGATTTATGCGATTATGTTTCAATATTGAATTATATTGTTATAGCGTATAACGAATCGCACACTGGAGATTCAACATGTGATATTATTATAGCGTGTAACGAATCACGCTCTGAAGATTCGACATTGTCATCCTATAGTAGTTGTGGATTTAGAGCATTTATTGTGTGGTTTCAACCTATTTATGCATGGAATGTAGTTTCGTGCTGTATATATATTTTTTGTATATAAGTTGTTAACTCATTTATTTTGGAGTCACTTGGGACATGGTTACTATAACATGGCTAGAGTTTGGCTCTAGTGCGGGAGGTATGAGTTCTCCCCGTCGAGATAGTGCGCACTAGGGGTGGTATTACCAGCGGGTTAGTGCCCGTAATAGCCTTTGAGCTCTCGGCAGAATTCCGAGCTTAGATGTCCAAGTATTCTACTATGTGATTTCGCACTTTTAGATTTCTAATTGATAACCTAGAGAATCTATGTCTTGATGTGTGGTATTAGAAATTCTAATTATACTAAATTGCTATCTTTAGTTGATTTCACACTTTTAGATTTCAAGTTGATAACTTTGAGAATCTATATCTTGTTGCCTTGTATAGCATGCTTCTATGTTGGTTAAATTGCATAGATATTGTGATTCATGCTTTACTATTCAAACATGACTTAGGAATGATCCTATAGGTTCATTTGGAACATAGACGTTAGGTGGCATAACCCACTTTGGTTGTTCTTGCATCTTAGATTTCATGTTGATGACTTTGAGAGTCTATATTTTGTCGCTTTGTATAACATGCTCCTATGTTATTTGAATTGCATGAATGATGTGTTTTATACTAGAAATGATCTTAGGCAGCTTAGGATGCTCCCTGAGTCTCACATTTGACATAGACGCTAGGTTGAATGAACCACGATGTTTAAATCATGTAAACATGTAAAACGTTAGGTCGATGCATGCTCATTTCCTACGAGTAATTTTATGTTGCTCACCCCAAAGTTACTGGGGCATATTTCAGGTACAGGATATAAGATTGGAGATTTGCATTTGCTTTGGGTGAATTGCAGAATTGAAGTTTCTTTAGAAGCATTCTTGTTCACATGCAAGTGTTAGCATGTTTAAGTTTTGCCTATAAAATATAATTTTCCTAACTTGGACGTTTGACAAGTCAAATGTTGTAAATGAATTGTAATAAGGCCATAGGCCATTTTAGCATATCTAAAATGTTATTTTACACTTGCATGTATGTTCACATTATCACACACTTTCATATAATACTATTTGATCATGCCTTGGGGGATTCGAAGTCTTCATAATTGAAGTGATTCAGACAAGCTTCTAAAGGATCCTTAGATAAAATAGTTAGGAGTGATTCCTCAACCAACTCATCAATAACATCAAAGAAGAAGCATTCACTATCATCGTGGGGATAATGAATAGCATTGAAGATGTTCAGCTTGACTTTTATATTTCCAAAAGATAAATCCATGGCTCCAGTCCTACAGTTAATGCAAGCATTTGCTGTAGCTAGAAAAGGACACCCAAGAATAATTGGAATGTACTTTTTGGAATTGTGGATTGGTTATGTATCAAGAACTAAGAAATCGACCAAAAAAAAGAACTTATCCACTTTTATGATACATCTGTAACAATACCTCGTGGTTGTCTGACAGAACGGTCAACAAGCTGTAGAAAAACCAACGTAGGTTTTAACTCTCCTAGACCTAGCTTCTCATAAACTAAGTAAGGAATAAGATTAACACTTGCTCCAAAATCAAGAAGTGCTCGCTTTATCACATTGTTTCCAACGATGCAAGAAATTGTAAGAGCAACAGGATCTTTAACCTTTAGAGGAGTGTTGTACTTTAGAATAGCACTGACTAACTCGGTGAGACAAATTTTCTTACGAACTTGGCTTTTGGATTTTCTCTTGAGAGTGCATAAGTCCTTTAAAATTTTGGAGTAAGCTAGAATTTTCTTTATAGCATCAAGCAGAGAAAGATTGATGACCTCCATCATATCTTGAATTTTTTCCCCTTGTTTACCAAAGTGGGAGGGTTCCTTGAGACGTTCAGGATAAGGCGTTTTTGGGTCGTAAGCTATCTTAGGATTAGGAGCAGATGAAGAAGTGACTTCACCTTCAACTCCTGTGGTAGATTATAGAATAGAACTTGAGGAAACATCCTTAGAATGTGGATTATGAATTATAGGAACAATGGGAACCCTAAGCCTCTCTTTTTCTTCCTTTCCTTTTTTAACTTGATTATCAACCACTCTACCACTCCTCAATGTAGTAATAGCCTGAACTTGCTCATGATGAATACCTCAGGAATTGGTTTTATCAATCATGTAAGTCTGCCCTTTTGGGTTGGCTACTGGCTGACTAGGCAGCTTTCCATCCTCCCTTCGAGATAAAGTACTTGCTATTTGCCCAACTTATGCCTCTATCTTTGCTATGGCTTATGAATAAGAATTAAGAAGTTGGGTATCGGCTTTAAGATCAACAAGAGCATTGAGTACTTGATCTTCAAAAGCAAAATTTCTAGAAGGAGGTGGAAGATTAGGAGTTTGAGTGGGTTGATTCCTGAACTGAGGTAGACGATAGATACCAGATTAATTGAAAGAATTATATTGTGGCATAGGATTGGATAAATTTTGATATTGTCCCTGTGAGTGAGAAAGAGTGGTTCCTTGACTTTGATTACGCCATGATAGATTTAGATGATTTCTCCAGCCAGAATTATATATCTAAGCATATGGATTGTAAGCTGGTCTAGAGAATGCAGCATTCACTTGCTCCTGTGGGATCTCAGATGATTGTCCCATCATAGGGCAAGCGTCAGTAAAATAGGAAGGATTAGCATAGATTGAACAAACTTCCTTTGGCAAGGCAGTTTGTAGATTAGCAATAGGAGCAAAGCCAGATGATAAGATTTGATCAAAACTAAGGTTCAAGGCTTCTATTTGAGCTGCTAACTCACTAGATTTGTCTACCTCATAGAGTTTTTCAACTTTATGCATTCCAGGTGAAGACCTAGACCTAGAGGAAGACACATGCTGCATTGAATTTTCACTTAGGGCCTCAAACAGTTCCCAAGCGTCAACCAGACTCTTACACAGAAAGGCTCCATTACTAGATGCATCAACCATGTTTCTATAAGAATCAGAGAGACTATCATAGAAAATCTGTATTTAGTGCCATTGAGCAATATCATGGTGTGGATACTTTCTTAGAAGATCATTATATCTTTCTCATGCATCATGGGACTGTTCTCCCAGGATTTGGGAAAATGCCATGATTTTTCTTCTCATTTAACAGGTTTGACCCACTGTGTAGTACTTTTTCAAGAATTTTTGTTACAACATATCCCATATAGATATGGAATTTGGTGGAAGGGACTGCAACCAAGTTCTTGCCTTGTCCTTGAGAGAGAATTAGAAAAGTCGCATCCTGAATGAATCATTGGTAAGAGTGGTCAACTTGGTAGTCGAACACAATTCCAAAAATACATCCAAGTGCGTATAAGGATTCTCTGTTGCAAACCCATGGAAGGTAGGAAGCATTTGGATCATAGCAGGCTTCATCTCAAAATGGGTTGCATCAGCATCCAGAAATACAAAGCACGAACGGGAAGTATATATAGTAGGAATAAAATGATCCCTCAATTGCGGTTGTGAAGGAACAGGTGGCACCTGTTCTCCATTACCATTACCATTGCCATTGCCATTACCCGGTGCATCACGATTATCATCTATGTTATCAGAGGAACTTCATATTGTATTCAAATATTTTTTAAGTTTTCTTAACTAACTAAAAGTTCTCTCTATTTCAAGATCATGCACTAAAGGTTTTGATCGAGTATGATGAGTTAACATGCACTAATTCCTCAAATCCTAAAAAGTGACAAAAATAAAAAAAAAAATCAAGTAAAAGAAAACAGCAAAAACTCATAGAAGGTTTAATAAACCGAAGCTTTCTATCCCTTAAGTGTCTTTGTTCCCACTACTAATTTCCTGTACCTAAAAAGAAAAAGAATTAAGGTGAGATATCAGAAAGTCCGAAGACTGGTAAACTAAAATAAAACTAATTAAAAATTAAACTAAATAACAAATCTCCCCAGCAACGGTGCCAAAAATTGTTGCGTTATTACTTTGCCAATTTATAAAATAACCACTCGCAATAGTACGAATCTTTGTAGGATAGCACAATAGAGAGGGTGTCGAACCCACAAGGAGATGAGTATTTATGTTCTATTTTTAATTAATTCCTATTGGTTCATAGGTAACTGGTTGAATTGTTTGATTGGTTGTCAAGATTAAAAACTAAACTTAAACTGAAATTAAACTAGAGTAATTAGAGAGAGAAAGGTCTTAGGGCTTTGACTTCACCACAACCTTCATATTATAGTTAACTATTTTAACTCTGGGATTTTACAAATTATATTTTAAATGAATTAAACTCAATAACATTCGTTCAATTCGGGTTTTAAAGAAAGATATTTTATAAAATTTAGTTAACTATAACATATTTGTGATTAGCATGGACTATCCACCTACCTACTCTAATTACTTTAATTACTTTGTAAATAATCCATCTTTCCTAAGCATAGACTATGAAAGCATTCTTTTATAAAAAATATTAGAACACCATTACATGACCTCTATTCGTATGTCCGATAGGGCTCCACCAGATACCGTCCAATAAGAATAGGTTGAGAATAGAAAGTAAACAGTTATATCCAAGACAAGGTAATAACAATTTGAAAACTATTTTAAACATTAAATCCAATTGAGTTGTCTCAATTGCTCATAATCATGTAATCAAAAACATAATATATATTAAAATATCCCAGAGTTAAGAACAATCAAACCATAGTACTAGATTGGGTTACATCAGTGCCCTAAGAGAGGAATTAGCTACTTATGACGATGCCGAATATCATCTGTGTGGTAGTCTCTTCATCGTCACAGACGGCACTTCTCTTCTAAGGATCTTCACCTTCTAAGGTTATGGAAACCCTAAAAACAGCCACCACAGTATCAGCCTTCTGAATAATACCAGAAAAAGAAACTTCTTCTATCAAGGCCTATACCTTTTTTTATAGAAGAAAATAAAGGTTTGGTGGGCTTTTAGGTCTTCTGGCCCATTTGGAATGAGATACGACTTGTAAAGAGAAAAATCCCGTAACTTAAATCTAATCTATCATGGAAGGCTTATACTTTAGGAAGTAGAGCTCAAGCTTTAAGGTTCAGGCTCAAGCTTTGGGACCAAGGCTCGAACTTCTTTGAGTTGTTGCTCGAGCTTCAAGAAGTAGTGCTCGATCTTCACTTTGACACTTAGCCAAATTTCTTCAACTATTTTTTGAAACATCTTTTTCTTCAACACTTAGAATATTCCTGGGCTTCATCTCTTTTAACATTGCTCGATCCAAGCTTCATGGGCTCGACCACTAGGTACCAGGCTCAAGCTTTAGGTACTCAAGGCTCAAGCTTTGAATAATGGAGCTCGATCCTTGAGGTCTGGCACGAGGTCCCTGGGAGCTTGGTTTTTCATAAATCAACTATTCAAATTCCGATGCCTTGTGCTCGAGCTTGAGGGTTAAGGCTCGAGCACCCTGAGTTAAGGCTCGAGCAACCTGTGGTAAGGCTCGAGCTCTGGAGGTGCAAGGCTCGAGCTTCAATGCCTTGTTGATTTTTTTTTTTTTTTTTACTTGCAGGGCTCGAGCCTCAAGACTTGGGCTCGAGCTTTGGATCTTGAATCCTTCCAAACTTTACTATAGAAGCTCTCGGCTTGCTCTTAATGACCAACAACCACTCTGTAAGCTTCGATATCAGTCTTTTCATCATAAAGTCCCGATTTTAATCGTTTATCTGGGAAAGTACCTATGAACACACATTAAACATAAATCAGTCTAACAATGGATAGAAGTATCACTTTAGGCCTTAACATACGTATATTTAGGGGCTCAAATATGCAATATTCAGCGCTCATCAGTATACTCTTTCATTTTTCTTTTGTTCTCATTGCACATTGAGGACATTGTGCAGTTTAAGTTTGGGGGCGAGGGGGATAATGTGTGTTCTTTGCATTCAATTTAAGATTTTGAGCATGACTTGTGTATTTAAGGGATATTCTATGATTGGTCCATAACTAGCTATGATTTTGATCTTTTGAGGACTATATTACTTAGAATTTAAAAATTATTTGACTTGAGAGTCCAATACTCCTTGTATGCCTTGTGGATGCCATTTAGGAGTAAATTTTTTGAAAGATTGATATCTTGCTTGCACTTGTGGTCCACATCATCTTGATTTTGTGATTATATTGAGATTCACTCTAGAATTCTACACTAGTACAGGCGCACACTAGCATTCATTTATTGGGTACATGCTTTGTTGATTATTGATTTGGTTATATCCCAATTGAGCTAGTAGTGCATTGAAAGCTTTCATTCTTGACAAAGGTGGATAACAACCCCTTTTCACTAAGTAGCCGGGATTCTAGCCTCATCAAGCACTGAATTTCTCGCGCCGAAAGGTAGAGGGCCCAAACTCTAGGTTAATAATTGATATATATATATATATATATATATATATATATATATATATATATATATATAATAAAAATAAAAAAATAAAAAAAAAGGTATTGCAAAAGCAAATAAAAAAATGAGGGCTTCTCCCAAAAGGTGAGAAGTGGGAAATGATTAGATAGAGATTGTTTTGATTTGTAGCCTAGTTAATTTGAGATTGTAAGTCATTAGGGGTGTTTAAACACCTAATGCCCAAAAGCCATTCGGTTTGGGAGTCATTTACCTAATACTCGACCTCATGGATCACTAGAAAGCTTCATAGATCAACACATTACACTATGATTCCATCTTTGATCCATAGGATTACAAAAAATAAAAAATAAAAATTTGAGTGAAAAGAATAAGCACACCTAGTTGAATAAAGCTTTAATAAAAGGTCCGTTCTTTGTCTTGATAATCGGTACTAGATTTGTGTGCTAGTTTGAGACCAGATGTGATCATTTCTTTAGTTGGCTTAGATAGCAACATATTTGATGCCGGTTCACTTAAAAAGGATTCTAGAGTTATTTTGATTTGCATGATCATTGTCTTGATGTGTGGAGGACCATATTTGCTTGCTTGATGTTAAAATTTTGGGAGATTGCTTAGAAATGGTTGAAAAATTACATACTTGAGGAAGTTTTCTCCCAATGCTTGTTTGGAATATTGGTGCCTCTTTAGTGAGAAAGAGCTTAATGTTTATGGGTATCATTTCTGGAAACCCTTACAAGACTTCACTCGTCCACTAGGGGTAACCTAGGGGTTTAAAAGGCTTGTTGCATATGTTAAATGCAATCGTATTTCCTACGAAAGTGGCATTATCCATTTATTGCTTTTTAGTTCATAGTTGTATAGTTATTTATTTCTTTATTTTCTTCGTAGTTCATTGCTAGGGACTAGCAATATTTAAGTTTGGGGGTGTGATAAGCGCTAAAAAGTGCGCATTTAAACCCCTTAAGCTTGAATGTTCTAGGACCTTATTCTATCTTATTTTCCCGTTTTAGGCTAATTTCATGTTATTTCCCTTTTTAAACACTTATCCCCAAAATAAGTCAATTCAACTGAATTAGAGCATTAAAAGAAGCAATCTCAAGCCTAGTGGAAGAAAGGAGCAAAGTGGAAGCAAAGTGGTGGAAAAAGCCTTCTATGATTGATCACACTATGATTGTTCCAACCCCGCCAAGATGAATCAAACCTTTTGTCTTTATCCTCAGAAAAATTTCCCTTTTGATCAATCCAACCTTTCCTTCAATCAATCGACCCCTTTTGATCTTATCCTCACCTACCACTTTTGTCATTTTTCCAAAAATATTTCAGCTTTGTCCTTATCTAAAAAGTATGCCGCCATAGTTTGATCGATCCGAGCAACCTTGTGATCGATCGAACTGCCTCAAATTGCGTGAAAAACAGAGTTCAAGCCAAATTAAAGGTGTGCTTGTGGTGTAATCATTTGGAGGTCCTAGTGTACGAGGTCTGACCATTAGGTGTGACATTTGAGCTACCTATATAAGTATTTTAGGCAATTTTTAGACAAAGAGGAGGCTAGAGGTTAGTTTTTAGAGAGAGAGAGAGAGACTTGGCTAGAGATTAGAGAGAGAAACATACAATTTGGGAAAGTTCTTCCACTTATCTAGGGTTTCTACCAAGAACACAAGAGGAGGAGGAGGAGGAGGATTTCTACCATGGAGATAGCCCTTGAGGGTTAAATGACAACATCAATGAGTGGCTAAACCATTCTCTTGGGGCTAAAGATAGCCTTAAGCATGCCTCTTAGACTTTGATGTTTTGTAATTAATGGGGATTTGTGTTGTAATTCTTGTCTTGACATCTTATATATATAAATCTTGTTTCTACAATGATTTATGTAGTTTAATACTTTCAATTAATCATTTAATTCTATCCATATGTCTATGTATGCTAGAATTAATGTTCATGTGTTTATTTCTAGATTTTGTGACATTGATGCATGTCTGTGTGTTAATATTATGAATTTAGTGATGGTCAAGGCATGGTACTTAAATAGATTACTCTTGTGGTTTGTTTAATGGTTCATACTTATTTCTTGATAGATTGTGCCACCTTCTTAGTTTAATTAGTTTAATTTTCATATCACTAGCTTAGTTGTAGTGTAATTGCCTTACTTTCTTAGATAGGTGGGCAATCCATTCTTGTTGTTTGATGTTCCATGCTTATGAATGCAAGTGGTATATTTCTCTAATTTAATGATTGTGCATTAATTATAGACTTATGGAAGGATTAATGGCTTAATTTGATATGTTGTGCTATTCACTGATTGACTAGACAATGTATGCTTACTTGGCCATCCACGCTTAATAATTCAATTAATGGCACACACTTTCATTTACAACACACAATCCCCCTAATTTATCAAATATTGAATGTCTAGGAAGATTATGCTTAGTGGTGAACTCTATAACCCAAGACTCCTCTCTCATATGATTTACACCTCATTTGTTTTAGTTGTTTTACATTGCATTTCTTTAGTTTAAAGTGTAGTCTAATTCAACCAACAAACCCTCTTTTAATCATTCAACCCACTAATCTAACGTTGATTCCAAAATACGCTACCTTTCCCTTGGGACGATCCCTACTTACTTTAACTACATTAATAGTTAGTAATGGTAATGGCATTCTATAAATTCAAACTTGGCCACACTTCACATTTCACACACCACTTTTATGATTTGGTCCAACGACACAACAATAGCGTGTAATGAATCGCACATTGAAGATTCGACATTGTGAAGGTCATTGTACACTTGAACTCTAGGACATGGTTTATGGGGATTCAACCTTACTTGTGCATGTAAATTGATTCCTAGACATTATTTGAGTTTGTATAAGTTTAGTCTAACTTATTGATTTTGTATAAGTTTTGAACTTTTGATTTTGGAAGGCTTGTAAGGAAAAGGAACAAGTGATGGCTAGAGTGTGGCTCTAGTACGGTGACAAGAGTCTCCTTAGTCATATGAAGTGCACCTAGGTAGTACCTTGTGGGAGTAATCGCCTAGAATCACTTATACATGGCGCACTAAGTAGTACCTTGTGGAGTAATAGCCCGGAATAACTTGCTTGGTTAGTAACCAAGTATTCCTAGTCCTTCCACTATTTGACTTAATTTCGCATTCATTTCCAAATAGCTAATTATGGATTACTTGTAGCTTGTGAATTGGTGCTTGCCTTGTGTATTTAGATCTCATTTAGTATACTTGAAACCGTATACTTGCTTCATGTATTTAGATCTCATTCAGCATACTTAAACCTGTATTCTTGTTTGTGTATAAGAACCTCCTTTAGTGTGCTTGAATTCGTATACTTATGCCTTGTGTGTTTGTTTTGTGGAGTCGGATTTCATTTTAGTATACTTGTGCCGTGTATACTTATTTTATGCTTACTTCGCTTAGCTTGGTATACTTGTGCTTGTATATTTGATTTACGAGTTTCTCTATATCATTAGTATACTTGTGTATGTATGCTTAGATATTGCATAACTTGTTTTAGTATAGTTTAGTATACTTGAAAATGTATGCTTATATGTCGTATAACATGTTTTAACATTGTTTAGCATACTTGAGCACGTATACTTATATGCCGTAGCTCATTTCAATTGCATTAGTAGTTTAGGATGATCCCTAAGTCTCACTTATGACATAGACATTAGGTAGTATGATCCTTTTGAATTGCTTCATGTAAATGTAATAACCTTGTAAAAAGTTAGGTCGATGCATGCTCATTCCCTACAAGTAACTTGTTTACTCACCCCAAAGTTATCGGGCTGTTTTCAGGTACAGATGCCTTGATTCAGGATGCACAACATCCCTAGGTCGTTTCGATGGATTGAAGTTCTTTTAAGTGTATTCTTGTTCACATGCAAGTGTTAGCATGCTTGAGTTTCACTTTTTAAGTGTATTGTATAGTTAGGCCAAAATGTCATTTTTGCCTTGGAACTTGTAATGTGTGCTAAAACACACTTTTTGACGTTCATTTAATGTATATGATGTGTGGCCAAGGGCCAAACTTCTTTTGAAATCACATAAATGTAATAAATGTATAATTTTGCCTTAAATGGAAATAATATGAAAACTATACGTTTTAACATGTCATTTTTGCACCAGAGTGTGCATTGGGTATGAAATTCATTATTTAGCATTCATTTAATATGTATGAGGTGTGGCCAAGGGCCAAACACCATTTTGTTTTAGATTTTACAATTGAGTTTCATAAATTGCATTTTTAGGCTAAAATAGGAAAATCCGAGCCTTTAAAGGTTCTTTTTCAAATTGTGTGGTTCAAAGTGTGCACGAGCACATTCACTAGGACTCATTCAATATGCATGAAGTGTGGCCAAAGGTCAAACAGTCTTTTGATTGCATTTAGATCCTGTTGTTACATTTTTTGCCTTTGAAGGGCATTTTTCCCGCATTGGGGTTTGGATAGGTCATATTTTGCATCGGCGGTATTTTTAAGCCGTGGTTCATTGTAGTATGTCCTAATAGGTAAGTTACATCTGCGTGCATGATTATTTCCTAGAAAAACCCTTTCCTTGGTGAAATGAGCCTCCTACGGACTCATTTTATAATTTTCTTGCATATTCTAGTTTAAGGGCATTTTGGGATTTTCTTTCAGGAAATAAATTCCGGTCTTGACTTTGTCACATAGAAAATGTGATTTTAGGGGGGCTTTCTTCACGGAATTTTTCCAAAAAATGTCATCTTGGTCTCGGAAATCCCAATCCCAAATTTTTCTTTTTTTTTCATTTTTTCCAATAAAATCTGTTGCAGCATGCTCTCGGCTCAAAGGAGCCGACTCGGTTCTTAAAGGAGCTGGCTCTTTCTTCAACTGAACTGACTCGGTTCACAAAGGAGTCGACTTGGTTCACCTGGGCATCATTTTCTTCATTTTGCAGGCTCTTGGTCTAAGGGAGCCGACTCAATTCTCAAAAGAGACGACTTAGTTCATTCTGGCATCATTTCCTTCATTTTTCATGCTCTTAGTCCAAAAGAGCCAACTTGGTTCTTAAAGGAGCCGACTAGGTTCATTTACGCCTCATTTTATTCATTTTTGGTGCTCTCGGCCTAAGGAAGCCAACTTAGTTGCCAACTGAGTCGACTCAGTCTACCTGCCATGATGACCTGTCTTTCAATGGTTATAACTTGCTCATTTTAGGTCCAAATTAGGTCATTCTTGAGTCTAACTTCAAGAGCTTGAAGTCATATTTCCAATGGAACCAACCACACACTGAAAATCCAACTGTTATGAGAGTTTTGATAGTTTTAGTGAGATAGGGTTGTGGTACCTCTTAATCGAAGGACGCCGTTTTGTCCTATTTTCATATCTTTGTTATCCAGACTCCAAATCAAGCGATTGTTGAGTCTAATTTCATTAATTTTTTGTTGTCTTTCCAATGGTATGCACGGTGGCACCTATTTCATTTTGGAATGACCATTTTTCCCTTGGTCTATTCTTTCAAGGGTTTTAAAACCCTAACTTCGGTCTTACTTCTGCTAAGTCATGAAACTCTTCGGAAGGCCATTCTTATGTCTTAGGGATGACGTACATCTCTAAAGACTTATTTTTGTTTTGCTTCCAAATTTTGGATCCGTTTCGGGTCATCACAGGATGCATTGGGTTTGTAAAATCCAGGGCCGTCACACTATATAAGGGAATTAACCATTTTTGGCAAAAAGGTTGGACAATTTGCAAGATTAGAATTAAAATTAGAATTAGCATATTTTGGGACACTCTCTCTATACATTCATACACTCTCTCTCTAGGATTTCAACCAATGAAGAAGAAGAAGAACCAAAGCTTAGAGATGGATTGTGAAGCTACCTTGATGACATCTACCTTCTCTATGAGTGGCCAGTTCTTCACTTGGGGCTTGGATGAGCCCTAAGCATATGTAATTAAACATTTGTCATTCAATTGAGCGCTTTAAAGCACGATTAATTACCAAAGGATACAACCAGTTGGAAGGTATTGATTTTACTGAAACCTTTAGTCCTGTTATTAAACCTACCACAATTCGTCTTGTTTTTTTCTTTTACTACTGTTTGTGGTTGGTCCATAAGACAACTTGACGTAAAAAAATACTTTCTTGTGAGGTGACCTTAGAGAAGTTGTCTATATAGAGCAACCACCCGGTTTTTTTTATCCTTGTTTTCCCACTCATGTGTGTCGCCTTCGTAAGGCTATTTATGGCCTAAAACAATCTCCCCGAGCTTAGTTTGATCGCTTTAGTTTGTTTCTTATTCGTATTGGTTTTACTTGTAGTTATGCTGACTCTTCCTTATTTATTTTTCGCTCTCATGGTAACCTCATCCTCTTGCTTGTGTATGCTGATGATATTATTATAACAAGTATCTCTTTTGTCTAGTCTTATTTCCCGTCTCAATTTTGAATTTTCCACGAAAGATTTAGGTCCTCCACATTATTTCTTAGGTATTGAAGTTGTTCCCTTCTCTGGCGGTATTTTCCTATCTCAGTTTAAATATGCTCGCGACATTCTTTCCAAAGCTTCCATGACTGGTTATAAACCTCTTGGAACCCCTCTTGCTCAAAAGCATAATCTTCACATGGTGGATGGCCCGGTGGTGGATGCTACCAATTATCATAGCTTAGTTGGTGCTCTACAATATCTGAC
Organism: Cornus florida; assembly: GCF_030987335.1. Lineage (NCBI taxonomy): Eukaryota > Viridiplantae > Streptophyta > Magnoliopsida > Cornales > Cornaceae > Cornus > Cornus florida. The sequence continues at coordinate 72,915,592 of NW_026775577.1, forward strand.
ATTAACTCGGCCCGATTTGAGACATGTTGTTTCCATGGTTTGCCATTTTATGCACCAACCTGGGGTCCCTCATTTTCAGGCTGTTAAGTGTATATATTACGCTATTTACAAGGCACATTGGATCATGGTATTCAGATTTTATCATACTCTTCCTTAAATCTTTATGGTTTTTCTGATGCTAATTGGGTGGGTTGTCCTAATACTCGTCGCTCCACCACTGGTTATTATATCTACTCGGGTGCTAATTGCATCTCTTGGGCTTCTAAGAAACAAGCTACAGTTTCTCGTTCTAGTGCCAAGGAAGAATACCGATCCATGGCAACCATTTCTACTGAAATCACTTGGATTTCTTATATCCTTCGAGAAACTGGACTTGGAATGTCCTCTCCTCCGGCCAGCACTTTTTTGTGATAACAATAATGCACTTCATATGATAGTGAATCCGGTATTTCATGCCCGTACCAAGCATATTGAACTAAACTATCATTTTGTTCGTGAAAAGGTTGCTAATGGTACCCTTGTTACATGTTATGTCCAATCTACCTCTCAAATTGCTGATATCTTCACTAAAGCCTTGTCTAAGGATGTCTTTCATGCTCTGCAGTCCATGCTTGGAGTCCTGCCACCGGCCCACCGCCACCCTCCAACTTGATGGGGAGTGATATGGATGATCACCAACGGTTACATTGCCAATCAACATTGTCTTGAGCTTAGCATTATTCTTGCAGCAAATATCTCTTGGTTTATGAATAGTTTCCCTAATTTATGGGTCTGTGATTGATTGCTTAATTTATGGGTGAGATTGTATTGAGATTGTGGCTTTGATCACTCAGATCCTATATAAGTAATACAAGTCAGAATACGCAAATTACATTTTCTATGATAGCCTTTTCCTCTCATTTTATTTTCTTCCTAAACCTAGAATTTCTTCACTAACACCACCATCAGGGATTAATTCTTCATTCAATAAGATAGAAGGAAAGAACAAACATCTTTGGTTCGGTAGCGATGATATAAGGAGAAAATATTATAGGATAGATGAGTCATCATTCCTCTTTACAAAATTTCATCTATCTAAATATGGACGACGAGAGAAGAGAAGATAACTAAAGCTTTTATAAGGGTTTTAAATTACAATATTATCTTTCATAAATGATAGAAAAACTCTAAATATGAATATAATGGTCACAATAATTTAAATCATTTCCCTTCTCTCATAACGAATAAAGTAAGTTATTGTCAACTTTTTTCTTTTCTTCCATCTAATGATACACAATTTATTCTTTAGGATGTCTCAACCATCAATTATTCTCTTCATTCCATTCAAATTTTTTTTTTTTTTTTTTACCCAATGAAAATCTCAATTTTTATTTCATTATCAATTAAATTAAATTGAATCATGGGCTCCACAAAACCATGTAGTCCGATTGCAATCTAACCAACCCCAACACAACGGTTTAGAATCTCCACATGGTTCGTATTTAAAGCAACATTATCTACATTATCTGCTAGAACCTAGATCTACAAAATCTCTGCTAATATAAAAAAATAATAATAATAATTATAAATAAAAAATAAAAAATAAAAAAAAGTTAATGTGTGGTGAATAAAAGTTCTTGAGAGGGATTAAGGTTGATTTGAGTCTATCCGTCCACAACTTTGATGGCTCAAAACCTATTTGTACTACATTTAAAATACTTTATATTGACACTTGAGAGCAATAAATGATATGATAATATCCTCAAAAAGTTGCCTCAGACAATTAGTGGTGATACGTATGTTTTTCTTTTATTTAATACTTCCACTATTAATATTCATATAATAGAAGATATAAATGCCTTTGTTTTTTTGATCCAATTGCAATACAAATACTAGAAACCTTATCTTCTTTTGGGCTGGACTACCACTTGCTGATTTTATTGCTCTGTGGACCCGCATTGAGAAAAAGACTGGAAAATGGGGCTCTCTTCTCTTTATGGAGACTAATTAAACAATGTGGGGCACATGCTTTTCCCTTGATGTAAATTTTTGTATTAGTGTGAACCATTTGATAGATCACAGTAAAAACACATCCTCAGACACACAATCACACAATCATACATACAATCATACATACGCGCGCGCGCATTGAGAAAAAGACTGGAAAATGGGGCTCTCTTCTCTTTATGGAGACTAATTAAACAATGTGGGGCACGTGCTTTTCCCACATCCTCAGACACACACAATCACACAATCATACATACAATCATACATACGCGCGCGCGCATTGAGAAAAAGACTGGAAAATGGGGCTGTCTTCTCTTTATGGAGACTAATTAAACAATGTGGGGCACGTGCTTTTCCCTTGATGTAAATTTTTGTATTGGTGTGACCCATTTGATAGATCACAGTTAAAACACATCCTCAGACACGCACAATCACACAATCATACATACAGCCGCGGCGGGGTAAATACACATTTATTTAGGAATAGCAATTTGTGTTGATGACCTATTTAATAATCGTGTTAAAAATTTTAAATATTAACATAACTTATTTATTAAATGAGTAAACATGTTAATTCGTTTAATGACCTGTTTATCAAAGCGAGACCTTTAATATTTAATTAAATAATAAATAATAGAAAAAATTTGTCACAATTAACTTGAATATTTAAAATAAAAAGAAAAATCATAAGGCGTAGATAAGATTTATGTTGAAATGACTTAACTATTCATAATAATTGGATTTAAATAGATAACATATTACATATGTCATATTCACAATTATAACATGTTGAGTTAAACAGGTCATTAACGGGTTACACAAGTTGAACCCCTTAACCCTAATTCGACACGATTAAATAAATGGATTAATCGTGTTAACCCGTTTATAATCCGAACCTATTTAAAATCAACCAAAATCCTCTAATTTCGTGTCGTATTCATATCGTGTTAGTGAGTCGTACCATAATTTGTCACCCCTATATTTATTATATAATTCGAATACTCAATCTCCTCATGAGATATGAGAGCTTCTGTCATCTAAATTAGTATCCATTAATTATTCACTCCGAATATTAATACGGCTAAATATCATTGTTATCATTGTTCCAAGTATAAATTACTTTGCAACAAGAATTTGGCACAAAAATTACAGACAGAAAGATGTGCTAGTGTGTCTTTCAGAAAATTAAAAAAGGATACACTAACTCAAATATACTACAATTTTTTAATGGAATTTTTTACTTGGAACTTCTATTTGTATAGCATTACCCAGTTTAATAATGTAAACTTTGACACTTGCTGTCGAGTAATAATTTGATATTGAAGCATAGAATTAACTATACATAATTTCCCCATGAATAGGGACAAGTACCACTGACTCTCAAAGAAGTTGCATAAAGTGAAAAAAAAATATTAAAAATTATATAAGATATTAGATTATAACAAATGGCTGAATTTTATAGCTCAGGCTATGTTGCATTGGTTGTTTGGAAAGGATATGAAAGTTCTATACTAAACTTGTTCATTTATTCTGTATTCTATTAATTTTTTATTCACATGCATGGACATGAATTGACCATAATTTTTTTTAAATTGTCTTTATTTTCTTGATCTACACAAAAGTTTAAAACTAATCATGTCAAATCTATGAGTGCATGTTAGAATTCATATCAAATCCATGGCGCGTGGGGTTTGTTTAAATAGTGAAGCTTAGAACTTAATGTTTCGTGATACATTAAATCGTAAGACTGGATTATTTCAAGTGTGATTAATTTATTAGGACCAACAGATATATTCTGAATTTTATCCGATTTATGTAAAGAGATAACTTTACATGACTTTCGCTGGCTACTCGAGGCAAACCTTCAGAAAAATCCTTTAAAAGAGCAATAAAGTGCGAAGAAAGTAGTGGCCTTTCAACTATAATAATATCACATTATTCATGACTTGGAAAGTGGCTCTCAATTACCATACTGCTGCTTTAGCATGATATCTAGTATCTACAAATTGGAGCGTGTCCCATCTACTTTCAAGACGGGTGGGAGCTAGCAATTGCATTCTCTACGACACTATGTTGCATATGCATTGCTCGTTTGAAAACGGTATAGAAGTTTTTATTCATATTGCATGGATATGAATTGAACATAAAATTTTTAAAATTATCTTTATTTTCTTGATTTTTTAAAAAATTGTCTTTATTTTCTTCATCTATCACAAAAGTTTAAAATTAATCATATCAAATCTACGAGTACATGCTAGAATTTATATTAAATCTATGACCAGTGGGATTGGCATAAATGGGGAAGTTTGAGACTTAGTGCTTCATGAAGCATTAAATCTCAAATTTGAATTTTCACGAGTGAGATCAATTTATTAGAGATCACGATCGCGGATATAGTTCGAGTTTTGCACGAATCCCATCTCGACAATCAAAAAAAAAAATTTCAAATGAAAATAAATGATTGAAATCCTTTGAAGGTCAATAAAGTGGAAAGAAAGTAGTGGCCTTTCAAGTATAATTATGGCATGATTCATGTTCTTGGAAAGTGATTCTCAATTCCCTGATTTAAGAGAAATTACTATTAATTGCAGACCCTTGTATTGAAAAAATAATTTTACAAAAGTGTATTAATAAATTATAAATTTTTATTATCAGAAAATTTTTATTGAATTAACTTACTAAATATCAAATAGAATATGACCATTTAATAATTTCCCCAGCTTTAGCATGATATGTACAAATTGGAGTGTGTCCCACCTTCTACTTTCAAGATGGGGTGGGAGCTGGCAATTGCCTTCTGTCGTGCATAACGACAAGACTATTCGCATTTATATAACTTTAGGTTGGAAGCTACTTTCTAAAAAATGAGTATAATTCTCAACAGTCTACAAGGATTGTTTTGGCAGTTAATATATATATATATATATATTTCCTCTCGCATTTACGGTCAATTAATGCTCGTCACCGACTATTTTTGCTTTGTTAGTGTTGCATCCTAAGATTTTTTGATCACAAACTTTGCACAGTGCTTACTTGGAAGCTTACACTCGCAAGCTTTGTCTATCATCACAGCCATCCAGAACCTTGAAGATGATTATTGACTTTGTATATCATCACAGCCATCCAGAACCTTGAAGATGATTGTTGACTTTGGATTAAACGGTGTAGTTGTCCATTTGCAGAGACCATTGCCAATGAGTACGTGCAACTTACCTAGTTCATTATGTGACCCCACGAAGATGCAAGAGATTCACTCATCTTTCTCTCTCTAGAATTCTTACACTTCAACAAAATAAAAATTCCAAAAAATCATCCTCCCCTTTCTCTACTCGTAATGATCTATTTATAGACCATTACAAATACTTTAACCAACTTATTACATAGGGCTCCTAAACAAGGGCTTTCTTCCCTTTTGGGCCTGACTTTCAGTATTGCGTTATGGGTTGGGTTCAACTGTTTGGTCCGATCCTTCCTTCGTGGGTGTTGGGCTTATTACGCTACCCTTTTTGCTTGGGCTCGGACCTACCATCCAACCTGATCATTCACTTGCAGGTCGAGTCTGGTCCAATCCGTCTTTGATATCCTCAATTGCCCCCATAATTACCTCCTAATAAATAAGGGGGTAATTATTATTCGGCGGCCAATCATGACATAGACGGCTCAAGAAGACCTCTTGGGAAAATGGACGGTCGGATCTAAAACCGACGCTTCGAGATTCCAAAGAAACTCCTCGTTTTCCTAGCGCTTCGACCTTTGGGCCCACTCCGTCCTTATAAGTATCAGAGACGTTCCCTCAAACCTTTTTTATTGTCTTTATCTTGCATCGCTGTTAGCCAGATCTTCGTTTGCCCCTTTTTCTTTTAGTCAAATCAAATCAAACCAAATCTCCTCCGACGAACCTCTGCGAAAGCTCCTTTTTCCAGCAATCTTATAGTAATCTACGTTTTCTCCTTCTGAGGTTAGTTTCGTTTGCCTTTTTCTTTTGGAAGATCACTTTTTCTCCCTTAAAATCCTCATTCATATTCACCATGCCTGTAGATCTAGATGTTCTTCGCATGAAACTTCATCTCCCTGTCGATTTAGAAATTAGAAACTGCCCTAAAGATGTGAATATCAAGACTAGTGCTGGCCTTCTTCTCGGCGAAGTCTTGTTTACCCATCTTCAGTTAAATATCATTAGGTTCCATTTGCATCCTTTCTTTAACTATGTTCTCAACAGACTAGGGATCTCCCCTCTGCAAGTTAATCCAAATTTTTTTAGGATCCTATCCGTTCTGCTACTACTGACTCATGACAGAGGTCTGGATCTTGATATCATAGATCTTCTTCTCTGTTACAAGGTTAGTAAGATCCGACTTGAGGAACCATTCTACCACCTCTACGTGATTGAAAAGATGTCCATATGTAAAGACACAATCAAGTCTGAAAAGGGTTGGAGAAACAACATAGTAGGGGTTAGGGGGGCCTGGTCTTCTGCAGCTGCAGAGGGTTATCCAATCCCGAGCGCCTTTGGCGTGTGTTCTATCTCTTCATATAAGAAATTCAAAACACATAAGAACGATTGTCCCTGCGAAATTTGTATTCCTCGCTTTTGTACTTTCTTGTGCCGTTCCTTAGGCATTCCTTGTGATGACTTGAGCTACAGTGTTTGCAGGGATAGGGATAATTACTTGAAGAAGTACGTTCTGAACGACGTTCCTTCTTGCTCAGACCTCCTTACCTCAGACAACCTTCTCGCAATTTCAACCCTCAGCAACGCAATGAGCCAACTCTAGATTCCTTCCTTTGGCAGGAGGAAGAACCCTTCCCGAGTCACTGTTGCTGCTGCTGCGGCAACCTCTTCTCCTGCCTCGGCTTCTTCTTCGGCAACTATTTTTGACACAATTCCGAACGTAGTGGCTGCTGATCCTGCCGTTAGTGTTCATTCTACCAATCCGAATGCATCTCCTCAGGTCAATACTACTTCTGTTATTACTGCGGGTGCTCAGGATAAAGAGCGAGGCAAAAGGCCTCATCCCGATAGTGCAGTCAACCTTGATGATGCATCTCTTACAAGGAGGATCCGAATCTCTGGGCCGGGTACACTCTTGCATCGCCCAGTCAGTTCTCCTGCCCCCTCTGGGCCTGTTACAGCTGCTGCTTCTGCTTCAGCTTCTGCCTCTGCAACAGCACCATGGACTCCTCGATTCGCCCGAACGGATGGGACATTCTTGAAGCCGAACGAGACCATATTCAAGGATGGTCAGACTGCTATGGCATATTATAAGAACATGTGGACTCCCAAGGACATTGAAACAGCCAAAGGTCTATCTCAGAAGAAGGTGTTCAGCCACTTTCCCTTATCTGCCATGGAGGTAATTTTTATCTCCCAATCAGCAAATCTTGACATAATCTTTATGCTTAACCTCTTCTGACCATGCGATCGGTTTAACCAGTGTTCATGCATATCTCTGCAGACCCTGTTCGGTATGATGGCCATGCAGAAGCAGGTGGAAATAGGGAACGCCAAGGCTCGAAAGTTCTCTGATAGCCTCGAAGTGGCCCATAAAGAAAATAACATCCTCGCCACCAAAAACACGGAACTGTTTGTCCAGCTTGGCAAAATTGAAAAAGAGAGAGACGCTCTGAAAAGGGAAACCAATTCTCTTCAGGATGAAAGGGATGCCCTTCAACTTGAGAGGAGCGTTTGGCAGACCGAGCGCAATTCGCTCAAGGATGAAAAAGTAGAACTCCAATGCCTTCTGGTTGACGAGCAGTCCGCTTGGATGGCCTTCGAGAAGAGAGCCCTGGATGAGCGTGATGCTCTGCTCAACACCATCAGCAAGGTGAATGGTGGCATGCTGACTCTTCACGCTCGGTTTTCAAGGGTTGGGGCTCTCAGGTATGCTCAGGGGTACCGAGAGGGTTTTTTCGACCATGTTCTTGCCGACGGACAGACCGGTTCCACTCCAGACGAAGTTGATAAGGATCTAGAAATTGATCCTCCAGGAGTCTATGTTGATCCTGACTCCACTCCTGCTGAACACATTTTTTATGAGTGTCAGGAGATTGCTTCCTCCAGGGTTACTCCAGCCCTCTCTGTCGTTCAGCCTCTGGATGTTCTTCCTCTATCCACTATAGTCCCTTCCTCAACTGCTACTGAGATTTGGCCCCAACAGAACGATTCAGTTGTCAATCTTGACTCCCCACCTCATGAAGATGGGGCGACCAATGAGAGTGAAGAGGCGAGTCAACACAATCAGGAGGCTGACAGAACAGAGGCAGCTAGCTAGAACTCTTCTGATACTTTAATTTCTTACTTTTTTGTAGTCATGTCATCTGTATACTTTATCTTTTGTAACCTCAGAACATATCATGAATGAGATGACAAAAACATTGACTTTATCTGTGTATGGGTGGTAACAACCAGCTTCACATTTATCTACTTTGCTGAAATGTCTGGCGCTCGGCTCATAGTGCCAGCTGCCACTTACTTTTTGTTTTTGAGCAAGTGCTTGGCGTTCGGCTCATAGTGCCAGATGCCACTTACTTTTTGTTTTTGAGCAAGTGCTTGGCGTTCGGCTCATAGTGCCAGCTGCCACTTACTTTGCTTAAGTGCCTGGCGCTCGGCTAAAATGCCACTTGCCACTTAGCTTTTTATTTCTTAACAAGTGTTTGGCGTTCGGCTCATAGTGCCGGCTGCCACTTACTTTGCTTAAGTGCTTGGCGCTCGACTAGAATGCCACTTGCCACTTGGCTTTTTATTTCTTAGCAAGTGTTTGGCATTTGGCTCATAATGCCAGCTGCCACTTACTTTGCTTAAGTGCTTGGCTTTCGGCTAGAATGCCACTTGCCACTTGGCTTTTTTATTTCTTAGCAAATGTTTGCCGTTCGGCTCATAGTGCCAGCTGCCACTTACTTTGCTTAAGTGCTTGACGCTCGGCTAGAATGCCACTTGCCACTTGGCTTTTTATTTCTTAGCAAGTGTTTGGCATTCGGCTCATAGTGCCAGCTACCACTTACTTTGCTTAAGTGCTTGGCGCTCGGCTTGAATGCCACTTGGCATTTCTATTTTTACTTAATCAATCTCTTAAAGAGGAATATTATTTTTATAAATCTCAGAAACTTGTACATTCGCCTGTATTCAATTGAAAATAAACAAAATTCAACATTGAAACTCAACTTTTTATTGATAATACCTCTTTAGAGAAATAGCATTCCAAGGCTTGTTAACCAACCTTCCGGCCATGGTCTCTAGGGTATACGCCCCCTTTCCTATGACTTCTGCAATTCTGTATGGACCTTCCCATGGTGGCATCATCTTTTTGACTATCCCTACCTTCTTTTTTAGAACCAGATCAACTGGTGTAAAGTCTCTGTGCTTTACTTTTTTGTTATGGCTATTCGCAAGTGTCTGCTGGTAGGATGCGAGCTTTACTGCCGCTGCATCTTTCTTTTCCTCCAGCATATCAAGGTTAAACCTACACATACTGTCGTTATGCTCTCGGCTCCATGCCAAGCTTTGAACAGTCGAAACCAAGTGCTCGACCGGTATAACTGCCTCGGTACCATACGCCATGGCGAATGGGCTTTCTCTGGTCAATCGCCTTGGGGTCGTTCTGTAAGCCCATAGGACGTTCGGCAGTTCATCTAACCATTTTCCTTTCTTCTCTTCAAGCTTCTTCTTGATACAAACAAAGATTATTCTATTTGTGATTTCTGCCTATCTATTAGCCCAGGGGTGACTTACTGCCGCCAGCTTTTGATTAATTCCATATTCCTCCAACAACTTTCTTACTTGCTTGCTGTCAAGGTTGGTCCCATTAACCATGACGATTGACCTCGGAACACCAAACCGGCAAATAATATTACTCCAAATGAACCATCTCACATGAGTTTGAGTTACGCTCGGGTACGGCTCTACTTCCACCCACTTAGTAAAGTAATCTGTAGCCAGCAGCACATACTTGTTCTGAGCTCTTGCAGTTGGCAGAGGACCAACCACATCCATCCCCCATTGTGCGAAAGGCCATGGTGTGGCCATTACGTGCAAGTCCTCAGGTGGTTGGTGAATCAGTGGTCCGAACCTTTGGCACTTATCGCACCTTCTGGACAATTCTTCCGCATCTCGCGACATGTTCAGCCAGAAGTACCCTTGCGTCATTGCTTTGTGAGCTAAAGACCTTCTGTAAGACCCCTAGTTTTAAAAGGGTTATAATTGGAATTTTAATATTCCTTTTATTGTTTTCATTATTTATTTTATTTGTTTTTGGTATTTATGTGGTTAGGCTTTTCTGAATTAAATTAAGTGTTGGGTGAATTTAAATGGTTATACATTAAATTAATTTGTTAGTTGTTTTATTTTTCCTTGGTTTAATTGGTAATTGTGATATTTAAATTAATTGGATTTTTATTTTATTATTTGAATTGTTGGACCTATTTGTAATTATTTGAATTATTTGCGTTAATGATATTATTATTTGACTGAATGGATTTCTTGGTGATTATTGGTATTGGTTGCGTTAATTTCATTATTAGGTTTAAATTATTCTAATTAAGTTAAGTGAGTTTTTAGACGTCACCTAAGTGTAGCCGACATAGATTTTAAACGTAGGCTCTGTTTATGGGCCGACTAGTATTTAGATTAGGGCTCTGTTTTTAATCCTACAGGGAATAGGGTTTCAATTAAGTCTATATATATATATAGAGCAGTATGTCACCTTAGGGTTTTAGCAATCACAGACCTTATTTACGTTCAGAGTATTGAGAGAACAACAGAGAGGAACAGAGAGGGGTCGTGAGAAATAAACAGAGCTACTTTGGTGAGGGTTTGGCCGTGGCTTACAGGACGGACGTAGGAGAAGGGAAGATGGAGCAATAGGAGATTTAACAGTGAATGGGATCGCCGGAAAAACTTAGAACGACGGCAACAGAATTTTGAATCCAAAACTGTAAAGCAAGTTCTCTCCTTTCTCTCTCCCGTTGGCCTGTGTTCTGTGCATCCTAGATATCTCTAGGATTTTAATTGGATATTAAATGGATCTTACATGCTTTATATAGGTTAAATTAAGTAGTTATATGTGTTGAAATTAAATTGAAATTGTTCTGGAAAGTTTGGGTCAGTGGTTGATTTGTAAGCATGTTTGAATCGGTAATAGTTTATATATTTCTTTTGAATGCAAACTATTTTAAATAAATAACTGGAATGATGTAAGATGAAATTTAGACCCTTAGGTTCAGTTTTAATAAAGAACAGAGGAGGTGGAAGCGGCCGGAGATGGTGCAGAAGGCCGTAGAAGTGGCAGAAACGCAGACGGTTCTCAGAGATGGAGAAAGCCGGCTCCATGGAAGAGGGAGCCGGCTCCCCCCAAGAGTGGAGCCGCCTCTAGGGAAAGTGGAGCAGGCTCCACCCTTCTAGAGCCGGCTCCAATAAATATTGGAGCCTGCTCCATCATTTTTTGGAGCCTGCTCAACTAGTTTAAGAGCAGGCTCCCCTTTTATGCGTGAAATCTGATGGTTTGGGCATTGTTTGGAACTTTAAATTGTCGCAAGGACTGAAATAAAATTTTTAAGAGTAATTTCAAGGGGTTTTAAACTCTCTAATTGGGAAATTTGGTTTATAGAGCAATTAGAATAAACAGTATAAAAATAAGCAACTTTGCACGCTGCAAACGAATAGGAAGGACTAATTTGCTAAATCTTGTTTTAAAATTTTAACGGATTGTAGTGTAGACTCCAAAAATTATAATGGGTTGTTTTAGAGCCTAATATGCATAATTAGTGTCCTTGTGCTCATGGATTTAACCGTAGAGAAGTATACAACGGTGTAGGCTGCTAACGGATGAAGGGGGTTTAATTGCCTAAATTAGTTTTAGCAATTTAACGGAATATGTATATATTTATAAATCTTGTTGGGGTGGCATGCTAGGATCATTTAATTAACAAGTTTGATCTAGGCATATCCTGGATGTTAATTGTTGAAATACTAAATACTTTTCTGGAATGCATGGACTTAAGCTTGTAATCTTAATTGCGGTAATATTAAGCATTTCACTGCAATTACTTGGATTAGGGTTTGGACTTAAATTGCTGAACTAGTACTTAGGTTCTATCAATCTAATTGGATGTTGGCCTGGAATTAATTGAAGAACTAAATATATATTTTCTGTCAATTTCATGGATGAATGCTGGAATTTAACTTGACGAATTAGTAAACTTTGTCTCATTTGATTACATGGATGGATTCTGGATTTGTAGTTGATAACTTGTTTAAATTCTGTGTTTATCAACTATATGGATAATGTGGACTTTATTTGATGTACTGCTTATAATGTTGTATCATTTACGGATCATTTGCATATATGCACCGGTATGGGACGGTGACATACGGAGGGACGGATTAGATCAAAACGCTAATTCCAACCCATTCATACATACGGAATGGATTAACTAAAACAATTAAATCCTACATGGTTTCATGTCCGGTCAACTAAAACAGTTGAACGACATATTGGATGGTTGTTTATATTTTCTATTAATAGGAAGGATAGGGATTTAATTAAAACATTTAGATCCTAATTATATGTTGTGTTTTGGCGACGAATAGTTGACCGGCTCAACATTGTATTTGGATGGGATGTATATATGCTTAATTTATGTTAGTCTATGCGACTGAACAAGCTGAACGACTAGCTGGATTTCTTATGGTTGGATAGGATCGGACTTTATATATATAATTATGGTACCGCGATTTGAGCTTGAGTCTCATAGTCGATGGTTAGGGAGCGTATATGCAGTAGGATGCGTAGCTAGCTATGTTGGTTGAGGTATACCCTGTTAGGCTTAGGTAGTCATGCCCACTCACATGCGTATTGCATGTTACCTTCTATTCAGGTTGAGACCCTCAGCATAGTTAGTGAGAGTCCTGTAGTGTGAATATATATTTATCTATTACGGACTATATAGATATGATTGAGATGTCTAGGATGTATCTGCGTATCGGGTCTCTGTTTGGATTGTAGTTAGGATAGAACTTGTTCGTGGGCCTGACCCACTATTATTTTTCAGGTAATGGACGGTTCCAAGTCTTAGAGCTTGTTCGTGCTGAGCAGAGACGTCTACTCATTCTACCGACGATGTAAGAGGTTCTTCATGGTTTAGCAGTGGACTTCTTTTTAGTTGTTCGCTTTCTAGTATTGGCTTTTTATTAGGGGTCCACCAGATGGATTCTCAAGTTGTATTAGAAATGGAGAATTTGGATGTATCAGAATAATTCTTTATTAATTTAATTTTATTCTAAGGTTTCAGTATTTAGTTTATCATTCTAGTTTCTTTTTAGCAAATTTTTATTTATTCATGTTTCCTTAATTGTATTATGTGTTCGTTTATTGCTAATTTGTTTGATATCCTCGGGTAGTCGAGCGTGGGCCTAGCCAACCCGCATTCAGAAATCCAGGGGTATCACACCTTCCCCCTGAATGGTTTCCACATACGCCTTCATGAATAGCTCGCAATATCTGCCGAGCCTCTGTGGGGGTGACGCACTTTAAGTACGGCCCAAAAAAAGACCTTCGGTATAACTGGTTATGCACCATGGCGTATTTTGCAGCATTCGATTTGACTTTCCTAGCCTCATCTCACTGTTCAGGCAGAGTACCATCCCTGATGTAAGTTATGATCGGATCAATCCAACTTGGCTCATATGGAATAACATTCACTTGCCAAGGATCTAGGCCCAAAGGTTCTTCAAAAATGGATTGATGGTTTAATATTCCTACTGGAATCACTCTTGTCAATGTTTCTCCAGAACCCGAGGCACTACATGCTAGCCGGTCGGCATCTTCGTTATGCTCTCTCGGTATTTGAATGAATTCAATTTTTTCGAAGTATTTAGCTTCCCGCATAACAGCAGAATGATAGGCCTCCATTGTTTCATCTTTGGTTTCATACTCGTCATTCACCTGCCGAACCACTAACTCCGAGTCACTAAAGACAGTCAAATTCCTGACCTTCAACTCCTTGGCAAGCTTAAGTCCTGCCAGCAGTGCTTCATACTCTGCTTTATTGTTGGTGGCTCTGAATTCAAGCCGGAGCGCTTGACTCAAGGACATACCTTCTGGTGTCTGCAGTTTGATCCCAATGCCTGCCCCCCTCTGATTTGAGGATCCGTCGACGAAGAGTTTCCACAAGCAACCACGAAGGTCTTCCTCTATGTCTTCTGAATCACATTCTAGTAAAAAATCTGCCACTGCTTGCCCTTTGACTGCCGTTCTGGGTTCATATACTATGTCAAATGAGCTTAACTCTATGACCCACTGCGTCATTCTTCCTGAGAGGTCTGGCTTGTACAGGATTATTCTGATAGGGAAGGTGGTGTAATACCCCTAATTTTAAAAAGGATATTCCTGGTATTTAATGGTATTTAATTTATTATTTAAGTGCATTTTATTTGATTATGTGTCATTATTTTTTTTATTAGGTGCTTAATTGTTTTCTGTTGTGGTGATTTAATTTATTTAAATAATATTTATTTTTAGTTATTTGATTGGAATTACTTGTTAGTGTTTTAATTATTTAATTGGCATTAATGGTTTAAGTGTAATTGGTTTAGTTATTTGATTGGAATTACTTGTTAGTGTTTTAATTATTTAATTGGCATTAATGGTTTAAGTGTAATTGGTTTAATTATTCTATGTATGTCTTATTTTATGTGTGTCTTATTTGGTTTAATTGGGTTTACTAATTATTATTTTGTTCAATTAGATTATTTGTTAAGTATTTAATAGTGAATAGGGTAATTAGGTAAATACATCTAACTAGGGTTTTAATTACAGTATAAATTAGGGTTTTATATTATAGCCGTCGTAGGTTTCTACGTTAATTGGATGAGCCGGTTAGGATTGTAAGTTGGACTTAAATGAACCTAGGGTTTAGGAAAACTCTATAAGTATAAGGTAGACGTCTGTGTAGGGTTTTTTTTTTTAACAAAGCACACGTTTTGTGGAAGTGGAGAAGGAAAAACGCAGTTTTTCACATTCTGCCAAGGTTTGATCAAAGCTCCGATCCCGCTTCGTCCGTGATCCGATCGAGCTAAATTTTGGAGGAGAGGTTCACGACTTAGTGACGCACAATCTGAACGGTGGAGATTAGAGTTTGACCTCAGGAATAGTGATTCGTACTCATGAACAGTAACTGGGTCGCACAGGTTTTTTTTCCATTCTGCCCAGATTTCATCAAACATCCGATCCTGCTTCGTCCGTGGTCCGATCGAGCTGAAATTTGGAGGATAGGTTCATGACTCAGTGTCGCACAATCTGAACGGTGAAGATCAGATTTTGAGTTCAGGAATAGTATTTCGTACCCGTGAACAGTAACCGGGTTTTGGAACTCGCCGGGATTTTTTAAGAAGACGACGTTGAAACTTTGAACAAAAGTTTCTGAGGCAAGATTCTATCCTTACTCTTTCCCTTAGGCTTCATACTCTTTGCACTCTTAAATGATTCCAGTATTAATGAAGATTAAACCAAACTAAAATGATATCTGTTTTGCTATGAAACTAGTAGTTACAGTAGTGTTGTATGCTTGTTCAACCTAGACTAAGCATGTTTGTGGATGCATTGTGGTTCTGTGGTTCACGTTTTTCCTTACCACTGCTAGTATAAATTATTGGAAGGATGGGTCTAGATGATAGCTATCTTAACTTCTGTAATAGCAACTGTTGGAACTTAAATACTAGGAGGATTTGAGTTTAACACTAGATTGGTTTTGTGGAACACTATAATTTGAGCATGTCTACATACATACTGTGAATATTGTTTTGATGCTTACATTATCACAGTTAGTATCAACTGTGGAGGTTAGGATTTTGTGATACATACCCTACATATCTGTATGTCATTTGTAAGGTGTTAAATGGAAGTTTTAATTAATTCTGTCTTTATATCAGACTAAAGGGAACAACTTAAATTGGGCATGTATATGTTGTTGTTGTGACCCTGTTTATCAATGCTTATTTTATCACTGCTAACATTGAATGTTGGATGTTGGAATTTAGTTGATATATACTTGATTTATTGGTATTATTGACTACTGGAGGATTGGAAAGTAGGCACCGGTATGGGACGGTGGCATACTAAGGATGGGTTTGGTTTTTAAAACAATACCATTACCCACCTACTTGGAATAAGGATGGGATTAACTAAAAGTTAAGTCCCGTGGATTTGTATTGTCATGGCAACTACTTGTTGAGCGGTAATACCAGGGATTTTGGATGGATTTTATATATGTACTGTTATGGTGCCTCGGTATGAGCTTGAGCCTCAGGACCAATGGCTAGGGAGCGTATATGCATCGGGATGTGTAGCTGGCTACGATGGTTGGAGGTGTACCCTGTTTAGGTATAGGTACATATGCCCACTTCGTGTGCGTTTTAGCATGTTACCTCTATTCAGGTTGAGACCGGCCTGTAGTCCAGTGAGAGTCCTTTAGTGTGACTCTCTATATATTTACGGACTATTAGCTATTGTTGAATTATTTTGGATGGACATGCGTATCGGGCCTCTGTTTGGATTGTAGTAGTATAGAACTTGCGCGTGGGCCTGACCCACTTCTATTTTTCAGGTACACGAAAATTCCAGGCTTAGACGTGTTCGTGCTAAGCAGAGGTCTCTATTCACTCTTCCGACGATGTAGGGCTCTCTCTATAGTTTTATTTCTGGACGTTTATTACATTTGTTCTATCTTCTGTTTGGATGTTTAATAGGGGTCCACTAGAGATGGATTCCCAAGTTGTAAACTGATGGAGTTTTGGAGTTTGGGTTTGATGGATTTTAATAATTATAATATTTTGCGGATTCTATTTTTAGTTCCTTCCAGCTTTAATTTCATTTCTTAATTTATTTTGTATTCCTTCCAGCTTTAATTTCATTTCTTAATTTATTTTGTATTCCGTGTTCATTATAAAATATTAATTGTTTGATATTCCCTCGGGTTTGGGCCTGGGCTTGATCAACCCGTGTCTCGGATCCGAGGGGCATCTCAGGTGGTTAGAACGATGATAGGATGGGATTCAAAGTGATGCCTGAGCTTTCGTTTTGCATGCACTAGCGAGAGTATTACCCGCTCGGCCTTTGAATAACGTCGTTCGGCCTCAGTCATCATTTTGCTAACATAGAACACTGGATATTGCTTCCCCTCTGGACAACGGATCAGAACGCCACTTGTCGCGATTCTGGACACCCCAAGGTATAAAAATAGTTTTTCTCCTGGTTCTAGAGCTGACAGAACTGGAAGATTCTGCATATATTCTCTCAGACCAGTTAATGCTAGGCGCTATTTATCCCCCCAAACTTGTCTGCCATGTCTTCATATTGTGTCAAAAAATGGTTTACAATGATCTGACAATTTAGAAATGAATTGGCTCAATGCTGCGATCCGTCCCGTAAAAGTTTGCACTTCCTTGACTGTTGTCGGCTCGGCATTCTTAGTCAAGGCTTCTGCTTGGGCTGGGCTATCTTCTATGCCTCTATGATTAACCACGTGTCCCAGGAATTGACCAGAACTCACGCCGAATGAGCACTTGGTTGGATTGAGCTTCATTCCGTAGTGCCTCAACATGTCAAATACGTCTTGTAGATGTTTCAGATGGTCAAATTTCTTTTTACTTTTTACTACCATGTCATTAATGTAAGCTTCAACGGTCTTCCCTATTTGAGCCTTGAAAATTTTGCTA
The DNA here is from genome assembly GCF_030987335.1 of Cornus florida. NCBI lineage: Eukaryota > Viridiplantae > Streptophyta > Magnoliopsida > Cornales > Cornaceae > Cornus > Cornus florida. The sequence continues at coordinate 72,933,287 of NW_026775577.1, forward strand.
ATAAGTCTTTAGTAAGTTGCTCCGGCGTTCTTCAGTCCGAATGGTATGACTCTGTAGCAATAGGTTCCACGCTCGGTAACAAAAGAAGTTTTCTCTTCATCAGCGGGGTCCATGGGGATCTGATTATACCTGAATAAGCATCTAAAAAGGTTAAACGCTCATATCCAGTAGTAGCATCCACCATTTGATCAATTTTCGGCAGTGGAAAACTATCCTTCGGACAGGCTTTGTTTAAATTGGTGAAATCAATGCACACTCGCCATTTCCCATTCTTCTTCTGCACAACAACAACATTTGACAACCATTCAGGATAATACACTTTCTTATAAATCCCGCATTAAGTAGCCTGTCAACCTCCTCAGCTATGATATGGTTATGCTTTAGAGCAAACCTTCGCTGCTTCTACTTTACAGGTCTTGCATTGGGATTTACATTCAAGGAGTGACAGGATACAGAAGGATTGATGCCAGGCATGTCTAGGTGGCTCCATGCAAATACATCGGCGTTTTGAGACAAGAACTTAACTAACTCATGCTTCTCCTCCACGGCGAGTCGTTCCCCCACTCTGGTTTTCGTTCCGGTCAGAGCCGATCGATCTGTATATCAACCAAGGGTTCTTTGGTCAAGTCTACTGGCTCCTCCTCCCCACTCTGCTTGGGGGGAGGCTCCCGTAATTGCTATCTCGGGCTTGCCGAACAAATGGGAGCTTTCCCTTTTCCAGCATACTTCAGTGTTACTAAATAACATTCCTTACCTGCAACCTGGTCCCCATGAATGTCAATCACCTTGGTTCCGTCTGGCCCCAGGCATCTCATTACTTGATGTAGAGTGGAAGGAACACCTTGAACTCTATGGATCCACCCTCTGCCTATCAGAAGGTTGTAAGAGGGATGAATCTTGACAACTACGAAGGTCTCCATCAGAACCCTCTCTGCAATGTGTACTGGTACCTCCACCGTACCGATGGGCTCCACTCGTTTTCCATCAAACCCTAGCAAGGGATTTCTAGTGGGCTTGAGCCGATCCGGCTTGATCTCGAGTCGATCAAATGTGTCCCTCGGCATGACGTTCGCACTACTTCCAGGATCAATCAGAACTCTGTGTACCAAACATTCGGCTATTGTCAAACTGAAGACCAACAGGTCCTCATGAGGGATCTGAACACGCAATAGATCTGTTCTGTCAAACTTTATCTGTGTTGATGCGCTCTATTGGTGCAGATTGTTGACACTGCCTATCCTCCTCTTCATTCGTGCCTGGCGAAGGCGTGTTCGAAACAGTTCTTCTGACTCCTCAGTAGGCTCAGGCCGACCGTGAATTGCATTGATTATTCGAACTGGTTGCATATTGTGAGAGTTCGACTTTTGATTCCTCTTCACGTGCTCCATTGGTCGGTTCTGTTCTACCACCGGACCTTGAATATAACTGGCGAACTCCTTTCTGGCTATCAGCATCTCTACCTGTCTCCTTAAGTTCCTGCATTCATTAGTCTGATGGCCAAAGTCGGAATGAAATGCACAATGCTTAGACTGATCCCTCTGTTCGAGGGGTTGTCTGATCGGTAAAAGAGATCGAAACTTATCTTTATTTTCTTGGTACAGCCTGGCTAAGGTGACTTTCAACGGAGTAACCAGCTCTTCCTCCCTGGGCCTCTTCTCAGATTTCCACGAGGTCTGACGCTGTGGCTGAATCTGTTTTTGTCTGATCTTTGCTTTGGTTTTCTCCTCTGTGGATATAACGGATGTCTTCCGAGCGTTAGCTGCCTCTTCTTCTTCCAAATGCACAAATCCATCAGCTCTTTCGTTAAGTTCAACAATAGTCTTCGGTGTATTCATGACCAAGCTTGTGTGGAATGGAGTGCCACGAGTCATAGCCAGTATGAACGCTTGAACCGCGGTAGAAGGATGACATTCAATCACCATACTCTTAGTAAGGTTAAACCTGGTTAGGAAAGCCTGGAGACGCTCATCATCATGCTACTTCATTGTGAATAGGCTCAAAATGTCCTTTGCTGGACGCTTCTTTCCATAATATTGGCTTATAAACCGATCACACAAGCTTCGGAAGCTATCCACTGAGCCGTTCGGTAGGTTCTTGAACCAATTGAGCGCTGGTCCAGCTAGACTTGTAGGGAAGCACGTGCATATCAAGGAGTCATTCTCAGTGTTCAGAGCCATTTTCAACTGGATGTGATATACATGATCGATCGAATCGGTCGTTCCGTCGAACAGAATGAAAATGGGCATGGAAAATTTCCTTGGACTCGGAGCATTCAGAATCTCATCAGTGAACGGTGAATCAACCATTCGAGCTGCTGAATGGAGCGCTTCATTTTCTCTCTGGAACCCCGCGGTTACTCTCTAGTCTACAGATCTCCTCTCTGAGTCGCGATAGTCGAACGTCGCCATGGAAGGCCGATAAGTCGGATCGAATGATCTGTCCTCAATAAACCCTCTGTGCCATGGAGGCATAGCTTTGTGATGATCAAACTGCATTGCTTCACCTCGGCTGAGCGTTTCTTGATGTGGATCAAAAGTCATGGCTTCGTTTCGCCTGATCTGCTCATGCCGTGGATCTACGTGAGTTGATCCTTCACGATCATCAATACGACGAGGATTTGGCGGCAAATCGTTTGGCCGGACTTCGTGGCGGTGAAGATCTGTCAGATTGTTCCCCTCCTCCTCGCCGTGATGTGCCGCATCGGTACGTGCAACTTGTTCTCCCGCCGGGAGCGGTCACGGAATCACCGGAACTTCTTGACGCTGCATTTCAATCCTTAAATCTGCATTCTCTCTTCTGAAAGCTTCGATCATGCTCATCAACTCATCAAGTTTCATATGCTGGACATTCTCTACCGTATTGAAGTGCTCACCCCGAGTCATCATTCCAGAACGAAGCAAAGGCATGAATCGTAAATTATAAGTTAGATCGGAGTCTCGCTGACGTGAATCACGGCAGATCTGAACTCCAATTTTATGAGTTTTGCTTTCTCTTTGATAGATCAGAGTTATTCCGACGTCTGAGCTTGTCGGATCGGGCCGCGATAGAGTGAATCACGGCTGCATAAACCTAACGCCAATCTCTCAGAATCAATCAAGAATCCAGAATCTCTTAAGAGCCAACCACAATCTCTTAGATCTGGGCTAAACTTCTACAAATCAAGCTTCGTCGTCATTAATCAGTCGGAATCAACATGACGTTGATCAAACATGAATCAGCCTTTACCGTATTCCCACAGACGGTGCCAATTGAAGATGCAAGAGATTCACTCATCTTTCTCTCTCTAGAATTCTTACTCTTCAACAAAATGAAAATTCCAAAAAATCATCCTCCCCTTCTTTGTTCGTAATGGTTTATAGACCATTACAAATACTCTAACCAACTTATTACATAGGGCTCCTATTCAAAAGCTTTCTTCCCTTTTGGGCCTGACTTTCAGTGTTGCGTTATGGGCTGGGTTCAACTGTTCGGTCCGATCCTTCGTTCGTGGGTGCTGGGCTTATTACGCTACCCTTTTTGCTTGGGCTTGGACCTACCATCCAACCTAATCATTCACTCGCGGGTCGGGTCTAGTCCAATCCGTCTTTAATATCCTCACCCCACCCAATCAAACCCCCCCAGCCAAGGCTCCTCTGGCTTCTGTGTTGTTGATGGTTCATGTGTGTATGGTGGTTGGAAGGTAGTTTCATTTGATGTTGTGGGCCTCTATGGGCCTGAATTGATGTGGACGTGTTTTATTGATTTTTTTTGGGTCCTTTCAGCTTTTATTTAATTTATTGCCTTCGGTTTTCGTTTTGGTCTGTTGCCCAATTGGCCTGTTGGCCACCTTTGTGCATGGGCCTTGGGTATGCCCTATATAAATATATAATTACATTTTTCCCTTATTTTACTCACTAATTTTTTAAAAGAAGAAAGGAAAACTTTGCACTAAGAATGGGTGCCAAACACACGGGAGATTTGTGACGGTAAAATACTAAATTTATTTAAATTTGAGGGTAAAATTTTAGACGTATAACCCCAGTAACATTGTTTAATAATAAAGCATTACTTAGTGATTTAGTTGGTAGAGCATTCCTATCAACAAGGGCAGAGTCAGAAATTTTCACTTGGGGGCCGAACTAGTAATATAAAATTAAATTTAAAAAATAAAAGAAATAATTGTAATGATTTTTAAATTTTTTGTGCATTTTTAATGTACATTTTTAGAGCATATCTCTAAATAATATGAGAAAAATAAAGAGACAAGTGTGTGTGTGTCATAGTATATTTGTTGCATTGAAACACTTTTTTTTTTTAGATTTTCAATAAATAACTAAGATCATAAATAACTAATTAGTAGTCCCTCGGTCCCAAAATAGTTATCCATCTTTTCATTTTGGAATGTTCCAAAAAACATGTCCTATTTCAAAATTGAACTATTTTTTATAACATTCACAAATTATCATTTTAACTAAATAACTGCACTATTTACGAGCACTATTTTGTCTTTTAGAAAAGGTATACTTGAAATTTCACTCTTATCAATACAACAAAAAAACTATTAAAACTTCACTACCATAAGAAATTGGATTCTCCATACAAGACATGTATTGTGGGACAGAGAGTATATATTAAGAATAAATTTGACATCTATATATTCAACTTGTGAAACCACACATAGTATTTTTTTTCATGTCAAAAAGGTGAAACCGCATTTGGTACATTCATTTTTTCAATATTACTAATATACGATCATTCCGGTAGGACATGTCTTTTAGGACATCCCAAAATGAAAAGATGGACAATTATTTTGGAACGGAGGAAGTACTACTCAGTTATTTATGATCTTAGTTATTATTATTTTTTTTTTATGATAAGTGAGGTTGTCAATTATCCACCACTCTTTGTTTCTCTTAAAATCATAAAAATAATTTACATATTGTGTGTGTGTGTGTGTCATAGTATTAATATGTTTTTTTTTTGGATGACTCAGAACTCCCCTAGACAGGACCCTTCGAACCTCCTCCCAAAAGCACCAAACTGGGGATACTGCAGCTGGCCCTACAGCAACAACACCATAATTAGTCGAAGAAGAAGCAGGGGGTGAGGCTCGAACCTGGGCCGATTGCATACCCAAGCCAACACCCTACTATCACTGCCACGACCCCGGGGGCTGTATTAATAATATGTTGTTGTAAGGATTGAAACACGTTTTTTTTTTTAGGTTTTCAATAGATAACTAAGATCATAAATAACTGATTAGTATACATTAAGAATAAATTTGACATATCTGTATATTCAACTTGTGAAACCACATATACGTACAATTTTTTTTTTTTTTTTCATGTCAAAAAGGTGAAACCGCATTTGGTACCTTCATTTTTTCAATACTAATATGTACGTCTCGGTCATTCCGGCAATTATGTATTACACCTTCAGCTTCTGGTGGACCAATCCTTACAACTGATTCCTGCACTGGCTGGGTTGGAGGTTGTGATGAGGTAGCCTGAGTACACCCGCTCATATTTTGCCGTGTCTGAATGAGGTAGTCCCTGCAGGTAGGGCAGGAGGAATGTGAACTGAGCCACTCATCGATGCACCAGACATGAAACCCATGGTTGCACTTGGGAAGAACTCGTAAACACTCCCCTTCTTTGAACTCGGACAGGCATATGACACACTCGGTGCCCAACCCATCCTCATCCAAACCATCTGAATAACTCACTGTTGGGAATGTCTTGAGGACCTTCTTCTTCATCCCTCTGTTGGCTGACCCGTTGTTCACGGTTTCCGAGAGTACTGAGCTGGTGCACCTTAAGTAACATTTAAGGACGGAACACAACCCCATTGAGCATAGTAAAATACAACAGAGGACAGAGATTACAATTACAATATCTCCGGTGTGAAATTCTGATGTGTTGTTGCTCGGTCCGGTGGCCAGGGGAGTTTCCGTACCCGGTGATGGGGAAATAGGGATGTTTAGTAGCAATCTTCTTGAGTACAAGTCTCCTACAAAATCTTGGAAGAACATAGTAGAAGAGGAAGAAGTGAAGGCAGATATGTTGGCACGTTCATTGAGTCATGCACATAATTTATTTATGTTGTGCCATTTCTAGGCTTTGCATATTTAAATAGCAAGAGTTTAAGTTCGAAAAAGTGGAAAAAAAAAAATTTGTTAAATAATATTGACCAGCTAGTTTAGTTGATTGAATTCCTTGCAGGTGGGCTGTTTATTAATAGCTGGAAAGTAAAGAGTGGTTGATTTTTCTTTGGATAAAGTGCAAAATAACTTTTCTAAATTATATTTTGTGCATAACATTCCCTAAATTAGCATATTTTTTTTACAAAATACCCTCAATGTCCATACTATATTTCATTAAATGATCATAATGTCCATTCTTAATGAATTACACTTCATCTATTTTTCTTATTTAAATTAAAATAAATTACAAAAAAAAAAAAAAAATGATACTAATTTGATGAAATATTCTAGTAATTTTTTTTTAAATTAATTAATTTTTAAAATTTTAGTGAATATATTATATAAAAAGAAGGTTTTTTTCATTTAAGTAATTTATTAATTTTTTATCCATATATTATATGAAAACGAAGTTATTTTTTTTTACGGTAAGAAAGTTTAAACGGGTTATAATACATTTTAAGGTAAAGTGCAAATAACTCTGGATTTCGTAAAATCCCCCAAACTACCCCATAACTATCAAAAAAATGCATTCTAAGGACAAAAGCAAAAGTTGCCATACCGGAGATATATATTAAATTACTAAATTACCATTTAATAGAAAAACATAATTTTATTGTTTTAGTGCATGCATGCTATTGCTAACGTCTCAAATGCAAACTGAACAACCAACGGAATTGCGAAGCCAAACACCACCTGTACTAAACCTCTTTCTCTACGCTCCGGCAAGGCAACTAGCCTGTAAACCTGTCAATGGAGCGGATCCTGATCCGGATCCGATTCGAATCCGATCCGATTGGTCGGATATGAATTAAACAAAAAATTCGATAACCCGGTTACAATCCGAATCTGATAATTCTAATCGGATATGGATTATGCTAATCCGATCCGATAAAAATCCGATCCAATCTGATTGAAATTATATATATATAATTATTTATCAATAATTTTGCATATATATGTATCAATACTCCTATTAGAATTGTATTAGAGATAACCCAAAAATCCAAAATAATAATAATAATAATAATGTTATATATAAATATTGTGGTGTTCAAATCTATATGCTAATAAATCTCTTAGTATACATATTAATAAAATCATACACTTTATAATTATATATATTAGTAAATATTATTTTAATCCGATTTCGAATCCGATCCGATTCGAGTCCAAGCTAAATAGGATATGGATTGAGATATTCAGTCTGAGAACCCGTTAGTGATCCGAATTCGATAATCCGTTTGCTTAACAAATCGAACATGAATTTGATCGATCCGATCCGAATCTGATCTATTGAAAGGCGTACAACTAGGACTACGAACAACCAATCCGAGGGTAGCAAACCACGGCGGGAAAGCAAAGCAACCTAATTCATCGACCAATCACAACCTTCGGCAACTGACTTCGCCCGCTAGCTGGGTCTTCAATGAAGTTCAAGGTTTGGGTCTTCAAATATGCTCATGATTTAGTCAACTGTGTCGGTATGAAGATTGGGGTTTCACATTGTAACAGTTTTTATTTTATTTTATTTTTATTAATCTACATATTATAACAGTAAGAAGGGTAAAATTACCATTTTTAGAATATAGCTCGGGTCACCTGCCAATTTCACGGATAAAACTAATTGAAACAGTGTCGTCTAGTTCTTTTTGCAAAAATTGAAATAGTTTAGTGAGATTGTGGTAAAAATAATAATTCAGAGGGGTTTCTAAGGAGTGAATTAAGTTTAAGGATTTTTTTTGCACTTTACCAAAATTATTATTATAAATAATAAAATTTTAATAATAAGTTAAATCATTAAAGAAAATGGTAGTAACAAATGTATTTTTTTTTTTTATGGTATAATAAATTTGTCTTTAATTACAATAAATTAATAATTCAAAAGTAATTTTTAGTTTATGTGAATTATTTGTAAAAGGTGAATAGTTGAAGGAATTTTTAAAAATTTTATACTTTTTCTTTTCATGTTTTCATATTGGCACGTTTGCGTATGTGGTGTTGTATGATTCACATTCAGCCTAGTAGTCAGAGCCTCTTGTGGTCCACCGTGGTTCTATATATTATATATACAAGCACGTGTTTAATTTGTGCGCGCTCCGACACCTGTGTTACTTTCATGGCTCTAAAACACCTCTGCAATATTTAGGGTTAAGGGCTCGTGGCATGCTCTTTCTCTTTTTTTTTTTTTATTTTTTTATTTTTTATTTTTATTTTTATTTTTATTTTTATTTTTTAAGAAACATTGTTTTTGCTGTATCAGTATTTAAAAAAAAAATCGAAAGCATGTTTGAAATCGATATTTTGTTGTGAAAATGTCGAAAACAAAAACATGAACAATTATTGTTTTGGGTTATGAACAGTTTATAAAAAAAAAAAAAAAAAAAACAAAATTTTTTTTTAGTGTTTTAGTTTTAGGTCACTGTTAGTGTTTTAGCACAGTGTAAAATAAAACAAAATCGTACTAAATAAGCTTTTATTACCAAAATTGACACTATAATAACTTAAAAATTAAAATAATAAAAATAAAACGCATGTCAAACGGACTTAATGATAAGATTAATTGATCCACAATATTCTATGATTATATTCCCAAAAAGCTGCCACAATTAGTGGTAATATTTTTGTTTTTCCCTTTAATTACTACAACCACTATAAAGATATTCTTGCTTTTGTTTTTGCTTCCTAATGCAAGTACCAATGCTAGGTACTATATCTTCTTTTGGGCTGCAGTACACTAGGTTATTCTATTGCTCTATGGACCCACGTGTGGAAAATGGGTGGACTCTTGTTCATGGAGACTACTTGACCAATGAGATTCACGTGCTTTTCTCTTAATGGAGCTATTAAGCCTATGTGAGTGAAGTTTAGTGTGTAAATTTTATAATGCTCAAGTGAAAGTAAAATGAATTATAATTAGATTTTGAACAGACCACTTGGGACAATTACTTCAATGTAATGCATCAAATAGTTCTCAGGCGAAGTGGTCGTATCAAATGTCTAACAATCCTTTGTTAGGATTTATATGTCCTGACATAGTAAATTCTTATTTGAATTGTAGTGACGAAATTTATATGCCCTAATATAACAAATTTCTATTTGGATTATAGTGACATATGTTTCTGACATTTCTGAAATATTTATGCTTGGTACAATTGGTGAATTCAATGTATTATATTTCGATTTATTATAGAATTGATAATATCCACTTGATTACAAGAGATATTTATATATGTATGTGATGGCGATCAATACATGAATATAAATAGTAATCATAAATTGTTTATAGTCGGTAATTATGAATGGACTCATAATTAATTAAGACTTGAACTGGATCCGCGTTAAGTTGAGATATATTGTAAGAGCCGTCGTATGCAATTACTCCCTATCACTGTTATGGCATTTGACTCTTAAGTATGAGAAAAGTATAAACTCTTTTATTAATTAATAATTACTTTGATTTGTTCGGCGTATACTTCGGAATCCTTAGATCAACACTTTAGGTAGTTATATAATTAATAGTTAGAGAGTTATATTTTTAATATTTGCATCATTGCTACTTTATTTATTTTGTATTGATTATGGTTGATCACAAAGTAAATTCAAAGGCTTTCGTGTGTTTCTAGACAAAATGATTTATTATATATTTATTTATTTAAATTATTATTTTTGTCAAACAAATGTTTTATCGTGATCGAGACAGAAATAATCAAAGGTACCAAAATAAATATATTAATTAAGTAGTCGAATTGATGGCTTTATTTATTCGATAACTAATATGCATAGAGGGGTCAAAGTGTAACATTGACTTAGAGGTTATTTATTATTTAATTGGAGTTCAATTAATTTCTTTTAGTGGAGTAGAAATTAATTTATGAATTAATTGAATTGGGTCCATGGACCGAGCCAATTATTAATTCATTGTAACCAATAAAATAATAAGCCCAAAGGATTCTCACTCATAGCCCAACTTGATATTAGAATCCTATTAGATTTGAGATATGTGAATTTGAGATGGAGAATAATTCATGGTTTCCTTTTCTGATTTTTATGTTACCTATATATACATGGGTTCATGGATATTTTAGGTGATACTTTTGGAAAAGAAAAAGGAATATATATTTTTTTTCTCTTTAGATTTTAGGGTTTGCTTTCTCATCTAATGGAGGCTCCCACAAGCCTATTTTTTCAAGGTCATTCATGGAGGCTTATGAGTGATTCCTAAAGGCAAAATAATTACCAAGAAGATGGAGATTCAAGGAGAAGACATCTTGATAAGGGATCTACAATAAATGAGAACATTCACTTTAGAGGAAAGATTTAAAGGTTTACTCAGACCTTTGATGTAAGTATTTAATCTGTTAATTGAATGACACATCATATTTTATTTTTGCATAAAACTTGTCTCTATGTGATGAATCGAGATCTGTGAATGAAAATTCCTCGAATTTTTTTTAAAACATGCACGTTTCCCAACAATGGTATCAGAGCATGGTTTGATTCATTACTAGAGATCATGTTTTTATTTATTTTTTTAATTTTTTTGATCAAAATCATCATTCATGGATCCAATTTATATACGCATAAATACAAATTTATTGATGTATGTTGATGTATGATTTAATATGTTGATATATATTAATACATGATCATGTATGTATAATTGTGAATGAATGATGATGTATGTTTGGGCCATGGATGAAGCTTATAGGTTGATTGAATGTAATTTTATCTTTGGATGAATGTAATTAAGGCTTTGATTTAGCCGTTTGAAAGTTCAATGATGTAATTTAATTTTTCCCATTATATTTCAAATTGTAAATTTATTTAAAGCCATGTAATCTTCATCAAAAGATACTATGAAGCTTTAAGAAGGTCCAAAAGGGTTAAATTAGGCTTCAGGAATTTTTTGGAATTTTTTAGAATTTTTTTGGAATTTTATGGGCTTAATTTAATATTCTGGGTTTTTAAATATTTTTCCTGCGATTTTCCAGTGGCCGGAGCACCGTCGGCGGCAAAGGGTGGCGCCGGAGTAAGGCTGCCGATCCGGTACAATGCAGTGCACCAACATTCCATGCAACCGGATCTGCAACCATTAGATCAGCATAGGCAAGGGAGAAGATCCGGTGAAACGCGCTTACGATGCGCGTTGATGAGCACCCAATCCAAGGGCGAGTAAGGAGCACGCGTCGATGCAGCACGCTCCAACAGGCGCGTGCCAGCGCATGACATGCGCTGGCAACTCCCACGCGCGCGTGGGAGAGCGTGACCCGCGTCGCCACCTCCCTCCAGCGCGTGGGAGCGCGTAAGGACTCTTTGCACACTCCCTAAGTGCGTGCTAGAGCGTGGGGACGTGCTGCGGACTCTCCGGGCGCGTACTATGCGCCGTTTTACCTCTTCAGGCGCGTACCAACGTCCTGCGGGTGTTTACAAGTCGACGAAGGACCCTCACGCAATACTTAGAGCAATTGAATGTTAAAAGCTGATTTCATTGGTCATTTTTATTTGCTTTATTTGTCATTTATTGATGTATGTGATGCATGGAATATATAATTGTTTATTAATTATTATTCATGTACTAGATCCATGATATTTAATTAAATGACTTGATTTACATTAATTAAATTATGAAAATTAATTGGATTTGATTACTAATTAATTTAAAGGCACCTATTGGAAAACGAAAAATTATTTTTGTAAATTATTTTTAAAGTGTGCTTCAAATTAAATATTAGTGAATCATTTAAAAGTCTAAATATTTTCAAAATTTAATTGGATTAAGATCAAGGTGTTTTGCATGCATTATAGCATGTAAATGAATAAATTGAAAACCCTAACTATGAATGATTAAAAATTGAGTGGGGCGGGGATTTTTATACATTACCCCATGGCCTTCGATATTATAACTATTGTAATTAGATCTTCAAAAATAAGGCCCCACGCATGATTTGAAGAGTCTTAATATTACAAGAATGGTTGTCTAATGAAAATAAAAATATTAAATGTTTATTGTGACGACCTTGGTTTTTAGGCCAGCGTGTTCTGTGATGAACCGAAGATTGGCTCGATAATGGATCCGATACGCAGAAGCGAAAATAGAAAATAAGACTCTAAGAAGTCAAAGTGACCTTCCATGAGGTCGAACAACTCAATGAGAATTGATGCGGAAGCAAAAGGTCAAAAATATGACAAATAAGCCCCTAGGGGCAAAATTGTCATTTTACATAAAAATTACGTCCCTAGAGTGTAAATTATTCTCGAGACACATCCATTACTTTCCGTAAAGTTACGGAACTCAAAAGAAAGTAACGAATTACATGAAAACCGGACAAAAATAGCCTTAACGGCAAAATGGTCATTTCTGAAAAATATAAAATCGGGTACTACCGAACACACTGCTGGGAAGACAGCGAAAAATTAATCAAGTTAGACTCAAGAATCACTTGATTCGGAGTCCGGATGGAAGAGAAAAGTCAAAACAAAGTTTTGACGTCACCGCGACAATGAATAGTAACCTAGGGAAAATACTGAAGTTCGTGTGCCGTTTTGAGGTACAAAACGATATTTTCTGGAAAAACACGAAAAAGAAACCCCTCTTAAAATAATTTTTCCAAGCTGACCATATCAAAAGAAAAATTTATTTTTGACTTGAAATCCCCAAAATGCCCCTACAACAGACTTGTTCAAATAGTGCAAATGCGCACAGGAAATCAGATTTTGGCGCGGGGTTTTTGGGTTCGAGATGACATTTTCTGGAAAACTGTTGTGAAGAAACCCCCCCTAAAATCACGTTTTCTATGTGACCATATCAAGAATGAAATTTATTTTTCAAAGAAAATTCTCGAAATGCCCCTAGATCAGAGTTGAACAAGAGGGTTAAAAGTTGCTACAGTGACTAGCAACTGAGAGCAAAAAGGGGCTAGAAGATGAATTTTTATGGAAAAACACAAAGAAGAAACCCCTCTCAAAATTGAGTTTTCTACGTGATTCGCAGAGAATTAAAAAAAAAAATTCAATGTAGAATACCCGAAATGCCCCTCCATGAAATCTGGTCATGGAAGTCCAAAAAGCTGCTAAAAAAAAAAAACAGAAAGCTGAACTTTGCGATCGATTTTCGGCACCAAGACGACATTTTCTGGAAAAACATGAAAAAGAAACCCCCCCTAAAATCACGTTTACTAAGCGATCATGTGAAGTCCAGAATTTATTTCCTAAAGGAAAACCCCAGAATGCCCTAAAATCAGATTATGCAACAAAAGTGCAAAATGAATCCATAGGAGGCTCATTTCACCAAAGGAGAAGGTTTGCCCGGAAACGACCATGCACGCAAACGTAACTTACCTATTAGGACGTGCTACAATAGTCCATGGCTTAAAAATACCACCGATGCAAAATTTGACCCCCTAACGGCCAAAAAGGCAAAAATGAACTAGAAATGGGAAATTTGAAAACTAAAATTAGGAAATGGTTTCAAATGACCGTTTGGCCCTTGGCCACACTTCATACAAGATAAATGAGACCTAGTGGAGGTGCCGGAACACACTTTACACCACCCGATTTGAAAATGAACCCTTAAAGGCTCGGTTTCTACTATTTTAGTCAAAAAATGCAATATGTAAATTAAAATGCAAAAATGAAAACTAAATGGTGTTTGGCCCTTGGCCACACCTCACATATGACAAATGATGTTAAAGGATGAATTACATACACAATGTACACACTGGTGCGAAAATGATATATCAAAACCCTAATTTTCATACTTTTCTCATTAAAGGCAAAATTCAAAATTCATGAATATTCATGGATTTCAAATAAAGTTTGGCCCTTGGCCACAAATTATATACATAGAATGAATATAAAAAAGTGTGCTTAAGCATATAATACAAGTTTTATACAAAAGGGTATAAAATGATATTCCATGCTAACATTTGCATGAAATAGAAACTGAAAATCTAGAAACCATCCCAATGAACAACAAGCATCATGAACCATGTCTTCATACTTGATCAAAACCCTCAGTAACTTCGGGGTGAGTAAACAAGTTTACTCGTAGAGAATGAGCATGCATCAACTCGATTTCTTTAGAGATTTTTAGGACTAACATGATATATTTCAAAAGAGATCATGCTACCTAACGTCTATGTCAAAGATTAGACTCAGGGATCATCCTAAACTATCATGGAGTATAAGCAATAAGAATCATGATATATATACATATATGAAACAAATCAAGGTTGGAATAATCCAAGAACACGATAAGAAGGATACTTGAACATAGATTAACATGAATTGCATTATCAATACAATTAACATGATTGGAGCATTCCAATTAACACGATAAGGTTAATACACGAAATCAAGAACATGGCATAATATCTATATTATTAAACAAAGTTGGAACCATTCACATAACACGAAAAGAGTTATACATGACATCAAGGATAATGCATAATATCTACGCAATTAAACAAAAATGGGATATTCCATAAAACACGAAAAGGAAGATACATGGAGTCAGGAGCAAGTCATAATATCTATGTATTTAAACATGGGTAGAATCTACCACATAACACGAAAAGAGTCTTAAATCTTCAAGGAATACAACACTAGAAATTTAAGGAGTTAAATCACGAATGAAGCATAAAATCAATGCAATGAGACAAGATTGGTGCATTTCACATGCACGACAAGTTTAAATCTTCAAGGAATAGCAACTTGAAATTTAAAGAGTGAGATCAACCAATGTGGAAACTTGGATATCGCCCGGATTAAAACCGTACTCTTGAAATCACTTTAGGACTACTAACCCATGGGTACCTTTCCCCTAGTGCGCACTATAGTGTAGAGGGTCATTCCCCCGTACTAGAACCGAGTCCTAGCCATGTCAATTCTTGATTGATATCCCAAGTCCCAAAATCAACAAGTTGTGCAAGTCAAGATTGTATCAAAATACAAGAAATGCATTAACCACATATCATACACAACCAAGATTTTGGAACACACAAGTCATGCCCTAAGTTCTTAACTATGATGGCATGTGAAATGTCAAGAAATCAATGTGTGCATTTATATAAACCACAACCAAGATAATTAGTACATGGAATCCATTGAAGCAAATATATCATAAGTATAAGATACATGATTCAATTATATACTAAACAACACACGTGTGAATAAACCATTCCGAAACAAATGAGTATGTTCATTAAGCACATTAATGAAACCAAGATACAAGAAGTCTAGATACATGATATCAAGGCATGATTAACTCGAGGGAGACATAAAATGAAATTTAATCTACTTAAGGGATTAAATTATCAAGGTTACATGGCAAGTCCAAATGTTCTACGAATAGGTTATGTCAAGAATTATGTCAAGGCTAAGTTCAATGTCAAGTTTCAAGTTCATTTCATACACGACACAACCATGTGAGTCAAGTTTCATACAAGGGAAATAAATAAATGTAAGTTTCAAAACTTATCCGATTATGCTCAAAGTAATACACGTGAAGGAACTTATCAAGAAAATCATGAATACAAGGTTAGAAACTTAATCAAGTGCATAGAACCATTAAATGGATTTTAATTATTTCATTTAATTAAAATCTCTAGATTTTGAAAGTCATCCAAATGACCTCAATTTAATATATGTTATACAACATGTCACAACTTGATTTAAGAACACGGTACAAGTACATTTCATGCAAGGTACGGCCACGACTATTAAACTTTAATACTAGAAAAATAATAATTGAAAGGTTTCAAAACCTAATCAAATATTCTAGATTTAATATATGTGAAACTATATGACATGCATATCAAGAATTTCAAGTCGGAAATCCAACGGGATGAATAGTACACTTGGAGCAATTTAATTAATCTAATTTAAATATTACTACATTTCAAAACTTCTCCGATTACTCTCAAATTAATCTATGTTGAAGAGCATGCTAAAGCCTAATATAATGTGCTATCACATATTGATTTAAAGTTAGATACAGCCACATGATTTAATATTTTATTCAAGATAAATATTAAATAAAATCTTCATTACTTGTCCAAATAATCTAGATTTAATATATATCAATCTACATATCAAGGGGTAATATTCTATTATGCCACATGATTAAACAAAGTTATGGACAACTGGGAAAATTAAATCCTTCACAAGAAAAATACATAATAAAATCTTTAGATTTTGTGATTCAAGCATGTAATCAAGTTGTATTGTGACGACCCTGGGTTTTAGGCCAGCGTGTCCTGTGATGAACCGTAAGGATGATCCGATAACGGATCCGAATGCAGAAGCGAAAACAAAAAACAAGACTCTAAGAAGTCAAAGTGACCTTCCAGGAGGTCGTGGAACTCAACAAGAACTGATGTGGAAACAAAAGATCGAAAATATGACAAATAAGCCCCTAGGGGCAAAATAGTTATTTGTGAAAACTGTAGATTCGGGTGCCACCAAGCACACCGCTGGAAGGACAACGAAAAACTAATCAAGATGGACTCAAGAATCGCATGATTCGGAGTCCGAACGAAGGAGAAACGGAATGACGAAGAAAAACGAGTACTTAAAGCAAAAAGGGTAAACTGGTAATTATCCAAGAAGAACCAGGTGCAACCGAGCACACCGTTGGAAAGACAGCGAAAAATTAGTCAAGTTCAAAAAAAAAATTTACTTGAATTGGAGTCCGGACGAAGGAGAAAAGCCCAAAAGAAGAATTGACGTCGCGGCGGCACGACGAGGGGCCATGGCGCACACGGCGCCCATGCGCGAGCCCACCGGCCTGCATGTCGGCACCCAAAGACATGGCTAGTGGCAGCCCTTGGCTGCTGCTACATTTTTTTTGATCTGCCCAGAACCGAGGCTTGAAACGGAGGTTAAGACGAGTTTTTTCTGGAAAAATACGAAGAAGAAACCCCCCCTAAAATCGAGTTTTCTACCCGACCATGCGAACGGAATTAAAAAAAACTCACTGTGAAATCCCCAAAATGCCCCTAGATCAGAACTGAACAAGAAGGTCATAAAGCTGCTAAATGAAAACTGGAAGCTGAAACTTCACGAGGGATTTCCGGTACCAAGACGACCTTTTCTGGAAAAACACGAAAAAGACACCCCCTAAAATCACGTTTTCTAAGGGACCATGTCGAAAGAAGAAAATAAAACTAAGGTGAAAGGTCCATAATGCCCCTAGAACAGAATATGCAAAAAAAATGCGAAATGAATTCACAAGAGGCTCAAAACACAAATGATGAGGTTTTGCCCGGAAACGACTATGCATGCAAACGTAACTTACCTATTTAGACGCGCTACAATGGTCCATGGCTTAAAAATATAGCCGATGCAAAATCCGACCCCCCAACGGGCAAAAAGGTAAAAATGGACTTGGAATGGAAAACATGGAATCCAAAAATGCAAAACGGGATCAAATGACCGTTTCACCCTTGGCCACACTTCATACAAGATTAATAAGACCCTATAAAAGAATGAAAATGGAATTCCCACACCCGATGCAACCGTGGTGAAGCAATGGCTTGCGATTTTTCAAGTTTTTCATAACATTTCATGAAGTTAAAAAGTTGCATAGAATATAATATACATGTCATTGGCCTCCGGCCTCATCTCATACACATCAAATACATTGAAAGGAGTGTACTTAAGTACACATTACATACATGGAATCAAACATACATATTTTGACATATAAGTCTACAAAATGACATTTCATGCTAACATTTGCATGAAATGGAAACTTGAAAGTTACTCGACATCCAAGGAATGCTAGGCTTCACGAACCAAGTCTTCGTACCTGAAATATGCCCCAGTATCGTAGGGGTGAGTAACATAAAGCTACTCGTAGGAGATGAGCATGCATCGACCTAGCATTTTACAAATTTATCACCTTAAGGTGAAATATGTTAAAGGGGCTCATGCCACCTAACGTCTATGTCCAAGTGAGACTCGGGGACCATCCTAAGCTACCTTAGAGTCAAAGCAACAAGAATTATGATATACATACGTGTATGAAACGAATCATGGTTGGGATAATCTAAAGAACACGACAAGAAGAATGTTTGAGCATATATTAACATGAATTGCATTTTCAATACAATTGAACTAGGTCTAGAGTAATTCATACAACATAACAAAAGCATATTTGAATACAAGTTAACAAAAATCACATTATCCATGCAATTCAACAACAAAAGAGCATGTTATACAATGCAACAAGGTTTAAGTTCTCAAAGCCATCAACTTAGAATCTAAAGCACAAAATAACAGTAGTGGTTCATGCCACCTAACGTCTATGTTATAAATGAATCAATAGGATCAATCCTAAGCTTTATTAGAACATCAAAACACGATTTTCAATATCGATGCAATTTAACCAACATTGGAACTTCCAATACAACACATAAAGCACAATTTCGCAAAGTTAACATCCTGTAACTTAAAATGGAACGACAAATAAGAAACAACAAGTTACAACATCATCTAGTTATCAACTTGAAAATGAAATGCGAAATCAAACAAAGTGGATACTCGGACGTCACGCCGGATCAGACCGATAACATAGTTACTTTAGGGTTACTAGTCCATGGGTAACCTCTCGATGTGCGCACTAGACTATATATAGAGGGACTATCCCCCGTACTAGAACCACGTCCTAGCCATAGTCAAACAACGACATCCCCAAGTTTCCAAAATCAACAAGTTGTGCAACAACGCATATATCAACAAGAATATGCCAGATAATCAACTATCTACTAAGCACAACCAAATTTGGAAACCTAAACAATACATGCTCTAAATCCGCAACTAATATGATATGATGAATTTTGAATCTTCAGTGTGCGATTCGTTACACGCTATGCATAAAAGATGTTAAACACGAAGTGTGCAAATCATTACACAAGGCAACAATATATTCAATAAGGAAAACATATTCTCATGAATACAAACATAGCAACTATGTTATCCAATGTTTAAAACATAACCAAATGAATATACAACAAGTCCAAGTCCATGATTTTGATATAGAAACGACTTTCAAACACAATTAAATCCATGGCTCAATTCGATAGAATTTAATTAAATAAAAATAATTAAATTCTCTAGATTCTAATTCAATTCCAAATAACCTCAAATTAATACATATTAAAGAACATGGCATGGTCATTACCTATATCCATTCTAAAACTCAATTAGGTTATTGGAACAACAAAGTAGAACTCTAATTAAATCATGCTAATTTAATTACCAAGGTTCTAAAGCAACTTCAAATGGTCCACAATTAATATATACTAGTAAACAAGTCATGGCCAATACAAACATCAAGTTAAACCTTAATTAAGCTAATGGGACCACAAAATAGATTTTAATTAATTCTTTTAATTAAAATCTCTAGATTTTCAAACTTAACCAAATACTCTCAAATTAACCTATATTGGAAAGCATGCCAAGAACTAATGTAATATCACATTACAAGTTTATTTCATTCAATTTAAGACCATGTGAATTAAACTTTCACTAAAGTTAAATATAAATTAAAAGTTGCAATTCTCATGCAATTAATCCCAATTTAATATATGTGAATAACTATACCTAAGCTTAATTTTCTAGTATGCCACAATTCAATTCCAAGTTGTATATCACCATGATGATTAAATCTTAAATAAGGAAATTAATTAAATGAAAGGTTTCAAAACCTCACCGAATATTCTAAATCAAATATATGTGAAGTTATATGGCATGTAGATCAAGAATATCAAGTCGGAATTCAAATAGAGTGAATAGTGCACTCGGAGTTAATCAAATTAATTAATAATTACTAATTTTCAAAACACCTCCAATTACTTTCAAATTCAACTATGTTGAAGAGCATGCTAAGGCCTAATATAATATGCTAACACATATTAATTTCAAGTTAGTTAAGGCCATGTGAATTAATCTTTCACCTACGATAAATATTAAATAAAATCTTTAATACTTATTCAAATGTTCCAATTTTAATACACGACAATGAGCATATCAAGGGGCAATATAAAATTATGCTACATGTTTAAACCAAGTCATGAGCAACCCGAAAAATTAGATCCCGTACAAGAAAAATAAATAATAAAATCTCTAGATTTTATATTTAATCATGCAAACAAGTAGTATAAGCATCACAAGCATGCTATATAACAAGAATTTAAACCTAAAACATCCTCTACCTCAATTTGAGATGAAAATCTCAAATGCCATCAAAATGGAACGGCTCCGAATCCGACGAAACTACTAGGTTTTGTCGGGGACAACGCCGTGAACATAACCCCCATGAAAGCCCCATCAAAATCATAACTTGACCTCAAAACCAAACTCAAGAAATGGTCAAAACTGAATTCTAAAAAGGGGGAAAGGTAGAGCATGGCGAAGGGAACAACAAACGTTAAGGCCGAAGACTTTCCATCAAGGAAAAGTGAACCAAAAGAGGAGAGAGAAGATGGCAGCACCCCTTGGGTTGCCATGGGAGCTCCAGGTCGTGCATGAAGAGGGGAGAAGATGAAAAATGAAATATCCCACCCCCCTTTTATAGAAATCTCAAAAAGTGCCCCGAACGGGTCCCGCCGGGTCTGAAAAAGTAAAATTTGAGCAGACGCACTCAAATGGAAAAAATTTGTGAACGAAAAAGATTGAAAATGATAAAATATGAACAACGGAAGAAGAGGCATCAAAAACCGAGTCCCGAGCAGAAAGTTATGCCCAAAACAAGTTTGGCGAAAACCGGGGCCAGAAACCCTGAAACTGGAAAACATCGATTAGGAGGAAATTCCAAGAGTACATAACTTGACGAAATGTGAAAATGAATCCCGTACGAGGATCCAGGCTCAAAACAAGACATTTTGCAATAACTTTCATTAATTGCGCAATGGCCCTTCCAAAAAGTGAAAACTGCACTTATGGCCCAGAATAAAAATATCTTCCAAAAATATTTTCTTAAAAACCCCTGAAATAAAATATCTTCAAAAGATATTTATGAAAAATACCCCAAGAAAAGAAAATAATTTCAAAGAACTTTGCATCCATGCCCATATGGACACCGGGAACAACTAGAATACTTTCTTGCAAAAGTAAAGATACGCATTTCGTGGAAACTACTCAAGATGAAGGCACGTGAAGTTAAAAACCAACTTCGAGCATAAGAAGTGAGGTTGTGCCAAAAACTGACAAACGGAGATAAGACAGAATAGGGAAAATGATGAAATAGAGCATTGTGTCGAAAAATGAAAAATGTGAAAATGACTCTGTCCTCGAAGGAAATTGTCAATCCACGGAAAAGAGTCTCAGGAACCAATTCCGAGCACTCGAGATGACACTAAGCGACACGAAACAGAGCTCAGAAAAGAAAATTAAACGAAAAAAATTCATTCGTAAAATTTCAGGAAAAAAGCAAAGGAAGGCAAATGACCGGGTCGTTACATGTATAAGCATCACAAGCATGTAATATAGCAAGAAAGTAAATTATAACACCCCCTACCTCAATTTGAGATGGAAATCTCAAAACCCCACCAGAAAAAAAGTGTTCCGAATCCGCCGAAATCGAAGGGTTTTGTTGGGGACAACACGATCTACATGAATACCCAAGAAGCCCCATGAAAATCACAACTTGACCTCAAGCCCAAACTCAAGAAATGGTCAGAAAAGAATTCTAGTAAGGGGGAAAGGTAGAGCACGATGAGGGAAACAACAAATGCTAAGGCCGAATGATTTCTACCAAGGAAATCAAGTGGAGGAGAAGAAAGAGTGAAGGCAGCCCCTTGGGCTCCCATGGCTGCCAGCCAAGAGGAAGAAGAAGGTCTGAAAATCTAATTTTAAAAATTAGGGCAACCTATTTATAGAAATCTCAAAAAGTACCTCGAAAGGGCCCCGCCGGGTCCGGAAAAGTGAATTTTGAGCAAACGTGCTTAAAAGCCAAAACTCCATGAACAAAAAAGATTTAAAATAAGAAAATATGAAGAATAGAAGAAACAGCGTCAAAAACTGAGTTTCGAGCAGAAAGTTATGCCCAAAATAAGCTCGGCGGTAACTAGGTCCAGAAACTCTGAAAATGGAGAAAAATGACCAGAACGGAATTCTAAGAGTCCAGGACTCGACGAAATGTGAAAATGAATCCCGTACAAGGATCCAGGCTCTAGACGAGGTATTTTGCAATAAATTTCGTTAATTGCACAATGACCCCTACAAAAAGGGTTAACTGCGAAACTGCCCCAGAATGAAAATATATTTCAAAAGATATTTTCTTAGATACCCCTGAAATAAAATATCTTCAAAAGATATTTACGAAAAACACCCCAAGAAATGAAAAAGATTCTGAAGAATTGTGCATCCATGCCCCTATGGGCACTAGGAGCAACCAGAGTACCCTCTTGCAAAAGTAAAGATACGTATTTCAAGGAAACCACTCAAGATGAAGGCACGTGAAGTCAAAAACCAACTCCGAGCATGAGAAGTAAGGTTGTGCCAACAATGTGACAAATGGAGAAAACACAGAATAGGGAAAAGGACGAAATAGTGTATAGTGTCCGAAAAGTGAAAATGCGAAAATGACTCGGTTCTCAAAGGAAGTTGTCAGTTCACATGAAAGATTCTCAGAAACCAATTCCGAGCACTCGAGATGACACTAAGAGACACGAAACAGAGCTCAGAAAAGAAAATTAAACGAAAAAAATTCATTCGTAAAATTTCAGGAAAAAGGAAAGGGAGGCAAATGACCGGGTCGTTACATTCATTGTAATTAGATCTTCAAAAATAAGGCCGTACGCATGATTTGAAGAGTCTAGATTATAATGAATAGATATTTAATGTTTTATTTTTCATTAGAGTTTTAATAACGTTATACACTCAATCTAAAATCAATAGTGTTAGCTCCCCAACAGAGTGATCTACACTAGGTGATTTTAGAAAGGCTAAACGAAATCGGGAATCATTTCATACGATAGACAAGGTATTGTCTTAAGATATATGAAAATGATGGGATTTGCCCACCAATAGCAATAATGAATTTCGCCAACCGAATAATTTATTGGCGTATTGGTTATCCAATTTTCATGCAGTGGTTAAGGGATCCACATATTATTATTTTAATGGAAGTGCTCACCTAATAGCAAATGAATCCCAACAATAGTAATAATGAACTCCTCCATCAGGATAAGTTATTGACGTATTGATTGTGTGATTTATTATGCTACGAAGTTGAGGGACCTACATTAATTAAAAGGGAATATTCAACAATAGTGATAATGAAATCTTATTTTATTAAGATTTATTATACTATGTGGTTAACAAACTCATTTTAATTTTAACTATGCATGACAGTATTAATAATTCACCTTGCATATTATATGAATGCATTTATATTCAGATATTATGTCTAATCCATTTTATCTACTTGCTTACATATTCAATGTATTTGGATCTCAGTTATATTGACTGGAAAAGGAACTTATATATTTTATTCACAACGTAGTGGTACAAAATATATTTACTACTTCTAAACCTAATCATTTTACTTTAAGATACCCAAGAGAACATTAATGCTTTTAATAAGTGAAATAAGGCAAATGATAGGACTTGGTGCAATATTCTAGAGTTTACCTCGAATACGTTCCAAAGCTAATATTTACATTATTTTATTTTCTTCAAGCATTATGTTAAATATCAATGAGATGTTCTAGTGAGATTAGATAGAGGAGATGTCTAAATACTATGTCAAACTTGAATACCATTAAGATAGCTTAAGGAACTCCAGTATGAGATCATATTTTAAAAATGATTGTTTATTAATTAAAAATTGAACTGGAGGTCAATAGGGTTGACTTGAGTTCACACTCGTTGATATTCTTATAGAATTGTTAACAGATGAAGGGATAATCAAGAGTATGGGCATTCCTATCAATCTAACCTAGTCTATACCATCTTTTTCTAGGCCCAAGTGAAAGGGCAAAGCAAAGAAGAAGGATGATAATAGGACTAGGCTAGCACAAAACATTGGTATCCAAAAGGTTAAAGGGAATAAGGCAGTGTATGTTGAGGGCGAAGGAAACTGTTTCTTTTGCCACAAACTAAGACACTAAAGGACGAACTGTCTAAGTAATGACGTGACATAGGAAAATGTATATTTAATCATTGAGCCATGTTATGTGGTTGTATCTATTAATTCCTAATGGATAGATTCTGGAGCCACTAAACATGTTTGCAATTTGTTGCAAGGATTTCAGGAATCCAGAAGCCTCGATGATATGGAATATATTTGTACTTGACTTGATGTTAAGGTTATAGCTAAGTCAGTGGGAGTATTACATCTGAAATTAGAGAGTATGAGGATATTAGTATTAGCGAATTATCTTTATGCACAGATGTTAGATGCAATCTAATTCTTATTTTACTTTTGGTTTATAAAAACTGTATTGTTATTTTGTAAAACTAGTTTTATAAAATTGAATAGATGTGCGATTACTTCTGGTGTATTAAAAGATGGTTTATATACTAAAATCACAAACTCTTAATATTTGCATGATGTAGAAACTAATGTTGCATTTTTTGGATTGAATGTTAAGAGAAGATTTGTTGTTCTGACTTATTGTATTTTTAGTGTCTATTTTTGGGTTATAATCAGTCAAAATAAGATTTAAAGGTTGGTCAAAGAAGGTTTATAACCTAATGAGGCAGAGGAGCCTAAACCCACTTGTGAATCCTGTTTTGAAAGATAGATAACCCTAAGGGCTTTAAATCAGCCAAATGAAATAGACATAAAGAACAATTGGAGTCGGTACACACTGACACGTGTGGTCTTATGAACATCCAAACAAGATTACTCACGTTTTGGATAAATTTATCTGATGCGACATGAGTCTTAAACTTTTGGTATATTCTGAAAGTGTCAAGACTAATGTGGAGCACAGATCAGGTAAACTTATCAAAACAATTCAATCTGATCGTGGATATGAATATTTCTTGTGATAGTGCAAAGACTATATGGTCAATGAGGGTGCTATGTACTAGTTTTCCGCATTTGACGCTCAATGAATTGAGGTGTCAAATAGGAATAACAGAATTCCAACATGATTAGATCTATGATCAGTTATGCTACATTATCTCTTTCATTTTAGAGTTTAGCCTTAACAAAATCAATGCACATTATGAACTGCATTCCATCTTAGTCTGTCTCAAGGATACCGTTTGAGCTGTGTTTTTGACTAAATCTTAGTTTGAATCACATGCACATATGGGGTAGTCTTGCACATGTGCACTTGATATGGACAAGTAAGTTGGAAACAGATTATACGCATGATAGATTTGATAGCTACTCTAAAAAGCACTAGGATGGATTATTTTATGATCTCAATGATAAAAGTTGATTGTTTACACTCACTGTCTATCTTTAGGAGGATCATATACCTAGTAGAATAATGTTAGAGAATATGGTATGAGTACCAGATGTACCACATGTGAACACACTTATTATAGAGATTAAGAATAATATATGAATTCCCTATTGATGCGCCAGCATCATCTAATACACAGATTCCTGCATCGGTACATTATTGTAGTGGGAGGATTATCATCCAATCCGATAGAGTCATGTTTTTAGGTGAGACCGTTATGGACATCCCCGTTAAACATGAGTTGGACCTAGTAAGTTACACGGAAGCATGAACCAATATGGATATAGATCATTTTGGCAAGTTATTATGAAATCAGAGTTGGAATCTATGTATTCTAATTAAATTTGGGATCTTGTAGAACTTTCTAGTAGGGTGATACCTATGGAAGGCAAGTTAATCTACTAAAAGATACCAGAAGATTTCTTAGTGAATAAATCATGAGTGTACAAGGGAATATCATTATTTTTCTAATTCTATATATATTGATGACATCCTAATCATTTAGAATGATATGGAAAGTTTTGTCATCAGCAAAGAGGTAGTTGTTCAATTATTTTTAAATGGAGGATCTTCAAGATGTAAGCTATATTCCTAGGATCAAACTTTTGCAAGATCAGGTTAAAAGAAAAATAGGCTTATCTTAATAATCCTACATTGATAAAATTTTGACCAGGTTTGGTATGCATAACTCAAAAAATGAGTTCTTGCTTTATTGATATGGATTGGTCTCTCTAGTAAGTAGTTTTCCAAGACTAGCAGAGGAGATTGAGCAAATGAGACTGGAACTATACGCTTTGGCATATTGGAGTCTTATATATGCCATGGTCTATACCAAACAGGACATTCGCTACATTGTAGGGATAGTCAGAAGATATCAGTCCAATCCTGGACTTGATAACTGGTCTGTTGTGAAAAATATCATTAAGTACCTTAGGAGAACCAATGATCTCATACTCATTCATGGATGTGATGATGTGGTTCTCGTCAGGTATGATAGTTCTATTTTCAAATCAGAAGTAGATACTATGAGGTTCATGATTTAGTGTATGTTCATTCAATGGAGAGGAAATCAGTTAGTAGATTATTAAGCAAATTTAAACTGCTAACTCAAACCTAAAGGTGGAGTACATTGCAGCCTTAAAGGCAGCAAAGGAAGCCTTTTGGTTTGATCTCACTGATTTAGAGGTTGTGGAGCATATTAATCTATTATCGAGCTATATTGCGACAATAGTGCAGAAGTAGTCCAAACCAATGACCCAAGGTTCCATAGAGGAACAAGGTACACTGAGAGGAAAGTATCATGTCCTACATGATATTGTCTGGCAAGAAAATATGCGCATGGCTAGAATATTGCATTGGAACACAACTTTGTTGATCCATTAACAAAGGTGTTATCGATCAATAGTGATGAGCACTGAAAAGTGCGTATTTAAACCCCTTAAGCTTAAGCATTCTAGTACCTTTATCTATCTTACTTTACCATTTTAAATTGATTTCGTATTATTTCCATTTTTAGGCACTTATCCCGAAAATAAGCTAACTCAGCTAAATAAGAGCAGAAATGAAGCAATTCTAGGATAAGTCAAAGAAAGGAGCCAAGTGGAAGCAAAATGAAGAAAAATGTGGAAATCAACATCTTCGATTGATCTCAGATCAAAGTTCAATCGATCTCAGCACTTCAAGATGGATCAGAGCCATGATGACATTTTCAGAGATCTCAAAAGTTCGATTGATCCAACATCATTCTTCGATCGATTGAACAGCTTTATCCTTATCCAAATGATTGATCTTATCTAGTTGTACTACCCTACCAACCACTTTTGTCATTTTCCCAAAAATATCTTTAAAATATTTCAAATTAGTCTTTATCCAAAAAGCGCCACCAGTTAGGATCGATCCGGCCTAAGTTCGATGGATCTCAGCCATGTTCGATCAATTTAAGTCCAAGGTTCGATTGATCGAACTTCCTCCAGTGCGAAAAAGTTAAATTTCCAGCTCATTGAAAGTTGTCCTTTATCCAATCATTGGGGAATATTGTGTGCATGACCTCAGCTCATTTTGGGTGTCATTTGACCTACCTATATAAGGATAAGGATTGCTTTTTATAAGGAGGATCTCATACCATATCATATCATCTCATACCTTGTAAGAACTCTAGGAGAGCAAGCTTAGAGGAGGAGGAGGCGAAAGACACCATTGGAGACTCTTCATCAACCAAGGAGCAAATCTCTACCATAGAGTTAGCCCTTGAGGGTTGGAGAAGCACTACCATGAGTGGCTAGACATCCTCTTGGGGCTAGAGTGTGCCCCCAAGCATACTTTCTACATCTTGATTTTGTGTATTATTGAAGGATTAGTGTTGTAATACATGTTTTGACACTTATATATATATAGATTGTGACGACCCTGGTTTTTAGGCTAGCGTGTCCTGTGATGAACCGAAAATTGACCCGATAACAGATCCGATATGAAGAAGCGAAAATAGAAAACAAGACTCTAAGAAGTCAAAATGACCTTCCATGAGGTCGTGGAACTCAATGATAACTGACGCGGAAGCAAAAGGTCAAAAATATGACAAATAAGCCCCCAAGGGCAAAATAGTCATTTCTGAAAATTATGGACTCAGGTGCCACCGAGCACACCACTGAAAGGACAACAAAAAACTAATCAAGATGGACTCAAGAATCACTTGATTCGGAGTCCGGATGAAAAAAATATGAAACTCCAAAGTTTCATAAAAATCACATTTTTGGGTTTGAAATAAATGCAGCAAGGGTACTTCGCAAGGGGTAAAATGGTCTTTTTCGACAATCTGAATGTAACTAAGCATATTGTTAGATAGACCAGGAAAAATTAAAGAATTTAGACTCAAGAATCACTTGATTCGGATTCCGGACGAAGAAGATATGAAACGTCAAAGTTTCATAAAAACCAACTTTTGGGTTTAAAATCAATGCGGCAAGGGTACTTTACAAGGGGTAAAATGGTCTTTTAAGATATAATTTGATGCAATCGTGCATACCGTTATATAGAACAGCAAAAACTAATAAACTTAGACTAAAAAATCACTTGATTTGGAGTCGGGACGAAGAAGATATGAAGCCTCAAAGTTTTAAAAAAAATGACTTTCTGGGTTCAAATCTAGATAGGACCTGCACAGATTTTTGGACTTCAAATGTGGTTTTGAGGGCTTAAATCACATTTTTTGGCAAAAAGTTGTGAACAAACCCCCCCTAAAATCATGTTTTCTACATGACCATGTCAAGAGAAGATTTTATTTTACAAGTGAAATACCCAAAATGACCCTTAGATCAGCACTTTTTCCGGAGAAACCTGGAACGACCAGATTTTCTAGATCTGCGAGTTGTTTTCGGCATCAAGACGATTTTTTTTTTTTTTTGTAAAAACACGAAGAAGGATCATAGACGAAAATGAAAAATAAACATTATGAAGTACCCAGAATGCCCCTAGATCAGAAAAGGGCAAAAGGATTAAAAAAACTGCTATATGCATAACAGAAAGCTGAACTTTGCATGGGATATCCGGTACCAAGGTGACATTTTCTGGAGAAACACGAAGAAGAAACCCCCCCTAAAATCACGTTTTCTAAATGACCATGTCAAAAACGGAATTTATTTCCTGAAGGAAAACCCCAAAGTGCCCTAAAATCAGATTATGCAACAAAACTTCAAAATGAGTCTATAGGAAGCTCAAAACATAAACGATAAGGTTTTGCCCAGAAACGACCATGCATGCAAACGTAACTTACCTATTTGGACGTGTTACAATGGTCCATGACTTAAAAATATAGCCGATGCAAAATCCGACCAACCAACAGGCAAAAAGGCAAAAATGGACTTGGAATGGAAAACATGGAATCCAAAAATGTAAAATGGAGTCAAATGACCATTTGGCCCTTGGCCACACTTCATACAAGATTAATAAGACCCTATGAAAGAATGAAAATGGAATTCCCACACCCGATACAATAGTGGTGAAACAATGACTTGCGATTTTTCAAGGTTTTCATAATATTTCATGAAGTTAAAAAGTTATATAGAATACAATACACATGTCATTGGCCTTCGGCCTCATCTCATACATGTCAAATACATTGAAAGGAGTGCACTTATGGACAAATTACATACATGGAATCAAAGAATACAAATTGTACATATAAGTCTACAAAATGACATTTCATGCTAACATTCGCATGAAATGGAAACTTGAAAGCTACAAGACATCCAAGGAATGCTAGGCATCATGAACCAAGTCTTCGTACTTGAAATATGCCCCAGTATCATAGGGGTGAGTAACATAAAGCTACTCGTAGGAGATGAGTATGCATCGACCTAGCATTTTACAAATTTATCACCTTAAAGTGAAACATGTTAAAGGGGCTCATGCCACCTAACGTCTATGTCCAAGTGAGACTCGGGAAGCATCCTAAGCTACCTTAGAGTCTAAGCAACAAGAATCATGATATACATACGTGTATGAAACGAATCATGGTTGGGATAATCCAAAGAACACGACAAGAAGAATGCTTGAGCATAGATTAACATGAATTGCATTTTCAATACAATTGAACTAGGTCTAGAGTAATCCATACAACATCACAAAAGCATATTTGAATACAAGTTAACAAGAATCACATTATCCATGCAATTCAACAACAAAAGAGCATGTTATACAATGCAACAAGGTTTAAGTTCTCAAAGCCATCAACTTAGAATCTAAAGCACAAAATAACAGTAGTGGTTTATGCCACCTAACGTCTATGTTATAAATGAATCAATATGATCAATCCTAAGCTTTATTCGAACGTCAAAACACGATTTTCAATATCGATGCAATTTAACCAACATTGAAACTTCCAATACAACGCATAAAGCACAATTTCGCAAAGTTAACATCCTATAAATTAAAATGAAACGACAAATAAGAAACAACAAGTTACAACATCATCTAGTTATCAACTTGAAAATGAAATGCGAAATTAAATAAAGTGGGTACTCGGATGTCACGCCGGATCAGACCAACAACATAGTTACTTTAGGGTTACTAGCCCATAGGTAACCTCCCTATGTGCGCACTAGACTATATAGAGGGACTATCCCTCGTACTAGAACCACGTCCTAGCCATAGTCAAACAACGACATCCCCAAGTTTCCAAAATCAACAAGTTGTGCAACAATGCATATATCAACAGGAATATACAAGATAATCAACTATTTACCCAGCACAACCAAATTTGGAAACCTATACAATACATGCTCTAAATCCACAACTAATATGCTAGGATGAATGTCGAATCTTCAGTGTGCGATTCATTACACGCTATATATGAATGATGTTAAATATGAAGTGTGCAAATCATTACGCAAGATAATATTATATTCAATATTGAAAACATAAGCTCATAAGTTTAAATACAACAACAAGGTAGAACTTTAATTAAATCATGCTAATTTAAATCCCAAGGTTCTAAAACAACTTCAAATAGTCTCAAATTAATACATGCAAGTAAACAAGTCATGATTAATACAAATATCAAGTTAAAACCTTAATTAAGCTAATGGGACCACAAAATAGATTTTAATTAATTCTTTAAATTAAAATCTCTAGATTTTCAAACTTAACCAAATGCTCTCAATTTAACATATCTTAGAGAATATGTCAATGACTAATGTGATATCACATTACAAGTTTATTTCATTCAATTTATGACCATGTGAATTTAACTTTCACTAAAGTTAAATATAAATTAAAAGTTGTAATTCTCATACAATTAATCCCAATTTAATATATGTGAATAACTATACCTAAGCTGAATTTTCTAGCATGCCACAATATAATTCCAAGTTGTATATCACCATGAGGATTAAATCTTAAACATGGAATTTAATTAAATAAAATGTTTCAAAACCTAATCAAATATTCTAAATCAAATATATGTGAAGCTATATGGCATGTAAGTCAAGAATATCAAGTCGGAATTCAAATAGAGTGAATAGTGCACTCGGGGTAAATTAATTAATTAAATTAATTAATAATTACTAACTTTCAAAACATCTCCAATCACTTTCAAATTCAACTATGTTGGAGAGCATGCTAAGGCCTAATTTAATATGCTAACACATATTGATTTTAAGTTAGTTAAGGCCATGTGAATTAATCTTTCACCTAAGATAAATATTAAATAAAATCTTTAATACATGTTCAAATTCCCTCAATTTAATATATGTCAATGACCATATTATAGAGTATTATATTACCATGCTACATGTTTAAAACAAGTCATAAGCAACCGGGAAAATCAAATCCAATACAAGAAAATTAAATAATAAAATCTCTAGATTTCGTATTTAAGTATGCAATCAAGTTGTATAAACATCAATAGCATGTTATATAACAAGAATCAAACCTATAACACCTCCTACCTCAATTTGAGATGAAAATCCCAAAGGCCCACCAAAATAAAAGTGCTCCGAATTCGACAATACCTAGAGGTTTTGTCGGGGACAACACCGTGAACAAGAATCCGCAAGAAGCCCCATGAAAATCTCAACTTGACTTCAAACCCGTACTCAAAAAATCGTCGAAAATGGATTCTAATAAGGGCGAAAGGTAGAGCACGTCAAGAGAAGCAATAAATGCTAAGGCCGAAGGATTTCTACCAAGGAAAAGTGGATCAAAGGAGGAAAGAGAAAGTGGCAGCCATGGCTGCTAGGAGATCCGGCCAAGAGAGGTGGGGAAGATGACCAAAATCTGATTTTTCACTTTAGGGCATCCTATTTATAGTAAGTCTCAAAAACTGCCCCGAAAGGGCCCCGCCGGGTCTGGAAAAGTGGATTTTGAGCAAACGCGCTCAAACGGAAAAAATCCGTGAACAAAAAAGATTCAAAATGAGAAAATATGAACAACAGAAGAAATGGCATTGAAAACTGAGTCCCGAGCAGAAAGTTGTGCCCCGAACAAGTTCGACGGCAATAGGGTCTAAAAACTTTGAAACTGGGGAAAAATGACCAGAAGAAAATTCTATGAATTTACGAGTCAACGAAAAGTGAAAATGAATCCCGTACAAGGATCCAGGCTCAAGACAAGACATTTTTGCTATAACTTTCATTAATTGCACAATGGCCCCTACAAAAAGGGTTAACTGCAAAATTGTCCTAGAATGAAAATATCTTCCAAAAGATATTTTTTTAGATGCCCTTGAAATAAAATATCTTCAAAAGATATTTACGAAAACACCCCAAGAAATGAAAAAGATTTTAAAGAATTGTGCATCCATGCCCTTGTGGGCACCGGGAGCAACCAGAGTACTTTCTTGCAAAAGTAAAGATACGTATTTCGAGGAAACCACTCAAAATGAAGATACGTGAAGTCAAAAACCAACTCAGAGCATGAGAAGTGAGGTTGTGCCAAAAACTGACAAACAGAGATAAGACAGAATAGGGAAAAGGACGAAATAGCGCATAGTGTTGAAAAACGAAAAATGTGAAAATGACTCGGTTCTCAAAGGAAGTTGTCAATCCACGGAAAAGAGTCTTAGGAACTAATTCCAAGCACTCGAGATGACACTAAGCGACATGAAATAGAGATCAGAAAAGAAAATTAAACGAAAAAAATTCATTCGTAAAATTTCAGGAAAAAGGAAAGGAAGGCAAATGACTAGGTCGTTACATAGATCTTGTTTATTCAATGATTTATGTGGTTTAATGCTTCCAATTGATCATTTTATTCTATCTATATGTCTATGTATGCTAGAATAGATGCTCATGTATTTATCTCTATTTCTTATGTTATTGATGCATGTCTATGTGTATTAATGCTATAGATCTAGAGATTATCAATACATTGTGCTTAAAAGAATGCTCTTGTGATTTTCTAGATGGTCCATGCTCATTTCTTGATGGATTGTGCCTCTCTCTTAGCTCAATTAGTTTAATTTTATGTCATTAGCTTAATTATAGTGTAGTGGTAGCATAGTTGTTAGATGGGAGGACAATCCATGCTTGTTGTTTGATGTTCCATACTTTTAAATGCAAGTAACATATGTCTCTAACCTTATGGTATATTTGGTTTGTGAGCTTAATGAAAGGATTAATAACTTACTCGATATATTGTGCTTTTCACATGCTATTTAGACAATATATACTTAATTGCTAGATATATTGTGCTTTTCAGATGTTGATTAGACAATGTATGCTTAATTGGTCACCCTTGCTAATTGAATCAACCAAACACACACACACATCAATATTGCAACACATATTTCCCTCATTAGTCACTAGTTAAGGGTGTAGAAAAACATTGTTTGGTGGTGACCTCTAAACCCCAAGATTTCTCTCTCTCTTACTTACTTCTTATTGCATTCAATTATTTAATTTAATTTGCTCTCTAGTTTAATCAACCAACCAATCATTTGTTTGATCACTCGACCTACTAACCCTAATAGCAATTCCACAAGCTAGTACGACTCTAATCCCTTGGGACGATCCCTACTCACTCTTGCTACTTTAGTAGTAGTGTTGGCAATGGTTTTTTTATAAATTTAAACTTGAACCAAAAGGCTTTTCTTGAACCGCACATTCACTACATTTATATCAAGCGGCTTTTGTCGTCAAATTTTGGCGCCGTTGCCGGGGAATAGGAAACATCGTATTTGTGGAATCAATTAGGAATTAGTACTCTTTTGATTGTGTCTTTACTTTGTTTTTATTTTTCTTTTGATTACTTATTGTGTTTGTTCATCTTTGACAAGGAGCATTGAGCTAGGAGCCAAATAAAGGAGCATCCAAGCAAAGGAGCTAAGCAAGCAAGGGAAAATGCTAAAAATTTAAATTTTTTTTTACTAAGCTAAGCTATAAATTTGGAGTTGAAGTGCTAAAGGACCTTTGTGAGCTTTTCCTTACTCAATCCCTTAGTTAAATCATCGGCCCGAGTGGATGCTTGTTTTTAATTGTTCTTTGCATCATTGTTGTTAAAGCATAGGAGTATGGGTTAAGTGTTTGTGGAGGAAGTTTCATTGGAATTGTTGTGAAGTTGAAGTGTTTGTTCATTCATTGTGTTTATGTGTTTTCACATTGTGCATGCATGGTCATAGATCACTAAGACCAACTTTTGTCCCTCTTGATTTGCATCTTGAATCCGTAATTAGAAATCATAGAGGAAGAGGAAGTTCTAGTTCTACCCGATCCATTACATCAATGGAAGGCCATAATGAAGAGAATGTAGAGGACCTTGGTCACATAGACCAATAAGGTATCCTTCATCCAAATGTGCATCATGAGAACATTTAAGCACCATTAGGCATGCCTAGGCCATTCATTCACCAACCACAACAACAACAAGGCCAAGGCCAAGTTCCATTTGGAATGCCAAGGCCAATGTATACTCCGCAACCTCCCATCATTCAAGGAAATCAAAATCAAGGTGCCCATGTTGCACCTCAAATTGCTAATCCTCCACTTGCTTTAAGAGATCACTATGTGCCTAATGAATACAATGCACCCACATGCATTCAATTACCACTATTTAGAGCACATCACTACGAAATTAAGCCACAAACCATTCAAATGCTTCCTAACTATCATGAACTTCCAAGTGAAGAACCTTACAAGCATTTTGATGAGTTTCTTGAAGTATGTTCCACCGTAAAATATACAGACATGCCGGAAGAGGTTTTAAGACTCAAACTTTTTCCATTCACCTTAAAAGACAAGGCAAAGTATTGGTTTAACAATCTTAGGCCTTTTTCAATCACTTCTTGGGCAGAAATACAACAAGAGTTCTTGAAGAAATACTATTCGGTTTCTAAGACCAATGCCATAAGAACCTCAATTCGAGAATTTTCACATGGGGATGGAGAAATGTTTTATGAGGCATGGGATCGCTTTAATGAATTACTTAGGAAGTGTCCACATCATGACATGCCCAAATGGCAATTAGTTCAATATTTCTTTGAGAGCTAATCGGACAATTACAAAGGCATGGTTGATGCTTCCATAGGTGGCTTATACATTGATAGGTATGAGGATGACGTGTGGCATCTTTATGAGAACATGAGTGAAAATTGTTTGCATAAAACATTATCATCCAAGAATGGTAGAAATTCACAAGGTAGGAAGAGTGTTGGCTTACATTAACTTGACCATTCAAATGAAATAGCCGCCGAAATGAAGTCCTTATCTTAAAGGTTTGATCAATTCTTGATTAACCAAAACTCGGCGAGCCAAGTATCTTTCTTCCCTAACCATTCTCATCGTGCATCAAATGAAACACATATGACTTGTTCTAGTGTTCTTCATTCTACTTCTCATTGTCCTCACGGACAAGTGCAAAATGAACCTAATGAACAAGTCAATGCAGCTTTTGTGAACCAAGGGAACAATCCTTATGGTACTCATTATAATCCAAGTTGGAGAAATCATATGAATTTCTCTTGAAAAAACCAAGGAGAGGGCTCAAACCCTTCCCAAGGTGGTTTTCAAGGGAAGTACATTCCACCTCCACTTCAAAACTAAGGATCCCAATGTTATAGACCTTATCAATCACAAGGGAATTAATTTGCTAATTCTCATTTTCCCAACCAATCTTATTCCCAAGGAAATACTAGAAGTCCCGCCGTTGAAGAAAAAGTTTTGAATGCTTTAGGTACTCTTGAGGCTAACACACAATTGCTTCATTCTCACTCTCAATCTATTACGAAGCTAGAAACCCAAGTAGGGCAAATAGCAAGCACTCTTAATGCAAGAGAGAAGGGAAAGATGCCTATTAATGCCCCACCTAAGCAACAATGTGTTGTGAAAACCCATTCCTCATCGGAAGGCCACACCATTGAACATGTTAATGCGGTGACTACCTTGCGGAGTGGTAGGATTATGGACAATCAAGTTGAAATGTCCAATGAAGAGAGTGAATCGGTGCAACCTCAAGTTGTCACTCGTCCCGTTTCACATCCCATTCCTCCTTCATTGCATATACATGATCTTGTGAATGAGAAAACTTCAAAATGTGATTTGAAGAATGATTTTGAAAATGGTTTGAAGAAAGGTTTACAAAAAAACGAATTTGAAAAGGTTTTGCTGAAAAATGACTTGAAACAAAATGATTTGAAAACTTCTTGTGTTGAAGAGACTTCAAAGAAAAAGTTTCATTTCCGGATGCCTTAAAAGGATCCATTTCAAAAGACAAGCAAAAGGCGAAAACCAATGAAATCATGGAAAAGTTTAGGCAAGTGAAATTCAATCTTCCACTTTTGGATGCAATCAAGCAAATTCCGGCTTATGCCAAATTCTTGAAAGACTTGTGCACCCAAAAGCGGAAAAACAAGAGCCAAGCACCAAGAAAAGTGGTTTCGACTGAGCAAGTAAGCTCAATTTTGAAACATAACACTTTGCCAAAGTTTAAGGACCCCAGTTCACCTACTACTCATGCATTATTGGTGATCATATCATTAATCGGGCACTTCTTGACTTAGGAGCAAGTGTTAACCTTTTTCCATACTCGGTTTATGTCAAATTGGGCCTAGGTGAATTAAAACCAACGTCGGTAGTTTTATAACTTGCCGACCGATCCATTAAGAAGCCTAGGGGTATAATTGAAGATGCTTTGATAAAGATTGACAAATTCTTCTTCCCCGTTGATTTCGTTGTCATTGACACGGAACCGGTCCCCAATCCTAAGAGCCAAATTCCCATTATCCTTGGCCGTCCTTTCTTGGCAACCGCTAATGCCAACATCAATTGTAGGACGGGGATAATAAAGATCTCATTTGGCCACATGAAGATGAAGTTGAATATCTTCAATCCTACACCCAATTCATTTTTACAAATATGAAGGAGAGGTTAATGTTGTAGACAAATGTCATGATCTTCAATGTCAAGGAAATGAGCTTTTGTGTAAGACCAAAACTTCAAAGGAATCATCTTCAATCTTGCATTCTAAAAGTGTTGTTTCAAATTCTTACTTTGAAAGGGCATGGAAGCCCAAAGATTGTTCTTGTATTGACAAGGGAACAAAAGTTTCTTTTGAGCTTAATCCAACAAGTTCTTCAAAGAACCATTTGTTGGATGGAGTTCAAAGCATCTATCACCCCAACAAAAAGGGGATGCATTACAAGATCTTTAATCCGGGCTAAAAGAGCCCAACGTCTTGTTAGAGACGTTAAAGACTAGCAACGACATTTCGTAGGGTGTCGAAACCCTATTCCTCCCTCATTTCTATCTTAAATTTCATTTATTGCGAAGTTTAGATACTTGTTTTTGGTTCATATGCATTGATAGGAACTGTGATTAGGATTGCATGAAATTTTGTGTTGTGATTGAGCATTTTGCACAAGTTCGATCGATCTCAAATGAGAGTTCGATCGATCGAACTTTCACCTGCATCCAACACTTAGAAAAATTTTCTACCTGCATCCAAATCACCTCTCTGTCCCATCGTTCGAACTTATTCTTCGATCGATCAGGAGACCTTCGATCGATCCAACTTTAAAGTTTGATCGATCTCATGATCCAACACTTAGAAAAATTTTGAGCCTGTATCTACCTACATATTTCACCTCTCTGTCTCATCGATCGAAAACATTCCAAGATCGATCTGAAATTCTTCGATCGATCCAAC
Source organism: Cornus florida (assembly GCF_030987335.1). Lineage (NCBI taxonomy): Eukaryota > Viridiplantae > Streptophyta > Magnoliopsida > Cornales > Cornaceae > Cornus > Cornus florida. Next base: position 72,971,528 of record NW_026775577.1, read on the forward strand.
TTCAAAGTTTGATCGATCTTCAAGTTCCAACACTTAGCCAAATTTTTGAACCAAAAACCTGCATATTTTTTTGCCCTCTGTCTGATTGATCGAACATTTTGTTTAGATCGATCTCAGTTCTTCACTTCTCTATTTTGACCCTTGTTTGACTTTATTTGACTTTTTAATTTTCAAAAATCCAAAATTTTTTTTAATTTCATTTTAATTTTCAAAAATCCAAAAATATTTTTATTTCATTTTAATTTTCAAAAATTCAAAAATATTTTCTATTTTTCAATTTTAATTTTTAATTTTAGTTTTAATTTTTCAAAAATTTCAAAAAATCCCAAAAATACTTTGAGGAGAGATCATTAAAGTTCGATCGATCTGAAGTCTCAGTTCGATCGATTGAACTAATCGGGAAATGTTTTTAAAAATAGACCTGGAGGGTCTCAAGATCGATCATTTAGAATGATCCAACCCTCCAAACCCTTGTTCCTCATCCTTCCTGTCACCAGTGTGCCCCATCATCATTATCTTCTCCGGCAAACATCCGGCGAGTTCCAACCTTTGATTTTCTCTCTCTCCTCTCGGATTTGCATCACCATCTTCCTCTCATCTTCTCTCGCGACTAGAGGTGAGATCCGAACCACACTTTGTCCTTTCAAGCTTCAATTTGACAATATATGTTGCCTACATGCTAGATCTAGGATGAATGATGATGAAATCCACCATTGATGAGCTTAAAGTATGTTTGTATATATGTGTATATATGTTTTTATATTTTTGATTTTTGAATTGATTATAGGAGTATGGGCCATACTAAGTGAGTAGAATTGATTGGATTGTTGTGTTGATAGGCCCACGACCTTGTTCGTGTGGCCCCTGAGCTTCCAAAGTCACAGATCTGTGACCTTTGAGTTTTTACCTTCGCATAGTTCGATCGATCGAACTTCAATCTCAGATCGATCTTGAGAGATCGATCGAACTCATACCTCAGATCGATCGAAGTTTTGAGATCGATCTCAAACCTTTTTATGATCGATTGAACTTCACAGATCACACACACACACTTCATTCATCATATAATTTGTTCATGCTGTCTCATATATGCCCAATGCCTGTGATATTCCATATTGGATTCATTTCATACTTACACTGTTTAGCATGTTTCATACCCTGTCACTTGCATAGATATATGTCATATATGTTTTGTCTATCTTATTTGATATGCATGTTTCTATTTTGTGCATTCAAGTCTTAATTTTGGCACTAACTCCCCTTGCAAGTTTTTAAATCATTTTTTTCAGGCTATGACTAAGCGCAAGACTATTGCCAAGAGGCAACACGGGCGTCAGAGACATATCCGACCGAGGATAGAGGAGCTAGCAGAGCCCTCTCATTCATAGGAGGAGCCCTTACAACCTACTCTACTTTAGTCACCTGCTCATGAGGCTGAGAATGATCATATTCCATCCACCTCTGCAGCTGAGCCTGCGTTTACACCATTACCATCTCCATCACATGCTGGAGTTGAGTATTCACCAGTACCGTCTCCACCACGCCAGCTAACTCAGCCAGCTCGAGAGCGTGATAGGCCCGTGCCTAGATATGCGCATATGGCAGTGGACCATGAGTCGGTGTTCGACACAGATTTCTTCTCTAGATTGGTGCTGACCCGATCAACTTACCATGACATTATTCAGAGGGGCCTTGTAGTTATTCTTGCCCCAGTTACAGAGCCAGTCTACCTGCGGCTGGTACGGATGTTCTTCCAGAACCTCCAACCGTCCCCACGTACCATAGCAGAGCTGGTCACTACCATAGATGGCCATCAGATCACGATTACTGTGGACTCGTTAGCCCGCTCATGCCATTGTCCACACAGATGCCCTCCGGAGCTACATGAGCTATATTCGAGGCTATACAGGCCTTCTTATGCCGACATGGCAGTATTTCTTACAGGTCACCATGCCGATGGCGAGACTTTCGCCACCCGCACATTCCTTCTAGATGACCTATGGTTCTTCGATTTCATTCTTTTTCGGAATATATATATGGCCGGGCATAAGATCCAGTGGCGAGGAGACTATTTGACAGCCCTCTACGCATTCTACACAGGCCATTGGGTATTTATCCCCATGCTTATCTAAAGCGTGATGAGGAAGCTATTCGACGAGTATATCAGCAAGGAGAAGTCCGGAAGGGCTAAGTCTCTCCCTTTTGGCCACCTCATCACCCAGGTTCTGATTGACCAGTGCTACCCTTTTCATTCTCGGGAGCACCCTGAGAGAGGTTCTAGTCACTTCTTGAAGAAGGACTGGGACAAGAGCTACAATGCCATCATTACTAGACTACAGGACCACGCAGTAGTGGTTGCAGAGGAGCTAGAGGGTGAGGAGGCAGAGGCAGCAGCTCAGGCAGCAGTAGCAGATCCCGCAGCGGACGATGTACCAGTAGGTCCAGCTGCCGAGCATATAGACATTGATTTGGAACGACCTGCAGATGACGTAGAGTAGCACTCTCTAGCCAGGTCGCCAGTACATGAGGAGGAGCAGACTCAAGAGCTTTCTTCTGATTCATCCATACCTGAGGGTCCTAGTCAGATCCTCGGCTTTGGAGAGCGTCTTCAGGCTCTTGATAAAGGTGGATAACAACTCCTTTTCACTAAGTAGCCGGGATTCTAGCCTCATCAAGCACTGAACTTCTCGCACCGAAAGGTGGAGGGCCTAAACTCTAGGTTAATAATTGTTTATTAAAAAAAAAAAAACAATAAAAAGTGAAGACTTATCCCAAATGGTGAGAAGTGGGAAATGATTAGATGGAGGTTGTTTTGATTTGTAGCCTAGTTGATTTGAGCTTGTAGGTGTTTGAACGCCTAATGCCCTAAAGCCGTCTGGTTTGGGAGTCATTGACCTAGTGCTCGACCTCATGAATCGCTAGAAAGCTTAATAGATCAACACATTGCACCATGCTTCCATCTTTGATCCTATAAAAAATAAAAAAAAAATAAAAAAAATCGAGTGAAAAGAATAAGCGCACCTAGAACAATAAAGCTTTAATAAAAGGTTCACTTTTTGTCTTAATAATTCGTACTAGATTGGTGTGCTAGTTTGAGGGTAAGGATGTGATTAATTCTTTAGTTGGCTAAGATAGCAACACATTTGATGCCGGTCCACTCAAAAAGGATTCCAGAGTTGTTTTGATTTGCATGATCATTTTCTTGATGTGTGGAGGACCATATTTGCTTGCTTGATGTTAAAATTTTAGGAGATTGCTCGAAAATATTTGAAACATTGCATACTTGAGGTAGTTTTCTCCCAATGCTTGTTTGCAATATTAGTACCTCTTTTGAAAGAATGAGCTTAATGTTTGTGGGTACCATTTCTGGAAACCCTCACGAGACTTCACTCGTCCAATAGGGGTAGACTAGGGGTTTAAAAGGCTTATTGCATATGCTAAGTGCAATTGTGCTCCCTACGAAAGTGGCGTTATCCATTTATTGTTTTCTAAATTCATACTTGTATAGTTGTTCATTTCATTTCCTTACTTCATAGTTCATTGCTAGGGACTAGCAATATTTAAGTTTGGGGGTGTGATGAGCGCTGAAAAGTGCGTATTTAAACCCCTTAAGCTTAAGCATTCTAGTATCTTTATCTATCTTACTTTGCCGTTTTAGATTGATTTCATATTATTTCTATTTTTAGGTACTTATCTCGAAAATAAGCTAACTCAGCCAAATAAGAGCAGAAATGAAGCAATTCTGGGATAAATCAAAGAAATGAGCCAAGTTGAAGCAACAAGAAGAAAAAGGTGGAAATCAACATCTTCGATCGATCTCATATCAAAGTTCGATCGATCCAACATGATCGATCTCAGCACTTCAAGATGGATCAGAGCCATGATGACATTTTCAGAGACCTCAAAAGTTCGATCGATCCAACATCAACCAAAGAGCAAATCTCTAGCATGGAGTTAGCCCTTGAGGGTTGGAGAAGCACTACCATGAGTGGCTAGACATCCTTTTGGGGCTAGAGTTAGCCCCAAGCATGCTTTCTACATCTTGATTTTGTATATTATTGAGGAATTAGTGTTGTAATACATGTTTTGACACTTATATATATATAGATCTTGTTTATTCAATGATTTATGTGGTTTAATGCTTCCAATTGATCATTTCATTCTATCCATATGTCTATGTATGCTAGAATAGATACTCATGTGTTTGTCTCTATTTCTTGTGTTATTGATGCATGTCTATGTGTATTAATACTATAGATCTAGAGATTGTCAAAACATTGTGCGTAAAAGAATGCTCTTGTGATTTTCTAGATGGTCCATGCTCATTTCTTGATGGATTATGCCTCTCCCTTAGCTTAATTAGTTTAATTTCATGTCATTAGCTTAATTGTAGTGTAGTGGTAGCATAGTTGTTAGATGGGAGGACAATCCATGCTTGTTATTTGATGTTCCATACTTTTGAATGCAAGTAGCATATGTCTCTAACCTTGTGGTATATTTGGCTTGTGAGCTTAATGAAAGGATTAATGACTTGCTCGATATATTGTGCTTTTCACATGCTATTTAGACAATATATACTTAATTGCTAGATATATTGTGCTTTTCACATGTTGATTAGAAAATGCATGCTTAATTGGTCACCCTTGCTAATTGAATCAACCAGACACACATACACATCATTGTTGCAACACACATTTCCCTCATTAGTCACTAGTTAAGGGTGTAGAAAAATATTGTTTGGTGGTGACCTCTAAACGCCAAGATTTCTCTCTCTCTTAGTTACTCCTTATTGCATTCAATTATTTAGTTTAATTTACTTTCTAGTTTAATCAACCAACCAATCATTTGTTTGATCATTCGATCTACTAACTCTAATAGTAATTCCACAAGCTAGTACGACTCCAATCCCTGGGGACGATCCCTACTCACTCTTGCTACTTTAGTAGTAGTGTTGGTAGTGGTTTTTTATGAATTTAAACTTGACCCAAAAGGCTTTTCTTAAACCGCACATTCACTACATTATTTTGGTGTATATCAAGCGGCTTCCGTCGTCAAATAGTTTTGATCATCGCTTAGATAACATTGGAGTTAGATGCAATTTGAATTGGCTTTGAGGGCAAGTGGGAGCTGTTGGGATTTATATGCCCTGGCATAGCAAATTCCTATTTGGATTACAGTGACATATGTTCCTAACGTTTCTGAAATATTTATGCTTGATACAATTGGTGAATTCAATGTATTATGTTTCGATTCATTATAGAATTGATAGTGTCCACTTGATTACAAGAGATATTTATAAATGTATGTGATGACGATCAATGCATGAATATAAATAGTAATCATAAATTGTTTATAGTCGGTAATTATGGATGGACTCATAATTAATTAAGACTTGAACTGGATCCGCGTTAGGTTGAGATATATTGCGAGAGCCATCGTATGCAATTGTTCCCTATCACTATCTTGGCATTTGACTCTTAAGCATGAGAAAAATATAAACTCTTTTATTAATTAATAATTACTTTGATTTGTTCGGCGGATACTTCGGGATCCTTAGATCGACACTTTGAGTAGTTATGTAATTAATAGTTAGAGGGTTATATTTTCAATATTTGCAGCATTGCTATTTGTATTTATTTTGTATTGATTATGGTTGATCACAAAGTAAATTCGAAGGCCTTCGTGTGTTTTTAGACAAAATGATTTATTATATATTTATTTATTTAAATTATTATTTTTGTCAAACAGATGTTTTATTGTGATCGAGACAGAAATAATCAAAGGTACCAAAATAAATATATTAATTAAGTAGTCGGATTGATAGCTTTATTTATCCGATAACTAATATGCATAGAGGGGTCAAAGTGCAACATTGACTTAGAGATTATTTATTATTTAATTGGAGTTCAATTAATTTCTTTTAGTGGAGTAGAAATTAATTTATGAATTAATTGAATTGGGTCCATGGACCGGGCCAATTATTAATTCATTGTAGCCAATAAAATAATAAGTCCAAAGGATTCTCACTCATAGCCCAACTTGATATTGGAATCCTATTAGATTTGAGATATGTGAATTTGAGATGGAGAATGATTTATGGTTTCTTTTTCTAATTTTTATGTTGCCTATATATACATGGGTTCATGGATATTTTAGGTGATACTTTGGGAAAAGAAAAAGGAATATATATTTTTTTTCTCTCTAGATTTTAGGGTTTGCTTTCTTATCTAATGGAGGCTCCCACAAGCCTATTTTTTCAAGGTCATTCATGGAGGCTTATGAGTGATTCCTAAAAGCAAAACAATTACCAAGAAGATGGAGATCCAAGGAGAAGATATCTTGCTAAGAGATTTACAATAAGTGAGAACATTCACTTTAGAGGAAAAATTTAAAGGTTTACTCAGACTTTTGATGTAAGTATTCAATCTGTTAATTGAATGACACATCATATTTTATTTTTGCATAAAACTTGTCTCTATGTGATGAATCAAGATCTGTGAATGAAAATTTCTCAAAAAGTTTTTAAAATATGCACGTTTCCCCACATCCTTAGCAAGGAAGCTTGGGAATAGGGGCAACTGATAAGGGTAATTAAACCCAACAACTATAGATCAACAGATGAGATGGTATTCGTTTGAATTTCAATTAAGGATAGAGACTAGCAGTTGTTGCACACTTATATTTCAAAGTGACGGTTATTTTAAATTTAAATAACAAGTTGAGGTCAAATGATAAGATCATGTTATTTCAAATTCAAGAGGAAATTTTCAAGAATCCCTACAGTATGGAAAATTAAATGTATAATTTATTTTCTTCATTATACAAATCCAAAAACTGACTTGATTGTCAAAGAGTACAGTCTGGCACTCCGGCGATGTTTGGCCTCAGTCACTATCCCTTTACTTACAAGTCGGGCAAAATTTTGATCCAACAGCTAGTGCCGTCTATGGCACGTTTAGTTTTTAGGAAAGTTTTTTAATTCTGACGCGATCTCACTCTGGCACAAACATTGAAATATGGATAACTACAGACAACAACTATAAATAGTGACCACCAAAATCGTTGATATTACCACCGCATCAACACCAAAATCAATGGTACATTTTTGCAATTAGGGTACAACTCGTTGCTTCAGTTGAATCAACATGTGACCACTCAACAGATGTGCCAATAATAGCGTTGCTTAGAGGAACAATATTTTCTGACACTTGAACATGCAACCACCAAGAAAGATGCAAAGGGTTAGTTTTTGGTTGAAAATTGACTGAATCAACAAGCTCATATCGACACTCAACATACGTGCAAATGAGAGCATTGTCGATTTCAACCCTGAAATTGCTTGGAGGGTCACTGCTCGAACAACACACTGCTGGGGGCAAAAGATAATCTTCAAAAAAAAGATAAGTAAAAGCATGTACTACATTATATTTTGCAGTACTCATTCCTGAGACTAGTATGTTCAGATTTTGATTTTAGAAATGAGTTGGATTGTTTAAGCTTTCTATTTTATGCATGAACAAAAATCCATCAATTCAATAAATAGGAAATATTTCTATGACTCTGACATTTACAGAGATGGTCTTTTAAAAAGTAAACTAGTATGAGTTTGTAAATACGTAACCATCTATAATACGCCTTTTGTTTGTCCATGTAATTTGGTCCACTCAAAATTCTTAAAATAATATATATATATATATATATATATATATATATATATATATATATATATATATAATCTAGAAGGCTTAAAAGGAAGCTCTGCTCGAAAAAAATATGGGAGGTGAGCCCCCCAATGCAGTCTTAAAAAAAATTAAACTCCCGTGTCTAAAATAAATGTGTATACTTTTATAACTTTGATTTTGTTGTTTAAGAACCTAATAACAACCAGTATGACATGCTACTATTTGGTTGATTTTATTCTTTGCTGTTTAAGAATAACAACCCAATAACAACACATGTTATCTAAAACATTGTACGAACTTCGTTGATTTTGTTCTTTGCTGTTTAAGAATAACAATCCAATAACAATGAATCAGTATAATAAAAATGAAGTATGGAATGTCCAAAATTTTGGAAAAGCCCTTGGAAATTCAGAATTCAAAATCAATGCCTACACATCAAAGGCACTTCTCACGTCTTTAAAATCTCTTGAAAGAATAGAGGGCATAAAACATTTTTATAGGGCATATATATGGTGGTACATGAATTGATAGGACTCCCAATTTGATATCAACAAGATGGGAGCAAAATGGGGCAGCTACCCCACCTGATTGATCGTGTGATATTTGTTTTTGACATTTTATCAACAAACGACAACAGACTATTAGAGTTTGGTAAAGATTCAAAAGATGGATAAAGTGGGTCTTCTGAGGGTTGCATATTCTTAACCTATTGGGATTTATATGCTCTGACATAATAAATTTTTATTTGGATAAAAATGATATATGTTTCTGACATATCTGAAATATTTATAATTCATATAATTGGTGAATTCAATGTATTATGTTTCGATTCATTATTGAATTGATAGTGTCTGTAATGACCCGGATTTTTCAGATAAATTTTTTCCATTACCTTTTCCCTTCTGAGTTTGGTTTCTTGTCGATTAGTGTCGTCTCGAGTGCTCTGGAGTGATTTCCGAGACTCTTTTCCTTTGAGGACCGAGTCATTCCCACATTTTTCGTTTTTCGACACTAATCACTTTTTGTCTTTTTCCCTATTCCGTCTTTTCTTCATTTGTCACTCTGTTTGTGTAACCACACTTCTTGTGTTCGGAGTTGGTTTCTGATTTCACGTATCTTCATTCCCAATGATTTCCATGAGATACGTATCTTTACTTTCGTGAGAAAGTACTCTAGTTACTCCCGGTGTCCATAGGGGCATAAATGCAAAGTTCTTTGGAAACTTTTTCTTTTCATGGGGTGTTTTTCATAAATATCTTTTGAAGATGTTTTATTTCAGGGGTATCTAAGAAAATATCTTTTGGAAGATATTTTCATTCTGGGGCAGTTTCGCAGTTTTCACTTTTTGGAGGGGCCATTGTGCAATTAATGAAAGTTATTGCTCAATGCCTTGTTTTGAGCCTGGATTCTCGTATGGGATTCATTTTCACATTTCGTCGAGTCATGGACTCTTCAAATTTCCTCCTGGACGATGTTTTCCAGTTTCAGGGTTTCTGACCTTAGTTTGCGCCAAACTTATTTTGGGCATAACTCTCTGCTCGGGACTCAGTTTTTGACACCGTTTCTTCCGTTGTTCATATTTTCTCATTTGGAATCTTCCTTGTTCACGGAGTTTTGCCGTTTGAGTTTGTCTGCTCAGATTTTACTTTCCGGACCTGGCGGGGCCCGTTCGAGACACTTTTTGAGTTTTCTACAAACAGGGGGCCTTTAAGTGAAAAATCAGATTTTTGCTCTCTCACTCCTCTCTCTTGGACAGATTTAGAGGCAGCCATGGCTGCCATCTTCTCTCTCTTCTTTTAGCTTCTTCCCTTCAATGAAATACCTTAATGCATTAGTGTTTATTGTTCCCCTCGCGAGGCCTTCGATTCCAATCGATTGGAATCTCGTTTTGGCCATTTCTTGAGTTCAGGTTTGAAGTCAAGTTGTGTTTTTGATGGGGCTTCCTTGGGATTCATGTTCGTGGTGTTGTCCCCAACAAAACCTAGGAGTTTCGTCAGATTCAGAGCTGATTTATTTTGGTGGGGATTTGAGATTTCATCTCAAATGGAGGTAGGGAATGTTTTTGGCTTTTGTGTGTGTTGTATTGAGTGTTTAGCATGATTATATAACTTATATATGTGCCTTGTATCAAATCTAGAAAGTTAGTAATTTTTAATTCTTTGTATAAGATTTAAAATTCATGATGATATATAACTTTGATTTGAATTGTGGCATGGTAGAAAATCTTGGTTTAACATGTTGGTTAACATATATTAAATTTGGATTAATTAAATAAGAATTGCTTTTTTTAATTAATATTTATCTTTTGTGAAAGATTAAAGTTCATGGCCGTACCTTGCATGAAATTGAGTTGTTTTATGCTTCTAAATTAAGTTTTGGCATGTTTGTTAACATACTTTAATTTGAGAGTATTTGGTTGAGTTTGAAAATTTAGAGACTTTAATTAAGAGAATTAATTAAAATCTAATTTTTATGGTTTCATAGGCCTAATTAAGCTTTTGTGAGAATATATGTAATGACCATGATATGTCTATTAGCATATATTTAATTGGGGCCAATTGGAAATGATTTGAAATCTAGAGAGTTTAATTATTTTGATGTAATGAGATTCTATCTTGTTTTTCCATGGATTTAATCATGTTTTAGAAGGTGCTTCTATTTTCAGATCATGGATTTAGACTTGTGAAGTATTCACTTGATTGTGTTATATGCATTGAAGGGCATTGTTGTTAAATTTATATTCTTGAGAGTATGTTTCTATATGAATATATTGTTGGCTTGTGATTTCATAGCATTATGGATATGAAATGGTTATTATGCACAATTGAGAGTATATTGCTAACTTGTTACTATGTAGTAGTAATATGTATAAGTTATGAACTTATTTGGCTTATTTTAGAATCTTGGAACATTGTTGAGTTGAGATGGCTAGGGTTTGGCTCTAGTACGGGGACGTGAGTCCTCTAAGTCATTGAGATAGTGCGCACTTAGGGTGGTCTTCCCTACGGGTTAGTGCCCGGAATAACCATTGAGGTCTCGGTAGAATTCCAAGCATGATGTCTAAGTCTTCCACTTTTTGTTTTCGCATTCAATTCCAAGTTGACAATCTTGTTTACCTTATTGACTTGTGGTTTTAGCTATTGGCGATTTGATGTTGTTAAGTACATCCATACTAAATTGATATATTTAGTTGATTTCACACTTTTAGATTTCTAGTTGATAACCTAGAGAATCTATGTCTTGATGTGTGGTATTAGATATTCTAATTATGCTAAATTGTTATATTTAGTTGATGTTGCATTTTAGACTTCAAGTTGATAACCTTGAGAATCTATATGTTGTTGCTTCGTGTAAGCATGCTCCTATGTTTTTGCTTTGTGTAAGCATGATCCTATGTTGTTGCTTTGTGTAAGCATGACCCTATGTTGTTAAAATTGCATGAATGAGGTGATTGATGCTAGAAATGATCTTAGGTAGCTAGGATACTTGTGACGGCCCAAGTTTTTCAACCCGGTGCGTCAGTGATGAACCGAAAGATGAACCGATAACGGATTCGAAATGCGGAAGCAAAAGACAAATAACAGTCTATAGAGATATAACATGACTCTAAGATGCCAATGTGACCCTCAACGAGGTCACGGAACCCAAAGGAATCAAATGCGGAAGCAACGTTTCAAAAACGTACAAGAATGAACCTAGGGGAAAAAATGTAATTTTTAGCTTAAAAGTGGGTGCCACCGAGCACACCATTGGAAAGACAATGAAAAATTAATGAACTTAGACTCAAAAATCACTTGATTTGGAGTCCGGATGAAGAAGATATGACTTACGGAAGAAGAAGGGGTAAAACGGTCAAAAAGTGCAAACCCTAGATCATCTAACCGGTTACCAAGCCTTCCTAACCGGTTAGGAGACAAAAAAATTCAACCAAAACACTGCCCAAGCATATGTAACCGGTTACCAAACTTCTCGTAACCGTTTACATGTGAAGGAGGTAGAATGGGCAGCAAGAAATTCTGGCAGCAAGGGTTTTTCCGGAAAAAAAAAGGAAATTTGAGAACCTAGATGACATTTTCTGGAAAAACTCAAAGAAGAAACCCCCCTCAAAATTGAGTTTCTACGTGAATCTCAAGGAAAATAAAAAAATACACAATGTGAAATACCCAAAATGCCCCTCCATGAAAATTGGTCCAGAGGGTCCAAAAAGCTGCTAAATTTAAAAACTGAGAGCTAAACTTTGGATGCGATTTCCGATACCAAGATGGCATTTTCTGGGAAAACACAAAAAAGAAACCCCCCCTAAAATCATATTTTCTAAGTGACCATGTAAAGAATGGAATTTATTTCCCAAAGAAAATTCCCAAAATACCCTTAGGTCAGAATATGCAACAAAAGTGTAAAATGAGTCGGTAGGAGGCTCATTTCACCAAAGAAGAAGCTTTGCCCGGAAATAACCATGCACGCAAACTTAACTTACCTAATAAGATGTGCTACAATGGTCCGTGGCTCAAAAATATGGCCGACACAAAATATGACCCCTCAACGGCCAAAATGCCAAAAAATGAAGTTTGGAATGAAAACTTGAAACCTAAAATCATGAAATGATTTCGAAATGCCGTTTGGCCCTTGGCCACACTTCATGCATGTTAAATGAATGCTAATGGAAGAAGTTCATACACAATGCACGCTTCGGTGCTAAATAGCATACTAAAACGCATGGTTTTCCATATGTTCTCATCGAAGGCAAAAATGAACATCCTTGACATAAATGTAATTTCAAAAGGAGTTTGGCCATTGGCCTCATGTCATATACATAAAATGAGAATCAAAAAGTGTGCTTAGGCACACATTACAAGTCTAGAAGCAAATATACACATTTGACATATAAGGTTACAAATGGCTTTTCAAGCCAACCTTCACAAGAATTGAACCCTTCAAGTTCCCAAATAATCCAAGCATGGTGAGAATCTCTAACCTTGAATCCTATACCTAAAATATGCCCCAGTATCATAGGGGTGAGTAACATAAAGCTACTTGTAGGAAATGAGCATGCATCGACCTACGTTTTACAAGTTTGCATGATTAATTATTGTGGTTCATTCCACCTAACGTCTATGTCAAAGGTGAGACTCAAGGAGCATCCTATCTATCTAAGATCATTTCTAGCATCAATCACCTCATTCATGCAATTTTAGCAACATAGGGTCATGCTTACACAAAGCAATAACATAGGAGCATGCTTACACAAAGCAACTAACATAGATTCTCAAAGTCATCAATTTGAAATCTAAAGAACGAAAATGACATAAATGATCATGCCACCTAACATCTATGTTCCAAATGAATCTATAGGATCATTCCTACATTACAACATGAATGTACTTGACAACATCAAAAGCTTATAATGATTCATTAAAATCATAAAACAAGAATGTACTTAACAACATTAAAAGCTTACAATGATTTATTAAAAACCATGAACATGAATGTACTTAACAACATTAAAATGATTTATTAAAATCATAAAACATGGATGTACTTGGCAACATCAAAATCTACAAAGATCATAAAGCATGGATGTACTTAATAACATCAAAATCGCCGATAACCAAAACCACAAGTCACAATATAAACATGATTGCTAATTTGGAATTGAATGCGAAAATAAATAATGGAAGACTTGGACATCTAGACTCAGAATTCTGCCGAGATCAATGGTTGTTCCGGGCACTAACCCGCGGGGAAAACCACCCTAAGTGCGCACTATCTCAATTGGGGAGAACTCATACCTCCCGCACTAAAGCCGAACTTTAGCCATATCAAAGTAACCATGTCCCAAGTGACTCTAAAATAAATAAGTTAACAACTTATATATATACGAAACCACATCCCATGCACAAGTAGTTTGTAACCACACATTACATGCTCTAAATCCACAACTACTATAGGATGACAAATGTTGAATCTTCAGAGCGCGATTCGTTACGCGCTATATAACATCACATGTCGAATCTTTAGTGTACGATTCGTTACACGCTATGGCAATATAATCTAATATTGAAATCACAAATTCATGAATCCATTACAAGTCAAAAATCATGCTTTAAACATACAACCATTGTCAAATACATGATTAAATCATTAATGCAATAGAAACAAAAATTTATCAAATAACCAAATTAATTTTCCTAAGTTTCATACCTCAACCAAATGGTCCCTAATTAAAACATGTTATACAATATATCATGGTATCCACATATATTCACTATAATCTCAAGTAGGACAATGGTACAACAAGGTAGAATTTAATTATATCATGATAATTAAACTTCTAAATTTCAAGCAACTTCAAATGGTCCCAATTTAATACATACTAGTACACAAGTCCTAGTCCTCATGATTATCAAGTTAAAAGCTTAACTAGGCCTAGGGAACCATTAAATAGATTTTAATTAATCATTTAAGTTAAAATCTCTAGATTTTCATACTTGTCCAAATGCTCTCAAATTAAAGTATGTTAACAAACATGCTTGGACTTAATTTAAAATCATACTACAAGTTCATTTCATGCAAGGTACGGCTATGGAAATTTATCTTTCACAAAAGAAAAATATTAAATAAAAAGCTCAACTCTTATTCAAATAATCCCTATTTAATATATGTCTACAAACATATTAAAGCTTAATTTATCATCATGCCACAATTCAAATCTAAGCTATACACATCCTTGAAATTTAAATCTTACACAAAGAAATAAATAATATTAACTTTCTAGATTTGATACAAGGCATACATATGAGTTGTATAATCATGGAAAACACTCAATACAACACACAAACAATCCTAAAACATTCCCTACCTCCATTTGAGATGAAATCTCAAATCCCCAACAAAATAAATTGGCTCCGAATCCGACGAAACTCCTAGGTTTTGTGGGGACAACATCACGAACATGAATCCCAAGGAAGCCCCATCAAAAACACAACTTGACTTCAAACCCAAACTCAAGAAATGGCCAAAACAAGATTTCAATCGGTTGGAATCGAAGGCCTCGCCGAGGGGAACAATAAACACAAAGGCACCACCACTTTTTAATGAAGGGAAGAAGTCCAAAAGAGGAGAGAGAAGATGGCAGCCATGGATGGAGCTTGGACCGGCCATGAGAGAGGAGAGAGAGATAAAAATCTGATTTTTCTTTCAAAGGCCCCCTATTTATAGAAAATCTCAAAAAGTGCCCTGAACGGGCCCCGCCGGGTCCGAAAAAGTGAAATTTGAGCAAATGCACTCAAACGGTGAAACTCTGTGAATAAAAAAGATTCAAAATGAGAAAATATGAATAACGGAAGAAACGGCGTCAAAAACTGAATCCCGTACAGTAAGTTATGCCCAAAACAAGTTTGGCACAAACCGAGGCCAGAAACCCTAAAACTGGAAAACATTGACCAGGAGGAAAATCTAAGAGTCCACGACTCGATGAAATGTGAAAATTAATCCCATACGAGGATCCAGGCTCAAAACAAGGCATTGAGCAATAACTTTCATTAATTGCACAATGGCCCCTCCAAAAAGTGAAAACAGCGAAACTGCCCCAGAATGAAAATATCTTCCAAAAGATATTTTCTTAGATACCCTTGAAATAAATTATCTTCAAAAGATATTTATGAAAAACACCGCAAGAAAGGGAAATGTTTCCAAAGAACTTTGCACTTATGCCCCTATGGGCACTGGAAGCAACCAGAGTACTTTCTCACGAAAGTAAAGATACGTATCTCCTAGAAATCATTGAGAAGGAAGATACGTGAAGTCAGAAACTAACTCTGAACACAAGAAGTGTGGTTACGCAAACAAAGTGACAACGAGGAAAGGACGAAATAGAAAAAAAGACAAAATAGGGAAAAGACAAAAAGTGAATAATGTCGAAAAACAAAAAATGCGGAATTGAGTCGGTCCTCAAAGGAAGTTGTCAATCCACAGAAAAGAGTCTCGGAAATCACTCCAGAGCACTCGAGACGACACTAATCGACAAGAAACCAAACTCAGAAGGGAAAAGACAACGGAAAAAAATTTATCCGAAAAATTCGGGTCATTACAATGCTCCTTGAGTGTCACCTTTGATGTAGACGTTAGGTGGAATGATGAAAACTTGTAAAACGTAGGTCGATGCATGCTCATTTCCTACGAGTAGCTTTATGTTACTCACCCCTACGATACTGGGGCATATTTCAGGTACAAGAATTAAAGTTGAGACTTTCATTATGCTTGGATGACTTATGGACTTGAAGACTTCCATTTTTGTAAAGGTTGGCTCGGAATGCCAATTGTAGTCTTAATTGTCAAATGTGTATATTTGATTTGAAACTTGTAATGTGTGCCTAAGCACACTTTTGATTCTCATTTTATATATATGACATGAGGCCAAGGGCAAAACTTATTTTAGAATCACATTTATGTCATGGATGTTGATTTTTGCCTTTAATGAGATTATATGAAATTCATGCATTTTAGTACGCTAGTTTGCACCAGAGCGTGTATTGTGTATGAAATTCGTTATCTAGAATTCATTTGACATGTATGAGATGAGGCCGGAGGCCAATGACATGCAATTTGTATCCTATGTAATTTATGATTTCATGGAATATTATGAAAGTATTGAAAAATATTGAGTTTTTGCTTCACCATGTTTGCATTGGATGTGGAAATTCCATTTTGATTCTTCCATTAGCATTCATTTACCATGTATGAAGTGTGGCCAATGGCCAAACTATAATGACCCGGATTTTCACGGATATTTTTTTTCCGTTGTCTTTCCTTTTTGAGTTCAGTTCCTCTTCGCTTAGTGTCGTCTCGAGTGCTCTGGAGTGATTTTCGAGACTCTTTTCTGTGAATTGACAACTTGCTTTGAGGACCGAGTCGTTTCCACAATTTTCGTTTTTCGACACTATTCACTTTTCGTCCTTTTCCCTATTTCGTCCTTTTCCCTATTTTGTCTTTTCCCCATTTGACACTTTGTTGGCATAACCACACTTCTTGTGTTCGAAGTTGGTTTTTGACTTCATGTATCTCCATCTTGAGTGGTTTTCACGAAATACGTATCTTTACTTTTGCAAAAAAGTGCTCTGGTTGCTCCCGGTGTCCATAGGGGCATGGATGCAAAGTTCTTTGAAATTATTTTCTTTTCTTGGGGTGTTTTTCGTAAATATATTTTGAAGATATTTTATTTTAGGGGTTTTTAAGAAAATATTTTTGGAAGATATTTTCATTCTGGGCCAGTAGTGCAGTTTTCACTTTTTGGAGGGGCCATTGTGCAATTAATGAAAGTTATTGCTAAATGCCTTGTTTTGAGCCTGAATCCTCGTATGGGATTCATTTTCACTTTTTGTCGAGTCGTGTACTCTTAGAAATTCCTTCTGGTCATTGTTTTCCAGTTTCAGGATTTTTGGCCTCCGTTAGCGCCAAACTTGTTTGGGGCATAACTTTTTGCTCGGGACTCAGTTTTTGACACTGTTTCTTCCATTTTTCATATTTTATCATTTTGAATCTTTTTCATTCATAGAGTTTTGTCATTTGAGAGCGTCTGCTCAAATTTCACTTTTTCAGACCTGACGGGACCCGTTCGGGGCACTTTTTGAGATTTCTATAAAAGGGGGGTGAGATATTTTATTTTTTCATCTTCCCCACTCTCTTGCACGACCTGAAGCTTCCATGGCAGCCCAAGGGAGGCTGCCACCTTCTCTCTCCTCTTTTGAGCTTCATTCCTTCGTCAGAACATAGAAGGGCCTTTGAGTTTAGTGTTTGTGTTGACTACGCGCTTCTTTCACCCTTATTAGAACCCATTTCTGACCATTCTTTGAGTTTGGGTTTGAAGCCAAGTTGTGATTTTGATGGGGCTTCCTTGGAGGTTATGTGCACGGTGTAGTCCCCAACAAAACCTAGAAGTTTCGTCGGATTCGGAGCGGTTCCCATTTGGTGGCTTTTGAGATTTTCATCTCAAATTGAGGTAGGGGATGTTCTAGGCTTTTGTGTGTGTTGTATTGAGTGTTTAACATGATTATACAACTTAATTGCATGCCTTGTATCAATTCTAGAAAATTAGTATTAATTATTTCTTTGTAAGAAATTTAATTCACAAGGATGTGTATAACTTAGAATAGAATTGTGGCATACTAGAAAATCATGTTTTACTATGTTTGTTAACATATATTAAATTGGGATTAATTGAATAAAAATTGCACTTTTTATTTAATATTTATCTTTGGTGAAAGATTAAATCCCATGGCCATACTTTTCATGAAATGAACTTATAATATGCTTTTAAATTAAGTCTTAGCATGTTTGTTAACATACTTTAATTTGAGAGTATTTGGACAAGTATGAAAATCTAGAGATTTTCAATTAAATGATTAATTAAAATTTATTTAATGGTTCCCTTGGCCCAATTAAGTTTTTTGCTTGATAATCATGATGACTAGGACTTGTGTTCTAGTATATATTAAATTGGGACCATTTGAAGTTGCTTTAAAATTTAGAAGTTTAATTATCATGATATAATTAAATTCTACCTTGTTGTGCCATTGGCCTAATTGAGATTTTAGTGAATGTATGTATATACTATGCTATATTGTATAATATGCATTGATTAGGGGCCATTTGATTGAGATTTGAAAGCTAGGGAATTCAATTAGTTTATTTGATTAAATTCCGTTTCTATTGCTTTAATGATTAAATCCTGAAATTGGCATTGATAGTATGTTTGAAGCATGATTTTAAACTTGTAATAGATTTATAAATTATGTTTTCAATATTGGATTATATTGTTATAGCGTGTAGCGAATCACACACTGAAGATTCGACATGTGATGTTATTATAACGCGTAACGAATCACGCTCTGAAGATTCGACATTGTCATCCTATAGTTGTTGTGGATTTAGAGCATGTGTTATGTGGTTACAACCTACTTGTGCATGAATGTAGTTTCATGTACTGTTTAATATGTATATAAGTTGTTAACTTATTTATTTTGGAGTTGCTTGGGACATTGTTAAGCTGTGATGGCTAGGGTTTGGCTCTAGTACGGGGACAAGATTCCTCCAAGTCAAAAGTTCGCGCGTTGGGTAGGCTGCCTAGGGGTTAGTAGCTCCAAATTAGCCCTATAAAGTTCACGCGTTGGGTAAGCTGCCTAGGGGTTAGTAGCTCCAAATTTGCCTTGTCTCGGCGGAAATCCGAGCTGTGATGTCCAAGTCTTCCACTATTTGATTTCGTATTCAATTCCAAGTTGACAGCCAATGTTTAATTGTGACTTGTGGTTTTGGTAATTGGCGATTTGATGTTGTTAGGTACATCCATACTAAATTGATATATTTAGTTGATTTCACACTTTTAGATTGCTAGTTGATAACCTAGAGAATCTATGTCTTGATGTGTGGTATTAGATAATCTAATTAAGCTAAATTGTTATATTTAGTTGATGTTGCATTTTAGACTTCAAATTGATAACCTTTAGAACCACTATGTTGTTGTTTTGTGTAAGCATGCTCCTATGTTGTTGCTTTGTGTAAGCATGACCCTATGTTGTTAAAATTGCATGAATGAGGTGATTGATGCTAGAAATGATCTTAGGTAGCTAGGATGCTCCCTGAGTCTCACCTTGACATAGACGTTAGGTGGAATGAACCACAATAATTAAATCATGCAACTTGTAAAACTTTAGGTCGATGCATGCTCATTTCCTACGAGTAGCTTTATGTTACTCACCCCTACGATACTGGGGCATATTTCAGGTACAGGATACAAGATTGGAGATTGCAATTGCTTGGGTGATTTGCTGAGTTGAGCTTCTTTAGAAGCAATCTTGTTCACATGCAAGTTTTAGCTTGTTCATGATTTATCTATGAAATGTAATTTTTTTAACTTGGAGGTTTGACATGTCAAATGTTGTAAATGTATTGTAATGAGGCCATAGGCCATTGTAGCACATCTATTTTATCATATTACATACACTTGCATGCTCACTTTGGCAAACAATACCTTCCTTGATGAAACAAAAACTCTAAGTAGCATTTTTAGGGAGTTTTACCCTATTCTGTTCCAGGGGCATTTTGGGTATTTTACAATGCATTTTTTTTTTTCATTTTTCCTCCTGAGTCCGGTAGAAAACTCAATTTTGAGGGGGGGGGGGGGGGGGGTTTCTTCTTTGTGTTTTTTCAGAAAACATCATCTTGGCCCTCAAAAATCAATATTTTTCCGAAAAATCCTTGCTGCCAGGTTTTGCAATTTTTTAGTACAAATGTAGTTAGTACTATTCATCGACTTTTTTTTTAAAATTGTCACGACCGATCTGAAACTTCCGGAGGTCTTGTGGGTGCATTTTAAGATTGCATTTTCAATTTAGGCAATTTAAAAACCTCCCGAAGCCCTATTTCCAAAACTTGGGCAGTAGCTTAGATTAGTTTTTTTCCTCTTGACCTGATTTTCTTGGGGGCATTTTGGGCATTTTACAATGCATTTTTTTTTTTTGTTTCCGTCTGTAATCGGGGTAGGAAACTTGAATTTAGGGGGGGTTTCTTCTTTGAGTTTTTCCAAAAAAGTCCATTTAGAGGCCCGTTTTTACTCTCAGTTGCAGCAGTGGTGGGTTGTCCTCGTCGGGCCGCCACGACATCATTTTTGTTTTTGACCTTTCTCCCCCGTTCGGACTCCAAATTGAGTAAACTTTTTTTTTTTTTAACTTGACTAATTTGTCATTGTCTTTCCAGCGGTGTGCTCGATAGCACCTGAATCCACTTTTTGCAAAACGACCATTTTGCCCCTAGGTTCTATTTGTCCGTTTTTTGAAACGACACTTCTGCATTTGTTTCCTTTGGGTTCCGTGACCTCATTGAGGGTCACACTGGTGTCTTAGAGACGCATTATATCTCTAGAGACGGTTGTTTCACCTTTCGCTTCCGCATTTCGGATCCATTATCGGGTCATCTTTTGGTCATCACTGACGCACCGGATTTACAAAACTTGGGCCATCACACAAATGACATTTTGAAACCATCTCATGATTTTAAATTCTAAGTTTTCATTCCAAACTTCATTTTTGGCATTTTGGCCGTTGGGGGGTCATATTTTGTGCCGGCCATATTTTTGGGCCATGGACCATTGTAGAACATCTTACTAGGCAAGTTACATTTGCGTGCATGGTAACCGGAAATCGATCATATTCTTGTAGAACATATTCTTGGCATCGGAAATCAATCCCGAAGTTCAGCTTCTGTTTTTCCATTTAGCAGCTTTTTAGACCCTCTGGACCAGTTTTCTTAGAAGGGCATTTTAGGCATTTCACATTGCGTATTTATTGATTTTTCTTCCAAGTCATGTAGAAAACTCGATTTTGAGGGGGGTTTCTTCTTTGTATTTTTCCAGAAAATGTCATTTAGGCCCTCAAATTTCCATTTTTTCCGGAAAAACCCCTGCTGCCAGGTTTTTGGGCTGCCCATTCTGCCTCCTTCACATGTAAACGGTTAGAAGGGGCTTCGTGACCGGTTACATGTGCATGGGCAGTGTTTTGGTTGAAATTTTTGGTCTCCTAACCGGTTAGGAAGGCTTGGTAACCGGTTAGATGTTCTTGGTTGTCACCTTTTTGACCGTTTTGCCCCTTCTTCTTCCGTTAGCCATATCTTCTTCATCCGGACTCCAAATCAAGTGATTCTTGAGTCTAAATTCATTAATTTTTTATTGTATTTCCAATGGTGTGCTCAGTGACACCCACTTTTAAGCTAGAAATGTAGATTTTGCCCCTAGGTGTATTCTTGTCCGTTTTTGAAATGTTGCTTCCGTATTTGTTTCCTTTGGGTTCTGTGACCTCATTGAGTGTCACATTGGTGTCTTAGAGATGCGTGGTATCTCTAGAGACCGTTGTTTTATCTTTTGCTTCTGCATTTCGGATCCGTTATCGGGTCATCTTTCTGTTCATCAGTGACGCACCGAGTTGAAAAACTTGGGCCGTCACAAGTGGTATTAGAGTTCCTAGGTTTGAAAACCTTAGGACGACGGGTTTTAGGTGCATATCATGCTTTTTTTTTCCATGCTCTATGTGTTTATATGCTTTATGATAACATGTTTTGGTTGATAACATGTTTATGTGCTTACGTGTTACATGTTGTATGCCGTTTGTTTAGCATTGTTTTAATTCTAATGTAAAGAGCGTGACATGTGATGTGTGCTAGATTAGAATTGTATATGCATAATTGTGCTACATATTGGGTATGACACAAGTTTGGTCATTGAGGCACGAGTTAGGGTGGATGGTGATTGTAGTCACAGTCTCATGGTGGTGTAGGTTGTTGTCGACCTAGTATTGGTTTTGAGGTAGGTGGATGGTCACCTTTTGTTTAGGCTCTTGTGAGATGAGTCATTTAGCGTTGCCATAGTGATGGATTTGTTAGTTTTGAGCCATGATGAGGTTATGGACCTCTTAGGATCTTTGATTGTTCAGGATGATTCCTTTAGAACTTGCATTTTTCGTGGGCGGGTAAGTTTGTGGGTGGGTGCATGGCACTGTCATGCTACCGTGCTGGCTAACTACAAGCGCAGTTCGGATGGAATCAGTGTTGGTTTTGTTTTGATAGGTGTTGTCCGTTGATCGGTGATGATGATGGTTGTTTTGGGAATCAGTCGTGCTGATTGATTTAGTTGTTATTGGTATGGCTGTAGTTACCATTTTCCTTGAGGAGTTCTTGCGTGATGACACTTTTGGGATCAAGTCGATTGATTGATGTTTCGGGTAGTGAGAGCACTGCATTGTTAGTGTCACTTGTGGTGTCACCTTTAGATTCAGAGTTAGATTGTTTGAGTCTTACCATTGTGGTAAGGGCTCACGTTTGTTTTGAGACAGTTTGTTGTCGCATTGGTTTTGGAGACAGCTTATGACTAGGAATTGTCCTTTCTTTTCTTAGACACTCTAGGACACGATGTCCATAGGGTTCATTGTTGCATCATGTTGTCTTATGCAGTTTCGTTTACTACCATGTTAGTAGTATGATTTATGATATTGTGATGCATGAGTTGGTAGAGGTGTATCCACATTTGCCTTCTTGTTGTGTGGCATTAGCAAGTCTTCTTTATATGCATAGAGATACCATGTTGTTACTGTACTTTTGTGAGACGCTTTTGTGCCTACGTGGAGACTTGTTGCATGTACCTTTGATTTTTATCTATGTGAGTAGATTTTCTTTCTGGTAGTTGTATTCTTTGTCATATGTATGACTTTCAGGTTTGGTTTTCCCATTCATTTCCCTCGGTCGTACGTAGTGTGTATGCGGGTTTCCATAAGGGTTTTGTGTTGGTTCGTGTTAGGGACTTCACAAGGAGTGAGTCTCTTCTTTCCGTTGTGTTGTGCACTGCTTTGGGGTTGGTTGGTCCATGAGAATCATCGTCGTTGTCTTAAGTCCTTGGTGAGGATTTGATGGATTTTGGTCGACTTACTTCCATGTAGGGGGTGAAGTCTTTGACGTTGTTGTCTTTCATTTCAGATATGAAGTCGTGGTGTTATCCTTTTTAGGACTGGTGGTTCCCTTTCTTTCGTGTCTTCCCTTGGGGAGTTTCCGCCGTGGTTGTTGACGGTTGTGGCGCTCAGAGTGAGTTGATTGGTGTGAGATCATTTTGTGGGGACATATGTCTATATCATTAAGGGTTTGTTTGATTGTGAGGTGAGCTCGATGCTCTTTTGAGAATGTCTTTTGAAGACTTTTTCTGTTTTGGAGACCTGGATGTGGTTAACTTTTATGAGGAGTTTTAGAGGATCACTGTTGGATATGGCTTGTTTGTGGAGTTTTCTCATCCTAGCTATGACTAGGCTTAGTTTTGAGGAATCTTAGTTCTAATTATTGGTTGTGGATCAAAAATTGAGGAATTTTGATTTAACTTGGTGTTTCCAAGTACGGTTTTGAGAGATTCAATTTGTGACCTTGATTGTTGGCATTTTGATGTGTGTGCCACTTGGTGGACTTGTGTTTCGAGGATTTAGTTATCCATGATAAGGATGCGGATCTGATGTTTGATTATGGTGTAGTCTTGTAGTTGATCTGTTTTTGGGAGATGTGAAGGACTTTCGATGAAATGTCTTATTGTGAGGTTCGCTTTTATTTCTGTAGGCATTGATTTGCTTGTCAGGTTTTGGATTCCTGATTAATGTTGTGAATAGGGGTATTTTAAGACATTGGAGATGTTGGTTTTGTTGTATTGAGGATTTGGGGCCTTAAGCATAGCGGTACCTGTAACATTGTTGTCAGAGTTTTGGGATTGGCCAGGATGGTCCGGCCGGACATCTTTGGACCATATCTCAACTCTCATAAAATGTTGGTCCTCGTAGTCCTTTTGGTAATGATCATTTTTGACATTGATGTCATTGGTATCGAGAGGTTTCATGGGTAGACCTACTGAGGGGCAGGTTATGAACTAGTGCCTTATACTGTCATGCTACCGTACAAAGTTGTGTGTTGTGGGCGAGTACTAGTTGCCGTCGATGCTACCTTACTGATGAGTAAGTGTGGGTGGGCACTAGGTACTGTCATTGCTACCACACATTTGAGTACGTCGTGGGCAGGTTTTGGTCACTATTCGTACTGCCACGTTGTGTTTGTTCTGTACCCTGATTTGATATGTGGTTACCTTGGAGTTCGTTTGGTGGTTGTTTTTGGTTCCTTGCGATGGTTTGTCAGGAGGGACACTTACGGTTGTCGTTTTCTGTTCTTTTATCTGACCTTGGGTTCTCTGTGTGAGTTCAGACTTGTCGTGTGGCTATGTGGTCACTTTTCCTTTGAGAGATTGTCTTCTCATGTGCACGTGGGTGCAGATGACACTGGTTTGTGTGTTCCTTTCAGCTTTGAGGTCGCTGGTGTGGCGTGTTGTGAGGAGTACTCGGAGATGTACTCCGTAGTTATCCTGATTTCGCCTTTTTGTTTTGTTTGGGCTGGATTTCGGGGACGAAATCCCTATAAGGTGGGAAGGTTGTAATGACCCGGATTTTTCGGATAAATTTTTTCCATTGTCTTTTCCCTTCTGAGTTTGGTTTCTTGTCGATTAGTGTCGTCTCGAGTGCTCTGGAGTGATTTCCGAGACTCTTTTCTGTGGATTGACAACTTCCTTTGAGGACCGAGTCATTCCCACATTTTTCATTTTTTGACACTATTCACTTTTTGTCTTTTTCCCTATTCTGTCTTTTCCTCATTTGTCACTCTGTTTGCGTAATCACACTTCTTGTGTTCGGAGTTGGTTTCTGACTTCATGTATCTTTATTCCCAATGATTTCCATGAGATACGTATTTTTACTTTCGTAAGAAAGTACTCTGCTTGCTCCCGGTGTCCATAAGGGCATAAATGTAAAGTTCTTTGGAAATTTTTTCTTTTCATGGGGTGTTTTTCATAAATATCTTTTGAAGATGTTTTATTTCAGGGGTATCTAAGAAAATATCTTTTCACTTTTTGGAGGGGCCATTGTGCAATTAATGAAAGTTATTGCTCAATGCCTTGTTTTGAGCCTAGATCCTCGTATGGGATTCATTTTCACATTTCGTTGAGTCGTGGACCCTTAGAATTTCCTCCTGGACAATGTTTTCCAGTTTCAGGGTTTCTGGCCTAGTTTGCGCCAAACTAGTTTTGGGCATAAGTCTCTGCTCGGGACTCGGTTTTTGACGCCGTTTCTTCCGTTATTCATATTTTCTTATTTGGAATCTTTCTTATTCATGGAGTGTTGCCATTTGAGCGCGTCTGCTCAGATTTCACTTTTCCGGACCTGGCGGGGCCCGTTCGGGACATTTTTTGAGTTTTTCTATAAATAGGGGGCCTTTAAGTGAAACATCAGATTTTTGCTCTCTCTCTCCTCTCTCTTGGCCGGATCTAGAGGCAGCTATGGCTTCCATCTTCTCTCTCTTCTTTTGAGCTTCTTTGCTTCAATGAAATACCTTAATGCCTTAGTGTTTATTGTTCCCCTCGGCGAGGCCTTCGATTCCAACCGATTGGAATCTTGTTTTGGCTATTTCTTGAGTTCGGGTTTGAAGTCAAGTTATGTTTTTGATGGGGCTTCCTTGGGATTCATGTTCGTGGTGTTGTCCCTGACAAAACCTAGGAGTTTCGTCGAATTCAGAGCTGATTTATTTTGGTAGGGATTTGAGATTTCATCTCAAATGGAGGTAGGGAATGTTTTAGGCTTTTGTGTGTGTTGTATTGAGTGTTTAGCATGATTATACAACTTATATATGTACCTTGTATCAAATCTAGAAAGTTAGTAATTTTTAATTCTTTGTATAAGATTTAAAGTTTATGATGATATATAACTTTGATTTAAATTGTGGCCTGGTAGAAAATCTTGGTTTAACATGTTGGTTAACATATATTAAATTTGGATTAATTAAATAAGAATTGCTCTTTTTAATTAATATTTATCTTTTGTGAAAGACTAAAGTTCATGGCCGTACCTTGCATGAAATTGAGTTGTATTATGCTTCTAAATTAAGTTTTGGCATGTTTGTTAACATACTTTAATTTGAGAGCATTTGGTTGAGTTTTAAAAATAGAGACTTTAATTAAGAGAATTAATTAAAATCTAATTTTTGTGGTTTCATGGGCCTAATTAAGCTTTTGTGGGAATATATGTAATGACCATGATATGTCTATTAGCATATATTAAATTTGGGCCAATTGAAAATGATTTGAAATCTCGAGAGTTTAATTATTTTGATGTAATTAGATTCTATCTTGTTTATCCATGGATTTAATCATGTTTTAGAAGGTGCTTTTATTTTAAGATCATGGATTTAGACTTGTGAAGTACTCACTTGATTGTGTTATATGCATTGAAGGGCGTTGTTGTTAAATTTATATTCATAAGAGTATGTTTCTATATGAATATATTGTTGGTTTGTGATTTCATAGCATTATGGATATGAAATGGTTATTATGCACAATTGAGAGTATATTGCTAACTTGTTACTATGTAGTAGTTATATTTATAAGTTATGAACTTATTTGGCTTATTTTGGAATCTTGAAACAATGTTGAGTTGAGATGGCTAGGGTTTGGCTTTAGTACGGGGACATGAGTCCTCTAATTCATTGAGATAGTGCGCATTTAGGGTGGTCTTCCCTGCGGGTTAGTGCCCGGAATAACCATTGAGGTCTCGGCAGAATTCCGAGCGTGATGTCCAAGTCTTCCACTTTTTGTTTTCGCATTCAATTCCAAGTTGACAATCTTGTTTACCTTGTTGACTTGTGGTTTTGGCTATTGGCGATTTGATGTTGTTAAGTACATCCATACTAAATTGATATATTTAGTTGATTTCACACTTTTAGATTTCTAGTTGATAACCTAGAGAATCTATGTCTTGATGTGTGGTATTAGATATTCTAATTATACTAAATTATTATATTTAGTTGATGTTGCATTTTAGACTTCAAGTTGATAACCTTGAGAATCTATATGTTGTTGCTTCGTGTAAGCATGCTCCTATGTTGTTGCTTTGTGTAAGCATGATCCTATATTGTTGCTTTGTGTATGCATGACCCTATGTTGTTAAAATTGCATGAATGAGGTGATTGATGCTAGAAATGATCTTAGGTAGCTAGGATGCTCCTTGAGTCTCACCTTTGACGTAGACGTTCGGTGGAATGAACCATAATAATTAAATCATGCAAAGTTGTAAAATGTAGGTCGATGCATGCTCATTTCCTACGAGTAGCTTTATGTTACTCACCCCTACGATACTGGGGCATATTTCAGGTACAAGAATTAAATTTGAGACTTCCATTATGCTTGGACGACTTGTGGACTTGAAGATTTTCATTTTTGTGAAGGTTGGCTCGGAATGCCAATTGTAGTCTTAATTGTCAAATGTGTATATTTGATTCGAAACTTGTAATATGTGCCTAAGCACACTTTTGATTCTTATTTTATGTATATGACATGATGGCAAGGTCCAAACTTCTTTTAGAATCACATTTATGTGATGGATGTTGATTTTTGCCTTTAATGAGATTATATGAAATTCATGCGTTTTAGCACGCTATTTTGCACCGGAGCATGTTTTGTGTATGAGATGAGGCCGGAGGCTAATGACATGTAATTTGTATTCTATGTAATTTTTGACTTCATGGAATATTATGAAAGTATTAAAAAATATTGAGATTTTGCTTCACCGTGTTTGCATTGGGTGTGGGAATTCCATTTTGATTCTTCCATTAGTATTCATTTACTATGTATGAAGTATGGCCAAGGGCCAAACGGCATTTTGAAACTATCTCATGAGTTTAAATTCCAAGTTTTCGTTCCAAACTTCGTTTTTGGCATTTTGGCCGTTGGGGGGGGGGGGGGGGTCATATTTTGTGTTGGCCATATTTTTGGGCCATGGACCATTGTACCATATCTTACTAGGCAAGTTACATTTGCGTGCATGGTCATTTCCTGGCTAAGCTTCTTCTTTGGTGAAATGAGCCTCCTACGGACTCATTTTACATTTTTGTTGCATAATCTGACCTAAGGGTATTTTGGGAATTTTCTTTGGAAAATAAATTCCGTTCTTCATATCACCACTTAGAAAATGTGATTTTAGAGGGGGTTTCTTCTTCGTGTTTTTCCAGAAAATGTCGTCTTGGCATCGGAAATTGATCCCGAAGTTCGGCTTTTGTTTTTCCATTTAGCAACTTTTTGGACCCTCTGGACCAGTTTTCTTGGGAGGGCATTTTAGGCATTTCACAGTGCATATTTTTCGATTTTTCTCAAGAGTTACGTAGAAAACTTGATTTTGAGTGGGGTTTCTTCTGTGTGTTTTTCCAGAAAATGTCATCTAGGCCCTCAAATTTCCATTTTTTTTCGGAAAAACCCCTACTGCCAGGTTTTTGGGCTGCCCATTCTGCCTCCTTCACATGTAAACGGTTAGAAGGGGCTTCGTAACCGGTTACATGTGCATGGGCAGTGTTTTGGTCAAAAGTTTTGGTCTCCTAACCGGTTAGGAAGGCTTGGTAACCGGTTAGATGTTCTTTGTTATCACGTTTTTGACCGTTTTGCCCCTTCTTCTTCCGTTAGCCATATCTTCTTCATCCGGACTCCAAATCAAGTGATTCTTGAGTCTAAATTTATTAATTTTTTGTTTTCTTTCCAATGGTGTGCTCGGTGACACCCACTTTTAAGCTGGAAATGATTATTTTTTTCCTAGGTGCATTCTTGTCCATTTTTGAAATGTTACTTCCACATTTGTTTCCTTTGGGTTCTGTGACCTAATTGAGTGTCACATTGGTGTCTTAGAGATGCGTGGTATCTTTAGAGACCATTGTTTTGTCTTTTGCTTCCACATTTCGGATCCGTTATCGGGTCATCTTTCGGTTCATCTCTGACGCACCGAGTTGAAAAACTTGGGCCGTCACAGTGTCCACTTGATTATAAGAAATATTTATATATGTATGTGATAGCGATCAATACATGAATATAAATAGTAATTATAAATTGTTCATAGTCGATAATTATGGATGGACTCATTATTAACTAAGACTTGAACTGGATCCACGTTAAGTTAAGATATATTGCGAGAGCCGTCATATGCATTGCTCCCTCTCACTGTCATGACATTTAACTCTAAAGCATAGGAGAAGTATAGACTTTTTTATTAATTAGTAATTACTTTGATTTGTTCGGCGGATACTTCGGGATCTATAGATCGGCACTCTAGGTAGTTATGTAATTAATAGTTAGAGGGTTATATTCTTAATATTTGTATCAGTGCTACTTGTATTTATTTTGTATTGATTATGGTTGATCACAAATTAAATTCGAAGGCCTTTGTACGTTTTAGACAAAATGTTTTTCCATATATTTATTTAGTAAATTATTATTTTTGTCAAACAAATGTTTTATTATGATCAATCCAGAAATAATCAAATGTACTAAAATAAATATATTAATTAAGTAGTCAGATTGATGACTTTATTTATCCGATAACTAATTATGCATAGAGGGGTCAAAGTGCAATATTGATTTAGAGGTTATTTATTATTTAATTAGAGTTCAATTAATTTCTTTTAGTGGAGTAGAAATTAATTAATGAATTAATTTAATTGGGTCCATGGACCGGGCCAATTATTAATTCATTGTAGCCAATAAAATAATAAGCCCAAAAGATTCTCACTCATAGCCCAACTTGATATTGGAATCCTATTAGATTTGAGATATGTGAATTAGAGATTGAGAAGGATTTATTGTTTACTTTTCTTATCTTTATTTTGCCTATATATACATGGGTCCATGTATATTTTAGTTGGGATTTTTGAGAGGACAAAAAAATATTTTCTCTCTCTAGACTTTTAGGGTTAGTGTTCTCATCTAATGGAGGCTCCCACAAGTCTAGTTTTCTAAGGTCATTCGTGGAGGCTTATAGGTGATTCCTAAAAGCAAAACTATTACCGAGAAGATGGAGATCTAATGAGAAGGCATCTAGCAAAGAGATCTACAATAAGTGAGAACATTCACTTTAGAGGAAAGATTTAAAATTTTACTCAAACCTTTGATGTAAGTATTCAATCTCTAAATTGAATAGATCATCATATTTTATATTTGCATAAACTTATCTCTATGTGATGAATCAAGATCTATGTATGAAAATCTCTCAAAAAGTTTTTAAAACTTGCACGTTTCCCAACATAAACATCCCTACAAGAAACTCCCTTCAAAATAACTAGAGCTATGAGTAGAGCACTACTATTTTGCAAACATAACTACACCCTCCCTTTTAAAAGGGTGAGCCTATAAAGCTCACAAAATGTACTTCCCTTATTAAAGGATGGGTTCAGAAGAGCTTATTCCTTATTAAATGGTGAACTCACAAAATTTAGGTAAAACAACTCCCTTATTAAAGGGCAAGTTCACGAAGCTTGGAAAAGCCTATTTCCATATAAAAGGGTGAGCTCATGAAACTCAAGCAAATTCATTCCCTTATTAAAGGATGAGCTGAGTGAAGCATGTAAAATCTATTCTCCCTTATTAAAGGGCGACCTGAGTGAAACTCGAAAAATCTGTTCCCCCTTATTAAAGGGCGAGCTGAGTGAAACTCGTAAAATCTATTCCCTTTTATTAAAGGGCAAGCTAAATATAACTTGTAAAATCTATTCCCTTATTAAAGGGCAAGCTAAGTAAAGCTCGTAAAATCTATTCCCTTTTTAAAGGGTGAACTGAATAAATCTCGTAAAAATTGCTCCCTAAGTGGTGAGCTATGTAAGCACAAAATGTTCATTCCCTTATTAAAAGTGGAGACAGAGGCAACCATGCATGCTTGGAACGAAAACAACATCATCTAAAGATAGAAAAATTATGAAGTTTTCTACTAGGAAAATGAAGAGCTAAAAACTACTCATAAAAGCAAAGAAAGTTACAAGTTAGAGGTCAACCCAAAAATTGCTCGACAATGCCAATAGGTTGGCTAAATGGAGTTCCTAAGTACTCACTCAGAAGAGAGACGGTCTTATAAGAAGTAGACACATGGAAGTAAACATGTGTCTAACACATGTTATGTTTTGTGAGTTGGTAAATACATGACAATAATACTTGTCATTTTAAACTGATACACTTGGTTATAACCTTGTACTATAACCCAAACTCTAATTTAGTTAAAAGTTTGAATGAGACAAAGGTAGTTAGCTCTAGTACCACCATGATATATCTATTTAATAAAAGATACCTCACGACTTGGTGCAGAGTAGATGGTACGCCTTGGATTCGGTGGATCCACCCTCGCCCCATTAAGAGGTTGTAAGAAGGGTGAACATCTACTATGACTAAATTTTCTTTCAGGTTTCTTCGTGTGGCACAAACTGCCAGTTCTAAAACTCTAATGGCTCTACCTTCTTTTCTTCAAACCCCACAAGAGGGTTCCCTGTGGTCCAAACTTGCTTTGGGTCAATCATCAATTGTTCCAATGCCACTTTCATTATGATGTTGGTGCTACTTTTTAGATCTATTAAAACTATTTTGACTAGGCAATTTGACACTATCAAGTAAATTACCAATGGATCCTCATGTGGAGTTTGAACTTTGAGAAGATTAGTTTTATAAATCTGATCAAAGCCATATTATTTTCTTGGTGAACTATATTAATGCTCCCAGGCCTTTTCATCTTGGGAGCTTACCTAAGGGGCGTTTAGTGGACTTCTTCTATCTCGTCATCAACTTCTGGTTGGCCATGAATCCCGTTAGTAACCCAGACTAGCTGTGTGTCCTGATAGTGTACCCTCTGATTAGCCCTTGGCTGCTCTGTTGGGTGAACTTGCTCCTTTGTTTGTAAATAGTTGGCTAACTCGCCCCTTACAATTAGCATCTCAACCTGTCTCTTTAGATTTCTGCACTCGTTCGTCTAATGCCCAAAATCACTGTGGAATGTGCAATGCTTCGATTGGTCCTTGCTCAAGCGGCTATTTGATCGGCTGAGGTGGTTAGAATATTCCCTTATTTTCCTAGTATATCTTTTCCAAAGTGACCCTAGGTAGGGTGATCGTTTCATCTTCGCGTTGCCTCTTTTCAGCCCTCCATGGCGTTCTCAAAATGGTCATTTTGGCCTTAGACTTGCTTTCCGCTGTGACCATTGTCATTTTTCTTATGTTGACCATTTCATCTTCCTTCAACTGTATATAACCTTATGCCTTCGTACTGAGTTCGTCCATAGTTTTTGGCGACCTTTTTACCAAAGACATGTGGAACTGAGTTCCTCTAATTGTCGCTAACTTGAAAGGTTGCACTGCTAAGGATGGATGACAATCCACCACCATGCTCATTTCTAAGTTGAATCTTGTGAGGAAAGTCTGGAGCCATTCACCCTCGTGTTATCACATAATGAATAAACATGAGATGCCTTTCTCTATCCGGCGATTTCCATAGTACTGGCCTATGAACAGATCGCAAAGTCTCCAGAAACTTCCGACCGATCCCTCTAGAAGATGCTTAAACCAGCTGAGCACTGGTCTAGTAAGGCTCGTTGGGAACACTTTGCAAATTAGGGCCTCATCCTCAGTATCTAGGGCATCTTCGGCTAGATTTGGTACACATACTCAGTTGGATCTTTAGTTTCATTAAATAACGTGAACATCGGCATTGTGAACTTCCTCGGCTTTGGAGATTGGAGGATCTCTTTTGTAAAGGGCTAATCAATCGTCAGAGCAGACGTCTTAGCCACCTTATTATTGGTTATAGGAGCCTTTTAGTCTTACTGCTGTTTCTCGGTGGCCCTCTAAGTGTGAATGCTCACTTTTGACTGGTGCATTTCATTAAACATCTTGTCTGCAGTTGATTCCTTCGGCAGTGAATGAATAACCTTGACATGCTCTATCTCGTCATCCGGCCCTAGCCTCCTATGCTATGGGTCAGTATAGATAGATCCCATTCTTTCTACCCCCCAGTTTACATTTGTCATCTCAACCTTCTCATCCTCCATTGCAAGTCGAGGGAGTGGTGATATTTCCCTTCACTTCATCCTGGATCTGAGCTTAACATTCTCTCATTGTAGAGTTTTAATGATCTGCATCAACTCACCATGCGTGCTTCCCTCGTTCTCATCGTGCTGATGGGAGCTTCGTTCTTCTTTCATGGTTCCCGATTGGAGCTGAGTCATAGTTCAACATAGAAACTGATGAATCTTCCTCTCGTTTCCCACAAATAGTGCCAGATGAAGATGCAAGAAATCTTCTCTTCTATTATTAGAAAGTTTTTCTTACACTCCAAACAACTCTGCCTCTTCTAGGCTCCATTCCTTCTATTTATAGTAGTTTATATTCTACCCTAAACTATTTATTTGGCTTCTGGGTTGGGCTTTAATGGGCCCTATTCTTCCTTTTTAGGCTTTCTTCCTTGAGGTTCTGTTTCCTTTTGAGATACCATTGGGCTGAGTTGGATTTAATTTAAACTTGTTAGGCTAAGAATGGCCTAACAGGGTTTTGGTCCTTTCAGTTACCCACAGGGAAATGGTCAAGCAGAGATCAGAAATAGAATGATCTTCGATTGTATCAAGAAAAAGCTAGAGGACAAAAAGGGAAAACGGTTGGATGAGCTTCTAAACGTACTATGGGCATATCGAATGACTACGAGGAGGCCAATTGGGGAAAGCCCATTCGCCATAGCCTACGGATCTAAAGACATTATCCCGACTTAGCATATAGTCCCAACGCTTAGGAGCACAAGTTGGGACAACACAATGAATGATCGGCTACTCGAGCAAAGTCTCAATTTGATAGATAAAAAGAATATAGTAGTTGAGATCAAACTAGACTTCTACCAGTAAACCTTGGTACGTGGCCACAACAGAAAGGTAAAACACAAAGCCTTTGCCCTAGAGAGATGATCTTGAAGTGAGTAGTGGGCTTAATATCAAAAATGGAACCCCATTGGGAAGGGAACATATAGGCTCGAGACGCTAAATGGTAGGCAGGTGGGCAAACTATGTAACACAACATACCTCAAAAGGTACTTTCAGTAGAGTGAAAACTTTAATTTCTTCCCGTCCTTTTTGTCTTTTAAGATTAACAGTCTTTTTGTATAAAAAAATGGGAGGACCCCCCCCCCCCCCCACCCCCATTTTAATCATTGCATATGAAATGAGAACTGTCAGCTTTGTTCTGTACTTTTTGGTAAAGTTGCAAGTGACACTAAGAGAAGATCGCCAAACTCTTAGAAAAAAATTTCAAGTAAAATAGTGGCAAGTGGCCCCAAGAGCCGATCGCCACACACTTAGAAAAAAAATTTCAGGTAAAAATGTGGCAAGTGGCACCAAGAGTATATCGGCAAACACTTTGAAAAAAATTACAAGTAAAAAGGTGGCAAGTGGCACAAAGAGCCAATCGCCAAACACTTAGAAAAAAATTTCAAGTAAAAAAGTGGCAACTGACATCAAGAGCAGATTGCCAAACACTTATAACATAATTTCAAATAAAAAAAAAGGCAAATGGCACCAATGGCCGATCAGCAAACACTTAGAAAAAAATTTTCAAGTAAAAAAGTGGCAAGTGGCACTAAGAACCGATCGCCAAACACTTAGAAAAAAATTTCAAGTAAAAAAGTGGCAAGTGGCACCAAGAGCTGAACGCCAAACACTTAGAAAGAAAAAAAAAAATTCACATATAAAATGTGGCAAGTGGCACCAAAAGCCAATCACCAAGCACTTGGAGAAAATTTTTCATTCATTCAGAGACAAAAGGCACAACAAACGCAAGGATTCAACAAAAAAAATTCTTTTATAAATATTGGAAATGTTCTTTACATGAAA
The DNA here is from genome assembly GCF_030987335.1 of Cornus florida. Taxonomy (NCBI): domain Eukaryota; kingdom Viridiplantae; phylum Streptophyta; class Magnoliopsida; order Cornales; family Cornaceae; genus Cornus; species Cornus florida. The sequence continues at coordinate 73,006,479 of NW_026775577.1, forward strand.
AAAATTCCTTATCTAAAATTAACTTAAAAAAAAAAAAAAAAACCTACTCTTGGCCCTCTGAATGATTTGTGGGGGAGTTAAGAGTGATGTGATACTCCGTTGTTGCTGCAGCATTGATAAACGCTGAATATTATATATTCAAGCGCCTTTAATTGCATGGTTTAGTCTATTTAACGTGTTAATAAAATATGTTTTACTGGCTTTCTTGTATATTTGTTATTTTTAGGTTTTATCTCCAAAATGGCATAAAAAGGGATTTTTATGGGCTTTTAATGAACAAGGTACATGGTGAGCAATGGAACCCGACAAAATGGATCTAAGTCTAAGAGCATGCTCAAACTAAGAAAGAAGTTAGACCCAGGAAGCTAAGCTAGAAAGAAGAAGTTAACCTTGAAGAACAAGGCTTGGCATCCGGACGTAAGCTTCAAGTACATTTCTGGCGTCCGGACGCCCTTTGTAATTCGGGACCAATAATAGTAGCCAAGCAAATTGGCATCCGGACGCCTAGCTTTGCATCTGGATGCCAAGTGCCACAGGTCTGCATACCAGCACCCAGCACGCGCTGAGGCAGCCATCTTGACACTCAGAGTCCAGGCGCCCGTCTTGGCGTCCGGAAGCCCACCTACGAATAAATGTGCTGAATTTGAATTGTTAGTTACTTTTCTCTCTCTTCTCCACTTGAATAGACGGTTTTTAGGGAGTTGAACCTAATTCTGGCAAAATAGGTTATATACACTTCTCTAATGTTATAATACAAATCATATATCATTTGGGATTCAAATTTTGTATACTTCTGGAGAGAGAAAGTGAGGAAAAAGCTAGGGTTCTTTAGTGTTCTTGGGAGTGGCTGCTATGGAGCTGAAGATGGAGGCTTCCTCTTCAACCATTGAAGCTTTAACCACCACCAGGATAAGCTAAATCCCTTCCTAGGGGATTGAGGTAGCCTTAACCAAAGTAGTCATGTGATTCTTGTAATTTAATTGGGGGGATAATATTGTATGTAATGGATTACATTAAATTAATATATGATCCGGACAGAACTCATTGATATAAGTATGTTTACCATGTAATTCTTATCTTAGAACCATGCTCACATACTTGTACTTCTGATATCTTCATAGTGACAATGAAGATTGTTTTCATGAAATAGGATTATAGGCATGTCATGTTTGACTTTAGATAAATTATGTAAGGGGAAGATGGACCATGCTATACCCTTAGATTAATGTAGTTAGTAGATGGTCCATGCCAACCAAAGATAGTTTATGCTAGATAATTGCTTTCATGTGCTAAAACTTGCAAATTCAAGACCTTGATAGGCCATGCCTAGTGAAGATGGCTCATACTACACCCTAGTTTAGGTAGATGAGCCATGCCAACCGCAAATGGGTTATGCTCAGTCTTGAGTTACATGAATTTCTGGAAAATTATTGTAGTTGTTGACACTTCTATACATTATCATTACACGTAATTGTTTTCCCCAAGTTAATTAAATTAGAGCATGATTATGAGGTCTCGGTGAACCCAATTCCCTAGCCTTATTTACTTGTTAATTCAATCTTTGAATTTGTTTTATTTTTATTTAAATTTTATGCTAAGAGAGAAACAAACAAACAACTCTTTAAACCATCTTGTCACATTAATAAGCTTGAAATTAGTCTTTGAAATCTGATTGCCATAAGTTTTGTAATCTTCGTGGATCGATACCCCTACTTAGCCGCTTTCTATGTGAATTTGTGCTAGTCGGTGGTTTTATAATTGATGCACCACTTGGTCGACAACAATTTTTGGCACCGTTGCGAGGGATTGCAATTGGCTTTGTGATAAAAAATTTCAAAGATTAAATTCAGTTTGTTTGTAGTTAAAACTTTTGTATATATTTTTCTGTTTTTCATTTGTTAGCCAAGTGTTTTGAGTGCAGATTTGAAGTGAAGGGGCTGCTTTGAGGTGTTTTTCAAGTGCTAAAAAATTCAGAAAAATTGCACCCCTTTGTAATTGTTTCAAATTGATATTTGCTGCACTTAAATTCTTGGTGATATTATCTTTATATGGATGCAGGCTAGTTGATGCTGGGTCATAGGTCTTTAACATTGCCAACCATTGAAGAACAAGTTGATATAGTTTCATTAGAACGAACTCTTAGATAACAAAAAAGGAACCTTAGGGATCCCAGAAATTTAAGAGAACTTGAACTTGAAATTAATAGCATGGCTGAAAATTTAGAAAATATTAGAGACAATGTTAGGGCTGAAAATGTTAAGAGTTGAAAATGTTGAAATTGCTAGTGAAAATACAGCACCCATGACTCTTAGGGACCATTTTATCCTATCAATATAACATATCCATCTTGCACCTTCATGCCCAATGTCGATGCCTATCATTATGAAATAAAATCCAGCACCATCCAAATGCTTCCATCTTATCATGGGTTTGATAACGAGGGCCCTTACAAACATTTTGATGAGTTCTTAAAAATCTGCTCTATCATTAAGATGAGGGACTTTCCTCAACATGCATTTCATATACGTCTTTTCCCATTCTTTCTAAAAGATAGGGCAAAATATTGGTTGAACTCCCTTGTTGCAAATTACATTGCCACATGGGCCTAATTGCAACAAGAATTTATCAAAAAGTATTATTCTGAGGGTAAAACCAATCAAATACGTCATTCCATTCTTAGCTTCTCCCAAATAGATGGGGAACACTTTTTATGAGACGTGGGAAAGATTCCAAGATCTTTTTCTGAAGTGTCCGCACCACTAAATTCCAAAATGGCAATTGGTGCAAGCCTTCTATGATGGTTTAACCGAACCATATAGACAATTAATCAATTCTTCTTGTGGGGGCATGTTCATGTCCAAAAATGCAGATGAAGCATGGACTTTATTTGAGACTATGAAATTCTACTCAACATAATTCTCGTAGAGCTCCTACTTCTAGTGTTGGGAAACCTTCAAATCCGTGGCAACCACGAATGCTAAGGGAAGAATCATCTAAAGTGGATGCCATAGCACACAAAGTTTTTCAGCTAGTGGCACCACATCTCTCCTCTTCTCAAAATTCTTCATCAAGTGTTATGTGTGCATCTTACACAAGCACTTTTCATCTTGAAGAAGATTGCCCCACACTGGAGCAATTTTTTAGAGGTACGCAATAGTAGGTCAATGCTATATTCTCTTGTCTTGGACATAATCCGTATTCCAATACATATAATCCGGGATGGAAAGATCCCCCAAATTTCTCTTAAAGGTAACCAGCCCTACAAAATTCAGCATTCTAATGTCATGTACAACAAAATCAATCTAATGCTCAACCCATGAACTGGCCATTCCAAGCTTCTACAAGCTACTTTCCTCCTCCATACAATCAAAGCTCTTCAAGTCCAAATTCTGCTCCTCTCCACCTATCCCAATTGGATGAGATATTGAACACCAACAGCCAAATCATGGATACCCTTAATGGCATGGAATCAATTGTGCAATTGGTTAATACTCATTCCCAATCAATAGCCAAAATTAAAACCCAACTGGGACAATTGGCTACTTTTGTGAATCAACTTCATAAAAGAGATATGGGTAAACTTCCAACTCAAACCATGGTAAACCCGAAAAGGCAATTTGTGATTGATGAACTCCCTCCTCCAAATGGATAACATCATGAATAAGTTAATGCAATTCCCACACTTCGGAGTGGAAGAGTTGTGGATAAAAAAGTTGGGGAAGTGACTGAAATTCTTGCTCCCAATGATTCAAGTCCTCCTCCCAAAAATCTAAAAAGTAGTCCAAAAATTCCAAATCTGCCAATCCCAAGTGTTGAGACATCTTATGAGCCCAAGGCTCCTTATCCTCAATGCCTCAAATAGTCCACTCACTTTGGGAACAAGGGCGATAAAATTCAAGATATATTGGAAGTCTTTAGGCAAATACAGATCAACATTCCTCTTCTCAATGCCATCAAGCAAATTCCACCATATGCTAAATTTCTTAAGGATTTGTGTACTAAAAAATGAATTTCCAAGAGCGATATTCCAAAGAAGGTGAGGTTAACTAAATAGGTGAGTGCTATCATTCAGCATAATACACCTCTAAAGTTTAAGGATCCGGGTGTCTCAACAATTTCGTGTGTCATTGGAGACAACGAGATTGAAAAGGCACTCATTAACTTTAGAGTGAGTGTAAATATGGTCCCTTATTCAATTTACTTGCAACTTAGCCTGGGAGAACTCAAACCCACTTCGGTTGTCTTGCAACTTGTGAATGGATCCGTCAAACAACCTCGTGGTATCATTGAGGATGTAATCATCAAGGTGGACAAGTTTTACTTCTCGGTAGACTTCTTGGTTCTAGTTACTGAACCGATCTACAATCCTAAAAGACACATTCCTGTGATCCTTGGTCGGCCTTTCTTAGCCATGGCTAATGCTTCAATTAATTGCCGGATCGGGGTGATGGATATTTCTTTTAGAAATATGAAGGTGAAGCTCAAAATCTGTAATGCATCTCAAAGTCCTCCGGATGAAAATGAATGTTTTTCTCTTGACGTGTCGGATGAATTGGTCAAAGAATATCTCCCATTCACTCCAAGTCAAGATATTCTTGGAGCTCGGAAAATTCATGATAAATCTAAAGAGGTTGCTGTCAAAGAATCTAGTTGGAAAGTAAAGTCAGAACTTGATATTCATCCAACTTTTTAGTCTTCTCAATAGGACCCACCAAGTGAATCCCTTTATTGGAAAATGAATCTCCTCTCACTTCTCTATTCAAATCCCTGAACTTTGAAGTTGAACCACCAGATATATGTGAGAAAAATACTAACCCTCTCATAGATCTTTAAGGGTCGAATTTTGAAGGAGCCTCATTAGTGTCCCAAATATAACCTGATAGCTTGAAATTGAAAATGAAAAATCTAAAACTGTGGGACGTGCTTGAATCTATTAGGACCAAACTTGCTTATTTCATCCCTTACCCTATGAGGTAGACAAGTCATGCATTGGAAAAGTGGAGACCGTCCTCTTGACGGATCCAATATATGAGGACTAGTGAGATTTCCGTCTCGTCGAGCTATCGACGTTAAACTTAGCCATTTTTAGGGAGCCCCAAGTTTCCTAATCTCTTCTTCTCTTCCTCTTCTTTTTCTAAAAACAAAAATAATAAAAATTAAAATTGCCTACGTATTAACCTCAAAATTAACACTTTTACAAAAATGTTCGGAATCTCATTACGTTGGTTATACTAGGTGTCACGGGCATCAAATAGGTTTTGGTAAAAATTTTAGAATTTTTTGGGTTCATCAATAAAAAAATAAAAAAAACTAGTAAATTGCTAAATTTGTGTCCGGACGCCTTACCTGGCATTCGGACTCCAAGGCAACTGAGAATTTTTTATTTTATTTTATTTTTTATTTTTTTCCGAACTAAAAAAATTGAGTTTTCACAAAATACGTCCGTTTTTAGTTCCTACTGTTCCAAAGGGTGTCCTACTAATAGTACCTCATATCCGAGTGTTCCAAGAACTTTTGGACTCCATCCCAGCTTCAAAATGGCCGGAATAAAAAAATAGTCCCCAGCCAAATTTGCGTCCGGACGCCCCACTAGGCATCCAAATTGTCCAGTACCTTGCCATGGCAACACACCCCGCATGCCTTGGCATTTGGCGTTTGGACGATGCCCGATGCATCCAGACGCCAGAGCCCATAGTTTTGGGCCAACCCATTTTTCTTTATATATTTTCACTCCACTTCATTTTTATTCTTTTATACTCTCCATATCTCGACCCTACCTTTCTCTGAAGTCTATTTCTCTCATCTTTCCCCTTCCAATTCATCTTCCAATCATCCCTACAATTAAAGGTTCAATCTCTCCATTGTCAAAGTTCAAGCTTCATCTTCTTCATTGTGGTAAGTCTTCTCCCCTTTTATTTCAAATTTTTCAAGCTTAAAACTTATATAAGGAAGAGGGGATTTCTTGTTATGGATTCTTAGGTTGTGTTGGGGCTAGGCTAAACTTCATTCCTATGTTAGTTTTGTGGGTTTTCTAAGCTTCACTCTATATTATTGCTTTAGGTAGCCTGACATTGCCCACCATTTGTTCGTAGAAATTCCTCAACCAACTTCTCAAGCTCAAATGGCACCCAAGGTTTGCTGAAAACGTGCTAGCTCATCTCAATAGGCATTTATTCCCAATTGGAGTGAATGGTTCATTGAATATGAGACAAAATTCGTTATCAAGGATGACTTCAAAAGGCATCCCGAGATGGCATGGGTAGTTAAAATCTTAAGGATCGTGGTCTCTCTTCTCTCTGCAAACCTTGCTATCATACATCATATCCTCGGTTGGTTCGTCAATTTTATTAAAAATTTTCCTATAATTGTGAGACACCAACCATGTTCAATAATACTACTCTTGATGGCACCACCGTCACTTTCATATTGGAGGATATTGCTCTTACTAGTGGCTGTCCCATTAAATCCCAGTTGACGCAAATGGTCAACCTATTTTTGGCCCTTTTCCAAAGCTTGTCGATCAAGAGGACATTGTTAGGAAAATTTGCCACAACAAGTACACGAACAAGAAGAATAGCTCTACTCAAAAGTCCTACTTGCCATGTAGAATCTGGTTCATCGAGTCCGTGTTGGCTAAAATTGTCTTTGTAATTGGCCATCATGCAGAGCGAAGGGGCAAATTTCTAAAAACTTTATACTCAGCTCAAACAGGTTTATAATTCTTGATCCTTGCTCTAATTTGGGACCAAATGATGAAAGTCTACATAGACTTAATCGTCAAGCATACTGATAAATCTTTGACTTGGTTATTTCCATTTTCGTACCTAATCTCCAAAATAATCAAGAACAAATATTTTCCAATTCATCGTAAGGAGACACATTCAACAAAGGAGGGAGAATATACGCTCAAGAGTGGAAGAAGAGCATAGGCCAATTAAAAATTTCTAGGCTGCTGAAGATTGGGGGTGAGCTAGGTTGGGGAGATGTTGAGGGATTGGAGATTGAAACCCCTGTGGAAGATGAACCTACACCTCTTATTGGTCCACCTCCACCCGCGATAACGGGGGATGACTACGACTCCTGAAGTACTCACATGGACACGCTCCAATTGCGAGTCGATGAAATTGGAGGTTCACTTTATACATATCATCACCAAACTATGGAAGAGCACTAGATTTTGCGTGTGATGATCCAGTTGCTCATTGACCGTGGTGGTGCAAGCCCATCTTCTTCTTACACTCCGATGAAGGATTAAGCATCTTGTTACTCTTATTGCTTTCTGTTTCATGTTATTTGCTATTATGTTGTTTTGTTTGGATATTATTATTTCAAGACATGTTTGGCATGACATTTATGGGTGCACTGATTTTAGTTTCCTTTCCAGTTTTTAATAAAGCATGATATGTTTTTACATATTTTTATCCATGCATATGTATATACTTTTATGGTTGGTACCCAGTGTATGTTGACAAATTATTAGGTACAAGTTTAGGGGAGGCCACTTAGCATCTCCTACGGGATTGGATGCGTAGCATGCATGCTTCAACACTCGGTAGTGTTATTCCTTTCATCCTTTTTGTATGCTTAGATTTTATACATTGAGGACAATATATCATTTAAGTTTGGGAGTGTTTGGGTACAACCATTTATACGCATGATGTTGTATAGTTTATTACCAAATTGTGGTTATAAAAAAAAAATATAGAAAATTCTGAAAATAAAAAAATAGGCAAATGATTTCTTATTGTTGGAACTAAGTATTTTTTTTTTTGGGGGGGGGGGGGGGGGGGGGCGCGATTATGTGATTAATACAATTTGTATGCTTATATATGATATTAAAGAATGTTGAAAGTTGCTAGTATGCATGTTTAGATTAAAAAGGGTCCATTGCATGATTTAGGCATTTTATTTTTGAGTTTTTCATCTCTACGTGACTTCACATTGCATAGTACACCAGAATTGAACGAAGTATATATGCATCTCCTTCTTTGCGGTATTATAGAATTGGCTCCCTGAATTGATGAGTTGAATGAAAGAAATTTTTCTTGGCATTGAATTTTTTTTATTTTTTTTAATAATTTACAATCTTCTACTTCGTCGACCGAGTAATCGGACCTTATGCCTCATTAAGCATTGAATGTTTGCATAAAAAGGAAGACAATTAGAGAATGTACAATGTATGGCTTGTTTGAGATTCATAGCTTAGTGATCCCGAATTATTATGCCCGTTGGAGTGTTTTTACACTTAACTCAATAAGACCATTTGCTTTGGTAGTCATTGGCTCAATGCTCACTATATGGGGTAGTTAGAAAGTTTAAGGGACTTGAACATTGCACGGCCATCTAAAAAAAAGAAAGAAATATTCAAATAAATGCCTTGGAAAACTATTTCAAAAGATTAAGGATGTGGAAGCCATGATATGAACCATGAAAAGGTTAAAATGCATTAAAAATAAAAATAAAAATAAAAATAAATATTTCGGTTCACTTATAAAAGAAGCTTGAGATGAATTCTTATGACAACCCAAGTTTTATAAACTCGGTGAGTCAGTGATGAACTAAAGATGACCCGATAACGGATTTGAAATGCGGAAGCAAAAGATGTAAAATGGCTTTGTGAGATGTGAACATGCACACAAATGTAAAATCATATTTAAGATGCATTCCAATGGCCCATGGCCTCAAAATACCCCCAATGCAAAGTATGACTTCTTAACCTCAATTTTTCATAAAATTGCCTTAAAATGCAATAAATGAAACCAAAATGCAAAACCTAAAACAAAATGGTGTTTGGCCCTTGGCCACACCTCATACATGGTTAATGAGACACTATGAAACAATAAAAATGGAATTCTCACACCCGATGTAAACATAGTGAAACAATGTCTTAACATTTTTCATTATTTCCATAATAAACCTTGAAAGTGAAAATGTATAGAATACAATTTAGATATCTTTGGCTTATGGCTTCATCTCATACATGTCAAATACATTGTAAAGAGTGTACTTATGTACACATTACATGTTTAGGATCAAATATACATATTTTAACATATAAGGCTACAAGTGGCATTTCAAACCAACCTTTAAAAGAATTGAAACCTTCAAGTTTACAAATCATCCAAACATAATGAGAATCTCAACCTTGATTCCTGTACCTGAAAAATGTCCCTGGTAACTTTGGGGTGAGTAACGTAAAGCTACTTGTAGGAGATGAGTATACATAGACCTAGCGTTTTACTGTTCATTAAATTGATATAAATCAATACATATGGTCCATGCCACCTAGCGTCTATGTCAAATGTGAGACACAGAGAGCATCCTAAGTTACCTTAGATCATTTCTAGCATAAATCATGTCATTGATGCAATTCAAATAACATATAAGCATGTTATACAGAGCAACAAGGTATAGATTCTCAAAGCCATCAACTTGAAATCTAAAATACAAAAACAACTAAAGTGGATCATGCCACCTAACGTATATGTTCCAAATGAATCAATAGCATCGTTCCTAAGCTACATTTGAACAATATAGCATAATTGTACTTATCAACATTAAAATTGCAATGATTCATTCAAAATCATAATGCATGAATGTACTTCACAACATTTAAAACAGCGATGATTCATTAAAAATCATAATGCATAAATATACTTAGCAACATTAAATCGCCAATAACCAAAATCACAAGTCACAATTAAACATTGGTTATCAACTTGAAATCGAATGCGAAAACAAATAGTGGAAGACTTGGACATCAAATCCTGGAGTAAAACTAAGACCTAAACGGTTATTCCGGGCATTAACCAGCTGGGAATACTACCCTAGTGCTTACTTTAAAATGGGGAGAACTCATACCTCCCGCACTAGAGCTAAACTCTAGCACGTCTTTGTAACAATGTCCCAAGTGACTCCAAAATCAATAATAAGTTCACAACTTATACTTAATTAAATAATGCACGAAACCACCTTCTATGCACAAGTTGAAGCCACACAATCCATGCCTTAGAGTTTCAATTCTAAAATGGCATATATAATGTCAAGTCCTTACTATGACATAATGTACAATACAATATCATCTACTTAACAATTTAAATCATGCTTCCATAGTGAACTTTAAACACTAATTCTACGACATTGTAACAATAAGTTTACAAGGCTAATACTATCAATAATTTGCAAGAATCTTGACGGTGGCTGTTCCTGTATGCCAAAATAATGTAGTGAATGTGCGGTTCAAGAAAAGCCTTTTAGGTTAAATTTATAAAAACCACTACCACCATTACTACTAACGTAGCAAGAGTGAGTAGGGATCATCCCAAGAGATTGAAGGGCTATTAGTAATGGAAACAATACTTAGGGTTAGTAGGTCGAGTGATTAAAGGTAGATTATTTGGTTGATTAAAGTACAATTAAGATTAAACAAACTCAATATAAAACAAGTAATTAAAGGATAGAGAAAACAAAAGAGAGAAGTCTTGGGACTTAGAGATCACCACTAAGCACCACCTTTCTATATACTCAATTCATAATTAATGAGGGGGAAAACATATGTTGCAACAATAGTGAGTGTGTGTGGTTGTTTCAATAAGCATGGATAACTAATTAAGTATATATTGTCTAAATAATATAATGAATAAGACAATATATCAAATTAAGCCATTAATCCTTCTTTAAGCTCACAATCCAAACACATCACATAATTAGAGAAATACACTACTTGCATTCATAAGTATGGAACATCAAACAGCAAGCATAAATTGTCCTCCTATTTAACAACTAAGGTAACTACACTACAACTAAGCTAATGACATGAAAATTAAACTAATTAAACTAAGGGAGAGGGACAATCTATCAAGAAATGAGTATGAATCATCAAATAAACTACAAGAGCATTCTATTAAGTACTATGTCTTGACAATTTCTAGATCTATAGCATCAACACACACAAACATGCATCAACAACACAAGAGATAGGGATAAACATATGAACATCTATTCTAGCATACATAGACATATGAATAGAATGAAATGATCAATTAAAAGAATTAAACCACACAAATCATTGAATAAACAAGATCTATGTATATAAAGATGTCAAAACATGTATTACAACACAAATCCCCTCAAAAATACATAAATCAAGGTAAAGGAAGCATGCTTAGGGTTAACTCTAGCCCTAAGAGGATGTCTAGCCACTCATGGATGGTGTCTTCCAACCCTCAAGGGCTATCTCCATGGTAGAAATGCTCTTCTTCTTGAGTTAAATGGAAAACCTCCCAATAGTGTGTCTCTAGCCTTCTCTTCTCTTTTCTTCCTCTCTAAGAATAATAAAAAATTGTATCTATCAACTCCTCAAAGCATATGTGTAAAAGTGGCTTATAATCCTTATATACGTAGCTCCAATGTCACACCCAATGGTCTAGGCTCGTACACAAGGGCTCCTCCAATGATTGCACCATGAGACAACTTTTAATGAGCTGGAAATTAATTTAATTTGCACTTGAGAGGGTTCGATCGATTGAACCTATGCTGAGATCGATTGAGCTTGGCTGAAATCTATCAAACTTTGGCTGGATCGATCCTCCCATGGCGGCGCCTTTTTGGATAAGGACAGATCTGAGATATTTTGGGGAAAGAGACAAAAGTGGTAGGTAGGGTGGTACAACAGGATAAGTTGAAATCTCTTCGATCGATCTGAGAATTATTGGATCGATCGAACTTTGTGGGATCTTTGGATAAGGACAAAAGAGTTTGGATCCATCTTGGAGAGTCTAGATCGATGAACTTTCGATCGATCGAAGTATTCTTGAGATCGATCGAACATTCTGATTTCCACACTTTGCTTCATTCTGCTTCCACTTTGCTCCTTTCTTCCATCCAGTTTGAGTTAGCTTCTTATAAGCTTTTATTTGGCTGAATTAGCTTATTTTGGGGATAAGCACCTAAAAAGGACAATAACACAAAATTAGTCTAAAACGGGAAAGTAAGATAGATAAGGGTCCTAGAATGCCTAAGCTTAAGGGGTTTAAATGCCCACTTTTTAGCGCTCATCACGCCCCCAAACTGAAATATTGCTAGTCCCTAGTAATGAACTAGAAAGTAAAGGAATGAAATGAACAACTATACAACTATGAATCTAGAAAGCAATAAATGGATAACGCCACTTTTGTAGGGAACACGATTGTATTTAGCATATGCAACAAGCCTTTTAAACCCTTAGGTTACACTAGTGGATGAGTGAAGTCTCGTGAGGATTTCCAGAAATGATACCCACAAACATTAAGCTCATTCTCACTAAAGAGGTACCAATATTACAAACAAGCATTGGGAGAAAACTACCTCAAGTATGCAATTTTTCAACCATTTCCAAGTAATCTCTCAAAATTTCAACATCAAACAAGCAAGTATGGTTTTCCACACATCAAGAAAATGATCATGCGAATCAAAACAACACTGGAATCCTTTTTTAGTGGACCGGCATCAAGTGTGTTACTATCTAAGCCAACTAAAGAAATGATCACATTCTTACCCTCAAACTAGCACATAAATCTAGTCCCGATCATCAAAACAAAGAGTGGACCTTTTATTAAAGTTTTATTGATCTAGGTGCGCTTATTCTTTTCACTCGATATTTTTTTTTTTCTATCCCTAAGGATCAAAGATGAAAACACAGTGCAATGTGTTGATCTATTAAGCTTTCTAGCGATCCATGAGATCGAGTGTTAGGTCAATACCTCCCAAACTAGACGGCAATAGGGCATTAGGCGTTCAAACACCCCTAAGGACTTACAAGCATAAATCAACTAGGCTACGAATCAAAACAACCTCCATCTAATCATTTCCCACTTCTCGCCTTTTGGGAGAAGTCCACACTTTTTTTTGTTACTTTTGTAATTTTTTTTTTTTTTTTTTTTTTTTTTTTTTTTTTTTTGAGCAAGTTCAATTATTAACTTAGAGTTTGGGCCCTCCACCTTTCGGTGCAAGAAATTCAATGCTTGATGAGGCTAGAATCCCGACTACTCAATGAAAAGGGTTTGTTATCCACCTTTGTCAAAATGAAAGCTTTCAATGCACTACTAGCCTAATTGGGATATAACCAATTCAATAATCAACAAAACATGTACCTCATAAATGAATGCTAGTGTGCACCTGTGCTAGTGTAGAATCCTAGAGTGAATCTCAAAACAATCACAAAATCAAGATGATGTGGACCATAAATGCAAGCAAGATATCAATTTTTCAAAAAATTTACTCCTAAATGGCATCCACAAGGCATACAAGGAGTATTGGACTCTCAAGTCAAACAATTTTTAAATTTTAAGCAATATAGTCCTCAAAAGATCAAAATCATAGCTAGTTATGGACCAATCATAGACAATCCCTCAAATACACAAATCATGCTTAAAATTTTAATTGAAAGCAAATACTACAATTAACACTATTACCCCCAAATGTAAATGGCACAATGTCCTGAATGTGCAAAGAGAATAAAGGAAAGAGTATACCAGTGTAGCTAAGGTGAAGAATGGCTGGGACACAAGTATCCAAAGTGGGTGGTATAACCCCCCCCCCCCCCCCCAAACTTGGGATTAACTGTGGTCCTGAAAAGATAGCACTTGGATTAAACTCATTAGATAGCAAAAGGGATAATAATAGTGCGCAGTGGACATGCAAGTGTAAATGGGATAAGAATTGAAGTAAAGAGAGAGGAAAAAGGGTGGTCCTAAAAATTTGGGCAGCACTCTCTCTCACTGAAGTCACTAGGATGCATCTGATGGAGTCAATCACAAAAAGATATATTAATACAAATATATGACATCCAAAATATAGCATATATAGAAAGATAAAAATAATGTACATAATAATGTTTGAGCCAACAGACTGGCCGCAAAAATATCATAACAGTAGCAATGTATGACAGATATATGAAATGAAGGTATAGAGATAGAGAGATCAGGAATATCATGCTAAGGAGGTAGGACGGGTAGGGCGCGCTCCACGGATATCTCGGGATATGTCTCGCAACGTAGTCATGACATCCGTACGAAGAGATAAAATGTCAGCTCGGATAGAGACTACGGCATCCTGCAAAGCCTAGATACACTTCCCAAAGTCGGGCATCTGTGCTGGAGCCTCAGGTACCACTGGATTAGGAAAATAGTGTGCATCCTGAGCCTGCTCCTGGAAATGTAATGGCGACCCCGCTGGAGAGTGATGCTGTAGATCCTCTGCTGGAGGTTCCTGCTCCAAGTCTATATCCGTATGTACGGCAGCCGCCGGTACGACTGCTGGATCGTCTGCTGCTGCTGTTATCTCCTCCTCCTCAGCCTCCTCAGCTGCTATCACAGTGTCCTCCACAAGACTCTTGATAAGAGCATTGTAGCTCTTATTCTAGTCCTTCTTGCCAAAGTGGCAAGCTCCTGCTTCTGTGCTCTCAGCTGAATGGAATGGATAGCACTGATCTCACAAGATCTGAGTAATAAGGTGGCCAAAAGGATGGTACTTAGCCCACTTGGGCTTAGCCTTGATGATGTAGTCCGCGTAGAGCTTCATCATGACGCTTTAATATAAGGCCAGAATAGAAACTCAGTACCCTATGTAGAAAGCATACAGAGTAGTCAAATAGTTGCATCGCCTCTGAATCTTGTGGCAGGCCATAAACACGTTTTGGTACAAGACCGAATCGAAAAACTACAGATCATCGGGTAAATAGGTCCGAGTAGCAAATGTCTCGCCCTCACTGTAATGGCCTGTAAGTGCCACAACCATGTCTGTATAAGAAGGTCTCCTCTCCATAATGGGATAATCGAGCTCAAGATCGGGAGGGCAAACATATGGGCATCGACAAGACCTGGCCAGTGTCTCCACTGTAATGCTGATAGGATGGCCATCGATCGTAGTATGTAGCTCTGCCAGATTACTCGGGGCAGGCCGGAGGTTTTGAAAGAACATCTGAACAAGCCTTGGGTAAACTGGTTAGGTGACAGGTGCTAGAATAGCTGAAATGCCCTTGTGGTCTATATCATCGTAGGCTGCCCGGGTCAGAATGTACCGGGGGAAGAAAGATGTAATGACCTGGTCATTTTCCTTCCTTTCCTTTTCTCAGATTTTCAATGATATTTTTTTTCCGTTGATCTTTCCTTTCTGAGTTCGGTTTCTAGTCACTTAGTGTCATCTTGAGTGCTCGGGGATGGTTTCCGAGGCTCTTTTCCTTGGATTGACGACTTCCATTGAGGATCGAGTCATTTTCACATTTTCACTTTTGTGACACTATTCATATTTCATCTTGTCTCAGTTATCACTTTGTTGGAATAACCTCACTTTTTGTGTTCGGATTTGATTCCGTTTTGCATGCATCCACGATATTTAAATTCCATTCTATGTGTATTTTTACTTTCTTATAAAAGCATGCTAAGTATTTACTTTTCTTGTAAAGGGCATGGATGCATAAATTTTGGTAAATATTCATAACTTGAGGGGTTTTTGTGTAATTAAATAACATAATTATTTTTCGTCTTAGGGATCATTTTGCAATTTAATTTGGAAGACATTTTCAAAAAGGAATTTTTTGTAATTTTTCAAAAGTGTGACAAGTGTCACACTCTCATTGGTCCACTTGTTGACATTTGTGTGGAAACACTTTGATACCTTGGATGATGACATGTGGAGGGTGGAGATTTAACCATTTGTTGACCTAGGATAGGTGCACTTGTTGGCTTAGATGGTTGACAAGTGTAGGCTTAGGATTAAGCCTAGGAAAGATCCATGGATTGGTGACAAGTGTATGCACCAAATTAAGTCTTGCAATTATTTTTGGGCCACTTTAGGATTATGGTTTTAAGGAGGGGTTTTTTGTGCAATTGACCATAGATGTGTGTGTTGACCATAGTGTAGGATCACATAGTGAGTGGAGGATTTCTATTTCCTCCACTCACCCAGTTTCACATTATGTTATTTTATTCCTTACAAGAAAACCCTAGACTCCATGGAAGGAGCTTGAAACCTTAGGCCTTGACCTTGATTTTTGATGGCCTTCCACTCACCTTAGACCATGAAGTTTGGAACACATTTTGTTCCCCTCATCCTCCTTTACATAACCCTAGAAAGGTTTGCCATTTTGTGTTGATTTGCCTTGGATTCTAGAGAGACTCTTCTCTAGTGAGGTAGGGGGTGTTATAATTTATTACCTAAGGGTATTTCTTGCTTTTGTAGTGATATATAAGTTGTATGCATGTCTTTTGTTAATTTGAGAAATTATTGACTTGTTGTAGCTTGCATATAACTCACTTTAGACTTGATATATGACATGGCCATGACTTGATCTTTGATATATATTAAATTGAGGTGATTTAAATAAGTTTTCAAATGTAGAGATTAAATGGATTTAATTTGATTTAAATTCTAGTAAATTGTGTTTTGCTTGTATTCCATTTTAGGCTTCAGATATGGTATGGCCATGACTTGTTGCTTGCCATATATTAAATTGGGATCGTTTGAACAACTTTTGAAAATCTAGAGATTTAATTGATTTATATTAATTAAATTCTATTTGATAATATCTTAGTCATCTTGCACTTTTGATTTGATATATGTAAAGACCATGATATGTTGCTTAACATATATTAATTTGAGGTTACTTGAAATCTAGGGAATTTAAACATCTTGTTTAATTAAATTTTATCTAATGGCTCCATGGATATATTTGTGTTTTAAAAGTTGTTTCTATATTCAAATCATGGACTTAGACTTAATGTGTATACACTTGGTTATGTTTTGAGCATTGGATAACATTGTTCTTATATTTATATTCATGAGAACATATTTTCTTTATGGAATATATTGTGGTCTTGTGTAATGAATTGCACACTTTGTAATTGACATTATATATGCCATTTTAGAATTTGAACTCTAAGGCATGGATTGTGTGGTTTCAACCTACTTGTACATGGAAGGTGATTTCGTGCATTATATAAATTATGTATAAGTTGTGAACTTATTTGGTTTATTTTGGAGTCTTGGGACATTGTCATTACAAGTGACATGGCTAGAGTTTGGCTCTAGTGCGGGAGGTATGAGTTTTCCCCAATTGAGATAGTGCACACTTAGGGTGGTCTTCCCTGCGGGTTAATGCCCGGAATAACCGTTGAGGTCTCAGCAGAATTCCGAGCTTAGATGTCCAAGTCTTCCACTATTTGATCTCGCATTCAATTCCAAGTTGACAATCATGTTTAATTGTAACTCGTGGTTTTGGTTATTGGCGATTTTGATGTTGTTAAGTACATCCAAGCTTTATGATTTTAATGAATCATGGTAAATTCTGATGTTGTTAAGTACATCTATGCTAAATTGTTATATTTAATTGTTTATGCATTTCAGATTTTAAGTTGATAACTTTGAGAATCTATGTCTTGATGCATTGTATTAGAAGTTCTAATTATGCCAAATGGTTATATTTAGTTGTTCTCGTACCTTAGATTTCAAGTTGATAACTTTGGGAACCTTTATCATGTAACTTGTTTAGCATGCCCTTATGTCATTTGGAATTGCATGAAGGATGTGATGTATGCTGGAAATGTTTTAAGGTAGCTTAGGATGCTCCCTGAGTCTAACGTTCGATATAGACGTTTGGTGGCATGACCCTTATGAATTGTTTCATGTTAGTCTAAAAATCTGTAAGAAATCGAGTCTATGCATGCTCATTCTCTACGAGTAAACTTGTTTACTCACCCCGAAGTTACTGGGGGGTTGTTTTAGGTACAAAGACATGGTTCGTGATGTTCATCATTGCTTGGATGATTGTAGACTTGAAGGTTTTTAATTCATGTAAAGGTTGGCTTGGAATACCACTTATAGCCTTAATTGTTAAAATGTGTATTTTTTATTCCATTTATGTAATGTGTACACGAATACACCTTTTTCTTTTTATTTGACATGTATGAGATGAGGCCAGAGGCCAATGACATGTATTTTGTATCCTATGTAAATTTTGACTTCATGAGATTTTATGAAAACATTGAAAAATCACAAGTTATTGTTTCACCATGGGTACATTGGGTGTGGGAATTCCATTTTCATTCTTTTATAGGGTCCTATTAATCATGTATGAGTGTGGCCAAGGGCCAAATGGTCATTTGAAGTCAATTGTTAATTTTAGATTTCAAAATTTCCATTTCAAGTTCATTTTCGCCTTTTTGGCCGTTAGGGAGTCGGATTTTGACTCGACCATTTTCGAGAGCCGTGGACCATTCCCGTGTGCTTAAAATCACCATTTACATTTTTGTGAATGATCATTTTCATGAAAAACTCTTTCGTTTGTGTTTTGAACCTCCTATGGATTCATTTCACCTTTTTGTTGAAAAATTCAGCTTAAGGCATTTTGGGAAATTCCTTTGGGAAATAAATTCCATTCTTAACATTGTTACATAGAAAATGTGATTTTAGGGGAGTTTCTTCATGACATTTTTCTGAAAAATGTCATCTTGACCTCAAAAACCGTGTCGCAAACTCATTTTTCTGCTAAAACACTATTTCTGCAGCATTTTGGGTGTTCTGTTCAAGTTGAACCGGCTCAAGAATAGTTGAACCAGTTTAAGGTGTCATTTTGGTTCAGCTTGGGTATAATGCTAATGTTGAACCGGTTCAAAGAGGTTGAACAGGTTCAAGTTCTCCAGAGTTTTTAGTTTTGGTCATCCAATTTCAATCTGATGTAACTTCTTTGTTTTAACTCCGAATTGGTCTGTTCTTGAGTCTAAATTGACTGTGTCGAAGTAAGCTTTTCAATGGTACCAATTTAAGTTTCAAATTCTTCTTATAACTTAGGATATACTTGTTTTAGTGAGAGTATGTTAGTTTTGGTTCGAACCGGGATAGGGTTCATTTGGGATTTCTTTTCCTTTGGCCTTGGGACTTCATGTGAAGTTACTAAAGGATGATTTTGGATGTTTTTGATCTCATTCAACTTATTGGGAGTCAAATTCCTTCCTCTTATGGTAAAATGACCGTTTTACCCTTGGTCCTTCTTTTGGTAGGGTTTTGATACGTTTGTCTTCGTTTTGCTTCTACTGAGTCTCAAAATTCCTTGAAGGGCCATTCTTATGTCTTAGGGATGATGTATATCTCTAAGGACTTGGTTTTGTTTTGCTTCCGCATTTTGGATCCGCTTCGGGTCATCACAGGATACACTGGGTTGAAAAATCCAAGGTCGTCACAGGTGGTATCAGAGCTCCTTGGTTTAAATACCTTGGACGACGGGTTTTAGGTGCATATCATGCTTATGTTTCCATGTTCTATGCGTTTATATGCTTCATGATAACATGTTTTGGTTTGATAACATCTTTATATGCCTATGTACTATATATGGCATGTCGTTGTTTTAGCATAATTTTATTCTAATGTAAGGAGCATGACATATGATGTATGCTAGATTAGATTTGTATATGCATAACTGTGTTACATATTTTGCATGACACGGGATTGGTCATTGAGGCATGAGTTGATGTTGATGGTGATTGTAGTTACAATTTCATGGTGGTATAGGTTGTTGTTGACCTAGCATTGGTCTTGAGGTAGGTGGTGAGATACCTTTTGTTTGGGCTCTTGTGAGTTGAGTCGTTAAGCGTAGCCTTAGAGCTTTTGGATCGATTGTGGATTTGTTGGTTTTGGGCCATGATGAGGTTACAGACCTCTTAGAATCCTTGGTTATTCGGGATGATTCCTCTGGGATTGCAATTTTCGTGGGTGGGTACGTTTGTGGGCGGGTGCATGGCACTGACATGCTACCGTGCTGGCTAGCTACGAGCGCAGTTCGGATGGAATCAGCATTGGTTTTTGTTCCGATAGGCGTTGTCCTTTTGGTTGGTGATAATGTGAGTTTTGTTTTAAGCCTCTAGTGTTGAGATGGTGATTGATGGTCGTATGGCTAAAGTAGCCATTTTGTTTGAGTTCTCCTTGCGTGATGATGCTTTTGGGATCGAACCAATTGATCGATGTTTTGGGTTGGTGAGAGCATTACATTATTAGCGTCACTTGTAGTGTCACCCTTAGATTTGGAGATGGATTGTTAGAGACTTACCATTGTGGTGAGGGCTCACATTTGTTTTGAGACTAGTTGTAGTCGCATTGGTTTTTGGAGATAGATTATGGCTAGGACTGGTCTTTCCTTTTACCTAAACACTCTAGGACACGATATCCATAGGATTTATTGTTGCATCATTTTTATTTTCTGTAGTTTCATTTGCTACCATGTTCGTAGTATGATTTATGATATTGTGATGCATGAGTAGGTGGAGGTGTGTCCACATTGCTTTCTTGTTGTGTGGCATTAGCATGCCTTCTTTATATGCTTAGAGATGCCATGTTGTTACTATGTTTTAATGACATGCTTTTGTGCTTACGTGGAGACGTGCTACATATACCCTTGATTTTATCTATGTGAGTAGATTTACTTCTTGGTAGTTGCATTCCTTGTTATATGCATGACTTCCATGTTTGGTTTTCCCTTTTTGCTCCCTTTTCGTATGTGTCATGTTGACATTTGTGGGAGAATAGGGTTCCTTTTCCTTCTTGGTTCGAGTAAGGGATTTCACAAGGAGTGAGTCTCTTCTCTTCGTTGCATTGTGCATAGTTTTGGGGTTGGTTGGTCCGTGAGGATCATCATTGTTGTCTTGAGTCCTTGGTGAGGATTTGGTTAATTTTGGTCGACTTACTTCCATATAGGGGGTGAAGTCTTTGACCTTATTGTCTTTCGTTTCAGAGGCAGAGTCATGGTGTTGTCCTTCTTGGGACTGGTGGTTCCCTTTCTTTCGTGTCTTCCCTTGGGGAGTTTTTGCCGTGGTTGTTGACTGGTTGTGGTGATCAGAGTGAGTTGATTGGTGTGAGATCATTTTTGGGGACTTGTATCCGTTTGATTGAGGATTTGGTTGACTTGTTGTGTGAGTTTGAGGATGTTTCAGGATATTTTTTGGAGACTTGTTTCATTTTTAGAGACCATGATATGGTTGACTCTTAAGAGAGTTTTTGGAGGATCGCCGTTGGATTTGGCTTGTTTGTGGAGTTTTCTCGTCTTAGTTATGACTAGTTATAGTCTTGAGGAATTGTAGTTCCAGTGGTTGTTTATAGATCGATGGAAATTGAGGAAATTTGATTTAACTTAGTGTTGCCAAGTACGGTTTTGAGAGACTCATTTGGTGATTTCAATGGTCAAAATTTTGATGTGTGTGCTGCGTGGTGGACTTGTCTTTTTTTTTTTTTTTTTTTTTTTTTTTTTTTTTTTTTTAAGGAACTAGTTATCAGTGATAGGGATGTGGATCTGATGTTTAATCACGGTGATTAGTCTTATAGTTGATCTGTTTCAGGGAGATATGTGGGACTTTCAATGAAATGTCTTGTAGTGAAGTTTGTTTTGATTCCTGGTGGTTTTGATTTGCTTTTCAGGCGTTGGATTCTTGATTGATGTTATTGGTAGTAGTATTTTGAGATGTTAGAGATGTTGGTTTTGCTGTATTGAGGATTTGAGGCCTTAAGCATAATGGTGCCTATGACATTGTTGTCAGAGTTTGGGATTGGCCGGGATGGTCTAGTACATCTTTGGACCATATTCCAACTATCACAGATGTCTGGTTCTCACACTGCTTTTGGCCATGATTGTTTTGCGACATTGATGTCATTTGTTTCAAGAGGTTCCATGGGTAGACCCAGTGGGGGGCAGGTTCTGGATTAGTGCCTTATACTGTTATGCTACCATACAAAGTTATGTGTTGTGGGTGAGTGCTAGTTGTTGTCGATGCTACCTTACTGATGAGTAAGTGTGGGAGGGCACTAGGCACTATCATTACTACCTCACATTTGAGTACGTCGTGGGTAGGTTCTGGTCACTATTCGTACTGCCACATCATTTTTGTTTGGTACCCTGATTTGATACGTGGTTATTTTGGAGTTCTTTTAGTGGCTATTTTTGGATCATATGATGGTTCATCAGGATGAATGCTTACGGTTGTTGTCTTCTATTCCCTTGTCTGACCTTGGGTTATGTGTGTGAGTTCTGACTTGTTGCATGGCCGTGTGGTCACTTTTCTTTAGAGAGGTTGTCCTGTCGTAAGCACGTGGGTGCGAATGACAATAGGTTGTATGTTGTCTTTTAGTTTTTGGATTGCTTTCGTAGCATGTTGTGAGGGATACTCAGAGATGTACTTTGTAATTACCCTGGTTTTGCCATTTGCTTTGTTGGGGCTGAATTTCGGGGACGAAATCCCTTTTAGGTGGGAAGGTTGTAATGACCCGGTCATTTTCCTTCCTTTCCTTTTCTCAGATTTTCACGGATATATATTTTTTTTCCCGTTGATCTTTCCTTTCTGAGTTCGGTTTCTCGTCACTTAGTGTTATCTTGAGTGCTCATGGATGGTTTTCGAGACTCTTTTCCTTGGATTGATGACTTCCTTTGAGAATTGAGTCATTTTCACTTTTTCACTTTTGTGACATTATTCACTTTTCGTCTTTTCTCGGTTATCACTTTGTTGGAATAACCTCACTTTTCGTGTTGGGATTTGATTCCAGTTTTGCATGCATCCACGATATTTAAATTCCATTCTATTGTATTTTTACTTTTTTATAAAATTATGCTAAGTATTTACTTTTCTTGTAAAGGGTATGGATGCATAAATTTTGGTAAATATTCATAACTTGAGGGGTTTTTGTGTAGTTAAATAAAGTAATTATTTTTCGTCTTAGGGACCATTTTGTAATTTAATTTGAAAGATATTTTTAAAAAGGACCTTTTTGTAATTTTTGAAAAAGCGTGACAAGTGTCACACTCTCATTGGTCCACTTGTTGACATTTGTGTGGAAACACTTTAATACCTTGGATGATGACATATGGAGGGTGGAGATTTAATCACTTGTTGACCTAGGATAAATGCACTTGTTGGTTTGGATGGTAGATCAGTGTAGGCTTAGGATTAAGCCTAGAAATGAGCCATGGATTGGTGACAAGTGTATGCACCAAATTAAGTCTTGCAATTGTTTTTGGGCCACTTTAGGATTACGGTTTTAAGGAGGGGTTTTTGTGCAATTGACCATAGATGTGTGTGTTAACCTTGGTGTAGGATCACATAGTGAGTGGAGGATTTCTATTTCCTCCACTCACCCATTTTCACATTATGTCATTTTATTCCTTACAAGAAAACCCTAGCCTCTATGGATGGAGCTGGAAACCTTAGGCCTTGACCTTGATTTTTGATGGCCTTCCACTCACCTTAGTGTTGGGATTTATATGCCCTGGCATAGCAAATTCCTATCTGGATTATAGTGACATATGTTCCTGACATATCTGAAATATTTATGATTTATATAATTGGTGAATTCAATGTATTATGTTTCGATTCACTATGAAATTGATAGTGTCCCTGTGATTACGAGAAATATTTATATATATGTATGTGATGGCAATCAATGCATGATATATAAATAGTAATTATAAATTGTTCATAGTCGGTAATTATGGATGGACTCATAATTAATTAAGACTTGAACTAGATCCGCGTTATATTGAGATATATTGCGAGAGCCGTCGTATGCAATTGCTCCCTATCCCCGTCATAGCATTTGACTCTTAAGCATGAGAAAATTATAGACTCTTTTATTAATTAATAATTACTTTGATTTGTTCGGCGGATTCTTCGGGATCCTTAGACCGACACTTTGGGTAGTTATGTAATTAATAGTTAGAGGGTTATATTTTCAATATTTGCATCATTGCTACTTGTATTTATTTTGTATTGATTATGGTTGATCACAAAGTAAATTCGAAGGCCTTCGTATGTTTTTAGACAAAATGATTTATTATATATTTATTTATTTAAATTATTATTTTTTTGTCAAACAAATGTTTTATTATGATTAAGCCAGAAATAATCAAAGGTACCAAAATAAATATATTAATTAAGTAGTCGGATTGATGGCATTATTTATCCGATAACTAATTATGCATAGAGGGGTCAAAGTGCAACATTGACTTAGAGGTTATTTATTATTTAATTGGAGTTCAATTAATTTCTTTTAGTGGAGTAGAAATTAATTTATGAATTAATTTAATTGGGTCCATGGACCGGGCCAATTATTAATTCATTGTAGCCAATAAAAATAATAAGCCCAAAGGATTCTCACTCATAGCCCAACTTGATATTGGAATCATATTAGATTTGAGATATGTGAATTAGAGATTGAGAAGGATTTATAGTTTCCTTTTCCTTATCTTTATGTTGCCTATATATATACATGGTCTATGTATATTTTGGGGGTGATTTTGATGAGAAGGAAAAAGGAATCAATTTTCTCTCTCTAGAAAATTAGGGTTAGTGTTCTCATCTAATGGAGGCTCCACAAGCTTAGTTTTCCAAGGTCATTCATGGAGGCTTATGAGTGATTCCTAAAGGCAAGACTATTACCAAGAAGATTGAGATCCATGGAAAAGGTGTTTAGCAAAAGGGATTTACAATAAGTGAGAACATTCACTTTAGAGAAGAGATCTAAGGTTTACTCAAACCTTGATGTAAGTATTCAATCTTTTAATTGAATGATACATCATGTTTTATTTTTGCATAAAACTTGTCTCTATGTAATGAATCAAGATCTATGAATTAAAATCCCTCGAAAAGTTTTTAAAACTAGCACGTTTCCTAACAGTGGTATCAGAGCATGGTTTGATTCATTACTAGAGATCATGATTTTATGAAAATCATCATTCATGGATCCAAATTTTTATATGCATATGTATATATTTTTATATGATCATGATGTATGTATATTTGTGATTGGATAAATGTTGATAAATGTTTGGGCCATGGATGAAGCTTATAGGTTATTGGAATGTAATTTTATCTTTGGATGAATGTAATTAAGGCTTAGATTTAGCCGTTTGAAAGTTCAATGATGTAATTTATTTTTTCCATTGTATTTGAAGTTGTAAATATTTTTAAAGCCATGTAATATTCATCAAAGGATACTACGAAGCTTCAAGAAGGTCCGAAAGGGTTAAATTATGCTTCAGTAATTTTCTGGAATTTTTCTGAATTTTTCGGAATTTTTCTGGAATTTTTTGAGGCTTAATTTAATTTTCTGGAATTTTTAAAATTATTTTTCTGATATTTTTCGGCGTTTTTCCGATAACCGGAGTAATGCCGGCGACGAGGGAAAATAATCCAGTGGAGCAGCGCCCATGGTACACTGAAGAGGATAACCAATTCACAAGCGCGTGAGGTATACGAGCCAAAGCTGATGGCAGAATTGGCATTCTGGTGTGTGAATTACACACGCCAGAGAAGAACAAGCATTCCGGCGTGTGAGGAACACGAGCTGGACAAAGGCCACGGATCCAGGAGCGTGCAGGCGCGTGACACGCGCCTGCTTCCAACCACAGCGTGTTCCACGCGCAGCTCACTCCCACACGCGCGTGGGAGCGCGTGAAAGGCCCTACCAACTCCCTCCAGCGCGTGCATACGCATGGGGAAAGTTGTAAGCGCGTGGTAGGCGCGTGGGGGCTCATCCAGGGTGCGCTTGACTGTGTTTTGACTCCTGCAGGTGCGTAGGACATTACGGTGGACCTCCTGGCTTGTTTTAATAATTATTTTGTGCTGTTTTCGCTCATTAGGGAGTGAATTATTGCCCCAAAGTGGATTTTAATATTATTCTCTGCTATTTATAAATAGTGGGAATTTAATGGGGTGCAATAATTATTGCACTTAATATTTATTTAGTTTCTAATGTTAAAAGCTAAATCCATTGGCCATTTTATCTGCTTTATCATTTATTTATTTATTTATGTGATATATGTAATGTAAGGAATAGATAATTGTTTATTAATTATTATTCATGCATTGGATCCATGATATTTAATTAAATGACTTGATTTATATTAATTAAATTATGAAAATTAATTGGATTTGAATACTAATTAATTTGAGGGCACTTATTGGGAAACGAAAAATCTTTTTTGTAAATTTATTTTTAAAGTGTGCTTCAAATTAAATATTAGTGAATCATTTAAAGTCCAAATATTTTCTAAATTTAGTTGGATTAAAATCAAGACATTTTAATCCAACTAAATTAATAATATTGGGGATTTCTTTTCCTTTGGCCTTGGGACTTCATGTGAAGTTACCAAAGAATGGTTTTGGATGTTTTTGATATCATTGAACTTATTGGGAATCAAATTCCTTCCTCTTAGGGTAAAATGACCATTTTACCCCTGGTCCTTCTTTTGGTAGGGTTTTGATACCCTTGTCTTCGTTTTGCTTCTGTTGAGTCTTAAAATTACTTAAAGGGCCATTCTTGTGTCTTAGGGATGATGTACATCTCTAAGGACTTGGTTTTGTTTTGCTTCCGCATTTTGGATCTGCTTCGGGTCATCACAGGACACACTGGGTTGAAAAATCTAGGGTCGCCACAATAGAAATGTCAAAAACTGACTCATACGCCACGGTAAGGTGTGAGTATCTCGGCAGAGGTCTGTCTAAGGCCTGGCCTGGCTGTGCATAAGGTGGAGATGGAGAAGGCGATGGTGTATGCTCTGCCTCATCATAGGATGATGAAGATGCGGAGGCTGAAGACTGTAGTCTATAGTCAGCTGAGGGGGACTGAGCTAGATCTACCTTGATATAATCCTCTAACTGCTCCGGCTGCTCAGCCGCAATAGGCTACTTTGAATCCTGGATATAGGAGGGCTCTGCCTGATGCTCGAGCTGCTCCAAAACATGAGAGGGCTCGCCTGGCCCCTCTATCCAGGTCCTGACTTGGCGTGGATAATGCCTACGAGCAACAGTCTTTACCCTAGCCATGGCATGCAAAACAGAAAGAAAAACACTTACAATATAAGTTAGTACCGACAAAAAGTAATGAAGCACAGTATATAGAAACATGTATGTCAAATAATATAGACAACATAGAACATGAATCTACGCAAGTGATAATGGAGCTAAATAAACAGTGACATTAAGTGAAGCATGCTAAACAATTTAAGCATGGAATGCATTCAATGTGGAAAACACAGGCATTGGGCATGTATGAGATAGCATAGAATCACAAAAGAGAATGTGTGAAGTGTGGGATGCAAATCTGTGAAGTTCGATCGATCACAAAAATGTGAGATCCATCTCTATGAGATCGATCTGAGATAAGTTCGATCGATTTTTTAATGCTTCAATCAATCGAACTGGTATGGGAATTCGAAAAGTCACAGATCTGTGACGTGGATGGCACGGGGGCACCCAAGTAGGCTTGTGGGGCCCTCTCACACAACAACACAACAAGATTGGTCACTTGTCAACTCAAAATCATATTTGGAAACAAATATATACATATATATATATATACATACTTAAATCTTCAAAAATGGAAAGAATTCAAGCATGGCAACTCAGATCTAGCAAGGAAACATAAAAAATATGTAGATTGAAACTCAAAATCCAAAATTATAACTTAACTTACCAAAATGGACGTCAGAAGTGGTGGTTCGAGAGAGAGACGAGTAAATCTATGATGAAGGAGAGAGATTCGAGGTTCGTGAATGTCGCCGGAGGTCTCGCCGGAGGTGGGAGAGGTTGGGGTGTGCAGTGGCAAGGGAGATGAGGGGCTTAGATCGATCTTGAAATCAATCTAATGACCTTAGGGTTTTATTTTAAAAAATTGGTCCTGACGAGTTCGATCGATTAGGAAAAATTTCCGATCGATCGAAGATAGATCGATCTGAAAAATGTTGAGATCGATCTCCCCTCACTAAACGATAAATATTTATTTATTTTTTTTATTTTTATTTTTTGAATTTGTATTCAAAATGCAGTCAAAACCAAAGTCAACAAAGGGTACAGATCGATCGAGAAAATGGTTCGATCAATCGAACAGGTAAAAACCTGTAGACAAGTTCGAACGATGCACAGAGAGGCCTTTTTCTTGGATCTCAAAAATTTTCTAAGTGTAGAGTGAAGATCGATCTAAGGATAATTTCGATTGATCTTAGGGTACTCAGATCGATCGAAAGAAATTTTCGAACGATACACAGAGGGCTGATTTATGTAGGAAATTTCAGATCGATGGAATAGAGCAATGATTAGATGCAGGGATGGGTGTTCGATCAATCAAACCTCATTTGAGATCGATCGAACAGGGACAAAATGCCTATTTTCAGAATGAAAGTGCATGCATACGCAATCAAAATCCTAGGCATGTGTATGAATTCCAAAACATATCTAGACGACTCAAGAAATGAAAGGTAAAATAGAAATGAGGGAGGAATATGGTTGTAAACCCTACGAAGCATTTACTAGTCTTTAACGTCTCTAGCATGACGTTGGGCTCTTTTAGCCCGGATCAAATATCTTGTTATGCAACCCTAGGTTATGTCGGGGACAATGAAGTGAACATTAAACACCAAGGAGGTATCACCAAAATCCAAACCCGAACTCAAAAATGGTCAAAAAGGGATTCTAATAAGGGGGAAAAGAAGATCTCACCAAGGCCTACAATAATCACTAAGGCACTATGACGTTTACCACGAGGGAAGAGGCCAGAAAAAGAAGAAGAAGGGTGGCAGCCCAAGGCTGCCATGGATGGCTGACCAAGAGAGGGAGGAAGAAGGGAAAAAGTTAACTTTTTCTTATTTCACCCCTTATTTATAGAAAAACCCTAAAAGTGTCCCTAACAGGTCCCGTCGTGTCCGGAAAAATGAAATTTGCGCAGACACGCTCAAACGGTAAAACAACTGTGAACGAAAAAGAACAGAAATAAGATAAAATGGGCAACGGAAGAAATGGCATCGAAAACCGAGTCCCAGCAGGAAGATATTCCCCGAACAAGTTCGGTGGCAACTGGGGTTAGAAACCCTAAAACTGGGGAGAAACGACCGAAAGGAAATTCTAAGAGTACACAACTTGACGAAAAGTGAAAATGAATCCCGTACGAGAATCCAGGGTCAAAACAAGGCATTTTCTAATAACTTTCAATAATTGCACAATCGCCCCTCCAAAAAGGGTTAACTGCATTAATGACCCAGAATGAAAATATCTTCTAAAAATATTTTCTTAAAAACCTATGAAATAAAATATCTTCAAAAGATATTTACAAAAAACACCCCAAGAAAAGAAAATGTTTCCAAAGAACTATGCATCCATGCCCCTATGAACACGGGAAGCAACCAGAGTACTTTTCTACAAAAGTAAAGATACGCATTTCATGGAAACCACTTATAAAGAAGGTACATGAAGCCAAAAACCAATTCCGAACACCAAAAAGTGAGATGGTGCCAAAAAGTGACAAACGGGGAAAAGACAAAAAGTAAGTAGTGTCGAAAAAATGAAAATGTGGAAATGACGCGGAAAAGAGTTCTGGAAACCATTCCCGAGCACTCGAGACAACACTAAGTGAAGAGAAACCAAACTCAGAAAAGAAAAGATCAACAAAAAAAAAAAAATATCCGTAAAATTTGAGGAAAAAAGAAAGGATGGAGAATGACCGGGTCATTACAACCTACCCTCCTTAAAGGGATTTCGTCCCCGAAATCCAGAACATACAGAAGAGAACCGAACAAGGTTGAAGCTAGGTCAAACTAAAGGATTGATCGTAAGGTGCTAAAGGACAACTCCAAAAGCCTGAAGATCATCCGAAGGAATGCGAAAACTAAGAACTGAGTGACACCTCCTAAACGAATCGGCAAATTGACCCAATGTTAATCATCGAGAGAATTCTAAGATAACTACAAGTTGAACCAAGACAGATGGCTAAGAATGATATGGTAGTACAAACAATGACCAGAACCTATCCACACTTACTTGTCAGTGAGGTAGCATGATGGTATAAGGCAGTAGTTCATAACATTCCCCCAATAGGTCAACCTATAAAGAAAATTTTTGATATAAATGACATCAATGTCCAAAATGATTATTACCAAAAGCACTGTGGAAACCAGGCATCTGTGAGAGTTAGGGTAGCTAATCCCAAAACTCTGACAACAATGTTATTGGCACCGTTACGCTCAAGGCCTTAAATCCCTAACGCTGGCGTAACTAATAACCCCCATATCTGAAAACACTACAACAACAACACCAGTCACGAATCCATAGCTTGATAAGTCTATGCCCTTAAGCCAATGGATTGGACCCATAAAACTGAAAACCTAAGCACAGATTTGAAGTAGACTTACCGTAAGGCTACATACAAAAGACAAAAAACTGGATCAAAATCCCTATAGTGGATAACTAATACCTCAAAACATAAGTCTACTACGTATCTCACACATCTCTATCCCAACAACCACAGTCACAAAACCCCAACATAACTGCAAGAAAGATGAAACAGTATAAACCAGATACTCACATAGTGTATACTCACAAAATTAAATGATATAAATCAAATATTACCTTAGTACTAAACACACAGTACACATAAGGTAAACCAAATAAACCACCTATCACATAAGGGTCAAACAAATGATGACATGCTATATACCACTAATGGCACTAGCATGTTAAACGTATACAGTATATGAAAACGTATCACCTATATTCTCACACGAACTACCATATAGTCATATATCCTAAACATATTTCTAAGGCATGCTCGAAAACAATGGGGCTCATAAATATGTAATAGTGATCTTACAAATGAAATTTTCACAAAATAAAAAGAAATGAATGGAATACTTCTCAAAAGGGCAACCTCTCAGAAAACATAACACAAAACCTGAATGAGTCCAATCTCTCACCACGAGGAAAGGAATCATCCCCCCAATGACCACTAAGGTCCTCGAGACATAGGGTTAGCAAGTCTTTCCCAAGACCAGCTCATACCCTGATAGAATCCCAACACCACATGAAACAAGACAACAACGAAATGAATAGCCCCAATACTAACCGTTACTAGACATCAACAAGAAAAGCCCTACTCCAAGATGCCAACGAGTTCGATGAGAACTCTACAGGATTCTACCAAAACCCTAACACAATGCCCCAAGTCTCCAAAGACAAGGGAGAGTAATTAATTGCACCAACGCAATTAATTACACGAAACCGCTCATATCCCAACCATAGCTCATAAAAGCTGTCCAAGGCAACACAAGAAGGATCATAGGTCAACACACCCATCCAAATCTCGAAACTATCATCCTAAGAAAACAAAACACGAGAACCTTGCCCTGAGGATCATAAGGTAACTCTTGACTCCCTAAGGAAGGACTCGAATCAGTCCTAACTCATTATCCCATGATGCTAAAAATAAAGACCTCAATGACATCATGATGTCAAGACCACTATGAAGTCCTAAAAGATGACACCGACACCTCTAACGCCACCCTGACTACATCATGAAGAGATAATGAAAATGAGACAAAACGGTGCCTCCGTAGCCTATGTCTCATCTCACCTGACGGAGACTACAACCCTACACTCACCTGAGCCCTAACGAGAAGACATTCCATAAGTTAAGACTGTGATGCTATATGCGTGAAAAGGAAATGAGATCAATAATAACATGAGTTATTATAATCGAATCCAACTCACACTATGAATGCACGAAACACAAAACAAGACAAGGTATGCAACATACAGTCATGCAAAAGTAATTAAGGAAAGCCCTTTAAACAGTTAAGCACTTAAGCAAATAAGCATACATGTCAAACATACATGTCAAATAAGCATATTGTCTCTATGCTTTTAAACACATAATCATATAAGCATAGAGACAAGTCACAATACCAAGTGTGTTATCAAGAAACATGTAAACAACACCAAAACATATTACCAAGGGCATGTGAATATATCAAGGTAGAACAACAAAAGCATGATATGCACCCAAAACCCATCATCCTAAGGTATTCAAACCTATGAGCTCTGATACCACTTGTGACGGCCCAAGGTTTAGAAACCCGGTGCGTCACTGATGAACTAAAGATGACCTGATAACAGATCTGAAATACGGAAGTGAAAGATGTAAAATGGCCTCTAGAAACATACATCATCCCTAAGGCACCAAAATGACTCCCCATGAAGCCACGGAACTCAAATGAGTCAAGTACTGGAGCAAGGATTTCAAACCCGATAAGAAATGAACCAAGGGTAAAATGGTCATTTTAAACTAAAATGGGTGCCACCGTGCATACCATTAGAAAAACAATGAAAAATGAATGAATTTAGACTTAAGAATCACCTAATTCAAAGACTAGACGGAAAAGATATGAAAAAAAATAAATAAATAAAGTGGCATTCTCTATTTAAGAGATACCACTACCCTATCTCACTAAAACTGTAATAAATCTCACTACAGTTGGAATTTTGGTGTGTTGTTGGTACCATTGGAAATTTAACTTCAAGATCTTGAATTTAGACTCAAGAATGACCCAATTTGGATTAAAAATGAGTGAGATATGACCCTCTGAAGTTGGTGCAAGAAAGTTATCCAACAAAAACTGAAAAGGGAAGGCTTCAGGGAGGATCAGCAGGCTGACGACAAGGATCAGCCTGCTGAAACTACATCATCAGCCAGCTGATGTCAAGGATTATCCCATGGAAACACACTATCTAAGCCACGAACTCACTGGAATTGATCATGAAAGGCTATCAGCCGGCTTATATCAGTTGTTAGCCGACCGATGCACCTGATATCAGTAAAATTTGCTACTGTTAAGTGTGTGGAAGGTGCTTGGTCTAAGTTGAATGCTATTCATGCATCCCATATGCCCCGAAACAAGTTTAAAAACATTCCATAGCCTCATACAAGCATACATAACATGCTAAATCAAAAAAGAACTTCAAATCAAACTCCAATGCATGAATTTTGCATAAAAATTCATTAATCATCCAAAAATAGTTTCAAGTTGAAACTTAAGAGTTTTGTGAGATATGAACAAGCACGCAAATATAAAATGACATTTAAGATGCGTTCCAATGGCCCATGGCCTCAAAATACCCCCAATGCAAAGTATAACCTCTCAACCTCAATTTTTCATAAAATTGCCTTAAAATGCAATAAATGAAACCAAAACGCAAAACCTAAAACAAAATGGCATTTGGCCCTTGGTTACACCTCATACATGGTTAATGAGACTCTATTAAACAGTAAAAATGGAATTCCCACACCCCGATGCAAACATAGTGAAACAATGTCTTAACAATTTTCGTTATTTTCACAATAAACCTTGAAAGTGAAAATGCATAGAATACAATTTCGATATCATTGGCTTATGGCTTTATCTCATACATGTTAAATACATTGTAAAGAGTGTACTTATGTACACATTATATGTTTATATTCAATTATACACATTTTGACATATAAGGCTACAAGTGGCATTTCAAGCCAACTTTTACAAGAATTGAAACCTTCAAGTTTAGTATAATGAGAATCTAAACCTTGATTCATGTACCTGAAAAATGTCCCTATAACTTTGGGGTAAGTAACATAAAGCTACTCGTAGGAGATGAGCATGCATAGACCTAACATTTTACTGTTCATTAAATTGATATAAATCAATACATATAGTCCATGCCACCTAGTGGTTATGTCAAAGGTGAGACTCAGGGAGCATCCTAAGCTACCTTAGATCATTTCTAGCATAAATCACATCATTGATGCAATTCAAATAACATATAAGCATGTTATACAAAGCAACAAGGTATAGATTTTCAAAGCCATCAACTTGAAATCAAAAATATAAAAACAACTAAAGTGGGTTATGCCACCTAATGTCTATGTTCCAAATGAATCTATAGGATCATTCTTAAGCTACATTTGAACAATATAGCATAAGTGTACTTATCAACATCAAAATTGTAATAATTCATTAAAAATAACAATGCATGAATGTACTTCACAACATTTAAGACTACGATGATTCATTAAAAATCATAATGCATAAATGTACTTAATAACATTAAATCACCAATAACCAAAATCACAAGTCACAATTAAAGATTGGTTGTCAACTTGAAATTGAATGCGAAATCAAATATTAGAAGACTTGGACATCAAATCGCAGAGTAAAACCAAGACCTAAATGGTTATTCTGGGCACTAACCCGCTAGGAATACCACTCTAGTGCGCACTATAAAATGGGGAGAACTCATATATCCCACACCAGAGACAAACTCTAGCCACGTCTTTGTAACAATGTCCCATGTGACTCCAAAATCAATAATAAGTTCACAACTTATACTTAATTAAATAATGCACGAAACCATCTTCCATGCACAAGTAAGTTGAAGCCACACAATCCATGCCTTAGAGTTTGAATTCTAAAATGGCATATATAATGTCAAGTCCTTACTATGACATGATGTACAATACAATATCATCTACTTAACAATTTAAATCATGCTTCCATAATGAACTTTAAACACTAATTCTACAACATTGTAGCAATAAGTTTACAATGATAATACTATCAATAATTCGCAAGAATCTAATATTAGTACTATATAGTAACAAGTTAGCAATTTAACTTCCAATAATGCACAATAAGCTTTCACATTCATAATACTATGAAATCACAAGAATTTAGTAATCTACTAAATTAAATAACTTCTCTATATAAGTTATATCTACTCAAATACTTGATTACATCAAATGAACCATTAAATAAATTTTTAATTAATTCATTTAATTAAAATCTCTAGATTTCAAAATAATTCCAAATAGCCTCAATTTAATAAATGTTAAGGAACCTAGCATGGTCATCAACAATATCAAGTTAGAATTCCAATTAAGTGACTAAAACACTTAAAAAACCATGTGTTAAAGAACAATTCCAAATGTTCCCAGATTTACATATGTTAAAGCACATACTAAGGCCTAATTTAATATCACATTATAAGTTGATTACATGCTAGTTACAAATATGTGAATTAAATCTTCATACAAGTGAAAGATTAAATAAAACTTTTAATACTTATTAAAAAACTCCCAATTTAATATATGTTGAAGAACATATCGAAACTTAATTTAATAGCATGCCACAATTTAATTCTATCACCTATATAATCATGTGAATTAAATCTTACACAAGGAAAATAATTAAATTAAATTCTACATTCTGAACAAAAACATGCATACAAGTTGTATAAGTATCAATAGTATGTAAGATAACAAAAATATAAACCTATAACATCCCCTACCTCAATTTGGGATGAAAATCTCAAAAGCCACCAAAATGAAACTGCTCCGAATCCAACGATACTCCTAGGTTATGTCGGGGACAACGAGGTGAACATTAAACACCAAGAAGGTACCACCAAAATACAAACCTGAACTCAAAACCCAAACTAAAAAATGGTCAAAAATGGATTCTAGTAAGGGGGAAAGGAAGATCTCACCAAGGCCTACAATAAATACTAAGGCACTACGACGTCTACCACAAGGGAAGAGGCTAAAAAAAGAAGAAGAAGGGTGGTAGCCCAAGGCTGCCATGGATGGTTGGCCAAGTGGGGGAGGAAGAAGGGAAAAAGTTAACTTTTTCTTATTTCACCCCCTATTTATAGAAAAACCCTAAAAGTGTCCCCAACGGGTCCCGCCGGGTCTGGAAAAGTGAAATTTGCACAGACACGCTCAACCAGTAAAACACTATGAATGAAAAAGAACCGAAACAAGATAAAATGAACAACGGAAGAAACGGCGTAGAAAACCGAGTCCTGAGTAGGAAGATATGCCTCGAGCAAGTTTGGCGGCAACCGGGGTCAGAAACCCTAAAACTGGGGAGAAAGGACCGAAAGGAAATTCTAAGAGTAGACAACTCGATGAAAAGTGAAAATGAATCCCGTACGAGGATCCAGGCTCAAAACAACGCATTTTGCAATAACTTTCATTAATTGCACAATGGCCTCTCCAAAAAGGGTTAACTGCTCTAATGACCCAGAATGAAAATATCTTCCAAAAATATTTTCTTAAAAACCCCTGAAATAAAATATCTTCAAAAGATATTTATGAAAAATACCCCAAGAAAAGAAAATGTTTCCGAAGAACTATGCATCCATGCCCCTATGGACACAGGGAGCAATCAGAGTACTTTTCTACAAAAGTAAAGATACGTATTTCGTGGAAACCACTTAGAATAAAGGTACGTGAAGTCAAAAACCAACTCCGAACACCAAAAAGTGAGGTTGTGCCAAAAAGTGACAAACGAGGAAAAGACGAAAAGTTAATAGTGTTAAAATAATGAAAGTGTGAAAATGACGCGGAATAAAGTCTTGGAAACCAATCCCGAGCACTCGAGATGACACTAAGTGATGAGAAACCGAACTCAAAAAAGAAAAGATCAATGGAAAAAAAAATATCCATAAAATTTGAGGTAAAAGGAAAGGAAGGAAAATAACCGAGTCATTACAACCTACCCTCCTTAAAGGGATTTTGTCCCCAAAATCCAGAACATACAGAAGAGAACCGAACAAGGTCGAAGCAAGGTCAAACTAAAAGATTGATTATAAGGTGCTGAAGGACAACTCCAAAAGCCTGAAGATCATCCGAAGGAACGCGAAAACCAAGAACTGAGTGACATCTCCCAAACGAATCGGCATATTAATGCAATGCTAATCACTAAGAGAATTCCAAGATAACAACA
The DNA here is from genome assembly GCF_030987335.1 of Cornus florida. Taxonomy (NCBI): domain Eukaryota; kingdom Viridiplantae; phylum Streptophyta; class Magnoliopsida; order Cornales; family Cornaceae; genus Cornus; species Cornus florida. Next base: position 73,043,071 of record NW_026775577.1, read on the forward strand.
AGTTGAACTAAGACAGATGGCTAAGAATGATATGGCAGGACGAACAATGACCAGAACCCACCCAAACTTACTCGTCAATAAGTTAACATGATGGTATAAGGCACTAGTTCATAACATGCCCCCAATAAGTCAATCCAGAAACAAACTTTTCGATACAAATGACATCAATGTCGAAAATGATCGTTACCAAAAGCACTACAAAAACCAGGCATCTGCGAGAGTTGGGGTAGATAATCCTAAAACTCTGACAATAATGTCATTGGCACCGTTACGCTCAAGGCCTTATATTCCTAATGCTGGCGTAACTAACAACCTCCACATCTGAAAACACTACAACAACAACACCAGTCACGAATCCACTGCCTGACAAGTCTGTGCCCTCAAGCCAATGGATTAGACCCACAAAACTAAAAACCTAGGTACAGATCTGAAGTAGACCTACCGTAAGGCTACATACAGAAGACAAAACGTTGGGTTAAAATTCCTATAGTGGAGAACTAAAACCTAAAATCACAAGTCTATTACGTAACTCACGCATCTCTATCCCAATAACCACGGTCACAAAACCCCAACATAAGTGCAGGAAAGATGAGACAATATAAACCAGATACTCACATAGTGTATACTCGCAAAATTAAATAACATAAATCAAAAATTACCTTAGTACTAAACACACAGTATACATAAGGTAAACCAAATAAACCACCTATCACATAGGGGTCAAACAAACGATGACACGTTATATACCACTAATGCCACTAGCATGTTAAACGGATACAACATATGAAAACGTATCCCCTATATTCTCACACAGACTACCACATAGTCATATATCCTAAACATGTTTCTAAAGCATGCTCGAAAACAATGGGGCTCGTAAACATGTAAAAGTGATCTTACAAATGAAATTTTTACAAAATAAAAATAAATGAATGGAATGCCTCTCAAAAGGACAACCACTTAGAAAACGTAACACAAAACCTGGATGAGTCCAATCTCTCACTACGAGGAAAGGAATCATCCCCCCAATGTCCACTAAGGTCCTCGAAACATAGGGTCAGTAAGTTTTTCCCAAGACCAGCTCATACCCTGATGGAATCCCAACACTACACGAAACAAGACAACAATGAAATGGATAGCCCCAATGCTAACCGTTACGAGATATCAACAAGAAAACCCCCAATCCAAGATGCCAACGAGTTTGATAGGAACTCTACAGGATTCTACCAAAACCCTAACACATGGCCCCAAGTCTCCAAAGACAAGGGAGAGTAATTAATGGCACCAATGCAATTAATTACATGAAACTGCTCACATCCCAACCGTAGCTCGTAAGAGCTATCCAAGGCAACACAAGAAGGATCCTAGGTCAACACACCCATCCAAATCCTGAAACTATCAACCTAAGAAAACAAGACACGAGAACCTTGCCCTGAGGCTCACAAGGTAACTCTTGACTCCTCAAGGAAGAACTCAAGTCAGTCTTGACTCATCGTCCCATGACGCTAGAAACAAAGACCTCAATGACATCATAATGTCAAGACCACTACAAAGTCCTAAGAGATAAGTCAAATCAGCTAAATTAGAGGATTAGAAGAAGCAAGCATCTTAAGTCTAGTGGAAAGAAGGAGCAAAGTGGAAGCAAAGTGGTGAAAATTTCCTCTTCGATCGATCAAACCAAGCTATGATCGTTGACATTGTGATTGTTCCAACCCTGCCATAATGGATCAAACCCTTGTCCTCATCCTCAGGAAAATTTCCTATTTGATCGATCCAACCTTTTCTTCGATCGATCGAACCTCTTGATCTTATCTTCATAACCATTTTTGTCCTTTTCCCATAAATATCTCAGCCTTTATCCTTATCCAAATAATTGCGCTGCCATACTTCGATCGATCGAAGCAATAGTGTGATCGATCAAACTGCCTCAAAATGCGTGTAAAACAGATTTTAAGCCCAATTGAAGGTGTACTCATGGTGTAATCATTTAGAGGTCCTAGTTCACGAGGTCTGACCATTGGGTATGACATTTGAGCTACCTATATAAGGAATTGGGCTATTTTTAGTAAAAAGTTGGTTAGTAGAGGGGAAATTGGCTAAAGATTAGAGAGAACACATATTTTTGAGAAGGTTCTTCCACTTTTCTAGGGTTTCTACCAAGTACACCAAGGGAAGTGGATGAATTCAACCATGAAGAGAGCCCTTGAGGGTTGGATAACAATAACCATGAGTGGCTAGACTATTCTCTTAGGGCTAGAGATAGCCCTAAGTATGCCTCTTAGACTTTAATGCTTTGTAATTAGTGGGGATTTGTGTTGTAATTATTGTTTTGACCTCATATTTATATAAATCTTGTTTCTACATGGTTTGTGTTGTTTACTACTTCTAAATAATCTTTTAATTCTATTCATATGTCTATGTATGTTAGAATGAATGGTCATGTGCTTTACACTTAATTCTTTACATTTGATGCATGTCTATGTGTATTAAAATAATGGGTCTACTATTGGTCAAGATATGGTGCTTAATGGATTACTCTTATGGTTTATTTAATTGATTGTGATGTGTTCAGTTTCTTACCACTCGCAATAGCTCGAATCTTTGTAGGATAGTACTATATAGAGGGTTTCGATCCCACAGGGAGATAAGTGTTCTTTGTTTTATTTTTAACTAATTAAACTTATTTCTTGGTTTATAGGTAACTGGTTGAATTGATGGATTGATTGGTTGTCATGAACATAAAATAAAATTAAACTGAAATTAAAATAAAGTGATCAGAGAGAGAAAAATCTTAGGGCTTTGACTTCACCACAGCCTTTATACTATGGTTAATTATTCAACTCTGGGGATTTAATAATTTATATTTCAAATGAATTGAACTCAATAACATTTGTTTAATTCGGTTTTAAAGAAAGATGTTTCATAAATTGCAACTAACTATAACCTATCTACAGTTAGCATGAACTATCCACCTACCTACTTTAACTAATTGTGCAAACAATCCATCTTTCCTAAGCATAGAGTATGAAAACATTCATTTATAAAAAAACATTGGAACACCATTACATGATCTCCATTCTTATGTCCAGCAGGGCTCCACCAGATACCATCCAATAAGAATGCGGTGAGAATAGTTTAAGAAGAATTATATATAAGATAATGTAATACCTTTACAGAAACTATTTAAAACTTTAAAATCCAATTGAGTTGTCTCAATTGCTCATAATCATGTAAATAGAAATATAGTATATATTAAAAATATCCCAGAGTTAAAAAAATCAAACCATAGTACTTAGATTGGGTTACATCATTGCCCTAAAAGAGGAATTAGCTACTAATGACGATACAAAATATCATCTGTATTGTTGTCGTCTTCATCGTCACGGACGACACTTCTGTTCTTAGGATCTTTACCTTCTAAGGTTATGGAAACCCTAAAAGCCACCACCACAATATCAGTCTTCTGAATAATACGAGAAAAAAGAACTTCTTCTATCAAGGCATGTGCCTTCTTTTATAGAAGAAATAAAGGTTTGGTGGGCTTTTAGTCTTCTGGCCCATCTAGAGTGAAATAAGACTGGAAAAGAATAATCCCTGTAACTTATAATTTAATTTGTCCTGAAGGCTCGAGCTTAAGGAGTAGAGCTTGAGCTATTGGGCTCAGGCTTGAGCTTTAGGATCAAAGCTCGAGCTTTCTTAAATTATTGCTTAAGCTTAAAATGATGGTGCTCGATCTTCAAATTTGTACTTCGTCAAATTTCTTCAACTATTTTCCGAAGCATCTTTTCCATCAACACTTAGAATATTTTTGGGTTTTCATCTTTTAACATTGCTCAATCCAAGCTTTATAAGGCTCGAGTTTTAGGTACAAAGCTTAAGCTTTTGAGGCTCAAGGCTCGAGCTCTAGATGATAGTGCTCGATCATTGAGGTCTGGCACGAGGCCCTAGGAGCTTGGTTTTCTTTATAATCAACTCTTCAAATTCTGGCGCCTCATACTCGAGCTTGAAGGCCAAGGCTCGAGCACCCTAGGGTAAGGCTCCAGCACCACTGAGTAGGGCTCGAGCTCTGGAGGTACAAGGCTCGAGCTTTGATGCTTTGTTGATTTTCTTCTTTTTCTTGCAAGGCTCGAGCCTCAGAACTTAGGCTCGAGGTTTGGTACTTAGATTCTTCCAAACTTCATCATTTAAGCTCCGAGCTTGCTTTGAATGATCGACAACGACTTTGTAAGCTTCGATATCAGTTTTTTCATCACAAAGTCTCAATTTTAACCGTTTTTCTGGGAAAGTACCTGTAAGCACACAACAAATATAAATCAGTCTAACAATGGATAGAAGTATTATTTTAAGTCTTAACATATATATATTTAGGGGCTTGAATTTGTAATATTCAGCGCTTATCACACCCCCAAACTTATATATTGCTAATCCCTTAGCAATGCAGAACTAAAGAGCTGCTTTCATGGGAATCACGGTTACATTTAGCCTATGCAGCAAGCCTTTAAACCCCTAGGTTACCCCTAATAGACGAGTTGTAGTCTTGTGAGGGTTTCCAGTGATGGTACCCATAAACATCTCAAACAGCACCTTAATTGCACAATAAGCTCATTCAAGCCTGTTTTCAAATCATGATATTCCTGCAGTTCATCAATTAATCAAATACAATAAGTACAGCTAATCGTCTTCACGAGAAAAACTTTCAACTTTCAATTTCAATTTAGCAGCCATGGTCCTCATACGTCAATTTAATCATTTATTCAATAATTTAAATCTCCAAATTTTTTTAAAAGTGAACTTACAGTTAAACATGTGGCTTACTATCCATACTTGTATTTATTCCTTGCTATCACTCAACTTACAGGAAAACTTTTCAAATTCCAACTCCCAAGGCATTATTAATATTTTTTTTACTGGTATGCATTTTTCAAAAAGGATACTATGCAATGTTCAGGTCTATTAAGCTTTCTAAATCACCCATGTAACGAACTTTCGGCCAATGACTCCCAAACCAGATGTTCTTAGGGCATTAAGTGATAAAGCATCCCTCTAGACTTAATTGTTCAAGTAATCTACACAACCTAAACCCCTTATGTAACAAACTTTCAACCAATGTCCCCCAAACCAGATGGTCTTAAGGCATTAGGTGTCAAACCACACCCCTAAGGACTTAAATACTCGTACAATCTAGGTAAGACCTGAACTTAACCCTTGTCTACTTATTTTCTTCATTTTTCTTTCTTGTTTTCTTTCATCCACATTGGTGAAGAGTTTTTTCCATTTATTGCATACATACATTTTCTTTCTTTTCTTTTATTTTTTATATGCCTTGGTTATCAAAATTATCAAATTCACTTGCTCATCTCAGTTTAACTCAAAACAAAACAAGACTTCTAGTGTATACCCCATGTTGAGCGCTGAATATTGCATAGTTGAGCCCCTAAATATACGTTTGTTCAGGCCTAAAGTGATACTTTTATCCATTGTTAGACTGCTTTATGTTTAATGTGCATTTATAGGTACTTTCCCAGTGAAACGGTTAAAACTAAGACTTTATAATGAAAAGACTGATATTGAAGCATACAGAGTCGTTGTCGGTCATTCAAAGCAAGTAGAGAGCTTAAATGGTGAAGTTTGGAAAAATTCAAGAACCAAAGCTCGAGCCCAAGTCCTGAGGCTCAAGCCCTGCAAGAAAAAGAAGAAAAGTCAACAAGGCATTGAAGCTTGAGCCTTGTACCTTCAGAGCTTGAGCCCTACTCAGTGGTGCTCGAGCTTAACCTCAGGGTGCTCGAGCCTTGGCCCTCAAGCTCGAGCATAAGGCATCGGAATTTGAAGAGTTGATTTAAAGGAAGAACCAAGCTCCCAGGGTCTCGTGCCAGACCTCAAGGATAGAGCACCATCATTTAAAGCTTGAGCCTTGAGTACATAAAGCTCAAGCTTGGTGCCTAGAGCTCATGCCCTATGAAGCTTAGATTGAGCAATGTTAAAAGAAGAGAATCCCAAAATATTCTAAGTGTTGAAGGAAAAGACGCTTCGGAAAATAGTTGAAGAAATTTGACAAAGTGTAAAAGTGAAGATCGAGCACCAGCCTTTAAAGCTCGAGCAATAATTCGTTGAAGCATGAGCCCTGTTCTCAAAGCTCAAGCCCGAACCTCAAAGCTCGAGCTCTACTTCCTAAGCTCGAGCCTTCTATGAAAGATCAAATTTTAAGTTACGGGATTATTCTTTTCAAAGTCGTATTTCACTCCAAATGGGCCAGAAGACCTAAAAGCCCACTAAACCTTTATTTTCTTCTATAAAAGAAGGCACACACCTTAATAGAAGGAGCCTATTTTTTTTCATATTATTCAAAAGGCTGATACTGTGGTGGCGGCTTTTAGGGTTTCCATAACCTTAGAATGTGAAGATCCTGAGAAGAGAACTGCCATCTGTGATGATGGAGACGACTACAACACAGATGATATTTGGCATCGTCGTGAGTAGCTAATTCCTCTCTTAAGACACTAATGTAACCCAATCTAGTACTATAGTTTGATTATTTTAACTCAGGGTTATTTTTAATATATATTATATTTATGATTACATGACTATGAGCAATTGAAATAACTCAATTGGATTTAATGTTTTAAATAGTTTTCAAATTGTTATTACCTTGTCTTAGATATAACTATTTGTTTTCTATTCTCAACCCATTCATATTGGACGGTATTTGGCGGAGCCCTGCTACACATAAGAATGGAGGTCATGTAATGGTGTTCCAATTAATGTTTTTTTATAAATGAATGTTTTCATAATCTATGCTTAGGAAAGATGGATTGTTTACAAAATTAGTTAAAATAGGTAGAGTAGGTAGGTGGATAGTCTATGCTAAACGCAGATAGGTTATAGTTAACTGCAATTTATAAGACATCTTTATTTAAAAACCGAATTCAACGAATATTATTGAATTCAATTCATTTGAAATATACTTTGTTAAATCCACAGAGTTGAAATAGTTAAACATAGTATGAAGGTTGTGGTGAAGTCAAAGCCCTAAGACCTCTCTCTCTCTGATCACTTTAATTTAATTTTAGTTTGTAATCGTAACAACCAACCAATCAATTCAACTAGTTACCTATAAACCAATAAAGATTGGTTAAAAGTAAAACAAAATACACTCATCTCCTGTGGGTTCGACACCCTCTCTATAGTACTATCCTACAAAGATTCGTGCTATTGCGGGTGGTTATTTATTATTGAAGTAAAAATTGACACAACACCCCACAGAATTCATGCAAGTATAAATATGTGCAAAATGAAGTATTTCAAAGATCAATATCATCAAACAATAAGAGAGTTAGAAAGATATATGCCATCTCTAACCAAAATCAGACTACAAAAAGAATACTTGACAATTGACAGACTCAAAAAAGCATGCTTGTAACATCAAAAATTCAGGACCTTGTGTTATATTATATCATCAAAAATTTGAATATTCCCTCTTACCCCCAAACTTAGTGTGCACATTGTCCTCAATGTGTGAAAACAAAAGAGAGTTAGAAAGATATTAACATACTATACCAGATTGATGAGTGCTGAAAAGTGCGTATTTAAACCCCTTAAGCTTAAGCATTCTAGTACCTTTATCTATCTTACTTTACCGTTTTAGATTGATTTCGTATTATTTCCATTTTCAGGCACTTATCCCAAAAATAAGCTAACTCAGCCAAATAAGAGCTTAATTGAAGCAATTATGGGATTCAACAAAGAAAGGAGCAAAGTGGAGAAAGAAAGAAGCAAATGGAGCCAAATGTGGGAAGTAGCAAAGTTTGATCGATCCAACTTTAAGGTTCGATCGATCGAACACTGATCGAATCTCAGTACTTCAAGATAGATCCAAACTTTGACCCAAATCATAAAGTCTAAAGTTCGATCGATCCAACACCACTCTTCGATCGATTGAACACTTTTGTCTTTATTCAAATGATTGATCTAATCCACAGTTGTACCACCCACTAACCACTTTTGTCCTTTTCCCAAAAATATTTCCCAAAATATCTCAGATTTGTCTTTTTCCAAAAAGCTCAACCAGTTGGATCGATCCAGCCTCAGTTCGATAGATCTCAGCCAAGTTAGATCGATCCAAGTCCAAGGTTCGATCGATCGAACTTCCTCCAGTGCGAAAAAGTTAAAAAGCCAGCTTGTTCAATCCGTCCTCTATCCAATCATTAGAGAATATTCTTTGCACGACCCCAGCTCATTTTGTGTGTCACTTAACCTACCTATAAAAGGAATATGATGCACTTTTTGAGAGACTTAGCATTTTGGTAAATACAACTTTGGAGGCAAGCTTTAGTGTAGAAGAAATGAGGAGGAGGCTAGAGACACCATTGGAGTTCTTCATCAACAATGAGCAGATTTCAGCCATGGAGTTAGCCCTTGAGGGTTGGAGCAACATCACCATGAGTGCCTGGACATCCTCTTAGGGCTAGAGCTAGCCCCAAGCATGCTTTCTATATCTTAATCTTGTGTATTATTGAGGGATTAGTGTTGTAATTAATGTTTTGACACTTTGATATATATAGATATTGATTGTTCAATGATTTATGTGGTTAAATACTTTCAATTGATCATTTCATTCTATCCATATGTCTATGCATGTTAGAATAGATGTTTATGTGCTTGTCTCTAAATTTTGTGTTATTGATGCATGTCTATGTGTATTGACGCTATAGATTTAGAGATTGTCAAAACATAATGCTTAATGGAATGCTCTTGTGATTTTCTGGATGGTTCATACTTATTCTTTGATGGATTGTGCCTCTCCCCTAGTTTATTTTTATGCTAGTAGTGTAGATGTAGTGTAGTTGTAGTGTAGTGTTAAATGGGAGGACAATCCATACTTGTTGTTTGATGGTCCAAGCTTTTGAATGTAAGTAGCATATGTCTCTAACCTTGTGGTGTATTTGGATTGTGAGCTTAATGAAAGGATTAATGACTTGTTTTGATCTATTGTGCCTTTCACATGTTGTTTAGACAATATATGCTTCATTGCTTAGATATATTGTGCCTTTCACATGATGTTTAGACAATACATGCTTAACTAGTCATCCTTGCTTGTTGAATCGACTAAACACACACACACACACCAATATTGCAACACACCATTTGCCCTCATTAGTTACTTGTCAATCGTATAGAAATGTATTGCTTGGTGGTGATCTCTAAACCCCAAGACTCTTCTCTCTCTTATTTGCTCTTAATTACATTCTTTTGTTATCACTTAGTTTAATTTAGTTGCTCTCTAGTCTAATCAACCAACCAACCAATTGTTTGATTACTCAACCTACTAGCCCTAATAGCGGTTCCACAACCTTGTTCGACCCTCACAATCCCTTGGGACGATCCCTACTCGCCCTAGCTTTATTTACAGTGAAAGGTAGTAGTGGCTTCTATAAATGTAAAACTCTTGGCCCTTGATCGACGGTTGAAATCAATTATAAATCAACCCTCTTCGCAATAGCACGAATCATTGTAAAATAGGGCTATTGGATGGGTAAGTCGAACCACTGGGACTGCGCTAGTCTTAAGGCAACCTAAGTATCTAAAGTCATTTTAGAGTGATGAGGGGTTTATAAAGGGTTTGTGTGTTTGTCACTAAACTAGGAAATTAAAATGCATAAAACAATAGATTGCAATGAAATTGAAGAAGTGAGATACAAGTAGAAAAGACTAGGGAGATGAATTCACTCCAACCCTATACACATGCTAGATTAAGATTAAATTGGGGAAAAACAACACAAATGATGGTCATGATACATGACAACACTTGGTTGTTATAGTATTTTCAAGAAGTTCATTAAATCAACAACAAGAATAATCCATCAAAGGTTCACATACTTAAGCCACCTAAACTAGGGTGTAGCCTTCACATGCTCCCTAAGCCAAAGATTATCAAGTCCTTAATGGAATGATGAAAGCACATAAAATTAGGAATTAAGCATAGACCGTCAAAGGGGGATCCTAAGCAATGGACTATCTAAGTTCTCCAACTTCATGCCAATAAAACCATTTCATGATCTAACTTCCATTGTCAATATGAAATTGTAAGCATTATGATTAAGAGAAGGAATTATCTAAGACAAGAGGAATAACTCAAAATAATAATGTATAGACATTAAAGTTCATTACAACAAATATGATGCTCTAGATCATAAAATAACCAAAAACTATGCATTGTTTTCCCCAAAATAAAATCTACACTAGCACATGCTTACAAGGGAGGGGCTTCATCACCTCCCTAGATGGAGGTTTAGCTCTCCATTGATACAAAAATGAAAGAAGAAGAAGAAGGATCCATCTCCATTTTCGAGCTCCTACTGTAGCACTCAAGAACACCCTCTTCTTTGCTCTCTTCTCTCCCTTCTACTCTTGTCAAAAGTTGGGATAATGATTTTGTGTGGTCCTCCCTCTCTCTTATCAAGCTCAAGTCAAGGCTCTCTCTCCTCCAAGGAACACCTCCAACCACTTCATAAAGAAGGAAGATGGCATTGAGGAAACCAATGTGCAAGTGGCTGAAATTGAGCCATTTCCGAGTGCAATCTGCCAGAATTTCGAGCACTCGAAGGGTGGTCTCGAGCACTCTAAATTAGTGTAATGTGCAATATGCTCTTCTTGCTCAGCACTGACCTACTTTGGTAAAATGGTTATAACTTTGTGCTCCAAACTCCGAATGACGATCTGTTTGAATATTTGGAGAGCCGATTCAGAGCTTTAAAAACTTCATGTTTTGATGAAGACCCAATTCTCAAGTCTGGTTGGTCGAAAATGGGGAGAAAGGCAGCACTTCAGTGCTGCCAGGCAGTTCTGCGCACCTCTGGTAAGAAGATCATAACTCTCTAATCCGAACTCCGAATGATGAACCGTTTGAAGATTTGGAAAGCTGATTCAGAGCTCTAAATCTTTCATGTTATGATGGAAGTCCAGTTCTTGAGTTTATAGGTCAAAAATTGTGAGCAAATCCGGATTTCACTGCTGCAAGAATTCAGCATTGCACCTTCCTATGTTCAAAACTCCACAAAGCATCATTTTTGCTTCCTTTTTGCAATTTAACCTGAAAATGTGCAAAAACATACAATTGGAGATAATCTATATAAAATACACAAATAAAGAACTTAACTAATGCAATTTAGGGCGCTTAAATATACAGCCCTCACCTTAATGCACACTCTTTAAGCTTATGGTAGGACGACGACCATAGTTTTTGGCGCCGTTGCCGGGGATTGATTGATTTGATTTGGCAACGTCGGAATTGTGGAATTAATTAGGATTAGTACTCTTTTGATCGTGTCTTTACTTTTTTTTTTTTACTTTTCTTTTTGGTTACTTATTGTGTTGTTCTTACTTGACTAGGTGCATTGTTAGAAAGGAAGTAAGCAAATAAGCATTCAAGCAAAGCAAAGAAAGTAAAAAGTTGAAAGTTTAAAAAATTTGCTAAGCTAAGCTTTAAATTTGGAGTTGAAGTGCTAAAGGACCTTTGTGAGACTTTCTTTACTTAATCTCTTAGTTAAATCATTGGCCCGCGTGGAGGTTTGTTTTTAATTTCTTAGTTAAATCGTAAGCCCGCGTGGAGGCATTCTTAATTGTTCTTTGCATCATTATTATTAAAGCATGGGAGTATGAATTAAGTGTTTGTGGAAGAAGTCTAATTGCATTGTTGTGAAGGCATAGTGTTCGTCATTCTTTGTGCTTATTGTGTTTTGCATTATGCATGTATAGACGTCGTTCATTGAGACAAACTCTTGTCCTTTTCGATTTGCATCTTGAATCCATCATTAGAAATCCTAGGGGAAGAGGAAGTTCAAATAGAACCAATCTATCAATGGATGACCATAATGATGATCATGTTGAGGACCTTGGTCACATAGACCAACAAGGTATTCTTCATCCTAATGTGCACAATGAGAACATACAAGTACCATTAGGCATGCCTAGGCCATTCATTCACCAACCACCACAACAACAAGGCCAAGCTCCATATGGAATGCCAAGGCCAATATATGCTCCACAACCTCCCATCATTAATCAAGGAATTCAAAACCAAGGTGTTCATGTTGCATCTTAAGTAGCTAATCCACCTCTTGCTTTAAGAGACCATTATGTGCCTAATTAGTATAATGCACCTACATGCATCCAATTGCCTCCATTTAGAGCACATCATTATGAAATTAAGCCACAAACCATTCAAATGCTTCCTAACTATCATGGACTTCCAAGTGAAGAACCTCATAAGCATTTGGATGAGTTTCTTGAAGTATGTTCCACCGCAAAATATACGGACATGCCGGAAGAGGTTTTAAGACTCAAACTTTTTCTTTTTACCTTAAAAGACAAGGCAAAGTATTGGTTTAACAATCTTAGGCCTCTTTCAATCACTTCTTGGGCAGAAATGCAATAAGAGTTCTTTAAGAAGTACTATCCAATTTCAAAGACCAATGCCATGAGAACCTCAATTCGAGAATTTTCACATGGGGATGGAGAAACGTTTCATGAGGCATGGGAACGCTTCAATGAGTTTCTTAGGAAGTGTCCACATCATGACATGCCCAAATGGCAATTAGTTTAATATTTCTTTGAGAGCTTATCGGACAATTATAAGGGTATGGTTGATGCTTCCATGGGTGGCTCATACATTGATAGGCATGAGGATGACGTGTGGCATCTTTATGAGAGCATGAGTGAAAATTCTTTGCATAGAACATTATCATCCAAGAATGGTAGAAATTCACAAGGTAGGAAGAGTGTTGGCTTACATCAAGTCGACCATTTGAATGAAATAACCGCCGAAATGAAGTCTTTATGGTTTGATCAATTTTTGATTAACCAAAACTCGGCGAACCAAGTATCTTCATTTCTTAACCATTCTCATCATGTATCAAATGAAACATGTATGACTTGTTCTAGTGTTCTTCATTCTACTTCTCATTGTCCTCACAGACAAGTGCAAAATGAACCTAATGAACAAGTCAATGCAACTTTTGTGAACCAAGGGAACAATCCTTATGGTACTCATTATAATCTAAGTTGGAGGAATCATCCAAATTTCTCTTGGAAAAACCAAGGAGATGGCTCAAATCCTTCCCAAGGCGGTTTTCAAGGGAAAAACATTCCACTTCCACTTCAAAATCAAGGATCCCAAGGGTATAGACCTTTTCAATCACAAGGGAATGATTTGCTAATTCTCATTTTCCCAACCAATCTTATTCTCAAGGAAATACTAGAAGTCTCGCCTTTGAAGAAAAAGTTTTGAATGCTTTGGGCACTTTAGAGGCTAACACATAATTGTTTCATTCTCACTCTCAATCTATTGCGAAGCTAGAAACCCAAGTAGGGTAAATAGCAAGCACTCTCAATGCAAGAGAGAAGGGAAAGATGCCTATAAATGCCCCACCTAAGAAACAATGTGTTATGGAAACCCATTCCTCATCGGAAGGCCACACCATTGAACATGTTAATGCGGTGACTACCTTGTGGAGTGGTAGGATTGTGGATAATCAAGTTGAAATGTCCAATGAAAAGAGTGAACCGGTGCAACCTTAAGTTGTCACCCGTCACATTTCACATTCTATTCCTCCTTCATTGCATATACATGATCTTGTGAATAAGAAAGTCTTGAAAAATGTGTTTGAAAAAGAAGTTACGAAAAATGATGTTGAAAAAGTTTTGTTGAAAAATGATTTGAAACAAAATGATTTAAAAACTTCTTGTGTTGAAGAGAGTTCAAAAGAAAATTCTGAAAAAGTGTTTAAACCAAAAGTTCCATTTCCGGATGCCTTAAAAGGATCCATTTCAAAAGATAAGCAAAAGGCAAAAACCAATGAAATTATAGAAATGTTTAGGCAAGTAAAAGTTAATCTTCCACTTCTTTCTGGCTTATACCAAATTCTTGAAAGACTTGTGCACCCAAAAGAGGAAGAACAAGAGCCAAACACCAAGGAAAGTGGTTTTGACCGATTAAGTAAGCTAAATTTTGCAACATAACACTTTGCCAAAGTTTAAGGACCCCGGTTCACCTACTACTTCATGCATCATTGGTGATCATATCATTAATCAGGCACTTCTTAACTTAGGAGCAAGTGTTAACCTTCTTCCATACTCGGTTTATGTCAAATTGGGCCTAGGTGAATTGAAACCAACGTCGGTAGTTTTGCAACTTGCTGACCAATCCATTAAGAAGCCTAGGGGTATAATTGAGGATGTATTGATAAAGATTGAAAAATTTTTCTTTCCCGTTGATTTCGTTGTCATAGACACGGAACCGGTCCCCAATCCTAAAAGCCAAATTCCCGTTGTCCTTGGCCGTCCTTTCTTGGCAACCGCTAAAGCCAACATCAATTGTAGGAAGGGGATAATGAAGATCTTATTTGGCCACATGAAGGTGAAGTTGAATATCTTTAATTCCACACCCAATTCATTACACAAATATGAAGGAGCGGTTAATGTTGTAGATAAATGTCATGATCTTCAATGTTAAGAAAGTGAGCTTTTGTGTAAGACCAAAACTTCTAAAGAATCATCTTCAACCTTCCATTCTAAAAGTCTTGTTTCAAATTCTTGGTTTGAAAGGGCATGGAAGCCCCAAGGGTTAAATTGCATAGACAAAGGATCAAAAGTTTCTTTTGAGCTTAATCCAACAAGTTCTTCAAAGAACCATTTGTTGGGTGGAGTTCAAAGCATCTATCACCTCAACAAGGAGAGGATACATTATAAGATCTTTGATCCGGGCTAAAAGAGCCCAATGTCTTGCTAGAGACGTTAAAGACTAGCAAAAACATTTCGGAGGGTGTCAAAACCTTATTCCTCCCTCATTTCTATCTTAAATTTCATTTCTTGCGCAGTCTAGATACTTGTTTTCGGTTCATATGCATTGATAGGAACTGTGATTAGGATTGTATAAATTTTTATGTTGTGATTGAGCATTTTGCATAAGTTTTATCGATCTCAAATGAGAGTTCGATTGATCGAACTCTATCATGCATCCAACACTTAAAAAAATTTTCAACCTGCATCCAACTCTATCCAAATCACCTCTCTGTCCCATCGTTTGAACTTATTCTTAGATCGATTAGGAGACCTTCAATCGATCCAACTTCAAGGTTTGATCGATCTCATGTACCCACACTTAGAAAATTTTTGAGCCTGCATAAACCTGCATATTTTTGCCTTCTGTCTCATCAATCGAAAACATTTCAAGATCGATCTGAACTTCTTCGATCGATCCAACTTCAAAGTTCGATCAATTTTTAAGTTCCAACACTTAGCCAAATTTTTGAACTAAAAACCTGCATATTTTTTCTCTCTGTCTGATCGATCGAACTCTTGTTCCGATCGATCTCAGTTCTTCATTTCATTATTTTGACTTTTCAAATTTCAAAAATCTAAAAATATTTTCATTTTTATTTTATTTTATTTTCATTTCACTTTATTTTATTTTATTTTTCAAAAAGTTTTCAAAAATTCAAAAATATTTTAATTTATTTAGTTTTTAATTATTATTGTTTATTCAATTAAAAAAAATGAATATAAAAATCCAAAAATATTTTATTCCCTTTTATTTTATTTTATTTTACAATTCCTTTTTAATTTTAATTCTAATTTTTAATTTTAGTTTTTCATTTTTTTAAAAAATCAAAAAAATAGTTTGAGGAAAGTTCATCAAAGTTCGATCGATCTAAAGTCTCAGTTCGATCGATCGAACTCTGTCGGGAATGTTTTAAAAATAGACCTGGAGGGTCTCAAGATCGATCATTTAGATCGATCCAACCCTCCAAACCCTTGCTTCCCTCATCGCCACTGTAAACTCTCCATCTTCCTCATCTCCGGCGAGATCTAAGCTACACTCTCTCCCTCATCTCAGATTTCACTCCCTTCGTACCTTCCCCACTTCTCTCGTCGTTTTGAGGTAAAATCCGAGATCTTATCTATGATTTAAGCTTCGATATGATGATTACATGCTTTATATGTTACATTCATGCTTTATACATGATAGAATCTCCATTTTTAAAGCTTCAAAGCACTGAGTTTACATGTTTATATATATGTGTATATGCTTTGTATGTATATATATATGTGTTTGATCTATTTTTGGGAGAATGGGCCTTCTACAGTGATAGGATTTGATGATGTGTTGTGTTGATGGGCCCACGAACATGTTCGTGTGGGCCCCGTGCTTCTAAGGTCACAAATCTGTGACTTCTCATTTTTCACAAAGCACAGTTCGATCGATCGAACTTGTGTGTAAGATCGATCGAAATTGTGAGATCAATCTCACTTATTTTCGATCGATCCAACTTTTGTGATCGATCTCACTTCTTTTTCTGATTGATCGAATTTCACATATCTCACACACACACTTCATTCTTAATATCTTGTATTCATGCTATCTTATATATGCCCAATGCCTGTGATATTCCATATTGGATGCATTTCATACTTACATTGTTTAGCATGTTTCATATCTTGTCACTTGTAAAGATTCATGTCATTTATATGTTTTGTCCATCTTATTTAACATGCATGTTTCTATTTTGTGCTTTCAATTCTTAACTTTGGTACTAACTCCCCTTGAAAGTTTTTAAATTATTTTTCAGGCTATGACTAAGCGAAAGACTGTTGCTAAGAGGCAACATGAGCCTCAGCGCCATATCAGACCACGGATAGAGGAGCTAGTAGAGCCCTCTCATACACAGGAGGAGACAGTACAGCCTACACCACCTCAGTCACCTGCTCATAAGGCTGAGGATGACCATATTCCATCCACCTCTACAGCTCATCTTGCATTTACACCATCACCATCTCCACCACATGCTGGAGCTGAGCATTCACCAGTACCATCTCCACCACGCCAGCCAGCTCAGGAGCGTGATAGGCCCGTGCCTAGATATGCGCATATGGTAGTCGACCATGAGTTAGTGTTCGACACAGCCTTTTTCCCCAGATCGATGCTGACCCGATAAGCTTACCACGATATCATTCAGAGGGGCTTTGCAGCTATTCTTGCTCTAGCCACAGAGCCAGTCTACTCGCTGCTGGTACTGTTGTTCTTCCAGAACCTCTGACCATCCCCGCATACCATAATAGAGCTGGTCACTACTATAAATGGCCATCAAATCACTATCACAGTGGACTCGCTAGCCCGCTCTTACCACTGCCCACACCGCTATCCTCCAGAGCTTCAGGAGACATATTCGAGGCTATACAGGCCTTCTTATGCCGACATGGCGGTATTTCTTACAGGTCACCATGCCGGTGGCGAGACCTTCGCCACCCGGACATTCCTTCCAAATGTCCTATGGTACATTGATTCTGTACTCTTCCGGAACATTTGCATAGCAAGGCATAAGATCCAGCGGAGAGGCGATTATTTGACAGTCCTCTACGCCTTCTACACCGGGCACTGGGTATCTATTCCCGTGCTCATCTGGAGCGTGACGAGGAAGCTATTTGATGAGTATATTAGCAAGGAGATGCTCGGACGGGCTAAGTCTCTCCCATTCGGCCACCTCATCACCCAGATTCTTATCGACCAGTGCTACCCTATTCATCCTCGGGAGTACCCTGAGAGAGGTTCCTATCACTTCTTGAAGAAGGACTGGAATAAGAGCTACAATGCCAGTTTTACTAGACTGCAGGACCACGCGGTAGTGGCTGTAGAGGAGTTAGAGGCTGAGGAGGAGGCTGAGGCAGCAGCTCAGGCAACAGCTGAGGCAGTAGCAGCAGATCCCGTGGTGGACGACGCACCAGTCGATCCAGCTACCGAGCATATAGATATTGATTTAGAGCACCCTGTAGATGACACAGAGCAGTACTCTCCAGTTGGGTCGCCCATTCACGACCAAGAGCAGACTCAGGAGTTTTCTTCTAATTCATCTATACCTGAGGCTCTAGATCTGACCCCCGGCTTTGGAGTACGCCTGCAAACTCTTGAGGATGCTGTTGTTGCTATACGAGCTGATCTTACGGCCCACAGAACTGATTTTGCTACATTCCGTACGGATGTCGCGACTATGTTCCGAGGTCTATCCAGAGATATCCACGGAGCTCGACCTGCCATCCTACCTCATCATCCTGAGTTCCCAGTTCCTTCTATCTTTTGATCCCTCTCTGATCTCTATTTTTGTTATTGTACAATACTATTATTTTTGCAGCCAGTCTGTCGGCTTTGATATTTCTGTTGTACCTACACTTTATCTATTTTATATATATATCCATTTTTGCTCTGGATGTCATATATTATATTCTCATATCTGTATGTTTGACTCCATCAGGTGCATCACAGTGACTTCAGTGAAAGAGTGCTTCCGTACTTTCAGGACCACCTTTATATCTCTCTCCCTATTTTATTTCATTATCCCATTTACACTTGCATGCCCACTGTGCACTAATTATCCCATTTTGTTATCTGATGAGTTTATCTAAGTGCTAATTTTCAGGACCACAGTTCATCCCAAGTTAGGGGGGGCCATGCCACCCACTTCGGATATTTCAGTCCCAATCATTCTTGCTTTGTTGCACTGGTATACTCTTTCCTTTGTTCTCCTTACACATTGAGGACATTGTGCCATTTAAGTTTGGGGGGAATGGTGCTTTGCAGTGTTAGTTTTAAATTCAAAATTTTGAGCATGACTTGTGTATTTGAGGGATATTTCTATGATTGGTCCATATCTAGCTATAATTTTGATCTCTTGAGGACTATATTGCTTAAAATTTAAAAATTGTTTGACTTGAGAGTCCAATACTCCTTGTATGCTTTATGGGAGCCAATTAGGAGTAAATTTTTCGAAAGATTGATATCTTGCTTGCACTTGTGGTCCACATCATCTTGATTTTATAATTGTTTTGAGAATCATTCTATGATTCTACACTAGCACAGGCACATACTAGCATTCATTTGCGGGGTACATGCTTCGTTGATTATTGAATTGGTTATATCCCAATTGGGCTAGTAGTGCATTGAAAGCTTTCATTCTTGATAAAGGTAGATAACAACCCCTTTTCACTAAGTAGCCTGGATTCTAGCCTTATCAAGCACTGAACTTCTCGCACCGAAAGGTGGAGGGCCCAAACTCTAGGTTAATAATTGAATATATATAAAAAAAAAAAAAAAAAAGTTGTTGCAAAAATAATAAAAAAGTGAGGACTTCTCCCAAAAGCTGAGAAGTGGGAAATGATTAGATGGTTGTCGTCTTGATTTGTAGCCTAATTGATTTGAGCTTGTAAGTCCGTAGGGGTATTTGAATGCCTAATACCCTAAAGCCGTCTGGTTTAGGAGTCATTGACCTAACGCTCGACCTCATGAATCACTAGAAAGCTTAATAGATCAACACATTGCACCATGCTTCCATTTTTTATCCTAAAAAAAAAAAAAAAAAAAAAAAAAAAAAAAAAAAAAAAAAAAAATTCAAGTGAAAAGAATAAGCGCACCTAGAACAATAAAACTTTAATAAAATGTTCATTTTTTGTCTTTATGATCGGTATTAGATTTGTGTGCTAGTTTGAGGGTAAGGATGTGATCATTTCTTTAGAAAATAATTCTAGAGTTGTTTTGATTTACATGATCATTTTCTTGATGTGTGGAGGACTATACTTGCTTGTTTGATGTTGAGATTTTGGGAGATTGCTTGGAAAGGGTTGAAAAATTACATACTTGAGGTAGTTTTCTCCCAATGCTTGTTTGCAATATTGGTATCTCTTTTGAAATAATGAGCTTAATGTTTGTGGGTATCATTTCTGGAAACCCTCACGAGACTTCACTCGTCCACTAAGAGTAACCTAAGGGTTTAAAAGGCTTGTTGCATATGCTAAGTGAAATCGTGTTCCCTATGAAAGGGGCGTTATCCATTTATTGTTTTCTAGATTCATACTTGTCTAGTTGTTCATTTCATTCCTTCACTTTCTAGTTCATTGCTAGGGACTAGCAATAGTTAAGTTTGGGGGTGTGATGAGCGCTAAAGAGTGTGTATTTAAACCCCTTAAGCTTAAGCATTCTAGTACCTTTATCTATCTTACTTTGCCGTTTTAGATTGATTACATATTATTTCCATTTTCAGGCACTTATCCCGAAAATTAGCTAACTCAGCCAAATAAGAGCTTAATTGAAGCAATTCTGAGATTAAACAAAGAAAGGAGCAAAGTGGAGAAATAAAGAAGCAAATGGAGCAAGAGGTGGGAAGTAGTAAAGTTCGATCGATCCAACTTCAAGGTTTAATCGATCGAACACTGATCGATCTCAGTACTTCAAGATAGATCCAAACCTTGACCCAAAGCATAAAGTCCAAAGTTCGATCAATCCAACACCACCCTTCAATCGATCAAACACTTTTATCTTTATTCAAATGATTGATCTAATCCACAGCTGTACCACCCACTAACCACTTTTGTCCTTTTCCCAAAAATATCTCTCAAAATATCTCGGATTTGTCTTTTTCCAAAAAGCTCAACCAGTTGGATCGATCCAACCTCAGTTCGATAGATCTCAGCCAAGTTCGATCTGTAATGACCCGGATTTTTCGGATAAATTTTTTTTGTTGTCTTTTCCCTTCTGAGTTTGGTTTCTTATTGATTAGTGTCGTCTCGAGTACTCTCAAGTGATTTCCGAGACTCTTTTCTATGGATTGACAACTTCCTTTGAGGACCGAGTCAATTCCGCATCTTTCGTTTTTCGGCACTATTCACTTTTCGTCTTTTTTTCTATTTTGTCTTTTCCTCGTTTGTCACTCTGTTTGCGTAACCACACTCCTTGTGTTCGAAGTTGGTTTCTGACTTCACGTATCTACATTCTCAGTGATTTCCATTAGATACGTATCTTTACTTTCGTGAGAAAATACTCTGGTTGCTCCCAGTGTCCATAGGGGCATAAATGCAAAGTTCTTTGGAAACTTTTTCTTTTCTTGGGGTGTTTTTCATAAATATCGTTTGAACATATTTTATTTCAGGGGTATCTAAGAAAATATCTTTTGGAAGATATTTTCATTCTGGGGCAGTTTCGCAGTTTTTACTTTTTGGAGGGGCCATTATGCAATTAATGAAAGTTATTGCTCAATGCCTTGTTTTATGCCTGGATCCTCATATGGGATTCATTTTCACATTTTGTTGAGTCATGGACTCTTAGAATTTCCTCCTGGACGATGTTTTCCAGTTTCAGGGTTTCTGGCCCCAGTTTGCGCCAAACTTGTTTTACGCATAACTCTCTACTCGGGACTCGGTTTTTGATGCCGTTTCTTCCGTTGTTCATATTTTCTTATTTGAAATCTTTTTTGTTCACAGAGTTTTTTGTTTGAGTGCGTTTGCTCAGATTTCACTTTTCCGGACTTGGCGGGGCCCGTTCGGGGCACTTTTTGAATTTTTCTATAAATGGGGGCCTTTAAGTGAAAAACCAGATTTTTTTCTCTCTCTCCTCTCTCATGGCCGGTCCAAGCTCCATCCATGGCTGCCATCTTCCCTCTCCTCTTTTGGACTTCTTCCCTTCATTAAAAAGTGGTGATGCATTTGTGTTTATTATTCCCCTCGACGAGGCCTTCGATTCCAACTGATTGGAATCTCGTTTTGGCCATTTTTTGAGTTCAGGTTTGAAGTCAAGTTGTGTTTTTGATGGGGCTTCCTTGGGATTCATGTTCGTGGTGTTGTTCCTGACAAAACCTAGGAGTTTCGTCGTATTCGAAGCCGATTTATTTTGGTGGGGATTTGAGATTTCATTTCAAATGGAGGTAGGGAATGTTTTAGGCTTTTGTGTGTGTTGTATTGAATGTTTAGCATGATTATACAACTTATATATGTGCCTTGTATCAAATCTAGAAAGTTAGAAATTTTTAATTCTTTGTATAAGATTTAAAATTCATGATGATATATAACTTTGATTTGAATTGTGGCATGGTAGAAAATCTTATTTTAATATATTGGTTAACATATATTAAATTTGGATTAATTAAATAAGAATTGCTCTTTTAATTAATATTTATCTTTTGTGAAAGATTAAAGTTCATGGCTGTACCTTGCAAAAAATTGAGTTGTATTATACTTTTAAATTAAGTTTTGGCATGTTTGTTAACATACTTTAATTTGAGAGCATTTGGTTGAGTTTGGAAATCTAGAGACTTTAATTAAGAGAATTAATTAAAATCTATTTTGTGGTTTTATGGGCCTAATTAAGCTTTTATGTGAATATATGTAATGACCATGATATGTCTTTTATCATATATTAAATTGAGGCCATTTGGAAATGATTTGAAATCTAGAGAGTTTAATTATTTTGATGTAATTAAATTCTATCTTGTTTATCCATGGATCTAATCATGTTTTAGAAGTTGTTTCTATTTTAAGAGTATAGATTTAGACTTGTGATGTATTCACTTGATTGTGTTATATACATTGAAGAGCATTGTTGTTAAATTTATATTCATGAGAGTATGTTTCTAATATGAATATATTGTTGGCTTATGATTTCATAACATTATGGATATAAAATGCTTATTATGCACAATTGAGAGTTATATTGCTAATTGTTACTATGTAGTAATAATGTGTATAAGTTATGAACTTATTTGGTTTATTTTGGAGTCTTTGGGCATTGTTGTTACATGTGATATAGCTAAAGTTCGGCTTTAGTGCGGGACGTATGAGTTTTCCCCAATTGAGATAATGCGCGCTTAGGGTGGTTTTCCCTGCGGGTTAGTGCCCGGAACAACCATTTTGTTCTCAGTGGAAATCCGAGACGTGATGTCCAAGTCTTCCACTATTTGTTTTCGCATTCAATTCTAAGTTGACAATCATGTTTACCTTGTTAACTTGTGGTTTTGGTTATTGGCGATTTGATGTTGTTAAGTACATCCATACTAAATTGATATATTTAGTTGATTTCACACTTTTAGATTTCTAGTTTATAACCTAGAGAATCTATGTCTTGATGTGTGGTATTAGGTATCCTAAATATGCTAAATTGTTATATTTAGTTGATGTTACATTTTAGACTTCAAGTTGATTACCTTGAGAATCTATATATGGTTGCTTTGTGTAAGCATGCTCCTATGTTGTTGCTTTGTGTAAGCATGCTCCTATATTGTTGCTTTGTGTAAGCGTGCTCCTATGTTGTTTCTTTGTGTAAGCATGACCCTATGTTGCTAAAATTGCATGAATGAGGTGATTGATGCTAGAAATGATCTTAGGTAGCTAGGATGCTCCTTGAGTTTCACCTTTGACATAGACGTTAGGTGGAACGAACCACAATAATTAAATCATGCAAACTTCTAAAATGTAGGTCGATGCATGCTCATTTCCTACGAGTAGCTTTATGTTACTCACCCCTACGATACTGGGGCATATTTCAGGTACAAGAATCAAAGTTAAGGTCTTCATTATGCTTGGATGGTTTGTGGACTTGGAGACTTCCATTTTTGTGAAGGTTGGCTTGGAATGCCAATTGTAGTCTTATATGTCAACATTTGTACATTTGATTCCTTATATGTAATGTGTACATGAGTACACTCTTTACGATGTATTTGACATGTATGAGATGATGCCGGAGGCTAATGACATGTAATTTGTATCCTATGTAAAGTTTGACTTCATGGAATATTATGAAAGTATTGAAAAATATTGAGTTTTTGCTTCACCATGTTTGCATTGGGTGTGGGAATTCCATTTTGATTCTTCCATTAGCATTCATTCAATATGTATCAAGTGTGGCCAAGGGCCAAGTGGCATTTTGAAACCATCTCATGATTTTAAATTCCAAGTTTTCATTCCAAATTGCATTTTTGGCATTTTGGCCGTTGGGGGTTCATATTTTGTATCGGCCATATTTTTTGGCCATGGAACATTGTAGCACATCTTACTAGGTAAGTTACGTTTGGTTGCATGGTCGTTTCTGGGCAAAGCTTCTTCTTTGGTGAAATGAGCCTCTTACGGACTCATTTTACACTTTTGTTGCATAATCTGACCTAAGGGTATTTTGGGAATTTTATTTGGGAAATAAATTCCGTTCCTCACATAGTTAAATAGAAAATGTGATTTTAGGGGGGGTTTCTTCTTCGTGTTTTTCCGGGAAATTTCATCTTGGCATCGGAAATCGATCCCGAAGTTTAGCTCTCAGTTTTTAAATTTAGCAGCTTTTTGGACCCTCTGGACCAGTTTTCTTGGGAGGGCATTTTGGGCAATTCACAGTGCGTATTTTTTTATTTTTCTCGCGAGTCACTTAGAAAGCTCGATTTTGAGGGGGGGTTTTCTTTGAGTTTTTCCAGAAAATGTCATCGACGCCCTCAAATTTCCATTTTTCCCGGAAAAACCCCTACTGCCAGGGTTTCTTGCTGCCCATTCTGCCACCTTCACATCTAAACGGTTACGAGGGGTTTCGTAACCGGTGAGATGAGTGTGGGCAGTGTGTATGTCGTGATTTTTGGCCTCCTAACCGGTTAGGAAGGTCTCCTAACAGGTTAGATGTTCTTGGGTTTGCTATTTTTGACCGTTTTACCCCTTCTTCTTCCGTAAGCCATATCTTCTTTATCCGAACACCGAATCAAGCAATTTTTTAGTCTAAGTTCATTGATTTTTCATTGTCTTTCTGATGGTATTCTCGGTGGCACCCACTTTGAAGCTGAAAGTGATGATTTTTCCCCTAGGTTCAATCTTGTTCGTTTTTGAAACGTTGCTTCCCCATTTGATTCCTTTGGGTTCCGTGACCTCGTTGAGGGTCATAATGGTGTCTTAGAGCCATGTTGTATCTCTAGAGACTGTTGTTTTGTCTTTTGCTTCCGTATTTTAGATCCATTATCGAGTCATCTTTCGGTTCATCACTGACGCACCGGTGTCACAAGTGGTATCAGAGCTCTTAGGTTTGAAAACCTTAGGACGATGGGTTTTGGGTGCATATCATGCTTTTGTTGCCATGCTTTATGTGTTTATATGCTTTATGATAACATGTTTATATGCTTATGTGCTATATGTTGTATGCCGTTTGTTTAGCATTGTTTTATTCTAATGTAAAGAGCATGACATATGACGTATGCTAGATTAGAATTGTATATGCATAATTGTGTTGCATATTTGGCATGACACGGGATTGGTCATTGAGGCACGAGTTAAGGTTGATGGTGATTGTAGTCACAGTCATTTGGCGTTACCGTAGTGGTGGATTTGTTGATTTTGGGCCATTATGAGGTTATGGACCTCTTAGGATCCTTGATTGTCTAGGAAGATTCCTCCAGAACTTGCATTTTTCGTAGGCAGGTACGTTTGTGGGCGGGTGCATGGCACTGTCATGCTACCGTAGTGGCTAGCTACTAGTGCAGTTCGGGTGGAATCAATGTTGGTTTTATTTTGATAGGCGTTGTCCTTTGATCGGTGATGATGATGGTTGTTTTGGCAATCAGTCGTGGTGATTGATTTAGTTGTTATTGGTATGACTGTAGTTGCCATTTTCCTTGAGGAGTTCTTGTATAATGACGCTTTTGGGATCAAGTCGATTGATTGATGTTACGAGTAGTGAGAGCATTGCACTGTTAGTGTCACTTATAGTGTCACCTCTAGATTCGGAGTTAGATTGTTAGAGTCTTACTGCTGTGGTAAGGGCTCACGTTTGTTTGGAGACAGGTTGTTGTCGCATTGGTTTTGGAGATAGTTTATGGCCAGGACTTGTCCTTTCTTTTCCTAGACACTCTAGGACACGATGTCCATGGGGTTCATTATTGCATCATTTTTAATCTTCTGCAGTTTCGTTTATTACCATGTTAGTAGTATGATTTATGTTATTGTGATGCATGAGTTGGTGGAGATCTATCCACATTTGCCTTCTTGTTGTGTGGCATTAGCATGCCTTCTTTATATGCTTAGAGATGCCATGTTGTTATTGTACTTTTGTGATATGCTTTTGTGCTTACGTGGAGACGTGTTATATGTACCTTTGATTTTTATCTATATGAGTAAATTTACTTCTTGGTAGTTGCATTTCCTTATCATATGCATAACTTCCAGGTTTGGTTTTCCCATTCATTTCCCTCGGTCGCACGTAGTGTGTATGCGGGTTTCCACAAGGGTTTTGTGTTGGTTCGTGTTAGGGACTTCATAAGGAGTAAGTCTCTTCTCTTCTTTGCATTGTGCAAAGTTTTGGGGTTGGTTGGTCTGTGAGGATCACCATCGTTGTCTTGAGTCCTTGGTGAGGATTTGATGGATTTTTGTCAACTTACTTCCATGTAGGGGGTGAAGTCTTTGACCTTGTTGTCTTTTATTTCAGATGTGGAGTCGTGGTGTTGTCCTTTTTAGGACTGGTGGTTCCCTTTCTTTCATGTCTTCCCCTGGGGAGTTTCTGCCTTGGTTGTTGACGGTTGTGGTGCTCAGAGTAAGTTGATTGGTGTGAGATCATTTTGTGGGGACATATGTCCATACCATTGAGGATTTGTTTGATTGCGAGGTGAGCTCGATGCTCTTTTAAGAACGTCTTTTGGATACTTGTTTCAGTTTTTGAAATCTTGATGTTGTTGACTCTTAGGAGGAGTTTTGAAAGATCACTATTCGATATGACTATTTATGGAGTTTTCTCGTCCTAGTTATGGCTAGGCATAGTTTTGAGGAATCGTAGTTCCAGTGGTTGTTTATGGATCAATAGAAATTGAAGAATTTTAATTTAACTTAGTATTGCCAAGCATGGCTTTGAGAGATTCATCTTTTGACCTTGGTTGTTGGCATTTTAATGTATGTGCCATTTGGTGGATTTGTATTTTGAGGATTTAGTTATCCATGATAGGGATACAGATCTGATGTTTGATCATGGTCTTGCAGTGGATCTGTTTTAGGGAGTAATGTGAAGGACTTTCGATGAAATATCTTATTGTGAGGTTCGTTTTGATTTCTGTAGGCGTTGATTTGCTTGTTAGGTTTTAGATTCCTAATTAATGATGTTAATGGGGGTATTTTGAGACATTGGAGATGTTGGTTTTGCTGTATGAGGATTTGAAGCCTTAAGCATAGCGGTACCTATAGCATTGTTGTCAGAGTTTTGGGAATGGCCAGGATGGTCCGGCCGGACATCTTTGGACCATATCTCAACTCTCACAAAATGTTGGTCTCCGTAGTGCTTTTGGCAATGATCATTTTTGACATTGATGTCATTTGTATCGAGAGGTTTCTTGGGTAGACCTAGTGGGGGGCAGGTTATGAATTAGTGCCTTATACTGTCATGCTACGGTACAAAGTTGTGTGTTGTGGGTGAGTACTAGTTGTCGTCGATGCTACCTTACTGACGAGTAAGTGTAGGCAGGCACTAGGTACTATCGTTGCTACCATACATTTAAGTACGTCGTGGGCGGGTTTTGGTCACTATTCGTACTGCCACGTTGTGTTTGTTCTGTACCCTGATTTGATATGTGGTTATCTTGGAGTTTTTTTAGTGGTTGTTTTTGGTTCCTTATGATGGTTTGTCAGGAGGGACGCTTACGGTTGTTTTCTGTTCTTTTGTCTGACCTTGGGTTCTCTATGTGAGTTCAGACTTGTTGTGTGGCCATGTGGTCACTTTTGCTTTGAGAGGTTGACTTGTCATGAGCACGTGGGTGCAAATGACATTGGTTTAAGGGTTTCCTTTCCGCTTTGAGGTCGTTGGTGTGGCGTGCTGTGTGGGGTACTAAGAGATGTACTCTGTAGTTATCCTAGTTTCGCTTTTTTGTTTTGTTTGGGCTGGATTTCGTGGACGAAATCCCTTTAAGGTGGGAAGGTTGTAATGACCCGAATTTTTCGGATAAATTTTTTTCGTTGTCTTTTCCCTTCTGAGTTTGGTTTCTTGTCGATTAGAGTGTCGTCTCGAGTGCTCTGGAGTGATTTCTGAGACTCTTTTCTGTGGATTGACAACTTCCTTTGAGGACCGAGTCAATTCCGCATCTTTCGTTTTTCGGCACTATTCACTTTTCGTCTTTTTCCCTATTTTGTCTTTTCCTCGTTTGTTACTCTGTTTGCGTAACCACACTCCTTGTGTTTAGAGTTGGTTTCGGGCTTCACGTATCTTCATTCTCAGTGATTTCCATGAGATACGTATCTTTACTTTCGTGAGAAAGTACTGTGGTTGCTCCCGGTGTCCATAGGGGCATAAATGCAAAGTTCTTTGGAAACTTTTTCTTTTCTTGGGGTGTTTTTCATAAATATCTTTTGAAGATATTTTATTTCAGGGGTATCTAAGAAAATATCTTTTGGATATTTTCATTCTGGGGCAGTTTCGTAGTTTTCTCTTTTTGGAGGGGCCATTGTGCAATTAATGAAAGTTATTGCTCAATGCTGTGTTTTGTGCCTGGATCCTCATATGGGATTCATTTTCACATTTCGTCGAGTCATGGACTCTTAGAATTTCCTCCTGGACGATGTTTTCCAGTTTCAGGGTTTTTGGCTCCGATTTGCGCCAAACTTGTTTTCGACTTAACTCTCTGCTCGGGACTCGGTTTTTGATGCCGTTTCTTCCATTATTCATATTTTCTCATTTGGAATCTTTTTCATTCACAGAGTTTTGCCTTTTGAGAGCGTTTGCTCAGATTTCACTTTTTCGGACCCGGTGGGGCCCTTGCGGGGCACTTTTTGAATTTTTCTATAAATAGGGGGCCTTTAAGTGAAAAATCAGATTTTTTTTTTTCTTTCTCCTCTCTCATGGCCGGTCCAAGCTCCATCCATGGCTGCCATCTTCTCTCTCCTCTTTTGGACTTCTTCCCTTCATTTAAAAGTGGTGATGCCTTTGTGTTTATTGTTCTCCTCGGCGAGGCCTTTGATTCCAACCGATTGGAATCTCATTTGGCCATTTCTTAAGTTCTGATGGGGCTTCCTTGGGATTCATGTTCGTGGTGTTGTCCCCGACAAAACCTAGGTGTTTCGTCGGATTCGGAGCCGATTTATTTTTGTGGGGATTTGAGATTTCATCTCAAATGGACGTAGGGAATGTTTTAGGCTTTTGTGTGTATTGTATTGAGTGTTTAGCGTGATTATAAAACTTATATATGTGCCTTGTATCAAATGTAGAAAGTTAGAAATTTTTAATTCTTTGTATAAGATTTAAAATTAATGATGATATATAACTTTGATTTGAATTGTGGTATGGTAGAAAATCTTGTTTTAATATTTTGGTTAACATATATTAAATTTGGATTAATTAAATAATAATTGCTCTTTTTAATTAAAATTTATCTTTTGTGAAAGATTAAAGTTCATGGCCGTACCTTGTATGAAATTGAGTTGTGTTATGCTTCTAAATTAAGTTTTGGCATGTTTGTTAACATACTTTAATTTGAGAGCTTTTGGTTGAGTTTGGAAATCTAGAGACTTTAATTAAGAGAATTAATTAAAATCTATTTTGTGGTTTCATGGGCCTAATTAAGCTTTTGTGTGAATATATGTAATGACCAAGATATGTCTTTTATCATATATTAAATTGAGGCCATTTGGAAATGATTTGAAATCAAGAGAGTTTAATTATTTTGATGTAATTAATTTCTATCTTATTTATCCATAGATCTAATCATGTTTTAGAAGTTGTTTCTATTTTAAGAGCATGGATTTAGACTTGTGATGTATTCACTTGATTGTGTTATATGCATTGAAGAGCATTGTTGTTAAATTTATATTCATGAGAGTATGTTTCTAATATGAATATATTGTTGGCTTGTGATTTCATAACATTATGGATATGAAATGCTTATTATGCACAATTGAGAGTCATATTGCTAACTTGTTACTATGTAGTAATAATATGTATAAGTTATGAACTTATTTGGTTAATTTTGGAGTCTTGGGACATTGTTGTTACATGTGATATGGCAAAAGTTCGGCTTTAGTGTGGGAGGTATGAGTTCTCTCCAATTAAGATAGTGCGCACTTAGGGTGGTTTTGCTTGCGGGTTAGTGCCCAGAACACCCATTTTGTTCTCGGCGGAAATCTGAGACGTGATGTCCAAGTCTTCCACTATTTGTTTTCGCATTCAATTCCAAGTTGACAATCATGTTTACCTTGTTGACTTGTGGTTTTGGTTATTGGCGATTTGATGTTGTTAAGTACATCTATACTAAATTGATATATTTAGTTGATTTCACACTTTTAGATTTCTAGTTGATAACCTAGAGAATCTATGTCTTGATGTGTGGTATTAGGTATCCTAAATATGCTAAATTGTTATATTTAGTTGATGTTACATTTTAGACTTCAAGTTGATTACCTTGAGAATCTATATATGGTTGTTTTGTGTAAGCATGCTCCTATGTTGTTGCTTTGTGTAAGCATGCTCCTATGTTGTTTCTTTGTCTAAGCATGCTCCTATGTTGTTTCTTTGTGTAAGCAAGACCCTATGTTACTAAAATTGCATGAATGAGGTGATTGATGCTAGAAATGATCTTAGGTAGCTAGGATGCTCCTTAAGTCTCACCTTTGACATAGACGTTAGGTGGAATGAACCATAATAATTAAATCATGCAAACTTGTAAAATGTAGGTCGATGCATACTCATTTCCTACGAGTAGCTTTATGTTACTCACCCCTACGATACTGGGGCATATTTTAGGTACAAGAATCAAAGTTGAGGTCTTCATTATGCTTGGATGGTTTGTGGACTTGGAGACTTCCAATTTTGTGAAGGTTGGCTTGGAATGCCAATTGTAGTCTTATATGTCAACATATGTACCTTTGATTCCTTATATGTAATGTGTATATGAGTACACTCTTTACGATGTATTTGACATGTATGAGATGAGGCCGGAGGCCAATGACATGTAATTTGTATCCTATGTAAAGTTTGACTTCATGGAATATTATGAAAGTATTGAAAAATATTGAGTTTTTTCTTCACCATGTTTGCATTGGGTGTGGGAATTCCATTTTGATTCTTCCATTAGCATTCATTCACCATGTATGAAGTGTGGCCAAGGGCCAAGCGGCATTTTGAAACCTTCTCATGATTTTAAATTCCAAGTTTTCATTCCAAATTGCATTTTTGGCATTTTGGCCGTTGGGGGTTCATATTTTCTATCGGCCATATTTTTTGGCCACGGACCATTGTAGCACATCTTACTAGGTATGTTACATTTGTGTGCATGGTCGTTTCCGGGCAAAGCTTCTTCTTTGGTGAAATGAGCCTCTTACGGACTCATTTTACACTTTTGTTGCATAACTTGACCTAAGGGTATTTTGGGAATTTTTTTTTGGTAAATAAATTCCGTTCTTTACATAGTTGAATAGAAAATGTGATTTTAGAGAGGTATCTTCTTTGTGTTTTTCCGGGAAATGTCGTCTTGGCATCAGAAATTGATCTTGAAGTTCAGCTCTCAGTTTTTAAATTTAGCAGCTTTTTGGACCCTCAGGACCAGTTTTCTTGGGAGGGCATTTTGGGCATTTCACATTACCTATTTTTCGATTTTTCTCGTGAGTCACGTAGAAAACTCGATTTTGAGAGTGGTTTTTTCTTTGAGTTTTTTTACAGAAAATGTTATCTAGGCCCTCAAATTTCCATTTTTTTCGGAAAAACCCCTGCTGCCAGGGTTTCTTGCTGCCCATTCTGCCGCCTTCACATCTAAACGGTTACGAGGGGTTTCGTAACCGGTTAGATGAGTGTGGGTAGTGTGTATGTCATGATTTTTGGCCTCCTAACCGATTAGGAAGGTCTCCAAACTGGTTAGATGTTCTTGGGTTTGCTATTTTTGACTGTTTTGCCCCTTCTTCTTTCGTAAGCCATATCTTCTTCATCCAGACTCCGAATCAAGTGATTTTTGAGTCTAAGTTCATTGATTTTTTGTTGTCTTTCTAATGGTGTGCTTGGTGGCACCCACTTTTAAGCTGGAAATGACAATTTTTCCCCTAGGTTCATTCTTGTTAATTTTTGAAACGTTGCTTCCCCATTTGATTCTTTTGGGTTCCGTGACCTCGTTGAGGGTCATAATGGTGTCTTAGAGCCATGTTATATCTCTAGAGACTGTTGTTTTGTCTTTTGCTTCCGCATTTTGGATCTATTATCGGGTCATCTTTCGGTTCATCACTGACGCACCGGGTTGAAAAACTTGGCTGTCATACAATCGATCCAAGTCCAAGGTTCGATCGATCGAACTTCATCCGGTGCGAAAAAGTTAAAAACCCATCTTGTTCAATCTATCCTTTATCCAATCATTAAAGAATATTCTTTGCACTACCCCAGCTCATTTTGTGAGTCACTTGACCTACCTATAAAACGAATATGATGCACTTTTTGAGAGACTTAGCATTTTGGTAGATACAACTTTGGAGGCATGTTTTAGTGTAGAAGAAAGGAGGAGGAGGCTAGAGACACCATTAGAGTTCTTCATCAACAAGGAACAAATTTCAACCATGGAGTTAGCCCTTGAGGGTTGGATTAGCATCACCATGAGTGGCTAGACATCTTCTTGGGGCTAGAGTTAGCCCCAAGCATGCTTTCTATATCTTAATCTTGTGTATTATTAAGGGATTAGCGTTGTAATTAATGTTTTGACACTTTGATATATATATATATCTTGATTGTTCAATGATTTATGTGGTTAAATACTTTCAATTGATCATTTCATTCTATCCATATGTCTACGTATGTTAGAATAGATGTTCATGTACTTGTCTCTAGATTTTGTGTTATTAATGCATGTCTATGTGTACTGATGCTATAGATTTATAGATTGTCAAAACATAGTGCTTAATGGAATGCTCTTGTGATTTTCTTGTTGGTTTATACTTATTCCTTGATGGATTGTGCCTCTCCCCTAGTTTATTTTCATGCTAGTAGTGTAAATGTAGTGTAGTTATAGTGTAGTGTTAAATGGGAGGACAATCCATGTTTGTTGTTTGGTGATCCAAGCTTTTGAATGCAAGTAGCATATATCTCTAACGTTGTGGTGTATTTGGATTGTGAGCTTAATGAGAGGATTAATTACTTGTTTTGATCTATTGTGCCATTCACATGTTGTTTAGACAATATATGCTTCATTGCTTAGATATATTGTGCCTTTCACATGATGTTTAGACAATGAATGCTTAACTAGTCATCCTTGCTTGTTGAATCAACCAAACACACACACACACTAATTTGCAATACACCATTTGCCCTCATTAATCACTTGTCAATGGTATAGAAATGCATTGCTTGGTGGTGATCTCTAAACCCCAAGACTCTTCTCTCTCTTATTTGCTCTTAATTGTATTCTTTGTTATCACTTAGTTTAATTTAGTTGCTCTCTAGTCTAATCAACCAACCAACCAATTGTTTGATCACTCGACCTACTAGCCCTAATAGCGATTCCACAACCTTATTCGACCCTCAAAATCCCTTGGGACGATCCCTACTCACCCTAGCTATATTTATAGTGAAAGGTAGTAGTGGCTTCTATAAATGTAAAACTCTTGGCCCTCACCTTAATGCACACTCTTTAAGCTTATGGTAGGACGACGACCACAGATCAACAAATATATACCAATATGAAGTACAGGAGGGTAAAATAGAGAAATCACCACCAAACTTGGTCTGTAGTACCTGACAAAATCAGTAAACTCCTATACATATCAGAGTATCAAGTATATAGAGTAATAACAGAGAAATATCATATGCAACTCAAATATCAACACAAGTATAGGATAGAAAAAAAGCATGTATATAAATAAGCATGATCAGTACAATGCTTTGAATAATAGACTTAAGGCAGAAATATAACATATAGAATGTAATACATCAAAAATACTGCCTTAGTCAACAAAATTATGCCTATCTAGCAAAACAAAATACAGAAAAGCCCTAGCTAGCTAATCCATATGAGGTGGAGGAGGATCTGTAGAACTAGAAGTGACAGACGGAGTGCGGCATAAAAGCTTAGCAAGAATGCTCTACTGCTCAATCAGCATTTGTCGCAGCAATGTCTGTCCATCCTGCGGCTCTACCATCTTGGCATGTGACACTTTAATCTCAGCATGAGAAGAACTCTCAGGTTGTGCTGCAGGAACTGGCCTCCTCCTCGGTGTTGCCTGGCCATTAAAGGTATCCATCTCATCCTCTGTAGCCTCATCGTCATCGTTATCCTCATCCCTAATAACCACTGTATCTGCATAGTCGGTCGAAAGAGTAGTAGGTGGAGGTGGGTAAGGTGGTCCATCAAGCATATACAACACACCTCTAGCCTCGGCATCCACTCACCGTCGATCCTCCTTGATCTCATCATCTAGCCCCCATTCCCTACATATGGCCCCAGACATTATTCCACTGAGTGAAACAATACTGTGTGAAGACTGTCATGGTCGCCTCATTCGGGGGTAGTGGAACCCTCTAGATCTCCATCAGGTGAGTAATGAGCCTAAGGAATTGTAAATGGTAGCTAGGAGGGCATATAGCCTTTCCTTAAAGCTAACACATCTGTAAGAACATAAGCTGGGGTATGGAAACCCAATAGCCAGCATGGAATGCGTAGTGCGCATCCACCATCTCTGTACACCGCCCTATCTTATGTCCTATAGGGCAAGCATTAGCCACGAGGACCGTATCAAGAAACCAAAATAGGCGCGACAGCTGTGAAATCGCACCGTCTCGAGAGTGGTGGAATACCTCCCCTGGCCAAAGGATCTGACCATAACCTCTCTAGACAGGCCAAGAGGTATCAGTGGGAACTGCCCCTGAAGAGTTGTGGGGCATATATGTAATACCCCCAATTTAAAAGGACAGTCTGGGAATTTTATTATTTTATTTAATTGCATTTTTATTTAGATAATTGTTTTAATTACTTGTTAAATTGTTCATTTTTGTGAATTAATTGTTTTATTTTAATTGTTTATTTTAAATTGTGTTTTGGGTTGTTTTATTATCTACATTGTATTCTTAAATTTTAGTATGTACGTGCTTATGTGGCTTTGTGATTTAA
Organism: Cornus florida; assembly: GCF_030987335.1. Taxonomy (NCBI): domain Eukaryota; kingdom Viridiplantae; phylum Streptophyta; class Magnoliopsida; order Cornales; family Cornaceae; genus Cornus; species Cornus florida. The sequence goes on from NW_026775577.1 coordinate 73,077,948, forward strand.
ATGTAATTTAGCTGTTTCATTTTTAGGGTTTCTGGTTGTCTTTAATTAAATCACGTCACGGGTTTTAGCCGACTTAGGGATGGTTTTATATTAGAATTAGGATTGTGGTGTGAAGCCTATATATATACATATTATACGTTGGTTTAGGGTTACAAACAAAACCCTAGTCACCATAGTCACGTCTGTGAAACAGAGAAATACATCAAGAACAACAGAGAGAGAATTCTGAGAGTTTAAAAGCGAGCTTTAAGGAGAAAGGAACGGTGTTGCTTCTGGGTTGAACCAAGAGCACCGGAGGGGTGGAACGGCAGTCTAGGACGTTATCGAAAACTTTAGAGACGGTGGATTATAGTGTCAAAATCTGAAACTGCAGGCAAGTCTCTGTTCTTCTCTTTCCCGTTAATTCATGTTCTGTGCATGCCTAGTTAGACTCTAGGGATTTAAATAAAGATTAAAACGGACTTAAATAAAATTAATAACAAGTCTTTTATGCATATATGATTTTTATTTAGTCTCGTTGATAATTTGGTTTGCCTAATCCTTGATGTTTCTGTTATTTGTTTCTTCTCGGTGTTTATGTTAAGTTTTTATTAAATGGGGATCATGATTATGTATTGAGGAATAGACATTTATCTAGGGTTAAGATTGAACTCTGAAATAGGTATTAGAAACAATATTCAATTTTCACATAAGAAATCTGTTTTGAATCGCTTAAGTTTATAACTGAGATTCTATAATCATCGCTTTAAAAGGTTGTGTTCAATACATGTTATGGTTGTATGTTAGTGGTTTAAGATGTATCTAGGACTGAGTTGGAACCTAGAACAAAGTTTTAAAACATCACAGAGGGTTTAGGAAAACACCGGAGTTAAAGCAGATGAAGCTAGAACGGACGAGGGCTGCTAAGAGGAAGGAGAGAAGCCTCCAAACCTCTTAGAGCCGCCTCCCAAAGGGGAGAGCCAGCTCTAGGTGTCATGGAGCCGGCTCTAAGATCCTAGAGTCAGCTCTAGGTGAAAACATGGAGCAGGCTCTCATTTTTCTAGAGCCTGCTCTTTTTGAAAAGCATTATAACGTGCATTTTGTTAAAACTGTTTGATTTTCAAGATTTTTGCAATTAATTTAAATTGTTTTAAATGATGTGTGGGACTGTTCAAGGCTGGTTTTATGGTGGAAAAATATAAATTCATAGCTGGATTAAAAGTTAGAGCAAGATTAACCTAAGAGAACATGGATAGTTTGTTCTCTGTTTTATTAGTTTTGTTTACTGGAACTGAATAAGGTTTTTTTTTATATATAATTTAATTATATATAATCATATATTTATTCAGTATGTTAAGGATGGTGAATTAGTTTTATTTAACCATGCTTAGTTAGATTTAATTGATACTTAAATTTCTATTAACTGTATCAATTCATGGACTATGTTGGAGGATGTGAATGCTTGAATTTAATATAGTAGTTTACATTATAGGAATTGGAGTTTAGGCTCTATATTGAATACCTGTTATTTCTGTATGTGCATTAAATTTATTTTGTTCATATTCTGGAGTATAGTCGATGACTATTTAATTACTATATTATCAACTATGTTAACTAGAGGATTGTCTGTACCGGTATGGGATGGTGACATACTAAGTATGGATTAGTTCAAGCACTAAATCCTACCTAATTTGAAATGAGTTGGATTAACCATAAAAAGGTTAAATCCTACTTATATGGATATATATGAACCGGTATGGGACCGTGTCATATTAGGGCTGGCTTAGTTAAGACCTACCTATATTGGGAATGGATTAGTTCAAAGCACTAAGTCCTACCTAATTTGGATTAAGGTATGGATTAACCATAAAGGTTAAGTCCATCACCTACTTGTGTCATGTCAATCAAATAAATTGAATGACCTATTATGGTTTCAGGATGGATTTGTTATACATATGTCAGACCATTATACAGATGGATGATATTTTGTATTAGGAGTACGGACTTTATATATTTATTATATGTGCCATGGTATGAATTTGAGTCTCAGGACCATGATTAGGGCTGGCATATCACCTAGGATGGATAACTGGACATAGGTGTTGTTCCCTGGTAGGTCTAGGTACTCATGCCCACCTTTGGGTGCGTATTCGCATGTTGCCTTCTATTCAGGCTGAGACAGACCTACTGGACTAGCGAGCGTCCTATAGTGTGCACTATATATACATATATGGACTACTCTAGATATTGTTGAGTCTTTCTGGGATGTATCTGCATATCGAATTACTGTTTGGATCGTAGTAGATCAGGACTTGCATGTGGGCGTGACCCACTCCTTTATTTTTCAGGTGCTCGATAGTTCCAGAATTAGAGGTTGATCGTGCAGAGCAGATACAGACTTCCATTCCACTGACTATGTAGGATCACTCTCTATGTTTAGCTTTATGTTTTATTTCCAGTTTGAGACTTTTTATTAGGGGTCCTCTAGAAGGATTCCCGAGTTGTATGGATTGGTGGTTTGGATTATCGGATTTAAAATATTTATAATTCACGGTTTATTAATTTAGTTTCTTCCAGCTATTTAATTTTATTTCTTATTTCACTTTGTATTCCGTGTTCGATTTAAAATACTTTAATTGTTCGATATCCCTCTCGGGTTTGGGCTCAGACCTGATCAACCCGCGTCTCGAATCCGAGGGGTATCACAATATTATGGTGGCAACCTATAACTCTTGCTATGGCTGCACAATCCACTATTAGAAAAATCCCCTCAACAGTGGCTGCAAATTAGTCCTCGCCATCATGTGCGTCATTACCCACATGTAAAACCAAAGTGTGGTAAAATTTACGCACAAGTCTAAGATAAGCTATCTATGCTGGATGCCTCAGAAATCCTGATAACTAATGAGCTCGCAAGGCCTCTACTACCTAGAATGTATATCTGTGCCGCTCAAAATCAACTAGCACAAAATCCGTCTCCTGCCGGAAAGTGCTGCATTGCTAAGCATCTGCCAGTGCCATAGCCAGAGTTCGAACAACTCTCTGTCATAGATGTCAAGGCATCTCTATAACAGTGTTTATAGCCCTGCACTCCCCCTCAACAGCTGCTCAAAAAACTCCAATCTGTGTTCCAAAACTAGAGCATAAAAGCCTATGGCTCGAGCTTTCCACTGTGTAAGGCACAAGCTTAATATTCCCTATGCTCGAGCTTGCTGCAAGCAATAGCTCGAGCCCAAAGATGAGAGCTCCAGCTTCGTGGGTAAAAACCGAATCAAATCATCTCCCAAACCTCCAAAATTGTCCAAATAAATCTCCAAAACACCTCTAAACTTCTATTCAATTACACAACAACCCCAAACCTCCAAAAATTGCAATTCAACACCTCCAAAAATACCCAAACCCATGTTCTTCAAATCGTATATTAGATCTGGAATTTCTGCAAGTTTGGAGTATGATCAATGATTAGATACTAGATATGGAGGATTTATTCTTACTTTTAGGGCATTTGGATATGAATTTTGGCCAAAATCATATAATATATAAAAATATATATATGTATATATACACATATATATATCTATATAAATCGAAGAGAGAATGAGAGGATCTCTTACCTTTTGATGTAAGATTGAAGCCTGAGACAATGGAGATGATGAAGCTAAAAAGATTGAAGAGATTAGGAGAGAAGGAAGGCGAAAATGCTTGAAAGCACGAGGTTTTCAAGCTCTGCACGAGGGTTTCTTTTTATTTTAATGTACCAGAGCTCGAGCCCTAGGCTTAAGGCTCAAGCTTTGCCGTTGAAAACCCTAAAGTTAGCGATGAAGGATGGCTCGAGCTTAGCGTGTGCAAGCTCAAGCTTCTGATAGTTGATCGATGCTCGAGCTTTAGACTGAAAGCTAGAGCTTTGAGGACAAATTTTTATATTTTTCTATTTTTTCAATTTTTATTTCTTTTTCTTAATAAATTTAAATTTAAAATAAGCTAGAAATAAAAGAAAAATAAAATAACAATAAAAATAAACTAAAACCTAAAAATTAAAGCAAAACTAAAAATAAAAATAAACTAAAGTACAGCATACAAATGCTAAGTTTAACATCGATAGCTCGACGATAACTAACCTCTCTAGTCCAAGTAAATAGTATCATGAAGTTCTACTGCCTCCACTATGCCTCTCTGCACACTACCCTCAATGTATGGTTTTAATATTTTGTCAATTAACTTTAGACACTTATCCAGTCTTGCAATCCTGTATTTCTATTGCACCATAAGGCGTAATAGAAATAATCATATATGAACCCTCCCAACGTAACTTAAGCTTTCCAGGAAAAAGTTTCAGTCGTGTATTAAATAGCCAAACCTTCTGCCTGGGCTCAAAAGTCTTACGCAAGATATGCTTATCGTGAAATGCCTTAGTCTTGGATTTATAAACCATAGCACTCTCATAAGCATCATTACGTAATTCTTCGAGCTTAGTTAGTTGAAGCTAGAACCAGCAAAGTTCATATCAAAATTGAGCTTTTTTTATGCCCAGAAAGCTCTATGTTCTAACTCTATAGGAAGATGACACCCTTTACCATAGATAAGACAATTAGGTGACATACCAATTAGAGTCTTAAAAGCTGTTCGGTAAGCCCACAAAGCATCATTTAGTCTAAATGACCAATCCTTATGATTTGGCTTAACTATTTTTTCAAGAATTCTCTTAATCTCACGATTGGATATTTCAACTTGGCCACTTGTTTGGGAATGATAGGGAGTAGCAACTTTATGAGTGATGGAGTATTTTTGTACTAAAGTATGAAAGTACCTATTACAAAAGTAAGCACCCTCATCACTAATAATATCTCTTGGCATACCAAACTGACTAAAAATGTTCCTTTGAATGAACTCAACCACGACTGTGTGATCGGTGGTTTTAGTAGTCACTGCCTCAACCTATATAGACACATAATCAACAACCTCAAGAATATACTCATTTTTATTTGACTGGGCAAAAGGACCCATGAAATCAATACCCCATACATCAAAAACCTCAATGACTAAGATCGAAGTTAAAGGCATCATATCTCTTCTGGAAATTAATCCTAACTGCTGACATCGAAGGCATGACTTACAAAATAAATATGCATCCTGAAAGAGTGAAGGCCAAAAGAAACCACAGTGAAGAATTTTAGCTGCAGTTTTCTTTGCACTGAAATGAGCTCCACAAGCTAAACTATAACAGAAGGTCAGAATACTATAAAACTCACTCTCGGGAATGCATCTACGAATGATTTAGTCAACACAATACTTGAAGAGCTGAGGATCTTCCCAATAGTATATCTTAATATAAGAGAAGAATCGACATTTCTCCTGCTTTGACCAAGATAAAGGAATTTTTTCTATTACGAGATAATTCACAATATTAGCAAACCAAGGCAAATCTATATGAGAATCCCCAAACAGTTGTTCATCCAGAAAGAAATCATAAGCTTGAAGTGAAGTTGAGGTATCCTCAATCAGAATTCTAGAAAGATGATCAGCTACCACATTCTCTGACCCTTTCTTATCCCAGATCTCGTAATCAAACTCTTAAAGCAAGAGGATCTATCGAATCAAACGGGGTTTGGTTTCCTTTTTGGAAAGAAGATAGTTCAAAGCAAAATGATCAGAATAGACCACTACTTTGGAACCCAACATATATGATCTGAATTTGTCCAAAGTAAAGACAATTACAAGCAACTCTTTCTCAGTGGTGGTATAATTCAATTGTGCATCTGAAAGAGTTTTGCTTGCATAATAAATAACATGAGGAATTTTATCTACTCGTTATCCCAAGACAACAACCATAACATAATCAGATGCATCACATGTGATCTCAAATGGAAGAGCCCAATTTGGAGGATTCATGATAGGTGCTGAAGAAAGAAGAGAGCGAAGCTTATGAAAAGCTTCTAAGCATGAATCATTAAAGACAAAAGGAGCATCCTTTGCAAGTAGATTACACAAAGGACGAGAAATTTTGCTGAAATCTTTAATAAAACGTCGATAGAACCCAATGTGCCCAAGAAATGATCGCACTCCCCTTTAAGGGACAGTCCTAACCGTCCTGTCCCTAAAAGACCCCTTTTGGGGACAGTCCTAACCGTTCCATCCCTAAAAGACCACTTTTAGGGACAGTATAACCTTTTTGTCCCTAAAAGACCAAAAAAAATTAAAACCCCGTGGCGGTAAAATTTAACGCCACATTTAGTGAAATTTTATTTTACTTTTTTAATAAAAAAAATTATCATAAATAGCCTTTTGGGATGGTAAATTTATCATCCTTAATTACCTACTAAGTAATTTTACAAAAGTACACATTCAAAACATTGTAGTTTTGGTTAATTAAGTATATACAGAGTTAATCCACCAGGGATCACACTTGGGCTATGTTTGGTACGGTGGGTTTGAAGAGGAAGGATAATTTTAACTTCCTATCACGTTTGGTTGATTAATGAAGGAAAAGAATGGGAAAGATAATAATCATGTTTGGGAAAAGAAAAGAAAGAAAAGGAAAGGAAATTATTTTGATAAATTGACTTTTATATCCTTTTAATATTTTAAAAGATAAATAAATAAATAAATATATATATATATATATATATATATATATATATATATATAAAGTCTCATGTACCTGGTTACAAGAAAAGAAAAAATAAAAAAAATTAGGGCAAATCATTTCAGCTTCCCTAATCTAGCCTCCATGATCCATCTCTATTATATATGTATCTCTATTTTATCTATATATATAGTCTCCCTGATGGGCCATAAGAAAAGAAAAAAAAAAAAAATTTGGGCAAATCATTTTAGCCTCCCCAATCTCGCCTCCATCTCTATTCTCGTTCTCAACTTTGAACTTGCCCTCTCTCTCTCTCTATGCACTACAAGAATCAAAAATTCAAAACCCATATCTTTCCAGTTTATCTATCGGTCTGCAAGAATCAAAAGTTCAAAGGTCAAATCATTTCAGCCTCCCCAATCTCGCCTCCATCTCTATTCTCGTTCTCAACTTTGAACTTGCCCTCTCTTTCTTTATGCACTACAAGAATCAAAAATTCAAAATCCATATATTTCTAGTTTATCTATTGGTCTGCAAGAATCAAAATTTCAAACCCGTAGCGGTGTATCATTTTAGATTGTTCAGAAAATCAAAACCTATATCTTTCAGTTTCCATCGCCGCTGTTCCAGTTCTGGTTCGCCGTTCGTAAGCTTCAGTCACCGGCCGTCTTTTACTCTCTCTACAACTGCTACCTTGTATGTATATTGTTTTGTAAATTTGTGTATTCTTGAGAGTAAAATTGGCATCACAACTCTTCTATCAGCCATTGCCTTCACTTTCCTTTCATTTCCTCCCATTTTTGGAAGGATACGAAAAACACTATTAAAGCTTTGACATAACCTTCCAAACCCTTCCATTTCCTTCCCTTCCTTTCCAACAATTTTTGCCAAACACAAAATTTTAATCCCCCTCCATCACCTTCCCTTCCCTTCCCTTTCCACCCTTTTTCATTTCACCAAACTGACCCTTTCAGATGCTTCTCAATTTCTTATTCGATCTGCTCTCTGCTTTTCTTGCCCTAGCTCTTCTCCTCCATCCTCTCTCTCAAACAATGATGATCCTTCCACCTGTTACATGACATCTCGTGGTGAAAAACTGGTTACATGACAACTGTTACATGACATCCGCAATATCGATCTCTTTATTTTCAATTGAAGTTATAGCCCTAGATTTTATCTTTCTCGAGATGGGTATCAACATAGAGGTCTTGAAGAGCCTCCCCCCCCCCCCCCCCAACAACAGCAGCCGGAAACGCCTTGTGGGGGCGTCGTTGTCGCTACCACCGCTCTTTATCTCATTCAGGTCCTCTAATTTCTGTTTATATATACCTTATACATACCTATATTTTGGACCACACGTCTCATCTTATTCTTACACTATCGATCTGAACATCTTTACATATTTTAATTCTGCTCCCAAAGCCTGCTGAAAACTCTTACAGAACCCTGACACATAGCTCGAATCCCTGTCCGATATAATAGACAAAGGAATGCCATGCAACTTCACAATCTATGAAATGTACAGTCTCGCCAACTGCTTCGAAGTGTAATCAGTGCGAATAGGCAAGAAGTGAGCTTTCCCTGGATGATACTGTATAGAAAAGTGATAGTCTTTCACAGACTCCAACCATCTGTGCTATCTCATATTCAACTCCCCCTGAGTGAACAAGTACTGCAAACTCTTGTGATCGCTAAATAATTTGAAGGACTCACTCAATAGATTATACCTCCAAATACATAAGGCAAAGACCACAGCTGCCAGCTCCATATCATGTGTTGGATAATTAAGCTCTTGAGGCTTAAGCTTCCGAGATCCAGACGAAATCGGTCGCTCCTCCTTGATTAAAACACATCCAAGACCCTGTAAAGAAGCATCCGTGTAAACTAGATACTCTATTCCACTCTGTGGAGTAGGCAAAACCGGTGCAGAAGTCAACTTAGTCTTCAGCTCCTCAAAAGCTTTCTGACAATGTTCATCCCACACGTACCGTACACCTTTCTTAGTCAGATGAGTGAGTGGTCCTGCTATCTTTGAGAACCCCTGGATGAACCTCCTGTAATATCCTGCCAAACCAAGGAAACATCAAATCTCAGTAGGTGAAGTAGGTTGTCCCCACTCAACCACCGCTAAAACCTTGCTTGGATCCACCGCTATTCCCCTTTCTGACACCACGTGCCCTAAAAACTTCACCTCCTACTTCCAAAATTCACACTTCTCGAACTTGGCATACAACTGGTGCTTACGAAGCATCTGCAAGACTATCCTAAGATGTCTAGTATGATCATCCTCAGACCTAGAATAGATCAAGATATCATCGATGAAAATAATGACAAACTGATCCAAATAGGATTTGAATACCCTGTTCATCAAATCCATGAAGACTGCTGACGCATTAGTTAACCCGAACAGCATCACCCAAAACTCATAAGATCCATATCTAGTGAGAAACGCTATCCTCAGAACATCCTGCTCCCTAACTTGAAGTTGATGATATCCAGACCACAGATCAATCTTAGGGAAATAAGTAGCTCCCTTCAACTGATCAAACAAGTCATTAATCCTGGGCAAAGGATACTTGTTACGAATAATAACCTTGTTCAACTCCTTGTAATCTATACACAGGCAGAGTGAACCATCTTTCTTCTTCACAAATAGAACTGGTGCTCCCCAAGGTGAAGTACTCCTACGAACGAAATCCTGGCTGAGTAGCTGCTGAATCTGATCCCTCAGCTCGCGCATCTCCACTGGTGCCATCCTATACGGTGCCCTAGCAATAGGCATAGTGCCTGGAGCTAAGTCAATCACAAAGTCGATCTCACGACTAGGCGGCAAATCCCTGGAATCTCCTGAAATACATCCGGGAAGTCCTGTACAACTGGTATGCTATCCAATGATAAAGTAGTCCCCACTTCCGTTTCCTACTCTATCCAAAACAAATAGGTGCTAATGTCCCCGTTAAAATGTGGCATAACAACGACATAAACATCCGAACTAGGTATGGTAACCACAATAGACCTATCTAAAAACAAATAACTTGAGCATGGTAGTGATAAACAATCCATCCCAAGTATCCCGTCATAAGTGTGCATGTCCAGGACAAAAGATTGGCTAGAAATCCAAGTCTACCAATATCTAATGTTACAGGCACACTCTTATGAAAAATGGTAATACTGCCCAACAATATAGAAATATCCTGAGGGCTACTGCATACATGTGTCACCAACCAATCTGTGAGAATCCCATGTTTCGAAATACTCCATGGTGTAAAACACATAAGGTAAAACGAAATGCTCCGCAATCGTCCCATTTTTAGACTATTATTCTATCCTGGGAATTCCTCCTTCCCGACAAACCTACCATATCGACTCACACAAATTCGTTTATAAACTTCTTGGTAATCGTCCTATCTTAACATAATGTATTTACAAGCAACTATTTGCTTGCCTGTTCTACAAACCCCAACCATTCCACTGGGATAATCATCTATTAATACCACATAATCATCCTAATATAGTTTAATAAAAACCATATATACCACAAAAATACTATCACATAGCACAATTCAAAAATAGCTAAAACCGCTAGTTCACTTTATTAAGAACTTTTCCAAACCATAACTGTTAACCGTAAATTGTAAGATAATCTTTAACATACAACTAGTGTACGTGTTTAAATCCATACCACAGCTTTAATAAAATCTCCTCTACTACTAACAACCAAAAAAAACATTCTTAAAAGAGCCATCCTCCTTATGGTTTGGTACCCTCCTGCTGGGACGGCCTGATACCTCCTCATCTAGGACACTACCTAGTAGTGTAACCGTACCCTCCACAAGTATAACAAGTACCCCTAAAAGTACCAAATGGCCTCCTCTGCTGGTTAGACCGTAATTGATCCCATTCTGCCTGTGGTACCCCATTCTGCTGTCTCTGGGCTAACTCAGGACATTGGTTGGATGTATGCCTATCCTCTCCGTAGCCAAAACAATGAACTTTAACCATATTATGCACCACTGATACTACTTCAAGTGTTTGTTGCACATGAAGCTAACTCTGAAGTGCTGCTGCTACGCCTACAGCTACAGCCTGAGCAATGATGTAAACTAACTGAGGAGAATACTCTGGATCCCTGCCCTGATTGTAGGCCTGATGCTGAGACTCCTGAGTATGCTGAACTTCCTCATGCTTTATCTACAACTGACCATCTTCCTCCTGAAACCTAGGCACTTGTTGCACTTCCCCCATTTGCTGACGCCACAGGCGTTCTTGCTGCCTACGTGCCAGTCTCCTCAGTCGACTATTCATGTTCTATCCTTTTCTAGCGTTAACCATACTGTTAACATAGAAAGACAGACATGAGTACGATTGTAAATAGACCGTAAAGGAATTCAACGAATCCTAATCTTAAAGCTCTAAACAAGATAAAATGCTACGCGGAAGTCTTATACGATAGAATCCTAGAGACACTTGAACCTGGAGTTCTCTGATACCAATTGTGATACCCCTCCATTCTAGAGCCACGGGTGATCAAGTCCGAGCACAGATCCAAGGGATACCAAACAATTAATATTTAACCAAACATAGAATACAAAATGAATTTAAGAAATAATAATAATAAGCTGAAGGAATACTAAATTAAAAAATCATCAAATATAAATATTTAAACTCTAATAATTCAAACTTCATAAGTTTACAACTCGGGAATCTATCTCTAGTGAACCCCTATTAAAAACCCAAACCGAATGAAAATAAATAACTGAAGATAAAAGCCCAAATCTAATATCTAGAAAGAAGTCTTACGTCGTTAGTAGAATGGAAGATCGTCTCTGCTCAGCTCGAACAAGCCCTAAGACCTTAAACGTCCAATACCTGAAAAATGATAAGTGGGTCAGGCCCATTAGCAAGTTCTATACTACTACTACCCAAGCAGAGACCCGATACGCATATACATCCTAACCAATCCAATAATAACTAAATAGTCCGTAGATACATATAAATATAATCACACTACAGGACTCTCACTAGACTACAGGCCCATCTCAACCTGCTAGTAGGCAACATGCAAAACGCACCTGAGGTGGGCATGACTACCTGGGTACACATCCAACCATCATAGCCAGCTATGCATCCCAATGCATATACGCTCCCTAGCCAATGACTCTGAGACTCAGGCTCATATCGTGGCACCATAAAAATATATTAAAATCTATTCCAAACAAAAGTGTCACTCAACTATTTAATGATATGACATAAAATACCGGTAGGACTTAACTTTTGTAGTTAATCCATCCCTTAATCTAGAGTAGGTAGGACTTCGTGTTTTTGAGCTAACCCCCCTAGTATGACACCGTCCCATACCGGAGCATACAATCCATCCATCCAGTGTTGATAATATAAAAGACAGTAAGCATTACAATATCAACAAGTCTATAAACAGTCTAACACCATCCATCAAATTATTAATAAAACAGATGACATTATAAATATCAATATCAACACATCCATAACAAGTACAATAAGAATGTATAAATAGCATGCTTGTCATACATGAACAGTACATGATTCTTTTAATAGTTTAGAAACATAGGGTAGAAGTGTAATCCATCATTTCCCCTATCTACATACTAATGTCAATATTAGAATTAATATGCTCACTTAAACTAATCCACATCATCCAGTAAGTTAATAATACCAAATATTGAATGTAAATACCAACTAATCCATATTAAGCATAGTCAAAATATATAATTGAACATGCTTAACTTACACACTTCTTAATTATTCAAGAATTGAGAATACATTTTAACATATGTATATGACAATTTGTCCATTATAAATATATAATCATTCTGTAATCTAATAAGCTTAATTTGAATTACAGAAACATGATTAAACAATATGTCCATTCCTAGACAAATAGCAACCCATAAGGCTATGCACTTGAAATCCTCTACCTCCAAAAATAATCCACAAGTTCCCTTAAAACCCTAACGGTTTAATCTACCGATTTCCTTGTGATTTACTATATAATATCACACCCTTAAAAAAAAATTATAAGACTTAGATGCTAATAAAAATCCCTGTGTAGCTCCTAATTGCATCTGAAAACACCCAATTTTGAAACCCGTAGCCAAAACTATCACTGAAAAGGCGAAAAATCACAAAAATTGGAGGAGCAGGCTCCACACAAGGTGGAGCCGCCTCCACCTCCTTGTAGAGCCGGCTCCACACAAGGTGCAGCCACCTTTAGAACCCCAAGAGCCAGCTCTACCTAAGGTAGAGCCTGCTCTACTCTTTTGTTGAGCCTGGTCTACTCAAATTAGAGCAGGCTCTTCCCCTGTGCGTCTTCTTTTGTAATTCCGGCGGTGTCCGGCAACTGTGTTCCTCCAACCAAGTTTATTACTGATTAAAACTAAGTCCTAGGGAGTTCCAAATTTGATTAAATTCATTACTTATTATTCAAAACCATATGGAATAATAATTACGCAAAACAGTTTCTAAGTGGATTTAAACCCATACAAGAACACATTCTGTTCAAGTATCTAACCCTGCACTCCAGATTAATTTTAAGATTTCCTAAGATGTTTTAGAACTAATAAAATTCTTAATCCATCAATTGACATCCTTTAAATCATGAATTATGTAAAACAAAACTGTAAACAACCAAAACTGTAAAACGAACAATTAAACAGTTCATGAACATATGTTTATTAAACAATGCAAGCATGCGAACCAAATTGATTTTAAACATTTATCTATTCCTGGAATTCAGTTATAGATGCAAAGAACACAAGTCAAAGGGATAGAGTTAGTTATAAAACTTGCCTGTGAGATTCGGTTCAAAAATCTCAACGTCTTCTCCTAAGCTTTTTCGGTGATCCTTTGGTTTTCCCTCTCTGTTCTCTCCCAGACTCCTCTATACTTCTCTCTGTTCTCTTCATGTTGTGAATAGGGTTTTTGATCTCTAAACCCTAAGTAGTCGTCTAATGCTATATTTATAGGCTTAAGTAAAACCTAAACCCTAATTCTAATTGGAAGAAAATTATACAACCGACAATATAATTAATCCTATACTAAGTCGGCTATACATGAAAGAAAATTAAAACCAAACCCTAAATTTCAATTAACCATTCACCTTACCCACAGAATTATACCCTGGAAAGAATATACATCCAATTAACGTAATGACAGAAAATAAAACACAATTTAATAATTAATTAATTAACAACAAAAAAAAGCTAATCAAATAACAATTAACTAAAATAATTAACCAATTAAATAAATCAATTAAAACAAAACAATTAAATAAACAAGTCATTAAATAATTCACAACAAATAATTCACAACAATTCATAATTAAATCAACAAATTCACAATTAATTAAAAACGCAATTAAACAACTAACTAAATACCAGAACTATCCTTTTTAAAATTAGGGGTATTACAATTTTGATATTGGGAATATGGTTTTATTGTTAGTGTTGATTATATAGGTGGCATGGCTTTATAAACATATTTATTTATTTATATCTTAGATCTAAGAAATATAGGTTTAGGTTTTTTTTATTTTTTATTGAGAAATAAAATTATAGCTGCAGAATTTGATTTCAATTGCTTATTCAAACATTTATATTAGTGAATATTGTTTGTCTTTTTGATGCTATGTGAAAATGAATGATTGACTTTTTTTTTTTTTGGTTACTACATATTCTATGTTGGTGGACGTATGGATGTAATGTTAATTGATTGAGCTTGAAAATTTCATGAAAGTTGGAACCCTGGTAGTTGAATCATTGCTGATCATGTATCCCATTGTCTTCTAGTTTGAGAGTGTCCAGTATCAGATGTGTGACGGCCCAAGTTTTATAAACCCAGTGCGTCGGTGATGACCGAAAGGTGACCCGATGACGGACCCAAAATGCGGAGGCAAAATGTGTAAACTGACCTCTAGAGATGTATGTCATCCCTAAGGCACCAAAATGACTCCCTATGAATCCATGGAACTCATATGAGCCAAGCAATGAAGCAAGAATGTTAAACCTGATAAGAAATGAATCAAGGGTAAAATGGTCATTTCAAACTAAAATGAATGCCACCGTTCATACCATTGGAAAGACAACAAAAAATTAACAAATATGGACTCAAGAATCACTTGATTCGGAGTCCAGACGGCAAAGATATCAAGTCTTGAAGTCGAAAGAAGAAAAACCCTATCCCAGTTCAAGCCAAAAACTGAAACCCGTTTGAATATCTTGAGCTACAAAAGGAATCTGAAACTATAATTGGTACCATTGGAAATATTATTTTGACGCGGTCAATTTAGACTCAATAACGGACCAATTCGGAGTTAAAATGATGAAGATGTGATGATTTGAAGTCAAAGGTGCAGTGCTGAACTAAGACACACACACACACACACCCATGAATAGTACCACGAGCGCTCGTGCAAGGGCTTTGAGTGCTCGTACGACACACACCCAAGGGCCAAAACTCTCTGCCCCATCTTCGAGTGCTTGTGCGACATCTTCGAGCGCTCGTTCTGCTGAAGGCTTAGCAGAAAGCTGAGTTTAAAATGTGATTTTGAAGACTTTCTGGGTCTTTTTTGGAAAAAAGTTATGAAGTAACCCCCCTTAAAATCATATTTTCTAGTCAACCATGTTAAGACCAACATTTATTTTTCAAGTGAAATACCAAAAATTCCCTTGAGGTCTGATTTAGCAAAAATGTGTAAATAAATGCTACTCTAAGTGTTCATTTCATCAAGAATGGTGTTGTGTGCCAAAGTGAACATGCACACATATGTAAAATGAATAAATACATGTGTTCCAATAGCCCATGGCCACATAGCATGTCATATACAAAATACGACCTATCAAACCTCGAATTCTCATTATTTCATAAGACAAACTATGGGATTAAACTAGCATACGTGTGATATAAATGTACATGGCACTTTGCCTCATGTTATGCATACAAAATAGACATCTTCAAGTGTTCTTAGATATACATTACACATCAAGGAAGCCATCTTAACTTCTACAATACCATACATCCATGGTATACAAAATTTAACATCCAAAAGGAAAGCATGCTAAACAAGTGCATGTCAATATACAAAAATGCTTCAAATAACTCAAAAGCTTCTAAGGATGATGAGCATCCAAGAACATGGTCTCTTTACCTAAAAAACAACCCAAACCACTAGGGTGAGTAATCAAGTTACTCGGAGGAAGAAGCATATGCGTATACCCTAAAGTTTCAATATCATTGCAAGATCAATATAGACAAATACAAGGGAGCATTCCACTTAACGTCTATGTTCTAGGTGTTCTAAGGGATCATCTTAAGCTAACTTAAATGTTTCTTAGCAACACAATATCAAAATGGATGTACTAAACAACATCAAATCGCATATAACAAAATTTACAAGTTACAAATAACATTGATTGTGAACTTGGAAATGAATGCGAAATCAAAAAGTGGAATCCTTGGACACCTAAGCTCGGAATTCTGCCAAGACCTTAACGGTTATTCCTGGCATTAACCCGCAGGGAAGACCACCCTAAGTGCGCACTATCTCAATTGGGGAGAACTCATACCTCCCGCACTAGAGCCAAACTCTAGCCATGTTACTAGTAACTATGTCCCAAGCGAATCCAAAATATATATCAAGTTCAAAACTTATATATATAAATAATAAGGCATATCAACCACCTTACAAGCACAAGAACTTCGAAACCACATAAACCATGTCTTAGGGTTCCAAGTCTAGAATGGCATGATAGATGACAAGTTCTTAACATGATATAATGCACAAAACAATATCATTAACTTATCAATTTAAGCATGCCTCAACAATAAGCCATATGTACTAAATGTTAGCATTTTAGCAAAAATAGCTTCTATAACAATCATGATTATCAATAGTAATCTACTAGAATGTAGGATTAACATCACAATAGCATAGTAACTCAAATCATTAAGAATTCTATACAACTTCAACAATCCTACTCAAGATATATACACAACATACATGCTTGATCAATGAAATCCTAAGTCAATCATAAGGATTTCCTATAGTATGCAATACTACAATTCTGAAAGCATGTATACAATATATATTAAACCCCAAAGGATTTCAAAACCCTTAGAATATAAACATACTACCACCCCTACCTCAATAGAGAATCGAATCTCTATAATCCAAGCAACCAAGTTCAAAATGTAAAACAAGTTTAGGGTTATTGAAGAGGAGAGTGAGAGGAATCTTTTCTCTCCCAAGATTTTTACTGCAAAGTGAATGGAAGTGAGCCAAATTGAAGGGATAAGCTATGAACTAAGCTTTCCTCCAATGGTGGATTGACTAGAGTTCATGAGAGATAATGAAATGAAAAAGGTAAAGTGTAAAATGGTGAGTGGAAGGGCTAGAAATCCTCCACTCACTATGCGCTCTTGCACTACCTCTCTCACACACACAATGCAAGAATAAATCTTGATCCTATACTTGTCACTAATCTAATGCTCCACCCTAGGCTTAATCTTAAGCCTACAATTGTCACAAATCAATGGCTACATGTGCACTAATCTAAGGCCAACAAGTGGGTGAATCTCCACCCTCCAAATGTTAAGAAGTCATGGTGCCAAGTCTGTTCACCCAAATGCCAACAAATGGCTCCATGAGAGTGTGACACTTGTCGCACTTTCAAAACATTGCAAAATGGTCCTTTTTCAAAATAAATTGCAAAACGATCCCTAAAACGAAAAATAATTATTTTACATAATTATACTAATACCCCAAAAGTTATGAATAATTACACTAAAGTATGCATTCATGCCCTTTATGAATAAAGTAAGCAACTAGCATGCTTTTTAACAAAAGTAAAAATACCAATGTCATAGAAATCAAATATCATGAATGCATGCAAAACCGGAATCAAATCTGAACACTAGAAGTGAGGTTACGCAAGGAAAAACGATAAATGGGAAAAGACAAAAAAAAAAAAAAAAAAAAATCGCCAAAAATGGAAAAGGAGGAAAAAGACCAGGTAATTACAAGATGATTCTTTAGAAAATTTATTGGGTTAAGAAGTTGGAAGTCCTAAGTATTTTGGTCCATCTCATTAATCACAGTCCGTTTTGGGAATTACTTTTTATTGATATATGGCATCTAATATTCTATTTATTTTAGCTATATTACTTGGTTAGGAAAACATTTTTATATTTTACCAATTCTTCTACTTTAACCATATAAACGTTTTTGTTTTTGTTTTTTATTTTTTATTTTTTATTTTTCAAAAAAAAAATAAAATTTAAAATTATAAAAGATCATTTTTCTGAAAACTTTATGACTTTCTTAATTGAATTTTCATAAAAACAAATTTCAAACTTGTCAATCAAACCATTTTTTATTTTTTTTATTTATAATTTTCTAGTAATTTTTAGTTCTCCCAAAAAACACATCCAAAATCAGGGAGATTCTTCTTCACATGAAGGGACTGTAAAGCCAAATCCGAGATACAAGCAGAGTTTTGAACAATTACAGAGTTATGGGGTTTTATGATTTCTGAGTGCATGTTATTTTTAGGAATGAATTTGGTAAAGACAGTGATCAGATTCCATTTATAGCTTCAAGATCTGGTCTTAGCACAGTAAGTAAGCTTGTTTTTAAATCTTTGATTCGTCGAAAAGTATGATTTGATCTCTCATGAAATTTTGATTTTTGCCCATTTTCTATCACTCTCTCTGCAATATAGGTTTGTTGGCATTTTGCTTCATTTTTCTACCCATTATATGATCATCATTACTAGAATTTTATATATTTTTTGGTGTCTCTCTCTATTTTTTAGTCTGATTTCAATTTTCTACAGTGTATGCTCAAGTTCAAATGCTTAATTTGTCATTTGAACTAACATGACAATAGACAGGAATGCAAGTATATACCAGAAATATATATATATACACACACACACACACACACAGACAATTGAAACTGAGCTTCTGGTCATCAATTTGCAATTTGCACCCCTTTGTTGAAAATTTTCTATCATAACCTTTCAGGAAAAATAAAAATTTAAAAATCCTATCATAATTGTTTATATTTTACCACAAGTCATCTGTTTTATGTGCATTTGGTGTTTTGGCACCCTTTTTAAGATCTCTGATTTGCCTAATAAATGTTTGTCCTGGTCAGTCACAGGGTGTTGGTTGCTTTGGCTGCTCATATTGTTTCCAGTTAGAGTGGTCCTGCTGAATTTAGTTAAAACTAACATATTTGTATAATAATGAAGTCGTTAATATTAAAGTTGTTAATATGGATTAAAATGGGTACAGTTTATTTGTTGGTCCAGCCTGTCTTTTATTTCATTGACAAAAATATCATGTCTACTTACCAGTATTAGTCTATATGTATATAGACGTGAGTAGTAGAGTGAGAAGAAAAAAAAAAAAAATTAATAATAATAATACTGATAATGATTTATTTCTTATAGTGTGTTTTAAGTCTTCCCACTTACTCTTTTTATCCTTCACCTTTTAGCCGAAAAGGGAATAAGATTTTGAACCAATCCACACAATCTACTAAGGGTCATCATCCTCCATCACTTGAACATCAGTTATTTGGAATGATGTATTTTGAATCCAAATTCTAAACAAATGTGAAGCTAAATTTGAAAATTACATAATAAGATACAAGTAATACTATTAAGAAGAGAATTTTTTCATGTGTTCTCCATTTATTAATATCATTGAATTGAAATAGTTTATAAAATACTCCCAAAAATAAAATAAAATAAAATAAAATAAAATAAAATAAAAACAGTGAACTTTTAATTACCTCCAACTACATGAAATATGTGTCAAACATAGAAAACACTCTTGATAGATTTTTAAAATTTTTTCCTTGAGTAGGGAAATATATCATTTTACAAATATTTAGTTACATGAATCCCCAAATTCATTTATAGGTTGTAGTAAATTGAGCACAATTAAGTAAGGAGTTGCTTCTTCAAGTTATTGAGCTTAATGTCATCCCATGCCATGAAATCAAATAAGATTGGGATTGTTCCACTAAAGTAGGTAGGGGTTTAAGATGATAGAGCACATTTATTGAACTTAATTTCATCTAACAATTTATCAATGGAAAACTTTAATTTGTAGGTGTAATAAGAAGTTGAGCAAGGTTAGAATTGCTTACATTGAGTTATATGTTGAGCCAACCTAACATATACCATCTTTTTAATGTCCCTAATATATATTGAGTTGTTGATATGTCTTTCAATTTATAATTCATATTCACTAACTTACATTTTAATAAATGCCAGAATTACCCATCTGTTAATTTTCCTCTTCAGATCGAGAAGAAGCCTTATTTTTCTCTCTCAAATGGCTGACTATTAGATCAAGTGGACCTGGTTTCATTCACTGCTATTTTGTGATAATACACAATCGAATAGATGAAGGCGTGAGCACGCTGGAGGTCTAATACAAATTCTTTTTCACGTTGATTGACTTTAATTAATAAGATAAGATTTGACTTTTATGAATTAAAAGCTAACCTTTCAACACCCAACTATATTATGACCTAGATAAATATATATTATATATTAAACCCTTTAATGGCCTTTCACAGTCTCTCTCACTCTTTTAGCTAGCCTATAAATAGAGACAAGTAACTGACTAGCTTTCTCATCCTTCTCCAGTTTGAAAAAGTATACGAAAATGGCTTCCAAGGCATTTCTTTTGCTTGGTCTGGCATTTGCTGCTCTTCTTCTCATCACTTTAGAGGCGGCAGCTAGAGACTTGGCTGAAACTACCACTGAGAGAAAGAGTGAGTTTAGGCTCTACATTGACCACACACACTGACACACATATCACATAATTTTTATTTTTATTTGCACATGAAAAATAAATGATTCTTGAAGGGAGAGACTACAGAGAAATAATGTTGGTTAGTTACAATTCTTCTATTGGTTCATTGTGATCATTGTTGATGCAAAATCGGTGATTAAAATTGGAATTAAAAGAAGATTAGTTTTTTTTTTTTTTTTTTTTTTTCTAATTTAGACATAATGTTCTTTGTTGTGAATGGAATATATACTAATACCCCAAACTCGCATAAATTCCTTTCCACCTGGGTAGTCTGATCCTTTGTTTTTCCTTTGCCTGCTCCCTTTTCTAGATTCTAGTTTTTCTAAGTTCTTAGATTTGCTGTTCATGAGGCTATTTTTTTGGTTGCAACTCTTTCTCTGATGTTCTAAGTTTTACATCTTTCTATGGATTTAACTCATTAGAACGTATATTTTTTAACACCAATTTTATAGAATATTAAATAATGGACAAACTATTTACTTTTGGATTGTCAAATAAGATGTCTAGTAAAAAAAAAAATTTCATCTTGACTTAGTTTATAGTCAATTTTTTACTGAGCTACTGATGTTAACACTACATTAATCTTAATTTAAGGATGAAATGAAAGAGAAGTCGAAAAATGTGGAAGAAAAAAATGCACAACTTACGGAGAAAGTTACAAATTTAGAGGAGAAGTTGGATACAATTCAGAAGCTACTTGAGCAGCAACAACTAGTAGATACTTTTTGAGGATGTTTGGAACCATTTGATGTTAAAGCAACTAGTATATACTTTTAGTTCTTGTTTACAAAACTGGAGAATTTGTAGTATTATGAGATTAAGAGCTCGTTTGTTGGCACCGTATTGTGGTGATAATCTATTTTTTTCTTTCTAGAATGATATTGTGGATATACGTACTTTTTAGTTATGATGTTTTGATATATAAGGTGGATGTGGTTTAATAGTTTTCCCAGAACACAAATCCAGCAGAGCAAAAAAAAAAAAAAAATTAATAAATCAATAATCAAGTATTAGGGACAGTTTATAACTATAACAAATTTAATAATAACAATTAAAAAAATCTTATTAGGGACAGTACAAATTATGCCTAATAAGTATTGTATTAGAGACAGACAACAAAGCCGTCTCTAATATATCACCTATTAAGGACAGTAAATACCTTAGGACAATAAGTCTGTCCCTAATAAATCAAAGGGGGACGGACATATTTGGGACAGTAAGTCCATCCCTAAAGGTTGATTTTTTTAGGGATGGACAATTTTTACAGTCCCTAAAAATCTTTTGTGACACAACTAGTGGGGACGGTCGAATTCGATCATTAGGGACGGTTTTAGGGCTTTTAGGGACAGATTTGACTGTCACTAAAAACCAAATTTGTTGTAGTGGGTGTTGAAGAAAGAAGAGAGCAAAGCTTATGAAAAGCTTCTAAGCATGAATTATCAAAGACAAAAGGAGCGTCCTTTCCAAGTAGATTACACAAAGGATGAGAAATTTTGCTGAAATCTTTAATGAAACGTCGATAGAACCCGGCGTACCCAAGAAATGATCGCACTCCCCTTACGGAGGTAGGAGGAGTTAATTTAGAGATAAAATCTACTTTGGCTCTATCAACTTCAATACCTCTCTCTGAAATAATATATCCTAAAACAATCCCTTCTTGAATCATAAAATGACTCTTCTCCCAACTAAGAATAAGATTTGTTTCCCCACAATACTGAAGCACTAGGGGCAGATGTTGGAGATAATTTTCGAATATGAATCCGAAAACAGAGAAGTAATCCATAAAGACTTCAAGAAACTTTTCAACCATGTTCGAAAAGATAGATATCATACACCTCTGGAATGTAGCTGGTGCATTACACAATCTGAAAGACATCTGTCTATATGAAAATGTACTAAATGGACAAGTGAAAGTAGTTTTCTCTTGATCCTTAGGATCAATGGCCACCTGATTATAGCCGGAATATTCATCTAAGAAGCAATAATAACTCTAACCAGCCAACCGCTCTAGGATCTGATCAATTAATGGTAATAGAAAATGATCCTTTCTAGTAACAGAGTTGAGTTTTCAGTAATCAATACACACACGCCATCCAGTGGTGGTGCGTTGTGGAACTAATTCTCCCTCAAAATTCTCAACTACTGTAATACCTGACTTTTTAGGTACTACTTGAGTAGGACTCACCCACTTGCTATCTGAGATGGGGTAGATTATTCCCGCATCTAGCAACTTCACAACTTCCTTCATAACCACCTCCTTCATATTGGGATTCAATCTTCTTTAGAGTTCTCAAGATGTTCGGAAGTCCTCCTCTAAATGAATCTGATGCATGCTAATTATGGGACTAATTCTTTTCAAATCAGCCATACTCTACCCAATAGCCTCTTTATTTTGCTCAAGGACTTTTAAGAGACTACTTTCTTGGGAACTTAAAAGATTAGAAGCAATGATCACCGGGAGGGTGTCATTTAAACCCAAGAAAGCATACTGAGCTTGTCTGGTAGTGGTTTAAGCTTAAGCTTAGGTAGAGACTTTAAGGAAGGAATAGGCGGAGTACTAGAAAGTGGAGGAAAAGGCTCAAGGCTAGATTTTCATGGAGGAAAATATGTGATAGGAGTGGAGTTGAGCAATGAATTCACTTCAGCTATTGAAGATTCGATATCAAAGTCTTCATAGTTGAAGTGATTCAAACAAGCTTCTAAAGGATCCTTAGATAAAATAGTTGGGAGTGATTTCTCAACCAACTCATCAATAACATCAAGAAAGAAACATTTACTATCATCGTGGGGATAATGAATAGCATTAAAGATGTTTAGCTTGACTTTCATTTTCCGAAAAGATAAATCCATAGCTTCAGTCCTACAGTTAATGCAAGCATTTGTTGTAGCTAGAAAAGGACGCCCAAGAATAATTAGAATATACTTTTTGGAATCATAGACCAGTTTTGTATCAAAAACTAAGCAATCAACCGGAAAATAGAACTTGTCCACTTTTATGAGTACATCTTCAACAATACCTCGTGGTTGTCTAACAGAATGGTCAGTAAGCTGTAGAACAACTGACATAGGTTTTAACTCTCCCAAACCTAACTTCTCATACACCGAGTAAGGAATAAGATTCACATTTGCTCTATAATCACGAAGTGCTCACTCTATCACATTGTTTCCAATAATACAAGAAATTGTAGGAGCACCAGGATCTTAAACCTTTAGAGGAGTGTTGTACTTAAGAATAGCACTGACTTGCTCAGTGAGACAAATTTTCTTAAGAACTTCGCTTTTGGATTTTCTCTTAAGAGTGCACAAATCCTTTAGAAATTTAGAGTAAGCTGGAATTTGCTTTATAACATTAAGTAGAGGAAGATTGATTTTAACCTGTTTAAAGAACTCTATCATATCTTAAATTTTCTCCCCTTGCTTACCAAAGTTGGAGGGTTCCTTGAGACTTTCAGGATAAGGCGCTCTTGGCTCATAAGCTGTCTCAAGGTTGGGAGCAGATGAAGAAGTGACTCCACGTTTAACTCCTATTGTGATTTATGGAATATAGTTTGAGGAAACATCTTTGGGATATGGATTATGAATGATAGGATCAATGGGTACCCTAAGCCTCTCTTTTTCTTCCTGTCCTTTTTCAACTTGATTATTAACCACTTTACCACTCCTCAATGTAGTGATAGCCTAAATTTGCTCATGATGAATACCTAAGGAATTGGTTTCATCAATCATGTAAGTCTGCCGTTTCGAGTTGGCTACTGGATGACTAGGCAGCTTTCCATCATCTTTTCGAGATAGAGTACATGTTATTTGCCCAACTTGTGCCTCTAGCTTTGCTATAGCTTGTGAATGAGAATTAAGAAGTTAGGTATTGGTTTTAAGATCAACAAGAGTATTGAGTACTTAAACCTCAAAAGCAGAATTTCTAGGAGGAGGTAGAAGATTAGGAATTTGAGTGGGTTGATTCCTAAACTGAGGTGGATGATAAATAGCAGATCGATTGAAATAATTATTTTATGGTAGCGGGTTGGATGAATTTTGGTACTGTCCCTTTGATTATGGAACAGTGGCTCATTGACTTTGATTACGCTATGATAGATTGGGAAGATCTCTCCAGCCAGGATTATATGTAGAAGCATATGGATTATAAGTTGGTCTGGAGAATGCAGCATTCACTTGCTCCTGTGGGAGCTCAGATGGTTTTCCCATCATAGGGCAAGTGTCAGCAAAATAGGAAGGATTAGCACAGATTGAACAAACTTCCTTGGGCAAGGCAGTTTATGGATTAGCAACAGGAACATAGCCAGATGATAAGACTTGGTTAAACCTACGGTTTAACGCTTCTATTTCAATAGCTAACTCGCTAGATTTTTCTACCTCATAGAGTTTTTCAACCTTATGAATTCCAGATGAAGACCTAGACCTAGACAAAGAAACATGTTGCATTGAATATTCACTCAGGGCCTTAAACAGTTCCAAAGCGTCAGTCGGACTCTTATGAAGAAAAACTCCATTACTGGATGCATCAACCATGTTCCTATGAGAATCAGAAAGACCGTTATAGAAAATCTATACTAAGTGCCATTTAGTAATATCATGGTATGGACACTTTCTTAGAAGATCATTATATCTTTCCCATGAATCATGAAATTGTTCTCTTGGGATTTGGGATAATGCCATGATATCTCTTCTCATTTGTGAGGTTTCACCCACAATGTAGTTCTTTTTCAAGAACTCTTGTTGCAACATGTCCCATGTAGATATGGAATTTGATAGAAGGGACTGCAACCAAGTTCTTGTTTTGCCCTTAAGAGAGAATTGGAAAAGTTGCATCTTGAATGAATCATTGGTAAGAGTGGTCAACTTGGTAGTCAAACACAATTCAAAAAATACATCCAAGTGCGTATAAGGATCCTCTGTTGCAAACCCATGGAAAGTAGGTAGCATTTGGATCATAGCAGGCTTGATCTCATAATGGGTTGCGTCAGCATCAGGAAATACAAAGCACGAAGGGGAAGTGTATGTAGTTGGAATAAAATGATCCCTTAACTGTGGTTGTGGAGGAACAGGTGCTTGTGGCACTCGTTCTCCATTACCCGGTGCATCATGATTATCAGCCATGCTATTAGATGAACTTTCTATTGAGCTTAATTCCTTTTTAAGTTTTCTTAACTGACTAAGTATTCTCTCTATTTTAGGATCATGCACTAAAGGTTCTGACTGAGAATGACGAGTTAACACGCACCAATTCCACTAACTCTAATAGTAACAAAAATAAAAATTTCAAACAAAAGAAAATAGCAAAAACTCACAAAAGGTTTTATAAACCGAAGCCTTTTATCCCTTAAACGTCTTTGTCCTCACTGCTAATTTCCTACACTTGAAAAGAAAAAGAATTAGGTGAGATATCAGAAAGTCCGAAGACTAGTAAACCAAAAATAATAAACTAATTAAAAACTAAACAAATAAACAAATCTCCCCGGCAACGGCGCCAAAAATTGATGTGTTCAGGTTATTACCATTCGCAATAGCACGAATCTTTGTCGGATAGTACTATATAGAAGGTGTCGATCCCACAGGGAGATGAGTGTTCATTGCTTTGTTTCTAACTAATCAAACTTATTTCTCGGTTTACAGGTAACTGGTTAAATTGATTAATTAATTAGTTGTCACGAACATAAAATAAAATTAAACTGAAATTAAAATAAAGTGATCAGAGAGAGAAAAGTCTTAGGGCTTTGACATCACCACAACCTTTATACTATGGTTAACTGTTCAACTCTGGAGATTTAACAATTTATATTTCAAACGAATTAAACTCAGTAACATTCGTTCAATTCAGTTTTAAAGAAAGATGTTTTATAAATTTCAGTTAACTATAACCTATTTGCGGTTAGCATGGACTATCCACCTACCTACTTTAACTAATTTTACAAACAATCCATCTTACCAAAGTATAGACTATGAAAACATTTATTTATAAACAAAACATTGGTACACCATTAAATGATCTCCATTCTTATGTCCAGCAGGGCTCCGCCAGATACCGTCCAATAAGAATGGGGTGAGAATAGTCTAAGAACAGTTATATCTAAGATAATATAATAACTTTTCAGAAACTATTTAAAACATTGAAATCCAATTGAGTTATCTCAATTGCTCATAACCATGTAATTAGAAATATAATATATATTAAAAATATCCCAGAGTTAAAACAATCAAACCATAGTACTTAGATTGGGTTACATCAGTGCCCTAAGAAAGGAATTAGCTAATCATGACGATGCAGAATATCATCCGTGTTGTTATCGTCTTCATCATCATAGACGACACTTCTCTTCTCAGGATCTTCACCTTCTAAGGTTATAGAAACCCTAAAAGCCACCACCACAATATTAGTCTTTTGAATAAATCGAGAAAAAGGAACTTCTTCTATCAAGGCCTGTGCCTTCTTTTATAGAAAAAATAAAGGTTTGGAGGGCTTTTAGGTGTTCTGGCCCATCTGGAGTGAAATAAGACTTGAAAAAGAATAATCCCTGTAACTTATAAATCTAATCTGTCTTGGAAGGCTCGATCTTAAGAAGTAGAGCTCGAACTATTCGGCTTAAGCTCGAGCTTTAGGAACAAAGCTCGAGCTTTCTTGAATTATTGCTCGAGCTTCAAAGGATGGTGGTCGATCTTTAATTTTGTACTTGGTCAAATTTCTTTAACTATTTTCCGAAACGTCTTTTCCATCAACACTTAGAATATTTTTGGGTTTTCTTCTTTTTACATTGCTCGATCCAAGCTTCATAAGGCTCGAGCTTTAGGTACAAAGCTCGAGCTTTTGGGGCTCAAGGTTCGAGCTCTAGATGATAGTGCTCGATCCTTGAGGTCTGGCACGATGCCCTGGGAGCTTAGTTTTCTTTAGATTCAACTCTTCAAATTCCGACACCTCATGCTCGAACTTGAAAGCCAAGGCTTGAGCACCCGGGGTAAGGCTCGAGCACCATTGAGTAGGGCTCAAGCTCTGGAGGTACAAGGCTCGAGCTTTAATGCCTTGTTGATTTTTTTTTTTTTCTTGCAAGGCTCGAGAATCAAAACTTAGGCTCGAGCTTTGGTGCTTAGATTCTTCCAAACTTCACCATTTAAGCTCTCGGCTTGCTTTGAATGACCGACAACAACTCTGTAAGCTTCGATATCAGTCTTTTCACCATAAAGTCTTAGTTTTAACCGTTTCTCTGGGAAAATACTTGTAAACACACAATAAACATAAATCAGTCTAACAATGGATAGAAGTATTACTTTAGGTCTTAATGATGGGTATAAATTGTTACCACTTAAAATACCACTTGCAATAGCATAAATCAATGTAGAATAAGGCTATAGTAAGGGGTTGTCGAACCATAAGGATTGCTAGTTTATGGCAAACAAAATTATAAAATTGTTTTTTAGTTTAATAAAAGAGATGATAGTTTGATTGGTTTGTCACTTAAAAACTATAGAATGGAATTGCATAAAAACAGTAATAAAATGAATTCAAATGGATTAAACTTATAGAAATAAAGGCTATGGAATTGACTTCACCAAAGCCTCATAAATATGCTAACTTGCACTTAACTTGGGGATAAACAACTATATATATATAATGATGTGTAGAACTATAAAACAACCACAACATCTTCTAGAAAATCATAAATTTCAGGACTAAGCTGTGATACCCTTCGACTCCGATACATGGGTTGATCAGGCCCAAGCCCAAACCCGAGGGGATACCAAATAATTAATATATAAACAAGCAGGAATACAAAAAGATTTAAGAAATAAATGATAAAGCTTAAAGAGTTAATAATATAAAATCCTCAAACACTAAAGATGAATATAATCCAATCTCTCCAAAACCTCCAAGAGTACAACTCGGGAATCCATCTAGTGGACCCCTAAACAAATCCCAAATGAAAACTAACAACTGCAGATAAATAATCAAATCTAAAACATAAAATGAAATCCTACGTTGTCGATAGAGTGAATGACCATCTTCACTCAGCCCGAATAAACCCTAAGACTGGAACTGTCTGGTACCTGAAAAATATAAGAGTGGGTCAGGCCCACGAATAAGTTTTATTCTAACTGCAATCCATACAGTGACCTGATACGCAGATACATCCTAGATATCTCAACAATATCTAACTAGTCCATATATATATATATATATATATATATATATATCCACACTAAGGGACATTCACTGGACTATAAAGGGGGGGGTCTCAACCTGAATAGAAGGCAACATGCAAAATACACCTGAGTGGGCACGAGTACCTAAGCCTAACAAGGTACACCTTAACCTATCATAGCTAGCTACGCATCCTTTGCATATACACACCCTAACCATCGACTCTGAAACTCAAGCTCATATCGTGGTACCATAATCATATATTTAAAGTCCGTCTAAAACCAGAGTTTATCATTCAATTATTTGTTGATCTGACATAAGATTTAAAATCCAATTAGTCACTCAACTTATTCGGTTGATTTGACTTAACCACAAATAACAACTAATCCAGGTAGTCACTCAACTTACTCAGTTGATCTGACTTAAATATAATCAGGATTCAATATTTTACAATCCATTCCTTTATTCCAATAAGGTAGGTCTTAGCGTTTTGAGCTAAACCATCCCTGGTATGCCACCGTCCCATATTGGTGCATACAATCCATAACCTCTAGATAATTAACAGAATATATATAATAATTGAACAATTAAAATCCAAAACAGAAATCCATGTCATTGTAGAACAGAATTTTATATTTCAGCAATTAGAATCCAAATCGTTAATCCATGTAATTGCAGAACAGAATATAATATTTCAGCAATTAGAGTCCAGAGTAAGCATAGATCAAGTCTAATAAATAACTGACCCAATTGTACATCCAAAACAAGGTTTATGATCATGCTATAGTCCATTAAATTGTTAAAACAAAATTAAACAATTTAATTATGTCTATCCGTTAACAACGTGCAAGATTGCTTAAACTTTCCTACTATTAAATCTATTAGCATAAGGACTTTAATTATGTAATTAGGGTTCTAATACAGTATAATATAATGTTCAGAGTCCCAACAAATCAACCAAAACAGACCCTCAAACCACGTTCTGTAGCAAGTTTGGCATGAGAGCATGTTCTCACAACTTGAGAGCCTACTCTCACCCATTGAGAGCCGGCTCCTACACCTTGGGAAGTGGCTCTATGGTCTAGGAAGCTGGTGTGGTCTCGGAGGTTGCCCAAAATAATGCACAAAACTTTGAGTTTGGAAATTAGTGTCAAGTGGGTACCATAATTTAAATTTATAAACCGCTTAACACCTATACTATGTAGTATGAGTGAGAAGGGATCGTCCCAAGGGATTGAGTTGTCGTACTAGCTTGAGGAATCAAAATTAGGGTTAGTAGGTTGAGTGATCAAAATAGTGGTTGGTTGGTTGAATTAAACTAAATACAAATTAAACTAAAATAAGTAATAATGCAATAGAGACAATAAAAGATAAAGAGAGATCTTGGGGTTTAGAGATCACCACTAAGCATAGCTTTTCTACACCTTCAATTAATGATTAATGAGGGGAAGAACACGTATTGGAATAAAGTGTGTGTGTGGTTGTTTCAACAAGCATGGATAACAAATTAAGCATATATTGTCTAAACAACATGGTGGATAGCACAACATATCAAATTAAGCCATTAATCCTTTCTTTAAGCTCACAATCCAAACACATCACAAGGTTAGAGATACATGTTACTTGTTTTTCATAAGTATGGAACATCAACAACAAGCATGGATTGTCCTCCCATTTAAAAACTACACTACAACTAAGCTAATGACATGAAATTAAACTAATTAAACTAAGGGAGAGGTACAATCCATCAAGAAATGAGTATGAACCATCAAATAAACCACAAGAACATGACATTAAGCACTAAGTCTTGACAATCTCTAGATCTATAGCATCAACACACATAGACATGCATCAATAACACAAGAAATAGAGACAAACACATGAACATCTATTATAGCATACATAAACATATGGATAGAATGAAATGATCAATTGGAAGCATTAAACCATATAAATCATTGAAGAAACAAGATCTACATATATAAAAGTATCAAAGCATAAATCACAATACAAATCCCCTCAAAAATACATAAATCAAGAAATAGAAAGCATGCTTAGGGCTAACTCTAGCCCTAAGAGGATGTCTAGCCACTCATCAATGATGTCCTCCAACCCTCAAGGGCAAGCTCCATGGAAGAAATCTGCTCCTTGGTTGATGAAGAGTCTCCAATGGTGTCTCTAGCATCCTCCTCTTCTTTACTTCCTCCCTAAGAGTTCTCTAAGGTATGGTATGATATGAGATAATACAATATGATCCTCTATGTTCTCTTTTGATACAAAAAGTAATCCTTATCCTTATATAGGTAGGTTAAATGACACCCAAAATGAGCTGGGGTCGTACAGCAAATATTCCCCAATGATTGGATAAAGGACAACTTTTGTGAGCTGGAAATTAAACTTTTTCGTACTGGAGGAAGTCCAATCGATCGAACCTTGGACTTGGATCGATCGAACATGGCTGAGATCTATCGAACTGAAGTTGGATCGATCCTCAATGGCGGCGCCTTTTTAGATAAAAACAAATCTGAGATATTTTGAAGATATTTTTGGGAAAATGACTAAAGTGGTTGGTAGGGTGGTGCAACTGGATAAGATCAATCATTTAAATAAGGACAAGAATGTTCGATCGATCGAAGAAGGAAGTTGGATCGATCAAACTTTTGAGATCTTTGAACAGGGACAAACATGGCTCAGATCTATCTTGAAGTGCTGAGATTGATGAAAGTTGGATCGATCGAACTTTTCTTGAGATCGATCGAAGTTACTAAAATTCTACCATTTGCTTCCTTTTGCTCTACTTTGCTCCTTTCTTTGATTAATCCCAGAATTGCTTCAATTATGCTCTTATTTGGCTGAGTTAGCTTATTTTGGGGATAAGTACCTGAAAATGGAAATAACTCGAAATAAATACAAAACGGTAAAATAAAGTAGATAAAGGTTCTAGAATACCTAAGCTTAAGGGGTTTAAATACCACTTTTCTGCGCTTATCACACCCCCAAACTTAAATATTGCTAGTCCGTAACAATGAACTACAAAGTAAAGGAATGAAATGAACAACTATACAACTATGAACTAGAAAGCAATAAATGGATAATGCCACTTTCGTAGGGAACACGATTTCACTTAGCATATGCAACAAGCCTTTTAAACCCCTAGGTTACCCTTAGTGGACGAGTGAAGTCTCGTGAGGGTTTCCAAAAATGATACCCACAAACATTAAGCTCAATCTCACAAAAAAGACTAATATTGCAAACAAGCATTGGGAGAAAACTACCTCAAGTATGCATTTTTTCAAACATTTCCAAGCAATCTCCCAAAATTTTAACATCAAGCAAGCAAATATAGTCCTCCACACATCGAGAAAATGATCATGCAAATCAAAAGAACTTTAGAATCCTTTTTGAGTGGACCAGCATCAAATATGTTGCTATCTTAGCCAACTAAAGAAATGATCACAACCTTACCCTCAAACTAGCACACAAATCTAGTACCGATCATCAAGACAAAGAGTGGACCTTTTATTAAAGCTTTATTGTTCTAGGTGTGCTTATTCTTTTCACTCATCATTTTTTTTTTTTTTTAATCCTAAGGATCAAAGATGGAAGCATAGTGCAATGTGTTGATTTATTAAGCTTTCTAGCGATTCATGAGGTCGATCGTTAGGTCAATGACTCCCAAACCAGACAGCATTAGGGCATTAGGTGTTCAAACACCCCTACGGACTTACAAGCTCAAATCAACTAGGCTACAAATTAAGACAACCTTCATCTAATCATTTCCCACTTCTCACCTTTTAGGAAAAGTCGTCACTTTTTTATTGCTTTTGCAACTTTTTCTTTTTCTTTTTTTCTTTTATTTTATATTAATTTTTTTTTTTTTCAAAACAATTATTAACCTAGAGTTTGGGCCCTTCACCTTTCGGCGCGAGAAGTTCAGTGCTTGATGAGGCTAGAATCCTGGCTACTTAGTGAAAAGGGATATAACCAATTCAATAATCAACAAAGCATGTACCCCACAAATGAATGCTAGTGTGCACTTGTGCTAGTATAGAATCCAAGAGTGAATCTCAAAACAATCACAAAATCAAGATGATGTGGACCACAAATGCAAGCATGATATCAATCTTTCAAAAAATTTACTCATAAATGGCATCCGCAAGGCATACAAGGAGTATTGAACTCTCAAGTTAAGCAATTTTTAAATTTTAAGCAATATAGTCCTCAAAAGATCAAAATCATCGCTAATATGGACCAATCATAGAAAATATCTCAAATACATAAGTCATGCTCAAAATTTTGAATTTAAAAGCAAGCACTGTAATATAAACCATTACCCCCAAACTTAAACGGCACAGTGTCCTCAATGGGCAAAGAGAACAAAAGAAAAGAGTATACCGGTGCAATTAAGGCAAAGAATGGCTAGGACTGAAGTATCTAAAGTGGGTGGCATGGCCCCCCCAAACTTAGGATTAACTATGGTCCTGAAATTTGGCACTCGGATAAACTCATCAAATAACAAAAGGGATAATATAGTGCATAATGGTCATGCAAGTGTAAATGGGATAGCAACTGAAAATAGAGAGAGGTATAAGGGTGTTCCTGAAAATTAGGCAGCACTCTCTCTCACTGAAGTCACTGTGATGCACCTGATGGAGTCAAATAGACAGATTTGAGAATATAAAAAAAAATGACATCCATAAAGAAAGCATATATAAAGAAAATAGAGTACAGGGACATAAAAATGTCAAAGCCGACAGACCCGGCTGTAAAAATAATATACTGTGACAAAAATGAAGTATGAATAACAGAGATGTAGTATGAAAAGATAAAAGAAACTGGGAATCTCAGGTGAACGAGGCAGGATGGGCAGGGCGTGCTCCGCGGACATCCCTAGATAAATCTCGGAACATAGTCGTGATATCCGTGCGGAGTGCGGCAAAATTAGTTTTGTGGGCAATAGAATCAACTCTGAGGGTGATAATATCATCTTGCATAGCAACCACTGCATCTTCAAGAGCCTGAAGGCGCTCTCCAAAGTCGGGGGTCTGACTGGGAGCCACAGGTACATAAGAATTTGAAGAATGAGAATCCTGAGTCTACTCCTCCTCGTGTACTGGCGACCCAGCTGGAGAGTGCTGCTCTGTGTCATCTGCAGGTTGCTCTAAATCAATGTCCATGTGCTCGACAGCTGAATCAACTGGTGTGTCATCCGCTGCCGGGTCTGCTGTTTCTGTTGGGGCCTCGGCCTCTAAATCCTCTGCCTCCTGTGTAATACCCCTAATTTCAAAATGATAGTCCTATTATTTATTTTATTGTTTAAATTGCATTTGTCTATTGCTTTGGTGTGATTTAATTGTTTTAAATTGTTTTAGTGCATTTAATTATTTTCTTGTTCTAATTTAATTATTTAATTTTATTTCATTGGTTTAATTGTTTTGTTACTAGAATTTAATTGATGGGTTTAATTGTTTCTATTTGATGTGATTACTTATTTGATTTCTTTCACTGATTTAGATTAAATTAAATGCTTATATATGTAATTTGTTTTAGTTACCTTAATTGGTTATTTAGGTTATTTAGTTAATTCACAGTGTAGTTATTTTATTTATCTGAATTTAGGGTTTTAGGATTTAACGTTGGCCGACTTATCATTAAAGTTGGAGTAGGGCTTGGTAAATTGAAGCCTATATATACATAAGCTTACTGGGTTAGGGTTTTAGAAAAACAAACCATAAGTTACGTCTGTATCACAAGGGACTGCTAAGAAATAGAGCGTGAGAGAGGGGGCATAGGAAGGCAGAGCAAGGCAAAACACAGAGACTTGGATTTAGTGTTTCAACTCTGAAACTTAAAGGCAAGTCTTGTTCTTCTCTTTCCCTTTAATTTATGTTCTATGCATGCCTGGTTAGACTCCAGGGATTAATTAAAGGCTAAAAATGGATTAAACCAACATGATATCAAGTCTTGTATGCATGAATGAATTATATTAATATCATTGAAATAAGTATTTTGCATAAACCGTTATGTTTTCTGTTATTTGTTCTTCTTGGTGTTTATGTTTAATTTTTTATTAAGTTGAGATCATGATTGTGTACTAATGATTAGTAACTAATCTGGGGCTGAGATTAAACTCTGAACCAAGTAGTAAAAACAGTATTCAAATTTCACCGAAGAAATCTGTTTTGAATCGAATTAGTTTAGAACTAAGAATTCTGTAATTGTTTGCTTCAAAAAAGGCTGTGTTTTATACAAGTTAGGATTGGTTGTTAAGATTACCCTAGAACTAAGATTCAACCCTAGAACAACCATTAAGAACCTTACAGAGGTCTAGAAAACACCACAGTCGAAGAAGATGCAGCAGAACGGACGACGGCAACTAAGGGGAGAAGAGTAGGCTCCAAGAAGAGGAGGAGCCGGCTCTTTCTACATTAAAGCCGGCTCCAAAGGAAGGTGGAGCTGGATCTAGCATGCTAGGAGCCGGATCCTAGGTCACTTGAGCAGGCTCTTTTGAAAAAAAGAGCAGGCTCTTTATTTTGAATGAGCCTACTCTCAGTTGAATGCACTTAGTTGGGTTTCTGTGTAGTGTTTGGTCTGTATAGGTTCTTGGAACTTTGTTTAAGCTGTTTTAAATTGTTGTTGGGTCTGGAATAAATTGGTTATACTAAGGGAAATATTAATCCATGATTGGGTTAAGGATTGGAGCAAATTAAATTTAAGAAATATCGGGAGTTGCTAACTGTTTTGAACAATTAAACCATGCACTGGAACTTGGAATTTTTCTGGCATATATAGTTTATTACTGTTTGGTTGTGGTTAAACAGGAGTATAAGAATAGTAAATACTTGAAATCAGCTATTCTTGATATGGAATTAATTGATAGGTATATTTTGTAAATTCTATAAATTTAGGGATTTGATGGAGGACTTGAATTCTATGACTCATACTAGCAATTTTAATGGATGGAATATGATGTTTTAGGTTCTATAATGATTTTCCTAAAGTCATGTGATATGTATTAATTTGTATTTATGCATAATCTGGATAATGGTTGATAAATGATAGTAATTATTGTAATAATTATGTTGGATGTACCGGTATGGGATTGTGACATACTAGGTATGGACTAGTTAAAACACTAAGTTCTACCTAACTTGGATTAAGGTATGGATTAATCATAGAGGTTAAGTCCATCACCTACTTATGTCATATCAATTGAGAATTTGAATGGCCTACTATGTTTTCAGGATGGATTTGTTATACATATATCAGACCACTACATAGATGGATGGTATTTTGTATTAGGAGGAGTACGGACATTATATATATATATATATATATTATATGGTGCCGTGGTATGAGCTTGAGTCTCATGACCATGGTTAGGGCATGTATATCACCTAGGATGGATAACTGGACATATGTGTTGTTCCCTGGTAGGTCTAGGTACTCATGCCCAGCTTAGGGTGCGTATTTGCATGTTGCCTTCTATTCAGGCTGAGACAAACCTACTGGACTAGCAAGTGTCCTATAGAGTGTACTATATACACATATGGACTACTCTAGATATTGTTGAGTCTTCCTAGGATGTATCTACGTGTCAGATTACTGTTTGGATTGTAGTAGATCAGGACTTGCATGTGGGCCTGACCCACTCCTTTATTTTTTAGGTGTTCGTCAGTTCCAAGGTTAGAGCTTGGACGTGCTGAGTAGATACAGATATTCATTCCTCCGATTATGTAGGAATCTTCTCTATGTTAGCTTTAGATTTTATTTCTATTATTTTAGTTTTGGTTTGAGAATTTTAATAAGGGGTCCAATGGATGGATTCCCGAGTTGTAAACTTATGGAGTTTTAAATTTAACATATTTCAGTAATTATATTTTGAGGATTTTAATTTAGCATTCCTTCAGTTATTAGTTTATTTCTTATTTCATTTTGTATTCTGTGTTCGGTTACATATTAATTATTTGATATCCCTCGGGTTTGGGCCTGGGCCTGATCAACCCTTGTCTCCGATCCGAGGGGTGTCACAGTTGGTATCAAAGCACTCCAGTTTCAAGTGTCTCTAGGATTCTATCGTGTAAGACTTCCGCGTAGCGTTTTCTCTTAATTAGAGCTTAAGTATTAGGATTCATTGTATTCTTTATGGTTCAGTTTAATCATGCTGATGTTTGTCTTTCTATGTTGATAGAACGGCTAATGCAAGAACAAGACGGAACAATCGGCAACGAAGAGAAGCGGCCCGTAAGCAGCTTCAGGAGGATGAAGGTCAGTTCTATGAGGAGCAGGAGGAAGTTCAGCAAACTCGGGATCAGGGAGGAGATTCAGAGTTTCCTCCTCACCTCAATGACCTTATTGCTTGGGCTATAGAAGTAGGGGTAATGGCTACACTTCAGAATCAGCCTCAGGTACAGCCGGCACCATTACCAGCACTAGTACCAGCACCGGTTGTTCAGACTGATACTTGGGAGAAGGCAAGGAGTTCTTTCACAAAGGGAAGCCCACCTAAGTTCACAGGCTCCACCGATGAGAGAGCAGCTCACCAGTGGAAATAGGACATCGAGCGATATCATCGCTTGGTTCAGTGCACGAAGGTTCAGAAGCAGATGCTTGCTACCTTCAAGCTAGTTGGGGATGCACTACAGTGGTGGGAGTCAGTTACCACCATAGAGGAGAGGATGGCTTTGACTTATGATGAGTTCAGTGTACGCTTTGAAGAAAAGTATTTTCCTTATGCAGTCAGGGCAGCCATGAAGACCGAGTTTCTCAATTTGCAATAGGGAAACATGACAGTGGCAGAGTATGAGCAGCAATTCACACGGTTATCTCTCTTTGCACCGGAGGAGGTAGATACAGAGGAGAAGAAGTGCAACAGTTTCGTCAAGGGACAGATGTGGTCTATCAAGAGAGCTATTACAGGTAGTCCAACCTATACTACCTATGCTCAGGTGGTAGACACCGCTCTACAGCAGTATCAGTTGACTGTGGATATCAGACAGGCCAAGGGTAAAAAGCGGGGTGACAGAGACTCTGCCAATCAGTCAGCTGAAAAAGGGAATGGGAACAGACACCGACAGAATGACAAGGGCAGATTCCAGGGACAACAGCCTTGGAAGAAGCACAAGGGTGGTTCAGATGCTCCCAAGGATGTGGCACCTATTCAGCGTCAACAGAATGGGGACCGCAGGTAGGATAAAGTCAGCCATAGGCTAACTGACAGAGGAGGCCATTTGGTACTTTCCAAGGTAGTTGTTATACTTGTGGAGAGTATGGTCACACTTCCAGGCAGTGTCCTATAGTTAGACAGGGACAGGGACAGAGACGGGGGTAGGGACAGCATGTGCAGCAGGGGTAGAGGGCGCCAATGCCTCTACCAGCTCCACAGGTTCCTCGAATTCAGGGACAGACTTATCCGGCATTACTGGCACTACTGTAGCCTCAGGGACAGGCACCGCAGCAGCTACATTATGGCAGGGTGTACAACCCAAAACCACAGGATATGCAGGCACGTCAGGCTGTTGAGGGTAAGTTTTCTATGCATGATTTTCATGGACGTGTTTTATTTGATACGGGTGCTACACACTCATTTGTAGCTAGGACTTTTGTTGTTTTATCTGGGATGAGGACGAGGGAATGCACTAGACCTTAGGGTATTTCTACACCATTGGGCGATACAGCTATTATACATGAGAGTGATGGGCCTATGACACTAGATATTGGCAGACTCAGATTTCTAGCCAACCTATTGGTCCTAGACATGCACACTTATGATGTGATACTTGGGATGGATTGGTTGTCTTACTACCATGCCCCAGTTAAATGTTTTGATAGGTTTATTGTGTTTACCATACTTGGTCTGGACATGTATGTCGTCGCTATGCCGCGTACTAGCGGAGTCACTAGCATCTATTTGTTCCATATGGAGGAGGAAACGGAGGAGGGGACTACTGTATCATTGGATAACATACCGATTGTACAAGATTTCTCGGATGTATTTCAGGAGATTCCAGGGTTGCCACCTAGTCGCGAGATTGATTTTGTGATAGACTTAGCTCCAGGCACTACACCTATTGCTAGGGCACCCTATAGGATGGCACTAGTGGAGATGAGAAAGCTGAGGGATCAAATTCAACAGTTACTCAGCCAGGGTTTTATTCATAGGAGTACATCACCTTGGGGAGCACCAGTTCTATTTGTGAAGAAGAAGGATGGTTCGCTTCGCCTGTGTATAAATTACAGGGAGTTGAATAAGGTTACTATTCGTAACAAGTACCCTCTACCTAGGATCAATGATTTGTTTGATCAGTTACGGGGAGACACATATTTCTCCAAGATTGATCTGCGTTCTGGGTATCATCAACTGAGGGTTAGGGAGCAGGATGTTCGTAAGATAGCTTTTCTCACGAGATATGGTTCTTATGAGTTTCGTGTTATGCCGTTTGGGACAACTAATGCACCTGTAGTGTTCATGGATTTAATGAACAGAATCTTTCGGGCTTATTTGGATCAGTTTGTCATTGTCTTTATTGATGATATCTTGATCTATTCTAGGTCTGAGGATGATCATGCGAGACATCTGCGGATGGTGTTGCAGACGCTTCATGAGCACCAGTTGTATGCCAAGTTCGAGAAATATGAATTTTGGCAACGGGAAGTAAAGTTTCTGGGTTACGTGGTGTCAGAAAAAGGAATAGCGGTGGATCCAGCCAAGGTTCCAGCTATGGTTGAGTGGGGATAGCCTACTTCACCTGCCGAGATTTAGAGTTTTCTCAGATTGGCAGGATACTATCGGAGGTTCATTCAGGGGTTCTCTAAGATTGTGGCGCCACTCACTCATCTAACCAAGAAGGGTGTACAGTTCATGTGGGATGATCACAGTCAGCGAGCTTTTGATGAGCTCAAAAGGAAGTTAACTTCTGCACCGGTTCTTGCTACTCCTCAGAACGGGATCAAATATCTTTTTTACACGGATGCTTCGTTGTAGGGTCTTGGATGTGTTTTGATGCAAGATGAGCGATCGATTTCTTATGGATCTTGGAAGCTTAAGCCTCATGAACTTAATTATCCAACACATGATTTGGAGTTGGCAGCAGTGGTCTTTGTCTTACGTATTTGGAGGCATTATTTGTTAGGCGAGTCCTTCAGATTATTTAGTGATCACAAGAGTCTGCAGTACTTGTTCACTCAGCGGGAGCTGAATATGAGACAGCGCAGGTTGTTGGAGTTTGTGAAAGATTATCATTTTTCTATACAGTACCATCCAGGGAAAACGAATATGGTGGCGGATGCGCTCAGTCACCGACCTGTTGGTAGTCTTTCTGCCTTATTCACCACTGAGTGGCATGCTTTGAAGAATGTGGATGAGTTGTCAAGCACTTTTATGGCTTGTATGGTGGTTGCACCTTCCATCATTCGTAATGTTTTACAAGCACAACTCACCGATCAGCAGTGTATCGACAAAGTTGCAGAGATAGCTTCTAGGGAGGTTCCATTTTATCATGTTGGGACTGATGGAGGTTTGAGGTACAAGGGATGTTTGGTGGTACCTTCTGCTGATAACTTGAAGAAGGATGTGATGACTGAGATTCAACACTCTGAGTTCTCTGTTCATCCAGGCGGAGACAAAATGTATCAGGATATGAAGCGGCAGTTTTGGTGGGCACGTATGAAGAGGGACATTGCTCTGTTTATTTCTCAGTGTAGTACTTGTCAGATGGTTAAG
This sequence comes from Cornus florida, assembly GCF_030987335.1. Lineage (NCBI taxonomy): Eukaryota > Viridiplantae > Streptophyta > Magnoliopsida > Cornales > Cornaceae > Cornus > Cornus florida. The sequence continues at coordinate 73,118,247 of NW_026775577.1, forward strand.
ATTGATCATCAAAGGCCGCCAGGAGCTCTACAGCCACTGCCGATACCGGAGTGGAAATGGGAAAGGATTTCTATGGATTTTGTGGAAGGGTTGCCAAATTCCTTCAAGGATCACAACTCTATTTGGGTTATTGTGGATCAACTGACGAAATCAGCTCATTTCTTGTCTATTCGCACTGACTTCACTTCGGAGCAGTTGGCGAGGCTTTACATCTCAGAGATTGTGAAGTTGCACGGCATTCCATTGTCTATTATATCAGACAGGGATTCGAGCTTTGTGTCTGGATTCTGGAAGAGTTTTCAGCAGGCTTTGGGTACAGAGTTGCACCTTAGTACTGCTTATCATCCTCAAACTGATGGACAGACTGAGCGGGTGAATCAGATCATGGAGGATATGCTACGGTCCTATGTTCTTGACTTCAAGGGCCACTGGGAGGATTACTTACCGCTTGTGGAGTTTGCTTATAATAATAGTTTTCAGAAGACTATTAGGATGGCACCATTTAAGGCGTTATATGGCCGACCGTGTCGATCGCCTGTTTGTTGGATGGAGGTTGGCAAGAGCAGATTCTTGAGTCCTGAGTTCAAGGATACTTCCGAGAAGAAAGCTCTTATACGAGATCGCATGCGGACTGCCCAAAGTGGGCAGAAAAGCTATGCGGATCATCACACTTGTGCTTTGGAGTTTCAGGTTGGGGATCAGGTTCTTCTCAAAGTATCTCCTATGAAGGGTGTTATGCGCTTTGGAAAGAAAGGGAAGTTGTCTCATCGGTTTGTCGGTCTATTCATGATTACGGATCGTGTTGGGGCTATTGCTTATCGGTTGGCACTTCCGGATAACTTGGATCGCGTTCATAACGTGTTCCATGTTTCCATGTTGTGGAAATTTCTACAAGATGAGGATTGGTATTAGTATATCGATGTTGAAGAGATTGAGTTGCAGCCGGATGTAACTTATTTAGAGCCACCGTGTCGTATTGTCAACCGACGGGATCAAATCCTTCGTAACAAGGTTATTCTATTAGTTCGTGTTCAGTGGAGTCATCACAACGAGGCTACGTCGACTTGGGAACGGGAGGATATCATTCGCTCGCAGTTTCCTGAAATTTTGAAAGAAGGTAAGAGCGAATTCTGAGGACGGAATTCCTTTTGTTAGGGGGGAAGAATGTAATACCCCTAATTTCAAAATGATAGTCCTGGTATTTATTTTGTTGTTTAAATTGCATTTGTTTATTGCTATGGTGTGATTTAATTGTTTTAAATTGTTTTAGTGCATTTAATTATTTTCTTATTTTAATTTAATTATTTAATTTTATTTCATTGGTTTAATTGTTTTGTTACTTGAATTTAATTGATGGGTTTAATTGTTTCCATTTGATGTGATTACTTATTTGATTTCTTTTACTGATTTAGATTAAATTAATTCCATATATATGTAATTTGTTTTAGTTACCTTAATTGGTTATTTAGTTAATTCATGGTGTAGTTATTTTATTTATCTGAATTTAGGGTTTTAAGATTTAACATTGGCCGACTTATAATTAGAGTTGGAGTAGGGTTTGGTAAATTGAAGCCTATATATACATAAGCTTACTGGGTTAGGGTTTTAGAAAAACAAACCATAAGTTACGTCTGTATCACAAGGGACTGCTAAGAAATAGAGTGTGAGAGTGGGAGCATAGGAAGGCAGAGCAAGGGAAAACACAGAGACGTAGATTTAGTGTTTCAACTCTGAAACTTAAAGGCAAGTCTTGTTCTTCTCTTTCCCTTTAATTCGTGTTCTGTGCATGCCTAGTTAGACTCCAGGGATTAATTAAAGGCTAAAAATGGATTAAACCAACATGATATCAAGTCTTGTATGCATGAATGAATTATATTAATCTCATTGAAATAAGTGTTTTGCATAAACCTTGATGTTTTCTGTTATTTGTTCTTCTCGGTGTTTATGTTTAATTTTGGATTAAGTTGAGATCATGATTCTGTACTAATGATTAGTAACTAATCTGGGGCTAACATTAAACTCTGAACCAAGTAGCAAAAACAATATTCAAATTTCACCGAAGAAATCTGTTTTGAATCGAATTAGTTTAAAACTAAGAATTCTGTAATTGTTTGCTTCAAAAAAGGTTGTGTTCTATATAAGTTAGGATTGGTTAACAATGGCTTAAGATTAACCTAGAACTAAGATTGAACCCTAGAACAACCATTAAGAACCTTACAGAGGTCTGAAAAACACCGCAGTAGAAGAAGATGCAGCAAAACGGACGACGGCAACTAAGGGGAGAAGAGCAGGCTCCAAAAAGAGGAGGAGCCGGCTCTTTCTACCTTAGAGCCGGCTCCAAAGGAAGGTGGAGCCACTCTAGCATGCTAGAAGCTGGCTCTTAGGTCACTTGAGCAGGCTCTTTATTTTGAGTGAGCCAGCTCTAAGTTGAACGCACTCAGTTGGGTTTCTGTGCACTGTTTGGTCTGTATAGGTTCTTGAAACTTTGTTTAAGCTGTTTTAAATTGTTGTTGGGTCTAGAATTAATCTGTTATACTAAGGGAAAAATTAACCCATGATTGGGTTAAGGATTGGAGCAAATTAAATTTATGAAATATCGGAAGTTGCTAACTGTTTTGAACAATTAAACCATGCACTAGAACTTAGAATTTTTCTGGCATATATAGTTTATTACTGTTTGGTTGTGTTTAAACAGGAGTATAAGAATAGTAAATACTTGAAATCATCTATTCTTGATATGGAATTAATTGATAGGTATATTTTGTAAATTCTTTCAATTTAGGGATTTGATGGAGGACTTGAATGCTATGACTCATACTAGCAATTTTAATGGATGGAATGTGATGTTTTAGGTTCTGTAATGATTTTCCTAAAGTCATGTGATATATATTAATTTGTATTTATGCATAATCTGGATAATGGTTGATAAATGACAGAAATTATCGTAATAATTATGTTAGATGGATTGGATTGTATGTACCGGTATGGGACGGTGACATACTAGGTATGGACTAGTTAAAACACTAAGTTCTACTTAACTTGGATTAAGGTATGGATTAATCATAGAGGTTATTTCTATCACCTACTTGTGTCATATCAATTGAGAATTGAATGACCTACTATGTTTTCAGGATGGATTTGTTATACATATATCAGACCACTACACAGATGGATGGTATTTTGTATTAGGAGGAATACAGACTTTATATATATATTATATAGTGTCGTGGTATGAGCTTGAGTCTCATGACCATGGTTAGGGCACGTATATCACCTAGGATGGATAACTGGACATAGCTGTTATTCCCTGGTAGGTCTAGGTACTCATGCCCAGCTTAGGGTACGTATTTGCATGTTACCTTCTATTCAGGTTGAGACAAACCTACTGGACTAGCGAGCGTCCTATAGTGTGTACTATATATATATATGGACTACTCTAGATATTGTTGAGTCTTCCTAGGATGTATCTGCGTATCGGATTACTGTTTGGATTATAGTAGATCAGGACTTGCATGTGGGCCTGACCCACTCCTTTATTTTTCAGGTGTTCGTCAGTTCCAGGGTTAGAGCTTGGACGTGCTGAGCAGATACAGATATTCATTCCTCCAATTATATAGGAATCTTCTCTATGTTAGCTTTGGATTTTATTTCTATTATTTCAGTTTTGGTTTGAGAATTTTAATAAGGGGTCCAATGGATGGATTCCCGAGTTGTAAACTTATGGAGTTTTGAATTTAACAAATTTCAGTAATTATATTTTGAGGATTTTAATTTAGCATTCCTTCAGTTATTAGTTTATTTCTTATTTCGTTTTGTATTCTATGTTCGGTTACATTTTAGTTGTTTGATATCCCTCGGGTTTGGGCCTGGGCCTGATCAACCCGTGTCTCGGATCCGAGGGGTATCACAACTTGTACGGCGTCCTCCTGTAATCGGGCAATAATAGCATTATAGCTCTTATCCCAATCCTTATTCCGGAAGTTGCAAGTACCTTTCTCTGGGCGCTCCCGTGGCTAGAAATAATATCCCTGATCAAGTAGGATCTGGGTGATAAGGTGACCAAATGGAAGGAACTTGGCCCTTTTGGGCCGCTCCTTGCTAATATAGGTATCATAAAGCTATATAGAATGCATATAAGGCTATCAGATACCCAGTGCCCTGTATAGAATGCGTATAGGGCTGTCAGATAATCTCCTCGCCTCTGAATCTTGTGCCCGGCCATGTATATATTACGGAACAAGACAGAGTCAATGAACCACAGGTTATCTGGAAGATATGTGCGGGTGGCGAAGGTCTCGCCGTTGACATAATGACCTATATGAAGAACTGCCATGTCTGTATATAAAGGCCTGTATAGCCTCAGATATATAACCTGAAGCTCCGGAGGGCATGAATGTGGGCAGTGGCAAGATGTGGATAATGTGTCCACTGTGATAGAGATCTGGTGGCCATCAATGGTGGTAATCATCTCTGCCGTGGTATGTGGGGATGGCCGGAGGTTCTGCAAGAACACCCGTACGAGCCTTGGATACACAGGGCTAGTAACTGGTGCAAGAATAGCTGCAAGGCCCCTCCGGATAATGTCATCATAAGCGGATTGGGTCAGTACCGATCTGGAGAAATAATGTATGTCAAAAACTGACTCATGGGCCACTAACATTTGTGTATATTTGGATACGGGCCTGTCAAGCTCCTGGGCTGGCTGAGCTGGTGAAGGAGATGGAGATAGTTTAAACTCAGCTTAAGCCTGAGAAGGAGATGGAGAATGCTCAGCCTCAGCCACATGAGAAGGTGACTGTGTGGGCTTAGCCAGTTCCTCTTATATAGGGTCCTGGGCATGAGAAGGATCGGCCTCGTCATCTAAGATCGGCCTGCCTCAGCGGTGATAGTGTCTACGGGCTACAGTCTTGCGCTTAGCCATGGCCTAAAAATAATTGAAAACTTACAAGGGAAGTCAGTGCTAGAATAAAGAATTTAAAGCACAAAATAGAATCATGTATATCAAGTAAGATAGACAAAACAGATAAATGACATGAATCTATGAAAGTGATAGGATGTGAACATGCTAAGCAGTATAAGTGTAAAATGCATCCAATGTGGAAAATCACAGTCATTGGGTATAAATAAGATAGCATGGATACAAGATAAGATGCATGGAATGTGTGTATGAAATCTGTGAAGTTCGATCGATCACAAAAATTGTGAGATCGATCGCACTCGATCGATCTGAGAAATTGAAAAACTAAGTTCGATCGATCTTACTAGATCAATTTAAGAAATATGTTCGATCGATCGAACTCTGTGAAGAACATGGACAGCCACAGATCTGTAACGTGGATGACACGGGGCCTTCACGAACTCAGTCGTGGGCCTATCAACACAACATAGCATCAATCTATTCACCTATACGAGGCCCATACTCCCAAAATCAAATCAAAAATCAACCATATATACAATCTTATATACACATATATACATATATATACAAAAAGCTTCAAGCCTCATCAATGGTGATTTTCAACATTAAAAGAGCATGGATCTAACATATAAAGCAAGTATACATCAAATCGAAGCTTGAATCAAAAGGATGGATTCAGATCACACCTAGAAAACAAGAGAGAGAAGTGGAAACTCGAAGGGGTAAGATGCGAAATCCAAGAGGAGAGAGAGATATCCGGGATGAGATGAAGCCCGCCAGAGATCTCGCCGGAGATGGGGAAGATGGGTGCAACGGCGACGAGGGATAGGGTTTGGAAGAGGGTTGGATCGATCTTTGAAATCGATCTTGAAACCCTCGGTCTCATTTTTTAAAAACTTTCCCGAACCAGTTCGATCGATCGAATTCAGACCTCAGATCGATCGAACTGAAATTTTTTTTTTTTAAATTAAAAAATTAAAATTAAAATGCAAAATAAAAGTTTTTTTTGGGTTTTTCTTAAATAAAATAAAATAAAATCTTTTTGGGATTTTTGGAAAATAAAATAAAATAAAATAAAAATATTTTTTGAATTTTAAAAATTAAAAAGTCAAAGATGGTGAGATGAAGAACAGAGATCGATCTGAACAAAATGTTCGATCGATCTGATAGAGAGCAAAAATATGCAGGTTTTTGGGTTCAGATTTTTGTCTAAGTGTTGGAACTCAAGATCGATCGAACTTGAAGTTTGGATCGATCTAAGGACTTATGATCGATCTGAGAATAAGTTCGAACGATGGGACAGAGAGGTGATTTGGATGCAGGTTGAAAATTTTTCTAAGTGTTAGATGCAGGTAGAAGTTCGATCAATCGAACTCTCATTTGAGATCGATCGAACTTATGCAAAATGCTCAATTTCAACATAAAAGTGCATGCAACTTCCTTTGAGGACCGAGTCATTTCTGCATTTTCACTTTTTGGACACTATGCACTATTTCGTCCTTTTCCCTATTCTGTCTTATCCCCATTTGTCAGTTTTTGGTACAACCTCACTTTTCATGCTTGAAGTTAGTTTTTGACTTCACATATCCTGATCTTGTGTGGTTTCCACGAAATACGTATCTTCACTTTTTCAAGACAGTACTCTAATTGCTCGCGGTGTCCATAGGGGCATGGATGCACAATTCTTTAGGAAGATATTTTCATTCTGAGACAGTTTCGCAATTAACCCTTTTGTGGGGGCCATTGTGCAATTAATGAAAGTTATTGCAAAATATCTCATCTGGAGCCTGGATTCTCGAACGGGATTCATTTTCACATTTCATCGAGTCATAGATTCATAGAATTCCGTTTTGGTTATTTTTCTCCAGTTTCAGAGTTTTTGGACCCGGTTACCGCTGAACTTGTTCGGGGCATAACTTTCTGTTCGAGACTCGGTTTTTTATGCCGTTTCTTCCGTTGTTCATATTTTCTCATTTTGAATCTTTTTTGTTCATGGAGTTTTTTTTTTTGAGCTCGTTTGCTCAAAATCCACTTTTCCAGACCCGACGGGGCCCTTTCGAGGCACTTTTAGGGTTTTTCTATAAATAGGAGGCCTTAAGAGAAAAATTAGAATTTTCTTCTCTCTCTCCTCTCTCTTGGCCAGCAGCCATGGCTGCCAAGGGGCTGCCATGCTTCTTCTTCATTTGACGGCCACTTCCCTCGAGTGAAAACTCTTCGGCCTTAAAGTTTAATGCTTGTCTTGACGCCGTGCATCTTATGCCCTTATTAGAATCCATTTCTGATGATTTTTTGAGTTCGGATTTGGAGTCAAGTTGAGATTTTCATGGGGCTTCTTGCGGATTCTTGTTCACAGTGTTGTCCCCGACAAAACCTCTCGGTATCATCGAATTCGGAGCACTTTTGTTTTGGTGGGCCTTTGAGATTTCATCTCAAGTTGAGGTAGGGGATGTTTTAGGTTTAATTCTTGTTATATAGCATGATATTGATGCTTATACAACTTGATTACATGCTTAAAGATGAAATCTAGAGATTTTATTATTTATTTTCTTATACAGGATCTGATTTTCCTGGTTGCTCATGACTTGCTTTAAACATGTAGCTTGATATTATATTACCCCTTGATATGCTCATTGTCGTGTATTAAATTTGGAACATTTGAATAAGTATTAAAGTTTTTATTTAATATTTATCTTAAGTGAAAGATTAATTCACATGGCCTTAATTAGCTTAAAATCAATGTGTGTTAGCATATTAAATTAGGCCCTAGCATGCTCTTTAACATAGATTAATTTGAGAGTAATTGGATGTGTTTTAAAAATCTAGTATTTATTAATTAATTTGATTAATTAATTTGCTCCGGGTATGCTATTCACCCCATTGGAATTCCGACTTGACATTCTTGATATGTATGCTATATGGTTTCACATATATTAAATATAGAATACTTTATTAGGTTTTGAAACCTTTAATTATTTATTTTCTAGTATTAAAGTTTAATACTCGTTGTCTTCTCTTACATGGAATTCACTTGTGTCGTGTTTTTAAATCAAGTCTTGGCATGTTGTATAACATTTATAAATTTGAGATCATTTGGATGAATTTCAAAACTTAGAGATTTTAATTAAATGAAATAATTAAAATCCATTTAATAGCTCATTGGTCTTGATTAAGTTTCTAACTTAGGATTCATGCTTTTCGTGACAAGTTTCTTTACGTGTATCAAATTAAGAATAACTGGATAAGTTTTGAAGCTTATATTCATTTATTTCCTTTGTATGGGACTAAATTCACATGGTTGTGTTTTGAATGAAATGAACTTGTAACTCGATATTAGATTTGTTCTCCACATGATCCTTGACATGTCTTGTTTGTAGAACACTTGAACTTACCTTGTAATCTTGATAATTTAATCTCTTAAGTAGATTAAATTTCCTTTATATGCTTCTATCGAGTTAATCATGCCTTGATATGAATTCTTGTTAAACTTATGAATTTGACTTGAATTTCATAAACTTGTACCTTTTATCAAGCATCGTGACTCCTTATATCTAGGTTTCATTAATGTACTTAATGAATCATGTATCTTATACTTGTGGTATATTTACTTCAATGGATTGCATGTGCTATATATCTTAGTTCTAATCTATATAGATGCATACCATGATTTCATGACATTTCACATGCCATTATAGTTGAGAACTTAGGGCGTGACTTGTGTGTTCCAAAATCTTGGTTGTGCATGAGACGTGGTGAATGCATTTCTAGTATTTTGATACAATCTTGGTTTGCACAACTTGTTGATTTTGGGACTTCGAGATATCAATCAAAAATTGACATGTATAACTCTTGTCTTGCTAATTGGATTATCTCAATCTTGTTATTTGCATAGATATTATGCCTTGTTCTTGATTCCTTGTATAACTCCTATCGTGTAAATTAGAATGTTCTAATCTTGTCATTAGTGTAGATATTATGCCTTATTCATGATTCAAGTATACTTCATGTCGTGTATTCTATCCTTGTTTACTTGCATAGATTTTATGCCTAGTTCTTGATTCCAAGTATGCTTCTTGTCGTGTTCTTGGGTTGTCCCAAATCTTGACTTGTTTCATATAAGTATATATCATGATTCTTGTTGTTAATACTCTAAGGTAGCTTAGGATGCTCCCTAAGTCACATCTTGACATAGACGCTAGGTGGCATGAGCCATTTAACATGATTCACCTTAAGGTGATAAATTATAAAACGCTAGGTCGATGCATGCTCATCTCCTACGAGTAGCTTTATGTTTCTCACCCCTACGTTACTGGGGCATATTTTAGGTACAGGACTCAAGACTTGAAGATTTCATTGCTTGGGTGATTTGTGGCTTCACATGACAAAACTTGTATTCTTGATTCTATGTATGTAAAGTGTACATAAGTGCACTCTTTTTAATGTATTTGACATGTATGATATATGGCCAAGGGCCAAATTTCACTTGAAATCCATGTATGTACATAAATGTTGAATCTTGCCCTTAATGAGAAAAGTAGGAAAATTAGGGTTACAACATGTCATTTTTGCATCGGAGTGTGCACTGTGTATGAAATTCATTATTTGCCATTCATTTACCACGTATGAGGTGTGGCCAAGGGCCAAACACCATTTTGTTTCCACTTCTGTATTCTTGTTTCACATATTGCATTTTTGGGGCTAGAATTTGAGCCTTTAAGGGTTCATTTTCAAATCGGGTGGTGTGACGTGTGTTACAGCACATCCACTAGGACCTATTTCATATGTATGAAGTGTGGCCAAGGGCCAAATGGTCATTTAAAGTCATTTGATAATTTTGGTTTTCAAAATTCCCATGTCAAGTTCATTTTCGCCTTTTTGGCCGTAGGGGGGTCGGATTTTGACTCGGCCAATTCCAGGAGCCGCGGACCATTCCGCATGCTCAAAATCATCATTTACATTTGCATGAATGATCGTTTCTATGAAAAACCCTTTCGTTTGTGTTTTGAGCCTCCTATGGACTTAATTCACTGTTTTGTTGAAAAACTCGGCCCAAGGGCATTTTGAGGATTTCCTTTGGGAAATAAATTCCATCCTTGACTATGTTACATAGAAAATGTGATTTTAAGGGGAGTTTCTTCACAACATTTTTTCGAAAAATGTCATCTTGACCTCGAAAATCGCACTCCAAACTCAATTTTCTGTTATTCTACTATTTCTGCTGCATTTGTTCAACACTGGTCATGTTGAACCGGTTCAAGAATTGTTGAACCAGTTCGAGGGTCATTTTTGTTTATCTTTGGGCATTCTGCCAAAGTTGAACCAGTTCAAGATATGTTGAACCGGTTCAAGTCTTCCAGAGTTTTTCAACTTTGGACTTCCAACTTCAAACTGATGTAATTTCTTCATTTCAACTCGGAATTGGCCCGTTCTTGAGTCTTAACTGACCATGTTGAAGTAAGCTTTCCAATGGTACCAATTTCAGCTTCATATTAGTTTCCTAACTCAAGATATCCTCATTTTAGTGAGAGTGTGTCGGATTTGGTTCGAACCAGGATAGGGTTCTTTTAAGATTTCTCTTCCTTTAGCCTTGGGACTTCATGTGAAGTTACCAAAGGTTGTTTTTGAATGTTTTTTTTTATCTCACTTGACTTGTTGGAAGCCAATTTCCTTCCTCCTAGGGTAAAATGACCATTTTACCCTTGGTCCTTCCTTCGGTAGGGCTTTCATACCATTGTCTTTATTTTGCTTCCGCACTTTGTTCCTTCAGGTTCCGTGACCTCATGGAAGGTTATCAAAGGGTCTTAGAGGTGTGTTATGCCTTGGGAGATCATAGTCTTGTTTGTTGCTTCCGAACCTAGATCTGCTGACGGGTCAATCTTCGGTTCATCACTGTAGTACCGGGTTGAATCAAAACTCGGGTAGTTACATTCCCCTAATGCGCACCATAGTGTAAAGGGACATTCCCCAGTACTAGAACTGAGTCCTAGCCATGTCAATTCTTGATTGATATCCCAAGTCCTAAAATCAACAAGTTGTGCAAGTCAAGATTGTATCAAAATACAAGAAATGCATTAACCACATATCATGCACAACCAAGATTTTGGAACACACAGGTCATGCCCTAAGTTCTTAACTATGATGGCATGTGAAATGTCAAGAAATTAATGTGTGCATTTATATAAACCATAACCAAGATAAATAACACATGGAATCCAACGAAGCAAATATACCATAAGTATAAGATACATGATTCAATTGTATACTAAACAACACATGTCTGAATAAATCATTCCGAAACAAATAAGCATGTTCATTAAGCACATTAATGAAACCAAGATACAAGAAGTCTAGATACATGATATCAAGGCATGATTAACTAGAGCGAGACATAAAATGAAATTTGATCTACTTAAGGGATTAAATTATCAAGGTTACATGGCAAGTCCAAATGTTCTAAGAACAGGTTATGTCAAGAATCATGTCAAGGCCAAGTTCAATGTCAAGTTTCAAGTTCATTTCATACACGACACAACCATATGAGTCAAGTTCCATACAAGGGAAATAAATAAATGTAAGTTTCAAAACTTATCCGATTATGCTCAAAGTAATACACGTGAAGGAACTTATCAAGAAAATCATGAATACAAGGTTAGAAACTTGATCAAGTGTATAGAACCATTAAATGGATTTTAATTATTTCATGTAATTAAAATCTCTAGATTTTAAAAGTCATCCAAATGACCTCAATTTAATATATGTTATACAACATGTCACAACTTGATTTAAGAATACGGTACAAGTACATTTCATGCAAGGTAGGGCCACGAGTATTAAACTTTAATACTAGAAAAATAATAATTGAAAGGTTTCAAAACCTAATCAAATATTCTAGATTTAATATATGTGAAACTATATGACATGCATATCAAGAATTTCAAGTCAGAAATCCAACGGGATGAATAGTACACTTGGAGCAATTTAATTAATCTAATTAATTAAATATTACTAGATTTCAAAACTTCTCCGATTACTCTCAAATTAATCTATGCTGAAGAGCATGCTAAATCCTAATATAATATGCTATCACATGTTGATTTAAAGCTAGATAAGGCCACATGATTTAATATTTTATTAAACATAAATATTAAATAAAATCTTCATTACTTGTCCAAATAATCTAGATTTAATATATGTCAATCTACATATCAAGGGGTAATATTCTATCATGCCACATGATTAAACAAAGCTATGGACAACCGCGAAAATTAAATCCTTCACAAGAAAAATAAATAATAAAATCTCTAGATTTTGTGATTCAATCATGTAATCAAGTTGTATAAGCATCACAAGCATGTAATATAGCAAGAAAGTAAATTATAACATCCCCTACCTCAATTTGAGATGGAAATCTCAAATCCCACTAGAAGAAAAGTGTTCCGAATCCACCGAAATCGAAAGGTTTTGTCGGGGACAACACGATCTACATGAATACCCAAGAAGCCCCATGAAAATCACAACTTGACCTCAAGCCCAAACTCAAGAAATGGTCAGAAATGAATTCTAATAAGGGGGAAAGGTAGAGCACGACGAGGGGAACAACAAATGCTAAGGCCGAAGGATTTCTACCAAAGAAATCAAGTGGAGGAGAAGAAAGAGTGAAGGAAGCACCTTGGGCTCCCATGGCTGCCAGTCAAGAGGAAGAAGAAGGTCTGAAAATCTGATTTTAAAAATTAGGGCAACCTATTTATAGAAATCTTAAAAAGTACCCCGAAAGGGCCTCGCCGGGTCCAGAAAAGTAGATTTTGATCAAACGCACTCAAATGGAAAAACTATGTGAACAAAAAAGATTCAAAAAAAGAAAATATGAACAACGAAAGAAATGGCATCAAAAACTGAGTTCCGAGCTGAAAGTTATGCCCCGAACAAGTTCAGTGGCAACCGGGTCCAAAAACTCGAAAACTGGAGAAAAAATGACCAGAATGGAATTCTAAGAGTCCACAACTCAACAAAATATGAAAATAAATCCCGTACGAGGATCCAGGCTCCACACGAGGTATTTTGTAATAACTTTCGTTAATTGCACAATGACCCCTACAAAAAGGGTTAATTGCGAAACTGTCACAGAATGAAAATATCTTCCAAAAGATATTTTCTTAGATACCCCTAAATAAAATAACTTCAAAAGATATTTACGAAAAACACTCCAAGAAATGAAAAAGATTCTGAAGAATTGTGCATCCATGCCCCTATGGGCACCGGGAGTAACCAAAGTACCTTCTTGCAAAAGTAAAGATACGTATTTCGAGGAAACCACTCAAGATGAAGGCACGTGAAATCGAAAACCAACTCCGAGCATGAGAAGTGAGGTTATGCCAACAATGTGACAAATGGGGAAAAGACAGAATGGGAAAGGGACGAAATAGTGCATAGTGTCCGAAAAGTGAAAATGCGAAAATGACTCGATCCTCAAAGGAAATTGTCAATTCACATGAAAGAGTCTCAAAAACCAATTTCGAGCACTCAAGATGACACTAAGCAACATGAAACAGAGCTTAGAAAAGAAAATTAAACGTCATTCGTAAAATTTCAAGAAAAAGGAAAGGGAGGCAAATGACCGGGTCGTTACAACCTACCCTTCATAAAGGAATTTCATCCCCGAAATTAGAAACATACCAAAGAGAATAGAATAATAACTGAACAAAAGGTCAAATCAAAGGACAGCTCACAACGCACTGAAGGACAAATCCTGAAGTTTCCAGATTAACTAAAGGAACGGGAAACACGAACTGAGACAACACCTCATACAAATCGGCACGTTAACTCAACGTCAACCACTGAGAGAATCCCAAGACAACGAAACGTCAATACGCGGTGAAAGAAGAGAGTGGCAAGGCAGTACAAACAGTAACCAGAACCCGCCCACACTTACTCGTCAGTAAGGTAGCGTGACAGTATAAGGCACTAGTTCATAACGTGCCCTAGAAGGGAACTTTTCGATACAAATGACATCAATGTCAGAAATGATCATTACCAAAAGCACTGCGGGAACCAGGCACCTGCGAGAATTGGGGTAGCTAATCCCAAAACTCTGACAACAATGACACTAGCACCATTACGCTTAAGGCCTTAGATCTAGAAACCACGAAGGAAAAGGAAATGAAACAGTGCCTCCCTGGCCCACGTCTTATTCCACCCGACAAGAATTGCGATTCTACACTCACATGAGCCTTACTCGCATCGACCGTCAGAACAGACAAGAAGGTTCCCTACATGGGTCCTTACGGAATGAATTTCTCTTATCTAAGGAAGAAACTCATGAAACAAGAATGCATCCAAGGGATACGACAGATCCTAAGAGACACTGTCAAAACCAGACATAAAAGTAAATAGCTAACATGCATCATAGCAATGGACTATCTACTCAAGGTGCAACATAAGCAAACATGTCAAACAAAGATGCTTTTAAACACATAAGCATATAAGTACAGAAAACATGTCATCACACCGAGCATGTTATCAAACGAAGCACGTAAACATGTTATAATACCAAAACATGTTATCATAGGCATATAAATAAATCAAGGTACACCAACAAAAGCATGATACGCACCCAAAACCCGTCGTCCTAAGGTTTTCGAACCTAAGAGCTCTGATACCACCTGTGACGACCCTGGTTTTTAGGTCAGCGTGTCCTGTGATGAACCAAAGATTGACCCAATAACAGATCCAATACGCGGAAGGGAAAATAGAAACAAGACTCTAAGAAGTCAAAGTGACCTTCCATGAGGTTGTGGAACTCAATGAGAACTGATGCGGAAGCAAAAGGTCAAAAAGATGACAAATAAGCCCCTAGAGGCAAAATAGTGATTTTACATAGAAATGACGTCCCTAGAGTGTAAATTATTCTCGAGACACATCCATGACTTCCCGTGAAGTCAAGGAACTCAAAAGAAAGTAGCGGAAGCGAATTACACGAAAACTGGACAAAAATAGCCTCAAGGGCAAAATGGTCATTTCTGAAAAATATAAAATTGGATGCTACCGAGCACACCGCTGGGAAGAAAGCAAAAGATTAATCAAGTTAGACTCAATAATCACTTGATTCGGAGTCCGGATGGAAGAGAAAAGTCAAAACAAAGTTTTGACGTCGCCGCGGCCGTGAATAGTAACCTAGGGAAAATGCTGAAGTTCGTATGCCGTTTTGAGGTACTAAACGATGTTTTCTGGAAAAACACGAAGAAGAAACCCCCCTTAAAATAATTTTTTCAAGCTGACCATGTGAAAAGAAAATTTTATTTTTGACGTGAACTTACCAAAATACCCCTACAACAGACTTGTTCAAATAGTGCAAATGCGCACAGGAAATCAGATTTTGGCGTGGGGTTTACGGATTCGAGATGACATTTTCTAGAAAAATGTTGTGAAGAAATCCCTCCTAAAATCATGTTTTCTATGTGACCATGTCAAGAATGGAATTTATTTTTCAAAAAAAATTCCCGAAATGTCCCTAGATCAGAACTGAACAAGAGGGTTAAAAGTTGCTACAGTGACTGTCTGCAACTGAGAGCAAAAACGGGATAGAAGATGAATTTTTCTAGGAAAACACAAAGAAGAAACCCCCCTCAAAATTGAAATAATTAAAAAAAAAAATGCAATGTAAAATGCCAGAAATGCCCCTCTATGAAATCTGGTCATGGAGGTCCAAAAAGCTGCTAAAAAAAACAGAAAGCTGAACTTTGCGATCGATTTCCGGCACCAAGATGACATTTTCTAGAAAAACACGAAAAATAAAACCCCCCTAAAATTATGTTTTCTAAGCGACCATGTGAAGACCGGAATTTATTTCCTGAAGAAAAACCCCAGAATGCCCTAAAATCAGATTATGCAACAAAAGTGCAAAATGAATCCATAGGAGGCTCATTTCACCAAAGGAGAAGGTTTGCCCGAAAACGACCATGTACGCAAATGTAACTTACCTATTACGATGTGTTACAATAGTCCACGGCTTAAAAATACCACCGATGCAAAATTTGACCCCCTAACGGCCAAAAAGGCAAAAATGAACTAGAAATGAGAAATTTGAAAACTAAAATTAGGAAATGGTTTCAAATGAACGTTTGGCCCTTGGCCACACTTCATACAAGATAAATGAGACCTAGTAGAGATGCCGGAACACACTTTACACCACCTGATTTGTAAATGAACCCTTAAAGGCTCGGTTTTTACTATTTTAGCCCAAAAATGCAATATGTGAACTAAAATGAAAAAATAAAAACTAAATGGTGTTTGGCCCTTGGCCACACCTCACATATGGCAAATGAATGCTAAAGAATGAATTACATACACAATGCACACACCGGTGCGAAAATGACATATCAAAACCCTAATTTTCTTACTTTTCTCATTAAAGGCAAAATTCAACAGTCATGAATATTCATGGTCCTTGGCCACAAATTATATACATAGAATGAATATCAAAAAGTGTGCTTAAGAATATAATACAAGTTTTATACAAAAGGCTATAAAATGGTATTCCATGCTAACATTTGTATGAAATAGAAACTGAAAAGTTAGAAACCATCCCAACGAACAGCAAGCATCACGAACCATGTCTTCATACCTGATCAAAACCCCCAGTAACTTCGAGGTGAGTAAACAAGTTTACTCGTAGAGAATGAGCATGCATCGACTCGATTTCTTTAGAGATTTTTAGGACTAACATAATATATTTTAAAAGGGATCATGCTACCTAACGTCTATGTCAAAGATTAGACTCAGGGATCATCCTAAGCTATCATAGAGTATAAGCAATAAGAATCATGATATATATACATATATGAAACAAATCAAGGTTGGAATAATCCAAGAACACGATAAGAAGGATTCTTGAACATAGATTAACATGAATTGCATTATCAATACAATTAACATGATTGGAGCATTCCAATTAACACGATAGGGTTAATACACGAAATCAAGAACATGGCATAATATCTATGTTATTAGACAAAGTTGGAACCATTCACATAATACGAAAAGAGTTACACATGACATCAAGAATAATGTATAATATCTATGCAATTAAACAAAGATGGGATATTCCAAAAAACACGAAAAGAAAGATACATGGAGTCAGGAGCAAGGCATAATATCTATGCATTTAAACATGGGTAGAATCTACCACATAACACGAAAAAAAGTCTTAAATCTTCAAGGAATACAACACTTGAATTTAAGGAGTTAAACCACGAATGAAACATAAAATCAATGCAATGAGACAAGATTGGTGCATTTCACATACACGACAAGTTTAAATCTTCAAGGAATAGAAACTTAAAATTTAAAGAGTGAAATTAACCAATGTGGAAACTTGGATATCGCCCGGATTAAAACCGTGCTCTTGAGATCACTTTAGGGCTACTAACTCATGGGCACCTTTCCCCTAGTGTGCACTATAGTGTAGAAGGACATTCCCCCGTACTAGAACCGAGTCCTAGCCATGTCAATTCTTGATTGATATCCCAAGTCCCAAAATCAACAAGTTGTGCAAGTTAAGATTGTATCAAAATACAAGAAATGCATTAACCACATATCATGCACAACCAAGATTTTGGAACACACAAGTCATGCCCTAAGTTCTTAACTATGATGGTAAGTGAAATGTCAAGAAATCAATGTGTGTATTTATATAGATCACAACCAAGATAAATAACACATGGAATCCATTAAAGCAATTATACCATAAGTGTAAGATACATGATTCAATTGTATACTAAACAATACATGAGTGAATAAACCATTCCGAAATAAATGAGAATGTTCATTAAGCACATTAATGAAACCAAGATACACGAAGTCTAGATACATGATATCAAGGCATGATTAACTCAAGCGAGACATAAAATGAAATTTAATCTACTTAAGGGATTAAATTACAAAGGTTACATGGCAAGTCTAAATGTTCTATGAACAGGTTATATCAAGAATCATGTCAAGGCCAAGTTCAATGTCAAGTTTCAAGTTCATTTCATACACGACACAACCATATGAGTCAAGTTCCATACAAGGGAAATAAATAAATGTAAGTTTCAAAACTTATCCGATTATGCTCAAAGTAATACACGTGAAGGAACTTATCAAGAAAATCATGAATACAAGGTTAGAAACTTAATCAAGTGCATAGAACCATTAAATAGATTTTAATTATTTCATTTAATTAAAATCTCTAAATTTTGAAAGTCATCCAAATGACCTCAATTTAATATATATTATACAACATGTCACAACTTGATTTAAGAACACAGTACAAGTACATTTCATGCAAGGTAGGGCCACGAGTATTAAACTTTAATACTAGAAAAATTATAATTGTAAGGTTTTAAAACCTAATCAAATATTCTAGATTTAATATATGTGAAACTATATGACATGCATATCAAGAATTTCAAGTCGAAAATCCAACGGGAAGAATAGTACACTTGGAGCAATTTAATTAATCTAATTAATTAAATATTACTAGATTTCAAAACTTCTCCGATTACTCTTAAATTAATCTATGTTGAAGAGCATGCTAAATTCTAATATAATATGCTATCACATGTTGATTTAAAGCTAGATAAGGCCACGTGATTTAATATTTTATTCAAGATAAATATTAAATAAAATCTTCATTACTTGTCCAAATAATCTAGATTTAATATATGTCAATCTACATATCAAGGGTAAGAATCTATCATGCCACATGATTAAACAAAGTTATGGACAACCGGGAAAATTAAATCCTTCACAAGAAAAATAAATAATAAAATCTCTAGATTTTGTGATTTAAGCATGTAATCAAGTTGTATAAACATCACAAACATGCAATGTAGCAAGAAATTAAATTATAACACCCCCTACCTCAATTTGAGATGAAAATCTCAAATCCCCACTGGAAGAAAAGTGTTCTGAATCAGCCGAAATCGAAGGGTTTTGTTAGGGACAACACGATCTACATGAATACCCAAGAAGCCCATGAAAATCACAACTTGACCTCAAGCCCAAACTCAAGAAATGGTCAGAAATGAATTCTAATAAGGGGGAAAGGTAGAGTACGGCGAGGGGAACAACAAATGCTAAGGCCGAAGGATTTCTACCAAGGAAATCAAGTGGAGGAGGAGAAAGAGTGAAGGCAACCCCTTGGGCTCCCATGGCTGCCGGCCAAGAGGAACAAGAAGGTCTAAAAATCTTATTTTAAAAATTAGGGCAACCTATTTATAGAAATCTCAAAAAGTATCCCGAAAAGGCTTTGCCGGGTCTAGAAAAGTGGATTTTGAGCAAACGCGCTCAAATGGTAAAATTCAAAATAAGAAAATATGAACAATGGAAGAAACGGCATCAAAAATTGAGTCCCGAGCAGAAAGTTATGCCCCGAACAAGTTCGGCGGCAACCGGGTCCTGAAATTCTGAAACTAGAGAAAAATGACCAAAACGGAATTCTAAGCGTCCACGACTCAACGAAATGTGAAAATGAATCCCGTACGAGGATCCTGGCTCCAGACGAGGTATTTTGCAATAACTTTCGTTAATTGCACAATGACCCCTACAAAAAGTGTGACGACCCTAGATTTTTCAACCCCGTGTGTCCTGTGATGAACCTAAAGAATGACCCGATAACGGATCCAAAATGCGAAAACGAAGGAAACTAAGTGGCCACTAGAGATGTACGTCATCCCTAAGGCATCAAAATGACTCCCCATGGCATGATCAAATTGCATTATATGCTATTTTGTGATGATGTGAACATACACGCAAGTGTAAAATGGTATTTTAAACATGCTACAATGGCCCATGGTCTTATTACAACTCATTTACAACATTTGACATGTCAGACCTCCAAGTTAGAAAAATTACATTTCATAGACAAATCATGAACATGCTAACACTTGCATGTGAACAAGAATGTTTCTAAAGAAGCTCAACTCAGCAAATCACCCAAGCAATTGCAATCTCTAATCTTATATCCTGTACCCGAAATATGCCCCAGTATCGTAGGGGTGAGTAACATAAAGCTACTCGTAGGAAATGAGCATGCATCGACCTACGTTTTACAAGTGTACATGATTTAATCATTGTGGTTCATTCCACCTAACGTCTATGTCAAAGGTGAGACTTAGGAAGCATCCTAGCTACCTAAGATTATTTCTTGCATAAAACACATCCTTTATGCAATTTCAACAACACAAGAGCATGATACACATAGCAACAAGATATAACATGCTTACACAAAGCAACTAGTTTGAAACATGCTTACACAAAGCAACCAGATAGAAACATGCTTACACAAAGCAACTAGATATAGATTCTCAAAGTTATCAACTTGAAATCTAAATGCTAAATCAACTAAATATAGCAATTTAGTATGGATGTACTTAACAACATCAAATCGCCAATAGCCAAAACCACAGTCACAATATAAACATGGTTGATAACTTGGAATTGAATACGAAAACAAATAGTGGAAGACTTGGACATCACGTCTCAGACTAAACCAAGAACAAATTGGTTATTCCGGGCATTAACCCGCTGGGAAGACCACCCTAGTGCGCACTATCTTAATTGGGGAGAACTCATACCTCCCGTACTAAAGCTGAACTTTAGCCATATCACAGTAACAATGTCCCAAGACTCCAAAATAATCAAATAAGTTCACAACTTATACGTAATTTATATAATGCACTAAGTCACCTTCCATGCACAAGTAGATTGTATCCACACAACACATGATCTAAATCCACAACTACTATAGGATGACAATATCGAATCTTCAAAGTGCGATTCGTTACACGCTATAACAATATAATCCAATATTGAAAACATAAACTCATAAATTCATTATAAGTCAAAAGTTATGCTTTAAACATACTATCAATGTCAAATAGATGAGTTCATCAATAATACCATAGAAACGGAATTTAATCTATAAACTAATTAAATTCCCTAAGTTTCAAATCTCAATCAAATGGCCTCCAATTAATAAATGATAAACAATATAGCATGGTCATTACATGCATCACATCAAAACTCGATTAGGCCATAAGAACAATAGAGTGGAATTTAATTAAATCATGATAATCAAATCCCTAACTTCTAAAACAACATTAAATGGTTCCAAATTAACATATGCTAGAACATAAGTCATAGTTATCACAAATATCAAGTTAAACACTTAATTAGGCCAATGGAACCCTTAATTAGATTTTAATTAATCATTTTAATTAAAATCTCTAGATTTTCATACTTGTCCAAATACTCTCAAATTAAAGTATGTTAAACAATATGCCAAGACATAATTTAAAAGTATATCACAAGTCAATTTCATGCAAGGTACGGCCATGGGATTTAATCTTTCACAAAAGATAAATACTAAATAAAATATGCAATTTTTATTCAATCAATACCAATTTAATATATGTTAACAAACATATTAAAACATGATTTTCTAGCATGCTACAATTCAAATCAAAGTTATATATCATCATGAATTTTAAAACTTATACAAAGAAATAAAAATTACCAACTTTCTAAATTTGATACAAGGCATACATATAAGTTGTATAATCATGAAAAACACTCAATACAATACATATAATCCTAAAACATTTCCTACCTCAATTGGAATGAAAATCCCAATTACCACCGAAATGAAATCGCCCTAAATTTTTTGTCTGCAAGATAGATATTTCAGCTTGTTACCTTCAACTTGGGAAATTCATAAAAAATTCAATTCTAATCCAAATTGAATGAATCTCAAGCCCAATGAAAGCTTAAATACTGTAATTTGATAATATCAATTTAGTTTAATAAAATATTTTCTCAATTGAAACAGTTTTGACCCACAACTTTGAAACAAATTCTACCCAGAAAACACATTTTCAGCCTGTAGCTTCAAACTTTGAAAATTCATGAAAAATTCATTTGACATTCAAATTGGGCAAACCTAATTTATTTTGGAAGTAAACATATGAGAGTATAAAACTAAAAATTTAAGCCATGATCCAATGTCAAAAGGTTAGTGAAATAAATTATCTAAAAATATGTTTTCTAGCTGCAATAAAAACATGGACAGCAGATAGTCTTGGATTTTTAAAAAAAAAATTAGAAATGCTCTAAAATCATGAAAAAATTCTGAGTAGTGTAAAATCCATGGGGAAAGTTCCAGTAAAAATTGCAAGGTAATTCAGGCACCACAGCTCCATATAAAAATTTATTTCCGGACCGGATAAGAAAAGATTTAAATTTCCAGCAACTAGCTTGCAACTTCAAAAATTCATAACTAATTCATTTTAAATCCAAATTACATGAAACCAAAACTAAATAGAACCTAATTGATTATATTTTCATGTTATATATTTAATTTGATAAGTTTTTTTTCAAGTTAAAATAGTTTGAGGGCAGAATACAAGTCTTTCTCTTCTATGCATGTAAAACACTCAATAATGACATAAAAATACTTCAAAATAATAGATCAATACCTCACTAGAGAATTGAATCCCTAGATACCAAAGCAAAACTAGGAGTTAGGCTAGATCCTTCAAGGGTTTTGAAGAGGAGGAAGAGGGGAACAAAAAGTATTCCAAGCTTTATGGTCTAAAGTAAGTGGAAGGGCCTCAAAGATCAAGGTCAATGCCTAAAGCTTCAAGCTTCATCCATGGAGCTAGGGTTTTGTGGTGAGGAAGAAAGAGATGAAATGTGAAAATGTATGAGTGGAGGAAATAGAAATCCTCCACTCACTATGTGGTCCTACACTATGGTCAACACACACATCTATGGTTAATTGCACAAAAACCCTCTTTTAAAACCATAATCCCAAAGTGGCCCAAAGATATTTGCAAGACTAAATTGTGAACCTACACTTATCACCAATCCATGGCTCCTTCCTAGGCTTAATCCCACACCTACACTTGTCAACCATCCAAGCCAACAAGTGCACCAATCCTAGGCTAACAAGTGGGTGAATCCTCACCCTTCAAATGTCATCATCCAATGCATCAAAGTGTTTCCACACAAATGTCAACAAGTGGACCAATGAGAGTGTGACACTTGTCACACTTTTCAAAAATTACAAAAAGGTCCTTTTTGAAAATGCCTTCCAAATTTAATTGCAAAATGGTCCCCAAGATGAAAAATAATTACTTTATTTAATTACACTAAAACCCTACAAGTTAAGAAGAATTACACTAAAGTATGCATTAATGCCCCTTTATGAAGGAAGTAAGCAATCAACATGCTTTTCTAGAAAAGTAAAAATACCACTATCATGGAAATCAAATATCATGAATGCATGCAAAATCGGAATCAAATCCGAGCACAAAAGTGAGGTTGTGAAAGGAAAAAGGATAAACGAGAAAAAGACAAAATGTGAATAGTGTTCAGAAAAATAAAATATGGAAATGACACAATCCCCAAAGGAAGTTATCAATCCAAGGAAAAGAGTCTCGGAAATCATTCCAAAGCACTCGAGACGACATCAAGTGATGGAAAACCGAACCCAAAAAGGAAAAGACAACGGAAAAAAATTATTCATGAAAATCCGGGTTATTACAAAAAGGGTTAACTGCGAAACTGCCCCAGAATGAAAATATCTTCCAAAAGATATTTTCTTAAATACCCCTGAAATAAAATATCTTCAAAAGATATTTACGAAAAACACCCGAAGAAATGAAAAAGATTTTGAAGAATTGTACATCCATGCCCCTATGGGCACCAGGAGCAACCAGAGTACCTTCTTGCGAAAGTAAAGATACGTATTTCGAGGAAACCACTCAAGATGAAGGCATGTGAAGTCAAAAACCAACTTCGAGCATGAGAAGTGAGATTGTGCCAACAATGTGACAAGTGGGGAAAAGACATAATAGGGAAAAGGACGAAATAGTGCATAGTGTCTGAAAAGTGAAAATGCAAAATGACTCGGTCCTCAAAGGAAGTTGTCAATTCATATGAAAGAGTCTCAGAAACTAATATCGAGCACTCGAGATGACACTAAGCGATACGAAACAGAGCTCAAAAAAGAAAATTAAAAGAAAAAAATTCATTCGTAAAATTTCAGGAAAAAGAAAAGGGAGGCAAATGACCGGGTCGTTACATATTATATAATATATGTGTATATATATTATTTAAGATAATTATTATTTCTTTTATTTGGTAGTCCTAGTAAGAAAAAGGATTTTGATTTTAATGTGTATAAATATACATATAAGGCTTTAGGGTTAAAAGTTTACACGAATAAGAGAGGTAAAGAGAGAAGAAGAGAAGGTTGACAATGTGGAGGCCGAATCTGAGAAAGAGAATGTCAAAATTGGAAGAGACGATCAAAGCTTGAAGCATCGGTTTCGTTTTGAAACCTTCACGCAAGTTATTTTCTAACTCTGCTCTTAGAACTCATAAGGATTTCACCTTGAGTATTAGTGTTTAGATTAATTTTATTTGATTAAATCAGAATTAAATCAGAGTATTAAAAACATGTTTTATTATTATTTTTATTTTTGGAATTGTTGAATTTTAATTATATATATAGGGTGTATATATTTAAAATCAACTATATGCTTGATCTGTGACCCAAGAGGGTTATTTAGGGTTTATAGAATTTTTGAGAATTTTCTATAATTTTCTAGAATTTTTTGGTATTTTTTATATTTTTAAGAATTTATTATATTTTGTTTTCCTATAATTGTTGGAAAATTATATATAAATATATACTATTTATATAGTATTATATATAAATATATACACACTAGCGTCTGTGAAATCGGCGCCTCAATAGGGAATTGATCCAGTGCAGCGCGACATAGGTAATAATGTGTACACGCAGATCTTGACCCTTGGATGGTGATGAGGGATGGATGATTAAATGTGGTGCGGTGTATGGGATTTTGGTGTTCATGGTTATCTGGATCATAGAAGTGGTCTGGTCAATAAGGAATTGATCTGGTGTAGCGCAGACCATAGAGAGTGGTGCACACTCAGGTCTGGACCGTTGACTTGTTCTGGTTAACAAATAAATTATTCGGTGTGATCGCGCTCATAGTAGCGATTGAGCTCAAACTATTATTTTTTACTATTTTGTTATTCAAAATTTAAACAGTCATAACTCAGTCATCTTAAATCGAAATTGGGTCATTCTTGAGCTCAAATTTAAGGATTTTTCGTCCTCTTTTCAATGGTATCAATTTCATTCTCAGATTTCCATCATACTAAGAGATATTTATATTTTAGTGAGATGGTATTCAAAAATTATTTAAACTGATATGGAGTATTTATAGGAAACCATTTATGACGATATTTAGTAACATTTAATTTGCGTAAATATCATTAATTAATAGTTTAGTGATGGAAGGAGTTATATATATACTTAATTATATATGTGTATATATATGATTTAATTAATTTATGTTTAAGATGGAAGGAAATATATGTATATATATATATATTCATTAATATATATGTATATATGATTTTAAATAATCAAGAATTATTATTGAAGGTATTATATATATATATATATATATATATATATATATATATTGTATAATATATGGGTATATATATACTTGACCCACTTTTTTTTTATCTTTCAGGTTACTAGAGGTCCAAGTCTTAAGGTTGAGGATCCGCAGCTGGGGGACTTATCTATTCTTTCGATTTATTTCAAAGTAGGATATTATTTCTTTATTTTGACATTAGTATTTATTTTTGAAATTCTAAATAGTAACTTTTGGTTAAGGGGTCATTGAGTTACGGGATTCCCGAGTTGTAACCATTAGAGAGTTATTAATGAATTTATTATTTATTAGTTTTCTTCAGCGTATTATTTATTCTTTATTTCATTTTGTTATCTATACTTATTTAAATACTTTAATTATTTTAATATCCCTTAATTTTGTGCGCAGATTTGATCAACCCATGTTCCGAATTATGGGGTATCGCAATAAATGACCCTTGTTACATTCTTCCCTACCCAAACTCGCAACATCCTCGTTGCGGCTCGAGCCACCTTGCCTAATCGGGTGCAGGTAGAGTAACTGCCCTTAATGGATCATTATCATCATCATTAGCCATGTTTGGATTAGAAGATTCTCCTAATTTTTAGAATATTAACACACATATAGATAGATTGACTTTTCATTTTTTTTCCTAGTCACACACACATATCTCTTTTGAGATTTGAACCCCTGACCTCCCTTCGGGAGATAAAAGGCTGATACCGCTAAGCTACTGGCACGTTAGTGACTTTCCATTTCAAACATTTTCCGTTCCTGATCTTTCCCTTGATCAATTTGTAACTTATTTTCTATTAATTTTTCATAAATTACATCTGTTGACCTAAAGGATTTCATCCAAGGACAATCTAGTTGTTTTGATGATAACAAACCATTAATGGTGTTTAAGGACTAATGTTTACATTGAGTGTTATATAGATTATTCACATTCAAATAATGACCCCAATGAAGCTATAAAGATCATTCCAAGTATTCCATTATTCAAGATCACATTAATGAAAAAAATGGATACAAAGAAGACTTGAAGTTGCAAGGAACCAAATGTAAAGTCCATCCAAAGATAGCTTGGACTACAATGAGCAAGAAAGCAACTCAAAGAAAGGAAGAAAGCGAGTCCACCTGAAAGCCTACACGATCATGGACAAAGCGTGAAGAAAGGGGTAGATATGATGGTGAGTGTTTAGGATTTAATGTCAAAGTATTTATGAATCCATTTGAAACTCATCTCTATAGGACCATGCATATCATATCATCATTCGTATTCTCCTATATCCATTAGCAATTGACTATGCACTTCATTTATATATAATTGACATATGGAGTCTTTGCTAAAGAGTGAGTTAGTTCAAGTTTGCATAAACTTTGAAAGAACTCATCACTTGTGCTAGAAATGCTAAGACCATGCACATCCATCATAAAATTCATATTGGTCAACCATTAAGGCATAAGAAGACTTTATTACCATGAGTTGGTAACAAACATTCGGACCCCAGAATGCATGTCATGAAAAATTGTGTTTTTGGCTAAGTGTGAAAAATGGATTTTTGAAATAATGATTATTTCAAAATAATTTTTCCCGGTAATAACTTTTTATACTTCAACTAGCCTAAACTGATTTTATCAAAAAATTTAACCAAGTCTACATTGGTCTACGTAAGGATTCATTTTTACCAAATCTGTCAGAAATTCAAATTTGTACTAAAACTGAATTTCTACATTTTGATTTAGTTGGATTTCAATTTTTTAATATTTTTTATTGAATCCAAATGGAGGGTACTTCCTTGTTTACATTGTAAACTTAAAGTAAATGGACATATAAATACTGTGTGCAAATGTCCTGTACTGAAAGTCCTATGCTTAAGCTGTCATCTGTCAAACTATCAATGCACTAGGTTTTACGTTGACCAGTTCTAGCTTCATGTCGACCGGTATCTAGGCAGTACTGAAATTTTAGGAACATATCATTTACGTCTACTGGTTTGATGCATACGTCGACTGGTTTGATGCATACGTCGACCGGTATCTAGGCAGTACTGAAATTTCAGGAACATAACATACGTCAACTGGTTTGGAGCATACATCAACCGGTTCATGCAAAGACGTTGACCGGTTTATGCCATACGTCGACCGGTTCCTGTCGAATCTGCAGATTTTAAAGTGCAACTGCTCTTTTCTCCTCGACCTTTGTGCATTTAACTCGTAACAGCTATATTAAGCTTGCAAACTCTATAAATAGAGTGGGGAATGTCTAAATAAAAAAGAGACATAATTTGAAAGGCTTTATATTGTATTAAAGAGAGCTTTTGTTCTCAAATCTTCTCTTCATCTCTCTCATTCACTCATATTCAAATATTGAGAGATTTAATTAAGCACTCAAAGGGCTTGTGCTCTTGCTTTAATCTTCATAGAGTTTTTGTTCTATTATACACTTAAGAGATTATAAGAGTTTACATTCTTCACTTATATCATCTCCTCTCATTCATTTCATTCATAGAGTTTGAGCTTCATTTATATTCATCAATACTCTAGTTGTGAGTTGAAAATTGTACTACTATCTTTGAGAGATCTATTGTACTTCATTGTTTTTGCTACTATCTATTGTAAAGGTTGGATTAACCCACCGGGTTGGTGTGACCCAAAGGAAGACTAAGAGAATGTTGTTCTTTTAGCAAGGAAAAGAAACAAAGTCTTGCTTCATGTAAAGGTTTGCTCTCCACCCGTAAGGAGAAGCCATAGTGGATTGGGAAGTCTCAAGAGGAGTCTTGAGCCGAGGAGTAGGAATTTCCGAACCTCGCTAAAATCACCGAGTCAATATTCACAATTTCTCTTCCTTTATCTCTCTTATAATTGTGCTATTTAATTACTTATTTCATATCTTTATAATTGCACAATTGTGTTAAGTACTTTGCTTAAAATTGTTTTTCTATATTGCGAAAATTATCCATTATTTGTCATTGACTCTATTCACCCCCTCCCCCCTCTAGAGTCAATTCTTGGGCAACAATTGGTATCAGAGCCTAAATTATATTAAAGGATTTAACCATCTTAGAGTACGATCATGGCGAACAATAGTAGTATCACACACTTAGAAGGTTATCCCATTGATAAACCTCCTTGTTTTGATAGAAATGATTATATCTATTAGAAAATTAAAATGAGGGCATTTTTAAAAAGTATTGGTATTGATGTGTGGAAAGTTATAGAAAATGGTGGTCATATCCCAACCAAATTTTTTGAAGGAAATAAAATTCTTAAATCGAAAGGGGAATGGGATGAAAATGATCATAGATTAATACAATGTAATACTTTAGCCATATGTCTTCTTTATTGTGCATTAAGCAAAAGTGAGTTTAATAAAATTATCTTTTGTAGAACGGCTAAAGAAATTTGGGACTTGCTTGAATTAGCATCTATTGAATCAAGTCATGATAAGGAATCAAATATAAATGAACCCTCTAGCATAAATGAGATGCATTATAATTTTACTAACATTACTAATCATTTTAATGTTATTGATAGAACTAACTCTTCCACTTATAGTGAAGAAAGTGATGCAATGCAAGCTAAGAGTATAGACCTCCAAGCTTTTAGCAAAGAAGCAAGTAACATCAAAGAGGTGGTCAATCTTTGTCTCATGGCCGACGAAGATGAGGTAAATTCTACCCATGATGATTTTGATGTAAATATTTCCTATAATGAGTTAGTTGATGAGCACAATGAATTAGTTGATGCGTTTAAAGAGTTATAAGGTGTGCTAGAAAATATGCTTGTGAAATGTGCTTCCTTTAAAAAGGAAAACCATGATCTCATTCAAAGATATGAAAAGTTCAAATACAAAATGACTCTTTGAAAAAGGAAAATCATTACCTTATGCAAAAATTAGAAAGATTCAAATTGAAAATGAGTCATTGAAAAATTAAATGAAATATGTATTCTCTAAAGAGTCTTCATCAATTGATCTTATTTCCGAAAATGAGTCTTTAAAGAAAATCATTGATGATTAAAATGACATTTTAGCAAAGTTTACTAAAGAAAAAGAGAATTTGAGTATTATGCTTGGTAATCAAAGAAGTGTTTTCTTAAAAAATGAGATAGGATATGATCCTCATATTAAAGATGAATGCTTGTTTAGAAGAAGAAAGCCTTTGTATGATCACTTTGTCAAGAGTGGTACCCAATTCTTTAAATGCGATTATTGTAAAAGATTAGGACATAAGATTCATGATTGTCCATTTAGAAAGAAGTTGAGGTCAAAAGAGATTTGGGTTCCAAAAGGAACTTATGTTCCATTGCCTAACTCCCATGGACCCAAGAAAATTTGGGTACTAAAACAAGATTTTCTAAGTTTTCCTTGTAGGGTTGCTTGATGGCATCCTATTTATTCAAGGATTATAAAGGATGCATCACACCTTGGAAAAACTCTAAGGGCAAGGTAATCGGTAAATGCTAAAGGATATTTTCATGCTCAAAATTGCTTGACTATATTCTTCCATGATATGTTGAAATCATCTATGAGCATCAAAAATGAAAATGTACTCTTATGCCAATGATCATTATATATGAAGAATCCCTAAAATGAGAATTATACTAGACCATTGAAGATGATATACATTGTAGATTTTTTATCTTCTTGGTACAATTACTCATTGTTTATGCAATTTGTTTAAATGCATGCCTTTATTGATTATAAAATAATTCTTCATGTATTACATTACTTGAAATTGCATTTGAAGATTTTCTCTTGAATTAGAAGAAAATCGTTCTAAAAAGTGTAAGTCTTGAGAAGGAATTTACTTTCCATTCAACTAACATTCTTTGAAAATGAAATTTATTTTTGGAAAGGAAAGCTCTTCCTTAATTATTGAATCTTTCAAGGATTTAAAAAATGGGGCACCTAATTCATTTTTGCCCACCTTGAAAAATCTCATTGTTATTTCTTGAATTTGACCATGGATAATGCACATGGAATTACATTATGATCCATATATAAAATTATGCTTTCCACTTAACTCTTATTCATTTCATATGGATCCATTAAATTGAATGTAATCACAAGCTTATCTATTCCTTAAATTGTCAAATGCATTAACATGCTAGATCTACTAAAATTGCAAATTTAAATTTTAAGCATGTTAATTAAAGTGAGTACCACATGTAATGACCCAATCTTTTTCCTCCTTTTTCATTTTCGGTGATTTTCTTTTTTCGTCTTTTTCCTATTTTGTCTTTTCCTTTTTTCGTCTTTTACCCGTTTATTGGTTTTCCTTGCGTAACCTCACTTGTTGTGCTCGGATTTGATTTCGGTTTTGCATGCATTCATGGTATTTGATTTCCATGACATCGGTATTTTTACTTTTCTTGAAAAGCATGCTAGATTAGTACTTTTCTTGTAAAGGGCATGAATGCATACTTTAGTGTAATTATTTATAACTTTTGGGGTTTTAGTGTAATTATGTAAAATAATTATTTTTCGTTTTAGGGACCTTTTTGCAATTTATTTTGGAAGATATTTTGAAAAATGACCATTTTGCAATTTTTGGAAAGTGTGACAAGTGTCACACTCTCAAGGAGCCATTTGTTGGCATTTAGGTGAAGAGACTTGGCACCATGACTTCTTAACATTTGGTGGGTGGAGATTCATCCATGTGTTGGCCTTAGATTGGTGTACATGTAGCCATTGATTTGTGACAAGTGTAGGCTTAGGATTAAGCCTAGGATGGAGCATTGGATTAGTGACAAGTGTAAGCTCAAGATTTAGTCTTGCATGTGTGTGTGAGAGAGGTAGTGTAAGAGCATATAGTGAGTAGAGGTTCTCTAGACACTCCACTCACCATTTTCACCTTCTCGTTCATCTTTTACACTTGTTCTTCATAACCCTAGCAAAGATTTCATTAGAGAAAGCTTAGTAAAGAGCTTTGACTTCACTTTTGGCACTCTTCCACTCACCCTAAACTTTTGACCTTAGGAGAGAAAAGATTCCTTTCACTCTCCTCTTCAAGAATCCTAACCTTGTTTTCCATTTTGTGCTTGGTAGCTTGGATTATAGAGATTCAATTCTCTATTGAGGTAGGGGTGGTAGTATGTTTATATTCTAAGTGTTTTATAGTCCTTGTGGTTTAATATATATTGTGTACATGCTTTTGATATGATAGTGTTGCATATTATAGGAAACCCTCACTTCTTGACTTAGGGTTTATTGATTTAAGCATGTATGATATGTGTAAACCATGTGTAGAAGGATTATATATTTTAGTAGATGCTAAATTCTAGTAAATTCACATGTGGTAGTAATATAGAATTCTAGTAGAATTATTAGTGTTATATGCAATTCTTATTGACTTGAATTACTGTATTTTTGTGATAATAATTCTATGTTCTTGTGAATTACAAATTGTGATTAATTTATGAGCCTATTACTAAATGTTGATAATTAGTATATAGAGCTTGTTATTGAGGCATGACTTGAATTGATAAATTTGTGATATTGTATTGTGCATAATATCATGATACGAATTTGTCATTTGGCATGCCATTCTAGATTTGAAACCCTAAAACATGGTTTGTATGGATTTAAAATACTTGTGCATGGAAGGTGGTTTGTATGCCTTATTATATATATAGAAGTTTTGAACTTAATATATATTTTGGAATGTCTTGGGACATTGTTACATGTGACATGGCTAAAGTTCGGCTTTAGTGCGGGAGGTATGAGTTCTCCCCAATTGAGATAGTGCGCACTAGGGTGGTCTTCCTAGCGGGTTAATGCCCGGAATAACCGTATTGATATTGGTTAAGTCCGAGACGTGATGTCCAAGTCTTCCATTACTTGTTTTCGCATTAAATTTCAAGTTGACAACCAATGCTTAATTGTAGCTTGAAATTCTTGTTATTGGCGAATTGATGTTGTTAAGTACATTGATATTGATTTGTATTGCTAAAGAATCATTCAAGTTAGATTAAGATGATCCCTTAGCACACCTTGAACATAGACGTTAAGTGGAATGCTCCCTTGTATTCGTCTATATTGATCTTGCAATGATATTGAAACTTTACGGTATACGCATATGCTTCTCCTACGAGTAACTTGATTACTCACCCTAGTGGTTTGGGTTGTTTTTCAGGTAAAGAAACTATGTTCATGGATGCTCATCATCCTTAAAGGCTTTTGAGCTTGTTGAAGCATTTTTGTATATTAACATGCAAGTGTTTAGCATGCTTAACTTTTGAAGTTATATTTTGTATACCATGTATGTATGGTACTTTTGAAGATTACGTAATTTCCTTGATGTGTAAAGATGTTAAGTAATCACTTTTGACATTTTAAGCATGTATGTAATGAGGCCAAAGGCCAAGCATGTCTACTTTTGTACTTAGACACTTTTGGTAACAAAGTTTTGCTTCAAATGTCTTTTAATCAAACTTTGAGGTTTGAGAGGTCAAAATCTTATAAATGATGTGTATGGGGCCATGGGCCATTGTTTTATATTCATTTACTGATATTAAAGTTGTTGACATGTTCACATTCACTAAACTCATTGAAAATCAGTTTTGCACATCCATTTTGAACCATTTCATGAAGGGATTCAAGGTAGAAGTTGGACCTTAGCACCTTAGGCTGTTAGCAGGTTCATCAGCAGCTTTTTGTGGTGTTTCGGTCTACCGAAACTCTATTTCGATCGACCGATGGCAAATGGAATTGCTAATGAACAGTATACATCACATTCCAGTAGCCTTTTCTACTGTTTAGGACCATATCGGTCGACCGAAACAAGCAGGCACTTTCCTTCTTGTTTTTAGCTCTCAGCACTTTCATTACCGAAACAAGCAGGCACTTTCCTTCTTGTTTTCAGCTCTCAGCACTTTCATTTTGGTCATCCGAAAGTCCATTTCGGTCAACCGAAAATAGCTAGAACCCGAGCCTAGCTTCTGTTGAGTTGCAGCACTAATCATCCGACTTCAATGGCTCATAACTTCTTTGTTTCTAATCCAAATGGGGTGATTCTTGAGCCTAAACTCAAGGATTTTGAGTCAGCTTTCCAATGGTACCAATACCATTCTTAGATTCTAAACACAGTGGGAGTTATGTATGTTTTAGTGAAGCAGTGTCAGTTTTCGCTCAACCGGGATGGGGCATTTTGTGGGATTCTTAGCCAAAGTCTATGGAACCTCTTAGAATGTTTCAAAATGAATAGATTAGGTTGTATTAACCTTGTTTGACTTTTTTAGAGTCAAGCTTCTCCTTTTAATTGTGAATTGACCTTTTTAACCATTGGATAACGAATTTTGTCATTTTTGACCCTTGTTTCCGTCTTTATTCTCTTTGAGCTTTGTGAACTCATGGAGGGTCACATTTATGTCTTAGGAGTGACTCTTACCTCTTAAGATTTTGGTTTACCTTTTGCTTCCGCATTTCGGATCCGTTATCGGATCAACTTTCAGTTCATCACTAACGCACAGGGTTGAAAAACTTGGGCCGTCACACCACATTTGTGCATTTTATTAAGTTCCAAAAGGAGCCTTATCATTTTGTGCTAACTCACAAGGACCCTAAAAGAATGGGGTACCAAAGAATTTCACTTGAGCATATTTGTAGGTTAAAGACCTCTTCGATCAAGAACAAGTGAATTAAAATATGGATGGTTTAAGCATATAAGGAGAAATTAAACCAAGATTTCTTCTATCTCACAAAAGGATGAAGAATGCACTACATTGAGAAACCGTGCCAAAGCTAATGGAATTATTTACTTCGGTAAATATCCTATTCTTCATCTCAAATGTGCTTTTAATTGATAAGCTTAAATGTGACTTAATTGTGCTATGTGATAAGGACTATATTATCATTTCTATATCTAGTCATGGCATAATTAATATGGATGGTGATCTTAACCTGAATGCTACTTGTTGCAAAAAATGTCTAAGGTATAGATTTTAATAATCTATATGAAAGTAGTTTGTTAAGACTCATTGTTAATCCTTAAAGCTACTTCATTTAAAGTTATTCAAATCTATTAAAGTAGTATGTCTTGGATTATGCGACTTGAACATGCTAGCATAAATTTATTGTCAACCAAGACTAAATTTGTAAAAGATATTGCAATTACATGCCATTAAAGAAAGTCACTTAAAGATTTTTAAAGCTACTTCATTTGGATTTATTTAAAGTAGCCATGTCTAGAAAGTCATTTATGTGCCTTTGTGTTTTTAAATGTTTCATTTACATTCTTTTGGCATCATTTGCACATAAAATATGATTAATTTGAACTAGAAAATGTTAGTTCAAATTTGGATAGGAAGAAATCTCCATGGAAGAGCCATCTCATGAAAATGAAGAATGAGAATTTATGATACCTTCCTAAAAATTGAAGAATTGTTCACTACCATCCAATTGATCATTCATTGGTGAACACTCTATTGTGTAAATTAGAGGAATTAATTCTTTCTTAATAGTTGATATACTTTTAACTATATTCCTTTACTGTGTAATCTCTTCATGATAAGTATCTTGAGGTATCATTTATAACTAAGCTAGACTATTCCCAAAGGTTACACCAAAAAGAATAAATTGAATACATGTCTTTGTGCAAATATGACTTTCAATTGAAGTAATAAAAATGTTACATGTTTTTGTATAAAATGATTTTTATTTGACTTCATTTTTAAAAGCTATGAAGAAAAATCACCCAGAATTGAAATGCATAAAATTTTGAACTATATGTTTAAAATTATCTTTCACCTTATGTGATTAAAATAAGCTCCTAGAGCTCTCTTTGAAAGGCTTAGTGATTTTCTCAAGATTGATGGTTTTTGACTAAATTGATATATATGTGTTTTCAAAACCATTCATGAAAATATGTTGATTGATCATATATACTATCATTGGATCAACATTTATGATTTGTGTAAAGAAGCTTACCTCTAACATGCAAAATAAATTGAAATTAGCATAATGAGTAAACATGATTTCTTCTAGAGTTTAAACTCCTCAAATGTCATGAACTTAAATTTCATATATCTATTTGACTCTTTAGTCTTGGGAATATGACATTCAAAGGATACTATATTCTAGCTTAGATGACTAATGTGATATCACAAGTGCTATACTATTTTGATATATCCATTTTTTGGCACTTTAGAACTTCATGTAATGTTTTTGCATCACTTCTTAAAGAATGCATCTAGAAGAGATAGTTAGCTCATCCACATGAAAATTCATATTGCCAATCTCTCACCACATCTCTTAAAGAAGTTATTTTGGTGTCAAGACCTCATTTTTGATGATTTTAGCCATACTTGCTCCTATGTGTTATAATTACATCTCTTTATTGGCTTATATACTTTTGGGAAACCCATGATTTTCAAATAATACATCTTATCATTTCCATTAATGAATTAAGGGTTTTTAAGTATAACTTGCTTTATGATATATCTTAAGCATACTTTACCTATCATTGCGTTATTGTTCCATTAGTTGAATAATCATTGAATAATATATGATGTAAATGGAAGCATGTTGTAGGGGGAGATTATTAGTAATCCCTTGTGAAGGAATATTGCATGATTTGCTTAGCTTAATTGACTTATCTTGTATATTGTCAAAACATGCCTTAAAATGACTTTTTGGTCATTATATTCCATTCTTATGAGCTTTCATAACTTTGAAAATTTTTCCCTCTTTATTGAATACATCAAATGGGAAAAATATATTTTAGGATTGAAGCACACTTAACTTCCTAGCTTTGCCTCTACAAAGGTTTTTGCCTTTTGGCTTACTCTAATCCTTGCTTCATTTTTATTTTTGTTACGAACTATTATGTATACTTTTGTATACTTTTGCTTAATTGAGTATATATTCCATCTTGGGTTTATGCTTTATGTATACTTTTGTATATGCCATGAACCTTAATGATGTGTCGAACTCATGCTTTCATTGCTTCACTATACTAAATGCTAAGTGCTTAATGAAGTTGTTTAGACCTCCCACCTTTTTTAGATGCCAAAAGGGGAGAGATATGTGATGTGTTAAATGATCTTAAATGCATCTTTACGTCTAAAATGATTTATGATATATCAAGCATGTAGTTTTATAACATTATGTTTATTGAATGCACTTTGATAGGGGGAGCATTTTTCAAATGCTACTCCATTTGCTTATGAACACATCAATGTTTTGTCATCATCAAAAAGGGGGAGATTGTTGACCTTAAGGATTTCATCAAAGGACAATCTAGTTGTTTTGATGATAACAAACCATTAATGGTATTTAAGGACTAATATTTACAATGAGTGTTATATAGATTATTCACATTCAAAGAATGACCTCAATGAAGCTATAAAGATCATTTCAAGTATTCTATTATTCAAGATCACATCAATGAAAGAAATGGATACAAAGAAGACTTGAAGTTGTAAGGAACCAAATGTAAAGTCCATCCAAAGATAGCTTGGACTACAACGAGCAAGAAAGCAATTCAAAGAAAGGAAGAAAGCGAGTCCACCTGAAAGCCTACACGATCATAGACAAAGCGTGAAGAAAGGGGTAGATAGGGTGGCAAGTGTTTAGGATTCAATGTCAAAGTATTTATGAATCCATTTGAAACTTATCTCTATAGCACCATGCATATCATATCATCATTCGTATGCTCCTATATCCATTAGTAATTGACTATGTACTTCATTCATATACAATTGACATATGGAGTCTTTGCTAAAAAGTGAGTTAGTTCAAGCTTGCATAAGCTTTGAAAGAACTCATCACTTATGCTAGAAATGTTAAGACTATGCATATCAATCATAAAATTCATATTGGTCAACAATTAAGGCATGAGAAGCCTTTATTACCATGAGTTGGTAACGGACATTAGGACCCCAGAATACGCGTCATGAAAAACTGTGTTTTTTGGCTAAGTGTGAAAAATGAATTTTTGAAATAATGATTATTTCAAAATAATTTTTCCCGGTAATAACTCTTTATACTTCAACTAGCCTAAACTGATTGTATCAGAATTTTTGACCAAGTCTACATTGGTCTACATAAGGATTCATTTTTACCAAAACTGTCGGAAATCCAAATTTGTACTAAAACTGAATTTCTACATTTTGATTTAGTTGGATTTCAATTTTTTAGTATTTTTCATTGAATCCAAATGGAGGGTACTCCCTTATTTGCATTGTAAACTTAAAGTAAATGGAGACATTTACTTAAATATTTTCAATGGAAATAAGTTGTGTGTAGATATCCTGTACTGAAAGTCCTATACATAAGCTGTCATCTGTCAAAACTATCAATGCACTAGGTTTTACGTCGACCGATTCTAGCTTCATGTCGACCGGTATCTAGGCAGTACTAAAATTTCAGGAACATATCATTTACGTTTACTGGTTTGATGCATACGTCGACCGGTATCCAAGTAGTACTGAAATTTCAGGAACATAACATACGTCAACCGGTTTGGAGCATCATCAACCTGTTCATGCAAAGACGTCGACCGGTTTATGCCATACGTCGACTGGTTCCTGTCGAATCTGCAGATTTCAAAATGCAACGGCTCTTTTCTCCTCGACTTTTGTGCATTTAACTCCTAACAGCTATATTGAGCTTGCAAACTCTAAAAATAAAGTGGGGAAAGTCTAAATAAAAGAGAGACATCATTTGAGAGGCTTCATATTGCATTAAAGAGAGCTTTTGTTCTCAAATATTCTCTTTATCTCTCTCATTCACTCATATTCAAATCTTGGGAGATTTAATTAAGCACTCAGAGGGCTTGTGCTCTTGCTTTAATCTTCACAAAGTTTTTGCTCTATTATACACTTGAGAGATTATAAGAGCTTACATTCTTCACTTATATCATCTCCTCTCATTTATTTCATTCATAGAGTTTAAGCTTCATTTATATTCATCAATACTCTAGTTGTGAGTTGAAAATTGTACTACTATCTTTGAGAGATCTGTTGTACTTCATTGTTCTTACTACTATCTATTGTAAGGGTTGGATTGACCCACCGGGTTGGTGTGACCCAAAGGAAGACTAAGAGAATGTTGTTCTCTTAGCAAAGAAAAGAAGCAAAGTCTTGCTTCATTTAAAGGTTTGCTCTCCACCCGTAAGGAGAAGCCATAATGGATTGGGAAGTCTCAAAAGGAGTCTTAAGCCGAGGAGTAGGAGTTTCCGAACCTCGCTAAAATCACCGAGTCAATGTTTGCAATTTCTCTTCCCTTATCTCTTTTATAATTGTGCTATTTAATTGCTTATTTTATATCTTTATAATTGCACAATTGTGTTAAGTACTTTGCTTTAAATTGTTTTTCTATATTGCAAAAATTATCCATTGTTTGTCATTGACTCTATTCACCCCCCCCCCCCCCCCTCTAGAGTCAGTTCTTAAGCAACAACATCAACTAGACATTAATATGAAATGGTTTCTCACTGGACTAGTAATGCAGGCCGTGCATACCAAGCCTAAAATAAAGATAAACCCATGGGGAAGGGGAGAACACGAGTGTAAAGGAAAAGGGTTGTGGGTGTCACTTATCAAATGTTGATGTGTCACTTATCAAATCCTGATGTGGCATGTTGACAAGTCATTACAGCCATAACCAAGGCCTAGTGGCGAGTTGATCGAAAAGTCAAAAGCGTCGAGGAATCAACCCTCGAGCACCCCAAGCCTTGGTATCACACTAGGTCCACCAAGCCTTGAGGGACCACCCTCAAGCACCCCAAGCCCTGGTATCACATTAGGCCCACCAAGCCTCGAGAAACCAACCCTCGAGCACCCCAAGCCCTGGTATCACACCAGGCTCACCAAGCCTCGAGGGACCGACCTTCTAGCACCCTAAGCCCTGGTATCACACCAGGCCCACCAAACCTCGAGGGACCAACCTTCAAGCACCCCAAGCCCTAGTGTCACACCAGGCTTACCAAGCCTCGAGGGACCAACCCTCGAGCACACCAAGCCTTGGTATCACACCAGGCCCACCAAGCCTCAAGGGACCAACGCTCAAGCACCCCAAGCCTTGGTATCACACTAGGCTCACCAAGCCTCGAGGAACCAACCTTCGAGCACCCCAAGCCCTGGTACTACACTAAGCCCACCAAGCCTCGAAGGACCAACCCTTGAGCACCCCAAGCCCTAGTACCACATTAGGCTCATAACACACCGAAAGATTGGAGCCCAAGAGAGCTCGCCATCAGAACACCATATGTCCATACAAGGCACGAAATGAAGGTAGGACTTTCGCAGCTGTAAGGGATCTAAATTTGGGAAACTTAGGAGGATCTTGGATTGGTGGATGAGAAGTCAAGAAGTGCCTTCGCTCTTAGCAAGACCCAATTAACAAGATGATGTGATTATACACATTATGACAGCAAACCTTAAAATCACATTTAATGTTGTGTTAGGCTCGATCAATCGGCACCCAAACAACATTTAATGCCCCAATTGGGGGAGAAGCAACATAGCAACATAATGCAAGGCTCGATGAGGGGATTGGACTCCTCAGGCTCCTAGACCCTCTGGACTACCCGTGTGATTCTAATTAGGAGCCATACATGTGAGAAACCATGTATGAAAGAGACCATTGGTTAATGACCAATGGAATCCGAGCCTATAAATAGCACTATCCCATGAAGGAATAGATAACCAGAAAAGGGAGCTATCACAAGAAACTGTATACTTGCTAGCACCATTTCAATCTTGACGATTGGTCTTCTTTTCCTTCTCCTTAACCAAGCATCTTCTCTGTTTCCTTCATAGTTGTACCTTTGATATTACTACTGTCTACTTGTTTATTGCTTTGATAAAAAAGAAACCCTACAAGGGTTAAGATAAAAAGAGGAAAAGGTGGATGAGTGAGAGAAGGGGAGGGGTAAGAAGCAACTTTTTGTACCTAGTGGTAATTTTTTTTTTTTTTGCTTTGACTTGAACATTAAGAAAGGAGGTGCCACAACCCTAATGGTAAACTATTAATAGCGAAAATGTTAATTTGAGTTCCATGACAATCCCTTTACAATTACCATATTCGACCTGCATCTTTCATGCATTGTGTCATTTAAATAATAAAAAAAAAAACTAAGATCATAAATAACTGATCATTATATATAAAGAATAAATTTGACATATATATATATATATATATATATATATATATATATTCAACTTGTCAAACCACATATTTTTTTCCTTGTCAAAATGGTGAAACCACACTTGGAACCTTCATTTTTTCAATACCTATATATACATCTTGATCATTCCGGTAATTATGTATTACACCTTCAGCTTCTAGTGGGGTAATCCTTACAACTGTTTCCTGTAGCGGCTGGGTTGGTGGTTGTGATGAGGTAGCCTGAGTACACTCGCTGATCTTTTGACAAGTCTGAATGAGGTAGTCCCTGCAGATAGGGCAGGAGGAATGTGAACTGAGCCACTCATCGATGCAGCAGACGTGAAACCCATGGTTGCACTTGGGAAGAACTCGTAAACACTCCCCTTCTTTGAACTCGGATAGGCATATGACACACTCGGTGCCCAAGCCAGGCTGATCCAAACCATCTGAATAAGTCACTGTTGGGAAAGTATGGAGGACCTTTTTCTTGATCCCTGTGTTGGCTAACCGGTTGTTCCTGATTTCCGAGAGTACTGAACCGGTGCACCTTAATGAACATTTAAGGACTGAACACATCCCCATTGTGCATATTACAGCACAACAGAGGACAGAGATTACGATTACAGTATCTCCGGTGTAAAATTCTGAGGTGTCGTGGCTCGGTCCGGTGGCTGGAGGAGTTGCGGTAGCCGGTGATGGGGAAGGAGGGATGTTTAGTAGCAATCTTCTTGAGTAGAAGTCTCCTACAAAATCTTGAAAGAGCAGAGTAGAAGAGGAAGAAGTTAAGGCAGACATGTTCGCACCTTTAGTTGATATAACTCCGGCTGTGCGCGCGCGCACACATATATATATATAGTGGGAAAAGTTAAAAGAAGGTTGATTTTTCTTTTCTTGTTTTCATATTGGCACGTTTGGCTATGTGCTGTTCAAATTTTGATGAGACAGCATTGAGCCTACTAGTGATACTCTTGTGGGACCACCATGGTTGTATATCCTGTAATATACCTACACGCACTTGTTTAATTTTTGCACGCACGAGTATGTGTATACTTTCATGGCTCTAAACCACCTCTGCTTCATGTATGGTTTAATTTAATAAGGTTAATTGATTTGAATCTATTACTTAGTAGATCCACATAATATGATGAATCCCAATATAATATCTATAGAATAGAGATAGGCTAGCTTAAAGATATACATAAAAAAAATAAAATATTAAAAAAAAATAAAAAAAAAAAAGGTTAAAGATATACATGCTTTTGTTTTTGGTTCAAATTGCAAGTACCAAATCTAGGAAACTTAGAGAGCAAAAAAAATAATAAATAAATAAATAAAATAAATCTAGGAAACTTATCTCTTTTGGGCTGGACTACACTAAGTGATTTTATTGGTATGTGGACCCACATCGAAAAATAGAAGGTTGAAAATGGGGTGGACTCGTTTGTTTATGGGAGACTAATTAACCAACGTGATGAATGTGCTATTCTCTTATTAATGGAACTACTTAAGCCTATGTGACTGAAGTTTAGTGTAAATTAAGTGAAAGTGAAGTTAATTATGAATTAAGTGAAGACCAATTCGTTTTAAACAATAGATATATTTCACATCCAACACCCACTCACCCACTCATCCAGCACTTCCCTAACCGGATACACATGTACATATTCCAAGTTGAATTAGTTGGTGAATAATTTAGTCCACGAGATTTCAAGGATTGGAATGGACAAGATTCAGTTCAGATTCGGTATAAATAAATAACATCTAATTTTTTATTTAATTCGTACATAAATTTCTTCTACACCAATGATCAAATGAACAACTCTGTGTACGAAAATATTCACTTGTTCTTGATGTGCAAAAAAACTTATGTACACTTTATGTATTAATCGTTAAATTTCATTGAACAATTTAAAAAGTAGTTTATCTTTTTATATTAACAATTAATTAGTACATAAATTTCTTACATATTTAGTGAATAATAGGTAAACAATGCTGTATATATATATATATAGTCTAACTCTTTGGATCCTCCATGAATGCAGCCTTAGATGTTATGCTTCAAATCTAGTATCCAATTTCACGATGGTGTGAGCTAGACACTGCCTTTTCTTCAAATCTAGTATCTACTATTCAAATAACAGCAATGTTATCCAAGTGTGGATTTTATTATACATTATTTCTTATTTTCCTATCAGTGGAGAGCACTTGCATTAATACAACTTTCGATTGGAGGCTACTTTTTTCAAAAAGGAATATATTTCACTAACAGATCTACCTGGATTGTTTTGGCTGTAAATAACTAAGTGTTGATACACTAGCTATAACATTTCAATTTTAGTACTCTTTTTTTTTTTCAATTGGGGTTTGCACCTAATTGGAATTTTTATGGATCTCCGTGTTTCATTTTCTCTCTCTAATACACTTCGGAACTTCTGCACTTCACATCTACTGGAGTTAGCATGTCTACTTAAATTTTCACATTAAGCAATATTGTGATATGGGTGCTCAAAGGATGAGTACACGCTCTCAATTGTTAAACTCACGCTCTCAATTATTAGATTTACATGGTTACACTTTTTAATTTAATGATTTAGGACATGTAAGATTGCAAGAGTATATGCACTATATTAAAAGGTTTTTAATACAATGGTATAATTTTTTTGCCCTCAAAAAAATTAAAAAGAGTTTGAATCCAAAAGTGAATAAAAAGATACGTGTTTGTTTTATCATTCGAAAGAAATAAATAAATAAAATAGCATATACATTTTTAAAAGTGTTTTTAATTAATATTTTAAAGGATTGCGACTGTCTCAAGAATGTCAATGGGTGAATCCTCCCTTCCGTAAAGGGAAACAAAAAGAAAAAGAAAAACGAGCAATCAATATATTAAAGAGAAACTAATCATACGTTCATTATCATTTTTTACTTATACTCCTCATGCACCAAATCTAACACGGCATCTTTTTTGTTTTAAAATATAATTACACTGGACTATCTTTTATGCTTTCATTACTGTGTGGGGTCTTAACTTTTCCAACCACTGGAATGGCCTTTTTTTGGTGATGGTCCATGAACGTATGGGTTTGAATTCTTTAAGGGTTCATTTAATTTATTAATGCATCTCTACTTTTCTTACTCTATTATTTTTAATGGCTTTCTTATCCCTTTTTTTTTTTTCAACCTACCGAGGTTTGAGATAAGGTGATTATCTCTTGTCTTTCTTGTTTATTTTGTGTGCAGATGCCGTCTCCCAAGTTATATTGAGAGCAATGCAATACTCGAGGTGTAAAGATTTGTCGCGATGCGCCCCGTGCTAGGATACTGGGTGACGAGTCCCTTTCTATATGATAGAAAATTAACTTTGTAACGTGAGAGGTCGCTACGCTTATGAAGCCTTAAAAGTCAAATTTACATTTATAAACCACTACTACAACTAATGAAGTATAGTGAGTAGGGATCGTCCGTAGAGATTATACGTATTGAAATTAACTTCGACTCTAGCGTATCAAAAAATTGCAAATGAGGGTTGGGTTGGTTGATTACTCTATAAAATAATTAAATTAAAATACAATTAAAGTAAACTAGTGAGAGATAGGGATTTAAGAGATATGAAGAGATGTTTTAGGGTGTTGGAATCACCACTAAGCTCATGTAATTAACCACTTGCTTTCCATTAATGGGGAATACATTGTTTTAATCTAGATGTGACCACAAACATAAACACAATTTGCATGTGAAAGTATGAACTATCTAATGCAAGTGTGAATTATCTACCTAACCAATAAGTAAACTAAGTGCAGAACAACCCACCAATATAAAGGTATTATCCACCAATATAATAAGTGTAAAGTATCAAACCAAGCAAAGATTGTCTACCTACCTACAAACATGAAATAAATTGTAGAACAACCCATCAAGTGTAAGCATAATCCATCAAATTAGTTTACAAACCCATTCAATAAAAACCATACTTAGCCATCACTAAATCTTTAATTAATCACATATATACATATAACCAATATAGAGAATCTAATGTAGAGATCAATTCCCAAATAATCACAAATAAGACAACATGTAATTAAAATAGAGAATCACAAAGAAGAATTAAATCAACAATCACTAGGCTAACCACTAATCACAACAATATATATATATATATATATATATATATATATATATATCCCCAAAAATAGAAATACATGGGTTTAGATTACACAAGACTTAGGGCTCATCCAAGTCTTAAGTGAAGATCAAGCCTATGGTGGTAGAGGTGGTCAAGGTGTCAACAAGGTCTGATGAGTGCTGAAAAGTGCGCATTTAAACTCCCTAAGCGAGGGTATTTTAGTCCATTTATCTATCTTTATTTACCCGTTTTAGTACTTATTTGTGTTTTTGTCTATTTCAGGTCAATAATTTTAAAACGAGCTAAAAATAGTTTC
Organism: Cornus florida; assembly: GCF_030987335.1. Taxonomy (NCBI): domain Eukaryota; kingdom Viridiplantae; phylum Streptophyta; class Magnoliopsida; order Cornales; family Cornaceae; genus Cornus; species Cornus florida. The sequence continues at coordinate 73,163,235 of NW_026775577.1, forward strand.
TTAAGGCCTTTTTGGAGTCAAACTAAGTCTTGGTGAAAATTTGGAGCAAAAGGAGACTAATGCTGAAAAACTGCCAACTTTGATCGATCGCAGAAAAGTTGGTTCGATCGATCCCAGATCGATCAAAAGTTAAATTGATCAATGAAAGTTGGATCGATCGAACCCAGATCGATCAAAAGTTAGATCGATCGAAAATGTGCTGGCAGCGAGCTGTCTTATTCCCGCGTGCCCGAACTTCACCTACCAAAAAGTTGTGGGATTAGATATTTTTTGGGGCTATATTTCTGACTTAGTAACTAAGAAAATGACCTTGTATTTAAAAGGAATTGAACCATTTTGTAAAGGAGCTTTTTATCATTTTATTTTTACATTGTAATTTTATATTTTCTCTCTCTAGAAAAGTTAGAGATTAGGATTAGAAGAAAAGAGAAGAGTGGAGGCTCCAAGAACACATCTCAAGATTTACACACACACTCTCTCTAGAATTCAACAAAGAAAAAGAAAAAGAAGATGGAGTCATGTTTGGGGATTGCCCTTGAGGGTTCCAAGATCATATCTACCTCCTCCATGATTAGCTAGATTTCTCCTAGGGGCTTGGATGAGCCCCAAGTTTGTAATCTAAAACTCCATCTTTTTCATACGTTTTGGGGAATAGTATCTTGTGATTAATGTTCTAACCTTGTGAATTTAATGAATCTTGGTATATTTCTATGATTTCTATGATTTCTATGGTTTAATTTTTCCTATTAATTCTCTAGTTTATTTACATGTCTATGTGTGATTAAATTAGGAATTATGTCTCAAATGATTCATATGGATTAATTCTTTCTATTGATTCTCTATATGATTACATGTTGTCTTTTGTGTGATTATTTGAGAATTGATCTCTACACTAGTTTTTCCATATTAATTGCATGTCTATGTGTGGTTGATTGAGAATCTAGTGATGGCTAGACATGGTTTTTATTAGATGGGTTTGTCAATTAATTTGATAGATTATACTTATGCTTGATGGGTTGTTCTACAATTTAATTCATGCTTGTAGATAGGTAGACAATCTTTACTTGATTTGATTTTCCATGGCTTATTATTGCAAATTCCATGATTCTCTAGATTGTTGTGTGCTACAATTGTGACTAGTTTGATGGGTCATGCTTAGAATTGATGGGTTGTGCTACACTTAGTTTATTTGTCGGTTAGGTAGACGATTCATACATAAATTTGATGGTCAATGCTTAATATTGCAATTGGTAGTCGCATTTTGTTCACAAGAATGTTTTCCCCAATTAGTTGAAAGTGTGTGGTTTGGTGAACAAGCTTGGTGGCAATTCCAATGCACCCCAAGACCTCACTTCTCATCTCTTAAATCCCTATCTCAACTTAGTTTATTTTAATTGCATTTTAATTTCTTTACATCTTAGTTTAATCAACCAATCTCTCTCTTTGCAATCAATTGATACATTAGAGTCGAAATTAAATTTCAACACATATAATCTCTGTTGGCGATCCCTACTCGCTATACTTTATTAATTGTAGTAGTGGTTTTATAAATATAAATTTGACTTTTAAAGGCTTCCTAAACCACATTCATATTTTGACCTTGTGAAGCGACTTCTCGCATTAAAAAGTCGATTTTCTATCACATAGAAAGAGGCTTGTCAAGGTCCTCCTCCAAGCATGGCATCATCATCTTCTTATTCTTCTTTGAAGCTCAAGAGATAGAGAGTATGCGGATCTAGAGATGTGCCTCCACTTCTCTCTTTTCTTTTAAACCCAATCTCTAACTTTCTATAGAGAGAAACTACAACAATATAGAAATTACAATGCAAAAATATGAATCTCCCTACAAAAATGGTTCAATCCCTCTTTATTACAAGGCTTTTTGAGCCCAAATATGTGAGAACTCGGCCCTAGGATCCCCACTTTCAAGCATAACCCGAGTTCTTTCAAATAAGCTTTAGATCTGCTTTTTTATAACTTCTACGAACAGTTCGATCGATCCAACCAACAGTGTGATCGTTTAGAGGTATGGTTTGATCGTTCAGAGTTGGTTCGATCATTTAAAGGTATGGTTTAATCGTTTAAAGTTGGTTTGATCGTTCAGAGGTATGGTTCGATCAATCATAGCATGTTGGCGCATAATGTGAATAAGGACAAAGGTTGAGATATTTATGGGGATAAGGACAAAAGTGGTTATGAGGATAAGATCAAAAGGTTTGATCGTTCAGAGCTCGATCGTTCAGAGTTCGATCGTTTAGAGCTCGATGGTTCCAACTAGGCAGTTTTCAGTATCAATCTCCTTTTGCTCCAGCTTCTCACCAAGACTCAGTTTGACTCTAAAAAGGCCTTAATGGACCGAAATTAGCCCGTTTGAACCTTATTGACCTGAAATCGACAAAAATACAAATTAGTTCTAAAACGGGAAAATAAAGATAGATGAATGGACTAAAATACCCTACCTTAGGTGCTAAAATGCGTCACATTTTAGCACTCATCATACCCCTAAACTTAGATATTGCTAGTCCCTAGCAATGAACTATGAAGTAAAGAAATAAATGAACAACTAAACAACTATGAACTATAAAGTAATAAATGGATAACGTCACTTTCATAGGGAACACGATTGCATTTAATATATGCAACAAGCCTTTTAAACCCCTAGGTTACCCCTAGTGGATAAGTGAAGTCTCGTGAGGGTTTCCAGAAATGATACCCACAAACATTAAGCTCTTTCTCACTAAAGAGGCACCAACATTCCAAACAAGCATTGGGAGAAAACTATCTCAAGTATGCAAATTTTCAACCATTTTCAAGCAACTCTCCAAAATTTTAACATCAAGCAAGCAAGTATGGTCCTCCACACATCAAGACAATGATCATGCAAATCGAAACAACTCTAGAATCCTTTTTAAGTCAACCGGCATCAAATATGTTGCTATCTAAGCCAACCAAAGAAATGATCACATCCGGTCTTAAGCTAGCACACAAATCTAGTATCGATCATTAAAACAAAGAATGAATCTTTTATTAAAACTTTATTCATCTAGGTGCACTTATTCTTTCCACTCTTTTTTTTTTTTTTTTTTTTTTTTTTTTTCACTGACCTAAAGGATTAAAGATGGAAGCATGGTGCAATGTAGTGATCAATTAAGCTTTCTAGCGATTCATGAGGTCGAGCGTTAGGCCAATGACTCCCAAACCGGACGATTTTAGGGCACTAGGTGTTTGAACACCCCTAAGGATTTACAAACTCAAATCAACTAGGCTACAAATCAAAACAATCTCCATCTAATCATTTTCCACTTCTCACCTTTTAGGAGAAGTCCTCGCTTTTTTATTTGTTTTTACAAACTTTTTATTTTTTAATTTTAATTTTTATTTTTCCAATTATTAACCTAGAGTTTGGGCCCTCCACCTTTCAGCGCGAGAAATTCAGTGCTTGATGAGGCTAGAATCCCGGCTATTTAGTGAAAAGGGTTTGTTATCCACCTTTGACAAGAATGAAAGCTTTCAATGCATTACTAGCTTAATTGGGATATAACCAAGTCAATAATCAACAAAGCATGTACCCCATAAATGAATGCTAGTGTGCGCCTGTGCTATTGTAGAATCCTAAAGTAAATCTCAAAACAATCACAAAATCAAGATGATGTAGACCATATGTGACGACCCTGGTTTTTCAGGCTAGTGCGTCCTGTGATGAACCGAAGATTGACCCGATAGCAGATCCAGATGCGGAAGTAAGAAATAAGACAACGGTCTCCAGAGGCACAACACACCTCTAAGACACTTTGATGACTTTCCATGAGGTCGTGGAACTCAATGAGAACTGACGCGGAAGCAAAAGATTAGAAAAATAACAATTAAGCCCCTAGGGGCAAAATAGTCATTTTACATGGAAATGACATCCCTAGAATGTATATCATTCCCGAGACAGATCCTTAACTTCCCATAAGGTCACGGAACTTAAAAGAAAGTAGTGGAAGCGGAAAACAAGAAAAACCAGACGAAAATAGCCCCAAGGGCAAAATAGTTATTTCTGAAAATATGGATTCGGGTGCCATCGAGCACACCGCTGGAAAGACAATGAAAAATTAATCAAGATAGACTCAAGAATTGCATGATTCAGAGTCCGAACGAAGGAGAAACGGCAAGACGAAGAAAAATGAGCACTTAAGGTTAAAAGGGTAAACTGGTAATTATTCAGGAAGATCCGAGTACAACCGAGCATACCGTTGGAAAGACAGCGAAAAAATAGTCAAGTTTAAAAAAAATTTCACTCAATTTGGAGTCCGGACGAAGGAGAACGGTGGTTTAAAGTTGAGACGTCGTGACGGCCCGACGACGGCCATGGCAGCCCTATACGAGTGCAAGGGGCATGTTGCGCGCGCATGGCAGCCCCTTGGCATTCCATGCTGAGATTTTTTCAGAACTGAGGCTTGAAACGGACCCTTAAATGAATTTTTATGGAAAAACATAAAAAAGAAACCCTTCCCAAAATCGAGTTTTCTACCCGACTTCGCGGGGAAAAATTAAAAAAACACACTGTGAAATGGCCAAAATGCCCCTAGATCAGTAAAGGGTTAAAAATTCAAAAAATGCAACCTTGCACCAAGCATGCATTTGATCCTAAATGCATTTCTAGGTTGAAACAAATGTGCATGCAAGTGTAAAAAATGATTCTAAGCGCGCGGGAATGGTCCGCGGCTCCCGAGAAGGCCCGACTCAAAATTCGACCCCCCGTCAGCCAAAAATGAGGAAAATGATTTTGGAATCGAAATTTTGAAATCCAAAAATATGAAATGGAGTCAAATTACCGTTTGGCCCTTGGTCACACTTCATACAAGATTAATGAGGCTCTATGAAAGAATAAAAATGGTATTCCCACACCCGATGCAACCATGGTGAGACAATGACTTGTGATTTTTCAATATTTTCATAATATTTCATGAAGTTAAAAGTTAGATAAGCTACAAGATACATGTCATTGGCCTCCGGCCTCATCTTATACATGTCAACTACATCGTAAAAGGTGTACTTATGTACATATTACATTTATAGAATCAAAGATACAAGTTTTGACATATAAGGCTACAAAATGACATTTCATGCTAACATTTGTATGAAATGGAAACTTAAAAGGTACAAGTCATCCAAGGAATGATGAGCATCACGAACCAAGTCTTCGTACCTGAAAAATGCCCCGATAACTTTGGGGTGAGTAACATAAAGTTATTCATAGGAGATGAGCATGCATAGACCTAGCATTTTACAAATTTATCACCTTAAGGTGAAACATGTTAAAGGGGCTCATGCCACCTAACGTCTAGGTCAACGTGAGACTCAGGGAGCATCTTAAGCTACTTTAGAGTATTTTTAGCATAAACCACATCATTCATGCAATTTAAATGACATAGGAGCACATAGTGTAACGTAACAAAACATAGGATCCAAAGTTATCAACTTTTAACCTAGAATGCGATAACTACTGAAACGGTTTATGCCACCTAGAATCTAAGTCAAGATACTTATATAGGATCATTCCTAAGTCATGTCAACATGAATCACGATGTCTATAAAATTGAATAAGGTTGGGATAATCCAAAGAACACGACAAGTTTATAATTTAGCATGAATCGTATTATCAATGAAATTGGACCAGGTTTGGAATAATCCATACAACACGACAAGAAGGGTATTTGAATTTCAAGGATCACATTATAAATGCAATTAATATGATTGGAACATTCCAATTAACACGACAAGAATAATACATGAAATTAAGGATAATGCATAATATCTATGTAGTTAAATAAGATTGGAACATTCTAATTAACACGACAAGTTTTAAATCTTCAAGGAATAGCAACTTGAAATTTAAAGAGTGAAATCAACCAATGTAGATACTCGGATATCACCCGGATTAAAACCGAACTCTTGGGATCACTTTAGGGTTACTAACCCATGGGTACCTTTCCCTAGTGCGCATTACAGTGTAAGGAACTCTCTATCTCCCGTACTAGAACCAAGTCCTAGCCATGTCAAATCTTGATTGATATCCCGAGTTCCAAAATCAACAAGTTGTGCAAATCAAGATAGTATTAAGATACAGCTAATGCATTAACCATGTTTCTTGCACAACCAAGATTTTGGAAACACACAAGTCATGCCCTAAATTCTCAACTATGATGGCATATGAAATGTCAAGAGATCATGGTATGCATCTATATAGACTACAAACTAGAATTTAAACTACAAGGAATCCATTGATGTAAATATACCACAAGTATAAGATTAATGATTTAATTATTTACAAGCAACACATGGATAATTAAATCATTCCAAGACAATTGTGCTAGTTCATTAAACATATTAATGGAGTCAAGTTATAAGAAGTCAAGATACATGATAAAAAGCTAAAAGCCCCATGAAATATGAGTTACAACCATGTGAATTAAGCTCCATACAAAGAAAATAATTAAATATAAGTTTCAAAACTTATCCGATTATTCTCAATTTGAAACACGTGAAGGAACTTGTCAAGGAAATTATGGATACCAAATTTGAAACTTAATCAAGCTCATGGAACCATTGAATATGTTTTAATTAATTCTTTTAATTAAAATCTCTAAATTTTAAAACTCATCCAAATGCTCTCAAATTAAAATATGTTATAAAACATGCCAAGACTTGATTTAATAGCCCAATACAAGTGATTTCCATGCAAGCTACAACCATGATAATTAAACCTTCATACAAGAAAAATAATAAATGAAAGGTTTCAAAACCTAATCAAATATTCCCGATTCAATATATGTGAAAGTATATGGCATGCACATCAATAATATCAAGTTGGAATTCCAATAAAGTGAATAGTGCACTTGAAAAAAAATTAATTAATCAAATTAATTAATTATCTCTAGATTTTAAAACATCTCTATTTGTTCTCAATTTCTCATATGTTGAAGAGTATGCTAGGGCTTAATATAATATGACATTATATAATGATTTCAAGCTAGATAAGGCCACATGAATTAAATTTTCATTCAAGAAAAATATTTAATAAAAACTTCAATACTTGTCCAAATGCTCTCAATTTAATATATGTCAATGAACATATCAAGGGGTAATTTAATGTCATACCACATGTTTAAACCAAGTTATAACCAATTGGGAAAATCAAATCTCACAAAAGAAAAATAAATAATAAAATTTCTAGATTTAATACAAAGACATGTAAATGAGTTGTATAGGCATCAATAGTATGCAATACATCAAGAATATAAATTATAACATCCCCTACCTTAATTTGAGATGAAAATCTCAATTCCCCATTGAAAGAAAAGTGCTTCGAATCCGACGATACCACGGGGTTATGTCGGGGACAACGAGAGGAACAACTTTAACCTTTGAGGTACCATAAAAATCCAAACTCGAACTTGAAATGCGAACTCAAAAGTGGTCAGAAATGGATTATAATAAGGGGGAAAGGTAGAACATGACGAGGCCTACGATAAACGTTAAGACGGAGGACTTTTTACAAAGAAAATCAAGTGGAGAAGAAGAAAGAGTCGTGCCAGTCCCTTGGGCTGCCATAGCTGCCGGCCAAGAGGAGGAAGAAGGGCTGAAAAGTTGTCTTTAAAAATTAGGGTAACCTATTCATAGAAATCTTAAAAACTGCCTCGAATGGGCCACGACGGGTCCAGAAAAGTGAAATTTGAGTAGACGCGCTCAAATGGCAAAATTCCATGGATGAAAAAGAACCAAAATGAAAAAAAATGAACAGTGGAAGAAATGGTGTTGAAAATTGAGTCCCGAGCAAAGAGATATACCCCGAACAAGTTCGGCGACAATTGGGGTTAAAAATCTTGAAAACTGTAGGGATTGACCGGAAGACAATTCTAAGAGTACACGACTTAATGAAATGTGAAACTAAATCCTGTACAAGGATCCAGGCTCAAAATGAGGTATTTTGTAATAACTTTCGTTAATTGTATAATGGCCCCTACAAAAGGGGTTAACTCAAAACTGGCTAGAATGATATTTGAAAGATATTTTCTTAAAAATCCCTGAAATAAAATATCTTCAAAAGAAAAAGTTTTTCAGAAACATGATTTATAAGACCCTATGAAAGAATGAAAACGAAATTCCCACACCCGATGCAACCATGGTGAGACAATGACTTGGCGTTTTTCCATATTTTCCTAATATTTCAAGAAGTTAGAAGTTACAAAAAAATTCAATATACATGTCAATGGCCTCCGGCCTCATCTCATACATGTTGAATACATTGAAAGGAGTGCACTTAAGTACACATTACATACATAGAATCAAATAATACAAGTTTTATATATAAGTCTACAAAATGACATTTCATGCTAACATTTGCATGAAATGGAAACTTGAAAGCTACACGACATCCAAGGAATGCTAAGCATCACGAACTAAGTCTTCTTACCTGAAATATGCCCCAGTAATGTAGGGGTGAGCAACATAAAGCTACTCATAGGAGATGAGCATGCATTGTAATACCCCTAATTTTAAAAGGATAGTCTCGGTATTTATTTATTTGTTTTAATTGTATTTTTTAATTATTTAATTAATTATTTGACTAATTACTTATGTGTTTAATTGAATTAGGTATTACTTGATTATTTGATTATGTGTTTATGTATTATTTGTATTTGTCTATGTGTTAATTGTTTACTTAGATTATGTACTTAAATAGTGTTTTGATTAATTGTAAATTAAATATTTTCTTTTCTTTTATTATTTTATTTTATTTTTCTTTTATGGTTATAGTTAGTAGTAATGGGCCAACCATTTGGGTCCCATGGACTACTTGGATAGGAGGTTGGATGTGTATGAATTATTACCCATGGATAATGTATGTGTATATATAGATATATATTATATACATATATAAAAAGTAAAGTAATTTATTAATTATTTTTATGGTAACTTGGATAGTAATATTTAATCTGATGTATATGTTTTATATTTAAATAATAAAAATATACATAGATTTGATACGTGTTATGTTTTAAGTTATTTTATAATATTATGGTAACTTAAGTATTATTGGATAATCCATTAATAAATAATGGAATGTGTATAATTTATTTATTTAATAAACATATACATAAATTATATACGTAACATATTTTATTTACCTTTTTAATATATATATAAAAGAGAAAGTAATTTATTAATTACTTTTATGGTAATTTGGGTAATAATATTTAATCTGATGTATATGTTTATTTAAATAATAAAAATATACATAAATTTGATACGTGTTATGTTTTAAGTTACTTTATAATATTATGGTAACTTAAATATTATTGGATAATCCATTAATAAATAATGGAATGTGTATAATTTATTTATTTAATAAACATATACATAAATTATATACGTAACATATTTTGCTTACCTTTTTAATATTTTTATTTTCATTTTTTTTTTTAGTTGACTTGGATTGGGAAAAGGGTTAGGGTTATTTTATTTAGCCTATAAATATATAGCTATAGGTTGTAAAAGGGGGTTAGAAATATTCACGTGATATATACTGGAGAGATAGTGTTAGAGAGGAAAGGAGGAAAAGGAAGGAATGAGGAGAAAAACCTTATAGAGAGAATATCAAGGAAGAAGAAGTTTAACTTTCGATCCGAAAGTTTAAGGCAAGTTCTTCTTCTATCTCTTTCCCTTTGATTCGTGTTTCTGTACATGCCTAGGAAATTCCATGATTTATTAAACACATAAAATTAAATAATTATGCATGTTTAATTAGGTTGGAACATAGGTTTTATGAAATTGGTTCATATCTGTTCTTGTGTTATGAATTGATAAAATGCATGACTTTGATTTGATTTCTTATGTGAATTTTTACATGTTTAAATTATGTATTTTTCATATCTGTGGAATGATGGAACGTAGAAACATGCCTAGGATTCCTGAACATTAAATAGGGACTAGGTTTGGGTTTTAATAAATTTAAATAGACTCAATCATAATGATGCTTGCTATTTGAATGTTTTAAACAAACGAATGGATTTAATCTTTTAAAATATTTTAGCAATTGAGATTAAATGTGTAGGATGAATTGGATATAGAGAATCCTTATTTAACAGTATAATAAAATATCATCATGTATAAGATTCAGTTTGTGTAGGACATATGATATAGGAAGTTTAAAGAAATAATAAGTCATTCCTATTATGTGATAACTTGATATCATATTTATCATAGTTATTTATGGAATGTTTGATGTATTTCCTTAATTGTTACATCAATTGTTGGATTTTGTGGTTTAATGCACCGGTATGAGACGGTGGTATTCTAGGGATGGATTAACTTATCAGTTAAGTCCTACCTATTTTATATAAGAGAATGGATTAACTAAAATGTTCAGTCCTTCTTATATTTAAGTCAGGTCAGCTGAACAAGTTGAATGACTTATGGAGGATTAATTTATTATATATGGGAACAGATTAACTAAAACGTTAAGTCATACTTATATTCAAGTCAGGTCAGCTGAATAAGTTGAATGACTAATGGAGGATTAATTTATACTGGATAGGATGGTTACTAGATTATATATATATAAGTATGGTGCTATGATATGAGCTTGAGTCTCAGGATCAATGGTTAGGGCGCGTATATCGCCAGGGATCTAGTAAGTCTAGGTACTCATGCCCACTATATGTGCGTTTTGCATGTTGCCTACTATTCAGGTTGTCTAGTGAGGTTCCTTTAGTGTGTGTATATATATATATACGGACTACTAGTTACTGTTGGATTGACTAGGATGTATACGTGTATCGGATCTCTGCTTGGATTGTAGTAGAGTAGAACTTGTTTGTGAGCCTGACCCACCATTATTTTTCAGGTGTTCGTCACGAGTAGTGGTTGTTCGTGCTGAGCGGGGATCAGTCTACTTCATTCTTCCGATGCTACATAGGAGTTCCTTTATTATTCAGTTTCCTGTTTTAGATTACTGTCATTTGTTTAGTTTGGATTTCTAGGGGTCCACACAGTATGGATTCCCGAGTTGTATTTTGGAAGATCAGTTGTATCAGAAGAGTTTATTAATTAATGGAAATATATTATAAGGTTTATTATTAGATTATCATTTTAGTTTCTTGTCAGCATTTTATTTATTCTTCTTTATTCTTTTGTACTCTGTGTTCGTTTATTATCAATTTGTTTTGATATCCTCGGGTATTCGGGTGTGGGCCTGGCCAACCCGCATTCGAAAATTCGGGAGTATTACAGTTGGTATCAGAGCACTCGAGGTTCAAGTGTCCTTAGGAGTGTCTTTCGTTATATGACTTCCGCATTGCGTCTCTTAAAACTTAGAGCCCATATTAGGATTCGTTGTACTTTATTTACGGTTTGTTAGGAGGAGCTGATGTCAATTATATTCTGTAGTCATAGAGTGGTTGGCACTAGAAAAAGGATGGGTTCCAGGCGAAAGCAATAAAGACCCAAAGGAGTAGAGGAGTATGTTATCGATTTCGTTGCCAGAAGGCAGAGTTAAGGATTAACGGTTTAGGTTCGTTTGGTGTTACTTTAAAAATATAAGCTAAGGAAGGATTTAGGTGTACGTGATAGGTCACCCCATATCGGGACCAACACGACTTCAGTTGATCTCAAAAAGGAGACAAGCAAGGAGTAGGAGCCGAAGAGGATCCTAATGGAGGAGATTTATGTGTATCCAATAGAGAAGGTACTAAATCTTGAAGAGGGATGATTGCACGAGGTAATCTGAATTACTAGTAGTATAACGAATGTTATTAGTAGAATTGGGGTTGATCAATCTACAAATAATTAAATCTTTCTTATCATTTCTAAAAGAGGTATATAAGAAGTATTATTCAGGAGTTTGGGGATCGGATGTGTTCTTATCAGAACGAAATACATAATTTTTAAATCACATACAAAAAGGCATTGGTATTATGTTGTGACGTTCTAATTCGATTTATAAAGTCAAGTAAGACAGTTTACATTCCGCATATAAGGAGGATGAGGGTTAAGCCTTTGGTATTTGCTTAGGAAAACATTTGTGCTTTTAAGTGATGCTTTAAAGGATATGTTTCGAGGTTGAATGATTATTTACGAAACTATAAAAGGAAATTTTGAAACAATCTAGTAAGGTTGATTTCAAATGAGACTTTTTTTTCTAGAAAGAACGATGTCCTAAGTAGGAGTATATTTTGTTCTATTGTGTTTATCCGTGTTTTTTTTTTTTTTTTTTGTTAATTACTCGGGATTTGGTATGTGGTTTAGTTGGGGACATAAGTGTGTGATCAACCAATTATTATTTTAATAACATGGAGTCATAGCGCTATTTACGCTAAATTTGTGAGCATACGGTCATAGGATTTGGTAGATACACATAAATCTAACCAATCTATTGGACCTGGACATGTGTCATTATGGTGTGTTTTAGGATGGGATAATTAAACCATCACTACGAGTCAAACAATCTAGAACGATTAATTTGATATACTTTACGTTAGGTATGGATTCGTATCATATTACAACGCCATGATATTGGTGATTGTTAATGTTTCGGTATGCGTGAGGTAGTGGTAAATAAAGATCACTAAAACGCCATGATGATATATCAGAGATGCTGGATTTGCTGAACATCTTCTTGAAAATTTCAGAAGTTGTTACCAAGTCAGAAGGAGGATTTAGTACTGGATTAAGTACTTATTGGAATGACACCGAGTAAGGATAGAAGACTGAATAAATATTCATCAGTAAATTCTTAATCAAGAATTTATTCAAGAGGGTGTGTCATTGGGAGGAATTTGCCGGTGTTACACATGGAGGAGGAAACTAAGTCTCTTCATTTCCATAAATAATATGGAATTATTTTTTTAGTCACAATTTGCAACAATTAGCTGTTGCAAGGAAATTGATGACCTATGTAGAGGATGGGAAGATTTCATATTCTTTTGAAGTTAGATAAAGAAGTCGGATTGTCATTAACTTGTCTTAAAGAAGCAGGGTGTGTCAAAGACAAGATGGTGAGACCAAATACTTATATAAAGATGAGGTGCATGGTATGTATGGAAAGGTTGTAGTTTGTTGACTTTTGTTGAGTTAAAGTCATAGTTAACTATTGATAAATTGAATTACTGATTGATTTTTAATATCGGCAAATTTATCACCGATCAGTGATGGATAGATTTAGTTACAGAATTCGCTTTTGAAGATGCTCCAATTTAAACATTGGGTACAGACGAAAGCTGGTGGTACTGGACTAACTGTACTTTCTATAGACAAATTGGATGGAGGATGCACGGACTGAGTTTCACAACTTTTAGTTCTTCTAATATTTATTAGATTATAGAGATGGACTATCAAAGATCATTAAATCCTTTGCAGCCATTTCCTATACTAAAGTGGAAATGAGAGAGCATTTTATAGATTTCGTTGCGGGATTTCTGATTTTACACAAGGGTTAGGATTTTGGATGGGATATTGGTTGACTGATACATTAGGTCAACTTGATTCCTATCTATTTCGAACTGGTAGGACTTTAGTTCATACGAATAGAATGGATCACGAGACGGTTTAGATGGATTACAATGGTGATTCACACTTTATATCAAGTTCTGTCTGGTGGAAGCAATGATGTAAATGGATGCTCTCAACAAATGATAGAATATTTAAATCTTTCGGTTAGTTGTTGAGTTATTAGATGCATTTATAATAGGTGTAATAATAACAATTGTTATTACTACGGTAGTTGAGAAGGTCAACTTTGAATATTGGAGCTGACCTTGGAGACGGTATTACCTTACTCAGATGGAGTTTAAGGTACTCGAGGAGGATTTCGTAGTTTCTGTAAATAATGATATGACGGTCGGGCGATTGAGCTAAAAAATTTATAATTTTTCTTGGTGTGATCAAACGGTTAGAAGGTACACCGTGACATCAAATGTCGATTTTGGTGAACAGATACAGATAAGGATGCATATACAATTGCCCTAAGTGTAAAACCTGCTACAAAGGTGGAAAGTTGATCATCGGATATCGTAGGAATCTTTAGTCACTTCCTATAACAAATATGGAAGTTGAATTAAATAGGAGTGACGGTCGATGGAAAGGATCGACATTGATTTGGAATTTCAATTTTCCATATGGAATCTGAGTGGTGGATTAAGAAAGATCGCTTGAGGACATAAATTTGAGTGATACTTATTTTAGAACTTCATAGTAGTTCTATAGTTCAGTGATAGTGGTGTTATAGCATGTGGATGTCCATATTAATGGATGCAAAGTGTTATTTCGAAGGAGCTTTATAAAGATTTTGGAGCAGCAGCTCTACTTCATATCTATAGACGGAGGAATTAATCGAGAGATTAAATTAGACCATAAAGGATATGTTTGAGGTGTATCTCCTAGATTTTCATGGACAGTTGGAAGTGTTTACTTCACTTGTCGGAATTTTATCTGTGATATTGTTGGCACAAGGAGGTTAGTGTGACAACTTTGGAGGTTTTGTATCTTTCATAATGCATACCTCTCATTTGTTGGTTGGAAATGGAAGTATGGGTTCTACAATCTAACCTTGACTTCATTTAAAAATATGTCGGAAAGAGATACTTCCCTTTGTATTGAACTGCGCGCGATTGGGAAGCAACAGTAGGATGTTGTAAATAGTTGAACTCGTATACTAGAGTTTTTCTATCAGGGAGTAGTTTGCTCGTTCTGTTTTCTATGTAGGAAGAAAGGTGATTTTTGGAGAAAGGTCAATTTTACTTATTATATTGACTTTTAGAAGATTGTGTTTCGCAATTGAGGCAGTCACCTCTGAATTAGCGTTACCAAATTATTAGTGCTGGGTACATAGGAGTTTGTGCGAATATTCTATGGCACTTGGAGGTATGTAGATCATTCCCTTGTCGACATAGGAGGATTACGTTGTTAATTGATACAACCTACGCATTGTATGATTATTGTGTTTCTTAAAATATAGGAACTCTGTATACCACTTAGTATATTGGAGTTAAGTGGAGTCCTTATAGTGAGGTTGCGTCTATTTGGAATATGAGAATGTTTTTCGCTCACAGTTTCCAAGCATAATGGAAGAAAGTAAGGGCGAATTCTGAGGACGGAATTCCTTTTATTAGGGGGGAAGAATGTAATACCCCTAATTTTAAAAGGATAGTCTCGGTATTTATTTATTTGTTTTAATTGTATTTTTTAATTATTTAATTAATTATTTGACTAATTACTTTTGTGTTTAATTGAATTAGGTATTACTTGATTATTTGATTATGTGTCTATGTATTATTTGTATTTGTCTATGTGTTAATTGTTTAATTAGATTATGTGCTTAAATAGTGTTTTGATTAATTGTAAATTAAATATTTTCTTTTCTTTTATTATTTTATTTTATTTTTCTTTTATAGTTATGGTTAGTAGTAATGGGCCAACCAATTGGGTCCCATGGACTACTTGGATAGGAGGTTGGATGTGTATGAATTATTATCCATGGATAATATATGTGTATATATAGATATATATTATATACATATATAAAAAGGAAAGTAATTTATTAATTATTTTTATGGTAACTTGGGTAGTAATATTTAATCTGATGTATATGTTTTATATTTAAATAATAAAAATATACATAGATTTGATACGTGTTATGTTTTAAGTTACTTTATAATATTATGGTAACTTAAGTATTATTGGATAATCCATTAATAAATAATGGAATGTGTATAATTTATTTATTTAATAAACATATACATAAATTATATACGTAACATATTTTATTTACCTTTTTAATATATATATAAAAGAGAAAGTAATTTATTAATTACTTTTATGGTAATTTAGGTAGTAATATTTAATCTGATGTATATGTTTATTTAAATAATAAAAATATACATAAATTTGATACGTGTTATGTTTTAAGTTATTTTATAATATTATGGTAACTTAAATATTATTGGATAATCCATTAATAAATAATGGAATGTGTATAATTTATTTATTTAATAAACATATACATAAATTATATACGTAACATATTTTGCTTACCTTTTTAATATTTTTATTTTCATTTTTTTTTTAGTTGACTTGGATTGGGAAAAGGGTTAGGGTTATTTTATTTAGCCTATAAATATATAGCTATAGGTTGTAAAAGGGGGTTAGAAATATTCACGTGATATATACTGGAGAGATAGTGTTAGAGAGGGAAAGAGGAAAAGGAAGGAATGAGGAGAAAAACTTTATAGAGAGAATATCAAGGAAGAAGAAGTTTAACTCTTTCCCTTTGATTCGTGTTTCTTTACATGCCTAGGAAATTACAGGATTTATTAAACACATAAAATTAAATAATTATGCACGTTTAATTGGGTTAGAACATAGGTTTTATGAAATTGGTTAATATCTGTTCTTGTGTTATGAATTGATAAAATGCATGATTTTGATTTGATTTCTTACGTGAATTTTTACATGTTTAAATTATGTATTTTTCATATCTGTGGAATGATAGAATGTAGAAACATGCCTAGGATTCCTGAACTAAATAGGGACTAGGTTTGGGTTTTAATAAATTTAAATAGACTCAATCATAATGATGCTTGCTATTTGAATGTTTTAAACAAACGAATGGATTTAATTTTTAAAAATATTTTAGCAATTGAGATTAAATGTGTAGGATGAATTGGTTATAGAGAATCCTTATTTAACGGTATAATAAAATATCATCATGTATAAGATTCAGTTTGTGTTGGACATATGATATAGGAAGTTTAAAGAAATAATAAGTCATTCCTATTATGTGATAACTTGATATTATATTTATCATAGTTATTTATGGAATGTTTGATGTATTTCCTTAATTGTTACATCAATTGTTGGATTGTGTGGTTTAATGCACTGGTATGAGACGGTGGCATTCTAAGGATGGATTAACTTATCAGTTAAGTCCTACCTATTTTATATAAGGGAATGGATTAACTAAAATGTTAAGTCCTACTTATATTTAAGTTAGGTCAGCTGAACAAGTTGAATGACTTATGGAAGATTAATTTATTATATATGGGAATTGATTAACTAAAACGTTAAGTCATACTTATATTCAAGTCAGGTCAGCTGAACAAGTTGAATGACTTAAGGAGGATTAATTTATACTGGATAGGATGGTTACTAGATTATATATATATAAGTATGGTGCTATGATATGAGCTTGAGTCTCAGGATCAACGGTTAGGGCGCGTATATCGCCAGGGATGTATAGCTAGATATAGTGTAGTTGTGTACCCTGGTAGGTCTAGGTACTCATGCCCACTATATGTGCATTTTGCATGTTGCCTACTATTCAGGTTGAGACAACCCTATAGTCTAGTGAGGTTCCTTTAGTGTGTGTATATATATATATACGGACTGCTAGTTACTGTTGGATTGACTAGGATGTATACGTGTATCGGATCTCTGCTTGGACTGTAGTAGAGTAGAACTTGTTTGTGGGCCTAACCCACCATTATTTTTCAGGTGTTCGTCACGAGTAGAGGTTGTTCGTGCTGAGCGGGGATCAGTCTACTTCATTCTTCCGATGCTACATAGGAGTTCCTTTATGATTCAGTTTCCTGTTTTAGATTACTGTCATTTGTTTAGTTTGGATTTCTAGGGGTACACACAGTATGGATTCCCGAGTTGTATTTTGGAGGATCAGTTGTATCAGAAGAGTTTATTAATTAATGGAAATATATTATAAGGTTTATTATCAGATTATCATTTTAGTTTCTTGTCAGCATTTTATTTATTCTTCTTTATTCTTTTGTACTCTGTGTTCTTTTATTATCAATTTGTTTTGATATCCTCGGGTATTCGGGCGTGGGCCTGGCCAACCCGCATTCAAAAATTCGGGAGTACCACATGCATCGACCTAGCATTTTACAATTTTATCACCTTAAGGTGAAACATGTCAAAAGGGCTCATGCCACCTAACGTCTATGTCAAAGTGAAACTCAGGGAGCATCCTAAGCTATCATGGAGCATAAGAAATAAGAATCATGATACATATAAACATATGAAACAAGTCAAGTTTGGGATAATCCAAAGAACACGATAAGAAAACAATGGAGTATAAGGGTTACATTATCAATGCAATTTACATGATTGGAATTAAATCAAATAACATGATGAGAATTATACGCGAAATCAAGAACAAGGCATAATATCTATGCAAGTATACAAGGATGGAACATTCCATATAACATGACACTAAGTATGCTCGGACATATGTTAACAAGAATTACATTATCGATGCAATTAACATGACAAGGAGTATACTTGAAATCACGAATGGGGCATAATATCTATGCAATGAAACAAGATTGGAGCATTTCATATAACACGACAAGTTTAAATCTTCAAGGAATAGCAACTTGAAATTTAAAGAGTGAAATCAACCAATTTGGAAACTCTGATATCGCCCGGATTAAAACCGTACTCTTGAGATCATTTTAGGGCTACTAACCCATGGGTACCTTTCCCCCAGTGCGCACTATAGTTGTAGGACGACATTCCCCCATACTAGAACCAAGTCCTAGCCATGTCAATTCTTGATTGATATCCCAAATCCCAAAATCAACAAGTTGTGCAAGTCAAGATTGTATCAAAATACAAGTAATGCATTAAACCACATTCCATGCACAACTAGGATTTTGGAACATACAAGTCATGCCCAAAGTTCATCGACTATAGTGGCATGTGAAATGTCAAGAATTCATAGTATGCATCACATACATTATAACCAAGATACAAAGCATAAGAGATTCATTGAAGTAAATATACCACAAGTATAAGATACATGATTCAAGTACTTACTAAGCAACACATGTGTAAGTAAACCATTTCAAGACAACTGAGCAAGTTCATTAAATACATTAATGAAACCAAGATATAAGGGATCACGATGCTTGATAAAAAGGTAATAGTTAATGAAATTCAAGTCAAGTTCACAAGTTTAACAAGAATTCATATTAAGGCATGATTAACTCGATGGAAGCATACAAGGAAATTTAATCTACTTAAGGAATTAAATTGTCAAGATTACAAGGCAAGTCCAATGTCAAGTTACAAGTTCACTTCATACTAGATACAACCAAGTGATTTAAGTTCCATACAAAGAAAATAAATAAATATAAGTTTCAAAACTTATCTGATTATTCTCAATTTGATACACGTGAAGGAACTTATCAATGAAAGCATAAATTCCAAGTTAGAAACTTAATCAAGACTAATGAGCTATTAAATGGATTTTAATTATTTCATTTAATTAAAATCTCTAAGTTTTGAAATTCATCCAAATGATCTCAAATTTAAATATGTTATACAACATACCAAGACATGATTTAAAAACATGACACAAGTGAATTCCATGCGATGAATGGCCATGAGCATTAAACTTTAATACTAGAAAAATAATAAATGATAGATTTCAAAACCTAACCAAATATTCTAGATTTAATTTATGTGAAACCATATAGCATGCATACCAAGAATGTCAAGTTAGAATTTCAATGGGGTGAATAGTACACCCGGAATAAATTAATTAATCAAATTAATTAAATATTACTAGATTTCAAAACAATTCCGATTTCTCTTAATTTAATCTATGTTGAAGAGCATGCTAGGGCCTAATATAATATGCTAACACATATTGATTTCAAGCTAGTTATGGTCATGTGAATTAATGTTTCATCTAAGATAAATATTAAATAAAAGCTTTAGTACTTATTTAAATGCTCTAATTTTAATACACGACAATGAGCATATCATGGGGCAATATAATATCATACTACATGTTTAAACCAAGTCACGAGCAACCGAAAAAATTAGATCCCGTACAAGAAAAATAAATAATAAAATCTCTAGATTTTTTATTTAATCATGCAAACAAGTAGTATAAGCATCACAAGCATGCTATATAACAATAATTTAAACTTAGAACATCCCTTACCTCAATTTGAGATGAAAATCTCAAATCCCCACCGAAATGAAAGTGCTCCGAATTCGACGATACCGAGAGGTTTTATCGGGGACGACACTGTAAACAAGAATCCACAAGAAACCCCATGAAAATCCCAACTTGACTCCAAACCCGAACTCAAAAAATCGTCAGAAATGGATTCTAATAAGGGCATAAGATGCGCGGCGTCAAGACAAGCATTAAACGTTAAGGCCGAAGACTTTTCATCAAAGAAAAGTGAACCAAAAGAGGAGAGAGAAGATGGCAGCCATAGAAGGCTGTGGGATCTAGTCTAGAACATGTGGGGAAGAATAGGAAAATTATGTTTTAATTTTTCAAACCTCCTATTTATAGAAAATCACAAAAACCCCGAAAGGGCCCCGCCAAGTCTGGAAAAGTGGATTTTGAGCAGACGCGTTGAAATGACAAAACTCCATGAACAAAAAAGATTCAAAATGAGAAAATATGAATAACGGATGAAACGGCGTCGAAAACTGAGTCCCGAGCAGAAAGTTATGCCCCGAACAAGTTCGGCAGCAATAGGGGCTAGAAATCCCTAAAACTGGGGAAAACGACTAGAAGGAAATTCTAAGAGTCCACGACTCGATGAAATGTGAAAATGAATCCTGTATGAGGATCCAGGCTCCAGATGAGGTATTTTGCAATAACTTTTGTTAATTGCACAATGGCCCCTACAAAAAGGGTTAACTGCGAAACTGCCCCAGAATGAAAATATCTTCCAAAAGATATTTTCTTAGATACCCCTGAAATAAAATATCTTCAAAAGATATTTTTGAAAAACATCCCAAGAAATGAAAAAGATTCTGAAGAATTGTGCATCCATGCCCCTATGGGCACCGGGAGCAATTAGAGTACTTTCTTGAAAAAGTAAAGATACGTATTTCGAAAAAACCACTCAAGATGAAGGCACGTTGTAATGACCCAGTCATTTTCCTTCCTTTCCTTTTCTTAGATTTTACGGATATTTTTTTTTCGTTGTTTTGCCTTTTTTGAGTTCGGTTTTTCGTCTCTTGGTGTCGTCTCGAGTGCTCGGAAATGGTTTCTAAGACTCTTTCCTTTGGATTGACAACTTTCTTATGAGGACCAAGTCATTTCCTCATTTTCATTTTTTGGTACTATTCACCTTACGTCTTTTTCTCGGTTGTCACTTTGTTGGCATAACCCTACTTTTCATATTCGGATTTGATTCCGGTTTTGCATGCATCCACGATATTTAAATTTCATGCTATGTGTATTTTCACTTTTGTAGAAAAGCATGATAAGTGTTTACTTTTCTTATAAAGAATATAAGTGCATAACCTTTTTATAATTTTTTAAACTTTTGGGGTTTTTATGTAATTACTGTAAAATAATTATTTTTCATCTTAAGGACCATTTTGTAATTTAATTTGAAAGATATTTTCAAAAAGGACCTTTTTACAATTTCTGGAAAGTGTGACAAGTGTCACACTCTCATTGGTCAACTTGTTGACATGTGTGTGGAAACACTTTGAGGCCTTGGATGAGGACATGTGGAATGTGGAGATTCACTCACTTGTTGGCCTAGGATTGGTGCACTTGTTGGCTTGGATGGTTGACAAGTGTAGGCTTGAGATTAAGCTTAGGATGGAGCCTTGGATTTGTAACAAGTGTATGCTCCAAATTAAGTCTTGCAATTGCTTTTGGGACACTTTGGGATTATGGTTTTAAGGAGAGGTTTTTGTGCAATTGACCATAGTTGTGTGTGTTAACCATGGTGTAGGAACACATAGTGAGTGGAGGATTTCTATTTCCTCCACTCACCCATTTTTCACCTTATGTCATTTCTTTCTCATCATAAACCCTAGCCTCCATGGATGGAGCTTGAAGTCTTAAGCTTTGACCTTAATTTTGAGGGTCTTCCACTCACCTTAGACCATGAAGCTTGGAACACTTTTTGTTCTCCTCATCCTCCTCTTCATAACCCTAGAAGGGTTGCCATTTAGTGTTGATTTTGCCTTAGATTCTATAGAGACACTTCTCTAGTGAGGTAGGGGATGTTATAAGGGTATATGTTTGTTATCTTGCATATTTTTGATGCTTATATGACTTGTATGCTTGTGTTGTATTAATTTGAGAAATTATTATTAATGGTAGTTTGCTTAAAACTCACTTTCGACTTGGTATATGGCATGGCCATGACTTGATCATTGTTGTATGTTAATTTGAAATGATTTGAATAGGTTTTCAAATCTAGAGATTTAATGAATTTAAATTGATTTAAATTCTAGTAAATTGTGTATTGCTTGTATCCCATTTTGGACTTGATATGTGGTATGACTATGACTTAGTGCTTGTTATATATTTATTTGGAATTATTTGAGTGACTTTTGAAAATTAGAGATTTAATTAATTTAGGATTAATTAAATTCTACATGATGGTATCTTACCCATTTTGCACTTTTGATTTGATATATGTAATGACGATGATATGTCTTTTAAAATATATTATTTTGAGGCCATTTGGAAATGAATTGAAATCTAGAGAGTTTAATTATTTTCATTTAATTAAACTATATCTTATTGTTCCATGGATTCAAGCATGTTTTAGAAGTTGCTTCTATATTACGATTATGGACTTAGACTTGTTGTATATTCACTTGGTTATGTTTGGAGCATTGAGTAACATTATTGTTATATTTATATTCATAAGATTATGTTTTCTTTATGGAATATATTCTTGCCTTGTGTAATGAGTTACACACTTTATTTTTGACATCTTCCATGCCATAATAGTGGTGGACTTAGACCATGTATTGTATGTGTTTACAAATTTGGTTGTGCATAGTTGATAGTTGGTTATCTTGTAAATACATGTTGATATATACGTTGTTGCACAACTTGTTGATTTTGGAAACTTGGGGATGTCGTTGTTTGGCTATGGCTAGGACGTGGTTCTAGTACGGGGGATAGTCCCTCTATGTAGTCTAGTGCGCACATAGGGCAGTTACCCGTGGGCTAGTAACCCTAAAGTAACTTTGGTGTCGGTCTGATCTAGCGTGATGTCCAAGTATCCACCTTGTTTGATTTCGCATTTCAATTCCAAGTTGATAACTAGATGATGTTGTAACTTGTTGTTCCACATTTGATTTCCCATCTTAAGTTTCAAGATGTTAATTTTGGGAATTCGTGCTTTATGCATTGTATTGGAAGTTCCAATGTTAGTTAAATTGCATCGATATCGTGATTTGTGTTCTTATGTTCAAATGTAGCTTAGGAATGATCTTATAGACTCATTTGGAACATAGATACTAGGTGGCATGAACCATCTTAGTTGATTCGTATTTTAGATTTCAAGTTGGTGGCTTTGAGAATCTATGTCTTGTTGCCTTGTATAGCATGCTTCTATGTTGTTTGAATTGCATAGATGGTGTGAATTATGCTAGAAATGATCTAGGGTAGCTTAGGATGCTCCCTGAGTCTCACCCTTAACATAGACGTTAGGTGGCATAAGCCCTTTAACATGTTTCACCTTAAGGTAATAAAATTTTAAAAAGTTAGGTCGATGCATGCTCATCTCCTATGAGTAGCTTTATGTTACTCACCCACGTAGTGGGCACATTTTTCAAGTATAGGCATCAGGGTTGAGTTTCTTATCATGCTTGGATGATTTGTGGACTTGAAGACTTCCATTCTTGTGAAGGTGGGCTTGAAAAGCCATTTGTAGCCCTTTTATGTCAAAATGTGTATATTTGATTCCATATATGTAATGTGTACATGAGTACACTCTTTACAATGTATTCGACATGTATAAGATGAGGCCGGAGGCTAATGACATGTATTTCGTATCCTATGTAATTTATGACTTCATGAAATATGATGAAATTACTAAAAAATGTTAAGTTATTGCCTCCCCATGTTTGCATAGGGCGTGGGAATTCCATTTTGATTCTTCCGTAGTATCTCATTAGTCATGTATGAAATGTAGCCAAGGGCCAAATGGTCATTTGACATCATTCGTTAATTTTGAATTTCGAGTTTTCATTCCAAGTTCCATTTTTGTCATTTTAGCCGTTGGAGGGTTGGATTTTGCATCGGCGGTATTTTTAAGCCATGGATCATTGTAGCACATCCAAATAGATAAGTTACGTCTGCGTGCATGACCGTTTGCGGGAAAAACCCTTTCATTTGCGTTTTGAGCCTCCTACGGATTCATTTCCCCTTTTTGTTGAAAAATCTTGCTTAAGGGCATTTTGGGTAATTTCTTTGAGAAATAAATTCCATTCCTGACTCCGTCATATAGAAAATGTGATTTTAGGGGGAGTTTCCTTTTCATGTTTTTCCTAAAAATGTAGTCTTGACCTCATAAACCGCGCTCTAAGTTCATTTTGCTACTAAAAACATTGTTCCTGTAATTTTTGAGGTTCCAGACCACCCCTCTGTCTCATTTGGCGGGCCCCCACAGTGTTCTGGCAGGCGCCTAAGAGAATCTGCCATGTTTGGCGGGCTCCCACGGGTCTTTGGCTGGCGCCCGCGAACACTATTCCTGCTCCAGACATTTTTTTTCAACGGGTCATATCTCACTTATTTTAACTCCGAATTGGTCTATTCTTGTGTCTAAATTGACCACGTCGAAATGAGATTTTCAATGGTACCAATTAGAGCTTCAGATTCTTCTTGTAGCTCAAGATATTCAAGTTTTAGTAAGGTAGTGTCATAATTTGGTTCGAACCGGGATAGGGTTTCCCTTCCTTCGACTTCAGGACTTGATATCTTTTCCACCCGGACTCCGAATCAGGTGATTCTTGAGTCTAACTTCATTAATTTTTTGTTGTCTTTCAAATGGTACTAGTTTCAGTTTCAGAATTTTCTCAGAGATCAGGATATCCTTATTTTAGTGAGAGGGTGTCGGATTTGGTTTGAACTGGAAAAGGGTTCATCTGGGATTTCTCTTCCTTTAGCCTTGGGACTTCATGTGAAGTTACCTAAGGGTGTTTTAGGATGTTTTAGATCTAATTTGACTTGTTGAAAGTTAAATTCCTTCCTCTTAGGGTAAAATGACCATTTTACCCTTGACTCTTCTCTTGTAGGGTTTTGATGCCTTTCTTATCATTTTGTTCCCGTTGAGTCTTGAAACTCTTTAAGAGTCCATTCTTGTGCCCTAGGGATGATGTATATCTCTAAGGACTTGTCTTTGTTTTGCTTCCGCACTTTATTCATTCGAATTCCGTGGTTTCATAGGGAGTCATCGTGGTGCTTAGGGATGGTGTACATCTCTTGAGGCCATTTTGCTTCTTTTGCTTCAGCATCTTGGATCCGGTTCGGGTCATCACAGGATACACTGGGTTGAAAAATCCAGGGTCGTCACACACGTGAAGTCAAAAACTAACTTCGAGCATTAGAAGTGAGGTTGTGCCAACAATGTGACAAATAGGGAAAAGGACGAAACAGGGAAAAGGACGAAAGGCGCATAGTGTCGAAAAATGAAAAATGTGAAAATGACTCGGTCCTCAAAGAAAGTTGTCAATCCACGGAAAAGAGTCTCAGGAACCAATTCTGAGCACTCGAGATGACACTAAGCGACACGAAACAGAGCTCAGAAAAGAAAATTAAACGAAAAAAATTCATTCGTAAAATTTCAGGAAAAAGGAAAGGAAGGCAAATGATCAGGTCATTACAACCTACCCTCCTTAAAGGAATTTCATCCCTGAAATTAGGAACATACTAGAGAGAACAGAATAATGACCGAACAAAAGGTCAAATCAAAGGACAGCTCACAACGCACTGAAGGACAAATCCTGAAGTCTAAAGATTAACTGAAGGAACGCGAAACCATGAACTAAGACAACACCTCATAAGAACAGGCACGTTAATTCAACGTCAACCACCGAGAGAATCCCAAGACAAAGGAACGTTGAATCACGATGAAAGGAGAGAGTGACAAGGCAGTACGAATAGCAACCAGAACCCGCCCACACTTACTCGTCAGCAAGGTAGCATGACGGTATAAGGCACTAGTCCGTAACATACCCTAAACCAGGTCAACTCTGAGAAAACTTTTGATACGGAAGACATCAATGTCAGAATGATCATTACCAAAAGCACTGCGAGAACTAGGTATCTGCGAGAGTGGGGTATGGTCCAATAATGTCTGGCCAGACCATCTTGGCCTATCCCAAAACTCTAACAACAACGCCCTAGGCATCGCTACGCTTAAGGCCTTAGATCTAGAAGCCACAAAGGAAAAGGAAATGAAACGGTGTCTCCCGGCACACGTCTCACTCCACCAGACAAGGATTGCGATTCTACGCTCACATGAGCCTTACTCGCATCAACAAAATAGACAAGAAGGTTCCCGACATGGGTCCTTACAGAATGAATTTCTCCTATCCAAGGAAGAAACTCGTGAAACAAGAATGCATCCAAGGAATACGATAAATCCTATGAGACAATGTCAAAACCTGACATAAAGGAAGTAGCTAGCATGTAACATAGCAACGGACTATCTACTCAAGGTGCTATATAAGCAAACATGTCAAACAAAGATGCTTTTAAACACATAAACATATAAGTACAAAAAACATGTCATCACACCGAGCATGTTATCAAACAAAGCACGTAAACATGTTATTATAGGCATATAAATAAATCAAGGTACACTAATAAAAGCATGATATGCACCCAAAACCTGTCATCCTAAGGTTTTCGAAGCCGGACGCTCTGATACCACCTGTGACGACCCTAGTTTTTAGGCCAGCGTGTCCTGTGATGAACCGAAGATTGACCCGATAACGGATCCGAAATGCGGAAGCAAAAACAGAAAACAGGACTCTAAGAAGTCAAAGTGACCTTCCATGAGGTCGTGGAACTCAATGAGAACTGATGCGGAAGCAAAAGATAAAAAATATGACAAATAAGCCCCTAAGGGCAAAATAGTTTTTTTAAAAAAATGTGGATTCGGGTGCCACCGGGCACACCGATAGAAAGACAACAAAAATATAATCAGGATAAACTCAAGAATCGCATGATTTGGAGTCCGGACAAAGGAGAAACGACCTGACGATGAAAAACGAGCACTTAAGGCCAAAAGGGTAAACTGATAATTATCCAGGAATATCTAGGTGCAACCGAGCACATCGTTGGAAAGACAGCGAAAAATTAGTCATGTTCAAAAAAAAGTTCACTCGATTTGGAATCCGGACGAGGGAGAAACGAGGGTTTGAAGTTGAGACGTCGCGGCGGCCTGATGAAGGCCATGGCGCACACGGCGCCCATGCACGAGCCCACCGGCACCCATGCCGGAGCCCGATGGCATGCACATGCTGGCAGCAAGAGAAAAAAAATGAGCTACCAGAACTGAGGCTTGAAATGGAGGTCAAGACGAGTTTTTCTGGAAAAACACGAAGAAGAAACTCCCCTAAAATCAAGTTTTCTACATGATAAGCGAGAGAATTCGAAAAAAACTCACTGTAAAATGCCCAAAATGCCCCTAGATCAGAACTGGTCAAGAGAGGCAAAAAGCTGCTAAAATGCAAACTGGAAGCTGAAACTTCACGAGGGATTTTCGGTACTAAGACGACATTTTTTGGAAAAACACGAAGAAGAAACCCCCCCTAAAATCACATTTTCTATTCGACCATGTCAAAAGAAGAAATTAAAACTGATGTGAAAGGTCTAGAATGCCCCTAGATCAGATTGTGCAATAAAATTTCAAAATGAGTCCATAGGAGGCTCATTTCACTAAAGAAGAAGGTTTGCCCGGAAAAGACCATGCACACAAACTTAACTTACCTATTTGGATGTGCTACAATGGTCCATGACTTAAAAATTCCACCAATACAAAATGGGATCAAATGACCGTTTGGCCCTTGGCCACACTTCAAACATGATTTATAAGACCCTATGAAAGAATGAAAACGAAATTCCTACACCCGATGCAACCATGGTGAGACAATGACTTGGCGTTTTTCCATATTTTCCTAATATTTCAAGAAGTTAGAAGTTACAAAAAAATTCAATATACATGTCAATGGCCTCGGGCCTCATCTCATACATGTTGAATACATTGAAAGGAGTGCACTTAAGTGCACATTTCATACATGGAATCAAAGAATACAAGTTTTACATATAAGTCTACAAAATGACATTTCATGCTAACATTTGCATGAAATGGAAACTTGAAAGCTACACGACATCCAAGGAATGCTAAGCATCACGAACCAAGTCTTCTTACCTAAAATATGCCCCAGTAACATAGGGGTGAGCAACATAAAGCTACTTGTAGGAGATGAGCGTGCATCGACCTAGCATTTTACAATTTTATCACCTTAAGGTGAAACATGTCAAAGGGGCTCATGTCACCTAACATCTATGTCAAAGTGAGACTCAGGGCGCATCCTAAGCTATCATGGAGCATAAGCAACAAGAATCATGATACATATAAACTTATGAAACAAGTCAAGTTTGGGATAATCTAAAGAACACGATAAGAAAACAATGGAATATAAGGGTCACATTATCAATGCAATTTACATGATTGGAATTAAACCAATTAACACGATGAGAATTATACGCGGAATCAAGAACAAGGCATAATATCTATGCAAGTATACAAGGATGGAACATTCCATATAACATGACACTAAGTATGCTAGGACATATGTTAACAAGAATTACATTATCGATGCAATTAACATGACAAGGAGTATACTTGAAATCACGAATGGGGCATAATATCTATGCAATGAAACAAGATTGGATCGTTTCACATAACACCACAAGTTTAAATCTTCAAGGAATACCAACTTGAAATTTAAAGAGTGAAATCAACCAATGTGGAAACTCGGATATCGCCCGGATTAAAACCGTACTCTTGAGATCACTTTAGGGCTACTAACCCATGGGTACCTTTCCCCTAGTGCGCACTATAGTTGTAGGAGGACATTCCCCCGTACTAGAACCAAGTCCTAGCCATGTCAATTCTTGATTGATATCCCAAGTCCCAAAATCAACAAGTTGTGCAAGTCAAGATTGTATCAAAATACAAGTAATGCATTAAACCACATTCCATGCACAACTAGGATTTTGGAATATACAAGTCATGCCTTAAGTTCATCGACTATAGTGGCATGTGAAATGTCAAGAATTCATAGTATGCATCTACATACATTATAACCAAGATACAAAGCATAAGAGATTCATTGAAGTAAATATACCACAAGTATAAGATACATGATTCAAGTACTTACTAAGCAACACATGTGTAAGTAAACCATTCCAAGACAACTGAGGAAGTTCATTAAATATATTAATGAAACCAAGATATAAGGGATCACGATGCTTGATAAAAAGGTAATAGTTAATGAAATTCAAGTCAAGTTCACAAGTTTAACAAGAATTCATATCAAGGCATGATTAACTCGATGGAAGCATGATTAACTCGATGGAAGCATACAAGGAAATTTAATCTACTTAAGGGATTAAATTGTCAAGATTACATGGCAAGTCCAATGTCAAGTTACAAGTTCACTTCATACTAGATACAACCAAGTGATTTAAGTTCCATACAAAGGAAATAAATAAATATAAGTTTCAAAACTTATCCGATTATTCTCAATTTGATACACGTGAAGGAACTTGTCAAGGAAAGCATGAATTCCAAGTTAGAAACTTAATCAAGACTAATGAGCTATTAAATGGATTTTAATTATTTCATTTAATTAAAATCTCTAAGTTTTGAAATTCATCCAAATGATCTCAAATTTAAATATGTTATACAACATACCAAGACATGATTTAAAAACACGACACAAATGAATTCCATGCGATGAATGGCCATGAGCATTAAACTTTAATACTAGAAAAATAATAAATGATAGATTTCAAAACCTAACCAAATATTATAGATTTAATATATGTGAAACCATATAACATGCATACCAAAAATGTCAAGTCAGAATTCTAATGGGGTGAATAGTACACCCGGAATAAATTAATTAATCAAATTAATTAAATATTACTAGATTTCAAAACAATTCCGATTTCTCTCAATTTAATCTATGTTGAAGAGCATGCTAGGGCCTAATATAATATGCTAACACATATTGATTTCAAGCTAGTTAAGGCCATGTGAATTAATCTTTCACCTAAGATAAATATTAAATAAAAGCTTTAGTACTTATTTAAATGCTCTAATTTTAATAAACAACAATGAGCATATCGTGGGGCAATGTAATATCATGCTACATGTTTAAACCAAGTCACGAGCAACCGGGAAAATTAGATCACGTATAAGAAAAATAAATAATAAAATTTCTAGATTTTATATTTAGTCATACAAACAAGTAGTATAAGCATCACAAGCATGCTATATAACAATAATTTAAACCTAGAACATCTCTTACCTTAATTTGAGATGAAAATTTCAAATCACCACCGAAACGAAAGTGCTCCGAATCCGACGATACCGAGAGATTTTGTCGGGGACAACACTGTGAACAAGAATCCGCAAGAAGTCCAATGAAAATCCCAACTTGACTCCAAACCCGAACTCAAAACATCGTCGGAAATGGATTCTAATAAGGGCATAAGATACGCGGCGTCAAGACAAGTATTAAATGTTAAGGCCGAAGACTTTTCATCAAAGAAAAGTGAACCAAAAGAGGAGAGAGAAGATGGCAGCCATGGAAGGCTATCGGATCTGGTCCAGAACGTGTCGGGAAGAAGTGGAAAATTATCTTTTAATTTTTCAAACCCCCTATTTATAGAAAATCACAAAAAGTGCCCCGAAAGGGCCCCGCCGGGTTTGGAAAAGTGAATTTTGAAAAGATGCGCTCAAATGGAAAAACTCCATGAACAAAAAAGATTCAAAATGAGAAAATATGAACAACAAAAAAAACAGCATCAAAAAATGAGTCCCGACCAAAAAGTTATGCCCCAAACATGTTCGGCAGCAACCGGGGCCAAAAATCCCTAAAACTGGGGAAAACGACCAGAAGGAAATTCTATGAGTCCATGACTCGACAAAATGTGAAAATGAATCCCATATGAGGATCCAGGCTCCAGATGAGGTATTTTGCAACAACTTTCGTTAATTGCAAAATGACCCCTACAAAAGGGTTAACTGCGAAACTGCCCCATAATGAAAATATTTTTCAAAAGATATTTTCTTAGATACCCCAAAATAAAATATCATCAAAAGATATTTATGAAAAACACCCTAAGAAATGAAAAATATTCTGAAGAATTGTGCATCCCACCGGGAGCAACTAGAGTACTTTCTTGAAAAAGTAAAGATACGTCTTTCGAGAAAATCACTCAAGATGAAGGCACGTGAAGTCAAAAACTAACTTCGAGCATGAGAAGTGAGGTTGTGCCGATAATGTGACAAATGGGGAAAAGACAGAATAGGAAAAAAGACGAAACAGGGAAAAGGACGAAAGGCGCGTAGTGTCGAAAAACGAAAAATGTGAAAATGACTCGGTCCTCAAAGGAAGTTGTCAATCCACGGAAAAGAGTCTCAGGAACCAATTCCGAGCACTCGAGATGACACTAAGCGACACGAAATAGAGCTCAGAAAAGAAAATTAAACGAAAAAAATTCTTTCGTAAAATTTCAAGAATAGGGAAAGGAAGGCAAATGACCAAGTTGTTACACACAAGGCATACAAGGAGTATTAGACTCTCAAGTCAATCAATTTTTAAATTTTAAGCAATATAGGCCTCTAAAGATCAAAATCATTGCTAACATAAACCAATCATTTTAAATCTCTCAAATACACAAGTCATACTCAAAATCTTGAATTAAATGCAAAGAACACATATTACCCCAACTTGGCGTGTCGTCCAACAACCAATGCTCGGTGTGATAAAATGTGGTCAAGTTTAAATTTGTAAAATGCCACTACTACTACTAATTACCAACATCACAAGAATAAGTAAGGATCGTCCCAAGAGACGTATTGCAGAATCAATGTTGGATTAGTAGGTCAAATGATCAAAAGAGGGTTTTGATGGTTGAGTTATACTATAATTTAAGCTAAAATAATGCAATGTAAAACAACTAAACAAGTGATTTGTAGAGAATGAAAGAGGGTTCTTGGGACATAGAGTTCACCACTGTAAGACCTCTAATTTTAAAAGGATAGTCTTGGTATTTATTTATTTCTTTTATTGTATTTTTAATTATTTAATTGATTATTTGACTAATTACTTATCTGTTTAATTGAATTAAGTGTTA
This sequence comes from Cornus florida, assembly GCF_030987335.1. Classification (NCBI taxonomy): domain Eukaryota; kingdom Viridiplantae; phylum Streptophyta; class Magnoliopsida; order Cornales; family Cornaceae; genus Cornus; species Cornus florida. Next base: position 73,195,465 of record NW_026775577.1, read on the forward strand.
CTTGATTAATTGGCTATTTGACTATATTTTATTTGTATTTTTTTTATGTGTTATTTGAATTATTTGTTTAATTAGATTGTGTGTTTAAATGATGTGTTGGATTAATTATAATTAATTGTAGATTAAATGATTAAATATTTTATTTTATGGTTATGGTTATGGTTAGTAGTAATGGGTCAACCAATTAGGTCACATGGATTACTTGGATAGGAGGTTTAATGGGTATGGATAATTACTCATGGATAGTTATTGTGACGACCTTGGTTTTTAGGCCAGTGTGTCATGTGATGAACTGGAAGGATGATTCGATAACGGATTCGAATGCGGAAGCGAAAATAGAAAACAAGACTCTAAGAAGTCAAAGTGACCTTCCATGAGGTTGTGGAACTCAATAAGAACTGATGCGGAAGCAAAAGATCGAAAATATGACAAATAAGCCCCCAGGGGCAAAATAGTCATTTCTAAAAATGGTAGATTTGGGTGCCACCGAGCACAATGCTGGAAGGATAATGAAAAACTAATCAAGATGGACTTAAGAATCGCATGATTCGGAGTCCGGACGAATGAGAAATGGCATGACGATGAAAAATGAGCACTTAAGGCAAAAAAGGTAAACTGGTAATTATCCAAGAAGAACCGGGTGCAACCGAGTACATCGTTGGAAAGACAGTGAAAAATTAGTCAAGTTCAAAAAAAAATTCACTTGAATCGGAGTCCGGACGAAGGAGAAAAGCCCAAAAGAAGAGTTAACGTCGCGGCGGCCCGACGAGGGGCCATGACAGCCCCATGCGCATGCCCATGCGCGGGCCCATGCATGCCGCTCGTGCGCTGAGTGCACCATGGCTGGCAGCAGCAGCCCATAAAGCTGCTGTGGGGTTATTTTTCAGAAAAATCCAGAACAGAGGCTGAATTTGGAGGACTAGATGAATTTTTTTGCAAAAACACAGAGAAGAAACCCCCCTCAAAATTGAGTTTTCTACGTGACTAAAAATAGAATTAAAAAAAAAATGCAATGTAAAATGCCCAAAATGCCCTCCCAAGAAATCTCGTCCAGAGGATCAAAAAAGCTGCTAAATAGAAAACTAAAAGCTGAACTTCGTAAGCGATTTCCGATATCAAGACGACATTTTCTGGAAAAACTCGAAAAAGAAACCCCCCCTAAAATCATGTTTTCTATTCAACCATATTGAAAGAAGAAAATAAAACCATCGTAAAAAGTCTATAATGCCCTTAGATCAGCATATGCAAAAAAAATGCGAAATAAATTCACAAGAGGCTCAAAACACAAACGATAAGGTTTTGCCCAGAAACGACCATGCACGCAAACGTAACTTACCTATTTAGATGCGCTACAATGGTCCATGGCTTAAAAGCATAGCCGTTGCAAAATCCGACCCCCCAACGGGCAAAAAGGCAAAAATGGAACTTGGAATGAAAACTCAGAATCCAAAAATACAAAACAGGGTCAAATGACCGTTTGGCCCTTGGCCACACTTCATACAAGATTAATAAGATCCTATGAAAGAATGAAAATGGAATTCCCACACCCGATGCAACCATGGTGAATCAATAACTTGCGATTTTTCAGGATTTTCACAATATTTCATGAAGTTAAAAAGTACATAGAATACAATATACATGTCATTGGCCTCCGGCCTCATCTCATACATATCAAATACATTGAAAGGAGTGTACTTAAGTACACATTACATACATGGAATCAAATATACATATTTTGACATATAAGTCTACAAAATGATATTTCATGTTAACATTTGCATGAAATGGAAACTTGAAAGCTACACGACATCCAAGGAATGCTAGGCATCATGAACCAAGTCTTCGTACCTGAAATATGCCCCAGTATCGTAGGGGTGAGTAACATAAAGCTACTCGTAGGAGATGAGCATGCATTGACCTAGTATTTTACAAATTTATCACCCTAAGGTGAAATATGTTAAAGAGGCTCATGCCACCTAATGTCTATGTCCAAATGAGACTCGGGGAACATCCTCAGCTACCTTAGAGTCTAATCAACAAGAATCATGATATACATACGTGTATGAAATGAATCATGGTTGGGATAATCTAAGAACATGACAAGAATAATGCTTGAGCATAGATTAACATGAATTGCATTTTCAATACAATTGAACTAGGTCTAGAGTAATCCATATAACATGACAAAAGCATATTTGAATACAAGTTAACAAGAATCACATTATCCACGCAATTCAATAACAAAAGAGCATGTTATACAATGCAATAAGGTATAAGTTCTCAAAGCCATCAACTTAGAATCTAAAGCACAAAATAATAGTGGTGGTTCATGCCACCTAACGTCTAAGTTCTAAATGAATCAATAGGATCAATCCTAAGCTATGTTAGAACGTCAAAACACAATTTTCAATATCGATGTAATTTATCCAACATTGGGACTTCCAATACAACGCATAAAGCACAATTTCGCAAAGTTAACATCATGTAACTTAAAATAGAACGACAAATAAGGAACACAAGTTACAACATCATCTAGTTATCAACTTGAAAATGAAATACGAAGTCAAACAAAGTGGATACTCGGACGTCACGCCAGATCAGACCAACAACATAGTTACTTTAGGGTTACTAGCCCATGGGTAACCTCCCTATGTGCGCACTAGACTATATAGAGGGACTATCCCCCGTATTAGAACCACGTCCTAGCCATAGCCAAACAATGACATCCCCAAGTTTCCAAAATCAATAAGTTGTGTAACAACGCATATATCAACATGAATATGCAAGATAATCAACTATCTACCAAGCATAACCAAATTTGGAAACCTATACAATACATGCTCTAAGTCCACAACTAATATGATGTGATGAATGTCGAATCTTCAGTGTGCGATTCGTTACATGCTATGCATGAATGATGTCAAATACGAAATGTGCAAATCATTACACCAGGCAACAATATATTCAATAAGGAAAACATATTCTCATGAGTATAAACATAGCAACTATGTTATCCAATGCTCAAAACATAGCCAAATGAATATACAACAAGTCCATATCCAGGATTTTGATATAGAAATGACTTTCAAACACAATTAAATCCATGGCTCAATTCGATATAATTTAATTAAATTAAAATAATTAAATTCCCTAGATTCTAATTCAATTCCAAATAACCTCAAATTAATGCATATTAAAGAACATGTCATGGTCATCACCTATATCCATTCTAAAACTCAATTAGGTTATTGGAACAACAAAGTAGAACTCTAATTATCATGCTAATTTAATTACCAAGGTTCTAAAGCAACTTCAAATGGTCCACAATTAATATATACTAGTAAACAAGTCATGGCCAATACAAATATCAAGTTAAAATCTTAATTAAGCTAATGGGACCACAAAATAGATTTTAATTAATTCTTTTAATTAAAATCTCTAGATTTTCAAACTTAACCAAATGCTCTCAATTTAACATATTTTAGAGAACATGCCAAGGATTGATGTAATATCACATTACAAGCTTATTTCATGCAAGTTACACCTATGTAAATTAAACTTTCACTAAAGGTAAATATAAAATAAAGGTTGCAATTCTCAAGCAATTAATCCTAATTTAATATATGTGAACAACCACACCGAAGTTTAATTTTCTAGCATGCCACAATTCAATTCCAAGTTGTATATCAACATGAGGATTAAATCTTAAACAAGGAAATTAATTAAATGAAAGGTTTCAAAACCTCACCGAATATTCTAAATCAAATATATGTGAAGCTATATGGCATGTAGATCAAGAATATCAAGTCAGAATTCAAATGGAGTGAATAGTGCACTTGGGGCAAATTAATTAATCAAATTAATTAATAATTACTAATTTTCTAAACACCTCCAATTGCTTTTAAATTCAACTATGTTGAAGAGTATGCTAAAGCCTAATATAATCTGCTAACACATATTAATTTCAAGCTAGTCAAGGCCATGTGAATTAATCTTTCACCTAAGATAAATATTAAATAAAATCTTTAATACTTATTCAAATGTTCCAATTTTAATACACGACAATGAGCATATCAAGGGACAATATAAAATCATGCTACATGTTTAAACCAAGTCATGAGCAACCGGGAAAATTAGATCCCGTACAAGAAAAATAAATAATAAAATCTCTAGATTTTATATTTAATCATGCAAACAAGTAGTATAAGCATCACAAGCATGCTATATAACAAGAATTTAAACCTAGAACATCCCCTACCTCAATTTGAGATGAAAATCCCAAAGGCCCACCAAAATAAAAGTGCTTCGAATTCGACGATACCGAGAGGTTTTGTTGGGGACAACACCGTGAACAAGAATCCGTAAGAAGCACCATGAAAATGTAACGATCCGGTCATTTGCCTTCCTTTCATTTTTCTTGAAATTTTACAAATGAATTTTTTTTGTTTAATTTTCTTTTCTGAGCTCTGTTTCGTGTCGCTTAGTATCATCTCGAGTGCTCAGAATTGATTTCTGAGACTCTTTCGTGTGAATTGACAACTTTCTTTGAGGACCGAATCATTTTCGCATTTTTCGTTTTTGGACACTATGCGCTATTTCGTCCTTTTCCATATTCTGTCTTTTCCCCATTTGTCACATTGTTGGCACAACCTCACTTCTCATGCTCAGAGTTGGTTTTTGACTTCACATGCCTTTATCTTGAGTGGTTTCCTCGAAATACGTATCTTTACTTTTGCAAGAAAGTACTTTGGTTGCTCCCGGTGTCCATAGAGGCATGGATGCAAAGTTCTTTGAAATTATTTTCTTTTCTTGTGGTGTTTTTTGTAAATATCTTTTGAAGATATTTTATTTAAGGGATTTTTAAGAAAATATTTTAGGAAGATATTTTGATTATGGGCCATAAGTGCAGTTTTCACTTTTTGGAGGGGCCATTGTGCAATTAATGAAAGTTATTGCAAAATGTCTTATTTTGAGTCTGGATCCTCGTACATGATTCATTTTCACATTTCATTGAGTTGTGTACTATTGGAATTTCCTCCTGGTCGATGTTTTTCAGTTTCAGGGTTTCTGGCCCCGGTTTGCGCCAAACTTGTTTTGGGCATAACTTTCTGCTTGGGACTCAGTTTTTTACGCCATTTCTTCCGTTATTCATATTTTATCATTTTGAATCTTTTTCATTGACAAAGTTTTGCTATTTGAGTGTGTCTGCTCAAATTTTACTTTTTCGGACCTAGCGGGGCCCGTTTGGGACACTTTTTGAGATTTCTATAAAAGGGGGGTGAGATATTTTATTTTTCATCTTCTCCCCTCTTCATGCATGACCTGGAGCTCCCATGGCAGCCCAAGGGGTGCTGCCATCTTCTCTCTCCTCTTTTGGTTCACTTTTCCTTGATGGAAAGTCTTCGGTCTTAACGTTTGTTGTTTCCCTCACCGTTCTCTACCTTTCCCCCTTATTAGAATTCAGTTTTGAACATCTCTTGAGTTTGGTTTTGAGGTTAGGTTATGATTTTGATGGGGCTTTGATGGGGGTATGTTCACGGCGTTGTCCCCGACAAAACCTAGTAGTTTCGTCGGATTCGGAGCCGTTCCATTTTGATGGCTTTTGAAATTTTCATCTCAAATTGAGGTAGGAGATGTTCTAGGTTTAAATTCTTGTTATATAGCATGCTTGTGATGCTTATACTACTTGTTTGCATGATTAAATATAAAATCTAGAGATTTTACTATTTATTTTTCTTGTACGGGATCAAATTTTTCCGGTTGCTCATGACTTGGTTTAAACATATAGCATGATTTTATATTGCCCCTTGATATGCTCATTTTCGTGTATTAAAATTGGAACATTTGAATAAGTATTAAAGATTTTATTTAATATTTATCTTAGGTGAAAGATTAATTCACATGGTCTTAACTAGCTTGAAATTAATATGTGTTAGCATATTATATTAGGCCTTAGCATTCTCTTCAACATAGTTGAATTTGAAAGTAATTGGAGGTGTTTTGAAAATTAGTAATTATTAATTAATTTGATTAATTAATTTGCCCCGAGTGCACTATTCACTCTATTTAAATTCCGACTTGATATTCTTGATTTACATGCCATATAGTTTCACATATATTTGATTTAGAATATTCGGTTAGGTTTTGAAATCTTTTATTTAATTAAATTCCATGTTTAAGATTTAATCCTCATGGTGATATACAACTTGGAATTGTATTGTGGCATGCTAGAAAATTAAGCTTTGGTGTGGTTGTTCACATATATTAAATTGGTATTGATTGCATGGGAATTGCAACCTTTTTTTTTATATTTAACTTTAGTGAAAGTTTAATTTACATAGGTGTAACTTGCATGAAATAAACTTGTAATGTGATATTACATTAGTCCTTGGCATATTCTCTAAGATATGTTAAATTGAGAGCATTTGGTTAAGTTTAAAAATCTAGAGATTTTAATTAAAAGAATTAATTAAAATCTATTTTGTGGTCCCATTAGCTTAATTAAGGTTTTAACTTGATGTTTGTATTGACCATAACTTGTTTACTAGTATATATTAATTTGAGACTATTTGAAGTTATTTTAGAACATTGGGATTTAAATTAACATGATTTAATTAAAGTTCTACTTTGTTGTTCTAACAACCTAATTGAGTTTTAGAATGGATATAGGTGATGACCTTGCCATGTCCTTTAACATGTATTAAATTGAGGTTAATTGGAATTGAATCGGAATCTATAGAATTTAATTGTGTTTATCTATTTAAATTCTATCTAATTGCTCCATGATCTAGTTATGTTTTAGAAGTGGTTTCTATATTCAAATCATGGACTTAGACTTGTTATATATTCATTTGGTTATGTTTTGAGCATTGGATAACATAGTTGCTATGTTTATACTCATGAGAATATGTTTTCCTTATTGAATATATTGTTGCCTTGTGTAATGATTTGCACATTTCATATTTAACATCATTCATGCATAGCGTGTAACAAATCGCACACTGAAGATTCGACATGTGATGTTATTATAGTGCGTAACGAATCACGCTCTGAAGATTCGACATTGTCATCCTATAGTAGTTGTGGATTTAGAGCATGTGTTGTGTGGTTACTACCTACTTGTGCATGAAAGTAGTTTCGTGTACTATTTAATACGTATATAAGTTGTTAACTTAATTATTTTGGAGTCTTGGGACATTGTTACTGTGATATGGCTAAAGTTTGGTATTAGTGCGGGAGGTATGAGTTCTCCCCAATTGAGATAGTGTGCACTAGGGTGGTTTTCCCAGCGAGTTAATGCCCAGAATAACCAATTTGTTCTTGGTTTAGTCCGAGACGTGATGTCCAAGTCTTCCACTATTTGTTTTTCGCATTCAATTCCAGGTTTGCAATCATGTTATATTGTGACTTGTGGTTTTGGCTATCGGCGATTTGATGTTGTTAAGTACATTTATACTAAATTGTTATATTTAGTTGATTTCACACTTTTAGATTTTTAATTGATAACTTAGAGAATCTATGTCTTGATGTGTGGTATTAGATATCCTAATCATGCTAAATTGTTATATTTAGTTGATGTTGCATTTTAGACTTTAAGTTGATAACCTTGAGAACCACTACTGTTATTTTGTGCTTTAGATTCTAAGTTGATGGCTTTGAGAACTTAAACTCTATTGCATTGTATAACATGCTCTTTTGTTGTTGAATTGCATAGATAATGTGATTCTTGTTAACTTGTATTCAAATATGCTTTTGTCATGTTGCATGGATTACTCTAGACCTAGTTCAATTGTATTGAAAATGCAATTCATGTTAATCTATGCTCAAGCATTCTTCTTGTCGTGTTCTTTGGATTATCCCAACCATGATTCATTTCATACACGTATGTATATCATGATTCTTGTTGCTTAGACTCTAAGGTAGCTTAGGATGCTCCTCGAGTCTCACTTGGACATAGACGTTAGGTGGCATGAGCCCCTTTGACATGTTTCACCTTAAGGTGATAAATTTGTAAAATGCTAGGTCGATGAATGCTCATCTCCTATGAGTAGCTTTATGTTACTCACACCTACGATACTGGGGCATATTTCAGGTATGAAGACTTGGTTCATGACGCCTAGCATTCCTTGGATGTCGTGTAGCTTTTAAGTTTCCATTTCATGCAAATGTTAGCATGAAATGTCATTTTGTAGACTTATATGTCAAAATATGTATATTTGATTCCACGTATGTAATGTGTACTTAAGTACACTCTTTTCAATGTATTTGATATGTATGAGATGAGGCCGGAGGCCAATGACCATTATATTGTATTCTATGTACTTTTTAACTTCATGCAACTTTGTGAAAATCTTGAAAAATCGCAAGTCATTGCTTCACCATGGTTGTATCGGGTGTGAGAATTCCGTTTTCATTCTTTCATAGGGTCTTATAAATCATGTTTGAAGTGTGGGCCAAACGGTCATTTGATTCCGTTTTGTATTTTTAGATTCCGAGTTTTCATTCCAAGTTCCATTTTTTGCCTTTTTGCCCGTTGGGGGGTCGGATTTTGTATCGGTGGTATATTTAAGTAGTGGACCATTGTAGCACGTCCAAATAGGTAGGTTACGTTTGCGTGCATGGTTGTTTCCGGGCAAAACCTTATCGTTTGTGTTTTGAGCCTCTTGTGAATTCATTTCGCATTTTTTTTGCATATTCTGATCTAGGGGCATTATGGACCTTTCACGGTGGTTTTATTTTCTTCTTTCAACATGGTGGAATAGAAAACTTGATTTTAGGGGGGGGTTTCTTTTCCGTGTTTTTCCAGAAAATGTCGTCTTGATATCGGAAATCGCTTACGAAGTTCAGTTCTCAGTTTTCAAAATAGCAGCTTGTTGAACCTCCATGACCAAATTTCATGGAGGGGCATTTCGGGCATTCTACATTGTGTTTTTTTTTTTTAATTCTACGTGAGTCATGTAGAAAACTCAATTTTGAGGGGGGTTTCTTCTCTGTGTTTTTGCAAAAAAATTCATCTAGGCCTCCAAATTCAGCCTCTGTTCCGGATTTTTCTGAAAAACAAACCCATAGCAGCTTTATGGGCTGCTGCTGCCAGCCATGTGTGCATCGGGGCGCGCACGGCGTACATGGGCGCGCGTATGGGCGTGCGCATGGGGCTGTCATGGCCCCTCGTCGGGCCGCCGCGACGTCAATTCTTCTTTTGGGCTTTTCTCCTTCGTCCGGACTCCGATTCCAGTGAATTTTTTTTTTTTTAACTTGACTAATTTTTCGCTGTCTTTCCAACGGTGTGCTCGGTTGCACCCGGTTCTTCTTGGATAATTACCAATTTACCCTTTTGCCTTAAGTGCTCATTTTTCTTCGTCATGCCGTTTCTCATTCGTCCGGACTTCGAATCATGCGATTCTTGAGTCCATCTTGATTAGTTTTTCATTGTCCTTCTAGCAGTGTGCTCGGTGGCACCCGAATCTACAGTTTTCAGAAATGGCTATTTTGCCCCCAGGGGCTTATTTGTCATATTTTTGATCTTTTGCTTCCGCATCAATTCTTGTTGAGTTCCATGACCTCATAGAAGGTCACTTTGACTTCTTAGAGTCTTGTTTTCTATTTTTGCTTCTGCATTCGGATCCGTTATCGGATCATCCTTACGGTTCATCAAAGGACACGCTGGCCTAAAAACCAAGGTCATCATAGAAAATCTCAACTTGACTCCAAACCCAAACTCAAAAAATCGTCGGAAATGAATTCTAATAAGGGCAAAAGGTAGAGCACGTCGAGGAAAGCAATAAATGCTAAGGCTGAAGGATTTCTACCAAGGAAAAGTGGACCAACGGAGGAGAGAGAAAGTGGCAGCCATGGCTGCTAGGAGATCCGGCCAAGAGAGGTGGGGAAGATGACCAAAATCTGATTTTTCACTTTAGGGCATCCTATTTATAGTAAGTCTGAAAAACTGCCCCGAAAGGGCCTCGTCGGGTCTGGAAAAGTGGATTTTGAGCAGACGCACTCAAACAGCAGAACTCCATGAATAAAAAAGATTCAAAATGAGAAAATATGAACAAAGGAAGAAACAGCGTAGAAAACTGAGTCCCGAACAGAAAGTTATGCCCCGAACAAGTTCAGCAGCAACCGGGTCCAGAAACTCTGAAACTGGAGAAAAATGACCAGAACATAATTCTATGAATTTATGAGTCAAGGAAAAGTGAAAATGAATCCCGTACGAGGATCCAGGCTCCAGACGAGATATTTTGCAATAACTTTTGTTCATTGCACAATGGCCCCTACAAAAAGGGTTAACTGCGAAACTACCCCAGAATGAAAATATATTCCAAAAGATATTTTCTTAGATGCCCTTGAAATAAAATATCTTCAAAATCTATTTACGAAAAACACCCCAAGAAATAAAAAAGATTCTGAAGAATTGTGCATCCATACCCCTATGGACACCGAGAGCAACCAGAGTACTTTCTTACAAAAGTAAAGATACGTATTTCGAGGAAACTACTCAAGATGAAGGTACGTGAAGTCAAAAACCAACTCCGAGCATGAGAAGTGAGGTTGTACCAAAAATTGACAAACAGAGATAAGACAGAATAGGGAAAATGACGAAATAACGCATAGTGTCGAAAAATGAAAAATGTGAAAATGACTCGGTCCTCAAAGGAAGTTGTCAATCCACGAAAAAAAGTCTTAGGAACCAATTCCAAGCACTCGAGATGACACTAAGCGACATGAAACAGAGCTCAGAAAAGAAAATTAAACGAAAAAAATTCATTCGTAAAATTTCAGGAAAAAGGAAAGGAAGGCAAATGACCGGGTCGTTACAGTTATATATGTATATAGTTATATATATATAAAAGGAAAGTATTTTATTAATTAATATTATGGTAACTTTAGTATTAATAAATAATCTGATGTATATATTTTATATATTTATATAAAAAGGATATACATAGATTATATACGTATCATATTTTAAGTTACCTTTTAATATTATGGTAACTTTAGTATTAACAAATAATTTGATAGTATACATTTTTATTTATTTAATAAAGACATATATAGATTATATACGTAACATATTTTAAGTTACCTTTTTAATATTTTAATTTTTATTATTTTCTTTATTATGTTGACTTGGATTAGGAAAAGGAGTAGGGTTATTATTTAGCCTATAAATATATAACTATTGGTTTGTAAAATGGGGTTTGAAATATATCACATAATATATTTTAGAGAGAGAGTTAGAGATAGAAGGAGGAAGAGGAAGGAAGGAGGAGAAGAACCTTTAGAGAAGAAGATCAAGGAAGAAAAAGTTTAACTTTCGATTAGAAAATTTAAGGCAAGTTCTTCTTCTATCTCTTTCCCTTTGATTTGTATTTCTATACATGCCTAGGAAATTCTAGGATGCTTAAACATTAAAATTGAAAAATTTTGTATACTTGAATTGGTTTAGAATAGAGGGTTTTATGTGTTTACATATATATTCTTGATTTAAATGATTCTTGATTTTTTGTATGTGATTTGGTGTTTAAGTTGTATCTTTACATGTTAAATCATCAAAAATAAATTAATATGGATTGTATGGGTCTTAGATTGGAGCTTAGGATCCTTAACAGTGAAGAACGAATTCACAATAGAAGTTTTGGGTAGATTCGCGTAACAGTGCTCGATCAGCTGTCATAGTGCTCGATCCGCTGTCACAGTGCTCGAGTCTTGGAAACAAAGCTCGAGCCATGGACAAAAAGCTTGAGCCTTAAAAGAAAAGCTCGAGCCATAGGTGAAAAGCTCGAGCCTTGGAAGCAAAGCTCGAGCCTTTGAGGCAAATCTCGAGCCATGTATAGGAAGCTCGAGTCATGGATAGAAAGCTCGAGCCATAGGATAAAAGCTCAAGCCTTACCTGGAGAATTTACATAAACAACGTTTAAATTAACTTAATTAATTTTGTGGGGTCCTGAACATTAAATAGGGACTAGGTATGAGTTTAACTAAATAAACTTGATTGTAACGATGCATGCTACGTGAATTCTTGAAAAAATAGTGGATTTAATCTTTTTAATTTGTTCTAGTAATTGAGATTAAATGTTTATCATGAAATGTATTTGGAGAATGCTTACTTGACTGCAAAATAAAATATTAGCATGTCTAAGGTTCAGTTTGTGTGGAATACATGATATAGGAAACTTAAATAAGTTATAAGTCATTCCTATTTGGTAATAGCATGATATTATGTTATTATGTTTATTCTGGATTATTTGATGTATTATTTTATTTGTTACATCAATTATTTGATTGTGTCGATGTAATGCATCAGTATGGGATGGTGGCATTCTAGGGACGGATTAACTTATTAGTTAAGTCCTACCTATTTTTGTATAAGTGAACAGATTTACTAAAATGGTAAGTCCTACTTATATTCGTGTCAAGTTAACTAAACAAGTTGGATGATACATAGTTGATTAATTTATAGTGGATTGGATATATTATATATATATATATATATATATATATATATATATATTTGTATGGATATATGCCATGATATGAGCTTGAGCCTTAGGATTAATGGTTAGGGTGCGTATATTGCTAGGGATGTGTAGTTAGATATAGTGTAGTTGTGTGCCCTGGTAGGTCTAGGTACCCATGCCCACTATATGTGCATTTTGCGTGTTACCTACTATTCAGGTTGAGGCAACCCTATAGTCTAGTGAAGTTCCTTTAGTGTGTATCTATCTATATATATATATATATATATATATATATATATATATACGGACTACGAGTTATTGTTGGATTGACTAGGATGTATATGTGTATCGGATCTCTGATTGGACTGTAATTGAGTAGAACTTGTTTGTGGGCCTGACCCATCATTATTTTTCAAGTGTTCTTCAAGTGTAGAGGATTATTCATGCTGAGCAGAGATCATCTACTTCACTCTTCTGAGTCTACTGAGGAGATTCATTTATGTTTCATCTTTTAGATATAGACAGTCATTATGGTTACTTATTCAACTGCAATTTTCTAGGGGTCCACACAGTATTGATTCTCGAGTTGTATTGAAAGATTTGTTGTATCAGAATATTTTATTATTTAATAAAAATTTATTCTGAGGATTTATTGGATTATCATTTTAGTGTTCATGTCAACATTTTTATTTATTCTTATTTATCCTCTTGTATTCTGTGTTCGTTTATTGCCGATTTGTTTTGATATCCTCGGGCACTCGGGCGTGGGCCTGGCCAACCCGCATTCGGAAATCCAGGGGTACCACAGTTTGTATCAAAGCACTCCAGGTTCAAGTGTCCTTAGGAGTGTCTTTTGTTATATGACTTCCGTGTTGCGTCTATTAAACTTTAAAGCCCATATTAGGATTCGTTGTACTCTATTTACGGTTCGTTAGGAGGAGCTGATGTCAATTATATTTTGTAGTTATAGAATGGTTGGCACTAGGAAGAGGATGGGGTCTAAGCCGAAAGTGATAAAGACCCAAAGAAGTAAATGGAGTACGTTATCAATTTCGTTGCCAGAAGGTAGAATTAGGGATCGGAGGTTTAGGTTCGCTTGGCGTTACTTTAAAGTATAAGCCAAGGAAGGATTTAAGTGTACGTGATAGGTTATCGTATATCAGGGCCAACATAACTTTAATTTTTCTCAAATAGGAGAAAAGCGAGGAGGAGGAGCCCGAAGAGGATCCTAATGGAGGAGATTTCAGAGTATCCAAGGAATAAGGTACTAAATCTTGAACATGAATGATCGTGTAAGGATGATCTTGTGTGCTAGTATTATAGCGAATGATATTAGTCGAATTAGTGTTGATCAATCTACATATAGTTAAAATTTCTTATCGTGACATTCTAATTCGCTTTATAAAGCCAAGTTAGATAATTTACATTCCGCGTATAGGGAGGATGAGGGTTAAGACCTTAGTATTTGCTTAGGCAAATATATGTTGCTTTTAAGCTATGTTTAAAGGATCTGTTTCTAGGTTGGATGATTACCTACGAAACTATAAAAGGAAATTGTGAAACAATCTGGTAAGGTTGATTTCAAAAGAGACTTTCTTTTCTAGATTGAACGATGTCTTAAGTAGGAGTATATTTTGTGTTATTGTGTTTATCATACGTGCTTTATTTTCGTCAACTATTTGGGATTTTAATATGTGGTTTAGTTGGGGACACAAGTATGTGATTAGCCAACTATTGTTTTTAATAATATGGAGTAGTAACGCTATTTATGCTAGATTTGTGAGCATGCTGTCGTAGGATTTGGTAGATACACATAATTCTAGCCAATCTATTAGACCTAGACATATGTCATTCTGGTATATTGTTTGGGATGGGATAGTTAAACCATTACTATGAGTTAAATAATCTAGTACGATTAGTTTAAAATATTTTACGCTATGTCTGGATAAGTATGGTTTTACAATGCCATGATAAGAGGCTTGATAATGTTTCTGTATTCGTGAAGTTGTGGTAAATTAAGATTACTGTAACACCACGATGATTTATCAGAGGTGCTGGATTTGCTGAACATCTTGAAAATTCCAAAAGTTGTTACCAAGTCGGAAGGAGGATTTTGTACTGATTTAGGTACCTAGTAAAATGATGCCAAGTGAGGACAGTAGACTGAATAAATCTTCATTATTTAATTCTTAATCAAGAATTTATTCACGAGGGTGTGTCATTAGGAGGAGTTGCCGGTGTTGCACATGGAGGAGGAAACCAAGTCTCTTCATTTATATAAATAATATGGATTTTTTTTTTTTTTTTAGGTCACAATTTGCAACAATTAGCTGTTGCTAGGAAATTGAGGACTTATTTGGAGGATGAAGAGATTCTATATTCTTTTGAAGTTAGACAAAGATATCGGATTGACACTAACTTGTCTTAAAGAAGTAGGGTGCGTCAAAGACAAGATGGTAAGACCAAACACCTATATAAAGAAGAGGTGTACGATATGTATGGAAAGGTCGTAGTTAGTTGAATTTTGTTGTGTTGACTTTCTTTATTGGTAAGTCTATCACAAATCAATGATGTATGGATTCAGTTGCAGAGTTCGCTTTTGAAGCTGCTCTAATTTAAACAATGGGTATAGACGAAAGCTGGTGGTACCGGACTAACGGTACTTTCTGCAGAAAAATTGGATGGAGGATGCAAGGACTGAGATTCACAACTCTTAGTTCTCTAGTCATCCAGGTGGAAATACGATGCATCACGATATGCAACAGATGTTTGAGGACAGGTAGGAGGAGGGACATAGTGATTTTTCTCCAAATCAAATATTCATTAAATAGTAGAGATGAACCATTAGAGATCACCAGATCCTTGTAGCCATTTCATATACTGAAGTGGAAATGAGAAAGCATTTTACGGATTTAGTTGTGGGATTACTGATTTTACATAAGGGTCAGGATTCTGGATGGGATATTGGTTAACTGATTAAATTAGGTCAGCTTAATTCTTGTCTATTTCAAACTGGTAGGACTTCAGTTCATATGAATAGAATGGATCACGAGACGGTTTAGATGGATTACAGTGGTGATTCACACTTTGCATCAAGTTCCGTCTGTTGGAAGCGAAGGTGGAAATGGATGCTCTATACAAACGATAGAATATTTAAATCTTTCGGTTTGTTGTTGAGTTATCAGATGAATTTATAGCATGTGTAATAATAACACTTGTAATTACTAAGGTAGTTGAGAAGGTCAACTTTGATTATCGGAGCTGACCCTAGAGAAGGTGTTACCTTACTCGGATGGAGTTTAAGGTACTAGAGGAGGATTTAGTAGTTTCTGTAAATAATGATATGACGGTTGGGCAACTGAGATGGAAAACTTATAATTTTTCTCAGTGCACTCAGATGGTTAGAAGGTATACCATGACATCAAATGTTGGTTTTGGTGAACAAGTACAAATAGGGACATATATATAATTGGCCTAAGTTTAACACCTTCTAGAAAGGTGGGAAAGTTGATCATGGGATATCATAAGAATCTTTAGCCACTTCCTATAACGAATATGGAAGTAGGACTAAACAGGAGTGGACGGTCGGTAAGGATTTACGACATTAAATTAGAATTTCAATTTTCATGTGGAATAAGAGTGGTGGATTAAGAAAGTTCGCTTGAGGACATTAATTAGAGAGATGTTCATTTTAGAGCTTCATAGTAGTTCTATAATACAATGATAGTAGTGTTATAACATGTGGATGTCCATTATAGTGGATGCAAAGTGCTATTTCGAAGGAGTTTTAAAAAGATTTTGGAGCAACAGCTTTGCTTCATATCTCTAGACGGAGGAATTGATAGAGAGATTAAATTAGACCATAAAAGATATGCTTGAGGCGTATATCCTAGGTTTTCATGGATAATTGGAAGCATTTACTTCACTTTTCAGTTTTTGTCTGTGGTAATGTTGGCACAAGGAGGTTGAAGTGACAACGTTTGTGGTTTTGTATATTACATAGTGTAGACCTCTTATTTGTTTATTTGAAATGGAAGTAAGGGTTGTACAATCAGACCTTGACTTCATTTAAAAATATGTCGGAGAGAAATACTCTCCTTTGTAATGGACTGCGCGCGGTTTGGAGGCGGTAATGGGATGTTGTAAATAGTAGAACTCGTATACTAGAGTTTTTTTATCGGGGAGTAGTTTGCTCGTTATATCTTCCATATAGGAAGTAATGCGATTTTTGGAGAAAGGTCAATTTTACTAATTACATACCTTTAGAGGATTGTGTTTATTAATTGAGGGAGTTACCTCTGGATTAGCGTTACCAAATCATTAGCGCGGGGTGCGTAGGAGTTTTGTGCATATATTGTATAGAACTTGGAGGAATATAGATCATTACCTTTATCATATTACGGACTACTAGTTATTGTTGGATTGACTAGGATGTATACGTGTATCGGATCTCTGCATGGACTGTAGTAGAGTAGAACTTATTTGTGGGCCTGATCTATTATTATTTTTCAGGTGTTCTTCAGGTGTAGAGAATTGTTCGTGCTGGGTAAGGATCAGTCTACTTCACTCTTCTGAGTCTACTTAGGAGATTCATTTATGTTTCATCTTTTAGATGTAGACAGTCATTATAGTTACTTATTCAATTGTAATTTTCTAGGGGACCACACAACATGGATTCCCGAGTTGTATTGGAAGATTTGTTATATCAAAATGTTTTATTATTTAATGAAAATTTATTCTGAGGATTTATTGGATTATCATTTTAGTGTTTATTTCAGCATTTTTATTTATTCTTATTTATCCTCTTGTATTCTATATTCGTTTATTACCGATTTGTTTTGATATTGTAACGACCCGGTTATTTGTTTTCCTTTCCTTTTTCTTGAAATTTTACGAATGAATTTTTTTCGTTTAATTTTCTTTTCTGAGCTCTGTTTCGTGTCGCTTAGTGTCTTCTCGAGTGCTCGAAATTGGTTCCTGAGACTCTTTTCCGTGGATTGACAACTTCCTTTGAGGACCGAGTCATTTCCACATTTTTCTTTTTTCAACACTATGCGCTATTTCGTCATTTTCCCTATTCTGTCTTATCTCTGTTTGTCAGTTTTTGGTACAACCTCACTTCTCATGCTCGGAGTTGGTCTTTGACTTCACGTGCCTTCATCTTGAGTGGTTTTCTCGAAATACGTATCTTTACTTTTGTAAGAAAGTACCTTAGTTGCTCCCGGTGTCCATAAGGGCATGGATGCACAATTCCTCAGAATCTTTTTCATTTCTTGGGGTGTTTTTCATAAATATCTTTTGAAAATATTTTATTTCAGGGGCATCTAAGAAAATATCTTTTGGAAGATATTTTCATTCTGGGGCAGTTTCGTAGTTAACCCTTTTTGTAGGGGCCATTGTCCAATTAACGAAAGTTATTGCAAAACGTCTCGTCTAGAGCCTGAATCCTTGTATAGGAGTCATTTTCACTTTTTGTTGACTTGTAAATTCATAGAATTCCGTTTTGGTCGTTTTTCTCTAGTTTCAGAGTTTCTGGATCCGATTGCCGCCGAACTTGTTCGGGAATAACTTTCTGCTCGGGACTCAATTTTTTACGCCATTACTTCCGTTGTTCATATTTTATCATTTTGAATCTTTTTCGTTCATATAGTTTTGTCATTTGAGCGCGTCTACTCAAATTTTACTTTTTTGGACCCGGCAGGGCCCGTTCGGGGCACTTTTTGAGATTTCTATAAAAGGGGGGTGAAATATTTCATTTTTCATCTTCTCCCCTCTTCATGCATGACCTGGAGCTCCTATGGCAGCCCAAGGGGTGCTGCCATCTTCTCTCTCCTCTTTTAGTTCACTTTTCCATTATGTAAAGTCTTCGACCTTAACATTTGTTGTTCCCCTCACCGTGCTCTACCTTTCCCCTTTATTAGAATTCAGTTTTGACCATTTCTTGAGTTTGGTTTTGAGGTCATGTTATGATTTTGATGGGGGTTATGTTCACGGCGTTGGCCCTGACAAAACCTAGTAGTTTCGTCGGATTCGGAGCCGTTCCATTTTGATGGCTTTTGAGATTTTCATCTCAAATTGAGGTAGGGGATGTTCTAGGTTTAAATTTTTGTCATATTGCGTGCTTGTAATACTTATACTACTTGTTTGCATGATTAAATGAAAATCTAGAGATTTTATTATTTATTTTTCTTGTACGGGATCTAATTTTCCCGGTTGCTCATAACTTGGTTTAACCATGTAGCATAATTTTATATTGCCCTTTGATATGCTCATTGTCGTGTATTAAAATTGGAACATTTGAATAAGTATTAAAGATTTTATTTAATATTTATCTTAGGTGAAAGATTAATTCATATAGCCTTAACTAGCTTGAAATTAATATGTGTTAGCATATTATATTAGGCCTTAGCATGCTCGTCAACATAGTTGAATTTGAAAGTAATTGGATGCGTTTTGAAAATTAGTAATTATTAATTAATTTGCCCTGAGTGCACTATTCACTCCATTTGAATTCTGACTTGATATTCTTGATCTACATGCCATATGTGATACCCCTCGGATCTGAGACATGGGTTGATCAAGCCCAGGCCCAAACCCAAGGGATATCAAACAATTAATATGTAATACGAACACTGATGACAAAATGAATTTAATAAATAAAGTTTAAGTTGGAAGAAACTAAAAGTAAAATCCTTTATAATTAAATACTTAGAATCTGATAATCCAAAACTCCATCAGTTTAACAACTCGGGAATCCATCTCTAGTGGACCCCTAATAAAAATCTCAAACTGAAGATAAAATCTAAATCTAATATCTGGAAAGAAGTCCTACGTCGTCGGTAAAATGGAAGATCGTCTCTGCTCAGCAAGAACAAGCTCTAGACTGGAAATGTCCGATACCTGAAAAATGATGAGTGAGTCAGGCCCACATACAAGTTCTATACTACTACTACCCAAGCAGAGACCCGATACGAATATACATCCTAACCAATCCAACAATAGCTAATAGTCCGTAGATAAATATATATATATAATCACACTACAGGACTCTCACTGGACTACAGGCCCGTCTCAACCGACTAGTAAGCACCATACGAAAACGCACCCAAAGGTGGGCATGACTACCTAGTCCTAGCAGGGTACACATCCAACCATCATAGCCAGCTATGCATCCCAATGCATATACGCTTGATCGGTTGATCAACTATACATCAACCTTCGCAATAGCACGAATCATTGTAAAATAGGGCTATTGGTCGGGTAAGTCGAACCACTGGGACTGCGCTAGTCTAAGGCAACCTAAATGTCTAGAATCATTCTTAGAATGATAAGGGGTAATAAGGGTTTGTTTGTTTGTCACTAAACTAGAAATGTAAAGATGCATAAACTAGTAGATTGCAAGGAATGTAAAGAAGTGAGATACAAGTAGAAAAGACTAGGGAGATGAATCCATTACCTACTCTATTAACATGCTAGTATGTGGTTAACTTGGGAAACAAATTAGATATATGGCAATGATATGTAGCAATACAAAATTACTACACTATCTCCAAGAATTTCATAGAATCAAGATTTAAGCATAATCCCTCAAAGTTATACATGCTTGACTACCTAAATGAAATTGTAGCTCCACATATTCACTAAGCTAGGGACTATCAAACCCCTCAATAACTATGGTGATAGCACATGGAGCTAAGAATCAAGAATAAATCCATCAAAGGGGGACCCTAAGCTATGGACTAACAAGATTCTCAAATACATGCCAATAAAAACACTTTCACAATCTTGTTTCCATTGTCACTATGGAAATGAAAGCAATACAACCATGAGAACATACACTCTAAGAGAAGATAATATATTCAACATGATCATTTATAAGAGTTTATGTTCATTACATCAAATACAAGCTCTAGACCATGAAAGTGCCATATATATACATATTTCCCAAGATTAAACCAAAACTAAGACATGCTTACAAAGTAGGGCTTCATCACCTCCCTAGATAGGGAGTTAGTTACCCATTGCCAAGCTAGAAGAAGGAAGAAGCTCCATCTTCATGGCCATTTTCGTGCAACCTTCTTGGAGCTTGAAGAACACCTTTCTTGCTCTCTTCTCTCTCCTCTAATCTTGTAGAAATGTAGGATAATGATATGTGTGGCCTTCCTTGCCTTATCTCCTTCAACAAAGCTCCCTCTCTCCTCCAAAAAACATCCCCAACCACCTCATAAAGAAGTAAGTAGAAAATGAGGAAACCAATGCACAAGTGGCTGCCAAAATGAGAATTCCCGAAGGCAATTCTGGCCCAAATTCGAGCACTCTAAGCAAGGCCTCGAGCGCTCGAATTTAGTGTAAAAATGCCCATGCTTCACTTGCTCCGCCCAGACCTACTTTGGTTAAACAGCCATAACTTTGCGCTCCGAACTCTGAATGACGAACCGTTTAAAGATTTGGAGAGCTGATTCAGAGCTTTAAAAACTTCATGTTTTGATGAAGATCCAAATCTCAAGTCTGGTTGGTCGAAAATGGGGAGAAAGGCAGTACTTCAGTGCTGCCAGGCAGTTCTGCGCACCTCTGGTAACAAGGCCATAACTCTCTGCTCCGAGCTCCGAATGATGAACCGTTTGAAGATTTAGAAAGCTAATTCAGAGCTCTAAATCTTTCATGTTATGATGGAAGTCCAGTTCTCGAGCTTTCTGGGTCAAAATGGCGAGCAAAGTCCTAACTCCACTGCTGATCTCGTGAAGCAATCTGCCCTAATTTCGAGCACTCGAAATTAGGCCTCGAGCACTCGAAAATTGGCCAGAATGCCCTATGCTTGGTTTGCTCATCCCGGACCTGCTTTGGTAAAACGGCCATAACTTTGTGCTCTAAACTCCAAATGATGAACCGTTTGAAGATTTGGAAAGCTAATTCAGAGCTCTAAAAACTTCATGTTTTGGTGGAGATCCAATTCTCAAGGATGATTGGTCGAAAATGAAGATCAAGGCAGAATTTCATTGCTGCCAGGCAGTTCTGCGCACCTCTGGTAACAAGGCCATAACTCTCTGGTCCGAGCTCCGAATGATGAAATTCTTGAAGATTTGGAAAGCGGATTCAGAGCTCTAAATATGCCATTTTATAATGGAAGTCCAGTTCTCGAGTTTGGAAGGTCAAAATGGTGAGCAAAGTCCTGACTCCACTGCTGCCAGAAATTCAGAATTGTGCCTTTTGATGGCCAAAACTCCACAAAGCCTTGATTTTGCTCCTTTTTTGGCAAATGGACCTGAAAATGCATAAGAACATAGAAATGAAGATAATCTACATAAATTAACATACAACGGACTTTACTAATGCAATTTAGGGTGCTTGAATATATAATATTCGGCGCTTATCACACCCCCAAACTTACATTTTGCTAGTCCCTTAGCAAAACTACAATGAAAATTTTAATGAAAAGACAACCATGGGCTTGCTACTGCAAAAATATCATCCATGGTAAAATAAGATATATACATTGCTCAAAAAATAACTTGAAATAGAAAAAGAGCTGGAGATGGGGTCATTGGGAAGACTACCTTGCATATATGAAGCGTTGATACAAAAATTGGCTAAATACATTTCCACATACATGCATCAACATCAAAGTCTATATAAATAACTCAATTATCATCTCTTGAATGGAAATCAACTCTAGCTTCAGTGAAAGTGAATTAGATTCTCAACATGCGGCTTTTACTTTCTTTTCCAATTCCAAAGCGCAAGTTTTCAAATCATTGAATTCCCCTTTAAATGAGGTCCCTAAGGCATGATTTTATTTACAAGACAACTTTTGTTGCTTGTTGACAATTTATTGTAACTCAAGCGAAACATAGAATGGTTGTGCAATGCTGAAGTCCCTTAAGCTTTCTAACCAACCCTTGTAGCAAGCGTTAGGCCAACAACTCCCAAACCAGATGGCTTTAGGGTGTTAAGTGTAGAGACACTCCATAGGGCTTAATAGCTCAAGTTGGAAAGGCTACGAACTCCAACGAACCATGTTTATTACCAGTTTATTTTTTTTTGAATGACCGTGCAATGTTTAAGTCCTTTAAGCTTTCTAACCAACCCTTGTAGCAAGCGTTAGGCCAACAACTCCCAAACCAGATAGCTTTAGGGTGTTAAGTGTAGAGACACTCCTAGGGCTTAATAGCTCGAGTTGGAAAGGCTACGAACGTCAACTGGTCATTATTTTCTTTCCTTTTCAGTTTTTTTTTTTTTTTAGATTCATGCCAAAAGTATTCATCCATTAGGTTCATCAAATCAGATTAACTAGGGCAAGGTCAAGGTCAATCAAGTTGCATGCCTCACAGTTAAGTTTCCAATGTGCATCTGTGCATTGTGAAGCTTAAAAGAATGTCAAATCCAGCGAGAATTTAATTGAGACATTTATACAGACTAATTTGAATCTACATGATCATTTCAACTCAAATTTTCTTTATTTTCAAAAATATCAGCTGCTTCTATACACAAAGTTTTAAACATATGCTTTCATCTCCAACAGGTTTCAAATTCCATTATCATTGCTTAGCAAAAATGTAAAACCAAAAATACATAAATGCACCCCCAAACTTGAATGTCACATTGTCCTCAATGTGAGAAGACAAGTAAATCAAAATAAGCGCAAAGAGGGTAAAAGAACAATAATACCAAGTGGAGTGACGACGACGTAGATGTTCAGCCATGTGAGTGCGCAACGGCGTCCCCCAAACTTGGACATGAAGACCTATCAAGACAGAACTAATGTACACAGGTGAAAGCATAGCTCTCTTAAGAAAAAAAATCAAAAGAGAAATGAAAACACTAAGACGAATGTGATTGCAAGGTAAAAATCCATACAAAATACAAATTGGCACACATGAGTCATAAGTGTAAAATGGAAAACAAAACAATGCCAAAAGCCATGCATTTAGAGAGATAAAGTTGGCTTAGGCAATTCGTCAAACACGTGGTGTGCAAGACAAAAAGGAAGAGGGCCAAAGGTTGATTAGAGATGAGAAAATCCAAAAATTTGGCCCTGCAAATGCAATACACAACTCCCAAACAATCACAAATCCTTCACACAAGCAATCCCATCCTCCATTGATCAAAAATTGAAAGAAAAAGAGGGTAGACACTTACCCAACAATGGAGAACACAAGGCCCATTATTTGTGGTTAATGGAAGATGTGGATGAGAGGTTGATGAGGGTGCTTGGGTTAGAGGAGAGTGGGGAAAAAGGTGGAGGAGGTGAAGGTGGGTTTGCATGGGGTGGTGAGGTTGAGGGTGGTTGGGTTGTGAAGCCGAGAGGGATGGTGGCTCACATTTAGAGCACTCCAAATGGGAGCAATCCCCGGCAACGGCGCCAAAAATTGATCGGTTGATCAACTATACATCAACCTTCGCAATAGCACGAATCATTGTAAAATAGGGCTATTGGTCGGGTAAGTCGAACCACTGGGACTGCGCTAGTCTAAGGCAACCTAAATGTCTAGAATCATTCTTAGAATGATAAGGGGTAATAAGGGTTTGTTTGTTTGTCACTAAACTAGAAATGTAAAGATGCATAAACTAGTAGATTGCAAGGAATGTAAAGAAGTGAGATACAAGTAGAAAAGACTAGGGAGATGAATCCATTACCTACTCTATTAACATGCTAGTATGTGGTTAACTTGGGAAACAAATTAGATATATGGCAATGATATGTAGCAATACAAAATTACTACACTATCTCCAAGAATTTCATAGAATCAAGATTTAAGCATAATCCCTCAAAGTTATACATGCTTGACTACCTAAATGAAATTGTAGCTCCACATATTCACTAAGCTAGGGACTATCAAACCCCTCAATAACTATGGTGATAGCACATGGAGCTAAGAATCAAGAATAAATCCATCAAAGGGGGACCCTAAGCTATGGACTAACAAGATTCTCAAATACATGCCAATAAAAACACTTTCACAATCTTGTTTCCATTGTCACTATGGAAATGAAAGCAATACAACCATGAGAACATACACTCTAAGAGAAGATAATATATTCAACATGATCATTTATAAGAGTTTATGTTCATTACATCAAATACAAGCTCTAGACCATGAAAGTGCCATATATATACATATTTCCCAAGATTAAACCAAAACTAAGACATGCTTACAAAGTAGGGCTTCATCACCTCCCTAGATAGGGAGTTAGTTACCCATTGCCAAGCTAGAAGAAGGAAGAAGCTCCATCTTCATGGCCATTTTCGTGCAACCTTCTTGGAGCTTGAAGAACACCTTTCTTGCTCTCTTCTCTCTCCTCTAATCTTGTAGAAATGTAGGATAATGATATGTGTGGCCTTCCTTGCCTTATCTCCTTCAACAAAGCTCCCTCTCTCCTCCAAAAAACATCCCCAACCACCTCATAAAGAAGTAAGTAGAAAATGAGGAAACCAATGCACAAGTGGCTGCCAAAATGAGAATTCCTGAAGGCAATTCTGGCCCAAATTCGAGCACTCTAAGCAAGGCCTCGAGCGCTCGAATTTAGTGTAAAAATGCCCATGCTTCACTTGCTCCGCCCAGACCTACTTTGGTTAAACAGCCATAACTTTGCGCTCCGAACTCTGAATGACGAACCGTTTAAAGATTTGGAGAGCTGATTCAGAGCTTTAAAAACTTCATGTTTTGATGAAGACCCAAATCTCAAGTCTGGTTGGTCGAAAATGGGGAGAAAGGCAGTACTTCAGTGCTGCCAGGCAGTTCTGCGCACCTCTGGTAACAAGGCCATAACTCTCTGCTCCGAGCTCCGAATGATGAACCGTTTGAAGATTTAGAAAGCTAATTCAGAGCTCTAAATCTTTCATGTTATGATGGAAGTCCAGTTCTCGAGCTTTCTGGGTCAAAATGGCGAGCAAAGTCCTAACTCCACTGCTGATCTCGTGAAGCAATCTGCCCTAATTTCGAGCACTCGAAATTAGGCCTCGAGCACTCGAAAATTGGCCAGAATGCCCTATGCTTGGTTTGCTCATCCCGGACCTGCTTTGGTAAAACGGCCATAACTTTGTGCTCTAAACTCCAAATGATGAACCGTTTGAAGATTTGGAAAGCTAATTCAGAGCTCTAAAAACTTCATGTTTTGGTGGAGATCCAATTCTCAAGGATGATTGGTCGAAAATGAAGATCAAGGTAGAATTTCATTGCTGCCAGGCAGTTCTGCGCACCTCTGGTAACAAGTCCATAACTCTCTGGTCCGAGCTCCGAATGATGAACTTCTTGAAGATTTGGAAAGATGATTCAGAGCTCTAAATATGCCATTTTATAATGGAAGTCCAGTTCTCGAGTTTGGAAGGTCAAAATGGTGAGCAAAGTCCTGACTCCACTGCTGCCAGAAATTCAGAATTGTGCCTTTTGATGGCCAAAACTCCACAAAGCCTTGATTTTGCTCCTTTTTTGGCAAATGGACCTGAAAATGCATAAAAACATAGAAATGAAGATAATCTACATAAATTAACATACAACGGACTTTACTAATGCAATTTAGGGCGCTTGAATATATAATATTCGGCGCTTATCAACGCTCCCTAACCAATGACTCTAAGACTCAGGCTCATATCGTGGCACTATAAAATATATTTAAATTCCATTCCAAACCAACGTGTCACTCAATTATTTATTGATCTGACACAAAAGATAGGTAGGACTTAACTTTTGTAGTTAATCCATCCCTTATTCCAGAGTAGGTAGGACTTAGCATTTTTAAGCTAATCCCCCTAATATGTCACCATCCCATACTAGTGCATACCAAACATCCATCTAGAATTGATAATATATATATGACAGCATAACATATCAATATCAACATATCCAATCATAAGCATAACAAGAATGTTTAACTAGCAGGCTTGTTCAACACATCCAGTACCTGATTCTCAAACAAATTTTAAATGCAGAGAATAAATATAACCATCCTGTAACTCACAATAAGCATAATAACAACGTTAACATAATTTACATGCGTACTTGTAATTACTCCACAACATCCCACAAGTTGACATAAACAATTTTTTTGGTAATCATCAACTAGTTCCTTATTAAGTATTAACTGAATTTATATTAGTTAATAGGCTTAATCCCATACCCCTGTTATATGATTTACATATCAAATGCCTAATTCAATTGCTAAATTAAAATTGAACAACTTGAATCATCCGCACAAAGCAACCATGTAAACTTTCTTAAAAGTTTCATAATGTCCCTTCTACTAACCTTCTATGGTATAATATGTATTATCATGCCTTCTGAAGTTTTAGTAGGAATTTAAACATCACTGAGAACCTCTAATTAAACTCTCAGTTGCCCTTGGAAACCCATTAATCCAAGCACAGTAGCTAGCAGTCTTGCAGAAAACCAAAAAAAAATGAAAACCCTCGAAAGAGCCGGCTCCACCCAAAGTGGAGCCGCCTCCATCACCAAGTAGAGCCGGCTCTACTATAAAGTAGAGCCTACTCTCTCTTTTAATTGAGCCTGCTCTACCTGAAATAGAGCAGGCTCCTTCCCCTGTGCGTCGTTTTTCTAATTCCGGCAGTGTCCGGCTGTAATGATCCTCCAAACCAAATTTCTTGCTGATTAAAATTAAGTCCTTGGGTGTTCAAAAGTTAATTAACTTCCTTGATTAATAATCACATTCAGTGGGTATAAGAATTAAACAAAATAGTTTAAAAACGATTAACATGCACCTAAAAGAAAACATGTTGTTCAACTTCTTCTCCAACTCCGGCAACTTTATTCCTCCAACCCAAGTTTCTTGTTGATTTAAAACTAAGTCCTAGGGTATTCCAGAGTAATTTAAATTCATCATTCATTAATTGAATTCAATTGGAACAAGAGTTACACAAAACAGAATAAAACATGCAAAATACTTAATCGGAAACACAACCTGTTTTGAACAAATTCCATGCAACCAAGCAGTTTAATTTAGTTTTTTACCCATCCTGAGATTGTGTTAGAGATGCAAAGAACACAGGCCAAAGAGATAGAGCTAGTATAAAACTTGCCTTACACCGACGTCGTTCAACAATCTCCAGCCAACTCTCTGTTTCTTCCCTTTGTTGCTTCCCAAATTTCTCCCAGACTCCTCTAAACTTCTCTCTATTTTCTTTATGTCGTGACTAGGGTTTTTGATCTCTAAACCCTAAGTAGTCGTCTAATACTATACTTATAGGCTTAAGTAAAAACCTAAACCCTAATTCTAATTAAAAGAGAATTATACAACTGACAATATAACAATCCTATACTACGTCGGCTACAACAATGACGCTAAAACAAAACCTAATTAATCCTACTAACGTAAAAACTTATTTACTTAATTAAATCATTTAATAATTAATTCTCTTTAAAGAGAACAATTTCATCAAATAATTAAAACCCAATCAATAAACAATTAAAGAATTAAATAGAATAAATAATTTATAACACTTAAACAAGTCACAAAATTCAAAAAATTAATTAAATCCAATGAAACAATTAAACCAACAAATTCACAACTAAACACATAAAACACAATTTAAATAATTAAACAAATTCCCGAATTATCCTTGTTAAATTAGAGGTATTACACCATATAACTTCACATATATTTGATTTAGAATATTCGGTGAGGTTTTGAAACCTTTCATTTAATTAATTTTCTTGTTTAAGATTTAATCCTCATGGTGATATACAACTTGGAATTGAATTGTGGCATGCTAGAAAATTAAGCTTTGGTGTGGTTGTTCACATATATTAAATTGGGATTAATTGCATGAGAATTGCAACATTTATTTTATATTTAACTTTAGTGAAAGTTTAATTTACATAGGTGTAACTTGCATGAAATAAGCTTGTAATGTGATATTACATTAGTCCTTAGCATGTTCTCTAAGATATGTTAAATTGAGAGCATTTGGTTAAGTTTGAAAATCTAGAGATTAATTAAAATCTATTTTGTGGTCCCATTAGCTTAATTAAGATTTTAACTTGATATTTGTATTGGCCAAGACTTGTTTACTAGTATAAATTAATGGTGGACCATTTGAAGTTGCTTTAGAACCTTGGTAATTAAATTAGCATGATTTAATTAGAGTTCAACTTTGTTGTTCCAATAACCTAATTGAGTTTTAGAATAGATATGGGCGATGACCCCGCCATGTTCTTTAATATGTATTAATTTGAGGTCATTTGGAATTGAATTAGAATCTAGGGAATTTAATTATTTTTATTTAATTAAATTCTATCGAATTGAGCCATGGATTTAATTGTGTTTGAAAGTCATTTCTATATCAAAATCCTGGACATGGACTTGTTGTATATTCATTTGGTTATGTTTTGAGCATTGGATAACATAGTTGCTATGTTTATAATTATGAGAATATGTTTTCCTTATTGAATATATTGTTGCATTGTGTAATGATTTGCACATTTCGTATTTAACATCATTCATGCATAGCGTGTAACGAATCACACACTGAAGATTCGACATTCATCACATCATATTAGTTGTGGACTTAGAGCATGTATTGTATAGGTTTCCAAATTTGGTTGTGCTTGGTAGATAGTTGATTATCTTGCATATTCCTGTTGATATATGCGTTGTTGCACAACTTGTTGATTTTGGAAACTTGGGAATGTCGTTGTTTGTCTATGGCTAGGACGTAGTTCTAGTATGGGGGATAGTCTCTCTATATAGTCTAGTGCGCACATAGGGAGGTTACCTATGGGCTAGTAACCCTAAAGTAATTATGTTGTCGGTCTGATCCGGCGTGACGTCCGAGTATTCACTTTGTTTAACTTCGCATTTCATTTTCAAGTTGATAACTAGATGATGTTGTAACTTGTTGTTCCTTATTTGTCGTTCCATTTTAAGTTACATGATGTTAACTTTGCGAAATTGTACTTTATGCGTTGTATTGGAAGTTCCAATGTTGGTTAAATAGCATCGATATTGAAAATTGTGTTTTGACGTTGTAACAAAGCTTAGGATTGATCCTATTGATTCATTTAGAACTTAGACGTTAGGTGGCATGAACCACCACTGTTATTTTGTGTTTTAGATTCTAAGTTGATGGCTTTGAGAACTTATACCTTGTTGCATTGTATAACATGCTCTTTTGTTGTTGAATTGCATGGAAAATGTGATTCTTGTTAACTTGTATTCAAATATGCTTTTATTATGTTATATGGATTACTCTAGGCCTAGTTCAATTGTATTGAAAATGCAATTCATGTTAATCATGCTCAAGCATTCTTCATGTCATGTTCGTTAGATTATCTCAACCATGATTCGTTTCATATACGTATATATATCATGATTCTTATTGCTTAGACTCTAAGGTAGCTTAGGATGCTCCCCGAGTCTCATTTGGACATAGACGTTAGGTGGCATGAACCCCTTTAACATGCTTCACCTTAAGGTGATAAATTTGTAAAATGCTAGGTTGATGCATGCTCATCTCCTACGAGTAGCTTTATGTTACTCACCCCTACGATACTGGGGCATATTTCAGGTACGAAGACTTGGTTCGTGATGCCTAGCATTCCTTGGATGTCGTGTAGCTTTCAAGTTTCCATTTCATGCAAATGTTAGCATGAAATGTCTTTTTGTAGACTTACATGTCAAAATATGTCTATTTGATTCCACGTATGTAATGTGTACTTAAGTACACTCCTTTCAATGTATTTGATATGTATGAGATGAGGCCGGAGGCCAATGACCATTATATTGTATTCTATGTACTTTTTAACTTCATTAAATATTGTGAAAATCTTGAAAAATCGCAAGTCATTGCTTGACCATGGTTGTATCGGGTGTGGGAATTCCATTCTCATTCTTTCATAGGGGCTCATAAATCATGTTTGAAGTGTGGCCAAGGGCCAAACGGTCATTTGATCCCGTTTTGTATTTTTGGATTCCGAGTTTTCATTCCAAGTTCCATTTTTGCCCTTTTGCTCGTTGGGGGGTCAGATTTTGTATCAGTGGTATTTTTAAGTCGTGGACCATTGTAGCACGTCCAAATAGGTAAGTTATGTTTGCATGCATGGTCGTTTCCGTGCAAAACCTTATCGTTTGTGTTTTGAGCCTCTTGTGAATTCATTAAGCATTATTTTTGCATATTCTGATCTAGGGGCGTTATAGACTTTTCACGGTGGTTTTATTTTCTTCTTTCAACATGGTTGAATAGAAAACATGATTTTAAGGGGGGTTTCTTTTCCGTGTTTTTCCAGAACATGTCGTCTTGATATTGGAAATCGCTTACGAAGTTCAGCTCTCAGTTTTTCAATTTAGCAGCTTTTTGGACCTCCATGACCAGATTTCATGGAGGGGCATTTCGGGTTTTCTCCTTTGTCCGAACTCCGATTCAAGTGAATTTTTTTTTGAACTTAATTATTTTTTTGTCGTCTATCCAACGGTGTGCCTAATTATACCCAGATATTTATAGATAATTACCAGTTTGCCCTTAAAGCTTTAAGTGTCCGTTTTCCGTCGTCATGCCGTTTCTCTTTCGTCCAGACTCCGAATCATGCGATTCTTGCGTTCATCTTGATTAGTTTTTCGTTGTCCTTCCAGTGGTGTGCTCGGTGGCACCCGAATCTATAGTTTTTAGAAATGACTATTTTGCCCCTGGTGGCTTATTTGTCATGTTTTCGATCTTTTGCTTCTGCATCATTTCTCGTTAAGTTCCACGACCTCATGGAAGTTCACTTTGACTTCTTAGAGTCTTGTTTTCCGTTTTCGCTTTCGCATTCGGATCCGTTATCAGATCTTCCTTGCAGTTCATCACAGGACACGCTGGCCTAAAAACCAGGGTCGTCACAGGTAGTATCAGAGCGTCCAGGTTCGAATTCCTTGGACGACGGGTTTTGGGTGCATATCATGCTCATGTTGTTTTACTTTGATTTGTCATTTGTATCTTGATAACATGTCTTGTATGATAACATGTTCACATGTTCAGGTGTTTGGAGACATCTATCATTGGTTGAGCATGTTTTTGTGTATATATGCTTCCTGATAACATGTTCTGTATTACTATCATGTTCTGGTGTGATAACATGTCTGCGCGCTTCTTGATAACATGTTTGATTTGAAAACATGCTTATTTGCTTATGTGGCAACTTATTTACTACTTGTGTGAGTAGATAGTTATGCTATGTTGCATGCTACTTATTTACTTTATATTAGGTTTTTGCATTGTCTCTTAGGATCTGCCGTATCCCTTGGATGCGTTCTTGTTTCATGAGTTTCTTTCTTGGATAGGAGAAATTCATTCTGTGAGGACCCATGTAAGGAACCTTCTTGTCTGTTCTGTTGGTTGATGCGAGTGAAGCTCATGTGAGTGTAGACGACTGTGATTCATTTCGTTTTCCTTGTCTGGTGGAGTGAGACATAGGCCAGGGAGGCACCATTTCATTTCCTTTTCCATCGTGGCTTTTAGATCTAAGGCCTTAAGCATAATGGTGCTAGTGTCGTTGTTGTCAGAGTTTTGGGATTTGCTACCCCAACTCTTGCAGATGCCTGGTTCCCGCGGTGCTTTTGGTAATGATCATTTTTGACATTGATGTCATTTGTATCGAAAAGTTCCCTTCCGGAGCATGTTACGAACTAGTGCCTTATACTATTATGCGACCTTACTGACGAGTAAGTTTGGCCGAGTTCTGGTCACTGTTCGTACTGCCTTGTTACTCTCTTCTTCTATCATGTTTCAACGTTTTGTTGTCTTGGGATTCTCTCGGTAGTTGACGTTGAGTTAACGTGCCGATTCATATGATGTGTTGTCTCAGTTCATGGTTTCGCGTTCCTTCAGTTGATCTTTAGACTTCAGGATTTGTCCTTCAGTGCGTTGTGAGCTGTCCTTTGATTTGACCTTTTGTTCGGTTATTATTCTATTCTCTCTGGTATGTTCCTAATTTCGTGGACGAAATTCCTTTAAGGAGGGTAGGTTGTAACGACCCAGTCATTTGTCTTCCTTTCCTTTTTCTTGAAATTTTACGAATGAATTTTTTTCGTTTAATTTTCTTTTCTGAGCTCTGTTTCATGTCGCTTAGTGTCATCTCGAGTGCTCGAAATTGGTTTCTGAGACTCTTTTCTGTGGATTGACAACTTCCTTTGAGGACCGAGTCATTTTCACATTTTTCGTTTTTTGACACTATGCGTAATTTCGTCCTATTCCCTATTCTGTCTTATCTCCGTTTGTCAGTTTTTGGCACAACCTCACTTCTCATGCTCGAAGTTGGTCTTTGACTTCACGTGCCTTCATCTTGAGTGGTTTTCTCGAAATACGTATCTTTACTTTTGCAAGAAAGTACTCTGGTTGGTCCCCGTGTCCATAGGGCATGGATGCACAATTCTTCAGAATCTTTTTCATTTCTTAGGGTGTTTTTCGTAAATATCTTTTGAAGATATTTTATTTCAGGGGCATCTAAGAAAATATCTTTTGGAATATCTTTTGAAGATATTTTCATTCCGGGCAGTTTCGCAGTTAACCCTTTTTGTAGGGTCCATTGTGCAACTAACGAAAATTATTGCAAAATGTCTCATCTGGAGCCTGGATCCTCGTATGGGATTCATTTTCACTTTTTGTTGACTTGTAAATTCATAGAATTCTGTTCTGGTCGTTTATCTCCAGTTTCAGAGTTTCTGGACCTAGTTGCCGCCGAACTTGTTCGGGGCATAACTTTCTGCTCGGGACTCAGTTTTCGACGCAGTTTCTTCCGTTGTTCATATTTTATCATTTTAAATCTTTTTTTGTTCACAAAGTTTTTCCATTTGAGCGCGTTTGCTCAAATTTTACTTTTTCAGACCCGGCGGGGCCCGTTCGGGGCACTTTTTGAGATTTCTATAAAAAGGGGGTGAGTTATTTCATTTTTCATCTTCTCCCCTCTTTGTGCACGACCTGGAGCTCCCATGGCAGCCCAAGGGGTGATTCCATCTTCTCTCTCCTCTTTTGGTTCACTTTTCTTTGATGGAAAGTCTTCGGCGTTAACGTTTGTTGTTCCCCTCGCCGTGCTTTACCTTTCCCCCTTATTAGAATTCAGTTTTGACCATTTCTTGAGTTTGGTTTTGAGGTCAACTTATGATTTTGATGGAGCTTTGATGGGGGTTTTGTTCACGGCGTTGTCCCCGACAAAACCTAGTAGTTTCGTCAGATTCGAAGCCGTTCCATTTTTATGGCTTTTGAGATTTTTATCTCAAATTAGGGTAGGGGATGTTCTAGGTTTAAATTCTTGTTATATAGCATGCTTGTGATGCTTATACTACTTGTTTGCATGATTAAATGAAAATCTAGAGATTTTATTATTTATTTTTCTTGTACGGGATCTAATTTTCCCGGTTGCTCATGACTTGGTTTAAACATGTAGCATGATTTTATATTACCCCTTGATATGCTCATTGTCGTGTATTAAAATTGGAACATTTGAATAAGTATTAAGGATTTTATTTAATATTTATATTAGGTGAAAGATTAATTCACATGGCCTTAACTAGTTTGAGATTAATATGTATTAGCATATTATATTAGGCCTTAGCATGCTCTTCAACATAGTTGAATTTGAAAGTAATTGGATGCATTTTGAAAATTAGTAATTATTAATTAATTTGATTAATTAATTTACCCCGAGTGCACTATTCACTCCATTTGAATTCTGACTTGGTATTCTTGATTTGCATGCCATATAGCTTCACATATATTTGATTTAGAATATTTGGTGAGGTTTTGAAACATTTCATTTAATTAATTTCCTTGTTCAAGATTTAATCCTCATGGTGATATAGAACTTGGAATTAAATTGTGGCATGCTAGAAAATTAAGCTTTGGTGTGGTTGTTCACATATATTAAATTAGGATTAATTGCATGAGAATTGCAACCTTTATTTTATATTTAACTTTAGTGAAAGTTTAATTTACATAGGCGTAACTTGCATGAAATAAGCTTGTAATGTGATATTACATAAGTCCTTGGCTTGTTCTCTAAGATATGTTAAATTGAGAGCATTTGGTTAAGTTTGAAAATCTAGAGATTAATTAAAATCTATTTTGTGGTCCCATTAGCTTAATTAAGATTTTAACTTGATATTTGTATTGGTCTTGACTTATTTACTAGTATATATTAATTGTGGACCATTTGAAGTTGCTTTAGAACCTTGGTAATTAAATTAGCATGATTTAATTAGAGTTCTGCTTTGTTGTTCCAATAACCTAATTGAGTTTTAGAATGGATATAGGCGATGACCATGCCATGTTCTTTAATATGTCTTAATTTGAGGTTATTTGGAATTGAATTAGAATCTAGGGAATTTAATTATTTTTATTTAATTAAATTCTATCGAATTGAGCCATGGATTTAATTGTGTTTGAATGTCGTTTCTATATCAATATCCTGGACATGGACTTGTTGTATATTCATTTGGTTATGTTTTGAGCATTGGATAACATAGTTGCTATGTTTATACTCATGAGAATATGTTTTTCATATTAAATATATTGTTGCCTTGTGTAATGATTTGCACATTTTGTATTTAACATCATTCATGCATATTGTGTAACGAATCGCACACTGAAGATTCGATATTCATCACATCATATTAATTGTGGACTTAGAACATGTATTGTATAGGTTTCCAAATTTGGTTGTGCTTGGTAGATAGTTGATTATCTTGCATATTCCTGTTGATCTATGCGTTGTTGCACAACTTGTTAATTTTGGAAACTTGGGGATGTCGTTGTTTGGCTATGGCTAGGACGTGGTTCTAGTACGGGGGATAGTCTCTCTATATAGTCTAGTGCGAACATAGGGAGGTTACCCATGGGCTAGTAACCCTAAAGTAACTATGTTGTCGGTCTGATCCGGCGTGACGTCCGAGTATCCACTTTGTTTAACTTCGCATTTCATTTTCAAGTTGATAACTAGATGATGTTGTAACTTGTTGTTCCTTATTTGTCGTTCTATTTTAAGTTACATGATGTTAAATTTGCGAAATTATGTTTTATGCGTTGTATTGGAAGTTCCAATGTTGGTTAAATTTCATCGATATTGAAAATTATGTTTTAACGTTGTAACAAAGCTTAGGATTGATCCTATTGATTCATTTAGAACTTAGACGTTAGGTGACATAAACCCCCACTGTTATTTTGTGCTTTAGATTCTAAGTTGAAGGCTTTGAGAACTTATACCTTGTTGCATTGTATAACATGCTCTTTTGTTGTTGAATTGCATGGAAAATGTGATTCTTGT
Organism: Cornus florida; assembly: GCF_030987335.1. Lineage (NCBI taxonomy): Eukaryota > Viridiplantae > Streptophyta > Magnoliopsida > Cornales > Cornaceae > Cornus > Cornus florida. The sequence goes on from NW_026775577.1 coordinate 73,231,169, forward strand.
TAACTTGTATTCAAATATGCTTTTGTTATGTTATATGGAATACTCTAGACCTAGTTCAATTGTATTGAAAATGCAATTCATGTTAATCTATGCTCAAGCATTCTTCTTATCGTGTTCTTTAGATTATCCCAACCATGATTCGTTTAATACACGTATGTATATCATGATTCTTGTTGCTTAGACTCTAAGGTAGCTTAGGATGCTCCCCGAATCTCACTTGGACATAGACGTTAGGTGGCATGAACCCCTTTAACATGCTTCACCTTAAGGTGATAAATTTGTAAAATGCTAGGTTGATGCATGCTCATCTCCTACGAGTAGCTTTATGTTACTCACCCCTATGATACTGGCGCATATTTCAGGTACGAAGACTTGGTTCGTGACGCCTAGCATTCCTTGGATGTCGTGTAGCTTTCAAGTTTCCATTTCATGCAAATGTTAGCATGAAATGTCATTTTGTAGACTTACATGTCAAAATATATATATTTGATTCCATGTATGTAATGTGTACTTAAGTACACTCCTTTCAATGTATTTGATATGTATGAGATGAGGCCAGAGGCCAATGACCATTATATTGTATTCTATGTACTTTTTAACTTCATAAAATATTGCGAAAATCTTGAAAAATCGCAAGTCATTGCTTGACCATGGTTGCATCGAGTGTGGGAATTCCATTCTCATTCTTTCATAGGGTCTCATAAATCATGTTTGAAGTGTGTCCAAGGGCTAAACGGTCATTTGATCCCGTTTTGTATTTTTGGATTCCGAGTTTTCATTCCAAGTTCCATTTTTGCCTTTTTGCCCGTTGGAGGGTCGGATTTTGTATCGGTGGTATTTTTAAGTTGTGGACCATTATAGCATGTCCAAATAGTAAGTTACGTTTGTGTGCATGGTCGTTTCTAGGCTAAACCTTATCGTTTGTGTTTTGAGCCTCTTGTGAATTCATTTCGTATTTTTTTGCATATTCTAATCTAGGGGCATTATAGTCTTTTTATGGTTGGTTTATTTTCTTTTTTCAACATGGTTGAATAGAAAACATGATTTTAGGGTGGTTTTCTTTTCCGTTTTTTTCCAGAAAATGTCATCTTGATATCGGAAATCGGTTACAAAGTTCAGCTCTCAGTTTTTCAATTTAGCAGCTTTTTGAACCTCCATGACCAGATTTCATGGAGGGGCATTTCGGGTATTCTATATTGCCTTTTTTTTGAATTCTCTCATTGGTCACATAGGAAACTCAATTTTGAGGGGGGTTTCTTCTTTGTGTTTTTGCAAAAAAATTCATCTAGGCCTCCAAATTCAGCCTCTGTTCTAGATTTTTTCGGAAAAAAAAACCCACACAGCAGCTTTATGGGCTGCTGCCAGCCATGGTGCACTCAGCGCGCGCGCAGCCTGCATGGGCGCACGCATGGGCGTGTGCATGGGGCTGTTATGGCCCCTCGTCTGGCCGCCGTGACGTCAATTCTTCTTTTGGGCTTTTCTCCTTCGTCCATACTCCGATTCAAGTGAATTTTTTTTTGAACTTGATTATTTTTTCGTTGTCTATCCAACGGTGTGCTCGATTACACCCGGATATTTATGGATAATTACCAATTTACCCTTAAAGCTTTAAGTGTCCGCTTTCCGCTGTCATGTCGTTTCTCCTTCGTCCGGACTCCGTATCATGCGATTCTTGAGTCCATCTTGATTAGTTTTTCGTTGTCCTTCTAGTGGTGTGCTCGGTGGCACCCGAATCTACAGTTTTCAGAAATGACTATTTTGCCCCTGGGGGCTTATTTTTTATGTTTTCGATCTTTTGCTTCCGCATCAGTTCTTGTTAAGTTCCACGACCTCATGGAAGGTCACTTTGACTTCTTAGAGTCTTGTTTTTTGTTTTTGCTTCCGCATTCGGATCCGTTATCGGATCATCCTTGCGGTTCATCACAGGACACGTTGGCCTAAAAACTAGGGTCGTCACAGATATCCTTGGGCGTTCAGGTGTGGGCCTAGCCAACCTGCATTCGAAAATCCGGGAGTATCACAACCACTAAGTGTTGCCTTCCTAAACATTCAATATTTGATATTTTAGGGGGACTATATGTTATAAAAGAAGTGTGTGCCATTAATTGAAATATTAAACTTGGATGGCCAAGTGTGTATACATTGTCTAATCAATCTAATGAATAACACAACATATCAAATTATGCCATTAATCCTTCCATAAGCCCACAATTAATGCACACTCAAGAATTTAGAGAAATATACTACTTATACTCATAAGCATGGATCATCAAATAACAACAATGGATTGGCCACCTATCTAGAAAATTAAAGCAATTAACCACAACTATGCTATTAACATGATAATTAAACTAATTAAACTAAGGAGGTGGCATAATCCATCAAGAAATAAGTATGAACCATCAAATAAACCACAAGAGTAATCCATTAAGCACCATGCCTTGACCCACACTAGACCCATCATTTTAATATGCATAGACATGTATCAAATGTAAAGAATCAACTGTAAAGCACATGACCATTCATTCTAACATACATAGACGTATGAATAGAATTTAAAGATCAATTAGAAGTATTAAACCACACAAATAATGTAAAAACAAGATTTATACAAATATGAGGTTAAAATAAGAATTACAACACAAATCTCACTAATTATAAAGCATCAAAGTCTAGGAGGCATGCTTAGGGCTATCTCTAGGCCCAAGAGAATAGTTTAGCCACTCTTGATTGTTGTCATCCAACCCTCAAGGGCTCTTTTCATGGTTGAATTCATCCTCATCCCTTAGTGTTCTTGGTAGAAACCCTAGAAGAGTAGAATAACTCTCCCAAAATGTATTTTCTCTCTCTAATCTCTAGCTAACTCTCTCTCTAACTAACCAACCTCTTTACTAAAAATAGCCAAATTCCTTGTCAGACCTTGTACACTAGGACCTCCAAATGATTACACCATGAGCACACCTTAAATTCGGCTTGAAATCTATTTTACACGCATTTTGAGCCTGTTCGATCGATCACACTATTGCTATGATTGATCGAAGTATGGCGGCGCAATTATTTGGATAAGGACAAAAGTTAAGATATTTTTGGGAAAAGAAAAAAAGTGGTTATGAGGAAAAATCAAAAGGTTTAATCAATCGAATGAAATGTTGGATCGATCGAATATGAAATTTTCCTGAGGATAAGGATGAGGGTTCGATTCATCATGGTAGGGTTGGAATGATCGCAATGTGATTGATTATAGCTTGGTTCGATCGATCGAAGAACAATTTTTCACATTTTGCTTCCACTTTGCTCATTTCTTCCATTAGACTTTAGGTTGCTTCCTCCAATGCTTTAATTCAGCTGATTTGACATGTTTTAGGGATAAATGCCTAAAAAGGGGAATAACATGAAATTAGACTAAAACGGGAAAATAAGATAGAATAAGGTTCTAGAACATTCAAGATTAAGGGGTTAAAATGCGCATTTTTCAGCGCTCATCACACCCCCAAACTTAAATATTACTAGTCCCTAGCAATGAACTATGAAGTAAAGAAAGAAATGAACAACTAAATAACTATAAATTAGAAAGCAATAAATGGATAACGTCACATTTGTAGGGAGCATGATTGCATTTAACATATGCAATAAGCCTTTTAGACCCCTAGGTTACCCTTAGTGGCCGAGTGAAGTCTCGTGAGGATTTCTAGAAATGATACCCACAAACATTAAGCTCTTTCTCACTAAAGAGGCACCGATATTTCAAACAAGCATTGGAAGAAAACTACCTCAAGTATGTAATTTTTCAACCATTTCCAAGTAATCTTCTAAAATTTCAACATCAAGCAAGCAAGTATACTCCTCCACACATGAAGACAATGATTATGCAAATCAAAACAACCTCTAGAATCCTTTTTAAGTGAACTAGCATCAAATATGTTGCTATCTAAGCCAACTAAAGAAATGATCACATCCAGTCTTAAGCTTGCTGGTGTGTGTCAACCACTAATTGCAAAAAGTAAAGATGAAGTGTGTGGCCAAGTTTAAATTTAGAGATTGCCACTACCACTTTTAACTATAAATATAGCTAGAGTGAGTAGGGATCGTCCTAAGGAAAAGGAGGTGTATTTGTGCTTGAAAATTAATGTCGGATTTGTAGGACAACTGATCAAAGATGATTGGTGGTTGATTAAGTAAACTAAAATGTAATTAAAAATAATACAAGTAAATAATAATCTAGAAAATAGGGAAAAGATATAGAAGAGGGGTCCTTGGGCTTAGAGTTCACTACTAAGCTTCAATTCACTAAACACTAGCAATTGTACAGTAATGGGGAAATTTAAGTTGTAACTTGTGTGTGTGTGCCACTAATTGAAACTAAGCATGGATGACAAATAAGTATAGATTGTCTAGCCAATTTTAATGAATAGCATAACCTATCAAATGAGACCAATATTTATTCAATTAAACCACAATTAATGCACATACAAATATCTAGAGACATGCACTCTTTGCATTCATAAGTATGGAACATCAAACAATAAGAATGGATTGTCCACCTACCTAAGAAATTAAAGCAATTACATTATAACTAGGCTAGAGATATGAAAATTAAACTAAAGATGCGGCACAATCCATCAAGAAATAAGTATGAACCATCAAATAAACCACAAGAGTGTTCAATTAAGCACCATGCCTTGACCATCTCTAGATTAACATCATCAACACACATAGGCATGCATCAATTTCATTAAATCTAAAGACAAAAACATGAACATCAATTCTAGTATACATAGACATATGAATAGAACCAAATGATCAATTGAAAGCATTAATCCATACAAATCAATGAGAAATTACAAGATCTATATTTATTCATGGTCAAAACATCTATTACAACTAAAATCCCAAAAAATACATAAAAGCTAGGTTTAGGAAGCAAGCCTAGGGGCTATCTCTAGCCCCAAGAGAAGGATTTAACCACTCATTGTAGTGGTCATGGAACCCTCAAGGGCTAGCTTGGAGGTTGGCATTATTATCTTTATCCTTGCTTCCTTACTAAAACCCTAGTTCTAGAGAGAGGAATATTTTTTTTCCTATAATTGGTAATATCTCAATCTATAATGATATGATACAATATGGTTCAATAAATCAATTACATACTTCTTTAAGTAAGGACCAAGTTAGAAATACAGCCTATGATTGGAGCAAATTCGCAGCTACATAAGTTAGGTAGAAATCGGAGCCCTTCGGAATTAAACAGCTCACTAACAGTAGTATTTTCGATTGATCGGAGATTCTCGACCGATCCAACATTTAGCTTCGATAGATCGAAGCTGACGTGGCATCAAAATATCTTCCAGGCCTTATCCAACTGGCTGAGCTGGCACCACCTCATCTCGATCGATTGTAGACCTCTTTGATCAATCAGGATTCCCTTTCAATCGATCGAAGTTCATCTGGTGCAATTTTCTTGGCTTTTTTCCAATTTTGCTCCTTAGCTCCAAAATTGAGCTACATGGCTCTTGTTAGCCTATTTGAACTTTATTAACTTTAAATAGGCAAAAACACAAATAAGTATCTAAGACATGAAAGTAAGATAGATGAATAGACTAAAATACCCAAGTTTAGGTGCTAAAATGCGTCACGTTTGAGCACTTATCACACCCCCAAACTTAGATATTGCTAGTCCCTAGCAATGAACTACGAGGAAAATAAAGAAATAAGTAACGAAGCAACTATGAACTAGAAAACAATAAAAAGATAACGCTACTTTTGTAAGGAACACGATTGCATTTAGCATATGCAACAAGCCTTTTGAACCCTTCGGTTACCCCTAGTGGATGAGTGAAGTCTCTTGAGGGTTTCTAGAAATGATACCCACAAACATTGAGCACTTTCTCACTAAAGAGAGGCACCAATATACAAAACAAGCATTGGGAGAAAACTACCTCAAGTGTGCAATTTTTTAGCCCTTTTCAAGCAATCTCCCAAAATCTCAACATCAAGCAAATAAGTATGGTCTTCCACACATCAAGAAAATGATCATGCAAATCAAAACAACTCTAGAATCCTTTTTAAGTGAACCAGCATCAAATATGTTTCTATCTAAGCCAACCAAAGAAATAATCATATCCTTACCCTTAAACTAGCATACAAATCTAGTACCGATCATCAAGACAAAAAGTAGACCTTTTAGTAAAGCTTTATTCATCTAGGTGCACTTATTTTTTTTTTATTTTTTTATTTTTATTTTTTTTTAATCCTAAGGATTAAAGATGGAAGCATAGTGTAATGTGTTGATCTATTAAGCTTTCTAGTGATTCAAGAGGTTGAGCGTTAGGTCAATGACTCCCAAACTGGACGGTTTTAGGGCATTAGGTGTTTAAACACTCCTAAGGACTTGCAAGCTCAAATCAACTAGGCTACAAATACAAACAACCTCCATCTAATCATTTCCTATTTCTCACATTTTGGGAGAAGTCCTCAATTTTTCATTTACTTTTGCAACTTTTTTTTTTTTTAACCTAAAGTTTGGGCCCTCCACCTTTCGGCGCGAGAAATTCAGTACTTGATGAGGCTAGAATCCCGGCTACTTAATAAAAAGGGTTTGTTATCCACCTTTATCATAAATTAAAGCTTTCAATGCACTACTAGCTTAATTGGGATATAACTAAATCAATAGTCAACAAAGCATGTACCCCGTAAATGAATGCTAGTGTGCGCCTGTGCTAGTGTAAAATTCTAGAGTGAATCTTAAAATAATCACAAGATCAAGATGATGTGGACCACAAATGCAAGCAAGATATCAATCTTTCCAAAAATTAACTCCTAAATGGCATCCACAAGGCATACAAGGAGTATTGGACTCCTAAGTCAAGCAATTTTTAAATTCTAAGTATCATGGTCCCCAAAAGATCAAAATTATAGTCCAGGATTCTCAAATCATACCACATGCATAGAAAATAAATGCGACATGTAAAATATGCAAATACACCCCCAAACTTAATATGTGCATTGTCCTCAATGTGCAAAGAAGCAATAGATAATGGAAAGAGTATACCAAATGGGTGAAGCAAAAGGGACCTGGCAACAGAAGCTTAGCATTGGAAGGCTCACCCCCAAACTTAGATTTTGAAAACCTGTCTGAAAATGGTCACACTATCAACTGTTAAAGTATATGCGTCAATGATATAAATGAGAGGGAAAAAAAAACATGTAGCATATAAGTGACACAAAGCATGTGATAGAATAAAGAAGAAAGTGAAAGGGAATTTTTTTTTATTATTACTATTATTTTTTTGATCGATCGAGAATCTGCCTTGGTCGATTGAAAATTTCTGAAATACTGAGTCCTGGGAGCAAAAATTTGCAACGTAAAAACGATCGATCAAAATTTATTTTGATCGATTGAAGCCTCTGTTCGTTCAATCGATCGAAATGAAGTTTGATCGATCAAAGTCTCTAGGTTTCAAAACTATTAAGAATGTAGATTTTGGAAAACTTACAACATACGTGGAAAACTGCAATGAGGTAATGAAATATCATTATTGAGATGCTACATAAATGAAAGATGAGATAGAAAATGGAGAAATATTCAAACTCTATTGGAACTAGGGTTAACATCTCTAGTCAACGTTCAAACGGTCTAAAATATTAACATAGGCTGGATCCACCAAGAGGGCAGACTCCATATGTCTTTAGAACACTTGCCCTACAATGTAGGGCTTCAACCTTTGTCCATTCACTTTGAATGTAGTTCAATCTTTTAAGCTTTGTATTTCAATCGCCCCATGAGGTGCAACAAAAATAATCTCATATGGGCCTTCCCATTTGGTTCGCAACTTCCCGAGAAAGAGTTTTAGGCTAGAGTTAAAGAGCCATGCTTTTTAACCGAGTTCAAAAGATTTCTTCACAATATATTTGTCATGAAAAACGTTAGTTCTTTCTTTGTAGAGTTTAGCATTATCATAAGCATTATGTCTCAACTCTTTCAACTCATTTAATTGAAGTAACCGATTCTCTCTGGCTTTGTCAAGGTCAAGATTGAGTTTTTTAACCGCCCACATAGCTTTGTGTTCTAGCTCAACCAGGAGATGGCAAGGATTTCCATATACAAGTCTATAAGGAGACATGCCAATGGGAGTCTTATATGCTATTCGGTAAGCCCACAAAGCATCATTCAACTTACGTGCCCAATCTTTCCGGGTTGTGTTCACAATTTTCTCAAGACTATGTTTTATTTCCCAGTTTTGAAACTTTTACTTGCCCACTTATTTGAGGATGATAAGGGGTGGCGACTTTATGAGTAACGGAGTACTTGAGAAATAATTATTTCAAGAATTGATTGTAAAAATGTTTTCTTCCATCACTAATCATAGCTCTTGGCATACCAAAATGAGTGAAGATGTTGGATTTTATGAATTGAACAACCACGGAGTAGTCATTTGTTTTGGTAGCACAAGCCTCCACCCACTTAGAAACATAATCAACGACAAGTAGAATATATTGAAAGCCATAAGACATAGGAAACAGAACCATAAAATTAATGCCCCAAATATCAAAAATCTCCACAATAAGAATATTTGTCAAGGGCATCATATCTCTTCCTTGACATCGATCCCATCTTTTGACATCTCTCACACTCCTTGCAAAAATTGTAGGCAAGCATCTCTATGGATGGTGGGCCAAAATAGCCTACTTTGAAGAACCTTCAAGGCGGTCTCTTTTGCACTAAAATTCCCACCACATGCATGGGTATGACAAAACACAAGGACACTTGGAACCTCACTCTCCGGAATACATGTCCTCACAATTTGATCCGGATAATATCGAAACAAGATGGGATCTTACCAATAATATTTCCGGATGTTGGCAAAGAATTGGTTTTTTCCTTGCCTTAACCAATTAGTTGGAAGTTTGCCAATTACGAGAAAATTCACAATGTCGGCAAACCAAGGCATTTTTCCATTAGAAATTTGTAAGAGTTGTTTATCTGGAAAATAATCATGAATTGGTGGGCTTGGGGAAGATTCTAGCATTAACCTTAAAAGATGATCGGCAACCACATTTTCGGTGCCTTTCTTATCTTTGATCTCAAAATCAAATTCCTGAAGAAGTAAAATCCATCTTAACAAATGAGGCTTTGTTTCTTTCTTAGTCAAAAGATGCCTCAAAGCAGTATGATCAGAATAAACAATGACTTTTGACCCTAAGAGACAGGACCGGAATTTATCAAGAGCATACACTACAGCAAGTAATTCTTTCTCGGTAGTAGAGTAATTTAATTGAGCTCCCAAGAAAGTCTTGCTTGCATAGTATATGGCGCATGGAAGTTTTCCTACCCTTTGCCCCAAAACTGCTCCCATGGCATAATCAGAGGCATCACATATGATTTTAAATGGTAATGACCAATTGGGAGGTTGCATAATAGAAACAGATGACAATAAACCACGAAGTGTATGGAACGCATCAAGGCATGCTTGATCAAAGACGAATGGAGTCTCCTTGGCAAGAAGATTGCACAAGGGTTTAGCAATTTTGTTAAAGTCTTTGATGAAACGGCGATAGAAGCCAGCATAACCTAGAAAGGAGCGAACTTCTCTCACTGTAGAAGGTGGAGGTAATTCAGAAATGAGCTCAACTTTTGCTTTATCCACCTTGATACCCCTTTTTGAGATGACATGACCCAAAATAATACCTTATTGAACCATAAAATGGCTCTTTTCCCAACTAAGAACAAGGTTTGTTTCATGACATCTTTTAAGCAGCAAAGATAGATTTTTAAGGCATGTATCAAATGAAGACCCAAAGACTGAAAAATCATCCATAAAAACCTCTAGATACTCTTCCACCATGTCCGAGAAAATTGACATCATACACCTTTGGAATGTGGCTGAAGCATTACACAATCCAAATAGCATCCGTCTATATGCAAATGTGCCAAAAGGACAAGTAAAGGTAGTTTTTTCTTGGTTTAAAGGGTCAAGGGCTACTTGATTATAACCTGAATAGCCATCAAGGAAGCAATAATATTGTTGCCCAACCAATCTCTCCAGAATTTGATCAATAAATGGCAAAGGAAAATGATTTTTTCTAGTGGCGGCATTTAATTTTTGGTAATCAACGCATACACGCTATGAATTGGCGGTACACTTAGAAATTGCTTTACCTTTTAAATTTTCAACAACCGTAATCCCCGATTTTTTGGGAACTACTTGGGTTAGACTCAACCATTTGCTATCAGAGATTGGATAAATAATACTTGCATCTAAAAGCTTGACAACTTCTTTTTTAACCATTTTTTTTTCATGTTTGGGTTCAATCTCCTTTGGGCATCTTTAAAAGGTTTCTCATCCTCTTCCATAAGAATGTGATGCATGCAAATAGAAGGGTCAATTCCCTTTAGATCGGCCACACTCCATCCAATAGCTTCCTTATTTTCTTTAAGCAAATTTAAAAGATCATTCTCTTGGTCCGCTTCAAGACTTGAAGAAATGATGACCGGAAGAGTCTCTTTCGAACCTAAGAAGGCATACTTAAGTTTGAAAGGAAGATTTTTAAGCTCAGAGTGGGTGGGGAGATTAAAGATGGAACCGGTGGACTGCTAGAAAGTGGAGGAAGAGGTTCTTTTAGAGCTTTCCAAGGTGGAAAATCCAAGCTTGCAACAGATTCCATTAAATTACTTACTTCGCTAATTGAACCCTCATTATCAAACCCACAATTGCCATACATTTCACGGAGACAAGATGCAAGAGGGTCCTCGGAGAGGAGAGATGAAAGATTATCCTCAGTTGGTTTTTTCACAATCATGGAAGGGATGGACTCCTCAACAACCGCATCCAAGACATCTATGAGACAACACTCATCTTCATTGATAGGATGTCGACTTGCATTGAAAACATTAAACTTAACCATCATGTTACCAAAAGAAAGGTCCATAACCCTAGATCTACAATTAATGGTTGCATTCGCAGTGGCAAGAAATGGCCTTCCTAAGATGATTGGGATGTGGTTGGTAGGATTGGCAACTGGTTCGGTATCAAGAACCACAAAATCAATCGGGAAATAGAACTTGTCAACCTTGATGAGTATGTCCTCAACCATGCCCCTAGGTGTTTTGATTGATCTATCGGCTAATTGAAGCACCACCGAGGTTGGCTTCAAATCATTCAAACCTAGCTGGACATACACAGAGTAAGGAATCAAATTAACTCGCTCCTAAGTCCAGAAGAGCTCTACGAACCTCATGGTTTCCGATCACATATGAAATGGTCGGAGCACCGGGATCTTTGAACTTAGGTGGAGTGTTATGTTGAATGATGGAACTCACTTGCTCCGTAAGGAACACTTTTTTAGGGCTTTGTCCTTTGTTCTTTCTCTTTTGTGTGCAAAGATTTTTCAAAACTTTTGTATAAGGTAGAATTTGCCTAATTGCATCAAAGAAAGGAAGATTTATGTTAACTTATTTAAACACTTCCATCATGTCATGAATTTTTCCTTCTTGCCTCCCAAAAGGCGAAATCTCTCTCAAAGCATATGGAAATGGAGCTTTTGGCTCATAAGATTTTTCAACTTGAGGAAATGATAAAGAAGATTGAGAACTCTTAATGGGAACATGTTCTTCCAAGGAAGTAGGAATAGGATTGGAAATGGGATGGGTGCTAATCATGGGTTGCACCTGTTCACTATCTTCACTTGGTTTTTCATCCCTATTGTTAATTTGCTTACCACTTCTCAAAGTGGTAATGACTTGCACTTACTCTTGGGAAAGACACCCCAATATAGGGTTTGCTTCCACAAAGTATTAGGCCTTTGGATTCCTCTCGGGTTAGCTAGACAGTTTACTAATTTCTCTCGCATTTAATGCATTAGCTATCATCCCGATTTAGGATTCAAGCTTTGATATCGATTGAGAATGAGAATGCAACATTTTAGTGTTCATTTCCAAACTACCCAAAGCCACCAAAACCTTATCCTCAAATGTGGAATTACTAGAAAGTGCATGAGGATGATGAGAGCAAATTTGAGAATCATACACTTGAGGATGAGTATAGTGATTCATTCTTTGATGATGAGAAAATGACACAAATCCCTAGAACTTTCATTTCTTTTATGAGGAGGGACATATCTACTTCAAAAATTTTTAGCTTGAAAAGGACTTGAATTTTCATTCCATACCGGAACATAAACATTTGAATGAGGGTGAGCAAATGTAGCATTGACTTGTTCGAAGTGTTCATTAAACACATGTCCATGGGGACAATTAGAAGTAGAATGTAAAACACTAGAACATGTCATACAAGGCTCACAAGAATGATGGGAGTGATGAAAAGGAGATGATTTGACAACCGGTTTTTGACTTAATAAAAATTAATCAAGTCTTTGAGAAAAAGTTTTGACCTCGGCTACAATCTCCATTGGACTTTCAATTTGACACACTTTCAAAATTTTCTTTTTATTAGAATCATGATTCAACATTGAAGTGTGACATTTATACAATGAATTTTCACTCATTTTTTCAAAAAGGTGCCAAACATCATCTTCATGCTTTCCAAAATATGAACCTCCACATGATGTATCAACTATGTCCTTGTGAGTGGTGGATAAGCTTTCATAGAAATATTGAACCACTTGCCACTTTGGAATGCCATGATGTAGACATTTTCTTCGTAAGTCATTCAATCTTTCCCAAGCCTCATGCAAAAGTTCTCATTCCCCATAAGAAAATTCTCTAATGGCAGTTCTCATTGAATTGGTCAAACTTACGGGGTAAATTTTTTTCAAAAATTCATTTTGCATTTGTATCCAAGAAGTTATTGAATTTGCCCCCAAGTTGTTGAACCTTTCGTTTTATTTTTAAGAGTAAAGGGGAAGAGGAGTAACCTAAAGACTTCCTCCGAGACATTCATATATCTCACAGTGGAACATATTTCAAGAAATTCATCAAGATATTTATATGGTTCCTCATCATTAAGCCATATAAAAGTGGACACATTTGAATAGTCTCGGGCTTAATTTCATATTGATCGGCCCCAAAGTTAGGAAGTACGATACAATTTAGTGTATGGTATTTATGAAAATTGTAATGATCATGAAGGATCATTGGAGGAATTAGAGCTTAAGGAGGATGTTCCATGAAATTTGGGTCTAGATAACCAAGATGATCTTCTAGATTTTCCATGAAATTTGGGTCCCTCTAGATTTTCTATTGATGTGGTCATGATGAAGGGTTGGCTAGGACCCCACAAAATTCAAGCAATACAACAACAAAATCACAAAACAAGCACTTCTCTTTCGTAACAAGTTAATCAACAATCCTCCACATACAATGATCCCATACTCCCATGCTTTGAACAATATGCAAGAAAAATAAATTGCCTCCACGCGGGCTTACGATCTATCTAAGAAAATAAAAACTTTGCCTCTACGCAGGCTAATGATTTAACTAGAGAAATAGTTTAGAAAAGCTCACAAAGGGTCCTTAAGCAACTTCAATTTATTTTTTAATTTTTTTTCTTTGCCTTGCTTTGCTTTGCAATTTTTTTTTTTTTTTTTTTTTTAAGCTTTTTATGCTTTTGGTTAGCTTTGTTTGGCTTACTTCTTTTGCTTTCAAATTTCCCTTTGCTTTACCCTCTTGACTAAATTTACCTAGCCAATCAAGAACAGACACAATAAGTAACCAAAATAAAATAAAAATAACGACAAGATCAAAAGAATACTAATTCCTAATTAATTTCTAAAATACGACGGTGCCAATCCCCGGCAATGGCGTCAAAACTTGGTATGTGTCAAGCACTAGTTGCACAAAGTGATGATGAAGTGTGTGGCCAAGTTTAAATTTAGAGATTGCCACTACCACTTTTAACTGTAAATATAGCTAGAGTGAGTAGGGATCGTCCTAAGGGAACGAAGGTGTATTTGTGCTTGGAAATTAATGTCAGATTAGTAGGTTAAGTGATCAAAGATGATTGGTGGTTGATTAAGTAAACTAAAATGCAATTAAAAACAATACAAGTAAATAGCAATCAGGAAAATAGGGAAAAGATATAGAAGAGCCGTTTTGTGGCTTAGAGTTCACCACTAAGCTTCAATTCACCAAACACTAGCAATTGTACATTAATGGGGAAATTTAAGTTATAACTTGTGTGTATGTGTGCCATTAATTGAAACTAAGCATAGATGGCAAATAAGCATAGATTGTCTAGTTAATTTTAATGAATAGCACAACCTATCAAATGAGACTAATATTTATTCAATTAAACCACAATTAATGCACACACAAATATCTAGAGACATGCACTCTTTGAATTCATAAGTATGGAGCATAAAATAATAAGAATGGATTGTCCACCTACCTAAGAAATTAAAGCAATTACACTACAATTAGGCTAGAGAAATGAAAATTAAACTAATTAAACTAGAGATGTGGCACAATCCATCAAGAAATAAGTATGAACCATAAAATAAACCACAAGAGTGTTCAATTAAGCACCATGCCTTGACTATCACTAGATTAACATCATCAACACACATAGACATGCATATATTTCATTAAATATAGAGACAAAAACATGAACATCAATTCTAGCATACATAGACATATGAATAAAACCAAATGATTAATTAAAAGCATTAATCCATACAAATCAAGTAGAAATTACAAGATCTATGTTTATTCATGGTCAAAACATCTATTACAACTAAAATTCCCAAAAATACACAAAAGGTAGGTTTAGGAAGCAAGCCTCTGGGCTATCTCTAGCCCCAAGAGAAGGATTTAGCCACTCATTATAGTGGTCATGGAACCCTTAAGGGCTAGCTTAGAGATTGGCATCATCATCTTCATCCTTACTTTCTTCCCAAAACCCTAGTTTTAGAGAGAGGAATTTTTTTTTTTTTTTTTTTCTATAATTGGTAATATCTCTTTGTAGGATGATATGATACAATATGGTTCAATAAATCAATTACATACTCCTTTGAGTAAGGACGAAGTCAGAAATACAGTCTATAATTAGAGGAAATTCGCTGCTATAAAAGTTAGGTAGAAATCGACGCGCTCAGGAATTAAACAGCTCACTGCCAACAGTATTTTTGATCAATCGAAGATTCTCGATCGATCCAACACTCAGCTTCGATCGATCAAAGTTGATGTGGCATCAAAATATCTTCCAGGTCTTATCCAATTGGCTGAGCTGGCACTGCCTCATCTTGATCGATTGTAGACCTCTTCGATCGATCGGGATTCCCTTTTGATCGATCAAAGCTCCTCTAGTGCAATTTTCTTGGCTTTTTTCTAACTTTGCTCCTTAGCGCCAAAATTGAGCTAAATGGCTCTTGTTAGCCTGTTTGAACTTTATTGACATGAAATAGGTAGAAACACCAAATAAGTATCTAAGACATGAAAGTAAGATAGATGAATGGACTAAAATAACTTAGTTTAGGTGCTAAAATGCGTCACATTTGAGCACTTTTCATTAGCACACAAATCTAGTACCGATCATCAAGACAAAGAATGAACCTTTTATTAAAACTTTATTCATATAGGTGCACTTATTCTTTCCACTTGATATATATATATATTTTTTACTAACCTAAAGGATTAAAGATGGAAGCATGGTGCAATGTAGTGATCTATTAAGCTTTCTATTCCCGAATACTCGAAACAACACAAAGTGTTAAAAAGCCAAACTCGGAAAAGAAAAATCAACGGAAAAAGAAAATCCATAAAATTTGAGAAAATGGAAAGGAAGGAAAATGTTTGGGTCTTTACAACTTTAAAGGGATTTCATCACCGAAATCAAGAACACACTGAGGAGAACCGAACTAAGAACAAATGCAAGGTCAAACCAAGGGACAGATTATAAAGTGCTAAAGGATAACTCTACAAGCCTTGAGATTAAACAAAGGAACACAAAACCTCGAACCAAGAGACACCTCACAAAATGGACCAACGAACTAACCCAGCGTCAAATACCAAAAGAATTCCCACGACAATGACACGTCAAAATAAGACACCTAGCCAAAAGCGACACGGTAGAAAGAGTAGTAACAAGAACCCGCCCACAACACTTACTCGTCAGTAAGGTAGCTTCGACGACAACTAGCACTCGCCCATAACATACAACTTGGTACGGTAGCATGACTGTATGAGGAACTAGCTCACAACTTGCCCCAACTTCTCGATACGTATGACATCAATGTCAAAAATGATTAGTACCAAAAGCACTACGGGAACCAGACATTTTATGAGAGTTAGGGCAGCTAATCCCAAAACTCTGACAACAATGTCATAGGCACCGTTATGCTTAAGGCCTTAAATCCTTAATGCAAGTAGAGTCAACAACTCCTTCATTGCAAAACACCCTTATCAACAAGCTCGGGTCACTAATCCAAAGCCTGACAAGTCTATACCTTCAAGCCAGTGGATCGAACTCTATAAACCTGAAACCCTAAACATCTCCCCAAGTCTCTAATGACAAGGGAGAGTAACTAATTGCACCAACATAATTAATTACACGAAACTACTCATATCACAACCTAGCTCGTAAGAGCTGTCCAAGGCAACACAAAAAGGATCCTAGGTTAACACACTTATTAAATTCCCAAATCGTTGCCCTAAGAAGATGAGACACATGACCTTTGTTGTTGAGGCTCACAAAGCGACTCGCCAACTCCCCAAGGAAGGACTTGAGTCAGCCCTAACTCATTGTCCCATGGCACTAAAAATAAAGACCTCAATGACGTCATCACATCCAGGTCACCACAAAACCCCAAGAGATGATATCGCTACCTCAGACGCCCCATGACCATGTCATGAAGCCATGAAGGAAAATGGGATGAAATGGTACGTCTCATTCCACTAGACAAAGATTGTAACCCTATACTCACCTGAGCCCTGACGAGAAGACTCCCCACGAGTCAAAACCATAATGTTATAAGCGTAAAAAAAGAAGCGGGGTCAATAATAACACGAGTTATCATGATCGAAAGCAACTCACTCAGTGGATGCATGAAACAAGTAAAATGTCAATGTATGCAACATACAGTCATGCTAAAACGAATAAGCATATGCAACATGCTAAGGCAGTTAACAAAAATTTCTAAACGCATAGCCATATAAGCATGTAAACATGTTATCATACCAAACATGTTATCAAAAGCATGAAAACATATAGCGTGACGACATATGCGAAAGAAACATAAGGCATGAAGATGTATGTCATATACAATCATGCAAAAGCAATTAAGGAAATCGTTTAGAAGCTTTCAAACACATAAGCACGTAAACATGTTATAATACTAAGATATGTTAACAAGTAGCATATAAACACGTAAAGCATAGCAACAAAAACGTGATATGCACCCAAAACCCATCGTCCTAAGGTTTTCGAATCTAGGAGCTTTGATACCATCTGTGACGGCCCTGGTTTTTTAAGCCAGTACATCCTATGATGACCCAAAGTTTGACCCGATAACGGATCCCGAATGTGAAATTGAAAGACAAAACCTAGGTTTCTAGAAATATAACACATCTCTAAGATGCCAAAGTAACTTTCCATAAGTTAACGGAACTCAACGAGAATGAAAATGGAAGCAAGGGTTGAAAGTAGACCAAGTATAGCCCCAAGGGTAAAATGGTCTTTCACACGAAAATAAAGTCTCGAGAGATGTACGTCATCCCTAAGACACAAGTATGACCTCCCATGAAGCCACGGAACCCAAATGAAAATAAAGCGAAAGCGACATTTTTAAAATAGACAAGTTTAGCCCTAGGGGAAAAATAGTCATTTCCAAAAGGATTAAGGTGCCACTAAGCACACCGTTGGATAGACGACGAAAATTTAACAAAATTAGACTCAAGAAGCACTTGATTCGGAGTTCAGATGAAGAACATTGGCTAAAACAAAGTCGGAGTCGTGGCGGCCAAGGGAGTAGCCAAGGCAGCTCCCATACACGCGTTACGCGCACGCGAGCCCTGATGTGCGCCGTATGCGCGCTGTTCACGTGGCCAAGCGACAATAGCTGGTCACTTTTTGGCAGAAATCCCAAAACAGAGAGCAAAAACGGGCCTTTAAACTTATTTTTTTGGAAAAATTCAAACCACTGCAAATCAAGTTTCTAGCTGACCATGTCAAAAGAAAAATTTAATTAGTTTGCAAAATTTGGTCGGGCCTGTTGCTTACATGCCAAATTGTGTGAGTGTGGTTCAAGAAAAACCTTTTTGGTCAAATTTAAATTTTTAGGAACCACTACTACTACTACTACTATTAACGTAGCAAGAGTGAATAGGGATCGTTCCAAGGGATTTGTATGTTACAATGGAATCAAATTTGGATTAGTAGGTCAAATGATCAAAGAGAGTTTTAGTTGGTTGAATTGAGTTAAAGTTCAATTAAAAACATGCAAATTAACATAATCTAGAAATTAAGGTGTAGAGAATGAGGGAGTAAGTCTTAGGGCTTAGAGTTCACCATTAAGCTTCACCTCACTAAACATTTAGCATTTAGGGGGATTTCATGTTGTAAATCAAATGTGTGTGCCATAAATTGAAATACTAAGCATAGATGGCAAAATAAACATACATTGTCTAATCAATCTAGTGAATAGCACAACCTATCAAATTAAGCCATTAACCATTCAATAAACCCATAATTAATGCATACACAAAAATTTAGAGAAATATACTACTTGCACTCATAAGCATGGATCATCAAATAACAAAAATGGATTGTCTACTTATCTAGGAATTTAAAGCAACTACATTACACTTATACTAATGACAAGAAAATTAAACTAATTAAACTAATGAGGTAGCACAATCCATCAATAAATAAGCATAATCTATCAAACAAACCACAAATGTAACCAATTAAGTACCATGCCTTGACAATCACTAGATCTATAATTCCAACACACATAGACATTCATTAAACTCATAAAATCTAGTGTAAGCACATGACCATTCATTCTAACATATATAGACATATGAATAGAAATAAAAGATCAATTGGAAGAATTAATCCATACTAATCATGAAGAAACTCGAGATTTATATAATCATAGGTCAAAACATCAATTACAACTAAAATCCCCTAAAATTATAAAGTACTAAAGTTTAGGAGGCAAGCCTAGGGGCTATCTCTAGCCCCAAGAGAAGGATTTAGCCATTCATGGTTGTTTTCATCCAACCCTCAAGGGCTTTCTTTAATGTAGATACCATCTTCTTCCTCTTACTTTGGTCTCCAAAAACCCTAATCTAGAGAGAGAAAACTTCTCTAAAACTATCTTATTTTTTTAGCTAAAATTGGGAACAAAAATTGGAGCAAAAAGTTAAACTCTATACAATTGGTCCAATTTCATTTAAATACAAGCCTCTTTGAGTAGGCAACAAGTCAAAAAATAGGCCTTTAATTGGTGTAATCTCGCAGTTACAAAAGTTGGTGGAGTTCGGGCATGCTCGGGGAATTAAACAGCTCACTGCCAGCAGTAGCTTCGATGGATCGAAGCTGGCTTCGATGGGTCGACGCTTACTTTGACTAAACGATGATGACGTGGCAAAGATATTTTGACAACTGACGACCTTATCTACTGAGCTGGCACTGTCTTTATTTCAATCGATCGTAGATCTTTTCGATCGATCGAGAATTCCTTCGATCGATCGAAGGTTACCCAGTGCAGTTTTTCTAACTCTTTCCGGATTTTCTTCTTGACTCCAAAAAGGAGTTAATAGGCTCTATTTAGCTTGTTTGAACCTTATTAACTTGAAATAGACAAAAACACAAATTAGAACTAAAACGGGAAAGTAAGATAGATGAATGGACTAAAATACCCTAACTTAGGTGCTAAAATGCATCACATTTGAGCACTCATCAATGAACATTATGAGAATGAAATTTAGAAAAATCTTTCTTTTTCCTCTGAAAACATGAATGTTGGTTATGTCTATTCATACCATAAAAAATGCAATGCAACACATTAGGCACATATGACATATCAAAATGCAATTAATCAACCAAACTAGGATTAGGCATATTATAATCAACATATTTCAAAAACTATTTTTCCCTGATTACTAGATGAGCCTTTAACAAAACCTAACCTAGTTTTATCATTCACTCTCTTACCAATGTTTATCATCTTATTCAGTTTAACTTGACCAGCAGTAAAACCTATCAGTTTATCCTATGTCTTTTTAAATTCAAGCTCACTATATTCAATTCTCAGAATAAAACATTCATTCACAGAGTTAGACTTACTTACTTTGCCTTTAAGAGTGCTGACTTTTTCATTGAGATCAAATATGATTGAATTGTTTTCAAAAGCCTTTCTTTTTCCTTCATCAATCTGTTTTCTCATATCATCATTCTCATCTTTTGCATGTATAAGTTCCTTTGCTAACTTGTTGACAGCCAATTTGACTTCAATAGTCTCTTCGAACATCTTCTTCAATTTTTCTCCATCCTTCTCATTCTCTTGAACCTGTTCATTATGAACTTTATTGTCTTAATCATTTGAAATGTAAGAATCAGACAAACTAACAATATAAGGACCTTTATCAAGAAAAGCTACATAAGAAAAATCATTGTAATCATCATGAGAAGATTCATTATCACTAGAAGTAGAATTTTCAGAAACAGAAACTTTCATTGATTTCCCTTTATTCCTATCATTTTGTTCTTTCTTATGACTAAGACAAATATTTGACGAGTGACTTGCCACCACAATTCCAGTAAGTGAATTCAGTTTCTTTTGACTCTTCTACTTTCTTTTCATTTATTTTCAATTTTGACCCCTTGTCAAAATTTATAGGATTGGCCCCATTGCCATTTCTTTTCCTCTGTTGTCTTTGCAAAAACTTATTAAATTGTCAAGTTATAAAAGCCACTTCTTCATCAAAATTTTCATCAATAGAATTATCAACCTGAGTTGACTTTAAAGCAAGATCCTTTTCTTTCTAATTTTGATTAAAATTCTACATCTCAAGATTTTTTAATGAGCCTATAACCTCATCTACTTTAGCATTAGACAAATCCCAATTACAAAAATTACATCTCACAGTTATTATTTGATTATAATGCAGGAATAGATGTGTAATCATGGGTTAGGATGTCCTAAGATTAAATAGGATTACTAGTACATGGATCAGAGGTGAAACGGACAAGTTATAGAGGCTGAATTGCTACTATCATAACAGCGCTCGAGGGTAGTGCTTGAGCGTTATTATTAGCGCTCGAGCACTAAACAGTGCTCGAAGGTGTGCTCGATCCATGTGATTAGAGCTCGAGCACTAGGACTAAAAATCACGTTGGAACTTTTTAGAATGACTTCAAATTGTTTTCTAAAGACCCCGAACACGTTATAAAGTTTCGGGAACAGTGTATATGATTTAATTGTATGATATTTGTATTAAATTCACATAATTCGTGATTTGATGAAGAAGATAAAGTAACCATGTTTAAACTGTGGTATTTGGGTAAGCATGTAGTAATCAACTAATAAGTTATGTTATGAGATGTATTATGCTCTTATGGTATTACGGATGGAAGTCATAGTACGTGGTTTTATATAATTTATTCATGCTTCAAATTTGCATCGGATGCCTATTATTTGGTTGGTTTTGTATTTAATTATATTATCGATATCTTGTTAAATTGGAGGCATAGGTGAGTTGCTCAAGGCATAAACAAATTGTCTTATGCTTTGTATGGATAAAATACATACATTGGATGTATAGAGGATTTGCAAATTCTATGGTATGGATAAAACATACTTATGGAGGCATGGATTAGTTGTCAAGACATAATCAGTTTGTCTTTTAAATAGTATGGACAAGAACATACTCGTAGAGGCATGGATGAGTTACTAAGGAATAAAATAATTGCTATGTAAATTGTATGAACATGTATACAATTGATGACGTTGTGATTGAATTAGGATTTATGGAGTACACTCTTTGTTTTAAATATTTGTTGTTTAATGGTTAATTAGCCATTTATAATGGAATTGTGGTTTAAGGGAATTCCTTTAGCTAGAGAAGGGTATCTGATTATTGGTTTCGGATACGAATGTAATTTAGATCATTATCAGTATTCTTGGGACGTAAATGATGTAGTTAATGAACTCAATCTTTCTATATATAATGTATCATCTTATATTAAAGGTTTAAACTTTAATCAGGATGGTTTTGGTTAGAGATGTTTTGCTTATTGGTTTTTAGAGGCTTGGTACAGGGAACTTGCTCGTGGGTCTAACCCACACTTTATTTTTTAGGTTATTAGAAGTTTTCAGTCTCGAGGTTGAGGATCTGCAGCTTGGAGACTTGTCTTTCATCTACTCATCATATCTACATCTAAGTAGTGTTGGCCTTTATTATTAGATGTTAGTTTATTTATGTATAAATTGGTAGATTAGTAGTTTATGGTTTAAGGGTCCTCGATTTTTAGAATTCTCAAGTTGTATTTTTAGAGATTTGAGATTATGGAGTTTATCTGTAAGGAGAAGATTTATTTATTTTAAAAAATCCTTTTAGCGAATTAATTATTTGTTTATTCATTTTTTTATTTTGTGTTCGTTTATTGCTATATTATTTTTTATATCCACGGATCTTCAGGTGTGGGCTTGGCTAACCTACACATGGAAATTTGGGGGTACCACAGAAGCCATCTCCCTGGACCTCTAATTAGAATCTTTAAAACCCTAAAAGCCACCATAACGTAGGAGAAGAAGAACAACTTAGAGAATCCCCATAATGTGTCTTCTCATCTTCTTTTATAGTGAGGAATAAGTCCTAATCCCCCTTAGATGGGTTTTACAGTTTTTTGGGATAATTGGGTCCTTATGGAAACAAAGAATAGTGATTTTACATCATTCCCGCATGTATTTATAACTTCCAGGGTGTTAGTGCTCGAGCCCTAACATCAGTGCTCAAGGAGCTGTATGTTTAGTGATTGAGTACTAACTTCCTTGAGCCCTGAGTTCTTTGGCCGAGCACTAAGTCTTAGTGCTTGAGCACTGTTTCCATACTTTTTGAATTTTGATCCGAAATTTCCCAAAACGTCTTTTCTTCTATACTTAGTTTTTTTTTTCTTGAATATCTTTCATCAGTGCTTAAGCCCTGAAGAATTGTGCTTAAGCCTTATGGAGTTTTACATCAGGAACATCTCTTTTAGCATTGGGAACATCACTATAATTGACTCAAACATCTCCTTTAGCATCAGGAACATCGCCATAAGCTCTAAATACATGGAATTACCCGTCTCTTTGGGTAAAAACCTACAAATAGTAAGTAAATGAAAATAAAACATAAGAATCAAGATAATGGTATCATTGAGACATTAACATATGCACATTTAAGGGCTTAAATGTACAAAATTCAGCATTTATCAGTGGATACCTTATAATACTTAACCATAAGCACCATAATGCTCATTTTTCCCCCATGTCTATCCTTAGTTAGCCCTTTGTGCATGGAGACCCAATAATCCTCATCCATGAGCACCATAATGTTCATGTCCCCTTCAGTTTCAACCATCATGGGCAAATACCTTAAAACTTGACTCGAGCCACATAAGGTTCATCTTATCTCCTATGGACGGAGGTTCTTAAACTCATTTGAAGTTGTACTCAACTCATTCTCTTTTATTTCATAGGTGAAGGCCTTAAAACAAAAGATGAATCCACTGCGATTCACCCTTATCTCAAACCCACCAAAATTCACCCTTTCCTCGAATCCACTACGATCCATCGAATCCACCGTGATTTATCCTTTTCATCGAATTCATCGCTATTCATTCGTTGAATCCACCGTGATCCACCCCCTTTCATAGATACAGGCCCCTAAACTCATCCCATTCTAAACTACATTTTGACTTAATTCCTACACTACGGCATACGTAGGCAGTGTAGGCAATTCAAAGCCTAATTAGGTTCCCCATCTCATGCACCATTCCTCCATTGGGACCATCGTCCATGATATCATCATATCTTCTTCATATCATTTCCATATACATCACCATATAATATAAATTTTTAAGCATCCACCTTACCACCATCATAATGTAATCATAAAATGGAAATGAAATTTAACACAAATAATAGGTAATCGAAATTGCTACGGGTATCTTAGGGTGCCTTGATGAGCGCTGAATATTGCATATTCGAGCCCCTAAATATACGTATGTTAAGGTTTAAAGTGATACTTTTATCCATTGTTAGACTGGTTAAAACCGGGACTTTATGATGAAAAGACTGATATCGAAGCTTACAGAGTTGTTGCCGGTCATTCAAGAATTCAAGTACCAAAGCTCGAGCTTAAGTTCTAAGGCTTGACCCTACAAGAAAAAGAAGAAAATCAACAAGGCATTAAAGCTCGTGCCTTGTGCCTCCAGAACTCAAGCTTTACTCAGTGGTGCTCGAGTCTTACCCCAAGGTGCTCAAGCCTTCACCCTTAAGCTCGAGCATGAGGCGTCGGAATTTAAAGAGTTGATTTTAAAGAAAACCAAGTTCCCAGGGCCTCGTGCTAGACCTTAAGGATTGAGCACTATCATTCAAAGCTCGAGCCTTGAGTCCTAAAAGCTCGAGCCCTATGAAGCTTGGATCAAGCAACGTTAAAAGAAGAAAACCCAAAAATATTCTAAGTGTTGATGGAAAAGACGCTTCAGAAAATAGTTGAAGAAATTTGACTAAGTACAAAAGTGAAGATCGAGCACCATCCTTTGAAGCTCTAGCAATAATTTAAGAAAGCTCGAGCCCTATTCCTAAAGCTCGAGCCTAAGCCCCATAGCTCAAGCTCTACTCCTTAAGCTCAAGCTTTCCAGGACAGATTGATTTATAAGTTATGGGATTATTCTTGTCCAAGTCGTATTCCACTTCATATGGGTCAGAAGACCTAAAAGCCCACCAAACCCTTATTTCTTCTACAAAAGAAGGCACAGGCCATGATAGAAGAAGTCTTTTTTTCTTGTATTATTCAGAAGGTTGATATTGTGGTGGCGGCTTTTAGGGTTTTCATAACCTTAGATCGTGAAGATCTTGAGAAGAGAAGTATCGTCCGTGATGATGAAGACAACAACAACACAGATGATATTATGCATTGTCATGAGTAGCTAATTCCTCTCTTAGGGCACTGATGTAACCCTATCTAAGTACTATGGTTTAATTATTTTAACTCTGAGATATTTTTAATATATATTATATTTCTAATTACATGATTATGAGCAATTGAGACAACTCAATTGGATTTTAATGTTTTAAATAATTTCTGAATTGTTGTTACCTTGTCTTAGATATAACTGTTCATAAACTATTCTCACCCTATTCTTATTAGAAGGTATCTGGCGGAGCCCTGCCGTACATAAGAATGGAGGTCATGTAATGGTGTTCCAATGTTTTTTTATAAATGAATGTTTTCATAGTCTATACTTAGGAAATATGGATTGTTTACAAAATTACTTAAAGTAGGTAGGTGGATAGTCCATGCTAACCGCAGATAGGTTATAGTTAACTGCATTTTATAAAATATCTTTATTTTAAAAACTGAATTGAACGAATGTTATTGAGTTCAATTCATTTGAAATATAAATTGTTAAATCCTAGAGTTGAAATAGTTAACCATACTATGAAGGTTGTGGTGAAGTCAAAACCCTAAGACCTTTCTCTCTCTGATCACTTTAGTTTAATTTCAATTTAATTTAATTTAATTTTATGTTCGTGACAACCAACAAATTAATCAATTCAACCAGTTACTTATAAACCAAGAAATAAGTTTGATTAGTTAAAACAAAGCAAAGAACACTTATCTCCCTATGGGATCGACACCCTTTATATAGTACTATCTTACAAAGATTCGTGCTATTGCGAGTGGTATTTTATTATTGGTAAATAAAAACACATAACAATTTTTGGCGCCGTTGCCAGGGAGATTTGTTTATTTGTTTAGTTTTTAATTAGGTCACTATTTTTGGTTTACCAATCTTTGGACTTTCTGATATCTCACCTTAATTCTTTTTCTTTTCAAGTGTAGGAAATAAGCAGTGAGGACAAAGACGCTTAAATGATAAAAAGCTTCAGTTTATAAAACCTTCTGTGAGTTTTTGTTGTTTTCTTTTGCTTGGAAATTTTATTTTTGTTACTATTAGGGTTAGTAGAATTAGTGCATGTTAACTCGTCAGAACCTTTAGTGCATGGTCCTGATATAGAAAGAACTCTTAGTCAATTAAGAAAACTAAAAAAGGATTTAAATTCAATAGGAGGTTCCTCTAATAACATGGCTGATAATTGTGATGCATCGGGTAATGGCAATGGTAATGGAGAATAAGTGCCACCTATTCCTCCACAACCACAATTGAGTGATCATTTTATTCCAACCACATACACTTCCCGTTCCTGCTTTGTATTTCCTAATGCTAATGCAACACATTATAAGATCAAGAATGCTATGATCCAAATGCTTCCTACTTTCCATGGGTTTGCAACAGAGGATCCTTATACGCACTTTGATGTATTTTTGGAATTGTGTTCAACTATCAAGTTGACCACTCTTACCAATGATTCATTCAAGATGCGAATTTTCCAATTCTCTCTCAAGGACAAAGTAAGAACTTGGTTATAGTCCCTTCCAACAAATTTCATTTTTACATGGGACATGTTACAACAAGAGTTTTTGAAAAAGTACTACATAGTGGGTAAAACCTCTCAAATGAGAAGAGATATCATGGCGTTTTCTCAAATCTTGGGAGAACAGTTCTACGACTCATAGGAAAGATATAATGATCTTTTAAGAAAGTGTCTACACCACGATATTGCTAAATGGCACTTAGTACAGATTTTATATGATGGTCTTTTTTATTCTCATAGGAACATGCTTGATGCATCCAGTAATGGAGCTTTTCTTCATAAGAGTCCGACTAAAGCTTAGGAACTATTTGAGGTCCTAAGTGAAAATTCAATGCAACATGCTTCTTCTTCTAGGTTTAGGTCTTCACCTGGAATGCATAAGGTTGAAAAACTCTATAAGGTAGACAAATCTAGTGAGGTAGCCGCTCAAATAGAAACGTTGAACTGTAGGTTTGACCAAGTCTGATCATCTGGCTATATTCCTGTTGTTAATCTACAAACTACCTTGCCAAAGGAAGTTTGTTCAATCTGTGCAAATCCTTCCCATTTTGGTGACACTTGCCCTATGATAGGACAATTATTTGAGATCCCACAAGAATAAGTGAATGCTGCATTCTCTAGGCCAGCTTATAATCCATATGCTTTTACATATAATCCTGGCTGGAGAGATCATCCCAATCTATCATGGCATAATCAAAGTCAATGAGCCACTGTTCCAGAATCACAGGAGTAGTACCAAAATTCATCCAACCCTCTACCACAAAATAATTCTTTCAAACAATTTGCTATTTATCGTCCACCTCAGTATAGGAATCAACCCACTCAAACTCCTAATCTTCCACCTCTTCCTAGAAATTCTGTTTTTGAGGATCAAGTACTCAATGCCCTTGTTGATCTTAAAGCCAATACCTAACTTCTTAATTCTCATTTATAAGGCATAGCAAAGTTAGAGGCACAAGTTGGGAAAATAACGAGTACTCTATCTCGAAGAGAGGATAGAAAGCTGCCTAGTCAGTCAGTAGCAAACCCGAAAGGGCAGACTAATATGATTGATGAAACCCATTCCTCAGGTAGTCATCATGAGCAAGTTTAGGCTATCACTATATTGAGGAGTGGTAAAGTGGTTGATAATTAAGTTAAAAAAGGACAAAAAGAAAAAGAGAGGTTTAGGGTTCCCATTGTTCCTATCATTCATAATCTACATCCCAGAGACGTTTCCTTAAACTCTACTCTACAAACCACAATAGGAGTTGAAGGTGAAGTCACTTCTTCATCTGCTCCTAACCTTGAGACAGCTTATGAGCCAAGAGCGCCTTATCCTGAACATCTCAAGGAACCCTCTTACCTTGCTAAGTAAAGGGAGAAAATTCAAGATATGATGGAGGTCTTTAAACAGGTTAAAATCAATCTTCCTCTGCTTGATGCTATAAAGCAAATTCCAGCCTACTCCAACTTTTTAAAGGACTTGTACACTCTTAAGAGAAAATCCAAAAGCCAAGTTCCTAAGAAAATTTATCTCACCGAGCAAGTCAGTGCTTTTCTTAAGTACAACACTCCTCTAAAGGTTAAAGATCCTAGTGCTCCTACAATTTCTTGCATCATTGGAAACAATATAATCCATATAAGACAAAGGAGAACCCAAGATTCATTAAATTCACAAGGTTAAAACACTAATCACAAGATATTATTCTCCAAAAAGTATGAAAGAGATAGAGGTTTAGATTTCAAACTTGGAGCTCATCCAAGCCTCAAGGAGAAGTCTAGTTAATCATGGAGGAGGTGGGTGTGATATTGGAACCCTCAAGGGCAATCCCCAAACATAGCTCCATCTTCTTCCCCTTCTTCTTTGTTGAATTCTAGAGAGAGAGAGTGTGTGTAGATATAATGACCCGGTCATTTTCCTTCCTTTCCTTTTTTCTCAGATTTTTACGGATATTTTTTTTCGTTGTCTTTCCTTTTCTAAGCTCGGTTTTTTCATCACTTAGTGTCGTCTCGAGTACTCAAGAATGGTTTTTGAGACTCTTTTCGTTGGATTGATAACTTCCTTTAAGGACTGAGTCATTTTTATATTTTTATTTTTTGACACTATTCACTTTTCGTCTTTTTCTCCGTTGGTCACTTTTTGGCACAACCTCAGTTTTTGTGTTCGGAGTTGGTTTTTGACTTCACGTACCTTCATTCTAAGTGGTTTCCATAAAATACATATCTTTACTTTTGTAGAAAAGTATTTTGGCTGCTCCCGGCGTCCATAGGTGCATAGATGCAAAGTTCTTTAGAAACATTTTCTTTTCTTGGGGTATTTTTCATAAATATATTTAGAAGATATTTTATTTCAGGGGTTGTTAAGAAAATATTTTTGGAAGATATTTTCATTCTGGGTCATTAATGCAGTTAACCCTTTTTGGAGGGACCATTGTGCAATTAATGAAAGTTATTACAAAATGCCTCATTTTGAGCCTGGATCCTTGTACGGGATTCATTTTCACTTTTCGTCGAGTCGTGTACTATTAGAATTTCCTTCCGGTCATTTTTTTCCCAGTTTTAGGGTTTCTGACACCGGTTGCCAACGAATTTGTTTCGGGTATATCTTTCTGCTTGGGACTCGGTTTTCGATGCCGTTTCTTCCGTTATTCATTTTATCTCATTTTTTGGTTCTTTTTTATTCACAGTGTTTTATCGTTTGAGCGCTTCTGCGCAAATTCTACTTTTCTGGACCCGGCGGGACCTATTCAGGAACTTTTAGGGTTTTTCTATAAATAGGGGGTGAAATAAGAAAAAGTTAACTTTTTCCTTACTTCCTCCCTCTCTTGGCTGGCTATCCATGGCAGCCTTGGGCGACCACTTTGTTTCTTCTTTTTTCGGCCTCTTCCCTTTTGTAAAATGTCGTAGTGTCTTGATGTTTATTATAGGCCTTGACGTGATCTTACTTTCCCCCTTATTAGAATCTATTTTTGGCCATTTTTTGAGTTCAGGTTTGAAGCCAAGTTTGGATTTTGGTATGACCTCCTTAGTGTTTAATGTGCACCTTGTTGTCCTCGACATAACCTAGGAGTATCGCCGGATTTGGAGCACATTTCTTTCAGTGGGGATTTGAGATTTAATCTCAAATAGAGGTAGGGGATGTTATAAGTTTATATTTTTGTTGTCTTGCATGCTATTGATGCTTATACAACTTATATGCATGCTTTTGTTCATAATCTAGAATTTAATTTAATTATTTTCTATGTTTTAGATTTAATTCTCATGATGGTATTCTATCTAGAATTAAATTGTGGCATGCTAGTAAATTAGGGTTTGGTATGTTTGTTAACATATATTAAATTGAGATTATTTGAATAAGAATTGTAACTTTTATTTAATAATTTCCTTTTGTGAAAGTTTAATTCTCATGGTCGTACCTTGCATGAAATTGACTTGTGATATGCTATTAAATTAAGTCTTGGCATGTTCTTTAAAATACTTTAATTTGAGATCATTTGGATGAGTTTGAAAATCTAGAGATTTTAATTAAAAGAATTAATTAAAATATATTTAGTGGTTCCATTGGCCTAATTAAGATTTTGAATGAATATATGTAATGATCGTGCTATATTGTTTAACATATATTAATTGGGAATCATTTGATTGACATTTGAAACCTA
Source organism: Cornus florida (assembly GCF_030987335.1). Lineage (NCBI taxonomy): Eukaryota > Viridiplantae > Streptophyta > Magnoliopsida > Cornales > Cornaceae > Cornus > Cornus florida. The sequence continues at coordinate 73,261,408 of NW_026775577.1, forward strand.
GAGAAATTAATTAGTTATTTAATTAATTTTCGTTTCTATTACGTTAATGATTTAATCAAGTGTTTGACATTGGTAGTATGTTTAAATTATGATTTTGGATTTGTAATGGATTTATGAGTTTATGTTTTCAATATTGAATGATATTGTTTTAATGTGTAACGAATCATACTTTAAAGATTCGACATTTGTCGTCCTATAGTAGTTGTGGATTTAGAGCATGTGTTGTGTGGTTTCAACCTACTTGTGCATGGAAGGTAGTTTCGTGCATTATTTAATTTTATATAAGTTTTGAACTTATTTATTGATTTTTGGAGTTGCTTAGGACATTGTTACATTGGGATGGCTAGGGGTTGGCTCTAGTACGGGGACAAGAGTCCTCTAAGTCAATTATGCGCACTAGGGTGGTATTCTCAGCGGGTTAGTATCCGGAATAACCGTTTAGGTCTTGGTTTTACTCCGAAATTTGATGTCCAAGTCTTCCACTATTTGATTTCGCATTCAATTCCAAGTTGACAATCAATGTTTAATTATGACTTCTGGTTTTGGTTATTGGCAATTTAATGTTATTAAGTACATTTATGCATTATGATTTTTAATGAATCATTGCAGTTTTAAATTTTGTGAAGTACATTTATGCATTGTGATTTTTAAGGAATCATTACAATTTTGATGTTGATAAGTACATTTATGCTATAATGTTCAAATGTAGCTAAGGAATGATCCTATAGATTCATTTGGAATATAGACGTTAGGTGGCATGACTCACTTTAGTTGTTTTCGCATTTTAGATTTCAAGTTGAGGGGTTTGAGAATTTATATCTTTTTGCTTCGTATAATATGCTTCTATGTTGTTTGAATTGCATGAATGATGTCATTTATGCTAAAAATGATCTAAGGTAGCTTAGGATGCTCCCTAATTCTCACCTTTGACATAGACGCTAGGTGGCATGGACTATATGTATTGATTTATAACAATTTAATGAACAGTAAAACGCTAGGTCTATGCATGCTCATCTCCTACAAGTAACTTTATGTTACTCACCCACATAGTGGGGACATTTTTCAGGTATAGGAATTAAGGTTGAGATCTCATCATGCTTGGATGATTTGTGGACTTGAAGGATTCCATTCTTGTAAAGGTTGGCTTAAAATGCCACTTGTATCCTTATATGTTAAAATGTGTATATTTGATTCTGAACATGTAATGTGTACATAAGTACACTATTTATAATGTATTTGACATGTATGAGATGAGGCCATAGGCCAATGACATCAAATTTGTATTATATGCATTTTCACTTTCAAGGTTTATTATGGAAATAATGAAAAATGTCAAGTCATTACTTCACCATGTTTGCATCAGGTGTGGGAATTCCATTTTTATTCTTTCATAGGGTCTCATTAATCATGTATGAGGTGTGGCCAAGGGCCAAACACCATTTTATTTTAGGTTTTGCATTTTGGTTTCATTTATTGCATTGTAAGACAATTTTAAGAAAAATGGAGGTTGAGAGGTCATATTTTGTATCGGCGGTATTTTTAAGCCGTGGATCATTGTAGCACGTCCTAATAGGTAAGCTACATCTGTGTGCATGATTGTTTTTGAGGAAAGCCCTTTCCTTGCTGAATGAGCTTCTATTTTAAGGGCATTTTGGGGTTTTCCTTCGGGAAATAAATTTCGGTCTTGACTTTGTCGCATAGAAAATGTGATTTTAGGGGTAGTTTCTTCATGACATTTTTCCAGAAAATGTCTTCGCGGTCTCAAAAATCCCAAATCCATTTGTATTTTTTGTTTCTGCTTTCTTTTCCAAGAAAATCTGTTGCAGCATGCTCTCAGCCTAAAAAAGCCGAGTCAGTTCTAAAGGAGCCAACACTTTCTTCAACTAAGTCGACTCGTTTCACAAAGGAGCTGACTGGGTTCATCTGGGCATCATTTTTCTCCTTTTGCATGCTCTCGGCGTAAAAGAGCCGACTCGGTTGTCAACTGAGTCGACTCAGTTTGGCTGCAATGATGACCTGTCTTCAAATGGTTATAACTTGCTCATTTTAGGTCCCAATTAGGTCATTCTTGAGTCTAAATTCAAGATTTTGAAGTCAGCTTTCCAATGGTACTAACTAAACATTGAAACTCGGACCATAGTGAGAGTTATGATAGACTTAGTGAGATAGGGTCCTGGTGTCGCTTAGTCGCAGGACGCCGCTTTGTTCTATTTTCATATCTTTGTCATCTGGACTCCGAATCAAGTGATTCTTAAGTCTATCCTTGTTGATTTTTTGTTGTCTTTTTAATAGTGTGCACGGTGGCACCCATTTCAGTTTGAAATGACTATTTTACCCTTGGTTCACTTTTTATCTGGTGTGAAATCCTTGCTTCAGTACTTGACTCATTTGAGTTCTGTGGCTTCATGGGGAGTCATTTTGGTGCCTTAGGGATGACGTACATCTCTAGAGGCCATTTTACTTCTTTTGCTTTCGTATTTTGGATCCGTTATTAGATCATCTTTTGGATCATCACTGACGCACTGGGTTGAAAAACTTAGGCCATCCCAATAAATGTTGAGATGTGTTCTTGGTGCCTCTACTCTTCTATTTTCTTCTAACCCTAATCTGTAATTTTTCTAGAGAGAGAAACTAACTATTACAATGTAAAATTAAAGACAAAAGAAGATTTTAATAAATGATTCAATTCCCTTTAAATACAAGGTCCTTAGAGTAGACAACAAGTCAGAAATATAGCCTATGATTGGAGGAAATTCATAGCTACACAAGTTAGGTAGAGATCGGCGTGCTCGAGATTTAGACAGCACACTGCCAGTAGCATTCTCGATTGATTAAAGATTCTCGATCGATCCAACACTTAGCTTCGATTGATCGAACTGACACGGCATCAAAAATATCTTCAGGGCCTTATCCACTTTGCTGAGCTAGCACTGCCTCATTTCAATCGATTGTAGACATCTTCGATCGATCGAGATTCCCTTCGATCAATCAAAGTTCCTCTGGTGCATTTTCTTGGCTTTTTTCCAACTTTGCTTCTTAGCTCCAAAATTGAGCTAAATTGATCTTGTTAGCCTGTTTGAACTTTGTTGACCTGAAATAGGTGAAAACACAAATAAGTATCTAAGACATGAAAGTAAGATAGATGAATGGACTAAAATACCTTAGCTTAGGTGTTAAAATGTGTCACATTTGAGCACTTATCAGTAAATAATTTTTTTTTTTCTTTTCCTCTCATATTTTATTTATCCTTTACTTTATATCTTTTTTCCTATAATCATTGTTTTTTTTTGTTTTTCTTTTGACATTAATTTATATTTCTTTATCTTTCTATAAAAAAACTAAATTTTTATAGGATCGGATCGAATATTCGTTTATTAACAAATCGGATTTGGATTGACTTACAAAATATTCGTCAGATTATCGGATTAGATTGGATCGACTGAAATGCTTATCGGATTTGGATCAGATCAAGCCTTATCCAGTTCGAATCTGATCCGTTTACATGTCTTAGCGGGAGTCACCCTGTATCTCAAGGCAAGAGGTGCATCATCTTCTTCATCCCTGGTTGCCGGCCTTTTCTCCCGGGAACTGTCTGTAGCAGAGGGAGATAGAGAAGCAGGAGGAGGGTCCGTTCGAGTCTAGCCAACTACAGGAGCCCAAGTAGCAACCTAAGCAGCAACCTGGGCATTCCTCCTTGATCTCTTGAATATAGGAATCTGAGTGTCTTCCATCGTTGACGCTCTAATAGTAATCCTCCCTAAAGTCTCCTCAGTTAAAAAAGGAGTAGAAGGAATATTGTTCCAAATTTTCTCCCTCAAGACTCTAACCCTCATATTGCACAGTTCAAAGTCAAATAAATCTGTAAAAAGCCCCGAATGTGACGGCCCAAGTTTTGTAAACCCGGTGCGTCAGTGATGACCAAAAGATAACCCGATAAAGGATCCGAAATGCGGAAGTGAAAGGTGAAACAATGGTCTCTAAAGATACAATGAATCTCTAAGACACCAATGTGACCCTCAATGAGGTCATGGAACCCAAAGGAAAACCAATGCAGAAGAGTCGTTTAAAAAACGGACAAAAAGGAACCTAGGGGCAAAATGGTCATTTTGCAAAAAAAATGGATTCAAGTGCTATCGAGCACACCACTAAGAAGACAATGAAAAATTAATCAATTTTTTTTAAAAAAACTCACTTGATTTGGAGTCCGGATGAGGGAGAAAGGTCAAAAACAAAATCGACGTCGCAGCGGCCCGACGAAGGCCGTGACAGCTATAGTGCCGTCACCCACTACTGCTGCAACTGAGAGTAAAAACGGGCATCTAAACGGACTTTTCTGGAAAAACTCAAAGAAGAAAGCCCCCCTAAAATCAAGTTTTCTACCCGACACACAGACGGAAACCAAAAAAATGCATTGCAAAAGGTCCAAAATACCCTCAAGAAAATCATGTCTAGAGGTAAAAAATCGTTCCAAGCTACTGCCCAAAGAAAGGAAATGGGGCTTCGGAAGGTTTTTAAATTGCCTAAATTGAAAATGCAATCTTAAAATACACCCACAAGACCCCCGGAAGTTTCGGATCGGTCGTCACACTTTTCAAAAAAAAGTCGATGAATAGTACCAAGTATATTTGCACTAAAGTCGGCAAAAACCTGGCAGCAATGATTTTTCGGAAAGAAATCGATTTTTGAGGGCCAAGATGGCAGTTTCTGGAAAAATAAAAAGAAGAAACCCCCATCAAAATTGAGTTTTCTATGTGAATAGCAAGGAAAAATGAAAAAAATGCATCTTGAAATACCTGAAATTCCCCTAGAACAGAATAGGGTAAAACTCCCTAAAAATGCTACTTAGAGTCTTTGTTTCATCAAGGATGGTTTTTTTTGCCAAAGTGAGCATGCAAGCATATGTAATGTGATAAAATAGATGTGTTACAATGGCCTATGGCCTCATGGCATGTCATATGCAAAATAGAACCCTTCAATGCATTAATCCACATATCTTCCATAGGCAACAATGAAGTTCAAGGTTAGCATACATTTCACATAAGTGTATTTGGCCCTTGGCCTCATTACAACCACATTCTAAGAGTGTCAAAAGGTGCAGTTAAGTGCATATTACATAACTTAGACAATAAGTACAAGTTTTATCAAAGTAAGCAAAAGTAGGAAAAGATATGCTAACATATGCATATTCTATGTCATCAAAATATACTTTAAGAACTCTAGTGAGTCTAAGAATGCTATGCATCTCACACAAAGGCTTCTTTACCTGCAAAACACCCATTAACTTAGGGGTGAGTAAACAGGTTTACTTGTAGGGAATGCATGGGTTTATCTTTGTACCAAGTTACAATCCAATACCATTTAATTTATGCTATCAAGTGACAATAAAACTTTCAACATAACACAATGAGATGTAATTTTACAAAGTTAACAACTTGGAATTTAAATGCAAAATCAAACCAAAGTGGATACTTGGACGTCACACCGGATCAAACCGACAATGTGGTTACTTTAGGGTTACTAGCCCATGGGTAACCTCCCTATGTGCGCACTAGATTTGTAGAGGGACTTTCCCCCGTACTAGAACCATGCCCTAGCCATAGTCATAACAACGACATCCCCAAGTTTCCAAAATCAATATTTTGTGCACATTACATATATGTATCAACATAACATATATATATACAATGTAAAGCCAACAACATGCACAAATCAATTTTGGAAACACATACATGCCCTAAGTTCTCAACTAAAATGGCATGAAGAACATTGAATGATCATTATGCTATTTGCCACTAATTACAACAATATCATTCAACAACAAGAACATAACCTCACAAGTATGATATAAGTTAAAAATCATAATTTAAACAATTTAATAAAACAACTAAATTTCCTAGATTTCACTTCTCATCGAAACATGCTCAATTTAATATATGTTGTACTACATGTCATGGTTATTATATAAATCACTTCAAAACTTGATTTAAGTCATGGGAGCATAGAAATAAAAATTAATTAAATTAATTCATTAATCCCTTTAGATTTTAAAACAACTCTAAATGACCTCAAATTAACATAAGTTATGATCAAGCCATGGTCATGTTATTTATCAAGTCTAAAGTGAATTACATACAAGTCACAATTAATCATTTATTTCTCATTTTATTACAAGACAAACATATAACTTAGATATCACTATAGGAACAAATAAAATCACTTGGAAGATAAATGATAACACCCCCTACCTCAATAGAGAATTGAATCTATATAATCCAAGCAACCAAGTTCAAAATGGAAAACAAGTTTAGGGTTAATGAAGAGTGGAGTGAGAGGAAGCTTTTGTCTTCCAAGGTTTTATGTCTAAGGTGAGTGGAAGGAGGCCAAAATGAAGAAAAAAGCTATTAACCAAGCTTTTCTCCAATGGTGGCTAGGTTATGGTTCTTGAAGACAAGTGAAAATGAAAATGATAAAGTGTAAAATGGTGAGTGGAAGGGCTAGAAATCCTCCACTCACTAGGTGCTCTTACACTACCTCTCTCACACACATAATGCAAGACTAAATGGTGAACCTACACTTGTCATGAATCTATGGTTCATTCCTAGGCTTAATCTCAAGCCTACACTTGTCACCATCCTATGTAAACTTCCAAGACTTAATATTGAACCTACATTTGTCAACCGTCCATGCCAACAAGTGTACCAATCCTAGGCCAACAAGTGGGTGAATCTCCACCCTCCACATGTCATCATCCAACGCATCAAAGTGTTTCCACACAAATGTCAACAAGTGGACCAATGAGAGTGTGACACTTGTTACACTTTCCGAAAATTACAAACAAGTCCTTTTTGAAAGTATCTTCCAAATTAAATTGCAAAATGGTCCCTAATACGAAAAATAATTACTTTACTTAATTACCCAAAAACCCCTCAAGTTATGGATAATTACAAAAAGTCTTGTTTTCATGGATTTTACAAAGAAAGTAAGCATTTAATATGCATTTCTACAAAAGTAAAAATGTAGATATCATGGAATTTAAATACCATGAATGCATGCAAAACCAGAATCAAATCCGAGTACAACAAGTAAGGTTATGCAAGGAAAAATGAAAGAAACGGGAAAAAGACGAAATAGGGAAAAGACAAAATAGGAAAAAGACGAAAAAAGAAAATCGCCAAAAATGGAAAAGGAGGAAAAAGGCTGGGTCATTACAACCTACCCTCCTTAAAAGGATTTCGTCCCCGAAATCGAGTCGTACCCGAAAAGGAGAACAAATGGGGATACCGTGAGCGAACCTCTTGTTCGAGCTCCATGGTAGCCTCCTCAACACCGTGATGTCTCCACAAGACCTTAACGAATGGAATGGTCTTGGTCCGCAAGACCTGCTCCCGTGAATCAAGAATCTGGACCGGACCTTCCTCGTAGGTCACATCCTCATCAACAACCACATCAGTCCACCGCAGAACATGCGATGGGTCCGGCTCGTACTTCCTTAGCATAGAGACATGAAAGACATCGTGAACCCAATCTAGGTCTGGCGGCAATGCTAAACGATAAGCAACTTCACCGACGCGCTCCAAAATCTCAAATGGTCCGATGAACCTAGGCGACAACTTGCCAGTCTGCCGAAATCTCAGGAGCCCCTTACGCGGAGAAATCTTAAGAAAGACATGATCCCCTACCTCAAAAGACAATGATCGCCTCCTCCTGTCAGCGTAACTCTTCTGTCTACTATGTGCGGTAGCTAACCGCTGCCGAATCAACTTGATCTTCTTTGTAGTCTCAATAACAATGTCGGGACCCAAGGCAACAATATCACCGACCTCGGTCCAACAAACTAGAGATCTGCAAGGTCTGCCATACAACGCCTCAAAAGGTGCCATGCCAATACTGGCTTGGTAGCTATTGTTGTAGGCAAACTCAACCAAAGGCAAGTAGTCCTCCCAACTACCCCTAAAATCTAAGATACAAGCCCGTAACATATCCTCCAATACCTGAATGGTGCATTCCGACTGTCCATCAGTCTGAGGATGGAATGCCGTACTAAAATGAAGCCCCATGTCAAGAGCCTCCTGAAAACTCTGCCAAAAGTAAGAAGTGAACCGTGGATCCCTATCCGAAACAATGGATATAGGAACCCTGTGAAGCTTGATAATCTGTCTCACATATAATCCACTCAGTCTCTCTGTACTATCTGTCATTGCCATTGGTAAGAAATGAGCCGTCTTGGTCAACCTGTCAACTATAACCCAAACGACATCATTCCCTGCCTGAGACCTCGGAAGTCCCGTCACGAAATCCATAGTGATATGCTCCCATTTCCACTCAACTACTGGCAATGGTTGCAACAATCCTGCCGGTCGCTGATGCTCTGCCTTCACTTGTTGATAAGTAAGGCATCGAGCCACAAATTATGAAACATACCGTTTCATGCCCTGCCACCAAAACTGTCGTCGCAGATTGTGATATATCTTTGTACCACCAGGATGAACTACGACCCTAGAGTGGTGGAAATCCCGAAGAATGTCCTCATGACAAGACAATGGAACAAACATCATCCCCTTGTACCTGAGACCACCGTCTGAATGTAAGGTCCAACCCTCTACATTCTCGCCGCCTGAAATCCGAACATGGATGGCCTTCATCTCCCCATCCTCCAACTGTGCCTCAATAACTCTACTAACAAGTGCCGGTTGAGCCACAAGGCTAAACAAAATAGCCGGTGAAACATCCTCATAACACTGTAAACCAAGATCTGCAAGCTCTTCTAGCATCTTCCATCTATGAAGGGAAATGCTAGCAAGAGTTCCCCGTGACTTCCTGCTCAATGCATCGGCCACCACATTGGCCTTACCCGGGTGATACTATAATTCAAAATCGTAATCTTCCATAAACTCAACCCATCTGCGCTGTCTCAAGTTCAAATCCTTCTGAGAGAAGAGATACTTGAGACTCTTGTGGTCGGAGAAAACTTCAAACTTCTCCCCGTACAAATAGGTCTCCACCCCTTCAGGGCAAAGATAACTGCTGCTAACTCCAAATCATGTGTTGGATAGTTCAACTCGTGAGTCTTCAACTGTTGAGACCCATAAGCAACCATCCGCTCTGTCTGCATCAAGACACAACCCAAACCTTCTCGTGAAGTATCACAAAAGATCACATAACCTAAACCACGTTTAGGAATGATCAAAACTGGAGCTGATGTCAACCTAACCTTCAACTCCTGAAAAGCAAACTCACATGCCTCGTTCCATACGAACTTGACCCCCTTGCGGGTAAGTCGAGTCATAGGTGCTGCTAAACGAGAGAAATCCCGAATAAATCTCCGGTAATAGCCCACTAGGCCAACAAAACTCCGAATCTCAAACACTGTCTTTGGACGCTCCCAATCCATCACTGACTCAATCTTCGTTGGATCCACTGCAACACCACCCCTTGACACAACATGTCCAAGGAACTTCAATTCTGGTAGCCAAAATTTACATATCTCGAACTTGGCGTACAACCAATTATCCCTAAGGATCTGCAACACTGTCCTCAAATGATACTTATGCTCCTCCACCGAAGCTGAGTATACAAGAATGTCATCAACAAAGACTACAACAAACTGATAAAGATGGTCACTAAATACACGGTTCATTAAGTCCATAAAAGCTGTTAGAGCATTGGTCAAACCAAATGGCATCACTAGAAACTCATAATAGCCATACCGTGTGCGGAAAGCGGTCTTAGATACATCCTCATCCTTAACCCTCAACTGATAGTAACCCGATCTCAGATCAATCTTCGAAAAGCATGTCGCTCCCTTTAACTGATCAAACAAGTCATCAATCCTAGGCAAAGGATACTTGTTCTTGATTGTGACATGGTTCAGCTTGTGATAATCGATGCAAAGTCTCAAAGACCCATCCTTCTTCTTCGCAAAAAGAACCGGTGCTCCTTAGGGTGAAGCACTAGGACGAATAAAGCCCTTAGCTTTCAAATCATCCAATTGAGCTTTTAGCTCATCAAGTTCTGCCGGTGCCATACGGTACGGTACCATAGAAATAGGTGCAGTACCGGGAATGACATCGATTGCAAAGACAACCTCCCGAAGAGGAGGGAGTTTTGTCAACTCCTCCGGGAAGACATCCAGAAACTCGTCTACAACTGTTAAAAAAACATGGCCCAGACTACTACCCTCGTTAACTAATAGGCTAGCCAAGTAGGACCTGTGGCGACTCCAGTCACCGATACTAAAAAATCATCGTCGGGTGGGAATCGTTCCGATCTCCCACGAAGTGAAAACAATCCCCCGCAGGAGTGCAAACAGACACTCGCCCACGAAAGCAATCAATCGTAGCATGAAAGAAAGACAACCAGTCCATCCCAAGAATGACGTCAAAACCCGTCATGTCGAAAACAACAAAATCAAACTCCAACATCCGTCTAGCTATCTCGATAGCACAACCCCAACAAACACGGTCCAAAAACACTGGACCACCAATTGGTGTGTCAACACAAAGGAAACCATCCCGTTGCGTGACCTCCAGACCTAAAGAATATGCAAATGATGCAGATATGAATGAATGTGATGCACCTGTGTCAACAAGAACTCTAGCCCAAGAACTGAAAATTGGAAAGATACCTCAAACTGTAGAAGTCCCTGCGGAGGTATCGGCTTGTGGCAGTGCGTAAGCTCGTCCTTGAGCCCTTGATTGCTGTGAACTGCCCTACTGAGCTGACTGATGTCTGGAAGCAGTAGGTGTAGGGTTCCTACCCGGATACGAACTGACTGGTGCAACTGGCTATGGTGCTTGAGGCACCCTGAAACCTGACTGTGCAACTGTCGACTGTGCCGGTGTGGCCTGTGGGCCTACGCCACTCTGTGCCCTGTTCTGTAGGCGCGGACACTCCCTCTTGAAATGTCTAGGCTGCTTGCAGTAATTGCAAACCCCCTGAAGTCCCTGCGTCAAAGCTGAAGACTTACTAGTCTGAGAACGACTATCCTGAGACTGCAACTGTGGGCAACGAGGCTTGATGTGCCCTGGCTGCTGACAGTGGTGACAAATGACTCCTCGGGCTGACCCTGAAGATACTAGACCTGCAGATGTAGACCGAGCCTGCTGTGACTGTCCGTGAGTGCGTGAACTGTCCCTAGCCTTAGCCTTCTTCCACTGACCCCTAAAGGATACTGATGAAGCCTCTCCACGTGGCTGCTTATATGAACCCTTGATCCTAATCTGATCTCGGTCCTCTGCCTTGACTAGCATAGCCTTCTGTACTACCTCCCCATAAGTCCTTAGATCCAACACTGAAATTCGTGGCCTAATATCAAGATGTAACCCGTCCTGAAACTTTTTCGCGCTGAGCTCATCGGTGGCTACCATCTCTGGTGCATAGCAGGAAAGAGAAGTGAAGCGTGTCTCATACTCAATGACATTCATCCTACCCTGATAGAGACCTGTAAACTACACTCTCATATCATGCCTCATAGCCCTTGGAAAGAAGCGGTCAAAGAACAATGTCCTGAACTCCTCCCAAGTCATCACCTCCACATTGTGGATATTGGTCATAGACCTCCACCAGATATCGGCATCTCCCATAAACATAGAGGCTATCAAGGAGATCCTCAATCGGTCTATAGGTACTGCCATGCTATCGAGCTTGCGTACCATGAGATCAAACCATGCCTCTGAAGCAAGCGGATCCATACTCCCTGTAAACTGGTCGATCTTAACCCTCTGTAACTTCATGAAGTAGTCCAATGCCTCATTAGCAACTGGTGTCGGTGCTGGTGCCGGTACTAGAATCTGTATCCCTGCCATTTGCTGGCGAAACATTGCCTGAATGGACTCTGACATCCCTAGAGCCACTCCCTATGCAATCTGCTCCTCGTAAGTCGGAGCTCGTGGTGGATTTGGACCCGTGCCACGAACTAGAATCCTAGGCCTCCCTGGACCCCTCGTAAACTCGGTGTCATCCACCTACTCCTCAACGCCCTGACGCGAAGACTCCCCACGTGTGACAACCATGATGCTAAACATATGCAATGAAAGAGGTCAACAATAACACAAGTTATTATGACCGAATGCAACTCGTACTATGAAAGTAAGAAATACGAAGCAAGATGAAGTATGTAACATACGGTCATGATAAGGCAATCAAGGAAGGATGTTTAAACAGTTAAGCACTTAAGCAATATGTTAAACAAGGATGCTTCTTAAACATATAAGCATACAAACATAGAGACATATCATAATAACATGTCACCAAGAAACATGTAATCATGTTATAATGCCAAAAATATGTTATCAAATGTATGCTAATAAATCAAAATACACTAAAAAAAGCATGCTATGCACCCAAAACCCATCGTCCTAAGGTTTTCGAACCTAGGAGCTCTGATACCACTTGTGACGGCCCAAGTTTTGTAAACCCGGTGCGTCAGTGATGACCAAAAGATGACCCGATAACGGATCCGAAATGCGGAAGCGAAAGGTGAAACAACGGTCCCTAAAGATACAATGCATCTCTAAGACACCAATGTGACCCTCAATGAGGTCATGGAACCCAAAGGAAAACCAATGCGGAAGAGTCGTTTAAAAAATGGACAAAAAGGAACCTAGGGGCAAAATGGTCATTTTGCAAAAAAAAATGGATTCAAGTGCTATCGAGCACACCATTGGGAAGACAATGAAAAATTAATCAATTTAAAAAAAAAAATTCACTTGATTTGGAGTCCGGATGAGGGAGAAAGGTCAAAAACAAAATCGACGTCGCGGCGGCCCGACGAAGGCCGTGACAGCTACAGTGCCGTCACCTACTACTGCTGCAACTGAGAGTAAAAACGAGCATCTAAACGGACTTTTCTGGAAAAACTCAAAGAAGAAACCACCCCTAAATCAAGTTTTTTACCCGACACTCGGACGAAAACCAAAAAAATGCATTGCAAAAGGTCCAAAATACCCTCAAGAAAAATCAGGTCTAGAGGTAAAAAATCATTCCAAGCTACTGCCCAAAGAAAGGAAATGGGGCTTTGGAAGGTTTTTAAATTGCCTAAATTGAAATTGTAATCTTAAAATACACCCACAAGACCCCCAGAAGTTTCGGATCGGTCGTCACGCTTTTCAAAAAAAAGTCGATGAATAGTACCAAGTATATTTGCACTAAAGTCGGCAAAAACCTGGCAGCAATGATTTTTTGGAAAAAAATCAATTTTTGAAGGCCAAGATGGCAGTTTCTAGAAAAACACAAAGAAGAAACCCCCCTCAAAATTGAGTTTTCTATGTGACACGTATGGAAAAATGAAAAAAATGCATTTTAAAATACCCGAAATTCCCCTAGAACAGAATAGGGTAAAACTCCCTAAAAATGCTACTTAGAGTCTTCGTTTCATCAAGGATGGTTTTGTTTGCCAAAGTGAGCATGCAAGCATATGTAATGTGATAAAATAGATGTGTTGCAATGGCCTATGGCCTCATGGCATGTCATATGCAAAATAGAACCCTTCAATGCATTAATCCACATATCTTCCATAGGCAACAATGAAGTTCAAAGTTAGCATACATTTCACATAAGTGTATTTGGCCCTTGGCCTCATTACAACCACATTCTAAGAGTGTCAAAAGGTGCAGTTAAGTGCATATTACATAACATAGACAATAAGTACAAGTTTTATCAAAGTAAGCAAAAGTAGGACAAGATATGCTAACATATGCATATTCTATGTCATTAAAATATACTTCAAGAACTCTAGTGAGTCTAAGAATGCTGTGCATCCCACACTAAGGCTTCTTTACCTGCAAAACACCCATTAACTTAGGGGTAAGTAAACAAGTTTACTCATAGGGAATGCATGGGTTTATCTTTGTACCAAGTTACAATCCAATTTAATTTAATTTATGCTATCAAGTGACAATAGAACTTTCAACATAACACAATGAGATGTAATTTTACAAAGTTAACAACTTGGAATTTAAATGCAAAATCAAACCAAAGTGGATACTTGGACGTCACACCGGATCAAATCGACAATGTGGTTACTTTAGGGGTACTAGCCCATGGGTAACCTCCCTATGTGCGCACTAGATTTGTAGAGGGACTTTCCCCCGTACTAGAACCATGCCCTAGCCATAGTCATAACAACGACATCCCCAAGTTTCCAAAATCAATATTTTGTGCACATTACATATATGTATCAACATAACATATATATATACAATGTAAGGCCATCAACATGCACAAATCAATTTTGGAAACACATACATGCCCTAAGTTCTCAACTAAAATGGCATGAAGAACATTGAATGATCATTATGCTATTTGCCACTAATTACAACAATATCATTCAACAACAAGAACATAACCTCACAAGTATGATATAAGTTAAAAATCATAATTTAAACAATTTAATAAAACAACTAAATTTCCTAGATTTCACTTCTCATCCAAACATGCTCAATTTAATATATGTTGTAGTACATGTCATGGTTATTATATAAATCACTTCAAAACTTGATTTAATTCATGGGAGCATATAAATAAAAATTAATTAAATTAATTCATTAATCCCTTTAGATTTTAAAACAACTCTAAATGACCTCAAATTAACATAAGTTATGATCAAGCCATGGTCATGTTATTTATCAAGTCTAAAGTGAATTACATACAAGTCACAATTAATCATTTATTTCTCATTTTAATACAAGACAAACATATAACTTAGATATCACTATAGGAACAAATAAAATCACTTGAAAGATAATTGATAACACCCCCTACCTCAATAGAGAATTGAATCTCTATAATCCAAGCAACCAAGTTCAAAATGGAAAACAAGTTTAGGGTTAATGAAGAGGGGAGTGAGAGGAAGCTTTTGTCTTCCAAGGTTTTATGTCTAAGGTGAGTGGAAGGAGGCCAAAATGAAGAAAAAAGCTATTAACCAAGCTTTTCTCCAATGGTGGCTAGGTTATGGTTCTTGAAGACAAGTGAAAATGAAAATGATAAAGTGTAAAATGGTGAGTGGAAGGGCTAGAAATCCTCCACTCACTATGTGCTCTTACACTACCTCTCTCACACACATAATGCAAGACTAAATGGTGAACCTACACTTGTCATGAATCTATGGTTCATTCCTAGGCTTAATCTCAAGCCTACACTTGTCACCATCCTATGTAAACTTCCAAGACTTAATATTGAACCTACATTTGTCAACCATCCATGCCAACAAATGTACCAATCCTAGGCCAACAAGTGGGTGAATCTCCACCCTCCACATGTCATCATCCAACGCATCAAAGTGTTTCCACACAAATGTCAACAAGTGGACCAATGAGAGTGTGACACTTGTTACACTTTTCGGAAATTGCAAACAAGTCCTTTTTGAAAATATCTTCCAAATTAAATTACAAAATGGTCCCTAATACGAAAAATAATTACTTTACTTAATTACCCAAAAACTCCTCAAGTTATTGATAATTACAAAAAGCCTTGTTTTCATGGATTTTACAAAGAAAGTAAGCATTTAATATGCATTTCTACAAAAGTAAAAATATAGATGTCATGGAATTTAAATACCATGAATGCATGCAAAACCAGAATCAAATCCGAGCACAAAAAGTAAGGTTATGCAAGGAAAAATGAAAGAAATGGGAAAAAGACGAAATAGGGAAAAGACAAAAGACGAAAAAATGAAAGAAACGGGAAAAAGACGAAAAAAGAAAATCGCCAAAAATGGAAAAGGAGGAAAAAGGCCGGGTCATTACACCGAATGATAAACAGTAAAACTGTAGAAAAAAGGGAGGCAAGTAGGATATATGCACTCATATTTATGAGTTTTGTGGGGAGTGTAAGTGGGTAAAGTAGACATCCCAAACTTTCTTGGGATGTTAAGCCGAACAAACTAAGGGGACTTTCATTTGCCCCCTACAACAATAATGTGTTTTTTCTAATTTTTTCCCGAGTAAAGGTTATCATCACAGTTCTTCCGAATGGTAATGGGATGAAAATGATACCAAACACCAGTCTTACTAATCTTGATTACTTTATAACAGAACAGAAGGCCAAACACCACAAGCTCTATCTCCCTAGTTTGATTAAAGAGGATCAAAGTAGACATTATCCTATAAAAGTTTGGGTTAACTTACAGAGTGGCAAGTCTTAATTTGGAGAGAATGGCATGGAACATTGGGTGAAGGGGGAACCTAAGCACGCATAGATGAGATGCAGTAAATAAAATCTCATCTTCGGCAAGACCCCTACTAGAACTGGCACCTTCCTCATCTAAATAGAAGCGAATGGTGACATTATTGGGGATGTTACAACGAACGCAGAGAGCGTCGAGGTTGAAAACCATGATTTCAAAAGAAAGATATATAAATATGGAGGCTAGAGAAGGAAAAAGAAGAAGAAATATGGAACTAGCCTCAAAAAATGAAGAAAAAAGGTGCACGAAACAGAGGATCGCAGCTGGAAATTACAAACTCTTGCCGGAGGGAAACTTGATGACTAGTGTACGGAAATGACAGAGACAAAGCTCGACAATGACGGGAGGGGAAAAGGACCAAAGTCACTTTAAATTTATAAGGCAAAAATCAAGCATAAGGGAAGGTCAGAAGTAGAAGCAATCATGACGCTTCAAAGACTGAAGCACATTAACGAGGGTCAGCCATTCACGTTTCCCCACACCGTCACGTCCAACCACAACCCGTGTCACCATCATTACTCATTAATCCCACCCTAATTATTATGGCAAAATTAAAAGGACATATGAAAGGGTGAGAAGCGTCAACAAACCTGATTTGGATTAGTCCGGCTTAATGCGCCCAATCAATTCGGCTTTTCATCAACCCCAAGGCCCAAAGGTGAGGCCCAATCCGTGCAGAGTCTAAGATAGCAAGACCGAGCCTCCATTTAGGTTGGTTTGGATTGATGAATCGCCTAGCAGAATGAGGCCTATCAAATTTTTACTTGAAAGGTAAAGCATAGGAAATTAGGCTATGAGGGAAAATTCTATAAATAGAAGTAAGAGAGGAAGAAAGAGAGTTATGTTTGGAGTGTGAGAAAATCCTTCCTAATACAGAAGAACCTTTTTCTTGCATATTGAATAGTTTAAAGGGCCTTGATTTTCTTTTTAGGATGGAAGTTTGAATTAATAAATACCATCCTAGGAGATTTTTACCTAATTATGTGATGTGTTTAAGATAGGAGGATTTCATGTATGGGTATATATATATGAGGTGTTCTTGAGACCTTCACCACTATGGTAATTAAAAGAGAAAATTTGCTTTTACATATCTTAATGCTAAATTCGGTTACATAGAATAAATTTTAATTACGAAACTCCAAATCCATGCAACCGAACATAACATGAGTGAAATGACACATGAAACATTAAAATTTTAATATACACCAACTGATTCAAAGAACTTGTACATGGAAACTTTCTTTTTCTCTTCTCCTTTTTTTTTTTTTCAATAAAATTTGGTTAAAGAATCCGATTTTTAATCGAGGCTGTATATATATATATATCAGCTAGAAACTTTGTGTTTACTATTTCTTGCTCTTTAACATGTTGTAATGACCTGGTTATTTTCCTTCTTTTATTTTTTTCGGTAATTTCTTTTTTCATTTTTTTCCCTATTTCATCTTTTTCTCGTTTATCATTTTTCCTTGCATAACCTCACTTTTTGTGCTCGGATTTGATTCCGGCTTTGCATACATCCATGATATTTAATTTCCCTGATATCTACATTTTTACTTTCATAGAAAAGCATGTTGGTTGCTTACTTTTCTTGTAAAAGGGCATGGATGCATAACTTCTAGGAAATATTCTTGACTTATGGGGTTTTAGTGTAATTATGCAAAGTAATTATTTTTTGTCTTAGGGACCATTTTGTAATTTAATTTGGAAGATATTTTCAAATAGAACCTTTTTACAATTTTCAAAAAATATGACAAGTGTCATGCACTCATGGAGCCATTTGTTGACATTGTGGTAGAACCACTTGGAGGCTTAATCTCTTGACACATGGAGAGTGAAGATTCATCCATTTGTTGGCCTAGGATAGGAGCACTTGTTGGCATGGATGGTTGACAAGTGTAGGCTTAATATTAAATCTTGAAAGTTTACTTAAATTCATGACAAGTGTAGGTCTCACATTTAGTCTTGCAAGTGTGTGTGTGAGAGGTAATGCAAGAGCATCTAGTGAGTGGAGAATCCAACCACTTTTAACTTAGGGTTTTCATTTCATTTTTTTCATTCCATTTCTTTCCTCTTAAACCCTAACTTACCCACCATTGGAGCAAAGCTTGACTTAGAGTTTTGACTTCATTTTTGGCCCCCTTCCACTCATCTAAGACCTATAAGCTTGGAATACTTTAGATTCCTCTCACTTTCTTCTACAAAACCCTTGTTTGATTTTCCATTTTTAAGCTTGGTTGCCTTGGAATATTAAGATTCAATTCACTATTGAGGTAGGGGGTGTTCTAGTTTATTATCTAAGTGATTTAATTATTTTTGTAGTGATATCTAAGTAGTATGCATACCTTGTATTCAAATGAGAAATTAGTGATTAATTATAGCTTGTGTGTAACTCACTTTAGACTTGGTATATGACATGGCCATGACTTGATCCTTGTTGTATATTAATTTGGCATGATTTAAATGAGCTTTTAAATCTAGAGAATTAATTAATTTAATTTGATTTAAATTCTACTTAATTGTACCACTATTGTATTCCATTTTAGACTTGATATATGTCATGGCCATGACTTAGTTCTTGTTATATATTCATTTGGGATTATTTGAATAACTCTTGAAATCTAGAAAAAATTAATTAATTAGTTTAATTAATTTCTATTTCATTGTTCTAATGATGTAGTTATTTAATTCATGGAGCTTTTGTGTTTATAACATATCTTGTTGCTTAACTTGTTGATTTTGGAAACTTGGGATATTATCAAGAACTTAACTTGGCTAGGACTTGGTTCTAGTACGGGAGATAGAGAGGTCCCTACACTATAGTACGCAATAGAGGAAGGTACCCATGGGTTAATAGCCCTAAAGTGATCTCAAGAGTGCGGTCTTAATCCGGGCAATATCCAAGTATCCACTTTGGTTTGATTTTGCACTTTAAATTTCCAAGTTGATAACTTTGTGAAATTGCATCTCATTGTGATGTGTTAAAAGTTCCAATGTTACTTTAATAGCATGGATTAAATTGTATTGAATTGCAAACTTTGTATAAAGATAAGCTTATGCATGCTCATTCCCTAGGAGTAAACTTGTTTACTCACCCCGAAGTTACTAAGTGTTTTTTAGGTAAAGAAACATTATTGTGGGATGTACAACATTCTTAGGCTTGCTTGACTACTTGGAGTATTTTTGTTATATTAGAATATGCACTTGTTAGCATATTATGCTTCATTTTGGTTATTATGTCAAAACATGTATTTATTGTTCAAACTATGTAATGTGCACTGAAGTGCACCTTTTGATAATCTTTGGATGTGTGTGTAACAAGGCCAAGGGCCTAGCATGTTTACATAAGTACTTATGCTCACTTGGTACCATATTTTGCTTTAAAAGTGTATTTTAACCAACTTTAGAGGTTTGGCATATGAAATTCTTGTAATTGACATGTATGCAGCCGTAAGCCATTGTATTTTATTCAAATATTCATATTAAGGTTGTTGACATGTTCTCACACTCATATCTCCTTGAAAATCAGCTTTAAACCTTTATTTTTGAACAAATTCGTGAGGGGATTTGAGCCTTGGGTTAAACTTCAACATTTTTGGCACATAGCAGGTGTTTTAGTCCCTTCTCGAGTTATTTCGGTCGTCTGAAAGTCCATTTCGGACTACTGATGGCTTTTGGGAACTTTATTACACAGTAAAACACACATTCCAGTAGCCTTTTTCACTATTCGGGGTCATTTCGATCGACCGATGGCCTATTTCGGTCAACCGAAGTAACCTCCCCTTAAAAATATGGTTTTAGGAAATTTTTTGTCCATTTTGGTCTTCCAAAAGTCCATTTCGGTTGACCGAAATAGCACCCATACACAGCAGCTTTTAGTTTTGTAACAGCATTGTTGATACGACTTCAAACGGTTATAACTTCTTCATTTCTAATCCAAATGGGGTGATTCTTAAGCCTAAACTCAAGGATTTTGAGTCAGCTTTCCAATGGTACAAATTATTTTCCCAGATTCAAATCACAATGAGAGTTATTCATGTTTTAGTAAGATGGTGTCAGTTTTCGCTTAAACCGGGAAAGGGTATTTTGTGAGATTCTTGTCCAAAGTTTCTAGAACCTCTTGGAATGTTGTGAAATGATAATATTAGGTTCTATAGACCTCATTTGACTTGTTTAGAGTTAATTTTCCCTTTTTAATTGTAAATTGACTATTTTACCCTTGATTAACGGATTTCACCCGTTTTGACTCTCATTTTCTTTAACATTTTCCTTTTGTTCCGTGCTCCATGGAGGGTCACTTTGGAGTCTTAGGGATGATTTATATTCCTAGAAACCTTTGTTTCATCTTTCACTTCCGCATTTCAGATCTGTTACCGGGTCAACTTTCGGGTCATCATTGAAGCATCGGGTTGAATAAAACTTGGGTCACTACACATGTGAAATAATTTACTATTTTTTTTGGGTCATATTTATTTATATATCGCTAGTTTTTTTCAATCATAATTTGAGACAAATTTTAATACCGCCCATGTTTTTCAATCCGAACACAAATTAAATTTGCTTTTCAAATTTTAGTTGGTTAAACTCAAGTTAGAGGATTGAAGATTAAATTGAATTAGACTTCGAACCCTGGGTTTAATGCAACCTACTGACGGTGAACATAAAACTCCAAAGAGGACATACCAAAATCCTGACGTGGCCTCAAACCCGAACTCAAAAAAATGGCCAAAAACGGATTCTAATAAGGCGGAAAGATGCCCGAAATCAAGACAAACATAAAAGACAAAGGCACTACGACTTTTTAACAAAGGGAGGAAGTCCAAAAGAAGAGAGAGAAGGTGGCAGCCCCATGGGCTTCCATGGCTGCCGGCCAAGAGGGAGGAAGAAGATGGAAAAAGTAATTTTTCACTTTAAGACATTCTATTTATAGTAAAACCCTAAAAGTGCCCCGAAAGGGCCCCACCAGGTCCGAAAAAGTGGAATTTGAGCATACACATTGAAATGGTGAAACACAGTGAGAAAAAAAGAACTGAAATGTGAAAATATGAACAACGGAAGAAACGACGTCAAAAACCGAGTCCTGACCAGAAAGATATGCCCCAAACAAGTTCAACGGCAACCAGGGCCAAAAACCCTGAAACTAAGAGAAAATGACCAGAAGGAAATTCTATGAGTACACGACTTGACGAAAAGTAAAAATGATCCTGTACAAGGATCCAGGCTCAGAACGAGGCATTTTTGTAATAACTTTCATTAATTGCACAGTGGCCCATACAAAAAGGATTAAGTGCACTAATGACCCAGAATGAAAATATCTTCCAAAAATATTTTCTTATAAACCCCTGAAATAAAATATCTTCAAAAGATATTTATGAAAAATACCCCAAGAAAAGAAAATGTTTCTGAAGAACTATGCATCCATGCCCCTATAGACACCGGGAGCAACCAGAGTACTGTTCTACAAAGGTAAAGATACGTATTTCGTGGAAACCACTTAAAATGAAGGTACGTGAAGTCGAAAATCAACTCTGAGCACGAAAAGTAAGGTTATGCCAACAAAGTGACAAATGGGGAAAAGACAAAGGTGAATAGTGTTCAAAAAGTGAAAATATGAAAATGACTCGGTCCTTAAAGGAAGTTATCAATCCAAAGGAAAAAATCTCATAAACTATTTCTGAGAACTTGAGATGACACTAGATGGCGAAAAATCAAACTCAGAAAAGGAAAGACAACGGAGCGAAAATATCTTTAAAAATCTGAAAAAAGGAAAGGAAGGGAAATGATCAGGTCATTACAACCTTCTCACCTTAAAAGGATTTCATCCCCTAAATCCTACCCCAACAACATAAAAGGGGAAACCAGTATAACTTCGGAGTATATCTTTGAGTATCCCAAACAACATGCTACTAAAGTAATCTCAAAACTGAAAGACAACGTACAAACCAATGTCATTCGCACTCACGTGCTCGTAACAAGAAAATATCTCAAAAGAAAAGTGACCACATGGCCATATGACAAGTCAGAACTTACACACAGAACCTAAGGTCAGACAACAACCATAAGCATCCTTTCTGATGAACCA
Source organism: Cornus florida (assembly GCF_030987335.1). Classification (NCBI taxonomy): domain Eukaryota; kingdom Viridiplantae; phylum Streptophyta; class Magnoliopsida; order Cornales; family Cornaceae; genus Cornus; species Cornus florida. Next base: position 73,283,670 of record NW_026775577.1, read on the forward strand.
TCATACGGATCCAAAAACAACCACCAAAAGAATTTCAAGACATCCACGTATCAAATCAAGGTACTAAACAAAGACAACATGGTAGTAGGAATAATGACCAGAACCTGCCCACGACGTATGCAAATGTGTGGTAGGAAAGACAGTGCCTTGTGCCCGCCCACACTTACTCGTTAGTAAGATAGCATCAACGACAACTAGCACTTTCCCACAACACACAACTTTGTATGGTAGCGTGACAGCATAAGGCACTAATTCATAACCTGCCCCCACTAGGTCTACCCATGAAACCTCTCGATACAAATGACATCAATGTCAGAAAAGATCATTACCAAATGTATTACAGAAACCAGGCATCTTGTGAGAGTTGAGGTAGCAAATCCCAAAACTCTAATAAGAATGTCATAGGCACCTTTATGCTTAAGGCCCCGAATCCTCAATACAACAAAACAAACAACTCGAACATCTCAACACACTCCTATTAACAACATCTGGTTCGTGTCATTCGTTCAATTTTAAAAATGTGATCATGTGAGTGTGTGGCCAAGTTTAAATTTATAAAGAACCACAACTACCTCTAACTAAAATATAGCTAGGGTGAGTGGGGATCGTCCCAAGGGAAAGGAGGTGTATTTGTGATGGAAATCAATGTCGGATTAGTAGGTCGAATGATCAATGATTGATGGTGGTTGGTTAATTAAACTACAATGCAATTAAAATTAATGCAAGTAAAAGAGAGCAATCTAGAAAATAGAGAAAATATATAGGAAATAGGACTTGGGGCTTTAGAGTTCACCACTAAGCTTGACTTCACTAAATACTAGCAATTGTACATTAATGGGGAAATTAAATTGTAACTTGGGTGTGTGTGTGGCATCTATTGATACTAGGCATAGATGGTAAATAAGTATAGATTGTCTAGCTGTGATACCCCTCGATTCTAAAGCCACGGGTAATCAAGTCTGAGCACAGATCTGAGAGATACCAAACAATCAATATGTAAACAAGTAGGAATAAAAAATTAAAAAATAAAATGATAAGCTGAAAAGAATTCTAAATGAAAAATCCTCAAAAGAATATTCATTAATATAATTTAATCTTTTCCAATCCTTACAACTCGGCAATCCAGCTAGTGGACCCCTAATAATCCCAAATGAAAATAAGTTACAAAACCAAAATCCAAAGCTAAAATAAGAAAGGAAATCATATGTAGTCGGAAGGGTGAGTGACTGTATCTGCATCATCACGATCAAGCTCTAAGCCTGGTACTGACGTACACCTAAAAAAAATAAGAGTGGGTCAGACCCACATGCAAGTTCCATCTTACTACAATCCATACATAAATCCGATAGGCAGATACATCCTAGTTAGCTCGGCAATAACTAAAATAATCCATATATATATAGATACACACTATAGAATGCTCACTAGCCTATAGTGTAGTTCAGCCTGAATAGAAGGTAACATGTAACTCACACATTACGGTGTGCATGTGTCCTAGACCTACCAGGGAATATCAATTATATCTACCTACTCATCCTTTGCGATATACGCACCCTAACCATGATCCTGAGACTCAAGCTCATATCACGGTACCATAAGTATATATACAAAACCAATGTTGTGCCGGTCAACTGTTCGTTGCCAAGACATGACATATAATTAGGATTTAAATGTTTTAATTAAATCTCTATCTGTCCTAGTGCAGAATATAAAAACAACCATCCGTTATATTATTCAACTGTTTTAGTTGACAAAACATGCATCCATATAGGATTTAACTATTTTAGTTAATCCATTCCATATGTATGAACAGGTAAGGATTAGTGTTTTGATATAATTCCTTCCTCATATGCCACCATCCCATACTGGTGCATATAATGCAAATGATCCATAAATGATGCACACTCAGTTGAACATCAAATACATCCAAAGACAAACATAATAGCAATCAAATATAGATAAGATCCTATTATGTATCCAGTATATGATTATAATCATAGATCCTCCTTTTAAAATGTTAAAGTAATGATAAACAATTTAAACCATCCATTTTCATATAATTGACAGAACAAAAATTATAACAGTTCAGCAATTAACATCCATAGCATGATATAATGATTATCATAATTATAAACTGCACATTATACTAGAATTCCCAACCAATACTTCCATACTAGTTCATTTACATTGCTAAAACGAAGACTAGCATTTAAATCCTCCTCAATCCTTGACGGCATGCAAATTAATATTCAAATCTCATGACATCCATCTAATCCTCAATCATAATTCATACACCTGGTATAATGGCACTCAGAAGTCTAGATGGAGTATATTATATGAAGTCCCAATAGTATTTTAATACTATATCAACCACTAGTAATCAAACTTACATATTTCGTGACAACATGTAAATTATTGTTTAATTTCATGGAGTCCATTAACACAGTAAAACCAACATTCCTAGCCTTTATTAAATTATATATAAATATCATTTATATAAAATCTAAAACATAACTCCCATTCCAGTCCATTTGGTTTGCTCAACAAACTAGAAACTAAGTCCTCCTCCTTACTTGGTAGCATGCATAGTTCTTTAAAAATTCATGATACCCCTTTCCAGATCATAAACCAATATTTCTGGGTCTTTAAATATGTTATATATATTATTTTAAAACCCCCAATTAAACTTTAGTATTGCATTTTAGCCCCTGCAGTCCGAAAAACCACCAAAACCACTTACTAGGCATTTACAAAAGGTAGAGGAGGCTCCAATTTAAGGTAGAGGAGGCTCCAATTTTTAGGTTGAGGAGGCTCCAATTTTAGGTTGAGCAGGCTCCAATTTTAAGTTGAGCAGGCACCAATTTTAAGTTGAGCAGGCTCCACTCCCCTTGGAGCCGCCTCTACATCATATGGAGTCGACTCCACTTTAATGGAGCCACCTTCATTGAAAGGTGGAGCCGCCTCCACTCTCCCAGGCTCCATTTTTCCTTCTTCGGCGTGTTCCAGGTCCTCTGTCTTCCATTGCTAGGGTTTATAGGTGTCTGAACTAGATCCCAACACATTCCCAACTTGTATACAACACAGTATGCATCACAAATTTCAATTGAAAATATCTAATTAAGTATCATAATTCAAGATTACACAATTTACATAAAACTGTTGTAGTTTAAAATTGACATGAAATCTAGATCAGTTAAAAATAGCATGCAATCCAACTATCAGTTTTAAAATTTGAATTAATCCTTGGAGACTATAAAGGATGCACATAACACAAGTTTACAGGATGGAGATAGAATAAAACTTGCCTTTAGGTTTCGGTTTGAAACTTTTCAACGTCGTCTCTAAATTCTCCGACGACTACCGATTATCGGTAAACCTCCTACTGCCCGGTTTCAATCCCCTAAGCCATCCCTTCCTTCATCCTTGGTACGACCTATAGGCCACGGCTGAAATCTTATTCGATGGTTCTCACAGTTTCCTCTCAAGCTCTGATAAGCGCCGAATATTGTATATTCAAGCGCCCTAAATTGCATTAGTTAAGTTCTTTATTTGTGAATTTTATATAGATTATCTCCAATTGTATGTTTTTGCACATTTTCAGGTCCATTGGCCAAAAAGAAGCAAGAAGGATGCTTTGTGGAGTTTTGAACATCAAAGGTGCCAATTCTGAAATTCTGGCAGTAGTAAAGCCCAAACTTTGTTCGCCATTTTGACCTACCAAACTCAAGAACTGGACTTCCATCATAACATGAACGATTTAGAGCTCTGAATCAGCTTTCTAAATCTTCAAACGGTTTGTCATTCGGAGCTTGGAGCAGAGAGTTATGGCCTTGTTACCAGAGGTGCGCAGAACTGCCTGGCAGCAATGAAATTCTGCCTTGATCTTCATTTTCGACCAACCATCCTTGAGCATTGGATCTTCACTAAAACATAAAGTATTTAAATCTCTGAATTAGCTTTCTAAATCTTCAAACGGTTCATCATTCGGAGTTTGGAGCGCAAAGTTATGGCCATTTCACCAAAGTAGGTCCGGGCGAATCAAAGCAAGCATGGAGCAATCTGCTCCATTTTCGAGTGCTCGAGGCCTTGCTTAGAGTGCTTGAATTTGGGGCAGAATTGCCTTTGGGAATTCTCATTTTGGCAGCCACTTGTGCATTAGTTTCCTCATTTTCTACTTACTTCTTTATGAGGTGGTTGGGGATGTTTTTTGGAGGAGAGAGAGGGTTTTGTTGGAGGACAAAAGGCAACCAAAGGCCACACATTTTATATCCTACATTTCTACAAGATTAGAGGAGAGAGAAGAGAGCAAGAAAGGTGTTCTTGAAGCTCCAAGGAGGTTGCACGAAAATGGCCATGAAGATGGAGCTTCTTCCTTCTTCTAGCTTGGCAATGGGTAACTAACTCCCTTCTAGGGAGGTGATGAAACTCCTTTTTGTAAGCATGTCTTATTTTTTATTTACATTTGGGGATGTAATGTATATATATGACCTTTCCATGAACTAGAGCTTTATTTGATGTGAAGAGCTTCAATGTCTATTAATGATCATTTTGAGTTTAAGATCTTGTCTTAAGATTGTTTCCTCTTATGATTATTTTGCTTCCATTTTCATAGTGACAATGAAGATGAGTTTATGGAAATGTTTTTATTGGCATGATGCTTGGGAAATTTGATAGTCTATAGCATAGGGTTCTCTTTTGATAGATTATTCTTGATTCCTAATGTCATGTGCTTCTACTATGTGATTAAGGGCTTGATAACTCTATGCTTAGTGAGTATGTCTAAGGTTGCAACCTAGTTTAGGTAACCAAAACATGCAATACTTTGATAAGTTATTCTTGCCTATTGATTTCATAAAAATTCTTGAAGGTAATGTAGCAATTTTATGTTGTTGCATTTCATGGTTATGTGTATATATTATTCCCCAAGTAAATCATGTATTAACATGCTTATGGATAGGTAGTGGATTCACTTCCCTAGCCCTCTCTACCTAGATCTCCTTCCTTTACATTTACTAGCATTCTTGTTTTATGCACACTTCAATTACTAGCTTAGTGACAACCCAATCAACAACTCTTTATTACACCTTATCATTCTTAAATAACTCTAGATACTTAAGTTGCCTTAAGACTAGTGCAGTCCCAGTGGTTCTACTTACCCGACGAATAGCCCTATTTTACAATGATTCGTGCTATTGCGAAGGTTGATGTATAGTTGATCAACCGATCAAGCTCCCCTCTGCTTTCCCCTTCAAGCACCATTACGTGCGTCTGTGTTTCCTTTCAAGAACCCTTACGTGAATAGGGTTTATTTTTTCAACCTTAGCAGACGTATACCATTCAATGTATATAGGCATTTACTAAAACCTATATTCTAATTCCCAACTAATTATAAGTCGACGACCTATGAGAAAAACGAAACCCTAAACTATTTATGACATACACAATTTATAAACAAAAGACTAAACAACATAGTCCACCTAAACACATATGTAAAAACACAAATAAATCATATAAACTATCAAATAAAACATGTCAATTCAATCACCAATTAATCAGATAATTAATTTAAACAAATAATTAAACAATTAATTTAAAATAAACAAACAATTACAATAAATAATTAATTTAAATAAATACACATTTAACCAAATAAGAAAATAAGCACATAATTTAAAAAACATCCAACTATATCCTTTTAAATATTAGGGGTATTACATTCTTCCCCCTAACAAAATGAATTCCGTCTTCGGAATTCTCAAAACTCTGAATTCTTTTATTTTAAACTTATTTCCGTTCTGTTGTGGATTCTGCCTCTATGTACAGGCTCCACTGAATTCCTAATCCTTATAGAAAATTTTATGGTGCTATTATTTAAGAAATACCAAAAACTACTCATAGGTTGCATTACACAACAATTCATCCATACCCAATAGCTATATTAAAGTTCCAATCCATAGTCCTCCAAGTGCCATAGAATATACGCACAAAATTCCTATGCATGCAGCGCTTAACAAGTTGGTAACGCTGAACTATAGGCTACTGCCTAAATTGATACACAAAATCCGTGAAAAGTCAATTTAATACGTAAAATTGACCATCCTCCAAATAGTACATTGCTTCCTACATGGAAGACATCCCAACCCAACCATTTCCTGATAGAAAACTCGAATACACGAGTTCAACCATTTATAAAATCTGCCTGCCACCTTTAAACCGCGCGCAATCCTCTACAAAAAAAAAAAAAAAAAAAAGAATATGTCTCTCCGATGTATCCTTAAATAAAGTCATGGTCTTATGCTATAACCTTGTTTCCATGCCAGACCAACTAGTGAGAGATCTGCATGACGTTATAGCCAAAACCCCAAACGTTATCACACTAATCTCCTTGTGCCAACACTAGCACATATAATAACTGAAAAGCGAAATAACACTTTCAATTACCCATGCAAACCTAGGATATATATCCTAAGCATATCCTCCATGATTAAATATAATGTCTCGATCAAATCTCCCGTTTAGATATGCGAAGCAAAGTTATTGCTCCAACATTTTAGAAAATTCCTTTGATACAGCACTTCGTATCTACTATAATGAATAACCACATGCTATAAGTCCGTTATCAGTGAAATGTAGAACTAATAAGAAACTCCCAAGTAAAAACTACTAGAAGTAATGTCCACAAGCAAACTTGCTCTATCCACTACACTTAATCCATATAGAATTAAAATTCCAACCAATGTTGGTAATTTTGACCAACCATCCACTCCTAATTAGTCCGACTCCCATTTTGCTATAGAAAGTGGCTAAAACCTCTAATGATATCCAAGTATCAATTTTTCACCTTGCTAACCAGTGATACACTTAGAGACAGTTATGTACATGTCCCTATCTGTACCAGCTTACCAAAACTAACATTATAAGTCGTGATGCAACTCATAACCATTTGACTACGCCATAAAATTTATAAATTTTACATCTCAGTCACTCCAACCCTCCTAGCATCATTAAGACAAACCACTAATCCTCCTTCAGTACCCTAAGCTCATCTTAGTAAGGTACCACCTCCTCCCCCCCCCTCCCCCCTCCCCCAGGGTCAGCTCCAATATTCTAAGTTGACCTCTTCAATTTCCTTGGTGATAACAAGTGTTATTGTTTTACATAAGCTAAAACTCAACTGATTTCACAATAACCACCGAAGGTTCAATTACCATATTAGTTGATAAAATCATCATCCTCCCTATTACTTCCATTAGACGAAACTTAATGCAAAGTGTGAAACACTACATCTATCCATCTAAGACGTCTCGTGATCCGTGTTATTCATATAAACTGATATCTTACAAGTTCCAGAATAGCCAAAATAAAGCTGATTAAAATTTTCAGTCAAGCAATATCTCAACCAGGATCCTAACCCTTGTGTAGAATCAGCAACCTCTTAACTAAATCTGTGGAAACTACTCTGTCATTTCCACTCTAGTATGAGAAATGGCTGCAAGGACCTAACGATCTCTAATGGTCCCACTGGATTATCCAAAAGATATTAGACTTTGAGACAACATCAATGTGTCCCCCTACTGTCTGTCCTTAAAACATCGGCTTCATTCAGTGAAACATCATGTTCCCACCAAGATAAATATAGAACTAAGAGTTGTGAACCTCAGTCATTACATCCTCCTCCCAATTTGACAAACTTACCGATTATAGAAAGTCAAACGATAATTATATTTATCAAAAGTCAACTAACTACAACTTTTCCACATACATTGTACACCTCTTCTTTATTTAGGTGTTCGGTCTCACCTTCATGTCTTTGACATCCTATCTCTCTAACATAAGTAGGTATCTATTAGACTTCCTGTCTAACTTCAAAAGAATATGGAATCCTTTTATCCTTCAAAAAGTCAGCAATTTCCTAGCAACAACTATTTGTTGCGATCTGTGACCTAAAAAAAAAAAATTTCATATGATTTGTGCAAATGAAGAGACTTTGCTTCCTCTTTGATATGCAACTCTGGCAACTCCTCCAAATGACAGCCCCTCATAAATAAAATTCTTGATTAAGAATAGACTGATGATTAGTTAATCCGTCTACTATCCTCAGTCAGTGTCAGTCCAACAAGCAGTTAAACCAGTACAGAATCCTCCTGCCAACTTGGGAACAACTTCTGAAATTTCCAAGAAGATGTTCAACAAAGTCAGTACCTCTAATAAATCATCGTGGCGTTAAAACATATCAAACCAATCATACTAGATTATTTGCCTTGTACTGTTGGTTTAATTTTCCTTTCCTGAAACCATACCTTGATTATGCATGTCTTGGTTCAATAGATTGGCTAGAATTATGTATATCTACCAAATCCTATGACCACATGCTCACAATCCTAGTGTAAATAACGTTATTCCTCCAAACAGTAGTTGGTTGATCACACACTTGTGTCCTCAACTAAATTACATTCCCAATCCTGAATACTTGACGAAAATAAAACACATAAGATACATACAATACAACAAAATATACTCCTACCTAAAACATCGGTCTTTCTAGAAAAGAAAGTCTCTTTTAGAATCAACCTTACCAAACTGGCTCACAATTTCCTTTTATAGTTTCGTAGGTAATTATCAAACCTCGAAACATATGCTTTAAATATAGAATAAAAACAAAATCCATTTGCCTAAGCAAATACCAAAAACTTAACCCTCCTCCTCCTTATACGCGGAATGCAAACCGTCTAATGTAACTTTATAAAGCAACTTAGAACGTCACAACCTAATCCCCATACTCTCCAGAACGTGATAAGAATTATTGCTTTGTTCTGATAAGAACTCCATCCGATTCCTAGACTCCTGAAGAGTACTTTATATCTACCTCTTTTAAAGGTAGTATGCAAGTTTAACTATATGTAGGTTGATCCACACCAACTCTACTAGTATTTTTCACTATACTTTTAGCGAATAAGATCACCCTCGTGCGATCCTTCATCTTCAAGATTTAGTACCTTTTTCCCTGGGTACATTACAACCCTTCCATTAGGATCCTCTTCGGATAACTATTCCTCGTTTGTCTCCTTTATGAGAACAACTGAAATCGTGTTGGTCCCGTTATGTGGTGACCCAAAACACACTCCTAAATGCTTTATTGGCTTATACTTTTAAAAGTAGCGCTAACCGGAACTAAACCTTCGATGCCAAGTTCTGCTTCTAGCAAAGAACTCGATAACGTACTCATTTACACCTTTGGGTCTGTATCGCTTTCGCCTTGGACACCATCCTCCTCCTAGTGTCAACCATTCCATAACTATGAAATATAACTGACATCTGCTCCTCCTAACGAACTGTAAATAGAGTACAACGAAACCTAACATGGCTTTAAGTTTTAAGAGACGCAACGCGGAAATCATATAACGAAAGACACTCCTAAGGACACTAGAACCTAGAGTGCTCTGATACCAACTGTGATACCCCTCAATTCTAGAGTCACGAGTGATCAAGTCCGAGCACAGATCCGAGGGATACCAAATAATCAATATGTAAACAAGCAGGAATAAAAAATTTAAAAATAAAATGATAAGCTGAAAAGAATTCTAAATGAAAAATCCTCAAAAGAATATTCATTAATATAATTTAATCTTTTCCAATCCTTACAACTCGAGAATCCAGCTAGTGGACCCCTAATAATCCCAAATGAAAATAAGTTACAAAACCAAAATTCAAAGTTAAAATAAGAAAGGAAATCTTATGTAGTCGGAAGAGTGAGTGATTGTATTTGCATCATCACAATCAATCTCTAAGCCTGGTATTGACGAACACCTGAAAAAAATAAGAGTGGGTCAGGCCCACATGCAAGTTTCATTCTACTATAATCTATACATAAACCCGATACGCAGATACATCCTAGATAGCTCGGCAATAACTAAAATAGTCCATATAGATATAGATACACAGTCGAGGACGCTCACTAGCCTATAGTGTAGTTCAGCCTGAATAGAAGGTAACATGTAACTCACACATTACGGTGTGTATGTGCCCTAGACCGACCAGGGAACATCAGCTATAGCTAGCTACTCATCCTTTGCGATATACACACCCTAACTATGATTCTAAGACTCAAGCTCATATCACGGTACCATAAGTATATATATATATTCCATCCAAAACCAATGTTGTGCCGGTCAACTGTTCGTCGCCAAGACACGACATATAATTAGGATTTAAATGTTTTAATTAAATCCCTATCCTTCCTAATACAAAATGTAAAAACAACCATCTGTTATGTCGTTCAACTGTTTTAGTTGACAAGACATGTATCCATGTAGGATTTAACTGTTTTAGTTAATCCATTCCGTATGTATAAACAGGTAAGGATTAGTGTTTTGATCTAATTCCTTCCTCATATGCTACCGTCCCATACTAGTACATATAATGCAAATGATTCATAAATGATGCACACTCAATTGAACATCAAATACGTCCAGAGACAAACATAATAGCAATCAAATATAGATAAGATCCTATTATGCATCCAATATATGATTATAATCATAGATCCTCTTTTGAAATTGTTAAAGTAATGATAAACAATTTAAACCATCCATTTTCATATAATTGATAGAACAAAAATTATAACAGTTCAGCAATTAACATCCATAGCATGATATAATGATTATCAGAATTATAAACTGCACATTATACTAGAATTCCTAACCAATACTTCCATATTAGTTCATTTACATTGCTAAAACGAAGACTAGCATTTAAATCCTCCTCAATCCTTGACGGCATGCAAATTAATATTCAAATCTCATGACATCCATCTAATCCTTAATCATAATTCCTACACCTGGTATAATGGCACTCAGAAGTCTAGACGGAGTACATTATATGAAGTCCCAAAAGTATTTTAATACTATATCGTTTAATTTGCTGAAACAACCACTAGTAATCAAACTTACATATTTCGTGATAACATGTAAATTATTGTTTAATTTCATGGAGTCCATTAACAGAGTAAAACCAACATTCCTAGCCTTCATTAAATTATATATAAATATCATTTATATAAAATCTAAAACATAACTCCCATTCCAGTCCATTTGGTTTGCTCAACAAACTAGAAACTAAGTCCTCCTCCTTACTTGGTAGCATGCATAGTTCTTTAAAAATTCATGACACCCGTTTCTAGATCATAAACCAATATTTCTGGGTCTTTAAATATGTTATATATATTATTTTAAAACCCCCAATTAAATTTTAGTATTGCATTTTAGCCCCTACAGTCCGAAAAACCGCCAAAACCACTTACTAGGCATTTACAAAAGGTAGAGGAGGCTCCAATATAAGGTAGAGGAGGTTCCAATTTTTAGGTTGAGGAGGCTCCAATTTAAGGTAGAAGAGGCTCCAATTTTAGGTTGAGGAGGCTCCAATTTTAGGTTGAGCAGACACCAATTTTAAGTTGAGCAGGCTCCATTCCCCTTGGAGCTGCCTCTACATCATGTGGAGCCGGCTCCACTTCAATGGAGCCACCTCTATTAAAGGGTGGAGCCACCTCCACTCTCCTAGCCTCCGTTATTCCTTCTCCGGCGTTTTCCAGACCCTTTGTCTTCCATTGCTAGGGTTCCTAGGTGTCTGAACTAGATCCCAACACATTCCCAACATGTATACAACACAGTATGCATCACAAATTTCGATTGAAAACATCTAATTAAGTATCACAATTCAAGATTACACAATTTACATAAAACTGTTGTAGTTTAAAATTGACATGAAATCTGGATCAGTTAAAAATAGCATGCAATCCAACTATCAGTTTTAAAAGTTGAATTAATCGTTGGAGACTATAAAGGATGCACAGAACACAAGTTTACAGGATGGAGATAGAATAAAACTTGCTTTTAGGTTTTGGTTTGACACCTTTCAACGTCGTCTCTAAATTCTCCGATGACTACCGACTATCGGTAAACCTCCTACTGCCCGGTTTCATTCCCTGAGCCATCCCTTCCTTCATCCTTGGTACGACCTATAGGCCATAACTGAAATCCTTTTCGGTGGTTCTCACAGTTTCCTCTCAAGCTCCCCTCTGCTTTCCCCTTCAAGCACCATTACGTGCGTCTGTGTTTCCTTTCAAGAACCCTTACGTGAATAGGGTTTATTTTTTTAATCCTAGCCGACGTATACCATTCAATATATATAGGCATTTACTAAAACCTATATTCTAATTCCCAACTAATTATAAGTCGGTGACCCATAAGAAAAACGAAACCCTAAACTATTTATAACGTACACAATTGATAAACAAAAGACTAAACAACATAGTCCACCTAAGCACATATGTAAAAACACAAATAAATTATATAAGCTATCAAATAAAACACGTCAATTCAATCACCAATTAATAAGATAATTAATTTAAATAAAGAATTAAATAATTAATTTAAAATAAACAAACAATTATAATAAATAATTAATTTAAAAAAATACACATTTAACCAATTAAGCACATAATTAAAATAAAAAAAAATTTGAATTTAAATTCCAACTATATTCTTTTGAATATTAGGGGTATTACACTAGCTAATTTAATGAAAAGCACAACCTATTAAATGAGACCAATTTCCATTCAAGAAAACCACAATTAATACACACTCAATTATCTAGAGGCATACATTCTTTGCATTCATAAGTATGGAATATCAAGAAACAAGAATAGATTGTCCACCTATCTAAGAATTTAAAGCAACTTCACTACATCTAGGCTAAATACATGAAATTTAAACTAATTAAACTAAGGGTATGGCACAATCCAACAAGAAACAAGTGTGAACCATCAAATAAATCACAAGAATGTTCAATAAAGCACTATGTTTTGATCATCTCTAGATTAACAACATCAACACACATAGACATGCATTAATTGCATTAAATCTAGAGAAAAGCACATGAATCATCCATTCTAGCAGACATAGACATCTGGTTAGAGATAAAGAATCAATTGAAAGTATTAAAATCCATACACATCAAGTAGAAACCACAAGATATATATTAATCCAAGATCAAAACATTTATTACAATAAAATCCCCAAAAATATGCAAAAGATTAGGTCTAGGAAGCAAACTTAGGGGCTATCTCTAGCCCCAAGAGAAGGATTTAGCCACTCATGGCAGTGGACATGGAACCCTCAAGGGCTAGCTTGGAGGTTGGCATCATTATCTTCATCTTTGCTTTCTTCCCAAAACCCTATATCATTTCTTTGTGGGAAAATTGTGATTCTTCGTCAAATTGTATTAACCTTGCGGCTTTCATCTGTTGGCCTTTACAGAAGTGCCGCAATGACCTTATGTTCAACAACCAGCTGTGGGATCTGTTTGCAGCTGTTCAACTAGTAGTTCGGAATTTTCATGAATTCAAAGAGGTGAGTTCTCAGGATACTCTCCTCTCTTTGCCTCTGGCCTCTGCTCCTCCTCGGTGCTCCGCATCAACTGTGATACCCCGGGGTATTACATCAACCCCCCTTGGTTTTGGTTTTCTTAAACTTAATTTTAATTCCTCTTTTAACAATGTTTCCAAGTCTTGCGGAGGAGGCATTATTCTCATAAATCATTTTGGGCAGCCAATTCGAGTTGCTTCAGTTTTCTTTAGATTTGTTTGCAGCTCGTCCATGGCGTCGGGAGTCTCTCAAGCTTCTTCAGTGTTGGGGTTATTCACAGGTCATTGTGGAAGGTGATTGTAAACCAATTATGGCTCTTTTTCATTCGGAAGATGCCCTTTCTGTTTTTTATGAAGATGTATCTATTCTTCTTAATTCTTGCTTGGGTTCTTCTCTTGGTTGTACCCCTCGTTTAGGCAATGATGTTGCTCACTTAGTGAGTAAATCGGCTTTAGACGTCAATTGTGGTGATTTCAAGTGTAGCATATGGCGTGATTGTTAAATGCTCTTTATCCTGATTGTATTTTCTATTTGTTCTAATGTTATTCTCTTAAGTGAAAAGAAAAAAGAAAAAATCCCAACTTTTGTTTGATTAGCACTTTAAATCACACCATGTGCTCCACTATCCGCAAAGCTCGATTGCAATCTAATCAAGCCCAACGTAACAGCTACTCTTCGTGGACAGAAGTTAAAGTTACATTATCTTGGTATTTAATTTAACCTATTAGTGGGTGGTTTACCCAAAATCCTAAAAAGGTTAAAAGGTTGATTTGAATCTATCCATCTACAGTTGTCATTGCTCCAACCCATATATGCTACATATAACATACTTTCCTACTGGAGATGGTGATATTATATTATAGATAAATGTACAAGAAAGAAATTGCTTGTCAATTGTTACAACTTGCTTTAGCATTACCAAAAATTAAGCTCCTCCAGTCGTACCTATCAATATTCGTGACTTGCTTGTCCATTCTGCTTTTTAGTTTATATATATATATATATACAAGAAAGAAATTGCTTGTCAATTGTTACAACTTGCTTTACCATTACCAAAATTAAGCTCCTCCAGTCGTACCTATCAATATTCGTGACTTGCTTGTCCATTCTGCTTTTTAGTTTATATATATATATATATATATGTATATAGATATTCAACTTGCCTCTTTTTTATTTAATTTAAATAATACTAGTAAAAATAACTAAGATCCATAGTAAAGCGACAATTATATAAAAAGAATAGTTTATTCTTTTCCAACAACTTCACTTCTTGCTATCTGAAAATAAAGTGGTTTTCTATCAAGAACACAGATGACATTCTACATTTTCCCGGTAAATGAGATCATATTGACCATTAAAACAATATGTACAGTGAAAAAGAGGCTGTATAGCCTTGGAACCTGAAGAGAATAACAAAATTCAGACAGCTGACTATCTAAACAAAAATTCTGGCATCATAGAGATGTTATGATCTTTCCTCTTCAACAAGAAGTTTCATTGTTCAAGTCCCGCTAAGAACAGTATTTTGAGTGTCTCTGCGGTTGCTTGAACTTCTAAAAAATATGAGCAATGCACTTGGTACCTTGTCAAACCACAATTGGTACCTTCATTTTCTCCATCCTAATATTGAAATCTTGATCATTCCGGTAATTATGTATCAAACCTTCAGCTTCTAGTGGGGTTATGGTTACAATGGTTTCTTGTAACGGCTGGGGTGGTGGTTGAGGTGGGCTAGCCTGAGTACACTCCATCATCTTTTGACATGTCTCAATGAGGCAGTGTCTGCAAGTAGGGCACGAGGAATTTGAACTGAGCCACTTATCGATGCACCGGACATGGAACCCATGGTTGCACTGGGGAAGAACACGTAAACACTCGCCGTCTGTGAACTCCGATAGGCATATCACACACTCAGTGTCCAAGCCAGGCTGATCCAAGCCATCTGAATACGTCACTTTTGGGAATGCCTCGAGGGCCTTTTTGTTGATCCCTGCTGTCTTGGCTAACGGAGCTGAGGGGTTGTTACCGGTTTCGGAGGGCACTGCACGGGTGCACCTTAAGGCACATCTAAGGATGGAATACAACCCTATTGAGCATATTATAGCACAAATGAGGAGTGTGACCATTACAACATTTGCATCAAAAGAATGATCATCTGAGTCAAATGGTGATATGTCGTGTTTGGTTCCGGTCGCCGGAGGAGTTGCCGTAGTTGGTGACTGACAAAGAGGGATTTTTAGTAGCAATCTTCTTGAGTAGAATTGAAAATCTTGGAAGATATGAGCAGAAGAGGAAGAAGGAAAGTAAGACATGTTGACAGGTTTGAGGAATAATTTAGTTGATAAAACTCCTTGGAGGTGGCTGTACAGGGGAGCATATACATCTATATATAGGGGGGAAAAGGATTTTGTTTTTTTTACAAGTTGAAGATAGTTGATTTCGCTTTTCAAGATTTACATATATATATATATATATATATATATATATATAGATTATGTGAGTCAACATTTAGCCGACTAGACACAGCACCACAAGGATGCTGTGCCCCCTCAATACCAACTTGCAGAAATATTATCTTTCTAGATAATATACACACGTGTATGTGTATGGGTGTGTGGATTATTAAAAAGCTCATCAAAATATTTTGAGAATCTCTTAGGAGGGTTTAAGAAATCTTACTGAATCTGGCATATCCTTTGATTCCACTAATTTTTTTTATCTTTTTTCGATGATGTTGATTTGGAACCTCTTAAAGTACTCGAATATATATACGTGCAGTTCCCCTTCCATATGCACAGCGCAATAATCCGGAAAATTCCCTGGCCCAAGGAAATCCACTAATTTATTTTGGTTTTTTATATTTGAAAGGGTGGAAAGCGTCAGCAGACCTGAGCCGAGATATGTCCGGCCCAAGGCGCCCAGTCAATCCAGCCCTTCATCAACCCTATGGCCCAAAGGTGAGGCCCAATCCGTGCAAAGTCCAAAATATAGCAAGACCGAGCCTCCAATTGGGTCGGTTTGGATTGATGAATTGCCCCATAGCGGAAAGTGGCCCATCAACTTTTTACTTGAGAGAAAAAGCATAGGAAATTAGGGTAGGAGGGACACTTTTAGAAGTGATCGAGAGAGGAAGAAAGAGAGAGTTGTTCTTGGAGTGTGAGAAAATCATTCTTAATATAGAAGAACCTTTTTCTTTTATTTTCATCTAGCGTCGTAGCTGAACAAATCCCCCAGTAACTTCGGGGTGAGTAAACAAATTTACTCGTAGAGAATAAGCATGCATAGACTCGATTTCTTTCAGATTTTTAGACTAATATGAAACAATTCAAAATGGGTCATGCCACCTAACGTCTATGTTAAGATAAGACTCAGGGAGCATCCTAAACTACCCTAGATCATTTCTGGCATATTCACATTTTTCATGCAATTCAAACACATGGAAGCATATTATACAAAGTAACAAGATATAGATTCCCATAGTATCGACTTGAAATCTAAAGATACAAAAAAAAAAAAAAAAAAAAAAAAAAAAAAAACAACTAAAGTGGGTTATGTCACCTAACGTCTATGTCCCAATGAATCTATATGATCATTTCTAAGTTATATTTGAACATCAAAACACAAATCATGATATTGATGCGATTTAACCAACATTGGAACTTCCAATACAACACATAAAGCATAATTCCTCTAAATTAACATCTTGAAGCTCATAACGGGAAAACCAATTAAAGAATAACAAGTTACGATATCAGCTAGTTATCAACTTGAAATGAAATGCGAAATCAACCAGAGTGAATACTTAGACGTCACGCCAGATCAGACCGACACTATAGTTACTTTAGGGTTACTAGCCCATGGTAAATCTCCCTATGTGCGCACTAGACTATATAAAGGGACAATCCCCTGTACTAGAACCAAGTCCTAGTCGTAGCCAAACAACGACATCCCCAAGTTTTCAAAATCAACAAGTTATGCAATAACGTATATATCAACATGTATATAAAAGATAATCAACTATCTACCATGTACAACCGAATTTGGAAACACATACAATACATGCTTTAAGTTCACAACTACTAAGGCATGACAAATGTCGAATCTTCAGTGTGCAATTCGTTACACGCTATAACGAAATATCTCAACATTGAAATCATAAACTCATGAATCTAATACAAGTCCAAAATCATGATTTTAAACATACTACCAACATCAAGTACATGATTATATTATTAACGCAATAGAAACGAAAATTAAGTAAATAAACTAATTAATTTCCTTAGGTTTCAATCCTCAACCAAATGGTCCCTAATTAACACATGTTAAACAATATAGCATGGTCATTACATATATCAAATTAAAACTTAATTAGGTCATTGAAACAATAAGGTAGAATTTAATTAAAACATGATAATTAAATCTCTAACTCCTAAAACAACTTCAAATGGCCCCAAATTAATATATATTAGTATACATGTCCTAGTCATTACAATTGCCAAGTTAAAATTTTAATTAAGTCAAAGGAACCACTAAATAGATTTTAATTAATCTTTTTAATTAAAATCTCTACATTTTAAACTTATCCAAATACTCTCAAATTAAAGTATGTTAAAGAACATGCCAAGGCCTATTTAAATGTCACATTACAACTTAGGATTTGTAGATTTAAGCATGTATGATATGTATTTATCTTATGTAGAATTATTAATGTTATATACAATCCTTATTGACTTGAATTGCTATATTTATTGTGGTGATAATTCTATATTCTAGTTGATTACTATTGGTAATTGTTATAATCTAGTATATAAAGCTTATTGTTGAGACATGATTTAAATAGATAAGTTGATTGTATTATATTGTACATTATATCATGATAAAGACTTGTCATTTGGTATACTATTTTATACTTGGAACTCTAAGACATGGTTTATATGATTTTAAATTACTTATGCATGGAAGGTAGTTTATATGCCTTAATTATTTTATAAAAGTTTTAAACTTAATTATGATTTTGGATTCTCTTACGATATTGTTATAAATGACATGGCTAGAGTTTGGTTCTAGTACGGGAGGTACGAATTCTCCTCATTCTCTTTCCCTGAGAGTTGTCAAAATAATAACCTTTTGAGAGTCGGCTCTCACCTTGTTCTACATCATCTTCCTCATCTCTGACGAGTTCTAATCCTTCTGTTCTCCATTGTTAATGGTCCTAAGAGTCTGAACTAAGTCCTAAATCATTCCAGTAATTTATATAAATCAATTATGCATCATTAACATCAATTAAAATAAATACACATGGCATAAATTGCAAGATCAATCAATTACAAATAAATTCATCTAACATTGTTTTAACCAGAATTAACATGCATAATAGATTAATTTAAAGTCTGATTAGTTCCTAGAATTAACTTAGAACTATATAGAACACGAAGTCTAAGGGAAATAGATAGAATAAGAACTTGCCTCTAGGTTTCAGATTGAAACCTTAACCTTTTCTTCCTAGACTTTCCGGCGACTTCAGCCTGCCGTCAAGACTCTCTGTTGCCCCTAGTTCAACCCACGAGCAAGCTTCAATAACCCTTCCTTGTTTCAGCCCATGTTCTTGGCCAAAACCCTAATTCTACCTCTCTTAGTTTCTCTCTAAAACTCTCTGTATTTTTTTACCTCCACCATTACGTGAATAGGATTCTAAACCCCTAGCAGACTATACACACGTATATATAGGCTTGTATAGTTTAACATAATTCTAATTACCTAAGGAGAAGAAAAAGAAAAATAAAATAAATAAATAAATAAATATATATATATATATATATATATATATATATATATATATATCTGCACCCTAAACTAACCGTGATATAAGAATATGTATGCCAACTGTATAAATATATATATATATAGATAAAACCAACTAAAGTTAAAATAATATTAACTACTTTTAACAAATAATAAATATATAGCTATATATATGCATATAAACCTATATATATATGCATAACAATTCATTGGTAATATTAGTACCCATTTAACTTCTAAGGAGAAGGAAAAGAAAAATAAAAATAAATAAATATATATATATATATATATATATATATAGATAAAACCAACTAAAGTTAAAATAATACTAACTACATTTAACAAATAATAAATATACAACTATATATATATATGCATATAAACCCATATATATATATATATATGCATAACAATTCATGGGTAATATTAGTACCCATTGAACTCCTATCCAAGTAGTCTATGTAACCTATTTGGTGGTCCATTACTATTATCCAAGTCCATCCTTAAAAAATATAAAAATTAAAATAAAAAAATTTAACTAATTTAAATATAATAATTAATTACACATAATACCATCAACGGATAACAAATAATGCAGTTAAATCATTTAAATTCAAATAAATCAAATAAGCCCACAAAATTACATTTAAACACTTAATTAAATTAAACACATAAACAATTAATCAATTAACTAATTTTAAAAAATGAAATTAAACAAATAAATAAATGCCAAGACTATCCTTTTAAAATTAGAGATATTACATTCTTTCCCCGTAACAAAAGGAATTCCGTCCTCGGAATTCGCCCTTACCTATATCCATTATTTCTGGAAAGTGTGAGCAAATGATATCCTTGCGTTCCCACGTGGACTCAGCCTCATTGTGGTGACTCCACTGGACACGTATTAACGATATGACCTTGTTGCGAAGAATTTAATCCCTACGGTCTACAATACAATACGATGGCTCCACATATGTGGCATCTGGCTGCAACTCAATCTCACTGACATGAATATGTTGATAACGATTTGTATCTCACAAAAATTTTCGTAACATGGAAACATTAATCACATTATGGACTCGATCCAAATTGTCTGGAAGAGCTAAGCGATAAGCTACTGCTCCAATTCGATCTGTAATCATTAAATGAGCGACAAAACGTGGTGACAACTTCCCTTTCTTCCCAAAGTGTATTACTCCTTTCATAGGAGACACTTTGAGTAAAACCTGATCTCCAACCTGAAATTCCAAAGTGCGAGTACGACGATCTACATAGCTTTTCTGCCTACTCTGGGTAGTGTGCATGCAATCCTTAATAAGGGCAATCTTTTTCGAGGGATCCTTAATGAATTAACGACCCAAAAGTCTATTCTCTCCAACCTCCATCAATAAATAGGAAATTGACACGGTTGGCCATATAATACTTCAAATGGTGCCATACCAATAGTCTTCTTAAAACTATTGTTATATGCAAACTCTATAAGTGACAAATAATCCTCTAAGTAACCTTTAAAGCCAAAGACACACATACAAAGCATATCCTCCATGATCTGATTAACACTCTCAGTCTGTCCATATGTTTGAGGATGATAACCAGTGCTAAGATGCAATTCGATACCCAAAGCCTGCTGAAAACTCTTCCAAAACCCTGACACAAAGCTCTAATCCCTATCCGATATAATAAATAATGGAATGCCATGCAACTTCACAATCTCTGTAATGTAAAGTCTCACCAGCTATTCCGAAGTGAAATCAGTGCGAATAGGCAAGAAATGAGCTAATTTAGTCAACCTATCAACGATGACCTAGATGGAATTGTGATCCTTAAACGAATTAGGCAATCCATCCATAAAATCCATAGAAATACTCTTCCATCTCCACTTTGGTATAGGTAGTGACTGTAGAGATCTTGGTGGCCTTTGATGATCAATCTTGACCATCTGACAAGTATGACACTGAGAGACAAAAATAGCAATGTCCTTCTTCATACCTGCCCACCAAAATTGCCGCTTCATATCCTGATACATTTTGTCTCTTCCTGGATGAACAAAAAACTAAGAATAATGGGTCTCTATCATCACATCCTTCCTTAAATCGTTAGCAGAATGTAATACTAAACACCCTTTGTACCTTAAACCTCCATTAGTCCCAAAATAGTAAAATAGAACCTCTCTAGAAGCTATCTTTGCAACTTTATCATGCACTGCTGATCTGTGAGTTGTGCCTTTAAGACCTTATGAATGATAGAAGGTGTAACTACCATACAAGCCATAAAAGCATCAGACAACTCATTAATGGTCTTCAAAGCATTCCACTCAGTGGTGAATAAAGCAGAAAGACTCGCATAGGGTCGGCGACTGAGCATATCTGCCACCATATTCACTTTCCATGGATGATACTGTATAGAGAAATAATAGTCTTTCACAAACTCTAACCATTGGTGCTATCTCATATTTAGCTCCTGCTGAACCAACAAATACTACAGACTCTGGTGATTATTAAAAAATTTGAAGGACTTTCCTAACAGATAATACCTCCAAATGTGTAAGGTAAAAACCACAGCTGCCAACTCCAAATCATGTGTTGGATAATTAAGCTCATAAGGCTTAAGTTTACGAGATCCATATGAAATTGGTTATTCCTCCTGCATCAAGACATACCCAAGACCTTGCAAAGAAGTATCTGTGTACACCAGATATTCTATCCCGTCTGTAGAGTAGACAGAACCGGTGTAGAGGTCAACTTGTTCTTTAGCTCATCAAAAGCTTTCTGACAGTGTTCATCCCATACGAACCGTACACCCCTCTTAGTCAAGTGAGTGAGTGGTCTCGCAATCTCCGAGAACTCCTGAATGAATCTACGATAGTATCCTGCCAATCTAAGGAAACTTCGAATCTTAGTAGGTGAAGTAGGCTATCCCCATTCTACCACTGCTGAAACCTTAGCTGGATCTACTACTATTCCCCTTTCTGACACTACGTGACCCAGAAACTTCACATTTCTCAAACTTGGCATACTGGTGTTCACGAAGTGTCTGCAACACTATGTGAAGATGTCTAGCATGATCGTCCTCTGTCTTTGAATAGATCAAAATATCATCAATGAAGACAATGACAAACTGATCTAAGTAAGCCCTGAAGACTTTGTTCATTAAATCCATGAAGACTGCTGGTGCATTAGTCAATCCGAAAGGCATGACATGAAACTCATAAGAACCATATCTAGTGAGAAACGTTATCCTAGGAACATCCTGCTCCCTAACCCGAAGTTGATGATACCCAGAACGTAAATTAATCTTAGAGAAGTATGTAGCTCCCTTTAACTGATCAAAAAGATCAAAAGTGTACTTGTTACGAATAGTAACTTTGTTCAACTCCCTGTAATCTATACACAGGCAAAGTAAACTATCCTTATTATTCATAAACAAAACTGGTGCTCCCCAAGGTGAAGTCTCCTACAAATAAAACCCTAACTGAGCAATTGCTGAATCTAATTCCTCAGCTCTCGCATCTCCATGAGTGCTATCCTATATGGTGCTTTAGCAATAGGCGTAGTGCCTAGAGCTAAATCAATCACAAAGTCTATCTCTCAACTTGGTGGCAATCTTGAAATTTTTTGAAAAACCTATGAAAATTCCTGTACAACTGGTATGTTATCCAGTGACACAGTAATCTCCTCCTTGATTTCTTCCTCCACATAGAACAAATAGGTGCTAGAAACCCCATTAGAATGTGGTATAGTGACGATGTACATATCCTGACCAGGTATAGTGAATACAATAAACTTATCATAGCAATTAACTTGGGCATAATAATGAGATAACGAATCCATCCCAAGTATCATATCATAAGTGTGCATGTCCAGGACAAACAGATTGGCTAGAATTTGAGTCTACCAATATCTAGTTTTACAGGTCCATCACTCTTATATAAAATGGCAGTATCACCGACAAGTGCAGAAATACCACGAGGTCTATTGCACACTCGCGTTGTCATCCCAGATAATGTAACATGATGAGCCCTTAAAAGTGTGCATTTAAACCCCATAAGCTCGAGTATTCTAGGACCTTTATTTATCTTATTTTCCCGTCTTAGACTAATTTCATGTTATTGCCCTTTTCAGGTGCTTATCCCCAAAATAAGTCAATTCAGCCAAATTAGAACATAAAAGAAGCAATCTCAAGCTGAATGGAAGAATGGGGCAAAGTGGTGGAAAACAGCAAGCTTTGATTGATAAAGAATTCTTTCGATCAATCTCATAGTGATTGATCCAGCCCTTCCAAGATGGATCAAAACCCCTTGTCCTTATCCTCAAGAATTTCCATCTTCGATCGATTCAACTTTCTTCAGATCGATCGAACTTCCTTGATCTTATCCCCACCTACCATTTTTGTCTTTTTTCCAAAATATCCCAAAAATATCTCAGATTTGTCTTATTCCAAAAAGGCGCCGCCAAGGATTGATCGATCTGGCTTTACTTCGATGGATCTGGCCACAGTTTGATCGATCTCATCTAAATTCAATTGATCAAACCTCCTCAAATCTGAAATAAAATAGAGTCCAGCTCATTAAAAAATGAATCATTGAGAGGACCCTAGTGCACGAGACCTGACCATTAGCTGTGACACTTGAGTTACCTATATAATGATTTTGAGCCATTTTTATACCATAACAAACATATCTTATATCATATCATCATATCTAACTTGGAAAGGAGGCTAGAGCTTAGAGAGACATGCACTATTTGGGAGTTCTTCCATTCTTCTAGGGTTTCCATCAAGAAGAAGATCATTTCTACCATGGAAATGGCCCTTGAGGGTTGGATGACTACATTAATGAGTGGCTAAACATCTTCGTGGGACTAGAGTTAGCCCAAAGCATGCCTTCTAGACCTTGATGCTTTTTATTTTGAGGGGATTTATGTTATAATCTTGTCTTGACATTTGATTTATATATGAATCTTATTTTTACAATGATTTATGCTGATTAATACTTCCAATTGATCATTTCATTCTATTCATATGTCTATATATGCTAGAATAGATGTTCATGTGTTTATCTCTTGGTTTTGTGATATTGATGCATGTCTATGTATATTGATGCGATGAATCTAGAGATTGTTAAGGCATAGTGCTTAAATAGAACACTCTTGTGATTTGTTTGATGGTTCATACTCATTTCTTGATGGATTGTTCCTCTACCTTAGTTTAGTTAGTTTAATTTCCATATCCTTAGCTTAGATGTAGTGTAGTTGCTTTACTTTCTTAGATGTGAGGACAATCCATGCTTGTTCTTTAATGTTCTACACTTATGAATGCAAGTAGTATAATTCTCTAACTTGTTAGTGTGTTGATTGTGAGCTTAAAGGAAGGAATAATGACTTAATTTGATATATTATGCTATTCACTAGGTTGTCTAGACAATGCATACTTAATTAGTCAATCCATGCTTGTTGATTCAATCAATCACACCTCTTTGTATTGTAACACATGTTTCCCCTCATTCATTACACATTGACTATCTAGATGGTAATGTTTAGTGGTGACCTTTAGATCCCAAGACCACTCTCTCTTGTTCTCTACCCTTTATTTACTTTAGTTGCATGTTATTGAATTTATTTATATTGTAGTTTAATTAACCAATCAAACCATCTTTTGATCACTCGACCTACTAATCCGACCTCGTTTCCATATTAGCATTGCCCCAATCCCTTGGGACGATCCCTACTCACCCTAGCTATATTAGTAGTTAGAGGTAGTAGTGACATTTTATTAATTTAAACTTGGCCACACTTTACATTGTAACTTTGGTGCACAAACGACGACACATACCAAGTTTTGGCGCCGCTGCTGGGCATTTTATTTGGCAACGCCGTGTTTTGGAAACAATTAGGAATTAGTACTCTTTTGATCGTGTTTTTACTTTATTTTCTGTTTAGTTACTTATTGTGTTCATTCTTGATTGGCTAGGTGAATTGAGCAAAGGAAGTCAAGCAAGGGAGAATTGAAAAGCAAGGACCTAAGCTAAGCATAAAAAGGCTAAAATCTAAAATTTGTAAAGCTAAGTGGAAAATTAAAAAATGAATTGAAGTTGCTTAAGGATCCTTTATGAGATCTTTCTAACTCAATCTCTAGTTAAATCGTCGGCTCGCGTGGTGGCAAGTTCTTAAATTCTTAGATAGATCGTAAGCCCGCGTGGAGGCAATTTACTTTTCTTTGCATATTGTTCAAGCGTGGGAGTATGGAATCATTGTATATGGAGGATGTTTGTTGATTGATTTGTTGTGGGGGCGAAGTGATTACTATTTGATTGTTACTTGTTATTTGTTTTGTTAGTGCATACATGGTCGAAGGTCATTAAATCCTACCCTTGTCCCACTCGATTTCCATCTTGAATTGGTTGTTCGTAATCCTAGGGGAAGAGGTAGTTCTCATCACTCCATTTTATCAATGGACGAGCAACATGACGACTACGTGGAGGACCTTGGTCACATAGACCAACAAGGCATCCTCCACCCTAATGTACATCATGACAACATTCAAGTACCATTAGGCATGCCTAGACCATTCATCCCACCACAACAACAAGGCCAAATTCCATTGGGAATGCCTCGGCCAATTTTTGCTCCACAACCTCCCATAGTTCAAGCTAATCACGGTGTTCGTTTAGCACCACTGGTTGGGAATCCTCCTATTACTTTGCGTGATCATTATGTTCCAAATGAATACAATGCACTAACATGCATTCAATTGCCCCCATTTAGAGCACATCACTATAAGATTAAACCGCAAGTCATTCAAATGCTTCCTAACTATCATGGACTTCCAAGTGAAGAACCGTATAAGCATTTAGATGAGTTTCTTGAAGTGTGTTCCACCGTGAAATACACGGACATGCCTAAAGAAGTGTAAAGACTCAAACTTTTTCCTTTTACCCTTAAGGACAAGGCAAATATTGGTTCAACAATCTTAGGCCTTTTTCGATAACTTCTTGGGAAGAAATGCAATAAGAGTTCTTAAAGAAGTACTACCCAGTATCAAAGACCAATGCTATGAGAACTTCTATTCATGAATTTTCTTAAGGGGAAGGGGAATTATTTCATGAGGCATGGGAAAGATTTAATGACTTGCTTAGGAAGTGTCCACATCATGACTTTCCTAAGTGGTAATTAGTCCAATACTTCTTTGAAAGTTTGCCGGATAGTAAAAAAGGAATGGTAGATGCATCTATGGGTGGTTCTTATCTTAATAAACATGAAAATGATGTTTGGCAATTGCATGAAAGTATGAGTGAAAATTTTATGCATAGATCTTTGTCCTCTAAATATCGTAGAATTCTAGGTGGAAGGAAGAATGTCGACTTATATCAAGTTGACAATTCAAATGACATAGCCGCCGAGGTGAAATCTTTAACTCAAAGGTTTGATCAATTTTTAGTTAACCACAATTCGGCAAATTAAATATCTTCCTCCCCTAATCATGTTCATCATGCATATAATGAATCTTGTATGACTTGTTCTACTGTCTTACATACTACTTCCAATTGTCCACAAGGACATGTGCAAAGTGAGCATCATGATCAAGTTAATGCTGCATTTGTCAAACAAGGGAATAATCCCTATGGCACACACTACAATCCCGAATGGAGGAACCATCCAAACTTCTCTTGGAAAAGCCAAGGGGAAGGCCTAAAGCCTCCCCAAGCTAGTTTCAAGGAAATTGTAATACCCCTAATTTTAAAAGGATAGTCTCGGCATTTTAAGTTTTATTTTATTGCATTTTTATTTGTTTATGTGTCTGGTTGCCTGTTTATTTTAATTAATTGATTGATTGTTTGTTTTAATTGAATTGTTTGTTTCATTGCTAATTTAATTGTATTATATTTTTTTTAATTTTTTTAATTGAATGTTTTGTTTCTTTGTTAAAGTGTTATTGTTAATTTAGTTGTGTTTCTATTCTCTTTAATTGGCTTAAATTAGTTTTAATTGTTTAAAAGGTTTATTAATTAGTTTATTTAAATGAATTAATTGGATTAAATTAGAGTTATTAATTATAATGTTAAAATAGGGTTTTGGTCTTTTATGACTCACGTATTGGCTGACTAGACTAGGAGTTAACTAGGTTTTCCATCTTTGATTAGAATTGGACCTAGGTTTTTATTGGTGCCTATAAATATACAATTATACGTCTTTAAAAGGGTTGGAAAAATCCTATGCACGTACAGTGTTATAGAGAGAAACAGAGAGGGAATTGGAGAGATAATGGTTAGGGTTTTAGCTGTGGCTTAAAGGACAGACCTAGGAGGAAGGAAGGTTGAGCAGTCGGAGGTTGACAGTGAATGGATGTCGCCGAAAAACTTAGGAAGACGGCGACGAGGTTTTATTTCAAAATCTCAGGTAAGTTCTATTCTGTCTCTCTCCCCTTGACCTGTGTTCTGTGCATACCTAGATGATCTCTAGGATTTTAATTGGACATTAAATGGATCTTACATGCTTAATATATGTTAGATTATTCGCCTGTATGTGTTAAATTTTATCTCGAACTATTGTTGCAAAATTTGTTTTCATCGTTGGACCTTAAAGCATAATCAATCGGAAATTGATTTTAGGGTTCCTTTTACTTTAAACAGATTTAAATAAAGGACTGGGATGATACTGGGTTACTTTGGAATCTCAGGTTCAGTTTTAGTGAAGAAAAGAAGAGTTGGAAGAGCTGGAGACGAAGCAGAAGGCCAGGGAAGGTGTAGATCTCTTAGAGAGGGAGAGAGCCAGCTCCATGGAACTAGGAGTCGGCTCCCTCTTGTGTAGAGTGAGCTCCAAGTGATGGGGAGCCGGCTCCCTTCTTCACAGAGCCGGATCCAAGGGCTAGGGAGCCGGTTCCAAGGGTATTTGAGCCTGCTCTCAAGTTTTGAGAGCAGGCTCTCTTGTTTGACGTAATCTGGAGGTGGTTTGGGCACTTTTTGGATGAGTTTGGGCTTCCGAACTATTGCGGGATTTTAAATAAGGGTTCTAATAATTATTTCATGGTGTATTAAAATCCTAGGATGCATAGTGTACATTTATACGCTAATAAAGTGAATGGTACAGAAGTTTAAACAATTTTGCATGCTGATTAACGGATGAAATGATTAAATTGTTTAATTTTTCGTGGACTATTTTGGGTGATTAGTAAGGACTCTAAACATTGTATTGGGCAGTATTAGTACTCACATAGCATAATTAATGTCTTTATGCTAATGGATTTAACAGTAGGGAAGTTTAAATAGTCTTGCATACTGTTAATGGATAGAGAGGATTTAATTGCTTAAACTGTGTCTAGCAATTTAATGGACTGTGATATGATTTATAAACCTTGTTTTGGATGCATAATAGGGTTATTTAATTATCAGACTTGATTTATGCTCACTTTGGATTCTAATTATTGAGATATTAAACTCTGTTTTGCAATTACATGGATAAATGTTTTGGATTCTAATTGCTAAACTATTAAACTTTGTTCTGTCAATTACATGGATTACTATTGTGGATTTTAATTGATGAATTACTATATTATGTTCTGAAATTACTTCGATGTTATGGATTGTATGCACCGGCATAGGATGGTGGCATACTAGGGATGGTTTAACTCAAAACGCTAATTCCTTCCTCTTATGGATTTTAATTGTTGAACTGCTTTACTATTCTAGCAATTATATGGATTTTGTGAATTATATGCACCGGTATGGGACAGTGGTATATTAGGTTTGGATTAGATCAAAACGCTAACTCCTACCAATTATTGATTTAGGAAATTGATTTAATTATAACATTTAAATCATAATTAAATGTTATGTCTTGGCAACGAATAGTTGAGCAGTACTTCATTGGTTTTGGATGCACTTTATATATATATTTATGGTACCTTGATATGAGCTTTAAGTCTCAGGATTGACAGTTAGGGAGCGTATATGCATTGGGATGCATAGCTGGCTATGATGTTTTGATGTGTACCCTGCTAGGTTTAAGTACTCATGCCCACTCCAGGTGCGTTTTGCATGATGCCTACTAGTCAGGTTAAGACTGGCCTGTAGTCTAGCGAGAGTCCTATAGTGTGGATATATATATATTTATATTTTTACGGACTATATAAATATTGTTGAGATATCTTGGATGTATCTGCGTATCAGGTCTCTGCTTGGACTGCAGTAGAGTAGAACTTGCATGTGGGCCTAACCCACCTTTATTTTTTAGGTATCGGACGGTTCCAGTCTTAGAGCTTGTTCGTGCTGAGCAGAGACGGTCACTCATTCTTCCGACAGCATAGGACTGCTATTTATATTTAGTTTTGGATTTCCTTTTTAGTTTAGTGCGTCTTCAGTTAGGTTTTGAATAGGGGTTGACTAGATGGATTCCCAAGTTGTATTTGTAGTGGATGTACTAGAATAGTTCTTATATATATAATTTATTCTGGGGTTTTCATTATTGGATTATCATTTTAGTTTTCTTTCATTAATTTTTATTTATTCCTATTTATTATAATTGTATTCTGTGTTCGTTTATTGCCATTTGTTTTGATATCCTCGGGTGTTTGGGTATGGGCCTGGCCAACCCGCATCTGGAAATCCAGGGGTATCATAGTTGGTATCAGGGCACCCCAGGTTCAAGTGTCCTTAAGAGTGTCTTTCGTTATAGGACTTCCGCGTTGCGTCTCTTAAAACTTAGAGCCATATTAGGATTCATTGTACTCTATTTATGGTTCGTTATGAGGAGCTGATGTTAATTAAAATTCCATATTTATGGAATGGTTGACACTAGGAAGAGAATGGGGTCTAAGGCAAAAGCGATACAGGCCCAAAGGAGTAAAGGAGTACGTTATTAAGTTCTTTGCCAGAAGCAGAACTTGGGATCTAAGGTAGTTCCGGGGTTGGCATTACTTAGAAAGTATAAGCCAAGGAAGGATTAAGGTGTAGGTGTTAGGTCACTGCATATCGGGGCCAACACAACTTCAGTTGTTCTCAAAAAGGAGACAAGCAAAGAGTAGGAGTCTAAAGAGGATCCTAAGGGAGGAGATTTCAGTGTATCCAAGAAAGAGGATACTAAATCTCGAAGATGAAGGATCATACGAGGGTGATCTTATTTGCTAGTAGTACAGTGAATGATACTAGTAGAGTTGGTGTGGATCAATCTACATATAAATTTTCGTATCATTTCTAAGAGAGTTAGGTAAGAAGTACTCTTCTGGAGTTTGGGAATTTGGTAGGGTTCTTATCAGAACGAAGAAATGATTTTATATCACGTTCTAGAGAGTATGGGAATTAGGTTGTGATGTTCTAAGTTGCTTTACAAAGCCACGTTAGACGGTTTACATTCCGCATATAAGGAGGATGAGGGTTAAGACCTTTCATATTTGCTTAGGCAAATGAATATTGCTTTTAAGCTATGTTTGAAGGATATGTTTTGCAGTTGGATGATTACCTACGAAACTATAAAAGGAATTTTCATGAAATAATTTAGCAAGGTGAGTTCAATGGAGGTTTTCTTTCCTAGAATGGACGACGTCTTAAGTAGAATTATATTTTGCTTTGTTATATGTGTATCATATGTGTTTCATTTTCAATATTTGTTACGGATTGGGAATATGGTTTAGTTGGAGACACAAGTATGTGAGCAACCAACTATTGTTTTAAATAACATGGAGTAATAGCGCTATTTACGCTAGGATTGGGAGTATGAGGTCATAGGATTTGGGAGATACATATAATTCTAGCCAATTTATTGAACCTGGACATGCATCAATATGGCATGCTACTTGGGATGGGATAGTTAAACTATCAATACGAGTTAAATAATCTAAAACGATTAGTTTGATATGCTCTATGCTAGATATGGATTTGTTTTTTTACAATGCCCTAATAATGGTGGATGTTAATATGGCGGTATTCATGAGGTTGTGGTAGATAAAGACCACTATAATGCCACTATGGTTTATCAAAGGTGTCGGAGGTGCAGAACATCTTCTTTCAGAAATGGCCACCAAGATGAAAAGAGGATTTCGTGCTGGTTTAGGTACTTATTGGGATGACGCCGAGAGCGGATAGTAGACTGACTAAATCATCATCAGTCTATTCTTAACTAGGACATTATTCAAGAGTATGTCATTCGGAGGGGTTGCCGTGTTACAATAGGAGGAGGAACCAAAGTCTCTACACTGTAAAATATGGAATTTTTTTGTATATAGGTCATATTTCACGACAATTAGCTGTTGCTAGGGAATTGATGACTATATGGAAGATGGAAAAGTTCCATATTCATTTGAAGCGAGAAAATGAGTCAAATTGATACTTACTTATATTAAAGAAGTAAGGTGTGTCAAGGACAGGAAGGTGAGACCGAACACCTATATAAGGAAGAGGTACATAGTGTGTGTTCAAAAGTCATAGCTAGTTGACTTTCGATAAACGGAATTACTGGTTAACTTTCCATACCGGTAAGTCTATCACGGATTAGTGGTGCATGAACTTAAGTTGTATAATTAGCTTTTGACGATGCTCCAAATTAAACAATGGGTGCAGATGGAAGCTGATGGTACCAGACTAATGGTACTTTCGGTAGACATATAGGAAGGAGGATGCAAGGACTGAGGTTCACAACACTTAGATCTTTCTTCATCCAGGTGGAAATGTGATGCACTCACAATATGGAGCAGATTTTTGGAGGATAGGCAGAAGGAGGGACAAAGTGATTTTGTATCCAATTCTAATTTATACTAAATAATCAAGATGAACCATCAGAGATCACTAGATCCTTGTAGACACTTTCTATACTAAAGTGGAAATGATAGAGCATTTTCACGGATTTAGTTAAGGGATTGCTGACTTTACAAAAGGGTCAGGATTTTGGTTGGGATGTTGGTTAGTTTCTAAATTAAATCAACTCAATTCTTGTTTATTTCGAATTGGTAGGACATCAGTTCATATGAATAGAGTGGATTATGAGATGACTTAGATGCATCAAAGTGGTGATTTACACTTTGCATTAAGTTCTGTCTGGTGGAAGGGAATATGGAAATGGACGCTCCCAACAACCGATAGGATATTCATACCTTTTGATTAGTTGTTGAGTTTGCAGTTGAAGGTTTAGCTTGTTTAATAATGACGCTGGCTATTACCAAGGAAATCTAGGAAGTTAACTTTAAATATTGGGGCTGATGTTAGTGGACGTGTTACCTTACTCAGATAGAGCTTAAGGTGTAACGACTAGATCATTTGCCTCCCTTTCCTTTTTCTTGAAATTTTACGAATTAATTTTTTTCGTTTAATTTTCTTTTCTGAGCTTTGTTTCGTGTCTCTTAGTATCATCTCGAGTGCTCAGAATTGGTTTCTAAGACTCTTTCATGTGAATTGACAACTTCCTTTGAGGACCGAGTCATTTTCGCATTTTCACTTTTCGAACACTATGCGCCTTTCGTCTTTTTCCCTGTTTCGTCTTTTTCTCTATTCTATCTTTTCCCCGTTTGTCACATTGTTGGCACCTCCTCACTTCTCATGCTCAGAGTTGTTTTTTGACTTCACGTGCCTTCATCTTGAGTGGTTTCCTTGAAATACGTATCTTTACTTTTGCAAGAAAGTACTCTTGTTGCTCCCGATGCCCATAGGGGCATGGATGCACAATTCTTCAGAATGTTTTTCATTTCTTGGGGTATTTTTCATAAATATCTTTTGAAGATATTTTATTTCAGGGGCATCTAAGAAAATATCTTTTGGAAGATATTTTCATTCTAGGGCAGTTTCGTAGTTAACCCTTTTTGTAAGGGCCATTGTGCAATTAACGAAAGTTATTACAAAATGCCTCGTCTGGAACCTGGATCCTCGTACGGGATTCATTTTCACATTTGATCGAGTCATGGACACTTGAAAATTCCTTCTGGTCATTTTTCTCCAGTTTCAGAGTTTCTAGACCCGGTTGCCGCCGAATTTGTTCGGGGCATAACTTTCTGCTCGGGACTTGGTTTTTGACATCGTTTCCTCTATTATTCATATTTTCTCATTTTGAATCTTTTTTATTCACAGATTTTTGCCGTTTGAGCGCGTTTGTTCAAATTCCACTTTTCTGGACCCGGTGGGGCCCTTTCGGGGCACTTTTTGAGACTTAATATAAATAGGATGCCCTAAAGTGAAAAATCAGATTTTTACTCTTCTTCTCCACCTCTTGGCCGGTAGCCATGGAAGCTCCTTGGCTGCCACCCTTTGACCTTCTCCTCCACTTGATTTCCTAAGTGAAATCTCTTCGGCCTTTACGTTTATCGCTCCCCTCGACGTGCTCTACCATTCCCCCTTATTAGAATTCATTTCCGACCATTTCTTGAGTTTGGGTTAAGAGTCAAGTTGTGATTTTCATGGGGCTTCCTTCGGATTCATGTAGATCGTGTTGTCCCCGTCAAAACCCTTCGATTTCGGCAAATTCGGAACACTTTTTTTTCGGTGGGGATTTGGGGTTTTCATCTCAAATTGAGGTAGGGGGTGTTATAATTTAAATTCTTGCTACATTACATGCTTGTGATGCTTATACAACTTGATTACATGATTGGATGTAAAATCTAGAGATTTTTTTATTTATTTTTCTTGTGAAGGATTTAATTTTTCCGGTTGTCCATAGCTTTATTTAATCATGTGGCATGATAGAATATTACCCCTTGATATCTAGATTGGCATATATTAAATCTAGATTATTTGGACAAGTAATGAAGATTTTATTTAATATTTATCTTGAATAAAATATTAAATCATGTGGCCTTATCTAGCTTGAAATCAACATGTGATATCATATTATATTAGGCTTTAGCATGCTCTTCAACATAGATTAATTTGAGAGTAATCAGAGAAGTTTTGAAATCTAGTAATATTTAATTAATTAGATTAATTAAATTGCTCTGAGTGTACTATTCACTCCATTCGAATCCGACTTGAAATTCTTGATGTGCATGGCATATAGTTTCACATATATTAAATCTATAATATTTGATTAGGTTTTGAAACCTTTCATTTATTATTTTTCTTGTATTAAAGTTTAATACTCAAGGCCGTAACTTGCATGAAATGTACTTGTATTGTGTTCTTAAATCAAGTTACGACATGTTGTATAACATATGTTAAATTGAGGTTATTTGGAGGACTTTCAAAATCTAGAGATTTTAATTAAATGAAATAATTAAAATTCATTTAATGGTTCTATGCACTTTATTAAGTTTCTAACCTTGTATTTATGATTTCCTTGATAAGTTCCTTCACGTGTATTACATTAAGCATAATCGGATAAGTTTTGAAACTTATGTTTATTCATTTCCTTTGTATGGAACTTAACTCACATGGTTGTGTCGTGTATGAAATGAACTTGAAACTTGACATTGAACTTGGCCTTAACATGATCCTTGACATAATTTGTTCGTAGAACATTTGGACTTGCCATGTAACCTTGATAATTTAATCCCTTAAGTAGATTAAATTTCCTTTTATGTCTCCCTCGAGTTAATCATGCCTTGATATCATGTATCTAGACTTCTTGTATCTTGGTTTCATTAATGTGCTTAATGAACATGCTTATTTGTTTCGTAATGGTTTATTCACACATGTGTTATTTAGTATACAATTGAATCATGTATCTTATACTTATGGTAATTCCATGTGTTATTTATCTTGGTTGTGGTCTATGTAAATGCACACATTGATTTCTTGACATTTCACATGCCATCATAGTTGAGAACTTAGGGCATAACTTATGTGTTCCAAAATCTTGGTTGTGCATGATATGTGGTTAATGCATTTCTTGTATTTTGATACAATCTTGACTTGCAGAACTTGTTGATTTTGGGACTTGGGATATCAATCAAGAATTGACATGGCTAGGACTCGGTTCTAGTATGGTGGAATGTCCCTCTACACTATAGTGCGCACTAGGGGAAAGGTACCCATGGGTTAGTAGCCCTAAAGTGATCTCAAGAGTACGATTTTAATTCGGGCGATATCCGAGTTTCCACATTGGATGATTTCACTCTTTAAATTTCAAGTTGTTATTCCTTGAAGATTTAAACTTGTCGTATATGTGAAATGCTCCAAAGTTGTCTCATTGCATAGATTTTATGCTTTATTCGTGATTTAACTCCTTAAGTTTCAAGTGTTGTATTCCTTGAAGATTTAAGACTCTTTTCGTGTTGTATAGAAGATTCTATCCTTGTTTAAATGCATAGATATTATGCCTTACTCTTGATATAACTCTTTTCGTGTTCCAAGAAATATTCCATCCTTGTTTAGTTGCATAGATATTATGCCTTGTCATTGATTTTTTGTATTACTTTTATCGTGTTAATTGGAATGCTCTAATCTTTTTAACTGCATCGATATTATGCCTTGTTCTTGATTTCATGTATCACTTCCAATCATGTTAATTGCATTTGATAATGTGATCCTTGTATTCAAGCATCCTTCTTATCGTGTTCTTGGATTATCCCAACTCTGACTTGTTTCATATATGTATATATATCATGATTCTTGTTGCTTATACTCCATGGTAGCTTAAGATAATCCCTGAGTCTCACTTTCACATAGACGTTAGGTGGCATGATTCCTTTTGAATTATATCATACTAGTCCTAAAAATCTCTAAAGAAATCGGGTCGATGCATGCTCATCCCCTATGAATAAACTTGTTAGTCTTGTTTATTCACCCCGAAGTTACTGGGTGTTTTGCAGGTAAAGAAGCTTTGTTGTGGGATACACAACTCTCTTAGACATGCTAGAAGTCTTGAAGTATTTTTGATGATATTGAATATGCACATGTTAGCATATCATGTTTACTTTTGTTTATTTTGACAAAACTTGTACTTATTGTTTAAGCCATGTAATGTGTACTTAAGTGCACCTTTTGACACTCTTTTGATGTGTATGTAATGAGGCCGGAGACCAATATCATATATTATGTATGTTATGCACTTTTACTTACAAACTTCATTATGGAAATATTGAAAATTCATGAGATATTATGTCATTTTCGCACCGGTGCATGCATTGTATATGTAATTCATCTTTTAGCATTCATTTGCCATATGTGAGATGTGGCTAAGGGCCAAACACCATTTAGTTTTCATTTTTGCATTTTAGTTCACATATTGCATTTTTGGGCTAAATAGTAGAATCCGAGCCTTTAAGGGTTCATTTTCAAATCGGGTGGTGAAAAGTGTGTTCCGACACCTCCACTAGGTCTCATTTATCTTGTATGAAGTGTGGCCAAGGGCCAAATGGTTATTTGAAACCATTTCCTAATTTCAGTTTTCAAATTTCCCATTTCTAGTTCATTTTTGCCTTTTTGGCCGCTGGGGGGTCAAATTTTGCATCGGTGGTATTTTTAAGCCATGGACTATTGTAGCACATCCTAATAGGCAAGTAACGTTTGTGTGCATGGTCGTTTCTGGGCAAACCTTCTCCTTTGGTGAAATGAGATTCCTATGGATTCATTTTGCACTTTTGTTGCATAATCTGATTTTAGGGCATTTTGGTGTTTTTCTTTGGGAAATAAATTTCGGTCTTCACATGGTAACTTAGGAAATCTGATTTTAAGGGGGGTTTCTTTTTCGTGTTTTTCCAGAAAATGTCTTCTTCATGCCGGAAATCGGTTGCAAAGTTCAGCTTTCTATTTGTTTTAGCAGCTTTTTGGACCTCCATGACCAGATTTCATGGAGGGGCATTTCGGGCATTCTACATTATGTTTTGTTTTTAATTCTCTCATGAGTCATGTAGAAAACGTGATTTTAAGGGGGGTTTCTTCTTCATGTTTTTCTAGAAAAACTCATTTAAGGGTCCGTTCTTAGCCTCAATTTTGGGAAAAAAATCAAATGTTGCTTGCTGTAAAAACACTATTCCTGCCCAGATTTCTTACCCGGAAAATAAGTTGATTTTTTTTTAAACTTTAAGGCTTCATATCTTCATCATTCGGATTCCAAATCAAGTGATTTTTGAGTCTAAGTTTATTAAATTTTGCTTGTCTATCCAACGGTATGTACGGTTGTATTCAATTCTCTCTGAAAGGACCATTTTACCCCTCGCCAAGTACCCTTGCCGCATTGATTTGAAACCCAAAAGTCTAGCTTTTTGTAACTTTGACGTTTCATATCTTCTTCATCCGGACTCCGAATCATGAGATTCTTGAGTCTAGATTTATTGGTTTTTCCTTTTCTATCTAATGGTATTCTCAGTTTCATCTGGTTTTGTCTAAAAAGACTAGTTTACCCCTTATAAAGTACCATTGCTGCACTTGTTTTAAAAACCCAAAAGTTTGATTTTATGAAACTTTGGAGCTTCATATCTTCTTCAACCGGATCCCGAATCATGTGAATCTTAAGTCCATCTTGGTTAGTTTTTTGTTGTCTTTCCAGTGGTGTGCTCGGTGGCATGGGAATCCATACTTTCAAAAATGACTATTTTGCCCTTGGGGGCTTATTTGTCATATTTTGATCTTTTGCTTCTGCATCAGTTCTCATTGAGTCCCACAACCTCATTGAAGGTCACTTTGACTTCTTAGAGTCTTATTTTCTGTTTTCGCTTCCGCATATCGGATCCGTTATCAGCTCAGTCTTCGGTTCATCACAAGACATGCTGGCCTAAAAACTAGTGTCATCACAGGTGGTATTAGAGCTCCTATGTTCGAAAACCTTAGGACGACAGGTTTTGGGTGCATATCATGCTTTTGTTGGTGTACCTTGATTTATTTATATGCCTATGATAACATGTTTTGGTATTATAACATGTTTACGTGCTTCATTTGATAACATGCTCGGTGTGATGACATATTTTCTGTACTTATATGCTTATGTGTTTAAAAGCATCTTTGTTTGACATGTTTGCTCATGTGGCACCTTAAGTAGATAGTCCATTGTTATAATGCATGCTACCTGTTTACTTTTATGTCTAGTTTTGGCATTGTCTCTAAGGATTTGTCGTATCCCTTGGATGCATTCTTGTTTCACGAGTTTCTTTCTTGGATAGGAGAAATTCATTATGTAAGGACCCATGACGGGAACCTTCTTGTCTGTTCTGTCAATTGATGCGAGTAAGGCTCATGTGAGTGTAAAATCACAATTCTTGTTTGGTGGAGTAAGACGTGGGCCAGGGAGGCACTGTTTCATTTCCTTTTCCTTCATGGCTTCTAGATCTAAGGCCTTAAGCGTAATGGTGCCAGTATCATTATTGTCAGAGTTTTGGGATTAACTACCCCAACTCTCATAGATGCCTGGTTTCCGTAGTGCCTTTGGTAATGATCATTTTCGACATTGATGTCATTTCTATCAAAAAGTTCCCTTCTAAAGCATGTTACAAACTAGTGCCTTATAATATCATGCTACCTTACTGACGAGTAAGTGTGGGCGGGTTCTGGTTGTTGTGCGTACTGCCTTGTCACTCACTTCTTTCACTGCGTTTGACGTTTTATTTTCTTGGGATTCTCTCGGTGGTTGACATTGAGTTAACATGCCGATTCGTATGGGGTGTTGTCTCAGTTCATGGTTTCGCATTCCTTTAGTTGATCTTTATACTTCAGGATTTTTCCTTCAGTACGTTATGAGCGGTCCTTTGATTTAACCTTTTGTTCGGTCATTATTCTGTTCTCTCTAGTATGTTCCTAATTTCGGGGACGAAATTCCTTTAAAGAGTGTAGGTTGTAACGACTTGGTCATTTGCCCCCTTTCTTTTTTCTTGAAATTTTACGAATGAATTTTTTTTTTCGTTTAATTTTCTTTTTTGAGCTCTGTTTCGTGTAGCTTAGTGTCATCTCGAGTGCTCGGAATTGGTTTCTGAGACTCTTTCATGTGAATTGACAACTTCCTTTGAGGATCGAGTCATTTTCGCATTTTCACTTTTCGGACACTATGCGCCTTTCGTCCTGTAACTACTCGGTCATTTGCCTTTTTTTCCTTTTACTTGAAATTTTACGAATTAATTTTTTTCATTTAATTTTCTTTTCTGAGCTCTATTTCATGTCGCTTAGTGTCATCTCGAGTGCTCAGAATTGGTTTCTGAGACTCTTTCACGTGAATAGACAACTTCCTTAAAGACTGAGTCATTTTCGCATTTTTCGTTTTTGGACACTATATGCTATTTCGTCTTTTCCCTATTCTGTCATTTTTCCTATTTCGTCTTATCTCCGTTTGTCAGTTTTTGGCACAACCTCACTTCTCATGCTCGGAGTTGGTTTTTGATTTCACGTGCCTTCATCTTGAGTGGTTTCCTCGAAATACGTATCTTTACTTTTGCAAGAAAGTACTCTGGTTGCTCCCGGTGCCCACAGGGGCATGGATGCACAATTCTTTAGAATCTTTTTCATTTCTTGGGGTGTTTTTCGTAAATTTCTTTTGAAGATATTTTATTTCAGGGGCATCTAAGAAAATATCTTTTGGAAGATATTTTCATTATGGGGCAATTTCGCAATTAACCCTTTTTGTAGGGGCCATTATGCAATTAACGAAAGCTATTGCAAAAATGTCTCATCTGGAGCCTAGATCCTCGTACAGGATTCATTTTCACTTTTCGCTAACTCGTAAATTCATGGAATTTTCTTCTGGTCATTTTTCTCCAGTTTCAGAGTTTCTCTACCCGGTCGAACTTGTTCGGGGCATAACTTTCTGCCCGGGACTCAGTTTTCAATGCCATTTCTTCTGTTGTTCATATTTTCTCATTTTGAATCTTTTTTGTTCATGGAGTTTTGCCGTTTGAGCGCGTCTACTCAAAATCCACTTTTCCGGACCCGGCGAGGCCCTTTCGGGGCAGTTTTTGAGACTTACTATAAATAGGATGCCCTAAAGAGAAAAATCAGATTTTGGTCATCTTCCCCACCTCTCTTGGCCAGATTTCCTAGTAGCTATGGCTGCCACTTTCTCTCTCCTCCTTTGTTCTACTTTTCCTTGGTAGAAATCCTTTGGCCTAAGCATTTATTGCTTCCCTCGACGTGCTCTACCTTTTGCTCTTATTAGAATCCATTTCCGACGATTTTTTGAGTTCGGGTTTGGAGTCAAGTTGAGATTTTCATGGGGCTTCTTGCGGATTCTTGTTCACGGTATTGTCCTCAACAAAACGTCTCGGTATCATCGAATTCGGAGCACTTTTATTTTGGTGGGCCTTTGGGATTTTCATCTCAAATTGAGGTAGGAGATGTTCTAGGTTTAAATTCTTGTTATATAGCAAGCTTGTGATGCTTATACTTCCATCAAGAGGTTAAAAGATGGGTGGACATCCACGACAACAAAGCTTTCCATCAACTCTCTTTTTACAGCAAACACTAGCAACTCGACCACTCTAATAGGCTCACTTATTTCCCATCAAATCCTAACAGTGGATTCCCTATGGGCTTGAGCTTCTTTGAGTCTATCCCAAGCCGTTTGAATGCCACATTCGTCATGACATTTGCACTGCTCCTTGGGTCAACTAGGACTATTTGAACCATACCAGCAAGCTAATGACTAGTTGATCCTTATGAGGAGTTTGGATTTACAGGAGATCTGCTCTGTCAAATCTTATCTGAACTGAACTGCTTTCCTGGTGTATCGCATTGACACTGCCCACCATTTTCTTCTTATGAGCCTGACGGAGGCATATTCGGTGCAATTCTTCCAAATCCTCGGCTGCCATCGGTCTGCCATAAATTGCATTTATAATACGGACAGGTTGGGTGTTATGATAGTTCAGCTTTTGGTTTCTTTTTACTTACTCAACAGCGCGGTTTTGCTCTATTGCCAGACCATGGACATAATTGGCGAACTCGCCCTTCGCTA
Organism: Cornus florida; assembly: GCF_030987335.1. NCBI lineage: Eukaryota > Viridiplantae > Streptophyta > Magnoliopsida > Cornales > Cornaceae > Cornus > Cornus florida. The sequence goes on from NW_026775577.1 coordinate 73,324,678, forward strand.
TTTGCATCTCAACTTGCCTCCTCAAGTTCCTACCTTCATTAGTCAAATGTCTAAAGTCACTATGGAATGCACAATGCTTGGACTGATCCCTTTGTTCAAGCAGTTATCTGATCGGCTGAGGTTGGTAAGACTTATCTTTATTTTCTTGGTACAGCCATGCCAGGCTGACCTTGAGTGAAGTGACCAATTCTTCCTCCCGAGGCCTCTTCTCTGCTCTCTAAGGGGCCGGTTGTAATACCCCAATATTTTTAAAGGATTTATTAATTAAAATTAATTATTTAATTATTTTTATTTTATTTTTTTTAAATAATTTATTTTATTTATGATTCGTTTTATTTAATTAAGTGCGTAGATAAATTGTGGTTTGTTTTATTTAATTAAGTGTGTAGATTTATTGTCTTGTTTTAATTGAATTATATTTTATAATTTTATTTGTTAAATTTGTATCATGTTTGATTTGCGAAATGCTAATGAGTGAATTGTTTATTGGATTTGTGTGTTGTTACGCTTGTGTGTATTATTTATTTAGTTATTTTATGTATTTAAATTACTTGGATTGGGTTTAAGGGAGGTTAGGCCAAAGGATGTGGTATTGGGCTTGAAGGAAGCCTTGTTGGGTTAGTTATTAAAGGCCTATGGTTGTGAAGATATTTAATAATTATCTTTGTAAATTTATATATATATATATATATATATATATATATATGTATATAAATTTAGTTAATTAAAAATCATGTGAAGGGGTATACATGTCAATATAAATATACATTGATATATATAGGTATATATATACAATTTATTTAACTAATGGTTATATATAGAAGGTTATATATATATTTATATTAAAATATATGTATGTATATATATTATTTAAAAGATAAATATTATGTACTTTATATGGTAATCATAATGGGAAAAGGATTTAAGTTTTTGATGTGTATAAATATATACATAAGACTTTAGGGTTAGGAGTTTTTCTACGTTAGAAAAATAAGAGAGTTAGAGAGGGAAGAAGAAGGGCTAATGAAGAGGAGGCCGAATCAAAGAACGTAAGAGGAGACCGGATTTGGAAAAGAAAAGGCAAGTTCTTCTCTATTTCTCCTCTTGAAATTCATAAACCTATCACCTTGAATATAAATTATATTTTTATTTGGTTGATTAAAAACAAGCTATTAATCTAATTAAATGAACATATTTTCTTTGCAAAGTGATAGATTTAAACATGAGAACAACTATATGAATTGTAAAAATAATTTAGTTCAATATATGAGAGGTTATATTAATTAGGTTTTTATTTTTTGTAATTATTATGGTTTGTTTTGTGTTAGTTTAGCATGATTAATGGAAGGTAATAGATCTTAATATAATTATATATGTTAATTTATACTCAAAATAATAAATAAGGCTGTTGGGATTTTTCTTAGAATTTTCTGGAAGGAGTTTATAATTTTTTGTACATTATTTAGGGTTTATTGTGTATATTTTGTGATTTATATATATATATTTGGTTATATACACATACACTGGAGGTTAACAAGTCGGCGCACTACAAAGGGGTTTCGATCTAGTGTGTTGCGGTTCATGAATAGATGGTGCACAAGTTGATCTCAACCGTGGGTGGAGTTGATGGATGGTGAAATGATCTAGTGTGGTACAGCGCATAGAGATCTGGTGCGCATGGGCATCTGGACCTTTGACCAGGTCCGGTCAACACTTGAATGGATCTAGTGCTTTGCGGCTTACAGAAATAGAGAGGGGCAGCCAATCAAAGTAAGCCAACACGGGCTGAGAGTGAATCTGGCGTATATGGGCGCGTGCAGGCGCATGGACACGCCTACCAATGGGGGATAGCGCGTGCAGTAGGTTTAGGGGTGAGTGGCGGTGCGTGGGGCACGTGCGAGGGTGTTTAAGGTCCCTGGAAGTTCCTGTGTGGTCCCGTGAATTCCCAAAATTTATGATAAGATGTTAAGGTTGTAAAACAACCATTAGAGGACGTGTTTGTGGTGTCTTGAGAGGCATAGAGTAGGTCTAGGGTATTTCAACGGCGTTAATTTATTAAATTAATAATTGGAGATGGATGGATGTATGCATATATGTATTGACATACATACATATATATATATATATATATATATATATATATATTATTCTAATAATAAGGGATTTTTGTAGAAGCGATTTATACATATATTTTTTTTATAAATAATATATGTGTAGATGTATATACTATTTAAGATAGTTTGATGGTATATCTTAATAAGCTGGTTGATACATTAAATGGCATGCTTATAATATGCATGGAAGGTTTAGGTATGATATGGCTTATGGTTAAATTGGTGTTAAAATTTGGTATATGGTTAAAGTGTAGGCATGGATGAATTGCCAAAGGCTTAAATAGATAGCCTTATTATTTATGAATAAATTTCATAAATGGAAAGCATGGATGAATTGTTATTTAAGGGTATAAATAAATATACCTCAAGAAGCATGGTTGAATTGCTAATATATAAATAGATATATTTATAATGGCATGGTTGAGTTGCCATTTCATAATTAAATTTATTAAGTGTTAGATGATTAAATTTCATCTGTGAGTAATGTACGTATAGGTTAGGTTAGGACTAGAATAATCTAGTACTTACAGGTTAGTGTATTATTTTATATATATTAATAGAATAATGTTGGTGTGATATGGATGATTTAGCAAGGCCTAGGTTTTAGTTATGTGATTTAAATAACTAGAAATCATTATTGGGTTTTGGATTTAATGTATTCCTTTTTTAATTGTAATTTACTACTTAAATGATTAAATTATTATCTAGGATGGAATTAAGGAATTGGGGTGCTTCTTTTAAAAGAAACATATATTGGGTGATTAGTGTAGGTATGGTTGGTAATTAATCATTGGTTAATGGTTTGGCAATTTAATAAACCTATTAACATATTGAATGGTTGTATTACATATATAAGTATTTATATATATATTCGTAGCATAATATATTAAAGTTAAAGCTTTATTAGGGATGGTTTCAGTAGAGATGATCTGTTTATTAGTTTTCAGAGGTTTGATAGAGAGAGCTTGCTCGTAGGGTTTAACCCACGATTTATTTTTCAAGTTATTAGAAGGTCAAGTCTCAAGGTTGAGGATCCGCAGCTGGAGGACTTATCCATTCCTTCTATTTATTTAGAAGTAGGATATTATTATTGTTTTAGTTGATACTGGTATTTATTTCTGGAATTCTAAATAGGAAATTTTGGTTAAGGGGTCCTTGAGTTTCAGGATTCCCGAGTTGTAACCATTTGGGAGTTATTAATGGATTTATTATTAATTAGTTTTCTTCAGCGTTTTATTTTATTCTTATTGCATTTTGTAATCTGTGTTTGTTTAAATACTTTAATTGTTTTGATATCTTTTAATTTTGTGCGTGGATTTGATCAACCCGTGTTCCGAAATTAGGGGGTATCACACCGGTCGTGGTGGTGCAACTTGCCTCTGATTGATCTTTGCCTTGGTCTTTTCTCCAACTGCAACCATGGTCGCTCTCTTTGCGTTAGTCGCCTCTTCCTTTTCCAGACACACAAAACCTTCAAACCTCTCATTCAACTCATCCATGGTTTTTGACTTATTCACCACCAGGTTTGTGTGGAATGGGGTTCCTCGGATCATAGCGAGTTTAAATGCTTGAAACACTGTGGAAGGGTGACATTATATCACAATGCTTTTTTTAAGGTTAATTCGAGTAAGAAAGGCTTGAAGGCGTTCGCCTTCTTGTTGTTTCATTGTGAACAGGCATAATATGTCTCTAGTTGGCCACTCGTTACCATAGTATTGACTTATGAATTTGTTGCAAAGATTCCTCAAGCTTTACACCAATCCCCTTGCCAGATGTTTAAACCAATTAAGTGCTCATCCAGTAAGGCTTGTAGGGAAGACCTTGCACATCAGAGCATCGTTCCCTGTGTTCAAAGTCATCTTTAGCTAGATATGATAAACATGCTCAACCGGATCACTTGTTCCATTAAACAAAGTGAAGGCTGGCATAGAAAATTTTCTTGGATTCGGAGTGTTCAGGATCTCATCTATGAATGGTGAATCAGAAATCCATGCCGACGTGTGCAGGGCCTCATTATCTTTCAGAAGAGCCTTCTGCTTGATATACTTTTTTCCTAAATTTCTTTGATTATGCATAATGTGACGACCCTGGTTTTTAAGCCAGCGTGTCCTGTGATGAACGGTAAGGATGATCTATTAACGGATCTAAATGCGGAAGCGAAAACAGAAAATAAGACACTAAGAAGTCAAAGTGACCTTCCATGAGGTCGTGGAACTCAACAAGAACTGATGCGGAAGCAAAAGATCAAAAATATGACAAATAAGCCCCCAGGGACAAAATAGTCATTTTTAAAAACTATAGATTCTGGTGCCACCGAGAACATCACTGGAAAGATAATGAAAAACTAATCAAGATGGATTCAAGAATTGTAACAACACGGATTTCTCAACTCGGTGCATTAGTGATGAACCGGAAGTTAACCCGATAACGAACCCGAAATGCAGAAGCGAAAGAAGCCAAATGACCTCAAGAGATATACGTCATCCCTAAGACCCCAAAATGACTCTCCATGAAGCCACGGAACTCAAATGAGCCAAACAAATGAAGCAAGAATGCCTAACCCGAAAAGAGATGAACTAAGGGCAAAATGGTCATTTCTCACGGAAAAGGGTGCCACCGTGCACACCATTGGAAAGACAACAAAAAATGAACAAAATTAGACTCAAGAATCCCCTGATTCTAAGTCCGGGCAGAAAAGATATGAAATTCCAACACCCGATTCGAAAGTTACGAAGCAATGACTTAACATTTTCTAATATTTTCATAATAAACTTTGAAAACAAAAGTGCATAGAAAACGAGATACATGTCATTGGCCTCCGGCCTCATCTCATACATGTTAAATACATTGAAAAGAGTACACTTACGTACACTTTACATATACGAATCAACGAAAACAAGTTTAAACAAATAGGGCTACAAAGAGGCATCTTATGCTAACACTTGCATAAAATAAAAACATAGAAACTGTAAGCCATCCAAGGAGCAATGGAATCTTCAAATCCAGAGTCCTGTACCTGAAATACGCCCCAGTATCGTAGGGGTGAGTAACATAAAGCTACTCGTAGGAGATGAGCATGCATCGACCTAGCTTTTTACAATTTTATCACCTTATGGTGAAATATGTTAAAGGGGCTCATGCCACCTAACGTCTATGTCAAGATGAGACCCAAGGAGCATCCTAAGCTACTTAGTTCATTTCTATCATAATCACATTGTTCATGCAATTCAAACACCATGGAAACATGTTATACACGGCAACAAGATATAGATTCTCAAAGTCTTCAACGTGAAATCCAAAATACGAAAACAACAAGTGTGGGTCACGCCACCTAACGTCTATGTTCAAAATAAATCTATAAGGTCATTCCTAAACTACATTTGAACATCAAAACACAAATTATGATATCGATGCAATTTAACCAACAATGGAACTTCCAATACAACGCATGAAGCGTGCTTTCACAAAGCTACATCTTAAGCTCAAAATAGGAAATCAAATAGGGAACAACAAGTTACGATATCATCTAGTTATCAACTTGAAATGAAATACAAAATCAAACAAAGTGGATACTCGGACGTCACGTCGGATCAGACCGACAACACAGTTACTTTAGGGTTACTAGCCCATGGGTAACCTCCCTATGTGCGCACTAGACTGTATAGACGGACAATTCCCCGTACTAGAGCCAAGTCCTAGCCGTAGCCAAACAACGACATCCCCAAGTTTCCAAAATCAACAAATTGTGCAACGACGTATATATATCAACATGTATATACAAGATATCAACTATTTATCAAGCACAATCCAAATTTTGGAAACTTATACAATACATGCTCAAAATTCACAAGTACTATGGCATGTAAGATATCAAATACAAAGTGTGCAATTCCTTACACATAGCAATAATATATTCAATAAGGAAAAACATATTGTTATGAATATAAAAGTAACAACAATGTTATCCAATACTCAAAAGTAATCAAGTGAACATACATCAAATCCAAATCCATGATTTAAATATAGAAACAACTTCCAAAATGCAATTAAATCCATGGAGTAATAAAGTAGAATTTAATTAAACATAAATAGTTAAATTCTCTAAATTCCAAGTTAATTCAAATAACCTCAATCTAATATATATTGAAAGACATGTCATGGTCATCATATATATAACATCAAATGACAAGTTAAGTGGTTAAAACACTGAAACAAAATTAATCAAGCTAATTAATTAATTTCCTCTAAATTTTTCAACAATACCAAATGCCCTCAATTTAATATTTGTTAGAGAACATGCCAAGGCCTATTTAAATACCATATTACAACTTGATTTAATACTTGATACAACCATGTGAATTAAACTTTCACTAAAGATAAATATTAAATAAAAGTTATAATTCTTAATCAAATAATCCAAATTTTATATATGTTAACCAACATATCTAAGCATAATTTCCTAGCATGTTACAATTCAAATCAAAGTTAGACATCATCGTAAATTTTAAATCTTATACAAAGAAATAAAAATTACTAACTTTCTAGATTTGATACAAGGCATACATATATGTTGTATAATCATAGCAAACATACAACACAACACACAATTAATCCTAAAACATTCCCTACCTCAATTGGAATGAAAATCCCAATTACCACCGAAATGAAATCGCCCCAAATTTTCGGTCCGCAAAACAGATTTTTCAGCTTGCTACCTTCAACTTGTAAAATTCATAAAAAATTCAATTCTAACCAAAATTGAATGAATCCAAAGCCCAATGAATGCTGAAACACTGTATTTGATAATATCAATTTAGTTTAAAAAAAGTATTTTTTCAATTGAAACAGTTTTGAACCATAATTTTGAAACAAATTCTGTCCAGAAAACACATTTTCAGCCCGTAGCTTCCAAATTTGAAAATTCATGAAAAATTCATTTGACATCCAAATTGGGCAAACCTAATTTATTTTGGAAGTAAACATATGAGAGTGTAAAACTGAAAATTTAAGCCATGATCCAATGTCAAAAGGTTAGTGAAATAAATCATCTAAAAGTATGTTTTCCAGCTGCAATAAAAACATGGACAGCAAATAGTTTCGGATTTTTAAAAAAATTTATAAATGCTCTAAAATTGTGAAAAAAATTCTGAGTAGTGTAAAACCGATGGGGGAAGCTCCAGTAAAAATTTTAAGGCAATTGAAGCACCACAGATCCATATAAAAAATTCATTTCCAGACCAAAAAGGAAAAGCTTTAAATTTCCTGCAACTAGCTTGCAACTTCAAAAATTCATAACTAATTCATTTTATATTCAAATTACATGAAACCAAAACTAAATGAAAGCTAATTGAGTATATTTTCATATTCTATATTTAATTTAATAAGATTAATTTCAAGTTAAAACAGTTTAAGGGAAAATACAAGTCCTTCTCTTCCATGCGTATAAAACACTCAATAATGACATAAAATACTTCAAAATAATAGATCAATACCTCACTAGAGAATTGAATCTCTAGATACCAAAGTAAAACTAGGAGTTAGGCTAGATCCTTCAAGGGTTTTGAAGAGGAGAGTGGGAGGAGCCTAAACTATTCCAAGTTCAAAGTTCTAAGGTGAGTGAAAGGTCACCAAAAATGAAGTCAAAGCTACTAGTCAAGCTTTTCTCCAATGGTGGCTTCCTTAGGGTTCTTAAGAGGAAAGTGATGAATGATTTAAAATGTGTAAACCCTAAGCTAAATTGGTGGGCTTCTCCACTCACTTGGTGCTCTTGCACTACCTCTCACACACACACTAATGCAAGACTAAAGGTGAGTCCTACACTTGTCATGAATCCAAGTAAGCTTCCAAGATTAAATATTAACCCTACACTTGTCAACCATCCATGCCAATAAGTGCACCAATCCTATGACAACAAGTGGGTGAGTCTCCACCCTCCATGTTTCATGAGCTTAAGCCTCCAAATGGTTCCACCACAAAATCAACAAGTGGCACCATAGGAATGTAACACTTGTCACATTTTTCGAAAATTGCAAAAAGGTCCTTTTTGAAAATATCTTCCAACTTAATTTGCAAAATGGTCCCTAAGAAAAAAATAATTACTTTACTTAATTACCCAAAAACTCCTCAAGTTATGGATAATTACAAAAAGTCTTGTTTTCATGGCTTTTACAAAGAAAGTAAGCATTTAATATGCATTTCTACCAAAGTAAAAATGTAGATGTCATGGAATTTAAATATCATGGACGTATGCCAAGCCAGAATCAAATCCGAACACAAAAAGTGAGGTTAAGTAAGGAAAAATGAAAAACGTCTAAAGGACGAAAAAGGGAAAACACGAAAAAATGAATAGTGTCAAAAAAACAAAAAATGTGGAAATGACTCGGTCCTAAAATGAAGTTATCAATGTAAAGGCAAGAGTCTCAGAAACCATTTCCGTACACTCGAGACAACACTAAGAGGCGGGAAATCGAACCCGAAAGGGAAAAGACAATGAAAAAAATTTATCTGCAAAATTTGAAGAAAGGGAAAGAAATGAAAATGACCGGGTCATTACAACCTTCTCACCTTTAAGGGATTTCGTCCCCGAAATCCAGCCCTAAGAAACTAAAGGTGAAACCAGGATAACTACGGAGTACATCTCCGAGTACCCCACACAACGTGCTACAAAAGCAATCCCAAAGCTGAAAGACAACATACAGACCAATGTCATTCGCACCCACGTGCTTATGATAGGACAACCTCTCAAAAGGAAATTGACCAAACGGTCACACGATTAGTCAAAAGTCACACACAAAGAACCCAAGGTTGGACAAAGGAATGGAAGACAACAACTATAAGCATTCCTCCTGATGAACCATTATACCGATCCAAAAACAACCACCAAAAGAACTCCAAGATAACCACGTATCAAATCAGGGTACACAACAAAGACAATGTGGCAGTACGAATAGCGACCATAACCCGCCCACACTTACTCGTCAGTAAGGTAGCATGACGGTACTAGGTACTAATTCATGACCTGCCTCCCACTAGGTCTACCCATGAAACCTCTCGATACAAATGACATTAATGTCGGGAAAAGATCATCACCAAATGCACTATGGAAACCAGGCATCATGTGAGAGTTGGGGTAGCTAATCCCAAAACTCTGACAACAGTGTCATAGGCACCGCTACGCTTAAGGTCTTAAATCCTCAATACAATAAAACCAACAACTCCAATGTCTCAAAACACTCCTATTAACAACATCAATCAAAAATCTAAAGCCTGCCAGATAAATCAACACCACCATAAATCAAAACGAACCTCAATACAAGACATTTCATCGAAAGTCTTACATATCTCCCTGAAACAGATCAACTACAAAACTACACCGAAATCAAACATCAGATTCACATCCCTATCATGGATAACTAAGTCCTCGAAAAACAAGTCCACCACGTGGCATACACATCAAAATTCTGACATCCATGGTCATAAAAAAAAGAGTCTCTCAAAACCGTGCTAGGCAATACCAGGCTAAATCAAAGTTCCTCAATTTTATTCCATAAACAATCACTGGAATTACAATTCCTCAAAACGATGCCTAGCCATAACTAGGACGAGAAAAATTCACAAACAAGCCGAATCCAACCGCGATCCTTCAAAACCTCTCCTAAGGGTCAACCACATATAGGTCTCCAAAATCAAAACAAGTCTCCAAAAGACATCCTCAAAAGAGCATCGAGCTCCCCTCACGAATCAAAAAGATCCTCAATAATATGGACACAAGTCCTCGTAAAATGATCTCACACAAATCAACTCACCCTGAGCACCATAACTCCATCAACAAACATGGTAAAACTCCCCAAGGGAAGACACGAAAGAAGGAAAACCACTAGTCCTAAGAAGGACAACACCATGACTCCAACTCTGAAATAAAAGACAACAAGGTTAAAGATTTCACCCCCTACTTGGAAGTAAGTCGACAAAAATCTATCAAATCCTCACTAAGGACTCAAGACAACAACGATGATCCCATGGACCAACCAACCCCAAAACAGTGCACAACGCAATGGAAGGAAGAGACTTACTCCTTGTGAAGTCCCTAACACGAACCAGCACAAAATCATTGTGGAAACCAGCATACAGACTATGTGCGACCAAGGGAAACGAATGGGAAAACCAAACCTGAAAGTCATGCATATGACAAGGAATGCAACTACCAGAAAGAAAATCTACTTACATAGATGAAAATCAAAAGCACAGCACGTCTCCACATAAACACAAAAGCATGTCATTAAAGCGCAGTAACAACATGGCATCTCGAAGTATATAAGAAAGGCATGCTACTGCCACACAACAAAAAGGCAAATGTAGATAGACCTCCATCTACTCATGCATCACAATATCATAAATCATACTACTAACATGGTAGTAAAGGAAACTGCAGAAAATAAAAGTGATGCAACAATGAATCCTATGGACATCGTATCCTAGAGTGCCTAGGTAAAAAGGAAGGACCAGTCCTAGCCATACACTGACTCCAAAAACCAATGCAACAACAACCTGTCTCAAAACAAACTTGAGCCCTTACCACAATGGTAAGACTCCTACAATCCATCTCTAAATCTAAGGGTGACACTACAAGTGACACTAACAATGCAAAGCTCTCTCTACCCGAAGCATCTATTAATCGACTTAACCCCAAAAGCGTCATCGCGCAAGGAGAACTCAAGGAAAATGGCAACTATAGCCATACCAACAACAACCAAATCAATCATCACGAATGATCTCCAAAACAACCATCATCATCATCGATCAAAAGGACAACGCCTATCAAAACAAAAACTAACCCTGATTCCATCTGAACTACACTTGTAGCTAGCCAGTACGGTAGCATGGTTATACATCAACCTTCGCAATAGCACGAATCATTGTAAAATAGGGCTATTGGTCGGGTAAGTCGAACCACTGGGACTGTGCTAATCTATGGCAACCTAAGTGTCTAGAGTCATTTTAGAGTGATAAGGGGTGTTCATAAAGGGTTTGTTTTGTTTTTCACTAAACTACAAATTCAGAATGCATAAAACAATAAATTGAAGGAGATTAAAAGAGAAGATTTAGAGAAGGAAGTCTAGGGAAGTGAATCCACTCCAAACCTCTACACAAGCTAATTATGTGATTGATTTGGGGAATTAATGTAGAAATGACCTTGATGAATAGCAATTCATGACTACTAAAACATCTTCAAGAAATTCAATTAATTAAAATGTAAGAACGACCTATCAAAACTCCACATGCTTAAATTACCTAAACTATGGTGCAATCCTCAACATGCTCACTAAGCTAGAGATTGTCAAACAAGTAATCAATTAATGAGAGCACATGATAACAAGTCACAAGGTTAATCCATCAAAAGAAATTCTTAAGCAATGAATTAACAAGCCACTCAAAATCATGCCATTAAAACCATTCCATAGTCTTAGTTCCATTGTCACTATGAAACTACAAGCCATACAACCATGAGATTAAATCATCTAAGACAAGAGTATTTAATGCAACATGATCTTTAGAACATTAAAACATCCATTACATTATGTAACATGCTCTAGATTATGGAACTAGTCAAATACACATTTCATTCCCCAAAATAAATCAAAAACTAGACATGCTTACAAGGAGGAGTTTCATCACCTCCCTAGATGGAGGTTTAGTTATCCATGGATACAAAAATGGAAAAAGAAGAAGAAGACTCCATTGTTGCCTTCAAGAACTCCAAGAACTCTCCTTCTCTTGCTCCTCTTTCTCTCTCCACGAATCTAGCAAAAAAAATGTAGATACATAATGAATGTGTGGCCTCCCTTGCTTTATCTCCTCCAACAAAGCTCTCTCTCCTCCAAAAACATCCCCAACCACCTCATAAAGAAGTAAGTAGAAATGAGGAAACCAATGCACAAGTGGCTGCCAAAATGAGGATTCCCGAAGGCAATTCTGCCTGAATTTCGAGCACTCGAAATTGGAGCAGATTGCTCCATGCTTGCTTTGCTTCGCCCGGACCTACTTTGGTAAAACAGCCATAACTTTGTACTCCGAACTCCAAATGATGAACCGTTTAAATATTTGGAAATTTAATTCAGAGCTCTAAAAACTTTATGTTTTGGTGGAAGTCCAATTCTCAATTCTGGTTGGTCAAAATTGAAGAACAAAGCAGAACTTCATTGCTGCCAGGCAGTTCTGAGTACCTATGATAAGAAGATCATAACTCTCTGGTCCGAACTCCGAATGATGAACCACTTGAAGATTTGGAAAGCGGATTTAGAGCTCTAAATATGTCATGTTATGATGGAAGCCCAGTTCTCAAGTTTTCAAGGTCAAAATGGCGAGCAAAGTTCAGGTTCCACTGCTCCCAGAAATTCAGCATTGTGACCTTTGATGTTCAAAACTCCACAAAGCATCCTTCTTGCTTCTTTTTGGCCAATGAACCTCAAAATATGCAAAAACATACAATTGGAGATAATCTATATAAAATACACAAATAAAGAACTTAACTAATGCAATTTAGGGCGCTTGAATATACAATATTCGGCGCTTATCACATGGCAGTGCCATGTACCCGCCCACGAAAATTGCAATCTCAAAGGAACCTTCCAAAACAACCAAGGGTCCCAAAAGGTCCAAAACATAACCATGGCCTAAAATCAACAAATCCAGTACTACGGTTGTGCCTAATGGCTCACCCCACGAGAGCCTAAACAAAAGGTGTCTCTCCACCTACCTCAAAACCAACTCTAGGTCAACAACAACCTAAACTACAATACAACCGTGACTACAATCACCATCAACCTCAACTCGAGCCTCAATGACCAATCTCGTGTCATGCCAAATATGCAACACAGTTATGCATATACAAATCTGATCTAGAATACATCATATGTCATGCTCTTTACATAATAAGTAAATCATGCTAAACAAACGGCATACCACATGTAGCACGTAAGCACATAAACATGTTATCAAACCAAAATATATTATCATGAAGCATATAAAAACATAAAGTATGGCAACATAAGCATGATATGCACCCAAAACCCGTCGTCCAAGGTATTAAAACCTAGGAGCTCTGATACCACCAGTAACGTCACGGATTTCTCAACCCGGTGCATTAGTGATTAACCGGAAGTTGATCCGATAACGAACCCGAAATGCGGAAGCGAAAGAAGCCAAATGACCTCAAGAGATGTACGTCATCCCTATGACCCCAAAATGACTCTCCATGAAGCCACGGAACTCAAATGAGCCAAACAAATGAAGCAAGAATGCCTAACCCGAAAAGAGATGAACTAAGGGCAAAATAGTCATTTCTCACTGAAAAGGGTGCCACCGTGCACACCATTGGAAGGACAACAAAAAATGAAGAAAATTAGACTCAAGAATCCTTTGATTCTGAGTCTGGGCAGAAAAGATATGAAATTCCAACACCCGATGCGAAAGTTATGAAGCAATGACTTAACATTTTCTAATATTTTCATAATAAACTTTGAAAACAAAAGTGCATAGAAAATGAGATACATGTCATTGGCCTCCGGCCTCATCTCATACATGTTAAATATATTGAAAAGAGTGCACCTACGTACACTTTACATATACGAATCAACGAATACAAGTTTAAACAAATAGGGCTACAAAGAGACATCTTATGCTAACACTTGCATAAAATAAAAATATAGAAACTGTAAGCCATCCAAGGAGCAATGGAATCTTCAAATCTTGAGTCCTGTACCTAAAATATACCCCAGCATCGTAGGGGTGAGTAACATAAAGCTACTCGTAGGAGATGAGCATGCATCGACCTAGCTTTTTATAATTTTATCACCTTATGGTGAAACATGTTAAAGGGGCTCATGCCACCTAACGTCTATGTCAAGATGAGACCCAGGGAGCATCCTAAGCTATCTAGATCATTTCTATCATAATCACATTGTTCATGCAATTCAAACACCATGGAAACATGTTATACAAGGCAACATGATATAGATTCTCAAAGTTTTCAACTTGAAATCCAAAATACGAAAACAACAAGTGTGGGTCATGGCACCTAACGTCTATGTTCAAAATAAATCTATAAGGTCATTCCAAAACTACATTTGAACATCAAAACACAAATTATGATATCGATGCAATTTAACCAACAATGGAACTTCCAATACAACGCATGAAACGTGCTTTCACAAAGCTACATCTTAAGCTCAAAATAGGAAATCAAATAAGGAACAACAAGTTACGATATCATCTAGTTATCAACTTGAAATGAAATACAAAATCAAACAAAGTGGATACTAGGACGTCACGCCGGATCAGATCGACAACATAGTTACTTTAGGGTTACTAGCCCATGGGTAACCTCCCTATGTGCGCACTAGACTGTATAGAGGGACAATTCCCTGTACTAGAACTAAGTCATAGCCGTAGCCAAGCAACGACATCCCCAAGTTTCCAAAATCAACAAATTGTGCAACAATGTATATATATCAACATGTATATACAAGATATCAACTATTTATCAAGCACAATCCAAATTTTGGAACCTTATACAATACATGCTCAAAATTCACAAGTACTATGGCATGTAAGATGTCAAATACAAAGTGCGCAATTCCTTAAACATAGCAACAATATATTCAATAAGGAAAAACATATTATCATGAATATAAAAGTAACAACTATGTTATCCAATGCTCAAAAGTAATCAAGTGGACACACATCAAATCCAAATCCATGATTTAAATGTAGAAACAACTTCCAAAATGCAATTAAATCCGTGGAGTAATAAAGTAGATATTAATTAAACATAAATAGTTAAATTCTCTAAATTCCAAGTTAATCCAAATGACCTCAATTTAATATATATTGAAAGACATGTCATGGTCATCATATATATAACATCAAATGACAAGTTAAGTGATTAAAACACTTGAAACAAAATTAATCAAGCTAATTAATTAATTTCCTCTAGATTTTTAAACAATTCCAAATGCCCTCAATTTAATCTTTGTTAGAGAACATGCCAAGGCCTATTTAAATACCATATTACAACTTGATTTAATGCTTGATACAACCATGTGAATTAAACTTTCACTAAAGATAAATATTAAATAAAAGTTATAATTCTTAATCAAATGATCCAAATTTAATATATGTTAACCAACATATATAAGCATAATTTCCTAGCATGTTACAATTCAAATCAAAGTTATCCATCATCATAAATTTTAAATCTTATACAAAGAAATAAAAATTACTAACTTTCTAGATTTGATACAAGGCATACATATATGTTGTATAATCATGGGAAACATACAATACAATACACAATTAATCCTAAAACATTCCCTACCTCAATTGGAATGAAAATCCCAATTACCACCGAAATGAAATCGCCCCAAATTTTCGGTCCGCAAAACAGATTTTTCAGCTTGCTACCTTCAACTTGTAAAATTCATAAAAAATTCAATTCTACCCGAATTGAATGAATCCAAAGCCCAATTAAAGCTTAAACACTGTAATTTCATAATATCAATTTAGTTTAACAAAAAAAAATTTCCAATTGAAACAATTTTGAACCACAACTTTGAAACAAATTCCGCCCAGAAAACACATTTTCAGCCTGTAGCTTCCAACTTTGAAAATTCATAAAAAATTCATTTGACATCCAAATTGGGTAAACCTAATTTATTTTGGAAGTAAACATATAAGAGTGTAAAACTGGAAATTTTAGCCATGATCCAATGTCAAAAGGTTAGTGAAATAAATCATCTAAAAGTATGTTTTCTAGCTGTAATAAAAACATGGATAACAGATAGTTTTGGATTTTTAAAAAAATTTAGAAATGCTCTAAAATTGTGAAAAAATTTTGAGTAGTGTAAAACCCATGGGGAAAGTTTCAGTAAAAATTTCAAGGCAATAAGTAACACAGATCCATATAAAAAATTCATTTCTGTACCAAAAAGAAAAGCTTCAAATTTCCAGCAACTAGCTTGCAACTTCAAAAATTCATAACTAATTCATTTTAAATTCAAATTACATGAAACCAAAACTAACGGAAAGCTAATTGAGTATATTTTCATATTCTATATTTAATTTAACAAGATTAATTTCAAGTTAAAACAGTTTAAGGGCAAAATACAAGTCCTTCTCTTTCATGCGTATAAAACACTTAATAATGACATAAAAATATTTTAAAATAATAGGTCAATACCTTACTAGAGAATTGAATCTATAGATACCAAAGTAAAACTAGGAGTTAGGCTAGATCGTTCAAGTGTTTTGAAGAGGAGAGTGGGAGGAGCCTAAAGTATTCTAAGTTCAAAGTTCTAAGGTGAGTGAAAGGGCACCAAAAATGAAGTCAAAGCTACTAGTCAAGCTTTTCTCCAATGGTGGCTTCCTTTGGGTTCTTGAGAGGAAGGTGATGAATGAATTAAAATGTGTAAACCCTAAGCTAAATTGGTGGGCTTCTCCACTCACTAGGTGCTCTTGCACTATCTTTCACACACACACTAATGCAAGACTAAAGGTGAGTCCTACACTTGTTATGAATCCAAGTAAGCTTCCAAGATTAAATATTAACCCTACACTTGTCAACCATCCATGCCAATAAGTGCACCAATCCTAGGACAACAAGTGGGTGAATCTCCACCCTCCATGTGTCAAGAGATTAAGCCTCCAAGTAGTTCCACCACAAAATCAATAAGTGGCACCATAGGAATGTGACACTTGTCACATTTTTCGAAAATTGCAAAAAGGTCCTTTTTGAAAATATCTTCCAATTTAATTTGCAAAATGGTCCCTAAGAAAAAAATAATTACTTTACTTAACTACCCAAAAACCTCTCAAGTTATGGATAATTACAAAAAGTCTTGTTTTCATGAATTTTACAAAGAAAGTAAGCATCTAATATGCATTTCTACCAAAGTAAAAATGTAGATGTCATGGAATTTAAATATCATGGATGTATGCCAAGCCAGAATCAAATCCGAGCACAAAAAGTGAGGTTAAGTAAGGAAAAATGAAAAATGACTAAAGGACGAAAAAGGGAAAAGACGAAAAAATGAATAGTGTCAAAAAAAAATGTGGAAATGACTCGGTCCTCAAAGGAAGTTGTCAATCCAAAGGAAAGAGTCTCAGAAACCATTTCCGAGCACTTGAGACAACATTAAGAGGCGGGAAATCGAACCCGAAAAGGAAAAGACAACGAAAAAAATTTATCCGCAAAATTTGAAGAAAGGGAAAGAAATGAAATGAAAATGACTGGGTCATTACAACCTTCCCACCTTTAAGGGATTTCGTCCCCGAAATCTAGCCCTAAGAAACTACAGGTGAAACCAGGATAACTACGGAGTACATCTCCGAGTACCCCACACAACGTGCTACAAAACCAATCCCAAAGCTGAAAGACAACGTACAAACCAATGTCATTCGCACCCACATGCTTACGACAGGACAACCTCTCAAAAGGAAAT
Source organism: Cornus florida (assembly GCF_030987335.1). Taxonomy (NCBI): domain Eukaryota; kingdom Viridiplantae; phylum Streptophyta; class Magnoliopsida; order Cornales; family Cornaceae; genus Cornus; species Cornus florida. The sequence goes on from NW_026775577.1 coordinate 73,342,289, forward strand.
TGACCACACGGTCACACGATTAGTCAAAAGTCACACACAAAGAACCCAAGGTTGGACAAAGGAACGGAAGACAACAACCATAAGCATTCCTCCTGATGAACCATCATACCGATCCAAAAACAACCACCAAAAGAACTCCAAGATAACCACGTATCAAATCAGGGTGCACAACAATGACAATGTGTTAGTACGAATAGCGACCATAACCCGCCCACACTTACTCGTCAGTAAGGTATCATGACAGTACTGGATAATAATTTATGACCTGCCTCTCGCTAGGTCTACCCATGAAACTTCTCAATACAAATGACATTAATGTCGGGAAAAGATCATCACCAAATGCACTACGGAAACCAGGCATCGTGTGAGAGTTGGGGTAGCTAATCCCGAAACTCTGACAACAATGTCATAGGCACCGTTACGCTTAAGGTATTAAATCCTCAATACAACAAACCAACAACTCCAATGTCTCAAAACACTCCTATTAACAACTTCAATCAAAAATCCAAAGCCTGCCAGATAAATCAACACCACCATAAATCAAAACGAACCTAAATACAAGACATTTCATCGAAAGTCCCACATATCTCCCTGAAATAGATCAACTACAAAACTACACCGAAATCAAACATCAGATCCACATCCCTATCATGGACGACTAAGTCCTCAAAAAACAAGTCCACCACATGGCATACACATCAAAATTCTGACATCCATGGTTATAAAAAAAAGTGTCTCTCAAAACCGTGCTCGGCAATATCAAGCTAAATCAAAATTCCTCAATTTCATTCCATAAACAATCACTGGATTTACAATTCCTCAAAACGATGCCTAGCCATAACTAGGACGAGAAAAATTCACAAACAAGCCGAATCCAACCGCGATCCTTCAAAACCTCTCCTAAGGGTCCACCACATCTAGGTCTCCAAAATCGAAACAAGTCTCCAAAAGACATCCTCAAAAGAGCATCGAACTCCCCTCACGAATCAAAAAGATCCGCAATAATATGGACACAAGTCCTCGTAAATGATCTCACACAAATCAACTCACCCTGAGCACCATAACTCCGTCAACAAACACGGTAAAAACTCCCCAAGGGAAGACACGAAAGAAGGAAAACCACTAGTCCTAAGAAGGACAACAGCATGACTCCAACTCGGAAACAAAAGACAACAAGGTCAAAGATTTCACCCCCTACTTGGAAGTAAGTCGACAAAAATCTATCAAATCCTCACCAAGGACTCAAGACAACAACGATAATCCTCATGGACCAACCAACCCCAAAACAGTGCACAACGCAACGGAGGGAAGAGACTTACTCCTTGTGAAGTCCCTAACACGAACCAGCACAAAACCATTGTGGAAACCCGCATACAGACTACGTTCGACCAAGGGAAACGAATGGGAAAACCAAACCGGAAAGTCATGCATATGACAAGGAATGCAACTACAAGAAAGAAAATCTACTTACATAGATGAAATTCAAAAGCATAGCACGTCTCCACATAAACACAAAAGCATGTCAGTAAAGCGCAGTAACAACATGGCATCTCGAAGCATATAAGAAAGGCATGCTATTGCCACACAACAAAAAAGCAAACGTGGATAGACCTCCACCTACTCATGCATCACAAAATCATAAATCATACTACTAACATGGTAGTAAATGAAACTGCAGAAAACAAAAGTGATGTAACAATGAATCCTATGGACATCGTGTCCTAGAGTGCCTAGGTAAAAAGGAAGGACCAGTCCTAGCCATACACTGACTCCAAAAACCAATGCAACAACAACCTGTCTCAAAACAAACGTGAGCCCTTACCACAATGGTAAGACTCCTACAATCCATCTCTAAATCTAAGGATGATACTACAAGTGACACTAACAATGCAATGCTCTCTCTACCCGAAGCATCTATTAATCGACTTAACCCCAAAAGCGTCATCGCGCAATGAGAACTCAAAGAAAATGGCAACTATAGCCATACCAACAACAACTAAATCAATCACCACGAATGATCTCCAAAACAACCATCATCATCATCAATCAAAAGGACAACGCCTATCAAAACAAAAACTAACCCTGATTCCATCTGAACTACACTTGTAGCTAGCTAGTACGGTAGCATGACAGTGCCATGCACCAGCCCACGAAAATTGCAATCTCAAAGGAACCTTCCAAAATAACCAAGGGTCCCAAATGGTCCAAAACCTAACCATGGCCTAAAATCAACAAATCCAGTACTACGGTTGTGCCTAATGGCTCACCCCACGAGAGCCTAAACAAATGGTGTCTCTCCACCTACCTCAAAACCAACTCTAGGTCAACAACAACCTAAACTACAATACAACCGTGACTACAATCACCTTCAACCTTAACTCGAGCCTCAATGACCAATCTCGTGTCATGCCAAATATGTAACACAGTTATGCATATACAAATCTGATCTAGAATACATCATATGTCATGCTTTTTACATAATAATTAAGTCATGCTAAACAAACGGCATACCACGTGTAGCACTTAAGCACATAAACATGTTATCAAACCAAAACATATTATCATGAAGCATATAAACACATAGAGTATGGCAACATAAGCATGATATGCACCAAAAACCCGTCGCCCAAGGTATTGAAACCTAGGAGCTCTGATACCACCTGTAATGACACAGATTTCTCAACCCGGTGCATTAGTGATGAACCGGAAGTTGACTCGATAACGAACCTGAAATGCGGAAGCGAAAGAAGCCAAATGACCTCAAGAGATGTACGTCATCCCTAAGACCCCAAAATGACTCTCCATGAAGCCACGGAACTCAAATGAGCCAAACAAATGAAGCAAGAATGCTTAACTCGAAAAGAGATGAACTAAGGGCAGAATGGTCATTTCTCACTGAAAAGGGTGCCACCGTGCACACCATTGGAAGGACAACAAAAAATGAACAAAATTAGACTCAAGAATCCTTTGATTCTGAGTCCGGGCAGAAAAGATATGAAATTCCAACACCTGATGCGAAAGTTATGAGCATGCATCGACCTAGCTTTTTACAATTTTATCACCTTATGGTGAAACATGTTAAAGGGGCTCATGCCACCTAACGTCTATATCAAGAAGAGACCCAGGGAGCATCCTAAGTTACCTAGATCATTTCTATCATAATCACATTGTTCATGCAATTCAAACAGCATGGAAACATGTTATACAAGGCAACAAGATATAGATTCTCAAAGTCTTCAACTTGAAATTCAAAATATGAAAACAACAAGTGTGGGTCATGTCACCTAACGTCTATGTTCAAATTAAATCTATAAGGTTATTCCTAAACTACATTCGAACATCAAAACACAAATTATGATATCGATGCAATTTAACCAACAATGGAACTTCCAATACAACGCATGAAGCGTGCTTTCACAAAGCTACATCTTAAGCTCAAAATAGGAAATAAAATAAGGAACAACAAGTTACGATATCATCTAGTTATCAACTTGAAATGAAATACAAAATCAAACAAAGTGGATACTCAGACATCACGCCGAATCAGACCGACAACATAGTTACTTTAGGGTTACTAGCCCATGGGTAACCTCCCTATGTGCGCACTTAGAATATGATTCATTCGGGGAAAAATAACATAAATATGTGGCTATGATAAGTAGTCACTCATGGTTACTACATTACCTTCAAAGGATTCATGGAATCAATAGGCAAGAACAATTTATCAAAGATTTTACATGCTCAATTACCTAAACTAAAGTGTAATTTAAGACATGTTCACTAAGCTAGAAATTGTCAAACCATCAATCATATGATAAGAGCACATGAAGCTAAGAATTAAGAATAAGCCATCAAGGGAAGAACCTAAGCTATGGCCTATCAAATCTCTCAACAACATGCCATTAAAACCATTCCAAAAATCTCATCTTCATTGTCACCATGAAAATGTAAACCATACAACCATGAAAACATACATTCTAAGACAAGAAAGTAGGTCCAACATGATCATTAAATCAAAATCAATTCATTACATCAAGTAAGAGTTCTAGATTATGGAATCACCACAAAAATACATTATTTTTCCCAAACTAGAATCAAAAGTAAAGCATGCTTACAATGAGGGGTTCCATTACCTCCCTAGAGGAGGAGTTAGTTACACATGGGAGCCTTAGAATGAAGAAGAACCATGGATCCTCCTTCCATTTTCGAGCTCCCCTTTCTTGCTCCAAGAACTCTCCTTCCTTTGCTCTCTTCTCTCTCCTCTAATCTTGTAGAATGAAGCTCTCCTCTATTGTGTGGCTCATATCCCTCTTATCTACCACCCAAAAGGCCACCAACCAACATCTCCAACCACTTCATTAAAGAGGAAAGCAAAATGAAGAAACCAAGGTGCAAGTGGGCTGAAATGAGCCATTTCCGAAGGGCATTCTGCCCAAAATTCGAGCACTCTAAGCAAGGCCTCGAGCACTCGAATTTAGTGTAAAAAGCTCCATGCTTCACTTGCTCCGCCCAAACCTACTTTGGTTAAACAGCCATAACTTTGCGTTCCGAACTCCGAATGATGAACCATTTGAAGATTTAAAAAGCTAATTCAGAGCTCTAAATATTTCATGTTTTGGTGGAGATCCAAATCTCAAGGATGGTTGGTCGAAAATGAAGATCAAGGCAGAATTTCATTGCTGCCAGGCAGTTCTGTGCGCCTCTGGTAACAAGGCCATAACTCTCTGCTCCAAGCTCCGAATGACAAACTGTTTGAAGATTTGGAAAGCTGATTTAGAGCTCTAAATCTTTCATGTTATGAGGGAAGTCCAGTTCTCGAGTTTGGAAGGTCAAAATGGCGAGCAAAGTCCAGGTTCTACTGCTGCCAGAATTCAGCATTGGCACCTTTTGTTGCTCAAGATTCCACAAGGCCTTATTCTTGTTCCATTTTGGCCAATGAACCTGAAAATGCATAAAAACATAGAAATGAAGATAATCTACATAAATTAACATACAACGGACTTTACTAATGCAATTTAGGGCGCTTGAATATACAATATTCGGCGCTTATCACACCCCCAAACTTACATTTTGCTAGTCCCTTAGCAAAACTACAATGAAAAACTTAATGAAAAGACAACCATGGGCTTGCTACTACAAAAATATCATCCATGGTAAAATAAGATATATACATTGCTCAAAAATAACTTGAAATAGAAAAAGAGCTAGAGATGGGGTCATTGGGAAGACTACCTTGCATATATGAAGCATTGATATAAAAATTAGCTAAATACATTTCCACATATATGCATCAACATCAAAGTCTATATAAATAACTCAATTATCATCTCTTGAATGGAAATCAACTCTAGCTTCAGTGAAAGTGAATTGGATTCTCAACATGCGGCTTTTACTTTCTTTTCCAATTCCAAGGCACAAGTTTTCAAATCATTAAATTCCCCTTTAAATGAGGTCCCTAAGGCATGATTTTATTTACAAGACAACTTTTGTTGCTCGTTGACAATTTATTGTAACTCATAAGCGAAACATAGAATGGTTGTGCAATGCTGAAGTCCCTTAAGCTTTCTAACCAACCTATGTAGCAAGCGTTAGGCCAACAACTCCCAAACCGGATGGATTTAGGGTGTTAAGTGTAGAGACACTCCATAGGGCTTAATAGCTCAAGTTGGAAAGGCTACGAACTCCAACGAACCATGTTTATTACCAGTTTATTTTTTTGAATGACCGTGCAATGTTTAAGTCCCTTAATCTTTCTAACCAACCCCTGTAGCAAGCGTTAGGCCAACAACTCCCAAACCAGACGGTTTTAGGGTGCTAAGTGTAGAGACACTCCTAGGGCTTAATAACTCGAGTTGGAAAGGCTACGAACGTCAACTGATCATTATTTTCTTTCTTTCTAAGTTTTGTTTTTTTTTTTTTTTTTTTTTTTTTTTTTTTAAGATTCATGCCAAAAGTATTCATCCATTAGGTTCATCAAATCAGATTAACTAGGGCAAGGTCAAGGTCAATCAAGTTGCACGCCTCACAGTTAAGTCTCCAATGTGCATCTGTGCATTGTGAAGCTTAAAAGAGTGTCAAATCCAGCGATAATTTAATTGAGACATTTATACAGACTAATTTGAATCTACATGATCATTTCAACTCAAATTTTCTTTATTTTCAAAAATATCAGCTGCTTCTATACACAAAGTTTTAAACATATGCTTTCATCTCCAACAGGTTTCAAATTCCATTATCATTGCTTAGCAAAAATGTAAAACCAAAAATACATAAATGCACCCCCAAACTTGAATGTCACATTGTCCTCAATGTGAGAAGACAAGTAAATCAAAATAAGCGCAAAGAGGGTAAAAGAATAATAATACCAAGTGGAGTGACGACGACGTAGATGTTCAGCCATGTGAGTGCGCAACGGCGTCCCCCAAACTTGGACATGAAGACCTATCAAAACAGAACTAATGTACACAGGTGAAAGCATAGGTCTCTTAAGAAAAATCAAAACAGAAAGAAAAATACTAACCTGAATGTGATTGCAAGGTAAAAATCCATACAAAATACAAATTGGCACACATGAGTCATAAGTGTAAAATGGAAAACAAAATAATGCCAAAAGCCGTGCATTTAGAGAGATAAAGTTGGCTTAGGCAATTCGTCAAACACGTGGTGTGCAAGACAAAAAGGAAGAGGGCCAAAGGTTGATTAGAGATGAGAAAATCCAAAAATTTGGCCCTGCAAATGCAATACACAACTCCCAAACAATCACAAATCCTTCACACAAGCAATCCCATCCTCCATGGATCAAAAATTAAAAGAAAAAGAGGGTAGACACTTACCCAACATTGGAGAACACAAGGCCCATTATTTGTGGTTAATGGAAGATGTGGATGAGAGATTGATAGATGGGTGGGTAAGCATGCATGGGGAGTGGAAGGAAATGGATAAGCATATATGGAGAGGTGCATGCATGCATGCATGGTGGGAAATGTGGGGTGGAAGTGGTGGTGCATGCATGAATGCATTTCCTGTGTGGTGGTTTGGTTATGGAGGCATGCATGAGGTGGTGGGTTTGGATAGTTGGGTTGGAGCTTAAGGGTGCCGAGAGGTTGAGTTTGGAGGATGGTGTGCATGGTTACCGAGAGAGGTGTAGTGGATTTGGGAGAGGGTTGTGAGGTGAGGTTGATGAGTTGTGGAGAGGTTGAGCCGAGTGAGAGGGAGTTGGTTGGTTGAGGTTGTGTTTAAAAGAGAGGTGGCTTGGTTCGAGCACTCGAAGTGTGTCTTCGAGTGCTCTAAAATAGGGCAGTGGGCTCGGGTGTTTGTTGTGTGAGAACTCAAGCAATTACGAGCACTCGAAGCTTGGCTTCGAGTGCTCGAAAATATGGCAGAGAGGTGAGGGGAGCTTTGTGCATGAAATTGTAGGTTGTAGGGTGGCTTGGGGTTGGCATGGAGTGGGTTGTTAGAGAGTTGGGGTTGTGGATGGAGATGCCGAGAGGGTGGGTTGTGAGGTTGGTTGGTGCATGGTTATGCATGTGGATGCCGAGGGTGAAGGGGATAGAAGATGGTGGAGTTGCCGAGAGGAGAGGTTTACATGGGTTGGGAGATGTGTGTGATTGTAGGTGGTGTTTCGAGCACTCGGCAGGGGAGTGAGAGAGCTCGAATAGAGGGCAGTGAGCTCGGGATGTTTGGTGTGAGAAAGGTCGAGAATAAAGGAGGTGTGGTGGTTATGCATAGAGGACGTGGGAACATGGTTGATGGAGGTTGGGTTGCATGGTGGTTGGAGTTGTTTTTCGAGGTGCATACAAGTTGCATGAAAGTGCCGAGAGAGAGAGATGGTTGTGGGCAGGCATGAGGTTGAGGGAATGGTGTTGGTTGGTTGATGAAGGGAAGTTGGCCGGAGCTGGGAATGGGGTGCATGGTTTAAAGAGATAGAAGTGAGATTGGGTTTGGTGGTAGCCGAGAGTTAAAGAGTGGATGAGGAAGAGAGATGCCGAGAGGGGTTGCTTGGGGTGTTGCAGCAGGTTGGTTGAGGTGAGGGAGTGAGGCTTTGGTGGGTTGGTTTTGTTTCAAGATAGAGAGATGAAGAATGAGGGATAGAGGAAGGTGGTTGCTGCTGGGGTTGTTTTTCGACCACTCTAAGCATTGAAGTAGAGTGCTCGAAGATAGGACAGTAGGCTCGGGGTTGAGTGAGGAAAGAGTGGGGTGTAATTCGAGCACTCGACATGGGGTCTTCGAGTGCTCGAATTAGAAGTAGTAGCCGCGGAACTGAGGTAGGCAACTGCAAGCACTCGAAGCTTGGTCTTCGAGTGCTCGAAATTAGGATAGTGGTGCAAGCAAGATTGGAGGCAACAGCGAGCACTTGACAGGGAAGGTAGATTGCTCGAAATCATAGCAGTAGCCTCAGGATGTTTGGTTTCGAGCACTCAACTGGACATCTTCATTGTGGGTTGACAATGGGCACTATTGCATGCATTGGATGCATTTTCATGCATGGTGTGCTAGCATGGATGAATGATTTTTTTTCTTATGCATTGCATGAATGCATGCTATGGAATCATTAAATTGGACTACAATATTGAGATGGAAATTGTAAACCTCGCATGGCATTAGAAAGTGGCAACTTCATTCCCATGAAGGTATGCATTGTGAAAATGTGGCAACATTTTTCCATGAATGCAACCTTCCCATGCATGGAAAAAAATTTTGAAAATTTTTGCATGTCATTCCATGTAATGCATGGGAAAAGTTTTAAACTTTGCATGTGGCAACCTAAATTCAAGCTAGGCATAGAAAAATTTTGAAGCTTTGCATGGAATTCCCATGCATAGAAGAAAATTTTGAACTTTTGCATCGCAACATCATTCCAATTTTAATGTAGGGAAAATTTTTGAAGCTTTGCAAGATAATTCCAATCCAATGCATGGATGGAAAATTTTTGGAAAAATTGTCAAATTGCTCAACATTTCTAATGACTAGATGAAAAATTGTCAAACTTTGCATTTCATCTCCAATGCATGGAAAATTTTGGGGAACTATGATCCAACAATGCGTTGAAAATGAGAGGTTGTGCACATGAGTTGCATGCCAAAGATCCTATGAACTTGCTCGAAAGCGATGGAAATTTCCGGGAATGAAAATTAGAGCTGAGAAGGTCTAAGAGGCCGGTCTAAAATTGCGGAACGCAACTGAAGACCATTTCAAAAAAATCAAATTTTTGGCTTTTCTAAACCATTTCCCAGAAAATTTCAAGGCACGAGCAATTTGAGAAGGTAGGGAAGCTTGGAACATCGAAAGAATTTCTTCCCTTGCTTTGCTAAATTTAATGTCGATAGCTAGACGAACCAGGATCAGGATCCATTGGAGAGATGGATCCTTAACACTCCGTATGCAACTTGCCTCCTTCATATGGTCTCAGGCTTGGATCAATGAATGGTGAGGGATATTGATCCTTCCGAAGAGAAACAAGGTTGGCCTTAGAGGATTTGAGCATCGCTTTTAATCTCACTTCTTTTATTTTCAGATTTAAGCAAAGGTGTTGCTTGTTCGAGATTATGGAGACTCGTTGAATGTCATTGTTTTGACTAACAATGGTAGGATCATAACCTTTCATATTTGCAATCTCCAAGTCATATACCTCATTGTACTCAAATGGTTTGTTCACAGGTTGAGTATCATGGACAATGATTCTAGATTGGGCTGGAATGATTGGAAGAATTTTCAGCAACTTGTCAACATTTTCCTTACCTTTGTCCGGTGGTTCACCCTCAAAATGTTGAGGTAACTCCGGTGAAGAAATGGAAGGAGATGGATAATCCCACGATAGAGATGGATTTGGTGCTTCCCATAAAGGAGAGGAAAATGGTGATGGAATATCAAGCAAGGAGTTGACTTCCCGAATGGATTTGTCCACACCAAAATCCTCAAAATCAAAAGGGACCAAGCAAGCATGTAGGGGATCCTCCGTTGAAGGAGGTGGGATTGGATTTTGAATGTGTTCATCAGCAATAGTGATTTCAAAACACTCATTGTCATCTGAAGGAAGTTGCACAGCATTGAAGATATTGAGCTTAACATTCATATTCCCAAAAGAGATATCCATCAATCTGGATCTACAGTTAATGGAAGCATTAGCTGTAGCTAGAAAAGGACGTCCGAGAATTATGGGAATGTGTTTTCTTGGATCATGGACTGGTTCCGTATCAAGAACCACGAAGTCTACCGGGAAGTAGAATTTGTCCACTTTTATGATCACATCTTCAATAATTCCCCGTGGTCGCTTAATAGATCGATCAGCAAATTGCAACACTATCGGAGTTGGCTTTAGATCTCCCAAACCAAGTTGTAGGTAAACCGAATATGGAATCAAATTCACACTAGCTCCTAAGTCAAGGAGGGCCCTCTCGATTTTGTTGTCACCAATGACACAAGAGATTGTGGGGGCACCCGGATCCTTATACTTCGGAGGAGTGTTGTGCTGAATGATCGCACTAACATTTTCGGTTAACCTCACTTTCTTTGGTAAATGACTTCTGGAAGTGCGCTTTTGAGTGCACAAATCCTTAAGGAATTTTGCATAGGGAGGAATTTGCTTGATAGCATCCAAGAAAGGAAGATTGATCTTTACTTGCCTAAAGACCTCCCACATGTCTTGAATTTTGCAATTCTTATTCCCAAAATGTGTCGACTCTTGAAGACGTTGAGGGAACGGAGCTTTTGGCTCATAAGTAGTTTCCACATTTGGGGTGACATGCGTGGGACTTCCGTGAATGGTATTTGGACAAGAAGAACTTGGATTTGGACTTGAAGAGCTTGAATTTGGATTTTTCAACGGAGGGTTTTTCTCACTTGTGTCTCCATCAACCTTGTTGTCAACCACTCTACCACTCCGAAGGGTGGTGATAGCTTGAACTTGTTCATGAGTCGGCCCACTCGGAGGAGGGGTTTCATCAATCACATGCATTCCTCTAGGATTTTCAAATGGTTGAGCGGGAAGCTTACCCTTGTCTTTTTGAAGAAGTTGGTTCACTTGGTTAGCTATTTGTCCCATTTGATTTTCAAGCCTAGCTATGGATTGAGTATGGGAGTGAACCATTTGGAGAGTAGGTTGCAAGGATGTCAAGAGATGCTTATTGGAATCTATGATTTGCTTGTTTAATGATTCCATCATTTGCACATTTAATGATTCCATCATTTGCTTGTTTGCAGCCACTATCTCATCAATTGGATTCACAGGAGGTTGAGTGGAGACATTTGGATTGTATGGAGGTTGGTAGCTTGAAGAGGCTTGGAAAGGCCTACCTTGATATTGAGAAGAGGGCTGATTTTGAGGCCCTTGATTTTGAAGTTGGGAATTTTGTGGGGCTTGTTGCCTCCATGAAAAATTCGGATGGTCTCGCCAACTCGGATTGTAGGTGTTGGAATATGGATTGTTCCCGGGCCGTGAGAACATGGCATTAGCTTGCTCTTGGTTGGGATTGGGAAATTGCTCCGGTGTGGGGCAATCTTCCGAGAGATGAAATGGACTATTACATGAGGCACAAACCGAACTTGCCGAATTTTGAGACAATGAAGGAGGAAGATGTGGTGCCATCAATTGGTAGAATTTATGAGCTATGGCATCCACTTGAGATGATTCCTCCCTTATTGATTTTTGTTGACAAGGATTGGTGTTCTTTGGAGTGGTTGAGGTCGGAGCCCTACGAGAATTGTGTTGAAGTGAATTTTCACTCAAATTCTCAAGTAAGGTCCAAGCCTCATCCGCATTCTTGGACATGAACATCCCACCACAAGAAGAGTCAACCATAAATCTATGGGTGTCGGTCAAACCAGCATAGAAAGCTTGCACTAATTGCCATTTTGGGATTAAATGATGAGGACATTTTCGAAGAAGATCTTGTAGCCTTTCCCAAGTCTCGTGGAGTTGTTCTCCATCAACTTGAGAAAAGCTTAGAATGGAACACCTCATTTGGTTGGTTTTACTCACCAGATAGTACTTCTTAAGAAATTCTTGTTGCAATTGAGCCCAAGAAGTAATAGAGTTGGGAGCGAGGGAGTTCAACCAATATTTTGCCCTATCCTTTAGGGAGAATGGGAAAAGATGGAGATGAAGTGCATTGTCCGGAAAACCTCTCCAACCGGATGGTCGAACAGATTTCAAGGAACTCATCAAGATGCTTATATGGATCTTCATTATCAAAGCCATGAAATGATGGAAGCATTTGAATGGTACTAGACTTGATCTCATATTGAGCTGCATCGATGTTTGGCATCACTATATAAGAAGGAGAAGCATAGGTGGTAGGAATGAAATGATCTCTAAGAGTCATTGGTTCTACATTAGGAATTTCAGCCCTTTCATTCCCCGGATTTCCTACGTTATCCCCCATTATATTGAATTCAGTTTCAAGGTCCCTTGTAAGAGTGGGTTCCCTAAGGTTCCGTCTAAGAGTTCTTTCAAGAGAATTGATATCAATAGGCGAATCGATTGTGGGTAGAGAGAGTGACCTACGACCGAACATCAACAGCACAGCATATAATCAACAAAGCAATTCATTATCCACAACTCCACATACGATGTTCCCTTTCTCCTCAATTATCAAGACAGAAAATAAATGGCCACGACAAGGACTGATGCTTATACACAGAATTAAAACAATAATATAGCCTCAACAAGGGCTTGCAAATAAATTAACTACTTCTAAACTTAACACATGCACAATATCTTACAATGTGAAACTAAAAGGTCAAGAAACTTACCTGGGGTCCTCTAGACTTACGCTTTGCTAGCGTTCCCACGGCGAGATTCGAGTCCCTAGGATCTCACTTACAACACTTAAAACATTGAGATGGTCAAAACACACAAGAAATATTCACAAGACACAATATTCACAATCAAACTAAAATTAACCCTACAACTTTGGTCGCTAAACCGTTTGCAGTCCCCGGCAACGGCGCCAAAAATTGATCGGTTGGTCAATTAAACATCAACCTTTGCGATAGCACGAATCATTGTAAAATAGGGCTATTGGTCGGGTAAGTCGAACCACTGGGACTGCGCTAGTTTAAGGCAACCTAAGCGTCTAGAATCGTTTTAGAATGATAAGGGGGAATAGGGTGTTTGCTTGGTTTGTCACTAAAGCTATGAAATTAAGATGCATAAAATAGAACTTGCAAGAATTTAAAAGAGAAAAAATGTCGGTAAAAGAGACTAGGGAAGTAACTTCACCACCGACAATATAAACATGCTAGAATATGATTCATTCGGGGAAAAACAACATAAATATGTGGCTATGATAAGTAGTTACTCATGGTTACTACATTACCTTCAAAGGATTCATGGAATCAATAGGCAAGAACAATTTATCAAAGATTTTACATGCTCAATTACCTAAACTAAAGTGTAATTTAAGACATGTTCACTAAGCTAGAAATTGTCAAACCATCAATCACATGATAAGAGCACATGAAGCTAAGAATTAAGAATAAGCCATCAAGGGAAGAACCTAAGCTATGGCCTATCAAATCTCTCAACAACATGCCATTAAAACCATTCCAAAAATCTCATCTTCATTGTCACCATAAAAATGTAAACCATACAACCATGAAAACATACATTCTAAGACAAGAAAGTAGGTCCAACATGATCATTAAATCAAAATCAATTCATTACATCAAGTAAGAGTTCTAGATTATGAAATCACCACAAAAATACATTATTTTTCCCAAACTAGAATCAAAAGTAAAGCATGCTTACAATGAGGGGTTCCATTACCTCCCTAGAGGAGGAGTTAGTTACACATGGGAGCCTTAGAATGAAGAAGAACCATGGATCCTCCTTCCATTTTCGAGCTCCCCTTTCTTGCTCCAAGAACTCTCCTTCCTTTGCTCTCTTCTCTCTCCTCTAATCTTGTAGAATGAAGCTCTCCTCTATTGTGTGGCTCATATCCCTCTTATCTACCACCCAAAAGGCCACCAACCAACATCTCCAACCACTTCATTAAAGAGGAAAGCAAAATGAAGAAACCAAGGTGCAAGTGGGCTGAAATGAGCCATTTCCGAAGGGCATTCTGCCCAAAATTCGAGCACTCTAAGCAAGGCCTCGAGCACTCGAATTTAGTGTAAAAAGCTCCATGCTTCACTTGCTCTGCCCGGACCTACTTTGGTTAAACAGCCATAACTTTGCGCTCCGAACTCCGAATGATGAACCGTTTGAAGATTTAAAAAGCTAATTCAGAGCTATAAATATTTCATGTTTTGGTGGAGATCCAAATCTCAAGGATGATTGGCCGAAAATGAAGATCAAGGCAGAATTTCATTGCTGCCAGGCAGTTCTGCGCGCCTCTGGTAACAAGGCCATAACTCTCTGCTCCAAGCTCCGAATGACAAACCGTTTGAAGATTTGGAAATCTGATTCAGAGCTCTAAATCTTTCATGTTATGAGGGAAGTCCAGTTCTCGAGTTTGGAAGGTCAAAATGGCGAGCAAAGTCCAGGTTCTACTGCTGCCAGAATTCAGCATTGGCACCTTTTGTTGCTCAAGATTCCACAAGGCCTTATTCTTGTTCCATTTTGGCCAATGAACCTGAAAATGCATAAAAACATAGAAATGAAGATAATCTACATAAATTAACATACAACGGACTTTACTAATGCAATTTAGGGCGCTTGAATATACAATATTCGGCGCTTATCAGGCACCGGCCCCTCCTGGTGCTCGGTCAATCAAAGATTACAGCATGGCCTGTAATGCTTGCTACCCTTCTTGAGTCTCCTTACAAAAATCCGTAAGGGTGCCCTCTATGGTCTCGACTTTCAGCTGAAGTGTGTCAATATAGGTGCTGAGGGAGTTGTAATCGGCATGGGACATGGCAGGTGGTTGTGGCGCAACAGGTGCAGGAGTAGCCTGTGCAGCAGCAATAGGGACATTTGCATCCCCCCAATCCCGCACACCACCGATGCATGCTTGCCGAGATGTCTTAAACTGTACTGTGCTTGACTTCTATGCACTGAGGTCATAAAGAAAGACCTCTGTATTCCGTTCCTCATTACGGGGTGCCTACAATTTTTTGTTCTTGAGCAACTTGGTAACCAAATACGGGAAAGGCAGTGCCCAAGTCAATGCATTATCTAGCTGCGCAATAAATATATCATTGTATACTTTGAGAAGTTGGTCCCAGATGAGTTTCAGGACACAAAACCAATACCCCTTTTCTGCCGTATAAAGTGTTCAGAAAAACTCCCTTACGTTCAGAATGCTTGGGGACTGGAAGAACATTCTTGGCGAGGACGGAGTCCAAGAACCAAAGCCGGCATGGAAGATATGACTTGTTTGTGCTTGTTTTCCGAGTGCCGGTAAAGTTATTGTGGCACATGTCATAGACAATGTCCAGCAAAGACATATCATCTGGGAAAACACTATAAAGATGCTGGTCCTCCTCATCCAAAGGAGATGTCAAAGGACACTCTAATGCCATGGCAAGGTCATTAATAGTGAACGCATACGGCGTGCCATCACTGGTTGTCTTAATCACATCCGGTTCTGTACAAGTATAGAATATGTTCGAGTAGAACTGCCGGACCACGCACGGATAGAAAGCTGTAGTGCATGGTTTGAACAAATTTTTAAGGCCACTATCCTTCAATTCTTTGACGGACGATGCCGTTTTCGGATTTTCCTTAAACTCATGTTTAATGACAAATTTGGCTTCCATTTTAATGGGCCACTCAGCCCAATTTGGAGTGGGACCTTCCTTGGATGGTCCTTCGGAGGTGCGAGCACACTTGGAGGCAGTTTTGGGAGCCATTTGGAAGAGGGATTTGGTTCAGGTAATTCGTCAAACACCTGGTGTGCAAGAACGAATTTCAGAAAGCAAATAATGGATTAGAATGGTCAAAACCCAAAAATTTTGTCCTGGAAATGAAACATACTAGCCCCAAAACAATCACAAACCTCCATTACATTCAATTCCATCCTCCATTAATACCAAAAACTTGAAAGAATAGAGGAGGAGAAACTTACCTAAAAATAGAGAATCTAATGGCTCCTTGCTTGGTGCAAAATGGTGGGGAGGAGGATTTAAGATGAGTGATTGAGAGAATGATGGAGATAGATATGGGAGAGATAGAAGTGAGGAAGGAGGAGTAGGAGAATAAGGGTTAGGGAAAAGGAGAGGTTGGGACAGTTGTATGACAGAAGAAAGATATAAGGTTTAAAATGGGCCTTAGGATTGGATGGGTTTGAATGAAATCCCGATGGTTGGCGGGCGCCCTCTACGAAAGCTTGTCCACATGCTGACCCAAAATCGCACCTAATGCATAATCGGATACATCACACATGATCTCAAATGGGAGACCAGTTAGGCGGTTTCATGATTGGGGCTAAAGAGAGAAGAGTACGAAGCTTCTTGAAAGCTTCCAAACATTCTTCATCAAAATCAAAGTGAATATCCTTGGCAAGAAGATTACACAAGGATCGGGATATTTTATTGAAGTCTTTGATAAAGCGGCAATAGAAGCCGGCATGACCAAGAAAGGAACAAATTTGTCGGACAGAATTTAGAGGAGGAAGGTTAGAGATCAATTCAAATTTTGCTTTGTCGACCTCAATTACCCTTTTAGAAATAACGTGTCCCAAGACAACGCCCTCTTGGACTATGAAATGACTCTTTTCACAACTTAGAATTAGATTTGCCTTCATGCATCTTTGAAGCACAAGGGATAAATTATGGAGACATGAGTCAAAGGAAGATCCAAAGACGAAAAAATCATCCATGAATACTTTCAAAAACTTTTCGACCATATCAGAAAATATGGACATCATGCACCTTTGGAAAGTTGCCGATGCATTACATAGCCCAAAGGGCATGCATTGATAGGTAAAAGTTCCAAAGGGACATGTGAATGTGGTCTTGTCTTGATCTTGAGGATCAATTGCCACTTGGTTATAGCCGAAATAACCATCAAGAAAATAGTAGTAGCTTTGGCCAGCTAACCTCTCTAGGATTGGATCAATAAATGGGAGTGGAAAATAATCATTCCTAGTGGTAGAGTTGAGATCCGGTAATCAATGCACACACACCACCCGTTGGTAGTGCGTTGTGGCACGAGTTCTCCGGCTGAATTTTCAACAACGGTGAGGCCAGATTTCTTGGGAACAACTTGAGTGGGGCTTACCCACTTGCTATCCGAGATGGGGTAGATGATTCGCGCATCTAGTAGCTTGATCACTTCTTTTATGACCACCTCCTTCAAATTTGGATTCAACCGGCGCTGCACCTCTCTAGAAGGTTTGGCGTCATCCTCCATATGAATGCGATGCATACAAATAGAGGGGTCGATTCCTTTCAAATCAGCCACTTCCCAGCCAATAGCTTCTTTGTGCTCTTGTAGCACCGCTAAAAGGCTATTTTCTTGGTCCTTTAAAAGGTCCGATGCAATAATGACTGAAAGAGTTTTATTTGCACTAAGAAAAAACATGCTTGAGGTAGGTTGGGAGCGGCTTTAACTCAAGTTGTGGTGGATATTTTAATAAAGGTACTAGAGGAGTGCTGGAAAGTTGAGGAAGCGGTTTTGTTGGCACTTTCCAATAGGGAAAGTCTATGATAGCACCAACTTGGAGCAAATAATTTACTTCTTGGATGGATTGGTCGATATCAAAGTTTGTGAAATCAAAGTGAGACATGCAAGTTTCAAGAGGATTTTTGCTTAGAATGAACAGGAGAGATTCTTCGACCACTTCATCTAACACATCAATGAAAAAACAATCATCCTCATCGGGAGGATGTTGAGTTGCATGGAAGATATGGAGTTTGACTTGCATATTTCCAAAGGCGATATCCATCACCCCGGTTCGGCAATTTATTGAAGCATTAGCCGTAGCTAAGAAAGGCCTACCGAGGATCACAGGAATATGTTTCTTTGGATCATGGGCCGGTTCCATGTCAAGAACCACAAAGTTTACCGGGAAGTAGAATTTGTCCACTTTGATAATGACATCTTCAAGAATGCCCGATGGGTGCTTGATCGATCTGTCGGCAAGCTACAAGACCACGGTGGTTGGCTTAAGATCTCCCAACCCAAGTTGTAAGTAAACTGAATAAGGAATCAAGTTTACATACACTCATAAGTCAATGAGGGCCCTTTCTATCTTGTTACCATCAATGACACACGAGATTGTCAGGGCACCCGGATCCTTATACTTTGGAGGAGTGTTGTGCTGAATTACCGCACTCACTTGTTGTGACGGCCCAAGTTTTGTAACCCGGTGCATCAGTGATAACCCAAAAGATGACCCGTTAATAGATCTAAAATGCGGAAGCGGAAGAAAAATCAAAGTCCTTAGAGATATAAATCATCCCTAAGACACTAGAGTGACCTTCCATGAAGTCACGGAACTCAAGGAAATAACCGAAAGCGAAAGCTAGAATGTAAGGGTCAAATGGTACCCTATGAAACCAATGACAACTAAAGGAACAAGATCTAGTTCAAACTGGACCACGTACGCCATTAAATGGCTTAAACAAGATAAATAAGGTCCTGTGGAAACAAACAAATGGAGTTAACCTGTCTAGGCAACCAACCAAACAAAACCCACAAGGCAGCATCATTTCGGTCATCCGAAATGATACTTCGGTCGACTTTAAGTCTCATTTGAATCCCCCATAGCATGATCAATTTAAATAATATGCTATTGTGTGATGATGTGAACATACACGCAAGTGTAATATGGTATTTTAAACATGCTACAATGGCCCATGGCCTTATTACAATTCATTTACAAAATTTGACATGTCAAGCCTCCAAAGTTAGGAAAATTACATTTCAATGGCAAAACTCAAACATGCTAACACTTGCATGTGAACAAGAATACATTAAAGCAACTTCAAATCTACAATTCACCCAAGGCAATTACAAATCCCCAAATCTTAAATCATGACTTGAAAAATAACCCCGGAAACTTTGGATTGAGTAACATAAAGCTACTCGTAGGAGATGAGCATACAAAGACCTAACGTTTTACAAGATTGTCTCATTAATGTGAAATAATTCAAAAAGGTCATCCCACCTAATGTCTATTGCAAAGGTGAGACTGAGGGAGCATCCTAAGCAACCTTAAATGATTTCTAGCATAAATCACATCATTCATGCAATTCAAACAACATAAAAACATGTTGTACATGGCAACAAGATATAGATTCTCAAAGTTATCAACTTGAAATCTAAAATGCGAAAACAAATAAAGTGGGTCTTGCCACCTAACGTCTTTGTTCTAAACAAATCTATAGGATCATTTCGAAGCTGCATTTGAATATTTAAAGCGTAATGTACTTAACAACATTAAAAACATATGTGGTTCCTTACAAATCATAATGCATAAATGTACTTAACAACATTCAAAACATGCGATGATTCCTTACAAATCATAATGCATAAATGTACTTAATAACATTCAAATATGCGATGATTCCTTATAAATCATAATGCATAAATGTACTTAACAACATTCAAAACATGCGATGATTCCTTACAAATCATAATGCATAAATGTACTTAACAACATTAAATCACCAATAATGAAGACCACAAGTCACAATTAAACATTGGTTGTCAACTTGGAATTGAATGCAAAACCAAGTAGTGGGAGACTTGGACAAATCTTGGATAAAGCCAAGAATGACGGTTATTCTGGGCATTAACTCGCTGGGAATACCACCCTAGTGCGCACTATAAAATAAGGAGAACTCATACCTACCGTATTAGAGCCAAACTCTAGCCATGTCTCTGTAACAATGTCCCAAGTGACTCCAAAATAAATAAGTTAACAACTTATATACAAAATATAAAGCACAAAACTATATTCCCTGCACAATTAGATTGAAACCACATAATACATGCTCTAAACCCACAACTACTGTAGGATGACAAATATTGAATCTTCAGAGTGCGATTCGTTACACAGTATAATAATATCACATGTCGAATCTTTAGTGTGCGATTTGTTACACGCTATAACAACACAATTCACTATTGAAAACATAAACTCATAAATCTATTACAAGTCTAAAATCATACTTTAAACATACTACTAATGTCAACACATGATTAAATCATTAATGCAATAGAAGCAGAAATTAATTAAATAAACTAATTAATTTTTCTAAGATTCAAATCTCAATCGAATGATCCCTAATTAATACATGTTATACAACATAACTTGATCATTACATATACCAAATCAAAAATTTAATTAGATCATTTGAACAATAAAATTGAAATTTAATCAAATCATGATAATCAAATCCCTAAATTCCAAAACAACATTATATGGTCCCAAATTAATATATGCTAGTATACAAGTCCTAGTCATCACCAATATCAAGTTAAAAACTTAATTAAGCCAATGGAACCTTTACATAGATTTTAATTAATCCTTTTAATTAAAATCTCTAGATTTTCAAACTTACCCAATTACTCTCAAATTAAAGTATTTAAAGAACAAGCCAAGACTTAATTTAAAAGCATATCACAAGTTAATTTCATGCAAGGTATGTCCATGGGAATTTAACTTTCACCAAAGATAATTATTAAATAAAAAGTTCAATTGTTATTCAAATAATCCCAATTTAATATATGTTAACAAGCATACCAAAGCCTAATTTTCTAGCATGCCACAATTTAATTCTAAGTTATATATCATCATGAGAATTAAATCTTAACCATAGAAATTAATTAAATTAAATTCTAGAACTTAGAACAAAGCATGCATACAAGTTGTAAAAGCTTCTAAAATCATCAATACAACATTAATATAAACCTAAGACACCCCCTACCTCAATTTGAGATGAAAATCTCAAAGGCACCAAAACGAAACCGCTCCGAATTTGACGATACTTCGAAGTTTCATCGGGGACAACACGGTGAACAAGAACCCCAAGGAAGCCCCATCAAAATCACAACTTGACTTCAAATCCAAACTCAAAAAAATGGCCAAAACGAGATTCCAATCGGTGGAATTGAAGGCCTCGCCAAGGCGAACATAAAACACTAAGGCACTGCGGCGTTTCACTGAAGAGAAGAAGCTCAAAAGAGGAGAGAAAAGGTGGTAGACCTTGGTTGACATGGAATTCAGCCAAGAAAGGGGAGAAAAATAGAAAAATCTAATTTTTTTTCTTTTAAGACCCCCTATTTATAGAAAAACTCAAAAAGTGCCCGGAACGGGCCTCGCCAGGTCTGGAAAAGTGGAATTTGCGCAAACGCGCTCAAACAGCAAAACTTCGTGAACGAAAAAGAACTAAAATTAGAAAAGATGAACAACGGAAGAAGCGACATAAAAAATTGAGTCCCAAGCAGAAAGATATTCCTTGAACAAGTTCGGCGGCAACCGGTGACAGAAACCCTGAAACTGGAGAAAAATGACCAGAAGGGAATTCCAAGAGTACGCGACTTGACGAAAAGTGAAAATGAATCCCGTACAAGGATTCAGACTCAAAATAAGGCATTTTGCAATAACTTTCATTAATTGCATAATGGCTCTTCCAAAAAGTGAAAACTACACTAATAACCCAGAATGAAAAAATCTTCCAAAAACATTTTCTTAAAAACCCCCGAAATAAAATATCTTCAAAAGATATTTACGAAAACACCCTAAGAAAAGGAAATGTTTCTGAAGAAGTGTACATCATGCCCCTATGGACATCGGGAGCAACCAGAGTACTTTTCTGCAAAAGTAAAGATATGTATTTCGTGAAAACCACTTAGAACAAAGATATGTGAAGTCAAAAACCAACTTTGAACACAAAAGTGAGGTTATGCCAACAAGGTGACAAACAGGGAAAAGACAAAATAGGGAAAATGACAAAAATTGAATAATGTCCGAAAAGTGAAAATGTGGAAATGACGCAGTCCTTAAAGGAAGTTGTCAATCCAAAGGAAAGAGTCTCAGAAATCATTCCAAAGCACTCAAGACGACACTAAGTGATGAGAAACCGAACTCAAAACAGGAAAGATCAACGGAAAAAAAAGATCCGTGAAAATCTGAGAAAAAGGAAAGGAAAGAAAATGATAGGGTCGTTACAACCTACCCTCTTTAAAGGGATTTCATCCTCGAAATCAGAAACAGACAAAAGAGAACCAAACAAGATCAAAGCAAGATCAAAATAAAGGACAAACAATAGGGTGCTAAAGGACAACCCCAAAAGCCTGAAGGTCATCTAAAGGGACGCAAAAACCAAGAACTAAATGACACTCCCCAAACGAATCGGCATATTAACTCCATGTCAATTACCAAGAGAATCCCAAGACATCAACAAGTCGAATCAAAACAGATGGCTAAGAATGATGTGGCAGTAAGAACAATGACCAAAACCCGCCCACACTTACTCGTCAATAAGGTAGTATGACAGTATAAGGAATTAGTTCATAACATGTGCTCAATAAATCAACTCAGAAAGAAACTTTTTGATATAAATGACGTCAATGTCGAAAATTATCACTACCAAAAGCACTACGGGAACCAGGCATCCGCGAGAGTTGGGGTAGCTAATCCCAAAACTCTAATAACAATGTCATTGGCACCGTTACGCTTAAGGCCTTAGATCCCAAACGTTGGCGTAACAACGACCCCACATCTAAAATGCAACAACAACAACACTAGTCCTAAACCCATAGCCTGTTAAGTCTGTACCTTCAAGCCAATGGATTGGACCCACAAAATAAAAAACGTATGCACAGATTTGATGTAGACCTACCGTAAGGCTACATATAGATGATAAAACGCTGGGTCAAAATCCCTATAGTGGACAACTGAAACCTCGAAACACAAGTCTACCACGTAGCTCACTCTTAACAATCTCAACAACCAAGGTCACAAAATCCTAACATAAGTGCAGGAAAGATGAAACAACATAAACAAAATACTCACATAGTGCATACTTGCAAAAATTAAATGACATAAATAAAATAATATCATAGTACTAAGCACTGTACATATAAGGTAAACCAAACAAACCACCTATCACATAGGGGTCAAACAAATAGCGACACGCTATATACCACTAACGACACAAACATGGTAAACAGATACTATATAAGCAACGCATCATCTACATCCTCATACAACTACCACATAGTTATATATCCTAAACATGTTTCTAATACATGCCCGAAAACAATGGGGCTCATAAACATATAAAAGTGATCATACAAATGGCAAGTTCATAAAATCAACAGAAATGAATGGAATGCCTTTCAAAAGACACCGCATAGAAAATGTACAACCGAACCTGGATGAGTCCAATCTCTCACTACGAGGAAAGGAATCATTCCCCAAACCAAGATGCCAACGAGTTTGGTGGAAACTCTATAGGATTCTAGCAGAACCTCAACACAATGCCACAAGTCTCCAATGACAAGGGGGAGTGATTAATTACACTAACGTAATTAATTACATGAAACCACTCACATCCTAACTGTGGCTCGTAAGAGCTAGCCAAGGAAACACAAGAAGGATCCTAGGTCAACACATCCATCTAAATCCTGAAACCATCGCCCTAAGAAGGAAAGACATAAGAACCTCGCCCTGAGGCTCACAAGGCAACTTCCTAACTCCCAAAGGAAGGATTCGAGTCAGCCTTGACTCATCGTCTCATGATGGTAGAAACAAAGACCTCAATGACGTCAAGACCACTACGAAGTCCTAAGAGATGACACCGATACCTTTGACACTACCATGACTACATCACGAAGAGACAAAAGAAGATGAGACGAACTGGTGCCTTCGTGGCCTACTTTTCATCTTGCCAAATGGAGACTACAACCCTATGCTCACTTGAGACCTAACGAGAAGACCCTCCATGAGTCAAGATTGCGACGCTATATACGTGAAAAGGAAACGAGATCAATAATAACATGAGTTATTATGATCGAATATAACTCACACTATGAATGCACGAAACCCGAAGCAAGATAAGGTATGCAACATACGATCATGCTAAAGTAATCAAAGAAAGCCGTTTAAACAATTAAGCAATTAAGTAAATAAGCATACATGTCAAACAAAGATGCTTTTAAACACATAACCATATAAGCATAGAGACATGTCCTAATATCAAACGTGTTACCAAGAAACACATAAACATGATATAGCACCAAAACATGTTACCAAAGGCATGTGATGTATCAAAGTACATCAACAAAAGCATAATATGAACCTAAAACCCATCGTCCAAGGTATTTAAACCAAGGAGCTCTGATACCACTTGTGATGGCCCAAGCTTTATACCCCGGTGTGTGGAGGGAAAAAAATCACACCAATCACAAAACAACACGTGGCGACAAAAGACAGCCCACAAAAAGGCTAAAAAAACAAGAAGCCCATAGTGAAACATAAGCCCAGCGAAGGAAGGCCTACTTAAAATAGAGGCAGAATGAATAGGCCCAATTCTGACAAGGCCCAAACTCCATAATGCACGCAATAATGTCAAATAAACGATTTGTAGGCATAAATTACCCACGTTTGGGAATAAAAGCCAAGAAACGGCTCTATGTAAAAAAACACTTATAAATAGAGCTTGAACAAAGGTGAAAGAGAAAAAAAAAACTTTGAATATTATTACTATGTCAAAGATTTACTTGCTCCCTTCTTAACTTTTTCTGTGTGCTTTCTGTAGTCGATCCCTTTAGGTGTTTGGGTGTAAAAAATTGCACCCACACTTTTGGCGCCGTCTGTGGGAACATCGATACAAAAAGTCCGTTCCCTATCCCTTGCATACAACATCACTCCAAAATGGCAACAGAGCCAAACACTATTCAACTGTAACAATAAGAGACCATGCAGAAGATTCGCGAAGAGATGCAAGCACAACTGGACGTCCTGCAACATGCAAATGAAGCCAGCGCTGAGCAAATCAATATGCTAAGGCAGGCACAAGAAACCAGCGTGGCACAAATTAGCACTCTACGCAAAGAAAACGAAAGACTCCGAGGCAACGCTCAGCAGAATGAACAGCCGAACGACCCTTGGCCAGAACGTCAGAACGAAGATCCCCCCATAGAGCAAGGCGATGATAATCCACCCCACCAATAGAAGGCTCCATGCCAACAGCCCAATGGAATGCTAGAGGACATCCACGATGTCGCAAATCAGTCACGCACCTTGGGGAACTCCAATATTGGGGGGCCTTGAATCACCAAAACCCATCCATCAAATGACGCAGAATCAGGTAGAAAAGAAGTGTGGACCCCAGCAGTTGGTCAGCCATCTTCGGGGAACGAATTTATCACCAAGCTCCGGAAAGAAATGGACGAACGAATCAAAGGGTTGAAGGCCCAAACGCCCAAAGACATGGCGAAAGAATTCACTACATCAATAGTAAAAACCCCTTTCACAGATGAGATAGAACGGGTCACAAGACCCAAGAAATTCACGATGCCCAAGTTCATCAAATTCAATAGGACTGGAGATCCCCTCCAGCACCTCAACCACTATTCTTAGGAAATGACATGAGAGGCTTACAATGATCTATTCATGTGTAAAATATTTCCATCTAGCCTGACGAGGGTGGCCCTAGAGTGGTTCAAGAATCGCCTGTGCAAATGGATCCCAAACTTTGAATCACTATGTGTCACGTTCTTGCCCAGTATTATGGAAATAAAAAATAGAAGAAAACCATTGCCAGTTTTTTTACGAATTAGCAGATGAAGGGAGAAGGCCTACAAACCTTCCTCACCTGATTTAACATGGAGTCTTCGGGCATAGCAGATTGCAATCAAGACACAACCATAGAAGCGTTCAAGATAGCCATGGTGCAGGGCTCACATTTTCATTCTTCTCTGGTGAAGAAGACCCCAACTAACATGTCAGAGCTGAATTCACAGGCACAAAACTACATCAAACTTGAAGAAAATGAAGTAACTAGGTAGCAGAGAGCAACACTTGTCACAGTAGAGAATCGACCAAAGGAGCAATCGAGCACCCCGCGGGCCCATTGGGAACCCCCGACTATTGAGGGATGAGCCCTTAAAAAGAAATCCTGAACAGCTGAAAGGGTCATGCCGCTCAAAGTAACACTGGCTAGAATGTTCCAAGAGACTAAGGCAAGAAACATCTTCCAGATCCCACCACCAATCAGACAGCCAATAGAGCAAAGAGACCAGAATAAACACTGTGCATTCCACAGTGATTTTGGCCACCTGACCAATGATTTTAGGAGTTTGAGAAGACAGGTGGAAGCATTAATAGCCAAAGGCGAGTTAACTGAATACTTGATTACCCCAGGGTAGCAAAGGTAGCAAGATCGAGCGTGGGCAATTCCAAAAGCCGCGGTAGAGAGCCATCCTGTCCGGGTAATTAACACAATTCATTGCCGTCCTGAAGAAGACGAGCAATCAAGAAATTCCTACAGGATCCAGCTCAAATAAGCCCATAAGCTGCGAAGGATTGGGGAAATCAATTCCATCCACTGCAAACCCAATCCAGCCCAGGCTTCTTTTCGTAAAGGGGATCTTAGAAGGGTGCAACACCCGCACGAAGACCCATTAGTAGTTAGTCTACTAGTGGCCAACTGTCTGGTCAGACGAGTATTGATTGCCCCGGCAGTAGTGCTAATATCATGACAAAGTGGACGTTCGATCAGTTAAAATTGGCTGCAGACCAGATTCGTCCCACTAAAAGTCCTTTGGTAGGATTCGATGGAAGAAGAGTGGAGCCCACAGGTGTGATCACGCTATCAGTCACTACTGCTAAAAGATCTTTGAAAGAGAACTTCGTGATTGTGGATATTCACCCAACCTACAATTTGCTAATGGGTCGAGGGTGGATCCACCGCATGGAAGGAGTCCCATCAACCCTATACCAAGTCATGAGATACATAAGCCCAAATGGTCAAGAGGTCATCAATATCTGGGGGATCAGATAACAGTAAAGGAGTGCTACCACACGATGGTTTACCCTTCTGAAAAGGACAAGAATTGCTGAAATAACAATTATCGAGCTCTTCCCCTCCAAAAGAGACGGAGGAACCAGAAGAAGAGCATCTTACTGTAGAACCCCTAAAAGCCATGCAGATAGTCGTAGAGGACGAGAGCAAGCTGACCTACATAAGGACTCTCCAGTCAGTTCAGGAGAAGGAGGAACTGGCAGAAATCCTAAGGAAGAACGCAGACATCTTCGCTTGGAATCACTGGGACATGCCGGGAATTGACCCACTGATGGCCTGTCAAAGCCTGAACGTGGACCCCAGCCACCATCCGGTGAAACAAAAGCAAAGAAGGTTTGCCCCCGAAAGGAATAAAATCATCGCTAAAGAAGTCAATCGACTTTTAGAAGTAGGGTTCATCAGAGATGGTTGTCAAACGTGGTGGTTATCCAAAAAAAGAATGGTAAATGGCGAGTATACATTGACTTCACCAACCTGAACAGAGCGTGCCCAAAAGATAGCTTCCCACTCCCCAAGATCGATCAGATGGTAGACGCTACGACCGGATATGAAAAACTAACTTTCCTTGATGCTTACTCGGGCTACAACCAAATCCCAATGAACCCTTCGGACGAAGAAAAGACTTCTTTCATCACCGAACAGGGGACCTATTACTACAAGGTAATGCCCTTTGGGTTAAAAAATGTAGGAGCAACTTATCAAATGCTGATCAACAAAATATTCGAAGAGCAGATTGGCCGAACGGTCAAAGCTTACATAGATGATATGGTGGTAAAAAACAAAGTTAAGAAAGATCATCGGCAACACCTGTAGGATGTGTTTGATACTCTCAGGAAATATAGAATGATGTTAAACCTAGCAAAATATTCGGTCGGAGTGTCCTCGGGACAGTCCCTCTGTCACCTGGTGAGCGAAAGGGGAATAGGGGCAAGTCCCACTTAGTTGGCGAAATTGCTACAGAATCAAGAGCCCTGAACCGTGAGGGAAGTCCAAATCCTCACTAGGAGAGTAGCGACTCTTAGCCGCTTTATATCCAGACTATTAGACAAGTGCAAGCTATTCTTCGACGCAATCAGAGCCAAAAAAAGAGATATCTGGGGGGTAAAGCAGAGAGAAGCTCTCGTAAAACTCAAGGAATACATGACAAGTCCCCTATGATGACCCTGGTTTTTAGGCCAGTGTGTCTTGTGATGAACCGTAAGGATGATCCAATAACGGATCCGAATGCGGAAGCGAAAACAGAAAACAAGACTCTAAGAAGTCAAAGTGACCTTCCATGAGGTCGTGGAACTCAACAAGAACTGATGCGGAAGCAAAAGATCAAAAATAGGACAAATAAGCCCCAGGGGCAAAATAGTCATTTCTAAAAATTGTAGATTCGGGTGCCACCGAGCACACCGCTAGAAGGACAACGAAAAACTAATCAAGATGGACTTAAGAATCGCATGATTCGAAGTCCGGACGAAAAAGAAATGGCATGACGAAGAAAAACGAGCACTGAAAGCAAAAAGGGTAAACTGGTAATTATCCAAGAAGAATCGAGTGCAACTGAGCACACCGTTGGAAAGACAGCGAAAAATTAGTCAAGTTCAAAAAAAATTCACTTGAATCGGAGTCCGGACGAAAGAGAAAAGCGCAAAAGAAGAATTGACGTCGCGGCGGCCCGGCGAGGGGCCATGGCGCACACGGCGCCCATGCGCGAGCCCACCGGCATGCATGCCGGCGCCCAAAGACATGGCTGGTGGCAGCCCTTGGCTGCTGCTACATTTTTTTTTGATCTGCCCAGAACTGAGGCTTGAAATGGAGGTCAAGACGAGTTTTTCTGGACAAACACGAAGAAGAAACCCCCCCTAAAATCATGTTTTCTAATCATGTTTTCTATCTCACCCCCCTTTTATAGAAATCTCAAAAAGTGCCCCGAACAGGCCTTGTCGGGTCCGAAAAAGTAAAATTTGAACAGACGTGCTCAAATGGAAAAACTTTGTGAACAAAAAAGATTTAAAATGATAAAATATGAACAACGGAAGAAACAGTGTCAAAAACCGAGTCCCGAACAGAAAGTTATGCCCAAAACAAGTTTGGCGAAAACCGGGGCCAAAAACCCTAAAACTGGAAAACATCGACCAGGAGGAAATTCCAAGAGTACACAACTCAACGAAATGTGAAAATGAATCTCGTACGAGGATCCAGGCTCAAAACAAGACATTTTGCAATAACTTTCATTAATTGCACAATGACCCCTCTAAAAAGTGTTAACTGCGAAACTGCCCCAGAATGAAAATATCTTCTAAAACATATTTTCTTAAAAACCCCTGAAATAAAATATCTTCAAAAGATATTTACAAAAAATACACCAATAAAAGAAAATAATTTCAAAGAACTTTGCATCCATGCCCCCTATGGACACCGGGAGCAACCAGAGTACTTTCTTGCAAATGTAAAAATACGTATTTCGAGGAAACCACTCAAGATGAAGACACGTGAAGTCAAAAACCAACTTCGAGCATGAGAAGTGAGGTTGTACCAACAATGTGACAAATGGGGAAAAGACAGAATAGGGAAAAAGACGAAACAGAGAAAATGACGAAAGGCGCATAGTGTCCGAAAAGTGAAAATGCAGAAATGACTCAGTCCTTAAAGGAAGTTGTCAATCCACAGAAAAGAGTCTCAGGAACCAATTCCGAGCACTTGAGATGACACTAAGCGACACGAAATAGAGCTTAGAAAAGAAAATTAAACGAAAAAAAAAATTCATTCGTAAAATTTCAGGAAAAAGCAAAGGAAGGCAAATGACCGGGTCGTTACAACCTACCCTCCTTAAAGGAATTTCATCCCTGAAATTAGAAACATACCAGAGAGAACAGAATAATGACCGAACAAAAGGTCAAATCAAAGGACAGCCCACAACGCACTGAAGGACAAATCCTTAAGTCTAAAGATCAACTGAAGGAACGCGAAACCATGAACTGAGACAACACCTCATACGAACAGGCATGTTAACTTAACGTCAACTACCGAGAGAATCCCAAGAAAATGAAACGTCAAAACGCAATGAAAGAAAGGAGTGATAAGACAGTACGAATAGCGACCAGAACCCGCCCACACTTACTCGTCAGTAAGGTAGCATGACGGTATAAGGCACTAGTTCATATCTTGCCCCAGAAGGGAACTTTTTGATACAAATAACATCAATGTCGAAAATGATCATTACCAAAGGCACTACGGAAGCCAGGCATCTGCGAGAGTTGGGGTAGCTAATCCCAAAACTCTGACAACAATGACACTGGCACCATTACGCTTAAGGCCTTAGATCTAGAAGCCACGATGAAAGGGAATGAAACGGTACCTCCCTGGCCCACGTCTCACCCCACCAGAAAATGACTGCGATTTTATGCTCACATGAGCCTCACTCGTATCAACCGATAGAACAGACAAGAAGATTCCCTACATGGGTCCTCACAGAATGAATTTCTCCTATCCAAGGAAGAAACTCGTGAAACAAGAACGCATCCAAGGGATACGACAGATCCTAAGAGACAATGCAAAAACCTGACATAAAGTAAACAAGTAGCATGCAACATAGCATAACTATCTACTCACACAAGTAGTAAACAAGTTGCCACATAAGCAAATAGGCATGTTATCAAATCAAACATGTTATCAAGAAGCACGGAGACATGTTATCACACCAGAACGTGATAGTAACACAGAACATGTTATCAGGAAGCATATATACACAAAAGCATGCTCAACCAATGATAGATGTCTCAAAACACCTGAACATGTGAACATGTTATCATACAAGACATGTTATCAAGATATAAATGATAAATCAAAGCAAAACAACATGAGCATGATATGCACCCAAAACCCGTCGTCCAAGGTATTCGAACCCGAACGCTCTGATACCACCTGTGACGACCCTGGTTTTTAGGCCAGCGTGTCCTATGATGAACCGTAAGGATGATTCGATAACGGATCCGAATGCGGAAGCGAATACAAAAAACAAGACTCTAAGAAGTCAAAGTGACCTTTCATGAGGTCGTGGAACTCAACAAGAACTGATGCGGAAGCAAAAGATCGAAAATAGGACAAATAAGCCCCCAGGGGCAAAATAGTCATTTCTGAAAACTATAAATTCGGGTGCCACAGAGCACACTACTGGAAGGACAACGAAAAACTAATCAAGACGGACTCAAGAATCGCATGATTCGGAGTCCGGATGAAGGAGAAATGGCATGACGAAGAAACACGAGCACTGAAAGCAAAAAGGGTAAACTGGTAATTATCCAGGAAGAATCGAGTGCAACCAAGCACGCCGTTGGAAAGACAATGAAAAATTAGTCAAGTTTAACAAAAATTCACTTGAATCGGAGTCCGAACGAAGGAGAAAAGCCCAAAAGAAGAATTGATGTCGCAGAGGCCCGATGAGGGGCCATGGCGCACACAGCGCCCATGGGCGAGCCCACCGGCGTGCATGCCGGCGCCCAAAGACAATGGCTGGTGGCAGCCCTTGGCTGCTGCTACATTTTTTTTTTCATTTGCCCAGAACTGAGGCTTGAAACGGAGGTCAAAATGAGTTTTTCTGGAAAAACACGAAGAAGAAACCCCTCCTAAATTTGAGTTTTCTACCTGACAACACGGATGGAATCGAAAAAAACTCACAGTAAAATCCCCAAAATGCCCCTAGATCAGAACTAAACAAGAGGGTCATAAAGCTGCTAAATGAAAACTGGAAGCTAAAACTTCACGAGGGATTTCCGGTAGCAAGATAACATTTTCTGGAAAAACACGAAGAAGAAACCTCCCCTAAAATCATGTTTTCTATTCAACCATTTCAAAAGAAGAAAACAAAACTGGTGTGAAATGTCCATAATGCCCCTAGATCAGAATATGCAAAAAAAATGCGAAATGAATTCACAAGAGGCTCAAAACACAAACGATGAGGTTTTGCCCGGAAAAAACTATGTACGTAAACATAACTTACCTATTTAGACGCGCTACAATATTCCATGGCTTAAAAATATAGCCGATGAAAAATTCGACCCCCCAATGGGCAAAAAGGCAAAAATGGACTTGGAATGGAAAACATGGAATCCAAAAATGCAAAACGGGATCAAATGACCATTTGGCCCTTGGCCACACTTCATACAAGATTAATAAAACCCTATAAAAGAATGAAAATGGAATTTCCACACCCGATGCAACAGTGGTGAAGGAATGACTTGCGATTTTTCAAGTTTTTCATAACATTTTATGAAGTTAAAAAGTTGCATAAAATACAATATACATGTCATTGGCCTCCGGCCTCATCTCATACATATCAAATACATTGAAAGGAGTGTACTTAAGTACACATTACATACATGGAATCAAACATACATATTTTGACATATAAGTCTACAGAATGACATTTCATGCTAACATTTGCATGAAATGGAAACTTGAAATGCTACTCGACATCCAAGGAATGCTAGGCTTCACGAACCAAGTCTTCGTACCTGAAATATGCCCCAATATCGTAGGGGTGAGTAACATAAAGCTACTCGTAGGAGATGAGCATGCATCGACCTAGCATTTTACAAATTTATCACCTTAAGGTGAAACATGTTAAAGGGGCTCATGCCACCTAACGTCTATGTCCAAGTGAGACTCGGGGAGCATCCTAAGCTACCTTAAAGTCTAAGCAATAAGAATCATGATATACATACGTGTATGAAATGAATTATGGTTGGGATAATCTAAAGAACACGACAAGAAGAATGCTTGAGAATAGATTAACATAAATTGCATTTTCAATACAATTGAACTAGGTCTAGAGTAATCCATACAACATGACAAAGCATATTTGAATACAAGTTAACAAGAATCACATTATCCATGCAATTCAACAACAAAAGGGCATGTTATACAATGCAACAAGGTTTAAGTTCTCAAAGCTATCAACTTAGAATCTAAAGCACAAAATAACAGTAGTGGTTCATGCCACCTAACGTCTAAGTTATAAATGAATTAATAGGATCAATCCTAAGCTTTATTAGAATGTTAAAACACGATTTTCAATATCGATGCAATTTAACAAACATTGGAACTTCCAATACAATGCATAAAGCACAATTTCGCAAAGTTAACATCCTGTAACTTAAAATGGAACGACAAATAAGAAACAATAAGTTACAACATCATCTAGTTATCAACTTGAAAATGAAATGCGAAATCAAACAAAGTGGATACTCGGACGTCACGCCGGATCCGACTGACAACATAGTTACTTTAGGGTTACTAGCCCATGGGTAACCTCCCTATGTGCGCATTAGACTATATATAGAGGGACTATCCCCCGTACTAGAACCACGTCCTAGCCATAGTCAAACAACGACATCCCCAAGTTTTCAAAATCAACAAGTTGTGCAACAACGCATATATCAACTGGAATATGCAAGATAATCAACTATCTACTAAGTACAACCAAATTTGGAAACCTATACAATACATGCTCTAAATCCACAACTAATATGATATGATGAATGTCGAATCTTCAGTGTGCGATTCGTTACACGCTATGCATGAAAGATGTTAAATACGAAGTGTGCAAATCATTACACAAGGCAACAATATATTCAATAAGGAAAACATATTATCACGAATACAAACATAACAACTATGTTATCCAATGTTCAAAACATAACCAAATGAATATACAACAAGTCTAAGTCCATGATTTGAATATAGAAACGACTTCTAAAACACAACTAGATCATGGAGCAAATTGAAAGAATTTAAATAGATAAACACAATTAAATTCTCTAGATTCCGATTCTATTCCAAATAACCTCAATTTAATACATGTTAAAGGACATGGTATGGTCATCACCTATATCCATTTTAAAACTCAATTAGGTTGTTGGAACAACAAAGTAGAACTTTAATTAAATTATGCTAATTTAATTACCAAGGTTCTGAAACAACTTCTAATAGTCCCAAATTAATATATACTAGTAAACAGGTCATGGCCAATACAAATATCAAGTTAAAACCTTAATTAAGCTAATGGGACCACAAAATAGATTTTAATTAATTCTTTTAATTAAAATCTCTAGATTTTTAAACTTAACCAAATGCTCTCAATTTAATATATCTTAGAGAATATGCTAAGGACTAATGTAATATCACATTACAAGTTTATTTCATGTAAGTTACACCTATATAAATTTTACTTTCACTAAAGTTAAATATAAAATAAAGGTTGCAATTCTCATGCAATTAATCCCAATTTAATACATGTGAACAACCACAGCAAAGCGTAATTTTCTTGCATGCCACAATACAATCCCAAGTTGTATATCACCATGAGGATTTAATCTTAAACATGACATTTAATTAAATAAAAGGTTTCAAAACCTCACCGAATATTCTAAATCAAATATATGTGAAGCTATATGGCATGTAGATCAAGAATATAGTCGGAATTCGAATGGAGTGAATAGTGCACTCGGGGCAAATTAATTAATCAAATTAATTAATAATTACTAATTTTCAGAACACCTCCAGTCACTTTCAAATTCAACTATATTGGAGAGCATGCTAAGGTCTAATTTAATATGCTAACACATATTAATTTTAAGCTAGTTAAGGCCATGTGAATTAATCTTTCACCTAAGATAAATATTAAATAAAATCTTTAATACTTATTCAAATGTTCCAAATTTAATACACGACAATGAGCATATCAAGGGGCAATATAAAATCATGCTACATGTTTAAACCAAGTCATGAGCAACCGGAAAAATTAGATCCTGTACAAGAAAAATAAATAATAAAATATCTAGATTTTATATTTAATCATGCAAACAAGTAGTATAAGCATCACAAGCATGCTATATAACAAGAATTTAAACCTAAAACATCCCCTACCTGAATTTGAGATGAAAATCTCAAATGCCATCAAAATGGAACGGCTCCGAATCCGACGAAACTACTAGGTTTTGTCGGGGACAACGCCGTGAACATAACCCCCATGAAAGCCCCATCAAAATCATAACTTGACCTCAAAACCAAACTCAAGAAATGGTCAAAACTGAATTCTAATAAGGGGGAAAGGTAGAGCACGGCGAGGGGAACAACAAACGTTAAGGCCGAAGACTTTCCATCAAGGAAAAGTGAACCAAAGGAGGAGAGAGAAGATGACAGCACCCCTTGGGCTGCCATAGGAGCTCCAGGTCGTGCATGAAGAGGGGAGAAGATGAAAAATGAAATATCTCACCCCCCTTTTATAGAAATCTCAAAAAGTGCCCCGAATAGGCCCCGCCGGGTCCGAAAAAGTAAAATTTGAGCAGACGCGCTCAAATGGCAAAACTTTGTGAACGAAAAAGATTCAAAATGATAAAATATGAACAACGGAAAAAACGGCATCAAAAGCCGAGTTTCGAGCAGAAAGTTATGCCCAAAACAAGTTTGGCGAAAATTGGGGCCAGAAACCCTAAAACTGGAAAACATCGACCAGGAGGAAATTATAAGAGTACACAACTCGACAAAATGTGAAAATGAATCCCGTACAAGGATCTAGGCTCAAAAAAAGACATTTTGCAATAACTTTCATTAATTGCACAATGGCCCCTCTAAAAAGTGTTAACTGCGAAACTGCCCCAGAATGAAAATATCTTCCAAAAGATATTTTCTTAAAAAACCCTGAAATAAAATATCTTCAAAAGATATTTACGAAAAACACCCCAAGAAAAGAAAATAATTTCAAAGAACTTTGCATCCATGCCCCCTATGGACACCGGGAGCAACTAGAGTACTTTCTTGCAAAAGTAAAGATACGTATTTCGAGGAAACCACTCAAGATGAAGGCACGTGAAGTCAAAAACCAACTCTGAGCATGAGAAGTGAGGTTGTGCCAACAATGTGACAAATGAGGAAAAGACAGAATAGGGAAAAAGACGAAACAGAGAAATTGACGAAAGATGCATAGTGTCCGAAAAGTGAAAATGCAGAAATGACTCGGTCCTCAAAGGAAGTTGTCAATCCACGGAAAAGAGTCTCAGGAACCAATTCCGAGCACTTGAGATGACACTAAGCGACACAAAATAGAGCTCAGAAAAGAAAATTAAACGAAAAAAAAAATTCATTCGTAAAATTTCAGGAAAAAAGAAAGGAAGACAAATGACCGGGTCGTTACATCCCCCAATTCTATCTACTCCAGAACCCGAAAAGCCGTTGTACCTCTACTTAGTAGTATCTTAGTTAGCAACCAGCTCAGCCTTAGTAAGAGAAGTGGGAAAGAAGCAACACTCGGTCTTTTATTCCAGCAAGGCCATGATTGACGCAGAAAGTCGGTACTCAATGGCAGAAAAAATTATCCTTGCTTTAATTCAAGCTAAAAGGAAACTCCGACACTATTTTAAGGCGCATCGGATAGTAGTTCCAACGATACATCCTATCAAAGCAATTCTCAGTAAACCAGACATCTCAGGTTGGATCACCAAATGGGCAATTGAATTAAGCTCCTTTGACATCCGGTACGAATCGCGCACCGCCAAAAAGGGGCAAGTGGTTGCGGATTTTCTCTTAGACATTATCCCAGGGGAAGAATAGCAAACCACGGAAGAGCCTTACTGGGAATTATACATCAATGGTTCTTCAAGTCAAAACGGAGCCGGAGCAGGAGTAGAGATAAGAACCTCCAAGGGGATCAGAATCCAACAGTCAGTCCAACTAGAGTTCTCGATCATAAACAATGAAGCTGAATATGAGGCACTGTTGGGAAGGCTTCGATTGGACAAGGAACTCCAAGTGAAGCACTGATCGACGGTCGAAATCAATTATAAATCAACCCTCTTCGCAATAGCATGAATCATTGTAAAATAGGGCTATTGGACGGGTAAGTCAAACCACTGGGACTGCGCTAGTCTTAAGGCAACCTAAGAGTCTAGAATTGTTCTTAGAATGATAAGGGGTAATAAGGGTTTGTTTGATAGTCACTAAACTAGGAAATTAGGAGTGCATAAAACAATAAATTGCAAGGAAATTAAAGGAGTGAGATACAAGTAGAAAAGACTAGGGAGATGAATTCACTCCAACCCTATACACATGCTAGATTAAGATTAAATTGGGGAAAAATAACACAAATGATGGTTATGATACATGGCAACACTTGGTTGCTATAGTATTTTCAAGAAGTTCATTAAATCAACAACAAGAATAATCCATCAAAGGTTCACATACTCAAGCCACCTAAACTAGGGTGTAGCCTTCACATGCTCCCTAAGCCCAAGATTATCAAGTCCTTAATGGAATGATGAAAGCACATAAAATTAGGAATTAAGCATAGATCATCAAAGGGGGATCCTAAGCAATGGACTATCTAAATTCTCCAACTTCATGTCAATAAAACCATTTCATGATCTAACTTCCATTGTCACTATGAAAGTGTAAGCATTATGATTAAGAGAAGCAATCATCTAAGACAACAAGAATAACTCAAAATAATCATGTATAGACATTAAAGTTTATTACAACAAATATGATGCTCTAGATCATAAAATAACCAAAAACTATACATTGTTCTCCCCAAAATAAAATCTACACTAGCACATGCTTACAAGGGAGGAGCTTCATCACCTCCCTAGATGGAGGTTTAGCTCTCCATTGATACAAAAATGGAAGAAGAAGAAGAAAGATCCATCTCCATTTTCGAGCTCATACTGTAGCACTCAAGAACACCCTCTTCCTTGCTCTTTTCTCTCTCCTCTAATCTTGTAAGAATGAATGATAACATCTATGTGGTCCTCCCTCTCTCTTATCAAGCTCAAGTCAAGGCTCTCTCTCTCCTCCAAGGAACACCTCCAACCACTTCATAAAGAAGGAAGATGGCATTGAGGAAACCAATGTGCAAGTGGCTGAAATTGAGCCATTTCCGAGTGCAATTTGCCAGAATTTCGAGCACTCGAAGGGTGGTCTCGAGCACTTGAAATTAGTGTAATGAGCAACATGCAATTCTTGCCCATCTCTGACCCACTGTGGAAGAATGACCATAACTTTGTGTTCCGAAATTCAAATGATGATCTGTTTGAAGATTTAGAGAGCTGATTCAGAGATTTAAAAACTTCATGTTTTGATGAAGACCCAATTTTCAAGTCTGGTTGGTCGAAAATGGGGAGAAAGGCGGCACTTCAGTGCTGCCAGGCAGTTCTGCGCACCTCTGGTAAGAAGATCATAACTCTCTGCTCCAAACTCCAAATGATTAACCGCTTGAATATTTGGAAAGCTAATTCATAGCTTTAAATCTTTCATGTTATGATGGAAGTCCAGTTCTTGAGGTTTCTAGGTCGAAAATGGCGACAAAAGTCAGGTTCTACTGCTGCCAGAATTTCAGAATTGGCACCCTTTTTGTTCAAAATTCCACAAGGCATCATTTTTGCTTCCTTTTTGCAATTTAACCTGAAAATGTACAAAAACATGCAAATGGAGATAATCTACATAAAATAATCAATTAATGGACTTTGTTAATGTAATTTAGGGCGCTTGAATATACAGTATTTGGCGCTTATCACACCCCCAAACTTACATTTTGCTAGTCCCTTAGCAAAACCAAAATGCAAAGCTCAATGGAATGAAAAACATGGGAATGCTATTACAAAAATATCCAGCATGGCAAAAATAAACATAAACATAGCTCAAATACAACTTGAAACAGATAAAGAGTTGGAGACGGGATCATTGGGAAGACTACCTTGCATATATGAAGCATTGATACAAAAATTGGCAAAAACCATTTCAACATGCATGCATCAACATCATAGTCCATATAAATAATTCAATTATCATCTCTTAAATGGAAATAACTCAAACTCCAGTGAAAGTGAATTGAATTCTCAACATGTGGCTTTTACTTTCTTTTCCAATTCCAAGGCACAAGTTTTCAAATTAATGAATTCCCCTTTACATGAAGTCCCTAAGGCATGATTTTATTTTCAAGACAACTTTTGTTTCCTGTTAAGAATTTATTATAACTCAAAAGTGAAACATAAAATGGTTGTGCAGTGTTGAAATCCTTTAAGCTTTCTAACCAACCTATGTAGCAAGCGTTAGGCCAACAACTCCCAAACCAAATGGCTTTAGGGTGTTAAGTGTAGAGACACTCCATAGGGCTTAATAGCTCAAGTTGGAAATGCTACGAACTCCAACGAACCATGTTTATTACAAGTTTATTTTTTTGAATGACCGTGCAATGTTTAAGTCCCTTAAGCTTTCTAACCAACCCCTGTAGCAAGCGTTAGGCCAATAACTCCCAAACCAGATGGTTTTAGGGTGTTAAGTGTAGAGACACTCCTAGGGCTTAATAACTCAAGTTGGAAAGGCTACGAACGTCAACTGATCATTATTTTCTTTCTTTCTCATCTTCATAATTTTATTTATTTATTTATTTATTTTTTTTTTTTTCATCAAAAAAAATATCATGCCAAAGATATTCATCCATTAGGTTCAACAAATCAGATTAACTAGGCCAAGATCAAGGTCAATCAAGTTGCATGCCTCACAATTAAATTTCCAATGTGCATCTGTGCATTGTGAAGCTTATAAGAGTGTGAATCCAGCAAGAATCTAATTGAGGCATTTATACAGGCTACATTGTATTTGCAAGATCACTTCAAATTCAAATTTCTTTATTTTCAAAAATTTCTCAATTGCTTCTATACACAAAGTATTAAACATATGCTTTGTCTCCGACAAGTTCCAAGTTACACTATCATTGCTTTACAAAAAAATACTACCAAAACTATGCCAAGAATGCTTTGATGCACCCCCAAACTTGAACGACACAGTGTCCTCAATGTGGGACATGGATGTAAGTTAAAGACAAAAATGACAAAGAGTATAAAGAGGAACAAAAATACCCAGGGGGAGGAAACGGCATGGTAAGAAGAACCCCCAAACTTGAATTGGACCGCACAACCTAGATAGTATCATGAAAAACAAAAAGAGACAACTAAAAAAAGCATTAAAAATACAAGCATAAATACAGAAAAATAATGTACATAAAGTTAACAGAAAAGAGAGAATTTGCATTTCAAAAAGAGTTCACATGATTACAAAAAGAGCTGTACATGGATCATGTCTACTAGAGCAACCTATACATAGCAAATTCTTACAGTGCAAAAGTAAAACAACAGATACAAGAGAAATATGTACATATGAAACAAAAAGATAAGGTCCAACACTCGCAGCAGCTATGGTCCAGAGGGAAGACGGGCGAGGATGGAATGGAGGAGAGACTGAGTCTTACGCCGGTCGGCCTGAGCCAAAAGACGTTCCTTAGCTGCGACACGGCGGTCTTCAACAGCAAGACGACGATCTTCTTCGGCACGGGAAGAAGTCGCACACATAGTCCGAGTGTACGCGGATAAAGAATTTTCAAAATGATCCATCTGCTCATGAAGACCGGCAATGCTAGCCCGGATGGAAGCCTGGTCCTGCTGAGAGTCGACTGGAGGCTCCACCCTTGTAGTGGCTGCTGCCATGGAAGCATCCTCAGAAAGAGGAGGAGGTGGAGCTTGGATGAACAGGGGGGCAGCAGGCTGAGGGGTACTAGAATGACTAAGAACATTGGTCCACCGGCGCTTGGTAAAATTTTTAATCTTTTCGCCTTTTGGTTCATGGGGAGGAACAATGAAGCCTTTGTGCTTTAGGAGCCGAGTGATGAAAAATGGCAAAGGCAATTTCTGATTTTCAACTCGCGGAGCCCGTGCATTATGAGCGTCATGCCAAAACTTCATAAATGTGGGCCAAATGAGCTCCGGGATGGAGAACCATTGGCCTTGGTCCATGGCATATAAGGCTTGCAAAAGGAGGCCCCTACGCTAGGTGCTATGCACCAAAGGGCAGACATTGTGCTTGAAAACAGTGTCAATGAACCAGAGGCATTCCGGAAGATTGGTTTTGCGGATAAAAGACCGGGGCCTATTAGGATCGTCAACATTGCCAATGGTAGTGACAACCTGCTCCACAGTTAATGTATCCGGCTCCTCATATAAAGGGAGATTCTCCCGATTGACAATGTCATCGGGGCACTCAATGGGGTAACCAGAAACCTGAATGATGTCAGTCATAGTGAAAGCATAGGTGGTGCCATCAATGGATGTAGTGAGAGAAATGGGTGGCTCTTCAGGGCATTGGAGATTCTGGTAGAAGAGGCGCACTACACGGGGGTAGGCAACCCTGGCAAGGGGCGCGCAAATGTGCTGCAGACACCGGTTAGTCAATTCGGCTACAGCCCACGAAGTAGTGGGTAGAATGTCAAAGGCATCCGTGAGCGGAAAAGAAAGCTCGTAGTTGAGTTGTTTGCGATCCCAAGGATCACGTGGTCACTCACGATTGACAGCACGGGCACCCGCAGAGGGTCTAGGAGGGCGAGAAGGACCGGCACGAGACATTTAGAGAGGTGAACTTGGTTGAGGAATTTCAACGAACACCTGGCGTGCACCACAAAAAGGAAAAGGTGAAAATGAGTGGGATGGATGATGAAACCCAAAAATTTTTGGCCCTGCAATTGCAATAAC
This sequence comes from Cornus florida, assembly GCF_030987335.1. Classification (NCBI taxonomy): domain Eukaryota; kingdom Viridiplantae; phylum Streptophyta; class Magnoliopsida; order Cornales; family Cornaceae; genus Cornus; species Cornus florida. Next base: position 73,383,775 of record NW_026775577.1, read on the forward strand.
TACTCCCAAACAATCACAAATCTCCATTACATGCAAGCCCATCCTCCATTTATACCAAAAATGTGAAAGAGGAAGACAAGGAAGAAACTCACCTAACAATGGAGAACCACAGGCCCTTTGTGTGTTGGATAAGTGGTGGGGATGGGTGGAATTTGCCTAGAGGTGAAGAGTGGATGGGGAGGGGTGTGTGATGTTGGTTGGTGCTGTTATTTTGGGGTTGGTTGCAGGAGGCGCATGTAGGGTGGGGTGGTTGGGTTGAGAGAGAGAGGAAGGTTGGTTGAGCCGAGTGAGAGGGAGTTATTTGGTTTGGGTTGTGTTTAAAAGAGAGGTGGCTTGGTTCGAGCGCTCGAAGTGTGTCTTCGAGTGCTCTAAAATGGGGCAGTGGGCTCGGGTGTTTGTTGTGTGAGAACTCAAGCAATTGCGAGCACTCGAAGCTTGGCTTCGAGTGCTCGAAAATATGGCAGAGAGGTGAGGGGAGCTTTGTGTGGGAAATTGTAGGTTGTGGGGTGGCTTGGGGTTGGCATGGAGTGGGTTGTTAGAGAGTTGGGATGAGAGAAAGTTGATGGTGGGGTTGGCATGCATGGTGGTGAGGGTGTAGTGATGATGTGGGAGAGAGAAGCCGAGAGTTGGGTTGTGGGGATGGTGGCATGATTGCATGCATGGGGAAAGGTTGGTGGGTTAGAGTTGAGGTGGTTGTGTGATTTCTGGGTTGATGGTGGTTGGGTTTGCATGGTAGTTGAGTGTTGCAGAGAGATGGTGTTGGATGGTGGGAGATGAGGGAAGATGGAGGTGCATGCATGCATGCAGGTCGTGGGTTGCATGGTGTGTTGCATGCATGTTGTCGAGAGGAGATGAGGAAGGTTGTGTGAGTTGGTAGTTGGATGAAGGTCGTGGGTTGCATGGTGTGTTGCATGCATGGCTGCATGGTGGCTGAGAGTAGAGGTGGTGATTGGGGTTGAAAGAAGGAGAAGGAAGGTTGGTGGAAGGAAGTGGGTTTGCCGAGATGTGTCATGCAGGGTGATTCATGGTGCATAGTTTTTGGTTTATGGTTTTGTGGATGAGGGAGGAGGGGGATAAGGTTGGTGTGAGGAAGGTGCCGAGGGGGAGCTTGCATGCATGGTGTTGATGGGTGGTTTGGTTGCTTGGTGTGTGGATGGGATAGATGGAAGTGGGTTTGCCGAGAGGAGTTGTGTGGGTTGTAGGTTGACTTGAGCAAGGAGGAAGGTGAGTTGGAGAGGGGTTGATGCATGCTGGGGTTGAGAGAGAGAAGAGTATGGGTTGAGAGATGTGGTCGAGCACTCTAAGCATGGAAGTAGAGTGCTCGAAGATAGGACAGTAGCCTCAGCAGCTTTGGGGTTAAAACTTCAAGCAAGGTCGAGCACTCCAAATTGGAGTTTAGATTGCTCGAAATGAAGCCAGAGAGTTCGGGTTTGCTGGGATGTGGCTGCGAGCACTCCAAAGGAATTTGAGGGGGCTCGAAAATGAGGCAGTGGCTGCAAATGAAGGGCTGAAATTGGAGGGCATCAGCGAGCACTTGAAGCTTGGTAGTAGAGTGCTTTAAATTAGGACAGTGGGCATGCAAACTGGATGAAATCACTGGGAAGGATTTTTAAAAAAATTGCAACATTATGTCAATGGAAAATTTTCTAAGCTTGATACATTGCAACATGATGCAAAATGGATGGAATTCTCAAAAATGAAAATTTCAAGCTTGGCATGCATGGGAAGAAATGGAGACTTTGTATAGGAAAATCATTGGAAACTTTGCATGTTAGTCTAATCCAATGCATGGATAGATTTTTAGGAAAATTTTGAAAACTTTTCAACTTCTTTCTAATGCATAAACAATTTTCAAACTTTTGAACTTCAATCCATTCTAATGCAAGGATGGAAAATTGTCAAACTCTACACTTCATTGCAATGCATGGAAAATTTGGAAAAATTTTTAAACTGTGCAATTTTCCTCCAATAAATGCATGGATGAAATTTGGGAAAATTTTGAGACCTTGCAACCACTCTCTACTGCATGAATGATTTTAAGAAACTTTCCAAACTTTCACAACATCACACAAATGCATGGATGATTTTGAGAAAATTTTTAAGCTTTGGAACATCTCTTCAATACATGGAAGAGATAAGAACATTTCAACAATGCATTAAAAATGAGAGATTGCACATGAGTTGCATGCCAAAGATCCTATGAAATTGCTCGAAAGCGATGGAAATTTTCGGGAATGAAAATTAGAGCTGAGAAGGTCTAAGAGGCCAGTCTAAAATTGCGAAACACAACTGAAGACCATTTCAGAAAAATCAAATTTTTGGCTTATCGAAACCATTTCCCAGAAAATTTCAAGGCACAAGCAATTTAAGAAGGTAGAGAAGCTTGGAACATCGAAAGAATTTATTCTCTTGCTTTGCTAAATTTAATGTCGATAGCTAGACGAAGTTAGAGCAGGTACTAATCCTCAAAAATCTTGATAGCTAGACACACCGAGATCAGGTTAGTCCTCCTTACCCTATACCATGTCTCTCAAGAGATTCAAGCTTCCCCAAATAGGATAATTCTTTTAAAAGCGAAGGAGGAAGAGCTTGAAGACAAAAGTGGAAAAGAGGTAGCGGAAAGACCTCAACCTAATCTTCATCCTCAATGAAGAACTTTGGATTATGGGGCTTATTTGGATTATGGGAAGATGGATTAGGTGAAGGTGCACCAAGCAACGACTTATGAAGGGTCATATTGAGCACGGGAATGCTTAACAAGTTATCCTTCAGACTTTCAACATCCTCCTCACACTTATCCGGCGGTTCGGGCTCAATAGCTTGAGATAACTCAGGAGAAGGAATGAGAGGAAGTGCAAGTTCCCAAGAGAGGGATACATTTGATGATGCCCAAGGAAGAGAATGAATAGGAGGAATATCAAGCAAAGAATTGACCTCACAAATAGAATTGGCAACATCAAAATCCTCATAATTAAAATGAGCTAAGCATGTTTTTAGAGGATCCTCCATTAAAGGAGGTGCATCAAGTAAGGGGTTATGTAGGGGCTGTGCTGGATTTTTATAGGATACAATCTCATCATCATTAATTTCCTCATTTTGAACCACAAATTCTTCAATTTTTTGTGTGGCGACAATTTGATCTTCACCCACTATTTCTTCATTTTCACATGCAGTAACCACTTGAACATTCTCGTGATGAAAATTACTAGAAGTAAACTCATCATTCATAGAATTATCTTTTGGATTGACCACAAGTTCAATTGGAAATTCTTCTTCCTTTTCCTGATTTAGAACATCAACCATTTGTTGAATTTGGGCTATTTGGTCATCTAAATCAACTCTAGATTGGGAATGAGAATAGGCGGTGGATTGCATGCTAACAATGTCATCCAACATTTGCTTGTTGGACTCCATCATTTGCGTATGCATAGACTCTATCATTTGTTCGTTGGCAGCTATTAACTCATCCAATGGAGACGGTATAAAAGGAGAAGAAGAGGGCTGGAAATAATGATCATTGGGTTGAAAATTGGAGTGAAAATGTTACCTAAGAGATTGTGGGGCTGAATTTCCTATGTCATGCCACAAGAAGTTTTTATGATCTCGTGAACCCGAGTTATAACCATTGAAGTATGGATCACTACCCGGTTTAGAGAAATTTGCATTTGGTTGCTCTAGATAAAAATCCGAGAATTGTCTCGTTGGAAGACAATCTCTTGTATGATGTGTATTGCTAGAGCAAAAAGCACAAAATGCATGTGGTGTGTAAAATTGAGTTGGGAGATAATTATTCTCCATCTAGGAGTTAAACATCAACAACACACAACATAATCAACACAATAATTCTTTATCATCAACTCCACATACAATGATATTCCCTTTCTCCTCAATTATCAAGACAAAAATTAAAATGGCCACGATAAGGACCGATGCTTGGAATTGAAAATACACAATTGAAATAGCCTCGGCAAGGGCTTGCAATTTAACTACTTCTAAGCTTAACACATGCACACTATCCACAATTCGAAACTAGAAGTCACGAGACTTACCCGGGGTCCTCTAGACTCATAATTTGCTAGCATTCCCACGGCGAGCTTCGAGTCCCTAGGATCTCACTTACAACACAAAGACGGTTAAAACACACAAGAAATATTCACAAAACACAGTATTCACAATCAAACTAAATTTAACCCTAAACTTTGGTTGCTAGACCGTTTGCAATCCCCGGCAACGGCGCCAAAAATTGATCGACGGTCGAAATCAATTATAAATCAACCCTCTTCGCAATAGCATGAATCATTGTAAAATAGGGCTATTGGACGGGTAAGTCGAACCACTGGGACTGCGCTAGTCTTAAGGCAACCTAAGAGTCTAGAATTGTTCTTAGAATGATAAGGGGTAAGTCGAACCACAGGACAATCTTTGCCTGCATCAAAAAGAAGCTTGAAGATAAAAAAGGGAAGTGGTTAGAAGAATTGCCAAATGTCCTATGGGCATATAGAACCACCCCGAGACGTCGCAATGGTGAAACCCCTTTCTATCTAGCTTACAACACTGAAGCCGTAATCCCCACCGAAGTGGTGGCACCCACCATCCGAAGCTTAGCTTGGAACCAGGAGTCAAATAATCAGCTTCTGGAACACAGTCTAGATCTATTGGAAGAAAAAAGGGAAGCTGCAGCCATCTGGCTAGTAGCCTACTAGCAGAAGATAGCAAAAAGTTATAACACAAGGGTCAGAAGGAGAAGCTTCAATCTGGGAGATTTGGTGCTCCTGAAATCAGAAAAGTACGTCAGCAAATTGGAACCTAATTGGGAAGGGCCATACCGAATATCAGATGTGATTGGAAAATGAGCTTAAAGACTTTGACACTTGGATGGCATCGAAATGACTAAGTCGAGGAATGCAATGAACCTGAAAAGGTACTTCAATAAAGTAAATTCTACAGTGTTTTCCAGTACTTTACTTTTTGAATAAATAAAGCTGCTGACAGCCTTTTTTCAAATGTCCCAGATCGAATAAAAACAAAACTTCTGACTATTATTTAAAATGGAATAACAAGAGATCTAAAGAGTGGAGTGGACCCCCTGATGGTAGGCGACCTATAACGGGACCCACCATCAGGGGTCTCCACTTCACACTTTTTTATCTTTTATCTTACCACAAATAAGGTCTTATCACATACGAAAAATGATTTCCCACATCGCTCAAAAAGTGGAATCTAACCCTTTTTCTTAACGATCCACACTTAAGTGCCTATCAGTGTGTGGAACCCATTGACAATAGGACCCTACTTGCGACACTAAAGTGCCCCATTATCGGAGGTCTCCATGCACTCCCCACATATTTTCCCCTTTTTTAGAAAGTACGGTCCCACATTGACAAAAAAGGAAAAGAATCCCTTATTATTATAATATAACCTGCCGGGTATGAAATCAGCGGGTGAGGGCCCTAAATTACGAGGCCCATAGATAGTCTCAGCTCATTATCAGAGGGGTCCGTAATGTAGGGTCTTCCCCGCTTTCTTTTGGGATAGGTCACTTCTTTTCAAATCTCTATCTCAATTTAAACAAAAACTGGGTTTTCTATAAGACAGAAATTGTTTAAATTCTAAACATCAGCAAGGGAATGCCCACACAAAGAAGGCCCAATAAAAAGGGGTTCAACACAAGGACTTCCCACTCAAGACGGACTTACAAACGGGCTTGATCGGATAAACTGCTCAAGTCCAAAAAAGCGGAACGGCACTAAGAGCCGATTGCAAAATAGGTGAAGGCCCCAAGAGCCTAACGCCTGAATGGGCTTGACCAAATAAAGCACTTAAGTTAAAAAAAGCCGAACAGCCCCAAGAGCCGATCGAAAATAGGCGAAGGCCCCAAGAGCCTAACACCCGAACGGGCTTGACTGGATAAAGTACTCAAGTCCAAAAAAGCCGAACAGCCCCAATAGCCGATCGCAAAATAGGCGAAGGCCCAAAGAGACTAACGCCCGAACAGGCTTGACCGGGTAAACCGCTCAAGTCCAAAAAAGCCGAATGGCCCCAAGAGCCTAACGCCCAAACGGGCTTGACAGATAAACCGCTTAAGTCTAAAAAATCCGAACGACCCCAAGCGCCGATCGAAAATAGGCGAAGGCCCCAAGAGCCTAACGCCCGAAGGGCTTGACCAGATAAACTGCTTAAGTTTAAAAAAGCCGAACGACCCCAAGAGTTAATCACAAAATAGGCGAAGGCCCCAAGAGCCTAACGCCCGAACGGGATTGACCAGATAAACTGCTCAAGTCTAAAAAAGCTGAACGGCCCTAAGAGCCGATTGCAAAATAGGCGAAGGCCCCAAGAGCCTAACGCCCGAACGGGCTTGACCGGATAAACCGCTCAAGTCAAAAAAAGCCGAATAACCCCAAGAGCCGATCTCAAAATAGGCAAAGGTCCCAAGAGCCTAACGCCCGGACGGACTTAACCGGATAAACCGCTCAAGTCCAAAAAAGCTGAACGGCCCCAAGAACCTAACGCCCAAACGGGCTTGACCGGATAAACCACTCAAGTCTAAAAAATCCGAACGACCCCAAGAGCCGATCGTAAAATAGGTGAAGGCCCCAAGAGTCTAACGCCCGAATAGGCTTGACCGGATAAATCGCTCAAGTCCAAAAAAGCCGAACGACCCCAAGAGCCGATCGTAAAATACGCGAAGGCCCTAGGAGCCAAACGCCCGTACGGGCTTGACCGGATAATCCGCTCAAGTCCAAAAAAGCCGAACGGCCCCAAGAGCTGATCGTAAAATAGGCGAAGGCCCCAAGAGCCTAACGCCCAAACGGGCTTGATCGGATAAACCGCTCAAGTCCAAAAAAGCCAAACTGCCCCAAGAGGCAATCGTAAAATAGGCGAAGGCCCCAAGAGCCTAACGCCCAAAAGGGTTTGACCAGATAAACCGCTCAAGTTTAAAAAATTCGAACGGCCTCAATAGCCGATCACAAAATAGGCGAAGGCCCTAAGAGCCTAATGCCTAAACGGGCTTGACTAGATAAACCGCTCAAGTCCAAAAAAGCTGAATGTCCCCAAGAGCCGATCGCAAAATAGGCGAAGGCCCCAAGAGCCTAAATGAACGGATAAACCACTCAAGTCCAAAAAAGCCGAATGGACCCAAGAGCCGATCGTAAAATAGGTAAAGGCCCTAAGAGCCTAACGCCCAAACGGGCTTGACCGGATAAACCGCTCAAGTCCAAAAAAGTCGAACGGCCCTAAGAGCCGAACGCAAAATAGGAAAAGGCCCCAAGAGCCTAATGCCCAAACAAGCTTGACCGGATAAGTCGCTCAAGACCAGAAAAGCCAAACGGCCCCAGAAGCTAATCACTAAATAGGCGAAGGCCGCAAATGCCTAACGCCCGAACGTTAATTGCAAAACAGACAAATACATAGAATCACAAGCAATAATGTAAGAAAAAGCAATCCCAAAGATTGTCAAAAGAAAACCTTCATGTTCTTACAAATAGGTAAGAGTTTTTTACAAAAGAGGCAGGGCATACCCAACACCTCAAAAAATAAAGAAAAAAAGAAGAAAGGAGGGGAAGCTATGTAGGATTACCATCAGGCATAGCTCCGCCTTATGCATTGAACCTCTACGTAAATGCATCAACCAACTCTACTCTGGTTAGAACGGAAAAAGGGATATCGAGAGACAAGGCAGGTAACCCCTGAGAACCTGAAGGGTAATGGAGAGGAGGTGGAACCTCGCCAGACATCTCACCCTTCAGCAGAGCAGCAAACTCTGTCTCTCTAGGGCCTGTTGAAGGCTCGGCATACTCACCTGCAACCAAGAGCCCCTATTCGGCGTCATACTCATCAGCATCACCATAATCTCTCTCTTTAGAAGGAATCTGCCCCTGAGCAAAACCAAGCCTGAAGCCTTTGGCATAGCGAGATTCGTAATTTGGGAAAAATGGTTAAACATCTCCAAACCCCCATCCTTGCAGGTTTGAATAAGAGAGTTTGCCTTCCCAAGCTGCAGGTCAAGCTCAGCAGCTTTGTCCTCAAGCTTCCTAGCTCTTTTACCGAAATACTCAATTGACTTCAGCTGCTAAGCTTTTTCCCTTTTCTCCTCGGCGAGAGAAGCCTCCAAAGCACTTACCCTCTTCTGAAGGGCTGCAGACTGGTTCGCATGAAGGAAGTCAGCTGAGAGCTTCTTCATAAGAGCAAACATTAAGAAAGAGCTTTGCACAAAAACAACATGGAATTAAAAAATAATAAAAAAATTAAAAAAGAGGAATAGAGGAAGGAGAAAGGGTTACCTCCATTATGGATTTGGGAGTAAGGGACAACAGATCATCAACGCTCATCTATTGTTGTAAAATTTCATCTCTGGGAGGCCACATCCCTCTAGCCAAACCCATCAACGTCTCCGGGTCTTCGGCTCCAGAGTCACTAATGGTGATAGGGGACCCATCAGACATCATCATTTCAGGAAACCACTTCTAGGTAGACCCCGCGAAATCACCCCCAGCGACATCAGCAGCGCCAGGAATCAAAACACTTTTTCCTCCGAATGCCCTAGCCATTAACTTAGGACACTTTGAAGAAGAATCATCCTTCACTGATGGACGCTTAGTCCCTGATTGGGCCCCTTTATGCTTTTGAGAGGGAGAAAGCCTGTCCGCCTTGACAATAAGGTTCTTTCTTTCTTGTAACAACTTAGCGGCCATCTCCCTCTCCTTCTTCGTCGTACGGGGCTTTGGAGGAGGAAGTTCCATCATTGATTGAGAGAGGGTAAGGGGGGCAGGCAATAAGATAGCCTCAGAATCAGAAGCGTCAAGATCAATGGGTTCTTCAAGATTTAAAGCAATTACGGGAGGATCTCTCGAGATCACCTCAAGAATAGAAGAGGAGAGAAGGGTCTTGGTAGAAGGAACGTCACTTCAAACTCTTTCCCGTAAGTTGGCAAGATGACTATCTGCAAATTTCGAAGAGAAAAATTCAATTTTGTGACCTAGGAAGTCATATATACAACAAAAATGATTTACGACGCAAACAAAGCAAGAAGACTCGCCCAAATCATCAAATGTGGGAACAGATAGGGCATGAAAGCTCGATCGGACGAATAAATCCCGAATGGAAGAAGACCACCACGCCCCTCTGACCTTAACAATTTTGTACTTCCACTCTTTGTCAGAGGTATTAAGATGAGAGAAGAGAGTTCTACCCGGTCTAGAGTGAAGGTGAAACCTACCCTCACCTCCCTTCAACCTATCAAGCGAATAGCAAAATAGAAGGTCGGCAAGATTCAAGGTTAAACCTCAAACCCTGTTCAGAGCAAGAAGACCGGAGAGAATGCAGAAGAAATTAGGGTTAACCTGAAGATGAGCCAAATTCAAAACCGACAAAACCCGAAGATAAAAAGGGTTTAAGGGGAATCGAAAGGCGGGAAAATGCAAAACCGAGAAAAACATTTCACCCTCCTCTAAACCCTTACCTATACTAAAGTTCAAATCATAGTCGTACTCCTCAAGGGTAACGTCAGAAGGAACACGATTCTTCTTTCTCAACTAAGAAATCGAAAAGGACTTCCTTTCTACAACATTTGTAGGGAGGACTATGGGACCCTCAGCATAATCGCTCAGACTTGCCGCCACAGTTCCTGACTCAGAATCAGACATGTGAACACTATGAGTTCATTCACTACTTTCTTGACTCATAATATAAGAAAGATGGAACGAAAAGAAGACTAACCTCAGCAGATGGAATGAGATGTCGAAGCAGCTAGCAATCAGATTCTCGCCAAAACTCAGGAACAAAATCATAGATATAGATACCTAAATCACAAAAATACAGTATATAAGCTAAAAGGGGCAGATAATGGAAGGGCAAACACAAAGTCCCAGAATCGACAACACGAACGGTAATGATCAGCCGTAATAACCGCGAAAACTTCTCAACTTCCTGAAAACGGTTACAATTCCTTTTATAAATCAAATTCATAAAAAGGAATTGGGGACAAAGTGTGGAGGGAAAAAAATCACACCAATCGCAAAACAACACTTGGCGACAAAAGGCAGCCCAGAAAAAGGCTAAAAAAACTGGAAGCCCATAGTGAAACATAAGCCCAGCACAGGAAAGCCTACTTAAAACAGAGGTAGAATGAATATGCCCAATTTTGACAAGACCCAAACTCCATAACGCCCACAATAATGTCAAATACACGATCTGTAGGCATAAATTACCCACATTTGAGAATAAAAGCCAAGAAACGGCTCTATGTAAAAAAACACTTATAAATAGAGCCTAAACAAAGGTGAAAGAGAAAAAAAAACTCTGAATATTATTACTATCTCAAAGATTTACTTGCTCCCTTCTAAACTTTTTCTGTGTGCTTTCCGTAGTTGATCCCTTTAGGTGTTTGGGTGTAAAAAATTGCACCCACACGGTACGTTAGTGATGACCCAAAAGATGACCCGTTAATGGATCTGAAATGCGGAAGCGCAAGAAAAACCAAAGTTTCTAGAGATATAAATCATCCCTAAGACACTGGAGTGACCTTCATGAAGTCACAGAACTCAAGGAAATAACTGGAAGTGAAAGCTAGAATGTAAGGGTCAAATGGTACCCTATGGCACTAATGACAACCGAAGGAATAAGATCTATTTCAAACTGACCACGTATGCCATTAAATAGCTTAAACAGGATAAACAAGGTCCTGTGCAAACAAACAAATGGAGTTAACCTGTCTAGGAAACAAACCAAAGAAAACCCATAAGGCAGCGTCATTTTGGTCGTCCGAAATGATGCTTCGGTCGACCGATTTGTGGCTCAGAATGGAAAATGGCTACTGGAATTGGACTTTACTGTTCAATTAAAAATTGAAAATATGTGCCGGTGGACTGAAACAAACCACCGGTCGACCCAAATAGGTCAAAAATGTGATGAATGAACCTGCCATGTACTAAAACTGAAAAGAGACTTTAAGTCTCATTTGAATCCCCCATAGCATGATCAATTTAAATAATATGCTATTGTGTGATGATGTGAACATACACGCAAGTGTAATATGGTTTTTTAGACATGCTACAATGGCCTATGGCCTTATTACAACTCATTTACAAAATTTGACATGCCAAGCCTCCAAAGTTAGGAAAATTACATTTCAATGGCAAAACTCAAACATGCTAACACTTGCATGTGAACAAGAATACATTAAAGCAACTTCAAATCTACAATTCACCCAAGGCAATTGCAAGTCCCCAAATCTTAAATCTTGTACCTGAAAAATAACCCCGGTAACTTTGGGGTGAGTAACATAAAGCTACTCGCAGGAGATGAGCATGCAAAGACCTAACGTTTTACACGATTATCTCATTAATGTAAAATAATTCAAAAGGGTCATGCCACCGAACGTTTATGTCAAAGGTGAGACTCAGGGAGCATTATAAGCTACCTTAAATCATTTTTACCATAAATCATATCATTCATGCAATTCAAACAACATAAAAACATGTTGTACAAGGCAACAAGATATAGATTCTAAAAGTTGTCAACTTGAAATATAAAATGCAAAACCAAATAAAGTGGGTCATGCCACCTAACTTTATGTTCCAAATGAATCTATAGGGTCATTCCTAAGCTACATTTGAACATTTAAAGCTTAATGTACTTAACAACGTTAAAAACATACGATGATTCCTTACAAATCATAATGCATAAATACACTTAACAACATTCAAAACATGCAATGATTCCTTACAAATCATAATGCATAAATATACTTAACAACATTCAAAACATGCAATGATTCCTTACAAATCATAATGCATAAATGTACTTAACATCATTTAAAACATGTAATGATTCCTCACAAATCATAATGCATAAATGTACTTAACAATATTCAAAATATACGATGATTCCTCACAAATCAAAATGCATAAATGTACTTAACAACATTCAAAACATGCGATGATTCCTTACAAATCATAATACATAGATGTACTTAACAACATTCAAAACATGTGATGATTCCTTACAAATCATAATGCATACATGTACTTAACAATATTAAATCACCAATAACCAAGACCACAAGTCACAATTAAACATTGGTTGTCAACTTAGAATTTAATGCGAAATCAAGTAGTTGGAGACTTGAACATCAAATCTTGGATAAAGCCAAGAACTACGGTTATTCCAGGCATTAACCTACTAGGAATACCACCCTAGTGCGCATTATAAAATAAGGAGAACTCATACCTCTTGTACTAGAGCCAAACTCTAGCCATATCTCTGTAGCAATGTCCCAAGTGACTCTAAATAAATAAGTCAACAACTTATATATGAAATATATAAAGCACAAAGCTACATTCCATGCACAAGTAGGTTAAAACCACATAAAACATGCTCTAAATCCACAACTACTATGGGATGACAAATGTCGAATCTTCAGAGTGCGATTCGTTACACGCTATAATTACATCACATGTCGAATCTTCAGTGTGCGATTCGTTACACGCTATAACAATATAATTCAATATTGAAAACATAAACTCATAAATCCATTACAAGTCTAAAATCATTCTTTAAACATACTACTAATGTCAACGCATGATTAAATCATTAATGCAATAGAAGCTGAAATTAATTAAATAAACTAATTAATTTATCTAAGATTCAAATCTCAATCGAATAATCCCTAATTAATACATATTATACAACATAAGTTGATCATTACATATACCAAATCAAAAACTTAATTAGGTCATTTGAACAATAAAAATAGAATTTAATCAAATCATGATAATCAAATCCCTAAATTCTAAAACAACATTAAATGGTCCTAAATTAATATATGCTAGTATACAAGTCCTAGTCATCACCAATATCAAGTTAAAAACTTAATTAAGCCAATGGAACCTTTACATAGATTTTAATTAATCTTTTAATTAAAATCTCTAGATTTTCAAACTTATCCAAATGCTCTCAAATTAAAGTATGCTAAAGGACATGTCAAGACTTAATTTAAAAGCATATCACAAGTTAATTTCATGCAAGGTACGTCCATGGTAATTTAACTTTCACCAAAGATAATTATTAAATAAAAAGTGCAATTCTTATTCAAATAATCCCAATTTAATATATGTTAACAAACATACCAAAGCCTAATTTTCTAGCATGCCATAATTGGAATCTAAGTTATATATCATCATAAGAATTAAATCTTAACCATAGAAATTAATTAAATTAAATTCTAAAACTTAAACCAAAGCATGCAGACAAGTTGTAAAAGGTTCTAAAATCATCAATACAACATTAATATAAACCTAAGACACCCCTACCTAAATTTGAGATGAAAATCTCAAAAGCCACAAAAACGAAACCGCTCCGAATTCGACGATACTTCAAGGTTTCATCGGGGACAACACGGTGAACAAGAACCCCAAGGAAGCCCCATCAAAATCGCAACTTGACTTCAAACACGAACTCAAAAAAATGGACAAAACGAGATTCCAATTGGTGGAATTGAAGGCCTTGCCAAGACGAACATAAAACACTAAGGCACTACGGCGTTTCACTAAAGAGAAGAAGCTCAAAAGAGGAGAGAGAAGGTGGCAGCCCTTGGCTGCCATGGAATCTAGCCAAGAGAGGGGAGAGAGATAGAAAAATCTAATTTTTTTTCTTTTAAGACTCCCTATTTATAGAAAAACTCATAAAGTACACCGAACGGGCCCCGTCGGGTCTGGAAAAGTGAAATTCATGCAGACGCACTCAAATGGCAAAACTCTGTGGCTGAAAAAGAACCAAAATGATGAAATATGAACAACGGAAGAAATAACGTCAAAAACCGAGTATTGAGCAGAAAGATATGCCCCGAACAAGTTCGGTGGCAACCGGTGCCAGAAACCCTAAAACTGGAGAAAAACGACCAGAAAGGAATTCCAAGAGTACGCTACTCGACGAAAAGTGAAAATAAATCTCGTACGAGGATTCAGGCTCAAAATAAGGCATTTTACAATAACTTTCATTAATTGCACAATGGCCCCTCCAAAAAGTGAAAACTGCACTGATGACCCAGAATGAAAATATCTTCGAAAAATATTTTCTTAAAAGCCCCCAAAATAAAAAGATATTTTCAAAAAACATCTTCAAAAGATATTTTCAAAAAACATCCCAAGAAAAGGAAATGTTTCTGAAGAACTGTGCATCAATGGCCCTATGGACACTGGGAGCAACCTGAGTACTTTTCTGCAAAAGTAAAGATACGTATTTCGTAGAAATCACTTAGAACGAAGATATGTGAAGTCCAAAACCAACTCCGAACACAAAAAGTGAAGTTATGCCAACAAAGTGACAAATAGGGAAAAGACAATATAGGAAAAAGGATGAAAAGTGAATAGTATCTAAAAAGTAAAAATGTGAAAATGACGCGATCCTCAAAGGAAGTTGTCAATCCAAAGGAAAGATTCTCGAAAATCATTCCAGAGCACTCGAGACGACACTAAGTGACTAGAAACCGAACTTAGAAAAGGAAAGATTAACGGAAAAAAAATATCCGTGAAAATCTGAGAAAAAAGAAAGGAAGGAAAATGACAGGGTCATTACACTTGTTCAATTAGTCTTACCTTCTTTGGTAAATGACTTTTGAAAGTTCACTTTGAGTACACAAATCCTTAAGAAATTTGGCATAGGGAGGAATTTACTTGATAGCATCTAAGAGAGGTAGGTTGATCTTTACTTGCCTAAAGGCCTCCCACATGTCCTGAATTTTACAGCTTTTGTTCCCAAAATTTGTCGACTCTTGGAGATGTTAAGGAAACGGAGCCTTAGGCTCATAAGAGGTCTCCACATTTGGGGTAACAAGCTTGGAATTTTTAGTTCTGTACTTTGGATTTTTAGGAGTGAAATTTAGATTAGATGAGCTGGGATTTGGATTTTTGGGAGGAAGAACTTTTTCATCTTTTCCTCCATCAACCTTATTGTCCAAAATTCGATCACTCTGAAGTGTGGTGGTTGCTTGAACTTGTTCATGAGTAGGTCCACTCATATGAGGAACTTCGTCAATCTCATAGATCCCTCTAGGATTCACAATTGGTTGAACATGAAGTTTTCCCGTATCCTTTTGATGAAGTTGGTTAATTGAATTAGGTATTTGCCTTACTTGATTATCAAGTTTAGCTATTGAGTGAGTACGTAAATGAACCATTTGGAGAGTGGGCTACAATGATGTCAAGAGTTGCTTGTTAGACTCTAACATTTGCTTATTTGCAGCCAGAATCTCATCAGTTGGAAACATAGGAGATGGGGTTGAAACATTTAAATTATAGGGTGGACAGTAACTTGAAGAGGCCTGAAATTGCCAATTTGGAAATTGAGAAGAGGGCTGATTTTGATACCCTTGATTTTGAAATATCGAATTTTGTGGGGCTGGTTGCCTCCACGAAAAATTTGGATGATCTCTCCATCCCGGATTGTAAGTATTGGAGTAAGGATTATTTTCGGGCCTGGAAAACATGGCATTTGCTTGCTCTTGATTGTTACTAGAAAATTACTCCGGTGTGGGGTAATCTTCCGAGAGATGGAATGGGCTAGTGCATGATGCACACACCGCACTTGCTAAATTTTGAGACAGAGAAGGAGAGAGATGTGGTGCCATTAATTGGTAGAATTTGTGAGCTATGGCATCTACTTGAGAAGATTCTTCCCTCATTGTCTTCGGTTGACATAGATTGGAGTTCTTTGCATTGGTTGATATTGGAGCCCTACGAGAATTGTGTTGCCATGAGTTTTCACTCAAATTCTCGAGTAAGGTCCAAGCTTCATCCGCATTTTTAGACATAACATTTCTCCACATGATGAGTCAACTATAAGTCTATGTGGTTTGGTTAAACCATCATAAAAAGTTTGCACCAATTGCCATTTTAGAATTAGGTGATGCAGACATTTCCTAAGAAGGTCTTGAAGTTCGTCCCAAGTCTTATGGAGTTGTTCCCCATTAATTTATGAAAAACTAAGAATGAACCGCCTCATTTGATTGGTCTTACTCACCGGATATTATTGTTTTTGGAATTCTTGTTGTAATTGAGCCCATGTAGTGATAGAACTTGCAACAAGGGAGTTTAACCAATATTTTGCCATATTTTTTTAGGCAAATGGGAAGAGACGCAAATATAGTGCATTTTTAGGGAAGCGCCTCATCTTGATGGTAGAACAGATTTCAAGGAACTCGTCAAGAAGCCTATAGGGGTCTTCATTTTCAAATCCATGAAAGGATGGAAGCATTTGAATTATGCTAGATTTAATCTCATATTGGGCTGCATCGATGTTTGGCATCACTATGCTAGAAGGAGAGGCATAAGTTGTAGGGATGAAATGGTCCCTAAGAGTCACAGGTATCACATTTGGAATTTCAACCCTTTCAAGATTGATTTCCTCATCCCTCAAATTTCCTTCATTTCCTGCCATGGTATTAAATTCAAGTTCGATTCCTCTTATATTTTCAGATTCCCTAAGGTTTCTTCTAAGAGTCCTTTTAAGTGAATTTATGTCAATTGGTTCTTCAAGAGTTGGCAAAGATAATGACCTACGGCCCAACATCAACAACAAAATTCACACAACAAACACAACATCCCTTCACCATAACATCCACATACAATGTTCCCTTTCTCCTCAATTATCAACAAAAAAGAAAATAAATGGCCGTGACAAGGACTGATGCTTTGCAAAATAGAAAAGCAGAAATAGCCTCGACAAGGGCTTCACAATCAAAGATAACTAATTTATACATATGCAAAATATTCACAACTTTTGAAACTAGAACTTTGAAAAACTTACCCGGAGTCCTTTAGACTTACAATCTTTTAGTTTTTCTTTGGCTAGCCTTGAGTTCCTAGAATCTCACGAAAATACTTAAATACAAAAATCACCAAAACCAAATTGAAAAATATCCATAAAACACAATATTCACAATCAAACCAAAGGTGATCTTTAAACCTCGGTTACAAAATCATTTGCAATCCCCGGCAACAGTGCCAAAAATTGGTCGGTTGAAATATGTTTACCAATAATAATCAACACTTGCAATAGCACAAATCATTGTAAAATATAGCTATCATAAGGGTAAGTCAAACCACAAGGACTGTAAGCTTATGGCAACCAAGTTTTTAAAATCACTTTGTTTGAGGGAAGAGGTGCAAAAGGTTTAGTTTGTTTGTCACTTAGAACTAGGAAATGAAATTTGCATAAAACGGTAAATGAAAGGAATTTAAGATGAGAGGAACTTAGGTTGTAAAATATAGCTATCATAAGGGTAAGTCAAACCACAAGGACTGTAAGCTTATGGCAACCAAGTTTTTAAAATCACTTTGTTTGAGGGAAGAGGTGCAAAAGGTTTAGTTTGTTTGTCACTTAGAACTAGGAAATGAAATTTGCATAAAACGGTAAATGAAAGGAATTTAAGATGAGAGGAACTTAGGTAGAGAGAGCTAGGGAAGTAAATCCACCACCAACCATATAAACATGGTTGCTTGCGATTAACTTGGGGAACAACTTATGTAAATGACCATGATATGTAGTAATACATGATTGCTAAATTATCTTCAAGAAATTCATAAAATTAAGAAGTACGTATAATCCATCAAAGTTTTACAAGCTTAAACTACCTAAACTAGGGTGTAGCTTATGACATGCTCACTAATCTAGGGACTATCAAACTCCTCAATCAATATAATAATAGCATATGAAGTCAAAAACCAAGAATAATCCATCAAAGGGAGGCTCTAAGCTATGGATTATCAAACTTTCCGTACATCATGCCATTAAAAACCATTTCATAATATCATCTCCATTCTCAGTATGAAGATGTAAGCAATATAATCATAAGAAAATACAATCTAAGACAAAATAATGCATTCAACACAATTATTTATTGAAATGAAGAACCATTACAACTTATGTAAATCTCTAGAATATGAAAATATCACATACATACTTCATTCCCAAAATTAAAACAAAACTAGAGCATACTTACAAAGAAGGGCTTCATTACCTCCCTAGAAAGGGAGTTAGTTACCCATAGAAGTAAGGGAGGAAGAGGTTGAGAAGATCAGCCCTTCCATTTTAGCCCCTCTTGGAAAAATACAACACAAAGCTCTTAAGAACACAATATTTCTCTCTTTAGAAATCCTACCAATCTTGCCTAATGATTTATAATGATTCAAGCCCTTCAAATAAGCAAAAGATCCTACCAAACTCTATTAATTTTGTGGCTAGAAATCCTTAGAAGAGTGCAGACCCATCCCTTCAATCAAAGGGACAACATTGGGCAAAATAATAAAATCCATGACCTGCTGTCTACAGCTTGGCGGGCGCCTGCAGCGGATGGCGAGAGCCCGCAGGGTGCCATGGCTGGCTTCCGCGCATTGGTAAAGGGTCATCCTGGAGCTGTGGTAGCAACTGGCGGGCTCCCGCAGGAATTGGCGGGGCCCCGCGAAATCTGGAGGCTACTGGAATTCCATTTTTTTTAACTCAATGCTCGACTAAAGTTTGGTAGGCGCCCGCAGGGTTTGTGCATAAGGCTGGCAGGTGCCCACAATCGTATAATCTGGGCTTAAAACACTTCTCTAAAATTAGCCTTAGGCTTGGCCCAATGACTCCATCTTCCTTCTCGGGGTCTATAGAATGTGTCCATGAGTTCATTAGACCATATTTACTTAGCAAAACTGTAGATCCCTGGCCCAGCATGCTTTGATCTTCAAGAACTCACCAAAACCTCAATTTTATTTCTTTTTGAGGAACAAACATGAAAGTGCGCAAAAACACGAAACTGAAGATAATCTATGCAATAAAACCAACTAATGCACTTAACTAGTGCAAATAAGGGTGCTTGAATATGTAATATTTGGCGCTTATCATCATTCCTAAAGGACATTGGGAATGGTCCCATAAAGTTAATTCCCCACACCAAAAAAAAAAAAAAAAAAAAAAAAAAAAAAAAAAATTGATTTCAATGATGAGGATTGGATTTAAGAGCATCATGTCTCTCTTAGTTATAGATCATATCTTTTGGCATCCCAAACACACCTTACAAAAATTGTAGGCACCCTTGTGAATTGTTGGTCAAAAGAGACCATATTAAAGAACCACTATAGTGCCCTTCAAATGCATGCATTTGGCAAAAGAATAAAATGCTCGGAACCTTACTCTTGGGAATGCACCTACGGATTATTTGTTCGGGACAATATTGAAACAAGATTGGATCTTCCTAATAATATTTTGGGATGTTGGCAAAAAATCAGTCATTTTCTTGCCTAGACCAATTGGAAGGAATTTTGCTAATGGGAAGATAGTTCACAATATTGGCGATCCAAGGCAGGATCCCACTGGAAATGCGAAATAATTGCTCATCCGGAAATGTATCATGAATTGGAATTTCATTTGGAGAAGATTCATGATGTTTGAAAATTGTGTTTAATTAAAACCACTCATAATAGCATGAGTCTTTATAGAATATGGCTACATAAAGGGTTGTCAATCCACAAAGATTGCTAGCCTATGCCAACCAAGATTTTAAGATTAATTCTGGGTTTAATTCATGAGAGATGATTGTTTAATTGGTTTGTTTGTAACTTGAATTAAATGAAATTAAGTGCTAAAAATGTATGTAGAATGATAATATAGAGTAAGGTTAGGGAATTGACTTTACTAGAAACCTCATAATCATGGCATATTGTATTTAAATATAGGGAAAATCAGAATTTGCAAAACTATGATTCATGTGGCTCATACCTCACATTGAATCCGTCAAGAAGATAAATGCACGTTCAACCTAAAACAAAGCATAATCCATCATCAAGAAGCACGAACCATGTTTACCTAATTACATAACTCTAAGGTTCTAACATGGTCTGTCATCTCTAACCATGGACTTTCAAAACCCTAGCATTGAAAGTCATGAAAACCATTGCATAACTTCCATACTCATTCTCACTCTAAGCATGGTAAAGGGTTCAATTCAAGACAAAACATCTCTAAGACAAGATAATAAGATCATCAAGAATGAATATAAACATGAAGATCAATTATATGAGTTCTACAAAAGTAATCCTCAAAGACATACAACTTATTATGCAAAAATAGAAATTCCCCAATGGAAAATACAAATTAAGCCATGATTACTTGGAATTGGTTACATCAATCCCCTAGGAAGGGAGTTAACCACTCATGGTCAAGCTTGTAGCCTTCAAAGTAGCTGAAGAAGCCCCAAGGTTGAGCCCTTTCACTACTTTCTTCTTCTTCTCTCAATATTTCTTTTTTTACCTTTCTTTTGCTACCAAGAATGATGATAACCCTAAAAAGTCCTTAAGGTTACATATATGTACTCTCAAATATAGCCCTTCATTTAACCCTCAAAATCCACTTTCCATTCGGGCCCCTTCACTTTTCAGACTTCAAGGGACAACAATCAATGATTTAGGGGTCAAAAGTGACTTTTTCAAAGCCATTCAGCATTTGTTCGCAGCTTAGAGTGCTCCATGACCAGGGTTGGAGTGCTTCAAGCTTGTCAATTTATTGGAGTGCATTATGGAGCACTCCAAGGGTGTCCTATGTGTACACTGGCAACTTGGCAGCAACACTTGTTGACCCAACTTCAATCGACCATATCTTGCTCGTTTTAACTCCAAATTAGGTCATTCTTCAGTCGAAACTGACCGCATCGAAACCAGATTTCCAATGGTACCAATCCTAACCAATTATTCTAGGCATGGAAAGATTTATGTCCATTTTATTAAAGGCTGATCATAGTTTTCTTTGATAAAAACTTAGGGAATGATTCTTTTCATTGGCCAAGTGACCTTAGCTCTTCATTATAAGATAACCCAAGGATATGGTACTCTTATAACTCCATGGAAGTGTCATTAAAGGCCCAAAATCAATGGTCTTAATTGAATTTGAGGATAAAAGCTTGAAAACAAGAAAAACACATAAACAACATAAATACATAAAACATAAACAACTTAACAAGCTAAAATACATAAATAAGAGGGCTTTAATGTGTAACATTAAGCGCTCATCACACCCTAAAACTTACAATTTGCTAGTCCCTTACCGAAACAAAAATGAAACATATCTTGCAATGTTGAAATGAATCCTCTTTCGTGGGAATGACGATTGCATTTAGCATAGGTAACGAGCCTTTTGGCATCCCTAGTGGACGAGTGAAATCTTGTAAGGGTTTAACACAAATGTTACCCACAAACATTATAAAATATGGTGCATGAAGATGCACGAAGCTTAATTTTATTTTTGGAATAAAAGAACATCGGAGAGAAAGTTATTATAAAGACTACATCAAATACTAGTATATGAAGTAATGACATATCTAAACAATTTTAAACTTTTAGCATTCATGCATTGATATCATAATCTACATACATAGCTTAAATATCTCATGTATAAGAAAATTCATATCTAGCTTCCTTTGTAAGTGAACCGGAATTTTTTTCTTTTTGAGATGCATTTCCTTCCCCTTCATTTGCACAGCATAATAACTTTGAAATCATTGACTCTTCTTTTGAAATAAGATTTCAAGGCATGAATTTATTCAAGACAAGTAAATGTACTTCTTTTTCTTTTTCTTTTTTTTTTTTTTTTTTTCAGATGGCCGTGCAATATCTAAGTCCATTAAGCTTCCTAACTAACCTATGTAATGAGCATTAGGCCAATGACTCCTAAACCAAATAGTCTTAGGGCGCTAAGTGTAAAAACAATCCAAAGGCATAATTGTTGGAAAGGGGGCATACAAAATAGAAACTTTGGATGAAATTTGGAGTAGATTCCACTAAATTTTTTTTTGCAAATCTATAGATGAATGAGTTCCTCTCTGCAAGGAGATGACGTGGTATAATTATTTTCTCAAATCCATTTCTGGGTGAATGAGAAATTAGCTCCAAAGTGTGGTGTTTTTATAAGCCTAAATGGGTATGCAAAATGAGGGAAGTGCTTGTCCCACATAGAAAAATGTTGAAACCAATTGAAGTTTAAATAAGCCAAGTTTGGGATTTGGGCTTGGGTTTGGGCGTAATTATAAAGTCCGGTTATTCTTTTTACTAAATGGAATTTTAGATTGGGCCTATTTTTGGGCTAGGCTTATTTAAATAGGTTTCACAAATGGGTAGTTGGTATTTGAATTTAAATTAAAACCACCTTATAGATTTTTTTTTTTTTGGTTTCCAAAGGGTTGCACCTTTTTCTGAACCATCATAACCCATGATTGCATCTAACCGAAAAGGCACCTTGCTACCTATAACTACCCCCCTTTGGATCATTTGCAAATCACACCAATTTAGAATCCTCTTCTCCAATTCTGAATTCTCTCATCCTTCTCTCTTCTTCTAGTCTCTTGGTTCAAGCCTTCATCTGTGGGTTCGAGTCTTAATCAGTGAGTTCGAGTTCAAGTTCGAGTCAGAGAGTACTATACCAAGCCAGTTCACCTATTCATTTGGTTTGCAATGCTATTACCAAAGGAAGACAAGTCATTGTATTATGGGAGATAGATGCTGCTGAATCCGTTAGCACCATAGCGGAGCGAACCTGTCTTAAGGATATAGAATCAAATTCTAGCCTCAACTTTTAATCATGTTCTTTTATTCTATTTTATATATTATCATTTTATAATAATAATTATATATATTATCATTTTATAACATTATATTTTATATAATATTTAAATAAATAATACTATAGTATTTGGTATAGTTAGACCATATTTTGGACTACAATCTTAAGACAGATACTCGCTTATACTATAGTTTTAATTATTTAACTATTGTTGTTTTATTACTGTAAATTGACTCATGGTCTGTATATTTAATATATAACAGACGAATGGCAAGTACGAGTACTACTATGCCTAATGTTCCCGTCAGTCATGGGGAGAAGCCCAAAAAATTTAATTGAGCGGAGTTTAAAAGGTGGCAACAGAAAATGATGTTCTACCTTACAACTCTAAATTAAAGCAAGTTCATAATTGAGACTACCTAGTGCTGGAAGAGTGTGAGACTGATATTACCAAGCTAGAAGCTGTTGATGTTTGGAAGCATGGAGACTTCCTATGCAAAAACTACATCCTCAATGGATTGGACAACACTTGATATAATGTGTACAATCCAATGAATACTGCTAAAGAGCTATGGGAGTCACTAGATAAGAAATATAAAATAGAGGATGCTGGCTTGAAGAAGTTCATGGTCGAGCAATTTTTAGACTTCAAAATGATAGACTCCAAGACTGTTATGAGCCAGGTGCAAGAGCTCCAGCTGATCCTACATGAGATACATACTGAGAAGATGACTTTAAGTGAATCTTTTCAAGTAGCTTCAATCATTGAAAAGATGCCACCTACTTGGAAAGATTTAAAAAATTACTTGAAGCATAAGCGCAAGGAAATGGGGCTCAAAGACTTGATTGTTAGGCTCAGAATTGAAGAAGATAACTGTACATCTGAAAAGAAAGTCAGGAATTCTTCAATAGTGTCAAAGGTGAATGTAGTGGAAACTGGATAGAAAAATAAGAAGAAGAAGCACTCTGGAGAAGGTCCAACCAAGGAAACTACAAGAAGTTCACTGGGAAGTGCTATATATGCGGCAAGCTAAGACACCGAGCTAAAGACTATCGTAGCCGCAAAGCACAACATAACTCCAAGAAAAAGACCATTGAGGTGCACATTGCCAAGGAAGATAAGCTATTAGTTGATGTGTCAGAGCTAAATCTTTCAGTTGTGGTTTCTGAAATCAACCTTGTGAGCAACAATAGAGAATGGTGGGTGGGCACAGGAGCTACTCGTCATGTTCGCTCAGAAAAGAGGATGTTCACTACCTATAAAGCTATAGATAATGAAGAACAACTTTATATGGGGAACTCTTTTACTGCAATGGTTAAAGGATAATGAAAGATTAAGCGGCTGATGACCTCAGGGAAAGAGCTCACTTTGAATAATGTGTTGCATGTACCAGACATCAGGAAGAACTTGGTCTCTAGATCACTCATAAGCAAGAATGGGTTCAAGCTGGTCTTTGTATCTGATAAGTTTGTGCTGACTAAGAATGGGGTGTATGTGGGCAAAGGGTACTTGAGTAATGAATTATTTAAATTCAATGTAATGACTGATGTACCCAAAACTATTAATAACAATAAAGCGAAAGCTTCTGCTTATATGATTGAGTCATCTGATGTGTGGTATGGTAGGTTAGGACATGTTAATTATGATACAATTTGTAGATTAATTAACATGGATTATATATATACATAAAGTTAATATTAATTTAAATAAAAAATGTCAAACATGTATAGAAGCAAAATTAACTAGAACCTCATTTCACTCCATAGAGTGAAATAGTGAAACTCTAACATTAATTCACAGTGATATCTGTGACTTTAAATTTGTGCCAAGTAGAGGTGTGAAAAAGTATTTCATTACTTTTATTGATGATTGCACAAGATACTGTTATGTATACTTGCTAAGAAGTAAAGATTAAGCCTTAGAAATGTTTAAACATTACAAGAATGAGATTGAGAATCAACTTGCCAAAATAATAAAGGTGTTTAGAAGTGATAGAGGTGGTGAATATGAAGCACTATTCGCTGACATTTGTTTAGAACATGGTATTATTCATGAAACTTCCACTCCTTATTCACCTCAACAGAATGGTGTTCCTGAACGCAAAAACCGTACCTTAAAAAGAAATGATGAATACTATGTTGATAAGTTCTAGTTTAACCCATAATTTGTGGGGGGAAACTTTGTTCTCTACAAATTATGTTCTCAACAAAATATCTCTAAAGAAAACAAATGTGACACCTTATGAATTATGGAAAGGTCAAAAACCTTCCTATAAATTCTTAAAAGTGTGGGGGTGTCTAGCTAAGGTTGCGGTTCTTACTCCTAAGAAAGTTAAGATAGGACCAAAAACCTTTGATTGTATTTTCATTGGCTATGCACAAAATAGTAGTGCATATCATTTCCTTGTGCATAAATCAGACATTCTTGATATCCATGTCAATATAATTATTGAGTCAATGAATGCATGTTTCTTTGAGGATATTTTCCCTTGTAAAAACCTCTTAAAAGAAATCATGATATTGCTAATAGAAATTCACAAGAGAATATAGACCAAGAGAGTCTATAGATGATGGAAATAAGGATGAACTTAGACGCAGTAAAAGGGCTAGAACTTCTAAGTCATTTGGTCTTGATTTTTTGACATATATATTAGAGAATGAGCCATAAAGTTAGAAGGAAGTTATGTCTTCTCTTGAAGCTCCTTTATGGAAAGAAGCAATAAATAGTGAAATTGAATCCATCATACAAAATCATACTTGGGAGCTGGTGGATCTTCCTCCTGGTATTAAACCTTTAGGGTATAAGTGGATTTTCAAGAAGAAGATGAAGTCTGATGGTTCAATTCATAAATATAAAGCTAGGCTTGTTGCTAAGGGATATAGGTAAAAGGAAGGCTTAGATTATTTTGATACATATTCACCAGTAACAAGAATAACATCCAGTAGATTGTTACTTGCTATTGCAGCATTGTAAAATTTAGAAATACATCAAATGGATGTTAAGACTGCATTTTTGAATGGTGAATTAGAGGGGGAAATCTATATAGAGCAACTTAAAGGTTTTATAGTTCCAGGAAATGAAAAAAGGTGTGCAAGCATGTAAAATCTTTATATGGATTGAAACAAGCACCCAAATAATGGCATGAAAAATTTGACAAAGTGATGTTGTTAACTGGTTTTAAAATCAATGAGTGCGATAAATGTGTTTATGTGAAAAACACTCAAAATGGATATGTTATTGTGTGCCTATATGTGGATGATATGCTAATAATGGACAATAATGATTTTATCATCAAAACTACTAAAAATATATTGACTAAAAATTTTGATATGAAAGATTTAGGCATAGTTGATATGATACTAGGAATCAAAATTTCTAGAACATCAGATGATCTAGTATTATCTCAATCTCACTATATTGAGAAAATATTAGAAAAGTTTAATAAATAAGATAGTAGTCTTGTATAGACTCCTGTTGATGTAAATCTTCATTTATCGAAAAATACTGGTCTTAGCATACCACAACTTGAGTATTCTCACATTATAGGAAGCTTAATATATTTGATGAATTGCATATGACCAGACATAACATACTTAGTGAATAAATTGAGTAGATATACAAGTAATCCAGGAAAGAACCATTAGACTGCAATAAACAGGGTTCTGATAAGATATATCATAAGTTATTGATTGCATTATTCAAGATATCCAGCGGTACTTGAAGGATACAGTGATGCTAATTGGATATCAAATACGAAGGATTCTAATTCCACAAGTGGCTATGTCTTTACTATTGGAGGAGGTGCCATATCATGGAAATCTTTTCAGAAATTTTGGGAAATTCTTGGTTAACAAGTTGTGGATGGAGTGCAATATTTCTTTAACAATGGCAACATGCCTAAAGGAGTAAATGCCACTTTTCTTACTCTTATTCCAAAGAGTAATCATGAGATAAAATAGGTAATTACAAACCTATTGCTCTGTGTAACATCATATATAAGATAATTTCTAAATTGCTTGCTAATAGATTGAGTAGTGTGCTTCCAACTCAGATAGGACCTAAACAATTAGCATTCATAAAAAATAGGAGATTACATGATAATTTCTTATTAGTTTTTGATCTTGTTAAAGATTTTAGGAAGAAAAATGGATATTCTTTTGTGGCTCTCAAAATTGACATCAAGAAAGCTTATAATTCTGGGGATTGGGAGTTTATTTGGAAAAATTTACACAGTCATGGTTTCAGTGAGAGATGGATTAGCTGGGTTATGAGGTGTGTTACTGCAACAAATTTTTCTATCTTATGCAATAGTGTTGCAACAGGATTTTTCTTAGCTTTTAACGGTCTTAGGCAAGGATGTCCATTGTCTCCTTTCTTGTTCTCCTTTGTTAATGAATACTTCTCCAATCTTATTGTCAAAGCTATTGAAGATGGAAGAATCAAGAGAGCTAAAGGGGTGATAAAAACAGGTCTGAACATTTCACATGTTTTATATGCTGATGATGTAGTTATGGTGGTTAAAGCTAATGTGTTTTCTATTAAAGCTATAGAAAACATTATGGGTTTATTTAAGAAGACCTTTGGTTTACAAGTTAATAAGGAGAAAAGTTCCATAATTTTTTCTAAAGCTGTGAGAGGTAGAAGAAGACTTTCTTGAATTTTACATTTTCCTGTTGAGAATTTTCCTTTCAAATATTTGGGGTTACCATAATCAAATAATATTATCAGAACTGGAGCTTATAAGCCTTTGATTGATAAAGTGGATGCAAGACTTGGTCACTGGAATACAATTAATTTATCTTTAGCTGGATGGCTGGAGTTGATTAAGCCTGTGTTGTTCTCCTACCGATATCACTGGATTTTTGGCTTTAAGGTTCCTTAGGAATTTAAAAATACTTTGGAAAGAAGGTGTAAACATTTTTTATGGAGTGATAAGCAAGATCTTAAGAAAATGGCTCAAGATCAAGTGGAGCCAAGTTTCATTACCAACAACTGAAGGTGGATTTAACAGAAAAATAAGTTATGGATTTAATGGTTGAAGGCAGTGTACCTACACAAGACAAGCTTTTGGTTGGTGGTTCCAAAGATGACAAATTCTTTTGTTTGGAAGCATGTTTTGGGGGCTCGAGAGCCGATTCTTGAAAATGTGAATTTTCAGGTTGGGGATGGTAAACAGTTTAAACTTTTAACAGATCCTTGGTGCCAAACAAAGTCTTTAATTCAAATATTTGGAGCTTCTAGATTTTGAGACATTGATAGGTAGATAGCTACTATTTTATAAAATGGGGATTGTAATTTACTTGTTGCATTTTCTGATAACATGAAGATTGTTATACAACAAGTGAATATACATGCTGGACAGGATCAGATTATATGGAAGCATAGGAATTTTTCTTTGAATGCAGCATGGAACAATTGTAGAGTTATTGGACACAAGATGAAATGGGCTAAATTGTATTGGAAACATTGTAGGCCTCGGGTCAGTCTTTGTGTAGTTATCATTCTTCACAACATAAACTTGAGTTTTGTGACTTTACAGAAAAAGGAAATTATTCTTCCATCAATTTGTCACAACTATTTTGAGGGAAATGATTCCAATGATCATCTATTTTGTCATTGTAGGTTTGCTGCATAGGTATGGGGAGGGATATTTGAGTTTTTGCAGTTACAAGTTTTAAGGTTTAATGGAGTCAATTCAAATGTGGATTGGTTTTGTCAACAAACTAGGGTTAAGACCTTAAAATCTAAGGTTTTTAGTGGATTATTTTCAGTCACTCTTTGGAAGCTTTGGTACATCAGAAATTCTAATCTACATACTGGAATTCAAGAACAGAGTTCTCATGCAGTGCATGCTATTATTTGGGATGTTATCACATATATGACTATTAGTTTAGTAGATATTTTGGTTATTTTTGACCTTTAATGTTTTATGTTTGAGATAGGTGTTTTTTGGAAGTGGAAATGTCCATTCCTTGAATTGTAATGGAGGTTTAGCTCCAGTTTGTAATTGTACTTTTAAGATGTTTATCTATAAAAATATGTATATATATATATATATATATAAATATAAATAACCCCATTCAGGAAATATATATATATATATATATCTTAGAAATCTACAAAACATACTTGTATTGCCCGATCCACTATGGAATCTGAATTCATTGCTTTAGATAAAGCTGGTGAAGAAGCTGAGTGGCTTCGTAATTTCTTAGAAAATATCCAAATTGGCTTGAACCTGTGCCCACTATATGTATACATTGTGATAGTCAATCAGCAATTGGAATGGCACAAAGTAATATGTATAACAACAAGTCGACAAATACATCGATGACATAATACCATTAGACAATTGCTCTCAAGTGGGATAATCTCAATAGATTTTATCAGATCAAAAGAAAATTTAGTGGATCCATTTACAAAAGGTTTGATAAGAGAGCAAGTGTATAGTTCATCGAGGGGAATGGGATTAAAGCCGAAAGTTAACGAGTCACCTTAATAGAAACCCAACCTAGTTAACTGGAGATCCCAAGATTTAGGTTCAAAGAGAACATAAATTCTGAATTGCTCACCAGAAGCACTAGGAAGATTTAATCTTCTACCCATTTCTATGATGAGACAGTGCTACCTACAGCGATGATTAGGATAAGCTATACTTTTAATGATTCTTATACCTTCAAAATTTAAGTAAGGTATGGTAGGATACTCTTAATAAGAGCACAAAAATATATATATACACATTTAAAAAATATATATATATGCAATTTTAACAAAATAAAAGTTAATAAAATATTTGAAACAAAATCATCTAGGCCATTCAAGGTATAAAGAACGCTACACTGCAAAATAAATATCACCATTGGTAATCAATGCCTCTCGGACCTCTGTCCCACTCAGCTATCTCAGTGTGACTCCTCAAAACTATGTGTAATCTCTTCTCTGAGTACCAACCTCAAGCAGATACATATATAGGAAAATGCACCGACACAAACTCACTATCGCTCACTAAAAATATCAAATAATAAGTCTTCCAAGTGGAGCCGACACAATTATCATTTCCTTTTTTACTTTCCCATTTCACTGCCCCCCCTATCCTCTTCCATCTGATGATACACTTTATATAAATGCAAAAAAAATCAGAGTCAAAAGAACTACCCATCAAGTCATCCAAGTGGGACCCGCAACAACCAATCCATATTCATTTCTCTTTGCTTTCGGCAGATGCATCTCCTAAATGCATCAGAAAACATATATATATATATATAAAGTAACTAAATCAACAACTCATGTGGGACCCACGAAACTCATTACATTTCCATTACCATTTTCTCTTCAATTTCGCTGGCAGCATGCATTTCTCACCAAATATATATATATATATATATATATATATATATATATTATATGCAACAAACTAAATTCAATCTCCTTAAGTATCTTTAGGTGGGACCCATAAAAGGCATTTCAATTTCAATCTAATCCCATGGCTGCTCCCATTTTCCACTTCACAGATGTAACAAATATATATAATGTGAAACAAAAATTAATTCAACCCATTAAAAATCTCAATTGGGTAAATCACCAAAGTATCTAATCATAATTAAATATTTAATTATGATGACTAAAAATCAGGAAATAAAGTAATTAAAAATCTTTAAAATCCGGGTTGTCACACATATGAACACAATCGTGAGAACTGAATTTGTGCGAGAAGGAACTGTGTGTTTGATATTGTCTTTGTTTACATCAATGGCGGAACAGTTCAAGACATCATGTTCACTAGTTAGCCAGTAAATCTGATAGTAATAACCTAGGGAAGGTTTAAGGCCAAAAGCTACCAATCCTGTTATAGTAACTTTCCAATAGTACTCTCTTTAGTGTCTACATTTTCATCATTTGCAAATGACGGTAATTTCCATTCATGTGGGGGATTGTTGGAAACGGGGCATACAAAATAGAAACTTTGGATGAAATTTGGAGTAGATTCCATTAAGAATTTTTTGCGAATCTATAGACGAATGCGTTCCTCTCCGCAAGGAGATGACGTGGTATATTTATTTCCCCGTTTTATACTAATTTTGTGTTATTGCCCTTTTCAGGTGCTTATCCCAAAAATAAGTCAATTCAGCCAAAGAAGAATATTAAAGAAGTTAACTCAAGATGAATGGAAGAAAGGAGCAAAGTGGAAGCAAAATAAAACAAAGTGCGGAAATTCAGCATGTTCGATCGATCTCAGCATTTCTTTGATCGATCGAAAGTTCATCGATCTAAACAGTTCAAGATGGATTTAAGCCCTTGTCTTTATCCAAAAGAATCCAACAAGTTCGATCGATCCAACATTTTCCAGATCGATAGAAATAATTCGATCTTATCCACACCTACCACCCACCTACCACTTTTGTCTTCTTCCCAAAAATATCTCAGAGATTTGTCTTTATTCAAAAAGGTGCCACCAAGTATGATCGATCTCTGTAGCATTCGATGGATCTCAGCCAAGTTCGATCAATCTCAGCATAGTTCGATCGATCAAACTTCCTCATGTCCGAAAAAAAAATAGATTCCAACTCATTAAAAGTTGGCTCATGGTGTAATCATTAGAGGGACCTTAGTATATGAGCCTAGACCATTGGTTATGACACTTGACCTACCTATATAAGGATTTTGAGCCATTTTTACATTATAACTTGTAATATTCAACATTTTATCTTATCTTGGAGGGGAGGCTAGAGATTAGAGAGTTTTACACATTTTGGGAGTTTTTCCATTCTTTTAGGGTTTCCATCAAGAAGGAGGTCATTCCTACCATGGAGATGGCCCTTGAGGGTTGGATGATTACTTCAATGAGTGGCTAGACATCTACTTAGGGCTAGAGTAGCCCTTAAGTTTGTTTCCTAAACTTAGTTCTTTGTATATTTTTGGGGATTTATTTATAACAATGTTTTGATCTTGGATTTATATATATATATATATATATTTATTGTGGTTTCTACTTGATGCGTATGGATTAATGCTTTCAATTGATTACCTACTTCTAACCATATGTCTATGTATGCTAGAATGGATGATTCATATGCTTTTCTCTAGATTTAGTAGAGTTTATGCATGCCTATGTGTATGGATGAAGTTAATCTAGAGATGGTTAAAGCATATAGCTTAATTGAACACTCTTGCAATTTATTTGATGGTTCACACTTGTTTTTTAATAGATTGTACCACAACTTTAGCTTGCTTAGTTAAATTTCATGTCTTTAGTGTAGATGTAGTGTAGTTGCTTAAAATTCATAGATAGGTGGACAATCTACTCTTGCTCCTTGGTGTTCCATACTTATGAATGCATTAGGTGTATGTTTCTAGATAGTTGTGTGTGCATAAATTGTGGTTTCATTGAATGGATTTTGGTCTCATTTGATTGGTTGTGCTTTCCATTTGATTTGGCTGGACAATCTATGCTTATTTGCTATCCATGCCTAGTTTCAGTTAATGTTACACACACACATAAGTTACAAGTTAATTTCCCCATTAATATACAATTGCTAGTGTCTAGTGAAGTCAAGCTTAGTGGTGAGCTGTAGTACCCCAAGTCCCCCCCTCTAATCTTTCTCTACTATATTAATCATTGAATTTTGTTTACTTTGTTTACTTTAATTTCATTTGCATAATAGCTTAATCAATCAATCCAATCAATCTTTGATCACTCGACCTACTAACCCTATATATTGTTTCCATTGCAACGGTACCCATAATCCCTTGGGACGATCCCTACTCACCCTAACTATATTTTTAGTTAGAGGTAGTAGTGGCTTTTACAAATTTAAAACTTGGCCACATTGCATACTCACACTTTTAATTCATATATTTTTGCAAACTTTTGGTGCATCGGTACGGCACACACCAATAAACATTATATTTTATATAATATTTAAATAAATAATATTATAGTATATGGTATAGTTAGACCATATTTTGGACTACAGTAATACCTCGAGTTAGGCTACGAACTCAAACAAGCCATCAAAGGCACAATCTCCAAACATCCTCCTTTTGACGCGAACTCTCAATGCTTAATTAGGCTAGAGGCCTAGTTACTCGATGGATATATATATATATATATTTTTTTTATAGAGTGCAACAAGTTTATTGAATTTTTCTTTTTTAGTTTTTTTTCTTATCTTTTTATATCATGCCAAAGATACTTATTAATCCAATTTTTCACTTCAAATAAGCCATTTCTATGATGCAAAGAAGAGTGGGTTCATATTTTACATTTAAATGCTTCTAGTGTGCTCATGTGCAATATGAAGTCTTCTAGAGAATGAAAACTCAAAGATGATGCATTTAAGTCATAAACTGGATCACCTTCTTTATTCAAGCATCATTATCACCAATTTTCATCATTCTTTGGTCATCATATTCATCCATACAAGATGTATTAATCATATACTTCACTCTCCAACAAGTTCAAAAAACAAGAATTTCATGCTTCTATTTTATTTCAAAATATATTTTTTTTATATTTTATATAAGACATGAATAATTACAAATAACATAATTAAAAACATTCAAGCATAAACACACACCCCCAAACTTAAATGATACATTGTCCTCAATGTGTGAATAAGTAAAGAGCAAAGGGGATAAAGAAATAATAATACCAAGTGAAAGAGGCAACTCTGGCAATGTAGCTGCATGCAATCTCGTGAAGAGATGCAAAAGTTTTCTTCCCCCACACCTTGACCTAAAAATCTGTCAAAACAATACTATAGCACACAAGTATAAAAGCATAGGGACACAAAATTAAAACAAAACAGAATTAAAACACACATGCATTTATTAGAAAATAAATATTCAAACAAAGATGAAAAAAATATATAAAATTGTGCATATCAACAAGTGCACCCACAAGACTTAAATAATCACACAATAACAATACAAAACATGCAAAGTATTCTATGAATAATGGGTAGACATGTGGTCTTCCCTACAATGTGCTAAGTTTAATGTCTATTGCAAGATGGCCCAAAGAGTTTTTTAATCCCATGAGTCATGATCCGCCAGGAAGACGGTTCCCTCACCTTCTTTCGCAACTTGCCTCCCTTATATAGTCTCAAACTTGGATTAATGAATGGTAAAGGATATTGATCCTTCCGAATAGGAATAAGATAAATAAGTTTGGCCCTAGGGGATTTAAATACCTCCAACAATCTCATTTTTTTCATTTTCATATCTAAGCCATGTTTTTGCTTGTGAGATATTGTGGGGTTTCTTTTAAAATTAATCCCTTGTACATCAATGGGAGGATCATTACCTTTCATTCTTGCAATGTCTCAGCCACATATTTCCTAGTACTCATATGGTTCATTTACTAGTTTAGTATTATTGCTATTGATTATAGTTAATGTGGGAATTCCCGGAAGAGTGTCCTTCAAACTTACAAAACCCTTCTCTCATATATCTAGTGATTTAACTTTGAAGTTTGGGGATAACTCAAGTAAGGGGATTGGAGGAGATACAAGCTGTGATACCCATCGACTTCGAGACATAGGTTGATTAGGCCCAAGCCTAAACCCAAGGGATATCAAATAATTAAATAATAAATAAGCATTGAGTACAAAAGAAATAAAAATAAATAAATAAGTAGAAAGAGAAACTAAATAATAAATCCTTAAGTTAAATTAGAAATAAACCTCCAATATCATTACAACTCGGGAATCCATCT
Organism: Cornus florida; assembly: GCF_030987335.1. NCBI lineage: Eukaryota > Viridiplantae > Streptophyta > Magnoliopsida > Cornales > Cornaceae > Cornus > Cornus florida. The sequence continues at coordinate 73,418,079 of NW_026775577.1, forward strand.
AGTGGACCCCTAATAATATCCCAACAGAAAAATAACTGAACTGAAAATAATCCAAAACTAAAACATAAAGAAGAGTCATAAGTAGTCAGAAGAGTGAATAACTGTCTCTGCTCAGTACGAACAATCTCTAAGACTGGAACTATCAAACACCTGAAAAATAATTGTGGGTCAGGCCCACGAACAAGTTCTACTCTACTACAATCCAAACAAAGACTCGATATACATATACATCCTAGTTAATCCAACAATAACTATATAGTTTGTATGTATATATATATATATATATATATATATATATACACACACACACACACACACTAAAGGAACCTCACTAGACTATAGGGTTGTCTCAACCTGAATAGTAGACAATATGTAAAAACGCACATATAGTGGGGATGTGTAATGACCTGGTCATTTGCCTTCCTTTCCTTTTTCTTAAAATTTTATGAATGAATTTTTTTCGTTTAATTTTCTTTTTTGAGCTCTATTTCGTGTCACTTAGTGTCATCTCGAGTGCTCGGAATTGGTTCCTAAGACTCTTTTTCTGTGGATTGACAACTTCCGTTGAGGACCGACTCATTTTCACATTTTTCGTTTTTTGACACTATGCGTCTTTCGTCCTTTTCCTTGTTTCGTCTTTTTCCCTATTCTGCCTTTTGGCACAACCTCACTTCTAATGCTCGGAGTTAGTTTTTGACTTCATGTGCCTTCATCTTGAGTGGTTTTCTCGAAATACGTATCTTTACTTTTTCAAGAAAGTACTCTAGTTGCTCCCGGTGCCCATAGGGGCATGGATGCACAATTCTTCATAATATTTTTCATTTCTTGGGGTGTTTTTCATAAATATCTTTTGAAGATATTTTATCTCAGGGGTATCTAAGAAAATATCTTTTGGAAGACATTTTCATTCTGGGGCAGTTTCGCAGTTAACCCTTTTTGTAGGGGCGCCATTGTGCAAATAACGAAAGTTATTGCAAAATGTCTCATCTAGAGCTTGGATCCTCGTACGGAATTCATTTTCACATTTCATCGATTCGTGGACTCTTAGAATTTCCTTCCGGTCGTTTTCCCCAGTTTTAGGGATTTTTGGCCCAAGTTGCCGCCGAGCTTGTTCGGGGCATAACATTCTGTTCGGGACTCAGTTTTCGACGCCGTTTTTTTTGTTGGTCATATTTTCTCATTTTGAATCTTTTTCATTCATGAAGTTTTTTCGTTTGAGCGTGTCTGCTCAAAATCCACTTTTCTAGACCCGGCGGGGCCCTTTCGGGGCACTTTTTGTGATTTCTATAAATAGGGGGTTTGAAAAATTAAAACATAATTTTCCTCTTCTTTCCCAGATGTTCTGGACCAGATCCCACAGCCTTCCATGGCTGCCATCTTCTCTCTCCTCTTTTGGTTCACTTTTCTTTGATGAAAAGTCTTCGGCCTTAATGTTTAATGCTTGTCTTGACGCCGCGCATCTTATGCCCTTATTAGAATCCATTTCTGATGATTTTTTGAGTTCGGGTTTGGAGTGAAGCTAGGATTTTAATAGGGCTTCTTGCGGATTCGTGTTCACAGTGTTGTCCCCGACAAAACCTCTCGGTATCGTCGGATTCGGAGCACTTTCGTTTCGGTAAGGATTTGAGATTTTCATCTCAAATTGAGGTAGGGGATGTTCTAGGTTTAAATTCTTGTTATATAGCATGCTTGTGATGCTTATACTACTTGTTTGCTTGATTAAATATAAAATCTAGAGATTTTATTATTTATTTTTCTTGTACGGGATCTAATTTCCCGGTTGCTCGTGACTTGGTTTAAACATGTAGCATGATATTATATTGCCCCATGATATGCTCATTGTCATGTATTAAAATTAGAGCATTTAAATAAGTACTAAAACTTTTATTTAATATTTATCCTAGGCGAAAGATTAATTCACATGGCCTTAACTAACTTGAAATCAATATGTGTTAGCATATTATATTAGGCCCTAGCATGCTCTTCAACATAGATTAAATTAAGAGAAATCGGAATTGTTTTGAAATCTAGTAATATTTAATTAATTTGATTAATTAATTTATTCTGGGTGTACTATTCACCCCATTGGAATTCCGACTTGACATTCTTGGTATGCATGCTATATGGTTTCACATATATTAAATCTAGAATATTTGGTTAGGTTTTGTAATCTATCATTTATTATTTTTCTAGTATTAAAGTTTAATGCTCATGGCCATTCATCGCATGGAATTCACTTGTGTTGTGTTTTTAAATCGTGTCTTGGTATGTTGTATAACATATTTAAATTTGAGATCGTTTGGATGAATTTTAAAACTTAGAGATTTTAATTAAATGAAATAATTAAAATCCATTTAATAGCTCATTAGTCTTGATTAAGTTTCTAACTTGGAATTCATGCTTTCTTTGATAAGTTCCTTCACATGTATCAAATTGAGAATAATCATATAACTTTTGAAACTTATATTTATTTATTTCCTTTGTATGGAACTTAAATCACTTGGTTGTATCTAGTATGAAATGAACTTGTAACTTGGCATTGAACTTGCCTTGTAATCTTGACAATTTAATCCCTTAAGTAGATTAAATTTCCTTGTATGCTTCCATTGAGTTAATCATGCCTTGATATGAATTCTTGTTAAACTTGTGAACTTGACTTGAATTTCATTAACTATTACCTTTTTATCAAGCGTCATGATCCCTTGTATCTTGGTTTCATTAATGTATTTAATGAACTTGCTCATTTGTCTTGGAATGGTTTACTTACACATGTGTTGCTTAGTAAGTACTTGAATCATGTATCTTATACTTGTGGTATATTTACTTCAATGAATCTCTTATGCTTTGTATCTTAGTTATAATATATGTAGATGCATACTCTGAATTCTTGACATTTCACATGCCACTATAGTCGATGAACTTAGGGCATGACTTGTATGTTCCAAAATCCTAGTTGTGCATGGAATGTGGTTTAATGCATTACTTGTATTTTGATACAATCTTGACTTGCACAACTTGTTGATTTTGGGACTTGGGATATCAATTAAGAATTGACATGGCTAGGACTTGGTTCTAGTACGGAGGAATGTCCTCCTATAACTATAGTGCGCACTAGGGGAAAGGTACCCATGGGTTAGTAACCCTAAAGTGATCTCAAGAGTACGGTTTTAATCCGGGCAATATCCGAGTTTCCACATTGGTTGATTTCACTCTCTAAATTTCAAGTTGCTATTCCTTGAAGATTTAAACTTGTCGTGTTATGTGAAATGCTCCAATCTTGTTTCATTGCATAGATATTATGCCCTATTCGTGATTTCAAGTATACTCCTTGTCATATTAATTGCATTGATAATGTAAGTCTTGTTAACATATGTCTGAGCATACTTATTGTCATGTTATATGGATTGTTCCATCCTTGTATACTTGCATAGATATTATGCCTTGTTCTTGATTCCGCATATAATTCTCATCGTGTTAATTGGTTTAATTCTAATCATGTAAATTGCATTGATAATGTGACCCTTATATTCCATTGTTTTCTTATCGCGTTCTTTGGATTATCCCAAACTTGACTTGTTTCATATGTGTATATGTATCTTGATTCTTGTTGCTTATGCTCCATGATAGCTTAGGATGCACCCTGAGTCTCACTTTGACATAGACGTTAGGTGGCATGAGCCCCTTTAACATGTTTCACCTTAAGGTGATAAAATTATAAAATGCTAGGTCGATACATGCTCATCTCTTACGAGTAGCTTTATGTTGCTCACCCCTACGTTACTAGGGCATATTTCAGGTAAGAAGACTTGGTTCATGATGCTTAGCATTCCTTAGATGTTGTGTAGCTTTTAAGTTTCCATTTCATGTAAATGTTAGCATGAAATGTCATTTTGTAGGCTTATATGTAAAACTTGTATTCTTTGATTCCATGTATGTAATGTGTACTTAAGTGCACTCCTTTCAATGTATTAAACATGTATGAGATGAGGCTAGAGGCCATTGACATGTATATTGAATATTTTGTAACTTCTAACTTCTTGAAATATTAGGAAAATATGGGAAAACGCCAAGTCATTGTTTCACCATGGTTGCATCGGGTGTGGGAATTCCATTTTCAGTCTTTCATAGGGTCTTATAAATCATGTTTGAAGTGTGGCCAAGGGCCAAACGGTCATTTGATCCTGTTTTGTGTTTTTGGATTCCGAGTTTTCATTCCAAGTTCCATTTTTGCCTTTTTGCCCGTTGGGGGGTCGGATTTTGTATCGGTAGTATTTTTAAGTCATGGACCATTGTAGCACGTCCAAATAGGTAAGTTACGTTTGTGTGCATGGTCGTGTCTGGGCAAAACCTTATTGTTTGTGTTTTGAGCCTCTTGTGAATTCATTTCGCATTTTTTTTGCATAATCTGATCTAGGGGCATTCTGGACCTTTCATATCAGTTTTATTTTCTTCTTTTGACATGGTCGCTTAGCAAACATGATTTTAGGGGGGGTTTATTTTTCATGTTTTTCCAGAAAATGTTGTCTTGGTGCCGAAAATCGATCGCAAAGTTCAGCTTTCTGTTTTTTTTTAGCAGCTTTTTGGACCTCCATGACCAGATTTCATGGAGGGGCATTTTGGGCATTCTACATTGCGTTTTTTTTAATTCTCTTGTTAGTCACGTAGAAAACTCAATTTTGAGAGGGGTTTCTTCTTTGTGTTTTTCTATAAAAATTCATCTTCAAGCCCGTTTTTGCTCTCAGTTGTGGGCAGATTCTGAAAAATTTCATGTAGCAGCTTTTTGGGTCCATCTTGACCTATACTGTTCAAGGGGCATTTTAGGGGCTTTACATCGTGTTTTTTTTGGTTTCTTCTGCACTGTCAGGTAGAAAACATGATTTTAAGAGGGGTTTCTTCTTCGTGTTTTTCTAGAAAAACTCGTTTAAGGGTCCGTTCATAGCCTCAGTTTTGGGGAAAAAATCAAATTTGGCTTGCTGTTACAACACTATTCATATCCAGATTTTTGACCCGAAAAGTGAGTCTATTTTTTTGAAACTTTGAGGCTTCATATCTTCATCATCCAGATTCCAAATCAAGTGATTTTTGAGTCTAAGTTTATTAAAATTTGCTTGTCTATCCAACGATATGCATGGTTGCATCCAATTATATCTGAAAAGACCATTTTACCCCTTTTCAAATACCCATGCCGCACTGTTTTTAAACTAAAATGATGGTTTTTTTTGAAACTTTGACGTTTCGTATCTTCTTCGTCTGGACTTCAAATCAAGTGATTCTTGAGTCTAGAATCATTAATTTTTCCTGGTCTATCTAATGGTATGCTCGGTTGCATCTAGTTTGGTCTAAAAGGACCAATTCAACCCATGTGAAGTACCCTTGCCGCATTGATTTCAAACCCCAAAAGTTTGATTTTATGAAACTTTGGAGTTTCATATTTTCTTCATCCGAATTCCGAATCAAGTGATTCTTGAGTCCATCTTGATTAGTTTTTTATTATCCATCCAGCGGTGTGCTCTGTGGCACCTGAGTCCACAATTTTTAGAAATGACTATTTTGCCCCTAGGGGCTTATTTGTCATATTTTTGGTCTTTTGCTTCCGCGTCAGTTCGCATTGAGTTCCATAACCTCATAGAAGGTCATTTTGACTTCTTAGAGTCTTGTTTTCTGTTTTCGCTTCCGCATATCGGATCCATTATCGGGTCAATCTTCGATTCATCACAGGACACGCTGGCCTAAAAACCAGGGTCGTCCCAGGATGAGTACCTAGACCTACCAGGGTACACTACTACACTATATCTAGCTACACATCCCTGGTGATATACGCACCCTAACCATGATCCTGAGACTCAAACTTATATCATGGCACCATAATAATATATATAAAGTTCGTAAAAGCATAAGATAAAAATGTCATCCATCTGATACAGTGGCCTGACATAGTATTAGTGGCCTGACATAAATAAGGAGGACTTAACTCTATGGTTAATCCATTCCCTTATATATCTAAGTAGGTATGACTTAACTTCTATTAGTTAATCCATCCCTAAGAAGCCACCATCCCATACTGGTACATTACATCCCTACAGTCCAATATTTGATGAAATAATGAAAATAAAATATCAATTAATTCCAGAAACAAGCAATAATAAAAATTAGATAATAGCATGATCATATTATACTGTCAGTGCATGATTAAAATCATATATCATCAATTTAGATTGCTAAAATAATACTAGGCAATTCAACCATCCATTAACAAGATATAAATTTAATTAAAATTTCAGATTGTTCATTCTTCCGTAGCATATAATTATTAATTATGCATTCTAGGTATTTAACATGCTCATTGTAGTCATTTAAAACACTTAAAATAACCTACAGAGTTTTGGAATATCCCAAACCTTAAAACAGTAGCCAAAAATCCCAAAATTTTAAAGTAGCAGCGATGGAGCATGCTCCGAAATCAAGGGAGCAGGCTCTATCCCCTTCGAAGCCGACTCCCTCCAAATAGGAGCCTGCTCTCAGCCTGAGAGAGCCGGCTCCTACTCTATGGAGCTGGCTCTCTCCCTGAGAGTCGTAAAAAATTTATAGAGGGAGCTGGCTCTCACACCTTGGAAGTCAGCTCTCACCCTACTGCAACCCATCTTCTCCGTCTCTGGTGGCATCCGATCCCTCCATTCTCCACCGTTAAGGTTCCTAATGGTCTAAACTATGCCTTGAATTAATCATTCCAGTAATTTATATAAATCAATTATGCATCATTAACAACAATCAAAACAAATACTCATGCCATAAATTGCAAGATCAATTAATTACAAATAAATTCATCGAATTAGCATGCATAATAGATCAATTTAAAGTCTGATTAGTTCTTGTAATTAACTTAGGCCTGTATAGAACACAAAGTCTAAGGGAAGGAGTAAGAGAAGAACTTGCCTCAAGTTTCAGATTGAAACTTAATCTTCTTCTTCCCAGATTTTTCGGCGACCTCTGATTGCCGTCAAGCCTCCTACTGCTTTGGTTCTAACCCAAAAGTAGACCCTCTTCCTTTCTCCTTGGTCCAGCCCTTTCTTGGCCGAAACTCTCTCTTCTCTCTCACAGCTTCTCTTCCTCAACTCTCTGTTAATTCTCTCTCCTCTATATTATACGTAATATGCATATAGCCTCCCACAGACTTAAAGATTATATATAGGCATTGCTAATACACTAATCCTAGTTATGCCCTAAGTCTCCTAACTTAAGGGAAAAGAAAAATATAAAAATATACTATATAATTAATATATACATATTAAATCTATAAATAGCGTGATATAAGAATATGTATTTAAACAGTATAAATATATACATATAGATAATTCCAACTATAGTTAAAAATAATATTAACTACTTTTAAAAAATAATAAATATACAACTATATATATGCATATATACTCATATAGGTAATATTAGTACCCATTTAACTCCTATCCAAGTAGTCCATGCAACCCATTGGGTGGTCCAATACTACTATCCAAGTCCATCCTTAAAAATAAAAAATAAAAAAATTAATTTAATTAATTTTTTTATTTTTTATTTAATTAATTTAAATCTAACAAATAATTACACATAATACACATCATCAGATAACAAATAATGCAGTTAAATCATTTAACTTCAAATCAATCAAATAGGCCCACAAATTACATTTAAACACTTAATTTAATTAAACACATAAACAAATAATCAATTAAATAATTAAAAAAAATGCAAATAAAATAATTAAATAAATACCGAGACTATCCTTTTAAGATTAGGGGTATTACATTCTTCACCCCTAAGAAAAGAAATTCCGTCCTCGGAATTCACCGTTACCTTATTTTATAATGTCTGGAAACTGTGAGCGAATGACATCTTCCTATTCTCAAGTGGACTCAGCCTCATTATGATGGCTCCACTGGACACGCACTAAAGGTATAGCCTTATTACAAAGAATTTGATCCCTATGATCTACAATATGACACGGTGGCTCCATATATGTTGCATCCAGCTACAACTCAATCTCACCAACATCGATATGTTGACAACGATCCTCATCTCGCAGAAATTTCCGCAACATGGAAACATGAAACACATTGTGCACACGATCTAAATTGTCCGAAAGTGCTAACCGATAAGCTACAGTGCCAACTCGATCTGTAATCATGAATGGACCGACAAACCGCGGTGACAACTTCCCTTTCTTCCCAAAGCGCATTACTCCTTTCATAGAAGACACTTTGAGTAGAGCCTGATCTCCAACCTAAAATTCCAATGCACGAGTACGACGATCTGCATAACTCTTCTGCCTACTTTGGGTAGTGCGCATACGATCCCTAATAAGAGCGATCTTCTCAGAGGTATCCTTAATAAATTCAGGACCTAAAAATTTGCTCTCGCTAACCTCCATCCAACAAATAGGAGATCTACATAGTCGACTATATAATTCCTCAAACGATGCCATACCAATAGTCTTCTAGAAGTTATTATTATACGCAAACTCTAAGTGGCAAATAATCCTCCCAGTGGCCCTTGAAGTCAAGAACACAAGAACAAAGAATATCCTTTATGATCTAATTAACCCTCTCAGTCTGTACATAAGTTTGAAGATGATAAACAGTGCTAAGATGCAACTCTGTACCCAAAGCCTACTGAAAACTCTTCTAGAATCCTGACACAAAGCTCGAATCCCCGTCTGATATAATAGATAACGGAATCCCATGCAACTTCACAATCTATGTAATGCAAAGTCTCGTTAACTACTCTGAAGTGTAATAAGTGTGAATAGGTAATAAATGAGCTGATTTAATCAACCTATCAACGATGACCCAAATGGAATTATGATCTTTAATTGAATTAGGCAATCCCTCCACAAAATCCATTGAAATGCTCTCCCATTTCCACTCCGGTATTGGTAGTGGCTGTAAAGATCCTGGCAGCTGCTGATCATCGATCTTGACCATCTAACAAGTACTACACTTAGAGACAAAGAGAGCAATATCCTTCTTCATACCTACCTACCAAAACTGCCGCTTTATATCCTGATACATCTTGTCTCCTCCTAGATGAACAGAAAACTCAGAATGATGAGTTTCAGTCATCACATCCTTCCTCAAATCGTCAGCAGAAGGTACCACTAAACATCCTTTGTACCTCAAGCCCCCATCAATCCCAACATAGTAAAATAGAACAACCACATAAGCTATCTATATAACTTTGTCAATACACTGCTGGTCTGTCAATTGTGCCTTTATAACCTTGTGAATAATAGAAGGTGTAACTACTATGCAAGCCATAAAAGCATCAGACAACTCATCAACTGTCTTTAAAGCTGTTACTGAGTGACGAATAATATAGAAAGGCTAGCATAAGGTCGGCGATTGAGTGCATCTACCACCACATTCACTTTCCCTGGAAGGTACTGTATAGAGAAATGATAGTCTTTCACAAACTCTAACCGTCGGTGCTGTCTCATATTCAGCTTCTGCTAGCTGAAAAAATACTGCAGACTCTTGTGATCACTAAATAATTTGAAGGACTCTCCCAACAGATAATGCCTTTCAAATGCGTAAGGCAAAGACCACAGCTGCTAACTCCAAATCATTTATTGGGTAATTAAGCTCATGAGGCTTAAGCTTATGAGATCCATATGAAATTGGGAATTCCTCCTGTATCAAAACACACCCAAGACCTTACAAAGAAGCATCTGTGGAGTAGACAAAACCGGTATAGATGTCAACTTGTTCTTTAGCTCATCAAAAGCTTTCTGATAGTGTTCATCCCATACGAACCATATCCCCTTCTTAGTCAATTGAGTGAGTGGTCCCACTATCTTCAAGAACCCCTGAATGAATCTACGATAGTATCTTGCCAATCTTAGAAAACTCCGAATCTCTGTAGGTGAAGTAGGCTGTCCCCACTCTACCACTGCTGAAACCTTGGCTGGATCTACCGCTATCCCCTTCTCTGACACTACATGACCCAAAAACTTCACTTCTCGCTGCCAAAATTTACACTTCTCGAATTTGGCATATAATTGGTGTTCACAAAGCGTCTGTAACACTGTGCGAAGATGTCTAGCATGATCGTCCTTCGAATAGATCAAAGTATTATCAATGAACATGATGACAAACTGATCCAAGTAAGCCTTGAAGACTCTGTTTATTAAATCCATGAAGACTGCTGGTGTGTTAGTCAATTCGAAAGGCATGACACGAAACTCATAAGAACCATATCTGGTCAGAAATGTTATCCTAGGAACATCTTGCTCACTAACCCGAAGTTGATGATATCTAGAACGCAGATTAATCTTAGAGAAATATGTAGCTCCCTTCAACTAATCAAAAAGATCATCGATCCTGGGCAAAAGGGTACTTGTTACGAATAGTAACCTTATTCAATTCCCTGTAATCTATACACAGATGAAGTAAACCATCATTCTTCTTCACAAACAAAACTGGTACTTGATAAGTGCTTAAATGTTGCACATTTCAGCACTTAAGCTAGGGTATTTCAGTCCTTGCATTTATCATACTTTTATGTTTTAGTCCTAATTTATGTTTATGTGTATTTCAGGGCAATAAAGTTAAAATGAGCTACGAATGGTCCATTATGGCCTTTTGGAGTCAAGCTAGAGCATCGGGACAAAATTCCAGAAGATAGCCGAAAAATGCAGCAAGATTACATTGTGTCTGGATGCAGCTTTTGGCGTCTAGACGCGAGTCTCCAGCACACTGCGTCTGGACGCCATTCCTTGAGTCCGGACGCAAGCCTTTTATACACTGCGTCTGGATGCCAAATTTTGCGTTCAGATGCCAAGCTTTCTGGCAGCAGATTAGTTACAGGTTTGACCTATTTTGATGGCTACGGGCTTTGGTCTTTTGGGGTTATTTTGGTAACCTATTTGGCTCTAATAGGCTTGTTACTTAAGGGCCCAGTGAACCATTAGTTTAAGGTTAGTTATTATTTTATTTAAGTGAGTTCTTAATTATTATTATTAAGTTTTAATTATATTTTATATCGACATTCTATCTGAAAAATGCGAAAGAGGAAAATCGAAGAACATGCTAGGGTTTGGAAGAAAAGCTCAGAAAAGATGAAGCAGATGATAGGGATTGTCCTGTCTTTGACTCTATCAACCATGAGTGGTTGATTCTTCTACTTAGGGTTGGATAAACCCTAAGCATGTAACCTAAACTTTCTCGCTTTTTATACTTCTTGGGGATTTATTTATGTAATTGATGTATAGGCTTGAATAACATGATTTAATTCTTTTAATTGTTTATTTGTCTTACTCTTATGTTGTCCTATGTTGTGTTGATGAAAAAACAAGCTTTACACTTGAATCCCTTGTAAATTGATTCTTGTGATGTCTATGCATGTGGCTAATTAGTTGTATTTGTTCCAATTTGATGGATATTGCTTTTACTAGATGGATGGTACTACACAATTAGGTTAATTCATTGTCTAATTAGTTTAATTTCATGCTTAGTTAGTTCAATTTAAATTTAATTAGTTTAATTGCACTTAATTCCTAGGTAAATAGACCATCCATGTCTGTGTTTGAATTCCATGCTTATTGTCACAAATACATTATCCTCTAGATTGTAGGCTAGAATTGTAACTTGAATTGATGGACCATTCTTTGGATTAGTGAATTGCACTACACGTAGTTTATTTGTCATTAAGTAGGCAATTCAAGCTTGAAATTGATGCTTCATACTTTTCTTTGCAAGTATTAGCTACATTAAAATTATATTTAATTATTTCCCCAATTTGTTGAAAGTGGTGAGCTAGGGAATGTGCTTAGTGATGAATTCTACACCCTAAGTCTCTTTCTAATTTTTTAAACTCTATTATTTTTTTGCAATCATTTAGCTTAAAATTAGTTCTAATAACAAAACAAAACCTCTTTTCAGCAATCATATAGGTACTAAAGTAGAATTCAATTCCAAAAACCAATATTGTTTAGATCTCTTCGTACGATCCCTGCTCATTTCATACTCCATAGTATAAGTGTTTAGTGGTTTTACAAATTTTAAAATATGGTGCCCACTTGACATTATTTCTAAACCTAAAGTATTATGCATTATTTTGTATACACGCTCGGTCGCACCATAGTTCTGGCATCATTGCTGGGATCCTAACGATTTAAAGAATTAAATTAGACATTAGTTCTTTATTGATTGTTTACTTTAAAGTAATTTTATTTTTATTTTCTCACTTGATACTTTTCAGTTATGTACATGAAGCAAAGTGAAGCAAACGCTAGACCTTGAAGCAATAAGAAATTAAAAAAAAATTTGAAGTTGCTTAAGGACCATTTGTAAGTTTCTCTTTAGTTATTGTACTTTAATTGTTTACTATCTTGCATGCTTTGGACAGCCCAAGTGGAGGCTTAAATTGAATTGTTTATTTTTTAGTCCAAGCATACCTTCTTATAAAAGGCATCGGCTCGTGTGGAGGCTTTTAATTGTTTGTGCATTGATATTATTGGGGAGTTTGGGAACATCGTATGTGGAGGTTAAAAATTGAAATATTTGTGTGTTGACTTGTTCTAGTGCATGTATGGTCATAGATCACTTAGTCATCTTCTTGCTCCTATAAATCAAAATCTCGAAGTTTCCCTTCAGCGTTTAATAGGTAGTACTAGGGATAGTCATCCTAATCTTCCAAATTTTGATCTTTCATCACCTTTAATGGAAGACCCAATAGATCCAATTGAAGATCCCATTGAATATGTTGGTCATGTGGATCATAACGATGTACACCACCCACCACAAGTTCATATTGTGGATCCTCAAGGTGTGCATCCACCCTTGGGAATGCCATAACTAATCAATCATGTTGTGTAACAACCTAATCTAGGGATGCCAAGGCCAAATGTTGTTCCCCCAATTGGTGAGCAACAACATCAATATGTTCAAATGGCAAACCCTCAACAAGGTCAAACGGCATACCCTTATCTAGGTCAAATGGCATATCCTCTTCTCAATCCTCCAATGGTCCTTAGGGATCGTTACACTCCAAATCAATATAATGCACCCACTTGCATTCAGTTGCCAAATTTCCGTGCTCATCATTATGAGATTAAGGCTTCCACCATTAACATGTGCCCCCTTTTCTATAGGTTGAGTAATAAAAAGCCTTATAAACATTTAGATGAGTTCTTGGAAGTTTGTTCCACTGAGAAAATCACGGATGTGCCAGAAGAAGTCCTTAAAATGAAGCTTTTCCCTTTCACTCTTCAGGATAAAGCTAAATATTGGTTTAACAACTTGGGGCCAAATACAATCACCTCTTGGGCATAATTGCAACAAGAGTTCCTAAAGAAGTATTACCCCATGAGTCAAGCCAATTCTATTAGAATTTCCATTCGTGAATTTGCACAAGAAAAAGGAGAACCCCTTCACGAAGCGTGTGAACATTTGAATGACTTGCTACAGAAGTGTCCACATCATGACATTCCTAAGTGGCAATTAATTTAATGTTTCTTTTTAAGTTTATCTGATGCCAACAAGGGCTTTGTTGATGCTTCATGTGGAGGCTGTTACATATAAAGAATTGAGGATGAAATTTGGCATCTTTTGAAAAAATGAGTGAAAACTCAATGCATAAATTTTCATCTTCTGGGGGGTTCGCCTAGCAAATATGGGAGGAAAGAAAGCTCTATGTCAAATAGACACTTCCATAGAAATTGCCGCCGAGATAAAAAATCTTACTCAAAAGTTTGATAAATTCCTTTTGAATCAAGGTCCGGCAATTCAATCTTATTCCCATCATTCCCAATGAAATGTGCATGACTTATTCTAGTTACACTCACCATACTTCAAATTGCCCTCTTGGACAAATCATACCAAGTGAGTCTCAAGAACAAGCAAATGCCGCTTTTATTCATCAAAGAACAACCCTAATTTCAATACTTACAATTCAGGGTGGAAGAATCATCTAAACTTTACATGGAAAAATCAAGGAGATGGTGCAAACCCTCCTCAAACTCAAGGTTACCAAGCAAAGTATGTTCCCCCACATCTCCAAAATCAAAATCAGAATTCTCAAGGTTACCATCCTTCATTCTATCCTCAAAATGTGAATCAATATTCTCATCCTTAAGCATCAAATTCTTAATCCTACTCTCTTCCTCAAGTATCAAATTCTTAATCTTACTCTAATCTAAATCAAGCGCTTTTTACGAGTCCTGCTTTTGAAGACAAGGTCTTGGAAGCCTTGGGTGATCTTCGAAAAGATAATTAATTTTTTCATTCTCATTCTCAATCTATTGCATAGCTTGAAGCTCAAATTGGGCAATTAGTTGATTCTTTAAATATGAGAGAGAAAGGTAAGTTGCCTAGTCAAATTGAGACCAATCCTGAGGGGCAATTTATGGCTCAAGCAAGTCCTTTATCAGGATTTTCTAGAAATTAACAAGTCCAAGCAATTACTACTTTGAGGAGTGGTAAGAAAGTGGACAATAAGGTAGAGGTACCTAAGGAGGATAGTGAACTGAAATAACCAAGTGGTTACAGCCATTCCATTCCAAATCCTATTCCTACTTCCTTAGATTCTAGTGGTTCCAAAAAGGACATTTCATCATCTTCATCATCATCTCCCCAATTGGAGAAGCCTTATAAGCCAAAAACTCCATTTCCTCAAGCTTTGAGAGATACTTCATCATTTGGGAGACAAGAAAGAAAAATTCATGACATGATGGAAGTTTTTAAATAATTGAAAATTAATCTTCCTCTTCTAGATGCAATTAGGCAAATTCCACCATATGCAAAGTTTTTGATGGACATGTGCACTCAAAAGAGGAAAAATAAAGGAAAGGACCTTAAGAAAGTGCTTATAACTGAATAAGTGAGTTCCATTCTTCTTTCTAACACTCCTCCTAAGTTCAAGGATTCGGGTGCTCCGACCATTTCTTTTGTTATTAGAAACCAAAAGGTTCGTAGAGCTCTCCTTTTTTAGGTGCAAGTATTAATCTCATTCCATACTCTGTTTACTTGCAATTAGGATTAGGGGACTTGAAGCCAACATCGGTAGTAATCCAACTAGCCGATAGATCAATTAAGAAACTGAGGGGAATTGTTGAGGACACTCTAATTAAGGTTGATAAATTCTATTTTTCAGTTGATTTTGTGGTACTTGATACTGAATAAGTCCCTAATCTTACCAATTATATTCCAATTATCCTAGGAAGACCATTCCTTGCCACTGCTAATGCCACCATTAATTGTAGATCTGGCATTATAGACATCTTTTTTGGTAACATAATGGTTAAGCTTAACATATTCAATGCGAGTCAACATCCCATAGATGAAGACGAGTGTTTCTTAGTGGATGTCTTGGATGAAACCATAGAGGAGAATCTTCCCTCTATTCTCTCTAAGGACCCTCTTGAGGTGTGCCTTTGTGAAATGTTTAAAAGTTGTGGTTTTAACACAGAAGGATCCATAAGTGAGGTGAATGCTTTGATGGACTCTGTGACCATTTTGGATTTCCCACCTTGGAAAAGCAAGAAAGAACCTCTTTTTTCACTCTCTAGTACACCACCAATTCCTTCTCTCATCTCTCCTCCTACTCTTGAGCTTAAGCCTCATCCATTCAATCTCAAATACGCTTTCTTAGGCCTAAAAGAGACTCTTCCACCATTATTGCTTTAAATCTTGAAAATGACCAAGAGAATGATCTTTTGGAAATGCTTAAAGCTAACAAAGAAGCCATTGGATGGAGTATAGCTAATCTAAAAGGCATTAACCCTTCTATTTGTATGCATCGTATACATATGGAAGAGGTTGAAAGGCCATTTAAGGAAGTTGTCAAGAAAAAGGTTATGAAACTTCTAGATGCGGGAATCATTTATCCTATCTCTGATTCCAAGTGGGTTAGTCCAACTCAAGTGGTTCCGAAAAAGTTAGGAATTACAGTTGTTGAAAATGCTAAGGGTAATATCATCACAAAACGCATCGCCACTTTGTGGCGTGTATGCATTTATAACCAAAAGCTGAATTATGTCACTAGGAAGGACCATTTTTCATTGCCTTACATTGACCAAATCTTGGAAAGATTGGTCAGGCAACAATATTATTATTTCCTAGATGGTTACTCGGAGTATAATCAAGTGGCTTTCGATCCATTGGACCAAAAAAAGACCATCTTCACATGTCCCTTCAGTACATTTGCTTATCAACGGATGCCTTTTGGATTGTGCAATGCTCCTGCCACTTTTCAAAGGTGTATGATGTCATTTTTTTTTGGACATGGTGGAAAAATATGTAGAAGTCTTCATGGATGATTTCTTGATTTTTGGGTCCTCCTCTAATTCGCGTCTTTAAAATCTTTTAAGAGTGCTTCAAAGATGTTGTGAGGCTAATCTCATGTTAAGTTGGGAAAAGAGCCATTTCATGGTTCAAGAAGGAATCGTGCTTAACCATGTCATTTCTGAAAGAGGAATTGAAGTTGATAAAGCAAAAGTTGAGCTAATTTCAGAATTGTCTCCACCTACAATGATGAGAGAAATCCGTTCCTTTCTAGGTTATACCGGTTTCTATCGCCGATTTATTAAAGACTTTTGCAAAATTGCTAGACCCTTGTGCAGTCTTCTTGCCAAGGAGACACCATTTGTCTTTGATGAAGCATGTCTACATGTTTTTCATCAACTTCGCACTCTTTTATCTTTCGCTCCCATCATGCAACCTCCAAATTGGTCCTTACCATTTGAGATTATGTGTGATGCTTCTGACTTCGCAATGGGTGCTGTCTTGGGGAAAAGGGTAGGTAAGCTACCGTGTGCTATATACTATGTGAGTTAGACTTTCTCAGGTGAAAAATTTAACTATTCTACCACCGAGAAAGATTTACTTGCCGTAGTATATGCCCTTGATAAATTTTGGTAATATCTCTTCGAATCCAAGGTCATTGTGTTTTATGATCATGCCGCTCTTAGGCATCTTTTAATGAAAAAGGAAACCAAACCTCACTTGATAAGATAGATCCTACTTCTTCAAGAATTTGACTTTCAAATCAAGGACAAAAAGGGCTCTGACAATCTCATTGCCGATCATCTTTCTAGATTAAAGGTTGAATCTTCTCAAAATCTTCCAATTCATGAATCATTTCTAGATGAACAACTTATTCAAATCTCAAATGGGACGTTGCCTTGGTTCACCGACATTGTTAACTATCTTGTAATTAGCAAACTTCCCATTATCTTGTAAGAAAAAGGACCGATTCTTTGCTAACATCCGGAAATACTATTAGGAAGATCCTATTTTGTTTCGTTATTGCCCAGATTAAATCATAAGGAGATGTGTGCTGTGCCGGAAAGTGAAGTTCCGAGCGTCCTTGTGTTTTGTTACACACTTGTTTATGGTGGGCATTTTAGTGGGAAAAAAACCGCTTTGAAGGTTCTTCAAAGTGGGCTCTTCTGGACACTATCCACCGAGATGCCTATAACTTTTGTAAGGTGTGTGTTCGGTGCCAAAAGTTGGGATCAATGTCAAAAAGAGACATGATGCCCTTAACTTCAGTCATTGTGGTTGAAATCTTCGATATATGGGGTATAGATTTTATGGGACCATTCCCAATGTCTTATGGCTTTCAATACATTCTCGTTGCCATTGATTATGTGTCAAAGTGGGTTGAGGCTCGTGCTAAAATGAATGACCACTCCGTGGTAATTGCATTTGTCAAATCAAATATCTTTACTCGTTTTGGTATGCCAAGAGCATGATAAGTGATGGAGGAAAACATTTCTCCAATCAATTCTACATTTCTCCAATTAATTCTTGAAGCAACTATTTTTGAAATACTCTGTCACACATAAAGTGGTCACTCCCTACCATCCCCAAACAAGTGGGCAAGTCGAGGTGTCAAATAGGGAATCAAGCACATTCTTGAGAAAACTGTTAATCCAACCCGAAAAGATTGGCAAGGAAACTGAATGATGCTTTATGGCCTTAACGGATATCTTACAAGACTCCAATAGGTATGTCTCCATATAGACTTATTTATGGGAAGCCTTGTCACCTTCTGGTTGAGCTAGAACAAAAAGCACTTTGGGTAATAAAAAGGCTCAACTTTGATCTTGATAAGGCTGGAAAGGACCGTTTGCTTCAACTCAATGGGCTAGCGGAATTGAGAAATGATGCTTATGATAGTTCAAAGATTTATAAGGCAAGGACAAAAAGCATTTCATGATAAACATATTGTGAAAAAGTCCTTTGAGGCCGGGCAAAACGCTTGGTTATTCAACTCTAGGCTTAAATTCTTCCCTGGAAAGCTTTGAACCAAAGGGAAAGGCCCTTATCTAATCATCTCCGTCATACCTCATGGGGTTTTTGAACTTCAAAATTTGAAAGATGAAGGGACCTTCAAAGTTAATGATCAAAGGCTTAAACCATACATTGATGGACAAGCTTTTCGAAGAAATGTGGAAGCCGCCCTCTTGGTGGATCCCATTTACTTTGAAGATTGAGAGCATTTCACATCTTTCTAGCGTCGTTAAATACTAGTTGTATCAAGTTCCTCCTCTGTTATCTTAATATATATATATATATATATATATATATATATATATTCATAAATAAAAAAAAAATCATTTTATTATTAGTTTATTTTATTCTTTTATTTTCTTCAAAAATAGCATTCCGTTTTGCTAAAGACATTAAACTTAGCCATTTGGTTTTTGATTTTGTAGATTGTATATACAATACATTTTTTTTTGCATATTAAAATAAATAAATAAATAAAAATGTTTTTCCATTGTGCCCTTCTGCATAGTTCTACATGTTTTCATTCTTACCAAGGGCTTCATCTCATATCTATTTGCATTGTTTTCTATATTGTTTTGAAATGTATGATTCTTATCCCATTTGATATTTGATGTGAGTTGCTAGTGTGGCTTTTTAGTAGGTTTTTGCATCTAAGTTTGGGGGCGTCCTCTTTCATAATGGATCATTGCCGAGCTTCGTCGACTTCTGCCATCACGGTATACTCTTTCCATCATTTTTCATTGTTCTGTTTGCACATTGAGGACAATGTGCATTTTAAGTTTGGGGGTTAGGTAGTCTTGTACATTTTACCATAAGTTGAGCTTTTAATGCATGATTGAGATTTAAGATATATTTGGCAACGATTTTAAACTTTTGAAGCATAGTACCTTTGAAAAGCAAGTTGTTAGAGTCTAATACTTCTTATATGCTTTAGGATGCCAGTTAGGGGTAAATTTTAATTTTTGATATTATGTTTGCTCTTGTGGTACACATCATCTTGTTGGTTGAAAATGCTTTGAGAGTTGATTCTAGAATTCTGCACTTGCACTTGTGCACACTAGCATTCAATTTGTGGGGTACATGCTTAGTTGATTATTGTCTTGGTTTTTCCTAATTGAGCAAGTATGTTTTGAAAGCTTTCATTCTTAATAAAATGACCTTGCAAAGAAAAAGAAATAAAAGCACTCACCAAAAAAAATAAAATAGAATAAAAAAAGAACATTCACCAAAGGTGAAAGAAAAAAAAAAGAAAAAAAGAAAAAAAAAATGAAATCAACTACAAAAATAAATAATGTTTGATTGAATAACAAGGTTCATTCAATGTCTTAATGACTGGTACTATGTCTGTATGGTAATTTAAGTGTAAGGCTCTGCCATTACTTTGATTTGCTATGATAGCAACACATTTTGATGTCGGTTCACTTAAAAAGAATGATAGAATTGATTCAATTTTGCATAATTAATTGCTTGATGTGTGGAGGACCATTCTTGCTTATATGATGTTGAAATGTTGAGAATAGCTTAGAAATGGCATAAAATTGCATACTTGAAGTAGTCTACTTTCAACACTTGTTTGATATGTGTCGTTCCATCTCACGTAAGAAAGAGTTGTTGATGTTTGTGGGTACCATTTCTGAAAACCCTCATGAGACTTCACTCGTCCACTAGGGGTAACCTAGGGGTTTAAAAGGCTTGTTGCATATGCTAAATGAAACCATGATCCCTACAAAAGTGGTGTTATCTTTATTTGCTTTATTAGTTCATAGTTGTATATATGTTTGTTTCATTTTCATACTGTAGTTCATTGCTAGGGACTAGCAATATCTAAGTTTGGGGGCGTGGTAAGTGCTTAAATGTTGCACATTTCAACACCTAAGCTAGGGCATTTCAGTCCTTGCATTTATCTTACTTTCATGTTTTAGTCCTAATTTATATTTATGTGTATTTCAGGGCAATAAAGTTAAAATGGGCTAAGAATGGTCCATTATGGCCTTTTGGAGTTAAGCTAGAGCATCGGGACAAAATTACAGAAGATAGAGTAAGAATGCAATGCGTCCAGACGCAGCTTTTGGCGTCCGGACACTAGTCTCCAGCGCACTGCATCCGGACACCATTCCTTGTGTCCAAACGCAAACCTTTAATACACTATGTCCGGATGCCAAATTCTGCGTCCAGACGCCAAGCTTTCTAGTAGTAGATTAGTTACGGGTTTAACCTATTTTGATGGCTACGGGCTTTCGTCTTTTGGGCTTATTTTTGTAACCTATTTGGCTCTAATAGGCTTGTTACTTAAGGGCCCAATGAACCATTAGTTTAGGATTAGTTATTGTCTTATTTAAGTGAGTTTTTAATTATTATTATTAAGTTTTAATTATATTCTATATCGATATTCTCTCTGAAAAATGTGAAAGAGGAAAAACAAAGAACAGGTTAGGGTTTGGAAGAAAAGCTTAAAGAAGATGAAATAGATGATGGGGATTGTCCTGTCTTCGACTCCATCAACTATGAGTGGCTGATTCTTTTACTTAGGGTTGGATAAACCCTAAGCATGTAACCTACACTTTTTCTCTTTTCATACTTTTTGGGGATTTATTTATGTAATTGATGTATAGGCTTGAATAATATGATTTAATTCTTTTAATTGTTTATTCATATTAATCTCATTTGTCTTAGGTGTTGTTGATGAATAAACAAGCTTTACACTTGAATCCCTCGTAAATTGATTCTTGTGATGTCTATGCATGTGGCTAATTAGTTGTATTTGCATTCCAATTTGATGGATATTGCTTTTACTAAATGGATGGTACTACACAATTAGGTTAATTCATTGTTTAATTAGTTTAATTTTATGCTTTGTTAGTTCAATTTAAATTTAATTAGTTTAATTGCATTTAATTCCTAGGTAAGTAGACCAGCCATGCCTGTGTTTGAATTCCATGCTTATTGTCACAAATACATTATCCTCTAGATTAACGTAGGCTAGAATTGTAAGTTGAATTCGTGGACCATTCTTTGGATTGGTGAATTGCACTGCACTTAGTTTATTTGTCATTAGGTAGACAATTTAAGCTTCAAATTGATGTTTCATACTTTTCTTTGCAAGTATTAGCTATATTAGAATTACATTTAATTATTTCCCCAATAAGTTGAAAGTGAGTGAGTTAGGGAATGTGCTTAGTGGTGACTTTTACACCCTAAGTCTCTTTCTAATCTTTTAAACTCTATTATTTTATTGTAATCATTTAGCTTAAAATTAGTTCTAATCACAAAACAAAACCTCTTTTCAACAATCACATAGGTACTAAAGTAGATCTCTTAGGATGATCGTTGCTCGCTTCATACTCCATAGTATAAGTGTTTAGTGATTTTATAAATTTTAAAATATGGTGCCCACTTGACATTATTTCTAAACCTAAAGTGTTGTGCTTTATTTTGTCCACACGCTCGGTCGCACCAGTGCTCCCCAAGGTGAAATACTCCTACGAATAAAACCCTAACTGAGTAATTGCTGAATTTGATCCTTCAGCTCGCGCATTTCCACTGGTGCCATCTTGTATGGTGCCCTAGCAATTGGTGTAGTACCTGGAGCTAAGTCAATAACAAAGTCAATCTCTCGACTAGTTGGCAACCCTGAAATTTCTTGAAACACATCTGAAAATTCCTGTACAACTGGTATGCTATCCAGTGACACAATAATCTCTTCCTCAGTCTCCTCCTCCACATTGAACAAATAAGTGCTAAAAACCCCGTTAGAACGTGGAATAGCGACGACGTACATATCCTGACCAGGTATAGTGAAAATAATAGACCTATCATAACAATTAACTTGGCCATGGTAGTGAGATAACCAATCCATCCCAAGTATCACATCATAAATGTGCATGTCTAAGACCAATAGATTGGCTAGAAATATAAGTCTACCAATATCTAGTATCATAGGCTCATCACTCTCATGTAAAATGACAGTATCGCCTAAAGGTTTAGAAATACCATGAGGTCTATCGCATTTTTGCGTCATTGATAAGCGCCAAATATTACATATTCAAGTACCTTAATTACATTAGTTAAGCCCATTATTTGATCTTTGTATATAGATTATCTTCATTTTTGTGTTTTTTTTATTTTTGCAGGTTTATTTACTAAAAATAAATAAAAATAAGGTTTTAAGGGTTTTTGAAGAACAAGTCATATCGGGCCTAAATACCAAGTGATTTTCAAGAAGATATGGCCCAAACATTCATTGGATATATTCAGCACTGCAGAAGAGAAGAAAGCAGTCAAGCATTATGCTTTGCGTCTGGACGCAGGATCTCGCGTCCAGACGCCATTCAACTACACCTCGCCTCCGGACGCCATGCTTTGCATCCGGATGCCAACCTACGGGCCCCCATTTTGAATAAGTCAAAGTTTATTCCCTTTTTAAGTGAAAATTTGAATTTTAACGAGTTGGGTTATTTAGAAACTCATTTTGGGATTAAGAAGGGGCAAAGGCCTGAATTTAATTAATTAGTTTTGGATTCAAAAAAGATATTGTGATAGAGAGGATTTTCTTTAGGGTTCTATGCTAAGTTTTGTAACAAGGGGTTGCAAGGGGAATCTTCTTCTTCTTCAATCCTTGAAGTTGGTATCATGTCCATAAGGATCTAACTCCCTTCCTAGGGAGTTGATGTAACCTAGACCAAGTAAATATGTTGTAATTACTATTTCAATTTGAGGATTCATCTTGTATATATTGGTTTCATAAATAAGAAGTTGTTTACATTAAATTAATGTATGTGATCTTTATTTGAATATATAATTATGTTGATATTCTTATCTTGTCTTAGAAATCATATTGGCACAATTATGCACTTGATTTCCTATAGTGACAATGGGAATGAATTTATGAAATGGTTATATTGGTATGTTAATTGAGAATTTGGATGGATTATACTTAAGGAAGATAAACTATATTACACCTTTAGATTAATTTAGTTAGGTAGATGGTCCATGCCAACTGAAGATAATTTACGATAAATAATCAAATTTCATGTGTTTCAACATACAACTAAAGGACCTTGATAGGCCATGCCTAGGGAAGATGGTTTATACCACAACCTAGTTTAGGTAGATGAACCATTCCAACCAAAGATGGGTTATGCTTAGTCCTGAAATGTATGATTTTCTTGAAGATATTGTGGTTGATTTATACTTCTGCACATCATTTTATATACATAGTTGTTTACCCCCAAGTTGAGTGCAAGTTAGCATCTTTATGAGGTTTTGGTGAAGTCAATTCCCTAGTTTTATTTCTATATGTTTTATCCATTGAATTCATTTTATTTATTGTTTTTATGCAAATTTTAATTTATAGTTTAAGTGACAAACCAATCAAACTATCATCTCTTTTATCAAACTAAAAAGTTATTTTATAATTTTGGTTGCCATAAACTAGCAATCCTTGTGATTCGACAACTCCTTACTGTAGCCTTATTCTATATTGAATTGTGCTATTGCAAATGTTATTTTAAGTGGTAACAATTTATACCCATCAACTTTTGGCGCCGTTGCCGGGGATTGCATACGGTTTTGTAATCAAAGTTTAAAAGTTGCTTTGTGTTTGATTGTATATATTTTATTTATTTTGGTGTGTTTTATGTTTTTAGTGTGTTTTTGTTTTACTAGGAACTAACGAATTTCCAAGTGATCTAATTGCAAAATTTGAAGTCTTAAGGACTTTGGGTAAGTTTTTGAAGTTTTTAGTTTTTTCATTGTTTGGCCCTTGTCGAGGCAATTTATCTGTTTTGTTCAGAGCATAGATCCTTGTCGTGGCCATTTAAATCTATTTTTTATTATTGTATAATTGAGGAGAAAGGGATCAATATATGTGGATGTATTGGTGAAGGGTTGTTGTGATTATTATGCTTGTAAGTTGATGGTATGTCGTAAGTCATCGTCTTTACCAAATCTTAAGGAACCAATTGATATTGCTTTAGTTGAAAGGACTCTTAGGCAACAAAGAAAGAACCTTAGGGATCCCGAAACTATACGAGAACTTGAAATTGAAGTAAAAAATATGACTGATGAACAAGATAATCTCGAGCAAGCTAATCTCGAAAATGCTAGAGTTGAAAATCCTAGAGCTGAAAATGAAAATTTAGCCCCAATGACTCTAAGGGATCACCTTGTACCCTCCACATTTACATCTCCATCATGTATTGTTATGCCCAATATTGAGGCTCATCATTATGAGACTAAATCTACCACAATCCAAATGCTTCCAATTTATCATGGGTTTGATAATGAAGATCCTTATAAACATCTTAATGAGTTCTTGGAAATCTACTCCACCATCGAAATGAGGGATTTCCCCCAAGATACACTTCATATGCTTCTCTTCCCATTTTCTTTAAAAGAAAGAGCAAAGTATTGGTTGAATTCTCTTGTTGCAAATTCTATCACTTCATGGGTCCAATTGCAACAAGAATTCCTTAAAAAGCACTATACTATGAGTAAGACCAATTAAATGCGTCGATCCATTCTTAGCTTTTCCCAAATTGATGGGGAACAATTTTATGAGACATGGGAAAGACTTTAAGATTTTCTAAGGAACTGTCCGCACCACCACATTCCAAAGTGGCAATTAGTGCAAGCCTTCTATAATGTTTTAACAGAACCACATAAACAATTAATTGATTCTTAGTGTGGGAGCATGTTCATGTCTAAAAATCCGGATGATGCTTAGACTCTACTTAGGAATATAAGCTAAAATTCTATGCAACATTGTTCTCGTAGAGCTTCTACTTCAAATGTAGTGAAATACTTAAAACTGTGCCAACCACGGACTCTTAGGGAATAAGCCTCTCATGTGGATACCATAGCCCACAAAGTTTTTCAGCTTGTGGCACCACATCTCTCATTTTCTCAGAATTCTCCATCCAATGCTGTGTGTGTACATTGCGCAAGTACTTTTCATAATGCAGAAGATTGCCCTACACCGGAGCAATTTTCTGGAGGTATGCCAGAACAGGCCAATGCCATGTTCTCATGTCCTAGAAATAATCCTTTTTCAAATACTTACAATTTGGGTTAGAGAGATCATCCAAATTTCTCATGGAGGCAACAAGCCCCACAAAATTCATCATTTCAAGGTTATGGGCAATCAAATTAGTCTAATTCTCAGCCCATGAGCCAGCCATTCCAAGCTTCTTCAAGCTACCGTGCTACTTCTTACAATGCGAGCTCTTCTAATCAAAATCATGTTATTCCTTCCCTGTCTAAACTGGATGAGATATTGAATTCCAATAAGCATATAATAGTTGCCATTAGTGTTATACATTCAACTATGCAATTGGTTAAAACTCATTCTTAATCAATAGCCAACATTAAAACCCAATTGGGACAATTGGCTACTTCTGTGAATCAATTTCACAAGAAGGCACGAGAAAACTTCCAGCTCAACCTGTGGTGAACCCGAAAGGGCAATATATGATTGATGAAATCACTCCTCCGAGTGATTCAAATCTTGAGCAAGTCTAAACAATCACCACACTTCAGAGTGAAAGAATTGTGGACAATAAGGTTAATAAAAAAAACTAAAACTCTTGCTCCCAAGAATTCAAGTTTTTCACCCAAAAAATCTGGAAGTGATTCAAGAAATTTGAAATTCGCCAATTCCAAATGTTGAGACATCTTATGAGCCCAAGGCTCCTTTTCCTCAATGCCTCAAAGAGTCTACGCACTTTGGGCAAAAGAGCGATAAAATTCAATAAATGTTTGAAGTCTTTAAGCAAGTAAAGATCAACATTCGTCTCCTTGATGCCATTAAGCAAATTCCACCTTATGCTAAATTTCTCAAAGATTTGTGTACTCAAAAACACATTTGTAGGAGTAATACTCCCAAGAAGGTGAGGTTAATTGAGCAAGCAAGTGTTATCATTCAGCATAATACACCACCGAAGTTTAAGGATCTGGGTGCCTCAACAATCTTATATGTCATTGGAGACAATGAGATAGAAAATGCCCTCCTTGACTTAGGATCAAGTGTAAATCTGATCCCTTACTCAGTATACTTGCAACTTGGCTTAGGAGAACTCAAACCAACCACGATTGTCTTGCAACTTACAGATAGATCTATCAAATAACCTCGTAATATCATAGAGAATGTACTTATTCAGGTAGATAAGTTCTATTTTTCAGTAGACTTCTTGGTTCTAGATAATGAACCAGTTCACGATCCTAAAAGACACATTCCCGTGATCCTTAGTCGGCCCTTCTTAGCCACGACTAATGCTTCAATTAGTTGCCAAACCGGGGTGATGGATATTTCTTTTGGAACTATGTAGGTGAAGATCAACATCTTTAGTGCTTCTTATCTTCCTCCGGAAGAATATGAGTGTTTCTCTCTTGACATCATAGATGAAATGGTCGAAGAATCTCTCCCATTGATTCTAGGTCAAGATCTTCTTGAAACTTGTATAACTCATTTTGGTTTTGAAGATTATAATATTGATCAATCCATTCGTGAAGTTAACTCATTGCTTGAGGCCAATGCAATCTAGGACTTTCCTTATTGGAAGTTGCCAAATGAACCTCTTCCATTAATTTCCAGCACTCCTCCTATTCTTTCTCTGAAATCTCCACCTTAACTTGAGTTAAAGCCACTCCCGGTTAATCTCAAGTATGTATTTCTTGGTATAAACAAAACTCTTCTGGTTATTATTGGATTGGATCTTTCCAAAGACCAAAAAAATAGCCTTTTAGCGGTGCTACAAGAGCACAAAGAAGCTATTGGTTGGTCGGTGGCTGATTTAAAAGGAATTGACCCCTCCATTTGGATGCACCGCATTCTTTTGGAGGAAGATGCAACACCTTCCCGAGAGGTGCATCGCCGGTTGAATCTAAACATGAAGGAGGTTGTCATGAAAGAGGTAATCAAGTTATTAGAAGTGGGAATCATTTATTCTATCTCGGACAGCAAGTGGGTAAGTCCTACTCAAGTTGTTCCAAAGAAATCTGGCCTCACCGTTGTTGAAAATTCGGTGGCAGAGCTTATGCCACAACACAACACCACTGGTTGGTGTGTGTGCATAGATTATCGAACACTAAACTCTGCAACTAGGAAAGATCATTTTCGACTTCCATTCATTGATCAAATGAAAGGTTAGCCTGTTAAAGCTATTATTGTTTTCTTGATGGTTATTTTGGCTATAACTAAGTGGCTGTAGATCTTCAAGATCAAGAGAAGACCACCTTCACTTGCCCTTTTGGAACTTTCGCTTATCGTCGCATGCCCTTTAGGTTATGTAATACATCGGCCACTTTTCAGAGATTCATGATGTCCATATTTTCTGATATGGTTGAAAAAATTCTTGAAGTGTTCATGGACGATTTTTTCATCTTTGGATCTTCCTTTGACTCTTATCTCCATAATCTGTCTCTTATACTGCAAAGATGTAAGGATACCAATTTGATCTTAAGTTGGGAAAAGAGTCATTTCATGGTATATATGACGACCTTGGTTTTTTGAGCCAGTGCGTCCTGTGATGAACTGAAGATTGACTCGATAATGTATCCAGATGCGGAAGCAAGAAACAAGAAAACGGCCTCCGAAGGCACAACACACCTCTAAGACACTTTGCTGACCTTCCATGAGGTCGTGGAACTCAATGAGAACTGACACTGAAGAAAAAGATAAAAAAAAAAAAATAACAATTAAGCCCCCAGAGGTAAAATAGTCATTTTACATGGAAATGACATCCCTAGAATGTATATCATTCCCGAGACACATCTGTGACTTCCCATGAAGTTACAGAACTCAAAAGAAAGTGGATGAAGCTAAAAGCAAGAAAACTGGGCAAAAATAGCTCCAAGGGCAAAATAGTCATGTCTAAAAATATGGATTCGGGTGCCACCAAGCATACCACTGGAAAGATAACAAAAAACTAAACAGGATGGACTCAAGAATCTTATGATTCGGAGTCCGAACGAAGGAGAGACGTCAAGACAAAGAAAAATGAGCACTTAAGGCTAAAAGGGTAAACTGGTAATTATTTAAGAAGATTTGGGGTCAACTGAGCACACCGTTAGAAAGACAACGAAAAATTAGTCAAGTTCAAAAAAAAATTCACTCGATTTGGAATCCGGAAGAAGGAGAACGAGCGAAAACAAAAATCAACATCACGACGTCAAGACGAGGCACCACGAGCGTCTTGACAAGCACTATGACATGCTAGAGGAAGAAAAAGATTTAGCCAGAACTGGGAGCTGAAATGAGGTCCAAAATAAATTTTTCTAGAAAAACACGAAGAAAAAACCCCCACTAAAATCGAATTTTATACCTGACCATGTAGAAGGAAACGGAAAAAACACACTGTGAAATCCCCAAAATGCCCCTAGATTAGAAGAGGTCAAGAGGGCCAAAACGCTACTACAGTAACTGTCCATATCTGAGAGCAAAATCGAGCTATCAAACGAATTTTTCTGGAAAAACATGAAAAAGAAACCCTCCCTAAAATCGAGCTTTCTACCCATCCAAGTGGAAGAAAATAAAAATATATATATATTGTGAAATACCAATAATGCCCCTAGATCAGAAAAGGGCAAAAAAAAAAAAAAAAAAAAATTTGATGCCTTATAGAATTTCTGAATTTGTCAACAACTGAGAGCAAAAATGAGCTAGTAGATGGATTTTTTTGGAAAAACATGAAAAAGAAACCACTCCCAAAATTGAATTTTCTACCCAGTATAGTGTGATAAAATGAAAAAAACAGACTGTAAAATGGCCAAAATGCCCCTAGATCATAAAAGGGTTAAAAACTCAGAAAATGTAACTTTGAACAAAATATGCATTTGACCCTAAATGCATTTCTAAGTTGAAACGAATATGTACGGAAGTGTAATAAATGATTCTAAACATACAGGAATGGTCTGTGGCTCCCGAGAAGGCCCGACTCAAAATTCGACCCCCCGGTAGCCAAAAATGAGAAAAATGATCTTGTAATCGAAATTTTGAAATCCAAAAATATGAAATGGAGTCAAATTACCATTTGGCCCTTGGTAATACTTCATACAAGATTAATGAGACTCTATGAAAGAATAAAAATGGAATTCCCACACCCGATGCAACCATGGTGAGACAATTACTTGTGATTTTTCAATATTTTCATAATATTTCATAAAGTTAAAAGCTACATAGGATACAAGATATATGTTATTGGCCTCCGGACTCATCTTATACATGTCAAATACATTACAAAAGGTGAATTATGTACACATTACATATATGGAATCAAGGATACAAGTTTTGACATATAAGGCTACAAAATGACATTTCATCCTAACATTTGCTTGAAATGTAAACTTAAAAACTATAAGTCATCCAAGGAATGATGAGCATTATGAACCAAGTCTTCATACCTAAAAAATGCCCCGGTAAATTTAGGGTGAGTAGTATAAAGCTACTCGTAGGAGATGAGCATGCATAGACCTAACATTTTACAAAATTATCACCTTAAGGTGAAACAAGTCAAATGGGCTTATGCCACCTAACGTCTATGTCAAAGTGAGACTCAGGGAGCATCCTAAGCTACCATAGAGTATTTCTAGTATAAACCACATCATTCATGCAATTTAAAAGACATAGGAGCACTTTGTGTAACGCAACAAGACATAGGTATCCAAAGTTATCAACTTTTAACCTAGAATACGATAACTACTGAAACGGTTCTGCCACCTAGAATCTAAGTCAAGATGCTTATATAGGATCATTCCTAAGTCATATCACCATGAAACAACATGAATCATGATGTCTATGAAATTGAACAAGGTTGGGATAATCCAAAGAACACGATAAGTTTATAATTTAGCATGAATCGCATTATCAATAAAATTGAACAAGGTTTGGAATAATCCATACAACACGATAAGAAGGGTACTTGAAAACAAGGATCACATTATCAATGCAATTAACATGATTAGAACATTTTAATTAACATGACAAGAATAATACATGAAATCAAGGGTAAGGCATAATATCTATGCAATTAACAAGATTGGAGCATTTCACATAACATGACGAGTTTTAAATCTTCAAGGAATAGCAACTTGAAATTTAAAGAGTGAAATCAACCAATGTGGAAACTCAGATATCGCACGGATTAAAACTGTACTCTTGGGATCACTTTAGGACTACTAACCCATAGGTACCTTCCCCTAGTGTGCACTATAGTATAGGGAGCTCTCTATCTCCCGTACTAGAACCAAATCCTAGCTATGTCAATTCTTGATTGATATCCCAAGTTTCAAAATCAACAAGTTGTACAAATCAGGATAGTATCAAGAGACAAGTAATGCATTAACCACGTTTCATGCACAACAAAGATTTTAGAAACACACAAGTCATGCTCCAAATTCTCAACTATTATGGCATGTGAAATGTCAAGAGATCCTGGTATGCATCTACATAGACTACAAACTAGGATTTAAAACACAAGGAATCTATTGATGTAAATATACCACAAGTATAGATTAATAATTTAATTATTTACTAAGCAATATATGGATAATTAAATCATTCTAAGACAATTGTGCTAGTTCATTAAACACATTAATGGAGTCAAGTTACAAGAAGTCTAGATACATGATAAAAAGCTAAAAGCCCCATGAAATATGAGTTACTACCATGTGAATTAAGTTCCATAAAAAGAAAATAATTAAATATAAGTTTCAAAACTCATCCGATTATTCTCAAATTGATACACGTGAAGGAACTTGTCAAGGAAATCATGAATACCAAGTTTTCTTAATCAAGCTCATGAAACTATTGAATAGGTTTTAATTAATTCTTTTAATTTAAATCTCTAGATTTCAAAACTCATCCAAATGCTCTCAAATTAAATTATGTTATATAAGATACCAAGACTTGATTTAATAGCCTAATATAAGTGATTTCCATGCAAGTTACAACCATGATAATTAAACCTTCATACAAGAAAAATAATAAATGAAATGTTTCAAAACCTAATCCAATATTCCCGATTTAATATATGTGAAAGTATATGGCATGCATATCAATAACATCAAGTCGGAAATTTAATAGAGTGAATAGTGCACTTGGAATAAATTAATTAATCAAATTTGTTAATTATCTCTAGATTTTAAAATACCTCCGATTACCCTCAAATTCACATATGTTAAATAGTATACTAGGGCCTAGTATAATATGACATTACATATTGATTTTAAGTTAGATAAGGCCACATGAATTAAATTTTCATTCAAGAAAAATATTATATAAAAGCTTCAATACTTGTCCAAATGCTCTCAATTTAATATATGTCAATGATCATATTAAGGTGTAATATAATAGCATGCCATAAGTTTAAACTAAGCCATAACCAACCGGGAAAATCAAATCTCACACAAGAAAAATAAATAATAAAATCTCTAGATTTAATACAAAGACATGTAAATGAGTTGTATAAGCATCAATAGCATGCAATACATCAAGAATATAAACTATAATACCCCCTACCTCAATTTAAGATGAAAATCTCAATTCCCCACCAAAAGAAAAGTGCTCCGAATCCGACGATACCTCGGGGTTATGTCGGGGACAACGAGAGGAACAACTTTAACCCTTGAGGTACCTTGAAAATCCAAACTAGAACATGAAACCTAAACTTAAAAGTGGTCAGAACTGGATTCTAATAAGGGGGAAAGGTGTGTGTTTCCAAGGCCTACGATAAATGTTAAGGCGGAAGACTTTTTACAAAGGAAATCAAGTGGAGGAGAAGAAGAAAAGGTGGCAGCCCAAGGAGCTTCCATGGTTGCTGGCCAAAAAGGGTGGAAGATGATGGAAAAAGTGATTTTTCAATTTAAGACATTCTATTTAAAGTAAAACCCTAAAAGTGCCTCGAAAGGGCCTCGAAAGGGCCTCACCGGGTCTGAAAAAGTGAAATTTGAGCAGATGCGCTCAAACGGTGAAACTCTATGAACAAAAAAGAACTAAAATGAGAAAATATGAATAACAAAAGAAATGACGTCAAAAATCGAGTCCCGAGAAGAGAGATATGCCCCGAACAAGTTCGGCGGCAACTAGGGTCAAAAATCCCTAAAACTGGGGAGAACGTCCGGGAGGAAATTCTAAGAGTTCACGAGTCGACAAAAAGTGAAAATGAATCCCATACGAGGATCCAAGCTCAAAATGAGGTATTTTTGCAATACCTTTCGTTAATTGCACAATGGCCCCTCCAAAAAGGGTTAACTGCACTAACGACCCATATTGAAAATATCTTCAAAATTTTTTTTTCTTAAAAACCACTGAAATAAAATATTTTCAAAAGATTTTTATGAAAAACACCCGAAGAAAAGAAAAATATTCTGAAGAACTGTGCATCAATGCCCCTATGGACACCGGGAGCAACTAGAGTACTTTTCTACAAAAGTAAAGATACGTATTTCGTGGAAACCACATAGAATGAAGATACGTAAAGTCAAAAACCAAAGAGTCTCAAAAACCATTTCCAGGCACTCAAGACGACACCCAGTGATAAGAAATAGAACTCAGAAAAGAAAATTAAATGGAAAAAATTTATCCATAAAATTTGAGAAAAAGGAAAGGGAGGAAAATGACCAGGTCATTACAGTATAAGAAGGGTTGTCTTGGGACACATTATTTCTTAAAGTGAGATTGAGGTTGATAAGGCAAAAGTTGAATTAATTCATAGCCTTCCTCCTCCTTCTTTGGTGAGACAAATTTAATCTTTTCTTGGCCATGCTGGTTTTTATCGCCGCTTCATCAAAGACTTTAGCAAGATATCTCTGCCTTTGTACCATATTCTTGCCAAGGATACGACTTTTAGCTTTGATGAAGCATGTTTGGAAGCTTTTAAGAAGCTCCATTCATTACTCTTTTCTGCCCAATCATGAAACCACCTAATTGGTCTCTTCCCATTGAGATCATGTGTGATGCATCCGACTATGCATTAGGTGCTGTTTTGGGCTAGTATGTAGATAAAGCTCCTCATGCCATTTACTATGGTAGCAAGACCCTCTCAGATGCTCAATTGAATTATACAACAACTAAGAAAGAGTTGTTAGCTATTGTCTATGCCATGGATAAATTTCGTTCATATCTTCTTAGATCTAAAGTCATTGTATTCATGGATCAAGCCGCATTAAGACATCTGCTTGCAAAGAAAGAGACCAAACCTCTACTCATTCATTGGATACTCTTATTCCAAGAGTTCAACCTTAAGATTAAGGACAAGAAAGACACTGACAATGTTATAGTAGACCATCTCTCTCGGCTTCTCATTGAGGTTATAATGCACTATCGAACATAGTAGATGAGAGGCATAGCTGTCCTACTTTCACACCTTTTCCTAGGGTACCAATTGCTGAGAATTCAATTCAAAAGCTATGTGATAGTCACTTTGCTAGGAGAAAGCGTAGTAGTACTACCAAAGCCAAAATTCCTAAGAGGTTGTGGATTCTAGATTCTATCATCTCTGCTAATGTCCATCCTCTTGGACATAAGAATATTAGGAATATTGACTTTTTCTAGGCCCTTTACGCTATTCAGTTTAAGCACTGGTGATGAGCGTTGAAAAGTGAGTATTTAAACCCCTTAAGTTTAGGCATTATAGTACCTTTATCTATCTTACTTTACCATTTTAGATTGATTTCGTATTATTTCCATTTTCAGGCACTTATCCTGAAAATAAGCTAACTCAGCCAAATAAGAGCAGAAATGAAGCAATTCTGGGATGAATCAAAGAATGGAGCCAAGTGGAAGCAAAAATAAGAAAAAGGTGGAAATCAACATCTTCGATCGATCTCAGATCAAGGTTCGATGGATCCAACATGATCGATCTCAGCACTTCAAGATGTATCAGAGCCATGATGACATCTTCAGAGACCTCAAAATTTCGATCGATCCAACATCATTCTTCGATCGATCAAACTACCTTGTCCTTATCCAAATGATTGATCGTATCTAGTTATACCACCCTACCAACCACTTTTGTCCTTTTCCCAAAAATATCTTCAAAATATCTCAGATTTGTCTTTATCCAAAAAGCGCCACCATTGAGGATCGATCCAGCCTAAGTTCGATAGATCTCAGCCATGTTCGATCGATCCAAGTCCAAGGTTCGATCGATCGAACTTCCTCCAATGCAAAAAAGTTAAAATTCCAGCTCACAAAAAGTTATCCTTTATCCAATCATTGGGGAATATTTTGTATACGACCCCAGCTCATTTTATGTGTCATTTGACCTACCTATATAAGGATAAGGATTACATTTTACATGAGAACACAATATACCACATCATATCATCTCATACCTTGTAAGAACTCTTGGAGAGCAAGCTTAAAGGAAGAGGAGGCTAGAGACACCACTAGAGACTCTTCATCAACCAAGGAGCAAATCTCTACCATCGAGTTAGCCCTTGAGGGTTGGAGAAGCACTACCATGAGTGGCTAGACATCCTCTTGGGGCTAGAGTTAGCCCCAAGCATGCTTTCTACATCTTGATTAGTGTTGTAATACATGTTTTGACACTTTTATATATATAGATCTTGTTTTATTCAATGATTTATGTGGTATAATGCTTCCAATTGATCATTTCATTCTATCCATATGTCTATGTATGCTAGAATAGATGTTCATGTGTTTGTCTTTATTTCTTGTGTTATTGATGCATGTCTATGTATATTAATACTATAGATCTAGAGATTGTCAAAACATTATGCTTAAAGGAATGCTCTTATAATTTTCTAGATGGTTCATGCTCATTTCATGATGGATTGTGCCTCTCCTTTAGCTTAATTAGTTTAATTTCATATTATTAGCTTAATTGTAGTGTAGTGGTGGCATAGTTATTAGATGGGAGGACAATCCATGCTTGTTGTTTAATGTTCCATACTTTTGAATGCAAGTAGCATATGTCTCTAACCTTGTGGTGTATTTGGCTTGTGAGCTTAATGAAAGGATTAATGACTTACTAGATATATTATGCTTTTCACATGCTATTTAGACAATATATACTTAATTGCTAGATATATTGTGCTTTTCAGATGTTGATTAGATAATGTATGTTTAATTGGTCAACCTTGCTAATTGAATCAACCAAACACACACACACATTAATATTGCAACACACATTTCCCTCATTAGTCACTAGTTAAGGGTGTAGAAAAGCATTATTTGGTGGTGACCTCTAAACCCCAAGAACTCTCTCTCTCTCTTACTTACTCTTTGTTGTATTCAATTATTTAGTTTAATTTGCTCTCTAGTTTAATCAACCAACCAACCATTTGTTTAATCACTTGACCTACTAACCCTAATAGTGATTCCACAACCAAATTCGACTCCAATCCCTTAGGACGATCCCTACTCACCCTAACTACATTTTTAGTGAAGGTAGTAGTGGCTTTTATAAATGTAAAACTTAGCCCTTACCTTAATGCACACTCTTAAGCTTGATGGTGTAGAACGGCGAAAACAAGACTCCATCAGTCTTTGGCGCCATTGCCGGGGATTTGGCAACATCGTATTTATGGAATCAATTAGGAATTAGTACTCTTTTGATCGTGTCTTTACTTTGTTTTTATTTTTCTTTTTGTTACTTATTGTGTTTGCTCATCTTTGACAAGGAGATTAGGAATTAGTACTCTTTTGATCGTGTCTTTACTTTGCTTTTATTTTTCTTTTTGTTACTTATTGTGTTTGCTCATCTTTGACAAGAAGCATTAAGCTAGGAGGCAAGCAAATGAGCATTCAAGCAAAGGAGCTAAGCAAGCAAGGAAAAATGCTAAAAAAATTTTTAAAAAAATTTGCTAAGCTAAGCTATAAATTTGGAGTTGAAGTGCTATAGGACCTTTGTGAGACTTTCTTTACTCAATCCCTTAGTTAAATCGTCGGCCCGCGTGGAGGCTTGTTTTTAAATTCTTAGTTAAATCGTCGGCCTGCGTGGAGGCAATTTCCTTTTCTTTGTATTATTATCAAAGCATGGGAGTATGGCATCATTGTATGTGGAGGAAGTTTGTCGATTGTTGATTTGTTGTGAAGGAGGAGTGCTTGCTTGTTTTGTTGTGATTTGTGTGTTGCTTGTAGTCTTGTATAGACCTTGTCATATCATTCATTCTAGGCATTCACATGGAAAATCAAGAGGGTAATCTTGGCTACTTAGACCCACGTTTCATGCAAAACCTACCTCTTAATCAACATGGCCCCAGAGTTCAAGCTCCAATTCCTCCAATGGTCCTTCGTGATCATTATAATCTTTATACATACCATGCACCTACTTGCATTGTGTTGCCTAATTTTGAGGTTAATCAATATGAAATCAAGCCCAAGACCATTCAAATGTGTCCACTCTTTTATGGCTTAGATGAAGAGGAACCATTTAGGCATCTTAATGAATTTCTTGAATTATATTCCACCGTGAGGTATATGGATGTCCCGGAGGAAGTTCTTAAATTATTTCTCTTCCCTTTCATGCTTAAAAATAAAGCAAAGCATTGGTTTAATACTTTAGGGGTAAATTCAATAACATCTTGGGCACAAATGCAAAATGAGTTTTTAAAAAAAATTTACCCTGTAAGTTTGACCAATGTAATGTGTGCCTCAATTAGAGAATTTTCTCAAAGGGAAGGAGAGTTATTGCATAAGGCTTAGGAGAGATTGAATGACTTGCTAAGAAAGTGCCCACATTATGGTATTCCAAAATGGCAAGTTGTCCAATACTTCTATGAAAGCCTATCCGGCATGCAAAAGGACATAGTTGATACCTCATGTGGAGGTTCGTATTTTGGAAAACAAGAAGATGACATTTGGCACCTTTTTGAAAAAATGAGTGAAAACTGTTTGCACAAATATTACACTTCTCGGCTTGATCATGGTTTTAATAAAAAGGAGAAAAGTGTAACAGTGTGTCAAATTGAAAGTTCAAGAGAAATTGTAGCCGAGGTTAAAACTTTTTCTCAAAAACTTGATCAATTCTTGTTGAATCAAAAACCGACTATCAATGCATCTCCTTTTCATCATACAACTAATTTTTGTGAGCCTTGTGTGACATGTTCAAGTGTCGTGCATACTACTTTCGATTGTCCCTATGGACATGTTGTTAATGAACACTTTGAACAAGTTAATGCTATATTTGCTCACCCTTATTCAAATGCATATATTCCATTGAGGAATGAAAGCTCAAGCCCTTATCAAGCTAAAAATTTTCAAAGAAAATACATTCCACCTCATAAAAGAAATGGAGGTTCTCAAGGGTTTGTTTCTTCTTTTTTCCATCATCAAAGAATGAATGACCTCTCACATCCTCAAATGTATGATTCCCAAGTTGGATTTCATTATCCTCAAGCACTTTCTAGTAATTCTACATTTAAAGATATGGTTTTGATGGCCTTGGGTAGCTTAGAGAATGATACCAACTTTTTGCACTCCCACTCTCGATCCATATCAAAGCTTGAATCCCAAATTAGGACCATAGCTAATGCATTGACTGCAAGAGAAATTGAGAAATTGCCTAGTCAACCCGAGAGGAATCTAAAAGCCCAATTTTATGTGGAAGCAAACCCTACATTGGGGTGTTCTTCCCAAGCTCAAGCGCAATCCATCACCACCTTAAGAAGTGGTAAACAAGTAGACAATAGGGTTGAACTACCAAAGGAAGATAGTGAATCGGTACAACCTAAAGTTGTCACCCATCCAATTCCTAATTCCACTCCTACTTCCTTGAATGAAAATGTTCCTAACCAAAATTCTCAATCCTCTCCATCATCCTCTCAAATTACAAAGTCTTATGAGACAAAAGCTCCATTCCCTTATGCTTTAAAAGAAACTTCGCCTTATGGGAGGCAAGAAGGGAAAATACATGATATGATGGAAGTTTTTAAGCAAGTCAACATCAATCTTCCGCTTTTGGATGCCATTAAGCAAATTCCACCTTATGCAAAATTCTTGAAAGATCTTTGTACACAAAAGAGGAAGAGCAAGGGACCAAGCCCTAAAAAAGTGTTCCTTACGGAGCAAGTGAGCTCTATTCTTCAACAAAACACTCCACTTAAGTTCAAAGGTCTCGGTGCTCCGACAATTTCTTGTGTAATCGGCACCCATGAAATTCATAGAGCTCTTCTTGACTTAGGTGCAAGTGTTAATTTGGTTCCTTATTCCGTATATGTCCAATTAGGGTTGAATGAATTAAAGCCAACCTTGGTGGTGCTTCAAATGGCCGATAGATCCGTCAAAACACCTAGGGGCATGGTTGAGGACATCTTTGTCAAAGTGGATAAATTCTACTTTTCGGTTGATTTTATAGTTCTTGATACCAAACTGATTGCTAATCCCTCCAACCACATCCCAATCATCTTGGGAAGACCATTCCTTGCCACCGCAAATGCAACAATTAATTGTAGATTCGGGATTATGGACCTTTCTTTTGGCAACATAATGATCAAACTTAATGTTTTCCATGCAAGTCGACATCCCATAGATGAAGATGAGTGTTGCCTTGTTGATGTGTTAGATGAGGTTGTTGAGGAATCGATTCCAACGATGGTAATGAAACAACCAATTAAGGATAATCTTTCATCCCTTTTATCCGATGATCCTCTTGCTTCTTGTCTTCTTGAAATGTATGGAAATTGTGGATTTGATGATGAAAAATCAATGAATGAAGTAAGTAATCTCATGGAATCGATTGCAAGCTTAGATTTTCCATCTTAAAAAACTCCAATAGAACTTCTTCCTCCACTCTCTAGCACTCCACCGATCTCATCTTTAGTCTCCCTACCAATTCTTGAGATTAAAACTCTACCTTCGAATCTCAAGTATACATTCTTAGGACCGAAAGAGACTCTTCTGGTTATCATTTCTTCAAGTCTTGAAAAAGACCAAGATGATGTTATCTTAAGTGTGCTTAAAGAAAATAAGGAAGTCATAGGATGGAGTGTGGCGGATCTTAAGGGAATTGACCCTTCTATTTGTATGCATCGCATACTTATGGAAGATGATGCAAAACCCTTTAGGGATGCCCAAAGGAGACTTAATCCAAACATGAAGAAGGTAGTTAAGAAGGAAGTTGTCAAACTCTTAGATGCCGGAATCATTTACCCAATCTCCGATAGCAAATGGGTGAGTCCAACTTAAGTAGTTCCCAAAAAATCAGGGATTAAGGTGGTTGAGAATGCAAAGGGTGAGGAAATCTCTAAGCGTACCGCCAATTCATGGCGTGTATGCATTGATTACTGCAAATTGAATGCCGCCACTAGAAAGGATCACTTTCCATTGCCATTCATTGATCAAATTCTAGAGAGATTGATTGGGCAACAATATTATTGCTTCCTTGATGGCTATTCGGGGTACAATCAAGTAGCCCTCGACCCATTAGACCAAGAGAAAACCACCTTTACATGTCCATTCGGCATTTTTGCTTATAGACGGATGCCTTTTGATTTGTGCAATGCACCTGCCACATTCCAAAGGTGTATGATATTAATTTTCTCAGATATGGTGGAAGAGTATCTAGAGGTTTTCATGAATGATTTTTCTGTTTTTGGGTCTTCATTTAATGTATGCCTCAAAAATTTAGATCTAGTGCTTAAGAGATGTCGTGAAACCAACCTTGTACTTAGCTGGGAAAAGAGCCATTTCATGGTTCAAGAGGGTATTATTTTGAGTCACGTTATCTTAAGGAGAGGAATAGAATAGAGATAGATAAAGCGAAGGTTGAGCTTATTTCTGAATTGCCTCTACCTTCAATGGTGAGAGAGGTTCGCTCCTTTCTAGGTCATACTGGCTTTTACCGTCGTTTTATCAAAGACTTTAGCAAAATTACTCGACCCTTATGCAATCTTCTTGCCAAGGAAACTCCTTTTGTCTTTGACCAAGCATGCTTAGACACTTTTCATAAATTGCGTGAATTATTATCATCTGCTCCTATCATGCAACCTCCCAATTGGTCATTACCATTTAAAATTATGTGTGATGCTTCTGATTATGCCATGGGGGAAATTTTGGGACAAAGAATGGGTAAGCTTCCTTATGCCATATACTATGCAAGTAAAACTTTCACGAGAGCTCAATTGAATTACTACACTACCGAGAAAGAATTACTTGCCGTAGTGTATGCTCTTGATAAATTTCGTTCCTATCTCTTAGGGTCCAAGGTTATTGTTTATTCTGATCATGCCGCCTTGAGACATCTATTGACAAAAAGAGAAACAAAACCTAGGTTATTTAGATGGATTTTGCTTCTTCAGGAATTCAATTTTGAAATCAAGGACAAGAAAGGCACCAAAAATGTGGTTGCCGATCATCTTTCTAGGTTATCAATAGAGCATTTTCCTAGTCTACCAATTTGTGACTCTTTTTCGGATGAACAACTCTTTCAAATTTCCAATGGAAAAATGCCTTGGTTTGCCGACATTGTGAATTATTTGGCAGTAGGCAAGCTACTAACTTCTTAGTCAAAGAACGAAAAGAATCGTTTCTTTGCCAACATCCAGAATTATTTTTGGGAAAACCCTGTCTTGTACCGATATTATCCAGATCAAATTATGAGGAGATACATTCTGGAGAGTGAAATTCCTAGTGTTTTGTCACACTCTTGCATATGGTGGGCATTTTAGTGCAAAAAAGACCGCCTTGAAGGTTCTTCAAAGTGGGCTCTTTTGGCCTACTATTCATAGAGATGCCTACAATTTTTGCAAATCATGTGAGAGATGTCAAAAGATGGGAACAATGTCAAGGAGAGATATGATGCCCTTAACCAATATACTTGTTGTTGAGATCTTTGATATATGGGGCATTGATTTTATGGGTCCATTTCCTATGTCCTATGGTTTTCAATACATTCTTCTTCCAGTTGATTATGTCTCTAAGTGGGTGGAAGCATGTGCTAACAAAACAAATGACCACTCCGTGGTCATTCAATTCATTAAATCCAATATCTTTGCTCGTTTTGGTATGCCAAGGGATATAATAAGTGATGGAGGAAAATATTTTTGCAATCAATTCTTGAGGCACTTATTTCTTAAGTATTCTATCATACATAGGTAGCCACTCCCTACCATCCTCAAATAAGTGGGCAAGTTGAAGTGTCTAACTGGGAAATTAAGCACATTCTTGAGAAAATGGTTAACACCACTCGGAAGGATTGGTCAAGGAAGCTAAATGATGCTTTGTGGGCTTATCGGACGGCATATAAGATTTCCATTGGCATGTCTCCTTATAGGCTTGTACATGGAAAGCCTTGCTATCTTCCGGTTGAGTTAGAACATAAAGCCTTATGGGCGGTTAAAAAACTCAATTTTGACCTTGATAAAGCCAGAGAGAATAGGCTACTTCAATTGAGTGAGTTAGAAGAATTGAGACACAATGCTTATGATAATACCAAACTTTACAAAGAAAGAACCAAAGCCTTTCACGATAAGCATATTGTGAAAAAGACTTTGGAACCAGGTCCAAAAGCTTGGCTCTTCAACTCTAGACTGAAACTTTTTCCTGGGAAATTGAAAACCAAATGGGAGGGTCCTTATGAAATCATCTCTGTTGCACCTCATGGAGCGGTTGAAATCAAAAATTTGAAGAAGGGAAACATTTTTAAGGTTAATGGACAGAGGTTGAAACCTTACATAGAGGGTCAAGTCTTTCAAAGACATTTGGAAGCTGCACATCTAGTTGACCCGGTGTATGAAAACAAAAAAAATTGCATTAACAAGAGACTAAAAGCTTCTTTTGAACTTAATCCAACAAGTTCTCCAAAGAACCATTTGTTGGGTGAAGTTCAAAGCATCTATCATCCCAACAAGGAGGGGATGCATTACAAGATCTTTGATCCGGGCTAAAAGAGCCCAATGTCTTACCAGAGACGTTAAAGACTAGCAAAAACATTTCGTAGGGTGTCAAAACCCTATTCCTCCCTCATTTCTATCTTAAATTTCATTTCTTGTGAAGTCTAGATACTTGTTTTTGGTTCATATGTATTGCTAGGAACTGTGATTAGGATTGCATGCACTTTTATGTTGTGATTGAGTATTTTGCATAAGTTCGATCGATCTCAAATAAGAGTTCGATCGATCGAACTTCCACCAGCATCCAATACTTAGAAAAATTTTCCACCTGCATCCACCTGCATCCAAATCACCTTTCTGTCCCATTGTTCGAACTTATTCTCAAATCGATCAGAAGACCTTAGATCGATCCAACTTCAAAGTTTGATCAATCTCATGATCCAACACTTAGAAAAATTTTGAGCTTG
Organism: Cornus florida; assembly: GCF_030987335.1. NCBI lineage: Eukaryota > Viridiplantae > Streptophyta > Magnoliopsida > Cornales > Cornaceae > Cornus > Cornus florida. The sequence continues at coordinate 73,460,620 of NW_026775577.1, forward strand.
CATCAACCTGCATATTCAGCTCTCTGTCTCATCGATCGAAAATATTTCAAGATCGATCTGAAGTTCTTCAATCGATTCAACTTCAACGTTCGATCGATCTGCAAGTTCTAATACTTAGCCAAATTTTTGAACCAAAACCTGCATATTTTAGCTCTCTATCTCATCGATCGAAAACATTTCAAGATCGATCTGAAGTTCGTCGATCGATCCAACTTCAAAGTTCGATCGATCTGCAAGTTCCAACACTTAGCCAAATTTTTGAACCAAAAACCTACATATTTTTGCTCTCTGTCTGATCGATCGAACATTTTGTTCAGATCGATCTCAGTTCTTCAATTATCTATTTTGACCCTTGTTTGACTTTATTTGACTTTTTAATTTTCAAAAATCTAAAAATATTTTTATTTTATTTTATTTTTCAAAAATCCCAAAATATTTTTTATTTTTCAATTTTAATTTTTAGTTTTTAATTTTAGTTTTTAATTTTTCAAAAATTTCAAAAAATCCCAAAAATACTTTGAAGAGAGATCATCAAAGTTCGATCGATCTGAAATCTCAATTCGATCGATCGAACTGATCGGGAAAAGTCTTTACAAAATAGAACCTGAGGTCTAACGATCGATTCATTAGATCGATCCAACCCTTTTCCAAACCCTCAATCCTTCATTCCCGTCGCCATTATGCCCCATCTTCATCATCTTCTCCGGCGAACCTCCGGCGAGATCCAAACTTTGATTCTCTCTCTCTCCTCTCGGATTTTCATCTCCACCTTCCACTCATCTTCTCTCGCGATTTCAGGTAAGATCCGAGCCACATCTCATGATTTTAAGCCTCCACTTGTTCAATATATGCTTTAAATGTTGAATCCATGTTATATTGATGATGAAATCCACCATTGATGAGCTTGAAGCATGTTTGTGTATATGTGTATATATATGTGTATATATGGTTATATATTTTTGAGTTTTGAATTGATTATGGGAGTATGGGCTTTGTAAAGTGGCTAGAATTGATTAAATTGTTGTGTTGATGGGCTCACGACCTTATTCGTGTGGCCCCCGTGCTTCCAAAGTCACAGATCTGTGACCTTTCAGTTTTCACCTTCGCACACTTCGATTGATTGAACTTCTATCTCATATCAATCTTGAGAGATCGATCGAACTTAATTTCTCAGATCGATCGAAGTTTTGAGATCAATCTCAAACCTTTTTGTGATCGATTGAACTTCACAGATCTCATATACATACTTCATTCATTATGTAATTTGTTCATGCTATCTCATATATGCCCAATGCCTGTGTCATTCCACATTGGATGCATTTCATACTTACATTGTTTAGCATGCTTCATATCCTATCACTTACATAGATTCATGTCATCTATCTGTTTTGTCTATCTAATTTGACATGAATGTCTCTATGTTGTGCTTTCAATTCTTTATTTTAGCACTAACTCCCATTGCAAGTCTCACTTTCCTTTTTGTACGACATGACTAAACAAAAGTATGTTCGGACACAGGTGTAACAGCCCAAGTTTTTCAACCCAATGTGTCAGTGATAAACCGAAAGTTAATCCGATAACAGATCTGAAATGCGGAAGCAAAAGATAAAACAATAGTCCCTAGAGGTACAACATGTCTCTAAGACACTAATATGATCCTCAATGAGGTCATAAACCAAAAAAAAATAAGTGCGGAAGTGACGCTTCAAAAATGGACTAAAAAGGACCTAGGGGTAAAATGGTCATTTCTAACATAAAATTGAGTATTATCGAGCACACCGTTGGAAAGATAATGAAAAATTAATCAATTTAAAAAAAAAAAATTCACTTGATTTGGAGTCCGGATGAAGAAGTTATAGCTAACGGAAGAAGAAGGGCCAAAAAGGTCAAAAGTAGCTAACCCTAGGTCATCTAAACGTTTAGGAAGCCTTTCTAACCAGTTAGAAGGCTAAAAATCATGTCCAACCCACTTCCCAAGCACATGTAACCGTTTACATAGCCCTATGTAACCGGTTACGAAGCAAAAAACAAAGTAGGCAACAAGGAAAACTGGCAGCAAGGGTTTTTCGGAAAAAAATGTGATTTTGAGGGCCAAGATGACATTTTCTGGAAAAACACAAAAAAGAAACCCCATCAAAATTGAGTTTTCTACGTGACTATTGAGGAAAAATAAAAAAAAAATGCATTTTGAAATACCCTAAATGCCCCTAGAACAGAATAGGGTCAAAACTCAAAAATATGCAACTTTAGGATTTTGTTTCATCAAGAAAGGTATTGCTTGCCAATGTGAATATGCAAGTGCAAGTAATATAATAAAATAGATGTACCAACATCGCCTAAAGCCTCTTTACATTCCATTAACAAGTTTTAGCATACAAAGCCTCCATTTCTCACAAATAAGCTACAATGGCAAAACTTAAGTTTTAAAGAAATATACTTGCAACCTTTCATGTTGATGGCTCTTGGCCTCATGTTATACATACAAAACAAATATCAAAAAGAGTACTTAGATACACATTACATGAAGGAAGCCATCTTAGGTTCTAAAATACCATACATCCATGGTATGCAAAAGTATTACATCCAAAAGATAAAACATGCTAAACAAGTGCATGCTAATACACAAAAATGCTTCAACTAGCTCAAAAACTTCTAAGGATGATGAGCATCCATGAACATGGTCTCTTTACCGAAAAAACAACCCAAACCACTAGGGTGAGTAATCAAATTACTCGTACGAGAAGCATATGCGTATACCCTAAAGTTTCAATATCATTGAAAGATCAATATAAACGAATACAAGGGAGTATTTCACTTAACATCTATGTTCAAGGTGCTCTAAGGGATCATCTTAAGCTAACTTAAATATTCCTTAGCCACACATATCAATATCAATGTACTTAACAACATCATCTCACCAATAACAAGAATTTCAAGCTACAATTAAGCATTGGTTGTCAACTTGAAATTTAATGCCAAAACAAGTAATCGAAGACTTGGACATCACGCCTCGTATTTCCGCCGAGAACAAAATGGTTATTCCACGCATTAACTCGCTGGGAAGACCACCCTAGTGCACACTATCTCAATTGGGGAGAACTCATACCTCCCGCACTAAAGCCGAACTTTAGCCATGTCACATGTAACAATGTCCCAAGAGATTCCAAAATATATATCAAGTTCAAAACTTATATATATATAATAAGGCATACAAACCACCTTCCATGCACAAGTATTTTGAAACCATACAAACCATGTCTTAGGGTTCCAAATCTAGAATGGCATGCCAAATGACAATTCCTCATTATGGTACTATGCACAATAAAATACCATTAACTTAACAACTTAGGTCATGCCTTAACAATAAGCTTCATATACTAAATATCAACATTATAGCAATAAGCTTCCACATAATTACAATTAGTAATCCACGAGAACATAGAATTATTGTAACAACAAATATAGTAATTCATATCAATAGAGATTGCATATAACATCAATAATTCTACAAGTGTTCCATATCACTAACACATGTGAGATTTCTAGAATTTACATACTACTAAATTTTATAATCTTCTACACATGGTTTATACATAGCATACATGTTTAATCCAATAAATCCTATGTTAAGAAGTGAGGGTTTCCTATAATATGCAAAACTATCATTTTAAAAGCATGTACACAATATATATTAAACTCCAAGGATTATAAAACACTTAGCATATAAACATACTACCACCCCTACCTCAATAGGGAATTGTATCTCTATAATCCAAGCTACTAAGCACAAAATGGAAAACAAGTTTAGGGTTCTTGAAGAGGAGAATGAGAGGAAACTTTTCTCTCCCAAGGTTTTTAGTCTAAGGTGTATGGAAGTGAGCCAAATTTAAGGGGTAAGCTATGGACTAAGCTTTCCTCCAATGGTGGATTTGTTAGGGTTCATGTGAGATAATGAAATGAAGAAGGTAAAGTGTAAAAATGGTGAGTGGAAGTGCTAGAGATCCTCCACTCACTATGTGCTCTTGCACTACCTCTTACACACACACAATGCAAGACGACATCATGGCCTTACACTTGTCACTAATCCAATGCCTCCTCCAAGACTTAATCCTAAGCTTATACTTGTCACTAATCCAATGCCTTTTCCAAGACTTAATCCTAAACTTACACTTGTCAACAATTAATGGTTATATGTGCACCAATCCTAAGCTAACAAATGGATGACTCTACACCTTCTAATTGTCAAGAAACTTTGGTACCAAGTCTCTTCACCCAATTGCCAACAAGTGACACCATGAGAATGTGACACTTGTCACATTTTCCAAAAATTGTAAAATGATCCTTTTTCAAAATATCTTCCAAAATAAATTGCGAAAAGGTCCCTCAAACGAAAAATAATTCTTTTACATAATTACACTAAAACCCCAAAAGTAATAAATAATTACACTAAAGTATGCATTCATGCCCTTTATGAAAAATAAAAGCAACTAGTATGCTTTTCAACAAAAGTGAAAATACCAATGTCATGGAAATCAAGTGTCATGAATGCATGCAAAATCGGAATCAAATCCAAACACTCAAAGTGTGGTTAAGCAAGGAAAAAATGAAAAACGACTAAAAGATTAAATAAGAAAAAGACAAAAAAAAGAAAATCACCAAAAATGAAAAAGGAGGAAAAAGACCGGCTTTTTACAACCTACCCTCCTTAAAAGGATTTCGTCCCTGAAATCAAGTTGTACCTGAAAAAGAGAACAAATGGGGATACCGAGAGCGAACCTCCTGTTTGAGCTCCCAGGTAGCCTCTTCAACGCCGTGGTGTCTCCACAAAACCTTAACCAATGGAATGGTCTTGGTCTGCAAGACCTGCTCCCGTGAATCAAGAATCTAGACTGAACCCTCCTCGTAGGTCACATCCTCATCAACAACAACATCTGTCCATCGTAAAATATGCAATGGATCCCGCTCTTACTTCCTTAACATAGATACATGAAAGACGTTATGAACTCTATCCAAGTCTAGCGGTAATGCCAAACGATAAGCAACTTCATCGACGCGCTCCAAAATCTAAAATGGTCCTATGAACCTAGGAGACAACTTGCCCGTCTGTCAAAATCTCAGAAGTCCCTTCCGAGGAAAAATCTTGAGAAAGATGTGGTCCCCTACCTCAAAAGACAAGGATCTCCTCCTCTATGTAGCCAACTGCTGCCGAATCAACTTGATCTTCTATGTAGTCTCAATGACAATGTCGGGACCCTAGGCGACTGTATCACCTACCTCGGTCCAACAAACTGGAGATCTGCAAGGTCTACCATACAACGCCTTAAAAGGTGCCATGCCAATACTGGTTTGGTAACTGTTGTTGTAGGCAAACTCAACCAAGGGTAAGTAGTCTTCCCAACTACCGCCAAAATCCAAAATGCAAGCCCGTAGCATATCCTCTAATATCTGAATGGTATGTTTCGACTGACCATCAGTCTGAGGATGGAATGCCGTGCTGAAATGATGCCTTGTGTCAAGAGCCTCCTGAAAGCTCTGCCAAAAGTGAGATGTGAACCTGGGATCCCTATCCGAAATAATAGATACCAAAACCCCGTGAAGCCTGACAATCTGCCCCACATACAGTCCACTAAGTCTCTCTGCATTATCCATTACTGAGATAGGCAAAAAGTGAGCCGTCTTAGTCAATCTATCAACAATGACCCAAACGGCATCATTCCCTGCCTTGGATCTTGGAAGTCCCATCACGAAATCCATAGTGATGTGCTCTCACTTCCACTCTGTCACTGGTAGGGGTTGCAACAAACTTGCCGGTCTCTGATGCTCTGCCTTCACTTGCTAACAAGTAAGGCATTTAGCCATGAACTGAGAAATATCCCGTTTCATACCCTTCCACCAAAACTGTCTCCGCAAATTGTGATACATCTTCGTACCACCTAGATGAGCTGCGAGTCGAGAATGGTGAAAATCCTGAAGAACATCGTCATGACAAGACAAAGGAACAGCCATCCTTCCCCTGTACCTGAGACCACTGTCTGAATGTAAGGTCTAACCCTCTACATTCCCACCGCCTGAAATCTGATCGTGGATGGACTTCATCTCCCCATCCTCCTGCTGTGCCTCAATAACTCTGCTAACAAGTGCCGGTTGAGCCACAAGGCTAAACAAAATAGCCGGTGAAACATCCTCACACAACTACAAACCAAGATCTGCAAGCTCTTCTAGCATCTTCCATCTGTGAATGGAAATGCTGGCAAGAGTACCCCGTGACTTCCTACTCAATGCATCAGCCACCACATTGGCCTTCCCCGGATGATACTGCAACACAAAATCATAATCCTCCATAAGCTCAACCCATCTGTGCTATCTCAAATTCAAATCCTTCTGAGGGAAGAGATATTTGAGACTCTTGTGATCGGAGAAAACTTTGAACTTCTCCCCATACAAATAATGTCTCCACTCTTTCAAGGCAAAGATAACTGCTGCCAACTCCAAATCATGTGTCGGATAGTTAACTCGTAAGTCTTCAACTGTTGAGACCCATAAGCTACCACCCATTCAGTCTGCATCAGAACACAACCCAAACCTTCTCGCGAAGCATCACAATAGACTACATAACCCAAACCATGTTCAGGTATGATCCAAACTGGAGCTGATGTCAACCTAACGTTCAACTCCTGAAAAGCAAAATCACAAGCCTCATTCCATATGAACTTGACTTCCTTGCGAGTAAGTCGAGTCATAGGTGCCCCTAGACGAGAGAAATCCCGAACAAATCTCCTGTAATAGCCGGCAAGGCAAAGAAAGCTCCAAATCTCAAACACTATTTTCGGACGCTCCCAATCCATCACAGACTCAATCTTCGACGGATCCACTGCAACATCGCCCCCTGACACGACGTGTCCAAGGAAATTCACCTCTAGTAGCCAAAATTCATATTTCTCGAACTTGGCATACAATTGGTTATCCCTAAGGATCTATAAAACTGCTCTAAAGTGATACTCATGCTCTTCCCTTGAAGTTGAGTACAATAGAATGTCATCAACGAACATGTGATGACCTTGTGGGTGGGTGTGCCGTGGGCAGGTGCGAGAGACACTGTCAGGCTACCATACTGGCGAGCTATGGGTGCACAGTCCCACATCGCCTAGGTAGAGGAAAGGTGAAGTGCTTATATGTAAGTATATCACCTCCAATTGGTATGAGGCCTTTTGGGGTGAAGCCTAAGAGCAAAACCGTGCGGGCTCAGGCACAAAGCGGACAATATCATACCATGTGGTAGAGTGGGTCGTTACAAATGGTATCAGAGCCTGACCCAGCCGGAAGTGTGCCGACGGGGACGTCGGGCCTCCAAGGGGGGTGGATTGTGATGACCTTGTGGGCGGGTGTGCCGTGGGAGGGTGCGAGAGACACTGTCACGCTACCACACTGGCGAGCTACGGGTGCATAGTCCCACATCGCCTGGGTAGAGGAAAGGTGAAGTGCTTATATGTAAGTGCATCACCTCCAATTGGTATGAGGCCTTTTGGGGTAAAGCCCAAGAGTAAAACCGTGCTAGCTCAGGCCCAAAGCGGACAATATCATACCATGTGGTGGAGTGGGATGTTACAAATGGTATCAGAGCTTGACCCAGCCGGAAGTGTGCCGACGAGGACGTCGAGCCTCAAGGAGGGGTGGATTGTGATGACCTTGTGGGCGGGTGTGCTGTGGGCGGGTGCGAGAGACACTATCAGGCTACCACACTGGTGAGGTACGGGTGCAGGGTCCCACATCGCCTAGGTAGAGGAAAGGTGAAGTGCTTATATGTAAGTGTGTCACCTCCAATTGGTATGAGGCCTTTTAGGGTAAAGCTCAAGAGCAAAACCGTGCGGGCTCAGGCCCAAAGCGGACAATATCATACCATGTGGTGGAGTGGGTCGTTACAAATGGTATCAGAGCCTGACCCAGCCGGAAGTGTGCCGACAGGGACGTCGGGCCTCCAAGGGGGGTGGATTGTGATGACCTTGTGGGCGGGTGTGCCGTGGGCAGGTGCGAGAGACACTGTCAAGCTACCACACTAGCGAGCTACGGGTGCACAGTCCCACATCGCCTGGGTAGAGGAAAGGTGAAGTGCTTTATATGTAAGTGTGTCACCTCCAATTGGTATGAGGCCTTTTGGGGTGAAGCCCAAGAGGAAAACCGTGCGGGCTCAGGCCCAAAGCGGATAATATCATACCATATGGTGGAGCGGGTCATTACAGAACACCACCACAAACTTATCAAGATAGTCACTGAATACACGGTTCATCAAATCCAGAAAAGCTGCTGGAGCATTGGTCAAAGCAAATGGCATCACTAGAAACTTATAATAGCCATACCGTGTGTGAAAAGCGATCTTGGATATATCCTCATCCTTAACCCTTAACTGATAGTAACCTGATCTCAAATTAATCTTTGAAAAGTATGTCGCTCCCTTCAACTAATCAAACAAGTCATCAGTCTTAGGCAAAGGATATCTGTTCTTAATCGTAGCATGATTCAACTTGCGATAATCGATGCAAAGTCTCAAAGACCCATCCTTCTTCTTCGCAAAAAGAACTGGTGCTCCCCATGGTGAAGCACTAGGATGAATAAATCCCTTAGCTTTCAAATCATCCAACTGAATTTTTAGCTTATCAAGCTCTGCCGGTGCCATACGGTACGGTGCCATAGAGATGGGTGCTGTGCCGGGAATGACATCAATGGCAAAAACCACTTCCCTTAAAGGAGGTAACTCTGTCAGTTCCTCTGGAAAGACATCAACATAATCCTCGACAACTGCTGGAAGAAAACGGCCCGAACTGCTATCCTAGTCAACTAGCAAACTAGCCAAGTAGGATCTATGGCGACTCCATTCACCAATCCTAAAAACCATTGCCGGGTGGGAATCGCTCTGATCTCCCACAAAATAGAAATAATCTCCCTTTGGAGTGCAAATAGACACCCTCCCGCAGAAGCAATCGATCGTAGCCTGGAAGAATGATAACCAATCCATCCCAAGAATGACGTCAAAACCCATTATGTCTAGAACAACAAAATCGAACTCCAAAGTCGGTCCAGCTATCTCAATAGCATAACCCTGACAAACACGATCCAAAGACACTGGACCCCCTACTGGTGTGTCAACACAGAGAAAACTGTCTAGAAGTGTAACCCCCAGACCCAATGAATATGCAAATGATACAGAAATGAAAGAATATGATGCACCCATGTCAACAAGAACTCGTGCCCAAGAACTAAAAACTGGAAAGATACCTCGAACTGAAGAGGTGCATGCGGAAGCATCTGCCTATGGAAGAGCGTAGGCTCGTCCCTGAGTCCTTGAGCCCTGCTGTGAACTACCCTGATAGCCTGATTGATGTGTAGAAGCAGTAGGTGTAAAACCTCTGGCTGGATAAGTGCCAATTGGCGCCACTGGCTGTAGTGCCTGAGGAACTCTGAAACCAGATTGAACCATTGCAGACTGTACCGGTACCGTCTGTTAATCTGTGCCACTACGTGACTTATTCAACAACTTTGGACAATCCTTCCTGAGATGACCTGGCTGTTTGCAATAGAAGCAAGCTCCTTGCCCTATCTTTATAGAAACTGAAGTCTGACTGGCCTATGCCCAAAGCTGTAGGCAACGAGGCTTGATGTGCCCTGGCTGCTGACAATGGTAACAAACCACTTCCTGGATTGATCCCGAAGATATAAGAACTGTGGGTGCAGAACGATTCTGCTATGATGCCCCCTGTGAATGAGTACCGTTCCCTAACCTGGCCTTCTTCCACTGACTCCCGGAAGATAATGGATTATCTCCGCGAGGCTGCTTAGGTGAACCCCTGATCCGTAACTGATCCCGTTCCTCTGTCTCAGCTAGTATAGCCCTCTGAACCACTTCTCTGTAAGTCCTTAAATCAAGAATTGAGACCCGTGGCCTAATGTTAAGATGTAACCCATCCTGAAACTTCATTGCCCTAGCCTCTTCTATTGCTACCATATCCTCAGCATAACGAGAGAGAGAAGTAAATCTTGTCTCATACTCAATGACACTCATAGTGCCCTGATAAAGACCTGCGAACTGTGTCCTCATCTCCCGCCTCATAGCCCTAGGAAAGAAGCGCTCGAAGAATAAATCTATGAACTCGTTCAAAGTCATCAACTCAACGTTGTGGACATTGGTTATAGACCTCCACCAGATATCTGCATCCCCCATGAGCAAAGAAGCAGTCAAGGAAATCCTTAACCTGTCCGTGGGTACTGCCATACTGTTTAACTTGCGAACCATAAGGTCCAACCAAGCTTCTGAGACTAGCGGATCTAAACTCCCACAAATGGATCAATCTTGACCCTCTGTAGTCGCATAAAGTACTCCAGTGCCTCATTGACTATCGGTGCCGGTACCGGTGCCGGTGCTAGAATCTGTACTCCTGCCACCTGCCTACATATCAACTCCTGTAGAGATTCAGTGATCCCCTGATTGATTCCCTGAGCCACTCGCTCCTCATAAGTTGGTGCCCGTAGTGGATTAGCATCCCCGCCATGAACTGGAATCCTGGGCCTTCTTAGACCCCGTGTGAACTCTGTGTCCTGCTCCTCAATGCCCTGATGTGAAGACTCTCCACACGTGACAACCAAGGTGCTAAACGTGTAAAAGAAAGGAGGTCAACAATAACACAAGTTATTATGACCAAGTGCAACTCACACTATGAATGCACAAGACACGAAGCAAGACAAGATATGCAACATACTGTTATGCTAAAGCAATCAAAGAAGGCTCTTAAAGTAGTTAAACACTTAAAGCAAATAAGCATGCAAGTCAAACTAAAATGCTCTTAACCACATAGGCATATAAGCACAAAGGCATGTCATACTACCACACGTTCAATCAAGAAACACTTAAACATGTTATAAAGACAAAAACATGTTATCAAAAGCATGTGAATATGTCAAAGTAGATAAAAAAAAAAGCATGATATGCACCCAAAACCCATCGTCCTAAGGTGTTCAAACCTAGGAGCTCTGATACCACTTGTGACGGCCCAAGTTTTTCAACCCGGTGCGTCAGTGATGAACCAAAAGTTAATCCGATAACAGATCTGAAATGTGGAAGCAAAAGATAAAACAATAGTCCCTAGAGGTTAAACATGTCTCTAAGACACTAATATGATCCTCAATGAGGTCACAAACTAAAAGAAAACAAGTGCGGAAGTGACGCTTCAAAAATGGACTAAAAGGGACCTAGGGGTAAAATGGTCATTTCTAATAAAAAAAATTGAGTCTTACTGAGCACACCGTTGGAAAGACAATGAAAAATTAATCAATTTCAAAAAAAAAATCACTTGATTTGGAGTCCGGATGAAGAAGTTATGGCTAACGGAAGAAGAAGGGGCAAAAAGGTCAAAAGTAGCTAACCCTAGGTCAGCTAAACGTTTAGGAAGCCTTTCTAACTGGTTAGAAGGCTAAAAATCATGTCTAGCCCACTGCCCAAGCACATGTAACCATTTACATAGCCCCATGTAACCGGTTATGAAGCAAAAAACAAAATAGGCAACAAGGAAAACTGGCAGCAAGGGTTTTCCGGAAAAAAAAAATGTGATTTTGAGGGCCAAGATGACATTTTCTGGAAAAATACAAAAAAGAAACCCCCCTCAAAATTGAGTTTTCTACTTGACTCTCAAAGAAAAATAAAAAAAATACATTTTGAAATATGCTAAATTCCCCTGGAACAGAATAGGGTCAAAACTAAAAAATATGCAACTTTAGGATTTTGTTTCATAAAGAAAGGTATTGCTTGCCAATGTGAATATGCAAGTGCATGTAATATGATGAAATAGATGTACCAACATGGCCTAAAGCCTCTTTACATTCCATTAACAATTTTTAGCATACAAAGCCTCCATTTCTCACAAATAAGCTACAATGGCAATACTTGAATTTTAAAGAAATATACTTGCAACCTTTCATGTTGATGGCTCTTGGCCTCAATTTTATACATACAAAACAAGTATCAAAAAGAGTACTTAGATACACATTACATGAAGGAAGCCATCTTAGCTTCTAAAATACCATACATCCATGGTATGCAAAAGTATTATATCCAAAAGATAAAACATGCTAAACAAGTGCATGCTAATACACAAAAATGCTTCCACTTGCTCAAAAGCTTCTAAGGATGATGAGCATCCATGAACATCGTCTCTTTACCTGAAAAACAACCCAAACCACTAGGGTGAGTAATCAAGTTACTCGTACGAGAAGCATATGTGTATACCCTAAGGTTTCAATATCATTGCAAGATCAATATAGAAGAATACAAGGGAGTATTTCACTTAACGTCTATGTTCAAGGTGCTCTAAGGGATCATCTTAAGCTAACTTAAATATTCCTTAGCCACACATATCAATATCAATGTACTTAACAACATCATCTCGCCAATAATAAGAATTTCAAGCTACAATTAAGCATTGGTTGTCAACTTGAAATTTAATGCGAAAACAAGTAATCAAAGACTTAGACAGCACGCCTCGGATTTCCGCCGAGAACAAAATGGTTATTCCAGCCATTAACCTGCTGAGAAGACCACCCTAGTGCGCATTACCTCAATTGGGGAGAACTCATATCTCCCGCACTAAAGCCGAACTTTAGCCATGTCACATGTAACAATGTCCTAAGAGATTCCAAAATATATATCAAGTTCAAAACTTATATATATATAATAAGGCATACAAACCACGTTCCATGCACAAGTATTTTGAAACCATACAAACTATGTCTTAGGGTTCCAAATCTAGAATGGCATCCCAAATGACAATTCCTCATTATGGTACTATGCACAATAAAATACCATTAACTTAACAACTTAGCTCATGCCTCAACAATAAGCTTCATATACTAAATATCAACATTGTAGCAATAAGCTTCCACATAATTACAATTAGTAATCCACAAGGACAAAGAATTATTGTAACAACAAATATAACAATTCACATCAATAGAGATTGCATATAACATCAATAATTCTACAAGTGTTCCATATCACTAATACATGTGAGATTTCTAGAATTTACATACTACTAAATTTTATAATCCTCTACACATGATTTATACATAACATACATGCTTAATCCAATAAACCCTATGTCAAGAAGTGAGGGTTTCCTATAATATGCAAAACTATCATATTAAAAGCATGTACACAATATATATTAAACTCCAAGGATTATAAAACACTTAGAATATAAACATATTACCACCCCTACCTCAATAGAGAATTGTATCTCTATAATCCAAGCTACCAAGCACAAAATGGAAAACAAGTTTAGGGTTCTTGAAGAGGAGAATAAGAGGAAACTTTTCTCTCCCAAGGTTTTTAGTCTAAGGTGTATGGAAGTGAGCCAAATTGAAGGGGTAAGCTATGGACTAATCTTTCCTCCAATGGTGGATTTGTTAGGGTTCATGTGAGATAATGAAATGAAGAAAGTAAAGTGTAAAAATGGTGAGTGGAAGGGCTAGAGATCCTTCACTCACTATGTGCTCTTGCACTACCTCTCACACACACACAATGCAAGACTACATCATGGCCATACACTTATCACTAATCTAATGCCTCCTCCAAGACTTAATCCTCTGCTTACACTTGTCACTAATCCAATGCCTCCTCCAAGACTTAATCCTAAGCTTACACTTGTCACTAATTCAATGCCTCTTCCAGGACTTAATCCTAAACTTACACTTGTCAACAATCAATGGTTACATGTGCACCAATCCTAAGCCAACAAATGGATGACTCTCCACCTTCCAATTGTCAAGAAACTATGGTACCAAGTCTCTTCGCCCAGTTGCCAACAAGTGGCACCATGAGAATGTGACACTTGTCACATTTTCCAAAAATTACAAAATGATCCTTTTTCAAAATATCTTCCAAAATAAATTACAAAAAGGTCCCTCAAACGAAAAATAATTATTTTACATAATTACACTAAAACCCCAAAGGTAATGAATAATTACACTAAAGTATGCATTCATGCCTTTTATGAAAAATAAAAGCAACTAGTATGCTTTTCAACAAAAGTGAAAATACCAATGTCATGGAAATCAAGTATCATGAATGCATGCAAAACCAGAATCAAATCCGAACACTCGAAGTGAGGTTATGTAAGGAAAAAATGAAAAATGAGTAAAAGACGAAAAAAGAAAATCACCAAAAATGAAAAAGGAGGAAAAAGACCGGGTTATTACAACTGGAGCCTGCAGAGTCCTCCCAAGCTTAGCTTGCCCATTCTTCTGCTCCACCTGCATCTGAGGCTCTTGATCAAATTGCTAGCCTTGAAGCACAAATGCAAGTTTTAGAGGATACCCCGCTCACCATTAGAACTGACATTGCTTCCTTCTGTGCAGAGATCATGGCTGCACTTACTGACTTATCCAGGAAGATCCGCGAAGATCGCCCTGCTAGTCCTACATCCTCTGCCTGAGACTCCCTATCCCTCTATCTTTTTATACTCTATATCTATGTTGCTAATCTGCTACATTATAATATTTGCAACTGGTCTGTCGATTTTGATCTTTTGATGTATCCAGTACTCTATTTTCCTTATATATGCTTTTGTTATGGATGTCATCTATTATATTTTTATCTTTGTATGTTTGACTCTATCAGGTACATCCCAGTGACTTCAGTGAGAGAGTGCTACCCAATTTTCAGGACCACCCTTATACCCCTCTCACTGCTTTATTTCATTTACACTTGCATAACCACTGTGCAGTGATTATCCCTCTTTGTTATCTAATGATTTTATCCGAGTGCCAAATTTTAGGACCATAGTTAATCCCAAGTTTGGGGGGGCTATGCCACCTACTTCGGATACTTTAGTCCCAATCATTCTTTGCCTTAATTGCACCGGTATACTCTTTCCTTTTATTCTCTTTGCACATTGAGGACATTGTGCCATTTAAGTTTGGGGGTAACGTTGTATGTTACAGTGTTTGCTTTTGAATTCAAAATTTTGAGCATGACTTGTGTATTTGAGAGATTTTCTATAATTGGTCCATATCTAGCTATAATTTTGATCTTTTGAGGACTATATTGCTTAAAATTTAAAAATTGCTTGACTTGAGAGTCTAATACTCCTTGTATGCCTTATGGATGCCATTTAGGAGTAAATTTTTTGAAAGATTGATATCTTCCTTGCACTTGTGGTCCACATCATCTTGATTTTGTGATTGTTTTGAGATTCACTTTAGAATTCTACACTAGCACCGGCGCACACTAGCATTCATTTGTGGGGTACATGCTCTGTTGATTATTGAATTGGTTATATCCCAATTGGGCTAGTAGTGCATTGAAAGCTTTCATTCTTGATAAAGGTGGATAACAACCCTTTTTCACTAAGTAGCCGGGATTCTAGCCTTATCAAGCACTGAACTTCTCACGCCGAAAGGTGGAAGGCCCAAACTCTAGGTTAATAATTGATCTTGTTTATTCAAAAAAAAAAAAAAAAGAAGTGGCAAAAGCAATAAAAAGTGAGGACTTTTCCCAAAAGGTGAGAAGTGGGAAATGATTAGATGGAGGTTGTCTTGATTTGTAGCCTAATTGATTTGAGCTTGTAAGTCCGTAGGGGTGTTTGAACGCCTAATGCCCTAAAGCCATCTGGTTTAGGAGTCATTGACCTAACGCTCGAGCTCATGAATTGTTAGAAAGCTTAATAGATCAACACATTGCACCATGCTTCCATCTTTAAACCTAAAAAAAAAAAAATCGAGTGAAAAGAATAAGCGCACCTAGATCAATAAGCTTTAATAAAAGATTCACTTTTTGTCTTCATGATCGGTACTAGATTTGTGTGCTAGTTTGAGGGTAAGGATGTGATTAATTCTTTAGTTGGCTAAGATAGCAGCACATTTGATGCTGGTCCACTCAAAAGGATTCTAGAGTCATTTTGATTTGCATGATCATTTTCTTGATGTGTGGAGGACCATACTTGCTTGCTTGATGTTGAGATTTTAGGAGATTGCTCGGAAATGTTTGAAACATTGCATACTTGAGGTAGTTTTCTCCCGATGCTTGTTTATAATATTGGTGCCTCTTTTGTGAGAATGAGCTTAATATTTGTGGATATCATTTCTGGAAACCTTCACGAGACTTCACTCGTCCACTAGGGGTAACCTAGGGGTTCAAAAGGCTTGTTACATATGCTAAGTGCAATCGTGTTCCCTACGAAAGTGGCGTTATCTATTTATTGCTTTCTAGTTGTAGTCGTTTAGTTGTTCATTTCATTTCTTTACTTCGTAGTTTATTGCTAGGGACTAGCAATATTTAAGTTTGGGGGTATGATGAGCACTGAAAAGTGCATATTTAAACCCCTTATGCTTATGCATTATAGTACCTTTATCTATCTTACTTTATCATTTTAGATTGATTTCGTATTATTTCCATTTTTAGGCATTTATCCCGAAAATAAGCTAACTCAGCTAAATAAGAGCAGAAATGAAGCAATTCTGGGATGAATCAAAGAAAGGAGCCAAGTGGAAGCAAAAGGAAGAAAAAGGTGGAAATCAACATCTTCGATCGATCTTAGATCAAAAGTTCGATCGATCCAACATGATCGATCTCAGCACTTCAAGATGGATCAAAGCCATGATGACATTTTCAGAGACCTCAAAAGTTCAATCGATCTAACATCATTCTTCTATCGATCGAACTACCTTTCCTTATCCAAATGATTGATCTTATCTAATTGTACCACCCTACCAACCACTTTTCTCCTTTTCCCAAAAATATCTTCAAAATATCTTAGATTTGTCTTTATCCAAAAAGCACCACCATTGAGGATCGATCCAGCCTAAGTTCGATAGATCTCAACCTTGTTCGATCGATCCAAGTCCAAGGTTTCAATCGATCGAACTTCCTCTAGTGCGAAAAAGTTAAAATTCCAGCTTACAAAAAGTTGTCCTTTATCCAATCATTAGGGAATATTTTGTGCATGACCCCAGCTCATTTTGTGTGTCATTTGACCTACCTATATAAGGATAAAGATTACTTTTTACATGAGAACATAATATACCACATCATATCATCTCATACCTTGTAAGAACTCTTGGAGAGCAAGCTTAGAGGAAGAGAAGGCTAGAGATACCATTGGAGACTCTTCATCAACCAAGGAGCAAATCTCTACCATGGAGTTAGCCCTTGAGGGTTGGAGAAGCACTACCATGAGTGGGTGGACATTCTCTTGGAGCTAGAGTTAGCCCCAAGTATGCTTTCTACATCTTGATTTTGTGTATTATTGAGGAATTAGTGTTGTAATACATGTTTTGGCACTTATATATATATAAATCTTGTTTATTCAATGATTTATGTGGTATAATGCTTCCAATTGATCATTTCATTCTATCCATATGCCTATGTATGCTAGAATAGATGTTCATGTGTTTGTCTCTATTTCTTATGTTATTGATGCATGTCTATGTGTATTAATGCTATAGATCTGGAGATTGTCAAACATTGTGCTTAAAGGAATACTCTTGTAATTTTTTAGATGGTTCATGCTCATTTCTTGATGGATTGTGCCTCTACCTTAGCTTAATTAATTCAATTTCATGTCATTAGTTTAATCATAATGTAGTGGTAACATAGTTGTTAGATGGGAGGACAATCCATGCTTGTTGTTTGATGTTCCATACTTTTGAATGCAAGAAGCTTATGTCTCTAACCTTGTGGTATATTTGGCTTGTGAGCTTAATGAAAGGATTAATGACTTGCTAGATATATTGTACTTTTCACATGCTATTTAGACAATATATACTTAATTGCTAGATATATTGTGCTTTTCACATGTTGATTAAACAATGTATGCTTAATTGGTCACCCTTGCTAATTGAATCAACCAAACACACACACACACATCAATATTGTAACACACATGTCCCTCATTAGTCACTAGTTAAGGGTGTAGAAAAGCATTATTTGGTGGTGACCTCTAAACCCCAAGAACTCTCTCTCTCTTACTTACTCTTTGTTGCATTCAATTATTTAGTTTAATTTTCTCTCTAGTTTAATCAATCAACCAACCATTTGTTTGATCACTCGACCTACTAACCCTAATAGTGATTCCACAACCAAATTCGACTCCAATCCCTTGGGACGATCCCTACTCCCCCTAACTATATTTTTAGTGAAGGTAGTAGTGATTTTTATAAATGTAAAACTTGGCCCTCGCCTTAATGCACACTCTTAAGCTTGATGGTGTAGGACGGCAAAAACAAGACCTCATCAACTGGTATTCAGTCCTTAGGATGATTTTTTGTCAGCTACTAGAGTTTTAGTCTGAGATTGGACCACATAAGGATATTCCTACACATATGTTGCCTTTTCATATTTGATTACCAAGATATTAGAGCTGCAAGGTTTTGTGGTAAGTCCAAAAGAGGAATCATGTGATGAATCTCCACGATTTGGAATGAGGGAATGGAATAAAGTATGGACACATATGCCGACACATCGGAGAGATGCAATAGAGTTTGGTGGTGAGAGATATGTAGCGGTTGTTGATAGGAGAGCAGATGATGAGGCTACAGAGGAGGAGATGTATCTCTCTGATTCTAGGCCCTAGGTTAGGAGGAGACCCACTCCTGTATCCCAGCTTGAGAGTTCTTCTCAGGCTGTGATTAGAGTTTTACAGGCAGGGTAGCCGAGCTACAGGATGGCCAAATGGTGTTATAGCAGATGTTGACTGCGCAGCAGAGTATATTAGAGGAGTTACTTTGTCGCACTCCGTCCACTCCATCTAGTTCTTCTAATCCACCACCACCACCTATGGATTAGTTTTTATGAATTTTATGTATTTCTATTAACTAGGGCAGTCTTTTTGCTATATTTATTTTCATATGATGTATACCTGCCCTAAGTCTTTCTTTTACAAGCATTGTACTGATTTACGATATATATACATTCTTGTTGGTTATATTCGCCTTGTGTTTATATTTATCTATGCTTACTCTATATACTTGATACTCTAATGTGTGTTGGAGTTTATTGATTTTGCCAGTTACAACAGATTAAGTTTGGATGTGATTTTGAGAGGAACCACTATGTTGAAGGAGACGATGCTGGAAACTCATTTTTACCCATATGTGCAATATTTTGTCATATCTTTGTTGATCTACTTGTATGGTAATATCTTTCTCACTCTCATTTGTTCTCACATATTGACGACAATGTGTATAATAAGTTTGGGGGAAAGGTTATGGTTTGGAAATTTTAATTTTTGGCTTAATCTGGTTACACAAGGATATTCGATAGTTGATGATATAAGCATATGTTTGAGTCTATTAATGGTTATATACTCTGTTTGCAGTCTGATATTGGTTGGAAATGGTTTGTATGCTAAATTATTGTGAAAGGGATTACTTGAAATTTTTTTGAAATCAGTTGGTGGCTTGTGGTCCAATCTGTTAGGATGATTGTTGTTTAATGATGTTGATCTTTGAGATGCTACACTTTGTACATATTCACATTTGCATGAATTCTATGGGGTAGAAATTAGAAGTTTTGTTTTGTTTTGAGTTAGACTTAGATGATCCGGTACATATGATAATTTTGATGACCAAGGCATAAAAAAAAGAAAAAAAAAAAAAAACACAGAAAGATTTGGTATGTATGCAAAGCAACAAAGAAAAAATTATTCACCAATGTGAATGAAAAATGAAAAAAAAAAAAAAAAAAAAAAAAAACATGATGAAAAAAAGAAAAAGAAAAACAAAAGTAGAAAAGGATCAAGTTCAAGTTTGTACTTGATTACTTGAGTGATTAAGTCCTTAAGGGTGTATTCTAGACCCTAATGCCCTAAGACCATCTGGTCTGGGAGTCATTGGCTGAAAGCTTGTTACATAAGGGATTTAGGTTGCCTAGATTACTTAAACAATTAAGTCCTAAGGGGTGTTTTAACACTTCATATGCTAAGACCATCTGGTCTGTGAGTCATTGGCTGAAAGTTCGTTACAAAGGTGATTTAGAAAGCTTAATAAACATGAACATTACACAGTATCCTTTTTGAAAAAATACATACCCAGAAAAAAGTAAAAATGCCTTGGGAGTTGAAATTTGAAAAGTCTACCTGTGAATTAAGGAATAGTAAGGAATAAATGCAAGTATGGACAATAAGCCACACATTGAATTGTAGGATCACTTTGAAAGTATCTTTAGAGATTAAAATTGTTGAATGAATGATTAAACTGATATGTGGGGACTATGGTTGCTTAATTGAAATTTGAGGTTGAAAGTTTTTCTGACTATATGATTGCTATACTTGTTGTATTTGACTGATTAATGAACTACAGGGATGATATGATTTGAAAACAGGCTTGAATAAGCTTGCTGTGCATTTAAGGCACTGATTTGAGAAGTTTGTGGGTATCTTCGCTGGAAACCCTCACGAGACTATAACTCGTCCACTACCTAGGGGTTTAAAGGCTTGTTGCATAGGCTAAATGCAACCGTAATTCCCATGAAAGCGGCTTTTTAGTTCTGTATTGCTAAGGTATTAGCAATATGTAAGTTTGGGTGTGTGATGAGCACTGAATATATGCACATTCAAGCCCTTAAATACGTATATGTTAAGGCCTAAAGTGATACTTCTATCCATAATTAGACTAATTTATGTTTAATGTGTGGTTGTAGGTACTTTCCCAAGAAAATGGTTAAAACTTGGACTTTATGATGATATCAAAGCTTACAGAGTTGTTGTCGGTTATCCAGAACAAGTTGAGAGCTTAAATGGTGAAGTTTGAAGAAATTCAAGCTTTAGAGCTCGAGCCCAAGTGTTGAGGCTCGAGCATCACAACAAATAAGTGAAGAAAAGTTAACAAGGCCCAAATGCTCGAGCCTTGTACCTTGATGCTCGAGCCTTACCATAGGGTGCTCGAGCCTTAACCAAGGGTGCTCGAGCCTTGACCCTCAAGCTCGAGCATGAGGCGTTGAGAATAAAAGAGTTGATTTAATTAAAAGGCTATGCTCCCAAGTCTCGTGCCTCACCTCCAAGATCGAGCACCATCCACTGATGCTCAAGCCTTGAGCCCCAAATGCTCGAGCCGGATACTTAGTGCTCAAGCCCATGAAGCTTGGATCGAGCAATGTTAAAAGAGTTCAACCCCAAAAAAATTCCAAGTGTTGAAGAAAAAGACGCTTCGGAGAATAGTTGAAGAAAATTGGCTAAGTGTCAAGGTGAAAATCGAGCACCATTTATTGAAGCTCGAGCATCAATCCAGAAAAGCTTGAGCATTGTTCCTAATGCTCGAGCATAAACCCTAAAGCTCAAGCCTCTGTTTTTGAAGCTTGACCCTTCCATGACATGTCAGATTAATATTATGGGATTGTTCTCTTTATCAGCCGTATATCATCCCAGTTGGGCCTGAAGACCTAAAAGCCCACCAAATACTTATTTTCTTTTATAAAAGGAGGCATAAGCCTTAATAGAAGAGGTTCAAAATTTCAATCTATTTTGACGGTGTTATTCAGGAAGCTGAAGGTGTGGTGGCTTTTAGGGTTTCTACAACCTTAGAAGTAAAGATCCTGAGAAAAGAAGTGTTGTCCGTAGCGATGGAGATGAACTCAACACAGATGATATCCAGCCTCGTCATGAGTAGCTAATTCCTCTCTTAAGGCACTGATGTAACCCAACCTAAAATTAAGGTTTGATTGTTTTAACTCTAGGATTATTTTAATATATTTACTTTTCTTGATTTTATGACTATGAGCACTTGAGACAACTCAAGTGGTTTTCATCATTTGATAGATTATAAACTGTTATTCCCTTGTCTTAGATGTAATAGTTTATTCTCTATTCCCAACCTATCTTGTTGTGCGGTATCTGGCGAAGCCCTGCCGGACACAAGAATAGAGGTCATATAATAGTACTTTCATGTTTTTTACAAAAGAATGTTTTCATAATCTAAGCTTTGGAAAGGTGGTTCATTCATAACATAGGTAAAGTAGGTAGAGTAGGTAGGCGAATAGTCCACGCTAACCGTAGATAGGTTATAGTTAGCTAATCTTGTAAAACATCTCTCTTTAAAACCTAGAATTGAACGAATGTTATTGAGTTCAATTCTTTTGAAAAATATCATTGTTAAATTCCCAGAGTTAGTATAATTAATCATAATATGATGGTTGTGGTGAAGTCAAAGCCCTAAAACTCTCTCTCTCTCTCTAATCATTTAAATTAGTTTAATTCACTCTAGTTAAATATTTTGTTATAATTTCAGTTTGTAAAATCATGATGATCGGCTTGAATAATGTCTACCAATTATAATCAACCCTTGCAATAGCATAAATCATTGTAAAATAGGGCTATCATAGGGGTAAATCAAACCACAAGGATTGCAAGTTTATGGCAACCAAGGTCTTTAAAATCACTTGGTTTGATGAAAGATGTGCAGAGTTTTTGTTTGGTTTGTCACTTGGTACTTTGGAATTAAAATGTGCATAAAACAATAAATTGAAGGAGATTAAAAAGGAGAGGAAAAATATGTAGAGAGGAATAGGGAAGTGAATCAACTACCGACCCTATAAACATGCTAGCTTGTGATTAATATGGGGAACAACATATATATATGTCCATGATATATAACAACACAAAATTGCTACATTATCTTCAAGAAATTCATGAAATCAATAGGCAAGAATAATCTATTAAAGTTTTACATGCTTGAACTACCTAAACTAGGGTGTAGCCTTAGATATGCTCACTAAGCTAGGGATTATCAAACCCTCAATCAAATAATAAAAGCACATGAAGTTAAAAACCAAGAATAGTCCATCAAAGGAAGGCCCTAAGTTATGGACTATCAAACTTCTTAAACAACATGCCATTAAAACCATTTCACAATCTCTTTTTCATTGTCACTATGAAAATGCAAGCCATATATTCATGAGAGAAAATAATCTAAGACAAGATAATAAACTCAAAATGATCATTTATAAACATTAATATCCATTACAACATGTGTATAACTCTAGATTATAAAACTTGGCCCATACATATATTTCATCCCCCAAATTAAACCAAAACTAAGGCATGCTTACAAGGAAGGGCTTCATCACCTCCCTAAAAAGGGTGTTAGTTACCCATAGAAGCAAAGGAGGAAGGAGAAGAGGTGATCTTACCTTCCATTTTCACACTTAGGAGCCATAATACACACACACACCCTCAAGAACTCAATATTTCTCTCTCTAGAAATCCTTACAATATGAGATATGTTTATTACATGGTTCATGCCTTCTATTTAGCAACCATAGCCTTCCAACCACTCTAAATTCGTGACCCAAAATCCCTAAAGAAGTGCAGAGCAATCCCTTGAATCAAGGGGATAACATTAGGTGAAATGAAGCTGCCTAAGACTTCTTGTCTGCAGATTAGCGGGCGCCCACATGGTGTTAAGGTGGCTTGGTGGCGGCACACGGTGGGGGCCTACAGTGCTTGGTGGGGCCCCTCATTTTTTGAAAGTTTCTGGATGGTTTGGCGGGTGCCCGCAAGTGCATAGCGGGCGCCTGCAGCTGCAGCCTTGGCTCTTAGCTTGCTTCTTGAAATGATCTTTGCTTGGCCCGATGACGCGATCATCCTCCTTAGCGCTTTTTGCAGGGATAACCATGAGTTCAATGGATCACTGGCTTAGCCAAAATGAAAATCCCCGGCAATGGCATGCTTTGATTCTTCAAGAACTCATCAAAGCCTCACTTTTAACTATTTTTGGGGAACTAACCTGAAAGTAAACAAAAACATGCAAATGAAGCTAATATATACAATATAATCAACTAATGGACTTAACTAATGCAAATAAGGGTGCTTGAATATACAATATTCGGCGCTTATCACACCCCCAAACTTACATTTTGCTAGTCCCATAGCAAAACCAAAAATGAAGATCTTAACAAAATGACAACATTTGAAATACTATCAACGTAAATCAACCATGGTGCAAGAAAATACACACACAACTCATTTGCAACTTGGAACAGATAGAATATTGGAGACGGAATCATTTTATAGACTACCTTGTGTATATGAAGCCCTGACATAATACAATGGCTAAACGCATTTCAATTCTTATGTGTCAATATCATAGTCTATATAAATACTTCAATTGTCATCTCTTTAATAGAAATCAACTCTAACTTTAGTGAAAGTGAACCGGATTCCCAATATGTGGCTTTTACCTTCTTTTTCTAATTTCAAAACAAAAGTCTTCAAAACATTGAATTTTCCTTTTAAATAAGGTCTCTGAGGCATGATTTATTCAAAATATACATTTTTTTTTTTTTTAAATACATATTATGGTCGTGCACTGCTAAAGTCCCTTAAGCTTTCTAATCGACCCATGTAGCAAGTGTTAGTCCAGCAACTCCCAAACCGGTTGGTTTTAAGGTGCTAAATGTAAAGACACTCCAAGGGCTTAATAACTCGAGTTGGCAAGGCTACGAACTCTAACGAACCATATTTATTTATTTTTATTTCGTGAATGACCGTGCAATGCCTAGTTCTGTAAGCTTTCTAATTAAACCATGTAGCAAGTGTTAGGCCAGCAACTCCCAAACCGGATGGCTTTAGGGTGCTAAGTGTAAGGACACTCCAAGGGCTTAATAACTCGAGTTAGCAAGGCTATGAACTTAAACTAGTCATTATCATTATTCATTTTTTTTTATTTTTTTTTTAAGATCAATGCCAAAGATAACCATTCATTAGGGTCATCATTTCAAATCAACTGAGTCATGGTCAAGGTAAATCAGGTTACATGCCTTACAATTAAGTTTCTGGTGTGCATTTGCGAAGTGTGAAGCATAAAAAAGTACGAAATCTGACGAAAATCTAATTGAAGCATTTATACAAACCGATTTGAATCAACATGATCATTTTAGATTTTTCTTTATTTTCAAAACTATCATTTGACTCTATAGCCAAAGTATTAAACATATGCTTTAATCTCCAACAAGTTCCAAGATTACAGAATCCTTGCTTCCCAAAAACATTATTTTTTATCAATTTACATGAACAATTTAGTACATACAAACAACAATGCATATCAAAATAAAAAATGCATACCAAAAATATACCCCCAAACTTGAATGTCACATTGTCCTCTATTTGAGAAGACAAGGAGTGACTAATGAAAAATAGAAAGGGTAACAAGAACGATATTACCAAGTATAGGAGGAAAATCCGTGGTGATGTGATAATATGCCACCATGTGAATTCCAAAAGGCACGCCCCCAAACTTGAATCTAAAAATCTGTCAACAATACGAATATCTACAACAAGCATTATACTGAATAAGACAGAGATGAAAACAATTAACTGCAATTTTATTTAACAAAAAATCGAATATCCATGCAAGATAACCAAAAAAAATTACAGTTATAAGTTCAAGATAAGAACCAAAAGTAATGCCAAACGTGGCCCAACATTAAGCAAAAGAGTACTATTGAAAATGAAAATAGGACCTAAAAGCATAAAATCACTCCATCATTGGAGTGAAGGATGAGCCACAGGCTCCGCCTGGGGGTCAATCGATCAGAGACTGCAGCATGGCCCGCAATACCTAATGTCCCTCTTGAGTCTCCCTATGAAAATCCATAAGGGTGCCCTCTATGGTGTCAACTCACAACTTAAGGGTATCAAGACGAGTAATAAGAGAGTTGTAATCGGCACGCGACATAGCATGTGGTGGCAGCGCAACAGGTGTGGGAGCAACAAGAGCAGTGGGACCGCCCCAATCAAATACACCACCAATACGAGCTTGACGAGAAGTCTTAAGCTGGACGGTGCTTAACTTCCATGCACCAAGGTCAAAAAGAAATACCTCAGTGCTTCATTCTTCTCTCTGGGGGACCTTGAACTTCTTATTCTTAAATAGCTTGGTGACCAAGTACGGGAAAGGAAGTGCCCAAGTGAGGGCATTATTCAACTTTAACACAAAGAGATCATTGTAGACCTTGAGAAGCTAGTCCAGATGAACTGCGGGACACAAAACCAATGGCCCTTCTCAGCAGCATAAAGGGTGTGAAGAAACACCCCTTTACGTTCGGAGTGCTTAGGGACGGGAATGACATTTTTGGTAAGGACAAAGTCCAAGAACCACAACTGGTACGGAAGGAATGACTTAGTCATGCTTGATTTACGACTACCGGTATACATGTTGTGGCAAATTTCCTCCACAATTTCAGATAATTTCAGCTCCTCGGGAGGATCATTGTATAGAGGCTGGTCTTCGTCGTCCAAAAGAGATGCTAATGGATAGTCCAAGGCCGTGGCAAGGTCATGAAGGTTGAATGTAAAAGGTGTGCCATTAATGGTGGTCTTAATGACCTCTGGCTCCACATATGTGTAAAACATGTTGGAGTAGAATTGGCAGACAATACGCTGATAGAATGAGCCGGTGCAAGGTTTGAATAGAGCTTTGAGGCCGCGGTTCTTCAATTCCTTGACCGCCCACGCTGTTTCCAGATTTTCTTTGAACTCATCTTTGATGACAAATTAGGCCTCCATTTCAATGGGCCATTCAGCCCAATTTGGCGTAGGAGCTTCCCTGGATGGTCCCTCAAATGAACCAGCATGGTTAGAAGAGGTTTCGGGAGCCCTTTGGAAGAAAGAGTTGGCTTTGGCAATTCGTCGAACACCTAGTGTGCAAGACAAATAGGAAGAGGGCCAAAGATTGATTAGAGATAAGAAAACTCAAAAATTTTGGCCCTGTAAATGACAATGTACAACCCCAAACAAATACTACACCTCTATATAATCAATCCCATCCTCCATTAATCCAAAAATTGAAAGAAAGAGAGATAGAGAGACTTACACAACAATGGAGAATAAAATCCCTCTTTGCTTGGTGGTGAGTGATGGAATGATGAGGGTAAGAGATGAGGGATTGATAGAAGGAGGATGGAGATGGGAGAGGAAGAGATGGAAGGGAAGAAGAATGATGGAAGTAAGGAAGATAGGAGAAATAGGGAGGCTGGGGTCGGCTAGAGAGAAGAGGGAGAGTTGGAGAGTTTGAATGGGCCTTGAAATGTGGCCCTTAAATGAAGGGCCAAAACATTGGCAGGTGCTCACATAGCAGGGTGGGCACCCGTGAGGTGCCAAGGCTTGGCATAAGCAAAGCCTGGTGTGTAGCAAGACCTTCTTTTAGCATTCAGCGGGCCCCCGCAAGGATTGTCGGGCGCCTGCTATTTTGGAAAGTTGCTGCCTTGCCATTTTAGCCGAACGGAAGCCGAACTAGGGTCAAAAAATTCTCCAATTAGAAACTTAAGCTCCTATAGACCCTACACACCTTGTATGACCCTCAGAACAGGATTCAGAGCTCATTTGCAAAAGCGCTAATTTTGGGGTCCGAACTTCCCATGAGTTTTTGGATTTTTGAGAAAATTATCGTAATGCCCTTGAAAAATTCCGAAAATGGTACCGAGACCTTAAAATGACTAAGTAAGCCTAAAATGACTTTTGAAATGCAATTCAAGACAGTTCTGGAAAAGTTCACATGTTGGCTACACTTAGCTAATTTTTGGAAAATTTTTGCTAAGGCAACTTGGAAGAGGGAAGCTCGGAAGTTGAAAGAATTGCTTCCTAGGAGTGCTAAATTTAATGTCGATAGCTAGACGAACCATGATGTCGGATCAGTCCTCGTAAATTGGGTCCATTAATAGGACTTTCTCTACTTTTCGAATCGGGACTATGCCATCAACATAAGGCTTAAGCCATTGGCCATTAACCTTAAAAAGAGATCTATTTGTGGGATCATGAAGTTCAATGGCACCCTGAGGAAAGACGGATGAGATAACATATGGACCATCCTACCGTGAACGGAGTTTACAGGGAAAAAGTCGCAACCTATAATTGAAAAGTTAAGCTTTCTGTCCAGGGGCAAAATGCTTGTTGATAATGTGCTTGTCATGAAATGCTTTAATCTTTGCCTTATAGATTTTAGCGCTTTCATATGCATTATTTCAAATTTCCTCAAGTTTAATAAGTTGCAATTTGCAGGTAGAGCTGGCTTGCTTAAAATCAAAGTTGAACCATTTTATGGCCCCAAAAGCACGGTGCTCTAACTTGACCGGGAGATGACGAGCTTTACCAAAGACTAGTCGATATGGTGACACGCCAATGGGTATCTTATACGCTGTTCGGTAGGCCCAAAGCGCATTATTTAGTCTCAATGACCAATCTTTGCGGTCTAGTCGAACCATTTTTTCCAGAATATACTTGATCTCACAATTAGATACTTCCACTTGACCACTCGTTTGAGGGTGGTAAGGTGTGGCAACCTTATGAGTGACAAAGTACTTGAGAATGACGGAATTAAGATAGCGGTTACAGAAATGAGAACCTCCGTCACTGATGCTGGCCCTAGGCATACCAAATCGACTGAAGATGTTCGATTGAACAAACTTGACCACAACTTTATGATCATTGGTTTTGGTAGCCTTTTCCTCAACCCATTTAGACACATAATCCACCGCTACTAGAATGTACTCATAGCCATAAGAGGATAGAAACGGTCCCATGAAGTCAATTCCCCACACATCAAAAATTTCTATGATTAGGATGGGGGTAAGGGGCATCATGTCTTTCCTTAATATGGATCCGAGCTTTTGGCAATGCTCACAAAACTTGCAGAAAATTGTAGGCAAACAAAGATGGCCAATAAAATCCGCTTTGGAGGACTTTGTCAGCATTTTTCTTGGTGCTGAAGTGTCCTCCACATGCAAGAGTGTGGCAAAATTTTAGGACACTTAAGAATTTAGTTTCGGGAATGCAGCACTGGATGATTTGGTCTGGGCAATACTTGAATAATTTCGGATCTTCCCAAAAAAAATTTTTAACTTGGGAGAAGAATCGGTCTTTCTCTTGTTTTGACCATTTGGACAGAATTTTTCCTATCTTAAGGTAGTTCACAATATCCGCAAACCAAGGAAGATTTGAATGGGAAATCTGAAATAGTTGCTCATCCGGAAAGGAATCACGAACCGCAGCAAATTCAGAAGATTTCTCAATGAGTAAACGAGAGAAATGGTCAGTGAAAACATTGTCTGTCCCTTTTTTATCCCGGATTTCAATATCAAACTCTTGGAGTAAGAGTATCCATCGAATTTACCGGGGTTTGGTCTCTTTTTTGGTGAGCAAATGCCTAAAAGCAATATGGTCTAAAGAGACAATGACCTTGGATCCAAGAAGGTAAGAACCAAATTTATCCAAGGCATACACCATAGCTACCAACTCTTTTTCAGTGGTGGTGTAATTCAATTGAGCATCAGAGAGTGTCTTGCTAGCATAATAGATAGCATGCGGAAACTTATCCACACACTGGCCCAAAACCGTACCCAATGCATAATCGGATGCATCACATATGATCTCAAATGGAAGAGACCAGTTAGGCAGTTTCATGATTGGGGCTGAAGAGAGAAAAGTACGGAGCTTCTTAAAAGCTTCCAAACAGGCTTCATTAAAATTAAAGGGAATACAAGGGCCAGGATATTTTGCTAAAAACATTGATGAAGTGGTGATAAAAGATGGCATAACTAAGAAAGGAATGGGTTTGTTGGACAAAATTTGGAAAAGGAAGATTACAGATGTGACGGCCTAAGTTTTTCAACCCGGTGTGTCAGTGATGACCCAAAAGTTGATCCGATAACAGATCCAAATGCAGAAGCAAAAGATAAAACCAAAGTCTACAGAGATATAAATCATCCCCAAGACACCAATGTGACCCTCTATGAAGTCACGAAACTCAAATGAAACGAAAGCGGAAACAAAGGTCAAAACGGGCAAAATCCATAAACCAAGTGCAAAATGGTTAATTCAAAATTAAGAAGAGAAACTTGACTCTAAACAAGTTAAAAAAGGTTAATACAACCTAATCTAGTCATTTCACAACATTCTAAGAGGTTCCAAGAACATTGGACAAGAATCCCACAAAATGCCCTTTCCCAGTTTAAGCGAAAACTGACCCTACCTTACTAAAACATGAATAACTCCCACTATGATTGGAATATGAGAATGGCATAGGCACCATTAGAAAGTTAACTCAAAATCCATGAATTTACGCTCATGAATCACCCCATTTGGATTAGAAATGAAGGAGATATGACCATTTGAAGTCGGAATGACAATACTGAAACAGAACTGAAGAAGTTAGAGTGTGGAAGCTATTTAGGTTGACCAAACTAGCCATTTTGGTCAACCAAAATGACCAAAAACTCTCCTAAAATCCTGAAGGTGAAGAAAAATCACTTCGATCGACCAAAATGAACCATCGATCAACCGAAATGGACCTGAAACACGAATTTGGCTACTGGAATGCATGTTTTACTGTACAAATGAAGTCCGATAGGGCTTTGGTCGACCGAAATGGAATTTCGGTCAGCCGAAATGACTCGAGAAAGAACTAAAACACTTGCTAAATGCCAAAAATAAAACTTTTCAAGTCTCAAATGAATCCCCCATGGCATGATCAATTCACATAATATGCTAATGTGTGACGATGTGAATATACACGCTAGTGTAAAATGACATTTTGAACATGTTACAATGGCCTATGTCCTCACTACATTTCATTTACAAAATTTGGCATGCCCACCATCCAAAGTTAGAAAAGTTACATTTCAAAGGCAAAACTAGAAGTTTAAATACATACACGTGAACTTAAAGGTTTGTGGCCCTTAGCCTCACGTCATACATATCAAATAGGTTCCAAATAATGTATCCAAGTACACTTTACATGTCATAAAAAAAATGGCATAATTGAACCTAACTAAGTATTACATCTTTATAAGCGAAACTTAAACATGCTAACACTTGCATGTGAACAAGAATACTTTAAAAGAAGCTTCAAATCTACGAATCACCCAAGGCAAGTGCAAATCTCCAATCTTGAATCCTGT
Organism: Cornus florida; assembly: GCF_030987335.1. Classification (NCBI taxonomy): domain Eukaryota; kingdom Viridiplantae; phylum Streptophyta; class Magnoliopsida; order Cornales; family Cornaceae; genus Cornus; species Cornus florida. The sequence continues at coordinate 73,491,545 of NW_026775577.1, forward strand.
ACTTGAACAAATCCCCCAGTAACTTCGGGGTGAGTAAACAAGTTTACTCATAGAGAATGAGCATGCATCTACTTGATTTCTTTATAGATTTTTATAACAACATGAGATAATTCAAAATGGTCATGCCACCTAACGTCTATGTCAAATGTGAGACTCAGGGAGCATCCTAAGCTACCTTAAATCATTTCTAGCATAAAACACATCCTTTATACAATTTCAACAACATAGGTGCATCTAAGCGTCAAGACATAAATTCTCAAATTACCATCTTGAAATCTAAAATGCAATAACAACTAAATATAACAATTTAGTACAGTTAGAATTTCTAAAACCACACATCAATACATAGATTCTCTAAGTTATCAACTTGAAATCTAAAAGTGTGAAAATAACTAAATATAACAATTTAGTATGGATGTACTTAACAACATCAAATCGCCAATAGCCAAAACCACAAGCCACAATTAAACATGATTGTCAACTAGGAATTGAATGCGAAATCAAATAGTGGAAGACTTAGACATCAAGCTCAGAATTCTGCCGAGACCTCAATGGTTATTCTGGGCATTAACCCGTTGGGAAGACCACCCTAGTGCGCACTATCTCAATTGGGGAGAACTCATACCTCCCGCACAAGAGCCAAACTCTAGCCATGTCACTTGTAACAACAATGTCCCAAGACTCCAAAATAAGCTAAATAAGTTCACAACTTACACATAATTTATATAATGCACGAAAACCACCTTCCATGCACAAGTAGTTTTAAACCACACAATCCATGCCTTAGAGTTTAAATTCTAAAATGGCATATATAATGTCAACTACAAAGTGTGCAAATTATTACACAAGGCAATAATATATTCCATAAAGAAAACATGTTCTCATGAATATAAATATAACAACAATGTTATATCACATTATTCGGAGTCCGAACGAATGAGAAACGGCATGACGAAGAAAAACGAGCACTTAAGGCAAAAGGGTAAATTGGTAATTATCCCAGAAGATACGGGTGCAACCGAGCAACCGTTGGAAAGACAGTAAAAAAAAAGTTAAGTTCAAAAAAAATTTCACTCGATTTGGAGTCTGGACGAGGGAGAAACGAAAGTTTGACGTTGAGATGTCGCGGGGGCATGACGAAGGCCATGGTGCGCCCGGTGCACATGCACGAGCCCACCGACGCCCCATGCGGCGCCCAATGGCATGCACATGCAGACAGCAACAAAAAAAAAAGTGAGTTTCCAGAACTGAGGCTTGAAATGGAGGTCGAAACGAGTTTTTCTAGAAAAACACGAAGAAGAAACCCCCCCTAAAATCAAGTTTTCTACCCAATAGTGTTGAAAAAAATGAAAAAAAAACTCACTAAAAAATCCCCAAAATACCCCTAGATCAGAACTGGACAAGAGGGCAAAAAGCTGCTATAGTGACTGTCCACATCTGAGATCAAAAACGGGCTACCAAACAAATTTTTCTGGAAAAATACAAAGAAGAAACCCCCCCCCCCAAATCGAGTTTTCTACCTGACAGCGCAGAAGAGAACGAAAAAAACTCACTGTAAAATCCCCAAAATGCCCCTAGATCAGAACTGGACAAGAGGGTAAAAAGCTGCTACAGTGACTATCCACATCTGAGATCAAAAATCGGCTACCAAACGAATTTTTCTGAAAAAACACAAAAAACAAACCCCTCCCGAAATCAAATTGTCTACCCAGCAACGAGGGAGAAAATGAAAAAAACTCATTGTAAGAGATGACACCAACACCTCTAACATTACCATGATTACATCACGGAAAGACAAAGGAAAATGTGACGAAAAGGTGCCTCCGTGGCCTATGTTTTATCTTGCCAAACGGAGACTGCAACTCTATACTTACCTAAGCCTTAATAAGAAGACTCTCCGTGAGTCAAGACTGTGACGCTATATGCGTGAAAAGGAAACGAGATCTATAATAACACGAGTTATTATGATCGAATGCAACTCACACTATGAATACGTGAAACACAAAGCAAGACAGGGTATGCAACATACGGTCATACTAAAGCAATCAAAAAAGCTGTTTAAAAGGCTAAACGCTTAAGCAAATAAGCATACATGTCAAATAAGGATGCTTTTAAACACCTAAGCATATAAGCATAAAAAAATGTCATAATACCAAACATATTATCAAGAAACACATAAACACGTTATAATGCCAAAACATGTTACCAAAGGCATGTGAAAATATCAAAGTACATCAACAAAAACATGATATGCATCTAAAACCCGTCATCCAAGGTATTCAAACCTAGGAGCTCTGATACCACCTATGATGGCCTTGGATTTTGATAAGTGCCGAATATTGCATATTCAAGTGCCCTTATTTGCATTAGTTACGTCCATTTGTTCATAATAATGTATAGTTTAGCTTTATTTATTTGTTTTCATTTATTTTCAGGTCGGTTCCCCCGAATGTAGCTAAAAGAACGGTTTTGACAATCTTTTGAAGAATCAAAGTAAGCCGTTGTTGGGGACTATTACTTGAGCCAAGTTCCTTAAGCCATCATGTGTATGAATGTTGCGGCATTGTATTCAAAATGATGACCGCATCACTTGACCAACCAAGGAGGCTAAAGAGAAGGCTGAGAACTTTTGGAAGTCAAGCCTCCGCAGGGGCCCGCCGCACCACCGCGGGCGCCCGCCAATCATCACAGAAGTAGGTCTTCCTCCATGGGGCCCCGCACCTCTCGCGGGCCCCTACCGCGTGCTCCCGCAGGCGCCCGCCAAAAACCCCGATACACCACCTCTAGATGCAAGCACCCGCGGGCGCCCTCCGATCTGCAGAGAGCAGCTTACCTGCTCATGCTTTTGTGCTAATCCTTGTTCCCTCTGCATTTTGTGTGGTCTAAATGACCTCTAAGGTGGTTGGAGCTCGTAATGGAGTGGATAGAAGTAGGTTTTTGCCTAGATAAGAAAGGGAAGGCTTGTATTGATCTATATCTCACATTTGGCTAAGTTCCAGAGAGAGAAATAGTGAGTTTGGAGGGTTTTGGGTGTCTTAAGCTTAAGGTGCGAAAATGGAGAGGGATTCTTCATCAATCTCTTCATTCCTTGTTCTTATGGGTAACTAAATCCTTCTCTAAGGAGGTGATAAAGCCCTCCCTTGTAAGCATGTTCTAGTTTTGATTCTATTTTGGGGTAATGATGTATAGTTTTGGTTTTTCCATGATCTAGAGCACCTTACTTCTTGTAATGGATTTTAATCATATTGCTTGCACTTTCATAGTGACAATGGAAATGAGATCATGGAATGGTTTTATTGGCATGAAGATGGAGAACCTTGATAGTCAATAGCTTAGGTTCCCCCTTTGATGGTCTATGCTTGATTCCTAGCTTTATGTGCATTCATTATTAAATTAATGGCTTGATAATATTTGACTTAGTGAGCATGTTTAAGGCTACACCTTAGTTTAGGTAGTTTAATCATGTGGACCTTTGATAGGTTATTCTTGCCCTTTTGATTTAATGAACTTCTTGAAGATATTATAGTAACCAAGTGTTGCTACATATCATGACCATCATATATGTTTTTTTTCCCCAAATTAGTTTCAATATAGCATGTAAATAGGGTTCGAAGTGGATTCATCTCCCTAGTCCTCTCTCTTTATTTTTCTATCTCTTACTTCCTAGCACAATATTGTTTTATATATTGTTCAATTCTTAATTTTAGTGACAAACCAACAAACCGCTTTACACCCCTTTCATCATTCTAAAAGTGGTTCTAAGTATCTTAGTTGCCATAACCTTGCAGTCCCAGTGGTTCGACTTACCCGACCAATAGCCCTATTTTACAATGATTCGTGTTATTGCAAAGGTTGATGTATAATTGTCATACCGATCAATTTTTGGCACCGTTGCCAGGGACTGCAAACGATTTTACAACCGAGGTTCTAGGATTAACTTTGGTTTGATTGTGAATATTGTGATCTTGTGGATATTTTATTGTTGGTTTCGATTAATTTGTGTTTCAAGTTTTCTTGTGAGATTTTAGGTACTCAAGGCCTGCCGTGAGAAAGCTAGCAAATTTGTAGGTCTAAAAGACTCTTGGTAAGTTTTCGAAGTCCGGGTCTCAAGGTTATGGATATCTTGCATGTCTATAAATTAGAGATACTTAGTTTGTCTATATTACAAAGCATTGGTCCTTGTCGGGGCCATTTACTTTTTTGTCTTGATTGATAATTGAGGAGAACGGGAACATCGTATGCGGATGTGATGGTGAAGGGATATTATATTTGTTGTGAATTGCGTAGTTGATGTTGGGTCGTAGGTTACTATCCTTGCCTACTCTTGAAGTGCCAATTCATATAAATTCACTTGAAAGAACTCCTAAAAGAAACCTTAGGGAATAAAAAACTTTAAGAGGACTTGATCTTGAAATTAATACAATGGCAAACAATGAGGGAAATGTCGGGAATGCGGGGATCCTTGGTGATAGGGCTAAAGTTCCAAATGCTCCTATGACTCTTAGGGACCATTTCATCCCTACAACTTATGCCTCTCCCTCTTACATAATGATGCCAAACATCGAGGCAGCACAATATGAGATCAAATCTAGCACCATCCAAATGCTTCCATCTTTTTATGGCTTTGAAAATGAGAACCCCTATAAGCACCTTAATGAATTCCTCGAAATATGTTCTACCATCAAGCTGAGGGGCTTCCCTGACAATGCTCTCCATTTGCATCTCTTCCCATTCTCCTTAAATGAAAGGGATAAATATTGGTTGAACTCCCTTGCTACAAACTCCATCACTACATGGGCTCAACTGTAGTAAGAATTCTTAAAAAAGTACTATCCAGTGAGCAAAACCAACCTAATGAGGCATTCCATTCTTAGCTTTTCACAAAGCGAGGGGGAACAACTCCATGAGACTGGGAAAGGCTTCAAAACCTCCTTAGGAAATGCCCGCACCACCTTATTTCAAAATGGCAATTGGTGCAAGCCTTTTATGCTGGTTTAACTGATACCCATAGATTCATGGTTGACTCATCTTATGGAGGGATGTTCATGTCTAAAAGTGCGGATGAAGTATGGACCCTACTTGAGAATCTGAGTGAAAACTCACTGCAACATAATTCTCATAGTGCTCCAAGCTCAACCAATATAAAGAACACTAACCCTTGTCAACCAAAGACAATGAGGGAAGAGTCTTCTCAAGCTGATGCCATAGCACATAAATTCTATCAATTGATGGCACCACATCTCTCTCCTTTATTGTCTCAAAATTCGGCAAGTGCGGTGTGTGCATCATGCACTAGTCCTTTCCATCTCTCAGAAGATTGTCCGACACCGGAACAATTTCCTAATCCCAATCAAGAGCAAGCAAATGCGATGTTCTCAAGGCCCAGAAATAATCCATATTCTAATACTTACAATTCGGGATGGAGAGATCATCTGAATTTCTCGTGGAGGCAACAAGCCCCACAAAATTCGCAATTTCAAAATCAAGGGCATCAAAATCAGCCCTCTTTTTAATATCAAAATAGGCCATTTCAGGTCTCGTCAAGCTACCGTCCTCCGTATAATCCAAATGTCTCTGATCAACCTCCTGCGTTCTCAACTGATGAGATTTTGGCTGCAAACAAGCAAATGATGGAATCTCTAAACAAGCAAATGAAGGAATCCAATAAGCAACTATTGACATCATTGCAGCCCACTCTCTAAATGATTCATTCTCACACTCAGTCTATTGCTAAACTTGAGATTCAAGTGGGGCAAATAGCCACTTCAATGAACCAACTTCTTTAAAGAGATAAGGGGAAGCTTCCCGCTCAACCATTTGAGAATCCTAGAGGGATTCATGTGATTGACGAAAACCCCTCCTCCAAGTGGGCCAGCTCATGAACAAGTCCAAGCAATCACCACCCTTAGGAGTGGTCGAGTTGTGGATAACAAGGTTGATAGAAGTAAAATTGGCAAAGTTTTTCCTTCCAAAAATCCAAATCTCCTCCCTTCTAATCCAAAATTCACTCCTGAAAATCCAAAGTCTAATGCTGAAAATTCCAAGCTTGTCCACCCAAATGTGGAGATGTCTTATGAGCCTAAGGCTTCGTTTCCTCAACATCTCCAAGTGTCGACACATTTTGGGAACAAGAATTACAAAATTCAAGACATGTGAGAAATTTTTAAGCAAGTAAAGATCAACTTACCTCTCTTGGATGCTATAAAACAAATCCCTCCCTATGCAAAATTTCTCAAGGATTTGTGCACTCAAAAGTGCACTTCCAAAAATCATTTGCCAAAGAAAGTAAGATTGACTGAAAATGTGAGTGCGATCATTCAACACAGTGCTCCTCCAAAGTATAAGGATCCGAGGGCCCCAACTATCTCGTGTGTCATTGACGACAACAAGATAGAAAGGACCCTCCTTGACTTAGGAGCTAGTGTAAATTTGATTCCATATTCAGTTTACTTACAGCTTGGGTTGGGAGATCTAAAGCCAACCTCCGTGGTCTTGCAGCTTGCCGAGAGATTGGTCAAGCACGCACGGGGTATTCTTGAAGATGTCATAATTAAAGTGGACAAATTCTACTTATCGGTAGACTTTGTAGTTCTTGACACGGAACTAGTCCGTGATCCAAAGAAACATATTCCCGTGATCCTCGGTAGGCCTTTCTTAGCCACAGCTAACGCCTCAATTAATTACCGAACCAGGGTCATGGACATCGCCTTTAGAAATATGCGAGTCAAACTCCACATTTTCAATGCCACTCAATATCCTTCCGAAGAGGATGATTGTTTCCTTATTGATGTGGTCGATGAAGTGGTTGAAGAATCTCTCCCCTTCATTCTAAGCAAAGATCCTTTAGAAACTTGCATACCTCATTTTGACCTCTCGAACTTTGATATTGACCAAGCCATCCAAGAAATAAATTTGTTGCTCGACATAGGTGCTATCATGGATTTTCCTCCTTGGAAGATGCCAAAAGAACCACTTCCTTAACTCTCTACTACTCCCCCGGTCCTTTCCTTGAAATCTCCACCATAACTTGAGTTAAAGCCGCTCCCGGCCCACCTTAAGTATGTGTTTCTTGGTGTCAATCAAACTCTTCCGGTCATCATTGCATTGGACCTTTTAAAGGTCCAAGAAAATAGCCTTTTAGCGATGCTTCAAGAGCACAAAGAAGCTATTGGTTGGGTAGTGGCTGATTTGAAAGGAATCAATCCTTCTATTTGTATGCACAGCATTCATTTGGAGGACAATGCTAAACCTTCTAGAGAGGTGCAGTGCCGATTGAATCCCAACATAAAGGAAGTGGTCATGAAAGAAGTGATCAAATTGCTAGATACGGGAATCATCTACCCCATCTCTGATAGCAAGTGAGTAAGCCCCACTCAAGTGGTCCCCAAGAAATCCGGCCTCACCGTGATTGAAAACTCAACAGGTGAGCTCGTGCCACAACGAACCACTACCGGATGGCGTGTGTGCATTGACTACTGGAAACTCAATTCTACCACTAGGAAGGATCATTTTCCACTTCCATTCATTGATTAAATCCTAGAAAGGCTAGCCGTCCAAAGCTATTATTATTTTCTTAACGGTTATTCCGGCTATAAGCAAGTGGCAATCGCCACCCAAGATCAAGAGAAAATAACCTTTACATGTCCCTTTGGAACTTTTGCTTATAGACGCATGCCCTTTAGGCTATGCAATGCACCGGCAACATTTCAAAGGTGCATGATGTCCATATTCTTAGAAATGGTTGAAAATTTCTTGGAAGTTTTCATGGACAATTTTTTCGTCTTTGGCTCCTCTTTCAATTCATGTCTCCACAATCTATCTCTTATACTTCAAACATGTAAGGAGACAAATTTAATTCTAAGCTGGGAGAAAAGTCATTTTATGGTCCAAGAGGGCATTGTTCTAGGACATATTATTTCAAAAAGAGGAATTGAGGTTGACAAAGCAAAAGTAGAGTTAATTTCTAATCTACCTCCTCCAAATTTCGTCCATCAAATCTGCTCCTTCCTTGGTCATGCCGAATTTTATCATCACTTCATCAAGGATTTTAGTAAAATTTCTCGGCCCTTATGTAATCTTCTTACCAAGGATGCTCCGTTTGATTTTAATGAAGCTTGTATGGAAGCTTTTATGACACTTCACACTCTTCTCTCATTCGCCCCAATCATGAAACTGCCTAATTGGTCTTTTCCATTTGAGATCATGTGTGATGCATCTGATTATGCATTAGGCTCGGTTTTGGGCCAGCGTGTGGACAAAATTCCACATGTCATCTATTATGCTAGCAAAACTCTCTCTGATGCCCAACTCAATTACACCACCACTAAAAAAGAATTGCTAGCTGTGGTGTATGCCTTGGATAAATTCTGCTCTTATCTTCTTAGATCCAAGGTCATTGTCTTTTCAGATCATGCTGCACTTAGGCACTTGCTCGTAAAAAAGGAGACCAAGCCCCACCTAATTCGATGGATACTCTTACTCCAAGAGTTTGATATTGAAATCCGGTATAAAAAAGGGACCGACAATGTTGTCGCCGACCATCTATCACGCCTACTCATTGAGAAATCCTCTGAATTTGCTGCAGTCTGAGACTCATTTCCAGATGAGCAATTATTTCATATTTCCCATTCAAGTCTCCCTTGGTTTGCGGATATTGTCAACTATCTTGCGGTAGGCAAAATTTCGTCCAATTGGTCTAAACAAGAGAAAGACCGGTTCTTCTCCCAGGTCAAAAATTTCTTTTGGGAAGATCCGGAGTTGTTCAAATATTGCCCGGATCAAATCATCCGGCGATGCGTTCCTGAAACCGAAACTACAAGTGTCCTAAATTTCTTTTCGGACACTTCAGTGCCAAAAAGACTGCTGACAAAGTCATTCAAAGCGGATTTTATTGGCCATCCTTGTTTCGGGATGCTTACAACGTTTGCAAGTCTTATGAGCGTTGCCAAAAGTTCAGCTCCATGTCTAGAAGAGACATGATGCCCCTCACCCCCATCTTAATCATAGAAATTTTTGATGTGTGAGGGATTGATTTCATAGGACCATTTCCATCTTCCTATGGCTATGAGTATATCCTTGTAGCGGTGGATTATATTTCCAAATGTGTTGAGGCCAAGGCTACCAAAACCAATGATCATAAAGTCGTGATCAAGTTCATTCAATCCAACATTTTTAGTCATTTTGGTACGCCCCAAGCAATCATCAATGACGGTGGATCTCATTTCAGAAATCGTTATCGTAAATTCGTCCTCTCTAAGTACTCCGTCATTCACAAGGTTGCCACGCCTTATCACCCTCAAATGAGTGGTTAAGTGGAAGTATCTAATCGGGAGATTAAGCATATCTTGGAAAAAATGGTTCGACCGGACCACAAAGATTGGTCATTAAGACTAAATGATGTGCTTTGGGCCTACCGGACAGCTTACAAGACGCCCATTGGCATGTCTCCATATCTACTTGTCTTTGGCAAAGCATGTCATCTCCTAGTTGAACTCAAGCATCGTGCTTATTGGGCCATAAAAAGGCTCAACTTTGATCTCTAACAAGCCGGCTCTACTCGTAAATTGCAGCTTAATGAGCTTAAGGAAATTCGAAATGATGCGTATGAAAGCACCAAAATCTAAAAGGCAAAGACTAAAGATTTTTAGGACAAGCACATTGTTCACAAGTCATTTAGCCCTGGACAAAAATTTTGGCTTTTCAACTCTCGCTTGAAGCTCTTTCCCGGTAAACTCCGTTCACGGTGGGATAGGCCAAATATCATCACTTCCGTCTTTCCTTATGGTGCAATTCTTTCAACTTCCGAGCTTCCCTCTTCCAAGTGTCAATTGCCTAGAATTTTTCGGGAATTCACTAAGTTTAACCAAAATGTGCACTTTTCTGGAATTGTCTCATCTTGCATTCCGTGGTTACATTCGGTTTTCTTAGTAGTTTTTAGGTCTCCGTACCACTTCTGAAAGTATTCAAGGTCAACTAGGCATTTGTCTCGTCTAATCTACAATTCAAATGAATCTCTGCCCTTTTGGCTGTCACTTGTCTTGCGCAAATGGGCACCGACCCTAGTTCCAGCGGTTCTGTATGATGGTTAGGGCTCATCAAGCGCTTCCATTTTAAGCTTAAATTGTGTTGAGTCCATCCCGGCTTTTGTAGGCCATGCCTTGTTGTAAAAAGCAGTCTCTGAAGTAGGCCTGCGGGCGCCCGCCAATGCCTCGCGGGCCCTCGCAGTAGATCCGCAGGCCCCCGCCATTCCTGGCGGGTGCCCACCAAAATGATTAGTATGCTCCCGTTGATCCGCGGGCACCGGCCGTGCGCCCGCAGCCGTCGCTGAAGCATTTAAAATGGGCATTTCAAGCCCATTTTAAATCACACCCTCTCCCTCTTTCTCTCAACCATCGCCCCCAACCTATTCAAACCTCAAACCCTTTACTCTCTCTCTTCATGTCCCATCTTCATCCATTCCATCCATCATCCTTCCATTGTCCATCTTAATCTTCCCTCCAATCCTTCTCTCATCAAGCAAAAGAGGACTTTGCTCCTCTAAAGTGGGTAAGTTTCTTCTCCTCTCTTTTTCTTTGAATTTTCGCATCAAGGAGGATGGGAATCTATTGTTGCAGGATTGGTGATTGTTGGGTATTGAATGTATGTCATTTGTAGGTTGAAATTTTAGGAAATTTTCAAATCTAAACTCATTTTGTCCCTCTTCCCCATTCTTGTGCACGCCAGGTGTTCGTAGAAATTCCAGAACCAAATTTCCTCACTCCAATGGCTCCCAAAGTTGCGTCCAAGCGTGCTCGCTCATCCAAGGGCCCTTCTAATGTGCCTCCAACTCTAAATTGGGTGGAATGGCCAGTTGTCCTCGAAGCAAAATTCAACATTGCCAATGATTTTGAGCAAAATCAAGAAACCGCATGGTCAATTCGTGAATTGCGGGCACGTGGCCTCGCATCGCTTTTCAGACCACGAACTCATGCCTACTACCCGCGCGTGGTCCGTCTGTTCTACGCAAACCTATTCCATTCATGTGCGGAACCGAACATCATTAAAACCACCATTGATGGCGATGTTTATGAATTTGGCCTGGATGATCTTGCTATAGCCATGAATTGTCTTGTAACGACCCGGTCATTTGCCTCCCTTTCCTTTTTCTTAAAATTTTATGAATGAATTTTTTTCGTTTAATTTTATTTTTTGAGCTCTGTTTCATGTCGTTTAGTGTCATTTTGAGTGCTCGTAATTGGTTTCTGAGACTCTTTCATGGGCATTGACAACTTTCTTTGAGGACCGAGTCATTTTCGCATTTTCACTTTTCAGACACTATGCGCGTTTCGTCTTTTTCCCTGTTTCGTCTTTTTCCCTATTTTGTCTGTTCCCTGTTTGCCATTTGTTTGGCAAAACCTCACTTTTCATGCTCGGAGTTGGTTTTTGACTTCATGTGTCTTCATCTTGAGTAGTTTCCTCGAAATACGTATCTTTACTTTTGTAAGAAAGTACTCTGGTTGCTCCCAGTATCCATAGGGGTATGGATGCACAATTCTTTGGAATTATTTTCTTTTCTTGGGGTCTTTTTCATAAATATCTTTTGAAGATATTTTATTTCAGGGGTATCTAAGAAAATATCTTTTGGAAGATATTTTTATTCTGGGGCAATTTCGCAGTTAACCGTTTTTGTAGGGGCCATTATGCAATTAACGAAAGTTATTGCAAAATACCTCGTCTGCAGCCTGGATCCTCGTACAGGATTCATTTTCACTTTTTGTTGACTCATAAATTCATAAAATTTCCTTCTGGTCATTTTTCTCCAGTTTCTGGACCCGATTGCTACTAAACTTGTTCGGGGCATAACTTTCTACTCGGGACTCAGTTTTTGACGCCGTTTCTTCCGTTGTTTATATTTTCTCATTTTGAATCTTTTTTGTTCATGGAGTTTTACCATTTAAGTATGTTTACTCAAATTCCACTTTTGCAGACCCGGCGGGGCCCTTTCGGGGCACTTTTTGAGACTTAATATAAATAGGTGCCTTAAAGAAGAAAATCATAATTTTCTTCATCTTCTTCCTCTCCTTGACTGGCAGCCATGGGAGCTCCATGGCTGCCACCCTTTGAGCTTCTCCTCCACTTGTATTCCTAAGTGAAAATCCTTCCGCCTTGACATTTGTTGTTCACCTCGTCGTGCTCTACCATTACCCCTTATTAGAATTCATTTCAGACCATTTCTTGAGTTTGGGCTTGAGGTCAAGTTATGACTTTCATGGGGCTTCTTGGGTATTCATGTAGATCGTGTTGTCCCCGACAAAACCCTTCGATTTCAGCGGATTCGGAACACTTTTTTTTCGGCGGGGATTTGGGATTTTCATCTCAAATTGAGGTAGGGGGGTTATAATTTACTTTCTTGCTATATTACATGCTTGTGATGCTTATACAACTTGATTACATACTTGAATCACAAAATCTAGAGATTTTATTATTTATTTTTCTTGTGAAGGATTTAATTTTCCCAGTTGTCCATAACTTTGTTTAATCATGTGGCATGATAGAATATTACCTCTTGATATGTAGATTGACATATATTAAATCTAGATTATTTGGACAAGTAATGAAGATTTTATTTAATATTTATCTTGAATAAAATATTAAATCATGTGGCCTTATCTAACTTTAAATCAACATGTGATAGCATATTATATTAGGCTTTAGCATGCTCTTCAACATAGATTAATTTGAGAGTAATTGGAGAAGTTTTGAAATCTAGTAATATTTAATTAAATTGCTCCAAGTGTACTATTCATCTCACTGGATTTCCGACTTGAAATTCTTGATATGCATGTCATATAGTTTCAAATATATTAAATCTAGAATATCTGATTAGGTTTTGAAACCTTTCAATTATTATTTTTCTAGTATTAAAGTTTAATACTCGTGGCCGTACCTTGCATGAAATGTACTTGTACCGTGTTCTTAAATCAAGTTATGACATGTTGTATAACATCTATTAAATTGAGGTCATTTGGATGACTTTCAAAATCTAGAGATTTTAATTAAATGAAATAATTAAAATCCATTTAATGGTTCTATGCACTTGATTAAGTTTCTAACCTTGTATTCATGATTTCCTTGATAAGTTCCTTCACGTGTATTACTTTGAGCATAATCGGATAAGTTTTGAAACTTACATTTATTTATTTCCCTTGTATGGAACTTGACTCACATGGTTGTGTCGTGTATGAAATGAACTTGAAACTTGACATTGAACTTGGCTTTGACATGATTCTTGACATAACCTGTTCGTAGAACATTTAGACTTGCCATGTAACCTTGATAATTTAATCCCTTAAGTAGATTAAATTTCATTTTATGTCTCCCTCGAGTTAATCATGCCTTGATATCATGTATCTAGACGTCTTGTATCTTGGTTTCTTTAATGTGCTTAATGAACATGCACATTTGTTTCGGAATGGTTTATTCACACATGTGTTGTTTAATATACAATTGAATCATGTATCTTGTACTTATGGTATATTTGCTTCGATAGATTCCATATGTTATTTATCTTGGTTGTGGTCTATATAAATGCACACATTGATTTCTTGACATTTCACATGCCATCATAGTTAAGAACTTAGGGCATGACTTGTGTGTTCCAAAATCTTGGTTGTGTATAATATGTGGTTAATGCATTTTTTGTATTTTGATACAATCTTGACTTGCACAACTTGTTAATTTTGGAACTTGGGATATCAATCAAGAATTGACATGGCTAGGACTTGGTTCTAGTATGGGGGATTGTCCCTCTAAACTATAGTGCGCACTAGAGGAAAGGTACCCATGGGTTAGTAGCCCTAAAGTGATCTCAAGAGTACGGTTTTAATCCTGGCGATATCCGAGTTTCCACATTGGTTGATTTCACTCTTTAAATTTCAAGTTGCTATTCCTTGAAGATTTAAAGTTGTCGTGCATGTGAAATGCTCCAAACTTGTCTCATTGCATAAATTTTATGCTTCATTCATGATTAAACTCCTTAAATTTCAAGTGTTGTATTCCTCGAAGATTTAAGACTCTTTTCGTGTTGTATGGAAGATTCTATCCTTGTTTAAATGCATAGATATTATGCCTTGCTCTTGATATAACTCTTTTCGTGTTTCATAGAATGTTCCATCCTTGTTTAGCTGCATAGATACTATGCCTTGTCATTGATTTCTTGTATTACTTTTATCGTGTTAATTGGAATGTTCTAATCGTGTTAATTACATAGATATTATGCCTTGTTCTTGATTTCATGTATCACTCCCAATCATGTTAATTGCATTTGATAATGTGATCCTTGTATTCTAGCATCCTTTTTATCGTGTTCTTGGATTATCCCAACTCTGACTTGTTTCATATATATTTATATATATCATGATTCTTGTTGCTTATACTCCATGGTAGCTTAGGATGATCCTTAAGTCAAATCTTTGACATAGACGTTAGGTGGCATGATCCCTTTTGAACTATATCATGTTAGTCCTAAAAATCTCTAAAGAAATCGAGTCGATGCAAGCTCATCCCTTATGAATAAACTTGTTAGTCTTGTTTATTCACCCCGAAGTTACTGGGTGTTTTACAGGTAAAGAAGCTTTGTTGTGGGATACACAACACTTTTAGACATGCTAGAAGTCTTGAAGTATTTTTGATGACATTGAATATGCACATGTTAGCATATCATGTTTGCTTTTGTTTATTTTGACAAAGCTTGTATCTTTCGATTCCATGTATGTAATGTGTACCTAAGTACACTCTTTAAAATGTATTTGATATGTATGAGATGAGGCCGGAGGCCATTGACATGTATATTGAATTCTATGTATGTTTTAACTTCATGAAATATTATGAAAACATTGAAAAATGCCAAGTCATTGTCTCACCATGGTTTCATCGGATGTGGGAATTCCATTTTTATTCTTTCATAGGGTCTTATAAATCATGTTTGAAGTGTGGCCAAGGGCCAAACGGTAATTTGAAATCATTTGTTAATTTTGGTTTTCAAATTTCTCTTTTCTTGTTCATTTTTGCCTTTTTGCCCGTTGGGGGGTCGGATTTTGCATCGGTGGTATTTTTAAGCCATGGATCATTGTAGCACATCCTAATAGGTAAGTTACATTTGTGTACATGGTTGTTTCTGGGCAAACCTTCTTCTTTGGTGAAATGAGCCTCCTATGGACTCATTTTGAAACTTTGTTGCATAATCTAATTTAGGGGCTTTCTAGACTTTTCACATCAGTTTTATTTTCTTCTTTCAAGATGGTCGCTTAGAAAATGTGATTTTAGGGGGGTTTTCTTATACGTGTTTTTCCAGAAAATGTCGTCTTGATACCAGAAATCCATTGTAAAGTTTAGCTTCCAGTTTTACATTTAGCAGCTTTTTGGACCTCTATGACCAGATTTCATAGAGGGGCATTTCGGGCATTCTACATTGCGTTTTTTTTTTTAATTCTCTCACCAGTCACATAGAAAGCTCAATTTTTAGGGGGGGGGGGGTTTCTTCTTTGTGTTTTTCCAAAAAAAATTCATCTTCTTCCCCGTTTTTTATCTCATATGCAGACAGATCCTGTAGCAGCTTTTTGCCCTCTTGTCCAGTTTTGATCTAGGGGCATTTTGGGCATTTCATAATGAGTTTTCTTCAATTCCGTCCATAATTTTAGTAGAAAACTCAATTTTAAGGGGGGTTTCTTCTTCGTGTTTTTCCAGAAAAAGTCATTTCGGACCTCGTTTCTGCTCTCAGTTCTGGCTGAGTTGTTTTCCTTCCTAGCATGTCATGGTGCTTGTCAAGATGCTCGTGGGGCTTGTCAGGCTGCTCGTGGGGTGCTCGTCTCGACGTCATGACATCGATCTTTGTTTTCACTCGTTCTCCCTCGTCTGGACTCCAAATTGGGTGAACTTTTTTTTGAACTTGACTAATTTTTTGTTATCTTTCCAACGGTGTGCTCGGTTTTACCTGAATCTTCCTGAATAATTACCAGTTTATCCTTTTAGCCTTAAGCACTCGTTTTTCTTTGTCATGCCATTACTCCTTCGTCCGGACCCTGAATCATGTGATTCTTGAGTCCATCTCAGTTAGTTTTTTGTTATCTTTCTAGTAGGGTGCTCGGTGGCACCGGAATCCATACTTTCAAAAATGACTATTTTGTCCCTGGGGGCTTATTTGTCATATTTTTTATCTTTTGCTTCCACATCAATTCTCATTGAGTTCCACAACCTCATGGAAGGTCACTTTGACTTCTTAGAGTCTTCTTTTCTGTTTTCGCTTCCGCATATCAGATCCGTTATCGGGTCAATCTTCGGTTCATCACAGGACACGCTGGCCTAAAAACCAGGGTCGTCACATGTCCATTGGCTTCACCGGTGGATTAGGCAGGCCTCCCTCTTTATGTTGACCCACCGGCTTAGCTTCCTTTGGTGGACATTGTGGCAAAATTTGTCACGGTCAATTTACCGACAATCGAATCATAAGCACCAATAAATCCTTCTTACCATGCTGGCTGTGGTTTCTTGATTCGATCCTGGCCAAGAACGTCCTTCTCGTGCCAGGGCACTCCGAGCGTAAGGGGGATTTTCTGAAAGCCCTCTACGCCACTGAAAAGGAGTACTGGTTTTGCGTCCCTCAGCTTGTCTGGGACCAAATTCTCAAGATTTATAATGAGTTAACCTTGGTGAGGTCCAGTAGTGCCACCACCTAGGCATTTCCATTTCCATACCTTATCACCAGGTTGCTTAAAGATGCCGAGTTTAAAGCACCTCGTGGTGAGGTAAAAGAGAAGACAGTGGCTTACTTCAACTTCGGGGTCTGGAAGTCCAGCACAGTTCAGCTTAAGACATCCCGATAGGCCCGAATTGGAGATGACTTGGATTGGGGTGCTCCAGCCCCTCCTATGGCTCCGGCCCCTGATGCCCCCGCTCCTCCAACTGCCCCTATTGCTCCGCCGTTGGATGTCATGACCCGTGCTAATTATCGTGCCCTCAATGCTCATCTTGATGCGTTTGACATGTGTTTTGGCAACATAGAGGGCGCCATTTAGAAAACTCAGGAGAGCCAAGAGGTTTTGCAGGCTATGCTACAGACTTTGCTTAACCCTGCACCCGGTGCACCTGGCGGTTCCTCCACCACTCCGATGATGGAGTGATTCTATGCTTCTAGTCTTATTTCCCTTTTCAGTAGTACTTTTTAGACTTTCTTTAGGCCGCGTTTGGCAATTGCTTTATATCTTCTTTTGAACTTACAACTGCATCGTTTTTGCTACTTTGCATGGATTATAGTTTTTAGTTGAATAAATTGCAGTTATTTTCATTCATTTTGGATTCATATGATTCTTGCTGTGTAAAGATGCTTTTGACAGGATTTTGCAACCAAGTTTGGGGGTATGCTCATGGAATTCACGAAGTGGCCTATTTTTGCGCTACCACTTAATTCCTCTTCAACTTTGTACTATTTTTCTTTCATTATTTATCCTTTGTCTTCTCACATTGAGGACAATGTGACATTTAAGTTTGGGGGTGCATTGCAATTGTTGCATTTTTTAGATAACATTTTTGCTTGCATGTTCATATCTTGATGCATGTAAGTTAGTAAAGTCATTCTGTTGGAAGTGGTGATAATGTAATCATGGAACTTATTAGAGATGGAAGTATATGTTTAAGACTTTGTGTATAAAGGCAAATGATATTTTTGGAAATAAAGAAAAATTTGTAATGACCATGTTGATTCTTATCAGTTTGTATAACCGCTTCAATTAGATTTTTGTTGGATTTCAAACTCTTCTATACTTCACATTGCACAAATGCACACCGGGAACCTAATTGTGAAGTATGCACCCCAATTGACCTTGATCATGACTCAGCTGATTTGAGGTGATGACCCTAATGAATGGATATCTTTGGCATATTTTAAGGTAAAAAAAAAAAAAAAAAAAAAAAAAAAAAAAAAAAAAAAAAAAAAAGAGGAGAGAAAAACAAAGAGAAAAGTAAGCAATGATAATGACCAGTTTGAGTTCGTAGCCTTTCCAACTTCAGTTATTAAGCCCTATGAGTGTCTCTACACTTAATACCCTAAAGCCATTCGATTTGGGAGTTGTTGGCCTAACGCTTGCTACATGGGTTGGTTAGAAAGCTTAAGGGACTTAGACAATGCACAGTCATTCAGAAAAGTTATAAATAAATAAATATAGTTCGTTGGAGTTCATAGCCTTTCCAACTCAAGTTATTAAGCCCTAGGAGTGTCTCTACACTTAACACCCTAAAGCCATCTGGTTTGGGAGTTGTTGGCCTAACACTTGCCACATGGGTTAGTTAAAAAGCTTAAGGGGTTTTGGCATTGCACAACCATAGTATGTATCATTTTGAGCTATTGAATAAATTTTCAACAAGCAACAAAAGTTGTATTGTTAATAAAGTCATGCCTTAGAAACCCCATTTAGAAGGAAATTCAATGATTTGAAGGCTTATGTTTCTGAGATTGGAAAAAGAGGGTAAATGCCACATATTGGGAATCCGGTTCACTTTCACTGAAGTTAGAATTCAAATCTCTTTTAGAAATGACAATTGAAGTGTTTATATATGCTATGATGATTGATGCGTAAAAATTGAAATATGTTTTATAATTCTTGTTTATCAAGGCCTCGTATATGTAAGGTAGTCTGCTGAATGAGTCTGTCTCTAATTTTCTGTTGTTTTAAGTTAAATTTGAGCATTGTAGGTAATTTCTTGCTTTACGATTATTGCATGTTGTCAGCATTTCATATGTTATCATTTTTGTTAGGTTCTATATTTGGTGTTGCTATGGGACTAGTAAAATGTAAGTTTGGGGGTGTGATAAGCGCCGAATATTGCATATTCAAGCGCCCTTAGTTAAGTCCATTAGTTGATAATAATTAATAGTTTAGCTTTATTTGTTTGTTTTCGTTTATTTTCAGGTCGGTTCCCCTGAATGTAGCTAAAGGAACGGTTTTGACAATCTTTTGAAGAATCAAAGTAAGCCGTTGCTGGGGACTATTACTTGAGCCAAGTTCCTTGAGCCATCATATGTATGAATGTTGTGGCATTGTATTCAAAATGACGACCGCATCACTTGACCAACCAAGGAGGCTAAAGAGAAGGCTGAGAACTTTTGGAAGTCAAGCCTCCGCGAGCGCCCGCCGCACCACCGTGGGTGCCTGCCAATCATCACGGAAGCAGGTCCTCCTCAGTAGCGAGGCCCCGCAGCTCTCGCGGGCCCCCACCGCGTATCCCCGCGGTCGCCCGCCAAAACCCCCAGTACGCCACCTCCGGATGCAAGCACCCGCAGGCGCCCGCCGATCTGTAGAGAGCAGCTTACCTACTCCTGCTTTTGTGTTAATCCTTGTTCCCTTTACATTTTGTGTGGTCCAAATGACCTCTAGGGTGGTTGGAGCTCGTGATGGAGTGGATAGAAGTAGGTTTTTGCCTAGATAAGAGGGGGAAGGCTTGTATTGATCCATATCTCACATTTGGCTAAGTTCTAGAGAGAGAAAGAGTGAGTTTGGAGGGTTTTGGGTGTCTTGAGCCTAAGGTCCGAAAATAGAGAGGGATTCTTCATCAATCTCTTCATTCCTTGTTCTTATGGGTAACTAAATCCTTCTCTAGAGAGGTGAAGAAGCCATCCCTTGTAAGCATGTTCTAGTTTTGATTCTATTTTGGGGTAATGGTGTATAGTTTTGGTTTTTCCATGATCTAGAGCACCTTACTTCTTGTAATGGATTTTAATGAATATAAATGATTATTTTGAGTTGATTATCTTGTTTTAGATGGTTTCTTCTCTTAATCATATTGCTTGCACTTTCATAGTGACAATGGAAATGAGATCATGGAATGGTTTTATTGGTATGAAGATGGAGAACATTGATAGTCCATGGCTTAGGCTCCCCCTTTGATGGTCTATGCTTGATTCCTAGCTTTATGTTCATTCATTATTAAATTAATGGCTTGATAATCTTTGACTTAGTGAGCATGTTTTAGGCTATACCTTAGTTTAGGTAGTTTAATCATGTGGACCTTTGATAGGTTATTCTTGCCCTTTTTCATTTAATGAACTTCTTGAAGATATTATAGTAACCAAGTGTAGCGACATATCATGACCATCATATATATTGTTTTTCACCAAATTAGTTTTAATCTAGCATGTGAATAGGGTTGGAAGTGGATTCATCTCCCTAGTCCACTCTCTTTATTTTTCTATCTCTTACTTCCTAGCACAATATTGTTTTATGCATTGTTCAATTCTTAATTTTAGTGACAAACCAATAAACCTCTGTACACCCCTTTTATCATTCTAAAAGTGGTTCTAAGTATCTTAGTTGCCATAACCTTGCAGTCCCAGTGGTTCAACTTACTCGACCAATAGCCCAATTTTACAATGATTTGTCCTATTGCAAAGGTTGATGTATAATTGTCATACCGATCAGTTTTTCAAGCCAATGTGTCCTGTGATGAACCGAAGAATGCCCCCAATAACGGATCTGAATGCGGAAGTGAAAACAGAAAATAAGGCTCTAAGAAGTCAAAGTGACCTTCCATAAGGTCGTGGAACTCAATGAGAACTGATGTGGAAGCAAAAGATCAAAATATTACAAATAAGCCCCAAGGGGTAAAATGGTAATTTTCTAAAAATATGAACTCAGGTGCCACCGAGCACACCGCTGGGAAGACAACAAAAAATTAATCAAGATGGACTCAAGAATTGCATTATTCGGAGTCCAGACGAAGGAGAAACGGCGTGGCGAAGAAAAATGAGCACTTAAGGCAAAAAGGGTAAACTGGTAATTATGCAAGAAGATTTGGGTGCAACCGAGCACACCGTTAGAAAGACAACGAAAAAATAGTCAAGCTCAAAAAAAGTTCACTCGATTTGGAGTCTGGACGAGGGAGAAATGAAGGTTTGAAGTTGAGACATCACGGCGGCCTGACGAATGGCATGGCGTGCCTGGCGCCCATACGCGAGCCCACCGGCGCCCCATGCGGCGCCTAATGGCATGCATATGTTGACAGCAAGAAATAAAAAAGTGAGTTTCCAGAACTGAGGCTTAGAACGAAGGTCGAAACGAGTTAGTCTGGAAAAACACGAAGAAGAAACCCCCCCTAAAATCGAGTTTTCTCCCCAACCTCGTGGAAGGAAACGAAAAAAACTCATTGAAAAATCCCCAAAATGCCCCTAAATCAGAACTAGGCAAGAGGGCAAAAAGCTGCTACAATGACTGTCCATATTTGAGATAAAAAACGGGCAACCAAACAAATTTTTCTGGAAAAACACCCCCCCCCCCAAAATTGAGTTTTATACCCGACAGCGCAGAAAGAAACGAAAAAAACTCACTTCAAAATCCCCAAAATGCCCTTAGATCAGAACTAGACAAGAGGGCAAAAAGCTGCTACAGTGACTGTCCACATCTGAGATTAAAAACGGGCTACCAAACGAATTTTTCTGAAAAACACGAAAAGAAACCCCACTCAAAATCAAATTTTCTACCCAGCCACATGGGAGAAAATGAAAAAACCTTGCTGTAAAAAGGCCAAAATGCCCCTCCAAGAAATCAGATCAAGAGGGCTAAAAAGCTGCTAAAATGCAAAACTGAAAGCTAAACTTCATGAGGGATTTGTGGTACCAAGACGACATTTTTTGGGAAAACATGAAGAAGAAATCTCCCCTAAAATCACGTTTTCTAAATGACCAAGTGATGACCGGATTTCATTTCTCGAACGAAATCCCCAAAATGCCCTAAAATCAAATTATGCAATAAAAATGTAAAATGAGTCCACACTAGGCTTAAATCACCAAGGATGAGGTTTTTTTTTCAAACGATCATGCACACAAACGAAACTTACCCATTAGGACATGCTACAATGGTCCATGGCTTAAAAATATCGCCTATACAAAATTCAACCCCCCACGGCCAAAAAGGCAAAAATGAACTAGAAATAGGAAATTTGAAAACTAAAATTAACAAATGATTTCAAATTGCCGTTTGGACCTTGGCCACACTTCATGCATATTAAATAGGTCCTAATAAATGTGCTCGTGCACACTTTGCATCACCCGATTTGGAAATGAACCCTTAAATGCTCGGAATTTACTATTTTAGCTCAAAATGCAAAGTATGAAACTAAAATGTAAAAATGAAAACAAAATGGTGATTGGCCCTTGGCCATACCTCATACATATTAAATGAATTCTAGATAATGAATTTCATACCTGAAGCACACTCCGGTGTGAAATGGCCATGCTAAAACCCTAATTTCTCATATATTCTCATTAAAGGCAAAATTTCAACATTTATGAATATACATGAATTTCAACTATAGTTTGGCCCTTGGCCTCATATCATATACATAAAATGAGAATTAAAAAGTGTGCTTAGGCACATATTACAAGTTTAGAATCAAATATACATTTTGACGCATAAGGCTACAAAGACCTTTACAAGAATGGAACCTTCAAGTCCACAAATCATCCAAGCATAACGAAAACCTCAACCTTAATTCTTGTACCTGAAAAATGTCCCCACTACCTGGGTGAGTAACATAAGGCTACTCCTAGGAAATGAGCATGCATCAACCTAACGTTTTACAAAGTTATTACATTAACTTAAAACAATTCAAAAAGAGTTGTGCCACCTAACGTCTATGTCAAATGTGAGACTCAGGGAGCATCCTAAGCTACCTTAAAATATTTCTAGCATAAATTACATCATTCATGTAATTCAAACAACATAGAAGTATGCTATACAAAGCAACAAGATATAGATCTTCAAAGCCATTGACTTGAAATCTAAAATGCGAAAATAACTAAAGTGGGTCATTCCACCTAACGTTTATGTTCCAAATGAATCTATAGGATCATTTCTAAGTTGCATTTGAACAATATAGCATAGATGTAGTTAACAACATCAAAAACCTACAATGATTCATTAGAAATCATAATGCTTGAATGTACTTAGCAACATAAAAACCTGCAATGATTCATTAGAAATCATAATGCCTGAATGTACTTAACAACATTAAATCGCCAATAACCAAAACCACAAGTCACAATTAAACATTGGTTGCCAACTTGGAATTGAATGCAAAATCAAGTAGTGGAAGACTTGGAGATCAAATCTTGGATAAAGCCAAGACCTATGGTTATTCCGGGCATTAACCCGCTGGCAATACCACCCTAAGTGCGCACTATAAATGGGGAAAACTCATACCTCCCGCACTAGAGCCAAACTTTAGCTATGTCTCTATAACAATGTCCCAAGTGACTCCAAAATAAATAAGTTAACAACTTATATACGAAATATATATAAAGCATGAAACTACATTCCATGCACAAGTAGGTTGTAACCACATAGCTCATGCTCTAAATCCACAACTACTATAGGATGACAAATGTCGAATCTTCAGAGCGCGATTCGTTACGTGCTATGATAACATCACATGTCGAATATTCAGTGTGTCATTCGTTACACGCTATAACAATATAATTCGATATTGAAAACATAAACTGAATAATCTAATACAAGTCTAAAATCATGCTTTAAACATACTACCAATGTCAAACTCATGATTAATCAATAATGCAATAAAAATAGAAATTAATTAAGTAAACTAATTAATTTCTCTAAGTTTCAATTGTCAATCAAATAATCCCTAATTAAGCCACGTTAAACAACATAGCATGGTCATTACATATACCAAATCAAAAACTTAATTAAGCCATTTGAACAATCAAATGGAATTTAATTAAATAAAGATAAGCAAATCCCTAAATTATAAAACAACATCAAATGGTCCCAAAGTAACACACGCTAGTATACAAGTCCTTGTCATCACAAATATCAAGTTAAAACACAATTAAGTCAATGGAATCTTTAAAATAGATTTTAATTAATCCTTTCAATTAAAATCTCTAGATTTTCATACTCATTCAAATGCTCTCAAATTAAAGTATGTTACAGAACATGCCAAGACTTAATTTAAAAGCATATCACAAGTGAATTTTATACAAGTTACATCCATGAGAATTAAACTTTCACAAAAGATAATTATTAAATAAAAAGTGCAATTCTTATTCAAATAATTCCAATTTAATATATGTTAACAAACATATCAAAGTATAATTTATCATCATGCCACAATTCAATTTTAAGCTATATACATTCTTGTAAATTTAATCTTATACAAAGAATTAAATATTACTAATTTTTAGATTTGATACAAGGCATGCAAATAAGTTGTATAATCATGAAAACACTCAATACAACACATACATAATCCTAAAACATCCCCTACCTCAATTTGAGATGTAAATTTCAAAAGCCACCAAAATGAAACGGCTCCGAATCCGATAATACTTTGGGGTTTTGTCGAGGACAACGCCGTGAACATTAAACTCCAAAGATGGCATACCAAAATCCTAACTTGACCTCAAATCCGAACTCAAAAAATGGCCAAAAACAGATTCTAATAAGGGGGAAAGATACACGTAGTCAAGACAAACACAAAACGTGAAGGCACTATGACTTTTTAACAAAGGGAAAGAGGTTTAATTCAGAGAAGAAAGGTAGCAGCCCCCCTTGGGCTGCCATGGCAACTTCTGGTTATGCATGAAGAGAGGGGAAGATGACTTTTTAATTTTATAACCCTCTATTTATAAGCAAACCCTAAAAGTGCCCCGAAAGGAACCCACTGGGTCTGGAAAAGTGGAATTTAAGCAGAGGCACTCAAATGGCAAAACTCCATGAACGAAAAAGAACCGAAATGAGAAAATATGAATAACAGAAGAAACGGCGTCAAAAACTGAGAGTACGCGACTCCATGAAAAGTGAAAATGAATCCCGTACGATGATCCAGGCTCAAAATAAGGCATTTAGCAATAACTTTCATTAATTACACAATGGCCCCACCAAAAAGTGAAAACTGCACTAATAGCCAGAATGAAAATTTCTTCCAAAAATATTTTCTTAAAAACCCCTAAAATAAAATATCTTCAAAAGATATTTACGAAAAATACCCTAAGAAAATAAAAAGATTCTACAAAAGTAAAGATACATATTTCGTAGAAACCACTTAGAATGAAGATACATGAAGTCAAAAACCAACTGCGAATATAAAAAGTGAGGTTATGCCGACAAAGTGACAAACGGGGAAAAGACAAAATAGGGAAATGGACGAAAAGTGAATAGTGTCAAAAAATTAAAAATTTGGAATTGAATCGGTCCTTAAAGGAAGTTGTCAATTTAAGGGAAAGAGTCTCTGAAACCATTTTCGAGCACTCGAGACGACACTAAGTGACGAGAAACCAAACACAGAATAGAAAAGACAACGGAAAAAATTTATCCATAAAATTTGAGGAAAAAAAAAAAGGAAGAAAATGACCAGGTTATTACAACCTACCCTCCTTAAAGGGATTTCGTCCCCAAAATTAGGAACAGACAAAAGAGAACTGAACAAGATCAAAGCAAGATCAAACCAAAGAACAAACCATAAGGTGTTACAGGTCAACTCCAAAAGCCTGAAGGTCATCCGAAGGGACACAAAAATCAAGAACTGAGTGACACTTCCCAAACAAATCGGCATATCAACTCAAAGTCAATCACCGAGAGAATCCCCAAGACAACGACAAGTCAAATCATAACAGATGGCTAAGAATGATATGGCAGTACGAACAGTAACCAAAACCCACCCATACTTACTCGTTAGTAAGGTAGTATGACAGTATAAGGCACTAGTTCAAAATATGCCCTCAATAGATCAACTCAAAAAGAAACTTTTCAATACAATTGACATCAATGTAAAAAATGATCATTACCAAAAACACTATAGGAACCAAGCATCCACAAGAGTTGGGGTAGCTAATCCCAAAACTCTAGCAACAATGTCATTGTTGCCGTTACACTTAAGGCTTTAAATCCCTAACGCTAGCGTAACTAACGACCCCTACATCAAAAAATGCAACAACAACACCAATCACGAATCCACAGCCTAACAAGTCTATGCCCTCAAGCCAATGGATCGAACCCTCAAAACTGAAAACCTAAGCACAAATCTGAAGTAGACCTACCGTAAGGCAACATACAAAAGATAAAACGCTGGGCCAAAATCCTTATCATGGGCAACTAAAACCTCAAAACACAAGTTTACTACGTAACTCGCTCATGACAATCCCGACATCCAAGGTCACAAAACCCCAACATAAGTGTAGGAAAGATGAAACAGTATAACCCAAATAATCACATAATATATGCTCGTAAAATTTAACTGACATAAATTGTGATAGCCTGGATTCTAGAGCCACAGGTGATCAAGTCTGAGCACAGATCCGATGGATACCAGATAATTAATATGTAAACAAGCAGATTACTAAAGAATTAAAATATAAAATAATAAGCTGAAAAGAATTCTAAATGTAAAAATCCTCCATTATAAAAGTTTTGTAAACTTTAAAATTTCAAATCCGTACAACTCGGGAATCCATCTAGTGGACCCCTAATAATCCCAAACGATAAATAAATTTACAGAATCAAAATCCAAAACTAAAATAAGAAATAAAATCTTATGTAGTTGGAAGAGTGAGTGTCTGTATCTTCATTATCACGATTAAGCACTAAGCCTGATATTAACGAACACCTGAAAAATAAGAGTGGGTCAGGCCCACATGCAAGTTCCATCCTACTACAATCCATACATAAGCCCGATACGTAGATATATCCTAAATAGCTGAGCAATATCTAAAATAGTCCATATAGATATAGATACACACTATAGGATGCTTACTAACCTATAGTCATCACACCTGAGTAGAAGCTAACACGCAAAACGCACGTAGCGTAGTCATGCACACCTAGACCTACCAGGGAACGTCATTAGGTCCAGTTATCCATCTAAGGAAATATACGCACCCTAACTGTGATCAAGAGACTTAAGCTCATATCACGGTATCGTAATGATATATATATAAATCTTTCTTAATATAGAAAAGTAAAGCAAACATCCGTTATGTCATTCAACTGTTTTAATTGACAGGACATACATTCATCTAGGATTTAACTGTTTTGGTTAATCCATTCTGTATGTATGAACAGGTAGGATTTAGCATTTTGATCTAATCCATCCCTAATATGCCACCGTCCCATACCGGTGCATATAATGTATATGATCCATAAATGATGCACACTCAAATGAACATTAAGTACATCCAGAAACCAATATAATAGAAATAAAATATAGATAAGATCCTATCATGCATCCAGTATATGATTATAATCATAGAACCGCCGTTTAAATTGCTAAGTAGTAATAAACAATTCAAACTATCCATATCCGCATAATTGATAGAACAGAAATTAAAATAGTTCATCAATTAACATCCATAGCATGATATAATGATTATCAGAATTATAACCTGAGCACATTATACTAGAATTCCCAAACAATTCTTTTATACTAGTTCATTTAAATTACTAAAACAAAGATTAGTAATTAAATTCTCCT
Source organism: Cornus florida (assembly GCF_030987335.1). Taxonomy (NCBI): domain Eukaryota; kingdom Viridiplantae; phylum Streptophyta; class Magnoliopsida; order Cornales; family Cornaceae; genus Cornus; species Cornus florida. The sequence goes on from NW_026775577.1 coordinate 73,519,055, forward strand.
CAATCCTTGACGGCATGTAAATTAATATTTAAATCACATGACGTCCATTTAATCCCCAATCTTAAAACTTGTGCATAGTATAATGACACTCAGAATTCTAAACTATACAGTATATGAAACCCAACGGTATTTTATACTATCCATTTATACTGGTTAAAACAAAACCAGCAAGTAAAACCTCTTCAACTATTGACAGCATGTAAATAACATCTAAAATTACATGACGTCCATAACGGCAACCCAAGCAACACTCCTGGGACTTATATATATGATATATATGATTGATATAAATTCCTAAAAATACCTTTTATATCAGTTCATTTAATTTGCTAAAACAACTAGCAACTCAGTCTTCCTTCCTTCTGGACAGCATGCACATTAATACTTTATAATTCATGATGTCTTTTACCACTGCCTAAACCAACATCCCTGGGTCTTGAATAGGTTCAAAACATCTTTTAGAAACCCCCCAGTTTAATTTCAGAAGTTCCTTTCAGCCCCTGAAATCACAAAAATAGCAAAAAACACCCCGTAGGGGTGTTTCAACAAGAGAGCCGGCTCCCCCACCATGGGAGCAGGCTCTTAAGCTCCCAGAGCTGACTCTCCCTCATGGAGAGCCGACTCGCTCATCTAGGGAGCCAGCTCCCTCACTTAGAGAGCCGGCTCTCTCCTTGAGAGCTTAGTTTCTCCGCCTCTGGTCTTCTTTTTCACTTCTGGCGAAGTTCCAGTTCTCTGTTCTAATTTTTTTGTTAAATTCTAGGGTTCAATTGAAGTCTTAACAGTCCTAGAAACTTCTCAAATACCATTATAAATTGATTGACAAAAATTAAAACAGAATAGCAGCAGTTTATGCAAGAAAACAATTACAGTTACACAAAATGTAAAAACAGTTTGCAGCTTGATTCTTTATGCATAAACATCTATTTTAAAGTTTAATTAACTTCCTGGAGACCATATAGAATGCACAAAACACAGGTTTATAGGAAGGAAATAGAATGAAACTTGCCTTTAGGTTTTGGTTTGAAACCTTTCAACGTCGTCTCTAAATTCTCCGATGACGGCCGACTATCGGTAAACCTCCTACTGCTTAGTTTCAATCACACAAGCCATCCATTCCTTCCTCCTTGGTATACCTTCAGTCCATAGCTGAAAGCCTAACTAGTTCTCTCAGTTTCCCTCTGTGTTTTTCCCCTCAAACCCTCTCTGTTTCTCTCTACTTCTAGTTACGGGAAAAGGGTCTAAAACCCTTGCAAACCCAAAGCTTATATATATATAGGCTTTTATAAACCCTAACCCTAATTCCAACCTCCTATAAGTCGGCGACCATAAGTTATATAAACATAAAACCCTACGACATATACAAATTATAAGCTACCAACAATTACACGTCAATTAAATCAACAATAATCAAATATATAAATTAACCAACAATTAAATTAAAACCACTACAATTAAACAATTAATTTTAAAATAATTAAAATTAATCAATTAAGTAAATAATAAAATAAATAAATAATTACAATTAATCACATCACCAGATAAACACATTTAAATACATATAAACCAACTCATCAATTTAATCAATCAAAATGCACATATATAACTAATTAAATTCCAGTTATATCCTTTTGAGAATTAGGGGTATTACATAAATCAAATAATATCATAGTACTAAGCACAGTACACATAAGGTAAACTAAATAAACCACCTATCACATAGAAGTTAAACAAATAGCAGCGCGCTATACACCACCAATGGCACAAACATGGTAAGTAGATACAGTATAAGCAACGTATTATATACATCCGCACACGGACTACCACATAGTCATAAATCTTAAACATGTTTCTAAGGTATGCCCGAAAATAATGGAGCTCATAAATATGTAAAAGTGATCATACAAATGGCAAGTTCGTAAAATCAAAAGAAATGAATGGAATGTCTCTCAAAAGACACCACGCAGAAATACAACACAAAACCTAGATGAGTCCAATCTCTCATTACGAGGAAAGGAACCATCCCCCAAACCAAGATGCTAACGACCTCTATAGGAACTCTACAGGATTCTACCAGAATCCTAACGCAATACCCTAAGCTTCTAAGGACCAGGGAAAGCAATTAATTGTGCTAGTGCAATTAATTACATGAAACCACTCACATCCCAACCATTGCATGTAAGAGCTAACCAAGGCAACACAAAAAGGATTCAAGATCAACACACCTATCCAAATCCCGAAACCATCGCCCTAAGAAGGCAAGACACGAGAACCTCGCCCTGAGGCTCACAAAGTAACTTCCTAACTCCTAGGGGAAGGATTCGAATCAGTCATGACTCATCTAAGATCAAAAATGGAAGCAAACGAAAAAAACTCACTACAAAATCCCCAAAATGCCTCTAGATCAGAACTGGACAAGAGGGCAAAATGCTGTTACAGTGACTGTCCACATCTGAGATCAAAAACAGGCTACCAAACGAATTTTTCTGGAAAAAAACAAAAAAGAAACCCCTCTCGAAATCAAATTTTCTACCCGGCAATGTGAAGAAAATGAAAAAAAAAAACTCACTATAAAATGGCCAAAATGCCCCTCCAAGAAATCAAATCAACAGGGCTAAAAAGCTGCTACAATGCAAAACTAAAAGCTGAACTTCACGAGGGATTTTCGGTACCAAGACGACATTTTCTGGGAAAACACGAAGAAGAAACCCCCCCTAAAATCACATTTTCTAAGTGACCATGTGAAGATAGGAATTCATTTCTCCAAGGAAAACCGCAAAATGCCCAAAAATCAGATTATGCAAAATGTAAAATGAGTCCATAGGAGGCTCAAATCACCAAGGATGAGGTTTTCCTTGAAAACGATCATGAATGAAAATGTAACACACCCATTAAGATGTGCTACAATGGTCCATGGCTTAAAAATATCGCCGATACAAAATTTGACCCCCCCATGGCCAAAAAGGCAAAAATGAACTAGAAATGGGAAATTTGAAAATTAAAATTAACAAATGATTTCAAATTACCGTTTGGCCCTTGGCCACACTTCATGGATATTAAATAGGTCCTAATGAATGTGCTCATGCACACTTTGCATCACCCAATTTGGAAATGAACCCTTAAATGCTCGAATTTTACTATTTTAGCTCAAAATGCAAAGTATGAAACTGAAATGCAAAAATGAAAACAACTTGGTGATTGGGCCTTGGCCACACCTCATATATATTAAATGAATTCTAGATAATGAATTTCATACCCGATGCACACTCCGGTGCAAAATGTCATGCTAAAACCGTAATTTCTCATATATTCTCATTAAAGGTAAGATTTCAACATTTATGAATATACATGAATTTCAAATACGGTTTGGCCCTTGGCCTCATATCATATACATAAAATGAGAATCAAAAAGTGTGCTTCGGCACACATTACAAGTTTAAAATCAAATATACACATTTGACAAATAGGGCGACAAATGGCTTTTTAAGCCAATCTTTACAAAAATGGAACCTTCAAGTCCACAAATCATCCAAGCATAACAAGAATTTCAACCTTGATTCCTGTGACGGCCCAAGTTTTGTAAACCAGGTGCGTCAGTGATGACCAAAAGATGACCCGATAACAGATCTGAAATGCGGAAGGGAAAGGTGAAACAACGGTCTCTAGAGATAGAACACGTCTCTAAGACACCAATGTGACCTTTAATGAGGTCATGGAACATAAAGGAAAACAAATGCGAAAGTGTCGTTTCAAAAATGGACAAAAAGGAACCTAGGGGCAAAATGGTTATTTTGCAAAAAAAAAAAAAAAATGGATTCAAGTGCTATCGAGCACACCACTGGGAAGAAAATGAAAAACTAATCATGATGGACACAAGAATTTCATTATTCGGATTCTGGACGAAGGAGAAACGACAAAACAAAGAAAAACGAGCAATAAAGCTAAAAGGGTAAACTGGTAAATATCCAAAAATATCTGGGTGCAACCGAGTACACCGTTGGATAGACAATGAAAAATTAATCAATTTTAAAAAAAATCACTTGCTTTGGAGTCCGGATGAGGGAGAAAGGTCAAAAACAAAATCGACGTCGCGGCGGCTCGACGAAGGCCGTGACAGCTACAGTGCCGTCAACCCACTATAGCTGCAACTGAGAGTAAAAACGGGTATCTAAACGGACTTTTCTGGAAAAACTTAAAGAAGAAACCCCCCCCCTAAAATCAAGTTTCCTACCCCATTGGAGGATGGAAATAAAAAAATGCATTCTAAAATGCCCAGAATGCCCCCAAGAAAAATCAGGTCAAGAGAAAAAAAATAATCCGAGCTACTGCCCAAGTTTTGGAAATAGGGCTTCAGAAGGTTTTTAAATTGCCTAAATTGAAAATGCAATCTTAAAATACACCCACAAGACCTTTGGAAGTTTTGGATCAGTCATGACGATTTTCAAAAAAAAGTCGATGAATAGTACCAACTACATTTGTACTAAAAATTTGCAAAGCCTGGCAGCAAGGATTTTTCGGAAAAATATTGATTTTTGAGGGCCAAGATGATGTTTTCTGGAAAAACACAAAGAAGAAACCCCCCTCAAAATTGAGTTTTCTACATGACTCTAAAGGAAAAATTAAAAAAATGCATTGTAAAATACCCGAAATGCCCTTGAAACAGAATAGGGTAAAACTCCCTAAAAATGCTACTTAGAATTTTTGTTTCATCAAGGAAGGTATTGTTTGCCAAAGAGTATGCAAGTGCATGAAATATGATAAAATAGATGCACCAACATGGCCTAAAGCCTCTTTACATTCCATTAACAAGTTTTAGCTTACAAAGCCTCTATTTCTCACAAATAAGCTACAATGGCAATACTTGAGTTTTAAGGAGAACATGCTTGTAGTCTTTCATGTTAATGGCTCTTGGCCTCATCTCATACATGTCAAATAAATTGTAAAGAGTGTACTTATGTACACATTACATTAATGGAATCAAATATACACATTTTGACATATAAAGCTATAAAGGCATTTCAAGCCAATCTTCACAAAATGGAAATCTTAAAGTCCATAAGTCAGCCAAGTATAATGGGAGTCTCAACTTTAATTCTTGTACCTGAAATATGCCCCAGTATCGTAGGAGTGAGTAACATAAAGCTACTCGTAGGAAATGAGCATGCATCGACCTAGCATTTTACAATTATATCACCTTATGGTGAAACATGTTAAAGGGGCTCATACCACCTAACGTCTATATCAAGTGAGACTCGGGGAGCATCCTAAGCTACCCATGCAAGTTAAAGCGAACAACGGCATCCAAGTATACATGCTCAAGTACACTAAACCATATTAAAACATGATACACGACATACAAGCATACATTTTCAATTATACTAACCATGTTAAGACAAGTCACACAATGTCTAAGCATATTACCCAAGTATACATTTTATATGAAAATCTCATAAATCAAGTATACGACCATAAGTATATTAAACTCAACAAAATGCACATAAGACAAGTATATATGTCACAAGTATACTAAATGAAAGTCAAACTCACTGAGCAAGTATACAAGTTCAAGTATACTAAATAGTATTCAATTGTCCCAAACAAGCATCAATTCTCAAGCTACAAGTAATCCATGATTAACAACTTGAAATTTAATGCAAAAACAACAAATAGTGGAAAGACTAGGACATGCGGTCGCTAGACCAAACAAGTATTTTCGGGTAATTACGACCCACAAGGTACTACCTAGTGCGCATTTATGACTTAGAAGACACTTGTCTCCGTACTAGAGCCAAACTCTAGTCATCACATAATATATGTCCTCACAAGCTTTCAAAAACCAATAAGTTCAAAACTAATACAAAATCAAATGCAAGTTACCACATTGCATGCACAAGTAAGGTTGATTCCACACAAACCATGTCCTAGAATTCAAGTCTAAATAGCATATGACATGTCAAGTCCTCAATATGCAATTTATACACAAAGCAAAAATATTTTACAATAATTGAGTCACATTACCATCCTAAGCCACAAGTACTAAATAAGCTTCAATTTAGTAACTAGTTTCCAAGGTAAACAATTGTAATATTCTATATAAGCTATATACCTACACAAGATACATTTAAACAAGCTTTACTAATCAATGATATTCTATATCATGTTAAGTCAAAATACCATTTTAAGAGGCCACAAGTACTAAATATACTTCAAATTAGTAGCATGCTCACAAGGTAATTAGAATACTACATTTTAAGAAATTTTCAACCTAATCATGGAAAGTCTCTAGATTTCAAATCTATCCCAAACAACCTCAAATTAATCTATGTTAAACAACATAGCGTGTTCAATACATATATCAAATCAAAAGAGCAAAATAAGCAAGACATCATCATGTAGATTTTAATTAATTCAATTTTAATTAAATCTCTAGATTTTAAAAGTTGTTCAAATGATCCTAAATTAATATATAACAAGCACCAAATCATGGTCATACTATATCTCTAGTCTAAAATGGAATACAAGTGAAATACAATTTACTAGAATTTAAATCAAATTAAATCCATTAAATCTCTAGATTTGAAAACTCATCTAAATCATCCCAAGTCAATATATATCAAAGATCAACTCATGGCCATGCCATTTAACAAGTTTAAAATGAGTTACATGCAAGTTATGATAAATAATAATTTCTCAAATTAGCAAAAGACATGCATACAACTCATATAAGCATCAATAGTATGCAAGAAACAAAATATAACCCTAAAACATCCCCTACCTCACAAGAGGATTGTTCCTCATGAATCCAAGGCAAATCAACACAAAATGGCAAACCCTTCAAGGGTTATGAAGAGGAAAATGAGAAAAAACTTTTGTCTCCCAAGGTTAATGATCTAAGGCGAGTGGAAGACCCTCAAAAATCAAGGTCAAGGCTTAAGGCTTCAAGATCCATCCATGGAGGCTAGGGTTTTTGGTGAGAGAGGAAATGAAAACAATGAATGAAGTGTGAGTGGAGGAAATAGAAATCCTTCACTCACTATGTGATCTTACACCATGGTCAACACACACATCTATGGTCAATTGCACAAAAACTCTCCTTTAAAACCATAATCCCAAAGTGGCCCAAAGATATTTGCAAGACTAAATTGTGGCCCTACACTTGTCACCAATCCATGGCTCTTTCCTAGGCTTTATCCCACACCTACACTTGTCAACCATCCAAGCCAACAAGTGCACCAATCCTAGGCCAACAAGTGGGTGAATCCTCACCCTCCAAATGTCATCATCCAATGCATCAAAGTGTTTCCACACAAATGTCAACAAGTGGACCAATAAGAGTGTGACACTTATCACACTTTTTAAAAATTGCAAAAAGGTCCTTTTTGAAAATATCTTCCAAGTTTAATTGCAAAATGGTCCCCAAGATGAAAAATATTTACTTTATTTAATTACACTAAAACCCCACAAGTTAAGGATAATTACACTAAAGTATGCATTAATGTCCCTTTATGAAAGAAGTAAGCAATTAACGTGCTTTTCTAGAAAAGTAAAAATACCACTATCATGGAAATCAAATATTATGAATGCATGCAAAACTGGAATCAAATCCGAGCACAAAAAGTGAGGTTATGCCAGGAAAAAGGATAAAGGAGAAAAAGACAAAATGTGAATAGTGTTCGGAAAAAATAAAATATGGAAATGACACAATCCCTAAAGGAGGTTGTCAATCCAAGGAAAAGAGTCTCGGAAATCATTCTAGAGCACTCGAGACGACATCAAGTGATGAAAAACCGAACACAAAAAGGAAAAGACAACGGAAAAAAAATATCCGTAAAAATCTGAGAAAAAGAAAAGGAAGAAAAATGACCGGGTCATTACAAATCCTGTACCTAAAAATTGTTCCCACTACTTGGCTGAGTAACATAAAGCTACTCGTAGAAAATGAGCATGCATCGACCTAACGTTTTACAAAGTTATTACATTAACTTAAAATAAATCAAAAAGGATCATGCCACCTAACGTCTAAGTCAAAGGTGAGACTCGGGGAGCATCCTAAGCTACCTTAAAACATTTCTAGCATAAGTCAAATCAGTTATGCAATTCAAACAACATAGAAGCATGTTATACAAAGTAACAAGATATCGAACTTTAAAGCCATTGACTTGAAATCTAAAATGCGAAAGCAACTAAAGTGGGTCATGTTACCTAACGTCTATGTTCCAAATGAATCTATAGGATCATTCATAAGTTGCATTTAAACAATATAGCATAGATGTACTTAACAACATCAAAAACCTGCAATGATTCATTACAAATCATAATGCCTGAATGTACTTAACAACATCGAAACCTGCAATGATTCATTAGAAATCATAATGCCTTAATGTACTTAACAACATCAAAACCAGCAATGATTCATTAGAAATCATAATGTCTGAATGTACTTAACAACATTAAATCGCCAAACACCAAAACCACAAGTCACAGTTAAACATTGGTCGCCAACTTGAAATTGAATGCGAAATCAAGTAGTGGAAGACTTGGAGATCAAATCCTAGATAAATCCAAAACCTATGGTTATTCCGGGCATTAACCCGCCACGGCCAAAAAGGCAAAACCTATGGCTTAAAAATATCGCCTATACAAAATTCAACCCCCCACGGCCAAAAAGGCAAAAATGAACTAGAAATAGGAAATTTGAAAACTAAAATTAACAAATGATTTCAAATTACCGTTTGGACCTTGGCCACACTTCATGCATATTAAATAGGTCCTAATAAATGTGCTCGTGCACACTTTGCATCACCCGATTTGGAAATGAACCATTAAATGCTCGAATTTACTATTTTAGCTCAAAATGCAAAGTATGAAACTAAAATGTAAAAATGAAAACAAAATGGTGATTGGCCCTTGGCCATACCTCATACATATTAAATGAATTCTAGATAATGAATTTCATACCTGAGGCACACTCCGGTGTGAAATGGCCATGCTAAAACCCTAATTTCTCATATATTCTCATTAAAGGCAAAATTTCAACATTTATGAATATACATGAATTTCAACTATAGTTTGGCCCTTGACCTCATATCATATACATAAAATGAGAATTAAAAAGTGTGCTTAGGCACATATTACAAGTTTAGAATCAAATATACATTTTGACACATAAGGCTACAAAGACCTTTACAAGAATGGAACCTTCAAGTCCACAAATCATCCAAGCATAACGAAAACCTCAACCTTAATTCTTGTACCTGAAAAATGTCCCCACTACCTGGGTGAGTAACATAAGGCTACTCGTAGGAAATGAGCATGCATCAACCTAACGTTTTACAAAGTTATTACATTAACTTAAAACAATTCAAAAAGAGTTGTGCCACCTAACGTCTATGTCAAATGTGAGACTCAGGGAGCATCCTAAGCTACCTTAAAATATTTCTAGCATAAATTACATCATTCATGTAATTCAAACAACATAGAAGTATGCTATACAAAGCAACAAGATATAGATCTTCAAAGCCATTGACTTGAAATCTAAAATGCGAAAATAACTAAAGTGGGTCATGCCACCTAACGTTTATGTTCCAAATGAATCTATAGGATCATTTCTAAGTTGCATTTGAACAATATAGCATAGATGTAGTTAACAACATCAAAAACCTACAATGATTCATTAGAAATCATAATGCTTGAATGTACTTAGCAACATAAAAACTTGCAATGATTCATTAGAAATCATAATGCCTGAATGTACTTAACAACATTAAATCGCCAATAACCAAAACCACAAGTCACAATTAAACATTGGTTGCCAACTTGGAATTGAATGCAAAATCAAGTAGTGGAAGACTTGGAGATCAAATCTTGGATAAAGCCAAGACCTATGGTTATTCCGGGCATTAACCCGCTGGCAATACCACCCTAAGTGCGCACTATAAATGGGGAAAACTCATACCTCCCGCACTAGAGCCAAACTTTAGCTATGTCTCTATAACAATGTCCCAAGTGACTCCAAAATAAATAAGTTAACAACTTATATACGAAATATATATAAAGCACGAAACTACATTCCATGCACAAGTAGGTTGTAACCACATAGCTCATGCTCTAAATCCACAACTACTATAGGATGACAAATGTCGAATCTTCAGAGCGCGATTCGTTACGTGCTATGATAACATCACATGTCGAATATTCAGTGTGTCATTCGTTACACGCTATAACAATATAATTCGATATTGAAAACATAAACTGAATAATCTAATACAAGTCTAAAATCATGCTTTAAACATACTACCAATGTCAAACTCATGATTAATCAATAATGCAATAAAAATAGAAATTAATTAAGTAAACTAATTAATTTCTCTAAGTTTCAATTGTCAATCAAATAATCCCTAATTAAGCCACGTTAAACAACATAGCATGGTCATTACATATACCAAATCAAAAACTTAATTAAGCCATTTGAACAATCAAATGGAATTTAATTAAATAAAGATAAGCAAATCCCTAAATTATAAAACAACATCAAATGGTCCCAAAGTAACACACGCTAGTATACAAGTCCTTGTCATCACAAATATCAAGTTAAAACACAATTAAGTCAATGGAATCTTTAAAATAGATTTTAATTAATCCTTTCAATTAAAATCTCTAGATTTTCATACTCATGCAAATGCTCTCAAATTAAAGTATGTTACAGAACATGCCAAGACTTAATTTAAAAGCATATCACAAGTGAATTTTATACAAGTTACATCCATGAGAATTAAACTTTCACAAAAGATAATTATTAAATAAAAAGTGCAATTCTTATTCAAATAATTCCAATTTAATATATGTTAATTCTAAGCTATATATATCCTTGTAAACTCCAAAGAGGACATACCAAAATCCAAACTTGACCTCAAACCCGAACTCAAAAAATGGCCAAAAAACGGATTCTAATAAAGGGGAAAGATGTATGTAGTCAAGACAAATACAAAACGCGAAGGCACTATGACTTTTTAACAAAGGGAAGGAGGTTTAATTGAGAGAAGAAGGGTGGTAGCCCCCCTTGGGCTGCCATGGTAGATTTTGGTCATGCATGAAGAGAGGGGAAGATGACTTTTAAATTTTATAACCACCTATTTATAGGAAAACACTAAAAGTGCCCCGAAAGGGCCCCGCCTGGTCTGTAAAAGTGAAATTTGAGAAGCCATGATCAAATGGCAAAACTCCATGAACGGAAAATAGCCCAAATGAGAAAATATGAACAATAGAAGAAACGACGTCGAAAATTGAGTCCCGAGCAAAGAGATATGCCCCGAACAAATTTGGCGGCAACTAGGGCAGAAACCCTGAAACTAGAGAAAAAAAGACCAGAAGGGAATTCTAAGAGTACGTGACTCGATGAAAAGTGAAAATGAATCTCGTACGAGGATCCAAGCTCAAAATAAGGTATTTAGCAATAACTTTCATTAATTGCACAATGGCCCCTCCAAAAAGTAAAAACTGCACTAATGGCCCAAAATGAAAATAGCTTCCCAAAATATTTTCTTCAAAACCCCTGAAATAAAATATCTGCAAAAGATATTTACAAAAAAAACCCCAAGAAAAAAAAAAAGATTCTGCAAAAGTAAAGATACGTATTTCGTGGAAACCACTTAGAATGAAGATACGTAAAGTCAAAAACCAACTCCGAACATAAAAAGTGAGGTTATGCCAACAAAGTGACAAATGGGGAAAAGACAAAATAGGGAAAAGGATGAAAAGTGAATAGGGTCGACAAATAAAAAATGTGGAAATGACTCAGTCCTTAAAGGAAGTTGTCAATCCAAGGGAAAAAGTCTCAGAAACCATTTCCGAGCACTCGAGACGACACTAAGTGATGAGAAACCAAACACATAATAGAAAAGATAACGGAAAAAATTTATCCGTAAAATTTGAGGAAAAAGGAAAGGAAGAAAATGACCGGGTCATTACAACCTACCTTCCTTAAAGGGATTTTGTCCCAGAAATCAGGAACAAACAAAAGAAAACCGAATAAGATCAAAGCAAGATCAAACCAAAGGACAACTCTAAAAGCCTGAAGCTCATCCGAAAGGACACAAAAATCAAGAACTAAGTGACACTTCCCAAACGAATCGGTATATCAACTCAAAGTCAATCACCGAGAGAATCCCTAAGATAACGACAAGTCAAATCATGACAGATGGCTAAGAATGATATGGCAGTATGAACAATGACTAAAACCCGCCCACACTTACTCGTCAGTAAGGTAGCATGACAGTATAAGGCACTAGTTTATAATATGCCCTCAACAGATCAACTCATAAAGAAACTTTTTGATACAATTGACATCAATGTAGAAAATGATCATTACCAAAAGCACTATGGGAACCAGGCATCCGTAAGAGTTGGGGTAGCTAATCCCAAAACTCTAACAACAATGTCATTGGCGCCGTTACACTTAAGGCCTTAAATCCCTAATGCTAGTGTAACTAACGACCCCAAATAAAAAAATGCAACAATAACACCAATCACGAATCTACAGCCTGACAAGTCTGTGCCCTCAAGCTAATGGATCAAACCCACAAAACTAAAAACCTAAGCACAAAGCTGAAGTAGACTTACCGTAAGGTTACATACAGAAGATAAAACGCTAGGTCAAAATCCGTATCATAGGCAACTAAAACCTCAAAACACAAATCTACTACGTAGCTTACTCATGACAATCCTGACATCCAAGGTTACAAAACCCCAACATAAGTGCAGGAAAGATGAAACAGTATAACCCAAATACTCATATAGTATATGCTCGCAAAATTTAAATGACATAAATTGTGATACCCCTCGATTCTAGAGCCACGGGTAATCAAGTCCGAGCACAGATTCGAGGGATACCAGACAATTAATATGTAAACAAACAGATTCCAAAAGAATTAAAAGAAAATAAAATAATAAGCTGAATAGAATTCTAAATGTAAAAGTCCTCCATTATAAAAGTTTAGTAAACTTTAAAACTTCAAATCCGTGCAACTCGGAAATCCATCTAGTGGACCCCTAATAATTCCAAACGATAAATAAATTTACAGAATTAAAATCCAAAACTAAAATAAAAAATAAAATCCTATGTAGTCGGAAGAGTGAGTGTCTGTATCTGCATCATCACGATCAAGCACTAAGCTTGGTACTGACGAACACCTGAAAAATAAGAGTGGGTCAGGCCCATATGCAAGTTCCATCCTACTACAATCCATACATAAACCCGATACGCAGATACATCCAAGATAGCTCGGCAATATCTAAAATAGTCCATATAGATATAGATACACACTATAGGATGCTCACTAACCTATAGTCATCACACCTGATTAGAAGGTAACACGCAAAACGCATGTAGCGTAGTCATACACACCTAGACCTACCACGGAACTTCATTAGGTCCAGTTATCCATCCAAGGAAATATACGCACCCTAACCATGATCAATAGACTCAAGCTCATATCACGGTACCATAATGTTATATATTAAAATCTTTCCTAATACAGAAAAGTAAAGCAAACATCCATTATATCATTCAACTGTTTTAGTTGACAGGACATGCATCCATATAGGATTTAACTATTTTAGTTAATCCATTCCATATGTATGAACAGGTAGGATTTAACGTTTTGATCTAATCCATCACTAATATGTCACCATCCCATACCGGTGCATATAATGCATATGATCCATAAATGATGCACACTCAAATGAATATCAAGTACATCCAGAAACCAACATAATATAAATCAGATATAGATAAGATCCTATCATGCATCTAGTATATGATTATAATCGTAGAACCTCCGTTTAAATTGTAAGTAATAATAAACAATTCAAACTATTCATATCTGTATAATTGGCTGAACAGAAATTAAAACAGTTCATCAATTAACATCCATAAGATGGTATAATGATTATCAGAATTATAACCTGAGCACATTATACTAGAATTCCCAAACAATTCTTTTATACTAGTTCATTTAAATTACTAAAACAAAGATTAGTAATTACATAAGTCAAATAATATCATAGAACTAAGCACAGTACACATAAGGTAAACAAAATAAACCACCTATCACATAGAGGTTAAACAAATAGCGACGTGATATACACCACCAACGGCACAAACATGGTAAGTAGATACAGTATAAGCAACGTATCATAGACATCCACACACAGATTACCACATAGTCATAAATCCTAAACATGTTTATAAGGTATACCCGAAAATAATGGAGCTCATAAACATGTAAAAGTGATCATACAAATGGCAAGTTCGTAAAATCAAAAGAATGAATGGAATGCCTCTCAAAAGACACTACGCAAAAATGCAACACAAAACCTGGATGAGTCCAATCTCTCATTACGAGGAAATGAACCATCCCCCAAACCAAAAGGCCAATGAGCTCTATATGAACTCTACAGGATTCTACTAGAACCCTAATATAATGCCCTAAGTCTCCAAGGACCAAGGAGAGTAATTAATTACGCCAATGCAATTAATTACACGGAACCACTCACATCCCAACCGTTGCTCGTAAGAGCTAACCAAGGCAACACAAGAAGGATTCAAGATCAACACACCTATCAAAATCCCGAAACCATCGCCTTAAGTAGGCGAGAACCTCGCCCTAAGGCTCACAAAGCAACTTCCTAACTCCTAAGGGAAGGATTCAAATCAGTTTTGACTCATCGTCCCATGACGCTAGAAACAAAGATCTTAATGACATCAATGACGTCAAGACCACGACAAAGTCCTAAGAGATGACACCAACACCTCTAACACTACCATGACTACATCACGGAAAGACAAAAGAAAATGAGATGAAACGGTGTCTCCATGGCCTATGTTTCATCTCACCAGACGAAGACTGCAACTCTATGCTCACCTGAGCCTTAACAAGAAGACTCTCCATGAGTCAAGACTATGACGCTATATGCGTGAAAAGGAAATGAGATCTATAATAACACGAGTTATTATGATCGAATGCAACTCACATTATGAATGCACGAAACACGAAGCAAGACAGGGTATGCAACATACGGTCATGCTAAAGTAATCAGAGAAAGCTGTTTAAAAGGCTAAGCGCTTAAGCAAATAAACATACATGTCAAATAAGGATGCATTTAAACAAATAAGCATATAAGCATAAAGAAATGTCATAATACCAAAAATGTTATCAAGAAACACATAAACACATTACAATGACAAAACATGTTACCAAAGGCATATGAAAATATCAAAGTACATCAATAAAAACATGACATGCACCAAAAACCCGGTTGTCCAAGGTATTCAAACCTAGGAGCTCTAATACCACCCGTAACGGCCCTAGTTTTTCAAGCCAATGTGTCCTGTGATGAACCGAAGATTGACCTGATAACGAATCCGAATGCGAAAGCGAAAATAGAAAATAAGACTCTAAGAAGTCAAAGTGACCTTCCATGAGGTTGTGGAACTCAATGAGAACTGCTGTGGAAGCAAAAAATTGAAAATATGACAAATAAGCCCCCAGGGGCAAAATGGTAATTTTCTAAAATTAAGAACTCGTGTGCTATTGAGCACACCGCTGGGAAGACAACGAAAAATTAATCAAGATGGACTTAAGAATCGCATGATTCGGAGTTCGAACGAAGGAGAAATGGCATGACGAAGAAAAATGAGCACTTAAGGCAAAAAGGGTAAATTGGTAATTATTCACGAAGATCTAGGTGCAATCGAGCACACCATTGGGAAGACGGTGAAAAATTAGTCAAGTTCAAAAAAAAGTTCACTCGATTTGGAGTCCGGACAAGGGAGAAACGAAGGTTTGAAGTTGAGATGTCGCGGCGGCTTGACGAAGGCCATGACGCACCCGACGCCCATGCGCGAGCCCACCGGCGCCCCATGCGGTGCCCAATGACATGCACATGCTGACAGCTAGAAGAAAAAAAAAAAAAAAAAAAAAAAAAAAAAAAAAAAAAAAAAAAGAAAAAAAAAAAATTGAGTTTCCAAAACTGAGGCTTGAAAAGGAGGTCGAAAAGAGTTTTTCTGGAAAAACACGAAGAAAAAACCCGCCCTAAAATCAAGTTTCTACCCAACATCGTAGAAGGAAACGAAAAAACCTCACTAAAAAATCCCCAAAATGCCCCTGGATCAGAACTGGACAAGAGGGCAAAAAGCTGCTACTGTGACTGTTCACATCTGAGACCAGAAACGGGCTACCAAACGAATTTTTCTAGAAAATCACAAAGAAGAATCCCCCCCCCCCCACCCCCCAAAATCAAGTTTTCTACCCGACAACATGGAAGGAAATGAAAAAAAAGTCACTACAAAATCCCCAAAATGGATCAGAACTGGACAAGAGGGAAAAAAACTACTACAGTGACTGTCCACATCTGAGATAAAAAATGGGCTACAAACGAATTTTTCTAGAAAAACATGAAAAAGAAACCCCTCCCGAAATCAAATTTTCTACCCGGAATTTTTGGAGAATATAAAAAAAAAAACTCGCTATAAAATGGCCAAAATTCCCCTCTAAGAAATCAGATCAAGAAGGCTAAAAAGCTGCTAAAATGGAAAACTGAAAGCTGAACTTCACGAGGGATTTTCGGTACCAAGACGAGATTTTCTGGAAAAATACGAAGAAGAAACCACCCCTAAAATCACGTTTTCTAAGTGACTATGTGAATATCGGAATTCATTTCTCGAAGGAAAACCCCAAAATGCCCTAAAATCAGATTATGCAATAAAAATGTAAAATGAGTCCACAAGAGGCTCAAATCACCAAGGATGAGGTTTTCTTGAAAATGATCACATACGCAAATGTAACTTAACTATTAAAACGTGCTAGAATGGTCCACGGCTGAAAAAGATCGCCGATGCAAAATTCGACCCCCCCCCCCCCCCCCAACGGCCAAAAAGGCAAAAATGAACTAGAAATGGGAAATTTGAAAACTAAAATTAACAAATGATTTTAAATTACCATTTGGCCCTTGGCCACACTTCATGCATATTAAATAGGTCTTAATGAATGTGCTCGTGCACACTTTGCATCACCCGATTTGGAAATGAACCCTTAAATGCTCGAATTTTACTATTTTAGCTCCAAATGCAAAGTATGAAACTAAAATGCAAAAATGAAAACAAAATGGTGATTGGCCCTTGGTCACACAACATATATATTAAATGAATGCTAGATAATGAATTTCATACCCGATGCACACTCTGGTGCAAAAATGTCATGCTAAAACCCAAATTTCTCATATATTCTCATTAAAGGCAAGATTTCAACATTTATGAATATACATGAATTTCAAATATGGTTTAGCCCTTAGCCTCATATCATATACATAAAATGAGAATCAAAATGTGTGCTTAGGCACACATTACAAGTTTAGAATCAAATATACACATTTGACAAATAAGGCTATAAATGGCTTTTCAAGCCAACCTTTACAAGAATGGAACCTTCAAGTCCACAAATCATCCAAGCATAACGAGAATCTGAACCTTGATTCCTGTACTTAAAAAATGTCCCCACTATGTGGGTGAGTAACAGACAGCTACTCGTAGGAAATGAGCATGCATCGACCTAACATTTTATAAAGCTATTACATTAACTTAAAACAATTTAAAAGGGTCATGCCAACTAATATCTATGTCAAAGGTGAGACTTAGGGAGCATCCTAAGTTACCTTAAAACATTTCTAGCATAAATCACATCATTCATGCAATTCAAACATCATAGAAGCATTCTATACAAAGCAACAAAATATAGATCTTCAAAGCCATTGACTTGAAATCTAAAATGCGAAAACAACTAAAGTGGGTCATACCACCTAACGTCTATGTTCTAAATGAATCTATAGGATCATTCCTCAGTTGCATTTGAACAATATATGTAACGACCCGAATTTTATTCAACCTGGTGCATTAATGGTGACCTGAATGTAAATCAAATAATGAGTCAGACTATAGATGAAAAAGGTAAATCAATGGTCTCTAGAGATACTACATGTCTACATGACACAAATGTGACCCTCATTGAGGTCACGGAACCTAAAGAAAACAATTGCGGAAGCGACATTTTAAAAACGGACATAAATGAACCTAGGGGTAAAACGGTCTTTTCCAATATGAAAGTTGGTACTACCAACCACACCATTGGAAATACAACAAAAAAATAAATGAAATGGACTCAAGAATCACCTGATTCGGAGTCCGGACGGAAAGGATATGAATTTAGAACAAAGTGGCATCCTCCGTTTAAGAGACAGCATGACCCTATCCTACTAAAACTGATATAACTCTCACTACGGTTAGATTTTTTGAGTTTAATTAGTATCATTGGAAATCTGACTTCAAGATCTTGAGTTTAGGCTTAAGAATGACCCTTTGAAGTTGACCCAAGAATTCTATCCGAGATGCTGAAAGTAAACAATGCTTCAGGGAGGATCAGCCGGCTGAACCTCCATCATCAACCGACCGAAACTCAATGGTCATCCGGCTGAACCCCAATCATCAGCCAGCTGAAACTCTAATTTTCACAAAAATGGCTACTGGAATATTGCGAGACAATCATCAGCCGACTGATGATGGGCTTAGCAGCAGCAGAAAAAGCTGATGTAACCTACTATGAACCATGGGAAAGATGCTTGGCTTGGTTCTAAGGCTATACATGCTTCCTAAATGACTCAAACAAGTTTCAAAACATCTTTGAACCTTAAATGAACAACCATTACATGTTAAGTCAAAAGAAACTTTGAATGATGCCCAATGCATGAGTTTTTGCTTAAATTCTCATAAATCATCCATAAGTAGTTCAAAAGTTGGAATCAATGTATTTTCCAAGATATGAACATGCACACATGTGTAAAATGATGGTTTAGATGTGCTAGAATGACCTACGGTCTCATGACATGTCATATACAAAATATGGCCCTTCTATGCATTAAATTCCTTAAGTCCCATAAACAATTATGAAAGTAAAATAGCGTACATGGCATATAAGTGTCTTTGGCCCTTGGCCTCATTACAATACACATCTAAAAAGTAACAAAAGGTGCACTTAAATGCACATTACATAGCTTAGACAACAAATACAAGTTTTTATACAATACACCAAAAAGATCATGATATGCTAACAATTGCATATTCAATGTCACCAAAAATACTTCAAGATTTCTAACAAGTCTAAGAATGTTGTGCATCCCACACTAAAGCTTCTTTACCTGCAAAACACCCAGTAACTTCGAGGTGAATAAACAAGTTTATTTGTAGGGAATGAGCATGCATATGATTAACTTATTACAAATTTGCAATTTAATAGTGTTTAGTCCATGCTATTAAATTGATATTGAGACTTTTAACATAGCACATTGAAATGCAATATCACAAGATTATCAAGTTTAGGGATTAAGGAGTGAAATCAAACTAAGGTGGATACTTGGATATTGCCCGGACTAAAACCGTACTCTTGAGATCACTTTAGGGCTATTAACCCATGGGTACCTTTCCCCTAGTGCGCACTATAGTTTAGGGAGTTCTTTATCTCCCGTACTAGAACCAAGTCCTAGCCATGTCAAGTTCTTAATGATATCACAAGTTTCCAAAATTAACAAGTAGAGCAACAAGTCATAAAATGTGATAAAACACAATAAGTTCCATAAATTACAAGATTAATCATAAGATCAACATGATAGAAATTGAGTAGATCAACTAGGTAATTTCTCTAGATTTCATGAGTTGTCCAAATGATTCCAATTAAATATATAGCAAGGAATAAGTCATGGTCATGCTATATTTCAAGTCTAAAATGGAATTCAAACATGGCATAATTAAGTAGTATTTAAATCAATTTATACTAATTAATTCTCTAGATTTAAAAGCTTATTTAAATCATGCCAAATTAACATACAACAAGGTTCAAGTCATGATCATGCCATATATAAGGTCTAGAGTGAATTATATGCAAGCAACAATTAAATCATCAATTCCTCAAATTAGTATTAGACATGCATACAATTTATACATCACTATATGGACAATGATTTACTTGAATAATAAATTAGAACACCCCTACCTCACAAGACGATTGTCCCTCTTGAATCCAATGAAAGCAAAAAAATTTCAAGTTTTCCTTCTACGGTTATGAATAGAAAGATGAGGCAAGGCTTTTATATTCCAAGCTCAAGGATGTAAGGCAAGTGGAAGGGCACCAAAATGAAGCTTTAAACCTTGAATCAAGCTTTGCTCCGATAGTGGTCAAGTTAGGGTTTAAGAGGAAAAGATGAAAAATGAATAAAATGAAATCAAACCCTAAGTTAAAGGTGGTGGGATTCTCCACTCACTAGGTGCTCTTGCACTGCCTCTCTCACACACACTTGTAAGACTTAATCTTGTGCTTACACTTGTCATGAATTTAAGGCTCCTTCCTACACTAAATCCCTAGCCTACACTTGTCATGAATCTAAGCCAACATGTTTTCCACTCCAAGGCCAACAAATAGGTGAATCTCTACCCTCCATGTGTTATCAAACCTAGCCTCCAAGTGGTTTCACAACCAAGCCAACAAGTGGCACCATGAGAGTGTGACACTTGTCACATTTTTCAGAAATTGCAAAAAGGTCCTTTTTGAAAATATCTTCTAAATTAAATTGCAAGATGGTCCCCAAGACGAAAAATAATTAATTTACTTAATTACACAAAACCCCTCAAGTTTAGAATAATTACCAAAAGTCATGTTTTCATGCCCTTTACAAGAAAAGTAAACATTTAATATGCTTTTCTACAAAAGTAAAAAAATGTAGATATCATGGAAAAGAAATAT
Source organism: Cornus florida (assembly GCF_030987335.1). Lineage (NCBI taxonomy): Eukaryota > Viridiplantae > Streptophyta > Magnoliopsida > Cornales > Cornaceae > Cornus > Cornus florida. The sequence goes on from NW_026775577.1 coordinate 73,539,895, forward strand.
CATGGATGTATACAAAGCCAGAGTCAAATCCGAGCACAAAAAGCAAGGTTATGCAAGGAAAAATGAAAAAATGACAAAAGGATAAAATAGGGAAAAGACGAAAAAAAAATTATCGAAAAAAAAAAGAAAAGAAAGGAAGGTAAATGACTGGGTCGTCACAATATAGCATAGATGTACTTAACAACATCAAAAACCTGCATTGATTCATTAGAAATCATAATGCCTGAATGTACTTGACAACATCAAAACCTGCAATGATTTATTAGAAATCATAATGCCTGAATGTACTTAACAACATTAAATCGCCAATAATCAAAACCACAAGTCACAATTAAACATTAGTTTCCAACTTGGAATTGAATGCGAAATCAAGTAGTGGAAAACTTGGAGATCAAATCCTGGATAAAGCCAAGACCTATGGTTATTCCGGGCATTAACCCGCTGGGAATACCACCTTAAGTGCGCACTATAAATGGGGAAAACTCATACCTCCCGCACTAGAGCCAAACTCTAGCCATGTCTCTATAACAATGTCCCAAGTGACTCTAAAATAAATAAGTTAACAACCTATATACGAAATATATATAAAGCATGAAACTACATTCCATGCACAAGTAGGTTGTAACCATATAGCTCATGTTCTAAATCCACAATTACTATAGGATAACAAATGTCGAATCTTCAGAGCGCGATTTGTTACGCACTATAATAACATCGCATGTCAAATCTTCAGTGTGCGATTCGTTACATGCTATAATAATATAATTCAATATTAAAAACATAAACTGTAGAATCTAATACAAGTCTTAAATCATGCTTTAAACATACTACCAATGTAATGCAATAGAAACAGAAATTAATCAAGTAAACTAATTAATTTCTCTAATTTTCAATTCTCAATCAAATGATCCCTAATTAATCCACGTTAAACAACATAGCATGGTCATTACATATACAAAATCAAAAACTTAATTAAGTCATTTGAACAATAAAATGAAATTTAATTAAATCGTGATAATCAAATCCCTAAATTCTAAAACAACATCAAATGGTCTCAAATTAACATATCCTAGTATACAAGTCCTAATCATCACAAATATCAAGTTAAAACACAATTAAGTCAATGAAACCTTTAAAATAGATTTTAATTAATCCTTTTAATTAAAATCTCTAAATTTTCATACTCATTCAAATGCTCTCAAATTAAAGTATGTTAAAGAGCATGCCAAGACTAAATTTAAAAATATATCACAAGTTAATTTCATACAAGGTACAACCATGAGAATTAAATTTCACAAAAAATAATTATTAAATAAAAAGTGCAATTCTTATTCAAATAATTCTAATTTAATATATGTTAACAAACATATCAAAGCATAATTTATCATCATGCTACAATTCAATTCTAAACTATATATATCCTTGTAAATTTAATCTTATACAAAGAATTAAATATTGCTAGAGTATTGCCTTCTTGAATTTTCTCAATTTATATGTCCCCGATATGAACCCTCTCATATACATATAAATTACTTGCATAGGCAAGTGTATACCTCGATTAAATTAGGCAAGTGTATACCTCGATTAAATTACGGAATCGACCAATAGAGATCATTCACTAATAATTTATGAAACATCTCATAAACTACATATGGGACCCAACATTAAGTTTACTATGCTAGAGTATACAAACCAGCACTTTTTACACTCGTCCATCCTGTTGGAGGGAATTCATAGCTTGGGCTAGTCAACTTTGGGATGTGAAAGCAAACAACCCTAGGAATTTGGTTAGGAAACTTTATCTTGCTACTTTGGTTTATGTTATTTGGAGGGCAAAGGTTCGAGAGAAATTGATCTGCTTCGCTATCAAAGACTCAAATTATGCCAGATATATAGGTGGTCGCAGTGGAACGGGAACTACCGGGTTCATCTATCCGACCACCGGTAATGCCACCTGATTAATTTTGTCGGCAATGATTCCAATTGATCATTGTCCACTGCCTTAACAGTTGAATTAATGTAATGGCATTAGGGTTCTATACATTATTTTCATTTATACAATTACACTTTAACTTAAAAAAAAATACTATTCTAAAAGTGTAATTTATACATTTGCACTTTTCGTTGTATTGTCCATAGTTGGTTTTTTTCTGCTGCTGCGCGCTTCCTTCATATGGGGATCAGAAAGAAATGGCAGAATTTTTAGAGACTCAACTAATACTCTATTGGCCAATTCAATCTATGTATAGCATATAAAGTTAATTTCCACCATTAATTCAATTACTCTCTGCATTTTACTCTATATTGTACATATTTAGTTAATTTATTTACCAAAAATAAAAAATAAAAAATAAAAAATCTTTGCATTACTTTTTTTCTGCAAAATTAAGAATACTCTCTAATTGATGTAATATATCTACTTCCATAATAGACAGGCATGCACATATGTATACTTATATAGTATATATATATATATATATATATATATATATATATAAGCATGCAAGCAACTAAAACTTCCCGAGGAGTCGATGATTAGTACTTGTTAAGTTTATTAGTTTCTTCTTCTTCTTGTTTCTTAATTCTAGAGATTGAAGAATTTTTTTATATTTTATTTTATTTTCAAAAGTTGAATCATAAATATCAAATCAAGCCTCAGACCGCCCTAATTTCGTTAAATTTTTCATGCACAGTGATATATGGTATCTTTTAAAAGATTCGTAGCAAATAATAGCAAGTCACTCTGCCCTTTCCAAAAACAATATATATAGGAAGTCACTCTAAATTCTGATATATGGTAACTTTTAAAAGATTTTGTATATTCGCAATCAATGCAATTCAGTCTAAATATTGACTTTTCTATGAAGAAATCGCATCATATATTATTTTTGGTTAGTAGCTATAGACCGCCAAGGAAAAATCTCTCTCTATAAAAGCCATGAGGGCGATGCTTTCATTCACTGTGTATTAGGTTTTGGAAGATTTCTGGTATTAGAAACTTGCTAAGAGAAGCCATTAAAACTAAGGTACGTATAGTTAATTTCTTCCATTATTAATTATTGTATTGTAATTCTTTCTTTGTTAGTAGATTAATACATTGATTAATCTATTGTAGTTTTACTTTATTATACATGTATATATTATGGTACGTTCAAAATTTTCTCGCATAGATTTTATAACTTTTGATCAGTACATCGTGTATTAGTACTACACGATTGAGAAGTGAAATCCAAATACTTAAGCATAGTACCAAATTAAAATTGCAATTTTCTGAAAACAATTCTTAGAATTATAAGAGACTGTTGTCTAATATTATAAACTGTACGTTTCATATTTCAATGTATATTTTCAATGATCAATCTTTTATCCTTTTTCTATTTTTTCTCTAATTGGCCCATATATTTGTGTGTTACTAAACAATATGCAGATGGGTCGAGCAAAACTAGAGATGAAACTCATTAGTAATGAAAGGGCTCGTAACATAACCTTCCAGAAGAGAAAGAAGTGCTTGAAGAAGAAAATTTATGAACTAACAACTCTTTGTGATGTGAAAGCCTGCATGATCATTTATGGTCCGAGACTGGATGACCGTCCGATTGAGCCGGAGATCTGGCCTACTGATCTGAGTGAGATCCAGCGCTCCATCAAGTTATACAAAGACCAAACCAGTGAACATCATAGGAAGAGGACCCTTGATTTGTCTAACTTCTTTGAGGACCGGAAGAAGAAGGCTGAATACGCCCTCGAAAAACAGTGCAAGAAGAATGAGGAGGCGAAGTACCCTTCGTGGGATGATCAGTACGACCAACTCTCAATCGAACAATTGAAGAAATTTCATATTATTTTGGCGGGCAAGCTTGAATTTGTGAAGAAAAGGATTGAATCCATCAAGGGTGACAAAATAATGGCGGCAGGATCAGCATCAGCATCAGGTATGATGGACAGCTTTTACGCACAATCAACTCAAAACCCGCCTTCTTGTTTCAACTCAAGGCAGCCTCCTTCAATGAATCCGCATGATCATATCAACGTGCCCATTCCTTATAATCCGTTCGATCACGGGCTTCAATTCAATCCGAATTCGATGATGATGAGGGTGAACGATGCTGATGGTGGCGCGTCTAGCAGCAATACACTGTACGCGCCTCTATACAGGCCGGTTTACTACGATCCCTTATTTGATCAAAAGTTTGATCAGAATATGATTGTGAACAACGCTAGGCCCTTAATGTGCTACTACGGTCCGTCCATGCAGCCGATGCCGCAATATGTGCAGTATCCTCCTGTCCCTGTGATGCCAAGGGCTTCGTCTCATCATATGCATGCTGCTCAGAGGGATGAGTATTATGAAAACGGTGATTTTCATATGAGAAATCAGAAAACAAATTAAGGTATAAAGCTAGACCTGGATTCTAGCTAGTAGTAGTTCTGGTATGAGTATGAATTTTAGTTTGTTGGTTTTGCTTTTAATTAAGATTGTGACATTGGATATATCTTATGGACTATTACTTTTGTTGATTGTATATATTCCAATTACTACATGCATTTATGAACTCTCATTTTGATTTTTATGTGAATGCTTTCATGAGTGCTATTTTTCTTTTCTTTCTTTTTTTTTTATTTTTTATTTTATTTTTTTAAATAAAACAGGGAAAAAAAAAAATAGCATTAGTTATGAAAAAAACAAAAAAACAATAACCTCAATATTAACCCATTTAGTTACAAAAGTAATTTTAGCCCAAACAAAATGCCAAAAAGCCCCCAATCAAACAAAGGCACGCTCCTATTTCACACATTTTATTTTATTATTATTTTATTTATCACTGTCTCAGGATTTGTGTGTCACAGTTCTCTTTTCACCACGGACTAATCAAATCCAAATTTACAGATTTACAGCGACTCGTACTTTGTCCAAATTTACAAACTTACATCGCCCTAGTGGTGACTGGATGAAGGACTCTTTGGAAGCTCCCATTCCATCATGATATTCCTTGATGCCTATGGATTCCCTATGCACCATCGAATGCTACGGATTAGTCGATTGTGTTCAGCTCAGAGACCTAGGTCTTTGGCCTTTGTTGAACACTCGTCCCTTCATCGATACAGGGACGGATCTATGTACAAATGCCCCACTGAATTTTATTATTTTTAGTAATATGTCCTATTATTTTATTTATTTTGATATACATACTTGTAAAATAATTTTGTGTCTCCATTGGGCACCTATAAGTAGGTGTAGGAAAGGCTCGAGAGAGCTATTTGAATCCATCCTTCAATTAATTTAAAAAAAAAATTAATAGGATGATAATGAGATAGGGGAAACAAAGAGTTGAGATCTCGCGCTTGATTTGGTCCATCGTGCTTACTTTCAATCTTTCATTGTTTGATGACACTGTTGCAATTGATTGATTTCCTATTTGGGTTTCCTGGTTTGGTACTCTATATATATATATATATATATATATATATATATATATATATATAAACAAGTATATATCAAACACTTTCCTACTTGGGTTTATGTAAATAGGTAGTTATATATAAATTACTCGTACTTTCTTATTAGGGTTTCCTCGGTTTTGTAGTCGGTGTATATATATTTATATATAAATAGATATACATTAATTACTTTTATAATAAGAAACTGATATCCGGCTAACTAACGAAAATTGATCTATTTTAAAAGTTCATTTTTGACTTTGATTGAATTAAGTAAAATAATTACATATACATCAATAATTATTATTGAGGTCAAAAATGCTCTCCAAACACTTATTTCAGCATACTAAAAATTATTCCTAAAATCAAACACTTTCTTTAAATAATTAATTTCCTTAAACTTTGAACCATAATGTTGCAAGAATAACTTATACAAATAATAAAAAAGATTCAATATAGTAAAAAAATGGGTTTGCTGTGGTGCATGCCTTTGCCAATTGCCATTTAGCTAATAAGCCCGTGGATATTGAAGTTCCACAAGCGGTACTTCCGGATACTGTATTTGAAGCAGTTGCTCGAATTCCTTATGATATGCAACTGAAGCAAGTTCTTGCTAATGGTAAAAGGGGGGCTTTGAATGTGGGGGCTGTTCTAATTTTACCTGAGGGGTTTGAACTAGCGCCTCCCGACCGTATTTCTCCCGAGATGAAAGAAAAGATAGGCAATCTATCTTTTCAGAGCTATCGCCCCAATAAAAAAAATATTCTTGTGATAGGCCCCGTTCCTGAGATGATCATCAATTTTTTAGCTCAATTAATTACACTTATTTTATAAATAAATAAATAAAATGATTGCTGGTGTATCATTTATTGAAGCAACTATTTTTTTTTTTCATGATCTCCCTCTCTCGTGAATGTGTTGGTATGTGTCACATTTGCACTGGAAAAAAACAAAAAAAAAAACAAAAAAAAAAAAAAAAAAAAAAATCTATACATATTGAATTTTCATTAAATTATTTGTATATTTCTAAATTAATATTTGTAGGTTTGAATCGATATGGATTAGGAGATATCGTTAAATTTTTTTGCACAATATATATATGTTGTTTTTTATTTTATTTATTTTGGTAATATATATACCAATGCGAAGTTGAAAGTCAACTTATAAATCTTTTTTTTTTTTTAAATTTTATGAATGAAAGAATGATTTGATTTAGGAAGGAAATTTTGGTATTTTGAAATCAGAGTTTGGAGGATATTTTGGACCTAAATAATAGTTTTTAATGCATATGCAATTATTTTACCTAACTCGATCAAAATGAAAAATTAACTTTAACAATAGATTGATTTATTATTTAAGATTCCTAAATCTACTTAAATGTAATTTTTTTTAAATTTATTTTTATAAGTTCAGATTCTTTAACTCGTCTCATGTTACCCCAATCCTCTCTTCTCCTCTCCTCACCCTTTGCTAAAATAAAAGATCTCACTAATGATAGAGTGTCTTAATTAAAAGGAGTTATTGAACAGGTTAAGACAAGTTGTATTGAATAAAATTAAAAAATCTGTGAACCACTAGTCATTAACCCTTCTAATTTCTTGCTTTTGTTCTATTTTTTTCATTAGAATATAATTTTTTTATTTGATTTTGAAAATATTTTTTCTTCCTTATCAATCTATCAAAATTCATTTTAGAATAAATTTTATCCATTGGATACCATACAAAATTGGAGTTATCCTTAAATAAAAGGAATCAGGAAAAAAAAAAATCGTTAAATAAAAGGAGAAAAGTTTAAGACTGTCTAGGATAATAAAAATGTTTGAATTAGAAACAAATTGTATATCAATAAATAGATCCAATCTAATTATAGAAAAATATTTAATTGAATTGAAAATTATAAGAAAGTTTAATTTAATACAATAGAAATGATGCTATATAGAAAAATTTTGTTTGATTTTATAAAATAAAATAAAAATAAAAACCAACATTATATATATATATATATATATATGAGGATACCAAAGGCGGCATGGGCCAGATCTAACCCACGTGATGAAGAATGGGCCAGGCAAATGGCCTGGGCCCAAATCAAGTTGTCGTGAGGCAAGCCCAATGCCGAAGAGTGAAGCTGAAGGCCTGAAAGACGAATGGATCCATGGATACAAAAGCCTCAATGATGAGTGATCAGTTGGTCAATCATACATCAACATTCGCAATAGCACGAATCATTATAAAATAGGGGTATTGGTTTGGTAAGTCGAACCACTGGGACTGCGCTAGTCTTACGGCAACCTTAGTGTCTAGAATCTTTCTAGAATGATGAGGGGGTGTTCATAAAGGTTTTGTTTGTTGTCACTTAAATTAGGAATTCAAAGTGCATAAAACACTAATTTGCAAGGAATTTAGGATGAAATAGAACAATAGAGAAGAGGAGACTAGGGAAGTGAATCCGCCTCCATCCCTATACATATGCTAGATTAGACCTAAATTGGGGAAAAACAACATATGATGGTCAAGACTTACATAGCAACACATGGTTTCCATATAAGTAATCAAGAGGTACATTAGGTCTCAAACAAGTATAATCCATCAAAAGATAAACATGCTTAGACTACCTAACTAAGGTGTAGCTTATACACATTTACTTAAATGAGAGACTATCAAGTTCTTGACAAAATGATAAAGCACATGGAGTTAGAGATTAAGCATACACCATCAAAGGACTTCCTAAGCAATGGTCTATCAAAGTCACCTATCAACATGCCATGAAACCATTTCATAACCTTACTTCCACTCTCACCATGAAAAACTCAAGCAATATGATTACTCTAAGACATCATCTAAAGCAAGATAATCAACTTAAAGAAATCATCCATACATGTATCAACATTCATTACAACAAATGAGGTGCTCTTGGTTATGAAAAGACCATAAAATATACATGGCAAATCCCCAAAATAGACTATCCTAGGACATGCTTACAAGGGAGGGACTTCATCACCTCCCTAGAGAAAGAGTTAGTTACCCATTGCTAAGCTAGAAGAAGGAAGAAACTTCATCTTCATGGCCATTTTTGTGCAACCTTCTTGGAGCTTGAAGAACTCTCTTTCTTGCTCTCTTCTCTCTCCTCTAATCTAGTAGAATTCAAGGATCTCCCATGTGTGTGGCCCTTAGTTGCCTTATATCTATCAACTAAGCTCTCTCTCTCCTCCAAAGACATTCCCAACCACTCCATAAAGAAGGAGGGTGGAAATGTGGAAACCAATGCACAAGTGGGCTGAAGAGGAGTTCATTTCCGAGCTACAATCTGGCTGATTTTCGAGCACTCGAAGAGTGGTCTCGAGCACTCTAAATTAGTGCAATGTGCAACATGCTCTTCTTGCTCAGCACTAACCTACTTTGGTAAAACTGCTAAAAATTTGTGCCCCGAACTCCGAATGATGATCTGTTTGAAGATTTGGAGAGCTGATTCAGTGCTTCAAAAACTTCATGTTTTGATAAAGACCCAATTCTTAAGTCTGGTTGGTCGAAAATGGGGAGAAAGGCAGTACTTTAGTGCTGCCAGGCAGTTCTGCGCACCTATGTTAAGAAGATCATAACTCTCTGTTCCGAACTCCGAAGGACAAACCGCTTGAAGATTTGGAAAGCTAATTCAGAGATCTAAATCTTTCATGTTATGATGGAAGTCCAGTTCTTGAGTTTGCTAGGTCAAAAATGGAGACAAAATTCAGGTTCTACCGCTGCCAGAAATTCAGAATTGGCACCCTTTTTGTTCATAATTCCACAAGGCATCATTTTTGCTTCCTTTTTGCACTTTAACCTGAAAATGCACAAAAAACATGCAAATGGAGTTAATCTACATAAAATAATCAATTAATGGACTTTGTTAATGTAATTTAGGGTGCCTAAATATACAGTATTCAGCGCTTATCACACCCCCAAACTTACATTTTGCTAGTCCCTTAGCAAAACCAAATGCAAAGCTCAATGGAATGAAAACACGGGAATGCTATTACAAAAATATTCACCATGGCAAAAATAAACATAAACATAGCTCAAATACAACTTGAAACAGATAAAGAGCTGGAGACGGGATCATTGGGAAGACTACCTTGCATATATGAAGCACTGATACAAAAATTGGGAAAAACCATTTCAACATGCATGCATCAACATCATAGTCCATATAAATAATTCAATTGTCATCTCTTAAATGGAAATAACTCAAACTCTAGTGAAAGTGAATTGGATTCTCAACATGCGGCTTTTACTTTCTTTTCCAATTCCAAAGCACAAGTTTTCAAATCATTGAATTCCCCTTTTAATGAGGTCCTTAAGGCATGATTTTATTTACAAGACAACTTTTGTTACTTGTTGACAATTTATTGCAACTCATAAGCGAAACATATAATGGTTGTGCAATGCTGAAGTCCCTTAAGCTTTCTAACCAACCTATGTAGCAAGCGTTAGGCCAACAGCTCCCAAACCAGATGGCTTTAGGGTGTTAAGTGTAGAGACACTCTTAGGGCTTAATAGCTCAAGTTGGAAAGGCTACGAACTCCAACGAACCATGTTTATTACAATTTTTTTTGAATTAAACTAAGTAAGCTAAAGGTGTGGTACAATCCATCAAGAAACAAGTGTGAACCATCAAATAAATTGCAAGAGTGTTCAATTAAGCTCTATGTTTTGACCATCTCTTGATTAACTTCATCCATATACATAGACATGCATAAATTCCACTAAATCTAGAGAAAAACACATGAATCATCCATTCTAGTAGAGACCATAAGATATATATATATATATATAAATCCAAGATCAAAAAATTGTTACAAATAAATCCCCAAAAATATACAAAGAACTAAGTTTAGGAAGCAAACTTAGGGGCTACTCTAGCCCCAAGTAGATGTTGAGCCACTCATTGAAATAGTTATCCAACCCTCAAGAACTATCTCCATGGTAGGAATGGCTTCCTTCTTGATGGAAACTCTAGAAGAATGGAAGAACTCCCAAAATATGTAAAGCTCTCTAATCTCTAGCCTCCTCTCCAAGATATGAGATATACAAGTTATGTTGAATGTTACAATTTATGATGTAAAAATGGCTCAAAATCCTTATATAGGTAGGTCGAGTGTCGCACCCAATGGTCTGGGCTCGTACACCAAGGTCCCTCCAATGATTGCACTATGAGCCAACTTTTAATGAGCTGGAATCTATTTTTTTTTTTAACTTGAGGAGGTTCGATCGATCGAACTGTGTTGAGATCGATCGAACTTGGCTGAGATCCATCGAATGCTGCAGAGATCGATCATTCTTTTGAAATATTGGATCGATCGAACCTGTAGGATTCTTTTGGATAAGGACAAAGGTTTTGATCCATCTTGAACTGTTTAGATCGATGAACTTTCGATCGATCGAAGAAATGCTGAGATCGATCGAACATGCTGAATTTCTACACTTTGCTTCATTTAGCTTCCACTTTGCTCCTTTATTCCATTCAGCTTGAGTTAACTTCTTTTAAGCTCTTATTTGGCTAAATTGACTTATTTTTGGGATAAGCACCTGAAATAGGCAATAACACATTAGTCTAAAATGGGAAAGTAAGATAGATAAAGGTCCTAGAATGCTTAAGCTTAAGGGGTTTAAACGCACACTTTTTAGTGCTTATCAGCTCCATTTTTGTATTCATCATGTTGACACTTGTGGGAGAATAGGGTTTCTCCTCTTTTTCTTGGTTCATGTTTGGGACTTCACAAGGAGTGAGTCTCTTCTCTTCGTCGCCTTATACACGGTTTTGGGGTTGGTTTGTCTGTGAGGATCACCGTTGTTGTTTTGAGTCCTTGGTAAGGATTTGATGGATTTTGGTTGACTTACTTCCATATAAGGGTGAAGTCTTTGACCTTGTTGTCTTTCGTTTCAGAGACGGAGTTGTGGTGTTGTTCTTCTTGGGACTGGTGGTTCCCTTTCTTTCATGTCTTCCCTTGGGGAGTTTTACCGTGGTTGTCGACGGGATTATGGTGTTCAGAGTGAGTTGATTGGTGTGAGATCATTTCATGAGGACTTGTGTTCATACCATTGAGGATTTATTTGATTCGTAAGGTGGGCTTGATGCTCTTTTGAGAATGTCTTTTGGAGACTTGTTTCAATTTAGGAGACCTAGAAGTGGTTGACTCTTAGGAGAAGTTTTGAAGGATTGCTGTTGGATTTGGCTTATTTATGGAGTTTTCTTGTCCTAGTTATGGCTCGGTGTAGTTTTGAGGAATCGTAACTCCAGTAATTGTTTATAGATTAAAAGTAAAGAATTTTGATTTAGCTTCGTGATGCCAAGCACGGTTTCAAGAAATTGTTTTGTGACCTTGGTCGTCAGAATTTTGATGAGTGTGCCATGTGGTCGACTTGCTTTTCGAGAATTTAGTTATCCGTGATAGGGATTTTGATCTGATGTTTGATTACGATGAGTAGTCTAATAGTTGATCTGTTTCAGGATGATATCTGGGATTTTGTGTGATACCCCTGATTTCAAAAAGGATAGTCCTGGTATTTTCTTTATTGTTTAAATATTTTCTTTATTGTTTAAATTTAAATTTTTAATTGTTTAAGTGTTTTTAATTCATTAATTGTATTTTACTGCTTTAGTTACCATATTTATTTAATTGATTTAATTAGTTAATGCATGGTGTATTTATTTTCTTTATCGTGATTTAGGGTTTTAGGTTTCAAGGTGTAGCCGACTTATTAATTTAATTAATAAATACGTTCCATTCTTGGATTTTAATTATATTTAGGGTTTATAGTTTTTACATCTATAAATATACATGTATACGTTCTGCCTAAGGTTGAAAACAGGAACCTTATTCTTGGAGTGAGAGGCAGAGAGAAACAGAGAATAGGATTGGAGAGAAACACAGAGTAACCTTGGGTGATTAATAGAGCAGTTCAAAGAGGAAGGCACGGGGTTGTTTCTGGGTTGGACCAAAGCACTAAAGGAGCAGACTTGCAGTTTAGAACACAAACGTATCATACAGAAATTGTGGAATTAGAGTTTCAAAACTAAAACTCAAAGGCAAGTTATGTTCTTCTCTTTCCCAGGAATTTGTGTTCTGTGCATATTTAGTTAGACTCCAGGAATTAAATTAAGCTTCAATTACATCATTTAAACATGTTAAATCAGTTTCTAGCATTATTGGATTATAATCTGTTTCTCAGTTTTTATAAGTTCAGTTTTTATATGTTTATCGTTACTTTAAATATTGATCTGTAATTTAATTCATGGAGGTATAACTTTGCTTTATGATCAATCTAGGATGAGGGTGGGACCTTAAAACATGTAATAGAATTGAATTTAAAGACTGGAAACCACCGGAGTCGGAGAAGACACACGCAGACGCAACCACGGCTCTTAAAGGTGAGAACAAGCTCCAAAAATGGAGGGAGCCTGCTCCCAAAACACAAGAGCCAGCTCTCTAGGGGTGAGAGCCGGCTCTCACCTATCTAGAGCTGGCTCCCAAGGAAAGGGAGCCTGCTATCCTTGTTTAGAGAAGGCTCTCTGAAACTCGGAGCCTTCTCTTTCTCTTAAAATTATGTATACTGAGTTTTAAATGATCTATTTGGCTAAGTCTGAGTTTCTGAACTATTTCAAGGCTATTGAATAATGTAATATACTGCTTAGGACTTATAAAATAATTGAGAAGCATGCTTACATGCAGGAATTGAGGACAAAATTAACATAAGTTTGAACAAGGGTCTGTATGTGGATGATTGTGCAACTGACTTGTATTGCAGACTGATTTACAAATTAGATTTCTCTATATATTCTTAGGTATTTAAATTATGTTTGCAGCTCTGTTATAAGCATGCTGTTATTTAATTACATGTATGCTTATTTGGGATTAACTGACAATTAAATCTATTATAAATCTCATCTGTTACGACACTGTTTGGAGGAGGTAATTTCATACTTGGATTCTATCAAGTTAAAGGACTCGGATTTGTTTTCTAAATCTGTTATTAGATGCATGATTCAGTTTTACACATATTAAATTGTATTTGTGCTTATTTTGGAATGTGGTTGATAAGTATTTAATTATTTTGTCAACTGTGCTAAATGGACGATATTATGCACCGGTATGGGACGGTGGCATACTATGTACGGATTAGTTCAAAGACTAAGCCTACCTAAACTGGATTGAGGTTCGAATTAACAATATAGGTTAAGTCTAACTTCTGTTAGTGTCAGGTCAGTAAATAACAGAATGACATAATCGGATTTCTGGGATGGATTGTTATACAAATATCAAGCCACTATATCAGATGGATGATATTTTGTATTAAGAAGACACGGACTTTATGTATTTATGTTATGATGCCTTGGTATGAGCTTGAGTCTCATGACCATGGTTAGGGTGTGTATATTGCCTAGGATGGATAGCTGGACGGTAGTTGCTATTCCCTAGTAGGTCTAGGTACACATGACTACATTATGTGCGATTTGCATGGTATCTCTACTCAGGCTGAGGCAGACCTATTGGACTAGTGAGCGTCCTATAGTGTGTACTTATACATAAATGAACTACTCTAGATATTGTTGAGTCTATCTAAGATGTATCTGCGTATCGGATTCCTATTTGGATCGTAGTAGATTAGGACTTGCATGTGGACCTGACCCACTCTTTTATTTTTCAAGTGCTCGTTAGTTCCAGAGTTAGAGCTTGGTCGTGCAGAGAAGATACAGACTTCTATTCCACTGACTACATAGGATTGTATACTTATTAGCTTTGGATCTTATTTCAGTTTTTTCATTTACAGTTGGGATTTTTATTAGGGGTCCACTAGATACCAACTATAATACCCCTGATTTCAAAAAGGATAGTCCTAGTATTTTATTTATTGTTTAAATATTTTCTTTATTGTTTAAATTTAAATTTTTAATTGTTTAAGTGTTTTTAATTCATTAGTTGTATTTTATTGGTTTAGTTACCATATTTATTTAATTGATTTAATTAGTTAATGCATGGTGTATTTATTTTCTTTATCGTGATTTAGGGTTTTAGGTTTGAAGGTGTAGCCGACTTATTAATTTAATTAGCGAATACGTTCCATTCTTGGATTTCATTTAGAATTAGGGTTTAGGGTTTATACATCTATAAATATACATGTATACATTCTGCCTAGGGTTGAAAACAGAACCTTATTCCCGGAGTGAGAGGCAGAGAGAAACAGAGAATAGGATTGGAGAGAAACACAGAGTAACCTTGGGTGATTAATAGAGTAGTTCAAAAAGGAAGGCACGGGGTTGCTTCTGGGTTAAACCAAAGCACTGGAGGAGCAGACTTGCAGTTTAGAACACAAACGTATCATACAGAAATTGTGGAATTAGAGTTTCAAAACTGAAACTCAAAGGCAAGTTATGTTCTTCTCTTTCCCAAGGATTTGTGTTCTGTGCATGTTTATTTAGACTCCAGGAATTAAATTAAGTTTGAATTACATCGTTTAATCATGTTAAATCAATTTCTAGCATCATTGGATTATAATCTATTTCTCAGTTTTTACAAGTTCAGTTTTTATATGTTTATCGTTACTTTAAACATTGATCTATAATTTAATTCATAGAAGTATAACTTTGTTTTATGATCAATATGGGATGAGGATGGGACCTTAAAACATGTAATAGAACTGAATTTAAAGACTGGAAACCACTGGAGTCAGAGAAGACACACGCAAACGCAGCCACGGCTCTTAGAGGTAAGAGTAGGCTCCAAAAATGGAGGGAGCCTGCACCCAAAACACAAGAGCCGGCTCTCTAGGGGTGAGAGCCGGCTCTCACCTATCTAGAGCTGGCTTTTAAGGAAGGGTAGCCGGCTGTCCTTGTTCAGAGAAGGCTCTCTGAAACTCAGAGCCATCTCTTTATCTTAAAATTGCGTATACTGAGTTTTAAATGATCTGTTTGGCTAAGTCTGAGTTTCTGAAACTATTTAAAAGCTATTGAATGATGTAATATACCGCTTAGGACTTATAAAATAATTAAGAAGCATGCTTACATGTAGGAATTAAGAACAGAATTAACATAAGTTTGAACAAGGGTCTGTATGTGGATGATTGTGCAACTGACTTGTATTGCAGACTGATTTGCAAATTTGATTTCTCTGCATATTCTTAGGTATTTAAATCATGTTTGCAGCTCTGTTGTAAGCATGCTATTATTTAATTACATGTATGCTTAGTTGGGATTAACTAACAATTAAATCTATTATAAATCTCATCTGTTACGACACTGTTTGGAGGAGGTAATTTCATAGTTGGATTCTGTCAAGTTAAAGGACTACGATTTGTTTTCTAAATCTGTCATTGGATGCATAATTCAGTTTTACACATATTAAATGTTATTTGTGCTTATTTTGGAATGTGGTTGATAACTATTTAATTGTTTTGTCAACTGTGGTAAATGGAGGATAGTATGCACCGGTATGGGACGGTGGCATACTAGGTACGGATTAGTTCAAAGATTAAGCCTACCTAAACTGGATTGAGGTTCGGATTAACAATAAAGGTAAAGTCTGACTTCTGTTAGTGTTAGGTCAGTAAATAACTGAATGACATAATCGAATTTTTGGGATGGATTGTTATACAGATATTAAGCCACTATATGAGATGGATGATATTTTGTATTAAGAGGACATGGACTTTATGTATTTATGTTATGATGTCATAGTATGAGCTTGAATCTCATAACCATGGTTAGGGTGCATATATCGCCAAGGATGGATAGCTACACAGTAGTTGCTGTTCCCTGGTAGGTCTAGGTACACATGACCACATTACGTGCGATTTGCATGGTATCTCTACTCAGGCTGAGACAGACCTATTGGACTAGTGAGCATCCTATAGTGTGTACTTATAGATCTATGGACTACTTTAGATATTATTGAGTTTATCTAAGATGTATCTGCGTATCGGATTCTTGTTTGGATCGTAGTAGATCAAGACTTACATGTGGGCCTGACCCACTCTTTTATTTTTCAGGTGCTTGTCAGTTCCAGGGTTAGAGCTTGGTCGTGTAGAGCAGATGCAGACTTCTATTCCACCGACTACGTAGGATTGCGTACTTATTAGCTTTGGATCTTATTTCAGTTTTTTCATTTACAGTTAGGATTTTTATTAGGGGTCCACTAGATACCAACTGTAATACTCCTGACTTCAAAAAGGATAGTCCTGGTATTTTCTTTATTGTTTAAATATTTTCTTTATTGTTTAAATTTAAATTTTTAATTATTTAAGTGTTTTTAATTCATTAGTTGTATTTTGTTGTTTTAGTTACCATATTTATTTAATTGATTTAATTAGTTAATGCATAGTGTATTTATTTTCTTTATCGTGATTTAGGGTTTTAGGTTTCAAGGTGTAGCTGACTTATTAATTTAATTAGTGAATACGTTCCATTCTTGGATTTCATTTAGAATTAGGGTTTAGGGTTTATACATCTATAAATATACATGTATACGTTCTGCCTAGGGTTGAAAACAGAACCTTATTCCCGGAGTGAGAGACAGAGAGAAACAGAGAATAGGATTAGAGAGAAACACAGAGTAACCTTGGGTGATTAATAGAGCAGTTCAAAAAGGAAGGCACAGGGTTGTTTCTAGGTTGAACCAAGATTGGAGGAGTAGACTTGCAGTTTAGAACACAAACGTATCATACAGAAATTGTGGAATTAAAGTTTCAAAACTGAAACTCAAAAGCAAGTTCTGTTCTTCTCTTTCCCAAGAATTTGTGTTCTGTGCATGTTTAGTTAGACTCCAGGAATTAAATTAAGTTTGAATTACATCGTTTAAACATGTTAAATCAGTTTCTAGCATCATTGGATTATAATCTATTTCTCAGTTTTTACAAGTTCAGTTTTTATATGTTTATCGTTGCTTTAAACATTGATCTGTAATTTAATTCATAGAGGTATAACTTTGTTTTGTGATCAATCTGGGATGAGGATGGGACCTTAAAACATATAATAGAACTGAATTTAAAGACTGGAAACCACCGGAGTCGGAGAAAACACACGTAAATGCAGCCATGGCTCTTAGAGGTGAGGGTAGGCTTCAAAAATAGAGGGAGCCTGCACCCAAAACACAAGAGCCGGCTCTCTAGGGGTGAGATCCAGCTCTCACCTATCGAGAGCCGGATCCTCTCCTTATTTAGAGTAGGCTTTCTGAAAGTCATAGCCTTCTCTTTATCTTAAAATTGCGTATACTGAGTTTTAAATGATCTGTTTGGCTAAGTCTGAGTTTCTAAAACTATTTAAAGGCTATTGAATGATGTAATATACTGTTTAGGACTTATAAAATAATTGGGAAGCATGCTTACATGCAGGAATTAAGAACAGAATTAACATAAGTTTGAACAAGGGTCTGTATGTGGATGATTGTGCAACCGATTTGTATTACAGACTGATTTGCAAATTTGATTTCTCTGCATATTCTTAGGTATTTAAATCATGTTTGTAGCTTTGTTATAAGCATGCTATTATTTAATTACATGTATGCTTAGTTGGGATTAACTGACAATTAAATATGTTCTAAATCTCATCTGTTACGACACTGTTTGGAGGAGGTAATTTCATAGTTGGACTCTGTCAAGTTAAAGGACTGGGATTTGTTTTCTAAATCTGTTATTGGATGCATGATTCATTTTTACACATACTAAATTGTATTTGTGCTAATTTTGGAATGTGGTTATAACTATTTAATTGTTTTGTCAACTGTGGTAAATGGAGGATAGTATGCACCAGTATGGGATAGTGGCATATTAGGTACGGATTAGTTCAGAGACTAAGCCTACCTAAACTGGATTGTGGTTCGGATTAACAATAAAGGTTAAGTCCAATTTTGTTAGTGTTAGGTCAGTAAATAACTGAATGACATAATTGGATTTCTGGGATGGATTGTTATACAGATATCAAGCCACTATGTCAGATGGATGAAATTTTGTATTTATGACGGCCCAAGTTTTTCAACCCTGTGCGTCAGTGATGATCAGAAAGATGACCCGATAACGGATCCGAAATGAGGAAGCAAAAGACAAACAATGGTCTCTAGAGATATAACATGACTCTAAGACGCCAATGTGACCCTCAACTAGATCACGGAACCCAAAGGAAACAAATGCAGAAGCAACATTTCAAAAACGGACAAGAATGGACCTAGGGGCAAAAATGTCATTCTTAGCTTAAAAGTGGATGTCACCGAGCACACCATTGGAAAGACAATGAAAAAATTAATGAACTTAGACTCAAAAATCACTTGATTTGGAGTCCGGATGAAGAAGATATGGCTAACGGAAGAAGAAGGGGCAAAACGGTTAAAAAGTGCCAACCCAAGATCATCTAACCGGTTAGGAGGCCAAAAATCTGGCCAAAAACACTGCCCATGCACATGTAACCGGTTACGAAACCCCTCGTAACCGTTTACATGTGAAGGAGGCAGAATGGGCAGCACAAAAACCTAGCAGCAGGGGTTTTTCCGGGAAAAATGGAAATTTAAGAGCCAAGATGACATTTTCTGGAAAAACTCAAAGAAGAAACCCACCTCAAAATTGAGTTTTCTACATGACTCTCAAGAAAAATCGAAAAAAACTCACTGTAAAATGCCCAAAATGCCCTCCCAAGAAAACTGGTCCGGAGGGTCCAAAAAAGTGCTAAATTTAAAAACTGAGAGCTGAACTTCGAATGCGATTTCCGATGCCAAGATGGCATTTTCTGAAAAAACATAGAAAAGAAACCCCCCTTAAAATCATGTTTTCTATTTAACCATATCGAAAGAAGGAAATAAAACTGAATTGAAAAGTCTAGAATACCCCTAGATCAGAATATGAAACAAAAACACAAAATGAAATCGTAGGAGGCTCAAAACACAAACGATGAGGTTTTACCCAGAAACGACTATGCACGCAAACGTAAATTACCTATTAGGACATACTACAATGGTCCATGGCTTAAAAATATAGCCGATGCAAAAACCGACCCCCCAACGGGCAAAAAGGCAAAAATAGACTTGGAATGGAAAACATGGAATCCAAAAATACAAAATGGAGTCAGTTAACCATTTGGCCCTTGGCCACACTTCATACATGTTAAATGAATGCTAATGGAAGAAGTTCATACACAATGCACGCTCCGGTGCAAAATAGCATACTAAAACGCGTGGTTTTCCATATGTTCTCATTGAAGGCAAAAATTAACTTCCATGACATAAATGTAATTTCAAAAGGAGTTTGGCCATTGGCCTTATGTCATATACATAAAATGAGAATCAAAAAGTGTGCTTAGGCACACATTACAAGTCTAGAAGCAAATATACACATTTGGCATATAAGGTTACAAATGGCTTTTCAAGCCAACCTTCATAAGAATTGAACCCTTCAAGTTCCCAATCATCCAAGCACGGTGAGAATCTCTAACCTTGAATCCTGAACCTGAAATATGCCCCAGTATCGTAGGGGTGAGTAACGTAAAGCTACTCGTAGGAAATGAGCATGCATCGACCTACGTTTTACAAGTTTGCATGATTTATTCATTGTGGTTCATTCCGCCTAGCGTCTATGTCAATATGAGACTCAGGGAGCATCCTAAGCTACCTAAGATCATTTCTAGCATAAATCACATCATTCATGCAATTCGACAACATACGAGCATACTATTCAAAGCAACAAACATAGATTCTCAAAGTCATCAATTTGAAATCTGAAGAACAAAAACGACATAAGTGATCATGCCACCTAAAGTCTATGTTCCAAATGAATCTATAGGATCATTCCTAATTTACATTTGAACAACACAACATGAATGTACTTGACAACATCAAAAACTTATAATGATTCATTAAAATCATAAAACAAGAATGTACTTAACAACATTAAAAGCTCACAATGATTTATTAAAAAGCATGGACATGAATGTACTTAACAACATTAAAATAATTTATTAAATCATAAAACAAGAATGTACTTAACAACATTAAAAGCTCACAATGATTTATTAAAAATCATGGACATGAATGTACTTAACAACATTAAAATGATTTATTAAAATCATAAAACATGGATGTACTTGGCAACATCAAAATCTACAAAGATCATAAAGCATGGATGTACTTAACAATATCAAAATCGCCGATAGCCAAAACCACAAGTCACAATATAAACATGATTGCTAACTTGGAATTGAATGCGAAAATAAATAATGGAAGACTTGGACATCTAGACTCGGAATTCTGCCGAGATCAATGGTTGTTCAGGGCACTAACCCGCAGGGAAAACCACCCTAAGTGCGCACTATCTCAATTGGGGAGAACTCATACCTCCCGCACTAAAGCCGAACTTTAACCATATAATAGTAACCATGTCCCAAGTGACTCCAAAATAAATAAGTTAACAACTTATATAGATACGAATCCACATCCCATGCACAAGTAGTTTGTAACCACACAATATATGCTCTAAATCCATAACTACTATAGGATGACAAATGTCGAATCTTCAGAGCGCGATTCGTTACGTGCTACTATAACATCACATGTCGAATCTTCAGTGTGCGACTCGTTACACGCTATAACAAGATAATCCAATATTGAAACGTAATCTCATAAATTCATTACAAGTCTAAAATCATGCTTTAGATATACAATCAACGTCAAACACATGATTTAAATTCATAATGCAATAGAAACGGAATTTAATCAAGTAAACTAATTAATTCCTCTAAGTTGCAATTCTCAACCAAATGGCCTCAAATTACACATGTCAAACAACATAGCATGGTCATTGCATATACCAATTCCAAAACTTGATTAGGCCAATTGAATAACATAATGGAATTTAATTAATTCATGATAATCAAATCCCTAAATTCTAAAACAACATAAAATGGTCCCATATTAACATATACTAGTATACAGTCCTAGTCCTCTCAAATATCAAGTCAAAACTTAATTAAGCTAAAGGAACCATTAAATAGATTTTAATTAATCATTTTAATTAAAGTCTCTAGATTTTCATACTTATCCAAATGCTCTCAAATTTAAGTATGTTAAACAACATGCCTAGACTTAATTTAAAAGCATGTTACAAGTCAATTCCAAGCAAGGTACGGTAATGGGATTTAATCTTTCACAAAAGATAAATATTAAATAAAAAGTACAATTCTTATTCAATTAATTCGAATTTAATATATGTCAACAAACATAATAAAACTAGATTTTCTAGCATGCCACAATTCAAATCAAAGTTATATATCATTATAAATTTTAAATCTTATACAAAGAAATAAAAATTAATAACTTTCAAGATTTGATACAAGGCATATATATAAGTTGTATAATCATGCTAAACACTCAATACAACACACACAAAAACCTAAAACATTCCCTACCTCAATTTGAGATGAAAATCTCAAAAGCCATTAAAATGTAACGGCTCCGAATCTGACGAAACTACTAGGTTTTGTCGGGGACTACACCGTGCACATAACCCCCATGAAAGCCCCATCAAAATCACAACTCGACCTCAAAACCAAACTCAAAATTTGGCTAGAAATGGGTTCCAATAAGGGTGAAAGATAAAGCACGGCGAGAGGAACAACAAACGTTAAGGCCGAAGACTTTCCATCAAGGAAAAGTGAACCAAAAGAGAAGAGAGAAGATGGCAGCACCCCTTGGGCTGCCATGGGAGCTCCAGGTCGTGCTTGAAGAGGGGAGAAGATGAAAAATGAAATATCTCACCCCCCTTTTATAGAATCTCAAAAAGTGCCCCAAACAGGCCCCGCCGGGTCCGAAAAAGTAAAATTTAAGCAGACGTGCTCAAATGGAAAAAGTTTGTGAACAAAAAAGATTCAAAATGAGAAAATATGAAGAACGGAAAAAACGGTGTCAAAAATAGAGTCCCGAACAGAAAGTTATGCCCAAAACAAGTTTAGTGCAAATTGGGGCCAGAAACCCTAAAACTGGAGAAAAACGACCAGAAGGAAATTCTATGAATTTATGAGTCAACAAAAAGTAAAAATGAATCCTGTACAAGGATCCAAGCTCCATATGAGATATTTTGCAATAACTTTCATTAATTACACAATGGCCCCTACAAAAAGTGAAAACTGCACTTATGGCCCAGAATGAAAATATCTTCCAAAAATATTTTCTTAAAAACCCTTGAAATAAAATATCTTCAAAAGATATTTACGAAAAACACCCCAAGAAATGAAATTAATTCCAAAGATTTATGCATCCATGCCCCTATGGGCACCGGGAGTAACTAGAGTATTTTCTTGCAAAAGTAAAGATAAGTATTTCGAGGAAACCACTCAAGATGAAGACACGTGAAGTCAAAAACTAACTCCGAGCACGAAAAGTGAAGTTTTTCCAAACAAGTGACAAACGGGGAAAAGACAGAATAGGGAAAAAGACGAAACAAGGAAAAAGACGAAAGGCGCATAGTGTCTGAAAAGTGAAAATACAGAATTGACTCGGTCCTCAAACGAAGTTGTCAATCCACGAAAAAGAGTCTTGGAAACCATTTATGAGCCCTCGAGATGACACTAAGCGACACGAAACAGAGCTCAGAAGGGAAAAGACAACGGAAAAAATTTTATCTGAAAAATCCGGGTCATTACAGTATTAGGAGGACACGGACTTTATGTATTTATTTTATAATGCCATGGTATGAGCTTGAGTCTCATGACCATGGTTAGGGTGCGTATATCGCCTAGGATGGATAGATGGACAGTAGTTGTTGTTCCCTGGTAGGTCTAGCTACACATGATCACATTATGTGCGATTTGCATGGTATCTCTACTCAGGCTGAGACAGACCTATTAGACTAGTGAGCGTCCTATAGTGTGTACTTATACATATATGGACTACTCTAGGTAATGTTGAGTCTATCTAAGATATATCTGCGTATTGGATTCCTGTTTGGATTGTAATAGACCAGGACTTGCATGTGGGCCTGACCCACTCTTTTTTTTTTTCAGGTGCTCGTCAGTTCCAGGGTTAGAGCTTGGTCGTGCAGAGCAGATACAGACTTCTATTCCACCGACTACGTAGGATTGCGTACTTATTAGCTTTGGATCTTATTTCAGTTTTTTCATTTATAGTTGGGATTTTTATTAGGTCCACTAGATACCAACTGTAATACCCCTAATTTCAAAAAGATAGTCCTGGTATTTTATTTATTGTTTAAATATTTTCTTTATTGTTTAAATTAAATTTTTAATTGTTTAAGTGTTTTTAATTCATTAGTTGTATTTTACTATTTTAGTTACCATATTTATTTAATTGATTTAATTAGTTAAAGCATGGTGTATTTATTTACTTTATCGTGATTTAGGGTTTTAGGTTTCAAGGTGTAGCCGACTTATTAATTTAATTAGTGAATACGTTCCATTCTTGGATTTCATTTAGAATTAGGGTTTAGGGTTTATTCATCTATAAATATACATGTATACGTTCTGTCTAGGGTTGAAAACAGAACCTTATTCCCGGAGTGAGAGGCAGAGAGAAACAGAGAATAGGATTGGAGAGAAACACAGAGTAACCTTGGGTGATTAATAGAGCAGTTCAAAGAGGAAGGCACAAGGTTGTTTCTGGGTTGAACCAAAGCACTGGAGGAGCAGACTTGAAGTTTAGAACACAAACGTATCATACAGAAATTGTGGAATTAGAGTTTCAAAACTGAAACTCAAAGGCAAGTTCTGTTCTTCTCTTTCCTAAGAATATGTGTTCTGTGCATGTTTAGTTAGACTCCAGGAATAAAATTAAGTTTGAATTACATCATTTAAACATGTTAAATCAGTTTCTAACATCATTGGATTATAACCTGTTTCTCAGTTTTTACAAGTTCAGTTTTTATATATTTATCGTTGCTTTAAACATTGATCTGTAATTTAATTTATAGAGGTATAACTTTCCTTTGTGATCAATCTGGGATGAGGATGGGACCTTAAAACATGTATTGAAATGGAATTTAAAGATTGGAAACCACCGGAGTCGGAGAAGACACACGCAGACGCAGCCACAGCTCTTAGAGGTGAAAGTAGGCTCCAAAAATAGAGGGAACCTGCTTCCAAAACACAGGAGCCGGCTCTCTAAGGGTGAGAGCCGGCCCTCACCTATCTAGAGCAGGCTCCTAAGGAAAGGGAGCTGGCTCTCCTTATTTGGAGAAGGCTCTCTGAAACTCAGAGCCTTCTCTTTCTCTTAAAATTGCATATACTGAGTTTTAAATGATCTGTTTGGCTAAGTCTGAGTTTCTAAAACTATTTAAAGGCTGTTGAATGATGTAATATACTACTTAGGAGTTATAAAATAATTGAGAAGTATGCTTACATGCAGGAATTGAGGACAGAATTAACATAAGTACGAACAAGGGTCTGTATGTGGATGATTGTGCAACTGACTTGTATTGCAGACTGATTTGCAAATTTGATTTCTTTGCATATTCTTAGGTATTTAAATCATGTTTGTAGCCCTGTTATAAGCATGTTGTTATTTAATTGCATGTATGCTTAGTTGGGATTAACTGACAATTAAATCTGTTATAAATCTCATCTGTTACGACACTATTTGGAGGAGGTAATTTCATAGTTGGATTCTGTCAAGTTAAAGGACTGGAATTTGTTTTCTAAATCTGTTATTGGATGCATGATTCAGTTTTACACATATTAAATTATATTTGTCCTTATTTTGGAATGTGGTTGATAACTATTTAATTATTTTGTCAACTGTGGTAAATGGAGGATAGTATGCACCGGTATGGGATAGTGGCATACTAGGTACGGATTAGTTCAGAGACTAAGCCTACCTAAACTGGATTAAGGTTCGGATTAACAATAAAGGTTAAGTCCGACTTCTGTCAGTGTCAGGTCAGTAAATAACTGAATGACATAGTTGGATTTCTGGGATGGATTGTTATACAGATATCAAGCCACTATATTAGATGGATGGTATTTTGTATTAGGAGGACACGAACTTTATGTATTTATGTTATGATGCCATGGTATGAGCTTGAGTCTCATGACCATGGTTAGGGTGCGTATATCACCTAGGCTGGATAGCTAGACAGTAGTTGCTATTCCCTGGTAGGTCTAGGTACACATGACCACATTATGTGTGATTTGCATGGTATCTCTACTCAGGCTGAGACAGACCTATTGGACTAATGAGCGTCCTATAGTGTGTACTTATACATATATGGACTACTCTAGATATTGTTGAGTCTATCTAAGATGTATCTGCGTATCGGATTCCTGTTTGGATCGTAGTAGATCAGGACTTGCATGTGGGCCTGACCCACTCTTTTACTTTTCAAGTGCTTGTCAGTTCCTGGGTCAGAGCTTGGTCGTGCAAAGCAGATACAGACTTCTATTCCACCGACTACATAGGATTACGTGCTTATTAGCTTTGGATCTTATTTCAATTTTTTCATTTACAGTTGGGATTTTTATTAGGGGTCCACTAGATGGATTCCCGAGTTGTTAATTGGTTGGAGGTTTTGGAGGTTAGATTTTTATAACATTATTATGAGGATTTTCAATTAGAGTTCTTTTCAGCTATTTTTTTAATTACTTTTTATTATTTCATCTTGTAATCTGTGTTCATTAAAGTGATAATTGTTTGATATTTCCCCCGGGTTTGGGCTTGGGCCTGATCAACCCGTGTCTCGGATCCGTGGGGTATCACATTTTGGAGATGCTGTTTTGCTTGTCAGGCGTTAGATTCTTGATTGATGTTGTTGATATGAGTATTTTGAGATGTTGGAGTTATTGGTTTTGTTATATGGAGGATTTAAGACCTTGAGCGTATCGGTGTCTATGATATTGTTGTCAGAGTTTTGGGATTTACTATCCCAACTCTCACAAGATGCCTAGTTCCCGTTGTGCTTTTGGTAATGAGGATTCACGACATTGATGTCATTTGTATTGAGAGGTTTCATAGGTAGACCTAGTGAGGGCAGGTTATGAATAAGTACCTTATATTGTTATGCTACCGTACAAAGTTGTGTGTCGTGGACGAGTGCTAGTTGCCGTCAATGCTACCTTACTGACGAGTAAGTGTGGGCGGGCACTAGGCATTATCATTGTTACCACACATTTGAGTAAGTCGTAGGTAGGTTCTGGTCACTATTCGTACTACCACGTTGTCTTTGTTTTATACCCTGATTTGATATGTGATGATCTTAGAGTTCTTTAGGTGGTTGTTTTTGGATCAGTAGGATGGTTCATCAGGAGGAATGCTTACAGTTGTTGTCTTCTATTCCTTTGTTTGACCCTGGGTTCTGTGTGCGACTTTTGACTTGTCGTGTGGCCGTGTGGTCACTTTTCTTTTGAGAGGTTGTATTATCGTAAGCATGCGGGTGCGAATGACATTGGTTTGTGTGTTATCTTTTAGTTTTGGGATTGCTTTTATAGCATGTTGTGTGGGATACTCGGAGATGTACTCCATAGTTATCCTGGTTTCGCCTTTTGTTTGTTGGGGCTGGATTTCGGGACAAAATCCCTTTAAGGTGGGAAGTTTTTAATGACCCGGTCATTTTCTTCCTTTCCTTTTTCCTCAAATTTTATGAATAATTTTTTTTCCGTTATCTTTTCTATTATGTGTTTGGTTTCTCATCACTTAGTGTCGTCATGAGTGCTCGAAAATGGTTTCTGAGACTCTTTCCTTTGGATTAACAACTTCCTTTAAGGACCGAGTCATTTCCAAATTTTTCGTTTTTCGACACTATTCACTTTTCGTCCTTTTCCCTATTTTGTCTTTTCCCCGTTTGTCACTTTTTGGCACAACCTCACTTTTCATGCTCGGAGTTGGTTTTTGACTTCACGTATCTTCATTCTATGTGGTTTCCACGAAATACGTATCTTTACTTTTGTAGAAAAGTAGTCTGATTGCTCCCTGTATCCATAGGGGTATGGATGCATAGTTCTTCAGAAATATTTTCTTTTCTTGGGGTGTTTTTCATAAATATCTTTTGAAGATATTTTATTTTAGGGGTTTTTAAGAAAATATTTTTGAAAGATATTTTCATTCTGGGTCATTAATGCAGTTAACCCTTTTTGGAGGGGCTATTGTGCAATTAATGAAAGTTACTGCAGAAATGCCTCGTTTTGAGCATGAATCCTTGTACGGGATTCATTTTCACTTTTCATCAAGTCTTATACTCTTAGAATTGTCTTCTGGTCTTTTTCCCCCAATTTTAGGGTTTTTGGCCCTAGTTGCCGCCGAACTTGTTCGGGGCATAACATTTTGGTCGGGACTTAGTTTTTTATACCATTTCTTCTGTTATTCATATTTTCTGATATTGGATCTTTTTCATTCATAGAGTTTTGCCGTTTGAGTGCATCTGTGCAAATTCCACTTTTCCGGACCCAACAGGGCCCTTTCGGGGCATTTTAGGGTTTTTCTATAAATAGGGCAACTTAAGAAGAAAAATTAGATTTTTCCCTTCTTCTCCCTCTCTTGGCCAGTAGCCATGGAAGTCCATGGGGCTGCCACCTTCTTTCTCTTCTTTTAAGCTCCTTCATTTTGTTAAAAAGTCGTAGTGCCTTTGTGTTTTATGTTTATCTTGACGATGCGCATCTTTCCCCCTTATTAGAATCCATTTTTGGCCAATTTTTGAGTTCGGGTTTGAGGCCAAGTTAGGATTTTGGTATGTCTTCCATGGGGTTTAATGATCACGGCGTTGTCCCCGACAAAAACCCGAAGTATTGTCGGATTCGGAGCGGTTTCATTTCGGTAGCTTTTGAGATTTTCATCTCAAATTGAGGTAAGGGATGTCTTAGGCTTATATTAATGCTGTATTGATGAATTTAGAAGCTTATACAACTTGTATGCATGTTTTAGTTCAAGTTCTAGAAATTTATTTAGTTATTTTCTTTGTTTAAGAGTTAATTCTTATGATGTTATACAACTTAGAATTAAATTGTGGCATGCTAGGAATTTAGACCTTGGTATGGTTGTTGACATATATTAAATTTGGATCATTTGATTAAGAATTGCAACTTTTATTTAATATTTATCTTTTGTGAAAGATTAATTCATATAATTGTATCAAGCATGAAATCCACTTGTAATGTGATATTAAAGTAGGCCTTGGTGAGTTCTTTAACATATGTTAATTTGGGAGTATTTGGAGTTGTTTAAAAATCTAGAGGAAATTAATTAATTAGCTTAATTAATTTATTTTAAGCGTTTTAATCACTTAATTAGTTATTTGATGTTATATATGTGATGACAATGCTATGTCCTTCAATATATATTAATTTGAGATTATTTGAAATTGATTTGGAATTTAGAGAATTTAATTATTTTTATTTAATTAAATTTTATCTAATTGCTCCATGGATTTAATTGTGTTTTCGGAGCTATTTCTATGTTTAAATCATGGACTTGGATTTGTTATATGTTCACTTGGTTACGTTTTGACCATTAGATAACATAGTTGTTATATTTATATTCATGAGAACATGTTTTCCTTATTGAATATATTGTTGTCTTGTGTAACAAGTTGCATACTTTGTATTTGACATCTTTCATGCCATAGTAGTTGTGGACTTAGAGCATGTATTGTATGTGTTTCCAAATTTGGTTGTGTGTGGTAGATAGTTGATTATCTTGTATATACATGTTGATATATACGTTGTTGCACAACTTGTTGATTTTAGAAACTTAGGGATGTCGTTGTTTGACTACGGCTTGGACATGGTTCTAGTACGGGAGATTGTCTCTCTATAGTCTAGTGCGCACATAGGGAGGTTACCCATGGGCTAGTAACCCTAAAATAACTATGGTGTCGGTCTGATCCGGTGTGATGTCCAAGTATCCACCTGGTTTTATTTCACATTTCATTTCAAGTTGATAACTAGATGATATCGTAACTTGTTGTTCCTTAATTGATTTCCCATTTTGAGTTTCAAGATATTAACTTTGAGAAATCATGCTTTATGCGTTGTATTGGAAGCTCCAATGTTGGTTAAATTGCATCGATATTGTGATTTATGTCTTGATGTTCAAATGTACCTGGGAACGATCCTATAGATTCATTTAGAACATAACCGTTAGGTGGCATTATCCACTTTAGTTGTTTTCGTGTTTTAGATTTTAAGTTGAGGACTTTGAGAATCTATATCTTGTTGCTTTGTATAACATGCTTTTATGTTGTTCAAGTTGCATGAATGATGTGATTGTTGACCTTAAGGATTTCATCCAATGACAATCTAGGTGTTTTGATGATAACAAACCATTAATGGTGTTTAAGGACTAATGTTTACATTGAGTGTTATATAGATTATTCACATTCAAAGAATGACCTCAATGAAGCACCAAAGATCATTTAAAGTATTCCATTACTCAAGATCACATAAAGGAAAGAAATGGATACAATGAAGACATGAAGTTGCAAGGAACAAAATGTAATGTCCAAAGGTAGCTTGGACTTCAATGAGCAAGAAAGCAACTCAAAGGAAGAAAGAAAGCAATACTACCTCAAGCCTAAACGATCATGGACAATACATGAAGAAAAGGGGTAGATAGGATGGTGAGTATTTTGGATTCAATGTCAAAGTATTTATGAATCCATTTGAAGCTCATCTCTATAGGATCATGCATATTATCATCATTCACATATTCTTATATCCTTAGTAATAGACTTTGCACTTCATTCATAGATATTGTCATATGAAGTCTTTGCTAAGAAAAGGTTAGTTCAAGCTTGCATAAGCTTTGAAAGAACTCGCAACTTGAGCTAGAAATGCTAGGACCATGCACATTAATCATAAGATTTACTTTGGTGTCTAGAAAGAAAAGGAAAAGGCATTGAACTTAATATTTCATCTTTAAATCCTTTGTTGCCATAATTTAGTAAATGACTCTAGGACACAATGAACTTGATATTTATCATCCTTATATGTCCCTAGACTCTTAGAAATAGGTCTTGAACTAAATTGAACCATTCATCAAAGTCCTAGGTGCTAGAAAGATGGTTATCTCAAAAGAAGCAAATTTTCAGCCCAGAAAATTTCCAGACCAGCCTATGCTAAAACTGCTATAACTATTTTTGTAGTTGGAATTTTTAAGTAAGGCTAGGTGCATTAGAAAGCTGACTTCGATCTCTTGAGTTTAGACTCAAATTTCACCTAAAAAGGATTTGAATTGAATGAGATATGAGTATTACAAAATGCATATCTCTGGTCTGCGAAAATTCTGACCAGGTTGCACTAAAACGACCATAACCATTTCTGTGGTTATAATTTTTGAGCAAGGCCAGTGGATTTAGAAAGCTGACTTCAAGGCAATAAATTTAGACTTAAATTTCACCTCATTTGGAGTTTCATGGACTGAGTTATGTCCATCTGAAGTCATGAACTTTTTCTGTCCAAACTAATTCAGCAGTAGCCTTCATGAAGCAAGAGCCACCTCTATAAGCAATAGAGCCAGCTCTCTTAAGGCTAATAGAGCCTGCTCAATGAAATTTAGAGAAGGCTCAATGGGAATTAGAGAAGGCTCAAAGAATAGAGAAGGCTCCATGAAAAATTAGAGAAGGCTCAATGAGATGGAGAAGGCTCCATGAAATAAAAGAGAAGGCTCTTTTCAATTCCAGTAGGCTTTTTAATGAAGGACTAATGTTTCCAACCAAAGAGCAGGCTCCAAAGAAATATAGAGCAGGCTCTCAAAGCTAGGGAACCACCTCTCTTGTTTTACAGAGTAGGCTCTTTCTAAGGAATAAATGAACAAAGAGACGGCTCACTTGTTTTAAGAGTAGGCTCTTCTAAGATATTTGAATCTACAACGGCACTTTTCTGCATTTAAGTCTTCCAACTACTTCTAATAGACATATTAAGCTACGGCTGTCTATATAAGGAAGGCTCATTTTGCTGAAGCAAACAGACCACCATTTTGAGAGACATAATATTACATTTCAAGAGAGCTTTTGTTCTCTCATCTCTCTCATTCACTCTTATTCTATCTTGAGAGATTCTAGCAAAGATTAAAAGGGCTTTTGCTCTTGCTTTAATCTTCATAGAGTTCTTGCTCTATTATATACTTGAGAGATTATAAAAGCTTACATTCTTCACTTATATCATCTTTTCTCATTCATATCATTTATAGAGTTTGAGCTTCACTTATATTCATATATACTCTAGTTGAGAGCTAAAGTTTGTACATCAATCTTTGAGAGATATTTCTTGTGAGCTTGCACTTGTATATCTATCTTGAGAGAGATTCAATCTTGTATTTCAATTACAATCTTTTCTACAAACTTGTAAGGGTTGGTGTGACCCAAAAGAAGCCTAGGAGAAGGGTGTTCTCCTAGCAAGGAAAAGAAGCAAGGTTTTTGCTTCATGTAAAGGTTTGCTCTCCACCCGCAAGGAGAAGCTATATTGGATTGGGAAGTCTCAAGAGGGATCTTGAGCCGAGGAGTAGGAGTTTCCGAACCTCGCAAAAATCGCCGTGTTATAGTTTGCAATTTCTCTTCCCTTTTCTCTTTTATAATTATGCTTTAATTGCTTATTCCATATCTTGATCTCATATCTTGATTATTGCATAATTACTTAAATTGTTGAATAGAAATTGTATTTCTATATATTGCGAAAATTGTCCATTGTTTGGCATTGACTCTATTCACCCCCCCTCTAGAGTCAATTCTTGGGCAACAATTGGTATCAGAGCCTAACTCTAATTCAAGGACTTAATCGTCTTAGAGTACGATCATGGCCAACAATGGTAGTATCACACACTTAAAAGGACAATCCAATTATCAACCTCCTTGTTTTGATGGAAATGATTATATCTATTGGAAAATTAGAATGAAAGCCTTTCTAAAAAGTATTAATATTGATTTATGGAAAGTTATTGAAATTGGTGATCATATCCCAACCATAGTTATTGAAGGGAATGAAAATCCTAAATCAAAAAGTGAATGGGATGAAAATGATCATAGATTAGTTCAATGTAATGCTTTAGCCACATGTTATCTTTATTGTGCATTAAGCAAAAATGAGTTCAAAAAAATTATCTTTTGTAAAACAGCTAAAGAAATTTGGAACTCACTTGAATTAGCATATGGAGGATCAATTCGTGGTAAGGAATCATATATGCCTATGCTTATTGAAAAAGACGTGTCTTCCATCATAAATGAAAATGAATCAAGTAGTGAGATGCATTCTAGTTCTACTAACATTACTAATCATTTGAACTTTCTTAGTAGAACTTACTCTTCTTCCTATAGTGAAGAAAATGAAGCAACTCAAAAGATGAGTATAGTTCTCCAAACGTCTAGCAGAGAAGCAAATGGAATCAAAGAGTTGGACAAACTTTGTCTCATGGCCAATGAAGATGTGGTAGATTCTAATCAGAAATTTTTTGATTTAGAAGCCTCTTATAATGAACTAGTTGATGCACACAATGAATTACTTGATGCATTTAAAGAGTTACAAAGTGTGCTAGAAAAGGTGCTTGTTAAATGTGCTTCATTTAAAAAGGAAAACCTTGATCTCTCTCAAAGACATGAAAAAGTTCAAATGGAAAATGACTCTCTGAAAAAGGAAAATCATTATCTTGTGCAAGAATTAGAAAAGATTCAAATTAAAAATGAGTCTTTAAAGAAAATCATTGATGATCAAGATGACATTTTAGTAAAGTGTACCAAAGAAAAGGAACACTTGAGTACTATGCCTAGTAATCAAAGAAGTGTCTTTTACAAAAATGAGATTGTATATGATCC
Organism: Cornus florida; assembly: GCF_030987335.1. NCBI lineage: Eukaryota > Viridiplantae > Streptophyta > Magnoliopsida > Cornales > Cornaceae > Cornus > Cornus florida. The sequence continues at coordinate 73,573,084 of NW_026775577.1, forward strand.
TCATATTAAAGATGCATATTTATTGAAAAAGAGAAAGTTCTTAAATGATTCATTGGACAAAAGTTCTTTTCAATATCCTATATGCAATTATTTTGGACATATAATCCAAAATTGTCCATTTAGAAAGAGGATAAAGACTAAGAGGATTTGGGTTCCAAAAGGAACTTATGTTCCATTGCCTAACTTATATGGACCCAAAAAGATTTGGATACCAAAAGGAGAATATGTAACCTTTCCTTGTAAGGTTACTTGATTAAAGGATTATGAAGGAAGCATCTCTCCTTGGAAGAACTCCAAAGGCAAGGTAATCGGTAAATGCTAAAGGATATTTTCATACTCAAAATTGCTTGTCTATACACTTCCATGATATGTTGAAATCATCTATGAGCATAAAAAATGAAAATGTATTCTATATGAAGAATCCTTGAAATGAGAATTATACTAGACCATTGAAGATGATGTGTATTATAGAATTTTTATCTTCTTGGTACAATTACTCATTATTTATGCAATTTGTCTTTATACATGCCCTTATTGATTGTAAAATAATTGTTCATGTATTACATTATTTGAAATTGCATTTGAAGATTTTCACTTGAATTCAAAGAAAATCACTTTAAAAAGTGTGAATCTTAAGAAGGAACTTACCTTCCCACGAGCTAACACTCTCTGAAAATGAAATTTATTTTTGGAAAGGAAAGCTCTTCTTTAATTGTTGAATCCTTCAAGGATTTCAAAAATGGGGCACTTAATTCATTTTTGCCTACTTAAGAAGAATCTTATTCTTCATATCAATTCTTAAATTTGATCATGGATAATGCACATGGAATTACGTTATGATCCATTTATGAAATTATGCCTTCCACTCAACTGTTACTCATTTCATATACGTTCTTTGGATTGTATTTTGCCATAAGCATACATACATATTGAATTGACAAATGCACTAGCATGCAAAATGATTTAAATTAGCATGTTGAGTTAACATGAACTCTTCTAAGGATTAAAACTCCTTAAGCATCATAAAAATAAAATTCATATATCTATTTGACAATTTAGTCTCGGGAATAAGATTATTCAAATAACATTTTGTTCTAGCTTAGATGACAAATGTGATAATTTAAGTGTAATATGCATTTCTAAAAATCTTATTCAGCATTTAAGGTCAAAGCATATAGAAATTAGGTACCATTTTCTCAGGGATCATGTTTCTAAGGGCGACATTGATCTTATAGTTGTGAATACGAAAAACAATTGGCTGACATCTTCACAAAACCACTCCAAGAGGATAGATTTTGTTTACTCAGAAGGGAAATTGGTATGATCACAGAGCAGAATGTCATGCAGTGAAGTAGCAGTAGTAGAGCCAACTCTAATCTAAATAAGAGCCACCTCTATAAAGAATAAGAGCCGGATCAACTCATTCAAGAGCCGCCTCTCCAACCTGTATCCAAGAAAATCACAAATTTCATGCTCTCGGCATCTCTAGAGCCGGATCAACAAAATTCATGAGCCGGCTCCCCAAACCTGCATACAAACATTATGTCTCGGGATCTCTCAAAAAACTCCAAGAGCCGGCTCCAAAAGAAAATCAAGAGCCGGCACCAATTTTCCTTGAGCCGGCTCCAAAAACTAAGAGCCGGCTCCAATTTTCCTTGAGCCGGCTCCAATCAACTAAATCTCTTTATATTACTCTTGGCACTTCATCATGTGAGTTCTCACCTGAAATTCTAGAGAGCAAAACTGACTTGGGGCTTCATCTTGTTTTGAGCATTTCAATTGAAAGTGAGCTGACATGAAGAACACTCGAGGGACCAAAGAAAGATATTTTTCTGAGTGTTTAATCTGCCAAGAGAGATGAATTTGATCTGCGTATAGCTCTAGCATGCGTGTACAGTTTGAAGATGAATAGTAATACTGATTGGTGCTGATTTTCTTGTGAAAAGAGAGGCTGAGGTGATTCAAATTTTGCTGTGGACACTTCTAAAGGTTGAACAAAGTCTGAGCACACATAACTTGGTGATATACAACTGTTGGAGGGGCTTAGGACTACATATTGCAGCTGGTATTTTCTATATCTCAAACCTCAAGCTTTGGTTATTTTCTGGTTTAAGTTTCTAGAGCTGAGTATATATTGTCATAATCTTGCTATGCTATGATTTTTAAACATCTGAGCATGATTAAAATGTTGTTTTAAGGCTATCAATGTTGAGTTTTGAACTAAGGAGTGACCTACAGTAGTTTTGTACCTTGAAACACACATGTTTTAGCTTGTAGTAGTTTTGCAAGGCTGGTTTGGATGTTGAAAATGCATTATATTACTGTGATTGTTATGCTACTCATTTGAGCATGAATATATAGTTAATATACACTTGAGAGAACCATAATCCAAAATTTTGAAGTGGTGAAAAACCAAAAATACCCTTATAACAGTGCTGCAGCAAAAATCTGGTATATATGCTGATTTTGGGCTTTATAGTGATGAAACCTTGCTATAATCTGAGAGGCAATGATGTGGGCAAGTGTTATATGATGAAATTCAGCTGTGGGAGCTAAATTCAAGAAGGACCAGCCACGAAATTATAGATTTGCCCTCTAAAACCTAAAGGAAACAGGTGCAGCAAATTCACCTGCTGCAAGCTGTTGTTTGCTGCCCTTTTGTGCTATAAATTGTTGATTCATTGATCCTAAATTATGTCCAAGCTTCAGTATAAGTGTATTTCATCTATGTCAAGCTGAGGGAACCTTTGACAAAAGAGAAGTTAACTATTTTACCCCTCAAACCATAAAATTACAGGTGTAGCAAATTGCACCTGCTGTGAGTTATTATTTTGTTATTTTATTAGCTGCAGTGTTAAGCCCTTATTGATATAATTTGTCTTAGCTATAGAAAAATTTTAATTCATTATTTTCAAGCTGAGGGAGTCCTTGGTTGTTGAAGTGTTTGTGTCTTCTATGGCAGTGCTTGATAAAACTAATATTTGTGGTTTTTGGTTCTAATAGTGCTGCTGTGAGCTTAATATATATCATACCTTGCTATATAATTTGTTCTGAATTTATAAGCAACTGTATTTGGCATATTGAAGACTGGGGGAGCAGTGTTTGGGTGGTCCTAGAGGCTAAATTACAAACTTACCCTTGAGAGGTGAAGTTGAGGGTTTTGAAGAAGAAAAGGCTATTGTGCACTTATTTTGAAATACATTGCTTCTTTGTTCAATTAGTTGCATAATCTTTGAATAATATATAATGTAAATGGAAGCATATTGATAGGGGGAGATTATTAGTAATCTCTTGTGAATGAATATTGCATGTTTTACTAAGCTTCATTGACTTATCTTGAAATTGACAAGCATGCTACAAAATGACTTTTTGGTCATTAGATTCATTCCTATGAACTTTCATGACTTTGATGATATTTCCCTTTTTCTTGAGGATATCAAATGTGAAGAAATATATTAGGGTAGAAGTAGTCTTGAGTTCTAAAATTTGCCTCTAAAAGGTTGTTTGCCTTTAGGCTTATTCTAGTTTATGCTTCATTTTTGTTTCATGTTTGATTATGTATACTTTTGTATATGACATGAACCTTAAATGATGATTCGAACTCATGTTGTCAATGAAATTGGCCTCTTATGATATAATTGTTTATATGTTTCATACTAAAACATATTATAGTAACAACTACTACTGCCAATTCTTAATTATCATTACGTCACCATGTTAATTCTCTATGCTAAATGATCAATACTAAAAGAAGATGTTTTGACCTCCCACCTTTTTAAGATGCCAAAGGGGGAGAGAAATGTGATGTGTTAAATGATCTAAAATGAATTATGATATATCAAGCATGCCATGTTCAATGAATGCACTTTGATAGGGGGAGCATTTTTCAAATGCTACTCCATTTGCTTATGAACACATCAATGTTTTGTCATCATCAAAAAGGGGGAGATTGCTGACCTTAAGGATTTCATCCAATGACAATTTAGGTGTTTTGATGATAACAAACCATTAATGGTGTTTAAGGACTAATGTTTACATTGAGTGTTATATAGATTATTCACATTCAAAGAATGACCTCAATGAAGCACCAAAGATCATTCAAAGTATTCCATTACTCAAGATCACATAAAGGAAAGAAATGGATACAATGAAGACATGAAGTTGCAAGGAACAAAATGTAATGTCCAAAGGTAGCTTGGACTTCAATGAGCAAGAAAGCAACTCAAAGGAAGAAAGAAAGCAATACTACCTCAAGCCTAAACGATCATAGACAATGCATGAAGAAAAGGGGTAGATAGGATGGTGAGTGTTTTGGATTCAATGCCAAAGTATTTATGAATCCATTTGAAACTCATCTCTATAGGATCATGCATATTATCATCATTCACATATTCTTATATCCTTAGTAATAGACTTTGCACTTCATTCATAGATATTGTCATATGAAGTCTTTGCTAATGTAACGACCCACTCCATCACATGGTATGATATTGTCCGCTTTGGGCCTGAGCCCTCACGGTTTTGCTCTTGGGCTTCACCCCAAAAGGCCTCATACCAATTGGAGGTGACACACTTGTACTTCACCTTTCCTCTACCCAGGCGATGTGGGACTGTGCACCCGTAGCTCGCCAGTGTGGTAGCCCGACAGTGTCTCTTGCACCCGCCCACGACACACCCGTCCACAAGGTCATCACAATCCACCCCCCTTGGAGGCCCGACGTCCTCGTCGACACACTTCCGGCTGGGTCAGGCTCTGATACCATCTCCCAAGAGCAAAACCGTGCGGGCTCAGGCCCAAAGCGGACAATATCATACCATGTGGTGGAGTGGGTCGTTACAAATGGTATCAGAGCCTGACCCAGCCGGAAGTGTGCCGACGGGGACGTCGGGCCTCCAAGGGGGGTGGATTGTGATGACCCTGTGGGCGGGTGTGCCGTGGGCGGGTGTGAGAGACACTGTCAGGCTACCACACTGGCGAGCTACGGGTGCACAGTCCCACATCGCCTGGGTAGAGGAAAGGTGCACAGTCCCACATCGCCTGGGTAGAGGAAAGGTGAAGTACTTATATGTAAGTGTGTCACCTCCAATTGGTATGAGGCCTTTTAGGGTGAAGCCCAAGAGCAAAACCGTGCGGGCTCAGGCCCAAAGCGGACAATATCATACCATGTGGTGGAGTGGGTCGTTACAGCTAAGAAAGGGTTAGTTCAAGCTTGCATAAGCTTTGAAAGAACTCGCAACTTGAGCTAGAAATGCTAGGACCATGCACATTAATCATAAGATTTACTTTGGTGTCTAGAAAGAAAAGGAAAAGGCATTGAACTTAATATTTCATCTTTAAAGCCTTTGTTGCCATAATTTAGTAAATGACTCTAGGACACAATGAACTTGATATTTATCATCCTTATATGTCCCTAGACTCTTAGAAATAGGTCTTGAACTAAATTGAACCATTATCAAAGTCCAAGGTGCTAGAAAAATGGTTATCTCAAAAGAAGCAATTTTCAACCCAGAAAATTTCCAGACCAGCCTATGCTAAAACTGCTATAACTATTTTCGTAGTTGGAATTTTTAAGTAAGGCTAGGTGCATTAGAAATCTGACTTCGATCTCTTGAGTTTAGACTCAAATTTCACCTAAAAAGGATTTGAATTGAATGAGATATGAGTATTACAAAATGCATATCTCTGGTCTGCGAAAATTCTGACCAGGTTGCACTAAAACGACCATAACCATTTCTGTGGTTATAATTTTTGAGCAAGGCCAGTGGATTTAGAAAGCTGACTTCAAGGCAATAAATTTAGACTTAAATTTCACCTCATTTGGAGTTTCATGGACTGAGTTATGTCCATCTGAAGTCATGAACTTTTTCTGTCCAAACCAATTCAGCAGCAGCCTTCATGAAGCAAGAGCCACCTCTATAAGAAATAGAGCCAGCTCTCTTAAGGCTAATAGAGCCTGCTCAATGAAATTTAGAGAAGGCTCAATGGGAATTAGAGAAGGCTCAAAGAATAGAGAAGGCTCCATGAAAAATTAGAGAAGGCTCAATGAGATGGAGAAGGCTCCATGAAATAAAAGAGAAGGCTCTTTTCAATTCCAGTAGGCTTTTTAACGAAGGACTAATGTTTCCAACCAAAGAGCAGGCTCCAAAGAATTATAGAGCAGGCTCTCAAAGCTAGGGAGCCGCCTCTCTTGTTTTACAGAGCAGGCTCTTTCTAAGGAATAAATGAACAAAGAGACGGCTCACTTGTTTTAAGAGCAGGCTCTTCTAAGATATTTGAATCTACAACGGCACTTTTCTGCATTTAAGTCTTCCAACTACTTCTAACAGACATATTAAGCTACGGCTGTCTATATAAGGAAGGCTCATTTTGCTGAAGCAAACAGACCACCATTTTGAGAGACATAATATTATATTTCAAGAGAGCTTTTGTTCTCTCATCTTCTCATCTCTCTCATTCACTCTTATTCTATCTTGAGAGATTCTAGCAAAGATTAAAAGGGCTTTTGCTCTTGCTTTAATCTTCATAGAGTTCTTGCTCTATTATTTACTTGAGAGATTATAAAAACTTACATTCTTCACTTATATCATCTTTTCTCATTCATATCATTTATAGAGTTTGAGCTTCACTTGTATTCATATATACTCTAGTTGAGAGCTAAAGTTTGTACATCAATCTTTGAGAGATATTTCTTGTGAGCTTGTACTTGTATATCTATCTTGAGAGAGATTCAATCTTGTATTTCAATTACAATCTTTTCTACAAACTTGTAAGGGTTGGTGTGACCCAAAAGAAGCCTAGGAGAAGGGTGTTCTCCTAGCAAGGAAAAAAAGCAAGGTCTTGCTTTATGTAAAGGTTTGCTCTCCACCCGCAAGGAGAAGCTATATTGGATTGGGAAGTCTCAAGAGGGATCTTGAGCCGAGGAGTAGGAGTTTCCGAACCTCGCAAAAATCGCCGTGTTGTAGTTTGCAATTTCTCTTCCCTTTTCTCTTTTATAATTATGCTTTAATTGCTTATTCCATATCTTGATCTCATATCTTGATTATTACATAATTACTTAAATTGTTGAATAGAAATTATATTTCTATATATTGCGAAAATTGTCCATTGTTTGGCATTAACTCTATTCACCCCCCCTCTAGAGTCAATTCTTGGGCAACAGTGATTTATGCTAAAAATAATCTAAGGTAGCTTAGGATGCTCCCCGAGTCTCATCTTGACATAGACATTAGATGGCATGAGCCCCTTTAACTTGTTTCACCTTAAGGTGATAATTTTGTAAAATGCTAGGTCTATGCATGCTCACGAGTAGCTTTATGTTATTCACTCCGAAGTTACTGGGGACATTTTTCAAGTATGAAGACTTAGTTCGTGATGCTCATCATTCCTTGGATGACTTGTAACTTTTAAGTTTCCATTTCATGCAAATGTTAGCATGAAATGCCATTTTTGTAGCCTCATGTATCAAAACTTGTATCCTTGATTTCATGTATGTAATGTGTACATAAGTACACATTTTGTAATGTATTTGACATGTATAAGATGAGGCCGGAGGCTAATGACATGTATCTTGTATTCTATGCACTTTCGTTTTCAAGGTTCACTATGAAAATAATGGAAAATGTTAAGTCTTTGTTTCACCATGTTTGCATCGGGTGCGGGAATTCCATTCTTTTTCTTTCACAGGGTCTCTATGATTATGTACGAGGTATGGCCAAGGGCCAAACACCATTTTGTTATAGGTTTTGTATTTTTGTTCCATTTATTGCATTTTAAGGCATTTTTGGCCGTTAAGAGGTCATATTTTGCATTGGGATTATTTTAAGGCCGCGGACCATTGTGACACGTCTTAAATGTCTTTTTACGTTTGCGTGCATGTCCACATTTCACAAAACTCTTAAGTTTCAACTTTAGAACTATTTTTGGGCGATTTTATGAAAAATTCATGCATTAGAGTTGATTTAAGCTTCCCTCATATTTTAGCATGTTAATGATGCGTAATTGTGATAATGGAATGTTTTGAAACTTGTCCGGATCAAATGGGAAGCATGCATAGCTTTAGGATTGAGCCAAGCATCTTCCCCATGGATTGCAACAACTTTTTCTGTTGCTACCAGGTCAATCGGTCGGCTGATAGCAGTCATCAGCCGACTGATGACTGCTCGAGACTAATTCCAGTAGGTTTGCAAATGAAAAGTGGTGTTCTGGCCGGCTGGTACTGTTCATCAGCTGGCTGATGATTGAGTTTCGGCCGGCTAGTACTGTATGTCAGCTGGTTGATCCTCCCTGGAGCTTGGTTTCCTTTCAGCTTCTTGGATAGATTTCTTGAGTCAACTTCAGAGGGTCATATCTCCTTGAATTCTGATCCAAATCAGGTCATTCTTAAGCCTAAACTCAAGAGCTTGAAGTTATCTTTCCAATGATACCAATCACACTCAAAAACTCCAACCGTAGTGAGAGTTATACTAGTTTTAGTGAGATAGGGTCGTGGTACCTCTTAATCGGAGGACGCTGTTTGTCCTATTTTCATATCTCTTCCGTCTAGACTCCGAATCAAGCGATTCTTAAGTCTAAATTTATTAATTTTTCATTGTATTTCCAATGGTGTGCACGGTAGCAACCATTTCGGGGTGAAATGACCATTTTACCCTTGGTCCATTTCTTGTAGGGTTTTGGAATCCTTGTTTCCTTCTCGCTTTCATTGAGCATCGGGGCTCCTCAGGAAGCCACTTTTGAGTCTTAGGGATGATGTACATCTCTAGAGGCCATATTTCTTTTTAGCTTCCGCATTTTGGATCCGTTTTGGGTTATCACAGGACACACTGGGTTTGTAAAACCCAGGGTCGTCATAATATATGACGATTTTTAACCACAACATTCGAACAACGAATTGAGAAACATGAAATATGTTCAACAGGGCCAAAATTACTCAAACCTGCCTTGTTCTTTGACGAACACAACAAAATAGCAAAGATCGGTGGTCGGTTTGAGTGAAAACAACAAAGCAAAGATCGGTAATCGTTTTCAGCCAAACAAGCACACATAGTGGAGTTGCCAAGAATCGCATCCTTCAAGCTCTTTAGAAACCCTAGTATATGGAGTGAAATGTTATAAGTTTGGTTTATATATGCGTTGCAAGTATGCTTAAGTTGGGCCAACTTTGCTTCCTGCGCTACAATGATTTGTTGGGCCAATAGTGCCTAAAACAAGATAAAACACCAAAATGGTAAATTGACCCAATTTTTTGAATTTGTTTCGACACTGTTAAAATCGAAACAATCCACGCCAAACATGTTTTGGGAATCACAATTGATACCAAGCCTCGAACAAAAACACCAAAAAACAAAGCAAGGTCCCGAACACGCCCAACTGTCTCATAAAATTTTCTTACCACCACCATATAGAAAAATTTTATTCACCCAACTTCTTTTAATTTATTTTTATTCCCGAACATGCCCAACTGTCTCATAAAATTTTCTTACCACCACCGTAAAGAAAAATTTTATTCACTAAACTTCTTTTAATATATTTTTATTTTTTACTTTTTCTTTCCGCTTTCAATTTCCATTTCCGCTATCAATAGGATCCAGTGACACAGATTGGACGGATGAGATCAATTTCAGCTAACGATCGTGATTTGGAAAATTCTCTTTCCTCTGTCGTATGATTCATCTCTCTGTACTCTGTCTAAAATAGTTAATTTAGTCGTCATTTCATTTGCATTTCAAATCCCACCCTTTGTACTCCTACTATATAACATATCCATCAACCCTCTTTTGGCGTCTCCACCGAGAAAGGCGAAACTCTAGAGATAGAATCTAGAGAGAGAGAGAGAGAGAGCCAGCCATCGTCATCGGAGGGTTGGCTTGATTGTTCTTCGATCTTACTTCCATTTTCTCTCTGTCTTTTTATCTGCAATCAATACGTAAGTCACAACCTACACAAAAATATATCTACTGATCTGTTTCTAATACTTATTATTTTATTAGATTCGATTGTGCAATTTTGTGTTATTTAGTTGAATTTTGTATGTACTCAGAGATCTGCAAAGTGTTGAAACTTTGAATTATGTGATTTGAACTTGGATGATTCAGTTGTGTAAATTTAAATCGATCTTTTGTTAGTTTGTAATTATTTAGTGAGTTTGATTGTGATGATAATGTCAGATTTAGTTTTGTAAAGGCTCAAATCGTTCCGATCTGTTGTTTTTGTTCAGATTTATGCTATTTTATTGCGACTGGTGCTGCATTTGATGTTTAGTTCTCGATCTTATTCTATAACAGATGAAATTATGGTTGAGCCTCATTTAAAATTTTTTTTTTTTTTTGTCAATGGTTTTCCCTTTTTCATGATGAGTTGATTAGTTGTCTGATCTGGTTCTCTTTCACCTCGATCTACTATTTGAAATTGTTGGGAGGATGATTGAACTTGTAAATGGAAGTATATGGGTTCATCTGCATATGGATTTGATGATCTGTTAATGCTTTTCAAGATTACTATTTTTTTTTGAAAAAATACAAAAGCTGTGTAGACTCATACCAGTTTACTTCTAGTCTGGTGCATATTGATTTGCTGAAGAAGAGAGCAAACTACTTTAAGTTGCTATTTGGATTTAAGACGTTATTGTTATTGTTATTTGGATTTAAGACGCAATTGCTATTGCAATTGCAATTTTCTTCATCAAAAATGTGATTTTCCGTGTTTGCTTTTTCTCTTTTTTAGCCCCAGTTTTCATTAGAAATTCGTGTACTCTTTCTGGTATCAATTTCGTGAAATGCTTTATTACTTCGTTCTGTTTATGTTGATAGGAAGATTGGAATGAAGTTCTTGACGTTAAGAAAGTGCTTTCTCCTTTTCTTTCTTATTATGCAATGGCTTATTATGCAATGTAAATGCTGTCATGCAATGGCTTATGTAATGTAAATGCTGTCATGCAATGGCTTAAAATTAATACATGCATATTAAATTCCAATGACAACCAAAATCTGCATATTGTTTTTTTTTTTTTGATAAGTCAAAATCTGCATATTGTTGAACTAAAGACACGGATATCGGAAGGCTTAATATTTAAATTAAAACCATGATACAGTGCAGAATATCAGAGTTGTGTGGAATTGCAGTTTTATAATTTATATAATAAGTGAAGAGTACTGAAACTGAGCAGTTCAGAATTTGGTATGGATAAGAAGAAAATTGAGGTGATACTATGATTCTTTTAGATTGCGAATGTAGCTAATTCAGTCAGCTATGAGTATGTAAAATTCAACCATGTTCCTTCCTTTATTTTTCCTTAGCTTGCTTAAATGATGTGAGCATGAGAGAGTGGTCATGCATAAAAAGTCTCAGTAACTATATGTTGATGACATTTTGGAGTTCTCTTTGTCACATTTGATTCTCTTAATATTTGTTATGCAGTTCTGTAAAAGATGGCTGATGCTGAGGATATTCAGCCCCTAGTTTGTGACAATGGAACCGGAATGGTCAAGGTTAGTTAATAACTTTCATGGTTATAAAGTGCAGTTTTTTATTTTATTATTATTTTCTCTAGTTTTCTGAACTTAAATTAACATCTATGTTGTGTTCAATATACAGGCTGGGTTTGCCGGTGATGATGCTCCCCGGGCAGTTTTCCCCAGCATTGTTGGTCGGCCTAGACATACTGGTGTCATGGTTGGCATGGGTCAAAAGGATGCCTACGTAGGTGATGAAGCTCAGTCTAAAAGAGGTATCCTCACATTGAAGTATCCCATTGAACATGGCATAGTAAGCAATTGGGATGACATGGAAAAGATCTGGCATCACACTTTCTATAACGAGCTTCGTGTTGCTCCTGAAGAGCACCCTGTGCTTCTCACTGAGGCACCTCTCAACCCCAAGGCCAACAGAGAGAAGATGACCCAAATAATGTTCGAGACTTTCAATGTGCCTGCCATGTATGTTGCCATCCAGGCAGTTCTCTCTCTATATGCCAGTGGTCGAACAACTGGTTGGTACCAATCACCATAACCGTCTTTTTCATTTTTTGATGCCATCTTTATATTAGTCCAATTTTTATCTCTTTCTGTCAACAGGTATTGTGCTGGATTCTGGTGACGGTGTGAGTCACACTGTGCCAATCTATGAAGGTTATGCTCTCCCCCATGCCATCCTCCGTCTGGACCTTGCTGGCCGAGACCTCACAGACGCCCTCATGAAGATACTCACTGAAAGAGGTTACATGTTCACCACCACAGCAGAACGGGAAATTGTCCGTGACATGAAAGAGAAGCTTGCATATGTTGCCCTTGATTACGAGCAGGAACTAGAGACTGCCAAGAGTAGCTCTTCTGTTGAAAAGAACTACGAACTGCCTGATGGGCAAGTCATTACAATTGGAGCTGAGAGATTCCGCTGCCCAGAAGTCCTCTTCCAGCCATCTCTCATTGGAATGGAAGCTGCAGGCATCCACGAGACTACTTACAACTCCATCATGAAGTGTGATGTTGATATCAGGAAAGATCTCTATGGCAACATTGTGCTCAGTGGTGGTTCAACTATGTTCCCGGGTATTGCAGACCGTATGAGCAAGGAGATTACTGCTCTCGCTCCCAGCAGCATGAAGATCAAGGTTGTGGCACCACCTGAGAGAAAGTACAGTGTCTGGATTGGTGGTTCAATCCTTGCATCTCTCAGCACCTTTCAGCAGGTGATTCTTTTTGTTCTTTGAATCCTCTGATTGTTTGTTCACTTGAAATAAGTTGTGTTTGGCTTGTAATTGACATGCTTGCCTTGTGTTGTATTATCAGATGTGGATTTCGAAGGGTGAATATGATGAGTCTGGTCCATCGATTGTCCACAGGAAGTGCTTCTAAATTCTACCATTTGCTTGCTGGTGAGTTCTTGTTTTAATGTTTTTTCTTCCTCCTGCTTTCGGTGGCTTTTTTTGTGTCGTGTCACGTGGAGTCAGTCTGGATTATGAACGGAGCGCATAATATGATCATTATGTATCATATGTCTTCATTCAATGTGGTTTACATTCCAAGTGTTAATGCCTTGGATGCTGACATGCGTTACCTCGCCTTGCCCTTGCATCAGTTGTGGTGCATCCAGTCTTTTTAGTAGGATGTTTCTAGTTGGGGAGTGATTGTGATGGTTTCTTTTTTTATTTCTTTTTTCTTGGAACAGTTATGTCAATATTTATTGTATGAGAAATTTTATATTAGTGTCATTTTGCAGTCAATCTCCTGTTAAACCTATATTTGATACTTGGTTTTGAAAGTTTCCAAAGTTACTTCTTTGTCTAGGTACCAACTTTGGAACAGCTATACTTTCAGTTATAATTGTTTTTAATGGTGTTTGTATGGCCTAACCTCCCTCTTTACTTATTGTATATGTTTTCTTTTCTCTTCCAATTTTATTGGATGTTAATAAACCATAGTATCACATATAGATACAGAGATGTGGACGAATAACAAATGGACACATCATCTTTAATTATGAAATTATAATTGGTGAGGTATATACTCGTCGATGTTTTTCTTTTATTTTATAATTAAAGATGATGGGTGTATTTGTTACTCTTTCACATTAGTGCATCTTAACCGTGAGTACCTATCTATTCTCCAATAGATATCGACTTCATTTACATCATGGTGATGGCATCATTAGTTTAATCAATACTTCATATGAAATTAATGCTATGTTCAGTAGCAGGGACGGAGCCATTATAGGACTGCCCCCCTGGATTTTTTTGTTTCCTTATTATATATATATATATTTCTATCATAGGTATATATTTTTTGAAAATGTGTAAAGGTGCCCTCCTCAAATTTCTCCTTCCCTTGTATACTCTGTATGTTTCTTTAAATTTTTTTTCTTAAATTGTTTCATTATATTCTATATATGTAATTTATTAATTTACCTCATTCCAAAAATATCAATTTCTATATATATATATATCCACCTATTTCTCTTTATGTATATATACTCCTTAAATATTAATTTATATGTATTTAGTGTACAACGTGTCCCTGAACAAAAATTCTGGCTCTGTCCCTCTTCGGTAAGAAGGAAAAAAGAGAGGTGGAAGGAAAATAAGAAAGAAAGAACAATTTTTTTTTTTTTTTTGTTTGGTAGTGAAGATGTAAGGAGAGAAAGAATAATACGAAGAATGAGTCCGGACGAGTCATCATTCACAAATTTTTATCCACCCATATTTGGGTGGAAGATAAGAGAAGACAAGTGAGTTTATTATTGCATTTTTAAATTATTACATTATCTTATCGGTTTAATGGTAAAAAATAACTTGAAAGATTATTTTTCGTTTTATCTCATCGATCAAATTAAATTGCTTGTTTTTCTTGTTCTCTGTCATCCAATCCAACCAACAAAAAGAGAAACAATCTTTTTTCTAAGGATGTCTCAGTCCTCTCTTCTTTCTTTTCCTTTCCTTTCATTTCATTTCAATTTTTTTCCTTCTTTCCTTTCCATTCAATAATTAATGTTTTTTTTTTTTGGGGACATTTTCGACTGGGCTTAGTCATGGTTTAGTCAAGGAGGATCAAATAAAAGAATTATATTATATGAGAGCACAGTTCATTTTTTTTGTTTTTTAAAATACTTTCGACTAGGCAATTGTTTTTAGTGATCATGAGTCATGGGGTCGACACCTATGTGGAATTTTGAATACAATGGTTTGTTGGAGTGATCGTGTAGGGCATGAATGAGGTGGATTAATTGAGTTCATTCCCATAGTTTAGTGTCAAGGTCCAAGCAATTAATATTGGATCCGTATGGTTTTTTTGGATCTCGGGTCAAGAACTCGATCCATTTGAGGTATTAACATCATCCAAATCCAAACCATCCTATGAAGGATTTAAATCGGGCCAACTTATATTCATTTCAAGCCTCATGTGCCCTAATTGGGTGGAATTAAGAGTGCCAAAAATCCTATATTCAGAAAGTTGCTGGCGGAATAGATGCTTCTACAAAAATGAAACATTTATTACTTTGAAAATTCAACACCCTTCGAAAATGTAACACCAATTCTCTTAGGGCTTGGTAGGTCAGCATTTTGTTTTTGGTATTTTTGTTTCATGAATAATGATAAAAAATCAAAACACTAATTCCGTGTTTTTACATGTAGCACTTTACAACGGGTAATAAAAAAGAATTTTTTTAAAAAAAAAAAAAAAATTTCTTAAATAACACTTTTAAACCAACTATTACATTTTCCAAACATATTTTGATGTTTTTGTTTTCAAAAATCTTGTAACAAATGGACGTCAGCAAACATATTTACGTTTACTATTCAACACACTCTATAATAAAACACTTGTTTTGTTTTAGATTAAACTAAAATAGCATAACTAAGGCGTTTATCAAATAACACTTGTTTTGTTTCAGATTAAGCTAGAAAAGCAAAACCAAAGCGTTTACCAAACATGTTCTTATAAGAAATGTGTTGGCAATCTTGAAGAAATGGTTATATCCACAAAGTACTCTGGCGCAGAACGGTACATTTGTCCCATTTGATCGTTACGAAAATGTGAAAACGTTGATATTGTATCACAAATTATTCTCACTGACAAATGTATACATAACAAAGCACAAGACGTGTACAAAGAGTATCTAACCTCTCACTGACAAATGTATACACAACAAAGCACAAGACGTGTACAAAGAGTATCTAACCAAACAAATTATAAGTATTTATTGCCCTCGCGGAGAGCAGCATGTGAACGTGAGGTTGGACGATTATTCTCTGATGGCCATTTTCCCGGGGTGCACATGGCCATCTTGTTTTTGTAATCGACTTGATTTTATTGGGCTTTACTCTTCCCCACCGTACCACTGAAATAGGCTGGAGAAAAATATTATATATATATATGAAAACATGATTGATGGGACTCTCCATATGAATAATTTTAATTTAATCAATTAGTGGAAGTAAACTCATCTTTAATTTGATGATTTTTTATTTTTATTTTTTAAGAGGTACTTACTAATCAGCATTGACGATTTTTCACACGTCAGCATTCTACACCAAATCTTTTTTTGATGTCAATAAGATTTTTTTATTTTTATTTATTTATGAGTCATCATCCTCGTAAAATTTGCGGAATAGATAATTTTTGACTTTGCACTAAAACTTTAACAGGGTGTAGTATTCATAATGAGTAATTCGGTGGGTTTGTCTAGATGTAAAATATTTTTAAAAAAAATATTTTTATTTTTTGGTATTTGATTATCGAAAAATATTTACCAAAAAAAAAAATATTAAACTATAACAAAAATACGAATAAGTTATTTTATATCCCGGGCGATGATTCGACCTCACCCTCAATTTAGACATTTGTTAAACATTAAAAAAATAAAAAAAATAAATAGAGATTAGTTTTAGATGATACGCTCTCTCGTGTATTTGCTAGTTTGAACTTAAAATAAATAAAAAAAAGAAAAACTTGGAGCAAGCAACATGATTCAGCACTGTAGGATAACGATGGTAGAAGATTTTTTAAAATCCAACTTTATGATAAATGGTAAAGGTTGGAGTCTCTAAATAAGTAAAGTGAGTGCATAAATATAGTGTGTATAAATTTCTTCCCCATAAAAAACTTTGGTCAAACACTAAAAACATTTTCCATTGAAAAAAGAAAATCTCTCTCTCTCTCTCTCTCTCTATGCTGTTTAAAATTTAAGTTCTTTATTTTTGTTTGTCACCGAATTTTTGTTTACTCTTCCAAATAGTGGCACTGTTGCACCTGAATTATGACCTATTTCGTTTTGATCTTATGGGTTTGAAAAGTCTTTGGTCTCACAAAACTGGCCTTTCCAGGGGATTGAAAGTACGGGCGTGCGAAAAACGGATGTCATTCCAAACAGAGGCAGGGTTAGGAATTTGATTCAGTAGGAACAACCATTAACTATAATATGATAAGAATTTTTGAACAGAATAATAAATAACGAAGGATGTTGTTTTTTGTTTTTTTTTTTTTATTTTTTATTTTGAATCTTAAATTTTTGTGGAGCTCGCGAGAGGAGAAATGACATGGATCTTTTCTGAATTTGAAAATTTGTTAGACAAATGAGTTAGAAAATATAAAGGTCTTTTTGAATTTTGGATGTTTTCTTAGGTTTTTTTTGAAGCTCAATTGAGTCAACTTTTATAATTATCAAAATTTGTAAGGTTAAATGCAAAAAATTCTCCTGAACTATTGAAGTTTTGCAACTAACCCTCCTGAACTACAAAAAACCCCTTACACTATTATTTTGTTGCAATTTACTCCATCAGGTCATCGAAAAAGGCAAAAAACAATTTTGCCCTTACTATTAAAGGACGCAGTTTCAAATATTGTCATCTTTACTTGCAGACATGGCAAAAAAAATTCAATAACCAATGGGAGATTGCCAGCATACCACCACAGAACTAGTTTTTGGAACTGGTTTGTGCTACACTTCTAGCCAAACAGAGGTATTTGGGCCTTGATATAATATATATATATATATGAGATATATTATACATATATATCAATATATATCATATATGTCTCTGCAAACCAAAAGGGGAAAGTACTGTAGCCACGGGGACGGCGATGAGGATCCGTCGGCAACGGAGGAACGGCGGCGAGCTTGGCTGGTTAGGGCGATGAAGATCCGTCAGTGGAGAGGACGGTGGAGATGGGCTGGCGCAGATGGAACCAGTCGGTGGAGATGGTCTGAATCGGCAAATTTCTTGGCGACAATACCCATCTTTCTTCTCTCGCTCTGTCTGTAAATTTGTACATATAAATTGCCCTTGTGTAACTCTCTAACATAATCGATCCAGCGGGAATTCCCAAAACTGTCAGCAAAGTAAATGATGGGCTCACGGTGGTGACGTGATTCCGGCGGGATCAACTATGGTGATGCAATTCTGGTGAGTCTAAAATGACGATCAACTGAGAAAGATTTCTCTATTTTATTTATTTTATTATTATTATTTTTTTTCTGATGATGGAGATAACGACGCCGATGCCTATTTGACATAGTTATACAACAAAATTTCAAGAAATTCTAGATATATATATCGATCCATCATCTGGCCTAAAATCAGGGATCCAAGCTTCATCGATTGATCAAATCAATGATTGGAGATTTGAGAAAACATGAGTTGTGATATTTGTGGTCATCAGCCCGGTAGTCGTTGCAAGGATTTTACCCCCAAAAAAAAAAAAAACGTTGCAGAGATATTTGGTCTTTGCTCAGTTATGGCATGAATGAGGAAGGATAAAGAAGATAAACAATGTTTGTAATGATAAGGGTGTGTTTGGGTAATTGGGTGTGAGAGTAACTTAAGGCTGTGTTTGGGTGTAATATTTATAATAAGGGGGTAATACAGTCTTTTTATGCTTATAAGGGCATTATGGTCATTAAGTATGTATTGTGGGATCACGTGACCGCATGTGATTGGTTTTAACGGCGAAATTTAACCTGCTGGTCTTCGGATGGAGCTATCTACAACCAAAATTATAATTTGGGGGGGTTTTTTAAAAAAATTTAAAGTTCAGAAGGGTTTGTTGCTAATTGGTCAATAGTTCAGGAATTTTTTTGCATTTAATCCAAATTTGTATATAGAAAATTCAAATAACTGAAATTTAATAACAAAGGAGGAGTCTTTTGTGAATTTTGATTTTTAAACATAGGTCTTTTTTGAATTTTGAAAAACTTGTTAAACATAGGTCTTTAACAAGTATTTTTTTTTTTTTTTTTTAAGTCTTTTATGAATATTTTCAAAGATCGGTAGGGGCACTATTAAAATAAAGGTAAATTACAATGACCTCCCCTAAGGTTTGGCCTAATTGCAAATAAATTTGAAATTTGTGTTTTTTTTGCATCGTGTCCCCCCTAAGGTTTGTCTAATTTTGCGAAGACCTCCACTCCGTACAAAATATTGTACTTTTTGTCAAAAAATTAGTTTGAAGTGACCAAAATACCCTTCACTAAGTAGAAAAGACCAAATTACTCTTATAGTGTCCTCAAATTATATATAAAAAAATATTTTAAAAGACAAAAAGAACAATGTTTACCTTAGGTTGCATAAGAAGGAACCTCTTTCTTATGATGAGGTGGCTCAATAAAATATCAGCAGGTATTAAAGTTTTAAAAATAGGAATAGAAACCGATCATTCCCCTCTTTTTCTCTTACGCAGAAATATATATTACTTCTGTGTTTTGAATCTTCTCTTTTACTGAGACCATTTGTTGAAAGTGTGAAACCGAATTTAAAATCAAACAATGTTTTTTGTTTTAGTGAATCAGACCATGTGAATTGTGAGTTGAATTGATCAATGGCGACGTCTTTGTCTCAAGACAAGTAGTTCACCATTCCATCGCCGGAAGCCTTCGAGTCCATACTCCTCCACATCGACGTCGTCCTTCATGGATAGTGGTGGTGGTAGGGGTCAACAAATAATCTGTTAATCTATTAATCCGATCTGTGTGGTTCAGTTCGGTTTCAGATCTTATGGTTTGGTGATGGTTTAGAAAAATAACAATCCGTTATTTGCGGTTCGATTAACAGATTGGGCCTTTGAAAAACCGATCCAATCCGTTAACTGAATCGATCTGATCTGTTACCTATTGTGTCTAATTTTACCACTCGCAATAGCACGATTTCGTGTAGGATAGTACTATAAAGAGGATGTCGAACCCAAAGGGAGATGATAATTTATGTTCAGTCTTTAATTTAGTCCTAATGGTTTACAGGTAACTGGTTAAAAAATTTGCTTGGTTGTCACGATTAAAAATAAACTAAAATTAAACTAAAATATTAAACTGAATTAAATTAAGTGATCAGAGAGGGAAATCTTAGGGTTTTGATTTCACCACAATTATCATACTATGGTTAATTGCATCAACTTTGGGGATTTAATAAATTATGTTTTTAAATGAATTAAACTCAATAACATTCGTTCAATTTGGATTTTAAATAAAGATGTTTTATAAAATTCAGTTAACTATAACCTATCTGTGGTTAGCATGGACTATCCATCTACCTACTCTAACTACTTTGCAAATAATCCATCTTTCCTAAACGTAGATTATGAAAACATTCTTTTATAAAAAACATTGGAACACCATTATATGACCTCTATTCTTATGTCCAGCAGGGCTTCTCCAGATACCTTCCAATAAGATAGGTTGAGAATAGAAAATAAACAATTATACCTAAGACAAGGTAATAATAATTTGTAATCTATTTAAAGTATGAAAACCAATTAAGTTGTCTTAATTACTCATAGTCATATAATCAAAACATAATATTCATTAAAATAATCCCATAGTTAAAAACAATCAAACCATAATACTAGATTGGGTTACATCAGTGCCCCAAGAGAGGAATTAGCTACTCATGACGATGTCCGATGCCATCTGTGTTGGAGTTGTCTCCATCGTCACGAATGGCACTTCTCTTCTCAGGATCTTCACCTTCTAAGGTTGTGGAAACCCTAAAAGCCGCCACCACAGTACTAGCCTTCTAAAATAACAGGGGTAAAAGGAACCTCTTCTATTAAGGCTTGTGCCTTCTTTTATAGAAGAAAATAAAGGCTTAGTGGGCTTTTAGGTCTTATGGCCATCTGGGATAAGATACGACTTGAAAAGAAAGCAATCCCGTAACTTAATTTGACATATCAAAGAAGGCTCGAGCTTTAAGGTTCGGGCTTGAGCTTAAGGAACAAGGCTCGAGCTTCTCTGAATTAATGCTCGAGCTCCAAGGATTGGTGCTCGATCTTCACTTTGACACTTAGCCAAATTTCTTCAACTATTTTTTGAAGCATCTTTTTCTTCAACACTTAGAATATTCTCAGGCATCATCTTTGTTAACATTGCTTGATCCAAGCTTCATGGGCTCGAGCACTAGGTACCAGGCTCAAGCTTTAGGTAAGGCTCGAGCTTTAGGGAATGGGCTCGATCTTTGGGGTTAGGCACGAGGCCTTGGGAGCTTGGTTTTCCAATAAATCAACTCTTTAAATTTCGACGCCTTGTGCTCGAGCGGTCAAGGCTCGAGCACCCTTTATTAAGGCTCGAGCCTGAAGGTGTAAGGCTCGAGCTTTAATGCCTTATTGACTTTTCTTCTTTAACTTGTAGGGCTCAAGCCTCAAGACTTGGGCTCGAGCTTTGGATATTGAACTCCTCCAAACTTCATCATTTAAGCTCTTGGCTTGCTCTGAATGACCAGCAACGACTCTGTAAACTTCGATATCAGTCTTTTCATTTTAAAATCCCGATTTTAACTATTTTTCTGGGAAAGTACCTATAAACAGACATTAAACATAAATCAGTCTAACAATAGATAGAAGTATCATTTTAGGCCTTAACAAATGTATATTTAGGGGTTCAAATATATAAATATTCAGTACTCATCACACCCCCAAACTTACATATTGCTAGTCCCTTAACAATACAGAACTAAAAAGCCACTTTCGTGGGAATCACGGTTGCATTTAGCCTATGCAACAAGCCTTTAAACCCCTAGGTTACCCCTAGTGGACGAGTTGTAGTCTCGTGAGGGTTTTTAGTGAAGATACCCACAAACTTCTCAAATTAGTGCCTTAATTGCACGGTAAGCTCATTCAAACCTGTTTTCAAATCATGTTATCCTTAGAGTTCATTAATCAGTCAAACATAGCGAGTACAACCAATCATGTAATCAGAAAAACTTTAAACTTCTAATTTCAATTTAGCACCATGGTCCCCATATGTTAGTTTAATCATTCATTCAACAATCTTAATCTCCAGAACACTTTTTGAAAGTGATCCTACAATTCAACGTGTGGCTTACTATCCATACTTGCATTCATTCCTAGCTATTCCTTAATTTACAGGCAAACTTTTCAAATTTCAACTCCCAAGGCATTTATTATTATTATTATTATTATTATTATTATTATTTTCAAGGTATGCATCTTTTCAAAAAGGATACTATACAATGTTCAGGTTTATTAAGTTTTCTAAATCACCCATGTAATGAACTTTCAGCCAATGACTCCCAGACCAGATGGTCTTAGGGTATTAAGTGATAAAGCACCCTTCCGGACCTAATTGTTCAAGTAATATAGGCAACCTAAACCCTTTATTTAACAAGCTTTCAGCTAACGACTCCCAGACCAAATGGCCTTAGGGTATTAAGTGTCAGAACACACCCCTAAGGACTTAATAACTCAAGTAATCTAGGTACAGACCTGAACTTAATCTTTTTCTACTTCTTCTTCTTCTTCCTTCTTTTTTTTTTTTTTTTTTTTTTTTTTTCACATTGGAGAAGAATATTTTTTTCTTTTATTACATTGCATACATACCAATCTTTTCTATTTTTTCAATTTTTTTTTTCTTTCTTTTTTATGCCTTGGTTATCAAAATTATCAAATCTTCCTGCTTATCTCAGTTTAACTTAAAAAAAAACAAGACTTCTAGTTTTTACCCCACAGAATTCATGCAAGTGTGAATATGTGCAAAGCGTAGCATCTCAGAGAATAATTTTATTAAATAAGGATCATCCTAACAAAGTGGACCACATACCACCAACTGATTTCAAAATTTTTAAGAATCCCTTTTCATAATATTTTAGCATACAAACCATATCCAACCAACATCAGACTGCAAACGGATTATATAACAATCAACAGACTCAAATATCATATCTTATCCTTATGTTTTGCAAAAATTTTCACAATTTTTCAAGTGTCAAATTATTCCAAATTACCTTACCCCCAAACTTAGTATGTACATTGTCCTCAATGTGTGAATACAAAACAGAGTTTAGAAAGATATTACTAGATAAGCAGACCAGCAAAGATAGACCAAAATAAAACTCAAAAGGGGAATTTGGAACATCACCCCCAAACTTAATCTGTAGCATCTGGCAAAATCAACCAACTTCAAAACATATCAGAGTATCAAGCGTATGGAGAAAGAACAGAGAAATATAATATGAATTACAAAGAATAACACAAGGATATCATAAGCAAAAAACATATATATATATATATATATATATATATATATATATGAGAAATATCAGTACAATGCTTGTCAAAATAACATACTTAGGGCAGATATACAACATAAGGAAATAAATACATAAGAAAACTACCCTAGTCTACAAAATAAACTATAGAAAAGCCCTAGTCAGCTAATCTATCTCTGGAGGAGGAGTATCTGTAGAAGTGGATGGCACAGACGGAGTGCGGTGTAGTAACTCCTCTAATATACTCTGCTGCGCAATCAGCATCTTCCGCAGCAATGCTTGTCCGTCCTACAGCTCGGTTACCCTGACCTGAAGCTCTTGAATCTTAGCTTGAGAAGAACACTCAGGCTGGGCTGTAGGAACTGGCCTCCTCCTCTGTGGGGCCTGGCTATCGGAGAGATCCATCTCGTTCTCTGTAGCCTTATCATCAAACTCCTTATCATCGTCCTCCTTTGCCATCATTGCATCAGCACTGTCAGTAGAAAGAATAGTTGGCGGAGGTGGATAAGGTGGGAAATGTAGCTCATATGGTACACCCAGTGCCTCGGCATCCAAGCGCCGTTGATCCTCTCGGATCTCATCATCAACACCTCACTCTAGCTTCCTTGTCTTGGGCATATGCCTGAAGACGTTGTTCCACTGTGTGAAATGGTACTGGGTGAAGATGTGACAGTAGCCTCATTCGGGAATATTAGAACTCTCACCATTTCAATCAAACGTGTGACAAGCCTAGGAAAATGAATATGGTGGGCAAGAGGGCGTCGGGCCTCCCTCATCTCATCATAGAGCCGGCTCAGCTACACCAATACTAACTAGGGACTAGACACCCAGTACCCAGCATGGAATGCGTAGTGCGCATCCACCATCTCAGTGCATCGCCCTATCTTATGGTCGATAGGACGAACGTTGGCCACTAGGACCGTATCGAGAAACCAGAAAAGTCTCGGAAGCTATGACTTTCGGATTGTCTCCCAAGTGGTGGAATACCTCCCCTGGCCGAGTGCACGGACCATCGCCTTCCTCGGAAGGCCAGGGGGAAATGGTGGAAAGCGGTCTTGTAATGCAGCGGGGCACCTATGATGGCAACCCATCGCCTGTGCAATAGTCTCAAAGCTCACTATCAGTTGTACACTCTCGACAGTAGCTGTGAAGTAATCCTCCTCCTCTTGGGCATCATCTCCTGCATGAAGCTGCAAGGAGCGATAGAATGCTTGTACCAGCAGAGGGTAGGCATCTGTGTTGGATGCTGCAAGAATCCTGACAACTGCTGAGCCTATAGGGCCTCAATCACCCAAAATGTATCTCGGTGGCACTGGAAATCCTCTAAAATAAAATCTGTCTCATGGTGGATAGTACTGTACCGCTAAGAATCATCCAAGGCTATGGCCGGAGTCCGTACCACTCTCTGTCGCGGACGTCTCGGCATCTTGGTAATTGTCTACAGCCTCAGCATAAAAGATCTCAAATCTGGGCTTTGAGGCACGAGCCTAAAGTCTAAAGGCTCGAGCTTGATACTGGCTGATGCTCGAGCTTAGAATCCTGATGCTCGAGCTTGCTGCAAGCAAAGGCTAGAGCTTCAATCTAAAGGCTTGAGCTTCCTGGTTTGCAAACGAAGCAAACTCGTCCAAATCCTCCAAAAATTAATCTAAATTTCCTCTAAAGGATCCCTAACCTCTTCCTTAATTACTTAACAACCCCCCAAACTTTAACAAAATCGCCCAAAAATACCTCAAATCACCGAAACCTGTGTTATTCAAATCCAAAGTAGATTCAGAATTTCTACAAGTTTTTGGATAATTATAGGAATTAGATATGGATATTAATGATTTAAGCAATGTTTTTATGGAGTTTGGGTATGAAAACAAGTCAAAATCATGAGATATATATAATATATATATATATATATATATATATATATATATCTATATAATTCGAAGGGAGAGGGAGTGAAAATTACCTCTTTGATGTAAATTAAAGCCCTAAAACGATGTAGATGATTAAGATGTAGAGATTGTAGAGAGTTGGGATCGTATGGAGGCAAGAATGAGAAGAGGCATGAAGGTTTTATCCTCGGCTCGAGGGTTTCTTTTTATTTTAAAGTACAAAGGCTCGAGCCCTAGGTTTAAGGCTCGAGCATGGCCGCTGAAAACCATAAGATAAACGATGATGGATGGCTCGAGCTTAGCGTATGCAGGCTCGAGCCTTAAGTAGTTGATGCTTGAGCCCCAAAGTTCAGGCTCGAGCATTAAGACAAATTTTTGGATTTATTTCAAATTTTATTTTCTTTTATTTTATTTATTTATTTTTTTTTCTAAACCTAAATTATCTTAAGAATAAAATAAACCTAAAATAAATCTAGAACCTAAAAAAAAAACAAAATACAAACTAAAATGAATAAATAAAAATAAAATAAAACTACAGTACAACATACAAATGCTAAGTTTAACGTTGATAGCTCGACGAAAACCTGACCTCTCTAGTCCAAGTAAATAGGATCATGAAGTTCTACTGCTTCCACTGTGTCTTTCTGCACACTACCCTCTATGTAGGGCTTCAGTCTTTGTCCATTGACTTTGGACAGTTATCCACTTTTACAATCTTGTATCTCAATTGTACCGTACGGTGTAACAGAAATAACCATATATGGACCTTCCCAACATGACTTCAATTTGCCAGGAAAAAGTTTCAGTTATGTATTAAACAACCAAACCTTTTTCCCAGGCTCAAAAGTCTTACGCAAGATATGCTTGTCATGAAATGCCTTAGTCTTTGATTTGTAAACTTTAGCACTCTCATAGGCATCATTACGTAATTCTTCGAGCTCTGTTGGTTGTAGTTTCCTATTAGATCCAACAGAGTTCATGTCAAAGTTGAGCTTTTTTATGGCCCAGAAAGCTTTGTGTTCTAATTCTACAGGAAGATGGCACCCTTTACCATACACGAGTTGGTAAGGTGACATACCAATTGGAGTTTTATAAGCTGTTCGATAAGCTCACAAAGCATCATTCAGTCTTAAAGACCAATTTTTACGATCTGGCTTAACCGTTTTTTCAAGAATTCTCTTAATTTTACGACTGGATAGCTCAACTTGGCCACTTGTTTGGGGATGATAGGGAGTAGCAACTTTATGAGTGATGGAGTATTTTTGTACCAAGGTACAAAAATACCTATTACAGAAGTGAGCACCTTCATCTCGTGGTATACCAAATCGACTAAAAATGTTCGTTTGAATGAACTCAACCACAACTGCGTGATCAGCGATTTTAGTAGCAACTGCTTCAACCCATTTAGACACATAATCCACAGCCACAAGAATATATTCATTTTTATTTGACTGAACAAAAGGACCCATAAAATCAATACCCCAGATATAAAAAAACCTTAATGACTAAGATTGGATTTAAGGGCATCATGTTTCTTCTGGAAATTGATCTTATTTGCTGCCATCTAAGGCATGACCTACAGAACAAGTATGCATTCCGAAAGAGTGATGGCCAAAAGAAACCGCATTGAAGAATTTTAGTTGCGGTTTTCTTTGCACTGAAATAATCCCCTTAAGTTAGACTATGACAAAAGGTCAGAATACTGTGAAACTCACTCTCAGGAGCATATCTATGAATGATTTGATCAGCACAATATTTAAAGAGCTGAGAATCTTCCCAATAGTACATCTTAATCTGAGAGAAGAATCGATCTCTTTCCTACTTTGACCAAGATAAAGGAATTTTGAAAATTGCGAGGTAATTTACAATATCAGCAAACCAAGAGAAATCTGTATGAGAAACCCTAAACAGTTGTTCATCCGAGAAGGAATCACAAACTGGAAGTGAAGGTGAGGTATCCTCAATACGAATTCTAGAAAGATGGTCAGCTACCAAATTTAATGACCCATTCTTATCCGAGATCTCATAAACAAACTCTTATAACAAGAGGATCCATCGAATCAAATGGGGTTTGATTTCTTTTTTGGAGAGAAGATGTCTTAAAGCAGAATAATCAGAATAGACCACTACTTTAGAACCCAACGGATAAGATCTGAATTTGTCTAGAGCAAAGACAACTGCAAGCAACTCTTTTTCAGTTGTGGTATAATTTAATTTTGCTTCTGAAATAGTTTTGCTCGCATAGTAGATAACATGAGGAAGCTTATCTACTCGTTGTCCTAAGACATCACCCATAGCATAATCAGATGCGTCACACATGATCTTGAATGGTATATACCAATTTGGCGGATTCATGATAGGAGCCAAAGAAAGAAGAGAGCGAAGCTTGTGGAAAGCTTCTAGGCATTACTCATCAAAGACAAAAGGAACGTTCTTTGCAAGTAGATTACACAAAGGATGAGAAATTTTGTTGAAATCTTTAATAAAGCGTCGATAAAACCCAGCATGCATAAGAAATGATCGCACTCCCCTTACGAAGGTAGGAGGAGGCAATTTGGAGATCAAATCTACTTTGGCTTTATCAACTTCAATACCTCTCTCTGAATGATATGTCCTAAAACGATCCCCTCGTGAACCATAAAATGGCTCTTCTCCCAACTAAGAATAAGATTTGTTTCCCTATAACGCTGAAGTACTAGGGACAGATTTTGGAGACAGTTCTCGAATGTGGATCTGAAAACAGAGAAGTCATCCATAAAGACCTCGAGAAACTTTTCAACCATATCTGAAAAGATAGATATCAGACACCTCTGGAATGTTGCTGGCGCATTACACAATCCGAAAGGCATCCGTTTATATACAAATGTACCGAATAGACAAGTGAAAGTAGTTTCTCTTGATCCTTAGGATCAATGGTCACCTGATTATAGCCGGAATATCCGTTTAGAAAGCAATAATAGCTCTGGCCAGCCAATCGCTCTAGAATCTAACCAATGAATGGAAGAGGAAAATGATCTTTTCTAGTAGCTAAGTTGAGTTTCCGGTAATCAATACACACATGCCATCGAGTGGTGGTGCGTTGTGGAACTAATTCTCCCTCGGAATTCTCAACTACTATAATACTTGTCTTTTTAGGTACTACCTGAGTAGGACTCACCCACTTGCTATCTAAGATGGGGTAGATTATTCCCGCATCTAGCAACTTCTCAACTTTCTTCAACGCCACCTCTTTCATATTTGGATTCAATCTTCTATGGAGTTCCCGAGATGTTCGGGAATCCTCCTTCAAATGAATCTGATGCATGCAAATTGTGGGGTTAATCCCTTTTAAATCAGTCACACTCCACCCAATAGCCTCTTTATTTTGTTTAAAAACTTTTAAGAGACCACTTTCTTGGGAACTTGTAAGATTGGAAGCAATGATGTAACACCCCTAATTTTAAAAGGATAGTCTCGGTATTTTATTTTCTGGTTTTATTGCAATTTTAATTTCTTTATTTGTTTACTTGGCTATTTGTTAATTGGTTAATTGTCTAATTGATTTATTTGTTTAATTGTTTATTTGTATAATTGTTTAAATTGATTTTGTGGAATATAATTAATTATTTAACTTGATTTATTTGTTTAAATTGAATTATAAGCTTATGTGTAAATTAGATGTGTTATATTTTTAAATAGAGTTGGGCTTAGATATGATCAATGGACTATTTGGATAGTGTAAATGGGTACAGTTTTTACCCATGATTGAATATATATGTATATATGGGTATATATGTATATTGGGTTGATTTAATTATTAGAAATTGTTAATAATTAAATTAGTTTCATTATTTTATATATATAAAGTTTTAGGGTTTTACATAAATTTATTAAATTGCCGACTTATATACATATATCTATTTTATATTTTTATTTCTATGTTTTCATTACCGATTCCTCACATGAATAGAATTAGGTTAAAACTATCTTGCCTATATATATATTGTATTATGTCTGCTTAGGGTTTAAAAAAAAAACACAAACCCTATTCACGAACAGTTAGGTTCGAGAGAAAACAGAGAGAGGGAGAATTAAGGTTTGGCTAGGAGCAAGGGCTGAACCAGGGAGAAGTGTTTGACGCTTGCTTGTGGGTTGAACTAAGAGCAATAAAGGAGTTGAGAACAATCTCGGATTGCCAAAAAAATTAGGAAGACGACGTTAAGGTTTCAAAACTGAAATCAGAGGCAAGTTATATTTCTTACTCTTTCCTTTTGACTTGTGTTCTGTACATGCCTAGGTAGTCTCTAGGAATTTATTTGAATGTTCAATTAATCTTCTATTCATGTTTAAGTTGATTTGGAACAATTATTGTTAATTTAAATTATAGTTGTTTGACTTTGAAGCATATACCATGATTAATTATAATTGTTGTTTGTAATTGTTGTTAATAATGCAAACAGTGATTTTTATGAGTTCTGGGATCATTTGGACATAAATTGAACTCATAGGAACCCTGATAAAAGTTACAGAGGTGTTTATACATGCTGGAGACATGGACGAAGGAGTAGAACAGGAGGAAACGGGTTCAGGGCTCTCAGCGGGGGAGAGAGCCGGTTCCATGGAAGTGGGAGCCGGCTCCCTCTTGTGAAAAGCAGGCTCCAGGTGATGGGGAGCAGGCTCCCCCTTGTATAGAGCCAGCTCCAAGGTCTAGGGAGCCGACTTCATATGTGAATTGAGCCTGCTCTCAAGTTTTGAGAGCAGGCTCTCTTATTTTGGTGCATACTGGAGTTGGTTTGGGCACTGTTTGGATAATTTTGTTTCCCCGAACTGTTTTGGGATATAATGAAGGATCTAAATATTATTTCATGGTATATTAAAACCCTATAATGCACGGTTTAATCCATATGCTACTGAATTGAACAGTATGAAAGTTTAGATAATTTTGCATGCTGTTAACGGATATAAAGGATTTAATTGCTTCATTTTGTTTCAGCAATTTAATGGACTGTGACATTATTTTTAAATCTTATTTTGGATGCATAATATGGTCATATACATATCAGATATTGATTATGTTTATACTAGATTTTAATTGATGAACCATTAAATTCTGTTTTGTCAATTACATGGATGTCATGGATTGTATGAACTGGTATGGGATGGTGGCATAGTAGGGACGGATTAGTTTAAAATACTAAGTCCTACCTACTCTAGAATAAGGGAATGGATTATAAAATTAAATCATACTTATATTTAAGTCAGAAAAGCTGAACAAGTTGAATGACTAACTGGATTACTTGCTACTTATATGTAAGTTAGATCAGCTGAGCAAGTTGAATAACTAGTTGGTTTTCTTATGGATGGATAGGATATAATTTATATATATATGATTATGGTACCACGATATGAGCTTGAGTCTCAGGATCGATAGTTAGGGAGCATATATGTATTGGGATGCATAACTGGCTATGATGGTAGAGGAATACCCTGTTAGGTCTAGGTACTCATGCCCACCTCAGGTGCATTTTGCATGTTGCCTTCTATTCAGGTTAAGATCCCCTTTGTAGTTCAATGAAAGTCCCTTAGTATGGATATATATATGTATGGACTAGATAGATATTGTTGAGTTATTAAGGATGTATCTGCATATCGGGTCTCTGTTTAGATTGTAGTTAGAATAGAACTTGTTCGTGGGCCTGACCCACTATTATTTTTCAGGCATCGGACGGTTCCAGTGTTAGAGCTTGTTTGTGCTGAGTAGAGACAGTCACTCATTGTTCCAACGACGTATGATTTCTCTTTATGGTTTAGCTTTAGATTTTACTTTAGTTGTTCGCTTTTCAGTTTGGGGTTTTATTAGAGGTCCATTAGATGGATTCTCGAGTTGTTTAATTATCGGAGGTTTTGGGATTATTGGATTTTTAATTATTAAATTTTTAAAGAATTTTTTAATTTAGAATTCTTTCAGCTTTATTATTTATTTCATAATTCTTTTTGTAATCCTGCTTGTTTAAATACTTACTTTTTTGGTATCCCTCGGAGCTGTGCTCAGACTTGATCACCTGCGGCTCTAAAATCGAGGGGTATCACAGTTGGTATCAGAGCACTCCAGGTTCAGTGTCTCTAGGGTTAATTCATATTAAGACTTCCGCGTAGCGTATTCTCTTGATTAGAGCTTAAGATTAGGATTCGTTGTATTCTTATATTGTCCGTTTAAAATCGTACTGATGTCTGTCTTTCTATGGTAACAGTATGGTTAATGCTAGAAGAGGATAGAACATGCAAGGAAATAGGCGGCAAAGGAGAGCGGCATGTAAGCAGCAAGATCGCCTACAGCGTCAGCTAATGGAAGAAGTGCAATAATTGCCAGGGTTTTAAGATGATGATGGTTAGTTTCACGAAGAGTTGGAGGAAGTTCAGCAGACTCAGGGTTATGGAAGAGATCCAGAATATCTTCGTTATCTCAATGACCTCATTGCTCGGGCTATAGAAGCAGGGGTAGCAGCTGCACTTTGAAATCAACCACAGGTTCAGTAGGCACCTATGCTAGCATCAGTGGTTCCGACTGATCCTTGGGAAAAGGTTAGGAGTTCTTTCGCAAAGGGGAGCCCACCTGAGTTTTCAAGCTCCACCGATGCGAAAGCAGTTCATCAGTGGAAGAAGGATATTGAGCAACATCTTCGAATGGTTCAGTGCATGGAGGTTCAGAAGCAAATGCTTGTTACTTTCAAGCTTGTCGGAGATGCACTTTAGTGGTGAGAGTCAGTTACCACCGCAGAAGAGAGGACTGCATTGACTTATGATCAATTCAGTGTTCGCTTTAATGAGAAATAATTTCCATATGCAGTCAGGACAGCTATGAAGATAGAGTTCCTTAATTTACAACATGGGAACATGACGGTGGCAGAGTATAAGCAACAGTTCATGTGCTTGTCTCTTTTTGCACTAAAGGACGTAGATACAGAGGAGAAGAAACATAATAGTTTCATTAAAGGGACTTATGTGGTCTATTAAGTGAGCTATTATAGGTAGTCCAGCCTACACTACATATGCTCAGGTAGTAGACACCGCTCTACAGCAGTATCAGTTGATCGTGGACTTCAGACAGGCTATAGGTGAAAAGCGGGGTGACAGAGACTTTACTAATTAGTCAGCTGAGAAAGGGAATGGCAATGGACACCGACAGAATGACAAGGCCAAATTTTGGGGATAGTAGTCTCTGAAGAAACACAAGGGTGGTTTTGATGCTCACAGGAATGGGGCACTTGTTCAGAGGCAGCAGGATGGGGGACCACAGGCAGGACAGGGTCAACCATAGGTTAACCGACAGAGGAGGCCGTTTGGCACTTTCTAGGGTAGTTGCTATACTTGTGGAGAGTTTGGTCATTCTTCCAGGTAGTGTCCTAAAGCAAGACAAGGGCAGGGACAACATATGCAGTAGGGGCAGAGGGCACTAGTTCCTTTATCTATTCCACAGGTTCCACTGATTCAGGGACAGACATATCTAGCTTTTCCAGCACCACCACAGCCTCAGGGACAGGCACCATAGTAGTTGCATTATGGCAGGGTGTACAACCCCATGTCACAGGATATTTAAGCACCTCAAGCTGTTGAGGGTATGTTTCTTATTTATCTAGGATGATGATGCGGGTATGCGATAGACCTCATGGTATTTCTACACCTTTAGGTAATATTGCCATTTTACATGAGAGTGATGGGCCTGTGACACTAGATATTAGTAGACTCAGATTTCTAGCCAATCTATTGGTCCTGGACATGCACACTTATGAGGTGATACTTGGGATGGATTGGTTATCTCACTACCATGCCCAAGTTAATTATTATGATAGGTCTATTGTTTTCACCATACCTGGTCAGGATATGTACGTCGTCGCCATGCCACGTTCTAACGGTGTTACTAGCACTTATTTGTTCTATGTGGAGGAGGAAACGGAGGAGGAGATTACTATGTCATTGGATAGCATACCAATTGTACTAGAATTTTTGGATGTATTTCAGGAGATTCCAGGGTTACCACCAAGTCGAGAGATAGACTTTGTGATTGACTTAGCTTCTAGTACTACGCCTATTACCAGAGCACCATACAGGATGGCACCAGTGGAAATGCGAGAGCTGAGGGATCAGATTCAGCAGTTACTCAACTAGGGTTTTATTCGTAGGAGTACTTCACCCTGGGGAGCACGAGTTTTGTTTGTGAAGAATAAGGATGGTTCGCTTCGCCTCTGTATTGATTACAGAGAGTTAAATAAGGTAACTATTCGTAATAAAAACCCTTTGCTCAGAATTGATGATCTTTTTGATCAGTTGAAGGGAGCTATATACTTCTCAAAGATTGATCTGCGTTCTGGATATCATCAACTTCGGGTTAGGGAGCAGGATGTTCCTCGAACAACGTTTCTCAATACATATGGTTCTTATGAGTTTCGTGTCATGCCTTTCGGATTGACTAACGCACTAGTAGTCTTCATGGATTTAATGAACAGAGTCTTCAGGGTTTACTTAGATCAATTTGTCATCATCTTCATTGATGATATTTTGATTTATTCTAAGTCAAAGGATGATCATGCTAGACATCTTTGCATAGTGTTGCAGATGCTTCGTGAACATTAGTTATATGCCAAGTTCGAGAAATGTAAATTTTGGCAGCGGGAAGTGAAGTTTCTGGGTCACGTAGTGTCAGAAAGGGGGATAGCGGTAGATCCAGCCAAGGTTTTAGCAGTGGTAGACTGGGGACAGCCTACTTCACCTACTGAGATTCAAAGTTTCCTCAGATTGGCAGGATACTATCGTAGGTTCATTTAGGGGTTCTCAAAGATAGCGGGACCACTCACTCACTTAACTAAGAAAGGGGTACAGTTTGGGTGGGATGAACACTGTCAAAAAGCTTTTGATGAGCTAAAACGCAAATTGACTTCTGCACCAGTTCTGTCTACACCGTAAAGCGGGATAGAGTATCTTGTCTACACAGATGCTTCTTTGCAAGGTCTAGGGTGTGTTTTGATGCACAAGGAATGACCAATTTTGTATGGGTCTCGTAAGCTTAAGCCTCATGAGCTTAATTATTCAATACATGATTTGGAATTGGCAGTTGTGGTCTTTGCCTTACACATTTGGAGGCATTATTTGTTGGGAGAGTTCTTCAGATTATTTAGTGATCACAAGAGTCTGCAGTATTTGTTCACTCAACGGGAGTTGAATATGAAACTGTGCTGATGGTTAGAGTTTGTGAAAGATTATCATTTCTCAATAAAGTACCATCCAGGGAAAACGAATGGGGTAGCAGATGCACTCAGTCGCCAACCCTATGCTAGTCTTTCTGCTTTATTCACCACTGAGTGGAATGCTTTGAAGATAGTTGATGAGTTGTCTGATGCTTTTTATGGCTTGCATGGTAGTTACACCTTCTATTATTCACAAGGTCTTAAAGGCATAACTCATGGATCAGTAGTGCATTGATAAAGTTGCAGAGATAGCTTCTGGGGAGGTTCCATTTTACTATGCTGGGCCTGATAGAGGTTTGATACACAAGGGACGTTTAGTAGTACCTTCTGCTGACGATTTGAGAAAGGATGTGATGATTGAGACTCATCACTCTGAGTTTTCTGTACATCCAGGAGGAGACAAAATGTATCAAGATATAAAGCGACAGTTTTGGTGGGCAGGTATGAAGAAGGACATTGCTATTTTTGTCTCTCAGTGTAGTACTTGTTAAATGGTCAACATTGATCATCAGAGGCCGCCAAGAACTCTACAGCCACTACCTATTGCTGACTTCGCACAAGGGTCATGATTCTGGATGGGATATTGGTTGACTGATAAGTTAGGTTAGCTTAGTTCTTGTCTATTTCAAATTGGTAGGACTTCAGTTCATACGAATAGAATGGATCACGAGACGGTTTAGATAGATAGAAGTGGTGATTCACACTTTAAATAAAGTTCCGTCTGGTGGTAGCAATTATGGAAGTAGATGCACTTAACAATCGATAAGATATTTAAATCTTTCGGTTCATTGATGAGTTATCAGTTGAATGTATAGTAGGTGTAATAATAACACTTGTTATTACCAAAGTAGTTGAGGAGGTCAATTTTAAATATCGGAGCTGACCCTAGGGAAGGAGTTTAAGGTACTGGAGGAGGACTTAGTAGTTTTTGTAAATAGTTATATGACGGTTGAGCGACTGAGATGGAAATTCATAATTTTTCTTGGTACACCAAAATGGTTAGAAGGTACATCACGACATTAATGTCAGTTTTGGCGAACAGGTACGGATAGGGACGTGTATATCGTGACGACCCTGGATTTTTTAACCCAGTGTGTCCTGTAATGACCCAAAACGGATCCAAAATGCGGAAGTAAAAGATAGAACAATGGTCTCTAGAGATACAACACTCCTCTAAGACACCAATGTGACCCTCAATGAGGTCACGAAACCCTAAGGAAGAAAATGCGGAAGCAACGTTTCAAAAACGGATAAGAATGAACCTAGGGGCAAAATGGTCATTCCAAATTGAAATGGGTGCCACCATGAACACCATTGGAAAGAAAACAAAAAATTAATAAAGATAGACTCAAGAATCACTTGATTCGGAGTCTGGACGGCAAAGATATCAAGTTCTGAAGTCGAAGGAAAGGAAACCCTATCCCGGTTCGAACCAAAAACAGACACTACCTTACTAAAAGTTGAATAACTTGAGCCAAAAAAATAATATGAAGCTCTAATTAGTACCATTGGAAATCTTATTTCGACGCGATCAATTTAGACTCAAGAACGGATCAATTTGGAGTTAAAATGAAGAAGATATGATGATTTGAAGTCGGAGGTGAAATGCTGAACCAAGACACACACACACCCGTGAACAGTACTTCAAGTGCTCGAACAAGGACTTCGAGAGCTCAAAAATTGTCCCAAGAGTTCTTCCCATAGTTCGAGCGCTTGAACCCCCCCCTTTAGAGCGCTCGAACTTCTGTAGGCTGCTCTTGAAATGCTGACTTGAAATGCAATTTTCTGGACTTTCTGGGCCTTTTTGAGAAAAACACAAAGAAGAAACTACCCTCAAAATCATGTTTTCTAGCCAACCATGCGAAAAGAAAACTTTATTTTTTCAAGCGAAAACCCCAAAATGCCCTTATGCTCAGTTTAGGCTCAAAACGGCAAAAATGTGAATTTGCACCAAACATACATTTGACCCCAAATGCACTTCTAGGTTGAAACAAATATGCACACAAACGTAATAAGTGATTTTGAGCACGCGAGAATGGTCCGCGGCTCCCAGAAATGGTCGAGTCAAAATCCGACCTCCCCAACGGCCAAAAAGGCAAAAATGAATTTGAAATGGGTATTTTGAAAACCAAAATTAGCAAATGATTGGAAATTACCGTTTGACCCTTGTCCACACTTCATGCATGATTAATGAGATCCTACGGAAGAAATAAAATGGAATTCCCACACCCGATGCAAACAAAGTGAGACAAAACTTAACATTTTTCAATATTTTCATAATATTTCATGAAGTCAAAACTACATAGAATACAAATACATGTCATTGGCCTCCGGTCTCATCTCATACATGTCAAATACATTTTAAGGAGTGTACTCATGTACACATTACATATATGGAATCAAATATACACGTTTTGTCGAATAAGACTACAATTGACATTCCGAGCCAATCTTCACAAAGATGGAAGTCTTCAAGTCCACAAGTCATCCAAGCATAATGGGAATCTCAACTTTAATTCTTGTACCTGAAATATGCCCCAGTATCGTAGGGGTGAGTAACATAAGGCTACTCGTAGGAAATGACCATGCATCGACCTACGTTTTACAAGTTTGCATGATTTAATTATTGTGGTTCATTCCACCTAGCGTCTATGTCAAATATGAGACTCAAGGAGCATCCTAACTACCTAAGATCATTTCTAGCATCAATCACCTCATTCATGCAATTTTAGCAACATAGGGTCACGCTTACACAAAGCAACAACATAGGAGTATGCTTACACAAAGCAATAACATATAGATTCTCAAGGTAATCAACTTGAAGTCTAAAATGCAACATCAACTAAATATAACAATTTAACATAATTAGAATATCTAATACCACACATCAAGACATAGGTTCTCTAGGTTATCAACTAGAAATCTAAAAGTGTGTAATCAACTAAATATAGGAATTTAGTATGGATGTACTTAACAACATCAAAATGATTCACAAAAATCATAAAACATAGATGTACTTAAAAACATCAAAATGATTCATTAAAATCATAAAAATGGATGTACTTAACAACATCAAAATCGCCAATAACCAAAACCACAAGTTACAATATAAACATGATTGTTAACTTGGAATTGAATGCGAAAATAAATAGTGGAAGTCTTGGACATCTAAGCTCGGAATTCTGCCGAGACCTCAGTGGTTATTCCGGGCACTAACCCGCAGGGAAGACCACCCTAAGTGCGCACTATCTCAATGACTTAGAGGACTCATGTCCCGTATTAGAGCCAAACCCTAGCTATCTCAACTCAACAATGTTCCAAGATTCCAAAATTAAACCAAATAAGTTCACAACTTATACATAACTTATATAATGCATGAAAACACCTTCCATGCACAAGTAGGTTGAAACCCCACAATCCATGCATTAGAGTTTCAATTCTAAAATGACATACATAATGTCAATTACAAAGTGTGTAATTCACTACACATGGCATCAATATATTCCATAAAGAAAACATGTTCTCATGAATATAAATATAACAACAAAGCTGTCCAATGCTCCAAACACAACAAAGTGAATACATAACAAGTTCAAGTCCATGATTTGAATATAGAAACAACTTCTAAAATACCAGTAGATCCATGGAGCCATTAGATAGAATTCAATTAAACAAAATAATTAAATTCTCTAGATTTCAAATCTTTTCCAAATAACCTCAATTTAATCTATGTTAAACAATATAGCATGCTCATTACATATATCAAGTCAAAAGTACAAAATGAGCAAGATACCTTCATATAGAATTTAATTAATTCAATTTTAATTAAATCTCTAGATTTCAAAAGTTATTCAAATGATCCCAAATTAATATATAACAAATACCAAATCATGGTCATACCATATCTCAAATCTAAAATGGGAAACAAGCAAAACACAATTTACTAGAATTTAAATCAAATTAAATCCATTTAATCTCTAGATTTGAAAACTCATCTAAATCATCTCAAATTAACATATGTCAAAGATCAACTCATGGCCATGCCATTTACCAAGTCTAAATGATTTATATGCAAGATATGATAAATCACTAATTTATCAAATTAGCAAAAGACATGCTTACAACTTATAAAAGCATCAATAGCATGCAAGAAACAAAAATATAACCCTATAATATCCCTTACCTGACTAGAGAAGTGTCTCTCTAGAATCCAAGGCAAAATCAACACAAAATGGCAAACCCTTCTAGGGTTATGAAGAGGAAGATGAGGGGAACAAAATGTATTCCCAAGTTCAAGCTTGGAAATCAATGGAAGGCTCTCAAAAATCAAGGTCAAAGGTTAAGGCTTTAGGCTCCATTCATGGAGGCTAGGTTTTCTTTACAAGAGAGGGAGGAAATGAAAAATAATGAGGATGAAATGTAAGCCTACACTTGTCACAATCCAAGGCTCCATCCTAGGCTAAATCTCAAGCCTACACTTGTCGACCATCCAAGACAACAAGTGCACCAATCCTAAGCCAACAAGTGGTTAAATCTCCACCCTCCACATGTCCTCATCCAATGCCTCAAAGTGTTTCCACACACATATCAACAAGTGGACCAATGAAAGTGTGACACTTGTCACACTTTTCAAAAATTGCAAAAAGGTCATTTTTAAAAATATCTTCCAAATTAAATTGCAAAATGGTCCCTAAGATGAAAAATAATTATTTTACAGTAATTACACAAAACCCCTAAAGTTTAGAAAATTACAAAATGGTCTTGCATCTATACCCTTTACAAGAAAAGTAAGCACTTAGCATGCTTTTCTACAAAAGTGAAAATACACCTAGCATGAAATTTAAATATTGTGGATGCATGCAAAACCAGAATCAAATCCGAACATGAAAAGTGAGGTTATGCTAATAAAGTGACAACCGAGAAAAAGACGAAAGTGAATAGTGTCACAAAAGTGAAAATATGAAAAATGACTCGATCCTCAAAGGAAGTCGTCAATCCAAGAAAAAGAGTCTCGGAAACCATCCTTGAGCACTTAAGATGACACTAAGTGACGAGAAACCGAATTCAGAAAGGAAAAGATCAACGGAAAAAAAATATCCGTGAAAATCCGAGAAAAGGAAAGGAAGGAAAATGACCGGGTCATTACATATATAATTGCCCTAAGTGTAAAAC
The DNA here is from genome assembly GCF_030987335.1 of Cornus florida. Classification (NCBI taxonomy): domain Eukaryota; kingdom Viridiplantae; phylum Streptophyta; class Magnoliopsida; order Cornales; family Cornaceae; genus Cornus; species Cornus florida. Next base: position 73,612,342 of record NW_026775577.1, read on the forward strand.
TTGCTAAAATGGTGGAAAGTTGATCATCGGATATCATAGGAATCTTTAGCCACTTTCTATAACAAATATGGAAGTTGAACTAAATAGGAGTGACGGTCGTTGGGAAAGATCGACATTGATTTGGAATTTCAATTTTCCATATGGAATCCGAGTGGTGGATTGAGAAAGATCACTTGAGGACATAAATTTGAGTGATGCTTATTTTAGAAATTTATAGTAGTTCTATAGTTCAGTGATAGTGGTGTTATAACATGTGGATATCCATTATAGTGGATGCAAAGTGCTATTTCGAAGGAGCGTTATAACGATTTTGGAGCAGCAGTTTTGCTTTATATCTATAGACAGAGGAATTAATCGAGAGATTAAATTAGACCATAAAGGATATGCTTGAGGCACATATCCTATGTTTTTATGGACAATTGGAAGCATTTATTTCGCTTTTCAGTTTTTGTCTGTGGTATTGTTGGCACAAGGAGGTTGGGGTGACAACGTTTGAGGTTTTGTCTATTAGCTCGTGCATTCCTCTTATTTGTTGGTTTGAAATGGAAGAAAGGGTTGTACAATCAGACCTTGACTTCATTTAAAAATACGTCGAAGAGAAATACTCCCCTTTGTAATGGACTGCGCACAATTTGGAGGCAGCAGTTGGATGTTGTAAATAGTCAACTTTGTACACTAGATTTTATATTAGGGAGTAATTTACTCGTTATGTCTTCCATGTAGGCAGAAAGACGATTTTTGGAGAAAGGTCAATTTTACTTATTACATTGACATTTAGAGGATTGTGTTTCGCAATTGAGGTAGTCGCCTCTGGATTAGCGTTACCAAATTATTAGTGCTGGGTGCATAGGAGTTTGTACGTATATTCTATGGCACTTGGAGGTATGTAGGTCATTCCCTTGTTAAAATGGGAGGATTACGTTGTTATTTAATACAACCTATGCATTGTATGATTATTGTGTTTCTTACAATATAGGAATCCTTATACCACTTGGTATATTGGAGTTAAGTGAAGCCCTCACAGTAAGGTTGCATCTACTTGGGAATAGGAGAATGTTTTTCGCTCACAATTTCTAAGTATACATGAAGAAAGTAAGGGCGAATTCCGAGGACGAAATTCCTTTTGTTAGGGGGGAAGAATGTAATACCCCTAACTTTAAAAGGATAGGCTCGGTATTTATTTATTTGTTTTAATTGCATTTTTAATTATTTAATTGATTATTTGACTAATTGCTTATGGGTTTAATTAAATTAAGTGTTACTTGAGTATTTGATTATGTGTCTATGTGTTATTTATATTTGTCTATGTGTTAATTGTTTAATTAGATTATGTGCTTAAATGGTGTTTTGATTAATTGTAAATTAAATGTTATCTTTTATTTTATTATTTTCTTTTATTTTTATTTTATGGTTATGCATAGTAATAATGGACCAACCAATTGGGTCCCACAGACTACTTCGATAGGAGGTTGGATGGGTACGGATTATTACCCATGGATAGTTGTGTGTGTATATATATATATATATATATAGATATATATTATATACATATATAAAAGGGAAAGTAATTTATTAATTACTTTTATGGTAACTTGGATAGTAATATTTAATCTGATGTATATGTTTTATATTTAAATAATAAAAATATACATAGGTTTGATACGTGTTATATTTTAAGTTACTTTATAATATTATGGTAACTTAAGTATTATTGGATAATGCATTAATAAATAATGTGTAATTTATTAATTACTTTTATGGTAAGTTGGGTAGTAATATTTAATCTGATGTATATGTTTTATATTTAAATAATAAAAATATACATAGATTTGATACGTGTTATGTTTTAAGTTACTTTATAATATTATAGTAACTTAGGTATTATTGGATAATCCATTAATAAATAATGGGATGCGTATCATTTATTTATTTAATAAAGATATACATAAATTATATACGTAACATATTTTACTTACCTTTTTAATATTTTAATATAAATATTTTTTTTAAGTTGACTTGGATTGGGAAAAGAGTTTGGGTTATTTTATTTAGCCTATAAATATATAGCTTTAGGTTGTAAAAGGGGTTTAGAAATATTCACGTGGTATATTCTAGAGAGAGAGAAAATTAGAGAAGGAAGGACGAAAAGGTAGGAAGGAGGAGAAAAACCCTGTAGAGAGAAGATCAAGGAAGAAGAAATTTAACTTTCGATCCGAAAGTTTAAGATAAGTTCTTCTTCTATCTCTTTCCAGTTGATTCGTGTTTCTGTACATGCTTAGGAAATTCCAGGATTTATTAAATACATAAAATTAAATAATTATGCATGTTTAATTGGATTAGAACATAGGTTTTATGAACTTGGTTCATATATGTTCTTGTGTTATAAATTGATAAATGCATGATTTTGATTTGATTTACGGTGTAAATTTTTACATGTTTAAATTATGTATTTTTCATATCTGTGGAATGATGGAACGTAGAAACATGCCTAGGATTCCTGAACATTAAATAGGAACTAGGTTTGGGCTTAAATAAATTTAAATAGACTCAATCATAATGATGCTTGGTATTTGAATGTTTTAAACAAATGAATGGATTTAATCTTTTAATATGTTTGAGTAATTGAGATTAAATGTGTAGGATGAATTGGATATGGAGAATGCTTATTTGACGGTATAATAAAATATCATCATATGTATAAGATTCAATTTATGTAGGACGTATGATATAGGAAGCTTAAATAAATAATAAGTCATTCCTATTTTATGATAACTTTATATCATATTATCATAGTTATTTCTGGATTGTTTGATGTATTTCCTTAATCGTTACATCAATTGTTGGATTGTGTGGTTTAATGCACCGGTATGGGATGGTGACATTCTAGGGACGGATTAACTTATCAGTTAAGTGCTACCTATTTTATATAAGGGAATGGATTAACTAAATTGTTAGGTCATACTTATATTCAAGTCAGGTTAGCGGAACAAGTTGAATGACTTATGGAGGATTAATTTATTATATAAGGGAATGGATTAACTAAAATGTTAAGTCCTACTTATATTCAAGTCAGGTCAGCTGAACAAGTTGAATGACTTATGGAGGATTAATTTATACTGAATAGGATGGTTACTAGATTATATATGTATAAGTATGGTGTCATGATATGAGCTTGAGTCTCAGGATTAGTGGTTAGGGTGCGTATATCGCCAGGTATGTGTAGCTAGATATAGTGTAGTTGTGTACCCTGGTAGGTCTAGGTACTCATGCCCACTATATGTGCGTTTTGCATGTTGCCTACTATTTAGGTTGAGACAACCCTATAGTCTGGTGAGGTTCCTTTAGTGTGTGTATATATATATATACGGACTACTAGTTAGTGTCGGATTGACTAGGATGTATACGTATATCGGATCTCTGCTTGGATTGTAGTAGAGTAGAAATTGTTTGTGGGCCTGACCCACCATTATTTTTTAGGTGTTCGTCAGGAGTAGAGGTTGTTCGTACTGAGCGGGGATCAGTCTACTTTATTCTTTCGATGCTACATAGGAGTTCCTTTATAATTCAGTTTCCTGATTTAGACAGTTATTGCTGTCATTTGTTTAGTTTGGATTTTCTAGGGGTCTACACAGTATGGATTCCTGAGTTATATTTTGGAGGATCAGTTGTATCAGAAGAGTTTATTAATTAATGGAAATATATTCTGAGGTTTATTATTAGATTATTATTTTAGTTTCTTGTTAGCATTTTATTTATTCTTCTTTATTCTTTTGTACTTTGTGTTCGTTTTTTACCGATTTTGTTTTTGATATCCTCGGGTATTCTGGCGTGGGCCTGGCAACCCGCATTTGAGAATTCGAGGGTATCAGAGTTTGTATCAGAGCACTCCAGGTTAAAGTGTCCTTAGAAGTGTTTTTCGTTATGTGACTTCTGCGTTGCGTCTCTTAAAACTTAGAGCCCATATTAGGATTCGTTGTACTCTTTTTACGGTTTGTTAGGAGGAGCTGATGTCAATTATATTCTGTAGTCATAGAATGGTTGGCACTAGGAAAAGGATGGGTTCAAGGTGAAAGCGATAAAGACCCAAAGGAGTAAAGCAGTACGTTATCGATTTCGTTACCAAAGGCAGAGTTAGGGATCGATGGTTTAGGTTCATTTGGCGTTACTTTAAAAGTATAAGCCAATGAAGGATTTAGGTGTACGTGATAGGTCACCGCATATTGGGACCAACACGACTTCAATTGATCTCAAAAAGGAGACAAGCGAGGAGTAGGAGCCGAAGATGATCTTAATAGAGGAGATTTATGTGTATCCAATAGAGAGGGTACTAAATCTTGAAGATGGATGATCGCGCGAGGTGATCTGAATTGCTAGTAGGATAGCGAATGTTATTAGTAGAGTTGGGGTTGATCAATCTACAAATAATTAAGCTTTCTTATCATCTCTAAAAGAGGTATATAAGAAGTATTGTTCAGGAGTTTGGGGATTGGATGTATTCTTTTCAGAATGAAATACATAATTTTTAAATCACATACAAGAGGGCATTGGTATTATGTTGCGACATTCTAATTCACTTTATAAAGCCAAGTTAGACAGTTTACATTCTGCATATAAGAAGGATGAGGGTTAAGCCCTTGGCATTTGCTTAGGCAAACATTTATATTTTTAAGTTATGTTTTAAAGGATATGTTTCGAGATTGGATGATTATTTATGAAACTATAAAAGAAAATTTTGAAAAAATCTAGTAAGGTTGATTTCAAAGGAGACTTTCTTTTTTAGAAAGAATGATATCCTAAGTAGGAGTATTTCTTGTTTTATTGTGTTTATCATACGTGTTTTATTTTTTTTGTTAATTACTCGGGATTTGGTTTGTGGTTTAGTTGGGGACACAAGTATGTGATCAGCTAATTATTGTTTTAATAACATGGACTAATAGCACTATTTACGTTAGATTTGTGAGCGTATGGTCGTAGGATTTGGTAGATACGCATAAATCTAGCCAATCTATTAGACCTGGATATGTGTCATTATGGTGTGTTTTGGGATGGGATAGTTAAACCATCACTACGAGTCAAACAATCTAGAACGATTAGTTTGATATACTTTACGTTAGGTATGGATTCGTATCATATTACAATGCCATGATATTGGTGGTTATTAATGTTTCGGTATGCGTAAGGTGGTGGTAAATAAAGATCACTGTAACACCATGATGATTTATCAGAGGTGTTGGATTTGCTGAACATCTTCTTGAAAATTTCAGAAGTTGTTACCAAGTCAGAAGGAGGATTTAGTACTGGATTAAGTACTTATTGGAATGACACCAAGTGAGGATAGGAGACTGAATAAATATTCATCAGTAAATTCTTAATCAAGAATTTATTCACGAGGGTGTGTCATTAGGAGGAATTTGCCAGTGTTGCACATGGAGGAGGATACTAAGTCTCTTCATTTCCATAAATAATATGGAATTATTTTTTTAGTCACAATTTGCAACAATTAGTTGTTGCTAGGAAATTGATGACTTATGTAGAGGATGGAAAGATTTCATATTCTTTTGAAGTTAGACAAAGAAGTCGAATTGTCATTAACTTATCTTAAAGAAGCAGGGTGTGTCAAAGATAAGATGGTGAAACCAAACACCTATATAAAGATGAGGTGCATGGTATGTATGGAAAGGTCGTAGTTTATTTACTTTTGTTGAGTTAAAGTCATAGTTGACTATTGATAAATGGAATTACCGATTGACTTTCAATATCGGTAAGTTTATCACAGATCAGTGGTGGATAGATTTAGTTGCAGAATTCGCTTTTGAAGATGCTCCAATTTAAACAATGGGCACAGACGAAAGCTGGTGGTACCGGATTAATGGTACTTTCCACAGACAAATTGGATGGAGGATGCAAAGACTGAGTTTCACAACTCTTAGTTCTTTATTTATCCTAGTGGAAACATGATGCTTCACGGTATGAAGCAGATGTTTGGAGGACAGGTAGGAGGGGGGAGATAGTGATTTTGTCTCCAATCGTAATATTTATTAGATAGTCGAGATGGACCATCAAAGATCACTAGATCATTCATAGCTATTCCCTATATTAAAGTGGAAATGTGAGAGCATTTTCCATGAATTTAGTTGAGGGATTGCTGACTTCGCATAAGGGTCATGATTCTGGATGGGATATTGGTTGACTGATAAGTTAGGTCAGCATAGTTCTTGTCTATTTCGAACTGGTAGGACTTCAGTTCATACGAATAGAATGGATCACGAGATGGTTTAGATAAATAGAAGTGGTGATTCACACTTTATATAAAGTTCCGTCTAGTGGAAGCAATTATGGAAGTGGATGCTCTTAATAACCGATAAGATATTTAAATCTTTCGGTTCATTGATGAGTTATTAGTTGAATGTATAACAGGTGTAATAATAACACTTGTTATTACCAAGGTAGTTCAGGAGGTCAATTTTTAAATATCAGAGCTGACCCTAGAGAAGGAGTTTAAGGTATTGGAGGAGGAGTTAGTAGTTTTTGTAAATAGTGATATGACGGTCGGGCGACTAAGATGGAAATTTATAATTTTTCTTGGTACACCTAAATGGTTAGAAGGTACATCACGACATTAAATGTCAGTTTTGGTGAACAGGTACGGATAGGGACGTGTATATAATTGCCTTAAGGGTAAAACCTGCTACAATGGTGGAAAGTTGATTATCGGATATCATAGGAATCTTTAGCCACTTCCAATAACAAATATGGAAGTTGAACTAAACAGGAGTGACGGTCGTTGGGAAGGATCGACATTGATTTGGAATTTCAATTTTCCATATGGAATCCAAGTGGTGGATTGAGAAAGATCGCTTGAGGACATAAATTTGAGTGATGCTTATTTTAGAAATTTATAGTAGTTCTATAGTTCAGTGATAGTGGTGTTATAGCATGTGGATGTCCATTATAGTGGATGCAAAGTGCTATTTCGAAGGAGCTTTATAACGATTTTAGAGCAACAGTTTTGCTTCATATCTATAGACAGAGGAATTAATCGAGAGATTAAATTAGACCATAAAGGATATGCTTGAGGTATATATCCTATGTTTTCATGGACAATTGGAAGCATTTACTTTGCTTTTTAGTTTTTGTTTGTGGTATTATTGGCATAAGGAGGTTGGGGTGACAACGTTTGAGGTTTTGTCTATTACCTCGTGCATACCTCTTATTTGTTGGTTTGAAATGGAAGCAAGGGTTGTACAATCAGACCTTGACTTCATTTAAAAATACGTCGGAGAGAAATACTCCCCTTTTTAATGGACTACGCACAATTTGGAGGCAGCAGTGGGAAGTTGTAAATAGTCAACCTCGTATACTAGATTTCCCATCGGGCAGTAATTTGCTCGTTATGTCTTCCATGTAGGACGATTTTTGGAGAAAGGTCAATTTTACTTATTACATTGACTTTTAGAGGATTGTGTTTCGCAATTGAGGCAGTCGCCTCTGGATTAGCGTTACCAAATTATTAGTGCTGGGTGCATAGGAGTTTGTACGTATATTCTATGGAACTTGGAGGTATATAGATCATTCCCTTGTCAAAATGGGAGGATTACGTTGTTATTTAATACAACCTATGCATTGTATGATTATTGTGTTTCTTACAATATAGGAATCCTTATACCACTTGGTATGTTGGAGTTAAGTGGAGCCCTCACAGTAAGGTTGCATCTACTTGGGAATAGGAGGATGTTTTTCGTTCACAGTTTCCAAGTATACTGGAAGAAAGTAAGGGCGAATTCCGATGACGGAATTCCTTTTGTTAGGGGGGAAGAATATAATATCCCTAATTTTAAAAGGATAGTCTCAGTATTTATTTATTTATTTTAATTGTATTTTTAATTATTTAATTAATTATTTGACTAATTGCTTATGGGTTTAATTGAATTAAGTGTTACTTGAGTATTTGATTATGTGTCTATGTATTATTTACATATGTCTATGTATTAATTGTTTAATTAGATTATGTGCTTAAATGGTGTTTTGATTAATTGTAAATTAAATGTTTTCTTTTTATTTTATTATTTTCTTTTATTTTTATTTTATGGTTATGATTAGTAATAATGGGCTAACCAATTGAGTCCCATGGACTATTTGGATAGGAGGTTGGATGGGTACGGATTATTACCCATGAATAGTTGTGTGTGTATATATATATAGTTATATATTATATACATATATAAAAGGGAAAGTAATTTATTAATTACTTTTATGGTAACTTGGATAGTAATATTTAATCTGATGTATATGTTTTATATTTAAATAATAAAAATATACATAGATTTGATACGTGTTATGTTTTAAGTTACTTTATAATATTATGGTAACCTAAGTATTATTAGATAAAGCATTAATAAATAATGGATAATTTATTAATTACTAATATTTAATCTGATTATATGTTTTATATTTAAATAATATAAATATACATAGATTTGATACGTGTTATGTTTTAAGTTACTTTATAATATTATAGTAACTTAAGTATTATTGGATAATCCATTAATAAATAATGGGATGTGTATAATTTATTTATTTAATAAAGATATACATAAATTATAGACGTAATATATTTTACTTAACTTTTTAATATTTTAATATATATATATATATATATATATATATATATATATATATATATATATATTTTAAGTTGACTTGGATTGGGAAAAGTGTTAGGGTTATTTTATTTAGTCTATAAATATATCGCTTTAGGTTGTAGAAGGGGGTTAGAAATATTCACGTGATATATTCTAGAGAGAGAGAAAATTAGAGAAGGAAGGAGGAAAAGGTAGGAAGGAGGAGAAAAAACCATGTAGAGAGAAGATCAAGGAAGAAGAAGTTTAACTTTCGATCCGAAAGTTTAAGGCAAGTTTTTCTTCTATCTCTTTCCCTTTGATTCGTGTTTCTGTACATGCTTAGGATATTTCAGGATTTATTAAACACATAAAATTAAATAATTATGCATGTTTAATTGGATTAGAACATAGGTTTTATGAATTTAGTTCATATATGTTCTTGTGTTATGAATTGATAAATGCATGATTTTGATTTGATTTCCGGTGTGAATTTTTACATGTTTAAATTATGTATTTTTCATATATGTGGAATGATGGAACGTAGAACATGCCTAGGATTCCTGAGCATTAAATAGAAACTAGGTTTGGGTTTAAATAAATTTAAATAGACTCAATCATAATGATGCTTGCTATTTGAATGTTTTAAACAAACGAATGAATTTAATCTTCTAATATGTTTTAGTAATTGAGATTAAATGTGTAAAATGAATTGGATATGGAGAATGCTTATTTGACGGTATAATAAAATATCATCATATGTATAAAATTCAGTTTATGTAGGACGAATGATATAGGAAGCTTAAATAAATAATAAGTCATTCCTATTTTGTGATAACTTGATATTATATTATCATAGTTATTTCTGGATTGTTTGATGTATTTCCTTAATCGTTACATCAATTATTGGATTGTGTGGTTTAATGCACCGGTATGGGACGGTGGCATTCTAGGGACGGATTAACTTATTAGTTAAGTGCTACCTATTTTATATAAGGGAATGGATTAACTAAATTGTTAGGTCATACTTATATTCAAGTCAGGTTAGCGGAACAAGTTGAATGACTTATGGAGGATTAATTTATTATTTAAGGGAATGGATTAACTAAAATGTTAAGTCGTACTTGTATTCAAGTCAGGGTAGCTGAACAAGTTGAATGACTTATGGAGGATTAATTTATACTGAATAGGATGGTTACTAGATTATATATGTATAAGTATGGTGCCATGATATGAGTTTGAGTCTCAGGATTAGTGGTTAGGGTGCGTATATCGCCAGGGATGTGTAGCTAGATATAGTGTAGTTATGTACCCTGGTAGGTCTAGGTACTCATGCCCACTATATGTGCATTTTGCATGTTGCCTACTATTTAGGTTGAGACAACCTTATAGTCTGGTGAGGTTCCTTTAGTGTGTATATATATATATATATATACGGACTACTAGTTAGTGTTGGATTGACTAGGATGTATACGTGTATCGGATCTCTGCTTGGACTATAGTAAAGTAGAAATTGTTTGTGGTCCTGACCCACCATTATTTTTTAGGTGTTCGTCAGGAGTAGAGGTTGTTCGTGTTGAGCGGGGATCAGTCTACTTCATTCTTTTGGTGCTACATAGGAGTTTCTTTATGATTCAGTTTCCTGATTTAGACAGTTATTGCTCTCATTTGTTTAGTTTGGATTTTCTAGGGGTCCACACAGTATGGATTCCCGAGTTGTATTTTGGAGGATCAGTTGTATCAGACGAGTTTATTAATTAATGGAAATATATTTTGAGGTTTATTATTAGATTATCATTTTAGTTTCTTATCAATATTTTATTTATTCTTCTATATTCTTTTATACTATGTGTTTATTTATTGCCGATTTTGTTTTTGATATCCTCGGGTATTCGGGCGTGGGCCTGGCCAACCCACATTCGGGAATCTGAGGGTATCACATTTTGAGAGCAGGCTCTCTTATTTTGGTGCATACTGGAGGTGTTTTGGGCACTGTTTGGATAATTTTGTTTTCCCGAACTGTTTTGGGATATAATGAAGGATCTAAATATTATTTTATGGTATATTAAAACCCTATAATGCATGATTTAATCCATATGCTACTGAATTGAACAGTATGAAAGTTTAAATAATTTTGCATGCTGCTAACGGATATAAATGATTTAATTCCTTTATTTTATTTCAGCAATTTAATGGACTATGACATTATTTTTAAATCTTGTTTTGGATGCATAATATGGTCATATACATATCAGATGTTGATTATGTTTGTTCTAGATTTTAATTGATGAACCATTAAATTCTATTCTGTCAATTACATGGATGTTATGAATTGTATGCACTGGTATGGGACGGTGGCATACTAGGGATGGATTAGTTCAGAAGACTAAGTCGTACCTACTCTTGAATAAGGGAATGGATTATAAAATTAGATCATACTTATATTTAAGTCAGAAAAGCTGAACAAGTTGAATGACTAATTGGATTACTTGCTACTTATATGTAAGTCAGATCAGCTGACCAAGTTGAATGACTAGCTGGTTTTCTTATGGATGGATATGATATAATTTTTATATATATGATTATGGTACCATGATATAAGTTTGAGTCTCAAGATCGATAGTTAGGGAGCATATATGCATTGGGATGCATAACTGGCTATGATGGTAGAGGTATACCCTGTTAGGTCTAGGTACTCATGCCCACCTCAGGTGCGTTTTGCATGTTATCTTCTATTCCGGTTGAGACCCCCTTTGTAGTCCAGTGAGAGTCCCTTAGTATGGATATATATATATATATATATATATATATATGTATGTATGGACTACATAAATATTATTGAGTTATCTAGGATGTATTTGCATGTCGGGTCTCTGTTTAGATTGTAGTTAGAATAGAACTTGTTCGTGGGCCTAACCCACTATTATTTTTCTGGTATCAGACGGTTCCAGTCTTAGATCTTGTTCGTGCTGAGTAGAGACAGTCACTCATTCTTCCGATGACGTATGATTTCTCTTCATGGTTTAGCTTTAGATTTTACTTCAGTTGTTCGCTTTTCAGTTTGGGATTTCATTAGAGGTCCACTAGATGGATTCTCGAGTTGTTTAATTATCGGAGGTTTTGGGATTATTGGATTTTTAATTATTAAATTTTAAAAGAATTTTTTAATTTAGAATTCTTTCAGCTTTATTATTTATTTCAAAATTCTTTTTGTAATCCTGCTTGTTTAAATACTTACTTTTTTGGTATCTCTCGGATCTGTGCGCGGACTTGCTCACCCGTGGCTTTAGAATCGAGGGGTATCATAGTTGGTATTAGAGCACTCCAGGTTCAGTGTCTCTAGGGTTAATTTATATTAAGACTTCCGCGTAGCGTATTATCTTAATTAGAGCTTAAGATTAGGATTCATTGTATTCTTATACGGTCCATTTAAAATCGTACTAATATCTGTCTTTCTATGTTAATAGTATGGTTAATGCTAGAAGAGGACAGAACATGGAAGGAAATAGGCGGCAAAGGAGAGTGGCCTGTAGGCAGCAAGATCGCCTACAGCGTCAGCTAATGGAAAAAGTGTGTAGGGGTTCTTTTTTACTAGGTAATAAAATAGTAATAAAAAGAGATATCAGGAACACAAATACGAAGGAAAACAGAGGAGATGTTCAATGTAGGAGGAAGTGAAGAAGACTAACTAACTAGATCAAGATGGTGGTAGGGCGAGTATACAATATGACAGCTTTTCTTTTGTTCAGGAGAGCTGCCCCTTTCTTCATAGGACAGTGCCATTTATAGATTAAGATTCCATTGGTCATTATCCAATGGTCCCCTCTATGCATGGTTCCTCGCATGCATCACCCCCAATCCGGGTTACATGAGTAATCCTGAAGATTTAGGGGGCTGAAGGGTCTAATCCTTTCCTTGAGCCTTATCCCATGTTGCCATATCACTTCTCCCCTAATCAGGGGCATTAAATGTTGCTTGGCCGTTGGTTGGTCAAGCCTGACACAGCATTAATTGTGATTTTAAGGTTTGCTGTCACAACGTGTATAAGTCTAACATCTTGTTAATTGGGCCTTACCGAGAGCGAAAGCAGTTCTTGACCTCTCATTCACCAATCCAAGATCCTCCTAAGTTTCCCAAACATGGAATCCTATAACACAAAGATCCTACCTCATCTCGTGCTAAGGAGCTCCGATCTTTCAGGACAGTATCGTCTGGCGTAACACCAGGATTCGGGATACTCGAGGGTCGATCTCTCGAGACTTGATTGGCCTGGTGTGGCGCCAGGATTTGGAATGCTTGAAGATTAACTTCTCGAGGCTTACTAGACCTGGGGCAATGCCAGGGCTTAGAGCGCTCGAGATTTGATCTTTTGAGGCTTGAGGACCTGGAGCGATGCCAGGGCTTAGAGTGCTCGAGATTTGATCTTTCGAGGCTTGGGGGCCTGGAGCGATGCTAGGGCTTAGAGTGCTCGAGATTTAATCTTTCGAGGCTTGAGGGCCTGGAGCGATACCAGGGCTTAGAGTGCTCAAGATTTGATCTTTCGAGGCTTGGGGGCCTGGAGCGATGCTAGGGCTTAAAGTGCTCGAGATTTGATCTTTCGAGGCTTGGGGGCCTGGAGCGATGCCAGGGCTTAAAGTGCTCGAGATTTGATCTTTCAAGGCTTGAGGGCCTGGAGTGATGCCATGGCTTAAAGTGCTTGAGATTTGACCTTTCGAGGCTTGAGGGCCTAGAGCGATGCCAGGGCTTAAAGTGCTCAAGATTTGATCTTTCGAGGCTTTTGACTTTTCAACTTACCACGGAGGGTTTGGCTAGGGTTGTTTTGACTTGTTAATGCGCCACATCAGTGTCTAATAAGTGACACCCACAAAGTGCAACAATTGCCAGGGTTTCAGGATGATGATAGTCAGTTTCACGAAGAGTAGGAGGAAGTTCAGCAGACTCAGGGTCAGGGAAGAGATCCAGAATATCCTCTTTATCTCAATGACCTTATTGCTCGGGCTATAGAAGTACGGGTAGCAGCTGCACTTTGAAATCAACCACAGGTTCAGTAGGCACCTAAGCCAGCACTAGTGGTTCCGACTGATCCTTGGGAAAGGCTAGGAGTTCTTTCACAAAGGGGAGCCTACCTGAGTTTTCAAGCTCCACCGATGTGAAAGCAGCTCATCAGTGGAAGAAGGATATCGAGCAACATCTTCGAATGGTTCAGTGCATGGAGGTTCAGAAGTAGATGCTTGTTACTTTCAAGCTTGTCGGAGATGCACTCTAGTGGTGGGAGTCAGTTACCACCGTAGAGGAGAGGACTGCATTGACTTATGATCAGTTCAGTGCTCGCTTTAATGAGAAATACTTTCCATATGCAGTCAGGACAGTTATGAAGATAGAGTTCCTTAATCTACAGCAGGGGAACATAACGGTGGCAGAGTATGAGCAGCAGTTCACACGCTTGTCTCTTTTTGCACCAGAGGAGGTAGATACAGAGGAGAAGAAACATAATAGTTTTGTTAAAGGGACTTATGTGGTTTATTAACTGAGCTATTACAGGTAGTCCAGCCTACACTACATATGCTCAGGTAGTAAACGTCGCTCTACAGCAGTATAAGTTGACCATGGACTTCAGATAGGCTAAGGGTGAAAAACGGGGTGACAGAGACTCTACTAATCAGTCAGCTGAGAAAGGGAATGGCAATGGAGACCGACAGAATGACATGGCCAAATTTTAGGGACAACAGTTTTGGAAGAAGCACAAGGGTGGTTCTGATGCTCACAGGAATGAGGCACCTGTTCAGAGGCAGCAGGATGGGGGACCACAGGTAGGACAGGGTCAACCATAGGTTAACTGACAGAGGAGGCCGTTCGGCACTTTCTAGGGTAGTTGCTTTACTTGTGGAGAGTTTGGTCATACTTCCAGGAAGTGTCCTAAAGCAAGACAGGGGCAGGGACAGCATATGCAGTAGGGGTAGAGGGCACCAGTTCCTTTACCCACTCCATATGTTCCACGGATTCAGGGACAGACATATCTAGCTTTTCCGGCACCACAGCAGTTGCCTTATGGCAGGGTGTACAACCCCATGCCACAAGATATTCAAGCACCTCAAGCTATTGAGGGTATGTTTCTTATTTATTTGGGATGACGACACGGGTATGCGATAGACCTCATGGTATTTCTACTCCTTTTGGCAATGCTACCATTTTACATGAGAGTGATGGGCCTGTGACACTAGATATTGGTAGACTCAGATTTCTAACCAATCTATTGGTCCTGGACATACATACTTATGATGTGATACTTGGGATGGATTGGTTATCTCACTACCAAGTTGAGAGATAGACTTTGTGATTGACTTAGCTCCAGGCACTACGCCTATTACTAGAGCACCATACAGTATGGCACCAGTGGAGATACGAGAGATGAGGGATCAGATTCAGCAGTTACTCAACCAAGGTTTTATTCGTAGGAGTATTTCACCCTGGGGAGCACGAGTTTTGTTTGTGAAGAATAAGGATGGTTCACTTCACTTCTATATAGATTACAGGGAGTTGAATAAGGTGACTAGTCATAATTAATACCCTTTGCCCAGAATTGATGATCTTTTTGATTAGTTGAAGGGAGCTACATACTTCTCAAAGATTAATCTGCGTTTTGGATATCATCAACTTTGGGTTAGGGAGCAGGATGTTCCTCCGACAGCATTTCTCAATAGATATGGTTCTTATGAGTTTCGTGTTATGCCTTTCGGATTATCTAACACACCAGTAGTCTTCATGGATTTAATGAACAGAGTCTTCAGGCTTACTTTGATCAATTTGTCATCGTCTTCATTAATGATATTTTAATTTATTCTAAGTCGGCGAACGATCATGCTAGACATCTTTGTATAGTGTTGCAGACGCTTTGTGAACATTAGTTATATGCCAAGTTTGAGAAATATGAATTTTGGCAGCGGGAAGTGAAGATTCTGGGTCACGTAGTGTCAGAAAGGGGGATAGTGGTAGATCCAGCAAAGGTTTCAGCAGTGGTAGAGTGGGGACAACCTACTTCACATACCGAGATTTGAAGTTTCCTCAGATTGGTAGGATACTATCGTAGGTTCATTTAGGGGTTCTCAAAGATAGCGACACCCCAGTTTGGGTGGGATGGACACTGTCAGAAAGCTTTTGATGAGCTAAAGCGCAAATTGACTTCTGCACCAGTTCTGTCTACATCGTAGAGCGGGATAGAGTATCTTGTCTATATAGATGCTTCTTTGAAAGGTCTGGGGTGTGTTTTGATGCTAGAGGAACGACCAATTTTGTATGGGTCTCGTAAGCTTAAGCCTCATGAGCTTAATTATCCAACACATGATTTGGAGTTGGCAGCTGTGGTCTTTGCCTTACACATTTGGAGGCATTATCTGTTAGGAGAGTCCTTCAGATTATTTAGTGATCACAAGAGTCTGCAGTATTTGTTCACTCAATGGGAGTTGAATATGAGACAGTGCTGATGGTTAGAGTTTGTGAAAGATTATCATTTCTCAATAAAGTACCATCCAGGGAAAGCTAATGTGGTGGCAGATGCACTCAGTCGTCGACCCTATGCGAGTCTTTCTGCTTTATTCACCACTGAGTGGAATGCATTAAAGACAGTTGATGAGTTGTCTAATGCTTTTATGGCTTGCATAGTATTTACACCTTCCATCATTCACAAGGTCTTAAAGGCATAACTCACAGATCAGTAGTGCATTGACAAAGTTGCAGAGATAGCTTCTGGGGAGGTTCCATTTTACTATGTTAGGACTGATGGAGGTTTGAGGTACAAGGGATGTTTAGTAGTACCTTCTGCTGATGATTTGAGAAAGGATGTGATGAGTGAGACTTATCACTCTAAGTTTTCTGTGCATTCAGGAGGAGACAAAATGTATTAGGATATAAAGCGATAGTTTTGTTGGGTAGGTATGAAAAACGACATTGCTATTTTTGTCTCTCAGTGTAGTACTTGTTACATGGTCAACATTGATCATCAGAGGCCGCCAGGAGCTCTACAGCCACTACCTATACCGGAGTGGAAATGGGAGAACATTTCTATGGATTTTGTGGAGGGATTGCCAAATTCATTTAAGGATCACAATTCTATTTGGGTCATTGTTGATAGGTTGACTAAATCATCTTATTTCTTGCCTATTCGCATTGACTTCACTTCAGAGCAGTTGGCGAGACTTTACATTATAGAGATTGTGAAGCTGCATGGCTTTCCGTTATCAATTATATCGGACAGGGATTCGAGCTTTGTGTCAGGATTTTGGAAGAGTTTTCAGCAGGCTTTGGGTACAGAATTGCATCTTAGTACTACTTATCATCCCAGACAAATGGTCAGACCGAGAGGGTTAATCAGATTATAGAGGATATGCTTTGTTTGTGTGTTCTTGACTTCAAGGGCCACTGGGAGGATTATTTGCCACTTATAGAGTTTGCGTATAATAATAGCTTTCAGAAGACTATTGGTATGGCATCGTTTGAGGCATTGTACGGCCGACCGTGTCGATCTCCTATTTGTTGGATGGAGGTTGGATAAAGTAGATTTTTGGGTCCTGAGTTCATTAAGGATACCTCCGAAAAGATCACTCTTATTAGGGATCGCATGCATATTGCTTAGAGTAAGCAGATGAGTTATACAGATCGTTGTACTCGTGCATTGTAGTTTCAGGTTGGGGATCAAGTTCTCCTCAAATTATCTCCTATGAAAGGAGTAATGCTTTGGGAAGAAAAGGAAGTTATCACCATGGTTTGTCGGTCCATTCATGATTACGGATCAAGTTGGAGCTGTAGCTTATTGGTTGGCACTTCTGGATAATTTGGATCGTGTGCACAATGTGTTTCATGTTTCCATGTTACAAAAATTTTTGCGAGATGAGGATCGTTATCAGTATATTGATGTTGGGGAGATTGAGTTACAGCTGGATGTAACAAATTTGGAGCCACCGTGTCGTATGTTCGATCGTCGGGATCAAATTCTTCGCAATAAGGTTATTCCTTTAGTGCGTGTCGTGACCCGTGCTTTTTAACTCGGTGCATAGGATTTCCCAAAGTTTAACCCAGTGATGGATTCAAAATGCGAAAGCAAAAGGTGAAACAATGGTCTCTAGAGATGCAATGCGTCTCTAGGACACTAATGTGACCCATAATAAGGTCACGGAACTCAAAGGAAACAATTATAGAAGTGACGCTTCAAAAATGGACAAAAAGGAACCTAGGAGAAAAATAGTCATTTCCAAGGTAAAAGTAGATACTATCGAGCACACCATTGGAAAGACAATGAAAAATTAATGAATTTAGACTCAAGAATCACTTGATTTGGAGTCCGAATGAGGAATATATAGCTAACGGAAGAAACAAGGGTAATAAGGTCAAAATAGTCAACCCTAGGTCATCTAACCAGTTACCAAGCCTTCCTAACCAGTTAGGAAGCCAAAAATGAAGACCACAACACTGCCTACACTCATCTAACAGGTTACGAGACCCCTTCTAACCGGTTAGAAAGGAAAAATAGTAGGTTCCGCAAAGAAAACTGGCAGAAAGGGTTTTCTGGCAAAAAATGGAATTTTAAGGGCCAAGATGACGTTTTATGGAAAAGCACAAAAAAGAAACCCCCCCAAAATTGAGTTTTCTACTCGGCCAAGTGGGCAAAAATGAAAAAAACACATTTTGAAATACCGGAAATGCCCCTGGAACAGAAGAGGGTAAAAACTCAACATAATGCAACTATAAGTTTTTGTTTCATCAAGAAGGGTATTGTTTGACAAAATAAGCATGCAAGTGTATGTAATATGATAAAATAGATGTGCTAGAATAGCCTATGGCCTCATTACAATACATTTACAAGTTTTGGCATACTAAGCCTCAAATAAGCTACAATGGCAATACTTGAGTTTTAAGAAAAGCATACTTGTAACCTTTTAAGTTAATGGCCCTTGGCCTTATATCAAACATACAAAATGAACACTTCCAAATGTATTTAGATACACATTACAAGAGGGAAGCCATCTTAGCTTCTAAATTACCAAACATCCATGGTAAATCAAAATATAACATTCAAAAGAAAAACATGCTAAACAAGTGCATATCCTTATACAAAAATGCTTCAAATGGCTCATGAGCCTTTAATGATGATGAGCATCCAAAAACATTGTCTCTTTACATGTAAAACAATCCAAACCACTAGGGTGAGTGATAAAGTTACTCGTAGGAAGAAGCATATCCGTATATCCTAAAGTTTCCATATCATTGCAAGATCAATATAGACGAATACAAGGGAGCATTCCACCTAACGTCTATGTTCAAGGTATTCTAAGGGATCATCTTAAGCTAACTTAAATGTTTCTTAGCAACACAATATCAATATGGATGTACTTAACAACATCAAATCGCATGTAACAAAAATTACAAGTTATAATTTAACATTTATTGTCAACTTGGAATTGAATGCGAAATCAAAAAGTGGAATCCTTGGACATCTAAGCTCAGAATTCTACCGAGACCTCAACGGTTATTCCGGGTATTAACCCGCTGGGAAGACCACCCTAGTGCGCACTATCTCAATTGGGGAGAACTCATACCTCCCGCACTAGAGCCAAACTCTAGCCATGTTACTTGTAACAATGTCCTAAGAGAATCCAAAATATAATAAGTTCAAAACTTATATACCATAATTTAAGGCACATAAACAACCTTCCATGCACAAGTATTTTGAGACCACACAAACCATGTCTTAGGGTTCTAAGTCTAGGATGGCATAATAAATGACAAGTTCTTAACATGAAATAATGCACAAATCAAATCACTAACTTATCAATTTAAATCATGCCTCAACAATATGCTTTATCTTCTAAATCTTAACATTTTAGCAATAAGCTTCTAAGATAATTACAAATGGTAATCAATAAGAGTATAGAATTATCATCACAATATTTATAGCAATTCAAGTTAACAAGACTTGCATATAACATCAATAATTCTACTAGAGTTTTATATCACTACCATATGTGAAGATACTAGAATTTAACACACTACAAGGTCATGTAATCCTTCTACAAAAGGTATATTCATATCATACATGCTTATATCAATAAACCCTAAGTCAAAAGTGATGGTTTCCTATAATATGCAAAACTATCATATTAAAAGCATGTACACAATATATATTAAACCTTAAAGGATTTTAAAACACTTAAAATATAAATATACTACCACCTCTACCTCAATAGATAATTGAATCTCTATAATCCAAGCAACCAAGCTCAAAATGGAAAATAAGTTTAGGGTTAATGAAGAGGAGAGCAAGAGGAAACTTTGTTCTCCAAAGGTTTTATGTCTAAGGTGAGTGGAAGGAGGCCAAAATGAAGAAGAAATCTATTAACCAAGCTTTTCTCGAATGGTGGGAAGGTTAGAGCTTTTGAAGAACAAGTGTAAATGATAAAGAAGAAGTGAAAATGGTGAGTGGAAGGTCTAGAAATCCTCCACTCACTATGTGCTCTTACACTACCTCTCACACACACAATGCAAGACTTATTTTGGTACTTACACTTGTCACAAATCCAAGGCTCCTTCCTAGGCTTAATCCTAAGCCTACACTTGTCAACCATCTAAGCCAACATGTGGTCCAATCCTAGGCCAACAAATGGGTGAACCTCCACCCTCCATGTGTAAAGAAATTAAGCTTGCAAGTTACTCCACCCCAATGCCAACAAGTGGCACCATGAGAGCGTGACACTTGTCATACTTTCCGAAAATTGTAAAAAGTTCCTTTTTAAAAATATCTTCCAAATTAAATTGTAAAAAGTTCTCTAAGACAAAAAATAATTATTTTCCATAATTACACTAAAACCCCAAAAATAAAGAATAATTACAAGAAATTATGCATCCATGCCCTTTATGAAAAAGTAAGCAACTAGAATGTATTTTCTAACAAGTGAGGTTACGTGAGGAAAAATGATAAACGGGAAAAAGACAAAATAGGGAAAAGATAAAAAAAGAAAATCACCGAAAAATGAAAAGAAGGAAAAAGACCGGGTCATTACAACCTACCCTCCTTAAAAGGATTTTGTCCCCGAAATCGAGTCATACCTAAAAGAGAGAACAAATTGGGATACTGAGAGTGAACCTCTTGCTCGAGCTCCCAGGTAGCCTCCTCAACACCGTGGTGTCTCCACAAGACCTTAAACAATGGAATGGTTTTGGTCTGTAAGATCTGTTCCTGTGAATCAAGAATTTGGATTGGACCTTCCTCGCAGGTCACGTCCTCATCAACAAATAAATCTGTCCACCGTAAAATATGCGATGGATCCGGCTCGTACTTCCTCAACATAGATACATGGAAGACGTCGTGAACCCTATCCAGGTCTGGCGGCAATGCCAAACGATAAGTGACTTCACCGACGCGCTCCAAAATCTGAAATGGTCCAATGAACCTAGGCGACAACTTGCCCGTCTGCCGAAATCTCAGAAGTCCCTTCCATGGAGAAATCTTGAGAAAGATGTGGTCGCCTACCTAAAAAGACAAGGATCTCCTCCTCCTGTCAGCATAACTCTTCTGCCTGCTCTGAGCTATACCCAACCGCTGCCGAATCAACTTAATCTTTTCTATAGTCTCGATAACAATGTCAGGACCCAAGGCAACAGTATCCCCAACTTCGGTCCAACAAACTGGAGATCTACAAGGTTTGCCATATAACACCTCAAAAGGTGCCATGCCAATAATAGTCTGGTAACTGTTATTATAGGCAAACTCAACCAAAGGTAAGTGGTCCTCCCAACTACCTCCAAAATCCAAAATTCAAGCCCGTAGCATATCCTCCAATATCTGAATGATGCACTCCGACTGACCATCAGTTTGAGCATGGAATGCTGTGTTGAAATGAAGCCCTGTATCAAGAGCCTCCTGAAAAATCTGCCAAAACTAAGACGTGAACCGCGGATCCCTATCCGAAACAATAGATACAGGAACCCCGTGAAGCCTGATAATCTGCCTCACATACAGTCCACTCAGTCTCTCTGCACTGTCTATCACTGCTATAGGTAAAAAGTGAGCCGTCTTAGTCAACCTATCGACTATGACCCAAATAGCATCATTCCCCGCTTGAGAGATGTCCTATTATGAAATCCATAGTAATATGCTCCCATTTCCACTCAGCTACTGGTAATGGTTGCAACAATCCTGTCGGTCGCTGATGCTCTGCCTTCACTTGTTGACAAGTAAGGCATTTAGCCACGAACTGAGAAACATCCCATTTCATGCCTTTCCACAAAAACTGTCTCCACAAATTGTGATACATCTTCGTACCACCAGGATGAATTACGAGTTGAGAGTGGTGAAAATCCCAAAGAATGTCTTAACGACAAGACAAGGGGATAAACATTATCCCCTTATACCTGAGACCACCGTTTAAATATAAGGTCCAACCCTCTACATCCTCGCTACCTGAAATCCAAACATGGATGGTCTTCATCTCCCTATCCTCCAACTGTGCCTCAATAACTCTACCAACAAGAGCCAGTTCAGTCACAAGGCTAAACAAAATAGCCGGTGAAACATCCTTATAACACTGTAAACCAAGATCTGCAAGCTTTTCTAGCATCTTCCAACTGTGAATGGAAATGCTAGCAAGAATACCTCGTGATTTTCTACTCAACGCATCGGCCGCTACATTGGCCTTCCCCGGATGATACTGCAACTCAAAGTTGTAGTCCTCTATGAACTTGACCCATCTGCGCTGTCTCAAATTCAAATCCTTCTGAGAGAAGAGATATTTGAGACTCTTGTGATCGGAGAAAACCTCGAACTTCTCCTTGTACAAATAATGTCTCCACCCTTTCAAGGCAAAGATAACTGCTGCCAACTCCAAATCATGTGTCGGATAGTTCAACTCATGAGTCTTCCACTGTTGAGACCCATAAGCAACCACCCGCTCTGTTTGCATCAAGACACAACCCAATCTTTCCCGTGAAGCATCACAATAGATCACGTATCCCAAACCACGTTCAGGTATGACCAAAACTAGAGCTGATGTTAACCTGATCTTCAACTCCTGAAAAGCTAAATCACAAGCCTCATTCCATATGAACTTGACTCCTTTGCGAGTAAGTCGAGTCATAGGTACCGCTAGACGAGAGAAATCCCGTACAAATCTCCTGTAGTAGCTGGCTAGGCCAAAAAAACTCCGAACTTCAAACACTATTTTTGAACGCTCCCAATCCATCATAGACTCAATCTTTGACGGATCCACTGCAACACCGCTCCCTGACACAACATGTCCAAGGAACTTCACCCCCGGTAGCCAAAATTTGCATTTCTCAAACTTGGTATACAATCGGTTATCCCAAAGGGTCTGCAACACTATCCTTAAGTGATACTCATACTCCTCCACCGAAGCTGAGTACACGAGAATGTCATTGTAACGACCCTGGATTTTTCAACCCAGCGTGCCCTGTGATGACCCGAACCGGATCCAAGATATGGAAGCAAAAGAATTAGAATGCCTCAAGAGATGTATGTCATCCCTAAGGCAATGAAGTGACTCCCCATAAAGCCACTAAACTCACATGAGCCAAACAAATGAAGCAAGAATGCCTAATCCGAAAAGAAATGAACCAAGGGCAAAATGGTCATTTCTAAATTGAAATGGGTGCCATTGAGCACACCATTGAAAAGATAACAAAAAATGAACATGGTTAGACTCAAGAATCGCCTGATTCTGAGTTCAAACGAACAAGATATGAATTTAAAACAAGGTGGCCTTCGCCGTTTAAGAATTACCACGAACCTATCTTACTAAAACTGGAATAACTCTCATCATAGATGGAGTTATGATGTGTGGTTGGTACCATTGGATAGCTAACTCCAAGCTCTTGAATTGAGAGTCAAGAATGACCCAAATTGGATTCGAAATGAAAGAGATATGATCTCCCAAATTTGGAACAACAAAGCTGTCCAATAGATGCTGAGAGGGAGAGGGTTCCAGGGAGGATCGGTTGACTGAAATGCAATGGTCAGCCGGCCAAAACTCAAACGTCAGTCGGCCGAACCCCAATCGTCAGCCGGCCGACACAAGGTTTTTCCTAAAAAGCCTACTGGAATGGTCTTGAGAGAATCGTCAATCGACCGAAACTCCTGCTGCTGCTATGAAAAGCTGCTGCAATGGTGTATGTGATGCTAGGTTCGATTCTATGGCTTTCTATGCTTTCTATATGGTCCGAGCATGTTTTAAAACATTTCCTAGACCCATTCAAGCATCTAAAACATGCCGAGACAAGGAGGAACTCAAAATGACACCCACAGATGAATTTTTCATAAAAATTCAATAAATCGCCCAAAAATAAATCAAAAGTTGAAACTTAAGAGTTTTGTGCAATGTGGACATGCACGCAAATGTAAAAAGATATTTAGGACGTGTCCCAATGGTCCGCAGCCTCAAAATAACTCAAATGCAAAATATGACCTCTCAATGGCCAAAAATGACTAAAAATGCTATTAATGAAGCCAAAATGCATAACCTAGAACAAAACAGTGTTTGGCCCTTGGATACAGCTCAAGAATGATCATAGAAAACCTATGAAAAAGACAATGGAATTCCCACACCCGATGCAAAAGTTATGAGGCAAAGACTTGTAAATTTTCAATGTTTTCACAATGACTTGAAAGTAAAAGTGCATAGAATACATAATACATGATATTGGCATCCAGCCTCATCTTATACATGTTGAATACAATGAAAAGAGTGTCCTTAAGCACACTTTACATATATGGTATCAAAGAATACAAGTTTTATACATAAGGCTATGACAATGGCATTTTCATGCTAACACTTGCATGAAATAGAAACTGAAAAGCTAGAAGCCATCCCACTGAATAGCAAGCATCATGAACCAAGTCTTCGTACCTGATCAAATCCCCCAGTAACTTCGGGCTGGGTAAACAAGTTTACTCGTAGAGAATGAGCATACATGACTCAATTTCTTTAAGATTTTTAGACAACATGAATCATTTCAAAAAAAGGATCATGTCACCTAACGTCTATGTCAAAGGTTAGACTCAAGGAGCATCCTATGCTACCATGGAGCAATATCAACAAGAATCATGATACATATACATATATAAAACGAATCAAGAATGGAACAATCCACTGAATACAACAAGTTTACAGTTAACATGAATCACACTATTAATGTAATTAAACAAGGTTTACTATAATCTGTATAACACGACAAGGAGGATACTTAAATACAAGTTAACAAGAATTACATTATCGATGCAATTAACATGATTAGTACATACCAATTAACACGATGGAAATAACACATGAAACCAAGAACAAGGCATAAAATCTATGCAACTTAACATGATTGGAGCATTCCAATTAACACGATTGGAATAAGACATGAAGTCAAGAACAAGACATAATATCTATGTGATTAAACAGGATTGGAGCATTCCAACTTACAAGATATGAATTATACATAGAATCAAGAACAAAGCATAAAATCTATGCGATTTAACTAGATTGGTGCATTTCACATAACACGACAAGTTTAAATCTTCAAGGAATAGCAACTTGAAATTTAAAGAGCGAAATTAACCAATGTAGAAACTCAGATATCGCCCGGATTAAAACTGTACTCTTGAGATCACTTTAGGGCTACTAACCCATGGGTACCTTTCCCCTAGTGCGCACTATAGTGTAGGAGGACAATCCCCCGTACTAGAACCAAGTCTTAGCCATGACAATTCTTGATTGATATCCCAAGTCCCAAAATCAACAAGTTGTGCACCCAAGATTGTATCAAATACAATAAATGCATTAGCTACGTTTCATGCGCAACCAAGATTTTGGAATACACAAGTCATGCCCCAAGTTCATCAATTATCGTGGCATGTGAAATGTCAAGAAATTGTAGTGTGCAACTATATAGACAACAATCAAGATACATAGCACATGGAGTTCATTGAAGTAAAAATACCATAAGTATAAGATACATGATTTAATTACTTTCTAAGCAACACATATGTAATTAAACCATTCCAAGACAAATGTCCATGTTCGTTAAGTACATTAATGAGATCAAGATACAAGTGTTCACGATGCTTGATAAAAAGAATAAAGTCTATGGAATTCAAGTCAAATTCACAAGTCTAACAAAAATTCACTAACAAGGCATGATTAACTCGATGGAAGCATATAAGGAAATTTAATCTACTCAATGATTAAATTATCAAGATTTCAAGGTAAGTTAAAACGTTCTACGAACAAGTTATTTCAAGGGTCATGTCAAGGCCAAGTTCATTGTCAAGTTACAAGTCCATTACATACAATATGCAACCATGTGAATTAAATTCCATACAAGGGAATTAATTAAATATAAGTTTGAAGACTTATCCGATTATTCTTGATTTAATACACGTGAAGGAACTTGCCAAGGAAATCATGAATACAAGGTTAGAAACTTAATCTAGCTTATGGAACCATTGAATGGATTTTAATTATTTTATTTAATTAAAATCTCTAGATTTTGAAACTCGTCCAAATGATTTCAAATTAATGTATGTTATTAAACATGTCAAGACTTGATTTAAGAGCATGATACAAGTACATTCTATGCAAGTCACGACCATGTGTATTAAACTTTAATACTAGAAAAATAATAATTGAAAGGTTTCAAAATCTAATAAAATATTCTAGATTTAATATATATGAAACTACATGCCATGCACATCAAGAATTTCAAGTCGGAATTCCAACGGGATGAATAGTACACTTCGAGCAATTTAATTAATCTAATTAATTAAATATTACTAGATTTCAAAACACTTCCAATTTCTCTCAAATTCACCTTTGTTGGAGAGCATGTCAAGGCCTAATATAATATGCTAACACATATTGATTTCAAGCTAGTTAAGGCCACATGATTTAATATTTTATTTAAGATAAATATTAAATGAAATCTTCAATACTTGTCCAAATGATCTAGATTTAATATATGTCAATCAACATATCAAGGGGTAATATTCTATCATGCCACATGATTAAAAAAAGCTATGGACAACCAGGAAAATTAAATCCTTCACAAGAAAAATAAATAATAAAATCTCTAGATTCTATATGCAAGCATGTAATCAAGTTGTATAAGCATCACAAGCATGTACTATAGAAAGAAAATAAATTATAACACCCCCTATCTCAATTTGAGATGAAAACCCCAAATTCCCACCAGAAGAAAAGTGTTCCGAATTCGCCGAAACCGAAGGGTTTTGTCGGGGACAACACGATCTACATGAATCTGAAGGAAGCCCCATGAAAATCACAACTTGACTTCAAACCCAAACTCAAGAATTGGTCAAAAATAAATTCTACTAAGGGGGAATGGTAGAACACGTCGAGGGGAACAAAAAACGTGAAGGCCGAAGACTTTTCACTTAGGAAAAGTAAATCAAAGGAGGAGAGAGAAGGTGGTAGCTCCATGGACATCCATGGCTAATTCAGGTCGTGCAAGGGGAGTGGGGAAGATGAAAAATGAAATATCTCATCCCCCTTTTATAGAAATCTCAAAAAGTGCCCCGGAAGGGCCCCGCTGGGTCCGGAAAAGTGGATTTTGAGCAAATGTGCTCAAATGGTAAAATTCCATGAACGAAAAGGATTCAAAATGAAAAAATATGAACAACAGAAGAAATGGCATCAAAAGCTGAGTCCCGAGCAGTGAGATATGCCCCGAACAAGTTTGGCGGCAACCGGGTCCAAAAACTTTGAAATTAGAGAAAAACGACCAGAAGGAAATTCTAAGAGTCCACGACTCGACAAAATGTGAAAATGAATCCCATACGAGGATCCAGGCTCCAAATGAGGTATTTTGCAATAACTTTTGTTAATTGCACAATGGCCCCTACAAAAAGGGTTAACTGCGAAACTGCCCCATAATGAAAATAAAAGATATTTTCTTAGATACCCTTGAAAAAAAATATCTTGAAAAGATATTTTTGAAA
The DNA here is from genome assembly GCF_030987335.1 of Cornus florida. NCBI lineage: Eukaryota > Viridiplantae > Streptophyta > Magnoliopsida > Cornales > Cornaceae > Cornus > Cornus florida. Next base: position 73,639,963 of record NW_026775577.1, read on the forward strand.
AACACCCCAAGAAATGAAAAAGATTCTGAAGAATTGTGCATCCATGCCCTTACGGACATTGGGAGCAACCAGAGTACTTTCATGTAAAAGTAAAGATACATATTTCGAGGAAACTACTAAAGATGAAGACACGTGAAGTCAAAAACCAACTCCGAGCGCAAAAAGTGAGGTTTTGCTAACAAAGTGACAAACGGAGAAAAGACAGAATAGGGAAGAGGACGAAATAGGGAAAAGGACAAAAGTGAATAGTGCCCGAAAAGTGAAAATGTGGAAATGACTCGGTCCTCAAAGGAAGTTGTCAATCCAAATGAAAGAGTCTAGGAAACCAATTCCAAGCACTCGAGATGACATTAAGCGGCGAGAAACAGAGCTTAGAAAAGAAAATTAAACAGAAAAAAATTTATCCGCAAAATTTCAAGAAAAAAGAAAGGAAGGTAAATGACCGGATCATTACAGTCATCAACGAACACCAGCATGAATCTGTCAAGATAGTCACTGAATACATGGTTCATCAAATCCATAAAAGCTGCTGGAGCATTGGTTAAACCAAATGGCATCACCAGAAACTCATAATGGCCATACCGTGTGCGAAAAGCGGTCTTGGATATATCCTCCACCTTAACCCTTAACTGATAGTAACCTAATCTTAAATCAATCTTCGAAAACCATGTCACTCCCTTCAACTGATTAAATAAGTCATCAATCCTAGGCAAAGGATACCTGTTCCTGATCGTAGCATAATTTAACTTGGGATAATCGATGCAAAGTCTCAAAGACCCATCCTTCTTCTTTGCAAAAAGAACCGATGCTCCCCATGGTGAAGCACTAGGACGAATAAAGCCCTTAGCTTTCAAATCATCCAACTGACCTTTCAACTCATCAAGCTCTACCGGTGCCATACGGTACGGTACCATAGAGATGGGCGCTGTATCGGGAATGACATCAATGGCAAAAATAACTTCCTTTAAAGGAGGTAACTCTGTCAGTTCCTTAGGAAAGACATCACCAAACTCCTCAACAACTACCAGAAGAACACGGCCCAAACTGTTATCCTCATTAACTAGCAAACTAGCCAAGTAGGACCTGTGGTGACTCCAGTCACCAATGCTGAAAACCATCTCTGGGTGGGAATCACTCCGATCTCCCACAAAATAGAAACAATCTCCCTTGGGAGTGCAAACAGACACCCTCCCGTGGAAGCAATGGATCGTAGCCGAAAGAATGACAACCAATCCATCCCAAGAATAACGTCAAAGCCCGTCATGTTGAGAACAATGAAATGGAACTCTAAGGTCCGCCCTGCTATCTCAACAGCATAACCCCAACAAACACGATCCAAAGACACTGGACCCCCAACTGGTGTGTCAACACAGAGAAGGCTATCCCGAAGTGTGACCTCCAGACCCAATGAATGTGCAAATGATGCAGAAATGAAAGAATGTGATGCACCTGTGTCAATAAGAACCCGTGCCCAAGAACTAAAAACTGGAAAGATACCTTGAACTAAAGAGGTGCCTGCAGAAGCATCCGCCTGTAGGAGAGCGTAGGCTCATCCCTGAGTCCCTGAGCCCTACTGTGAACTGCCTTGATAGCCTGACTGATGTGAAGAAACAGTAGGTATAGAACCCCTGGTTGGATAAGTGCCAACTGGCGCCACTAGCTGTGGTGCCTAAGGAACTTTGAACCCAGACTGAACCACTGTAGATTGTACTGGTACCATCTATGAATCTGTACCACCCCGTGACTTATTCAATAACTTTGGACAATCCTTCCTGAGATGACCTGGTCACTTGCAATAGAAGCAAGCTCCCTGCCCTGTTTTTGTAGAAATTGACGTTTGACTAGCCTGTGGTTGAAGCTGTGGATAGCGAGGCTTGATGTGCCCCGACTGTTGACAATGGTAACAAACCACACCTTGGGCTGATCCCGATGATACAGGAACTGTGGGTGCAGAACGAGTCTGCTGCAGTGCCCCCTGTGAGTGAGTATTGAACCCTGCCTTAGCCTTCTTCCATTGACTCCCGAAAGATAATGGATTGTCTCCGCGAGGCTACTTGTGTGAACCCCTGATCCGTAACTGATCCCGCTCCTCTGCTTCAGCTAGCATAGCCCTTTAGACCACCTCTTTGTAAGTCCTCAAATCAAGGATTAAGACCCGTGGCCTGATGTAAAGACGTAGCCCATCCTGAAACTTCATTGCCCTAGCCTTATTTGTCGCCACCATATCCTCGGCATAACGAGAGAGAGAAGTAAATCGTGTCTCATACTCAATAACACTCATAGTGCCCTGATAAAGACCCGTGAACTGTATCCTCATCTCCCGCCTCATAGCCCTCAGAAAGAAGCGCTCGAAGAACAAATCTTTGAACTCATTCCAAGTCATCAACTCAACATTGTGGACATTGTTCATAGACCTCCACTAGCTATCTGCATCTCCCATGAACATAGAGGCTGTCAAAGAAATCCTCAACCTGTCCGTGGGTACCGCCATACTGTCCAACTTGAGAACTATAAGGTCCAACTAAGCTTCTGAGACTAGCGGATCTGAACTCGCCGCAAATGGATCAATCTTAACCCTCTGTAATCGCATGAAGTACTCTAGTGCCTCATTGACTATCGGTGCCGGTGCTAGTGCTGGAATCTGTATCCCTGCCACCTGCTTACGTATCAGCTCTTGTAGAGATTCAGCGATCCCTTGATTGATTCCCTGAGCCACTCGCTCCTTATAAGTCAGTGCCCGTGGTAGATTAGCATCTACGCCACGAACTGGAACCCCGGGCCTTCCCGGACCCCTCGTAGGTTCGGTGTCATCCATCTGCTCCTCAATGCCTTGACGTGAAGACTCTCCATGTGTGACAACCATGGTGTTAAATGCACGAAAGGAATGAGGTTAACAATAACACAAGTTAGTATGACCGAATGCAACTCATACTATGAATGCACAAAACACAAAGAAAGACAAGGTATGTAACATACGCTCATGCTAAAGCAATGAAAGAAAGCTGTTTTAAACAGTTAAGCACCTACACAAATAAGCATACATATCAAACAAGGATGCTTCTTAAACACATAAGCATATAAACATAAAGACATGTCCTAATACCAAACGTGTTATCAAGAAACACTTAAACATGTCATAACACCAAAACATGTTATCAAAAGCATGTGAAAATATCAAAGTAGATCAACAAAAGCATGATATGTACCCAAAACCCGTCATCCTAAGGTGTTCAAACCTAGGGGCTCTGATACCACTTGTCGTGACCCGTGCTTTTCAACTCGGTGCATGGTGATTTCCCAAAGGTTAACCCGGTGATGAATTCAAAATGCGAAAGCAAAAGGTGAAACAATGGTCTTTAGAGATGTAATGCATCTCTAGGACACTAATGTGACCCTCAATGAGGTCACGGAACTCAAAGGAAAACAATTGCAGAAGTGATGATTCAAAAACGGACAAAAAGGAACCTAGGGCAAAAATGGTCATTTACAAGGTAAAATTAGATACTATCGAGCATACCATTGGAAAGACAATGAAAAATTAATGAATTTAGACTCAAGAATCACTTGATTCGGAGTTCGGATGAGGAAGATATGGCTAACGGAAGAAACAGGGGTAATAAGGTCAAAATAGTCAACCTTAGGTCATCTAACCGGTTACTAAGCCATCCTAACCGGTTAGGAGGCCAAAAATGAAGACCACAACACTACCCACACTCATCTAACCGGTTACGAGACCCCTTCTAACCGGTTAGAAAGCAAAAATAGTAGGTTTAGCAAAGAAAACTGGCAGCAAGGGTTTTTCGGGAAAAAAAAAATGGAATTTTAAGGGCCAAGATGACGTTTTATGAAAAAACACAAAAAAGAAACCGTCCCCCCCCCCGCCCCCCCCAAAAAAAAAAATTGAGTTTTCTACTCGGCCAAGTCTGCAAAAATGAAAAAAAACACATTTTGAAATACCTGAAATGCCCCTGGAATAGAAAAGGGTAAAAACTCAACATAATGCAACTATAAGTTTTTGATTCATCAAGAAGGGTATTGTTTGCCAAAGTGAGCATGCAAGTGTATGTAATATGATAAAATAGATGTGCTACAATGACCTATGGCCTTGTTACAATACATTACAAGTTTTGGCATACTAAGCCTTAAATTCTCACAAATAAGCTACAATGGCAATATTTGAGTTTTAAGGAAAGCATACTTGTAACCTTTCAAGTTAATGGCCCTTGGCCTCATATCAAACATACAAAATGAACAATTCCAAATGTATTTTGATACACATTACAAGAGAGAAGCCATCTTAGCTTCTAAATTACCATACATCCAGGGTAAATCAAAATATAACATCTAAAAGAAAAGCATGCTAAACAAGTGCATGTCCTTATACAAAAATGCTTCAAATGGCTCATGAGCCTCTAAGGATGATGAGCATCCAAAAACATTGTCTACTTACATGTAAAAAAACCCAAACCACTTGGGTGAGTAATCAAGTTACTCATAGGAAGAAGCATATGCGTATACCCTAAAGTTTCAATATCATTGCAAGATCAATATAGACGAATACAAGGGAGCATTCCACCTAACGTCTATGTTCAAGGTATTCTAAGGGATCATCTTAAGCTAACTTAAATGTTTCTTAGCAACACAATATCAATATGGATGTAATTAACAACATCAAATCGCATGTAACAAAAATTACAAGTTATAATTTAACATTTATTGTCAACTTGGAATTGAATGCGAAATCAAAAAGTGGAATTCTTGGACATCTAACCTCGGAATTTTACCGAGACCTCAACGGTTATTCCAGGCATTAACCTGCTGGGAAGACCACCCTAGTGCGCACTATCTCAATTGGGGAGAACTCATACCTTCCGTACTAGAGCCAAACTCTAGCCATGTCACTTGTAATAATGTCCTAAGAGAATCCAAAATATAACAAGTTCAAAACTTATATACCATAATTTAAGGCACGTAAACAACCTTCTATGCACAAGTATTTTAAAACCACACAAACCATGTCTTAGGGTTCCAAGTCTGGGATAGCATAATAAATGACAAGTTCTTAACATGAAATAATGCACAAATCAATATCATTAACTTATCAATTTAAATCATGCCTCAACAATAAACTTTATCTTCTAAATCTGAACATTTTAGCAACAAGCTTCTTAGACAATTACAAATGGTAATCAATAAGAGTATAGAATTATCATGATAATATTTATAGTAATTCAAGTTAACAAGACTTGTATATAACATCAATAATTCTACTAGAGTTCTATATCACTACCATATGTGAAGAAACTAGAATTTAACACACTACAAGGTCATGTAATCCTTCTACACAAGGTATATACATATCATACATGCTTATATCAATAAACCCTAAGTCAAAAGTGAGGGTTTCCTATAATATGCAAAACTATCATATTAAAAGTGTGTACACAATATATATTAAACCGCAAAGGATTTTAAAACACTTAAAATATAAATATACTACCACCCCTACCTCAATAGAGAATTGAATCTCTATAATCCAAGCAACCAAGCTCAAAATGGAAAACAAGTTTAGGGTTAATGAAGAGGAGAGGAAGAGCAAACTTTTGTCTCCCAAGGTTTTATGTCTAAGGTGAGTGGAAGGAGGCCAAAATGAAGAAGAAAGCTATTAACCAAGCTTTTTCTCGAATGGTGGCAAGGTTAGGGCTTTTGAAGAATAAGTGTAAATGATAAAGAAGAAGTGAAAATGGTGAGTGGAAGGTCTAGAAATCCTCCACTCACTATGTGCTCTTACACTACCTCTCTCACACACACAATGCAAGACTTATTTTGGTGCCTACACTTGTCACAAATCCAAGGCTCCTTCCTAGGCTTAATCCTAAGCCTACACTTGTTAACCATCTAAGCCAACAAGTGGTCCAATCCTAGGCCAACAAATGGGTGAACCTCCACCCTCCATGTGTCAAGAAATTAAGCTTCCATGTTACTCCACCCTAATACCAACAAGTAGCACCATGAGAGTGTGACACTTGTCACACTTTCCGAAAATTGCAAAAAGGTCTTTTTTGAAAATATCTTCCAAATTAAATTGCAAAAAGGTCCCTAATACGAAAAAGAATTATTTTTCATAATTACACTAAAACCCCAAAAATAAAAAATAATTACAAGAAAGTATACATCCATGCCCTTTATGAAAATGTAAGCAATTAGAATCGTATTTTCTACAAAAGAAAAAATACAAATGTCATGGAAAACAAATATCATGAATGCATGCAAAACCAGAATCAAATCCGAGCACAACAAGTGAGGTTATGCAAGGAAATATGATAAACGAGAAAAAAACGAAATAGGGAAAAGACAAAAAAAGAAAATTACCGAAAAAAGAAAAGGAGGAAAAAGACCGGGTCATTTCAGTGGGTATCTAGTGGAGTCACCACAATGAGGTTGAGTCTACTTTGGAATGGGAGGATGTCATTCGCTCTCAATTTCCTGAAATACTGGAACAAGGTAAGAGTGAATTCCGAGGATAGAATTCCTTTTGTTAGGAGGGAAGAATGTAATACCCCTAATTTTAAAAGGATAGTTTCGGTATTTTATTTTATGGTTTTATTGCAATTTTAATTTCTTTATTTGTTTACTTGGCTGTTTGTTAATTGGTTAATTGTTTAATTGATTTATTTGTGTAATTGTTTAAATTGATTTTGTGGAATATAATTAATTGTTTAACATGATTTATTTGTTTTAAATTGAATTATAAGCTTATGTGTAAATTAAATGTGTTATATTTTTAAACAGAGTTGGGCTTGGATAGGATCAAGGACTATTTGGATAGTGTAAATTGGTACAGTTTTTACCCATGGTTGAATATACATGTATATATGGGTATATATGTATATTGGGTTGGTTTAATTATTAGAAATTGTTAATAATTAAATTAGTTTCATTATTTTATATATATAAAGTTTTAGGGTTTTAGATATATTCATTAAATTGCCAACTTATATACATATATGTAATTTATATTTTTATTTTTGTGTTTTCATGGCCGACTCCTCACATGAATAGAATTAGGTTAAAACTATTTTACCTATATATATATATATATATATATATATATATATATATATATATATATATATATCGTATTATGTCTACTTAGGGTTTAAAAATAAAACACAAACCCTATTCACGAATAGTAAGGTTTGAGAGAAAATAGAGAGAGGGAGAATTAGGGTTTGGCTAGGAGCAAAGGCTGAACCAAGGAGAGGTGTTTAACGCTTGCTTGTGGGTTGAACTAGGAGCAATAAAGGAGTTAAGAACAGTCTCAGATTGCCAAAAAAATTAGGAAGATGACGTTAAGGTTTCAAAACTGAAATCAGAGGTAAGTTCTATTTCTTGCTCCTTCCCTTTGACTTATGTTTTGTGCATGCCTAGGTAGTCTTCAGGAATTTATTTGAATGTTAAGTTAATCTTCTATTCGTGTTTAAGTTGATCTGGAACAATTCTTGTTAATTTAAATTGCAGTTGTCTGACTTTGAAACATATAGCATGATTAATTGTAATTATTGTTTGTAATTGTTGTTAATAATACAAACGATGATTTTTATGAGTTTTAAGATAATTTGGACATAGATTGAACTCCTAGGAACCCTGATAAAAAGTTACAGAGGTGTTTATACATGCCGGAGACAGGGACGAAGGAGTAGAATAGAAGGAAATGGGTTTAGGGCTCTTAGAAGGGGAGATAGCCCGCTCCATGGAAGTGGGAGCCAGCTCCCTCTTATGAAGAGCCGGCTCCAGGTGATGGGGAGCTAGCTCCCCATTGTATAAAGCCGTCTCCAAGGTATAGGGAGCCGGCTCCATGTGTGAATTAAGCCAGCTCTCAAGTTTTGAGAGCAGGTTCTCTTGTTTTGGTTCATACTGGAGGTGGTTGGGCACTGTTTGGATAATTTTGTTTTCCCGAACTATTTTGGGACATAATAAAGGATCTAAATATTATTTCATGGTATATTAAAACCCTATAATGCATGGTTTAATCCATATGCTACCGAATTGAACAGTTTGAAAGTTTAAATAATTTTGCATGCTTTTAATGGATATAAAGGATTCAATTGCTACATTTTATTTCAGCAATTTAATAGACTGTGACATGATTTTTAAATCTTGTTTTGGATGCATAATATGGTCATATACATATCAAATGTTGATTATGTTTATTCTGGATTTTAATTGATTAACCATTAAATTCTATTCTTTCAATTACATGGATGTTATGGATTGTATGCACCAGTATGGGACGGTGACATACTAGGGATGAATTAGTTTAAAATACTAAGTCCTACCTACTCTGGAATAAGAGAATTGATTATAAAATTAAATCCTACTTGTATTTAAGTCAGATCAGCTGAACAAGTTGAATGATTAACTGGATTACTTGCTACTTATATGTAAGTCAGATTAGTTGAGCAAGTTGAATGACTAACTGGGTTTCTTATGGATGGATAGGATAGGATTTTTATATATATGATTATGGTACCACGATATAAGCTTGAGTCTCAGGATAGATGGTTAGGGAGCATGTATGCATTGGGATGCATAACTGGCTATGATGCTAGAGGTATTCCCTGTCAGGTCTAGGTACTCATGCCCACCTCAGGTGCATTTTGCATGTTACCTTTTATTCAGGTTGAGACCCCCTTTATAGTCCAGTGAGAGTCCCTTAGTATGTATATATATATGTATGGACTAGATAGATATTGTTGAGTTATCTAGGATGTATTTGTGTATCGGGTCTCTGTTTAGATTGTAGTTAGGATAGAACTTGTTCGTGGGCCTGACCCACTATTATTTTTCAGGTATCGGTTAGTTCCAGTCTTAGAGCTTGTTCGTGCTGAGCAGTGATTGTCACTCATTCTTCCGACGATGTAGGATTTCTCTTCATGGTTTAGGTTTAGATTTTACTTCAGTTGTTCGCTTTTCAGTTTGGAATTTTATTAGGGGTCCACTAGATGGATTCCCGAGTTGTTTAATTATCAGAGGTTTTAGGATTATTGGATTTTTAATTATTAAATTTTTAAAGGATTTTTTTATTTAGAATTATTTCAGCTTTATTATTTATTTCATAATTCTTTTTGTAATCCTGCTTGTTTAAATACTTACTTGTTTGGTATTCCTCAGATCTATACTCGGACTTGATCACTCATGGCTCTAGAATTGAGGGGTATCACAAATGATCACCGGGAGGGTGTCATTTAAACCCAAGAAAGTATACGTGAGCTTGTCCGGAAATGGCTTAAGCTCAAGCTTAGGTGGAGACTCTAAGGAAGTAATAGGCGGAGTACTAGAAAGTGGAGGAGGAGGCTCAAGTCTAGATTTCCATGGAGGAAAATATGTGATAGGAGTGGAATTGAGCAAAGAATTGACTTCAGCTATTGAAGATTCGATATCGAACTCTTCATAATTGAAGTGATTCAGAAAGGCTTCTAAAAGATCCTTGGATAGAATAGTTGGGAGTGATTCTTTAACCAATTCATCAATAACATCAAGGAAGAAGCATTCACTATCATCGTGGGGATGATAAATATCATTGAAGATGTTTAGCTTGACTTTCATATTTCTAGAAGATAAATCTATGGCTTTAGTGCTACAGTTAATGCAACCATTCACTATGACTAGAAAAGGATGCCCAAGAAAACTAGAATATATTTTTTGGAATCGTGGACCGGTTTTGTATCAAGAACTAAGAAATTGACCGGAAAGAAGAGTTTGTCCACTTTTATGAGTACATTTTCAACAATACCTTGTGGATGTCTGACAGAACGGTTAACAAGCTGTAGAATAACTGACGTAGGTTTTAACTCACCCAGACCTAACTTTTTATATACTGAGTAAGTAATAAGATTAACATTTGCTCTAAGATCAAGAAGTACTCGCTATATCACATTGTTTCCAATGATGTAAGAAATTGTAGGGGCACCAGGATCTTTAACCTTAAGAGGAGTGTTATACTTAAGAATAACATTGACTTACTCAGTGAGATAAATTTTTATAGGAACTTGGCTTTTGGATTTCCTTTTTAGAGTGCACAAGTCCATTAAAAGTTTTGAGTAGGCTGGAATTTGCTTTATAGCATCGAGCGAAGGAAGATTGATTTTGACCTGTTTAAAGACCTCCATCATATCTTGAATTTTCTCCCCTTGTTTACCAAAGTGGGAGGGTTCCTTGAGACGTTCAAGATAAGGCGCTCTTGGCTCATAAGCTATCTCAGGATTGGGAGCAGGTGAAGAAGTGACTCCACCTTCAACTCCTGTAGTGGATTATGGAATAGAACTTGAGGAAACATCCTTGGGATGTAGATTAAAAATGATAGGAACAATGGGAATCCTAAGTCTTTCTTTTTCTTCCTATCCTTTTTTAACTTGATTGTCAACCACTCTACTACTCCTTAATGTAGTAATAGCTTGAACTTGTTCATGATGAATACATGAGGAATTGGTTTCATCAATCATGTAAGTCTACCTTTTCGGGTTGGCTATTGGTTGACTAGGAAGCTTTTTATCATCTCTTCGAGATAGAGTACTCGTTATTTGCCCAACTTGTGCCTCTAGCTTTGCTATGGCTTGTGAATAAGAATTAAGAAGTTGAGTATTGGTTTTAAGATCAAAAAGAGCATTGAGTACTTGATCCTCAAAAGCAGAGTTTCTAGGAGGAGGTGGAAGATTAGGAGCTTGAGTGGGTCGATTTCTAAACTGAGGTGAACGATAGATACCAGATTAGTTAAAAGAATTATTTTATGGCATAAGATTGGATGAATTCTGATACTGTCCCTGAGATTGAGGAACAGTGGTTCCTTGTCTTTGATTACGCCATGACAGATTTGGATGATCTTTCCAGCCAGAATTATATGTGGAAACATTTGGATTGTATGTTGGTCTAGAGAATACAGCATTCATTTGCTCCTGTGGGATCTCAGATGATTGTCCCATCATAGGGCAAGTGTCAGGAAAATGGGAAGGATTAGCACAGATTGAACAAACTTCCTTAGGCAAGGCAGTTTGTGGATTAGCAACAAGAGCAAAGCTAGATGATAGAATTTGATCGAACTTACGGTTCAAGGCTTCTATTTGAGTAGCTAACTCACTAGATTTGTTTACCTCAAAGACTTTTTCAACTTTATGCATTCCAGGTGAAGATCTAGACCTAGAGGAAGACGCATGTTGCATTGAATTTTCACTTAGGGCCTCAAACAATTCCTAAGCATCAGCTAGACTCTTATGCAGAAAAGTCCCATTACTAGAGGCATCAACCATGTTTCTATAAGATTCGGAGAGACTATCATAGAAAATATGTATTAAGTGCCATTGAGCAATATCATGGTGTGGACACTTTCTTAGAAGATCATTATATCTTTTCCAAGCATCATGGAACTGCTTTCCCAGGATTTGGGAAAATGCCATGATTTCTCTTCTCATTTGACAAGTTTTTCCTACTGTGTAGTACTTTTTTAAGAACTCTTGTTGCAACATCTCCCATGTAGATATGGAATTTGGAGGAAGGGAATGTAACCAAGTTCTTTCTTTGTCCTTGAGAGAAAATTGGAAAAGTCGCATCCTAAATGAATCATTGGTAAGAGTGGTCAACTTGGTAGTTAAACATAATTCCAAAAATACATCCAAGTGTGTATATGGATCCTCTGTTGCATACCCATGGAAGGTAGGAAGCATTTGGATCATAGCAGGCTTGATTTCAAATTGGGTTGCATCAGCATCTAGAAATACAAAGCACGAAGGAGAAGTGTATGTGGTAGGAATAAAATGGTCCCTTAATTGTGGTTGTAAAGGAACAGGTGGAACCTGTCTCCCATTACCATTGCCATTGTTATTATTACCATTACCCGGTGCATCACGAATATTAGCTATGTTATCAGAGGAACTACCTATAGTATTCAAATGTTTTTTAAAGTTTTCTTAACTGACTAAGAGTTCTCTCTATATCAGGATCATGCACTAAAGGTTTTGATCGAATATAACGAGTTAACATACATTCATTCCACTAATCCTGAACAGTAACAAAAATAAAACTTCTAAGTAAAAGAAAACAGTAAAAACTCATATACGGTTTAATAAACCGAAGCTTTTATCCCTTAAGCGCCTTTATCTTCATTACTAATTCCCTGTACTTGAAAAGAAAAAGAATTAAGGTAAGATATCAGAAAGTCCGAAGACTGGTAAACCAAAAATAACTAATTAAAAACTAAACTAAAAACAAATCTCCCCTGCAACGGCGCCAAAAATTGTTGTGTCGAATTTTACCACTTGCAATAACATGATTCTATGTAGGATAGTACTATAAAGGTCATGTCGAACCCACAGGGAGATGAGAATTTATGTTCAGTATTTAATTTAGTCCTAATGGTTTACAGGTAACTGGTTAAAAAATTTGCTTGGTTGTCACGATTAAAAACAAACTAATATTAAACTAAAATATTAAACTAAATTAAATTAAGTGATCAGAGAGATAAATCTTAGGGCTTTGACTTCACCACAATCATCATACTATGGTTAATTGCATCAACTCTGGGGATTTAACAAATTATGTTTTTAAATGAATTAAACTCAATAACATTCGTTCAATTCGGGTTTTAAAGAAAGATGTTTTATAAAATTTAGTTAAGTATAACCTATTTGCGGTTAGCATGGACTATCCACTTACGTACTCTAACTACTTTAACTACTTTGCAAATAATCCATCTTTCCTAAGCGTAGACTATGAAAACATTCTTTTATAAAAAACGTTGGAACACCATTTAATGACCTCTATTCTTATGTCCGGTAGGGCTCCGCCAGATACCTTTTAATAAGATAGGTTGAGAATAGAAAACAAACAATTATATCTAAGACAAGGTAATAACAATTTGTAATCTATTTAAAGCATGAAAACCAATTGAGTTGTCTCAATTGCTCATAGTCATACAATCAAAACATAATATTCATTAAAATAATCCCAGAGTTAAAAACAATCAAACCATAATACTAGATTGGGTTACATCAATGCCCTAAGAGAGAAATTAGCTACTCATGATGATGTCCGATGCCATCTGTGTTGGAGTTGTCTCCATCATCAGGGACAACACTTCTCTTCTCTGGATCTTCACCTTCTAAGGTTGTGGAAACCCTAAAAGCCACCACCACAGTATTAGCCTTCTAAAATAACACGGGAAAAATGAACCTCTTCTATCAAGGCTTATGCCTTCTTTTATAGAAGAAAATAAAGGCTTGGTGGGGTTTTAGGTCTTATGGCCATTTGGGATAAGATAAGACTTGAAAAGAAAGCAATCCCGTAACTTAATCTGACATATCATGGAAGGCTCGAGCCTTAGGAACAAAGGCTCGAGCTTTAAGGTTCAGGCTCTAGCTTAAGGAATAAGGCTCGAGCTTCTCTGAATTGATGCCCAAGTTCCAAGGATTGGTGCTCGATCTTCACTTTGACACTTAGCCAAATTTCTTCAACTATTTTCCAAAGCATCTTTTTCTTCAACACTTAGAATATTCTCAGGCTTCATCTTTGTTAACATTGCTCTATCTAAACTTCATGGGCTCGACCACTAGGTACCAGGCTCGAGCTTTAGGTACTTAAGGCTTGAGATTTAGGGAATGATGCTTGATCTTTGGGGTTAGGCACGAGGCCCTGGGAGCTTGGTTTTTCAATAAATTAACTCTTCAAATTCTGACACCTTGTGCTTGATCTTAAGGGTCAAGGCTCGAGCACCTTATGGTTCGGCTCGAGCACCATTTGTTAAGGCTTGAGCCTAAAGGTGCAAGGCTCATGCTTTACTGCCTTATTAACTTTTTTTCTTTGACATGTTGGGCTCGAGCCTTAAGACTTGGGCTCGAGCTTTGGATATTGAACTCTTCCAAGCTTCACCATTTAAGCTCTTGGCTTGCTCTGACTGACCGGTAACGACTCTGTAAACTTTGATATCAGTCTTTTCATCTTAAAATCTCAGTTTTAACCGTTTTCTGGGAAAGTACCTATAAACACACATTAAACACAAAATCAGTCTAACAATGGATAGAGTATCACTTTAGGCCTTAACATATATATATTTAGGGGCTCGAATATGCAAATATTCAGCGCTCATCATTACCTTAATTATATATTAATATTATATATATATATATATATATATATATATATAATATACTTACTGTATTTCTATTTTTTTGTTTCATTATTCTTTAAGTTAACCCTAGGTCGCTAAATTCATTACTTATTTCATTACAGCCGCTGAGCAGTGTACGCTTCCCTCAGCCTCGCAGTCTTTAGTCTTCACTCTTTGCCTTGGTCTTCCTCCTCTTGTCTCTCAATCTCTCGTCTCTCAAACCAGCACCTTCAATCCATCGTTCATCCTATAATACATCAAAACAACGGCGACCTCTGCGTATCGAAGCAACGGCAACCTTTTCGACTAGATCGACCTCTTTTCCAGTGAGTTCACAAGATTTTTTCATGGATTTTCTTATTCTCCTCTTCTCTGAACAAATCATATTGTTTTTTGTAATGGTTTTCCACTGATTTCTTTTATTTGTCTTATTTTACTCATATTATTTCGAAAGATTTTATTTTGAGGATTTTCAATGAGTATGAAGTTTAGAATGAAAACCCCATGGTTTAATGTGGATTTAGGATGGATTAAAGGGTCAATTAGTCACCTATAAATGGTCAATATTGAAACCCATTCATGGCCATCATCACTATGCCTATTACTGATAACACATCTATGGGGGATTTGGTAGTATGGCAAGCCCAAAATTCTTATCATCACCTCCAGCATTTTTTTTTTCTTCCATATATTCAATTCTTATTGTCCTGCTATTGGAAGGGTGCTTGGTTGATTATAGTGTTGTCCTGGATGGGATGGTGGTGGTTAGTTACAAGGTGCAGTGGTGCGTTGTGGTGGTTATGGAACCATCTTCTGTTTGTCTTATTTTTCTTATATTTTTTTGGAAAGATTTTATTCTGATTTATTATTTATTTGTATAGGTTAGGTATTCAGTTTCACAAGTTTGATTTTAAATTTTTTTATTCTCTTAAAAATATAGTTTGATTTTAATTTATGATTTTTTTTTTGAAAGTTATATAATTGGTTCAGATGAGGAACACTGGAATAGGTATTAGTAGTTGAATATGATGTAACAATTTCTTTTCTTGGTAGATGACAACTGTAGAAGAAACTAATGTTCCAAGGCCTGAAGTTACTGCCATTGGCACCAATGATGATGATTTAAACACGCAAGTATGTCGTAGCAAAAAACATTTCATATATGATGTTTGGGACTATTTTACAAAAGAAATAGGCCCTAAATGTACTAAGTCAAAATGTAATGTGAAATGCAACTATTGTAGTGCATCTTATTTATGGTCTAGTGGAAATGGGACAAGTACATTGTGGAACCACACAAGTAAATACCAACAATATCCATTTAATGTTGACAAGAAACAAAACTCATTTCATTTCAGTCGACTATAGAAGGAGAGGGTGTTATGGCTTCTTGAAAATTTGATTAGGAGTTGTGTAGACAATCACTTACTAAAATGATAATCATTAATGAATTACCTTTCAAGTTTGTTGAGTATGATTGTTTTCATTATTTTCTTAGTGTCTTGCAACCAAAATTCAAATTGTTGTCACATTTTTCTGTGGTTAGGGACTGTTTGGCATTGTATGGTATTGAAAAGAAGAAGTTGAAATCCTTAGTGAATTGACTCAATCAAAGAATTTGTTTCACCACCGATATATGGATGTCAATTCAAAATCTCTCTTATATATGTCTTATGGCTGATTTCATTAATAAGAATTGGACCTTGTACAAAAGAATTCTAAATTTTTGTATAATGCCTAGTCACAAGGGTAAGGAAATTGGTCGTGCAGTTGAGACTTGTTTGCTTGATTGGGGTATAGACAAATTGTGCACACTCATGATTGATAATGCTAATTCAAATGATCTTGTGGTTGCATATTTGAAAGAAAATAAGCTTTCTAGGAATGTTGGTTCTTTCCTTTTAGGTCGTGAATGTTTTTATATGAGGTGTTGTGCATATATATTGAATTTGATTGTGAAAGATGGTTTGAGTGAAATAAATGGTTCAATAGTTCGAATTCATGAGGCTGTGAAGTATGTTAGGAGTTCTCCACAATGGGGAGAGCATTTCCAAGCATGTGTGAAAAAGGAGAATATAACATCTAAGCCATATTTGTGCCTAGATGTTTCAACTAGATGGAATTCCACATACCTTATGTTAGAGGTGGCTGTAAAGTTTCAAAAAGTTTTTAAAAGGTTGGAAGATGATGATAATCTATGCCTATCAGAAGTTAATAATAAACCTCCTACTGGTAGTGATTGGGAATATGCTCGAGTTTTAATTGTTTTTTTCTTTTTTAAAAAATAATTATGAGGCCACTAACAAGCTTTCGGGATCTTTGTATGTTACTTCCAATAGATATTTTCATGAAGTGTTGGGAATTGAAAATTCGTTACATACGTGGTCAAAGGTTCCCAATATTTGGTTAAGTAATATGGCGTCAAAAATGAAAATTAAATTCGACAAATATTGGGGAAGCATTGAAAAAGTTAACATGTTGGCGGTGCTTGCGGTTGTGTTGGATCCTCGTTATAAATTGGAATTTGTGGAATTTTACTATTCCGAACTTTATTCTCTTGAAATGGTTTATAACCTCAGTAAAAAGGTAAATGATACATTGAACCACATTTTTAGTGAATACATAAAGTTTCATGCATTTACTTCAAGCTCCAGTGGAACAAGTAAAATTGCAAAATAATGTGAGAGTTAATGATGCAAATGTGGAAGATGATTTTTTTCTCTTTGTACATAAAACACAAGATACAAAAACAAAGTTCAACTATCAAGTCAGAAGTGGAAAAATATTTGTAGAAAGCTTATGAAGATGTTGTTCCAGAATTTGACATATTGAATTGGTAAAAGGTGAATGGCAGTAGGTATAAAATACTTTCTGAAATTGCAAGAGATATTCTAGCTATTCTAGTCTCTATTGTTGCTTCCGAGTCCATTTTTAGCATGGGAGGTCACGTGTTGATCAATTCTGTAGTTCTTTAACTCCAAAGCTTGTGGAATGTTTAATTTGTATACAAGATTGGTTACGGGCTTCACTAACACCAATTAATGTTAAAGAAAATTTGGAAGATATATCTTGAACAATATGACTCTGGTAAGTGTTAACAATTTGTTACATATTTATTCAATTTATAAATAAATATCATATTGTGAATTTTTAATTAAATTATGTTATTTTGTAGATGTGACTATAGTTTTAGATTTAGATGGAGATGTTAATCTCTTGAGAACTAGCCTGGCCTAGCTTGATGCTATTTTTCAGATGCACATTTCAAATAGACTTGCTGCTATTTTTCAGACTTAATTTGCTGCCATTTTTCAGACTAGCCTTGGCCTTGCTGCTATTTTTTAGAATTCAGAGAGATTTGCTGCCAGTAAAGATTACTATTGTTTTATTTTTATTTTTATTTATTTATTTATTTTTTTTATGCTAATGAGCTACTCTACTACTATTTAAGTGTTTTGTTTTGTTCTATTTGGATAATTTATATTTGATACTATAATATTATTTCCACTTTTGGATAATTTACAAATGTATTTTGTTTTTAGGTAATTTAAGTTTGTGGTGTATGTTAAAAAGTTAGTTACAAGTTTTTCATTACTAATATAAGATTTTAATGGGCCATAAAGTGTAATCATATTGGGCTGTTTGAAAAGTTCAATCTGTGGAAACCGAACTGATCTGATCTGTTATTTCACGAATCGGTTTGAGTCAGATTGAAGGTCCCTACGGATCGGTTCGGTTTCAAATTTTACCAATTCACCCCCCCGGATTAGATTAAACTTTACCCTAAAATCGAACAGATCCGTGATAAGCCTTAGGTGATGGGCTAATGCCTCGCTCATGTTTGTCTTTGGTGATGCCGTTTTATGGCTCTGGCAATGGGTTCAACTCCAGATCCATGACACTGAGTTTGAATTTGGAATGATTCCATGGAGCTCGTACACCGATGGCTTTCCCTTCGGAGAAGAAGCCGATTGGATAGCCTATGGATACTTCTTGAAGTTTTTATTCCTTGTAGTCATCATTATCTTTTCTTTTGAAACTGTAACACATGTTAATGTTTTATTGGGCCACCTCATCATAAGAATGAAGTTCTTTCTTAAGCGGCCTGAGGTAAGCATTTTTTAAATACCCTTCTTCTCTCTCTAGCTAGCACACACCCACCACACTAACCTCTTACCACCACCATTAACAATCAATTGCAATGGTAATGCATACATATGTATACATGTATGAATATGTATTGATTTAAATTTTTTTTGGTAGGTAAATCAGAAAATTTATATACCAACTTTGTCTTGAAAAGTAATTAATATAGGGAGCTGATATTTAGGCTCCACAATAATACTCAGGCGCTCCACTTTCATTCTCTCTTAAAATGAAATTAAAAATAAACTCTTATCCCATACAAGTTTAATTCTTATAATTTTTAATACCATAATTGTCCTTTCCCTCTTCCCATTCATTCATGTTTTATCTTACTCACTTTCTATCCTCTCTCTCGGCTCTTTTAAAAACCTATCATACAAGGTATGTTGATAGTTAGAAAACCTATCACATAAGGCATGTTGATAATTTAGGTCTCTCCTCTCTAGTAACCTTTTGCATATTAGTTGTTAAATTCTGTATATATGTAATTAAATTCTGTGTATGAGTACTTGATAAAAATATTAATGAGACACTGTAACAATATACTTAAATTTACCTTAACTAATGGAAAGCAATATCTATATATATATATATATATATATATATATATATATATAGATTGTTGGTTTTTATTTTTATTTTATAAAATAAAAAAAAAAATTTCTATACGTTTCTATTTGAGTAAAATTAAACTTTTCTTTCATTTTCAATTCAATTAAATATTTTTCTATAATTAGATTGGATCTATTCATTGATATACAATTTGTTTTTAATTCAAACATTTTTATTATCATAAACACAGTTTTAAATTTTTCTCCTTTTATTTAAGGATAACTCCAAATTTTCAATTATTCTCAATATGTCATCCAATGGATAAAATTTATTCTAAAATAAATTTTGATAGATTGATAAAGAAGAAAAAATATTTTTAAATCAAATAAAAAAATTATATTCTAATAAAAAAATAGAACAAAAGTAAGAAATTAGAAGGGTTTATGACCGGTTCACATATTTTTTTAGTTTTCTTCAATACAATTTGGAGGTAACTTGAGACAGTTAAAGCACCAGCTTTTTTGCTACATTCTGGAATTGAGCTAACCATGTGTTTGTGATGGAAGCGCGAGTTGAACTGTGTGTGAATATAATTCTAGGGTTTTGGAATGAACTGAATAAGGTATAGCTTTACTAGGATAAATAAGTAGAAGGAGAAAAATGATATCTTCGGGGATAAATTTGGTGATGACACTGATTAGATTCACTGTGAGTGTGATGTTCATTGTATTCGTTTGCACCAGGCTCATTTGTGCTCAGATTCAATTGAGTGCATCCGGACTCCAGACGTTCCTTTCCTATGGCCTCTAGATCTGATCTGAGTACAATAAGCTCTTGTTCACTTTTGATTTATCAATAAATTTAATATTCCTTTGTGAATTATTGAACCATTTACTCTTTCTTTATCTGGGTGTGTTTTTTTTTGGGTAAATCTTAATCTAGGCATGTTCTTTAGGTGTAGACTGAACTAGAAAGAGGAACAGGTTGCCTGCGATGGTGCGTGACTGGTCTGGCGGTGAGGCGGCAGGATTGAACCGAGATTCGGCAGAGAGGACAGGTCACTGGTTACTATGGCAGATTTTGGCAAGATGATAACAAAAAATGGCAGTCTTTAAGGAGCGACGGTGAAGACGCACCGAGGCTGGTGACCAGGGATTGGCCCAGCGGTGATGGCAACAACGTCAATGGAAGTGGAGCAGAGAGATGTGACAGTGAGAACGATAACAAATTTTATTTTTTATTTTTTATATATGTTTTTTGTTACCGCAAATTCTGCGAAGCAACAGATTGCCGGCGAATCTCAACAACTGATAGCAAATCTATGCTATGATATATGGATGACCGTCGGTGGGGAGAACATAGATCGGAGAAAATACAGTGCCCATTGTAAAGGTTCTTTTTTATCAATACAGTAAACAAGTGTATAATGGTGATTTTAAAAGGCAAACATTCCTTAAGATAACTTAGGACTAACACTTTCTTGGGAAACTTCGTTCACAGTGGGAAGGTCCTTTCCTTATCATTTCTATCTTCCCCCATGGTGTAGTTGCAAGATCCAAAGAATGGGAATCGGTTTAAGGTCAATGGCCAGCGGCTTAAGCCCTACATTGACAACCTAGTCCCGGTCGGATATGTGGATTCCATCATCTTGACAGATCTAATTTATGAGGACTACTTAGATTCCCATATCGTCTAGCTATCGATGTTAAATTTAGCACTCCAAGGAAGTAATTCTTCCTATACCACGCTTCCTTATTTCTTTGTTACTTTAAACCAAAAATCTCTGAAAATGACTAAGTAGAAACTCCACTTTGCATTCTTCAAGAATTATCTAGATTTCCATTCCAGTGGTCACCATGGGTTTCTATAGTCATATTATGGTTTTGGTAACATTTTTGGGAATTTTCAAGCTCATATCCATAACAAGACCTGGGCATAATTGTGTCTGGACGTCATTTTCCGCGTCCAGACGCCAATCTCTGGGCAAACTCACGTTCGGACTCCACTTCTAGTGTCCGGACGCCAACACTTGCTTCACTTGCGTTTGGACGCTATTCCCTGGGACCTTCCCGTTCGGACGCCACTTCATGCTTCTAGACGTAGATGAGCACTGAAAAGTGCGCATTTAAACCCCTTAAGCTTGAGAATTCTAAGACCTTTATCTATCTTATTTTCCCGTTTTAGACTAATTTCATGTTATTGCCCTTTTCAGGTGTTTATCCCCAAAATAAGTCAATTCGGCCAAATTAGAGCATAAAAGAAGCAATCTCAAGCTGAATGGAAGAAAGAAGCAAAGTGGTGGAAAACAGCAAATTTCGATCGATTAGACCAATCTTCGATCGATCTTACAGTGATTAATCCAGCCTCACCAAGATGGATCAAACCCCTTATCCTTAACTTCAAGAATTTCCATCTTCGATTGATCCAACTTTCCTTTCGATTGATCGAACTTTTTTGATCTTATTCCCACCTACCACTTTTGTCTTTTTCCCAAAATATCCCAAAAATATCTTAGACTTGTCTTATTCTAAAAAGGAGCCGCCAAGGTTTGATCGATCCAGCCACAGTTTGATCGATTTGAACATTCTTCGATTGATCTCATCAGAATTCAATCGATCGAATCTCGTTAGGTTAAAAAAAAAATAGAGTCCAGCTCATTAAAAGATGGCTCGTGGTGCAATCATTGAAGTGGCTCTAGTGCACCAGACCTGACCATTGGGTGTGACATTAGAGCTACCTATATAAGGATTTTGAGCCATTTTCACCATAGATATTATCATGCAACAATAGAATAGAGGAGAGAGCTTAGAGATTAGAGAGATACACACACCATTGGGAGTTCTTCCATTCATCTAGGGTTTCCATCAAGGAGAAGAAGATCAACCCTACGATGGAGATGGCCCTTGAGGGTTAGATGACTACATCAATGAGTGGCTAAACATCTTCTTGGGGCTAGAGTTAGCCCTAAACATGCCTTCTAGATCTTGATGTTTTGTATTTTGAGTGGATTTATGTTGTAATTCTTGCCTTGACATTTGATTTATATATGAATCTTGTTTCTATAATGATTTGTGTTGTTTAATGCTTCCAATTGATCATTTCATTCTATTCATATGTCTGTGTATGCTAGAATAGGTGTTCATGTATTTATCTCTAGGTTTTGTGATATTGATGCTTGTCTATGTGTGCTGATACTATGAATCTAGAGATTGTCAAGGCATGGTGCTTTAATGGAATACTCTTGTAGCTTATTTGATGGTTCATACTCATTTCTTGATGGATTGTGCCTTTACCTTAGTTTAATTAGTTTAATTTGCATGTCCTTAGTTTAGTTGTAGTGCAGTTGCCTTATTTTCTTAGATAGGAGGACAATCCATGCTTGTTGTTTGATGTTCCATACTTCTGAATGCAAGTAGTATAATTCTCTAGCTTGTTAAAGTGTTTGATTGTAAGCTTAAAGGAAGGAATAATGGCTTAGTTTGATATATTATGCTATTCATTAGGTTGTTTAGACAATGTATGCTTAATTAGTCATCCATGCTTGTTGATTCAATCAATCACACATATTGGTGTTGCAACATATATTTCCCTTCATTCATTACACATTAAGTATCTAGAAAGGTGATGTTTAGTGGTGGCCTCTAAATCCCAAGTTCCCTCTCTCTTGTTCTCTACCCTTTACTTACTTTAATTGCTTTGAATTTATTTACATTGTAGTTTAATTAACCAATCAAACCACCTTTGATCGCTCGACCTACTAGTCCGACCTTGTTTCTATATTAACATTACCCCCAATCCTTGGGATGATCCCTACTCACCCTAGCTATATTAGTAGTTAGAGGTAGTAGTAGTACTTAATAAATTCAAACTTGGTCACTCTATAGCACATTTCAACTTGTTGGTCGACACGACTAGGGCCACACCAAGTTTTGACGCCGTTACCGGGGATTGAATTGGTTACGCCGTGTTTTGGAAACAATTAGGAATTAGTACTCTTTTGATCGTGTCTTTACTTTATTTTATTTTGATTACTTATTGTATTTGTTCTTGATTGGCTAGATGTATTGAGAAAGGAAGTGAAGCAAAGGAGAATTGGAAAATCAAGGAGCTAAGCTAGCATAAAAAAGGGCAAAATTCTAAAAAATTACAAGGCATAGCAAAACTTGAAAACTAAATTGAAGTTGCTTAAGGACCCTTTGTGAGCTTTTTCTAATTCAATCTCTAGTTAAATCGTTAGCCCGCGTGGTGGCAAGTTCTTAAATTTTTAAATAGACTGTGAGCCCGCGTGGAGGCAATTTACTTTTCTTTGCATATTGTTCAAAGTATGGGAGTATGGGATCAATGTATGAGGAGAATGTTTGTTGATTAATTTGTTGTGGGGGCGAACTGATTGCTATTTGATTGATTACTTGTTATTTGTTTTATTAGTGCATCCATGGCCGTAAATCATTAAATCCTACTCTTCTACCACTTGATTTCTATCTTGATCAGTTGTTTGTAATCTTAGGGGAAGAGGTAGTTCTCATCAATCCATTTCATCAATGAAGGGATAAAATGACGACCATGTGGAGGACCTTGGTCACATAGACCAACAAGGCATCCTCCACCCTAATGTGCATCATGAAAACATTCAAGTCCCATTAGGCATGCCAAGACCATTCATTCCACCACAACAACAAGGCCAAATTCCATTGGGAATGCCTCGGCCAATTTTTGCTCCACAACCTCCCATTATGCAAGGCCATCAAGGTGTTCGTGTAACACCACCGGTTGGGAATCTTCCCATTGCTTTACGTGATCATTATGTGCCAAATAAATATAATGCATCCACTTGCATTCAATTGCCCCCATTTAGAGCACATCACTATGAGATTAAACCGCAAACTATTCAAATGCTTCCTAACTATCATGGACTTCCAAGTGAAGAACTGTATAAGCATTTTGATGAGTTTCTTGAAGTATGCTCCACCGTGAAATACACGGACATGCCAAAAGAGGTTTTGAGACTCAAAATTTTTCCTTTTACCCTTAAAGATAAAGAAAAATATTGGTCCAACAATCTTAGGCCTTTTTCGATAACTTCTTGGGTAGATATGCAACAAGAGTTCTTGAAGAAGTACTACCCGGTATCAAAGACCAATGCTATGAGAACTTCCATTCGTGAATTTTCTCGAGGGGATGGGGAATTGTTTCATGAGGCATAGTAAAGATTTAATGATTTGCTTAGGAAGTGTCCACATCATGACATTCCTAAGTGGCAATTAGTCCAATACTTCTTTGAAAGTTTGCTGGATAATAAAAAAGGAATGGTAGATGCATCTATAGGTGGTTCTTATCTTGATAAACATGAAGATGATATTTGGCAATTGTATGAAAGTATGAGTGAAAATTGCATGCATCGATCTTTACCCTCAAAAAATGGTAGAATTCTAGGTGGAAGGAAGAATGTCGGCTTATATTAAGTTGACAATTCCAATGACATAGCCATCGAGGTGAAATCCTTAACTCAAAGGTTTGATCAATTTTTGGTCAACCTCAATTCGGTGAACCAAGTGTCTTCCTCCCTTAATCATGTTCATCATCCACCTAATGAAACATGCATGATTTGTTCTAGTGTCTTACATTCTACTTCCAATTGTCCACATGGACATGTGCAAAATGAGCACCATGAACAAGTTAATGCCACATTTGTCAACCAAGGGAATAATCCCTATGTCACACACTATAATGCCAGATGGAGGAACCATCCAAAATTTTCTTGAAAAAGCCGAGGGGAAGGCTCAAACCCTCCCCAAGGTGGTTTTCAAGGAAAGTATGTTCCACCTCCAATGCAAATCCAAGGTTCCCAAGGTTATAGATCTTCTTTTCAATCATCACATGGAAACCAATTTTCAAAATATCATTTCCCTAATCAATCGTCTTACTCTCAAGGAAATTCTAGGAGTCCCGCTTTTGAGGAGAAAATGTTGACCTCTTTGGGTACTCTAGAGGCAAACACTCAATTACTTCATTCCTATTCTCAATCCATTGCTAAGCTAGAAACCCAAGTTGGGCAGATAGCTAGTACTTTTTTTTTTTTTTACCTAAATGAAGAAAAAATTTTATAAGATAAAACAATATAGTACAAGAATAAAGTGAAGACATTTCTTCAAGAACATCTAGGGTAGAGCAGACAAAACCTGTAACAACCTTAAACTCCTATAAACTTAAAAATTCTTGAAGACTAATTCCAGCAATATCAAGAGCATCCCAAATAATGTATTTGACTAGGAATAAAGGAGACCTAATAACATCAGAATGAAGTCTACCATTCCGTTCATTCCATAAATAATACATAGCAGTTGTAAACAACATCTTATGCACTTTGTTCCTGCAAGATTTAATATAAAATTGAGTTTGCAGGTCAGCAGCAAATGAGCTAACAGCGTGCAACTTTTGAACACTCCAATGAAATATACCAGCCATGTGACGACCCTGGTTTTTGGGACAGCGTGTCCTCTGATGAATCGTAAGGATGTTCCGATAACGGATCTGAAATGCGGAAGAGAAAACAGAAAACAAGACTCTAAGAACTCAAAG
Source organism: Cornus florida (assembly GCF_030987335.1). Lineage (NCBI taxonomy): Eukaryota > Viridiplantae > Streptophyta > Magnoliopsida > Cornales > Cornaceae > Cornus > Cornus florida. Next base: position 73,665,398 of record NW_026775577.1, read on the forward strand.
TGACCTTCCATGAGGTCGTGGAACTCCATGAGAACTGATGCGGAACCAAAAGATCAAAAATATAACAAATAAGCCCCCAGAGGCAAAATAGTCATTTTTTAAAATTGTAGATTCGGGTGCCACCGAGCATACCGCTGGAAGGACAAAAAAAAACTAATCAAGATGGACTCAAGAATCGCATGATTCGGAGTCCGGACGAAGGAGAAACGGCATGACGAAGAAAAACGAGCACTTAAGGCAAAAAGCTAAAATGGTAATTATTCAGGAAGAACCGGGTGCAACCAAGCACACCGTTGGAAAGACAGCGAAAAATTAGTCAAGTTAAAAAAAAAATTCACTTGAATCGGAGTCTGGACGAAGGAGAAAAGCCCAAAAGAAGAATTGATGTCGCGGCGGCCCGACGAGGGGCCATGACAGCCCCATGCGCACGCCCATGCGTGTGCCCATGCACGCCGCGCGCGGGTTGAGTGCACCATGGCTGGCAGCAGCAGCCCATAAAGCTGCTGTGGGGTTATTTTTCAAAAAAATCCAGAACAGAGGCTGAATTTGGAGGCCTAGATGATTTTTTTGCAAAAACACAGAGAAGAAACCCCCCTTTTCTATGTGACTCGCGAGAGAATTAAAAAAAAAAATGCAATGTAGAATACCCGAAATGCCCCTCCATGAAATCTGGTCATGAAGGTCCAAAAAGCTGCTATTTTGAAAAACTGAGAGCTAAACTTCGTAAGCGATTTCCGATATCAAGACGACATTTTCTGGAAAAACACGGAAAAGAAACTCCCTATAAAATCATGTTTTCTATTCAACCATGCTGAAAGAAGAAAATAAAACCACAGTGAAAAGTCTATAATGCCCCTAGATCAGAATATGCAAAAAAAATGCGAAATGAATTCACAAGAGGCTCAAAACACAAACGACAAGGTTTTGCCCGGAAATGACTATGCACACAAACGTATCTTACCTATTAAGATGTGCTACAATGGTCCACGACTTAAAAATATAGCCGATGCAAAATCTGACCCCCCAACGGGCAAAAAGGCAAAAATAGAACTTGGAATGAAAACTCGGAATCCAAAAATACAAAACAGGATCAAATGACCGTTTGGCCCTTGGCCACACTTCAAACATGATTTATAAGACCCTATGAAAGAATGAAAATAGAATTCCCACACCCGATGCAACCATGGTGAACTAGTGACTTGTAATTTTTCAAGGTTTTCATAGCTTTTTAAGAAATCAAAAGATACATAGGATACAATATAATGGTCATTGGCCTCCGGCCTCATCTCATAGATATCAAATACATTGAACGGAGTGCACTTAAGTACACATTACATACATGGAATCAAATATACATATTTTGACATATAAGTCTACAAAATGACATTTCATGCTAACATTTGCATGAAATGGAAACTTAAAAGCTACACGACATCCAAGGAATGCTAGGCGTCATGAACCAAGTCTTCGTACCTAAAATATGCCCCAGTATCGTAGGGGTGAGTAACATAAAGCTACTCGTAGGAGATGAGCATGCATCGACCTAGCATTTTACAAATTTATCACCTTAAGGTGAAACATGTTAAAGGGGTTCATGCCACCTAACGTCTATATCGAAATGAGACTTAGGGAGCATCCTAAGCTACCTTAGAGTGTTTCTAGCATAAATCACATCGTCTATGCCATTTAAACAATATGAAAGCACATTATACAAAGCAACGAGATATAGGTTCTTAAAGGTATTAACTTGCAATCTCGAATACAGAAACAACTAAAGTGATCATGTCACCTAACGTCTATGTTCTAAATAAGTCTAAGGAATCATCCTAGGCCATGCTGAACAATCAAAACGCAATTTATAACTTCAATGCAGTCTAACCACATAAAAGCATATTATACAAGGCAACAAAATACAATTTCTTAAAGCTATCAGCTTGAAATCTAAAGCACGAAAACAACAGAAGTGGGTCATACCACATAACGTCTAAGTTATAAATGAATCAATAGGATCAATCCTAAGTTTTGTTAGAACGTCAAAACACAATTTTCAATATCGATGCAATTTAACCAACATTGGAACTTCCAATACAACGTATAAAGCACAATTTCGCAAAGTTAACATCATGTAACTTAAAATGGAATGACAAATAAGAAACAACAAGTTACAACATCATCTAGTTATTAACTTGAAAATGAAATGCGAATCAAACAAAGTTAATACTCGGACGTCACGCTGGATCAGACCGACAACATAGTTACTTTAGGGTTACTAGCCTATGGGTAACCTCCCTATGTGCGCACTAGACTATATAGAGGGACTATCCCCCGTACTAGAACCACGTCCTAGCCATAGCCAAACAACTACATCCCCAAATTTCCAAAATCAACAAGTTGTGAAAATTTTCTTAGATGCCCCTGAAATAAAATATCTTCAAAAGATATTTATGAAAAACACCCCAAGAAATGAAAAAGATTATGAAGAATTGTGCATCCATGCCCCTGCGGGCACTAGGAGCAACTAGAGTACTTTCTTGCAAAAGTAAAGATACGTATTTTGAGGAAACTACTCAAGATGGAAGTCAAAAACCAACTCCGAGCACGAAAAGTGAGGTTGTGGCAAAAATTGACAAGCGGAGATAAGAGGAAATAGGGAAAATGACAGAATAGGGAAAAGACAAAATAACGCATAGTGTCCAAAAATGAAAAATGCGAAAATGACTCGGTCCTCAAAGGAAGTTGTCAATTCACATGAAGAGTCTCAGAAACCAATTCCGAGCACTCGAGATGACACTAAGCAACACGAAACAGAGCTTAGAAAGAAAAATTAAATGAAAAAAATTTATTTGTAAAATTTCAGGAAAAATGAAAAGAAGGCAAATGACCGGGTCGTTACAAGCCAAGCCACACCAGACCTCCCAAGCATACACACATTTCACAAACATGTGATCAACATGTTCTTCATTGCAGCCACACAAGCCACATCTAGAAGCTAAAGAGATTCCTCTATGCTGCAAATTAGCACATATTAGGACAGCATTTTGAATAATCAAAGCACTATACACAGACCATCGAGGTCTACCCCCATTCCAAACCAAACCAAACCAAGAAGCTTCAGGTTTTGAATCCCTACAAGAGTCCCAAGCAGCTTTGAATTTAAAAGATTTATTGTTCCACAATAACTGGTCCTCACCACCATGAATCCTGAATTGTTGGAAAAATTGTTGAACAACAAATGGAACATCATCGAACTGCCATTGATTTTGAACGATGAAACTTTTCAAGTCAATCAGCTTATTAGAGGATACCTGTCTGAAGGTTCTATAACTGAAAACCTCTGATAAAAATTGGCCCCCACACCATGGATCCATAAAATTTTTAATCTTCGCACCATTGCCAATGCGATAAGAACATTGCACCTTAAGAGTATCTCTGACTGATACAATGCTCTTCTAAATGGATGAATGATTAACCTTTAGAATAACAGACCAGTAGGAAGCATTAGTTAAATAGCGTTTGTTGAACCATGCTACCCACAACCTATCCTTCGAAAGAAGGAAGTCCCAGGCTAAAGAACACTTTGCAACTTTATCAATGTCACCAATTTGACTTAAACCAAAACCTCCTTCTGTTTTTGGAGAAGTGACTTTTTCCAACATATGCTATGCAGCTTTAAGTTAATCTCATTATGTCCCCAAGCAAAATTTCTCATTCTTCTTTCAATTAAGTTAATGACAGCAGCATGAATACTATAAACTAATGACCAATATAAAAGCATAGGAGTAACCACAGCCCTTAATAACTCAATGCGACCTGCCATTGAAAGGTTCATACTAGCCCATCTTATAGTTGCAGCAACAACCTTATCGATTAAAGGTTTACAATCCAACCTCCTAATTCCTCTGTCAGAAATAGGAAGGCCTAAAGAAGTAAAAGGGAAGACCCCTGCCTGCAACAGACCTTGTAGAATATACTTCTGATTTTTCTTTATTAACTGCCAAGCTAGAGACTTCTTCAAAATGTTTCATCATCCTTTGCAAAGTGATGTTAGCTCTCACAACCATAAGTAAGTCATCAGCAAAAAATTGGTGAGTGGCCAAACAATTTACCTTGATAGCAGTAGGAGAAGCAACTAAGTGCTCCTTTAGACACTCAAATTCAAACATGGAAGACAAATATTCAATGACCAAAGTGAAGAGCAAAGGGGAAAGTGGACAACCTTGTCTAAGGCCTCTTGAAGGTTGAAAGAAACCATGTGGACTTCCATTCACCATGATAGAAAATTGAACAGTTGTCACTGCTGCTTTAACCCAACCAATCCATTTATTTCTGAAGCCATAGAGCTGTAAAAGACTAAACGGAAACTCCCATTGAACTGAGTCATAAGCCTTTCGAAGATCCACCTTCCAAGCTAAAGTAGGAGGAGCATGCTTAGCTCCAAAGCCTCTCAATAATTCAGAAGCAATGATGAGATTATCCTGAATTTTCCTACCACTGACAAAAGCATTTTGATCCTTACCCACAATTTGATCAAGAACAACACTCAATCTATTATCCAACAATTTGGTAATGATTTTATAGATGACATTGCAAAGAGCAATAGGCCTAAAATCTCCAATCTTGTTTGCTACCTTCATCTTAGGAATAAGAGTAATGAAGGTGCTATTAAGCCCTTTATCCATAACTGAACATTGAAAAAAATGCAACACAGTAGAATTAATATCTTCACCAATAATGCCCCAATACTCCCTAAAAAACCTCACAGTAAAACCATCAGGCCCCAGGGCTGTATCCAATCCCATACTGTGAATTGACGCTTTTATTTCATCCCTAGAAATATTAGCTTCCAAGCTATCAGCAACTTCCCCAAGAAGAGTTCTTCTAATGAAGGTAGCATCAGGAGAATTAACGTGCCCTCTAGAAGAGAACAAAGAAGTGTAATGTTGTAACAATAGATTTTTAATACCATTATCATCCTGCACTAATGTTCCATCTGCTTGTGTAAGACCTGTAATATTATTGTTACATCTATGAGCCTTGATTTTCTGCTAAAAAAATTTTAAGCTTCTATCAAGGTCCTTTTTCCATTTTATTCGAGCCTTTTGAGAAACCAAGATCTCTTCATTAGACAAAGCATGTTCATAATTCCTCCTAGCCTCTTCTTCACTATGGATTCTCTCTGCATACATTGGATCATTGGATAATGCAACTTGACATTCCTCCAGTTTAGTTTTAGCTGAGATAAGATGCTCATATACTGAACCAAATTTGGTTGTATTCCAAACTCTGACAGCTTTTTTAACTACCCTTAGCTTTTGGACAACCTTAACAATAGGATCACCATTAACCCTTGTTGACCAAGCCTCTTTAATCACTTGTTTCAAAACAGGTTGCGAATGCCACACCCTTAAAAACTGAAAAGGTTTAGGACCAGCAGCTACATTGATAGGAATCCTGACACATAAACCCCAATGATCCGAAGGAAGAGAAGAGGTGAGATCAATTCTTGATGTAGGGAAAGAATTAGACCAAGCTTCATTCATCAAGCCTCTATCCAGTTTAGAATGAATTCGTTTGGTAATTTGCCTATTTTTACACCAAGTGTAAATGCCATTAGAGAAAGGAATATCACTAAGAGTTAAAGAATCAATAACATCATTGAATTATCTAAGAACTCTCCAAGGAACAGACTTAGCCCCAAGCTTTTCCCCATTTCTCCGAATAACATTCCAATCACCAATGAGCAGCTAAGGACTAGAAACCACATTTGCCATATCAGATAAACAATTCCACAGATCCCTCATTTCGTCCACTATATTTTCCCCATAGACACAACTTAACTAAAATTGAACACCATTACTTCTAATCCGTAGTTTGAGAAGGATAACTTGAGCTTTAACTTCCAAAATTTGCACATCAAACATGAGTGGATTCCACCCACACCAAATCCTACCTCTATACACTGCATTATAGTTATGACACCAAAGCCAATCAGCCCTTAAACGACTACTGATTCTAACAAATTTATGATTCTGTACTCTGGTCTCCACAAGGCAGACCAAAGACCCAAGAGAGAATTTCTTGTTGCATTCCTTTCCTGTTGAGCCCCCTCACATTCCACAAACCAATCATCAAAGAGTCAAGGATGGTGGAACCACACCACCAGTAACCATACCTCTAGTAATTATAGAACAAGTTTCAATTTCAGTAGCCTTTTTTCTTTACCTTTTCCTTTGACTTTTAGTTAAGGTAGGAGTAGGAGATCTTTCAACTGGAACAATTTTATCTCCAGTAGAGGCCACAGGGGAATCAGATATGAAACCAGGCATTCCCAAAGGAATAGGAGACACAGGTAGAGTGACTAAAGGGGTAGCCACTACTATAACATCACCAACAGTATTCTCAACATCTTCGCTTTTATTACCCAGACCATTCTCAACTCGATAAGGGATCAAAGCCCTCTCAGTATTTGCAATAGACTCTATAGGAGTCCCCTCAGTTAAAGGAGCATTCACTCTTACTAGAATAGAATCCACATCCTTTCCAGTATTTCCCTCTGAATTCGCCGTTGTCTTCTCCTCCAAGGGAATATGCATCATAGATGTTGATTTCACCTTTTGAATAATAGAAGTGTTCTTTTCAGCCTTAGAAATAAACCCCTCCCCCCCCCCCCCCCTCTTATATCTTCTTCCAACTGAACCAATTTTCCCTTTTGCTTGACAATACATTCAGTGATAGGTTTCTTCTTAGGGATTTGTGTAGTGCAATTGGACTCTGAATGGTTGAAACCATTACACTTCCTACATAACTGAGGTTTCCAATCATACTCAATGAAGACGTCGCATTCAGTATCATGTATATCAATATGAACAGCCTCTGCAAGATCGTCATGCACATCAACCTCCACCATAACCTAAACAAAACCTCCATGTTCACGGGCTAAAGTAGCCTCATCAGGATACAATGGTTTGGAAAATTGAGAGCAAACCCTAGCAATGGACATTTTACCTCTACAATGCATAGGGAGATTAAACAAATGTACCCATATAGGAACTGAGCCAAGAACTTCTTTCTCAAGATTAACATTCTTATCCCATCATTTCAGAATCATAGGACGGCCCTGATAAGTATGAATACGCTGAAGAATAAAGTGTACAGCATTCTCATTATCAAACCGCACCATAAAGAACCCTTTTGGAAGGGAAATGAATTTAAAACTGCCTGCAGTTTTCCAAATCCTCTTAAGGAAATCATTAAAATGTGGAAAGAAAGGGCGCTTCCCCACCAAGTAACCTACCAACGAGTTTTTCCAGTATTCAAGTTCCTCTATCACATCATCTTCCATAATCTTGATCACCTTTGCACCCCTGCACTCAGGTAAATATGGAAGCATCTCCATCTTCTTTTGTGATTCAATATCAAAGAAACTTCGCCATGACGGTTTCTATTGAATATTGTGCTGACTTTGAGAAACTGATGCATGGGGTAAACCAGCCCCCATTGGCGGTATAGAGGAGGAAGAACCCTCCCCCATGGCTTCAACCCACCAGTGCTCGCCGCTGGCGGCCTTGTCGGAAGTGAGAAGTAGACCTCAAGAACCCAAAAACCCTAAATCGTTAAGTTAGAGAGAAAAAGAGCAAAAATGGAACATTATAGATAGCTAGTACTTTAAATGTTAGAGAGAAAGGGAAAATGCCTCTAAACGCCTTACCACAGCAATAATTTGTTGTGGAATCCAATGAAGGTCACACAATTGAGTATGTTAATGTGGTGACAACCTTGAGAAGTGGAAAAATTGTTAATAATCGAATTGGTGTTTCCAATGAAGAGAGTGAACTGGTGCAATCAAAAGTTAACATCCGTCCCGTTTCACATTCTATTCCTCCTTCATTGCATGTGCATGATCATCTTGTTGAGAAAGTTGTGAAAAATGATTTGAACAATGACTTGAAAACTTCTTATGATGAAAGTGATTCAAAGAAAGATTTTGAAAAAGCTTTTGAGCTAAAGGCTCCATTTTCGGACGCCTTAAAAAGGTCCATTTCTCTTGAAAAACAAAAGACCAAAGTGAATGAAATAATTGAAGTGTTTAGGCAAGTGAATATTAATCTTCCACTTTTTGATACAATTAAGTAGAGGGACATTTCCCTGTACTAGAACCGAGTCCTAGCCATGTCAATTCTTGATTGATATCCCAAGTTCTGAAATCAACAAGTTGTGCAAGTTAAGATTGTATCAAAATATAAGAAATGCATTAAAGTGCACAACCAAGATTTTAGAACATACAAGTCATGCCCTAGATTCTCAACTATGATGGCATGTGAAATGTCAAGAAATCATTAAGTGAATTTATAGAAACTACAAACTGGGATTTAAAACACAAGGAATCCATTGATGTGAATATAGCTCAAGCATGAAATTAATGATTTAATTATTGGTTTAACAACTCTTGAACAATTAAATCATTCCAATGTAAAGGTGCAAGTTCATTAACCATATTAATGGAGCTAAGTTGCAACAAGTCATGAAACATGATAATTAGGCAAAACCCCATGAAATACAAGTCTAATTCATTAGAATACTAAGTAGAAATAAATTAAGCTAATTAATTAATTTCTCTAGAAATCAAAGTTGTCCAAAAATTCTCAAAATAATATATGTGAATCTCCATTTCATGTTGATTGCAAATATCACATCAATTTCACAAAGTGAGCAATATATCATCATGTATAATATATTTAATTTAAAATTAATTAAATCTCTAGATTTCAAATGTTATTCAAATGATCCCAAATTAATATATAACAAGGACTAAGTCATGGCCGTGCCATATATGAAGTCAAAATTGGAAAACAAGCATGGTACAATTAAGTAGAATTTAAATCACATTTAAATCAATTTCTAAATCTTGAACCAAAAGTGAGCATATGAGTTGTACAAACATTAATAGCATGCAAGATAGCAAGAATATAACCTAAAACACCCCTACCTCAATTTGAGATGAAAACCCCAAATTCCCACCGAAAAAAAAGTGTTCCGAATCCGCCGAAATCGAAGGGTTTTGACGAGGACAACACAATCTACATGAATCCGAAGGAAGCCCCATGAAAATGACAACTTGACCTCAACCCCAAACTCAAGAAATGGTCAGAAATGATTTCTAATAAGGGGGAATGATAGAACACGTCGAGGGGAACAATAAATGTAAAGGCCGAAGGATTTCTACCAAGGAAATCAAGTGGAGGAGAAGGAGAAAGGGTGGCAGCCAAGGAGCTCCCATCACTGCTGGCCAAGAGGTGGAGAAGATGAGTGAAAATCTGATTTTTCACTTTAGGGCATCCTATTTATTGTAAGTCTCAAAAACTGCCCCGAAAGGGCCCCGTCGAGTCTGAAAAAGTGAATTTTGAGTAAACACGCTCAAACGGGAAAACTCCGTGAATGAAAAAGATTCAAAATGAGTAAATATGAACAACAAAAGAACCGGCGTAAAAAATTGAGTCCCGAGCAGAAAGTTATGCCCCGAACAAGTTCAGCGGCAACCGAGTCCAAAAACTCTGAAACTAGAGAAAAACAACCAGAAGGAAATTCTATAAATTTATGAGTCAACAAAAAGTGAAAATGAATCCCGTATGAGGATCCAGGCTCCAGATGAGATATTTTGTGATAACTTCGTTAATTACACAATGACCCCTACAAAAAGGGTTAACTGCGAAACTGCCTCAGAATGAGAATATCTTCCAAATGATATTTTCTTAGATACCCCTGAAATAAAATATCTTCAAAAGATATTTATGAAAAACACCCCAAGAAAAGAAAATAATTCCAAAGAATTGTGCGTCCGTGCCCCTATGGACAACGGGAGCAACCAGAGTACTTTTTTGCAAAAGTAAAGATACGTATTTCAAGGAAATCGCTGAAGATGAAGACACGTGAAGTTAAAAACCAACTCCGAGCACGAAAAGTGAGGTTGTGCCAAAAAATGGCAAACGGCGAAAAGACAAAATAGGGAAAAGGACAAAAGGCGTATAGTGTCCAAAAAGTGAAAATGCGAAAATGATTCGGTCCTCAAAGGAAGTTGTCAATTCGCATAAAAGAGTCTTAGAAACCAATTCCGAGCACTCGAGACGACACTAAGCGACAAGAAACAGAGTTCTAAAAGGAAAATTAAATGGAAAAAATTTATCCGTAAAATTTCAAGAAAATAGAAAGGGAGGTAAATGACTGGGTCGTTACTTTGTTCATTTTTTTTTTACAAAGTTTGATCGATCACACTCTTTTTCTAATCAATCGAAGCTCGATCAATCTTAACCAAATCCTGATCGATCCAACCTGGATCGATCCAATCTTTTCATGATCGATCGAACCTCAATACTTTACATGCACCCTTCATCTACCCTTTTTCATGTTTCATGCAATCTCATTAATGCCCAATGCCTGTGTTTTTCACATTAGATGCATTCTATACTTATTATGTTTAGCATGTTTCACTTAGTCACTGTCTATACCTAGCTGCATTATCACTTGCATAGATTCATGTGATTTATTCTGAGTTGTCTATCTGAACTTGACATGTATGTTTTTATTTCTTGTGCTTCAATTCTATATTTTATACCTGTTACTGACTATAATTGCAAATGTTTCTTTTCTTTTTGCAGGCCATGGCTTGAGTCAAGACTGTTGCCAATTGGCAGTATCAGCGCCAAGTGAGACAGCGAGTAGAGGAGCCTGAGGAGCATGAGGAGCCAACTCCAGCTCAGTCCGAGCGCTCTGCCTCTTCATTTTCTCCATCGGCGGATGAGACTGAGCATATTCCACCTCCTTCACCACCATCGGCACAACCCGGCTAGGTCGGAGACAGACTTATTAGGAGATATTAATGCCTTATAGTGGTGTATGAGTCTGTCTTTGACACTTCCTTCTTTTCCCGGTCAGTTCTTACTAGGGCAGCCTTCGATGAGATAGAGTGGCACAACATTTCAGCCATTCTTACCCCAGTTGCCTACCCGGTTTACCCGAGGCTCGTCCAGTTGTTCTACCAGAACCTCCGGCCGGCCCTGAGTAACCTATCTAAGTTGCAGACAACTATAGATGGCCATCTCATCCACATTACAGTGGAGATATTGGCCATATCTTCTCGGTGCCCACACATCTGCCCTCCTGATCTTCAGTATCCTATTCTGAGGAGGCCTTCTGACGCAGATATGGCTGTCGCCTTAACTGGCCATTACCATGATGGCGAGATATTCGCCACTAAGACTTATTTGCCCGATGATCTATGGTTCTTTGATTCGGTACTATACCGAAATGTATTTATGGCAGGCCATAAGATCAAGCGGCGTTTAGATTTTCTGGCTGCCCTTTACGCCTTCTACACGGGCCATTGGTTTTTTGTTCCTACACTCTATTGGAGTGTCATGATGAGACTTTATTCTAGCTACATCAGCAAGGCCAAGCCCCGAGCTCACCGCCTTCCTTCCATTTGCTCATCTGATTACTCAGATCCTCAGAGATCTGCACTACCCTTTCCATCTGGCAAAACATACTGAGTCTGGCACTTGTTGCTATGGCAAGAAGGATTAGGACATGAGCTACAATGTTCTTATTCGGAGCTTAGAGGATAAGGCAGCCTTGGCAGCTGAGGAGGCAGAGTTAGCAGAGGCAAAGGTGGTAGCAGCAGCAGTAGAGCATGAACCAATAGATGCATAAGTGGCTACAAGCGCGTATATAGAGATCGACTTGGAGCAGGAGTCTCCAGCGGAGTCACCATATCACTCTCCGGTAGGGTCACTAGTACATTTTCAAGAGCAGATGTCAAGATGAGCATCGCTCTCCTGACCTAGTCATCCTTGACGCTCCAATTCAGACACCCAGCCTAGAAGAGCGTATCCAAACCTTGGAGGACACGGTAGTCTCTCTCCGATCAAATGTGGCCTCCTTTAGCACTGACGTGACCACTCTCTGTGCGGACGTCTTGGCTGCGCTGCAGGATTTATCCAGAGATATCTGGGGATCCTGCCCTGCCAGACCGACCTCCTCTGCCTGACTTCTTTCTCTCTTTATCATTTTATATATCTGTGATATTTGACTATTCTTTTGATACTATTATCATATTTGTGCGGCCAATATATTAGCTCGATACTCTGCTGTAACGTATATTGTTTTTATTCTTTCTATTTTATGCACGATATTTTTAAATGTCAGGTTCTTATATTGATATATTTATCTATGATTGACTCCATTATTAAGTACATCCCAGTGACTTCAGTGAGAGAGTGCTACCTAAAAAATTTCAAGACCATCCTTATTCCTCTCTCCTTGGTTCATTTATTATCCCACTTACACTTGCGTGTCATTGTGCACTGTTATTATCCCCTCTGTTATTTGATCAGCTTTTATTCTAGTGCCATCTTTTTAGGACCACAGTCAATCCCAAGTTTTTTTTTTTTTGGGGTTGGGGGGGAGGGGGGGTGTTATACCACCCACTTCGGATATTTGTGTCCCGGCCATTCTTTACCATAGCTGCACTGGTATATTTTTTCCTTTTGTTCTCTTTACACATTAAGGACACTATGCCATTTAAGTTTGGGGGTAATAGGTGTTCTTTGAAATGTTTGTTTTCAATTCAAAATTTTGAGCATGACTTGTGTATTTGAGGGATTTTCTATGATTGGTCCATGGCTAGCTATGATTTTGATCTTTTGAGGACTATATTGCTTAGAATTTAAAAATTGCTTGACTTGATAGTCCAATACTCCTTGTATGCCTTGTGGATACCATTTAGGAGTAAATTTTTTGAAAGATTGATATCTTACTTATATTTGTGGTCCACATCATCCTGATTTTGTGATTATTTTAATATTCACTCTAGGATTCTACACTAGCATAAGCACACACTAGCATTCATTTGGGGGTACATGCTTTGTTGATTATTGAATTGGTTATATTCTAATTGAGTTAGTAGTGTATTGAAAGCTTTCATTTTGACAAAAGTGGATAACAATCCCTTTTCATTGAGTAGCCGGGATTCTAGCCTCATCAAGCACTGAATTTCTCACGCCGAAAGGTGGAGGGCCCAAACTCTAGGTTAATAATTGAATGTTGAAAAAAAAAAAAAGTTGTTGCAAAAACAAATAAAAAAAGTGAGAACTTCTCCCAAAAGGTGAGAAATGGGAAATGATTAGATGGAGGTTGTTTTAATTTGTAGCCAAGTTGATTTGAGCTTGTAAGTCCTTAGGGATGTTTGAACACCTAATGCCCTAAAGCCGTCTGGTTTGGGAGTCATTGACCTAACGCTCGACCTCATGGATTGCTAGAAAGCTTAATAGATTAACACATTGTACCATACTTTCATCTTTGATCCTTAGGGTTAGTAAAAAATAAATAAATAAATAAATAAATAAATAAAAAATAAATCGAGTGAAAAGAATAAGCTCACCTATAACAATAAAGCTTTAATAAAAGGTCCACTCTTTGTTTTGATGATCGGGACTAGATTTGTGTGCTAGTTTGAAGGTAAGGATGTGATCATTTCTTTACTTGGCTTAGATAGCAACATATTTGATGCCGGTCCACTAAAAAAGGATTCTCATGTTGTTTTGATTTGCATGATCATTTTCTTGATTTGTGGAGGACCATACTTGCTTGCTTAATATTAAGATTTTGGGAGATTGCTTAGAAAGGGTAGAAAAATTGCATACTTGAGGTAGTTTTCTTCCAATGCTTGTTTGCAATATTGGTGCCTCTTTTGAGAGAATGAGCTTAATGTTTGTGGGTATCATTTCTGGAAACCCTCACGAGACTTCACTCGTCCACTAGGGGTAACCTTGGTGTTTAAAAGGCTTGTTGCATGTGCTGAATGCAATCGTGTTCCCTACGAAAGTGGCGTTACCCATTTATTACTTTCTAGATTTATAGTTGTATAGTTGTTCATTTCATTCCTTTACTTCGTAGTTCATTGCTAGGGATTAGCAATATTTAAGTTTGGGGGTGTGATGAGCGCTGAAAAGTGCGCATTTAAACCCCTTAAGCTCGAGTATTCTAGGACCTTTATCTATCTTATTTTCCCATTTTAAACTAATTTCATGTTATTGCCCTTTTCGGGCGCTTATCCCCAAAATAAGTCAATTCAGCCAAATTAGAGCATAAAAGAAGAAATCTCAAACTAAATGGAAGAAAGGAGCAAAGTGGTGCAAAAGAGCAAGTTTCGATTGATCAGACCAATCTTCGATCAATCTCATAGTGATCAATCCAGCCTCACTAAGATGGATTAAACCCCTTGTCCTTATCCTCAAGAATTTCCATCATCGATCGATCCAACTTTCCTTTCGATCGATCGAACTTCTTTAATCTTATCCCCAACTACCACTTTTATCTTTTTCCTAAAATATCCCAAAAATATCTCAGACTTGTTTTATTCCGAAAAGGCACCACCAAGGTTTGATCGATCCGGCCACACTTTGATCGATCTGAACATTCTTCGATCGATCTCATTAGAATTCGATCGATCGAATCTCCTCAAGTTTGAAATAAAATAGAGTCCAACTCATTAAAAGATGGCTTGTGGTGCAATCATTGAAGGAGCTCTAGTGCACAAGACCTGACCATTGGGTGTGACATTGGAGCTACCTATATAAGGATTTTCAGCCATTTTCACCATTGACAAAAATGGAAGTCTCCAAGTCCACAAACCATCCAAGCATAATGAAGACCTCAACTTTGATTTTTGTACCTGAAATATGCCCTAGTATCGTAGGGGTGAGTAACATAAAGCTACTCGTAGGAAATGAGCATGCATCGACCTACGTTTTACAAGTTTGCATGGTTTAATCATTGTGGTTCATTCCACCTAACGTTTATGTCAAAGGTGAGACTCAAGGAACATCCTAACTACCTAAGATCATTTCTAACATCAATCACCTCATTCATGCAATTTTAGCAACATAGGTTCATGCTTACACCAAGCAACAACATAGGAGCATGCTTACATAAAACAACAACATAGGAGCATGCTTACATAAAGCAACAACATAGGAGCATGCTTACACAAACAACAACATATAGATTCTCAAGGTTATCAACTTGAAGTCTAAAATGCAACATCAACTAAATATAACAATTTAGCATAATTAGAATATCTAACACCACACCTCAAGACATAGATTCTCTAGGTTATCAACTAAAAATCTAAAAGTGTGAAATCAACTAAATATAGCAATTTAGTATGGATGTACCTAACAACATCAAAATCGCCAATAGCCAAAACCACAAGTTAACAAGGTAAACATGATTGTCAACTTGGAATTGAATGCAAAAACAAACAGTGGAAGACTTAGACATCACGCTCGGAATTCTGCCGAGACCTCAATGGTTATTCCGGGCACTAACCCGTAGGGAAGACCACCCTAAGTGCGCACTATCTCAATGACTTAGAGGACTCACGTCCCCGTACTAGAGCCAAACCCTAGCCATCTCAACTCAACAATGTTCTAAGATTCCAAAATAAGCCAAATAAGTTCATAACTTATATAAATTACTACTACATAGTAACAAGTTAGCAATATAACTCTCAATTGTGCATAATAAGCATTTCATATCCATAATGCTACGAAATCACAAACCAATAATATATTCATATTAGAAACATACTCTCATGAATATAAAATTAACAATAATGCTCTTCAATGCATATAACACAATCTAATGAATACATCATAAGTCTAAATCCATGCTTTTAAAATAGAAACAACTTCTAAAACATGATTAGATCCATGGATAAACAAGATAGAATTTAATTACATTATGTTAATAGACATATCATGGTCATTACATATATTCACACACAAGCTTAATTAGGCCCATAAAACCTCAAAAAAATAGATTTTAATTAATTCCCTTCATTAAAGTTTCTAGATTTCCAAACTCAACCAAATGCTCTCAACTTAAAGTATGTTAACAAACATGCCAAAACTCAATTTAGAAGCATAATACAACTCAATTTCATGCAATGTACGGTCATGAACTTTAATCTTTCACAAAAGATAAACAATAAGTAAAAATAGCAATTCTTATTTAATTAATTCCAATTTAATATATGTTAACTAACATATTAAAACAAGAGTTTCTACCATGCCATAATTCAAAACCAAGTTTCTCATCATCATGAAAATTAAATCATCATACAACAATAGAATAGAGGAGAGAGCTTATAGATTAGGGAGATTCACACACCATTTGGGAGTTCTTCCATTCATCTAGGGTTTCCATCAAAGAGAAGAAGATCAACCCTACCATGGAGATGGCCCTTGAGGGTTGGATGACTACATCAATGAGTGGCTAAACATCTTCTTGGGGCTAAAGTTAGCCCTAAGCATGCCTTCAAGATCTTGATGTTTTGTATTTTGAGGGGATTTATGTTGCAATTCATATATTGACATTTGATTTATATATGAATCTTGTTTCTACAATGATTTGTGTTGTTTAATGCTTCCAATTGATCATTTCATTCTATTCATATGTCTGTGTATGCTAGAATAAATGTTCATGTATTTATCTCTTGGTTTTGTGATATTGATGCATGTCTATGTGTGTTGATGCTATAAATCTTGAGATTGTCAAGGCGTGGTGCTTAATGGAATACTCTTGTAGCTTGTTTGATGGTTCATACTCATTTCTTGATAGATTGTGCATCTACCTTAGTTTAATTAGTTTAATTTACATGTCCTTAGTTTAGTTGTAGTGTAGTTGCCTTATTTTCTTAGATAGGAGGACAATCCATACTTCTGTTTGATGTTCTATACTTATGAATGCAAGTAGTATAATTCTCTAGCTTGTTAAAGTGTTTGATTGTGAGCTTAAAGGAAGGAATAATGGCTTAGTTTGATATATTGTGTTATTCATTAGGTTGTCTAGACAATGTATGCTTAATTAGTCATCCATGCTTGTTGATTCAATCAATCACACATATTGGTGTTGTAACATATATTTTCCCTCATTCATTACACGTTGAGTATCTAGAAAGGTGATGTTTTGTGGTGACCTCTAAATCCCAAGATCCCTCTCTCATGTTCTCTACCCTTGACTTACTTTAATTACTTTGCATTTAATTTATTTACATTGTAGTTTAATTAACCAATCAAACCACCTTTTGATCACTCGACCTACTAGTCTGACCTTGTTTCCATATTAATATTGCCTCTAATCCCTTGGGACAATCCCTACTTACCCTAGCTATATTAGTAGTTAGAGGTAGTAGTGACACTTTAAAAATTCAAACTTGGCCACTCTATAGCACATTTCAACTTGTTGGTTGACACGACTAGGGCCATACTAGACTCAATGGCGTATAGCCCAACAGTGCATGCATGGCACCTCACAACGCGCGGCCCTTAGGGTCCCGCGTCGGGACGCCATGTTTCATGTCCAGACGCTATGTCTCACGTTCCTTCTTTCCATTTTTTCTCTCTACATCTCCTACCTCCTAACCCTACCTTTTCCACCTTTTTAACCTCCTTGTTCACCCTTTCCATCTCCATTATTCCCCAAATCATCACCTTCCATCATCATCATTCCATCAAAAAGAACAAAAATTTGGATTTCTAAATTGAGGTAAGTTCTTTTCTCTTCCATCTGTCAATTCTTGGGTATTACATGGAGGTTAAGGCTTTATATTATGGAGAATTTATCTATTATTTGGGGAATTGTTATGCTTCCATTCTAGGTTCATGAATTTTGGGTTAACATCATTCTAATCTTCATACTTGTTTCCTACTTTTTAGTCTTGCACACCACGTGTTTTATAAAAGTCCTAAACCAAATTTCTTCACTCAAATGGCTTCTGGATCTGCTTCTAAGCATCCATGAACTTTTGAAAGCTCTTCTAAGGAGGCTCCTACTCTAGATTGGTCTAATTGGCCAATTGAATTTGAGTCTGAATTCACCATTGAGCATGAATTCCAAGACCACCCAGAAACAGTGTGGTCAGTTTTGGAATTGAGAAATCGTAGCCTCGAAGCTTTATTTAAGCCATATACTCATGCTTTCTTTCCACGTATCATCCGATAGTTTTTTTCCAACATGACCTACTCATACGCCGAGCCGAATGTGATAAGGACAACAATTAAAGGCACGGCTTATGCATTTACCATCAATGACATTGCAACAGCTTGGAATTGTCCTTTGACCTCCCCTTTGAATGAGGAGGATAAGCTTATTTATGGTGGTTTCTGGGCCACCATTATCTTACCGACATTGTGCATGAAATATGTCATAACAATTTCACAACTTATCGCACAACCAGCACTAACAAGTCTTACATTCTATGCCGGCTTTGGTTATTGGACTCTGTACTTGCTAAGAATGTTTTTCAAGTTATTAAGCATTCTGAAAGAAAGGGTGATTTTCTGGATACCCTCTATACCACAAAGAGGTTATTGGTTTAGTGTCCCACATCTCATTTGGGACCAGATTCTGAAGCTTTATCGTGATCCCCTTGTTCGGTAATTGGATAATACCATGACATGGTCATTCCCTTTTCCCTATTTGGTCATACAGATACTAAAGAACAAGGGGCTCAAGTTACACTGTAAGGAGGACAAGGTGGAGGATGTGCACAATTACAATCTCACTGAATGGAAGAAAATTCACTCCCAATTGAAAAAGGCTCGATAGCTCCGCATTGGTGATGAATTCAATTGGGGTGATGTAGATGTTCCTATGGAGGCTGCGTATGATGACCATGCACCTGTTGGCCCCCGGTCACCTGTTATGACTAGAGTAGAGTACGACTCTCTTAGCACCAGGCTTGACACTCTTTAGCTGTAGGTTGGTACCATGGAAGGCAACCTTACGGACTTTCGTAAGGAGACTAGAGAGGGACAGTAGCTCTTGCAGGTGATGATGCAGTCCCTGATTGATCGTACTCCTGGGGGAATAGGCACTTCGTCCTCTACTCTGAGGGTGGACTAATTTTATATTTTCTTTTGTTATTTCATGCTATTTGTTTCTGTCTTGCATTTCGCTACTATTTTGGGCCATTTTTGGCATGACATTTGTGGGTGCACTTTTTGATGTGCACAGATTTTGATTTCTTTCCCAGTTTTAAATAAAGCATACATGTTATTTTATATTTCTATCTTTATCTATATCTATGCTTTTATACTTGGTACATAATTTGTGTGGACAGATTATCAGGTATAAGTTTGAGGGAATGAACTTTGGCATTTTCAATGCGACTGGTTGCACTGGAGTAACTCTTTCGCACTCGGTAGTTTCTCTCCTTTTATGCTTCTATGCACGCTTAATCTTTTTATACTTGTTTTCATACATTGAGGATAATGTATCATGTAAGTTTGGGGGTGTTTTTATATTGTCATTATTGAATGTGGTTGAATTGTTTACATTAAAAAAAAAAAAGAACAAATTAATAATAATAATAAAAATATAAAAAAAATTATATGTTTAGGCAAATGATTTTTGATGTTATTGGAACTAAGTTTGGGGGAGGGTCTATGTGATTAATACAACTTGTATGCTTATATAGGATATTAAGGAATGATTGAAAGTTGCTAGCATGATTGTTCAAATGAAAAAGGTCCATTGCATGGTTTAAATGTTTTGTTTTGGAGTCTTTCATCTCTAATTAACTTCATAATGCACATTGAGCACACCGAAAATTGCATGCCTTTCCTTGTGGTTTTAGTTAATTGGCTCCCTGAATTAGTAAGTCGGATGAATGAAATGATCCTTGGCATTAAAAAAGAATAAAGAAAAAAAAATGAATAAAACTGCATTCTTTTAGCATGTCAACTGATTAGAAAGGATAACAAGGAAAGAATGTAAGATGTATGATTAGTTTGAGTTTGTAGCCTAACCATTTTGAGTCATTACGCCCTTAGGAGTGTTTTTACACTTAACGCCCTAAGACTATCTGGCTTGGGAGTCGTTGGCTCAACGCTTGTTACATGGGGTAATTAGAGAGCTTAAGGAACTTAGACATTGCACATGGTCATGCATAATAATAATAATAATAATAATAATAATAATAAACATAAAATATATTCAAATAAATTCATGCCTTGGATTATGATTTCAAAAGATAAATTAAGGATGTGGAAGACATTGAATGAGCCATAAAAGGGTTAAAAGTTCTCTTCTAAGGAACTTGAGATGAAATTCTATTATAAATGAGATATTGAAGATTATGTATGTGGACTAGTTTGTTGATGCATGAATGCTGAAAATTGAATATTATTTTGAAATGTCTTTGTATGCATACTTGTTGTAGTCTTCATGATAGAGTCTTTCCCTAAAATCATATGTTTCAATTTATACTAGAATGAGCCTTGTTGCTTAATGTTTGTGGGTATCATTTCTAGTAAACCCTCATGAGACTTCACTCGTTCTCTAGGGATATATAGGGGTTTAAAAGGCTTGTTGCATATGCTAAATGCAATCATTACTCCCACAAAAGAGGAGAAATGTGGATAATTAATTGTGTGTTTCATTTTATTTTTGCTAAGGGACTAGCAAAATGTAAGTTTGGAGGTGTGATAAGTGCCAAATATTACATATTCAAGCGTCTTTAATTGTATTAGTTAAGCCCATTATTTGATCTCTGTATATAGATTATTTTCATTTTTGTGTTTTTGCAGGTTTATTTACTAAAAAGAAATAAAAATAAGGTTTTAAAGGTTTTTGAAGAACAAGTCATATAGGGCTTAAATATCAACTGATTTTTAAGAAGAGATTGCCCAAATATTCAATGGATGTATTCAACACTACAGAAGAGAAGAAAGAAGCCAAGATAAGCTAAGTATCATCCTTGCGTCCAGATGCCAGGATTCGCATCCGGACGCTATGTAGCTACAACTCGCATTCGGACGCCATGCTTTGCATCCGGACGCCAGCCTACGGGCCCCCATTTTGAATAAGTTAAAGTTTGTTCCTCTTTAAGTGGGAATTTGAATTTTGATGAGTTGGGTTGTTTGGAAACTCATTTTGGGATTAAGAGGGGGCAAATGCCTGGATTTAATTAATTAGTTTTGGATTCTAAAAAAATAGAGGGAGAGAGAGGATTTTCCTTAGGGTTTTATGCTGAGTTTTGTAACAATGGGGCTGCAAAGGGAATCTTCTTCTTCTTCAATCCTTGAACTTGCTACAATGTCCATGAGAAATTAACTCCCTTCCTAGGGAGTTGATGTAACCTAGACCAAGTAAATATGCTGTAATTGTTATTTCAATTTGGGGATTCATCTTGTATATATTGGTTTCATAAATTCGAAGTTATTTACATTGAATTGATGTGTTTATACATTGAAGGAATGTATGTGATCTTCATTTGAATATATAATTATGTTGATATGTTTGTCTTGTCTTAGAAATCAAATCGGCACAATTATACACTTGGTTTCCTATAGTGATAATGGGAATGAATTTATGAAATGGTTTTATTGACATGTTAAATGAGAATTTATATAGATTATACCTAAGGAAGATGGACTATGCTATACCTTTAGATTAATTGAGTTAGGTAGATGGTCCATACCAACTGAAGATAATTTATGATAGATAATCGAATTTCATGTGCTTCAACATACAAAGGACCTTGATAGGCCATGCCTAGGGAAGATGGTTCATACCACAACCTAGTTTAGGTGGATGAACTATTCCAACCAAAGATGGGTTATGCTTAGTCCTGAAATGTATGATTTTCTGGAAAATGTTATGGTTTTTTATACTTCTACACATCATTTTATATATAGTTGTTTATCCCCAAGTTGAGTGCAACTTAGCATATTTATAAGGTTTTGGTGAAGTTAAATCCCTAGCCTTTATTTCTATAAGTTTAATCCATTTGAATTCATTTTATTTACTATTTTTATGCAATTCCATTCCATAGTTTTAAGTGACAAACCAATCAAACTATCATCTCTTTTATTAAACTAAAAACCAATTTATAATTTTTGTTATCATAAACTAGCAATCCTTGTGGTTGGACAACCTCTTACTATAGCCTTATTCTACATTGAATTATGTTATTGCAAGTGGTATTTTTTGTGGTAACAATTTATACAAATCAACTATTTCTACCTGGGAGGGATAGGGTCCCTATGAGTACCGAGGCAGCGCGTTCGCTCTGAGCCATTGAGCTTGCGAGTTGAAAGGATTTTTGTGCAAGTCCTACGCAGCGAGTAAAAATTTAGGTAATATATGCGGGGGACTACTCGTTGAGACCCCCTATGGACTTTGACAGGGGCGCGTGTTGTAGTTTTACACTTGCTTTTGCACCGGTAGCTATGCAACAGGGGTAGTCCTCGCGACCTGCAGAGGTAATGTCTGTTCCTAAGGCTGAAGTGGCTTCAGCACCTACCCTTAGACGTAAAATGAGGGCCACCTTCTATGTGAACACTGGTCCCCCAAAAAAACAAGCAGCTATGAGCACTGTAGTGCCGACAGTTGCTACTGCGAGAGAGGAGAGTATAAGACCTCCGGTGCCAAGCACTTCTTGACCAATGGCCTCACCTAGTAGGGTTACATTTGTGGATGAGTCATCAGAAAGTGTGGACATGGATACATCTATTAAAGACGTCAAGGGGCAAACTTTGACAGGGTAGCATGGCTCGATGGCTTCTACCTTTGGATCCAATCGGGGTAGGGTGCGTAGGTTTCAGCGTGTTTGGGTTGGTGGGGTTGATGCCACCATATATGATGTAAGCTCTAGAGAGGTATTAGCTTCTGATAGTGAATTTCCTAATTTACCCACTTTTGACTTTATGCAAGCCTTAGGTGAGAATGCTCTAAATTATTATACTCGGGAGGATATGCCATCATAGCCGAGGGAAGAAGAAGATGATATTTTAAATCCGTTGGAGGTCTCACCCCTTATTACTATGCGAGAGGTACCTGTATTTACCCACATAGTAGCTGTGGCAGAAATGATACGAGAGTACTCCAGCACAATAGAAGTACCTCATGTAGGTGTTAATATTGGATAGGAAGCAGGCCCTACGAGGGAGGGGAAAAACACTACTCGAGACGAAGCCCAGTTATCAGAGGAAAATGAGGGGTCCAAGTCCCCAGCTCTCAAGGTGTCAGATAATTTGGGTGAGGACTCTTTCGAGGCATTTAGGAGTGAGAATGTGGAAGTGTCCTCTCGAGAGGTGCCAAGTGAAGCTAAACATGCAAAGGAAGCCCAGACTTCTCCTTTGGGAATGCTAGAGCCCTTGTGTCCTCAGGAAATGTGATACCCCCGGATTTCTGGATGCGGGTTGGCTAGGCACACGCCCGATTACCCGAGGATATCAGACCAATTAGCAATAAACGAATACAGAATACAATTAAGATAACCAGGAAATAATAAAATTGTTGAAAAGAAACTAAAATGATAATCAAAAAACTGAAACCTTAGAATAAAATTTTATAAATAAGAAATTATTCTGATACATCCAACTTCTCCATTTCTAATACAACTCAGGAATCCATTTGGTGGACCCCTAATAAAAACCAACACTGGATAACGAACAACCAAAAAAAAGTCCAATGTCAAACCATGAAGAAACCTCCTACGTCATCGATAGAATGAGTAACTGTCTCTGCTCAGCACGCACAAGCTCTAAGACCTGGAACTGTCCGTTACCTGAAAAATAATAGTGCGTCAGGCCCACAAACAAGTTCTATCCTAACTATAATCCAAACAGAGACCCGATACGCAGATACATCTTAGATGTCTCAACCATATCTATATAGTTCGTAAATATATATATATATATATATATATATATATATATATATATATATATATATATATCCATACTATAAGACTCTCACTAGACTGTGATGAGGGTCTCAACCTGAATAGCAGGCAACATACAAAACGCACTTGAGTGGGCATGACTACCTAAGCCTAACAGGGTATACCTCAACCAACATAGCCAGCTACGCATCCTACTGTATATACGCTCCCTAATCATCGACTGTGAGACTCAAGCTCAGATTGCGGTACCATAATTATATATATAAATTCCATCCAAATACAATGTTGTGCCGGTCAACTGTTCGTCGCTCAAGACATCACATATAATTAGGATTTAAATGTTTTAATTAAATCCATATCCTTCCTAATACAGAAATATAACAACCATCTAATATGTCGTTCAACTGTTTTAGTTGACAGGACATGAAACCATGTAGGATTTAACTATTTTAGTTAATCCATTCCGTATGTATGAATGGGTAGGAATTAGCGTTTTGATCTAATCCATCCCTCCATATGCCACTGTCCCATACCGGTGTATATCATGCAAATGATCCGTAAATGATGCAACACTTAAACAGTACACTAAATACAATCCACATAATCCATATAGTTGATTAAACAAAATTTAAACAGTTCATTAACTAAAAATCCATAACAATATCCATGTAATTGATGAAACAAAGTTTAATAGTTCATCAATTTAAAATCCAGAATCCGTCCAGGTAATTGATGAGACAAAGTTTAATAGTTCATCAATTTAAAATCTAGAATCCATCCATGTAGTTGATATTTTAAGTCATTTAACTTAAATTTTAACTAATCCATAATACAGTCCAGCAGTTGACAACATTAGCAATCATTAAAGTGTCAATTCTAAATCAGAGAATGATATAATATAAATTAGAAAACCAACCACGCATATTACATTCAATTATATTTGAGTATAACCATACCAATCCTTTTTAACTTGCTAGAAGCACAACCAACAGTTAAATATTCCTTATCTGGTTATAGTATGCGATTAAATAACCAACAATCCAGGGATTGATATATTACAAATTCCATACCTAACAGAGTATATTATACCAAATTACACTTAGAGTATAATCATACCAACCCTTAATACTTGCAAGAATAGCAACGTACAGTTAAATCCTTCACTTCCATGGACAACATACAATTAAACTATTAAATTTCATGATGTCAATTAAGCTTAATTGCATAAACTAACCATCATGGGACTTTAACATGTTATTGAAAATTATTTAGAACCCCTCAACAACTTCAGATTCACCCTGCAGCCCCTGAAACCCAAAAATAACATCAGAACTACACTTACAGTGTAGTTTTTTGCATGGAGCTGGCTCCCCACAAGAAGGAGCCAGCTCTCCCCAGCTTTGACCCGGCTCTACCACAAGGCGAGTGTAATGACTCGGCCTTTTTCCTCCTTTTCCATTTTTGGCGATTTTCTTTTTTCATCTTTTTTCCGTTTCTTTCGTTTTTTCATGCATAACCTCATTTTTTATGCTCGGATTTGATTCCGATTTTGCATACGTCCATGATATTTAAATTCCATGACATCTACATATTAAATGCTTACTTTCTTTATAAAAGCCACGAAAATAAAACTTTTTGTAATTATCCATAACTTGAGGGGTTTTTGGGTAATTAAGTAAAGTAATTATTTTTCGTCTTAGGGACCATTTTGCAATTTAATTTGGAAGATATTTTCAAAAAGGACTTGTTTGCAATTTTCAGAAAGTGTGACAAGTGTCACACTCTCATTGGTCCACTTGTTGATATTTGTGTGGAAACACTTTGACGCCTTGGATGATGACATGTGGAGGGTGGAGATTCACCCACTTGTTGGCCTAGGATTGGTACACTTGTTGGCATGGATGGTTTACAAATGTAGGTTCAATATTAAGTCTTGGAAGTTCACATAGGATGGTGACAAGTGTAGGCTTGAGATTAAGCCTAGGAATGAACCATAGATTCAAGAGAAGTGTATACTCACCATTTAGTCTTGCATTGTGTGTGTGAGAAAGGTAGTATAAGAGCACATAGTGAGTGGAGGATTTCTAGCCCTTCCACTCACCTTTTTACACTTTATCATTTTCATTTTCACTTGTCTTCAAGAACCATAACCTAGCCACCATTGAAGAAAAGCTTGGTTAATAGCTTTCTTCTTCATTTTGGCCTCCTTCCACTCACCTTAGACATAAAACCTTGGAAGACAAAAGCTTCCTCTCACTCCCCTCTTCATTAACCCTAAACTTGTTTTCCATTTTGAGCTTGGTTGCTTGGATTATAGAGATTCAATTCTCTATTGAGGTAGGGAGTGTTATCATTTATCTTCTAAGTGATTTTATTTGTTCCTATAGTGATATCTAAGTTATATGTTTGTCTTGTATTAAAATGAGAAATAAATGATTAATTGTGACTTGTATGTAATTCACTTTAGACTTGATAAATAACATGACCATGGCTTGATTCATAACTTATATTAATTTGAGGTCATTTAGAGTTGTTTTAAAATCTAGAGGGATTAATGAATTAATTAAATTAATTTTTATTTATATGCTCCCATGACTTAAATCAAGTTTTGAAGTGATTTATATAATAACCATGACATGTACTACAACATATATTAAATTGAGCATGTTTGGATGAGAAGTGAAATCTAGGGAATTTAGTTGTTTTATTTAATTGTTTAAATTATGATTTTAAACTTATATCATACTTGTGAGGCTATGTTCTTGTTGTTGAATGATATTGTTGTAAATAGTGGCAAATTGCATAATGATCATTCAATATTCTTCATGCCATTTTAGTTGAGAACTTAGGGCATGTATTGTGTTTCGAAAATTGATTTGTGCATGTTGATGGCTTTACATTGTATATATATATGTTATGTTGACACATATATGTAATGTGCACAAAATGTTAATTTTGGAAACTTGGGGATGTCGTTGTTATCTATGGTACTAGTACAGGGGAAAGTCCCCCTACAAGTCTGGTGCGCACATAGGGAGGTTACTCATGGGCTAGTAACCCTAAAGTAACCACATTGTCGGTTTGATTCGGCGTGACGTCCAAGTATCAACTTTGGTTTGATTTTGCATTTAAATTCCAAGTTGTTAACTTTGTAAAATTACATCTCATTGTGTTATGTTGAAAGTTCTATTGTCACTTGATAGCATGAATTAAATGGTATTGGATTGTAACTTGGTACAAAGATAAACCCATGCATTCCTTACGAGTAAACTTGTTTACTCACCCCTAAGTTAATGGGTGTTTTGCAGGTAAAGAAGCCTTAGTGTGGGATGCACAACATTCTTAGACTCACTAGAGTTCTTGAAGTATTTTTGATGACATAGAATATGCATATGTTAGCATATCTTGTCCTACTTTTGCTTACTTTGATAAAACTTGTACTTATTGTCTAAGTTATGTAATGTGCACTTAAGTGCACCTTTTGACACTCTTAGAATGTGGTTGTAATGAGGCCAAGGGCCAAAGACACTTATGTGAAATGTATGCTAACTTTGAACTTCATTGTTGCCTATGGAAGATATGTGGATTAATGCATTGAAGGGTTTTATTTTGCATATGACATGCCATGAGGCCATATGACATTGCAACACATCTATTTTATCACATTACATATGCTTGCATGCTCACTTTGGCAAGCAACACCATCATTGATGAAACAAAGACTCTAAGTAGCATTTTTAGGGAGTTTTACCCTATTCTGTTCTAGGGAAATTTTGGGTATTTCAAAATGCGTTTTTTTCATTTTTTCTTAAGAGTCACATAGAAAACTCAACTTTGAGGGAGGTTCTTCTTTGTGTTTTTCCAGAAAATGCCATATTGGCCCTCAAAAATCTATTTTTTTCCGAAAAATCATTGCTGCCAGGTTTTTGCTGACTTTATTGCAAATATACTTGGTACTATTCATCAACTTTTTTTTGAAAAGCGTGACAACCGATCCAAAACTTCTGGGGGTCTTGTGCGTGTATTTTAAGATTACATTTTTAATTTAGGCAATTTAAAAACCTTCCGAAGCCCCATTTCCTTTCTTTGGGCAGTCGCTTGGAACGATTTTTGACCTCTAGACCTAATTTTCTTGAGGGTATTTTGGACATTTTGCAATGCATTTTTTTGGTTTCGGTTTATAAGTTGGGTAGAAAACTTGATTTGAGGGGGGGTTTCTTCTTTGAGTTTTTCCAGAAAAGTCCGTTTAGATGCCCGTTTTTACTCTCAGTTGCAGCAGTAGTGGGTTGACGGCACTGTAGCTGTCACGGCCTTCGTCGGGCCGCCGCGACGTCGATTTTGTTTTTAACCTTTCTCCCTCATCCGGACTCCAAATCAAGTGAGTTTTTTTTTTTAAATTGATTAATTTTTCATTTTCTATCCAACGGTGTGCTTGGTTGCACCCAGATATTTTTGGATAATTACCAGTTTACCCTTTTATCTTTATTACTCATTTTTCTTTGTTTTGTCGTTTCTCCTTCGTTCGGAATCCGGATAATGAAATTCTTGAGTCCATCATCACTAGTTTTTCATTGTCTTCCCAATGGTGCGCTCGATAGCACTTGAATCCATTTTTTTTTTTAAAATAACCATTTTGCCCCTAGGTTCCTTTTTGTCCGTTTTTGAAATGACACTTCCGCATTTGTTTTCCTTTGGGTTCCATGACCTCATTGAGGGTCACATTGGTGTCTTATAGATGCATTATATCTCTAGAGACCGTTGTTTCACCTTTCGCTTTCGCATTTCGGATCCGTTATTGGGTCATCTTTTGGTCATCACTGACGCACTGGGTTTACAAAACTTGGGCCGTCACAAGTGGTATCAGAGCTCCTAGGTTCGAAAACCTTAGGACGACGGGTTTTGGGTGCATAACATGCTTTTGTTAGTGTACTTTAATTTATTAGCATACCTTTGATAACATGCTTTTGGCATTATAACATGATTACATGTTTCTTGGTGACATACTTGTTATTATGATATGTCTCTATGTTTGTATGCTTATTTGTTTAAGAAGCATCTTTGTTTAACATATTGCTTAAGTGCTTACCTATTTAAACAGCCTTCCTTGATTGCCTTATCATGACCGTATGTTACATACCTCATCTTGCTTCGTATTTCTTACTTTCATAGTACGAGTTGCATTCGATCATAATAACTTGTGTTATTGTTGACCACATTCATTGTATATGTTTAGCATCATGGTTGTCACACGTGGGGAGTCTTCGCGTCAGGGCGTTGAGGAGTAGGTGGATGACACCAAGTTTACGAGGGGTTCAGGGAGGCCTAGGATTCCAGTTTGTGGCATGGGTCCAAATCCACCATGAGCTCCGACTTACGAGGAGCAAATTGCACAGGGAGTGGCTCTGGGGATGTCAGAGTCCATTCAGGCGATGTTTCACCAGAAAATGGCTGGGATACAGATTCCGGTACCGGTACCAGCACCGGCACCAGTTGCTAATGAGGCATTAGACTACTTCATGAAGTTAAAGAGGGTTAAGATCGACCAGTTTGCAGGGAGTATGGATCCGCTTGCTTTAGAGGCATGGTTTGATCTCATGGTACACAAGCTCGATAGCATGGTAGTATCTACAGACCGATTGAGGATCTCCTTGACAACCTCTATGTTCATGGGAGATGCCAAAATCTGGTGGAGGTCTATGACCAATATCCAACATGTGGAGGTGATGACTTGGGAGGAGTTTAGGACATTGTTCTTTGACCGCTTCTTTCTAAGGGCTATGAGGCATGATATGAGAGTGCAGTTTACAGGTCTCTCTATCAGGGCAGGATGAGTGTCATTGAGTATGAGACAGGCTTCACTTCTCTTTCCCGCTATGCATCGGAGATGGTAGCCACTGATGAGCTCAGGGCGAAAAAGTTTCTGGATGGGTTACATCTTGATATTAGGCCACGAATTTCAGTGTTGGATCTGAGGACTTATGGGGAGGTAGTACAGAAGGCTATGCTAGTTGAGGTAGAGGACTGAGATTAGCTTAGGATCAAGGGTTCATATAAGCAGCCACGTGGAGAGGCTTCATCAGTATCCATTGGGGGTTAGTGGAAGAAGGCTAAGGCCAGGGATAGTTCACGCACTCAGGGACAGTCACAGTAGGCTCGGTCTGCATCTGCAGGTCCAGTATCTTCGGAGTCAGCCTTGGGAGTCATTTGTCACCACTGTCAGCAGCCGGGGCACATCAAGCCTCGTTGCCACAGTTACAGTCTCAGGGCAGTTCTTCTCAGACTAGTAAGTCTTCAGCTTCGGCGCAGGGACTTCAGGGGGTTTGTAATTACTACAAGCAGCCTGGACATTTCAAGAGGGAGTGTCCGCGCCTACAGAACAGGGCACAGAGTGGCGCAGGCCCACAGGCCACACCGGCACAGTCAACAGTTGCACAGTCAGGTTTCTGGGTGCTTCAAGCACCACAGCCAGTTGCACCAGTCAGTTCGTATCCGGGTAGGAACCCTACACCTACTGCTTCCAGACATCAGTCAGCTCAGCAGGGTAGTTCATAGCAGTCAGGGGCTTAGGGACGAGCTACGCACTGCCATAGGCCGATACCTCCGTAGGGACTTCTACAGTTCGAGGTATCTTTCCAGTTTTCAGTTCTTGGGCTAGAGTTCTTGTTAACACAGGTGCATCACATTCATTCATATCTACATCATTTGCACATTCTTTGGGTCTGGAGGTCACGTAGCGGGATGGTTTCCTTTGTGTTGACACACCAGTTGGTGGTCCGGTGTTTTTGGATCGTGTTTGTCGGGGTTGTGCTATCGAGATAGCTGGACGGACATTGGAGTTTGATTTTATTCTTTTTGACATAACAGGTTTTGACGTCATTCTTGGGATGGACTGGTTGTCTTTCTTTCGTGCCACGATTGATTGCTTCCGTGGGCGAGTGTCTATTTGCACTCCCGCGGGGGATTATTTTCACTTCGTGGGAGATCGGAGTGATTCCCACCCAACGATGATTTTCAGTATCGGTGACTGGAGTCGCTACAGGTCCTACTTGGCTAGCCTGTTAGTTGATGAGGGTAGCAGTCTGGGCCGTGTTTTTCTGACAGTTGTAGACGAGTTTCTGGATGTCTTACCAGAGGAGTTGACAGAACTCCCTCCTCTTCGAGAGGTTGTCTTTGCCATCGATGTCATTCCCGGTACTGCACCTATTTCTATGGCACCGTACCGTATGGCACCGGCAGAGCTTGATGAGCTGAAAGCTCAATTGGATGACTTGAAAGCTAAGGGCTTTATTCGTCCTAGTGCTTCAGCCTTGGGAGCACCGGTTCATTTTGCGAAGAAGAAGGATGGGTCTTTGAGACTTTACATCGATTATCGCAAGCTGAACTATGTCACAATCAAGAACAGGTATCCTTTGCCTAGGATTGATGACTTATTTGATCAGTTGAAGGGAGCGACATACTTTTTGAAGATTGATCTGAGATCGGGTTACTATCAGTTGAGGGTTAAGGATAAGGATGTATCCAAGACCGCTTTCCGCACATGGTATGGCCATTATGAGTTTCTAGTGATGCCATTTAGTTTGACCAATGCTCCAGCAGCTTTTATGGACTTAATAAACCGTGTATTTAGTGACCATCTTGATCAGTTCATTGTAGTCTTTGTTGATGACATTCTTATATACTCAGCTTCAGTGGAAGAGCATGAGTATCATTTGTGGACAGTGTTGCAGATCCTTAGGGATAATCGGTTGTGCGCCAAGTTCGAGAAATGTGAATTTTAGCTACCAGAACTGAAGTTCCTTGGACATGTTGTGTCAAGGAGCGGTGTTGCAGTGGATCCCATGAAGATTGAGTCAGTGATGGATTGGGAGCGTCCAAAGACAGTGTTTGAGATTCGGAGTTTTCTTGGCCTAGCCAGCTATTATCGGAGATTTGTTCGGGATTTCTCTCATTTAGCAGCACCTATGACTCGACTTACCCGTAAGGGGGTCAAGTTCGTATGGAACGAGGCATGTGAGTTTGCTTTTCAGGAGTTGAAGGTCAGGTTGACATCGGCTCCAGTTTTGATCATTCTTGAACGTGGTTTAGGTTATGTGATCTTTTGTGATGCTTCACGAGAAGGTTTGGGTTGTGTCATGATGCAGACAGAGTGGGTGGTTGCTTATGGGTCTCGATAGTTGAAGACTCACGAGTTGAACTATCCAACACATGATTTGGAGTTAGCAGCAGTTATTTTTGCCCTGAAGGGGTGGAGACACTATTTGTACGAGGAGAAGTTTAAAGTTTTCTCCGACCACAAGAGTCTCAAGTATCTCTTCTCTTAAAAGGATTTGAACTTGAGACAGCGCATATGGGTTGAGTTTATGGAGGATTACGATTTTGAATTACAGTATCACCCGAGTAAGGCCAATGTGGTGGCCGATGCATTGAGTAGGAAGTCACGAGGAACTCTTTCTAGCATTTCCCTTCATAGATGGAAGATGCTAGAAGAGCTTGCAGATCTTGGTTTACAGTGTTATGAGGATGTTTCATCGGCTATTTTGTTTAGCCTTGTGGCTCAACCGGCACTTGTTAGCAGAGTTATTAAGGCACAGTTGGAGGATGGGGAGATGAAGGCCATCCATGTTCGGATTTCAGGCGACGAGAATGTAGAGGGTTGGACCTTACATTCAGACAGTGGTCTCAGGTACAAGGGGATGATGTTTGTTCCATTGTCTTGTTGTGACGACGTTCTTCGGGATTTCCACCATTCTAGGCTCGCAGTTCATCCTGGTGGTATAAAGATGTATCATAATCTGCGACGACAGTTTTGATGGTAGGGCATGAAACGAGATGTTTCACAATTCGTGGCTTGATGCCTTACTTGTTAACAAGTGAAGGCAGAGCATCAGCGACCGGCAAGATTGTTGCAACCATTTCCAGTAGCTGAGTGGAAATGGGAGCATATCATTATGGATTTCGTGACAGGACTTCCGAGGTCTCAGGCAGGGAATGATGCCGTTTGGGTCATAGTTGACAGGTTGACTAAGACAGCTCACTTCTTACCGATGGCAATGATAGATAGTGCAGAGAGACTGAGTGGACTGTATGTGAGACAAATTGTCAAGCTTCACGAGGTTCCTGTATCCATTATTTCGGATAGGGATTCGCGGTTCACCTCTCATTTTTGGTAGAGTTTTCAGGAGGCTCTTGACATGGGGCTTCATTTTAGCACGGCATTCCATCCTTAGACTGATGGACAGTCAGAACGCACCATTTAGGTATTGGAGGATATGTTGCAGGCTTGTGTCTTGGATTTTGAGGGTAGTTAGGAGGACTACTTGCCTTTGGTTGAGTTTGCCTACAACAACAATTACAAGGCCAGTATTGGCATGGCACCTTTTAAGGCATTGTATGGCAGACTTGCAGATCTCCAGTTTGTTGGACCGAGGTCGGTGATACTGTTGCCTTGGGTCCCGACAATGTTATTGAGACTACAGAGAAGATCAAGTTGATTCGGCAGTGGTTGGCTAACGCACAGAGTAGACAGAAGAGTTACGCTGACATGAGGAGGTGATCATTGTCTTTTGAGGTAGGGGATTATGTCTTTCTTAAGATTTCTCCGTATAAGGGGCTCCTAAGATTTCGGCAGACTGGCAAGTTATCGCCTAGGTTCATCGGACCATTTGAGATTTTGGAGCGCATCGGTGAAGTTGCTTTTCATTTGGCATTGCCGCCAGACCTAGATAGGGTTCACGACGTCTTTCATGTCTTTATGTTAAGGAAGTACGAGCTGGACCTATTGAATGTTCTACGGTGGACTGATGTGGTTGTTGATGAGGACGTGACCTACGAGGAAGGTCCGGTCCAGATTCTTGATTCACGGGAGTAAGTCTTGCGGACCAAGACCATTTCATTGGTTAAGGTCTCGTGGAGACATCACGGTGTTGAGGAGGCTACCTGGGAGCTCGAATAGGAGGTTCATTCATGGTATCCCCATTTGTTCCCCTTTTCAGGTACGACTCGATTACGGGGATGAAATCCTTTTAAGGAGGGTAGGTTGTAATGACCTAGCCTTTTTCCTCCTTTTCCATTTTTGGCGATTTTCTTTTTTCGTCTTTTTCCCGTTTCTTTCGTTTTTCCATGCATAACCTCATTTTTTGTGCTTCGATTTGATTCCGGTTTTGCATACATCCATGATATTTAAATTCTATGACATCTACATTTTTACTTTTGTAGAAATGCATATTAAATACTTACTTTCTTTGTAAAAGCCATGAAAACAAGACTTTTTGTAATTATCCATAACTTGAGGCGTTTTTGGGTAATTAAGTAAAGTAATTATTCTTTGTCTTAGGGACCATTTTGTAATTTAATTTAGAAGATATTTTAAAAAAGGACTTGTTTGCAATTTTCAGAAAGTGTGACAAGTGTCACACTCTCATTGGTCTACTCGTTGACATTTGTGTGGAAACACTTTGACGCCTTGGATGATGACATGTGGAGGGTGGAGATTCACCCACTTGTTGGCCTAGGATTGGTACACTTGTTGGTATGGATGGTTGATAAATGTAGGTTCAATACTAAGTCTTGGAAGTTTACATAGGATGGTGACAAGTGTAGGCTTGAGATTAAGCCTAGGAATGAACCATAGATTCATGACAAGTGTATGTTCACCATTTAGTCTTGCATTGTGTGTGTGAGAGAGGTAGTGTAAGAGCACATAGTGAGTGGAGGATTTCTAGCCCTTCCACTAACCATTTTACACTTTATCATTTACATTTTCACTTGTCTTCAAGAACCATAACCTAGCCACCATTGAAGAAAAGCTTGGTTAATAGCTTTATTCTTCTTTTTGGCCTCCTTCCACTCACCTTAGACATAAAACCTTGGAAGACAAAAGCTTCCTCTCACTCCCCTCTTCATTAACCCTAAACTTGTTTTCCATTTTGAGCTTGGTTGCTTGGATTATAGAGATTCAATTCTCTATTGAGGTAGGGGATGTTATCATTTATCTTCCAAGTGATTTTATTTGTTCCTATAATGATATCTAAGTTATATGTTTGTCTTGTATTAAAATGAGAAATAAATGATGTCACTTTATAGAGATTCAATTCTCTATTGAGGTAGGGGATGTTATCATTTATCTTCCAAGTGATTTTATTTGTTCCTATAATGATATCTAAGTTATATGTTTGTCTATGTAATTCACTTTAGACTTGATAAATAACATGACCATGGCTTGATTCATAACTTATGTTAATTTGAGGTCATTTAGAGTTGTTTTAAAATCTAGAGGGATTAATGAATTAATTTAATTAATTTTTATTTATATGCTCCCATGACTTAAATCAAGTTTTGAAGTGATTTATATAATAACCATGACATGTACTACAAAATATATTAAATTGAGCATGTTTGGATGAGAAGTGAAATCTAGGGAATTTAGTTGTTTTATTTAATTGTTTAAATTATGATTTTAAACTTATATCATACTTGTGAGGCTATGTTTTTGTTGTTGAATGATATTGTTGTAAATAGTGGCAAATTGCATAATGATAATTCAATATTCTTCATGCCATTTTAGTTGAGAACTTAGGGCATGTATTGTGTTTCAAAAATTAATTTGTGCATGTTGATGGCTTTACATTGTATATATATATGTTATGTTGATACATATATGTAATGTGCACAAAATGTTGATTTTGGAAACTTGGGGATGTCGTTGTTATGACTATGGCTAGGGCATGGTTTTAGTACGGGGGAAAGTCCCTCTACAAGTCTAGTGCGCACGTAGGGAGGTTACTCATGGGCTAGTAACCCTAAAGTAACCACATTGTCGGTTTGATCCGGCGTAATGTCCAAGTATCCACTTTGGTTTGATTTTGCATTTAAATTCCAAGTTGTTAACTTTGTAAAATTACATCTCATTGTGTTATGTTGAAAGTTTTATTGTCACTTGATATCATGAATTAAATGGTATTGGATTGTAACTTGGTACAAAGATAAACCCATGCATTCCCTACAAGTAAACTTGTTTACTCACCCCTAAGTTAATGGGTGTTTTGCAGGTAAAGAAGCCTTAGTGTTGGATGCACAGCATTCTTAGACTCACTAGAGTTCTTGAAGTATTTTTGATGACATAGAATATACATATGTTAGCATATCTTCTCCTACTTTTGCTTACTTTGATAAAACTTGTACTTATTGTCTAAGTTATGTAATGTGCACTTAAGTGAACCTTTTGACACTCTTAGAATGTGGTTGTAATGAGGCCAAGGGCCAAAGACACTTATGTGAAATGTATGCTAACTTTGAACTTCATTGTTGCCTATGGAAGATATGTGGATTAATGCATTGAAGGGTTCTATTTTGCATATGACATGCCATGAGGCCATAGGACATTGCAACACATCTATTTTATCATATTACATATGCTTGCATGCTCACTTTGGCAAACAACACCATCCTTGATGAAACAAAGACTCTAAGTAGCATTTTTAGGGAGTTTTACCCTATTCTGTTCTAGGGGCATTTTGGCTATTTCAAAATGCGTTTTTTTCAGTTTTTCTTAAGAGTCACATAGAAAACTCAATTTTGAGGGGGGTTTCTTCTTTGTGTTTTTCCAGAAAATGATATCTTGGCCCTCAAACATCTATTGTTTTCCGAAATATCATTGCTGCCTGGTTTTTGCTGACTTTAGTGCAAATATACTTGGTACTATTCATCAACTTTTTTTTGAAAAGCGTGACTATAGATCCGAAACTTCCGGGGGTCTTGTGGGTGTATTTTAAGATTGCATTTTCAATATAAGCAATTTAAAAACCTTCCGAAGCCCCATTTCCTTTCTTTGGACAGTAGCTTGGAACGATTTTTGATCTCTTGACCTGATTTTCTTGAGGGTATTTTGGACATTTTACAATGCATTTTTTTGGTTTCCGTCCCTGATTTGGGTAGAAAACTTGATTTTAGGGGGATTTCTTCTTTGAGTTTTTCCAGAAAAGTCCGTTTAGATGCCCGTTTTTACTCTCAGTTGCAGCAGTAGTGGGTTGACGGCATTGTAGCTGTCACGGCCTTCGTCGGGCCGCCGCGACGTTGATTTTGTTTTTGACCTTTCTCCCTCATCTAGACTCCAAATCAAGTGAGATTTTTTTTGAAATTGATTAATTTTTCATTTTCTATCCAACAGTGTGCTTAGTTGTACCCAGATATTTTTGAATAATTACCAGTTTACCCTTTTAGCTTTATTGCTCGTTTTTCTTTGTTTTGTCGTTTCTCCTTCGTCCGGAATCCGGATTATGAAATTCTTGAGTCCATCATCAATAGTTTTTCATTGTCTTCCCAGTGGTGTGCTTGATAGCACTTGAATCAATTTTTTTTACAAAATAACCATTTTGCCCCTAGGTTCCTTTTTGTCCGTTTTTTAAACGACACATCCGCATTTGTTTTCCTTTGGGTTCCATGACCTCATTGAGGGTTACATTGGTGTCTTAGAGATGCATTGTATCTCTAGAGACCGTTGTTTCACCTTTCGCTTCCGCATTTCGGATCCATTATCGGGTCATCTTTTGGTCATCACTGACGCACCGGGTTTACAAAACTTAGGCCGTCACAGGGAGCCTGATCTCCTTGCCCTAAAGCTGGCTCTCACCTTTGGGAGAGCCGACTCTCGCACTTTTGAGAGTCGTCTGCATTTCTGCAACTTCTATGGCCTTCTGCTTCATCTCCGGCCGCTTCCACCTCTTCTATTCTTTATTAAAACTGACCCTAAGGGTCTTACCTTACATCCAGTATCATCCCCATTATACATTCTAACCAGTTTTCATTAAAGGAACCATAAAACCATTACCGATCTAACTATGTTTAAATATCCGACAATAACTTCCAACTTGCAAAGACAATTACTGATGAAGCTAAAAACATACAGATAAGCAATATAACACTTATTAAGCATGTAGTAATCAGTTAATATCTAATTAAGATCCTAGAGATCATCTAGGGATGCACAGAATACAGGACAAAGGGATAGAGACAGAATAGAACTTACCTTTGTGGTTTTTCAATCAAAACCTCGTCGCTGTCTTCCTAAGTTTTTCCGATGATCGTGACTGCCATCAAGGACTCCTCTGCTCTGGTTCTAACTCTTGAACAGTCCTCAACCTTCCTCCTTGGTCTAGCCTACTTCGTTGGCCAAAACCTTAACAGAAAATCCCTCTGTTTTTTCCTCACAATCCCTCTCTGTTTTCTTTCTAAAATACTGTATGTGCATAGGGTTCTAACACCCTTTTGAAGACGTATAAAAGCATATATATAGGCACAAAATAAACCCTAACCCTAATCCTAAATTGCGATGGAAAACCTAATTAAGTCACAGTCTAGTCGGCGTGAGATATAAAAGACTAGAACCCTATTTTAACATTACAATTAAATACACTAATAATTTAAACCTAAATAACTCATTTAAATAAACTAACAAAACATTTAAACAATTAAAAACTACTTTTATTCAATTAAAGAAAATAAAAATACAATTAAATAATCAATTAAACATACAAGTCAATTAAATAAAACTATTACTCAATTAATAAAAAAACAAGCAAATACACAAAAAAACAAATAACATGAAGCCATGTAAACAACTAAAATATAATAAAATAAAATAATTAATTTCCAATTATATCCTTTTGAAACTAGGGGTATTACATTCTTCCCTCCTAACAAAAGGAATTCTGTCCTCGGAATTCACAAAACTCTGAATTATTTACGTTTAAAATTCATTTATGTTCTCGTACGGACTAAGCCTCTGTGTAAAGGCTCCACCGAATGCCAATACTTTCCCCAATGAATAAGGTTCCTATAATTAGCAATTCAACCCTGTCAGTATGAATATATTTATTCATATCTTGGCAATGCAACCATGCCTCCTTAAGTAGAGTTAGTTATACTTTGGCAAATCAACCATGTCGACAATTCAACCATGTCTGTGGCAAATCAACCATGCCACCTCAAGTATATTTACTTATACTTTTGCAAATCAACCATACCTTAATTCAACCATATACCAATTTTAAACTTAACAAAGAACTAAATCACCCATAGTACCAACATGCACCTCATACGCATAACATTATTTTAAAATCAACCTATCCAGATAGACAAATTAAACTTGTCCTACAATAGCCAGTTCACTGGACCAGACATTTGATGTTCTGATGCACCTTATAATCGTCCGTGTGCATGAAGAAGAAGTGTCGATTTGAAATCGCATTCATTCTGACAACATTAACAAAACTACCAATCCTCCATCAGTACCTTAAACTCTAAATAAGTAAAGTAACACCTCCACGAAGATCAACCCCAATATGTGCAGTTGATTTCCTTAATTTCTATGATAACAACCCGTGTCATTATTAGACAAGCTAAAACTCCAACTGCGAACTCAACAATTAATCAAAAGGTATGAATCTCCTATTGGTTGTTGAGAGCGTCCACTTCCACATTCCCTTCCACCAAACATAACTTAATGCAAAGTGTGAATCACCACTTTGATGCATCTAAGTCATCTCATAATCCACTTTATTCATATGAACGGATATCCCACCAGTTTGAAATAAACCAGAATTGAGTTGATTTAATAAAGAAACTAACCAACATCTCAACCAAAATCCTTACGCTTTCGAAAAGTCAGCAACCCCTCAACTAAATCCGTGAAAAGGCTCAAGGTTCAAGGTTCTGTGGCTACGTAACAGGCTTGTTGTGGCTGATAAATGCATAAGGAAGCAGTTACTTACGCCATATGTTCAAGCAGCGCGAGCTCATGTTGCACAACTAGAAGTGGAGCTCGCTCGAGAGCAGTAAGACTTAGCAGTGATAGTGGCACATTTGGAAGAACTTGATGATGATTATTCTCTGCTCTCTTCCTATATAGGCTGGCTGTTGACCTTGTAATGTATTTTGCTTGCTGCGATTATATACTTGTGAAATTTTGAAAAGTGAATGAAAGAAGTATATTTTCTTTTTTGCCTTCAAAAGATGCATGTTATACCAAAATACTCTTGCTTTATTTGTACAACACTGGTTGTCTGCTAAAAGCAATATCTTTAACAATAGTAATGCTTAAGCCAGATATTGTTGACTGGGCTA
Source organism: Cornus florida (assembly GCF_030987335.1). Taxonomy (NCBI): domain Eukaryota; kingdom Viridiplantae; phylum Streptophyta; class Magnoliopsida; order Cornales; family Cornaceae; genus Cornus; species Cornus florida. The sequence goes on from NW_026775577.1 coordinate 73,705,263, forward strand.
GGATCAGATCCCTCAAGAATACAGTAACCACTATCGCTTGTCCTCTTGACAATGTAAGGACCCTCCCAATTAGGTGTGAACTTTGGTGTTGAGAGACCTCGCATGATGTGTGGGGCTGCTTTAAATACTAGCTCGCCTAGCCTAAATTGGCCAGGTTGGACATGTTTATTGTATGCCCAAGCTATGTTGCGCTGGTACTATTATAGGTGTTGAAGGGCCATCTCGTGTCTTTCGTCGAGGGCCTCCAACTCACTGTCTTGAGTCATACGAACTTCACTTCGTGAGGCAAACTGGGCTGCAGGGATTGCGATATCTACCAGTAAGACGGCCTCAGTTCTATAGACAAGGGAGAGCAGGTTTGGCCAGTGGAGAGCTTGTTGGAAGTACGATAGGCCCAGAGCGTTAGGGGCAAATGGTCAACCCACGTGGTGGGGCTTTGTTCTAGAGTGCGGCTCAGGATTCGGATGATGTTTTTGTTAGAGGCTTCGACCTGGCCATTACCTTGTGGGTAGTAAAGGGATGATCATTTATGCTGGACATTATATTACTTGAGCAGGTGCCTGACTTTGTAATTGAAAAAAAGGGTGTTGTTATCCTTGAAGAGACAACTAGGGATTCTAAAGCGGCAGATGATGTACTCCTGTATGAAGGCAGTGACAGCATTCCGGTTGCATGCTCGAGGGGGATGGCCTCGATCTATTTGATGAAGAGCTCAGTTACCACGAGGATCCACATGTGGCCTCGCACTGGCAGATGGATTGGTCCGATGAGATCTAACCCCTATGTGTGGAATGGCCAAGGGGCCTTAATGGGATGGAAATGTATAGCTGGAGTGTGTATTTAATTGTGGTGGTGCTGAGACTTGGCATCGCGCTCCATAGTGGGCTAGTAAAATCCTTTGTATAACAAATGCTCCGAAAGCTTGCGCGCGCCTTGATACTCTGGTTGATGGGCCGTTTTGAGTGCTTCCATGGCCTCGCTCTGAGCTAAGCATTGTAAGTACGCGCCATTGAGGGGGTGACGGAAAAGGTCGCCTTCCCTAAGCTCGAACCTTGCTGATTTTCTTTTTATCTTTACAGCTGACCACTTGTCTTTTGGGAGGGTGCCATGCAATGAAAATTAAATATATGGGTGACGGCAATCAGTAACGTCAATAACACAGGCTTCAGTTTCATCTATCATGGCTTGGCACTATGGGCAGGTGCGCTGAAGAGTGTTGGCCTGTTCTGCCATTTCTGGCTAGTAACAACCCTGGCATTGAAGTAGACAATAAAGTATAAGAGGGGTAGCACAGTGTTGCTCGTGAATTGTCTTGACGGCTAGTTCTGCTTCTTTAGGGTCTAGATATCTAGCCAATGTACCATATGGTAAGAGGAAGTATAGCAGTCCTTGTAAGAGTTAGAATGATTTCAATTCTGTGATGGGCATTGGGCCTGTTATGTGCTTGAGCTGATTAATGAGTGGGGCTCACCAGTCATAGCTTGAAACATTCCTAGATGGGAAGAGCTCGATGATTGTGGCCGGTCTAATGCACTTGGAGATATGAACTTGGGTTATATCATCTGCAATTGTTAGTTTAGAAGCCAATGTTACAAGTGCGTCAGGGTACTGATTGTTGGAGCGAGGTACATAAGTAAAACGGACAGAGGAAAACTTAGTGAGGATCCTCTGGATGATTGTTTGGTAGGATGCGAGTGAGGGCTTGCGTATAGCATACTCACCAGTTACCTACTTGATAACTAATTTAGAGTCCCCACAAATGTAGAGCTGTGAAATGTTCTTATCTAGGGCTGCGAGGAATCCGAGAATTAGTGCCTCATACTCAGCTTCATTATTAGAGTAGCAAAAAATGAGCTTAAAAGCCGTAGTAATTTGCTAAGTTGGAGATGTGAGGACAATCCTGCTCCTCCGCCTATCCTAGTGGAGGATCCATCAAAGGCGAGTTGCCATTCACTTTGACCATCTTGTATTACAGCAACTTAAAGCTCGTTGAGGGGTGGGCATCGTCAAGCGGCTCGTGCTTCTGTTCTAGGAACTATACGAGTAGATCAGCTAAAGCCTGGCTCTTGATGCCTTATGGGGCATGGCATATAATGTCCAACTCTGAGATAGCAAGCAACCAATGTGATGCTTTGCCAAAAATGATGGGCTTAAAAAGGAGATGTCGATACGGGTCGCACCGTGTGATCAAATGAACTGGATAGGCTATGAAATAATGTTTGAATTTATGTGCTGCAAAAATGAGCACAAGGCAGTGGCACTCAATGGCTGAGTATCGAGCCTCGGCATCACGGACAAGGTGACTGAGATAATAGATTGGGCGTTCTTGCCTTACAACCACTTGCACAAGGAGTGCACCAATGGACTTGTCAATTGAGGTGAGGTAGAATAGCAAAGGTTGTTCTTTGATTGGTGGATACATTATGGTTGATGAGCTAAGAATGGACTTGATCCTTTCGAAGGCTACTTGGTGATCCATTGTCCAGATAAACTTAGCATTGCCTTTGATTAGTGAGCTAAAGGGGTGAGAAACCTCTACGAGTGCTGGGATAAACCTGTGTAGATATAAAACTTGGCCCAAAAAACTCTTAAGCTGGTTAAAAGAACATAGGCGGGTCATGTTTGTGATTGCGCGAGCCTTGGTGGGGTCAAGGTCGATTCCTTGGTGATGCACTAAGAAACCCAAAAAATTACCTTTACTTACCCCAAATGCACATTTTAGGGGGTTCATGCACAGGCTGTACGTGCGGCATCTTTCAAATACTTGGCATAGGTCCTGCTTGTGGTTAACTTGCTACTTGGACTTCACCACTAAGTCATCGACATAACCCTCTACAGTGCAATGTAACATATTATGAAAGATAGCAGTCATAGCCCTCTGATAAGTTGCACCAGCATTTTTCAGTCCGACGGGCATGACGGTGTAGTGGAAATTGCCAAGCAACGTTCGAAATGCGGTTTTGTGGGCATCTTCATCGGCCATCCGTATCTGGTTGTACCCACTATAACCATCCATAAAGGAGAAGAGGGAGTGTCCTGCAGTTGCATTGACCAAGGTGTCGATGATTGGCAGAGGAAAATCATCCTTTGGGCATGCCTTGTTAAGGTCGCAAAAATCTACACATATACGCATTTGCCCATTCTTCTTCTTCACAGAAATGATGTTTGCTAGCCAAGTGGGGTGCAGGATTGGTTTGATGAAACTTGCAAGGAGTAAATTTTCAACCTCTATTTTGATCTGAAGCTTGAGCTTTGGACGGTAGACCCGAGGTGCTTGTTTGACAAGACACAATCCTGGCATGATGTTGAGATGATGTGTTATAAGTTGTGGGTCTATCCTTGGTATCTCACCGTACGTCTAAGCAAAGATGTCTGAAAATTCCTTCAAAAGACAGATGAGGCTGTCGTGCAGTAACTAATCCAGTTGTGAGGAGATGAAAGTCATCTGCGGCTGCTGTCCTGTGAGGGCAATGTTAATCAAATGACCCTAATCCATTTGCTTTGATGATAACAAATCATTTAAAGAGGTTTTATATTCTAATATTTCAACTGAGTTTAAATGCAAGGAAAAATGAATGCTTCCTTATAGAAGAAAAGAAATGAACTTCATGTTATCATATATGGACTCAGATGCACATTCTTGAAACATCAAAAGGCTGCAAATGTTCTACAAGAATTCATGATCAACTAAAGGCATCAAGAAAAAGGGTAGATAGGAGGGTGAGATATAGGTAACCTTGTCAAAGTAATAGATGAATTTAATTGAAGCTCAAGAACACTAAAATCATATAAGTTGCACTCATTCAAATTTAATGTATCAAGGCATGATTTTGACAAAGCACAAAAAGGCTCAAAGCTGTCGGATCAAAGAGTTCTTGTTGACTGATTTGATGCATATATCGACCAGTATCTAGACAGTAGCAAAACTTCAAGTGGAAGCTTGTTTATGTCGACGCCTACTAAGCTCATGTCAATCGGTAACTAGGCAGTAGCAAAATCTCAAAAAGAAGGTTATTTGCGTCGACTGATTTTTAGCATACATCAACTAATTCATGCAGAAGATGTCAACCGGTTTGTAGCATACATCAACTAGTTTATGAAGAAAATATCAACTGGTTTGTAGCATACATCAATCGGTTCATGCAAAGAAGTCAACCGGTTTATCCACATATCAACCGGTTTGGTCGCAGCTCTGTAGATTCAAATCTCAAATGGCTAAAAATTCATTTAATGCTCCCAACCACCTGCAACAGCTCTACTGAACTCGAAATCTCTACAAATATAGAGGCTTGGTCTGGAGATAAATGACGCACCTTGAGAGAGCATTCAAGTCTATCATTCCAGTGCATTCAAGAGTATTTCAATAGCCCAAAAATTCTCATATGAGCTTTCACTTCTCATTACTTCTCTCTTATCAGTTTAAGAACTTGAGCTTCATTTATTTCATCTACTTACTCTAGAGTGAGATTGATTCATGTAATATATCCTAGAGAGGGAGAGAAACATTATCGTAACTTTCATTCATATTTCTACAATCTTGTAAGGGTTGGTGTGATCCAAAAGAAGCCTAGGAGAAGGGTATTCTCCTAGCAAAGAAGAGAAGCTAAGGCTTGCTTCATTTAAAGGTTTGCCCTCCACCATTAAGGAGAAGCCATTGTAGATTAGGAAGTCTCCAGAGGGATCTTGAGCTAAGGAGTAGGAGTTTTCAAACCTCGCTAAAATCGACGAGTCACTATTTGTAATCTCTTATCTCTATCTCCTTTATATTTGGTTCTATAAATTGGTTAACTTTCTCTATTGATTATTGCTTAATTGATAACTAGAAAACATTTTTATAATTTGTGAAAATTGGCCATTGACTCTATTCGACCCCCCTCTAGAGTCAATTAGTGGTTAACAATTGGTATCAGAGCCTAATCTTTAGAAAAAATTTAGTTATCTTAGAGAATGATCATGGCTAATACAATGTTTCATCAAGAAGGTCAATCTAACAATAGACCTCCTTGGTTTGATGGAAGTGACTACAACTATTGGAAAATCAAAATGAGAGCATTCCTAAGAGGCATAGATATAGATGTTTGGAAAGCCACCGAACAAGGAGATCGTGTTCCAACCAAAATAGTAAATGGTGAAAATGTTCCAACAACCGATATTGAATGGACCCTCAATAACCGAAGGCTTGTGCAATGCAACGTCACGGCTATCACTAATCTCTATTGTGCTTTAAGCAAAGACGAATTCAATAGAATTTTGGATTGTGAAATGGCCAAAGAAATTTGGGATAAACTTGAAATTACCTATGTAGGTACTAGTCATGTTAAGGAATCCAAAATGAATATGCTTATCCATAAATATGAACTCTTTACCATGAAAAACAAAGAAACTATTAGTGAAATGTACTCTCGTTTTACTAACATTGTGAATCCTTTGAAGGCTCTTGGAAGGTCATATACATCATCCGACAATGTGAGAAAAATTCTTAGGTCTTTGCCTAAAAATTAGGAAGCCAAGAAGACCGCCATCCAAGAGGCCAAAGATCTCAACACACTCCCCATAGATGAACTCATTGGTTCATTGATGACATATAAGATAGAAATGAATGATAGAGATGAAGAAAAAGAAACTCAAAAGAAAGACATAGCTCTTCAAGCTACTACCAAAGAAGTCACAATTGACAAGGCTCCTAATGATGAAGAAGAAGAAGAAGAAATTGCTCTCATTACCAAAACCGTGAGAAGAGTCCTTCAAATGAAGAAGTACCAAAAGAGCAACAACTTCAAAAGAAGTGGTTCATCAAGTGAGCAAGGAAAAAGAGAAGCACCTACTTGTTTTCATTGTGGAAAACCAGGACATTTCAAATCCGATTGTTATGCTTAGAAAAATGAAAAGGAAAGGAAAAAGAAAGGTAAAGCCATGCGAGCTACATAGGAGGATGATAATTCAAATGGATCCGAAAGTGACGATGAACTCAATGAATTGGTTAATCTTTATCTCATGGCCGACGAAGATGAGGTAAACTCTAATCATGACTCATTTGATTTGGAAACTACTTATGATGAATTGGTTGATGCACATAACTACATGCTAGATGCTTTTAAAGAATTGCATGATGAATTAGGCAAAATGGTTCAAAAATGTGCTAGTCTTAAAAGAGAAAAGTATATCATCTCTTAAAACCTTGAAAAATCTCAACTTGAAAATGAAGCTTTGAAAAAGGAAAAAGAATTAGCTAAAGCCATTATTGAGGATCAAATTGAGACTTTAGCCAAATTCACAAAAGGTAGAAAGAATTTGGGCCTTATACTTGGAAAGCAAAGAAATGTTTATGCTAAGGATGGGCTTGGATTTGATCCTCACAACAAAGATTCTTCTTTATTGAAAAAGAGAAAACCTTTGAACAATGATTTTGTTAAAAATTCCTCTTTTAGTCCAAAATGCAATTATTATAAAAAGCTAGGACATAAGATTAATCATTGTCCTATTAGGCCATGTATGGCAAAAGAAATTTGGGTTATTAAAGGGACTTATATGCCTCTTCCCAACTCTCATGAATCTAAGAAATTGTGGGTACCAAAAGAAGATTACTTAAATTCCTTTTGTAGGTTTGCTTGAAGTCTTCATATTCATCCAAGGATAAATGGTTCCTTGATAGTGGATGCTCAAGACATATGACAGGAGATTAATCAAATTTCTCTCTATCAAGTCTCACAAAGGAGGAAGTGTTACATTTGGAGATAATTCAAAAGGCAAGGTCATCGGCATTGGAACTATTGGTATATCCTCTTCCTTATCTATTGACGATGTCTTACCTGTTAAAGGCTTAAAATATAACTTGTTTAGCATTAACCAACTATGTGATAAAGGATATGATGCGTTGTTTAAATCGGATAAATGCATTGTCAAAAAGGATAATAATGAAGTATTTCATGCTTTTTAGAAATGGTAATGTGTATACTTTGCTTTTATGTGAATTATATGATCAAGATGTTAAGTACTTTGTATCTTCAAATGAAAATAGTTGGTTATGGTATAGAAGGTTGGGTCATGCTAGCATGGATTTGATTTCAAAATTATCTAAAAATGAATTAGTCAAAGGCCTCCCAAAGACTAATTTTTCAAAAGATAAAACTTGTAGCGTATGCCAAATAGGCAAGCAAATCAAATCGTCATTTAAAAGGAAAAAGGACATAACGACTACAAGACCACTTGAATTAATTCATATGGACTTATTTGGTCCAGAGAGAATTGCTAGTCTTGGTGGAAAACTCTATGCATTTGTCATTGTTGATGATTACTCTAGATTCACTTGGGTGTTTTTCCTTACCCACAAAAATGAGGCTCGTACAATATTTACTAAATTTTGTAAAAGAGTTGAGAACAAAAAAGAGTGTAAGATTAAAACCATTAGAATTGATAGAGGAAGAGATTTTGAAAACCAAGATGTTGAAAGATTTTATGATGATAATGGATACAATCATAATCTTTCGGCTCCTAGAACTCCTCAACAAAATGGAGTTGTTGAAAGGAAGAATAGGTCCCTCCAAGAAATGGCTAGGACTATATTGAATGAACATAAATCTCCTAGGACTCTATGAGCCGAAGCCGTTAGTTCCTCATGCTATGTCATAAATCGAGTCATTATTAGAAAACTTCTCAACAAAACTCCTTATGAACTTTGGAACAATAGAAAGCCCAACATTGGTTATTTTAGGGTTTTCGGGTGTAAATGCTTTATATTAATTGATAAAGATAACCTAGGGAAATTTGAACCTAAATCAGATGAAGGAATTTTCCTAGGGTATTCATCTCGTAGCAAAGCATTTAGAGTGTTCAACAAAAGAACACTTGTAGTTGTTGAATCCATACATGTTGTATTTGATAAATCACCATTACCCCCTCTTAGATGCTCTTTGGATGATAATGAGGATGTGATTGAGATTGAAAAGGACCTTAAAAATCTTGATTTAAATGATTCATCTCTCGAAGATCTCTCCAAAGATGATCCAAAAGAAAGCCACTTTCATAAGGATATACTTCCTAAGACTTGGAAGCAAGTGCCTCATCATCCAATCAATCAAATTATTGGCGATCCATCCAAAGGAGTAAGCACTAGATCTTAAATGAGCAATATTTGCAATTATGTCACCTTTGTTTCATAACTTGAATCAAAAAATATTCATGAAGCTAAAAATAATGAGTCTTGGCTCTTGGCAATGCAAGAAGAACTCAAACAATTTGAAAGAAATGAAGTTTGGCAATTGGTTCCAAGACCTAAAAATAAGACCATCATTGGCACAAAGTGTATATTTAGAAATAAAAAGGATGAATCGGGAATTATTGTGAGAAACAAGGCAAGACTTGTTACTCAAGGTTATAATCAAGAAGAAGGAATTGATTATGAGGAAACCTTTGCTCCCGTAGCTAGACTTGAAGCTATAAGAATGCTTCTTGCATTTGTATTCCATAAGAACTTTAAATTATTTCAAATGGATGTAAAAAGTACTTTCTTAAATGGCTTCATTGATGAAGAAGTGTTCGTAGAACAACCACCGGGCTTTGAAAGTTATGATTGTCCTAATCATGTTTACAAAATGTCAAAAGCATTGTATGGTTTGAAACAAGCTCCAAGAGTTTGGTATAAAAGACTAAGTGGATTTTTACTTGAACATGGTTTTTCTAGAGGGAAATTTGATAATACCCTTTTTACTAAAACTATTGATAGCAACTTATTGATTATTCAAATTTATGTTGATGATATTATCTTTGGATCAACCAATAAAATGCTATATGAAAAGTTTGCTTCTTACATGCAAAATGAGTTTGAAATGAGCATGATGGGTGAACTCACTTCCTTCTTAGGGTTGCAAATTAAACAAGCACTTGATGGCATTTTTATTTGCCAATCAAATTATGTTAACTATTTGCTAAAGAAATTTGGCTTGGAGGAAGTCAAACATGCCAATACTCCTATGAGCTCATCTTTGAAACTTGATAAAGATGAAAAGGGGGTTAATGTAGATATTAAAAAGTATAGAGGAATGATTGGTAGCCTTTTGTATCTAACCGTAAGTAGACCGGATATCATGTTTAGTGTTTGTTTATGTGCTCAGTTTCAATCTTGTCCTAAGGAATCTCACTTAAGTGCCGTTAAACGGATTTTTCGTTACTTCAGCAATACCATAACTTTAGGTCTTTGGTATCCTAGGCATACCTCATTTGAACTTGTTGAATTCTCGGATGCTAATTTTAGCGGGTGCAAAGTTGATAGAAAAAGCCCTAGTGGGACATGTCATTTTCTTGGACAATCCCTAATGTCTTGGGCATGCAAGAAACAAAATTCTGTGGCTCTATCGACGACCGAAGCCGAATATATAGCAGCCGGGAATTGTTGTGCACAAACTCTTTATATTAAGCAACAACTTGAAGATTTCGGACTCCACTATGATCATATCCCTATTATATGCAATAACACAAGCCCAATATGCATGTCTAAAAATCCCATTCAACATTCAAGAACAAAGCATATTGAAATTAGATATCACTTTCTAAGGGATTATGTGTCAAAAGGCGATATCATGCTCACATACATAGGCACCGAGAAGCAATTAGCAGAAATATTCACTAAACCTATTCAAGATGATCAGTTCTGTTCTCTTAAAAGGAATATAGGAATGGCTTGTGCTAATGAAGTGGTCCAAACTTAAAAGCAGACTTGGTTTAGCATCTTAGATCTAACCAGCTGACATTTTTACACCTTACATCAACGGATTTAAGTGAACCGGTTGACACCTGGAATGCTTACATCAACCAGTTCCTGTGACGTCTCAATTTTACTCCTATGTTATTACTTGAACCGTGACACTTCCTTTTACTTTTCACATTTCACTTTTCACAGTTCTGTTCTCTCACTCGCCCCTTTCTCACTTCAAGGCAATTTAGGGTTCTTCAAGACTCCCCTTTCCTGCGTTATTCGAAGTAAGTAACTCCCAATCCTCTAGTTCATGATTCAATTTACATCATAAATTTTGTGCTTATCCTATGTCAGGTAGTTCTAATATTTTGCTTGATAAATCTGAATCCAGGGTTCAATGCTTAATCTTGTGTTCTCTATTATTTTTCATAAATTCAAATCTTCATTGTTGATATCCATTAATGATTGGGTTTCATAATTATTTACATTATGCTCAATTCATGTTATATATACATGGGTACTGAAGTTCATAGCCCTCTCCGTAGCGATTCTTCAAAATTCTGATGTGTTAATTGGGGGCTTCTTTGATTTAACTTAAATCATTCTTGTTTATCTTGATCTTAACCCTCTCATATCTACCATATCTTATACATCCAACCCAACTTCAATCTTCAATGGGTCCTAGAAGAAACCCTCCTCATTCTACCCAAACCCGAGAGAAGAGATCCAAGGGCTCTCATGATCATGAAGCCAGCGCTTCAATCCCACCTCCTCATCTCTTAACTAATGTCCCTTGCAACCTTAGGCTCTTCCAATCTCCTTAATATAAGGAGATGTTTGAAACCAAATTTTGTTCAAAAGAGAGTTGCTTATGGGAAAACTCTTTCAAGTGTGGATTGTATTGCTAACAACCTCAATACCTATGATATTTTCAAAGCTGTAGGCTTAGCTAATTTCGTCTCAATGGAAGTTCCATTTTATCCAAATTTAGTACGCCTATTCTATACTCATCTCAAGAAAATTGATGGAATCAACAGCCTTCACTCATATGTCCTGGGTGTTGAAATTTCTCTCCGCAAAAGTGATTTGAGAACTTTACTAAATCTTCCCGAGGGTGGTCTCCGACACTATGAAACACATTCTTGGTATGAAGGTGATGATTTTGATCCTCTTATGGTTGTTCGTGATATCAATCATGATAAAACTACCGATGACATTGATATCATTAAATCCAGTGACCTCACCGTTGAAGCCCGATTAATCTATCGAGTCATTGTCCATTCCATCATTCCCAGGTCCGGCGGTTATTCCGATGTTTCCTTCATGGAAGCTCTTTTGACTTGGCACATGCTTAAGGAACGCAAAATTGATATGGCTCACTTAATATACCATCACATGATGGATTGTGTCAACCGCCAGAAAACCCATCTATTCTATGCAATACCTCTCACTAAAATCTTCCGGGCAAAAGGGGTTATGATTGCTGGACATCCTCGGATGAAGCTTCTATCTCAACATCATTTTGACAAATCAGCTCTTCTTCGTATGAGATTAAAAAGAGATGATGATAGAAATTGGTATGATCCCAAAATTGAAGGTGATGCACAAAATGCAAGCAAATTTGAAGAATCGGATGAGGAAGAAATAGGGCGCAACTAAAGTAATAATGAAATCACTCCAGCCAATACGGAAACTGAGCTTCCTCTTGACACTTTGTAGGCTGGTTCATCTGCAAAACCATCTATTCGTGAGCTAATTCTTCAGTAACTGGCTATCTCTCATCAAACTCAAGAGGAGGTGATGATGCTTAGGGAAGAACTAAGAAGTATGAAGGAAAACCTCCAAGAATTGTGCACAAATTTCAATCCTCCTCCTCACTAGGTCTTTTCCCCTCCCCTCTTTTTGATGTGACAAAGGGGGAGAAAATGATGTGATCTAAGCTTAGATTTCTTTTAAAAGTAGTCATTTGAACTTAGTTAATCCTTGGATATTTTGGCAGGACTTAGATTTCTTTTAAAAGTAGTCATTTGAACTTAGTTATCCTTGGATGTTTTGGTAGTTCATTAATTTTTTGCTGTTATTTAGTTTAAATTCAAACATGGATATTTTGCTATTATTTGGTTTAATTGACCTATGCATTTGAACTTAATTGATCTATGGACATTTTGCAGTACATTTGAAATGTTATATGCTAGTTACAAAAAGTCATTTATATACTTCATGAAAATTATGATATAAAATGACTATGTTACTTATATTTACTTGAAGCATGTAAACACGGGGAGATAACTTCTCCAAATTCATGCATGGATTACACTAGTAAACATTCACTGTCATGCTCTTAAAATGTTTTTTTTCTCCTTCAAAGCATGATCATTATATCTAACTATGTGCAAATGGTCAGGGGGAGATAACATCTCCAAAATTAAATATTTACTTAGAAAATATATTCTGCCATAACTGCCTAAATTTTTATTCCTTCAAGTATGCTAATCATATATACTATGTGCAAATTGACAGGGGGAGTATTTTTCAAATACAACCCTACATAATTTCAAGATCACATGATTGATTTGTCATCATCAAATGACCCTAATCCATTTGCTTTGATGATAACAAATCATTTAAAGAGGTTTTATATTATAATGTTTCAACTGAGTTTAAATGCAAGGAAAAATGAATGTTTCCTTATAGAAGAAAAGAAATGAACTTCGTGTCATCATATGGACTCAGATGCACATTCTTAAAACATCAAAAAGCTGTAAATGTTTTACAAGAATTCATGATTAACTAAAGGCATTAAGAAGAAGGGTAGATAGGAGGGTGAGATATAGGTAACCTTGTCAAAATAATAGATGAATTTAATTGAAGCTCAAGAACACTAAAATCATACAAGTTGCACTCATTCAAATTCAATGTATCAAGGCATGATTTTGACAAAGCACAAAAAGGCTCAAAGTTGTAGGATCAAAGAGTTTACGTTGACTGATTTGATGCATATGTCGACCGGTATCTAGACAGTAGCAAAACTTCAAGTGGAAGCTTGTTTATGTCGACGCCTACTAAGCTCATGTCAACTAGTATCTATGCAGTAGCAAAATCTCAAAAAGAAGGTTAGTTGCGTCGAATGATTTGTAGCATACATCAACTAGTTCATGTAGAAGATGTCAACTAGTTTGTAGCATACATCAATTGGTTTATAAAGAAGATGTCAACCGGTTTGCAGCATACATCAACTGGTTCATGCAAAGAGGTCATCCGATTTATCCACATGTCAACCGGTTTGGTTGCAGCTCTGTAGATTCAAATCTCAAACTGCTAAAAATGTATTTAATGCTCCCAACCACCTACAATAGCTCTATGGAACTCGTAATCTCTACAAATACAGAGGGTTGGTCTGGAGATAAACGACATACCTTGAAAAAGCATTCAAGTCTGTCATTCCAGTGCATTCACGAGTATTCAAAGAGCCCAAAAATTCTCATATGAACTTTCACTTCCCATTACTTCTCTTTTATCAGTTTAAGAACTTGAGCTTCATTTATTTCATCTACTTACTCTAGAGTGAGATTGATTCATGTAATATATCCTAGGGAGAAAGAGAAACATTGTTGTAACTTTCATTCATATTTCTACAATCATGTAAGGGTTGGTGTGACCTAAAAGAAGCCTAAGAGAAGGGTGTTCTCTTAACAAAGAAGAGAAGCAAAGGCTTGTTTCATTTAAAGGTTTGCTCTCCACCATTAAGGAGAAGCCATAGTAGATTGGGAAGTCTCAAGAGGGATCTTGAGCAGAGGAGTAGGAGTTTTCGAACCTCGCTAAAATCGCCGAGTCACTCTTTGCAATCTCTTAGCTTTATCTCCTTTATATTTGGTTCTATAAATTGATTAACTGTCTCGAATGATTATTGCTTGATTGATTATTAGAAAACATTTTTATAATTTGCGAAAATTGGCCATTGACTCTATTCACCCCCCTCTAGAGTCAATTAGTGGTTAATAAGCAAGATTGGCCTCCTCAAGGTCTGAAGTATTGGGCCACTCCACTTCTACGGGTGTGGGCTCAACAACTGGGCTGGTAGAATCTGAGCCCGTAAACCATCATAAACGGTAGACATATCGCCCGTTTGGCAGCTGGACTCGTTTTCACTCGCGAGGGGCTGTGGCTTTTGTACTACGGCGATGTACATTTGGCTATAGGGGGTAGAAGATTCCTTGATGTACCTCTTCCCATTTGGGCAGTGGGGTGTGAATAATGTTGACCTCGCCTTCCTCCTCTTCTTTTTCCAGTTCATCAAAAAAGAGTGTTTCAGTAAAGTGGGCTTCATGCTTGGCGAAGGGCTTATCTGAGTAGAGGACTGTGATGACTTTGTTGCCCAAAACTCCTTTGAAGCACTGATGATAGGTTGAAGCTACTATGCCAAAACGGTGCATCCATGCCCACCCGAGGTGGACATGGTAAGAGCTGTCAGCCTTGATCATGTGAAACTTTGTGGGAGCCCAGAACTTGTTAACTGCCAGATCAACATTCATATATTCGAGGGTTTGGTGGGACTCGTTGCTGAACCCATATACTTCTATGGCTTCCTTGATAAGGCGGTCATAAGGCAGACCGACCTTCTAGAAAGTTGTCCAAGGCATGACATTAATAAAAGATCCATTGTCTAGGAAAGCACATCGTTGAGATATGCGGTGACGTAGAGAGGACGGTTCTGAAGGGTAGATACTCATTTATTTGATTCGGAAAAGGAAATGGTTAACAGGGCTTGCCGGGAGGTGGGCTAGCTTAATGAAGCTGCTACACAGCATTAGTTCTCACATTGCTCTGATTGAATCTTTGAGTGCGAGGGATTGGTTTCTACTATCTCATCGTAGTAAGTGATTATAGCCATATCGTAATGGCAAGGATAAGGATTGCATCGCACATCCTTTGCCTTGTATGCAGATGTCAACCAGATCTCTCTCGTTATTACCCTCAAAGCATTCCTTGGCAAGGGCTTGGAACCAGGAGATGAACTAGAGGGGCTCTTCATGAGGCTCTTGTGTTTCTTTAGTGAGGGAGAAGGTGGTGACTTGCTTGATGGCTTGGCTAAACTTGGCATGGAACTTGTGAGAGAGCTACTACCTCGTGGTGATCGAATCTGGTTTAAGGCTTCGGAATCACCTGTAAGCGAGCCCTATCTGGGACTTTGAAAATTCTCTAAGGCGTAGGACCTCGTCATGGCTATGCTGGCCTAGGGACTCTACAAATCACTACAAATGCTCATCAGCATCCCCCTTTATGCCATCATACTTGGGGGACTTTGGGATGATGTACCCTTGTGGGTACAAAATTTGAGCGAGACTTTTTAGGTACGGTGGCTCGGTGCGTAGAACCAATGCGCATGCAGCGGAAGGGGCATGCTTCATAAAAAATTCCCGTAACATGGATTCAGTGATATGCTTTGAAGAAGGGTTGACTGGAGGTGCAACTTGCACTAGGGTAGGCTTTGGTGTTGCCTGATCTTGTGTCGGTAGGTACCACAGTGATGGTACATGTGTGGATGAGCTGGCTGGTTGGTCTTATTTAGGTAGGGTTACTTTGGCTGGAGAGGTGGTTCTGGCCCGTGCATATTCCATTATCATGGCCTCCAGTTTTTCCAAACGGTCATTGAGATGGCGGTTGGACCGCAATAGTTCCTCATGTGAGGAAGGGGCTGCTTAGCTCTCTGGTAGTGTGATATGGGGTCCACCGGCATTCGAGGCACGTGATGGCGCTTGAGACTGGATGGGAGCGTCACTGCCTCCTCCCACCGAGGGTTCTGAATGGTGAGTCTGTCTGATCTGTGATTGTATTTATTTGTATTGATATCCCCAGCGGAGTCGCCAAAATGTATGGGTTCTTTTTTATCAAGAAAGTAAACAAGTGTATAATGGTGATATCAAAGGTACAACTATGAAGGAAATAGAGAAGATGCTTAGTACAGGAGGAGGAGAAGAAGACCAATCGTCAAGACTGAGATGGTGGTAGGGCAAGTATACAGTTTCTTATGATAGCTGCCTTTTTCTAGTTCTTTATTCGTTCATAGGATAGTGCTATTTCTAGGCCCATATTCCATTGGTCATTAACCAATGGTCTCTTTCATGCTTGGTTTCTTGTATATATGGCTACCAGTTAGGATCACATGGGTAGTCCTGATAGTCTAGGAGTCTGAGGAGTCCAATCCCCTCATCAAGCCTTGCACTATGCTGCCATGTTGCTTCTCCCCCAATTGGGGCATTAAATATTACTTGGCCGCTAGTTGGTTGAGCCTGACACAGTATTAAATGTGATTTTAAGGTTTACTGTCATAATGTGTGTAATCCTATCATCTTGTTAATTGGGCCTTGCTAAAAGTGAAGGCACTTCTTGACTTCTCATCCATCAATCCAAGATCGTCCTAAGTTTCCCAAGTTTAGATCCCTTACAGCTACGAAGGCCCTACCTTCATTTCGTGCTATACATAGACCTGTGGCATTCTGATGACAAGCTATATGGGGCTCCAATCTTTCGATGTGTTACGGGGCTGATGTGATACCAAGGCTTGGGGTGCTCAAGGGTTGGTCCCTTGAGGCTTGGTAGGCCTGGTGTGATATCAGGGCTTAGGGTGCTCAAGGGTTGGTCCCTCGAGGCTTGGTAGCCCCCGAGGCTTGGTCCCTCGAGGCATGGTAGCCCCCGAGGGTTGGTCCCTCGAGGCTTGTTGTGCTTGGTGTGATACCAGGGCTTGGGGTGTGCAATACCACTTGACTCCGAGACATGGGTTATTCAAGCCCAAGCCTAAACCCGAGGGAATATCAAACAATTAAAGTATTTAAACGAACACAGAATACAAAATGAAATAAGAATAAAGAATAAAGCTAAAAGAATACTTAATAATAAATCCTAATTAATTAACACAATAATAAAATCCTCTGATACCAGTAATTAATTAAAATTATAACTTAGAAATCCATTATGTGGACCCCTAATCCAAAATCCAAGTAAAATAAAATAATATCTGACTAAAACAATAATCAAGAAATCCTACGTTAAGATGAAGGAGTGAATAGATCGTCTTTACTCAACACGAACAATCCTTAAACCTGGAACTAACGAACACCTGAAAAATAATCGTGGGTTAAGCCCACAAACAAGTTCTAATCTACTACATCCCAAACAGAGACTCAGAACTCATATACATCCTAGTCAATCCAACAATAACTACATAGTCTGTATATATATAGATACACACTAAAGGAACCTCACTAGACTATAGGGTTGTCTCAGCCTAAATAGTAGGCAACATGCAAAACGCACATATTATGGACATGAGTATCTAGACCTACCAGGGTACACTACTACATTATATCTACCTACACATCCCTGACAATATACGCACCCTAACCGTGATCCTGAGACTCAAGCTCATACCATGGCATATAACTATATATATAATCCGTCCTATCCAAATATAAAATAAATATCCGGTATGTCATCCAACTGATTCAGTTGACCTGACATGAAAATATATACGATTTAACATTTTAGTTAATCCATTCCGTTATACATGAATAGGTAGGACTTAACGTTTTTAGTTAATCCGTCTTTAATATGCCACCATCCTATACTGGTGCATATAATGCATACAATCTATAAATGAAACTACAGTTATGATATCACATCAAATAAATCTATACATAGCATGATATAAGTCATACAGATATTCCTTTGCATTTAATTTAGAAAAATATAATAATTCTAAGTAGCATGCATTGAATTTATCTCATAAAAATTAACATGCATCTTAAATAATTGTACTCCTCTACAATCTGATCAAATTTATTTAAAACCAGATAATTGATTAAAATAATTTAAGCCAAGCATATTTAATTAGTTTAACCTTTTAAATTAATTAAATTTCATACTTAACATGTGTACTTAAATCATGTTTTTAAAATCCTCCATAATTTAATTTAACAATTTAAAAATCATTAAAACAGATTAAACAATATATATACACACACAGTATAGACAACCCATTACATAAATTATATATACTGTAATTTCAGAGTTTATCGTGCAAATAGGTTTAATTAATTACATGAAATATTCTGAAATTAATCTAGGTCTATACAAAATATGAATCAAAGGGGAAGAGAAGAAAAGAACTTCCCCTTAAGGATTTTGATAAAAATCCTAACCTCATTCTTCCTCTTTTCCTTCTTTTTCTTCCTTTTTTCTCTCTCTAAACTCTCTGCCTTTTTCCTTTAAAATATATTACGTGATTTAATTTCTATCTCCCTTTTAATAACATATATTTATATATTTATAAGCTATATAAAATAACCTAATTCTTTTCCCAATCCAAGTGAACTTAATAAAAGAAAATAATAAAATTAAAATATTAGAAAGGTAACTAAAAATATATTACATATATAATCTATGTATATCCTTATTACACAAATATACAAAATATATACATCAGATTATTAATACTAAGTTACAATAATATTAATTAATTAATTACTTTCCTTTTTATTTATATATCTATATATATAAAACTATCCATGGGTAACTAAAAATATGTTACATACATAATTTATGTATATCCTTATTACACAAATATAAAAATATATACACCAGACTATTAATACTAAATTACAATAATATTAATTAATAAATTACTTTCCTTATATATATATATCTATACAAATATAAAACTATCTATATGTAATTATCCTTACCCATTAAACATCATATCTAAGTAGTCCATGTGATCCAATTGGTTGGTCCATTACTACTAACCATATCCATAAAATAAAATAAATTAAAATAAATATTTAATTATTCAATCTACAATTAATTACAAATAAACAAAACACATCAATTAAATCAACTAATTCAAATAACATTGAAGCACATACCTTCAATTAATTAATTAAGTCGAATAAAACATTTAAGCAAATAAAACATTTAATTAACAAACTCAATTAAACACATAATCAAATAGCCAAATGATAAAGCAAATAAATAAAATGCAATTAAAACATTAAAAATAATACCGAGACTATCATTTTAAAATTAGGGGTATTACATTCTTCCCCCATAACAAAAGGAATTCTATCATCGAAATTCACCCTTACCTTCTTCCATTATTTCTGAAAATGTGGAGCGAATGACATCCTCCCGTTCCCAAGTAGATTCAGCCTCATTATGATGGCTCCACTAGACACGAACCAAAGGTATAACCTTATTGCAAAGAATTTATTCCCTACGGTTTACAATACGACACGGTGATTCCACATATGTTGCATCCGGTTGCAATTTAATCTCACCAACATCAATATGTTGATAACAATCCTTATCTCGCAAAAAATTCGGTAACATGGAAATATGAAACACATTATGGACAAGATTTAAGTTTTTTAGATATGCTAAATGATAAGCTATCAGTCCATTCAAACCTGTAATGACCCGGTCATTTTCCTTCTTTTCCTTTTTCCTGAAATTTTACAGATGAATTTTTTTCCGTTTAGTTTTCTTTTTCGAGTTCTGTTTCTTGTCATTTAGTGTCGTCTCGAGTGCTTGGAAATGGTTTCCGAGACTCTTTCATTCGGATTGACAACTTCCTTTGAGGACCAAGTCATTTCCGCATTTTTCGTTTTTCGACACTATTCACTTTTCGTCCTTTTCCATGTTTCATCTTTTTCCTTATTTCGTCTTTTCCCCGTTTATCACTTTATTGGCATAACCTCACTTTTCATACTCGGACTTGGTTTTTGACTTCACATATCTTCATTCTAAGTAGTTTCCACGAAATACATATATTTACTTTTGTAAGAAAGTACTCTAGTTGCTCCTAGTGTCCATAGGGGCATGGATGCACAGTTCTTCAGAATCTTCTTCTTTGCTTGGGGTGTTTTTCGTAAATATCTTTTGAAAATATTTTATTTCAAGGATTTTTAAGAAAATATTTTTGGAATATATTTTCATTCTGGGTCATTAGTGCAGTTTTCACTTTTTGGAGGGGCCATTGTGCAATTAATGAAAGTTATTGCAAAATACCTCATCTGGAGCCTGGATCCTCATACGGGATTCATTTTCATATTTTGTCGAGTTGTGTACTCTTAGAATTTCCTTCTGGTCGTTTTTCTCCAGTTTTAGGTTTTCTGGTTCCGGTTGCCGCCTAACTTGTTCGGGGCATATCTCTCTGCACGGGACTCAGTTTTTGACGTCATTTCTTCCGTTGTTCATGCTTTCTCATTTTGAATCTTTTTTGTTAACGGAGTTTTGCTGTTTGAGTGTGTTTGCTCAAATTTCACTTTTCTGGACCCAGTAGGGCCCTTTCAGGACACTTTTAGGGTTTTTCTATAAATAGAGCAACTTAAGAAGAAAAATCAAATTTTTCTCTTCTTCTTCCTCTCTTGGCCAGTAACCATGGAAGACCATGGGGCTGCCACCTTCTTTCTCCTCCTTTGAACCACTCTTCCTTGGTGAAAAGTCTTCGGCCTTAACATTTATCGTAGGCCTCGACGTGCTATAGCTTTCCCCTTATTAGAAACCATTTTTTGCCAAATTTTGAGTTCGGGATTAAAGTCAAGTTAGGATTTTGATGGGGCTTCCTTGGGATTCTTGTTCATCGTGTTGTCCCCGATAAAACCCCAAAGTATTGTCGAATTTGGAGCACTTTCCTTTTGGTGGGGATTTGAGATTTTCATCTCAAATTGAGGTAGGGGGTGTCTTAGGTTTATATTAATGTTGTATTAATGATTTTAGAAGTTTATACAACTTGTATGCATGCTTTGGTTTAAGTTCTAGAATTTAATTTAATTAATTTCTATAGTTAAGATTTAATTCTCATGATGACGTATAACTTAGAATTAAATTGTGGCATGCTAAAAAATTAAGCTTTGATATGGTTGTTCACATATATTAAATTGGGATAATTTGAATGAGAATTGCAACTTTTAATTAATATTTTTCTTTGGTGAAAGTTTAATTTACATAGATGTAACTTGCATGAAATAAGCTTATAATGTGAGATTTCAATAGGCCTTGGCATGTTCCTTAACATATGTGAATTTGAGAGCATTTGGATGAGTTTAAAAATATAGAGATTTTAATTAAAAGAATTAATTAAAATCTATTTAATGGCTCCATTGGCCTAATTAAGTTTTTAACTTGATATTTGTGATGACTAGGACATGTATACTAGCATATATTAAATTGGGACCATTTGACGTTGTTTTAGAATTTAGGGAATTGATTATTAAGATTTAATTAAATTCCATTTTATTGTTCAAATGGCCTAATCAAGTTTTTGAAGTGATGTATGTAATGATCAAGCTATGTTGTATAACATGTGTTAATTAGGGACCATTTGGTTGAGAATTGAAACTTAGAGAGATTAATTAGTTTACTTGATTAATTTTCGTTTCTATTGCATTATTGATTTAATCATGAGTTTGACGTTGGTTGTATGTTTAAATTATAATTTTGGACTTGTATTAGATTTATGAGTATCTGTTTTCAATATTGAATGATATTGTCATAGCGTGTAACGAATCGCACATTGAAGATTCGACATTTGACATGCCATAGTAGTTGTGGACTTAGAGCATGTGTTGTATGCGATTCCAAATTTGGTTGTGCATAGTAGATAGTTGATTATCTTGTATATACATGCTGATATATATATCATAGCATAACTTGTTGACTTTGAAAACTTGGGGATGTCGTTGTTTGACTACGGCTAGGACATGGTTCTAGTACAGGGGATTGTCTCTCTACAGTCTAGTGCGCACATAGGGAGGTTTACCATGGGCTAGTAACCCTAAAGTAACCAAGGTGTCAGCCTGATCTGACTAATGTCCGAGTATTCACTTTGTTTGATTTCGCTTTTCATTTCAAATTAATAACTAAATGAAATGGTAACTTGTTGTTCCTTAGTTGATTTCCCGTTTTGAGTTTCAAAATGTTAACTTTGAGAAATCATGCTTATGTGTTGTATTGGAAGTTCCAGCGTTAGTTAAATTGCATCGATATTGTGATTTGTGTTTTGATGTTCAAATGTAACTTAGGAATGACCCTATAAATTCATTAGAACATAGACGTTAGGTGGCATGACCTACTTTGGTTGTTTTCGTGTTTTAGATTTCAAGTTGAAGACCTTGAGAATCTATATCTTGATATTTTGTATAATATGCTTCCATGATTGTTTGAGTTGCATGAATGACATGATTATGCTAGAAATGATCTAAGGTAGCCTAGGATGATTCCTTAGACTCATTGAAATATAAACGCTAGGTGACATGGCCCACTTTTGTTGTTTTCGTATCTTAGTTGCAAGTTGATAGTTTTGAGAACCTATATCTTGTTGATTTGTATAACATGTTTTGTAACGACCCGAATTTCTCAACCCGGTGCGTTAGTGATGAACCAGAAGTTGACCCGATAATGGACCCGAAATGTAGAAGCGAAAGAAGCCAAATGACCTCAAGAGATGTACGTCATCCTTAAGGCCCCAAAATGACTCTCCATGAAGCCACGGAACTCAAATGAGCCAAGCAAATGAAGCAAGAATGCCTAACCCGAAAAAAGATGAACTAAGGGCAAAATGGTCATTTCTCACTGAAAAGGGTGCCACCGTGCACACCATTGGAAGGACAATGAAAAATGAACAAAATTAGACTCAAGAATCATCTGATTCTGAGTCCGGGCAGAAAAGATATGAAATTCCAACACCCGATGCGAAAGTTATGAAGCAATGACTTAACATTTTCCAATATTTTCATAATAAACTTTGAAAACAAAAGTGCATAGAAAACGAGATACATGTCATTGGCCTCCGGCCTCATCTCATAAATGTTAAATACATTGAAAAGAGTGCACTTATGTACACTTTACATATACGAATCAACGAATACAAGTTTAAACAAATAGGGCTACAAAGAGGCATCTTATGCTAACACTTGCATAAAATAGAAACTTAGAAATTGTAAGCCATCCAAGGAGCAATGGAATCTTCAAATCCTGAGTCCTGTACCTGAAATATGCCCCAGTATCGTAGGAGTGAGTAATATAAAGCTACTCGTAGGAGATGAGCATGCATCGACCTAGCATTTTACAATTTTATCACCTTATGGTGAAACATGTTAAAGAGGCTCATGCCACCTAACGTCTATGTCAAGATGAGACCCAAGGAGCATCCTAAGCTACCTAGATCATTTATATCATAATCACATTGTTCATGCAATTTAAACAACATGGAAACATGTTATACAAAGCAACAAGATATAGATTTTCAAAGTTTTCAACTTGAAATCCAAAATACGAAAACAACAAGTGTGGGTCATGCCACCTAACGTTTATGTTCAAAATGAATCTATAAGGTCATTCCTAAACTACATTTGAACATCAAAACACAAATTATGATATCGATGCAATTTAACTAACAATGGAACTTCCAATACAACGCATGAAGCATGCTTTCACA
The DNA here is from genome assembly GCF_030987335.1 of Cornus florida. NCBI lineage: Eukaryota > Viridiplantae > Streptophyta > Magnoliopsida > Cornales > Cornaceae > Cornus > Cornus florida. The sequence goes on from NW_026775577.1 coordinate 73,728,446, forward strand.
AAGCTACATCTTAAGCTCAAAATAGGAAATCAAATAAGGAACAACAAGTTACGATATCATCTAGTTATTAACTTGAAATGAAATACGAAATCAAACAAAGTGGATACTCAGACGTCACGCCGGATCAGACTGACAACATAGTTACTTTAGGGTTACTAGCCCATGGGTAACCTCCCTATGTGCGCACTAGACTATATAGAGGGACAATCCCCCGTACTAGAACCAAGTCCTAGCCGTAGCCAAACAACGACATCCCCAAGTTTCCAAAATCAATAAATTGTGCAACAACGTATATATATCAATATGTATATACAAGATATCAACTATTTACCAAGCACAATCCAAATTTTGGAAACTTATACAATACATGCTCAAAATTCATAACTACTATGGCATGTAAGATGTCGAATACAAAGTGTGCAATTCCTTACACATAGCAACAATATATTCAATAAGGAAAAACATATTCTCATGAATATAAAAGTAACAACTATGTTATCTAATACTTAAAAGTAATCAAGTGAACATACATCAAATCCAAATCCATGATTTAAATATAGAAACAACTTCCAAAATGCAATTAAATCCATGGAGTAATAAAGTAGAATTTAATTAAACATAAATAGTTAAATTCTCTAAATTCCAAGTTAATCCAAATAACCTCAATTTAATATATATTGAAAGATATTTCATGGTTATCATATATATAACATCGAATGACAAGTTAAGTGATTAAAACACTTAAAATTAAATTTATCAAGCTAATTAATTAATTTCCTCTAGATTTTTAAACAATTCCAAATGCCTTCAATTTAATCTATGTTAGAGAACATGCCAAGGCCTATTTAAGTACCACATTACAACTTGATTTAATACTTGATACAAACATGTGAATTAAACTTTCACTAAAGATAAATATTAAATAAAAGTTGTAATTCTTAATCAAATGATCCAAATTTAAAATCTGTTCACCAACATATCTAAGCATCATTTCGTAGCATGTTACAATTCAAATCAAAGTTATACATCATCATAAATTTTAAATCTTATACAAAGAAATAAAAATTACTAACTTTCTAGATTTGATACAAGGCATACATATATATTGTATAATCATAGCAAACACACAATACAACACACAAATAATCCTAAAACATTCCCTACCTCAATTGGAATAAAAATCCCAATTACCACCGAAATGAAATCGCCCCAAATTTTCGGTCCGCAAAACAGATTTTTCAGCTTGCTACCTCACTAGAGAATTGAATCTCTAGATACCAAAGCAAAACTAGGAGTTAGGCTAGATCCTTCAAGGGTTTTGAAGAGGAGGATGAGGGGAATAAAAAATATTCCAAGCTTTATTGTCTAAAGTAAGTGAAAGGGCCTCAAAGATCAAGGTCAATATGTGACGGCCCAAGTTTTTCAACCCGGTGCGTCAGTGATGAACCAAAAGATGTCCAGATAACGGATTTGAAATATGGAAGCAAAAGACAAACAACGGTCTCTAGAGATACAACATGACTCTAAGACACCATTGTGACCCTCAACGAGGTCACGGGACACAAAGGAATCAAATGCAGAAACAACATTTCAAAAACGAACAAGAATGCACTTAGGGGCAAAATTGTCATTTTTAGCTTAAAATTGGGTGCCACCGAGCACACCATTGGAAAGACAATAAAAAATTAATAAATTTAGACTCAAGAATCGCTTGATTCGGAGTCCGGATGAAGAAGATATGGCTAACGGAAGAAGGAGTAAAACGGTCAAAAAGATGGCAACCAAGAACATCTAACTAGTTAGGAGACCTTCCTAACCGGTTAGGAAGCCAGAAATCTCGCCAAAAACACTACCCATGCACATGTAACCGGTTACGAAACCCCTTGTAATCGTTTACATGTGAAGAGGGCAGTAAAGTGCAACCCAAAACCCTGGCAGCAGGGGTTTTTCCGGAAAAAATAGATATTTAAGGGCCTAGATGACATTTTCTGGAAAACTCAAAGAAGAAATCCCCCTCAAAATTGAGTTTTCTACGGGACTAGCGAGAAAAATCGAAAAAAACTCACTATAAAATACCCAAAATGCCCTCCCAAGAAAACTGGTCCAGAGGGTCCAAAAAGCTGCTAAATTTAAAAACTGAGAGCTGAACTTCGGATGCGATTTTCGATGCCAAGATGGCATTTTCTGGAAAAACACGAAAAAGAAACCCCCCCCCCCCCCCTAAAATCATATTTTCTAATCAACCATCTGAAGAACGGAATTTATTTCCCAAAGTAAATTCCCAAAATACCCTTAGGTTAGAAAATGCAACAAAAGTGTAAAATGAGTCCATAGGAGGCTCATTTCACCAAAGAAGAAGCTTTGCCCAGAAACGACCATGCACGCAAAAATAACTTACCTAGTAAGATATGCTACAATGGTCCATTGCCCAAAAATATGGCCGATGCAAAATATGAGCCCCCAACGGCCAAAATGCCAAAAATGAAGTTTGAAATGAAAACTTGGAATTTAAAATCATGAGATGGTTTCAAAATGCCGTTTGACCCTTGGCCACACTTCATACATGGTGAATGAATACTAATGGAAGAATTAAAATGGAATTCCCACACCCAATGCAAACATGGTGAATCAAAAACTCAATATTTTACAATAGTTTCATATTATTCCATGAAGTCAAAATTTACATAGGATACAATTTACATGTCATTGGCCTCCAGCTTCATCTCATACATGTCAAATACATCGTAAAGAGTGTACTCATGTACACATTACATATAAGGAATCAAATGTACACATGTTGACATATAAGACTACAATTGGCATTCCAAGCCAACCTTCACCAAAAATGGAAGTCTCCAAGTCCACAAACCATCCAAGCATAATGAAGACCTCAACTTTGATTTTTGTACCTGAAATATGCCCCAATATCGTAGGGGTGAGTAACATAAAGCTACTCGTAGGAAATGAGCATGCATCGACCTACATTTTACAAGTTTGCATGATTTAATCATTGTGGTTCATTCCACCTAACGTCTATGTCAAAGGTGAGACTCAAGGAGCATCCTACCTACCTAAGATCATTTCTAGCATCAATCACCTCATTCATGCAATTTTAGCAACATAGGTTCATGCTTACACAAAGCAACAACATAGGAGCATGCTTACACAAAGCAACAACATATAGATTCTCAAGGTTATCAACTTGAAGTCTAAAATGCAACATCAACTAAATATAACAATTTAATATGGATGTACTTAACAACATCAAAATCGCCAACAGCCAAAACCACAAGTTAACAAGGTAAGCATGATTGTCAACTTGGAATTGATTGCGAAAATAAATAGTGGAAGACTTGGACATCACGCTCGGAATTCTGTCGAGACCTCAATGGTTATTCTGGACACTAACCCGCAGGGAAGACCACCCCAAGTGCGCACTATCTCAATGACTTAGAGGACTTACGTCCCCGTACTAGAGCCAAACCCTAGCCATCTCAACTCAACAATGTTCCAAGATTCCAAAATAAGCCAAATAAGTTCCTAATTTATACATACTACTATTACATAGTAATAAGTTAGCAATATAACTCTCAATTGTGCATAATAAGCATTTCATATCCATAATGCTATGAAATCACAAGCCAACAATATATTCATATAGAAACATACTCTTATGAATATATATTTAACAACAATGCCCTTCAATGCATATAACACAATCAAGTGAATACTTCACAAGTCTAAATCTATGCTCTTAAAATAGAAACAACTTCTAAAACATGATTAGATCCATGGATACACAAGATAGAATTTAATTACATCAAAATAATTAAACTCTCTAGATTTCAAATCATTTTCAATTGGCCCCAATTTAATATATGTTAATAGACATATCATAGTCATTACATATGTTCACACACAAGCTTAATTAGGCCCATGAAACCACCAAAATAGATTTTAATTAATACCCTTAATTAAAGTCTCTAGATTTCCAAACTCAACCAAATGCTCTCAAATTAAAGTATGTTAACACGCATGCCAAAACTTAATTTAGAAGCATAATACAACTCAATTCCATGGAAGGTATGGCCATAAACTTAAATCTTTCACAAAAGATAAATATTAATTAAAAAGAGCAATTCTTATTTAATTAATCCAATTTAATATATGTTAACCAACATATTAAAACAAGATTTTCTACCATGCCACAATTCAAAACAAAGTTATATATCATTATGAATTTAAATCTTATGCAAAGAATTAAAAATTACTAGCTTTCTAGATTTGATACAAAGCACATATATAAGTTGTATAATCATGCTAAACACTCAATACAACACACACAAAAGCCTAAAACATTCCCTACCTTCATTTGAGATGAAATCTCAAATCCCCACCAAAATAAATCGACTCCGAATCCGATGAAACTCCTAGGTTTTGTCGGAGACAACACAACGAACATGAATCCCAAGGAAGCCCCATAAAAAACACAACTTGACTTCAAACCCGAACTTAAGAAATGGCCAAAACGAGATTCCAATCTGTTGGAATCGAAGGCCTCGCCGAGGGGAACAATAAACATAAAGGCATCACCATTTTCTAATGAAGGGAAGAAGTCCAAAAGAGGAGAGAGAAGATGGCAGCCATGGATGGAGCTTGGACCGGCCATGAGAGAGGAGAGAGAAAGAAAAATCTGATTTTTCTTTCTAAGACCTCCTATTTATAGAAAAACTCAAAAAGTGCCCTGAATGGGCCTCGCCGGGTCCGGAAAAGTGGAATTCACGTAGACGCGCTCAAATGGCAAAACTCCGTGAACAAAAAAGATTCCAAATGAGAAAATATGAACAACGGAAGAAACAGCGTCAAAAATCGAGTTCCAAACAGAGAGTTATGCCTAAAACAAGTTTGGCACAAACTAGGGCCAAAAACCCTGAAACTGGAAAACATCATCCAGGAGGAAATTCTAAGAGTCCATGACTCGACGAAATGTGAAAATGAATCCCGTACGAGGATCCAGGCTCAAAACAAGGCATTGAGCAATAACTTTCATTAATTGCATAATGACCCCTCCAAAAAGTGAAAACTGCGAAACTGCCCTAGAATGAAAATATCTTCCAAAAGATATTTTCTTAGATACCCCTGAAATAAAATATCTTCAAAAGATATTTATGAAAAATACCCCAAAAAAAGAAAAAGTTTCCAAAGAACTTTGCATTTATGCCCCTATGGACACCGGGAGCAACCAGAGTACTTTCTCACGAAAGTAAAGATACGTATCTCATAGTAATCATTGAGAATGAAGATACGCGAAGTCAAAAACTAACTCCGAACACAAGAAGTGTGGTTACGCAAACAGAGTGACAAACGAGGAAATGACGAAATAGGGAAAAAGACAAAATATAGAAAAGACAAAAAGTGAATAATGTCGAAAAACAAAAAGTGCGGAACTGACTCGGTCCTCAAAGGAAGTTGTCAATCCACAGAAAAGAGTCTCGGGAATCACTCCAGAGCACTCGAGACGACACTAATCGATAAGAAACCAAACTCAGAAGGGAAAAGACAATGGAAAAAATTTATCCAAAAAATCCGGGCCATTACACAATGCCTAAGGCTTCAAGCTCCATCCATAGAGGCTAGGGTTTTCTTGTAAGGAAGAGAATGAAATAATGTGGTTAAGTGTGAGTGGAGGAAATAGAAATCCTGCACGCACTATGTGCTCTTACACCATGGTCAACACACACATCTATGGTCAATTGCACAAAAACCCTCCTTTAAAACCATAATCCCAAAGTGGCCCAAAAATATTTGCAAGACTAAATTGTGAACCTACATTTGTTACCAATCCATGGCTCATTCCTAAGCTTAATCCCACACCTACACTTGTCAACCATCCAAGCCAACAAGTGCACCAATCCTAGGCCAACAAATGGGTGAATCCTCACCCTCCACATGTTATCATCCAATGCATTAAAGTGTTTCCACACAAATGTCAACAAGTGGACCAATGAGAGTGTGACACTTGTCACAATTTTTAAAAATTGCAAAAAGGTCCTTTTTGAAAATATCTTCCAAATTTAATTGTAAAATGGTTCCCAAGATGAAAAATAATTACTTTATTTAATTACACTAGAACCCCACAAGTTAAGAATAATTACACTAAAGTATGCATTAATGCTCCTTTATGAAAGAAGTAAGCAATCAACATGCTTTTCTAGAAAAGTAAAAATACCACTATCATGGAAGTCAAATATCATGAATGCATGCAAAACCAGAATCAAATCCGAGCGCAAAAAGTGAGGTTGTGCAAGGAAAAAGGATAAACGAGAAAAAGACAAAATGTGAATAGTGTTCGGAAAAATAAAATATGGAAATGACACAATCCCTAAAGGAAGTTGTCAATCCAAGGAAAAGAGTCTCAGAAATCATTCCAGATCACTCGAAACGACATCAAGTGATGAAAAACTGAACCCAAAAAGGAAAAGACAACGGAAAAAAAATATCTGTTAAAATCTGAGAAAAAGAAAAGAAAGAAATTTAACCGGGTCATTACATGCTTCTATATTGTTTAAATTGCATGGATGATGTGATTTATGTTAGAAATGATCTAAGGTAGCTTAGGATGCTCCCTGAGTCTCATCTTGACATAGACGTTAGGTGGCACGAGCCTCTTTAACATATTTCACCTTAAGGTGATAAAATTGTAAAATGCTAGGTCGATGGATGCTCATCTCCTATGAGTAGCTTTATGTTACTCACCCACGTTGTGGGGACATTTTTTAGGTATAGGGACCTTAATTTGGGATGCACACTAAGCCATGGAAGTTTCATAGACTTGAAGTATCATTTTCTTGAAAATGTTGGCATGAAATCCTATTTATAGCTTTGTATCTCAAAACTTGTATCTTTGATTCCATATATGTAAAGTGTACATAAGTACACTCTTCTCAATGTATTTAACATGTATAAGATAAGGACGGAGACCAATGGCATGTATCTTGTATTCAATGTACTTTCGGTTCAAGGTTCACTATGGATATATTGAAAAATCACTAGTCATTGTTTTATAACTTTTGCATTGGGCGTAGGAATTCCATTCTTTTTCTTTTGTAGAGTCTCTATGATCATGCATGAGGTGTGGCCAAGGGCCAAACACCATTTTGTTATAGGTTTCACATTTTGGTTTCATTTATTGCATTTTTAGGCGTTTTTGGCCGTTGAGAGGTCATATTTTGCATTTAAGACATTTTGTGGCCGCGAACCATTGGAACGCGTCTTAAATATCTTTTTACGTTTGCGTGCATGTCCACATTTCATAAAACTCTTAAGTTTCAACTTTTGACCTATTTTTAGGCAATTTTTAATGAATTTTCATGAAAATTCATGCATTGGGATATCATTTCAAGTTCCTATTTGTTTTGGCATGTTGTAAATGCTTGAATGAGGCTAGGGAATGTTTTAAAACTTGTTCAGATCATGTAGAAAGCATATAGAGCCTTAGAGATAGACCCAACACATTTCTCACCCATTACAGCAACTTTTTCCAACTGCAACAGATGTATCGGTCGGCTGATGAGGATCCATTAGCCGGCTAACGAGCCTCAAGGGACTATTCGAGTAGGCTTTTTAGGAAAAACCTCATTTTGGCCGGCTGATGATTGGGGTTCGGCTAACCGACGGTTGAGCTTCAGCTGGCTGATGGTTGCATCTCGGTCGACCGATCCTCCTTAGGACCATCTTCTTCATCTTTTCCTTGGACAGCTTTGTTATTCCAACTTTGGGGAATCATATCTCTTTCATTTCTATTCCAAATTGGTTTGTTCTTAAGTTTAAATTCAAGAGCTTGAAGTTAGCTTTCCAATAGTACCAACCACTCAACAAAACTCCAGCTATAGTGTGAGTTATTCCAGTTTTAGTGAGATAGGTTCATGGTAACTCCTAAATGGAGAAGGCCACTTTGTTTTAAATTCATAAATTTTCCATCCGAACTCCGAATCAGGTGATTCTTGAGTCGAACTTCATTCATTTTTCGTTGTCTTTCCAATGGTGTGAAAGGTGGCACCCATTTCCATGTGAAATGACCACTTTACCTTGGTTCATTTCTTTTGAGGCTAGGCATTCTTGTTTCATTTGCTTGGCTTATTTGAGTTCCATGACTTCATGGGAAGTCATTATGGTGGCTTAGGGATGATGTACATCTCTAGTGGCCATTTTGCTTTTTTCGCTTCCACATTTTGGATCCGTTATCGAGTCATTCTTTCGGTTCATCATTGACGCACCGGGTTGAAAAACCAGGGCCGTCACAAAACCGTAATCATAAAAGGACCTACAAATTGTGGTAACAACTTCCTTTTCTTTCCAAAATGCATTACTGCTTTCATAGGAGACACTTTGAGTAAAACTTTATCTCCAACTTGAAACTCTAAAGTACGAGTACGATGATTTGCATAACTCTTCTGCCTACTTTGGGCAGTGCGCATGCGATCCCTAATAATAGCAATCTTTTCTGAGGTATCCTTAATGAATTCAGGACCCAAGAATCTACTCTCTCCAACGTCTATCGAACAAATAGGTTATCGACACGTCGGCCATATAATGCCTCAAGCGGTGCCATACCAATAATCTTCTGAAAACTATTGTAAAATGCGAACTTCACAAGTGGCAAATACTCCTCCCAATAGCCCTTAAAGTGAAGGACACAAGAACAAAGCATATCTTCCATTATCTGATTAACCCTCTCGGCCTGTCTATCAGTCTGAGGATGATAAGTAGTGCTAAGATGCAACTCTATACCTAAAGGCTACTGAAAACTCTTCCAAAATCCTGACACAAAGCTCGAATCCCTATCCGATATAATAGATAGCGGTATGCCATATAACTTCACAATCTTTGTAACGCAAAGTCTCGCCAACTGTTCCAAAGTGAAATCAGTGCGAATAGGCAAGAAATGGGCTGATTTAGTCAATCTATCAATGATAACCCAAATGGAATTGTGATCCTTAAACGAATTAGGCAATCCCTCCACAAAATCTATAGAAATGCTCTCCGATTTCCACTCTGATATAGGTAGTGGCTTTAAAGAACCTGGCAGTCTCTGGTGATTAATCTTAACCATCTGAAAAGTACTACACTTAAAAACAAAGATAACAATGTCCTTTATTCATACCTACCCACCAAAACTTCCGTTTCATATCCTGATACATCTTGTCTCCTCCTAGATTTATAGGAAACTCAGATATGTGAGTCTTAGTCATCACATCCTCACTCAATTCATCAACAGTAGGCACTACTCAACACCCTTTGTACCTCAAGCCTCCATCTGTCCCAACATAATAAAATGGAACCTCTCCAGAAGCTAATTCTACAACTTTATCAATGCACTGCTGATCCGTGAGTTGTGCCTTTAAAAACTTGTGAATGATAGAAGGTATAACTACCATGCAAGCCATAAAAGCATCAGACAACTATTCAACTATCTTTAAAGCATCCCACTCAGTGGTGAATATTGTAGAAAGACTAACATAAGGTCGGCAACTAAGTGCATCTGCCACCACATTTTCTTTCCCTGGATGGTATTGTCTTGAGAAGTGGTAATCTTTCACAAACTCTAACCATTTGCGCTATCTCATATTCAGCTCTTTTTGAGTGAACAAATACTGTAGACTCTTGTGATCACTGAATAATCTGAAAGACTCTCCAAACAGATAATGCCTCCAAATGCGTAAGGCAAAAACCACAGTTTTCAACTCCAAATCGTGCATCAGATAATTAAACTCATGAGTCTTAAGCTTACGAGATCCATATGAAATTGGTCGCTCCTTCTGCATCAAAATACGCCCAAGATCTTGCAAAGAAACATCTATGTAGACAAGATACTCTATCCTGCTTTGTGAAGTAGACAGAACATGTGCAAAAGTTAACTTACTCTTTAACTCATCAAAAGCTTTCTGACAGTGTTTATCCCGTACGAACGCACACCATTCTCAGTCAGATGAGTGTATAATCCCACTATCTTTGAGAACCCCTGAATGAATCTACGATAGTATCTTGCCAATCCCAGAAAACTCTGAATCTTTGAAGGTGTAGTAGGTTGTCCCCAATCTACCACTGCTAAGACCTTGGTTGGATCCATCGCTATTCCCTTTTTCTGACACTACGTGACCCAGAAACTTCACTTCTTGCTGCCAAAAGTCACACTTTTCGAACTTGGCATACAACTGATGCTCACAAAGTGTCTGTAACACTATGCGAAGATGTCTAACATGATCGTCCTCTAACTTAGTGTTAATAAAAATAACATCCATGAAGATGATGACAAACTGATCTAAATAAGCCCTAAAGACTCTGTTAATTAAATCTATGAAGACTGCTGGTGCGTTAATCAATCCAAAAGGCATGACACGAAACTCATAAGAACCATATCTAGTGAGAAACGCTGTCTTAGGAACATCCTGCTCCCTAACCCGAAGTTGATGATATCCAAAACGTAAATCAATCTTAGAGAAATAAGTAGCTCCCTTCAATTGATCGAAAAGATCATCAATCCTCAGTAAAGGATACCTATTACGAATAGTAACCTTGTCCAACTCCCTATAATCTATACACAAGCGAAGTGAACCATCCTTCTTTTTTTTTATAAACAAAACAGGTGCTCCCCAAGGTAAAGTATTCCTATGAATAAAACCTTGACTAAGTAATTGCTTAATCTGATCTCTTACTTTTCGCATCTCCACTAGTGCCATCCTGTATGGTGCCTTAGCAATAGGCGAGTGCTTGGAGTTAAGTCAATAACAAAGTCTATCTCTTGACTTGGTGGCAACCCTGGAATCCCTTGAAAAAAAACCTTCAAAAATTCCTGTACAATTGGTATATTATCCAATGATACAATAACCTCCTCCTCGGTTTCCTCCTCAATGAAAAAAAAGGTGTTGGAAACCCCATTGGAATGTAGCATAGCAACAATGTACATATCCTGACCAGGTATAGTGAATATAATAGACCTATTATAACAATTAACTTGGGCATGGTAGTTAGATAACCAATCATGTGACGGCCTAGTTTTTAGGCCAGTGCGTCAGTAATGAATCGAAGATTGACCCGATAACGGATCCGAATGCGGAAGTAAAAAATAAAAGAAAATAAGACTCTAAGAAGTCAAAGTGACCTTCCATGAGGTCGTGGAACTCAACGAGAACTAATGCGGAAGCAAAAGATCGAAAATATGACAAATAAGCCCCCAGGGGTAAATAGTCATTTCTAAAACTTGTAGATTCGGGTGCCATTGAGCACACCGCTGGAAGGAAAACGAAAAACTAATCAAGATGGACTCAAGAATTGCATGATTCGGAGTCCGGACGAAGGAGAAACGGCATGACGAAGAAAAACGAGCACTTAAGGCAAAAAGGGTAAACTGGTAATTATCCAGGAAGATCCGGGTGCAACTGAGTACACCGTTGGAAAGACAGCGAAAAATTAGTCAAGTTCAAAAAAAGTTCACTCAATTTGGAGTTCAGACGAGGGAGAAACGAAGGTTTGAAGTTGAGACGTCGCGGCCGCCCGACGAAGGTCATGGTGCCCCCAGTGCACATGAGCGAGCCACTGGCGCCCAATGGCATGCACATGCTGACAGCAAGAAAAAAAAAAAAAGGAGTTTCCAGAACTGAGGCTTGAAACGGAGGCCCAAACGAATTTTTCTGGAAAAACACGAAGAAGAAACCCCCCCCCCCCCCCCCAAAAATCAAGTTTTCTACCCAACTTCATAGAAGGAAATAAAAAAAAACTCACTGCAAAATTCCCAAAATGCCCCTAGATCAGAACTGGTCAAGAGGGACAAAAGGCTGCTAAGATGCAAACTGGAAGCTGAAACTTCACGAGGGATTTCCGGTACCAAGACGACATTTTCTGGAAAAACACGAAGAAGAAACCCTCCCTAAAATCACGTTTTCTAAGTGACCATATGAAGATTGGAATTTAATTCCTGAAGGAAAATCCCAAAATACCCCTAGACCAGAATATGCAATAAAAATGTGAAATGAGTCCACAAGAAGCTCATTTCACCAAAGAAGAAGTTTTTTTTGTTGAAAACGATCATGCACGCAAACTAATAGGATATGCTATTATGATCCATGGCTTAAAAATATCGCTGATGCAAAATATGACCCCCCCCCCCCCCCCAATGGCCAAAATGATAAAAATAGAATTTGGAATGAAAACTTGAAACTCAAAATTATAAAATGGTTTCGAATGACCGTTTGGCCCTTGGCTACACTTCATACAAGATAAATGAGACCTAATGGAGGTGCCGGAGCACACTTTACACCACCCGATTTGAAAATGAACCCTTAAAAGCTCGGTTTCTACTATTTTAGCCCAAAAATGCAATATGTGAACTATAATACGAAAATGAAAACTAAATGGTATTTGGCCCTTGGCCACACCTCTTACATATTAAATGAATGCTAGATAATGAATTTCATACATAAAGCACACTCTGGTGCAAAATAACATACTAAAACGATTGCTTTTTCACATATTCTCATTAAAGGCAAAATACAACCATTATGAATAAACATGGACTTCAAATGAAATTTAGCCCTTGGCCTTATATCATATACATAAAATGAGAATCAAAAAGTATGCTTAGGCACACATTACAAGTTTAGAATCAAATATACACATTTGATAAATAAGGCAACAAATGACATTGCAAGCCAACCTTCACAAAATGGAACCTTTAAGTCCACTAATCGCCCAAGCATAATGAAAATCTCAACCTTGATTCCTGTACCTAAAATATGCCCCAGTAACTTTGGGGTGAGTAACATAAAGCTACTCGTAGGAAATGAGCATGCATCGACCTAGCATTTTACAATTTTATCACCTTAAGGTGAAACATGTTAAAGGGGCTCATGCCACCTAACGTCTATGTTAAGATGAGACTCAGGGAGCATCCTAAGCTACCTTAAATCATTTCTAACATAAATCGCATCATCCATGCAATTCAAACCACAAGAAGCATGCTATACAAAGCAACAAGATGTAGATTCTCAAGGTCATCAACTTGAAATCTAAAATGCGAAAACAACCAAGTGGGTTATGCCACCTAACGTCTGTGTTCCAAATGAATCAATAGGATCATTCCTAAGCTACATTGAACAATAAAATACGAATCACAATATCTATGCAATTTAACCAACATAGAAGCGTGCTATACAAAGCAACAAGATATAGATTCTCAAAGTTATCAACTTAAAATCTAAAATACGAAAATGATAAAAGTGGTCATGCCACCTAACGTCTATGTTCCAAATGAATCTATAGGATCATTCATAAGCTACATTTGAACAATAAAACACAATTCACAATATCTATGCAATTTAGCCAACATAGAAGCATGCTATACAAGTAACAAGATATAGATTCTCAAAGTTATCAACTTGAAATCTAAGAGTGTGAAAACGACTAAATGTAGCAATTTAGTATAGATGTACTTAACAACATCAAAACCTATAATGGTTCATTAGAAAGCATGATACTTGGATGTACTTAACTACATCAAAATCGCTAATAGCCAAAACCACAAGTCACAATTAAACATGATTGTCAACTTGGAATTTAATGCGAAATTAAATAATGGAAGACTTAGACATTAAGCTTGGAATTCTACCGAGACCTCAACGGCTATTATGGGGACTAACCCGCTGGTAATACCACCCCTAGTGCGCACTATCTCGACGGGGAGAACTCATACCTCCCGTACTAGAGCAAAACTCTAGCCATATCATAGTAACAATGTCCCAAGTGACTCCAAAATAAATAAGTTTACAACTTATACACAAAATATACATATAAAGCACGAAACTACATTCCATGCACAAATAGGTTGTAACCACACAACTCATGCTCTAAATCCACAACTACTATAGGATGACAAATGTTGAATCTTCAGAGCGCGATTCGTTACGCGCTATAATAACATCACATGTCGAATCTTCAGTGTGCGACTCGTTACACACTATAACAATATAATTCAATATTGAAAACATAAACTGAAGAATCTAATACAACTCCAAAATCATGATTTAAATATACTACCAATGTCAAACTCATGATTAAATCAATAATGCAATAGAAATGGAGATTAATCAAGTAAATTAATTAATTTCTCTAAGTTTTAAATCTCAATCAAATGGTCCCTAATTAACACATGTTAAACAACATAGTATGGTCATTTCATATACCAATTCAAAAACTTAATTAGGCTACTAAAACAATAAGATGGAATTTAATTAAACCATGATAATCAAATCCCTAAATTCCAAAACAACATCAAATGGTCCCAAATTAACATATGCTAGTATACAAGCCTTAGTCATCACAAATATCAAGTTAAAAACTTAATTTGTCCAATGGAACCATTAAATAGATTTTAATTAATCATTTTAATTAGAATCTCTAGATTTTCATACTTATGCAAATGCTCTCAAATTAAAGAATGTTAAAGAATATGCCAAGACTTAATTTAAAAGTATATTACAAGTTCATTTCATGCAAGGTACGACCATGGGAATTAATCTTTCACAAAAGAAAAATATTAAATAAAAAGTGCATTTCTTATTCAAATAATCCCAATTTAATATATGTTAACAAACATATTAAAGCCTAATTTATCATTATGCCACAATTCAATTCTATGCTATATACACCTTTGAAATTTAAATCTTATATAAAGAAATAAATATTACTAACTTTCTAGATTTGATACATGGCATGCAATTAAGTTGTATAATCATGCAAAACACCCAATACAACACATATAAAATCCTAAAACATCCCCTACCTCAATTTGAGATGAAAATCTCAAAAGCCACCAAAATGAAATGGCTTCGAATCCGACAATACTTCGGGGTTTTGTCGGGGACAACGCGGTGAACATTAAACTCCGAAGAGGACCTACCAAAATCCTAACTTGACCTCAAATCCGAACTCAAAATTTAGCCAAAAACGGGTTCTAATAAGGGGGAAAGATGCGCGTAGTCATGACAAACACAAAACGCAAAGGCGTTATGACTTTATAACAAAGGGAAGGAGGTTTAAATGAGAGGAGAAGGGTGGCAGCCCCCCTTGGGCTGCCATGGGAGCTTCAGGTCATGCATGAAGAGAGGAGAAAGTGACTTTTCAATTTTCTAACCCCCTATTTATAGTAAAACCCTAAAAGTGCCCCGAAAGGGCCCCGCTAGGTCCGGAAAAGTGGAATTTGAGCAGACGAGCTCAAACAGCAAAACTCCGTGAACAAAAAAGATTCAAAATGAGAAAACATGGATAATGGAAGAAACAACGTCAAAAACTGAGTCTCGAGCAGAGAGATATGCCCCGAACAAGTTCGGCGGCACCGGGGTCAGAAACTCTGAAACTGGAGAAAAATGACCAGAACGGAATTCTAAGAGTACACAATTCGACGAAATGTGAAAATTAATCCCATACAAGGATCCAAGCTCCATATGAGGTATTTTTGCAATAACTTTCGTTAATTGCACAATGGCTCCTCTAAAAAGTGAAACCTGCACTAATGGCCCAGAATGAAAATATCTTCAAAAAATATTTTCTTAAAAACCCCTTAAATAAAATATCTTCAAAAGATATTTACGAAAAACACCCCAAGAAAAGAAAAAGATTATAAAAAACTATGCATCCATGCCTCTATGAACACCGGGAGCAACTAGAGTACTTTCTTACAAAAGTAAAGATATGTATTTTGTATAAACCACTTAGGACGAAGGTACGTGAAGTTGAAAACTAACTCCAAGCATGAAAAGTGAGGTTGTGCCAAAAAGTGACAAATGGGGAAAAGACAAAATAGGGAAAAAGACGAAATAGGGAAAAGGACGAAAAGTGAATAGTGTCAAAAAACGAAAAATATGGAAATGACTCAGTCCTTAAAGGAAGTTGTCAATCCAAATAAAAGAGCCTCAGAAATCATTCTAGAACACTCGAGAAGACACTAAGTGATGAAAAACTGAACTCAGAATGGAAAAGAACAACGGAAAAAAAAATATATATCCGTGAAAATCTGAGAAAAGGAAAGGAAGGAAAATGACCGGGTCATTACAAATCCAATCTGAGTATCACATCGTAAGAATGCATGTCCAAGACCAATAGATTGGCAAAAAACCTAAGTCTACCAATATCTAGTATCACAGGCCCATCACTCTAATGTAAAATAGCGATATCACCTATAGGTGTAGCAACACTATGTAGTCGATCACATACTCGTGTTACCAATTAAACTATAAACAATATTTATGAATACTCCGTAGGGCAAAACACATATAGCTCATAATCCACAAGTTCCTTTTAAAAACTCATCGGTAATCGTCTAGTCTCAACACAACGCAGTTATAAGCAAAAATTTTGTTTGCCTACCCAAATACCAATCACTCAATTTGATACTCCTTTATTATCACAACATGTACTTTTAATATAATTTAATAAAACCATTTATGCAGATATCACAAAAAAATTCTCTCATGAAACAAAACAGAGATACCAAAACCACCAGTTCACTTTATTAACAACTTCTTTAAACTAAAAGAATAATAATCACATATGCTTAAAGATAATCAAATACTAGTGTACGTAATTTAAACAATACTATTCTTCTAATAATACGTCCATTGCTATTAGGAATAAGTATTACTCTTAAAAGAGCATTCATCCTAGAGCTCCGATACCCTCCTTCTTGGATGCTCTAGCATCTTCTCATTTAGGACACTCTTAGAAGTGTGTCCCATCTATTTACAAGTATAGCAACTACCCCTGAAAGTACCAAACTATCTTCTATGTTGGTTAGCCTGTGCCTAACCCTGTCCTGCCTGTGTTTCCCCATTCTGCTGTTTCTGAGCTAATCCAGGACATTGGTTGGTTGAATGCCCAAAATCGCCACACTTATAGCAATGACCGTTAAACATAGTCTGAACCACTGGTGCTACTATTAGTGTCTGTTGAACGTGTTGCTAATTTTGAAGTGCAGTTGCTACGCCTACTACTACAGCCTAAGTAATGATGTAAACTAACTAAGGAGAATACTCTAGATCCCTGCCTTGAGAGTGGCCCTGATCCTGAGACTCCTGAGTCAGTTGTACTTCCTTCTGCTCGATGTGCAACTGACCACCCTCCTCCTGAAACCTTGGCAGTGGTTGCTCTTCTGCAACTTGCTGACGTCGTGGGAGATTCTGCTACCTACGTGCCGCTCCCCTTCACTGCCTATTTCTTCGATTGTTTCGTCTTCTTCTAATGTTAACCATTTTGTTAACACAAAAAGATAGACGTCGGAATGATTTAGACCAACCATAAAAGAATACAATGAATCCTAAATTAGGCTCTACATGAAAGAATACGTTATGCGGAAGTCAAATAACGATAGATCCCTAGAGACACCTGAACCTGGAGTGCTCTGATACCAACTGCGATATCCTTCGACTCCAAGACATAGGTTGATCAAGCTAAAGCCCAAACTCGAGGGAATATCAAACAATTAAAGTATTTAAACGAACACATAATACAAAATGAAATAAGAATAAAGAATATAACTAAAAGAATGCTAAATAATAAATCCTCATTAATTAATCCAATAATAAACCTCTAATAACAAAATCCTCTGATACCAGTAATTAAATAAAATTATAACTTAGAAATTCATCATGTGGACCCCTAATCCAAAATCCAACTGAAATAAAATAATATCTGACTAAAACAATAACAAGGAAATCCTACATTAAGACGGAGGAGTGAATAGATCGTCTCTGATCAGCACGAACAATCCCTTAACCTAGAACTGACGAACAAGTGAAAAATAATGGTGGGTCAGACCTATAAACAAGTTCTAATCTACTACATCCTAAATAGAGACTGAAAACTCATATACATCCTAGTCAATCCAACAATAACTACATAGTCCATATATATATAGATACACACTAAAGGAACCTCACTAGACTATAGGGTTGTCTCAACCTGAATAGTAGGTAATATGCTAATGCACATATTGTGGGCATGAGTACCTAGGCCTACCAGGGTACACAACTACATTATATCTAGCTACATACCTGACAATATACGCACTCTAACTGTAACCCTGAGACTCAAGGTCATACCACGGCATATAACTATGTATATATAATCATTCCAATCCAAACATAAAATAAATATCCGGCATGTCATCCAACTGATTCAGTTGACCTGACATGGAAATATGTACGATTTAACATTTTAGTTAATCCATTCCATTATACATGAATAGGTAGGACTTAACGTTTTTAGTTAATCCGTCTTTAATATGCCACCATCCTATACTGGTGCATATAATGCATACAATCCATAAAATGATGCTACAGTTATGATATCACATCAAATAAATCCATACATAGCATGATATAAGTCATACAGATATTCCTTTGCATTTAATTGAGAAAAATATAATAAATCTAAGTAGCATGCATTGAATTTATCTCGTAAAAATTAACATGCATCTTAAATAATTGTACTCCTCTACAGTCTGATCAAATTTATTTAAAACCAGATAATTGATTAAAATAATTTAAGCCAAGCATATGTAATTAATTTAACCTTTTAACTTAATTAAATTTCATACCTAACATGTGTACTTAATCATGTTTTTAAAATCCTCCATAATCTAATTTAACAATTTAAAAATCATTAAAACAGATTAAACAATATATATACACACACAGTATACACAACCCATTACATAAATTATATATACTGTAATTTCAGAGTTTATCATGCAAATAGGTTCAATTAATTAAATGAAATATTCTGAAATTAATCTAGGTCTGTACAGAATATGAATCAAAGGGGAAGAGAAGAAAACAACTTCCCTTTAAGGATTTTGATAAAAATCCTAACTTCATTCTTCCTCTTTTCTTTCTTTTTTTTCCTTTTTTCTCTCTCTAAACTCTATGCCTTTTTCCTTCAAAATATATTACATGATTTAATTTCTATCTCCCTTTTAATAACATATATTTATATATTTATAAGCTAAATAAAATAACCTAATTCTTTTCCCAATCCAAGTGAACTTAATAAAAGAAAATAATAAAATTAAAATATTAAAAAGGTAACTAAAAATATATTACGTATATAATCTATTTATGTCCTTATTACACAAATATATAAAATATATACATCAGATTATTAATACTAAGTTACAATAATATTAATTAATTAATTACTTTCCTTTTATTTATATTTCTATATATATAAAACTATCCATGGGTAACTAAAAATATGTTACGTACATAATTTATGTATATCCTTATTACACAAATATAAAAATATATACACCAGACTATTAATACTAAATTACAATAATATTAATTAATAAATTACTTTCCTTATATATATATATACAAATATAAAACTATATATGTGTAATTATCCTTACCCATTAAACATCCTATCTAAGTAGTCCATGTGATCCAATTGGTTGGTCCATTACTACTAACCATATCCACAAAATAAAATAAAACAAAATAAATATTTTATTATTTAATCTACAATTAATTACAAATAAACAAAATACATCAATTAAATCAACTAATTCAAATAACATTCAAGCACATACCTTCAATTAATTAGTTAAGTCGAATAAAACATATAAGCAAATAAAACATTTTATTAACAAACTCAATTAAACACATAATCAAATAGTCAAATGATCAAGCAAATAAATAAAATGCAATTAAAACATTAAAAATAATACCGAGACTATCAGTTGACCTGACATGAAAATAGGTACAATTTAACATTTTAGTTAATCTATTCCGTTATACACGAATAGGTAGGACTTAACGTTTTTAGTTAATTCGTCTTTAATATGCCATCATCCTATACTACTGGTGCATATAATACATACAATCCATAAATGATGCTACAGTTTTGATATCACATCAAATAAATCCATACATAGCATGATATAAGTTATACAGATATTCCTTTACAATTAATTGAGCAAAATATAATAATTCTAAGTAGCATGCATTGAATTTATCTCATAAAAATTAACATGCATCTTAAATAATTGTACCCATCTATAATCTGATCAAATTTATTTAAAACCAAATAATTGATTAAAATAATTTAATTCAAGTATATTTAATTAATTTAACCTTTTAAATTGATTAAATTTCATACTTAACATGTGTACTTAAATCTTGTTTTTAAAACCCTCAATAATCTAATTTAATAATTTAAAAATCATTAAAACAAATTAAACAATATATATACACACAATATACAAAACCCATTACATAAATTATATATACTGTAATTTCAGAGTTTATCATGCAAATAGGTTCAATTAATTAAATTAAATATTCTGGAATTAATCTAGGTCTGTACAGAATATGAATCATTGGAGAAGAGAAGAAAAGAACTTGCCTTTAAGAATTTTGATAAAAATCCTAGCCTCCTTCTTCATCTTTTCCTTCTTTTTCTTTCATCTTTCACTCTTTAAACTCTCTACCTTTTTTCTCCAAAATACACTACGTGATTTAATTTCTAGCCCCATTTTATTAACTTATATTTATATATTTATAGGTAAATAAAATAACCTAATTCTTTTCCCAATCCAAGTCAACTTAATAAAAGAAAATAATAAAATTAAAATATTTTAAAGGTAACTAAAAATATATTACGTACATAATCTATGTATATCCTTATTACACAAATATATAAAATATACACATCAAATTATTAATACTAAGTTACAACAATATTAATTAATTAATTACTTTCCTTTTACATATATATCTATATATATAAAACTATTCATTGGTAACTAAAAATATGTTATGTATGTAAATATCCTTATTACACAAATATATAAATATATACATTAGATTATTAATACTAAGTTACAATAATATTAATTAATAAATTACTTTTATTATATATATACATATATATAAAACTATCCTAGGGTAACTAAAAATATTTTACGTATATAATCTATGTATATCCTTATTGTACAAATATAACAGTATATATATATATCAGATTATGAATACTAAGTTACAATAATATTAATTAATTAATTATTTTTCTTTTATATATATATATATATCTATATATATAAAACTATCTATGGATAACTAAAAATATGTTACGTATATAATCTATGTATATCCTTGTTATACAAATGTAAAAATATATATATCAGATTATTAATACTAATTTACAATAATATTAATTAATAAATTACTTTCCTTTTTTATATATATCTATGTAATGACCCGGTCATTTCCTCCCTTTCCTTTTTCCTTAGAATTTTATGAATGAATTTTTTTCGTTGAAATTCCTTTTCTAAGTTCGTTTTCTCATCGCTTAGTGTCGTCTCTAGTGCTCGAAAATGGTTTCTGAGACTCTTTCCTTTGGATTGACAACTTCCTTTGAGGATCGAGTCATTTCCACAATTTTCGTTTTTCGACACTATTCACTTTTTTGTCCTTATTCCTATTTCGTCCTTTCCCTATTTTGTCTTTTCCTCGTTTGTCACTTTGTTGGCAAAACCTCGCTTCTTGTGCTCGGAGTTGGTTTTTGACTTCACGTATCTTTATCGTGAGTGGTTTCCACGAAATACGTATCTTTACTTTTGCAGGAAAGTATTCTGATTGCTCTTGGTGTCCATAGGGGCATGGATGCATAATTCTTTGAAATTAATTTCTTTTCTTGGGGTGTTTTTCGTAAATATCTTTTAAAGATATTTTATTTCAAGTGTATCTAAGAAAATATCTTTTGGAAGATATTTTCATTCTGGGACAGTTTTGTAGTTAACTCTTTTTGTGGGGTCCATTGTGCAATTAATGAATGTTGTCGTAAATTATCTTGTTTTGAGCCTAGGTCCTAGTACGGGATTCATTTTCACTTTTCGTCGAGTCGTAAACTCTTAGAAGTCCCGTCTGGTTGATGTTTTCCAGTTTCAGGGTTTCTGGCCTCAGTTTTTGACGCTGTTTCTTCCATTATTCTTATTTTCTCATTTTGAATCTTTTTTGTTCATAGAGTTTCATCATTTGAGCACGTTTGCTCAAATTTTACTTTTCCAGACCCGGCAGGACCCGTTCGGGGCACTTTTTGAGATTTCTATAAAAGGGGGATGAGATATTTTATTTTTTCATCTTCCCCACTCTCTTGCACGACCTGAAGCTTCCATGGCAGCCCAAGGGAGGCTGCCACCTTCTCTCTCCTCATTTGAACTTCATTGCTTTGTTAGAACATAGTAGGGCCTTTACGTTTTGTGTTCGTGTTGACTACGCCATTCTTTCACCCTTATTAGAACCCATTTTTGGCGAAATTTTGAGTTCGGGTTTGAAGTCAAGTTGAGATTTTGATGGGGCTTCTTGTGGGTTCATGTAGATCGTGTTGTCCCCGACAAAACTCTTCGGTATCGTCGGATTCGGAGCACTTTTTTTTCGTTGGGCTTTTGAGATTTTCATCTCAAATTGAGGCAGGGGATGTCTTAAGTTTATATTATTGTTTTATTGATTGTTTTATAAGCATATACAACTTGTGAGCATGCCTTGTTCAAGTTTTTAGAATTTAATTTATTTATTTTCTTTGTTTAGGATTTAATGCTAATGATGATATATAGTTTAGAATTAAATTGTGGCATGCTAGTAAATTAGGCCTTGGTGAGTTGTGTAACATATATTAAATTTGGAGCATTTGAGTAAGAATTGCAAAACTTATTTAATATTTATCTTTTGTGAAAGATTAATTCATATAGTTGTATAAAGCATGAAACCAACTTGTAATATAATATTAAAGTCGGCCTTGGTGAGTTCTTTAGCATATATGAAATTGAGGACATTTGGATATGTTTGAAAATCTAGAGAAAAATTAATTAATGAGCTTAATTAATTTTATTTTAAGTGTGTTGGTCATTTAAATTGATATTGGAGGTAATAAGCTGATATCTCTTGAAATATAGTCTATTTAATCACCTTGTGAGCATGTTACTAATTTGATGTTGAATTAATACTTGAAACCTCTTGAAATGGTAATTGAACTTAGCATGATATATAATATCCTTGACTTGCATAGCTTGTTTAGATATATCTAGTGTAGGTGTATAGCTTGTTAGAATATTACACTTGTTTACCTTGGAAGCTAGTTACTAAATTGGGACTTATTTAGTACTTGTGGCTTAGCGTGGTAATGTGGTTCAATTGTTGTAAAATATTCTTGTTTTGGTGTATAAATTGCATATTGGAGGCTTGACATGTCATATGCTATCTAGACTTGAATTATAGGACATAGTTTATGTGGATTCAACCTTATTTGTGCATGGAAGATGGTTTTATGCATTAGTGGATTTGGTATAAGTTTGGTCTAACTTATTGATTTTTGTATAAGTTTTAGACTTAATGATTTTGGAAAGCTTGTAAGGATATATTTCACGTGATGGCTAGGGTTTGGCTCTAGTGTGGAGACAAGAGTCTTCTAAGTCGTAAGTGCGCACTAGGTAGTACCTTGTGGGTCGTAATTGCCCGGAATAACTTGTGCATGTGCGCACTAGGTAGTGCCTTGTGGGTCGTAATTACCCGGAAACACTTGTTTGGTCTGGTGACCACATGTTCTAGTCTTTCTACTTTGATTTCGCATTCAATTTCAAGTTGTTAATCATGGATTACTTGTAACTTGAGAATTGGTTCATGCCTATGTATTTTGATCTCATTTAGTATACTTGAAACTGTATACTTGAACTTGTATCCTTGTTGGTGTATCTAAACTCTATCTAGTGTATTTACGCTTAGTATGCTTGTCTTGTGTGTGCGGATTTCATTTTTGTATACTTGTCTTGTGCGTACGTGTTTAGCTTAGTGTACTTGTGTTTGTATACTTGATTTATAAGTACTCTATACATATATCTTATACTTGTGTATGTATGCTAGATATTGCTTATCCCGTTTAACATGATTTAGTATACTTGTGAACATGTGTACTTGAATGTCGTGTATCATGTTTTAATACGGTTTAGTGTACTTGAGCATGTATACTTGTATGCCGTAGTTCATTTCAATTGCATGAGTAGCTTAGGATGATCCCTGAGTCTCACTTTGACATAGACGTTAGGTGGCATGAGCCCCTCTAACATGTTTCACCTTAAGGTGATAGAATTGTAAAATGCTAGGTCGATACATGTTCATCTTCTACGAGTAGCTTTATGTTACTCACCCACGTAGTGGGGACATTTTTCAAGTACCGGGATCAAGATTCGGGATTCACATCGTGCTTGGATGATTTGTAGACTTGAAGTTCTCATTTCTTGTAAATGTTGGCTTGAAATGCTATTTATAGCTTTATATGTCAAAATGTGTAAATTTGATTCTATTTTTGTAATGTGTACATAACTACACTCTTTATAATGTATTTGACATGTATGAGATGAGGCCGAAAGCCAATGACATGTATCTTGCTTTCTATGCACTTTTGTTTTTAAGGCTTAATATGAAAATGTTGAAAAATGCTTAGACATTGTGTCATAACTTTTCCATCGGGTGTGAGAATTTCATTTTTATTCTTTCGTAGGGTCTCATTAATCATATTTGAGGTGTGGCCAAGGGCCAAACGGCAATTTGAAATCATTTGTCAATTGTGGTTTCCATATTTTCAATTTAAAGTTCATTTTCGCCTTTTTGGCCGTTGGGAGGTCGGATTTTGACTCGGCCATTTCTGGGAGCCGCGGACCATTCCCGCACACTCAAAATCACCAATTACGTCTACATGCATGATCGTTTCTGGGAAAAACCCTTTCCTTTGTGATTTGAGCTTCCTATGGAACCATTGTTCAATCTTGTTGCATAATCTGTTCTAGGGGCATTATAGACTTTTCACATCAGTTTTATTTTCTTCTTTCGACATAGTCGCTTAGAAAACATGATTTTAGGGGGTGTTTTTTCTTTGTGTTTTTCCAGAAAACATCGTCTTGGTACCGGAAATCCCTCGTGAAGTTTCAGCTTCCCGTTTCATTTTAGTAGCTTTTTAGCTCTTTTGACCAGATTTCTTGGGAGGGCATTTCGGCCATTTAGTAGTGAGTTTTTTTTTTTAAATTCTCTCACGAGTCACGTAGAAAACTCAATTTTAAGGGGGTTTCTTCTTTGTCTTTGTGACGACCCTGGTTTTTAGGCCAGCGTGTCCTGTGATGAACCGAAGGTTGACCCGATTACGGATCCGAATGCGGAAGCAAAAATAGAAAACAAGACTCTAAGAAGTCAAAGTGACCTTCCATGAGGTCATGGAACACAATAAGAACTAATGCGGGAACGAATGATCAGAAAAGGACCGAACAGGCCCCCAAGGGCAAAATTGTCATTTCTGAAAATATAAAATCGGGTGCTACTGAGCACATCACTAGAAAGACAACAAAAATTTAATCAAATTAGACCCAAGAATCACTTGATTCAAAGTCCGGATGAAGAAGATATGAAACTCCAAAGTTTCATAAAAATCACATTTTTGGGTTTGAAATCAATGCAGCAAGGGTACTTCGCAAGGGGTAAAAAGGTCTTTTCAGATAAAATTGGATGCAACTGAGCATACTGTTAGATAAACAACTTTTGGACTTCAAAAAAAATAATTTTCTGGGTTTAAATCTGGGTAGGACCTGCCCAGATTTTTGGACTTCAAATGTGGTTTTGAGGGCTTAAACCACATTTTTTGGCAAAAAGTTGTGAACAAACCCCCCCCCCCCCCCCCCCCCCCCCCCCAAAATCATGTTTTCTACATGACCGTGTCAAGAGAAGTTTTTATTTTACAAGTGAAATACCCAAAATGCCCCTTAGATCAGCACTTTTTCCGGAAAAACCTGGAACGACTAGATTTTGTACATTTGCGAGTTGTTTTCGGCATCAAGATGATTTTTTTTTGTAAAAACGCAAAGAAAAAACCCACCCTAAAATCATGTTTTCTACCCGGGTCGTGAACGAAAATGAAAAATAAACACTATGAAGTACCCAGAATGCCCCTAGATCAGAAAAGGGCAAGAGGATTAAAAAGCTGCTATATGCATAATAGAAAGCTGAACTTTGCGATCGATTTCTGGCACCAAGACGACCTTTTCTGGAAAAACATGAAAAAGAAACCCCCCCTAAAATCACGTTTTCTAAGCGACCATGTCGAAAGAAGAAAATAAAACTAAGGTGAAAGGTCCATAATGCCCCTAGATCAGAATATGCAAAAAAAATGCGAAATGAATTCACAAGATGCTCAAAATACAAACGATGAGGTTTTGCCTAGAAACGACTATGCACGTAAACGTAACTTACCTATTTAGACGTGCTACAATGGTCCATGGCTTAAAAATATAGCCGATACAAAATCCGACCCCCCAACGGGCAAAAAGGCAAAAATGGACTTTGAATGGAAAACATGGAATCCAAAAATGCAAAACGGGATCAAATGACCGTTTGGCCCTTAGCCACAGTTTATACTAGATTAATAAGACCCTATAAAAGAATGAAAATGGAATTCCCACACCCGATGCAACCGTGGTGAAGCAATGACTAGCGATTTTTCAAGTTTTTCATAACATTTCACGAAGTTAAAAAGTTGCATAGAATACAATATACATGTTATTGGCCTCCGGCCTCATCTCATACATATCAAATACATTGAAAGGAGTGTACTTAAGTACACATTACATACATGGAATCAAACATACATATTTTGACATATAAGTCTACAAAATGACATTTCATGGTAACATTTGTATGAAATGGAAACTTGAAAACTACTCGACATCCAAGGAATTCTAGGCTTCACGAACCAAGTCTTCGTACCTGGAATACGCCTCAGTATCGTAGGGGTGAGTAACATAAAGCTACTCCTAGGAGATGAGCATGCATCGACCTAGCATTTTACAAATTTATCACCTTAAGGTGAGACATGTTAAAGGTGCTCATGCCACCAAAAGTCTACGTCCAAGTGAAACTCGGGGAGCATCCTAAGCTACCTTAGAGTCTAAGCAACAAGAATCATGATATACATACGTGTATGAAACGAATCATGGTTGGGATAATCTAAAGAACACGATAAGAAGAATGCTTGAGCATATATTAACATGAATTACATTTTCAATACAATTGAACTAGGTCTAGAGTAATCCATACAACATAACAAAAGCATATTTGAATATAAGTTAACAAAAATCACATTATCCACGCAATTCAACAACAAAAGAGCATGTTATACAATGCAACAAGGTTTAAGTTCTCAAAGCCATCAACTTAGAATCTAAAGCACAAAATAACAGTAGTGGTTCATGCCACCTAACGTCTATGTTATAAATGAATCAATAGGATTAATCCTAAGCTTTATTAGAACGTCAAAACACGATTTTCAATATCGATGTAATTTAACCAACATTGGAACTTCCAATACAACGCATAAAGCATAATTTCGCTAAGTTAACATCCTGTAACTTAAAATGGAATGACAAATAAGCAACAACAAGTTACATCATCATCTAGTTATCAACTTGAAAATGAAATGCGAAATCAAACAAAGTGGATACTCGGATGTCACGCCGGATCAGACCGACAACATAGTTACTTTAGGGTTACTAGCCCATGGATAACCTCCCTATGTGCGCACTAGACTATATAAAGAGGGACTATCCCCCGTATTAGAACCACGTCCTAGCCATAGTCAAACAACGACATCCCCAAGTTTCCAAAATCAACAAGTTGTGCAACAACGCATATATCAACATGAATATGCAAGATAATCAACTATCTACCAAGCATAATCAAATTTGGAAACCTATACAATCCATGCTCTAAGTTCACAACTAATATGATGTGATGAATGTCGAATCTTCAGTATGCGATTCGTTACACGCTATGCATGAATGATGTTAAATACAAAGTGTGCAAATCATTACACAAGGCAACAATATATTCAATAAGGAAAACATATTCTCATGAATACAAACATAGCAACTATGTTATCCAATGTTCAAAACATAACCAAATGAATATAGAACAAGTCTAAGTCCATGATTTAAATATAGAAACCACTTCTAAAACATAACTAGATCATGGAGCAAATTGATAGAATTTAAATAGATAAACACAATTAAATTCTCTAGATTTCTGATTCAATTTCAATTAACCTTAATTTAATACATGTTAAAGGGCATGGCAAGGTCATCACCTATAATCATTCTAAAACTCAATTAGGTTGTTAAAACAACAAAGTAGAACTTTAATTAAATCATGCTAATTTAAATCCCAGGGTTCTAAAACAACTTCTAATAGTCCCAAATTAATATATACTAGTAAACATGTCATGGCCAATACAAATATCAAGTTAAAACCTTAATTAAGCTAATGGGACCACGAAATAGATTTTAATTAATTCTTTTAATTAAAATCTCTAGATTTTTCAAACTTAACCAAATGCTCTCAATTTAACATATCTTAGAGAACATGCCAAGGACTAATGTAATATCACATTTCAAACTTATTCCATGCAAGTTACACCTATGTAAATTAAACTTTCACTAAAGTTAAATATAAAATAAAGGTTGCAATTCTCATGCAATTAATCCCAATTTAATACATGTGAACAACCAC
The DNA here is from genome assembly GCF_030987335.1 of Cornus florida. Lineage (NCBI taxonomy): Eukaryota > Viridiplantae > Streptophyta > Magnoliopsida > Cornales > Cornaceae > Cornus > Cornus florida. The sequence goes on from NW_026775577.1 coordinate 73,757,095, forward strand.
ACCAAAGCTTAATTTTCTAACATGCCACAATTCAATTCCAAGTTATATATCAACATGAGGATTAAATCTTAAATAAGGAAATTAATTAAATGAAAGGTTTCAAAACCTCACCGAATATTCTAAATCAAATATATGTGAAGCTATATGGCATGTAGATCAAGAATATCTAGTCGGAATTCGACTGGAGTGAATAGTGCAGTCGGGGCAAATTAATTAATCAAATTAATTAATAATTACTAATTTTCAAAACACCTCCAATTACTTTCAAATTTAACTATGTTGAAGAGCATGCTAAGGCCTAATGTAATATGCTAATACATATTAATTTCAAGCAAGTTAAGGCCACGTGAATTAATCTTTCACCTAAGATAAATATTAAATAAAATCTTTAATACTTATTCAAATGTTCTAATTTTAATACACGACAATGAGCATATCAAGGGGCAATATAAAATCATGCTACATGTTTCAACCAAGTCATGAGCAACCGGGAAAATTAGATCCCGTACAAGAAAAATAAATAATAAAATCTCTAGATTTTATATTTAATCATGTAAACAGTAGTATAAGCATCACAAGCATGCTATATAACAAGAATTTAAACCTAGAACATCTCCTACCTCAATTTGAGATGAAAATCTCAAATGCCATCAAAATGGAATGGCTCCGAATAAGACGAAACTACTATGTTTTGTCGGGAACAACGCCGTGAACATAACTCCCATGAAAGTCCCATCAAAATCGTAACTTGACCTCAAAACCAAACTCAAGAAATGGTCAAAACTGAATTCTAATAAAGGGAAAGGTAGAGCACGGCGAGGGGAACAACAAACGTTAAGGCCGAAGACTTTCCATCAAGGAAAAGTGAACCAAAAGAGGAGAGAGAAGATAGCAGCACCCCTTGGGCAGCCATGGGAGCTCTAGGTCGTGCATGAAGAGGGGAGAAGATGAAAAATGAAATATCTCACCCCCCATTTTATTGAAATCTCAAGAAGTGCCCCAAACGGGCCCCGCCAGGTCCGAAAAAGTAAAATTTGAGGAAACGCACTCAAATGGCAAAACTTTGTGAACAAAAAAGATTTAAAATAATAAAATATGAATAACAGAAGAAACGGCATCGAAAACTGAGTCCCGAGCAGAAAGTTATGCCCAAAACAAGTTTGGTGAAAACCGGGGCCAAAAACCCTAAAACTGGAAAACATCGACCAGGAGGAAATTCCAAGAGTACACAACTCAACGAAATATGAAAATGAATCCCGTACGAGGATCCAGGCTCAAAACAAGACATTTTGCAATAACTTTCAATAATTGCACAATGGCCCCTCCAAAAAGTGAAAACTGCACTTATGGCCCAGAATGAAAATATCTTCCAAAAATATTTTCTTAAAAACCCCTAAAATGAAATATCTTCAAAAGATATTTATGAAAAACACCCAAAGAAATGAAATTAATTCCAAAGATTTATACATCCATGCCCCTATGGGCACTGGGAGCAACCAGAGTACTTTCTTGCAAAAGTAAAGATACATATTTCGTGGAAACCACTCACGAAAAGGATACGTGAAGTCAAAAACCAACTCCGAGCTCGAAAAGTGAGGTTGTGCCAAAAACTGACAAACGGAGATAAGACGAAATAGGGAAAAGGATGAAATAGTGCATAGTATCGAAAAACGAAAAATGTGAAAATGACTCGGTCCTCAAAGGAAGTTGTCAATTCACATGAAAGAGTCTCAGAAACCAATTTCGAGCACTCGAGATGACACTAAGCGACATAAAACAAAGCTCAGAAAGGAAAATTAAACGAAAAAATTTCATTCGTAAAATTTCAGAAAAAAAGAAAGGAAGGCAAATGACTGGGTTGTTACAACCTACCCTCCTTAAAGGAATTTCGTCCCCGAAATTAGGAACGCACCAGAGAGAATAGAATAATGACCGACCAAAAGGTCAAATCAAAGGACAACTCACAACGCACTGAAAGACAAATCCTGAAGTCTAAAGATCAACTGAAGGAACGCGAAACCAAGAACTGAGGCAACACCTCATACGAATTGGCACGTTAACTCACCGTCAACTACCGAGAGAATCCCAAGACAATGAAATGTTAAAACATGATAGAAGAAGAGAGTGACAAGGCAGTACGAACAGTGACCAAAACCCGCCCACACTTACTTGTCAGCAAGGTAGCATGACAGTATAAGGCACTAGTTCGTAACATGCCCTAGAAGGGAACTTTTCGATACCAATGACATCAATGTCAAAAATGATCATTACCAAAAGCACCACGGGAACCAGGCATCTACGAGAGTTGGGGTAGCAAATCCCAAAACTATGATAACAATGACACTAGCACCATACGCTTAAGGCCTTAGATCTAGAAGCCAGAAAGGAAAAAGAAATGAAACGGTGTCTCCCTGGCACACGTCTCACTCTACCAGACAAGGAAAAGGAAATGAATCACAGTTGTCTACGCTCACATGAGCCTCACTCGCATTGACCAACAGAACAGATAAGAAGGTTCCCTACATGGGTCGTCACAGAATGAATTTCTCCTATCCAAGGAAGAAACTCGTGAAACAAGAACGCATCCAAGGGATACGACAAATCCTAAGAGACAATGCAAAAACCTGACATAAAGTAAACAAGTAGCATGCAACATAGCATAACTATCTACTCACACAAGTAGTAAACAAGTTACCACATAAACAAATAGGCATGTTATCAAATCAAACATGTTATCAAGAAGCACGCAGATATGTTATCACACCAGAACATGATAGTGACATAGAACATGTTATCAGGAAGCATATATACACAAAAACATGCTCAACCAATGATAGATGTCTCAAAACACCTGAACATGTGAACATGTTATCATACAAGACATGTTATCAAGATACAAATGACAAATCAAAGCAAAATAACATGAGCATGATATGCACCCAAAACCCGTCGTCCAAGGTATTCGAACCAGGATGCTCTGATACCATCTGTGACGACCCTGGTTTTAGGCCAGCGTGTCTTGTAATGAACCGAAGGTTGACCCGATAACGGATCCGGATGCGGAAGCGAATATAGAAAACAAGACTCTAAGAAGTCAAAGTGACCTTCCATGAGGTCATGGAACTTAATAAGAACTAATGAGGGAACGAATGATCAGAAAAAGACCGAACAGGCCCCCAAGGGCAAAATGGTCATTTCTGAAAATATAAAATCAGGTGTACTAAGCACACCACTAGAAAGCCAACAAAAATTTAATCAAATTAGACCCAAGAATCACTTGATTCAGAGTTCGGATGAAGAAGATATGAAACTCCAAAGTTTCATAAAAATCACATTTTTGGGTTTGAAATCAATGCAGCAAGGGTACTTTGCAAGGGGTAAAAAGGTATTTTTAGACAAAATTGGATGTAACTGAGCATACTGTTAGATAGACCGAGAAAAATTAATGAATCTAGACTCAAGAATCACTTGATTCGGAGTCCAGACGAAGAAGATATGAAATGTCAAAGTTTCATAAAAACCAACTTTTGGGTTTAAAATCAGTGCGGCAAGGGTACTTTACAAGGGGTAAAATGGTCTTTTTAGATATAATTTGATGCAACCGTGCATACTGTTATATAGACCAGCAAAAACTAATAAACTTAGACTAAAAAATCACTTGATTTGGAGTCAGGACGAAGAAGATATGAAGCCTCAAAGTTTCAAAAAAAACAATTTTCTGGGTTCAAATCTGGGCAGGACCTGCCCAGATTTTAGGACTTCAAATGTGGTTTTGAGGGCTTAAACCACATTTTTTGGCAAAAAGTTGTGAACAAACCCCCCTCCCCCCCCCCCCCCCCCCTAAAATCATGTTTTCTACATGACCATGTCAAGAGAAGATTTTATTTTACAAGTGAAATACCCGAAATGCCCCTTAGATCAGCACTTTTTCCCGAAAAACCTGGAACGACCAGATTTTCCAGATCTGCGAGTTATTTTCGGCATCAAGATGATTTTTTTTGTAAAAACGCGAAGAAAAAACCCCCCCTAAAATCACGTTTTCTACCCGGATCACTGACGAAAATGAAAAATAAACACTATGAAGTACCCAGAATGCCCCTAGATCAAAAAAGGGCAAGAGGATTAAAAAGCTACTATATGCATAACAGAAAGCTGAACTTTACGATCGATTTCTGGCACCAAGACGACCTTTTCTAGAAAAACACGAAAAAGAAAACCCCCCCCCCCCTAAAATCACGTTTTCTAAGCGACCATGTCAAAAGAAGAAAATAAAACTGAGGTGAAAGGTCGATAATGCCCTAGATCAGAATATGCAAAAAAAATGCGAGATGAATTCACAAGAGGCTCAAAACACAAACGATGAGGTTTTGTCTGGAAACGGCTATGCACACAAATCTAACTTACCTATTTAGACGTGCTACAATGGTCCATGGCTTAAAAATATAGCCAATGCAAAATCCGACCCCCCAACGGGCAAAAAGGAAAAAATGGACTTGGAATGGAAAACATGGAATCCAAAAATGCAAAACGGGATCAAATGACCGTTTGGCCCTTGCCCACACTTCATACAAGATTAATAAGACCCTATAAAAGAATGAAAATGGAATTCCCACACCCGATGCAACCGTGGTGAAGCAATGACTTGCGATTTTTCAAGTTTTTCATAACATTTCACGAAGTTAAAAAGTTGCATAGAATACAATATACATGTCATTGGCCTCCGGCCTCATCTCATACATATCAAATACATTGAAAGGAGTGTACTTAAGTACACATTACATACATGGAATCAAACATACATATTTTGACATATAAGTCTACAAAATGACATTTCATGCTAACATTTGCATGAAATGGAAACTTGAAAGTTACTCGACATTCAAGGAATGCTAGACTTCATGAACCAAGTCTTCGTACCTGAAATATGCCCCAATATCGTAGGGGTGAGTAACATAAAGCTACTCGTAGGAGATGAGCATGCATTGACCTAGCATTTTACATCAACTACCGATCAACTGAAGGAACGCGAAACTAAGAACTGAGGCAATACCTCATACGAATCGGCACGTTAACTCAACATCAAGTACTGAGAGAATCCCAAGACAATGAAATGTTGAAACATGATAGAAGAAGAGAGTGACAAGGCAGTACGAACAGTGACCAAAACCCGCCCACACTTACTTGTCAGCAAGGTAGCATGACAGTATAAGGCAGTAGTTCGTAACATGCCCCAGAAGGGAACTTTTCGATACCAATGACATCAATGTAGCAAATCCCAAAACTATGACAACAATGACACTGGCACTATACGCTTAAGGCGTTAGATCTAGAAGCCACAAAGGAAAAAGAAATGAAACGGTGTCTCCTTGGCACACATCTCACTCCACCAGACAAGGAAAAGGAAATGAATCGCAGTCATCTACGCTCACATGAGCCTCACTCGCATCAACCAATTGAACAAACAAGAAGGTTCCCTACATGGGTCCTCACAGAATGAATTTCTCCTATCCAAGGAAGAAACTCGTGAAACAAGAACGCATCCAAGGGATACGACAAATCCTAAGAGACAATGCAAAAACTTGACATAAAGTAAACAAGTAGCATGCAACACAGCATAACTATTTACTCACACAAGTAGTAAACAAGTTGCCACATAAGCAAATAGGCATGTTATCAAATCAAACATGTTATCAAGAAGCACGCAGATATGTTATCACACCTGAACATGATAGTGACACTGAACATGTTATCAGGAAGCATATATACAAAAAAGCATGCTCAACCAATGATAGATGTCTCAAAACACCTGAACATGTGAACATCTTATCATACAAGACATGTTTTTAAGATACAAATGACAAATCAAAGCAAAACAACATGAGCATGATATGCACCCAAAACCCATCGTCCAAGGTATTCGAACCCGGATGCTCTGATACTACCTGTGACGACCCTGGTTTTTAGGCCAGCGTGTCTTGTGATGAACCGACGATTGACCCGATAACGGATCCGAATGCGGAAGCGAAAATAGAAAACAAGACTCTAAGAAGTCAAAGTGACCTTCCATGAGGTTATGGAACTCAATAAGAACTAATGCGGGAACGAATGATCAGAAAAAGACCGAACAGGCCCCCAAGGGCAAAATGGTCATTTCTAAAAATATAAAATCGGGTGCTACTGAGCACACCACTAGAAAGACAACAAAAATTTAATCAAATTAGACCCAAGAATCACTTGATTCAGAGTCCGGATGAAGAAGATATGAAACTCCAAAGTTTCATATAAATCACATTTTTGGGTTTGAAATCAATTCAGTAAGGGTACTTCGCAAGGGGTAAAAAGGTCTTTTCATAAAAAATTGGATGCAACTGAGTAGACTGTTAGATAGACCAAGAAAAATTAATGAATCTAGACTCAAGAATCACTTGATTCGGAGTCCGGGCGAAGAAGATAAGAAACGTCAAAGTTTTATAAAAACCAACTTTTGGGTTTAAAATCAGTGCGGCAAGGGTACTTTACAAGGGGTAAAATTATCTTTTCAGTTATAATTTGATGCAACCGTGCATACTGTTATATAGACCAGCAAAAGTTAATAAACTTAGACTAAAAAATCACTTGATTTGGAATCGGGACGAAGAAGATATGAAGCCTCAAAGTTTCAAAAAAAACAATTTTCTGGGTTCAAATCTGGGCAGGACCTACACAGATTTTTGGACTTCAAATGTGGTTTTGAGGGCTTAAACCACATTTTTTGGCAAAAAGTTGTGAACAAACCCACCCCCCCCCCCCCCCTAAAATCATGTTTTCTACATGACCATGTCAAGAGAAGATTTTATTTTACAAGTGAAATACCTGAAATGCCCCTTAGATCAGCACTTTTTCCAGAATAACTTGGAATGACCAGATTTTCCAGATCTGCGAGTTGTTTTCGGCATCAAGATGATTTTTTTTGTAAAAACGCGAAGAAGAAACCCCCCTAGAATCACGTTTTCTACATGACTTGCGAACGAAAATGAAAAATAAACACTATGAAGTACCCAGAATGCCCCTAGATCAGAAAAGGGCAAGAGGATTAAAAAGCTGCTATATGCATAAAAGAAAGCTGAACTTTACGATCGATTTCCGGCACCAAGATGACCTTTTCTGGAAAAACATAAAAAAGAAACCCCCCCTAAAATCAAGTTTACTAAGTGACCATGTCGAAAGAAGAAAATAAAACTGAGGTAAAAGGTCGATAATACCCTAGATCAGAATATGCAAAAAAAATACGAAATGAATTCACAAGAGGCTCAAAACACAAACGATGAGGTTCTGCCCGGAAACGACTATGCACGCAAATGTAACTTACCTATTTAGACGCGCTACAATGGTCCATGGCTTAAAAATATAGCCAATGCAAAATCCGACCCCCCAACGGGCAAAAAGGCAAAAATGGACTTGGAATGGAAAACATGGAATCCAAAAATGCAAAACGGGATCAAATGACTGTTTGGCCCTTGGCCACACTTCATACAAGATTAATAAGACCCTATAAAAGAATGAAAATGGAATTCCAACACCAGATGCAACCGTGGTGAAGCAATGACTTACGATTTTTCAAGTTTTTCATCACATTTAATGAAGTTAAAAAGTTGCATAGAATACAATATACATGTCATTGGCCTCCGGCCTCATCTCATACATATCAAATACATTGAAAGGAGTGTACTCAAGTACACATTACATACATGGAATCAAAAATACATATTTTGACATATAAGTCTACAAAATGACATTTCATGCTAACATTTGCATGAAATGGAAACTTGAAAGCTACTCGACGTCCAAGGAATGCTAGGCTTCACGAACCAAGTCTTCGTACCTGAAATATGCCCCAGTATCGTAAGGGTGAGTAACATAAAGCTACTCGTAGGAGATGAGCATGCATCGACCTAGCATTTTACAAATTTATCACCTTAAGGTGAAACATGTTAAAGGGGCTCATGCCACCTAACGTCTATGTCCAAGTGAAACTCGGGGAGCATCCTAAGCTACCTTAGAGTCTAAGCAACAAGAATCATGATATAGATACGTGTATGAAATGAATTATGGTTGGGATAATCTAAAGAACACGACAAGAAGAATGCTTGAGCATATATTAACATGAATTGCATTTTCAATACAATTAAACTAGGTCTAGAGTAATCCATACAACATAACAAAAGCATATTTGAATACAAGTTAACAAGAATCACATTATCCATGCAATTCAACAACAAAAGAGCATGTTATACAATGCAACAAGGTTTAAGTTCTCAAAGCCATTAACTTAGAATCTAAAGCACAAAATAACAGTAGTGGTTCATGCCACCTAACGTCTATGTTATAAATGAATCATTAGGATCAATCCTAAGCTTTATTAGAACGTCAAAACACGATTTTCAATATTGATGCAATTTAACTAACATTGGAACTTCCAATACAATGCATAAAGCACAATTTCACAAAGTTAACATCCTGTAACTTAAAATGGAATGACAAATAAGAAACAACAAGTTACAACATCATCTAGTTATAAACTTGAAAATGAAATGCGAAATCAAACAAATTGGATACTCGGATGTCACGCCAGATCAGACCGACAACATAGTTACTTTAGGGTTAGTAGCCCATGGGTAACCTCCCTATGTGCGCAGTAGACTATATATAGAGGGACTATCCCCCGTACTAGAACCACGTCCTAGCCATTGTCAAACAACGACATCCCCAAGTTTCCAAAATCAACAAGTTGTGCAACAACGCATATATCAACATGAATATGCAAGATAATCAACTATCTACCAAGCACAACCAAATTTGGAAACCTATACAATCCATGCTCTAAGTCCACAACTAATATGATGTGATGAATGTCGAATCTTCAGTGTGTGATTCGTTACACGCTATGCATGAATGATGTTAAATACGAAGTGTGCAAATCATTACACAAGGCAACAATATATTCAATAAGGAAAACATATTCTCATGAATACAAACATAGCAACTATGTTATCCAATGTTCAAAACATAACCAAATGAATATACAACAAGTCTAAGTCCATGATTTGAATATAGAAACCACTTTTAAAACACAACTAGATCATGGAGCAAATTGATAGAATTTAAATAGATAAACACAATTAAATTCTCTAGATTTCCGATTCAATTTCAATTAACCTTAATTTAATACATGTTAAAGGACATGGCAAGGTCATCACCTATATTCATTCTAAAACTCAATTAGGTTGTTAGAACAACAAAGTAGAACTTTAATTAAATCATGCTAATTTAAATCACAGGGTTCTAAAACAACTTCTAATAGTCCCAAATTAATATATACTAGTAAACAAGTCATGGCCAATACAAATATCAAGTTAAAACCTTAATAAAGCTAATGGGACCACGAAATAGATTTTAATTAATTCTTTTAATTAAAATCTCTAGATTTTTCAAACTTAACCAAATGCTCTCAATTTAACATATCTTAGAGAACATGCCAAAGACTAATGTAATATCACATTTCAAACTTATTTCATGAAAGTTACACCTATGTAAATTAAACTTTCATTAAAGTTAAATATAAAATAAAGGTTGCAATTCTCATACAATTAATCCCAATTTAATACATGTGAACAACCACACCAAAGCTTAATTTTCTAACATGCCACAATTTAACTCCAAGTTGTATATCACCATGAGGATTAAATCTTAAACAAGGAAATTAATTAAATGCAAGGTTTCAAAACCTCACCGAATATTCTAAATCAAATATATGTGAAGCTATATGGTATGTAGATCAAGAATATCAAGTCGGAATTCGAATGGAGTGAATAGTGCACTCGGGGCGAATTAATTAATTAAATTAATTAATCAAATTAATTAATAATTACTAATTTTTAAAACAGCTCCAATTAATTTCAAATTGAACTATGTTGAAGAGCATGCTAAGGCCTACTATAATATGCTAACACATATTAATTTCAAGCTAGTTAAGTCCATGTGAATTAATCTTTCACCTAAGATAAATATTAAATAAAATCTTTAATACTTATTCAAATGTTCCAATTTTAATACACGACAATGAGAATATCAAGGGGCAATATAAAATCATTCTATATGTTTAAACCAAGTCATGAGCAACCGGGAAAATTAAATCCCGTACAAGAAAAATAAATAATAAAATCTCTAAATTTTATATTTAATCCTGTAAACAAGAAGTATAAGCATCACAAACATGCTATATAACAAGAATTTAAACCTAGAACATCTCCTACCCCAATTTGAGATGAAAATCTCAAATGCCATCAAAATGGAACGGCTCCGAATCCGACGAAACTACTAGGTTTTGTCGGGGACAATGCCGTGAACATAACCCCCATGAAAGCCCCATCAAAATCGTAACTTGACCTCAAAACCAAACTCAAGAAATGGTCAAAACTGAATTCTAATAAGGGGGAAAGGTAGAGCACGGCGAGGTGAACAACAAACGTTAAGGCTAAAGACTTTCCATCAAGGAAAAGTGAACCAAAAGAGGAGAGAGAAGATGGCAGCACCCCTTGGGCAGCCATGGGAGCTCCAGGTCGTGCATGAAGAGGGGAGAAGATGAAAAATGAAATATCTCACCCCCTTTTTTTTTATAGAAATCTCAAAAAGTGCCCCAAACGGGTCCCGCCGGGTTCGAAAAAGTAAAATTTGAGCAGACACGCTCAAATGGCAAAACTTTGTGAACAAAAAAGATTCAAAATGATAAAATATGAACAACGGAAGAAATGGTGTCAAAAAATGAGTCCCGAGCAGAAAGTTATGCCTAAAACAAGTTTGGCGAAAACCGAGGCCGAAAACCCTAAACTAGAAAACATCGACCAGGAGGAAATTCCAAGAGTACACAACTCGACGAATTGTGAAAATAAATCCCGTATGAGGATCCAGGCTCAAAACAAGACATTTTGCAATAACTTTCATTAATTGCACAATGGCTCCTCCAAAAAGTAAAAACTGCACTTATGGCCCAGAATGAAAATATCTTCCAAAAATATTTTCTTAAAAACCCCTGAAATAAAATATCTTCAAAAGATATTTATGAAAAATACCCCAAGAAATTAAATTAATTCCAAAGATTTATGCATCCATGCCCCTATGGGCACCGGGAGCAACCAGAGTACTTTCTTGCAAAAGTAAAGATACATATTTCGTGGAAACCACTCACGATAAGGATACGTGAAGTCAAAAACCAACTACAAGCTTGAAAAGTGAGGTTGTGCAAAAAATTGACAAACGGAGATAAGAGGAAATAGGGAAAAGAACGAAATAGCGCATAGTATCAAAAAACGAAAAATGTGAAAATGACTCGGTCCTCCAAGGAAGTTGTCAATTCACATGAAAGAGTCTCAGAAACCAATTCCGAGCACTCGAGATGACACTAAGCGACACGAAATAGAGCTCAGAAAGGAAAATTAAACGAAAGAAATTCATTCGTAAAATTTCAGGAAAAAAGAAAGGAAGGCAAATGACCGGGTCGTTATAGTGTTTTTGCAAAAAAATTCATCTAGGCCTCCAAATTCAGCCTCTGTTCTGGAATTTTCTGAAAAAAAAAAACCACACAGTAGTTTTATGGGCTGCTGCCAGCCATAATGCACCCAGTGCGCACGCGGCGTGCATGGGCGCGCGCATGGACCGCAGCGACGTCAATTCTTCTTTTGAGCTTTTCTCGTTCGTCCGGACTTCGATTCAAGTGAATTTTTTTTTTTACCTTGATTAATTTTTCGTCATCTATCCAACGGTATACTCGGTTACACCTAGATATTTCTAAATAGTTACCAGTTTGCCCTTAAAGCTTTAAGTGTCCGTTTTTCATCGTCATGCCGTTTCTCCTTCGTCCGGACTCCGAATCGTGCGATTCTTAAGTCCATCTTGATTAGTTTTTCATTGTCCTTCCAGCAGTGTGCTCGGTGGCACCTGAATCAATAGTTTTTAGAAATGACTATTTTGCCCCTGGGGGCTTATTTGTCATATTTTCGATCTTTTGCTTCCGCATCAGTTATTGTTGAGTTCCACGACCTCATGGAAGGTCACTTTGACTTCTTAGAGTCTTATTTTCTATTTTTGCTTCCGTATATCGGATTCGTTATCAGGTCAATCTTCGATTCATCATACGACACGCTGGCCTAAAAACCAGGGTCGTCACAGGTGGTATCAAAGCTCCTAGGTTTGAAAACCTTAGGACGATGGGTTTTGGGTGCATATCATGCTTGTGTTGCCATGCTCTATGTGTTTAGTTGCTTCTTGATAACTTGTTTACATGCTTATGTGGACATATGTTTAGAAATTTACCTTAACTATCACAGCATGATACATATGCTTGTTTACTTTAGTACATTGTATATACTTGTAAATCTCAGCATGTTGTATGTGCTTGTCTACCTTAGCATACGGTATATGTTTGTCGGCTTCTGTACATTGTATATGCTTGTTTGTTTTAGCATATTGACTTACGCTTGTCAGCTTAGCATGTTGGTTATGCTTGTCTACTTTAGCGTATTGCATGCACTTGTTATTCTTAGTATGATAGTATGATGCATACATTGACATGCCTTATATGACCTTACTACTTGTATGAGTATGTAGTCTATTGCTATGTTACATGTCAACTGCTTACTTTTATGTCTTGTTTAGGCATTGTGGGTTGTTCCAGCTTGGTTAGTTGAGATTGATGCTAGGGCATCATCTCTTGGGGTTTCGTGGTGACCTTGATGTGATGACATCATTGGGGTCTTGTTTCTAAAGCCACGGGACGACGAGTCAGATTGACTCGAGTCCTTCCTTAGGGATTGGGAGATTCATTTTAGTGAGCCTCAATAGCGAGGTCCTCGCGTTTCTTCTTCTTAGAGTGATGGTTGGAGATTTGATAGGTGCGTTGACCTAGGATTCTTCTTGTCTTGCCTTGGACAACTCTTACGAGCTAAGGTTAGGGTATGAGTGGTTACGCGTAATTAATTGCATTGGTGTAATTAATTATTCTCCCTTGTCCTTGGAGACTTGGGATTTTGTATGGATAGGATCCTGTAGAGTTCTCATCGAACTCATTGGCATCTTAAGTTGAGTTCTCTCGTTGGTGTCTCGTAATGGTTAGTATTGGGACTATCCATTACACCATTGTTTGTTTTATGTGGCGTTAGGATTCCACCTTGTGTTTGGGCCAGTCTTGGGAAAGACTTGTAGACTTTTTATTTTGGAAACCTTACTGTTCATTCTAGGAGATGATTCATTTCCTCACGGAGAGAGATCAGACTCATCCGGATTTTTGGGATTCACTTTCCGTGAGTTTGTCCTTCTGAGAGGCATTTCATCCCTTCTTGCTTTTGATTTTGTGGGATTGTTATTTGCATAGTCATTCTTACATGTTTATATGCCTTGTCATTTTGAGCATGCCTTAGAAACATGTTAGGGGATGTGACTATTCAATGGCTCTGTGCTGGTATAGATGGTGTGTTTTTCATTTACTATATCTGTTTGTCATGCTAGCGTCATAGGTGATGTGTAGTATGTCTCTGATGCTTGACCCTTATGTGATATGTAGCATATTTGATTACCATTGTACACTATGTGTTTAGTTGTATGGTGCGATATTGTTTCTGTGAAATTATTCGTAGAATTTCATTTACGTTTAGTATACTTGTACCTAGCATACTTGCGCGTTGTTTATTTCATTTCACTTTGCTTTAGTATACTTGAGCCTGTATACTTGTTCACTATGGATTTAGTACTGTTTAGTATACTTGTGAATGTATACTTGTGTATATATACGTGTATGTTGCATGACTAATTACTTTATTAGTTCATTTCCTTTATTATTCCGCACTTTGCTTGGGGTTGTGTGACCTTGGTTGTCGGGATTGTGTGTGTGAGCTTGATCTGATGTCTTGATTCCTAGGCGTAGCCTTGTATTAGGTCAGCGTTAGGATGACGTAGAGGATTTTGGGTGCATTGTCTGGTTGGAAGTCGTTGTGGCTAGGGTGATGATGATGTTATTTGATTTGTAAAGTCTGATCCATTGGCTTGAGGGCACAGACTTGTAAGGTTTTGGATTCGTGACTGGTATTGTTGACAGTGGTGTTTTGAGACTTGGGGTTGTCAGTTTTTCCAGTATTGGGGATTTAAGGCCTTAAGCGTAGCGGTGCCTATAACATTGTTGTCAGGGTTTTGGATTGGCCAGAATGGTCCGGCTGGACATTTTAGACCATTTCGCAACTCTCACAGAATGCCTGGTTTCTGTGGTGCTTTTGGTAATGATTGTTTGACATTGATGTCATTTGTATCGATAGGTTTCGCGGGTGAGCTTGTTGGGGGCAGGTGACGAATTAGGGCTTTATACTGTCATGCTACCGTACAAGTTGTGTGTGGGCGAGTACTAGTTGCCGTCGATGCTACCTTGCATTAGCTAGCTAGTTATGTGAGTGTGGGCGGGCACTTGACACTGTAGATGCTACCACACCTTGGGTACGTTGTGGGCGGGTTCTAGTTAGTATTCATGCTGCCATGTTGCTTCTGATTGTGTTCCTTGTTTCGATGTTTAGTTTCCTTGATCTCCTTTGGGTGGTTGACATTGGGTTAGTATGTCAATTCGTTGGAGAGGTGCCTTACTATTCACGGTTTCGTATCTTTTCGTTAATCTCGAGACCTTTGGAGTTATCCTTGGGAACCTTATGATCTATTCCATGGTGTGACCTTGTGTACGGTCCTTCTTCGGTTCTTCTGGGAATGATCCTGATTTCGAAGACTAAATCACTTTAAGGAGGGTAGGTTGTAATGACCTGGTCATTTTCTTCATTTCCTTTTTCCTTAGAATTTTACGGATGAATTTTTTTCGTTGAAATTCCTTTTCTAAGTCCGGTTTCTCGTCGCTTAGTGTCGTCTTGAGTGCTCAAAAATGGTTTCTGAGACTCTTTCCTTTGGATTGACAACTTTCTTTGAGGACCGAGTCATTTCCATAATTTTCGTTTTTCAACATTATTCACTTTTTTATCTTTATTCCTATTTCGTCCTTTTCCCTATTTTGTCTTTTCCCCGTTTGTCACTTTGTTGGTAAAACCTTACTTCTTGTGCTCGGAGTTGGTTTTTGACTTCACGTATCTTTATCATGAGTGGTTTCCACGAAATATGTACCTTTACTTTTACAGGAAAGTACTCTGGTTGCTCCCGGTGTCCATAGGGACATGGATGCATAATTCTTTGAAATTAATTTCTTTTCTTGGGGTGTTTTTCATAAATATCTTTTGAAGATATTTTATTTCAGGGGTATCTAAGAAAACATCTTTTGGAAGATATTTTCATTCTGGGGCAGTTTTGCAGTTAACCCTTTTTGTGGGGGCCATTGTGCAATTAATGAAAGTTATTGCAAATTATCTTGTTTTGAGCTTGGATCCTCGTACGGGATTCATTTTCACTTTTCGTCGAGTCGTAAACTCTTAGAAGTCCCTTCTAGTAGATGTTTTCCAGTTTCAGGGTTTTTGGCCCCGGTTTGCGCCAAACTTGTTTGTGGCATAAATTTCTGCTTGGGACTTAGTTTTTGACGCTGTTTCTTTTGTTATTCTTATTTTCTCATTTTGAATCCTTTTTGTTCACAGAGTTTCATCATTTGAGCGCGTCTGCTCAAATCTCACTTTTTCGGACTCGGCATGGCCCGTTTGGGGCACTTTTGGAGATTCTATAAAAGGGGGATGAGATATTTTATTTTTTCATCTTCCTCACTCTCTTGCACGACCTGAAGCTTCCATGGCAGCCCAAGGGAGGTTGCCACCTTCTCTTTCCTCATTTGAACTTCATTTCTTTGTCAGAACATAGTAGGGCCTTTGCGTTTTGTGTTCGTGTTGACTACGCGCTTCTTTCACCCTTATTAGAACCTATTTTTGGCCAAATTTTAAGTTCGGGTTTGAATTCAAGTTGTGATTTTGATGGGGCTTCTTGTGGGTTCATGTAGATCGTGTTGTCCCCGACAAAACCTTTCGGTATCATCGGATTCGGAGCACTTTTTTTCAGTGGGCTTTTGAGATTTTCATCTCAAATTGAGATAGGGGATATCGTAGGTTTATATTATTGTTGTATTGATTGTTTTATAAGCATATACAACTTGTGAGCATGCCTTGTTCAAGTTTTTAGAATTTAATTTATTTATTTTCTTTGTTTAGGATTTAATTCTAATGATGATATATAGTTTAGAATTAAATTATAGCATACTAGTAAATTAGGCCTTGGTAAGTTGTGTAACATATATTAAATGTGGAGCATTTGAGTAAGAATTGCAAAACTTATTTAATATTTATCTTTTGTGAAAGCTTAATTCACATAGTTGTATCAAGCATGAAACCAACTTCTAATGTGATATTAAAGTAGGCCTTGGTGAGTTCTTTAACATATATTAAATTGAGGACATTTGGATATGTTTGAAAATCTAGGGAAAAATTAATTAATGAGCTTAATTAATTTTATTTTAAGTGTATTGGTCACATAAATTGATAGTGGAGGTAATAGGTTGATAATCCCTTGAAATGTAGTCTATTTAATCACCTTGTGAGCATGTTACTAATTTGATGTAGAATTAGTACTTGAGACCTCTTGAAATGGTAATTGGACTTAGCATGATATATAATATCCTTGACTTGCATTGCTTGTTTAGATATATCTTGTGTAGGTGTATACCTTGTTAGAATAGTACAATTGTTTACCTTGAAAGCTAGTTACTAAATTGGGACTTATTTAGTATTTGTGGCTTAGTGTGGTAATGTGGTTCAATTGTTGTAAAATATTCTTGTTTTGGTGTATAAATTGCATATTGGAGGCTTGACAATGTCATGTGCTATCTATACTTGAATTATAGGACTTGATTTGTGTGGATTCAACCTTATTTGTGCATGGAAGATGGTTTTATGCATTAGTGGATTTGGTATAAGTTTGGTCTAACTTATTGATTTTTGTATAAGTTTTGGACTTAATGATTTTGGAAAGCTTGTAAGGATATATTTCACGTGATGGCTAGGGTTTGGCTCCAGTGCAGAGACAAGAGTCTTCTAAGTCATAAGTGCGCACTAGGTAGTACCTTGTGGGTCGTAATTGCCCGGAATAACTTATGCATGTGTGCACTAGGTAGTGCCTTGTGGGTCGTAATTACCCGGAAACACTTGCTTGGTCTAGTGACCACATGTCATAGTCTTTCTACTTTGATTTCGCATTCAATTTCAAGTTGTTAATCATGGATTACTTGTAACTTGAGAATTAGTGCTTGCCTATGTATTTTGATCTCATTTAGTATACTTGAAACTGTATACTTGAACTTGTATCCTTGTTGGTGTATCTAAACTCTATCTAGTGTATTTACGCTTAGTATGCTTGTCTTGTATATGCGGATTTCATTTTTGTATACTTGTGCTATGTATACTTGTCTTGTACGTACGTGTTTAGCTTAGTATACTTGTGTTTGTATACTTGATTTATGAGTACTCTATACATATATCTTATAGTTGTGTATGTATGCTAGATATTGCTTATCTCGTTTAACATGATTTAGTATACTTGTGAGCATGTGTACTTGAATGTCGTGTATTATGTTTTAATATGGTTTAGTGTACTTGAGCATGTATACTTGTATGCCGTAGTTCATTTCAATTGCATGAGTAACTTAGGATTAGGTGGCATGAGCCCCTCTAACATGTTTCACCTTAAGGTGATCTAATTGTAAAATGCTAGGTTGATGCATGTTCATCTCCTACGAGTAGCTTTATATTACTCACCCACGTAGTGGGGACATTTTTCAGGTACCAGGACCAAGATTCGGGATTCACATCATGCTTGGATGATTTGTAGACTTGAAGTTCTCATTTCTTGTAAATGTTGGCTTGAAATGCCATTTATAGCTTTATATGTCAAAATGTGTAAATTTGATTCTATTTTTGTAATGTGTATATAAGTACACTCTTTACAATGTATTTGACGTGTATAAGATGAGGCCGGAAGCCAATGACATGTATCTTGCTTTCTATGCACTTTCGTTTTCAAGGCTTAATATGAAAATGTTGAAAAATGCTTAGACATTGTGTCATAACTTTTGCATCGGTTGTGGGAATTTCATTTTTATTCTTTCATAGGGTCTCATTAATCATGTTTGAAGTGTGGCCAAGGGCCAAATGGTAATTTGAAATCATTTGTCGATTTTGGTTTCCATATTTTCAATTTCAAGTTCATTTTCGCCTTTTTGGCCGTTGGGGGGTCGGATTTTGACTCGGCCATTTCCAAGAGCCGCGGACCATTCCTGTGTGCTCAAAATCGCCATTTACATCTGTGTGCATGATCATTTCCGTGGAAAACCCTTTCCTTTGTGATTTGAGCTTCCTATGGAACCATTTTTCAATTTTGTTGCATAATCTGCTCTAGGGGCATTCTAGACTTTTCACATCAATTTTATTTTCTTCTTTCAACATGGTCGCTTAGAAAATGTGATTTTAGGGGGGGTTTTTTCTTCATGTTTTTCCAGAAAACATCGTCTTGGTACTGGAAATCCCTCGTGAAGTTTCAGCTTCCAGTTTCATTTTAGCAGCTTTTTAGCTCTTTTGACCAGATTTCTTGGGAGGGTATTTTGGCCATTTCCCAGTGAGTTTTTTTTTTAATTCTCACACGTGTCACATAGAAAACTCAATTTTGAGGGTGTTTCTTCTTTGTGTTTTTGCAAAAAAAATTCATCTAGGCCTCCAAATTTAGCCTCTATTCTGGAATTTTCTGAAAAAAGACCATACAGCAGCTTTATGGGCTGTTGCCAGCTATGGTGCACCCAGCGCGTGCGTTGCATGTATGGGCACGCACATGGGGCTGTCATGGCCCCTCGTCGGGCCGCCGCGACGTCAATTCTTTTTTTGGGCTTTTCTCCTTTGTCCGAACTCCGATTCAAGTGAATTTTTTTTTGAACTTGATTAATTTTTCATCATCTATCCAACAGTGTACTCAGTTACACCCGGATATTTTTGGATAATTACTAGTTTTCCCTTAAAGCTTTAAGTGTCACTTTTTCATCGTTTTGCCATTTCTCCTTCGTCCGGACTCCGAATCATGTGATTCTTGAGTCCATTTTGATTAGTTTTTCGTTGTCCTTCCAACGGTGTGGTCAGTAGCACCCGAATCTACAGTTTGTCATATTTTCGATCTTTTGTTTCCGCATCAGTTCTTGTTGAGTTCCATGACCTCATGGAAGGTCACTTTGACTTCTTAGAGTCTTATAGTTTAAAAAAAAAAAAAAAAAAAAAAAAAGAAAAACATTTCCCATGCATTCGAGAAAAAATTGCAACATTTTCCATGCTTGGGGCTGAAGTTTTTCCCATGAAAAGTTTCAAGATTTTTCCATGCATGCAAAGTTTAAGATTTTTTCCATCCGTGCCAAGTTTAAAATTCAATCCATGCATTTTTCCATGCATGGGAATGGCATGCCAAGTTTGAAAATTTTTCATTTATTCTTTGTCTGGCTTCATGTTATGGAGTTTCTATTTTTTTTCCCAAGGCAAATTCCATTTCAATGTTGCTTTAGTTGCTCACATTGCAAATTCCATTTCAGTGGTTCCATAATGTTGCATAACATGCTCACTGACCTCATTTCAAGCACTCAAAGGCGAAGTTTCAAGTGCTCGAATCTGCATGCCAAAGTCCCCGAGCCCACTGCTGTGTTTTCGAGCACTCGAAGTGCCATTTCAAGTGCTCAAAACTTCATCCAATCTCCTCTTTGGAGTGCTCGAACTCGACCTCCCTCTCTTTCTTACCAACCTCCATCCCTCCAATTTATCCACCATTTTAAACATCAACCTCACCCCACCTCACCATCACCTCCAACCAACCTCCCCATGCACCCTTCTCTCGGCTCCCAACCCACACCACACAAACCTCACAACACCTTCCTTCACCCCATCCTCTCAACCAACCATCTCTCATCAACCCATAAACCACACCCAACCTAAACCACCAGCCCCCCCCCCCCCCCACACTCTCGGCCACCACTCAACTTCAGCATCACCAACCCAACACAAACCCAGTGCCGAGCCCACTGCTCGAACTCCTCATGCCCACACCCTAGCCCATCACTCAAGCTCTCTCACTCACCACCGAGTGCTCAAGCCCCTCTTACCCTCGGCCCCCAACTCCCTGCCAACATTTCGAGCACTCGAAGTGGGACTTCGAGTGCTCGAACTAAGCTCTCACTCTCTCTCTTTTAAACCCCGAAGCCACACCAACACCTCACTCTCATCACCCCCTCTCGGCTGCAACACTACCCACCTCAACTCCCTCTCCTCCACCATCAACTCAACCCACATTGCCAACTACCTCACCTCTCTCTCTCAACCACTCTTCACCTCTCTCTCTAACTTCACCACCCTCCTGCTCGAACTTCTCACACACCACACCAACTTTTCTCTCTCTCCCACTCACAACCAAATTCTAAATCACTAGCATGCAACATTCCATGACCTGCATCAAGACCTCACCAACCACCTATCAACAACCAAACCAATCAACCACCAACACCCACCTCCTACCCATCACCACCACTTATCCCACGCACTAAGAACCCTTGGTTCTCCATTGTTGGGTAAGTTTCTTCCTTCTCTTTCTCTTTCACATTTTTGGTATAAATGGAGGATGGGCTTGCATGTAATGGAGATTTGTGATTGTTTGGGAGTAGTTATTGCAATTGCAAGGCCAAAAATTTTTGGGTTTCATCATCCACCCCACTCATTTTCACCTTCTCCTTTTTGTGGTGCACGCCAGGTGTTCGCTGAAATTCCTCAACCAAGTCCACCTCTCTAAATGTCTCGTGCCGGTCCTTCTCGCCCTCCTAGACCCTCTGCGGGTGCCCGTGCTGTCAATCGTGAGTGACCTCGTGATCCTTGGGATCGCAAACAACTCAACTACGAGCTTTCTTTTCTGCTCACGGATGCCTTTGACATTCTACCCACTACTTCGTGGGCTGTAGCCGAATTGACTAACCGGCGTCTGCAGCACATTTGCACGCCCCTTGCCAGGGTTGCCTACCCCCGTGTAGTGCGCCTCTTCTACCAGAATCTCCAATGCCCTGAAGAGCCACCCATTTCTCTCACTACATCCATTGATGGCACCACCTATGCTTTCACTATGACTGACATCATTCAGGTTTCTGGTTGCCCCACTGAGTGCCCCGCTGACCTTTTGGACCCTACTGGCCATACGTTGTATGAGCTGGTCGATGATATGACTGTCGAGCAGGTAGTCGCCGCCATTGGCAATGTCGACGATCCTAATAGGCCCCGGTCTTTTATCCGCAAAACCAATCTTCCAGAACGCCTCTAGTTCATTGACACTGTTTTCAAGCACAATGTCTGCCCTTTGGTGCATAGCACCGAGCGTAGGGGCCTCCTTTTGCAAGCCTTATATGCTATGGACCAAGGCCAATGGTTCTCCATCCCGGAGCTCATTTGGACAACATTTATGAAGTTTTGGTATGACGCTCATAATGCACGGGTTCCGCGAGTTGAAAATCGGAAATTGCCTTTGCCATTTTTCATCACTCGGCTCCTAAAGCACAAGGGTTTCATTGTTCCTCCCCATGAACCAAAAGGTGAAAAGATTAAAAATTTTACCAAGCGCCGGTGGATCAATGTTCTCAGCCATTCTAGTACCCCTCAGCCTGCTGCCCCCCTGTTCATCCAAGCTCCACCTTCTCCTCCTTCTGAGGATGCTTCCATGGCAACAGCCGCTGCAAGGTTAGAGCCTCCGGTCGACTCTCAGCAGGACCAGGCTTTCATCCGGGCTAGCATTGCCGGTATTCATGAGCGGATGGATCGTTTTGAGAATTCTTTGTCCACGTACACTCGGACTATGTGTGAGACTTCTTCCCGTGCCGAAGAAGATCGTCGTCTTGCTGCTGAAGACCACCGTGTCGCAGTTGAGGAACGTCATTTGGCTTCTGCCGAACGGCGTAAGACTCAATCTCTCCTCCATTCCATCCTTGCCCGTTTACCCTCTGGCCCATAGCTTGTTGCGAGTGTTGGACCTTATCTTTTTGTTCATATGTAAATATTTCTCTTGTATCTTTTGTTTTACTTCTGAACTTTTAGAATTTGCTATGTATAGGTTGCTCTAGTAGACATAATCTATGTACCGCTCTTTTGTAATCATGTAAACTCCCTTTTGAATGCAAATTCTCTCTTTTCTATTATCTTTTTGTTCAGTATTTTTCTGTATATGTGCTTGTGCAATTAATGCCTTTTGTGGTTGTTTCTTTTTGTTCTTCGTCATACTATCCAGGTGGCGAAGTCCATTTCAAGTTTGGGGGTTTTGTCTCACCATGCCTTTTCCTCCCCCTGGGTATTTTTGTTCCTTTTTACTCTTTGTCATTTTTGTCTTTAACTTTAATCCATGTCCCACATTGAGGACACTGTGTCGTTCAAGTTTGGGGGAGCATTATTGCATTCTTGGCATAGTTTTGGTATCATATTTTTGTAAAGCAATGATAGTGTAACTTGGAACTTGTTAGAGATGAAGCATATGTTTAAAACTTTGTGTATAGAAACAATTGACATTTTTGAAAATAAAGAAAAATTTGAGTTGAAATGATCATGTGGATTCAAATTAATCTCTATAAATGTCTCAATTAGATTCTTGCTGGACTTTACACTTTTAAGCTTCACAATGCACAGATGCACATTGGAAACTTAACTGTGAGGCATGCAACTTGATTGACCTTGATCTTGGCCTAGTTAATCTGATTTGATGAACCTAATGGATGAATATCTTTAGCATGATTCTTAAAAAAAAAAATAATAAAAATAAAAATAAAAATAAAAAAAATTGAGAAAGATAGAAAATAATGACCAGTTGAAGTTCGTAGCCTTTCCAACTGGAGCTATTAAGCCCTATGGAGTGTCTCTACACTTAGCACCCTAAAGCCGTCTGGCTTGGGAGTTGTTGGCCTAACGCCTGCTATATGGGTTGGTTAGAAAGCTTAAAGGACTTAAACATTGCACGGTCATTCAAAAAAAATTTGTAATAAACATGGTTTGTTGGAGTTCGTAGCTTTTCCAACTTAAGCTATTAAGCCCTATAGAGTGTTTCTACACTTAGTACCCTAAAGCCATCTGGTTTGGGAGTTGTTAGCCTAACGCTTGCTACATAGGTTGGTTAGAAAGCTTAATGGATTTCAGCACTGCACAACCATTCTATGTTTCATTTTTGAGCTTTAATAAATTGTCAGCAGGCAACAAAAGTTGTCTTGTAAATAAAATCATACCTTAGGGACTTCATTTAAAGGGGAATTCAATGATTTGAAAACTTGTGCCTTGGAATTGGAAAAGAAAGTAAAAGCCGCATGTTGAGAATCCAATTCACTTTCACTGAAGTAGAGTTGATTTCCATTTAAGAGATGACAATTGAGTTATTTATATGGACGATGATGTTGATACATGCATGTTGAAATGGTTTTTGTCAATTTTTGTATCAATGCTTCATATATGCATGGTAGTTTTCCCAATGACCCCGTCTCTAGCTCTTTGTCTGTTTCAAGTTATATTTGAGCTATGTATATATTTATTTTTGCCATGGTTGATATTTTTGTTTTAGCGTTCCCATGTTTTTCATTCGGGTTTTGCTAAGGGACTAGCAAAATGTAAGTTTGGGGGTGTGATAAGCGCCGAATATTGCATATTCAAGCGCCCTAAATTGCATTAGTTAAGTCCATTATTTGATTTTATTATGTAGATTATCTTCATTTGTGCATTTTTGTTTATCTTCAAGTTCATTGGCTTAAAAGAAGCAAGAATGATGTTTTGTTGAAATTTTGAATGCAAAGTGCTCAAGGCTGAAGCTTGGCAGCAGTAGAACCTAGATTTCCTCTCCATTTTTGACCTAGTAAAATCGAGAAATGGACTCCCATCAAAACATGAAGTTTGTAAAACCCTGAATAAGCTTTCCAAATCTTCAAACGGTTCATCATTCAGAGCTTGGAGCATAGAGATATGGCCTTGTTACCAGAGGTACATAGAACTGCCTGGCAGCATTGAAGTACAGCCTTTATCCTCATTTTTGACCAACTAGAATTGAGAATTGGATCTCCACCAAAACATGAAATTTCTAAAGCTCTGAATCAGATTTCCAAATATTCAGACAGTTTGGCATTCGGAGTTCGGAGCACAAAGTTAAGGTCATTCTTCCACAGTGGGTCAGTGCTGAGCAAGAAGAGCATGTTGCACATTACACTAATTTCGAGTGCTCAAAGCCACCCTTCGAGTGCTCGAAAATTGACCAGAATACAGCTCGGGACTCCTCATTTTCAGCCACTTGCTTCATTGGTTTCCTCAATTCAAATCTCCCTCTTTTATGAAGTGGTTGGGAATGTTTTTGGAGGAGAGAGAGGGCTTTGTTGGAGGAGATAAGGCAACCAAAGGCCACACATATCTATCTAACATATTCTTTACAAGATTAGAGGAGAGAGAAGAGTCATCCATGGAATGATGAGCATCACGAACCAAGTCTTCATACCTGAAAAATGTCCCCAGTAACTTCGGGGTGAGTAACATAAAACTACTTGTAGGAAATGAGCATGCATAAACCTAGCATTTTACAAAATTATCACCTTAAGGTGAAACAAGTCAAAGGGGCTCATACCACCTAACGTCTATGTCAAGATGAGACTCATGGAGCATCCTAAGCTACCTTAGATCATTTCTAGTATAAATCACATCATTCATGCAATTTAAACAACATAGAAGCATGTTATACAAAGCAACAAGATATAGATTCTCAAAGTCCTTAACTTGAAATCTAAAACACGAAAAAAACTAAAGTGGATCATGCCACCTAACGTCTATGTTCTAAATGAATCTATAGGCTCGTTCCTAAGCTACATTTGAACATCAAAACATAAATCACAATATCGATGCAATTTAACCAACATTGGAGCTTCCAATACAATGCATAAAGCATGATTTCTCAAAGTTAACATGTTGAAACTCAAAATGAGAAATCAGTTAAGGAACAACAAGTTACGATATCATCTAGTTATCAACTTGAAATGAAATGTGAAATCAAACCAGGTGGATACTTGGACATCACGACGGATCAGACCGACACCATAATTACTTTAGAATTACTAGCCTATGGGTAACCTCCCTATGTGTGCACTAGACTATAGAGGGACAATCCCCCGTACTAGAATCATGTCCTAACCGTAGTCAAACAACGACATCCCCAAGTTTCGAAAATCAACAAGTTGTGCAACAACGTATATATCAACATGTATATACAAGATAATCAACTATCTACCACACACAACCAAATTTGGACACACATACAATACATGCTCTAAGTCCACAACTACTATGGCATGAAAGATGTCAAATACAAAGTGTGCAACTCATTACAGAAGAAAACAATATATTCAATAAGGAAAACATGTTCTTATGAATATAAATATAACAACTATATTATCTAATGCTCAAAACATAACCAAGTGAATATACAACAAATCCAAGTCCATGATTTAAACATAGAAATAACTCCTAAAACACAATTAAATCAATGGACCAATTAGATAGAATTTAATTAAATAAAAATAATTAAATTCTCTAGATTTTAAATCAATTTCAAATAACCTCAAATTAATATATGTTGAAGGACATAGCATTGTCATCACATATATAACATCAAATAACTAATTAAGTGATTAAAACACTTAAAATAAATTAATTAAGCAAATTAATTAATTTCTTCTAGATTTTTAAGCAACTCCAAATACTCCCAAATTAACATATGTTAAAGAACTCACCAAGGCCTACTTTAATATCACATTACAAGTGAATTTCATACTTAATACAACTATATGAATTAATCTTTCACAAAAGATAAATATTAAATAATAGTTACAATTTTTAATCAAATGATCCAAATTTAATATATGTCAACAACCATACCAAAGCCTAAATTCCTAGCTTGCCACAATTTAATTCTAAGTCGTATAACATCATAAGAATTAACTCTTAAACAAATAAAATAATTAAATAAATTTATAAAACTTGAACTAAAACATGCACACAAGTTGTATAAGCTTCTAAATTCATCAATACAATATTAATATAGGCCTAAAACTTCCCTTATCTCAATGTGAGATGAAAATCTCAAAAGCCACCAAAATGAAACTGCTCTGAATCTGACAAAAATGGATTCTAATAAGGGGGAAAGATGCGCGTCGTCAAGACAAACACAAAACTCAAAGGTACTACGACTTTTTAACAAAAGGAAGGAGCTCAAAAGAAGAGAGAGAAGGTGGAAGTCCCATGGGCTTCCATGGCTACCAGCCAAGAGAGGGAGAAGAAGAGAAAAATCTAAATTTTCTTCTTAAGTTGCCCTATTTATAGAAAATCCCTAAAAGTGCCCCGTTGGGTTCAGAAAAGTGGAATTCACGCAGACGCGCTCAAACAGAAAGCTCCATGAATAATAAAGATCCAAAATGAGAAAAGATGAATAACGGAAGAAATGGTGTCAAAAACTTAGTCCCGAGCAGAAAGTTATACCCCGAACAAGTTCGGCGGCTACCGGGGCCAAAAACCCTAAAACTGGGGGAAACAACCAGAAGATAATTCTAAGAGTACACGACTCGGCGAAAAGTAAAAATAAATCCCGTACGAGGATCCAGGTTCAAAATGAGGCATTTTTGCAATAACTTTCATTAATTGCACAATGGCCCCTCCAAAAAGGGTTAACTGTACTAATGACCCAGAAAGGAAATATCGTCCAAAAATATTTTCTTAAAAACCCTTGAAATAAAAAATCTTTAAAAGATATTTATCAAAAACACCCCAAGAAAAGGAAATATTTCTGAAGAACTATGCATCCATGCCCCTATGGACACCGGGAGCAACTAGAGTATTTTTCTACAAAATTAAAGATACGTATTTTGTGAAAACCACATAGAATGAAGATACGTGAAGTCAAAAACCAACTCTGAGCATGAAAAGTGAGGTTGTGCCAAAAAGTGACAAACAGGGAAAAGACAAAATAGGGAAAAGGATGAAAAATGAATAGTGTCAAAAAACAAAAAACGTGGAAATGACTCGGTCCTTAAAGGAAGTTGTCAATCCAAAGGAAAGAGTCTCAGAAACCATTTCCGAGCACTCGTGATGACACTAAGTGACGAGAAACCAAACATAGAATAGAAAAGATAACGAAAAAAAAATTATCCGTAAAATTTGAGAAAAAGGAAAGGAAGAAAATGACCGGGTCGTTACATATATTGTATGATTTTAGAGTTTTGTTATACTGGAATGGAAATAATTTGAAACCCTAATTTTGTTTTCTTATTTTTTCTGGAAAACGACCACAAACTCTAGTTTCTTGAGGTTCGATTTGGTTGTTTTTCTTCTTTAAAACCAAATACAATTTGTTTTATCCTCAACCGTGGTTTTTTTGAGTTTTGTAATGGAATAAATTTTTTTGAAACCCTAATTTATTTTTTCTAATTTTTCTGAAATACAACTAGAAACTCCAACTTTATGAGGTTCGAATTAGTTACTTTTATTCTTGAAAAGGAAATACAAATTGTTTGATCCTCAATTGTGGTCCTTCTTCGACTTTTGTGGTTCAAAATGGTGAGATATTCTATTTAATAATGGCAGATGGGTGATATGATATCACTTGTAAATAAAAATTTGTGGACTTTATTAATCTAGTTTATATTTCTATGAATTCTACTTTGCTTAAATTATCTTGTCGTTTCTGAATATAGTTCATATGAGAGTAAAAATTATGTATATACTGCTTCTTATTAGCTGTTGTATAGTTCATTATTTTATTTCCTTCTATATACGACTTCAGTTGAGTTGCTTATTTGCTGGACCTCTTTGTGTTGGCTATGCTTAGTCTCATTATATGCACCTTTATTGTTTTACATGTGAGTTGTGCAACATGATGCGTGCTTAGTGCTTCAATTATAAAACCACACTATCTATAGCACAAATTCATGTAGAAAGTGGCTAAGTAGGGGTATCGATCCATGAAGATTGCTAGCTTATAGTAATCAGATTTCAAAGATTAATTTCAAGTTTATAAATGTCACGAGGTAGTTTGAAGATTAGTTTGTTTGTTTGTCACTTAGTATAAAATTAAAACAAAATTAAATAAAATTTAAATATTGAATTAACAAATAGGTTAGGCTAGAGAATTGAGTTCACCGAGAGCTCATAAACATGCTACGATATATTTAACTTGGGGAAAACAATTATATGTAACGATAAAGTGTAGAAGCATACAACAACTACAACAATTTTTCAGAAAATCATACAAATCAAGACTAAGCATAACCCATCTGTGGTTGGCATGGCTTATCCACCTAAACTAGAGTGTGGTATGAGCCATCTTCCTTAAGCATGGCCTATCAAGGTCCTGAATTTTGTAAGTTTAACACATGAAAGTCATTCATCTAGCATAAACTATCTTTGGTTGGCATGAACAATCTATCTAACTACATTAATCTAAGGTGTAACATGGTCCGTCTTCTATTGGCTTAATTTATCCAAAATCCTACATGACATGCCCATAAAACAATTTCATGAAATCCATTCTTAATGTCACTTTAAGAATATAAAGGGTGCAAGTATGTAAACTAGGGGTGCACAGAAGAACCGAAACCGTGGAACTGGAACCGGAATCATGAGAACCGGAACTGTTTTTTCTGGTTCTCAAGGTTCCGGTTCCAATTCCGGTTCCGAATTTAGGAACCGTTGACATACGGTTCTGATCCTGGTTCCGATCCATGGGAACTAGTAAGAACCGGAATCGTTTATATATATATATATATATTATATTTAATTATATAAAGTAACTATACTAACTTAATAGGCTAAAAATGTAACCAAATAGTACTCTAAGTCTCTAAACAAAGTAAAGACTGATCAGGCAGCCACGTGGTCCTAAGCTAACCACAAAAGAAAAAGTGAAAAACTTAAATAAAACATTACTTTTTCAATTTTTGCCCTAAGCTTCATACTTTAGTCATAGCCTCCAGCCTCCTCTCATCACCTAAACCCTCGCCTCCTCTGAGTCCTCTCATCAGCCATTGCTCTCGCCTCCTCTCATCGGCCCTTGCCCTCGCCATCGCCTCCTCTTTAGATCTTTAGATCAAGTCTCATCTCAAGCTTCAAACTTCAGATCAAGCTTGATATATATATATATATATATATATATATATATATATATATATATTTATTTATTTATTTATTTATAAGTCTTACTTGTACACCTAGAGTAACTTCTGTGGCTAGCTACACATCACTGTTTAGTGTGTGTTTGTGTGTGTGTTTGGATCATATAAAAAACAAACATATTTCAGCCACTATATGAATAGCTTTCCCAATGAGATTGAGGAAAAAAATCTCAATCTTGATATAAGTCTCATCTCAAGCTTCAGACTTCAGTCCTTGCTTACATCTTCAGATCTTCATCCTCACTAGTCAATGACTTACTCTTCATCTTCTCTTCAGATCTTTAGATCTTCATTAACAGTCGGTTCCATGGAACTGAACCGGTATTCACGGTTCGGTTCCGGTTCGGTTCCACCCTATACAATTCCAGTTCCAGTTCCATTTTTAAAGAACTGTTGTGAACTGTTCTGGTTTCGGTTCCGACCGAAACCGTGAGAACCGAAACTATGTGCACCCCTAATGTAAACATGGTTCTAAGATAAGAATTTAATAGTAAACATACTTATATATATGAATTCAATACAAATCATACATTAATGTAATGCAAAAACACTAATTTTAATACGAACTTTCATCTTATTCATGAAATCTGTTACATACAATAATGTTTCCCCAAATTAAAATACAAAGAATTAGATGCTTAAATCAGTCAAGGCTACCTTAATCCCATAGAAGGAAATTTAACTTCTCCTAATGGGGGTTGAAGCTCCAATGGCTGAAAAGGAAGCCTCCATCTTAGCTCCATAGCAGCTCCTCTCAAGAACACTTAAGAACCCTAGTTATTCCTCACTTTCTCTCTCTAAAAGTATATAAAATTTGAATTCTAAAATGATAGATGATATGTAATACAACATAGAGAGGTATATATAGCCTTTTCTGCCAGAATCAGTTAAAGATCCCCGCAAAACTCGTGCATTTAAGTTGGAAAAGAGAGAGAAAAATTACTGAAAAAATTAAAATTCACCATTAACTCACAGGTTAGCATCTGGATGCCAAGATGGGCGTTTGGATGCTACTTATCAAGTTGGATGTCAGGTGCGCGTTGGGTGCTGGTGTGTAAGGCCTCTGGCACTTGGCATTCGAATGCAGAGCTGGACGTCCGAACGCTATTTTGCTTGGCTACTGGAGTTTCATTTTAGCTTAAACTTGCAATTGTCAGCCTCGATTACAAAGGGCGTCCGGACGCCAAGATTATTCTTGGATGTTGTGTCCAAATGCCAGCCTTGCTCTTCAAGGTTGAACTTCTTCTTTCTTACTTAGCTTCTTAGGTCTGACTTTTTTCTTAGGTTGATCTTGTTCTTAGACTTAGGCTCATTTTGTTGGTTTCCATCGCTCGCCAGGCACCTTGTTCATTAAAACCCCGTAAAAGACCATTTTTATTCCATTTTGGAGATAAGCCTTGAAAATAGACACTATACAATAAAGCCTGTAAAACATACTTTATTAACACACTAAATAGACTAAACCATGCAATTAGGGGCACTTGAATAAGCAATATTATGCGCTTATTACACCCCCAAACTTACATTTTGCTAGCCCCTTAACAAATATAGAAATAAGACATCCCCTTTTTTATAGGAGTGACGATTGTATTTAGCACATGCAATAAGCCTTTTAAACCCCTAGGTATTCCTAGAGGACGAGTGAAGTCTCATGAGGGTTTACTAGAATGATACCCATAAACATTAACCAACAAGCTCATTCTTTAAGTTGGAATATATGACATTAGAGAGGATTTTATCATAAAGACTACAATAAGTATGTAAATATTGATATCTCAAAACACTTTATAATTCCCAGCATTCATGCATCAATAAAACAGTCCACATACACAACTTTCAACACCTCATCTTTAATAGAATTCGTTTAAAGCTTCTTTTAGAAGTGAACCAAAATATTATATCTATATATATATATATATATATTAATGCATTCTAACCCTTTCATGGCACATATCATGGCTTCCACATCCTTAACTTGTCCTTTGAAATATTTTTCCAAGGCATAAATTTTATTTGAAAATTTTTTTTTTTTATTTTTTTTTATTAGGATGGCCGTGCAATTTTCAAGTCCCTTAAGCTTTCTAACTACCCTATGTAGCCAGCGTTGAGCCAAAGACTCCCAAACCAAATGGTCTTATGGTGTTAAGTGTAAAAGCACTCCAACAGGCGTAATAACTTGGGATAGCTAGGCTACGAACTCTAACAAGCCACACATTCTACACTCTCTACTTGTCTTCCTTTTTACGTTAACACTCAATGTTTAATGAGGCATAAGGTCCAGTTACTTGGTCAATGAGGTAGAAGATTGTAAATTTATTATTTTATTTTATTATTAATTTTTTTAAAAAAATTTTCAATGCCAAGGAAAAAAATCTTTCGTCCAACTCATCAATTTAGAGAAACCATTTACATAATACCATAAAGAAGGAGATGCATATATATTTTAAATTCTGGTGTGCTAAAGTGTAGTGTGAAGTCGGTTAGAGATGAAAACTCGAAAATATGACGCCTAAGTCATGCGATGGACCCTTTTTCATCTAAACATGCATACTAACAATTTTCAACCACTTCTCGATATTATACACAAACATACAAACTGTATTAATCATATAACCCCACCACCACCCCTACCCCCACCCAAAAAAAACTTAGTTCCAACAACAAGAAATCATTTGCCTATTTTTTTTTTTTTTTTATAATTTTATGAATTTTCTATGTGTGTATATATATATATATATTATATATATATAACCAAATTGGCAATGAACTATACAACATCATGCATATAAATGATCACACCCAAACACCCCTAAACTTAAACGATACATTGTCCTCAATGTATGAAAATAAGTATAAAATAAAGTTTACACAAAGAGTGAAAGGAAGCAACACTACCGAATGTTAAAGCATGCTACGCATCTAATCCCATAGGAGATGCCAAGTGTCCTCCCCCAAACTTGTACCTAATAATCTGTCAACATAACACTGGGTACCAAGTATAAAAGTATAGACATATACATGGATATAAATATAGAATAACACATCATGATTTTTTTAAAAATAGGGAAGAAGATCAAAATTCGTGCACATAAAAGGTGCACCCACATATGTTATGCCAAACATGGCTCGGAATAAAATATCAAAACAAAACAAAGTAGTAGCAAATAACATGAAACATAAAGCAAAAAGAGCATAAAGATGCTTAATCTTCCATTGGTGTGAATGAAGATGGACCCGCACCGCCACGGTCAATGAGTGACTCCTTCCACTTTTTGAGTTTGTAAACCACCTTTGAGGTTGCACGCGGCTCGTTGCATAGGATAACAAACCTTTGGTCTTTAATTAGCTTTGTGATAGATAGGGGAATGGAAAGGACCAAGTCAATGAGCTTTCGGTTTACCTGACGATCAAGTCGTTATAGACCTTCAAGATTTGGTCCATAATTAAAGTGGGAACCGAGAACCACGAGCTAGTTTCAGCTAAATAGAAAGCAAGGAACACGCCACTACGCTCTGTATTATGGCCTATTGGGAAAACATTCTTAGCTAGCACAACCTCAATGAATCAAATTCCGCATGGCGAAAAGGATTTGTTAGTCGAGCTGCTCTCTGTGTTTATGAGATTGCCATTGGGGATTTTTTTCAAAATATCCCCTAAGTCATCTAATAAGTTATCCATGCCTGGGAATGAACTATAAAGAGGCTAACCATTCGCATCCACTGGTGAGTTAATAGGGCAGCCACAAGCACTGGCAACATCATCCAATGTGAATGTCAGCAAGGTGTCATCAATAGAAGTTAAAAGTATGGTTGGTTCCCCACATTTGTATGAGAGATTCTGGTAGAATTGGCGAACCAGGCAAAGATGAACCATGTAATGGCATGGCTGGAATAGAGATGCAAGGCCACGTTCCTTGAGATTTTTGACTACCCATGCCATATCGGGATGCCTTCTGAAGACATCCCTAATGGCGAACCTTATCTCAAATTCAATGGGTCATTCACTCTAGTCAGGAATAAACACCTCTTGGGATGAGCTAGCATATGCTGAACCAACTTTGGGTGTCAATTGAGAATGAAAAGCTGGTTGAGGATTTTTTCGAAGAGTTGGTGGGCAATGTTAAGCTACCTAGAGCAAGAATATGGCATGAAGCTTAGAAACCTATAAAAATGGCATATAAATTAAGTTTACCATAGCCCCAATACAACCTAATAATCCACAACAAGAATTCCCCTCCTTTTCATATAATATTTAACATATAAGAAGTAGAAGATAAGAGAAGAAGACGTAACACACAATGAAGATGATGAAGCTTTTGCCTTTTGACAATGGAAAGATTGAACCTTTGATTTGAAGAATGAATAAAGAATGGAGATGATAGGAAGATGGAATGGGAGGAGAAGGATAAGAAAATCTGACTTGAGAGAGAGTTGGGGTCGAAATATAGAAAATATGGAAGGATGGATATGAAGTGGGGTGTAAATATACAGAGGAAAGTGGGTTTAGGCTAAAATCTGCGTCTGGACGCAAATTTAGCTACTAGCTAGATTTTTATTCTGTCCATTTGGAGGTCGGGATAGAATCTAAAAATTCAGGGAACACTCGGACATGATGATATACTACTGGGACACCCTCTGGAACAGTCGGAATCGAAAATGAACGTGTTCCATGAAAACTCAAATTTTTTAGTTTGGAAATTTTTTTTTTACCCAGTTAGCTTGGCGTCCGGATGCTAGGTGGGGCATCAGGATGCAAATTTAGCAGAAAACTATATATATATATATATATATATATATATTTAATTTGGAGCCTGAGACGAACCCAAAAAATTCTGACATTTTGACCAGAGCCTATTTTATGCCTGAGACACCTAGTATGACCAATGGAATGAGATTCGGAGCACTTTTGTGAAAGTGCTAAATTTGAGATTCATACTTAGGCAAAAAAGTAGTTTTTTTTTTTATTTTTTTTTTTAGAAAAAAAAAAGAAGAAGAGAGGAAGAGATTGGGAAGCTGAATGCTCCCTAAGGGTGGCTAAATTTAATGTTGATAGCTTGACGAGATGGGTATCTCACTAGTCCTCATATATTGGATTCGTCAAGAAGACGGTCTCAACATTTCCAACCGGGACTAAGTTGTCAATGTAAGGCCTAAGCCTTTGTCCATTGACCTTGAAGAGATTCCCACTCTTTGGATCTTGCAATTTGATTGCACCATAAGGGAAAACAGAGATGACAAGGAAGGGACCTTTTCACCGTGATCGGAGTTCGCTGGGAAAAAGTCACATCCTCGAATTGAATACCCAAACTTTTTAGCCTGGTGTAAAGGACATTTTTAACGATATATTTATCATGGAATGCTTTTGATTTAGCTTTATAGATCTTAGAACTTTCATAAGCATCATTCCAGATTTCTTCAAGCTCATTGAGTTGCAATTTCCGGTTAGAGCTAGCTTGATTATGATTAAAATTGAACATTTTTATGGTCCAAAAAGCACGGTGCTCTAATTCGACCGGGAGATGACATGCTTTACAATAGACAAGCTGGTTGATCGGTTGATCAACTATACATCAACCTTCGCAATAGCACGAATCATTGTAAAATAGGGCTATTGGTCGGGTAAGTCGAACCACAGGGACTGCGCTAGTCTTACGGCAACCTTAGTGTCTAGAATCTTTCTAGAATGATGAAGGGTTTATAAAGGTTTTGTTGTTTGTCACTTAAGCTAAGAATATTGAAATTGCATAAATTATAAACTTGCAAGAATTAAAAAGAAATGAAATACAAATAGAGAAAAACTAGGGAAATGAATCCGCTCCAACCCTATACAAATTCTAGATTGAGATTAAATTGGGAAAATCAACATAAATGATGGTCATGACACATAACAACCCTTGGTTGCAATACTATCCTCAAGAGGTTCATTAAATAAAAAACAAGAATAATCCATCAAAGATTCACATGCTTGAACTACCTAAACTAGGGTGTAGTCTTCAACATGCTCCCTAAGCCAAAGATTATCAAGCCCTTAATTAAATGATGAGAGCACACAAAGTTAAGAATCAAGTATAAACCATCAAAGGGCATCCTAAGCAATGATTTATCAAAGTTCTCAAACTCCATGCCATTAAAACCATTCTATGATCTAACTTCCATTGTCACTATAGAAATGCAAGCAATATGATTAGGAAGAGAAACCATCTAAGACAAGATGAATAGCTCAAAATAATCATGTATAGACATTAGAATTCATTACAACACATATGATGCTCTAGATCATAAAATCACCAACAATAATACATTGAAATCCCAAAAGTAAAATCTACACTAGAACATGCTTACAAGGGAGGGGCTTCATCACCTCCCTAGAGAAGATTTAGTTACCCATAGGAGCAATGGAAGAAGGAAGAAGCTTGAAGACCTCCTCCATTTTCGTGCTCCCTTCTTCAAGCTTGAAGAACTCTATCTCCTTGCTCTCTTCTCTCTCTTCTAATCTTGTAGAATATGGGATAATGATATGTGTGGCCTTCCTTGCCTTATCTCCTTCAACAAAGCTCTCTCTCTCCTCCAAAAAACATCCCCAACCACCTCATAAAGAAGTAAGTAGAAAATGAGGAAACCAATGCACAAGTGGCTGCCAAAATGAGAATTCCCGAAGGCAATTCTGCCCCAAATTTGAGCACTCTAAGCAAGGCCTCGAGCGCTCGAATTTAGTGTAAAAATGCCCATGCTTCACTTGCTCCGCCCAGACCTACTTTGGTTAAACAGCCATAACTTTACGCTCCGAACTCCGAATGACGAACCGTTTAAAGATTTGGAGAGCCGATTTAGAGCTTTAAAAACTTCATGTTTTGATGAAGACCCAAATCTCAAGTCTGGTTGGTCGAAAATGGGGAGAAAGGCAGTACTTCAGTGCTGCCAGGCAGTTCTGCGCACCTCTGGTAACAAGGCCATAACTCTCTGCTCCGAGCTCCGAATGATGAACCGTTTGAAGATTTAGAAAGCTAATTCAGAGCTCTAAATCTTTCATGTTATGATGGAAGTCCAGTTCTCGAGCTTTCTGGGTCAAAATGGCGAGCAAAGTCCTAACTCCACTGCTGATCTCGTGAAGCAATCTGCCCTAATTTCGAGCACTTGAAATTAGGCCTCGAGCACTCGAAAATTGGCTAGAATGCCCTATGCTTGGTTTACTCATCCCGGACCTACTTTGGTAAAACGGCCATAACTTTGTACTCTAAACTCCAAATGATGAACCGTTTGAAGATTTGGAAAGCTAATTCAGAGCTCTAAAAACTTCATGTTTTGGTGGAGATCCAATTCTCAAGGATAATTGGTCGAAAATGAAGATCAAGGCAGAATTTCATTGCTGCCAGGCAGTTCTGCGCACCTCTGGTAACAAGGCCATAACTCTCTGGTCCGAGCTCCGAATGACGAACTGCTTGAAGATTTGGAAAGCTGATTCAGAGCTCTAAATATGCCATTTTATAATGGAAGTCCAGTTCTCGAGTTTGCAAGGTCAAAATGGTGAGCAAAGTCCTGACTCCACTGCTGCCAGAAATTCAGAATTGTGCCTTTTGATGGCCAAAACTCCACAAAGCCTTGATTTTGCTCCTTTTTTGGCAAATGGACCTGAAAATATATACATACACACAAATGAAGATAATCTACTTAAATAATCAAACGATGGACTTAACTAATGCAATTTAGGGCGCTTGAATATACAATATTCGGCGCTTATCACTGGTATAGAGACATGCTAATTAGCGTCTTATATGCAGTCCAGTAGGCCCAAAGCTCATCGTTTAGTCGTATTGACCAATCTTTGAGGTCCGACCTAACCATCTTTTCAAGAATATTTTTGATCTCTAGGTTTGAGACTTCCACTTGGCCACTCATTCGAGGGTGGTAAGGTGTGGCAACCTTGTGAGTGACAGAGTACTTTATGAGGACGGACTTGTAATGACCCGGTCATTTGCCTTCCTTTCTTTTTTCCTGAAATTTTACGAATGAATTTTTTTTGCTTAATTTTCCTTTCTGAGCTCTGTTTCATGTCGCTTAGTGTCATCTCAAGTGCTTGGAATTGGTTTTTGAGACTCTTTCATGTGAATTGACAACTTCCTTTGAGGACCGAGTTATTTTCACATTTTTCGTTTTTCGATACTATGCACTATTTCGTATTTTTCCCTATTTCGTCTTATCTCCGTTTGTCAGTTTTTGGTACAACCTTACTTCTCATGCTCGGAGTTGGTTTTTGACTTCACGTGCCTTCATCTTGAGTGGTTTCCATGAAATACGTATCTATACTTTTGCAAGAAAGTACTCTGGTTGCTCCCAGTATCCATAGGGGGCATGGATGCAAAGTTCTTTGAAATTATTTTATTTTCTTGGTGTGTTTTTTGTAAATATCTTTGGAAGATATTTTATTTTAGGGGTTTTTAAGAAAATATTTTTGGAAGATATTTTCATTCTGGGCCATAAGTGCAGTTTTCACTTTTTAGAGGGGCCATTATGCAATTAATGAAAGTTATTACAAAATGTCTTATTTTGAGCTTGGATCCTCATACAGGATTCATTTTCACATTTCGTCGAGTTGTGTACCCTTGGAATTTCCTCCTGGTCGATGTTTTCCAGTTTCAGGGTTTCTGGCCCCAATCTGCGCCAAACTTGTTTGGGGCATAACTTTCTGCTCGGGACTCGATTTTTGACGCCATTTCTTCCTTTGTTCATATTTTATCATTTTGAATCTTTTTTGTTCACAAATTTTTGCCATTTGAGCACGTTTGCTCAAATTTTACTTTTTCGGACCCGACGGGGCCCGTTCGGGGCACTTTTTGAGATTTCTATAAAAAGGGGGTGAGATATTTCATTTTTCATCTTCTCCCCTCTTCATGCACGACCTGGAGCTCCCATGGCAGCCCAAGGGGTGCTTCCATCTTCTTTCTCCTCTTTTCTCTTTTGGTTCACTTTTCCATGATGGAAAGTCTTCGGCCTTAACGTTTGTTGTTCCCCTCGCCGTGCTCTACCTTTCCCCCTTATTAGAATTCAATTTTAACCATTTCTTGAGTTTGGTTTTGAAGTCAAGTTATGATTTTGATGGGGCTTTGATGTGGGTTATGTTCACGGTGTTGTCCCCGACAAAA
The DNA here is from genome assembly GCF_030987335.1 of Cornus florida. Lineage (NCBI taxonomy): Eukaryota > Viridiplantae > Streptophyta > Magnoliopsida > Cornales > Cornaceae > Cornus > Cornus florida. The sequence continues at coordinate 73,795,509 of NW_026775577.1, forward strand.
CCTCTCGGTATTGTCGAATTCGGAGCACTTTTATTTTGGTGGGCCTTTGGGATTTTCATCTCAAATTAAGGTAGGAGATGTTTTAGGTTTAAATTCTTGTTATATAGCATGCTTGTGATGCTTATACTACTTGTTTGTATGATTAAATATAAAATCTAGAGATTTTATTATTTATTTTTCTTGTACGGGATCTAATTTTCCCGGTTGCTCATGACTTGGTTTAAACATGTAGCATGGTTTTATATTGCCCCTTGATATGCTCATTGTCGTGTATTAAAATTGGAACATTTGAATAAGTATTAAAGATTTTATTTAATATTTATCTTAGGTGAAAGATTAATTCACATGGCCTTAACTAGCTTGAAATTAATATGTGTTAGCATATTATATTAGGCCTTAGCATGCTCTTCAACATAGTTGAATTTGAAAGTAATTGGAGGTGTTTTGAAAATTAGTAATTATCAATTAATTAATTTGCCCCGAGTGTACTATTCACTCTAGTTAAATTCCAACTTGATATTCTTGATTTACATGCCAATAGCTTCACATATATTTGATTTAGAATATTCGGTTAGGTTTTAAAACCTTTTATTAATTAAATTTCATGTTTAAGATTTAATTCTCATGGTGATATACAACTTGGAATTGAATTGTGGTGATGAGCACTGAAAAGTGCGCATTTAAACCCGTTAAGCTTAAGCATTCTAGTACCTTTATTTATCTTACTTTACCGTTTTAAACTTCTTACGTGTTATTTATATTTTCAGGCACTAATCCCAAAATTGAGCTAACTAAGCCAAATAAGAGCTTAATTGAAGCAATCTTGAGATAAACCAAAGGAGGGAGCAAAGTGGAGAAAGCAAGGAGCAAAAAGGAATCAAAGTTGTGCAGCTGAAAAGTTCGATCGATCCAACTTAGAGTTCGATCGATCGAAAATCTATGATCGATCACAGTACTTCCCGATAGATCCAACCTTGGCTTTTGCTGAAATTCCAAGTTCGATCGATCCAACATCACCTTCGATCGATTGAACCCTATTTTGTCCTATTCAAATGATTGATCTTATCCACAGCTGTACGCCTACCAACCACTTTTGTCCATTTCCCCATAAATATCTTCGAAATATCTCAGCCTTATCCTTATCCGGAGGAGTCAGACCACTTTGATCGATCCAAGATGCAGTTCGATTGATCAAACCCATCTTCGATCGATCCAAGTTAAGGTTCGATCGATCAAACTTCCTCCAGCGAGAAAAAGTTAAAGTCCAGCTCATTTATTCCGTCATTCACCCAATCATTGGAGAATATGCCTTGCACGACCACAGCTCATCATAGGGTGTATTTGACCTACCTATATAAGGAATATGATACACTTTTTAGGGCGGGGGGGGGGGGGGGGGGGGAGTCTAGAGTCTCTTGTCACACATTGAAAATCATTTTGGAGGCTCTTCTTGGAGAGGAGGAAGGAGGGAAGCTAGAGCACCATTGGAGGAGATCTTCACCAACAAGGAGCAGCCATGGAGTTAGCCCTTGAGGGTTGGATCATCACTACAATGAGTGGCTAGACATCTTCTTGGGGCTAGAGTTAGCCCCAAGCATGCTTTCTATACTCTAATCTTGTGTATTATTGAGGGATTAGTGTTGTATAATACATCTTGATATTCATGTATATATAAATCTTGATTATTTCATGGTTTGTATGGTTTAATGCTTCCAATTGACTATTCTATTCTACCCATATGTCTATGTATGCTAGAGTAGGATATTCATGTGCTTATCTCTAGATTTAGTATTTTTGATGCATGTCTATGTGTATTGATGCTATAGATCTAGAGATTATCAAGATGATATGCTTAATGAATGCTATTTTGGTTCATTTGATGGTTTATGCCTATTCTTGATGGCTTGTGCCTCTCCCCTAGTCTAGATAGCTTTATTTTCATGCTAGTAGTGTAGATTTAGTGTAGTGGTAGTATAATGTTAGATGGGAGGACAATCTACTCTTGATGTTTGATGCTCCATGCTTGTGAGTCCAAATGGCATATTCCTCTAATATTGTGTTGTATGTGGATTGTGAGCTTAATGAAGGATTAATGACTAGTTATGATATGTTGTATCTTTCACATGTGTTTAGACAATTTATTCCTCTCCCAATAGATAAATTGTGGCCTCTCACATGATGTTTAGATAATGCATGTTTAACTAAGTCATCCTTATGGATTGCTTGGACTATGAGCTTAATGAAAGGTTCAATGACTTGATTTGATATTTTGTTCTCTTCACATGATGTCTAGACAATATATTCCTCTACCAATAGATGTATTGTGGCCTCACACATGTTGATTGAGACAATTTGCACTTGTTGAGTCACCCTTACGAATTGAATGTCTTTTATACACACAACATTGTTGCAACACATTCATTTCCCTCATTAGTCACTTGATTATGGTTTGGAATAGTATTATTTAGTGGTGATCTCTACACCCCAAGACCTTTCCTTCTTACTTACTCTTTATCTTATTGCATTTTAATTAATTCTTTTCTAGAAGTAATCAACCAACCCAATTCTCTTTTGCAATCATTTGGTCCGCTAGAGTCGAAGTTGAAATTCCAACACGTATAATCCCTTGGGACGATCCCTACTCACTCTTGCTACGTTAGTAGTAGTGTTGGTAGTGGTTTTTATAAATTTAAATTTGACATAAAAGGCTTTTCTTGAACCACACATTCACAATATTCAGTTTGGCGTATTGGAACGGCCGTCGTCATGTGGCATGCTAGAAAATTAAGCTTAGGTATAGTTGTTCACATATATAAAATTGGGATTAATTGCATGAGAATTGCAACTTTTATTTTATATTTAACTTTAGTGAAGGTTTAATTCGCATGGTCGTAAATTGAATGAAATAAACTTGTAATGTGATATTACATTAGTCCTTGGCATGTTTTCCAACATAGGTTAATTTGAGAGCATTTGGTTAAGTTTGAAAATCTAGAGATTTTAATTAAAAGAATTAATTAAAATCTATTTTGTGGTCCCATTAGCTTAATTAAGGTTTTAACTTGATGTTTGTATTGGCCATGACTTGTTTACTAGTATATATTAATTGTGGACCATTTGAAGTTGCTTTAGAACCTTGGTAATTAAATTAGCATGATTTAATTAAAGTTCTACTTTGTTATTCCAACAACCTAATTGAGTTCTAGAATGGATATAGGTGATGACCTTGCCATGCCCTTTAACATGTATTAAATTGAGGTTAATTGAAATTTAATCGAAAATCTAGAGAATTTAATTGTGTTTATCTATTTAAATTCTATCAATTTACTCCATGATCTAGTTGTGTTTTAGAAGTGGTTTCTATATTCAAATCATGGACTTAGACTTGTTGTGTATTCATTTGGTTATGTTTTGAACATTGGATAACATAGTTGCTATGTTTGTATTCGTGATAATATGTTTTCCTTATTGAATATATTGTTGCCTTGTGTAATGATTTGCACACTTCGTGTTTAACATCTTTCATGCATACGTGTAACGAATCGCACACTGAAGATTTAACATTCATCATATCATATTAGTTATGGATTTAGAGCATGTATTGTATAGGTTTCCAAATTTGGTTGTGCTTAGTAGATAGCTAATTATCTTGCATATTCCTGTTGATATATGCGTTGTTGCACAACTTGTTGATTTTGGAAACTTGGGGATGTCGTTGTTTGACTATGGCTAGGACGTAGTTCTAGTATGGGGGATAGTCCCTCTAGATATAGTCTAGTGCGCACATAGGGAGGTTACCCATGGGCTAGTAACCCAAAAGTAACTATTTTGTCGGTCTGATCCGGCGTGACGTCCGAGTATCCACTTTGTTTGATTTCGCATTTCATTTTCAAGTTGATAACTAGATGATGTTGTAACTTGTTGTTTCTTATTTGTCGTTCCATTTTAAGTTACAGGATGTTAACTTTGCGAAATTGTACTTTATGCGTTGTATTGGAAGTTCCAATGTTGGTTAAATTGCATCGATATTGAAAATCGTGTTTTAACGTTCCAATAAAGCTTAGGATTGATCCTATTGATTCTTTTATAACATAGACGTTAGGTGGCATGAACCATTACTGTTATTTTGTGCTTTAGATTCTAAGTTGATGGCTTTGAGAACTTAAACCTTGTTGTATTGTATAACATGCTCTTTTGTTGTTGAATTGTATGGATAATCTGATTCTTGTTAACTTGTATTCAAATATGCTTTCGTCATGTTGTATGGATTACTCTAGACCTAGTTCAATTGTATTGAACATGCAATTCATGTTAATCTATGCTCAAGCGTTCTTCTTGTCGTGTTCTTAGATTATCCCAACCATGATTCGTTTCATACACGTATGTATATCATGATTCTTGTTGCTTAGACTCTAAGGTAGCTTAGGATGCTCCCCGAGTCTCACTTGGACATAGACGTTAGGTGGCATGAGCCCCTTTAACATGTTTCACCTTAAGGTGATAAATTTGTAAAATGCTAGGTCGATGCATGCTCATCTCCTACGAGTAGCTTTATGTTACTCACCCCTACGATACTGGGGCATATTTCAGGTACGAAGACTTGCTTCGTGAAGCCTAGCATTCCTTGGATGTCGTGTAGCTTTCAAGTTTCCATTTCATGCAAATGTTAGCATGAAATGTCATTTTGTAGACTTATATGTCAAAATATGTATATTTGATTTCATGTATGTAATGTGTACTTAAGTACACTCCTTTCAATGTATTTGACATGTATGAGATAAGGCCGGAGGCCAATGACATATGTATTGTATTCTGTACAACTTTTTAATTTCATGAAATATTATGAAAACCTTGAAAAATCGCAAGTCATTGCTTCACCATGGTTGCATCGGGTGTGGGAATTCCATTTTCATTCTTTCATAGGGTCTTATTAATCTTGTATGAAGTGTGGCCAAGGGCCAAACGGTCATTTGATCCCGTTTTGCATTTTTGGATTCCATGTTTTCCATTCCAAGTCCATTTTTGCCTTTTTGCCCGTTGGGGGGTCGGATTTTGCATCGGCTATATTTTTAAGCCATGGACCATTGTAGCACATCTAAATAGGTAAGTTACGTTTGTGTGCATTGTCGTTTCCGGGCAAAACCTCATCGTTTGTGTTTTGAGCCTCTTGTGAATTCATTTCGCATTTTTTTTGCATATTCTGATCTAGGGGCATTATGGACCTTTCACCTCAGTTTTATTTTCTTCTTTTGACATGGTCGCTTAGAAAACGTGATTTTAGGGGGAGTTTCTTTTTTGTGTTTTTCCAGAAAAGGTCGTCTTGGTACCGGAAATCCCTCGTGAAGTTTCAGCTTCCAGTTTTCATTTAGCAGCTTTATGACACTCTTATTCAGTTCTGATCTAGGGGCATTTTTGGGATTTTACAGTGAGTTTTTTTCGATTCCGTTCGCTTTGTCGGGTAGAAAACTCGATTTTATGCGGGGTTTCTTCTTCGTGTTTTTCCAAAAAGACTCATCTTGACCTCCGTTTCAAGCCTCAGTTCTGGGCAGATCAAAAAAAATGTAGCAGCAGCCAAGGGCTGCCACCAGCCATGTCTTTGGGCGCTGGCATGTACGCCGATGGGCTCGCGCATGGGCGCCGTGTGCGCTATGGCCACTCGTCGGGCCGCCGCGACGTCAATTCTTCTTTTGGGCTTTTTTCCTTCGTCCAGACTCCGATTCAAGTGAATTTTTTTTTGAACTTGACTAATTTTTTGCTATCTTTCCAACGGTGTGCTCAGTTGCACCCGGTTCTTCCTGGATAATTACCAGTTTACCCTTTTTGCCTTAAGTGCTCGTTTTTCTTCGTCATGTCGTTTCTCCTTCGTTCGGACTCTGAATTATATGATTCTTGAGTCCATCTTGATTAGTTTTTCGTTGTCCTTCCAGCGGTGTGCTCGGTGGCACCCAAATCTATAATTTTTAGAAATGACTATTTTGCCCTTGGGGGCTTATTTGTCATATTTTCGATCTTTTGCTTCCGTATCAGTTCTTGTTAAGTTCCACGACCTCATGGAAGGTCACTTTGACTTCTTAGAGTCTTGTTTTCTGTTTTCACTTCCGCATTCGGATCCGTTATCGGATCATCCTTACGGTTCATCACAGGACACGCTGGCCTAAAAACTAGGGTCGTCACAGGACCTATGGTAACGATTACAGAAATGAGATCCTCCCTCACTAAGGAGTGCTCTAGGCATACCAAACTGACTGAATATATTCTTTTAAATGAAATTCATCACCGTGGCGTGATCATTGGTTTTGGTTGCCATATCCTCTATCCATTTGGACATATAATGCACTACTAAGAGTATGTACTCATGACCACGAGAAGATGGAAATGGTCCTATGAAATTGATTCCCCATACGTCGAAGATTTCAACAACTAAAATGGAGTTCAATGGCATCATGTCTCTTCTAGATATGGCCCCAAGCTTTGATATCGCTCACAAGATTCGCAATAATTGTAAGCATCCCTGAATATTGAAGGCCAATAAAATCCACTTTGAAGGACTTTAGATGAAGTCTTTTTAGCACTGAAATGCCCTCCACATTCTAGAGTGTGGTAGAATTTTAGAATATTTTGGACTTCATTTTCAGGGACGTATCTCTGAACTATTTGATCCGGGCAATATTTGAAAAGCTCCAGGTCTTCCCAAAAGAAAATTTTCTTTGGATTGACATTTAGTGTCAAGCACCGAAGCCTAAAAATGTGCACTAGGGATCATCCTAAGGGATTATAGGTGTGCTTACAATGGAAACAATGTATAGGGTTAGTAGGTCGAGTGATCAAAAGGTGGTGTGTTTAGTTGATTAGACTACAAACTAAACAAAACAAGTTCAATGTAAAATAAACAATTTCAATGAAATTTAGAGAAAACAAGAGAGTGAGGTCTTGGGGACTAGAGGTCACCACTAAACATCACCATTCTAGACATTTAATGTATAATTAATGAGGGGAAACATGTGTTGCAATTTGAGAGTATGTGATTGATTGTTTCAACAAGAATGAATAACCAATTAAGCATATATTGTCTAAGCAACCTAGTGAATAGCACAATACATCAAACTAAGCCATTAATCCTTCCTTGAAGCTCACAATCCAAACATATCACATGGTTAGAGAATAATACTACTTGCATTCATAAGCATGGAACATCAAACAACAAGTATAGATTGTCCTCCCATCTAACAACTAAGGCCATTACACTACAACTAAGCTAAGGGCATGGAAATTAAACTAAATAAACTAAGGGAGAGGCACAATCCATCAAGACATGAGTATGAACCATCAAATAAACCATAATAGTATTCTATTAAGCACTATGCCTTGACAATCTCTAGATCCATAGCATCAACACACATAGACATGCATCAATAACATAAAAACTAGAGATAAACACATTAACATCTATTCTAGCATACATAGATATATAGATAGAATGAAATGATCAATTGGAAGTATTAAACCACACAAATCCTTATATAGGAGGCTCAAGTGTCACACCCAATGGTCTGGATTCGTGCACTAGGGTCTTTGCAATGATTGCACCATGAGACAACTTTTAATGAGCTCAAATTCGTTTTAATTTGCACTTGAGAGGGTTCGATCGATTGAACTATGTTGAGATCGATCGAACATTGGTGAGATCCATTGAATGCTGCAGAGATCGATCATCCTTGGTGGCGCCTTTTTGAAGAAAGACAGATCTCTGAGATATTTTGGGATATTTTGGGAAAGAGACAAGAGTGGTAGGTGGGGTGGTAGGTGTGGATAAGATTAAAAATTTTCGATCGATCGAAGAATGGTTGGATTAATCGAACATGCTGATATCTTTTGGATAAGGCCAATTGCTTGGATCCATCTTGAAGTGTCTAGATCGATGTTGCTCTGATCGATCGAAGGAATGTTGAGATCGATCGAACTTGCCGATTTCCACACTTTGCTTTATTTTGCTTTCACTTTGCTTCTTTCTTCCATTCAACTTGGGATTGTTTCTTTTAAGCTCTTATTTGGCTGAATTAATTTATTTTTGGGATAAGTACCTAAAAAGGGCAATAACATGAAATTAGTCTAAAACGGGAAAGTAAGATAGATAAAGGTTGTAGAATACCTAAGCTTAAGGGGTTTAATTGTGCACTTTTCAGTGCTCATCACACCCCTAAACTTAAATATTGCTAGTCCCTAGCAATGAACTACGAAGTAAAGGAATTAAATGAATGACTATACAACTATAAACTAAAAAGCAATAAATGGATAACGCCACTTTCGTTGGGAACACGATTGCATTTAGCATATGCAACAAGTCTTTTAAACCCCTAAGTTACCCCTAGTGGACGAGTGAAGTCTCATAAGGGTTTCCAGAAATGATACCCATAAACATTAAGCTCATTCTCACAAAAGAGGCACCAATATTGCAAACAAGCATTGAGAGAAAACTACCTCAAGTATGCAATTTTTCAACCATTTCCAAGCAATCTCCCAAAATTTCAACACCAAGCAAACAAAAATGGTCCTCCACACATCAAGAAAATGATCCTGCAAGTCAAAACAACTCTAGAATCCTTTTTAAGTGGACCGGCATCAAATATGTTGCTATCTAAGCCAACTAAAGAAATAATCACATCCTTACCCTAAAGCTAGCACACAAATCTAGTACCTATCATTAAGATAAGGAGTGGACCTTTTATTAAAGCTTTATTGATCTAGGTGAGCTTATTTTTTTCACTCAAATTTTTTTTTTGTACTAATTCTAGAGGATCAAAGATGGAAGCATAGTGTATTGTGTTGATCTATTAAGCTTTCTAGCTATCCATGAGGTCGAGCATTAGGTCAATGACTCCCAAACTAGACGGCTTTAGGGCACTAGGTATTCAAACACCCCTAAGGACTTACAAGCTCAAATCAACTAGGTTACAAATCAAAACAACCTCCATCTAATCATTTCCCACTTCTCACCTTTTGGGAGAAGTCCTCATTGTTTTTTATTGCTTTTGCAACTTCTTCTTCTTCTTCTTCTTCTTCTTCTTCTTCTTTTTCTTTTTTTTTTTTTTCTTTTTTTCTTTTTTTTTTTTTTTTTTTTTGTCAAGTTAATAACCTAAAGTTTGGGCCCTCCACCTTTTGGCGTGAGAAATTCAGTGCTTGATGAGGCTAGAATCCCGGCTACTCAATGAAAAGGGTTTGTTATCCATCTTTATCAAGAATGAAAACTTTCAATGCACTACTAGCCCAATTGGGATATAACCAATTCAATAATCAACAAAGCTTGTACCCCACAAATGAATGCTAGTGTGCGCCTGTGTTAGTGTAGATCCTAGAGTGAATCTTAAAACAATCACAAAATCAAGATGATGTGGACCACAAGTGTAAGCATGATATCAATCTTTCGAAAAATTTACTCCTAAATAGCATCCACAAGGCATACAAGGAGTGTTAGACTCTCAAGTCAAGTAATTTTTAAATTTTAAGCAATACAATCCTCAAAAGATCAAAATCATAGCTAACATGGATCTCAAATCTCAATCATATAATTAAGTCTCAAACTTAAGTAGAATGCAACAAAGACACCTTACCCCCAAACTTAAACCACACATTGTCCTCAATGTGCAATGAGAACAATGGAAAAGATGGAAAGAATATATCGTGGTGGCAAAGACATGAAGCCCGGTAGTGATCCATTGGAAAAGAGTGCACCCCCAAACTTGGAATCCACAACCTACTTGAATAACCACACTAGCAAACTCACATCAAATATCAAATGGGATAAAAATAATCAAATCAAGCATTCTAAGGCAATATAGGACAAGATGAAAGAAATATGAGATCATGCCCGACAATAAACATGAAAGCATGAATAGACATAAGGGCATAATGGTAAAAAGGATTTTTTTTTTTTTTTAGATTAAACAAAATTCAAGAAAATATGAACAATGATTGCTAAGTTTAACGCCTCTAGCTAAACGGAATGCTGCTTTAAAAGATCAAGAGATTTATTTTATTTTATTTTATTTATTTATTTTTACGCATCAAGCAGTTTCAGATCGATCTAAACTTCGATCGATCGAAAAGGTGAAATCCTGCAGATAAATTTGATCGATACACAGAGAGTTGAAATATGCAAAGATCTAAAAGTTTTCTAAGTATGGATCTGAGATCGATCGAAGAGAAAGTTCAATCGATCTTGGAAGACTCAGATCGATCTGAAATGAAGTTCGATCGATACACAGAGAGCTGAAATATGCAGGAAATTCTCGATCGATGGGAATGAGAGATGATTAGATACAGAGATGATGTTCGATCGATCGAACAAGATCGATCGAATAGGAACAATTAAGGAAGAATTCGAACATGTCATTGAAAACGTTGAATGTATTACTAAATCTCTTCATAGATTGGATCTACCAAAAGTGAAGCTTCCATATGCCTTTGAAAAACTTGTCCCTCAATGTAGGGTTTCAACCTTTGCCCATTCACCTTGAATATGTTGCCATTCTTTAAGATTTGAATTTCAACCACCACATGCGGCACAATAGAGATGATCTCATAAGGGCCTTCCCATTTGGTTTGCAATTTTCCAAGAAAGAGTTTTAACCTAGATTTGAAAAGTCAAGCTTTTTGACCCGGCACAAAAGATTTCTTCCCAATGTGTTTGTTATAAAAAGCTTTAGTTCTCTCTTTATAGAGTTTGGCATTATCAGAGGCATTATATCTCAACTCTTCCAACTCATTCAATTGGAGTAATCGGTTCTCTCTGGCTTTTTCAAGGTCAAAATTGAGCTTTTTAATTGCCCACATAGCTTTATGTTCTAGCTCAACCGGGAGATGGCAAGGCTTTCCATACACAAGTCTATAAGGAGACATGCCAATGGGAGTCTTATATGCCATTCGGTAATCCCACAAAGCATCATTCAATTTACGTGACCAATCTTTCCGGGTTGTGTTAACCGTTTTCTTAAGAATATGTTTAATTTCCCGGTTTGACACTTCTACTTACCCACTTGTCTGAGGATGGTAGGGAGTGGCGACTTTATGAGTAATGGAGTACTTAAGAAATAGTTTCCTTAAGAATTGATTGCAAAAATGCTTTCCTCCATCACTAATCATTGCTCTTGGCATACCAGAACGAGCAAAGATATTGGATTTGATGAATTGGATAACCACGGAGTGGTCATTGGTTTTGGTAGCACAAGCCTCTACGTACTTAGAAATATAGTCAATGGCAAGCAAAATGTATTGATATCCATAAGACAAAGGAAAGGGACCCATGAAATCAATGCCCCAAATATCAAAGATTTCAACAACAAGAATATTTGTCAAGGGCATTATATCTCTTCTCAACATTGAACCCATTTTTTGACATCTCTCACACTCCTTGCAAAAATTGTAGGCATCTCTATGGATGGTGGGCCAAAATAACCCACTTTGAAGCACCTTTAAGGCGATCTTCTTTACATTAAAATGCCCACCACATGCAAGGGTATGGCAAAACACGAGCACACTTGGAATTTCACTCTCGGGAATACACCTTCTCACAATTTGATCTGGACAATATCGAAACAAAACAGGATCTTCCCAATAGTAATTTCGGATGTTAGCAAAGAAATGCTTCTTTGCTTGCTTTGACCAATTGGTCGGAAGTTTGCCAGTTTCTAGAAAATTCACAATATCAGCAAACCAAGGAATTTGTCCATTAGAAACTTGGAATAATTGTTCATCCAGAAATGAATCATGAATTGGTGGGCTCGAGGAAGATTCTACCACTAATCTTGAAAGATGATCGGCAACCACATTTTTGGTGCTTTTCTTATCTTTGATTTCAAAATCGAATTCCTGAAGAAGCAAAATCCATCTTATCAAACGAGGTTTTGTTTCTTTCTTGGTCAAAAGATGCCTCAAAGCAGCATGATTAGAATAGCAATGATTTTTGACCCTAAGAGGTAGGACCGAAATTTATCAAGAGCGTACACTACAGCAAATAATTCCTTCTTGGTGGTGGAGTAATTCAGTTAAGCTCCCGAGAGGGTCTTGTTTGCATAGGATACGATGTATGGAAGTTTTCCGACCCTTTGCCCCAAAACCATTCCCATGGCATAATCAGAAGCATCGCACATTATTTTAAACGGTAATGACCAATTGGGAGGTTGCATAATAGGAGCAGATGACAATAAGTCACGCAATTTATGAAAAGCATCCAAGCATGCTTGATCAAAGACGAATGGTGTTTCCTTGGCAAGATAATGGCACAAGGGTCTAGCAATCTTGCTAAAGTCATTGATGAAACGGCGATAAAAGCCAGCATGACCTAAAAAAGAGTGAACCTCTCTCACCGTTGAAAGTGGAGGCAATTCAGACTGAAGCTCAACTTTTACTTTATCAACCTCAATTCCCCTTTTTGAGATGACATGACCCAAACCAATACCTTCTTGAACCATGAAATGGCTCTTTTCCCAACTAAGAACAAGGTTTATTTCACGACATCTTTAAGCACCAAATTTAGATTTTTGAGGCATGCATCAAATAAAGACCCAAAGATAGAAAAATCATCTATAAAGACCTCAAGATACTCTTCGACCATGTCCAAAAAAATTAACATCATACACCATTGGAATGTTGCGGGAGCAAGCACAAACCAAAAAGGCATCAATCTATAAGCAAATATGCCAAAAGGATAAGTAAAGGTGGTTTTCTCTTAGTCTAAGGGGTCAAGGGCTACCTGATTATAACCCGAATAGCCATCAAGGAAGTAATAATATTGTTGTCCAGCCAATTTCTCTAGAATTTGATCAATGAATGGCAAAGGGAAATGATATTTTCTAGTGACGGCATTTAATTTGCTGTAGTCAATGCATTCATGCCATGAATTGGCGGTACGCTTAGAAATTGCCTCACCTTTTGCATTTTCAACCACCGTAATCCCCGATTTCTTGGGAACTACTTGAGTTGTGATCACCCATTTGCTATCAGAGATTAGTTAATTGATACCGGCATCTAAGAGCTTAACAACTTCCTTTTTAACCACTTCTTTCATGTTGAGATTCAATCTCTTTTGGGCGTCTCTAAAGGGTTTTGCATCCTCTTCCATAAGAATGTGATGCATACAAATAGAATGGTCAATTCCTTTTAGATCCGCCATACTCCATCCAATAGCTTCCTTATTTTCTTTAAGCACATCCAAAAGAGAATTCTCTTGATCTTTTTTCAAGATTTGAAGAGATGATGACCAGAAGAGTCTCTTTCGAGTTTAGAAAGGCATACTTAAGATCAGGAGGGAGAGTTTTAAGCTCAAGAGTGGGTGGAGATACCAAAGATAGGACCGGTGGAGTGCTAGAAAATGGAGGAAAAGGTTCTTTTGGAGTTTTCCAAGGTGAAAAATTCAAACTCGCAACGGATTCCATTAATTCATTAATCTCACTCATTGATCCCTTATTGTCAAACCCACAACTTTCATACATTTCAAGGAGACAAGATGCAAGAGGATCCTTTGCTAAAAGAGATAAAAGATTGTCTTCGGTTGGTTTTTTTATAACCATTGAAGGAATGGACTCCTCCACAATCTCATCTAAGAAATCTATGAGGAAACACTCGTCTTCATCAATGGGATGTCGGCTTGCATTGAATACATTAAGCTTAACCATCATGTTACCAAAAGAAAGGTCCGTAACCCCGGATCTACAATTAATAGTTGCATTTGCAGTAACAAGAAATGGCCTTCCTAAGATGATTGGAATGTAGTTGGTAGGATTAGCAACCGGTTCGGTATCAAGGACCACAAAATCAATCGGGAAGTAAAACTTGTTAACCTTGATTAGAATGTCCTCAACCATGCCCCTAAGAGTTTTAATGGATCTATTGGCTAATTGAAGCACCACTGAGGTTGGCTTCAACTCATTCAAACCTAGTTAGACATACATGGAGTAAGGAGTCAAATTGACACTCGCCCCTAAGTCAAGAAGAGCTCTACGAACTTCATGGGTTCCAATTACATATAAGATGGTCGGAGCACCGGGATCTTTGAACTTAGGTGGAGTGTTATGTTGAATGATGAAGCTCACTTGCTATGTGAAAAACACTTTTTTAGGGCCTTGTCCCTTGTTCTTCCTCTTTTGTGCACAAAGATCTTTCAAAATTTTCGCATACGGTGGAATTTGCCTAATTGCATCCAAGAGAAGAAGATTTATGTTGACTTATTTGAAGACTTCCATCATGTCATGGATTTTTCCTTCTTGCCTCCCAAAAGGTGAAGTTTCTCTTAATGCATATGGAAATGGAGCTTTTGGCTCTTAAGACCTTGCAACTTGAGGAGATGATGAAGAGGGTTGTGAGTTGTTGATGGTGACATTTTCATCTAAGGAAGTAGGAATAGAATTAGGCACGGGACGGGTGTCAACTTTTGGTTACATCGGTCACTAACTTCACTTGGTTGTTCAATCCTATTGTCAGCTTGCCTACCACTTCTCAAAGTGGTAATTGCTTGCACTTGTTCTTGGGAAGGACACCCCAATGTAGAGTTTGCTTCCACAAAATGATGGGCTTTTGGGTTCCTTTCAGGTTGGCTAGGTAATTTACCAATTTCTTTTGCATTCAATGCATTAGCTATCATCCCTATTTGGGATTCAAGCTTTGATATTGATTGAGAATGAGAATGCAACAAATTTGTATTCATTTCCAAACTACACAAAGCCACTAAGACCTTATCTTCAAATGTAGAATTGCTAGAAAGTGCATGAAGATGATTAGAGCTACTTTGAGAATTATAAGCTTGAGGATGAGAGAAATGATTCATGCTTTGATGATAAAAAGAAGAAGGTGAAACAAATCCTTTTGAACCTTTATTTCTTTGATGAGGAGGAATGTATCGGTTTTGAAAACTTTTAGCTTGAAAAGGACTTGAATGTTCGTTCCACACTGGTACATAAGCATTTTGAAGAGGATGAACAAATACGGCATTGACTTGTTCATAGTGCTCATCAAGTACATATCCATGGGGACAATTGGAAGTAGTATGCAATATACTTGAACAAGTCATGCATGGCTCATAAGAATGATGAATATTATTAAGAAGAGGAGATGATTGGGTTGCTGGTTTTTAACTCAATAGAAATTGATCAAGTTTTTGAGTGAGGGTTTTGACCTCAGTAACAAACTCCATTGGACTCTCAATTTGACATACTTTCATATTTCTCTTTTTGCTATTAGAATCATGACTCGACCTAGAAGTATAACACTCATACAATGAATTTTCACTCATTTTCTCAAAAAGGTACCAAACATCATCTTCATGTTTTCCGAAATATGATCCTCCACATGAGGTATCAACAATGTCCTTATGAATGTTGGATAGACTTTCATAGAAATATTGAACAACTTGCCATTTAGGAATGCCATGGTGTGGGCATTTCCTTAGCAAGTCACTCAATCTTTCCCAAGCCCCATGTAAAATTTCTCCTTCCCCTTGAGAAAATTCATGAATAGAAGTTCGCATAACATTGGTCAAACTTACAGGGTAAAATTTCTTTAAAAATTCATTTTGCATTTGTACCCAAGAAGTTATTGAATTTGCCCCTAAGTTGTTGAACCAATGTTTAGCCTTATTTTTGAGAGTGAAAGGGAAGAGAAGTAACCTAAGAACTTCCTCTGGGACATTCATGTATTTCACGGTGGAACATATCTCAAGAAATTCATCAAGATGTTTGTAAGATTCCTCATCATTTAAGCCATAGAAAAGTGGACACATTTGAATTGTCTTGGGCTTAATTTCATAATGATTTTGCCTCAAAATTAGGAAGTAAGATGCAAGATGGTGAATGATATTTATGAAGATTGTAATGATCACGAAGGATCATTGAAGGAATTAGAGCTTGAGCTCCTGGAGGAAATTGGTTTAAAGGTGGGTGTTCCATGAAATTCGGGTCTACATAACCAAGATGACCTTCTAGATTTTCAATTAGAATGATGAAGGGTTGATTATGGCCGCATAAAGATCAAATAACACAACTATGAAATCAACTAAGCAAACACTTCACCCCCGCAACAAACAATCAACAAACATCCTTCACATACATTGATCCCATACTCCCATGCTTTGAATAATATGCAAAGAAAAGTAAATTGCCTCCACACGGACTCACGATCTATCTATGAAATAAAAAACTTGCCACCACGCGGGCCGACGATTTAACTAGAGATTAAGTTAGAAAGATCTCACAAAGGGTCCTTAAACAACTTCAATTAAACTTTCAAGTTTCAAGCCTTGCTATGCTTTGCAAATTTTTAGATTTTAGCTCCTTTATGCTTTTGCTTAGCTTTACTTGGCTTCCTTGCTTCCTTTGCTTGACTCTCTTAGCTCAATGCACCTAGCCAATCAAGAACAAACACAATAAGTAACCAAAAAAAAATAACAATAAAGTAAAGACATGATCAAAAGAGTACTAATTCCTATTTGTTTCCAAAACACGGCGTTGCCAATTCAATTCCCCAGCAACGGCGCCAAAAACTTGGTGTGTGTCAAGCACCTAAGCCTAAAAATGTGCACTAAGAGTGTGAGTGTGCAATGTGGCCAAGTTTTAAATTTATAAAAGTCACTACTACTTCTAACTAAAAATATAGCTAGGGTGAGTAGGGATCGTCCCAAGGGATTATATGCGTGCTTGCAATGGAAACAATGTATAGGGTTAGTAGGTCGAGTGATCAAAAGGTGGTGTGTTTGGTTGATTAGACTACAAACTAAACTAAATAAGTTCAATGTAAAATAAGCAATTTAAATGAAATTTAGAGAAAACAAGAGAGTGAGGTCTTAGGATTTAGAGGTCACCACTAAACATCACCATTCTAGACATTCAATGTATAATTAATGAGGGGAAACATGTGTTACAATTTGAGAGTGTGTGATTGATTGTTTCAATAAGCATGGATGACCAATTAAGCATATATTGTCTAAGCAACCTAGTGAATAGCACAATATAACAAACTAAGCCATTAATCCTTCCTTTAAGCTCACAATCCAAACACATCACATGGTTAGAGAATAATACTACTTGCTTTCATAAGCATGGAACATCAAACAACAAGCATAGATTGTCCTCCCATCTAACAACTAAGGCTACTACACTACAACTAAGCTAAGGGCATGAAAATTAAACTAAATAAATTAAGGGAGAGGCACAATCCATTAAGATATAAGTATGAACCATCAAATAAACCACAATACTATTCTATTAAGCACTATGCCTTGACAATCTCTAGATCCATAGCATCAACTCACATAGACATGCATCAATAACACAAAAACTAGAGATAAACACATGAACATCTATTCTAGCATACATAGACATATGGATAGAATGAAATGATCAATTGGAAGTATTAAACTACACAAATCATTGAATAAACAAGATTCATATATAAAATAAGTGTCAAGACAAGATTACAACAGAAATCCCCTCAAAATACAAAGTATTAGAGTCTAAAAGGCATGCTAAGGGCTAACTTTAGCCCCAAGTAGATCTTTAGCCACTCATTGAAGTAGTCATCCAACCCTCAAGGGCTATCTCAATGGTACGAATGACCTCTTTCTTAATGGAGACTCTAGAAGAATGGAAGAACTCCCAATAATGTATCTCTAGCCTCTCCTCCTCTCATTTCTTCCTCTCTAAGAATGTTTCTAAGTATATGTGTATTGAAGATCTTCCAAGCTATGTGAAAAAAAATGGCTCAAAATCCTTATATAAGAGTCTCAAGTGTCATACCCAATGGTCTAGATTCGTGCACTAGGGTCCTTGCAATGAATGCACCATGAGACAACTTTTAATGAGCTGGAATTTGATTTAATTCACACTTGAGAGGGTTTGATCGATCGAACTATATTGAGATCGATCGAACATTGGTGAGATCCATCCAATGCTGCAGAGATCGATCATCTTGGCGGCGCCTTTTTAAATAAAGACAGATCTCTGAGATATTTTGGGATATTTTGGGAAATAGACAAGAGTGGTAGGTGGGGTGCTAGTTGTGGATAAGATCGAATATTTTCGATCGATCGAAGATTGGTTGGATCGATCGAACATGCTGAGATTTTTTTGATAAGGCCAATTGCTTGGATCCATCTTGAAGTGTCCAGATCGATGTTGCTTTGATAGATCGAAGGAATGTAATGATCAATTGAACTTGCTGATTTCCACACTTTGCTTCATTTTGCTTCCACTTTGCTCCTTTTTTCCATTAAGCTTGGGATTGCTTCTTTTAAGCTCTTATTTGGCTGAATTAACTTATTTTTAGGATAAGTACCTAAAAAGGGCAATAACAAGAAATTAGTCTAAAATGGGAATGTAAGATAGATAAAGGTCCTAGAATACCTAACTTTAAGGGGTTTAATTGCGTACTTTTCAGCACTCATTAACTTCCTTTAAGGACCGAGTTAGTTCCACATTTTCACTTTTCGACACTATTCATTTTTCGTCCTTTTCTCTATTTTGTCTTTTCCCTATTTGTTACTTTGTTGGCATAACCTCACTTTTTGTGTTCGGAGTTAGTTTTTGACTTCACGTATCTTCATTCTAAGTGGTTTTCACGAAATACGTATCTTTACTTTTGCAAAAAAGTACTCTAGGTGCTCCCGGTGTCCATAGAGGCATGGATGCATAGTTCTTTAGAAACATTTTCTTTTCTTAGTGTGTTTCGTAAATATCTTTTGACGATATTTTATTTCAGGGGTTTTTAAGAAAATATTTTTGGAAGATATTTTTATT
Organism: Cornus florida; assembly: GCF_030987335.1. Lineage (NCBI taxonomy): Eukaryota > Viridiplantae > Streptophyta > Magnoliopsida > Cornales > Cornaceae > Cornus > Cornus florida. The sequence goes on from NW_026775577.1 coordinate 73,814,288, forward strand.
CTGGGTCTTAGTGTAGTTTTCACTTTTTGGAGGGGCCATTGTGCAATTAATGAAAGTTATTGCTAAATGGCTTGTTTGAGCCTGGATCCTCATATGGGATTCATTTTCACTTTTCTTTGAGTCGTGTACTCTTAGAATTTCCTTCTCGTTGTTTTTCTCAAAATTTCAGGGTTTCTGGCCCTAGTTGGCGCTGAACTTGTTCGGGGCATATCCTTCTACTCGGGACTCAGTTTTTGACGTCGTTTCTTCTATTATTCATCTTTTCTCATTTTTGGTTCTTTTTTGTTTGTGGAGTTTTGCCGTTTGAGCGCGTCTGCGCGAATTCCACTTTTCCAGACCCGGCGGGACCCGTTCGGGGCACTTTTTGAGCTTTTCTATAAATAGGGGGTCTTTAATTGAAAAATCAGATTTCACTCTCTCTCTCCCCTCTCTTGGCCAAATTCCATGGCAGCCAAGGGCTGCCACCTCCTCTCTGCTCTTTTAAACCTCCTCCCCTTAGTGAAACGCCGTAGTGCCTTAGTGTTTTTTGTTCGCTTTGGCAAGGCCTTCGATTCCACCAATTGGAATCTCGTTTTGGCCATTTCTTGAGTTCAGGTTTGAAGTCAAGTTGTGATTTTGATTAGGCTTCCTTAGGGTTCTTGTTCACCGTGTTGTCCCCGACGAAACCTCGAAGTATCGTCAAATTCTGAGCGGTTTCATTTTGGTGGCTTTTGAGATTTTCATCTCAAATTGAGGTAGGGGGTGTTTTAGGATTATATATGTGTTGTATTGAGTGTTTTCCATGATTATACAAGTCGTTTGCATGCCTTATATCAAATCTTGAAAATTAGTAATATTTATTTCTTTGTATAAGATTTAATTTACAAGGATGTATATAGCTTAGAATTGATTTGTGGCATGATGATAAATTATGCTTTGATATGTTTGTTAACATATATTAAATTAGGATTATTTAAATAAGAATTGCACTTTTTATTTAATAATTATCTTTTGTGAAAATTTAATTCTCATGGATGTACCTTGCATGAAATTAACTTGTGATATGCTTTTAAATTAAGTCTTAGCATGTTCTTTAATATACTTTAATTTGAGAGCATTTGGATGAGTATGAAAATCTAGAGTTTTTAATTAAAAAGAATTAATTAAAATCTATTTTAAAAGTTCTAGTGGCGTAATTAAGTTTTTAACTTGATATTGGTGATTACTATGACTTGCATAATAGCATATGTTAATTTGGGACCATTTGATGTTGTTTCAGGAATTAGGGATTTGACTATCATGATCTAATTAAATTCCATTTTATTGTTTCAATGACCTAATTAGGTCTTTGATTTGGTATATGTAATGAGCATGCTAAGTTGCATAACATGTGATTACTTAGGGATCATTTGATTGAGATTTGAAACTTAGAGAAATTAATTGTTTTACATAATTAATTTTTGTTTCTATTGCATTAATGATTTAATCATGTGTTAACATTGGTAGTACGTTTAAAGCATGATTTTAGACTTGTAATGGATTCATGAGTTTATGTTTTCAATATTTAATTATATTGTTATAGCGTGTAACGAATCGCACACTGAAGATTCGACATGTGATGTTATTATAGCGTGTAACGAATCGCACTCTGAAGATTCAACATTTGTTATCCTACAGTAGTTGTGGATTTAGAGCATGTCTGTTGTGGTTCCAACCTACTTGTGCATGGAGGTAGTTTTGTGTATTATTTAATACGTATATAAGCTGTAAACTTATTTATTTTGGAGTCACTTGGGACATTGTACAGAGATATGGCTAGAGTTTGGCTCTAGTACGGGAGGTATGAGTTCTCCCTATTTTATAGTGCACACTAGGGTGGAATTCCTAGCGGGTTGATGCCCGGAATAACCGTTTTGATCTTGGTTTATTCCGAGATGTGGTGTCCAAGTGTTTCACTATTTGTTTTCGTATTCAATTTCAAGTTGACAACCAATGTTTAATTGTGACTTGTGGTTTTGGTTATTAGCAATTTAATGTTGTTAAGTACATTTATATATTATGATTTGTAAATAATCATCGTATGCTTTCAATGTTGTTAAGTACATTTATGCATTATGATTTGTAAGGAATCATCGCATGCTTTTAACGTTTTTAAGTACATTTATGCATTATGATTTGTAAAGAATCATTGCATGCTTTTAATGTTGTTAAGTACATTAATGCATTATGATTTGTAAGGAATCATCGCATGTTATTATTGCTGTGAAGTACATTTATGCCTTTAATGTTCAAATGTAGCTTAGGAATGATCCTATAGATTCATTTGGAACATAGACGTTAGGTGGCATGACCCACTCTTATTGCTTTTGTATTTTAGATTTCAAGTTGATGGCTTTGAGAATCTATATCGTGTTGCTTTGTGTAAGCATGCTCTTATGTTGTTGAAATAGCATAAATGATGTGGTTTATGCTAGAAATGCTCTAAGGTAGCTTAGGATGTTTCCTGAGTCTCACCTTTGACATAGACGTTAGGTGGAATAACCTTTTAAATCGTTCTACATTAATGAGATAATCTTGTAAAACGTTAGGTATTTGCATGCTTATCTACTATGAGTAGCTTTATGTTGCTCACCCCAAAGTTACAGGGGTTATTAATCAAGTACAGGATTGAAGATCTGGAGATTTGCACTTACCTTGGGTGATTTGTAGATTTGAGGTTTCTTTAAATGCATTCTTGTTCATATGCAAGTGTTAGCATGTTTGAGTTTTGCCTATACAATGTAATTTTTCTAACTTGGAGATTTGACATGTCAAATCTTGTAAATGAATTGTAATAAGACCATAGGCCATTGTAGCATGTTTAAAATACCATGTTACACTTGCGTGTATCTACACATCATCACATAATAGCATATAATACAATTTGATCATACCATGAGGGATCCAAATTAGACTTAGGAACTTCTTTTCATTTTTGGTGCATAACAGGTTCATATGCACTTTCTCGAGCCATTTCGGTAGACCGAATTGCCATTTCGGTCGACTAATGGCCATTTTGGTTTTATTTGTACAGTAAAAACTTAGTTCTAGTAGCCAATTTCAATTCCGAGCCACAAACCGGTCAGCCGGTTTCTCATTTCGGTTGACTGAAATGAAGGCTCATTTCCATTCTTTTTTTGGCTCACTTCGGTCGACCAAAGCATCATTTTGGAAGATAGAAATGATGCCGCCTTGTGGGTTTTGTTTGGTTTGTTTCCTAGACAGGTTAACTCCATTTGTTTATTCCCACAAGACCTTGTCTACCTTGTTTAAGCCATTTAATGGCACACATGGTCTAGTTTGAACTAGATCTTGTTCCCTTGGTAGTTATTGGTGCCACAAGGTATCATTTAACCCTTACATACTAGTTTCCGCTTTCGGTTATTTCTCTGAGTTCTGTAGCTTCATGGAAAGTCACGTTGGTGGCTTGGGGATGATCTATATCTCTAAAGACTTTGGTTTATCTTTTGCTTCCACATTTTGAATTCGTTACCGGGTCAACTTTTGGGTCATCACTGATGCACCGGGTTGAAAAACTTGGGCCGTCACAAGTGTTATCAGAGCTCCTAGGTTTGAATACCTTAGACGATGGGTTTTGGGCGTATTTCATGCTTTTGTTGATTTGCTTTGATATATTCACATGCTTTTTGATTACATGTTTATGCACTTATGTGCTATATGTGGCATGTCGTTTGTATAACATGATTTTAATCTAATGTAAAAAGCATGACATATGATGCATGCTAGATTAGATTTCTATATGCATATCTGTGTTGTATATTTAGCCTGATATGGGATTGGTCATTAAGGCATGAGTAGGGGTTAATGGTGATTGTGGTCACAATTTTGTGGTAGTATAGGTTGTTGTCGACCTAGCATTGGTCTTGAGGTAGGTGGTGAGTCACCTTTTGTTTAGGCTCTCGTGAGATGAGTCATTTGGCGTTGCCGTAGTGCTGGATTTGTTGGTTTTAGGCCATGATGAGGTTATAGACCTCTTAGGATCCTTGGTTGTTCGGGATGATTCCTCTGGGATTGCAATTTTTGTGGGTGGGTACATTTGTGGGCGGGTGCATGGCACGGTCATACTACTGTATTGGCTAGCTACAAGTGTAATTCGGATGGAATCAATGTTGGTTTCTTCTTGATAGGCATAGTCCTTTCGATCGATGATGATCATGGTTGTTTTGGGGATCAGTCGTAATAATTGATTTGGTTGTTGTTGGTATGGCTATGGTTGCCATTTTCTTTGAGTTATCTTGCGTGATGACGCATTTAGGATCAAGTCAATTGACTGATGTTTTGGGTAGAGTGAGCATTACATTGTTAGTGTCACTTGTAGTGTCACCTTTAGATTTGGAGATGGATTGTTAGAGTCTTACCATTGTAGTAAGGGCTCACTTTTGTTTCAAGACAGGTTGTTGTCGCATTGGTTTTTGGAGTCAGTTTATGGCTAGGATTGGTCTTCCTTTTTCCTAAACACTCTAGGACATGATGTCCATAGGGATCATTGTTGCATCATTTTTATCTTCTGTAATTTTATTTACTACAATGTTGCAGTATGATTTACGATATTGTGATGCATAAGTAAGTGCAGGTGTGTCCATATTTGCTTCTTATTGTGTGGCATTAGCATGCATTCTTTATATGCTTAGAGATGTTATGTTGTTACTGCGCTTTAGTGACATAATTTTGTGCTTGCGTTGAGACGTGTTGCATGTATCCCTAATTTTTTTATCTATATGAGTAGATGTACTTACTTAGTAGTTTCATTTCTTTGTTTTGTGCACGACTTCTATGTTTAGTTTTCCCTTTTTATTCCCTTTTTGTGTTTGTTGTGTTGACATTTGTGGGAGAATAGGGTTTCTCCTTTTTTTTTGGTTCGAGTAAGGGACTTCACAAGGAGTGAGTCTCTTCTTTTCGTCGCCTTGTGCATGGTTTTGGGATTGACTGGTTCGTGAGGATCACCATTGTTGTCTTGAGTCCTTGGTGAGGATTTGGTTGATTTTGGTCGACTTACTTCTATATAGTGGGTGAAGTCTTTAACCTTGTTGTCTTTCATTTCTGAGATAGAGTCGTGGCGTTGTCCTTCTTAGGACTAGTGGTTCCCTTTCTTTCGTGTCTTCCCTTAAGGAGTTTTTGCTATGGTTGTTGACAGAGTTGTGGTGCTCAGAGTGAGTTGATTGGTGTGAGATCATTTTACAGGGACTTATGCCCATATCATTGAGGATTTGTTTGATTCGTGAGGTGAGCTCGATGCTTTTCTGAGAATGCCTTTTGGAGACTTGTTCCAGTTTTGGAGACCTGGATGTAGTTGACTCTTAGGAGAAGTTTTGGAGGATCGTTGTTGGATATGGCTTGTTTGTGGAGTTTTCTTGTCCTAGTTATGACTAGGCATAGTTTTGAGGAATCGTAGCTCCAGTGGTTGTTTATGGATTAAAATTGAGGAATTTTGATTTAACTTGGTGTTGCCAAACACGATTTTGAGAGACTCGTTTTGTGACCTTGTTTGTTGAGATTTTGGTATGTGTGCCATGTGGTGGACTTGTATTTTGAGGATTTAGTTATCCATAATAGGGATGTGGATTTGATGTTTAATTATGATGTGGTCTTGTGGTTGATCTGTTTAGGGAGATATGTAGGACATTCGATGAAATGTCTTATTGAGAGGTTCATTTTTTATTTTTAGAGGTGTTGATTTGCTTATCAGGCCTTGGATTCATGATTGGTATTGTTAATAGGAGTATTTTGAGCCATTGGGGTTGTTGGTTTTGTTGTATTGAGGATTTGGGGCCTTAAGCATAATGGTGCCTATGACATTGTTGTTAGAGTTTGGGATTGGCCGGGATGGTCTGGAACGTCATTGGACTATATTTTAACTCTCACAGATACCTGGTTCCCATATTGCTTTTAGCCATGATTGTTTTGCGACATTGATGTCATTGGTATCAAAAGGTTTCATGGGTAGACTTAGTGGGGGGCAGGTTATAAATTAGTACCTTATACTGTCATGCTACTGTACAAAGTTATGTGTTGTGGGTGAGTGCTAGTTGCCGTCAATGCTACCTTACTGACAAGTAACTGTGGGCGGGCACTAGGCATTGTCATTGCTACCACACATTTGGGTACATCGTGGGCGGGTTCTGGTCACTATTTATACTACCACGTCATCTTTGTTCAGTACCCTGATTTGATACATGGGTATTTTGGAGATCTTTTAATGGTTGTTTCTGAATCCGTATGATGGTTTGTCAGGAGGGATGCTTATAGTTGTTGTCTTCCATTCCTTTGTCTGACTTTGGGTTCTGTATGTGAGTTTTGACTTGTCGTGTGGCTATGTGGTCACTCTTCTTTTGAGAGGTTGTCCTGTCGTGAGCATGTGGGTGCGAATGACATTGGGTTATACGTTGTCCTTTAGTTTTGGGATTGCTTTCGTAGCATGTTGTGTGGGATACTCAGAGATGTACTCCGTAGTTATCCTGGTTTTACCTTTTGTTTTGTTGGGGCTGGATTTCGGGGACGAAATCCCTTTAAGGTGGGAAGGTTGTAATGACCCAGTCATTTTCTTTCCTTTCCTTTTCTCAGATTTTTACGGATATATATATATATTTTTTTGATCTTTTCTTTTCTGAGTTTAGTTTCTCGTCACTTAAAAGTCATCTTGAGTGCTCGGGGATGGTTTCCGAGACACTGTTCTTTGGATTGACAACATCCTTTAAGGACTGAGTCATTTCCACATTTTCACTTTTTGACACTATTGACGTTTTGTCCTTTTCCTTATTTTGTCTTTTCCCCGTTTGTCACTTTGTTGGCATAGCCTTACTTTTTGTGTTCGGAGTTGATTTTTGACTTCACGTATCTTCATTCTAAGTGGTTTCCACGAAATACGTATCTTTACTTTTGCATAAAAGTACTTTAGTTGCTCCTGGTGTCCATAGGGGCATGGATGCACAGTTCTTCAGAAACATTTTCTTTTCTTAGGGTGTTTTTCGTAAATATCTTCTGAAGATATTTTATTTTAAGGGTTTTTAAGAAAATATTTTTGGAAGATATTTTCATTTTTGGTCATTAGTGCAGTTTTCACTTTTTGGAGGGGCCATTGTGTAATTAATGAAAGTTATTGCTAAATTCCTTGTTTTGAGCCTAGATCCTTGTACAAGATTCATTTTTACTTTTCGTCGAGTCGTGTACTCTTAGAATTTCCTTCTGGTTGTTTTTCTCCAGTTTCAGGGTTTCTAGCCCTAGTTGCCGCTGAACTTGTTCATGGGATATATCTCTGCTCGGGACTTAGTTTTTGACGCCGTTTCTTCCGTTGTTCATTTTTTCTCATTTTGATTCTTTTTTGTTCACAGAGTTTTGCCGTTTGAACGTGTCTGCGTGAATTCCACTTTTCTGGATTCGACGGGACCCGTTCGGGGCACTTTTTGAGTTTTTCTATAAATAGGGGGTCTTTAACTGAAAAATCAGATTTCACTCTCTCTCTCTCCCCTCTCTTAGACGGATTCCATGGCAGCCAAGGGCTGCCACCTCCTCTCTCCTCTTTTGAACCTCCTCCCCTTAGTGAAACGCCGTAGTGCCATAATGTTTTGTTCGCTTTAGCGAGGCCTTCGATTCCACCAATTGGAATCTCGTTTTGGCCATTTCTTGAGTTCAAGTTTGAAGTCAAGTTATGATTTTGATAGGGCTTCCTTGGGGTTCTTGTTTACCGTGTTGTCCCCGACGAAACCTCGAAGTATCGTCAACTTCGGAGCGGTTTCATTTTGGTGGCTTTTGAGATTTCCATCTCAAATTGAGATAGGGAGTATTTTAGGATTATGTATGTGTTGTATTGAGTGTTTTCCATGATTATACAAGTCGTTTGCATACCTTGTATCAAATCTAGAAAATTAGTAATATTTATTTCTTTGTATAAGATTTAATTTACAAGGATGTATATAGCTTAGAATTGAATTGTGGCATGATGATAAATTATGCTTTGATATGTTTGTTAACATATATTAAATTGAAATTATTTAAATAAGAATTGCACTTTTTATTTAATAATTATCTTTTGTGAAAGTTTAATTCTCATGGATGTACCTTGCATGAAATTAACTTGTGATACGCTTTTAAATTAAGTCTTGGCATGTTCTTTAACATAATTTAATTTTAGAGCATTTGTATGAGTATGAAAAACTAGAGTTTTTAATTAAAAGGATTAATTAAAATCTATTTTAAAGGTTCCATTGGCGTAATTAAGTTTTTAACTTGATATTGGTGATGAATGGGACTTACATACTAGCATATGTTAATTTGGAACCATTTGATGTTGCTTTAGGATTTTGGGATTTGGTTATCATGATCTAATTAAATTCTATTTTATTGTTTAAATGACCTAATTAAGTCTTTGATTTAGTATTTGTAATGACCATGCTATGTTGCATAACATGTGATTAATTAGGGATCATTTGATTGTGATTTGAAACTTAGAGAAATTAATTGTTTTACTTAATTAATTTTCGTTTCTATTGCATTAATGATTTAATCATGTGTTGACATTGGTAGTACGTTTAAAGCATGATTTTAGACTTGTAATGGATTCATGAGTTTATGTTTTCAATATTTAATTATATTGTTATAGCGTGTAACGAATCGCACACTAAAGATTCGACATGTGATGTTATTATAGCGTGTACTGAATCGCACTCTGAAGATTGGACATTTGTTATCCTATAGTAGTTGTGGATTTAGAGCATGTATTGTGTGGTTCCAACATACTTATGCATGAAGGTAGTTTCGTGTATTATTTAATACGTATATAAGTTGTTAACTTATTTATTTTAGAGTCACTTGGGACATTGTTACAGAGATATGGCTAGAGTTTGGCTCTAGTACGGGAGGTATGAGTACTCCGTATTTTATAGTGTGCACTAGGGTGGTCTACCCAGCGGGTTAATGTCCGGAATTACCGTTTTGATCTTGGTTTATTTCGAGACGTGGTGTCTAAGTCTTCCACTATTTGTTTTCGCATTCTATTCCAAGTTGACAACCAATGTTTAATTGTGACATGTGGTTTTGGTTATTGGTGATTTAATCTTGTTAAGTACATTTATGCATTATGATTTGTAAGGAATCATCGCATGTTTTTTATGTTGTTAAGTACATTTATGCATTATGATTTGTAAGGAATCTGTAATGACCCGGTCATTTTCTTCCTTATCCTTTTTTCCTCAAATTTTGCGGATAAATTTTTTCCGTTGTCTTTTCTTTTCTGTGGATGGTTTTTCGTCATTTAGTGTCATCTCGAGTGCTCGGAATTGGTTTCTGAGACTCTTTCATGTGAATTGACAACTTCCTTTGAAGATCGAGTCATTTTCGTATTTTTCGTTTTTGGACACTATGCTCTATTTCGTCTTTTCCCTATTCTGTCATTTTTCGTATTTCGTCTTATCTCCGTTTGTCAATTTTTTGTACAACCTCACTTTTTGTGCTCGGAGTTGATTTTTGACTTCACGTATCCTTATTGTGAGTGGTTTCCACGAAATACGTATCTTTACTTTTGCAAGAAAGTACTCTGGTTGCTCCTGGTGCCCATAGGGGCATGGATGCATAAATCTTTGGAATTAATTTCATTTCTTGGGGTGTTTTTCATAAATATCTTTTGAAGATATTTTATTTCAGGGGCATCTAAGAAAATATCTTTTGGGGCAGTTTCGCAATTAACCCTTTTTATAGGAGCCATTGTGCAATTAACGAAAGTTATTGCGAAATGTCTTATCTGGAGCCTGGATCCTCGTACGGGATTCATTTTTACTTTTTGTTGACTTGTAAATTCATAGAATTCCGTTTTGGTCATTTTTCTCCAATTTCAGAATTTTTGGACCTGGTTGCCGCCAAACTTGTTCGTGGCATAACTTTCTGCTCGGGACTCGGCTTTCGATGCCATTTCTTCTGTTATTCATATTTTCTCATTTTGAATCCTTTTCGTTCATGGAGTTTTGCCGTTTGAGTGCGTTTGCTCAAAATCCACTTTTCCGAACCCGGCGGGGCCCTTTCAAGGCACTTTTTGTGATTTACTATAAATAGGTGCCTTAAAGAAGTAAAATCAGATTTTCTTCTTCTTCCTCCTCTCCTTGTACGACCAAAGGCAGCCATGGATGCCCATGGAGCTGCCATCTTCTCTCTCTTCCTTTAACCTACTTTTCTTAAGTGAAAATCTTTCGGCTTTTGCATTTGTTGCTCACCTCGTCGTGCTCTACCATTTCCCCTTATTAGAAACCATTTCTGACCAAATTTTGAGTTTGGGATTTAGGCCAAGTTTGGATTTTCATGGGGCTTCTTGGAGATTCATGTAGATCGTGTTGTCCCCGACAAAACCTAGGAGTTTCGTCGGATTTGGAGCCATTTCGTTTTGATGGCTTTTGAGATTTTCATCTCAAATTGAGGTAGGGGGTGTCTTAGGATTATATTTGTATTGTATTGATGATTATATATGCTTATACAACTTGTATGCATGTTTTGTATAAATCTTGGAATTTAATTTTAATTAATTTCTTTGTAAAGGATTTAATGCTCAAGGATATGTATGACTTGGAATTGAATTGTAACATGGTAGGAAATTATGCTTAGATATGTTGGTTATAATATTTTAAATTTGGCTCATTTGATTAAGAATTACAACTTTTATTTAATATTTATCTTTAGTGAAAGTTTAATTCACATGGTTGTATCAAGCATGAAATCAAGTTGTAATGTGGTATTTAAATAGGCCTTGGCATGTTCTCTAACATAGATTAAATTGAGGGCATTTGGAATTGTTTAAAAATATAGAGGAAATTAATTAATTAGCTTGATTAATTTTGTTTTAAGTGCTTTAATCACTTAAATTGTCATTTGATGTTATATATGTGATGACCATAACATGTCCTTCAATATATATTAAATTGAGATTATTTGCGATTAACTTGGAATTTAGAGAATTTAACTATTAATGTTTAATTAAATTCTATTTTATTACTCCATGGATTTACTTGCATTTTGGAAGTTGTTTTCATATTTAAATCATGGATTTTGATTTGGTGTATGTTCACTTGATTACTTTTGAGTATTGGATAACATAGTTGTTACTTTTATATTTCATGAGAATATGTTTTTCCTTATTAAATATATTGTTGCTATGTGTAAGGATATTACACACTTTGTACTTGACATCTTTCAAGCCATAGTAGTTGTAGACTTTGAGCATGTATTGTATATGTTTCCAAAATTGGGTTGTGCTTAGTAAATGGTTGACATCTTGTATATACATGTTGATATATATATGTTGTTGCACAATTTGTTGACTTTGGAAACTTGGGGATGTCATTGTTGGCTACGGCTAGGACTTGGTTCTAGTACGGGGGATTGTCCTTCTATATAGTCTAGTGCGCACATAGGGAGGTTACCCATGGACTAGTAACCCTAAAGTAACTATGTTGTCGGTCTGATCCGGCGTGATGTCCGAGTATCCACTTTGTTTGATTTCGTATTTCATTTCAAGTTGATAACTAGATGATATCGTAACTTGTTGTTCTTTGTTTGATTTCTCATTTTAAGTTGCAAGATGTTAACTTTGAGAAATCATGCTTTAAGCGTTCAATTGGAAGTTCCAATGTTGGTTAAATTGCATCGATATCATAATTTGTGTTTTGATGTTGAAATGTAGTTTAGGAATGATCCTATAGATTCACTTTGAACATAGACGTTAGGTGGCATAACCCACTCTTGTTGTTTTCGTATCTTGGATTTCAAGTTGAAGACTTAGAGAATCTATATCTTGTTGCTTTGTATAGCATGTTTCCATGTTGTTTGAATTGCATGAACAATGTGATTATGCTAGAAATGTTTTAAGGTAGCTTAGGATGCTTCCTGAGTCTCATTTTGACATAGATGTTAGGTGGCATGAACCCCTTTGATATGTTTCACCTTAAGGTGATAAAATTGTAAAATGCTAGGTCGATGCATGCTTATCTTCTACGAGTAGCTTTATGTTACTCACCCCTACGATATTGGGGCATAATTCAGGTACAGGACTCAAGACTTGAAGATTTCATTGCCTTGGATCGTTTGGTAGCTTTACGTATCAAACTTGTAATCTTTGATTGTACGTATGTAAAGTGTACATAAGTACACTCCTTTTAATGCATTTGACATGTAGGACATGAGGCCAAGGGCCAAGCAAGTTTATATTTGCACTTGTATTCAATTGGTGCCATATTTTGCTTGAAAATGTATTTTTATCAACTATGGAGGTTTTGTTTGCTAAAACTTGTTAACGGAATGTAAAGAGGCTTTAGGTCATGTTGGTACATCTATTTTATCATATTGCATGCACTTGCATACTCACTTTGGCAAACAACACCATCGTTTGATGAAACAAAAACTCTAAGTAGCATTTTTAGGGAGTTTTACCCTATTCTGTTCCAGGGGAATTTCAAGTATTTGAAAATGCGTTTTTTTCATTTTTTTCTTAAGAGTCCCGTAGAAAACTCAATTTTGAGGGGGGTTTCTTCTTTATGTTTTTCCAGAAAATGCCATCTTGGCCCTCAAAAATCCATATTTGTCCGTAAAATCCTTGCTGCCAGGTTTTGCAGATTTTTAGTGCAAATGTACTTGGTACTATTCATCAACTTTTTTTTTGAAAAGTGTGACGACCAATCCAAAACTTCCGGGAGTCTTATGGGTGTATTTTAAGATTGCATTTTCAGTTTAGGCAATTTAAAAACCTCCCGAAGCCCTATTTCCTTTCTTTGGGCAGCAGCTCGGAGAAATTTTTACCCCCTTGACCAGATTTTCTTGGGGGCATTCTGGGCATTTTATAATGCATTTTATTTGTTTCCGTCTGCGATCGGGGTAGGAAACTTGATTTTAGGGGGGGTTTCTACTTTGAGTTTTTCCAGAAAAGTCTGTTTAGATGCCCGTTTTTACTCTCAGTTGCAGCAGTAGTGGGTTGACGGCACTATAGCTGTCACGACCTTCGTCGGGCCACCGCGACGTCGATTTTGTTTTTGACCTTCCTCCCTGATCCGGACTCCAAATCAAGTGAATTTTTTTTTTTAAAATTGATTAATTTTTCATTGTCTATTCAAAGGTGTGCTCGGTTGTACCCAGATATTTCTGGATAATTACCAATTTACCCCTTTTAGCTTTATTGCTCATTTTTCTTTGTTTTGTCGTTTCTCCTTCGTTCGGAATCTGAATAATGAAATTCCTGAGTCCATCATGATTATTTTTTCATTGTCTTCCCAGTGGTGTGCTCGATAGCACTTGAATCCACTTTTTTACAAAATGACCATTTTGCCCCTAGGTTCCTTTTTGTCTATTTTTGAAACGACACTTCCGTATTTGTTTTCCTTTGGGTTCCATGACCTCATTGAGGGTCACATTGGTGTCTTAGAGACGCATTGTATCTCTAGAGACCGTTGTTTCACCTTTCACTTCCGCATTTCGGATCCGTTATCGAGTCATCTTTTAGTAATCACTGACGCACCAAGTTTACAAAACTTGGGCCATCACAAGTGGTATCAGAGCTCACAGGTTTGAATACCTTGGGATGAAGGGTTTTGGTGGCATATCACATTTCTGTTGCTTCATTTTTTGTGCTTATATGCTTCATGATAACATGTTTTGGTTTGATAACATATTTAGGTGCTTATGTGCTATACGTGGTATGCTATTTGTTTAACTTGTTTTGATTCCAATATAAAGAGCATGACATATGATGTATGATAGATTAGATTCGCACACACATAACTGTGTTGCATATTTGGCATGACACGGTATTAGTCATTGAGGTACGAGTTGAGGTTGATGGTGATTGTAGTCACGATTGTATTATAGTTTAGGTTGTTGTTGACCTAGAGTTGGTTTTGAGGTAGGTGGAGAGACACCTTTTGTTTAGACTCTAGTGGAGTGAGCCATTAGGCACAACTGTAGTACTGGATTTGTTGATTTTAGGCCATGGTTAGGTTTTGGACCTTTTGGGATCCTTGGTTGTTTTGGAAGGTTCCTCTGAGATTGCAATTTTCGTGGGTGGGTACGTTGTGGGCCTCGCACTACCGTACTCGCAAGCTACGAGTGCAGTTCGGATGGAATCAGCGTTGGGTTTTGTTCAAACAGGTGTAGTCCTTTTGATCGATAATGATGATGGTTGTTTTTGGGATCAGTCGTAGTGATCGATTTGGTTGTCTGATTGTATGGCTAGAGTAGCCATTTCATTTAAGTTCTCCTTGCGTGATAACGCTTTTGGGATCAAGTCGATTGATTGATGTTTTGGGTAGAGAGAGCATTGCATTGTTAGTGTCACTTGTGGTGTCACCTTTAGATTCAGAGATGGATTATTAGAGTCTTACTATTGTGGTAAGGGCTCACGTTTGTTTTAAGAAAGGTTGTTGTTGCGTTGGTTTTTAGAGACAGTTATGGCTAGGGCCAATCATTCCTTCTACCTAGACACTCTAGACACTCTAGGACACGATGTCCATAGGGTTTATTGTTGCATCACTTTTGTTTTCTACAGTTTCATTTACTACCATGTTAGTAGTATGACTTATATTATTGTGATGCATGAGTAGGTGGAGGTCTATCCATATTTGTCTTCTTGTTGTGTGACATTAGCATGCCCTGCATATATGCTTAGAGATGTCATGTTGTTGTTGTGCTTTAATGACATGCTTTTGTGTTTACATGGAGGCGTGCCGCATGTACCTTTGATTTTATCTATGAGAGTAGATTTATTTATTTGGTAGTTGTATTCCTTATCAAATGCATGACATCCGTGTTTGATTCTCTTTTTTGTTTCCCTCAATCGTATGTAATGTGTACGATTCTGTTGTGAGATTCCTTGTAGAGGAGTTGTCACATTTATTTTGTCTTGAGCTGTCCATTTCTTTAAGGTGGGAAGTGGGAGAATGGGATTCCTCTTCTTTCTTGGTTCGTGGTTGGGACTTCACAAGGAGTGAGTCTCTTCTCTTTGTCGCCTTGTGCCCAGTTTTGGGGTTGGTTGGTTCATGAGGATCATCGTTGTCGTTTTGAGTCTTTAGCGAGGATTTGATGGATTTTGGTCGACTTACTTTCATGTAGGGGGTGAAGTCTTTGACCTTGTTGTCATTCATTTCAGAGGTGGAGTCGTGGTGTTATCCTTCTAAGGACTGGTGGTTTCCTTTCATTCGTGTCTTTCCTTGGGGAGTCTTGCCGTGGTTGTTAAAGAAGTTGTGACACTTAGAGTGAGTTGATTGGTGTGAGATCATTTTTCCGGGACTTGTATCCAATTGATTGAGGATTTATTAAATTCGTGAGGTGAACTCGCTACTCTTTTGGGAATGTCCTTTGGAGACTTGTTTTGGTTTTTGGAGACCTAGATGTGGTTGACTCTTAGGAGAAGTTTTGGAAGATCGCCATTGGATTTGGCTTGTTTATGGAGTTTTTTTATCCTAGCTATGGCTAGGCATAGTTTTGAGGAATTATAGTTCCAGTGATTGATTATGAATTGAGATTAAAGGATTTTGATTTAGCTTGGTGATGCCAAGCACGATTTTGAAAGATTCATTTTGTGACTTTGGTTGTCAGGACTTGATGTGTGAACCACTTAGTGGACTTGTATTTCGAAGATTTAGTCATCTGTAGTAGGGATTTTGATCCGATGTTTGATTTTGGTGTGGTTTTATGGTTGATCTGTTTCTGGGAGATATATAAGACTTTTGATGAAGAGTCTTGTAGCGAGGTTCGTTTTGATTTTTTTTGAGGTGTTGACTTGTTTGTTAAGCTTTAGATTCGTGATTTAGGTTGTTAACAGGAGTATTTTGAGGCGTTGCAGTTGTTGGTTTTGTTGTATTTAGGACTTATGACCTTAAGCTTAGCGGAGCCTATGACATTGTTGTCAGAGTTTTGGGATTAGCTACCCCAACTCTCACAAGATGCCTGGTTCCCGTAGTGCTTTCGGTAATGATGATTCACGACATTAATGTCATTTGTATCGAGAGGTTTCATAGGTAGACCTAGTGGGGGGCAGGTTATGAATTAGTGCCTTATACTGTCATGCTACCTTACTGATGAGTAAATGTGGGCAGGTTATGGTCGCTATTCGTACTGCCACGTTGTCCTTGTTTTGTACTTTGATTTGATCTGTCATGATCTTGGAGTTCTTTTTAGGTTGTTTTTGGATCGGTATGATGGTTCATCAAGAGAAATGCTTACGGTTGTTATCTTCCGTTCCTTTATCTGGCGTTGGGTTCTATGAATGACCTTTGACTTGTCGTGTGGCCGTACGATCATTTTTCTTTTGAGAGGTTGTCCAGTCGTAAGCACGTGGGTGCAAATGTCACTGGCTTGAGCATTGTCTTTCAGCCTTGGGGTTGTTTTTGTTGCATGTTGTTTGGGGTACTCGGAGATGTACTCTGTAGTTATCCTAGTTTTGCCTTTTGTTTTGTTGGGGATGGATTTCAGGGACGAAATCCCCTTAAGGTGGGAAGGTTGTAATGACCAGGTCATTTTCTTCCTTTTCCCTTTTCCTTCAAATTTTACGGATAAATTTTTTCCATTATCTTTTCTTTTCTATAGATGGTTTTTCATCACTTAGTGTCATCTCGAGTGCTCAGAATTGGTTTATGAGACTCTTTCATGTGAATTGACAACTTCCTTTGTGGACCGAGTCATTTTCGCATTTTTCGTTTTTGGACACTATGAACTATTTCATTTTTTCCCTATTCTGTCATTTTTCGTATTTCGTATTATCTCCGTTTGTCAGCTTTTGGCACAACCTCACTTCTTGTGCTCGGAGTTGGTTTTTGACTTCATGTATCCTTATCGTGAGTGGTTTCCACGAAATACGTATCTTTACTTTTGCAAGAAAGTACTCTGGTTGCTCCCGGTGCCCATAGGGGCATTGATGCATAAATCTTTGGAATTAATTTCATTTCTTGGGGTGTTTTTCATAAATATCTTTTGAAGATATTTTATTTCAGGGGCATCTAAGAAAATATCTTTTGGGGCAGTTTCGTAATTAACCCTTTTTGTAAGGGCTATTGTGCAATTAACCAAAGTTATTGCAAAATGTCTCGTCTGGAGCCTGGATCCTCGTACGGCATTCATTTTCACTTTTTGTTGACTTGTAAATTCTTAAAATTCCGTTTTGGTCATTTTTCTCCAGTTTCAGAGTTTTTGGACCCTATTGCCGCCAAACTTGTTCGGGGCATAACTTTCTGCTCGGGACTCAGTTTTCGACGCCATTTCTTCCGTTGTTCATATTTTCTCATTTTGAATCTTTTTTGTTCATGGAGTTTTGCCGTTTGAGTGCGTTTGCTCAAAATCCACTTTTCTAGACCCTGCGGGGCCCTTTCAGGGCACTTTTTGTGATTTACTATAAATAGGTGCCTTAAAGAAGTAAAATCAAATTTTCTTTTTCTTCCTCCTCTCCTTGCACAACCAAATGCAGCCATGGATGCCCATGGAGCTGCCATCTTCTCTCTCCTCCTTTAACCTACTTTTCCTAAGTGAAAATCATTCGGCCTTTGCATTTGTTGCTCGCCTCGTCGTGCTCTACCATTACCCCTTATTAGAAACCATTTCTGACCAAATTTTGAGTTTGGGATTTTGGCCAAGTTTTGAATTTCATGGGGCTTCTTGGAGATTCATGTAGATCGTGTTGTCCCCGACAAAACCTAGGAGTTTCGTCGGATTTGGAGCCGTTTCGTTTTGATGGCTTTTGAGATTTTTATCTCAAATTGAGGTAGGGGGTGTCTTAGGATTATATTTGTGTTGTATTGATGATTATATATGCTTATACAACTTGTATGCATGTTTTGTATAAATCTTGAAATTTAATTTTAATTAATTTCTTTGTAAAGGATTTAATGCTCAAGGATATGTATGACTTGGAATTGAATTGTAACATGGTAGGAAATTATGCTTGGATATGTTGGTTAACATATATTAAATTTGGCTCATTTGATTAAGAATTACAACTTTTATTTAATATTTATCTTTAGTGAAAGTTTAATTCACATGGTTGTATCAAGCATGAAATCAAGTTGTAATGTGGTATTTAAATAGGCCTTGGCATGTTCTCTAACATAGATTAAATTGAGGGCATTTGGAATTGTTTAAAAATATAGAGAAAATTAATTAATTAGCTTGATTAATTTTGTTTTAAGTGCTTTAATCACTTAAATTGTCATTTGATGTTATATATGTGATGACCATGACATGTCCTTCAATATATATTAAATTGAGGTTATTTGGGATTAACTTGGAATTTAGAGAATTTAACTATTAATGTCTAATTAAATTCTATTTTATTACTCCATGGATTTAATTGCATTTTGGAAGTTGTTTTTATATTTAAATCATGGATTTGGATTTGGTGTATGTTCACTTGATTACTTTTGAGTATTGGATAACATAGTTGTTACTTTTATATTCATGAGAATATATTTTTCCTTATTGAATATACTGTCGCTATGTGTAAGGAATTACACACTTTGTATTTGACATCTTTCAAGCCATAGTAGTTGTAGACTTTGAGCATGTATTGTATATGTTTCCAAAATTGGGTTGTGCTTAGTAAATGGTTCATATCTTGTATATACATGTTGATGTATATACGTTATTGCACAATTTGTTGACTTGGAAACTTGGGAATGTCGTTGTTGGCTATGGCTAGGACTTAGTTCTGGTACGGGGGATTGTCCCTCTATATAGTCTAGTGCGCACATAGGGAGGTTACCCCTGAGCTAGTAACCCTAAAGTAACTATGTTGTCGATCTGATCCGGCGTGACGTCCGAGTATCCACTTTGTTTGAATTCGTATTTCATTTCAAGTTGATAACTAGATGATATCGTTACTTGTTGTTCTTTATTTGATTTCCTATTTTAAGTTGCAAGATGTTAACTTTGAGAAATCATGCTTTAAGCGTTGTATTGGAAGTTTCAAGGCTGGTTAAATTGCATTGATATCATAATTTGTGTTTTGATGTTCAAATGTAGTTTAGGAATGATCCTATAGATTCACTTTGAACACAGACGTTAGGTGGCATGACCCACTCTTATTGTTTTCGTATCTTGGATTTCAAGTTGAAGACTTTGAGAATCTATATCTTGTTGCTTTGTATAACATGTTTCCATGTTGTTTGAATTGCATGAACGATGTGATTATGCTAGAAATGTTTTAAGGTAGCTTAGGATACTTCCTGAGTCTCATTTTGACATAGACGTTAGGTGGCATGAACCACTTTGATATGTTTCACCTTAAGATGATAAAATTTCAAAATGCTAGGTCGATGCATGCTCATCTCCTACAAGTAGCTTTATGTTACTCACCCCTATGATACTGGGGCATATTTCAGGTACAGGACTTAAGACTTGAAGATTTCATTGCCTTGGATCGTTTGGTAGCTTTATGTATCAAACTTGTATTCTTTGATTCTACGTATGTAAAGTGTACATAAGTACACTCCTTTTAATGCATTTGACCTGTAGGACATGAGGCCAAGGGCCAAGCAAGTTTATATTTGCACTTGTATTCAATTGGTGCCATATTTTGCTTGAAAATGTATTTTTATCAACTATGGAGGCTTTGTATGCTAAAACTTGTTAATGGAATGTAAAGAGGCTTTAGGCCATGTTGGTACATCTATTTTATCATATTGCATGCACTTGCATACTCACTTTGGCAAACAACACCATCCTTGATGAAACAAAAACTCTAAGTAGCATTTTTAGGGAGTTTTCCCCTATTCTGTTCCTTGGGAATTTCGGGTATTTCAAAATACGTTTTTTTCATTATTCCACATGTGTCACATAGAAAACTCAATTTTGAGGGGGTTTTCTTCTTTGTGTTTTTCCAGAAAATTCCATCTTGGCCCTCAAAAATCCATATTTCTCCGAAAAATCCTTACTGCCAGGTTTTGCAGATTTTTAGTGCAAGTGTACTTGGTACTATTCATCAACTTTTTTTTGAAAAGTGTGACGACTGATCCAAAACTTCTAGGGGTCTTGTGGGTGTTTTTTAAGATTGAATTTTCAATTTAGGCAATTTAAAAACCTTCCGAAGCCTTATTTCCTTTCTTTGGGCAGTAGCTCAGAGAAATTTTTACCCCCTTGACCAGATTTTCTTGGGGACATTTTGGGCATTTTACAATGTATTTTTTTTTGTTTCCGTTCTCGATCTGGGTAGGAAACTTGATTTTAGGGGGGGTTTCTTCTTTGAGTTTTTCCAGGAAAGTCCGTTTAGATGCCCGTTTTTCCTCTCAGTTATAGCAGTAGTGGGTTGACGGCATTGTAGCTGTCACGGCCTTCGTCGGGCCGCCACGACGTCGATTTTGTTTTTGACCTTTCTCCCTCATCCAGATTGCAAATCAAGTGAATTTTTTTTTTGAAATTGATTAATTTTTCATTGTCTATCCAAAGGTGTGCTCAGTTGGACCCAGATATTTCTGGATAATTACCAATTTACCCCTTTTAGCTTTATTGCTCGTTTTTCTTTGTTTTGTCGTTTCTCCTTCATCCAGAATCCGAATGATGAAATTCTTAAGTCCATCATGATTAGTTTTCATTGTCTTCACAATGGTGTGCTCGATAGCACTTGAATCCACTTTTTTACAAAATGACCATTTTGCCCCTAGGTTCCTTTTTGTCCATTTTTTAAACGACACTTCCACATTTGTTTTCCTTTGGGTTCCATGACCTCATTGACGGTCACATTGGTGTCTTAGAGATGTATTGTACCTCTAGAGGCCGTTGTTTCAGCTTTCACTTTCGCATTTCGGATCCGTTATCGGGTCATCTTTTGGTCATCACTGACGCACCGGGTTTACAAAACTTAGGCCGTCACAGAACCATCGCGTGCTTTTAATGTTGTTAAGTACATTTATGCATTATGATTTGTAAGGAATCATCGCATGTTATTATTGCTGTGAAGTACATTTATGCCTTTAATGTTCAAATGTAGCTTATGAATGATCTTATAGACTCATTTGGAACATGGACGTTAGGTGACATGACCCACTCTTATTGCTTTCGTATTTTAGATTTCAAGTTGATGGCTTTGTGAATCTATATCTTGTTGCTTTATGTAAGCATGCTCTTATGTTGTTGAAATAGCATGAATGATGTGTTTTATGCTAGAAATGTTCTAAGGTAGCTTAGGATGCTCCCTGAGTCTCATCTTTGACATAGACGTTAGGTGGCATAACCTTTTAAATCGTTCTACATTAATGAAATAATCTTGTAAAACGTTAGGTCTTTGCATACTCATCTCCTATGAGTAGCTTTATGTTGCTTACCCCAAAGTTACCGGGGTTATTTTTCAGGTACAGGATTGAAGATCTAGAGATTTGTACTTGCCTTAGGTGATTTGTAGATTTGAGGTTTCTTTAAATGCATTCTTGTTCACATGCAAGTGTTAGCATGTTTGAGTTTTGCCTATGAAATGTAATTTTTCTAACTTGGATGTTTAACATGTCAAATATTGTAAAGGAATTGTAATAAGGCCATAGGCCGTTGTAGCATATTTAAAATGCCATATTACACTTGCGTGTATGTACACATCATCACACAATAGAATATAATACAATTTGATCATACCATGAGGGATCCAAATGAGACTTAAGAACTTCTCTTCCTTTTTGGTGCATAGCAGGTTCATATGCACTTTCTCGAGCCATTTCGGCTGACTAAAATGCCATTTTGTCCAACCGATGGCCTTTTTGGTTTTGTTTGTATAGTAAAAACTCAGTTCTAGTACCCAATTTCAATTCCGAGCCACAAACCAGTTGATCGGTTGGTCATTTCGGTCGATCGAAATGAAGGCTCATTTCGGTCGATCGAAATGAAGGCTCATTTCCATTCTTTTCTTGGCTCACTTCGGTCAACCAAAGCATTATTTCGGATGACTGAAATGATGCCGCCTTGTGGGTTTTGTTTGGTTTGTTACTTAGACAAGTTAACTGCATTTATTTGTTCCCACAAGACCTTGTTTAAGCCATTTAATGTCACACATGGTCTAGTTTGAACTAGATCTTGTTCCCTTGGTAGTCATTGGTGCCACAAGGTATCATTTGACTCTAACATTCTAGTTTCCGCTTCCGATTATTTGTTTGAGTTCTGTCACTTCTTGGAAGGTCACATTGGTGTCTTGGGGATGATCCAAATCTCTAAAGACTTTGGTTTATCTTTCGCTACCGCATTTCACATCCGTTATTGGGTCAACTTTTGGGTCATCATTGACGAACCAGGTTGAAAAACTTGGGCTGTCACAGCTTCACCAAGAAAAAACTACTTTCACATGTCTGTTCGGTACATTGCTTATCGACGGATGTCTTTTGGTTTGTGCAATGCTCATGCCACATTTCAAAGGTGTATGACGTCGATATGGTGGAAAAGTATCTAGAAGTCCTCATGGATGACTTCTCGGTCTTTGGGTCATCATTTGATTCATGCCTCCAAAATCTCTCACTAGTGCTTCAAAGGTGTTGAGAGATAACGAGTGTAGATTTATAGATATTGTCGTTGCTTCTCCACACTTCATGCAAAAGTAAAGAAAAACCTACAAAGACTAAACTAAAAATGATATAGAATAAGTAGGGTTGAACCATACATTCAAGATTTAAACTCGTAAATCAAAATCAAAACAAAATTTAAGGATGAAGAACTTTTAAAACAATTTGATGATTTTTGAATAATGAACTGAAAGCAAAATAAATAAATAAGATTAAATATTTTTTGATTAAATAATAAAAAAAAATCTCAAAGGAAAGAATTTACCACCACAGCTCAATATAAATAAAATTTTCTATTTCTTATATGATTTTTTTTTCTCAAGCAAATCACTTCACCAGTCCAATTACAACTTGGAATGATGGAGAAAAATTTGACATTATATAACAGTTGCTTATACGAGAGAACACTTTTTATTTAATATGTTTTAGCTTTGCTAAAAAAAAATGCAAATAGAAGTAGGCATTCTTCGTATTACTATTACTTGGCAAACACGAAAAATCCTTTCTCTATATTTTTCAAATAAAAATATCAGAATAGAAGAATAAAATTAATGCTTTCATGAGAAAATTTCATAAAAGAAATAAACTAAATTTACCTATATTTCTGCCATGGTGGCTTGATTACTCCCTTAAGAATGGGTGTTTAAGCTAGCATACTTACAAGAAAATAAAATATAAAATTAAAAATACACCAAGACAAAAATTCTCAAATTTTATTATTTTCTCTCACTAATAATGTACATATGTCCCTATTTATAGAATTTAGAATGGAACGATTAGGAGGGGAAAATTCTAATTACAGAAGTGAAAGTAAAATAAAATCTTCCTAAAATCTTGCTGCTTTCCAATTTGGAATTATTTGCTTTCCAATTTGCCTTGATATCTTTGACTTGATGTGCTTTCCAATTTGGCTTGATCTTTGCTGATTTGATGGAAAAGTCAATTTTGAATTTGACTTTGATTGATCATATAATCTCAGATTTTGCTATTTTTGTCTCTTTTCTTCTTATTATGAAATTAGCCCCCATAAAACATGAAAAGTAGGGATAAGAACATTTATCTAATAAAAAATATGAATCAATCATTGTTTATTAAGTATAAAATAACAAATTTTGTGCACTTATTAAATTGCCCCTAAACTAGCTTTTGTTAGTCCTCTAGCAAAGTCCTCTAGCAAATAAAGGCAAAAAGAGATAAGTTTACAAAATTGTTACTTTAACTGACTCCTAACTAAAAATGTGCCACTTTCACAGGCTACTTTTGATTGCATTTACCATATGCAATAATGTCTTAAACCCCTAGGTTACTCTAGTGGATAAGCTAGAGCATCGTGAGGGTTTCCAGAGATGATAGCCACAAATTTCCAAAATTGTGCACACATTGCACTTAGCTCAATTACTTCCACAAAATCAGAAATGATTGCATACACATCATTACCAAGTTAGTTATTATGTCAAGTATAAGCAAGATTAATATTCCCAAGTAATCCCAAACCTCTAATTACATGCAATAATACTATGGTCCCCACACAAAGTTCAATTCAACATATTCCCAATAGCAATCAATCCTTAACTTCTCTTTGAAGTGAACTAGCATCCAATTATGTGTTTTACCCTTTTATCCTTATATTATATCATAATAGCTTCAATTCATTAATATTCTCTTCCAAGTTAGATACCCAAGGCATGAATTCATGACTTTACTTATACATATGAATTTTTCATCTTTTTTTTTTTTTTTTTTTTTTTTTTTTTTTTTTAAAGATGGCAAGTTCTGTAATGTTTAAGTCCCTTAAGCTTTCTAAATGACCCATGTAATGAGCTTTAGGCTAATGACTCCTAACCAGATGATTTTAGGCCATTAGGAGTAAAGACACGCCTAACATGTTTACATGCTTATATGACAATTTGTTTAGAAAATTTCATTAACCGCCTTAGCATGTCATATATGCTTAGTTGTCTTAGCATGATATATATGCTTACCTTAACATGATTGTATGCATCATGTCTTCAAGCCTTATGTTTTCTTTCGCATATGTTGACATACTATGTGTCCACGTACTTTTTGATAACATGTTTGATGTCATGACATGTTTATGTACTTAGGTAACTATGTGTTTAGAAGCATTCGTTAATCATTATAACATGACTTGTATGTTACATATGATAGCATGCTTTACATTTATTTAACACTTGTATGCTTACGTGCTCACTTGCTTAAGTATTTTAAGACATCTTTTGTTTAATATATATGCCTGTCTACTTATATGCCTAGGTGTTTAATGTTTCGTTGTATGACTTAATATGATTTAGGTACCTATATCCCTATGTGCTTAAGATAATTTAACATTCTTTAATTGCCTTACCATGTTGTTATATTATGCGTGTTATGTGTGTATGCTATTTGTCTAGCATGATTTAAATTTTTACGGTACAAAGCATGACGTATGATGTATGCTAGAATAGACCTTTATATACTAGTTGCCATATACGCTGTTTGCCTTGATTTTTATCTACTTGTTTTATGACAGAACATGTTTATATGAACTATTTAATACTTGTATAACTGTGCATATTTATACAGTTTGATTAATTACCTTTTGACATAATTCTTGGGATGTTAAATTGATATTTACACAAGCATGCTAATTGATAGTTATATGCCTTAAACTTATGGACTATGCTAAGTGTTGAATATGATTAAGTGTTAAATATTTATCTTAGCTTGTGATGGGTTGTGTGCATACTAGCACTACTTGTGTTGTTTATTTTGAAGCTAATTACGATATGGTTGAGCATATTAGTTGTTATGTTTACGCTATGCTATATGACAAACATGAATATGTTTAGCATGGTAAGATTTCATTTTGATAAAGAACTTAGGATATTAAGATGCCATTTATATGAGTATGTTATTTAGTAGCCTTAATGGCCGCATGTTACATGATTCATGCCGTGTGATGTATGCTAACCAATCAGTATGATTAAATATTAATGCGTATTTTGACTTGGTGTAGGGTTATAAACATAATAGTTCTTGCTTACCTTGATTATTTTGACTTATATCTACTCGCTATGTGAAAGAGCATGTTATATTTAGACTATTTGCTACTTGTATAAATATGTAATCTTATTGCCATAACATATACTGTATGTCTAATATGCCTATATATATAAATGAATGCATTCGACACGTTTAACCTGATTGTAGTAACAACATGAGGTGTAGTCTAGTGTGGTATTTTATTTTAAAATTATACATATATAAGATGTAGATGATTTTGGTGGTCTTCAAATTTGTTCGTATTCTGTTTAATTTTGAACATTATTATATATTGTCATCCTCGCATGTTTATATGCCTTATTATTTTGAGTATACCTTAAAGACATGTTTAGGATATGTGACTACGTGGTAGTTCATGTGATGATATAAATGATGCGTTTTTCATATACTATATCTGTTTAACGTGCTGGTATCATTAGTGACGCATGGCGTGTTGTTGCTTATTTGATCCCTATGTGATAGGTGGATTATTCGATTTCCTTACGTGTATTGTGTACTTCGTATTACGGTATTATTTAGTTTATGTTTTTTGATGTTGTGAGTATGTGCTATGTGGTTGTTGAGTGCATACATGGGTGCATTGCGTTACATTGGAGTTGCATACGTGGTGTTCATTTACCTTAAGTTTGTGACCTGGTCACTATGCGTATTCATCTGTTTCACGATGAGGGACTCGGTCCTGAGTCATCTGTTTTTGCTGTCCTTTTCATCATGACCTGGGTTCATAACTTCATGCCTCTCATTCCTGTACCATTATTGTGTGGTTATGTGATCTCCGTTGTCGGGATTGTGATGTGTAAGCTATGTATTGGACTTATGTTTTGAGGATTTAGTTGTCCATGATTGGGCTTTGATTCAGCTTGATGACTTTTGTGTGTAGCCTTCTAGTAAGTCTGATTTAGGATGGCGTTTTGTACGGTTTTATGATCGTTGATGGTTTCTTTAAAGAGTTGGCTTTTGAATTGTTTTGGGAGACTTGTCGACACTTTTATTTTCTAATTCGTTGGGGATTTGTTACATTGGTGATAGGTGACTATTTTTTGGTGGCTTCTCTCTTTGGTTCTCTTTGGAGTGATTTTGTTTTAAAGGATGGATTTGAGGTGTGATGCTCGTTTTCGAGACATGTTGTATTGAGAAGACTTTGTGTAGAGGATTTTCAGTGTAATGTCTTATAGTGAGGATCATTGTGATTTAGGAGATATCGATACTTTTTGAAGTTCGATTCATTTCAGTTTGAGGACACAGACTTGTCAGGCTTTGGATTTGTGCTTGGGAGTTTTTTAATAATAGTGTTTTGAGGAGTCCTTGATTTGATCAAAGTGGCTTGATTTAGAGATTCGATGATTTGGGGTTGTCATTTTTTTTTAGTTTTGAGGATTTAGCGCCTTAAGCGTAGTGGTGCCTATGACATTGTTGTCAGAGTTTTTGGAATTGGTCAAGGTGGACTGGTCGGATATCTTTGGACCATACCCCAACTCTCACAAAATGCCTGGTTCCTGTGGTGCTTTTTGTAATGATAATTTTCAGCATTGATGTCATTTGTATCGGGAAGTTGGGGCAGGTTGTGAGTTAGTGCCTTATACTATCATGCTACCATACCAAGTTATGTGTTGTCGACGAGTACTAGTTGCCGTCGATGCTACCTTAGGTTGTGAGTTGGTGCCTTATACTGGTCATTATTCATTCTACCATGTTACTTTTAGCTAGGTACCTAGATTCGATGTGTTGTTGTTCGAAGTTCTTTTGGTGATGGTCATTGGATTTGTATGTTGATTCATTTAGAGATGTGTTTCACGATTCAGTGGTTTCATGTCTATTTGTTTGATCATATGATTCTTGGAGTTGTCTTTTGAGACTTGATGATATGTTTCTGGATGTGGCTTGGTGCTTGGTCCTGGTTTTGTTCTCCATGGAATGTACCTGATTTCGCTGATGAAATCTCTTTAAGGAGGGCAGGTTGTAATGACCCGGTCATTTTCCTTCTTTTCCATTCCCTCAAATTTTACGGAAATTTTTTTTTTCCGTTGATTTCTTTTTTCGAGTTTTCTTTTTTTGTCACTTTTTCACTACCTCTTCATTTTCTGTAACCTATTGGGTCAGGCTTGAATTTGATTATGGCCTTGCATCCATTCATTTTACTTGATTTTTCATTGATTTCTTTTTCCGAGTTTTCTTTTTCCATCATTTTTTCACTACCTTTTCATTTTGCGTAACCTATCGGGTCATGCTCGGATTTGATTCTGGCCTTGCATGCATTCATTTTACTTGATTTCTATGCTTTACAAATTTTTACTTTTGTAGAAAAGTATGCTAGATGTTTACTTTTGCCCGTAGGGGCATAAATGCAAAGATTTCTTGAAAATTATTTTCTTTACTGGGGTATTTTTTGTAATTAGCTTTTGATAAAATTTGTATTTAAGGTTCTTTTAAATGTATCTGTTGAGTGGCACTTCATTTTGGGCTTTCTAAGAAATTCACTTTTTGAGTTATTCAGTGGGGGGCATTTGTGCAATTTTGGAAAGTTTTCAAAAAAGTTTCTCGTTTTGGGTTCAAACCTTCATGATGGGTTTATTTTCACTTTTATTAACTCCGGAACTTCCAGAATTTTTTTTTGGTTTTTATTTCATTTATTTTGAATTTTCAAACCGCGTTAGTCGTCAAACTTGCCCGGGGCATATCTCCTCGCCCGGGACTCCATTTTCAACCCCATTTCTTCGGTTGACCTTAGAATTCTATTTTGAAACTTATTTATTCATGGACAATCTGAATTTGAGTGTGTATTCACATATTTCACTTTTTAGACCTAGACGGGGCCCGTTCGGACTGTTCGGGACACCTTTTTGACCTATTTAAGGTAGGTGGATGAGAGAAAGTCATTTCACTCATGTAATGAGCTTTAGGTTAATGACTCCCAACCAGATGGTTTTAGGGCTTTAGGTGTAAAGACGCCCCTAACATGTTTACGTGCTTCTATGGCAATTTGTTTAGAAAATTTTGTTAACCGCCTTAGCATGTCGTATATACTTAGTTGTCTTAGCATGATGTATATGCTTATTTGCCTTAACATGATTGTATGCAATACGTCTTCATGCCTTATGTTTTCTTTTGCATATGTTGACATACTATGTGTCCACGTACTTCTTGATAACATGTTTGATGTCATAACTTGTTTATACTTAGGTAACTATGTGTTTAGAAGCATTTGTTAATCATTATAGCATGACTTGTATGTTACATATGATAGTATGCTTTACATTTATTTAGCACTTGTATGCCTATGTGCTCACTTGCTTAAGTATTTTGAGACATCTTTTGTTTAACATATATGCCTGTCTACTTATATGCCTAGGTGTTTAATGTTTTGTTGTATGACTTAATATGATTTAGGTGCCTATATCCCTATATGCTTCAGATAATTTAACATTCTTTAATTGCCTTACCATGTTGTTATATTATGCGTGCTATGTGTGTATACTATTTGTCTAGCATGATTTAAATTTTTACGTTATAGAGCATGACGTATGGTGTATGCTAGATTAAACCTTTATATACTAGTTGCCACATACGCTGTTTGCCTTGATTTTTATCTACTTGTTTTATGATAGAACATGTTTATATGAACAATTTAATACTTATATAACTGTGTATATTTATACAATTTGATTAAGTACCTTTTGACATAATTCTTGGGACCTTAAATTGATATTTACACAAGCATGCTAATTAATGGTTTTATGCCATTGCATGTTATATGCCTTAAACTTATGGACTATGCTAAGTATTAAATATGATTAAGTGTTAAATATTCATGTTAGCTTATGATAGGTTGTGTGGATACTGGCACTACTTGTGTTGTTTATTTTGACTACTAGCTAATTACGATGTGATGGAGCATGTTAGTTGTTATGTTTACGCTATGTTATATGATAAACATGAATATGTTCAGTATGATAAGGTTTCCTTTTGATAAAGAACTTAGGATATTAAGATGCCATTTATATAAGTATGTTATTTAGTAGCCTTAATGGCCGCATGTTACGTGTTTCAGGCCTTGTGATGTATGCTAACCAATCAGTATAATTAAATATTAATGTGTATGTTGACTTGGTGTAGGGTTATGAACATACTAGTTCTTGTTCACCTTGATTATTTTGACTTATATCTACTCGCTATGTGAAAGAGCATGTTATATTTAGACTATTTGCTACTTGTATAAGTATGTAATCTTATTGCCATAACGTATGCTGTATGTCTATTATGCCTATCTGTATAAATGAATGTATTTGATATGTTTAACCTGATTGTAGTAACAACATAAGGTGTAGTCTAGTGCAGTATTTTATTTTAAAATTCTTTATATATGAGACGTATATGATTTTGGTGGTCTTCAGATTAGTTTGTGTTCTGTTTAATTTTGAACATTGTTATATACTGTCATCCTCGCATGTTTATATGCCTTATTATTTTAAGCATGCCTTAGGGACATGTATAGGATATGTGACTACGTGGTATTTCGTGTCATGATATAGATGATGCGTTTTTCATATCCTATATCTGTTTAACGTGCTGGTATCATTAGTGACACATGGCATGCTATTGCTTATTTGATCCCTATGTGGCAGGTGGATTATTCAATTTCCTTATGTGTATTGTGAACTTAGTATTGCTGTATTATTTAGTTTATGTATTTTGATGTTGTAAGTATGTGCTAAGTGGTTGTCGAGTCCATTCATGAGTGTATTGCGTTACATTGGAGTTGCATACATGGTGTTCATTTACCTTAAGTTTGTGACCTGGTCACTATGCGTATTCATCTGTTTCTCGATGAGGGACACAGTCTTGAGTCATCTATTTTTGCTGTTCTTTTCATCATGACCTGGGTTCATAACTGTATACCTCTCATTCCTGCACCGTCATTGTGGGGTTATGTGATCTTGGTTGTTGGGACTATGAAGTGCGATCTACGTAGTGGACTTTTGTTTTAAGGATTTAGTTGTCCATGATTGGTCTTTGATTCAGATTGATGACTTTTGTGTGTGGCCTTCTGGTAAGTCTGATTTTATGATCATTGATGATTTCTTTAAAGAGTTGGCTTTTGAACTGTTTGGGAGACTTGTCGACACTTTCATTTTCTAAATCATTGGGGATGTGTCATATTGGTGATAGGTGACTATTTTGTGGAGGCTTCTCTCTTCGGTTCTCTTTGGAGTGCTTTTATTTTAAAGGATGGATTTGAGGTGTGATGCCCGTTTTGGAGACATATTGTATTGAGAAGACTTTTTGTAGAGGATTTTCGGTGTAATGTCTTATAGTGAGGATCATTGCAACTTGGGAGATATCGATACTTTTTGAAGTTCAATCTATTTTGGTTTGAGGACACAGATTTGTCAGGCTTTGGATTTGTGCTCAGGAGTTGTTTAATAATGGCGTTTTGAGGAGTCCTTGATTTGATTAAAGTGGCTTGATTTAAAGATTTGATGATTTAGAGTTGTCATTTTTCTGGGTTTTGAGGATTTATGGCTTTAAGCGTAGTGGTGCCTATAACATTGTTATCAAAGTATTTAGGATTGGCCAAGGTAGACCAGCCGGATATCTTTGGACCATACCCTAACTTTCACAAAATGCCTGGTTCCCATGGTGGTTTTGGTAATGATAATTTTCGGTATTGATGTCATTTGTATCGGGAAGTTGAGGTAGGTTGTGAGTTGGTGCCTTATACTGTCATGCTGTCATATAAAGTTGTGTGTTGTGGACGAGTACTAGTTGCCGTCGATGCTACCTTACTAACGAATAAGTGTGGGCGGGCACTAGACGCTGTAGTTGTAACCATGCACTTGAGTATGCTGTGGGCGGGTTCTGGACACTCTTCATTCTGCCATGTTGCCTTTAGCTAGGTACCTAGATTCGATATGTTGTTGTTTCAGAGTTCTTTTGGTGATGGTCATTGGATTTGTGTGTTGATTCGTTTGGAGATGTGTTTCACGATTCGGTGGTTTCATGTCCATTTGTTTGATCATATGATTCTTGGAGTTGTCCTTTGAGACTTGATGATGTGTTTCTGGATGTGACTTGGTGTTTGGTCCTGCTTTTGTTCTCCATGGAATGTGCCTGATTTCGTTGACGAAATCTCTTTAAGGAGGGTAGGTTGTAATGACCCGGTCATTTTCCTTCTTTTCCATTCCCTCAAATTTTACGCATAAATTTTTTTCGTTGATTTCTTTTTTCGAGTTTTCTTTTTCTATCACTTTTTCACTACCTTTTCATTTTGTGTAACCTATCAGGTCGTGCTTGAATTTGATTCTGGCCTTGTAATGACCCGGCATTTTTCATCCTTTTCCATTTTCTGCGATTTTCTTTTTTTGTCTTTTCCCTATTTCGTCTTTTTCCCGTTTTTTCGTTTTTCCTTGCATAACCTTACTTGTTGTGCTCGGATTTGATTCCGGTTTTGCATGCATTCATGGTATTTAATTTCCATGACATTGGTATTTTTACTTTTCTTGAAAAGCATGCTAGATTAGTACTTTTCTTATAAAGGGCATGAATGTGTAATTAACCTAAACTTGAGGGGTTTTTGTGTAATTATGCAAAGTAATTATTTTTTGTCTTAGGGACCATTTTGTAATTTAATTTGGGAGATATTTTCAAAAAGGACATGTTTGTAATTTCCGGAGAGTGTGACAAGTGTCACACTCTCATTGGTCCACTTGTTGACATTTGTGTGCAAACACTTTGATGCCTTGGATGATAACATGTGGAGGGTGGAGATTCATCCACTTGTTGGCCTAGGATTGGTACACTTGTTGGCATGGATGGTTGACAAATGTAAGTTCAATATTAAGTCTTGGAAGTTTACATAGGATGGTGACAAATGTAGGCTTGAGATTAAGCCTAGGAATGAACCATAGATTCATGACAAGTGTAGGTTCACCATTTAGTCTTGCATTGTGTATGTGTGAGAGGTAGTGTAAGAGCACATAGTGAGTGGAGGATTTCTAGCCCTTCCACTCGCCATTTTACACTTGATCATTTTCATTTTCACTTGTCTTCAAGAACTATAACCTAGCCACCATTGGAGAAAAGCTTGGTTAATAGCTTTCTTCTTCATTTTGGCCTCCTTCCACTCACCTTAGACATAAAACCTTGGAAGACAAAAGCTTCCTCTCACTCCCCTCTTCATTAACCCTAAACTTGTTTTCCATTTTGAGCTTGGTTGCTTGGATTATAGAGATTCAATTCTCTATTAAGGTAGGGGTGGTTGTATGTTTATCCTCTTTGGGTTTTATATATATTGGAGCTTGATATATACTGATTACATGCTTTAAAATTCTTGTATTTGCATATAAATAGAGATTTTGTATGCTTGACTTAGGATTTGTGGATTAAAGCATGTATATAACTATTAAATTATATAGGTAGGTTATTGTTTAATGAATTGCCTAATACTTGTAATTTCATTGAGGATTTATGATGAATATCTTTAAATTACTCTTGTGTTGTTAAGTAATATAGATTTCATTGAAAGTCTCGTAAGTATCACTTGAAATTACTTGTAGGTAAATTGCTATATTGCATAATTAGTAATTATGGCGTACATTAATATTAAATCCATGTGGCATAATGTGTAGTATCATTAATTTACCACTTTAGACATGAAACCTTAGGGCATGGTTTGTGTGGTTTTACCCTACTTGTGCTTGGTAGGTAGTTCATGCATTGAGATTGTATAAATTTCATGAACTTGTTGATTTTTGGAAGCTTGTAAGGATATAAAATGTTTGATGGCTCGAGTTTGGCTCTAGTACGGAGGATAGGAATTCTCCTAAGTCATAGTGCGCACTAGGTAGTACCTTGTGGGTCATAATTACCCAAAATAACTTGTATGGTCTCATGGCCATATATCCTAGTCTTTCCATTATTTGATTTCGCATTATATTCCAAGTTGTAAATCGTGGAGTTCTTGTAGCTTGTGATTTGGTGATTTTAGTTTCAATGCGGTTAGTGTACTTGTTCATGTGTACTTGGATGCTATGTGGTTGTCATTTCAAATATTTGTATAGCTTGAGATGATCCCTTAGAGTACCTGGAAAACATAGACATTTGGTGGAATTCACCTTTGTGATGATCTATGTTTGGTTCACATTACACTTGAAACTATAGGGTATGCGCATGCACCACATCCTACGAGTAACTTGATTACTCACCCTAGTTGTGTGGGTTACTTTACAGGTAAGGAGACAATATTTGTTGATGCTCATCATCCATAGGGGCTCGTTGGTTATTTTACAGGTACGGAGACAATATTTGTGGATGCTCATCATCCATAGGGGCTCATGAGTACTTGAAGCATTTATGTATATGGACTTGCACTTGTTTAGCATGTTATATGATGTAATACTTTTGCATACCATGGATGTATGGTATTTTAGAAGCTAAGATGGCTTCCTTCATGTAATGTGTATCTAAGTACTCTTTTGATGCTTGTTTTGTATGTATAGCATGAGGCCAAGAGCCATTAACATGAAAGACTACAAGCATGTTCTCTTTAAAACTCAAGTATTGCCATTGTGGCTTATTTGTGAGAAATGGAGGCTTTGAATGCTAAAACTTGTTAATGGAATGTAAAGAGGCTTTAGGCCGTGTTGGTACATCTATTTTATCATATTGCATGCACTTGCATACTCATTTTGGCAAACAATACCTTTCTTGATGAAACAAAAACCTAAAGTTGCACATTTTTGAGTTTTGACCCTATTATGTTTCAGGGGCATTTCGGGGATTTCACAATGCGTTTTTTTCATTTTTGCCTGCGTTATAGTGTAGAAAACTTGATTTGGGGGGGGGGGGGGGGGGGGAGGGGGTTCTTCTTTGTGTTTTTCCAGAAAACATCATCTTGGCCCTCAAAAATTCATATTTTTCCGAAAAATCCTTGCTGCCAGGTTTTGCAAAATTTTAGTACAAAGGTAGTTGGTACTATTCATCGACTTTTTTTTGAAAATCGTCATGACCGATTTGAAACTTCTGGAGGTCTTGTGGGTGTATTTTAAGATTGCATTTTCAATTTAGGTAATTTAAAAACCTCCCGAAGCCCTATTTCCAAAACTTGGGCAGTAGCTCGGTTATTTTTTTTCCTCTTGACCTGATTTTCTTGGGGGCATTCTGGGCATTTTACAATGCATTTTTTTATTTCCGTCGACATAATAGGGTAGAAAACTTGATTTTAGGGGGGGTTTCTTCTTTGAGTTTTTCCAAAAAAGTCCGTTTAGATGCCCGTTTTTACTCTCAGTTGCAGTAGTGGTGGGTTGTCCTCGCCGGGCCACCACGACATCATTTTTGTTTTTGACCTTTCTCCCCCGTCCGGACTCCAAATTGAGTAAAATTTTTTTGAACTTGACTAATTTGTCATTGTCTTTCCAGCGGTTTGTTCGATAGCACCTGAATCCACTTTTTTCAAAATGACCATTTTGCCCCTAGGTTCCTTTTTGTCCGTAATTGAAACGTCACTAACGCATTTGTTTTCCTTTGGGTTCCGTGACCTTATTGAGGGTCACATTGGTGTCTTAGCGACATATGGTATCTCTAGAGACCGTTGTTTCACCTTTTGCTTCCGCATTTCGGATCCGTTATCGGGTCATCTTTTAGTCATCACTGACGCACCGGGTTTACAAAACTTGGGCCATCACAAGTGGTATTAGAGCTCCTAGGTTTGAATACCTTAGGACGACGGGTTTTGGGTGTATATCATGCTTTTTTGATGTACCTTGATGCATTCACATGCTTTTAATTACATGTTTTGGCATTATAACATGCTTAGGTGTTTCTTGATAATATGCTTAGTAGTATGACATGTCTTTATGCTTATATGCCTATATGGTTAAGAGCATCCTTATTTGACTTGTATACTTAATTACTTAAGTGCTTAATTGTTTAAAAGATTTTGTTAATTGCTTTAGCATGACAGTAAGTTGCATATCTTATCTTGTTCTATGTTCCGTGCATTCATAGTGTGAGTTGCACTTGGTCATGATAACTTGTGTTATTGTTGACCTCATTTCTTTCATGCGTTTAGCGTCATGGTTATCACGCGTGGAGAGTCTTCGCGTCAGGGCATTGAGGAGTAGGTGGCTGACACTGAGTTCACACGGGGTCAGGGGAGGCCCAGGATTCTAGTTCATGGCATGGACGCTAATCCACCACGGGCACCGACTTATTAGGAGCGAGTGGCTTAGGGAATCAATCAGGGGATCGCTGAATCTCTACAGGCATTGATACGCAGGTAGGTGGTAGGGATACAGATTCCGGCACCGGCACCGGCACCAGTAATCAATGAGGCACTAGAGTACTTTATGCGACTACAGAGGGTCAAGATTGATCCATTTGTGGGGAGTTCAGATCCGCTAGTCTCGGAAGCTTGGTTGGACCTTATGGTTCGCAAGTTAGATAGTATGGCGATACCCATGGACAGGTTGAGGATTTCCTTGACTGTTTCTTTGTTCATGGGGGACGTAGATATCTGGTGGAGGTCTATGACCAATGTCCACAATGTTGAGTTGATGACTTGGGATAAGTTCAGGGGTTTGTTCTTCTAGTGCTTCTTTCCTAGGGCTATGAGGCAAGAGATGAGGACACAGTTCGCAGCTCTTTATCAAGGCACTATGAGTGTCATTGAGTATGAGACACGGTTTACTTCTCTCTCTCGTTATGGTAGCGACAGACGAGGCCAGGGCAATGAAGTTTCAGGATGGGCTACATCTTGACATCAGGCCATGGGTCTCCATTCTTGATTTGAGGACCTACAGGGAAGTGGTCCAGAGGGCTATGCTAGCTGAAGTAGAGGAACGGGATCAGCTACGGATCAGGGGTTCATACAAGTAGCCTCGTGGCGACACTCCGTCATCTTCCGGGGGCCAATGGAAGAAGGCTAAGGCCGGGGACTGTTCACGCACTCAGGGACAGTCACAGTAGGCCCGGCCTGTATCTGCAGTTCCAGTATCTTCTGGGTCAGCCCGAGAAGTGATTTGTCACCATTGTCAACAGCCGGGGCATATCAAGCCTTGTTGCCCACAGCTTCAGCCACAGACCAGTCAATCACAGGCTAGTAAGCCTACCGCTTCGACGAAGGGGGTTCGCGAAGCTTGTCATTATTGTAAGCAACCAGGTCACTTCAGGAGAGAGTGTCCAAAATTGCAAGGTAGGACACAGAGTGGTATAGGTTCACAGGTCGCACCGGCACAGTCAGCAGTTGTGCAGTCAGGTTTTAGGGTGCCTCAGGCACCGCAGTCAGTAGCGTGACCAGTTGGTTCATATCCAGTCAGAGGCTCTACGCCTACTACTTCTGGACATCAGTCGGGCCACCAGGGCAGTTCACAACAGTCACGGGCTCAGGGACGAGCTTCTGCACTACCACAAGCTGATACCTCCGCAGGGACTTCTACAATTCGAGGTATCTTTCCAGTTTTCAGTTCTTGGGCTAGAGTTCTTGTTGACACAGGTGCATCACATTCATTCATACCTGCTTCATTTGCACATTCAATGGGTCTGGAGGTCACACAGCGGGATGGTTTCCTTTGTGTTGACACACCAGTTGGGGGTCCAGTGTCTTTGGATCGTGTTTGTCAGGGTTGTGCTATTGAGATAGCTGGGCAGACCTTAGAGTTCGATTTTGTTGTTCTCGACATGATGGGCTTTGACATCATTCTCGGGATGGATTGGTTGTCATTCTTTCAGGCTAAGATTGATTGCTTCCGCAGGAGGGTATCCGTTTGCACTCCCAAGGGAGATTGTTTCCATTTTGTGGGAGATCGTTGTGATTCCCCACCCGGCGACGGTTTTCAGCATTGGTGACTGGACTATTTGGCTAGTTTGCTAGTTGACGAAGATAGCAATTTGGGCCGTATTCTTCCGGTAGTTGTTGAAGGGTTTGTTGATGTCTTTCCAGAGGAACTAACAGAGTTACCTCCTTTAAGGGAAGTTATTTTTGCCATTGACGTCATTCCCGGTACAACACCCATCTCTATGGCACCGTACCGTATGGCACCGGCAGAGCTTGATGAGTTAAAAGGTTAGTTGGATGATTTGAAAGCTAAGGGTTTTATTCGTCCTAGTGCTTCACCATGGGGAGTACCGGTTCTTTTTGCGAAGAAGAAGGATGGGTCTTTGAGACTTTGCATCGATTATTGTAAGTTGAATCATGCTACGATCAAGAACAGGTATCCTTTGCCTAAGATTGATGACTTGTTTGATCAGTTGAAAAGAGCGACATACTTTTCAAAGATTAATTTGAGACTAGGTTACTATTAGTTAAGGGTTAAGGATGAGGATATATCCAAGACCGCTTTTCGTACACGGTATAGCCATTATGAGTTTCTGGTGATGCCATTTGGTTTGACTAATGCTCCAGCAGCTTTTATGGATTTGATGAACCGTGTATTCAGTGACTATCTTGATAAGTTTGTGGTGGTGTTCGTTGATGACATTCTCATGTACTCAGCTTCGAGGGAGGAGCATGAATATCATTTAAGAGCAGTTTTGCAGATCCTTAGGGATAACCAATTGTATGCCAAGTTTGAGAAATGCGAATGTTGGCTACCAGAGG
This sequence comes from Cornus florida, assembly GCF_030987335.1. NCBI lineage: Eukaryota > Viridiplantae > Streptophyta > Magnoliopsida > Cornales > Cornaceae > Cornus > Cornus florida. The sequence goes on from NW_026775577.1 coordinate 73,852,466, forward strand.
TAAAGTGCCTTGGACACGTCATGTCAGGGGGTGGTGTTGCAGTGGATCTGTTAAAGATTGAGTCTGTGATGGATTGGGAGCGTCCGAAAACAGTGTTTGAGATTCGGAGCTTTCTTGGCCTAGCCGGCTATTATAGGAGATTTGTTCGGGATTTCTCTCGTCTAGAGGCATCTATGACTCGATTTACTCACAAGGGAGTCAAGTTCATATGGAATGAGGCTTGTGATTTTGTTTTTTAGGAGTTGAAGGTCAGGTTGACATCAACTCTAGTTTTGATCATACCTGAACGTGGTTTGGGTTACGTGGTCTATTGTGATGCTTCGCGAGAAGGTTTAGGTTGTGTTCTAATGCAGACTGAACGGGTGGTAGCTTGTGGGTCTCGACAGTTGAAGACTCACGAGTTGAACTATCTGACACATGATTTGGAGTTGGCAGCAGTTATCTTCGCCTTGAAATGGTGAAGACATTATTTGTATGGGGAGAAGTTCAAAGTTTTCTCTGATCATAAGAGTCTCAAATATCTCTTCTCTCAGAAGGATTTGAATTTGAGACAGCGCAGATGGGTTAAGTTTATGGAGGACTATGATTTTGTGTTACAGTATCATCTAGGGAAGGCCAACGTGGTGGCTGATGCATTGAGTAGGAAGTCACGGGGTACTCTTGCTAGCATTTCCATTCACAGATGGAAGATGTTAGAAAAGCTTGCAGAGCTTGGTTTACAGTTGTATGAGGATGTTTCATCAGCTATTTTGTTTAGCCTTGTGGCCAAACCAGCTCTTATTAACAGAGTTATTGAGGCACAACAGGAGGATGGGGAGATGAAGTCCATCCACGGTCAGATTTAAAGCGGCGGGGAATGTAGAGGGTTGGACCTTACATTCAGACAGTGGTCTCAGGTACAGGGGAAGGATGTTTGTTCCCTTGTCTTGTCGTGACATTATTCTTCGGGATTTTCACCATTCTCGACTCGCAGTTCAGCCTGGTGGTACGAAGATGTATCAAAATTTGCGGAGGCAGTTTTGGTGGAAAGGTATGAAATAGGATGTTTCTCAGTTCGTGGCTAAATGCCTTACTTGTCAACAAGTGAAGACAGAGCATCAAAGACCGGTAGGTTTGTTGCAACCACTACCAGTGACAGAGTGGAAGTGGGAGCAAATCACTATGGATTTCGTGACGGGACTTCCGAGATCCAAGGTAGGGAATGATGCCGTTTGGGTCATTGTTGATAGATTGACTAAAACGGCTCACATTTTGCCTATGGCAGTGACAGATGACGCAGAGAGGCTTAGTGGACTATATGTGGGGAAGATTGTCAGGCTTCACGGGGTTTCGGTATCCATTGTTTCGGATAGGGATCCCAGGTTCACGTCTCACTTTTGGCAGAGTTTTCAGGAGGCTCTTAACACGGGCTTCATTTCCGCACGGCATTCCATCCTTAGACTGATGGTCAGTCGGAGTACCATTCAGATATTGGAGGACATGCTTCGGACTTGCATTTTAGATTTTGGGGGTAGTTGGGAAGACTACTTACCCTTGGTTGAGTTTGCCTACAATAACAGTTACCGGACCAGTATTGGCATGGTAACTTTTGAGGCGTTGTATGGCAGACCTTACAGATCTCCAGTTTATTGGACCGAGGTAGGTGATACAGTCGCCTTGGGTCCCGATATTGTCTTTGAGACTATAGAGAATATCAAGTTGATTCGGCAGCGGTTGGCAATAGCTTAGAGCAGGCAGAAGAGTTACGCTGACAAGAGGAGGAGATCCTTATCTTTTGAGGTAGGGGACCACGTCTTTCTCAAGATTTCTCCACGGAAGGGACTTTTGAGATTTCGGCAGACGGGCAAGTTGTCTCCTAGGTTCATTGGACCATTTCAGATTTTGGAGCGCGTCAGTGAAGTTGCTTATCGTTTGACATTGCCGCCAGACCTGGATAGGGTTCACGACATTTTCCATGTATCTATATTGAGGAAGTACGAGCCGGATCCATCGCATGTTTTACGGTGGACAAATGTTGTTGTTAATGAGGACGTAACCTACGAGGAAGGTCCAGTCTAGATTCTTGATTCACGGGAGTAGGTTTTGCGGACCAAGACCATTCTATTGGTTAAGGTCTTGTGGAGACATCACGATGTTGAGGAGGCTACCTAGGAGCTCGAACAGGAGGTTCGCTCTCGGTATCCCCATTTGTTCTTCTTTTCAAGTACGACTCGATTTCGGGGACGAAATTCTTTTAAGGAGGGTAGGTTGTAATGACCCTACCTTTTTCTTCCTTTTCCATTTTCTGCGATTTTCTTTTTTTGTCTTTTCCCTATTTCGTCTTTTTCCTGTTTTTTCGTTTTTCCTTGCATTACCTTACTTGTTGTGCTCGGATTTGATTCCGGTTTTGCATGCATTCATGGTATTTGATTTCCATGACATTGGTATTTTTACTTCCCTTAAAAAACATGCTAGATTAGTACTTTCTTATAAAGGGCATGAATGTGTAATTAACCTAAACTTAAGGGGTTTTTGTGTAATTATGTAAAGTAATTATTTTTCATCTTAGGGACCATTTTGTAATTTAATTTGGGAGATAGTTTCAGAAAAGACTTGTTTGCAATTTCTGAAAAAGTGTGCCAAGTGTCACACTCTCATTGGTCCACTTGTTGACATTTATGTGGAAACACTTTGATGCCTTGGATGATAACATGTGGAGGGTGGAGATTCACCCACTTATTGGCCTAGGATTGGTACACTTGTTGGCATGGATGGTTGACAAATGTAGGTTCAATATTAAGTCTTGGAAGTTTACATAGGATGGTGACAAGTGTAGGCTTGAGATTAAGCCTAGGAATGAACCATAGATTCATGACAAGTGTAGGTTCACCATTTAGTCTTGCATTGTGTGTGTGAGAGAGGTAGTGTAAGAGCACATAGTGAGTAGAGGATTTTTAGCCCTTCTACTCACCATTTTACACTTGATCATTTTCATTTTCACTTGTCTTCAAGAACCATAACCTAGCCACCATTAGAGAAAAGCTTGGTTAATAGCTTTCTTCTTCATTTTGGCCTCCTTCCACTCACCTTAGACATAAAACCTTGGAAGACAAAAGCTTCCTTTCACTCCCCTCTTCATTAACCCTAAACTTGTTTTCCATTTTGAGCTTGGTTGCTTGGATTATAGAGATTCAATTCTCTATTGAGGTAGGGGTGGTTGTATGTTTATCCTCGTTGGGTTTTATATATATTGGAGCTTGATATATATTGATTACATGCTTTAAAATTCTTGTCTTTGCATATAAATAGAGATTTTGTATGCTTGACTTAGGATTTGTGGATTAAAGCATGTATATAACTATTAAATTATATAGGTAGGTTATTGTTTAATGAATTGCCTAATACTTGTAATTTCATTGAGGGTTTATGATGAATATCTTGAAATTACTCTTGTGTTGTTAAGTAATATAGATTTCATTGAAAGTCTTGTAAGTATCACTTGAAATTACTTGTAGGTAAATTGCTATATTGCATAATTAGTAATTGTGGCCTACATTAATATTAAATCCATGTGGCATAATGTGTAGTATCATTAATTTGCCACTTTAGACATGAAACCTTAGGGCATGGTTTGTGTGGTTTTACCCTACTTGTGCTTGGTAGGTAGTTCATGCATTGAGATTTTATAAATTTCATGAACTTATTGATTTTTGGAATCTTATAAGGATATGAAATGTTTGATGGCTCGAGTTTGGCTCTAGTACGGAGGATAGGAATTCTCCTAAGTCATAGTACGCAATAGGTAGTACCTTGTGGGTCATAATTACCCAAAATAACTTGTATGGTCTCATGGCCACATATCCTAGTCTTTCCATTATTTGATTTCGCATTATATTCCAAGTTGTAAATCGTGGAGTTCTTGTAGCGTGTGATTTGGTGATTTTAGTTTCAATGCGGTTAGTGTACTTGTTCATATATACTTGGATGCTATGTGGTTGTCATTTCAAATATTTATATAGCTTGAGATGATCCCATAGAGTACCTTGAAAACATAGACATTAGGTGGAATGCACCCTTGTGATGATCTATGTTTGGTTCACATTACACTTGAAACTATAGGGTTTGCGCATGCACCACATCCGATGAGTAACTTGATTACTCACCCTAGTTATGTGGGTTATTTTACAGGTAAGGAGACAATATTTGTGGATGCTCGTCATCCATAGGGGCTTATGAGTACTTGAAGCATTTTTGTATATGGACTTGCACATGTTTAACATGTTTTATCTTTTGGATGTAATACTTTTGCATACCATGGATGTATGGTATTTTAGAAGCTGAGATGGCTTCCTTCATGTAATGTGTATCTAAGTACTCTTTTGATGCTTTTTTTGTATGTATAGCATGAGGCCAAGAGCCATTAACATGAAAGACTACAAGTATGTTCTCTTTAAAACTCAAGTATTGCCATTGTAGCTTATTTGTGAGAAATGGAGGCTTTATATGCTAAAACTTGTTAATGGAATGTAAATAGGCTTTAGGCCATGTTGGTACATCTATTTTATCATATTGCATGCACTTGCATACTCACTTTGGCAAACAATACCTTTCTTGATGAAACAAAAACCTAAAGTTGCACATTTTTGAGTTTTGACCCTATTATGTTTCAGGGGCATTTCGGGGATTTCACAATGCGTTTTTTTCATTTTTGCTCGCGTTATAGAGTAGAAAACTAGATTTGAGGTGGAGGGGGGGGGGGGCGTTCTTCTTTGTATTTTTCCAGAAAACATCATCTTGGCCCTCAAAAATTCATATTTTTCCGAAAAATCCTTGCTGCCAGGTTTTGCAAAATTTTAGTACAAATGTAGTTGGTACTATTCATCGACTTTTTTTCGAAAATCGTCATGATCGATCCGAAACTTCCGGAGGTCTTGTGGGTGTATTTTAAGATTGAATTTTCAATTTAGGCAATTTAAAAACCTCCCGAAGCCCTATTTCCAAAACTTGGGCAGTAGCTCGGATTATTTTTTTCCTCTTGACCTGATTTTCTTGGGGGCATTCTAGGCATTTTACAATGCATTTTTTTTTTTGTTTCTGTCCACGTTACGGGGTAGAAAACTTGATTTTAGGGGGGTTTCTTCTTTGAGTTTTTCCAAAAAAGTCCGTTAGATGCCCGTTTTTACTCTCAGTTGCAGTAGTGGTGGGTTGTCCTCGTCGAGCCGCCACGACATCATTTTTGTTTTTGACCTTTCTCCCCCGTCCGGACTCCAAATTGAGTAAACTTTTTTTTGAACTTGACTAATTTGTCATTGTCTTTTTAGCGGTGTGTTCGATAGCACCTGAATCCACTTTTTACAAAATATCCATTTTGCCCCTAGGTTCTTTTTTGTTCGTAATTGAAACATCACTAACGCATTTGTTTTCCTTTGGGTTCTGTGACCTCATTGAGGGTCACATTGGTGTCTTAGCGACATATGGTATCTCTGGAGACCGTTGTTTATCCTTTCGCTTCCGCATTTCGGATCCGTTATCGGGTCATCTTTTGGTCATCACTGACACACCGGGTTTACAAAACTTAGGCTATCACAGGCCATGCATGCATTCTTTTTACTTGATTTTTTATTGATTTCTTTTTTCAAGTTTTCTTTTTTCGTCACTTTTTCACTACTTTTTCATTTTGCATAACCTATCGGGTCGTGCTCGGATTTGATTCCGGCCTTACATGCATTCATTTTACTTGATTTCTATGTTTTACAAATTTTTACTTTTGTAGGAAAGCATGCTAGATGTTTACTTTTGCTCATAGGGGCATAAATGAAAAGATTCTTGAAAATTCTTTTCTTTACTTGTGGTGTTTTTCGTAATTATCTTTTGATAAAATTTTGTATTTATGGTTCTTTTAAATGTATTTTTTGAATGGCACTTTATTTTGGGCTTTTTGATAAATTCACTTTTTGAGTTATTCACTGGGGGGCATTTGTGTAATTTTGGAAAGTTTTCAAAAAAGTTTCTCGTTTTGGATTCAAACCCTCATGATGGGTTTATTTTCACTTTTTATTGACTTTGGCACTTCCGAATTTTTTTTTGGGTTTTATTTCATTTATTTTGAATTTTTGAACCCCGTTAGTTGTTAAACTTGTTTGGGGCATATTTGCTCGCTCGGGACTCAATTTTCGACCCCATTTATTCCGTTGACCTTAGAATTCTATTTTAAATCTTTTCCATTCACGGACCATCTGAATTTGAGTATGCATTCATAGATTTCACTTTTTGGACCCTGATGGGGCTCGTTTGGACTGTTCGGGACACCTTTTTGACCTATTTAGGGTAGATGGATAAGAGAAAGTCATTTCACTTTTTCTTCCATGTAAAAGTAGAAGCAGCTTGCCACCATTAGGGGAGCTGGAAGTTGCCCTCTTTCTCTCCTCTTTTCATCTACTTCTTTTTTTATCCGCCTCTTTGCGATTTAGACTTTTTTAATGTCCTCGACGACGCAGTGATTTCTATCCGATCGGTTTTCGATTTGCAGCACTTTGACTTTTGAGTTGGGAGTTCAAGCTTGGATTTAGGTCTTGTCCCTTGAGGATTTCTTGCTCTCCTTGTTGTCCCCGCCAAAACTCTGAAGTTTCATCGCATTTTGCAGAGTTTGATTTTGGTGAGATTTGAGATTTCATCTCAAAGTGAGATAGGGGGTGATGTGTCCCTCGCAATCAAACGATATCGTGTAGAACAGTTCTACGTATAAAGGATGTCGAACCAACAGGGAGATGAGATTTATATTCAGTTTTTAATTTAGTTTTATTGGTTTACAGGTAACTTGGTTGGAAAAATTGTTGGTTGTCATGATTTAGCAAACTAAAATTATAACATAATATTTAAATAACACGAAATAAACTAATTTAAATGATCAGAGAGAGAAAGTTTTAGGGCTTTGACTTCACCACAACTGTCATATTTTGGTTAATTGTACTAACTCTGGGAATTTAACAATGATATTTTCCAAAAGAATTGAACTCAATAACATTCGTTCAATTCGGGTTTTAAAGAAAGATGTTTTACAAGATTAGCTAACTATAACTTATCCGCGGTTAGCGTGGACTATCCGCCTACCTACTCTACCTACTTTAACTACTTTGCGAATAAACCACCTTTCCTAAGCATAGATTATGAAAATGTTCTTTTGTAAAAAACATTAATCTACCATTATATAACCTCTATTCTTGTTGTCGGTAGGGCTCTGCCAGATACCGCAAAACAAGATAGGTTGGGAACAGAGAACAAACTATTACATCTAAGACAAGAGAATAACAGTTTATAATCTATTAAAGTATGAAAACCACTTGAGTTGTCTCAAGTGCTCATAGTCATACAATCAAAAAAAAAATCATATATTAAAACAATCCTAGAGTTAAAACAATCAACCATAACAATAGGTCTGGTTACATTAGTGCCTTAATAAAGGGTTTAACTACTTATGACGAGACTGGATAGCATCTGTGTTGAGTTCATCTCCATCGTCATGGACTGCACTTATCTTCTCAGGATCTTCACTTTCAAGGTTGTAGCCTAAAAGCCACCACACCTTCAGCCTTCTGAATAACACCGTCAAAAGCGATTGAAATTTCAGACCCCTTTTATCAAGGCTTGCACCTTCTTTTATAGAAGAAAATAATATTTGGTGGGCTTTTAGGTCTTCTGGCCCAACTGGGATGAGATACGGCTGGTAAAGAGAGTAATCCCGCAACTTTAAATCTGATATGTCATGGAAGGCTCGAGCTTCAGGAATGCATGCTCAAGCTTTAGGGTTCATAGTCGAGCATAAAGAACAATGCTCGAGCTTCTCTGGATAAATGCTCGAGCTTCAGTAAATGGTGCTCGATCATCACATTGACATTTAGCCAATTTTCTTCAACTATTTTCTAAAGGGTCTTTTTCTTCAACACTTAGAATATTTTTGGGGTTGAACTCCTTTAACATTGCTCAATCCAAGCTTCATAGGCTCGAGCACTAGGTATAAGGCTCGAGCATCTGGGGCTTAATGCTCAAGCATTAGTGGATGATGGTTGATCCTTTGTGGATGGTGCTTGATCCTAGAGGTGAGGCACGAGACCTGGGAGCATAGCCTTTTTATTAAATCAACTTTTTTTTATTTCTGACACCTCATACTCGAGCTTCAAGGTCAAGGCTCGAGCACCCTTGGTTAAGGCTCGAGCACCCTGAAGTAAGGCTCGAGCATCAAGGTATGAGGCTCGAGCATTTGGGCCTTGTTGACTTTTCTTCTCTTCTTTGTTGTCATGCTCAAGCCTCAACACTTAGGCTCAAGCTCTAAGGCTTGAATTGCCTCAAACTTCACCAATTCAGCTCTCGGCTTGCTCTGAATGACCGGCAACAACTTTGTAAGCTTGGATATCATCATAAAATCCTAGTTTTAACCATCTATCTGGGAAAGTACCTACAAACACATATTAAACATAAATTAGACTAATTATGGATAGAAGTATCACTTTAGGTCCTAACATATACATACTTAGGGGCTTGAATATGCGTATATTTAGCTCTCATCACGCCCCCAAACTTACATATTGCTAGTCCCTTAGCAATACAGAACTAACAAGCCACTTTCGTGGGAATCACAATTGCATTTAGTCTATGCAACATGCCTTTAAACCCCTAGGTTACCCGTAGTGGACGAGTTGTAGTCTCGTGAAGGTTTCCAGTGAGGATACCCACAAACGTCTCAAATCTGTGCCTTAAATGCATAGAACACTTATTCAACCCTGTTTTCAAGTCATATCATCCCCGCAGTTCATTAATCAGTCAAATATAGCAAGTATGCCAATCATGTAATCAGAACCACTTTCAACTTTCATTTTCATTTATTCAACAATCTTAATCTCTAAGATGCTTTTTGAATGTGACCCTACAATTCATCGTGTAGCTTACTGTCCATACTTGCCTTCATTCCTTGCCATTCCTCAATTCACAAGCAGACTTTTCAAATTTTAACTCCCAAGGCATTTTATTATTTTTTTTCGAGTATGCATTTTTTTCCACAAGGATACTGTGAACTGTTCAGATTTATTAAGCTTTCTAAATTACCCTTGTAGCGAACTTTCAGCCAATGACTTCCAGACCAGATGGTCTTAGGGCATTAAGTGTAAAAACACCCCTAAGGACTTAATTATTCAAGTAATCCAGGTGTAACGACCCACTCCACCACATGGTATGATATTGTCCGCTCTGGGCCTGAGCCCGCACGGTTTTGCTCTTGGACTTCACCCCAAAAGGCCTCATATCAATTGGAGATGACACACTTACATATAAGCACTTCACCTTTCCTCTACCCAGGCAATGTGGGACTGTGCACCCGTAACTTGCCAATGTGGTAGCCTGTCAGTGTCTCTTGCACCCGCCCACGGCACACCCGCCGACAAGGTCATCACAATCCACCCCCTTGGAGGCCCGACGTCCCCGTCGGCACACTTCTGGCTGGGTCAGGCTCTGATACCATTTGTAACGACCCACTCCACCACATGATATGATATTGTCCGCTTTGGGCCTGAGCTCGCACGATTTTGTTTTTGGGTTTCACCCCAAAAGGCCTCATACCAATTGGAGGTGACACACTTACATATAAGCACTTCACCTTTCCTCTACCCAGGTGATGTGGGACTGTGCACCGGTAGCTCGCCAGTGTGGTAGCCTGTCAGTGTCTCTCGCACCCGCCCACGACACACCCGCCCACAAGGTCATCACACTAGGCAACCTAAACCCCTTATGTAACAAGCTTTCAGCCAATAACTCCCAGACCAAACGATCTTAGGGTATTAGGTGTCAGAACACACCCCTAAGGACTTAATCACTCAAGCAATCTAAGTACAAACCTAAACTTGATCCTTGTCTACTTTTCTTTCCTTTTTTTTCATCATGTTTTTTTTCATTTTTCATTCACATTGGTCAAGGATTTTTTTTCTTCGTTGCATACATACCAATATTTCTCTATATTTTTTTTTTTCTTCTATGCCTCGGTCATCAAAACTATTGAATCTACTTGATCATCTCAGTCTAACTCAAAACTCAACAAGACTTCCAATTTTTACCCCACAGACTTCATACAAGTGTGAATATTGTGCAAAGTGTAGCATCTCAGAGATCAAAATCATTAAACAAGAATCATTCTAATAATGTGGACCACAGTCCATCAACCGATTTCAAAAATTTTTAAGGAATCCTTTTCACCTTATTTTAGCATACAAACCATCTTTAACCAACATTAGACTGCAAACAGAGTATATAACTATCAATAGACTCAAGCTTAGGCTTATATCATCAATCATCAGAACATATCCTTGTGTAAGCAGATTAAAAATTAAAAATTTTCCAATTAAAAATTTAATTTTCCTTCAAAACCTTACCCCCAAACTTATTGTGCACATTGTTCACAATGTGGGAGAGCAAAAGAGAATTAGAGAGATATTATCATACAAGTAGACCAGCAAAGATAGAACATAATAATGCAAAGACGAGTAAAAAGAATTTCCAGCATCTCCTCTTTCAACATAGTGGTTCCTCAAAACCACCCAAGGTTGCTATCAGTCAAATCACCCCCAAACTTAATTTGTTGTATCTGGCAAAATCAATAAACTCCAACACACATCAGAGTATCAAGTATATATGGAGTAAGTAGAGATAGAAATATCAACACAAGAATAATATAACCAAAAAGCATGTATAAATATTAGAAATCAGTACAATGCTTTCGAAAGAAAGACTTAGGGCAGAAATACATCATATGGAAATAAATACAGCAAAAAGATTGCCCTAGTCAACAAAAATATAGAAAAGTCCTAAAACTAATCCATAGGTGGTGGTGGTGGAACGGAAGAAGTGGATGGATCGAACGGAGTGTGGTGCAATAGCTCCTCCAATATGCTCTGTTGCGCAGTCAACATTTGACGCAGCACAGTCTGACCATCCTGTAGCTCGGCTACTTTGGCCTGTAAAGCTCTAATCTCAGCCTGACAAGAACTCTCTGGCTGGGCTGCAGGAGCGAGTCTCCTCTTAACCTGGGGCCTAGAATCGGAGAGATATACCTCCTCATCCATAGCCTCCTCATCAGTAAACTCTATTGTATCTCAGTGATGTGCCGGCATATGTGACCAAACTTTATTCCATTCCCTCATTCCAAATTGTGGAGATTCATTACATGATTCCTCTTTTCGACTCACCACAAAACCCTGCAGTTTTAATACCCTGGTAATCATATATGGAAAAGGCAACGCATGTGTAGGAATATCCTTATGCGAACTCCAGTAGCTGACAGAAAATCATCCTAGGGAACGAATACCAGTGCTCAAACTGAATAGCATAAAGGGCCTAGAGAAAGTCAGTATTCCTAATATTCTTATATCCAAGGGGATGGACATTAGCGGAGATGATAGAATCTAGAATCCACAACCTCTTAGGAATTTTGGCTTTAGTAGTACTACTATGCTTTCTCCTAGCAAATCGACCATCAAATAGCTTCTGAATTAAATTCTCAACAATTGGTACCTCAGGGAATGGTGTAAAAACAGGACAGCTACGTCTTTCATATACAACCTTAGGAAGCAGATTATAACATTCTAAAGCTAAAGCACTAGCATCAGGATTAATAATCAAATCATGCCCATCAATTTTAGTCCTAAACTCCCAAGGATCATCCTCACTATAAACCAGATTGAGGTAAAACAAACGAATAAGTTGAGGATACGCAACTTGAGTAACAAGGACCATGAGATGAAGAAGATGCCTGTAACTAAAAGATTTCATAGCCCATTTAGTACGCGGATCATTGATCAACACCTGATAATCAAAGGTCATTTCATAAGAAATTGGAACTGTCTGCCATGCACTTGGTAATATATCTTTCATCCATCTAGCGCGTTTAGCAGAAGTAGGATGAACCATTTTCAAGATAACCTTTCAAATTTCAAAAATCTCCAATTATTGCTTTTTGCAACCCGAAGCTCGAGCTTCAAGTACCAATGCTCGAGCCTGTAATAGCTAATGCTCGAGCCTCAACTTCAATGCTCGAGCTCTACCTGAACATCACAGAATCAAATCATGGAACTTAGTTCAATAAATCAAGGAAGAGTGGATCTAAACAGCTAGTCTATGTAGATGATAGAGGAACAAAATTCATAGACTCATATATCCAAAGAATAACTCATACTCTCCCACATCAGATCTAGACAATTAATAAACCTAGGAAATTCTATTGGAAAGAGGAAGAAGAAAGAGAAGATTACCTCTATTTCCTGTAGATCTGGAACAAGAATGTAGATTAGCACCTGTTATGAATATAAAGAATACTTAGAAAGCTTATATAAAGAACCATGGCTTCCTTTGTGTTCTAGGAGAAGGAGTATTCAGTTTCCTGATTTTTAAACTTTTAGAACCTCAGGCTCGAGCATCAAGGGTGTAAGCTCGAGCCTGCCGCCATCAATTTCTAACTTCACGATGATGGAAAGCTTGAGCTGTGGGTACTGATGCTCGAGCTTTTTGCTGCTAATGCTCGAGCCTCAACTTTTATGCTCAAGCATTGTGACAAATTTTTGTATTTTTAGATTTTTTTAATTTTTATTTTTATTTTCTATTTTATTCAAACTCAAACTAACCTAAACCTAAATGAAGATTCATATGAACCTAAAATCCAGAAAAGAAAATAACTGAATTAAAAACTTAAAATAATGAAATAAAAATCAAAATAAACTACGGTACAACATACAAATGCTAAGTTTAACGTCGATAGCTCGACATCATGCTAAGTTTAACGTCGATAGCTTGACAAAAACCTGACCTCTCTAGTCCAAGTAAATGGGATAATGAAGTTCCACTGCCTTAACTGTGCCTCTCTGCACACTACCCTCTGTGTAGGGTTTAAGGCTCTGTCTATTGACCTTAGACAGTTGTCTAGTCTTGCAATCTTGTATCTCTATTGCACCATAAGGTGTTATAGAAATAACCATGTATGGCCCTTCCCAGCGTGACTTTAACTTTCCAGGAAAAAGTTTGTATTAAACAACCAAACCTTCTTCCCAGGCTCAAAAGTCTTGCGTAAGAAATGCTTGTTATGAAATGCCTTAGTCTTTGCTTTGTAAACCTTAGCACTCTCATAAGCATCATTACGTAATTCTTCAAGCTCAGTCAATTGAAGCTTCCTATTAGAACTAGCACATGTCATATCAAACTTGAGCTTTTTTATGGCTCAGTAAGCTATATGTTCTAACTCTACGGGAAGATGGCACCCTTTACCATAGATAAGACGGTAAGGTGACATACTAATCGGAGTCTTATATACAGTATGGTAAGCTCATAAAGCATCATTCAGTCTATAAGACCAACCCTTATAATCTGGCTTAACCGTTTTTTGAAGAATTCTCTTAATTTCATGATTGGATATTTCTACTTGGCCACTTGTTTGGGGATGATAGGCAGAAACAACTTTATGAGTAACGAAGTATCTTTGCATCAAGGTACGGAAATACCGATTACAGAAATGAGCACCCGCATCACTAATTATAGCTTGTGGCATACCAAACTGACTAAAAATGTTCGTTTGAATGAACTTAACCACGTCGGCGTGATCAGCAGTTTTAGTAGCTACTACTTCAACCCATTTAGACACATAGTCAACAGCCATAAGAATGTATTCATTTTTATTGGACAGAACAAAAGGACCCATGAAACCAATACCCTAAACATCAAAAACCTCAATAATTAAGATTAGAGTTAAGGGCATCATGTTCCTTCTAGAAATTGATCCTAACTGCTGACATCTAAGGCATGACATACATAATACAGATGCATCCCAAAAGAATGAAGGCCAAAAGAAACCACATTGAAGAATTTTAGCTGTAGTTTTCTTTGCATTGAAATGACCTCTATATGCCAAACTGTGACAGAAGGTCAGAATACTATGAAACTCACTCTTAGGAACGCATCTATGAATGATTTGATTAGCACAGTATTTGAATAGCTGAGGATCATCCTAATAGTATTTCTTAATTTGGGAAAAGAATCGAACCTATTCCTGCTTTGACTAAGATAAATGAATTTTGCCTATTGCGAGGTAATTCACAATATCAGCAAACCATGACAAATCCTTATGAGAAAGCTCAAATAGTTGTTCATCCGGGAAGGAATTATAGACTGGAAGTGAAGTTGAGGTATCCTCAATCAGAATTCTAGAAAGATGGTCAGCTATAACATTCTCTGACCCTTTCTTATCTCGGATTTCGTAATCAAACTCTTGAAGCAAGAGGATCCATCGAATCAAACAGAGTTTGGTTTCCTTTTTAGACAGAAGATGTTTCAAAGCAGAACGATCAGAATAGATTATAACTTTAGAACCTAATAGATATGATCTGAATTTATCCAAAGCAAAGATAACGGCAAGTAACTTTTTTTCAGTAGTGGTATAATTCGACTGTGCATCTAAAAGAGTTTTACTAGCATAGTAGATAACATGAGGAAGTTTATCCACTCGTTATCTTAAGACAACACCCATAGCATAATCAGACGCATCACACATAATCTCAAATGGAAGAGCCTAATTCGGAGGATTCATAATAGGAGCTGACGAAAGAAGAGAGCGAAGCTTTTGAAAAGCTTCAAGGCATGACTCATTAAAGACAAAAAGAGTGTCCTTTGCAAGTAGATTACACAAAGGATGGGAAATCTTGCTGAAATCTTTGATGAAACATCGATAGAACCTGGCGTACCCAAGAAATGATCGCACTCCCCTTATGGAGGTAGGAGGAGGCAATTTAGAGATCAAATCTATTTTAGCTCTATCAACTTTAATACCTCTCTTTGAAATGATATGTCCTAAAACAATACCCCCTTGAACCATAAAATGGCTCTTCTCCCAACTAAGAATAAGATTCATTTCCCTACAATGCTGAAGCACTAGGGAAAGATTTTGAAGATAGTTTTCAAATGTAGACTCGAAAATAGAGAAGTCATCCATAAAGACTTCGAGAAACTTTTCAACCATGTCTGAAAATATAGACATCATACACCTCTGGAATGTTGCTGGCACATTACATAATCTGAAAGGCATCAGTCTATATGCAAACGTACTGAATGGACAAGTGAAAGTAGTTTTCTCTTGATCCTTAGGATCAATGGCCACCTGATTATAGCCAGAATATCCGTCTAAAAAGCAATAATAGCTCTGGCCAACCAATCACTCTAGAATCTGATCAATGAATGGAAGTGGAAAATGATCTTTTCTAGTAGCAGAGTTGAGTTTTCGGTAATCAATACACACACGCCATCCAGTGGTGGTGTGCTGTGGAACTAATTCACCCTCGGAATTCCCAACTACTGTAATACCTGTCTTTTTAGGTACTACCTGAGTAGGACTCATCCACTTGCTATTTGAGATGGGGTAGATTATCCCTGCATCTAGCAACTTCATAACTTTCTTTAACACTACCTCCTTCATATTAGGATTCAATCTTCATTAGAGTTCCCGAGATGTTCGAGAATCCTCCTCCAAATGAATCTGATGCATGCAAATTATGAGACTAATTCCTTTTAAATCAGCCACACTCCATCCAATAGCCTCTTTATTTTGCTCAAGAACTTTTAAGAGACTACTTTCTTGGGAACTTGTAAGATTGGAAGCAATGATCACCCGAGTATGTCATTTAAACCTAAGAAAGCATACTTAAGCTTTTCTAGTAGTGGCTTAAGCTCAAGCTTAGGTGGAGACTCTAAAGAAGGAATAGGCGGAGTACTAGCACGTGGTGGAAGTGGCAAAGAATTCACTTAAGCTATTGAAGCATCGATATCGAAATCTTCATAATTGAAGTGATTCAGACAAGCTTCTAAAGGATCCTTGGATAAAATAGTTCGGAGTGATTCCTCAACCAACTCATCAATAATTTCAAGGAAGAATCATTACTATCATTGTGGGGATGATGAATAGCATTGAAGATGTTTAGCTTGACTTTCATATTCCCAAAAGATAAATCTATGGCTCCAGTCCTACAGTTAATGCAAGCATTCGCTGTGGCTAGGAAAGGTCACCCAAGAATGACTAGAATATATTTCTCGGAATCGTAGACTGGTTCTATATCAAGAACTAGAAAATCGACTAGAAAATAGAATTTTCCACTTTTATGAGTACATCTTCAACAATACCTCGTGGTTGTCTGACAGAACGGTCAGCAAGCTGTAGAACAATTGACGTAGGTTTTAACTCTCCTAAACCTAACTTCTCATACACCGAGTAAGGAATAAAATTAACACTTGCTCCAAGGTTAAGGAGTGCTCACTCTATCACATTATTTCCAATGGTGCAAGAAATTGTAGGAGCTCTAGGAACTTTAACCTTTAGAAGAGTGTTGTACTTAAGAATAACACTGACATGCTCGGTAAGGCAAGCTTTCTTAGGAACTTGGCTTTTGGATTTTTTTCTTAAGAGTGCACAAGTCCTTTAGAAATTTAGAGTAGGCTGGAATTTATTTTATAGCATTAAGAAGAGGAAGTTTGATTTTAACCTATTTAAAGACTTCCATCATATTTTGAATATTCTCCCCTTATTTACCAAAGTGGGAGGGTTCTTTGAGACGTTCAGGATAAGGTGCTTTTGGCTCAAGCTGTCTCAGGGTTAGGAGTAGATGAAGAAGTGACTCCATCTTCAACTCCTTTTGTGGATTGTGGAATAGCACTTGAGGAAACATCCTTAGGATTTGGATTATAAATGATAGGAATTATGAGAATCCTAAGCCTTTTTTTTTCCTCTTGTCCTTTTTCAACTTGGTTATCAACCACTCGACCACTCCTCAATGTAGTGATAGCCTAAACTTACTCATGATGAATACCTGAGGAAATGGTTTCATTAATCATGTAAGTTTGCCCTTTCAGGTTGGCTATTGGCTGACTAGGCAGCTTTCTATCCTCTCTTTAAGATAGAGTACTCGCTATTTGCCCAACTTATACATCTAGCTTTACTATGGCTTGAGAATGAGAATTAAGAAGTTGGGTATTGGCTTTCAGATCAACAAGAGCACTGAGTACTTATTCCTCAAATGCAGAATTTCTAAGAGGAGGTGGAAGTTTAGGAGCTTGGGTGGGTTGATTTCTAAACTAAGGTGGACGGTAAATACCATATTGATTGAAATAATTATTTTGTGGCATAGGATTGGACGAATTTTAATACTGCCCCTGAGATTGGGGAGTAGTGTTTCCTTGATTTGGATTACGCCATGACAAATTAGGATGATCTCTCCAGCCAGGATTGTATGTAGCAGAATATGGATTATAAGCTGGCCTAGAGAATGCAGCATTCACTTGCTCCTGTGGGATCTCAGATGATTATCCCAGCATAGGGTAAGCATCAATAAAATGGTTTAGATTAATATAGATAGAACAAACTTCCTTGGGTAAGGCAGTTTGTGGATTAGCAATAGGAGCAAAGCCTAATGATAAAATTTGATTGAACCTACGGTTCAAGGCTTCTATTTGAGCAGCTAACTCACTAGATTTATCTACCTCATAAAGTTTTTCAACGTTATGCATTCTAGGTGAAGACCTAGACCTAGAGGAAGAAGCATGTTGCACTAAGTTTTCACTTAGGGCCTCAAACTGTTCCCAAGCATCAGCCGGACTCTTACGCAGAAAAGCTCCATTGCTGGAAGCATCGACCATATTTCTATAAGAATCAGTAAGACTATCATAGAAGATCTGTATTAAGTGCCATTGAGCAATATCATGGTATGGACACTTTCGCAGAAGATCATTATATCTCTTCTATGCATCATGGAGCTGTTCTCCCGGGATTTGGGAAAATGCCATTATTTCTCTCCTCATTTGTGTGGTTTTACCCACAGTGTAGTATTTCTTCAAGAACTCTTATTGCAACATGTCCCATGAAGATATGGAATTTGTTGGAAGGGACTGCAACCAAGTTCTTGCTTTGTCTTTGAGAGAAAACTGGAAAAGACGCATTCTGAATGAATTATTGGTTAGAGTGGTCAACTTGGTAGGTGAACACAATTCCAAAAACACATCCAAGTACTTATAAGGATCCTTTGTTGCATACCCATAAAAGGTAGGAAGCATTTGGATCATAGCAGGCTCGATCTTAAAATGGGTTGCATCTGCATCCGGAAAAGCAAAGCACAAAGGGAAAGCATATGTGGTAGGAATAAAATGGTCCCTCAATTATGGTTGTGGAGGAACAGGTGGAACCTGTTTGCCATTCCCATTACCATTATTACCCGGTGCATTACGTTGTTCAGCCATATTATCAGAAGAACTTCTTATCAAATTTAGATGTTTTTTTTAAACTTTCTTAATTGTCTAAGAGTTCTCTCTATTTTAGGATCATGTACTAAAGGTGTTGTCCGATTATGGCGAGTTAACATGCACTGGTTCCACTAATCCTAACAATAGCAAAAATAAAATATTCCAAGCAATAGAAAACAGTAAGAACTCACAAGAAGGTTAAATAAACCGAAACTTTTTCTCCCTTAAGCGTCTTTACCCTCACTGCTAACTTGTACCTGAAAAGAAAAAGAAGTAAGATGAGATATCAAAAAGTCTGAAGACTAGTAAACCAAAATATCTAATTCAAAATTAAAATAAAAACTAATCTCCCTGGCAACGGCGCCAAAAATTGATGTGTCTCTCGCAATCGAACGATATTGTGTAGGACAATTCTACATATAGAGGATGTCGAACCCACAGGGAGATGAGATTTATATTCAGTTTTCAATTTAGTTTTATTGGTTTACAAGTAACTTGGTTGGAACAATTGTTGGTTGTCACGATTTCGCAAACTAAAATTATAACACAATATTTAAATAACACGAAATAAACTAATTTAAATGATCAGAGAGAGAAAGTGTTAGGGCTTTGACTTCACTACAACCATCATATTATGGTTAATTGTACTAACTATGGGAATTTAACAATGATATTTTTCAAAAGAATTGAACTCAATAACATTCGTTCAATTCGGGTTTTAAAGAAAGATGTTTTACAAGATTAACTAACTATAACCTATCTGCGGTTAGTGTGGACTATCCAACTATCTACTCTACCTACTTTAACTACTTTGCGAATGAACCACCTTTCCTAAGCATAGATTATGAAAACGTTCTTTTGTAAAAAACATTAACGTACCATTATATGACCTCTATTCTTGTTGTCGGCAGGGCTCCCCCAGATACCACACAACAAGATAGGTTGGGAACAGAGAACAAACTATTACATCTAAGATAAGGGAATAATAGTTTATAATCTATTAAAGCATGAAAACCACTTAAGTTGTCTCAAGTGCTCATAGTCATACAATCAAGAAAAAAAATCATATATTAAAACAATCCTAGAGTTAAAAAAATCAACCATAACAATAGGTTGGGTTACATCAATACCTTAAAAAAAGGTTTAGCTACTCATAAGGAGACTAGATAGCATATGTGTTGAGTTCATCTCCATCGTCACGGATTGCACTTCTCTTCTCATGATTTTCACTTTTAAGGTTGTAGAAACCCTAAAAGCCACCATACCTTCAGCGTTTTGAATAACACCGTCAAAAGCGATTGAAAGTTTGGACCCCTTCTATCAAGGCTTGCTCATTTTTTTATAAAAGAAAATAATATTTGGTGGGCTTTTAGGTCTTCTGGCGTAACTGGGATGAGATACGGCTGGTAAAGAGAGTAATCTAGCAGCTTTTAATCTGACATGTCATGGAAGGCTCGAGCTTCAGGAATGGATGCTTGAGCTTTAGGGTTCATGCTCGAGCATAAGGAAAAACGCTCGAGCTTCTCTAGATAGATGCTTGAGCTTCAATAAATGGCACATTGACACTTCGCCAATTTTCTTCAACTAATTTCCAAAGCGTCTTTTTCTTCAACACTTAGAATATTTTTGGGAAACTCCTTTAACATTGCTCAATCTAAGCTTCATCGACACGAGCATTAGGTACTAGGCTCGAGTATCTAGGGCTTAATGCTCGAGCATTAGTGGATGATGCTTGATCCTTTGTGGATGGTGCTCGATCTTGGAGGTGAGGCACGAGACCTGGGAGCATAGCTTTTTTATTAATTCAACGCTTTTTATTTCCGACGCTTCATGCTCAAGCTTCAGGGTCAAGGCTCGAGCACCCTTGGTTAAGGCTCTAGCACCCTTGGTTAAGGCTCAAGCACCCTAAAGTAAAGCTCGAGCATCAAGGTATGAGGCTCGAGCATATGGGCCTTGTTGACTTTTCTTCTCTTCTTTGTTGTGATGCTCGAGCCTCAACACTTGGGCTCGAGCTCAAGGCTTGAATTGCCTCAAACTTCACCAATTCAGCTCTCAGCTTACTCTGAATGACCGACAACGACTCTGTAAGCTTTGATATCATCATAAAGTCCCAGTTTTAACCATCTATCTGGGAAAGTACCTACAAACATACATTAAACATAAATTAGTCTAATTATGGATAGAAGTATCACTTTAGGTCCTAACATATACGTACTTAGGGGCTCGAATATGCATATATTCAGCGCTTATCAGGGGGTGTTTCATGTTTATAATCTTAGTGCTTTACATGTTTTTAAGGTTTATATAACTTGTATGCATGTTTAAAGTTTAGATCTAGAAATGGGTATTATCTTTAATTGAATGATAATTTAATTTCATGGTTGTAACATGCTTAATTTAGAGTAAAAATGTGATATTCAAAGAGCCTATGACTTGTAGTTCATCATATATTATTTTTGAATTTTTGGATGACTTTTGAAATCTAGAGATTTTTAATTAATTAATTATTTTTTTTAATTATTATTTTTTTCCTAAATGGAGATTTTTAATTAATTAAGTTAATAAAAAATTAATTAAGTGTTTTAGTGGCTTAATTAGACTTTTGATCTGATATTTGAGTTATTCATGATATGTTGCTCATTATGTGTTAATTTCATATCATTTGGTGATATTTTGCAATCTAGATAAATTAATTAATTTTTATCTAATTAGCTTCCATTTAATGAAATTATGATTTATTTGCACATTTGATGCTTTTAAGGCCTATTATGTTACATGCCATGGTAGTTGAGGACCTAGGGCATGTCTTGTGTGTTTCCACAATTTGATTGTGTATGATATTTGGTTAAGTGCATTTAGTATATGTGTATATACTTGTGGTGCACAATTTGTTAATTTTGGAAGGCTTGTAGGGATGTAAGTTTATGTGATAGCTAGGATTTGGCTCTAGTACGAGAACACAGTCTCTCTTAGTCACAAGTGCGCACTAGGTAGCTCCTTAAAGGTCGGAATTACCCAGAGTAGCTTTCTCGGTCTTGTGACCGCATGTCTTAGTCCTTCCGCTTGTTTGATTTCGCATTTTAAATTCCAAGTTGTTTACTTTGTGAATTTATATTCTGTTATTTGGTATTTGATGTTTCAATATTGTTTAATTGATTTTATATTGTGGTTTATAATGTGGATGTTCTCATGTAGCTTAGGATGATCCCTTAGTCTCACCTTAGACATAGACATTAAGTGGCATGAACCACATAGATTGATTTATATCAACTTATAAAGGTTTGCAAAATTTTAGGTTATACGCATGTTCATTTCCTACGAGTAACTTGTTTACTCACCCTTATTGTTGGGACATTTTTCAGGTAATGAACCATGCTTTTGGCAACATCCTTGAACTTGCTTGTGGCTTGATGAGTTGGCGTACTCCTTTACTTGCACTTACTAGTATGATTTCTGCCTCATCTTTGGTCAATTATGTCAAAACTTGTAGTTTCTATTTGAAATATGTAATAAGTACTAAAATGCACCATTTGAGACCTATTTGACATGTATGTGATGAGGCCAAGGGCCAATGACCTTATATTTTACTTTTATACTATTTGACATTTTGTTGAAAAATGAGAAAAATTGGAAAATGTAAAACTTTAACATGTCAATTTCAGTTTGAATGGTGAAAATTGTGTTTTATCACTTTTCTTAGTGCTCTTTTATTATATGTGACGTGTGGCCAAGGGGTAAATGGTTATTTGAATGCATCTATGATAATTGACTTCAAAATTTGCTTAAAAATGCCATTTTTCATGATTTTGGGGTTTGAACATGTCATATTTTGCATATGGTGTATTTTGAGATCACGGACCATTGGGACGCATTTTATTATGTATATTACGTTTGTGACAATGTTTACTTTGCACAAAATATCATGGTTGCATGTTATGGTGGATGGTAGGCTTCAAAATTTTTATTGTAAGGCATTTTTGAGGTTTAATAGGTCGGATTTTGCATTGGGCATATTTGGGGGTCATAGACCATTCCCGCATATTTTAAAATACTTATTACGCTTGTATGCACAATCGTTTTCGTCCACAACTTCATATTTGGTCATTTAAACATTTGAAGCAAACTTACATTTTTGGAATTTTTGTCAAAACTGATCTTAAGGGCATTTTGGGGATTTCACTTCAAAAATAAAATTTTCTTTCCACATGGTCAGCTTAAAAAAATTATTTTAAGGGGGATTTCTTCTTCATGTTTTTTTAAAAAATGTTGTTTAGTGCCTCAAAACGGCACACGTTTCTCAGCATTTTCTGCCCAGGTACTGTTCACTACTGTCAAAACACTATTCACGCTAACAACGACGTCAAAACATTGTTTTAACTTTTCTCTTCCATCCGGACTCCGAATCAAGTTATTCTTGAGTGTATCTTTATTAAATTTTCATTTCTATCCAATGGTGTGCTCGGTAGCACCCATGACTTAATGAAAATTACCATTTTGCCCCTAGGGCTAAAGTTACCCGTTTTAAAAAACATTTGCTTCCGCATTTTGTTTTCTTTTAAGTTCCGTGACTTCATGGGAAGTCATGTTTGTGTCTCAGGGATAATGTACGTCTCTCAAGACTTTGTTTTTCATGTGAAATGACCATTTTGCCTTTGGGGGCATAGTTGGTCTACTTTCACCCTTTCGCTTCAGCATTTATTTTCTTTTGTTTCCGTGGCTTCATGGAAAGTCACTATAGTGTCTTAGGGATACTGAACATCCCTATAGACTTTGTTTTTGTTTCCACTTCCGCATTCTGGATTCGTTATCGGGTCAACTTACGGGCCACGTTGACATATCCGGGTTTGTGAAAATTCAGAATGTCACAAAAGGAGCCTTTTCCCAAAGGGGGAGAGCCGGCTCCAAACTTGGGAGGTCTGAAATTTGCTACCCCAAATGCATTCCTAAGTTGTACCTTCAATCCTCTCAACCCCAACATATATGAATGGTAAAATAAAAAATTTAACAAGCTGATTCAAGGAATTCTACAACATGGCGACAGAAAGAACTTTGATCACACCATACATTCTTCATCATTGTCCGGCTACAACGTACATAAACAAAATGAGTTTAAATTACATCTTTGAAAGCTATAAACCCCAAAAGAAGATAAAAATCCTAATGAGACCCTAAAAGATGGTGCCAAGGTCTCAAATCCAATTCTACCCATGTAATAGATACAAAATGGCTCATAGTACTATTTACAAGAAAAGGGAGTAATATATGCATCAAGCACAAAAGAAGTCTAAGTCCCTTTCAACCCGACTAAGCTTTGGTGGATTATCGTTTGCCACTTCCTTTCCGTGTCCTGAAAAATGTAAAGGAGTGAGCACAAGGCCCAATAGAGATTGCCTAAATGGCATCTCCCAAAATTAAGTAGACGAAATGCATGGCTAGACACATCAATGAATAGAGGAGAAGAATAAGGATCATGTCAGGATTACACATCATCAATAATTAATAGGTTATCCACTATTAACCATTTAAAATGATGTGATGCATAAAATGGCTTACGCAATGCATAACACACACATACACACTCACATACCCACAAACACCAAAAATATACTAACTAGCCGGACTTTGGTACCTCCGCCGTCCTCAGGGAGAATTTACTAGTCGTCCCTGGCAAAGGGTGACTCCTGATGAGCGCTGAAAAGTGCGTATTTAAACCCCTTAAGGTTACGCATTCTAGTACCCTTATCTATCTTACTTTACCATCTTAGATTGATTTCGTGTTATATTTTCATTTTCAGGCACTTATCCCGAAAATAAGCTAACTGAGCCAAATAAGAGCAGAAATGAAGCAATTTTGGGATGAATCAAAGAAAGGAGCCAAGTGGAAGCAAAAGGAAGAAAAAGGTGGAAATTAACATCTTCGATCGATCTCAGTTCAAGGTTCGATCGATCTAACATGATCGATCTCAGCATTTCAAGATAGATTAAAGCCATGATGACATTTTCAGAGATCTCAAAAGTTCGATCAATCTAACATCATTCTTCGATCGATCGAACTACCTTGTCCTTATCCAAATGATTGAACTTATCTAGTTGTACCACCCTATTAACCACTTTTGTCCTTTTCCCAAAAATATCTTCAAAATATCTCAGATTTGTTTTTATCCAAAAAGCGCCGCCATTTAGGATCGATCCAGCCTAAGTTCGATTGATCTAAGCCATGTTCGATTGATCCAAGTCCAAGGTTCGATCGATCGAACTTCCTCCAGTGCGAAAAAGTTAAATTTCCAGCTCACACAAAGTTGTCCTTTATCCAATCATTGGGGAATATTTACTGTACGACCCCAGCTTATTTTGGGTGTCATTTGACCTACCTATATAAGGATAAGGATTACTTTTTACATCATATCACATCATATCATATCATACCTTGTAGAACTCTTGGAGAGGAAGTTTAGAGGAGGAGGAGGCTAAAGACACCATTAGAGACTCTTCATCAACCAAGGAGCAAATCTCTACCATGGAGCTAGCCCTTGAGGGTTAGAGAAGCACTACCATGAGTGGCTAGATATCCTCTTGGGGCTAGAGTTAGCCCCAAGCATGCTTTCTACATCTTGATTTTGTGTATTATTGAGGGATTAGTGTTGTAATACATGTTTTGGCTTTTATATATATATATATATATATATCTTGGTTATTCAATGATTTATGTGGTTTAATGCTTCTAATTGATCATTTCATTCTATCCATATGTCTATGTATGCTAGAATAGATGTTCATGTGTTCGTCTATATTTCTTGTGTTATTGATGCATGTCTATGTGTATTAATGCCATAGATCTAGAGATTGTCAAAACATTATGCTTAATGGAATGCTCTTGTAATTTTCTTGATGGTTCATGCTCATTTCTTAATGGATTGTGTCTCTCCCTTAGCTTAATTAGTTTAATTTCATGTCATTAGCTTAATTGTAATGTAGTGGTAGCATAGTTGTTAGATGGGAGGACAATCCATGCTTATTGTTTGATGATCCATACTTTTGAATGCAAGTAGCATATGTCTCTAACCTTGTGGTGTATTTGGCTTGTGAGCTTAATGAAATGATTAATGACTTACTAGATATATTATGATTTTCACATGCTATTTAGACAATATATATTTAATTGTTAGATATATTGTGCTTTTCACATGTTACTTAGACAATATATACTTAATTGGTCACCCATGCTAATTGAATCAACCAAACACACACACACATCAATATTACAACACACATTTCCCTCATTAGTCACTTGTTAAGGGTGTAGAAAAGTATTGTTTAGTGGTGATCTCTAAACTCTAAGATCTCTTTCTTACTTACTCTTTATTGCATTCAATTATTTAATTTAATTTGCTCTCCAGTTTAATCAACCAACCAACTATTTGTTTGCTCACTCGACCTACTAACCCTAATAGTGATTCCACAACCAAATTCGACTCCAATCCCTTGGGACGATCCCCACTCACCCTAACTATATTTTTAGTGAAGGTTGTAATGGCTTTTATAAATGTACAACTTGCCCTCACCTTAATGCACGCTTCTTAAGCTTATGGTAGGACGACAACCAACTCCCAACTACCATTTGGGGCCTGAGGTCACTAAATTTCTCACGGGCACCTCCTGTGTCCCTAATAATCAGTTATTAACACCGGCAAAGGGGTACCTCCCCAACTACCAGGTTTAGGGAAAATATTTCGCCAAAACTTCTTCAAAATTCAACATACGCATCCCACACTTTCCTCATAACATACCCAAGTCCAATGACAATGCAATGCCTACCATGACATGCTCACAATGTGAAACATACTTCATTAACCATCCTTAATCATTCATAGTTACCACTTTAACATCACAAGAACTTGACATTTTAAACATCATGCATGGCATTTGGCAACAAAGCAACTTCTCTAACATGTCAACATATGATCATGAAGGCAATAATAACATGAATTGGTAATAAACATTCTCATAGATAT
Organism: Cornus florida; assembly: GCF_030987335.1. NCBI lineage: Eukaryota > Viridiplantae > Streptophyta > Magnoliopsida > Cornales > Cornaceae > Cornus > Cornus florida. The sequence goes on from NW_026775577.1 coordinate 73,878,760, forward strand.
TTATATCACATAATCCACCGAATTGATCAAAATTTTGCTTATAAGCTTATAATTAAGCACACAACAACAAAAATTTATCATACATCATCAATTTAATGAAACCCTAGCATGTTACTACAAAATTGACATCAAATTGGCATGTAAAAATTGGGGAAAAACATGAATTCAACTATAAAATTTATGGATTTTGCAAGTTATACAACTCTAATTTGTTTTGAAGCAAAAACCCCAATTCAAACCCTAGATTTTGAAATTCCAAGGTTGGCCAAATGGGACTTGGCTTCAATCAAATTGAAGGTCTCGACGCGCTTATCGACTTTGCCTTCAGTGGCAAAGTCTAATTCCCAAAGATAAAAGTTAGATCAAAGCAAGAATGTGTGGGAAAAGAAAAAGAAAAATGAAAATGTGAGGGAGGGAGAGAAAACGTGATAGCAGAGAGAGAGAAGATGAGGTCTGATAATGGCCTCATGGCCACTACAAAACTAGTGCCCCTGTGGGGCCACTGTGATCAAAATATCATTTAACTTTAATTTCTATGTTGTATATACACTAAACTAACCTCAACACATGTACAAGTATAACACCATATAAAATGCATCAAATAATAATGTGTGTGTAATGACCCGGTCATTTTCCTTCTTTTCCTTTCTCTTAGATTTTCGCGGATATTTTTTTTTTCCGTTGATCTTTTCCATTTTGAGTTTGGTTTCTCACCACTAAATGTCATCTTGAGTGCTCGGGGATGGTTTCCAAGACTCTTTTCCTTAGATTGACGATTTCCTTTGAGGACCGAGTCATTTTCACATTTTCACTTTTGTGGCACTATTTACTTTTCATCTTTTTCTCAGTTGTCACTTTGTTAGCATAACCACACTTTTCGTGTTCTAATTTGATTCCGATTCTGCATGCATCCATGATATTTAAATTCCATGCTATGTGTATTTTCACTTATGTAGAAAAACATACTAAGTGTTTACTTTTCTTGTAAAGGGTATAGACGCATAACCTTTTAGTAATATTTTAAACTTTTGGGGTTTTTGTGTAATTAATGTAAAGTAATTATTTTTCGTCTTAGGGACCATTTTGTAATTTAATTTGGAAGATATTTTCAAAAAGGACCTTTTTGCAAATTTTGAAAAATGTGACAATTGTCACACTCTCATTGGTTCACTTGTTGACATTTGTGTGGAAACACTTTGAGGCCTTGGATGAGGACATGTGGAGGGTAGAGATTTAATCAATTGTTGACCTAGAATAGGTGCACTTGTTGGCTTGGATGGTTGACAACTGTAGGCTTAGGATTAAGCCTACAATGGATGCTTGGATGAGTGACAAGTATATGCTCCAAATTAAGTCTTGCAATTACTTTTTGGGCCACTTTGGGGTTATGGTTTTAGAGAAGGGTTTTTGTGCAATTGACCATAGATGTGTGTGTTGACCATGGTTTAGGATTACCTAGTGAGTGGAGGATTTCTAATTCATCCACTCACACTTTTTCACATTATGTCATTAGCTTCCTCACCACAAACCCTAGCCTCCATGGATGGAGCTTAAAGCCTTAAGCTTTGACCTTGATTTTTGGGAGCCTTCTATTGATTTCCAAGCTTAACCTTGGGAATACTTTTTGTTCCCCTCATCATTCTCTTCATAACCCTTGAAGGGTTTGCCATCTTGTGTTGATTTGCCTTGGATTCTATAGAGACACTTCTCTAGTGAGGTAGGGGGTGTTATAATTTATTTTCCAAGTTGTTTTACTTGCTCTTGTATGAAATATAAGTTGTATGCATCCCTTTTGTTAAATTAAGAAATTAGAGATTTATTGTAGTTTGCATATAACTCATTTTAGACTTGGTAAATGGCATGGCCATGAGTTAATCTTTGTTATATATTAAATTGGAAAGATTTAAATGAGTTTTCAAATCTAGAGATTTAATGAATTTAATTTGATTTAAATTCTAGTTAATTGTGTTTTGCTTGTATTCCATTTTAGACTTGATATATGGTATGACTATGACTTAGTGTTTACTATATATTAATTTGGGGTTATTTGAATAACTTTTGAAATCTAGAGATTTAATTGATTTAAATTAATTAAATTCTACATGATGGTATCTTGCTCACTTTACACTTTTGATTTGATATATGTAATGACCATGATATGTTGTTTAATATATATTAATTTGAGGCTAATTGGAATTGATTTTAAATCTAGAGAATTTAATTATTTTATTTAATGAAACTCTATCTAATTGTTCCATGGATTTAGTTATGTTGTAGAAGTTGATTTTGTGTAGAAATCATGGATTTGGACTTGTTGTATATTCACTTGGTTGTGTTTTGAGCATTGGATAACATTGTTGTTATATTTATATTCATGAGAACGTGTTTTCTTCATGGAATATATTGTTGCCTTGTGTAATGAATTGCACACCTTGTATTTAACATTATATATGCCATCTTAGAATTTAAACTCTAAGGCATGGATTGTGTGGTTTCAACCTACTTGTGCATGTAAGGTGGTTTCGTGCATTATATAAATTATGTATAAGTTACGAAATTATTTGGTTTATTTTGGAGTCTTGGGACATTGTTACAAGTGATATGGCTATTGTTTGGCTTTAGTAGAGGAGGTATGAGTTCTCTCCAATTGAGATAGTGCGTACTAGGGTGGTCTTCCCAGTGGGTTAATTCCCGGAATAACCAATTTGATCTTGGTTTAGTCCGAGACGTGATGTCCAAGTTTTCCACTATTTGATTTTGCATTCAATTCTAAGTTGACAATCATGTTTAATTGTGACTTGTGGTTTTGGCTATTGGTGAATTGATGTTGTTAAGTACCTCCATGCCAAATTGTTATATTTAGTTATTTTTCGCACTTTTAGATTTCGAGTCGTTAACTTTGAGAATCTATGTCTTGATGCGTTGTGTTAGAAATTCTAATTATGCTAAATTGTTATATTTAGTTGTTTTTCGCACTTTTAGATTTCGAGTCGTTAACTTTGAGAATCTATGTCTTCATGCATTGTGTTAGAAATTCTAATTATGATAAATTGTTATATTTCGTTGTTTTCGTGTTTTAGATTTCAAGTTGATAACCTTGAGAATCTATATCTTGTTGCTTTGTATAGCATATCCTTATGTTGTTTGGAATTGCATGAAGGGTGTAATTTATGCTAGAAATAAGCTAAGGTAGCTTAGGATGCTCCCTGATTCTCACATTCGATATAGACGTTATGTGGTAAGATCCTTTTGAACTGTTTCATGTTAGTCTAAAAATTTCTAAAGAAATCGAGTTTATGCATGCTCATTCTCTATGAGTAAACTTGTTTACTCACCCTAAAGTTATTGGGGGGCTATTTCAGGTACGAAGACTTGGTGTGTGATGTTCATCATTGCTTGGATGATAGTTGACTTGAAGGCTTTAATTTTTGTAAAGGTTGGCTTGAAATGCCACTTGTAGCCTCAGTTATCAAAATGTGTATATTTGATTCCATTTATGAAGTGTGTACATGAGTACACTCTTTATAATGTATTTGACATGTATGAGATGAGGCCGGAGGCCAATGACATGTATTTGGTATCCTATGTAATTTATGACTTCATGAAATATTATGAAATTATTGAAAAAAGGTTAAGTTATTGTCTCCCTATATTTGCATCGGGTGTGGGAATCCCATTTTGATTCTTCCATAGGATCTCATTAGTCATGTATGAAGTGTGGCCAAGGGCCAAACGGTCATTTGAAACCATTTTATAGTTTTGGAATTCAAAATTTCCATTTCAAGTTCATTTTCGCCTTTTTGGACGTTGGGGGGTAGGATTTTTACTCGGCCATTTTCGGGAGCCGCAGACTATTCCCACACGCTCAAAATCACCATTTACGTTTGCGTGCATGATCGTTTTCATGAAAAACCCTTTCGTTTGTGTTTTGAGCCTCTAATGGACTCATTTCACCCATTTGTTGAAAAAATCTGACCTCAAGGGTATTTTGGTGATTTTCTTTGGGAAATAAATTATGTTCTTGACTCTGTTACATAGAAAATGTGATTTTAGGGGGATTTTCTTTTTTGTGTTTTTCCAAAAAATGTCATCTTGACCTTATAAACCGCGCTCCAAGTTCAATTTGCTACTAAAAACACTGTTTCTGCATTTTTTAAGGTTCCAGCCCACGCCACAGCCGCATTTGGCAGGCCCCCGCAACTTTTGGGTGGGCGCCCACGGGTTTTTGCCACAATTGGCATGCCCCCACAGCTTTTGCGTGGATGCCAGCGAGTACTGTTCCTACTCCAGACACCTTTCTTCAACGGGCTATATCTCACTCGTTTGAACTCCGAATTGGTCCGTTCTTGAGTCTAAACTGACCACGTCGAAATAATATTTCCAATGGTACCAATCAGAGCTTCAAATTTAATTTGTAACTCAATTTATTCATGTTTTAGTAATGTAATGTCAGAATTTGGTTCTAACCGAGATAGGGTTTTCCTTCCTTTGACTTTGGGACTTGATATCTTTTCCGTCCGGACTCCGAATCAGGTGATTCATGAGTCTAGCTTCATTAATTTTTTGTTTTCTTTCTAATGGTATAAATTTTAGTTTCAGATTCTTCTCATAACTTGAGATATCCTTGTTTTAGTGAGAGGGTGCCAATTTTGGTTCGAATCGAGATAGGGTTCATTTGGGATTTCACTTCCTTTGGCCTTGGTACTTCATGTGAAGTCACCAAAGGATGTTTTTGGATGTTTTTGATCTCATTTGACTTGTTGGAAGTCAAATTCCTTCCTCTTAGGTTAAAATAACCATTGTACCCTTGGTCCTTTGATGAGCGCTAAAAGTGCGCATTTAAAACCCTTAAGCTTAGGTATTCTAGAACCTTTATCTATCTTATTTTACCATTTTATATTGATTTCGTGTTATTTTCATTTTCAGGTACTTATCCCCAAAACAAGCAAACTCAGCCAAATAAGAGCATAATTGAAGTAATTCTGGGATGAATCAAAGAAAGGAGCAAAGTAGAGCAAAAAGGAAGCAAATGGTTGCATTTCAGCAACTTCGATCGATCTCAAGAAAAGTTCGATCGATCCAACTTTCATCAATCTCAGCACTTCAAGATGGATCTGAGCCATGTTTGTTCCTATTTAAAAATCTCAAAGTTCGATCGATTCAACCTTATTCTCTGATCGATCGAACCATCTTGTCCTTATCCAAATGATTGATCTTATCCAGTTGTACCACCCTACCAACCACTTTTGTCCTTTTCCCAAAAATATCTTCAAAATATATCAGATTAGTTTTTATCCAAAAAGGCGCCGCCATTGAGGATCGATCCAACTTAAGTTCGATAGATCTCAGCCATATTCGATCGATCGTACCTCAAGTTCGATCGATCGAACCTCCCAAATCCCGAGAAAAATCCAAATTTTGGCTCATTAAAAGTTGTCTCATATCCAATCATTAGAGGATTATTTATGTACGAGCCCAGCTCATTTGGGGTGATTTTTAACCTACCTATATAAGGAATATGAGCCACTTTTTGAGGGAGCCTTTTGATCTACTTTGATACACATACTTAGTAAGGAAGAAAAGGAGAGGAGGAGGCTAGAGACACCATTGGAGACTCTTCATCAACCAAGGAGCTGATTTCTTCCATGGAGCTTGCCCTTGAGGGTTGGAGGACATCATTCATGAGTGGCTAGACATCCTCTTGGGGCTAGAGTTAGCCCTAAGCATGCTTTCTACTTCTTGATTTATGTATTTTTTAGGGGATTTGTATTGTGATTCATGACTTGACACTTTTATATATATAGATCTTGTTTATTCAAAGATTTATGTGGTTTAATGCTTCCAATTGATCATTTCATTCTATCCATATGTCTATGTATGCTAGAATAGATGTTCATATGTTTGTTTATATTTCTTGTGTTATTGATGCATGTCTATGTGTATTGATGCTATAGATCTAGAGATTGTCAAGACATAGTGCTTAATGTCATGTTCTTTTGGTTTATTTGATGGTTCATACTCATTTCTTGATAGATTGTACCTCTCCCTTAGTTTAATTAGCTTAATTTCATACCATTAGCTTAGTTGTAGTGTAGTTGTTAAATGGGAGGACAATCCATGCTTGTTGTTGATGTTCCATACTTATGAAAAGCAAGTAACATATATCTCTAACCTTGTGATGTGTTTGGATTGTGAGCTTAAAGAAAGGATTAATGGCTTAATTTGATATGTTGTGCTATCCACCTTGTTGTTTAGACAATATATGCTTAATTTGTCATCCATGCTTGCTAGAACAACCACACACACACACTTTGTTGCAATACATGTTTTTCCCTCATTAATCATCCATTAAAGGTGTAGAAAAGTTATGCTTAGTGGTGATCTCTAAACCCCAAGATCTCTCTCTCTTTTATTCTCTTTATTGTATTATTGTTTACTTAGTTTAATTTGCATCTAGTTTAATTCAACCAACCAACCACTATTTTGATCACTTGACTTACTAACCCTAATTTTGATTCCTCAACCTAGTGACCCTCAGTCCCTTGGGACGATCCCTACTCACCCTAGCTATATTTTTAGTGAAAGGTAATAGTGGCAATTTCTAAATGTAAAACTTGGCCACATTGCATAAAATTTTTGGGTTTGATGACGATCAACACACCAAGTTTTTCGCGCCATTGCCAGGGATTGATTGATTGGGAACGTCATATTTGTGGAATCAATTAGGAATTAGTACTCTTTTGATCGTGTCGTTACTTTGTTTTCAATTTTTGTTACTTATTATGTTTATTCTTGTTTGACAAGGAGCATTAGGCTAAGAAGGTGAGCATAGGAACATCCAAGCAAAAGAGATAAGGAAGCAAAGGAAAAATGCTAAAAATCTAAAAAAAATTGCTAAGCTAAAAGCTAAAAATTTGGAGTTGAAGTGCTAAAGCACCTTTGTGAGCTTTTTCTTACTCAAACCCTTAGTTAAATCGTTGTCCCGCATGGAGGCCTGTATTTCAATTCTTAGATAAATCGTGAGCCCGCGTGGAGGCAATTTACTTTTCTTGCATATTATTGTTAAAGCATGGGAGTATGAGAATATTGTCTGTGGAAGAAGTTTTTTGATTGTTGATTTGTTGTGAAGGTGAAGTGTTTGTGTCATTTCTTTTTGTGTTGCATTGTGCATGCATGATTGTAGATCATTGAGACCCACTCTTGTCCCTTTAAATTTTCATCTTGAATCCATTGTTCGAAACCCTAGAGGAAGAGGTAGTTCTAGTCAATCTATTTCATCAATGGAAGGACACAATGAGGACCATGTGGAAGACCTTGGTCACATAGACCAATAAGGCATCCTCTACCCCAATGTGCATCATGATAACATGCAAGTACCGTTAGGCATGCCAAGGCTATATGTTCATCCACCACAACAATAAGGCCAAGTTCCATTGGGAATGCCAAGGCCAATCTATGCTCCACCACCTCCCATCATCAAGGCAATCAAGGTGCCCATGTTGTACCTCCAATTGCTAATCCTCCCCTTGCTTTAAGAGATCACTATGTGCCTAATGAATATAATGCACCCACATGCATTCAATTGCCACCATTTAGAGCACACCACTATGAAATCAAGCCACAAACCATTCAAATGCTTCCTAATTATCATGGACTTCCAAGTGAAGAATCTTACAAGCATTTGGATGAGTTTCTTGAAGTATGTTCCACCGTAAAATACACGAACATGCCGGAAGAGGTCTTAAGACTTAAACTTTTTCCATTCACCCTTAAGGACAAGGCAAAATATTGGTTTAACAATCTTAGGCCTTTTTCAATAACTTCTTGGGCGGAAATGCAACAAGAGTTCTTAAAGAAGTACTATCTGGTTTCTAAGACCAATGCCTTGAGAACCTCAATTCGAGAATTTTCACATAGGGATGGAGAAACATTTCATGAGACATATGAACGCTGTAATGAATTACTTAGGAAGTGTCCACATCATGACATGCCCAAATGGCAATTAGTTCAATATTTCTTTGAGAGCTTATCGGACAATTACAAAGGCATGGTTGATGCTTCCATGGGTGGCTCTTATATTGATAGGCATGAGGATGACGTGTGGCGTCTTTATGAGAGCATGAGTGAAAATTCTTTGCATCATACTTTATCTTCGAAGAATGGTAGAAATTCTAGTGGTAGGAAGAGTGTTGGCTTACATCAAGTTGACCACTCAAATGAAATTGCTGCCGAAATGAAATCATTATCTCAAAGGTTTGATCAATTTTTGATCAACCAAAACTCGGCGAATCAAGTATCTTCCTTCCCTAACCATTCTCATCATACATCTAATGAGACATATATGACTTGTTCAAGTGTTTTACATTATACTTCCAATTTTCCCCATCGACATGTGCAAAATGAGTATCATGAACAAGCAAATACTATTTTTGCTAATCAAGGGAACAATCCTTATGGCAATCATTACAATCCTAGTTGGACGAATCACCCGAATTTCTCTTGGAAAAGCCAAGGGGAGGGCTCAAACCCTTCCCAAGGTGGTTTTCAAGGAAAGTACATTCCACCTCCAATGTAAAGCTAAGGTTCCCAAGGTTTTAGATCATTATATCAATCACAAGGAAACCAATTTTCAAATTCTCATTTTCCCAATTAACCATCATATTCCCAAGGAAATGTTTGAAGTTCCACTTTTGAAGAGAGTTTTGACCGCTTTGGGCGCTTTAGAAGCATATACACAATTACTTCATTCTCACTCTCAATCCATTGCAAAGCTAGAAATCTAAGTAGGGCAAATAGCTAGCACTTTAAATGCAAGAGAGAAAGGAAAAATGCCTTTGAATGCCGCACAAAAGCAACAATGTGTTGTGGAGGCTCATTCCTTATCGGAAGGTCACATAATAGAGCATGTCAATACGGTGACTACCTTAAGAAGTGGAAAGGTTGTGGACAACCAAGTGGGTGTGTCCAACGAAGAGAGTGAACAGGTGCAACCACAAGTTGACACCCGTCCCGTTTCATATCATATTCCTCCTTCATTGCATGTGCATGACCATATAAATGAGAATGTGTTGAAAAGTGATTTAAAAAGAGATTTTGAAAAGAAAGATTTGCAAAATGATTTGAAAACTTCTTAAGTTGAAGAGACTTTAAAGAAAAATTCTGAAAAGGTTTTTGAACCAAAAGCTCCATTTCTGGATACCTTAAAAGGATACATTTCAAATGACAAAGAAAAGGACAAAGTAAATGAAATCATGGACGTGTTTAGGTAAGTGAAAGTTAATCTTCCACTTTTGGATGCAATCAAGCAAATTCTGGCTTATGCCAAATTCTTGAAAGACTTGTGCACCCAAAAGAGGAAGAACAAAAGCCAAGCACCTCGAAAAGTTGTCTTAACCAAGTAAGTAAGCTCAATTTTGTAGCATAACACTCTTCCAAAGTTTAAGGACCCCGGTTCACCTACCACTTCATGCATCATTGGTGATCATATCATTAATCGGGCTCTTCTTGACCTAGGAGCAAGTGTTAATCTTCTTCCATACTTGGTATATGTTAAATTAGGCTTAGGAGACTTAAAACCGACGTCGGTAGTTTTACAACTTGCCGACCAATTAATCAAAAAGCCTAGGGGTATCATTGAGGACATCTTGATTAAAATTGATAAATTCGTCTTTCCCGTTAATTTCGTTGTCATTGACACGAAACCGGTCCCAAATCCTAAGAGCCAAATTCTCGTTATCATTGGCCGTTCTTTCTTGGCAACCGCGAATGCCAACATTAATTGTAGGATGTGGATAATGAAGATCTCATTTGGCCATATGAAGGTAAAGTTGAATATTCTTAATCCAATCCCCAATTCATTTGACAAGCATGAAGAGATTAATGTTGTAGAAAAATGTCATGACCTCAAAAGTGAAGGAATTAAGTTTTTGTGTGAGACTAAAGTTTTAAAAAGTCCATCTTTAACCTTGAAACCAAAGAAAGTTATTTCAAAATCTTGTTTTGAAAGGGCGTGGAAGCCCAAAGATTGTCTTGGCTAAGGACCGAAAATGTCTTTTGAGTTTAATCTAACAAGTTCCTTGAAGAACCATTTGTTGGGTGGAGTTCAAAACACTTATCACCCCATTAAGGAGGGGATGCACTACAAGATGTTTGATCCGGGCTAAAAGAGCCCAACGTCTTGCTAGAGACTTTAAAGACTAGCACAACATTTCGTAGGGTGTCAAAACCCTATTCCTCCCTCATTTCTATCTTTAATTTCAATTCTTGCGAAGTGTAGATGCTTGTTTTTGGTTCATATGCATTGCTTGGAACTGTGATTAGGACTGCATGCACTTTTATGTTGAAATTAAGCATTTTGCATAACTTCAATCGATCTCCAAAGAATATTCGATCGATCGAACTTTGACCTGCATCTAACACTTAGAAAATTTTTGACCTGCATTCCACCTGCATCCAAATCACCTCTCTATCCCATCGATCGAATTTGTTCTCAGATTGATTATAAGTCCTTAGATCAATCCAAACTTCAAGTTTGATCGATCTTGAGTTCCAACACTTAGAAAAATTTCTAAACCCAAAAACCTGCATATTTCAGCCCTGTCATATTGATTGAACATTTTGTTCAGATCGATCTCTATTCTTCATCTCACTATCTTTGACTTTGTTTTGACTTTTTAATTTTAAATTTCAAAAAAAAAAAAAAAAAAAAATATCTCAAAAATTTCAAAAATACTTTGAGGAGAGATCGATGTCAATTCGATCGATCGAACTGGCAAGGGAATGTTTTTAAAAAAAAAAATTTGAGGGTTTCTAGATCGATTCCTAAGATCGATCTAACCCTTTCAAAACCCTATCCCTCTCATCGCCGTTGCGCACTCACTCTTCTCCATCTCCGACGAGACCTCCGGCGAGCTTCATCTCATCCCGAATCTCTCTCTCCTCTTGGATCTTCATCTCATCTCATCCTTCGATTTGGGTAAGATCTGAATCTTATCTTATATTCCAAGCTTTGATTTGCTTCATACATGTTTTCCATGTTAGATCCATGATGTCTTAATGATGATTATTGCAATATCTGAAGATTTGAAGCTTTGTATATATGTATATATGTTTTTGTATTTTTCTTGATTTTAATTTTATTTTTGGGAGTATGGGCCTCATTAAGTGATTTGGATTGATGCTATGTTGTGTTGATAGGCCCACGACCTTGTTCATGAAGGCCCCGTGCCATCCACGTAACAGATCTGTGACTGCTCATGTTCTTCACATAGTTCGATCGATCAAACATATTTCTCAGATCGATCTAGTGAGATCGATTGAACTTAGTTTCTTAGTTTCTCAGATCGATCATGTGAGATCAATCTCATATTTTTTGTGATCGATTGAACTTCATAAATTGCATATACACATTCCATGCATCTTATCTTGTGTCCATGCAGTCTTATTCATGCCCAATGCCTATGATTTTCCACATTGTATGCATTTTACACTTCTACTGCTTAGCATGTTCACATCCTGTCACTTCCATAGATTCATGTCATTTATCTGTTTTGTCTATCTTACTTGACATACATGATTCTATTTTATGCTTTAATTCTTTATGTCGGCACTGACTTCCCTTGCAAGTTTTTCCTTTTATTTTATAGACCATGGCTAGGGTTAAGACTATAGCCTGCAAACACTATCACCGCAAGGGCAGGTCGAGTTTGGATGATGAGGCAGGTCCATCTCGTGCCCAGGAGCCTACTTCACCTCAGTCTCCAGTTGACAGATGCCTATAGTCTTCAGACGGAGTATCTCCTTCACACGGTGACGCTGAGGCTGAGCACATACCATCTCCATCACCACAGCCAACTCAGCTAGACCAGGAGTTAGACTAGCTATTGCGTAGATACTCACGCTTTTTAGTGGCGCACAAGTCGGTCTTCGACACAGACTTCTTTTCCCGATTGGTCCTTACCCGATCAGCTTATGATGATATATTACGGAGAGGCCTAGCAGCCATTCTTGCCCCTGTCACAGACCCGGTGTAACCGAGGCTAGTATGGATGTTTTTCCAGAACCTCCGGCCTGCCCCGCGTAACACGGCGGAGCTGAGGACCACCCTTGATGGTCACTTGATTTCTATTCCAGTGGACACATTGTCTAGATCTTGCCATTATCCACATCACTGCCCTCTAGAGCTACAGGACACATATCCTACTCTCTTCAGGCCATTATATGCTAACATGGCAGTTCTTCTCACAGGTCACTATGCCGATGGCGAGACTTTCGCCACCCGCACCTATCTTCCAGATGACCTGTGGTTTTTTGACTCTGTCTTGTACCATAACATCTTTATAGCCGGCCATAAGATACAGCGGAGAGGCAACTTTTTGACAGCTCTATACGCATTCTATTCAAGGCGTTAGCTATCTATCCTAGCGCTCATCTGGAGCGTGATGAGGAAGCTCTATGATGACTACATTAGCAAGGAGAAGCCCAAAAGGGCTAAGTATCTCCCATTTGGCCACCTCATCACCCAGATCCTACATGATTAACACTATCCCATTCAATCACGGGAGCGCCCTGAGAGAGGATCCTGTACTTTGCAGAAGAAGGACAGGGATAAGAGCTACAATGCTATTATCGCGAGATTATAGGACGACGCAGTAGAGGCAGTAGAGGAGCTAGAAGCTGAGGAGGCAGTAGCAGCAGTAGGCCCGGCAGCAGATGATATACCAGTCGATCCGGCTGCCGTACACATGGACATCGATTTGGAACAGCTTGCCGAGGACGCAGAGCAGCACTCTCCAGTTGGGTCACCCATTCATGCATAGGAGCAGACTCAGGATCATCATTCTCCTGATCCAGCACTTGAGGCTCCAGATCACATACCTAGCTTTGGAGAGCATCTTCAAACTCTGGAGGACATAGTGGTATCTATCCGCACAGAGACTATCACCCTCAAAGCTGACATTACATCCCTTCGCACGGATGTTATGACCGCATTTCGTGATCTATCCCAAGATATCCGCGGAGCATGCCCTACCCGTCCTGCCTCATCCACCTGAGATTCCCAGTCCTACTTCCTTATTATACTTGATATTTGTGATCCTTGCTACATTTTTGTCACTGTATACTATTTTTATAGCCAGTCTGTCGGCTTTGATTTTATGATGTACTATGCACTTTATCCTGCTTTATATATATGCTTTCTTTATGGATGTCATATTCTTATATTCTTATATCTGTCTGTTTGACTCCATCAGGTGCATCTCAGTGACTTCAGTGAGAGAGAGTGCTATATAATTTTCAGGACCACCCTTTTACCTCTCTCTAATTTTCAGTTGCTATCCTATTTACACTTGCATGACCACTGTGCACTGTTATTATCCCTTTTGTTATCTGATAAGTTTATTCGAGTGCCAAATTTCAGGACCACAGTTAATCCCAAGTTTGGGGGGGCTATGCCACCCACTTTGGATACTTCTGTCCCAGCCATTCTTTGCCTTAATTGCACCGGTATACTTTATCGTTTTATTCTCTTTGCACATTGAGGACACTATACCATTTAAGTTTGGGGGTAGTGGTGCTTTGCAGTGTTTGTTTTTAAAATTCAAAATTTTGAGCATGACTTGTGTATTTGAGAGATTTTCTATGATTGGTCCATGTTAGCTATGATTTTGATCTTTTGAGAACTATATTGCTTAAAATTTAAAAATTGCTTGACTTGAGAGTCCAATACTCCTTGTATGCCTTGTGAATTGCCATTTAGGAGTAAATTTTTCGAAAAATTGATATCTTGCTTACACTTGTGGTCCACATCATCTTGATTTTGTGATTGTTTTGAGATTCACTCTAGTATTCTACACTAGCACAGGTGCACACTAGCATTCATTTGTGGGGTACAAGCTTTGTTGATCATTGAATTGGTTATATCCCAATTGGACTAGTAGTGTATTGAAAGCTCTCATTCTTGATAAATGTAGATAACAACCCCTTTTTACTAAGTAGCCGGGATTCTAGCCTCATCAAGCTTTCTCGTGTCGAAAGGTGGAGGGCCTAAACTCTAGGTTAATAATTGAATGCTAAAAAAAAAAAAAAAAAAAAAGTTGTCTTGATTTGCAAAAGCAATAAAAAAAAAAAAAAGGGTGAGGACTTCTCCCAAAAGGTGAGAAGTGGGAAATAATTAGATGGAAGTTGTCTTGATTTGTAGCCTAGTTGATTTGAGCTTGTAAGTCCATAGGGGTGTTTGAATGCCTAATGCCCTAAAGCTATCTGGTTTGGGAGTCATTGACCTAATGCTTGACCTCATGAATCGCTAGAAAGCTTAATAGACCAACACATTACACTATGGTTCCATCTTTGATCCTATAAAAAAAAAATATTGAAAAGAATTAGCGCACCTAGAACAATAAAGTTTTAATAAAAGGTCCACTTTTTGTCTTGATGATCGGTACTAGATTTGTGTGCTAGTTTGAGGGTAAGGATGTGATCATTTCTTTAGTTGGCTAAGATAGTAACACACTTGATGCTGGTCCACTCAAAAAGCATTCTAGAGTTGCTTTAATTTTCATGATCATTTTCTTGATGTATGGAGGACCATACTTACTTGCTTGATATCAAGATTTTGGGAGATTGTTTATAAATGTTTGAAACATTGCATACTTGAGGTAGTTTTCTCCCAATGCTTGTTTATAATATTAGTGCCTCTTTTGAATGAATGAGCCTAATGTTTGTGGGTATCATTTCTAGAAACCCTTACGAGACTTCACTCGTCCACTAGGGGTAACCTAGGGGTTTAAAAGGCTTGTTGCATATGCTAAGTGCAATCGTGTTCCCTACGAAAGTGGCGTTATCCATTTATCGCTTTCTAGTTCATAGTTGTATAGTTGTTCATTTCATTCCTTTATTTTCTAGTTCATTGCTAGGCACTAGTAATATTTAAGTTTGGGGTTTATATGAGCGCTGAAAAGTGCGTATTTAAACCCCTTAAGCTTAGGTATTCTTGAACCATTATCTATCTTATTTTACCGTTTTGTATTGATTTCATGTTATTTCCATTTTCAGGTACTTATCCCCAAAACAAGCTAACTAAGCCACATAAGAGCATAATTGAAGCAATTCTGGGATGAATTAAAGAAAGGAGCAAAGTAGAACAAAAAGGAAGCAAATGGTGGAATTTCAGCAACTTCGATCAAGCTCAAGAAAAGTTCGATCGATCAAACTTTCATCAATCTCAGTACTTCAAGATGCATCTGAGCCATGTTTGCTCCTATTCAAAAATCTCAAAGTTCGATCGATCCAACCTCATTTTCTAATCAATTGAACCATCTTGTCCTTATCCAAATGATTGATCTTATCCAGTTGTACCACCCTACCAACCACTTTTGTCCTTTTCCCAAAAATATCTTCAAAATATCTCAGATTTGTTTTTATCTAAAAAGGTGCCCCCATTGAGGATTGATCCAACTTAAGTTCGATAGATCTCAGCCATGTTCGATCGATTGTACCTCAAGTTCGATCGATCGAACCTCCCAAATCCCGAGAAAAATCCAAATTCCAGCTCATTAAAAGTTGTCTTATATCCAATCATTAGAGGATTATTTGTGTATGAGCCCAGCTCATTTGGGGTGATTTTTGACCTACCTATATAAGGAATATGAGCCACTTTTCGAAGGAGCCTTTTGATATACTTTGATACACATACTTAACGAGGAAGAAAAGAAGAGGAGGAGGCAAGAGACACCATTGGAGACTCTTCGTCAACCAGGGAGCAGATTTCTTCCATGGAGCTTGCCCTTGAGGGTTGGAGGACATCATCCATGAGTGGCTAGACATCCTCTTTGGGCTAAAGTTAACCATAAGCATGCTTTCTACTTCTTGATTTATGTATTTTTGAGGGAATTTGTATTGTGATTCATGACTTGACACTTTTATATATATAGATCTTGTTTATTCAATGATTTATGTGGTTTAATGCTTCCAGTTGATCATTTCATTCTATCCATATGTCTATGTATGCTAGAATAGATGTTCATGTGTTTGTTTCTATTTCTTGTGTTATTGATGCATGTCTATGTGTATTGATGCTATAGATCTAGAGATTGTCAAGACATAGTGCTTAATATCATGTTCTTGTAGTTTATTTGATGGTTCATACTCATTTCTTGATGGATTGTACCTCTCCCTTAGTTTAATTAGCTTAATTTCATGCCATTAGCTTAGTTGTAATGTAGTTGTTAAATGGGAGGATAATTTATGCTTGTTGTTGATGTTCCACACTTATGAAAAACAAGTAACATATATCTCTAACCTTGTGATATGTTTGGATTGTGAGCTTAAAGAAAGGATTAATGGCTTAATTTGATATGTTATGCTATCCACCTTATTGTTTAGACAATATATGCTTAATTTGTCATCTATGCTTGTTAGAACAACAACACACACACACTTTGTTGCAATACATGTTTTTCCCTTCATTAATCATCCATTAAAGGTGTAGAAAAGCTATGCTTAGTGGTGATCTCTAAACCCCAAGATCTCTCTCTCTTTTATTCTCTCTATTGCATTATTGTTTACTTAGTTTAATTTGCATCTAGTTTAATTCAACCAACCAACCACTATTTTGATCACTCGACCTACTAACCCTAATTTTGATTCCTCAACCTAGTGTGATCCTCAATCCCTTAGGACGATCCCTACTTACCCTAGCTATATTTTTAGTGAAAGGTAGTAGTGGCAATTTCTAAATGTAAAACTTGGCCACATCGCATAAACTTTTTGGGTTAGACGACAATCCACACACTATCCTTCTTTTGGTAGGGTTTTGATACCCTTGTCTTCGTTTTGCTTTCATTGAGTCTCAAATTTCCTCGAAGGGCTATTCTTGTGTCCTAGGGATAACGTACATCTCTATGGACTTGTTTTCATTTTGCTTCCACATTCTGGATCCGCTTTGGGTTATCACAGGGCACACTGGGTTGAAAAATCCAGGGTTATCTCAGGTGGTATCAAAGCTCCTAGGTTTGAATACCTTGGATGATGGGTTTTGGGTGCATATCATGCTTATGTTGCCATGCTCTATGTGCTTATATGCTTCATGATAACATGTTTTGATTTGACAACATGTTTATGTTCTTATGTGCTATATATGGTATGATAACTGTATAGCTTGCTTGGATTCCATTGTAAAGAGCATGACATATGATGTATGCAAGATTAGATTTGTATATGCAAAATTGTGTTGCATATTCGGCATAACACGGACTGGTCATTGAGGCACAAGTTGAGGTTAATGGTGATTGAAGTCACAGTCTCATGGTAGTATAGGTTGTTGTTGACCTAGGATCAACTTTGAGGTAGGTGGTGAGACACCTTTTGTTTAGGCTCTCGTGAGGTGAGTCATTTGGCATTGCCGTAGTACTGGATTTGTTGGTTTTGGGCCATGATGAGGTTATGGACCTCTTAGGATCCTTGGTTGATTAGGATGATTCCTCTGGGATTGTAATTTTCGTGGGCGGGTATATTTGTGGGTAGGTGCATGGCATTGTCATATTACAGTACTGGCGAGCTACAAGTGCAGTTCGGATGGAATCAATGCTGGTTTTGTTTTGATAGGCATTTTCCTTTTGATTAATGACGATGATGGTTGTTTTGGGGATCAGTCGTGGTGATTGATTTGGTTGTTGTTAGTATGGCTATAGTTGCCCTTTTCTTTGAGGAGTCCTTGCGTGATAACACTTTTGGGATCAGGTTGATTGATTGATGTTTGGGTAGAGAGAACATTGCACTGTTAGTGTCACTTGTAGTGTCACCTTTAGATTCGGAGTTAGATTGTTAGAGTCTTACCATTGTGGTAAAGGCTAACGTTTGTTTTGAGACAGGTTATTGCCGCATTGGTTTTTGGAGTCAGTTTATGGATAGGACTGCTCTTTCCTTTTACCTAGACACTCTAGGACACAATGTCCATAGGGTCTATTGTTGCATCATTTTTATTTTCTGTAGTTTCATTTACTACCATGTTAGTAGTATGATTTATGATGTTGTGATGCATAAGTAGGTGGGAGTGTATCCACATTTGTTTCCTTGTTGTATGTCATTAGCATGACTTCTTTATATGCTTTGAGATGCCATGTTGTTACAGTGCTTTAGTGATATGATATTGTGCTTACGTGAAGACGTGCTGCATGTATCCTTGATTTTTATCTATGTGAGTAGATTTATTTATTTGGTAGTTGCATTCCTTGTCATATGCATGACTTCCATATTTGGTTCTCCCTTTTGTTCCCTTTTCATGTTTGTCATGTTGAAATTTGTGGGAGAATAGGGTTTCTTCTCTTTCTTGGTTCAAGTAAGGGACTTCACAAAGAGCGAGTCTCTTCTCTTCGTCGCCTTGTGCACGGTTTTGGGGTTGGTTGGTCTGTAAGGATCACCATTGTTGTCTTGAGTCCTTGGTGAGGATTTGGTTGATTTTGGTCAACTTACTTCCATGTAGGGAGTGAAGTCTTTGACCTTGTTGTCTTTTATTTCAGAGACTGAGTCATGGTGTTATCCTTCTTAGGACTAGTGGTTCTCTTTCTTTCGTGTCTTCCCTTGGGGAGTTTTGCCGTGGTTGTTGACGGAGTTGTGGTGCTCAGAGTGAGTGGATTGGTGTGAGATCTTTTTTAGGGACTTGTGTCCATATCATTGAGGATTTGTCTAATTCATGAGGTGAGCTCGATGCTCTTTTGAGAATGTCTTTTGGAGTCTTGTTTCAGTTTTTGTAATGACCCGGTCATTTTCCTCCCTTTCTTTTTCCTGAAATTTTACGGATAAATTTTTTCCGTTTAATTCTCTTTTCTGAGATCTGTTTCTCGTCATTTAGTGCCATCTCGAGTGCTCAAAATTGGCTTCTGAGACTCTTTCGTGTAGTTTAACAGCTTCCTTTAAGGACCGAGTCATTTCCGCATTTTCACTTTTTGGGACACTATTCACTTTTGTCCTTTTCCCTATTTTGTCCTTTTCCCTATTCTGTCTTTTCTCCATTTGTCAGTTTTTGGCACAACCTCACTTTTCATGCTCGGAGTTGGTTTTTGACTTCACGTGTCTTCATCTTCAGTGGTTTCCTCGAAATACGTATCTTTACTTTTGCAAGAAAGTACTCTGGTTGCTCCCAGTGTCCATAGGGGCATTGATGCACAATTCTTCAGAATCTTTTTCTTTTCTTGGGGTGTTTTTCGTAAATATCTTTTGAAGATATTTTATTTCAGGGGTATCTAAGAAAATATCTTTTGGAAGATATTTTCATTCTGGGGCAATTTCGCAGTGAACCCTTTTTGTAGGGGCTATTGTGCAATTAACAAAATTTATTGCAAAATATCTCTTCTGGAGCTTGAATCCTCGTACGGGATTCATTTTCACTTTTTGTTGACTCATAAATGCATAAAATTTCCTTCTGGTCATTTTTCTCTAGTTTCAGAATTTTTGGACCTAGTTGCTACTGAACTTGTTTGGGCCATAACTCTCTGCTCGGGACTCAGTTTTGATGCCATTTCTTTTGTTGTTCATATTTTCTCATTTTGAATCTTTTTCGTTCACGGAGTTTTGCCGTTTGAGCATGTTTGCTCAAATTCCACTTTTCCGGACCCGGCGGGGCCCTTTCAGGACACTTTTTGAGATTTCTATAAAAGGAGGATGAGATATTTCATTTTTCATCTTCCCCACTCCTCTTGCACGACCTGAAGCAGCCATGGATGTCCATGGAGCTGCCACCTTCTCTCTCCTCTTTTGATTTACTTTTCCTAAGTGAAAAGTCTTCGGCCTTCACGTTTTTTGTTCCCCTCGACGTGTTTTACCATTCCCCCTTATTAGAATTCATTTTTGACCATTTCTTGAGTTTGGGTTTGAAGTTAAGTTGTGATTTTCATGGGGCTTCCTTCGGATTCATGTAGATCGTGTTGTCCCCGACAAAACCCTTCGGTTTCGGCAAATTCGGAACACTTTTCTTCCGGCGGGGACTTGGGATTTTCATCTCAAATTGAGGTAGGGGGTGTTATAATTTATTTTCTTGCTATATTACATGCTTGTGATTCTTATACAACTTGATTACATGCTTGGTTATAAAATTTAGAGATTTTATTATTTATTTTTCTTGTGAAGGATTTAATTTTTCCGGTTGTCCATAGCTTTGTTTAATCATGTGGCATGATAGAATATTACCCCTTGATATGTTGATTGACATATATTAAATCTAGATCATTTGGACAGGTATTGAAGATTTTATTTAATATTTATCTTGAATAAAATATTAAATCATGTGGCCTTAACTAGCTTGAAATCAATTTGTGTTAGCATATTATATTAGGCCTTGGCATGCTCTTCAACATAGGTGAATTTGAGAGAAATTGGAAGTGTTTTGAAATCTAGTAATATTTAATTAATTAGATTAATTAAATTGCTCCAAATGTACTATTCATCCCGTTGGAATTCCGACTTGAAATTCTTGATGTGCCTGGCATGTAGTTTCATATATATTAAATCTAGAATATTTGAATAGGTTTTGAAACCTTTCAATTATTATTTTTCTAGTATTAAAGTTTAATACACATGGCCGTAACTTGCATAGAATGTACTTGTATCATGCTCTTAAATCAAGTCTTGACATGTTTAATAACATACATTAATATGAAATCATTTGGATAAGTTTCAAAATCTAGAGATTTTAATTAACCAAAATAATTAGAATCCATTCGATGGTTCTATGCACTTGATTAAGTTTCTAACCTTGTATTCATGATTTCCTTGGCAAGTTCCTTCACATGTATCAAATCAAGAAAAATTGGATAAGTCTTCACATGTATCAAATCAAGAAAAATTGGATAAGTCTTCAAACTTATGTTTAATTAATTCCCTTGTATGGAATTTAATTCACATGGTTGCATCTTGTATGTAATGGACTAATAACCTGACAATGAACTTGGCCTTGACATGATCCTTGAAATAACTTGTTCGTAGAACATTTTGACTCACCTTGAAATCTTGATAATTTAATCCTTGAGTAGATTAAATTTCCTTATATGCTTCCATCGAGTTAATCATGCCTTGTTAGTGAATTCTTGTTAGACTTGTGAATTAACTTGAATTCCATGGACCTTATTCTTTTTATCAAGCATCGTGAACACTTGTATCTTGATCTCATTAATGTACTTAATGAACATGCACATTTGTCTTGGAATAGTTGAATTACACATGTGTTGCTTAGAAAGTAATTAAACCATGTATCTTATACTTGTGGTATATTTACTTTAATGAACTCCATGTGTTATGTATCTTGGTTGTTGTCTATGTAGTTGTACACTATAATTTCTTGACATTTCACATGCCATGATAGTTGATGAACTTAGTGCATGACTTGTGTGTTCCAAAATCTTGGTTCTGCATGAAACGTGGTTAATGTATTTATTGTATTTGATACAATCTTGGGTGCACAACTTGTTGATTTTGGGACTTGGGATATCAATCAAGAATTGTCATGGCTAGGACTTAGTTCTAGTACGGGGGATTGTCCTCCTACAATATAGTGCGCACTAGGGGAAAGGTACCCATGGGTTAGTAGCCCTAAAGTGATCTCAAGAGTACGGTTTTAATCCGGGCGATATCCGAGTTTCCACATTGGTTGATTTCATTCTTTAAATTTCAAGTTGCTATTCCTTAAAGATTTAAACTTGTCGTGTAGGTGAAATGCTCCAATCTTGTTTACTTGCATAGATATTATACCTTGTTCTTGATTCATGTATAACTCTTTTCGTGTTTCATGGAATGTTCCATTCTTGTTTAATTGCATAGATATTATGTATTGCTCTTGATTTCGTGTATTACTTCTATCGCGTTAATTGGAATACTCCAATCATGTTGATTGTATTGATAATGTAATTCGTGTTAACTTGTGTTCGAGTATACTTCTTCTCGTGTTAATTGGTATGTTCCAAACCTTGTTTAATTGTATTAAAAATGAAATTCATGTTGATTTGTACTCAAGCATCCTTCTTGTCGTGTTCTTTGGATTATCCCAATCTTGACTTGCTTCATATATGTAGATATATCATGATTTTTGTTGCTTATGCTCCATGGTAGCTTAGGATGATCCCTGAGTCTAATCTTTGACATAGACGTTAGGTGGCATGATCCCTTTTTAACTATATCATGTTGGTCCTAAAAATCTCTAAAGAAATCAAGTCGATGCATGCTCATTCTCTACGAGTAAACTTATTTACTCACCCCAAAGTTACTAGGGGATTTAATCAGGTATGAAGACTTGGTTCTTAATGCTTGCTGTTCAATGGAATGGCTTCTAGCTTCTCAGTTTCTATTTCATGTAAGTGTTAACATGAAAATGCCATTGTCATAGTTTTATGTATAAAACTTATATTCTTTGATTCCACTATGTAAAGTGTGCATAAGCACACTCTTTTCATTGTATTCAACATGTATAGGATAAGGCTGGAGGCCAATATCATGTATTATGTATTCTATGCACTTTTACTTTCAAAGTCATTGTGAAAACATTGAAAATTTACAAGTCTTTGCCTTATAACTTTTGCATCGGGTGTGGGAATTCCATTCTTTCTTTTTCATAGGGTTTCTATGATCTTGTGTGAGGTGTTCAAACACCATTTCATTCTAGGTCTTGCATTGTAGTTCCATTTATTCCATTTTTAGGCATTTTTGGCCGTTAAGAAGTCATATTTTGCATTCTTGACATTTTGAGGTCGCGGACCAATGGGACGCGCCTTAAATGTCTTTTCACGTGTGTGTGCATGTCCACATTTCATAAAACCCTTGAGTTTCAACTTTTGACCTATTTTCGGATGATTTATTGAATTTTTATGAAAAATTCCTCCACGTGGTGTCATTTTGAGTTTCCCCTTGTTTTAGCATGTTTTGAATGCTTCAATGATGTTAAGAGATGTTTTTAAACTTGTCCAGATCATGTATAAAGCTTAGAGAGCCTTAGAAATGAGCCTAGCATCACATGCACCATTACAACAGCTTTTCATAGCAGTAGCAGGAGTTTCCAATTCCAGTAGGCTTTTAGGAAAAACCCTTGTTTTGACCGGCTGACGATTGGGGTTCGGCCGACCGACGGTGGGGTTTCAGCCGGGTGACCATTGCCTTCAGTCGACCGATCCTCCCTAGAACCCTCTCCCTCTCAGCATCTATTGGACAGCTTCGTTGTTCCAACTTTGGGAGATCATATATCTTTCATTTCGAATCCGATTTGGGTCATTCTTGGCTCTAAATTTAAGAGCTCGTATTTAGCTATCCAATGGTACCAACCACACATCATAACTCCATCTATGATGAGAGTTATTCCAGTTTTAGCAAGATAGGTTCGTGGTAATTCTTAAATGGCGAAGGCCACCTTATTTTAAATTCATATCTTGTCCGTTCGAACTCAGAATTAGGCGATTCTTGAGCATAACCTTGTTAATTTTTTGTTGTCTTTCCAATGGTGTGCTCAGTGGCACCCATTTCAATTTAGAAATGACTATTTTGCCTTGGTTCATTTCTTTTTGGATTAGGCATTCTTACTTCATTTGTTTGTCTCATGTGAGTTTAGTGGCTTTATGGGGAGTCACTTCAGTGCCTTAGGGATGACGTACATCTCTTGAGGCCATTCCAATTCTTTTACTTTCGTATCTTGGATCCGGTTCAGGTCATCACAGGACTTGCTGGGTTGAAAAATCCACAGTCGTCACAGTTTTGGAGAACTAGATGTGGTTAACTCTTAAGAAAAGTTTTGGGAGATCGTTATTGGGTATGGCTTGTTTGTGGAGTTTTCTCGTCGTAGTTAAGACTAGGTATTGTTTTGAGGAATCGTAGTTCCAGTGATTGTTTATGGATGGAAATTGAGGAATTTTGACTTAACTTGGTGTTGCCAAGTACGGTTTTGAGAGACTCATTTTGTGATTTTAATTGTTGTCAGAATTTTGATATGTGTGCCACTTGGTGGACTTGTGTTTCGAGGATCTAGTTATCCGTGATAGGGATGTGAATCCGATGTTTGACTACGGTGTGGTCTTGTAGTTGATCTGTTTCAAGGAGATATGTTGAACTTTTGATGAAATGTCTTGTAGTGAGGTTCGTTTTGATTTTTGGAAGTTTTGATTCGCTTGTCAGGCTTTGGATTCTTGATTGATGTTGTTAGTAGGAGTATTTTGAGATGGTGAAGTTGTTGCTTTTGTTGTATTGAGGATTTAAGGCCTTAAGCGTAGGGGTATGTATGGCTTTGTTGTCAAAGTTTAGGATTGGCCAGGATGGTCCGGCCGGACGTCTTTGGACCATATCTCAACTCTCACAAAATGTCTGGCCTCCATGGTGCTTTTGGTAATGATCATTTTTGACGTTGATGTCATTTGTATCGAGAGGTTTCATGGGTAGACCTAGTGGGGGGCAGGTTATGAACTAGTGCCTTATACTGTCATGCTACCGTACAAGTTGTATGTTGTGGGCGAGTACTAGTTACCATCGATGCTACCTTACTGACGAGTAAGTGTGGGCGGGAACTAGATACTGTCATTGCTACCACACATTTGAGTACGTCGTGGGCGGGTTTTGGTCACTATTCGTACTGCCACGTTGTGTTTGTTCGGTACCCTGATTTGATATGTGGTTATCTTGGAGTTCTTTTGGTGGTTATTTTTGGTTCCTTATGATGGTTTGTCAGGAGGGACGCTTACGGTTGTTGTTTTCCGTTCTTTAATCTAACCTTAGGTTCTCTGTGTGAGTTCAGACTTGTCGTATGGCCAGGTGGTCACTTTTCCCTTGAGGGGTTGTCTTATCATGAGCACGCGGGTGCAATTGACAATGGTTTGTGTGTTCCTTTCAGCTTCGAGGTCACTGGTGTAGCACGTTGTGTGGGGTACTCGGAGATGTACTCCGTAGTTATCATGGTTTTGCCTTTTGTTGTTTGGGCTGGATTTCGGGGATGAAATCCCTTTAAGGTGGGAAGGTTGTAATGACCTGGATTTTTCGGATAAATTTTTTCCGTTGTCTTTTCCCTTTTGAGTTTGGTTTCTTGTCGATTAGTGTCATCTCGAGTGCTTTGGAGTGATTTCCGAGACTCTTTTCTGTAGATTGATAACTTCCTTTGAGGACCGAGTCATTCTCACATTTTTCATTTTTCGATACTATTCACTTTTTATTTTTTTCCTTATTCTGTCTTTTCCTCATTTGTCACGCTGTTTACGTAACCACACTTCTTGTGTTCGGAGTTGGTTTCTGACTTCACGTATCTTCATTCCCAATGATTTCTATGAGATACGTATCTTTACTTTCGTGAGAAAGTACTCTGTTTGCTCCTGGTGTCCATAGGGGCATAAATGCAAAGTTCTTTGGAAACTTTTTATTTTCTTGGGGTGTTTTTCATAAATATCTTTTGAAGATATTTTATTTCAGGGGTATCTAAGAAAATATCTTTTGGAAAATATTTTCATTCTAGGGTAGTTTCACAGTTTTCACTTTTTAGAGGGGTCATTGTGCAATTAATAAAAGTTATTGCTCAATGCCTTGTTTTGAGCCTGGATCCTCGTATGGGATTCATTTTCACATTTCGTCGAGTCATGGACTCTTAGAATTTCCTCCTGGATGATGTTTTCCAGTTTCAGGGTTTTTGGCCCCGGTTTGAGCTAAACTTGTTTTGGGCATAACTCATTGCTCAGGACTCAGTTTTCAACGCCGTTTCTTCTGTTGTTCATATTTTCTCATTTGAAATCTTTTTTGTTCATAAAGTTTTACCGTTTGAGCGCGGCTGCTCAGATTTCACTTTTCCGGACCTGGCGGGGCCCGTTCGGGACACTTTTTAAGTTTTTCTATAAATAGGGGGCCTTTCAATGAAAAATCAGATTTTTGCCCTCTCTCTCCTCTCTCTTGGCAGCATCTAGAGGTAGGCATGGCTGCCATCTTCCCTCTCTTCTTTTGAGCTTCTTCCTTCAATGAAATACCTTAATGCCTTAGTGTTTATTATTCCCCTCGGCGAGGCCTTCGATTCCAACCGATTGGAATCTCATTTTGGCCATTTCTTGAGTTCGGGTTTGAAGTCAAGTTATGTTTTTGATAGGGGTTCCTTGGGATTCATGTTCGTGGTGTTGTCCCTGACAAACCTAGGAGTTTCGTCGGATTCGGAGCCGATTTATTTTGGTGGGGATTTGAGATTTCATCTCAAATGGAGGTAGGGAATGTTTTAGGCTTTTGTGTGTGTTATATTGAGTGTTTAGCATGATTATACAACTTATATATGTGCCTTGCACCAAATCTAGAAAGTTAGTAATTTTTAATTCTTTGTATAAGATTTAAAATTCATGATGATATATAACTTTGATTTGAATTGTGGCATGGTAGAAAATCTTGTTTTAACATGTTGGTTAACATATATTAAATTTGGATTAATTAAATAAGAATTACTCTTTTTCATTAATATTTATCGTTGGTGAAAGATTGTGACGGCCCAAGGTTTTTCAACCCGGTGCGTCAGTAATGAACAGAAAGATGACCCGATAACGGATCCGAATTGCGGAAGCAAAAGATGAAATGACATCCCTAGGGACACAACATGTCTCTAGGATACCAAAGAGACCCTCAATGAGATCACAGAACCCAAAGAAAACAAATGCGGAAACAAGATTTCAAAAATGGACAAAAAGGGACCCAAGGGTAAAATGGTCATTTCCATCAAAAAAAGTGAGTACTACTGAGCACACTGTTGGAAAAACAATGAAAAATTAATGAATTTAGACTCAAGAATCACTTGATTCGGAGTCCGGACAGTAAAGATATCAAGTCTTGAAGTCGAAGGAAGAAAAACCCTATCCCGGTTCGAGCCAAAAACTGACACCCCTCCACTAAAATTTGAATATCTTGAGGTACAAAATGAATCTGAAAAGCTTATTTCGATGCGGTCTGTTTTGACTCAAGATTGGACCAATTCGGAGTTAAAACGAGAAAGATATGACAATTTGAAGTCAGAGGTGTAGTGCTAAACCAAGACACACAAACACACACCTATGAATAGTACTTCGATTCAGAGTTAAAACAAGGACTTCAAGTGCTCAAATAGTGTATGCCCGAGGGCCAAAACTTTTTGCCCTAACTTCGAGCGCTCGAACCCCCTTTAGAGCGCTCGAACTGCTGTAGGCTGCACCTGAAATGCAACCTTGAAATGCAATTTTGAGGACTTTCTGTGCCTTGTTTGGGAAAAAGTTGTGAAGTAACCCCCTTTAAAATCATGTTTTCTGGTCAACCAAGTCAAGACCAACATTTATTTTTCAATTGAAATACCAAAAATGCCCTTGAGGTCTGATTTAGCAAAAATATGTAAATGAATGCTACTCTAAGTGTTCATTTCATCAAGAATGGTGTTGTGTGCCAAAGTGAGCATGCAAATATATGTAAAATGAGTAAATAAATGTGTTCTAAAAGCCCATGGTCACATAACATGTCATAAACAAAATACGACCTGTCAAACCTCGAATTCTCATAATTTCATAAGACAAACTATGGGATTAAACTAGCATACATGTGATATAAATGTACGTGGCACTTGGCCTCATGTTATGCATACAAAATGGACATCTTCAAGTGTTTTTAGATATACATTACACATCAAGGAAGCCATCTTAGCTTCTACAATACCATACATCCATGGTATACAAAATTTAACATCCAAAAGGAAGGCATGCTAAACAAGTGCATGTCAATATACAAAAATGCTTTAAATAATTCAAAATCTTCTAAGGATGATGAGCATCCAAGAACATGGTCTCTTTACCTAAAAAATAACCCAAACCACTAGGGTGAGTAATCAAGTTACTTGTAGGAGAAGCATATACGTATACCCTAAAGTTTCAATATCATTGCAAGATCAATATAGACGAATACAAGGGAGCACCCTACTTAATGTCTATGTTCAAGATGTTCTAAGGGATCATCTTAAGCTAACTTAAATGTTTCTTAACAACACAATATCAAAATGGATGTACTTAACAACATCAAATCGCATATAACAAAATTTACAAGTTACAAATAGCATTGATTGTCAACTTGGAAATGAATGCGAAATCAAAAAAAAAAAAAAAAAGGGAATCCTTGGACACCTAAGCTTGGAATTCTGCCGAGACCTCAACGGTTATTCCAGGCATTAACTCGTAGGGAAGACTACCCTAAGTGCGCACTATCTCAATTGGGGAGAACTCATACCTCCTGCCCTAGAGCCAAACTCTAGCCATGTTACTAGTAACCATGTCCCAAGAGAATCCAAAATATATATCAAGTTCAAAACTTATATATATAAATAATAAGGCATATCAACCACCTTACAAGCAAAAGAACTTCGAAACCACACAACCATGTCTTAGGGTTCCAAGTCTAGAATGGCATGATAGATGACAAGTTCTTAACATGATATAATGCACAAAACAATATCATTAACTTATCAATTTAAGCATGCCTCAACAATAAGCCATATATACTAAATGTTTTCATTCAAGCAAATAGCTTCTACAACAATCATGATTATCAATAGTGATCTACTAGAATGTAGGATTACTATCAGAATAGCATAGTAACTTAAATCATTAAGAATTCTATACAACGTTAACAATCATACTCAAGATATATACTCAACATACATGCTTGATCAATGAAATCCTAAGTCAATCATAAGGATTTCCTATGGTATGCAATACTACAATTCTAAAAGCATGTATACAATATATATTAAACCTCAAAGGATTTCAAAACACTTAGAAAATAAACATACTACCACCCCTACCTCAATAGAGAATTATATCTCTATAATCCAAGCAACCAAGCACAAAATGGAAAACGAGTTTAGGGTTCTAGAAGAGGAGAATGAGAGGAAACTTTTCTCTCCCAAGGTTTTTAGTCTAAGGTGTATGGAAGTGAGCCAAATTGAAGGGGTAAGCTATGAACTAAGCTTTCCTCCAATGGTGGATTTGTTAGGGGTCATGTGAGATAATGAAATGAAGAAAGTAAAGTGTAAAAATGGTGAGTGGAAGGGCTAGAGATCCTCCACTCTCTATTTGCTCTTGCACTACCTCTCACACACACACAATGCAAGACTATATCATGGCCTTACACTTGTCACTAATCTAATGCCTCTTCCAAGACTTAATCTTAAGCTTACACTTGTCAACAATCCATTACCTCTTCCAAAACTTAATCCTAAGCTTACACTTGTCAACAATCAATGGTTACATGTGCACCAATCTAAGGCAACACATGGATGAATCTCCACCCACCAAATGTCAAAAGTTCATGGTGCCAAGTCTCTTCACCTAAATGCCAACAAATGGCTCCATGAGAGTGTGACACTTGTCACACTTTCCAAAAATTACAAAATGGTCCTTTTTCAAAATGTATTCTAAAGTAAATTGCAAAAAGGTCCCTCAAACGAAAAATAATAATTTTGCCTAATTACACTAAAATCCAAAAAGTTATGAATAATTACACTAAAGTAAGCATTCATGCCCTTTATGAAAAATAAAAGCAACTAGCATGCTTTTCAACAAAAGTGAAAATACTAATGTCATGGAAATCAAGTATCATGAATGCATGCAAAACCGAAATCAAATCCGAACACCCGAAGTGAGGTTAAGCAAGAAAAAACGATAAACGAGTAAAAGACGAAATAAGAAAAAAAAAATGAAAAAAAGAAAATCACCGAAAATGGAATAGGAGGAAAAAGATCGGGTCATTACAACCTACCCTCCTTAAATGGATTTCGTCCCCGAAATCGAGCCGTACCTGAAAGAGAGAACAAATGGGGATACCGAGAGCGAACCTCCTGCTCGAGCTCCCAGGTAGCCTCCTCAACACCATGATGTCTCCACAAAACTTTAACCAATGGGATGGTCTTGGTTCGCAAAACCTGCTCTTGTGAATCAAGAATCTGGATGACCCTCCTCGTAGGTTACATCCTCATCAACAACAACATCTGTCCACCGTAAAACATGCGATGGATCCGGCTCATACTTCCTCAACATAGATACATGAAAGACGTCATGAACTCTATCCAAGTCTGGCGGCAATGCCAAACGATAAGCAACTTCACCAACGCGCTCCAAAATCTGAAATGGTCCTATGAACCTAGGAGACAACTTGCCCGTTTGTCGAAATCTCAGAAGTCGCTTCTGTGGAGAAATCTTGAGAAAGATGTGGTCCCCTACCTCAAAAGACAAGGATCTCCTCCTCTTATCAGCATAACTCTTATGCCTGCTCTGAGCTATAGCCAACCGCTGCCGAATCAACTTGATCTTCTCTATAGTCTCAATAACAATGTCGGGACCCAAGGCGACTGTATCACCTACCTCGGTTCAACAAACTGGAGATCTGCAAGGTCTGCCATATAACACCTCAAAAGGTACCATGCCAATACTGGTCTGGTAACTGTTGTTGTAGGCAAACTCAACCAAGGGTAAGTAGTTTTCCCAACTACCCCCAAAATCCAAAATGCAAGCCCGTAGCATATCCTCCAATATCTGAATGGTACACTCCGACTGACCATCAGTCTGAGGATGGAATGCCGTGCTAAAGTGAAGCTCCATGTCAAGAGCCTCCTGAAAACTCTGCTAAAAGTGAGACGTGAACTTGGGATCCCTATCTGAAACAATGGATACTGGAACCCTGTGAAGCCTGACAATCTGCCCCACATACAGTCCATTAAGTCTCTCTGCATCGTCCGTCATTGCGATAGGCAGAAAGTGAGCCATCTTAGTCAATCTATCAACAATGACCCAAACGACATCATTCCCTGCCTTGGATCTCGGAAGTCCCGTCACAAAATCTATAGTGATGTGCTCCCACTTCCACTATGCCACTGGTAGTGGTTGCAACAAACCTGCTAGTCTCTGATGCTCTGCCTTCACTTGCTGACAAGTAAGGCATTTAGCCACGAACTGAGAAACATCCCGTTTTATACCCTTCTACCAAAACTATCTTCGCAAATTATGATACATCTTCGTAACACCTGGATGAACTGCGAGTCAAGAATGGTGAAAATCCCGAAGAACATCGTCACGACAAGACAAAGGGACAAACATCCTCCCTCTGTACCTGAGACCACTGTCTGAATACAAGGTCCAACCCTCCACATTCCCGCCGCCTGAAATCTGATCATGGATGGACTTCATCTCCCCATCCTCCTGCTGTGCCTTAATAACTCTGCTAACAAGAGCCGGTTGAGCCACAAGGCTAAATAAAATAGCCGGTGAAATATCCTTATACAACTGCAAACCAAGATCGGCAAGCTCTTCTAGCATCTTCCATCTGTGAATGGAAATGCTAGCAAGAGTACCCCGTAACTTCCTACTCAATGCATCGGCCACCACATTGGCTTTCCCCGTATGATACTATAACACAAAATCATAGTCCTCCATGAACTCAACCCACCTGCGCTGTCTCAAATTCAAATCCTTCTGAGAGAAGAGATATTTGAGACTCTTGTGATCGGAGAAAACTTCAAACTTCTCCCCATTCAAATAGTGTCTCCACCCCTTAAGGGCAAAGATAATTGCTGCCAACTCCAAATCATATGTCGGATAGTTCAACTCGTGAGTCTTCAACTGTTGAGACCCATAAGCTACCACCCGTTCAGTCTGCATCAGAACACAACCCAAACCTTCCCGTGAAGCATCACAATAGATCACATAACCCAAACCACGTTCAGGTATGATCAAAACTAGAGCTGATGTCAACCTAACCTTTAACTCCTGAAAAGCAAAATCACAACCCTCATTCTATATGAACTTGACTCCTTTGCGAGTAAGTCGAGTCATAGGTGCCGCTAGATGAGAGAAATCCCGAACAAATCTCCTATAATAGCCGGCTAGGCCAAGAAAGCTCTGAATCTCAAACACTATTTTCGGACGCTCCCAATCCATTACAGACTCAATCTTTGACGGATCCACTACAACACCGCCCCCTGACACGACGTGTCCAAGGAACTTCACCTCCGGTAGCCAAAATTCGCATTTCTCGAACTTGGCATATAATTGGTTATCCCTAAGGATCTGCAAAACTACTCTCAAGTGATACTCATGCTCTTCCCTTGAAGCTGAGTACACGAGAGTGTCATTAACGAACACCACCACAAACTTATCAAGATAGTCACTAAATGCACGGTTCATCAAATCCATGAAAGCTGCTGGAGCATTGGTTAAACCAAATGGCATCACCAGAAATTCATAATGGCCATACCGTGTACGAAAAGCAGTCTTGGATATATCCTCATCCTTAACCCTTAACTGATAGTAGCCTGACCTCAAATCAATCTTCGAAAAGTATGTCGCTCCCTTTAACTAATCAAACAAGTCATCAATCCTAGGCAAAAGATACTTATTCTTTGTCGTAGCTTGATTCAACTTGCGATAATCGATGCAAAGTCTCAAAGACCCATCCTTTTTCTTCGCAAAAAGAACCGGTGCTCCCCATTGTGAAGCACTAGGACGAATAAAGCCCTTAGCTTTCAAATCATCCAACTGGCACTTCAGTTCATCAAGTTCTATTGGTGCCATACGGTACGGTGCCATAGAGATGGGTGCCGTGCCGGGAATGACATCAATGGCAAAAACCACTTCCCTTAAAGGAGGTAACTCTGTCAGTTCCTCTGGAAAGACATCAACAAACTCCTCAACAACTGCTGGAAGAACACGGCCTAAACTGCTATCCTCGTCAACTAGCAAACTAGCCAAGTAGGATCTGTGGCGACTCCAGTCACGAATGCTAAAAATGGAAACAATCTCCCTTAGGAGTGCAAACAGACACCTTCCCGCGGAAGCAATCGATCGTAGCCCAGAAGAATGACAACCAATCCATCCCAAGAATGACGTCAAAACCCGTCATGTCGAGAACAACAAAATCGAACTCCAAAGTCCGTCCAGCTATCTCAATAGCACAACCCCGACAAACACGATCCAAAGACACTGGACCCCCTACTGGTGTGTCAACACAGAGAAAACCGTCCTGAAGTGTGACCTCCAAACCCAATGAATATGCAAATGATGCAGAAATGAAAGAATGTGATGCACCCATATCAACAAGAACTCGTGCCCAAGAGCTAAAAACTAGAAAGATACCTCGAACTGAAGAGGTGCCTACGGAAGCATCCGCCTGTGGAAGAGCGTAGGCTCGTCCCTGAGTCCCTGAGCCTTGTTGTGAATTGCCCTGATAGCCTGGCTGATGTGTAGAAGCAGTAGGTGTAGAACCTCTGGCTGGATAAGTGCCAATTGGCGCCACTGGCTGTGGTGCCTGAGGAACTCTAAAACTAGACTGAACCACTGCAGACTGTGCCGGTACCGTTTATAAATCTGTGCCACTACGTGACTTATTTAACAACTTTGGAAAATCCTTCCTGAGATGACCTGGCAGTTTCCAATAGAAGCAAGCTCCCTGCCCTATCTTTGTAGAAACTGAAGTCTGACTGACCTGTGCCCGAAGCTGTGGGCAACGAGGCTTGATGTGCCACGGCTGCTGACAATGGTAACAAACCACTCCCTGGGTTGATCCTGAAGATACAGGAACTGTGGGTGCAGAACGATTCTACTGTGACGCCCCTTGTGAGTGAGTACTGTTCCCTGCCTTAGCCTTCTTTCACTGACTCCTGGAAGATGATGGATTATCTCTGCAAGGCTGCTTATGTGAACCCCTGATCCATAACTGATCCCGTTCCTCTGCTTCAGCTAGCATAGCCCTCTGAACCACCTCTTTGTAAGTCCTCAAATCAAGAATTGAGACCCGTAGCCTGATGTCAAGATGTAGCCAATCCTGAAACTTCATTACCCTGGCCTCATCTGTTGCTACCATATCCTTGGCATAACGAGAGAGAGAAGTAAATCGTGTCTCATACTAAATGACACTCATGGTGCCCTGATAAAGACCTGCAAACTGTGTTCTCATCTCCCTCTTCATAGCCCTAGGAAAGAAGCGCTTGAAGAACAAACCCCTGAACTCATTCCGAGTCATCAACTCAACATTGTGAACATTGGTCATAGACCTCCACCGGATATCAACATCCCCTATGAACAAAGAAGCAGTCAAGGAAATCCTCAACCTATCCGTGGGTACCGCAATACTGTCTAACTTGCGAACCATAAGGTCCAACCAAGCTTCTGAGACTAACGGATCTGAACTCCCCGCAAATGGATCAATCTTGACCCTCTGAAGTCACATAAAGTACTCTAGTGCCTCATTGACTATCGGTGCCAGTGCCGGTGCTGGAATCTGTATCCCTGCCACCTGCCTGAGTATCATCTCCTGTAGGGATTCAACAATTCCCTAAGTGATACCTTAAGCCACTCACTCCTCGTAAGTCGGTGCCCGTGGTGGATTAGCATCTACGCCACTAACTGGAATCCTGGGCCTTCCTGGACCCCGTGTGAACTCGGTGTCAGCCACCTGCTCCTCAGTGCTCTGACGTGAAGACTCTCCATGCGTGACAACCATGGTGCTAAACGTGTAAAAGAAAGGAGATCAACAATAACATAAGTTATTATGACTAAGTGCAACTCACACTATGAATGCACAAGACATGAAGCAAGACGAGATATGCAACATACCGTCATGTTGAAACAATTAAAGAAAGCTCTTAAAACAATTAAGCACTTAAGCAGATAAGCATACATGTCAAACAAAGGTGCTCTTAACCACATAGGCATATAAGCATAAAGACATGTCATACTACTAAGCATGTTATCACGAAACAGCTAAACATGTTATAAAGTCAAAACATGTTATCAAAGCATGTGAATGCATTAAAGTACATCAACAAAAGTATGATATGCACCCAAAACCCGTCATCTTAAGGTGTTCACACCTAGGAGCTCTGATACCACTTGTGACGGCCCAAGGTTTTTCAACCCAGTGCATCAGTGATGAACCGAAAGATGACCAGATAACGGATCTGAATTGCGGAAGCAAAAGATGAAATGACATCCCTAGGGACACAACATGTCTCTAGGACACCAAAGAGACCCTCAATGAGATTATGGAACCTAAAGAAAACAAATGCGGAAACAAGATTTCAAAAATAGACAAAAAGGGACCAAAGGGTAAAATGGTCATTTCCATCAAAAAAGTGAGTACTATTGAGCACACCGTTGGAAATAAAATGAAAAATTAATGAGTTTAGACTCAAGAATCACTTGATTCGGAGTCCGAACGCTAAAGATATCAAGTCTTGGAGTTGTAGGAAGAAAAACCCTATCCCGGTTCGAGCCAAAAACTGACACCCCTCCACTAAAATTTGAATATTTTGAGCTACAAAAGGAATTTAAAACTCTAATTGGTATCACTGGGAAGCTTATTTCGATATGGTCAGTTTAGACTCAAGAACGGACCAATTCGGAGTTAAAACGAGGAAGATATGACAATTTGAAGTCAGAGGTGCAGTGCTGAACCAAGACACACAAACACACACCTATGAACAGTCCTTCGAGCACTCGAATAAGGACTTTGAGTACTCAAATAGTACATGCCTAAGGGCCAAAACTTTCTACCCTAACTTCGAGCACTCGAACCCCCTTTAGAGTGCTTGAACCCCCTTTAGAGCGCTCGAACTGCTGTAGGCTGCACCTAAAATGCAACCTTGAAATACAATTTTGAGGACTTTCTGGGCCTTTTTTGGAAAAACGTTGTGAAGTAACCCCCCTTAAAATCATGTTTTATGGTCAACCATGTCAAGACCAACATTTATTTTTTAAGTGAAATACCAAAAATGCCCTTGAGGTCTGATTTAGCAAAAATATGTAAATGAATGCTACTCTAAGTGTTCATTTCATCAAGAATGGTGTTGTGTGCCAAAGTGAGCATGCACACATATGTAAAATGAGTAAATACACGTGTTCCAATAGCCCATGGTCACATAACATGTCATAAACAAAATATGACCTGTCAAACCTCGAATTCTCATAATTTCATAAGACAAACTAAATGTATAAATGTACATGGCACTTGGCCTCATGTTATGCATACAAAATAGACATCTTCAAGTGTTCTTAGATATACATTACACATCAAGGAAGCCATCTTAGCTTCTACAATACCATACATCCATGGTATACAAAATTTAACATCCAAAAGGAAGGTGTAATGACCCGGTCATTTTTCTTCCTTTTCTTTTTCTCAGATTTTAACAGATATTTTTTTTCCGTTGTCTTTTCCTTTTTGGGTTCGGTTTTTCATCACTTGATGTCATCTCAAGTGCTCTGGAATGATTTCCGAGACTCTTTTCCTTGGATTGACAACTTCCTTTGGGGATTGTGTCATTTCCATATTTTATTTTTCTGAACACTATTCACATTTTGTCTTTTTTTCGTTTATCCTTTTTCCTTGCACAACCTCACTTTTTGTACTCAGATTTGATTCTGGTTTTGCATGCATTCATGATATTTGATTTCCATGATAGTGGTATTTTTACTTTTCCAGAAAAGCATGTTGATTGCTTACTTCTTTCATAAAGGGACATTAATGCATACTTTAGTGTAATTATTCTTAACTTGTGGGGTTTTAGTGTAATTAACTAAAGTAATTATTTTTCATCTTGGGGACCATTTTGCAATCAAATTTGGAAGATATTTTCAAAAAGGACCTATTTGTAATTTTTGAAAAGTGTGACAAGTGTCACACTCTTATTGGTCCACTTGTTGACATTTGTGTGGAAACACTTTAATGCATTGGATGATGACATTTGGAGGGTGAGGATTCACCCACTTGTTGGCCTAAGATTGGTGCACTTGTTGGCTTGGATGGTTAATAAGTGTAGGTGTGGGATTAAGCCTAGGAAGGAGCCATGGATTGGTGACAAGTGTAGGTTCACAATTTAGTCTTGCAAATATCTTTGGGCCACTTTAGGATTATGGTTTTAAAGGAGGGTTTTTGTGCAATTGACCATAGATGTGTGTGTTGACCATGGTGTAAAAGCACATAGTGAGTGGATGATTTCTATTTCCTCCACTCACATTTAACCACATTATTTCATTTTCTTCCTTACAAGAAAACCCTAGCCTCCATGGATGGAGCTTGAAGCCTTAGGCATTGACCTTGATCTTTGAGGCCCTTCCACTTACTTTAGACCATAAAGCTTGGAATACTTTTTGTTCCCCTCATCCTCGTCTTCAAAACCCTCGAAGGATCTATCCTAACTTCTAGTTTTGCTTTGGTACCTAGAGATTCAATTCTCTAGTGAGGTATTGATCTATTATTTTGAAGTATTTTTATGTCATTATTGAGTGTTTTACATGCATAGAAGAGAATAACTTCTATTTTTCCCTTAAAATATTTTAACTTGAAATTAATCTTGTCAAATTAAATATAGAATATGAAAACATACTCAATTAGCTTTCATTTAGTTTTGGTTTCATGTAATTTGGATTTAAAATGAATTAGTTATGAATTTTTTAAGTTGCAAGCTAGTTGCTGGAAATTTGAAGCTTTTCCTTTTCGGTCCGGAAATGAATTTTTATATGGAGCTGTGTTGCTTCAACTACCTTGAAATTTTTACTGGAACTTCCCCCATGGGTTTAACAGTACTCAGAATTTTTTCATGATTTTAGAGCATTTCTAATTTTTTTTTTTAAATCTGAAACTATCTACTGTCTATGTTTTTATTACAGCTGGAAAACATATTTTTAGATGATTTATTTCACTAGCCTTTTGACATTGGATCATGGCTTAAATTTCCAGTTTTACACTCTCATATGTTTAATTTCAAAATAAATTAGGTTTGCCCAATTTGGAAGTCAAATGAATTTTTCATGAATTTTCAAAGTTGGAAGCTACAGGCTGAAAATGTGTTTTCTGGGCAGAATTTTTTTCAAAGTTATGGGTCAAAACTGTTGCAATTGGGAAAATATTTTGTTAAAAAAATTGATATTATCAAATTTCAGTGTTTAAGCTCTCATTGGGCTTTGGATTCATTCAATTTGGGTTAGAATTGAATTTTTTATGAATTTTAGAAGTTGAAGGTAGCAAGGTGAAAAATCTGTTTTGCGGACCGAAAATTTGGGGCGATTTCATTTCGGTGGTAATTAGGATTTTCATTCCAATTGAGGTAGGGAATGTTTTAGGATTATTTGTGTGTTGTATTGTGTGTTTGCCATGATTATACACATATACGTATGCCTTGTATCAAATCTAGAAAGTTAGTAATTTTTATTTCTTTGTATAAGTTTTAAAATTTATGATGATGTATAACTTTGATTTGAATTGTAACATGCTAGGAAACTATGCTTAGATATGTTGGTTAACATATATTAAATTTGGATCATTTGATTAAGAATTACAACTTTTATTTAATATTTATCTTTAGTGAAAGTTTAATTCACATGGTTGTATCAAGCATTAAATCAAGTTGTAATGTGGTATTTAAATAGGCCTTGGCATGTTCTCTAACATAGATTAAATTGAGGGCATTTGGAATTGCTTAAAAATCTAGAGGAAATTAATTAATTAGCCTGATTAATTTTGTTTTAAGTGTTTGAATCACTTAACTTGTCATTTGATGTTATATATATGATGACCATGACATATCTTTCAATATATATTAAATTGAGGTTATTTGGATTAACTTGGAATTTAGAGAATTTAACTATTTATGTTTAATTAAATTCTACTTTATTACTCCATGGATTTAATTGCATTTTGGAAGTTGTTTCTATATTTAAATCATGGATTTGGATTTGATGTATGTTCACTTGATTACTTTTGAGCATTGGATAATATAGTTGTTACTTTTATATTCATGAGAATATGTTTTTCCTTATTGAATATATTGTTGCTATGTGTAAGGAATTGCACACTTTGTATTTGACATCTTACATGCCATAGTAGTTGTGAATTTTGAGCATGTATTGTATATGTTTCCAAAATTTGGATTGTGCTTGGTAAATAGTTGATATCTTGTATATACATGTTGATATATATACGTTGTTGCACAATTTGTTGATTTTGAAAACTTGGGGATGTCGTTGTTTGGCTACGGCTAGGAGTTGGTTCTAGTACGGGGAATTGTCCCTCTATATAGTCTAGTGCGCACATAGGGAGGTTACCCATGGGCTAGTAACCCTAAAGTAATTATGTTGTCGGTCTGATCCGGCGTGACGTCCGAGTATCCACTTTGTTTGATTTCGTATTTCATTTCAAGTTGATAGCTAGATGATATCGTAACTTATTGTTTCTTATTTGATTTCCTATTTTGAGCTTAAGATGTAGCTTTGTGAAAGCATGCTTCATGCGTTGTATTGGAAGTTCCATTGTTGGTTAAATTGCATCGATATCATAATTTGTGTTTTGAAGTTCAAATGTAGTTTAGGAATGACCTTATAGATTCATTTTGAACATAGATGTTAGGTGGCATGACCCACACTTGTTGTTTTCGTATTTTGGATTTCAAGTTGAAGACTTTGAGAATTTATATCTTATTGCCTTGTATAACATGTTTCCATGTTGTTTGAATTACATGAACAATGTGATTATGATATAAATGATCTAGGTAGCTTAGGATGCTCCCTGGGTCTCATTTTGACATAGACGTTAGGTGGCATGAACCCCTTTAACATGTTTCACCATAAGGTGGTAAAATTGTAAAATGCTAGGTCGATGCATGCTCATCTCCTACGAGTAGCTTTATATTACTCACCCCTATGATACTGGGGCATATTTTAGGTACGGGACTCAGGATTTGAAGATTCCATTGCTCCTTGGATGGCTTACAGTTTCTAAATTTCTATTTTATGCAAGTGTTAGCATAAGATGCCTCTTTGTATCCCTATTTGTTTAAACTTGTATTCGTTGATTCGTATATGTAAAGTATACGTAAGTGCACTCTTTTCAATGTATTTAACATGTATGAGATGAGGCCGAAGGCCAATGACATGTATCTCGTTTTCTATGCACTTTTGTTTTCAAAGTTTATTATGAAAATATTGGAAAATGTTAAGTTATTGCTTCATAACTTTCGCATCGAGTGTTGGAATTTCATATCTTTTCTGCTCGAACTCAGAATCAGACGATTCTTGAGTCTAATTTTTTTCATTTTTCGTTGTCCTTCCAATGGTGTGCACGGTGGCCACCCTTTTCAGTGAGAAATGACCATTTTGCCCTTAGTTCATCTCTTTTCGGGTTAGGCATTCTTGCTTCATTTGCTTGGCTCATTTGAGTTCCGTGGCTTCATGGAGAGTCACTTTGGGGCCTTTGGGATGATGTACATCGCTTGAGGTCATTTGGCTTCTTTCGCTTCCACATTTCGGGTCCGTTATCGAGTCAACTTCCGGTTCAACACTAACACACCAGGTTGAGAAATCCAGGTTGTTACAGAAGGCATGCTAAACAAGTGTATGTCAATATACAAAAATTCTTCAAATAACTCAAAACCTTCTAAGGATGACGAGCATCTAAGAACATGGTCTCTTTACCTGAAAAATAACCCAAACCACTGGGGTGAGTAATCAAGTTACTCGTAGGAGA
Source organism: Cornus florida (assembly GCF_030987335.1). Classification (NCBI taxonomy): domain Eukaryota; kingdom Viridiplantae; phylum Streptophyta; class Magnoliopsida; order Cornales; family Cornaceae; genus Cornus; species Cornus florida. Next base: position 73,919,257 of record NW_026775577.1, read on the forward strand.
AGCACATGCGTATACCCTAAAGTTTCAATATCATTGCAAGATCAATATAGACGAATACAAGGGAGCATTCCAATTAACGTCTATGTTCAAGGTGTTCTAAGGGATCATCTTAAGCTAACTTAAATGTTTCTTAACAACACAATATCAAAATGGATGTACTGAACAACATCAAATCGCATATAACAAAATTTACAAGTTACAAATAGCATTGATTGTCAACTTGGAAATGAATGCGAAATCAAAAAAAAAAAAAATGGAATCCTTGGACACCTAAGCTCGGAATTATGCCGAGACCTCAACGGTTATTCCGGGCATTAACCCGTAGGGAAGACCACCCTAAGTGCACACTATCTCAATTGGGGAGAACTCATACCTCCCGCACTAGAGCCAAACTCTAGCCATGTTACTAGTAACCATGTCCCAAGAGAATCCAAAATATATATCAAGTTCAAAACTTATATATATAAATAATAAGGCATATCAGCCACCTTACAAGCAAAAGAACTTCGAAACCACACAATGATGTCTTAGGGTTCCAAGTCTAGAATGGCATGATAGATGACAAGTTCTTAACATGATATAATGCACAAAACAATATCATTAACTTATCAATTTAAGCATGCCTCAACAATAAGCCATATATACTAAATGTTTGCATTTAAGCAAATAGCTTATAAAATAATCATGATTATCAATAGTAATCTACTAGAATGTAGGATTACCATCACAATAACATAGTAACTCAAATCATTAAGAATTTTATACAACGTCAACAATCCTACTCAAGATATATACACAACATACATGCTTGATCAATGAAATCCTAAGTCAATCATAAGGATTTCCTATAGTATGCAATACTACAATTCTAAAAGCATGTATACAATATATATTAAACCCCAAAGGATTTCAAAACACTTAGAAAATAAACATATTACCACCCTTACCTCAATAGAGAATTGTATCTCTATAAGCCAAGCTACCAAGCACAAAATGGAAAACAAGTTTAGGGTTCTTGAAGAGGAGAATGAGAGGAAACTTTTCTCTCCTAGGGTTTTTAGTCTAAGGTGTATGGAAGTGAGCCAAATTGAATGGGTAAGCAATGAACTAAGCTTTCCTCCAATGGTGGATTTGTTAGGGTTCATGTGAGATAATGAAATGAAGAAAGTAAATTGTAAAAATGGTGAGTGGAAGGGCTAGAGATCCTCCACTCACTATGTGCTCTTGCACTACCTCTCACACACACACAATGCAAGACTACATCATGGCCTTACACTTGTCACTAATCCAATGCCTCTTCCAAGACTGAATCCTAAGCTTACACTTGTCAACAATCCAATGCCTCTTCCAAGACTTAATCCTAAGCTTACACTTATCAACAATCAATGGTTACATGTGCACCAATCTAAGGCCAACACATGGATGAATCTCCACCCACCAAATGTCAAGAGGTCATGGTGCCAAGTCTCTTCACCTAAATGCCAACAAATGGCTCCATGAGAGTGTGACACTTGTCACACTTTCCGAAAATTACAAATTAGTCCTTTTCCAAAATATATTTTAAAATAAATTGCAAAAAGGTCCCTCAAACGAAAAATAATAATTTTGCATAATTACACTAAAATCCCAAAAGTTATGAATAATTACACTAAAGTAAGCATTCATGCCCTTTATGAAAAATAAAAGCAACTAGCATGTTTTTCAACAAAAGTGAAAATACCAAAATAAAAGCAACTAGCATGCTTTTCAACAAAAGTGAAAATAATTTTACCTAAGGGTATTTTAGGAATTTTTTTTGGGAAATAAATTTCGTTCTTTACATGATCACTTAGAAAATGTGATTTTAGGGTGGGTTTCTTCTTCGTGTTTTTCCAGAAAATGTCGTCTTGGCATCGGAAATCAATCCCGAAGTTCAGCTTTTGTTTTTCCTTTTAGCAGCTTTTTGGACCCTCTAGACCAGTTTTCTTATAAGGACATTTTAGGCATTTCACAATGCGTATTTTTTTTTATTTTTCTCAAAGTCACGTAGAAAACTCAATTTTGAGGGGGGTTTCTTCTTTGTGTTTTTCCAGAAAATGTCATCTAGGCCCTCAAATTTCCATTTTTTCGGTAAAAACCCTTGCTGCCAGGTTTTTGGGTTGCCCATTCTGCCTCCTTCACATGTAAACGGTTAGAAGGGGCTTCGTAACCGGTTACATGTGCATGGGCAGTGTTTTGGTCAAAATTTTTGGTCTCCTAACCGGTTAGGAAGGCTTGGTAACCGGTTAGATGTTCTTGGTTGTCACCTTTTTGACCGTTTTGCCCCTTCTTCTTCCGTTAGCCATATCTTCTTCATCCGGACTCCGAACCAAGTGATTCTTGAGTCTAAATTCATTAATTTTTCGTTGTCTTTCCAATGGTGTGCTCGGTGAAACCCACTTTTAAGCTAGAAATGATGTTTTTTCCCCTAGGTGCATTCTTGTCCATTTTTGAAATGTTGCTTCCGCATTTATTTCCTTTGGGTTCAGTGACCTCATTGAGTGTCACATTGGTGTCTTAGAGATGCGTGGTATCTCTAGAGACTGTTGTTTTGTCTTTTGCTTCCACATTTCGGATCCGTTATCGGGTCATCTTTCGGTTCATCACTGACGCACCGGGTTAAAAAACTTGGGCCGTCACAATCAGTCTAACAATGGATAGAAGTATCACTTTAGGCCTTAACATACGTATATTTAGGGGCTCGAATATACAATATTTAGCGCTCATCACACCCCCAAACTTACATATTACGAGTCCCTTAGCAATACAGAACTAAAAGGCATCTTTCGTGGGAATCACGGTTGCATTTAGCTTATGCAACAAGCTTTTAAACCCCTAGGTTACCCCTAATGGACGAGTTACAGTCTCGTGAAGGTTTCCAGTGATGGTACCCACAAACATCTGAAAGCAGTGCCTTAGTTGCACAATCAGCTCATTCAAGCTTATTTTCAAATCATAATATCCCTGCAGTTCATTAATTAATCAAATATAGCAAGTTTAGCCAATTATGTAATCAGAAAAACTTTCAACTTCCAATTTTAATTTAGCAGCCATGGTCCCCATATGTCAGTTTAATCATTCATTCAATAATCTTAATCTCCAAAACACTTTTTGAAAGTGATGTTACAATTAAACATGTGGCTTACTGTCCATACTTGCATTTATTCCTTGCTATTCCTCAATTCATAGGTAAACTTTTCAAATTCTAATTCCCAAGGCATTATTATTATTCTTTATTTATTTATTTATTTTTTCTACAGGTATGCATTTTTTAAAAAGGATACTGTGCAATGTTCAGGTCTATTAAGCCTTCTAGATCACCCATGTAACGAACTTTCAGCCAATGACTCCCAAACCAGATGGTCTTAGGGCATTAAGTGATAAAGCACCCCTCCAGACCTAATTATTCAAGTAATCTAAGCAACCTAAACTCTTCATGTAACAAGCTTTCAGCCAATGATTCCTAGAGTAGATGGTCTTAGGGCATTAGGTGTCAAAACACACCCCTAAGGACTTAATTGCTCAAGTAATCTAGGTACAGACCTGAACTTGACCCTTTTTTACTTTTTTTTTTTTTTTCATTCACATTGGTGAAGATTTTTTTTTCTTTTATTGCATTGTATACATACCAACTTTCTTTTTCTTTTCTTTTCTTTATTTTTTTTTATGCCTTGGTTATCAAAATTATTAACTCCACCTACTCATCTCAGTTTAACTCAAAATAAAACAAGACTTCTAGGTTTTACCCCACAGAATTCATGAAAGTGTGAATATGTGCAAAGTGTAGCATCTTAGAGATTAATTTCATTAAACAATGGTCAACCTAATAGAGTGGACCACAAGTCACCAACTGATTTAAAAAATTTTCAAGAATCCCTTTTCATAGTATTTTGGCATACAAACTATTTCCAACCAACCTCAGACCATAAAAAGAATATATGACAATCAACAAACTCAAAATCATGCTTATATCAACAAATATCAGATCATATCCTTGTGGTTATCAAAAATTTTGAATTTTCCCTTACCTTACCCCCAAACTTAGTGTTCACATTGTCCTCAATGTGTGAGAATGGAAGAGTTAGAAAGATATTACCAGACAAGCAGACCAGCAAAGATAGACCAAAATGAAGCACAGAAGGGTGAAAAAGAGAAATCACCCCCAAACTTAATCTGTAGTACCTGACAAAATCAAGAAATTCCAACACACATCAGAGTATCAAGTATATAGAGTAATAACAGAGAAATATCATATGTAGCTCAAATATCAACACAAGAATAGTATAGGCAAAAAACATGTATATAAGTGATCAATATCAGTACAATGCTTTTGAAATAACAGACTTAGGGCAGATATACAATATAAAGAAATAAATACATCCAAAAGACTGCCCTAGTCAACAAAAGTGCCTATCTAGCAAAAGAAAATATAGAAAAGCCCTAGACGGCTAATCTATATGAAGTGGAGGAGTATCAATAGAAGTAGATGGGGGCAGACAGAGTGTGGTGTAATAGCCTCTTTAGAATGCTCTGTTGTGCAGTCAACATCTGTCTCAGTACTGCTTGTCCATCTTGCAACTCGGTCACCTTGGCCTGGAGCTCTTTAATCTCAGCCTGAGAAGAAGTCTTAGGCTGGGCTGCAATAGTACAAGGATTAATAATCAGCTCATGCCCATCAATCATTGTCCTAAGCTCCCAAGGGTCATCCTCACTATAAAAAAGATTGAGATAAAACAAACGAACAAGACGAGGATAAGCAATGTTAGTAACAGGGACCATAAGATGCAAAAGATGCTTGTAACTGAAGGACTTCATAGCCCATCTTGCATGAGGATTAGTGATGAATGCCTGATAATCAAAGGTCATCTCATAAGAAATTGGAATTGTCTTCCAAGCACTTGGCAAAGCATCTTTAGTCACCCTAGCATGCTTAGAAGGAGCTAGACGAACCATCTCTACTTTCAATTAATAATATCTTCTAAGAAAATCCCTAAAATCACCAAAAATCACCAATTTTTGCAATATGGAAACTAAGGCTCGAGCTTGACCTTTTAGGCTCGAGCTTCAACCAATGCTCGAGCTTAAAGTTGCAGAGCTCGAGCTCTACCTGGAACTACACCAAAACAAATCTTGGAAGTTAATGTAAGGATCACCCAAGAATCGGTTTAAACAGCCATTATATGCAGAAGATGTATAAAAATTCAAAGAATCATTCATCCAAAAAGAAACTCAAGCTTTCCTATTCTAGATCTAGAAATTTAATTATCTAAGGAGGAAACAATGGAAAGATGATGAAGAAGAAGATCTTTACCTGAATATTGCCTACAAATCTGGAATGAGAATGTCAACTATCATGGGGAATTAATATGGAGAGAAAACTTGGACAGAAACTTCATAGGAGAGAGATGTACGATATGTAATAGGAGACAAAGAACTTAGGTTTTTGTTTTAAAAACTTTCAAAACCTAGGGCTCGAGCTTTAGAATGAGAGCTCGAGCCTGCCACCAAAAACCCTAAAGTTAGCGATGATGGAGGGCTCGAGCTTCGCGTGTGCAAGCTCGAGCTTTTTGGTAACTCATGCTCGAGCCTCGAAGTGAAAGCTCGAGCTTTGAGACAAATTGTTTTTTATTTTTCTTTTTCCTAATAAACCTAACCCTAAACTAAACTAAAAATAAAATATTAATAAAAATAACTAAAACCTAAAAAAATTAAAGCAAAAATAAAAAATAAAAATACAACTAAAAATAAAAAAAAATAAAAATAAAAACTACGGTACAACACACAAATGCTAAGTTTAACGTCGATAACTGACCTCCCTAGTCCAAGTAAATAGGATCATGAAGTTCTACTGCCTCCATTGTGCCTCTCTGCACACTACCCTCTATGTAGGGTTTAAGTCTCTGTCCATTGACTTTGGACAATTGTCCAGTCTTGTAATCCTGTATCTTTATTACACCATAAGGTGTAACAGAAATAACCATGTATAGACCTTCCCAATGTGACTTTAGTTTGCCAGGAAAATGTTTCAGTCATGTATTAAACAACCAAACCTTCTTCCAGGGCTCAAAAGTCTTACGTAAGATATGCTTGTCATGAAATGCCTTAGTTTTAGATTTGTAAACCTTAGCACTCTCATAAGCATCATTACGTAATTCTTCAAGCTCTATTAGTTGAAGCTTTCTGTTAGAACCAGCAGAGTTCATATCAATGTTGAGCTTTTTTATGGCCCAGAAAGCCCTATGTTCTAATTCCACAGGAAGATGACACCCTTTACAATAGACGAGACTGTAAGGTGACATACCAATCGGAGTCTTAAAAGCTGTTCGGTAAGCCCACAAAGCAACATTTAGTCTTAAAGACTAATCTTTACAATTTGGCATAACCATTTTTTCAAGAATTCTCTTAATCTCACGATTGGATATTTCAACTTGGCCACTTGTTTAGGGATGATAGGGAGTAGCAACTTTATGAGTGATGAAGTATCTTTGTACTAAAATATAGAAATACCTATTATAGAAGTAAGCACCCCCATCACTAATAATAGCTCATGGCATACCAAACTAACTAAAAAAGTTCGTTTGAATGAACTCAACCACGACAGCGTGATCAGCGGTTTTAGTAGCCACTACTTCAACCCATTTAGATATATAATCAACAGCCACAAGAATATATTTATTACGATTTGACTGAACAAAAGGACCAATGAAATCAATACCCTATACATTAAAAACCTCAATGACTAAGATCAGAGTTAAGGGCATCATGTTTCTTCTGGAAATTGATCCTAACTGCTGACATCTAAGGCAGAACCTATAGAACAAATATGCATCCCGAAAGAGTAAAGGCCAAAAGAAACCATACTAAAGAATTTTAGCTACAGTTTTCTTTGCACTGAAATGATCTCCATAAGCTAAACTGTGATAGAAGGTCAGAATACTATGAAACTCACTCTTAGGAACACATCTACGAATGATTTGAGAGAAGAATCAATCTTTTTCCTGCTTTGACCAAGACAAAGGAATTTTGCCTATTGCAAGGTAATTCACAATATCAGCAAACCAAGGCAAATCCGTATGAGAAACCCCAAACAGTTGTTCATCCGGAATGGAATCACAAACTGGAAGTGAAGTTAAGGTATCCTCAATAAGAATTGTAGAAAGATGGTCAACTACCACATTCTCTGACCCTTTCTTATCCCAGATTTCGTAACCAAACTCTTAAAGTAAGAGGATCCATCGAATCAAATGAGGTTTGGTTTCCTTTTTGGAATGAAGATGTCTCAAAGGAGAATGATCAGAATGACCACTACTTTGGAACCCAATAGATAAGATCTGAATTTGTCCAAAGCAAAGACAACTGCAAGTAACTCTTTTTCAGTAGTGGTATAATTCAATTGTGCTTTTGAAAGATTTTTACTTGCATAGTAGAAAACATGAGAAAGTTTATCTTCTCGTTGTCCGAAGACAGCACCCATAGCATAATCAGATGCGTCACACATGATCTCAAATGAAAGAGCCCAGTTTGGAGGATTCATGATAGGAGCTGAAGAAAGAAGAGAGTGAAGCTTATGTAAAGCTTCCAAGGATGATTCATTAAAGACCAAATGAGCATTCTTTGAAAGTAAATTACACAAAGGATAAAAAATTTTGCTGAAATCTTTAATGAAACGTCGATAGAATCCGGTGTGCCCAAGAAATGATTGCACTCCCCTTACTGAGGTAGGAGGAAGTAATTTAAAGATCAAATCTACTTTAGCTCTATCAACTTTAATACCTCTCTCTAAAATGATATGTCCTAAAACGATCCCTCCGTGAACCATAAAATGGTTTTTCTCCCAACTAAGAATGAGATTAGTTTCCCTACAACGCTGAAGTATTAGGGATAGATTTTGGAGATAATTTTCTAATGTGGATCCAAAAATAGAGAAGTCATCTATAAAGACCTCGAGAAACTTTTTAACTATGTCTGAAAAGATAGATATCATACACCTCTGGAATGTTGCTGCCACATTACACAATCCGAAAGGCATCCGTCTATATGTAAATGTACCGAATGGACAAGTGAAAGTAGTTTTCTCTTGATCCTTAGGATCAATGGCCGCCTGATTATAGCCAGAATATCCGTCTAAGAAGCAATAATAGCTCTAGCCAACCAATCGCTCTAGAATCTGATTAATGAATGGTAATGGAAAGTGATCTTTTTTAGTAGCGAAGTTGAGTTTCTAGTAATCAATACACACACACCATCCAGAGGTGGTGCGTTGTGGAACAAATTCTTCCTAGAAATTCTCAACTACTGCAATACCTATCTTTTTAGGTACTACCTAAGTAGGACTCACCCACTTGCCATCTGAGATGGGGTATATTATTCCCGCATCTAGATACTTCACAACTTCTTTCAAAACCACCTCCTTCATATTAGGATTCAATCTTCTTTGGAGTTCCTGAGATGTTCGGGAATCCTCCTCCAAATGAATCTGATGCATGCAAATTGTGGGACTAATTCCTTTTAAATCAGCCACACTCCACCCAATAGCCTCTTTATTTTACTCAAGAACTTTTAAGAGACTACTTTTTTGGGAACTTGTAAGATTGGAAGCAATGATCACCGGAAGGGTGTCATTTAAACCCAAGAAAGCATACTTGAGCTCGTCTAATAATGGCTTAAGCTCAAGCTTAGGTGGAGACTCTAAGGAAAGAATAAGCAGAGTACTAGAAAGTGGTGGAAGAGGCTCAAGTCTAGATTTCCATGGAGGAAAATCTGTGATAGGAATGGAATTGAATAAAGAATTCACTTCAGCTATTGAAGATTCGATATCACAATCTTCATAATTGAAGTGATTCAAACAAGCTTCTAGGGGATCCTTGGATAAAATAGTTGGGAGCGATTCCTTAACCAACTCATCAATAACATCAAGAAAGAAGCATTCACTATCATCGTGGGGATGATGAATACCATTGAAGATGTTTAGCTTAACTTTCATATTTCCAAAAGATAAATCCATGGCTCCAATCCTACAGTTAATGCAAGCATTCATAGTGGCTAGAAAAGGATGCCTAAGAATGACTGTAATATACTTTTTCGAATCGTAGACCGGTTCTATATCAAAAACTAAGAAATCGACAGTAAAAAAGAACTTGTCGACTTTTATCAGTATATCTTCAACAATACCTCGTAGTTGTTTGACAAAACAGTCAGCAAGCTGTAGAACAACCGACGTAGGTTTTAACTCTCCCAGACCTATCTTCTTATACACCGAGTAAGGAATAAGATTAACACTTGCTCCAAGATCAAGAAGTGTTCGCTCTATCACATTATTTCCAATGATGCAAGAAATTGTAGTAGCACCAGGATCTTTAACCTTTAGAGGAGTGTTGTATTTAAGAATAACACTGACTTGCTCGATGAGATAAATTTTCTTAGGAACTTGGCTTTTGGATTTTCTCTTGAGAGTGCACAAGTCCTTTAAAAATTTGGAATAGGCTGGAATTTGCTTTATAGTATTAAGTAGAGGAAGATTGATTTTAACCTGTTTAAAGGCCTCCATCATATCTTAAATTTTCTCCCATTGCTTACCAAAGTGTGAGGGTTCCATGAGACGTTCAGGATAAGGCGTTCTTGGCTCATAAGTTATCTCAAGGTTAGGAACAGATAAAGAAGTGACTCCACCTTCAACTCCTGCAATGGATTGTGGAATAAAATTTGAGGAAACATCCTTGGGATGTGGATTATAAATGATAGGAACAATGGGAACCCTAAGCCTCTCTTTTTCTTCCTGTCCTTTTTCAACTTGATTATCAACCACTCTACCACCCTCAATGTAGTAATAGCCTAAACTTGCTTACGATGAATACCTAAGGAATTGGTTTCATCAATCATGTAAGCCTACCCTTTCGGGTTGGCTACTGGATAACTAGGCAGCTTTCTATCATCTCTTCGAGATAGAGTACTCGTTATTTGTCCAACTTATGCCTCTAGCTTTGCTATAGCTTGTGAATGAGAATTAAGAAGTTGAGTATTGGCTTTAAGATCAACAAGAGCATTGAGTACTTGATCCCCAAAAGCAGAATTTCGAGGAGGAGGTGGAAGATTAGGAGTTTGAGTGGGTTGATTTCTGAGCTGAGGTGGGCGATAAATACCAGATTAATTGAAAGAATTATTTTATGACATAGGATTGGATGAATTTTGGTACTGTCTTTGTGATTGAGGAACAGTGTTTCATTGACTTTGATTACGCCATGATAGATTTAGATGATCTGTCCAGCCAGAATTATATGTTGAAGCATATGGATTATAAGCTAGTCTAGAGAACGAAAGTGATCGAATAGGCCAAGGAATGACATTAAGTGTATCTATCTCTATTCTCACTCGTTATGCCATTCAAGTGCCTGATTCTGACAACGAATATTCTCCATCGCATTGGATATGCAAAGCCACTTGCGACTTCACCAACTTCGGTCTTAATCAGATTAATGAAGAATCTATTATCTCAGATGCCTTGACATTAAATTCTCCACGGTCATGCAAAGTCACTAATATTCTTCATAGTTTTATTGGCAAACTATCTTCATATAATCGCCCTAGAGATGTATTTAAAGCATTCCTCGAATGTTGGTGCCCACACAGACTCTACAAGAAGGTGTATCAAGACATGTCAGATTTTTTTTTTTTTTTCTGCGACACATCGGCGGCGAGCATAATATATATATTTTTTTTCTTTCAACAACACCTTAGTGGAGAGCCAAAGATCTTTTTTAGCAATACCTAACTAGTTGGCGAGAAGAATTTTTTTCTTCAACGACACCTCAATGGAAAGCCAAATTTCTCTTTCAGTAATACATCGGTGGTGAACATAATTTTTTTTTCTTCAACGACACCTTAGCGAAAAGCCAAATTTCTCTTTCAGCAATACCTCGGCGATGAGCAGATTTTTTTTTTCAACGACTCCTCAGCAGAAAGTCAAAGATCTTTTTCAGCAATACCTTTGCGGCAAGTAGAATTTTTTTCTTCAACGACATCTCAACGGAAAGCCAAATTTCTCTTTTAGCAATACCTCAGCGGTGAGCATAATTTTTTTTCTTCAACAACACCTTAGCGGTAAACTAAATTTCTTTTTTAGCAATACCTCAGCGGCGAGCAAAAATTTTTTCTTCAACGACACCTCAACAGAAAGCCAAATTTCTTTTTCAGCAATACCTCGGCAACGAGCAGAAATTTTTTTCAACGACACCTCAGTGGAAAGACAATGATCTTTTTCAACAATACCTTGGCGGCAAGCAGAATTTTTTTCTTCAACGACATCTCAACGGAAGGCCAAAATTTTCTTTCAGCAATACCTCGGTGGTCAACAGAATTTTTTTTTTTCAATGACACCTCAACGGAAACCCAAGGATCTTTTTCAGTAATACCTCGGCAGTGAGCAGAATTTTTTTCAACAACACCTTAGCGGAAAGCTAAAGATCTTTTTTAGCAATACCTCAGTGGCAAGCAGAATTTTTTTCTTCAACGACACCTCAACAGGAAGCCAAATTTCTCTTTTAGCAATACCTGGGTGGTGAGTAGAATTTTTTTAATGATACCTCAGTAGTGAGTCAAAATTTTGTTGCAGCAACACTTTGGCGATGAATTGGATTCTCCAGCAACACCTTGGTGGCAAGTCAAATTTTTAGAGACACCTTGACGTCGAACCAAAAATCTTTTTCTTTGTAATGACATTCTGGTGACAAAGCAAAATTATTCTTCATAACTACACTTTGCCGACGGATCAAATTTTCCTTTGTAGCGACAACTTTGGCGATGAACCAAAATTATTATTTGTAGCTATATTTTGGTGGTGGGCCTAATTTCTTTATTGTAGCTACAATTTGGCGATAGACCAAAATTTCCTTTACAGCTACAATTCAATGGCATACCAAGTTGACAGGGTGAGACAAATCACTTTTGATATCATGCAATGAGCACACTTTGCCTTTTATTATTATTATTATTTTTAGGTTGACTGAACTTGGAACAAACTTCCAAGATGCCTACATACCTTAAACAGGGATCAAGTCATCATGTAGTTCACATTTTTTTTTTTGGTAGACAGTTTATACTCATGTCAAAGAGTTCTTGATATTTTATTTTATTTTATTTTTTATTTTTATTTTTTCCAGGTAGACAGTTTATGCTCGTGTCAAGGAGTATCATCAACAATTTATGCTTGTATCAGGGAGCACTTCAACTTTAATTTGTAATGACATGGTCATTTTACTTCCTTTCTTTTTTTGGAAATTTTCTTTTTTCGTCTTTTACTTATTTCGTCCTCTTCTCGTTTTTCACTTTTACTTGCATAGCCTCACTTTTGGTGTTCGGATTTGATTCCAACCTTGCACACATCCATGATATTTAAATTCCATGATATCTACATTTTTACTTTTGTAGAAAAACATGTTAAATGTTTACTTTTCATGTAAAGGGCATAAATGCATTACTTTTGGTAATTACTCTAAATTTGAGGGGTTTTTGTTTAATTAAATAAAGTAATTATTTTTCGTCTTAGGGACTATTTTGTAATTTAATTTGGAAAATATTTTCAAAAAGGACCTTTTTGCAATTTCTGAAAAATGTAATAAGTGTCACATTCCTAAGGTGGCACTTGTTGGTTTTGTGGTGGAACCACTTGGGGGCTTCATCTCATGACACATGGAGGGTGGAGATTGGCCCATTTGTTGGCCTAGGATTGGATCACTTGTTGGCTTGGATGGTTGACAAGTGTAGGCTTAGGATTAAGCCTAGAAAGGAACCTTAGGATGGTGACAAGTATAGGCACCATATTTGGTCTTGTATTTGTGTGTGTGAGAGAGGTAGTGTAAGAGCACATAGTGAATAAAAGAATACTAGATCCTCCACTCACCTCTTTCTCATTTTACTTTTCATATCTCCTTGCTCTCAAACCCCAACCTAGCCACCATTGAAGGGAAAGTTGTTTTAAGGATTTAGGCTTCATTTTGGTGCCCTTTCCCTCACCTTAGAACCTAAAGCTTGGAATACTTTATCTTCCTCTCACTCTCCTCTACAAAACCCTAGATTGGTTTATCATTTTGAGCATGGTTGCTTTGGATTATAGAGATTCAATTCTCTATTAAGGTAGGGGTGGTTGTATGTTCATCCTCTTTGGGTTTTATAGATATTGGAGCTTAATATATATTGATTACACGCCTTTTTAAATTCTTGTACTAGCATGTAAATAAAGATTTTATATGCTTGACTTAGGATTTGTGGATTAAAGTATGTATGTGACTATTAAGTTGTATAGGTAGGTTATTGTCTAATAATTTGCCTAATATTTATGATTCCATTGAGGTTTTATTATGGATATCTTGAGATTACACTTATGATGTTAAGTAATATAGATTTCATTGAAAGCTTAGTATGAAAATCTTGTGTGTGGCACTTATAATTACTTGTAGGTAGATTACTATATTTCATGATTTGCAATTATGGCCTATATTGATAGTAAATTGATATAACATGATGTGTAATATCATTAACCCTAAGACATGTAACCCTAAGACATGGGTTGTGTGGTTTTACCCTACTTGTGCTTGGTAGGTAGTTTCATGCATTGAGATTGCATAAATGTCATGAACTTGTTGATTTTTGGAAGTTTGTAAGGATACGAGATGTTGATGGCTAGGGTTTGGCTCTAGTACGGAGGATAGGAATTCTCCTAAGTCATAGTGCGCACTAGGTAGTACCTTGTGGGTCGTAATTACCCAAAATAACTTGTATGGTCTCGTAGCCACATATCCTAGTCTTTTCATTATTTGATTTCACATTACTTTCCAAGTTGTAAATCATGGATTTCTTGTAGCTTGTGATTTGGAAAATCTTAGTTGAAATGCATTAATGTACTTGTTTATGTATACTTGGATGCCATGTGTTCATCATTTCAAACATTTGTATAGCTTGAGATGATCCCTTAGAGTGCCTTGAAAACATAGACGTTAGATGGAATGCACCCTTGTGATGGTCTATGTTTGGTTCGCATTATACTTGAAACTATAGGGTATGCGCTTGCACCAACTCCTACTAGTAACTTGATTACTCACCCTAGTTATTTAGGTTATTTTTCAGGTAAAGAAGCCTTGTTGTGGGATGCACAACACTCTTAGGATTGCTTATCTACTTAAAGCATTTTTGTTATGTTGGAATATGCACTTGTTAGCATATCATGCTCTATTTTTGTTTATTTTGACAAAACCTGTATCTAATGTTCAAACTATGTAATGTGCACTTAAGTGCACCTTTTGACACTCTTCAAATATGTATGTAATGAGGCCAATGGCTAAGGACACATATATGCCATGTATGCTACTTTATCTTTATAGTTTGTATGTGGAACTTAAGGGATTTCATCCATTGAAGGGTCATATTTTGTATATGACGTCCCATGAGGCCGTAGGCCATTGTAGCACGTCTACTTCACCATTTTATGTATGTGTGCATGTTTAAATTTCACCAAACTCTTAAACTCCAACTTTTGAACTATTTATGGATGAATTATGCAAATTTAAGCATAAATGCATGCATTGAGGTAGCTTTCAAAGCTTCACTTTGATTTAGCATGTAATGGTTGTTCATTTAAAGTTCAAGGATGATTTGAAACTTGTTTGGATCATTTAGGAAGCATGCAAAGCCTTAGAACCAAGACTAAAATCTTCCCCATGGGTTATAGCAGGTTGCAGCGGCTTTCCTTACTGCTGCTAGGTCCATCGGTCGACTGATAGCAACCATTGGTCGACCGAAATGCTTCAAAGTTGAGATCCTGAGAGTTTGCCTTTGAAAAAGGTGTTTCAGCCGGCTGATGATTGGGGTTTAGCCGGCTGATGATTGAGTTTTAGTCGGCTTGTACTATAGCATTAGCCAGCTGATCCTCCCTGAAGCATAGTTACGTTTCAGCATCTTGGACAAAATTTTTGGGTCAACTTCAGAGGGCCATAACTCATTCATTTCTAATCCAAATTAGGTCATTCTTCATCCTAAACTCAAGAGCTTGAAGTCAGATTTCCAATGATACCAATTTCACACAAAAAATCCAATTCTAGTGATAGTTATACCAGTTTTAGTGAGATAGGGTTGTGCTGTATCATAAACGGAGGATGCCTCTTCATTCTAAATTCATATCTTTTCCATCCGGACTCCGAATCAGGTGATTCTTAAGTCTAAATTCATTAATTTTTTGTTTTCTTTCTAATGGTATGCTTGATAGCATCCATTTCTCCGTGAAAAGACTGCTTTACCCCTAGGCTCGTTCTTATCTTCTTCTTTTTTTAAAATGTAGCTTCCACAATTGTTTTCTTTGGATTCCAAGACCTCATTGAGGGACACATTAGTGTCTTGTAGACATGTAGTATCTTTAGAGACCATTGTCCTACCTTTTTCAATAACATTCTGATTCATTATTGGATTTAAGTTCGGGTCACCATTGACGCACCGAGTTGAATAAAACTTGGGTCGTTACAAGTGGTATCAAAGCTCCTAGGTTCGAAAACCTTAGGATGATGGGTTTTGGGTGCATATCATGTTTTCATTGACTTACTTTGATATGTGCATATTTTTTTTTTTTTGATAACATGTTTTGATTTAATAACATGTTTGCGTGCTTATGTGGTGGTATGTTTAGGTGTTTTCCTTAACTGTTTTAGTATATATATATGTTTGTATGCCTTAGCATTTTGTATATGCTTATTGGGTGTTAGCATGTTGTATATGCTTGTATATTTAGCATGATAGTATGTTGGATACATTTCTTACTTGTATTATATGCAACTTGCCTTGTGCATTCATGGCATGAGTTGCATTAGGTCTTAACGACTTGCATTATTGTTGACCTTGTCCCTTATGTGTGTAGCACCATGGTTTTGATTAGCGGAGAGTCTTCTCATCACGTCGGAGGGGATGAGTAGGTTGAGGAGTAAGTTGCAAACACTGGGCTCGTACGAGGTCCAGGGAGGTCCAGGGAGGCCCAGGGCTCGACCTCGTGGTGTGGATCCTAATCCACCACGAGCGCCGACTTATGAGGAGCAGATTGCACAGGGAGTGGCTCTAGGGATGTTAGAGTCTATCCAGCAGATGTTTCCTCAGCATATTATAGGGATGCAAATTTTGGTACCGACACCAGCACTGGCACCAGTTACTAATGAGGCATTGGACTATTTTATGAAGTTACAGCAAGTTAAGATCGACCAGTTTGTCGAGAGTATGGATTCGCTTGCTTCAGAGGCATGGCTTGATCTCATGGTACATAAGCTCGATAACATGGCAGTACCAACAGACTGATTGAGGATCTTCTTGACAGCCTCTATGTTCATGGGGGATGCCGATATCTGGTGGAAGTCCATCACTAATATCCGCGATGTGGAGGTGATGACATGGGAGGAGTTCAGGACATTATTCTTCGACCGTTTCTTTGCGAGGGCTATGAGGCAGGACATGAGAGTGCAGTTTATAGGTCTCTATCAGGGCAGGATGAGTGTCATTGAGTATGAGACACGCTTCACTTCTCTTTCCCGCTATGCACCAGAGATGGTAGCTACTGAAGAGCTCAGGGCGAGGAAGTTTCAGGATGGGTTACACCTTGATATTAGGCCACGGATTTTAGTGTTGGAATTGAGGACCAACGGGGAGGTAGTACGGAAAGCTATGTTGGTTGAGGCAGAGGACTGAGATCAACTTAGGATCAAGGGTTCATATAAGCAGTCTTGTGGGGAGGCTTCATCTGTATCTGTTGGGGGCCAGTGGAAGAAGGCTAAGGTCGGGGATAGTTCACATACTCAGGGACAATCATAGCAGGCTCGGTCTATACCAGTAGTTCTAATTTCTTTGGGGTTAGCCCGGGGAGTGATTTGTCACCACTGTCCGCAGCCGGGGCATATCAAGCCTCGCTGCCCACAGCTTCAGCCACAGGCCAGTCAGTCTCAGGCTAGTAAGCCTACAACTTCGACGAAGGGGGTTCGCGGAGCTTGTCATTATTGTAAACAACCAGGTCACTTAAGGAGAGAGTGTCCAAAATTACAAGGTGGAACACAGAGTGGCATAGGCTCACAGTCCACACCGGCACAGTCAGTAATTATGCAATCAGGTTTCAGGGTGCCTCAGGCACTATAGTTAGCAGCACCGCTAGTTGGTTCATATCCGGTCAGAGGTTCTACGCCTGCTACTTCTGGACATCAGTCGGGTTACCAGGGCAGTTCTTAGCAGTCAGGGGCTCAGGGACGAGGTTACGCACTACCACAGGTCGATACGTCTGCAGGGACTTCTATAGTTCGAGGTATCTTTCCAGTTTTCAGTTCTTGGGCTAGAGTTCTTATTGACACAGGTGCATCACATTCATTCATATCTGCATCATTTGCACATTCTTTGGGTCTGGAGGTCACGCAGCGGGATGGTTTCCTTTGTGTTGACGCACCAGTTGGTGGTCCAGTGTCTTTGGACCGTGTTTGTCGGGGTTGTGCTATCGAGATAGCTAGACGGACATTCGAGTTTGATTTTGTTGTTTTTGACATGACGGGCTTCGACGTCATTCTTAGGATGGACTGGTTGTCTTTCTTTCATGCCATGATTGATTGCTTCCATGGGAGTGTCTGTTTGCACTCCCGCAGGAGATTGTTTTCACTTCGTGGGAGATTGAAGCGATTCCCACTCGACGATGACTTTCAGTATTAGTGACTGGAGTCGCCACAGGTCCTACTTGGCTAGCCTATTAGCTAATGAGGGTAGCAGGTTGGGCTATGTTTTTTTGGCAGTTGTAGACGAGTTTCTGGATGTCTTTCCAGAGGAGTTGACAGAACTTCCTGCTCTTCGGGAGGTTGTCTTTGCCATTGATGTCATTCCTGGTACTGCACCTATCTCTATGGCACCGTACCGCATGGCACCGGCAAAGCTTGATGAGCTGAAAGCTCAATTGGATGAATTGAAAGCTAAGGGCTTTATTCGTCCTAGTGCTTCACCCTGGGACCACCGATTCTTTTTGTGAAGAAGAAGGATGGGTCTTTGAGACTTTGCATCGATTATCGCAAGTTGAACCGTGTCATGATCAAGAACAGGTATCCTTTGCCTAGGATTGATGACTTGTTTGATCAGTTAAAGGGAGCGATATGCTTTTCGAAGATTGATCTGAGATCAGGTTACTATCAGTTGCGAGTTAAGGATGAGGATGTATCCAAGATCGCTTTCCGCACACAGTATGGCCATTATGAGTTTCTAGTGATGCCATTTGGTTTGACCAATGCTCCAGTAGCTTTTATAGACTTGATGAACTGTGTATTTAGTGACCATCTTGATCAGTTTGTTGTGGTCTTTGTTAATGACATTCTTGTATACTCAGCTTTGGTGGAGGAGCATGAGTATCATTTGAGGACAGTGTTACAGATCCTTCGGGATAATCAGTTATGTGCCAAGTTCGAGAAATGCGAATTTTGGCTACCGGAAGTGAAGTTCCTTGGATATGTTGTATCAAGGGGCGGTGTTGTAGTGGATCCGACGAAGATTAAGTCAATGATGGATTGGGAGCATCCGAAGACAGTGTTTAAGATTTGGAGTTTTCTTAGCCTAGCCAGCTATTACCGGAGATTTGTTTTGGATTTCTCTCATTTAGCGGGACCTATGACTCGACTTACCCACAAGGGGGTCAAGTTCGTATGGAACGAGGCATGTGAGTTTACTTTTCAGGAGTTGAAGGTCAGATTGACATCAGCTCCAGTTTTGATCATTCCTGAACGTGGTTTAGGTTATGTAATCTTTTGTGATGCTTCACGAGAAGGTTTGGGTTTTCTCTTGATGTAGATAGAGCGGGTGGTTGCTTATGGGTCTCGACAGTTGAAGACTCACGAGTTGAATGATCCGACACATGATTTGGAGTTGGCAGTAGTTATCTTTGCCCTGAAGGGGTGGAGACACTATTTGTACAGGGAAAAGTTTGAAGTTCTCTCTGACCACAAGAGTCTCAAGTATCTCTTCTTTTAGAAGGATTTGAACTTGAGACAGCACAGATCGGTTGAGTTCATAGAGGATTACAACTTCGAATTACAGTATCATCCGGGTAAGGCCAATGTGGTGGCCGATGCATTGAGTAGGAAGTCACATGGAACTCTTGCTAGCATTTCCATTCACAGATGGAAGATGCTAGAAGAGCTTGTAGATCTTGGTTTACAGTATTATGAGGATGTTTCACCGGCTATTTTGTTTAGCCTTGTGGCTCAACTGGTACTTGTTAGTAGAGTTATTGAGGCACAGTTGGAGGATGGGGAGATGAAGGCCATCCATGATCGAATTTTAGGCGGTGAGGACGTAGAGGGTTGGACCTTACATTCAGACGGTGGTCTCAGGTACAAGGGGATGATGTTTGTTCCTTTGTCTTGTCGTGAAGACGTTCTTCAGGATTTTCGCCACTCTCGGCTCACAGTTCACCCTGGTGGTACAAAGATATATCACAATTTGCGACAAGGCATAAAACGTGATGTTTCATAGTTTGTGGCTCGATGGCTTACTTGTCAGCAAGTGAAGGCAGAGAATCAGAGACTGGCAGGATTATTGCAACCATTACCAGTAGCTGAGTGGAAATGGGAGCATATCACTATGGATTTCGTAACAGGACTTCCAGGTCTTAGGCAGGGAATGATGCCGTTTGGGTCATAGTTGACAGGTTGACTAAGACGACACACTTCTTGCCCATGGCAGTGACAGACAGTGCAGAGATACTGAGTGGACTGTATGTGAGATAGATTGTCAGGCTTCACGGAGTTCCTGTATCCATCATTTCGGATAAGGATCCACGGTTCACGTCCCACTTTTGGCAGAGTTTTTAGGAGGCTCTTGATATGGGGCTTCATTTTAGCATAGTATTCCACCCTCAGACTGATGGTCAGTCGGAGCGCACCATTCAGATATTAGAGGATATATTACGGGCTTGCATCTTGGATTTTGGGGGTGGTTGGGAGAACTACTTGCCTTTGGTTGAGTTTGCCTACAACAACAATTACCAGACCAGTATTGGAATGGCACCTTTTGAGGCGTTGTATGGCAGACCTTGCAGATCTCTAGTTTATTGGACCGAGGTCAGTGATACCATTGCCTTGGGTCCTAACATTGTCAATGAGACTACAGAGAAAATCAAGTTAATTCGGCAGCGGTTGGTTACCGCACAGAGCAGACAGCAGAGTTACGCTGATAGGAAGAGATGACCCTTGTCTTTTGAGGTAGGAGACCATGTCTTTCTCAAGATTTCTCCACGGAAGGGACTTTTGAGATTTCGACAGACTGGCAAATTGTCTCCTAGGTTCATTGGACCATTTGAGATTTTGGAACACGTCAGTGAGGTTATTTATAGTTTGGCGTTACCGCCAGACCTGGATAGGGTTCACGACGTCTTTCATGTTTCTATGCTGAGGAAGTATGAACCGAATCCATCACATGTTTTGTGATGAACGGATATGGTTGTTGATGAGGACATGACCTACGAGGAAGGTCTGGTTCAGATTCTTGATTCACGAGAGCAGGTCTTGCGGACCAAGACCATTTCATTGGTCAAAGCTTTGTGGAAACACTACGGCATTGAGGAGGCTACCTGGGAGCTCGAACAGGAGGTTCGCTCTCGGTATCCCCATTTGTTCTGCCTTTCAGGTACGGTTCGATTTCGGGGTCGAAATCCCTTTAAGGAGGGTAGGTTGTAATGACCCGGTCATTTTACTTCCTTTCTTTTTTCAGAAATTTTCTTTTTTCGTCTTTTCCTTATTTCGTCCTCTTCTCGTTTTTCACTTTTACTCTCATAACCTCACTTTTGGTGTTCGGATTTGATTCCGACCTTGCACACATCCATGATATTTAAATTCCATGATATCTATATTTTTACTTTTGTAGAAAAGCATGTTAAATGTTTACTTTTCTTGTAAAGGGCATAAATGCATTACTTTTGGTAATTACTCTAAATTTGAGCAGTTTTTGTGTAATTAAACAAAGTAATTATTTTTCATCTTAGGGACTATTTTTCAATTTAATTTGGAAGATATTTTCAAAATGGACCTTTTTACAATTTTCGAAAAATGTAACAAGTGTCAAATTCCTAAGGTGCCACTTGTTGGTTTGGTGGTGGAACCACTTGGGGGCTTAATCTCATGACACATAGAGGGTGGAGATTGACCCATTTGTTGGCCTAGGATTGGATCACTTGTTGTCTTGGATGGTTGACAAGTGTAGGCTTAGGATTAAGCCTAGAAAGGAACCTTAGGATGGTGATAAGTGTAGGCACCATATTTGGTCTTGCATTTGTGTGTGTGTGTGAGGTAGTGTAAGAGCACATAGTGAGTGGAGGAATACTAGATCCTTCACTCACCTCTTTCTTATTTTACTTTTCATATCTCCTTGCTCTCAAACCCTAACCTAGCCACCATTGAAGAGAAAGCTTGGTTTAAGGCTTTAGGCTTCATTTTGGTGCCCTTCCCCTCACCTTAGAACCTAAAGCTTGGAATACTTTAGCTTCCTCTCACTCTCCTCTACAAAACCCTAGATTGGTTTATCATTTTGAGCTTGATTCCTTTGGATTATAGAGATTCAATTCTCTATTAAGGTAGGAGTGGTTGTATGTTCATCCTCTTTGGGTTTGATATATATTGGAGCTTAATATATATTGATTACATGCCATTTTAAATTCTTGTACTAGCATGTAAATAAAGATTTTATATGCTTGACTTAGGATTTGTGGATTAAAGTATGTATGTGACTATTAAGTTGTATAGGTAGGTTATTGTCTAATAATTTGCCTAATATTTATGATTCCATTGAGGTTTTATTATGGATATCTTGAGATTACACTTATGATGTTAAGTAATATAGATTTCATTGAAAGCTTAGTATGAAAATCTTGTGTGTGGCACTTATAATTACTTGTAGGTAGATTACTATATTTCATGATTTGCAATTATGGCCTATATTGATAGTAAATTGATATAACATGACGTGTAATATCATTAACTTGACACTTTAGACATGTAACCCTAAGACATGGGTTGTGTGGTTTTACCCTACTTGTGCTTGGTAGGTAATTTCATGCATTGAGATTGCATAAATGTCATGAACTTGTTGATTTTTGGAAGCTTGTAAGGATATGAGATGTTGATGGCTAGGGTTTGGCTCTAGTACGGAGGATAGGAATTCTCCTAAGTCATATTGCGTACGAGGTAGTATCTTGTGGGTCGTAATTACCCAAAATAACTTGTACGGTCTCATGGCCACATATCCTAGTCTTTCCATTATTTGATTTCGCATTACTTTCCAAGTTGTAAATCATGGATTTCTTGTAGCTTGTGATTTGGAAAATCTTAATTGAAATGCATTGGTGTACTTGTTTATGTATACTTGGATGCCATGTGTTTATCATTTCAAACATTTGTATAGCTTGAGATGATCCCTTAGAGTGCCTTGAAAACATAGACATTGGGCGGAATGCACCCTTGTGATGGTCCATGTTTGGTTCACATTATACTTCAAACTATAGGATATGCGCATGCACCACATCCTACGAGTAACTTGATTACTCACCCTAGTTGTTTGGGTTGTTTTTTAGGTAAAGAAGCCTTATTGTGGGATGCACAACACTCTTAGGATTGCTTATCTACTTAGAGCATTTTTGTTATGTTAGAATATGCACTTGTTAGCACATCATGCTCTATTTTTGTTTATTTTGACAAAACATGTATCTAATGTTCAAACTATGTAATGTGCACTTAAGTGCACCTTTTGACACTCTTCAAATATGTATGTAATAAGGCCAATGGCCAAGGACACATATATGCCATGTATGCTACTTTATCTTTATAGTTTGTATGTGGAACTTAAGAGATTTCATCCATTAAAGGGTCATATTTTATATATGACGTCCCACGAGGCCGCAAGCCATTGTAGCACGTCTACTTCACCATTTTACGTATGCGTGCATGTTTAAATTTCACAAAACTCTTAAACTCCAACTTTTGAACTATTTATGGATGAATTATGCAAATTTAAGCAAAAATGCATGCATTGAGGTAACATTCAAAGCTTCACTTTGATTTAGCATGTAATGGTTGTTCATTTAAAGTTCAAGGATGATTTGAAACTTATTTGGATCATTTAGGAAGCATGCAAAGCCTTAGAACCAAGCCAAGTATCTTCCCCATGGGTTACAACAAGTTCCAATAGCTTTCCTTATTGCTGGTAGGTCCATCGGTCGACTGATAGCAACCATCGGTCGACCGAAACGCTTTAAAATTAAGATCCTTAGAGTTTGCCTTTGAAAAAGATGTTTCAGCTGGCTGATGATTGGGGTTCAGCCGGCTGATGATTGAGTTTCGATCGGCTGGTACTGTAGCATCAGCCGGCTGATCCTTCCTGAAGCATAGTTACCTTTCAGCATCTTAGACATAATTTTTGGGTCAACTTTAGAGGGGCATAAATCATTCGTTTCTAAACCAAATTAGGTCATTCTTGATCCTAAACTCAAGAACTTGAAGTCAGCTTTCCAATGACGCCAATTCCACACAAAAAAATACAGTCATAGTGATAGTTATACTAGTTTTAGTGAGATAGGGTCATGCTGTATCATAAACAGAGGATGCCTCTTCATTCTAAATTCATATCTTTTCCGTCCGAACTCCGAATCAGGTGATTCTTGAGTCTAAATTCATTAATATTTCATTGTATTTCTAATGGTATGCTTAATAGCATCCATTTCTCCATGAAAAGACCATTTTACCCCTAGGCTTGTTCTTGTCTTTTTTTTTAAATGTAGCTTCCACAATTGTTTTCTTTGGATTCCGAGACCTCATTGAGGGACACATTAGTGTCTTGTAGACATGTAGTATCTTTAGAGACCCTTGTCCTACCTTTTTCATCCACATTCTAATTCATTATTGGATTTAAGTTCGGGTCACTTTTGACGCACCGAGTTAAAGAAAACTTGGGTCGTTACATAATTATTCTTATTCTTCAACTTTGCAAAAATCATACCATAATCCAAACTTAAGCTGAAGGGAACTGACTATCTCGTCGTTACTTTGATGATTTTCTTCTTGGTTTCATTGACTTAATTCCCCCTGTGATTTAGTATTTTTGGTTGAAGTCATTATTGTAGCATGGTGCATTTCTTAATGCAAGTCTCTAGAGATGATACTTATAATGAAAGTTAGAGCTACTTCATCATTTGAGTTAGGAAGTATATTGTAATCTTCTTCGGACTCACTTCCCTCATCTTCTTGAAGGTTATCGGGTATAGTAGGATCATCTTCCTTAGCACCATGATTTTCTATGCTAAGCTCCATGTCGTGGGCTCGAGTAACAAGATCTTCAAATATGCGAGGCTTAATCCCTTGTAAGATGTAAAAAATTCCCAGCGCATGCCTTGCGTACATGTTTTAACTGCAAAAATTTCAAACAAGTGATCCTTGGAGTCAAGACTTAGAGCTCGCCAAAAGTTGATGTAGTTAACCACAGGTTCACCTTTCATTTGTTTTGTGTTTGTAAGCTCCAGCATACTTACAATATGATGAGTGCTGTAGAAACGGTTGAGAAATTCTCGTTTCATCTACTCCCAACTGTCAATACCTCCAGCTTTGAGGTCTGTGTACTAATCAAATGCATTCCCTTTGAGGGAACGAACAAATTACTTGACAAGGAGATCTTTATCTGTATCAACATTGCCGCAAGTTTTTACAAAGTGCACAACATATTACTTTGGATTGCCTTTGTTTTAGAGGTTGATACCTAACCGAGATTTTTAAGATGTCAATTCTTTTTATGTAAGGCTTTGAGTACATGCAAGCACTTCAAGGGATGCCACTGTATTGTTCTCTTATACAATTTACTATCATGTCTTAAAGTTGTTGGACAGAAAGTGAGGTGACAGAGGTAGCTTCAATTGTTGGATTGGCGGACATGTCATTTTGATCGTCAATTTGAGTGATCTCTGGCATGGAATTATAATGAGGAATTCGGCTTTTGCTTAACTCATTATTGTCGTCACGTAATTTTAACTTTTCTGTCAATGACGCAATTTTCAGATCTTGCTCATTGAGAGTGAGTTTTAATCTTTTAATTGCACTGGCCATACTCATTAATTGCTCTTCATATGAGGTAGTACTCATCATCACGACTACCATAGTGACGAAATCAGAAAAATCTTTGGCTTTGGGTGGCCTAGCTTTGTACTTGAATTTGTGACTGAAGCAACCTTTGAGGTTATAAGAACCTTCCTCATTGCCCCCAGCGAGGTAAAGGCAATATGAGTTTGACTTGTTACTTTAACAGATTTGGCGGAATCAACTATCATCGCATCATGCTGTCTTTTTACAGGAACGAATGTTTTGACTATGCTCCACATCATTGAATTTGCAGAAATGTTTGTACCATATGATGAAGTTGCAACCTTCTTGCCACCTTTTGTGGTGGTATTGATGTTGTCCATCACGACTGCGATGTCCTTGGTGGTATTCTTGTTTTTCGTTTGAATCTTGTCGAAAGCCATAAATTTTGACGATGAGAATTCGTTAAAGATTTGATGTAGGAGAAAGAGATGAGAGGTAGAGGATGTCCCAACGGGCGTTCCAAAAATTTGTACACACAAAATTTGTAGTCTGCAAATAAAAAATGAAAGATGGGGCAAATAATAATTTATTAATTTGTGAAAATTGATGAGTACAATCCTCTAAGATATTCTTTACAAAAGAAAGAAAGTATCCTCTAATTAGATCTCCTTTGTTGGTTGGATCCAAGGGCTGCTGGAGCTTAATTTTGAATCAGGCTGTTGGCAATCTTCTTTAAGTATTTGTAATTGAGGAAGACCGCTGATGATTTCTGATCGAGGGTTGACAAAGTTTGATCTTAAACAGTGTTGTTTGGTGATTCTTCAAACTTGTTGAATTATATAGAAAGAACGGCTCAATTTTGATGCGCTTGTTGTTTTTTATTGAATTTAAGGAAGAATGGGACGACTTTGGATTGGATGTGTTTGTTGTTTTTCGTCTTCAGAGAATTTATTGAATTTGTAGAAGAACGGCATGGCTTTGGTGTGCTTGTTATTGATCATCGTGGAATTTTGATGAAGAATAACATGATTTGATGTGCTTGTTGTTGATCACCGTTGAATTTTGATGAAGAACGACACGATTTAATGTGCTTGTTGCTCATCACCTTTAGGTTTGGATGTTGGGGATGAGTATTGGCAGAGTTTCTGTATTTCTCTTTGAAATTCTAGATTTCTAGAATTCTCAATTTTTGTGTCCCTTCCTCCTTTCTCCTTCCTCCATGCCTCTATTTATAATCTTCTTGGATTAATAGGATGATGGCACGTATCCTCTCCCAATAAGGACATAATCATAACTGGGCCGGCCCGATTATATTGTGATAATTATCCATGAAAATAATTATTCCAAATAGATTTTATTAAGAATAATTACCTTTTTATTTAATCACTTGGGCTGGCCTAATTAAATAATTTAAGTTGACCAAGTTTGGGCCAATTAAATAATTTAATTAAACATGAGACCCGTATTTGATTGCTCAATTTATTTAGATAAAAGCCCATATAACTTTAGCGTCTACAAAAACTAAATCCAAAGACTAAAACATAAACAAAAATCCTACTGTGATGGCCCTGAATTCTGAAGAACCCGGTGCGTTAGCGAGTAACCCGAAAACTGACCCGATAACAAGTCCTGAACGTGGAAGCTAAATCAAAAAGGTCAAACAGTGCCTTTGGGCACCTATAACACACAAAGAAACATAAATTAGGTCAAACTAGATCATGTGTGCCATAAAAGGCTTGGACAAGGCCAAAAATGTAAAATGGAAGCAAACTTGTAATGACCCGGTCATTTACCTTCCTTTCCTTTTTCTTGAAATTTTACGGATAAATTTTTTTCATTTAATTTTCTTTTCCGAGTTCTGTTTCTCGTCGTTTAGTTTCATCTTGAGTGCTTGGAAATGGTTTTCGAGACTCTTTTGTTCGGATTGACAACTTCCTTTAAGGACCGAGTAATTTTCACATTTTCACTTTTTTGATACTATGCACTATTTCGTCTTTTTCCCTATTCTGTCTTTTCCTCGTTTGTCAGTTTTTGGCACAACCTCACTTTTCATTCTCGGAGTTGGTTTTCAACTTCACATGTCTTCATCTTCAGTGGTTTCCACAAAATACGTATCTTTACTTTCGCAAGAAAATACTCTAATTACTCCCGGTGTCCATAGGGGCATGGATGCACAATTCTTTTGAATTATTTTCCTTTCTTGGGGTATTTTTCATAAATATCTTTTGAAGATATTTTATTTCAGGGGTATCTAAGTAAATATCTTTGGAAGATATTTTCATCCTGTGGCAGTTTCGCAGTTAACCCTTTTTGTAGGGGTCATTGTGCAATTAACTAAAGTTATTGCAAAATGCCTCGTCTGGAGCCTGGATCCTCGTACAGGATTCATTTTCACATTTCGTCAAGTTATGGACTCTTGGAATTCCATTCTGGTCGTTTTTCTCCAGTTTCAGAGTTTTTGGACCCCAGTTGCCGCCGAACTTATTCGGGGCATAACTTTCTGCTCGGGACTCGGTTTTTTGAAGCTGTTTCTTCCATTGTTAATATTTTCTCATTTTGAATCTTTTTTGTTCATAGAGTTTTCCCATTTGAACGCGTTTACTCAAAATCCACTTTCTTGGACCCGGCGGGGCCTGTTCGGGGCACTTTTTGAGATTTCTATAAAAGGGGGATGAGATATTTCATTTTTCATCTTCCCCACTCCCCTTGCACGACCTAAAGCAGCTATGGATGTCCATGGAGCTTCCACCTTCTCTCTCCTCCTTTGATTTACTTTTCCTAAGTGTAAAGTCTTCGGCCTTCACGTTTTTTGTTCCCCTCAATGTGTTCTACCATTCCCCCTTATTAGAATTCATTTTTGACCATTTCTTGAGTTTGGGTTTGAAGTCAAGTTGTGATTTTCATGGGGCTTCCTTTGGATTCATGTAGATCGTGTTGTCCCTGACAAAACCCTTCGGTTTCAGCAGATTCGGAACACTTTTCTTCCGGTGGGGATTTGAAATTTTCATCTCGAATTGAGGTAGGGGGTGTTATAATTTATTTTCTTGCCATAGTACATGCTTGTGATGCTTATACAACTTGATTACATGCTTGGATATAAAATCTATAGATTTTATTATTTATTTTTCTTGTGAAGGATTTAATTTTCCCGGTTATCCATCGCTTTGTTTAATCATGTGGCATGATAGAAAATTACCCCTTAATATGTTGATTGACATATATTAAATTTAGATCATTTGGACAAGTATTGAAGATTTTATTTAATACTTATCTTGAATAAAATATTAAATCATGTGGCCTTAACTAGCTTGAAATCAATATGTGTTAGCATATTATATTAGGCCTTAGCATGCTCTTCAACATAGGTGAATTTGAGAGAAATTGGAAGTGTTTTGAAATCTAGTAATATTTAATTAAATTGCTCCAAGTGTATTATTCATCCTGTTTCATTTCCGACTTGAAATTCTTGATGTGCATGGTATATGGTTTCACATATATTAAATCTAGAATATTTGATTAGGTTTTGAAACCTTTCAATTTTTATTTTTCTAGTATTAAAGTTTAATACTCATGGTAGTATCTTGCTTAGAATTCATTTGTATCATGGTTTTAAAACAAATCTTGACATGTTGTATAAGATACATTAATTTGAGGTCATTTGGATGACTTTTAAAATCTAGAGATTTTAATTAAATGAATTAATTAAATTCCATTTAATGGTTCCACGAGCTAGATTAAGTTTCTAACCTTGTATTCATGTTTTCCTTGACAAGTTCCTTCACGTGTATCAAATCAAGAATAATCGGATAAGTTTTGAAACTTATATTTAATTAATTCCTTTGTATGGAATTTAATTCACATGGTTGCATCTTGTATGTAATGGACTTGTAACTTGACATTGAACTTGGCCTTGACATGATCCTAGAAATAACTTGTTCGTAGAACATTTTGACTCACTATGAAATCTTGATAATTTAATCCTTAAGTAATTTAAATTCCTTTGTATGTTTCCATCGAGTTAATCATGCCTTGATATGAATTCTTGTTAAACTTGTGAATTGTACTTGTACTTCATGAACTTGTACATTTTTATCAAGTATCGTGAGCCCTTATATCTAAGTTTCATTAATGTACTTAATGAACATATACATTTGTCTTGGAATGATTTAATTACACATGTGTTGCTTAGAAAGTGATTGAATCATGTATCTTATACTTGTGGTATATTTACTTCAATGAACTCCATGTGCTATATATCTTGGTTGTTGTCTATATAGTTGCACACAATGATTTCTTGACATTTCACATGCTATTATAGTTGATGAACTTAGGGCATGACTTGTGTGTTCCAAAATTTAGGTTGTGCATGAAATGTGGTTAATGGATTCTCTTGTATTTTGATACAATCTTGACTTGCACAACTTGTTGATTTTGGGACTTGGGATATCAATCAAGAATTGTCATGGCTAGGACTTGGTTTTAGTACGGGGGATTGTCCTCTTACACTATAGTGTGCACTAGGGGAAAGGTACCCGTGGGTTAGTAGCCCTAAAGTGATCTCAAGAGTGCCGTTTTAATCCGGGCGATATCAGAGTTTCGACATTGGTTGATTTCGCTCTTTAAATTTCAAGTTGCTATTCCTTGAAGATTTAAACTTGTCGTGCATGTGAAATGCTCCAATTTTGTTTACTTGCATATATTATGCCTTGTTCTTGATTCATGTATAACTCTTTTCGTGTTTCAAGGAATGTTCCATTCTTGTTTAGTTGCATAGATATTATGTCTTACTCTTGATTTCGTGTATTACTTCTATCGCGTTAATTGGAATGCTCCAATCATTTTTATTGCATTGGTAATGTAATTCGTGTTAACTTGTATTCGAGTATACTTCTTGTCGTGTTAATTGGTATGTTACAAACCTTGTTCAATTCCATTAATAATATGATACTTGTATTCTAGTACTTTCTTGTCGTGTTGTACAGATTATTCCAAACCTTGTTTAATTGTATTATAAATGCAATTCATGTTGATCTGTACTCAAGCATCCTTCTTGTCGTGTTCTTTAGATTATCCCAATCTTGACTTGTTTCATATATGTAGATATATCATGATTCTTGTTGCTTATGCTCCATGGTAGCTTAGGATGATCCTTGAGTCTAATCTTTGACATAGACATTAGGTGGCATGATTCTTTTTGAACTATATCATGTTAGTCTTAAAAATTTCTAAAGAAATTGAGTCGATGCATGCTCATTATTTACGAGTAAACTTATTTACTCACCTCGAAGTTACTGGGGGATTTGATCAAGTACGAAGACTTGGTTTGTGACGACCCTAGAATTTTCAACCCAGTGTGTCCTGTGATGAACCAAAAGAATGACCCGATAACGGATCCGAAATGCTGAAACGAAGGAAACTAATTGGCCACTAAAGATGTATGTCATTCCTAAGGCATCAAAATGACTCCCCATAAAATGATCAAATTGCATTATATGCTATTGTGTGATGATGTGAACATACACGCAAGTGTAAAATGGTATTTTAAACATGCTACAATGGCCCATGGCCTTATTACAACTCATTTACAACATTTGACATGTCAGACCTCCAAATTAGAAAAATTACATTTCATAGACAAATGATGAACATACTAACACTTGCATGTGAACAAGAATGTTTCTAAAGAAGCTCAACTCAGCAAATCACCCAAGCAATCGCAATCTCCAATCTTGTATCCTATACCTGAAATATGCCCCAGTATCGTAGGGGTGAGTAACATAAAGCTACTCGTAGGAAATGAGCATGCATCGACCTATGTTTTACAAGTATACATGATTTAATCATTATGGTTCATTCCACCTAACGTCTATGTCAAAGGTGAGACTCAGGGAGCATCCTAACTACCTAAGATCATTTCTAGCATAAAACACATCCTTTATGCAATTTCAACAACACAAGAGCATGCTACACATAGCAACAAGATATAACATGCTTACACAAAGCAACTAGTTAGAAACATACTTACACAAAGTAACTAGATAGAAAAATGCTTACACAAAGCAACTAGATATAGATTATCAAAGTTATCAACTTGAAATCTAAATGCTAAATCAACTAAATATAGCAATTTAGTATAGATGTACTTAACAACATCAAATCGCCATTAGCCAAAACCACAGTCACAATATAAACATGATTGATAACTTGGAATTGAATGCGAAAACAAATAGTGGAAGACTTGGACATCACGTCTCGGATTAAACCAAGAACAAATTGGTTATTCCGGGCATTAACTCGTTGGGAAGACCACCCTAGTGCGCACTATCTCAATTGGGGAGAACTCATACCCCCCGCACTAAAGCCGAACTTTAGCCATATCACAGTAACAATGTCCCAAGACTCCAAAATAATCAAATAAGTTCATAACTTATACGTAATTTATATAATGCACTAAGTCACCTTCTATGCACAAGTAGATTGTATCCACACAACATATGCTCTAAATCCACAACTACTATAGGATGACAATGTCGAATCTTCAAAGTGCGATTTGTTACACTCTATAACAATATAATCCAATATTGAAAACATAAACTCGTAAATTAATTATAAATCAAAAGTCATGCTTTAAACGTACTATCAATGTCAAATACATGAGTTAATCAATAAAACCATAGAAACGAAATTTAATCTATAAACTAATTAAATTCCGTAGGTTTCAAATCTCAATCAAATGGCCTCCAATTAATACATGATAAACAATATAGCATGGTCATTACATACACCACATAAAAACTCGATTAGGCCATAAGAATAATAAAGTGGAATTTAATTAAATCATGATAATCAAATCCCTAACTTCTAAAACAACATCAAATGGTTCCAAATTAACATATGTTAGAACATAAGTCATAGTTATCACAAATATCAAGTTAAACACTTAATTAGGCCAATGGAACCCTTAATTATATTTTAATTAATCATTTTAATTAAAATCTCTAGATTTTCATACTTGTCCAAATGCTCTCAAATTAAAGTATGTTAAACAACATTCCAAGACATAATTTAAAGCATATCACAAGTCAATTTCATGCAACATACGGCCATGGGATTTAATCTTTTACAAAAGATAAATATTAAATAAAATATGCAATTTTTATTCAATCAATACCAATTTAATATATGTTAACAAACATATTAAAACATGATTTTCTAGCATGCCACAATTCAAATAAAAGTTATGTATCATCATGAATTTTAAATCTTATACAAAGAAATAAAAATTAACAACTTTTTAAATTTGATACAAGGCATACATATAAGTTGTATAATCACGAGAAACACTCAATACAACACATATAAATCCTAAAACATTTCCTACCTCAATTGGAATGAAAATCCCAATTACCACCGAAATGAAATCGCCCTAAATTTTTGGTCCGCAAGACAGATATTTCAGCTTGTTACCTTCAACTTGGGAAATTCATAAAAAAATCAATTCTAATCCAAATTAAATGAATCCAAAGCCCAATGAAAAACTAAACACTGTAATTTGATAGTATCAATTTAGTTTAACAAAATATTTTCCCAATTGAAACAGTTTTGACCCACAACTTTGAAACAAATTCTGCCCAGAAAACACATTTTCAGCCTGTAGCTTCCAACTTTGAAAATTCATGAAAAATTCATTTGACATCCAAATTGGGCAAACCTAATTTATTTTTGGAAGTAAACATATGGGAGTGAAAAACTGGAAATTTAAGCCATGATGCAATGTCAAAAGGTTAGTAAAATAAATCATCTAAAAATATGTTTTCCAGCTGCAATAAAAACATGGACAGTAGATAGTCTCAGATTTTTAAAAATATTTAGAAATGCTCAAAAATCGTAAAAAAATTCTGAGTAGTGTAAAATCCATGGGGAAAATTCCATTAAAAATTTCAAGGTAATTAAAGCACCACAGCTCTATATAAAAATTTATATCTGGACCAGATAAGAAAAGATTTAAATTTCCAGCAACTAGCTTGCAACTTCAAAAATTCATAACTAATTCATTTTAAATCCAAATTATATGAAACAAAAACTAAATGGAAGCTAATTGATTATAGTTTTGTGTTCTATATATATTTAATTTGACAAGATTTATTTCAAGTTAAAACAGTTTAAGGGCAGAATAGAAGTCATTCTTTTCTATGCATGTAAAACACTCAATAATGACATAAAAATAATTCAAAATAATAGATCAATACCTCACTAGAGAATTGAATCCCTAGATACCAAAGCAAAACTAGGAGTTAGGCTAGATCCTTCAAGGGTTTTGAAGAGGAGGATGAGGGGAACAAAAAGTATTCGAAACTTTATGGTCTAAAGTAAGTGGAAGGGCCTCAAAGATCAAGGTCAATGCCTAAAGCTTCAGGCTTCATCCACGGAGGCTAGGGTTTTGTGGTGTGGAAGAAAGAGATGGAATTTGAAAATGTGTTAGTGGAGGAAATAGAAATCCTCCACTCACTATGCGATCCTACACCATGGTCAACACACACATCTATGGTCAATTGCACAAAAACCCTCCTTTAAAACCATAATCCCAAAGTGGCCCAAAGATATTTGTAAGACTAAATTGTGAACCTACACTTGTCACCATTCCGTGGCTCCTTCCTAGGCTTAATCCCACTCCTACACTTGTCAACCATCCAAGCCAACAAGTGCACCAATCATAAGCCAACAAGTGGATGAATCCTCACCCTCCAAATGTCATCATCCAATGTATCAAAGTGTTTTCACACAAATGTCAACAAGTGGACCAACGAGAGTGTGACACTTCTCCTACGTTTCAAAAATTACAAAAATGTCCTTTTTGAAAATATCTTTCAAATTTAATAGCAAAATGGTCCCCAATATGAAAAATAATTACTTTATTTAATTACACTAAAACCCCACAAGTTAAAAAGAATTACACTAAAGTATGCATTAATTCCCCTTTATGAAGGAAGTAAACAATCAACTTGCTTTTCTAGAAAAGTAAAAATAACACTATAATGGAAATCAAATATCATGAACGAATGCAAAACTGGAATCAAATCCGAGCATAAAAAGGAAGGTTGTGAAAGGAAAAAGGATAAACGAGAAAAAGACAAAATCTGAATAGTGTTCGGAAAAATAAAATATGGAAATGACACAATCCCCAAAGGAAGTTGTCAGTCTAAGGAAAAGAGTCTTGGAAATCATTCTAGAGTACTCGAGATGACATCAAGTGATGAAAAACCCAACACAAAAAGGAAAAGACAACGGAAAAAAATTATCCGTGTAAACCTAGGTTATTACAACCTTCACACCTTAAAGGGATTTCATCCCTGAAATCCAGCCCTAACCAACAAAAGGCGAAACCAGGATAACTACAGAGTATATCTCCGAGTATCCCACACAACACGCCACACTAGTAACCTCAAAGCTTAAAGGAACACACAAACCAGTATCATTTGCACCCACGTGCTCATGACAAGACGACCTCTCAAAGGAAAAGTGACCACTTGGCCACATGACAAGTTTGAACTTACACACAGAACCTAAGGTCAAACAAAAGAATGGAAAACAACAACCGTAAGCATTCCTCCTCATGAACCTCCAAACCGATCCATAAACAACCACCAATTGAACTCCAAGATCATCATAGATCAAATCAAAGTACCGAACAAAGACGACATGGCAGTACGAATAGCAACCAGAACCCGCCCACGACGTACTCAAATGTGTGGTAGCAATGACAGTGCTTAGTGCTCGCCCACACTAACTTGTCAGTAAGGTAGCATCGACGGCAACTAGTACTCACCCACAACACACAACTTCGTACGGTAGTATGACAGTATAAGGCACTAATTCGTAACCTGCCCCCCACTAGGTCTACCCATGAAACCTCTCGATACCAATGACATCAATGTCACAAAACGATCATAGCCAAAAGCATTATGGGAACCAGGCATCTGTGAGAGTTAGAATATGGTCCAAAGATGTTCTGGACCATCTCGGCCAATCCCAAACTCTAACAACAATGTCATAGCACCATTATGCTTAAGGCCCCAAATCCTCAATACAACAAAATTGACTACTCTAATGTCTCAAAACGCTACTACAAATAACATCAATCTAGAATCCAAAGCCTGAGAAGCAAATCAAGACCTCCAAAAATTAAAACAAAACTCACCACAAGACATTCCATCGAAAGTCCTACATTTCTCCCAGAAACAGATCAACTACATGACCAATCACCGTGATTAAACATCAGATCCACAACCTTATCACGGATAACTAAATCCTCAAAATACAAGTCCACTAAGTGGCACTCACATCAAAATGCCAACAACCAAGGTCACAAAATGAATCTCTCAAAACCATGCTTGGCATCACCAAGCTAAATCAAAATTCCTCAATTTCAATCCAAGAACCATCACTGGAACAACAATTCCTCAAAACTACGCCTAATCATAACTAGTTTAAGAAAACTCCTCAACAAGCCATATCCAACAGTGATCCTCAAAAACTCTTCCTAAGAGTCAACCACATCACGGCCTCCAAAATGAACACAAGTCTCCGAAAGACATTCTCAAAAGTGCATCGAGCTCACCTCACGAATCCAACAAATCCTCAATGATATGGACATAAGTCCCCGAAAAATAATCTCACATCAATTAACTCACTTTGAGCACCACAACCGTCAACAACCACTGTAGGAACTCCCCATGGGAAGACACGAAAGAAAGGGGACCACTAGTCCTAAAAAGGATAACACCACGACTCTATCTCTGAAATGAAAGACAACAAGGTCAAAGACTTCACCCCTTACATGGAAGTAAGTCGACCAAAATCTATCAAATCCTCACCAAGGATTCAAGACAACTAATGAGCGCTAAAAAGTGCGCATTTAAACCCGTTAAGCTTAAGCATTCTAGTACCTTTATCTATCTTACTTTGCCGTTTTAGACTTATTACGTGTTATTTATATTTTCAAGCACTAATCCCAAAATTGAGCTAACTCAGCCAAATAAGAGCTTAATTGAAGCAATCCTGAGATAAACCAAAGGAGGGAGCAAAGTGGAGAAAGAAAGGAGCAAAAAAGGAATCAAGTTGTTCAGCTGAAAAGTTCGATCGATCCAAGTTAAGGTTCAATCGATCGAACATATATGATCGATCACAGTACTTCTCGATAGATCCAACCTTGGCCTTTGCTGAAATTCCAAGTTCGATCGATCCAACATCACCTTCAATCGATCGAACCCTATTTTGCCCTATTCAAATGATTGATCTTATCCACAGCTGTACGCCTACCAACCACTTTTGTCTTTTTCCCCATAAATATCTTCAAAATATCCCAGCCTTGTCATTATCCGGAGGAGTCAGACCACTTCGATCGATCCAAGATGCAGTTCGATCGATTAAACCCATTTTCGATCGATCCAACTTAAGGTTCGATCGATCGAACTTCCTCCAGCGAGAAAAAGTTAAAGTCCAGCTCATTTATTCCGTCCTTCATCCAATCATTGGAGAATATGCCTTGCACGACCACAGCTCATCATGGGGTGTATTTGACCTACCTATATAAGGAATATAATACACTTTTTGAGGGGAACTCTCTTGTCACACATTGAAAATCATCTTGGAGGCTATTGTTGGAGAGGAAGAAGGGAGGAAGCTAGACCAACCATTGGAGGAGATCTTCACCAACAAGGAGTAGCCATGGAGTTAGCCCTTGAGGGTTGGATCATCCCTACCATGAGTGGCTAGACATCCTCTTGGGGCTAGAGTTAGCCCCAACATGCTTTCTATACTCTAATCTTGTGTATTATTGAGGGATTAGTGTTGTATGATACATCTTGATATTCATGTATATATAAATCTTGATTATTTCATGGTTTGTATGGTTTAATGCTTCCAATTGACTATTCTATTCTATTCATATGTCTACGTATGCTAGAGTAGGATATTCATGTGCTTATCCCTAGATTTAGTATTTTTGATGCATGTCTATGTGTATTGATGCTATAGATCTAGAGATTATCAAGATTGTATGCTTAATGAATGCTATTTTGGTTCATTTGATGGTTTATGCCTATTCTTGATGGTTTGTGCCTCTCCCCTAGTCTAGATAGCTTTATTTTCATGCTAGTAGTGTAGATTTAGTGTAGTGATAGTGTAATGTTAGATGGGAGGACAATCTACTCTTGATATTTGATGTTCCATGCTTGTGAGTCCAAATGGCATATTCCTCTAATATTGTATTGTATGTGGATTTTGAGCTTAATGAAGGATTAATGACTAGTTATGATATGTTGTATCTTTCACATGTGTTTAGACAATTTATTCCTCTCCCAATAGATATTTTGTACCTCTCACATGATGTTTAGATAATGCATGTTTAACTAAATCATCCTTATGGATTGTTTGGACTATGAGCTTAATGAAAGGTTCAATGACTTGATTTGATATTTTGTTCTCTTCACATGATGTTTAGACAATATATTCCTCTACCAATAGATGTATTGTGGCCTTACACATGTTGATTGAGACAATTTGCACTTGTTAAGTCACCCTTACCAATTGAATGTCTTTTACACACACAACATTGTTGCAACACATTCATTTCCCTCATTAGTCACTTGATTATGGTTTGGAATAGTATTGTTTGGTGGTGATCTCTACACCCCAAGACCTTTCCTTCTTACTTACTCTTTATATTATTGCATTGTTTTACTATAGTTTAGCTCATTTAGTATAATCAACCAACCCAATTCTCTTTTGCAATCATTTGGTACGCTAGAGTCGAAGTTGAAATTCCAACACGTATGATCCCTTGGGACGATCCCTACTCACTCTTACTACGTTAGTAGTGGTGTTAGTAGTGTTTTTATAAATTTAAATTTGACATAAAAGGCTTTTCTTGAACCACACATTCACTACATTTAGTTTGGCGTTTACAAGTGGCCGTCGTCAGATTTTGGCGCCGTTGCCGGGGATTAACGGTTTTGTTGGAATTAAACTAGACAATAGTGTTCATTAGATTGCTTCTATTTTTATTTTATTTTCCATTGTATATTCTTTTCTCTTGATTCTCATTATTATTTGTTCAATTAGGTACTTGACTACAAGGAAGGCGAACTTTGGAACTTAAAGCAATCATTGGAGCTTAAAAGCTAAATTTGGAGTTGAAGTGCTAAAGGACCATTGTGAGCAATTCTTGGCACTCTTGTATTTTAATTGTTTCACTTCTTTGTATGCTTATGATAGCCCTTGTTGAGGCTCATTTTATTGCTAAATTTTTGTCCAAGCATAGGCCCTTGTTAAGGCCAATTTTTTCTTGCATTTGGGTTTTAATTGTGAATGGAGGAATTGTTTGATCTATGTTTGGGGGGGAATTACATCCCTTCACCTTATGCTCCTCCATCACATTTTAATCCTTATGAGATTGAGTCCAATTCATTTCATGCATCATCTTATTATAGACTTGATCACTCATTTAATCCTTCTTATGACTATTGTCCTCCATCACCATTTTATGATGAATCAATTCCACCACCTTCTAAGTACTCACCCGGATTTGAAGAAAAAGTGTTAGCTTTACTTGATGTGCATATTTGTAATACCCCTAATTTTAAAAAGGATATTCCTGGTATTTAGTGGTATTTAATTTATTATTTAAGTACATTTTATTTGATTATGTGTCATTATTTTTTTTTATTAGATGCTTAATTGTTTTATTTTGTGGTGATTTAATTTATTTAAATGATATTTATTTTTAGTTATTTGATTGGAATTACTTGTTAGTGTTTTATTTTTTAATTGGCATTAATGGTTTAAGTGTAATTGGTTTAATTATTATATGTGTGTCTTATTTGGTTTAATTGGGTTTAGTAATTATTATTTTGTTCAATTAGATTATTTGTTAAGTGTTCAATGGTGAATAGGGTAATTAGGTAAATACATCTAACTAGGGTTTTAATTACAGTATAAATTAGGGTTTTATATTATAGCCGTCGTAGGTTTCTACGTTAATTGGATGGGCCGGTTAGGATTGTGAGTTGGACTTAAATGAACATAGGGTTTAGGAAAACTCTATAAGTATAAGGTACACGTCTGTGTAGGGTTTTTTTAAACAAAACACACGTTTTGTAGAAGTGGAGAAGGAAAAACGCAGTTTTTCACATTCTGCCAAGGTTTGGTCAAAGCTCCGATCCCGCTTTGTCCGTGGTCCGATTGAGCTGAATTTTGGAAGAGAGGTTCAAGACTCAGTGACGCACAATCTGAACGGTGGAGATCAGAGTTTGACCTCGGAAACAGTAATTCGTACTCATGAACAGTAACTGGGTCGCACAAGTTTTTTCCATTCTGCCCAGATTTCATAAAACATTCGATCCCGCTTCGTCCGTAGTCCGATCGAGCTGAATTTTCGAGGAGAGGTTCACGACTTAGTGACGCATAATCTGCATGGTGAAGATTAGAGTTTAACCTCGGGAACAGTGATTCGTACTCGTGAACAGTAACTGGGTCACACAGGTTTTTTCCATTCTGCCCAGATTTCATCAAACAACCGATCCTGCTTTGTCCGTGGTCCGATCGAGCTGAAATTTGGAGGATAGGTTCATGACTCAGTGTCGCATAATCTGAACGGTGAAGATCAGATTTTGAGTTCGGGAATAGTGTTTCGTACCCATGAACAGTAACCGGGTTTTGGAACTCGCCGGGATTTTTTAAGAAGACGACGTTGAAACTTTGAACAAAAGTTTCTGAGGCAACATTCTATCCTTACTCTTTCCTTTAGGCTTCATACTCTTTGCACTCTTAAATGATTTCAGGATTAATGAAGATTAAACCAAACTAAAATGATATCTGTTTTGCTATGAAACTGGTAGTTACAGTAGTGTTGTATGCTTGTTCAACCTAGACTAAGCATGTTTGTGGATGCATTGTGGTTCTATGGTTCACGTTTTTCCTTACCACTGCTAGTATAAATTATTGGAAGGATGGGTCTAGATGATAGCTATCTTAACTTCTGTAATAGCAACTGTTGGAACTTAAATACTAGGAGGATTTGAGTTTAACACTAGATCGGTTTTGTGGAACACTATAATTTGAGCATGTCTACATACATACTGTGAATATTGTTTTGATGCTTACATTATCATAGTTAATATCAACTGTGGAGGTTAGGATTTTGTGATACATACCCTACATATCTGTATGTCATTTGTAAGGTGTTAAATGGAAGTTTTAATTAATTCTGTCTTTATATCAGACTAAAGGGAATAACTTAAATTGGGCATGTATATGTTGTTGTTGTGACCCTGTTTATCAATGCTTATTTTATCACTGCTAACATTGAATGTTGGATGTTGGAAATTAGTTGATATATACTTGATTTATTGGTATTATTGACTACTGGAGGATTGGAAAGTAGGCACCGGTATGGGACGGTGGCATACTAAGGATGGGTTTGGTTTTTAAAACAATACCATTACCCACCTACTTGGAATAAGGATGGGATTAACTAAAAGTTAAGTCCCGTGGATTTGTATTGTCATGGCAACTACTTGTTGAGCAGCAATACCAGGGATTTTGGATGGATTTTATATATGTACTGTTATGGTGCCTCGGTATGAGCTTGAGCCTCAGGACGGATGGCTAGGGAGCGTATATGCATCGGGATGTGTAGCTGGCTATGATGGTTGGAGGTGTACCCTGTTTAGGTATAGGTTCATATGCCCACTTCATATGCGTTTTAGCATGTTACCTCTATTCAGGTTGAGACCGGCCTATAGTCCAGTGAGAGTCCTTTAGTGTGACTATATATATATTTACGGACTATTAGCTATTGTTGAATTGTTTAGGATGTACATGCGTATCGGGCCTCTGTTTGGATTGTAGTAGTATAGAACTTGCGCGTGGGCCTGACCCACTTCTATTTTTCAGGTACACGACAGTTCCAGGCTTAGACGTGTTCGTGCTGAGCAGAGGTCTCTATTCACTCTTCCGACGATGTAGGGCTCTCTCTATAGTTTTATTTCTGGACGTTTATTACAGTTGTTCTATTTTCCGTTTGGATGTTTAATAGGGGTCCACTAGAGATGAATTCCCAAGTTGTAAACTGATGGAGTTTTGGAGTTTGGATTTGATGGATTTTAATAATTATAATATTTTGCGGATTCTATTTTTAGTTCCTTCCAGCTTTAATTTCATTTCTTAATTTATTTTGTATTCCGTGTTCATTATAAAATATTAATTGTTTGATATTCCCTCGGGTTTGGGCCTGGGCCTGATCAACCCGTGTCTCGGATCCGAAGGGTATCTCAATTGGTATCGGAGCACTCCAGGTTCAAGTGTCTCTAGGATGTTTCGTATTAAGTCTTCCGCGTAGCGTTTTCTCTTGAATAGAGCTTAAGTTAGGATTCATTGTATTCCTTATGGTTCGTATAGAAAGGGTACTGACATCTGTCTTTTCGTGTTAACAGATGGTTAACGCTAGAAATGGACAGAACATGCAAGAAACTAGGAAGGAAAGGAAAACGGCACGTAGGCAACAATATCTCCTATGGCGTCAGCAAATGGAGGAAGAGCAGCAAAGGCTTTGGTTTCAAGATGACATGGATCAGTTTCAGGAGGAACAGGAGAATGTTCAACAGACTCTGGACCAGGTCAGAGATCCAGAGATTCCTTCTCACCTCAATGACCTCGTTGCTCGGGCTATAGAGGCTAGGGTAACAGCTGCACTTCGAAATCAGCCTCAGGTAGAACCGGCACTTGTACAAGCACCAGTGGTTCAGATGGATTCTTGGGGAAAGGCTAGGAGCTCTTTCACAAAGGGGAGTCCACCTGTGTTCTCAGGCTCAACTGATGCGAGAGCAGCTCACTAGTGGAAACAGGACATTGAGCGTCATCTTCGTTTGGTTCAGTGTATGGAGGTTCAGAAGCAGATGCTTGCTACTTTCAAGCTAGTTGGGGATGCACTACAGTGGTGGGAGTCAGTTACCACCTCAGAGGAGAGGATGACATTGTCTTGTGATGAGTTCAGTGCTCGCTTTGATGAGAAATATTTTCCCTATGCAGTCAGGGCAGCTATGAAGACCGAGTTTCTAAGTGTGCAGCAGGGAAACATGACAGTGGCGGAGTATAAGCAGCAGTTCACACGCTTGTCTCTCTTTGCACCGGAGGAGGTGGATACAGAGGAGAAGAAGCGCAACAGTTTTGTCAAGGGACTGATGTGGTCTATCAAGAGAGCTATTACAAGTAGTCCAGCCTATACTACCTATGCTCAGGTGGTAGACGCCGCTCTACAACAGTATTAGTTGACTGTGGACATCAGATAGGCTCGTGGTGAGAAGCGGGGAGATAAAGACTCTACTAATCAGTCAGCTGAAAAGGGGAATGGCAATGGTCACCGACAGAATGACAAAGGCAAGTTCCAAGGACAACAGCCTTGGAAGAAGCACAAAGGTGGTTCAGATGCTCACCGGAATGGGGCACCTATTCAGAGGCAACAGAATGGGGGACCACAAGCAGGATAGGGTCAGCCACAGGCTAACAGACAGAGGAGGCCATTTGGTACTTTCCAGGGTAGTTGTTACACTTGTGGAGAGTATGGTCATACCACCAGGCAGTTTCCTAAAGCAGGACAAGGACAGGGACAGAGACAGTATGTGCAGTAGGGACAGAGGGTGCCAGTGCCTCTACTAGCTCCACAGGTTCCACGGATTCAGGGACAGACACATCTGGCTTTACCGGCACCGCCGTAGACTCAGGGACAGGCACCACAACAGTTGCACTATGGCAGGGTGTATAACCCCATGCCACAGGATGTTCAGGCACCTCAGACTATTGAGGGTAAGTTTCTTATTCATGGTTTGCATGGACGTGTTTTATTTGATACGGGTGCTACACATTCATTTGTAGTTAGGACTTTTGTTGCTTTGTCTGGGATGAGGACGAGGGTATGCACTAGACCTCAGGGTATTTCTACACCATTGGGTGATACAGCTATTATACATGAGAGTGATGGGCCTGTGACACTAGATATTGGCAGACTCAGATTTCTAGCCAATCTATTGGTCCTGGACATGCACACTTATGATGTGATACTTGGGATGGATTGGTTGTCTCACTACCATGCCCAAGTTGGTTGTTTTGATAGATCTATTATTTTTACCATACCTGGTCAGGATATGTATGTAGTAGCTATGCCACGTTCTAAAGGGGCGATAGCACCTATTTGTTCCATGTGGATGAAGAAAATGAGGAGGGGATTACTGTGTCATTGGATAACATACCGATTGTACAGGATTTCCCGGATGTATTTCAGGAGATTCCAGGGTTGCCACCTAGTTGCGAGATCGATTTTGTGATAGACTTAGCTCCAGGCACTGCGCCTATTGCTAGGGCACCCTATAGGATGGCACCGGTAGAGATGAGAGAGCTGAGGGATCAGATTCAGCAGTTACTCAGCCAGGGTTTTATTCGTAGGAGTATATCACCTTGGGGAGCACCGGTTCTGTTTGTAAAGAAGAAGGATGGTTCGCTTCATTTGTGTATAGATTATAGGGAGTTGAACAAGGTTACGATTCGTAACAAGTATCCTTTACCCAGGATTGATGATTTGTTTGATCAGTTAAGGGGAGCCACATATTTCTCTAAGATTGATCTGCGTTCTGGGTATCATCAGCTGAGGGTCAGGGAGCAGGATGTTCCTAAGACAGCATTTCTCACGCGATATGGTTCTTATGAGTTTCGAGTTATGCCGTTTGGGACGACTAATGCACCTGCAGTA
This sequence comes from Cornus florida, assembly GCF_030987335.1. NCBI lineage: Eukaryota > Viridiplantae > Streptophyta > Magnoliopsida > Cornales > Cornaceae > Cornus > Cornus florida. Next base: position 73,963,174 of record NW_026775577.1, read on the forward strand.
TTCATGGACTTAATAAATAGAGTCTTCCGGGCTTATTTGGATCAGTTTGTTATTGTCTTTATTGATGACATCTTGATCTATTCTCGGTCGGAGGACGATCATGCTAGAAATCTTCGCATAATCTTGCAGATGCTTCGTGAGCACCAGTTATATGCCAAGTTCGAGAAGTGTGAATTTTGGCAGCGGGAGGTGAAATTTTTGGGTCACGTGGTGTCAGAAAAGGGGATAGCAGTGGATCCAGCCAAGGTTTCAGCAGTGGTTGAGTGGGGACAGCCTACATCACCTACTGAGATTCGGAGTTTTCTCGGTCTGGCAGGATATTACAGGAGATTCATCCAGGGGTTCTCCAAGATAGCCGGACCACTCACTCATCTGACCAAGAAGGGTGTACAGTTCGTGTGGGATGAACACTGTCAGCGAGCTTTTAATGAACTGAAAAGGAAGCTGACTTCTGCACCGGTTCTAGATACTCCGCAGAGCGGGATAGAGTATCTTGTTTACACGGATGCTTCGTTACAGGGTCTTGGATGTGTATTGATGTAGGAGGAGCGACCGATTTCTTATGGATCTCGGAAACTTAAGCCTCATGAGCTTAATTATCCAACACATGATTTGGAGTTGGCAGCAGTGCTCTTTGCCTTGCGTATTTGGAAGCATTATCTGTTGGGTGAGTCCTTCAGATTATTCAGTGATCACAAGAGTCTGCAGTACTTGTTCACTCAGCGGGAGCTAAATATGAGACAGCGCAGGTGGTTGGAGTTTGTAAAAGACTATCATTTTTCTATACAGTACCATCCAGGGAAAGCGAATGTAGTGGCGGATGCACTCAGTCACCGACCTGTTGGTAGTCTTTTGACTCTATTCACTATTGAGTGGAATGCTTTAAAGAGTGTGGATGAGTTATCGGATGCTTTTATGGCTTGCATGGTGGTTACACCTTCTATCATTCGCAAGGTTTTACAAGTACAACTCACCAATCAGCAGTGTGTCGACAAGGTCGCAGAGATAGCTTCCGGAGAGGTTCCATTCTACTATGTTGGGGCTGATGGAGGTTTAAGGTACAAGGGACAGTTAGTGGTACCTTCTGCTGATAATTTGAGGAAGGATGTGATGACTGAGACTCATCACTCTGAGTTCTCTGTTCATCCAAGAGGCGATAAGATGTATCAAGATATGAAGCGGCAGTTTTGGTGGGCAGGTATGAAGAGGGACATTGCTCTTTTTGTTTCTCAATGTAGTACTTGTCAGCTGGTTAAGATTGATCATCAGAGGCCGCAGGAGCTCTACAGCCACTACCAATTTCGGAGTGGAAATGGGAGAGCATATCTATGGATTTTGTGGAAGGGTTGCCAAATTCTTTCAAGGGGCATAATTCCATATGGGTCATTGTGGATAGGTTGACCAAGTCAGCTCATTTCTTGCCTATTTGCACTGACTACACTTCGGAGCAGTTGGCGAGGCTTTATATTTCAAAGATTGTGAAGCTACATGGCATTCCATTGTCTATTATATCGGACAGGGATTTGAGCTTTGTATCTGGATTTTGAAAGAGTTTTCAGCAGGCTTTAGGTACGGAGTTACACCTTAGAACTGCTTATCATCCTCAGACTGACGGACAGACTGAGAGGGTGAATCAGATTATGGAAGATATGCTTCGGTCGTGTGTTCTGGATTTCAAGGGCCACTGGGAGGAATATTTGCCACTTGTGGAGTTTGCTTATAACAATAGTTTCCAGAAGACTATTGGTATGGCACCATTTGAGGCATTGTACGGTCTACCGTGTCGGTCACCTGTTTGTTGGATGGAGGTTGGAGAGAATCAATTCTTAGGTCCTGAGTTCATCAAGGGTATCTCTGAAAAGATTGCTCTTATTCGAGATCACATGCGTACTGCCCAAAGTAGGCAGAAGAGCTATGCTGATCATTGTACTCGGGCTTTGGAGTTTCAGGTTGGGGATCAGGTTCTACTCAAAGTGTCTCCTATGAAGGGTGTTATGCGCTTTGGGAAGAAAGGGAAGTTGTCACCGCGATTTGTTGGTCCAATCATGATTACGGATCGCATTGGAGCTGTTACTTATCGGTTGGCACTTCCGGATACTTTGGATCGCGTCCACAACGTGTTTCATGTTTCCATGTTGCGGAAATTTCTTCAAGATGAGGATTGGTATCAGCATATCGATGTTGGGGAGATTGCGTTGCAGCCGGATGCAACTTATTTAGAGCTACCGTGTCGTATTGTCGACCGACGAGATCAGATTCTTCGTAATAAGGTTATTCCTTTGGTTCGTGTTCAGTGGAGTCATCACAATGAGTCTGAGTCCATTTGGGAACGAAAGGATGTCATTCGCTCACGGTTTCCTGAAATATTGGAAGAAGGTAAGAGTGAATTCCGAGGACGGAATTCCTTTTGTTAAGGGGGAAGAATGTAATACCCCTAATTTTAAAAAGGATATTCCTGGTATTTAATGGTCTTTAATTTATTATTTAAGTGCATTTTATTTGATTATGTGTCATTATTTTTTTTTTTATTAGGTGCTTAATTGTTTTCTTTTGTGGTGATTTAATTTATTTAAATGATATTTATTTTTAGTTATTTGATTGGAATTACTTGTTAGTGTTTTAATTATTTAATTGACATTAATGGTTTAAGTGTAATTGGTTTAATTATTCTATGTGTGTCTTATTTTACGTGTGTCTTATTTGGTTTAATTGGGTTTACTAATTATTATTTTGTTCAATTAGATTATTTGTTAAGTATTTAATGGTGAATAGGGTAATTAGGTAAATACATCTAACTAGGGTTTTAATTACAGTATAAATTAGGGTTTTATATTATAGCCGTCGTAGGTTTCTACGTTAATTGGATGGGTCGGTTAGGATTGTGAGTTAGACTTAAATGAACCTAGGGTTTAGGAAAACTCTATAAGTATAAGGTAGATGTTTGTGTAGGGTTTTTTTAAACAAAGCACACGTTTTGTGGAAGTGGAGAAGGAAAAATGCAGTTTTTCACATTCTGCCAAGGTTTGATCAATGCTCCGATCCTGCTTCGTCCGTGGTCCGATCGAGCTGAATTTTGGAGGAGAGGTTCATGACTCAGTGATGCACAATCTGAACGGTGGAGATCAGAGTTTTACCTCGGGAACAGTGATTCGTACTCGTGAACAGTAACCGGGTCGCACAGGTTTTTTCCATTCTGCCCAGATTTCATCAAACATCCGATCCTGCTTCGTCCGTAGTCCGATCGAGCTGAGTTTTGGAGGAGAGGTTCACGACTTAGTGATGCACAATCTGAACGGTGGAGATCAGAGTTTGACCTCGGGAACAGTGATTCGTACTCGTGAACAGTAACTGGGTAGCATAGGTTTTTTTCCATTCTGCCCAGATTTCATCAAACATCCGTTCCTGCTTTGTCCGTGGTCCGATCGAGCTAAAATTTGGAGGATAGGTTCATGACTCAGTGTCGCATAATCTGAACGATGGAGATCAAATTTTGAGTTTGGGAATAGTGTTTCGTACCCTTGAACAGTAACCGGGTTTTGAAACTCGCCGGGATTTTTAAAGAAGACGACGTTGAAACTTTGAACAAAAGTTTCTGAGGCAAGATTCTATCCTTACTCTTTCCCTTAGGCTTCATACTCTTTGCACTCTTAAATGATTTCAGGATTAATGAAGATTAAACCAAACTAAAATGATATCTGTTTTGCGATGAAACTAGTAGTTACAGTAGTGTTGTATGCTTGTTCAACCTAAACCAAGCATGTTTGTGGATGCATTGTGGTTCTATGGTTCACGTTTTTCCTTACCACTGCTAGTATAAATTATTAGAAGGATGGGTCTAGATGATAGCTATCTTAACTTCTGTAATAGCAACTGTTGGAACTTAAATAGTAGGAGGATTTGAGTTTAACACTAGATCGGTTTTGTGGAACACAATAATTTGAGCATGTCTACATACATACTGTGAATATTGTTTTGATGCTTACATTATCACAGTTAATATCAACTGTGGAGGTTAGGATTTTGTGATACATACCCTACATATCTGTATGTCATTTGTAAGGTGTTAAATGGAAGTTTTAATTAATTCTGTCTTTATATCAGACTAAAGGGAACAACTTAAATTGGGCATGTATATGTTGTTGTTGTGACCCTGTTTATCAATGCTTATTTTATCACTGCTAACATTGAATGTTGGATGTTAGAATTTAGTTGATATACACTTGATTTATTGGTATTATTGACTACTGGAGGATTGGAAAGTAGGCACCGGTATGGGACGGCGGCATACTAAGGATGGGTTTGGTTTTTAAAACAATACCATTACCCACCTACTTGGAATAAGGATGGGATTAAATAAAAGTTAAGTCCCGTGGATTTGTATTGTCATGGCAACTACTTGTTGAGCGGCAATACCAGGGATTTTGGATGGATTTTATATATGTACTGTTATGGTGCCTCGGTATGAGCTTGAGCCTCAGGACCGATGGCTAGGGAACGTATATGCATTGAGATGTGTAGCTGGCTACGATGGTTGGAGGTGTACCCTGTTTAGGTATAGGTACATATGCCCACTTCGTGTGCGTTTTAGCATGTTACCTCTATTCAGGTTGAGACCGGCCTGTAGTCCAGTGAGAGTCCTTTAGTGTGACTATATATATATTTACGGACTATTAGCTATTGTTGAATTGTTTAGGATGTACATGCGTATCGGGCCTCTGTTTGGATTGTAGTAATATAGAACTTACGCGTAGGCCTGACCCACTTCTATTTTTCAGGTACACGACAGTTCCTGGCTTAGACGTGTTCGTGCTGAGCAGAGGTCTCTATTCACTCTTCCGACGATGTAGGGCTCTCTTTATAGTTTTATTTCTGGACGTTTATTACAGTTGTTCTATTTTCCGTTTGGATGTTTAATAGGGGTCCACTAGAGATGGATTCCCAAGTTGTAAACTAATGGAGTTTTAGAGTTTGGGTTTGATGGATTTTAATAATTATAATATTTTGCGGATTCAATTTTTAGTTCCTTCCAGCTTTAATTTCATTTCTTAATTTATTTTGTATACCGTGTTCATTATAAAATATTAATTGTTTGATATTCCCTCGGGTTTGGGCCTGGGCCTGATCAACCCGTGTCTCGGATCCGAGGGGTATCTCAATATTTCACACACTTCACTTATTAATTCTCATTCTCAAACTTTAGCCAACTTAGAAGCTTAAGTTAAGCAAATTGCAAGTACTCTTTCTCATCAAGAGGAGGAGGAAGAGGCAAATGAAAAAATGGCAAGAACTTCAATGAATATAGATGAGGATGATGAGAGTGAGGAGAATGAAACAAGTGAGCTAATGCCTAGCACTCTATTCTTGTATAGAGGAGGAAGTGGCAAGTGAGTTAGTGGCTAATCCAATACAACATAACATGATTAATGAGGACTTTCCTTGTTTTGATTATGATTTTATCTATGATATGGCTACTCTAGAGAGTGAGGAGATGTTGACCACACTTGAGGTAGGAGAGAAGGAGGAGGAACTTGTTGAAGAGGGCCTTCCTTCTATTATCTCCAATGACCCTCTTGAGGAGTGTCTTTTAGAAATGTATAAAAATTGTGGTTTTGACTTTAAAAGCTCTAAAAATGAAATAAACTCTCTAATGGACTCCTTAGCTTACTTAGAAGGTGAGGAAATGGTAATTTATGAGGAGGAGAAGAGGGATGAAGAGAGGGTGTTTCTTATTAATCCAAATGAGTCTTTGAAAGACAATGCCTCACCAATTATCAATATGGATGATCATTTGAATGTGTTTCAAGAACACAACAAAGAGGCAAGCCTAACCATGATTGATTTTATTTTCAAGACCATGGATGAAAGGAACAATATCATCTCTTTTATTTCTTTTCAAGTCATTCTTTTGGAGGATGATTTTATTGTCATAAGTGGGACATTAAATGAGAAAAGTGAAAAAAGGGTCAATAAGGATGTTTCATATCCAGTTTGTGATTCATTTGATTAGTGAGTTGACCTAACGTCTTTCTAGAGACGTTAAACACTAGTATTCGTAGAGTTTCACAACTCTACTCCTCCCTCATTTCTTTTTATTTTTCATTCTTGTGTACATTCTTCCATCTATTTTTCAAATTTTCATTCTTGTTACCATCATTGGGGCTTAACATAGGATTTTCTGCACTTTCAGTTCAAAATTAGGCATTTGGTGCCAGTTCGATCGATCACAAGATCACCTTCGATCGATCGAATTGTTCTTCGATCGATCCAACTATGGATTCGATCAATCGAACTCCACATGAGTCCCAACACTTAGAAAAATTTTGGGCCTGCATCCAAATTCCAAAATGCATGCTCTCGGGATCTCCAAATTTTCAAAAGTTCGATCGATCGTAAACCATTTCGATCGATTGAACTACCTTTCGATCGATCCAACATGTGATTCGATCGATCATAAGTCCCAACACTTAGAAAAATTTTCAGGCCTTATCCATTTTTCAAAAATGCATGCTCTCGGGATCTCCAAAATTTTACATATTTGATCGATCGAATTTCATCTCGGATCGATCACAGCTATGTTCGATCGATCGAACTTCATCTTCGATCGATCACAACTTTGCCCCTTTGACCCTTTGACTTTTTGACTTTTTCCTATTTCTATTTTTATTTTATTTTGTTTTGTTTTTTTATTTTATTTTATTTTATTTAGTTACTTTTATCTTGGTATTAAAAATAAAAAAATATATATATATATATAAAAATAATAATAAAAAAATATATAATAATATTTCTTTTCTTTTCTTTTATTTCCTTTTATCTTATTTCCAAAAATCCAAAAAATATTTTATTTAACTTTAAATTTTAATATATAAAAAAAAAAAAAAAAAAAAAAAAATTGCATTCTTTATTTCCTTACATTTCTACTTCTTGCATTTTTATTCACTTGTCTTTTTATTTTTGTTTGTGTACATATTTGTTTTGTCTAAAAAAATAATAATAATAATAATAAAAAAAAAGAATGAGACGATTTTTCAAAGAAGCATTCCATCTTGCTAGAGACGTTAAACTTAGCACCCATTTTGCATATTTCTTACATTTTTCATTTTTCTTTGCATGTTTTCACATATATATTAAAAAAATAAAAAATAAAAATGAAAAACAAAAAGTAAGAAAATTTTGTATATACTTGCATTGTACATATTCTTTCCATTTTTTTGCATTGTACATGTTCCTTTTCATTTCTTGCATTGCACATATTGTTTTTCATTTCTTACATTGAACATATTCTTTCATTGCATTTTGCCTTATTTATTTTTCTTTTTATATTTTGTTCATGCATTTTATTCTTTGTTTTTTCTTGCATTTTGTATATACTTGCTTTCATTAAATGAAAAATATAAAAAGATTCATCATTGTGCCCTTATGTGTAGTTATGCATACTTTATGCTTTAGTTAGGGCTTGATCTTATATCTCTCTTGCATCATGTGTTACATTGCCTTAGAATGCTTGATTTGATTATTCTTATCCCATTTGATATTTGATGTGAGTTTGCTAGTGTGGTTATTCAAGTAGGTTGTTGATTTCAAGTTTGGGGGAGACGTCTTTCGAATTGGATCATGACCGGGCTTCATGTCTACACCACCACGGTATACTCTTTCCACTTTTTTTTTCCATTGTTCTCATTGCACATTGAGGATAATATGCGGTTTAAGTTTGGGGGTAAGGTGTCTTGTTGCATTCTACTTAAGATTTGAGCTTTAAATGCATGATTGAGATTTGAGATTGATGTTAGCTATGATTTTGATCTTTTGAGGACTATATTGCTTAAAATTTAAAAATTGTTTGACTTGAGAGTCCAATACTCCTTTAATGCCTTGAGGATGCCATTTAGGAGTAAATTTTTCAAAAGATTGATATCTTGCTTGCATTTGTGGTCCACATCATCCTGAATTTGTGATTGTTTTGAGATTCATTCTAGGATTCTACACTAGCACCGGTGCACACTAGCATTCATTTGTGGGGTACATGCTTTGTTGATTATTGAATTGGTTATATCCCAATTGGGCTAGTAGTGCATTGAAAGCTTTCATTCTTGATAAAGGTGGATAACAACCCCTTTTCATTGAGTAGCCGGGATTCTTGCCTCATTAAGCAGTGAACTTCTCGCGCCGAAAGGTGGAGGGCCCAAACTCTAGGTTAATAATTGAAGAAAAAAAAAAAAAAAAAAAAAAAAAAAAAAAGAAAAAGTTGCAAAAAGTAATAAAAGTGAGGACTTCTCCCAAAAGGCGAGAAGTGGGAAATGATTAGATGGTTGTTGTCTTGATTTGTAGCCTAGTTGATTTGAGTTTGTAAGTCCGTTGGGGTGTCTTAACACCTAATGCCCTAAAGCCATCTGGTTTGGGAGTTATTGACCTAAAGCTCGCTACATGAATCTTCTAGAAAGCTTAAGAGATCAACACATTGCACAATAATTCCATCTTTGATCCTCAATAAAAAAAAATAAAAAAAAAAAAGAAAAAAGAAGAAGAAAATGAGTGAAAAGAATAAACGCACCTAGAACAATAAAACTTTAATAAAAGGTCCACTCTCTTATCTTGATGATCGATACTAGATTTGTGTGCTAGTTTGAGGGTAAGGGTGTGATTACTTCTCTAGTTGGCTAAGATAGCAACACACTTGATGCCGGACCTCTCACATGGATTCTAGACTTGTTTCGATTTTCATGATCATTTTCTTAATATGTGGAGGACCATACTTGCTTGCTTGATATTGAAATTTTGGGAGATTGCTTATAAACGGTTGAAAAATTGCATACTTGAGGTAGTTTTCTCCCAATATTTGTTTGCAATATTGGTGCCTCTTTTGAAAGAATGAGCTTAATGTTTGTGGGTACCATTTCTGGAAACCCTCACGAGACTTTACTCGTCCACTAGGGGTAACCTAGGGGTTTAAAAGGCTTGTTGCATATGCTAAATGCAATCGTGTTCCCTACGAAAATGGTGTTATCATTTTACTTGCTTTCTAGTTTATACTTGTACAGTTGTTTATTTCATTCCTTTACTTCTTAGTTCATTGCTAGGGACTGGCAATATTTAAGTTTGGGGGTGTGATGAGCACTGAAAAGTGCGCATTTAAACCCGTTAAGCTTAAGCATTCTAGTACCTTTATCTATCTTACTTTGCCGTTTTAGACTTATTACGTATTATTTATATTTTCAGGCACTAATCCTAAAATTGAGCTAACTCAGCCAAATAAGAGCTTAATTGAAGCAATCCTGAGATAAACCAAAGGAGGGAGCAAAGTGGAGAAAGAAAGGAGCAAAAAAGGAATCAAGTTGTGCAGCTGAAAAGTTCGATCGATCCAAGTTAAGGTTCGATCGATCAAACATATATGATCGATCACAGTACTTCTCGATAGATCCAACCTTGGCCTTTGCTGAAATTCCAAGTTCGATCGATCCAACATCATCTTCGATCGATCGAACCCTATTTTGTCCTATTCAAATGATTGATCTTATCCACACCTGTACGCTTACCAACCACTTTTGTCTTTTTCCCCATAAATATCTTCAAAATATCCCAGCCTTGTCATTATCCGGAGGAGTCAGACCACTTCGATCGATCCAAGATGCAGTTCGATCGATCGAACCCATTTCGATCGATCCAAGTTAAGGTTTGATCGATCGAACTTCCTCCAGCGAGAAAAAGTTAAAGTCCAGCTCATTTATTCCGTCCTTCATCCACTCATTGGAGAATATGCCTTGCACGACCACAGCTCATCATGGGGTATATTTGACCTACCTATATAAGGAATTTGATACACTTTTTGAGGGGAACTCTCTTGTCACACATTGAAAATCATCTTGGAGGCTATTTTTAGAGAGGAAGAAGGGAGGAAGCTAGAGCAACCATTGGAGGAGATCTTCACCAACAAGGAGCAGCCATGGAGTTAGCCCTTGAGGGTTGGATCATCCCTACCATGAGTGGCTAGACATCCTCTTGGGGCTAGAGTTAGCCCCAACATACTTTCTATACTCTAATCTTGTGTATTATTGAGGGATTAGTGTTGTATGATACATCTTGATATTCATGTATATATAAATCTTGATTATTTCATGGTTTGTATGGTTTAATGCTTCCAATTGACTATTCTATTCTATTCATATGTCTATGTATGCTAGAGTAGGATATTCATGTGCTTATCCCTAGATTTAGTGTTTTTAATGCATGTCTATGTGTATTGATGCTATAGATCTAGAGATTATCAAGATGATATGCTTAATGAATGCTATTTTGGTTCATTTGATGGTTTATGCCTATTCTTGATGGTTTGTGCCTCCCCTAGTCTAGATAGCTTTATTTTCATGCTAGTAGTGTAGATTTAGTGTAGTGATAGTATGTTAGATGGGAGGACAATCTACTCTTGATGTTTGATGTTCCATGCTTGTGAGTCCAAATGGCATATTCCTCTAATATTGTGTTGTATGTGGATTTTGAGCTTAATGAAGGATTAATGACTAGTTATGATATGTTGTATCTTTCACATGTGTTTAGACAATTTATTCCTCTCCCAATAGATATTTTGTACCTCTCACATGATGTTTAGATAATGCATGTTTAACTAAATCATCCTTATGGATTGCTTGGACTATGAGCTTAATGAAAGGTTCAATGACTTGATTTGATATTTTGTTCTCTTCACATGATGTTTAGACAATATATTCCTCTACCAATAGATGTATTGTGGCCTCACACATGTTGATTGAGACAATTTGCACTTGTTGAGTCACCCTTACCAATTAAATGTCTTTTACACACAGAACATTATTGCAACACATTCATTTCCCTCATTAGTCACTTGATTATGGTTTGGAATAGTATTGTTTGGTGGTGATCTCTACACCCCAAGACCTTTCCATCTTACTTACTCTTTATCTTATTGCATTGCTTTATTATAGTTTAGCTCATTTAGTATAATCAACCAACCCAATTCTCTTTTGTAATCATTTGGTACGCTAGAGTCAAAGTTGAAATTCGAACACGTATGATCCCTTGGGACGATCCCTACTCACTCTTGCTACGTTAGTAGTGGTGTTCGTAGTGGTTTTTATAAATTTAAATTTTACATAAAAGGCTTTTCCTGAACCACACATTCACTACATTTAGTTTGGCATTTACAAGCGACCTCGTCAACAACAACGATGATCCTCATGGACCAACCAACCCCAACACAGTGCACAACGCAACGGATGAAAGAGACTCACTCCTTGTGAAGTCCCTAACATGAACCAACACAAAACCATTGTGGAAACCCACATACAAACTATGTACGACCAAGGGAAACGAATGGTAAAACCAAACCTGGAAGTCATGCATATGACAAGGGATGCAACTACCAGAAAGAAAATCTACTCACATAGATGAAAATCAAAAGCACATGCTGCACGTCTCCACATAAACATAAAAGTATGTCATTAAAGCGCAGTAAAAACATGGCATCTCGAAGCATATAAGGAAGGCATGCTATCGCCACACAACAAGAAGGCAAATATGGATAGATCTCCACCTACTCATGCATCACAATATCATAAATCATGCTACTAACATGGTTGTAAATGAAATTGCAGAAAACAAAAGTGATGCAACAATGAACCTTATGGACATCGTGTCCAAGAGTGCCTAGGTAAAAAGGAAGGACCAGTCCTAGCCATAAACTGACTCCAAAAACCAATGCAACAACAACCTGTCTCAAAATAAATGTGAGCCCTTACCACAATGGGAAGACTCTTACAATCCATCTTTGAATCTAAGGGTGACACTACAAGTGACACTAACAATGCAATGCTCTCTCTACCCGAAGCATCTACCAATCGACTTAATCCCAAAAGCGTAATCGCGTAAGGAGAACTCAAAAAAAATGGCAACTATAACCACACCAATAACAACCAAATCAATCACCATGAATGATCTCCAAAACAACCATCATCATCACCGATCAAAGGACAATGCCTATCAAAACAAAACCAACACTGATTCCATCCGAACTGCGCTTGTAGCTAGCCAGCACGGTAGCATGACAGTGCCAGTCACCCGCCCACAAACGTACACGCCCATGAAAAATGCAAGTTCTAAAGGAATATTCCTGGACAATCAAGGATCTTAAGAGGTCCATAACCTCATAATGGCCCAAAACCAACAAATCCACCGCTACGGTAACGCCAAATGACTCATCTCACAATAGCCTAAACAAAAGGTGACAATCCACCTACCTCAAAACCAATACTAGATCGACAACAACCTATACTACCACGAAACTGTGACTACAATCACCATCAACCTCAACTCGTGCCTCAATGACCAATCCCATGTCATGCCAAATATGCAACACAATTATGCATATACAATTCTAATGTAGCATACGTCACATGTCATGCTCTTTACATTACAATAAAACAATGCTAAACAAACGGCATACAACATGTAGCACGTAAGCACACAAACATGTTATCAACCAAAACATGTTATCACAAGGCATATAAACACATAGAGCATGGCAACAAAAGCATGATATGCACCCAAAACCCGTCGTCCTAAGGTTTTCAAACTTAGGAGCTCTGATACCACCTGTGACGACCCTAGATTTTTCAACCCATTGTATCCTATGATGAACCAAAAGAATGACCCGATAACAGATCCGAAATGCGGAAACGAACGAAACTAAGTGGCCACTAGAGATTTACGTCATACCTAAGGCATCGAAATGACTCCCCTTGGTATGATCAAATTGCATTATATGCTACTGTGTGATGATGTGAACATACAAGCAAGTGTAAAATGGTATTTTAAACATGCTACAATGGCCCATGGCCTTATTACAACTCATTTACAACATTTGACATGTTAGACCTCCAAGTTAGAAAAATTACATTTCATAGACAAATCATGAACATGCTAACACTTGCATGTGAACAAGAATGTTTCTAAAGAAGCTCAACTCAGCAAATCACCCAAGCAATTGTAATCTCCAATCTTGTATCCTGTACCTGAAATATGACCTAGTATCGTAGGGGTGAGTAACATAAAGCTACTCGTAGGAAATGAGCATGCATCGACCTAGGTTTTACAAGTGTACATGATTTAATCATTGTGGTTCATTCCACCTAACGTCTATGTCAAAGGTGAGACTCAGGGAGCATCCTAGCTACCTAAGATCATTTCTAGCATAAAACACATCCTTTATGCAATTTCAACAACACAAGAGCATGCTACACATAGCAACAAGATATAACATGCTTACATAAAACAACTAGTTAGAAACATACTTACACAAAGCAACCAGATAGAAACATGCTTACACAAAGCAACTAGATATAGATTCTCAAAGTTATCAACTTGAAATCTAAATGCTAAATCAACTAAATATAGCAATTTAGTATGGATGTACTAAACAACATCAAATCGCCAATAGCCAAAACCACAGTCACAAGATAAACATGATTGATAACTTGGAATTGAATGCGAAAACAAATAGTGGAAGACTTGGACATCACGTCTCGGACTAAACCAAGAACAAATTGGTTATTCCGGGCATTAACTCGTTGGGAAGACCACCCTAGTGCGCACTATCTCAATTGGGGAGAACTCATACCTCCCGCACTAAAGCCGAACTTTAGCCATATCACAGTAACAATGTCCCAAGACTCCAAAATAATCAAATAAGTTCACAACTTATACGTAATTTATATAATGCACTAAGTCACCTTCCATACACAAGTAGATTGTATCCACACAACACATTCTCTAAATCCACAACTACTATAGGATGACAATGTCGAATCTTCAAAGTGCGATTCGCTACACGCTATAACAATATAATCCAATATTGAAAACATAAACTCATAAATTCATTATAAGTCAAAAGGCATGCTTTAAACATACTGTCAATGTCAAATACATATGTTAATCAATAATACCATAGAAATGAAATTTAATCTATAAACTAATTAAATTCCCTAGGTTTCAAATCTCAATCAAATGGCCTCCAATTAATACATGATAAACAATATAGCATGGTCATTACATGCACCACATCAAAACTTGATTAGGCCATAAGAACAATAAAGTGGAATTTAATTAAATCATGATAATCAAATCCCTAACTTCTAAAACAACATCAAATGGTTCCAAATTAACATATGTTAGAACATAAGTCATAGTTATCACAAATATAAAGTTAAACACTTAATTAGACCAATGGAACCCTTAATTAGATTTTAATTAATCATTTTAATTAAAATCTCTAGATTTTCATATTTGTCCAAATGCTCTCAAATTAAGGTATGTTAAACAACTTGCCAAGGCATAATTTAAAAGCATATCACAAGTCAATTTCATGCAACGTACGGCCATGGGATTTAATCTTTCACAAAAGATAAATATTAAATAAAATATACAATTTTTATTCAATCAATACCAATTTAATAAATGTGAACAAACATATTAAAACATGATTTTCTAGCATGCCACAATTCAAATAAAAGTTATATATCATCATAAATTTTAAATCTTATACAAAGAAATAAAAATTAATAACTTTCTAAATTTGATATAAGGCATACATATAAGTTGTATAATCATGAGAAACATCAATACAACACATATAAATTCTAAAACATTTCCTACCTCAATTGGAATGAAAATTCCAAGTACAACCGAAATGAAATCGTCCTAAATTTTTGGTGCGCAAGACAGATATTTCAGCTTGTTACCTTCAACTTGGGAAATTCATAAAAAATTAAATTCTAATCCAAATTGAATGAATCCAAAGCCCAATGAAAGCTTAAATACAGTAATTTGATAATATCAATTTAGTTTAACAAAATATTATCCCAATTAAAACAGTTTTGACCCATAACTTTGAAACAAATTTTGCCAAGAAAACACATTTTTAGCCTGTAGCTTCCAACTTTGAAAATTCATGAAAAATTTATTTGACATCCAAATTGGGCAAACCTAATTTATTTTGGAAGTAAACATATGAGAGTGTAAAACTGGAAATTTAAGCCATGATCCAACGTCAAAAGGTTAGTGAAATAAATCATCTAAAAATATGTTTTCTAACTGCAATAAAAACATGGTCAGCAGATAGTCTCGGATTTAAAAAAAAATTTAGAAATGCTCTAAAATCTTTAAAATTTTTTGACTAGTGTAAAATCCATGGGAAAAAGGCCAGTAAAAATTTCAAGCTAATTGAAAAACTACAGCTCCATATAAAAATTCATTTCCGGACCAGATAAGAAAAGATTTAAATTTCCAGTAACTACCTCACAACTTCAAAAATTCATAACTAATTTATTTTAAATCCAAATTATATGAAACCAAAACTAAATGGAAGCTAATTGATTATATTTTCATGTTATATATTTAATGTGACAAGATTTATTTCAAGTTAAAATAGTTTAAGGGCAGAATACAAGTCCTTCTCTTCTATTCATCTAAAACACTCAATAATGACATAAAAGTACTTCAAAATAATAGATCAATACCTCAATAGAGAATTAAATCCCTAGATACCAAAGCAAAACTAGGAGTTAGGCTAGATCCTTCAAGGGTTTTGAAGAGGAGGATGAGGGGAACAAAAAGTATTCCAAACTTTATAGTCTAAAGTAAGTGGAAGCGCCTCAAAGATCAAGGTCAATGCCTAAAGCTTCAAGCTTTATCCATGGAGCCTAGGGTTTTGTGGGGAGGAAGAAAGAGATGAAATGTGAAAATGTGTGAGTGGTGGAAATAGAAATCCTCCATTCACTATGTGATCCTACACTATGGTCAACACACACATCTATGGTCAATTGCACAAAAACCCCCCTTTACAACCATAATCCCAAAGTGTCCCAAAGATATTTGCAAGACTAAATTGTGAATCTACAATTGTCACCAATCTATGGCTCCTTCCTAGGCTTAATCCCACACCTACACTTGTCAACCGTCCAAGCCAACAAGTGAACCAATCCTAGGCCAACAAGTTGGTGAATCCTCACCCTACAAATGTCATCATCCAATGCATCAAAGTGTTTCCACACAAATGTCCACAAGTGGACCAAAGAGAGTGTGACACTTCTCACACTTTTCAAAAATTACAAAAAGGTCCTTTTTGAAAATATCTTCCAAATTTAATTCCAAAATGGTCCCCAATATGAAAAATAATTACTTTATTTAATTACACTAAAACCTCACAAGTTAAGAAGAATTACACTAAAATATGCATTAATGCCCCTTTATGAAGGAAGTAAGCAATCAACATGCTTTTCTAGAAAAGTAAAAATACCACTATCATGGAAATCTAATATCATGAATGCATGCAAAACTGGAATCAAATCCGAGCATAAAAAGTGAGGCTGTGAAAGGAAAAAGGACAAGTGAGAAAAAGACAGAATGTGAATAGTGTTCGGAAAAAAAAATATGTGAAAATGACACAATCCCCAAAGGAAGTTGTCAATCCAAGGAAAAGAGTCTCGGAAATCATTCTAGAGCACTCGGGACAACATCAAGTGATGAAAAACCGAACCCAAAAAGGAAAAGACAACGGAAAAAAATTATCCGTGAAAATCCGGGTTATTACAACCTTCCCACCTTAAAGGGATTTCGTCCCCGAAATCCAGCCTTAACCAACAAAAGGCGAAACCAGGATAACTACAGAGTACATCTCCGAGTATCCCACACAACACGCCACACTAGTGACCTCAAAGCTGAAAGGAACACACAAACCAGTGTCATTTGCACCCACATGCTCATGACAAGACGACCTCTCAAAGGAAAAGTGACCACATGGCCACACGACAAGTCTGAACTTACACACAGAACCCAAGGTCAAACAAAAGAATGGAAAACAACAACCGTAAGCATTCCTCCTGATGAACCTCCAAACTGATCCATAAACAACCACCAATTGAACTCCAAGATCATCATAGATCAAATCAAAGAACCAAACAAAGACGACATGGCTATACGAATAGCAACTAGAACCCGCCCACGACGTACTCAAATGTGTGGTAGCAATGACAGTGCTTAGTGCTTGCCCACACTTACTCGTCAGTAAGGTAGCATCGGCGGTAACTAGTACTCGCCCAAAACACACAACTTCGTACGGTAGTATGACAGTATAAGGCACTAATTCATAACCTGCCCCCCACTAGGTCTACCCATGAAACCTCTCGATACCAATGACATCAATGTCACAAAATGATCATAGCCAAAAGCAATATGAGAACCAGGTATTTGTGAGAGTTAGAAAATGGTCCAAAGATGTTCCGGACCATCTCGCCCAATCCCAAACTCTGACAACAATGTCATAGGCACCATTATGGTTAAGGCCCCAAATCCTCAATACAACAAAACAGACTACTCTAATGTCTCAAAATTCTACTAGCAACAACATCACTCTAGAATCCAAAGCCTGAGAAGCGAATCAAGACATCCAAAAATTAAAACGAAACTCACCATAAGACATTCCATCAAAAGTCCTACATTTCTCCCTGAAACAGATCAACTACATAACCAATCACCATGATCAAACATCAGATCCACAACCTTATCACGGATAACTAAATCCTCAAAATACAAATCCACTAAGTGGCACTCACATCAAAATGCCAACAACCAAGGTCACAAAATGAATCTCTCAAAACCGTGCTTGGCATCAGCAAGCTAAATAAAAATTCCTCAATTTAAATCCAAGAACCATCACTGGAACAACAATTCCTCAAAACTACGCCTAGTCATAACTAGGACGAGAAAACTCCTCATCAAGCCATATCTAACAGTGATTCTCCAAAACTATTCTTAAGAGTCAACCACATCAAGGACTCCAGAATGAAAACAAGTCTCGGAAAGACATTCTCAAAAGTGTATCGAGCACACCTCACGAATCAAACAAATCCTCAGTGATATGGACATAAGTCCCCGAAAAATAATTTCACATCAATCAACTCACTTTGAGCACCACAACCGTCAACAACCACGGCAGGAACTCCCCAAGGGAAGACACGAAAGAAAGGGGACCACTAGTCCTAAAAAGGATAACACCACGACTCCATCTCTAAAATGAAAGACAACAAAGTCAAAGACTTCACCCCCTACATGGAAGTAAGTTGACCAAAATCTATCAAATCTCACTAAGGACTTAAGACAACAACGATGATCCTCATGGACCAACCAACCCTAAAACAGTGCACAACGCAATGGAGGGAAGAGACTCACTCCTTGTGAAGTCCCTAACACGACCCAACACAAAACCATTGTGGAAACCCGTATACAGACTACGTGCGACCAAGGGAAACGAATGGGAAAACCAAACCTGGAAGTCATACATATGACAAGGAATGCAACTACCAGAAAGAAAATCTACTCACATAGATGAAAATCAAAAGCACATGATGCACGTCTCCACATAAACACAAAAGCATGTCATTAAAGCGCAGTAACAACATGGTATCACGAATCATATAAGAAAGGCATGCTATCGCCACATAACAAGAAGATAAATATGGATAGACCTCCACCTACGCATGCATCACAATATCATAAATCATACTACTAACATGGTAGTAAATGAAATAACAGAAAACAAAAGTGATGCAACAATGAACCCTATGGACATCGTGTCCTAGAGTGCCTAGGTAAAAAAGAAGGACCAGTCCTAGCCATACACTGACTCCAAAAACCAATGCAATAACAACCAGTCTCAAAACAAACATGAGCCCTTACCATAAGGGTAAGACTCTTACAATCCATCTCTGAATCTAAGGGTGACACTACAAGTGACACCAACAATGCAATTCTCTCTCTACCCGAAGCATCTATCAATCGACTTGATCCCAAAAGCGTCATCGCGCAAGGAGAACTCAAAGAAAATGGCAACTGTAGCTATACCAACAACAACCAAATCAACCACCATGAATGATCTCCAAAACAACCATCATCATCCCCGATCAAAGGACAACGCCTATCAAAACAAAACCTACACCGATTCCATCCGAACTGCGCTTGTAGCTAGCTAGCACGGTAGTATGACAGTGCCATGCACCAACCCATAAACATACCCGCCCATGAAAAATGCAAGTTCTAGAGGAATATTCCTAGACTATCAAGGATCCTAAGAGGTCCATAACCACATAATGGCCCAAAACCAACAAATCCACCACTACGGTAACGCCAAATGACTCATCTCACAAGAGCCTAAACAAAAGGTGATCGTCTACCTACCTCAAAACCAATACTAGGTCGACAACAACCTATACTACCACGAAACTGTGACTACAATCACTATCAACCTCAACTCGTGCCTCAATGACCAATCCCATGTCATGCCAAAAATATGCAACACAATTATGCATATACAATTTTAATCTAGCATACGTCATATATCATGCTCTTTACATTACAATTAAACAATGCTAAACAAACGGCATACAACATGTAGCACGTAAGCACATAAACAAGATATCAACCAAAATATGTTATCACAAAGCACATAAACACATAGAGCATGGCAACAAAAGCATGATATGCACCAAAAACCCATCGTCCTAAGGTTTTCGAACCTAGGAGCTCTGATACCACCTATGACGACCCTAGATTTTTCAACCCAGTGTGTCCTGTGATAAACCAAAAGAATAACCCGATAATGGATCCAAAATGCGGAAACGAAGGAAACTAAGTGGCCACTAGAGATGTACGTCATCCCTAAGGCATCAAAATCACTCCCCTTGGCATGATCAAATTGCATTATATGCTATTGTGTGATGATGTGAACATACACGCAAGTGTAAAATGGTATTTTAAACATGCTACAATGGCCTATGGCCTTATTACAACTCATTTACAACATTTGACATGTCAGACCTCCAAGTTAGAAAAATTACATTTCATAGACAAATTATGAACATGCTAACACTTGAATGTGAACAAGAATGTTTCTAAAGAAGCTCAACTCAGCAAATCGCCCAAGCAATTGCAATCTCCAATCTTGTATCCTGTACCAGAAATATGCCCTAGTATCGTAGGGGTGAGTAACATAAAGCTACTCGTAGGAAATGAGCATGCATCAACCTACGTTTTACAAGTGTACATGATTTAATCATTGTGATTCATTCCCCCTAAAGTCTATGTCAAAGCTGAGACTCAGGGAGCATCCTTACTACCTAAGATCATTTCTAGCATAAAACACATCCTTTATGCAATTTCAACAACACAAGAGCATGCTACACATAGCAACAAGATATAACATGCTTACACAAAGCAACTAGTTAGAAACATGCTTATACAAAGCAACCAGATAGAAACATGCTTACACAAAGCAACTAGATATAGATTCTCAAAGTTATCAACTTGAAATCTAAATGCTAAATCAACTAAATATAGCAATTTAGTATGGATGTACTTAACAACATCAAATCGCCAATAGCCAAAACCACAGTCACAATATAAACATGATTGATAACTTCAAATTAAATGCGAAAACAAATAGTGGAAGACTTGGACATCGCATCTCGGACAAAACCAAGAACAAATTAGTTATTCCGGGCATTAATCCGTTGGGAAGACCACCCTACTGCGCATTATTTCAATTGGGGAGAACTCATACCTCCCGCACTAAAGCCGAACTTTAGCCATATCACTGTAATAATGTCCCAAGACTCCAAAATAATCAAATAAGTTCACAACTTATACGTAATTTATATAATGCACTAAGTCACCTTCTATGCACAAGTAGATTGTATCCACACAACACATGCTCTAAATCCACAACTACTATAGGAAGACAATGTCGAATCTTTAAAGTGCGATTCGTTACACGCTATAACAATATAATCCAATATTGATAACATAAACACATTAATTCATTATAAGTCAAAAGTCATGCTTTAAACATACTATCAATGTCAAATACATGAGTTAATCAATAATACCATAGAAACGGAATTTAATCTATAAACTAATTAAATTCCTTAGGTTTCAAATCTCAATCAAAAGGCCTCCAATTAATACATGATAAACAATATAGCATGATCATTACATACACCACATCAAAACTCGATTAGGCTATAAGAACAATAAAGTGGAATTTAATTAAATCATGATAATCAAATCCTTAACTTCTAAAACAACATCAAATGGTTCCAAATTAACATATGCTAGAACATAAGTCATAGTTATCACAAATATCAAGTTAAACACTTAATTAGGCCAATGGAACCCTTAATTAGATTTTAATTAATCATTTTAATTAAAATCTCTAGATTTTCATACTTATCCAAATGCTATCAAATTAAAGTATGTTAAACAACATGCCAAGGCATAATTTAAAAGCATATCACAAGTCAATTTCATGCAAGGTATGGCCATGGGATTTAATCTTTCACAAAAGATAAATATTAAATAAAATATACAATTTTTATTCGATCAATACCAATTTAATATATGTTAACAAACATATTAAAACATGATTTTCTAGAATGCCACAATTCAAATAAAAGTTATATATCATCATGAATTTTAAATCTTATACAAAGAAATAAAAATTAACAACTTTCTAAATTTGATACAAGGCATACGTATAAGTTGTATAATTATGAGAAACATCAATACAACACATATAAATCCTAAAATATTTCCTACCTCAATTGGAATGAAAATCCCAATTACCACCGAAATGAAATCGCCCTAAATTTTTGGTCCGCAAGACAGATATTTCAGCTTGTTACCTTTAACTTGGGAAATTCATAAAAAATTAAATTCTAATCCAAATTGAATGAATCCAAAGCCCAATGAAAGCTTAAACACTGTAATATGTTAATATTAATTTTGTTTAACAAAATATGTTCCCAATTGATACTGTTTTGAACCACAACTTTGAAACAAATTCTGCCCAGAAAACACATTTTCAGCCTATAGCTTCCAACTTTGAAAATTCATGAAAAATTCATTTGACATCCAAATTGGGTAAACCTTATTTATTTTGGAAGTAAACATATGAGAGTGTAAAACTGGAAATTTGAGCCATGATCCAATGTCAAAAGTTTAGTGAAATAAATTATCTAAAATTTTTTTTTTTTCCAGCTGTAATAAAAACATGGACAGCAGATAGTCTCGGATTTTTTTAAAAAATATAGAAATACTCTAAAATCGTAAAAAAATTTTGGGTATTGTAAATTCCATGGGGAAAGTTCCAGTAAAAATTTCAGGGTAATTGAAGCACCACAGCTCCATATAAAAATTTGTTTCCGAACCAGATAAGAAAAGATTTAAATTTCTAGCAACTAGCTCGCAACTTCAAAAATTCATAACGAATTCATTTTAAATCCAAATTATATGAAACCAAACTAAATGGAAGCTAATTGATTATATTTTCATGTTATATATTTAATTTGATAAGATTTATTTCAAGTTAAAACAGTTTAAGGGCAGAATAAAAGTTCTTCTTTTCTATGCGTGTAAAACACTCAATAATGACATAAAAATACTTCAAAATAATAAATCACCTCACTAGAGAATTGAATCCTTAGATACCAAAGCAAAACTAGTAGTTAGGCTAGATCCTTCAAGAATTTTAAAGAGGAGGATGAGGGGAACAAAAAGTATTCCAAGCTTTATAGTCTAAGGTAAGTGGAAGGGCCTCAAAGATCAAGGTCAATACCAAAAGCTTCAAGCTTCATCCATAGAGGCTAGGGTTTTGTGGTGAGGAAGAAAGAGAGGAAATGTGAAAATGTGAGTGGAGGAAATAGAAATCCTTCTCACTATGTGATCCTATACTATGGTCAGCACACACATCTATGGTCAATTGCACAAAAACCCTCCTTTAAAACCATAGTCCTAAAGTAGCCCAAAGATATTTGCAAGACTAAATTGTGAACCTACACTTATCACCAATCCATGGCTCCTTCCTAGGCTTAATCCCACTCCTACAATTGTCAACCATCCAAGCCAACAAGTACACCAATCCTTGGCCAACAAGTGGGTGAATCCTTACCCTCCAAATGTCATTATCCAATGCATCAAAGTGTTTCCACACAAATGTCAACAAGTGGACCAATGAGAGTGTGACACTTGTCACACTTTTTGAAAATTACAAAAAGGTCCTTTTTGCAAATATATTCCGAATTTAATTGCAAAATGGTCCTCAAGATGAAAAATAATTACTTTATTTAATTACACTAAAACCCCACAAGTTAAGAAGAATTACACTAAAGTAAGCATTAATGCCACTTTATGAAGGAAGCAAGCAATCAACATGCTTTTCTAGATAAGTAAAAATACTACTATCGTGGAAATCAAATATCATGAATGCATGCAAAACCGGAATCGAATCCGAGCACAAAAAGTGAGGTTGTGAAAGGAAAAAGGATAAACGAGAAAAAGACAAAATGTGAATAGCGTTCGGAAAAAAAAAATTGGAAATGACACAATCCCCAAATGAAGTTGTCAATCCAAGGAAAAAAGTCTCGGAAATCATTCCAGAGCACTCGAGATGACATTAAGTGATGAAAACCGAACCCAAAAAGGAAAAGACAACGGAAAAAAAATTATCCGTGAAAATCCAGGTTATTACAACCTTCCCACCTTAAATGGATTTCTTCCCCGAAATCCAGCCCCAACCAACAAAAGGCGAAACCAGGATAACTCCCACACAACACGCCACACTAGTGACCTAGTGACCTCAAAGCTGAAAGGAACACACAAACCAGTGTCATTTGCACCCACGTGCTCATGACAAGACGACCTCTAAAAGGAAAAGTGTCCACATGGCCACACGACAGGTCTGAACTTACACACAGAACCCAAGGTCAAACAAAAGAATGGAAAGCAACAACCGTAAGCATTCCTCCTGATGAACCTCCACACCGTTCCATAAATAACCACCAATTGAACTCCTAGATCATCACAGATTAAATCAAAGTACCGAACAAAGATGACATGGCAATACGAATAGTGACAAGAACCCGCCCACGACGTACTCAAATGTGTGGTAGCAATGACAGTGCTTAGTGCTCGCCCATACTTACTCGTCAGTATGGTAACATCGACTGCAACTAGGACTCGCCCACAACACACAACTTCGTACGGTAGTATGACAATATAAGGCACTAATTCATAACCTGCTCCCCACTACGTCTACCCATTAAACCTCTCGATACCAGTGACATCAATGTCACAAAACGATCATAGCCAAAAGCAATATGGGAACCAGGCATCTGTGAGAGTTAGAATATGGTCCAAAGATGTTCCGGACCATCTCAGCCAATCCCGAACTCTAACAATAATGTCATAGGCACCATTATGCTTAAGGCCCCAAATCCTTAATACAACAAAACTGACTACTCTAATGTCTCAAAATGCTACTACCAACAAAATCAATCTAGAATCCAAAGCCTGAGAAACGAATCAAGACCTCCAAAATTAAAACGAAACTCACCACAAGACATTCCATCGAAAGTCCTAAATTTCTCCCCGAAACAGATCAACTACATGACCAATCACCATGATCAAACATCGGATCCACAACCTTATCATAGATAACTAAATCCTCAAAATACAAGTCCACTAAGTGGCCCTCACATCAAAATGCCAACAACCAAGGTCACAAAATGAATCTCTTAAAACCGTGCTTGGCATCAGCAAGCTAAATCAAAATTCCTCAATTTCAATCTAAGAACCATCACTGGAACCACAATTCCTCAAAACTACGCCTAGTCATAATTAGGACGAGAAAACTCCCCAACAAGCCATATCTAACAGTGATCCTCCAAACCCCTTCCTAAAAGACAACCACATCAAGGCCTCCAAAATGAAAACAAGTCTCCGGAAGACATTCTAAAAAGTGCATCGAGCTCACCTCACGAATCAAACAAATCCTCAATGATATGGACATAAGTCCCCGAAAAATAATCTCACATCAATCAACTCACTTTGAGCACTATAACCGTCAACAACCACGGCAGGAGCTCCCCAAGGGAGGACATGAAAGAAAGGGGACCACTAGTCCTAAAAAGGACAACACCACGACTCCATCTCTGAAATGAAAGACAACAAGGTCAAAGACTTCAACCTCTACAAGGAAGTAAGTCGACCAAAATCAATCAAATCCTCACCAAGGACTCAAGACAACAACGATGATCCTCATGGACCAACCAACCCCAAAACAGTGCACAACGCAATGGAGGGAAGAGACTCACTCCTTATGAAGTCCCTAACACGAACCAACACAAAACCATTGTGGAAACCCGCATACAGACTATGTGCGACCATGGGAAACAAATGGAAAAACTAAACCTGGAAGTCATGCATAAGACAAGGAATGCAACTACCAGAAAGAAAATCTACTCACATAGATGAAAATCAAAAGCACATGATGCACGTCTCCACATAAACACAAAAGCATGTCATTAAAGCGCAGTAACAACATGGCATCTCAAAGTATATAAAAAAGGCATGCTATCACCACACAACAAGAAGGCAAATGTGGATAGACATCCACCTACTCATGCATCACAATATCATAAATCATACTACTAACATGGTAGTAAATTAAATTGCAGAAACCAAAAGTGATACAACAATGAACCCTATGGACATCGTGTCCTAGAGTGCCTAGGTAAAAAGGAAGAACCAGTCCTAGCCATACACTGACTCCAAAAACCAATGCAACAACAACCTGTCTCAAAGCAAACATGAGCCCTTACCACAATGGTAAGACTCTTACAATCCATCTTTGAATCTAAGGGTGACACTACAAGTGACACTAACAATGCAATGCTCTCTCTACCCGAAGCATCTATCAATCGACTTGATTCCAAAAGCGTCATCGCGCAAAGAGAACTCAAAGAAAATGGCAACTGTAGCTATACCAAAAACAACCAAATCAATCACCACGAATGATCTCCAAAATAACCATCATCATCCCCGATCAAAGGACAACACCTATCAAAACAAAACCAACACTGATTCCATACGAACTGCGCTTGTAGCTAGCCAGCAAGGTAGCATGACAGTGCCATGCACCTGCCCACAAATGTACCCGCCCATGAAAAATGCAAGTTCTAGAGGAATATTCCTAGACAATCAAGGATCCTAAGAGGTCCATAACCTCATAATGGCCCAAAACCAACAAATCCACCACTACGGTAACGTCAAATGACTCATCTCACAAGAGCCTAAACAAAAAGTGACCGTCCAACTACCTGAAAACCAATACTAGGTCGACAACAACCTATACTATCACGAAACTGTGACCACAATCACCATCAACCTCAACTCGTGCCTCAATGACCAATCCCATGTCATGCCAAATATACAATACAATTATGCATATAACATTCTCATCTAGCATACATCACATGTCATGCTCTTTACATTACAGTAAAACAATGCTAAACAAACGGCATACAACATGTAGCACGTAAGCACATAAACATGTTATCAACTAAAACATGTTATTACAAAGCATATAAACACGTAGAGCATGGCAACAAAAGCATGATATTCACCCAAAACCCGTCGTCCTAAGGTTTTCGAACCTTGGAGCTCTGATACCACCTGTGGCGACCCTATATTTTTCAACCCAGTGTGTCCTGTGATGAACCAAATGAATGACTCGATAACAGATCCGAAATGTGGAAACGATGGAAACTAAGTGGCAACTAGAGATGTACGTCATCCCTAAGGCATCAAAATGACTCCCCATAGCATGATCAAATTGCATTATATGATATTGTGTGATGATGTGAACATACACGCAAGTGTAAAATGGTATTTTAAACATGCTACAATGGCCCATGGCCTTATTAAAACTCATTTACAACATTTGACATGTCAGACCTCCAAGTTAGAAAAATTACATTTGATAAACAAATCATGAACATGCTAACACTTGCATGTGAACAAGAATGTTTCTATAGAAGCTCAACTCAGCAAATCACCTAACCAATTGTAATCTCCAATCTTTTATCCTGTACCTAAAATATGCCCCAATATCATAGGGGTGAGTAACATAAAGCTACTCGTAGGAAATGAGCATGCATCGACCTACGTTTTACAAGTGTGCATGATTTAATCATTGTGGTTCATTCCACCTAATGTCTATGTCGGGTGAGACTCAGGGAGCATCCTAGCTACCTAAGATCATTTCTAGCATAAAACACATCCTTTATGCAATTTCAACAACACAAGAACATGCTACACATAACAACAAGATATAACATGCTTACACAAAGCAACTAGTTAGAAACATGCTTACACAAAGTAACCAGATAGAAACATGCTTACACAAAGCAACTAGATATAGATTCTCAAAGTTATCAACTTGAAATCTAAATGATAAATCAACTAAATATAGCAATTTAGTATGGATGCACTTAACAACATCAAATCGCCAATAGCCAAAACAATAGTCACAATATAAACATGATTGATAACTTGGAATTGAATGCGAAAACAAATAGAGGAAGACTTGGACATCACGTCTCGGACTAAACCAAGAACAAATTTGTTATTCCGGGCAGTAACCCGCTAGGAGGACCACCTTAGTGCACACTATCTCAATTGGGGAAAACTCATACCTCCTGCACTAAAGCCGAACTTTAGCCATATCACAGTAACAATGTCCCAAGACTCCAAAAAAATCAAATAAGTTTACAACTTATACGTAATTTATATAATGCACTAAGTCACCTTCCATGCGCAAGTAGATTGTATCCACACAACACATGCTCTAAATCCACAACTACTATAGGATGAGAATGTCGAATCTTCAAAGTGCGATTCGTTACACGCTATAACAATATAATCCAATATTGAAAACATAAACTCATAAATTCATTATAAGTCAAAAGTCACGCTTTAAAGATACTATCAATGTCAAATACATGAGTTAATCAATAGTACCATAGAAACGGAATTTAATCTATAAACTAATTAAATTCTCTAGGTTTTAAATCTCAATCAAATTGCCTCCAATTAATACATGATAAACAATATAGCATGGTCGTTACATACAACACATCAAAACTCGATAAGGCCATAAGAACAATAAAGTGGAATTTAATTAAATCACGATAATCAAATCCCTAACTTCTAAAAAAACATCAAATGGTTCCAAATTTACACACGCTAGAACATAAGTCATAGTTATCAAAAATATCAAGTTAAACACTTAATTAGGCCAATGGAACCCTTAATTAGATATTAATTAATCATTTTAATTAAAATCTCTAGATTTTCATACTTGTCCAAATGCTCTCAAATTAAAGTATGTTAAACAACATTCCAAGACATAATTTAAAAGCATATCACAAGTCAATTTCATGCAAGGTACAGTCATGGGATTTAATATTTCACAAACGACAAATATTAAATAAAATATGCAATTTTTATTCAATCAATACCAATTTAATATATGTTAACCAGCATATTAAAACATGATTTTCTAGCATGCGACAATTCAAATCAAAGTTATATATCATCATGAATTTTAAATCGTATACAAAGAAATAAAAATTAACAAGTTTCTAAATTTGATACAGGGCATACATATAAGTTGTATAATCATGAGAAACACTCAATACAACACATATAAATCCTAAAACATTTCCTATCTCAATTGCAATGAAAATCCCAATTACCACCGAAATGAAATCGCCCTAAATTTTTGGTCCGCAAGACAGATATTTTAGCTTGTTACCTTCAACTTGGGAAATTCATAAAAAATTCAATTCTAATCCAAATTGAATGAATCGAAAGCCCAATGAAAGCTTAAATACTATAATTTGATAATATCAATTTAGTTTAACAAAATATTTTCCCAATTGAAACAGTTTTGACCCACAACTTTGAAACAAATTCTGCCCAGAAAACACATTTTTGGCCTGTAGCTTCCAACTTTGAAAATTCATGAAAAATTCATTTTACATCCAAATTGGGCAAAACTAATTTATTTTGGAAGTAAACATATGAGAGTGTAAAACTGGGAATTTAAGCCATGATCCAATGTCAAAAGGTTAGTGAAATAAATCATCTAAAAATATGTTTTCCAGCTGCAATAAAAACATGGACAGTAGATAGTCTCAGATTTTTAAAAAAATATAGAAATGCTCTAAAATAGTGAAAACATTATGGATAGTGTAAAATCCTTGGGGAAAGTTCCAGTAAAAATTTCAAGGTAATTGAAGTACCATAGCTCCATATAAAAATTTGTTTCCGGACCGGATAAGAAAAGATTTAAATTTCCAACAACTAGCTCGCAACCTCAAAAATTCATAACTAATTCATTTTAAATCCAAATTATATGAAACCAAAACTAAATGGAAGCTAATTGATTATATTTTCATGGTATATATTTAATTTGACAATATTTATTTCAAGTTAGAAAATTTTAAGGGCATAATATAAGTCCTTCTCTTCTATGCATGTAAAACACTTAATAATGACATAAAAATACTTCAAAATAATAGATTAATACCTCACTAGAGAATTGAATCCTTAGATACCAAAGCAAAAGTAGGAGTTAGGCTAGATCCTTCAAGGGTATTGAAGAGGAGGATGAGGGGAACAAAAAGTATTCCAAACTTTATGGTCTAAAGTAAGTGGAAGGGCCTCAAAGATCAAGGTCAATACCTAAAGCTTCAAGCTTCATCCATGGAGGCTAGGGTTTTGTGGTGAGGAAGAAAGAGAGGAAATGTGAAAATGTGTGAGTGGAGGAAATAGAAATCCTCCATTCACTAAGCGATCCTACACTATGGTCAGCATACACATTTATGGTCAATTGCACAAAAACCCACCTTTAAAACCATAATCCCAAAGTAGCCCAAAGATATTTGCAAGACTAAATTGTGAACCTACACTTGTCACCAATCCAAGGCTCCTTCCTAGGCTTAATCCCACACCTACACTTGTCAACCATCCAAGCCAACAAGTGCACCAATCCTAGGCCAACAAGAGGGTGAATCTTCACCCTCCAAATGTCATCATCCAATATATCAAAGTGTTTTCACACAAATGTCAACAAGTGGACCAATGAGAGTGTGACACTTGTCACACTTTTCAAAAATTGCAAAAAGGTCCTTTTTGAAAATATCTTCCAAATTAAATTGCAAAATGGTTCCCAAGATGAAAAATAATTACTTTATTTAATTATACTAAAACCCCACAAGTTAAGAAGAATTACACTAAAGTATGCATTAATGCCCATTTATGAAGGAAGTAAACAATCAACATGCTTTTCTAGAACAGTAAAAATACCACTATCATGGAAATCAAATAGCATGAATGCATGCAAAACCGGAATCAAATTCGAGCACAAAAAATGAGGTTGTGAAAGGAAAAAGATAAACGAGAAAAAGACAAAATGTGAATAGTGTTCGAAAAAATAAAATATGGAAATGACACAATCCCCAAAGGAAGTTGTCACTCCAAGGAAAAGAGTCTCGGAAATCATTACAAAGTACTCGCGACAACATCAAGTGATGAAAAACCGAACTCGAAAAGTAAAAGACAATGGAAAAAAATTATCTATGAAAATCCGGGTTATTACAACCTTCCCACCTTAAAGGGATTTCGTCCCCGAAATCCAGCCCCAACCAACAAAAGGCGAAACCAGGATAATTACAGAGTACATCTCTGAGTATCCCACACAACACGCCACACTAGTGACCTTAAAGCTGAAAGAAACGCACAAACCAGTGTCATTTGCACCCACGTGCTCATGACAAGACGACCTCTCAAAGGAAAAGTGACCACATGGCCACACGACAAGTCTGAACTTACACACAGAACCCAAGGTCAAGCAAAAGAATGGAAAACAACAACCGTAAGCATTCCTCCTGATGAACCTCCAAACCGATCCATAAACAACCACCAATTGAACTCCAAGATCATCATAGATCAAATCAAAGTATCGAACAAAGACGACATGGCAGTACGAATAGCAACCAGAACCTGCCCACGACGTACTCAAATGTGTGGTAGCAATGACAGTGTTTAGTGCTCGCCCACACTAACTCGTCAGTAAGGTAGCAACGACGGCAACTAGTACTCGCCCACAACACACAACTTTGTATGGTAGTATGACAGTATAAGGCACTAATTCATAACCTGCCCCCCACTAGGTCTGCCCATGAAACCTCTCGATACCAATGACATCAATGTCACAAAACGATCATAGCCAAAAGCAATATGGGAACCAGGCATCTGTGAGAGTTAGAATATGGTGCAAAGATGTTCCGGACCATCTCGGCCAATCCTAAACTCTGACAACAATATCATAGGCACCACTATGCTCAAGGCCCTAAATCTTCAATACAACAAAACCAACTACTCTAATGTCTCAAAATGCTACTACTAATAACATAAATCTAGAATCCAAAGCCTGAGAAACGAATCAAGACCTCCAAAAATTAAAACGGAACTCACTACAAGACATTCCATCGAAAGTCCTACATTTCTCCCTGAAACAGATCAACTACATGACCAATCACCACGATCAAACATCGGATCCACAACCTTATCACGGATAACTAAATCCTCAAAATACAAGTCAACTAAGTGGCCCTCACATCAAAATGCCAACAACCAAGATCACAAAATGAATCTCTCAAAACCGTGTTTGGCATCAGCAAGCTAAATCAAAATTCCTCAATTTCAATCCAAGAACCATCACTCGAACAACAATTCCTTAAAACTACGCCTAGTCATAACTAGGACGAGAAAACTCCTCAACAAGCTATATCTAATAGTGATCCTCCAAAACTCTTCCTAAGAGTCAACCACATCAAGGCCTCCAAAATAAAAAGAAGTCTCCGAAAGACATTCTTAAAAGTGCATCGAGCTCACTTCACGAATAAAAAAAATCCTCAATGATATGAGCATAAGTCCCCGAAAAAGAATCTCACATCAATCAACTCACTTTGAGGACCACAACCGTCAACAACCACGGCAGGAACTCCCCAAGGGAAGACACGAAAGAAAGGGGATCACTAGTCCTAAAAAGGACAACACCACGACTCTATCTCCGAAATGAAGGACAACAAGGTCAAAGACTTCACCCCCTACATGGAAGTAAGTCGGCCAAAATCTATCAAATCCTCACAAAGGACTCAAGACAACAATGATGATCCTCATAGACCAACCAACCTCAAAACAGTGCACAACGCAACGGAGGGAAGAGACTCACTCCTTATGAAGTCCCTAACACGAACCAACACAAGACCATTGTGGAAACCCGTATACAGATGAAAATCAAAAGCACATGATGCACGTCTCCACATAAACACAAAAGCATGTCATTAAAGTGCAGTAACAACATGGTATCTCGAAGCATATAAGAAAGGCATGTTATGGCCACACAACAAGAAGGCAAATGTGGATAGACCTCCACCTACTCATGCATCACAATATCATAAATCATACTACTAACGTGGTGGTAAATGAAATTGTAGAAAACAAAAGTGATGCAACATTGAATCCTATGGACAGCGTGTCCTAGAGTGCCAAGGTAAAAAGGAAGGACCAGTCCTAGCCATACACTGACTCTAAAAACTAATGCAACAACAACCTGTCTCAAAATAAACGTGAGCCCTTACCACAATGGTAAGACTCTTACAATCCATCTCTGAATCTAAGGATGACATTACAAGTGACCCTAACAATGCAACGCTCTCTCTACCCGAAGCATCTATCAATCGACTTGGTCCCAAAAGCGTCATTGCGCAAGGAGAACTCAAAGAAAATGGCAACTATAGCCATACCAACAACAACTAAATCAATCACTACGAATGATATCCAAAACAACCATCATCATCACCGATCAAAGGACAACGCCTATCAAAACAAAACCAACACTGATTCCATCCGAACTGCTCCTGTAGCTAGCCAGCACGGTAGCATGACAGTGCCACGCACCTGCCCACAAACGTACCTGCCCACGAAAAATGCAAGTTCTAGAGAAATATTCCTAGACAATCAAGGATCCTAAGAGGTCCATAACCTTATAATGGCCCAAAACCAACAAATCCACCACTACGGTAACGCCAAATGACTCATCTCACAAGAGCCTAAACAAAAAGTGACCGTCCAACTACCTTAAAACCAATACTAGGTCGACAACAACCTATACTACCACGAAACTGTGACTACAATCACCATCAACCTTAACTCGTGCCTCAATGACCAATCCCATGTCATGCCAAATATGCAATACAATTATGCATATAACATTCTCATCTAGCATACGTCACATGTCATGCTCTTTACATTACAATAAAATAATGCTAAACAAACGGCATACAACATGTAGCACGTAAGCACATAAACATGTTATCAACTAAAACATGTTATCACAAAGCATATAAACACGTAGAACATGGCAACAAAAGCATGATATGCACCCAAAACCTGTCGTCCTAAGGTTTTCGAACCTAGGAGCTCTGATACCACCTGTGACGACCCTAGATTTTTTAACCCAGTGTGTCCTGTGATGAACCAAAAGAATAACCCGATAACGGATCCGAAATGCGGAAACGAAGGAAACTAAGTGGCCACTAGAGATGTACGTCATCCCTAAGGCATCAAAATGACTCCCCATGGCTTGATCAAATTGCATTATATGCTATTGTGTGATGATGTGAACATACACACAAGTGTAAAATGGTATTTTAAACATGCTATAATGGCCTATGGCCTTATTACAACTCATTTACAACATTTGACATGTCAGACCTCTAAGTTAGAAAAATTACATTTCATAGACAAATCATGAACATGCTAACACTTGCATATGAACAAGAATGTTTCTAAAGAAGCTCAACTCAGCAAATCACCCAAGCAATTGCAATCTCCAATCTTGTATCCTGTACCTGAAATATGCCCCAGTATCATAGGGGTGAGTAACTTAAAGCTACTCGTAGGAAATGAGCATGCATCGACCTATGTTTTACAAGTGTACATGATTTAATCATTGTGATTCATTCCACCTACCGTCTATGTCAAAGGTGAGACTCAGGGAGCATCCTAGCTACCTAAGATCATTTCTAGCATAAAACACATCATTTATGCAATTTCAACAACACAAGAGCATGCTACACATAGCAACAAGATATAACATGCTTGCACAAAGCAACTAGTTAGAAACATGCTTACACAAAGCAACCAGATAGAAACATGCTTACACAAAGCAACTAGATATAGATTCTCAAAGTTATCAATTTGAAATCTAAATGCTAAATCAACTAAATATAGCAATTTAGTATGGATGTACTAAACAACATCAAATCGCCAATAGCCAAAACCACAGTCATAATATAATCATGATTGATAACTTGGAATTGAATGCGAAAACAAATAGTGGAAGACTTGGACATCACGTCTCGGACTAAACCAAGAACAAATTGGTTATTCCGGGCATTAACGCGCTGGGAGGACCACCCTAGTGCGCACTATCTCAATTGGGGAGAACTCATACCTCCCGTACTAAAGCCTTACTTTAGCCATATCACAGTAACAATGTCCCAAGACTCCAAAAAAATCAAATAAGTTCACAACTTATACGTAATTTATATAATGCACTAAGTCACCTTCCATGCACAAGTAGATTGTATCCACACAACACATGCTCTAAATCCACAACTACTATAGGATGAGAATGTCGAATCTTCGAAGTGCGATTCATTACACGCTATAACAATATAATCTAATATTGAAAACATAAACTCATAAATTCATTTTAAGTCAAAAGTCATTCTTTAAACATACTATCAATGTCAAATACATGAGTTAATCAATAATACCTTAGAAATTGAATTTAATCTATAAACTAATTAAATTCCCTAGGTTTCAAATCTCAATCAAATGGCCTCCAATTAATACATGATAAACAATATAGCATGGTCATTACATACACCACATCAAAACTCGATTAGGCCATAAGAACAATAAAGTGGAATTTAATTAAATCATGATAATCAAATCCCTAACTTCTAAAACAACATTAAATGTTTCCAAATTAACATATGCTAGAACATAAGTCATAGTTATCACAAATATCAAGTTAAACACTTAATTAGGCCAATGGAACCCTTAATTAGATTTTAATTAATCATTTTAATTAAAATCTCTAGATTTTCATACTCGTCCAAATGCTCTCAAATTAAAGTATGTTAAACAACATGCCAAGACATAATTTAAAAGCATATCACAAGTCAATTTCGTGCAAGGTACGGCCATGGGATTTAATCTTTCCCAAAAGATAAAAACTAAATAAAATATGCAATTTTTATTCAATCAATACCAATTTAATATATGTCAACAAACATATTAATACATGATTTTCTAGCATGCCACACAATTCAAATCAAAGTTATATATCATCATGAATTTTAAATCTTATACAAAGAAATAAAAATTAACAACTTTCTAAATTTGATACAAGGCATACATATAAGTTGTATAATCATGAGAAACACTCAATACAACATATATAAATCCTAAAACATTTCCTACCTCAATTGGAATGAAAATCCCAATTACCACCGAAATGAAATCGCCCTAAATTTTTGGTCCGCAAGACAAATATTTCAGCTTGTTACCTTTAACTTGGGAAATTCATAAAAAATTCAATTCGAATCCAAATTGAATGAATCCAAAGCCCAATGAAAGCTTAAACACTGTAATTTTATAATATCAATTTAGTTTAAAAAAAGATTTTCCCAATTGAAACAGTTTTGACCCACAACTTTGGAACAAATTCTGCCCAGAAAACACATTTTCAGCCTGTAGCTTCCAACTTTGAAAATTCATGAAAAATTCAGTTGACATCCAAATTGGGCAAACCTAATTTATTTTGGAAGTAAATATATAAGAGTGTAAAACTGGGAATTTAAGCTATGATCCAATATCAAAAGGTTAGTGAAATAAATCATCTAAAAATACGTTTTCCAGCTGCAATAAAAACATGGACAGCAGATAGTCTCGGATTTTTAAAAAAAATTAGAAATGCTCTAAAATCGTGAAAAAATTCTGAGTAGTGTAAAATCCATGGGAGAAGTTCTAGTAAAACTTTCAAGGTAATTGAAATACCCCAGCTCCATATAAAAATTCATTTCCTGAACGGATAAGAAAAGATTTAAATTTCCAGCAACTAGCTCGCAACTTCAAAAATTCATAACTAATTCATTTTAAATCCAAATTGTATGAAACCAAAACTAAATGGAAGTTAATTGATTATATTTTCATGTTATATATTTAATTTGACAAGATTTATTTCAAGTTAAAACAGTTTAAGGGTAGAATATAAGTCTTTCTCTTCTATGCATGTAAAATACTCAATAATGACATAAAACTACTTCAAAATAATCGATTAATACCTCACTAGAGAATTGAATCCTTAGATACCACAGCAAAACTAGGAGTTAGGGTAGATCCTTCAAGGGTTTTGAAGAGGAGGATGAGGAGAACAAAAAGTATTCCAAGCTTTATGGTCTAAAGTAGGTGGAAGGGCCTCAAAGATCAAGGTCAATACCTAAAGCTTCAAGCTTTATCCATGGAGGCTAGGGTTTTGTGGTGAGGAAGAAAGAGATGAAATGTGAAAATGTGTGAGTGGAGGAAATAGAAATCCTCGACTCACTATGTGATCCTACACCATGGTCAGCACACACATCTATGGTTAATTGCATAAAAACCCTCCTTTAAAACCATAATCCCAAAGTTGCCCAAAGATATTTGCAAGACTAAATTGTGAACCTACACTTGTCACCAATCTATGGCTCCTTCCTAGGCTTAATCCCACACCTACACTTGTCAACCATCCAAACCAACAAGTGCACCAATCCTAGGCTAACAAGTGGGTGAATCCTCACCCTCCAAATGTCATCATCCAATGCATCTAAGTGTTTCCACACAAATATCAACAAGTGGACCAATGAGAGTCTGACACTTGTCACACTTTTCAAAAATTAAAAAAAGGTCCTTTTTTAAAATATCTTCCAAATTTAATTGCAAAATGGTCCTTAAGATGAAAAATAATTACTTTATTTAATTACACTAAAACCCCATAAGTTAAGAAGAATTACACTAAAGTATGCATTAATGCCCCTTTGTGAAGGAAGTAAGCAATCAACATGCTTTTCTAGAAAAGTAAAAATACCACTATCATGGAAATCAAATATCATGAATGCATGCAAAACCGGAATCAAATCCGACCATAAAAAGTGAGGTTGTGAAAGGAAAAAAGGATAAACGAGAAAAAGACAAAATGTGAATAGTGTTCGGAAAAATAAAATATGGAAATGACACAATCCCCAAAGGAAGTTTTCAATCCAAGGAAAAGAGTCTCGGAAATCATTCCAGAGCACTCGAGACAACATCAAGTGATGAAAAACCGAACCTAGAAAGAAAAAGACAACGGAAAAAAATTATCCGTGAAAATCCGAGTTATTACATGGTTCTTGATGCTTGCTGTTCAGTGGGATGGCTTCTAGCTTTTCAGTTTCCATTTCATGCAAGTGTTAGCATGAAAATGCCATTGTCATAGCCTTATATATAAAACTTGTATTCTTTGATACCATATATGTAAAGTGTGCATAAGCACACTCTTTTCATTGTATTCAACATGTATAAGATGAGGCCGGAGGCCAATATCATGTATTTTGTATCCTATTCACTTTTACTTTCAAGTCATTGTGAAAACATTGAAAATTTACAAGTCTTTGCCTCATAACTTTTGCATCGGGTGTGGGAATTCCATTATGTTTATTTCATAGGGTTTCTATGATCATTCTTGAGGTGTGGCCAAGGGCCAAACACTATTTCATTCTAGGTTAAGCATTTTGGATCCATTAATTACATTTTTGTCATTTTTGGCCATCAAGAGGTCATATTTTGCATTTGGGTAGTTTTGAGGCTGCGGACCATTGGGACGTGTCCTAAATGCCTTTTTATGTTTGCATGCATGTCCACATTGAATAAAACTTTCAAGTTTTAGCTTTTGACTTATTTTTGGGCGATTTATTGAATTTTTATGAAAAATTCATCCATGAGAGTGTCATTTGAGTTCCTCCTTGTTTTGGCTTGTTTTAGATGTTTGAATGGGTCTAGGAAATGTTTTGAAACATGCTCGAATCATGTAGAATGCATGTAGAGCCTTAGAAATGAACCTAGCACCATTTCCACAGATTGCAGCAGCTTTTAGCAGCTGAAGCAGATGTGTCGGTCGGCTGATGGAGCCCCATCAGTCGACTGATGAAGTCTCTAGACCATTCCAGTAGCCTTTTTGTGAAACTTGGCTTGTCGATTGGCTGATTATTGGGGTTCAGTCGGCTGATGATTGACTTTTGGTCAACTGATGATCGAGTTTCGGCCAGCTGATCCTCCCTAGAACCACCCCTTCTCAGCTTCTCTTGATCAGTTTCCTTACACCAACTTTGGGAGATCATATCTCTTTCATTTCAGGTCCAAATCTAGTCATTCTTGACTCTAAATTCAAAAGCTAGAAGTTAGCTTTCAAATGGTACCAACCACTCATCAAAACTCCATCTATCATGTGAGCTATTCCAGTTCTAGTAAGATAGGATCGTGGAAATCCTTAAACGGAGAAGGCCTCTTTGTTTTAAATTCATATCTTTTCCGTCCGGACTCCGAATTAGGAGATTCTTGAGTCTAACTTGGTTCATTTTTTGTTGTTTTTCTTGTGGTGTGCTCAGTGGAAACCATTTCAGTTTAGAAATGACAATTTTGCCCTTGGTTCATTTCTTTTCAGATTAGGCATTCTTGCTTCATTTGTTTGGCTCATGTGAGTTTAGTGGCTTTATGGGGAGTCACTTCAGTGCCTTAGGGATGACGTACATCTCTTGAGGCCATTCTAATTCTTTTGCTTCAGCATCTTAGATCTGGTTCGGGTCATCACAGGACACGCTGGGTTAAAAAATCCAGGGTCGTCACAAAACAGATGGTGCCAACATGTTAAGATAACTTACAGGGTCACAAAGGGCGGCAGCATTTCGGTTGGCCGAAATGGACCCCAAGAGAACATCACAAACAGATCACATTTCAGTCGACCGAAAAAGAGAACCGGTCGACCGGTTGTGACCCAAAATGATTTCAGGCCACTAGAAGTGGAAAAGAACTATTCAATTAAAATTTAAAAAGGCAACTGGTCATCCAAAATGGAATTTTCATTGACTGAAATGCTTCAAGAAAGTGCTTATGAACTTGTCATACATCAGAAATTGAAAAGGGCCCCTTTGGCCTCAAATTCCCCATTATACATAGGTCTAACATGTAAAATAAATGCATAAAAGTACGTGAACACATACACAAATGATAAATACATATCAAGTTGGAATGCAAATGGCTTTAAGGCCTCATTACATGAAAAGGGTTCAAAATATAAACCATACACCCATGGTTGCAAAAATATATACAAGGCATGCTAAAACACTTTGCATGCATTCAAAAGAAGTGTATCCATAACACTAAAGCAATAATAGGACTAAGAGTAATGTCCATCAAAGAAGAGGACTTCTTTACCTAAAAAACCAAAATCAACTAGGGTGAGTAAACAAGTTACTTCATAGGAATGTACATGCGTCTAACATAAAGTTTTAACGATTTTGCAAATTAATATAAACAGATACACGTGGATCATGCCACCTAACGTCAAATTTCAATGTGGTGCTAAGGGAACATTCTAAATCTACCTATGAAATTATATAAACATAATCCACAACAAGTAGCACAATAAAGCGAAATTGGAACCAACAAAGCCAACAAGAAGTTACAACAATTTAGTGTTATCAATTTGAAACGAAATGCGAAATCAAACAAATGAGGATATATTTGGACATCATGCCGAACCAAATGCATAATAGCTATTTTGGGTTACTAGCCCACCAAGAACTACCCTAGTATGCATAATTGGGAGGAACTCGTATCCTCCACATTAGAACCTTGTTCTGGCCATGTTATACAACGACGCACAAAGTTTCCAAAATTAACAAGGTATACCACAAATAAACTAAGTATATAATGAACCTTTGCACCTTCCATGCACAACCAATTAGGAATCCACACAAGTCATGCCCTAAGTCCTCAAGCTACAATGTGATACCCCCAGATTTCCAGATGCGGGTTGGCTAAGCCCATGCCCGATTACCCGAAGAAATCAAACTAATTAGCAATAAATGAACACAGAATACAATTAAGATAAGCTGAAAAGAAACTAAAATGATAACCCAAAAACTGAAACCTCAGAATAAATTTTATAAATAAAGAATTATTCTGATACATCCAACTTCTCCTTTTTTAATACAACTCGGGAATCCATCTGATGGACCCCTAATAAACTCCAACACAGGAAAAATAACAACTAAAGAACTCCAATGCTAAACCATGAAGAAAACTCCTACATCTTCGGAAGAATGAGTAACCGTCTCTGCTCAGCACGAACAAGCTCTACAACCTTGAATCGTCCATTACCTGAAAAATAATAGTAGGTCAGGCCCATGAACAAGTTTTAATCTAACTACAATCCATACAGAGACCCGATATGCAGATACACCCTAGATACCTCACAATACCTATTTAGTCCATAAGTATATATATATCCACATTAAGGACATTCACTGGACTACAATAAGGGTCTCAACCTGAATAGATGGCATCATGCGAAAACGCACCCAAAGGTAGGCATGAGTACCTAGACCTAACAGGGTACACCTACCTACTATATCCAGTTACGCATCCATGGCATATACGCACCCTAACCAACGAGTCTGAGACTCAAGCTCATCTAGTGATACTATAATCATATATCTAAAGTTCGTCCAAAAACTAGAGTATGCCATTCAATTATTCATTGAAGTGACATACAAAACATAGTCCAGGTAGTCACTCAACTTTTCAGCGGATATGACTTAGCTACAACCAACTAATCTAGGAAGTCACTCAACTTAGGCAGTTGATCTGACTTAAACACGTTGATGGATTCAATATTTTACAATCCATTCCGCTAATCAGATAGGTTAGGTCTTAGCGTTTTGATGCTAAACCGTCCCTAGTATGCCACCGTCCTATACCGGTGCATACAATCCTCCATATCCATGTAAATTACAATATATAAATCATAATTCCGTAATTTACAGTCCAAACCATTATCCAAATAATTGCAGAAAATGTTTCATTATACTAGCAATTGCAATCCAAATAATTATAGAAAAAGGTTTACTATTTCGACAATTAGCATCCCAAAGCATGTCTAGATCAAAATAAATACATAGATGACCTTACTATGCATTTAAAATAAGATATGTAAACATTTTAAATCCCATTACATTGCTAAAATTTAGTTAAGCAACTAATTCGTAATTCATCCATTAATAGTATAGAAAGTTCAATAATTTTATATCATTTGTCCCGTTGACTTAAAAGTAAACTCAAATCAACTAAAGGTCTTATTAATACCCAAGATTAACCTTTTAAATCATTTTGTGAAGTCGTAAATTTTTTTAGAACAATTCAATTCCTTCCATTCGTTAACAGTATGTTAAATCATATAATTTTATACTGTTTCATCCTTTAGTGTAGAGATATAAATTGTGCAATAAGAGGTTTTAAACACACTTGAAATTTGTAATAAGAACCCCCAGTATACTCACCACACAGTCCATACCAAAATAGAGTCATCCAAACATTGCCTAAAAACTTTAGAAACAAATCACCGTAAGAGACTACTCTAAAACCAAAAGGAGAAGGCTCCCAAAAACAAAGGAGAAGGCTCTAAAACAAAAGAGAAGGCTCTAAAAGAAAAAGAGAAAGCTCTAAACAAAAGAGAAGGCTCAAAAAACAAAAGAAAATGCTCTAAACAAAAGAGAAGGCTCCAAAAACAAAAGAGAAGGCTCCAAGAATTCCTGGAGCCATCTCCAAGAGGGTAGAGCCGGCTCTACCTCTCTTAGAGCCGGCTTTACAATGGGGGGGAGCCGGCTCCCTCCTCCTGGAGCCGGCTCTTTCTTTCTCTGAGAGCCGTCCGCTATTCTATGAATTGTACGACCTTCTTCCCCGACTCCGGCTGCTTCCAGCCCTCTCTGTTTATTTTAAACTGAACCTAGATGTCCCAAGTATGTCCAGTATCATCCAGATTCATTATTTATACCAAATTGCATTACTAATATCCTTTAATACTTACCGATTATAGCATGCTTATCAAAACAAGTACTATAACCAAACTTTCAGAAATCAACACAGAACTAATTTAAAGCAAAGATATGATTAATTTGACATATAAAAATATGCACGATTCAGTTATTGATCCATTAAAACCCTATTGCATACCTAGGTGCACAGAACACAAGCCAAAGGGAAGGAGGAAGAAAAGAACTTGCCTTGACCGTCTCTGAATTTTCTGATGAAATCTCCGACGACTGTTCCACCTCCTATTGCTCAGCCTTCCCTTCTCCTAAGTTCGACCCTTAAACCATAGCCGAGACCTTCACCCAGATTGCTCTGTTTCCCTCACAGCCTCTCTCTATTTCTCTTTTGTTTTCTCTTTAGAATACTATACGTGTATAGGGTTCTCCACCCTTTTGAAGGCATACAACAGTATATACATAAGTACTAATCAAAACCCTAAGCCCACTTCTAATCCACCCTAGAAAACCTAATTGAGGCCCACTTATAATTGGACACAGAAAACCCTAAGTTAATCCCAGTCGGCCAAAACCCTTAACGTGGTCTAAGTAATGCAGTTATTACTTAAGTAATTTAATTCAATAAACCATTAAATTAAATCCCAAATAATTTAATTAAATATGCAATTAAATTAAATCCGAACCTTGAATACATTAATGACAATATTTTCAATTAAACACATAAATCATTCAAAAAGAATCAACAACTAAATTTAATTAATACACATTTAAATTCACACAACACGTAACTTAATTGCACATAAATAGGCAACCATCACTACACATAGCCACGTAAGCACCTAGAAATCATAAGAGAAATAATGAAAACAAGAAAATAAATAGTGAAATTCCAAAATGAATAGTGAAATTTCAATTATATCCCTTTTGAAAACTAGGGGTATTACATTCTTCCCCCCTAACAAACGGAATTTCGTCCTCGGAATTCACGAAATCCTAAATTATTTGTTCTTAAAATTCAATTCTGTTCTCAAGTGGATGTAGTTCTCTCAGTACGAAGATAGTGAGTCATAACTTAGCAATTAACCCATGCCTCCCTAAGTATAGTTATTCATACTTTGGCAAATAAACCATGCCCCCTTTTTGTATATTGTGTTAAGCCTTTGCAAATCAACCATGCCAACAATTCAACCATGTTTGTGGCAAATCACCCATACCGCCTTAAGTATATTGAGTTATACTGGACAAATTAACCATGCCGACAATTCAACCATATCTTTGGCAAATAAACCATGCCACCTTAAGTCTGTTTAGTTAGACTTTGGCAAATCAACCATGCCTTAATTCAACCATTTACCAATTTTAAACTTAATGAAGAACTAACTCACCCATAGTCCTAACATGCACATCATACGTGTCACATTAATTTAAAACCCACCTATCTAGATAGACAAGTTAACCATGTCCTATACCATCCGGTTCACTTGACCAGACATTCAATGTCCTGATGTACCTTATAATTATCCAAATGCATTGTAAAGAAGTGCCGATTTTAAATCGCAATTCATTATGACAATACTAATAGAAACCACTAAACCTCCGTTAGTACCTTAAACTCTAGTTGAGTAAAGTACCACCTCCATGAAGATCAACCCCAATATTTGCAGTTGTCATCCTAAATTTCTGTGATAACAGCCAGTGTCATTATTATCCAAGCTAAAACTTCAACTGTGAACTCAACAAAGAATCGCAAAGTATACAATATCCTAGCGGTTGATGAGACCGTCCACTTTCCTATTCCCCTCCACCGGATAGAACTTAATGTAAAGTGTGAATCACCACCTTGATGCATCTAAGTTGTCCTATAATACCCTCTATTCATATGAACTGATATCCTACTAGTCCAAAATAAACCAGAATTGAGCTGATTTAATATAGAACCGAACCAACATCCCAACCAAAATCCTGACCCTTGTAAAAATCAGCACCCGTCGTCTAAATTCGTGAAAAGGTTCTATCATCTCCTCCTGAGCATAAAAATGTCTACAAGGATCTAGTAATCTCAAATGGTCCAGCTCGATCATAGTAGAGATGGTATTAAAATCACTACATCCCTCTGCATGCCGATTCTCCAAACCTCAGCTTCATACCGTGAAGCGTTTTGTTTTCACCAGGATAAATAAAGAACTATGAGTTGTGAATCTCAGTCCTTGCATCCTTCTTCCCATTTATCTATAGGAAGTACCAACTGGTTTGGTACCACTAGCTTTTATTTACACCCATTGCTTGCATCGGAGCATCCTCAAAAGCTAACCCTGCAACTGTAGCGATGCATCACCAGTTAGTGATAAGCATACTGATAATAAAATCAACCAGTAATTCCTTTAAGTGAAAGT
Organism: Cornus florida; assembly: GCF_030987335.1. Classification (NCBI taxonomy): domain Eukaryota; kingdom Viridiplantae; phylum Streptophyta; class Magnoliopsida; order Cornales; family Cornaceae; genus Cornus; species Cornus florida. Next base: position 74,007,743 of record NW_026775577.1, read on the forward strand.
CAATTCACTATGACTTTCTACACACACCGTGCACCATTTTCTTCTATAAACGTTCGGTCTCTCCTTCTTGTCCTTGACACATCCTATTTTTCCAATATAGGTAAATGTCAAACTGACTCCTTGTCTCATTTTAATTGAATATGGAACATTTCCTATCCTTCTTATAGTTGTCAATACTGTAGCAACAACTAATTGTTGCGATTGGTGACCTTAAAAAAAAAAAATTTCACATTTTATATAGTGTAGAACCTTTAGTTCCTCCTCCAAGGGCAACTCCAGCAACCCCTCCAAATGACACTCTCGAGAATAATGTCTTGTTTACGAATAGACTGATGAAGCTTCCTCTCTTGGCATCATTATAATAAGTATCTACTAGCATGATATCCTCCATCCGAACCATAGTGGCATTACAGTAATATTTACCTACCACAAACTCCACGAATCCCCAAAACCTTAACAACCACCATTCTTACATATTGTAAAAACGAATCCCTACTTAGCATGGAGCATATCAAGCTAATCAGTGTAGATTATTTGACTTGTATTGGTAGTTAACTATCCCTTCCCAAGTAGCATACCATATGGAGGCACATCTAGGTCCAATAGATTGGCTAGGAGTTTATATTTCTATCCAATCTTATGATTATATACTCACAAATCCTAGTGTACATAGCGCTATTACCCATGTCATCAAAATAATAGTTGGCTGATCACATACTTGTGTCCCCAACCAATCCATACTCCCAATCTGGACTAATTAACAAAAATGAAATACGTAATCACAAAATGAAACACATAATAACAAAATGAAACATATAATAACACAAATGAAACACGTAGATACACACATCATAATTTAAAATATAACTCTACTTAGGACATCCTACATTCTAGAGAAGAAAACCTCCTTTGAACTCAAGTTCACAAAAGTTCGTTCCATAGTTTTGTTGGTAATTGTCTAACCTTGAAACCTATCCGCTAAACATAGCTTAATTGCACAATCATTTGCCTAAGCAAATACCTAAAGGCTTAACCCTTATCCTCCATATACGCGGAATGTAAACCGTCGATCGTGGCTTTACAAAGCAACTTAGAATGTCACAACCTAATCCCCATACGCTCCGAAATGTGATATAAAATCACGTCTTCGTTTTGATAAGAACTCCACCATATTCCAACCCTCCAGAAGAGTACTTCTCAAATACCTCCCGGAGAGATGATACTAAACTTTAACTATATGTAGATTGGTTCACACCAACTCTACCAGTATCATTCACTATACCACTAGTGAATGAAATCACCCTCGTGCGATCCTTCATCTTCAAGATTCAGTATCCTCTTTCTTGCATACGCTAAACCTCTTCCCTTCGGATCCTTTTCGGACTCCTACTCTTCGCTTGTCTCCTTTTTGAGAACAACTGAAGTTGTGTTGGTCCCGATATGCGGTGACCTAACACCTACACCTTAATTCTTTCTTGGCTTATACTTTCTAAGTAATGCCAATCCCATAACTAAACCTTCGATCCCAAGTTCTGTTTCTGGCAAATAACTCAATAACGTACTCCTTTACTCCATTGGGTCCGCATCGCTTTTGCCGTGAACCCCATCCTCCTCCTAGTGTCAACCATTCCATAACTATGGAATATAATTGACATCAGCTCCTCCTAACAAATTGTGAAGAGAGTACAACGAATCCTAATATGGTTTTAAGTTTTTATTTTATTTTTTTAAGAGACGCAATGTGGAAGTCTTATAATGAAAACACTCCTAAGGACACTAGAACCTAGAGTGCTTTGATACCAACTGTGATACCCCCAGATTTCTGGATGCGGATTGGCCAGGCCCACGCGCGATTACCCGAAGAAATCAAACCAATTAGCAATAAATGAACACAGAATACAATTAAGATAAACATGAATAAACAAAATTTGCTGAAAAGAAACTAGAACGATAATCTAAAAACTGAAACCTCAGAATAAATTTTATAAATAAAGAATTATTCTGATACATCCAACTTCTCCTTTTTTAATACAACTCGGGAATCCATCTGATGGACCCTTAATAAACTCCAACACTCGAAAAATAACAAATAAAGAACTCCAATGCTAAACCATAAAGAAAACTCCTACATCGTCGGAAGAATGAGTAACCGTCTCTGCTTAGCACGAACAAGCTCTACAACCTGGAACCGTCCATTACCCGAAAAATAATAGTGGGTCAGGCCCACGAACAAGTTCTAATCTAACTACAATCCATATAGAGACCCGATACGCAGATACACCCTAGATACCTCATGATACCTATTTAGTCCATAAGTATATATATATCCACACTAAGGACATTCACTAGACTACAATAGGGTTCTCAACCTGAATAGAAGGCATCATGCGAAAACGCACCCAAAGGTGGGCATGAGTACCTAGACATAACAGGGTACACCTACCTACTATATCCAACTACGCATCCACTGCATATACGCACCCTAACCGACGAGTCTGAGACTTAAGCTCATCTCGTGGTACCATAATCATATATCTAAAGTCCATCCAAAAACCAGAGTATATCATTTAATTATTCATTGAAGTGACATATAAAACACAATCCAGGTAGCCACTCAACTTTTCAGCAGATATGACTTAACTATAACCAACTAATCCAAGAAGTCACTCAACTTAGTCAGTTAATCTGACTTAAACAGATTGATGGATTCAATTTTTTATAATCTATTTCGCTAATCCGATAGGTTAGGTCTGTAATGACCCAGTCATTTTCTTCATTTTCCCTTTTTCCTTAAATTTTACGGATAAATTTTTTTTGTTGTCTTTTCTTTTCTGTGGATGGTTTTTCATCGCTTAGTGTCATCTCGAGTGCTCATAATTGGTTTCTGAGACTCTTTCATGCGAATTGACAACTTCCTTTGAGGACCGAGTCATTTTCGTATTTTTCGTTTTTGGACACTATGTGCTATTTCATCTTTTCCCTATTTTGTCATTTTCCTTATTTTGTCTTATATCCGTTTGTCAGTTTTTGGCACAACCTCACTTCTTGTGCTCGGAGTTTGTTTTTGGCTTCACGTATCCTTATCATGAGTGGTTTCCACGAAATACGTATCTTTACTTTTTGAAAGAAAGTACTCTGGTTGCTCCCGGTGCCCATAGGGGCATGGATGCATAAATCTTTGGAATTAATTTCATTTCTTGGGGTGTTTTTCATAAATATCTTTTGAAGATATTTTATTTTAGGGGCATCTAAGAAAATATCTTTTTTGGAAGATATTTTCATTCTGGGGCAGTTTCGCAGTTAACCCTTTTTGTAGGGGCCAATGTGCAATTAACGAAAGTTATTGCAAAATGTCTTGTCTGGAGCCTGGATCCTCGTACGGGATTCATTTTCACTTTTTGTTGACTTGTAAATTCATAGAATTCCATTCTGGTCATTTTTCTCCAGTTTTAGAGTTTCTGGACCCAGTTGCCGCCGAACTTGTTCAGGGCATAACTTTTTGCTCGGGACTCGGTTTTTAGCACAATTTCTTCCGTTATTCATATTTTCTCATTTTGAATCTTTTTAGTTCACAGAGTTTTGCTCTTTGAGCGCGTTTGCTCAAAATCCACTTTTCCGGACCCGGCGGGGCCCTTTCGGGGCACTTTTTGTGATTTACTATAAATTGGTGCCTTAAAAAAGAAAAATCATATTTTCTTCTTCTTCCTCCTCTTCTTACACGACCAAAGGCAGACATGGATGCCCATGGAGCTTCCATCTTCTCTCTCCTCCTTTAACCTACGTTTCCTAAGTGAGAATCCTTCGGCCTTTACATTTGTTGCTCGCCTCGTCGTGCTCTACCATTACCCCTTATTAGAAACCATTTCTGACCAAACTTTGAGTTTGGGATTTAGGCCCAGTTTGGATTTTCATGGGGCATCTTGGAGATTCATATAGATCGTGTTGTCCCTGACAAAACGTAGGAGTTTCGTCGGATTCGGAGCCGTTTCGTTTTGATGGCGTTTGAGATTTTCATCTCAAATTGAGGTAGGGGGTGTCTTAGGATTATATTTATGTTATATTGATTGTTATATGAGCATATACAATTTGTGAGCATGTTTTGTTTAAGATTTAGAATTTAATTTAATTAATTTCTATATTTGAGATTTAATTCATATGGCTTTGTGTATAACATGGAATTAAATTGTGGCATGCTAGGAAATTAAGTTTTAGTATGTTGATTAACATATATTAAATTTGGGGCATTTGGATAAGAATTACAAAATTTATTTAATATTTATCTTTTGTGAAAGTTTAATTCACATGCTGATAGCAAACATGAAATCATGATGTAATGTGATATTTGGATAGGCCTTGGCATGTTCTCTAACATAGATTAAATTGAGGGCATTTGGAATTATTTAAAAATGTAGAGGAAATTAATTAATTAGCTTGATTAATTTTGTTTTAAGTGTTTTAGTCACTTAACTTGTAATTTTATGATATATATGTGATGACCATGACATGTCCTTTAAAATATATTAAATTGAGGTTATTTGAGATTAACTTGGGATTTAGAGAATTTAACTATTTATGTTTAATTAAATTCTATTTTATTACTCCATAGATTTAATTGCATTTTGGAAGTTGTTTTTATATTTAAATCATGAATTTGGATTTGGTGTATGTTCACTTGATTACTTTTGAGAATTGGATAACATAGTTGTTACTTTTATATTCATGAGAATATGTTTTTCCATATTGAATATATTTTTGCTATGTGTAAGGAATTGCATACTTTGTATTTGACACCTTTCATGCCATAGTAGTTGTAGACTTTGAGCATGTATTGTATATGTTTCCAAAATTAGGTTGTGCTTAGTAAATGGTTGATATCTTGTATATACATGTTGATATATATACGTTGTTGCACAATTTGTTGATTTTGAAAACTTGGGGATGTCGTTGTTGCCTACGGCTAGGACTTGATTCTAGTATGGGGGATTGTCCCTCTATATAGTCTAGTGCACACATAGGGAGGTTACCCATAGTTAGTAACCCTAAAGTAATTATGCTGTCGGTCTGATCCGGCGTGACGTTCGAGTATCAACTTTGTTTGATTTCGTATTTCATTTCAAGTTGATAACTAGATGATATCATAACTTGTTGTACTTTGTTTCATTTCCCATTTTAAGTTGCAAGATGTTAACTTTGAGAAATCATGCTTTAAGCGTTGTATTGAAAGTTCCAATGTTGGTTAAATTGCATCGATATCATAATTTGTGCTTTGATGTTCAAATGTAGTTTAAGAATGATCCTATAGATTCACTTTGAACATAGACGTTATGTGGCATGACCCACTCTTATTGTTTTCGTATCTTGGATTTCAAGTTGAAGACTTTGAGAATCTATATCTTGTTGCTTTGTATAACATGTTTCCATGTTGTTTGAATTACATGAACAATGTGATTATGCTATAAATGTTTTAAGGTAGCTTAGGATGCTTCTTGAGTCTTATTTTGACATAGATGTTAGGTGGCATGAACCCCTTTGATATGTTTCACCTTAAGGTGATAAAATTGTAAAATGTTAGGTCGATGCATGCTCATCTCCTACGAGTAGCTTTATATTACTCACCCCTACGATACTGGGGCATATTTAAGGTACAGGACTCAAGACTTGAAGATTTCATTGCCTTGGATCGTTTGGTAGCTTTATGTATCAAACTTGTATTCTTTGATTCTACGTATGTATAATGTACATAAGTATACTCTTTTTAATGCACTTGACATGTAGGACACGAGGCCAAGGGCCAAGCAAGTTTATATTTGCACTTGTATTCAATTGGTGCCATATTTTGCTTGAAAATGTATTTTTATCAACTATGGAGGCTTTGTATGCTAAAACTTGTTAATGGAATGTAAAGAGGCTTTAGGCTATGTTGGTACATCTATTTTATCATATTGTATGCACTTGCATACTCACTTTGGCAAACAACACCATCCTTGATGAAACAAAAACTCTAAGTAGCATTTTTAGGGAGTTTTACCCTATTCTGTTCCAGGGGAATTTCGGGTATTTCACAATTCGTTTTTTTCATTTTTCCTTGCTTGTCATGTAGAAAGCTCAATTTTGAGGGGGGTTTCTTCTTTGTATTTTTCCAGAAAATACCATCTTGGCCCTCAAAAATCCATATTTGTCTGAAAAATCCTTACTGCCAGGTTTTGCAGATTTTTAGTGCAAATGTACTTGGTACTATTCATCAACTCTTTTTTTAAAACTGTGACGACCGATCCGAAACTTCCAGGGGTCTTGTGGGTGTATTTTAATATTGAATTTTCAATTTAGGCAATTTAAAAACCTCCCGAAGCCCTATTTCCTTTCTTTGGGTAGTAGCTCGGAGAAATTTTTACCCCCCTTGACCAGATTTTCTTGGGGGCAGTCTGGGCATTTTACAATGCAATTTTTTTGTTTCCGTCATCAATCGGGGTAGGAAAATTGATTTTAGGGGGGTTTTCTTCTTTGAGTTATTCCAGAAAAGTCCGTTTAGATGCCCGTTTTTATTCTCAGTTGCAGTAGTGGTGGGTTGACGGCACTGTAGCTGTCACGGCTTTCATCGGGCCGCCGCGACGTCGATTTTGTTTTTGACCTTTCTCCCTCATCCGAACTCCAAATCAAGTGAATTTTTTTTTTTAAATTGATTAATTTTTCATTGTCTATGTAACGGTGTGCTTAGTTGCACCCAGATATTTCTGAATAATTACCAGTTTACCCCTTTTTGCTTTATTGCTCATTTTTCGGAATCCGAATAATGAAATTCTTGAGTCCATCGTGATTAGTTTTTCATTGTCTTCCCAGTGGTGTGCTCGATAGCACTTGAATCCACTTTTTTACAAAATGACCATTTTGCTCCTAGGTTCCTTTTTGTCCGTTTTTGAAACGACACTTTTGCATTTGTTTTCCTTTGGGTTCCATGACCTCATTGAGGGTTATATTGGAGTCTTAGAGACGCATTGTATCTCTTGAGACCATTGTTTCACCTTTCACTTCTGCATTTCAGATCCGTTATCGGGTCATCTTTTGGTCATCACTAATGCACCGGGTTTACAAAACTTAAGCCGTCACAAGTGGTATCAGAACTCCCAGGTTTGAATACCTTGGGACGACGGGTTTTGGGTGCATATCACATTTCTGTTGCTTTATTTTATGTGCTTATATGCTTCATAATAACATGTTTTGGTTTGATAACATGTTTAGGTGCTTATGTGCTATATGTGGTATGCTATCTGTTTAACTTGTTTTGATTCCAATGTAAAGAGCATGACATATGATGTATACTAGATTAGATTCGCATATACATAACTGTGTTGCATAATTAGAATGACACGGGATTGGTCATTGAGGCATGAGTTGAGGTTGATGGTAATTGTAGTCACGGTTGTATTGTAGTTTAGGTTGTTGTTGACCTAGAGTTGGTTTTGAGGTAGGTGGAAAGACACCTTTTGTTTAGGCTCTCGTGGAGCGAGCCATTAGGCACAACTGTAGTACTGCATTTGTTGATTTTAGGCTATGGTTAGGTTTTGGACCTTTTGGGATCCTTGGTTGACGACCCTGGTTTTTAGGCCAGCGTGTCCTGTGATGAACCGTAAGGATGATCCGATAACGGATCCGAATGCGGAAGCGAAAACAGAAAACAAGACTCTAAAAAGTCAAAGTGACCTTCCATGAGGTCGTGGAACTCAACAAGAACTGATGCAGAAGCAAAAGATCGAAAATATGACAAATAAGCCTCTAGGGGCAAAATAGTCATTTCTGAAAACTGTAGAATCGAGTACCACCAAGCACACCGCTAGAAGGACAACAAAAAACTAATCAAGATGGACTCAAGAATCGCATGATTCGGAGTCCGAACGAAGGAGAAACGGCATGACGAAGAAAAACGAGCACTTAAAGCAAAAAGGGTAAACTGGTAATTATTCAGGAAGAACCGGGTGCAACCAAGCACACCGTTGGAAAGACAGCGAAAAATTAGTCAAGTTTAAAAAAAAATTCACTTGAATCGGAGTCCGGACGAAGGAGAAAAGCCCAAAAGAAGAATTGACGCTGCGGCGGCCCGACGAGGGGCCATGGCGCACAAGGCGCCCATGCGCGAGCCCACCGGCGTGCATGCCGGCGCCCAAAGACATGGCTGGTGGCAGCCCTTGGCTGCTGCTACATTTTTTTTTTTTCTACCTAGAACTGAGGCTTGAAATGGAGGTCAAGACGAGTTTTTCTGGAAAAACACGAAGAAGAAACCCCCACTAAAATCGAGTTTTCTACCCAATAGCGCAGACGGAATAAAAAAAAACTCACTGTGAAATTTCCAAAATGCCCCTAGATCAGAACTGAACAAGAGCGTCATAAAGCTGCTAAATGAAAACTGGAAGCTGAAACTTCACAAGGGATTTCCGGTACCAAGACGACATTTTCTGGAAAAAAACAAAAAAGAAACCCCCCCTAAAATCACGTTTTCTAAGCGACCATATTGAAAGAAAAAAATAAAACTGAGATGAAAGGTCCATAATGCCCCTAGATCAGAATATGCAAAAAAAATGCAAAATGAATTCACAAGAGGCTCAAAACACAAACGATGAGGTTTTGCCAGGAAACGACTATGCACGCAAACGTAACTTACCTATTTAGATGCGCTAGAATGGTCCATAGCTTAAAAATATAGCCGATGCAAAATCCGACCCCCCAACGGGCAAAAAGGCAAAAATGGACTTAGAATGGAAAACATGGAATCCAAAAATGCAAAACGGGATCAAATGACCATTTGGCCCTTGGCCACACTTCATACAAGATTAATAAGACCCTATAAAAGAATGAAAAAGGAATTCCCACACCCGATACAACCACTGTGAAGCAATGACTTGCGATTTTTCAAGATTTTCACAATATTTCATGAAGTTAAAAAATACATAGAATACAATATAATGTTCATTGGCCTCTGGCCTCATCTCATACATATCAAATACATTGAAAGAAGTGTACTTAAGTACACATTATATACATGGAATCAAATATACATATTTTGACATATAAGTCTACAAAATGACATTTCATGCTAACATTCGCATGAAATGGAAACTTGAAAGCTACACGACATCCAAGGAATGCTAGGCGTCATGAACCAAGTCTTCGTACCTGAAATATGCCCCAGTATCGTAGGGGTGAGCAACATAAAGCTACTCGTAGGAGATGAGCATGCATCGACCTAGCATTTTACAAATTTATCACCTTAAGGTGAAACATGTTAAAGGGGTTCATGCCACCTAACGTCTATATCGAAATGAGACTCAGGGAGCATCCTAAGCTACCTTAGAGTGTTTCTAGCATAAATCACATCATCTATGCCATTTAAACAATATGGAAGCACGTTATACAAAGCAACAAGATATAGGTTCTTAAAGGTATTAACTTGCAATCTCGAATACAGAAACAACTAAAGTGATCATGTCACCTAACGTATATATTCTAAATAAGTCTAAGGAATCATCCTAGGCCATGCTGAACAATCAAACCGCAATTTACAACTTCAATGCAATCTAACCACATAAAAGCATATTATACAAGGCAACAAAATACAATTTCTTAAAGCTATTAGCTTGAAATCTAAAGTACGAAAACAACAAAAGTGGGTCATGCCACCTAACGTCTAAGTTATAAATGAATCAATAGGATCAATCCTAAGCTTTGTTAGAACGTCAAAACACAATTTTCAATATCAATGCAATTTAACCAACATTAGAACTTCCAATACAGCGCATAAAGCATAATTTCGCAAAGTTAACATCATGTAACTTAAAATGGAACGACAAATAAGAAACAATAAGTTACAACATCATCTAGTTATCAACTTGAAAATGAAATATGAAATCAAATAAAGTGGATACTCGGACGTCACGCCGGATCAGACCGACAACATAGTTACTTTAGGGTTACTAGCCTATGGGTAACCTCCCTATGTGCGCACTAGACCATATAAAGGAACTATCTCCCATACTAGAACCACATCCTAGCCATAGTCAAACAACGACATCCCCAAGTTTCCAAAATCAACAAGTTGTGCAACAACGCATATATCAACAGGAATATGCAAGATAATCAACTATCTACTAAGCACAACCAAATTTGGAAACCTATACAATACATGCTCTAAATCCATAACTAATATGATATGATGAATGTCGAATCTTCAGTGTGCGATTCGTTGCGCGCTATCCATGAAAGATGTTAAACACGAAGTGTGCAAATCATTGCACAAGGCAATAATATATTCAATAAGGAAAACATATTATCACGAATACAAACATAGCCACTATGTTTTCCAATGTTCAAAACATAACCAAATGAATATACAACAAGTCTAAGTCCACGATTTGAATATAGAAACCACTTCTAAAACACAACTAGATCATGGAGCAAATTAAAAGAATTTAAATAGATAAACACAATTAAATGCTCTAGATTCCGATTCAATTCCAAATAACCTCAATTTAATACATGTTAAAGGACATGGTATGGTCATCACCTATATCCATTCTAAAACTCAATTAGGTTGTTGGAACAACAAAGTAGAACTTTAATTAAATCATTCTAATTTAATTACCAAGGTTCTAAAACAACTTCTAATAGTCCCAAATTAATATATACTAGTAAACAAGTCATGGCCAATACAAATATCAAGTTAAAACCTTAATTAAGCGAATGGGACCACAAAATGATTTTAATTAATTCTTTTAATTAAAATCTCTAGATTTTTAAACTTAACCAAATGTTCTCAATTTAACATATCTTAGAGAATATGCCAAGGACTAATGTAATATCACATTACAAGTTTATTTCATTCAATTTACGACCATGCGAATTAAACCTTCACTAAAGTTAAATATAAAACAAAAGTTGCAATTCTCATGCAATAAATCCCAATTTAATACATGTGAACAACCATACCTAAGCTTAATTTTCTAGTATGCCACAATACAATTCCAAGTTGTATATCACCATGAGGATGAAATCTTAAACACGGAATTTAATTAAATAAAAGGTTTCAAAACCTAACCGAATATTATAAATCAAATATATGTGAAGCTATATGGCATGTAAATCAAGAATATCAAGTCGGAATTTAAATAGAGTGAATAGTGCACTCGGGGCAAATTAATTAATCAAATTAATTAATAATTACTAATTTTCAAAACACCTCCAATCACTTTCAAATTCAACTATGTTGGAGAGTATGCTAAGGCCTAATTTAATATGCTAACACATATTGATTTTAAGCTAGTTAAGGCCATGTGAATTAATCTTTCACCTAAGATAAATATTAAATAAAATCTTTAATACTTATTCAAATGTTCCAATTTTAATACACGACAATGAGCATATCAAGGGGCAATTTAAAATCATGCTACATGTTTAAACCAAGTCATGAGCAACCGGGAAAATTAAATCCCGTATAAGAAAAATAAATAATAAAATCTCTAGATTTTATATTTAATCATGCAAACAAGTAGTATAAGCATCACAAGCATGCTATATAACAAGAATTTAAACCTAGAACATCTCCTACCTCAATTTGACATGAAAATCTCAAATGCCATCAAAATGGAACGGCTCCGAATCCGACGAAACTACTAGGTTTTGTCGGGGACAACACCGTGAACATAACCCCCATGAAAGCCCCATCAAAATCATAACTTGACCTCAAAACCAAACTCAAGAAATGGTCAAAACTGAATTCTAATAAGGGGGAAAGGTAGAGCGCGGCGAGGGGAACAACAAACGTTAAGGCCGAAGATTTTCCATCAAGGAAAAGTGAACCAAAAGAGGAGAGAGAAGATAGCAGCACCCCTTGGGCTGCCATGGGAGCTCCAGGTCGTGCATGAAGAGGGGAGAAGATGAAAAATGAAATATCTCACCCCCCTTTTATAGAAATCTCAAAAAGTGCCCCAAACGGGCCCCGCCGCGTCCGAAAAAGTAAAATTTGAGCAGACGCACTCAAATGGCACAACTTTGTGAACAAAAAAGATTCAAAATGATAAAATATGAACAATGGAAGAAATGGCGTCGAAAACCAAGTCCCGAGCAGAAAGTTATGCCCAAAACAAGTTTGGCGCAAACTAGGGCCAGAAATCCTGAAACTGGAAAACATCGACCAGGAGGAAATTCCAAGAGTACACAACTCGACAAAATGTGAAAATGAATCCTGTACGAGGATCCAGGCTCAAAACAAGACATTTTACAATAACTTTCACTAATTGCACAATGGCCCCTCCAAAAAGTGAAAACTGCACTTATGGCCCAGAATGAAAATATCTTCCAAAAATATTTTCTTAAAAACCCCTAAAATAAAATAGCTTCAAAAGATATTTACAAAAAATACCCCAAGAAAAGAAAATAATTTCAAAGAACTTTGCATCCATGCCCCTATGGATACCGGGAGCAACCAGAGTACTTTCTTGCAAAAGTAAAGATACGTATTTCGAGGAAACCACTCAAGATGAAGGCACGTGAAGTCAAAAACCAACTTCGAGCATGAGAAGTGAGGTTGTGCCAATAATGTGACAAATGGGGAAAAGACAGAATAGGGAAAAGATGAAATAGCGCATAGTGTCTGAAAAATGAAAAATGAGAAAAATGACTCGGTCCTCAAAGGAAGTTGTCAATTCACATGAAAGAGTCTCAGAAACCAATTCTAAGCACTTGAGATGATACTAAGCGACACGAAACAGAGCTCAGAAAAGAAAATTAAACGAAAAAAAATTCATTCGTAAAATTTCAAGAAAAATGAAAGGGAGGCAAATGACCAGGTTGTTACATTGGTTGTTTTGGAAGGTTCCTCTGAGATTGTAATTTTCGTGGGTGGGTACGTTGTGGGTGGGTGCATGGCATTGTCATGCTACTGTACTGGCAAGCTACGAGTGTAGTTCGGATGGAATCAGCGTTGGGTTTTGTTCCGACAGGTGTAGTCCTTTTGGTCAGTGATTGATGGTCATTTTGAGGATGATTTTAGAAATCGTTTTGATTGTTCGATTGTATAGCTAGAGTGGCCATTTCATTTAAGCTCTCCTTGTGTGATAACGCTTTTGGGATTAAGTTGATTGATTGATGTTTAGGGTTAGTGAGAGCATTGCACTGTTAGTGTCACTTGTAGTGTCACCTCTAGACTGGAAATGGATTGTTAGAGTCTTACCATCATGGTAAGGGCTCATGTTTGTTTTGAGAAAGGTTATTGTTGTGTTGGTTTTTGGAGACAGTTATGGCTAGGGCCGATCATTCCTTCTACCTAGACACTCTAGACACTCTAAGACACGATGTCCATAGGGTTCATTGTTGCATCACTTTTATTTTCTACAGTTTCATTTACTACCATGTTAGTAGTATGATTTATGTTATTGCGATGCATAAGTAGGTGGAGGTCTATCCACATTTGCTTTCTTGTTATGTGGCTTTAGCATGCCTTCTTTATATGCTTAGAGACGCCATGTTGTTATTGCATTTTTGTGACATGACTTTTGTGCGTACGTGGAGACGTGCCGCATGTACCTTTGGTTTTATCTATGTGAGTAGATTTATTTATTTGGTAGTTGCATTCCTTGTCATATGCATGACTTTTGCGTTTGATTCTCCTTTCTATTTCCCTCAGTCGTACGTAGTGTGTCCGATTTTGTTGTGAGATTCCTTATAGAGGAGTTATCACATTTGTTTGGTCTTGAGCTATCCATTTCTTTAAGGTGGGAAGTGGGAGAATGGGATTCCTCTTCTTTCTTGGTTCGTGGTTGGGACTTCACAAGGAGTGAGTCTCTTCTCTTCATCGCCTTATGCGTAGTTTTGGGGTTGGTTGGTCTATGAGGATTATCATTGTCGTTTTGAGTGTTTAACGAGGATTTAATGGATTTTGGTCAACTTACTTTCATGTAGGGGGTGAAGTCTTTGACCTTGTTGTCATTCATTTCAGAGGTAGAGTCGTGGTGTTATCCTTCTTAGGATTAGTGGTTTCCTTTCCTTCGTGTCTTTCCTTAGGGAGTTTTGCCGTGGTTGTTGAAGAAGTTGTGATGCTTGGAGTGAGTTGATTGATGTGAGATCATTTTTTGGGGACTTCTGTCCAATTAATTGAGGATTTATTTAATTCATGAGGTGAACTCGCTACTTTTTTGAGAATGTCCTTTGGAGACTTGTTTTGTTTTTTTGGAGACCTAGATGTGGTTGACCCTTAGGAGAAGTTTTGAAAGATCGCGGTTGAATTTGGCTTGTTTATGGAGTTTTATCGTCCTAGTTATGGCTAGGTATAGTTTTGAGGAGTTGTAGTTCCAGTGATTGATTGTGAATTGAAATTAAAGGATTTTGATTTAGCTTGGCGATGCCAAGCACGGTTTTGAGAGATTCATTTTGTGACTTTGGTTGTCAGGACTTGATGTGTGTACCACTTAGTGGACTTGTATTTCGAGGATTTGGTCATCCGTAGTAGGGATTTTGATCCGATGTTTGATTTCAGTGTGGTTTCGTAGTTGATCTATTTCAGGATGAAATCTTGGATTTCGGAGATGATGTTTTGCTTGTTAGACTTTGGACTCTTGATTAAGGTTGTTAATAAGAGTATTTTGAGGCGTTGGAGTTGTTGGTTTTGTTGTATTGAGGACTTAGGACCTTAAGCTTAGCGGTGTTTATGACATTGTTGTTAGAGTTTTGGGATTAGCTACCCCAACTCTCACAAGATGCCTGGTTCCCATAGTGCTTTTGGTAATGATGATTCACGACATTGATGTCATTTCTATCGAGAGGTTTCATGGGTAGACTTAGTAGGGGGCAGGTTATGAATTAGTGCCTTATACTGTCATGCTACCTTACTGAAGAGTAAGTGTGGGCAGGTTCTGTTCGCTATTCATACTGCCACGTTGTCCTTGTTTTGTACTTTGATTTGATCTGTGATGATCTTGGAGTTCTTTTTGGGTTGTTTTTGGATCGGTATGATGGTTCATCAGGAGAAATGCTTACGGTTGTTGTCTTCCGTTCCTTTGTCTGGCGTTAGGTTCTGTGAATGACCTTTGACTTGTCGTGTGGCCGTGCGGTCATTTTTCTTTTGAGAGGTTGTCCAATCGTAAGCACGTGGGTGCAAATGTCATTGGCTTGAGTGTTGTCTTTCAGCCTTGGGGTTGTTTTCGTTGCATGTTGTTTGGGGTACTCGGAGATGTACTCCGTAGTTATCCTAGTTTTGCCTTTTGTTTTTTTGAGGCTAGATTTCGGGGACAAAATCCCTTTAAGAAAGGAAGATTGTAATGACCCAGACATTTTCTTCTTTTTCCCTTTTTCCTCAAATTTTGCGGATAAATTTTTTCCGTTGTCTTTTCTTTTCTATGGATGGTTTTTTCGTCGCTTAGTGTCATCTCGAGTGCTTAAAATTGGTTTCTAAGACTCTTTCGTGTGAATTGACAACTTCCTTTAAGGACCAAGTTATTTTTGCATTTTTCATTTTTGGACACTATGCGCTATTTCGTCTTTTCCCTATTTTGTCATTTTCCCTATTTCGTCTTACCTCCGTTTGTCAGTTTTTGGCACAACTTCACTTCTTGTGCTCGGAGTTGGTTTTTGACTTCATGTATCCTTATCATGAGTGGTTTCTATGAAATACGTATCTTTACTTTTGTAAGAAAGTACTCTAGTTGCTCCCGGTGCCCATAGGGGCATGGATGCCTAAATCTTTGGAATTAATTTCATTTCTTGGGGTGTTTTTCATAAATATCTTTTGGAGATATTTTATTTTAGGGGCATCTAAGAAAATATATTTTCATTCTGGGGCAGTTTCGTAGTTAACCCTTTTTGTAGGGGCCATTGTGCAATTAACGAAAGTTATTGCAAAATGTCTCGTCTGGAGCCTAGATCCTTATACGGGATTCATTTTCACTTTTTGTTGACTTGTAAATTCATAGAATTCTGTTCTGGTCGTTTTTCTTCAGTTTCAGAGTTTCTAGACCTAGTTGCCGCCGAATTTGTTTGGGGCATAACTTTCTACTCGGAACTCAGTTTTTAGCGCCGTTTCTTTTGTTGTTCATATTTTCTCATTTTAAATCTTTTTTATTCACAAAGTTTTGCCATTTGAGCATGTTTGCTCAAATCCACTTTTCCGGACCAAGCGGGGCCCTTTCGGGGCACTTTTTGTGATTTACTATAAATAGGTGCCTTAAAGAAGAAAAATCAGATTTTCTTCTTCTTCCTCCTCTCCTTGCACCACCAAAGGAAGCCATGGATGCCCATGGAGCTGCCATCTTCTCTCTCCTCCTTTAACCTACTTTTCCTAAGTGAAAATCTTTCGGTCTTTACATTTGTTGCTCGCCTCATCGTGCTCTACCATTACCCCTTATTAGAAACCATTTCTAACCAAATTTTGAGTTCAGGATTTAGGCCAAGTTTGGATTTTCATGGGGCTTCTTGGAGATTCATATAGATCGTGTTGTCCCCGACAAAATGTAGGAGTTTCATCGGATTCGGAGCCGTTTCGTTTTGCTGGCTTTTGAGATTTTCATCTCAAATTGAGGTAGGGGGTGTCTTAGGATTATATTTATGTTGTATTGATTGTTATATGAGCATATACAATTTGTGAGCATGTTTTGTTTAAGATTTAGAATTTAATTTAATTAATTTCTATACTTGAGATTTAATTCATATGGCTTTGTGTATAACATGGAATTAAATTGTGGCATGCTAGGAAATTAAGTTTTAGTATGTTGATTAACATATATTAAATTTGGGGCATTTGGATAAGAATTACAAGATTTATTTAATATTTATCTTTTGTGAAAGTTTAATTCACATGGTGCTAGCAAACATTAAATCATGATGTAATGTGATATTTGGATAGGCCTTGGCATGTTCTCTAGCATAGATTAAATTGAGGGCATTCGGAATTGCTTAAAAATCTAGAGAAAATTAATTAATTAGCTCGATTAATTTTGTTTTAAGTGTTTTAGTCACTTAACTTGTCATTTGATGATATATATGTGATGACCATGACATGTCCTTCAAAATATATTAAATTGAGGTTATTTGGGATTAACTTAGGATTTAGAGAATTTAACTATTTATTTTTAATTAAATTCTATTTTATTACTCCATGGATTTAATTGCATTTTGGAAGTTGTTTTTCTATTTAAATCGTGGATTTGGATTTGGTATATGTTCACTTGATTACTTTTGAGAATTGGATAACATAGTTGTTACTTTTATATTCATGAGAATATGTTTCTCCTTATTGAATATATTGTTGCTATGTGTAAGGAATTGCACACTTTGTATTTGACATCTTTCATGCCATAGTAGTTGTAGACTTTGAGCATGTATTGTATATGTTTCCAAAATTGGGTTGTGCTTAGTAAATGGTTGATATCTTGTATATACACGTTGATATATATACGTTGTTGCACAATTTATTGATTTTGGAAACTTGGGGATGTCGTTGTTGGCTACGGCTAGGACTTGGTTCTAGTACGGGGGATTGTCCCTCTATATAGTCTAGTGCGCACATAAGGAGGTTACCCATAGGCTAGTAACCCTAAAGTAACTATGTTGTCGGTCTGATCCGGCGTGACATCCGAGTATCCACTTTGTTTGATTTCGTATTTCATTTCAAGTTGATAACTAGATGATATTGTAACTTATTGTGCTTTGTTTGATTTCCTATTTTAAGTTGCAAGATGTTAACTTTGAGAAATCATGCTTTAAGCGTTGTATTGGAAGTTCCAATGTTGGTTAAATTGCATCGATATCATAATTTGTGTTTTGATGTTCAAACATAATTTATGAATGATCCTATAGATTCACTTTGAACATAGACGTTAGGTGGTATGACCCACTCTTATTGTTCTCGTATCTTGGATTTCAAGTTGAAGACTTTGAGAATCTATATCTTGTTGCTTTGTATAACATGTTTCCATGTTGTTTGAATTACATGAACAATGTGATTATGCTAGAAATGTTTTAAGGTAGCTTAGGATGCTTCCTGAGTCTCATTTTGACATAAACGTTAGGTGGCATGAACCCCTTTGATATGTTTCACCTTAAGGTGATAAAATAGTAAAATGCTAGGTCGATGCATGCTCATCTCCTACGAGTAGCTTTATGTTACTCACCCCTACGATACTGGGGCATATTTCAGGTACAAGACTCAAGACTTGAAGATTTCATTGCCATGGATCGTTTGGTAGCTTTATGTATCAAACTTGTATTATTTGATTCTACGTATGTAAAGTGTACATAAATATGCTCCTTTTAATGCATTTGACATGTAGGACATGAGGCCATGGGCCAAGCAAGTTTATATTTGCACTTGTATTCAATTGGTGCCATAGTTTGCTTAAAAATGTATTTTTTTCTCAACTGTGGAGGCTTTGTGTGCTAAAAATTGTTAATGGAATGTAAAAAGGCTTTAGGCCATGTTGGTACATCTATTTTATCATATTTCATGCACTTGCATACTCACTTTGGCAAACAACACCATCCTTGATGAAACAAAAACTCTAAGTAGCATTTTTAGGGAGTTTTACCCTATTCTGTTCCAGGGGTATTTTGGATATTTTGCAATGCAATTTTTTCATTTTTCCTTTCATGTCACGGAGAAAACTCAATTTTGAGGGGGGTTTCTTCTTTGTGTTTTTCCAAAAAATTCCATCTTGGCCCTCCAAAATCCATATTTTTCTAAAAAATCCTTACTGCCAGGTTTTGCAGATTTTTAGTGCAAATGTACTTGGTACTATTCATCGACTTTTTTTTTAAAAGTGTGACGACAGATCTGAAGCTTCCGGGGGTCTTGTGGGTGTATTTTAAGATTGCATTTTCAATTTTGGCAATTTAAAAACCTCCCGAAGCCCTATTTCCTTTGTTTGGGTAGCAACTCGGAGAACTTTTTACCCCCCTTGACTAGATTTTCTTGGGGGCATTCTGGGCATTTTACAATGCATTTTTTTTTTTGTTTCCGTTCGTGTTTAGGGTAAGAAACTTGATTTTAGGGGGGGTTTCTACTTTGAGTTTTTCCAGAAAAGTTCGTTTAGATGCCCGTTTTTACTCTTGTTGCAGTAGTGGTGGGTTGACGGCGCTGTAGCTGTCACAGCCTTCGTCGGGCCGCCACGACATCGATATTGTTTTTGACCTCTCTCTCTCATCCGGACTCCAAATCAAGTGATTTTTTTTTGAAATGGATTAATTTTTCATCGTCTATCCAACAGTGTGCTCGGTTGCACCCAGATATTTCTGGATAATTACCAGTTTACCCCTTTTTGTTTTATTTCCCGTTTTTCTTTGTTTTGTCGTTTCTCCTTCGTCCGGAATTCGAATAATGAAATTCTTGAGTCCATCATGATTAGTTTTTCATTGTTTTCCCAGTGGTGTGCTCGATAGCACTTGAATCCACTTTTTTGCAAAATGACCATTTTGCTCCTAGGTTCCTTTTTGTCCGTTTTTTAAACGACACTTCCGCATTTGTTTTCCTTTAGGTTCCACGACCTCATTGAGGGTCACATTAGAGTCTTAGAGATGCATTGTATCTCTAGAGACCACTGTTTCACCTTTCACTTCCGCATTTCGGATTCGTTATCGGGTCATCTTTTAGTCATCACTGATGCACCGGGTTTACAAAACTTGGGCCGTCGCAAGGTCTTAGCGTTTTGAAGCTAAACCGTCCCTAGTATGCCACCGTCCCATACCAGTGCATATAATCCTCCATATCCATGTAAATTACTATATATAAACCATAATTCTGTAATTTACAGTCCAAACCATTATCCAAATAGTTGCAGAAAATGTTTCATTATTCAAGCAATTGCAATCCAACAGTAATCCAAATAATTGCAGAAAAAGGTTTACTATTTCGACAATTAGCGTCCCAAAGCATGTCTAGATCAAAATAAATACATAGATGACCCTACCATGCATTTAAAATAAGTTTTGTAAACATCCTAAATCCCATTACATTGCTAAAATTTAGTTAAGCAACTAATCCGTAATTCATCCGTTAACAGTATAGAAAGTTCAATAATTTTATACCATTTGTCCCATTGACTTAGAAGTAAAATTTAATCAACAAAAGGTCTTATTAATACCCAAGATTAACCTTTGAAATCATTCTGTGAAGTCCCAGAATTTTTTAGAATAATTCAATTCCTTCCATCCATTAATAGTATGTTAAATCGTATATTTTTATTCTGTTTCATCCTTTAGTGTAGAGATATAAATTATGTAATAAGAGGCTTTAACCAGACTTGAAATTTGTAATAAGAACCCTCAGTATACTCACCACACAGTCTAGACCAAAATAGAATCATCCAAACGTTGCTTAAAAACTTCAGAAACAAATCCCCGTGAGAGACTGCTCTAAAACCAAAAGAAGAAGGCTCCCAAAAACAAAGGAGAAGGCTTTAAAACAAACGAGAAGGCTCCAAAAACAAAAGAGAAGGCTCTAAACAAAAGAGAAGACTCCAAAAACAAAAAAGAAGGCTCTAAACAAAAGAGAAGGCTCCAAAAACAAAAGAGAAGGCTCCAAGAATTCCTGGAGCCGTCTCCAAGAGGGTAGAGCTGGCTCTACAATGGGGGGGAGCCGGCTCCCTCCTCCTGGAGCCGGCTCTCTCCCTCTCTGAGAGCCGTCCGCTGTTCTGCGAATTCCACGACCCTCTTCCCCGACTCCGGCTACTTCCAACCGTCTCTATTTATTTTAAACTGAACCTAGATGTCCCAAGTATGTCCAGTATCATCCAGAGTCATTATTCATACCAAATTGCATTACTAAAATCCTTTAATACTTACCGATTATAGCATGCTTATCAAAATAAGTACTGTAACCAAACTTTCAGAAATCATCACAGAACTAATTCAAGGAAAATATTTGATTAATTTGACATATAAAAACATGCACGATTCAGTTATTGGTCCATTAAAACCCTAGAGCATACCTATGTGCACAAAATACAAGCCAAAGGGAAGGAGGAAGAAAAGAACTTGCCTTAACCGTCTCTGAATTTTCTGATGAAATCTCGAATGACTATTCCACCTCCTATTGCTCAGCCTTCCCTTCTCCAAGTCCAACCCTTAAACCACAGCCGAGACCTTTACCCAGATTGCTCTGTTTCCCTTACAGCCTCTCTTTGTTTCTCTTTTGTTTTCTCTTTAGAATACTATACGTGTATGGGGTTCTCCACCCTTTTGAAGGCATACAATAGTATATATATAAGCACTAATCAAAACACTAAGCCTACTTCTAATCCACCATGGAAAACCTAATTGAGGCCCACTTATAATTGGAGACAGAAAACCCTAAGTTAATCCCAGTCGGCCAAAACCCTTAACATGGTCTAAGTAATGCAGTTATTACTTAAGTAATTTAATTCAATAAGCCATTAAATTAAATCCCAAATAATTTAATTAAATATCCCATTAAATTAAATCCCAACCTTGAATACATTAATAACAATATTTTCAATTAAACACATAAATCTTTCAAAAAGAATCAACAACTAAATTTAATTAATACACATTTAAATTCACACAACACGTAACTTAATTGCACATAAATAGGCAACCATCACTACCCATAGCCACGTAAGCACCTAGAAATCATAAGAGAAATAATGAAAACAAAAAAATAAATAGTGAAATTCCAAAATGAATAGTGAAATTCCAATTATATCCCTTTTAAAAACTAGGGGTATTACATACTATGACAATTTCTATAACAGGAATACAATGTGAATTCTACTAGGCTACAACAATATTGTTAACACAAGAATTTCATTCATGCTATAACAATTTGAGTTTCAATTCCATGATTTAAACATCAACATAATACTAAATATACAATTTAATCATCAACAACAACAATATAGAAACTCAATAATTATACAATTAAAAATCACAAGATTTCAAAACATCACTAAATGAAGTAAGTTTAATACCAAATAAAGATCATGTATAAGCCTTAAATAATACCTACTCCTAAGTTAATTTCATGAAAGATACAACCATATACAACCCTAGAAATTTAAAAAGACATGTATACAATGCATATCAACTCCAGGAACGCATAAAACACAAAGGGTATAAATATAAGACATTCCCTACCTTATTAGAGGATTGTTCCTCTAGAATCCAAGGCAACAAAATCAAATGGGAAAAATAAATGAAGGTGTTATAGAGATGGAAGAGGGGGAGCTTTTGTCTTCAAGGTGGAAGACCAAAATCCCAAAGGACAGGGTTTGAAAAGAAGGAATGGAGGCTATGGTTTCAAGGTTCAACAATGGTGGCTAAGTGAGCAAGACAACTTTCACACCCTTTTCCATTAACTTAAAACACTTTTGTTGGCCAAACACACCATACCAACACTACCTCTCTCTCTCACACACACACATACATCCACCCTTCACTTGTCATAAATCTAGGCCTCCTCATAAGGTTTGATCTAGGCCTTACACTTGTCACCATCCTAGGCTTCCAAGTGTTCCACCTAAAAGTTAACATGTGGTCATCGAAAAGACACTTGTCACACCTTTCAACAATTTGCAAAGAGGTCCTTCCTCTAAATATCTGAAAAAAATATTTGTAAAATTGTCCTTAAGCAAAATATCTCAAAAACATAAGTACGTAAAACCCCCCGTAAAACAAAAATATTTCCAAAGAAACCATGCATCCATACACCTAGAAATTAAAAATAAACTAGCATGTTTTACAATGAAATTAAAACTTACGCAGGCAGTAAAAGATAATATAATGTAATGCAGATGGTGCCAAAAATTAGTTCCGAACACCGAAGCCTACCTCGGGCGCAACAAATCCCTAAGGTAACATGGAAAAAGAATAAATCAATTAAATAAATAATAATTATAATAATAAAAAATAAAAGTTGTAAAACTGAAAAAGGAAAAAGAAGACTCGGTCTTCACAACCTCCCCTCCTTAAAAGGAATTCATCCCCGAAATCAAGTCATACATGAGATCACGAACAATTCGGAATACTAAGAGTGAACCTCTTGATCGAGCTCCCAAGTGCCCTCCCCAACTCTGTGATATCTCCACAAAACCTTGATCAATGGAATGGTCTTGGTTCGTAAGACCTGCTCCTTGGTGTCGAGAATCTGGACTGGACCCTCCTCGTAGGTCACATCCTCATCAATAATAACATATGTCCACAGCAAAATGTGTGATGGATCTAGCTCGTACTTCCTCAATATGGAAACGTGAAAAACATCGTGAAATCTATCCAAATGTGGCGGCAATGCCAACTTATAAGCAACCTCACCAATGCAGTCCAAAATATAGAACGGTCCAATGAGCCTAGGAGACAATTTACCAGTTTATCAAAATCTCACAAGCCCCTTGTATAGAGAAATCTTGAGAAAGATATGGTCTCCTACCTTAAAAGACAAGGATCTCTTCCTCTTACCGTCGTAACTCTTCTATTTACTCTGAGTTGTAACCAACCACTGTTGAATCAAGTTAATCTTCTATGTAGTCTCAATGACAATGTCGGGACCTAAGGTGACTATATCACCTACCTCGGTCCAACAAACTGGAGATCTACAAGGTTTACCATATAACGCCTCGAAAGGTGTTATGCCAATACTGGCCTGGTAACTGTCATTGTAAGAAAACTTAAATAAATGCAGGTAGTCCTCCCAACTACCCCCAAAATCTAAAATACAAGCCCGTAGCATATCCTCCAATATCTGAATGGTATGCTCCGACTAACCATCAGTCTGAGGAATGAATGCCGTGCTGAAATGAAGCCCTGTGTCAAGAGCCTCCTAAAAATCCTGCCAAAAGTGAGACATGAACCGAGGATCGCTATCCAAAACAATGGATACAGGAACACCATGAAGCTTGACAATTTGCCTCACATACAGTCCACTAAGTCTCATTGCGTCATTTGCCACTGCCATAAGCAAAAAGTGAGCCGTCTTAGTCAACCTGTCAACTATGACCCAAACAGCGTCATTCCCTACTTGGGATCTCAAAAGTCCCATCACAAAATCCATTGTAATGTGCTCCTACTTCCATTCTGCCACTGGTAATGGTTACAACAAACCCGCCGGTCACTGATGCTTTGAATTCACTTGCTGATGAGTAAGAACAAACTGAGAAACATCCCGCTTCATATTTTTCCACTAAAATTGTCGTCTTAAATTGTGATACATTTTTGTACCACCAGGATGAACGGCAAGCTGGGAATAGTGAAAATCCTAAAGAACAACGTCACGACAAGGCAAAGGAATGAACATCATTCCCCTGTACCTGAGACCACTGTCTGAATGCAAGGTCCAACCCTCTACATTCTCGCTTTAAAATCCGTATGCGGATGGACTTCATCTCCCCATCCTTCTATTGTGCTAACCCTGCTGACAAGAGCTGGTTAAGCCATAAGGCTAAACAAAATAGCTGGTGAAACATCTTCACATAACCGTAAACCAAGATTTGCAAACTCTTCTAACATCTTCCATCTATAAATGAAAATGGTAGCAAGAGTACCCCATGACTTCATACTCAATGCATCGGCCACAATGTTGCCCTTCCCTAGATAATAGTGTAACTCAAAGACATAGTCCTTCATGAACTTCACCCATCTGCGCTGTCTCAAGTTCAAGTCATAATGTGAGAAAAGGTACTTAAGACTCTTGTAGTCGAAGAAGACCTCAAACTTTTCCCCATATAAGTAATGTCTCCACCCTTTCAAGGTAAAGATTACTGCTGCTAATTCCAAATCACGTGTCGAATAATTTAACTTGCGGTCTTTAATTGTCTGGACCGATAAGCAACTACCCAATCTGTCTGCATCAAGAAGTATCCCAAACCTTCTCGTGAAGCAACACAATAGACCATGTATCCCAAACCATGTTTAGGTATGATCAAAACTGGAGCCAATGTCAATCTGACCTTCAACTCCTGAAAAGTAAAGTCATAAGCCTCATTCCATATGAATTTGACTCCTTTATGAGTAAGTCTAGTCATAGGTGCTGCTAAACGAGAAAAATACTTAACAAATCTCTAATAATAGCTAGCTAGGCCAAGAAAACTCCGAATCTCGAACACACTCTTCGGATATCCCCAATCCATTATTACTCAATCTTTGACGGATTAACTGAAACATCGCCCCTTGATACAACATGTCCAAGGAACTTCACTTGAGGTAGCCAAAACTCGCACTTCTCGTATTTGGCATACAACCGGTTAACCCTAAAGATCAGTAAAACTGCTCTCAAGTGATGCTCATGCTCTTTTCTTGAAGATGACTACATGAGAATGTCATTAACAAACACCACCACGAATCTATCAAGATAGTCACTGAATACATGGTTCATTAAGTCTATAAAAGCTATTGGAGCATTGGTCAACCCAAATGGCATCACCAAAAACTTGTAATGGCTATACCGTATATGAAAATCAGTCTTGGATATGTCCTCATCTTTAACCCTTAACTGATAGTACCTTGACCTCAAGTCAATCTTCAAAAAACATGTCATTCCCTTTAACTGATCAAACAAGTCATCAATCCTAGGCAAAGGAAACATGTCCTTGATCGTAACGTGATTCAATTTGCGATAATCAATGCAAAGTCTCAAAGACCCATCCTTGTTCATCACAAATAGAACTAGTGTTCCATATGGTGAAGTACTGGGATGAATAAAGCCTTTAGCTTTCAAATCATTCAACTGTTCCTTCAACTCCTTCAACTTTGCCGTTGTCATACGATACGGTGCCATAGAGATGGGCGTTGTACCGGGAATGACATCAATGATAAATACAACTTCCCGTAAAGGAGGTAGCTCTGTCAGCTCCTCTGGAAAAACATCAAGAAACTCTTCAACAACTGCTGAAAAAATATGGCCCGAACTCCTATCTTCGTTGACTAGCAAACTAGCCATGTAAGACCTGTGGAGACTCCAATCACCGATGCTGAAAACAACTGCTGGGTGAGGATCACTCCGATCCCTCACAAAATGAAAACAATCTCCATTGGGAGTGCAAACAGAAACCCTCCCATGGAAGCAATCAATCATAGAATGAAAGAAAGACAACTAGTCTATCTCGAGAATGACGTCAAAGCCCGTCATGTTGAGAAGGATGAAATCAAACTCCAAGGTCCGCTCAGCTATCTCAATAGCACAACCTTGACAAACTATGTCCAAAGACACTGGACCCCCAACTGGCGTGTCAACATAAAAAAAGCTGTTCTAAAGGGAAACCTCCAAACCCAATTAATGAGCAAATGATGATGAAATGAAAGAATGCGATGCACTTGTGTCAATCAAGACTCGAGCTGAAGAACTGAACACTAGAAAGATACCTCAAACAACTGAAGGTCCTACAGAAGCATCTACCTAAGGAAGAGCATAGACTCATCCCTGAGCCCCTAAACTCTGTTGTGAACTACCCTGATAACCTAATTGGCGTGTGGAAGTGCTAGGCGTAGAGCCTCTAGCTAGATATAAGGAAGCTAAAACAATTGGCTGTGGTGTCTAAGGAACCCTGAATCCTGATTGCACCACTGTGGACTTTACTGGCACTATATGAGAACCTGTGCCACTTGGTGCCTTGCCCTACAACCGTGGACACTCTCTCTTGAAATGACCTAGCTGCTTGCAATAGTTACAAGCTCCGTGAACTCTATCAATGATGCTGAAGGCTGACTAGCCTGTAGACGAAGTTGTAGGCAGCGAGGCCTGATGTGGCCTGGCTGCTGGCAAGGTTGACAAACCACTCCTCAGCCAGATCCCGAAGATACAGTAACTGTAGGTGCAGAATGAGTTTCCTATGGTGCTCCCTATAAGTTAGTACTGTCTCCGCCTTTAGCCTTCTTCGACTGACTCTAAGAAGAAGAAGCCTCTATGTGAAACTACTTGCGTGTACCTCTATCCTCTGCCTCAACTAACATAGCCCTTTGGACCACTTCCCTATAGGTCCTCAAATTAAGAAGTGAAACCCGTGGCCTGATGTCAAGATGAAGACCATCCTGAAACTTCATAGCCATGGTCTCGTCTGTCGTTACCATCTCCTCGGCATAGCGGGAAAGAGTAGTAAACCGTGTCTCTACTCAATGACACTCATAGCACCCTGATAGAAAACTATAAACTGAATCCTTATCTCCCGTCTCATAGCCCTTAGAAAGAAGCGCTTGAAGAAAAGCTCTCTGAATGCAACCAAAGTCATCATCTCCACATTATGAACATTAGTGATAGACCTCCACCAAATCTCTACATCGCCCATGAACATAGAAGAGGTTAAAGAGATCCTCAACCTGTCTGTAGGCTCTGCCATACTATCTAACTTACAAACCATGAGGTCAAGCTACGCCTCTAAAACTAATGGATCTGAACTCCTTGCAAACTGATCGATCTTAACCCTCGGTAGCTTTATGAAGTAGTCCAACGTCTCATTGACTACTGGTGCCAGTGCCGGTACCGCTATAGGTGCAGGAATTTTTATCCCCACAAACTGTGTGCGAAACAACTCCTGAATGGACTCAGCAACCTGAAGAGCCACTCCCTGTGCAATATGTTCCTCATTCGTAGGAACCCGTGGTGGATTAGCACCCACATCGCGAACATGAGCTCTAGCCATCCTAGGAAGGTTCCTGATAAGCTTGGTGTCATCCACCTACTCATCCCCTCCAACCTGACGTTAAGAATCTCCCCGCGTCCTAACCATGATGCTATATGCATGAAGGATAAGGTTAATAACAACACAAGTTATTATAATCGGATGCAACTCACTTAGTGAATGCAGGAAACAAGAAACACGAAGATGTATGCAATATACAGTTATGCTAAGATAGTTAAGGAAAGCCTTTAAACACTTAAGCACTTAAGCACGTAATCATGTGAATATATCAAGCATGTCAGCATGAAACATGAAATAAATCCAAGAAAGACCCGTCGTTCTAAGGTTTTTGAATGTCAGGCTCTGATACCACCTGTGACAGCCCTGAATTCTAAAGAACCCGGTGTGCCAGTGAGTGACCTGAAAACAGACCTGACAACAGGCCCAAAACATGGAAGCTAAATCAAAAAGGTCAAACGGTGCTTTCGGGCACCTACGACACACAAAGAAATTTGAATTAGGTCAAACTAGATCATGTGCGCCATAAGATGGCTTGGATAAGGTCAAAAATGTAAAATGGAAGCCAACAGATGGTACAAACATGTTAAGACAACTAACCTACAAGGTTAAGAATGGAGACAGCATTTCGGTCGGCCGAAATGGACCCCAAGAGAACCAGTCGACCGAAAAAGAGAACTGGTCCTATTGTGACCCAAAATGACTCCAGCCCACTGGAAATGGAAAAGAACTGTTCAATTAAAATTAGAAAAGGTAGCCGGTTGTCTGAAATGGAATTTCGACCAACTGAAATGCCTCGAGAAAGTGCTGATGAACCTGTTATACACCAGAAATTGAAAAGGGCCCCCTTGGCCTCAAATCCCCCATCATACATAGGTCTAACATGTAAAATAAATGCATTAAAGTATGTGAATACATACATAAATGATAAATACATATCAAGTTAGAATGCAAATGGCTCTAAGGCCTCATTACATGAGAAGGGTTCAAAACGTAACCATACACCCATGGTTGCAAAAATATACAAAAAGGCATGCTAAAACACTTTCCATGTATTCAAAGGAAGTGTGTTAATGACACTAAAACAATAACAGGACTAAGAGTGATGTCCATCCAAGAAGATGACTTCTTTACCTAAAAAACCACAATAAACTAGGGTGAGTAAACAAGTTACTCCGTAGGATAATGCACATGCATATAACCTAAAGTTTTAACGATTTTGCAAATTAATATAAACAGATACACGTGGATCATGCCACCTAACGTCAAAGTTCAATGTGGTGCTAAGGGAACATCCTAAAGCTACATTTGAAATTATGTAAACATAATCCACAATAAGTACCACAATCAAGCAAAATTGGAACCAACAAAGCAAGCCATAAGTTACAACAATTTAGTGTTATCAACATGAAACAAAATGCGAAATCAAACAAATAAGGATATACTTGGACATTATGCCGGATAAAACCAAATGCATAATAGCTATTTTGGGTTACTAGTCCACCGAGAACTACCTTAGTGCGCACAATTGGGAGGAACTTGTATCCTCTGCACTAGAACCTTGTTCTAGCCATGTCATTGAACGACGCCCCAAGTTTCCAAAATCAACAAGCTGTGCCACAAATATACTAAGAATATAATGCACCTTTCCACCTTCTATGCACAACCAATTAGGAATACACATAAGTCATGCTCTAAGTCTTCAAGCTACAATGGCAATTTCTATAACAAGATTACAATGTGAATTCTACTACGCTACAACGATGTTGTCAATGCAAGAATGAAATTATTGCTATTACTATTTGAGTTTCAATTCCATGATTTAAACATCAACATAATACTAAATGCACAATTTAATCATCAACAACAACAATATAGAAACTCAATAATTATACAATTAAAAATCACAAGATTTCAAAACATCACTAAATGAAGTAAGTTTAATAACAAGTAAAGATCATGTATAAGCTTTAAACAATACCAAGTCCTAAGTTAATTTCATGCAAGATACAACTAAATACAACCTTAGAAATATAAAAAAGACATGTATACAATGCATATCAACTCCAAGAACATATAAAACACTAAGGGTATAAACATAAGATATTCCCTACCTCACTAGAGGATTGTTCCTTTAAATCCAAGGCAACAAAATTAAATAAGAAAAACAAGCAAAGGTGCTGTAGAGATGGAAGAGGGGGAGCTTTTGCCTTCAAGGTGTGTGATACCCCCGAATTTCTAAATGTGGGTTGGCCAGGCGCACGACCAAATACCCGGGGATATAAAAAATAAACTGGCAATAAACGAACACATAATACAAAAGGATAAATAAGAATAGATAAAATACTGAAATAAAAACTAAAATGATTATCCAATATTTAAATCCTCAAAATAAATTTTCATTAATAAATTCTTCTGATACAACTAATCCTCCAAAATACAACTCGGTAATCCGTACTATGTGGAGACCTAGAAAATCCCAACTGAGAGATTCAATAGTAACAACTGTCTACATCTATCTAGTGAAACATAAAGTAAAATCCTATGTGGATAATTCGGAAGATTGATGATGACTAGTATCTGCTCTGCACGATCAAAATCTACATAGACCTGAAAAATAAATAGTGGGTCAGATCCATAAACATGTTTTTTCTACTACATCTAATCGAGACCTAAGGAATGAATACATCCTAGTCAACTCATGCAATAACTACATAGTCTGTACATATATAGATACATACTAAAGGACTCTCATTAGACTATAGGGCAGGTTCATCCTGATACTAGGTATCACGCAAAACACATAGGTAGTTATGAACACTGTCATCTATCAAGGTACACCATATCCTCTATATCCAGTTATGTATCCCAGGCAATATACGCTCCCTAACCACTGATCCTGAGACTCAAGC
Source organism: Cornus florida (assembly GCF_030987335.1). Lineage (NCBI taxonomy): Eukaryota > Viridiplantae > Streptophyta > Magnoliopsida > Cornales > Cornaceae > Cornus > Cornus florida. The sequence continues at coordinate 74,038,263 of NW_026775577.1, forward strand.
TCATATCATGACACATATCCCTATATATTTAAAATCCATCCTATCTAAAGCATAAAATTAAACTATCTAACTTTATTATTTAAATGGCATGCCATCTAACTATTCCGTTGATCTGACATGAATAAGTATAACTTAACTCTATGGTTAATCCATTCTCTTACAAACTCGAATAGGTAGGACTTAAATTTTTCGTTAATTCGTCCCTAGAATACATGAATAGGTAGGACTAAACTTTTTCGTAATCCGTCCCTAATATGCTCCAATATCCTAACAATGGTGCATAAATCCACATAATCCAATAATTAATGAAACAAATATAATAATACATCAATTAATCCATAATTAAGTATAAAAAATAATCATACAAATATCCATTGCATTTAATTAAGCAATATACAACTTTAAGTAGCATGTAATTAACTTACAACACAGGTAATTAATCTACATCTCAATTAAATTGCATAATCCTCCATATCATTGCATATTATTGTATATTATGCATCCTATGAATTAATTAAATTGTCATCCAATATATTATTCATAAATCATATTATGATTAATATTATCTATCAAAATATCCAATAATAAAAATAATACAATAAAGATTATTTATCAACGAGAATGAATAATTATGCTTAATAGCGTTTATCATACTACACCATATACTCCAATTATGATTATTATATTTTAATACCATATCTAGTATGTTTTCAACATGATTAATCTTATTTACCAAACAAACATCCTATATTTAACTCATCATTTAAGATTTATCAAGTTTTAGTACGGCGAACGAAATTCCAAAAATAAGCCTAAAAAAAAAAAAATCTCTAAAAATTCTAGAAAAATATAATAAGAAACATAATCAACAAAAACATCTAAATTTAAAATATGAGGACAATCGGATTTCATTTTAGCCTCCAACAAAAATCACAAAAATACTGCGATGCCTCCTAACAATTACAAAAACGCAATTTTGGAACCCTAAACGATGGTTTTCAACCATAAACTGACATGGCGCAAAAGCTAAAGCTGGTGAATTTTTCTCTACCGATTGTTTCCACCCAAAAAACACTATTATTTGGTTGAAAAATGAAATTATTGAACTGCTATTCAGAATTCTGTCTAGACAAACAAAATTTTGTCTTAGATTGTCCGAAGATTATCTTTTAATAATTATACAAAGTAGTTTAATAATTCAATTACAATAATTAAGCATGTAGATATGAAGTTATAACAACAATTCATGCATCAAATTTTAAAATCATACAAAGCATGCATACATATATTTAAGCATATAAACTCTTTGTTTCAATCCGATTTAAACATGCTAATCAATTTATTAATCTTGTTTAGTCATCCTAGACATGTACTGAACCTAGATCAAAGGAGAGGAGTAGAATATAGAACTCGCCTTAAACTTTCGGATCGAAAGTTAAACTCATTCTTCTTTGTTATTCTTCTCTAATGATCCTTCTTCTTCTTCTTCTTCTTTCTTTCTCTTCCTCTTTCTCTCTCTAGTTTTCTCTTTCTAGATCTAAACGTGAATATAGTTTTCTAACCCTTTCACAAACCCCCAATACATATATATATAGATAACTATAAAATCATATTCCCAATCCAACTTATAAAATATAAAATTCTATTCCTAATTCAACTTATAAAATATAAAATAATATTCCCAATCCGTCTTTACCTTAATAATTAAGAAAAGAAAAAGGAAATAGACAATATAAATATAAACATACTAAGTTTGTTACATATATATATAATATATATATAATTATAACTATCCATAATAATAATAATATTATTACTATCCATATATAAATAATAATAATATTATTACCATAATAATAATAATATTATTACTATCCATATATACATATATCCCCATATATATATATATATATATATATATATATATATATATATATATATATATATACAACTATCCATGGGTAAATATCCATACCCTTAAGACTCTTATCCAAGTAGTCCATGGGACCCAAATGGTTGGTTCATTACTACTATCCATATCCAACTTCTTTTAAAATAAAATAAAATCAACAAACAATTTAAATACAAATAAACACATAACATTTAAGCAAATACACAATTAATTACATAATTATATCACACAAATACATACAAATAAAACATACCATACACATCAAACAATTAAATCATTTAAGCATATAACATATAAACACATAGCAACATAAGCAAATAGCCACATAATTAATTAAAATGCAATAAAATAAATAATTAAATCCCATTTATATCCTTTTGGAAATTAGGGGTATTACAAGGTGGAAGACCAAAATTGCAAAGGAAAGGGTTTGAAAAGAAGGAATAGAGGCTAGGGTTTCAAGGTTCAACAATGGTGGCTAAGTGAAGAAGACAACTTTCACACCCTTTTCCACTAACTTAAAACCCTTTTGTTGTTTAAACACACCATACCAACACTACATCTCACACACATTCACCCTCCACTTATCATGAATCTAGGCCTTTTCACAAAGTTTGATCTAGGCCTTACATTTGTCACCGTACTAGGCTTCCAAGTGGTCCACCCAAAAGTCAACATGTGGTCAATGGAAAAGGTGACACTTGTCACACCTTTCAACAATTTACAAAAGGGGCATTCTTCTAAATATCTCAAAGAAATATTTGCAAAATGGTCCTTAAGCAAAATATCTCAAAAACATAATTATGTAAAAGACCCCGTAAACAAAAATGGTTCCGAAGAAACCATGTATCCATACCCCTGGAAATTAAAAATAAACTAGCATTCTTTACAATGAAATTAGGACTTACGCAGGCAGTAAAAGATAATATAATGCAATGCACGTGGTGCCGGAAATCAGTTCCGAACACTGAAGCCTACCTCGGGCGCAACAAATCCCTAAGGTAACGCATAAAAAGAATAAATCAATTAAATATACAAATAAAATAAATAATAATTATAATAATAAAAAAAATGAATGCCGTAAAACTGAAAAAGGAAAATGAAGACTCAGTCTTCATACCTACGTAGAATCGGAAGAGTGAAGTAGACTGTCTCTGCTTAGCAAGAACAAACTCTAAGTCTGGAACTGACGATCACCTGTAAAATAATAGTAGGTCAAGCCCACGAACAAATTCTACTCTACTACATTCCAAACAGAGACCCGATACACGTATACATTCTAGTTAACTCAACAATAACTATATAATCCATATATATATAGATACATATTAAAGGACTCTCACTAGACTATAGGGCGGCCTCAACCTGAATAGTAAGCAACATGTAAAGCACATATATAGTGAGCATGAGTACCATGATCTATCAGGGCACACAACTATCCTTATATCCAGCTATGCATCCTAAGCAATATACGCTCCCTAACCACTGATCTTAAGACTTAAGCTCATATCATGGCACATATCTATACATAAAAAAATCCATCCTATCCAAAACAGAAAAGTAAACTATCCACTATGGTCTTTCAATGGCATGTTTACTTTTCTGTTTTTGATAGGATGGATTTATATATGTATAGATATGTGCTATAATATGAGCTTGAGTCTTAGGATCAATGGTTAGGTAGCCTATATTGCTTGGGATGCATAGCTGGATATAGTGGATAGTTGTGTGCCCTGGTAGATCATAGTACTCATGCTAACTATATATGTTTTTTGCATATTGCTAACTATTCAGGTTGAGGCCGCCCTATAGTCCAGTGAGAGTCTTTTAGTGTGTGTATATATATATATATATGGAGTATGTAGTTATTATTGAGTTGACTAGGATGTATATGTGTATCGGGTCTCTGTTTGGAATGTAGTAGTGTAGAACTTGTTTGTTGGCCTGACCCACTATTATTTTACAGGTGTTTGTCAGTTCTAAATTTAGAGCTTGTTTATGCTGAGCAGAGACAGTCTACTTTACTCTTTCAATTCTATGTAGGATTCTTCTTTATGTTTCAATCTTTAGATTTAGTTTTATTTCAGTTATTATTTTAGTTGGGATTTTATTAGGGGTTTACTAGATGGATTCCTGAGTTGTAATCTAGATGGTTATTGGTATCAGAGGATTTGGATTAGATTTTTGGAGGATTATTTTATGGAGGATTTATTATTTAGTTTCTTTTCAGCTTTATTATTTATTTTTAATTATCTTTTGTATTATATGCTCGATTATTACTTTAATTATTTGATACTCCCTCGATTTTGGGCTTGGGCCTGATCAACATGTGTTTTAGAATCGAGGTGCATCATGCCTTTTGCATGTAGTTGTTTAGTCTCAGGTATGGTTGAGTTTCCTATTCCCTTATGTATATTATTACAGCGTTTCAGGTATGGATGAGTTGCCTATTTACCTTATGCTTATTTGCAGATCACATATTTATGGGCATTGAGTTTAAGGTTTTTGTTCTTTATTGGGTTAGGTTTGTTAGAGATGATGGGTTTATTGGTTCTTTGTTGGGTTATAGTAGAGAGGACTTTCTCGTGGGCTTAACCCACATTTTGTTGATATTTTAGGTCCACGTCAGTTCTAGCCACAAGGTTGAGGACACAGCTCATCATAATTCATTGAGATCTTCTACTCTTCTGGTTATTAGAGAGTATGGACTTAGTATTTTTCTTCTAGATTCTTACGGATAATATTTCATAGTTCTAGATTTAGAGGTCCTTGTTTTACAGGATTTTCGAGTTATAATAAATGAAATTTAAGAATTTATGGATGTTTGGACTTTTTTAATGTTAGTATTCCTTTTAGTTTTCATTTATTTCATTTATTGCATCTTGTATTAAGTGCTTGTTTATTATCAAGTGCCTGATGACTCCTAATTTTTATATATAAGTCTGGCCAACTTATATATAAAAATTAGGGGGGTCTCACAGTTGGTATCAGAGCACTCCAGGTTCAAATGTCATAGGGATCTTTTGTTACGATATTTCCGCGTTGTGTATTCTGATAATTTGAGCCTAAGTGTTAGGATTCGTCGTATTCCATCTTTCGGTACGTTATTGGGTATTGGTACTAGTTGTTTCCATCATATAAAATAGAGAACTATAGGAGGAGAAAAGCAAATGAGAATCGCAATCAGCCTCAATATCTAGAGGTGAACTAGGACCAAGGAAGTAATGAGGTAGGGAATTTAGAAAATTCTCTATTGGGAGTGGTACGAGTCTATGTATGGCACCATTTGAGGCTTTGTATGGTCGACTATGTAGATCTCCTATTTGTTGGTTAAAGGTTAGAGAGAGTAGATTCTTGGGTCCTGAATATGCGCACTGCCCAAAGTAGGAAGATGGGTTATGCTGATTCCCAAACTCGTACATTGGAGTTCAAGGTTGGGAATTGGGTTTTGCTTAAGGTGTCTCCCATTAAGGGAGCAATGTGGTTTGAGAAGAAAGGGAAGTTATCACCCCATTTTGTGGGCTCTTTTCATGATTACTAACATGATTGGAGCAGTACCTTACTGGTTGGTATTACCGGATCATTTGCATAGGATTCACAATGTTTCCACGTATCTATGTAACGAAAATTTCACAGAGAGAAGGATAATTGCCAGTAAATAGATGTTGATGAGACCAAGTTGCAGCCAGATACAACATATATAGAGTAGCCTTATCGTGTTCTTGACCGTAGGGTGCAAGTACTACACTCGGAGACTATTTATCTTATGTGTGTTTAGTGAAGCTATCATAATGAGGTGGAGTCCACTTGAGAATGAGAAGATGTAATTCGGGTAAAGTATCCAAAATTTTCATTTCTGGTATAGGATGAATTTTGGGGACATAATTTGTAATACCTCCCAATGCTAGGTCCACTGTAGAGACTGGTTCATTTCTTTCCATTTTTATGGATTTTCTTTTTTCTATTATTTTATTTTTATTTTTCTATGTTCAGGTTTTTGTCTATTCGGGTTGAGTTGAGTGCTCGGGAATAGTTCCCAACACTTCTTTCATTTGATAATTGCTTTATCCTTGTTTTGTTGCACTTCTTTTAACTAGGGGTATTTATGTAATTAAGTTTAGAGAGTATTTTCATTCTTATGAGTCCTTGTGAAAATATCATTTGGAGATATTTTGTTTTAGAGGTTTTTGAGAAGGCATCTTTTGGAAGATATTTTTCTTTCGGGTCAGTTGTGTGAATATCTTTTAATACATTTCTGTGCAAGGACTTTTGTGTAATTAATGAAAGTTAATGCCAAGTGTCCTATTTTGGGCTAGGATTCTCGTACGGTATTCATTTTCGCATTTCGACGAGCCACGTACTCTTAGAAATGAATTCCAGACGTTATTCCTTGTTTAAGGGTTTTTGACCCTAGGATTCGCCGTTATTGCTTGGGGCATATCTTTTAGCTCAGGACTCATTTTTTGCGCCATTTCTTTCGTTGTTTATACTTTTTCATATCGGTACTTTTTCGTTTACGGTCTTATTCCATTTGAGTACGTTTTGATGATTTTCATTTTTCGAGGCTGTGTGGGGCCCGTTTGGGAGATATTTTTGGATTTCTATAAATAGGGGTAAGGAGAGAGAAAATCAGATATTTTCCTCTCTCTCCCTCTCTTTCCCATAGCTACAGCTACTGCAATTTTTCTTTTCTTTTTCCTTCTCCCTTCTCTCCTCCTTTTAGCCCCCTTCCACTTTGACTCTTCCTTAGCCATAGAAGGCTTTTATGTCAACCTTGGCAAGGCCTTGATTTCTATCCAACTAGATTTTGGTTTTGACCATTTTTGAGTTTCGGTTTCAAGCTCGGGTTTGGATTTAGGTATTGCCGCAAGAGGATTTTCTTCTCCTCATTGTCCCCGTCATAACCCAGAAGTTTCGTCGCATTCGGAACTGATGAACCAAGAGGGGGGTGAATTGGTTAATTTCTTTCCAACAGAATCAATAAGATATAGCAGTAAGCATACAATAAGGACTTAAAACATGATTTACAAGGAAACCTTTTAACTAGGGAAAACCTTGGTTCTTGGCCTCAGCCAATGAAGTCCACTACTAGTTGTATGTACCTTGTTACACACTTAGCTGTCTCACCCTCTGCACACACCCAAGCATAAGATTGGACACTAGTTTTCACAACTAATACACACACTAGTTGATTTCAGTGCACACACACACACTCCCCCAGTCCTAAGCACCCTTGCTTGGACCAACAAAGCTCATATAGCTCTTTATATACATCATTACAAATGATAAACAATACAGTCAAGTTCCTTCCACAAGTGAAACAGCGTAAACAGCATAAAACACCAAGTTACTGCCTCAAAAACACTAATTTGCTGCAGCTAGGGTTTGAGGGGTAATATTAGAATTTCACTTCGAGATCAGTTCACCAATAGCTTCCACATTCTTATTTTACTACAGTACACATGTAAATATCTTTAAACAATTCAGCATAGCATGAGTATATATTAAGGTTCAATCACAATTCTTGAATAAGCACAACACAACATTATTCAAGGGGTTTTACAAGGTCACAATCACAATTTGCCAATGTTTTGCATCACAGCCAATTTCAACAGCTTTACTTCATTAAAATAGACTTGTTAGCACATAGATAATCCATAGAATAGCTAGCCTTAATCATTTTGCACTTGAATCATAGTATATATCAGAAAAACAAGCTTATCTACTGATATAAGAATCCAAAATCCATTTCAGCATGTTTCAGTTCAAAACAAACTACTGTACAAGTGTAAATAGCAAAGTTATACCTATGACAACTCTCAGAAATGACCACAGCAGCTTAGAACTCAAACTCACTACTCAATCCAGCCCTTGCTCCAGCAATTTAGACAGCAGCAACATCTCAGCACATTGATCACACACAAGGCTTGAGTCAGTGGGTTTTTCTGGCATAGATCATCATTGCAAATCATACAAAAACTTGTTTAATAATAGGAACTCGAGAGGTCTTGGCTGCAACTTACTCTTAGTCTATTTTTTTAAGGCCATTAACCCTAGCAGCATATATATAGACCTGTGTAAATGCTTAACTGCTCCTCACTAAATTCAATACTGTCACCTTTTAGCCAATAATTGTATAAGAACAATTCTGACATTCCCTCAGTGAAAGGACAATTGTTACCCTTGATATCTCACCATATAATGACACCTTGTGGATTAGTAAAATCAGTTCATACAGGTGAGGTTACAATGACTTTTATCTTTGTTTAGCCTTTAAGTTCTGCAACACCATTCGAGGATAATACATTCATGGGCCATAGCCACGTGTCACACTCCTGAGCATACTTGAAAAGCTTTAAAAGCCAGCCTTATACCAGCTGTATGTTACATTCAGCAGAATACTGTTGCTGAGGCTGTATTAGTCATAATGTAGGCTTACCACTGCAATTTAGTGCAATGCAGCTAGTCAGTCATACGAGTATTCATAGAATACATCAGAGAAAGTACTAAAATACCCCTGTGAGCACCTGTAGCAAGTTCCTTGTATACTGAACTTCACTGAGATCATTCACTTTAGCTAAATCAAGTGTACAAGCTGTGATGAATTAATACATACCAATGTAAAAAGTCTGTCATTGCATTTCAAATGACAATGCTGCCCCAGTATCATATGTTAAACCACAATGCAAGTAGGTTATGCACTTAAGCTCACTAAACCAAAGCTTTTTGACACTAAATAGGCAAATAGGTCTTTAGAGAACCTTAGGACCAACAATCTCCCCCTTTTGCCTTTAATGACAAAAACTATGATATGAAATAAGGCCTCAATTATAGTGATTCAGATAACAAACAAAGAATAACCCAACACTCATCAAATGATAAGAATAGCCTGACACTATCCTTATTTCAGTCCTTTTCTCCCCTTTTTTGACATTGAAGGTCAAAAGGGAACAGGACCAACAATACTAAGTTCAAAGAGGTGGGGGAACAACCTTGAGAAGATCTTTAAGGGTTGAAAATCTATGAGAAAGAAGAGGTTTAGTCATGATGTCTGTAATTTGATCCTCAGTTGGGAGATAAGTAATATCAAGAAACCCTTTTTGAACTTTATCTCTGAGAAAATGATACCTGATATCTATATGCTTGCTCTTCCAATGTAATGTGGGATTTTTACTGATGGCAATAGCACTCTGATTGTCACAAAAAAGCTTAGGAGGCATGGAGAAGTGGAATCCAAGATCTGTCTGGGTAGACTGCATCCAAAGTAATTGAAAACCAGCTTGAGAGGCAGCTATATACTCAACTTTTGAAGTAGATAGAGAGACTGTTTCTTATTTTTTACTGAGCCAGGAGACTACATTAGAACCAAGAATACAATAGCAACTAGAAGTACTCTTTCTATCAGGTAAGGATCCACCCCAATCAGCATCTAAAAAGGCAGCTATAGACATTATTGGTGAAAAAATGTAATGTAGACCATAAGAGATTGTGCCCTTAACATATCTGAGAATGCGTTTGGCAGCTTAGAGATGAGACATTTTTGGATTACTTTGGAATCTGGCTACCAATCCCACTAAGTACATTATATCAGGTCTTGAAGTTATGAGATATAGTAGACTGCCAATAATAGACCTGTAAAGTGTGGATGGAACTGCTTCTGAAGTATAATAAAGTGACAGTTTGGTATTGGGACAAAATGGTGTTGAAACAGACTTGCTATCACTCATGTTGAACTTTTTAAGTAATTCTAAGGCATACTTTTGTTATGAAATAAAGATCCCTTTGGATGTTTGAGCAATTTGAAGTCCTAAGAAATACCTGAGAGTACCTAAGAGTGATATTTCAATCCTTGTCTTCATAAGATTGACAAACTCTAATGCTAAAGAAGTGTTAGAGCCACAAAACATGATGTCATCTACATAGATTTGAAGAATTAGAAGCTAGTCTTGATGAATTCTGACATACAAGGTGTTGTCAACTTTGCCTCTATGAAAGCCTTATTCAATTAAGAACTGATGTAGTTTTTCATACCAAGCCCTGGGAGCTTGTTGACCATACAAGGCTTTGCTTAGTTTGAATACATGAGAGGGATATTCAGAATCTTCAAAACCTTCAGGCTACTCTAGATAAACTTCCTCACTTAAATCTCCATTTAGAAAAGCAGATTTAACATCCATTTGGTACACTTTGACTTATTTATGACATTCAAAGGACAACAGCATTCTTATAGACTCCATTCTAGCCACAAGAGCAAAGGTTTCATCATAATCAATACCAGCTTGCTATGAATAGCCTTTACATACCAACCTTGCTTTATTTCTGATAACACTATTCATCTTATTTTTGTAAATCCATTTAGAGCCAATTACATTCTTGTCTGTAGGTCTAGGTACAAATGTCCAAGTATCATTTTTGTTAATTTGATTAAGTTCTTCTTCCATGGCTACAACCCAATTCTCAACCTTCCGAGCGTCAAAGTAAGATTTAGGTTCAATCGATGATAGCATTGCAAAGTGACTGTATTCTGTGCTATCCTCAGCTTCTAACTCAGTTAACTTCTTCTTATTCCTTGTTTAAACTCCAGCTTGAGATGAACCAATAATGTTTTCAGCTTGAACCTGCTTCTGTAGTACTGGGTAAGTAGTTTCTTTTGAATTCTCAGGTTCAGTCACTGAGGAGCTGGTTTCATTTGAACCAATTGTATTATTACTGTCTTCAGTTATAGTCACTTGAGGATTTTCATTAAATTTCACATGGATTGACTCAACCACCTTTGAAGACCTAAGATTGTAACATCTATAAGCTTTGCTTTTTGTAGAATACCCCAGAAATATGCCTCCATCAGATTTTGAATCAAACTTCCCCAAAGTATCAATGTGATTAAGTATATAACACTTGCTACCAGATATTCTGAAATAGTGAATTGTTGCAGTTTTTTCATACCATAATTCAAAAGGTGTCTGATCGGTTGGTCAATTAAACATCAACCTTCGCAATAGCACGAATCATTGTAAAATAGGGCTATTGGTCGGGGAAGTCGAACCACTGGGTAGTCTATGGCAACCTAAGAGTCTAGATTACTTTTAGAATGATGAGGGGGTATATAGAGTTTTGTTGGTTTGTCACTTAGTCACTAGAATTGAAATGTGCTTAAAGAAATAAATGCAAGGAATTTATGAGGAAGAAGTCTAGAAAAGGAGGTCTAGGGAAGTGAATTCACCACCAATCCTATAAACATACTAAATTTCTGTTAACTTGGGAAACAATTTCACTACATGGCAATGATATGTAGCAATACTAGATTGCTACATTATCCTCAAGAAAATCATATGATCAAGATTTAAGTATAATCCCTCAAAGAGCCACATGCTAGAACTACCTAGATTAGGGTGTAGCCATAACATGCTCACTAAGCTAGGGACCATCAAACCCCTCAATCACTATGGTAATAGCACATGAAGTCAAGATACAAGATTAATCCATCAAAAGGAAGTCTTAAGCTATGGATTAACAAATTTCTCATACAACATGCCTTTAAACCCATTTCACAATTTCATTTCCATTCTCACTATGAAGATGCAAGTTATATAATCATGAGAGGATAAAATCTAAGACAAGATAATGAACTCAACATGATCATTTATAGGCATTGAAATCCATTACAACAAGTGTAAGTGCTCTAAATCATGAAACTACCATGTACATGAATCATTCCCCAAATTAGATGAAATTAAAGCATGCTTACAAGAGAGAGCTTCATCACCTCCCTAGATGGAGGTTTAGTTATCCATGGATACAAAAATGGAAGAAGGAAGCTTGGAAGAATAAGCCATTTTCGAGCCCCCTTCTTTTGGCTTCAAGAACACACCCTCCTTGCTCTCTTCTCTCTCTCTATCCTTGTAGAATGAAGCTTTTTTTAAAAAATGTGTGGCTCTCCCCTCTTTATCTAGATAAGAAATCCACCCAAAAAGCCCTCTCTCTCCTCCAAGAAACATCCCCAACCAACTCATAAAGGAGAGCTTCCAAAGTAGGTAAAATCTGAGCACAAGTGGGCTGAGTCGTGTAGAATTCTGCCCTAATTTCGAGTGCTCAAAATAGGGCCTCGAGCACTCGAAAATTGGGCAGAATGCCCTATGCTTGGTTTGCTCCGCCCGGACCTACTTTGCTAAAATGGCCGTAACTTTGTGCTCTAAACTCTGAATGATGAACCGTTTGAAGATTTGGAAATCTGATTTAGAGGTCTAAAAACTTCATGTTTTGGTGGAGATCCAATTCTCAAGTGTGGTTGGTCGAAATTGAAGATCAAGGCAGAATTTCATTGCTGCCAGGCAGTTCTACGTACCTCTGGTAACAAGGCCATAACTCTCTGCTCCGAGCTCCGAATGACAAACCGTTTCAAGATTTAGAAAGCTAATTCAGAGCTCTAAATCTTTCATGTTATGATGGAAGTCCAGTTCTTGAGTTTGCTAGGTCAAAAATGGCAACAAAAGTCAGATTCCACTGCTGCCAAGCTTCAGCATTGTGCCTTTGCATTCAAAAATTCAACAAAACATCATTCTTGCTTCTTTTAAGCCAATGAACCTGAAAATAAACAAAAATGCACAAATGAAGATAATCTACATAATAAAATCAAATAATGGACTTAACTAATGCAATTTAGGGCGCTTGAATATGCAATATTCGGCGCTTATCAGTGTCTTGGTTGAATTTGGTCTAAGGAGAACCCTATTGATGATATACACAGCAGTACTTACAGCTTCAGCCATAAGCCCTTTTACCAAACCTTTTTTAAGCAACATTGTTCTCCCCATTTCTTGAACTGTTCTATTCTTTCTCTCTACAACTCCATTTTGTTGAGGTGTAGCTATAGCTAAGAATTCCTTTCTAATTCCTTTGTCATCACAATAGTGTTCAAATTCTTTCATGGTGAACTCTGAACTAAAATCAGACTTGAGTTTCTTCACAGTACAACTTCTTTCATTTTCAACAAGATTGATAAACTGCATAAAGTGTGTAATAGCCTCAGTCTTTTCTTTCAGGAAGTAAACCCACACCATTCTGCTGAAATCATCAATGAGTAGCATAAAATACTTCCTATCACCAATACTTGTGGTTCTGGTAGGGCCACAAAGATCTATATGTATCAGGTCAAGTGCCTTAGAGGAGTTAATTTCCTTAGAATGAAATGAAACTTTAGTCTGTTTTCCTTGTTGACATGCTTTACAAAGGTGATCATCCTTAAAACAGATGTCAGGCAGTCCTTTAACAACTTTCAGCTTCAGAATCTTGGACATATTTCTTGAATAAAGATGACCTAACCTCTTGTGCCACAATTTAGCTTCATCAGAGGTTGTTAAATTGCATTGAGTGACCTGACTTTCTTCAGTGACTGTGTAAACATTTCTTGAAGACTACTAGCTGAGAATATAATTTGTTTTGATTCCAGATCAATCACATTGCATCTTTCTTTATTAAAATAGACTTCCTTCCCACTGTCACACAATTGACTGACACTTAGGAGATTATGTTTGAGCCCTTCAACCAATAGAACTTCTTAAATCTCTGGCAATTCTTTAGACTTACTCACAGTACCAATTCTAACAATCTTAGCTCTTTGATTATCTCCAAAGATAACATTTCCACCATCAAACTACTTTAAAGAGTTAAATTCGGTACCATCACATGTCATGTGTCTTGAACAGCCACTGTCAATATACCATTTGTCCTGAGTATTACAGGCTTTAAAAGTTGTATACACAAGAAGACTTACAGAGTTCAGCTTCTTAGGGATCCACATCATCTTAGACTTCACCACTAACCCTTTATCTTTGACTTTCACACCTTGAGTTAAGTTTGACTTCTTCACATACATCTTAATGACCTTGAAGTTCCTTGCAACTGATGTAACAAAGTCTCTCTAATTCAAACTCAATGGATTTTAGATGTTATCAAGAATATCAAACCTTGATCTCAGAGGTTTTACAATTGGATATCTTGCATACACTTTACCAGTGGTTGCCTTCACAAATATTGAATATTTTTATTAATCTTTGTAGCTGAATCATATACATATCAAATTCCAGTCTTTCCAATTTGCTTAGTGGATTGTTTCCAAATTCCAGCCTTCTTTAGGGACCTCTCCTCAAGTATAGTAGACAGTTCTTCCTTACACCTTTTAGTGGACCACTGAAAGTTACCCTGAGCCTTAAGTAAGCTTAGGAAAATAAAGGAAATTGAGCACATGGTTGACAGTTTGAGTTTTAAGTGTTTGGTGAGAATTTTTTTGGACTTTAACAATTTTGAATTCAGCTTTCTGATTTGAGACTTCCATTGATTGCATTTCATAGTAAGTCTTTCACATTCTTTCAGAATTTCCTCAATCTCTGTGTCAGTGTCTTCTTTAGCTTCAACTGAATCTTTTGGAGGTTCAAGGATGGCCATGAATAAACATTCATCTTCTTGAGCTTCTTTAGGTTTCTCTTCTTCTTCAATAGATGTTTCCCAATCTGAAAGTAAGGCTTTTCTTCCAAACCTTCCTTTGTTGTTAGGTCCTTCAAACATTCTCTGAGTTTTCCCCTTAGAGTTAGGATACTTAGACACAATATGACCAAGCTTACCACACCCATTGCATGTTAGGTTTTGCTGCTGAGATTTCTTTTTAAACCTGAATTTTCTGAATTTCTTAGCAAGGTAAGCCACTTCATCCTCTTCAAGATCATCTTTAGACTTAGACTCATCGTCCTCAGCAGTTTCCTTGGCTTTGAGTGCAGTTTCTCTTCTATGCAGAGTAGGAGGACCAAGTCTCATCTCTTAAGCTGTGAGAGATACTTGACTTTCATCAATCTTCATGTTGGATAAATCTTTGTCTTTTAGAATAGCAACCTTGGCATTGAATCTGGAAGTGAAAGATCTAAGAATTTTCTTGCACACATCAGAATCTTTAATGTGTTCACCAAGAGCTCTCATATTGTTTACAAGATCATTGATTCTGAACATATAGTCTGCAATGGTCTCTCTTTCCTCCATTTTATAAACTTCATATTGAACCTTGAAAAGCTGAATTTTGTTTTCCTTTATAACATTATTTCCCTCATGAGTTACCTGAAGTGAATCCCACATTTCCTTGGCTGTCTTACAATTTTTCACTCTGGTAAATTCTTGCTACTTCAAGGCACAGAAAAGAACATGTTTAGCCTTCCCATCATTAGCTACAGCTACCTTATCTTCAACAGATAGATTTTTAGGATTGGGAATCACAACACCATGTATGGTAGCATGCCAAACATCATAGGACTGATACATCAAAAAGGCTTCAATTCTAGTTTTCCAAGAATCACAGTTTCAGCCTTCAAAACCAGGAGCTTTGTTAATAACTTGACCTTCATCCATAGCTAGGACCAACTGCAGGCTTGTAAGAACCTTTCAATTCAGACCCAAGCTCTGATACCAATTGATGAACCAAGAGGAGGGGTGAATTGGTTAATTTCTTTCCAAGAGAAACAATAAGATATAGCAGCAAGCATGCAATAAGTACTTAAAACAGGATTTACAAGGAAACCCTTTCAACTAAGGAAAACCTTAGTTCTTGGCCTCAGCCAATGAAGTCCATTACTAGCTATATGTACCTTGTTACACACTCAGCTGTCTCACCCTCTTCAGACACCCAGGTACAAGAATGAACACTAGTTTTCACAACCAATACACACACTAGTTGATTTCAGTGCACATACGCACTCCACCTATCCTAAGCACCCTTGCTTGGACCAATGTTAAGCGCTGAATGTTACACATTTTAGCCCCTTTATTTGCATGTTTTATTCTCTTAATAATAGTTTATTTGTGATTTTACATTGTTCTATTGTTTTTATTTATTTCAGGGCTTTAATTATAAAATCAGTCAAGACTAGTGATTTTGAGCTTTAAAAGATGACATTCCGTGGGACTGAGCAATATTGAAGATCCAAGTCTAATTATACTTAGAAAATAGTCCAAAAGAAGCCACTAGTTGATGAGAATGGAAAGAAGAAGAAAAGGAAAACTCCTTCTCTAAAAAGGAAACTTTCGCCGAAGTTGGTAACTTGAACCCGTTTTGGTAATCTGGCAGTATCTCTCTCCTCGAGCATCAAAACAACTAAATTATTGCGTTAGTTAAAAGGAAATTCAAAGAGCTACAATTTTGTATTTCATAAGGATTCCCTAAACCAGCTATTTACCTTGTCAAAATTGGCCTGAAAGTCTGTACGAATTTTAAAGTCCTAGTTTGACAAAATTTCTATGTATGTCTTCTATATGAAAAGGGGAACTTTAGGGCTGATCTTTTATTATTTAAAGGGAGTCCTCTACAACATTGAAGGATCATAGAGTGGAGCTTGAGGCTGAGATCATAGAAGAAGAATTCAGAAGAAGGAAGGGATCAATCCATGGCAGTGAAGATGTCTTC
Organism: Cornus florida; assembly: GCF_030987335.1. NCBI lineage: Eukaryota > Viridiplantae > Streptophyta > Magnoliopsida > Cornales > Cornaceae > Cornus > Cornus florida. Next base: position 74,054,615 of record NW_026775577.1, read on the forward strand.
CTCAACCATAAAGAATTTCACTCCAGTCATGCTTGGCTAAACGCTTTGCTAGGGTTGTGATGTAGCCTTAGCTTAGCACGCTGGTTTTGAGGTAGGTGGTGAGACACCTTGTGTTTAGGCTCTCATGAGGTGAGTCATTTGGCGTTGCCGTAGTGCTGGATTTATTGGTTTTGGGCCATTATGAGGTTATGGACCTCTTAGGATCCTTGATTGCTCAGGAAGGTTCCTCTGAGATTGTAATTTTCGTGAGTGGGTACGTTTGTGGGCGGGTGCATGGCACTGTCATGCTACCGTACTGGCTAGCTACGAGTGCAGTTCGGATGGAATCAGTGTTAGTTTTTGTTCCGATAAGCGTAGTCCTTTTGGTTGGCGATGATGTGAGTTTTGTTTTGAGCGTCTGGTGTTGAGACGGTGATTGATAGTCATTTTAAGGACGATTTTGGAGATTGATTCGGTTATCTGATTGTATGGCTAAAGTAGCCATTTTGTTTAAGTTCTCGTTGTGTGATGATGCTTTTAGGATCAAGTCGATTGATCGATGTTTTGGGTTGGTGAGAGCATTGCATTGTTAGTGTCATTTATAGTGTCACCTCTAGATTCGGAGATGGATTGTTTGAGTCTTACTATTGTGGTAAGGGCTCACATTTGTTTTGAGACAAGTTGTGGTTGCATCGATTTTCGAAGTCAGTTTATGGCTAGGACTGGTCTTTCCTTTTTCTTAGACACTCTAGGACACGATATCCATATGGTTCATTGTTGCATCATTTTGTTTTCTGTAGTTTCGTTTACTACCATGTTAGTAGTATGATTTATGATGTTGTAATACATGAGTAGGTGGAAGTGTATCCACATTACTCTTCTTATTGTGTGACATTAGCATGCCTTCTTTATATGCTTAGAGATGCCATGTTGTTGCTGTACTTTAGTGACATGATTTTGTGCTTACGTGGAGACATGCTGCATATAACCTTGATTTTGTCTATGTGAGTAGATTTACCTTTTTGGTAGTTGCATTCCTTATCATATGCATGACTTCCATATTCGGTTCTCCCTTTTGTTCCCTTTTCGTGTTTGTCGTGTTGACATTTGTGGGAGAGTAGGGTTTCTTCTCTTTTCTTGGTTCGAGTAAGGGACTTCACAAGGAGTGAGTCTCTTTTCTTCGTTGCATTGTGCAGATCTTTGAGGTTGGCTGGTCCGTGAGGATCACCATTGTTGTCTTGAGTCCTTGGTGAGGATTTGGTTGATTTTGGTCGACTTACTTCCATGTAGGGGGTGAAGTCTTCGACCTTGTGTCTTTCATTTTAGAGACAGAGTTGTGGTGTTGTCCTTCCTAGGACTGGTAGTTCCCTTTCTTCGGTGTCTTCTCTTGGGGAGTTTTTGCCGTGGTTATTGACGGGTTGTGGTGCTCAGAGTGAGTGGATTGGTGTGAGATCACTTTTCACGGACTTGTGTCCATTTCATTGAAGATTTGTTTAATTCGTGAGGTCAGCTCGATGCTCTTTTGAGTATGTCTTTTGGAGACTTGTTTCAGTTTTGGAAATCTTGATGTGGTTGACTCTTAGGAGGAGTTTTGAAGGATCGTTGTTAGATATGGCTTGTTTGTGGAGTCGTCTCATCCTAGTTGTGACTAGGTATAGTTTTGAGGAATCGTAGTTCCAGTGATTGTTTATGGATGGAAATTGAGGAATTTTGAGTTAACTTGGTGTTGCCAAGTACAGTTTTGAGAGACTCAGTTTGTGATTTTGATTGTTGTCAGAATTTTGATATGTATGCCACTTGGTGGACTTGTATTTCGAGGATCTAGTTATCCATGATAGGGATTTTGATCCGATGTTTGATTACAGTGAGTAGCCTTAGAGTTGATCTATTTTAGGATGATATTTGGGATATCGGAGACGCTGTTTTTCTTATCAAGCTTTGGATTCGTGATAGATGTTGTCGATAGTAGTTTTTTGAGACTTTGGAGTTATTGGTTTTGTTATATTGAGGATTTAAGGCCTTAAGCGTAGTGGTACCTATGGCATTGTTGTCAGAGTTTCGGGATTGGCCAGGATGGTCTAGCCGGACATCTTTGGACCATATCTCAACTTTCACAAAATGTTGGTCTTCGTAGTGCTTTTGGTAATGATCATTTTTGACATTGATGTCATTTGTATCGAGAGGTTTCATGGGTAGACCTAGTGGGGGGCAGGTTATGAACTAGTGCCTTATATTATCATGCTACCATACAAAGTTGTATGTTGTGGGCGAGTGCTAGTTGCTGTCGATGCTACCTTACTGACGAGTAAGTGTGGACGGGCACTAGGTACTGTCATTGCTACCATACATTTGAGTACGTCGTGGGCGGGTCCTGGTCGCTACTCGTACTGCCATGTCGTCCTTGTTCGGTACCTTGATTTGATACGTGGTTATCTTGGAGTTCTTTTGGTGATTGTTTTCAAATCCGTATGATAGTTCGTCAAAATGGATGCTTACAGTTGTGGTCTTCCATTCTTTTGTCTGTCCTTGAGTTCTGTGTGTGAGTTTTGACTTGTTGCGTGGCTGAGTGGTCACTTTTCTTTTGAGAGGTTGTCCTGTCGTGCGCACGTGGGTGCGAATGACATTGGTTTGTACTTTGTCTTTCAGTTCTAGGATCACTTTTGTAGCATGTTGAGTGGGATACTCAGAAATGTACTCTGTAGTTATCCTGGTTCCACCTTTCGTTTTGTTGGGGCTGGATTTCGTGGACCAAATCCCTTTTTAGGTGGGAAGGTTGTAATGACCCGGTCATTTTCTTTCCTTTCCTTTTCTCAGATTTTCACGGATATTTTTTTTCCGTTGATCTTTTCCTTTCTGAGTTCATTTCTCGTCACTTAGTGTCATCTTGAGTGCTCGGGGATGGTTTCCGAGACTCTTTTCCGTGGATTGACGACTTCCTTTAAGGACCGAGTCATTTTCATATTTTCACTTTTGTGACACTATTCACCTTTCGTCTTTTTCTCGGTTGTCACTTTGTTGGCATAACCTCACTTTTTGTGTTCAGATTTGACTCTGATTTTGCATGCATCCATGATATTTAAATACCATGCTATGTGTATTTTCACTTTTGTAGAAAAGCATGCTAAGTGTTTACTTTTCTTGTAAAGGGTGTAGACACATAACTTTTTTGTAATTTTTTAAACTTTTGGGGTTTTTGTGTAATTACTGTAAAGTAATTATTTTTCATCTTAGGGACCATTTTGTAATTTAATTTGGAAGACATTTTAAAAAATGACCTTTTTGCAATTTCCGGAAAGTGTGACAAGTGTCACACTCTCATTGGTCCACTTGTTGACATGTGTGTGGAAGCACTTTGATGCCTTGGATGATGACATGTGGAGGGTGGAGATTCACCCACTTGTTGGCTTAGGATTAGAGCACTTGTTGGCTTGGATGGTTGACAAATGTAGGCTTGAGATTAAGCCTAGGATGGAGCCTAGGATTTGTGACAAGTGTATGCACCAAATTTTGTCTTGCAATTATTTTTGGGCTACTTTGGGATTATGGTTTTAAAAAAGGGTTTTTGTGCAATTGACCATAGTTGTGTGTGTTGACCATGCTGTAGGAACACATAGTGAGTGGAGGATTTCTATTTCCTCCACTCACCCATTTTTCACCTTATGTCATTTTCTTCCTCATTAGAACCCTAGCCTCCATGGATGGAGCTTGAAGCCTTAGACCTTGACCTTGATTTTTGAGGACCTTTCACTCACCTTAGACCATGAAGCTTGGAACACTTTTTGTTCCCCTCATCCTCCTCTACATAACCCTTAAAGGGTTTGCCATTTTGTGTTGATTTGCCTTGGATTCTAGAGAGACTCTTCTCTAGTGAGATAGGGGATGTTATAGGGTTATATTTTTGTTTGTTGTATGTTATTGATGCTTATATAAGTTATATGCATGTCTTTTATTAATTTGAGAAATTAGTGATTTATCATATCTTACATATAACTCATTTTAGACTTGGTAAATGGCATGGCCATGAGTTGATCTTTGATATATATTAATTTGGGATGATTTAGATGAGTTTTCAAATCTAGAGATTAAATGGATTTAATTTGATTTAAATTCTAGTAAATTGTATTTTACTTGTATTCCATTTTAGACTTGAGATATGGTATGACCATGATTTGGTACTTGATATATATTAATTTGGAATCATTTGAATAACTTGTGAAATCTAGAGATTTAATTAATTTAAATTAATTAAATTCCTAGATGATGCTATCTTGCTCATTTGACACTTTTGATTTGATATATGTAATGAGCATGCTATGTTGTTTAACATATATCTTAATTTGAGGTTATTCGAATTTGATTTGAAATCTAGAGAATTTGATTATCTTGTTTAATTAAATTCTATCTAATGGCTCCATGGATCTATTGATATTTTAAAAGTTGTTTCTATATTCAAATCATGGATCTGAACTTGTTATGTATTCACTTTGTTGTGTTTTAAGCATTGGACAACATTGTTGTTATATTTATATTCATGAGAACATGTTTTCTTTATGGAATATATTGTTGCCTTGTGTAATGAATTGAACACTTTGTAATTGACATTATGTTTGCCATTTTAGAATTGAACTCTAAGGCATGGATTGTATGGTTTCAACCTACTTGTGCATGGAAGGTATTTTTATGCATTATATAAATTATGTATAAGTTGTGAAATTATTTGATTTATTTTGGATTCTCTTGGGACATGGTTACTAGTAACATGGCTAGAGTTTGACTCTAGTGCGGGAGGTATGAGTTCTCCCCAATTGAGATAGTGCGCACTTAGGGTGGTCTTCCCTGCAAGTTAGTGCCCGGAATAAGCATTGAGGTCTCGGTAGAATTCCGAGCTTAGATGTCCAAGTCTTCCACTATTTGTTTTCGCATTCAATTCCAAGTTAACAATAATGTTCATATTGTAACTTGTGGTTTTGGTTATTGGCGATTTTGATGTTGTTAAGTACATCCATGTTTATGATTTTATTGAATCATTTTGATGTTGTTAAGTACATCTATGTTTATAATGTTAATGAATCATTTTGATGTTGTTAAGTATATCTATGTTTTTTTATGATTTTTGTGAATCATTTTGATGTTGTTAAGCACATTTATGTTTTAAGATTTTAGTGAATCGTTGTGAACTTTGATGTTGTTAAGTACATTATGCCTTATATGTTCAAATGTGGTTTAGGAATGATTTTATAGATTCATTTGGAACATAGACGTTAGGTGGCATGACCCACTTTGGTTATTCTAGTATTTTAGATTTCAAGTTGATAACTTTGAGAATCTACATCTTGTTGTTTTGTATAGCAAGCTCCTATGTTACTTGAATTGCACAAATGATGTGATTTGTGCTAGAAATGATCTTAGGTAGCTTAGGATGCTCCCTGGGTCACACTTTGACATAGACGTTAGGTGGCATGAGCCCCTTTAACATGTTTCACCTTAAGGTGATAAAATTGTAAAAGTTAGTTCGATGCATGCTCATTTCCTACTAGTAGCTTTATCTTACTCACCCACGTAGTGGGGACATTTTTCAGGTACAGGAATCATGGTTCAAGATTCTCATTATGCTTGGATGATTCTAGACTTGAAGCTTTTTCACTCTTGTAAAGGTTGGCTTGGAATGCCACTTATAGTCTTTTATGTCAAAATGTATATTTTGATTCCATATATGTAATGTGTATATGAGTACACTCTTTACAAGGTATTTGACATGTATGAGATGTGGCTGGAGGCCAATAACATGTATTTCGTATACTATGTAATTTTTAACTTCATGGAATATTATGAAAATATTGAAAATTATTGAGTTTTTGTTTCACCATGTTTGCATTGGGTGTGGGAACTCCATTTTGATTCTTCCGTAGGATCTCATTAGTCATGTATGAAGTGTGGCCAAGGGCCAAACGGTCATTTGAAGTCATTTGTTGATTTTAGTTTTCAAAGTTTCCATTTTAGGTTTATTTTCGCCTTTTTGGCCGTTGGGGAGTCGGATTTTGACTCGGCCATTTCTAGGAGCCATGGACCATTCCCGCACACTCAAAATCACTTATTACGTGTGCGTGCATATTTGTTTCAGCTTATAAGGGCATTTGGGGTCAAATGTATGCTTGGTGCAAAGTTGCACTTTCGCCGTTTTGGGCATTTTGGGGATTTTCTCTGGGAAATAAATTCCGTTCTCAATTCCATCACATAGAAAATGGTATTTTTTGGGCAGTTTCCTTTTCATGTTTTTCTAAAAATGTCATCTTGACCTCATAAACCGCGCTCCAAGTTCAATTTGCTGCTAAAACACTGTTCCTACATTTTTTGAGGTTCCAGCCCATGCCACTACCCCAATTGGCGGGCCCCCGTAGCAATTTGGCGGGTGCCCACGGCTTACTGCCGCATTTGGTGGGCCCCCACAGGTTTTTGGCGGGCCCTCGCGGATACTGTTCCTACTCCAGACATCTTTCTTCAACGGACTATATCTTACTCGTTTTAACTCCGAATTGGTCCATTCTTGAGTCTAAACTGACTAGGTCAAAATGATCTTTCCAATTGTACCAATTAGAGATTCATATTCCTCTTGTAGCTCAAGATATGCAAGTTTTAGTAAGGTAGTGTCAGAATTTGGTCCGAACCGGGATAGGGTTTCCCTTTCTTCGACTTCAGGACTTGACATCTTTTCTATCCGGACTCCGAATCAGGTGATTCTTGAGTCTAACTTCATTAATTTTTTGTTTTCTTTCTAATGGTACTAGTTTTAGTTTCCAAATTTTCTCATAGCTCAAGATATCCTTATTTTAGTGAGAGGGTGTCGGATTTGGTTTGAACCAGGATAGGGTTCATCTGGGATTTCACTTCCTTTGGCCTTGGTACTTCATGTGAAGTTACCAAAGGATGTTTTATGATGTTTTAGATCTAATTTGACTTGTTGAAAGTTAAATTCCTTCCTCTTGGGATAAAATGACCATTTTACCCCTGGCTCTTCTCTTATAGGGTTTTGATGCCCTTCTCATTATTTTGTTTCCGTTGAGTCTCAAAACTCCTTGAGAGTCCATTCTTATACCCTAAGAATGATGTACATCTCTAAGGACTTGTCTTTGTCTTGCTTCCGCACTTTATTCAGTTGATTTCTGTGGCTTCATAAGGAGTCATCGTGGTGCTTAGGGAAGGCGTACATCTCTTGAGGCCATTTTGATTCTTTTGCTTTCGCATCTTGGATCTGGTTCAGGTCATCACAGGACACACTGGGTTGAAAAATCCAGGGTTGTTTCACATTCTGAGATGTGATGTCCAAGTCTTCCACCATTTAATTTTGTTTTCAATTCCAAGTTGACAATCATGTTTAATTGTGACTTGTGGTTTTGGTTATTGGCGAATTGATGTTGTTAAGTACATTCATGCTAAATTGTTATATTTAGTTGTTTTTCGCACTTTTAGAGTTCAAGTTGATGGATTTGAGAATCTATATCTTGATACGTTGTGTTAGAAATTCTAATTATGCTAAATTGTTATATTTAGTAGTTTTCGTATTTTAGATTTCAAGCTGATAACCTTGAGAATTTATATCTTGTTGCTTCGTATAACATGTTCTTATGTTGTTTGGAATCAAATGCATGATGTGATTTAGGTTATAAATGTTCAAATGTAGCTTAGGAATGATCATATAGATTCATTTGGAACATAGACGTTAGGTGGCATGACCCACTTTTGTCATTTTCCTATTTTAGATTTCAAGTTGATAACTTTGAAAATCTATATCTTGTTGCTTTGTATAGCATGTCTTTATGTTGTTTGGAATTGCACGAAGGATGTGAATTATGCTAAAAATAAGCTAAGGTAGCTGAAGATGCTCCCTGAGTCTAACCTTTAACATAGACGTTAGGTGGCATGACCCTTTTGAATTGTTTCATGTTAGTCTAAAAATCTGTAAGAAATCGAGTTTATGCATGCTCATCTCTTCGAGTAAACTTCTTTACTCACCCCGAAGTTTCTGGGGGATTTGTTCAGGTATGAAGACCTGATTCATGATGTTCACCATTGCTTGGATAATTATGGACTTAAAGGCTTTAGTTCTTGTAAAGGTCGGCTTGAAATGCCACTTGTAGCCTTATATGTCAAAATAGGTATATTTGATTCCATATATATAATGTGTACATGAGTACACTCTTTACAATGTATTTGACATGTATGAGATGAGGCTGGAGGCCAATGACATATATTTTGTATCCTATGTAATTTTTGACTTCTTGAAATACTATGAAAATATTGAAAAATGCGAAGTTATTGTTTCACCATGTTTGCATCGGGTGTGGGAATTCCATTTTCATTCTTTCATAGGGTCTCATTTATCATGTACGAAGTGTGGCCAAGGACCAAACGGTCATTTGAAGTCATTTGTTGATTTTGGTTTTCAAAGTTTCCATTTTAAGTTCATTTTTGCCTTTTTGGCCGTCGGGGGGTCGGATTTTGACTTGGCCATTTTCGGGAGCCGCAGACCATTCCCGCACACTCAAAATCACTATTTACATTTGCGTGAATGATCGTTTTCATGAAAACCCCTTTCGTTTGTGTTTTGAGCCTCCTATGGACTCATTTCACCTTTTTGTTGAAAAATTCAACTTAAGGTCATTTTGGGAAATTCCTTTGGGAAATAAATTCCGTTCTTGACTCCGTCACATAGAAAATGTTATTTTGGGGGAGTTTCTTCATGACATTTTTTAGAAAAATGTCATCTTGACCTCAAAAACTGTGTCGCAAACTCATTTTTCTGCTAAAACACTGGTTCTGCTGCATTTTAGGTGTTTTGTTCAAATTGAACCGGTTCAAGGTGTCATTTTGGTTTAGCTTGGGTGTACTACCAATGTTGAACCAGTTCAAAGAGGTTGAACCGGTTCAAGTTCTCCAGAGTTTTCAATTTTGGTCATCCAATTTCAATCTAATGTAACTTTTTTGTTTTAACTCCGAATTGGTCCATTCTTGAGTCTAAATTGACCAGGTCGAAGTAAGCTTTCCAATGGTACCAATTTTAGCTTCAAATTCTTATCTTAACTCAAGATATACTTATTTTAGTGAGAGTATATCAGTTTTGGTTCGAACCGGGATAGGGTTCATTTGGGATTTCTTTTCCTTTGGCCTTGGGACTTCATGTGAAGTTACTAAAGGATGTTTTTGATCTCATTCGACTTATTGGGAATCAAATTCCTTCCTCTTAGGGTAAAATGACCATTTTACCCTTGGTCCTTCTTTTGGTAGGGTTTTGATACCCTTGTCTTCGTTTTGTTTCTGCTTAGTCTCAAAATTCCTTAAAGGGCTATTCTTGTGTCTTAGGGATGATGTACATCTCTAAGGACTTGGTTTTGTTTTGCTTCCGCATTTTAGATTCACTTCGAGTCATCACAGGACACACTGGGTTGAGAAATCCAGGGTCGTCACAGGTGGTATCAGAGCTCCTAGGTTTGAATACCTTAGATGAAAGGTTTTGGGTGCATATTATGCTCCTGTTGGCATGCTCTATGTGCTTATATGCTTCATGATAATATGTTTTAGTTTGATAACATGTTTATGTGCTTATGTACAATATGTGGTATGCTATCTGTTTAGCCTGTTTTTATTCTATTGCAAAGAGCATGACATATGATGTATGCTAGATTAGGTTTGTATATGCATGATTTTTTTTACATATTTGACAGGACTTGGGATTAGTCATAGGATGTTTGACTTGAGGTTGAGTTATTTGGTGAGTTTGTACTTAGTGTGATGGTTGGTGTGTCGATTTTGTTTAGGCACTCTTCTTTGAGGTTGTTGGTGATTGTCCACATGGTTTTACGGTTGTTTAGGTTGTTGTTGGCCTAGCGTTGGCTTTGGATAGGTTGAAGGTCACCTTTTGTTTGGGCTTTTGTGAGTTGAGTCATTAAGCGTAGGCTAAATTAGAGCTTTTGGATCATTTATGGATTTATTGGTTTTGGGCCATGATGAGGTTATGGACCCTTAGGATCCTTGATTGTTCGGGGTGGTTCCTTTGAGATTGTAATTTTCATGGGCGGGTGCATGGCACTGACATACTACCATGTTGGCTAGCTACGAGCACAGTTTGGATGGAATCAGCATTGGTTTTTGTTTTGATAGGAGTTATCCTTTTGGGTTGGCGATGATGTGAGTTTTGTTTTGTGCATCTGGTGTTGAGACAGTGATTGATGGTCGTTTTGGGGATGATTTTGGAGATTGATTTGATTGTTCTATTGTATAGCTATAGTAGCCATTTCATTTGAGTTCTCTTTGTGTGATGACACTTTTGGGATCAAGTCGATTGATTAATGTTTAGGGTTAGTGAGAGCATTGCATTGTTAGTGACACTTGTAGTGTCACCCTTAGATTCGGAGATGGATTGTTAGAGTCTTACCATTGTGGTAAGGGCTCACGATTGTTTTGAGACAGGTTGTTATCATATTAGTTTTTGGAGTCAGATTATGGCTAGTACTAGTCTTCCTTTTACCTAGACACTCTAGGACATGATGTCCATAGGGTTCATTGTTGCATCATTTTTATTTTCTGCAGTTTCGTTTACTACCATATTAGTAGTATGATTTATTATATTATAATGTATGAGTAGGTGGAAGTGTGTCCATATTTGCTTTCTTATTGTGTGACATTAGTATACCTTCTCTATATGCTTAGAGGTGCTATGTTGTTACTGTGTTTTAATGACATGCTTTTGTGCTTACGTGGAGACATGCTGTATGTACCCTTGATTTTATCTATGTGAGTAGATTTACCTTTTTGGTAATCGCATTCCTTGTTATATGCATGACTTCTATATTTGGTTTTCACTTTTTGCTCCCTTTTCGTATGTGTCGTGTTGACATTTGTGGGAGAATAGGGTTCATTTTCTTTCTTGGTTCTAGTAAGGGATTTCACAAGGAGTGAGTCTCTTCTCTTCGTTACATTGTGCATAGTTTTGGGGTTGGTTGGTCCGTGAGGATCACCATTGTTGTTTTGAGTCCTTGGTGAGGATTTGGTTGATTTTGGTCGACTTACTTCCATGTAGGGGGTGAAGTCTTTGACCTTGTTGTCTTCCATTTTAGAGACAAATTCGTGGTGTTGTTCTTCTTAGGACTGGTGGTTTCCTTTCTTTCGTGTCTTCCCTTGGGGAGTTTTTGCCGTGGTCGTTGACGGAGTTGTGGTGCTCAGAGTGAGTTGATTGGTGTGAGATCATTTATGGGGACTTGTACCCATTTGATTGAGGATTTGGTTGACTCATTATGTGAGTTTGAGGATATTTCGGGATGTCTTTTGGAGACTTTTTTTCGTTTTGATGACCTTGATGTGGTTGACTCTTAGGAGGAGTTTTGAAGGATCATTGTTGGATCTGGCTTGCTTGTTGAGTATTCTCATCCTAGTTATTGATCGGTTGGTCAATTAACATCAACCTTCGCAATAGCACGAATCATTGTAAAATAGGGCTATTGGTCGGGTAAGTCGAACCACAGGGACTACGCTAGTCTAATACAACCTAAATGTCTAGAATCATTCTTAGAATGATGAAGGGTGTATAGAGGTTTTGTTGGATGTCACTTAAGCTAGGAAATTAAAAGTGCATAAAACAATAAATTGCAAGAATTCAAGGGAGTGAAGTACAAGTAAAGAAGGCTAGGGAAATGAATCCACCTCCATCCCTATACACATGCTAGGTTAAGATTAATTTAAGGGGAAAACAACATATATGATAGTCATGATACATAACAATACTAGGTTGCTATAATATCCTTAAGAAGTTCATTTAATTAGAAAGGCAAGAATAAACCATCAAAGGTTCACATGATCAACTACCTAAACTAAAATGTAGCTTAGAACATGCTTACTAAGCCAAGGATTATCAAGCCCTAATTTAAATGGTGAATGCACATAAAGCTAAGAATCAAGTATAGCCCATCAAAGGGAAACCCTAAGCCATGAACTATCTAGGTTCTCCAACTCCATGCCATTAAAATCATTCCATGATCTAACTTCCATTGTCACCATGGAAGTGCAAGCAATATGATTAAGAAAAGCAACCATCCAAGACAAGATGAATAACTCACAATAATCATTTAAAACATTCAACATTCATTACAACAAAAATGAGGCTCTTGATCATGGAAAGACTATCAAAAATACATTGTAATCCCCAAAAATAAACTATACTAACACATGCTTACAAGGGAGGGGTTTCATCACCTCCCTAGATGAGGTTTAGTTACCCATTGGTGAACTAGAAGAAGGAAGAAGCATCATCCTCATCTCCATTTTCGAGCTCCTACTGTAGCACTCAAGAACACCCTTCTCCTTGCTCTCTTCTCTCTCCTTTCTCTTGCTCAAGATAAAGCTTAATGATATATGTGGCCTTTGGGTAGCCTTTTATGCTCCAACAATACCCTCTCTCCTCCAAGGAACACCTCCAACCACTTCATAAAGAAGGAAGATGGCATTGAGGAAACCAATGTGCAAGTGGGCTGAAATGAGCCATTTCCGAAGGGCATTCTGCCTGATTTTCGAGCACACGCTTGGTGACTTCGAGCACTCTAACTTAGTGCAATGTGCAACATGCTCCTCTTGCTCAGTGCTGACCTATTTTGGGAAAACTGCTATAACTTTGTACCCCGAACTCCGAATGACGATCTGTTTGAAGATTTGGAGAGCTGATTCAGTGCTTTAAAAACTTCATGTTTTGATGAAGACCCAAATCTCAAGTCTGGTTGGTCTAAAATGGGGAGAAAGGAAGTACATCAGTGCGGATAGGCAGTTCTGCGCACCTCTGTTGTGAAGATCATAACTCTCTGCTCCGAACTCTGAATGATGAACCACTTGAAGATTTGGAAAGCTGATTCAGAGCTCTAAATCTTTCATGTTATGAGGGAAGTCCAGTTCTCGAGTTTGGAAGGTCAAAATGGCAAGAAAAGTCCAGGCTCTACTGCTGCCAGAATTCAGCATTGGCACCTTTTGTTGCTCAAGATTCCACAAGGCCTTATTCTTGTTCCATTTTAGCCAATGAACCTGAAAATGCATAAAAACATAGAATTGGAGTTAATCTACATAAAATAATTAATAACTGGACTTTGTTAATGTAATTTAGGGCGCTTGAATATACATTATTCGGCGCTTATCAGTTATGACTAGGCATGGTTTTGAGGAATCGAAGTTCCAATGGTTATTTATGGATCGATGGAAATTGAGAAATTTTGATTTAGCTTGGTGATGCCAAACACGATTTCAAGAAGATGGAAGTGAGTGGGATGGAGGAGCAAACCCAAAATTTTTAACAAAGAAACAAGCTCTAGCATTGACAAAGCAACAACAAATCACCAACAAAACCAAACTCCAACATTACTAGCCCATCCTCCGTGTAAAACACCATGAATGAACAAAGGAAAAGAAAAACTAAGGAGGAGGACACAAACCTGAATGTCAGGGTATCCGAGAGCAAGAAGGAAGGCAGGAAGAGGGAGGTGAGAGGATGGGGTGGTGAGGTATTGAGGTGAGTTGGTTAGGCAAGTGGATGCTGAAGGTGGTGGGTGGAGGAGTGCCGAGAGGGTGATGGGTGTTGGATGGTCATGCATGCAAGGTGTTGTGCATGCTGGGTGGTGAGGGGTGGCATGCATGCATGGGCCTGCATGCATGCATGGCCGAGAGGGTGGATGCAGGAAGGTTGATGATGTTGGAGGGGTGAGGAGGTGAGAGGGGTGGTTTGAGAGTGTTGCATGGAAGGTGGTTAGCTGGGTGGTGAGGGGTGGCATGCATGCATGGGCCTGCATGCATGCATGGCCGAGAGGGTGGATGGGTGGCTTGAGAGTGAGAAGGTGGAGTTTAGGTGGTGAGAGAGAGTTGAGGGTTTGCATGCATGCATGGGCATTCATGCATGCATGGGAGGAGGGTTGATAGGAGGTGGAGTGATGAGAAGTTTGGAGGTTTGGCATGCATGCATGGGCGTGCATGCATGCATGCAGTGTGGTGAGCTGGGTGGTGAGGGAGGTGGGTTTGGTGTGTGGATGGGGAGTTGGCTGCGAGGATGGGAGTTGGAGCACTCGAAATGGCCTTTTCGAGTGCTCGATATTGTGGCAGAGAGTGAGGGTTGGCTGGGCATGGAATTCGAGCACTCATACCAGAATTGAGAGTGCTCGAAATGAGGGCAGTAGGTTCGGCAGTATGGGTGGAAGAATTTGGAGCACTCAAATTGGAAGCTAGAGTGCTCCAAAAATGGGCAGTGAGCTTGGGATTGATGGTGAAGACATCTGGAGCAATCCAAATAGAATTTAGAGTGCTCCAAAATGGGTAGTAGCTCATGGAATTTTGATTAGATCATTTGAGCACTAGAATCTTGGCCCAGTGAGCATTTTGAATGGATGCAAGTGCTGAAACAAATGTGTCAAACTTTGCAACATCTTGCTAATGCATGAAGATAATTGGAAATTTTTTTTTTTTTTCAAAATGTAACACATTTCCAATGTATGGATGAATTTTGAACTTTGCAAATTCATTCCATTCCAATGCATGGATGTAAAAATTTTTAAATTTGGCATGCCATTCCCATGCATGGAAAGATTTTTGAAGCTTTGCATGGCAGTTGGAAAAATATGTGAAAACTTTGCATGCCATTCCATGCATCGAAAATTTTTCATGTCATTCCCATGCATCGAAAAATCATTGCAAGCAGCAGCTTCAATTCAAGCCATGCATGGAAAATTTTAAAACGTTGCACATTATTCCAATCTAATGCATGGATGGATTTTTGAAGCTTTGCATGCATGGAAAGAAATTGAAATTTTGCATGGGACAATGCATGGGGAATTTTGAAAAATTTTCAAACATTGCAAATGCATGGAAAAAATTTTAAACAGTGCAAGAATTTCAATGCATGGATGATTTTGCGAAAATTTTCAAGAATGTATTACAAATGAGACATTATGCACATGAGTAGCATTCCCAAGATCCGATGAAATTGCTAGGAAGCGATGGAAATTTCCGGGAATGAAAATTAGAGTTGAGAAGGTCTAAGAAAAATCAAATTTTTGGCTTTTCTAAACCATTTCCCAGAAAATTTTGCAAGGCACGAGCAATTTCAAAAAGAAGGAAGCTTGGAAATTGAAAGAATTGCTTCCCTTGCTTTGCTAAATTTAATGTCGATAGCTAGACCAAGCTAGAGCAGGCACTACTCCTCATAAATGGGGTCCGTCAAGGGGACTTCCTCAACTTTTCGGGTTAGAATTGTGCTGTCAATGCAAGGCTTAAGCCTTTGGTCATTTACCTTGAAGAGTGATCCACTTGCAGGATCATGAAGTTCGATTGCTCCATGAGGAAAGACGGTAGTGACAATGTATGGACCATCCCATCTTGACCGGAGTTTACCGGGAAAGAGTTTCAAGCGGGAATTGAAAAGCCAGACCTTTTGTCCCGGGGCAAAAGACTTTTTGACGATGTGTTTGTTATGGAAAGCTTTAGTCTTTGCCTTGTAAATTTTTGCATTTTCATACGCGTCATTACGCAATTCCTCAAGTTCATTTAATTGCAACGCACGATTAGAGCCGGCTTGTTTGAGATCAAAATTGAACCTTTTTACGGCCCAATAAGCACGGTGCTCTAATTCTACCGGGAGATGACATGCTTTGCCAAAGACAAGTCGATATGGTGACATGCCAATGGGTGTCTTATAAGCTGTCCGGTAAGCCCAAAGTGCATCGTTTAGCCGTAATGACCAATCTTTGCGGTCCGGTCTAGCCGTTTTTTCTAAAATGTGCTTAATCTCCCGGTTAGAAATCTCTACTTGACCACTCGTTTGAGGGTGGTAAGGTGTAGCAACCTTATGAATGACTGAATACTTAGCAAGGACGGATTTGAGATAACGATTTCGGAAATGAGATCTGCCATCACTAATGATTGCTCGGGGTGTACCAAAACGACTAAAGATGTGAGATTGAATGAAATGGATCACGACTTTATGATCATCGGTTTTGGTAGCCGCGGCTTCAACCCATTTAGACACATAATCCACCGCTACAAGGATGTACTCATAGCCATAAGAAGATGGAAATGGTCCCATGAAGTCAATCCCCCACACATCAAAAATTTCAACAATTAAAATGTTGGTGAGGGGCATCATGTCTCTTCGGGACATGGATCCAAGTTTTTGACATCGTTCACACGATTTGCAAAAATTGTATGCATCCCGGAACAAGGTAGGCCAAAAGAATCCGCTTTGAAGGATTTTGTTAGCGGTCTTTTTGGCACTGAAATGGCCTCCACAAGCAAGAGTATGGCAAAAATTTAAAATGCTTGTGGCTTCGGTTTCAGGAATACATCGCCGGATGATTTGGTCCGGGCAATACTTGAATAATTCCGGATCTTCCCAAAAGAAATGCTTGACTTGGGAGAAAAACTGGTCCCTCTCTTGTTTGGACCAATGAGCTGGAATTTTGCCAACCGCAAGATAATTGACAATATCCGCAAACCACGGAAGAGTAGAATGTGAAACTTGAAGAAGTTGCTCATCCGGAAAGGAATCACGGATGGCTGCAAATTCTGAAGATTTCTCAATAAGTAAGCGAGAGAGATGATCGGCGACAGCATTGTCGGTCCCTTTTTTGTCCCGGATGTCAATGTCAAACTCTTGAAGTAAGAGGATCCATCGAATTAAACGGGGTTTTGTCTCTTTTTTCGCTAACAAATGCCTAAGAGCGGCATGATCTGAAAAGACGATGACCTTGGAGCCAAGAAGATAGGAGCGAAATTTATCCAAGGCGTACACCACAGCTAGCAATTCTTTTTCAGTGGTGGTGTAGTTCAATTGGGCATCGCAGAGAGTTTTGCTAGCATAATAAATGACATGCGGAAGTTTATCCACACGTTGGCCCAAAACCGCCCCTAATGCATAATCGGATGCATCACACATGATCTCAAAGGGAAGAGACCAATTAGGGGGTTTCATGATCGGGGCAGAGGAGAGGAGAATGCGAAGTTTGATGAAAGCTTCCATGCAAGCGTCATCAAAATTGAACGGAACATCCTTGGCTAAGAGATTACACAAGGGCCGTGAGATTTTGCTAAAATCTTTGATGAAGCGACGATAGAATCCGGTATGGCCAAGAAAAGAACGGATTTGACGGACGGAATTCGGAGGAGGAAGATTAGAGATTAACTCAACTTTTGCCTTGTCTACCTCGATTCCCCGCTTAGAAATGACATGTCCTAAAACAATGCCTTCTTGGACCATAAAGTGGCTTTTCTCCCAACTTAGAATGAGATTCGTCTCTTTGCATCTTTGGAGCACAAGAGATAAATTTTTGAGACACGAGTCAAAGGAGGAGCCAAATACGGAAAAGTCATCCATGAAAACTTCCAAGAACCTTTCAACCATATCGAAGAATATGGACATCATGCACCTTTGGAACGTTGCCGGTGCATTGCATAGACCAAAAGGCATGCGTCGATAGGCAAAAGTACCAAAGGGACATGTGAATGTTGTTTTCTCTTGATCTTGGGGGGCGATGGCCACTTGGTTATAGCCGGAATAACCATCAAGAAAACAATAGAAGCTATGGCCGGCTAACCTTTTTAGGATTTGATCAATAAATGCGAGTGGGAAATGATCCTTCCTAGTTGATGAGTTGAGTTTACGATAGTTAATGCACACACGCCACCCGGTGGTGGTTCGTTGTGGCACGAGCTCGCCCGCTGAATTTTCAACAACGGTGAGCCCGGATTTCTTGGGGACAACTTGTGTGGGGCTCACCCACTTGCTATCAGAGATAGGATAGATGATTCCCGCATCTAGCAATTTGATCACCTCTTTCATGACCACTTCCTTCATGTTTGGATTTAACCGGCGCTGGACCTCTCTAGTAGGCTTTGCGTCATCCTCCATATGAATGCGGTGCATACAAATGGAGGGGTCAATTCCTTTCAAATCTGCCACTGTCCAACCAATAGCTTCTTTATGCTCTTGGAGCACCGCTAAAAGGTTGGTCTCTTGGTCTTTTTGAAGGTCCGAGGCAATAATGACCGGAAGGGTTTGCTTTGGACCAAGGAACACATACTTGAGATGGGCCGGGAGCGGCTTAAGCTCAAGTTGTGGCGGAGATAACAATGATGGGACCGGAGGAGTGGTGGAAAGTTGGGGAAGTGGTTCTTTTGGAATTTTCCAAGGAGGTACATCCATGATAGCATTAATATCAAGCAAGGAATTGACTTCTTGAATGGCTTGATCAACATCAAAGTTTGAGAAGTCAAAATGAGACATGCAAGTTTCAAGGGGATCTTTGCTTAGGATGAAGGGGAGAGATTCTTCGACCACTTCATCAATGACATCCACAAGAAAACAATCATCCTCATTGGAGGGATGTTGAGTTGCATGAAAGATGTGGAGTTTGACTTGCATGTTTCCAAAAGCAATGTCCATCACCCCGGTTCGGCAATTAATTGATGCATTAGCCGTAGCTAAAAATGGTCTACCAAGGATCACGGGAATGTGCTTTTTTGGGTCATGGACTGGTTCCGTATCAAGAACCACAAAATCTACCGGGAAGTAGAATTTGTCCACTTTGATGATGACGTCCTCAAGAATACCTCGTGGATGCTTGACCGATCTATCGGCAAGTTGCAAAACCACGGAAGTCGGCTTAAGATCGCCCAAACCAAGTTGTAGGTAGACCGAGTATGGAATTAAATTCACACTAGCTCCTAAGTCAAGGAGGGCCCTCTCGATTTTGCTGTCACCAATGACGCACGAGATTGTGGGGGCACCCGGATCCTTATACTTCGGGGGAGTGCTGTGCTGAATAATAGCACTAACATTTTCAGTCAACCTCACTTTTTTTGGCAAATGATTTTTAGAAGTGCGCTTTTGAGTGCACAAATCTTTGAGAAATTTTGCATAGGGGGGGATTTGCTTGATAGCATCCAACAGGGGCAAGTTAATCTTCACTTGCTTGAAGACTTCCCACATGTCTTGAATTTTACAATTCTTGTTCCCAAAGTGTGTCGACTCTTGAAGACGTTGAGGAAACGGAGCTTTTGGCTCATAAGTAGTTTCCACATTTGGGGAGACATGTGTGGGATATCCGTGAATGGTATTGGGACAAGAATTTGGATTAGAAGAGCTTGAATTTGGATTTTTCAACGGCGAAACTTCTTCACTTTTGTCTCCATCGACCTTGTTGTCCACCACTCTACCACTCCGAAGGGTGGTGATAGCTTGAACTTGTTCATGAGTCGGCCCACTCGGAGGAGGGGTTTCGTCAATCACATGCATTCCTCTAGGATTTTCAAAAGGTTGAGAGGGAAGCTTGCCCTTGTCCTTTTAAAGCAATTGATTCACCGAGTTAGCTATTTGGCCCACTTGATTTTCGAGATTAGCTATGGATTGAGTATGAGAGTGAACCATTTGGAGAGTAGGCTGCAAGGATGTCAAGAGTTGCTTGTTGGCATCCATTATTTGCTTATTTAATGATTCCATCATTTGCTTGTTTGCAGCTACTATCTCGTCAGTTGGACACACAGGAGGTTGATTGGAGACATTTGGATTGTAAGGAGGACGGTAGCTTGAAGAGGCTTGGAAAGGTCTACCTTGATATTGAGAAGAGGGCTGATTTTGCCGCCCTTGGTTTTGGAATTGGGAATTCTGTGGGGCTTGTTGCCGCCATGAGAAATTCGGATGATCACGCCAACCCGGATTGTAGGTGTTGGAATATAGATTGTTCCCGGGCCGCGAGAACATGGCATTAGCTTGCTCTTGGTTGGGACTAGGAAATTGCTCCGATGTGGGGCAATCTTCCGAGAGATGGAATGGACTAGTACATGAAGCACAAACTGAACTTGCCGAATTTTGAGACAATGAAGGAGGAAGATGTGGTGCCATCAATTGATAGAATTTATGAGCGATGGCATCCACTTGAGATGATTCCTCCCTTATTGACTTTGGTTGACAAGGGTTGGTGTTGTTTGGAGTGGTTGCGGTCGGAGCCCTACGAGAATTGTGTTGAAGTGAATTTTCACTCAAATTCTCAAGTAAGGTCCAAGCCTCATCCGCATTCTTGGACATGAACATCCCACCACAAGAAGAATCAACCATGAATCTATGGGTTTCGGTCAAGCCGGCATAGAAAGCTTGCACTAATTGCCATTTTGGGATCAAATGATGAGGACACTTCTGAAGAAGATCTTGTAACCTTTCCCAAGTCTCGTGGAGTTGTTCTCCATCAACTTGAGAAAAGCTTAGAATGGAACGCCTCATTTGGTTGGTTTTACTCACCGGATAATACTTCTTAAGAAATTCTTGTTGCAATTGAGCCCAAGAAGTAATAGAGTTGGGAGCGAGGGAGTTCAACCAATATTTTGCCCTATCCTTTAGGGAGAATGGGAAGAGATGGAGATGAAGTGCATTGTCCGGAAAACCTCTCAACCGGATGGTTGAACAGATTTCAAGGAACTCATCAAGATGCTTGTATGGATCTTCATTATCAAAGCCATGAAATGATGGAAGCATTTGAATGGTACTAGACTTGATCTCATATTGAGCTGCATCGATGTTTGGCATCACTATGCAAGATGGAGAAGCATAGGTGGTAGGGATGAAATGATCTCTAAGAGTCATTGGCTCGATATTAGGAATTTCAGCCCTTTCATTCCCCGGATTTCCTACGTTATCCCCCATTATATTGAATTCAGTTTCAAGGTCCCTTGTAAGAGTGGGTTCCCTAAGGTTCCGTCTAAGAGTTCTTTCAAGAGAATTGATATCAATGGGCGAATCGATTGTGGGTAAGGAAAGTGACCTACGACCGAACATTAACAATAAAGCATATACTCAACAAAGCAATTCATCAACCACAACTCCACATACGATGTTCCCTTTCTCCTCAATTATCAAGACGGAAAATGTAAATGGCCACGACAAGGACCGATGCTTTAACACAAAATTTAAACAGGATAAGAGCCTCAACAAGGGCTTCACAACTAAACTAAAACTAAATTTAACACATGCACAATATTCACAACTCGAAACTAGAAGTCACGAGACTTACCTGGGGTCCTCTAGACTTACAATTTGCTAGCATTCCCACGGCGAGCTACGAGTCCCTAGAATCTTACAACACTTAAAACACAAAGGTGGTCAAAACACACAAGGAATATTCACAAGACACAATATTCACAATCAAACTAAATTTAACCCTAGAAACTTCGGTTGCTAAACCGTTTGCAGTCCCCGGCAACGGCGCCAAAAATTGATTGGTTGGTCAATTAACATCAACCTTCGCAATAGTACGAATCATTGTAAAATAGGGCTATTGGTCGGGTAAGTCGAACCACAGGGACTACGCTAGTCTAATACAACCTAAATGTCTAGAATCATTCTTAGAATGATGAAGGGTGTATAGAGGTTTTGTTGGATGTCACTTAAGCTAGGAAATTAAAAGTGCATAAAACAATAAATTGCAAGAATTCAAGGGAGTGAAGTACAAGTAAAGAAGGCTAGGGAAATGAATCCACCTCCATCCCTATACACATGCTAGGTTAAGATTAATTTAAGGGGAAAACAACATATATGATAGTCATGATACATAACAATACTAGGTTGCTATAATATCCTTAAGAAGTTCATTTAATTAGAAAGGCAAGAATAAACCATCAAAGGTTCACATGATCAACTACCTAAACTAAAATGTAGCTTAGAACATGCTTACTAAGCCAAGGATTATCAAGCCCTAATTTAAATGGTGAATGCACATAAAGCTAAGAATCAAGTATAGCCCATCAAAGGGAAACCCTAATGTCACGGGCCTAGAGATTTGGCGCAGCGGCACGGCCCGTGCGGCACCAAGGCGTTGCTTCAGCTCGCGCAAGCGCCCTGGTCAGCCACCACGACATGCCCTCCCAAGGATACATGCTGACTGGTTTCGGCCTGCCATGGCCTCGTCAGGGGAACGGCTCCAGCTCCCGACCAGTTTGTGCAGGGATGGCCAACTCCCTTCTTCATAGTCAAGTCCACGACCAGCGACAAGCACCTCGAACTGAACCGAGTCGACCTGCCTGAACTCTGAAGAGGTACCATCCTGTGCTCCTGCACGCCCCTTCCCTGGAACCATTCCCAGTCAAACTCTACTCTTTGCCAACCAGCATGCGTGTCTTCCATCCTCCAAGCGTCTTAGGAATCACTTCGTGACATTCTCCCCCACCCAAATCCTGCGACGTCCTCGTCGCAGTGCAGCGCTTCACTACTGCGTCCACTCCCTTCCAAAGTCTGCCTCCATGCGGTATGCTCGCCTTCCCACCATCGCTTCCTTGTGCAGCTTCCTGCACTGCACTCGCCCAATGATAGGCCTCGGACCAAGGGGACGTCCACTCCTCAAGGACGTGACTCTTCTCCGTCATGCCGCCTCCGCGACATCCCGAGCAAGCAATGGCCTTCTGCCGACTTGATGCTCGCCCTTCACCATGGTTTGCATCACCCAAGGACTAAGCACGAACTTTGGTGCGCGCGGCCCTCCGGCCCTTCAATGCGCAACTTCAACGGACGCCTCTTCCTGGGGAGATGGAGGCTCTTCCCCACCCAACTGCATTGATTCCTCCACATCGACGCAACTTCAATGCACCGTCTTCATTCTCTGACCCCCCCGGACCGACAAGGGGGCACCCTACCGTGCTTTACCCCAAGTCCTGCTCTGATACCATTTGTCACGGGCCTAGAGATTTGGCGCAGCGGCACGGCCCGTGCGGCACCAAGGCGTTGCTTCAGCTCGCGCAAGCGCCCTGGTCAGCCACCACGACCTGCCCTCCCAAGGATACATGCTGACTGGTTTCGGCCTGCCATGGCTTCGTCAGGGGAACGGCTCCAGCTCCCGACCAGTTTGTGCAGGGATGGCCAACTCCCTTCTTCATAGTCAAGTCCACGACCAGCGATAAGCACCTCGAACTGAACCGAGTCGACCTGCCTGAACTCTGAAGAGGTACCATCCTGTGCTCCTGCACGCCCCTTCCCTGGAACCATTCCCAGTCAAACTCTGCTCTTTGCCAACCAGCATGCGTGTCTTCCATCCTCCAAGCGTCTTAGGAATCACTTCGTGACACTAAGCCATGAACTATCTAGGTTCTCCAACTCCATGCCATTAAAATCATTCCATGATCTAACTTCCATTGTCACCATGGAAGTGCAAGCAATATGATTAAGAAAAGCAACCATCCAAGACAAGATGAATAACTCACAATAATCATTTAAAACATTCAACATTCATTACAACAAAAATGAGGCTCTTGATCATGGAAAGACTATCAAAAATACATTGTAATCCCCAAAAATAAACTATACTAACACATGCTTACAAGGGAGGGGTTTCATCACCTCCCTAGATGAGGTTTAGTTACCCATTGGTGAACTAGAAGAAGGAAGAAGCATCATCCTCATCTCCATTTTCGAGCTCCTACTGTAGCACTCAAGAACACCCTTCTCCTTGCTCTCTTCTCTCTCCTTTCTCTTGCTCAAGATAAAGCTTAATGATATATGTGGCCTTTGGGTAGCCTTTTATGCTCCAACAATACCCTCTCTCCTCCAAGGAACACCTCCAACCACTTCATAAAGAAGGAAGATGGCATTGAGGAAACCAATGTGCAAGTGGGCTGAAATGAGCCATTTTCGAAGGGCATTCTGCCTGATTTTCGAGCACACGCTTGGTGACTTCGAGCACTCTAACTTAGTGCAATGTGCAACATGCTCCTCTTGCTCAGTGCTGACCTATTTTGGGAAAACTGCTATAACTTTGTGCCCCGAACTCCGAATGACGATCTGTTTGAAGATTTGGAGAGCTGATTCAGTGCTTTAAAAACTTCATGTTTTGATGAAGACCCAAATCTCAAGTCTGGTTGGTCTAAAATGGGGAGAAAGGAAGTACATCAGTGCTGATAGGCAGTTCTGCGCACCTCTGTTGTGAAGATCATAACTCTCTGCTCCGAACTCCGAATGATGAACCACTTGAAGATTTGGAAAGCTGATTTAGAGCTCTAAATCTTTCATGTTATGAGGGAAGTCCAGTTCTCGAGTTTGGAAGGTCAAAATGGCAAGCAAAGTCCAGGCTCTACTGCTGCCAGAATTCAGCATTGGCACCTTTTGTTGCTCAAGATTCCACAAGGCCTTATTCTTGTTCCATTTTGGCCAATGAACGTGAAAATGCATAAAAACATAGAATTGGAGTTAATCTACATAAAATAATTAATAACTGGACTTTGTTAATGTAATTTAGGGCGCTTGAATATACATTATTCGGCGCTTATCAGTTATGACTAGGCATGGTTTTGAGGAATCGAAGTTCCAATGGTTATTTATGGATCGATGGAAATTGAGAAATTTTGATTTAGCTTGGTGATGCCAAACACGATTTCAAGAAATTCATTTTGTGACCTTAGTTGTCAGGATTTTGATGTGTGTGCCACTTGGTGGACTTTTATTTTGAGGATTTAGTTATCCATGATAAGGATGTGGATTTGATGTTTGATTACGGTGTGATCTTGTAATTGATCTGTTTCAGGGAGATATGAAGGACTTTCGATGAAATGTCTTGTAGTAAGGTTTGTTTTGATTTTTAGAGGTTTCGATTTGCTTTTCAGGCTTTGGATTCTTGATTGATGTTATTGGTAGTAGTATTTTGAGACGTTAGAGATGTTGGTTTTGCTGTATTGAGGATTTAAGGCCCTAAGCATAATGGTGCCTATGACATTGTTATCAGAGTTTGGGATTGGCCGGGATGGTCTGGAACGTCTTTGGACCATATTCCAACTCTCACAGATGCCTGGTTCCTACATTGCTTTTGGCCATGATTGTTTTGCAACATTGATGTCATTGGTATCCAGAGGTTTCATGGGTAAACCTAATGGGGGCAAGTTATGAATTAGTGCCTTATACTGTCATACTACTGTACAAAGTTGTGTGTTGTGGGCAAGTACTAGTTGCCGTCGATGCTACCTTACTGACGAGTAAGTGTGGGCGGGCACTACGTACTATCATTGCTACCACACATTTGAGTACGTTGTGGGCGGGTTTTGGTCACTATTCGTACTGCCATGTCGTCTTTGTTCTGTACCCTGACTTGATACATAGATATCTTGGAGTTCTTTTGGTGGTTGTTTTTGGTTCCTTATGGTGGTTCTTCAGGAGGGATGCTTTCGATTGTTGTCTTCCATTCCCTCGTCTGACTTTAGTTTCTGTGTGTATGTTCTGACTTGTTGTATGGCCGCATGATCGCTTTCCTTTTGAGAGGTTGTCCTGTCGTGAGCATGTGGGTGCAAATGACATTGATTTGTACTTTGTCTTTCAGTTTTGGGATTACTTTTGTAGCATGTTGTGTGGGATACTCAGAGATGTACTCTGTAGTTACCCTGGTTTTTCCTTTTGCTTTGTTAGGGCTGGATTTCAGGGATGAAATCCCTTTTAGGTGGGAACGTTGTAATGACCTGGTCATTTTCCTTCCTTTCCTTTTCTCAGATTTTCATGGATATTTTTTTTCCGTTGATATTTCCTTTTTGAGTTCGGTTTCTCGTCACTTAGTGTCATCTTTAGTGCTCGGGGATGGTTTCTGAGACTCTTTTCCTTAGATTGACGACTTCCTTTGGGGATCGAGTCATTTTCACATTTTCACTTTTGTGACACTATTCACTTTTTGCCTTTTTCTCGGTTATCACTTTGTTGGCATAACCTCACTTTTCATTTTCGGATTTGATTCCGGTTTTGCATGCATCCACGATATTTAAATTCCATACTATGTGTATTTTCACTTTTGTAGAAAAGCATGCTAAGTGCTTACTTTTCTTGTAAAGGGTATAGACGCATAACCTTTTGTAATATTCTAAACTTTTGGGGTTTTGTGTAATTACTGTAAAGTAATTATTTTTCGTCTTTAGAGACCATTTTGTAATTTAATTTGGAAGATATTTTCAAAAAGGACTTTTTTACAATTTCCAAAAAGTGTGACAAGTGTCAAACTCTCATTGGTCCACTTGTTGACATTTATGTTGAAACACTTTGAGGCCTTGGATGAGGACATGTGGAGGGTGGAGATTCAACCACTTGTTGACCTTAAGTTAGGTGCACTTGTTAGCTTTGATGGTTGACAAGTTGTGGCTTAGGATAAAGCCTACAATGGATGCTTGGATGAGTGACAAGTGTATGCTCCAAATTAAGTCTTGCAATTATTTTTGGGCCACTTTGGGATTATGTTGTTAAAGAAGGGTTTTTTTGCAATTGACCATAGATGTATGTGTTGACTATGGTGTAGGATCACATAGTGAGTGGAGGATTTCTATTTCCTCCAGTCACACTTTTTTCACATTATGTCATTTCTTTTTCACCACAAACCCTAGCCTCCATGAATGGACCTTGAAACATTAAGCTTTGACCTTGATTTATGATGGCCTTCCACTCACCTTAGACCTTGAAGCTTGACACTTTTTGTTCCCCTCATCCTCCTCTACATAACCCTAGAAGGGTTTGCCATTTTGTGTTGATTTATCTTATATTCTAGAGAGACGCTTCTCTAGTGAGGTAGGGGGTGTTATAATTTATCTTTTCAAGTGATTTTACTTGCTTTTGTATGAAATACAAGTTGTATGTATGCCTCTTGTTAATTTTAGAAATTAATGATGTATCATAGCTTGCATATAACTCATTTTAGACTCGATATATGGCATGGTCATGACTTGATCATTGTTGTATGTTAATTTGGGGTGATTTAAATGTGTTCTCAAATCTAGAGATTAAATGAATTTAATTTGATTTAAATTCTAGTAAATTGTGTTTTGCTTGTATTCCATTTTAAACTTGAGATATAGTATGACCATGACTTGTTGCTTGCCATATATTAAATTGGGATTATTTGAATAACTTTTGAAAATCTAGAGATTTAATTGATTTAAATTAATTAAATTATATTTGATGATATCTTGCTCATTTTATACTTTTGAGTTGATATATGTAATGAGCATGCTATGTTGTTTAACATATATTATTTAGAGGTTATTTGAATTTGAGTTGAAATTTAGAGAATTTGATTATTTTGTTTAATTAAATTTTATTTAGTGGCTCCATGAATCTATTTGTGTTTTAGAAGTTGTTTCTATATTCAAATCATGGACTTAGACTTGTTGTATACTCACTTGGTTGTGTTTTGAGCATTTGATAACATTATTGTTATATCTATATTCATCAGAACATGTTTTCTTTGTGGAATATATTGTTGCCTTGTGTAATGAATTACACACCTTGTAATTGACATTATGTATGCCATTTTAGAATTGAAACTTTATGGCATGGATTGTGTGGTTTCAACCTACTTATGTATGGAAGGTGATTTCATGCATTATACAAATTATCTATAAGTTGTGAACTTATTTGGTTTATTTTGGAATCTTTGGACATTGTTACAAGTGATATGGCTAGAGTTTGGCTCTAGTGCGGGAGGTATGAGTTCTCTCCAATTGAGATAGTGTGCACTAGGGTGGTCTTCCCAGTGGGTTATTGCCCGGAATAACCGTATTATTCTTGGTTCATTCTGAGACGTGATGTCTAAGTCCTCCACTATTTGATTTCGCTTTCAATTCCAAGTTGACAATCATGTTTAATTGTGACTTGTGATTTTGGTTATTGGCGAATTGATGTTGTTAAGTACATCCATGCTAAATTATTATATTTAGTTATTTTTCGCACTTTTAGATTTCAAGTCGATGGGTTTGAGAATCTGTATCTTGATACATTGTGTTAGAAATTCTAATTATGCTAAATTGTTATATTTAGTTATTTTCGTAACTTAGATCTCAAGTTAATAACCTTGAGAATCTATATCTTGTTGCTTCATATGACATGTTCTTATGTTGTTTGGAATCACATGCATGATGTGATTTATGTTAGAAATGTTCAAATGTAGCTTAGGAATGATCCTATAGATTCATTTGGAACATAAATGCTAGGTGGCATGACCCAGTTTTGTCGTTTTCGTATTTTAGATTTCAAGTTGATAACTTTGAAAATCTATATCTTGTTCCTTTGTATAACATGTCTTTATGTTGTTTGGAATTGCATGAAGGATGTGAATTATGCTAGAAATGAGCTAAGGTAGTTTAGGATGCTCCCTGAGTCTAACCTTTGATATAGACGTTAGGTGGCATGGCCCTTTTGTTTCATGTTAGTCTAAAAATCTGTAAGAAATCGAGTCTATGCACGCTCATTTTCTATGAGTAAACTTGTTTACTCACCCCGAAGTTACTGGTAGATTTGTGCAAGTACAAAGACTTGATTCGTGATGTTCATCATTGCTTGGATGATTGTGGACTTGAAGGCTTTAGTTCTTGTAAAGGTCGGTTTGAAATGCCACTTGTAGCCTTATATGTCAAAATGTGTATATTTGATTCCATATATGTATTGTGTATATGAGTATACTCTTTACAATGTATTTGACATGTATGAGATGAGGCCGGAGGCCAATGACATGTATTTTGTATCCTATGTAATTTTTGACTTCTTGAAATACTATGAAAATATTGAAAAATGCTAAGTTATTATTTCACCATGTTTGCATCGGGTGTGGGAATTCCATTTTCATTCTTTCATAGGGTCTAATTAATCATGTACGAAGTGTGGCCAAGGGCCAAATGGTCATTTGAAGTCATTGGTTGATTTTGGTTTTCAAAGTTTCCATTTTAAGTTCATTTTCAAGTGGGAGATGATTAGATGGAGGTTGTTTTGATTTGTAGCCTAGTTGATTTGAGCTTGTAAGTCCTTAGGGGTGTTTGAACACCTAGTGCCCTAAAGCCATCTGGTTTGGGAGTCATTGACCTAACGCTCGACCTCATGAATCACTAGAAAGCTTAATAGATCACTACATTGCACCATGCTTCCATCTTTGATCCTATATATATATATATATATATATATATATATAATCGAGTGAAAAGAATAAGTGCACCTAGAACAATAAAGCTTTAATAAAAGTTCCACTTTTTGTCTTGATGATCGGTACTAGATTTGTGTGTTAGTTTGAGGGTAAGGATGTGATCATTTCTTTAGTTGGCTCAGATAGCAACATACTTGATGCCGGTCCACTCAAAAAGGATTCTAGAGTTGTTTTAATTTTCATGATCATTTTCTTGATGTGTGGAGGACCATACTTGCTTGCTTGATGTTAAAATTTTGGGAGATTGCTTTGAAAGAGTTGAAAAATTGCATACTTGAGGTTGTTTTCTCCCAATGCTTGTTTACAATATTGGTGCCTCTTTTGAAAGAATGAGCTTAATGTTTGTGGATATCATTTCTGGAAACCCTCACGAGACTTCACTAGTCCACTAGGAGTAACCTAGCAGTTTAAAAGGCTTGTTGCATATGCTAAATATAATCGTGTTCCCTATGAAAGTGGCGTTATCCATTTATTGCTTTCTAGTTCATAGTTGTATAGTTGTTCATTCATTCCTTTACTTTCTAGTTCATTGCTAGGGACTAGCAATATTTAAGTTTGAGGGTGTGATGAGCGTTAAAAAGTGCGCATTTAAACCCCTTAAGCTTAGATATTCTAGAACCTTTATCTATCTTATTTTCCCGCTTTAGATTGATTTTGTATTATTTCTATTTTCAAGTACTTATCCCCAAAATAAGCTAACTCAGCTAAATAAGAGCATAATTGAAGCAATCTCGAGATGAATCAAAGAAAGGAGCAAAGTGGGAGCAAAAGGAAGCAAGTGGAGGAAATTCAACAAGTTCGATCGATCTTAGAAAATATTCGATCGATCGAAAGTTCATCGATCTCAGCATTTCAAGATGGAAGCTTTTTTGTCCTTATCCAAAGATCCCACAAAGTTCGATTGATCCAACTTTCTTCTGATCGATCAAAAAGATTTCATCTTATCCGGTTGTACCACCCTACCTACCATATTTGTCTCTTTCCCAAAAATATCTTCAAAATATCTCAGATTTGTCTTTATCCAAAAAGGCACCACCATAGAGGATCGATCTAGCTTAAGTTCGATTGATCTCAGCCATGTTTGATTGATCTCACCATAAGTTTGATCGATCGAACTTCCCAAAGTGCAAGAAAATCCAATTTCTAGCTTTTTAAAAGTTGTCCCATATCCAATCATTGGAAGGAATATTGGTGTACGAGCCCAGCTCATTAGGGGTGATATTTAACCTACCTATATAAGGAATATGAGCCATTCTTGACATATACTAGATACATACACTAGAGACACAATTTTCATATTCTTAGTGAGGAAGAAAAGAAGAAAAGAGGCTAGAGACACAAACTTGGAGTTCTTCCATCAACCAAGAAGAGGAGTAATCTCTACCATGGAGTTAGCCCCTGAGGGTTAAAGGATACCATCCATGAGTGGCTAGACATCCTCTTGGGGCTAGAGTTAGCCCTAAGCATGCTTTCTACATCTTAATTTATGTATTTCTGAGGAGATTTGTATTGTGATAGATGTTTTGACATATTTATATACATAGTTCTTGTTTATTCAATGATTTGTGTGGTTTAATGTTTCCAATTGATCATTTCATTATATTTATATGTCTATGTATGCTAGAATAGATGTTCATGTGTTTATCTCTATTTCTTGTATTATTGATGCATGTCTTTGTGTATTAATGCTATAGATCTAGAGATTGTCAAGACATAGTACTTAATAGAATGCTATTATGGTTTATTTGATGGGTCATACTCATTTTTTGATGAATTGTGCCTCTGCCTTAGTTTAATTAGTTTAATTTCATGTCATTAGCTTAATTATAGTGTAGCTGTAGTTTAGATGTTAAATGGGAAGATAATCCATGCTTGTTGTTTGATGTTCCATACTTATGAAAGCAAGTAGCATATTTTTCTAACCTTCTAATGTGCTTGGATTGTGAGCTTAAAGAAAGGATTAATGGCTTAGTTTGATATATTGTACTATCTACCATGTTGCTTAGACAATATATGCTTAATTTGTTATCCATACTTGTTGAAACAACCACACACACACACTATGTTGCAATGCATGTTTTCCCCCTCATTAATAATTCATTAGGAGTGTAGAAAAGCTATGCTTAGTGGTGATCTCTAAACTCCAAGATCTCTCTCTTATTTTCTCTCCATTACATTTAATTGTTTACTTTAGTTTAAGTTGCGTCTTAGCAGAATACAATCACCAACCAATCTTTTGATCACTCGACCTACTAACCCTAATCTCGATTCCACAACCTAATACGACCCACCAATCCCTTGGGATGATCCCTACTCGCCCTAACTATATTTTTAGTGAAACGTAGTAGTGGCAACTTATAAATGTAAAACTTGACCACACCAGCATCCACATAGCATATAATGAGTATTGGACTCTCAAGTCAAGCAATTTTTAAATTTTAAGCAATATAGTCCTCAAAAGATCAAAATCATAGCTATTCATGGACCAATCATAGAAAATCCCTCAAATACACAAGTCATGCTCAAAATTTTGAATTAAAAAAAAAAAAAAAGAGTGCAAATAACACCCATTACCCCCAAACTTAAATGGCACAGTGTCCCCAATGTGCAAAGAGAACAAAGGAAAGAGTATACCAGTGCAGCTAAGGCAAAGAATGGCCGGGACACAAGTATCCAAAGTAGGTGATATAACCCCCTCAAACTTGGGATTGACTGTGGTCCTAAAAAGATAGCACTAGGAGAAAAGCTGATCAAATAATAAAGGGGAATAATAACAGTGCACAGTGGGTATGCAAGTGTAAATGGGATAGGAAATGAAGTAAAGAGAGAGAGGAATAAGGATGGTCCTAAAAAATTTTGGGCAGCACTCTCTCACTGAAGTCACTGGGATGCACCTGATAATGGAGTTAATCATAAATAAATAGATCAATATAATATCCGGACATCCATAAATATCATGCATATGATAAAGAAAATAAAAATAGTATAAGGTACAACACAGTGTCTGGCCAATAGACTGGCCGCAAAAATAACAATATCAATTTCAAAGTAACAGCCAAATAGCACAGATATAGAAAATGATGAAAGAGATAGAGATATAGATCAAGCAGAGGAGGTCGGGCGAGCGGGGTGTGATCCTCTGATATCTTTAGAAATACCCTGTAACACAATAAATATGTGTGACGACCTTGGTTTTTAGGCCAGCGTGTCCTTTGATGAACCGTAAGGATGATCCGATAACGGATCCGAATGCGGAAGCGAAAACAGAAAACAAAACTCTAAGAAGTCAAAGTGACCTTCCATGAGGTTGTGGAACTCAATAAGAACTGATGCGAAAGCAAAAGATCAAAAATATGACAAATAAGCCCCCAAGGGCAAAATAGTCATTTTTGAAAAATATGGATTCAGGTGCCACCGGGCACACCGCTGGAAAGATAACAAAAAAATAATCAAGATGGACTCAAGAATCGCATGAATCGGAGTCCGGACAAAGGAGAAACGGCCTGACAAAGAAAAATGAGCACTTAAGGCTAAAAGGGTAAACTGATAATTATCCAGGAAGATCTGGGTGCAACCGAGCACACCGTTCGAAAGACAGTGAAAAGTTAGTCAAGTTCAAAAAAAAGTTCACTCGATTTGGAGTCCAGACGAGGGAGAAACGAGGGTTTGAAGTTAAGACGTCGCGGCGGCCCGACGAAGGCCATGGCGCACATGGCGCCCATGCGCGAGCCCACCGGCGCGTATGCCGGCACCCAAAGACATGGCTGCTGGTAGCCCTTGGCTACTGCACATTTTTTTTGATCTACCCCGAACTGAGGCTTGAAACGGAGGTCAAGACGAGTTTTTCTGGAAAAACACGAAGAAGAAACCCCCCTCAAAATTGAATTTTCTACGTGTTTCACAACAGAATTAAAAAAAAATGCAATGTAGAATGCCCGAAATGCCCCTCCATGTAATCTGTTCATGGAGGTCCAAAAAGCTGCTAAATTGAAAAACTGAGACCTAAACTTCGTGAGCGATTTCCGATATCAAGACGACATTTCTGGAAAAACACGGAAAAGAAACCCCACCTAAAATCATGTTTTCTATTCAACCATATTGAAAGAAGAGAATAAAACCATTGTGAAAAGTCTACAATGCCCCTAGATCAGAATATGCAAAAAAAGTGCGAAATGAATTCACAAGAGGCTCAAAACACAAACGATAAGGTTTTGCCCAGAAACGACCATGCATGCAAACGTAACTTACCTATTTGGACGTGCTACAATGGTCCATGACTTAAAAATACCACCGATACAAAATCCGACCCCCAAACGGGCAAAAAGGCAAAAATAGAACTTGGAATGAAAACTGGATTCCAAAAATACAAACGGGATCAAATGACCGTTTGGCCCTTGGCCACACTTCAAACATGATTTATGAGACCCTATGAAAGAATGAGAATGGAATTCCCACACCCGATGCAACCATGGTGAAGCAATGACATGCGATTTTTCAAGATTTTCACAATATTTCATGAAGTTAAAAAGTACATAGAATACAATATAATGGTCATTAGCCTCTGGCCTCATCTCATATATATCAAATACATTGAAAGGAGTGTACTTAAGTATACATTACATACATGGAATCAAATATACATATTTTGACATATAAGTCTACAAAATGACATTTCATGCTAACATTTGCATAAAATGGAAACTTAAAAGCTACATGACATCCAAGGAATGCTAGGCGTCACGTACCAAGTCTTCGTACCTGAAATATGCCCTAGTATCGTAGGGGTGAGTAACATAAAGCTACTCGTAGGAGATGAGCATGCATCGATCTAGCATTTTACAAATTTATCACCTTAAGGTGAAACATGTTAAAGGGGTACATTCCACCTAACGTCTATATCGAAATGAGACTCAGGGAGCATCCTAAGCTACCTGAGAGTGTTTCTGGCATAAATCACATCATCTATGCCATTTAAACAATATGGAAGCACGTTATACAAAGTAACAAGATATAGGTTCTTAAAGGTATTAACTTGCAATCTCGAATGCAGAAACAACTAATGTGATCATGTCACCTAACGTCTATGTTTTAAATAAGTCTAAGGAATCATCTTAGTCCATGCTGAACAATTAAAACGCAATTTACAACTTCAATGCAATCTAATCACATAAAAGCATATTATACAAGGCAACAAAATACAATTTCTTATAGCTATCAGCTTGAAATCTAAAGCACGAAAATAACAGATGTGGGTCATGCCACCTAACGTCTAAGTTATAAATGAATCAATAGGATCAATCCTAAGCTTTGTTAGAACGTCAAAACACAATTTTCAATATCGATGCAATTTAACCAACATTAGAACTTCCAATACAATGCATAAAGCATAATTTCTCAAAGTTATCATCATGTAACTTAAAATGGAATGACAAATAAGAAACAAGCTACAACATCATCTAGTTATCAACTTGAAAATAAAATATGAAATCAAACAAAGTGGATACTCAGACGTCACGCCGGATCAGACCGACGACATAGTTACTTTAGGGTTACTAGCCCATGGGTAACCTCCCTATGTGCGCATTAGACCATATAGAGGGACTATCCCCCGTACTAGAACCACGTCCTAGCCATAATCAAACAACGACATCCCCAAGTTTCCAAAATCAACAAGTTGTGCAACAACACATATATCAATAGGAATATGCAAGATAATCAACTATCTACTAAACACAACCAAATTTGGAAACCTATACAATACATGCTCTAAATCCACAACTAATATGATATGATGAATATCGAATCTTCAATATGCGATTCGTTACACGCTATGCATGAAAGATGTTAAACACGAAGTGTGCAAATCATTACACAAGGCAACAATATATTCAATAAGGAAAACATATTATCACGAATACAAACATAGCAAAAATGTTATCCAATGTTCAAACATAACCAAATGAATATACAACAAGTCTAAGTCCATGATTTGAATATAGAAACCACTTTTAAAACACAACTAGATCATGGAGCAAATTGATAGAATTTAAATAGATAAATACAATTAAATTCTTTAGATTTCCAATTCAATTTCAATTAACCACAATTTAATACATGTTAAAGGGCATGGCAAGGTCATCACCTATATCCCTTCTAAAACTCAGTTAGGTTGTTAGAACAACAAAGTAGAACTTTAATTAAATCATGCTAATTTAAATCCCAAGGTTCTAAAACAACTTCAAATAGTCCCAAATTAATATATACTAGTAAACAAGTCATAGCCAATACAAATATCAAGTTAAAACCTTAATTAAGCTAATGGGACCACAAAATAGATTTTAATTAATTCTTTTAATTAAAATATCTAGATTTTTAAACTTAACCAAATGTTTTCGATTTAACATATCTTATAGAATATGCCAAAGACTAATGTAATATCACATTACAAGTTTATTTCATTCAATTTAAGACCATGTGACTTAACCTTTCACTAAAGTTAAATACAAATTAAAAGTTGCAATTCTCATGCAATTAATCCCAATTTAATATATGTGAACAACTATACCTAAGCTTAATTTTCTAGCATGCCACACTTCAATTCCAAGTTGTATATCACCATGAGGATTAAATCTTAAACAAGAAATTTAATTAAGTGAAGGGTTTGAAAACCTAACCGAATATTCTAAATCAAATATATGTGAAGCTATATGGCATGTAAGTTAAGAATATCAAGTCGGAATTTAAATAGAGTGAATAGTGCACTCGAGGCAAATTAATTAATTAAATTAATTAATAATTACTAACTTTCAAAACACCTCCAATCACTTTCAAATTCAACTGTGTTGGAGAGCATGCTAAGGCCTAATTTAATATGCTAACACATATTGATTTTAAGCTAGTTAAGGCCATGTGAATTAATCTTTCACCTAAGATAAATATTAAATAAAATTTTTAATACTTATTCAAATGTTCCAATTTTAATTCACGACAATGAGCATATCAAGGGGCAATATAAAATTATGCTACATGTTTAAACCAAGTCATGAGCAACCGGGAAAATTAGATCCCGTACAAGAAAAATAAATAATGAAATCTCTAGATTTTATATTTAATCATGCAAACAAGTAGTATAAGCATCACAAGCATGCTATATAACAAGAATTTAAACCTAGAACATCCCCTACCTCAATTTGAGATGAAAATCTCAAAGGCCCGCCAAAATAAAAGTTTTCCGAATTCGATGATACCAAGAGGTTTTGTTGAGGACAACACCGTGAACAAGAATCCCTAAGAAGCCCCATGAAATGGATTCTAATAAGGGCATAAGATGCGCAGCGTCAAGACAAGCATTAAACGTTAAGGCCGAAGAGTTTTCATCAAAGAAAAATGAACCAAAAGAGGAGAGAGAAGATGGCAGCCATGGAAGGCTATGAGATCTGGTCCAGAACGTGTGGGGAAGAAGGGGAAAATTCTGTTTTAATTTTTCAAACCCCCTATTTATAGAAAATCACAAAAAGTGCCCCGAAAGGGCCCCGCCAGGTCTGGAAAAGTGGATTTTGAGCAGATATGCTCAAATGGCAAAACTCCCTGAACAAAAAAGATTCAAAATGGGAAAATATGAACAATGGAAGAAACGGCGTCAAAAACTGAGTCCTAAGCAGAAAGTTATGCCCCGAACAAGTTCAACGGCAACCAGGTCCATAAACTCTGAAATTGGAGAAAAATGACCAAAATGGAATTCTAAGAGTCCATGACTCAAAAAAATGTGAAAATGAATCCCGTACAAGGATCCAGGCTCCAGACGAGACATTTTGCAATAACTTTCGTTAATTGCACAATGGCCCCTACAAAAAGGGTTAATTGCGAAACTGCCCCAGAATGAAAATATCTTCCAAAAGATATTTTCTTAGATACCCCTAAAATTAAATATCTTCAAAAGATATTTATGAAAAACACCACAAGAAATGAAAAAGATTCTAAAGAATTGTGCATCCATGCCTCTGTGGGCACCGGGAGCAACCAGAGTACTTTCTTGCAAAAGTAAAGATACTTATTTCGAGGAAACCACTCAAGATGAAGGCACGTGAAGTTAAAAACCAACTCCGAGCATGAGAAGTGAGGCTGTGCCAAAAACTGACAAATGGAGATAAGACATAATAGGGAAAAGGACGAAATAGCGCACAGTGTCAAAAAATGAAAAATGTGAAAATGACTCGGTCCTCAAAGGAAATTGTCAATCCACGGAAAAGAGTCTCGGGAACCAATTTCGAGCACTCGAGATGACACTAAGGGACACAAAATAGAGCTCAGAAAAGAAAATTAAACGAAAAAAATTCATTCGTAAAATTTCAGGAAAAAAAGAAAGGAAGGCAAATGACTGGGTCGTTATAATATGTCTAAGCGGAGAGTAGTCACGTTTACTTGGAGAGAGACAACCGCATCCTCCAATGTCTGGATATGCTCTCCTAGGCTAGGTGTCTGGACTAGAGTGTCAGGGATGACTGGATCATGAAACTGAGGTACATCTTGACTCGACTCTTAAAAGTGTAATGGTGACCCTACCGGATAGTGATGTGGTGACTCTACTAGAGGCTCTCGCTCCAAGTCAATATCCATATATACATCCGCAGCGACCGGTGGGTCTGCTGGATCATCTGCTGCTGCTCCTGCTGCCGCCTGCTCTTCAATCTATACTAACTCTGCCTTTGTAGCCTCCTCTGCTGCTAAGATGGCCTCCTGCTCTGAACTCCTTATAAGAGCATTGTAGCTCTTGTTCCAATCCTTCTTGCTATAATGGCAAGCTCCTGACTCAGTATGCTCTACTACATGAAAAGGATAATGCTGGTCTCGGAGGATCTGAGTAATAAGATGTCCGAAGGCAAGGAAAATGGCTCGCCCGGGCTTGGCCTTGCTGAAGTAGCTCACATACAACCTTATCATAACACTCCAGTAGAGTGTAGGAATAGAAAACCAATGTCCTGTATAGAAGGCGTAGAGGGCTGCAAGAAAATTTGAACGCCTCTAGATCTTATGGCCCGCCATAAATACATT
Organism: Cornus florida; assembly: GCF_030987335.1. Lineage (NCBI taxonomy): Eukaryota > Viridiplantae > Streptophyta > Magnoliopsida > Cornales > Cornaceae > Cornus > Cornus florida. The sequence continues at coordinate 74,092,627 of NW_026775577.1, forward strand.
TCAGTACAGAACCGAATCAAAGAACCATAAATCATCTGGCAAATAAGTCTGGGTGGCATATGTCTCACCATCACTGTAATGGCCAGTCAGAGCGACGGCCATATCTGCATCGATAGCCTCCAGAGAATAGAATAATGAAGATCGGGAGGGTAGACATGTGGGCATCGAGAAAATGTGGCCAAAGTCTCAACAGTGATACGGATGAGATGACCATCAATAGTAGTTCGCAACTCTGATAGATTACTTGGGGCCGGCTGGAGATTCTGGTAGAACAACCAGACGAGTTGTGGGTAAACAAGGTAGGTCACTGGCACCAGAATAGCTGAAATGCCACGCCGGTCAGTATCATCAAAAGCTGCCCTGGTCAGAATCTACCGGGAGAAGAAAGTAATGCCAAAGATAGAGTTATACACCATCGTAAGGCGTGAATATCTCCTGATAGGTGTATCTCAAACCTGGCCGGGGCAGTGCGGGTGGTGGTGAAGGAGGTGATACATGCTCAGCCTCATCAGCCGATGAAGAAGATGAAGATGCAGAAGCAGAAGAAGCAGAGCGCTCAGACTGAGCTGGAGCTGGCTCCTTATGCTCTTCTGGCATCTCTACCCACTGTCGCACTCTACGCTCATACTGTGAGTTGGCAACAATCTTGACTCAAACCATGGCCTGCAAAAGAAAAGGAACACTTGCAAATATAGTCAGTAATAGGAATAGCATATAAATTATAGAAATTAAAGCACACAAATAGAAACATGTTTGTCAGGTAAGATAGATAACTTAGAATAATTTACATAAATCTATACAAGTTATAATACATCCAGGTATAGACATTGAATGTTCAGATAAGTGAAATATGTTAAACAATATAAGTATGAAATGCATCCAATGTGGAAAACACAGGCATTGGGTATAAATAAACTAGCATGAACCCTGTAGAAAGTGCAGAGGTATGAATATGCAAAGCATTGAAGTTCGATCGATCAAAGAAAAGATGAGATCGATTTAAGTTGGATCGATCTGGACATGGTGAGATCGATCTTGCTCTGATCGCTCTGAGCACAACTCAGATCGATCGAACTCTATGAAAAACATGAATAGTCACAAATCTGTGACGTGGACAACATGGGGGGCACCCGAATAGGCTTGTAGGTCCCTCTACACCTCAACACATCGAAAATAGTCACTTACTTTCGCACGTGACCCCTGAAATTGAAATTGAAACAAAATATATAAAAATATATATACACATATATATACATATATATACACATGCTTAACAACTCAAAAATGGAAACAAATAAACATGGAAGGGCATAGATCGAACAAGGCAACATCTAAAACATATGGGGATCTTTGAAAACAAAAGAGAAGCCAGAAACTTACCAAATCGAGAGGAGAGAAGTGGAACAAGAGAGAGATGAGATCGGGATCGAACTTGAAAGCTTTGGAAGGTCGCCGAAGACTGGCCAAAGATGGGAGATATGATGAACAGTGACGGGGAAGAAAAGGGGTTTGAGATCAATGATGAAATCAATCCAAATGACCCCTGGGTCATATTTTTAAAAACGATCTCTGACATGTTCGATCGATCACTAGGAAATCAGATCGATCGAACTCAGATCGATCATGAAGGAACTCAGATCGATCGAATCCTTAAAACGACACAGTATTTTTGAAAATTTTTGAATTTTTGAAAACAAAACAAATGTTAAAAATTAAAAATATTTTTGGATTTTTATTTTTATTATTTTTAAAATTATTATTATTATTATTTTGAAATTAAAATCAAAAGCAAAATTTAAAAAGAAGTCAAAGTCAATAGGAAGCACTCAGATCAATCGAACATAGATCGATCAAAGTTCGATCTATCCAGCAGGTGAAAACCTGCAGACATGTTCGATTGATATACAAAGAGGTGATTTTTCAAGGCTTCAAAATTTTTTCTAAGTATGGAATGAAGATCAATCCAAGGGAAAACTGGATCGATCTTGGAATTTTAGATCGATCGAGAATGAAGTTCGTACGATACATAGAGAGCTGAAATATACAGGAAATTTATGCACAATGGGACAAAGAGATGATTGGATGCAGGGATGATGTTCGATCGATCTAACTTCTTATCAGATCGATCGAACAGACACAAAAATGTCTAATTCGAAACTGAAAGTGGATTTTTATTTTTATTTTAATTATTTTTAAAATAGTATTATTATTATTATTTTGAAATTAAAATCAAAAGCAAAATTCGAAAAGAAGTCAAAGTCAACAGGAAGCACTCAGATCGATCGAACATAGATCAATCAAAGTTCGATCGATCTAACAGGTGAAAACCTGCAGACATGTTCAATCGATACACAAAAAGGTGATTTTTCAAGGCTTCAAAAATTTTTCTAAGTATGGAATGAAGATCGATCCAAGGGAAAACTGGATCGATCTTGGAATTTTAGATCGATCGAGAATGAAGTTCGCACGATACACAGAAAGCTGAAATATGTAGGAAATTCACACACGATGGGATAGAGAGATGATTGGATGCAGGGATGATGTTCGATCGATCTGACTTCTTATCAGATCGATCATATAGACACTAAATGTGTAATTCAAAACTGAAAGTGCAAGCATTCTCAATCAAAGTCCTTAACAATGTGTATGAACCCAGAATATATCTAGTCGACGCAAGAAATGAAAGGTAAAATAGAAATGAGGGAGGAATAGGGTTGTAAACCCTACAAAGCACTAGTGTTTAACATCTCTAGCAAGACGTTGGGCTCTTTAAGCCTGGATCGAAAATCTTGTTATGCATCCCCTCCTTGACGGGGTGAAACGCACTTTGAATCCCACCTAACGAATTGTTCCCTAAAGAACTTGTAAGATTTGACTCAAAGGAGATTGACGGTCCTTGGTCTATGCAATTCTTGGGCTTCCATGCAAACTTTGTTTTTGAAACAACATTCTTGGAAATCCTTTTTGAAGGCAAACTATTTGAAATTCCATCTTCAAGCAAAGACTCATGTTTTTCAAGTTCATTGTCAGTACACTTTTCCACAACACATGCTTCTTCATGCTTGTCTATTGAATTCGGGGTTGGATTAAAGATGTTCAACTTCACTTTCATGTGGCCAAATGAGATTTTCTTTTTCCCCGTCCTACAATTTATGTTGGCATTTGTAGTTGTGAAGAAAGGACGACCAAGGATAATGGGAATTTGGGGAACTGGTTCCGTATCAATGACAACGAAATTAACTAGGAAAAAGAACTTATCAATCTTGATCAAAACATCCTCAATAATACCCCGGGGCTTTTTGAAAGATCAGTCGGCAAGTTGGAAAACTACTGACATCGATTTTAAGTCTCCTAAGCCCAATTTAACATATTCCAAGTTTAGAAGAAGGTTAACACTTGCTCCTAAATCTAAAAGAGCCTGATTAATGACATGGTCACAAATGATGCAAGAAGTAGTAGGTGAACCGGGTCCTTAAACTTTGGGAAAGTGTTGTGTTGCAAAATTGAACTTACTTGCTCAGTCAAGAACACTTTCTTTAGCGCTTAGCTTTTGTTCTTCCTCTTTTGGGTGCAAAGATATGTTAAAAACTTGGCATAAGCCAAAATTTGTTTGATTGCATCTAAGGCGGAAGATTGATCTTCACTTGCCTAAACACTTCAATGATTTCATTCACTTTGGTCTTTTATTTTTTAATAGAAATGAATCCTTTCAAGGCATCCGGAAATGGAGCCTTTGGCTTAAAAACCTTTTCAAAATCATTTGTCACAATATTTTCAACATGAGAATTCTTTAAACCATCATTTAAATCATTTTTCAACACTTTTTCAACAAGATGATCATGCTCATGCAATGAAGGAGGAATAGAATGTGAAATGGGACAGGTGACAACCTTGGGTTGCACCGGTTCACTCTCTTCATTGGGAACACCAATTCGATTGTCAACAATTTTCCCATTTCTCAAGGTCGTCACCACATTGACATGTTTAATTGTGTGACCTTCCGACGAGGAATTAGTCTCCATCACAAATTGTTTCTTTGGTGGGGTATTTAGAGGCATCTTCCCTTTTCTCTCTACCATTCAAGGTACTAGCTATTTGCCTGACTTGGGTTTCTAGCTTCACAATGGATTGAGAGTGGGAATGAAGCAATTAAGTGTTTGCCTCAAGAGTACCCAAAGCGATCAACACTTTTTGCTCAAAAGTGGGACTCTTAGAATTTCCTTGAGAATAAGATGATTAATTAGGAAAATGAGAGTTCAAAAATTGGTTTCCATGTGATGATTGAAACGAAGATTTATAACCTTGGGAACCTTGGCTTTGCATTGGAGGTGGAACATACTTTCCTTGAAAATCACCTTAGGGAGGGTTTAAGCCTTCCCCTTGGCTTTTCCAAGAGAAGTTTGGATGGTTCCTCCACCCGGGATTGTAATGTAAGCCATAAGGATTATTTCCTTGGTTGAAAAATGTAGCATTAACTTGTTCATGATGCTTACTTTGCGTATATCCATGGGGATAATTGGAAGTAGAATGTAAGACACTAGAATAAGTCATACAAGATTCATTAGACGGATGATGAACATGATTAGGGGAAGAAGACATTTGATTTTCTGAATTGTGGTTGACCAAAAATTGATCAAACCTTTGAGTTAGGAATTTCACCTCGGCGGCTATGTCATTGGGATCGTCAACTTGATGTAAGCCGACATTCTTCGTTCCACCTAGAATTCTACCATTTTTAGAAGTTAACATCCTGTAACTTAAAATGGAACGACAAATAAGAAACAACAAGTTACAACATCATCTAGTTATCAACTTGAAAACGAAATGCGAAATCAAACAAAGTGGATACTCGGACGTCACGCCGGATCAGACCGACAACATAGTTACTTTAGGGTTACTAGCCCATGGGTAACCTCCCTATGTGCGCACTAGACCATATAGAGGGACAATCCCCCGTACTAGAACCACATCCTAGCCATAGTCAAACAACGACATCCCCAAGTTTCCAAAATCAACAAGTTGTGCAACAACGCATATATCAACAGTAATATGCAAGATAATCAACTATCTACCAAGCACAACCAAATTTGGAAACCTATACAATACATGCTCTAAGTCCACAGCTAATATGGTGTGATGAATGTCGAATCTTCAGTGTACGATTCATTACACGCTATGCATGAATGATGTTAAATACGAAATGTGTAAATCATTACACAAGGCAACAATATATTCAATAAGGAAAACATATTCTCATGAGTCTAAACATAGCAACTATGTTATCCAATGCTCAAAACATAACCAAATGAATATACAACAAGTCTAAGTCCATGATTTGAATATAGAAACCACTTCTAAAACACAACTAGATCATAGAGCAAATTGATAGAATTTAAATAGATAAATACAATTAAACTCTCTAGATTTCTGATTCAATTTCAATTAACCTCAATTTAATACATGTTAAAGGGCATGGCAAGGTCATCACCTATATCCATTCTAAAACTCAATTAGGTTGCTAGAACAACAAAGTAGAACTTTAATTAAATCATGCTAATTTAAATCCCAAGGTTCTAAAACAACTTCAAATAGTCCCAAATTAATCTATACTAGTAAACAAGTCATGACCAATACAAACATCAAGTTAAAACCTTAATTAAGCTAATGGGAACACAAAATAGATTTTAATTAATTCTTTTAATTAAAATCTCTTGATTTTTAAACTTAACCAAATGCTCTCAATTTAACATATCTTAGAGAATATGCCAAGGACTAATGTAATATCACATTACAAGTTTATTTCATGCAAGTTACACCTATGTAAATTAAACTTTCACTAAAGTTAAATATAAAATAAAGGTTGCAATTCTCATGCAATCAATCCCAATTTAATATATGTGAACAACCACACCAAAGCTTAATTTTCTAGCATGCCACAATACAATTCCAAGTTGTATATCACCATGAGGATTAAATCTTAAACATGGAATTTAATTAAATAAAAGGTTTCAAAACCTAACCGAATATTTTAAATCAAATATATATGAAACTATATGGCATGTAAATCAAGAATATCAAGTCGGAATTTAAATAGAGTGAATAGTGCACTCGGGGCAAATTAATTAATAATTACTAATTTTCAAAACACCTCCAATTACTTTCAAATTCAACTATGTTGAAGAGCATGCTAAGGCCTAATATAATATGCTAACACATTAATTTCAAGCTAGTTAAGGCCATGTGAATTAATCTTTCACCTAAGATAAATATTAAATAAAATCTTTAATACTTATTCAAATGTTCCAATTTTAATACACGACAATGAGCATATCAAGGGGCAATATAAAATCATGCTACATGTTTAAACCAAGTTATGAGCAACCGGGAAAATTAGATCCCGTACAAGAAAAATAAATAATAAAATCTCTAGATTTTATATTTAATCATGCAAACAAGTAGTATAAGCATCACAAGCATGCTATATAACAAGAATTTAAACCTAGAACATCTCCTACCTCAATTTGAGATAAAAATCTCAAATGCCATCAAAATGGAACGGCTCCGAATCCGACAAAACTACTAGGTTTTGTCGGGGACAACGCGGTAAACATAACCCTGATGAAAGCCCCATCAAAATCATAACTTGACCTCAAAACCAAACTCAAGAAATGGTCAAAACTGAATTCTAATAAGGGGGAAAGGTAGAGCACGGCGAGGGAAACAACAAACGTTAAGGCCGAAGACTTTTCATCAAGGAAAAGTGAACCAAAAGAGGAAAGAGAAGATGGCAACACCCCTTGGGCTGCCATGGGAGCTCCAGGTCATGCATGAAGAGGGGAGAAGATGAAAAATGAAATATCTCACCCTCCTTTTATAGAAATCTCAAAAAGTGCCCCGAACGGGCCCCACCGGGTCTGAAAAAGTCAAATTTGAGCAGACGCGCTCAAATAGCAAAACTTTGTGAACAAAACAGATTCAAAATGATAAAATATGAACAACGGAAGAAACGGCATCAAAAACTGAGTCCCGAACAAAAAGTTATGCCCAAAACAAGTTTGGCACTAACTAGGGCCAAAAACCCAGAAATTGGAAAATATCGTTCAGGAGGAAATTCCAAGAGTACACAACTCGACGAAATGTGAAAATGAATCTTGTACGAGGATCCAGGATCAAAACAAGACATTTTGCAATAACTTTCATTAATTGCATAATGGCCCCTCCAAAAAGTGAAAACTGCACTTATGGCCCAGAATAAAAATATCTTCCAAAAATATTTTCTTAAAAACCCCAGAAATAAAATATCTTCAAAAGATATTTACGAAAAACACCCCAAGAAAAGAAAATAATTTTAAAGAACTGTGCATCCATGCACCCTATGGACATCGGTAGCAACCAGAGTACTTTCTTGCAAAAGTAAAGATACGTATTTCAAGGAAACCACTCAAGATGAAGGCACGTGAAGTCAAAAACCAACTCCGAGCATGAGAAGTGAGGTTGTGCCAAAAACTGACAAACAGAGATAAGACAGAATAGGGAAAAGGACAAAATAGCGCATAGTGTCCGAAAAACGAAAAATGTGAAAATGACTCGGTCCTCAAAGGAAGTTGTCAATCCACGGAAAAGAGTCTCAGGAACCAATTCTGAGCACTCGAGATGACACTAAGAGACACGAAACAGAGCTCAGAAAAGAAATTTAAACGAAAAAAATTCATTCGTAAAATTTCAGGAAAAAGGAAAGGAAGGCAAATGACTAGGTCGTTACATAGGCAAGCACCAATTCTCAAGTTACAAGTAATCCATGATTAACAACTTGAAATTGAATGTGAAATCAAAGTCGAAAGACTAGGACATGTGGTCACTAGACCAAGCAAGTGTTTTCGGGTAATTACGACCCACAAGGCACTACCTAGTGCACACATGCATAAGTTATTCCGGCAATTATGACCCACAAGGTACTACATAGTGCGCAATTATGACTTATAAGACTCTTGTCTCCGTACTAGAGCCAAACCCTAGCCATCACATGAAATATGTCCTTACAAGCTTTCCAAAATCTATAAGTCCAAAACTTATACAAAAATCAATAAGTTAGACCAAACTTATACCAAATTCACTAATGCATAAAACCATCTTCCATGCACAAATAAGGTTGAATCCACACAAACCATGTCCTATAATTCAAGTCTAGATAGCATATGACATCTCAAGCCTCCAATATGCAATTTATACACCAAAACAAGAATATTTTACAATAATTGAACCACATTATCACACTAAGCCACAAGTACTAAAAAAGTCCCAATTTAGTAACTAGCTTCCAAGGTAAACAATTGTAATATTTTACAAACTATACACCTACACAAGATATATCTGAGCAAGATATGCAAGTCAATGATATTTATATCATGCTAAGTCCAATTATCATTTCAAGATGTCTCAAGTACTAATTCTACATCAAATTAGTAACATGCTCACAAGGTGATTAAATGGACTACATTTCATGAGATTATCAACCTATTACATCCAACAACAATTTAAGTGGCCAATACAATTAAAATAAAATTAATTAAGCTCATTAATTAATTTTTCTCTAGATTTTCAATCAATTCCAAATGTTACCAATTTGATATATGTTAGAGAGCATGCCAAGACATATCCAAATATCACATTATAACTTGATTTCATGCTTGCTAAGACCATGTGAATTAAACTTTCACCAAAGATAAATATTAAATAAGTTTTGAAATTCTTAATCAAATGCTCCAAATTTAATATATGTTATTCAACATACCAAGGCCTAATTTACTAGTAAGCCACAATTTAATTCCAAGTTATATACACTAACATATGAATTAAATCCCAAATATAGAAATTAATTAAATTAAATTCTAAATTTTAAACAAAGGCATGCTCACAAGTTGTATATGCTTATTTACCAATCAATACAGCATAAATATAATCCTAAGACACCCCCTACCTCAATTTGAGATGAAAATCTCAAAAGCCATCAAAATGAAACGGCTCCGAATCCGACGATACTTCGGGGTTTTGTCGGGGACAACGCCATGCACGATAAAATCCAAAGAGGAACCATGAAAAACACAACTTGACCTTAAACCCAAACTCCAAAATTTGGCCAGAAATGGGTTCTAATAAGGGTGAAAGAAGGGCATAGTCAACACGAACACAAAACGTAAAGGCACTTCAACTTTTTAACAAAGAAATGAAGTTCAAAAGAGCAGAGAGGAGATGGCAGCCTCCCTTCGGCTGCTATGGGAGTTCTGGTCGTGCAAGATGAGTGGGGTAGATGAAAATCAAAATATCTCATCCCCCTTTTATAGGAAAATCCAAAAAATGCCCCGAGCGGACCTCGCCGGGTCCGGAAAAGTGAAATTCGAGAAGACATGCTCAAATGGCAAAACTCTATGAACAAAAAAGATTCAAAATGATAGAATAAGAATAATGGAAGAAATGACGTCAAAAATTGAGTCCCGAGCAGAAAGTTATGCCCCAAACAAGTTTGGTGCAAACTAGGGCCAGAAACCCTGAAACTGGAAAACATCGACCAGAAGGGACTTCTAAGAGTTTACGACTCGAAGAAAAGTGAAAATGAAACCAGTACGAGGATCCAAGCTCAAAACAAGATAATTTGCAATAACTTTCATTAATTGCACAATGTCCCCCACAAAAAGGGTTAACTGCAAAACTGCCCAGAATGAAAATATCTTCCAAAAGATATTTTCTTAGATACCACTGAAATAAAATATCTTCAAAAGATATTTACGAAAAACACCCCAAGAAAAGAAATTAATTTCAAAGAATTATACATCCATGCCCCTATGGACGCCGGGAGCAACCAGAGTACTTTCCTGCAAAAGTAAAGATACGTATTTCGTGGAAACCACTCACGATAAGGATATGTGAAGTCAAAAACCAACTTCGAGCACAAGAAGTGAGGTTTTGCCAACAAAGCGACAAACGGGGAAAAGACGAAATAGGGAAAAGGACGAAATAGGAATAAGGACAAAAAAGTGAATAGTGTCAAAAAACGAAAATTGTGGAAATGACTCGATCCTCAAAGGAAGTTGTCAATTCAAAGGAAAGAGTCTTAGAAACCATTTCCGAGCACTCGAGACGACACTAAGCGATGAGAAACTGAAATCATAAAAGAAATTTCAACGAAAAAAAAATTCATCCGTAAAATTCTGAGGAAAAAGGAAAGGAAGGAAATGACCGGGTTATTACAACCTACCCTCCTTAAAGAGATTTCATCCCCGAAATCAGGAACATTCCCAGAAGAGCTGAAAAAGGACCGTACATAAGGTCACACAAAAGAACAGATCATAAAGTACCTAAGGACAACTCCAAAGGTCTCAAAATCAACGAAGAGACACGAAACCGCGAATAGTGAGACACCTCTCCAACGAATTGATATACTAACCCAATGTCAACCACCCAAAAGAGATCAAGGCAACTATATAACTAAATAAGGAACACAACCAAAAGCAACATGGCAGCATGAATACTGACTAGAACCCACCCACAACGTACCCAAGGTGTGGAAGCATCCACAGTGTCAAGTGCCCGCCCACACTCACATTACTAGCTAGGTAATGCAAGGTAGCATCGACGGCAACTAGCACTTGCCCACACACAACTTATACGGTAGCATGACAGTATAAAGCCCTAATTCATCACCTGCCCCCAACAAGCTCACCCGTGAAACCTATCGATACAAATGACATAAATGTCAAACAATCATTACCAAAAGCACCACGGAAACCAGACATTCTGTGAGAGTTGCAATATGGTCCAAAATGTCCGGCCAGACCATTCTGGCCAATCCAAAACCCTGACAACAATGTCATAGGCACCACTACGCTTAAGGCCTTAAATACTTATACTGGAAAAACTGACAACCACAAGTCTCAAAACACTGTTGTCAACCACACCAGTCACGAATCCAAAGCCTAACAAGTCTATGCCTTCAAGCCAATGGATCGGACTTTATAAATCAAACAACATCATCATTACCCTAGTCACAACGACTCCTAACAAAACAATGCACCCAAAATCTTCCACATCATCCTAAAGCTGACCTACTATAAGGCTACGCCTAGGAATCAAGACATCGGATCAAGCTCACACACACAATCCGGACAACCAAGGTCGTATAACCCCAAACATAGTGCGGAATGATAAAAAGGGATAAACTAATAAAGCAATTAGTTATGAAACATATATATACATATGCAAGTATACACTCACAAGTATGCTAAGAAATATCGAAATGGAAATACTATATATATATATGAACAAGTATACATTCGCAAGTATACTAAGTAGTACTAAATCCATGCTAGATAAGTATACAGGCTCAAGTATACTAAACCCAAATGGAATGAAATAAATAACGTGCAAGCATACTAGGAACAAGTATACTAAACATAACTGAAATTCTATGCACCAAACAACTAAACACATAGTGTACAAGGGTAATCAAATATGCTACCTATCACATAGGGGTCAAACATCAGAGACATACTACACATCACCTATGACGCTAGCATGACAAATAGATATAGTAAATGGAAAACACACCATCTATACCAGCACATAGCCATCAAATAGTCACATCCCCTAACATGTTTCTAAGGCATGCTCAAAACAACAAGGTATATAAACATGTAGGAATGACTATGCAAATAACAATCCTGCAAAATCATAAGCAAGAAGGGATGAAATGCCTCTCAAAAGTACAAACTCACCGAAAGTGAATCCCCAAAACCTGGATGAGTCAAATACCCCATCGCGGGGAAATGAATCATCTCCTAGAATGAACACTAAGATTCCTGAAACAAAGAGCCTACAAGTCTTTCCCAAGACTGACTCAACCCCAAGGTGGAATCCTAATGCCACACAAGATAAAACCACCATTCTCAGAAGAAAAGGCATAAGAACCTCGCCGTTGAGGCCCACGACGCTAGAAACAAGACCTCAATGACATCACCACATCAAGGTCACCACGAAACCCCAAGAGATGATGCCCTAGCATCAGTCTCAACAAACCAAGCTGTAACAACCCACAATGCCTAAACAAGACATAAAAGTAAGCAGTTGTCACGTAACACAACAACGGACTACGTACTCACACAAGTAGAAAAGAATCATATAAGGCACGTTAATGTAGGCATCATACGATCATTCTAAGAATAACAAGCACATGCAATACGTTAAGGCAAATAAGCATAACCCACATGCTAAGCAGACAAGCGTAAATCAACATGCTGAAATAGACAAGCATATACAATGTACCCGGACAACAAGCACATATAACAAGCTAAGACCCACAAATATATACTATATACTAAAGCAACAAGTATATATATATATATCATGCTAAGATAGTTAAGTAAACTTCTAAACATACGTCCACATAAGCACATAAACATGTTACCAAGAGGCCACTAAACACATAGAGCATGGCAACACAAGTATGATATGCACCCAAAACCCATCGTCCTAAGGTTTCCAAACCTAGGAGCTCTGATACCACCTGTGACGGCCCTAGTTTTTCAAGCCAGTGCGTCCTATGATGAACCGAAGATTGACCCGATAAGGGATCCGAATGCGGAAGCGAAAATAGAAAATAAGACTCTAAGAAATCAAAGTGACCTTCCATGAGGTCATGGAACTCAATGAGAACTGATGCGGAAACGAATGATCAAAAAAAAAAAAAAGATTGAACATACCCCTAAGGGCAAAATGGTCATTTCTGAAAATATAAAATCGGGTGCTACCGAGAACACACCACTAGAAAGACAGCAAAAATTTAATCAAAATAGACCCAAGAATCACTTGATTCAGAGTCCGGATGAAAAAGATATGAAACTCCAAAGTTTCATAAAAATCACATTTTTGGGTTTGAAATTAATGCAGCAAGGGTACTTCACAAGGGGTAAAATGGTCTTTTCAAACATAACTAGATGCAACTGAGCATACATTAGATAGACCAGGAAAAATTAATGAATCTAGACTCAAGAATCACTTGATTCGGAGTCCAGACGAAGAAGATATGAAACGTCAAAGTTTCATAAAAACCAACTTTTGGGTTTAAAATTAGTGCGGCAAGGGTACTTTACAAGGGGTAAAATGGTCTTTTAAGATATAATTTGATGCAACCGTGCAAACCTCTATATAGACCAGCAAAAACTAATAAACTTAGACTCAAAAATCACTTGATTTGGAGTCCGGATGATAAAGATATGAAGCCTCAAAGATTCAAAAAGATTATCAACTTTTCGGGTTCAAAAATCTGGGCAGGAATAGTGTTTTGATAGCAAGCACCATTTGAATTTTTTTCTCGGAACTGAGACTAAAAATGGATCCCTAAACGAGTTTTTCTGGAAAAACACGAAGAAGAAACCCCCCTTAAAATCATGTTTTCTACCCAGCTATGTGGAAGGAAACCAAAAAAAAATGTCGTAAAGTCCCTAAAATGCCCCTTGAATAGCATAGGTCAAGAGGGTCCAAAAAAGCTGCTGAAGCTAAAAGGAAGTTCTGCTATCCAGAACTGAGAGCATAAACAGGCATGAAGATGACATTTTCTAGAAAAAAACAAAAAAAAAAAAACCCCTCCCGAAATCAAATTTTCTATGCGACTCGTGAGAGAATTCAAAAAAAACTCAATATAGAATGCCCAAAATGCCCTTAGTTCTGTAAAGGGTCAAAAACTCAGAAAATGCAACTTTGCACCAAGTATGCATTTGGCCCTAAATGCATTTCTAGGTTGAAACGAATGTGCACGCAAGTGTAATAAATGATTCTAAGTGCGTGGGAATGGTCCGTGGCTCCCGAGAAGCCCCAACTCAAAATCTGACCCCCCGACGGCCAAAAATGAGAAAAATGGACTTGAAATGGGAAATTTGAAATCCAAAAATATAAAATCGAGTCAAATTACCATTTGGCCCTTGGCCACACTTCAAACATGATTAATAAGACCTTATGGAAGAATAAAAATGGAATTCCCACACCCGATGCAAAAGTTATGACACAATGTCTAAGCATTTTTCAACATTTTCATATTAAGCCTTGAAAACGAAAGTGCATAGAAAGCAAGATACATGTCATTGGCTTCCGGCCTCATCTCATACATGTTAAACACATTGAAAAGAGTGCACTTATGTACACTTTACATACATGGATTCAAAGAATACAAATTTAGTCAAATAAGGCTACAAAGGGGCATTTTATGCTAACACTTGCATAAAATGGAAACTTAGAAATTATAAGCCACCTAAGGAGCAATGAGCACCACGAACCAAGTCTTCATACCTGAAAAATGTCCCCACTACGTGGGTGAGTAACATAAAGCTACTCGTAGGAAGTGAGCATGCATCGACCTAGCATTTTACAAATTATCACCTTATGGTGAAACATGTTAAAGGGGCTCATGCCACCTAGCGTCTATATCAAGTGAGACTCAGGGATCATCCTAAGCTACTCATGCAACTGAAATGAACAATGACATACAAGTATACATGCTCAAGTACACTAATCATGTTAGACAAGAAGAGCAATATCCAACATACCTACACAAGTATTCGATATGCTAATAGAGTACTCACAAATCAAGTGTACAAGCATAAGTATACTAAGTAAAGCAAAATACGCATAAGATAAGTATACATGGCACAAGTATACAAAAATGAAATCCACACACACAAGACAAGCATACTAAGCGTAAATACACTAGATAAAGTTTAGATACACTGACAAGGATACAAGTTCAAGTATACAGTTTCAAGTATACTAAATGAGATCAAAATGCATAGGCAAGCACCAATTCTCAAGTTACAAGTAATCCATGATTAACAACTTGAAATTGAATGCGAAATCAAAGTAGAAAGACTAGGACGGACATGTGGTCACTAGACTAAGCAAGTGTTTTCGGGTAATTACGACCCACAAGGCACTACCTAATGCGAACATGAATAAGTTATTCCGGGTAATTACAACCCACAAGGTACTACTTAGTGCACACTTATGACTTAGAAGACTCTTGTCTCTATACTAGAGCCAAACCCTAGCCATCACGTGAAATATGTTTTTACAAGCTTTCCAAAATCAATAAGTCCAAAACTTATACAAAAATCAATAAGTTAGACCAAACTTATACCAAATCCACTAATGCATAAAACTATCTTCCATGCACAAGTAAGGTTGAATCCACACAAACTATGTCCTATAATTCAAGTCTAGATAGCATATGACATGTCAAGCCTTCAATATGCAATTTATACACCAAAACAAGAATATTTTACAACAATTGAACCACATTACCACACTAAGCCACAAGTACTAAATAAGTCCCAATTTAGTAACTAGCTTCAAAGATAAACAATTGTAATATTTTAACAAGCTATACACCTACACAAGATATATCTAAACAAGCTATGCAAGTCAATGGTATTCTATATCATGCTAAGTCCAATTATCATTTCAAGATGTCTCAAGTACTAATTCTACATCAAATTAGTAACATGCTCACAAGGTGATTAAATGGATTACATTTCATGAGATTATCAACCTATTACATCCAACAACAATTTAAGTGGCCAATACACATAAGATAAAATTAATTAAGCTCATTAATTAATTTTTCTCTAGATTTTCAATCAATTCCAAATGTTCCCAATTTAATATATGTTAGAGAGCATGCCAAGACATATCCAAATATCACATCATAACTTGATTTCATGCTTGCTAAGACCATGTGAATTAAACTTTCACAAAAGATAAATATTAAATAAGTTTTGTAATTCTTAATCAAATGCTCCAAATTTAATATATGTTATTCAACATACCAAGGCCTAATATACTAGTAAGCCACAATTTAATTCCAAGTTATATACACTAACATATGAATTAAATCCCAAATATAGAAATTAATTAAATTAAATTCTAAATCTTTAACAAAGGCATGCTCACAAGTTGTATATACTTATATACCAATCAATACAACATAAATATAATCCTAAGACACCCCCTACCTCAATTTGAGATGAAAATCTCAAAAGCCATCAAAATGAAATGGCTCCGAATCCAACGATACTTCGGGGTTTTGTCGGGGACAACGCCGTGCACGATAAACTCCAAAGAGGACCTATGAAAAACAAAACTTGACCTCAAACCCAAACTCCAAAACTTGGCCAGAAATGGGTTCTAATAAGGGTGAAAGAAGCGTGTAGTCAACACGAACACTAAACGTAAAGGCACTTCAACTTTTTAACAAAGAAATGAAGTTCAAAAGAGGCAAGAGGAGATGGAAGCCTCCCTTTAGCTTCCATGGGAGTTCTGGTCGTGCAAGATGAGTGGGGTAGATGTAAATCAAAATATCTCATCCCCCTTTTATACGAAAATCCAAAAAATGCCCCGAACGGACCCCGCCGGGTCCGAAAAAGTGAAATTCGAGAAGACATGCTCAAATGGCAAAACTCTATGAACAAAAAAGATTCAAAATGAGAAAATAAGAATAATGGAAGAAACAGCGTCAAAAACTGAGTCCCGAGCAGAAAGTTATTCCCCAAACAAGTTTGGCGCAAACCGGGGCCAGAAACCCTAAAACTGGAAAACATCGACCAGAAGGGACTTCTAAGAGTTTACGACTCGAAGAAAAGTGAAAATGAATCTAGTACGAGGATCTAGGCTCAAAACAAGATAATTTGCAACAACTTTCATTAATTGCACAATAGCACCCACAAAAAGGGTTAACTGCAAAACTGCCAAGAATGAAAATATCTTCCAAAAGATATTTTCTTAGATACCCCTGAAATAAAATATCTTCAAAAGATATTTACAAAAAACACCCCAAGAAAAGAAATTAATTTCAAAGAATTATACATCCATGCCCCTATGGACACCGGGAGCAACCACAGTACTTTCCTGCAAAAGTAAAGATACATATTTCGTGGAAACCACTCACGATAAAGATACGTGAAGTCAAAAACCAACTCCGAGCACAAGAAGTGAGGTTTTGCCAACAACATGACAAACGGGAAAAAGACGAAATACGGAAAAGGGCGAAATAGGAATAAGGACAAAAAGTGAATAGTGTCGAAAAATGAAAATTGTGAAAATGACTCGGTCCTCAAAAGAAGTTGTCAATTCAAAGGAAAGAGTCTCAGAAACCATTTCCGAGCACTCGTGACGACACTAAGCGACGAGAAACTGAACTCAGAAAAGAAATTTCAACTAAAAAAAAAATTCATTCGTAAAATTCTGAGGAAAAAGAAAAGGAAGGAAATGACCGGGTCATTACAAATTAAACTAAGGTAGAGGCACAATCCATCAAGAAATGAGTATGAACCATCAAAAAAATCATAAGAGTATTCTATTTAAGTACTATGCTTTGACAATCTCTAGATTCATAGCATCAACACAAAAATAACATGCATCAATATCACAAAACGAAGAGATAAACACATGAACGTCTATTCTGGCATACATATATGTATAGAATGACATGATCAATTAGAAGTATTAAACAACACAAATCATTGTAGAAATAAGATTCATATATAAATCAAATGTCAAGACAAGATTACTGATGAGCGCTGAAAAGTGTACTTTTAAATCCCTTAAGCTTAGGTATTCTAGAACCTTTATCAATCTTATTTTTCCGCTTTAGATTGATTTCGTATTATTTCCATTTTTAGGTACTTATCCCCAAATAAGCTAACTCAGTTAAATAAGAGTATAATTAAAGCAATCTTGAGATGAATCAAAGAAATGAGCAAAAGGAAGCAAGAGATGGAAATTCAGCAAATTCGATCGATCTCAGAAAATATTCGATTGATCAAAAGTTCATCGATCTCAGCATTTCAAAATGGATCCAAGCTCCTTTTTCCTATCCAAAGATCCCACAAAGTTCGATCGATCCAACTTTATTCCAATCGATCGAACAGATTCCATCTTATCCAGTTGTACCACCCTACCTACCACATTTGTCTATTTCCCAAAAATATCTTCAAAATATCTTAGATTTGTCTTTATCCAAAAGGCACCACCATAGAGGATCGATCCGCTTAAGTTTGATAGATCTCAGCCAGGTTCGATCGATCTCACCACAAGTTCGATGGATCGAACGTCCCAATGTGCAAGAAAATCTAATTTTCAGCTCATTAAAAGTTTTCTCATATCCAATCATTGGAAGGAATATTGGTGTACGAGCCCAGCTCATTGGGGGTGATATTTAACCTACGTATATAAGGAATATGAGCCATTTTTGACATATACTAGATACATACACTAGAGACACAATTTTCATATTCTTAGTGAGGAAGAAAAGAAGAAAAGAGGTTAGAGACACAAGCTTGGAGTTCTTCCATCAACCAAGAAGAGGAGCAATCTCTACCACGGAATTAGCCCTCGAGGGTTAGAGGACACCATCCATGAGTGGCTACACATCCTCTTGGGGCTAGAGTTAGCCCTAAGCAAGCTTTCTATATCTTGATTTATGTATTTTTGAGGGGATTTGTATTGTGATAGATGTTTTGACATATTTATATGCATAAATCTTGTTTATTCAATTTTTTGTGTGGTTTAATGCTTCCAATTGATCATTTCATTCTATCCATATGTCTATGTATGCTAGAATAGATGTTCATGTATTTGTCTCTATTTCTTATGTTATTGATGCATGTTTATGTATATTAATGCTATAAATCTAGAGATTGTCAAGATATAGTGCTTAATGGAATGCTTTTATGGCTTATTTGATGGTTCATACTCATTTCTTGATGGATTGTGCCTGTCCCTTAGTTTAATTAGTTTAATTTCATGTCATTAGCTTAATTGTAGTGTAGTTATAGTTTAGAAGTGAAATGGGAGGACAATCCATACTTGTTGTTTGATGTTCCATACTTATGAAAGCAAGTAGCATATTTCTCTAACCTTGTGATGTGTTTGGATTATGAGCTTAAAGAAAGAATTAATGGCATAGTTTGATATATTGTGCTATCCATCATGTTACTTAGACAATATATGCTTAATTTGTCATACATGCTTGTTGAAACAACTACACACACACACACTATGTTGCAATACATGTTTTCCCCCTCATTAATCATCCATTAAGAGTGTAGAAAAGCTATGCTTAATGGTGATCTCTACACCCCAAGATCTCTCTCTTTTATTTTCTCCCTATTGCATTTAATTGTTTACTTTAGTTTAAATTGCATCTTAGTGTAATTCAAGCACCAAGCAATCTTTTGATCACTTGACCTACTAACCCTATTCTTAATTCCACAACCTAATACGACCCACTAATCCCTAGGGATGATCCCTACTCGCCCTAACTATATTTTTAGTGAAAGGTAGTAGTGGCAAATTATAAATGTAAAACTTGACCATAGTCTAGCACCACTATTTTTAGGTTCAAGCTTTGGGTTGGGTCCTAACACCACCAAGTTTTTGGTGCCGTTGCCGGGGATTGATTGAAGGCAACGTCATATTTGTGGAATCAATTAGGAATTAGTATCTTTTGATCGTGTCTTTACTTTGTTTTCATTTTTATTATGGTTACTTATTGTGTTGGTTCTTGTTTGACTAGGTGCATTGAGCTAGAAGGTGAGCAAAGGAGCATTTCAAATAAGGAGCTAAGTAAAAGCATGGAAAAAGCTAAAATCTAAACATTTGCAACTAAAATTGAAAATTGAATTGAAGTGCTAAAGGACCCTTTGTGAGCTCTTTCTTAACTCAATCTCTAGTTAAATCGTTGGCCCGCGTGGAGGCAATTTACTATTTTTTGCATATTGTTGATAGCATAGGAGTATATGATCATTGTATATGGAAGAAGTTGGTTGATTGTTGATTTGTTGCGAAGGTGAAGTGTTTGTTCATTACTTGTTGCTTGTTGTGTTTTGTTGTGCATGCATGGTCGTAGATCATTGAAACCTACTCTTATCCCTCTTAATTTTCATCTTGAATCCGTTGTTCGAAACCCTAGGGGAAGAGGAAGTTCTAGTCAATCCATTTCATCAATGAAAGTACGCAATGAGGACCATGTAGAGGACCTTGGTCACAGAGACCAACAAGGCATCCTCCACCCTAATGTGCATCACGATAACATGCAAGTACTATTAGGCATGCCGAGGCCATTCATTCACCCACCACAACAACAAGGCCAAGTTCCATTGGGAATGCCAAGGCTATCTATGCTTCACCACCTCCCATCATTCAAGACAATCAAGGTGCCCATGTTGCACCTCCAATTGCTAATCCTCCCTTGCTTTAAGAGATCACTATATGCCTATTGAATACAATACACCCACATGCATTCAATTGCCACCATTTAGATTGCACCACTATGAGATCAAACCACAAACCATTTAAATTCTTCTTAACTATCATGGACTTCCAAGTGAAGAACCTTACAAGCATTTGGAGGAGTTTCTTGAAGTATGTTCCACCGTGAGATACACGAACATGCCGGAAGAGGTCTTAAGGCTTCAAAATTTTCCATTCACCCTTAAAGACAAGGAAAAATATTGGTTTAACAATCTTAGGCCTTTTTCAATAACTTCTTGGGCAGAAATGCAACAAGAGTTCTTGAAGAAGTACTATCCGGTTTCTAAAACCAATGCCATGAGAACCTCAATTCGAGAGTTTTCACACGGGCATAGGGAAACGTTCCATGAGGCATGGGAAAGATTAAATGAATTGCTTAGGAAGTGTCCACATCATGACATGCCCAAATGGCAATTAGTTCAATATTTCTTTGAGAGCTTATCAGACAATCATAAGGGCATGGTTGATACTTCCATGGGTGGCTCTTACATTAATAGGCATAAGATGACGTGTGGCGTCTTTATGAAAGCATGAGTGAAAATTCTTTGCATCGAACTTTATGTTCTAAGAATGGTAGGAATTCAAGTAGAAGGAAGAGTGTTGGCTTACATTAAGTTGACCATTCCAATGAAATAGTCGCCGAGATGAAACCCTTATCTCAAAGGTTTGATCAATTCTTGATCAACCAAAACTCGGCAAATCAAGTATCTTCCATCCCTAACCATTCCCATCATGCATCCAATGAGACATGTATGACTTAGTCAAGTGTTTTACATTCTACTTCCAATTGTCCTCATGGACATGTTCAAAGTGAGCATCAGGAACAAGTTAATGCAGCTTTTGGTAATCAAGGGAACAATCCTTATGGAAATCATTATAATCCTAGTTGGAGGAATCACCCAAATTTCTCTCGGAAAACCCAAGGGGAAGGCTCAAACCCTCCCCAAGGTGGTTTCCAAGGGAAGTATGTTCCACCTCCGATGCAAAACCAAGGTTCCTAAGGTTTTAGATCATCATTTCAATCACAAGGAAATCAATTTTCTAATTCTCATTTTCCTAATCAACCATCATATTCTTGAGGAAATTCTAGGAGTCCCGCTTTTGAAGAGAAAGTTTTGACCGCTCTAGGCACTTTAAAGGCGAACACTCAATTACTTCATTCTCATTCTCAATCCATTGCTAAGCTAAAAACCCAAGTAGGGCAAATAGCTAGTACTTTAAATGCTAGAGAGAAAGGGAAAATGCCTTTGAATGCCTCACAAAATCAACAATGTGTTGTGGAAACTCATTCCTCATCGGAAGGTCACACAATAGAGCATGTCAATGCGGTGACAACCTTGAGAAGTGGGAAGATTGTGGACAACCAAGTGGGTATGTCCAATGAAGAGAGTGAACTGGTGCAACCACAAGTTGACACCCATCTCATTTCACATCCTACTCCTCCTTCATTGTATATATATTATCTTTCAAATGAGAATATCTTGAAAAGTGCTTTGAAAAGTGATTTTGAAAAGAAAAATTTGCAAAATGATTTCAAATCTTCTTGTTTGAAGAGATTTCAAAGAAAATCCCCGAAAAAGTTTTTGAGCCAAGAGCTCTATTTCCGGTTACTTTAAAAGGATTCATTTCAATTGACAAGTAAAAGGCCAAAACAAATGAAATTATGGATGTGTTTAGGCAAGTGAAAGTCAATCTTCCACTTTTAGATGCAATCAAGCAAATTCCGGCTTATGCCAAGTTTTTGAAAGACTTATGCACCCAAAAGAGGAAGAACAAAACCCAAGCACCTAGGAAAATGGTCTTAACCGAGCAAGTAACCTCAATTTTGCAGCATAACACTCTTCCAAAGTTTTAGGACCCCGGTTCACCTACCACTTCATGCATCATTGGAGATCATATCATTAATCGAGCTCTTCTTAACTTAGGAGCAAGTGTTAATCTTCTTCTATACTCGGTATATGTCAAATTAGGCTTAGGAGACTTGAAACCGACGTCGGTGGTTTTACAACTTGCCCACCAATCCATCAAAAAGCCTAGGGGTATCATTGAGGACGTACTGATTAAGATCGATAAATTTTTCTTCCCCGTTGATTTCATTGTCATTGACACGGAACTTGTCCCGAATCCTAAGAGCCAAATTTCCATTATCCTTGTCCATCCTTTCTTGGCAACCGTGAATGCCAATATTAATTGTAGGACGGGGATAATGAAGATCTCATTTAGCCACATGAAGGTGAAGTTGAATATCTTCAATCCGACTCCTAATTTATTTGACAAACATGAATAAGGGAATGTTATAGATAAATACCATGACCTTAAATATGAAGGAATAGAGTCATTGTGTGAAACCAAAATTCCAAAAAGTTCATCTTCAACCCTGAATTCCAAGAAAGTTGTTTCAAAAGCTTGTTTTGAAATGGCATGGAAGCCCTAGGATCATGTTAACCAAGGACCAAAAATTGCTTTTGAGCCTAATCCAACAATTTCTCTAGGGAACCATTTGTTGGGTGGAGTTTAAAGCACTTATCACCCCATTAAGGAGGGGATGCACTACAAGATGTTGACCCGGGCTAAAAGAGCCCAATGTCTTGCTAGAGACGTTAAATACTAGTACATTTCGTAGGGTGTCACAAACCTATTCCTCCCTCATTTCTATTTTAAATTTCATTTCTTGTAAAGTCTAGATATTTGCTTTAGGTTCATATACATTGCTAGGAACTGTGATTAGGATTGCATGCACTTTCATGTTGAAAATGAGCATTTTGCATAAGTTCGATCGATCTCTAAGGAGGTTCGACCGATCGAACTCTATACCGGCATCCAATCACCTTTCTATCCAATCATTCAAAGAAAACCTGCATATTTCAGCTCTCTGTCCCATCGTTCGAACTTGTTCCTAAATCAATCTTTAGTTCTTCGATCGATCCAACTTCATCTTAGATCGATCTGCAGTCCCAACACTTAGAAAATTTTTGAACCTCCATCCAACCTACATCAAAAGGCTCTTTGTCCCACCGATCGAACATGTCTGCAGGTTTTTGCATGTTTGATTGATCAGAGTTATTTTGAGATCGATCTTGGAGAGATCGATCTCTGTTCTTTGATCTACTGTTTTAAGTTTGATTTTTGTTTTGAATTGTTCAAAAAAAAAATATATATATATATATATATATATAATAAATATATATATATATATATATATATATTATATAATTTTATGTTTTATATTCCAAAAATATTTTATTTTATTTTAATTTTAATTTTAATTTTATTTTATTTAGTTTTATTTTTCAAAAATCCAAAAAATATTTTTCATTTTTAAATATTTTTTATTTTCAAAAAAAAAAAAAAAAAAAAAAAGCTTCAAAACAATTTTGCCTTTTAGTGAGGAGAGATCGATCACAGTTCGATCGATCGAACTGGTAACGGAATGTTTTTAAAAATCAAACCTATGGTTGTTAGATAGATACCACAGATCGATCTAACACCTTCACCTTCGTCCCTCGCCGCTACAACTCACTTCTCCACCTCCGGCGAACCCTCCGGCGAGTCCACCTCATCTCGAATCTCTCTCCCCCATCTCGGATCTCAGATCTCATCTCCCTTTCATCTCATCTCTCAGTTTGAGGTAAGATTTGAAACCCCTCTTTTGATTTCAAGCTTATTCTTCATGAATCCAAGCTTTATATGTTAGATCTATGATGTTATGATGATGTTCTTACCATTAATGAAGTTTTGAAGCTATGTATATATGTGTATATATATGTATATATAGGTTTTATATTTTTTGATTTTAATTCTTAATTTTGGGGGTCACGGGCCAAGGAAAGTGACCAAATATGTTGATTTGTTGTGTAGAGGGGCCCACAAGCTTGTTTGTGAGGCCCCTGTGCCATCCACGTCACAGATCTGTGACTTTTCGAATTTCACCTCACAGTTCGATCGATCAAACTTTTTCTCAGATCGATCTGTAACAGATCGATCTCACTTATCACTATCGATCGAACTTACATCGATCTCACATTTTTGTGATCGAACGAACTTCACATATTTGCATCACACATTTCACACACCATCTCTTGTGTTTCATTCTATCTCATACATGCCCAATGCCTGTGTTTTCCACATTGGATGCATTCCATACTTATACTGTCTAGCATGCTTCACATCATGTCACTCATTCCTTGTCACTTGCATAGATTCATGTTCCTTATTTGTTTTGTCTATCTCATTTGATATACATAATTCTACCAACTGTGTTTTAATTGTTTATACCGGCACTGACTTCTTTTTTGCAAGTTTTCCTTTTATTTTGCAGGCCATGGCTAGAGTCAAGACTGTTGCTCGTGGATATTATCACAGCAGGGCCCGGCGGAGATTGGAGGACGAGGCAGGTCCATCTCACGTCCAAGACCCCATTTCTAAGCCCGAGCCAATAGAGCCTACTCCACCTCAGTCTCCATCCGCTGACAGTAGACTACAGTCTTCGGATGAGGCATCTTCTTCCAAGGCTGGTGCTGAGGCTAAGCACATACCATCTCTATCACCACCACCAGCTCAGCCAGCCCAGGACTTAGATCGGCCATTGCCGAGATACTCATGCCTTTGAGTGACACACGAGTCGGTCTTCAACATAAACTACTTCTCCCGGTTTGTTCTTACCAGAGCAGCATATGACGATATAGACCGGAGGGGCATCTCAACCATACTAGCCCTTGTTACATACCCAGTGTACCTGAGGTTGGTTCGGATGTTCTTCCAGAACCTCCGACCTGGCCCGAGTAACCTAGCAGAGCTGAGGACTACTATTGATGGCTACCCTATCAGTATCACGGTGGACACTCTTTCCAGATCTTCCTGTTGTCCGCACGTCTGCCCTCCCGATCTCCAGGATACCTAACCTACTCTATGAAGGCCCTTCTATGCAGACATAGCTGTTGCACTCACAGGTCACTATGCAGGTGGCGAGACTTTCGCCACTCGGACTTATCTGCCAAACGACTTTGGTTCTTTGATTCAGTGCTATACCGAAATGTTTTTATGGCCGGCCATAAGATACAGAGGCGCAACGACTACCTGACAGCTCTGTACACCTTCTATACAGGGCACTGGCTGTCCATTCCTATGCTCATCTAAAGCGTTATGATTAAGCTATATGTTAACCATATTAGCAAGGCCAAGCCCAAATGAGCTAAGTATCTCCCATTCGGCCATCTCATCACACAAATTCTGAGAGACCAACGCTATCCCTTCTAGCCACGGGAACGCACTGAGTCTGGGGCCTGCTCATTCAAGAAGAAGGATTACGATAAGAGCTACCAGGCTCTTATCAAGAGTCTACAGGATGACGCTGTAGAGGCAGCTGAGGAGCTAGAGAGAGAAGAGTTAGAGCAGGCAGTGACAGCAGCAGAGCAAGTGGCGGACGATGTACCAGTCGATCCACCTGCCATGCATATGGATATTGACTTAGAGCAGCCCATAGAGGACCCAGAGCATCATTCTCTGGTTGGGTCGCCCGTTCATGATGAGGAGCAGGCTCAGGATCATCATTCTCCAGCTCCAGCAGCACCTGAGGCTCCAGTTCAAATACCCAGTTTTAGAGAGCGTCTTCAGGCTCTGGAGGATGGCATGGTTTCCATCCGCACAGATGTCATAGCTGCATTACATGATCTATCTAGAGACATCCGCAGAGCACGCCCTGCTCGTCCTACCTCCTCTTCATGATTTCCATATCTTCTTCTCCTATTATATATTTGTGATATCTGTCATATTTTTTATACTGTTATATATTTGCGGCCAGTCTGTTGGCCTAAAAATTGGATGTAATGTATTATTCTTTATTTCTCATTTTTGCATACTTTGTTTATAGATGTCATATATACGTATTGATATATTTGTCTGTGATTGACTCCATCAGATGCATCCCAGTGACTTCCGTGAGAGAGAGTACTACCCAAAAATTTCAGGACTACCCTTTTTCCTCTCTCCTTACTTCAATTTCTTATCCCATTTACACTTGCATGTCCACTGTGCTCATTTTATTATCCCCTTTGTTGTCTAATGAACTTTTATCCAGTGCCATCTTTTCAGGACCACTGTTAATCCCAAGTTTGGGGAGGGGGGGGCTATGCCACCTACTTTGGATACTTGTGTCCCGGCCATTCTTTGCTTAGCTACACTAGTATACTCTTTCCTTTGTTCTCTTTGCACATTGAGGACATTGTGTCATTTAAGTTTGGGGGGGTAATGGTGTTAATTATAGTATTTGCTTTCAATTCAAAATTTTGAGCATGACTTGTGTATTTGAGGAATTTTCTATGATTGGTCCATAACTAGCTATGATTTTGATCTTTTGAGGACTATATTGCTTAAAATTTAAAAATTGCTTGACTTAAGAGTCCAATACTCCTTGTATGCCTTGTGGATGCCATTTAGGAGTAAATTTTTCGAAAAATTGATATCTTGCTTGCACTTGTGGTCCACATCATTCTCATTTTGTGATTATTTTGAGATTCACTTTAGTATTCTACACTAGCACAGGCGCACACTAGCATTCATTTATGGGGTACATGCTTTGTTGATTATTGAATTGGCTATATCCCAATTGGGCTAGTAGTGCATTGAAAGCTTTCATTCTTGATAAAAGTGGATAACAACCCCTTTTTCATTTATTAACTCTAGGTTAATAAATGAACTTGAAAAAAAAAAAAAAAAAAAAAAAGTTGCAAAAGCAATAAAAAAGTGAGGACTTCTCCCAAAAAGGTGAGAAGTGGGAAATGATTAGATGGAGGTTGTTTTGATTTGTAGCCTAGTTGATTTGAGCTTGTAAGTCTTTAGGGGCGTTTCAACACCTAGTGCCCTAAAGCCATCTGGTTTGGGAGTCATTGACCTAACGCTTGACCTCATGAATCGCTAGAAAGCTTAATAGATCAACACATTGCACCATGCTTCCATCTTTGATCCTGTTAAAAAAAAAAAAAAAAAAAAAAAAAAAAAAAAAAAATCGAATGAAAAGAATAAGCACACCTAGAACAATAAAGCTTTAATAAGAGGTCAACTTTTTGTTTTGATGATCGGTACTAGATTTGTGTGCTAGTTTGAGGCTAAGGATGTGATCATTTCTTTAGTTGACTAAGACAGCAACATACTTGATGCCGGTCCACTCAAAAAGGATTCTAGAGTTGTTTTGATTTGCATGATCATTTTTTTGATGTGTGAAGGACCATACTTGCTTACTTGATGTTGAAATTTTGGCAGACTGCTTGGAAATGTTTGAAAAATTGCGTACTTGAGATAGCTTTATCCCAATGCTTGTTTGCAATATTGGTATCTCTTTTGAAAGAATGAGCTTAATGTTTATGGGTATCATTTCTGGAAACCCTCACGAGACTTTACTCGTCCACTAGGGGTAACCTAGGGGTTTAAAAGGCTTCTCGCATATGCTAAATGTAATCGTGTTCCCTACAAAAGTGGCGTTATCCATTTATTGCTTTCTAATTCATAGTTGTATAGTTGTTCATTTCATTCCTTTACTTTCTAGTTCATTGCTACGGACTAGCAATATTTAAGTTTGGGGGTGTGATGAGCGCTAAAAAGTGCGCTTTTAAACCCCTTACGCTTAGGTATTCTAGAACCTTTATTTATCTTATTTTCCCGCTTTAGATTGATTTTGTATTATTTTCATTTTCAGGTACTTATCCCCAAAATAAGCTAACTCAGCTAAATAAGAGCATAATTGAAGCAATCTTTAGATGAATCAAAGAAAGGAGCAAAAGGAAGCAAGAGGTGAAATTTAGCAAGTTTGATCGATCTCAGAAAATATTCGATCGATCGAAAGTTTATCGATCTCAGCATTTCAAGATGGATCCAAGCTCTTTTGCCCTTATCCAAAGATCCCACAAAGTTCGATCGATCCAACTTTATTCCAATCAATTGATTGATCGATTGAACTTCCCAAAGTGTAACAAAATCCAATTTCCAGCTCATTAAAAGTTGTCTCATGTCTAATCATTGGAAGGAATTTTAGTGTACGAGTCCAGCTCATTAGGGGTGATAGTTAACCTACCTATATAAAGAATATGAGCCATTCTTGACATATACTAGATATATACACTAGAGACACAATTTCCATATTCTTAGTGAGGAAGAAAAGAAGAAAGGAGGGTAGAGACACAAGCTTAGAGTTCTTCCATCAACCAAGAAGAGGAGCAATCTCTACCATGGAGTTAACCCTTGAGGGTAGGAGGACACCATCCGTGAGTGGCTACACATCCTCTTGGGGCTAAAGTTAGCCCTAAGCATGTTTTCTACATCTTGATTTATGTATTTTTGAGGGGATTTGTATTGTGGTAGATGTTTTGAAATATTTATATACATAGATCTTGTTTATTCAATGATTTGTGTGGTTTAATGCTTCCAATTGATCATTTCATTCTATCCATATGTCTATGTATGCTAGAATAGATGTTCATGTGTTTGTCTCTATTTCTTATGTTATTGATGCATGTCTATGTGTATTAATGTTATAGATCTAGAGATTGTCAAGCCATAGTGCTTAATGTAATGCTCTTATGGCTTATTTGATGGTTCATACTCATTTCTTGATGGATTGTGCCTCTCCCTTAGTTTAATTAGTTTAATTTCATGTCATTAGCTTATTGTAGTGTAGTTGTAGTTTAGAAGTTAAATGGGAGGACAATCCATGCTTATTGTTTGATGTTCCATACTTATGAAAGCAAGTAGCATATTTCTCTAACCTTGTGATGTGTTTGGATTATGAGCTTAAAGAAAGGATTAATGACTTAGTTTGATATATTGTGCAATCCACTATGTTGCTTGGACAATATATGCTTAATTTGTCATCCATGCTTGTTGAAACAACCATACACACACAATATGTTGTAATACATGTTTTCCCCCTCATTAATCATCCATTAAGAGTGTAGAAAAGCTATGCTTAGTGGTGATCTCTAAACCCCAAGATCTTTCTCCCTTATTTTCTCCCTATTGCATTTAATTGTTTACTTTAATTTAAATTGCATCTTAGTGTAATTCAACCACCAACCAATCTTTTGATCACTCGACCTACTAACCCTAATCTCGATTCCACAGCCTAATACGACCCACCAATCCCTTGGGACGATCCCTACTCGCCCTAACTATATTTTTAGTGAAAGGTAGTAGTGGCAAATTATAAATGTAAAACTTGACCATAGTCTAACACTACTATCTTTAGGTTCAAGCTTTGGGTTGGGTCCCAACACCACCAATTACAACACAAATCCCCTCAAAATACAAAACTTCAAGATCTAGAAGGCATGCTTTGGGCTAACTCTAGCCCCAAGAAAATGTTTAGCCACTCATTGATGTAGTCATCCAACCCTCAAGGGCCATCTCCATGGTAAGAAGTATCTTCTCCTTGATAGAAACCCTAGATGAATGGAAAAACTCCCAAATAGTGTAAGTCTCTCTAATCTCTAGCCTCCTCTCCAAGATTGTATATGATATCTATCATGACATGTGTAAAATGACTCAAAATCCTTATATAGGTAGCTCAAGTGTCACACCCAATGGTCAGGTCTCGTGCACTAGGGCCCCTTCAATGATTGCACCATGAGTCATCTTTTAATGAGCTGGACTCTGTTTTATTTCAGACTTGAGGAGGTTCAATCAATCAAATTCAGATGAGATCGATGGAACTCTGGCCAGATCAATCGAAGTAAGGCCAGATTAATCAATCCTTGGCGGCGCCTTTTTGGAATGAGACAAATATGAGATATTTTTAGGATATTTTGGGAAAAAGATAAAAATGGTAGGTGGGGATAAGATCAAGGAAGTTCGATCGATCTGAAGAAAGTTGGATCGATCGAAGAAGGAAATTCTTAAGGATAAGGATAAGGGGTTTGATCCGTCTGGGCAAGGCTAAATTGATCACTGTGATATCAATCGAAATTATATCTAATCGATCGAAGCTTGTTATTTTCCACCACTTTGCTCCATTCTTCTATTTAGCTTGAGATTGCTTCTTTTATGCTCTAATTTGGCATAATTGACTTATTTTGGGGATAAGCACTTAAAAAGGGCAATAACATGAAATTAGTCTAAAACGGAAAAATAAGATAAATAAAGGTCCTAGAATACTCAAGCTTAAGGGGTTTAAATGCGCACTTTTCAGTGCTCATCACAAAACTTTTTCCATCAACCCAAACTTCTCCCGCAGTGTAATCCAGCCACAGAGTAGCCGATCTGACTTTATCCATGCAACATATTCTGGATTGATTGTAGTACCGCTCCTACTGGAGTCTTCGTCAGTACTAGTTGATGTCAAGTATTGGCATAGAAATACTTCCATCAATAAAACCAAGCATGTCTTGAGACTCAATTAGTCCCATTATTTGGATTTTCCATATGAGAAAATTTATTTAAGTAAACTTAATCGAGACAAAGTTGGCCACAATGAGAGAGGATGGGTGGATGGGTAAGGGTAGTTTATGGTTAAACGTGACGTGACATGTTGAAGACTTGTGGGTTGAAATATTGAGAAGAAGCAAAAAATGATTCAAAACTTTAACAAGGAAGAAAAAAAAAAAAAATATATCACAGAAGCTCCAAGTTAAAGCTTTGATACCATGAAAGAAACGTAGTTTTGGTGTGATAAAATAGTAAGAAGGTGATCTGAAATTCTCCAACCATACATTTTTTGGTTGACAGAATAGTTTTTTTACAATAATTGGAAAAGAAACCAACTCCTACAATTTAGTATCTTGGTTTCCTATAATCAAGTAAAACAAAGTAGTTACAACAGATTACAACTTTCTCATTGAGATAAGCTTTATCACTCATTAACTCTAACATTATCAACTCCCTTTTGGCACATCAGTCTTCATTGCGTTATCATAAAGTAGCTTTAGGTTTTTCACACTAGCTATATATCAAATCTACTAGTCTTGGAGTCCCATTGGTAAATTTGAAAAGTCTTGACATTGGTGGTGGTTATGGCCTTGGGCTTATCCTATTCGAGCAGCCGTGACGGTGGCAATGATGGTAAAGAATAAAGATTTGGAGCTGAAATCAAATTTGGGTCTGTTTCTCTACCTTCAAAATCATGCAATTCTTCAATAGATGAAGCAATTCTTTCCTTCGAAAGAGAAATAGTGATGGTGATGGTGGTGGTGGTGGAGGAAGAAGGTGGTTTGGGCAGAAGTGGATTGACGAACAAAAAAATATAAAGAAAAAATAAAGTGGAGAGGGAGAAAGGAGTAGTGGTTACAGTTATGGCTGTGGCGATCATGGTGTTAGTGTTATTGGTTGTGGCTATGGGGTGGTGGTGGAGATGATGACTGTGGTAGAGAAAGAGAGAATGGAAGAGGGACAGAAGTGGATTACAGTAACTTTGTGAGTGGTAAATGTAACTTTGTGAGTCATAACTTTGTGCTGGTTGTGTGGATACAACCAACACAACGTGGCTTCTTCACTTTTAGCTTTAGGATGTCTATAAATAGCGTACTTAGAGAGACATTTGAAACCCCTTCACAGCATCAAACAACTTCATATAATGTAATTTCCTTAAATTGTCATTTCATTTTCAATGTCATTTTAATTCTTGGGTTAATTACAATAACACCTCCTGAGGTTTGTTGTATTGACAGCCATATATAAGTTAGCCTATTTTTGAACATTGACACCTCCTGTCAGATCTGGCATCCAAACAAAACCTAAAAACATGTAAAAAGTTTAATTTACCCTTCATTATTTTATAAAATTTTAATAAAAAATATCAGAACACTTGAATGACCAAGTTGCCTTTGTGTTATTCACTCTCGTCTCTCTCCATAGGCAAATCTTATTTCTCTCTCTTCTCACCAGTCAGATTATCTCTCTACCTAACCCTTGATCATGACAAACCCTCTACAAATTCATTGATGACGACAACCACCACTACCACCGATTGGCGGCGACAATCAAATCAGCAACGATGATCTTGGCATCTAGGTTGAGGAGTACCTTTTTCTCACACTATGCTCACCTCTGCTCCTCTGTGTGTGTCCGTATATACTATTGTAATTAGCATCGGTTTGTGGTTCTATAAGCAATGGTGGTCTCTGTAATTGCTACGCTTTTAATCTTTGATGAGCGAGATACTTTTCGGAGATCTATCTATGTCCTCACAGATTCATTTGCCTTCTCTTGTTTGTTCTACCATGAGGCCCCTTCAAAAGGGGATTCCGCATCCACAGAGATCGATGCCTCTTTTATCCCATAGAACCTGATTGTTGTTAATTATTTTTATCAATGAAGTGAGAAGTAAGTTCACCCCTTTTCTTTTCTCTGTTGATCATGTAAACGCGGTCATTTAGCTTCCTCTTCAGGAAATTAAAGATTTTAGAGCCAGTGGTCCTTGGTTGGTGACTGATTCTTTGCTTAGTAGCTCATATGTGTGTGTGTGTGTGTGTGTTTGTGTATGCAATTGAATTGAAAAAAGAGAGTTTCAATTCGTACTATATGTGTGTGTGTGTGTATATATATATGTAAATGCAATTCAAATTTTTTTTTTTTCCAAAAACTAACTAAGCGGACTCGTAAGTTGATTACAATTGGACTATATGAGTTTATAACACTGTAAGCGTAAGAGAATTGATAGGCAAAGAAGAAAGTACTGATTTTCAAACCACCCCTTCCCTTTTTCTTTGACCATTATGAATGGAAATTTCACAAAAGCTGATTGGACACATTCCATCAAGAATTGGGAAAAAAATAGAGCTTCAATATTTATTGTGTGTGGTTACATGTGCATGTGTGTGTGTGTGTGTGTAATTAAAATGAAAAAATAAATAACCCTAATCGACATTGCAGAGGATGCTCGTGGCACACGCATGGAGGAAGATGACGTCATTATCGAGGCAGAGGTAGTTCCTGACCGCCCTTTACGTTGTAGGGGCTCTCATAGCTCAAATCAGTAGTGATTGTAATCCTGTTGACATTTATGGGGCGAGTGGGAGGACTAGGATCACTGCCGGTGGAGACAACTTTTTCAGTGATGCCATGATTGTTTCAACAATTTTTTAAATGATGCCAAGGTTGTTCCAACGATTTTTTTCCTCCTGCTGTATATATATACTTATTTATTTATCTTCTTGTTTCAAAGGTCTGGAGATGGCTTTCACGCTGCCACTAATATTCTTCTTCAATAGTTGGTGGGTTTGGTAAAGAGGTTAGTTTTGTCCATTAAAAAGATTTTAAAAAGGTTAAAATAGTAATTTCATGATTGAAATAAGTCAATTTACAAGTCAAAGGGCAACAGAGTCAATTTACCTTGTGTCAGAGGGATTAGGGTGTCTTTGTTAACTTTATCAAACTTGAGGGGGTGT
This sequence comes from Cornus florida, assembly GCF_030987335.1. Lineage (NCBI taxonomy): Eukaryota > Viridiplantae > Streptophyta > Magnoliopsida > Cornales > Cornaceae > Cornus > Cornus florida. The sequence goes on from NW_026775577.1 coordinate 74,126,343, forward strand.
CATTGTTCGAAAATGGGCTAACTTGTATATGGTTGTCAATACAACAAACCTTAAGGGGTGTCATTGTAATTAACCCTTAATTCTTTGTATTTCAATTCCAAAAATTTCAATACAAGTCCGGTTCTTTTAATTTCTTTATCTTTCAGTGCTTACATTTTAACATTGCATTTTAATTCTTTTACATTCCTCGCACTTACTTTTACATTGCAATCTTAGACATTAAAAGTCTTTTCATAAAAGACATAAAGAACCCGGTGAGGAGTTTCTTATTCATTCTCTTCCAAAATCACCTGATCAAACAAAAAGGATAATTTTTGTTCGATCTCTCTTGAGTCTTCTGAGAGTGAGACGTCCGCGCACTTCCAGAACCACATTTGTGAGCGAACAGTTTCATGATCCCACTTATTTCTCTTGTTATGGACTTTTTTGACCCTTTTGCCTATGAAATGTTTTTTTTTATTATTTCAGGCATTAGAAGAACAAACTTGACAAGCCAAGGAGAATTTATTACATAAATCGGAATTTTAGGGAACTAAGTGAGATTATGAAACAAAGAGGGGATGTATTTGAGATATTGACAAACCTAAGGGAAGTAAGTAAAATTTACCCGTAAAATTTTCTCTTGTGGACTACAATGTTCGAGTTTCACCAGCACCACACTGCTGGGAAGATTATCCACACATTTCCTAGTGCAATCAATATTATACCAAAAAAGGATAAGGTCCCTAGTCCCATACACCCGAATAGATATTGGGTGAGCCGAGCATGCAATCTCAACCAATGAATTTGCACAATTCAATCAAACAGGTCTAAAAAAAAATGTTCTCAACAAATTTAAATGTTCATTGGATAGATATACCCACCTCACCTAATATCTTCTCCTACGCACCCACTCATATTATATATATATATATATATATATATATATATATATATATTTTATACAGAGATTATGATTTGAATGAGGACTAGGATGTAAGACGCTGGGAATTGTGATAGCTTATCCACTTTACCAACAACACATGCTCAAAAATTAAATATAGGGCAGTAAGAATCTAGCTAAGACAAACATTTCTGGTTTTGTATGATATTTTAGCGTTAAGCATCTATTTTCGCTAAATTGATACTTCATCCAACTTCAAAATCCACTTTACACCACCATTCTCTGGACTTGTCAATGCCCATTGGACATACATTTTTAGTGAAATGTGGATGGAGGGTTATTGATGCTGTTAGAGTAATAGAGAAGAAGATTAAACCATTGCAACATTAAAAACAAAATGCATAATCAAACTTATAGTTGTTGCAAATTCAACTCAGAACTGGTAACCACCAAAATAGTTAAGACGTTTTAACTATTTTAAAAAATTCTGCCATAATTAAAAATAGGTATTGGAATCACATAGCCCTCTAGAATCATGATCTTATCTATCACCCAACCTGTCCTTAATAGAGAATATTCCAAGTTTGTCTTCCTTCATAACTTGTTGCCAACATGAGCCCCTCATTCATACTCCTATACCCATCACACAATACCAACTACTGTTTGTTTTGGTGCAAATTGGCCCCTAATCATCCATTTTGACCAACGTTTTTTTTTATGAAAATCTCAAAACTACCGTTTTCGCCATTGGCCACCAAAGAACTACCCTTCGCCGATCCCCAACAACTAATCACTCACCCAACAGCCACCACCACCTCTTCGGCTTCACTTTCGGCAATGGTTCTTGCTCCAACATCGGTCATCGCTTCTTTAGCCTAAAAAATGTCATTCGATTACAACAACTTCCTCTACCAATGGTTTTTCGCCATCACTGGCTCCATTGCCGAACAAACCCAGTTTTTCGCCTATTTCATCTACTCATCTTTCTTAATCGAGTTCATTTACCCAGTCGTGTCACATTGGTTCTGGTCCGGCAATGGGTGGGCCGGAGCTGCGAGGACCTCTGATGTTCTATTATTCAGATCTGGATTCATTGATTTCTCCGGATCCAGGGTTGTCCACATGGTAGGTGGTATTGCGGGTTTGTGGACGTAAAAGCTCAAAGCTTTTGTTGTGAGATTTATATGTACCACTCGCAAGTGCACGAATCTTTGTAGATAGGACTTACTTGTTAGGGTGCCATACCCAAGGGACTTGTGTAAATTAAGTTTGTCAACAGATTTCTTAAATTTCAAATTAACTTGAAAGTAGGATAATCGAATTGTGATGATTAATTAACTAAGTAGAAAAATAAAATAAACTAAAGAACAATGATTAAATAGGATGTAGAAAATAAAGAGAGAGAACTAGGAGTATGATTTCACCACTAACGTTGCACCACCAGTCAATTGCATCAATTTATTAGAGATATCTGATATAACATGCACAGGGAATTAATCATGGCTACAACGCATATTAATTCAGCTAGAAAATAATATAATTTAAAGCTAAGCATAGACTATCTTCGATTGGTTAAAACCATCTACGTATCTACTTTACTCTAGGGTGTAGCATGGTTTATCTTTTCTAGACATAATCCATCAAATCTCTAACATTATATTCAGAGAAATACAATTGTGTAATCATCTCATTCACAACTGTAAGAAGCGAATGAGTTGTGCTCAATTACAAGATTAAAATATCTAAGACAGGATAGAAAAATATTTGTAATTGAATTAAAACTCTAAAACCGATTCTTATTGAAAAGTCAATTAAAAATCCTATAGATTACACAATCATGCAGATAAAAATTGTTCTCCAATAATTAAATACAATCAAACCAGTGTGCTAAGATAAAGCTACATCATAACACTAGCAAAGCGTTTAGCCAAGCATGACTGGAGTTGAATTCTTCATGGTTGAGGAAGACATCTTCACCACTATGGATCGATCTCTTCTTTCTTCTGAATGCTTCTTTTTGACCTCAACCTCAAGCTCCTCTGTATCATCATCCAATGCTATGGCGGACTCCCTTTAAATAATAAAAGATCAGCCCTGAAGTTCCCTTTTTCATCTTGAAGACATACATAGAAATTCTGTTAAATAAGGACTCCAAAATTCGTACAGACTTCCAACTCAATTTTGACAAGGTAAACAACTGTTTTATGGAATTCTCGTGAAATATAAAATTGTAGCCCTTCGAATTTTCTTTCAACTAACGAGAAATTTAGTCATTTTGACACTCGAGGAAATAGATATAACTAGATTACCAAAACGGATTCAAGTTACCAACTTTGGCGAAAGTTTCCTTTTTGGAGAAGGATTTTTCCTTTTCTTCCATTCTCATCAACTTGTGGCTTCTTTTGGACTATTTTCTAAGTATAATTAGACTTGGATTTTCAACATCACTCGATCCCATGGAATGTCATCTGTTAAAGCTCAGAATTACTGGTCTTGACTGATTTTACAATTAAAGCCCTGAAATAAATAAAAACAATAAAATAATGTAAAATCACAAATAAACTATTATTAAAAGAATAAAACAAGCAAGTAAAGGGGCTAAAATGTATAACATTCAGCGCCTAACACACCCCCAAACTTACATATTGCTAGTCCCAGAGTAATAAAACTAAAGAAAACATAAATGCCGCTTTCATGGGAATCACGATTGCATTTAGCGCATACAACAAGCCTTTTAAACCCCTAGGTTACCCCTAGTGGACGAGTGAAGTCTCGTGAAGGTTTCCAGAGATAACACCCACAAACATACAACACAATTCAATCCTCTGGCAATCAACTTATTCTTATATCATCACAATAATCAAGGGGAAGACTACACAAAAGTACTTTAAAAATTATCATCTGACTATACTCCTTAGTCCCAATTTTCATACTTCATCCCAATGTTTCCCACACACTTATATAACAAAAACAATAGTAAAATCAATCCCCAATGTTGTGAAATTTATGAACTAGCAAATCATCTATGTAGTAATGTGTTTTCAATTGAACCCAACTTCTATAACTTTAATTCCTTAGATCCCTTCTCAAATTATTTTCTATGGCAAAATATTATTTATTTCTTTTTTTCGTTCTTTGTTTTTTTTCTTATCCTTACCTCCACTTCTTTATGCGAACACTTTATGCATATGAGACATGAACCCCGATTACTCCATGAAAGGGTTACGAATTTTTTTTTTTTTTTTAATATCTATGCCATAGTAATAACCTTCAATGTTTACCAATTCATATCCATCCATAGTTATCAGAATTCAACCAAAAATACAAATACCCATAGATAAAATTCTAGTGTGCATGTGAAATCCATCAGGGACCGACAATTACTAAAATTCCTATCATACTAGATAATGAAACCCACATAAAATAAAGTACGAAAATTAGGGATTCAAGACGATCTCAGAAAAGAATTTTAAAAAGTACTTAAGTGTCTTAATCCTCACAACTATTCTCAAATACTTGAATTAAAGTCAATATACTAAAGAAAAATAATTGATTTTTTTTAAAAAAAAATTTAACAACTAGAGTAGACTCTATGCCCCCAAACTTGAATTGGACAATGTCCTCACTGGGCAAAAATCAAAAGCAAGAAGAAAAAATAATAATAAAAAAAAATAGTAATAAAAACAAAGAACAAAGCACCTGGTAGGATATCGAGAATTGAGGCGGTGGAGCATCGGGATTAAGCCCCTTATGAATCATAAGCGCGCGCATCATGGCAATCATAGACCTTTGATCCTGACGAATGTCTTGAAATTCAGCTCAGAGTTGGGGCAACTCACCCACCAAGTAATCAAAGAGGTGCTTATCAATGGTATTAACGGCAGCCTCTTCTATTGGTAAGAATTATTCTAATGGGGTAGGAAAGGTGGTGATTATATAGTGATTGTGTGGAATGATAATGGATAGGGAGTAAGCTCATTGTGGTGGGTTATTTAGAGATGGATGGAGGAAAAGAGTAGAAGCGGAGAGAAAATGTATTAAATTTGGTAATATGAAATGATGGAATTGTGAAAGGAATGATGGAATTGTGTGATGGATGGAATGTAATAATAAATTGTGGGATGGGTGATGATAGGCAATGGGTTAGGGAAGAAAATTAAGTGGTGGTATGATGGGCAGTGTGGGGGGTTGTGTTAGTGTAGGAATAGGAGAGAGATAACTACAGACTGCCACGATGCCCAACTTCTTTTCTTTTCTTATCTTTCTTTTATTTTGCTGTTACTTTTTTTTTTTCATTACAGACTTTAGAACCGTCTTGTTCGCCAGGGCCTGCTAGTGTCTCCCTGTGCGTTGCCGAAAAAAAAATATGACCAGGCAATGGTCGCCGTCTTGCTGGGCGAAAGATCTCTCAGAGCTGAAGAAATTAACTCGCCAAAAAAAATTCGCTGAAGCTGCTACCGCGTCGCCTTGGGCGACTGTCACCGTCAAGTTGGGCAATCATTGCCCGGTGCTGCTATTGTGACTCAAGTTCTCAGATTTGAGGAAAGTTCTGCTCTGACCATCATGATTGCCGTTGGGCCAACAGGATAAGGGGCAAAGCCTAACCGAAGGAAGTTTATGGCGCTGGAGACACGCGATAGTACCCATTTTGGGAACGTCCAGTGCCAAAGACGAACGAAGTAACTCTCCTCTATCATAATTTTATATTACACCAAGGTGCTTGATTCTCTGACTGACTCAGTTCTTCCTCCTTTCCCTGCCTCCTGCCGCTCAAAAGATATGGACAATCTGTCTGCTGCAGATCCTCACGTAAGGTAAGGAGTCCATCTGACGAAGTTGTAATTGATGGGTAAAGGCTGAATATCCACGTAATTTTTGACTTTTCTATGTTGGAAATAATCACCGGGCGACGGTCGCTGCCATTCCGGGCGATGGTCGCCCGGTGCTATTACGTGGTTCTCGCCAAAAAACATTTCGGGCGATGGTCGCCGTGAAGCCGTGCGAATAATCGCTCGACGCTGAAGCTACTATTCCTTCTGTCAGACAAAAACTCACCCGGGCGATGGTTGACCATGGGTCGGGCGATCATTCTCCCGACCTGCTGCTAGGCCGGATTTTTTTTTTTTTTTTTTTTTTTAAATGCAAACTTCAAACGGACATAACTTTTGTCATTGGAGGTTCGTTTTGGTCAAAAAAAAATTTTGATTTTGGGTATTTTTTCGAGATCTACGCGATACAAATAGCCATAGACGATTTGGTCGATGGTTGGACCCAAAAAATGCGCTGTTCTACTCAAATTAACCTTTTTTTTCTTTGTATGCCATGAATTTTTTTTTTTTTTTTTCCTCCAAACAAGAACGGCGCAGTCATCATTGCACAACTTGTATCCTACACAAATAACTAAAAATCCTACAAAACAAATTAAATTCTCCTAATCTACTAAAATAAAAGATAAAATTAAAGAGAGAGAAAATAAAAAAAATACATAAAGGAAAAATTCTATCTACAATTCCTACATTTAAGGTCGGTAGGCGACGTGATACCTGGATGATTAGGTGGAGTAAATGGGATCCGTCAAATTGACGAATTCAACTCCTTCCGTAGACACGAAATCCTCAATGTACCAATCCTTCCGATCCGGCCGAACGGTTTTCTTTCTTGACACCTTCCAATTCATAATATCAGCATACCATGGTGGAGTCTCTTTCTGAAGTTAAAATAGCTGCTTATCTGGGAATGAATTATGCAATGGAAGAGTATTTTCTGGCCCAAGATATGTATACTTCAAATAAGAAGGTAACGACTTCAGCTCTAGCTCTGGTGGAGACTTCAAAGATGGCATAGGTGGTTCACTTGACAATGGCAGAAGTGACTCAGTAGGAATTTTTAATGGTGGAATGTTATGTATATTGGCCTCATCAAGAATGACATTCACCTTTTCAATGCTTTTGTCGACATCAAAAGACTCGGTATCAAAGTAAGATAGGTATACTTCCAGTGGATCTTTTGTCAAGGCAAATGGGGCCATCTCTTCAACATATTCATCAATGGTATCGACAAGAAAATAAACCTTATCATCTGAAGGGCATTGACTGGCATTGAAAATATTTAAGCACACCTTCGTATTGCCAAAAGATAAGTCCATGATGCCATTCCTACAATTTATGCTTGCATTTGCTGTCGTAAGGAATGGACGACCAAGGATCACTGGAATGTGCCTCCTTGACTCTGGAACTGGCTCAGTATCTAGCATAATAAAGTCCATTGGGAAGTAGAATTTATCTACTTTGATGATCACATCTTCGATGCCACCACGGGGTTGCTTGGTTAACCTATCTGCCAATTGGAGAATAATTGAGGTAGGTTTCAATTCTCCTAATCCGAGTTGTAAGTAAACTGAATAAGGAAGAAGGTTTACACTTGCACCTAAATCTAGAAAAGCTCGCTTTACTTGATGATTCCCTATTGTGCATGAAATTGTTGAAGCGCCTGGATCTTTAAATTTTGGAGCAGTGCAGTGTTGGATTATGGAACTGACTTGCTCAATTAGTAGCACCTTCTTAGGAACATGGCTATTTGAACGCCTCTTCTGAGTACACATATCTTTCAGAAATTTAGCGTAAGCTGGAATTTGCTAAATTGCATCAAGCAATGGGAGATTAATCTTCACCTATTTGAACATCTCCATTATGTCCTAAAGTTTGCTTGCTTGCTTTGCTGCCTTTGATGTTTCTTGTAGTCTCTGAGGGAATGGCACAACTACATGCCTGTGTTCAAAAGATGGTTTAGTAGTTAGAGGTACTCCTTGTGCTTTTTCATTACTCTCCTTCTTATTTTCAAGTCTTTTCTTCCAATTTTCATCCTTCTTTGCTTCCTTTTCTTCCACCTTGTTTTCAAATCTCTTACCACTTCTCAGGGTAGTAATTGCTTGCACTTGTTCATGGTGGACTTTTTGGCCAGTAATGTCATCAATTATACGTACACCTCTTGGATTAGCTACTGGTTGACTAGGAAGCTTGCCATCCTCTTTTCTATTCAAGGCTTAAGATAGTTGGCCAACTTGAGTATCTAACTTGGCAAGGGATTGAGAATGAGATTGCACAAGCTGATTAGTTGGCTCTAATTGCTTTGATATCATTGCCTCAAGCATTGATAAGAATTATTGAGGTTGACTGAAGGCATTCATAGGAGTGAATCCAGGAAGGCTTGAAGTCTGAACTTGAGGTTGAAAATTAACTTGTACCTGAGGTACTTGAGGTGGAGGAATTAATGTCCTTGTGGCTTGATTTCTCCATGAGAAGTTTGGATGGTTTCTCCAAGCTGGATTGTAAGTGTTTGAATACATATTATTCCCTCCGAGCGTTTCATAGGCAGCATTAACTTGCTTTTGTGAAATTTCTAAATACTAAGCTGCACTTGGACAAATGGACACATGGTGAGTTAGACTGGAACAGAAAGAGCAGACTTCAAAGCCTTGAGCATTAGTCGAATAAGGAGTAAAATTTGGCTATGAAGTCATCAATTAATCTATCCTCTTGGTTAATGCTTCCATTTGGCTCACTAGCCCTTGATTTATTCCTGCTTCATTCACACTTTCTGCTCTCCTCAATATGGTATGAGGTCTTGCTACTAGAGGTAAGACATGTTGTGTAGAATTATCAGATATATTTTCGAAGAGCTGCCATGCTTCCTTTACACTCTTCAACATAAAATTTCCACCACAAGAGGCATCCACCATATACCTTTGTGCCTCATTGAGCCCCTTATGAAAGAAGTTGACAAGTTGCCATTTTGGCACGTCATGATGAGGACACTTCCGAAGGACGTCTCTAAATCTTTCCCAAGCCTCATGAAAAGGCTCGTCAGGCCCTTGAGCAAAATGAGTAATAGCATCTCGATATTGAGTAGTTCTCACCATGGGGAAGTACTTGTTTAAAAACTTTTGTTGTAATTCAGCCCATGTAGTGATGGAGTCTACTGGCAATGAATTAAACCAGTCCTTCGCCTTGTCCTTCAATGAAAAGGAGAAAAAGTGTAGCTTGAGCACATCATCGTCAAAGCTCTGGATCTTGATTGTTCTGCACACCTCTGCAGAGTCATCTAAGTGCCGATATGGATCCTCTTTTGATAGGCCGTAAAAAGAAGGCAGTAACTGAAGAGTACTGGCCTTAATTTCGTAATGAAGGGCCCTCACTTGAGGATACCAAACTGCATATGAAGAGTTGTATGCACCTAGTTCGTAGTGATCCTTTAAACAACGAATTACTTCTACAGCTGGTGGATCATCCGCCATCTTTTCCTTTTTAAGGCCTCCAAAATCTTTCTTCAAGTTTCTGAGAGTCCTTTCGATTTCTGAGTCTAACGAAAGTTGAGGGAGTGACAAAGAACGTCTGCCAAGCATATAATGTCACCTGTAATAATTAAAAGAAAACAGTATCAAAATAAATAAATAAAATAAAAATCCTAAACTAAGATCCTAGGTGAAATTAATTGTAGAATTTAAAATTATCTGTCAAGAAATAAAATAAATCCCCGGCAACGGCGCCAAAAACTTGTTGTTAGATTTATATGTGCTACTCGCAAGTGCATAAATCTTTGCAGATAGGGCTTACTTGTAAGGGTGTCGTACCCAAGGGACTTGTGTAAATTAAGTTTATCAGCAGATTTCTTAAATTCCAAATTAACTTGAAAGCAGGATAATCGAATTGTGATGATTAATTAACTAAGTAGAAAAATAAAATAAACTAAAGAACAATAATTAAATAGGATGTAGAAAATAGAGAGAGAGAACTAGGGGTATGATTTCACCACTAACATCGCACCACCAGTCAATTGCATCAATTTATTGGAGATATATGATATAACATGCATAGAGAATTAATCATGGCTACAAGCGCATATTAATTCAGTTAGAAAATAATATAATTTAAAGCTAGGCATGGACTATCTTCGATTGGTAAAAATCATCTACTTATCTACTTTACTCTAGGGTGTAGCATGGCTTATCTTTTCTAGGTATAATCCATCAAATCTCTAACATTATAGTCAGAGAAATACCATTGTGTAATCATCTTATTCAAAACTGCAAAAAGCGAATGAGTTGTGCTCAATCACAAGAGTAAAATATCTAAGATAAGATAGAAAAATATTTGTAATTGAATTAAAACTCTAAAACCGATTCTTATTGAAAAGTCAATTAAAAATCTTATAGATTATACAATCATGCATGATAAAAATTGTTCACCAATAATTAAATACAATCAAACCAGTGTGCTAAGCTAGGGCTACATCACAACCCTAGTAAAGCATTTAGCCAAGCATGACTGGAGTGGAATTCTTCATGGTTGAGGAAGACATCTTCACCGCCATGGATCGATCTCTTCTTTCTTCTGAATGCTTCTCTCTGACCTCAGCCTCAAGCTCCTCTGTATCATCCCCCAATGCTGTAGAGGACTCCCTTTAAATAATAAAAGATCAGCCCTAAAGTTGCCTTTTTCATCTCGAAGACATACATAGAAATTCTGTCAAATAAGGACTCTAAAATTCGTACAGACTTCCAGCCCAATTTTGACAAGGTAAACAACTGTTTTATGGAATCCTCGTCAAATACAAAATTGTAGCTCTTCAAATTTTCTTTCACCTTTTGAGAGAATTTAGCCGTTTTGACACTCGAGGAGAGAGATACAACCAGATTACCAAAATTGGTTCAAGTTACCAACTTTGGCGAAAGTTTCCTTTTTGGAGAAGGATTTTTCCTTTTCTTCTATTCTCATCAACTTGTGGCTTCTTTTCGACTATTTTCTAAGTATAATTAGACTTGGATCTTTAACATCGCTCAGTCCTATGGAATGTCATCTGTTAAAACTCAGAATCATTGGTCTTGACTAATTTTACAATTAAAGCCCTGAAATAAATAAAAACAATAAAACAATGTAAAATCACAAATAAACTATTATTAAGAGAATAAAACAAGCAAGTAAAGGGACTGAAATGTATAACATTCAAGTGCCTAACAGCTTTCGCCGTTTGGTTTTCTGGTTTAGCTGTTGATGGATGTTGGACCAAGAGGGGGGTGAATTGGTCAAATCATTTTCAAATGAAGCTGGAAGATAACATAAAATAAGTATAGACAGCAAAACGCAACAGGTTTTACAACGAAACCCTCTCAATTAGGGAAAACCTTAGGTCTTGGCCTCAGCCAATGTAAGCATCCACTAGTTGTAAGTAAGCTGTTACACACTCAGCTGTCTCACACTCTGCACACACCCTTGTATCAAAAGTAGACACTAGTTTTCACACACTTCACTTCACACACTAGCTTAACAAAATGTATACAAACACTCCCCCTATCCTAGGCAACCCTGCCAGGACCAAACAAGCTCTCTACGCTCACCAAATACATTATAACAAATGTAAAACAGCAATTACAGATCTTTTCTTCAATTGAAATGAAACTGACAACTCAGTATTTCAGATTACCACTTCATAACACCAATTTTCAGCAGTTATGTCTTGAGGGGTAAAAAGGGAATTTCCTCTCGAGATTATTTCAATAGCTTCATACTCAGCCTCCATTCACTGTAGTACTCATGTTCATGACTTTTAATCACTAAAGTGCGGCATGAGTTAAGCATATAGAACTAATTTCACCCTTGTTTCAGCAAAAACACATTCTATGACTAAGGGTTAAGAACTGAAAATTGCTACAGACCAATTTTTTATCACAAAGCCAGCTTCAACATGCAAGATTCATCAAAATACACTTGCTAGAGGATTAAAAACTTATCATACAGCAATGCATAATCAATCAGTGCTTGAATCCATGAAAATCTCAGAAAATTAAGTATAACAGATGAGCTCACTGTCCATTTTTTATTTCAGCATGATTTCAACAATAATTTAGTACTGAGCAAGTGTAAAAAGGTGATTGATACCTATGTCAACTCTCTGAAAAGACCTCAGCACCTTGGAACTAAAATTCAATACTCAATCCAGCCCTTGCAGTAGTGAAAAACAGCAGTAGCAACATCTTCTCTACTATAACTATCACATAGCTCGAATCAGTTAGTTTTTCTGGCTTGAATCATCACTAAAAACTTCAGACAAACTAGTTCAATCAAGGCTCTCGAGTTAATTCAGGTTGCAGCTCAAAAAACACTCCTATCTCACAAGGCTTAAACACTAAAAAGGCTATAACAGCATATATATATGGATTTACAAAGTGCACAGACCTTCATACACCCACAGATTACACCTGTCACCTCAAGCCAATCATTGAAATAGTACAATGTAGATATTTGCAAGAGCAAGAGCCAATTATAGAAGGCCACCTCAGCAGATTTGTCCCTATGCACACTAAAGTACACACATACACCACAATGCTGCAAATTCCATTCAACTCGAGACTTAGCCACCAAGAAATGCAATATTCTTGTATATTCACTTAATTTAGGACCACTGAAATGTGTCACACTGCTGAGCATAGTAAGAAATGACCAGAATACTCTTGCAACAGATTTTTAACTTCTTAGCTAAGAAAAATCCTAAAACTGTATAAAGGACAATACTGATTCACTCAGGTTAATCCAGTGCAATGCAGCATCCAAAACATACGTATATATGTTGAATACAACTGACAAATGATAATAAAGTAGGACCAACAATCTCCCCCTTTTGTCTTTAATGACAAAACTTCAATCATGAAATAAGACATCAATAAGTAAACTCAGCCAAAGTAATACTAAGCAAATTAACAATAGTAGAAAGTAAGAGAAGGGATAGCTGAAAAACTACCCTTATTTCAGTCCATTCTCTCCCTTTTTGACATTGAAGGACAAAAGGTGAGAAGGACCAACAATGAGATGCTTAGAAAGGGGTTGGAACAACCCTGAGAAGAGCTCGGAGGGTTAAAAATCATTGAGGGAGAAGAGGTTTGGTCATGATATCTACTAGTTGATTTTCAGTAGGTAAGTAAGTAATGTCAATAAGGCCTTTTCTGAACTTTGTCTCTGAGAAAGTGATACTTTATGTCAATATGTTTGCTATTCTAGTGAAGTGTGGGATTCTTGCTTATGGAAATGACACTTTGATTATCACAATAGAGTTTAGGAGGACCTGAGAAATAAAGAGCAAGATCAGCAAGAGTAGTGTGCATTCAGAGAAGTTAAGAACCAGCCTGAGAAGCAGCTATGTATTCAGCTTCTGAAATAGACAAAGTGACAGTATCCTGCTTCTTACTTAACCAAGAAACTAAGTTAGAACCAAGAAGATAGCAATAGCCTAATGTACTTTTTCTATTAGGTAAGGATCCACCCCAATCAGCATCTAAAAAGGCTGTGATAGGCAATGTGGATGAGAAGATATAATGTAAACCATAGGAAATAGTACCCTTGACATATCTCAGAATCCTTTTAGCAGCCTAAAGATAAGAAAGTCTAGGATTGCTTTGAAATCTTACTACCAACCCCACAGAATACATGATATCAGGTCTTAAATCTATGAGATACAATAGACTGCCAATGATAGACCTATAAAGAGTAGAGGGAACTGATTCTATAGTACATTCAAGAGACAGCTTGGAATTTGGACATAAGGGAGTTGAAACAGATTTGCACTCAGTCATATTGAATTTTGTAAGCAACTCAGAGGCATATTTCTGTTGAGAGATGAAGATTCCTTTGAAGATTTGATGAATTTGAAGACCTAAGAAGTATCTAAGAGTTCCCAAAAGAGACATTTCAAATCTGGTTTTCATCAAATTTGCAAACTCTGATGCTAAAGATGTATTGGAGCCACAAAACAAAATGTCATCAACATAGACTTGAAGAATGAGGAACCAATCTTGATGAAGCTTGACATAAAGAATACTATCCACTTTTCCTCTATGAAAACCTTGTTCAATCAAGAACTGATGTAGTTTTTCATACCAAGCCCTGGGAGCCTATTTAAGACCATACAAGGCCTTATTTAGCTTGAAAACATAGGAGGGAGACTTGGGATTTTCCAAACCTTCAGGTTGTTCTAAGTATACTTCTTCATTTAACTCTCCATTCAAAAAGGCAGACTTAACATCCATTTGATACACTTTGACTTGCTTGTGACAAACAAAGGACAAGAACATTCTAATGGATTCCATCCTAGCAACTGAGGCAAAGGTTTCATCATAGTCAATACCAGCTTGTTGAGAGTATCCTTTACACACTAATCTAGCCTTGTTTCTGATAACTGTCCCTTTTTCATCAAGTTTGTTTCTGTAAATCCATTTGGAACCAATAACATTTTTAGCTGCAGGTCTAGGAACCAGTGTCCAAGTGTCATTCTTGTGAATTTGATCAAGTTCTTCTTTCATAGCAACCACCCAATCTTCACTTTTTTGTGCTTTAGAGTAAGACTTTGGTTCAATAGAGGATAACATTGCAAAATGACTATATTCTTCTCCATCATCAGCTTCTAATTCAGTGATTTTCTTCTTGTTTCTTGTTTGAACACCAGCCTAAGGAGAACCAATAATGTTTTCAGCTTAAACCTGTTTTTGTAATCCTGGATAAGTAACTTCTCTATAATCATCAAGTTCTGAAGTAGATTTAACAAATTTATCCAACCCTTGAAGAGAATGAGACGAACTAGCTTCAGTTGATCCTGGTGTAGAACTGATGTCATCATTAATACTGAATTCTGGAGTTTTATCAAACTTAACATGAATTGATTCAATAACCTTAGAGGATCTTAGATTGTAGCATCTATAAGCCTTGCTTTTTGTAGAGTACCCCAAGAATATCCCTTCATCAGCCTTGGAATCAAATTTTCCAAAGTTCTCTATATGATTGAGAATGAAACACTTGCTGCCAAACACTTTAAAATAATGAACTGTTGCAGATCTTCCATACCATAGTTCAAAAGGAGTTTTACATGAATTTGGTCTAAGAAGTACCCTGTTGATGATATAGTTCAGCTGTATTAATAGCTTCAGCCCAAAATCCCTTTGCAAGATCTTTTTCAAGTAACATAGTTCTTCTCATTTCCTGAATAGTTTTATTCTTCCTTTCTACAACCCCATTTTGTTGAGGAGTAGCTATAGCTGAGAATTCTTTCTTGATACCTTTTACATCACAGTAACTTTCAAATTCCCTCATTGTAAATTCAGAACCAAAGTCAGATCTAAGCTTCTTCACAATACAGCTTCTTTCATTTTCAATAAGATTTACAAACTTAATGAAATCTGTTATAGCCTCAGACTTTTTTTTCAGAAATTAAACCCACACCATTATACTGAAATCATCAACGAACAGCATAAAGTACTTACTTCCACCAATGCTTGTAGTTCTGGTAGGACCACAGAGATCCATATGTATTAGATCAAGAGCTCTGGATGTGTTGATTTCTTTGGAAGGGAATGACACTTTAATTTGTTTGCCTTACTGACATGCTTTGCATAGATGATTGTCACTGAATTTTAAATCAGGTAGACCTTTCACAGCTTTCAATTTTAGGATTTTGATTAGATTTTTAGAGTGAAGATGACTTAGTCTCTTGTACCACTGTATAGCTTCATTTAGAGAGGTCAAATTGTAGTAAGTAGCTTCTTCTGAGACCGTGTACACATTTCTAGAGGATCTGCAAGCTGAGAATAGGACTTTTTCAGATTCAATATCAATCACATTGCATCTTTCTTTATCAAAACAAACTTTCTTCCCATTGTCACATAGTTGGCTTACACTTGGGAGATTATGTTTGAGGCCTTCAACAAGTAATACCTCTTTGCTCTCAGGTAATTCATCAGACTTACTCACAGTACCAATACCAATAATCTTAGCCTTTTGATTGTCTCTAAAGATGACATTTCCTCCATCAAAGTTCTTAAGTGAAACAAACTTGGAACCATCACCTGTCATGT
Organism: Cornus florida; assembly: GCF_030987335.1. Lineage (NCBI taxonomy): Eukaryota > Viridiplantae > Streptophyta > Magnoliopsida > Cornales > Cornaceae > Cornus > Cornus florida. The sequence continues at coordinate 74,142,119 of NW_026775577.1, forward strand.
GTCTCGAGCAGCCACTGTCAACATACCATTTGTCACTTGTGTTACCAGATTTGAAAGCAGTATACACCAACATACTCACATCATTCATTCTCTTTGGTATCCACATCATCTTAGACTTCACAAGAGATCTGCTATCCTTAACTTTCTGAACTAGAATTATGTTTGACTTCTTTACATACATTTTGGTAACTTTGTAATTCCTGAATGTTGATGTAATAAAATCACTTTCATTTAACCTTGACTTGCTGTAGGAGTTGTCAAATGAATCAAGCTTTATTCTTGAGGGTTTTATGATTGGAAATCTTGCATACATTTCTCCTGAAGATGCCTTAACAAACACAGTGTGATTTTGTTTTTCTTTAGTTGCAGTGTCACAGATGTAACCAATTCCAGTCTTCCCAATTTGCTTTGTGGATTGCTTCCAAATCTCAGCCATTTTCAAAGACCTTTCTTTAAGAATTAGTGAGATTTCTTCTCTGCATCTCTTGGCTGACCATTTAATGTTGGATTGAGACTTCTTTAGACTTGAGAAGATAAGAGAAATTAAACATAAGGTAGATAGCTTAAGTTTGAAATGTTTAATAAGAAACTGTTTGGATTTTTGTAACTCAGAGCGAAGGGCTTTCAGCTAAGACTTTTGTTCGTTGCACTTTACAGCAAGTCTCTCACATTCTTCAAGTATTTCTTCAATCTCTGAGTCACTGTCTTCACTATCTTCTTCAACTTCAGTTGCTTTCTATGGTGTTTCAAGAGTAGCCATAAACAAACACTCATCTTCTTTTGATTCCTCAAGTTTATCTTCTTTAGAAACATAATCCCAATCTGAGAAGAGAGCCTTTCTTCCAAATCTTCCCTTGAAGTTTCCCCCTTCTTTCTTCCTCTGATTTTGCCCTTTTGAAGTTGGACTACTTGAGATATAATGGCCAAGCTTGCCACATCTATAACAGGTTAGATTTTGAGATTGACTTCTCTTTTTAAATCTGAATTTCTTGAACTTCTTTGACAGATAGGCCACTTCATCCTCTTCAAGATCATCTTCCTCAGACTTTGGATCAGATTCTTCAGTAACTTCTTTGACTTTAAGTGTAACTTCTCTTCTTTGAATAGCTGGAGTTCTAATTCTCATTTCATAGGCTATAAGAGAAGCTTGTAGATCATCAATCTTCATTTGAGATAAGTCTTTATCCTCAAGAATTGTAACCTTTGCATTGAATCTAGGAGTAAGAGACTTAAGAATTTTCTTGCAAACATCTGAGTCTTTAATGTCTTCACCAAGGGATTTCATACTATTGACAATATCATTAATCCTAAACAAATACTCAGCTACAGTTTCCCTTTCCTCCATCTTACAAGCTTCATATTGAACTTTGTAGAGCTGAATCTTATTTTCTTTGATGACAGTGCTTCCTTCATGGGCAGCCTGAAGAGAGTCCCACATTTTTTTAGCTGACTTGCAATTCTTGACTGTAGTGAACTCTTGTTGCTTTAGAGCACAGTTTAGGGCATGTTTGGCTTTACCATCATTAGCCACAACAATTTTATCAGCTTCAGATGGATTTTCAAGACTAAGAACCACAATTCCATTCATAGCAGCACGCCAGACATCATAAGAATGAGACATTAAGAATGCTTCCATTCTGATTTTCCATGAATCATAGTTCACACCACTACCCTGGAGCTTTGTTTGTAGCTTGGCCTTCATCCATTTCAAAGATCAACTGCAGGCTTGCTAGAACCCTAAACAGCAGACCAAAGCTCTGTTACCAATTGTTGGACCAAGATGGGGGGGTGAGTTGGTCAAATCATTTTCAAATGAAATTAGAAGATAACATAAAACAAGTATAGACAGCAAAGCAACAGGTTTTATAAGGAAACCCTCTTAATTAGGGAAAACCTTGGGTCTTGGCCTCAGCTAATGCAAGCATCCACTAGTTATAAGTAAGCTGTTACACACTCAACTATCTCACACTCTGCACACATCCTTCTATCAGAAGTAGACACTAGTTTTCACACACTTCACTTCACACACTAGCTCAACAAAGTGTAAACAAACACTCCCCCTGTCCTAGGCAACCCTGCTAGGACCAAACAAGCTCTCTAAGCTCACTAAATACATTATAACAAATGTAAAATAGCAATCACAGATCCTTTCTTCAATTAAAATGAAACTGACAACTCAGTATTTCAGATTACCACTTCTTAACACTAATTTTCAGCAGCTATGTCTTGAGGGGTAAAAAGGGAATTTCCACTCGAGATTATTTCAATAGCTTCATACTCAGTCATCATTTACTGTGGTACTCATGTTCATAAATTTTAATCACTGAAGTGCCGCATGAGTTAAGCATATAGAACCAATATCACCCTTGTTTCAGCAAAAAAACATTCTATGACTAAAGGTTAAGAACTGAAAATTCCTACAGACCAATTTTCTATCACAAGCCAACTTCAACATACAAGATTCATCAAAATACACATGCTAGAGGATTAAAAACTTATCATACAGCAAGGCATAGTCAATCAGTGCTTGAATCCATGAAAATCTCAGAAAATTAAGTATAACAGATGAGCTCACTGTCCATTTTTGATTTCAGCATGATTTCAACAATAATTCAGTACTGATCAAGTGTAAAAAGGTGATTTATACCTATGTCAACTCTCTTAAAAGACCCCAGCACCTTGGAACTAAAATCCAATACTCAGTCCAGCCCTTGCAGTAGTGAAAAACAGCAGCAACAACATCTTCTCTACTATATCTATCACATAGCTCAAATCAGTAAGTTTTTCTGGCTTGAATCATCACCAAAAACTTCAGACAAACTAGTTCAATCAAGGCTCTTGAGTTAATTCAGGCTGTAGCTCAAAAAACACTCCTCTCTCACAACGCTTAAACCCTAAAAAGGCTATAACAGCATATATATATGAATTTACAAAGTGCACAGATCTTCATACACCCACAGATTACACCTGTCACCTCAAGCCAATCATTGAAACTGTATAATCCAGATATTTCCAAGAGCAAGAGCCAATTATAGAAGGCCACCTTAGCAGATTTGTCCCTATGCACACTAAAGTACACACATACACCACAATGCTGCAAATTCCATTCAGCTCGAGACTTAGCCACCAAGAAATGCAATATTCTTGTATATTCACTTAATTTAGGACCACTGAAACGTGTCACACTACTGAGCATAGTAAGAAATGACCAGAATACACTTGTAACAGATTTTTAACTTCTTAGCTAAGAAAAATCCTAAAACTGTATAAATGACAATGCTGATTCACTCAGGTCAATCCAGTGCAATGTAACATCCAAAACATACGTATATATGTTGAATACAACTAAGAAATGACAATGCTACCCCTAGAACCATTTGTGACAGTTTACATGAATTGAATCCACACAATTCTCAGCAAATTGAGCAAGAACAGATAGATGAGTTGTGATGAATACATTAAAACGGTAATGAGGGATAAGTTGCTAAATAGAAAATGACCACACTATCCTTGAGGCTTATTTCAAGCGACTTTGACAATGAAGAAGCCCTTTGAAGCCACTGCCACTCTTATTTTTGACACTAAAGAGGCAAACAATGCCTAAGAATCACTGGTCTTGACTGATTTTACAATTAAAGCCCTGAAATAAATAAAAACAATAAAATAATGTAAAATCACAAATAAACTATTATTAAGAGAATAAAACAAGCAAGTGAAGGGGCTAAAATGTATAACATTTAGCGCCTAACAGCTTTCGCCGTTTGGTTTTCTGGTTTAGCTGTTGATGGAGCACTTTGGTTTGGTGAAGCAAGCGGTCGCCAGAACGAATGGTCTCTGCAACTCACCGGAGATGATGGGTCACTGAAGTTCTTTAGTCTTTAAGGTCCAGTTTGGTCACTACCATTGGGTTGTTGATTCTTAATCTTCTCGCCTGAACAAATGGGTCTCAGTGCGCAACTCACTCTTTATGATCTTCACAATTTTTTTTTTTAGAGCTTGTCATCCATTGATGCCGATATATGAATATATATATATGTGTGTGTGTGTGTGTGTGTGTGTGTGTGTGACTCTCTCTTTCTCTCCATCTGCTCCAATGAAACATTTGATATTATGTATGTGTCCCTCAACTTCGCTACTCCGAGGACTCCAATGGCTGCCATATATGCATGTATGTATACATATATATACGCCATTGCTATTAGTTTGGAGATTTGGGGTTTTAGATTAGGGGTTTGTTGAGGAGTTTCCATGGATCAGTGGTGTAACGACTCAAACTCGAAGGTCCGAATCATTATCCGGGTCCTTAACTGAACCTAAGGTCGTCTAGGGACAATACGGTCATTTCCATAGCTAGAACATAATTCATACACCTCACTAGTCTTTATAGCACCCAATAGTATCATTAAATGATTGAGATTGGATAGCACGGGAAAAGAAAGAAGAACAGTGGACCTACAAGATTTGGTCGACGTGTGCAAACCACACATTGACTGGTTCATGCAAATCGATCGACGTATGCAGGCCACACGTCGACTGATTTAGGATGCACATTGGAATTACCTTATGATGAGATACCTGTCGATGTGAACAGTGCCACACGTCGACCGATTCTCTGCTGCGGCTGGTTCTAAGGCCTTTTGAGAGTCTACGCCGTTAGTGACTCCTTTGGTTCATTTACGGGCTTAAATGTGATGCAAACCTACCTCGAAATCATGTATGAACATGAAATCAAGGTAGATTACATTATACATATTCATTTATAAAGAAAAATGACATAAAAGCCCACCATTTGCAAGTATTCGTTCATGAGTAATATTACAAAAAATAATACTTGGGATTAACATTTACATACTCCAAATGAGTGGATTACATTACCATTTGGGAGATTACAAAAGAATGGCATGTATGGTCCAAAGTTTACAAAAAATGCCACTTAATACAAAATTACAAAAGAAGGGATGTGACAACCCGAATTTTTAAGATTTTAAATTTAATTTATCTCATGATTATTAGTTGTTAAGATTGTGTATTTAATTAATTAGTGAATTATCCAATTGAGATTATTTTGTTGGGTTGATTGGATTTAGTTGTAATTTAATATATATGATATATATATATATATATATATATCTTTTTTTGTATCTATTGGAGGGATATGTGGTGGCAGCCGAATGAAGAAGGAGAAAAGAAAAATTGTGATGATAGTTATTTTGGTGGGGTCCACTAAAATGATGTTTTATGAGATTGAATTGATTTGGTTGCATTTGTTTATAAATATATATATAATGTTTGGTCTGATGGAGACTTAGGCAAAAGAGAGAAGGCAGCCGAGATCGAAGAGAATGAAAAATGGGTTTCCGCGGGTCCCTCTTGGTTGATATTTAAGAAGCTTGTTTTGCTATTTTTTTCTTTGAGATATATATATATATATATAAATTGTCTGAATTAGAAGACAGAAAGTAGGTGGGCTGAATACTTCAGCTAAAATGGAGGAAAAATTGGAAAAAGGTAATGTAATGATATTTTCGTGGGACCCACATGATTGATAATTAAAGAGAGAATGGAATTTGGTTTGGTATACATTGAATATGTATATATTTATGTTTCTTGTCTGATTACTATCTCCTTTAATGGGCCCCACGAAAATACATCACATTTCCATCTTTTCTTTATTTTTTTTACTTTTTCATTTTCCTTTTCTCTATCCCATTTCGTCTGGTTCAATTTTGGGTTTTTTGTTGCATTAAGTATGTATATAGATATATAATGCAATATGATGGGAGGATAGAGATGTGAATGAGCAAGTACGAATTTGAAGATAGAAAATGAAATGTGATGATGCCGCGGGACCCACAAAGAAGAGGTTTAATGGGTTTTTGGTTTTGTTATTCATATATACATATATGATATATATATATATATGTATGATTATCTGATGGAAAGGATTTTGAAAAGTATTCACGGGACCCATTTGATGACTTTTGTCCACTTTTTTCTTTAGCTTTGGCCTTTCACGTGGACTGTTTTTGTTGTTGGATTTAGATGAATGAAAAGAATTAAAGAGATAAAATGATGTGAGACTGCCGAAGTGATTAGGTGGTGGGGTCCTATTGGTGATATGTTTGCAAATTGCAGTGAGATATTATTGTATAGTGTCGGTGCATTGCTTATATATATGTTGTATCTGTGACTTTAGTAAGTGAAGGAAAATTAAAGAGATACAGAGGAAACACACACAGTGAGCCGAGAGTTCACAGAGGCTGAAAGCTTGATGTTTCACTAATGATTTATTTTACAGTGTAGGGGTCATCATAACTTGAATGGCTAGGATGATTTGTTTCAAATATTTTATGATTGCTCTTTTGTTTAAATTGCATATAGGTATTTTTGTTTAAATGTATATGCATATTTTTGTGAAACTAATTTTGCACGAAACTTCTGAAAATCCTTGTTATGGTTTTTCCTACTGGGACTTCCCCATCTCACTCCTCTACAGTTTCAGGTATTAAGGATTGCTAGTTGCGGGCTTAGGTGGAAGAGTTGGTGTGGAGGATTATTTAATTATTTAGAGATTTTGTTGTTTTTCATTAGAGGAATTAATTTTGTATCAAGAAAATGATATTTCTTTTGAGATCCTGGGTGTAATACTGATGTATTTTGATTTGAATAAATCGAAGAATTTATTTAGAAAATTCGGGTCGTGACAAGGGATTCTTCAACACTAACTACCCTTGAGGAAGAACGTTGTCGACTACCTCCTTGTCATGACCTGAAAATTGTTAAAGGAATTGGTGAGCACGGACGCTCAATAGAAGTTGTCTAAAGGATTAAGTTTGGAATTCCCTGGGCCTAAATTAATATATTTATTTTGGTACCTTTGATTATTTCCGCCTTGATCACAATAAAACATTTGTTTGACAAAAAAAATAATTTAAATAAATAAATATATAGAAAATCATTTTGTCTAAAAATATACGAAGGCCTTCAAATTTACTTTGTGATCAACCATAATCAATACAAAATAAATACAAGTGGTAATGATACAAATATTAAAAATATAACCCTCTAAATACTAATTACATAATTACCCAAAGTGTTGGTATATGGATTCCGAAGAATCCGCTGAACAAATTAAAGTAATTACTAATTAATAAAAGAGTCTATACTTCTCTTATACTTAAGAGTCAAGTGCCATGACAGTGATAAGGAATAATTGCATACGACGGCTCTCGCAATATATCTTAACCTAAGGAGGATCCAGTTCAAGTTTTAATTGATAACGAGTCCATCCATAATTACCGACTGTGAATTATTTATGATTACTATTTATGTTCATGTATTGATCGTCATCACATACATATGAATATTTCTTGTAATCAAGTGGACACTATCAATTCCATAACGAATTGAAACATAATACATTGAATTCACCAATTGTATAAGGTATAAATATTATTTCAGATATGTTAAGAACACATGTCACTTTAATCCAAATAGGAATTCGCTATGCCAAGGCATATAAATCCCAACACAAATAAGCCATAACAGCAATACCATATGGAGACGAACAAAGTGGCTATAAGTGTTGTATTGTCCGAGCGATTAGATTGCTTCTCATGTTCGAGAGCTCGTGTTTGAGCCTTATACCATCCCCTTCTTTCTAACCACTAACCCCTAACATTTTTGGCATGAAAAAAACCAACAAAGTGGCTCAAATAACCATTGGTTCCGGTGAAGGTCGATGAAGGTCAAAATCTTGATTACTTTCGTATGTATTTGGAAAATCATTTAGAGTTCGACAGACTAAGATTACACTAGTGGTAGGATCCACGCCCCATACTTACATCAAACTAGTATGACTTGTTAGACTATCAGGCTCTTTGTCATAACTCTTTGTATTTATAAGTTATCACATCTTTTTACTTTGTTGCTCATGGAATGGAATACGGATGTAGTGAGACCATCATAAAATGAAAATTGTTATGCATTACTCCCCACTCCAAACAAAGAAAGGAAAAAAGGTAATTAATATGATATGAATGTCAAATATTAATTATTAATAGAATGGTTTCTAATTTCATCAGTACTATTCTTATTATAGAATTAAATTTTCAGACTTTGGCCCTCTAATTCAGTGCGAGAAGAAGGTTTAGTCAACTTTCCACAATCATAAGTTATAGCACCCGCTATTCTAGGATAAAGAAGCTTGTAAAATATGGCATCCCTTAAGAACTTCATCCACCACCCAGAACCATTTTGTTGCACCTACCCTGATAGATATGAGCCGGTGATCAATCCAGCAACACGCCATCTTCGTTCCTTAACGTACCTTGTTACAGCTTCGGCTGTTTCTCTTAGCACGAGCCTTCCATGCTGGATAAATACTTCCTCGATGTGTTGGCCTAAGACAACTGCATTCTCCAGGGCTGAACAACCACCTTGGCCTAGGTCAGGAGTCATGGGGTGCAAGGCATCTCCGGCCACGGTAATGGTCCCCTTGCTTGCATTCTTGAGTATGATATCCCATGGATGCCTGAACATGAGGGGGGCCCATGTCAGCGTCGAGAGATTAGAGTGCTCGATGACATCAAAGTATATTGGAGGGAAATCCTTAACTAAGTTCTCAATGAGTTCTCTTTGTATCAATTCTGGATTTCCCGTGTTATTTTTCCCTGAAATTGTAAATAAATTGTTTAAAATGTTAGATATATTGTAACATACAGAATGAAAGAGATTGTCCAAATAATAATTATAACTATTCAAATAGGTTAAGGTTGTATTTGGATGTGTGGAATTGGGAGTTTTGGAATCAGAATTTGTAGAATTGGAGAAAATTTTGGTTCAATCTTGTTAATTGGTTTTCTCTAATTCTACAAATTCAAATTCCAAAACTCCAATTCCATGTAAACGAACAGAGCAAGTCATTTTCTCATACCAAATGATTGAATTGTCTAATTAAAGTTAGATTATGCTAATTATTTATGTTATAGTGTTTAAAAAACTAACCTTTAGAAGTAGAATTGCAAGCAAAGAACCAAAAAAGCTCTCTATCGTTTAGGGGAACAAAACCACCCTTTTTGCCCACATCTACAAATTGATGGACTTCATGTTTCAACCCATGGCTTTTAGGATATATGGCTAGCCCACGAACTGCTGACCTACCAGAGTCCACTGGTGCACCAAGTCCCAGCCAATTAGCCACCACCGAGTGCACCCCGTCACACCCTATCAGAACCTGTAGTTGCCAACATTTTTTAGAATATATATATATATATATATATATATATATATATATGTATGTATGTATGTATTCCTTAATATAGATATTTCTTAGTCAACTTTGGATGGATTTGATTCTCCACTAATTTTAAATCATATTCTCAAAAAAGTAAAAATTAAAAAATAAATATTAATAATAATAATTTGGAGTTTGAAAGTTAGATAATTTCGACTGATATAGGTGACTACAGACTAATGTCATCATTATATAATTATTATTCTCACGTTATAATGACATCAGTGTTTACTTAGATAAAATTAGTCGAATTTGTTGGACTATCGGACACCCTATTTTTATCTTATATGACATTATTTGCACAAAATGATTGTTCGCATACTGACATCGAGTAGATCGAATATTTTACTACTACATAAGGTGTACGAACATTTTTTATCCATTATAATATTATATTACCAACTATAGAAATTAAAGATAGAAGTGTCAACTCGACTAGTTGAGAGCAACTCTATTCCAAACCCAACCCACAAACAAAGTTCAAAATAAATAAATAAATAAAAATAAAAACTCTTCTCAAACTCGTCCCGCCCTTGATTCGAGTGGGGCGGGGTTGGAATGCCCTAGTATACATATATATTTTAAGGATAAAAAATTTAAGATAAGTTTTGTTAAAAAATCTATGTAAAGATAAAAAAAATAAATAAATAAACAATCATAATAACAAAAAAAAAAAAAAAATTTGTTAAAATTTAAAAGTATTATTAGGAAAATATATATATATATATATATAACTAATAAAAAATTATTTATTTACCGTTTTAAAAAAACTCTTTCCAAACTCATCCCGCCCTTGATTGGAGAGGGGCGGTGTTGGAATGCGCCGATATACATACATTTTAAGGATAAAAATTTTAAGATAAATTTTGTTAAAAAAATCTAATTAAAGATTAAAAAAAATTATTAAAAATTTAAAAGTATTAATGAAAAAGAAAAACTATAACTAATAAAAGATTATGATTTAAAACTATCTTTTTAAAGCTATCTCTCATTCTAATAGAAGAGAGACGACGTGGAGTTAAATTGACATCTTTCTGAATGTTTGTAGTTTACCTTTGCTTTGATGATAGTTCCATCTTCTAAGTGTATGATAGCAATGGACGTGCCTTGTTGTTGGTAGGCTTCAATGGAGGTCAATTTTGAACAAAAACGGATTGTGTCAACTGACAGTTCTTCAGCAAGAACTTCCAGCAACGCTTTACGGTGCACTGACCTTAGTCCACTTTCATCCCTGTTACCAAACAAGCCAAGCATTAAATTTTGAGCATTTACTAAAAATCTATTATATGGAATATAATTAAAAATTTTACTTTGGTATATATATATATATAGATATGTGGATATGTGCCATGGTATGAGTTTGAGTCTCAAGATCAGTGGTTAGTGATTAGGAAGCGTATATTGCTTGGAATGTATAGCTGGATATAATGGATAGTTGTGTGTCTAATAGATTATGGTATTCATGCCCACTATATGTGCGTTTTGCATGTTGCCTACTATTTAAGTTGAGGTTGCCCTATAGTCTATGTATAGTTATTGTTGAGTTGACTAAGATGTATATGTGTATTAGGTCTCTGTTTGGAATGTAATAGGGTAGAACTTGTTCGTGAGACTGACCCACTATTATTTTTCAGGTGTTCGTCAGTTCCAGACTTGGAGGTTGTTCGTGCTGAACAGAGATAGTCAACTTCACTCTTCCGATTCTACGTAGGATTCTTCTTTATATTTCAATCTTTGGATTTGACTTTACGTAGAGTTATGATTAACTTGTATCACGTATTCTCAGACAATGTAATAAAAAAGAAGAAAAAAAAAAAAAAAAGAAAGAAAAAAGTGAGAGTGTGAGCAACTTGTTATAGTAAATATATAACAAAAAATTAAAAAATATAATAATAATAATGATGGTCGGACATTTTTCAAAAATCTTACAAGAGCCTTCTATGAGTCACTAGGGTTCCAAATGAACTTCATGAGTTGTTCATGAACAGCTCGGGCTCGGCTCATTAAAAGGTCGGTTCGGGCTCGTTCATTAAATAAACAAGCCAAGCTCGAGCTTATTTTCTAGGCTGGTTTAGTAAACAAGTTGAACTTGAGCAACACTGAGCTCGACTCATTAGGCTCGTGAACAAGCTCGTTAACTTAAATGCCCATTTATTTTATTATTTTGCATTTAAAATGTTTAAGCCCATATAAACATAAGTTGGGCCGAACCCACCTCTATTCATTAATAAGGCCCAAGAATTATAAGTTAAGTAGCCCATGAATATGATTTAATCCCAGCCACAAGAATTTAGCACATCACAGCCATTGGTTCTTGAAGGATAAGAATAAACCTAAAACAAAAGTACGCCACTTCTTCTTCAGCTCCACGATCTCGCCGGCAGCCCTCCACATGCTACACAGAGCGTGCTCTCTCTAACGGATCATAAGGTAGAGTAGGCAACATATTTGTAGATGGAGTTACAAAACTTTGTAAGGTTTGATTTTATCTGTAGATCAAGTTGATAAACATATTGTATCTTTTTCTTCTTGTTGGAAATGAAGATCTGTTAGAATTTCTTTCTCACCGGTGATTAAAATCAAATTTCATGGAAGAAATCACATTAATTCTTGAATGGATAGTTGTTGGGTCACTTGGTTACGCAACCGAGCTCGAGCGCATTGAATCTGTACCGAGCCCGAGCCCAGCCTAGCCAAGCTCGCCCTAGCAACTCTCTGAAGTTGACGAGTTGAGGCCTAACAAGGGCTCGGTTCATTTGCAGCTCTATCCTTGACTAGTGTGCAATATGATATTCCCTCCGTTCCATTTTAAGTATTATTATTAAAATTTGTGATTGTGAGTCACAATTTCAATGACGACCCTAATATTTATTTTATTTTATTTTTTATGAATAAATTATTATTCATAAAAAGAAATATGACTGTATTACCATGCTCCAAGAGTATGAAATATTAAATTTACCTGCATCACTCATAATGATCTTTGGATATGATTATTATTTTTATTTTTAATAATTACTTTCTTTTATACTTAAATCATATTCTATGACCAGTGTGCAAGAGATTGTTTTAGTATATTCTTAGTTGATGAGTGTTAGCCTCTTGACGGTTGTCCAAGGGAAGACATGGGTATTTCAAGGACATACCATGTCTTGGGAATACTTTGGCTTTGGTTAGACAGCCATGAGGATGCTCAGTGGGTTGTCAGCGTACACAAGATGCTCAGCGTGCACACAAGATGCTTAAAAGGATGCTCGGCGTGCACTGGGGGTGCCCAGTGGCACTTTCGTAAATATGGCGAAAAGTGAAACTTGGAGTTTTGACTTGGGATCTTTATGGGAGGTACCTTGGTCCATAGAAGCTGGTTGGCGCAGACGGCACTTAATTTGGATGTCGGGAAAGGCCTGAAAGGCCATTATGACTCTTCAAGCATGGGTGATGTTTACTCTTGTCAGAGTGCTAGATTTCCTTAAGACTATACTAGGGGGGGTCTATTAAGCACATCGGTTGGGCTATGGCATGGCTTGCTTAGAGGGCTTAGCCAACGTGGATGGGCACGTGTTGCACCACTCCAAGATGGTTGCACAAGTGGGGAGCATCCAAGATATTGAAGGGCAAACAAGTGGGCACCGACACGCGCGCTGGTGTGCAGCGGCGCGTGTGCGGGCATGCAGGTGGGCGTGAGGGCAGGTGTCCAACCTAGTGTGCGCGAGTGTCTAGCTCAGCGTGTGCATGGGCGTCCAGGCGGGCGTACAGCCAAGGGCGCATGAGGGTTCAAACATGGCGCGCGAAGAAGGGCACTAGTGTGTGCGCCGGCGTGCACTTTGGTGTACACCCAAGCGTGCGCACGGGCGTGCATGGCTTGGCACGCCGTGCACTCAGAGACATATATATGTGGGTGCAGATTGGTGGACTTGGGTTAGGTTCACAAGGTTGACTCAGATGTGGCTAGAGCATAGACAACACAAAGTCATGGCTTGCGGTTACAAGAGGTGGTGGCTTAGTGGGCCCGGTCGGTTGGGGGAAGTTACTAGCACTTCCCACTCATCATGGGAAGTGGGGGAGTGCTGAGTAACCTCCCAAGCATGTGGCATAATTCTGAGAGGACCAACACACAGGCGGTTAAGGGTGGTTTCTTCCACTATGCAGAATGTAACTTCTTGTGGTTATGTGGCATGAGCAGAACATGCCACCAAGTCTAGCAGTTGGGCTTGTCAACTGCATTATAGTGCTGGCACATTTAGAGGGTGCCAGCACGACCCTAGGTGGATGAGGGTGTCATCCATCATCTTAGTGGGCAGTTATGGGCGGTTTTGAGAGTGGCCTATATAATGCTAAGGTGGGCTTTGTAGAGGGAACAGAGAGGAGGGTGTGAGCCTTGGTTGTTCCTTGTACAAACTCATGTTCCTTTGTAATATGTTTAATATGAGCAAAGGTTGGGGCTTGTCCCTGTAAACTGTGTGTGCCTTCTTTACATTTCTATACTGTGTGTATTGTGTTGGCTGAGACTTGGTGGCCCCAAGTGCCATTACAGAGGCAAAAAATTCGTGGTGTAATTTAGCCCTGTAACAATTGGTATCAGAGCCCCGTTCTACGATGGCTGGAGGTAATACTCGTGAGAGAGTTTCCCGTTTGGAAGAGTTCGTGGGTTTCCCTACAGAAATAGAGGTATAAGATGGTGCATATAGCCTTGTTGTTCGAATTGAAAACTTAGCTTCTGAAGTGGAGATCTTGAAGACTGATCCTGATGGGTTTGGTGACTTTATGCAGGCCACCAAAGAGTAATTGACCCGTATCTCTGAAGATGTTGAGTCGCTGACTGATGTCTTCAAGAAGAACCTGAAAGACCTTGAAGATGAAGTGTCCTTGGTGAAGAGGGCCATTCATGGGAGTTCCAGAGGCGGTGGTGATCCTCTTTCGTAGAAGATCAAGGTGCCGGATCCCAAGTCTTTCAGTGGTACCCGAAATGCCAAAGAGTTGGAGAATTTCCTATGGGACATGGAGCAGTACTTCAAGGCTGCTCGAATCCCTGATGGCGAGAAGGTGACCATTACAAGCATGTATCAGTCTGGTGATGCAAAACTATGGTGGCGCACACGGACAGAGGATGATACTTCTGCGGGTAGGCCTTGGATTGAAGTTTGGGAGACCCTTAAGAAGGAATTGAAGGACCAGTTCTTGTCTCAGAACACTACATGGATTGCAAGGGAATCTCTGAAGAAATTGAAGCATACAGGTACCGTTCGTGACTATGTGAAGGACTTTAGTTCCTTGATGCTAGACATTCAAAATATGTCAGATGAGGACAAGCTGTTCAATTTCATGTCCGGATTGCAACCATGGGCTCAGGCAGAACTTCGTAGGCAAGGTGTGAGGGACCTTCCTACTGCAATGACAGTGGCAAATTGTCTTGTAGATTTCAAGATGACTAGGTCTACTACATGATAAGCGCCGAATACTGTATATTCAAGCGCCCTAAATTACATTAACAAAGTCCATTAATTGATTATTTTATGTAGATTATCTCCATTTGCATGTTTTTGTACATTTTCAGGTTAAATTGCAAAAAGGAAGCAAAAATGATGCCTTGTGGAATTTTGAACAAAAAGGGTGCCAATTATGAAATTCTGGCAACAGTAGAACCTGACTTTTGTCGCCATTTTTGACCTAGCAAACTCAAGAACTGGACTTCTATCATAGTATGAAAGATTTAGAGCTCTGAATCAGCTTTCCAAATCTTCAAGTGGTTCATCATTCGGAGTTCGGAGCAGAGAGTTATGATCTTCTTACCAGAGGTGCGCAGAATGGCCTGGCAGCACTGAAGTGCTGCCTTTCTCCCCATTTTCGACCAACCAAACTTGAGAATTAGGTCTTCATCAAAACATGAAGTTTTTAAAGCTATGAATGAGCTCTCCAAATCTTCAAACAGATCATCATTCGGAGTTTGGAACACAAAGTTATAGCTGTTTTACCAAAGTAGGTCATTGCTAAGCAAGAAGAGCATGTTGCACATTACACTAATTTCGAGTGCTCGAGGCCACCCTTCGAGTGCTCGAAATTTGACCAGAATGCAGCTCGGGACTCCTCATTTTCAGCCACTTGCTTCATTGGTTTCCTCAATTTGAATCTCCCTCTTTTATGAAGTGGTTGGAATGTTTTTGGAGGAGAGAGAGGACTTTGTTGAAGGATATTAGGCAACCAAAGGCCACACATATGCTATCCTACATTTTTACAAGATAGAAGAGAGAGAAGAGAAAAAAAATAAAGGGTGTGTTCTTGAAGCAAAGGAAGGAGCACGAAAATGAAGTCTTTCTTCAAGCTTCCTCCTTCCTCTAGTGCATCAATGGGTAACTAAACTGTATCTAGGGAGGTGATGAAGCCTCCCCTTGTTGTTCATGTTCTAGATTAGGTTCTATTTTGGGGATTTTAATGTATAGATTTTGGTCTTTTCATAGTTTAGAGCATGTTACTTCTTGTAATGAACTCTATTATGTTTAAATGATTGATGTAAGTTATTTAGCTTGACTTGATGATTCTTACATTAATCTTATTGCTTGTATTCTTATGGTGACAATGGAGATAGGATTATGAATAATTTTTAAGGCATGTTGATAGAGAAAATTGATAGTCCATTGCTTAGGAACTTCCTTTGATGGGTTATGCTAGTTTCCTACCTCATGTGCTTTATCATTTGATTACAAACTTGATAGTTCTTGTTTGAGTGAGTATGTTGAAGGCTACACTTTAGTTTAGGTAGCTCAAATGTATGAATTTTTGAGGGATTATTCTTGTTTATTGATTTAATGAACTTCTCTAAGGGTATATGGTAATCTAGTGTTGCTATATATTCTGTGACCATTTTATACATTGTACTTCCCCAATTTAGCCTTAATCTAGCATGTACTTAGGGTGTAGTGTGGATTCATCTCCCTAGTCTTTTCTACTTGTATCTCACTCCTTTAATTTCCTTGCAATTTATTATTTTATGCACTCCTAATTTCCTAGTTTAGTGACTATCAAACAAACCCTAATTACCCCTTATCATTCTAAGAACAATTCTAAACTCTTAGGTTGCCATAGACTAGCGCAGTCCCAGTGGTTCGACTTACCCAACCAATAGCCCTATTTTACAATGATTCGTGCTATTGCGAAGGTTGATGTATAGTTGATCAACCGATCAATTTTTGGCGCCGTTGCCGGGGACTGCAAACGGTTTAGCGACCAAAGTTCTAGGGTTAATTTTAGTTTGATTGTGAATATTGTGTCTTGTGAATATTCCTTATGTGTTTTGACCATCTTTGTGTTTTAAGTGTTGTAAGATTCTAGGGACTCGACTCTCGCCGTGGGAACGCTAGCAAAGTGTAAGTCTAGAGGACCCTGGGTAAGCTACTTGACCTTTTAGTTTCACATTGTAAGATATCGTGCATGTGTTAAGCTTAGAAGTAGTTAATTTATTTGCAAGCCCTTGTTGAGGCTATATTATTGTTTTAATTCTGTGTATAAGCATCGGTCCTTGTCATGGCCATTTATTTTCTGTCTTGATAATTGAGGAGAAAGGGAACATCGTATGTGGAGTTGTGGATAATGAATTGCTTTGTTGATTATATGCTATGCTGTTGATGTTCGGTCGTAGGTCACTCTCTCTACCCACAATCGATTCACCCATTGATATCAATTCTCTTGAAAGAACTCTTAGAAGAAACCTTAGGGAATCTACTCTTACAAGGGATCTTGAAACTGAATTTAATACAATGGGAGATAACGTAGGAAATCCGGGGAATGAAAGGGCTAAAATTCCTAATGTAGAACCAATGACTCTTAGAGATCATTTCATCCCTACCACCTATGTTTCTCCTTCTTGCATAGTAATGCCAAACATCGATGCAGCTCAATATGAGATCAAATCAAGCACCATCCAAATGCTTCCATCATTTCATGGCTTTGATAATGAAGATCTATATAAGCATCTTGATGAGTTCCTTGAAATCTGTTCGACCATCCGATTGAGAGGTTTTCCGGACAATGCACTCCATCTCCATCTTTTCCCATTCTCCCTAAAGGATAGGGCAAAATACTAGTTGAACTCCCTCGCTCCCAATTCCATTACTTCTTGGGCTCAATTACAACAAGAATTCCTTAAGAAGTATTATCCGGTGAGTAAAACCAACCAAATGAGGCGTTCCATTCTAAGCTTTTCTCAAATTGATGGAGAATAACTCCATGAGACTTGGGAAAGGCTACAAGATCTTCTTCGGAAATGTCCTCATCATTTGATCCCAAAATGGCAATTAGTGCAAGCTTTCTATGCCGGCTTGACCGAAACCCATAGATTCATGGTTGATTCTTCTTGTGGTGGGATGTTCATGTCCAAGAATGCGGATGAGGCTTGGACCCTACTTGAGAATTTAAGCAAAAATTCACTTCAACATAATTCTTGTAGGGCTCCGACCTCAACCATTGCAAAGAACACCAAACCTTGTCAACCAAAATCAATAAGGGAGGAATCATCTCAAGTGGATGCCATCGCTCATAAATTCTACCAATTGATGGCACCACATCTTCCTCCTTCATTGTCTCAAAATTTAGCAAGTTCAGTTTGTGCTTCATGTACTAGTCCATTCCATCTCTTGGAAGATTGCCCCACACCGGAGTAATTTCCCAATCCCAACCAAGAGCAAGCTAATGCCATGTTCTCAAGGCCCGGGCATAACCCATATTCTAATACATATAATCCGGGTTGGAGGGACCATCCGAATTTTTCGTGGAGACAACAAGCCCCACAAAATTCCCAATTTCAAAATCAAGGGCCTCAAAATCAGCCCTCTTCTCAATATCAAGGTAGGCCTTTCCAAGCCTCTTCAAGCTACCGTCCTCCTTACAATCCAAATGTTTCCAATCAACCTCCTGTGTGTCCAACTGACGAGATAGTAGCTGCAAACAAGCAAATGATGGAATCATTAAATAAGCAAATAATGGATTCCAACAAGCAACTCTTGACATCCTTGTAGCCTACTCTCCAAATGGTTCACTCTCATACTCAATCCATAGCTAATCTCGAAAATCAAGTGGGCCAAATAGCTAACTCGGTGAATCAATTACTTCAAAAGGACAAGGGCAAGCTTCCCTCTCAACCTTTTGAAAATCCTAGAGGAATGCATGTGATTGATGAAACCCCTCCTCCGAGTGGGCCGACTCATGAACAAGTTCAAGCTATCACCACCCTTCGGAGTGGTAGAGTGGTTGACAACAAGGTTGATGGAGACACAAGTGAGAAAAACCCTCATTTGAAAAATCCAAATTCAAGCTCTTCTAATCCAAATTCTTGCCCAAATACCATTCACGGAAATCCCACACATGTCACCCCAAATGTGGAAACTACTTATGAGCCAAAAGCTCCGTTTCCTCAACGTCTTCAAGAGTCGACACATTTTGGGAACAAGAATTGTAAAATTCAAGACATGTGGGAAGTTTTCAAGCAAGTGAAGATCAACTTGCCCCTCTTGGATGCTATCAAGCAAATCCCTCCTTATGCAAAATTTCTCGAAGATTTGTGCACTCAAAAGCGCACATCTAGCAATCATTTACCAAAAAAGGTGAGGTTGACTGAAAATGTTAGTGCTATCATTCAGCACAGCACTCCTCCAAAGTATAAGGATCCGGGTGCCCCCACAATCTCTTGCGTCATTGGTGACAGCAAAATCGAGAGGGCCCTCCTTGACTTAGGAGCTAGTGTGAATTTAATTCCATATTCAGTCTACCTACAACTTGGTTTGGGAGATCTTAAGCCGACTTCCGTGGTTTTGCAACTTGCCGATAGATCGGTCAAGCATCCACGAGGCATTCTTGAGGATGTTATCATCAAAGTGGACAAATTCTACTTCCCGGTAGATTTTGTGGTTCTTGATACGGAACCGGTCTATGACCTAAAAAAGCACATTCCCGTGATCCTTGGTAGGCCATTTTTAGCCACGGCTAATGCATCAATTAATTGCCAAACTGGGGTGATGGACATTGCTTTTGGAAACATGCAAGTCAAACTCCACATCTTTCATGCAACTCAACATCCCTCCAATGAGGATGATTGTTTTCGTGTGGATGTCATTGATGAAGTGGTCGAAGAATCTCTCCCCTTCATTCTAAGCAAAGATCCTCTTGAAACTTGCATGTCCCATTTTGACTTCTTAAACTTTGATGTTGATCAAGCCATTCAAGAAGTCAATTCCTTGCTTGATATTAATGCTATCATGGATGTACCTCCTTAGAAAATTCCAAAAGAACTACTTCCCCAACTTTCCACTACTCCTCCGGTCCCATCATTGTTATCTCCGCCACAACTTGAGCTTAAGCCGCTCCCGGCCCATCTCAAGTATGTGTTCCTTGGTCTAAAGCAAACCCTTCCGGTCATCATTGCCTCGGACCTTCAAAAAGACCAAGAGACCAACCTTTTAGCGGTGTTCCAAGAGCATAAAGAAGCTATTGGTTGGACAGTGGCAGATTTGAAAGGAATTGACCCCTTCAGTTGTATGCACCGCATTCATATGGGGGATGACGCAAAGCCTACTAGAGAGGTCCAGCGCCGGTTAAATCCAAATATGAAGGAAGTGGTCATGAAAGAGGTGATCAAATTGCTAGATGCGGGAATCATCTACCCTATCTCTGATAGCAAGTGGGTGAGCCCCACACAAGTTGTCCTCAAGAAATCCGGTCTCACCGTTGTTGAAAATTCAGCGGGTGAGCTCGTGCCACAACGAACCACCACCGGGTGGCGTGTGTGCATTGACTACCGGAAACTCAATTCATCAACTAGGAAGGATCATTTCCCACTCCCATTTATTGATCAAATCCTAGAAAGGTTAGCCGGCCAAAGCTTCTATTGTTTTCTTGATGGTTATTCCGGCTATAACCAAGTGGCAATCGCCCCCCAAGATCAAGAGAAAACAACATTCACATGTCCCTTTGGTACTTTTGCCTATTGACGCATGCCTTTTGGTCTATGCAATGCGCCGGCAACGTTCCAAAGGTGTATGATGTCTATATTCTCGGATATGGTTGAAAAGTTCTTGGAAGTTTTCATGGACGATTTTTCCGTATTTGGCTCCTCCTTTGACTCGTGTCTCAAAAATTTGTCTCTGGTGCTCCAAAGATGCAAAGAGACGAATCTCATTCTAAGTTGGGAGAAAAGCCACTTCATGGTCCAAGAAGGCATTGTTTTGGGACATGTCATTTCTAAACGGGGAATCGAGGTAGACAAGGCAAAAGTTGAGTTGATCTCTAATCTTCCTCCTCTGAATTCCGTCCGTCAAATCCGTTCTTTTCTTAGCCATGTCGGATTCTATCGTCGCTTCATCAAAGATTTTAGCAAAATCTCACGGCCCTTGTGTAATCTCTTAGCCAAGGATGTTCCGTTCAATTTTGATGACACTTGCATGGAAGCTTTCATTAAACTTCACACTCTTCTCTCATCTGCCCCAATCATGAAACCGCCTAATTGGTCTCTTCCTTTAAGATCATGTGTGATGCATCCGACTATGCATTAGGGGCGGTTTTGGGCCAACGTGTGGATAAACTTCCGCATGTCATTTATTATGCCAGCAAGACTCTCTGCGATGCCCAATTGAACTACACCACCACTGAAAAAGAATTGCCAGCTGTGGTGTACGCCTTGGATAAATTTCGCTCTTATCTTATTGGTTCCAAGGTCATCGTCTTTTCGGATCATGCCGCTCTTAGGCATTTGTTAGCGAAAAAAGAGACAAAACCCCGTTTAATTCGATGGATCCTCTTACTTCAAGAGTTTGACATTGACATCCGGGACAAAAAAGGGACCGACAATGTTGTCGCCGATCATCTCTCTCGCTTGCTTATTGAAAAATCTTCCGAATTAGCAGCGATCCGTGATTCTTTTCAAGATGAGCAACTTCTTCAAGTTTCACATTCCAATCTTCCATGGTTTGCGGATATTGTCAACTATCTTGCGATTGGCAAAATTCCAACTCATTGGTCCAAACAAGAGAAAGATCGGTTTTTCTCCCAAGTCAAGCATTTCTTTTGGGAAGATCCGGAACTATTCAAGTATTGCCTGGACCAAATCATTCGGCGATGCATTCCTGAAATCGAGGCCACAAGCATTCTAAATTTTTGCCGTACTCTTACTTGTGGAGGCCATTTCAGTGCCAAAAAGACCACTAACAAAGTCCTTCAAAGCGGATTCTTTTGGCCTACCTTGTTTCGGGATGCATACAATTTTTGCAAATCGTGTGAACGATGTCAAAAACTTGGATCCATGTCCCGAAGAGACATGATGCCCCTCACTAACATTTTAATTGTTGAAATTTTTGATGCATGGGGGATTGACTTCATGGGACCATTTCCATCTTCTTATGGCTATGAGTACATCCTTGTAGCGGTGGATTATGTGTCTAAATGTGTTGAAGCCAAGGCTACGAAAACCAATGATCATAAAGTCGTGATCCAATTCATTCAGTCTCATATCTTTAGTCGTTTTGGTACGCCCCGAGCAATCATTAGTGATGGCGGATCTCATTTTCGAAATCGTTATCTCAAATCCGTCCTTGCTAAGTATTCCGTCATTCATAAGGTTGCTACACCTTACCACCCTCAAACGAGTGGTCAAGTAGAGATTTCTAACCGGGAAATTAAGCACATTTTGGAAAAAACGGTTAGACTGGACCGCAAAGATTGGTCATTAAGGCTAAACGATGCGCTTTGGGCTTACCGGACAGCTTATAAGACACCCATTGGCATGTCACCATATCGACTTGTCTTTGGCAAAGCATGTCATCTCCCGGTAGAATTAGAGCACCGTGCTTATTGGGCCATAAAAAGGTTCAATTTTGATCTCAAACAAGCCGGCTCTAATCGTGCGTTGCAATTAAATGAACTTGAGGAATTGCGTAATGACGCGTATGAAAGTGCAAAAATCTACAAGGCAAAGACTAAAGCTTTTCATGACAAACACATCGTCAAGAAGTCTTTTGCCCCCGGACAAAAGGTTTGGGTTTTCAATTCCCGCTTGAAACTCTTTCCCGGTAAACTCCAGTCAAGATGGGATGGTCTATACATTGTCACTACTGTTTTTCCTCATGGAGCAATCGAACTTCATGATCCTGCAAAAGGATCACTCTTCAAGGTTAATGGCTAACGGCTTAAGCCTTGCATTGATGGCACAATCCCAACCCGAAAAGTTGAGGAAGTCCTCTTGACGGACCCAATTTGTGAGGATTAGTGCCAACTCTAACTTCGTCTAGCTATCGACATTAAATTTAGCAAAGCAAGGGAAGAAATTTTTTCGATGTTCCAAGCTTCCCTACCTTCTCAAATTGCTCGTGCCTTGAAATTTTCTGCGAAATGGTTTAGAAAAGCCAAAATTTTGATTCTTCTGAAATGGTCTTCAGTTGTGTTCCGCAATTTTAGACTGGCCTCTTAAACCTTCTCAGCTCTAATTTTCATTCCCGGAAATTTCCATCGCTTTCTAGCAATTTCATAGGATCTTTGGAATGCTACTCATGTGCATAAACTCTCATTTTTATTGCATTCTTAAAAAAAAAATTTCTCAAAAATTTTCAATGAATCGTGTGAGGTTGCAAAAGCTTGAAGTGATGTGGAATGGTTTGAAAATTTTCCCAAATTGTTGCAAAGTTTGAAAATTTTACATGCATTGGAGTGATTATTGCATAGTTTTTGCAACAAGTTGAAAATTTTTTAAAAAAATTTCCATGCATTGGAGATGTTGAGAAGAAGGAAGAAGCTCCATCCATGCATTGGATTGAGGTTGACAAGTTTTTTTTTTTAAAAAAAAAATTCCATGCATTGAGAAAAGTTGCCAAGTTTAAAAATTTTCTACATTCATCCAAGCATTGGCGCACAATTGCAAAGTTTGAAGAATTCTCAAAAATTAATCCATGCATTGGATTGACATTGCAAGTTTTAAAAATTTTCCATGAATTGTGTGATGTTGCATTGAAGAGATATTCAAAAATTCCAAAATTTTCAAATTCATTCAAAGTCTGGAAATTTTCCAAAGATGATGCAATTTGAAAATTTTCTTCAGTTCATTCAAGCATTATGAGACAATTTGAAAATTTTCAGAAATTCTTCCATTCCATGGGAATGACATGCAAAATTTTTTGTTTCCAAGTCGCCAACTTGCAAAATTCCTGGAATGATGTTGCAAATACATCAAAATGCATGAAAATGTAAGCAATAGTGCTCACTGTCTCCCATGGAATGAGATTGCAAATGCAAATGCATGGAATTTCCATGCATGGACTCCATTTTGAACAGCTTCCATTTCCATGTTGCTCACATTCCATATTCCATTACAACAAATTCAACTTCCATGGTGCTCACTGTCTTGCATGTTTTCCCTTTCACTTTTTGCTTCAGTCCTCACAGCCGAGCTCACCCCCTAGCCTACTGAGCCATTTTCGAGCACTCTAAATTCTAGTTTGAGTGCTCGAATTTCATGCACCAACCCACCCAACTCACTGCTCTCAGTTCGAGCACTCGCCGAGCCTATTTGGAGTGCTCGAACTCCACCTTCTTTCTCTCTCAATAGCCAACCCCAACATACTGAACCTACTGGCTCCATTTCGAGCACTCGAGCTCCCCCTAGCGAGTGCTCGAACACCTCATGCCAACGCCCCGAGCACTCGTTGCCTCACCCTCATCGCCTTCTCTACCTCTCGGCCACCCTCTCATCAACCCACAACCCATCCCCAAGACATGCATGCATGCATGCAAGCTCCATGTATGCATGCAACTTCAGCATCAAACCAAACCATGAAACCACCTACAATCACACATATCTCCCAACCCATGCAAAGCTCTCCTCTCGGTAACTCAAACCAACCCTGCTTGCTCCCTCGGCATCTATCCCATCCACCCACCATGCCACCTGCGACACACCACCTCCCTCCTAACTCTCGGCTTCCCTCACATCCAAACCCACAACCATCAATCTCATCTCGGCATCTTCCTCATCCCAACATCATCTCTCTGCAACACCACCAACTCATCAACCAACCCATTTCCCTGCATCCACCTCACCACCACCATCAACCCAGACCTCACAACCATCTCTCTCTCAAAAACAAACCAACTTCCCTCTCGACCATGCAGTTGCCACCACAAAGCAACCCCCACCCAGCAAGCCACAAACCATGCACCTTCAACCAACCTCCCAACCCAATGCACCAACACCATCTCTCCCTCCACTTCAGCCAACCCAAACCAACTCTCTCTCTCAATCGAGCTCTCACACACCAAACAGCCAAGCACACTGCCTTCACTTCGAGTGCTCGAAGTGAAGCTTCGAGCACTCGACCACACCCACTTCCTCCCTCTTTTAAAAACCACCTCACACCACACACTCAAGCCCCCTCCTCTTTTAAAACTAACTCACCCCAACCACAAACCAACCCCCACCCAACCACTTTCCCCCTCTCGGCTAGACCCAACCCACACCACCTTCTCTCTCTCCACACCAACTCAGCAACCCACCTCTCACTCCTACCAAACCACCACCACCCCATCATAGCACCCTCCTTCTCCCACCTTTCTCTCAACATTCTTAAGGTCAGTTTCTTCTCCCTACAATTTAATTTCTTCTTTTCATTGACAGTAATCATCATAAGGAGGATGGGATTGCATGTTGGAGATTTTGTTGATGCTTGTGTTGCTTGTTGTTGATGATAGCTCTATGCCAGAGCATGTTTTCTTGCCAAAATTTTTGGGTTTGCTCCTCCATCTCACTCACTTTCACCTTTTCCTTTTTGTGGTGCACGCCAGGTGTTCGCTGAAATTCCTCAACCAAGTCCACCTCTCTAAATGTCTCGTGCCGGCCCTTCTCGCCCTCCTAGACCCTCTGCGGGTGCCCGTGCTGTCAATCGTGAGCGACCACGTGATCCTTGGGATCGCAAACAACTCAACTACGAGCTTTCTTTTCCGCTCACGGA
Source organism: Cornus florida (assembly GCF_030987335.1). Taxonomy (NCBI): domain Eukaryota; kingdom Viridiplantae; phylum Streptophyta; class Magnoliopsida; order Cornales; family Cornaceae; genus Cornus; species Cornus florida. Next base: position 74,167,391 of record NW_026775577.1, read on the forward strand.
TGCCTTTGACATTCTACCCACTACTTTGTGGGCTGTAGCCGAATTGACTAACCGGCGTCTATAGCACATTTGCGCGCCCCTTGCCAAGGTTGCCTACCCCCGTGTAGTGCGCCTCTTCTACCAGAATCTCCAATGCCCTGAAGAGCCTCCCATTTCTCTCACTACATCCATTGATGGCACCACCTATGCTTTCACTATGACTGACATCATTTAGGTTTCTGGTTGCCCCATTGAGTGCCCCGATGACATTGTCAATCGTGAGAATCTCCCTTTATATAAGGAGCCGGATACATTAACTGTGGAGCAGGTTGTCGCTGCCATTGGCAATGTTGACGATCCTAATAGGCCCCGGTCTTTTATCCGCAAAACCAATCTTTCGGAACGCCTCTGGTTCATTGACACTGTTTTCAAGCACAATGTCTGCCCTTTGGTGCATAGCACTGAGCGTAGGGGCCTCCTTTTGCAAGCTTTATATGCCATGGACCAAGGCCAATGGTTCTCCATCCCGAAGCTCATTTGGACAACATTTATGAAGTTTTGGCATAACGCTCATAATGTATGGGTTCCGCGAGTTGAAAATCGAAAATTGCCTTTGCCGTTTTTCATCACTCAGCTCCTAAAGCACAAGGGTTTCATTGTTCCTCCCCATGAACCAAAAGGCGAAAAGATTAAAATTTTTACTAAGCGACGGTGGATCAATGTTCTTAGCCATTCTAGTACCCCTCAGCCTGCTGCCCCCCTGTTCATCCAAGCTCCACCTCCTCCTCCTTCTGAGGATGCTTCCACAGCAGCAGCCGCTGCAAGGGTAGAGCCTCCGGTCGACTCTCAGCAGGACCAGGCTTTCATCCGGGCTAGCATTGCCAGTGTTCATGAGCGGATGGATCGTTTTGAGAATTCTTTATCCGCGTACACTCGGACTATGTGTGAGACTTCTTCACGTGCCGAAGAAGATCATCGTCTTGCTGCTGCAGACCGCCGTATCGCAGCTAAGGAACGTCATTTGGCTCAGGCCGACCGGCGTAAGACTCAGTCTCTCCTCCATTCCATCCTCGCCCGTCTTCCCTCAGGACCATAGCTGCTGCGAGTGTTGGACCTTATCTTTTTGTTTCATATGTACATATTTCTCTTGTATCTGTTGTTTTACTTTTGCACTGTAAGAATTTGCTATGTATAGGTTGCTTTAGTAGACATGATCCCTGTATAGCTCTTTTTGTAATCATGTAAACTCTTTTTGAAATGCAAATTCTCTCTTTTCTGTTAACTGTATGTACATTATTTTTCTGTATTTATGCTTGTGCTATTAATGCTTTTTGTAGTTGTCTTTTTTTTTTTTCATGATGCTATCTAGGTTGCGCAGTCCAATTCAAGTTTAGAGGTTCTTCTCACCATGCCGTTTCCTCCCCCTGGGTATTTTTGTTCCTTTTTATACTCTTTGTCATTTTTGTCTTTAACTTACATCCATGTCCCACATTGAGGACATTGTGTTGTTCAAGTTTGGGGGTGCATCAAAGCATTCTTGGCATAGTTTTGGTATCATATTTTTGTAAAGCAATGATAGCGTAACTTGGAACTTGTCGGAGACAAAGCATATGTTTAATACCTTGTGTATAGAAGCAATTGAGAAATTTTTGAAAATAAAGAAATTTGAATTTGAAGTGATCATGCAAATACAATGTAATCTATATAAATGCCTCAATTAGATTCTTACTGGATTTACACTCTTATAAGCTTCACAATGCACAGATGCACATTGGAAACTTAACTGTGAGGCATGCAACTTGATTGACCTTGACCTTGGCCTAGTTAATCTGATTTGATGAACCTGATAGATGAATATCTTTGGCATGATATAAGTTGTCAAAAAAATTAAAAAATAAAATAAAAAAAATAAAAAAAAATAAAAAATGAGAAAGAAAGAAAATAATGACCAGTTGAAGTTCGTAGCCTTTCCAACTCGAGCTATTAAGCCCTATGGAGTGTCTCTACACTTAACACCCTAAAGCCATCTGGTTTGGGAGTTGTTGGCCTAACCCTTGCTACATGGGTTGGTTAGAAAGCTTAAAGGACTTAAACATTGCACGGTCATTCAAAAAAATGTTTGAAATAAACATGGTTTGTTGGAATTCGTAGCCTTTCCAACTTGAGCTATTAAGCCCTAGGAGTGTCTTTACACTTAGCACCCTAAAGCCGTCTGGTTTGGGAGTTGTTGCCCTAACGCTCACTACATAGGTTGGTTAGAAAGCTTAAAGGATTTCAACACTGCACAACCATTTTATGTTTCACTTTTGAGTTATAATAAATTCTTAACAGGCAACAAAAGTTGTCTTGAAAATAAAATTATGCCTTAGGGACTTCATGTAAAGGGGAATTCATTGATTTGAAAACTTGTGCCTTGGAATTGGAAAAGAAAGTAAAAGCTGCATGTTGAGAATTCAATTCACTTTCACTGGAGTTTCAGTTATTTCCATTTAAGAGATGACAATTGAGTTATTTAAATGGACGATGATGTTGATGCATGCATGTTGAAATGGTTTTTGCCAATTTTTGTATCAATGCTTCATATATGCAAGGTAGTCTTCCCAATGATCCCGTCTCCAGCTCTTTATCTGTTTCAAGTTGTATTTGAGCTATGTTTATGTTTATTTTTGCCATGGTGGATATTTTTGTAATAGTATTCCCATGTTTTTCATTCCATTGAGCTTTGCATTTTGGTTTTGCTAAGGGACTAGCAAAATGAAAGTTTGGGGGTGTGATAAGCAGCGAATACTGTATATTCAAGCGCCCTAAATTACATTAACAAAGTCCATTAATTGATTATTTTATGTAGATTATCTCCATTTGCATGTTTTTGTACATTTTCAGGTTAAATTGCAAAAATGAAGCAAAAATGATGCCTTGTGGAATTTTGAACAAAAAGGGTGCCAATTCTGAATTTCTGGCAGCAGTAGAACCTGAATTTTGTCACCATTTTTGACCTAGTAAACTCAAGAACTGGAATTCCATCATAACATAAAAGATTTAGATATCTGAATCAGCTTTCCAAATCTTCAAGCGGTTCATCATTCGGAGTTCGGAGCAGAGAGTTATGATCTTCTTACCAGAGGTACGCAGAACTGCCTAGCAGCACTGAAGTGCTTCCTTTGTCCCCATTTTCGACCAACAGACTTAAGAATTGGGCCTTCATCAAAACATGAAGTTTTTAAAACTCTGAACTAGCTCTCCAAATCTTCAAAAAGATCATCATTCGGAGTTTGGAGCACAAAGTTATAGCCGTTTTACCAATATGTCAGTGCTGAGCAAGAAGAGCATGTTGCACATTCCACTAATTTCGAGTGCTCGAGGTCACCCTTCGAGTGCTCGAAAATTGACCAAAATGCAGCTCGGGACTCCTTATTTTCAGCCACTTGCTTCATTGGTTTCCTCAATTTGAATCTCCCTCTTTTATGAAGTGGTTGGGAGTGTTTTTGGAGGAGAGAGAGGACTTTGTTGAAGGATATTAGGCAACCAAAGGCCACACATATGCTATCCTACATTTTTACAAGATAGAGGAGAGAGAAGAGAAAAAAAATAAAGGGTGCGTTCTTGAAGCAAAGGAGGGAGCATGAAAATGGAGTCTTTCTTCAAGCTTCCTCCTTCCTCTAGTGCATCAATGGGTAACTAAACTCTATCTAGGGAGGTGATGAAGCCTCCCCTTGTTGTTCATGTTCTAGATTAGGTTCTATTTTGGGGATTTTAATGTATAGATTTTGGTCTTTTCGTAGTTTAGAGCATATTACTTCTTGTAATGAACTCTATTATGTTTAAATGATTGATGTAAGTTATTTAGCTTGACTTGATGATTTTTACATTATTCTTATTGCTTGTATTCTCATGGTGACAATGGAGATAGGATTATGAATAATTTTCAAGGCATGTTGATAGAGAAATTGGATAGTCCATTGCTTAGGAACTTCCTTTGATGGGTTATGCTAGTTTCCTACCTCATGTGCTTTATCATTTGATTACAAACTTGATAGTTCTTGCTTGAGTGAGTATGTTGAAGGCTACACTTTTGTTTAGGTAGCTCAAATGTATGAATTTTTGAGGGATTATTCTTGTTTATTGATTTAATGAACTTCACTAAGGGTATATGGTAATCTAGTGTTGCTATATATTCCGTGACCATTTTATACATTGTACTTCCCCAATTTAGCCTTAATCTAGCATATACTTAGGGTGTAGTGTGGATTCATCTCCCTAGTCTTTTCTACTTGTATCTCACTCCTTTAATTTCCTTGCAATTTATTGTTTTATGCACTCCTAATTTCCTAGTTTAGTGACTATCAAACAAACCATTATTACCCCTTATCATTCTAAGAACAATTCTAGACTCTTAGGTTGCCATAGACTAGCGCAGTCCTAGTGGTTCGACTTACCCGACCAATAGCCCTATTTTACAATGATTCGTGTTATTGCGAAGGTTGATGTATAGTTGATCAACCGATCACTACACAAGACAAGAAGAAGTCCAAGGAGGGGAAGAAAGACAAAGGCCAGTCCTTCAGGTTCAAGGACAAAAAGAAGGACAAGAATCAAAAGAAGGATAAAGGCGGTGGCTTTGTCAAGGCCAAGGAAGATTACAACAACAAAGGGAGTATTAGTGGGACTAAGCCTTACTACGGTTGTTTCATCTGCAATGGTCCCCATCGTGTTAGGGACTGTCCCAAGAGGGAGAAGCTGAGTGCTATTGTCGCTAATTCAAAAGGAGACTCAGACTCGGAATCTGGTCTAACCCGAGTTAATCCTCTGCAAATGCTGAATGCACTTACTGAAGAACAGTCCATGGAGTTAAAAGGGCTTATGTTCATTCAGGTGACGCTGAACGGCAAGGAAGTTTTGGCAATGGTGGACACGGGGGCCACTCATAACTTCATTGCGCAGAGTGAAGTAAGTAACTTTAATTTAAAGTTAATTCCACATGCTAATAAGATGAAAGCTGTGAATTCTAAAGCCAAGCCTGTCTTAGGCATGGCCACCAATTCTATGAAAGTTGGTTGTTGGGAGGGCATAGTTAGTCTTATGGCTGTACCCTTAGATGATTTTGATCTAATTCTTGGAATTGAGTTCCTTACGAAAGCCAGAGTGGTTGTTGTGCCATATTTAGGAGGAGTTTTTATTTGGGACAGGAGTTGTCCATGTTTTATTCCATCAGTGGCTCTTTATGGGCACCAACAGAAGGAAGATCGTAAATATGGCTGCATCGAAATAATCTCTGCATTGCAAGTGAAAACAGGTTTGAAGAGGGGAGACTCTACCTTTCTTGCAGCTATGATAGAGATCAAACCGGACCAGCTTGTTGAAGTTCCGGATTCTGTTGCTGAAATTCTAGAGGAATTTGCAGAAGTGATGCCACGAGAGCTACCTAAGCAATTGCCCCCTCGATGTGCTATTGATCACAAGATAGAGTTAGAGCCGGGTGCAAGAGCTCCTACTCAGGCCCCATACCGGATGGCGCCTTCAGAACTGGCTGAACTGCCTAGACAGTTGGATGAGTTGCTGGAGTCTGGCTATATTCAACCATCCAAGGCACCGTATGGCGCGCCAGTGTTGTTTTAGAAGAAGCAGGATGGCTCAATGCGGATGTGTGTGGACTATAGGGCTCTGAATAAGGTGACTGTGAAGAACAAGTATCCAGTGCCCAATGCCGCTGATTTATTTGACAGGTTGTCAAGGGCATCCTACTTTACTAAGCTGGATTTACGTGCAGGCTACTGGTAGGTGCATATAGCAGAAGAAGATGAACCCAAAACTACATGGGTAACTCGTTATGGGTCTTATGAATTTCTTTCAATGCCGTTTGGGCTAACTAAATCCCCGGCAACCTTCTGCAACTTAATGAATAATGTGTTTTATAACTACATTGATCACTTTGTTGTTGTTTACTTGGATGACATTGTAGTCTATAGTGAGTCATTGAAAGATCACTTAAAACACTTGAGATTGGTTTTCTCAAAACTGAAGGAGTTTCAGTTATATGTCAAAAAGGAGAAATGTGAGTTTTGTCACCAAGAAGTGATGTTTTTGGGGCATTGGATCAGTAAGGGCCATGTCAGAATGGATGAGAGAAAGGTGAAAGCCATCCTTGATTGGTCTGCACCTACCAAAGTGACAGAGTTGAGATCTTTTCTTGGGTTGGCAAACTACTACAGAAAGTTTATAAAGGTGTATTCTAAGAAGGTTAGTCCTTTAACGGACTTGCTGAAGAAGGACAAACAGTGGGTTTGGTCTGAGGAGTGCCAGAATGCTTTTGAGATGCTTAAGCAGGCAGTGTCTACAGAACTGGTCTTGAGACTGCCTGACTTTGGTTTGCCATTTGAAGTGCCTACTGATGCCTCTGATAGAGCAATTGGTGGGGTCCTAGTCCAAGAAGGACACCCATGTGCCTTTGAAAGCAGGAAGCTTAAGGATGCTGAACAGAGGTATACAACTCACGAGAAGGAGATGACTGCAGTGATACATTGTCTTGACGCATAGAAGCACTATCTGTTGGGTACCAAGTTTACAGTGGTGACTGATAATGTGGCCAATACCTACTTCAAGACACAGAAAAAGCTTACTCCAAAGCAAGCTCGTTGGCAAGAGTTTCTTGGGGAGTTCAATTTTGTGTGGGTTTACAGACCTGGAAAGCAGAATCAGGTTGCTGATGCCTTGAGTAGGAAAGAAGTGCAGGAGTATGTGGCGTTGTTGACAACGGTGTATACTGATTTCTTGATAGAATCAAAGAGCAATCTCAGTCGGACAATGCCTATCAGAAACTTAAACAACATGTTGCTGATGGTGAAGTCAGAAAGTACTGGATTGAAGCTAATCTACTCTACGCCAGAGGAGGTAGATTATATGTTCCTGTTGGAGGTTTGAGACGGGAACTAATGCGGGAAATGCATGATCCTCAGTGGGCTGGACATCCAGGGGTGGATAGAATGCTGGCGTTGATATCCAGGTCATATTACTGGCCCAAGATGGAGGATGACATAGAGTTATATGTCAAGACTTGCTTGGTCTATCAGAAAGACAAGAATGAGAGGAAGAAGGAGGCAGGCTACTGCAACCCTTGCCTATACCAGAGCATCCATGGCAGTCAGTTTCAATGGACTTCATTTCTGGTTTTCCTAAAGTGGAAGGTATGAGATCTATTTTTGTGGTTGTAGATAGATTCTCTAAGTATGCAATTTTTATTGCTGCACCACATGCATGCCCAGCGGAAGTTGCTGCTGGTTTATTTCATAAGTTTGTGGTAAAATATTTTGGCTTCCCCGAAGATATTGTTAGTGATCGTGACAACAGATTTACGGGAAGGTTCTGGACAGTGCTATTTGGCTTGATGGGTTCTGAACTGAAGTTCTCCATAGCAAACCATCCTCAGACTGATGGACAGACTGAAAGGATGAACCAGTTATTGGAAGAATATCTGAGGCACTATGTCACTGCAAGTCAGAAAAATTGGCTGGAGTTGCTAGACACTGCACAATTCTCTTATAATTTGCACAGGTCTTCAGCAACAGGAATGAGTCCCTTTGAGTTGGCAACAGGGTAACAACCTCGCACACCATAGGAGGTGGCAGTGCAGAGGACTAGGGGAAGATGCCCTGCAGCATACCGATATGCCCGTTCCATGCAAGAGATGGTGGAAGAGGCACAGGACAGCTTTGCCAAGGCTGCGAGAAGGATAAAAAAGTATGTAGATAAAGGGAGAAGGCCATTAGAGTTCCAAGTGGGAGAAAAGGTTCTGTTGAAGTTGACTCCACAGATTTGGAAGAAGATAAGCAGCAAGACTGTTCACAGAGGGCTGATTCAGAAGTATGATGGTCCATTTGAAGTTGTGAAGAAAGTGGGGAATGTTGCTTATAGATTACAGTTACCTGAGAGACTGAAGGTCCATCCTACTTTTTATATGAGTTTCCTCAAGCCTTTTCATGAGGACACTGTAGATACATCAAGATAACAGGCTAAGAGAGCCCCACCTATTATTTGGTTGCAGTTTAACAAGGAGGTGGAGAAGATTTTGTCTCACCGGACCCAGGGTCAGAGTAAGAAAAATCGCAGAACTAATTACTTGGTGCAATGGCAAGGATGCAGTGCAGCAGAGGCGAGTTGGGAAAGGGATGTGACATTATGGAAGTTTGAGAAACAGGTAAGGGACTACTTGGACAAGTTGACGAGGGCGTCAACTTCTTCTGGTGGGGGTGGTTTGTTAGCCCCTTGACGGTTGTCCAAGGGAAGACATGGGCATTTCAAGGCCATGCCATGTCTTGGGAATACTTTGGCTTTGGTTAGACAGCCATGAGGATGCTCAGTGGGTTTTCAGCGTGCACAAGATGCTCAGTGTGCACACAAGATGCTTAAAAGGATGCTCGGCGTGCACTGGGGGTGCCCAGTGGCACTTTCGTAAATATGGCGAAAAGTGAAACTTGGAGTTTTGACTCGGGATCTTTATGGGAGGTACCTTGAGTCCATAGAAGCTGGTTGGCACAGACGGCACTTAATTTGGATGTCGGGAAAGGCCTGAAAGGCCATTATGACTCCTCAAGCATGGGTGATGTTTACTCCTGTCAGAGTGCTGGGTTTCCTTAAGACTATACTAGGGGGGGTCTGTTGAGCACATCGGTTGGGCTATGGCATGGCTTGCTTAGAGGGCTTAGCCAACGTGCATGGGCACGTGTTACACCACTCCAAGATGGTTGCACAAGTGGGGAGCATCCAAGATATTGAAGGGCAAACAAGTGGGCACTGACACGCGCTAGTGTGCAGCGGCGCGCGTGCGGGCGTGCAGGTGGGCACGCGGGCAGGCGTCCAACCTAGTGTGCGCGAGCGTCTAGCTCGGCATGTGGATGGGCGTCCAGGCGGGCGTACAGCCAAGGACGCATGAGGGTTCAAACATGGCGCGCGAAGAAGGGCACTAGTGTGTGCGCCGGCGTGCACTTTGGTGTGCACCCGAGCGTGCGCACAGGCGTGCATGGCTTGGCACGCCGTTGATCGACGGTCGAAATCAATTATAAATCAACCCCTTTCATAATAGCATGAATTATTGTAAAATAGGGCTATTGGACGGGTAAGTCGAACCACTGGGACTGCGCTAGTCTTAAGGCAACCTAAGAGTCTAGAATTGTTCTTAGAATGATAAGGGGTAATAAGGGTTTGTTTGATAGTCACTAAACTAGGAAATTAGGAGTGCATAAAATAATAAATTGTAAGGAAATTAAAGGAGTGAGATACAAGTAGAAAAGACTAGGGAGATGAATTCACTCCAACCTTATACACATGCTAGATTAAGATTAAATTGGGGAAAAACAACACAAATGATGGTCATGATACATGGCAACACTTGGTTTCTATAGTATTTTCAAGAAGTTCATTAAATCAACAACAAGAATAATCCATCAAAGGTTCACATACTCAAGCCACCTAAACTAGGGTGTAGCCTTCACATGCTCCCTAAGCCCAAGATTATCAAGTCCTTTAATGGAATGATGAAAGCACATAAAATTAGGAATTAAGCATAGACCATCAAAGGGGGATCCTAAGCAATGGACTATCTAAGTTCTCCAACTTCATGTCAATAAAACCATTTCATAATCTAACTTCCATTGTCACTATGAAAGTGTAAGCGTTATGATTAAGAGAAGCAATCATCTAAGACAAGAGGAATAACTCAAAATAATCATATATAGACATTAAAGTTCATTACACAAATATGATGCTCTAGATCATAAAATAACCAAAAACTATACATTGTTCTCCCCAAAATAAAATCTACACTAGCACATGCTTACAAGGGAGGAGCTTCGTCACCTCCCTAGATGGAGGTTTAGCTCTCCATTGATACAAAAATGGAAGAAGAAGAAGAAGGATCCATCTCCATTTTCGAGCTCCTACTGTAGTACTCAAGAACACCCTCTTCCTTGCTCTCTTCTCTCTCCTCTAATCTTGTAAGAATGAAATAATGATCTGATGCATGTGGCCCTTAGTTGCCTTATATCTTTCAACCAAGCTCTCTCTCCCCTCCATAGACATTCCCAACCACTCCATAAAGAAGGAGGGTGGAAATGTGGAAACCAATGCACAAGTGGGCTGAAGAGGGGTTCATTTCCGAGCTACAATCTGGCCAAATTTCGAGCACTTGAAGGGTGGCCTCGAGCACTCGAAATTAGTGTAATGTGCAATTCTTGCCTATCACTGACCACTGTGGAAGAATGACCATAACTTTGTCCTCCAAACTCTGAATGATGATCTGTTTGAAGATTTGGAGAGCTGATTCAGAGCATTAAAAACTTCGTGTTTTGATAAAGACCCAATTCTCAAGTCTAGTTGGTCGAAAATGGGGAGAAAGACAGCACTTCAGTGCTGCCAGGCAGTTCTGCGCACCTCTGGTAAGAAGATCATAACTCTCTGCTCCAAACTCCGAATGACAAAACGCTTGAAGATTTAGAAATCTGATTCAGAGAGATAAATCTTTGATGTTATGATGGAAGTCCAGTTCTTGAGTTTGCTAGGTCGAAAATGGCGACAAAAGTCAGATTCTACTGCTGCCAGAATTTCAGAATTGGCACCCTTTTTGTTCAAAATTCCACAAGGCATCATTTTTGCTTCCTTTTTGCAATTTAACCTGAAAATGTATAAAAACATGCAAATGGAGATAATCTACATAAAATAATCAATTAATGGACTTTGTTAATGTAATTTAGGGCGCTTGAATATACAGTATTCGGCGCTTATCACACCCCCAAACTTACATTTTGCTAGTCCCTTAGCAAAACCAAAATGCAAAGCTCAATGGAATGAAAAACATGGGAATACTATTACAAAAATATCCACCATGGAAAAAATAAACATAAACATAGCTCAAATACAACTTGAAACAGGTAAAGAGCTGGAGACGGGATCATTGGGAAGACTACCTTGCATATATGAAGCATTGATACAAAAATTGGCAAAAACCATTTCAACATGCATGCATCAACATCATAGTCCATATAAATAATTCAATTGTCATCTCTTAAGTGGAAATAACTCAAACTCCAGTGAAAGTGAATTGAATTCTCAACATGCGGCTTTTACTTTCTTTTCCAATTCCAAGGCACAAGTTTTCAAATCAATGAATTCCCCTTTATATGAAGTCCCTAAGGCATGATTTTATTTTCAAGACAACTTTTGTTGCCTGTTAACAATTTATTATAACTCAAAAGTGAAACATAAAATGGTTGTGCAGTGTTGAAATCCTTTAAGCTTTCTAACCAACCTATGTAGCGAGCGTTAGGCCAACAACTCCCAAACCAGACGGCTTTAGGGTGCTAAGTGTAAAGACACTCCTAGGGCTTAATAGCTCAAGTTGGAAAGGCTATGAATTCCAATAAACCATGTTTATTACACACACTTTTTTTTGAATGACCGTGCAATGTTTAAGTCCTTTAAGCTTTCTAACCAACCCATGTAGCAAGCGTTAGGCCAACAACTCCCAAACCAGACGGCTTTAGGGTGTTAAGTGTAAAGACACTCCATAGGGCTTAATAGCTCGAGTTGGAAAGGTTACGAACTTCAACTGGTCATTATTTTCTTCCTTTCTCATCTTCATTTTTTTTTTTTTTTTTTTCATCAAAATATATCATGCCAAAGATATTCATCCATTAGGTTCAACAAATCAGATTAACTAGGCCAAGATCAAGGTTAATCAAGTTGCATGCCTCACAGTTAAGTTTCCAATGTGCATCTATGCATTGTGAAGCTTATAAGAGTGTAAATCCAGCAAGAATCTAATTGAGGCATTTATACAGACTACATTGTATTTGCAGGATCACTTCAAATTCAAATTTCTTTATTTTCAGAAATTTCTCAATTGCTTCTATACACAAGGTATTAAACATATGCTTTGTCTCTGACAAGTTCCAAGTGACACTATCATTGCTTTACAAAAATATGATACCAAAACTATGCCAAGAATGCTTTGATGCACCCCCAAACTTGAACGACACAGTGTCCTCAATGTGGGACATGGATGTAAGTTAAAGACAAAAATGACAACGAGTATAAAAAGGAACAAAAATACCCCGGGGGAGGAAACGACATGGTGAGAAGAACCCCCAAACTTGAATTGGACTGCGCAACCTAGATAGCATCATGAAAAACAAAAAGAGACAACTACAAAAAGCATTAATAGCACAAGCATAAATACAGAAAAATAATGTACATAAAGTTAACAGAAAAGAGAGAATTTGCATTTCAAAAAGAGTTTACATGATTACAAAAAGAGCTTTACAGGGATCATGTCTACGAGAGCAACCTATACATAGCAAATTCTTATAGTGCAAAAGTAAAACAACAGATACAAGAGAAATGTGTACATATGAAACAAAAAGATAAGGTCCAACACTCGCAGCAGCTATGGTCCAGAGGGAAGACGGGCGAGGATGGAATGGAGGAGAGACTGAGTCTTACGCCGGTCGGCCTGAACCAAACGACATTCCTCGGCTGTGATACGGCGGTCTTCAGCAGCAAGACGATGATCTTCTTCGGCACAGGAAGAAGTCGCACACATAGTCCGAGTGTACGCGGACAAAGAATTTTTAAAACGATCCATCCGCTCATGAAGACCGGCAATGCTAGCCCGGATGAAAGCCTGGTCCTGCTGAGAGTCGACCGGAGGCTCTACCCTTGCAGCGGCAGCTGCCGTGGAAGCATCCTCAGAAAAAGGAGGAGGTGGAGCTTGGATGAATAGGGGGGCAGCAGGCTGAGGGGTACTAGAATGGCTAAGAACATTGATCCACCGGCGCTTGGTAAAATTTTTAATCGTTTCGCCTTTTGGTTCATGGGGAGGAACAATGAAGCCTTTCTGCTTTAGGAGCCGAGTGATGAAAAACAGCAAAGGCAATTTCCGATTTTCAACTCGCGGAGCCCGTGCATTATGAGCGTCATGCCAAAACTTCATAAATGTGGTCCAAATGAGCTCCGGGATAGAGAACCATTGGCCTTGGTCCATTGCATATAAGGCTTGCAAAAGGAGGCCCCTACACTTAGTGCTATGCACCAAAGGGCAGACATTGTGCTTGAAAACAGTGTCAATGAACCAGAGGCGTTCTGAAAGATTGGTTTTACAGATAAAAGACCGGGGCCTATTAGGATCGTCAACATTGCCAATGGCAGCGACAACCTACTCCACAGTTAATGTATCCGGCTCCTCATATAAAGGGAGATTCTCCCGATTGACAATGTCATCGGGACACTCAATGGGGCAACCAGAAACCTAAATGATGTCAGTCATAGTGAAAGCATAGGTGGTGCCATCAATGGATGTAGTGAGAGAAATGGGTGGCTCTTCAGGGCATTGGAGATTCTGGTAGAAGAGGCGCACTACACGGGGGTAGGCAACCCTGGCAAGGGGCGCGCAAATGTGCTGCAAACGCCGGTTAGTCAATTCGGCTACAGCCCACGAAGTAGTGGGTAGAATGTCAAAGGCATCCGTGAGCGGAAAAGAAAGCTCGTAGTTGAGTTGTTTGCGATCCCAAGGATCACGTGGTCCCTCACGATTGACAGCACGGGCACCCGCAGAGGGTCTAGGAGGGCGAGAAGGACCGGCACGAGACATTTAGAGAGGTGAACTTGGTTGAGGAATTTCAGTGAACACCTGGCGTGCACCATAAAAAGGAGAAGGTGAAAATGAGTGGGATGGATGATGAAACCCAAAAAATTTTGGCCCTGCAATTGCAATAACTACTCCCAAAGAATCACAAATCTCCATTACATGCAAGCCCATCCTCCATTTATACCAAAAATGTGAAAGAGGATGAGAAGGAAGAAACTCACCTAAGAATGGAGAACCATAGGCCCTTTGTGCGTCGGATAAGTGGTGGGGATGGGTGGAATTTGCCTAGAGGTGAAGAGTGGATGGGGAGGGGTGTGTGATGTTGGTTGGTGCTATTATTTTGGGGTTGGTTGCAGGAGGCGCATGCAGGGTGGGGTGGTTGGGTTGAGAGAGAGAGGAAGGTTGGTTGAGCCGAGTGAGAGGGAGTTATTTGGTTTGGCTTGTGTTTAAAAGAGAGGTGGCTTGGTTCGAGCACTCGAAGTGTGTCTTTGAGTGCTCTAAAATGGGGCAGTGGGCTCGGGTGTTTGTTGTGTGAGAACTCAAGCAATTGTGAGCACTCGAAGCTTGGCTTCGAGTGCTCGAAAATATGGCAGAGAGGTGAGGGGAGCTTTGTGCGTGAAATTGTAGGTTGTGGGGTGGCTTGGGGTTGGCATGGAGTGGGTTGTAGAGAGTTGGGATGAGAGAGAGTTGATGGTGGGGTTGGCATGCATGGTGGTGAGGGTGTAGTGATGATGTGGGAGAGAGAAGCCGAGAGTTGGGTTGTGGGGATGGTGGCATGATTGCATGCATGGGGAAAGGTTGGTGGGTTGGAGTTGAGGTGGTTGTGTGGTTTGCATGGTGTGTTGCATGCATGGCTGCATGGTGGCTGAGAGTGGAGGTGGTGATTGGGGTTGAAAGAAGGAGAAGGAAGGTTGGTGGAGGGAAGTGGGTTTGCCGAGATATGTCATGCAGGGTGATTCATGGTGCATGGTTTATGGTTTATGGTTTTGTGGATGAGGGAGGAGGGGGGTAAGGTTGGTGTGAGGAAGGTGCCGAGGGGGAGCTTGCATGCATGGTGTTGATGGGTGGTTTGGTTGCTTGGTGTGTGGATGGGATAGATGGAAGTGGGTTTGCCGAGAGGAGTTGTGTGGGTTGTAGGTTGACTTGAGCAAGGAGGAAGGTGAGTTGGAAAGGGGTTAATGCATGCTGGGGTTGAGAGAGAGAAGAGCATGGGTTGAGAGATGTGGTCGAGCACTCTAAGCATGGAAGTAGAGTGCTCGAAGATGGGACAGTAGCCTCAGCAGCTTTGGGGTTAAAACTTCAAGCAAGGTTGAGCACTCCAAATTGGAGTTTAGATTGCTCGAAATAAAGCCAGAGAGTTCGGGTTTGCTGGGATGTGGCTGCGAGCACTCCAAAGGAACTTGAGAGGGCTCGAAAATGAGGCAGTGGCTACAAATGAAGGGCTGAAATTAGAGGGCATCAGCGAGCACTTGAAGCTTAGTAGTAGAGTGCTCTAAATTAGGACAGTGGGCATACAAACCGGATGAAATCACTGGGAAGGATTTTTAAAAAAATTGCAACATTATGCCAATGGAAAATTTTCCAAGCTTGATACATTGCAACATGATGCAAAATGGATGGAATTCTCAAAAATGAAAATTTCAAGCTTGGCATGCATGGGAAGAAATGGAGACTTTGTATAGGAAAATCATTGGAAACTTTGCATGTTAGTCTAATCCAATGCATGGATAGATTTTTAGGAAAATTTTGAAAACTTTTCAACTTCTTTCTAATGCATGGACAATTTCCAAACTTTTAAACTTCAATCCATTCTAATGCAAGGATGGAAAATTGTCAAACTCTACACTTCATTGCAATGCATGGAAAATTTGGAAAATTTTTTAAACTGTGCAATTTTCCTCCAATGAATGCATGGATGAAATTTGGGAAAATTTTGAGACCTTGCAACCACTCTCTACTGCATGAATGATTTTAAGAAACTTTTCAAACTTTCGCAACATCACACAAATGCATGCATGATTTTGAGGAACCATGATCCAACAATGCATTGAAGATGAGAGGCTATACATGTGAGTGCCATGTTAAAAGTTCGAGAACATTGCCTGATAGAGCCAGAAACTTCTGGGAATGAAAACAAGAGTTGAGAAGGTCTAAGAAGCTGGTCTAAAATTGTGGAACACAACTGAAAAGCATTCCAGAAAAATCAAATTTTTGGGTTTTCGAAACCATTTCCCAGAAAATTTCAAGGCTCAGGCAATTGAAAGGAGTGGGAAAGCTTGGAAATTGGAAGAATTGCTTCCCATGCTTTGCTAAATTTAATGTCGATAGCTACATGAAGTTAGAGTTGGCACTAATCCTCATAAATTGGGTCCGTCAAGAGGACTTCCTCAACTTTTCGGGTTGGGATTGTGCCATCAATGCAAGGCTTAAGCCGTTGGCCATTAACCTTGAAGAGTGATCCATTTGTAGGATCATGAAGTTCAATTGCTCCATAAGGAAAGACAGTAGTGACAATGTATGGACCATCCCATCTTGACCGGAGTTTACCGGGAAAGAGTTTCAAGCAGGAATTGAAAAGCCAAATCTTTTGTCCCGGGGCAAAAGACTTCTTGACGATGTGTTTGTCATGAAAAGCTTTAGTTTTTGCCTTGTAGATTTTTGCACTTTCATACGCGTCATTACGCAATTCCTCAAGTTCATTTAATTGCAACGCACGATTAGAGCCGGCTTGTTTGAGATCAAAATTGAACCTTTTTATGGCCCAATAAGCATGGTGCTCTAATTCTACAGGGAGATGACATACTTTGCCAAAGACAAGTCGATATGGCGACATGCCAATGGGTGTCTTATAAGCTGTCCGGTAAGCCCAAAGCGCATCGTTTAGCCTTAATGACCAATCTTTGCGGTCCGGTCTAACCGTTTTTTCCAAAATGTGCTTAATTTCCCGGTTAGAAATCTCTACTTGACCACTCGTTTGAGGATGGTAAGGTGTAGCAACCTTATAAATGACGGAATACTTAACAAGGACGGATTTGAGATAACGATTTCGAAAATGAGATCAGCCATCACTAATGATTGCTCAGGGCGTACCAAAACGACTAAAGATGTGAGACTGAATGAATTGGATCACGACTTTATGATCATCAGTTTTGGTAGCCTCGGCTTCAACCCATTTAGACACATAATCCACCGCTACAAGAATGTACTCATAGCCATAAGAAGATGGAAATGGTCCCATGAAGTCAATCCCCCACACATCAAAAATTTTAACAATTAAAATGTTGGTGAGGGGCATCATGTCTCTTCAGGACATGGATCCAAGTTTTTGACATCATTCACACGATTTGCAAAAATTGTATGCATCCCAAAATAAGGTAGGCCAAAAGAATCTGCTTTGAAGAATTTTGTCAGCGGTCTTTCTAGCACTGAAATGGCCTCCACAAGCGAGAGTATGACAAAAATTTAGAATGCTTGTGGTCTCGGTTTCAGGAATGCATCGCCGGATGATTTGGTCCGGGCAATACTTGAATAATTCCGGATCATCCCAAAAGAAGTGCTTGACTTGGGAGAAAAACCGGTCCTTTTCTTGTTTGGACCAATGAGTTGGAATTTTGCCAACCGCAAGATAGTTGACAATATCCGCAAACCATGGAAGATTGGAATGTGAAACTTGAAGAAGTTGCTCATCTGGAAAGGAATCACGGATGGCTGCGAATTCGGAAGATTTTTCAATAAGTAAGCGAGAGAGATGATCGGCGACAACATTGTCGGTCCCTTTTTTGTCCCGGATTTCAATGTCAAACTCTTGAAGTAAGAGGATCCATTGAATTAAACGGGGT
Source organism: Cornus florida (assembly GCF_030987335.1). Lineage (NCBI taxonomy): Eukaryota > Viridiplantae > Streptophyta > Magnoliopsida > Cornales > Cornaceae > Cornus > Cornus florida. Next base: position 74,184,842 of record NW_026775577.1, read on the forward strand.
TTTGTCTCTTTTTTCGCTAACAAGTGCCTAAGAGCGGCATGATCCGAGAAGAGGATGACCTTGGAACCTAGGAGATAGGAACAAAATTTATCCAAGACGTACACCACAGCTAGCAATTCTTTTTCAGTGGTGGTGTAGTTCAATTGGGCATCGCAGAGAGTCTTGCTGGCATAATAAATGACATACGGAAGTTTATCCACACGTTGGCCCAAAACCGCCCCTAATGCATAGTCGGATGCATCACACATGATCTCAAAGGGAAGAGACCAATTAGGCGGTTTCATGATTGGGGCGGATGAGAGAAGAGTGAGAAGTTTAATGAAAGCTTCCATGCAAGCGTCATCAAAATTGAACGGAACATCCTTGGCTAAAAGATTACACAAGGGCTGTGAGATTTTGCTAAAATCTTTGATGAAGCGACGATAGAATCCGGCATGGCCAAGAAAAGAACGGATTTGACGGATGGAATTCGGAGGAGGAAGATTAGAGATCAACTCAACTTTTGCCTTGTCTACCTCGATTCCCCGTTTAGAAATGACATGTCCTAAAACAATGCCTTCTTGGACCATGAAGTGGCTTTTCTCCCAACTTAGAATGAGATTCGTCTCTTTGCATCTTTGGAGCACAAGAGATAAATTTTTGAGACACGAGTCAAAGGAGGAGCCAAATACGGAAAAATCGTCCATGAAAACTTCCAAGAACTTTTCAACCATATCGGAGAATATGGACATCATGCACCTTTGGAACGTTGCCGGTGCATTGCATAAACCAAAAGGCATGTGTCGATAGGCAAAAGTACCAAAGGGACATGTGAATGTTGTTTTGTCTTGATCTTGGGGGGCGATTGCCACTTGGTTATAGCCGGAATAACCATCAAGAAAACAATAGAAGCTTTGGCCGGCTAACCTTTCTAGGATTTGATCAATAAATGGGAGTGGGAAATGATCCTTCCTAGTTGATGAATTGAGTTTCCGGTAGTCAATGCACACACGCCTCCCGGTGGTGGTTCGTTGTGGCACGAGCTCACCCGCTGAATTTTCAACAACGGTGAGACCGGATTTCTTGGGGACAACTTGTGTGGGGCTCACCCACTTGCTATCAGAGATAGGGTAGATGATTCCCGCATCTAGTAATTTGATCACCTCTTTCATGACCACTTCCTTCATATTTGGATTTAACCGGCGCTGGACCTCTCTAGTAGGCTTTGCGTCATCCTCCATATGAATGCGGTGCATACAAATGGAGGGGTCAATTCCTTTCAAATCTGCCACTGTCCAACCAATAGCTTCTTTATGCTCTTGGAACACCGCTAAAAGGTTGGTCTCTTGGTCTTTTTGAAGGTCCGAGGCAATGATGACTGGAAGGGTTCGCTTTGGACCAAGGAACACATACTTGAGATGGGCCGGGAGTGGCTTAAGCTCAAGTTGTGGCGGAGATAGCAATGATGGGACCGGAGGAGTAGTGGAAAGTTGGGGAAGTGGTTCTTTTGGAATTTTCTAAGGAGGTACATCCATGATAGCATTAATATCAAGCAAGGAATTGACTTCTTGAATGGCTTGATCAACATCAAAGTTTGAGAAGTCAAAATGAGACATGCAAGTTTCAAGAGGATCTTTGCTTAGAATGAAGGGGAGAGATTCTTCGACCACTTCATCAATGACATCCACAAGAAAACAATCATCCTCATTGAAGGGATGTTGAGTTGCATGAAAGATGTGGAGTTTGACTTGTATGTTTTCGAAAGCAATGTCCATCACCTCGGTTCCGTAATTAATTGATGCATTAGCCGTGGCTAAAAATGGCCTACCAAGGATCACGAGAATGTGCTTTTTTGGGTCATGAACCGGTTCCGTATCAAGAACAACAAAGTCTACTGGGAAGTAGAATTTGTCCACTTTGATGATAACGTCCTTGAGAATACCTCGTGGATGCTTAACCGATCTATCGGCAAGTTGCAAAACCACGGATGTCGGCTTAAGATCTCCCAACCCAAGTTGTAGGTAAACCGAGTATGGAATCAAATTGACACTAGCACCCAAGTCAAGGAGGGCCCTTTCTATCTTGTTGTCACCAATGACACACGAGATAGTTGGGGCGCCCGGATCCTTATACTTTGGAGGAGCACTGTGTTGAATGATTGCACTCACATTCTCAGTTAGTCTCACTTTCTTTGGCAAATGATTTTTAGAAGTGCGCTTTTGAGTGCACAAATCCTTGAGAAATTTTGCATAGGGAGGGATTTGCTTGATAGCATCCAAGAGGGGCAAGTTGATCTTTACTTGCTTGAAAACTTCCCACATGTCTTGAATTTTGCAATTCTTATTCCCAAAATGTGTCGACTCTTGGAGACGTTGAGGAAATGGAGCTTTTGGCTCATAAGAAGTTTCCACATTTGGGGTGACATGAGTGGGCTTTCCGTGAATGGTATTTGGACAAGAAGAGCTTGGATTTGGACTTTTCAAAGGAGGGTTTTTCTCACTTGTGTCTCCATCAACCTTGTTGTCAACTACTCTACCTCTCCGAAGGGTGGTGATAGCTTGAACTTGTTTATGAGTCGGCCCACTCAGAGGAGGGGTTTCATCAATCACATGCATTCCTCTAGGATTTTCAAAAGGTTGAGAGGGAAGCTTGCCCTTGTCCTTTTGAAGCAATTGATTCATCGAGTTAGCTATTTGGCCCACTTGATTTTCGAGATTAGCTATGGATTGAGTATGGGAGTGAACCATTTGGAGAGTAGGCTGCAAAGATGTCAAGAGTTGCTTATTGGAATCCATGATTTGCTTGTTCAATGATTCCATCATTTGCTTGTTTGCAGCTACTATCTCGTCAGTTGGACACACAGGAGGTTGATTGGAAACATTTGGATTGTAAGGAGGACGGTAGCTTGAAGAGGCTTGGAAAGGCCTACCTTGATATTGAGAAGAGGGCTGATTTTGAGGCCCTTGATTTTGAAATTGGGAATTTTGTGGGGCTTGTTGCCTCCACGAAAAATTCGGATGGTCCCTCTAACCCGGATTATATGTATTGGAATACGGGTTATGCCCGGGCCTTGAGAACATGGCATTAGCTTGCTCTTGGTTGGGATTGGGAAATTGTTCCAGTGTGGGGCAACCTTCTGAGAGATGGAATGGACTAGTACATGAAGCACAAACTGAACTTGCCGAATTTGAGACAATGAAGGAGGAAGATGTGGAGCCATCAATTGGTAGAATTTATGAGCGATGGCATCCACTTGAGATGATTCCTCCCTTATTGATTTTGGTTGACAAGGGTTGGTGTTCTTTGCAATGGTTGAGGTCGGAGCCCTACGAGAATTATGTTGAAGTGAATTTTCGCTTAAATTCTCAAGTAGGGTTCAAGCCTCATCCGCATTCTTGGACATGAACATCCCACCACAAGAAAAGTCAACCATGAATCTATAGGTGTCGGTCAAGCCGGTATAGAAAGCTTGCACTAATTGCCATTTTGGGATCAAATGATGAGGACATTTCCGAAGAAGATCTTGTAACCTTTCCCAAGTCTCATGGAGTTGTTCTCCATCAACTTGAGAAAAGCTTAGAATGGAACGCCTCATTTGGTTGGTTTTACTCACCGGATAATACTTCTTAAGAAATTCTTGTTGCAATTGAGCCCAAGAAGTAATAGAGTGGGGAGCGAGGGAGTTCAACCAATATTTTGCCCTATCCTTCAAGGAGAATGGGAAAAGATGGAGATGGAGTGCATTGTCTGGAAAACCTCTCAACCGGATGGTCGAACAGATTTCAAGGAACTCATCAAGATGCTTATATGGATCTTCATTATCAAAGCCATGAAATGATGGAAGCATTTGGATGGTGCTTGATTTGATCTCATATTGAGCTGCATCGATGTTGGCATTACTATGCAAGAAGGAGAAGCATAGGTGGTAGGGATGAAATGATCTCTAAGAGTCATTGGCTCGATATTAGGAATTTCAGCCCTTTCATTCCCCGGATTTCCTATATTATCTCCCATTGTATTAAATTCAGTTTCAAGATCCCTTGTAAGAGTAGATTCCCTAAGGTTTCTTCTAAGAGTTCTTTCAAGAGAATTGATATCAATGGGCGAATCGATTGTGGGTAGAGAGAGTGACCTACGACCGAACATCAACAGCACAGCATATAATCAACAAAGCAATTCATTATCCACAACTCCACATACGATGTTCCATTTCTCCTCAATTATCAAGACAGAAAATAAATGGCCACGACAAGGACCGATGTTTATACACAGAATTAAAATAATAATATAGCCTCAACAAGGGCTTGCAAATAAATCAACTACTTCTAAACTTAACACATGCACGATATCTTACAATATGAAACTAAAAGGTCAAGAAACTTACCTAGGGTCCTCTAGACCTACGCTTTGCTAGCGTTCGCATAGCGAGATTCGAGTCCTTAGAATCTTACAACACGAAAATGGTCAAACCACACGAAAAATATGCACAAAACACAATATGCACAATCAAACTAAATTTAACCCTAAACTTTGGTTGCTAAACCGTTTGCAAATCCCCGGCAACGACGCCAAAAATTGATCGACGGTCGAAATCAATTATAAATCAACCCTCTTCGCAATAGCACGAATCATTGTAAAATAGGGCTATTGGACGGGTAAGTCGATCCACTGGGACTGCCCTAGTCTTAAGGCAACCTAAGAGTCTAGAATTGTTCTTAGAATGATAAGGGGTAATAAGGGTTTGTTTGATAGTCACTAAACTAGGAAATTAGGAGTGCATAAAACAATAAATTGCAAGGAAATTAAAGGAGTGAGATACAAGTAGAAAAGACTAGGGAGATGAATTCACTCCAACCCTATACACATGCTAGATTAAGATTAAATTAGGGAAAAACAACACAAATGGTGGTCATGATACATGGCAACACTTGGTTGCTATAGTATTGTCAAGAAGTTCATTAAATCAACAATAAGAATAATCCATCAAAGGTTCACATACTCAAGCCACCTAAACTAAGGTGTAGCCTTCACATGCTCCCTAAGCCCAAGATTATCAAGTCCTTAATGGAATGATGAAAGCACATAAAATTAGGAATTAAGCATAGACCATCAAAGGGGGATCCTAAGCAATGGACTATCTAAGTTCTCCGACTTCATGTCAATAAAACCATTTCATGATCTAACTTCCATTGTCACTATGAAAGTGTAAGCATTATGATTAAGAGAAGCAATCATCTAAGACAAGAGGAATAACTCAAAATAATCATGTATAGACATTAAAGTTCATTACACAAATATGATGCTCTAGATCATAAAATAACCAAAAACTATACATTGTCCTCTCCAAAATAAAATCTACACTGGCACATGCTTACAAGGGAGGAGCTTCATCACCTCCCTAGATGGAGGTTTAGCTCTCCATTGATACAAAAATGGAAGAAGAAGAAGAAGGATCCATCTCCATTTTCGAGCTCCTACTGTAGCACTCAAGAATTTCCTTACTCTCTTCTCTCTCCTCTAATCTTGTAAGAATGAATGAATGATCTAATGCATGTGGCCCTTAGTTGCCTTATATCTTTCAACCAAGCTCTCTTTCCCCTCCAAAGACATTCCCAACCACTCCATAAAGAAGGAGGGTGGAAATGTGGAAACCAATGCACAAGTGGGCTGAAGAGGGGTTCATTTCCGAGTTGCAATCTGGCCAAATTTCGAGCACTCGAAGGGTGGCCTCGAGCACTCGAAATTAGTGTAATGTGTAACATGCAATTCTTGCCCATCACTGACCACTGTGGAAGAATGACCATAACTTTGTGTTCCGAACTCCGAATGATGATCTGTTTGAAGATTTGGAGAACTGATTCATATCTTTAAAAACTTTATGTTTTGATGAAGACCCAATTCTCAATTCTGGTTGGTCGAAAATGGGGAGAAAGGCAGCACTTCAGTGCTGCCAGGCAGTTCTGTGCACCTCTGGTAAGAAGATCATAACTCTCTGTTCCAAACTCCGAATGACAGACCGCTTGAAGATTTGGAAAGCTGATTCAGAGAGCTAAATCTTTCATGTTATGATGGAAGTCCAGTTCTTGAGTTTGCTAGGTCGAAAATGGCGACAAAATTCAGGTTCTACTGCTGCCAGAATTTCAGAATTGGCACCCTTTTTGTTCAAAATTCCACAAGGCATCATTTTTGCTTCCTTTTTGCAATTTAACCTGAAAATGTACAAAAACATGCAAATGGAGATAATCTACATTAAATAATCAATTAATGGACTTTGTTAATGTAATTTAGGGCACTTGAATATACAGTATTCGGCGCTTATCAGCCGTGCACTCAGAGACATATATATGTGGGTGCAGATTGGTGGACTTGGGCTAGGGTCACAAGGTTGACTCAGATGTGGCTAGAGCATAGACAACACAAAGTCATGGCTTGCGGTTACAAGAGGTGGTGGCTTAGTGGGCTCGGTCGGTTGGGGGAAGTTATTAGCACTTCCCACTCATCATGGGAAGTAGGGGAGTGCTGAGTAACCTCCCAAGCATGTGGCACAATTCTGAGAGGACCAACACATAGGCGGTTAAGTGTGGTTTCTTCCACTATGCAGAATGTAACTTCTTGTGGTTATGTGGCATGAGCAGAACATGCCACCAAGTCTAGCAGTTGGGCTTGTCAACTGCATTATAGTGCTGGCACATTTAGAGGGTGCCAGCACGACCCTAGTGGTTTTGAGAGTGGCCTATATAATGCTAAGGTGGGCTTTGTAGAGGGAACAGAGAGGAGGGTGTGAGCCTTGGTTGTTCCTTGTACGAACTCATGTTCCTTTGTAATATATTTAATATGAGCAAAGGTTGGGGCTTGTCCCTGTAAACTGTGTGTGCCTTCTTTACATTTCTATACTGTGTGTATTGTGTTGTTGTGTTGGCTGAGACTTGGTGGCCCTAAGTGCCATTACAGAGGCAAAAAATTCATAGTGTAATTTAGCCCTGTAACAATGAGTATGATTGTCACCTGTCTGTCACACCAAAAGAGACCTCTTAGATAGTTCCATTGCCAAGATTAGTTATGTATCCCCTGAACCACGAAAATAATAAGAGATAGTTATTTTAGGTAGAAAATAATATCTAATTGATACAATATTGGTATTAAATACTGTGATATATATTATACATACATACACATATATATATATATAATTAAAATTGAGCATGAGATTACACTTTTAGCTGGCCTAGCACAGCACACTCTATATAGAGATAAAATTATTGATCAAGTGACATCAAATGAAATAATTGATCAAGTGACCTCAAATGTGAGATTTGGCTAATATTTAACTTTTGTTGGATTTGGCTAATATTTAACTTTTGTTGGTAAATAATCCTAAATTATCATAGTACATACAAGTTACAATTACAATGCTACAACCGACAATTATTAATAGAAAATGTAAAATCATTTAAAACACAAAATGTAAAAATTACTTTCCATCAAGTTTTTACAATGGTTGTGAGCTATGAAACATCGACACGTGTATATGACCTAAGGTACCAGAGTCAGATACGAACACGCGTATCCGAAGCTCGGACATGTGTCCGACACCTTGAATCTGTCTCGTAATTTTTTATTATTAGAAATTGCAATAGACAAGGCTATGGACACGTGGTTGAAGGCACGGCGGTCTGTTGATCAGATCTTTTTTTTTTTTTTTTTTTTTCTTTTTCTTTATAACAGGGAGAACGAGACGATACCTATAGAATATATATCCAGTATATATATATATATATAATACACACAAGAAAAAGAATATGGAGAGAGATCAGAGTTAACATACAAGTCATTGTATAAACTGTAAAATGATACAATACGACTATATATACATAAAGAATGCAATATTGGCTCAGATTGTTTGGAGTTACTTGCCTTGATTTCATCCAATGAGTTGATTCAGGGCTGGTGCAGGTGAGATGGTGCGTCAATGAGGTCTTGGTGAGGAAAAGGATGGGAAAGAGCCGGAGAAGGACTTTTCAGAATATGAATACACGTGTCATGAAAGAGAGAATTTTAGGAAGAGATAAAAGAGTCACATACAAATCTTATCACTTTTAGTGGTTGTTTGGTTACAAGAATGGCTTTGGATTATTTCGAAATAGAAAGATATCATAGTTCATTTGGGCTTGTACATCTTTATTTTATTTTTAATAAAAATACGAAATGCACCGTGGAACTTAAATATCATGTTTAATAATATAGATAAAACAAATTAAACAAAATTTAATTTAATTTATATAAAAATAAATTATATTATTATTTTATTATCGTATCCTTGCCGTATCCGTGTCGTACCCGTCCGAGTTCGTGCTTCATAGGTTGTGAGTTACGGTTTTCAAAACATTTATAAAATGTAAGTCACATTTTTTAAAACATGACACGTATTATAGGATGAAAGGCATAATAAATTTAAAATTTTTCCTGATTTGATCAACTGAGTTGAAGTGTTTCTCATTTTCTGTTTTTCTGAACTTTGAGTTAAAGACATCTCATTCTTCATACAACTAAAAAGTTGAATATTTGAGCTTCTGATACTCTCACCATTGTAGGATTGAGATGTGCAAATTATTAATCCAATAATTGATGGCACAAACTTAGGAAGAAGTAAGAGGAAATTGAGAAATACCTTTTGAAAGGATTGTAAACGGAAGTGAGCTTATGAGAAACACCAAGAGCATCAAGTGCAAGCCATGCATTTGAGAAGAGGGTGAGGGCTGCACCGGTGGCTCTGAGCCCTTCCGATCTCTCTAGAACCAAAGCTCGCACCCAAACTCTCTTCAGAGCCACCGCTGTGGCCAACCCTGCTATCACTGCCCCAACAATCACCACATCCTCCACCATCTCCATCTCTCTCTCTCTCTCGGTCTTTTATCACTTATGATGTCTTACATATTGTATTAGTTTATATATATATACTCAGAGAGACAACAACTGCATGGGGAGCCATATATGTATATATATATATATATATATATACTCGGGGAGACAACAACTGCATGGGGAGCCATAATTGACTCTTACGACCGCATTGGTCTATGATGGACCCCACAACTGACTTCCATCCAGATCAAACGAATAGGATTAAACTTCTGGTTAAAGAAGCAGTCACAGCAACAATACTTGTCTTACACGAACTTCTAGCAAGTAGCGGTCGGCTTGCTCTCTGTCGGAGTTTGCTTTCGAATTTTGCACTCTCTCCATCTCTTCTAATCTTTAATCACTAATTTCTAAAACTCATAATATAAAAATCTATATTATATCTATACTACTACTTATTTTAAATACCTAATATTTTTAAAAGTCATAATATAAAAACCAATATTAAAGACAACTTTCACAATATTAGTTATTACCACGAAACTTCTGACAAGTAATGGTCGGCTTGCTCTCTGTATCTAGAAGTTTGCTTTCAAATCTTGCACTTTCTCCTCACTTTTAATTATTAATCACCAACACTTAAAAGGTCATAACATAAAAATCTATATATATCTATCGATATATATATATATATATATACTATTCTAAATTGTTAACATCTTATATATATATATTTTTTCACATAAAAAAAATCATGCTTCATTAATAGTATAAATAAAGATATAAAAATGTATATATTTTTAATTGCATGAGTTACATCTCTTGAAATGCCTACTTGAAAAAAAAAATATTAAAAAAAAAAATAAAGTAAATCTATGTATATACTATATAATATATTTGTATATATATCTACATTGTACATATTTTTTTATTTTTTACATTTTAGATAATTTTTTACGCTTAATAGTCGAATAAAAATATTTTCTAAAAGTAAATTTTATAACAAAAACCCATTGCATATATACTATTAGAAAAATGTAAACATCTCTTCTAATTTTTAACATTTTTTATTTTTTTAAAATACAATCTCATTAAAGCTTATTCTAACCTCATTAACATCTCATTATAAATGTGACAGCCCTGGTTTTTAGGTCAGTGCGTCTGTGACGAACCGAACGTAGATCCGATAACGAATCCAGAATGCGAAAGCAAAAAGTAAAACAACGGTCTCTAGAGATACAACACATCTCCAAGACACCAATGTGACCCTCAATGAGGTCACGGAACCCAAAGAAAACAGATGCGGAAATGATGTTTCAAAAACGGACAAGAATGAATTTAGGGAAAAAATAGTCAATTCCAAGATGGAAGTGGGTACTACCAAGCAGACCGGTGGAAAGACAACGAAAAATGACTAAAAATGGACTCAAGAATCGCCTAGTTCGGAGTCCGCACGGAAAAGATATGAAATTAGAACAAAATGACCTTCTCCATTTAAGAGATACCACGACCTTGCCTCACTAAAACTGTAATAACTTCGACTACAGTTGGAGTTTTGGTGTGTGGTTAGTACCATTGCAAAGCTAACTTCAAGCTCTTGAATTTAGACTCAAGAATTACCTAATTTGGATTAGAAATGAAGGAGTTATGACTCTCTGAAGTTGATGCAACAAAGTTGTCCAAGAAAATCAAAAGGGAAAGGTTCCAGGGAGGATCGGCCGACCGACGGCAAGGACCAGCCAACCGAACCTTAATCATCAGCCGGCAGAAAAAACATTTTTCACTAGAAAGGCTACTGGAATTGGTCTCGAGGATGTGTCAGCCGGCTAATAACTGCTATCAGCCGGCCGATGCACCTTGCTGCAACAGAAAAAGCTGCTGCAAAGCATGGGAAAGGTGCTTGGTCCAATCCTAAGGTTTGATATCCAATCTATATGATCTGAACAAGTTTAAAAACAATCCTTAGCCTCGTACAACCATCTATAACATGATAAATCAAAAGGGAGCTTTAAATGATGCCCCAATGCATGAATTTTTCATAAAAATCCATAAATTGTCCAAAAATAGTTCAAAATTAGTCGGAACTTAAGAGTTTTGTGAAATGTGAACATGCACGCATACATAAAATGACAAAGTAGATGCGTTACAATGGCCTACGGACTCATGGTATGTCATATGCAAAATATGGCCCTTCAACCCTTAAAATCCCATAAATTCCATAAACAAACTATGAAGTTAAACTAGCTTACATGTCATATAAATGTACTTGGCCCTTGGCCTCATTACTGTAATGACCCAGTCATTTCCTTCCTTTCTTTTTTCCTCAGAATTTTGCGGATGAATTTTTTTCGTTGAAATTTCTTTTCTGAGTTCGATTTCTTGTCACTTAGTGTCGTCTCGAGTGTTCGGAGATGGTTTCTGAGACTCTTTTTTTTGGATTGACAACTTCCTTTGAGGACCGAGTCATTTCCACATTTTTCGTTTTTTAGCACTATTCACTTTTCGTCATTTTTCCTATTTTGTCTTTTCCTCATTTGTCATTTTATTGGCACAACCTCACTTTTTGTATTCAAAGTTGGTTTTTGACTTCATGTATCTTCATTCTAAGTGGTTTCCACAAAATGCGTATCTTTACTTTTATAGAAAAGTACTCTGGTTGCTCTTGGTGTCCATAGGGGCATGGATGCATAGTTTTTCATAATCTTTTTCTTTTCTTAGGGTGTTTTTCATAAATTTCTTTTGGAGATATTTTATTTCAGGAATTTTTAAGAAAATATTTTTGGAAGATATTTTCATTCTGGGTCATTAGTGCAGTTTTCACTTTTTAGAGGGGCCATTATGCAATTAGTGAAAGTTATTGCTAAATGCCTTTTTTTGAGCCTGGATTCTCATACGGGATTCATTTTCACATTTCATCAAGTCGTGTACTCTTAGAATTACCTTTTGGTCATTTTTCTCCAGTTTCAGGGTTTCTGGCTTCAGTTGCCGCCGAACTTGTTCGGGACATATTTGAGTATATTCGGGACATATTTCCAGACCCGACGGGGCCCTTTCGGGGCACTTTTAGGGTTTTTCTATAAATAGGGGACTTAAAGATGAAAAATTAGATTTTTCTCTCTCTCCCCTCTCTCTTGGCCGGCAGCCATGGCAGCCAAGGGGCTGCCACCTTTCTTCTTCATTTTTCGGCCACCTTCCTTTGTTGAAACATCGTAGTGCCTTAGCATTTAATGTTTGCCTTAACGACGCGCATCTTTTACCCTTATTAGAACCCATTTCTGACCAAATTTTGAGTTCGGGTTTTAGGTCAAGTTAAGATTTTGGTAGATCCTCTTTGGAGTTTAATGTTCACCGTGTTGTCCCCGACAAAATCCCGAAGTATCGTCGGATTCGGAGCGGTTTCATTTTGGTAGCTTTTGAAATTTTCATCTCAAATTGAGGTAGGGGATGTATTAGGATTATTTATGTGTTGTATTGATTGTTTTATGAACTTATGCAACTTGTATGCATGCTTTGTATAAATCTTAGAATTTAATTTAATTATTTTCTTATATAAGATTTAATTCGAATGAATGTATGTGATTTAGAATTGAATTATGGCATGCTAGGAAATTAAGCCTTGATATATTGAGTAACATATATTAAATTTGGAGCATTTGAATAAGAATTGCAAAACTTATTTAATATTTATCTTTAGTAAAAGATTAATTTGCATAGTTGAAACAAATATGAAATCAACTTGTATTGTAATATTAAAGTAGGCCTTGGTGAGTTCCTTAACATATGTTAAATTGAGGACGATTGGAGTTGATTGAAAACCTAGAGAAAAATTAATTAATAAACTTTATTAATTTTATTTTAAGTGTGTTGGTCACTTAAATTGATATTGGAGGTAATAAGTTGATAATCCCTTGAAATGTAGTCCGTTTAATCACCTTGTGAGCATGTTACTAAATTAATGTAAAATTAGTACTTGAGGCATCTTGAAATGGTAATTGAAGTTAGCATGATATAGAATATCATTGACTTGCATAGCTTGTTTAGATATATCTTGTGTAGGTATATAGCTTGTTAGAATATTACAATTGTCTACCTTGAAAGTTAGTTACTAAATTGGGACTTATTTAGTACTTGTGGCTTAGTGTGGTAATGTGGCTCAATTATTGTAAAATATTCTTGTTTTGGTGTATAAATTGCATATTGGAGACTTGACATGTCATATGTTATCTAGACTTGAATTCTAGGACATGGTTTATGTGGATTCAACCTTACTTGTGCATGGAATGTGGTAACTTGCATTTTGATTTTGTATAAGTTTTGAACTTATTGATTTTGGAAATCTTGTGAGGACATAATTTATGTGATGGTTAGGGTTTGGCTCTAGTACGTGGACAAGTGTCCTCTAAGTCATAAGTGCGCACTAGGTAGTACCTTGTGGGTCGTAATTACTCAAAAATACTTGCTTAGTCTAGCGACCGCATGTCCTAATCTTTTCACTATTTGATTTTGCATTTATTTTAAAGTTGTTAATCATGGATTACTTGTAACTTGAGAATTGATGCTTACTTTGGGTATTTGAATTATATTTAGTACACTTGAACTTGTATACTTGCTCCATGAGTTTAAATTGCATTTAGTATACTTGTGCCATGTATACTTGTCTTATGCGTATTTTGTTTAGCCTAGTATACTTGTGTTTGTATACTTGATTTATGAGTACTCTATATATATCGAATACTTATGTATGTATGTTGGATATTGCTTACCTTATTTAACATGATTTAGAGTACTTGAACATATATGTTTGTATGTTGTGTACCATATTTTAATACAATTTGGTGTACTTGAGCATGTATACTTGTATGCCGTTCTGCATTTCAATTACATGAGTAGCTTAGGATGCTCCCTGAGTCACATTTTGACATAGACGTTAGGTGGCATGAGCCCTTTAACATGCTTCACCTTAAGGTGATAATCTCGTAAAATACTAGGTCGATGCATGCTCATCTTTTACGAGTAGCTTTATGTTACTCACTCACATAGTGGGGACATTTTTTAGGTACAGGGACCTTGATTTGGGATGCACACTAGGCCATGGATGATTTGTAGACTTGAAGTTCTCATTTCTTGTAAAAGGTTGGCTTAAAATGCCATTTGTAACCTTATTTGTCAAATGTGTATATTTGATTCCAAACTTGTAATGTGTGCCTAAGCACACTTTTTGACGCTTATTTCATGCATATGATATGAGGCCAAGGGCCGCTCATTTGAAATTCATGTATATTCACAAATGTAGATTATTGCCTTTAATGAGAATATTATGAAAACTATGCGTTTTAGTATGCTATTTTGCACCGGAATGTGCATTGTGTATGAAATTCATTATTTGCCATTCATTTACCATGTATGAGGTGTGGCCAAGGGCCAAACACCATTTTGTTTTAGGTTTCACATTTTAGTTTCATATTTTGCGTTTTGGACTAAAATAGTGAAATCCAAGCCTTTAAAGGTTCATTTTAAAATTGGGTGGTGCAAAGTGTGTTCCGGCACATCCACTAGGACCTATTTGGTATGCATGAAGTGTGGCCAAAGGCCAAATGGCCTTTTGATTGCATGTAGGTTTGATTCTAGCATCATTTACCTCTAAAAGGCATTTTTCTCGCATTTAAGGTTTGATAGGTCAAATTTTGCATCGGCGGTATTTTTAAGCTGTGGATCATTGTAGCACGTCCTAATAGGTAAGCTACGCCTGCGTGCATGATCGTTTTTAAGAAAAGCCCCTTCCTTGGTGAAATGAGCCTCCTTTGGATTCATTTCACAATTTTCTTGCATATTACGGTTAAAGGCATTTTAGGGTTTCCCTTCGGGAAATAAATTCCGATCTTGACTTTGTCACATAGAAAATGTAATTTTAGGGGAAGTTTCTTCACAGTATTTTTCCAAAAAATGTCATCTTAGCCTCAAAAATCCCAAATCCCTTCCATTTTTCTGTTTCTGCTATTTGTTTTTCCAAAAAGCTGTTGCAGCATGCCCTCAGCCCAAAAGAGCTGACTCGGTTCCAAAAGAGCCGACTCTTTCATTAACTCAGCCGACTGGGTTCACAAAAGAGCTGACTGAATTCATCTGGGCATCAATTTTGATGCTCTCAGCCTAACTCAGCCGACTAAGTTCTCAACCGAGCCGACTCAATTGCTCTCGGCCTAACTCAGCCGACTAAGTTTGGCTGCAGCGATAACCTGTTTTCAGATGGTCATAACTTGTTCATCGGAGGTCTAAATTAGGTTAATTTTGAGTCTAAACTCAAGAGCTTGAAGTCAACTTTCTAATGGTACCAATCACACTCTAAAACTCCAACCATAGTGAGAGTTATGATTATTTTAGTGAGATAGGTTCTCGGTGTCGCTTAATCGCAGGATGCCGCTTTGTTCTATTTTCATATTTTTGTCATCCGGACTCCGAATCAAGTGATTCTTGAGTCTATCCTTATAGATTTTTCGTTGTCTTTCCAATGGTGTGCACGATGGCAACCCATTTTAGTGTGAATTAACCATTTTGCCCTTGGTTCATTTCTTTTCGGGTTTGGTATTTTTGCTTCATTGCTTGGCTCATTTGAGTTCCATGGCTTCATGTGGAGTCATTTTAGGGATGACGTACATCTCTAGAGGCTACCTTTCTTCTTTTGCTTCCGCATTTTGGATCCATTTCGGGTCATCACAGGACATACTGGGTTAATAAATCCAAGGTCGTCACAATTACATACACCTCCATAGAGTAACAAAAGGTGCATTTAAGTGCACATTACATAGTTTGAATAATAAATACAAGTTTTGATACAATAAACCAAAAAAGAAGCATGATATGCTAACAAGTGCATATTCATATATTACAAAAATGCTCTAAATAGTCAAGCAAGCTTAAGAGTGTTGTGCATTCCATAATAATGCTTCTTTACCTGAAAAACAACTCGATAACTTTGGGGTGAGTAAACCAGTTTACTCGTAGGGAATGAGCATGCATAAACCTACTTTACATAACTTTGTAATTTGATGTAAATCAATTCATAATGTTTAACCGACATTGGAAATTCAAACACAATGCAATAAGAAGCAAACTCACAAAGTTATCAACTTGGAAATTAAAGTGTGAAATCAAACCAAAGTGGATACTCGAACATCACGCCGGATCAGACCGACAATATAGTTACTTTAGGGTTACTAGTCTACGGATAACCTCCCTATGTGCGCACTAGACTTGTAGAGGGACAATCCCCCGTACTAGAACTATGACCTAGTTATATATATTAACATAAACATATACATGCAATGTAAAGCCATCTACCATGCACAAACCAATTTTGGAAACACAATACATGCTCTAAGTTCACAACTACTATGGCAGGAAGAATGTTGAATCATCATTGTACAACATGCTGCATTCAATAACAATATTATTCAATATCAAGAACATAATCTCATAAATATAATACAAGTTTAAAATCATGATTTAAACATACAATCCACCTAAAATACATACTCAATTCTTTGATACAACAAGGATGGAAATTAATTAAATAAAATAGTTAATTTCTCTAGATTTCATTTCTTATCCAAATACTCTCAATTTAATATATGTTAAAGAATCTATCATGATCATTACATATATATCCCTTCAAACCTTAATTCAAATCATGGAAACATATGAATGAAAATTAACTAAATTAATTGATTAATTCCTCTAGATTTCAAAACAACCCTAAATGACTTCAAGTTAATATAAGTGATAAAATCAAGTCATGGCCTTTCCAAAAATCATGTCTTAGTTTAATTTCATGCAAGGTACCATTAGCTACTAACTTAAAATTTAGATTAAAGACATGTATTCCATTTGTACCAAGTTAGAAAACATATATAACAACCAAATCATAAACATAAATCACCCCCTACCTCAATAGAGAATTGAATCTCTATAAACCAAAGCAACCAAGCTTAAAATGCTAAACCAAACTAGGGTTTTGTAGAGGAGAGTGAGAGGAAGCAAATGTATTCCAAGCTTAAGGGTCTAAGGTGAGTGGAAGGAGGCAAAATGAAGTTAAAAATTTTGAATCAAGCTTTGCTCCAATGGTGGCTAGGTTAGGGTTTGAGAGGAAAGAGATAAAGTGAAATACAAATACAAACCCTAAACTAAATGTGGTGGAATCCTACACTATGTGCTCTTACACTACCTTTCACACACACACTAATGCAGGACTTAACTTGGTGCCTACACTTATCACTAATCCATGGCTCATTCCTAGGCTTAATCCTAAGCCTACACTTATGAACCATCCAAGCCAACAAGTGCACCTATCCTAGGCCAACAAATTGGTGAATCTTCACCCTCCATGTGTCATCAAACTAAGCCTCCAAGTGGTTCCATCATTATGTCAACAAGTGGCACCATGAAAGTGTGACACTTGTCACACTTTTAGAAAATTACAAAAAGGTTCTTTTGTAAAATTTCTTCCAAATTAAATTACAAAATGGTCCCTAAGATGAAAAATAATTATTTTATTTAATTACACTCAAACCCCAAAAGTCAAGAATATTTTCAAGAAATTATGCATCTATACCCTTTACAAGAAAAGTAAGCAACTAGCATGCTTTCCTATGAAATAAAAATACAATTATCATAGAAATCAATTATCATGGATGCATGTAAAGCTGGAATCAAATCCGAGCACAAAAAGTGACGTTATGCAAGAAAAAAAGGTAAATGAGAAAAAGATGAAATAGGGAAAAAGACAAAAAAAGAAATTACCGAAAAAAGGAAAGAAGGAAAAATGACCGGGTCATTACAACCTACCCTCCTTAAAAGGATTTTGGCCCCAAAATCGAGTCATACTTGAAAGAGAGAACAAATAGGGATACCGAGAGTGAACCTCCTGCTCGAGCTCCTAGGTAGCCTCCTCAATGCCATGATGTCTCCACAAGACCTTAAACAATGGAATGGTCTTGGACCACAAGACCTCTTCCCGTAAATCAAGAATCTGGACCGGACCCTCCTCGTTGGTCACGTCCTTATCAACAACCATGTCAGTCCACCGCAGAACATGCGATGGGTCCAGCTTGTACTTCCTCAGCATAGAAACATGGAAGACGTCATAAACCCCATCCAGGTCTGGCGGCAATGCTAAACGATAAGCAACTTCACCAACGCGCTCCAAAATCTCAAATGGTCCAATGAACCTAGGAGACAACTTGCTAGTCTGTCAAAATCTTAGAAGCTCGTTTCATGCCCTGCCACTAAAACTGTTGCCGCAGATTATGATACATCTTCGTACCACCAGGATGAACTACGAGCCGAGAGTTGTGAAAATCCCGAAGAATGTCTTCATGACAAGACAAAGGAACAAACATCATCCCCCTGTACCTAAGACCACCGTCTGAATATAAGGTCCAACCCTCTACATTCTCGCCACCTGAAATCTGAACATGGATGGTCTTCATCTCCCCATCCTCCAACTGTGCCTCAATAACTCTGCTAATAAGAGCCGGTTGAGCCACAAGGCTAAACAAAATTGCAGGTGAAACACCCTCATAAGATTGTAAACCAAGATCTGCAAGCTCTTTTAGCATCTTCCGTCTATAGACGGAAATGCTAGCAAAAGTTCCCCGCGACTTCCTACTCAATGCATTGGCCACTACATTTGCCTTACCCAGATGGTACCATAACTCAAAGTCGTAGTCCTCCATGAACTCAACCCATCTACTGTCATAAGTTCAAATCCTTCTGAGAGAAGAGATACTTGAGACTCTTATGATCGGAGAAAACCTCAAACTTCTTCCCATACAAATAGTGTCTCCACCCCTTCAGGGCAAAAATAACTGCTGCCAACTCCAAATCATGTGTAAGGTAGTTCAATTCATGAGTCCTCAACTGTCGAGACCCATAAGCGACCACTCGTTCTGTCTATATCAAGACGCAACCCAAACCTTCCCCCGAAGCATCACAAAAGATTACATAACCCAAACCACATTCAGGAATGATTAAAATCAGAGCCGATGTCAACCTAACCTTCAGCTCCTGTAAAGCAAACTCATATGTCTCGTTCCATACGAACTTGACCCCCTTGCAGGTAAGTCGAGTCATAGGTGCCACTAAACGAGAGAAATCCCGAACAAATCTCCGGTAGTAGCCGGCTAGGCCAAGAAAACTCTGTATCTCAAACACTATCTTCGGACGCTCCCAATCCATGACTGATTCAATCTTTGACGGATCCACTGCAACACCGCCCCTGACATAACATGTCCAAGGAACTTCACTTCCGATAGCCAAAATTCGCATTTCTTAAACTTGGCGTACAACCGATTATCCCTAAGGATCTGCAACACTTTCCTTAAATGATACTCATGTTCCTCCACCGAAGCTGAGTATACAAGAATGTCATCGACGAAAACCACAACGAACTAATTAAGATGGTCACTGAATACATGGTTCATCAAGTCCATTAAAGCTACTGGAGCATTGGTCAAACCAAATGGCATCACCAGAAACTCATAATGGCCATACCGTGTGCAAAAAGCGGTCTTAGATATATCCTCATCCTTAACCCTCAACTGATAGTAACCCTATCTCAACTCAATCTTTGAAAAACAAGTGGCTCCCTTCAACTGATCAATCATAGGCAAAGGATATCTGTTCTTGATCGTAACATGGTTCAACTTGCGATAATCGATGCAAAGTCTCAAAGACCCATCCTTCTTCTTCGCAAAAAGAACTGGTGCTCCCCTGGGTGAAGCACTAGGACGAATAAAGCCCTTAGCTTTCAAATCATCTAACTGAGCTTTTAGCTTATCCAATTCTGCTGGTGTCATATGGTACGGTGCCATAGAGATCGGCGCAGTACTAGGAATAACGTTGATGGCAAAGATAACTTTCTGAAGAGGAGGAAGCTCCGTCAACTCCTCTGGAAAAACATCCAGAAACTCAACAACAACTACTGGATAAATACAGCCTGAACTGCTATCCTCGTCAGCTAACAGGCTAGCCAAGTAGGACTTGTGGCGACTCCAGTCACCGATACTAAAAATCATCGTCGAGTGGGAATCACTCCGATCTCCCACGAAGTGAAAACAATCTCTTCTAGGAGTGCAAACAGACACTCGCCCGCGAAAGCAATCAATCGTGGCATGAAAGAAAAACAACCAGTCCATCCCGAGAATGATGTCAAAGCCCGTCATGTCAAAAACGACGAAATCGAACTCTAAAGTCCGCCTAGCTATCTCGATTGCACAACCCCGACAAACAGGGTCCAAAGACACTAGGCCCCCAACAGGTGTGTCAACACAAAGGAAACTATCCCGCTGCATGACCTCCAGCCCAAAAGAATATACAAATAAAGTAGATATGAATGAATGCGATGCACCCGTGTCAACAAGAACTCTAGCCTAAGAACTGAAAACTGGAAAGATACCTCGAACCGTAAAAGTCCCTATGAAGGTATTAGCCTGTGGCAATGCGTAGACTCATCCCTGAGCCCTTGACTGCTAAGAACTGCCCTGGTGGCCCGACTAATGTCCGGAAGTAGTAGGCGTAGAACCTCTACCTGGATAAGAACCAACTGACGGTGTCACTGGCTGTAGTGCCTGAGGCACCCTGAAACCCGACTGAACATTTGCAGACTGTGCTGGTGTGGCTTGTGAACCAGTGCCACTATGTGCTCTGTTCTGTAGGCATGGACACTCCCTCTTTAAATGCCTGAGCTGCTTGTAGTAATGGCAAACCCCCTAGAGCCCCTGCGTCGAAGCTGAAGACTTACCAGTCTGAAAATGATTGCCCTGAGGCTGTAATTGTGGGCAGCGAGGCTTAATGTGCTCCGGCTGCTGACAGTGGTGACAAATTAACTTCCCCGGGGAAATAGGAACTGTGGGCGCAGACCAAGCCTGCAGTGACTGTCCCTGGCCTTAGCCTTCTTCCATTAACCCCCAATAGATACTGCTGAAGCCTCTCCATGAGATTGCTTATATGACCCCTTGATCCTGCGCTGATCTCGGTCCTCTGCCTCAACCAACATAGCTTTCTGCATCACCTCTCCGTAGGTCCTCAAATCCAATATTGAAATCCGTGGCCTAATATCAAGATGTAACCCTTCCTGAAACTTCCTTGCCCTGAGCTCATCGGTAGCTACCATCTTCGGTGCATAGCGGGAAAAAGAAGTGAAGTACGTCTCATACTCAATGACACTCATCATGCCCTGATAGAGACCTGTGAACTGCACTCTCATGTCCTGCCTCATAGCCCTCGGAAAAAAGCGGTCGAAGAACAATGTCCTGAACTCCTCCCGAGTCATCACCTCTACATCATGGATATTGGTCATAGACCTCCACCAGATATCAACATCTCTTATGAACATAGAGGTTGTCAAGGAGATCCTTAATCGGTCTGTAGGTACTGTCATGCTATCGAGCTTGTGTACCATGAGATTAAACCATTCCTTTGAAGCAAGCGGATCCATACTCCCTGCAAATTGGTCGATCTTAACCCTCTGTAACTTCATTAAGTAATCCAATGCCTCATTAGCAACTGGTGCCGGTGCTGGTGCCGGTACCGGAATCTGTATCCCCGCAATATGCTAACGAAACATCTACTGAATGGATTCTGACATCCCCAGAGCCACTCCCTGTGCGATCTGCTCCTCATAAGTCGGCGCTCGTGGTGGATTAGGATCCACGCCACGAGGTCGAGCCCTGGGCCTCCCTGGACCCCGTGCGAGCTCGGTGTCCTCAACCTGTTCATCCACTCCATTATAATGAGAAGACTCTCTGTGAGTCAAAACCATGGTGCTACACACATAAGGGGCAAGGTCAAAAACAACGCAAGTCGTTAAGACCTAATACAACTCACATCTTGAACGCATGAAACAAGTAGCATATACTAGAAGTAAGAAATGTGTGCAATATATAGTCATGCTAAAATATACAAGCATATTCAACATGCTAACACCAGACAAGCATATACACATGCTAAGGTCTACAAGCATATACCGCATGCTGAAATAGTTAAGGTAAATTCCTAAACATACTGTCACATAAGCACATAGACATGTGATAATACCAAAATAGGTTAACAAGTAGCATATAAACATATCAAAGCAAATCAACGAAAGTATGATATGCACCCAAAACCTGTCGTCCAAAGGTTTTCGAACCTAGGAGCTCTGATACCACCTGTGACAGCCCTGGTTCTTAAGCCAGTGCGTCTGTGATGAACCAAACGTAGATCCGATAACGAATCTAGAATGCGAAAGAAAAAAGTAAAACAATGGTCTCTAGAGATATAACACATCTCCAAGACACCAATGTGACTCTCAATGAGGTCACGGAACCCAAAGAAAACAGATGCGGAAACGATGTTTCAAAAATGGACAAGAATGAACCTAGGTGCAAAATAGTCAATTTTAAGATGGAAGTGGGCACTACCAAGCATACCATTAGAAAGACAATGAAAAATAAATAAAAATGGACTCAAGAATCGCCTGATTTGGAGTCCAGACAGAAATGATATGAAATTAGAACAAAATGAAGCTTTAAATAATACCCCAATGCATAAATTTTTCATAAAAATCCATAAATCATCCAAAAATAGTTCAAAAGTCAAAACTTAAGAGTTTTGTGAAATGTGAACATACATGCATATGTAAAATGACAAAGTAGACGCGCTACAATGGCTTACGGCTTCATGGCATGTGTATACACAAATTTTATTATTCTGCAAATAAGAAACAAAATTGGAGCAAATATAATTTTATTAATGATAATAATGGAGTATAATCCTTTATAATATTCTTTACAAAAAGAATGGTCCTCTGATTCGATCTCCTTTTTGTTGTTGATTGGATCCAAGGGTTGCACGAGCTTGTTCTTAAATCACCGTGGAATTTAATGAAGAACGGCACGTCGTTGGATGTGCTTGTTGTTGATCACCGTAGAATTTGATGAAGAATGGCACGTCTTTGGATGTGCTTGATGTTCTTCGCTTTTGGGTTTAGATGTTGGGAATGAGAGTTTTTGTATTTCTCTCTGGAATTCTAGATTTCTGAATTCTCAATTTCTGCACCTTTTTCCTCCTTCCCCAGGCCTCTATTTATAGGCTTCTTGGATTAATAAGATGATGACACATGTCATCTCCTAATAAGGATAAAATTTTAACTGGGCCAGGCCGGTTATATTATGATAATTATCCTTTAAAATAATTATTCCAAATAATTATCTTATTTAACCATCTGGGCTGGGCTAATTAAATAATTTAAGTGGACCAAGCCTGGGCCAATTAAATAACTTAATTAAACATTAAGCCCATATTTAATGGGTCCATTTGTCAAAACCAAAGTCTACTAAAATTTTAGTATTTACAAATTGCCCCCACTTCGAGTCCCAAATTTGACAGGACTTGTCTCCTTTTCAAGTGGGACTTGAAGTATCCAACTTTCCATTTTTAATTTTTTTTTTTCAACTTTGGATTGCAAGATTTCCTAATTCGCTTTTTTATCCAACTTTGGATTGGACTTTTAGTTTCCCATTTGAACTGAATTGTACAAATTCTAGTACAAATAGAAGATATTTTATTGTCTATATATACCTATCCATGATATAGGGTTAGACATTAATTCCTTCAGACTTCAATCTACATGGCGGATTGATCTTCAACTATACTTGTCAGTAAGTTCTTTCCTTTTATTTCTTTACTGCCGTACGTTCTTCTTCCACTCTTGTTTCTGAATTTTTTTTATTCACTTTAATCACTTGGGTAGCTATCAGATTCATGTATATAAGATACATGTTACTTGTAAGTCAAAACCATCATGCACGCAACCACACAAGATTATTCAACCTTACAAGTCTCCGTTTCGTCTTTGTCCTCTTTCAATTTTACATCATCTGCACACAGAACACACAAATTCAAATCTCTAAGCTTGTTTTGTCTTCTTCCCTTGTTTCATCCTTTTCTTGTTTCATTGTTAACTTTCTTCAAATATATGTATAAGAACACAACCACATAATACATCTGGTGTGTATATATATATATATATTTTACTTCAATCACATGATTTCTATCATGTATAAGGCATAATTATTATACACGCATAACATCAAAACAATGGAAAATAAATAAATTTTTTCCTCTTTTCTTTTTTTTTTTTCTTCGTTTTTTTTTTTTTTTTTCTGTGCATGCCTTTTTTTTTCACGAATTTTTTTTTCTTTCCTTTTTTTTCCACAAGTTTTTTTTTTTTTTTTTTTTTTTTTTTTTTCACACCATTTTTCTTCCTTTTTTTTTTCTCTTTTTTTTTCACAATTTTTTTTCTTCTTATGTTTTCACGTTTTTTTTTTTTCTCCATTCTTTTTTTTTTTTTTTTTTTTAAGGGCTTGATTGGGTATTCTAACTTGATTTTGCCAGCCGTAGTAGAAATTGCAATCCTCCTTCTAGACAACACCGATCGAGCTTCAAATTTGTTTGTTGGTCCATCATGGTGGTATTCAAGTGTTTTATGAAGCAAAAGATGACGATCCTAGAGAGCGAAAATAGTCGAAGAAGCCAAGGAACCACATTAAGCGTATCCGACTCACTTCTCAGTCGCAATGCCATTCATATGCCTGATCCTGACAATGAACATTGTTCTTCTCATTGGACACAAATTCAAATGCCTGATCCGATAATGAAGAATGTTCTTCTCATTGGACACGCATTCAAATACCTGATCCCGACAATGAACAATGTTCTTCTCATTGGACCCGCATTTAAATGCCTGATCCCGTCAATGAACATTGTTTTTCTCATTGGACATGCATTCAAATGCCTGATCCCGACAATGAACAATGTTCTTCTCATTGGACCCGCATTCAAATGCCTGATCCCGACAATGAACATTGTTCTACTTGTTGGACATAAAAGGCTACAGGCGACCTTACCAACTTTGGTCTTGATCAGATTAATAAAGAATCCATTGAACTTGATATTAAGTTATCGACTTCATTGGACATGCAAAGCCACTTGCAACTTCACCAACTTCGGTCTTGACCAGATTAATAAAGAATCTATTGTCTCGGAAGCTTTGATACTAAATTCTTCACTTTATGAGAGAGTTGTTAAGGAAAACTAGTTTTCACTCTTAGGTCTCAATGTTCAGGAGAAGGAAGTATCATGGAGTATTCCCTGTATACTTTTTGCTGAATTTCCATACACCGAACTATATTGGGAGTGGTTAGAAGATGTCTTGGCGTGTTACCATGACTTTCTACCAAAACAACAACTATATGGTGTTATATTCGCCCCCCTATTTTCATATGATTGCCATGAAGATGTATTCAAAGCATTCCTTAAATGTTGGTGCCTAGCCACTAATATTCTTCATGGTTTTATTGTTTGCAGCTACACTTTGGCAGTGGGCCTAATTTTTTTCTTCAACAACACCTTAACGGAAAGCCAAATTTCTCTTTTAGCAATGCCTCAGCGGCAAGCAGAATTATTATTATTTTTTCTTCAACGACACCTCAACGGTGAGTTAAAATTTTGTTGCAACAACACCATGGTGATGAACCGGATTCTTCAGCGACGCCTTGGCAGAAAGTCAATTTTATTTATTTCTTCCAGCAACACCTTGATGACGAACCGGATTCTTCAGCGACACCTTGATGAAAAACTGGATTCTTCGGCGACACCTTGGCGTCAAATCGAATTTATTTATTTCTTCTAGTTACACCTCGATGACGAACCGGATTCTTTGCTGACACCTTGGCGGCAAATTGAATTTATTTATTTCTTCTAGCCACAACTTGATGACGAACTAGATTCTTCAGAGACACCTTGGCGGCAAGTCATTTTTTATAGCAACATCTTGACGTTGAAACGAAAATCTTTGAAATTATTCTTTGAAACTACACTTTGCCGACGGATCAAATTTCCTTTGTAGCTGCAATTCTGGCGACGAACCAATATTATTGTTTGCAGCTACACTTTGGCGATGGATCAAACTTTCCTTCGCAACTACACTTTGGTGGCGTGCCAAGTTGACAGGTAAGACGAGCACTTTTTGATATTGCATGATGAGTGACTTTACCATTTTGCAACATTGAGGAGTTTTTTTTTTTTTTTTTTTTTTTTTTTTTTTTTTTTTTTTATGGTGGACTGAACTTGGAACAGGCCTCCAAGATGCCTACGTACCCTGAACAGGGATTAAGTCATCACGTAGTTCAATTTTTTTCTTCTTCCAAACAGTTTATACTAGTTTCAAAGAGTTCTTGACTTTTTATTTTTATTTTTTGGGAGATAGTTTAAACTCATATCAAGGAGTTCTTGATTTTTTTTTTTTCCAGGTAGATAGTTTAAACTCGTGTTAAGGAGTGAGTTTATTTATTTATTTTTTCATCATACTAAACTTAGAATGAAATTTTAAGCTACCTATGTACCCTCAAACGAGGGATCAAGTCATCACATAGTTCAAAAGAGACATGAATTTTTTTTTTTTTTTTTTTTGGGCCGTACACAGTTTTAGCTCATGCGAGCCAGGAGCATAGTGTAGTTTAAGCTCGTACGATCAGGAGCATCGCCTTCATGGGTAGTAGCGCTTCAGGAATTTGCCATTAATGGGCCCCACTCTTACTTCGTCTTCATCAATAATGAGATATGTGCTGTTAGGATAAATTTCACGAACAACATATGGTCCATCCCATTTGGACACAAATTTATTTCCCTTACGATTCATGATAATTGGTCTCCGAATAGCTAATACTAAGTCTCGAACTTGAAATGACCGAGGTCAAACTTTCTTATTGAATGCTTTAGAAAGTCGAGATTGATAACACTCTAGCTGTTGTTAAGCTTCTAATCTCTTCCCATCCAATGCTTCCAGTTCTTCAAGACGTAAGATGGCATTTTCTTCACTTATAAGGCCTTCTTGTATGGCAATCCTTAACGAAGGGATCTGTTGTTCCAATAGAAGAACTGTTTCTACGCCATAAACAAAAGAATACGGAGTTGCTTGAGTAGGTGTACAATGCATAGTACGGTATACCCACAATGCTTCTTCCATTCGCTCATGCCAATCTCTCTTTGTCTGGTTAACTACTTTCTTCAATAACACACAAAGAGTTTTATTGAATGCTTCTGTGAGACCATTTGCAGGGGCATTCTACATGGAGGATTTATGTTGTTTGAAGCCAAACTTCTAACAAAGGTCGGTTACCCAACTGTTTTTGAAATTTGTCCCATTATCAGTGATGATGTATTGAGGGACACCATATCAATAAATAATGTTAGACTTGATGAAATCAACCATTATTTCCTTTTTCACATGTTTATAGGGTGCAGCTTCTGCCCATTTAGAAAAATAATCAGTGGTAGTTAAGATATACAAGTGGCCCTTTGAAGACTTGTTTAGAGGACCAACTACATCTAATCCCCATGCATCAAATGGCCATAACGTCATAGTAGGGTGCAACGGTTCCGATGGTTGGTGTATGAAGTTAGCATAGAATTGACAGGCTTGACACCTCTTCGCATACTCCATGCAGTCCTTGACCATGGTGGGCCAATAATAACCCATTCTTTTGACACGAAAGTGAAGCTTTGGACCAGATTAATAGGCTCCACAAATCCCAGAATGTGCCTCCTTCATTGCATAGGTTGCTTCGTCATTTCTAAGGCAGTGAAGGAAAAGACCCTCATATGAACATCTATACAACGTATCGTTGTAATAGATGAAACGAGGTGCTCGTCTTCCTATTTCAATCTTGTGGCGTAGGTCTTCGGGAAGCTTTCCATGTTCCAGATAATCAATGATAGGGAGCCTCCAGTCTTCTTCCTCTTGTGTCCAGCAAGAAACCAAATTACTTTCTTCAAATTTATCTTCCAAGACTTGTGGCAAGACCCATCGTTGACATACAGGAACATCAACCAGGTCCTTATCAGTTAACGCCAATGTCGTAGCTAAATTTGCCAAAGCATGCGCTATCCGATTTTCTTTTCTCGGAATGTATTCTAGCATGACATTATCAAACCGTTCCAACAAATGAGAGGCATAACGATGGTACGGCACTAGATCATCTTTCTTAACCTCATATTCTTTAAGAAGTTGGTTAATCACCAACTTAGAGTCTCCATATATTTCGAGATCCGTGTTCTTCATCTCATTTGCCATTTGAAGGCCGATGATCAGGGCTTGATATTCAGCTACATTATTTAAGCAGTTTTCAGCGAGTGCAAAAGAGTATGGAATAACATGTCTTTTTGGAGAGACAAACACTACTCCTGCTCCGGCCCTGTCTGCTCGTGTTGCCCCATCGAAAAACATCATCCATGGAGGGAGGATGTCCACAAGGAAGACTTCTTCATCAGGAAAATCTTCAAAATTTTCCCAATTGGCTGGAGTCAAATGGTTAGCTAAGAAATCTGTTAGGACTTGTCCTTTCACTGCTTTTTGTGGCACATAAACAATTTTAAATTCGTTGAATAAAATTGACCACCTCGCCAAGCGTCCGAAAAGGACCAGTTTAGACATGACATATTTGAGAGGATCAGCCCTTGCAACAAGATGTATTGTATGAGCCAAGAAATAATACCTCAATTTCTTAGAGGCGAAGACAAGTGCAAGGCATGTTTTTTCAATTGGAGGATAATTTCGCTCCGTCGGGGTGAGTCTATGACTTAAGTAATACAATACCTTTTCTTTATGTTCTTCATTATTCTGAGTAAGTAAGGCACCTAACGATTCTTCTTGCTAAGCAATGTAAAGTATGAGCGGCTTTCCAGGTACAGGTGCTCCCAATACTAGAGAATTGAGAAGGTATTTTTTTGACGCTATCAGAAGCATTTTGGCAAGATTGGTCCCAGATGAATGGGGCGTTTTTCTTCATGAGTCAGTTAAAAGGCTGATAACGGCCAGCCAAATTTGAGATGAACCTACGAATGAACGCAAGTTGACCTTGTAAACTTCGAAGCTCGTGTAAATTCTTTGGTGGTGGCATCTTTTGAATAGCCTCCACTTTTTTAGGATTAATCTCAATACCACGATGACGTACAACGTATCTCAGGAATTTCCCTAAAGTCACACCAAATGCACATTTAAGAGGATTCATCTTGAGTTGAAATTTTCGGAGGCGATTAAAAACTGTACGTAGATCCTATAAATGATTCCTTCGTTCTTTCATCTTAACCACCAAGTCATCAACATAACATTCAACAATCTTGTAGAGTATGTCGTCGAAAATCCTTTGCATGGCGCGCTGGTATGTTGCTCCTACATTTTTGAGTCCGAAGGGCATAACTTTGTAGCAATATATGCCTTTAGGAGTGCGAAAGGCAGTTAGTTCCTCATCTTTCAGAGTCATTCTTATCTAATTATACCTGGAGTAACAATCTATGAACGAGAGAGCTTCATGCCTTGTGGTTGCATCTACAGTGAGTTCGGGGATGGGAAGAGGAAAATCATCTGTTGGGCATGCCTTATTCAAATCACGAAAGTCCACACAAATTCGAATCTGTCCATTTTTCTTCTTCACTAGAACAATGCTCAAAATCCATGTTCGATATTTGACCTCACGAATGAACCCTACTTCAATTAATTTGTTGAGTTCTTCCTCTATCCTTGGAACTAGCTTTGGATGGAAGAAATGTTGAGTTTGCTTAATCGGACGTGTCCCATGTTTGACAGCAAGATTGTGCACTGCAATTTTAGGATCAAGACCGAGCATCTCTTTGTATGTCCAAGCAAAGACATCCTTGTACTCAGACAACAATTGAAAGTAATCATTTTCTTATGAGGGGCTTAGGAATGCACTAATGAAAACTGGTCTGGGTTGATCATCAGTCCCTAAGTTGATTTCTTTGAGTTTGATCAACGGTAGCCTGCCCCCCGTCTTCTAGTGTTTGCAGAGCTTTCTTGACGTTATTTGGTTGTTCACAGTCAGGTTCCTCTTCAACAGTGATGTGGTATGAAGTAACACAAGATGATTCGCCAATGTCTTCTGTTTTATCCACTTCTTCCTTGATTAATGAATACAATGGTTCGCCTTCGAATTTTTAATGTAACATCATTGGTAACATCTACCTCTATCTTACGTTTCATTCGCGAGGGCACTAGGCTCCGAACTTCACTATTGTTCACCACGTCAATGTTAGTTTTCTCTGACTTTCCACTCTTGCTGCTTCTTAGTGGTGCATCATTCATAGTACCAATTCGATTAAATACTGAATTTCAAGATTGAGGTTGTGGAGATTTTCTTATCTGGTCATGAAAGCTTATTCTGTTAAAAACAGAGGTACGAGGCAAGCTGTTAACATGAGAACTTGAGAAATTTGACTTTTGGCTTGACAACCTATTGAATACAGATGTTCGATCACATGAAGCTCTTAGACGGTTGAAGACTGATTTTTGATGCATAGTCTGTTGGTCTTGTTCATCTTTGACTTCTTCATACCCAATGTAAAAAGTGTTTGTCTTCTTATCCTTTTTTGTGATGTGAATTCGAAGTGGCTCAGAAGGTACGAAACCGATACCAGACTTGGGTGGAATAATTTTATGCCCTTGATCTTTCGACTTCTTCTGTGTCTCATTGAGGCCATGCATTTTCTCACCAGTGACCTCTGAATTCAGTTTTCTAAGGTTTGCAAGATTTGTAAAATCATACCCTGACTTAGCCATGAGTTGGTATGCTTTAGGATCGAATCCTTCATCAGTCCTTTGTTTTAGAAGTGATCCATGATTGACCAGAGATTGAGAAGGCCACATGAATCCTTTTAACGGAGGCTTGGAAGGTGAAGACTTTTGAATCTTGGTGAGAGGAAGAGTTAACTCTCCTTTTAGCTTTTGCATGTCTTCTTTGTCCTTGGTTTGTGACATCTTCAATTTAAATTCCTTGGTTTCAATTATCTCAATGATAGGTGACTGCCCTTCTTGTCGTTGAGATTTTGGGATATACTTTAAAATAGGCTTCATCCGATGTGCTTGTATCGAGACCCCTCGCGTTTTAGCTACCTTTACAATGTCTATCATTGAAACATCTAATGGATCACTTAACGTTTCTTTTCTTTTTGTAGATTGAATCTCTTGTATAGACGGATGGCTTAGGATGGGAAATTCCGAAGGTGTATCAAGATCGATATAGAACTTGGCATCGGCAAAATAAGATTCTACTTCTATAAATGGTTTATGGTCTACCACAACCGTTTGTACGCTATTCTTGTAGAATTTGAAGCACTGATGAAGAGTCGATGGAATGACACCATTACTATGTATCCAAGGCCTTCCCAATAACAAATTGTAGGACATCTTTGCATCAATAACATGGAATAAGGTTTCAGCTTGGAGCTCGCCAATAATTAGTTTTGCCCGAATCATGCCAATAGCTCTCTGTCCTCCTTGGTTAAAACCTTGAATAATAAGACGGCTACGAGATAACTCGTCGACTGTGATGCTGAGATTTTTCATCATAAATTTTGGAATGAGATTCACCGCTGATCCACCATCAACAAGAATTCAAGTAAGTCTTTGTTCTTTTATATAATTGAAAATGAAAAGTGGACAATTGTGCGACTTCGAACCCAACTGAAGATCTTCGTCAGTGAAAATAATTGGTGCATAACATGAATCCAGAGTACCTCTGACTACTTCATCATCATCGGACTTTTCAATGATGGCAACATCCTTTGCATGATTCTCCACAGTCTGGGCTTCATCTTGATCCTTGTTATTCTCACCATTAGGGCTCGTTTTAGTTGAAACCATGTAAGCTGTTACAACTTCGTCATTTAGATATCCTTCTGGAAAAAACTCTTGCAAAGTAATGGGCTTCTGGATCCTTTGGCTTATAGAGGCCTGTTTGGTTGACTGTGTCTTCTTGACCCATTTTCTGTTATGGCAAGACTACTTATGGTGATATTGAGGTTTCTTCTTCCTTTGCCCCCTGTCAGAATAACTAGTCTAAAAAATGTCAGCTCGTTGCTTTCATGGTTTCTTTCTTATCACCAGAGTCCATCCTTCTTCATCATCCTAAGGAAAGACCCTTCCAAAGGTTGAAACGTCAAGTGCACTCCCTTTGCTAAAAGAGATGGGGATTGGTTCCAATGAGCTAAACTGGATGGTTGTGCAATATACCTTAGAAGTTGAAGGTTGAGAACGAGCACTCCTAA
Source organism: Cornus florida (assembly GCF_030987335.1). Taxonomy (NCBI): domain Eukaryota; kingdom Viridiplantae; phylum Streptophyta; class Magnoliopsida; order Cornales; family Cornaceae; genus Cornus; species Cornus florida. The sequence continues at coordinate 74,216,837 of NW_026775577.1, forward strand.
TGACAGAGGTTGTCACAGTAGCAGTAGTATGATTTGAAGTTACAACTTCGTCCGTGTCCAACAAGGATTTTCCTTATTTTGCCAGATTCATCACCACCTCCTTGAGGATAAAACACTTCTCAATTGGATGACTGACAATACAATGATATTTGTAGTATTTTGGTTCGTTGACACGTCACATCTCTTGAGGGCATTTGCATTCAGGAAGTTCTATAACTTTACTTTTGAGTAAACATTCCAAGATGCCAAGGACATCAGAATCAAGGAGGGGGTATTCCTTCTTCTCTAACTCCTTTATCGTAAGACGCTGTCTTTCCCTCTCTTGAAACTGGCGAGGCTTTTTATCATCCTTCTTATCATCTTTAATAGATATCTTGATTGGGGTGGTTAAGATAGCCATGGAATCTTTAGCAGCGGTCTTTGACGACTTATCGCCCTTCTTCTAGTCTTTCTTATCCTTGGGTGGTTCTATGGCCACGGGACCTTTGCCGTCATGGGATTTCATACTGATCTCCATGTCATGGGCACGCATAGCCAATTCTTCAAATGTGTGAGGTTTTATACCTTACAGAATGTAAAGAAGGGCCCAATGCATTCCCTGCATACACATCTCCACAGTAGAGATTTCTGACAATTGGTCCTTGCAGTCAAGACTGAGTGCTCTCCACCGATTAATGTAGTCGATTATAGGCTCATCCTTCCATTGCTTTGTGTTAGTCAACTCTATCATACTAACAGTACGATGAGTGCTATAGAATCTATTCAAGAATTCTTGTTCCATTTGGTCCCAACTATCAATTGACTCTGACTTTAGGTCGATGTACCACTCGAACGCATTTCCTTTAAGGGAGTGAACAAACTGTTTAACTAGTAAGTCCCCTCCATTCCAGCATTGTTGCAAGTCTCAACAAAATGGGTAATGTGTTGCTTGGGGTTACTTTTTCCGTCAAATTGCTAAATCTTTGAAGGTTGGTATCCTATATGCATCCTCATATTGTCGATTTTCCTTGTATAGGGCTTTGAGTACATGAGAGTGCTCTGTGAGATGCCTCCATATTGGGCACGAATTGTATTCGTTATCATATCTTACAATTGTGCGACAGATAAATAAGAGACTGAAGAAGCATGATTGGTTTGACTAGCTGTCTGTTCTGTCACCGGCGTCTGGTTTTGACTAGCCTCCTGTTCTGTCACCGGCGTCTGTTTAGGGTCCTCCATGCGAGTACCTTGTATGGTAGAATTAGGATTCTCCGTCGACATTGCTGTGGAAGATATAGGATGCCCAGATTGTACTGGTGATTCACCGAAGGTCTGAACTTCCAATTTGTTCATCAGCGTAGCGATTTGTAAGTCCTTCTCTTTAACAATCTTTGTGAGGTTCTCAATGGCACGAGACATAATTGCTAGTTGTTCCTCCACCGTGGCAGCTCTAGTTATCATAGCAGCGACCACATCTAAGTATGATAGGCCTTAAGAGTTAACGTTCCTTGAAGTGATTAATTACTCCGAAGTCTGACATGGTGACTCTAGGGGTGAACAGACATTAGAGTGAGCATCATAAATGGAATGAGGTAAATCTGGTGGCAGAATCTCCTCTGGAACAACATCAGGGTTCTTGACATCTTGAGTTTTCACGTTCGCCAGCTTTGCAGGATTGGTTTTCACCAAGTCTTGCTGATGTTTGGATGACGCGATTGCCTGGGACTTGCTACGTGTCACAGGGCCCGCCAAGGTACTTCCATCACTTGATTTGGCCTTCATGCCACTTTTCATGGTGGCTTTGGTGTCGACCTTTGTGGTAGTGATGTTCTTTTAGACTTTCTTCTCTATCGGAGTCTTAAGGGGAGCCATAGAATCTGATAGAAAAGAAACTTGATGGTAGGAGAAAGAGATGAGAGGCAAAAGAGGTCCCACCGGCCGTGCCAAAAATTTGTACACACAAATTTTGTTGTTCTGCAAATAAGAAACAAAATTGGAGCAAATATAATTTTATTAATGATAATGATGGAGTACAATCCTTTGTAATATTCTTTACAAAAAGAATGGTCCTCTGATTCGATCTCCTTTTTGTTGTTGGTTAGATCCAAGGGCTGTACGAACTTGTTCTTCAATCACCGTGGAATTTGATGAAGAACGGCACGTCGTTGGATGTGCTTGTTGTTGATCACCACCAAATTTGATGAAGAACGGTACGTCTTTAGATGTGCTTGATGTTCTTCGCTTTTAGGTTTGGACGTTGGAGATGAGAGTTTTTGTATTTCTCTCTGGAACTCTAGATTTTTGAATTATCAATTTCTTCACCCTTTTCCTCCTTCCTCCAAGCCTCTATTTATAGGCTTCTTGGATTAATAGGATGATGACACATTTTATCTCCTGATAAGGATAAAATTATAACTGGGCCGGGCCGGTTATATTATGATAATTACCCTTAAAAATAATTATTCCAAATAATTATCTGTTTATTTAACCGTCTGGGCTGGGCTAATTAAATAATTTAAGTGGACCAAGCCTAGGCTAATTAAATAACTTAATTAAACATTAAGCCCATATTTAATGGGTCCATTTGTCAAAACCAAAGTCCACTAAAATTTTAGTGTTTACAGCATGTCATATGCAAAATATGGCCCTTCAACCCTTGAAATCTCATAAATTCCATAATCAAACTATGAAGTTAAACTAGCATACATGTCATATAAATGTACTTGGCCCTTGGCCTCATTATATACACCTCCATAGAGTAACAATAGGTGCACTTAAGTGCACATCACATAGTTTGAACAATAAATACAACTTTTGATACAATAAACCAAAAAGGGAGCATGATATGCTAACAAATGCATATTCATATATAACAAAAATGCTCCAAGTAGTCAAGCAAGCCTAAGAGTAGTGTGCATCATGCAATAATGCTTCTTTACCTGAAAAACAACCCGGTAACTTTGGGGTGAGTAAACGAGTTTACTCGTAGGGAATGAGCATACATAAACCTACTTTATGCAACTTTGCAATTTGATGTAAATCAATTCATAATATTTAACCAACATTGGAAATTCCAACACAACACAATAAGATGCAAACTCACAAAGTTATCAACTTGGAAATTAAAGTGCGAAATCAAACCAAAGTGGATACTCAGACATCACGCCGGATCAGACCGACAACATAGTTACTTTAAGGTTACTAGCCCATGGGTAACCTCCTATGTGGGCACTAGACTTGTAGAGGGACAATCCCCCGTACTAGAACCATACCCTAGCCGTAGTCATAACAACGACGTCCTAAGTTTCCAAAATTAACAATTTGTGCAACAACGTATATATATTAACATAAACATATACATGTAATGTAAAGCCATTTACCATGCATAAACCAATTTTGGAAACACAATATATGCTCTAAGTTCACAACTACTATGGCATGAAGAATGTTGAATCATTATTGTACAACTTGTTGCATTCAATAACAATATTATTCAACATTAAGAACATAATCTCATAAACATAATACAAGTTTAAAATCATAATTTAAAAATGCAATCCACCTAAAATACATACTCAATTTATTGATACAACAAGGATGGAAATTAATTAAATAAAATTGTTAATTTCTCTAGATTTCGTTTCTTATCCAAATACTTTCAATTTAATATATGTTAAAATATCTATCATGATCATTACATATATCCCTTCAAAACTTAATTCAAATCATGGAAACATATGAATGAAAATTAACTAAATTAATTGATTAATTCGTCTAGATTTCAAAATAACCCTAAATGACTTCAAGTTAATATAAATGATAAATCAAGTCATGGTCTTTCCAAAAATCATGTCTTAGCTTAATTTCATGCAAGGTACCATTAGCTACTAACTTAAAATTTAGATTAAAGACATGTATTCCGTTTGTACCAAGTTATAAAACATATATAACAACCAAATCATAAACATAAATCACCCCCTACCTCAATAGAGAATTGAATCTCTATAAACCAAAGCAACTAAGCTTAAAATGCAAAACCAAACTAGGGTTTTATAGAGGAGAGTGAGAGGAAGAAAATGTATTCCAAGCTTAAGGGTCTAAAGTGAGTGGAAGAAGGCCAAAATGAAGTTAAAAGCTTTGAATCAAGCTTTGCTCCAATGGTGGCTAAGTTAGGGTTTGAGAGGAAAGAGATAAAGTGAAATAAAAATACAAACCCTAAACTAAATGTGGTGGAATCCTCCACTCACTATGTACTCTTACACTACCTTTCACACACACACTAATGCAAGACTTAACTTGGTGCCTACACTTATCACTAATCCATGGCCCCTTCCTAGGCTTAATCCTAAGCCTACACTTGTCACCCATCCAACCCAACAAGTGCACCTATCCTAGGCCAACAAATGGGTGAATCTCCACCCTCCATGTGTCATCAAACTAAGCCTCCAAGTGGTTCCATCATTATGTCAACAAGTGGCACCATGAGAGTGTGACACTTGTTACACTTTTCAAAAATTACGAAAAGGTCATTTTTCCAAAATATCTTCCAAATTAAATTACAAAATGGTCCATAAGATGAAAAATAATTACTTTATTTAATTACACTCAAACCCCAAAAGTCAAGAATATTTCCAAGAAATTATGCATCCATGCCCTTTACAAGAAAAGTAAGCAACTATCATGCTTTCCTATGAAGTAAAAATACAATTATCATGGATGCATGCAAAGCCGGAATCAAATCCGGGCACAAAAAGTGATATTATGCAAGGAAAAATGGTAAACGAGAAAAAGATGAAATAGGGAAATGACGAAAAAAGTTATTACCGAAAAAAGAAAAGAAGGAAAAATGACTCAGTCATTACAATAAATCACCTTAAAATTTCTTTTTTTAAAAAAGCCTACTATTTAAAAGGGAACCCATACTCTCCATTATTTTTATATTCACTATTATTTATTTTAGGAGTTATAGTTCTTGAGTTGTTCATGTTAATTTTCCCTGAAGTTGCCCATTATTTTTATATTACGTAGTATTTATTTTAAGAGTCACAACTCTTTTTTTTTTTTTTTTTTGGAAGTGAATTTAATTTATAGAAATATATGAATAAAGTACAAGCCAAATAAGGTATCGAGCCTAAGGCGATACAATATAATGACCAAGTGCAAAGAAGTCTAAGACCCATTTACACCCAGCCCAAAACAACATTTAAATGTTCCACAAGACCGTTAAGGGCACCATTAAATCCGGTGATCATGGGTTTTAATCCCCAATAACAAGCCTTAAGCTTCATAATAGTTGATCTGGTGGTTTCGCTGGTGGACGAACAACACTCTCGGGAAGCTCCTATTCTGATGCAACCCTACTAGGATTGTAAGAATCCTTGATTAGCGATAGGAGGAGCTTAGATCAAATGGATTTAAGGGTAAGATGAAGGACTGAGTTGGCTGACAATTATTTCTTCTGGAAGATCCTTTTGTTGCCCTCAATCCAAATGTTGTAAACCAGGGCTGACAAGCTTAATTTAGAAACTGAATTGCTGTGGAATTGTGACATGCCTTTCCAGTGGTAAGAGCCCAAGTGATATGATCAATCCATGAGGATGGTTATATGTAGAACCCACATCTTGCTTGTATAAATGCCCATAAGGGTTTAGTGAATGAGCATTGGAAGAAAAGGTGATCATGGGACTCTAGTTCAGCATTATAGAGGATGCAGATTCTGGCATTGATGTGTGAAGTGCACCTTCTGTTCAAAGTGGGGAGTTTGGGTTGGATTGCAATCCAAAGAGTGAATGAGTGCTTCGGAATTGAAGGCTTGGACCAAACCAAATGAGTCCATGGCAGAGAGGGCAGATCCTTATTTAAGTATTTCATTGTTGAGGCTATGGTGAATGTGGTTGAATTAGAAGGTATCGAGATGAATTTGTTTCTTCTTTGAGGATTTGGGGATGGCAGTGCTGAAAAGGGTTGAAGTTGAGGGAGTAAGGTGAGGATAGAGGTGGGGAAACTCCATGTGAGATTTCCAATAAAGGTATTGAGTTTGGTTTTGCTATCATGACCTAAATTTGGTTTTGCTATTATGACCTAAATGGAGTAATTGTTGTGGGAAAATTAGTTAATACAGTGGCCCTAAGTGACTCCAACTGCCAAACCAGAAATTGAAAGAGTTTTCATCTCTAATTTATAGCTTGACAAGTGGTTTGATATTGTCTCTAAGGCTGAGAAGCTTTCTCCAACTCCAGGAGCATTGGCCAGGAACTTTGACGTCCCAAATACTTCTTCCTTTCAACAGGTAAGTGTCAATCCATTGCACCCATAACATTTCTTTTGAGTTGATAATTCTCCAAAATTGTCTCATAATTGCAGCTTCATTCCAAGTAGTGAGATTAGGAAGCCCCAACCCACCTGCTCTTTTTGGGAGACAACACTTCTCCAAGCAATTTTAGCCCCTGAAGTTTTTAGAATAGGACCAGACCATAGAAATGCACCAAAAATACTTTCCAAATCATGAGTGATACTAGTTGGTAATATGAACTTTGAACTCTAGCACATCTGTGTTAAGAAAAGAATTGATCTTATTAGCTGAAGTCTAACAAGAAAGGATAGATTTTTACTGGTCCAATAGCCAATTCTAGAGGTAATTCTGTCAATAAGAGCTCTACAATCATTAGCCCTCAGCATAGATGGTACAAGTGGGACACTGAGGTACTTAACAGGGAGTACACCTTTCTAAAACCCCAAGAGAGATAAAATAGCAGCTTCAGTGCTTTCATTAATTCCAGATAGGAACATTTTATTTTGGTTTATATGGAGGCTAGACAAGGATGAGAAGGTGTCAATGGCATGTTTCAGGGTTTGCAAGGGCTCCAAGATGCCATGAGATAACAATATAAGGTCATCTACAAAAATAAGGTGAGTAAGATGAAGGTGTTTAAATCTCCAATGAAACTTGAATGGCATTTCCCTTGTGAATATGGTAACAATTGAGGAGAAAACCTGTATTACTATCACAAACAGAAATAGAGATAGGGGATCCCCTTGCCTTAGACCCTTGATACTCCTAAAATAACCATTAAATTCACCATTTGCAAAGATAGTGAAGGAAGGAGTGGAAACACATGTCTGAATCTAGTTAATGAAGGTACTAGGAAAACTAAACAGTTTTAAGGAATCAAATAAGAACTCCCATGAAACTGAGTCAAATGCCTTCTGGAGATCAATATTTAGGGTACATCTTGGAGAATTTGAGTGCTTATTATAGCCATTGAGGAGCTCTTGAGCTAAAAGGATGCTATCATCAATTTGTCTGCCTTGTATGAATGCTGATTGTGCACTCCCAATTATATGTGGTAATGTAGGTTTGAGCTTGGATGCCAATAGCTTTGAAATACATTTATAAATGGTAGAACAACAGGAAATAGGTCTGTAATGATTAAGGGATAAGGGGTTGGCGAACTTAGGAACAAAGTATATGTAAATAGAATTAATTTCCTTGAGTAATTTCCCAGTTAGGAAGAACTCTCTAATGGCTTTGGTGACATCAATGCCAATAATTAGCCAAGCTTTCTTAAAGAAGAAAGCATAGAAACCACTAGGTCCTGGGGCCTTATCACTATTTAATGAGAACATAATCTGCTGAATCTCATCATCAGATGGTATTGTGCATAATGAAAGTAAAAAATGAGATGGCAGTGTGACTTGGACGAAGGGTGACAAAGAGTCAATACTTAGATATAGATGAGGGTTCATTCCCAAAATAGATTGGAAGTGAGAAACAATCTCCTTCTTGATGGTAGAATCAGTGTCAAAAAGCTCACCATTTGCAGAAGTGATGGATGTTATCTTGTTCCTGTTGAATCTGGAGGCAATTGATTGAAAGAAGAAGGATGTGTTTGAATCACCCTTCTTAAGCCAAAGGACCTAAACTTCTTCCTATAGGATTGTTCCTCTTAATTCCTAAGCATAGAATAAGTTGAAAGTAGCTGTTTTTCTTGACTCCTAAGTGCAATGTCATTAGGAGCAGCATCAAGGGCAGCTTGGTAATGAGAGAGGAGATCTTTGGCAGCTTGGACTTCTAACTGAATTGCATTGAAATTAGTTACGAAACTTCTTCTGAGGGGCTATTTAAAATTCTTGAGCTTTGTCACCACTTGGTTCATAATGAATCCATCAACATGCTTTTCCCAAATGGACTGGACTAGAGGTAGGAATGAGTCCCTATTGCTCTAGTAGTTAAAAAATATAAAGGGTACTTTTCTGACTGGTGTTGGGTTGCCTAAGCTGATGATCATTAGGGAATGATTAGAGATTCCAGGGCTGAGGAAGTTGCAATATAAAAGGGGAAAAACCTAAGTCCAAGAGTTATTGATGAGGACTTGATCCAATTTCTTTGAGATGTTGGCAACTCCAAAATTAGACCAAGAGTGAAAAATTCTAATGTAGTTCAAGTCCTCCAAATTGGATTTGTGCAAACAACTTCTAAAATCCTTCATAGCCTTAGTAGTCTTGTTAAAGCCCCCAAAGTTTTTAGATGTTGAAGTGATTATATTGAAGTCCCCCCCCCCCCCCCCCGCCCCCCGAATTTAGGGGGAGGATGAAAGGGTGGAGGAGTGCTTGACAATATCATCCCAAAGGTATTCTCTTTCAGTAGAGTCATTTGCTCCATAAATGAAGGAAATGTAAAATGTGGTCCTACAACTTAAAAGTGTAACAAAGTTGTGAATCACCTATCTTGAGCTTTGGAGCACTTGAAAGTTAACTTTCATTGGATTCTAAAGGATCCGGATTCTACCAAAAGGAGAGAATTGATAATTGTGGGCTAAATCCCAAGAACTGGTAATGAATTTGTGAACCACATCCATATTACATGCCTGCATTTTAGTTTCAATGATTGATACAATATCAATCTTTTTCTGATGGAGAAGTTGTTTCACTTCAGCTTGCTTCAAGGGATTATTAAGCCCCCTAATATTCCAAATTCCAATTGATACCATTTAATGGTATTAAAGAATTTTCCAGATGAGAAGAAATTCCCTCTTTGATGAGCAGCAACCAATGCTTTCTTATTGTGTGTCCTTTTTTCACTTTGATTCCCTTTTGTGGTTTCAGCTTATTGAGGTTTGCAGGTAGACTTGATGTTGAATTTAATTCAGAAAGGGCTGAACACTCTGGTTCAGCAGTAGGAAGGAGATGCGTGGAAATGAAGTAGTTGAATTTAGGTGAAGGAGAACTGGTTCCCACTTTTTCAGGTTTGGAAGGTCTTAGATCCACTGTGAAGGATTAATTTGGTTTGAAATAATAGGTGATAACATTCTGCCCATGATGCAGTGGGATTAATGGTGGTGAATCAGGTGGAGCAGTCAGTAAAAGGGGGGATTGTTGGTGGTTGGTTGGGTGAGTGGGGGAGTTTGTATGACCTGGTTTGTTGTGGTGAGAATTCTTAGCTAGGATGTTCTGCCATTCATGAGATGGTGGAGTAAGTTTTGGTGGTGGGTGGGTGACATAGTAGGTTTTACTGGTATGACTAAAGATCATGCAAGTGCTATAGCTTGAAGGGCAATTCGGATAGTCCAACTTAATGTTAGCTACCTTCCCCGAACTCATATGAAGCTTAAAGATTGAGGGAAAATCAAAAGAGGCATTGACATTGACATATACCTTGGTAAATCTTATTTTGAGTCAACATTCAGTGAATGAATCAGCAAAGAGAGGGTGCCCAATGCTGCTTATAATGTAGCTGAGTCTTTGTTCAGTCCAGAATTGTTGAGGAAGTCCATAGAGTTTAATCCAAATTGGGATGGTTGAGTGAGATTCTCTTTGAAAATTTGGCTTCCATTGATAGAGAATTAGAGGTTTATTGGCAAAGAACCAGGGGCCCTTAGCCAAGATAATGTTGCATTGATCAGTGGAAGAGAAGTGGATTCAGAACTTGTGACTCTAAGAAGTCCCTTTTCAAATGAAAGATCCTTGGCAATGTCACTAACCATACCAAATGGTAAAGTTTTGTGTACAAAGTAACCTAAAAGATTTGTTTTCAAGCATGAAAATCTAGCATGCTCATTTTCAGGTGGTGGGGTGATGATATGATCAATTGATTCAGTGGGCTGAACAAAGTTAAGGGCAGTTCTCGCTTTTGGAGCCTTGACAATTGAGGTCCAAGTTTGGTTAGTGACTGGTTTGGTAGCTGATTGAGTGATGTCATTCTGGTTAGAGGCTTGGTGCTTGTCTATTTGGTTAGTTACCTTTTGAGTGATGTCTGGTTGGATGTGAGAGGTTGCGTGGAAGTGTAATTCTTAATTGGTGTTTGTTTGGTTGATAGGTTCCTGGATAATGTCTATTTGAGGGTCTGGATTTAGGTGAGTAGGCACGTAAGATGGGGGAAAATCATGGGGAGGGGTGACAGGTAGGCACTTAGCATAAATGGGAACATCATTTTAAATCGGTAAAAGGTATCCTGAAGTCTTACCTGAAATGGTGGAGCTTTGTTTTGGATTCAAATTCAAAATTTGGGAAAACAGCATGGTGGTTGATTTGACAAGTTAAGTGGTGGTGAAGGGAGGAGCTCCTCCATGAGATAGATGAACATCTATGGGATTGACCTTCTTCAGGGTGAAGATCATCATCTGCTTGGAAGGGGTGGTTTGCAATTGTGATTTGGTCACTGAGTTCAGTGATTCTGTCCCTAAGCTTAGCCTGAGCCTTAAGGCCATCTCCAATGATGCCTCTTAGCCACTCAACCTCTTCAAGGAGGTGATTACACCTTTAATTATTCTTGAACTCAATTAAGTCAACACGTGGTCTGACGATCTCATCAATCAAGCTCTGAGTGTTGGTGGGATCAATATCAGCAAGGATGTTGTTGTGATTGTCAATGAACTTTGAGCGAGGCTGGAAGTGTGGAATGACATGATTGGTGTTTGAGAATGTCACTTTTTTGGGTGGTTCAACAAGCTTAGGGGGTGGAGGAGGTAGATTCACTAACTTAAGAGGAGGAGGAGGAGGTTTAACAGGTTTGCTGAGGCTAAGAGATGTCTTGGATGGTGGTGAAGTGATGAAGGTCCTGCTGGGAAAGAGTGAGAGTGGCACCGAGTGGTGGGGTGGTTACTTGCAGATGGAACAGAGGCTAATGAAGGCTGTGTGGATGTAAAGAATAGTGGTTTAAGATGGTTAGGATAAGGACAATTCAAGTAAGACTTCAGGACACCTTGTTGAATGTCTTGCTAACGGCATAACCTCCATTCGTCATAAATACTTGCTGAATTGTTCTGAATATAAAAATAAGGAGAAAGGACAAATCGATAGTTATTTTTATATTCAGAACAATTCAGCAAGTATTTATGACGAATGGAGGTTGTGCCATCAGCCTAAATAACATTTTTTTTCTTTCCATTTCTTCATTTGTTTTTTGCACTTTTTGTTTTTATATCGTTGTTATTTATTTCAATTGATGAGCGCTGAAAAGTGCGCATTTAAACCCCTTAAGCTCGAGTATTCTAGGACCTTTATGTATTTTATTTTCCCATTTTAGACTAATTTCATGTTATTGCCCTTTCCAGGTGCTTATCCCCAAAATAAGTCAATTCAGCCAAAGTAGAGCATAAAAGAAGCAATCTCAAGCTGAATGGAGCAAAGTGGAAGCAAAGTGGTGGAAATCAGCAATCTTCGATCGATCAGGAATATTTTCGATCGATCTCACATTGATCGATCCAGCTTCATCAAGATGGATCAAAACCCTTATCCTTATCCTCAAAGAATTTCCATTTTCGATCGATCCAACTTCCTTCAGATCGATTGAACTTCTTAATCTTATTCTCACCTACCACTTTTGTCTTTTTGCCAAAATATCCCAAAATATCTGAGAGATTTGTCGTATTCCAAAAAAGCATCGCCAAGGATTGATCGATCTGGCCTTACTTTGATGGATCTGGCCACTATTCGATCGATCTCATCTGAATTCGATCGATCGAACCTCCTCAACTCTGAATTAAAACAGAGTCCAAGTTATTAAAAGATGGCTCGTGGTGCAATCATTGAAGGGACCCTAGTGTACGAGACTTAACTATTGGGTATGACACTTGAGCTACATTTTGAGCCATTTTTACATAGGAGGATCATAATTCATAGAGAATATCACATATCTTGGAGAGAAGGCTAGAGCTTAGAGAGACATACACTATTTTAGGAGTTTTTCCATTCTTCTAGGGTTTCTATCAAGAAGAAGATCATTCCTACCATGGAGATGGCCCTTGAAGGTTGGATGACTACATCAATGAGTGGCTAAACATCTTCCTTGGGCTAGAGTTAGCCCTAAGCATGCCATCTAGACTTTGATGCTTTGTATTTTGAGGGGATTTGTGTTGTAATCTTGTCTTGACATTTGATTTATATATGAATCTTGTTTTTACAATGATTTGTGTTGATTAATACTTCCAATTAATCATTTCATTCTAGTCATATGTTTATTTATGCTAGAATAGATGTTTATATGTTTATCTCTTGGTTTTGTGATATTGATGCATGTCTATGTGTATTGATGCTATGAATCTAGAGATTGTCAAGGTATAGTACTTAAATAGAATACTCTTGTGGTTTGTTTGATGGTTCATACTCATTTATTGATGGATTGTGCATCTACCTTAGTTTAATTAGTTTAATTTTCATGTCCTTAGCTTAGAAGTAGTGTAGTTGCTTTACTTTCTTAGATGTATGGACAATCCATGCTTGTTGTTTGATGCTCCATACTTAAGAATGCAAGTAGTACAATTCTCTATCTTGTTAGCGTGTTGATTGTGAGCTAAAAGGAAGGATTAATGGCTTAGTTTGATATATTATGCTATTCACTAGATTTTCTAGATAATGTATACTTAATTAGTCAATCCATGCTTGTTGATTCAATCAATCACACCTCTTTGTATTGTAACACATATTTGCCCTCATTCATTACACATTGAGTATCTAGAATGGTGATGTTTAGTGGTGACCTCTAGATCCCAAGACCTCTCTATCTTGTATTAAATTTATTTACATTGTAGTTTAATTAACTAAACAAACAATTTTTTGATCACTCGACCTACTAATCCAACCTTATTTCCATTTCAAGCACACACCCAATCCCTTGGGACGATCCCTACTCACCCTAGCTATGTTAGTAGTTAGAGTGAATAGTGGCACTTTATAAATTTAGACTTGGCCACACTTCTACTGCAACTTGTTGGTGCACGCGATGACGGCCCACACCCAGTTTGGCGCCGTTGTCAAATCAATCCCCAGCAACGACGCCAAAACTTGGTCTGGGCCGTCGTCGCGTGCACCAACAAGTTACAATTGAAGTGTGGCCAAGTTTAAATTTATAAAGTGCCACTACTAACTCTAACTACTAACATAGCTAAGGTGAGTAGGAATCATCCCAAGGGATTGGGTGTGTGCTTGAAATGGAAACAAGGTTGGATTAGTAGGTCGAGTGATCAAAAGATTGTTTGTTTGGTTAATTAAACTATAATGTAAATAAATTTAATACAAAATAATTGAAGTAAATAAAGGGTAGAGAACAAGAGAGAGAGGTCTTGGGATCTAGAGGTCACCACTAAGCATCACCATTCTAGATACTCAATGTGTAATGAATGAGGGCAAATATGTGTTACAATACAAAGAGGTGTGATTGATTGAATCAACAAGCATGGATTGACTAATTAAGTATACATTGTTTAGACAATCTAGTGAATAGCACAATATATCAAACTAAGCCATTAATCCTTCCTTTTAGCTCACAATCAACACACTAACAAGATAGAGAATTGTACTACTTGCATTCTTAAGTATGGAACATCAAACAACAAGCATGGATTGTCCATACATCTAAGAAAGTAAAGCAACTACACTACTTCTAAGCTAAGGACATGAAAATTAAACTAAGGTAGAGGCACAATCCATCAATAAATGAGTATGAACCATTAAACAAACCACAAGAGTATTCTATTTAAGTACTATGCCTTGATAATCTCTAGATTCATAGCATCAATATACATAAACATGCATCAATATAAGAAAACCAAGAGATAAACACATAAACATCTATTATAGCATAGATAGACATATGAATAGAATGAAATGATCAATTGGAAGTATTAATCAACACAAATCATTGTAAAAACAAGATTCATAAATAAATCAAATGTCAAGACAAGATTACAATACAAATCCCCTCAAAATACAAATCATCAAAGTCTAGATGGCATGCTTAGGGCTAACTCTAGCCCCAAGAAGATGTTTAGCCACTCATTGATGTAGTCATCCAACCCTCAAGGGCCATCTCCAAGGTAGGAATGATCTTCTTCTTGATGGAAACCCTGGAAGAATGGAAAAACTCTCAAAATAGTGTATATCTCTCTAAGCTCTAGCCTCCTCTCCAAGATATGTGATATTCTCTGTGAATTATGATCCTTTTCGGTAAAAATGGCTCAAAATCCTTATATAGGTAGCTCAAGTGTTACACCCAATGGTCAGGTCTCGTGCACTAGGGTCCCTTCAATTATTACACCACGAGCTATCTTTTAATGAGGTGGACTCTGTTTTAATTCGGATTTAAGGAGGTTCGATCGATCGAATTCAGATGAGATTAATCGAACTCTGGCCAGATCCATCGAATTAAGGCCAGATCGGTCAATCCTTGGCGGCACTTTTTTGGAATACGACAAATCTCTGGGATATTTTGGGATATTTTAGGAAAAAGACAAAAGTGGTAGGTGAGGATAATATCAAGAAGGTTCGATCAATCTGAAGGAAGTTGGATCGATCGAAGATGGAAATTCTTTGAGGATAAGGACAAGGGTTTTGATCCATCTTGATGAGGCAGGATCAATTAATATGAGATCGATCAAAAAATATTCCTGATCGATCGAAGATTGTGATTTCCACTACTTTGCTCCATTCTTCCATTCAGCTTGAGATTACTTCTATTATGCTTTAATTTGGCTGAATTGACTTATTTTAGGGATAAGCACCTGAAAAGGCAATAACATGAGATTAGTCTACAATAGGAATATAAGATAGATAAAGGTCCTAGAATACTCGAGCTTAAGGGGTTTAAATGCGCACTTTTCAGTGCTCATCACACCCCCAAACTTAAATATTGCTAGTCCCTAGCAATGAACTGCAAAGTAAAGGAATGAAATGAATAAATATACAACTATGAACTAGAAAACAATAAAAGGATAATGTCACTTTCATAGGGAACACGATTGCATTTAGCATATGCAATAAGCCTTTTAAACCCCAAGGTTACCCCTAGTGGACGAGTGAAATCTCGTAAGGGTTTCCAGAAATGATACCCACAAACATTAAGCTCATTCTCACAAAAGAAGGAAACCAATATTGCAAACAAGTATTGGGAGAAAACTACCTCATGTATGCAATTTTTCAACCATGTCCAAGCAATCTCTCAAAATTTCAACATCAAGCAAGCAAGTATGCTCCTCCACACATCAAGAAAATGATCATGCAAATCAAAACAACTCTAGAATCATTTTTTAGTGGACCGGCATCAAATATGTTGCTATCTAAGCCAATTAAAGAAATGATCACATTTTTACCCTCAAACTAGCACACAAATCTAGTACAGATCATTAAGACAAAGAGTGAACCTTTTATTAAAGGTTTATTCACTAGGTGCGCTTATTCTTTTCACTTGATTTTTTTTTTTTCCCTAGAAGATCAAAGATGGAAGTATGGTGTAATGTAGTGATCTATTAAGCTTTCTAGCAATCCATGAGGTCGAGCGTTAGGTCAATGCTCCCAAACCGGACGGTTTTAAGGCATTAGATGTTCAAACACCCCTAAGGACTTACAAGCTCAAATCAACTAGGCTACAAATCAAAACAACCTCCATCTAATCATTTCCTACTTCTCACCTTTTGGGAGAAGTTCTCACTTTTTATTTCTTTTTTTCTTTTTTTTTTCATTTCTTTTTTCTTTTTCTTTTTTTTTTTTTGGGTAAAAACATTCAATTATTAACCTAGAATTTGGACCCTCCACCTTTCGGCGCGAGAAATTCAGTGCTTGATGAAGCTAGAATCTCGGCTACTCAATGAAAAGGGTTTGTCATCTACCTTTATCAGAATGAAAGCTTTCAATGCACTACTAGCCTAATTGGGATATAACCAATTCAATAATCAACAAAGCATGTACCCCACAAATGAATGCTAGTGTATGCCTGTGTTAGTGTAGAATGCTAGAGTGAATCTCAAAACAATCACAAAATCAAAATGATGTGGCCCACAAATGCAAGCAAAATGTCAATCTTTCGAAAAATTTACTCTTAAATGGCATTCACAAGGCATACAAGGAGTATTGTACTCTCAAGTCAAACAATTTTTAAATTTTAACCAATATAGTCCTCAAAAGATCAAAATCATAGCTAACATCAATCTCAAATCTTAATCATGCATTTAAATCTCAAACTTAAGTAGAATGCAACAAAGACACCTTACCCCCAAACTTGAACCGCTCATTGTCCTCAATGTGCAATAAGAACAATGGAAAATATGGAAAGAATATAACGTGGTGGCGAAAACATGAAGCGCAGTAGTGATCCAATTCGAAAGACGTCTCCCCCAAACTTGGAATCAACTACCCATTTGAATAACCACACTAGCAAACTCACATCAAATATCAAATGGGATAAGAATAATCAAATCATGCATTCTAAGGGAATATAACACAAGATGAAAGAGAGATATGAGATCAAGCCCTTACTAAAGTGTGCATAACTACTCATAAAGGCACAACAGTGGAAAGTTTTTATTCTTATTATATATATTTTTTATTTTTTTCTATTTTATTTATTTATTTATTATTATTATTATTATTTTTTTTTTTTGTAATTAAGCATGTATAGACAAAATGCAAGAAAAATAAAAATACAAAAAAGAGAAAATAAAGAAGGTAAAATGTAATGAAGGAATATATACAATGCAAGAAATGCAAGTAATAAACAAAATGGGTGCTAAGTTTAATGTTTTAAGCAAGAAGGAATGCTGCTTTGAAGAAGGGTTTCTTTTTTTTTTTTTTTTTTTTTTTTTCTAAAACATCCTGATCGATCGAGCGTAGATCGATCAAATCTCGATTGATCCAACTAGTGAAAACCTACAAACATGTTCGATCGATGGACAGAGAGGTGATATTTCAGAGCTTCAAAATTTTTTCTAAGTATAGAGCTGAGATCGATCCGAGGAAAATTTGGATCGATCTGAGAATTCCAGATCGATCGAGAATGAAGTTTGCACGATACACAGAAAGCTAAAATATGCAGGAAAATTACGCATGGAGAGGTGATTGGATGCTGGGATGATGTTCGATCGATCGAACATCATCCCTGCATCCAATCACCTCTTTGTCCCATCGTGCGTAATTCGATCGAACATCTTTTGAGATCAATCAAACATGTAAGAATATGTATGAAAATTGAACATCTCTTGCGAACATTGAGTGCATCACTATATCTCTTCATAGATTGGGTCTACCAAAAGGGCAGCTTCCATATGTCTTTGAAAAACTTATCCTCAATGGAGGGTTTCATCCTTTGCCCATTCACCTTGAATGTGTTGCCATTTTTTTAACTTTAAATTTCAACCGCCCCATGAGGCGCAACAGAAATGATTTCATAAGGACCTTCCCATTTGGTCTGCAACTTTCCGGGAAAGAGTTTTAATCTAGAGTTGAAAAGCCAAGCTTTTTAACCAGGCTAAAAAGATTTCTTCACAATGTGTTTGTCATGAAAAGCTTTAGTTCTCTCTTTGTAGAGTTTGGCATTATCATAGGCATTGTGTCTCAACTCTTCCAACTTGCTCAATTGGAGTAACCGATTCTCTCCGGCTTTCTTAAGGTCAAGATTGAGCTTTCTAATCGCCCACATAGCTTTGTGTTCTAGCTAAGCCGGAAGATGGCAAGGCTTTCCATAAATAAGTGTATAAGAAGACATGCCGATGAGAGTCTTATATGCTGTTCGGTAAGCCCACAAAGCATCATTTAACTTACATGACCAATCCTTCCAGGTTGTGTTAACCGTTTTCTTAAGAATATGTTTAATTTCCTGGTTTGAAACTTCTACTTGCCCACTTGTTTGAGGATGGTAAGGAGTGGTGACTTTATGAGTAACGAAGTACTTAAGAAATAATTGCTTTAAGAATTGATTGCAAAAATGCTTTCCTCCATCACTAATCATGGCTCTTGGCATACCAAAATGAGTGAATATGTTGGATTTAATGAATTGAACAACCATGGAGTGGTCATTGGTTTTGGTAGCACAAGCCTCCACCCATTTAGAAACATAATCAACGGCAAGCAAAATGTATTGAAACCCATAAGACATAGGAAAAGGACCCATAAAATCAATGCCCCAAATATCAAAGATTTCAACAAGAAGAATATTCGTCAAGGGCATCATGTGTCTTCTCAACATTGATCCCATTTTTTGACATCTCTCACACTACTTGCAAAAAATTGTAGGCATCTCTATGGATGGTGGGCCAAAATAGTCCACTTTGAAGCACCTTCAAAGCGGTCTTCTTTGCACTAAAATGCCCACCGCATGCAAGGGTATGGCAAAACACAAGCACACTTGGAATTTCACTCTCCGGAATGCACTTTCTCACAATTTGATCTGGACAATATTGAAACAAGATAGGATCTTCCCAATAGTAATTCTGGATGTTAGCAAAAAAACGTTTCTTCGCTTGCTTCAACTAATTAGTCGGACGCTTGCAAATTGCAAGAAAATTCACAATGTCAGCAAACCAAGGCATTTGTCTATCAGAAACTTGGAAGAGTTGTTCATCCGAAAATGAGTCATGAATTGGTGGGCTTCGGGAAGATTCTACTACTAACGTTGAAAGATGATCGGCAACCACATTATCGGTGCCTTTCTTATCTTTGAAATCAAAATCAAATTCTTGAAGAAGCAAAATCCATCTTATCAAACGAGGCTTTGTTTCCTTCTTAGTCAAAAGATGCCTCAAGGCAGCATAATCAGAATAGACAATGACTTTTGACCCTAAGAGATAGGACCGAAATTTATCAAGAGCATACACTACGGCAAGTAATTCCTTCTCGATAGTGGAGTAATTTAATTGAGCTCCCAAGAGGATCTTGCTTGCATGGTATATAGCGCATGGAAGTTTTCCTACCCTTTACCCAAAACTGCTCCCATGACATAATCAGAGGCATCACACATGATTTCAAACGGTAAGGACCAATTGGGAGGTTGCATAATAAGAGCAGATGACAATAAGTCACGCAATTTATAAAAAACATTAAGGCATGCTTGATCAAAGACAAATGGAGTTTCCTTGGCAAGAAGATTGCACAAGGGTCTAGAAATTTTGCTAAATTCTTTGATGAAATGACGATAGAAACTAGCATAACCTAAAAAAGAGCGAACCTTTCGCACCGTAGAAGGTGGAGGCAATTCAGAAATGAGCTCAACTTTCACTTTATCAACCTCAATTCCCCCTTTCAAGATGACATGACCCAAAATAATACCTTCTTCAACCATGAAGTGGCTCTTTTCCCAACTAAGAACAAGGTTTGTGTTAGACCAAGAGAGGAGGGGTGAATTGGTCTGTAAAAACTTTTTCACAATGAAACCAAAACCAATCAACCATAAGTCAAACATATAACACAAGGTTTACATGGAAAACCCTCTCAATAGGGAAAAACATTGGTTCTTGTCCTTAGCCAATAAATCCTCCACTAGCTGCAAGTACCTTGTTACACACTCAGCTGTCTCACTCTCTGCACACACCTTTGTATAAGAAAACACACTAGTTTCACAACCAATACTCACACACTAGCTCACCAAGTGCACACTGCACTCCCCCTGTCCTGAGTACCCTTGCTTGGACCAATAAGCTCTCAATAGCTAAACAAAAATTGGAATAATGTGTCAATACAATAGGAACAATGTACTTAAGTTGTTACAACAAATGAGAGTTCAATACACAGCTTTAAGTAGTAAACAAAGTGAAGCTTCCTTTTTTCTGCAACAAGAAGGATACCACTGTCAAATCATAATGCAGCTTTAAAATCAACTCAAACTAGGTTTCCACAGCCTTTTCTACAGCACCACTAACTTACTTGAATGAAGTACATAACTGGAGAACCAAGGTAGATCACCAACAGGTCCCAAAGGCAAAAACTCTAAAATCAAGGGGAATGAGCTAACTTCACAATGCAGCCCCAAGAATAGCCTGCAATTGTCTTCCAAAGCTTTTTATAGCCAAAGTACACTTGCACATAAAACTTCCTCAATGATCTCAGCAAGGTAATACAATGTCAGCCCCAAAACAATTTGTGTTCAGCAAATAAGCTTCAATAGGCAGCAACAAAGATACTCAACAATGTAGCCCCTTAGTTCAGTTAAAACCTTAGCAATCTCTACTCCCAAGCTTCACTTTACAATTACTCAACATATTAGATTCAAGAACCAAGCAAGTTATATAGGTTCAATATAAATTCCAGTCGTTGACAGCACATAACAGGTTATTTAAAACTGAAGACAGCAGCAACCTGATTTCAAGATCAATTCTGGAAATTCAACTTTTCACAAGGTTTGTTCAGCTTCTCACACTCTTATAAGATCATTATGCACTTGCACAGAAAGTGTCCTTAATTAACATAGCAAGATTAGGACAATGTAGTATCAAACCAGCAACAAAACAGTTCATTGCAGGGTCAAATTTGGTGCTACTGTTATGCCTTTACTCCAAGGGTATAGGTGGTATTCTGCTATGTCTCAGGCATGGAAAATACTCTCACTAGCTTGGTTCATCTTCACATAACAGATAAGAGGTTAATCACATTAACAAGTTCAATAATCACAGCCTCAAAACCTGCTACCTAT
The DNA here is from genome assembly GCF_030987335.1 of Cornus florida. Classification (NCBI taxonomy): domain Eukaryota; kingdom Viridiplantae; phylum Streptophyta; class Magnoliopsida; order Cornales; family Cornaceae; genus Cornus; species Cornus florida. The sequence continues at coordinate 74,237,706 of NW_026775577.1, forward strand.
TTGTTTTTGCAGAAACTCTGCACTAAAGGACTGAAATGTAATTTCACTGCTGTACAGTCTTGTGCTCGAGACTCTCAGTTATATTTCATGATAATACACATGCTCAGATGATAATTTCATGAATGACAGCATGGTATCATATCTTCACAGTTAAAATCACAGAAAACAAGCCTTAAACCCTAACTCCTTAGGTTCACAAGGCCAAACAACAAGTCGGTTCTATTTTTGGCAATTACTGAACTTCAACAATCTTTGATCAACTATAGGAACTTGCTAGGATGATTAACTTGTGACTCATATCAAGATATAATCATTTACTACACAAATCAAAAGACTAAACTAGAAAGTAGGTTGAACTTGAGATGAATGAACTCATAATTGTTTTCTGTGCAAGTTTAGCCAAATACCTGAGTTTAGCATATGTAAATAAGTATGTCAAGCTTGCTTCAACCTTCTCCTAGCACCTTGAACCTCTGGAACAATTTTGGACACCTCAATCCAGCCTTGATAGCATCATACAAGGCTTAACAGCACTATTTTCTATGTTAATCTTCAAGATGTCATGCCCACACAACAATTTCTGAGTTAAAAGTGGGCTTACATAGTTGAATTAGTACTCAGAAATTCTCATTTAGCTCCCCTTTTCGTTTCACTCAAGAACAGCCTCTAGAGAGTACTGAAAATGTATATTTTAGGCCCTTACACCTAGCTGCTGCTATCACATTGCCTTTATACACAAACCCTTGATGATACAGCCCCGAAACCAATGGATAGGATTGAGCTAAGGTCCTCCAATCCGTGAGGAAGAATATTCTGACATTGTCATGATTAAAATTCCCTTTTACCCCTTGCCAACTCACTTTGTAGTGTGTGTACCAGCTTACTATGTCAATGTACAATAATATATATCAGCACTGCCTTTTAATCTTGAACCCCAAGAGATATAATGCTAACCATAGTCTCTCACTCCGAGACCACTATGTATGTGTCAACAATGTGCAACCTCACACAGAATTACTTAAATACCCTTGCAGATTCCTTTTGACAGAAAGGTTAAAAACACTGTTGTCACATTGAGTAACTCTATCATATTGAATAATTAAGCTCAAATGACCAATGTAGCTTCTCAGACAAATGAAGTATGAATATTGAAATATGTATAGAGACCAAAATACCCTTGTCAAGCACTATAGGAAGATTGCATGTAATGTCACAGAATTTTCAAGCACAAAGAGAATTGCAGTGACTTCCGGATATTTTAGTGAGCTGTGAGCTAATATCAACTTGTAACTCATTGTGTAAACCTCCATTATATGTCAATCTGCACTTGATCAAACCCCGATAAATTAATGCTTCATTATCAACTCTCTTTGAACCTTTTTACTTTCATTTTGACATTAAAAGAGCAAACCGCAAGATAGGCATCTTAGATCAACAATCTCCCCCTTTTGCCTTTTGATGACAAAACCCTGACATTCTTCCCCTTTTTGACATTAAAAGTCAAAAGGGTCAAGGAATAACAACAATTGGAGTACAATATCAGAGTTGATTATCAACAATAGGCAACTTGAATCATGATTTTAAGTTAAGAACTTTGAACCAGCTTCCACATGTGCTTACCCTTGATTTTCACAGACTTGTGTACATAGAACACTTTTGCTTAAGAGATAAACTCAATTAAATAAGCAAGGTACAATAATATGACAGCAAAACAGCCTTGTTTTCTTCAAAACCCCAAATTAGTCTTCTCAAGGATAAATTTGTAATTTAGCTTTAGAACCACCCCAATTTCCACATTCTCAGTCTTCAATAGGTAGAATCTATTTGCTCAGTTGATAAAATCAATATAAGTAGCAAGGTACAATAGTGTCATCACAGTTTGAGCTCAAACTCTAATAGACCCTAGTTTTGTGGCTTCTTAGGGCAACTCTGCAATGTGGCTTCAATTCAAGCTCGCTCTTGGCTCCCAAAGCCTTGTATCATCAAAATACACTTTCCAGATTGTATAGAACAATTTAGACAACAAGTTACATCATTGAACACACCAGGTAGGCTTAATCTCACCAAACCCTAGCTTTTAAGCTTCAAAGGGTAAAACTGTAAACTAGTCTAAGAACCTGCTCAAACTTCACTCCCCCATTCTTTAATAGGCCAAATACACTTGCTCAGTTAATTAAAGTAAATTAAACAGCAAGTTATGACATAGTGCAAGCTTTATCAGTCACTTTAGAGATAAAAACCTGATTTGCAGCCTTTTCAAACCACTACCTTAAGAGAACTTAAATCCTCAACAACCAAAGACTGACATAGCATAAAGAGAATGAATTACACTTGTTTTATGGCTGGTACAAGATGTATCAACAAGGGCTCAACACAACAGCTCACAATGTATCAAAATAGTAGTTTACAACAGGTGCATTTTGCTGCTACTGTTACTTTTTGGTCAAGGGTGAAGCAGTCAAATTCTCTTCAATCAAAGGATCCTTTAACTTGAACTTAATGAGTTACACGTGTATAAGGCTTGGACATGATGCAATGGCAATGAATCAACAATGTAATGCTTAAAAAGGCAGCAAGGTAACTGCTGACAGCAAGTATAATTATCAACAACTGTAACTTTCAGGTTTGAAATTCAACACAATCTAACAAGCAGGTCCAATATAACAAAACCTGAGATGGTCACTTTCTTGACTAAACCTTAACTTGTTTAGCTTCAGATCATTATAAGTCATGTTTAGATGATGAACACTCATAGTAGCATGATTATGCCATAATAAATTCAGTTTCAGAGGGGTAAACCAGAAAATCCTGCTACACTATAGGTTTAAGTTATGAAGATGAGTACTAGTTTCAAGTGGTAGTTTCAGGCATCTTCAGAAATTGTAAACCACCAACACACATCTGCTCACCCCTTGTACCAACTCCAGAAATGACCACAGTAGCAAGATACACTTAAAGATCAAGAAACAGCTTGTCTCTGAGAGGAGGTGGCCTAGTAGAGTTTTGAACCTGACATTTAATGATAGTATTAAAGTGTGGGACTTGAGAAGCCTTATCTCTAAGAGGAGGTGGTCTTGTAGAGCCTTGGAGTGGATATTTAGTAACACAGCTGAATTTATTAACACTTTCAATTTTGAAATACTTTTGAAGACCAAGCTGTGAGACTCTTTTGTCAATTCCAAACTTGAGAATTCTTAAATTGATAAAGAGCTGAGTGCAGAACTTCCTTGAACATGAGTTTTCAAACTTTGATAACCTTGAGCTTTCTACACCACTATGATGATTTTGAGCTTTCATCCTTACCTTCAAATGCTGTAAACAGTAATGTAACGACCCGGTCATTTGCCTTTTTTTCCTTTTTCCTGAAATTTTACAAATGAATTTTTTTCGTTTAATTTTCTTTTCTGAGCTCTATTTCGTGTCGCTTAGTGTCATTTCGAGTGCTCAGAATTGGTTTCTGAGACTCTTTCATGTGAATTGACAACTTCCTTTGAGGACCGAGTCATTTTCGCATTTTTCATTTTTCGACACTATTCACTTTTCGTCATTTTCCCTATTTCGTCCTTTTCCCTATTTTGTCTTTTCCCCGTTTGACACTTTGTTGGCGTAACCACACTTCTTGTGTTCGGATTTGGTTTTTGACTTCATGTATCTCCATCTTGAGTGGTTTCCACAAAATACGTATCTTTAGAAAGTACACTGGTTGCTCTCGGTGTTCATAGGGGTATGGATGCAAAGTTCTTTGAAATTATTTTCTTTTCTTGGGTTGTTTTTCGTAAATATTTTTTGAAGATATTTTATTTCAGGGGTTTTTAAGAAAATATTTTTGGAAGATATTTTTATTCTGGGCCATAAGTGCAGTTTTCACTTTTTGGAAGGGCCATTGTTCAAATTAATGAAAGTTATTGCAAAATGTCTTATTTTGAGCCTGGATCCTCGTACGGGATTCATTTTCACATTTTGTCGAGTTGTGTACTCTTAGAATTTGCTCTTGGTCGATGTTTTCCAGTTTCATGGTTTTTGGCCCCGGTTTTCGCCAAACTTGTTTTGGGCATAACTTTCTGCTCGGGACTCAGTTTTTGACGCTATTTCTTCCGTTATTCATATTTTATAATCTTGAATCTTTTTTGTTCACAAAGTTTTGCCATTTGAGTGCATCTGCTCAAATTTTACTTTTTCAGACCCGATAGGGCCCGTTCGGGGCACTTTTCGAGATTTCTATAAAAGGGGGGTGAGATATTTCATTTTTCATCTTCTCCCCTCTTCATACATGACCTGGAGATCCCATGGCAGCCCAAGGGATGCTGCCATCTTCTCTCTCCTCTTTTGGTTCACTTTTCCTTGATGGAAAGTCTTCAGCCTTAACGTTTGTTATTCCCCTCGCCGTGCTCTACCTTTCCCCCTTATTAGAATTCAGTTTTAACCATTTCTTGAGTTTGGTTTTGAGGTCAAGTTATGATTTTGATGGGGCTTTGATGGGGGTTATGTTCACGGTGTTGTCCCCGACAAAACCTCTCGGTATCGTCGAATTCGGAGCACTTTTATTTTGGTGGGCCTTTGGGATTTTCATCTCAAATTGAGGTAGGAGATGTTTTAGGTTTAAATTCTTGTTATATAGCATGCTTGTGATGCTTATACTACTTGTTTGTATGATTAAATATAAAATCTAGAGATTTTATTATTTATTTTTCTTGTACGGGATCTAATTTTCCCGGTTGCTCATGACTTAGTTTAAACATGTAGCATGATTTTATATTGCTCCTTGATATGCTCATTGTCGTGTATTAAAATTGGAACATTTGAATAAATATTAAAGATTTTATTTAATATTTATCTTAGGTGAAAGATTAATTCACATGGCCTTAACTAGCTTGAAATTAATATGTGTTAGCATATTATATTAGGCCTTAGCATGCTCTTCAACATAGTTGAATTTGAAAGTAATTGGAGGTGTTTTGAAAATTAGTAATTATTAATTAATTTACCCCGAGTGCACTATTCACTCTATTTGAATTTCGACTTGATATTCTTGATTTACATGCCATATAGTTTCACATATATTTGATTTAGAATATTCGGTTAGGTTTTGAAACCTTTTATTTAATTAAATTCCATGTTTAAGATTTAATCCTCATGGTGATATACAACTTGGGATTGTATTGTGGAATGCTAGAAAATTAAGCTTAGGTATAGTTGTTCACATATATTAAATTGGGATTAATTGCATGAGAATTACAACTTTTAATTTATATTTAACTTTAGTGAAAGGTTAAGTCACATGGTCTTAAATTGAATGAAATAAACTTGTAATGTGATATTACATTAGTCCTTGGCATATTCTCTAAGATATGTTAAATTGAGAGCATTTGGTTAAGTTTAAAAATCTAGAGATTTTAATTAAAAGAATTAATTAAAATCTATTTTGTGGTCCCATTAGCTTAATTAAGGTTTTAACTTGATATTTGTATTGGCCATGACTTGTTTACTAGTATATATTAATTTGGGACTATTTGAAGTTGTTTTAGAACCTTGGGATTTAAATTAGCATGATTTAATTAAAGTTCTACTTTGTTGTTCCAACAACCTAATTGAGTTTTAGAATGGATATAGGTGATGACCTTGCCATGCCCTTTAACATGTATTAAATTGAGGTTATTTGGAATTGAATCGGAATCTAGAGAATTTAATTGTGTTTATCTATTTAAATTCTATCAATTTGCTCCATAATCTAGTTGTGTTTTAGAAGTGGTTTCTATATTCAAATCATGGACTTAGACTTGTTGTATATTCATTTGGTTATGTTTTGAACATTGGATAACATAGTTGCTATGTTTGTATTCGTGATAATATGTTTTCCTTATTGAATATATTGTTGCCTTGTGTAATGATTTGCAGACTTCGTGTTTAACATCTTTCATGCATAGCGTGTAACGAATCGCACACTGAAGATTCAACATTCATCATATCATATTAGTTGTGGATTTAGAGCATGTATTGTATAGGTTTCCAAATTTGGTTGTGCTTAGTAGATAGTTGATTATCTTGCATATTCCTGTTGATATATGCGTTGTTGCACAACTTGTTGATTTTGAAAACTTGGGGATGTCGTTGTTTGACTATGGCTAGGACGTGATTCTAGTACGGGGGATAGTCCCTCTATATGGTCTAGTGCGCACATAGGGAGGTTACCCATGGGCTAGTAATCCTAAAGTAACTATGTTATCGGTCTGATCCGGCGTGACGTCCGAGTATCCACTTTGTTTAATTTCGCATTTCATTTTCAAGTTGATAACTAGATGATGTTGTAAGTTGTTGTTTCTCATTTGTCGTTCCATTTTAAGTTACAGGATGTTAACTTTGCAAAATTGTGCTTTATGCATTGTATTGGAAGTTCCAATGTTGGTTAAATTGCATCGATATTGAAAATCGTGTTTTGATGTTCTAATAAAGCTTAGGATTGATCCTATTGATTCATTTATAACATAGACGTTAGGTGGCATGAACCACTATTGTTATTTTGTGCTTTAGATTCTAAGTTGATGGCTTTGAGAACTTAAACCTTGTTGCATTATATAACATGCTCTTTTGTTGTTGAATTGCATGGATAATGTGATTCTTGTTAACTTGTATTCAACTATGCTTTTGTTATGTTGTATGGATTACTCTAGACCTAGTTCAATTGTATTGAAAATGCAATTCATGTTAATATATGCTCAAGCATTTTTCTTGTCGTGTTCTTTAGATTATCCCAACCATGATTCGTTTCATACACGTATGTATATCATGATTCTTGTTGCTTAGACTTCAAGGTAGCTTAGGATGCTCCCCGAGTCTCATTTGGACATAGACGTTAGGTGGCATGAGCCCCTTTAACATGTTTCACCTTAAGGTGATAAATTTGTAAAATGCTAGGTCGATGCATGCTCATCTCCTACGAGTAGCTTTATGTTACTCACCCTTACGATACTGGGGCATATTTCAGGTACGAAGACTTGGTTCGTGAAGCCTAGCATTCTTTGGATGTCGTGTAGCTTTCAAGTTTCCATTTCATGCAAATGTTAGCATGAAATGTCATTTTGTAGACTTATATGTCAAAATATGTATATTTGATTCCATGTATGTAATGTGTACTTAAGTACACTCCTTTCAATGTATTTGATATGTATGAGATAAGGCCAGAGGCCAATGACATGTATATTGTATTTTATGCAACTTTTTAACTTCATGAAATGTTATGAAAAACTTGAAAAATCGCAAGTCGTTCCTTCACCACGGTTGCATCTGGTGTGGGAATTCCATTTTCATTCTTTTATAGGGTCTTATTAATCTTGTATGAAGTGTGGCCAAGGGCCAAACGGTCATTTGATCCCGTTTTGCATTTTTGGATTCTATGTTTTCCATTCCAAGTCCATTTTTGCCTTTTTGCCCATTGGGGGGTCGAATTTTGTATCAGCTATATTTTTAAGCCATGGACCATTGTAGCGCATCTAAATAAGTAAGTTACGTTTGCGTGCATAGTCATTTCCGGGCAAAACCTCATCGTTTGTGTTTTGAGCCTCTTGTGAATTCATTTCGCATTTTTTTTGCATATTCTGATCTAGGGGCATTATGGACCTTTCACATTAGTTTTATTTTCTTCTTTCAACATGGTCGCTTAGAAAACGTGATTTTAGGGGGGGGTTTATTTTTTGTATTTTTCCAGAAAATGTCGTCTTGGTACCGGAAATCCCTCGTGAAGTTTCAGCTTCCAGTTTTGATTTAACAGCTTTATGACCCTCTTGTTCAGTTCTGATCTAGGGGCATTTTGGGGATTTCACAGTGAGTTTTTTTCGATTCCGTCCATGCTGTCTGGTAGAAAACTCGATTTTAGGGGGGGTTTCTTCTTCATGTTTTTCCAGAAAAACTCGTCTTAACCTCCGTTTCAAGCCTCAGTTCTGGGCAGATCAAAAAAAATGTAGCAGTAGCCAAGGGCTACCACCAGCCATGTCTTTGGGCGCCGGCGTGCACGCCGGTGGGCTCGCGCATGGGCGCCGTGTGCGCCATGGCCCCTCGTCGGGCCGCCGCGACGTCAATTCTTCTTTTGGGCTTTTCTCCTTCGTCCGGACTCCGATTCAAGTGAATTTTTTTTTAACTTGATTAATTTTTCGTCGTCTACCCAACGGTGTACTCGGTTACACCCGGATATTTCTGGATAATTACCAGTTTGCCCTTATAGCTTTAAGTGTTCGTTTTTCGTCGTCATTCCTTTTCTCCTTTGTCCAGACTCCAAATCATGCGATTCTTGAGTCCACCTTGATTAGTTTTTCGTTGTCCTTCCAGCGGTGTGCTCGGTGGCACCCGAATTTATAGTTTTCAGAAATGACTATTTTGCCCCTGGGGGCTTATTTGTCATATTTTCGGTTTTTTGCTTTTGCATTAGTTCTTGTTGAGTTCCACGACCTCATGAAAGGTCACTTTGACTTCTTAGAGTCTTGTTTTCTATTTTCGCTTCCGCATTCGGATCCGTTATCGGATCATCCTTACGGTTCATCACAGGACACGCTGGCCTAAAAACCAAGGTCGTCACAAGTAATCATCCCAAATTCCTCTAACACTTGAGCTACTGATCCTAGAGAATGTATCTACTAACTGCCCCATTAAGAGTAGCCTCAAAGATGATCTCATCCTTTTGATCTTAATGTAGAGGTCATTGTCTTTGAACTTCTGAAACCAAAGCATACTTGACCTCTTCATGACATAAGCTTGAAAGACACTTGGATAATTCAAAGAAAGCATAGGAGAGTAGTGTATGTTGAATATTATATCTTCTTGTCTGATCTTCTTCAAAATTTCCCTTGATCTATACTTCACTAAGTTGAACACAATGAGAGAGAATGAGACCAGATTAGAAAGTCCAAACTTGAATACTTCAAAGAAAACATCTTATTCAACTTCATCCCTTTGAGCTAAAGTTTTGATACATTAAGTGTCCATAACATTTCTTGCAATTTTGACTGGTTTTTGTTCTTCAAGGTCATCAGTAGATTCATACACTGTCCCAAGAGTGTCCCACATATCCTTAGATGATTGACAATCCCTGACTGTTGTAAGGTCAAGTTGGTTAAGACTACTAACCAATATTTGTCTTGCTTTAAGATCATTACAGAAGAAATCATCTATGCTCTGAAATTTTAAACCATTGATAACTGCATCCCAAACATCATGGGACTTAAACATTAAATAAGCTTCCATTCTAATTTTCCATTCTTCATAGTTTGAACCAGACAGGACAGGAGCAATGTTAGGATCTTGGCCTTCCTCCATTGGTAGGATCTTTGTTGTAGGTATATTAAACCTCAAGATAGCAGACCACAAGCTCTGACACCAATTGTTAGACCAAGAGGGAAGGGGTGAATTGGTCTGTAAAAACTTTTTCACAATGAAACCAAAACCAATCAACTATAAGTCAAACACATAACACAAGGTTTACAAGGAAAACCCTCTCAAAAGGGAAAAACCTTGGTTCTTGGCCTTAGCCAATAAATCCTCCACTAGCTGCAAGTACCTTGTTACATACTCAGCTGTCTCACTCTCTACACACACCCTTGTACAAGAAAAGACACTAGTTTTCACAACCAATACTCACACACTAGCTCACCAAGTGCACACTGCACTCCCCCTGTCCTAAGCACCCTTGCTTGGACCAATAAGCTCTCAATAGCTAAACAAACATTGGAATAATGTGTTAATACAATAGGAACAATGTACTTAAGCTGTTACAAAAAATGAGAGTTCAATACACAGCTTTAAGTAGTAAACAAAGTGAAACCCTAGCTTCATTTTTCCTGCAACAAGAAGGATACCACTGTCAAATCATAATGCAGCTTCAAAGTCAACACAAACTAGGTCTCCAAAACCTTTTTTGCACCACCACTAACTTGCTTGATTGAAGTACACAACTGGAGAAGCAAGGTAGATCACCAATAGCTTCTAAATGCAAAAACTCTAAAATCAAGGGGAATGAGCTAACTTCACAATGCAGCCCCAAGAATGGCCTGCAATTGTCTTCCGAAGCTCTTTATAGCCAAAGTACACTTGCACACAAATCTTCCTCAATGATCTCAGCAAGGAAATACAATGTCAGCCCCAAAATAGTTTGTGTTCAATAAATAAGCTTCAATAGGCAGCAACAAAGATACTCAACAATGTAGCCCCTTAGTTCAGTTCAAACCTTAGCAATCTCTTCTCCCAAGCTTCACTTTACACTTGCTCAACATATTAGATTCAAGAACCAAGCAAGTTATACAGGTTCAATACAAATTCCAGTCGTTAACAGCACTCAACAGGCTATTTATAACTGAAGACAGCAGTAACCTGATTTCAAGATCAATTCTGGAAATTCAACTTTTCACGAGGTTTGTTCAGCTTCTCACACTTTTATAAGATCATTATACACTTGCACAGAAAGTGTCCTTATTTAACATAGCAAGATTAGGACAATGTAGTATCAAACCAGCAACAAAACAGTTCATTGTAGGGTCAATTTTGGTGCTACTGTTATGCCTTTACTCCAAGGGTATAGGTGGTATTCTGCTATGTCTCAGGCATGTAAAATACTCTAACTAGCTTGGTTCATCTTCACACAAAAGATAAGAGGTTAATCACATCAACAAGTTCAACAATCACAACCTCGAAACCTGCTACCTGTTTGTTTCTACAGAAACTCTGCACTAAAGGACTGAAATGTAATTTCGCTGCTGTACAGTCTTGTGCTCGAGACTCTCAGTTATATTTCATGATAATACACATGATCAGATGATAATTTCATGAATGACAGCATGGTATCATATCTTCACAGTTCAAATCACAGAAAACAAGCCTTAAACCCTAACTCCTTAGGTTCACAAGGCCAAACAACAAGTTGGTTCTATTTTTGCCAATTACTGAACTTCAACAATCTTTGATCAACTATAGGAACTTGCTAGGATTAACTTGTGACTCATATCAAGATATAATCATTTACTACGCAAATCAAAAGACTAAACCAGAAAGTAGGCTGAACCTGAGATAAATGAACTCATAATTGTTTTCTGTGCAAGTTTGGCCAAATACCTGAGTTTAGCAGATGCAAATAAGTATATCAAGTTGCTTTAACCTTCTCCTAGCACCTTGAACCTCTGGAACAATTTTGGACACCTCAATCCAGCCTTGACAGCATCATACAAGGCTTAGTAGCACTGTTTCTATGTTAGTCTTCAAGATGTCATGTCCACACAACAATTTCTAAGATAAAAGTGGGACATAGTTGAATTAGTACTCAGAAATTCTCATTTAGCTCCCTTTTTCGTGTCACTCAAGAACATCCTCTAGAGAGTACTAAAAATGTATAGTTTAGGCCCTTAAACCTAGCTGATGCTATCACATTGCCTTTATACACAAACCCTTGATGATACAGCCCCAAAACCAATGGACAGGATTGAGCTGAGGTCCTCTAATCCGTGAGGAAGAATATTCTGACATTGTCATGATGAAAATACCCTTTTACCCCTTGCCAACTCACTTTGTAGTGTGTGTACTAGCTCACTATGTCAATGTACAATAATATATATCAGCACTGCCTTTTTGATCTTGAACCCTAAGAGATATAATGCTGGCCATAGTCTCTCACTCCAAGACCACTATGTACATGTCAGCAATGTGCAGCCTCACACAGAATTACTCAAATACCCTTGCAGATTCCTTTTGACAGAAAGGTTAAAAACACAGTTGTCACATTGAGTAACTCGGTCATATTAAATAATTAAGCTCAAATGACCAGTGTAGCCTCTCATACAAATGAAGTATGAATATTGAAATATGTATAAAGACCAAAATACCCTTGTCAAGCACAGCAGGCAGATTGCATGTAATGTCACAGAATTTTCAAGCACAAAGAGAGCTATAGTGACTTCCATGATAATTTAGTGAGCTGTGAGCTTATATCAACTTGTAACTCATTGTGTAAACCTCCATTATATGTCAATCTACACTTGATCAAACCTCGATAAATTAATACTTCATTATCAACTCTCTTTGAACCTTTTTACTTTCATTTTGGCATTAAAAGAGCAAACCTCAAGAGAGGCATCTTAGATCAACAGTTTGTTTCACGACATCTTTTAAGCACCAAATTTAGATTTTTTAGGCATGCATCAAATGAAGGCCCAAAGACCGAAAAATCATCCATAAAGACCTTTAGATACTCTTCCACCATATTCGAGAAAATTGACATCATACTCCTTTGGAATGTTGCGGGAGCATTGCACAAACTAAATGACATCCGTCTATAAGCAAATGTGCCAAAAGGACAAGTAAATGTGGTTTTCTCTTGGTCTAAAGGGTCCAGGGCTACTTGATTGTAACCCGAATATCCATCAAGGAAGCAATAATATTGTTGCCCGGCCAATCTCTTTAGAATTTGATCAATAAATGCCAAAGGGAAGTGATCTTTTCTAGTGGCGGCATTTAATTTGCGGTAATCAATGCATACACGCCATGAATTAGCGGTACGCTTAGAAATTGCCTCACCTTTTGAATTTTCAACCACCGTAATCTCCAATTTCTTGGGAACTACTTGAGTTGGACTCACCCATTTGCTATCAGAGATTGGATAAATGATACCAGCATCTAAGAGCTTAACAACTTCTTTCTTAACCACTTCTTTCATGTTTGGATTTATTCTCCTTTGGGCATCTCTAAAAGGTTTTGCATCCTCTTCCATAAGAATGTGATACATGCAAATGGAAGGGTTAATTCCCTTTAGATCCACCATACTCCATCCAATAGCTTCTTTATTTTGATAAGCACATTCAAAAGAGAATTCTCTTAATCTTTTTCAAGATTTGAAGAGATGATGACAGAAAGAGTCTCTTTCAAGCCTACAAAGGCAAACTTAAGATCAGAAGGGAGAGTTTTAAGCTCAAGAGTGGGTGGAGAGACTAAAGATGGGACCGGTGGAATGCTAAAGAGTGGAGGAAGAGGTTCTTTTGGAGCTTTCCGAGGTGGAAAATCCAAACTTGCAATGGATTCCATTAAGTCATTAACCTCACTCATTGATCCTTCATTATCAAACCCATAATTTTCGTACATTTCAAGGAGACAAGATGCAAGAGGATCCTCAGATTAAGAGATGAAAGATTGTCCTCGATTGGTTTTTTTATAACCATGGAAGGAATGGACTCCTTCACAATCTCATCCAAGATATCTATGAGACAACACTCATCTTCATTTATGGGATGTCGACTTCATGTTACCAAAAGAAAGGTCCAAAACCCCGGATCTACAATTAATAGTTGCATTTGCGGTAGCAAGAAATGGCCTACCCAAGATGATTGGGATGTGATTGGTGGGATTAGCAATCGGTTCGGTATCAAGAACCACAAAATCGACCGGGAAATAGAATTTGTCAACCTTAATGAGAATATTCTCAACCATGCCCCTAAGAGTTTTGATGGATCTATTGGCTAATTAAAGCACCATCGAGGTTGGCTTCAACTCATTCAAACCTAGTTAGACACACACGGAGTAAGGAATTAAATTAACACTTGCCTCTAAGTCAATAAAAGCTCCACAAACTTCATGGTTTCCAATTACACATGAGATGATCGGAGCACCGGGATCTTTAAACTTAGGTGGAGTGTTATGTTGAATGATGGAGCTCACTTGCTCCATTAGGAACACTTTTTTAGGGCATTGTCCCTTGATCTTCCTCTTTTGTGTGCAAAGATCTTTCAAAAATTTTGCATAAGGCGGAATTTGCCTAATTGCATCCAAGAGACGGAGATTTATGTTGACTTGTTTGAAGACTTCCATCATGTCATAGATTTTTCCTTCTTGCCTCCCAAAAGGCGAAGTCTCTTTCAAAATATAAGGAAATGGAGCTTTTGGCTCATAAGACCTTGCAGTTTGAGGGGATGATGAAGAGGGTTGAGAATTCTTGATGATGACTGATTGGGTCTCGTCGACTATCAATAATAATCAACCATTTGCAATAGCACAAATCATTGTAAAATAGGGCTATTAGACGGGTAAGTCGAACTACTGGGATTGCTAATTTATGGAAACCAAGGTTGTAAAATCACTTTTAGTATGATGAAAAGGGTATAGAGTTTTGGTTGGTTTGTCACTAGAATTAGGAATTAAAATCGCATAAAACAATAATTTGTAAGAAATTTAGAGGAAAGAAATCTAGGTAGAGGGGACTAGGGAAATGAATACACTACCTACCCTATAAACATGCTAGAGAAGGATTTACTTGGGAGAACAACATATACATATGACCATGGAATGCAACAACACAAAATTGCTATATTACCTTCCAGAAATTTATGAAATCAATAGGCAAGAATAACCTATTAAAGTTTTACATGCTTTGACCACCTAAACTAAGATGCAGCCTTAGATATGCCCACTAAGCTAGATATTATCAAGCCCTTAATCACATGATAAAATCACATGAAGTTAGAAATCAAGAATAGTCTATCAAAGGAAGGCCCTAAGCTATAGACTATCAAACTTCCTAAACATCATGCCATTAAAACTATTCCACAACCTTATTTCCATTGTCACTATGAAAAAGTAAGCCATATAATCATGAAAAATTAGAATCTAAGACAAGACAATAGCTTCAACATATTCATTTATAGAGATTAAAATTCATTACATCAAAATGAATGCTCTAGATTGTGAAATAACCACATATACACGGAGACGGCCCAAGTTTTCCAACCTGGTGCGTCAGTGATGAACCGAAAGTTAACCCAATAACGGATCTAAAATGCGGAAGCGAAAGATAAAAACCAAAGTCTATAGAGATATAAACCATCCCCAAGACACCAATGTGACCTTCCAAGAGGTCACGGAGCTCAAAGAAATAACCGGAATCGAAAACTAACATGAAAAGGGTCAAATGGTACCCTATGGCACCAATGACAACCAAAGGGACAAAATCTAGTTCAAACTAGACCACGTACACCAAAACTGAAAGAAAAAAGAGACTTTAAGCCTCACTTGAATCCCCCATTGCATGATCAAACTTCATTATATGCAAATGTGTGATGATGTGAACATACACGCAATTGTAAAACAACATTTTAAACATACTGAAATGGCCTATGGCCTTATTAGAATTCATTTACAACATTTAACATGTCAAACCTCTAAGTTGGAAAAATTACATTTCATAGGCAAAACTTAAACATGCTAACACTTGCATGTGAACAAGAATGCTTCTAAAGAAACTTCAATTCTGCAAATCACCAAAGCAAATGCAAATCTCCAATCTTGTATCTTGTACCTGAAATATGCCCCAGTAACTTTGGGGTGAACAGCATAAAGCTACTCGTAGGAAATGAGCATACATCGACCTAACGTTTTACAATTTTTTCACCTTAAGGTGAAACATGCTAAAGGGGCTCATACCACCTAACGTCTATGTCAAGATGAGACTCAGGGAGCATCCTAATCTACCCTAGATCATTTCTAGCATCAATCACATCATCCATGCAATTCAAACCACATAGGAGCATGCTATACAAAGCAACATGATATAGATTCTCAAAGTTACTAACTTGAAATCTAAAGTGCGAAAACAATCAAAGTGGGTCATGCCACCTAATGTCTATGTTCCAAATGAATCTATAGGATCACTCCTAAGCTACATTTGAACAACAAAACACAATCACAATATCTATGCAATTTAACCAACATAGAAGCATGCTTTACCAAGCAATAAGATATAGATTCTCAAAGTCATCAACTTGAAATCTAAAAGTGCGAAATCAACTAAATATAGCAATTTAGTATAATTAGAATATCTAATACTCTAATGACCCGAATTTTTTGGATAAATTTTTTCCGTTGTCTTTTCCCTTCTAAGTTTGGTTTCTTGTCGATTAGTGTCGTCTTGAGTGCTCTAAAGTGATTTCTGAGACTCTTTTCTGTGGATTGACAACTTCC
Organism: Cornus florida; assembly: GCF_030987335.1. Lineage (NCBI taxonomy): Eukaryota > Viridiplantae > Streptophyta > Magnoliopsida > Cornales > Cornaceae > Cornus > Cornus florida. Next base: position 74,253,681 of record NW_026775577.1, read on the forward strand.
TTTGAGGACCGAGACATTCCCACATTTTTCGTTTTTCGACACTATTCACTTTTTGTCTTGTTCCCTATTCCGTCTTTTCCTCATTTGTCACTCTGTTTGCATAACCACACTTCTTGTGTTCGGAGTTGGTTTTTGACTTCATGTATCTTCATTCCCAATGATTTTGATGAGATACATATCTTTACTTTCGTGAGAAAGTACTCTGGTTGCTCCCGGTGTCCATAGGGGCATAAATGCAAAGTTCTTTGGAAACTTTTTCTTTTCTTGGGGTGTTTTTCATAAATATCTTTTGAAGATATTTTATTTCAGGGGTATCTAAGAAAATATCTTTTGGAAGATATTTTTATTCTGAGGCAGTTTCACATTTTTCACTTTTTGGAGGGGACATTGTGCAATTAATGAAAGTTATTGCTCAATGCCTTGTTTTGAGCCTGGATCCTCGTATGGGATTCATTTTCACATTTCGTCAAGTCATGGACTCTTAGAATTTCCTCCTGGATGATGTTTTCTAGTTTCAGGGTTTCTGGCCCCGGTTTGCGCCAAACTTGTTTTGGGCATAACTCTCTGCTCAGGACTCGGTTTTCAACGCCGTTTCTTCCGTTGTTCATATTTTCTCATTTGGAATCTTTTTTATTCATATAGTTTTGCCATTTGAGTGCGTCTACTCAGATTTCACTTTTCCAGACCCGGCTGGGCCCGTTCGGGGCACTTTTTAAGTTTTTCTATAAATAGGAGGTCTTTAAGTGAAAAATCAGATTTTTGCTCTCTTTCTCCTCTCTCTTGGCCGGATCTAGAGGCAGCCATGGCTGCCATCTTCTCTCTCTTCTTTTGAGCTTCTTCCCTTCAATTAAAATACCTTAGTACCTTAGTGTTTTATGTTCCCCTCGGCGAGGCCTTCGATTCCAACCGATTGGAATCTCGTTTTGGCCATTTCTTGAGTTCGGGTTTGAAGTCAAGTTATGTTTTTGATGGGGCTTCCTTGGGATTCATGTTAGTGGTGTTGTCCCCGACAAAACCTAGGAGTTTCGTTGGATTCGGAGCCGATTTATTTTGGTGGGGATTTAAGATTTCATCTCAAATGGAGGTAGGGAATGCTTTAGGCTTTTGTGTGTGTTGTATTGAGTGTTTAGCATGATTATACAACTTATATATGTGCCTTGTATCAAATCTAGAAAGTTAGTAATTTTTAATTCTTTGTATAAGATTTAAAATTCATGATGATATATAACTTTGATTTGAATTGTGGCATGGTAGAAAATCTTGTTTTAATATGTTGGTGAACATGTATTAAATTTGGATTAATTAAATAAGAATTGCTCTTTTTAATTAATATTTACCTTTTGTGAAAGATTAAAGTTCATGGCCGTACCTTACATGAAATTGAGTTGTATTATGCTTCTAAATTAAGTTTTGGCATGTTTGTTAACATACTTTAATTTGAGAGCATTTGGTTAAGTTTGAAAATTTAGAGACTTTAATTAAGAGAATTAATTAAAATCTAATTTTGTGGTTTCATGGGCCTAATTAAGCTTTTGTGATAATATATGTAATGACCATGATATGTCGATTAGCATATATTAAATTGGGGCCAATTGGAAATGATTTGAAATCTAGAGAGTTTAATTATTTTGATGTAATTAAATTCTATCTTGTTTATCCATGAATTTAATCATGTTTTAGAAGGTGCTTCTATTTTAAGATCATAGATTTAGACTTGTGAAGTATTCACTTGATTGTGTTATATGCATTGAAGGGCATTGTTGTTAAATTTATATTCATGAGAGTATATTTCTATATGAATATATTGTTGGCTTGTGATTTCGTAGTATTATGGATATGAAATGCTTATTATGCACAATTGAGAGTTATGTTGCTAACTTGTTACTATGTAATAGTAATATGTATAAGTTATGAACTTATTTGGCTTATTTTGGAATCTTGGAACATTGTTGAGTTGAGATGGCTAGGGTTTGGGTCTAGTACGGGGACGTAAGTCCTCTAAGTCATTGAGATAGTGCGCACTTAGGGTGGTCTTCCCTGCGGGTTAGTGCCAGGAATAACCATTGAGGTCTCGGCAGAATTCCAAGCGTGATGTCCAAGTCTTCCACTATTTATTTTCGTATTCAATTCCAAGTTGACAATCATGTTTACTTTGTTGACTTGTGGTTTTGGCTATTGGCGATTTTGATGTTGTTAATTACATCCATACTAAATTGACATATTTAGTTGATTTCACACTTTTATATTTCTAGTTGATAACCTAGAGAATCTATGTCTTGATGTGTGGTATTAGATATTCTAATTATGCTAAATTGTTATATTTAGTTGATGTTGCATTTTAGACTTCAAGTTGATAACCTTGAGAATCTATATGTTATTGCTTTATGTAAGCATGCGCCTATGTTGTTGTTTTGTGTAAGCATGCTCTTATGTTGTTGCTTTGTGTAAGCATGACCCTATGTTGCTAAAATTGCATGAATGCGGTGATTGATGCTAGAAATGATCTTAGGTAGCTAGGATGCTCCTTGAGTCTTACCTTTGACATAGACGTTAGGTAGAATGAACCACAATAATTAAATCATGCAAACTTGTAAAAGGTAGGTCGATGCATGCTCATTTCCTACGAGTAGCTTTATATTACTCACCCCTATGATACTGGGGCATATTCCAAGTACAAGAATCAAAGTTGAGGTCTTCATTATGCTTGGGTGGTTTGTGGACTTGGAGACTTCCATTTTTGTGAAGGTTGGCTTGGAATTCCAATTGTAGTCTTATATGTCAACATATGTACATTTGATTCCTTATATGTAATGTGTACATGAGTACACTCTTTATGATGTATTTGATATGTATGAGATGAGGCCGGAGGCCAATGACATATAATTTGTATCCTATGTAAATTTTGATTTCATGGAATATTATGAAAGTATTGAAAAATATTGAGTTTTTACTTCACCATGTTTGCATTGGGTGTGCGAATTCCATTTTGATTCTTCCATTAGCATTCATTCACCATGTATGAAGTGTGGCCAAGGGCCAAATGGCATTTTGAAACCATCTCATGATTTTAAATTCCAAGTGTTCGTTCCAAACTTCATTTTTGGCATTTTGGCCGTTGGGGGGTTATATTTTGTATCGACCATATTTTTGGGCCATGGACCATTGTAGCACATCTTATTAGGTAAGTTACGTTTGTGTGTATAATTGTTTCTGGGCAAAACTTCTTCTTTGGTGAAATGAGCCTCCTACGGACTCATTTTACACTTTTATTGCATATTCTGACCTAAGGGTATTTTGGGAATTTCCTTTACGAAATAAATTCCGTTCTTCATATGGCTGAATAGAAAATGTGATTTTGGGGGGGGGGGGGGGGGGGAGTTTCTTCTTCGTGTTTTTCTGGGAAATGTCGTCTTGGTACTGGAAATCGTTCACGAAGTTCAGCTTTCTGTTTTCCCATTTAGCAGCTTTTTGGACCCTCTGGACCAGTTTTCATGGAGGGGAATTTTGGGCATTTCACAGTGCGTATTTTTTTATTTTTCTCACTAGTCAGGTAGAAAACTCAATTTTGAAGGGGGTTTCTTCTTTGTGTTTTTCCAGAAAATGTCATCTAGGGCCTCAAAATCCCATTTTTTCCGGAAAAATCCCTGTTGCCAGGTTTTTGGGTTACACCATACTGCCCTATTCACATGTAAATGGTTACGAGGAGTTTGGTAACCGGTTACATGTTCATGGGCAGTGTTTTGGTCATGAATTTTGACCTCCTAACTGGTTAGGAAGGTCTCCTAACCGGTTAGATGTTCTTGGGTTGGTACTTTTTGACCGTTTTGCCCCTTCTTCTTCCATAAGCCATATCTTCTTCATCCGGACTCCGAATCAAGCGATTTTTGAGTCTAAGTTCATTGATTTTTCATTTACTTTCCAATGGTGTGCTCAGTGGAACTCACTTTTAAGCTAGAAATTATGATTTTGCCCCTAGGTTCATTCTTGTTCGTTTTTGAAACGTTGCTTCCGCATTTGATTCCTTTGGGTTCCGTGACCTCGTTGAGGGTCATAATGGTGTCTTAGAGCCATGTTGTATCTCTAGAGACCGTTGTTTTATCTTTTGCTTTCGCATTTCGGATCCGTTATCGGGTCATCTTTCGGTTCATCACTGATGCACTGGGTTAAAAAACTTGGACCGTCACAAATACCACACATCAAGACATAAATTCTCTAGGTTATCAACTAAAAATCTAAAAGTGTGAAATCAACTAAATATAGCAATTTAGTATAATTAGAATATCTAATACCACACATCAAGACATAGATTCTATAGGTTATCAACTAGAAATCTAAAAGTGCGAAATCAATTAGTGGAACACTCGGACATCTAAGCTTGGAATTCTGCCGAGACCTCAACGGCTATTACAGGGACTAACCCGCTGGCAATACCACCTTTAGTGCGCACTATCTCGACGGGGAGAACTCATACCTCCCGCACTAGAGCCAAACTCTAGCCATGTTGTAGTAACCATGTCCCAAGTGACTCTAAAATAAATAAGTTAACAACTTATATACGAAAAATATATATACAGCACGAAACTACATTCTATGCACAAGTAGGTTGAAACCACACAATACATGCTTTAAATCCACAACTACTATAGGATGACAATGTCGAATCTTTAGAACGCGATTCGTTACGCGCTATAATAACATCACATGTCGAATCTTTAGTGTGCAATTCGTTGCACGCTATAACAATATAATTCAATATTGAAACATAATCGCATAAATCCATTACAAGTCTAGAATCATGCTTCAAACATAATATCAATGTTAAATACATGATTTAATTAATAATGCAATAGAAACGAAAATTAATTATATAACCTAATTAATTTCTCTAAGTTTTATATCTCAATCAAATGAACCCTAATTAACACATGTTAATAACATAACTTATTCATTACATGAATCAAGTCAAAAGCTTACTTAGGTCATTGGATCAATTGGATAGAATTTAATTAAAACATGATAATTAAATCCCTAAATTCTAAAACAACATCAAATGGTTTGAAATTAATATGTGCTAGTATACAAGTCCTAGTCCTCACAATTATCAAGTCAAAAACTTAATTAAACCAACGGAACCTTTAAATAGATTTTAATTTATTATTTTAATTAAAATCTCTAGATTTTCATACTTATCCAAATAGTCTCAAATTAAAGTATGTTAAAGAATATGTCAAGACTTAATTTAAAAGTATGTTACAATTTAATTTCATGCAAGGTACGGCCATGGGAATTAATCTTTCACAAAAGAAAAATATTAAATAAAAAACACAATTCTTATTTAAACAATCCCAATTTAATATATGTTAACAAACATATTAAAACTAAACTTTCTAGCATGCCACAATTTAAATCTAAGTTATACATCATCATGTGAATTAAATCCTAACCATAGAAATTAATTAAATTAAATTCTAGGACTTCAACAAAAGCATGCATACAAGTTGTATAATCATGGAAAACACTCCATACAACACATATAAAATCCTAAAACATCCCCTACCTCAATTTGAGATGAAAATCTCAAAAGCCCACTGAAACAAAAATGCTCCGAATCCGACGATACCGAAAGGTTTTGTTGGGGACAACACGATGAACAAGAAGCCCCATCAAAATCACAACTTGACTTCAAATCCAAACTCAAAAAATGGTCAGAAATGGGTTCTAAAAAGGGTGAAAGATAGAGCACGACGAGGGGAACAACAAACGTTAAGGCCGAAGACTTTTCATTTAGGAAATCAAGTGGAGGAGAAGAAGAAAAGGTGGCAGCCCAAGGAGCTCCCATGGCTGCCGGCCAAGAGGGGGAGGAAGACGATCAAAATCTGACTTTTCTTCTTTAGGTCCCCTATTTATAGAAAATCTCAAAAAGTGCCCCGAAAGGGCCCCGCCGGGTCTGGAAAAATGGAATTTAAGCAGACGCGCTCAAACGGCAAAAATCCGTGAACGAAAAAGATTTAAAATGAGAAAACATAAATAACGAAACAAATGGCATCAAAAATTGAGTCCCGAACAGAGAGATATGCCCCGAACAAGTTCAGCGGCAACCGGGGTCAAAAACTCTGAAACTGGAGAAAAACAACCAGAACAAAATTCTAAGAGTACATGACTCAATGAAATGTGAAAATGAATCCCGTACGAGGATCCAGGCTCCAGACAAGGTATTTTTGCAATAACTTTTGTTAATTGCACAATGCCCCCTCCAAAAAGTAAAAATTGCACTAATGCCCCAGAAAGAAAATATCTTCCAAAAATATTTTCTTAAAAACCCCTGAAATAAAATATCTTCAAAAGATATTTATGAAAAATAACCCAAGAAAAGAAAATAATTCCAAAGAACTATGTATCCATGCCCTTATGGACACCGGGAGCAACTAAAGTACTTTCTTACAAAAGTAAAGATACGTATTTTGTGGAAACCACTTAGAATGAAGATACATGAAGTCAAAAACCAACTCCAAACGCAAGAAGTGTAGTTTTGCAAACAAAGTGACAAACGGGGAAAAGACAAAATAGGGAAAAAGATGAAACAGGGAAAAAGATGAAAGTGAATAGTGTCGAAAAACGAAAAATGTGGAAATGACTCGGTCCTCAAAGGAAGTTGTCAATCCAAAGAAAAGAGTCTCAAAAATCACTCCAAAGCACTCGAGGCGACACTAAGCGATGAGGAACTGAACTCAGAAAGGAAAAAATCAGCGAAAAAAAAATATCCGTGAAAATCTGAGAAAATGGAAAGGAATGAAAATGACCGGGTCATTAGATACACATTATTTCCCCCAAAATAAACAAAAACTAGAACATGCTTATTAGAGAGGGCTTCATCACCTCCCTAGATAGGAAGTTAGTTGCCCATGGATACAATAGAGGAAGGAGAAATGATCATCATCCCCACCATTTTCGTACCTCAAGGCCACAAAACACACAACCCTCTTGCTTATAATATTTCTCTCTCTAAAACTTGCAAAAATGAGATATGAGACAATACAAGCCTCAAGCTCCTTATCTAGCCAAAAACATCCCCATTTTCCCTCCATTTTCGTGGCTCAACAACCCTAAGAGAAATCAAGACCACATAATGGGTCAAGGGGACAACCTTGAAGGAAACAATGTAGACCTATACCCACTTGTCGACAGGCGCAGGGCGGGCGCCCACAAGTCTCTGGTCACTTTGGCAGGTGCCCGCAGGTTTCTGGAGGGCGCCCGCGCCTTCATAGCTTTCGGCCCATTTTGGCGGGCGCCCACGGGTGTATGAAGTCTCGGCCCAAAACGGCGGGCACCCGCGTGTTTCCAGCGGGCGCCCGCACCTTGAAACTCATGCACTGAACTTTTTGCTCATGACTGTTCTTGGTGCGGACCTGTAACGACCCGGATTTCTCAACCCGGTGCGTCAGTGATTAACCGGAAGTTGACCCGATAACGGACCCGAAATGCGGAAGCGAAAGAAGCCAAATGACCTCAAGAGATGTACGTCATCCCTAAGGCCCCAAAATGACTCTCCATAAAGCCACGAAACTCAAATGAGCCAAGCAAATGAAGCAAGAATGCCTAACCCGAAAAGAGATGAACTAAGGGCAAAATGGTCATTTCTCACTGAAAAGGGTGCCACCGTGCACACCATTAGAAGGACAAAAAAAAATGAACAAAATTAGACTCAAGAATCGTCTGATTCTGAGTTCGGGCAGAAAAGATATGAAATTCCAACACCCGATGCGAAAGTTATGAAACACTGACTTAACATTTTCCAATATTTTCATAATAACTTTGAAAACAAAAGTGCATAGAAAACGAGATACATGTCATTGGCCTCCGGCCTCATCTCATACATGTTAAATACCTTGAAAAGAGTGCACTTACGTACACTTTACATATACGAATCAACGAATACAAGTTTAAACAAATAGGGCTACAAAGAGGCATCTTATACAAACACTTGCATAAAATAGAAACTTAGAAACTGTAAGCCATCCAAGGAGCAATGGAATCTTCAAATCCTGAGTCCTGTACCTGAAATATGCCCCAGTATCGTAGAGGTGAGTAACATAAAGCTACTCATAGGAGATGAGCATGCATCGATCTAGCATTTTACAATTTTATCACCTTATGGTGAAACATGTTAAAGGGGCTCATGCCACCTAACGTCTATGTCAAGATGAGAGCCAGGGAGCATCCTAAGCTACTTAGATCATTTATATCATAATCACATTGTTCATACAATTCAAACAACATGGAAACATGTTATACAAGGCAACAAGATATAGATTCTCAAAGTTTTCAACTTGAAATCCAAAATACGAAAACAACAAGTGTGGGTCATGCCACCTAACGTCTATGTTCAAAATGAATCTATAAGGTCATTCCTAAACTACATTTGAACATCAAAACACAAATTATGATATCGATGCAATTTAACCAACAATGGAACTTCCAATACAATGCATGAAGCATGCTTTCACAAAGCTACATCTTAAGCTCAAAATTGGAAATCAAATAAGGAACAACAAGTTACGATATCATCTAGTTATCAACTTGAAATGAAATACAAAATCAAACAAAGTGGATACTCGGACGTCACGCCGGATCAGACCGACAACATAGTTACTTTAGGGTTACTAGCCCATGGGTAACCTCCCTATGTGTGCACTAGACTATATAGAGGGACAATCCCCCGTACTAGAACCAAGTCCTAGCCGTAGCCAAACAACGACATCCCCAAGTTTCCAAAATCGACAAATTGTGCAACAACGTATATATATCAATATGTATATACAAGATATCAACTATTTACCAAGCACAATCCAAATTTTGAAAACTTATACAATATATGCTTAAAATTCACAACTACTATGGCATGTAAGATGTCAAATACAAAGTGTGCCATTCCTTACACATAGCAACAATATATTCAATAAGGAAAAACATATTCTCATAACTATAAAAGTAACAACTATGTTATCCAATGCTCAAAAGTAATCAAGTGAACATACATCAAATCCAAATCCATGATTTAAATATAGAAACAACTTCCAAAATGCAATTAAATCCATGGAGTAATAAAGTATAATTTAATTAAACATAAATAGTTAAATTCTCTAAATTCCAAGTTAATCCAAATAACCTCAATTTAATATATATTGAAAGACATGTCATGATCATCATATATATAACATCAAATGACAAGTTAAGTGATTAAAATACTTAAAACAAAATTAATCAAGCTAATTAATTAATTTCCTCTAGATTTTTAGACAATTCCAAATGCCCTCAATTTAATCTATGTTAGAGAACATGCCAAGGCCTACTTAAATACCACATTACAACTTGATTTAATGCTTGATACAACCATGTGAATTAAACATTCACTAAAGATAAATATTAAATAAAAGTTGTAATTCTTAATCAAATGATCCAAATTTAATATATGTTAACCAGCATATCTAAGCAAAATTTCCTAGCATGTTACAATTCAAATCAAAGTTATACATCATCATAAATTTTAAATCTTATACAAAGAAATAAAAATTACTAACTTTCTAGATTTGATACAAGGCATACATATATATTGTATAATCATGGTAAACATACAATACAACACACAAATAATCCTAAAACACTCCCTACCTCAATTGGAATGAAAATCCCAATTACCACTGAAATGAAATTGCCCCAAATTTTTGGTCCGCAAAACAGATTTTTCAGCTTGCTACCTTCAACTTGTAAAATTCATAAAAAAATTCAATTCTAACCCAAATTGAATGAATCCAAAGCCCAATGAAAGCTTAAACACTGTAATTTGATAATATCAATTTATTTTAACAAAATATTTTCCCAATTGAAATAGTTTTGACCCACAACTTTGAAACAAATTCTGCCCAGAAAACACATTTTCAGCCTGTAGCTTCCAACTTTGAAAATTCATGAAAAATTCATTTGACATCCAAATTGGGCAAACCTAATTTATTTTGGAAGTAAACATATGAGAGTATAAAACTAGAAATTTAAGCCATGATCCAATATCAAAAGGTTAGTGAAATAAATCATCTAAAAATATGTTTTCCAGCTGCAATAAAAACATGGATAGCAGATAGTTTCAGATTTTAAAAAAAAAATTAGAAATGCTCTAAAATCGTGAAAAAATTCTAAGTAGTGTAAAACCCATGAGGGAAGTTCCAGTCAAAATTTCGAGGCAATTGAAGCAACACAGCTCCATATAAAAAATTTATTTCCGGACTGAAAAGGAAAAGCTTCAAATTTCCAACAACTAGTTTGCAACTTCAAAAATTCATAACTAATTCATTTTAAATCCAAATTACATAAAACCAAAACTAAATGAAATCTAATTGAGTATATTTTCATATTCTATATTTAATTTGACAAGATTAATTTCAAGTTAAAATAGTTTAAGGGAAAAATACAAGTCATTCTCTTCTTTGCATGTAAAACACTCAATAATGACATAAAAATACTTCAAAATAATAGATCAATACTTCACTAGAGAATTGAATCTCTAGATACCAAAGCAAAACTAGGAGTTAGGCTAGATCCTTCAAGGGTTTTGAAGAGGAGGATGAGGGGAACAAAAAATATTCCAAGCTTTATGGTCTTAAAGTAAGTGAAAGGGCCTCAAAGATCAAGGTCAATGCCTAAGACTTCAAGCTCCATCCATGGAGGCTAGGGTTTTCTTGTAAGGAAGAGAAAGAAATAATGTGGTTAAGTGTGAGTGGAGGAAATAGAAATCCTCCACTCACTATGTGCTCTTACACCACGGTCAACACACACATCTATGGTCAGTTGCACAAAAACCCTCCTTTAAAACCACAATCCCAAAGTGGCCCAAAGATATTTGCAAGACTAAATTGTGAACCTACACTTGTCACCAATCCATGGCTCCTTCCTAGGCTTAATCCCACACCTACACTTGTCAACCATCCAAGCCAACAAGTGCACCAATCCTAGGCCAACAAGTGGGTGAATCCTCACCCTCCAAATATCATCATCCAATGCATTAAAGTGTTTCCACACAAATGTTAACAAGTGGACCAATGAGAGTGTGACACTTGTCACACTTTTCAAAAATTGCTAAAAGGTCCTTTTTGAAAATATCTTCCAAATTTAATTGCAAAATGGTCCCCAAGATGAACAATAATTACTTTATTTAATTACACTAAAACCTCACAAGTTAAGAATAATTACACTAAAGTATGCATTAATGTCCCTTTATGAAAGAAGTAAGCAATCAACATGCTTTTCTAGAAAAGTAAAAATACCACTATTATGGAAATCAAATATCATGAATTCAAGCAAAACCGAAATCAAATCTGAGCACAAAAAGTGAGGTTGTGCAAGGAAAAAGGATAAACGAGAAAAAGACAAAATGTGAATAGTGTTCGGAAAAATAAAATATGAAAATGACATAATCCCCAAAGGAAGTTGTCAATCCAAGGAAAAGAGTCTCAAAAATCATTCCAGAGCACTCGAGATGACATCAAGTGATGAAAAACTGAACCCAAAAAGGAAAAGATAACGGAAAAAAAAATATCCGTTAAAATCTGAGAAAAAGAAAAGGAAGAAAAATGACCGAGTCATTACAAGACCATTAATGTGATTCTTCTTCCTAGAACTTTTTGCATAGATCGTCATAAGTTCCACGGATCATTAACTTGGCTAAAATGAATGTCCCCGGCCCGGCGTACTTTGATCTTCAAAACTTATCAAAGAATCACTTTTACTCTCTTTGGGGAACCAACCTGAAAATAGACAAAAGCATGCAATTAAAGCTAAAATATACAGTATAATCAACTAATGGACTTAACTAATACAAATAAGGGCACTTGAATATGTAATATTCAGCGCTTATTAACGACACTTTCATCTAAGGAAGGAGGAGTAGGATTGGAAATGGGACAGGTGTCAACTTTTGATTGCACCAGTTCACTATCTTCAATTAGTTGTTCAACCCTATTGTCAACTTGCCTACTACTTCTCAAAGTGGTAATTGCTTGTACTTGCTCTTGGGAGGGGCACTCTGATATAGAGTTTGCTTCCACAAGGTATTGGGCTTTTGGGTCCCTTTCGGGTTGGCTAGGCAATTTACCAATTTCTCTTGTATTCAATGCATTAGATATCATCTCGATTTGAGACTCAAGTCTTGATATCGATTGAGAATGAAAATGTAACAAATTGGTGTTCATTTCCAAACTATCCAAAGCCATTAAAACCTTATCTTCAAATGTGGAGTTGCTAGAAAGTGCATGAGGATGACTAGAGCTACTTTGAGAATTATAAGCTTAAGGGTGAGATAAATGATTTATTCTTTGATGATAAGAAGAGGATGAAACAAATCCTTTTGAACCTTTATTTCTTTGATGAGGAGGAACATATCGGTTTTGAAAATTTTTAGCTTGAAAAGGATTTGAATGTTCACTCCACACTGGAACATAAACATTTGGAAGAGGATGAGCAAATGCGGCATTGACTTGTTCATAGTGTTCGTTAAGCACACGTCCATGGGGACAATCGGAAGTAGTGTGTAATACACTTGAAAAGGTCATGCATGGCTCACAAGAATGATGAAGATGATGATTAAAAAGAGTAGATGATTGAGTTACTGGTTTTTGACTCAATAAAAATTGATCAAGTTTTTGAGTAAGAGTTTTGACCTCGCAACAATCTCTATTGGACTCTCAATTTGATACACTTTCAAATTTCTCTTTTTGTTAATATGATCATGACTCAACTGAGAAGTGTGAGACTTATGCATTGAATTTTCACTCATTTTCTCAAAAAGGTTCCAAACGTCATCCTCATGTTTCCCAAAATATGAACTTCCACATGATGTATCAATAATGTCCTTATGAGTGTTGGATAGACTTTCATAGAAATATTGAACCACTTGCTATTTAGGAATGTGACGAGCCTGGTTTTTAGGGCAGCGTGTCCTGTGATGAACCGAAGATTGACCCGATAATGGATCCAATATGCGGAAGCAAAAACAGAAAACAAGACTCTAAGAAGTCAAAGTGACCTTCCATGAGGTCGTGGAACTCAATAAGAACTGATGCGGAAGCAAAAGATCGAAAATATAACAATTAAGCCCCCAGGGGCAAAATCATCATTTTGCATAGAAATGATGTCCCTAGAATGTAAATTGTTTTCGAGACACATCCATGACTTCCCGTGAAGTCACGGAATTCAAAAGAAAGTAGAGGAAGCGAATTACAAGAAAACGGGACAAAAATAACCCCAAGGGCAAAATGGTCATTTCTGAAAAAATATATAGATTTGGGTATTACCGAGCACACCGCTAGAAAGATAATGAAAAACTAATCGAAATGGACTCGAGAATCGCATGATTTGGAGTCCGGACAAGGGAGAAACAAAAAAATAAAGAAAAACGAGTAATAAAGCTAAAGGGATAAATTGGCAATTATCCAGAAATATCCAAGTGTAACTGAGTATACCATTGGATAGAAAATGAAAAATTAATCAATTTCAAAAAAAAAATCACTTGATTTGGAGTCCGGATGAGGGAGAAAGGTCAAAAACAAAATCGGCGTCGCGGCGGCCCGACGAAGGCCGTGACAGCTACAGTGTTGTCCACCCACTACAGCTACAACTGAGAGTAAAAACGGGTATCTAAACGAACTTTTTTGGAAAAACTCAAAGAAGAAACCCCCCTAAAATCAAGTTTTCTACCCGAGACATGGACGGAAACCAAAAAAATGCACTGTGAAATGCCCAAAATGCCCCCAAGAAAATCAGGTCAAGAGGGTAAAATTCAGTCCTAGCTACTGCCCAAGAAAAGGAAATGGGGCTTCGGGAGGTTTTTAAATTGCTTAAATTAAAAATACAATCTTAAAATACACCCACAAGACCCCCAAAAGTTTTGGATCGGTCGTCACGCTTTTCAAAAAAAAGTTGATGAATAATACCAAGTACATTTGCACTAAAGTCTACGAAAAAACCCTGCAGTAAGGGTTTTCCGGAAAAAAATGGGTTTTTGATGGCCAAGATGGCATTTTCGGGAAAAACACAAAAAAGAAACCCCCCTCAAAATTGAGTTTTCTCCGTGACTCTTAAGGAAAAATGAAAACAACGCATTTTGAAATACCCGAAATGCCCCTAGAACAAAATAGGGTAAAACTCCCTAAAAATGCTACTTAGAGTTTTTATTTCATCAAGGATGGTGTTGCTTGCCAAATTGAGCATCCAAGCATATGTAATGTGATAAAATAGATGTGTTGCAATGGCCTACGGCCTCATGGCATGTCATATGCAAAATAGAACCCTTCAATGCATTAAATCACATATCTTCCATAGGCAATAATGAAGTTTAAAATTAGCATACATTTCACGTAAGTGTCTCTGGCCTTTGCCTCATTACAAGCGCATTCTAAGAGTAACAAAAGGTGCACTTAATTGCAAATTACATAGCTTAGACAATAAATACAAGTTCTCATACAATACACCAAAAAGGATCATGATATGCTAATAAGTGCATATTCTAACATAGCAAAAAATACTCCAAGTAGTCTAGCAAGTCTAAGATTGTTGTGCATCCCACATTATGGCTTCTTTACCTGAAAAACACCCAGAAAACTTAGGGGTGAGTAAACAAGTTTACTCGTAGGGAATGCATGGGTTTATCTTTGTACCAAGTTTGCAATTCAATACAATTTAATTCATGCTATCAAACTGACATTAGAACTTTCAATGTAGCACAATGAGATGTAAATTCACTAAGTTAACAACTTGAAATTTAAATGGGAAATCAAGCCAAAGTAGATACTTGGATATTGCCCAGATTAAAACCGTACTCTTGAGATCACTTTAGGGCTATTAAGCCATGGGTACCTTCCCCTATTCTTGGGATCACTTTAGGGATTATCAACCCAAGGGTACCTTCCCCTATTCTTGGGATCACTTTAGGATTATCAACCCAAGGGTACCTTCCCCTATTCTTGATTGATATCCCAAGTTTCCAAAATCAACAAGTAGAGCAACAAGTCATGATATGTGATAAAACATAATGAGTTCCATGGATTACATGACTAAATCATTAGTTTAACATGGTAGAAATTAAGTAGACCAACTAGGTAATTTCTCTAGATTTCAAGAATTGTCCAAATGATTCCAATTTTATATATGACATGGAGTAATTCATGGTCATGCTTTATATCAAGTCATAAATGAATTACAAGCATGGTATAATTAATTTGAATTTAAATCAACATAAATCAATTAATCCTCTAGATTTAAAAGCTCATTTAAATCATGCCAATTTAATACACAACAAAGATCAAGTCATAGTCATGCCATTTATCAAGTCTAAAATGAATTACATACAAGTTACAATTAGTCATTTATTTCTTATTTCAATACAAGACATACATATAACTTGGATATCACTATAAGAACAATTAAATCACTTGGAAGATAAATGATAACACCCCCTACCTCACAAGAGGATTGCTCCACTTGAATCCAAGGTAACCGAGCTTAAAAATGAAAAATCAAACAAGGTTTTTGTAGAGGGGAGTGGGAGGAACCTAAAGTATTCCAAGTTCAAAGTTCTAAGGTGAGTGAAAGGGCACCAAAAATGAAGTCAAAGCTACTAGTCAAGCTTTTCTCCAATAGTGGCTTCCTTAGGGTTCTTGAGAGGAAAGTGATGAATGAATTAAAATGTGTATACCCTAAGCTAAATTGGTGGGCTTCTCCACTCACTAGGTGCTCTTGCACTACCTCACACACACACACTAATGCAAGACTAAAGGTGAGTCCTACACTTGTCATGAATCCAAGTAAGCTTCCAAGATTATATATTAACCCTACACTTGTCATGAATCCAAGTAAGCTTCTAAGATTAAATATTAACCCTACACTTGTCAACCATCCATGCCAACAAGTGCACCAATCCTAGGACAATAAGTGGGTGAATCTCCACCCTGCATGTGCATTAGATTAAGCCTCTAAGTTGTTCCACCACAAAATCAACAAGTGGCACCATAGGAATGTGACACTTGTCACATTTTTCAAAAATTGCAAACAAATCCTTTTTGAAAATATCTTCCAAATTAAATTGCTAAATGGTCCCTAAGACGAAAAATAATTACTTTTCTTAATTACACTAAAACCCCTCAAATTATGGATAATTACAAAAAGTCTTATTTTCATGGCTTTTACAAAGAAAGTAAGCATTTAATATGCATTTCTACAAAAGTAAAAATGTAGATGTCATGGAATTTAAATATCATGGATGTATGCAAAACCGGAATCAAATCTGAGTATAAAAAGTGAGGTTATGCAAGGAAAAATGGAAACCGAGAAAAAACAAAAGTGAATAGTGACGAAAAATGAAAAATGTGAAAATGACTCGGTCTTTAAAGGAAGTTGTCAATCCCAAGAAAAAAAGTCTCAGAAACCATTTCCGAGCACTTGAGACTACACTAAGTGACAAGAAATCGAACCTAGAAAAGAAATTTCAACGAAAAAAATTCATCCGTAAAATTTGAGGAAGAAGGAAAGGAATGGAAATGACCGGGTCATTACAACCTTCCCACCTTAAAGGGATTTTGTCCCCGAAATCCAGCCCCAACAAACAAAAGGCGAAACCAGGATAAGTACGAAGTACATCTTCGAGTATCCCACACAACATGCTATGAAAGTAAACCTAAAACTAAAAGACAACATACAAACCAATGTCATTCGCACCCATGTGCCCACGACAGGAAAACCTCTCAAAAGAAAAGTGACCTTACGGCCACACGATAAGTCAAAGTCACACATAGAACCTAAGGTCAGACAAAGGAATGGAAGACAACAACTGTAAGCATTCCTCCTGGTGAACCATCATACCAATCCAAAATAACCACCAAAAGAACTCCAAGATAATCACATATCAAATCAAGGTACTAAACAAGGACGACGTGGCAGTACGAATAGCAACTAGAACCCACCCACGATGTACTCAAATGTGTGGTAGCAATGACAGTACCTAGTGCCTGCTCACACTTACTCGTTAGTAAGATAGCATTGACGGCAACTACCACTCGCCCACAACACACAACTTTGTACGGTAGCATGACAGTATAAGGCACTTGTTCATAACCTACCCCCACTAGGCCTACCCATAAAACCTCTTGATACAATTGACATCAATGTCGTGAATCATCATTACCAAAAGCACTACGGGAACCAGGCATCTTGTGAGAGTTGGGGTAGCAAATCCTAAAACTCTGACAACAATGTCATAGGCACCGCTACGCTTAAGGCCTTAAATCCTCAATACAACCAAACCAACAACTCCAACGCCTCAAAACACTCCTATTGACAACATTAATCAAGAACCCAAAGCCCGACAAGCAAAACAACATCTCCAAAATCCCAGATATCATCCTGAAATAGATCAACTACAAGACTACTCATCATAATCAAACATCAGACCAAAATCCCTATCACAGATAACTAAATCTTTAAAAAAAATAAGTCCACCATATGGCACACACATCAAAATCCCGACTATCAAGGTTACATAACGAATCTCCCAAAACCGTGCTTGGCATTGCCAAGTTAAATCAAAATTCCTCAATTTCAATCCACAACCAATCACTAGAACTACGATTTCCCCAAAACTACGCCTAGCCATAACTAGGACGAGAAAACTTCACAACAAGCCAAATCTAACAGCAATTTCCTAAAACCTTTCTTAAGAGTCAATCACATCCAAGTCTCCTAAACTGAAACAAGTCTCCAAAAGACATTCTCAAAAGAGCATTGAGCTTACCTCACGAATCAAACAAATCCTCAATGATATGGACATAAGTCCCCAAAAAAAAGATGTCGCACCAATCCACTCACTCTGAGCACCACAACTCCTTCAACAACCATGGTAAAAACTCCCCAAGGGAAGACACGAAAGAAAGGGAACCACCAGTCCTAAGAAAGACAACACTACGACTCCACTCTAAAATGAAAGACAACAAGGTCAAAGACTTCGCCCCCTACATGGGAGTAAGTCGACCAAAATCCACCAAATCCTCACCAAGGACTCAAGACAAAAACGACGATCCTCACAGACCAACCAACCCCAAAACCGTGCACAAGGCGACGAAGAGAAGAGACTTACTCCTTGTGAAGTCCCTAATATAAACCAAGAAAATAAGGAGAAAACCTATTCTCCCACAAGTGTCAACACGACAAACATGAAAATGGAGCATTCTTCCCAACTTAGGGAAATTGATAGCTCAAGACAAAACAAATGTGATAACTCCTCTACAAGGAATCTCACAACAAAACTATATATACTATGTACGACTGAAGGAAACAGAAAGGAAAACCAAACATGGAAGTCATGCATATGATAAGGAATACAAGTACCAAATAAGTAAATATGCTCACATAGATAAAGTCAAGAGTACATGCAGCACGTCTCCACATAACACAAAAGCATGTCATTAAAGCATAGTAACAACATGGCATCTCTAAACCTATATGTAAGGTATGCTAATGTCACACAACAAGAAGATAAATACGGATAGACCTCCACCTACTTATGCATCACAATAACATAAATCATACTACTAACATGGTAGTAAACGAAACTGCAGAAGATAAAATGATGCAACAATGAACCCTATGGACATCATGTCCTAGAGTGTCTAGGTAAAAGGAAAACAAGTCCTAGCCATAATCTAACTCCAAAAACCAATGTGACAACAATCTGTCTCAAAACAAACGTGAGCCCTCACCACAATGGTAAGAATCTAACAATCCATCTCTAAATCTAAAGGTGACACTATGAGTGACACTAACAATGCAATGCTCTCACCAACCCAAAACATTGATCAATTGACTCGAACATAAAAGCGTCATCATGCAAGGAGAACTCAAAGAAAATGGCAACTATAGCCATACCATCAACAACCAAATCAATCTTAAGAATCGTCCCTAAAACGACCATCAATCACTGACTAAAAGGACTACGCCTATCGGAATAAAAACCAACGCCGATTCCATCTTAACTGCACTCATAGCTAGCCAGTATGGTAGCATGACAGTGCCATGCCCCCGCCCACAAACGTACCCGCCCACGAAAATTGCAATCTCAGAGGAACCTTCCAAAACAACCAAGGATTCTAAGAGGTTCATGACCTCATCATAGCCCAAAACTTACAAATCCAGCCCTATAGCTACGCTCAATGATTCAACTCACGAGAGCCTAAAAAAAAGTTGTCTCTCCACCTACCTCAAAACCAATGCTAGATCAACAACGACCTAAACTACAATGAAACTATGACTACAATCACCATCAATCTTAACTCGTGCCTCAATGACTAATCCCGTGTCATGCCAAATATGCAAAACAGTTATACATATACAAATCTAACCTAGCATACATCATATGTCATGCTCTTTACAATGGAATACAATCATACTAAACAAACGGCACACCACATATAACATGTAAGCACATAAATATGTTATCAAACCAAAACATGTTATCATGAAGCGTATAAACAAATAGAGCATGGCAACACAAGCATCATATGCACCCAAAACCCGTCGTCTAAGGTATTCAAACCTAGGAGCTCTGATACCACCTATGACGACCCTGGTTTTTAAGCCAGCGTGTCCTGTGATGAACCGAAGATTGACCTGATAACGGATCCGATATGCGGAAGCGAAAACAGAAAACAATACTCTAAGAAGTCAAAGTGACCTACCATGAGGTCGTGGAACTCAATGAGAACTGATGCGGAAGCAAAAGATCGAAAATATGACAATTAAGCCCCCAGGGGCAAACTAGTTATTTTGCATAGAAATGATGTCCCTAGAATGTAAATTGTTCTCGAGACATATCCATGACTCCCATGAAGTCACGGAACTTAAAAGAAAGTAGAGGAAACGAATTACAAGAAAACCGGACAAAAATAGCCCCAAGGGCAAAATGGTCATTTCTGAAAAAATATATAGATTTGGGTATTACCGAGCACACTGCTGGAAAGACAATGAAAAACTAATCGAGATGGACTCAAGAATCGCATGATTCGGAGTCCAGACGAAGGAGAAACAAAAAAACAAAGAAAAACGAGCAATAAAGCTAAAGGGGTAAACTGGTAATTATCCAGAAATATCCAGGTGTCACCGAGCACACCATTGGATAGAAAATGAAAAATTAATCAATTTCAAAAAAAAATTCACTTGATTTGGAGTCCCGATGAGGGAGAAAGGTCAAAAACAAAATCGACGTCGCGGCGGCCCGATGAAGCCCCGTGACAGCTACAGTGCCGTCCACCCACTACTGTTGCAACTGAGAGTAAAAACGGGTATCTAAACGGACTTTTTTGAAAAAACTCAAAGAAGAAACCCCCCTAAAATCAAGTTTTCTACCCGAGACACGGACGGAAACCAAAAAAATGCACTGTGAAATGCCCAAAATGCCCCTAAGAAAATTAGGTCAAGAGGGTAAAATTCAGTCCTAGTTACTGCCTAAGAAAAGGAAATGGGGCTTCGGGAGGTTTTTAAATTGCCTAAATTAAAAATATAATCTTAAAATGCACCCACAAGACCCCCGAAAGTTTCGGATCGGTCGTCACGCTTAAAAAAAGTCGATGAATAGTACCAAGTACATTTGCACTAAAGTCTACGAAAAAACCCGGAAGTAAGGGTTTTCCGGAAAAAAAAAATGGGTTTTTGATGGCCAAGATGGCATTTTCTGGAAAAACACAAAGAAGAAACCCACCTCAAAATTGAGTTTTCTACGTGACTTTTGAGGAAAAATGAAAACAACGCATTTTAAAATACCCGAAATGCCCCTAGAACAAAATAGGGTAAAACTCCCTAAAAATGCTACTTAGAGTTTTTATTTCATCAAGGATGGTGTTGCTTGCCAAATTGAGCATCCAAGCATATGTAATGTGATAAAATAGATGTGTTGCAATGGCCTACGGCCTCATGGCATGTCATATGCAAAATAGAACCCTTCAATGCATTAAATCACATATCTTCCATAGGCAATAATGAAGTTTAAAATTAGCATACATTTCACATAAGTGTCTCTGGCCTTTGCCTCATTACAAACGCATTCTAAGAGTAACAAAAGGTGCACTTAAGTGAAAATTACATAGCTTAGACAATAAATACAAGTTCTCATACAATACACCAAAAAGGATTATGAGATGCTAACAAGTGCATATTCTAACATATCAAAAAATACTCCAAGTAGTCTAGCAAGTCTAAGATTGTTGTGCATCCCACATTATGGCTTCTTTACCTGAAAAACATCCAGTAACTAAAGGGTGAGTAAACAAGTTTACTCGTAGGGAATGCATGGGTTTATCTTTGTACCAAGTTTGCAATTCAATACAATTTAATTCATTCTATCAAACTGACATTAGAACTTTCAACATAGCACAATGAGATGTAAATTCACAAAGTTAACAACTTAGAACTTAAATGTGAAATCAAGCCAAAGTGGATACTTGGATATTGCTCGGATTAAAACTGTACTCTTGAGATCACTTTAGGGCTATTAACCCATGGGTACCTTCCCCTATTCTTGGGATCACTTTAGGGATTATCAACCCAAGGGTACCTTCCCCTATTCTTAGGATCACTTTAGGGATTATCAACTGATCGGTTGGTCAATTAAACATCAACCTTCGCAATAGCACGAATCATTGTAAAATAGGGCTATTGGTCGGGTAAGTCGAACCACTAGGACTGCGCTAATCTATGGCAACCTAAGTATCTAGAGTCATTTTAGAGTGATGAGGGGTTTACAAAGGGTTTGTGTGTTTGTCACTAAACTAAGAAATTAAAATGCATAAAACAATAGATTGCAATGAAATTGAAGAAGTGAGATACAAGTAGAAAAGACTAGGGAGATGAATCCACACTACACCTTAAGTACATGTTAGATTAGGTCTAAATTTGGGGATAAGTAGCATATATGCAATGTCAAGAAATATGAAGCAACTCCGTTGCTTAATAATCATCAAGAAGTTCACTTAATCAAAACAAGAATGATCCATCAAAAGCTACCATAGTTGAACTACTTAAACTAAGGTGTAGAATCAAATACACTATCTCAAGCAAAAGACCATCAAGCTTTCAATCAAATGGTGAAGCACATGAAGGTAGGAATCAAGTATAAACCATCCAAGGAGGTACCTAAGCAATGGAATATCAAGTTTCAAAATCAACATGCCTTGAAAATTATTCATAGTCTATATTTTCATTGTCACTATGAAAATAAAAGCAATAAGATTGATCCAAGAATCATCAAAGATATGACAATGAACCTACATCAACCATTTACACATTAAAATTCATTACAAGAAGGAATATGCTCTTAGACTATGAAACTACCATACATTATACATTATAGTCCCCAAAAGTATAGCCTAATCTAGAACATGATCAAAAGAGGAGGCTTCATCACCTCCCTAGATGGAGGTTTAGCTCTCCATTGATACAAAAATGGAAGAAGAAGACGAAGAATACAACTTCATTTTCGAGCTCTACTATAGCACTCAAGAACACTCTCTTCCTTGCTCTCTTCTCTCTCCTCTAATCTTGTAAGAATGAATGATTAGCTAAGATATGTGTGGCTCCCCTCCTTTGTAGACATCTTATCCACCCAAAAAGGCCACCAACCAACATATCCAACCAACCATTAAAGAGGAAAATTACAATTGAGGAAACCAAGAAGCAAGTGGCTGAAATTGAGCATTTTTGGAGACCAATCTGCCCAAAATTCGAGTGCTCAAAATAAGGGCTTCGAGCACTCGAAAATGGGGCAGAATGCTTCATTCTTGAGTTGCTCCGCCCGGACCTACTTTGGTAAAATGGCCATAACTTTGTGCTCTAAACTCCGAATGATGAACCGTTTGAATATTTGGAAATCTAATTCAGAGCTCTAAAAACTTTATGTTTGGGTAGAGATCCAATTCTCAAGTCTGGTTGGTCGAAATTGAAGAACAAAGCAGACTTTCATTGCTGCCAGGCAGTTCTGTGCACCTCTGATAAGAAGATCATAACTCTCTGATCCGAACTCCGAATGACAAACTACTTGAAGATTTGGAAAGCTGATTTAGAGATCTAAATCTTTCATGTTATGATGGAAGTCCAGTTCTTGAGTTTGCTAGGTCGAAAATGGTGACAAAAGTCAGGTTCCACTGCTGCCAAGCTTCAGCATTGTGCCTTTCTTATCCAAAATTACAACAAAACTTCAACCTTGCTTCTTTTTTGCAATTTAACCTGAAAATATGCAAAAACATACAATTGGAGATAATCTATATAAAATACACAAATAAAGAACTTAACTAATGCAATTTAGGGCGCTTGAATATACAATATTCGGCGCTTATCACACCCCCAAACTTACATTTTGCTAGTCCCTTAGCAAAACCAAAATGCAAAACTCAATGGAATGACAAACATGGGACTGCTACTACAAAAATATCTACCATGGTAAAATAAAATAGATACATAGCTCAAATACAACTTGAAAAAGACAAAAACTGGAGATGGGGTCATTGGGAAAACTACCTTGCATATATGAAGCATTGATACAAAAATTGGCTAAATACATTTCCATATCCATGCATCAACATCAAAGTCTATATAAATAACTCAATTATCATCTCTTGAATGGAAATCAACTCTAACTTCAGTGAAAGTGAATTGGATTCTCAACATGCGGCTTTTACTTTCTTTTCCAATTCCAAAGCACAAGTTTTCAAATCATTGAATTCCCCTTTAAATGAGGTCCCTAAGGCATGATTTTATTTACAAGACAACTTTTGTTGCTTGTTGACAATTTATTGTAACTCAGAAGTGAAACATAAGATGGTTGTGTAATGCTGAAGTCCCTTAAGCTTTCTAACCGACCTATGTAGCAAGCGTTAGGCCAACAACTCCCAAACCAGATGGCTTTAGGGTGTTAAGTGTAGAGACACTCCAAAGGGCTTAATAGCTCAAGTTGGAAAGGCTACGAACTCCAACGAACCATGTTTATTACAAATTTTTTGAATGACCGTGCAATGTTTAAGTCCCTTAAGCTTTCTAACCAACCCCTGTAGCAAGCGTTAGGCCAATAACTCCCAAACCAGACGGTTTTAGGGTGCTAAGTGTAGAGACACTCCTAGGGCTTAATAACTCGAGTTGGAAAGGCTACGAACGTCAACTGATCATTATTTTCTTTCTTTCTCAGTTTTTTTTTTTTTTTTTTTTTTAGATTCATGCCAAAAGTATTCATCCATTAGGTTCATCAAATCAGATTAACTAGGCCAAGGTCAAGGTCAATCAAGTTGCATGCCTCACAGTTAAGTTTCCAATGTGCATCTGTGCATTGTGAAGCTTAAAAGAGTGTCAAATCCAGCGAGAATTTAATTGAGACATTTATACAGACTAATTTGAATCTACATGATTATTTCAACTCAAATTTTCTTTATTTTCAAAAATATCAGCTGCTTCTATACACAAAGTTTTAAACATATGCTTTTATCTCCAACAGGTTTCAAATTCCATTATCATTGCTTAGCAAAAATGTAAAACCAAAAATGCATAAATGCACCCCCAAACTTGAATGTCACATTGTCCTCAATGTGAGAAGACAAGTAAATCAAAATAAGCACAAAGAGGGTAAAAGAACAATAATACCAAGTGGAGTGACGACGTAGTAGATGTTCAGCCATGTGAGTGCGCAACGGCGTCCCCCAAACTTGGATATGAAGACCTATCCAAACACAACTAATGTACACAGGTAAAAGCACAGGTCTTTTAAGAAAAAAAAAAAAAAAACAACAAACATAAATAAGAATACAAACATGAATGTTAATGTAAGATAGAGATCTATACAATTTCTTCTTCTTCTCTTTTTCTTTTCTTTTTTTTTTTTTTTTTTTGATGCATGGTTTGCATGGCATGAGGGTGAGAGAGAGATGCCGAGAGGTGATGGTGTTGGTGGGTTGGAGGTTGAGGAGATAGGTTGGTTAAGTGGTTGACATGGTGCATGGTGTGCATGGTTACCGAGAGGTAAGTTGGTTGTGAGATTGGGTTGTTGGTTTTGAGGTGGTTGGTGGATTTGTGTTGTATAGGGGTGGTAGCCTAGGTTGGTGCTGAGAGTGGGTGAATGGAGTGAGTTTGCTTGGGTTAGGATGGTTTGGTTTTGTGAGTTGCCGAGAGATAGAGAGAGGTTGGTTTGGTTGATTGCATGGTGGACATTTAGGTGTGGGTTTGCAGGTGGAGGAGTGGTTTGCTTGGATTTGCTGAGATGGGTGTGGTGATGGTGGTTGATTGTGGTGGTTGTTGGCTTGGGTGAGAAAGAGAGAGAGCATGGTGGAGGTTGGGGAGGTTTAAAAGAGAGGTGGCTTGGTTTGAGCACTCGAAGTGTGCCTTCGAGTGCTCTAAAATCTGTCAGTGGGTCGGTTGGTTTTTGTGTGAGAATTCGAGCAATTGCGAGCACTCGAAAATATGACAGAGAGGTGAGGGGGGTGTGTGGTTTGTGGGTTGATGAGAGATGGTTGGTTTTGAGGTGAGAGATGCCGAGAGGTAAAAGAAGAAGGTTGATGGGGTGATGGGGTGGGATGTGGTTTGCCGAGAGAGGTGGCATTGTATGGTGAGGGTGGTTGTGGGTGTAGGTCTGTATGGTGGTGAGGTGAGGGGTTGGGTGGTTGTGAGTTGGGCATGCAGGGTCGTGGCTTGGTGGGGTTGGTTGTGGGTTGAGGAGAGCTCGGCATGGTGGAGAGGGAAGATGCCGAGAGAGATAGGGTTGGGGCATGGAGTTGGAGGCCTCGGATTGATGGTGGTAAGAATTTCGAGCACTCGAAATGGGTTCTTCGAGTGCTAGAAGGACATGCAGTGAGTGAGGGAGGGAAGCTGCATGGTGGTAACTTGGGTTGAGAGAGAGAAAAGGTTTAAGGTTGAGGGGTGGTGGTTTGGTGGAGGGATTGCCGAGAGAGAGGGTTGGTTGGTTTGTGGGTGATGGCCGAGAGTTGGGAAGGTTGGTTTGAGAGGGATGGTGAGAAGGTTGGAGGTTGGTTGGTGTATGGTTATGCATGTGGATGGGGAGTTGGCTGCGAGAATGGGAGTTGAGAAGATGGGTTGAGGAAGTGGATAAGAGAGAGAAAGGTTGGAGGTGAAGCAAAATTCGAGCACTCCAAAGTGGGTCTTCGAGTGCTCGAAGATCCGGCAGAGGGCAAGATGGTTGGCGCAAGGAAGTTGGAGCACTCGAAATGGCCTTTTCGAGTGCTCGACATTTTGGCAGAGAGTGAGGGTTGGTTGGTGCATGGAATTCGAGCACTCAAACCAGAATTTAGAGTGCTTGAAATGAGAGCAGTAGGTCCGGCATTGTGGGTGGAAGAATTTGGAGCACTCAAATTGGAAGCTAGAGTGCTCTAAATGAAGGCAGTGAGCTTGGGATTGATGGTTCACATTTAGAGCACTCCAAATGGGAGCTAGAGTGCTCTAAATGAAGGCAGTAGGCTCATGGAATCTTGGTTAAAGCCTTGGAGCACTCGGCAGTGAGCATTGAGGTTGAGAGATGAATTTTTGCATGCATTGTAACATTATGTGCTTCATTGTTATGCACTGTGAATGTGAAATGATCAACTGAGAGCTGAAGAATTGATAAAACCTTGCAATATGCTTCCAAATTAATGCATGGAAAGAATAGTTTCACCTTGCATGCATGGATAGAAAGTGAAACTTGGCATGGAAAATTATGAAACTTGGCACATTATTCTAATGCAATGCATGGATGGACTTGTGGGAAAAAAAATTTCAAAAACTTTGCAATTGCAGGGATGGAAAAATTGCCAAGCTCTAAGCTTCAATGCAATGCATGGAAAATTTTGAAAATTTTTCAGACTGAGCAATTTTTCTCCAATGCTTAGATGAATTTAGGAGAAAAGAAAAAAAAAATTTGAAATTGCACATCATCTCAAATGCATGGAAAAATTTTTAAAAATTAGCAACTCCATTTTAATTCAATGCATGGAAAAATTTAAACTTTGCACTTCATCTCAAATGCATGGATGAAATTTGGGAAAATTTTGAGACCTTGCAACTACTCTCTACTACATGAATGAATTTAAGAAACTTTTCAAAATTTCGTAACATCACACAAATGCATGGATGATTTTGAGGAACCATGATCCAACAATGCATTGAAGATGAGAAGCTATGCATGTGAGTGCCATGTCGAAAGTCCGAGAAAATTGTCTGATAGAGCCGGAAACTTGCGGGAATGAAAACAGGAGTTGAGAAGGTCTAATAAGCCGGTCTAAAATTGCGAAACACAACTGAAGACCATTTCAGAAAAATTAAATTTTTGGCTTATCGAAACCATTTCCCAGAAAATTTCAAGGCACGAGCAATTTAAGAAGGTAGAGAAGCTTGGAACATCGAAAGAATTTATTCCCTTGCTTTGCTAAATTTAATGTCGATAGCTAGACGAAGTTAGAGTAGGTACTAATCCTCAAAAATCTCGATAGATAGACACACCAAGATCAAGTTAGTCCTCCTTACCCTATACCATGTCTCTCAAGAGATTCAAGCTTCCCCAAATAGGATAATTCTTTTAAAAGCGAAGGAGGAAAAGCTTGAAGACAAAAGTGGAAAAGAGGTAGCGGAAAGACCTCAACCCACTCTTCATCCTCAATGAAGAACTTTGGATTATGGGGCTTATTTGGATTATGGGAAGATGGATTAGGTGAAGGTGCACCAAGCAACGACTTATGAAGGGTCATATTGAGCACGAGAATGCTCAACAAGTTATCCTTCAGACTTTCAACATCCTCCTCACACTTATCCGGCGGTTCGGGCTCAATCGCTTGAGATAACTTGGGAGAAGGAATGAGAGGAAGTGCAAGCTCCCAAGAGAGGGATACATTTGATGTTGCCCAAGGAAGAGAGAGAATAGGTGGAGGAATATCAAACAAAGAATTTACCTTCAAAATAGAATTGTCAACATCAAAATCCTCATAATTGAAATGAGCTAAGCAAGCTTTTAAAGGATCCTCCATTAAAGGAGGTGCATCAAGCAAAGGATTATGTAGGAGCTGTTTTGGAGTAGGATAGACAATCTCTACACCATTATTTCCCTCATTTTGAACCACAAATTCTTCCATTTTATGAGTGGCAACAATTTGATCTTCAACCACCATTTCATCATTTTCATATGTGATGACTACTTGATCATTCTCATGATGAAAGTTACTAGGAGTAATCTCATCATTCATAGAATTTTCTTTTGGATTGGCCACAAGTTCAATGGAAAATTCTTCGTCATTTTCATGATTTAGAGCATCAACCATTTGTTGAATTTGGGCTATTTGGTCATCTAAATCAACTCTAAATTGGGAATGAGAATGAGTGGTGGATTGCATGCTAACAATGTCATCCAACATTTGCTTATTGGACTCCATCATTTATGTGTGCATAGACTCCATCATTTGTTTGTTAGCAACAAGTAACTCATCCAATGGAGACGATGGAAAAGGAGAAGAGGGCGGGAAATAATGATCATTGGGTTGAAAATTGGCTTGAAAATGTTGCTTATGAGGTTGTGGGTCTGAATTTTCCATGTCATGCCACAAGAAGTTTTGGTGATCTCCCCTACCCGAGTCATAACCATTGAGATAT
Source organism: Cornus florida (assembly GCF_030987335.1). Lineage (NCBI taxonomy): Eukaryota > Viridiplantae > Streptophyta > Magnoliopsida > Cornales > Cornaceae > Cornus > Cornus florida. The sequence continues at coordinate 74,282,376 of NW_026775577.1, forward strand.
GGATCATTACCCAGTTCAAAGAAATTTTTATTTGGTTGCTCTAGATAAAAGTCCGAGAATTGTCTCGTTGGAAGACATTCTCTTGTATGATGTGTATGACTAGAGCAAAATGCACAAAACTCATGTGATGTGTAGAATTGAGTTGGAAGATAGTTATCCTCCATCTAGGAGTAATTCAACAACCCACAAAGCAATCAACACAACACTTCATCACCATAACCTCCACATATGATATTCCCTTTCTCCTCAATTATCAAGACAAAAATTAAATTGGCTACGACAAGGACCGATGCTTGGAATTGAAAATACACAATAAAGATTAGCCTCAACAAGGGCTTGCAATTTATCTACTTCTAAGCTTAACACATGTACGATATTCACAATTCGAAACTATAAGGTCAAAAGACTTACCCGGGGTCGTCTAGATTTACAATTTGCTAGCATTCCCACGGCGAGCTTCGAGTTCCTAGAATCTCACTTACAACTTAAAGATGATTAAAACACACAAGGAATATTCACAAAACACGATATTCACAATCAAACTAAAATTTAACCCTAGAACTTTGGTCGCTAAACCGTTAGCAGTCCCCGGCAACAGCGCCAAATATTGATCGGTTGGTCAATTAAACATCAACCTTCGCAATAGCACGAATCATTGTAAAATAGGGCTATTGGTCGGGTAAGTCGAACCACTGGGACTGCGCTAATCTATGGCAACCTAAGTGTCTAGAGTCATTTTAGAGTGATGAGGGGTTTACAAAGGGTTTGTGTGTTTGTCACTAAACTAAGAAATTAAAATGCATAAAACAATAGATTGCAATGAAATTGAAGAAGTGAAATACAAGTAGAAAAGACTAGGGAGATGAATCCACACTACACCCTAAGTACATGCTAGATTAGGTCTAAATTTGGGGATAAGTAGCATATATGCAATGGTCAAGAAATATGAAGCAACTCCGTTGCTTAATAATCATCAAGAAGTTCACTTAATCAAAACAAGAATGATCCATCAAAAGCTACCATAGTTGAACTACTTAAACTAAGGTGTAGAATCAAATACACTATCTCAAGCAAAAGACCATCAAGCTTTCAATCAAATGGTGAAGCACATGAAGGTAGGAATCAAGTATAAGCCATCAAAGGAGGTACCTAAGCAATGGAATATCAAGTTTCAAAATCAACATGCCTTGAAAAATATTCATAGTCTATATTTTCATTGTCACTATGAAAATAAAAGCAATAAGATTGATCCAAGAATCATCACAGATATGACAATGAACTTACATCAACCATTTACACATTAAAATTCATTACAAGAAGGAATATGCTCTTAGACTATGAAACTACCATACATTATATATTATAGTCCCCAAAAGTATAGCCTAATCTAGAACATGATCAAAAGAGGAGGCTTCATCACCTCCCTAGATGGAGGTTTAGCTCTCCATTGTTAAAAAAATGGAAGAAGAAGACGAAGAATACAACTTCATTTTCGAGCTCTACTGTAGCACTCAAGAACACTCTCTTCCTTGCTCTCTTCTCTCTCCTCTAATCTTGTAAGAATGAATGATTAGCTAAGATATGTGTGGCTCCCCTCCTTTGTAGACATCTTATCCACCCAAAAAGGCCACCAACCAACATCTCCAACCAACCATTAAAGAGGAAAATTACAATTGAGGAAACCAAGAAGCAAGTGGCTGAAATTGAGCATTTTCGGAGACCAATCTGCCCAAAATTCGAGTGCTCGAAATAAGGGCTTCGAGCACTCGAAAATGGGGCAGAATGCTTCATTCTTGAGTTGCTCCGCCCGGACCTACTTTGGTAAAATAGCCATAACTTTGCGCTCTAAACCCTGAATGATGAATCGTTTTAATATTTGGAAAGCTAATTTAGATCTCTAAAAACTTTATGTTTTGGTGGAGATCCAATTCTCAAGTCTGGTTTGTCGAAATTGAAGAACAAGACAGACTTTCATTGCTGCCAGGCAGTTCTGAGCACCTCTAATAAGAAGATCATAACTCTCTGCTCCAAACTCCGAATGACAAACCACTTGAAGATTTGGAAAGCTGATTCAGAGCTCTAAATCTTTCATGTTATGATGGAAGTCCAGTTCTTGAGTTTGCTAGGTCAAAAATGGTGACAAAAGTCAGGTTCCACTGCTGCCAAGCTTCAGCATTGTGCCTTTCTTATCCAAAATTACAACAAAACTTCAACCTTGCTTCTTTTTTGCAATTTAACCTGAAAATGTGCAAAAACATACAATTGGAAATAATCTATATAAAATACACAAATAAAGAACTTAACTAATGCAATTTAGGGCGCTTGAATATACAATATTCGGCGCTTATCATCAACCCAAGGGTATCTTCCCTTTTTCTTCGGATCATTTTAGGGATTATCAACCCAAGGGTACCTTCCCCTATTCTTGATTGATATCCTTAGTTTCCAAAATCAACAAGTAGAGCAGCAAGTCATGATATGTGATAAAACATAATGAGTTACATGGATTACATGACTAAATCATTAGTTTAACATGGTAGAAATTAAGTAAACCAACTAGGTAATTTCTCTAGATTTCAAGAATTGTCCAAATGAGTCCAATTTAATATATGACATGGAGTAATTCGTGGTCATGCTTTATATCAAGTCATAAATGAATTACAAGCATGGGATAATTAATTTGAATTTAAATCAACACAAATCAATTAATCCTCTAGATTTAAAAGCTCATTTAAATTATGCCAATTTAATACACAATAAAGATCAAGTCATAATCATGCCATTTAGTCTAAAGTGAATTACATACAAGTTACAATTAGTCATTTATTTCTTATTTCAATACAAGACATACATATAACTTGGATATCACTATAAGAACAATTAAATCACTTGGAAGATAAATGATAACACCCCCTACCTCACAAGAGGATTGTTCCTCTTGAATCCAAGGCAACCAAGCTTCAAAATGAAAAACCAAACAAGGTTTTTGTAGAGGGGAGTGGGAGGAACCTAAAGTATTCCAAGTTCAAAGTTCTAAGGTGAGTGAAAGGGCACCAAAAATGAAGTCAAAGCTACTAGTCAAGCTTTTCTCCAATGGTGGCTTCCTTAGGGTTCTTGAGAGGAAAGTGATGAATGAATAAAAATGTGTAAACCCTAAGCTAAATTGGTGGGCTTCTCCACTCACTAGGTGCTCCTGCATTACCTCTCACACACACACTAATGCAAGACTAAAGGTGAGTCCTACACTTGTCATGAATCCAAGTAAGCTTCCAAGATTAAATATTAACCCTACACTTGTCAACCATCTATGCCAACAAGTGCACCAATCCTAGGACAACAAGTGGGTGAATCTCCACCCTCTATGTGTCATGAGATTAAGTCTTCAAGTAGTTCCACCACAAAATCAACAAGTGGCACCATAGGAATGTGACACTTGTCACATTTTTCAAAAATTGCGAACAAGTCTATTTTAAAAATATCTTCCAAATTAAATTGCTAAATGGTCCCTAAGACGAAAAATAATTACTTTTCTTAATTACACTAAAACCCCTCAAGTTATGGATAATTACAAAAAATCTTATTTTCATGGCTTTAATAAAGAAAGTAAGCATTTAATATGCATTTCTACAAAAGTAAAAATGTAGATGTCATAGAATTTAAATATCATGGACGTATGCAAAACCAGAATCAAATCCGAGCACAAAAAGTGAGTTATGTAAGGAAAAATGAAAACCGAGAAAAGACAAAAGTGAATAGTGACGAAAAATGAAAAATGTGAAAATGACTCAGTCCTTAAAGGAAGTTGTCAATCCCAAGAAAAAAAGTCTCAGAAACTATTTCCGAGCACTCGAGACGATACTAAGTGATAAGAAATCGAACCTAGAAAAGAAATTTCAACGAAAAAAATTCATCCGTAAAATTTGAGGAAGAAGGAAAGGAATAGAAATGACCGGGTCATTACAAGGAATGTCATGGTGTGGGCATTTCCTTAGCAAGTCATTCAATCTTTCCCAAGCCTCATGTAAAAGTTCTCCTTCCCTTTAAGAAAATTCTCTAATAGCGGTTCTCATTGAATTGGTCAAACTTACGGGGTAAAATTTTTTCAAAAATTAATTTTGCATTTGTATCCAAGAAGTTATTGAATTTGCCACCAAATTGTTGAACCAATGTTTCGCCTTATTTTTAAGAGTAAATGGGAAGAGAATTAACCTAAGAACTTCCTCCGGGACATTCATGTATTTCACGATGGAACATATCTCAAGAAATTCATTAAGATGTTTGTAAGGTTCCTCATCATTTAAGCCATAGAAAAGTGGACACATTTGAATAGTCTCGGGCTTAATTTCATAATGATTGGCCCCAAAATTAGGAAGCAAGATGCAAGTTGGTGAATGATATTTATGAAGGTTGTAATGATCACGAAGGATCATTGGAGGAATTGGAGCTTGAACTCCGGGAGGAAATTGGTTGAAGGGTGGGTGTTCCATGAAATTAGGGTCTAAATAACCAAGATGACCCTCTAGATTTTCCATTAGAATGATGAAGGGTTGATTAAGACCACACAAATACAACAAAATCAACAAAGCAAGCACTTCGCCCCCGCAACAAATCTCCACATACGGTGATCCCATACTCCCATGCTTAAACAATATGCAAAGAAAAGTAAATTACCTCCACGCTAGCTCATGATTTATCTAAGAATTGAAAAACTTGCCACCACGCGGGCCAACAATTTAACTAGAGATTGAGTTAGAAAGATCTCACAAAGGGTCCTTAAGCCACTTCAATTCATTTTTCAATTTTCTGCTTAGCTTTGCAATTTTTAAATTTTTAGCCTTTTTATGTTTAGCTTAGCTCCTTGCTTTCAATTCTCCCTTACTTGACTTCCTTTCAATTGTCCCTTTCAATTCTCCCTTGCTTGACTTCCTTTGCTCAATTCACCTAGCTAATTAAGAACAAACACAATAAGTAACTAAAAAGAAAATAAAGTAAAAACACGATCAAAAGAGTACTAATTCGATCGATCGGGAATAAAGGAATGAAAGGGGTTCCAAAATTTGACGATGCCGTCTGTATACGCCAAAATAATGTAGTGAATGTGCGGTTCAAGAAAAGCCTTTTAGGTCAAGTTTAAATTTATAAAAACTACTACCACCACTACTCGCACCGTAGCAAGAGTGAGTAGGGATCGTCCAAAGGGATTATATGTGTTGGACTTTAACTTTGACTCTAGTGGATCACAAGATTGCAAAGGAGAGATTGATTGTTTGATTACACTAAAATTCAATTAATTAAAATGCAATTAAAATAGACTAGGTTGAGATAGGGATTTAAGAGATGAGAAATGAGGTCTTAGGGTGCATTGGAATCACCACCAAGCTCATTCACCAAACCACACATTTTCAACTAATTTAGGAAAAACCTTCTTGTGAATAAAATACGACTACCAATTGCAATATTAAACATATATGGATCATCAAATTCATGTATGAATCATCTACCTAACTGATAAATAAACTAAGTATAGCACAACCCATCAATTCTAAGCATGACCCATCAAACTAGTCACAATTGTAGCACACATCAATTTAGAGAATCATGGAATTTGAAATAATAAGCCATGGAATATCAAATCAAGTAAAGATTGTCTACGTACCTACAAACATGAATTAAATTGTAGAACAACCCATGAAGCATAAGAATAATCTATCAAATTAATTGACAAACCCATTCAATAAAAACCATGTCTAGCCATCACTAGATTCTCAATCAACCACACTTAGACATGCAATTAATATAGAAAAACTAATGTAGAGATCAATTCCTAAATAATCACACATAAAACAACATGTAATTACATAGAGAAATAGATAGAAGAATTAAACCATATGAATCATGTAAGACATAATTCCCAATTTAATCACACATAGACATGTAAATAAACTAGAGAATTAATAGAAAGAATTAACCATAGAAATCATAGAAATATACCAAGATTCATTAAATTCACAAAGCTAGAACACTAATCACAAGATATTAAGTATGAAAAAGATAGAGGTTTAGATTACAAACTTGGGGCTCATCCAAGCCCCAAGGAGACGTCTAGCCAATCATGGAGGAGGTGGGTGTGATCTTGGAACCCTCAAGGGCAATCCCCAAACATGGCTCCATCTTCTTCCTCTTCTTTTTTGTTGAATTCTAGAGAGAGAGTGTGTGTAGATCTAGAGATGTATTCTTGGAGCCTCCACTCTTCTATTTTCTTCTAACCCTAATCTTTAACTTTTCTAGAGAGAGAAAATAAAATTACAATGTAAAAATAAAATGATGAAAAAGCTTTTCTACAAAATGGTTCAAATCCCTTTAAATACAAGGTCCTTTTCTTAGTCACTAAGTCAAAAATATAGCCCAAAAATATATAATCCCGCAACTATGTGGTAAGTAGAGTTCGGGCGCGCGGGAATAAGACAGCTCGCTGCCAGCACATTTTCGATTGATCCAACTTTTCTTCGATCGATCAGAGTTGGTTTGATCGATCAAACTTTTCTTCAATCGATCAGAGTTCGATCGATCTCACTTTTCTCCGATCAATCTCATTTTTTTCCGATCGATCTCACTTGACAGTTTTCAGCATCAGCCTCCTTTTTGCTCTAGATCAGCCTCCTTTTGCTCCAGAGTCTCACTAAGACTTAGTTTGACTCCAAAAAGGCCTTAAGAAACCATTTTTAGCCCGTTTTAACATTATTAACCTAAAATAAACAAAAACACAAATAAGTCCTAAAATGGGAAAATAAGATAGAATAAGGTCCTAGAATACTCAAGCTTAAGGGGTTTAAATGCATACTTTTCAGCACTCATCACACCCCCAAACTTAAATATTTCTAGTCCCTAGTAATGAATTACGAAGTAAAGGAATGAAATGAACAACTATACAACTATGAATCTAGAAAGTAATAAATAGATAACGCCACTTTCGTAGGGAACATGATTGCATTTAGCACATTCAACAAACCTTTTAAACCCCTAGGTTACCCCTAGTGGATGAGTGAAGTCTCGTGAGGGTTTGCATAAATGATACCCACAAACATTAAGCTCATTATCACAAAAGAGGCACCAACATTGCAAACAAGCGTTGGAAGAAAACTACCTCAAGTATGCAATTTTTCAACCATTTTCAAGCAACTCCCAAAATCTCAACATCAAGTAAACAAGTATGGTCCTCCACAGATCAAGAAAATGATCATGCAAATCAAAACAACTCTAGAATCCTTTTTAAGTGGACCGGCATCAAATATGTTGCTATCTAAGCCAACTAGAGAAATGATCACATCCTTACCCTTAAATTAGCACATAAATCTAATACTGATCATCAAGACAAATAGTGGACCTTTAATTAAAGCTTTATTCATCTAGGTGCACTTATTCGTTTAGCTCGATTTTTTTTTTTTTTTTTTTTTAAGGGTCAAATATGGAAGTATAGTGCAATGTGTTGATCTATTAAGCTTTCTAGTGATCCATAAGGTCGAGCGTTAGGTCAATGACTCCCAAACCAAATGGCTTTAGGGCACTAGGTGTTTAAACACCCCTAAGAACTTACAAGCTCAAATCAACTAGGCTACAAATTAAAACAACCTCCATCTAATCATATCTCACTTCTCACTTTTTAGGAAAAGTCCTCATTTTTTTTTTATTGCTTTTGCAACTTTCTTTCTCTTTCTTTTTTTTTTAATTTTTAGAAACTTCAATTATTAACCTAGAGTTTGGGCCCTCCACCTTTTGGCGCAATAAATTCAGTGCTTGATGAGGCTAAAATCCCGGCTACTCAATGAAAAGGGTTTGTTATCCACCTTTATCAAGAATGAAAGCTTTCAATGCACTACTAGCTCAATTGGGATATAATCAAATCAATAATTATCAAAGCAGGTACCCCACAAATGAATGCTAGTGTGCACCTGTGCTAGTGTAGAATCGTAGAGTGAATCTCAAAATAATCATAAAATCAGAATGATGTGGACCACAAATGCAAGAAAGATATCAATCTTTCAAAAAAATTACTCCTAGATGTTATCCACAAGGCATACAAGGAGTATTGGACTCTCAAGTCAAGCAATTTTTAAATTCTAAGCAATATAGTCCTCAAAAGATCAAAATCATAGCTAACATGGATCTCCAATCTCAATCATGCATTTAAAACTCAATGTTAAGTAGAATGTGACAAAGACACCTCACCCCCAAACTTAAACCGCACATTGTCCTCAATGTACAATGAGAACAATGAAAAAAAAATGGAAAGAGTATACCGTGGTGGCGAAAGCATAAAGCCCGATAGTGATCCATTGGGAAAAAGTCTCCCCCAAACTTGGAATCAACAACCTATTTGAATAACCACATTAGCAAACTCACATCAAATATCAAATGAGATAAGAATAATCAAATTGTGCATTCTAAGGCAATATAACACAAGATGGAAGAGAGATATGAGATCAAGCCCAAGATAAATCATAAAGTATGCATGACTATACAAAAGGGCACAATGGTGAAAAGTTTTTATATTTTTCTTTTTATGAAAGTATGTACAATAAAACAAAATGCAAGAAAAATAAAGAAATAAGAATGAACATGAACAGGTATGATACAAGAGATAAAAGACACAATGTGTCATGTGGGTGCTAAGTTTAACGTTTCTAGCAAAACGTAATACTACTTTGAAAAATTCTTTTTGGTGTTTTTATTTATTTATTTATTTATTTATTTATAAAGGCAAGTAAATAAAAATGCAAGAAGTAAAGATGCAAGGAAATAAAGAATGCAATTTTTTTTTTTTTTTAGAGAGAAAAGTAACAAAATAAAATAAAATAAGATGACAAAAGTAAAATAAAATGAAAAATAAAATAAAATAAAAAATAGGAAGAAGAAAAAGTCAAAAAGTCAAAAGGGCAAAGCTGTGATCTATCTAAGGATGATCGATCGAAACTCGATCAATCCAAGATGTGAAAATCTACAGACAACTTCAAACGATACACAGAGATCTGAAATATGTAGAGATTCAAAAAAAATTTAAGTATAGAACTGAGATCGATCGAAGGGATAATTGGATCGATCGAGAAATAATTGGATCGATCTGGAATAAAGTTCGCACGATTTACAGAGAGCTGATTTCTGCAGAGAATTGACTGCAGAGAAGTTCGATCGATCGAAGGGACACTTGTGATTGATCGAACTGGCACCAAATACCTAATTTTGAGATGAAAGTGTAGAAAATCATATGCTAGGCCCCAATGAGGGTAACAAGAATAGAGATTGAAAAATGGATGGAAGAATGTACACAAGAACAAAAAAAATAAAAAGAAATGAGGGAGGAATAGAGTTTTGAAACTTTACGAATACTAGTGTTTAACATCTCTAGCAAGACGTTGGTTCAACTCACTAATCAAAAGAATCAAAAACTGGATATAAGACATCCTCATTGACCCTCTTGTCAATTTTTCTAAGTGGATCCTCTCTCACAACAATGAAATCATCCTCCAAAAGAATGACTTGAAAAGAAATAAAAGAGATGATATTGTTCCTTTCATTCACGGTCTTAAAAACAAAATCAATCATAGTTGTCCTTGCCTCATTTTTGTGCTCTTGAAGTTCATTTAAAGAATCAGTTCCTATGTGACTTGGCAAGTTAATGTCTTTCAAAGACTCATTTGGAATATCAAGAAACATCTTCTTTTCATCTTTTTTCTCTTCCTCAAAAATCACCATCTCCTCACCTTCCAAGTTAACTAAGGAGTCCATTAGAGAGTTCACTTCATTTTTGGAGCTTTCAAGGTCAAAACCACAATTTTAAAACATTTCAAAAAGGCATGTCTCAAGAAGGTCTTTGAAGATAATAGAAGGAAGGTTCTCTTCAACAAATTCCTCCTCCTCCTCTCCTACCTCTATAGTGGTTAACATCTCCTCACTCTCTAAAGTAGCAATGGTTGGGACACAAATATCTGAAGTGGGTGGTACAACCCCCAAACTTAGGATTGACATTGGTCCTAAAAAGATGGCACTGGGAGAAAAGCTGATCAGATAACAAAGGGGATAATAACAGTGCACAGTGGATATGCAAGTATAAATGGGATAATAAATGAACTAAGGAGAAAGGAAAAAGGATGGTCCTGAAAAATTTTGGGCAGCACTCTCTCACTGAAGTTACTGGGATGTACCTGGTAATGGAGTCAATAACAGATAGATGTATCAATATAAGAATTTGACATCCAAACATAGTATGCATAGAAAGAGAAAAATAATGTACAGTACATCACAGTATTAGGGCCAACAGACTGGCCGCAAAAATATCATAACAGTATCAAAAATAGCAGGTATCACAAATATATAAAAAGATGAAAGAGAGGTATAGAGATCAGGTAGAGGAAGTAGGGCAAGCGAGGCGTGATCCCCGGCTATCTCTGGATAAATCTTGCAGCGCAGCCAAGACGTCTGAGCGGAAAGTAGTCACGTCAGTGTTTAGGGAGGCTACATCTGACTGAAGAGAAATAACCGCGTCCTCCAAGGTCTGTATATGCTCTTTTAGGCTAGGTGTCAAAACTGGAGCGTCAGGGATGATTGGATTATGAAACTGAGGTATATCCTGACCCTACTCCTGAGAATGTAATGGCGACCCTGCTAGAGAATGATGTGGTGACTCCTCTAGAGGCTCTTGCTCTAAATCTATGTCTATATGCGTGTCCGCAACCACCAGTGGGTCTGTTGGATCATGCTCTACTGCTGCTGCCAGCTCTGCCTCTGCAGCCTCCTCTGCTGCTAAGATGGCCTCCTGCTCTAAACTCTTGATAAGAGCATTATAGCGCTTATTCTAATCCTTCTTTCTATAGAGGCAAGCCCCTGACTTAGTATGCTCCGCCGGATGGAAAGGGTAATGCTGGTTTAAGAGGATCTGAGTAATAAGATGTCTGAAGGGGAGGAAAGTGGCTTGCCCAGGCTTGGCCTTGCTGATGTAACTCGCATATAGCCTCATCATAACGCTCTAAATGAGTGCAGGAATAGAAAACCAATGGTCTATATAGAAGGCGTAGAGTACTGCAAGAAAGTCTGAGCGCCTCTAGATCTTATGGCCCGCCATAAATACATTTTGGAATAGAATTGAATCGAAGAACCATAAATCATCAGGCAAATAAGTCCTAGTGGCGAATGTCTCGCCATCACTATAATGGCCAGCCTACATCAGAAGGCCTCCTCAGAATAGTATACTGAAGCTCGGGATGGCAGACATGCGGGCATTGAGAAGATGTGGCCAATGACTCAACTATAATGCAGATGGGATGGCCATCAATAGTAGTTCGCAGCTCTGATAGGTTACTCGGGGCCGGCCGGAGGTTCTGGAAGAATAACCGGACGAGCCTCAGGTAAACCGGGTAAGTGACTGGAGCAAAAATGGCTGAAATGCCCCGCCGCTCAATATCATCAAAGGCTGTCCGGGTCAAAATCGACTAGAAAAAGAAAGCAATGTCAAAGACTGACTCATGCGCCACCTGAAGGCGTGAATATCTCCTGCTAGGTCTATCTCGGACCTGGCCTGGCAGTGCTGGTGGTGGTGAAGGAGGTGGTACATGCTCAGCCTCATCAGAAGAAGATGATGCGGAAGCAGAAGACTATAGTCTGGTATCGATTGATGAGGACCGAGCTCAAGCTGGCTCTAGAGCTGGGTCCTAAGCATGGGAAGGCTCTGTGGGCTCCTCTATACGCTATCGCACTCGGCATATATACTACCGGTTGGCAATAGTCTTGACTTGGACCATGGTCTACAAAAGAAAAGAAAACTTGCAGATGAAGTCAGTACAAGAATAAAGAATTGAAGTACAATATATAGAAACATGTATGTCAAGTAAGATAGATAACTCAAAATAATTGACATGAATCTATACAAGTTGTAATGCAGCCAGGTATAGACGATGAATAAGTGAAACATGCTAAATATAACAGAATAAAATGCACCCAATGTGGAAAACACAGGCATTGGCCAAATATAAGATAGCATGGAACACAAAAGATGGCATGTGAAGTGGATATACAAATCTGTGATGTTCGATCAATCATGAAAAGATGAGATCGATCCAAGTTGGATCGATCAGGAATGAAGTGAGATCGATCTTTCTCTGATCAATCAGAGAAAACTGTGATCGATCGAACTACTGTGAAAACCTGAACAGTCATAGATCTGTGACTTGAACGACACGAGGGGCTCTCGAGTAAGCTCGTAGGCCCTCTCACACATCAACAAGTCAACTTTGGTCACTTATCTTGGCACGTGACCCCCGAAAACAAAATCAGAATCAAATATATACAAGTATATATATACATATATTTCACATGCTTTGAGACTTCAAAAATCGGTAGAAATCAAACATAGAAACTCAGATCTAACATGGAAAACACTGAAGAATCAAGATTAAAGCTTAAAGTTGAAAATAAAACTTAGAACTTACCAAACCGAATGAGAGAAGTGGAGATAAAGAGATGAAATGAAATCGGAGGCGAGAGATGGAGTTCGAAGACTTGGGATGGTCACCGGAGGTGGGAGAGATGTAGTATAGTTGGTTCGTTAATAGTAGTGGTATGTGGTTTGGGAGGATCACCGAAGGTTGTAGTATATTGGTGAATATTTCCGCCTGTCACATGGGTGACCCGAGTTCGATCCCCAGTAACGGCGCCAAAACTTGGTGTAGGCCATCGTCGCGTGCACCAACAAGTTGCAATAGAAGTGTGGCCAAGTTTAAATTTATAAAGTGCCACTACTAACTCTAACTACTAACATAGCTAGGGTGAATAGGGATCGTCCCAAGGGATTGGGTGCGTGCTTGAAATGGAAACAAGGTTAGATTAGTAGGTCGAGTGATCAAAAGATTGTTTGTTTGATTAATTAAACTACAATGTAAATAAATTCAATATAAAGTAATTGAAGTAAATAAAGGGTAGAGAAAAAGAGAGAGAGGTCTTGGGATCTCGAGGTCACCACTAAACATCACCATTCTAGACACTCAATGTGTAATGAATGAGGGGAAACATGTGTTGTAATAAGGAGGTGTGATTGATTGAATCAACAAGTATGGATTGACTAATTAAGTATAAATTATCTAGATAATCTAGTGAATAGCACAATATATCAAACTAAGCCATTAATCCTTCCTTTAAGCTCACAATCAACACACTAACAAGCTAGAGAATTGTACTACTTGCATTCATAAGTATGGAACATCAAACAACAAGCATGGATTGTCCTCACATCTAAGAAAGTAAAGCAACTACACTACTTTTAAGCTAAGGACATGAAAATTAAACTAATTAAACTAAGGTAGAGGCACAATCAATCAAGAAATGAGTATGAACCATCAAACAAACCATAAGAGTATTCTATTTAAGCACTATGCCTTAACAATCTCTAGATTCATAGCATCAATACACATAGACATGCATCAACATCACAAAACCAAGAGATAAACATATGAACATCTATTCTAGCGTACATAGACATATGGATAGAATGAAATGATCAATTGGAAGTATTAATCAACACAAATCATTGTAAAAACAAGATTCATATATAAATCAAATATCAAGACAAGATTACAACACAAATCCCCTCAAAATACGATGCATCAAGGTCTAGATGGCATGCTTAGGGCTAACTCTAGCCCCAAGAAGATGTTTAGCCACTCATTGATGTAGTCATCCAACCCTCAAGGGCCATCTCCATGGTAGGAATGATCTTCTTCTTGATGGAAACCCTAGAAGAATGGAAAAACTCCTAAAATAGTGTATGTCTCTCTAAGCACTAGCCTCATATCCAAGATATGTGATAGTCTTTATGAATTATGATCCTCCTATATAAAAATGGCTCAAAATCCTTATATAGGTAGCTCAAGTGTCATATCCAATGGTCAAGTCACATGCACTAGGGTCCCTTCAATGATTGCACCATGAGCCATCTTTTAATGAGCTGGACTCTGTTTTAATTCAGACTTGAGGAGGTTCGATCAATCGAATTCAGATGAGATCGATCGAACTGTGGCCAGATCCATCGAAGTAAGGCCAAATCCATCAATCTTTGGCGGCGACTTTTTGGAATACGACAAATCTCTGAGATATTTTGGGATATTTTGGGAAAAAGACAAAAGTGGTAGGCGAGGATAAGATCAAGAAGTTCGATCGATCTGAAAGAAGTTGGATCGATCAAAGATGGAAATTCTTTGAGGATAAGAACAAGGGTTTTGATCCATCTTGATGAGGCTAGATCGATCAATGTGAGATTGATCGAAAATATTCCTGATCGATCGAAGATTGCTGATTTCCACCACTTTGCTCCATTCTTCCATTCAGCTTGAGATTGCTTCTTTTATGCTCTAATTTGGCTGAATTAACTTATTTTGGGGATAAGCACCTGAAAAGGGCAATAACATGAAATTAGTCTAAAACGGAAAAATAAGATAGGTAAAGGTCCTAGAATACTCGAGCTTAAGGAGTTTAAATGCGCACTTTTCAGCGCTGATCATCAACCATTACAACTCTTCGATTGTACACCTCTCTAATTCATTAATATATTTAACATATGAAATGTTCAACTTTAGTTGAATCTTAGTCCAATTTTTAATTTGAGTCCAACTATATATATATATATATATATATATATATATATATATTTTTTTTTTTTTTTTTTTTTTTTTTTTTGAGGTTGACTTTGTGCATATTTTATGTATTAGTAGTGAATGAATTACTAAATTTATCTATAACGTGGGTTCATAGTAATGTGATGGTTTTTTATCTATATATAAATTTAATGTAAAAAAGTTAAAATAATACATCAACTTTGTTAATTAAAATATTATGAGATAGTTAAAAATTAAAGGGTTAATTTCACTAACACCTTCTCAGTTTGGCCAAATATCACATTGAAATAACTTTTGAAAATTAATATTGCAAATGTTTGATCTGTCATTCACTCACACCCCAACCATCAACTGCAGAGCTCTAACACCATATAAAATGACTGAAATACCCTTTGACTTTGTCAAAAAGCTCTTTTTTACCTAAAGAATTATATTAAAAGACTAAATTATCCCCAAATACTTTGTAAATTTTTAATTATATTATATTATATATATATATACACACACACACACACATATTTGAGGCAATTGGATACCCTTATAAGAGAGGTGGAAAAAGTTTGAACAGAAATGAAAAAAAAAAAATAGAAAAAAAGATGCCTAATTCATCTTATATATTATTTTAAAGGAACAAAATCTCGTGACGTTAGATTGGGCAATCAGACATATGTATGTATGGGAATTTCCATTTTGAAAACCATATTTTAATTAATCAAATTCCATACTTTAACTAATTTTAATTCTGAGCAACACCCAATCGCAAATCGGACCCAACCAGTTGTGAACATCCAACCCCTCATCACCTGCAGCACCACCACGGCGGCTATAACACCGTCCCCATCCCATAACCGCCACCACCACCTCACCCCACAATTACTTGTTGCTCCACCACCGCCACCACCATCCCCACCCACACAATCACTAGCGACCAACTCGTCTCCGGTCACCTCCGACCACCTATCGCCCTTTCGGCGGCGCAGGGACCCGGTGGATTAGCTCTAGGCTCAATTCTGGCCAGAACATCGGATGATTCCTTGGCAATCATGGTTATCAAAATCGCGATTCTGAGTCGTAGAATCACACGATTCTATGACTCAATACTCAAAATCGAGTCAAATCGCAGCAAAATCACTCAATTGGTAGAATCGTTTGTAGAATCGTAGAATCGTACGATTCTACACGATTCTACCGATTCTACCAAAATAGGTATTTTGGGTGGGTCTTTATAATATTTGGTCTTTGGGCCTTTATTCTATTAGTTTTGGGGCCAAGCTTGGCCCAAATATTGTATAGAAAGTAATAAATTATAGGGTAAAGTGCAAAAAATCCCCCTGAACTATTGGGATTTTGCAACAAACCCCCCTGAATTACAAAAAAACCCCCCTAAACTATAATTTTGTTGCAATTTACCCCACCACGTCATCTTCCGGTGCCAGAAAAATAGAAAGACCAATTACCCTTATCAAAGACTGCGTCGTTTTAACCTTTCTTCCCCAAAAATCAGAAAGTCGTTCTCTCTCGATATATAGAGATATATCGTTCTATATATATATATATATATATATATCGACATATATCGTTCTACATATATATAGATCTTCTTCTCAAAAATACATCGTTCTACATATATATAGATCTTCTTCCCAAAAATACGTGTGTGTGTGTGTGTGTGTGTGTGTATATATATTGTTATATATATAGAATCTGAATCAATTCCCTCATGAACAAATTGTTCTTGCAGTTATATATATATCAACATATATCATTCTATATATATATATATATACATAATACACACACACACACACACACACACACATATATATATATCTAGATCTTCTTCCAAAAAATCCATGTGTATATATATATCACATTTTCTATAAAAAAAAAATACAACACATCAGTATATACGTGTATATAATATATATAGAGAGAGAGATAGACATGTTTAATGTGAGAGAGATAGACATGCCAAAATTAAACAATATATATATATCTATATATATATATATATATTGACAGATACAATGATATTGAAGGAGGAGGGCCATAGATTGATGAGGAAGAAAGACAATGAATGAATTAGGGCAACTTATATATGACAGATCGATGAAGAAAATAGACATTGGGGCATGTTTGGACACTAATTGTGTCCAACTATACTGAGCCTGCTTGACAGTTATGATTTATAGAAGATTGTGAGTGGTGGGATGATAAGAACAGTAACCAAAATCAAAAACCTTAAAAATAGCAGTTGCCATTGATAGACATATGGTGGCCAAGGAGAGAATCAACGGCGGCGATGTAATAGATGAAGAAGGGACATAGAGAAGGGAAGGGAGGGCAGCAACATGAATATGTGAAGTCTGAACTTCAAAGGTCATTATGGTATTTTACATATGATAAGGGCTCTATGGTCATTTAGAGAATATTGGCTATCACGTGCGTTAGAAATCAATCAGCCGGTGGCCGAATGGGGTGAAGTGCAACCAAACAGCATAGTCTAGGGGGTTTAATGCTCCTTTAGAAATTCAGGGGGGTTTTTTGCTCATTGAGGTATAGTTCAAGGGGGTTTGTTGCACTTTACCCTAAATTGTAAAATACAAAACCTAATTGTTATTAGTCTATTACTCTATTGACTTTATTATAGAAATTTAGAAACGGGAAGTCACAGAGGAGGAGGCGATAGTGCAGAGGCTCAGAGAAAGCAGATCGGATCCATAGTTATTTAATACAATATATTATTTTATTACTCTTCCTTTTTTAGCTAAGCATCTTTCTTCACTAAAAAAATAGCAAGTAAAAAGTGATTTTTTTTTTTTTCAATATATAAAATTGCTTCTTATCGCTACCTTATTTTATTTTGTTCTACATTTTTTTTTTTTTCTGTTTCCTTTTCTTTTATTACTTAGGTCTCAACTCTCAAGTGCCATAGGTCACCTATTGCTTATATATATAAATATATATATATAGATAATACACTAATATGCAAACAATTAACTGGAGTTACTAATTCATTCTATTCAACTTCAAATCGGATTCCATTTGCAACACATCCACTCAAAGTTTGAGGAAAAGAATAATAGATTCACTTTGACAAATAGATCTATCTAATGAATATTATGACTCATAATTAAAATTTAATTTAATTAAAGCTTGGAGTTAAAGAATGATTTATGGAATGAAATTATTGCATACGTGCTATCAATCATTTAATTGTCATTGAAAAGTAACCAATGCAGTCCCAATTCAACCTTTTTTGAGGTTTTTTATTTTTTATTTATCTATATATTTTTTGCTCCCCTAATAATAAAATGCTTCATAATAGAAATGTGAATGAGTTTTTTTATTTTTTATTTTTTATTTATCTATATAATTTTTTTAAGTGTAATTTTAATTGTGCACAATTTAGGAGAGGTTAAAAAAATTTGGGAGAAGTCGTTTTACTTATTCACGGAGCAAAAAAATATTTCTTAAATGTCAAATTTTATTCCTTGATAGGCTATGTTGAGGTTAGATATATTTGGTTGTGTGTTTTGGCCTTATTTTTATTATATTTTACACATCTTATTGTTTAAGAAGTTAGATTCAATTGTTTTTTCATAATTTGGTAAAATGTTACGATTCACGATCCGATTCTACGATTCCGATTCTACGAAGACCAAAACGATTCTGCGTAGAATCCCGATTTTAACAACCTTGTTGGCAATCAGCCATGGAGTTGATGCAAATGTACTCGTCGGAGGAGGAGAAGATGGAGGTAGCGCGTGAGCAGCCTCTTTGGATTCAGGCAGGCTAATAGTAGTGCCAAAGTCTTCGAGGCCGGCATCTTAGACGAAGATTAGGAAACAAGATTAGGAAACCTACGTCTAATTCAATGAACTGAACTAAAAGAGTGTTTTGAAACTACATAAATACCAGTTTTTTATGAGATGACAAATTTTAATGGAGGTTTTTTTGTCCAAAAATTATGGAGACAACTTTATCCTCCTATGAAAAAGGGAATAAATATATTAGAATGAGATACTAATGGGGCAATTTTGTCTTTTTATATTTTGGATTAAAATGAATTTAAAAAATAAGGGTAAAATTGTCTTTTTACACGTTTTTAACGGTGTTAGTGACTAGAAAAATAAAATTGGATCTAAATGATACTACCTCTGTTTCAAAAAGGATGTCGCATTTGGGGTGTACATCTTTAATGGAACAGAGGGAGTAATAATTTTTTAATATTATTTTAATATGATATTTGGGCAAACTGAGAGAATAGTTATGCATTCTTTGAAAAAATGATGGAGTCATTCATACAAATAAATAAATAAAATTTGAGTGATTAATTTCCAGTGTACTCATACGTGATTTGATGAAATTAAACTTTACATGGTTTTATATATCATCACTCATTACGGATGAAACTAGGTCAATGCAAAGACTTTCCAACTTCAACCGGAAGAAATTTAAGGACTTTTTTTATTTGAAGAAGTCGAGTGTTACTACATTTTTAACACGTGGGATTTTCTAAGGTTGTGTTTTCTTTCACGTGATTGTTACAGGTGGGCCAGGTCGGAAATTGACAGAGATTAGATTAAATGCATGATCGTGTTCACACTTTGGTCATCACATCTTAAAACAGCTCCTAATTGGCATGCAATCATTTATCACTTTGACTACTGGTTCACAATTCAGGAAATATTAAATAAAATATTACTACGTATTAGAAGGAAAAAAAAAAAAAAAAAAACAATATAAGACAAATTTTAGTGATTTGAGTTATTTATTTGCTATTTTTGAGATAATTCAGTAATAACTATAAATGATGAATATTAGGTGTTCTGCGTATCAATTCGTGTAGTGTTATAATTAATAACTCGTAAACTTAGCGAATACAAACCTAGATGATATCACTCAATTTTTCTGATTGAATTTCTAGGATTAGAAATAATGTATTTACATATCTATATGATGGAGTCTTTGGATTTCTGAAACTGTAACGACCCACTCCACCACATGGTATGATATTGTCCGCTTTGAACTTGAGCCCGCACGATTTTGCTCTTGAGTTTTTCTCCAAAAGACCTCATACCAATTGGAGGTGACACACTTACATATAAGCATTTCACCTTTCCTCTACCTAGGCGATATGGGACTGTGCACTCGTAGCTCGCTAGTGTGGTAGCCTGACAGTGTCTCTCGCACCCATCCACAAGGTCATCACAATCCACCCCCCTTAGAGGCCCAACGTCCCCGTCGGCACACTTCCGGCTGGGTCAGGCTCTGATAGCATTTGTAACGACCCACTCCACCACATGGTATGATATTATCCGCTTTGGGCCTGAGCCCGCACGGTTTTGCTCTTGGGCTTCACCCCAAAAGGCCTCAAACCAATTGGAAATGACACACTTACATATAAGCACTTCACCTTTCCTCTACCCAGGCGATGTGGGACTTGTGCACCCGTAGCTCACCAGTGTGGTAGCCTGTCAGTGTCTCTCGCACCCGCCCACGGCACACCCGCCCACAAGGTCATCACAGAAACAGTGTAAAGAAGATGGGGATTTGAGTTGAAAAATTGAACAATTTCAAAGTATTATAATATGCTGGATAGAAATAGTTGTATGTGCAATTTAGATAGGCAACTCGGGTTTTTTATGAATTGCGACAATCTTTTTACTATCATCTCGGTCTAATTTGAGTCCAAAAAAATGAGTTTGTAATTCCAAACTCAGACAATGTGGGATCATGCATCCATGGTATGTTGACCCTGTTAGTGCCTCGTCCACTTAGAAGGTTGCCACAATCCACCCTCTTAAGAAGCCCGGCATCCCTGTTGACAAAGTACTTCCGGCTGGATCAGACTCTGATACCACTCTACCACATAGTATAATATTGTATGCATTAGATCCTAATAAGTACTTCCCCTTTTTCACACCAAGCATTGTGGGATTGTGCACCTATAAGTTGTCAGCGCCTCGCACCCGCGCCCATGCATACCCACCCATTATGTAATGACCCGATCATTTCATTCATTTCCTTTTTCCTCAGATTTTATGAATAAATTTTTTTTCGTTGGATTTTCTTTTCTGAGTTTAGTTTCTCGTCACTTAGTGTCATCTCGAGTGCTCGGAAATGGTTTCTAAGACTCTTTTTTTAAATTGACAACTTCCTTAAAGGACTGCGTCATTTCCACATTTTTCGTTTTTCGACACTATTCAATTTTCGTCTTTTTTCCCGTTTGTCACTTTGTTAGCATAACCTCACTTTTCATGTTCGAAGCTAATTTTTGACTTCACGAGTTTTCATTCTATTTGATTTCCTCGAAACGCGTAACTTTACTTTTGGAGAGAAGCTCGCCGATTGTTTCCTTTTCTCGCAAGGGCGTGGATGAAATGATTCTTCAGAAACATTTATGTTTCTTGGGGTGTTTTTCGTAAATATCTTTTTAAGATATTTATTTCAGGGGTTTTTAAGAAAATATCTTTTGGAAGATATTTTCATTCTAGGTCACTTGTGCAGTTATCTTTTGTGTAGGGGCCTTTGTGTAATTAATGAAAGTTAATTGCAAAGTGTCTCCTTGGGGCTTGAATCCAGATCAACAGTGATTGTAATCTTTTTGGCATTAGTGGGGTCACTGATTGTGCGAGCGGGAGGACTAGGATCACAACCGGTGGAAACGATTTTTTCAGTGATATATTCCAAAATATACGGCGATAATTTTTTGGTTCGCCGTATATTTTCAATCCCAACATGCAGCAACGATTTTTTCATTCATGCAATGATTTTTTCAACAATTTTTTAAGTGATGCCATGGTTGTTCCGAAGATTTTTTCCTCCCGCTGTAAAGATATATATATATATATATATATATATATATATATATATATATATATTTATCTACTTGTTTCAAAGGTCTGGAGATGGCTTTCATGCTGCCATTGCTATTCTTCTTCGATGGTTGGTGGGTTTGGTAAAGAGGGTTAGTTTTGTCCGTTAAAAAGATTTAAAGAAGGTTAAAATAGTAGTTTCATGATTGAAATAGGTCAATTTATAAGTCAAAAGTCAATAGAGTCAATTTACCTCGTGTCAGAGGGATTGGGGTGTCTTTGTTAACTTTATCAAACTTAAGGGAGTGTCATTGTTTGAAAATGGACGACTTGTATATGGTTGTCAATACAACAAACCTCAGGGGGGTGTCATTGTAATTAACCCATAATTCTTTTTATTTCAATTCCAGAAATTTCAATACAAGTCTAGTTCTTTCAATTTCTTTATCTTTCAGCGCTCACATTTTAGCATTGCATTTTAATCCTTTTACATTCCTTTTACTTTTACATTGCAATCTTAGACGTTAGAAGTCCTTTCATCAGAGACATAAAGAACCCCGTGAGGAGTTTCTTATTCATTCTCTTCCACAATTGCCTAATCAAACAAAAAGGATAATTTTTGTTCGATCTCTCTTGAGTCTTCTGAGATTGGCATGTCAAAGCAACTCCAGAACCACATTTTTGATCGAACAGTTTCATCATCCCACTTATTTATCTTGTTATGGACTTTTTTTGACCGTTTTGCCTATGAAATATTTTTTTTATTATTTCAGGCATTAAAATAACAAACTTGACATGCCAAGGAGAATTTATTACATAAATCGGAATCTTAGGGAGTTAAGTGAGATTATGAAACAAAGAGGGGATCTATTTGAGATACTGACATACCTAAGGGAAGTAAGTAAAATTTACCCGTAAAATCTTATCTTGTGGACTGCAACGATCAAGTTTCACTAGCACCACACTGCTGGGAAGATCATCCACATCTTTGCTAGTGCAATCAATACTACACCAAAAAGGATAGGTCCCTAGTCTCATGCACCCGAATAGATATTAGGTGAGCCGAGCATGCAATCTCAACCAATGAATTTGCACAATTCAATCAAACTGGTCTAAAAAAAAAAAAAATTGTTCTCAACAAATTTAAATGTTCATTGGGTAGATCTACCCGCCTCACCCAATATCTTCTCCCACGTACCCTCTCATATCATATATATATATATATATATATATATATATATATACACAGTGTAAGACGTTGGGAATTGTGATAGCTGATCCACTTTACCAACTACACATGCTCAGAAATTAAATGTAGGGCAGTAAGAATCTGGCTGAGACAAACATTTCTGGTTTTGTATGATATTTTAGCTCCAAGCATCTATTTTCGCTAAATTGATACTTCATCCAACTTCAAAATCCACTTTACACCAGCATTATCTGGACTTGTCAATGCCCATTGGACATACATTTTCAGTGAGAAGTAGATGGAGGGTTATTGATGCTGTTTGAGTAAGAGAAAAGAAGATCAAACCATTGCAACATTAAAGACAAAATACAGAATCAAACTTATAGTTGTTGCAAATTCAACTCAGAACTGGTAACCACCAAAATCCTGAAGGACCTGAATGTTATCCAAGTAGCAATAAATAATCATCAGCTACAACGGAGACTCAAGCTAGGACTGTCTGAAGGAGAGAAATCTAAAAGTAGTAACAAATAATGGGGAACACAATAAATTTTCTCTTCTCCACAGCAAGAATCATCCACATCATCGTGCCTCAACATTCGTTATCAACCCTAATACTATTGATAGCATGAGCAAAATGCAATGATATACCATGTGAGATTATATTGTCTACTCATTTTTTAATCCCTCTATTTCAAAAGTTTCATTTGAAGTGCCAAGACGCACTTTTTATTTTAAGCTATGCTTAAAAACCCTTCAGCCATTGATCCTTGACTCACCTGATTTCTTTAAGCTGCCTAAAATACCATCAATCAATTTGTCTTTGTTATCCTCAGGTTGCTCTGCAACAAAAGAATAATTCTTAAAAGGTCTTTGCTTCCGTCCGCAGTGTACTACAGAAGTTTCAGTTTTGATGCCAACTCCAGATGCACCAGATGGCTTTAAACCATCCCCGGACCAATCCATCACTCCATCTACATTTTCTGACCCATTCTTTCCACTGCTTTCCTTTCTACTGCTATACCATGAGTCGAGAATCTTTAACAATGAGCTATCTTCCTCGTTTTCTCTAGGTCTGCCTCGCCCTTCGGATCCTGTTAAGGATGAGGTTTCATCTTCCGAATCAGACAAGTCATCATCTGATAACGTTTCATAATCATGGTGCATCTGTCCTGCAAGTACATCTTTTACGTTCTTACTCAACCCCATTTCCATTCCATTTCTCTTGGGACTTGCATTGGCAACAGGCCCAAGTTCCTCCCATGGAGATTCAAGATCATCATCCTTCCTTGATGCATCACATAATTCATTATAAAAATTAGTGACTGCACCATTGACAATATTTTCTTGAACATTAGCATCAACAGTTTCTTTAATGCGTCTTTTTGAAACTTTACCAGAAGGAAAAATGCAACTAGACTCTATTTTAACCCCAGGCATTATTTGCAACAGTGTAGCCAATTTTTGGTAACCAAGTTTCTGTAAATCCAGAGAATAGCCGTACCTCTCAAGAAACAGTTTCCTAAATGAGCCCATCTTGAATCCTTCGGGATATTCCTCTGCAATATAATCCACAAGCTTCTGACAGTCCCCTAATATCTCACTTCTGGACTTGTCAGAGAGCTTCTTGTTAATGACCGGTTGATTAATCCCAGCATAGGGAAAATTTTGGTGTCTTTTCTCTCCAGTGTGTTGTGGTAGTCTCTGTGGACTAGACTGCGATGTTTCTCTTGAAATGACGGATCTTAACCCATTTGAGCTGTACAGACTACCAGAAGAGGATCTCTTTCCAGAAGACGAACTGAATTTGAAAGGATAATTTTGGGAGGGGCATTCCTCCACCCAGTTCTTCTCCGAGATAAGTAAGTCCACCAGGTGAAGAAGATCACTTTCGCCAAGAGAGCTCAGAGCCGAAGGCCCACATTTTTGCAGATTTTGTGCCATCTGTTCCCTGATACAAATCAGATAGCACAACAAACAGTTACAATATGACTCTGAATGAAACTTAGAAATTCTAAAATATTACAATCTGACACTGAATGCAACTTAGAAATTCTAGAATATACAATAATGAAGTTCTAAAATTATTCAAGAAAAAAAAGTTCTAAAATTTCATAACATTCAGTATTAAGTTTTTACTCTCTCTATGCACAATATGTCACATTCACTAAATTTAAGTTATCCAAAATCCAAGAAAATTCTTAAACTGCATTGGAAATATGAGAAGATAAATCAATAACTTCGTAATGACCACCTACTCCATGTTGTTATTCAGACGTTATGTCCAGCAAATGTCAGTTCATATGTAGGTAGTTCTGGTCATCCTTGGTATACAAACAAAACAAACTCTGGAAATGAATATTCTGTTGACATTATACACGTAGTGAATACAATTTTCATCGAGTTTTTTGTCCTGCACGTGGCAAGATGAGACGAGTTTAAGCTGTAAAAATTAATTTGGCCTACCAAGATTGGAACTGCTGCCAGGATGTGGTACTCCTAATAGTGAAGCATCTAGAGATAAAAAAGAAATCTGGCAACTGATTTCCACAATCCATAAGGCACACTCATACTTATCAAAAAAAAAAAAAAAAATCAGTAAGGCACACTCATGAAGGTCCCAAGACACAACAAATTAGGGGTCTGTAGAAATCCTAATGTAACTCTTCCAATTTAATCATGATATAATTGTCAAGGTTCATCATCATCATCCTTCCCTTTATTCCGATATGGATGGGGGAATTATTTCCTAATATACACCATGTTTTCTCTTAAATTTAAGTTTTTTACGTCGTTTTAATTACTTCATTCCATATAAGTTTTGGTCAGCCTCTTTGCCGCTCACCTTCTAAACAAACCACTCTTCCTCTTTTAATAGGTGCATCATCGGGTCTATGTTGATTATGACCATACCATCTAAGCCTACTTTTCCTAAATTTATCATTTATAGGCACCATACCTAATGTTCCCCTCACACGTTCGCTATTTCTTATCTCTTCTAGTGATTCCTATCATCCAACATGGCATCCTTGTTTCTGCTACATGTATGCGTTGTATTTGTGTCTTTTTCAACACTCAACTCTCTGCTCCATACAATATTGCCAGCTTAATAACCATTCTATAGAATTTCCCTTTTAATTTATTTGGTATTCATTTGACACAGGATATAATTTTCAAGGTTGGCTCAGATTTCTCTCTCTTGGTGTCACACATTCCTTAGGTTGCTTGTGGTCTAAGAAGCCCAGACACTTTTAAGAAGGAGCCGCCTCCATGTCAGTCTTTAACACTCTCGGATACTCTAACAATGTTCAATGCATCTTATACAAGTCTATAATTTTTTTAAAAAAATAAATATTAAAAACCGTCATTTTGAACATGACCGATATTTCTTGCACATTTGCTAACATGTGATCACACCTTGAATGTCGAATAAGTCTATATTCTAGTGAAGAAAATACACACAGCAAGAAACATCAAATAATTTTTATCCAAAATTTGATCAAATAAACAAAAGTTATGTTTTTACTGAAGGAGTGCGCACAGTAGTAGTAGAGGGTGTGTGCACTTATTTATTCCTCTCTACATACATACACACACACATGTATATGTATACATATATCATGCCTGTTTTAAATCTTTCTTGTGCAGCATAGCTGATTTATAAATTACAAATTCCATACTTCATATAATAGAATATTTATTTGTCATATCTAATACGATTTTTATATTAAAACATATATTGTCACTGTTTCCTTGTTGTGTTCATTATCTACTTTTTAATGATTTGTTGTGTTAATGTTCCCCTGCCACATGACTGTATCCATGCCTTTTGTGGTTGTGAATAGTTTTTGTCATTTTCTTTCTATTTAATGTGACTTTTGCTCACTTATATTTATGTGATAAAACCACCTCAATACAAAAGGCTCAAGAATTAGAACCCAAATTCCACCTACTCAAAATTAGGTTTATTAGATCACTTAAATATCAAAACCAACAATCTGCAGAATGTGTAAACTTCAACTACTATCATACCGCTTACATCCATCTTTAAAGAGTACATATTTGACAGCCATTTATAGTATCAAAGGTATAAAATTATCTGTTTTACATATCAATATAATTATATATCGAAGATATAAAACATTCACAAATTCAGCTATCTTCTGATCTCCTGTCCACTTATTATGTTCAACAGTTAATAATAACAACAAGGCAACAGTTAAGAAATCTCTTTATTTTTAATCCTTTTCTTGTCCTTGTAGCCCCCTTCAAGTAGAAATTTTTTTATTTTTTATTTAAAAAAAAGTATCCTTCAAGTAGAAAAAAATAGTCAATCGTTATTGTTACCCATCGCCAAGCCACCTTAAACAACTTCCTCTTACTTAGACCTCTAATACTACTATCTATAGCCACTTATAAAGAAATTCATTTGTTACTCCATCATATACTCTATTGCTATCATCAATCCAACAACCTCATGTTGACTAAGACTATGGCCTTATAGCAAAATGGAAAAATATGATTCATGTAACCAACTGACCCCAATTAATTAAGAAAAAAAAAAAAAAAGGCATTGTTGAGTTTGTTGACGAGCAATTATTTTGTACCATGAAAGACGATTTAACTATTTGAAAATTTTCTGCCATAATTAAAAATATGTATTGGAATCACACAGCCCTCTAGAGTCACGATCTATCTATCATCCAACCTGCCCCCTTGATAGGGAATATTCCAAGTTTGTCTTCCTTCATAACTTGTTGCCAACATGAGCCCCTCATTCATACTCCTGTACCCATCACTTCCACCTTGTTCTTCTTTTTTCTTACCTTATTATTAGAATTGGAGGCTTTGCCTGAGATCTACAAACTATTTGCATCTTCAGCAGTCATCCATTTGGTAAAGATCACCCTCTCTTTCCATTTTCTTTTAACTGAAAATTCCAACCATCTGTGCCCCCACAATTCTTTCCATCTCTCCCTTATGGGTATAATATGCATCTGTCTGTGACTTCACCAAACCTGTGATTTTGTTCAATTGGAGTGAGATATCTGGCCCGTGTGAATGGAGAGTGGGCAGAAGG
Source organism: Cornus florida (assembly GCF_030987335.1). NCBI lineage: Eukaryota > Viridiplantae > Streptophyta > Magnoliopsida > Cornales > Cornaceae > Cornus > Cornus florida. The sequence continues at coordinate 74,310,123 of NW_026775577.1, forward strand.
GAAGGAGGTCCTCATACGGATTTAGAGCTTAATGCATCTCTAGTTCTAGCTACCACTCCCTTTGCTTCATAAAGAGTCCACTTGCTGCCAAACAAATACTCTTCCTTCCTTTCTTGAAAAACCATATTGTTTAATAGAGAGCAGTCGGACTACTACATTGATGCAAAGGTTAGATTTCATCCATTCACATTGTCATTTTTCAATCTTTCATTCTGGATAAATGATTGATCCAAGAAATATTGATAACAATATCACATTGCAATTAATTTTAATCACACCACATCTAGTCCTACTAATAAAAGGTTAAGTTCCACATTTTCTTGATGATCGATGCAAGATAACTAAGACCACAGGACTTTGTCATCTATTTTAAGAAGTCCATTTCTAAACCAAAGTTTACACAATACACTGCATAATTTTCTAGCTCATCTTGCCTTCTGTTTCAAGGTTTTTTTTCAAGAATCAAAACCATTTTCTATTATGTTTGTATACATGCACAGACACAAACATACACACTCTCATATGCATATATATAAATAAAGAGTTAAATGGTCTGACACCCCTCCTTGCGTTAATTGCTCTCAGATTAAACCTGAGCAAAAATTGGTCTGACATCCCTGTCAGATTGAACAGAGGTTTACTTTTTGACAGGAAAAAGTGATTTTACCATTATACCCATGGCATTATTTAACTTCCATGCTTGTCATTACTGACATGTACGTTTAAAACATTATTGCCTGACACTCAAAACTCAATCTTCGTGTGTGCATCAGAATAAAACCCAAAACTCCATCTTCTTCATTGCGACTAGACTCCATCTTCTTGAACTCCAACTCAATCCATTTGATTCATCAAACAACCAAGACATCACAATCTTTGGAGTTTTGACTCAAATTTTGAACAACAAATCAAGCGAAGGAAGCGAAAAAGGAGGAGAACCTGAAGGAGAATTTGAAGCATCAAAATTGTTCATCCCATGTACCCAATCAAACCCTATTTCACAATATCATAATTTTCATCCTAATTCACCCAATTCAAGCCCTAGTTCACAACCAAATCCAACCCAGTAGTCAGTACTTGAGATCTACACCATGATCTCAAGGAATTCAGGTAAGTGTTGACGGAGTTGGTATAGGGTTGCGATCATCCCATGACATTTGAACCCAATCTCTTCAACTAATGGAAGTGAGAATTTTTGGATTCCCTGTGCAGCAAACAAAGAGATGAATATTTACTTTCTTTTTTTTTAAAAAAAAAAAAAAACAGAGAGAGAGAGAGAGAGAGAGAGATGAATAGTATACATATACACGTTCCAATCTCTATATCTCATCTTGTTGCCTTATTTATTTATTTATTTATTTTTTTTGGTGGGGAGGATGCAACTTAAGTCCTTTCCTTTTTCAATTAGGTTATCGGAGGAATTCCACCTCGCCGTCAACAAGGCCAATTCGTTCAAGTTCGACTGCTCCAAAGTCGGAAAACAAGCTGTCCCTATTGCGGAGGAGGTTTAATTTTTGCTTATTCTCTTCATCTTCTTCATTGATACCATCACTGGCAAAGCCCTGACAGAGATTGCAATCCGCATTCGAGACATCCAATTCGGGAGGAGAGTGAAATTGGGGCTTTTAGGGCTTCGCAGACACTCCGAAAGGTTAGCTCGATGGAATCACCGTGGAGCTTGACCAAGCTGCTATGGTGGCTCTTGCAGATCAGTGACAACCTCATACTGGTTATAGGGTGCGGTCGGGAACAAAGTCGGTGGTGTAGGACCCGCATCGTGATCGGACGTGTTGTTACCGCCGTCGAGCCACCGTTAAATGCTTGACCGGTTGTAGGTGAGCTTGCCAAAGGTGGAGAAGATGGTGAAGAATGATGGTAGCAAAAGGATATGTAAATTGGTAAGGTTATATATTAGGTGAACAGTATTGGATTCCTTCATGCTAATCATGCACCGCCACACGGCAGAGGAGGAAGAGTAAGCAAAGGATAAAAGTAAGTGTACACTGTGTACTAGAAACAATGGAGGGTAGCTTGGCATTTCATTTTTCAATTTAGCTGATTTTTGACCTGGCTGAAGGTCAACTAACAGAAAGGGTTGTCAGGGAAAAGTCAACCAAAATTGAGGAGTGGTTTAGGCTTTTTTGCTCAAGTTTAATCTGAGAATAATAAATGCAAACTTGAGGGGGTATCAAAACATTTAACCCATAAATAAATATATATGTAAAACTAGAAAAATGGATTTGGCAAGGCATTTTTAAAAGATTTCGGAAAGGGCCATATCTAGAAACTATTTTAAAAGTTATCCAATGACCCAAAACGACAGCCACCTTTTCTAAAAAATATAAAAAAAAAAAAAAAAAAAAAAAAAATCATTGTGTTCATTTTTACAATTTTAATAAAAACTGAAAATAAATGCAAGCTCTTGAAACCATTGAGGAACAAGCTCTTGGATTCTAAAGCATATTTTACAGTTCTAACTTAGAATTAACCCATGGGAAGGGTTTGGACAAACAATTGATTATTGTTTGAGCAATAACAAATTTCCTCTACAGCCTTTACCCGTTGATGCCATATCCAGTACATATTGTCAGCAAAAAGAAAATCATAATGTCCATCTACATCGTTAAAATTCATTCTCAGAACTTTCCTTGTGGGAAAAATAGTTCCAAAAATTCTGCAATAATAATAAGAGTGATTATGCGTGCCAATGTATATATATGAGCTTGAATAGCAAAAAAGGATATGCGCAACACCAGAAGCAAAAATAAAAAAATGTCAAAAGCATGATTGCAAATTATTATAGCAATGGAAGCCAGAAACTGGAAATAGATATGGAAAAGCAGGTAGAAGCATGTACCTAGTCCTTGATTGCAAGATAAGCGTTAAACCTTTGGGTGTATCAAAAAATGCTTGCATGTCATTCCAGAAAGATCCCTTTAAGAAGATTTCTTGCTTTCCAGAATCAATGGTTTTCTGGTTTAAATTCTCACAAGATTGTTCACTTGAACTATTGGAGTTAGGGCTCCTCCAAAACTTACACCAGCTCATCATTTGGTTAAAAAATCCAGGATCCCCTCTGGGTTTATAATCGTAGGATTCAGAGCTTTCATCAGTCTTTTCTTTCATCTCTGCTTCATTATTAGATGAAGGAAAAGAAGCTACAGCAACAGGATCGGCACTCTTCTGACTTGTTGACTTCACATGTATTTCTTCAGCTCTTGTACTCGCAGGGCTCCCACCAGAAGAACTCTTCTCTTGTATGCTACAACTTTTCTTCTCAGAAGAACAACCTTTACCACCAAACCATTTCCTCCATATCTTTTTGAAGAATCCTAATTCGGATATAGAACAATATTCCTCCTCAGAATGTAAATACCTCTCAGTTATCCCAGCATTATTTTCCTTCTCGATGAGTGGAGGTAGCTCTTGCACTTTTGTTTGCGGCTCTTGCACTCTTGTTTGCGGCTCTTGTACTTTTGTTTGTGGCTCTTGCACTTTTGTTTGCTGCTCTTGCACTTTTGTTGGAGGCTTCTTGACATTGACTTCAGAATATGGAACCTGTGATGACTTCTCAGATACAACTTTAGCAGTAGAGCTGTTTTGACCATTTAATTTAGGAGTTATTGTAAAATCTGGCTCTCCCTTATTAGTAACAGCCCCTGTAGCATTGACTGGAGGGGACTCAACTGGTTCGGGAACTCTTGGGGCAATGCCACATACGGAAAACTGGCCTTCACTCCCAGATTGAAGCTTTAAAATCTGTGGCATTGATAGAAGAAAGCGGGAGAACTTTTTATAACCATACAAGTCTTTATCTATACACACATTACCCTTTGACAACTCTGAACGAAGATCTGTAATGGAGATCCCTCTGGGGTATGAATTTAAAATATGGCGAATCTGCTTCACAACTACTTTTGGAACTGGACGAAGTCTAGTATCTGCACCAGACTCTGGCAGCTCCTCAGCCCGTGAAAAAGCTGGCTGCTCAGCAACTGAAAATGGGTCTTCAAGAGGCACCTTATAATGGCCATACCAGGAATTATAAGGACCATCTGGGGGTTGATTAAAATGCTTACCAGTAAGGTTTTCCCCCTTAACCAAGGCATTCCAGCACCACATAATACTTGCAGCACTACAGAGGACACCAGGAGCAGTTTCTGGACTAGCAAGTAAGATATTGTAATTGTTCATTCTTAACCGGTGTAAAATGGTAGCAAAATCCCTGTCACCAGAAATGATGAAAAGATGTGCTGGTGGAGGATTTTGAGAAACCCAATACATAAGGTCAACAAGAAGAGACCTATCAGCACTGTTTTTTCCACCTGAATTGAGAATAATTTGCGTGGTGAAAGAGTTAGAATCCATACAACAAACAAGAATAAATCCAAATAGTGAAACTATATTATACCCAACAACTCCTGCTCGCGTAACATGACCGGTTTCATTTTTACACAACACTTGCTGTGTCAGCAAATAAAGAACAAATATTATTTAGGATGAACAATCAGTTTAGAATGTTATACCATTGCACAATAGGTAATCAGCAATCATTTGGAATGTTAAACTGTATAACACATATTCACACTTACATAGTGGAAAACAAATAAAAGAGAGGCAAATTGATGATGACGACGACAATGATGATGATGATACACCTCAACAAAGCTTTATCCAACTATTTGGGATAGCTTCTATGATTGGTATTTTACATTTCTGCTATGTCTAATGTCATAATTTTACTTAAACCACATGTTACCATACCTTTCCCTACTACCGTCTTCCCCTTTTTATAGTATCACTCTTAATGTAGGGCATACCATTCTTCCTTAAATACCCATTTTATTACTGGTTTTCTTAGCAATGGAAAAACACTAATAATAACACCACCATGGTGGGGAAAGTGGCAATCGTTCACTGAGAGATAGCCACCACGATTCCAAATAAATTGCCTAAAAACCCAGCAGTCTAATAGACCTACCTGATTGTGGAGAGGGGAAAGAGGAGTCGAAGAGAAGTACTATTTGGATGAGGAGGTGAAGTTTAACACCGTATCATAGACTTGACTAGAAAATTTGAGACGAGAATGACATATTGGGGATACAACCCCTTTAAATTTTAAGTTACCAGAATACTGGAGTTGTGAAATTGTTAGAACCTCCTCAAGGAATACAAGGTTTTCATGAGGCTGATCTTGAGCTGCCATCCGATTTCTAAAAAGGATTACTAATCCTTAATTTTTTCAATGTTTTTGACCTTGGTTCTATAGGAGTGAGTCAGGAAAGATTGAGAAATAGAACAATCTGATTTGGTCAAGGCAGATGAGCTAGCCCAGAAGACTAAAGCGTAACTAGTAAAAAAAAAAAAACTTTCTCATAATCACCCAAATCAGATGGTTCGGCAACTCTACTTATTATAACCACAAAGGCTTTCGGAGAACGAGATGTTTCAAAGAAGGCAGTGAATGCCAAAGCCTATTGAATCCCAATGGTGAAACTAACGGCATGATTTTTTTCAAGGTAAGGGTGGAGTTAAGGGAAAATTCTTATTATTTATCAAAAAATAAAAAAGAAAAAACCAAGGGAAATGAAACAATCCAAACATGATTAAGTCTTTTAGATGCTACAAATGAAACTAAAAAAAAAAAAAAAATAGAGGCAGAGTTTGTCCTACAACACATAGAAACACATTACACCTAAAACTCAACATGTATCAATAGCCCCACTGCAACAACATATTCTTACAACGTGCAACTTTAGAAGCCAAATGACCCATATTCTACAAAGAAGAGAATCAGAACAAAATAATGGTGTACCATTTCAACGATATCATGTCACACTAAATTCGACCATGGTATCAAGTATCAATGTCACATTAAAATGACTTGAAAAAGAAACCATCAAATTTTATTGCCAAAATAACAATACGTATTGGGTAGTAAAACCATAACCGTTAGATAGTGTTTGTTACAGGCTCTGTTACATGGACTCTTCAAAAGTAATGAAGTACCCGTGTCGGACACATATCCCTCGGACATGGGTATGAGATATGTGTCCGACACTTTTGGCCAGGCATGTACTTAAAAAACATATCCAATCACTCAATTACATTATATTATTACTTTAAAAAGAGTTAAATGCCTATATTGAACGTTATATTAGATAAAAACATTACTTTACTCTAGAAAATAAAATAAAATAATTACTAAAATGAATATTTAGCCGTATCCGTATGTCCCTCTGTTTGGAGATTTGACATGTCCGACACATGGATACAAACCCGTGTCTGACAGCTGTACCTGAGCCTATGTAACATAGGTTACAGGTGCGCCAAATTCCATGCAAACTTGAGTGTGGTACTTTGGGCCAAACTTTATCTCTATACAACTGAAGGTGGTGTTGGAGCAGCAACACGATTGTCAGAAAGTAGGAAATTACCATTTTATTGATATTTGACTACCACAAAAGCAGGGACTTTTAATAAGGCTGATTGGGACTGAGAAGCTTCTCTAAGAACACGATTAGCTTAAAGCAGAGAGATGGAGTCAAAAATTGAATAAATGGCACATTAGATAGTGCTACCATGGGAAAAGAGATTAGAAAATATCATATGTTACTATTGCTTAACATAACATTCAGTCATTGATTACATTGCTTTTCTTGTTGCACTAGGTGCAAACTGCCAACAAGTTGTACATGGAGTAAAAGGGGATGTGTGCTGCATGTATTGTGACTAAGCTACGAACTAAGCTATGATAAGATACAACAAAGATAAACTAAGCTATATAGGCTAGAGTAGGTTAGTTTAAACTAAACTGACAGAGGAAGGAATGTAAAATATCGGGCGGGTGTAGAGCATCCTTTCTCTATTGATATCTCCATCTGTTAAAATTGAGCTACGACTGTTACTTCAATAGTTATAAGGTAATATGTGTCCCCCTCTTCCTTATTGGGTGTTCACTGTTATCTAGTTAGCTACTTATACATGCAAATCCTTTAAATTGTTTGGCAAATAAACATAAGTGGAACTATTGACTGTCATCACCTTCTCTAACCACAATCTTTAGTAGTTGGCATAACCTTGAGATGCTTCACATTGCAACCGCCTCTACGCATTCAGCATTGCTAATAGCTTCCCAATAACTAACTTAGGCCATGATGATTGTCCAGCTAAAACCTTGTCTTCTTTGTCAAACCGACATGTGCAGAATGAGTTTTGGTCTAATCCTCTCAACAAATATCTATAAAACACCAAGTATGGAATTGTTAGTACTTACCACTTCCCTTTTCTGGTAATCTGCGGTTGCATCAGGGATGAAGGAAGAATTTTTCTAATGGGGACCAGAGTATGGAAATGGATAAAAGAATGTATCAGTTATAATGAAGAGGACAATATATTGTAACGTTTTTTAAAGACTTAAATGATGTTAATCATAGAATAAACGCAAGGTTAAATGGAGGAGTGCATCTAGTATATTGTGTGATAGGCGTGTCCACTTATGATTGAAAGAAAACTCTATCGAACAGGTATTAGACCAGAGATACTATACGGCACATAATGTTTGGCAATTACGAAACAACATATGCATAAAGCAAGTGTGGTAGAAATGCCAATGTCGCAATAGATGCGTGGTAAGACTAGAAATGATTAGATTCGGGAGATGGTTGGAGTAACACAAATTGGAGACAAAATGAGAGAAATTTGTTTAAGATGGTTTGGAGATATGCAAAGAAGACCTTTAAGTGTGCCAATTAGGACCAAAATTAAAGTGGATAGAGTTAGTGAGAAAGGAAATGATAGCATGTGGATTGACTGAGGCTATGGCCTTAAATAGAGCGGAATGGAAACATAGAATTCACGTAACCGACACCAAGTAGTTGGGGAAAAAGGCTTGTTTGTTGTTGTCGTAAATTTTTTAAGGACTTAAGGTACATTGATTTCATGTTTTATCAACAAGCAAAAGAAATGTAATTCATACTAAACCAGTGCCAATATTCGAATTCTAGCAGACCTATTACAGGTTCACCATTCCGTCAATTCAGATAGGAATATTAATTTTGTTTTTATTTCTTGCAATATTTTTTTTTTTTTTGATAAGTAATAATAAAATAAAAAGGCTTCCAAAATTTCTTGCAAATTAAAATTAAATTATCAATATTTGCTAAAGTCCTCGGATATAATTTTACTATTGTTTGGAAATTATTCCAAATAAACCCATACTTCTCGAAATTGTCTCTATCGTGAACTAAGCTGCTATCGAAAGTTGAACTCCACTAACCAATTGAATTCATGAACAAAAATAGAATTTTAGAATACATTTGATTAAACACTATACTTATTATATTAATCAGGCAATGAGAATTGAGAAAAAAAACTAAAATAAGTTACATTAGCATTATTGTAATCTGGCCCCAAAAGTTGAAACGAAATTCTAATTGCAGGTGGAGTGAAATTAGCTGATTGCATACAATCACATTGGTATACACAACAGTAGAGTTGGACTATTCAGTGGCGTATGGTGCAATGGTCAGAGCTTCAAAATAGAAAAGTGACATTAACCTCAAAAGCAGGGAGGATATGAGTCCTAAGGCAAAACACACTAAATCTGTGAGGAACATATTGAAAGAAAAAAGAAATTCAGAAAGGGACCTATTAATATCTATATATATATATATTAATAGATAGATAGATAGATAGATAGGAACATAGGATTTATAGATAGGTTGTATTCCTTAAATGGTGATTATACTTGTATGCAAGACAGATAAATTGTCTGAATCAATAACCATGGGAGAAGTGATGATTGGCTTGATGAAATTGAGCAATGGAGAAGATTTGCTGAGATACATCTCAAATTCCTAATTTGATCACATTCTTTTTAGATTTTTATAATGTTTATAGAAGTTCTTGTTAGGAACTCTGTCTTGGTTAAAGTGTGTGTGTGTGTGTGTGTGTGTGTGTGTGTGTGTATATATATTGTAGTCCTTCTCTAACGATAACATAGAATTAAATCTATAAATAGATACGTAGAATAATGATGAGAACAAAAGAGAGGATAGAGAGAGAGACGTATATAAGGGACTAAGATGGCTGAAGAAGATGGAAGAACACCAGTGTTGAGTATGAAAGTAGTGATTGTTTCAAGACTCAGTATCCTTGAGCAGCAAAGCTTTGAAACAAGTACCTGTGCACGCCTTTGGTATCAGCTACAAATACAATAAGCAAGATGTTGGGTTTAGGCTATTAAGCATCATCTACCTCCACAAATCCTTTACCATAGAGATAGTAAATTAATTCCTCTCATCCAAAATGGAAACATAGGATTCGTGTAGCTGACCCCAAGTAATTGGGAAATCGAACACAAACCACGAGGACATATCTAACTCAGGAAGCATGTACTCTCATATATGTAGAACTAGACATAATGAAAGGCTTCATTTTATATGTGTGTGTATATCAGTATATATATGACAACCCATGGCCAATCAGCAATCTAAATTTCAAAAACAAATTAAGTTCTACAATTCGAAAACAAACCACGAGGAATATGATTGAGATTGATGCCCGTGGATGACAAGGCTTCCTGGTTCGACCTCGACAGCTGCACCACGTCGCCAAAGGCCGTGATTTGAATCGGTCCCTTCATTCCATTTGCCCTAATTGCAGCAGTAATGCTTTGCGCGACTTTGAATACGTTCACACCAGCTGGTACTGTGCAGTTCTCGAAGTCCCACCATACCGAAACCCTCACGTTTCGGCTCTCTTCTTCCTGGCGTCGCGACGGGTAAAAGGAAGATGATGAAGAGTGAAATGGGCTTGAGGTAGTTGAGAAATGGGAGATTCTTAGGCCGTGTTGGATAATTTCAACATTGTTGGTTGAATTGATGAAGACAGAGCGTGAAGAGAAGATGAAGATGGCTCTTGCACAGAAAGGATTCATGGTGGATTGGACCAGAATTATGGTTAGGGTTAGGGTTAGATTTAGAATTCAGGTTTTGGGAGTGAGAATCGAAGAAGAAATGTGTCATTTCATGAATGGAACTGTACGGTTGCTGACTCTACTTGCAGCTCGGTGAAAAGAAAGGGTTTTAGGGAAGAAGAGAGGGAACCTAAAACCCCCAACTCATTAAAGCCTTAAAGCACGTGTAATGTCACGTGACTCATCTTTGCTCTTTTTTTTTCATTCATTTATGATTGATCAACGATATTATTTCAATAAATTTTTTTTTTCTTTGAAAAGGAATACGTGAATCACTTACCCATCTACTTTGTTCATTTGAAGACTGCAACCTCATCAACTAATTTGACATATTTATAATTACTTTTATTCAAAATCTTTTTTAAAAGATTTATTTTTTAATATTTACCTTGTTAGTAAATAAGATTTTTTAAAATGTTTTCTATTAAATTAACTCTTTATCAAATCTATTTATCTGTGTCATACAAAAAAATTATAAAAAAAAAAAACCTATTCATCTCGCTGAAAAGGTTTCTATCTATTTGGGGGTGTGGATAAGTTCAGGGTGAGTCTCATTCAAAGGACAAGAAACCATTACAATTAATTTATTTACATAAGTTTAATATAAATAATAATAAATCTAAGAAATAAGACATTTCTATTTTTTAATTATAATTTAATTTCTAATTGAGAAAGTAGAGTCTTATTGTACCTATAAGAAGAAAAAATTCTCGGGTACCGGATCATCCAATTATTGAATGTGGTCGCGGGCCATAAATGATTCAATGGCTATCAGTCATGAGTACCCTTCACTGCTTCATGATTTTTTTTTTTTTTTTTGTTGTTGTTATTATTTCTAAGCATATAATCAATACTTACTTTTTTATTATTTTTTTTGGGTAAAACAATACTATATTACAAAAAAGAAAATTGTACAGAGCAAGAGCAAGCCCAAACAATCAATGTGGCATAGTGATACATCATTTACCTTTCAAAATGAATGGTGAGAATTTAAGTCTCTGAAGAAGTAAAGTGAGTGATGTGTTTGAGTTTTTACCCAAAAAAAAAAAAAAAAAAATTACTAAAGGGCAAGCACAAGCAAGGGGCCAAAAGGCAACAACAGGGGAGAGAGAAGGGGAAGAAGTAAAGTGAGTGGTGTGTTTGAGTTTTTACCCCAAAAAATAAAAAAATAAAAAAAAATAAATTACTAAAGGGCAAGCACAAGCAAGGGGCCAAAAGGCAACAACAGGGGAGAGAGAAGAGGAACATTAATCAGCAGTGATGACAATGCTCGGAAGGTTCCATAATGCAACAATATTCCTGGAGCTTTTGCGATAGGGAAAATTAATGGAGTGAAGCCGCCCTTTGACATTGTCAAAAATTAAGTTTTGAACTCCAACCGAATTCTACTTCTCACGAAGATGTGATTATTTCTTTCTTTCCACGAGAAGTAGATAAAGCCATTGAAGCAAAGCTTGTAGTTGGGGTAAGGCTATAACTCAAGCAGGTCCAACCGAATTAACCCGAGTCCAGTTTAAAATTTTTTGGTTTTGGACAATGTTTTTCTATTATCGTGAAGCCGCCCTTTGACATTATCAAAAATTAACTTTTGAACTCCAACCGAATTCTACTTCTCACGAAGATGTGATTATTTCTTTCTTTCCACGAGAAGTAGATAAAGCCATTGAAGCAAAGCTTGTAGTTGGGGTAGGGCTATAACTCAAGCAGGTCCAACCGAATTAACCTGAGCCCAGTTTAAAATTTTTTGGTTTTGGACAATGTTTTTCTATTATCGATCTGGGCCTGGGCTAGAAATTTTGGGCCCGAATTAAATTCAGTTTGAGCTTGGGTTGATATGCTATGAAGCCCAACCAGAGCCCGGAAAGGTTATATTTATTTATAACTAGATTATATCACAAGAGTATTGCAGCATAGTTGGTACTGTGTTTGAGATTTTTCTTGAAGGTATGCTATTTGAATCCTTGGAGCAATACCAATTCTTCTGTTTTTTACCTTGTGAATACAGAGGCATGGGATTGGGGCGGGTTCATGGCGTGACCTCTGGCTGGGCTTGGTTGGCTGGGATCTGGCTCAGGCAAAAGATTTTGTATATGGGCAAAGCCCGAATTAAGTCTCCAATCCACTCGAGTTGTAGCCCTAAGTAAGGGTGGAAAACGGACAAGTTGGGTCGGGTTTAGGCAGGCTCAAATATGAGCGGGTTGAAAGTGGGTTGTAGCCCATATTTAGCCCGTTTGTAATGGGTCAAATATGGGTTGCGTCAAAATGGGTTACGTTAACCCATAAGACCCAATGACCCATTTTTTCTTATTGTTCCTTTTTTTTTTTTTTTTTTATTTAAATAAAGAAAAAAATACATTTTACTATTAATTTCATCTTATTGTACTAAAAGTTTGAAAAAAGAAAATTCATTTTAATTACTATTGTTATTTCCCGGATTTTTCTAGATTTTTTTGAATTTGTATTTTATTTATTTTTTGTGCATCATTTTGCGTGCCACATGGGCCCCGAGGGCCATCTAGGTTATTTCTTTGGCCGAGAGTTTTAGAAATGCATTATTTATTTATTTTAATTAAGTCATTTAAAAGTTATGAGATCATTTTTAGAATGTTTCAAAAGTCGAGACGATTTCCGGGCTCGGAAATTTCTCCTAGTTTTGCCATTTACATTGAGGGGCATTGTAGTCATTTCACACACATATACATATACATATATCTATGAATTAAGGAGATATTTTAGGGATGTAGTTGGTATAGCATTGAAAGTGCAAGGGCATTATGGTAACTAGACCATAAGTTAATAACATTTAAGTGCTTGACAAGTGGCACTTGAAGGGCTACATTTTCATTTGCAAGACAAGGGCCGACCCTTGTCTTCCTCTTAATTTTGTCATTCTCTCTTCTCTCTCTATCTTTTATTTTTCTCTCTCTATATGTATGTATACATATGTCTTCCATGCTTCAAGATTCATTTTGAGAGGGTTAATGTGAGATTTTGATGATGAGCAAGTAAAAAGTTTTGTTCCACTTGTCAAAAGCTTCATTTTGAGACCAATGGTACAATGGCTAGAAGGATTTCGAAATTTGGGGTATCCTAAGGGCTTGTTTGGCTAGCTTAAAGGCTTGTTTGGTTGTCTCCTTTGAGGTAGGGATTTTTAATGCATCAAACTTTGCCTTTTATTGAACATCCTTGCTTTGATTTCTTTAAAATTCATTCTTGGATGTGAAAATGTGAATTACAATGACTATGTGTTAATATTAAGAAAGCATGTTAGTAATTAAGGTGAAAATGTGTTTCTTTCTTTACTAAAGAGGTGTATGACATGGCTTTAGAGCAAAGCTTCTTAAATTGTAAATACTAGCATGAATTGAGACTATATGAAATTCTATGATGAGCATGCTTGTGGTTGGTTTCAATAAAATGTCATGCTTGTGCTTGAATTCTAGAGAATGCTATACCTGTATCCATTCGAGTCCAAGCTTGATTGATCGAGCCGAACTCAACCAATCAAGTCCAAGCTCGATCGATCGAGTCCAAGCTCAAATGGTGGAGTCAAGAGCATGAAATCTGAAGTTTTCTCAAAATATTCTAAGGATGGAAGGCATCGATTGATCGAGTGGGAGCTCGATAGATCGAGTGAACCCAGAAAATAGTCAATTTGGCCTCTTATTAGTTGCCATCCATCCTAAGTTATGAATTGACCACTTAGGACATACGAAACTTGTCCCAACTCACAAAAAACATAGAATAACTATCCCATAACCTTAAACGTCAATATAAACATTATATGGATCATTAAACATTTAAACCATTTCAAAATAGCAACATTGCCAATACATGCTTGGATAGTCATTACAAAACTCAAATTTACAGCAAAGTTGATACCAAAAGAATATGGTTGCAAGTTAGGGCTCAATATGCCTCAATTACAATGCTTTACAAAACTTTAACTAGGTCTAAGCATTGAATACAAAAAAATTTACAAAACAATGTAATCATTGACCTTAACTAAGCTTGTGAAAGTCCTCCATCAACTACGTTCTTGCCGTAACCTGAAAAATGATAATAAAGGGTGAGAACAACGGCTCACTAAGAGCTGCCTAAAACGCACTCCTTAATGATTCCGTGAATCACACACAAAGCATAGAATATAGAAAAGAGGGTTATGCTTATTTTGGGGAATATAATCATCATCATACAATCCAAGTCCCGTGAATGCAATGAGATGCAATGCCAATGTCACTCCCCATTTTCCAAAATTCTTCCAACGCAATTACCATCAAATTGTTAATATAACCCAGCTCGAGGTTACTCCCCAGCGCCATAAGAGAAAGATTGGCTAACTATCCCTAACCTGAGGTAACTCCTTAGCGTCATTTGGGGCCTAGGTAACTTAACCATGCATAGGGCAGTCTCCATACATTCCCTCTAAGTTTCATTAACGCCTCAAACACTAGGTGACTCATTGCCGTTTGGTTTATCAAACTGTGATACCCCTCGATTCCGAGACATGGGTTGATCAGGCCCAAGCCCAAACCCGAGGGAATACCAAACAATTAATATATAAACAAGCAGGAAAACAACAAAAAAAAAAAAGATTTAAGAAATAAAATAAAGTTGAATGATTTAATTAATATAAAATCCTCAAACCTTAAAGATTAAAATAATCCAACTCTCCAAAACCTCCAAGAGTACAACTCGAGAATCCATCTAATGGAACCCTAAACAAAGTCCCAACTGAAAATAAACAACTGAAGATAAAATCCAAATCTAAAACATGGAATGAAATCCTATGTCGTCGGTAGAATGAATGACCGTCTCTACTCAGCCCGAACAATCCCTAAGACTAGAACCATTTGATACCTTAAAAAATGACAGTGGGTCAGGCTCACGAACAAGTTCTATTCTAACTACAATCCAAACAGAGACCCGATACGCAGATACATCCTAGATATCTCAACAATATCTATTTAGTCCATACATAAATATATATATCCAAACTAAGGGACTCTCACTGAACTACAAAGGGGTCTCAACCTGAATAGAAGGCAACATGCAAAACGCACTAGTGGTGGGCATGAGTACCTAGACCTAACAGGGTACACCTCAACCGTCATAGCCAGCTACGCATCCAATGCATATACGCTCCCTAACCAACGATCCTGAGACGCAAGCTCATATCGTGGTACCATAGTCATATATTTAAAGTCCGTCCAAAACTAGAGTATGTCATTCAATTGTTCATTGATCTGACATAAGATTTATAATCTAGTTAGTCACTCAACTTATTCAGTTGATCTGACTTAACCACAAATAACAATTAATTCAGGTAGTCACTCAACTTACTCAGTTGATCTAATTTAAATATAAGTAGGATTCAATTTTTACAATCCATTCCCTTATTCCAAGAAGGTAAGCCTTAGCGTTTTGAGCTAAATCATCCCTAGTATGCCACCGTCCCATATCGGTGCATACAATCCATCACATCCATGTAATTTACAGAACATAATATAATAGTTCAGAAATTAAAATCCAAAACATTAATCCATGTAATTGACAGAACAAAGTATAATAGTTTTGCAATTAGAATCCAATACCTTAATCCATGTAATTTGCAGAACATAATATAATAGTTCAGAAATTAAAATCCAAAACATTAATCCATGTAATTGATAGAACAAAGTATAATAGTTCATCAATTAGAATCCAATACATTAATCAATGTAATTGGACAACAGAGTTTAATAGTACAACAATTAGAATCCAATACATTAATCCATGTAATTGCAGAACAGAGTTTAATATTTCAACAATTAGAGTCTAGAGTAAGCATAGATTAAGTTTGATAAATAAATGACCCTATTGTGCATCCAAAACAAGATTTATAATCATGTAACAGTTCGTTAAATTGTTAAAATAAAATTAAACAATTTAATCCTTTCTATTCATTAACAGCATGCAAGATTGTTTAAACTTCCCTACTGTTAAATCCATTAGCATAAAGACATTAATTATGCAATATGGGTTCTAATACAGTATAATATAATATTTAGAGTCCTTACTAATCACCCAAAACAGTCCAGGAACTTCAAAAATACCAAAACAGTCCCTTAAACCACGTCTAGTACAAAGTTTGGCATGAGAGCATGCTCTCACAAGTTGAAAGCCTGCTCTCAACCATTGGGAGCTGGCTTTGTGGTCTAGGGAGCCGTCTCCCTCAATCCATGGAGCTGGCTCTCTCGCTCACAGAGAGCCGTTACCTGTTCTGGTTCGTCTTCTTCACCTCTGACGACTTTACCGAACCTGCTGTGATGTCTAATACAGTTCCTAGGGTTCAATTCATATTCCAAAATTCCTCATAAAGCATCTAAACTCCAGTATGCATCATTAACAGAAACGTAAAACACATATGAGAAAACAATTTATGCGAAGAACATATTGAACTTACAATACACATTCAAACATATATAGTTAAAATTTTTGTTTTAATAAGCATACAAGATTTATTAACGTTTGATTAAAATTCTAGAGATCGTCTAGGCATGTACAAAACACAGGTTAAGGGGATAGAGAAAGAATAAAACTTGCTTATGAGATTTTGAATCAAAACCTCATCGCCATCGTCCTAAGTTTTCCGGCGACGTCCGTTCACTATTAACCTCCTACTACAAAACCTTCCCTCCTCCCAAGTCCGTCCTTTAATCCACAGCCGACACCCCAACCGTAATCTCTCTTTGTTTCTCTCTATATCTCTGTACGTGAATGGGGTTCTACAACCCCTTTGCAGACTTATAACAGTATATTTATAGGCAAATATAAAACCTAAGTCCACTTATAATTAGAGACGGAAGCCCTAACTAAATCCTAGTCAGCCACAATGTGATTTCATAAAAGAATAAAACCCTAATCTATACATTACGTTAAATTCATGTTTTAAATCCACCTAAGCATAAATGTAAATAAATCAAATAAATTAAATAATCAATTAAATAAAATAATTTACCCATTAATTCAAGTAAATAACCAATTAACCAAATAATGCAATTAAATACACAATTAAACAATTAAATCAAATAAATACTAAAACAATTAAACAATTAAGCAAATAATCAAACAAAAACGCAATAAAACAATAATTAAAATGCCAAGACTATCCTTTTAAAATTAGGGATATTACATTCTTCTCCCCTAACAAAAGGAATTCCGTCATCGGAATTTGCTCTTACCTTCTTCCAATATTTCAAGAAACTACGAGTGAATGACATCCTCCCATTCCCAAGTAGACTCAGCCTCATTGTGGTGACTCCACTGAACACGTACTAAAGGGATAGCCTTATTATGAAGAATTTGATCCTGACGGTCGGCAATACGACACGGTGCTCCAAATATGTTGCATTCGGCTGCAACTCAATCTCCCTAACATCGATATGCTGATACCGATCCTCATCTCACAAAAATTTTCGCAACATGGAAACATGGAACACATTGTGTACGCGATCCAAATTATCCGAAAGTGCCATCCGATAAGCTACAATGCCAAACCAATCCGTAATCATGAATGGACCGATAAACCACGGTGATAACTTCCTTTTCTTCCCAAAGCGCATTACTCATTTCATAAGAAACACTTTGAGCAGAACCTGATCCCCAACTTGAAACTCCAAAGTACGAGTGCGACGATCGGCATAACTCTTCTGCCGACTCTGGGCAGTGCGCATGCGATCCCTATTAAGAGCAATCTTTTCAGAAGTTTCCTTAATAAACTCAGGACCCAAGAATTTGCTCTCTCCAATCTCCATCTAACACACAGGAGATCAATATTGTCGGCCATACAATGCCTCAAATGGTGCCATACCAATAGTCTTCTGGAAACTATTGTTAAACACAAATTCGACTAGTAGTAAATAATCTTCCCAATGGCCCTTGAAATCAAGAACGCAGGAACGAAACATATCCTCCATGATCTGATTAACCCTCTCGGTCTGTCCATCAATCTGAGGAGGATAAGCAGTGCTAAGATATAACTCTGTACCCAAAACCTGCTGAAAACTCTTCCAAAATCTTGACACAAAGCTCGAATCCCTGTCCGATATAATAAACAATAGAATGCTATGCAGCTTTACAATGTCTATAATGTAAAGTTTCGCCAACTGCTCCAAAGTGAAGTCAGTGCGAATATGTAAGAAATGAGCTGATTTAGTCAACTTATCCACAATGACCCAAATGAAATTGTGATCCTTATATGAATTAGGAAATCCCTCCACAAAATCTACAGAAATGGTCTCCCATTTCCACTCCGGTATAGGTAGTGGCTATAAAGCTCCTGGCGGTCTCTGATGATCAATCTTGACTAACTGATAAGTACTACACTAAGAGATAAAAAATAGCAATGTCTTATTTCATACCTGCCCACCAAAATTGTTGCTTCATATCCTGATACATCTTGTCTCCTCCAGGATGAACCGAAAACTCAGAATGATGAGTCTCAGTCATCACATCCTTCCTTAAATCGTTAGCAAAACGTACTACTAAACGGCCTTTGTACCTTAAACCTCTATCAGTCCCAACATAGTAAAATGGATCCTCCCCAGAAGTTATCTTTAGAACTTTGTCAATGCACTGCTGATCCGTGAGTTGTGCCCTCAAGACTTTGTGAATGATAGAAGGTGTAACTACCATGCAAGCCATGAAAGCATCAGAAAACTCATCAACTGTCGTCAAAGCATTCCACTTAGTAGTGAATAAAGCAGAAAGACTAGCAGCGGGTCGGCGACTGAGTACATCTGCCAACACATTCGATTTCCCTAGATGGTACTGTATAGAGAAATAACAGTTTTTCACAAACTCTAACCATCGGCGTTGTCTCATATTTAGCTCCCGCTGAGTAAACAAATACTGTAGACTCTTGTGATCACTAAATAACTTGAAGGATTCTCCCAACAAATAATGCCTCCAAATACGTAAGGCAAAGACCACAGCTGCCAACTCCAAATCATGTGTTGGATAATTAAGCTCATGAGGCTTAAGCTTAGGAGATCCATATGAAATTTGACGACGGTTGTTCCTTATACGCCAAAATAATGTAGTGAATGTGCGGTTCAAGAAAAGCCCTTTCGGTCAAGTTTAAATTTATAAAAACCACTACCAACACTACTACTAAAGTAGCAAGAGTGAGTAGGGATCGTCCCAAGGGATTGTGAGGATCGAACAAGGTCGTGGAATCGCTATTAGGGCTAGTAGGTCGAGTGATCAAACAATTGGTTGGTTGGTTGATTAGAGAACAACTAAATTAAACTAAGTGATAACAAAAGAATGCAATTAAGAGTAAGAAAGAGAGAAAGAGATCTTGGGGTTTAGAGATCACCACCAAGCAATGCATTTCTATATCATTGACAAGTGACTAATGAGGGCAAGTGGTGTGTTGAAATATTGGTGTGTGTGTGTGTTTGGTTGATTCAACAAGCAAGGATGACTAGTTAAGCATATATTGTCTAAACATCATGTGAAAGGCACAATATATAAGCAATGAAGCATATATTGTCTAAACAACATGTGAAAGGCACAATAGATCAAAACAAGTCATTAATCCTTTCATTAAGCTCACAATCCAAATACAACACAAGGATAGAGACATTTGCTACTTGCATTCAAAAGCTTGGATCATCAAACAACAAACATGGATTGTCCTCCCATTTAACACTACACTACAACTACACTACATCTACACTACTAGCATGAAAGTAAACTAGGGGAGAGGCACAATCCATCAAGGAATAAGTATGAACCATCAAGAAAATCACAAGAGCATTCCTTTAAGCACTATGTTTTGACAATCTCCAAATCTATAGCATCAATACACGTAGACATGCATTAATAACACAAAATCTAGAGACAAACACATGAACATCTATCCTAGCATACATAGACATATGGATATAATGAAATTATCAATTGGAAGCATTAAACCATATAAATCATTGAATAAATAAGATCTATATATATCAAAGTGTCAAAACATCAATTACAACACTAATCCCTCAATAATACACAAGATTAAGATATAGAAAGCATGCTTGGGGCTAACTGTAGCCCTAAGAGGATGTCTAGCCACTCATGGTGATATTGCTCCAACCCTCAAGGGCTAACTCCATGGTTGAAATCTACTCCTTGTTGATGAAGAACTCCAATGGTGTCTTTAGCCTCCTTCTCCTCTAAGCTTGCTCTCTAAGAGAATAAACCCTAGAATTGTATCTTTTTTCCAAAAAGTGCATCATATTCCTTTTAAAGGTAGGTCAAGTGACACACAAAATGAGCTGGGGTCGTGCAAAGAATATTCTCTAATGATTGGATAGAGGACGGATTGCACAAGCTGTAAATTTAACTTTTTTGCACTAGAGGAAGTTCGATCGATCGAACCTTGGACTTGGATCGATCGAACTTGCTGAGATCCATCGAACTTAGGCTAGATCGATCCAACTGGTTGAGCTTTTTGGGAAAAGACAAATCCGAGATATTTTGGGAGATATTTTTGGGAAAAGGATAAAAGTGGTTAGTGGGTGGTACAGTTGTGGATAGGATCAATCATTTGAATAAGGACAAATGTATTCGATCGATCGAAGGGTGGTGTTAGATCGATCGAATTTTTGGACTTTATGCTTTTGGGCTAAGGCTTGGATCTATCTTGAAGTGCTGAGATCGATCATTGTTCGATCGATCGAACCTTGAAGTTGGATCGATCGAACTTTGCTGCTTCCCACCTTTGGCTTCATTTGCTTTCTTCTTTCTCCACTTTGCTCCTTTCTTTGTTTAATCCCAGAATTGCTTCAATTAAGCTCTTATTTGGCTGAGTTAGCTTATTTTCAGGATAAGTGCTTGAAAATGGAAATAATACGAAATCAATCTAAAACGGTAAAGTAAGATAGATAAAGGTACTAGAATGCCTAAGCTTAAGGGTTTTAAATACGCACTTTTCAGCGCTCATCACACCCCCAAACTTAAATATTGTTAGTCCCTAGCAATGAACTAAAAAGTAAAGGAATGAAATGAATAACTATACAACTATGAGCTAGAAAACAATAAATGGATAACGCCACTTTCGTAGGGAACACGATTGCACTTGGCATATGCAACAAGCCTTTTAAACCCCTAGGTTACCCCTAGTGGATGAGTGAAGTCTCGTGAGGGTTTCCAGAAATGGTACCCACAACCATTAAGCTCATTCTTTCAAAAGAGGTACCAATATTGCAAACAAGCATTGGGAGAAAACTACCTCAAGTATGTAATTTTTCAAACATTTCCAAGCAATCTCCCAAAATCTCAACATCAAGCAAGCAAGTATGGTCCTCCACACATCAAGAAAATGATCATGTAAATCAAAACAACTCTAGAATCCTTTTTTGAGTGGACCGGCATCAAATGTGTTGCTATCTAAGCCAACTAAAGAATTAATCACATCCTTACCCTCAAACTAGCCACAAATCTAGTACTGATCATCAAGACAAAAAGTGGACCTTTTATTAAAGCTTTATTGTTCTAGGTGTGCTTATTCTTTTCACTCATATTTTTTATTTTATTTTTTTTATTGAGGATCAAAGATGGAAGCATAGTGCAATGTGTTGATCTATTAAGCTTTCTAGCGATTCTTGAGGTCGAGCGTTAGGTCAATGACTCCCAAACTAGACGGCTTTAGGGCATTAGGCATTCAAATACCCCTACGGACTTACAAGCTCAAATCAACTAGGTTACAAATTAAGACAACAACCATCTAATCATTTCCCAATTTTTACCATTTGGGAGAAGTCTTCACTTTTTATTGCTTTTGCAACTTTTTTTTTTTTTTAGTATGCAAGTTCAATTATTAACCTAGAGTTTGGGCCCTCCACTTTTCGGCGCGAGAAGTTCAGTACTTGATGAGGCTAGAATCTCGGCTACTTAGTGAAAAGGGGTTGTTATCCACCTTTATCAAGAATGAAAGCTTTCAATACACTACTAGTCCAATTGGGATATAACCAATTCAATAATCAACAAAGCATGTACCCCATAAATGAATGCTAGTGTAGAATCCTAGAGTGAATTTCAAAATAATCACAAAATCAAGATGATGTGGACCACAAGTGCAAGCAAGATATCAATCTTTCGAAAAATTTACTCCTAAATGACATCCCTAAGGCATACAAGAAGTATTGGACTCTCAAGTCAAGCAATTTTTAAATTTTAAGCAATATAGTCCTCAAAAGATCAAAATCATAGCTAGATATGGACCAATCATAAAAATATCCCTCAAATACACAAGTCATGCTCAAAATTTTGAATTTAAAACTAACACTGCAAAACACCATTCCCCCCAAACTTAAATGGCACAATGTCCTCAATGTGCAAAGAGAACAAAGAAAAGAGTATACCAGTGCAACTAAGGCATAAAATGATCGGGACTGAAGTATCCGAAGTGGGTGGCATGGCCCCCCCAAACTTGGGATGAACTGTGGTCCTGAAAATAGGCACTTGGATAAACTCATCAGATAACAAAATGGGATAATTAGTGCACAGTGGACATGCAAGTGTAAATAGGATAAACAGATAAAGAAATGAGAGAGGTATAAGGGTGGTCTTGAAAATTGGGTAGCACTCTCTCACTGAAGTCACTATGATACACCTGATGGAGTCAAACATACAGATATGAGAATATAATCATATGACATCCATAGCAAAAACAGATATATAAAATAGATAAAGTGCAGGTACAACAAAAATATCAAAGCCGATAGACCGGCTGTAAAAATAATAATGTGCAGTGACAAAAGTAAAGTATCAATAGGAGAAAGGGATCATAAGATAGAAGGAACTGGGAACTCAGGAGGATGAGGTAGGACGGGCAGGTCGGGCTCCGCGGATATCTCTGGATAGATCTCGGAACATAGTCGCGACATCCGTACGGAAGGTAGCAAAATCAGCTCTGTGGGCTGTAAGATCAGCTCGTATGGCAACAACAGCATCCTCAAGCGTCTGTAGACGTACTCCAAAGTCGGGGGTTAAATCTGGAGCCTCAGGCATAGATGAATCGGAAGAAAGCTGCTGAGGCTGCTCCTACTCATAAATGGGCGACCCAGCTGGAGAGTATTGCTCGGCGGTGTCTGCTGGGCACTCTAAGTCGATATCTATATCCTCGGCAGCTGGATCGACTGGTGCGTCATCCGCTGTTGGATCTGCTGCTGCTGCCTGTGCCTCCTCTTCCTCTAACTCCTCTGCAGCCACTATTGCGTGGTCCTGCAGTCTAGAAATAATAGCGTTGTAGCTCTTGGTCTAGTCCTTCTTCAGAAAGTGACATGAACCTCTCTCGGGGTGCTCCCGAGGATGGATGGGGTAGCGCTGGTCTATCAAAATTTAGGTAATAAGGTGGCTGAATGGAAGAGACTTAGCCAGTTCGGGCATCTCCTTGCTGATGTACTCATCATATAGCTTCCTCATCATGCTCCAGATGAGCACGGGAATGGACACCCAGTGCCCGGTGTAGAAGGCGTAGAGGGCTGTCAGATAATCCCCCTCCTCTGAATCTTGTGCCCGGCCATGTAAATGTTCCGGAAGAGCACGGAATCAGTGAACCACAGGTCATCTGGAAAGAATGTCGGAGTGGCGAAGGTCTCACCACTGGCATGGTGACCTGTAAGAAAGACTACCATGTCGGCGTAAGAAGGCCTGTATAGCCTCGGATATGTGTCCTGAAGCTCCGGAGGACAGCGTAGCAAGAGCAGGCTAGTGAGTCCACTATGATGGTGATTTAATGGCCATCTACAAAAGTGACCAGCTCTGCTGTGGTACGAGGGGATGGTCGGAGGTTCTGGTAGAACAACTGTACCAGCCACGGGTAGACCAGCTCTGTGACTGGGGTAAGAATAGCTGCCAGGCCCCTTTGAATGATGTTATGGTAAGTGGATCAGGTCAGCACCGATCGGGAGAAAAAGGCCATGTCGAACACTGACTCATGGTCGACCGTCATATGCGCATATCTAGGCGCGGGCCTATCATGCTCCAGATGAGCTGGCTGAGCTGGTATAGGTGAATGCTCAGCTCCAGCATACGGTGGAGATGGTGATGGAGTGAATGCAGGATGAGCTACAGAGGTGGATGGTATATGGTCATCCTCAGCCTCATGAGATGGTGACTGGGGTGGGGGAGCCTGTGCTGGCTCCTCCTGTGCATGAAAGGGCTCTGCTGGCTCCTCTATCCGTGGTCTAATGTGTTGGTGGGGCCCATGTTGCCTGTTGGCAACAGTCTTCCTCTTAACCATGGCCTACAAAAAGAAAAAAGAAAAACTTGCAATGGGAGTTAGTGCTCGAATAAGAAATTTTAAGCACAATATAGAAACATGAATGTCAAGTAAAATAGACAAAACGAATATGACATGAATCTATGCAAGTGGCAGGATATGAAACATGTTAAACAATATAAGTATGAAATGCATCCAATGTGGAATATCACAGGCATTGGGCATAGATATGATAGCATGAACATAACATGTAAGGAATGAAGTGTGTGTGTGAGAATTGTGAAGTTCGATCGATCATAAAAAGAAGTGAGATCGATCACAAAAGTTGGATCGATCGATAATAAGTGAGATCGATCTCACAACTTCGATCGATCGGAGACATGAGTTTGATCGATCTCTCAAGATCGATCTGATATACAAGTTCGATCGATCGAACTATGCGACGAATATAAACAGTCACAAATTTGTGACTTTGGAAGCATGGGGCCCACACGAACGTGTTCATGGGCCCATCAACACAACACATCAATCAATTCCATCACCCAATCATGGCCCATCCTCCCAAAATAGATCAAACATATACATATATATACGAAGCATATACACATATACATATACATGGAAACCCAATGCTTCGAAGCTTCAAAAATAGAGATTCAATCATGTAAAAAGCAAGAATGCAACATATAAAGCATCTAATCATCATATTGAAGCTTAAATCATAAGTGAGATCTCGGATCTTACCCAAATCGATGAAAGAGAAGTGGATGCGAGAATGGGTGAGAAATCCGAGATGAGAGAGGTAGATGTGAGCTTGGATCTCGCCGGAGATGTCACCGGAGATGAGGAAGATGAGATTGGATGCAGCGGTGATGAGGGGAGTAAGGGTTTGGAGGGTTGGATCGATCTAAATGATCGATCTTGAGACCCTCCAGGTCTATTTTAAAAACATTCCTGATAGAGTTCGATCGATCGAACTTCAACTGAGATCGATCGAACTTTGATAAACTCTCTTCAAAGTATTTTTGGATTTTTGAAATTTTTGAAAATTGCAAAATTAAAATTAAAAATTGGAAATAAAATTAAAAATTGTAAAATAAAAATAAAATAGAATAAAATATTTTTTATTTTTATTTTTTATTGAGTAAACAATAATAATTAAAAACTAATTAAAATATTTTTGAATTTTTGAAAACTTTTTGAAAAATAAAATGAAAATATTTTGGATTTTTAAAATTTGAAAAGTCAAAACAAAGTCAAAATAATGAAATGAAGAACTGAGATCGATCGAAACAAGGGTTCGATCGATCAGACAGAGAGCAAAAATATGCAGGTTTTTGGCTCAGAAAATTGGCTAAGTGTTGGAATTTGAAGATCGATCGAACTTGGAAGTTGGATCAATCGAAGAACTTTCAGATTGATCTTGGAATGTTTCAATCGATGAGACAGAGAGGTGAAATATGCAGGTTTATCCAGGCTCAAAATTTTTCTAAGTGTTGAATCATGAGATCGATCGAACTTGGAAGTTGGATCGATTGAACATCTCTTGATCGGTCTAAGAGTTAGTTTGAACGATGGGACAGAGAGGTGACTTGGATGCAGGTTTCTGCAAGTCAAAAAATTTTCTAAGTGTTGGATGTAGGGTGAAGTTCGATCGATCGAACTCAGGTTTGAGATCGATCGAACTATGCAGAATGCTCAATAATGACATGAAAGCTCATGCAATCCTCACCAAAGTTCCTTTCAATGCATATGAGAACCAAAAACAAGTATCTAGACTTCGCAAGAAATGAAATGAAAGATAGAAATGAGGGAGGAATAGGGTTTTGACACCCTACGAATGCTTTCGCTAGTCTTTAACTTTTCTAGCAAGACATTGGGCTCTTTTAGCCTGGATTAAAGATCTTACAATGCATCCCCTTTTTATTGGGGTGATAGATGCTTTGAACTCCACCCAACAAATGGTTCTTCGAAGAACTTGTTGGATTAAGCTCAAAAGAAACTTTTGATCCTTTATCTATGCAATTACAACCTTTAGGTTTCCATGCCCTTTCAAAGCAAGAATTTAAAACAAGACTTTTAGAATACAAGGTTGAAGATGATCCTTTGGAAGTTTTGGTCTTACACAAAAGCTCATTTTCTTGACATTGAAGATCATGACATTTATCTACAACATTAACCTCTCCTTCATATTTGTCAAATGAATTGGGTGTGGGATTAAAGATATTCAACTTCACCTTCATGTGGCCAAATGAGATCTTCATTATCCCCGTCCTACAATTGATGCTGGCTTTAGCGGTTGCCAAGAAAGGACGGCTAAGGATAACAGGAATTTAGCTCTTAGGATTGGGGACCGGTTCCGTGTCAATGACAACGAAATCAATGGGAAAGTAGAATTTGTCAATCTTAATCAATACATCCTCAATTATACCCCTAGGCTTCTTAATGGATCGATCGGCAAGTTACAAAACTATCGATGTCGGTTTCAATTCACCTAGGCCCAATTTGACATAAACCGAGTATGGAAGAAGGTTAACACTTGCTCCTAAGTCAAAAAGCGCTCGATTAATGATATGATCGCCAATAATGCATGATGTAGTGGGTGAACCGGGGTCCTTAAACTTTGGAAAAGTGTTATGTTGCAAAATTGAGCTTACTTGCTCGGTCAAAACCACTTTTCTTGGTGCTTGGCTCTTGTTCTTCCACTTTTGGGTGCACAAGTCTTTCAAGAATTTGGCATAAGCCGGAATTTGCTTGATTGCATCTAATAGTGGAAGATTAACTTTCACTTGCCTAAACATTTCCATGATTTCATTGGTTTTTGCCTTTTGCTTGTCTTTTGAAATGGATCCTTTTAAGGCATCTGGAAATGGAACTTTTGGTTCAAACACTTTTTCAGAATTTTCTTTTGAACTCTCTTCAACATAAGAAGTTTTTAAATCATTTTGTTCCAAATCATTTTTCAAAACTTCTTTTTCAAACACGTTTTACAAAACTTTCTCATTTACAAGGTTATGTATATGCAATGAAGGAGGAATGGGATGTGAAACGGGACGGGTGACAACTTGAGGTTGCACCGGTTCACTCTTTTCATTGGACATTCCAACTTGATTGTCCACAATCCTACCACTCCGCAAGGTAGTCACCGCATTAACATGTTCAATGGTGTGGCCTTCCGATGAGGAATGGGTTTTCACAACACATTGTTGCTTAGGTGGGGCATTAATAGGCATCTTTCCCTTCTCTCTTGCATTGAGAATGCTTGCTATTTGCCCTACTTGGGTTTCTAGCTTCGCAATAGATTGAGAGTGAGAATGAAGCAATTGTGTGTTAGCCTCTAAAGTGCCCAAAGCATTTAAAACTTTTTCTTCAAAGGCGAAACTTCTAGTATTACCTTGGGAATAAGATTGGTTGGGAAAATTAGAATTAGCAAATTGATTCCCTTATGATTGATAAGGTCTATAACCTTGGGATCCTTGGTTTTGAAGTGGAAGTGGAATGTACTTCCCTTGAAAATCGCCTTGGGAAGGATTTGAGCCCTCTCCCTTGTTTTTCCAAGAGAAATTCGAATGATTTCTCCAACTTGGATTATAGTGAGTACCATAAGGATTGTTCCCTTAGTTCACAAAAACTGCATTGACTTGTTCATTAGGTTCATTTTGCACTTGTCTGTGAGGACAATGAGAAGTAGAATGAAGAACACTAGAACAAGTCATACATGTTTCATTTGATGCATGATGAGAATGGTTAGGGAAGGAAGATACTTGGTTCGCCGAGTTTGGGTTAATTAAAAATTGATCAAACCTTTGAGATAAAGACTTCATTTCGACGGCTATTTCATTTGAATGGTCTACTTGATGTAAGCCAACACTCTTCCTACCTTGTGAATTTCTACCATTCTTGGATGATAGTGTTCTATGCAAAGAATTTTCACTCATGCTCTCATAAAGACGCCACACGTCATCTTCATGCCTATCAATGTATGAGCCACCCATGGAAGCATCAACCATACCCTTATAGTTGTCCGATAAGCTCTCAAAGAAATATTGAACTAATTGCCATTTGGGCATGTCATGATGTGGACACTTCCTAAACAATTCATTGAATCGTTCCCATACCTTATGAGACGTTTCTTTATCCCCATGTGAAAATTCTCGAATTGAGGTTCTCATGGCATTGGTCTTTGAAACCGGATGGTACTTCTTCAAGAACTCTTGTTGCATTTCTACCCAAGAAGTGATTGAAAAAGGCCTAAGATTGTTAAACCAATACTTTGCCTTGTCTTTTAAGGTGAATGGAAAAAGTTTGAGTCTTAAAACCTCTTCCGGCATGTCCGTATATTTTACGGCGGAACATACTTCAAGAAACTCATCCAAATACTTGTAAGGTTCTTCACTTGGAAGTCCATGATAATTAGGAAGCATTTGAATGGTTTGTGGCTTAATTTCATAATGATACACTCTAAATGGAGGTAATTGGTTGCATGTAGGTGCATTATACTCGTTAGGCACATAATGGTCTTTTAAAGCAAGAGGTGGATTAGCTACTTGAGGTGCAACATGAACACCTTGGTTTTGAATTCCTTGATTGATGATGGGAGGTTGTGGAGCATACATTGGCCTTGGCATTCCATATAGAACTTGGCCTTGTTGTTATGGTGGTTGGTGAATGTATGGCCTAGGCATGCCTAATGGTACTTGTATGTTCTCATTGTGCACATTGGGATGAAAGATACCTTGTTAGTCTATGTGACCAAAGTCCTCAACATGATTATCAATATGGTCATCCATTGATAGATTGGTTCTATTTGAACTTCCTCTTCCTCTAGGATTTCTAACGATAGATTCAAGATGCAAATCAAGAAGGACAAGAGTTGGTCTTAATGAACGACGTCCATGCATGCACAATGCAAAACACAACAAACACAAAGAATGACAAACACTATGCCTTCACAACAATGCAATTAGACTTCTTCCACAAACACTTAATTTATACTCCCATGCTTTAACAACAATGATGCAAGAACAATTAAAAATAAGCCTCCACCCGGGCCAACAATTTAACTAAGGGATTGAGTAAAGAAAGTCTCACAAAGGTCCTTTAGCACTTCAACTCCAAATTTAAAGCTTAGCTTAGCAAATTTTAAGAATTTTTAGCTTTTTTCTTCTTTGCTTAGCTTGAATGCTCCTTTGCTTGCTTCTTCTCCAACAATGCACCTAGTTAAGTAAGAACAATACAATAAGTAACCAAAAAGAAAAATAAAAATAAAGTAAAGACACGATCAAAAGAGTACTAATCCTAATCAATTCCACAAATCCAACGTTGCCAAATCAAATCAATCAATCCCCGGCAACGGCGCCAAAGTTTTGACGACGGTTGTTCCTTATACGCTAAAATAATGTAGTGAATGTGCGGTTCAAGAAAAGCTTTTTTTGTCAAGTTTAAATTTATAAAAACCACTACCAACACTACTACTAAAGTAGCAAGAGTGAGTAGGGATCGTCCCAAGGGATTGTGAGGATC
Organism: Cornus florida; assembly: GCF_030987335.1. NCBI lineage: Eukaryota > Viridiplantae > Streptophyta > Magnoliopsida > Cornales > Cornaceae > Cornus > Cornus florida. The sequence goes on from NW_026775577.1 coordinate 74,339,885, forward strand.
GAACAAGGTCGTGGAATCACTATTAGGGCTAGTAGGTCGAGTGATCAAATAATTGGTTGGTTGGTTGATTAGAGAGCAACTAAATTAAACTAAGTGATAACAAAAGAATGCAATTAAGAGTAAGTAAGAGAGAGATAGATCTTAGGGTTTAGAGATCACTACCAAGCAATGCATTTCTATACCATTGACAAGTGACTAATTAGGGCAAGTGGTGTGCTGCAATATTGGTGTGTGTGTGTGTTTGGTTGATTCAACAAGCAAGGATAACTAGTTAAGCATGTATTGTCTAAACATCATGTGAAAGGCATAATATATCTAAACAATGAAGCATATATTGTCTAAACAACATGTGAATGGTACAATAGATCAAAACAAGTCATTAATCCTTTCATTAAGCTCATAATCCAAATACAGCACAAGGATAGAGACATATACAACTTGCATTCAAAAGCTTGGATCATCAAACAACAAGCACGGATTGTTCTCCCATTTAACACTACACTACAACTACACTACATCTACACTCCTAGCATGAAAGTAAACTAGGGGAGAGGCACAATCCATTAAGGACTAAGTATGAACCATCAAGAAAATCACTAGAGCATTCCTTTAAGCACTATGTTTTGACAATCTCCAAATCTATAGCATCAATACATATAGACATACATCAATAACACAAAATCTAGAGACAAACACATGAACATCTATCCTAGCATACATAGACATATGGATAGAATGAAATGATCAATTGGAAGCATTAAACCACATGGTGATGTAATTAATTGAAAGGAATATGATTTCAACCATGCTTTTTGGGGCTTATGTATTATTGAGGGATTAGTGTTGTAATTGATGGTGGAGTTAGTCCAGCCACTCATGGTGATGTTGCTCCAACCCTCAAGGGCTAACTCCATGGTTGAAATCTGCTCCTTGTTGATGAAGAACTCCAATGGTGTCTCTTAGCCCCAAGAGGATGTCTAGCCACTCATGGTGATGTTGCTCCAACCCTCAAGGGCTAATTCCATGGTTGAAATCTGCTCCTTGTTGATGAAGAACTCCAATGGTGTCTCTTAGCCCCAAGAGGATGTCTAGCCACTCATGGTGATGTTGCTCCAACCCTCAAGGGCTAATTCCATGGTTGAAATCTGCTCCTTGTCGATGAAGAACTCCAATGGTGTCTCTAGCCTCCTCCTCCTCTAAGCTTGCTCTCCAAGAGAATAAACCCTAGAATTATATCTTTTTTCCAAAAAGTGCATCATATTCCTTTTATAGGTAGGTCAAGTGAGGGATTAGTGTTCATGAAATGATCAATTGAAATGATCAATTGGAAGCATTATATCTTGGGGCTTATGTATTATTGAGGGATTAGTGTTGTAATTGATGGTGGAGTTAGTCCAGCCACTCATGGTGATGTTGCTCCAACCCTCAAGGGCTAACTCCATGGTTGAAATCTGCTCCTTGTTGATGAAGAACTCCAATGGTGTCTCTTAGCCCCAAGAGGATGTCTAGCCACTCATGGTGATGTTGCTCCAACCCTCAAGGGCTAATTCCATGGTTGAAATCTGCTCCTTGTCAATGAAGAACTCCAATGGTGTCTCTAGCCTCCTCCTCCTCTAAGCTTGCTCTCCAAGAGAATAAACCCTAGAATTATATCTTTTTTCCTAAAAGTGCATCATATTACTTTTATAGGTAGGTCAAGTGACACACAAAATGAGCTAGGGTCATGCAAAAAATATTCTTTAATGATTGGATAGAGGACGGATTACACAAGCTGAAAATTTAACTTCTTCGCACTGGAAGAAGTTCGATCGATCGAACCTTGGACTTGGGTCGATCGAACTTGCTAAGATCCATCTAACTTAGACTGGATCGATCCAACTGGTTAAGCTTTTTGGGAAAAGACAAATCTGAGATATTTTTGGGAAAAGGAAAAAAGTGGTTAGTGGGTGGTACAGCTGTGGATAGGATCAATCATTTGAATATGGACAAAAGTGTTCGATCGATCGAAGGGTGGTGTTGGATCGATCAAACTTTTGGACTTTATGCTTCTGGGCCAAGGCTTGGATCTATCTTGAAGTGTTGAGATTGATCATTGTTCGATCGATCGAACCTTGAAGTTGGATCGATCGAACTTTGCTACTTCCCACCTTTGGCTTCATTTGCTTTCTTCTTTCTCCACTTTACTCATTTCTTTGTTTAATCCCAGAATTGTTTCAATTAAGCTCTTATTCGGGATAAGTGCCTGAAAATAGAAATAATACGAAATCAATTTAAAATGGTAAAGTAAGAAAGATAAATGTATTAGAATGCCTAAACTTAAGGGGTTTAAATACGCACTTTTCAGCGCTCATCAAAATTGGTTGCTCTTCCTGTATTAAAACACATCAAAGACCTTGCAAAGAAGCATCCGTGTAAACAAGATACTCTATCCCACTCTGTGGAGTAGACAGAATCGACGCAGAAGTCAACTTAGTCTTTAACTAATTAAAAGCTTTCTGACAGTGCTCATCCCACATGAACCGTACACCCTTTTTAGCCAGATGAGTGAGTGGTTCCGCAATCTTTGAGAACCCCTGGATGAACCTACGATAATATCCTGCCAATCCGAGAAAACTCCGAATCTCAGTAGGTGAAGTAGGTTGTCCCCACTTTACCACTGCTGAAATCTTGGTTGGATCTACCATTATTCCCCTTTCTGACACTACGTAACCCAAAAACTTCACTTTCCGCTACCGAAATTCACACTTCTCGAACTTGGCATATAACTGGTGTTCACGAAATGTCTACAACACTGTGCGAAGATGTCTAGCATGATCATCCTCTGACTTGGAATAAATCAAAATGTCATCAATAAAGACAATGACAAACTGATCTGAATAAGCCCTGAAGACTCGGTTCATTAAGTCCATGAAGACTGCTGGTGCGTTAGTCAGTCTAAAAGGCATGACCTGAAACTCATAAGAACTATATCTAGTGAGAAATGTTGTCCTCAGAACATCTTGTTCCCTAACCCGAAGTTGATGATATCCAGAACGCAAATCAATCTTAGAGAAATATATAGCTCCCTTCAACTGAGCAAAAAGATCATCAATCTTCGGGAAAGGGTACTTATTGCAAATAGTAACCTTGTTTAACTCCCTGTAATCTATACACAGGCGAAGTGAACCATCCTTCTTCTTTATAAATAGAACTAGTGCTCCCCAGGGTGAAGTACTCCTATGAATAAAACCTTGGCTGAGTAATTACTGAATCTGATCCCTCAGCTCTCGCATCTCTACTGATGCCATCCTGTATGGTGCCCTAGTAATAGGCATAGTGCCTAGAGCTAAGTCAATCATAAAGTCTATCTCACGACTAGGTGGCAACCCTGGAATATCCTTAAATACATCCGGAAATTCCTGTACATTTGGTATGCTATCCAATGCTACAGAAATCTCCTCCTTCGTTTTCTCCTCCATATGGAACAAATATATGCTAGTAACCCCGTTATAACGTGGTATAGTGATGACGTACATGTTCTGACCAGGTATGGTGAACACAATAGACCTATCATAACAATTAACTTGGGCATGGTAGTGCGATAACCAATCCATCCCAAGTATCACATCATAAGTGTGCATGTCCAGGACCAATAGATTGGCTAGAAATCTGAGTCTACCAATATCTAGTGTCACAGGCCCATCATTCTCATGTAAAATGGCAATATTGCCTAATGGTGTAGAAATACCCTGCGGTATATCGCATAGTCGCATCCTCATCCCAGATAATGCAACTGCTACGGTACCTGTCCCTGAGGCTATGGCGGGGTTGGTAACGCCGGATATGTCTGTCCCTGAATCCGTGGAATCTATGGAGCGGGTAAAGGTACTGGTGCCCTTTGTCCCTGCTGCACATGCTATCCCTGTCCCTGCCCTTGTCCCGCTTTAGGACACTGCCTGGAAGTGTGTCCAAGCTCTCCATAAGTATAACAACTACCTTGGAAAGTGCCAAATTGTCATCTCTACAATCCATCTTACGAAATTGAGTCCCACAAGTTTCTTGTATAAACTCATTGGTAATCGTCTCATCTCAACACAACACCCCTATAAGCAAAGATTTAGTTGCTTGTCCAAATTATCTCTCCACTGAGATACCCCTTTATTATTGCAATAATCACATTCCAAAATAGTTTAATAAAACCATTTGTGTAATTATCACTAAAATGTTCTTATAAAACACAATAGAGATACCAAAACCACTAGTTCACTTTATTAAAAACTTCTTTAAACCATAAACTGTCAAAAGAATAATCGTAAAATATTCTTTAACATACTACTAGCGTACGTGATTAAATTCGCGCTACACTTTTACTAATATCTCCACTACTACTAGTAATGAAAATCATATTACTCTTAAAAGAGTATTCATTCTTGAACTCCGGTACCCTCATCTTGGATGCTCCGATATCTCCTCTATCTTGATCTTCTTCGGGGTCTTCCTCTCCACTTAGCTCAGCTTCGAGCACCAACAAAGTTGTGTTAGGTCCATAGTATGGTTGCCAATCTCGCATGCCAGAAACCTTCCATGACTTATACTCCAAAGCAATACCTATTGGAACTAATTCCTTGGTCTCCAATTCCGCCTTCTTGGTCGGCCTTCACAGGGGAATCATTGGAGTAACCTTGTTCTTCTTTAGGTCCTTCTTTGCTTTCATCGCGGACCACATCCTTTTCCTAGTGCCAAACATTCTGGAATTATAGAATAAGATTGACTTCAGTACGTTCTAAGCGAACCATAAAGGAATACAATGAATTCTAAACTTAAGCTCTAATCAAGAGAAAATGCTACATGGAAGTCTTAATACGAAATACCTAGAGACATTTGAACCTGGAGTGCTCTGATACCAACTGCTATACCCTTCGATTCCGAGACATGGGTTAATTAGGCCCAAGCCCAAACCTGAGGGAATACCAAACAATTAATATATAAACAAGTAGGAAAACAAAAAAAAAAAAAAAAAAGATTTAAGAAATAAAATAAAGATGAAGGAATTAATTAATATAAAATCCTCAAACCTTAAAGATTAAAATAATCCAACTCTCTAAAACCTCTAAGAGTACAACTCAGGAATCCATCTAGTGGACCCCTAAACAAATTCCCACCTAAAAATAAACAACTAAAGATAAAATCCAAATCTAAAACAAGGAATGAAATCCTATGTCGTCGGTAGAGTGAATGACCATCTCTATTCAGCCCGAACAAGCCCTAAGACTAGAACCGTTCAATACCTGAAAAAATGAAAGTGGGTCAGGCCCACGAACAAGTTCTATTCTAACTATAATCCAAATAGAGACCCAATACGTAGATACATCTTAGATATCTCAACAATATGTATCTAGTCCATACATAAATATATATCCACACTAAGGGACTCTCACTGGACTACAAAGGGGTCTCAACTTGAATAAAAGGCAATATGCAAAACGCACCAGTGGTGGACATGAGTACTTAGACCTAACAGGGTACACCTCAATTGTCATAGCCAGCTACGCATCCATTGTATATACGCTCAATAACTAACGGTCCTGAGACTCAAGCTCATATTGTGGTACCATAGTCATATATTTAAAGTTCGTCCAAAACCAAAGTATGTCATTCAATTGTTCATTAATCTGACATAAGATTTATAATCCAATTAGTTACTCAACTTATTCAGTTGATCTGACTTAACCACAAATAACAATTAACCCAGGTAGTCACTCAACTTACTCAGTTGATCTGACTTAAATATAAGTAGGATTGAATTTTTACAATCCATTCCCTTATTCCAAGAAGGTAGGCCTTAGCGTTTTAAGCTAAACCATCCCTAGTATGCCACCATCCCATACTGGTGCATACAATCCATCACATCCATGTAATTTACAGAACATAATTTAATAGTTTAGAAATTAAAATCTAAAACATTAATCCATGTAATTGACAGAACAAAGTATAATAGTTCAGCAATTAGAATCCAATACCTTAATCCATGTAATTTACAGAGCATAATATAATAGTTTAGAAATTAAAATCCAAAACATTAATCCATGTAATTGATAGAACAAAGTATAATAGTTCATCAATTATAATCCAATACATTAATCCATGTAATTGTATAATAGAGTTTAATAGTTCGGCAATTAGAATCCAATACATTAATCTATGTAATTGCAGAACAGAGTTTAATATTTCAACAATTAGAGTCTAGAGTAAGCATAGATCAAGTCTGATAAATAAATGACCCTATTGTGTATTCAAAACAAGATTTATAATCATGCTACAGTCCGTTAAATTGTTAAAAAAAAATTAAACAATTTAATCCTTTCTATCCGTTAACAGCATGCAAAATTGTTTAAACTTCCCTACTATTAAATCCATTAGCATAAAGATATTAATTATGCAATATGGGTTCTAATACAACATAATATAATGTTTAGAGTCCTTACTAATCACCCAAAGCAGTCCAGAAACTTCAAAAATACCAAAACAGTCCCTTAAACCACGTCCAGCACAAAGTTTGGCATGAGAGCATGCTCTCACAATTTGAGGGCCTGCTCTTAACCATTAGGAGCCGGCTCCCACACCTCGGGAGCCGGCTCCCTCAATCCATGAAGCAGGCTCTCTCGCTCACAGAGAGCCGTTACCCATTCTGGTTCGTCTTCTTCGCCTCTGGCGACTTTATCGAACCTGCTGTGATGTCTAATACAGTTCCTAGGGTTCAATTCATGTCCCAAAATTCTTCATAAAGCATCTTAACTCCAGTTTGCATCATTAATAGAAGCGTAGAATACATATGAGAAAACCATTTATGCGAAGAACAGATTGAACTTACAATACACTTTCAAACATATACAGTTTAAAATTTTGATTTAATAAGCATACAAGACTTATTAACATTCGATTAAAATCCTGGAGATCATCTAGGCATGCACAGAACACAGGTTAAGGGGAAAGAGAAAGAATAAAACTTGCCTGTGAGATTTTGAATCAAAACCTCGTCATCGTCGTCCTAAGTTTTTCGACGACTTCCGTTCACTGTCAACCTCCTACTGCAAAACCTTCCTTCCTCCCAAGTCTGTCCTTTAATCCATAGCCGAAAGCCCAACCGTAATATCTCTGTTTTACTCACAATTCTCTCTGTTTCTCTCTATATCTCTGTACGTGAATAGGGTTCTACAACCCCTTTGTAGACTTATAACAGTATATTTATAGGAAAATATAAAACTTAAGTGCACTTATAATTAGAGACGGAAACCCTAATTAAATCCTAGTCAGCCACAATGTGATTTTATAAAAGAATAAAACCCTAATCTATACATTACGTTAAATTCATGTTTTAAATCCACCTAATCATATATGTAAATAAATGTAAATAAATTAAATAATCAATTAAATAAAACAATTTACCCATTAATTCAAGTAAATAACCAATTAACCAAATAATGCAATTAAATACACAATTAAACAATTAAATCAAATAAATACTAAAACAATTAAGCAAATAAGCAAATAATCAAACAAAAATGCAATAAAACAATAATTAAAATGCCGAGACTATCCTTTTAAAATTAGAGGTATTACACAAACATCCTTTGAAAACTTTTCCCAAAATAATTTTCTCAATTCAAAAATCAATTTCTCATTTCTGACCCAATGCCAATGCATGAATGTTACATGCAATTCAATGTCATGCCAATATAAATTTTCTTACATCAAAACTATAACCATACTTGCATGCTTTGGAACTAAATTAAAACAACAATTATTATGCTCTCAATTTCTCAACCATGACATTTTAGGCATGTAAAACATGTAGTAATATCAATCAAGCATATATCTTCATAATAATTCAAATAAAAATGTAATTTAGCACATTTGTCACATTGAATAGACTATCATGTTTCACAAATATAGAAACCCTAATAGCCATGAACAAACTCCACAATTACACATGTTATAAACACAATACAAGGGAATTAATTCACAAAAATCAAAGAATATGGGCTTTAGAAACCCCTACCTCAAAATCAAAACAAAAGCCCCAATTTTCCCCCCAAATTCAAAAATCCAAAGTGGCCCAAATGAAAATCAGCTCCGATAAACTTGAAACTCTTGTTGAGGTCGTTAACTTTGTCTTTAAAGGCAAAGATCAATTCATAAAGGAAGGATGTGAAATTGGAGGTTAAAGGTGTGGCAAAATGGTGAAACAAAAGAAGAAGGAAGAAGAGATAGAGTAGGCTGTGGGAGAGAGAAAGGGAATGCTGAGAAATAAGGCTCCAAACACATATTTGTCATTTACCACCAATTTAGTCAAAGGTGGGGCCCACCTTCTACCCCAAAATGACACTTTTGCCCTTCCCAAGCACTTAAAATACAACATGCCCCAATGGGATAATAAATCACATAAACATTTACATATGCACTACATAAAAAATTTAAGGAATGCAAATAAACTCGAAAATATTTTTCGATCACGAAAAATCCGGGCGTGGGATCCACATGAAACCTCCCAGCCTGAAAATCCGAAAAACTATAAAATGAGTAGAAATGCATTTCTAAGAGTCCTGAACTCAAAGAAGTGCCCTAAATCACACTCAGAACCTTCGTGGTATGCTAATAGGTATGTGGCACCCAAAATAAGGTGAGAAAAAGAATAATCCGAAAAGTTCAAAAAAATGCTGAAAGAATGGAAAATTACGAAACGTCACAGTCTCTCTAACTTACAAGGATTTTGTTCCCGAAATCAAGTCACCTCACATGCGAAGGACAACATAATACTTTAAGCGGAGTACGTCTCCAAGTACCCCTCACATCACGCTATACAATAGACTCCCAATCTAAAGAATCCCACGTCTTAATGTCATTCGTAACCTCGTGCTTGTAGCCTAACATTCCTTCAATGAACTATAACTATTAGCCACATGCTACCTTATCCCCAAAATAGGTAACTAGATGCAAGGCCACCCACACACTAGACACAAGCTCTCTATTGTCACTTATCACCATCAATGAAATCACTCATGCCTTCAATGGAACCACTAAGCACACAAGGCACAAATCCTCATCATAACTCCGTGACTCCATCCAGACCTAATCAATCAAAACCATTAGGATTATAATTCCCTGAACATAGCCACCAGTCAATAATATATCCTCAAATGATGATCCTCGTTGATGAGTGCCGAAATATAAACATTTCGGCCTTTATTCTTACGATTGTTAGCACTTTAGTCCGATCTTTATTCATTGTATAGTACTTATTTGCTTTATTGTCGTTTTCAGGTTGTTATATCAAAAAATGGTTCATTCCAATACATTAAATTATTTTTGAAGTCAACCAAACTGTAGCGAAGAAGGAAAACACCAAAAGTCAAAGCAGGGTGTACGATCGATCGTGGAATACACTATCAATCCTATGATTAATCTCACGATCGATCGTGCGTCGGGCAAAATCATTTTAAAGTTCATTTTTCGGGCTTCAATTGCTAGGAGCTATGGTGCGCAAGATTTTAGACTTGAATGTACGGGGTCTGACTCAGTTTAACTTCCAAGATTCACCTATAAATACAAGATTAAGCTTAATTTGCATGGAGGTTGGAATTTGGGGATTTCTAGATCTACAATTTGGGGATTTTCTCTCTACACTCTCTCTCTAGGGTTCTCAAGGAATAAGAAGAAGAAGATAAACCCAAGCTTGGAAATGGATTGTGAGACCACAAAGATGCCATCTACCTTCTCCATGAGTGGCTAGTTCTTCACTTAGGGCTTGGATGAGCCCTATGTTTATGTAGTTAAACCTCTAGCTTTTCAATTTTAGGGATTATGAATTATAATTATTTTGCTTGGTCTTGTGAATTCAAACTTGGTTGTACCAAGGTTTATATTGATAATTCTTTCAATTGATTCTTTATTTGATTAAATGTTGTCTAATTGAGGGTTGATATCTACATTGATTACTTTTTGTAATTCTGCTTAGTGATGGATATGCATGGTCTTTATTAGATACAATTGCTTTTAATTTGATGGATTATGTTTAGTCTTGATGGGTTGTTTTATACTTTAGAGTAATTGTAATTAGGTAGATAATTTATGAAGATCATGTCTTCTTTTTCCTTTTTTTTTTTTTTTTTTTTTTTTTTGACATTCATTTTTATTTTATTATTTAATTTGTTTTATTCTTTTTCACGTTGCCTTAGGGTTTTGTTAGCCCCGAGGTAGGTTTCAGTGTCCGGAACCAATTTCAGGCACCACTTGCATTGCATTTTTTTATTTTTTACTATTCATACGTGATTTGATTTCATAGAAAAGCATGCTTATTTATTTTTATTTTCTGGGGGTATGGATGCATAGTTTCTTCGGAAACATTTTCTTTTTTTGAGGTTATTTGCGTAATTAAGTTTTTGAGATATTTTGTTATAAGGATTATTTTGCAATTTTGAGAAAGTGTGACACTTTCATCGGACCAATTGTTGACTTTAGATTTGAACACTTGTTAGCTTAGGATGATGACAAGTGTAAGGCTTAGATTTAGCCTTGTGAGGAGGCCTAGGATGGTGACAAGTGGAGGTGGATGTGTGTGTGTGTGAGAGAGGTAGTGTTAGTATAGTATATGTGACTACCAATGCCTTAGGTTAGTGGAAAAGTTAGAGAAATTTGTTGTCTTCTTCATTTTTCACACCTAAGCCACCATTGTTGACATAGAACCCTAGCCTCCATTGCTCACTTTCAAGCCTCTTCCCTTTGGCTTTTGGTCTTCTACCATGAAGACAAAAGCTTCCTCACATCCATCTCTACCACACCTTTGCTTGGTTTCCCATTTTACATCCATTTCTTGAGGTTTCTAGAGATATAATTCTCTAGTGAGGTAGGGGTTGCCTTATGTTTATATTCTTTGTGTATCTTGTGTTCTTTGAGGTTGATATACATTGTATGCATGTTATATGAAGTTCTAGGGTTGTATTTAGATGAATGTTGTTATATCTAACCTAGGGTTTCATTTTGTGCAAGACTTGTATATGATTAATCTCTTGTGTAGTTATTGTTTCATTTAGTAGGGAATTGAATTCTAGAATTATTTTGTTGTCGTAACTATAATATTCTAGAATTATTCTTGTCATTGATTATGTGTGAAATTAAACTATGTTATTGTCTAAAATTAAGGATTTAAGCTTACTTTGATAGAATGAATGAATTTCCTATGTTGACAACCTTGTAGTAGTGTAGTTGTATTTACATTGTAAACTTGACATTATAAATGCCATTGTAGTTTAGAAGACTTAGAGTATGAATTGTGTAATTGCATGTCTAAGGTTTACGATACTAGTATGATTAAATCCTTTATGTGAATGACATAATATTAGTAAAATTGTGTACAAGTTAAGAACATGATTGAATGATTATTGAGTAGTCTACATTGTTTTAGTCTTGTGAACTTGTTGATATATTCTCCATATGTGTGATTCGTGGTTTGTGTGTGCCACTTTGGCCTTATGTGTATAGTGGTCATCATTTTGTTCATAAGGTTACAAGTTATGTGTGTACGACATGCATGACATGATTGAAGGATAGGAGCTATCCAAACTTGAGAAGTGGACATCGAGTCCAAGGGCTAAAAATCCCTAATCACACTTGGCCAATGGGTTGCAGAAGTGCACCAGTCATTTTAATCGGATGTGATTTCTTGCATATCATCACATTACATCATGGAGTCGCATGCGTGAGTTACATCATAGTGGAGTCTATGTGTAAGTTGAGTTGTAGTTCTTGGAGTGGTGTAAACCTTGTTATCCTTCTAACTTTATGGTAGTTATTCTTCCAAGTATAACCCTATTGTTTGATTTCACATTTTATTTCAAGTTGGCAATACTAGATAGTTGTAACTTGTTGTTGGCATTGGAGGTTCCAATATTGCTTAAGTTCTTTGTTCATTGTGGATTGTGTTTAAAATGTTTCAAAGGTAGCTCTAGGATGATCCCTTAGCTTCACTTTGAACTTAGACATTAGGGAGCATGATTCACGTGTATTCATTTATATTACACTTTCAAGACCTTTAAAACTTTAGGATATACGCATACGCTTCATCCTACTGAGTAAATCGTTTACTCACCCTAGTTGATATTTGTTAGCCATATTAACAAGAAAGCTCCACTTGACAAGAAGTAGAACAAGGAATGACCCAAGTTCGGCAAACTCAAATTTCCATAACGCCCACCATAAAAGAGAGGGCTGTAATATAAGGGGCCATAAACGCCCACGTCCAAAAACCACTAGTAACGGCTCCATGTAAATCTCTATACATGCTTATAAGTAAAGCATGAATAAGAAGAGAAAGACATCGAATTCCAATCAGACTATTCTTACTATCAAAATTGCCCATTATTTTCTATTCTCTTGACTATAATCTTTTGGATATTTTTTCGTAAGTGTTTGGGTGTGAAAAATCACACTTACACTTTGGCACCATCTGTGGGAATCGTTTACCAAAAAGCCTTTTTCACTATCACTTTCATGCGACATCGCTCCGAGATGGCGACAAGATCAGATGTTGCACGAGCACAACGACAGGAAATCATTCAGAAGATGCGCGTTGAGATGCAAACACAGTTTGACATCCTTGGGCAAGCCAATGAAGCTAGTACCAAGTAAATCAACCCACTGAAACAAGCTAAAGAAGCCAACATAGCGCAAATTAATACTCAGCGCCAGGAAAATGAAGGACTTCGAGTCAATGCTCAGCAGAATGATCCACTGATCGCCCCACAACCCGAACGCTAGAATGAGTCAGCAGATCTACCCCTGGTGCCCGGACTCAATAACCCTCCTCCACAACAGAGGGTTCCACAGCAGCAGCTCAATGTCCAAAACGACACTTTGGATCGAAATGATGCCGAAGAAACATCGAGCCAATCCCATATCTCGGGAAACTCCACAATTGAAGAACCTCAAACCACCAAGGTGCCAACCTCAGAAGATCATGCTGAGTTAGGAAGAAAAGATGCATGGGTCCTAGTTGGTAATCAGCAATCACCAGGGAATGATTTCATCGCCAAATTCCGAAGGGAAATAGATAAACGTATCAAAGGTCTTAAAGCCTAAACACCCAAAAAAATGGCGAGAGAGTTCACCGCCTTAATAGTCAAAACTCCATTTACTAACAAAATAGAACAGGTTGCGAGGCCTAAAAAGTTCATGATGCCAAAGTTCATCAAGTTCAACGGAACCGGAGACCCTCTCTAGCACCTTGATCACTATACTCAGGAGATGACCCTAGAGGCGCGAAATGATCCGTTCTTGTGCAAAATATTTCTGTCTAGTCTGACGGGAGTAGCCCTGGAATGGTTCAAAAACCAGCCATGCAAATCAATCTCAAACTTCGAGACATTGTGTATTGCATTCTTAGCCCAGTACTGCGAAAATAAGAAATTAAAAAAGACCATCGCCAGTCTTTTCACAATTCGGCAAATGATAGGGGAAGGCCTACAAACCTTTCTCACTCGATTCAACATGGAATCCTCAGGCATCCTGGATTGCAACTAGGATACTACCATAGAAGCATTCAAGATAGCCATGGTACAAGGTAAACATTTTCATTCTTCCCTGGTGCAAAAGAATCCGGCTAACATGTCAGAGTTGAATTCAAGAGCGCAAAACTACATCATTCTAGAAAATAATGAAATGACAAGGCAGCAAAGAGCAACTCTAGTCACGGTAGAAAGTCGACCGAAGGAACGCCCGAGCACCTCAATAGCTCAACGGGAACCCCCGAGCATTGAAGGAAGAGCTCCAGAGAAAAAGTCTCGAACAGTTGAGAAGGAAACACCTCTCAAAGTGACACTGGCAAGATTATATCAGGAGACAAAGGGCAGGAACATTTTCCAAATCCCTCCACCAATCAGACAGCCAATGGAACAGAGGGACTAAAGTAAGCACTATGCATTCAATAGTGATTTTGGACACCTAACCAATGATTGCAGGAGTCTGAGAAAACAGGTAGAGGCATTAATAACCAAAGGCGAATTAGCGGATTATCTAGCCAACTCGGGCCAGCAGAGACAGTCCGAGTGAATAGTCCAGCCCCGAAGACTGCAGTAGATAATCAACCTGTTCGGGTTATCAATATGATCCATGGCCACCTGGAAGAGGACGAACAACCAGAAAATTCCTACAGGGATTCAACTCAAGCAAACACATAAACTGTGAAGGGTAGGAGAGATCAACGTGGTCAAATATAGGCTGAGCTCTGTACAGAATTCCTTTTATGAAGGAGACCTCAAAAGAGTACATCATCCACTAGTGATCAGCCTACTAGCAACAAATTGCTTAGTCAGGCGTGTGCTCGTTGATCCTGGTAGCAGTCCCAACATCATAACGAAATGGACATTTGACCAACTAAAGCTAGCCCTGGATCAGGTCCGCCCCACCAGCAACCTGTGATACCCCTCGGATCCGAGACACGGGTTGATCAGGCCCAAGCCCAAACCCGAGGGAATATCAAACAATTAATACTTTAAAACGAACACAGAATACAAGTTGATTAAAAGAAATAATATAATGAGCTAAAAGAAATCTAAAATATAAAATCCTTTAGAAATTAAATTCTTAAAATCCCAAATAATAAAGATTTAATAATCCAACTCCAAAACCTCCAAGGGTACAACTCGGGAATCTACCTCTAGTGGACCCCTAATAGTAATCGAAACAGTAATAAAAATAACTGATAAGACATCCAGAAGTAAGCTACGAAGAGAAGTCTTACATCGTCGGTAGAGTGAATAGAAACCTCTGCTTAGCACGAACACGTCTAAGTCTAGAACTGTCGTGTACCTGAAAAATAGGAGTGGGTCAGGCCCACGCGCAAGTTCTATACCACTATAATCCAAACAGAGGCCCGATACGCATGTACATCCTAACCAATCCAATAATAACTAAATAGTCCGTAGATATATATACATACATATATATATATATATATATATATATATATATAATCACACTAAATGACTCTCACTAGACTGGCTTACAGGCCGGTCTCAACCTGAATAGAGGTAACATGCTAAAACGAACACGAAGTGGGCATGTGTACCTGACCTAAATAGGGTACACCTCCAACCATCGTAGACAGCTATGCATCCCAATGCATATATGCTCCCTAGCCAACGACTCTGAGACTCAGGCTCATGTCGTGGCACCATAAAAATATATTTAAAATCCGTTCCAATCCAAAAGTGTCACTTAACCATTTAGTGGTCTGACATAATATACAGGCAGGACTTAACTTTTGTAGTTAATCCATCCTTTAATCCAGAGTAGGTAAGACTTAGCATTTTTGAGCTAATCCCCCTAGTATGTCACCGTCCCATACCGGTGCATACAATCCATCCATCCAGTATTGACAATATAAATTACAGTAAATATCAACATATCCAATATAAGCATTTCAAGATTGTATAAATAACATGCTTGTTCAATACATCTAGTATATAATTCTCTACAATTTAAAACGCAGAGAAATAAATATAGTCATTCTGTAACTCATAATAAGCATAATTGTAACAATAACAGTATATACATGCTTACTTGTAATTACTCCACAACATTCCATAAGTTGATATAAATAGTTCTTGGTAAATATCAACTAGTTTCTTATTAAGTATTAACTGAATTTATATTAGTTAACAGGCTTAATCTCATACCATTGTTATATAACTTTCAAGTCAAACTCCTATTTCAATTGCTAATTTAAAATTAATCAACTTGAATCGTCTGCAAAATTTCAACCATGTAAACTTCCTTAAAAATATCTTACTGTCACTTATAAATATTTAATCATTCTGTAATCTAATATGCTTAATTTAAATTATAGAAATATGATTAAAAAATATTTCAATTCCCAGATAAATTGCAACTCATAGGGCCATGCACTTAAAATCCTCTGCCTCCAAAAATAGTCCACAAGTTCACTTGAAACTATAACGGTTTAAATCTACCGATTTCTTTGTAATTTATTATGTATTATCACACCCTTAGAATTTTTAATAGGACTTAGATACTATTGAAACATCTTTGCATAGCTCCTAATAGCATTTGGAAACACCAAATTCTAAAACCCGTAACCAAAAACATCACTGAAAAGGTGAAAAACTGAAAACTGTTGAAGGAGCCGGCTCCCTAAACATTGAAGCCACCTCCAATTGTGGTGGAGCCGCCTCCGCTGATCCTTGAGCTGGCTCCACTCATGGTGGAGCCTACTCTGCGTTTTGGTGAACCTGTTCCTCCCCTGTTCGTCGTCTCCTTCCACTCCGGTAGTATTCAGCTACTTTATTCCTCCAAACCAACTTCCCTACTGGTTAAAACTAAGTCCCAAGGTGCTCTAAAGTTATTTAAATTCATTACTTGTTAATCAAATTCAGCCAGAACAAGAACAAGCAAAAATAGTTTCAAAACGAGCAGATTACACATACAGTTTTAAAACTAAATAACGTGGAAACTAAATTAAATCAAATTAATTTAAGTCTATTTCATCATGGGATTGAATTAAAGATGTAAAGAACACAAGCCAAAGAGATGGAGTTAGATATAAAACTTGC
Organism: Cornus florida; assembly: GCF_030987335.1. NCBI lineage: Eukaryota > Viridiplantae > Streptophyta > Magnoliopsida > Cornales > Cornaceae > Cornus > Cornus florida. The sequence goes on from NW_026775577.1 coordinate 74,356,489, forward strand.
CTTACACCGACGGTTCTTCCCAAGTTCTCCGGTAAAACTCTCTGTTTGCTCTCTCTCTTTCTGTTTCCTCTATGCCTCCACATAAAACCTACGGTTTTGTTTTGTTTTTATTTAAACCCTAAACCACTGTATAAACCTATTTATAACCTTAAACATTAAACCATAATCCATGTATAATTCGGCCTATAGGCAAACCTAGGTTATACAATGTCGGCTGCCTATGAAAACTATAAACCCCATAAAACTAAAGTCACATTGTAAACTAACTAAATTCAATTAAATTTAATTTAACTTAAAATAATTAATTTATTAAATCACATTAATTCCTTATTAATTCAAATTAACATAATTAAAGAAGTAAATTAAAATAATATAATGACCCGGTCATTTTCATTTCTTTCCCTTTCTTCAAATTTTGCGGATAAATTTTTTTCATTGTCTTTTCCTTTTCGGGTTTGATTTCCCGCCTCTTAGTGTCGTCTCGAGTGCTCAGAAATGGTTTTTAAGACTCTTTCCTTTGGATTGACAACTTCCTTTGAGGACCGAGTCATTTCCACATTTTTTTGTTTTTTGACACTATTCATTTTTTCGTCTTTTCCTTATTTCGTCCTCTTCTCGTTTTTCACTTTTACTTGCATAACCTCATTTTTTGTGTTCGGATTTGATTCCGGTTTTGCATACGTCCATGATAATTAAATTTCATGACATCTACATTTTTATTTTTGTAGAAATGCATATTAAATGCTTACTTTCTTTGTGAAGCCATGAAAACAAAACTTTTTGTAATTATCTATAACTTGAGGGGTTTTTGGGTAATTAAGTAAAGTAATTATTTTTCGTCTTAGGGACCATTTTGCAATTTAATTTGGAAGATATTTTCAAAAAGGACTTGTTTACAATTTTTGAAAAGTGTGACAAGTGTCACACTCTCATTGGTCCACTTGTTGACATTTGTGTGGAAACACTTTGATGCCTTGGATGATGACATGTGGAGGGTAGAGATTCACCCACTTGTTGGCCTAGGATTGGTACACTTGTTGGCATGGATGGTTGACAAATGTAGGTTCAATATTAAGTCTTGGAAGTTTACATAGGATGGTGACAAGTGTAAGCTTGAGATTAAGCCTAGGAATGAACCATAGATTCATGACAAGTGTAGGTTCACCATTTAGTCTTGCATTGTGTGTGTGTGAGAGGTAGTGTAAGAGCACATAGTGAGTGGAGGATTTCTAGCCCTTTCACTCACCATTTTACACTTTATCATTTTCATTTTCACTTGTCTTCAAGAACCATAACCTAGCCACCATTAGAGAAAAGTTTGATTAATAGCTTTCTTCTTCATTTTGGCCTCCTTCCACTCACCTTAGACATAAAACCTTGGAAGACAAAAGTTTCCTCTCACTCCCCTGTTCATTAACCCTAAACTTGTTTTCCATTTTGAGCTTGGTTGCTTGGATTATAGAGATTCAATTCTCTATTGAGGTAGGGGGTGTTATCATTGATCTTCCAAGTGATTTTATTTGTTCCTATAGTGATATCTAAGTTATATGTTTGTCTTGTATTAAAATGAGAAATAAATGATTAATTGTAACTTGTATATAATTCACTTTAGACTTGATAAATAACATGACCATGGCTTGATTCATAACTTATGTTAATTTGAGGTCATTTAGAGTTGTTTTAAAATCTAGAGGGATTAATGAATTAATTTAATTAATTTTTATTTATATGCTCCTATGACTTAAATCAAGTTTAGAAGTGATTTATATAATAACCATAACATGTACTACAACATATATTAAATTTGGGGCATTTGGATAAGAATTGCAAAATTTATTTAATATTTATCTTTTGTGAAAGTTTAATTCACATGGTGATAGCAAGCATGAAATCATGATGTAATGTGATATTTGGATAGGCCTTGGCATGTTCTCTAACATAGATTAAATTGAGGGCATTTGGAATTGTTTAAAAATCTAGAGGGAATTAATTAATTAGTTTGACTAATTTTGTTTTAAGTGTTTTAATCACTTAAATTGTCATTTGATGTTATATATGTGATGACCATGATATGTCCTTTAATATATATTAAATTGAGGTTATTTGGGGTTAACTTGGAATTTAGAGAATTTAACTATTTATGTGTAATTAAATTCTATTTTGTTACTCCATGGATTTAATTACATTTTGGAAGTTATTTTTATATTTAAATCATGGATTTGGATTTGGTGTATGTTCACTTGATTATTTTTGAGCATTGGATAACATAGTTGCTACTTTTATATTCATGAGAATATGTTTTTCCTTATTGAATATATTGTTGCCATGTGTAAGGAATTGCACACTTTGTATTTGACATCTTTCATGCCATAGTAGTTGTAAACTTTGAGCATGTATTGTATAAGTTTCCAAAATTGGATTGTGCTTGGTAAAGAGTTGATGTTGATATATATACGTTGTTGCACAATTTGTTAATTTTGAAAACTTGGGGATGTCGTTGTTTGGCTACGGCTAGGACTTGGTTCTAGTACAGGGGATTGTCCCTCTATATAGTCTAGTGCGCACATAGGGAGGTTACCCATGGGCTAATAACCCTAAAGTAACCACATTGTCAGTTTGATCCGGCGTGATGTCCAAGTATCCACTTTGGTTTGATTTCGCATTTAAATTCCAAGTTGTTAACTTTGTGAAATTCATCTCATTGTGTTATGTTGAAAGTTCTATTGTCACTTGATAGCATGAATTAAATGGTATTGGATTGTAACTTGGTACAAAGATAAACCCATGCATTCCCTACGAGTAAACTTGTTTACTCACCCCTAAGTTAATGGGTGTTTTGCAGGTAAAGAAGCCTTAGTGTGGGATGCACAGTATTCTTAGATATACTAGAGTTCTTGAAGTATTTTTGATGACATAGAATGTGCATATGTTAACATATCTTGTCCTACTTTTGCTTACTTTGATAAAACTTGTACTTATTGTCTAAGTTATGTAATGTGCACTTAAGTGCACCTTTTGACACTCTTAGAATGTGGTTGTAATGAGGCCAAGGGCCAAAGAAACTTATGTGAAATGTATGCTAACTTTGAACTTCATTGTTGCCTATGGAAGATATGTGGATTAATGCATTGAAGGGTTCTATTTTGCATATGACACGCTATGAGGCCATAGGCCATTGCAACACATATATTTTATCACATTACATATGCTTGCATGCTCACTTTGGCAAACAACACCATCCTTGATGAAACAAAGACTCTAAGTAGCATTTTTAGGGAGTTTTACCCTATTCTGTTCCAGGGGCATTTAGGGTATTTCAAAATGCGTTTTTTTTTTTCATTTTTCCTTGCGAGTCACATAGAAAACTCAATTTTGAGGGGGGTTTCTTCTTTGTGTTTTTCCAGAAAATTCCTTCTTGGCCCTCAAAAATCTAATTTTTTTTCTAAAAAATCATTGCTGCCAGGTTTTTGCCGACTTTAGTGCAAATGTACTTGGTACTATTCATCGACTTTTTTTTGAAAAGTGTGACGACCAATCTGAAACTTTCGAGGGTCTTGTGGGTGTATTTTAAGATTGTATTTTCAATTTAGGCAATTTAAAAACCTTCCGAAGCCCCATTTCTTTTCTTTGGGCAGTAGCTTGGAACGATTTTTGACCTCTAGACCTGATTTTCTTGAGGGTATTTTGGACATTTTACAATGCATTTTTTTTAATTTCGTTCATGATCGGGGTAGGAAACTTGATTTTAGGGGGGGTTTCTTCTTTGAATTTTTCCAGAAAAGGCCGTTTAGATGCCCGTTTTTACTCTCAGTTGCAGCAGTAGTGGGTTGACGGCACTGTAGCTGTCCTAGCCTTCGTCAGGCCGCCGCGATGTCGATTTTGTTTTTGACCCTTCTCCCTCATCCAGACTCCAAATCAAGTGAATTTTTTTTTTGAAATTGGTTAATTTTTCATTTTCTATCCAACGGTGTGCTCGGTTGCATCCAAATATTTCTAATAATTACCAGTTTACCCTTTTAGCTTTATTGCTCGTTTTTCTTTGTTTTGTCGTTTCTCCTTCGTCCGGAATCCGAATAATGAAATTCTTGAGTCCATCATGATTAGTTTTTCATTGTCTTCCAAGTGGTGTGCTCGATAGCACTTGAATCCATTTTTTTTGTAAAATAACCATTTTGCCCCTAGGTTCCTTTTTGTCCATTTTTGAAATGACACTTCCGCATTTGTTTTCCTTTGGGTTCCATGACCTCATTGAGGGTCACATTGGTGTCTTAGAGACGCATTGTATCATTAGAGACTGTTGTTTTACCTTTCGCTTCTGCATTTCGGATCCGTTATCGGGTCATCTTTTGGTCATCACTAACGCACCGGGTTTAGAAAACTTGGGCCGTCACAAACAATCTTATGACCACTAAGTAACACAATTAATTAAATAAAGTAAATCAATTAATGTAAAACAAGTAAACAAATGCAACTAAAAACAATTAAAACAAGTAAATCAAACCTAAGAAATAAACAAAAGCAACTTTAAACAATAAATTAAATACTAGGAGTATCTTTTTGAAATTAGGGATGTTACATTCTTCCCCCCTAATGAAAGGAATTTTGTCCTCGAAATTCGCTCTTACCTTCTTCCAAGATTTCAGGAAACTGCGAGCGAATAACATCCTCCCGTTCCCAAGTGGACTCAGCCTCATTGTGATTACTCCACTGAACACGAACTGAAGGGATAACCTTGTTACGAAGGATTTGATCCCAACGATCGACAATATGACACAGTGGCTCCAAATAAGTTGCATCCCAGCTGCAACTCAATCTCCTTAACAAAGATATGCTGATACCGATCCTCACCTCGCAGAAATTTTCGCAACATGGAAACATGGAATACGTTGTGTACGCGATCCAAATTATCCAGAAGTGCCAACTGATAAGCAACAACTATAACTCGATCCGTAATCATGAATGGACCAATAAATTGTGGTGACAACTTCCCTTTCTTCCCAAAGCGTATTACACCCTTCATAGGCGACGCTTTGAGGATAACCTGATCCCCAACCTGAAACTACAAAGCACGTGTACGACGATCCGCATAACTCTTCTGCCTACTCTGGGCAGTGCGCATGCTATCCCTAATAAGAGCAATCTTCTCAGAAGTATCCTTGATGAACTCAGGACCCAAGAATCTGCTCTTGCCAACCTCCATCGAACAAACAGGTGATCGACACGATCGGCCGTATAACGCCTCAAATGGTGCCATCCTAATAGTCTTCTGGAAACTATTGTTATAAGCAAACTCTATAAGCGGTAAGTAATCCTCCCAGTGGCCTTTGAAGTTAAGAACACACGACCAGAGCATATCCTCCATAATCTGATTCACCCTCTCAGTCTGTCCATCAGTCTGAGGATGATAAGTAGTACTAAGGTGTAATTCTGTACCCAAAGCCTGCTAAAAACTCTTCCAGAACCCTGACACAAAGCTCGAATCCCTGTCCGATATAATAGACAATGGAATGCCGTGTAATTTCACAATCTCGGCAATGTAAAGTCTCGCCAACTGCTCCGAAGTGAAGTCAGTATGAATAGGCAAAAAGTGAGCTGATTTCGTCAGTCTGTCCATAATGACCCAAATGGAATTGTGATCCTTGAAGGAATTTGGCAATCGTTCCACAAAATCCATATAAATGCTCTCCCATTTCTACTCCGGTATCGGCAGTGGCTGTATAGCTCGTGGCGGTCTTTGATGATCAATCTTAACCATCTGACAAGTACTACACGGAGAAACAAAAAGAACAATGTCCCACTTCATACCTGCCCACCAAAACTGCCGCTTCATATCCTGATACGTCTTATCTCCTCCTGGATGAACAAAGAACTCAGAGTGGTGAGTCTCAGTCATCACATCCTTCCTCAAATCATCAGTAGAAGGTACCACTAACCGTCCTTTGTAACTTAAACCTCCATCAGCCCCAACATAGTAGAATGGAACCTCTCCGGAAGCTATCTCTGCAACCTTGTTAATGCACTGCTGATCCATGAGTTGTGCCTTCAAAACCTTGTGAATGATAGAAGGTGTAACTACCATACAAGCCATGAAAGCCTCTGATAACTCATTCACTGTCCTCAAAGAATTCCACTCCGTAGCGAACAGAGCAGAAAGACTACCAACAGGTCGGCGACTGAGTGCATTTGCCACCACATTCGCTTTCCCTGGATGGTACTGTATAGAGAAGTGATAGTCTTTCACAAACTCCAACCATCTGCACTGTCTCATATTCGACTCCCGCTGAGTGAACAAGTACTGCAAACTCTTGTGATTGCTAAATAACCTGAAGGACTCACCCAACAAGTAATGCCTCCAAATGCGTAAGGCAAAGACCACAGCTGCTAACTCCAAATCATGCGTTGGATAATTAAGCTCATGAGGCTTAAGCTTCTGAGATCCATACGAAATCGGTCGTTCCTCCTGTATCATAACACATCCAAGACCCTGCAACGAAGCATCCATGTAGACCAGATACTTTATCCCACTCTATGGGGTAGACAAAATTGGTGCAGAAGTCAACTTAGTCATCAGCTCATCAAAAGCTTTTTGACAATGTTCGTCCCATACGAACCGTACACCCTTCTTAGTCAGATGAGTGAGTGGTCCCGCTATCTTAGAGAATCCCTGGATGAACCTCCTGTAATATCCTGCCAAATCGAGAAAACTCCGAATCTCGGTAGGTGAAATAGGCTGTCCCCACTCAACCACTGCTGAAACCTTGGCTGAATCCACTGCTATTCCCCTTTTTGACACCACGTGATCCAGAAATTTCACTTCCCGCTACTAAAATTCACATTTCTCGAATTTGGCATACAACTGGTGCTCACGAAGCGTCTGCAACACCATCCGAAGATGTCTCGCATGATCGTCCTCAGACCTAGAATAGATCAAGATATCATCAATGAAAACAATGATAAACTGATCCAAATAAGCCCTAAAGACTCTGTTCATTAAGTCCATGAACACTGCTGGTGCATTAGTTGTCCCAAACGGCATGACACGAAACTCATAAGAACCATATGTCATAAGAAACATGATCTTAGGAACATCCTGCTCCCTAACTCTCAACTGATGATACCCAGAATGCAGATCAATCTTGGAGAAGTACGTGGCTCCCCTTAACTGATCAAACAAATCATCAATCCTAGGTAAAGGGTACTTGTTATGAATAGTAACCTTATTTAACTCCCTGTAATCTATACACAGGGAAGCAAACCATCCTTCTTCTTTACAAACAGAACCGGTGCTCCCCAAGGTGATGTACTCCTACAAATGAAACCCTGGCTGAGTAATTGCTGAATCTGATCCCTCAGCTCCCTCATCTCCACTGGTGCCATCCTGTATGGTGCCCTAGCAATAGGCGTAGTGCCTAGAGCTAAGTCAATAACAAAGTCAATCTCGCGACTAGGTGGCAACCCTGGAATCTCCTAAAAAACATCCAGGAAGTCCTGTACAATTAGTATACGATCCAATGACACAGTAACCTCTTCCTTCGTTTCCTCCTCCACGTGAAAGAAATACGTGCTACTGCCCCCATTAGAACGTGGCATAGCTACAACATACATATCCTGACCAGGTATGGTGAACACAATAGACCTATCGAAGCAATTAACTTGGGCATAGTAGTGAGATAACCAATCCATCCCAAGTATCACGTCATAAGTGTGTATGTCTAGGACCAGTAGATTAGCCAAAAATCTGAGTTTGCCAACATCTAGTGTCACAGGCCCATCACTCTTATGTAAAATGGTTGCATTGCCTAATGGGGTAGAAATACCCTAAGGTCTAGTGCATACCCTCATCCTCATCCTAGATAAAACAACAAAAGTCCTATCTACAAATGAGTGTGTAGCACCCGTATCAAATAAAACACGTCCATGCAAACCATGAATAGGAAACTTACCCTCGACAGCCTGAGGTGCTTGAATATCTTGTGGCACAGGGTTGTACACCCTGCCATAGTGCAGCTGCTGTTGTGCCTATCCTTGAGTCTGCGGCAGTGCCGGTAAAGCCAAATGTGTCTGTCCTTGAATCCGTGGAATTTGTGGAGTTGGTAGAGGCACTGACACCCTCTATCCCGGCTGTACATGTTGTCCCTGTCCCTGTCCTACTTTAGGACACTATCTGGTAGTATGACCATACTCTCCATAAGTGTAACAACTACCCTAGAAAGTACCAAATGGCCTCCTCTATCGGTTAGCCGGTGGCTGACCCTTTCCTGCCTGTGGTCCCCCATTCAGCTACCTCTGAATAGGTGCCCCATTCCTGTGAGCATCTGAACCACCCTTGTACTTCTTCCAAGGTTGTTGTCCCTGGAACTTGCCCTTGTCATTCTGTCGGTGACCATTGTCGTTCCCCTTTTTAGCTGACTGATTAACAGAGTCTTTATCACCCCGCTTCTCACCACGAGCCTGTCTAAAGTCCACGGTCAACTGATACTGCTGTAGAGAGGCGTCTACCACCTGAGCATAGGTAGGATAGGCTGGACTACCTGTAATAGCTCTCTTGATAGACCACATCAGTCCCTTGACGAAACTGTTTCTCTTCTTCTCCTCTGTATCCACCTCCTCCGATGCAAAGAGAGACAAGCGCGTGAACTGCTGCTCATACTCCGCCATTGCCATGTTCCCTTGCTGCAGATTAAGAAACTTAGTCTTCATGGCTGCCCTGACTGCATAAGGGAAGTAGTTCTTATCAAAACGTGCACTGAACTAATCATCGGTCAATGACATCCTCTCCTCTGCGGTGGTAACTGACTCCTACCACTGTAGTGCATCTCCAACTAGCTTGAAGGTGGCAAACATCTACTTCAAACCTTCATACACTAAACCAAACGAAGATGTCGCTTAATGTCCTGTTTTCACTGGTGAGCTGTTCTTGCATCGGTGGAGCCTGTGAATTCAGGTGGGCTCCCCTTTCTGAAAGAACTCCTGGCCTTCTCCCAAGTATCAGTCTGAACAACCGGTGCTGGTACCAGGGCTAGTAACGGTGCTGGCTATACCTGAGGCTGATTCCGAAGTGCAGCTGTTACCCCTGCTTCTATGGCCCGAGCAATGAGATCATTGATGTGAGGAGGATACTCTAGATCCCTGCCCTGATCCTGAGTCTGCTGAACCTCCTCCTATTCCTCCTGAAACTGACCATCATCCTGAAACCCAAGCCTTTGTTGCTCTTCCTCCATTTGCTGACGCCGTAGGAGATATTGTTACCTACGTGCCGCTCTCCTTTCCTTTCTAGATCCTCGCACATTCTATCCATTACTAGCGTTAACCATCTGTTAACACAGAAAGACAGACATCAGTACCATTTCTAAATGAACCGTAAGGAATACAACGAATCCTAAACTTAAGCTCTAATCAAGAGAAAATGCTATGCAGAAGACTTAATACGAAACATCCTAGAGACACTTGAATCTGGAGGGCTCTGATACCAACTATAGTACACCTTGGATCCGAGACACGGGTTAATCAGGCCCAGGCCCAAACTTGAGGGAATATCAAATAATTAATACTTTAAAACGAACACGGAATACAAAGTGATTAAAAGAAATAATATAATGAGCTAAAAGAAATCTAAAATATGAAATCCTTTAGAAATTAAATTCTTAAAATCCCAAATAATAAAGATTTAATAATCCAACACCAAAACCTCCAAGGGTACAACTCGAGAATCCACCTCTAGTGGACCCCTAATATTAATTCAAACAGTAATAAAAATAACTGATAAGACATCCAAAAGTAAGCTATGAAGAGAAGTCCTACATCGTCGGTAGAGTGAATAGAAACCTTTGCTCAGCACGAACACGTCTAAGTCTGGAACTGTCGTGTACCTAAAAAATAGAAGTGGGTCAGGCCCATGCGTAAGTTCTATACCACTACAATCCAAACAGAGGCCCGATACGCATGTACATCCTAACCAATCCAACAATAACTAAATAGTCCGTATATATATATATATAATCACACTAAAGGACTCTCACTGGCCTATAGGCCGGTCTCAACCTGAATAGAGGTAACATGCTAAACGCACACGAAGTGGGCATGTATACCTAACCTAAATAGGGTATACCTCCAACCATTATAGCCAGCTATGCAGCCCAATGCATATACGCTCCCTAGCCAATGACTCTGAGACTCAGGCTCATGTTGTGGCACCATAAAAATATATTTAAAATCCGTTCCAATCCAAAAGTGTCACTCAACCATTTAGTGGTCTGACACAATATACAGGTAGGACTTAACTTTTGTAGTTAATCATCCTTTAATCCAGAGTAGGTAAGACTTAGCATTTTTGAGCTAATCCCCCTAATATGTCACCGTCCCATACCGGTGCATACAATCCATCCATCCAGTGTTGACAATATAAATTACAGTAAATATCAACATATCCAATATAAGCATTTCAAGATTGTATAAATAGCATGCTTATTCAATACATCCAGTATATAATTCTCTACAATATAAAACGCAGAGAAATAAATATAGTCATTCTGTAACTCACAATAAGCATAATTGTAACAATAACAGTATATACATGCTTACTTGTAATTACTCCACAACATTCCATAAGTTGATATAAACAGTTCTTGGTAAATATCAACTAGTTTCTTATTAAGTATTAACTGAATTTATATTAGTTAACAGGCTTAATCTCATACCATTGTTATATAACTTTCAAGTCAAACTCCTATTTCAATTGCTAATTTAAAATTAATCAACTTGAATCGTCTGCAAAATTTCAACCATGTAAACTTCCTTAAAAATGTCTTACTGTCACTTATAAATATTTAATCATTCTGTAATCTAATATGCTTAATTTAAATTATAGAAATATGATTAAAAAATATTTCAATTCCCAGATAAATTGCAACTCATAGGGCCATGCACTTAAAATCCTCTGCCTCCAAAAATAGTCCACAAGTTCACTTGAAACTATAACGGTTTAAATCTACCGATTTCTTTGTAATTTATTATGTATTATCACACCCTTAGAATTTTTAATAGGACTTAGATACTATTGAAACATCCCTGCATAGCTCCTAATAGCATCTGGAAACACCAAATTCTAAAACCCGTAACCAAAACCATCACTGAAAAGGTGAAAAAATGAAAACTGTTGAAGGAGCCGGCTCCCTAAACATTGAAGCCGCCTCCAATTGTGGTGGAGCCGCCTCCACTGATCCTTGAGCTGGCTCCACCCATGGTGGAGCCTGCTCTGCATTTTGGTTAACCTGTTCCTCCCCTGTTCGTCGTCTCCTTCCACTCCGGTAGTATTCAGCTACTTTGTTCCTCCAAACCAACTTCCCTACTGGTTAAAACTAAGTCCCAAGGTGCTCTAAAGTTATTTAAATTCATTACTTGTTAATTAAATTCATCCAGAACAAGAACAAGCAAAAATAGTTTCAAAATGAGCAGATTACACATACAGCAACACATACAGTTTTAAAACTAAATAACGTGGAAACTAAATTAAACCAAATTAATTTAAGTCTATTTCATCATGGGATTGAATTAAAGATGTAAAGAATACAAGCCAAAGAGATAGAGTTAGATATAAAACTTGCCTTACATCGACGGTTCTTCCCAAGTTCTTCGGTAAAACTCTCTGTTTGCTCTCTCTCTCTCTGTTTCCTCTATGCCTCCACAGAAAACCTACGGTTTTGTTTTGTTTTTCTTTAAACCGTAAACCACCGTATAAACCTATTTATAACCTTAAACATTAAACCCTAATCCATGTATAATTCGGCCTATAGGCAAACTGTGCCGACCCTAGTTTTTAGGCCAGCGTGTCCTGTGATGAACCGTAAGGATGATCCGATAACAGATCCGAATGCGGAAGTGAAAGCAGAAAACAAGACTCTAAGAAGTTAAAGTGACCTTCCATGAGGTCATGAAACTCAACAAGAACTGATGCGGAAGCAAAAGATAAAAAATATGACAAATAAGCCCCCAGGGGCAAAATAGTTATTTTTAAAAACTGTAGATTCGGGTGCCACCAAGCACACCGCTGGAAGGACAACGAAAAACTAATCAAAATGGACTTAAGAATTGCATGATTCGGAGTCCGGATGAAGGAGAAACGGCATGACGAAGAAAAACGAGCACTTAAGGCAAAAAGGGTAAATTGGTAATTATCCAGGAAGAACCTGGTGCAACCGAGCACACCGTTGGAAAGAGAGCGAAAAATAAGTCATGTTCAAAAACAAATTCACTTGAATCGGAGTCCGGACGAAGGAAAAAAGCCCAAAAGAAGAATTGACGTCGCGGCGGCCCGACGAGGGGCCATGACGCACACGGCACCCATGCGCGAGCCCACCAGCGCCCAAAGACATGGTTGGTGGCAGCCCTTGGCTGCTGCTACATTTTTTTTGATCTACCCAGAACTGAGGCTTGAAACGGAGGCCGAAACGAATTTTTCTGGAAAAACACGAAGAAGAAACCTCCCCTAAAATCAAGTTTTCTACCCGACCAAGTGAACGGAATTGAAAAAAACTCACTGTAAAATTCCCAAAATGCCCCTAGATCAGGACTGAACAAGAGGGTTAAAAGTTGCTACAGTGACTGTCTGCAACTGAGAGCAAAAACGGGCTAGAAGATGAATTTTTTGAAAAAACACAAAGAATAAACCCCCCTCAAAATTAAATTTTCTATGTGACACGTATGAGAATTAAAAAAAAACGCAATGTAGAATGCCCGAAATGTTCCTCCATGAAATCTGGTCATGGGGGTCCAAAAAGCTGCTAAAAAAAAAAACCAGAAAAGCTGAACTTTGCGATCGATTTCCGGTACCAAGACGACATTTTATGGAAAAACACGAAAAAAAAACCGCCCCTAAAATCACGTTTTCTAAGCGACCATGTTGAAAGAAGAAAATAAAACCCCTTGAAAAGTCTATAATGCCCCTAGATCAGAATATGCAAAAAAAGTGCAAAATGAATTCACAAGAGGCTCAAAACACAAACGATAAGGTTTTGCCTGGAACCGACCATGCACGCAAACGTAACTTACCTATTTGGACGTGCTACAATGGTCCACGACTTAAAAATACCACCGATACAAAATCCGACCCCCCAACGGGCAAAAAGGCAAAAATGGAACTTGGAATGAAAACTCGGAATCCAAAAATACAAAACGGGGTCAAATGATCGTTTGGTCCTTGGCCACACTTCATACAAGATTAATAAGACCCTATGAAAGAATGAGAATGAAATTCCCACACCCGATGCAACCATGGTGAAGCAATGACTTGCGATTTTTCAAGATTTTCACAATATTTCATGAAGTTAGAAGTTACAAAAATTTCAATATACATGTCAATGGCCTCCGGCCTCATTTCATACATGTTGAATACATTGAAAGGAGTGTACTTAAGTATAAATTACATACATGGAATCAAATATACATATTTTGACATATAAGTCTACAAAATGACATTTCATGCCAACATTTGCATAAAATGAAAACTTGAAAGCTACACGACATCCAAGGAATGCTAGGCATCACGAACTAAGTCTTCGTACCTGAAATATGCCCCAGTATCGTAGGGGTGAGTAACATAAAGCAACTCGTAGAAGATGAGCATGCATCGACTTAGCATTTTACAAATTTATCACCTTAAGGTGAAACATGTTAAAGGGGTTCTTGCCACCTAACGTCTATATCGAAATGAGACTCAGGGAGCATCCTAAGCTACCTTAGAGTGTTTCTAGCATAAATCACATCATCTATGCCATTTAAACAATATGGAAGCACGTTATACAAATCAACAAGATATAGGTCCTTAAAGGTATTAACTAGCAATCTTGAATACAGAAACAACTAAAGTGATCATGTCACCTAACGTCTATGTTCTAAATAAGTCTAAGGAATCATCTTAGGCCATGCTGAACAATCAAAATGCAATTTACAACTTTAATGCAATCTAACCACATAAAAGCATATTATACAAGGCAACAAAATACAATTTCTTAAAGCTATCAGCTTGAAATCTAAAGCACGAAAACAACAGAAGTGGGTTATGCCACCTAACGTCTAAGTTATAAATGAATCAATAGGATCAATCCTAAGCTTTATTAGAATGTCAAAACACGATTTTCAATATCGATGCAATTTAACCAATATTGGAACTTCCAATACAATGCATAAAGCACAATTTCTCAAAGTTAACATCTTGTAACTTAAAACGGAACGACAATTAAGAAACAACAAGTTACAACATCACCTAGTTATCAATTTGAAAATGAAATGCGAAATCAAACAAAGTGGATACTCGGACGTCACGCCGGATCAGACCGACAACATAGTTACTTTAGGGTTACAAGCCCATGGGTAACCTCCCTATGTGTGCACTAGACCATATAGAGGGACTATCCCCCGTACTAGAACCACATCCTAGCCATAGTCAAACAACGACATCCCCAAGTTTTCAAAATTAACAAGTTGTGCAACAACGCATATATCAACAGGAATATGCAAAATAATCAACTATCTACTAAGCACAACCAAATTTGGAAACCTATACAATACATGCTCTAAATCTACAACTAATATTATATGATGAATGTCGAATCTTCAGTGTGCGATTCGTTACACGCTATGCATGAAAGATGTTAAATACGAAGTGTGCAAATCATTACACAAGACAATAATATATTCAATAAGGAAAACATATTATCATGAATACAAACATAGCAACTATGTTATCCAATGTTCAAAACATAACCAAATGAATATACAACAAGTCTAAGTCTATGATTTGAATATAGAAACCACTTCTAAAGCACAACTAGATCATGGAGCAAATTGATAGAATTTAAATTGATAAACACAATTAAATTCTCTAGATTTATGATTCAATTTCAATTAACCTCAATTTAATACATGTTAAAGGGCATGGCAAGGTCATCACCTTTATCTATTCTAAAACTCAGTTAGGTTGTTAGAACAACAAAGTAGAACTTTAATTAAATCATGCTAATTTAAATCCCAAGGTTCTAAAACAACTTCAGATAGTTCCAAATTAATATATACCATGGTCAATACAAATATCAAGTTAAAACCTTAATTAAGCTAATGGGACCACAAAATAGATTTTAATTAATTCTTTTAATTAAAATCTCTAGATTTTTAAACTTAACCAAATGTTCTCAATTTAACATATCTTAGAGAATATGCCAAGGACTAATGTAATATCACATTACAAGTTTATTTCATTCAATTTAAGACCATGTGACTTAACCTTTCACTAAAGTTAAATATAAATTAAAAGTTGCAATTCTCATGCAATTAATCCTAATTTAATATATGTGAACAGCTATACCTAAGCTTAATTTTCTTGCATGCCACAATATAATTCCAAGTTGTATATCACTATGAGGATTAAATCTTAAACATGGAATTTAATTAAATAAAAGGTTTAAAAACCTCACCGAATATTCTAATTAATTAATAATTACTAATTTTCAAAACACATCCAATTACTTTCAAATTCAACTATGTTGAAGAGCATGCTAAGGCCTAATATAATATGCTAACACATATTAATTTCAAGCTAGTTAAGGCCATATGATTTAATATTTTATTCTAGTAAAATATTAAATAAAATCTTTGTTACTTGTCCAATTACTCTTAATTTAATATATGTTAATCAACATACCAAGGGGTAATATTCTATCATATCACACGTTTAAACAAGGCTATAGGCAACCGGGAAAATCAAATCACATGCTAGAAAATAAACAATTAAAATCTCTCAATTTAATATCCAAGCGTGTAAACAAGTAGCATATGCATCACAAGCATGCTATATAACAAGAAAGCAACCTAGAACACCCCCTATCTCAATTTGAGATGAAAATCTCAAATCCCTACCGAAACGAAAGTGCTCCGAATCCGACAATACCGAGAGGTTTTATCGGGGACTACCCCGGGAACAAGAATCCGCAAGAAGCCCCATGAAAATCTCAACTTGACTCCAAACCCGAACTCAAAAAATCGTCAGAAATGGATTCTAATAAGGGGGAATGATAGAACACGTCGAGGGGAATAAAAAACGTGAAAGCTGAAGACATTTCACTTAGGAAAAGTAAATCACAGAAAGAGAGAGAAGGTGGCAACTCCATGGACATCCATGGCTGCTTCAGGTCGTGAATGGAGAGTGGGGAAGATGAAAAATGAAATATCTCATCCCCCTTTTATAGAAATCTCAAAAAGTGCCCCGAACTGGCCCCGCTAGGTCCGGAAAAGTGGATTTTGAGCAAACGCACTCAAATGGCAAAACTCCATGAATGAAAAAGATTCAAAATGAGAAAATATGAACAACAGAAGAAACGGCGTCAAAAAATGAGTTCCGAGCAGAAAGTTATGTCCCGAACAAGTTTAGCGGCAACCGGGTCCAAAAACTCTGAAACTGGAGAAAAACCACTGAACGGAATTCTAAGAGTCCACGACTTGAAGAAATGTGAAAATGAATCCCGCATGAGGATCCAGGCTCCAAACGAGACATTTTGCAATAACTTTCGTTAATTACACAATGACCCCTACAAAAAGGGTTAACTGCGAAACTGCCCCAGAATGAAAATATCTTCCAAAAGATATTTTCTTAGATACCCCTAAAATAAAATATCTTCAAAAGATATTTACCAAAAATACCCCAAGAAATGAAAAAGATTCTAAAGAATTGTGCATCCATGCCCTTGTGGGCACCGGGAGCAACCAGAGTACTTTCTTGCAAAAGTAAAAATATGTATTTCGAGGAATCCACTCAAGATGAAGGCACGTGAAGTCAAAAACCAACTCCGAGCATGAGAGTTGAGGTTGTGCCAAAAATTGACAAATAGAGATAAGACAGAATAGGGAAAAGGACGAAATAACGCATAGTGTCAAAAAATGAAAAATATAAAAATGACTCGGTCCTCAAAGGAAGTTGTCAATCCACGGAAAAGAGTCTCAGGAACCAATTCTGAGCATTTGTGATGACACTAAGTGACACGAAACAGAGCTCAGAGAAGAAAATTAACCGAAAAAAATTCATTCGTAAAATTTCAGGAAAAAGGAAAGGAAGGTAAATGACCGGGTCGTTACACAAACCTAGGTTATAAAATGTCGGCTGCCTATGAAAACTATAAACCCCATAAAACTAAAGTCACGTTGTAAACTAACTAAGTTCAATTAAATTTAATTTAACTTAAAACAATTAATTTATTAAATCACATTAATTCCTTATTAATTCAAATTAACATAATTAAAGAAGTAAAATTAAAACAATCTTACGACCACTAAGTAAAACAATTAATTAAATAAAGTAAATCAACTAAGGTAAAACAAGTAAACAAATGCAACTAAAAATAATTAAAGCAACTAAATCAAACCTAAGAAATAAACAAAAGCAACTTTAAACAATAAATTAAATACCAGGATTATCCTTTTGAAATTAGCGGTATTACACAATCCCTTGGTAGGGTTCGATGGAAGAAGGGTAAAACCCATAGGCATGATCACGCTATCGGTCACTGTGGCCAAAAGAACTTTGAAGGAAAACTTTGTGATTGTGGATATCCACCCGACCTATAACTTGTTAATATTTCATGGATGGATCCATCGAATGGAAAGAGTCCCATCGACTCTGCATTAAGTCATGAGATACGTCGGCCCCAACGGGCGAGAGATTATTGACATATGGGGAGATTAGGTGGCAGCAAAGGAGTGCTATAATACCACTATCCGGACAACAGATAAGGGAAAGCAATTGCTGAAATAGCAATTACAAAGCTCCTTTTCTCCCGAGGAGAACGAGGAGCTAGAAGAAGAGCACATAACCGAAGAACCCCTAGAAACTGTACAAATAGTCACGGGGGATGAACACAGATTAACTTATATGGGGGCACTCCAATTAGCCCAAAAAAAAAGGAAGAACTAACAAAAGTTTAAGGTAGAACGCCGACATCTTTGCTTGGAACCACTTGGACATACCAGGAATTGACCCAGAGATAGCCTGTCACAGTCTAAATGTAGACCCAAGCCACCACCCAATAAAGCAAAAGCAGAGGAGATTCGCCCCAGAAAGGAATAGAATCATTGCTGAAGAGGTCGACCGAATTTTAGAAGCAGGATTCGTCTGAGAAGTCCAATACCCCCAATGGTTATTAAACGTAGTTGTTGTCCAGAAGAAAAATGGTAAGTAGAGGGTATACATTGACTTCACCAACTTGAACAAGGCCTGCCCAAAAGATAGCTTCCCACTCCCAAAAATCGATCAGATGGTGGACGCTACGACTAGGTATGAGAAACTAACTTTCCGTGATACTTATTCAGGTTACAACCAGATCCCGATGAACCCTTTGGATGAAGAGAAGACTTCTTTTATTATAGAACGCGGGACCTACTACTACAAGGTGATGCCCTTTGGACTAAAGAATGCAATGGCAACTTACCAGCGGCTAATTAATAAAGTGTTCGAAAAGCAGATCGGTCAAACAGTTGAAGCTTACATAGACGATATGGCTGTAAAGAACAAGGAAAAGAAAGATCATCTGCAGCACCTGCAAGATGTATTCGACACTCTCAAGGAAAATAAAATGAGGCTAAATCCAGCAAAGTGTTCATTCGGGGTATTCTTAGGCTAGTTACTGGGCTATTTGGTGAACAAGAGATGAATAGAGGCCAGCCGCATTCAACTGACAAAGCTGCTATAGAACAAAGAGCCTTAAACCATGAAGGACGTCTAAGTCCTCACTGGATGAATAACGGCTTTTAGCCGTTTCATATCCAGATTGTCAGACAAATGTAAACCGTTCTTCGATGCCATTAAGGCAAGAAAGGGAGACATTTGGGGGGGCAGAGCAGCGAGAAACTCCCATAAAACTCAAAGAATATATGAAAACCCCCCAATCTTGTCTACTCATGAACCTAAAGAACCGTTGTACCTCTATCTAGCAGTATCTCAATCAGCAACCAGTTCGGCCCTAATAAGGGAAGTGGGGAAGAAGCAACACCCTGTTTTCTATTCCAGCAAAACTATGACAAATTCAGAGAGCAGGTATTTAATAGCTGAAAAAGTGATCCTCGATTTGATCTAGGAAAAAAGAAAACTCTGACACTACTTTGAGGCTCATCGGATAATAGTCCCCACAACAAATCTAATTAGAACAATTCTCAGTAAGCCAGATATTTCAGGTAGAATCACCAAATAGGCGATTGAATTGAGCTTTTTTGATATTCAATATGAGTTACGCATCGCAAAGAAGGACAAGTGGTTGTAGATTTCCTCTCGGATACTGATTCGGTAGAAGAATAGCCAATCACAGAAAATCCCTGCTGGAAATTATTTGTAGATGGCTCTTCAAGCCAAAATGGAGCTGGAGCAAGGTTGGAAATCAGAACTCCTGAAGGGACCAGACTCCAACAAGCAATCCGACTGGAATTTTCATCTACAAACAATGAAGCAAAATACGAGGCACTGTTGGTAGGGCTTAGGTTGGCTAAAGAGCTTTAAATAAAACACCTTCGAGCCCATAGTGACTCACAACTTGATGAGTGCTCAAATATGACGCATTTTAGCACCTAAGCTAGGGTATTTTAGTCCATTCATCTATCTTTATTTTCCTGTTTTAGTACTTATTTGTGTTTTTACCTATTTCAGGTCAATAAAGTTCAAACAGGCTAATAAGAGCCATTTAGCTCAATTTTGGAGCTAAGGAGCAAAGTTGGAAAGAAGCCAAGAAAATTGCACCAGAGGAACTTCGATTGATCGAAGGAAATCCCGATCGATCGATGATGGCTATAATGGATTGAAATGAGGTGGTGCCAGCTCAGTAAAGGAGATAAGGCCAAAAAGATATTTTTAATGACACGTCAGCTTCGATCGATCGAACATCCTTCGACTGATCGAATTGACTGCTGGTAGTGTGCTGTCTAATTCCCGAGCGCACCGGACTCTACCTAACTTGTGTAGTTGCGAATTTCCTCCAATCATAGGCTATATTTCTGACTTGGTGCCTACCCAAAGAGGCTTGTAATAGATTAATTGAACCATATTATAAAAGAGATCATCTAGTTTTTCTTACTAATTACAGAAATAGTTTTCTTTCTAGAACTAGGGTTTTAGGAAGAAAGTAAGGATGAAGATGATGATACCAACCTCCAAGCTAGCCCTTGAGGGTTCCATAACCACTGCAATGAGTAGCTAAATCCTTCTCTTGGGGCTAGAGATAGCCCCTAGGCTTTCTTCCTAAACCTAGCTTTCGTACATTTTTTTGGGGATTTTAGTTGTAATTGATGTTTTGACCATGAATAAATATATTTCTTGTGATTTTTATATGATTTATATGGATTAATGCTTTCAATTGATCATTTAATTCTATCCATATGTCTATGTATACTAGAATGAATGTTCTTGTGTTTTTCTCTAGATTTAATGAAATTGATGCATGTCTGTGTATGTTGATGTTGTTAATCTAGTGATGGTCAAGGCATGGTGCTTAATTGATTACTCTTGTGATTTATTTGATGGTCGATACTTATTTCTTGATGGATTGTGCCACATCCTTAGTTTAATTAGCATAATTTTCATGTCATTGGCTTAGTTGTAGTGTAATTGCTTTAATTTCTCAGGTAGGTGGACAGTCCATTCTTGTTATTTGATGTTCCACACTTATGAATGCAAGAAGTACATTTCTCTATATTTTTGTGTGTGCACTAATTGTGATTTAATTGAATGGTTAATGGTTTAATTTGATAGTTTGTGCTACTCACTAGATTGATTAGACAATCTATGCTTATTTGCCATCCATGCTTAGTTTTAAATTGGTGACACACACACTCACAAGTTACAACTCGAATTTCTCCATTAATTTACAGTTGCTAGTGTTTGGTGAAGTGAATCTTAGTGGTGAACTCTAAGCCCCAAAAACTTTATCTCCTATTACTTTCTCTACGTTTTAGATTGTCATTTAATTTTATTGCTTTAAGTGAACCATTGTTTAATTAATCAATCAAACCATCTTTTGATTATTCGACCTACTAATCCATCATTGATTCCAAAGTACCGTTCCTTTTCTTTGGAACAATCCATACTCACTCTAGCTACATTAATAGTTAGTAGTGGTAGTGGCATTCTATAAATTTAAACTTGGCCACATTTCATTTCATACACCACTTTTGTGCTTTGGTACTTGACGACGCACCAAGTTTTGGCGCCGTTGCCAGGGATTGGCAACGCCGTATTTTGGAATTAATTAGGAATTAGTACTCTTTTGATCTTGTCTTTATTTTATTTTACTTTAGTTATTTATTGTGTTTGTTCTTGATTGGTTAGGTACATTGAGCCAAGGGAAGTGAAGCAAAAGGATTCTAAAACAAAAGAAGCAAGCTAAGCTAAGGAAAACAAAAACATAAAAAGCTAAAGCTAAAAATAAAAAAATTTGCAAAGCAAAGCAAGGCAAAAAGTTAAAAATAAATTGAAGTTGCTTAAGGACCCTTTGTGAGCTTTACCAACTCTCTTACTTAGTTAAATCATTGGCCCGCATAGAGGCAATTTTTATTTGTTTAGATAGATCGTCGGCCAGCGTGGAGGCAATTTATTTTTCTTGTATATTGTTGAAAGCATGGGAGTATGGGATCAATATATGTGGAGGTTTGTTGATTGACTTGTTGCGGAGGAGAAGTGCTTGTTACTTGCTTGTTGTTGAGTTGTTATTTGTTTTGATTGTGCATGCATGGTCGTAGGTCATTGAATCCTACTCTTGTCCCACTTAATTTGAATCTTGAATCCATTGTTCGTAATCCTAGGGGAAGGGGTAATTCTAGTGACTCCATTTCATCAATGGAGGAATATAATAAGGACCATGTAGAGGACCTTAGTCATATCGACCAACAAGGTATTCTTCACCCTAATATGCATCAACATCATGATAACATTTAAGTACCATTACGCATGCCTAGACCCTTCATTCCACAACAACAAGGCCAAGTTCCAATGGGAATACCTCGGCCATTTTTTGTACCACCTCCATCTCCCGTCGTTCAAGCAAATCATGGTGCTCGTGTCAAGCCACTAATTGTGAATCCTCCCCTTGCTTTAAGAGATCATTATGTGTCAAATGAGTATAATGCACCAACATGCATTCAATTACCTCCATTTAAAGCACACCATTTTGAGATTAAACCACAAACAATTCAAATGCTTCCCAATTACCATGGGCTACCAAGTGAAGAACCTTACAAGCATTTGGATGAGTTTTTTGAAGTGTGTTCCACCGTGAAATACAAGGACATCCCGGAAGAGGTTTTGAGGCTAAAACTCTTCCCTTTCACCCTTAAAGATAAAGCAAAATACTGGTTTAACAATTTGAGGCCTTTTTCGATAACTTCTTGGGTAGAGATGCAACAATAGTTCTTAAAAAAGTACTATCAAGCATCAAAGACCAATGCAATGAGAACTTCAACTCGTGAATTTTCTCAAAGGAAAGGGGAAATGTTTCTTGAGGCATGGGGGCAATTGAACGATTTGCTTAGGAAATGTCCACCCCATGACATTCCTAAATAACAATTGGTTCAATTCTTCTTTGAAAGTTTGTCGGATAATTATAAAGGAGTGGTTAATGCTTCTATAGGTGGTTTTTATTTTGATAGGCATAAAGATGATGTATAACGCTTATATGAGAGTATGAGTGAGAATTCAATGCATTGATCTTTATCATTTAAAAATGGTAGAAATTTAGGTGGAAGGAAGAATGTCTGCTTATATCAAGTTGACCATTCTAATGATATAGCCGCCGAAGTGAAGTCTTTTTCCCAAAGGTTTGATTAATTTTTGATCAACCAAAATTCGGCGAATCAAATGTCTTCCTCCCCTAATCATACTTGTCATCCTTCCAATGAATCTTGCATGACTTGTTCTAGTGTTTTACATTCTACTTCCAATTGTCCCCATGGACATGTGGAAAGTGAACACCATGAACAAGTGGATGCCACTTTTGTTAACCAAGGGAATAATCCCTATGGCACTTAATATAATGCCGAGTGGAGGAACCATCCAAACTTCTTTTGGAAAAGCCAAGGGGAAGGCTCAAACCCTCTCAAAAATGGTTTCCAAAACAAGTATGTTCCGCCCCCAATGCAAGGCCAAGGTTCCTAAGGTTATTGTTCATCTTACCAAGCATCACATGGTAACCAATTTTCAAACTCCCATTTTCCTAATCAATCTTCATATTCTTAAGGAAATTCAAGAAGTCCCTCATTTGAAGAGAAAGTCTTATCCGCTTTGGGTACTTTGGAGGCAAATACCCAATTACTTTATTCTCATTCCCAATCGATTGCAAAGCTAGAAACCCAAGTCAAGCAAATAGCTAGTACATTGAATGATAGGGAAAAAGGGAAAATGCCTTTGAATCCACCACCAAAGTAATAATTTATTGTGGAGACCAATTCCTCTTTAGAAGGTCATACACTTGAACATGTGAATGCGGTGACCACTTTGAGAAGTGGAAAAGTTTTTGATAATCAAGTTGGTGTTCCCAATAAAGAGAGTGAATCGGTGTAACCAAAAGTTAACACCCATCCCATCTCACATCTTGTTCCTCCTTCATTGCATGTGAAAGAATCCATTGTTGAAAATGTTTCTAAAAATGATTTTGAGAAAGTTTTTGAGCCCAAAGCTCCATTTCCGGATGCTTTAAAAGCATCCACCTCTCTTGAAAATCAACAAAACAAGGCTAATGAAATCATTGATGTGTTTAGGCAAGTTAAAATCAATCTTCCTCTCTTGGATGCAATTCGACAAATTCCGGCCTATGCCAAATTTTTGAAAGATCTTTGCACCCTTAAGAGGAAGAATAAAATCTAAGCATCGAAAAAAAGTTGTTTTGACTGAGCAAGTAAGCTTAATTTTGCAACACAACACCCTCCCAAAATTCAAAGACCCCGGTTCACCAACCACTTCTTGCACTATTGGTGATCATGTTATCAACTGGGCTCTTCTTGATTTAAGATCGAGTGTGAATCTTCTCCCCTATTTGGTTTATGTTCAATTGGGCTTAGGTGATTTGAAACCGACGTCGGTAGTTTTGCAACTAGCCGACCGATCAATTAAGAAGCCCCGAGGTATCATTGAGGATGTATTGATTAAAATTGACAAGTTCTTCTTCTCGGTTGATTTCGTTGTCGTTGACACGAAACTGGTCCCAGATCCTAAGAGCCAAATTCCCGTTATCCTTGGCCATCCCTTCTTGGCTACCGCTAATGCCAACATTAATTGTAGGACAGGGATAATGAAGATTTCATTTGGTCACATGAAAGTGAAGTTGAACATTTTTAATCCAACCCCCAATTCTATGAATAAGCATGAAGATGTATGTATTGTTGAAAAATGTCTTGAAAATGCATTTGAAAAAAATGAGTCTTTGCTTGATGTTGAAACTTCAAATGGTTTGCTTTCAAAAAAAGTTTCAAAAGATGTTGTTTTCAAATCAAGTGTTGAAAAGGCATGGAAGCCCATAAGTTTTATTAACAAAGGGCCGTTAATCTCATTTGAATCAAATCCAACAAGTTCCTTAGGGAATAGTTTGTTGGGTGGGGTTCAAAGTTCCATTCACCCCATCATAGAGGGGATGCATACAAAGATTTTTTATCCGGGTTAAAAGAGCCCAATGTCTTGCTAGAGACGTTAAAGACTAGTGTTCTTCATAGGGTTTGACAACCCTATTCCTCCCTCATTTTTTATTTTGATATTTTTTGCGTCGTCTAGATATGAATTGAGTTGCAAAATCCAACTTCCGGGCAAATTCTTGCATTTTCTACACTTCAAGTGAAGTTTCGATTGATCAAACTCAAGTTCGATTGATCAAAATTCCACTTCGATCGATCGAACCCACTGAATTTGTGAGTTTTCACCTTCCATTTTGATCGATCGAAATCTATCTCAATCGATCAAAATCCATTTGGATCGGTTGAAGTAAGTGTTCAATCGATCGAAAACCCTTCGATTGATCAAAATTGCGTCTTTTGAAATTCCAGAAAATGCTTTGGCCGTTCATCTTCCCAATAACCCTAATTTTTTTTAATTTTTTAATTTTTTTAATTTTCTTTCTTTTTCTCCCCTATTTTTTTTTTTTTTCCCTCTTTTCCTCCATCTCTTTCTCTCTCATCGTCTTCTCCTCTTCTCCCGATTTCTCAAACTCCCTCTTTTCTCAATCTTAATCCCTCTCACTCTCTACCCCTCAACCACAGACCACCACCACTCCTCCCCTTCTTCTTCCAGCACCGGCGAGCCCAAGGAAGCCCCCACCTGGCCGCTAAGCATCCATTAAAACCAAAGAGATTTTTGGCCCAAAGGCCAAATCCATCATCCAAATTCTTTATTTTCTCTCGGTTTCCATTTTATCCATCATCTCTAGCCGATTTAGGCCAAGGAGATCTCAGTTTCCAAGCTCCGATGAGTTTTTGACAATTCCGGCGAGTCTCAGGCCATCTTCTACGACCACGGTGAGGCCGGAACTCCTCATTTTCACCCGTATCTCTTCATTTCACTCTCCTATTCTCTCTTGTAGATCGGGTATGTTCCAAATCACTTTCTTTTTGTTTATTTTTATTTTTATTTTGTTTATTTTATTTTTGTATTTTGTCTTGTTTTCATTTTATTTTGTATTTTGCATTTTAATTGTCATTTGTACATATGGTTGTAGATATAAAATTTGGAAAGCAAATAAAAATTGAAAAGAATCAAAAGCAAAAAGAAAAAGAAAAAAATGAAAATGCCAAAAATTGTTTAAAAATGGGAACAATTATCTTTGGATTGCATATTTTTGATTTCGGATTGACCGGTGATGGGAATACTTTGATAAATGGAGTTTGGAGTAGTTTAGATGGAGAATAGGCAATTTCTAATTTGGATTTGGATTGGTGTTGTGGGCTGTGTCCCTTATTGAATTGATTGAATAAAGATTTAAATGCCATATGCTACTTGATTATTGATTGTGATTGAAATACACATGAATATTTGTTGTGTTTGAAATTTTGGAAATGTCTATTTTTAAAGGGAAACCATGCTAGATTTTTGAAAATTAAAATTGAACTTTGTTTTTAAATTCCAAAAGGCATGTGGTTTGTTTTTGAAATTTGAAATGGAATTTGGAAAGAGTTTTTGAAGTTAAGATGTTGGTTTTAAATTGAAAAGAAAGAAAATTTTAAATTATTTTTTTAAAAATCCAAGTTGTTTGAAACGTGAAATTATTGATTGAATTTGGACTTTAAGAATGTCATGGAAATACAAAGTCATTTGGTAATTTGAAATGCAAAGCTTGAATTCTTGAAAGGATTTGTTTCTCTTGAAATGAAATGAAATTTTCCTTAAACTTGTAAAATTCTTGAAATTTTGAACTTGTAATGGCATTGAAAAACTTGAATTGTTGTGAGCATGATCCTGACTTGTTTCAATTGCTTGTTTTGAATATGAAATGCATGGATGTGTTTTAAGTTGTTTTAATTGCTTGCAAGCATGACTTGACTTGAATTTTGTACTTTTGAACTTGAAAATGCATCGTCTTGTCTTAAATGCATACAAATGTTTCAAATGAACCTCTTTGAAAAGTTTTCATTTCCAATTGACTTAAGCTCAAGAGTGAAGTGCATTATTTTCGTAAAATAATTTTTAAATGTTAAAATGCTTTGTGATCACACTTGTTAGGTTTCAAATGATTAAAAAGGAATTTTTTTAACTTTGTTTTGAAAATGAGAAGTCGAGTTACATGATTCTTTCTTTTGTTGTTCATTCATTGCATGATTCTTGTCATGAAGCTTTGTTATAATGCAATTGAATGTTTTGAGTCCAAAGTTTTCAAAAATTCCAATTTTGCCCCAAAAGTGTAGAGTAATTCCAAAGTTGACCAAAATGCCCTTCTTTAAGTTGTAACTTGTTCCATTTGATTCCTTTCCATCCATTTGTATGTGCTAAGTGCCTTTGAACTTGTTTGTGATGCAATTCTTGATTCTTGCGATGCTAAGGCGCAAGTTTGATGTCCTTTGACCTTCTTAATCATGATTTTGAACTTCTCTTGCAAAATGAAATGAATTACCATTCCAACCCAACCTTTTGAAGTCAAATGATTCCATTGTTGCTTAATGACTTTGAAACTTATCAAATGGGATCTCTTTGAATAATTGTGTGCACTTTGGAATAATTACAACTTGTTACTTGTATATACACCAGTTTGCACACACTTATGTCACATCGACAGTTTTTGAGAGTTTCTGTGCATCCTTTGAGCCTATCTTCTTGGAATTGATTTCTGACTAAGTTTGGGGGTGTGTTATGGATGTTTGGAGTTTAAAATGCATGATTGGGATGTGATTTCTATTCTTTCGCATTAGTATAAATTTTTGAGCTTAACCTAAATTTTAAAATGCAATTTGAACCAAGTTTGGGAATATGTCTGTTTTATCTGGATATTTGTCTATTCAGTGCCATTTATTTGATCTTATACACTTGTGATCCATTCTTGAGAGCCAATTAAGGGCTGTTAACCGAGGTTCTTTCCGGTCCTGATTTTGATTCCACAATCGTAAGCTTCTTGTATTCTCAGTTTTTGACCATCTTTTGCTTCATTTAAGCTTTAAAGGGGGTCACGTTCCATAAGCGATCATTTCTCTGTTTATCTATTGCTTAGAGGGGGTCACGAGTCATGAGTGATCATAGGATGTTGATTTGTTGTATTAGAGTACAAGATATTTCTTTGTCTTGAGTTTGTTGATATATGTGCATCACTCAGATTTATGCCATCTAGTTGCATACCATGTCCAGGTTCTTTCTTGAACTTGTCTGTTATAATGTGCTTTGGATTGAAGTGTTTTACAACCGTGCATTCCACTTAGTCTCTATTACATGACATGTATGCTTCTTGAGTCCTAGGTTAACATTTGCCATGATTATATGCTCCATGTTATCCTACTTACTCCATTTTGATCTTCACTGTTGCACTTGTAGACATTCTTGCTTAGGAACTGATACGATGTCATCCTAGGGTCTACTTGCCATGTCATTGTAGCATCTATTTGAGTTCTAGGTTTATGAATGCACGTTGCATCATTTATGCACATCACAGCCTATGCTTACCCTGTTGATCATATTTCAGCTCAAAATATTTCAAATGTGACTTTTCTATCCTCTATGCCATCACTGTATTGTTTTGTATATCTGAGATTGCTATTATTCTTTGACCTATTCTATTAGCTGAGGCATTCGAATATTTCAAATGTGGGCTCGGCTGTTGTGGTTGGGGTTTGCTTGGTTGTGCATGGGCTGCGTGGTGGGTCGAGAGAGAGAGGAAGGTTGGTTTGGTGGAGGGGTTGTGAGGTTGATGAGTTATGGAGAGGTTGAGCTGAGTGAGAGGGAGTTGGTTGGTTGAGTTCAAGCATGGTTTGTGAGGTGGTGGTTCGGGTAAGGGGTGGTTTGGTTGGTTCATGCATGAGAGGGAAGTGGGTTTGCCGAGAGGGGTTGTGTAGGTTGGTGTTAGAAGGTTGGGTGGTTGTGTTGGAGAAGGATGTGTTGGGGTTGAGAGGAGCGAAAAGGAAGGTGGTGTGTTGGGTTGACTGTCCATGGTGGGAAAGTGGCCGAGAGGTGGAGGTGAGTGTGTTGCCGAGAGAGAGAAGGTGAGGTCTGGGTTGATGGTGGTGGTGAGGGTAGCATGCATGCTTGATGGGAACCGAGAGGTTGGAAGGGTGCTTGGTTGAGCATTGGGCATGCAGGTCGTGGAGTTGGTTGTGGGTTTGGAATGTTGGGGTGGTGTGGTTTGAGAGAGAGAGGAAGATGAAGCTGGAAGTGGGTTGATAAGATAGAGAAGGTGAGATCGAGCACTCTAAATTTAGCTTCGAGTGCTCCAAAAACAAGCAGAGCCTCGGAATTGTTTTTGTAGAAGTTTCGAGCACTCTGGATTGGCCTTCAAGTGCTCGAATGTGAGGCAGTGTGCTTGGGATGTTTGGGATGGAGGTTCGAGCACTCGAAATTGGAATTCAAGTGCTCGAAATGGAGACAGTAGCTGCAAATGATTTGCTGAAATTGGAGTGCAGCTTCGAGCACTCGAACTTGGATTTTGAATGCTTGAAATTAGGACAGTGGTGCATGCAAGATTGGAGGCATCAGCGAGCACTCGACAGGGATGGTAGATTGCTCGAAATTGGATCAGTAGGCTCGAAAATGAATTCATTGCAATGGAATATGTAATGTGAGCAACATGGAAATGGAAGCTGTTCAAAATGGAGTCCATGCATGGAAAGTCAGTGGCTTGGAGATGAAAGAATGCATGCAATCTAAATACATTATTAGTGGTTACTGTTGCATGCATTGGATGCAATTTGATTCATATGCAACATCATTCCATGCATTTGCATTTGTAATCTCATTCTATGGGAGATAGTGAGCACTATTGCATGCATTTTCATGCATTTTGATGGATTTGCAACATCATTCCAGGAATTTTGCAAGTTGGCGACTTGGACACAAAAAACTTTGCATGTCATTCCCATGCAATGGAAGAATTTCTGGAAATTTTCAAATTGTGTCTCATAATGCTTGAATGAACTGAAGAAAATTTTCAAATTGCATCATCTTTGGAAAATTTCCAGACTTTGAATGAATTTGAAAATTTTGGAACTTTTGAACATCTCTTCAATACAACATCACACAATTCATGGAAGATTTTTAAAACTTGCAATGTCAATCCACTGCATGGATTAATTGTTGAAAATTCTTCAAACTTTGCAATTGTGCGCCAATGCTTGGATGAATTTAGAAAAAAATTTAAACTTGGCAACTTTTCTCTAATGCTTGGATAATTTTGCAAACTTGTCAACCTCATTCCAATGCATGGGAAATTTTGAGAAAATTTTCAACTTGTTACAAGAATTGTGCAACAATCACTCCAATGCATGAAAATTTTTCAAACTTTGCAACAATTTGGGAAAATTTTCAAACCTTTCCACATCACTTCAAGCTTTTGCAACCTTACACAATTCATTGAAAATTTTTGAGAAAATTTTTAAGAATGCAATAAAAATGAGAGTTTATGCACATGAGTAGCATTCCAAAGCCAATGAAATTGCTTGAAGGCAATGGAAACTTCCGAGAATGGAAATTAGAATTGAGAAGGTTTAAGAAGCCATGCTAAAATTGTGGAACACAATTAAAGAGCTTGCCAGAAAAATTAAACTTTTGGCTTTTCTAAACCGTTTTCCAGAAAATTTCAAGGCACGAGCAATTGAAAAGATAGGGAAGCCTTGAAGTACAAAGAATTGCTCCCCATGGGTGCTAAATTTAACGTCGATAGCTAGATGCACCGAGATCAAGTTGGTCCTCCTTACCCTATACCATGTCTCTCTAGAGAGTCATATTTCCCCAGATAGGATAATTCTTTTAAAAGTGGAGGAAGACTTTGAAGACAAAAGTGGAAAAGAGGTAACGGAAAGACCTCAACCCACTCTTCATCCTCAATGAAGAACTTTGGATTATGGGGCTTATTTGGATTATAGGAAGATGGAGTAGGTGAGGGTACACCTAGCAAAGGCTTTTGAAGGGTCATATTGAGCATGGGAATGCTCGACAACTTATCCTTCAAAATTTCAACATCCTCCTCACACTTATCCGGCGGTTCGGGCTCAACAACTTGAGACAACTCAAGTGAGGGAATGGGATGAGATGCAAGCTCCCAAGAGAGTGATACATTTGATGTTGCCCAAGGAAGAGAGTGAATAGGTGGAGGAATATCAAGCAAAGAATTCACCTCCCAAATGGAATTGGCAACATCAAAATCCACATAATTAAAATGAGCTAAGCATGTTTTTAGAGGATCCTCCATTAAAGGAGGTGCATCAAGCAAGGGATTATGTAGGGGCTGTGCTAGATTTTTATAGGATACAATCTCATCATCATTATTTTCCTTATTTTGAACCACAATTACTTCATTTTGATGCGTGGCAACAACGTGATCTTCAACCACCATTTCATCATTTTCATATGTGATGACCACTTGATCATTCTCATGATAAAAGTTACTAGGAGTAATCTCATCATTCATAGAATTTTCTTTTGGATTGGCCATAAATTCAAATGAAAATGCTTCCTCCTCTTCATGATTTTTAGCAATAATTCTTTGTTGAATTTGAGATATTTGGTCATCTATCATTGCACTAACTTGGGACTGGTGGTATGGTACCACTTGATTGATAGACTCTATTGTGGATTGCATGCTAGCAAGGGAAGCCAATAGTTGATTGTTGGAGTCCATCATGGACTCCATCATTTCTTTGTTGTTATTGGCAATCACTTCTTCAAATTGAGAGGGTGTATGAAATGAGGGCTGGAAATAATGATCATGAGGCTGAAAATTAGTTTGGAAATGTTGCTCATGAGGTTGTGGGGCTGAATTTTCCATGTCATGCCACAAGAAGTTTTGGTGATCTCCCCTACCCGAGTCATAACCACTGAGGTATGGATCATTACCCGGTTCAAAGAAATTTTCATTTGGTTGCTCTAGATAGAAGTCCGAGAATTGTCTCGTTGGAAGACATTCTCGTGTATGATGTGTATGACTAGAGCAAAAGGCACAAAACTTATGTGGTGTGTAAAATTGAGTTGAAGGAAAATTACTCCCCATTAAGGACTAATTCAGCCACTTGATTAGATACATTAAGGTGAATTCACACAAAATATATACAACACAATTAAACTACACAGCAACCCTTCACCGAAACATCCACATGCAATGATCCCTTTCTCCTCAATTATCAAGACAAAAATGTAAATGGCCACGACAAGGACCGATGCTTGAATACGAAATATAAATAAGATAAGAGCCTCGACAAGGGCTTCACAACTAAATTAAACACATACACAATATTCATAATGCGAAACTAGAAGTCAAGAGACTTACCTGGGGTCCTCTAGACTTACAATTTGCTAGCAATCCCACGGCGAGCTTCGAGTCCCTAGAATCTTACAACATGAAGATGATCAAAACACACAAGGAATATTCACAAGACACAATATTAACAATCAAACTAAAATTAACCCTAGAACCTTGGTCGCTAAACCGTATGCAAGTCCCCGGCAACGGCGCCAAAAATTGATCGGTTGATCAACTATACATCAACCTTCGCAATAGCACGAATCATTGTAAAATAGGGCTATTGGTCGGGTAAGTCGAACCACTGGGACTGTGCTAGTCTATGGCAACCTAAGTGTCTAGAATTGTTCTTAGAATGATAAGGGGTAATAAGGGTTTGTTTGATGGTCACTAAACTAGGAATTCAAAGATGCATAAACTAGTAGGTTGCAAGAATTAAAAAGAGATGAAATACAAGTAGAGAAAAACTAGGGAAATGACTCCGCTCCAACCCTATACACATTCTAGATTGAGATTAAATTGGGAAAATCAACATAAATGATGGTCATGACACATAACAACCCTTGGTTGCTATACTATCCGCAAGAGGTTCATTAAATCAAAAACAAGAATAATCCATCAAAGATTCACATACTTGAACTACCTAAACTAGGGTGTAGTCTTCAACATGCTCCCTAAGCCAAAGATTATCAAGCCCTTAATTAAATGATGAGAGCACACAAAGCTAAGAATCAAGTATAAACCATCAAAGGGCATCCTAAGCAATGATTTATCAAAGTTCTCAAACTCCATGCCATTAAAACCATTCCATGATCTAACTTCCATTGTCACTATGGAAATGCAAGCAATATGATTAGGAAGAGAAACCATCTAAGACAAGATGAATAGCTCAAA
Source organism: Cornus florida (assembly GCF_030987335.1). Lineage (NCBI taxonomy): Eukaryota > Viridiplantae > Streptophyta > Magnoliopsida > Cornales > Cornaceae > Cornus > Cornus florida. The sequence goes on from NW_026775577.1 coordinate 74,389,311, forward strand.
ATAATCATGTATAGACGTTAGAATTCATTACAACACATATGATGCTCTAGATCATAAAATCACCAACAATAATACATTGAAATCCCAAAAGTAAAATCTACACTAGAACATGCTTACAAGGGAGGGGATTCATCACCTCCCTAGAGAAGATTTAGTTACCCATAGGAGCAATGGAAGAAGGAAGAAGCTTGAAGACCTCCTCCATTTTTGTGCTCCCTTCTTCAAGCTTGAAGAACTCTATCTCCTTGCTCTCTTCTCTCCCCAAAATTTGATCCAAACTAGCTTAATAATGTGTGGCCTCCCTTCTCTTCTTTTGTATACGTAAGGCTCTAAAAAAACCCCCACCAACCAACATCTCCAACCAACCATTAAAGAGGAAAATTAGAATTGTGGAACCCAAGATGCAAGTGGCTGAAAATGGGCCATTTCCGGATGCAATTCTGCCCCAATTTCGAGCACTCGCAATAAGGGCTCGAGCACTCGAAATTGGAGCAGAATGCTCCATTCTTGCCTTGCTCCGCCCGGACCTACTTTGGTGAAATGGCCATAACTTTGCGTTCCGAACTCCGAATGATGAACTGTTTGAAGAATTGGAGAGCTAATTCAGAGCTTTAAATACTTCATGTTTGGTTGAGATCCAATTCTCAAGGATGGTTGGTCTAAAATGAAGATCAAGGTAGAATTTCATTGCTGCCAGGCAGTTCTGCGCACCTCTGGTAACAAGGCCATAACTCTCTGCTCCGAGCTCCAAATGACAAAAAGTTTGAAGATTTAGAAAGCTAATGCAGAGCTCTAAATCTTTCATGTTATGATAGAAGTCTAGTTCTTGAGTTTTCTAGGTCGAAAATGGCGACAAAATTCAGGTTCCACTGTTGCCAAGCTTCAGCATTGTGCCTTTGCATTCAAAATTTCAACAAAACATCATTCTTGCTTCTTTTAAGCCAATTAACCTGAAAATAAACAAAAATGCACAAATGAAGATAATCTACATAAAAAAAATCAAATAATGGACTTAACTAATGCAATTTAGGGCGCTTGAATATGCAATATTCAGCGCTTATCACCCATTCAGAGCCATTTTCTATGGAGGCCAAGCATCCTATTATTTGAGAGGTTCTTGTTGTTTTTTACTCTCGTAGGAAGCTAGAGCCCGAGTATAGATTCGACCGTGATCTATTTTTCAAGTTGGACCAAACCAAGTGGTCCTATGATGAGCTTGTTCAGAAGGGCATTTACGCTATCATGACACCGACAGAAACAATTGTCTATCCCCGATTGGTTGCATTGTTCTATCAACACCTCCAGATGGATGAGGATGACAGGCTTCTACTACATACCACTATTGATGGTCATCAGATCGACATTTCTCTCCCGGTCATAGCTGCTGCTAGTCGATGCCCTCACTCATCTCCATTGGCTGCTGATTCTCAAGATCCATTATATCCCAGTGCTCCACCTTATCCCTCTAAGCTGACTATGGTAGCTACTTTATCTTCACACGTTGCCTTTGAGGGCAACACCTTTGCAGACTGGGTTGACATTGATCCCCGGTATTGGTTTATTGATTCCATGTTGCACTTCAATGCCTTTCCATCAGGCCATGGTACTCAGAGGCGAGAGGGGATTTTTCAGGCTCTATACTATTTGAGCCAGGGTTATTTGATTTCTGTTCCTGCGCTCATCTAGGACCTTATCCATAAGTTCTGGAAGAATCTAATTTTTACACACAATTCTAAAGCAGCGACTCAGCCTTTACCTTTTGGCCACCTGATTACTCAGCTGCTACTTGACCAGGGTTATCAGTTTAACCCTGCTAAGATTCCAGAAACTGATGCAGAGAGAGATATGAGAGCATATGATTAAGCCAGTTGGACAAAGACATACAATTCTTGCATCAAGAATAGAAAGAACGGGGATATGAAAAGACAGATGAGCAGTAAAGACAGGTACAAATATAATGGATATAGTCGATAAATCACCTCCCAGACAGAGGCGTCGCACTACCACTTTAGCTTCTACTTCCAAGCCAGATGTACCCACTACATCTCAGCAGGATACTCCTCTCTTGTCCCTCCTACCGAGCCGATAGCATAGACCGATACTCTATCCTGATATGCTAGTACTGATTCTAGTTATAGATTCGATGTCCTTCAACTGCACACAGACTTCATTTCATTCAGAGCTGATGCAAGTGGGCGGCATGAGGATATCACGAGGTGGCATGATGATCTGGTGAAGAGACATGATGATTTACTAAGGAGGTACAATGATTTGAGAGTAGATGTAGCTGAGGTGCTGCGTGAGCTTGGAGCATTGCGGACTAACCTTACAGCTTCTCTCACTCGCCACAGCCATCAGATGTTCGACATGCTGCAGCAAGAATGAAAAATAAAAAGAAATGAGGGAGGAATAGAGTTTTAAAAACTCTATGAATACTAGTGTTTAACATTTCTAGCAAGACGTTGGGTCAACTCACTAGTCGAACGTATCAAAAATCGGATATGAGATATCCTTATTGATCCTCTTTTCACTTTTCTCATTTGATGCCTCACTTACGACAATGAAATCATCCTCTAAAAGAATGACTTGAAAAGAAATGAAAGAGATGATATTGTTCCTTTTGTCCATGGTCTTAAAAACAAAATCAATCATGGTTGGTCTTGCCTCTTTGTTGTGTTCTTGAAACACATTCAAAGGATCATTCGCTTTAATAATTGGTGAGGCATTGTCTTTCAAAGACTCATTTGGAATAATAGGAATTCCACTCTCTTCATCCCCTTTCTCTTCCTCAATTATCACCATCTCTTCACCTTCCAAGTTAGCTAAGGAGTCCATTAGAGAGTTCACTTTAGTTTTAGAGCTTTCAAGGTTAAAACCATAATATTTATACATTTCAAAATGGCATGTCTCAAGAGGGTCTTTAGAGATAATAGAAGGAATGTTCTCTTCAACAAGTTCCTCCTCATTCTCTCCTTCCTCTGTAGTGGTCAACATCTCCTCACTCTCTAAAGTAGCAATGGCTGGGATAAAATCATGATCAAAAGAAGGAAAATCCTCATTAATCATATTGTGCTCTATTGGATTAGCCACTAACTTATTTGCCACTTCCTCCTCTATAAAAGATAGAGTGCTAGGCATTAGCTCACTTGTTTCATCCTCCTCTTCGCTCTTATTATCCTCATCTATAGACATTGAAGTTCTTGCCATTTTTTTATTTGCCTCTTCCTCTTCCTCTTGATGAGAAAGAGTACTTATAATTTGCTCAACTTGAGCTTCAAGCTTGGCTAAGATTTGAGAATGTGAATTAATATCTTGAGTTTGTGAATTAAGCCCATCAAGTAGAGCTAACACTTTTTCTTGAAACTCAGGTGAATAAGGTGATGGAAGTGGTTCTTCATAAAATGGTGGGGGAAGGAAATAGTCACAAGGAGGATAATGAGAATAGTCAAGTCCATAATAAGATGATTTATGTTGAAATGAATTGGACTCAACCTCATAAGGATCAAAATATGGTGGAAGGACATAAGGTGAGGAGAAGTAATTTTCCCCCAAACTTAGATCAAAGAATCCCTCAATCCACATTCAAAATCCAAATACAAGAAAATATTTTGGCCTCCACACAGGTCGATGCTTAGACAAAGATTTAAGTAATATAATGAGCCTCAACAAGGGCTATCACAAGCATGCAAAGAAGTGCACAATTAAAATACAAGAGTTTCAAGAATTGCTCACAATGATCCTTAAGCAACTTCAAATTTTAATGTTAGCTTTAAGCTCCAATGATTGCTTTAAGATCCAATGATGCCTTCCTTGTAGTCAAGTACCTAATTGGACAAATAATCTCAAGAGTAAGAAAAGAATAAACAATGGAAAATAAAATAAAAATAGAAGCAATCAAATGAACATTATTGTCTAGTTTAATTCCAACAAAACCGTTAATCCCCATCAACGGCGCCAAAATTTGACAAGCCCCTTTCTATGTGTTTAGAAAACAGACTTTTTAATTCGAGAGGTCGCTTTGCAAGGTCAAAATATGAATGTGGTTTCGGAAGCCTTTCTAGTCAAATTTACATTTATAAAAACCACTACTACAACTAATGAAGTATAGCGAGTAGGAATCGACCACAGAGATTATACGTATTGGAATTTAATTTTGACTCTAATGTATCAATTGATTGCAAAGAGAGAGGTTAGCTGATTATTCTAGAAAATAATTAATTAATATACAATTAAATTAAGTTAAAGTGAGATAGGGATTTAAGAGATGAGAAGTGAGGTCTTGGGGTGCATTGGAATCGCCACCAAGCTCGTTCACCAAACCACATACTTTCAACTAATTTGGGGAAAACATTCTTGTGAACAAAATGCGACTACCAATTGCGATATTAAGTATGGACCATCAAATTCAATAATGAATTGTCTACCTAACCAACAAATAAACTAAGTGCAGTACAACCCATCAATTCTAAGCATGACCCATCAAACTAGTCACAATTGTAGCACACTTAAATTTAGAGAATCATGGAATTTGCAACAATAAGCCATGGAAAATCAAATCAAGTGTAGATTGTCTACCTACCTACAAGCATGAATTAAATTGTAGAACAACCCATCAAGCATAAGAATAATCCATCAAATTAATTGACAAACCCATCTAATCCATCAAATTAATTGACAAACCCATTCAATAAAAACCATATTTAGCCATCACTAGAGTCTCAATCAGCCACACATAGACATGCAATTAATATGGAAAAACTAGTGTAGAGATCAATTCCTAAATAATCACACATAAGACACCATGTAATCATATAGAAAATTAATAGAAAGAATTAATCCATATGAATCATGTGAGACATAATTTTCAATTTAATCACACATAGACTTGCAAATAAATTAGATAATTAATAGGAAGAATTAAACCATAGAAATCATAGAAATATACCAAGATTCATTAAATTCACAAGGCTAGAACATTAATCGCAAAATATTATTCCCCGAAAAGTATGAAAAAAATAGAGGTTTAGATTACAAACTTAGGGCTCATTTAAGCCCCAAGGAGAAGTCTAGCCAATCATGGAGGAGGTGGGTATGATCTTGGAACCCTCAAGGGCAACCCCTAAACATGGCTCCATCTTCTTCCTCTTCTTCTTTGTTGAATTCTAGAGAGAGAGAGTGTGTAGATCTTGAGATATGTTCTTGGAGCCTCCACTCTTCTCTTTTCTTCTAACCCTAATCTCTAACTTTTCTAGAGAGAGAAAATAAAATTACAATATAAAAATAAAATGATGAAAAAGCTCCTTTACAAAATGGTTCAATTCCCTTTAAATACAAGGTCCTTTTTTTAGCCACCAAGTCAGAAATATAGCCCCAAAAATATCTAATCCCGTAACTTTTTGGCAGATGAAGTTCAGGCGCGCGGGAATAAGACAGCTCGCTGCCTGCACATTTTTGATCGATCATACTTTTTTGCAATCGATCAGAGTTCGATCGATCTAGGTTCGATCGATCTAACTTTTCTGCAATAGATCTCACTTGGCAGTTTTTCAGCATCAGCTTCCTTTTACTCCAAATCAGCCTCCTTTTGCTCCAAACTCTCACAGACTTAGTTTGACTCCAAAAAGGCCTTAAGAAGCCATTTTTAGCTCGTTTTAACTTTATTGACCTAAAAAAGGAAATAACACGAAATTAGTCTAAAATAAAAAAATAAGATAGATAACGGTCCTAGAATACTCAAGCTTAAGAGGTTTAAATGCGCACTTTTCAGCGCTCATCATGTGACCTTCCGACGAGGAATTTGTCTCCATTAAAAATTATTGCTTTGGTGGGGCATTTAAAGATATCTTCCTTTTTTCTCTATGTAATGACCTGGTCATTTCCTTTCCTTTTTCCTTCTCTCAAATTTTCACGGATATTTTTTTTCCGTTGATCTTTTCCTTTCTGAGTTCAATTTCTCATCACTTAGTGTCATATTGAGCACTTGGGGATGGTTTTTGAGACTCTTTTCCTTGGATTGACAACTTCCTTTGAGGACCGAGTCATTTCCATATTTTCATTTTTTGGACATTATTCACTTTTTTATCCTTTTCCCTATTTTGTCTTTTCCCCATTTGTCACTTTATTGACATAACCACACCTTTTGTGTTCAGAGTTGGTTTTTGACTTCACGTATCTTCATTCTAAGTGATTTTCATGAAATACGTATCTTTACTTTTGCAGAAAAGTACTCTGGTTGCTCCCGGTGTCTATAGGGGCATGGATGCACAGTTCTTCAGAAACATTTCTATTTCTTGGGGTGTTTTTCGTAAATATCTTTTGAAGTTATTTTATTTTAGGGTTTTTAAGGAAATATTTTTGGAAGATATTTTCATTCTGGGCCAGTTGTGCAGTTTTCACTTTTTGGAGGGGCCATTGTGCAATAAATGAAAGTTATTGCTAAATGCCCTGTTTTGAGCTTGGATCCTTGTACAAGATTCATTTTCACTTTTTGTCAAGTCATGTACTCTTAAAATTTCCTTCTGGTGGTTTTTCTCCAGTTTTAGGGTTTTTGGCTCCGGTTGTCGCCAAACTTGTTTGGGGCATATCTCTCTGCTCGGGACTCAGTTTTTGACACCGTTTCTTCTGTTGTTTATCTTTTCTCATTTTGGTTCTTTTTTGTTCATAGAATTTTTCCGTTTGAGCGCGTCTGCTCAAATTTCACTTTTCCGGACCCGGCAAGGCCCGTTCATGACACTTTTAGGGTTTTTCTATAAATAGGAGGTCTTAAGATGAAAAATCAATTTTTTCTCTCTCTCTCATCTCTCTTGGCTGGTAGCCATGGTAGCCAAGGGGCTGCCACCCTTCTTCTTCATTTTTCGGCCACTTCCCTTTAGTAAAAAGGTGTAGTGCATTAGCGTTTTATGTTCGCCTTTCCGTGCTCTACCTTTCCCCCTTATTAGAATCCATTTTTGGCCATTTCTTGAGTTCAAGTTTGAAGTCAAGTTGTGATTTTGATGGGGCTTCCTTAGGGGTTATGTTCATCGTGTTGTCCCTGACAAAACCTAGAAGTTTCGTCGGATTCGGAGCGGTTTCGTTTTGGTTGGGATTTGAGATTTCATCTCAAATGGAGGTAGGGGGTGTTATAATTTCATATTTTTGTTGTCTTGCATGTTTTTGATGCTTATACAACTTGTATGCATGCTTTTGTTCATAATCTAGAATTTAATTTAATTATTTTCTATGGTTAAGATTTAATTCTCATGATGATGTATAACTTAGAATTAAATTGTGGCATACTAGAAAATTAGGCTTTGATATGTTTGTTGACATATATTAAATTGGGATTATTTGAATAAGAATTGCACTTTTTATTTAATAATTATCTTTGGTGAAAGTTTAATTCGCATGGACGTACCGTGCATGAATATAACTTGTGATATACTTTTAAATTAAGTTTTGGCATGTTCTTTAACATACTTTAATTTGAGAGCATTTGGATGAGTTTGAAAATCTAGAGACTTTAATTAAGAGAATTAATTAAAATCTATTTTTATGGTTCCATTGGTCTAATTAGGATTTTGAATAAATATAAGTAATAATCATCCTATGTCCTATAGCATATATTAAATTAAGTCCATTTGGAAATGTTTTGAAATCTAGAGAATTTAATTATTTTTATTTAATTAAATTCTATCTTGTTGTTCCATGGATTTAATTTTGTAGTAGAAGTTGTTTCCATGTATAAATCATGGATTTGAACTTTTATGTATTCACATAGTTGTGTTTTGAGCGTTGGATAACATTGTTATTATATTTATATTTATGAGAATATGTTTTCTTTATGGAATATATTATTGCCTTGTGTAATGAATTGCACACTTTGTAATTGACATTATATATATGCCATTTTAGAATTTAAACTTTAAGGCATAGATTATGTGGGTTCAACCTACTTGTGCGTGAAAGGTGATTTTGTGCATTATATAAATTATGTATAAGTTGTAAACTTATTTGGTTTATTTTGGAGTCTTGGGATATTGTTGTTACAAGTGACATGGCTAGAGTTTGGCTCTAGTGCAGGAGGTATGAGTTCTCCCCAATTGAGATAGTGCGCACTAGGGTGGTCTTCCCAGCGGGTTAATGCCCGGAATAACCATTTTGTTCTTGGTTTAGTCCGAAACGTGATGCCCAAGTCTTCCACTATTTGATTTCACATTCAATTCCAAGTTGACAATCATGTTTAATTGTGATTTGTGGTTTTGACTATTGGCGATTTGATGTTGTTAAGTATATCTATACTAAATTATTATATTTAGTTGTTTTCACACTTTTAGATTTCAAGTTGATAACTTAGAAGAATCTATGTCTTGATGTGTGGTATTAGAAATTCTAATTATACTAAATTGTTATATTTAGTTGTTATTACATTTTAGATTTCAAGTTGATAATTTTGAGAATCTATGTCTTGATGCATTGTATTTGAAATTCTAATTGTGCTAAATGATTATATTTAGTTGTTCTCGTACTTTAGATTTCAAGTTGATAACTTTGAGAACCTTTATCTAGTTGCTTGTATAGCATGCTCTTATGTCGTTTGGAATTGCATGAAGGATGTGATTTATGCTAGAAATGTTCTAAGGTAGCTTAGGATGCTCACTGAGTCTAACCTTTGACATAGACGTTAGGTGGCATGACCTTTTGAACTGTTTCATGATGGTCTAAAAATCTGTAAGAAATCGAGTCTATGCATGCTCATTCTCTACGAGTAAACTTGTTTACTTACCCCGAAGTTACTGGGGGATTTGTTCAGGTACAGGATTCAAGATTTGGAGATTTGCACTTGCCTCTGGTGATTTAGAGATTTGAAGTTTCTTTTAATACATTCTTGTTCACATGCAAGTGTTAGCATGTTTAAGTTTTGCTTATAAAGATGTAATACTTAGTTAGGTTTAATTATGTCATTTTTGCCTTATAACATGTAAAGTGTGCTAGGATACATTATTTGGAACCTATTTGATATGTATGACATGAGGCCAAAGTCCAAAATCCTTAAAGTTCAAGTGTATGCATTTAGATTCCAAGTTTTGTCTTTCGGATGTAATCTTCCTAACTTTGAGGCTTGGCATGTAAAATCTTGTAAATGAAATGTAATGAGGCCGTAGGCCATTGTAACATGTTTAAAATGTCATATTACACTTGCGTGTATGTTCACATCATCACACACTTGCATATAATTCGGTTTGATCATGCTATGGGGGATGCAAATGAAACTTAGGAATTCTTTTCAGCCTTGGTGCATAATAGGCCTTATTTTCACATTTTTGACTTGTTTCAGCCGACCGGTGGCTCATTTCGGTCGACCGGTTCTTGGTTCAATTCATTTACACAGTTTAAACTCATTTTCTAGTAGCTTAGTTACTGTTTAGGCTTGTTTTGGTCGACCGGTTCTTCATTTCGGCCGACCGAAGTGGTTTCTCTTCAAAATCAGTTTTTGAGCAAAATTTCTGTTCATTTCGGCCTGCTGAAATAGCTTCTTTCAACTTTGTTTTAGCTTTATTCCTCCGACTTCAAATGGTCATAACTTCTTCATTTCTAATCTAGGTGATTCTTAAGCCTAAACTCAAGGATTTTGAGTCAGCTTTCCAATGGTACCAATGCCATTCTCAGATTCAAATCACAGTGGGAGTTATTCAAGTTTTAGTGAGACAGTGTCAGTTTTTGCTTAAACCGGAAAAGGGCATTTTGTGGGATCTTTATCCAAAGTTCTTAGAACCTCTTAGAATGTTATGAAATGATTAGATTAGGTTGTATTCACCTTGTTTGACTTGTTTAGAGTCAAGTTTCTCTTTTTATTTGTGAATTGACCATTTTGCCCTTGGTTAATAGTTTTTGCTTTCATTTCCTTTGAGTTCCGTGACTTCATGGAAGGTCACAATCCTTCCTCATGTGACCGGGCTGATTGCAATAGTTGTAAGTCCCCTGAAACCCCTTTGTCAAAGCTGTGGGCTTACAAAGTTTAAAACTGATTTTCAATGGGATTTGAGTATGTGAACATGCCAACAACCTTGAAATGAATATATTACAACAACTTATGGCCTTATACATGTTAATTATGAGTATTTCATAGGCTAAACCTCCAAGGTTGGTTGAAATATGCTTTTAAAGCAAACTATTGCACCAAATGAATACAAGTGCTAACGTAAACATGTTTGACCCTTGGCCTCATTACAAACATATCCATAGAGTATCAAAAGGTGCACTTAAGTGCACATTACATGGTTTGAACAATAAATACATATTTTGTCGTAATAAGCAAAATGAAGTATAATATGCTAACAAGTGCATATTCTAACATAGCAAAAATACTCTAAGTAGTCTAGCAAGTCTAAGATTGTTGTGTATCCTAGAATATGGCTTCTTTACCTAAAAAACACCCAGTAACTTCGACGTGAGTAAACAAGTTTACTCGTAGGGAATGAGCATGCATAAGCTTAACTTATTACAAGGTTTGCAATTATATATAATTCAATCCATGGCCGCACTAGTCTGCAGTTGTTCAGTCGGGTTTCAGGGTGCCTCAGGCACCACAGCTAGTGGCGCCGCTAGTTGGTTCTTATCTGGGTAGAGGCTCTACGCCTACTGCTTCTGGATATCAGTAGGGCCACTGGGGTAGTTCTCAGCAGTCTGGGGCTCAGGGACGAGCTTACTCATTGCCACAGGCAGATATCTCCCTAGGGACTTCTATAGTCCGAGGTATCTTTCTAGTTTTCAGTTCTTGGGCTAGAGTTCTTGTTGACACAGGTGCATCATATTCATTCATATCTACTGCATTTGCACATTCTTTGGGTCTAGAGGTCACGCAGCAGGATGGGTTCCTTTGTGTTGACACACCAGTTGGGGGTCTAGTGTTTTTAGACCATGTTTTTCAGGGTTATGCTATTGAGATAGCTAGGCAGACTTTAGAGTTCGATTTCGTCGTTTTTGATATGACAGGCTTTGACATCATTCTCGGGATGGATTGGTTGTCTTTCTTTCATGCCATGATCGATTGTTTCCGTGGGCGAGTGTCTATTTGCACACCTATGGGAGATCGTTTTCACTTCGTGGGAGATCGGATCGATTCCCACTCGACAATGATTTTCAGTATCGGTGACTGGAGTCGCCACAGGTCTTACTTGGCTAGCCTATTAGTGGACGAAGACAGCAGTTCAGGTCGTATTTATCCAGCAGTTGTTGTGGAGTTTCTGGATGTTTTTCCAGAGGAGTTGACAGAGCTTCCTTCTCTTCGAGAAGTTATCTTTGCCATCGACGTCATTCCCGATACTGTGCTGATCTCTATGGCACCGTACCGCATGGCACCGGCAGAGTTAGATGAGCTGAAAGCTCAATTGGATGATTTTAAAGCTAAGGGCTTTATTCGTCCTAGTACTTCACCCTGTGGAGCACCAGTTCTTTTTGTGAAGAAGAAGGATGGGTCCTTGAGACTTTGCATCGATTATTGCAAGTTGAATCATGGTACGATCAAGAACAGGTATCCTTTGCCAAGGATTGATGACTTGTTTGATCAGTTGAAAGGAGCCACTTGTTTTTCAAAGATTGATTGAGGTCGGGTTACTATCAGTTAAGGGTTAAGGATGAGGATGCATCCAAGACCGCTTTCCGCACACGGTATGGCCATTATGAGTTTCTGGTGATGCCATTTGGTTTGACCAATGCTCTGGTAGCTTTTATGGACTTGATGAACCGTGTATTCAGTAACCATCTTGATCAGTTCGTTGTGGTTTTGGTTGATGACATTCTCGTATACTCAGCTTCAGTGGAGGAATACGAGTATCATTTGAGGACAGTATTGCAAATCCTTAGGGATAATCAGTTGTACGCCAAGTTCGAGAAGTGTGAATTTTGGCTATCAGAAGTGAAGATCCTTGGACATATTGTGTCAGGGGGCAGAGTTGTAGTAGATCCGGCAAAGATTGAATCGGTGATGCATTGGGAATGTCCGAAGACAGTGTTTGAGATTCAGAGTTTTCTTGGCCTAGCTGGCTACTACCGAAAATTTGTTCGGGATTTCTCTCATTTGGCGGCTCTTATGACTTGACTTACCCGTAAGGGGGTTAAGTTCGTATGGAGCGAGGCATGTGAGTTTGCTTTTCAGGAGTTGAAGGTCAGGTTGACATCGGCTCCAGTTTTGATCATTCGTGAACGTGGCTTAGGTTATGTGATCTTCTGTGATGCTTCATGGAAAGGTTTGGGTTGTGTCTTGATGCAGACAGAGCGGGTGGTTGCTTATGGGTTTCGACAGTTGAAGACTCACGAGTTAAACTATCCGACACATGATTTGGAGTTGGCAGCAGTTATCTTTGCCCTGAAGGGGTGGAGACACTATTTGTACGAGGAAAAGTTTGAGGTTTTCTCTGATCACAAGAGTCTCAAATATCTCTTCTCTCAGAAGGATTTAAACTTGAGACAGCGCAGATGGGTTGAGTTCATGGAAGACTATGACTTTAAGTTATAGTACCATCCGGGTAAGGCCAATGTGGTGTCCGATGCATTGAGTAGGAAGTCATGGGGGACTCTTGTTAGCATTTCCATTCACATAAGGAAGATGTTAGAAGAGCTTGCAGATCTTGGTTTACAATCTTATGAGGATGTCTCATCAGCTATTTTGTTTAGCCTCGTGGCTCAACCGGCTCTTGTTAGCAGAGTTATTGAGGCACAGTTGGAGGATGGGGAGATAGAGGCCATCCACGTTCGGATTTCAGGTGGTGAGAATGTAGAGGGTTGGACCATACATTCAAACGGTGGTCTCAGGTACAAGGGGATGATGTTTGTTCCTTTGTCTTGTCGTGAAGACGTTCTTTATGATTTTTACCACTCTCGGCTCATAGTTCATCCTGGTGGTATGAAGATGTATCACAATCTATGGTGACAATTTTGGTGGCAGGGCATGAAACGGGATGTTTTACAGTTTATGGCTCGATGCCTTACTTGTCAGCAAGTGAAGGCAGAGCATCAACAATCGGCAGGACTGTTGCAACCATTACTAGTAGCTGAGTGAAAATGGGAGCATAACACTATGGATTTCGCGATGGGACTTCCGAGGTCTCAGGCAAGTAATGATGCCATTTGGGTTATAGTTGACAGGTTGACTAAGACGGCTCAATTCCTACCCGTAGCAGTGACAGATAGTGCAGAGAGACTAAGTGGACTGTATGTGATACAGATTGTTAAGCTCCACGGGGTTCTAGTATCCATTGTTTCAGATAGGGATTTGCGGTTCACATCTCATTTCTGGAAGAGTTTTCAGGAGGCTCTTGATCGGGGCTTCATTTTAGCACGGCATTCCATCCTCAGACTGATGGTCAGTCAGAACGCGCCATTCAGAAATTGGAGGATATGTTATAGGTTTGTATCTTGGATTTTGGTGGTAGTTGGGAGGACTACTTCCTTTGGTTGAGTTTGCCTACAGCAACAGTTACTAGGCTAGTATTGGCATAACACCTTTTGAGGCGTTGTATGGCAGGCCCTGCAGATTTTTAGTTTGTTGGATTGAGGTTGGTAATACTGTTGCCTTGGGTCCCGACATTGTCATTGAGACTACTGAGAAAATTAAGTTGATTCGGTAATGGTTGGTTACCACACAGAGCAGACAGCAGAGTTACGCTGACAGGAGGAGACAATCATTGTCTTTTGAGGTAGGAGACCATGTCTTTCTCAAGATTTCTCCACAGAAGGGACTTATAAGATTTTGACAGATGGGCAAGTTGTCTCTTTGGGTACACGACGTCTTTCATATCTTTATGCTGAGGAAGTACAAACGAGATCCATCATATGTTTTGCGGTGGACAGATGTTGTTGTTGATGAAGAGGAAGGTCCAGTCTAGATTTTTAATTCACGAGAGCAGATCTTAGAGACCAAGACTGTAATACCCCTAATTTTAAAAAGGATATTCCTGGTATTTAATGGTATTTAATTTATTATTTAAGTGCATTTTATTTAATTATGTGTCATTATTTTTTTTATTAGGTGCTTAATTGTTTTCTTTTGTGATGATTTAATTTATTTAAATGATATTTATTTTTAGTTATTTGATTGGAATTACTTGTTAGTGTTTTAATTATTTAATTGGCATTAATGGTTTAAGTGTAATTGGTTTAGTTACTTGATTGGAATTACTTGTTAGTATTTTAATTATTTAATTGGCATTAATAGTTTAAGTGTAATTGGTTTAATTATTCTATGTGTGTCTTATTTGGTTTAATTGGGTTTACTAATTATTATTTTGTTCAATTAGATTATTTGTTAAGTATTTAATGGTGAATAGGGTAATTAGGTAAATACATCTAACTAGGGTTTTAATTACAGTATAAATTAGGGTTTTATATTATAGCCGTCGTAGGTTTCTACGTTAATTGGATGGGCCGGTTAGGATTTTGAGTTGGACTTAAATGAACCTAGGGTTTAGGAAAACTCTATAAGTATAAGGTAGATGTCTGTGTAGGGTTTTTTTTAAACAAAGCACACGTTTTGTGGAAGTGGAGAAGGAAAAACGCAGTTTTTCACATTCTGCCAAGGTTTGATCAAGGCTCCGATGCCGTTTCGTCCGTGGTCCGATCGAGCTAAATTTTGGAGGAGAGGTTCACGACTCCGTGACGCACAATATGAACGGTGGAGATCAGAGTTTAACCTCGGGAACAGTGATTCGAACCCATGAACAGTAACCGGATTTTGGAACTCGCCGGGACTTTTTAAGAAGACGACGTTGAAACTTTGAACAAAAGTTTCTGAGGCAAGATTCTATCCTTACTCTTTCCCTTAGGCTTCATACTCTTTACACTCTTAAATGATTCTAGGATTAATGAAGATTAAACCAAACTAAAATGATATCTGTTTTGCTATAAAACTGGTAGTTACAGTAGTGTTGTATGCTTGTTCAACCTAGACTAAGCATGTTTGTGGATGCATTGTGGTTCTGTGGTTCACGTTTTTCCTTACCACTGCTAGTATAAATTATTGGAAGGATGGGTCTAGATGATAGCTATCTTAACTTCTGTAATAGCAACTGTTGGAACTTAAATACTAGGAGGATTTGAGTTTAAAACTAGATCGGTTTTGTGGAACACTATAATTTGAGCATGTCTGCATACATACTGTGAATATTGTTTTGATGCTTACATTATCACAGTTAGTATCAACTGTGGAGGTTAGGATTTTATGATACATACCCTACATATCTGTATGTCATTTGTAAGGTGTTAAATGGAAGTTTTAATTAATTCTGTCTTTATATCAGACTAAAAGGAACAACTTAAATTGGGCATGTATATGTTGTTGTTGTGACCCTGTTTATCAATGCTTATTTTATCACTGCTAACATTGAATGTTGGATGTTGGAATTTAGTTGATATATACTTGATTTATTGGTATTATTGACTACTGGAGGATTGGAAAGTAAGCACCGGTATTGGACGGTGGCATACTAAGGATGGGTTTGGTTTTTAAAACAATACCATTACCCACCTACTTGGAATAAGGATGGGATTAACTAAAAGTTAAGTCCCGTGGATTTGTATTGTCATGGCAACTACTTGTTGAGCGGAAATGCCAGGGATTTTGGATGGATTTTATATATGTACTGTTATGGTGCCTCGGTATGAGCTTGAGCCTCAGGACCGATGGCTAGGGAGCGTATATGCATCGGGATGTGTAGCTGGCTATGATGGTTGGAGGTGTACCCTGTTTAGGTATAGGTACATATGCCCACTTCGTATGCGTTTTAGCATGTTACCTCTATTCAGGTTGAGACTGGCCTGTAGTCCAGTGAGAGTCCTTTAGTGTGACAATATATATATTTACGGACTATTAGCTATTGTTCAATTGTTTAGGATGTACATGCGTATCGGGCCTCTGTTTGGATTATAGTAGTATAGAACTTGCGCGTGGGCCTGACCCACTTCTATTTTTCAGGTACACGACAGTTCCAGGCTTAGACGTGTTCGTGCTGAGCAGAGGTCTCTATTCACTCTTCCGACGATGTAGGGCTCTCTCTATAGTTTTATTTCTGGACGTTTATTACAGTTGTTCTATCTTCCGTTTGGATGTTTAATAGGGGTCCACTAGAGATGGATTCCCAAGTTGTAAACTGATGGAGTTTTGGAGTTTGGGTTTGATGGATTTTAATAGTTATAATATTTTGCGGATTCTATTTTTAGTTCCTTCCAGCTTTAATTTCATTTCTTAATTTACTTTGTATTCCGCGTTCATTATAAAATATTAATTGTTTGATATTCCCTCGGGTTTGGGCCTGGGCCTGATCAACCCGTGTCTCGGATCCGAGGGGTATCTCAGTTGGTATCAGAGCACTCCAGGTTCAAGTGTCTCTAGGATGTTTTCGTATTAAGTCTTCCGCGTAGCGTTTTCTCTTGAATTGAGCTTAAGTTAGGATTCATTGTATTCCTTATGGTTCGTATAGAAAGGGTACTGACGTCTGTCTTTTCGTGTTAACAGATGGTTAACGCTAGAAATGGACAGGACATGCAAGGAACTAGGAAGGAAAGGAGAACGGCACGTAGGCAACAATATCTCCTACGGCGTTAGCAAATGGGGGAAGAGCAGCAAAGGCTTGGGTTTCAAGATGACATGGATCAGTTTCAGGAGGAACAGGAGAATGTTCAACAGACTCTAGACCAGGTCAGAGATCTAGAGATTCCTCTTCACCTCAATGACCTCGTTGCTCGGGCTATAGAGGCTGGGGTAACAGCTGCACTTCGGAATCAGTCTCAGGTACAGCCGGCACCTGTACCAGCACCAGTGGTTCAGACGGATTCTTGGGGAAAGGCTAGGAGCTCTTCCACAAAGGGGAGTCCACCTGTATTCTCAGGCTCAACCGATGCGAGAGCAGCTCACCAGTGGAAACAGGACATTGAGCGTCATCTTCGTTTGGTTCAGTGCACGGAGGTTCAGAAGCAGATGCTTGCTACTTTCAAGCTAGTTGGGGATGCACTACAGTGGTGGGAGTCAGTTACCACCTCAGAGGAGAGGATGACATTGTCTTATGATGAGTTCAGTGCTCGCTTTGATGAGAAATATTTTCCCTATGCAGTCAGGGCAGCTATGAAGACCGAGTTTCTAATTCTGCAGTAGGGAAACATGACAGTGGCGGAGTATGAGTAGCAGTTCACACGCTTGTCTCTCTTTGCACCGGAGGAGGTGGATACAGAGGAGAAGAAGCGCAACAGTTTTGTCAAGGGACTGATGTGGTCTATCAAGAGAGCTATTACAGGTAGTCCAGCCTATACTACCTATGCTCAGGTGGTAGACGCCGCTCTACAACAGTATCAGTTGACTGTGGACATTAGACAGGCTCATGGTGAGAAGCGGGGAGATAAAGACTCTACTAATCAGTCAGCTGAAAAGGGGAATGGCAATGGTCACCGGCAGAATGACAAAGGCAAGTTCCAAGGACAACAGCCTTGGAAGAAGCACAAAGGTGGTTCAGATGCTCACCGGAATGGGGCACCTATTCAGAGGCAATAGAATGGGGGACCACAGGTAGGACAGGGTCAGCCACAGGCTAACCGACAGAGGAGGCCATTTGGTACTTTCCAGGGTAGTTGTTACACTTGTGGAGAGTATGGTCATACCACCAGGCAATGTCCTAAAGTAGGACAAGGACAGAGACAGAGACAGTATGTGCAGCAGGGACAGAGGGCGCCAGTGCCTTTACCAGCGCCACAGGTTCCACGGATTCAAGGACAGACACATCTGGCTTTACCGGCACCGCCGCAGACTCAGGGACAGGCACCACAGCAGTTGTACTATGGCAGGGTGTATAACCCCATGCCACAGGATGTTCAGGCACCTCAGACTATTAAGGGTAAGTTTCTTATTCATGGTTTGCATGGACGTGTTTTATTTGATATGGGTGCTACACACTCATTTGTAGCTAGGACTTTTGTTGCTTTGTCTGGGATGAGGACGAGGGTATGCACTAGACCTCAGGGTATTTTTACACCATTGGGTGATACAACTATTATACATGAGAGTGATGGGCCTGTGACACTAGATATTGGCAGACTCAGATTTCTAGCCAATCTATTGGTCTTGGACATGCACACTTATGATGTGATACTTGGGATGGATTGGTTGTCTCACTACCATACCCAAGTTATTTGTTTTGATAGATCTATTATTTTTACCATACCTGGTCAGGATATGTATGTAGTAGCTATGCCACATTCTAAAGGGGGCGGTAGCACCTATTTGTTCCATGTGGAGGAAGAAAATGAGGAGGGGATTACTGTGTCATTGGATAACATACCGATTGTACAGGATTTCCCGGATGTATTTCAGGAGATTCCAGGGTTGCCACCTAGTCGCGAGATCTATTTTGTGATAGACTTAGCTCCAGGCACTGCGCCTATTGCTAGGGCACCCTATAGGATGGCACCGGTAGAGATGAGAGAGCTGAGGGATCAGATTTAGCAGTTACTCAGCCAGGGTTTTATTCGTAGGAGTACATCACCTTGGGGAGCACCGGTTCTGTTTGTAAAGAAGAAGGATGGTTCGCTTCGTCTGTGTATAGATTACAGGGAGTTGAACAAGGTTACGATTCGTAACAAGTATCCTTTACCCAGGATTGATGACTTGTTTGATCAGTTAAGGGGAGCCACATATTTCTCCAAGATTGATCTGCGTTCTGGGTACCATCAGCTGAGGGTTAGGGAGCAGGATGTTCCTAAGACAACATTTCTCACGCGATATGGTTCTTATGAGTTTCGGGTTATGCCGTTTAGGACGACTAATGCACCTGCAGTATTCATGGACTTAATGAATAGAGTCTTCCGGGCTTATTTGGATCAGTTTGTTATTGTCTTTATTGATGACATCTTGATCTATTCTCGGTCGGAGGACGATCATGCTAGACATCTTCGCATAATCTTGCAGACGCTTCGTGAGCACCAGTTATATGCCAAGTTCGAGAAGTGTGAATTTTGGCAACGGGATGTGAAATTTCTGGGTCACGTGGTGTCAGAAAAGGGGATAGCAGTGGATCTGGCCAAGGTTTCAATGGTGGTTGAGTGGGGACAGCCTACATCACCTACTGAGATTCGGAGTTTTCTTAGTCTGGCAGGATATTACAGGAGATTCATCCAGGGGTTCTCCAAGATAGCAGGACCACTCACTCATCTGACCACGAAGGGTGTACAGTTCGTGTAGGATGAACACTGTCAGTGAGCTTTTGATGAGCTGAAAAGGAAGCTGACTTCTGCACCGGTTCTAGTTACTCCGCAGAGCAGGATAGAGTATCTTGTTTACACGGATGTTTCGTTGCAGGGTCTTGCATGTGTATTGATGCAGGAGGAGCGACCAATTTCTTATAGATCTCAGAAACTTAAGCCTCATGAGCTTAATTATCCAACACATGATTTAGAGTTGGCAACAGTGGTCTTTGCCTTGCGTATTTGGAGGCATTATCTGTTGGGTGAGTCCTTTAGATTATTCAGTGATCACAAGAGTCTGCAGTACTTGTTCACTCAACGGGAGCTAAATATAAGATAGCGCAGGTGGTTGGAGTTTGTAAAAGACTATCATTTTTCTATACAGTACCATCCAGGGAAAGCGAATGTAGTGGCAGATGCACTCAGCCGCCGACTTGTTGGTATTCTTTCTGCTCTATTCACTACTGAGTGGAATGCTTTAAAGAGTGTGGATGAGTTATCAGATGTTTTTATGGCTTGCATGGTGGTTACACCTTCCATCATTCGCAAGGTTTTACAAGCACAACTCACCGATCAGCAGTGTGTCGACAAGGTCACAGAGATAGCTTCCGGAGAGGTTCCATTATACTATGTTGGGGCTGATGAAGGTTTAAGGTACAAGGGACGGTTAGTGGTTCCTTCTGCTGATAATTTGAGGAAGGATGTGATGACTGAGACTCATCACTCTGAGTTCTCTGTTCATCCAGGAGGCGAAAAGATGTATCAAGATATGAAGCGGCAGTTTTGGTGGGCAGGTATGAAGAGGGACATTGCTCTTTTTGTTTCTCAATGTAGTAATTGTCAGATGGTTAAGATTAATCATCAGAGGCTGCCAGGAGCTCTACAGCCACTACCAATTTCGGAGTGGAAATGGGAGAGCATATCTATGGATTTTGTGGAAGGGTTGCCAAATTCTTTCAAGGGGCATAATTCCATATGGGTCATTGTGGATAGGTTGACCAAGTCAGCTCATTTCTTGCCTATTTGCACTGACTACACTTCGGAGCAGTTGGCGAGGCTTTACATTTCAGAGATTGTGAAGCTACATGGCATTCCATTGTCTATTATATTGGACAGGGATTCGAGCTTTGTATCTGGATTTTGGAAGAGTTTTCAGCAGGCTTTAGGTACGGAGTTACACCTTAGTACTGCTTATCATCCTCAGACTAACGGACAGACTGAGAGGGTGAATCAGATTATGGAAGATATGCTTCGGTCGTGTGTTCTGGATTTCAAGGGCCACTGAGAGGAATATTTGCCACTTATGGAGTTTGCTTATAACAATAGTTTCTAGAAGACTATTGGTATGGCACTATTTGAGGCATTGTACGGTCGACCGTGTCGGTCACCTGTTTGTTGGATGGAGGTTGGAGAGAATCGATTCTTAGGTTCTGAGTTCATCAAGGATACCTCTGAAAAGATTGCTCTTATTCGAGATCGCATGCGTACTGCCCAAAGCAGGCAGAAGAGCTATGCTGATCATCATACTCAGGCTTTGGAGTTTCAGGTTGGGGATCAGGTTTTACTTAAAGTGTCTCCTATGAAGGGTGTTATGCGCTTTGGGAAGAAAGGGAAGTTATCACCGCGATTTGTTGGTCCATTCATGATTACGGATCGCATTGGAGCTGTTGCTTATCGGTTGGCACTTCCGGATACTTTGGATCGCGTCCACAACGTGTTTCATGTTTCCATGTTGCAGAAATTTCTACGAGATGAGGATCGGTATCAGCATATCGATGTTGGGGAGATTGTGTTGCAGCCGGATGCAACTTATTTAGAGCCACCGTGTCGTATTGTCGACCGACGAGATCAGATTCTTCGTAATAAGGTTATTCCTTTGGTTCGTGTTTAGTGGAGTCATCACAATGAGTCTGAGTCCACTTGGGAACGAGAGGATGTCATTCGCTCACGGTTTCCCGAAATATTGGAAGAAGGTAAAAGTGAATTCCGAGGACGGAATTCCTTTTGTTAGGGGGGGAAGAATGTAATACCCCTAATTTTAAAAAGGATATTCCTGGTATTTAATGGTATTTAATTTATTATTTAAGTGCATTTTATTTGATTATGTGTCATTATTTTTTTTATTAGGTGCTTAATTGTTTTCTTTTGTGGTGATTTAATTTATTTAAATGATATTTATTTTTAGTTATTTGATTGGAATTACTTGTTAGTGTTTTAATTATTTAATTGGCATTAATGGTTTAAGTATAATTGGTTTAGTTATTTGATTGGAATTACCTGTTAGTGTTTTAATTATTTAATTGGCATTAATGGTTTAAGTGTAATTAGTTTAATTATTCTATGTGTGTCTTATTTTATGTGTGTCTTATTTGGTTTAATTGGGTTTACTAATTATTATTTTGTTCAATTAGATTATTTGTTAAGTATTTAATGGTGAATAGGGTAATTAGGTAAATACATCTAACTAGGGTTTTAATTACAGTATAAATTAGGGTTTTATATTATAGCCGTCGTAGGTTTTTACGTTAATTGGATGGGCCGGTTAGGATTATGAGTTAGACTTAAATGAACCTAGGGTTTAGGAAAACTCCATAAGTATAAGGTAGATGTCTGTGTAGAGTTTTTTTTAAACAAAGCACACATTTTGTGGAAGTGGAGAAGGAAAAACGCAGTTTTTCACATTCTTCCAAGGTTTGATCAAAGCTCCGATCCCGCTTCGTCCGTGGTCCGATCGAGCTGAATTTTGGAGGAGAGGTTCACGACTCAGTGACGCACAATCTGAACGGTGAAGATCAGAGTTTGACCTTAGGAATAGTGATTCGTACCCGTGAACAGTAACCGGGTTTTGGAACTCGCCGGGATTTTTTAAGAAGACGACGTTGAAACTTTGAACAAAAGTTTCTGAGGCAAGATTCTATCCTTACTCTTTCCCTTAGGCTTCATACTCTTAGCACTCTTAAATGATTCCAGGATTAATGAAGATTAAACCAAACTAAAATGATATCTGTTTTGCTATGAAACTGGTAGTTACAGTAGTGTTGTATGCTTGTTCAACCTAGACTAAGCATGTTTGTGGATGCATTGTGGTTCTGTGGTTCACGTTTTTCCTTACCACTGCTAGTATAAATTATTGGAAGGATGGGTCTAGATGATAGCTATCTTAACTTCTGTAATAGCAACTGTTGGAACTTAAATACTAGGAGGATTTGAGTTTAACACTAGATCGGTTTTGTGGAACACTATAATTTGTGCATGTCTACATACATACTGTGAATATTGTTTTGATGCTTACATTATCACAGTTAGTATCAACTGTGGAGGTTAGGATTTTGTGATACATACCCTACATATCTGTATGTCATTTGTAAAGTGTCAAATGGAAGTTTTAATTAATTCTGTCTTTATATCAGACTAAAGGGAACAACTTAAATTGGGCATGTATATGTTGTTGTTATGACCCTGTTTGTCAATGCTTATTTTATCACTGCTAACATTGAATGTTGGATGTTGGAATTTAGTTGATATATACTTGATTTATTGGTATTATTGACTACTGGAGGATTGGAAAGTAAGCACCGGTATGGGATGGTGGCATACTAAGGATGGGTTTGGTTTTTAAAACAATACCATTACCCACCTACTTGGAATAAGGATGGGATTAACTAAAAGTTAAGTCCCGTGGATTTGTATTGTCATGGCAACTACTTGTTGAGCGGCAATACCAGGGATTTTGGATGGATTTTATATATGTACTGTTATGGTGCCTCGGTATGAGCTTGAGCCTCAGGACCGATGGCTAGGGAGCGTATATGCATCGGGATGTGTAGCTGGCTACGATGGTTGGAGGTGTACCCTGTTTAGGTATAGGTACATATGCCCACTTCATGTGCGTTTTGGCATGTTACCTCTATTCAGGTTGAGACCGGCCTATTGTCCAGTGAGAGTCCTTTAGTGTGACTATATATATATTTACGGACTATTAGCTATTGTTGAATTGTTTAGGATGTACATGCGTATCGGGCCTCTGTTTGGATTATAGTAGTATAGAACTTGCGCGTGGGCCTGACCTACTTCTATTTTTCAGGTACACGACAGTTTCAGGCTTAGACGTGTTCGTGCTGAGCAGAGGTCTCTATTCACTCTTCCGACGATGTAGGGCTCTCTCTATAGTTTTATTTCTGGACGTTTATTACAGTTGTTCTATCTTCCATTTGGATGTTTAATAGGGGTCCACTAGAGATGGATTCCCAAGTTGTAAACTGATGGAGTTTTGGAGTTTGGGTTTGATGGATTTTAATAATTATAATATTTTGCGGATTCTATTTTTAGTTCCTTCCAGCTTTAATTTCATTTCTTAATTTATTTTGTATTCCGTGTTCATTATAAAATATTAATTGTTTGATATTCCCTCGGGTTTGGGCCTGGGCCTGATCAACCCGTGTCTCGCGATGGGACTTCCGAGGTCTCAGGCAAGTAATGATGCCATTTGGGTTATAGTTGACAGGTTAACTAAGACGTCTCACTTCCTATCCGTAGCAGTGACAGATAGTGCAGAGAGACTAAGTGGACTGTATGTGAGACAGATTGTCAAGCTCCACGGGGTTCCTGTATCCATTGTTACAGATAGGGATTTGTGGTTCACATCTCATTTCTGGAAGAGTTTTCAGGAGGCTCTTGATACGGGGCTTCATTTTAGCACGGCATTCCATCCTCAGACTGATGGTCAGTCAGAACGCACCATTCAGATATTGGAGGATATGTTATGGGTTTGTATCTTGGATTTCGGTGGTAGTTGGGAGGACTACTTACCTTTGGTTGAGTTTGCCTACAACAATAGTTACTAGGCTAGTATTGGCATAACACCTTTTGAAGCGTTGTATGGCAGGCCTTGTAGATTTTTAGTTTGTTGGATCGAGGTTGGTAATACTGTTGCCTTGGGTCCCGACATTGTCATTGAGACTACTGGGAAAATTAAGTTGATTCGGTAATGGTTGGTTACCACACAGAGCAGACAGCAGAGTTACACTGACAGGAGGAGACAATCATTGTCTTTTGAGGTAGGAGACCATGTCTTTCTCAAGATTTCTCCACAGAAGGGACTTCTAAGATTTTGACAGATGGGCAAGTTGTCTCTTAGGGTACACGACGTCTTTCATATCTCTATACTGAGGAAGTACAAAAGAGATCTATCACATGTTTTGCGGTGGACAGATGTTGTTGCTGATGAAGAGGAAGGTCCAGTCCAGATTTTGATTCACGGGAGCAGATCTTACAGACCAAGACCATTCCATTGGTTAAGGTCTTGTGGAGACACCACGGCGTTGAAGAGGCTACCTAGGAGCTCGAACAGGAGGTTCGCTCCCAGTACCCCCATTTGTTCTCTCTTTCAGGTACGATTTGATTTCGGGGACGAAATCCCTTTTAAGGAGGGTAGGCTATAATGACCCGGTCATTTTATTTCTTTTCTTTTTTCGGTAAATTTCTTTTTCTGTATTTTCCCTATTTCGTCCTTTAGTCGTTTTTCATTTTTCTTTCCATAACTTCACTTTTTGCACTCAGATTTGATTCCGGCTTTGCATACATCCATGATATCTACATTTTCACTTTTGTAGAAAAGTATGTTAAATGTTTACTTTTCTTGTAAAGGGCATGAATGTATAACTTTTGGTAATTACTCTAAACTTGAGGGGTTTTTGTGTAATTAAATAAAGTAATTATTTTTCGTCTTAGGGACCATTTTACAATTTAATTTAGAAGAGATTTTCAAAAAGGACCTTTTTGCAATTTTCGAAAATGTGACAAGTGTCACATTCCTAAGGTGCCACTTGTTGACATTGTGGAGGAACCATTTGGAGGCTTAATCTCATGACACATGGAAGGTGGAGATTCACCCATTTGTTGGCCTAGGATAGGAGCACTTGTTGGCATGGATGGTTGACAAGTGTAGGCTCAATATTCAGTCTTGGAAGTTTACATAGGATGGTGACAAGTGTAGGCTTCACAATTGGTCTTGCATTAGTGTGTGTGTGAGAGGTAGTGCAAGAGCACCTTGTGAGTGGAGAATCCCACCACATTTAGCTTAGGGTTTGCATTTTAATTCATTCATCTCTTTCCTTTCAAGAACCCTAACTTAGCCACCGTTGGAGTAAAGCTTGACTTAGAGCTTTGACTTCATTTTTGGTGCCTTTCCATTCACCTAAAGCCATTAAGCTTAGAATACTTTAGTTTCCTCTCACTCTCCTCTATAAAACCCATGTTTGGTTTTCCATTTTTGAGCTTGGTTGCCTTGGATTACAGAGATTCTATTCTCTATTAAGGTAGGGGGTGTTGTAATTTATTTTCCAAGTGATTTAATTGTTCTTGTAATGATATACAAGTTGTATGCATGTCCTATGTTAATTTAAGAAATAAATGACTAATGGTAGCTTGCATATAATTCACTTTAGACTTGATATATGGCATGGCCATAACTTGATCTTTGGGTCCTAGTTTGTAGATTTTATTTGTTTTTAAGCATTGATCATTGAGTGATTTAAAAAGTCCAGAAGAAAATTGGTTTTTTGAAATATTTTAAAGTCTAAAAAGCATTCTGCCATGTTCGTACCGGTTCAAGCTTTCCCCTACCAGTTCAAAGGTCTAAAGTAGCAAAGCCAAACACTTCTGGAGCTTGGCTACCAGTACCACAAGTTTGGTACTAGTTCGAAAGTGGTCCTCGCTATTCAAAGGCTCTCTGCCCAGTGGCATTCGGTTCCCAAATTGGATACCAGTTCTTAGCAACTTGAAAAGGCTTTAAAGCTTCTTTATTTGCATAGTGTTAGGCATCACTTCATATCCACTTTCTCTCTATATTGTGCACTCTCTCCCTACATAACTCCATACATATATACATCATATATATTTGCATATATTGTTCCAATCTTGCATCATTCTCATTTATTATAAGTTAAACATGGAATCATCTCATGGATCTTGAGATTTGAAGGTTAAAAGTTGAAATTGAAGGTTGAAGAGGAGTTTGGGATTTTGAGAAAGAAATATTTAGTGGATTTGGTTAAGATTGAATTTTTGTTGTTTAGGTTGACATTGAAGACTTGATTGGCTTGTGATTCAAGACTTGTTGGGTTGATTGTTAGGGGTTTTGAAGATTCAAATCAAGCTTATGTAAGAAAAAGTGTTGAAGTTCACACTAAGTGTTTGATAGAATTCCCAAGAGAAGTTGCAGTCTTCAAAGTGATGAATTGTGTGAAAAACATGGCATCACAATTACTTAAAGAAGCCAAAGGTAAAGGAATTGAGATTCTGAAAGCTCCCAAACAAGCTAGTTATAGTATTGTCATCACGATGCATGTGTGATAAAAAAATGGATTCGGAGTCTGATGAGGATGATGGTGGAGCGTATTGATTCTCCTTCTGACATTATTTCTAGAGATACTGATCCCAGATATTTTGTCTTACATCATAACATCACATTTTGTTAAGTTTTTACATAGTCATGACTTGATATTTTTTGGATATTATCTTTTGACTGTTGACATGTAATGAACTGATTACTGTTTTCTCTGTTTAGTATTGTTTCTACTCTAAATGACCTGTTTAATTGCTCTGTCAATTTTTGTTCCAAAAAGGGGGAGAACAATGGTTAATTTAAGGGGGAGATAAACTAAATTTTTTTTTGGATAATTTATTTAGAGGGAGTTTTTAACTTATTTTAATAAACTTTCACTGGTAGTTTTGCTTGATCTATGTGCAAAAATTCAGGTGAAATTTTGTCTAAGAGAAGAAGAGAACAGAGATAAAAAATTTTGTGTTTCCTTAAACAATTGTAATTTACTATTCTTCTTTGGGTAGATTATTAAATTGTTTTTAGGGTTTTGTCATGAAATTGCCAAAGGGGGAGATTATGAGATATATTTTTGTAATTGGTTTATTTCGGTAACAAAACATGTCCTAGTCGAGTTGTAATTTCAGTTACCATATTAGATTGAAATCAACTGCAAAATTGGAAGGTTGTTCAAAAGAGGAAAGTACTGTTGATCATCTAAAAGGAAAGAACAACACATTCGGAAATTGTTTCCCCACTTAGGACACAAATACCTATAAGGTATATTTCCAGAGTTTTCAAAAAAAAAAAAAAAATAGAAAATTCAAATTCAAATTGGATTCTGTTAAGTAAGAACCGGTACCTAAATTTGAGAACTGGTTCAAGAAACTGAAATTTAAGAAATTCCATTCTGTCCTTCAGGAACCGATACAAGATTTGGGAACTGGTTCTAGAAGTCCTGACAGCATCAGGTTTTAAGTTTCCTTATTCTGTTTGATTCCTTTTTTATCTACTTTCCTTCCAAGTCCTATGCATGAAATTTCCTTTATTTTCAGAAAGAATAGGACTTTGCAAACCTTTATATAAACCTTGTCATACACATAGGTTTAGTAACGTCTTTTGCACTATGAAGTTATCATTCTTAAAAGCCTTAGAGAGATTGTTTATTTCGGAAATTTGTAGAGAATTTTCTATTTACCTTTCTAGAACACACACACAGATTCACATAGTGATTTTAGAGTTATGGTGTTCAAATCCTGATCATGATCATACAGTTGCATCTACATCGATCAAACAAAAGCAGATCTACTTCTACATCAAATTCAGACGATTGAAGAACAGAAGTAAAAGCAATCACACTTTGAAAGGGTTAGAGCATTCGAGGAGTGTTGTCTAATCTACCTGCTACTACAACTTGTAAGAAATTCTATTTGAAACGCTCTTTAGAAAAAAACCCTAATTGGCGATTTTTCACCTATGGAGAGGGGCCTCCCTCCTCTGCCCCGCCAGCAGGCTCTCTGAGCTGGCCTCCTATCCTAAGCCCTAACCCACATCCTTCTTCTTCTTCTCCTCTCTCTAATCCTCTCCCTTCTTCCTCATCTATTTCCCTTCCTACGCCATCCTCTTCATGGCGTAACCTTTTTTCCACTAATTCTTCTAAACCTTTCACCAATCTCAAATACCATAGTGACAGTCGAGGTGCCAAGGTTTCCATCGCAGATACAGATGTTGAAAAGGAGGTTCTTTATTGGAAGAACTCAGTGATAGGGTATGTGATGGGGAAAAGGCCGTATTATCACTGGTTTAAGGGTTACGTTGAGAAACATTGGGCAAAGAATGTAACGGTTGTTTAGTTGAAGGATAACTTCTTTATAGTTCATTTTGAATCAGAAGATGAGGTTATGCCAACTATATCTAGGATTCATACATTTGAACGTAGGCTTATTATAATAAAAAAATGGGATAAGAATGTCAATTTATCGAAGGAAGTTTTAGACTTGGTTCTGGTTTGGCTTCGCATACATAATCTTCCTATTCATTGTCATAATGGTGATTCGGTGTCCAAGGTCTATTTTAACTTCTCAAAACTGATTTACCTGGATGATCTTGAACTACATCAAGACAAGGGTGATTTTGTACGGGTCATGGTTGAAGTGGAGATCAAAGAGGAGTTACCGGAATCTATGGTGGTAGATATTCATGGTTTCAACTATGATATCGACTTAGAATATGAATGGAAACCAACACTTTGTGATCTTTGCCAAAAAATTGATCATTTGGCATATAGATGTCCATTAAAAGTTTTACAAGCGAAACCTAAGAAAGGTGTGGATAAATGGGTGGTGAAGAACAAAGGTAAGACCATTACAGTTGATGAAGTATTTGAGGAAATGCCAATAAGAACACAGGTCTTTGTGGTTCATGTACCTGCTCAGGAAATGATTCAGGTATCAAATACATTTGCTGCGTTAGAAGAGAAGGAAGATAGGGCTATTGAGGAACCTACTGTCGAGGATTGTCCAACTGGTGTACAAGTGATGAATCTTGTGGGGGTGCAACTAAATGGTTTAGTAACTGAAGAAATTTTACTTTAGGATATAGAAGGTGCTGTTATTCTTGGTGCGTTAAATGATGTTGAGATCTATTCTCCAATGGGATTGGATAGGGAGGTTCAGCCTCGATCTACATCAATTGTTGAATAAGAATAGACACAAGATAAAACAATTGGTAGGGGTGTTTCAACAACACTTACTACTGAGACGACACCAGTTTTAAGTACGACTGAAGACCACAAGCTGGAGAATAAGGAAGATCAAAGTAAAAAATAAAAGAAGCCTGGGTTAGGTATATCAGCTAGGGTGACTAGAAGTCAATTAGGGACATTGCCCCACCCTTCCTCCTCTTCTCAATGATAGGAGCATGGAATGCAAGAGGCTTAAACAAGCCAAGAAGACAAAAAGAGGTAAGGGGGTGGATTACAAATAATGCTTCTCAATTTGTTTGCTTATTAGAAACTAGAGTGAAAGCTGATAAATTTGATTTTATTTCTAATAAAATTAAAAATAATTGTAGTTGAATACCAATTATGATTTACATTTAGGGGGAAGGATCTGGATAGGGTGGAACCCTGTTGTTTTCAATGCGGCTATATTGGATAGTAAGGATCAGTGTATGCTTCTTAAGGTTATTGCGAACCACACTGGGGATGTGTTTTATTGTACACCTGTGTATGCTGCAAATTTAAGGAAGGAAAGGTTAGAGCTGTGGAAACACATTGAGTACTATGTTTCTGTGATTGGATTTCTCTTGGGGACTGGAATGCAATCAGGTTTCTTGGGATAAAAAAGGTGGAGGTAGAGTGCCTCAAAAAGCTTTAAATGAATTTAATGAGTGTTTACAAACAGCAAATTTGTTAGAATTAACCCCTACCAATGGGGAATGGTCCTGGTGTAACGGACAGAGAGTGAGAAGAAGAATACATGTCAAACTGGATAGAGTCTTCCTGAATAATGTTGGGATGGACAAATTTCCTGGCATAAAATTTTCATATACTATGGTAAAATCCTCTGACCATTATAAAGTGTTAATTCAGGTATCAAGGATTTTTGCCTCGGGACCTAAACCTTTTAAGATGTTAAAATTGTGGTGTTTTAAGAAGGCAGTACTACCAGTGGTTCAACAAGCTTGGAATATTGAGGTGGATGGCTCTCCAATGCATAGACTCTTAAATAAACTTATGAATGTGAAAAAATCTATTAAAAGGTGGAACAAGAATATCTTTGGGGATGTTGGTGACAAGGTCCTTAAGTCTACTTTGAAGCTAGAATCAGTTCAGGACTATCTATTATAGAATCCTTCAGACGTATTGCTTGATGAAGAACAATATCCCAGAAAAGTTTATGAAGCTGCTCTTACAGACCAAGGAATCCTTTTAGCTCAGAAATCAAGCCTTACTTAGTTAAGGGATAATGATAGATGTACTTCCGATTTTCACCAAAAGCTGAAACAACATTCAATGCTATACTCAAAATGGAGAATGAGGAAGGGGTGGTTTCAACTGACCCAAAGGTTATTAGTGATTGGTTTATGGATTATTACACAAAATTTTTCTTAATGAAGTCTTCTACTGTGGTGTGTGATATAACTCCTCGGCATATTTTGAATTACACAGATAAGGCAATGCTAGAAGGGCCTGTTACATATGCAGAAGTAAAGGAGGTGGTGATGAGTTTTAAACCAGACAAGGCACCAGGACCTGATGGCTTCCCTGCTAGGTTCTATCAAACCTTTTGGACTGTGACTGATAAAGAGGTGTTTGCAGCTGTTCAACACTTTTTTGTGTCTAAAATAATGTCTTTAGGGGTTAGTTGCTCTTTCATTACTTTGATACTAAAGGTAGGGAATGCTGTAAAGTTAGGGGATTTCAGGCCTAGCCCTTTATAACTTGGTGCATAAGATTGTTACTAAAATAATGGCAAATAGATTAGCTCTGGCTTTACTAAATTTGGTGGGAAATGAGCAAAGTGCTTTCGTATAGGATAGAAAAATTCATGAGGTAGTAATTATGGCTTATAAATTAGTGAGAGATTTCAACAAGCCCAGGAATACAGCAATGGCTTTGATAAACATAAGGAAAGCTTGTGATTCTGTCTCTTGGAATGGTTTGTTAACATCTCTATAGAAATATGGTTTTATGGATAATTGGATTGATTGGATTAAAGCTATATTTCAGTCATCTAGATATTCTATTTTGATGAATGGTTCACTAGCTGGATTTTTTCTCCCAAATAAAGGGTTTAGACAAGGCTGTCTACTTTTAACCTTTATTTTTTACCTTGATTACTGAATTATTCTCAACTTTGGTTGCTGATGCTGTTCAAAATAAAGAACTGGTGGTGTTAAAATCTACGATAAAGTATCAAAAGCCTATTAGCTATATATTTTTTTGGAAATGATCTGATTATAGCTTGTGAGGCTTCAGTTCAAAATGCTATTTCTCTTAAGGGTATATTCAGAAGATTTGAAGATATAACTTGTGATACCCCCTAATTTCAGAACACAGGTTGATCAAATATGCGTACAAAACCAAGGGATATCAAAATAATTAAAGTATTTAAACAATCACATATTACAAAATGAAATAAAGAATAAATAATGCGCTGAAGAAAAACTAATAAATATTGAATCCATGAATAATTCTCCAATGGTTGCAACTCGGGAATCCCGTAACTCAAGGACCCCTTAACCAAAAGACACTATCCAGAATCCATAATTAAATACTAACGTTAAATGGAGTAATAATATTCTACTTTGAAAGAAACCGAATGAATAGATAAGTCCTCCAACTGCGGATCCTCAACCTTGAGACTTGAACCTCTAATAACATGAAATATAAAAATAAGTGGGTCAAAACCCATGAGCAAGTTCTCTCTACCAGGCCTCTGAAAACCAATAAAGAAATCATCTCCGACCAAAACCAAACCTAATAAAGTTTTTATCTTTAATAAAAAATGATACGCATATATATAAATACAACAGTCACATCTATTACTAGGTTCATTAATTCCAAAACCAGTGCCAATGATTAAATAATAATCATTCATAGACTAATCCATGATTTCTTTTAAAGAAAAGTTCCTTAACCTCAATCCCATCCTAGACTGTTAATTATACATTTAAACAATATAATTAAAGAATATTATATTTAATTCAAAACCCAATAATGATTTAATTATTTAAATTACACAGTCAATTTCTAGGCTTTGACAAATCGTTCATGTCTTCACTAACATTATTTTATTAATATATATATAAAATAATACACTAACCTAGATTATTCTAATTTAAGAATATCTAATCCTAATCCAACCTACACATACAATAACCATAGATGAAATTTCAATCATCTAACACATAGCAATTTCATTACGCTTTGACAAATCAACCATACCATTATAAATATATTTATTTATATTTGGCAATTTGATAAGCGCTGAATTCTGTATATTCAAGCGCCCTAAATTACATTAACAAAGTCCATTAAGTGATTATTTTATGTAGATTAACTCCATTTGCATGTTTTTGTGCATTTTCAGGTTAAAGTGCAAAAAGGAAGCAAAAATGATGCCTTGTGGAATTTTGAACAAAAAGGGTGCCATTTCTGAATTTCTGGCAGCAGTAGATCTTGACTTTTGTCGCCATTTTCGACCTAGTAAACTCAAGAACTGGACTTCCATCATAACATGAAATATTTATAGCTCTGAATCAGCTTTCCAAATCTTCAAGCGGTTCATCATTCGGAGTTCGGAGCAGAGAGTTATGATCTTCTTAACAGAGGTGCGCAGAATTGCCTGGCAGCACTGAAGTACTGCCTTTCTCCCCATTTTCGACCAACCAGACTTGAGAATTGGGTCTTCATCAAAACATGAAGTTTTTAAAGTACTGAATCAGCTCTCTAAATCTTCAAATAGATCATCATTTGGAGTTCGGGGTAGAAAGTTATAGCAGTTTTACCAAAGTAGGTTAGTGCTGAGCAAGAAGAGCATGTTACACATTACACTAATTTAGAGTGCTCGAGACCACTCTTCGAGTGCTCGAAAATCAGGCAGATTGCACTCGGAAATGGCTCAATTTCAGCCACTTGCACATTGGTTTCCTCAATGCCATCTTCCTTCTTTATGAAGTGGTTGGAGGTGTTCCTTGGAGCAGAGAGAGCCTTGACTTGAGCTTGATAAGAGAGAGGAAGGAGCACACAAAACATTATCATATATTCTAGCAAGATAGAGGAGAGAGAAGAGAGCAAGGAGAGGGTGTTCTTGAGTGCTACAGTAGGAGCACGAAAATGGAGTCTTGGATGGAGCTTCTTCCTTCTTCTAGCTTAGCAATGGGTAACTAACTCTTTCTCTAGGGAGGTGATGAAGTCCCTCCCTTGTAAGCATGTCCTAGGATAGTCTATTTTAGGGATTTTCCATGTATATTTTATGGTTTTTTTTTAATAACCAAGAGCACCTCATTTGTTGTAATGAATGTTGATACATGTATGGATGGTTTCTTTAAGTTGATTATCTTGTCTTAGATGATGTCTTAGAGTAATCATATTGCTTGAGTTTTCCATGGTGAGAGTGGAAGCAAGGTTATGAAATGGTTTCATGGTATGTTGATAGGTGACTTTGATGGACCATTGCTTAGGAAATCCTTTGATGGTGTATGCTTAATCTCTAACTCCATGTGCTTTATCATTTTGTCAAGAACTTGATAGTTTCTCATTTAAGTAAATGTGTATAAGCTACACCTTAGTTAGGTAGTCTAAGCATGTTTATCTTTTGATTGATTATACTTGTTTGAGACCTAATGTACCTCTTGATTACTTATATGGCAACCATGTGTTGCTATGTAAGTCTTGACCATCATATGTTGTTTTTCCCCCAATTTAGGTCTAATCTAGCATATATATAGGGATGGAGGCGGATTC
The DNA here is from genome assembly GCF_030987335.1 of Cornus florida. Lineage (NCBI taxonomy): Eukaryota > Viridiplantae > Streptophyta > Magnoliopsida > Cornales > Cornaceae > Cornus > Cornus florida. The sequence continues at coordinate 74,423,303 of NW_026775577.1, forward strand.
ACTTCCCTAGTCTCCTCTTCTTGATCTTTTCATCCTAAATTCCTTGCAAATTAGTGTTTTATGCACTTTGAATTCCTAATTTAAGTGACAACAAACAAAACCTCTATGAACACGCCTTCATCATCCTAAGAATGACTTTAGATACTTAGGTTGCCATAGATTAGCGCAGTCCCAGTGGTTTGACTTACCCGACCAATAGCCCTATTTTACAATGATTCGTGCTATTGCGAAGGTTGATGTATAGTTGATCAACCGATCAATTTTTGGCTCCGTTGCCGGGGATTTGCAAACGGTTTAGCAACCAAAGTTTAGGGTTAAATTTAGTTTGATTGTGCATATTGTGTCTTGTGAATATTCCTTGTGTGTTTCGATCATCTTCGTGTTGTAAGATTCTAGGGACTCGAAGCTCGCCGTGGGATTGCTAGCAAATTGTAAGTCTAGAGGACCCCAGGTAAGTCTTGTGACTTCTAGTTTCGAATTGTGAATATCGTGCATGTGTTAAGCTTAGAAGTAGATAAATTGCAAGCCCTTGTCGAGGCTATTTCAATTGTGTATTTTCAATTCCAAGCATCGGTCCTTGTCGTGGCCATTTATTTTCTGTCTTGATAATTGAGGAGAAAGGGAACATCGTATGTGGAGTTGATGATAAAGATTTGTTGTGATGATGTTGTTGTAAATTGTTGATGTTCGGCCGTAGGTCACTCTCTCTACCCACACTTGACTCACCTATTGATATAAATTCACTTGAAAGAACTCTTAGACGGAACCTTAGGGAACCCACTCTTACAAGGGATCTTGAAACTGAATTCAATATAATGGGGGATAACGTAGGAAATCTGGGGAATGACAGGGCTGAAATTCCTAATGTAGAACCAATGACTCTTAGAGATCATTTCATTCCTACCACCTATGCTTCTCCTTCTTGTATAGTGATGCCAAACATCGATGCAGCTCAATATGAGATCAAGTCTAGTACCATTCAAATGCTTCCATCATTTCATGGCTTTGATAATGAAGATCCATATAAGCATCTTGATGAGTTCCTTGAAATCTGCTCGACCATCCGGTTGAGAGGTTTTCCGGACAATGCACTTCATCTCCATCTTTTCCCATTCTCCCTCAAGGATAGGGCAAAATATTGGTTGAACTCCCTCGCTCCCAACTGTATTACTTCTTGGGCTCAATTGCAACAAGAATTTCTTAAGAAGTATTATCCGGTGAGTAAAACCAACCAAATGAGGCGTTCCATTCTAAGCTTTTCTCAAGTTGATGGAGAACAACTCCACGAGACTTGGGAAAGGCTACAAGATCTTCTTAGAAAATGTCCTCATCATTTGATCCCAAAATGGCAATTAGTGCAAGCTTTCTATGCTGGCTTGACCGAAACCCATAGATTCATGGTTGACTCTTCGTGTGGTGGGATGTTCATGTCCAAGAATGCGGATGAGGCTTGGACCTTACTTGAGAATTTGAGTGAAAATTCACTTCAACACAATTCTCGTCGGGCTCCGACCTCAACCACTCCAAACAACACCAACCCTTGTCAACCAAAATCAATAAGGGAGGAATCATCTCAAGTGGATGCCATCGCTCATAAATTCTACCAATTGATGGTACCACATCTTCCTCCTTCATTGTCTCAAAATTCGGCAAGTTCAGTTTGTGTTTCATGTACTAGTCCATTCCATCTCTCGGAAGATTTCCCCACACCGGAGCAATTTCCCAATCCCAACCAAGAGCAAGCTAATGCCATGTTCTCGCGGCCCGGGAACAATCCATATTCCAACAACTACAATCCAGGTTGGTGAGATCATCCAAATTTCTCGTGGCGGCAACAAGCCCCACAAAATTCCCAATTCCAAAACCAAGGGTGGCAAAATCAGCCCTCTTCTCAATATCAAGGTAGACCTTTCCAAGCCTCTTCAAGCTACCGTCCTCCCTACAATCCAAATGTCTCCAATCAACCTCCTGTGTGTCTAACTGATGAGATAGTAGCTGCAAACAAGCAAATGATGGAATCATTAAATAAGCAAATAATTGATGCCAACAAGCAACTCTTGACATCCTTGCAGACTACTCTCCAGATGGTTCACTCTCATACTCAATCCATAGCTAATCTCGAAAATCAAGTGGGCCAAATAGCTAACTCGGTGAATCAATTGCTTCAAAAGGACAAGGGCAAGCTTCCCTCTCAACCTTTTGAAAATCCTAGAGGAATGTATGTGATTGACGAAACCCCTCCTCCGAGTGGGCCGACTCATGAACAAGTTCAAGCTATCACCACCCTTCGAAGTGGTAGAGTGGTTGACAACAAGGTCGATGGAGACAAAAGTGAGGAATTTTCTCCTTTGAAAAATCCGAATCCAAGCTCTTCTAATCCAAATTCAAGCTCTTCTAATCCAAATTCTTGTCCAAATACCATTCACGGAAATCCCACACATGTCACCCCAAATGTGGAAACTACTTATGAGCCAAAAACTCCGTTTCCTCAACGTCTTCAAGAGTCGACACATTTTGGGAACAAGAATTGTAAAATTCAAGACATGTGGGAAGTTTTCAAGAAAGTGAAGATTAACTTGCCCCTCTTGGATGCTATCAAGCAAATCCCTCCCTATGCAAAATTTCTCAAAGATTTGTGCACTCAAAAGCGCACTTCTAAAAATCATTTGCCAAAAAAGGTGAGGTTGACTGAAAATGTTAGTGCTATCATTCAGCACAGCACTACTCCGAAGTATAAGGATCCGAGCGCCCCCACAATCTCTTGCGTCATTGGTGACAGCAAAATCGAGAGGGCCCTCCTTGACTTAGGAGCTAGTGTGAATTTAATTCCATACTCAGTCTACCTACAACTTGGTTTGGGAGATCTTAAGCCAACTTCCGTGGTTTTGCAACTTGCCGATAGATCGGTCAAGCATCCACGAGGTATTCTCGAGGACGTTATCATCAAAGTGGACAAATTCTACTTCTCGGTAGATTTTGTGGTTCTTGATACAGAACCGGTCCATGACCCAAAAAAGCACATTCCCGTGATCCTTGGTAGGCCATTTTTAGCCACGGCTAATGCATCAATTAATTGCCGAACCGGGGTGATGGACATTGCGTTTGGAAACATGTAAGTCAAACTTCACATCTTTCATGCAACTCAACATCCCTCCAATGAGGATGATTGTTTTCTTGTGGATGTCATTGATGAAGTGGTCGAAGAATCTCTCCCCTTCATTCTAAGCAAAGATCCTCTTGAAACTTGCATGTCCCATTTTGACTTCTCAAACTTTGATGTTGATCAAGCCATTCAAGAAGTCAATTCCTTGCTTGATATTAGTGCTATCATGGATGTACCTCCTTAGAAAATTCCAAAAGAACCACTTCCCCAACTTTCCACCACTCCTCCGGTCCCATCATTGTTATCTCCGCCACAACTTGAGCTTAAGCCGCTCCCGGCCCATCTCAAGTATGTGTTCCTTGGTCCAAAGCAAACCCTTCCGGTCATTATTGCCTCGGACCTTCAAAAAGACCAAGAGACCAACCTTTTAGCGATGCTCCAAGAGCATAAAGAAGCTATTGGTTGGACAGTGGCAGATTTGAAAGGAATTGACCCCTCCATTTGTATGCACCGCATTCATATGGAGGATGACGCAAAGCCTACTAGAGAGGTCCAGCGCCGGTTAAATCCAAATATGAAGGAAGTGGTCATGAAAGAGGTGATCAAATTGCTAGATGCGGGAATCATCTACCCTATCTCTGATAGCAAGTGGGTGAGCCCTACACAAGTTGTCCCCAAGAAATCCGGTCTCACCGTTGTTGAAAATTCAGCGGGTGAGCTCGTGCCACAACGAACCACCACCGGGTGGCGTGTGTGCATTGACTACCGGAAGCTCAATTCATCAACTAGGAAGGATCATTTCCCACTCCCATTTATTGATCAAATCCTAGAAAGGTTAGCCGGCCAAAGCTTCTATTGTTTTCTTGATGGTTATTCCGGCTATAACCAAGTGGTAATCACCCCCCAAGATCAAGAGAAAACAACATTCACATGTCCCTTTGGTACTTTTGCCTATCGACGCATGCCTTTTGGTCTATGCAATGCACTGGCAACGTTCCAAAGGTGCATGATGTCCATATTCTCCGATATGGTTGAAAAGTTCTTGGAAGTTTTCATGGACGATTTTTCCGTATTTGGCTCCTCCTTTGACTTGTGTCTCAAAAATTTATCTCTTGTGCTCCAAAGATGCAAAGAGACGAATCTCATTCTAAGTTGGCAGAAAAGCCACTTCATGGTCCATGAAGGCATTGTTTTAGGACATGTCATTTCTAAGCGGGGAATCGAGGTAGACAAGGCAAAAGTTGAGTTAATCTCTAATCTTCCTCCTCCGAATTCCGTCCGTCAAATCCGTTCTTTTCTTGGCCATGCTGGATTCTATCGTCGCTTCATCAAAGATTTTAGCAAAATCTCACGGCCCTTGTGTAATCTCTTAGCCAAGGATGTTCCGTTCAATTTTGATGACGCTTGCATGGAAGCTTTCATCAAACTTCGCATTCTCCTCTCATCCGCCCCAATCATGAAACCCCCTAATTGGTCTCTTCCCTTTGAGATCATGTGTGATGCATCCGACTATGCATTAGGGGCGGTTTTGGGCCAACGTGTGGATAAACTTCCGCATGTCATTTATTATGCTAGCAAAACTCTCTGCGATGCCCAATTGAACTACACCACCACTGAAAAAGAATTGCTAGCTGTGGTGTACGCCTTGGATAAATTTCGCTCTTATCTTCTTGGCTCCAAGGTCATCGTCTTTTCAGATCATGCCGCTCTTAGGCATTTGTTAGCGAAAAAAGAGACAAAACCCCGTTTAATTCGATGGATCCTCTTACTTCAAGAGTTTGACATTGACATCCGGGACAAAAAAGGGACCGACAATGTTGTCGCTGACCATCTCTCTCGCTTAGTTATTGAGAAATCTTCAGAATTCGCAGCCATCCGTGATTCCTTTCCGGATGAGCAACTTCTACAAGTTTCACATTCTACTCTTCCATGGTTTGCGGATATTGTCAATTATCTTGCGGTTGGCAAAATTCCAGCCCATTGGTCCAAACAAGAGAGGGACCGGTTTTTCTCCCAAGTGAAGCATTTCTTTTGGGAAGATCCGGAACTATTCAAGTATTGCCCAGACCAAATCATCCGGCAATGTATTCCTGAAACCGAGGCCACAAGCATTCTAAATTTTTGCCGTACTCTTGCTTGTAGAGGCCATTTCAGTGCCAAAAAGATCGCTAACAAAGTCCTTCAAAGCGGATTCTTTTGGCCTACCTTGTTTCAGGATGCATACAATTTTTGCAAATCGTGTGAATGATGTCAAAAACTTGGATCCATGTCTCGAAGAGACATGATGCCCCTCACCAACATTTTAATTGTTGAAATTTTTGATGTGTGGGGGATTGACTTCATGGGACCATTTCCATCTTCTTATGGCTATGAGTACATCCTTGTAGCGGTGGATTATGTGTCTAAATGGGTTGAAGCCGAGGCTACCAAAACCGATGATCATAAAGTCGTGATCCATTTCATTCAGTCTCACAACTTTAGTCGTTTTGGTACGCCCCGAGCAATCATTAGTGATGACGGATCTCATTTCCGAAATCGTTATCTAAAATCCGTCCTTGCTAAGTATTCCATCATTCATAAGGTTGCTACACCTTACCACCCTCAAACGAGTGGTCAAGTAGAGATTTCTAACTAGAAGATTAAGCACATTTTGGAAAAAACGGTTAGACCGGACCGCAAAGATTGGTCAGTAAGGCTAAACGATGCGCTTTGGGCTTACCGGACAGCTTATAAGACACCCATTGGCATGTCACCATATCGACTTGTCTTTGGCAAAGCATGTCATCTCCCGGTAGAATTAGAGCACCGTGCTCATTGGGCCATAAAAAGGTTCAATTTTGATCTCAAACAAGCCGGCTCTAATCGTGCGTTGCAATTAAATGAACTTGAGGAATTGCGTAATGACGCGTATGAAAGCGCAAAAATTTACAAGGCAAAGACTAAAGCTTTTCATGACAAACACATCGTCAAAAAGTCTTTTGCCCCGGGACAAAAGGTCTGGCTTTTCAATTCCCGCTTGAAACTTTTTCCCAGTAAACTCCGGTCAAGATGGGATGGTCCATACATTGTCACTACCGTCTTTCCTCATGGAGCAATCGAACTTCATGAACCTGCAAGTGGATCACTCTTCAAGGTAAATGGCCAAAGGCTTAAGCCTTGCATTGACGGCACAATTCTAACCCGAAAAGTTGAGGAAGTCCTCTTGACGGATCTAATTTATGAGGATTAGTGCCTGCTCTAGCTTTGTCTAGCTATCGACATTAAATTTAGCAACTCAAGGGAAAAAATTCTTTCAATTTCCAAGCTTCCTTCTCTTTGAAATTGCTCGTGCCTTGCAAATTTTCTGGGAAACGGTGTAGAAATGCCAAAATTTAACTTTCTCTGGAACTATCTTAAGTTATGTTCCACATTTTTAGACTGGCTTCTTAGACCTTCTCAACTCTTGTTTTCATTCCCAGAAGTTTTCGGCTCTATCAGGCAATTTTCTCGGACTTCCGACATGGCACTCACATGCATAGCCTCTCATCTTCAATGCATTGTTGAAATGTTCTTAAACTCATTCATGCATTGTGTGAAGTGCAAAGTTTGAAATTTTTTCCAATTTGATCAATGCATTAACAAGATGTTGCAAAGTTTGACAAATTATCCATCCATGCATTGGATTGGAATAATGTGCCAAGTTTCAAATTTTCCATGCATGACTTGAATTTAGGACTGACATGCAAATTTTCAAAAATTCTCTATGCTTGAAATATTCATTTTTGAGAATTCCATCCATTTTGCATCATGTTGCAATGTATCAAGGCTTGGAAAGTTTTCCATTGGCATATATATAAAAAAAAAATAAAAAAATAATTTTTTTTTTTTTTTTTTTTTTTTTTTTTTTTTTTTTTTTTTTTTACGTTCATGTCAACTTACTATTATTATTATTGTTAATAATAATAATAATAACGCCAATTTTTAAGGTTCCAGTTCACAATTTTCTTGCATGCATTGTATTCATGCATCATGATACCTGCATTCAACTCTCAGTGCATGCATTGCCTTCATGCATGCATGCAAATTCCATGTAGCAATTCTTGCATGCCTTAACCCCTTGCATGCATCGGACTCAATGTTACATGGCATGCCACTGTCGTCATTTGCTCACTGGCATGCTCACTGTCCCTCCATGGTTCAATGGTTTCAAGAACCAGCTTCATCCTCCTACCCAAGCCCCGATTGATCAAGCTCACAACCTCTTTTAAACCACAACATTCTGAGCCTACTGACCCACTTTCGAGCACTCAAACTCCAATTTGGAGTGCTCGAGCTTCCTTGTATTTTTCCTCGACCTCTCTGGCTTCATTTCGAGCAATCTAAGCTCCAATTTGGAGTGCTCGCGGTCCATGCATATAACCACTGAACCTACTGCTCTCAATTCGAGCACTCGCAATACCATTTAGAGTGCTCGACATTGCTTACACCAACCAACCCCTCACCTATCCACCATGCAAGACCATAACTAACCAGCCAACCATCCCTCTCAGCCTCTATCTCCACAGCACAACCATAAACCATGCATACCCATGCATGCCTCCACAACCCTTCCCATGCAACCCCCTGCCGAGTGCTCGAGCACTCTCCAGCAACACCAACCAGCCAACCTTCCCACTCTCAAGCTCTCGGTTTCCCCCTTCTCCCCACCAACTCCAACCAAACCAGCCTCTCTCTCCATCAAACCAACATCTCACACATCAACCTCACACACACATCTCACACATCATGCAAACCATGCATGACCTCTCGACATGTACCCAAAACCCACCCACACACCATACAGCCTTGCCTGTATCACAACCACCAACTTCCTTCTAACCATCAAGCCAACACCCTGCACCATCATCAACCCACAGCACCCATCTCTCTCTTCCTGCATGCTTCAACCTCAAATCATCCTCCCCCCATCAACCATCTCGGTTACCTCACCCACAAGCCCACCCAACCCATCCAAGCCACCTCACCTCTCAGCCACCATATAGACCTGCATGCATGCATGTAAGCCCCATGCATGCATGCACCTCCATCTTCACTCCTCTCCAACCATCTTCACCATTCACTGAACCACCAACCTTACCACCTTTCTTCCTCCTCTCAACCCACAACCCTGCATGCCCATGCATGCAAACCCACGCAGCCCTCCCTACCAACCCACCACCACTCTTCACACCATGCACCTCAACCCCACACAACCACCCCATGCATGCCCCCAACAACCAACCAACCCCCACTTCACTCACCACCACCTCTCATGACACACCAAACCTCACCCGAGCCCTCTCACTTCCCTCTTGAGTGCTCGAGCTTGTTTGAAACTCACACCCGAGCTCACTGCCAAGACTTCGAGCACTCGAAGTCTCATTTCGAGTGCTCGAAGTGTGGAGCACAATGCCCCATCCTCAGCCGAGGCCACTGCCCCAATTTCGAGCACTCGAAGACACCCTTCGAGTGCTCGAACCAAGCTTCCCTCTCTCAAAACCACACAACCTCTCTCTCTCGACCCAAGCCTCCCTCCTCTCTTTTTAACCCCAAACCCACACTCCACTTCCCTTCCCACTCTCGGTCACATTCCAAATCCAAGCCACCCCCACAATCCTCTCAACCAAACCACCTTCACCATCCCCCTCACCTCACAACCAACAACTCAATCTCACAACCCCTCACCTCTCGGCCTCCCTCTTCATCTCTCCCTCTAACCCCTCACCTTTGGCCACACACCACATACAACCTTCTCTCACTTCCACCCCACCTTCCCCGTTTTCCCTCTAATGCATGCATGCATTCACTCCATGTGCCTCCATTCTTATTCTTCTTCTCAAGGTATGTGAGCTTCATTTTCTTCTCAATTCCTTGCCTTTATTTCCTTTATAAGGAGGATGGGAATGCATTGTGGAGGTTGTGTTGTTTGTGGTTGATGAGTGCTCTATGCTAGAGCTTGGTTTGATTGTAAAAATTTTTTGGTTTTCTTCATCCCTCCCACTCATCTTCCTATTCTCTCTTCTGTGGTGCATGCCAGGTGCTCGCTGAAAGTCCTCAACCAAGTCCACCTCTCTAGATGTCTCGTGCCGGTCCTTCTCGCCCTCCTAGACCCTCTGCGGGTGCCCGTGCTGTCAATCGTGAGCGACCACGTGATCCTTGGGATCGCAAACAACTCCACTATGAGCTTTCTTTTCCGCTCACCGATGCCTTTGATATTCTCCCCACAACTTCGTGGGCTGTAGCCGAATTGACTAACCGGCGTCTGCAGCACATTTGCGCGACCCTTGCCAGGGTTGCCTACCCCCGTGTAGTGCGCCTCTTCTATCAGAATCTCCAATGCCCTGAAGAGCCACCCATTTCTCTCACTACATCCATTGATGGCACCACCTATGCTTTCACTATGACTAACATCATTCAGGTTTCTGATTGCCCCATTGAGTGCCTCGATGACATTGTCAATCGTGAAAATCTCCCTTTATATGAGGAGCCGGATACATTAACTGTGGAGCAGATTGCCGCAGCCATTTGCACTGTTGACGATCCTACCAGGGCCCGGTCTTTTATCCGCAAAACCAATCTTCCGGAACGCCTCTGGTTCATTGACACTGTCTTCAAGCACAATGTCTGCCCTTTGGTGCATAGCACCGAGCGTAGGGGCCTCCTTTTGCAAGCCTTATATGCCATGGACCAAGGCCAATGGTTCTCCATCCCAGAGCTCATTTGGACCATATTTATGAAGTTTTGGCATGACGCTCATAATGCACGGGTTTCGCGAGTTGAAAATCTGAAATTGCCTTTGCCGTTTTTCATCACTCGGCTCCTTCAGCACAAGGGTTTCATTGTTCCTCCCCATGAACCAAAAGGCGAAAAGATTAAAATTTTTACCAAGCGCCGTTGGATCAATGTTCTTAGCCATTCTAGTACCCCTCAGCCTGCTGCCCCCCTGTTCGTCCAAGCTGCACCTCCTCCTCTTTCTGAGGATGCTTCCACAGTAGCAGCCGCTGTAAGGGTAGAGCCTCCGGTCGACTCTCCCCAGGACCAGGCTTTCATCCGGGCTAGCATTGCCGGTATTCATGAGCGACTGGATCATTTTGAGAATTCTTTGTCCGCGTACACTCAGACTCTGTGTGAGACTTCTTCACGTGCCGAAGAAGATCGTCGTCTTGCTGCTGAAGACCGTCGTGTCGCAGCTGAGGAACGTCGTTTGGCTTCCACTGAACGGCGTAAGACTCAATCTCTCCTCCATTCCATCCTCGCCCGTTTACCCTCTAGACCATAGCTTGTTGCGAGTGTTGGCCCTTATCTTTTTGTTTCATATGTACATATTTCTCTTGTATCTTTTGTTTTCCTTTTGAACTTCCGGAATTTACTATGTATAGGTTAGTAGATATGATCTATGTACAGCTCTTTTGTAATCATGTCAAAACTCTTTTTGAAATGCAAATTCTCTCTTTTCTGTTAACTTTATGTACATTATTTTTCTATATTTATGCTTGTGCTATTAATGCTTTTTGTGGTTGTTTCTTTTTGTTCTTCGTGATACTCTCCAGGTTGCGCAGTCCAATTCAAGTTTGGGGGTTTTGTATCCCCTGCCGTTTCCTCCCCCTAGGTATTTTTGTTCCTTTTTATACTCTTTGTCATTTTTGTCTCTAACTTACATCCATGTCCCACATTGAGGACACTGTGTAGTTTAAGTTTGGGGGTGCACTAAAGCATTCTTGGCATAGTTTTGGTATCATATTTTTGAAAAGCAATGATAGTGTAACTTGGAACTTATCGGAGACAAAGCATATGTTTAATACCTTGTGTATAGAAGCAATTGAGAAATTTTTGAAAATAAAAAAATTTGAAATTGAAGTGATCATGCAAATACAATGTAGTCTGTATAAATGCCTCAATTAGATTCTTGCTGGATTTACACTTTTATAAGCTTCACAATGCACAGATGCACATTGGAAACTTAACTGTGAGGCATGCAACTTGATTGACCTTGACCTTGGCCTAGTTAATCTGATTTGATGAACCTGATAGATGGATACCTTTGGCATGAATCTAAAAAAAAAAAAATTGAAAAAATTGAAAAGATGACCAGTTGACGTTCGTAGCCTTTCCAACTCGAGCTATTAAGCCCTAGGAGTGTCTCTACACTTAGCACCCTAAAGCCATCTGGTTTGGGAGTTGTTGGCCTAACGCTTGCTACAAGGGTTGGTTAGAAAGCTTAAGGGACTTAAACATTGCACGGTCATTTAAAAAAAAAAAAAAAAAAAAAAAAAAAAAAAAAATTGTAATAAACATGGTTCGCTAGAGTTCGTAGCCTTTCCAACTTGAGCTATTAAGCCCTTTGGAGTGTCTCTACACTTAACACCCTAAAGCCATCTGGTTTGGGAGTTGTTGGCCTAACGCTTGCTACATAGGTTGGTTAGAAAGCTTAAGGGCCTTTAGCATTGCACAACCATTCTATGTTTCGCTAATGAGTTACAATAAATTGTCAACAGGCAACAAAAGTTGTCTTGAAAATAAAATCATGCCTTAGGGACTTCATGTAAAGGGAATTCATTGATTTGAAAACTTGTGCCTTGGAATTGGAAAAGAAAGTAAAAGCCGCATGTTGAGAATTCAATTCACTTTCACTGAAGTAGAGTTGATTTCCATTTAAGAAATGACAATTGAGTTATTTATATGGACGATGATGTTGATGCATGCATGTTGAAATGGTTTTTGTAAATTTTTGTATCAATGCTTCATATATGCAAGGTAGTTTTCCCAATGATCTCATCTCCAGTTTTTGTCTGTTTCAAGTTGTATTTGAGCTATGTATCTATTTTATTTTACCATGGTAGATATTTTTGTAGTAGCAGTCCCATGTTTGTCATTCCATTGAGTTTTACATTTTGGTTTTGCTAAGGGACTAGCAAAATGTAAGTTTGGGGGTGTGATAAGCGCTGAATTCTGTATATTCAAGCGCCCTAAATTACATTAACAAAGTCCATTAAGTGATTATTTTATGTAGATTAACTCCATTTGCATGTTTTTGTGCATTTTCAGGTTAAAGTGCAAAAAGGAAGCAAAAATGATGCCTTGTGGAATTTTGAACAAAAAGGGTGCCATTTCTGAATTTCTGGCAGCAGTAGATCCTGACTTTTGTCGCCATTTTCGACCTAGTAAACTCAAGAACTGGACTTCCATCATAACATAAAATATTTAGAGCTCTGAATCAGCTTTCCAAATCTTCAAGCAGTTCATCATTCGGAGTTCGGAGCAGAGAGATATGATCTTCTTAACAGAGGTGCATAGAACTGCCTGGCAGCACTGAAGTACTGCCTTTCTCCCCATTTTCGACCAACTAGACTTGAGAATTGGGTCTTTATCAAAACATGAAGTTTTTAAAGCACTGAATCAGCTCTCCAAATCTTCAAATAGATCATCATTCGGAGTTCAGGGTACAAAGTTATAGGAGTTTTACCAAAGTAGGTCAGTGCTGAGCAAGAAGAGCATGTTACACATTACACTAATTTAGAGTGCTCGAGACCACTCTTCGAGTGCTCAAAAATCAGGCAGATTGCACTCGGAAATGGCTCACACTTGCACATTGGTTTCCTCAATGCCATCTTCCTTCTTTATGAAGTGGTTGGAGGTGTTCCTTGGAGGAGAGAGAGCCTTGACTTGAGCTTGATAAGAGAGAGGAAGGAGCACACAAAACATTATCATATATTCTAGCAAGATAGAGGAGAGAGAAGAGAGTAAGGAGGAGGGTGTTCTTGAGTGCTACAGTAGGAGCACGAAAATGGAGTCTTGGATGGAGCTTCTTCCTTCTTCTAGCTTAGCAATGGGTAACTAACTCTTTCTCTAGGGAGGTGATGAAGTCCCTCCCTTGTAAGCATGTCCTAGGATAGTCTATTTTGGGGATTTTCCATGTATATTTTATGGTTTTTTTTTTTTTATAACCAAGAGCACCTCATTTGTTGTAATGAATGTTGATACATGTATGGATGGTTTCTTTAAGTTGATTATCTTGTCTTAGATGATGTCTTAGAGTAATCATATTGCTTGAGTTTTCCATGGTGAGAGTGGAAGCAAGGTTATGAAATGGTTTCATGGCATGTTGATAGGTGACTTTGATGGACCATTGCTTAGGAAATCCTTTGATGGTGTATGCTTAATCTCTAACTCCATGTGCTTTATCATTTTGTCAAGAACTTGATAGTTTCTCATTTAAGTAAATGTGTATAAGCTACACCTTAGTTAGGTAGTCTAACCATGTTTATCTTTTGATAGATTATACTTGTTTGAGACCTAATGTACCTCTTGATTACTTATATGGCAGCCATGTGTTGCTATGTAAGTCTTGACCATCAAATGTTGTTTTTCCCCCAATTTAGGTCTAATCTAGCATATGTATAGGGATGGAGGCGGATTCACTTCCCTAGTCTCCTCTTCTTAATCTTTTCATCCTAAATTCCTTGCAAATTAGTGTTTAATGCACTTTGAATTCCTAATTTAAGTGACAACAAACAAAACCTCTATGAACACCCCTTCATCATCCTAAGAATGACTTTAGACACTTAGGTTGCCATAGATTAGCGCAGTCCCAGTGGTTCGACTTACCCGACCAATAGCCCTATTTTACAATGATTCGTGTTATTGCGAAGGTTGATGTATAGTTGATCTACCGATCACAATTCAACCATGCTTCCTTAAGTATATTTATTTATACATTGACAAATCAACCATGCCTCCACAAGCATATTTATTTATACATTGGCAATTCAACCATGCCTTCTTAAATATATATTTACTTATACTTTTAGTTAGCAAATCATTCATACTTCCTATGTATGTATTTTATTCATACAAATAAGGCAATATATTTAAGCCTTTGACAACTTAACCATGCCTACAATTCAACTATCTACCAACTTTAAACTTAACAATAAACTAAATCATACATAGACATCCCATGTATATTAAAAGCATACCATTAATTTAATAACCAGCCTATCAAGATATATCAAATAAGAATAATAATATTAATCATCTTAAATAATATATATGCATATATTATTTAATATATACATATGTATAACACCTTCCATAATAATCCTTGATTATTTAAATCATATGTATATATATATATATATATATATATATATATATATATATATATATAAATACTTCCTTCCATACTAATCACAAGTTAAATAAACCATATATACACATACATAATTATATATATATATATACACTTCCTCCCGTAATAAATTATTAATTAATTATATTACGCAAATAAATGCAACTAAATAATGTAACAGCATCCTACAACCCTTAAACACCTAAAATACCTTCACTACCGATTAATTTCAACATTAACAAGCTTGAAATCAATTCTGGGGAATCAATGGAGTCTATAGCAACTTTTCAGGTTCTAAAACACCTTCGCACACACTCATACGCGCTGCCACACGCATATAGTCCTGCTGCACGCGCCTTTACGGGCTTCCCCTACCTGGTAAGCGCGTCCATGCGTTGCACGCGCCTGATTCATTCTCAGCGCTTGTTGACAGCTTCTAGTTGGCTGCTTCTCTCTTGTCTTATGAGCCGCGAAGCTCTGGATCACTTCTTCTGTTAATCGGACCTAGTCAATGATCCAGACCTTTTGTGCACCGAGATTATGTGCACTCCACCGCACCTGATCAACAGCCAGATCTGCAGGTGCACCACATTACTATGTGCCGCATTGCACCAGATTACTTTACCACCCATCAACTTCACATCCATGGTTTAAATCCGCGGCACACCATAATTCAGTGCACCGCACCGCATTAAATCCAACCCCTTTTGTAATGCGCAAATTAATCCCTCCAATATATATATATATATATATATATATATATATATATATATATAAACATATATAATTCTAAAACATCCAAAAAAAATATAGAGAAAATCCTAGAAAATTCCAGAAAAATTAAAAAAAATTACAAAAAATTCTATAAACCCTAATTAACCCTCTTGGGTTATAGATCATGTATATCAGTTGATTTTTAAAATAAGCACAACACATACGTCTAACAATTCAAAATCCAAAGTTTTAAAAAATATATAATATAATAATTCATTCTCTTGATTAATCCGTTCTAATCATTATTTAATTAATAAATTTAATCTAAAGCCTTAATACTTAAGGTGAAATCCTTATGAGTTCTAAGAGGAAAGTTAGAGAAGAACTCACCTGAAGATTTCAAAACAAAACCGACGCTTTAAGCTTTAATTGTCTCTTCCAATTCCGGCATCCTCTTTCTCCAATCCAGCCTCCTCTTTGTCAGCCTTCTCTTCTTCTTCTCTCTCTGTTTCTCTTATTTTTCTAACTTGTAAACCTTTAACTATAAAACCTTATGTGTATATTTATATACATAAATAAACTAATCATATTCCTTATATGACTACCTAATAAAAGATATAATAATTATCCTTAAATAATATATATATAACATATATTATATTATATATATATATATACCTTCCATAATTAATCATTAGTTAATTAAATTATATATACCTATATATATCAATATATATATATATATATATATGATAGGCGCTGAAAAGTGCGCATTTAAACCCCTTAAGCTTGAGTATTCTGGGACCTTAATCTATCTTATTTTACCATTTTAGTTTACTTTCATGTTATTTCTCTTTTTAAGCACTTATCCCCAAAATAAGTCAATGTAGCTGAATTAGACCATAAAAGATGCAATCTCAAGCTTAGTGGAAGAAATGAGCAAAGTGGAAGCAAAGTGGTGGAAAATAGCATTCTTCGATCAATCGAACCAAGATCCAATTGATCACACAGTGATCATTCCAACCATGCCATGATGGATCGAGCCTTTTGTCCTTATCCTTAACAAAATATCTTCTTCGATTGATCTATATTTCCTTCGATCAATCAAACATTTTTAATCTTATCCCATCCTAGCACTTTTGTCCTTTTCCAAAAAAACCCAAAAATATCTCAGCCTTGTCTTTATTCCAAAAAGGAGCTACTGTGTTTCAATAGATCGAACCAACCTTGTGATCGATCAAACCTTCTCAAGTGCGAGAAAAATAGAGTTCCAGCTAATTAAAAGGTATGCTCGTGGTGCAATCATTTAGAGGGCCTAGTGCACGAGGTTTGACCATTGGGTGTGACATTTGCGCTACCTATATAAGGATTTAGCCATTTGGAACCATATACAATAATATAATAACACAACCATAGAGAGGAGTCTAGAGATTAGAGAGAGAGAGATACACACCATCTTGAGAGAGCTCTTCCATTTATCTAGGGTTTCCACCAAGGAGAAGAAGATCATTTCTACCATGGAGATAGCCCTTGAGGGTTGGATAACAACATCAACGAGTGCCTGAACCATTCTCTTGGGGCTAGAGATAGCCCTAAGTATGCCTCCTAGACTTTGATGTTTTGTAATTAAAAGGGATTTGTGTTGTAATGTTTATCTTGACATCTTTTATATATAAATCTTGCTTCCACAATGATTTGTGTGGTTAAATACTCTCAATTGATCATTTAATTATATTTATATGTGTATGTACGCTAGGATGAATGTTCATGTATTTATATCTAGATTTTGTGATATTGATGTATGTCTATGTGTGTTGATGCTATGAATCTAGTGATGGTCAAGGCATGGTGCTTAAATAGATTATTCTTGTGGTTTATTTGATGGTTCATACTCATTTCTTGATGGATTATGTCTCCTCCTTAGTTTAATTAGTTTAATTTTCATGTCACTAGCCTAGTTGTAGTATAGATGCCTTACTTTCTTAGATGGGAGAACAATCCATGCTTGTTGTTTGATGTTCCATGCTTATGAATGCAAGTAGTATATTTCGCTAATATGATGATGTACATTAATTGTGAACCTTAAGGAAGGAATAATGGTTTGATTTGATATGTTGTGCTACTCACTAGGTTGGCTAGACAATATATACCTATTTGGTCATCCATGCTTATTAATTCAATTAATGGCACACACTTTCAATTACAACATATAATCCCCCTAATCTATCAAACATTGAACGTCTAGGAAGGTGATACTTAGTGGTGAACTCTAAGTCTCAAGACCTTTCTCTTATATTCTCTACACTCCATTTATTCTATTTGTTTCACATTGCTTTTACTTCGTTTAAATTATAGTTTAATTAACTAATCAAACCATCTTTGATTATTCGACCTACTAATCTGACTTTGATTTCCAAGCAAAAATACACTCTATATCCCTTGGGATGATCCTTACTCACTCTAGCTACATTTATAGTTAGTAGTGGTAGTGGCATTCTATAAATTTAAACTTGGCCACACTACACCTTAATTGTAACTAGTGCTTGACACCCACCAAGTTTTGGCGCCGTTGCCGGGGATTTGGCCACGTCGTATTTTGGAAATCAATTAGGAATTAGTATTCTTTTGATCTTGTCTTTATTTTTATTTTATTTTGGTTACTTATTATGTTTGCTCTTGATTGGCTAGGTGAATTGAGCCAAGTGAAGTGAAGCACAGGGATATTCAAAAGCAAAGAAGCCAAGCTAAGCTAAGTAAAAAAGCTAAAATCTAAAAAATAGCAAAGCAAAGTAAGGCAAAATTTAAAAAATCATTTGAAGTTGCTTAAAGACCCTTTGTGAGCTTTTCTAACTCTCTTCTTAGTTAAATCGTCGGCCCATGTGGAGGCAAGCTTTTAAATTCCTAAATAGATCGTGAGCCCGCATGGAGGCAATTTATTTTTCTTGCATATTGTTGAAAGCATGGGAGTATGGGAACAATGTATGTTGAGGTTTATTGATTGATTTGTTGCGGAGGTGAAGTGATTACTACTTGCTTGTTGCTTGTTTTTGTTTTGTTTGTGCATACATGGTCGTAGGTCATTAAATCCTACTCTTGTCCCACTTAATTTGAATCTTGAATCCATTGTTCGTAATTCTAGGGGAAAGGGAAGCTCTCATCACTCCATTTCATCAATAGAGGATATTAATAAGGACCATGTGGAGGACCTTGGTTGTAATGACCCGGTCATTTTCCTTCCTTTCCTTTTCTCAGATTTTCACGGATATTTTTTTTTTCCATTGATCTTTTCCTTTCTGAGTTCAGTTTCTCGTCACTTAGTGTCATTTTGAGTGCTTGGGGATGGTTTCTGAAACTCTTTTCCGTGGATTGACAACTTCCTTTGAGGACCGAGTCATTTTCACATTTTCACTTTTGTGACACTATTCACTTTCGTCTTTTTCTCGGTTGTCACTTTGTTGGCATAACCTCACTTTTTATGTTCGGATTCGATTCCGTTTTGCATGCATCTACGATATTTAAATTCCATACTATGTGTATGTTTACTTTTGTAGAAAAGCATGCTAAGTGCTTACTTTTCTTATAAAGGGTATAGATGCATGACTTTTTTGTAATTTTCAAAACTTTAGGGGTTTTTGTGTAATTATTGTAAAGTAATTATTTTTCGTCTTAGGGACCATTTTGCAATTTAATTTGGAAGATATTTTCAAAAAGGATTTTTTTGCAATTTCCAGAAAGTGTGACAAGTGTCACACTCTCATTGGTCCACTTGTTGTGATGTGTGTGGAAACACTTTGAGGCCTTGGATGAGGACATGTGGAGGGTGGAGATTTAACCACTTGTTGGCCTAGGATTGGTGCACTTGTTGGCTTGGATGGTTAACAAGTGTAGGTTTGAGATTTAGCCTAGGATGGAGCCTTGGATTTGTGACAAGTGTAGGCTCATAATTTGATCTTGCATTAGTGTGTGTGTGAGAGGTAGTGTAAGAGCACATAGTGAGTGGATGATCTCTATCCCCTCCACTCATATTTCATCTTCATCATTTTTCATTTCCTTCCTCTCTTGTAAAGAAAACCCTAGTCTCCATGGATGGAGCCTAAAGCCTTAAGCTTTGACCTTGATTTTTGAGAGCCTTCCATTGATTTCCAAGCTTGAACTTGGGAATACATTTTGTTCCCCTCATCTTCCTCTTCATAACCCTTGAAGGGTTGGCCATTTTGTGTTAATTTTGTCTTGGATTCTAGAGAGACACTTCTCTAGTGAGGTAGGGAATGTTATAGGGTTATATGTTTGTTGTCTTGCATGTTTTTGATGCTTATACAACTTGTATGCATGTAGTGTATTAATTTGAGAAATTATGATTAATGGTAGTTTGCTTATAACTCATTTTAGACTTGGTAAATGGCATGGCCATGAGTTGATCTTTGATATATATTAATTTGGGTTGATTTAGATGAGTTTTCAAATCTAGAGATTAAATGGATTTAATTTGGTTTAAATTCTAGTAAATTGTGTTTTGCTTGTAATCCATCTTGGACTAGATATATGGTATGACCATGACTTAGTGCTTGATATAAATTAATTTGAGATCATTTGGACAACTTTTGAAATCTAGAGATTTAATTGATTTAAATTAATTAAATTCTATTTTATGATATCTTGTTTATCTTGCACTTTTGATTTGATATATGTAAAGACCATGATATGTTGCTTAACATATATTAATTTGAGGTTATTTGAAATCTAGTTAATTTAATCACCTTGTTTAATTAAATTCTATCTAATGGCTCCATGGATCTATTGGTATTTTAGAAGTTATTTTTATATTCAAATCATGGACTTGAACTTGTTATCTATTCATTTGATTGTGTTTTGAGCATTGGACAACTTTGTTGTTATATTTATATTCATGAGAACATGTTTCCTTTATAGAATATATTGATGCCATGTGTAGTGAATTGCACACTTTGTAATTAACATTATGTATGTCATTTTAGAATTGAAACTCTAAGGCATGGATTGTGTGGTTTCAACCTACTTGTGCATGGAAGGTGTTTTCATGCATTATATAAGTTATGTATAAGTTGTGAACTTATTTGGTTTAATTTTGGAATCTTGGAACATTGTTGAGTTGAGATGGCTAGGGTTTGGCTCTAGTATGGGGACGTGAGTCCTCTAAGTCATTGAGATAGTGCGCACTTAGGGTGGTCTTCCCTACGGGTTAGTGCCCGGAATAACCATTGAGGTCTCGACAGAATTCCGAGCTTAGATGTCCAAGTTTTCCACTATTTGTTTTTGCATTCAATTCCAAGTTATCAATCATGTTTTTATTTTAACTTGTGGTTTTGGTTATTGGCGATTTTGATGTTGTTAAGTACATCCATGTTTATGATTTTAATGAATCATTTTGATGTTGTTAACTACATCCATACTAAATTGATATATTTAGTTGATTTCACACTTTTAGATTTCTAGTTGATAACTTAGAGAACCTATGTCTTGATGTGTGGTATTAGACATTCTAATTATGCTAAATTGTTATATTTAGTTGATGTTGCATTTTAAACTTCAAGTTGATTACCTTGAGAATTTATATGTTGTTGCTTTGTGTAAGCATACTCCTATGTTGTTGCTTTGTGTAAGCATGACCCTATGTTGCTAAAATTGCATGAATGAGGTGATTGACGCTAGAAATGATCCTAGGTAGCTAGGATGCTCCTTGAGTCTCACCTTTGACATAGACATTAGGTGGAATAAACCACAATAATTAAATCATGCAAACTTGTAACACATATGTCAATGCATGCTCATTTCCTACGAGTAGCTTTATGTTACTCACCCCTACGATACTGGGGCATATTTTAGGTACAAGAATTAAAGTTGAGACTCCCATTATGCTTGGATGACTTGTGGACTTGAAGACTTCCATCTTTGTGAGGGTTGGCTCGGAATGTCATTTGTAGCCTTATATGTCAAAATATGTATATTTGATTCCATAAAAGTAGTGTGTACATGAGTACACTCCTTACAATGTATTTGACATGTATGAGATGATGCCGGAGGCCAATGACATGTATTTGTACCCTATGTAGTTTTGACTTCATGATATATTATGAAAATATTGAAAAATGTTAAGTTATTGTCTCACTATGTTTGCATCGGGTGTGAGAAATCCATTCTTACTCTTTCGTAGGATTTCATTAATCATGTATGAAGTGTGGCCAACGGCCAAATGGTAATTTCCAATCATTTGCTAATTTTGGTTTTCAAAATTTCCATTTCATTTTCATTTTCGCCTTTTTGGCCGTCGGGGGGTCGGATTTTAACTCGACCATTTTCGGGAGCAGCGGACCATTCCCACGTGCTCAAAATCATTTATTACATTTGTGTGCATATTCATTCTGACCCAGAAGTGCACTTGGGGTCAAAAGTATGTTTGGTGCAAACTTACATTTTTTGCCGTTTTGAGCCTAAATTGAGCATAAGGGCATTTTGGGGTTTTCACTTGAAAAATGAAATTTTTTTTTGACATGGTTGGCTAGAAAACATGATTTTGAGGGTAGTTTCTTCTTTGTGTTTTTCTCAAAAATGCCCAAAAAGTCCTCAAAATTGCATTTCAAGTCAGCATTTCAAGAGCAGCCTACAGGAGTTCGAGCGCTCTAAATGGGGAGTTCGAGTGCTTGAACTTTGGGCAGATCTCTTAGGGCAATTTTTGAGCGCTCGAAGTCCTTGTTCGAGTGCTCTAATTACTATTCACGGGTGTGTGTGTCTTGGTTCAGCACTACACCTCCGACTTCAAGTCATCATATCTTCTTCGTTTTAACTCTGAATCAGGCAATTCTTAAGTCTAAATTGATCGTGTAGAAATAAAATTTCCAATGGTACTAATTAGAGCTTCAAATTCTTCTTGTGGCTCAAGTTATTTGAGTTTAAGTAAGGTAGTGTCTATTTCGATTCGAACCGGGATAGGGTTTCCCTTCCTTCGACTTCAGAACTTGATATCCTTGTCGTCCGAACTCTGAATCAAGTGATTCTTGAGTCTATCTTTATTAAGTTTTCATTGTCTTTCCAATGGTGTGCACGGTGGCACCCATTTCAGTTTGGAATGACCATTTTGCCCCTAGGTTCATTCTTATCCGTTTTTGATACGTTGCTTCCGCATTTTCTTCCTTTGGGTTTCATGACATCATTGAGGGTCACATTGGTGTCTTAGAGGAGTGTTGTATCTCTAGAGACCATTGTTCTATCTTTTGCTTCCGCATTTTGGATCCGTTTTGGGTCGTCACAGGACACACTGGGTTGAAAAATCCAGGGTCGTCACATTGGTCTCATCGACCAACAAGGTATCCTCCACCCTAATGTGCATCATAACAACATTCAAGTACCATTAGGCATGCCAAGACCTTTCATTCCACAACAACAAGGCCAAGTTCCATTGGGAATGCCTCGGTTAATTTTTGTTCCACCCTCACCTCCCATTGCTCAAGTTAATCATAGGGCTTATGTTGAGCCTCCAATTATGAATCATCCTCTTGCTTTAAGAGATCATTATATGCCAAATGAGTATAATGCACTAACATGCATTCGACTACCTCCTTTTAGAGCACATCACTATGAGATTAAACCGCAAACTATTCAAATGCTTCCTAATTATCATGGACTTCCAAGTGAAGAACCTTACAAACATTTGGATGAGTTTCTTGAAGTATGCTCCACCGTGAAATACATGGACATGCCGGAAGAGGTTTTGCGATTAAAACTCTTATCTTTAATATTGGTTTAACAATCTTAGACCTTTTTCGATAACTTCTTGGGCGAAAATGCAACTAGAGTTCTTGAAAAAGTACTATCCGGTTTCAAAGACCAATGCTATGAGAACCTTAATTTGAGAATTTTCTCAAGGGGATGGGGAGATGTTTCGTGAGGCATGGGAAAGATTTAATGACTTGCTTAGGAAGTGTCCACATCATGACATTCCTAATTGGCAATTGGTTCAATACTTCTTTGAAAGTTTGCCGGATAATCACAAGGGTATGGTTGATGCATCTATGGGTGGTTCTTATCTTAATAAGCATGAAAATGATGTTTGGCAACTATATGAGATCATGAGTGAGAATTCAATGCATCGATCTTTGTCATCTAAAAATGGTAGAAATTTAGGTGGAAGGAAGAATGTTGGCTTGTATCAAGTTGACAATTCCAATGACATTGCCGCTGAAGTTAAGTCCTTATCTCAAAGGTTTGATCAATTTTTTATCAACTAAAATTCGGTTAATCAAGTGTCTTCCTCCCCTAATCATGTTCATCATCCATCTAATGAATCATGTATAACTTGTTCTAGTGTTTTGCATTCTACTTCCAATTGTCCCCATGGACATGTGCAAAGTGAACATCAAGAACAAGTAAGTGCTAGTTTTGTTAATCAAGGGAATAATCCCTATGGCACCCATTACAATACTGGGTGGAGGAACTACCCAAACTTCTTTTGGAAAAGCCAAGAGGAAGGCTCAAACCCTCCCCAAAGTGGTTTTCAAGGCAAGTATGTTCCGCCCCCAATGCAAAGCCAAGGTTCCCAAGGTTATAGATCATCTCATCAATCATCACATGGAAACCAATTTTCTAACTCTCATTTTCCAAACCAATCATCATATTCTCAAGGAAATTCTAGAAGTCCCGCTTTTGAAGAAAAAGTTTTGACTGTTTTGGGTACTTTGGAGGCAAATACCCAGCTACTTCATTCTCATTCCCAATCCATTACAAAGCTAGAAGCCCAAGTTGGGCAAATAACTAGTACCTTGAATGCTAGGGAAAAGGGGAAGATACCTTTGAATCTTCCACCCAAGCAATAATTCATTGTGGAGACCAATTCCTCATCGGAAGGTCGCACAATTGAGCATGTCAATGCGGTGACAACCTTGAGAAGTGGAAAAATTGTTGACAATCAAGTTGGTATTTAAAATGAAAGAGTGAACTAGTGCAACCAAAAGTTGACACCCGCTCCGTCTCACATTCTATTCATCCTTTATTGCATGTGCATGACCCTTTTGTTGACAAAGTTTTGAAAAATGATTTGAAAAATTCTTGTGTTAAATGTAATTCTAAAAAGGATTTTGAAAATATTTTTGAGCCAAAGGCTCCATTTTCAGATGCCTTAAAAGGATCCAATTCTTTTGAAAAACAACAAGGCAAAGTGAATGAGATCATTAAAGTGTTTAGGTAAGTGAAGATTAATCTTTCGCTCTTAGATGCAATTAGACAAATTCCGGCGTATGCTAAATTCTTGAAAGATCTTTGCACCCAAAAGAGGAAAAACAAGAGCCAAGCACCAAAGAAAGTTTTCTTGATAGAGCAAGTAAGCTCTATTTTGCAACACAACACTCTTCCAAAATTTAAGGACCCCGGTTCACCTATTACTTCTTGCATCATTGGTGACTATGTCATTAACCGGGCTCTTCTTGATTTAGGAGCAAGTGTGAACCTTTTTCCATATTCGGTGTATGTTTAATTCGGCTTAGGAGACTTAAAACCGACATCTGTCGTTTTGCAACTAGTCGACCGATCCATCAAAAAGCCCCGGGGTATAATTGAGGATATTTTAATCAAAATTGACAAGTTCTCCTTTCCGGTTGATTTCATAGTTATTGACAAGGAACCGGTTCCCAACCCTAAGAGCCAAATTCCCATTATCCTCGACCGTCCTTTCTTGGCAGCCGCTAATGCCAACATTAATTGCAGGATAAAGATAACGAAAAATTTGTTTGGACATATAAAAGTGAAGTTAAACATATTCAATCCAACCGAGTTCAATTGACAAGCATGAAGAAGTGAGTATTCTTAAGAGATGCCTTAAAAATGAATTTATCAAAAATGAGTCCTTGTGTGATGTTGAAACTTACAATGGTTTGCTTTCCAAAAAGACTTCAAGGAAAAATGTTTTCAAATTGAGTGTTGAAAGGGCATGGAAGCCCAAGAATTACTTTGATCAAGGACCGTCAATTCCTTTTGAATCAAATCCAATAAGTTCCCTAGGGAATAATTTGTTGGGTAGGGTTCAAGGATCAATTCACCCTATCAAGGAGGGGATGCACAATAAGATTTTTGACTCGGGCTAAAAGAGCCCAACGTCTTGCTAGAAACGTTAAATACTAGTGTGATCCATAGGGTTTTCAACCCTATTCCTCCCTCATTTCTATTTTACTTTCATTTCTTGCATTATCTAGATATATTTTTGGATCATATCCATTGTTTAGGATTTTGTTAGGGAAGGCATGCACTTACATCTTTGAATTAGGCATTTAGTGTCTGTTCGATCAATCATGAAAGCAAGTTCGATCGATCGAACACCGTCTCTATATATTCCCACCTTTTAGTTCCATTGTGCGAAAAATATCTGCATATTTCACTTCTCTATGTATCAATCGAACTTTTCATCAGATCGATCCAAGGTTTTATCGATTGATCCAGTTCTCCTTTCGATCGATCTGTGTTCTATACTTAAAATTTTTTTTGAACATCTGAAAAAACACCTCTCTGTGTATCGTTCGAAGATGTCTGCAAGTTTTCACCTGTTAGATCAATCGACCTTCGATCGATCAATCTTTGATCGATCTGTATACCCTATTTAACTTTGACTTTTTTTTTTTTAAATTTCAAATTTTAATTCAAAAATATTTTTCAGTTTCTAAAATATTTCAAAAATATTAAAAAAAATCTTTCAAAAAAAAAAAATCCAAAAATATTTTAAATTTCCAAAAAAAATCAAAATTTAAAAAATACTTTGTTGTATTGTGGGTTCGATCGATTTAAGTACCTTCATAATCGATCTGTGTTCGATCGATTGGATCACCCATATGATCGATCGAACAAGTCGGGGACAGTTTTTAAAAATATGACCCAAGGGTCACTTGGATCGATTTTCACATTGATCCGAGACCCTCTTTCTCTCCCACCGTTGTTTCATCATATTCCTCACTTCCAGCGACATTCCGGCGACCTCCTAAGGCTTCCAAACTCCATTTTCGACCTCCTCTGCTTGATCTCTCTCTATCATTATTATACACCTAGTTATTTGATTGTTATTTTGATACTGATACTTTATTTTTGCGGCCAGTCTGTTGGCCTGATACTATAATGTACTTTATACTTTTTTTTATTTCTCTTTTTATGCATGTTATTTTTTTGGATGTCAAATCATTATATTGAAATATCTATTTGTGTTTGACTCCATTATCAGGTGCATCCCAGTGACTTTAGTGAGAAAGTGCTGCCTAAAACTTTTCAGGACCACCCTTATTCCTCTCTCTCTTTATTTCATTTCCTATCCTACTTGCACAAGCATGTCCACTATGCACCATTATTATCCCATTTGTTATCTGATGAGCTTTTATCGCAGTGCCATCTTTTTAGGACCACAGTTAATCCCAAGTTTAGGGGGGTTATCCACCCACTTCGGATACCTGTGTCTCGGCCATCCTTTGCCATAACTGCACTGGTACACTCTTTCCTCTTTTTGTTATTCTCTTTGCACATTGAGGACACTGTGCCATTTAAGTTTAGGGGTAATGTGTGTTCTTTGCTTGCATTCAACTCAAAATTTTGAGCATGACTTGTGTATTTGAGGGATTTTCAATGATCAATCCATGACTAGCTATGATTTTGATCTTTTGAGGACAATGTTGCTTAAAATTTTAAAATTACTTGACTCGAGAGTCCAATACTCCTTTTATGCCTTGTGGATGCCACTTAGGAGTAAATTTTTTGAAAGATTGATATCTTGCTTGTACTTATGGTCCACATCATCCTGATTTTGTGATTGTTTTGAGATTCACTCTAGGATTCTACATTAGCACAGGCACACACTAGCATTCATTTATGGGGTACATGCTTTGTTAATTATTGAATTTGTTATATCCCAATTGAGCTAGTAGTGCATTGAAAGCTTTCATTCTTGATAAAGGTGGATAACAAACCCTTTTCACTAAGTAGCCGGGATTCTAGCTTCATCAAGCACTGAATTTCTTGTGCCGAAAGGTGGAGGGCCCAAACTCTAGGTTAATAATTTAAAAAAAAAAAAGAAAAAAAAAAGAAAAAGAAAGTTGCTGCAAAAGCAAATAAAAAAAAGTGAGGACTTCTTCTAAAAGGTGAAAAGTGGAAAATGATTAGATGGAGGTTGTTTTGATTTGTAACCTAGTCGATTTGAGCTTGTAAGTCCTTAGGGGTGTTTAAACACCTAATGCCCTAAAGCAGTCCGGTTTGAGAGTCATTGACCTAACGCTCGACCTCATGGATCACTAGAAAGCTTAATAGATCAACACATTGCACTATGCTTCCATCTTTGATGCTTAGGGATAGAAAAATAAAATAAAATAAAATAAAATAAAATCGAGTGAAAAAATAAGCGCACCTAGAACAATAAAGCTTTAATAAAAGGTCCACTCTTTGTCTTGATTATCGGTACTAGATTTGTGCGCTAGTTTGAGGGTAAGAATGTGATCATTTCTTTAATTGGCTTAGATAGCAACATATTTGATGCCAGTCCACTCAAAAAGGACTCTAGAGTTGTTTTGATTTGCATGATCATTTTCTTGATGTGTAGAGGACCATATTGTATTTTAAGCAAACAAATATTGTATTTTAAGATTGCATTCTCCCAATGCTTGCTTGGAATATTAGTGCCTCTTTTGTGAGAATGAGCTTAATGTTTGTGGGTATCATTTCTAAAAACCCTCATGAGACTTCACTCATCCACTAAGGGTAACCTAGGGGTTTAAAAGGCTTGTTACATGTGCCAAATGCAAGTTCCCTATGAAAGTGGCGTTATCCATTTATTGCTTTCTAGTTATTGTTGTTTAGTTGTTCATTTCATTTCTTTACCTTATAGTTCATTACTAGGGACTAGCAATATTTAAGTTTGGGGGTGTGATAAACGCTGAAAAGTGCGCATTTAAACCCTTTAAGCTTGAGTATTCTAGGACCTTAATCTATCTTGTTTTACCGTTTTAGTCTAATTTCATGTTATTTCCCTTTCCAGGCACTTATCCCCAAAATAAGTTAATTCAGCTGAATTAGAGCATAAAAGATGCAATCTCAAGCTTAGTGGAAGAAAGAAGCAAAGTGGTGGAAAACAGCATTCTTCGATCGATCAAACCAAGATCCAATCGATCATACAGTGATCATTCCAACCATGCCATGATGGATCGAGCCTTTTGTCCTTATTCTCAGGAAAATATCTTCTTCGATCGATCTAACATTTCCTTCGATCGATTAAACATTTTTTATCCTATCCCCCCTACCACTTTTGTCCTTTCCCAAAATATCCCAAAAATATCTCAGCCTTGTCGTTATTCGAAAAATGTGCCGCTTTAGTTCGATTGATGGAATCAACCTTATGATCGATCAAACCTCCTTAAGTGCAAGAAAAATAGAGTTCCAGCCAATTAAAAGGTGTGATCGTGGTGCAATCAATTGGAGGGCCTAGTGCACGAGGTCTGTGGTGTTGTGCTTGTCGAGGCACCCAAATTACAAGCAATGAAGTGTGTAGTGTGGCCAAGTTTAAATTTATGAAATGGCACTACCACTTTTAACTAAAAATATGGCTAGAGTAAGTAAGTGTGACGGCCCAAGTTTTGTAAACCCGGTGCGTCAGTGATGACCAAAAGATGACCCGATAACGGATCCGAAATGTCGAAAGCGTAAGGTGAAACAATGGTCTCTAAAGATACAATGCGTCTCTAAGACACCAATGTGACCCTCAATAAGGTCATGGAACCCAAAGGAAAACAAATGCTGAAGTGTCGTTCCAAAACCGACAAAAAGGAACCTAGGGGCAAAATGGTCATTTTGCAAAAGTGGATTCAAGTGCTATCTAGCACACCGTTGGGAAGACAATGAAAAATTAAACATAATGGACTCAAGAATTTCATTATTCGGAATCCGGACGAAGGAGAAAGGTTAAAAACAAAAATAATGTCGTGGCGGCCTGACGAGGACAACCCATTACTGCTGCAAAACAGGCATCTAAACGGACTTTTCTAGAAAAACTCAAAGAAGAAACCCCCCCTAAAATCGAGTTTCCTACCCTGATCACAAATGGAAACAAAAAAAATGCATTGTAAAATGCCCAGAATGCCCCCAAGAAAATCTGGTCAAGGGGGTAAAAATTTCTCCGAGCTGCTACCCAATGAAAGGAATTAGGATTTCGGGAGGTTTTTAAATTGCCTAAATTGAAAATACAATCTTCAAATACACCCACAAGACCCCAGGAAGTTTCGAATAGGTCGTCACACTTTTCAAAAAAAAGTCGATGAATAGTACAAAGTACATTTGCACTAAAAATCTGCAAAACCTGGCAGCAAGGATTTTTCGGACAAATATGGATTTTTGAGGGCCAAGATGACATTTTCTTGAACAACACAAAAAAGAAACCCCCCTTAAAATTGAGTTTTCTATGTGATATTTGAGGAAAAATGAAAAAACCGCATTGTGAAATACTCAAAATGCCCCAGGAACAGAATAGGTTAAACTCCCTAAAAATGCTACTTAGAGTTTTTATTTCATCAAGGATGGTGTTGTTTACCAAAGTGAGTATGCAAATGCATGCAATATGATAAAA
Organism: Cornus florida; assembly: GCF_030987335.1. Classification (NCBI taxonomy): domain Eukaryota; kingdom Viridiplantae; phylum Streptophyta; class Magnoliopsida; order Cornales; family Cornaceae; genus Cornus; species Cornus florida. The sequence continues at coordinate 74,452,874 of NW_026775577.1, forward strand.
TAGATGTACCAACATGGCCTAAAGCCTCTTTACATTCCATTAACAAGTTTTAGCATACAATGCCTCTATTTCTCACAAATAAGCTACAATGGCAATACTTGAGTTTTAGAGGAAACATACTTGTAACCTTTCAAGGTAATGGCCCTTTGCCTCATGTCATGTATGTAAAATGCATTAAAAGGAGTGTACTTATGTACACTTTACATACGTAGAATCAAAGAATACAAGTTTGATACATAAAGCTACCAAACGATCCAAGGCAATGAAATCTTCAAGTCTTGAGTCCTGTACCTGAAATATGCCCCAGTATCGTAGGGGTGAGTAACATAAAGCTACTCGTAGGAGATAAGCATGCATCAACCTAGCATTTTACAATTTTATCACCTTAAGGTGAAACATATCAAAGGGGTTCATGCCACCTAACGTCTATGTCAAAATGAGACTCAGGAAGCATCCTAAGCTACCTTAAAACATTTCTAACATAATCACATTGTTCATGCAATTCAAACAACCTGGAAACATGTTATACAAAGCAACAAGATATAGATTCTCAAAGTCTTCAACTTGAAATCCAAGATACGAAAATAACAAGAGTGGGTCATACCACCTAACGTCTATGTTCAAAGTGAATCTATAGGATCATTCCTAGACTACATTTGAACATCAAAACACAAATTATGGTATCGATGCAATTTAACCAACATTGGAACTTCCAATACAACGCTTAAAGCATGATTTCTCAAGGTTAACATCTTGCAACTTAAAATGGGAAATCAAACAAAGAACAACAAGTTACGATATCATCTAGTTATCAACTTGAAATGAAATACGAAATCAAACAGAGTAGATACTCGAACATCACGCCGGATTAGACCGGCAACATAGTTACTTTAGGGTTACTAGCCCATGGGTAACCTCCCTATGTGCGCATTAGACTATATAGAGGGACAATCCCCCGTACTAGAACCAAGTCCTAGCCGTAGCCAAACAACAACATCCCCAAGTTTCCAAAATCAACAAATTATGCAACAACGTATTTATATGTCAACATGTATATACAAGTTATCAACTATTTACCAAGCACAATCCAATTTTGGAAACTTATACAATACATGCTCAAAGTCTACAACTACTATGACATGAAAGATGTCAAATACAAAGTGTGGAATTCCTTACACATATCAACAATATATTCAATAAGGAAAAACATATTCTCATGAATATAAAAGTAACAACTATGTTATCCAATGCTCAAAAGTAATCAAGTGAACATACACAAAATCTAAATCCATGATTTAAATATAAAAACAACTTCCAAAATGCAATTAAATCCATGGAGTAATAAAATAGAATTTAATTAAACATAAATAGTTAAATTCTCTAAATCCCAAGTTAATCCCAAATAACCTCAATTTAATATATTTTGAAGGACATGTCATGGTCATCACATATATATCATCAAATGACAAGTTAAGTGACTAAAACACTTAAAACAAAATTAATCAAGCTAATTAATTAAGTTCCTTTAGATTTTTAAACAATTCCAAATGCCCTCAATTTAATCTATGTTAGAGAATATGCCAAGGCCTATCCAAATATCAAATTACATCATGATTTCATGTTTGCTATCACCATGTGAATTAAACTTTCACAAAAGATAAATATTAAATAAATTTTGTAATTCTTAACCAAATGCCCCAAATTTAATATATGTTAATCAACATACTAAAACTTAATTTCCTAGCATGCCACAATTTAATTCCAAGTTATACACAAAGCCATATGAATTAAATCTCAAATATAGAAATTAATTAAATTAAATTCTAAATCTTAAACAAAACATGGTCACAAATTGTATATGCTCATATAATAATCAGTACAACATAAATATAATCCTAAGACACCCCCTACCTCAATTTGAGTTGAAAATCTCAAAAGCCATCAAAACGAAACGGCTCCGAATCCGACGAAACTCCTAGGTTTTGTCGAGGACAACACGATCTATATGAATCTCCAAGAAGCCCCATGAAAATCTAAACTTGGCCTAAATCCCAAACTCAAATTTTGGTCAGAAATGGTTTCTAATAAGGGGTAATGGTAGAACACGACGAAGCGAGCAAGAAATGCAAAGGCCGAAGGATTTTCACTTAGGAAAAGTAGGTTAAAGGAGGAGAGAGAAGATGACAACTCCATGGGCATCCATGGCTGCCTTTGGTCGTGCAAGGAGAGGAGGAGGAAGAAGAAAATCTGATTTTTCTTCTTTAAGGCACCTATTTATAGTAAATCACTAAAAGTGCCCCTAAAGGGCCCCGCCGGGTCTGGAAAAGTGAATTTTGAGCAAACGCGCTCAAACGGCAAAACTCCGTGAACGAAAAAGATTCAAAATGAGAAAATATGAACAAAGGAAGAAACAGTGTCAAAAATCAAGTCCCGACCAGAAAGTTATACCCCGAACAAGTTCAGCGGCAACTAGGTCCAGAAACTCTGAAATTGGAGAAAAATGACCAGAACGGAATTCTATGAATTTACAAGTCAACAAAAAGTGAAAATGAATCCCGTACGAGGATTCAGGCTCCAGACGAGACATTTTGCAATAACTTTCGTTAATTGCACAATGGCCCTTATAAAAAGGGTTAACTGCGAAACTGCCCTAGAATGAAAATATCTTCCAAAAGATATTTTCTTAGATGTCCCTGAAATAAAATATCTTCAAAAGATATTTATGAAAAACACCCCAAGAAATGAAATTAATTCCAAAGATTTATGCATCCACGCCCCTATGGGCACCAAGAGCAACCAGAGTACTTTCTTGCAAAAGTAAAGATACGTATTTCGTGGAACCACTCACGATAAGGATACGTGAAGTCAAAAACCAACTCCGAGCACAAGAAATGAGGTTGTGCCAAAAACTGACAAACGGAGATAAGACGAAATAGGGAAAATGACATAATAGGGAAAAGATGGAATAGCGCATAGTGTCCAAAAACGAAAAATGTGAAAATGACTCAGTCCTCAAAGGAGTTGTCAAGTCACATGAAAGAGTCTCAGAAACCAATTTTGAGCACTCGAGATGACACTAAGTGACGAAAAACCATCCACAGAAAAGAAAGGACAACGGAAAAAATTTATCCGCAAAATTTGAGGAAAAAGGGAAAAGGAAGAAAATGACCGGGTCATTACAACCTTCCCACCTTAAAGGGATTTCATCTCCGAAATCCAGCCCCAACAAAACAAAAGGCAAAACTAGGATAACTACGGAGTACATCTCCGAGTACCCCAAACAACATGCAACGAAAACAACCCCAAGGCTGGAAGACAACGCTCAAGCCAATGACATTTGCACGCACGTGCTTACGACTAGACAACCTCTCAAAAGAAAAATGACCGCACGGCCACACGACAAGTCAAAGGTCACTCACAGAACCCAACGCCAGACAAAGGAACGGAAAACAACAACCGTAAGCATTTCTCTTGATGAACCATCATACAGATCCAAAAACAACCCAAAAAGAACTCCAAGATCATCACAGATCAAATCAAAGTACAAAACAAGGACAATGTGGCAGTACGAATAGAGACTAGAACCCGTCCACACTTACTCATCAGTAAGGTAGCATGATAGTATAAGGCACTAATTCATAACCTGCCCCCCACTAGGTCTACCTATGAAACCTCTCGATACAAATGACATCAATGTCGTGAATCATCATTACCAAAAGCACTATGGGAACTAGGCATCTTGTGAGAGTTGGGGTAGCTAATCCCAAAACTCTAATAACAATGTCATAGGCACCGCTAAGCTTAAGGTCCTAAGTCCTCAATACAACAAAACTAATAACTCCAACGCCTCAAAATACTCCTATTAACAACCTTAATCAAGAGTCCAAAGTCTAACAAGCAAAACATCATCTCCGAAATCCCAGATATCATCCTGAAACAGATCAACTACAAAACCACACTAAAATCAAACATCAGATCAAAATCCCTACTACGGATGACCAAATCCTTGAAATATAAGTCCACTAAGTGGTACACACATCAAGTCCTGACAACCAAAGTCACAAAATGAATCTCTCAAAACTGTGCTTGGCATCGCCAAGCTAAATCAAAATCCTTTAATTTCAATTCACAATCAATCACTGGAACTACAATTCCTCAAAACAATGCCTAGCCATAACTAGGATGAGAAAACTCCATAAATAAGCCAAATCCAATGGCAATCTTTCAAAACTTCTCATAAGGGTCAACCACATCTAGGTCTCTAAGAAAAGCAAAACAAGTCTCCAAAGGACATTCTCAAAAGAGTAGCAAGTTCACCTCACGAATTAAATAAATCCTCAATGATATGGACGCAAGTCCCCGTAAAATGATCTCTTGCACCAATCAACTCACTCTGAGCACAACAACTCCTTCAACAACCATGGCAAAACTCCCTAAATGAAAGACACGAAGGAAAGGAAACCACCAGCCCTAAGAAGGATAACACCACGACTCCACCTCTAAAATGAATGACAACAAGGTCAAAGACTTCACCCCCTACATGAAAGTAAGTCGACCAAAATTCATTAAATCCTCGCTAAAGACTCAAAATGACAACGATGATCCTCACGGACCAACCAACCCCAAAACTGTGCACAAGGTGACGAAGAGAAGAGACTTACTCCTTGTGAAGTCCCAACCATGAACCAAGAAAGAAGAGGAATCCCATTCTCCCACTTCCCACCTTAAAAAAATGGACAGCTCAAGACCAAACAAATGTGACAACTCCTCTACAAGGAATCTCATAGCAAAATCGGACACACTACGTACGACTGAGGGAAACAGAAAAGAGAATCAAACACGGAAGTCATGCATATGACAAGGAATGCAACTACTAAATAAATAAATCTACTCACATAGATAAAACCAAAGGTACATGCGGCACGTCTCCACGTAAGCACAAAAGTCACATCACAAAAATGCAGTAACAACATGGCATCTCTAAGCATATAAAGAAGGCATGCTAAAGCCACATAACAAGAAAGCAAATGTGGACAGACCTCCACCTATTCATGCATCGTAATAACATAAATCATACTACTAACATGGTAGTAAATGAAACTGTAGAAAACAAAAGTGATGCAACAATGAACCCTATGGACATCGTGTCCTAGAGTGTCTAGGTAGAAGGAATGATCGGCCCTAGCCAAAACTGTCTCCAAAAACCAATGCAACAACAACCTTTCTCAAAACAAACGTGAGCCCTTACCACAGTGGTAAGACTCTAACAATCCATCTCTGAATCTAAAGGTGACACCACAAGTGACACTAACAATGCAATGCTCTCTCTATCCAAAACATCAATCAATCGACTTGATCCCAAAAGTGTTATCACGCAAGGAGAACTTAAATGAAATGGCTACTCTAGCTATACATTCAGACAACCAAATCGATCACTACGACTGATCCCCAAAACAACCATCATCATTATCGATCAAAAGGATAACACCTGTCGGAACAAAACCCAACGTTGATTCCATCCGAACTACACTCGTAGATTGCCAGTATGGTAGCATGACAGTGCCATGCACCCGCCCATAATGTACCCACCCACAAAAATTGCATTCTCAGAGGAACCTTCCAAAACAACCAAGGATCCCAAAAGGTCCAAAACCTAACCATGGCCTAAAATCAACAAATCCAGTACTACGGTTGTGCCTAATGGCTCACTCCACTAGAGCCTAAACAAAAGGTGTCTCTCCACTTACCTCAAAACCAACTCTAGGTCAACAACAATCTAAACTATAATACAACCGTTACTACAATCACCATCAACCTCAACTTGTGCCTCAATGACCAATCCCGTGTCATGCCAAATATGCAACACAGTTATGTAAATACGAATCTAATCTACCATGCATCATATGTCATGTTCTTTATATTGGAATCAAAATAAGTTAAACAGATAGCATACCACGTATAGCACATAAGCACCTAAACATGTAATCAAACCAAAACATGTTATCATGAAGCATATAAGCACGTAAAACAAAGCAACAGAAATGTGATATGCAACCAAAACTAGTCATCCCAAGGTATTTAAACCTAGGAGCTCTGATACCACCTGTGACGGCCTAAGTTTTGTAAACCCGGTGCGTCAGTGATGACCAAAGGATGACTCGATAACGGATCTGAAATGCGAAAGCGAAAGGTGAAACAACGGTCTCTAGAGATACAATGCGTCTCTAAGACACCAATGTGACCCTCAATGAGGTCATGGAACCCAAAGGAAAACAAATGCGGAAGTGTCATTTCAAAACGGACAAAAAGGAACCTAGGGGCAAAATGGTCATTTTACAAAAGTAGATTCAAGTGCTATAGAGCACACCGTTGGGAATACAATGAAAAATTAAACATAATGGACTCAAGAATTTCATTATTCAGAGTCCAGACAAAGGAGAAAGGTCAAAAACAAAAATGATGTCGTGGCGGCTCGATGAGGACAGCCCACTACTGCTGCAATTGAGAGTAAAAACAGGCATCTAAATGGACTTTTCTGGAAAAACTTAAAGAAGAAACCCCCCCTAAAATTAAGTTTCCTACCCTAATCATGGGGAAACAAAAAAAAAATGCATTGTAAAATGCCCAGAATGCCCCCAAGAAAATCTGGTCAAGGGGGTAAAAATTTCTCCAAGCTACTGCCCAAGGAAAAGAAATAGGGCTTTGGAAGGTTTTTAAATTGCCCAAATTGAAAATGCAATCTTAAAATACACCCACAAGACCAGTATCCATTCAATTAAACCACAATTAATGCACATACAAATATCTAGAGGCATACACTTTTTGCATTCATAAGTGTGGAATATCAAGAAACAAGAATGGATTGTTTACCTACCTAAGGAATTAAAGCAATTACAATACAACTAGGCTAGAGACATGAAATTAAACTAATTAAACTAGAGATATGATACAATCCATCAAGAAACAAGTGTGAACCATCAAATAAATAACAAAAGTGTTCCATTAAGCACCATACCTTGACCATCACTAGATTAACATCATCAATACACATAGACATGCAGTAACTTCATTAAATCTAGACATATGACTAGAGCCAAATGATCAATTGAAAGCATTAATCCATACAAATCAAGTAGAAAACACAAGATCTATATTTATTCAAGATCAAAACATCTATTACTACTAAAATCCCCAAAAATACACAAAAGCAAGGTTTGAGAAGTAAGCCTAGGGGCTATCTCTAGCCATAAGAGAAGGATTTAGCCACTCATTGTAGTGGACTTGGAACCTTCAAGGGCTAGTGTAGGTGTAGAATTTCTCACTATTAAAATAAATAAAAAGAAAAATACAACTCACTTAGAACCAGCAAGAATAATACTCAGAATTAGTATATAATGTTCGATGATTTTATCGGAGGTCTAAGCCTCTATTTATAAGAAACAAGGTGGTAGAATTGTGGTAGGATTCGCATGGCTTATCCTCTAATCCATTCCATATATGACATTCTTTACAATTACAATCCTTTCCTTTTTACAATTCTTTCCATGTAGGATTTTCCTTGCACGGAACTTGTTTTCTTTGTCGGTTCCTTGGCCTAGCAGGACTGGTCTACCTTTAACTAAGATTGGGCTAAATGTGGGCTGATCCAGATGATTCAGCTAATGGGCTTGGAGTTCACCCTTGGTGCTCCGAGCTGTTGACATTTGGGCTTGGTAGGTGGGCCGGATGGCCAGGGTCAGTGATCTATATAGGAGCCAAGACTTTGTCTGGGCTTGCTCTGGACTGGGTTCCCCCAATTTGGGCTTAACACCGATTGGGCCTTTGCTGTACCTAGAATCACTTTGTAGTGTGATGATATGGACAATCCTTACTGGAGGGAGGATTTTTTCCCTCCACACTTTACCCCCAATTCCCTCTTTAATTGGACTACGGCTCCTAATTAAAAGGGAATTGAAGTTACATAGTTGCCAACTCTTCAAAAGATGGTTCGAGTTATGTTTATTGCCATTCTACAAAAAGGCCTCTTCATAGTTCATTCCTGACTCTGCGACATTCACTTCGCTTATTGGTTCAGCATGATCTCAAGTTAGTTCCTCATTTATTTATCTAATTTCTTTCACATCATGAGTTCCTCATCCACTCACGACCGTATAGACCTTGTAGGTTTAGATTCCACACCTTCTTCTTCTCCCAATCTCCTTAGGATACCTCCCCCTAGGGTTTCTGATCTCGTTGAATTCCCTAACGATTTGGTTGTTCAAATGGATGTCTCCCCTTCACAAGCTGAAGTATCCACTTCGGGGTCAGATTGTGTGTTTACTAAGGAGGAGAGAGTTGATTTTGTCTGTTCGGCACATCAAGTTCTCTATTGAGTCTATAATAGGCGATTATGAGATTCCTGATAAGGTTGACATTGTCGAATAGCTAGAAAGGGCCAATTTCAGTTCCGATGAAGGAGTCGGAGACAAAGAATTGCTTCTATCAATCGGGCACCTTAAAGCTCTTTGTTTCCCTCTTCACCCCTTCTACTATCTAATCTTTAATAAGTTAGGGCTTGCCCCTCTCCAAGTGAACCCTAACTTCCTTTGAGTGGTTTCAGCACTTCTAGTTCATCGAAGGCTGGAGAGTCTTGACTTGATTCTTGCTGATTTACTCATTACCTACACCATCGCTAGGCATAGGACTTAGCCTGGCCACTTTTATTTCACTTCTCTTCTTCAGCAGAGGATATGCACAGACCTCCCATCCTTTGAGAAGAAGTGGAAGAAGAGGATGATAATTGTGAAGGCGAATTGGTTTGTGGATAAATCGAATACCCTTCCAATTCCTCACAAATTTGGGAGGCTAGCTATAGAGTACCTTCCCTCATTTCATAAAAAGTGCTTTGGCTGTTTCCCATGTCAAGCTTTATTTTTTCGTCATACTTATGAGTTTCTTGGTCTTCTTTCAGTAACCTTCCCCTCCTCCATAGTTAAGAAGAGGCTTGTTTTTCTCGAAGCACAAGTTTGGAGCGAGCCCCCTTCTGTTGATGAGCTACTCACTTCATCCAACCTTCAAGAAATTACTTCTAGTGCTATAGCAGTAGACCTTATGGACTTGGCACTTCCATCCTTTGACAGCTTCCCCCTAACTGAGGAGATGAAATAGAGAACTAAAGCTCTAAAGAGGAAAGCTGCTGAGGAGCAACCCTTGTTGGTCATTAGATCAACTGAGCACGAGAATGAGGTGGATGAACCTCCTCTCAAGAAGACAAAGTCGAACCCTCCATCTAGCAGCAAGGGTAAGAACATTCCCAAAAGTAGGGGGAAGAAGGCTAGGGAGACTGACCCAGGGGAAGAAGTCCGGGCTAACGTTCAAGCTGAGTCCGAAGAACCTTGGAGACCAGTTATCTCAAAGGCTGATAAGTTAATCATTCATTCTGGGGATTTGATAGTCTCTGACCCCTCTGCTGCCTAGGCAGTTGCTCGGGGGATGTGGCTACCCAAGGATGAAGAAATCATCAGGAATCTGGGGTTAGACTAGTTGCCACCATCTGCCTTAATTGATGCCGTGAAGGTTTACTCTTTTCCTTCCACTTGCTTAATTCCTCAGATTTCTTTTCACTCCACTTGCTTAATTCCTCAGATTTCTTTTCACCACATATTTATTGATATTATCCTTATTGATCATGTAGAGTCTGTACCAGACTATGGCACTGTGTGCCACTGCTGAAGCTCAGTCTCTTTCCATTAAGAAACTAGAAAGGGACATGGGCAGTGCTAAGAAGAAGGCTTCACATTGGGCTATGAATGCGAAGATTGCTTCTGATGCGAGGGATGTCTACAAGAATCGCCTGGCAGCTTCTGAGGCGAAGGTGAAGTCTCTGAAAGCTAAAGTCCAGTGCTTGAATAATGCTATTGGTACCTACATTACTGCTGGGAGGCAAATGCAAGGACGTTAGTCCACCATTGTGCGCTTATCCAGGGCTAAGGCTTTTAGGTTTGGCTTAAGCCAGGGCTCAGGTGACAAAGTAAAAGACCCTGAAACCTTTTATGCTAATACAGAAGTGTTTTTCCCTTATGCTAAGGGTCCAAAGCCCCAAGAGGCTGAGCTGCTCTTTGCTGAGATGGTGAAGGCCCATCCAGAGGACCATCCAGCTTTATCCTGACTTGCTTGTTGTAACTGTAATGCAACTGTTGCTGGTATGCAGCGAGCCTGATTATTGCGGCATCCCTCTTTTCTTCCAAGAGATCAAGGCTGTGTTTGAGCTGTTGATTATTGTTACCTTCGAGCACTAAGTGGGTCCGAAAAGTTAGAACTACTGATTCCATGGGGATGACAGCCTCTGACCTATAGGCCATGGCAAAAGGGCTTTCTCCCATTGGCCTTCGGGGGGTGGTTTGATATGCCTAAAGTACCTGAGGTAGATTCTCATACCATTTTGATTTGACCTTTTCCAACTTTTTCTTCAAGCAGCTGAAAATGGTCCGGTTAGTTATTTCTGCCTGCCCATTTCCCTGAGGATGGCTTACTACAGCCAATTTCTGCCTAATCCCATGCTCAGCAAAAAACTTTCTTGTGCGTCGGTTATCAAATTTTGGGCCATTGTCCATCATGATAACATTCGGCACTCTAAATCAGCAGATTATGTTGTTCCATAGAAAACTCTTGACTTATTCATGGGTCACGCTTGAGTAAGCTTTGGCTTTAACCCATTTAGTGAAGTAATCTATGGCTAGGAACACGTATTCCTTTTTCTCCACAGTTTTGGGCAAAGGACCGACCATATCAATCCCCCATTGAGCAAATGGCCATGGATTTGCCATTGCGTACAAATCTTCGGTGGGTTGATGTTTCATTGGACCATGTCGCTAGCACTTATCACATCTTCTGGCATACTCTTCAGCCTTCCAAGCCAAGTAAGGCTAGAAATAACCTTGAGTCAGGACCTTATGTGCTAAGGATCTACCCCTAGAGTGATTGCCACAATCCCCGCCATGAATCTGTTTTAGAATCGTGAGAGCTTCAGTGGGACTTAAGCATTTCAGGTAAGGACCTGAGAATGACTTTTGGTATAATGGATTATTAATGATAGCATATTTAGCTGCGGTGAGCCTGAGTTTCCGTGCCTCGGCCTTTTGATTCGGAAGGGTCCCCTCCTTAAGGTAAGCTTCCAATGGATCCATCCAGCATAATCCACATGGGAAATCTGGGATCACCATTATTTCCTGCCGAGGGCTTATACTTGGTTCATCCAGGATGTCAATTGGTACGATCTGGACCAAATCTTCATCCGAAGAAGATACTGCTGCAACCAACTGATCTGCTTTAGAATTCTCCTCGTAAGGTATCTAACGGAATTCAATCTAGTCAAACCCTCATGAGGCACTCTCCACAGCCTCCCTATAGGCTTTCATTCTATCATCATTAGGCTGATACTGGCCTGTTACCTGATTCATAACAAGTCGAGAAACACTAAAAACTTTTAGACACCTTACCTGAAGCCGGCTTGCTAACCGAAGTCTTGCGAGCAGGGCCTCATATTCTGCCTCAATGTTAATGGTAGGTGATAAGCGCCGAATATTGTATATTCAAGCGCCCTAAATTACATTAACAAAGTCCAGTTATTAATTATTTTATGTAGATTAACTCCATTTGCATGTTTTTATGCATTTTCAGGTTGAAGTGCAAAAAGGAAGCAAAAAAATGAGGCCTTGTGGATTTTTGAACAAAAAGGATGCCATTTCTGATTTTCTGGCAGTGGTGATCCTGACTTTTGTCGCCATTTTTCGACCTAGCAAACTCAAGAACTAGACTTCCATCATAACATGAAAGATTTAGATCTCTGAATCAGCTTTCCAAATCTTCAATTGGTTCATCATTCGGAGTTCGGAGCAGAGAGTTATGATCTTCACAACAGAGGTGCGCAGAACTGCCTAGCAGCACTGATGTACTGCCTTTCTCCCCATTTTCGACCAACCAGACTTGAGAATTGGGTCTTCATCAAAACATGAAGTTTTTAAAGCACTGAATCAGCTCTCCAAATCTTCAAACAGATCGTCATTCGGAGTTCAGGGCACAAAGTTATAGCAGTTTTCCCAAAATAGGTCAGCGCTGAGCAAGAGGAGCATGTTGCACATTGCACTAATTTAGAGTGCTCGAGATCACCAAGCGTGTGCTCGAAAATCAGGCAGAATTCCCTTCGGAAATGGCTCATTTCAGCCCACTTGCACATTGGTTTCCTCAATGCCATCTTCCTTCTTTATGAAGTGGTTGGAGGTGTTCCTTGGAGGAGAGAGGGTATTGCTGGAGCATAAAAGGCTACCCAAAGGCCACATATATCAAAAAAAGCTTCATCTTTAGCAAGATAGAGGAGAGAGAAGAGAGCAAGGAGAAGGGTGTTCTTGAGTGCTACAGTAGGAGCTCAAAAATGGAGATGAGGATGATGCTTCTTCCTTCTTCTAGCTCACCAATGGGCAACTAAACCTCATCTAGGGAGGTGATGAAACCCCTCCCTTGTAAGCATGTGTTAGTATAGTTTATTTTTGGGGATTACAATGTATTTTTGATAGTCTTTCCATGATCAAGAGCCTCATTTTTGTTGTAATGAATGTTGAATGTTTTAAATGATTATTGTGAGTTATTCATCTTGTCTTGGATGGTTGCTTTTCTTAATCATATTGCTTGCACTTCCATGGTGACAATGGAAGTTAGATCATGGAATGGTTTTAATGGCATGGAGTTGGAGAACCTAGATAGTTCATGGCTTAGGGTTTCCCTTTGATGGGCTATACTTGATTCTTAGCTTTATGTGCATTCACCATTTAAATTAGGGCTTGATAATCCTTGGCTTAGTAAGCATGTTCTAAGCTACATTTTAGTTTAGGTAGTTGATCATGTGAACCTTTGATGGTTTATTCTTGCCTTTCTATTTAAATGAACTTCTTAAGGATATTATAGCAACCTAGTATTGTTATGTATCATGACTATCATATATGTTGTTTTCCCCTTAAATTAATCTTAACCTAGCATGTGTATAGGGATGGAGGTGGATTCATTTCCCTAGCCTTCTTTACTTGTACTTCACTCCCTTGAATTCTTGCAATTTATTGTTTTATGCACTTTTAATTTCCTAGCTTAAGTGACATCCAACAAAACCTCTATACACCTTTCATCATTCTAAGAATGATTCTAGACATTTAGGTCGTATTAGACTAGCGCAGTCCCTGTGGTTCGACTTACCCGACCAATAGCCCTATTTTACAATGATTCGTGCTATTGCGAAGGTTGATGTTAATTGACCAACCGATCAATTTTTGGCGCCGTTGCCGGGGACTGCAAACGGTTTAGCAACCAAAGTTTAGGGTTAAATTTAGTCTGATTGTGCATATTGTGTCTTGTGAATATTCCTTGTATGTTTTGATCATCTTCGTGTTGTAAGATTCTAGGGACTCGAAGCTCGCCGTGGGATTGCTAGCAAATTGTAAGTCTAGAAGACCCCAGGTTAGTCTCTTAACTTCTAGTTTCGCATTGTGAATATTGTGTATGTGTTTAATTTAGTTGTGAAGCTCTTGTCGAGGCTCTTAACTTGTTTATATTTTGTATTCAAGCATCGGTCCTTGTCGAGGCCATTTACATTTTCTGTCTTGATAATTGAGGAGAAAGGGAACATCGTATGTGGAGTTGTGGTTGATGAATTGCTTTGTTGAGTATATGCTTTGTTGTTGATGTTCGGTCGTAGGTCACTTTCCTTACCCACAATCGATTCTCCCATTGATATTAACTCTCTTGAAAGAACTCTTAGACGGAACCTTAGGGAACCCACTCTTATAAGGGACCTTGGAACTGAATTCAATATAATGGGGGATAACGTAGGAAATCCGGGGAATGAAAGGGCTGAAATTCCTAATATCGAGCCAATGACTCTTAGAGATCATTTCATCCCTACCACCTATGCTTCTCCATCTTGTATAGTGATGCCAAACATCGATGCAGCTCAATATGAGATCAAGTCTAGTACCATTCAAATGCTTCCATCATTTCATGGCTTTGATAATGAAGATCCATATAAGCATCTTGATGAGTTCCTTGAAATCTGTTCGACCATCCGGTTGAGAGGTTTTCCGGACAATGCACTTCATCTCCATCTTTTCCCATTCTCCCTAAAGGATAGGGCAAAATATTGGTTGAACTCCCTCGCTCCCAACTCTATTACTTCTTGGGCTCAATTGCAACAAGAATTTCTTAAGAAGTATTATCCGGTGAGTAAAACCAACCAAATGAGGCGTTCCATTCTAAGCTTTTCTCAAGTTGATGGAGAATAACTCCACGAGACTTGGGAAAGGTTACAAGATCTTCTTCGGACGTGTCCTCATCATTTGATCCCAAAATGGTAATTAGTGCAAGCTTTCTATGCTGGCTTGACCGAAACCCATAGATTCATGGTTGATTCTTCTTGTGGTGGGATGTTCATGTCCAAGAATGCGGATGAGGCTTGGACCTTACTTGAGAATTTGAGTGAAAATTCACTTCAACACAATTCTCGTAGGGCTCCGACCGCAACCACTCCAAACAACACCAACCCTTGTCAACCAAAGTCAATAAGGGAGGAATCATCTCAAGTGGATGCCATCGCTCATAAATTCTATCAATTGATGGCACCACATCTTCCTCCTTCATTGTCTCAAAATTCGGCAAGTTCAGTTTGTGCTTCATGTACTAGTCCATTCCATCTCTCGGAAGATTGCCCCACACCGGAGCAATTTCCTAGTCCCAACCAAGAGCAAGCTAATGCCATGTTCTCGTGGCCCGGGAACAATCCATATTCCAACACCTACAATCCGGGTTGGCGAGATCATCCGAATTTCTCGTGGCGGCAACAAGCCCCACAGAATTCCCAATTCCAAAACCAAGGGCGGCAAAATCAGCCCTCTTCTCAATATCAAGGTAGACCTTTCCAAGCCTCTTCAAGCTACCGTCCTCCTTACAATCCAAATGTCTCCAATCAACCTCCTGTGTGTCCAACTGACGAGATAGTAGCTGCAAACAAGCAAATGATGGAATCATTAAATAAGCAAATAATGGATACCAATAAGCAACTCTTGACATCCTTGCAGCCTACTCTCCAAATGGTTCACTCTCATACTCAATCCATAGCCAATCTCGAAAATCAAGTGGGCCAAATAGCTAACTCGGTGAATCAATTGCTTCAAAAGGACAAGGGCAAGCTTCCCTCTCAACCTTTTGAAAATCCTAGAGGAATGCATGTGATTGACGAAACCCCTCCTCCGAGTGGGCCGACTCATGAACAAGTTCAAGCTATCACCACCCTTCGGAGTGGTAGAGTGGTGGACAACAAGGTCGATGGAGACAAAAGTGAGGAAGTTTCGCCGTTGAAAAATCCAAATTCAAGCTCTTCTAATCCAAATTCTTGTCCCAATACCATTCACGGATATCCCACACATGTCTCCCCAAATGTGGAAACTACTTATGAGCCAAAAGCTCCGTTTCCTCAACGTCTTCAAGAGTCGACACATTTTGGGAACAAGAATTGTAAAATTCAAGACATGTGGGAAGTTTTCAAGCAAGTGAAGATTAACTTGCCCCTGTTGGATGCTATCAAGCAAATCCCTCCCTATGCAAAATTTCTCAAAGATTTGTGCACTCAAAAGCGCACTTCTAAAAATCATTTGCCAAAAAAAGTGAGGTTGACTGAAAATGTTAGTGCTATTATTCAGCACAGCACTCCCCCGAAGTATAAGGATCCGGGTGCCCCCACAATCTCGTGCGTCATTGGTGACAGCAAAATCGAGAGGGCCCTCCTTGACTTAGGAGCTAGAGGGACTATGTGAATTTAATTCCATAGCTCTGGTTGGATTGTTGGTGATTGCTTGCTTGGTTGGTTTGCTGATCTGAGTCTGACTTCCGTGGTTTTGCAACTTGCCGATAGATCGGTCAAGCATCCACGAGGTATTCTTGAGGACGTCATCATCAAAGTGGACAAATTCTACTTCCCGGTAGATTTTGTGGTTCTTGATACGGAACCAGTCCATGACCCAAAAAAGCACATTCCCGTGATCCTTGGTAGGCCATTTTTAGCTACGGCTAATGCATCAATTAATTGCCGAACCGGGGTGATGGACATTGCTTTTGGAAACATACAAGTCGAACTCCACATCTTTCATGCAACTCAACATCCCTCCAATAAGGATGATTGTTTTCTTGTGGATGTCATTGATGAAGTGGTCAAAGAATCTCTCCCCTTCATCCTAAGCAAAGATCCCCTTGAAACTTGCATGTCTCATTTTGACTTCTCAAACTTTGATGTTGATCAAGCCATTCAAGAAGTCAATTCCTTGCTTGATATTAATGCTATCATGGATGTACCTCCTTGGAAAATTCCAAAAGAACCACTTCCCCAACTTTCCACCACTCCTCCGGTCCCATCATTGTTATCTCCGCCACAACTTGAGCTTAAGCCGCTCCCGGCCCATCTCAAGTATGTGTTCCTTGGTCCAAAGCAAACCCTTCCGGTCATTATTGCCTCAGACCTTCAAAAAGACCAAGAGACCAACCTTTTAGCGGTGCTCCAAGAGCATAAAGAAGCTATTGGTTGGACAGTGGCAGATTTGAAAGGAATTGACCCCTCCATTTGTATGCACCGCATTCATATGGAGGATGACGCAAAGCCTACTAGAGAGGTCCAGCGCCGGTTAAATCCAAACATGAAGGAAGTGGTCATGAAAGAGGTGATCAAATTGCTAGATGCGGGAATCATCTATCCTATCTCTGATAGCAAGTGGGTGAGCCCCACACAAGTTGTCGCCAAGAAATCCGGGCTCACCGTTGTTGAAAATTCAGCGGGCGAGCTCGTGCCACAACGAACCACCACCGGGTGGCGTGTGTGCATTGACTATCGTAAACTCAACTCATCAACTAAGAAGGATCATTTCCCACTCCCATTTATTGATCAAATCCTAGAAAGGTTAGCCGGCCAAAGCTTCTATTATTTTCTTGATGGTTATTCCGGCTATAACCAAGTGGCCATCGCCCCCCAAGATCAAGAGAAAACAACATTCACATGTCCCTTTGGTACTTTTGCCTATCGACGCATGCCTTTTGGTCTATACAATGCACCGGCAACGTTCCAAAGGTGCATGATGTCCATATTCTCCGATATGGTTGAAAGGTTCTTGGAAGTTTTCATGGATGACTTTTCCGTATTTGGCTCCTCCTTTGACTCGTGTCTCAAAAATTTATCTCTTGTGCTCCAAAGATGCAAAGAGACGAATCTCATTCTAAGTTGGGAGAAAAGCCACTTTATGGTCCAAGAAGGCATTGTTTTAGGACATGTCATTTCTAAGCGGGGAATCGAGGTAGACAAGGCAAAAGTTGAGTTAATCTCTAATCTTCCTCCTCCAAATTCCGTCCGTCAAATTCGTTCTTTTCTTGGCCATGCCGGATTCTATCGTCGCTTCATCAAAGATTTTAGCAAAATCTCACGGCCCTTGTGTAATCTCTTAGCCAAGGATGTTCCGTTCAATTTTGATGACGCTTGCATGGAAGCTTTCACCAAACTTCGCATTCTCCTCTCCTCTGCCCCGATCATGAAACCCCCTAATTGGTCTCTTCCCTTTGAGATCATGTGTGATGCATCCGACTATGCATTAGGGGCGGTTTTGGGCCAACGTGTGGATAAACTTCCGCATGTCATTTATTATGCTAGCAAAACTCTCCGCGATGCCCAATTGAACTACACCACCACTGAAAAAGAATTGCTAGCTGTGGTGTACGCCTTGGATAAATTTCGCTCCTATCTTCTTGGCTCCAAGGTCATCGTCTTTTCAGATCATGCTGCTCTTAGGCATTTGTTAGCGAAAAAAGAGACAAAACCCCGCTTAATTCGATGGATCCTCTTACTTCAAGAGTTTGACATTGACATCCGGGACAAAAAAGGGACCGACAATGTTGTCGCCGATCATCTCTCTCGCTTGCTTATTGAGAAATCTTCAGAATTTGCAGCCATCCGTGATTCCTTTCCGGATGAGCAACTTCTTCAAGTTTCACATTCTACTCTTCCGTGGTTTGCGGATATTGTCAATTACCTTGCGGTTGGCAAAATTCCAGCTCATTGGTCCAAACAAGAGAGGGACCGGTTTTTCTACCAAGTCAAGCATTTCTTTTGGGAAGACCCGGAATTATTCAAGTATTGCCCGGACCAAATCATCCGGCGATGTATTCCTGAAACCGAGGCCACGAGCATTTTAAATTTTTGCCATACTCTTGCTTGTGGAGGGCATTTCAGTGCCAAAAAGACCGCTAACAAAATCCTTCAAAGCGGATTCTTTTGGCCTACCTTGTTCCGGGATGCATATAATTTTTGCAAATCGTGTGAACGATGTCAAAAACTTGGATCCATGTCCCGAAGAGACATGATGCCCCTCACCAACATTTTAATTGTTGAAATTTTTGATGTGTGGGGGATTGACTTCATGGGACCATTTCCATCTTCTTATGGCTATGAGTACATCCTTGTAGCGGTGGATTATGTGTCTAAATGGGTTGAAGCCGCGGCTACCAAAACCGATGATCATAAAGTCGTGATCCATTTCATTCAATCTCACATCTTTAGTCGTTTTGGTACACCCCGAGCAATCATTAGTGATGGCGGATCTCATTTCTGAAATCGTTATCTCAAATCCGTCCTTGCTAAGTATTCAGTCATTCATAAGGTTGCTACACCTTACCACCCTCAAACGAGTGGTCAAGTAGAGATTTCTAACCGGGAGATTCAGCACATTTTAGAAAAAACGGTTAGACCGGACCGCAAAGATTGGTCATTAAGGCTAAACGATGCACTTTGGGCTTACCGGACAACTTATAAGACACCCATTGGCATGTCACCATATCGACTTGTCTTTGGCAAAGCATGTCATCTCCCGGTAGAATTAGAGCACCGTGCTTATTGGGCCGTAAAAAGGTTCAATTTTGATCTCAAACAAGCCGGCTCTAATCGTGCGTTGCAATTAAATGAACTTGAGGAATTGCGTAATGACGCGTATGAAAACGCAAAAATTTACAAGGCAAAGACTAAAGCTTTTCATGACAAACACATCGTCAAAAAGTCTTTTGCCCCGGGACAAAAGGTCTGGCTTTTCAATTCCCGCTTGAAACTCTTTCCCGGTAAACTCCGGTCAAGATGGGATGGTCCATACATTGTCACTACCGTCTTTCCTCATGGAGTAATCGAACTTCATAATCCTGCAAGTGGATCACTCTTCAAGGTAAATGGCCAAAGGCTTAAGCCTTGCATTGACGGCACAATTCTAACCCGAAAAGTTGAGGAAGTCCCCTTGACGGATCCCATTTATGAGGATTAGTGCCTGCTCTAGCTTGGTCTAGCTATCGACATTAAATTTAGCAAAGCAAGGGAATAAATTCTTTCGATGTTCCAAGCTTCCTTCTCTTTGAAATTGCTCGTGCCTTACAAAATTTTTTTTTTTTGGGAAACGGTTTAGAAAAGCCCAAAATTTGATTTTTCTTAGACCTTCTCAACTCTCATTTTCATTCCCGGAATTCTCCATCGCTTTCTAGCAATTTCATTAGATTTTTCAAATGCGACTCATGTGCATATTTTCTCATTTTTACTAAAAAGTTTGAAATTTTTCTCAAAATTCTTCATGCATTTGAGATGTTTAAACAGTTGACAAATTGCAAGGTTTCAAAACAAAACCTTCAAAATTTCCCATGCATTGGAATGGAATGAATTTGCAAGTTTTAAAAATTTTTCTCCAGAAATTTCATTCATGCATTGGGTGATGTTGCCAAGGTTTGAAAATTCTCTTACATCCACCCATGCTTTGGGTGATGTTGCAAAAAAAAAAAAAAAAAAAAAAAAAAAAAAAAAAAAAAAAAAAAAACGAGAGAGAGAGATTGTTGCACCGTTTGACTGCGAGGATGTTGCACCGTTTTAATTTTTCCCATACATTGGCTTGAATCCATCAACATTGCATGCATAGGAATTTCATGCTTCTCAAAAATTTTATCATGCTCCGCAAAGTTCCTTGCTTGCATGCATTTCTATATTTCATGCATTGTTGCATGCATTTCTCTGATGCATGCATTACTTCCTATCCAAGCCCACTGCTCAAATTCTTTATGCTTCCATATATTAATAATCTCTTTCCTTGAACCATCCATGCAAGCTCATGCATGGCCATGCAACAGCATTCAAGCTCCATTCAAGGTTCAAGCACCAAAAATCACGAGCCTGCTGCCTTCATTTAGAGCATTCTAGCTCCCCGTTGGAGTGCTCTAAACTTTTTAGCCCAACTTCCGCAGCTGCATGCTACTGCCTCAGAATCGAGCACTCGTAGCCCAAGCTTCGAGTGCTCGAAGCTTCACCATTTGCTTGGCCAACTCACTGCTCTCATTTCGAGCACTCGAGCTTCCTCTTCCGAGTGCTCGAACTCCCCATACAACCCACCCGAGCCTGCCACCCCCATGCACCAAAACCCCCACCAACTAACCCACCTCCCCACCTCTACCAACCTCACAACCACCCTCATCACTCAGCCACTCCATAACCAACCTAACGCCCATGCATGCATGCCAAACCACTCCATGCACCAACCCTCTCTAACACCAACCACCCCCTCGGCCATTACAACCCACCACATCCTTCCCAGCCACCCCCATGCACCAAAACCCCCACTAACTAACCCACCTCCCCACCTCTACCAACCTCACAACCACCCTCATCACTCAGCCACTCCATAACCAACCTAACGCCCATGCATGCATGCCAAACATCTCACCTCATCACCCCTCCAACTCCATCAACGCTCACCATGCCATGCACATCAACCAACTCACACCCAATTTCTCTCGGCCTCCTCACCCCTCCCTGCAGCCCACTGCTCACATTTCGAGCACTCGAAGACCCAGCTTCGAGTGCTCGAACTACTCATGCCCACCTCTCTGTTTGTTTTTCGAGCACTCAAAGCCAAGCTTCGAGTGCTCGCCACTGCCTTCCACCTTCAGCCCAAACTCCCCGAGCCTTCTGCCTTCACTTCGAGTGCTCGAAGTGCAGCTTCGAGCACTCGACCAAACACCCTCTCCTCTCTCTTTTAAAACCCCTTCTCTCCCTCGAAGCTCCCTCCCTCTCAACCCACAAAACAACCACCAACCCCTCTTCCACCTCACACCCACCTCCCTCTCTCTCGGCTCCTCACCTTCCCCAAACCAACCAACCAACCTCCCCACTCCATCTCCCTCTCAACCCACAAAACTACCACACCCTCACCCCATCACACCACCTTTCTCTCGGCACCCTCCAATCAACCCATCCATGCACCACATGCATGCAACCACTTTCTCTCTCTACCCAAAACACCCAATCCAACTCTCATCCACCACCAGCCCACCCACATTGCCACCACCCCTACATATCTGCAGTTCCCATTTCATATTCTGTCCCAAGGTATGTGAGCTTCCTATTATTCTCCTTTCCTTGTCTTTATTTCATCATAAGGAGGATGGGATTGCATGTCGGTGATTTTGTTGATGCTTGTGTTGCTTGTTGTTGATGTTGCTCTATGCTAGAGCTTGTTTTCTTGCCAAATTTTTTGGGTTTGCTCCTCCATCCCACTCACTTTCATCTTCTCCTTTTTGTGGTGCACGCCAGGTGTTCGCTGAAATTCCTCAACCAAGTCCACCTCTCTAAATGTCTCGTGCCGGTCCTTCTCGCCCTCCTCGACCCTCTTCAGGTGCCCGTGCTGTCACTCGTGAGCGACCACGTGATCCTTGGGATCGCAAACAACTCAACTACGAACTCTCATTTCCGCTCACGGATGCCTTTGACATTCTACCCACAACTTCGTGGGCTGTAGCCGAATTGACTAACCGGCGTCTGCAACACATTTGTGCACCCCTTGCCAGGGTTACCTACCCCCGTGTAGTGCGCCTCTTCTACCAGAATCTCCAATGCCCTGAAGAGCCACCCATTTCTCTCACTACATCCATTGATGGCACCGCCTATGCTTTCACTATGACCGACATCATTCAGGTTTCTGGTTGCCCCATTGAGTGCCCCGATAACATTGTCAATCGTGAGAATCTCCCTTTATATGAGGAGCCGGATACATTAACTGTGGCGCAGATTGCCGCTGCCATTTGCACTATTGACGATCCTACTCGGCCCCGGTCTTTTATCCGCAAAACCAATCTTCCGGAACGCCTATGGTTCATTGACACTGTCTTCAAGCACAATGTCTGCCCTTTGGTGCATAGCACCGAGCGTCGGGGCCTCTTTCTGCAAGCCTTATATGCCATGGACCAAGGCTAATGGTTCTCCATCCCAGAGCTCATTTGGTCCACATTTATGAAGTTTTGGCATGATGCTCATAATACACGGGCTCCGCGAGTTGAAAATCGGAAATTGCCTTTGCCGTTTTTCATCACTCGACTCCTTCAGCACAAGGGTTTTGTTGTTCCTCCCCACGAACCAAAAGGCGACAAAATTAAAATTTTTACCCAGCGCCGGTGGATCAATGTTCTGAGTCATTCTAGTACCCCTCCACCTCCTGCCCCCCTGTTCATCCACGCTCCACCTCCTCCTCCTTCTGAGGCAGTTTCCACCGCCGCAACCACTGCGAGGGTAGAGCCTTCGGTCGACTCTCACCAGGACCAGGCTTTCATCCGGGCTTCCATTGCCGGTATTCATGAGCGACTAGATCGTTTTGAGCATTCTTTGTCCGCGTGCACTCAGGCTCTGTGTGAGTCTTCTTCACGTGCTGAAGAAGATCGTCGTCTTGCTGCTGAAGACCGCCGTGTCGCTGCTGAGGACTGTCATTTGGCTTCCGCTGAACGGCGTAAGACTCAATCTCTCCTCCATTCCATCCTCGCCCGTTTACCTTCTGGCCAGTAGCTTGTTGCGAGTGTGGACCTTCTCTTTTTGTTTCATCTGTAACTATTTCTCTTGTATATTTTGTTTTCCTTTTCAACTGTAAGAATTTGCTATGTATAGGTTGCTCTGGTCGACATGATCCCTGTACAGCTCTTTTTGTCATCATGTACACTCTTTTTGCAATGCAAATTCTTTATGTTCTGTTAACTTTCGATACATTCATTTTCTATCTTTATGCTTGTGCTATTAATGCTGTTTGTGGTTGTTTCTTTTGGTTCTTCATGTTGCTTTCCAGGTTGCGCAGTCCAGTTCAAGTTTGGGGGTTTTTGTCTCCAAATGCCGTTCCCTCCCCCTGGGTATTGTTGTTCCTTTTATACTCTTTGTCATTTTTGTCTCTAACTTGCATCCATGTTCCAAATTGAGGACACTGTGTCGTTTAAGTTTGGGGGTGCATCAAAGCATTCTTGGCATATTTTTGGTTCCATAATTTTTGCTAAGCAATGATAGTATAACTTGACACTTGTCGGAGATGAAACATATGTTTAATACCTTGTGTATAGAAGCAATTGAAATTTTTGAAAATAAAGAAAAATTTGAGTTGAAATGATCATGTAAATACAATGTAGTCTGTATAAATGCCTCAATTAGATTCTTGCTGGATTTACACTCTTATAAGCTTCACAATGCACAGATGCACATTGGAAACTTAACTGTGAGGCATGCAACTTGATTGACCTTGACCTTGGCCTAGTTAATCTGATTTGATGAACCTGATAGATGGATACCTTTGGCATGTATTATTTAAAAAAAATAAAAAAATAAAAAAAAAAAATAAAAAATAAAAAAAAAATTGAGAAAGAAAGAAAAAAATGACCAGTTGACGTTCGTAGCCTTTCCAACTCGAGCTATTAAGCCCTAGGAGTGTCTCTACACTTAGCACCCTAAAGCCATCTGGTTTGGGAGTTGTTGGCCTAACGCTTGCTACAAGGGTTGGTTAGAAAGCTTAAGGGACTTAAACATTGCACGGTCATTCAAAAAAATAAACTAGTAATAAACATGGTTCGTTGGAGTTCGTAGCCTTTCCAACTTGAGCTATTAAGCCCTATGGAGTGTCTCTACACTTAGCACCATAAAGCCATCTGGTTTGGGAGTTGTTGGCCTAACGCTTGCTACATAAGTTGGTTAGAAAGCTTAATGGACTTCAGCATTGCACAACCATTCTACGTTTCGCTTATATGTTGAAATAAATTGTTAACAAGCAACAAAAGTTGTCTTGAAAATAAAATTATGCCTTAGGGACTACATGTAAAAGGGAATTCATTGATTTGAAAACTTGTGCCTTGGAATTGGACAAGAAAGTAAAAGCCGCATGTGAGAATCCAATTCACTTTCACTGGAGTTTGAGTTATTTCCATTTAAGAGATGACAATTGAATTATTTATATGGACTATGATGTTGATGCATGCATGTTGAAATGGTTTTTCCCATTTTTGTATCAATGCTTCATATATGCAAGGTAGTTTTCCCAATGACCCCATCTCCAGTTTTTGTTTGTTTCAAGTTGTATTTGAGCTATGTTTCTATCTCATTTTACCATGGATGATATTTTTGTAGTAGCATGCCCATGGTTGTCTTTTCTTTATGTTTTTCATTGTAGTTTTGCTAAGGGACTAGCAAAATGTAAGTTTGGGGGTGTGATAAGCGCCGAATATTGTATATTCAAGCGCCCTAAATTACATTAACAAAGTCCAGTTATTAATTATTTTATGTAGATTAACTCCATTTGCATGTTTTTATGCATTTTCAGGTTGAAGTGCAAAAAGGAAGCAAAAAAATGAGGCCTTGTGGAATTTTGAACAAAAAGGATGCCATTTCTGATTTTCTGGCAGCGGTGATCCTGACTTTTTTCGCCATTTTTCGACCTAGCAAACTCAAGAACTAGACTTCCATCATAACATGAAAGATTTAGATCTCTGAATCAGCTTTCCAAATCTTCAATTGGTTCATCATTCGGAGTTCGGAACAGAGAGTTATGATCTTCACAACAGAGGTGCGCAGAACTGCCTAGCAGCACTGATGTACTGCCTTTCTCCCCATTTTCGACCAACCAGACTTGAGAATTGGGTCTTCATCAAAACATGAAGTTTTTAAAACACTAAATCCGCTCTCCAAATCTTCAAACAGATTGTCATTCGGAGTTCAGGGCACAAAGTTATAGCAGTTTTCCCAAAATAGGTCAGCGCTGAGCAAGAGGAGCATGTTGCACATCGCACTAAGTTAGAGTGCTCGAGATCACCAAGCGTGTGCTCGAAAATCAGGCAGAATTCCCTTCGGAAATGGCTCATTTCAGCCCACTTGCACATTGGTTTCCTCAATGCCATCTTCCTTCTTTATGAAGTGGTTGGAGGTGTTCCTTGGAGGAGAGAGGGTATTGTTGGAGCATAAAAGGCTACCCAAAGGCCACATATATCAAAAAAAAGCTTCATCTTTAGCAAGATAGAGGAGAGAGAAGAGAGCAAGGAGAAGGGTGTTCTTGAGTGCTACAGTAGGAGCTCGAAAATGGAGATGAGGATGATGCTTCTTCCTTCTTCTAGCTCACCAATGGGCAACTAAACCTCATCTAGGGAGGTGATGAAACCCCTCCCTTGTAAGCATGTGTTAGTATAGTTTATTTTTGGGGATTACAATGTATTTTTGATAGTCTTTCCATGATCAAGAGCCTCATTTTTGTTGTAATGAATGTTGAATGTTTTAAATGATTATTGTGAGTTATTCATCTTGTCTTGGATGGTTGCTTTTCTTAATCATATTGCTTGCACTTCCATGGTGACAATGGAAGTTAGATCATGGAATGGTTTTAATGGCATGGAGTTGGAGAACCTAGATAGTTCATGGCTTAGGGTTTCCCTTTGATGGGCTATACTTGATTCTTAGCTTTATGTGCATTCACCATTTAAATTAGGGCTTGATAATCCTTGGCTTAGTAAGCATGTTCTAAGCTACATTTTAGTTTAGGTAGTTGATCATGTGAACCTTTGATGGTTTATTCTTGCCTTTCTATTTAAATGAACTTCTTAAGGATATTATAGCAACCTAGTATTGTTATGTATCATGACTATCATATATGTTGTTTTCCCCTTAAATTAATCTTAACCTAGCATGTGTATAGGGATGGAGGTGGATTCATTTCCCTAGCCTTCTTTACTTGTACTTCACTCCCTTGAATTCTTGCAATTTATTGTTTTATGCACTTTTAATTTCCTAGCTTAAGTGACATCCAACAAAACCTCTATACACCCTTCATCATTCTAAGAATGATTCTAGACATTTAGGTCGTATTAGACTAGCGCAGTCCCTGTGGTTCGACTTACCCGACCAATAGCCCTATTTTACAATGATTCGTGCTATTGCGAAGGTTGATGTTAATTGACCAACCGATCAGCAAGAAAAGTCAGATGGATTGATTGCTGCAGCTTGGTGCCTTCGGGGGTTGTGATAATGACTCCTGCCCCAGAACTAATCAAGTTTGAGGAACCATCCACTCGGAGCTCCCATTGTGGCTCATAAGGGCCTAGCTCCTTGGGCTTATCCTCATACTCCAAGAGGAAATCAGCTAGTACTTGCCCCTTGTGCGACACTTTTGGTTCGTAGGATATATCAAAGGAACTGAGTTTGATTGCCCATTTAGTTATTCTTTCGGATAAATCCAGCTTAGAAAGAATGACTCCCATAGGGTAGTTGGTAAGAACTTTGATGTTGTGCCACTCAAAGTAGTGTCAAAGTTTCCTTTTTGTATACTCCAATGCTAGTATGATCTTTTCTGCTTTGCTGTACCATGTTTCTACATCTGTCATTGTCTTATTCGTGTAGAAGATTAGATACTAATTCTTACCTTCTTCTCTAATCAATACTGCACTCATGGCTATGCTGGAGATGGCTAAGTACATGATAAGAGTCTCACCAGGCTTTAGAGCTGATAGGATCAGGGGTTTTGCCATGTAGCACTTTAGTTGATTGAGAGCAGCCTGTTGTTGAGGTCCCCATATGTCTTTGTTTTTGGACCTTATTGTATCGAAAAATGGTTTGCACTTATCTGATAATCGAGAGATAAATTGACTGAGGGCTGCAATTCGACCGGCCAAAACTTGTACTTCCCTACGGGTTTTTGGTTCTTGATTTTGTATAAGGGCTCGAGCCTGAGCTTGACTCATCTCAATTCCCTTTTTGTTTACAATATGACCGAGGAACTATCCTAAAGAAATCGTAAAGGAGCACTTCAAAGGATTTAGCTTCGTGCCATACTTTCTTAACATGTCAAAGACCTCTTGGAGGTGCCTAGGATGTTCTTCCTTCTTTACACTTTTGACCACCATATCGTCGATATAGGCCTCGACCGTCTTCCCTAGCATCTCGTTGAAGATCTTATTGACAAGGCGCTGGTAAGTTGCTCCAGCATTCTTGAGACCGAAGGGCATGACTTTGTAACAGTAGGTGCCCTTCTCTGTTATTAAATCAGTCTTCTCTTCATCCTTCGGATTCATAGGGATTTAGTTGTAGCCGAAGTACGCATCAAGAAATGTGAGCCTCTCAAAACCAGTAGTGGCATCAACCATCTAATCAATTTTGGGTAATGGAAAGCTGTCTTTAGGGAAGGCTTTGTTGAGATTGGTAAAATCTATGCACACCCTTCATTTTCCATTCTTCTTCTGAACAATCACCACGTTGCAGAGCTATTGTGGGTAGTGCACTTCTCGGATGAAGCCTGCCGGGAGCAACTTGCTTACCTCTTCAGCTATAATTTGGTTACACTTTGGGGCAAACCTTCTGTGCTTCTGCTTAACTGGTTTGTACACCAAATCCACCTTTAGGCTATGGGATGAGACTAGAGGATTGATTCCCACCATGTCTGAATGTTCCTAAGCAAATGCATCTGTGTTTCATCGAATGACATCAATTAATGCTTTCTTTTCTTCGGCTGTGGGGGAAGAACCTATGTAGGTGACTTTCTGAGGATCGCCAAGGATCACTTCGACAGCCTCCAGAGATTCCTCGGTAGGCTTTTCAGCTTCGGCCACATCCTCTGCCCTCAAATACCTAGGTAGAGGATTCTGTAATTGCTATTTGGATGTATTCCCAAGAGGTGTGATTGGTTGGGACTCTTTTGTTACCTTCTTTGCCTCATTTTTTGTCAACATGTAGCATTCTTTGGCAGTTACTTGATCTCCCCTGAGGTCAATAACCTCTTTACCAGCCGGAGACAAGCATCGTATCTCTTGATAAAGGGTAGATGGAACCCCGTTCATTCGGTGGATCCAGCCTCTTCCCATAATGAGATTATAAGAAGGGTGGATCTCTGTTAAGACAAAGTTCTCCTTCAGTGTCCTCTTTGCCATAGTTACGGATAGGTCAATTACCCCAAGGGGGTCCACCTTTGTACCATCAAACCCCATCAATGGGCTAGAGGTGGGCTGAATTGATGATGACGGAATTTCTAGCTGTTCAAAGACCACCTTTTTGATGATGTTGGCACTGCTACCCAGGTCTACCAAAACCCTCTTAATCATGCAATTCGCCACCAAGAGACTGATGACCAACGGATCCTCGTGGGGGAGTTGAACTCTAGATAGATCTCCATCGCCGAACCCAATGTTGATGCTTCCCGAAGTGATAGCGTTTACCGAGGATAACCTCCTTAGCTTATGGGTTGCTCTTAATTGGGACCTATATACCTCCTCTGACTCTTGATCATCCTCCGATTGTCCATATATTGCATGGATGACCTTTACTTGATTACCTTCGACTTTCCTGGGATTGACCTCCCAAGGCTTCACGTACTCCTTTGTTGTGAGGTAGCCTGCCAATTTAACTCTTAATATCATATTTTCCACCTGTCGCCTAAGGGATCTGTAATCATTAGTTGCATGCCCGTAATCTCTATGGTAGGCGCAATGCTTGGTCTTGTCTCTCTATTCCAATGGTTGCCTTATTGGCTGAGGGGCTGCAAACTTTATTTTATTCTCCTGGAATAGCCGAGCCAAGGTTGTTCGAAGAGGTGTGACCCTTTCCTCTGTCCTTTGCCTTTTCTCAAGTATTTGAATGGCAGGTGCCGAACCGTGCTGGCTTTTTCGGCTTTTTAGGTTTGAAACCCTTTCCTGAGGCTTATTCTCCACTGTGACGAGGGTGGCATGTTGAGCTCGGTGGCCTCATTCTCCTCATACCGGATATAAATCTGTGCCCTGGCATTGAGAGTCTACATATCCGGAGGGGAATACATAACTAGGGTTGTATAGAACTTGGTTCCCTGAGTCATTGCAAGTTTGAATGTTTCTATTGCGGTGGCAGGATGGTAATCTGCTATTTCCAAAGCCTCCATGTTAAATCTGGACAAGAAATCTTGTAATGTTTCGCCTTTCTTTTGCCTTATAGTGAAAAGGCTAGCAATACTCTTTTTTTGCTTCTTATTACCACAATACTGCACCAGGAACATAGTGCATAGAGTTTTGTGGTCTGGAATAGATTTGTGTGGCCTATTCCTGAACCAATCCTGCGCAGCCCCCGTTAGACTGGCAGGGAAAACTTTGCACATCCATGGGTCACTGTGATCGTCCAGAGCCATCTTTTGTGCGTAGTGATATAGGTGCCGAGAAGGATCTCTCGTACCATCAAATTGGGTAAAAAAAGGCATAGTGAATTTCTTAGGTCTATCAATAAGGTATACATCATCAGTGAATGGAGTCTTCACGAGAGAATTCTTTTGTTCCCTAGCCATCTCTGTAGGCGTTTAAACTCTCAGGAGTCTCTTCTCGTCAAAGGCCTCCTTTACTCTTACACCATCTAGAACACCATTAGACTATACCGTAAGCTTACGGCTGGACTTGGCCTGTTCATCCTATGTGCGACGAGGAAGATTGTCCGAAACTACCACCTTGGACCTTGTCCTCTTCTCTTGCTGAACTTTGCTAGGTCGAACTTCATTAAGCCGAACCCCATTGACTTGAGGCTCTTTTTGGTTGGGAGGAGGCGCAGCCCCATCAACTGGTGGTGGCTGAGGTGTCAACTGAGCCATAGCCATTTGAAGGGTGTCATTTTGCTGTTGAAGTAATGCAATTTGGGCTACGCTGGCTTCATTCGCCTGACAAAGCACTTTGAATTGGTGCAAAAACTTTTCTCGCATCTTTCGCATCAACTCTATCTATTGATCAGCCGTCGTTAATTCTTCGTTCGACATTCCAGATCGTGGAAACAAAAACAATTTGAAATAAAAGTAGGAGTATCTTTCTATGTGCTTCCCACAGATGGCGCCAAAGTGTAGGTATAGAATTTCTCTCTATTAAAATAAATAAAAAGAAAAAAATAAATCACTCAGAACTAGCATGAATAATACTCAGAATTACTATATAATGCCCGATGAATTTATTGGAGGTCTAAGCCTCTATTTATAAGAAACAAGGTGGTGGAATTATGGTAGGATTCGCATGACTTGTCCTCCAATCCATTCCATATATGACATTCTTTACAATTACAATCCTTTCCTTTTTACAATTCTTTCCATGCAGGATTTTCCTTGCATAGAACTTGTTTTCTCTGTCAGTTCCTTGGCCTAGCAGGACTGGTCTACCTTTAACTAAGATTGGGCTAAATGTGGGTTGATCCAGACGACTCAGCTAATGGGCTTGCCCCTCTCTAAGTGAACCCTAACTTCCTTCGAGTGGTTTCAGCACTTCTAGTTCACCGAAGGCTGGAGAGTCTTGACTTGATTCTTGCTGATTTACTCATTACCTACACCATCGCTAGGCATGAGACTGAGCCTGGCCGCTTTTATTTCAATTCTCCTTTTCAGCAGAGGATATGCACAGACCTCCCTTCCTCTAAGAAGATGTGGAAGGAGAAGATGATAATTATGAAGGGGAATTGGTTTGTGGATAAATCGAATACCCTTCCAATTCCTCGCAAATTTGGGAGGCTAGGTATAGAGTACCTTCCCTCATTTCATGAAAAGTGCTCTGGCTGTTTCCCATGTCAAGCATTATTTTTTGTCATACTTATGAGTTTCTTGGTCTTCTTTCAGCAACCTTCCCCTCCTCTATAGCTAAGAAGAGGCTTATTTTTCTCGAAGCACAAGTTTGGAGCGAGCCCCCTTCGGTTGAGGAGCTACTCACTTCATCCAACCTTCAAGAAATTGCTTCTAGTGCTATAGCTGTAGACCTTATGGACTTGGCACTTCCATCCTTTGACAGCTTCCCCCTAACTGAGGAGGAGAAACAGAGAACTGAAGCTCTAAAGAGGAAAGCTGCTAAGGAGCAACCCTTGTTGGTCATTAGATCGACTGAGCACGAGAAGGAGGTGGATGAACCTCCTCTCAAGAAGACAAAGTTGAACCCTCCCTCTAGCAGCAAGGGCAAGAACATTCACAAAAGCAGGAGGAAGAAGGCTAGGGAGACTGACCCAGAGGAAGAAGTCGGGGCTAACGTTTAAGTTGAGTCCGGAGAACCTTGGAGACCCATTTTCTCAAGGGCTGATAAGTTGATCATTCATTCTGGGGATTCGATAGTCTTTGACCCCTCTGCTGCCTTGGCAGTTGCTCAGGGGATGTGGCCACCCAAGGATGAAGAAATCATTAGGAATCTAGGGTTGGACTAGCTACTACCATCTATCCTAATTGATGCCGTGAAGGTTTACTCTTTTCCCTCCACTTGCTTAATTCCTCAGATTTCTTTTCACTCCACTTGCTTAATTCCTCAGATTTCTTTTCACCACATATTTACTGATATTATCCTTGTTGATCATGTAAAGTCTGTACCAGACTATGGCACTGTGTGACACTGCTGTAGCTCAGTCTCTTTCCATTAAGAAACTAGAAAGGGACCTGGGCAGTGCTGAGAAGAAGGCTTCACACTGGGCTATGAATGCGAAGATTGCTTCTGATATGAAGGATGTCTACAAGAATCGCCTGGCAGCTTCTGAGGCGAAGGTGAAGTCTCTAAAAGCTGAAGTCCAGTGCTTGAATGATGCTATTGGTACCTGCATTACTGCTGGGAGGCAAATACAAGGACGTTACTCCACTATTGTGTGCTTATCCAGTGTAAAGGCTTTCAGGTTTGGCTTAAGCCAGGGCTCAGGTGACAAAGTAAAGGACTTTCAAACCTTTGATGCTGACATGGAAGTGTCCTTCCCTTATGCTGAGGGTCCAAAGGCCTAAGAGGCTGATGTGCTCTTTGCTGAGATAGTGAAGGCTCATCTAGAGGACCATCCAGCTTCAAGCTTTCCAGGTCCTCCATCTTCTGACCTACCACCTCCTCTATCCACCAGTCCGAATATAGTGGATGCCTTTGACTTTGTTCCCTTTAATCCAAAAAGGAATTAGAGTTAACTTCTTTTTTTTTTTTTTTTTTTTTTTTTTTTTTTTGTTTTGAATGAATGAATGTAGAAACCATATATTTTAGCTCTTAAAATATAATGACTACATTTATTCTGAAGTCTTTTTCATGCTTGTGAATGCCTCTGGTTTTTATAAGACTATACTGTAATAATATGCTCCTATCCTCAGGGAGGAGGGCTTATTGCCTGAGAGCTTTAGACCTTTTGTGGTCCGAAGCAAAAATAGGATAGATGATAAGAAGGGAATCCCTCTGACTATTTAACTAATATCTGAGGATGGTTTCTTTGTCTAGCATTCTAACCGTCAAGGGAACCCTTCTTACCACTAATTTGTATGGCATAGATATATCAATACTTGCTTTCCTTGTATTATTTTGATGTGGGATGAAACTTTCCACGAGTTATATACCATTAGCCCATTAAAGAAGGATTTGTGGGTGTGTTGCTATAGAAAACTTTTGCCCTCGGTTGGTTTTATACCTTACTGGCGCAGCTTTGGACTTAAATCGTCCGAGGTGGTACACTCTTTGGCTAGGAACCTAAGAGGAATTGTACTAGATTCCTATTGTCCGAAGTAATATGTTCCTCGGTCATGAGCTTGGGAGGAGCTGTGTTGCGTTGAACTCTTAAGGTCCGAATTTCTGTATTCCTCGACTATGACCCTGGGAGGAACTGTCGTAGGTCAGACTCTTGAGGTCTGAGCATTGTGTTCCTTTGCTATGAGCCAGAGTGGAACTGTATTGAGCTAGACTCTTAGGGTCCAAAGCGAGGTGTTCCTCATCTTTAAGCCCGAGAGGAACTGTATTGAGCTGGACTCTTGCGGTCCGAAGCGATATGTTCCTCGGCTGTGAGCCCGAGAGGAACTGTATTGAGCTAGACTCTTGGGGTCCGAAACGATATGTTCCTCGGCTGTGAGCCTGAGAGGAACTGTATTGAGCTGGACTCTTGGGGTCTGAAGTGATATGTTCCTTAGTTGTGAGCCTGATTTGGAAAACTCACCAAGTATGTAAGGCTGGCCGAAGATTCAAAAATGATATGAGGCCAAGAAAGAGAGTAACTGTGACTGG
The DNA here is from genome assembly GCF_030987335.1 of Cornus florida. Classification (NCBI taxonomy): domain Eukaryota; kingdom Viridiplantae; phylum Streptophyta; class Magnoliopsida; order Cornales; family Cornaceae; genus Cornus; species Cornus florida. Next base: position 74,486,204 of record NW_026775577.1, read on the forward strand.
GAAGTCCCCCATACATTTGTCTGGGAGACTTTCCTTCGCAGAGACTCTCTTCGTGGCAACCAAATGTAGCGTGTTAACTCTATATTTACTATACACCTCTTGTACTTCTATTCGATGTGGGACAAGGGATATATGGGCCAAAAATCTGGTTTATTTGGAAAGAACAAAAATTATTGCAAAGAATGCCCGTTGGTACTAGGGCTTTGAACACAACTTGGGCTGGGTCGTTACTGTTACCAACGGGCCCTCTTTCTATTTCTAATACACCCAAATACTTTAATATTTCCCTATATAAAAGTACGTATGGAAAGAGTTTTTTTCCGACGTGGGACCACAGTAGATAAGTGCTCTTAGCTACACATATTTGTGGTTTGTGTCCAAAAACGCAAGAAAAACTATAAAGCACCTTTGGGTTCATGATTTAGGTAGAGCTTGAATGTCCAATGGGCATTCTTTGTAATGTACATGCATTCTAAAGTACTTTTTTTATGAAAAAGGACTTGTAAGTACAACTAAAAAGCCAAAAAATTATATTGTTCTGTTTTGTTTGCTTTATGGTAACATCTTTCTGTTGTCATAATATCAACAGTAGGGTACATGCTTTTGTCGCAATATCAATAGTAGTAGTAGGGTATCCGAAGCGAGGTGTTCCTTGGCTATGAGCCCGAGAGGAATTGTATTAAGCTGGACTCTTGGGGTCCGAAGTGATATGTTCCTCGACTGTGAGCCCGAGAGGGACTGTATTAAGCTGGACTCTTGGGTCCGAAAAGATATTTTCCTCGGCTGTAAGCCCGAGAGGAATTGTATTGAGCTGGACTCTTGGGGTCCGAAGCGATATGTTCCTCGGCTATGAGCCTGATCTGGAAAACTCACTAAGTATGCAAGGTTGGTCGAAGAGTCAAAAATGATATGAGGCCAAGAAAGAGAGTAACTGTGACTGGGAAGTCCCCCATACATTTGTTTGGGAGATTTTCCTTCACAGAGACTCTCTTCATGGCAACCAAATGTTTTGTTTGCTTTGTGGTAACATCTTTCTTTTGTCGTAATATTAACAGTAGGGTACATACTTTTGTCGCAATATCAATAGTAGTAGTAGGGTATATGTATCGCCCTCTTTGACGACAAAAAGAAAATAACAAGAAGTAATACTCCACATTACTAAAGGAGTAAAGATGTGTAAAGATGTGTATAACTCAAGAAACTTTTATTATATGGGCCTAGAAATAGCCATACTTAGATAGAAAATAGACGCATGTTGTCTGTGAATGGAAAGTAAACAAACTATATCATCTAATGATAGTACCTTTTCAAGTGTATTGCATTCCATGGACGTGCAATTGGACGCCCATCAGCTTCCACCAATCGGTAGGCTCCTTTCCCTACTACTTATGTGACTCTGTAAGGTCCGATCCAATTGGGTTACAACTTTTACATAGGTTGTTTCCTGTTTCAGCACCCAATCTCATTCCACAAAATGCCTGAACCTGACTTGCTTGTTGTAACTGTAACGCAACTGTTGCTGGTATGAAGCGAGCCTAATTGTTGCGGCATCCCTCTTTTCTTCCAAGAGATTGAGGCTATGTTCGAGCTGTTGATTATTATTACTTTCGAGCACTAAGTAGGTCCGAAGAGTCAGAACTACTGATTCCATGGGGATGACAACCTCTGACCCATAGGCCATGGCAAAAGGGTTTTCTCCCATTGGCCTTCGGGGGGTGGTTTGATATGCCCAAAGTACCTGAGGTAGATTCTCGTACCATTTTGATTTGAGCTTTTCCAACTTTTTCTTCAAGCAGCTGAAAATGGTCCGGTTAGTTATTTCTGCCTGCCTATAACCCTGAGGATGGCTTACTATATCCAACTTCTGCCTAATCCCATACTCAACAAAGAACTTTCTTGTGCGTCGGTAATCAAAATTTGGGCCATTGTCCATCATGATAACATTCGGCACTCCAAATCAGCAGATTAGGTTGTTCCATACAAAACTCTTCACTTATTCATGGGTCACGCTTGAGTAAGCTTTGGCTTTAACCCATTTAGTGAAGTAATCTATGGCTAGCAACACGTATTCCTTTTTCTCCACAGTTTTGGGCAAAGAACCGACCATATCAATCCCCCATTGAGCAAATGGCCATGGATTTGCCATTGCGTACAAATCTTCGGGGGGTTGATGTTTCATTGGACCATGTCCCTGGCACTTATCACATCTTCTGGCATACTCTTCAGCATTCCAAGCCAAGTAAGGCTAGAAATAACCTTGAGTCAGGACCTTATGTGCTAAGGATCTACCCCCAGAGTGATTACCACAATCCCCGTCATGAATCTGCTTTAGAATCGTGAGAGCTTCAGTGGGACTTAAGCATTTCAAGTAAGGACCTGAGAATGACTTTTGGTATAATAGATTATTAATGATAGCATATTTAGCTGCGGTAAGCCTGAGTTTCCATGCCTTGGCCTTTTGATTCGGAAGGGTCCCCTCCTTAAGGTAAGCTTCCAATGGATCCATCCAGCATGGTTCACATGGGAAATCTAGGATCACCATTATTTCCTGCCGAAGGCTTATACTTGGTTCATCCAGGATGTCAATTGGTATGATCTGGACCAAATCTTCATTCGAAGAAGATACTGCTGCAACCAACTGATCTGCTTCAGAATTCTCCTCACGAGGTGTCTAACAAAATTCAATCTGATTGAACCCTCATGAGGCACTCTCCATAGCCTCTCTATAGGCTTTCATTCTATCATCATTAGGCTGATACTGGCCTGTTACCTGATTCATAACAAGTTGAGAATCACTAAAAACTTTTAGTCACCTTACCTGAAGCCGGCTTGCTAACCGGAGTCCTACGAGCAGGGCCTCATATTCTTCCTTATTGTTAATGGCAGGAAAAGTTAGACAGATTGATTACTGTAGCTTGGTGCCTTCGGGGGTTGTGATAATGACTCCTGCCCTGGCATTAATCAAGTTTGAGGAACCATCCACCTGAAGCTCCCATTGTGGGTCGTAAGGGCCTGGCTCCTCGGGCATATCCTTATACTCCAAGAGGAAATCAGCTAGTACTTGTCCCTTATGTGACACCTTTGGTTCGTAGAATATATCAAAGGAATTGAGTTTGATTGCCCATTTAGTTATTCTTCCGGATAAATCCAGCTTAGAAAGAATGACTCACATAGGGTAGTTGGTAAGAACTTTGATGCTGTGCGACTCAAAGTAGTGTCAAAGTTTCCTTTTTATATACTCCAATGCCAGTATGATCTTTTTTGCTTTGCTGTACCATGTTTTTGCATCTGTCATTGTCTTATTGGTGTAGAAGATTAGATACTAATTCTTACCTTCTTCTCTAATCAATACTACACTCGTGGCTATGCTGGAGATGGCTAAGTACATGATAAGAGTCTCGCCAGGCTTCAGAGCTGACAGGATCGGGGGTTTTGCCATGTAGCACTTCAATTGATTGAGAGTAGCATGTTGTTGAGGTCCCCAAAGGTCTTTGTTTTTGGACCTTATTGTATCAAAGAATGGTTTGCACTTATTTGACAATCGAGAGATAAATCGACTGAGAACTACAATTCGACCGGCCAAAACTTGTACCTCCCTACGGGTTTTTAGTTCTTGATTTTGTATAAGGGCTTGAGCCTAAGCTCGACTCAGCTCAATTCCCTTTTTGTTTACAATATGACCGAGGAACTATCCTAAAGAAATCGCAAAGGAGCACTTCAAAGGATTTAGCTTCATGCCATACTTTCTTAAAGTGTCAAAGACCTCTTGGAGGTGCCTAGGATGTTCTTCCTTTTTTACACTTTTGACCACCATATTGTCGATATAGGCCTCGACGGTCTTCCCCAGCATCTCGTTGAAGATCTTATTAACAAGGCGCTGGTAAGTTGCTCCAACATTCTTGAGCCCGAAGGGCATGACTCTGTAACAGTAGGTGCCCTTCTCTGTTATTAAATCATTCTTCTCTTCATCCTTTAGATTCAAAGGGATTTGGTTGTAGCCAGAGTACGCATCAAGAAATGTGAGCCTCTCAAAACTAGTAGTGGCATCAACCATCTGATCAATTTTGGGAAATGGAAAGCTGTCTTAGGGGCAGGCTTTGTTGAGATTGGTAAAATTTATGCACCCCCTCCATTTTTCATTCTTCTTCTGAACTACCCCCACGTTGGAGAGCCATTCTAGGTAGTGCACCTCTCAGATAAAGCCTGCCCAGAGGAACTTACTTACCTCTTTAGCTATAATTTAGTTGCGCTATGGAGCAAACCTTCTGTGTTTCTGCTTGACTAGTTTGTACGCCAGATCCACCTTCAGGCTATGGCATGAGACCTAAGGATTGATTCCCACCATGTCTGAATGTTCCTAAGCAAATGCATCTGCGTTTCGTCGAATGACATCAATTAATGCTTTCTTTTCTTCGGCTGTGGGGGATGAACCTATGCAGGTGACTTTCTGAGGATCGCCGAGGATTACTTCAACAGCCTCCAGAGATTCCACGGTAGGCTTTTCAGCTTCGGCCTCATCCTCTCCCCTCAAATACCTAGGTAGAGGATTCTGTAACTGCTATTTGGATGTATTCCCAAGAGGTGTGATTGGTTAGGACTGTTTTGTTACCTTCTTTGCCTCATTCTGCGTCAATATGTAGCATTCTTTAGCAGCTACTTGATCTCCCCTGAGGTCAATAACCTCTTTACCGTCCGGAGACAAGCATCGCATCACTTGATAAAGGGTAGATGGAACCCCATTCACTCGGTGGATCCAGCCTCTTCCCATAATGAGATTATAGGAAGGGTGGATCTCTGTTAAGACAAAGTTCTCCTTCAGTATCGTCTTTGCCGCAGTTATGGATTAGTCAATTACCCCAAGGGGGTCCACCTTTGTACCATCAAACCCCATCAATGGGCTAGAGGTGGGCTGAATTGATGATGACGGAATTTCTAGCTGCTCAAAGACTGCCTTTGTGATGATGTTGGCACTGCTACCCGGGTCTACCAAAACCCTCTTAATCATGCAATTCGCCACCAAGAGACTGATAACCAACGGATCCTCGTGGGGGAGTTGAACTCTGATTGATCTCCATCGCTGAACCCAATGTTAATGCTTCCCGAAGCGATAGAGTTTACCGAGGATAACCTCTTTAGCTTATGGGTTGTTCTTAATCGGGACCTATATACCTCATTTGACTCTTGATCATCCTCTGATCGTCCATATATTGCACGGATGACCTTCACTTGATTACCTTCGACTTTCCGAGGATTAACCTCCCGAGGCTTCACGTACTCCTTTGTTGTGAGGTAGTCTGCCAATTCACCTCTCAATATCATATTTTCCACCTGCTACCTAAGGGATCTGTAATCATTAGTTGTATGCCCATAATCTCTATGGTAGGCGCAATACTTGGTCTTGTCTCTCTATTCCAATGGTTACCTTATTGGCTGAGGGGCTGTAAACTTTATTTTATTCTCCTAGAATAGCCGAGCCAAGGTTGTGCGAAGAGGTGTGAACCTTTCCTCTATCCTTTGCCTTTTCTCAGGTATTTGAATGGTAGGTGTCGAAGCGTGCTGGCTTTTTCGGCTTTTTAGGTTTGAAACCCTTTCCTGAGACTTATTCTCCACTGTGACGAGGGTGGCATGTTGAGCTCGGTGGGCCACATTCTCCTCATGCCGAATATAGATCTGTGCCCTAGCATTGAGAGTCTGCATATCCGGAGGGGAATACTTAACTAGGGTTGTATGGAACTTGGTTCCCTGAGTCATTGCAAGTTTGAATGTTTCTATTGCGGTGGCAGGATGGCAATCTGCTATTTCCAAAGCCTCCGTGTTAAATCTGGACAACAAATCTTATAATGTTTTGCCTTTCTTTTGCCTTATAGTGAAAAGGCTAGCAATACTCTTTTTTTGTTTCTTATTACCGCAATACTGCACCAGGAACATAGTGCATAGAGTTTTGTAACGACCCGGTTATTTGGCTTCCTTTCCTTTTTCTTGAAATTTTACGAATGAATTTTTTTCGTTTAATTTTCTTTTTTGAGCTCTGTTTCGTGTCGCTTAGTGTCATCTCGAGTGCTCAGAATTAGTTTCTGAGACTATTTTATGTGAATTGACAACTTCCTTTTAGGACCAAGTCATTTTTGTATTTTTCGTTTTTCGGACACTCTGCACTATTTCGTCTTTTCCTTATTATGTCATTTTCCCTATTTCGTCTTATCTCCATTTGTCAGTTTTCTGCACAACCTCACTTCTCATGCTCGAAGTTGGTTTTTGACTTCACGTGCCTTCATCTTGAGTGGTTTCCTCGAAATACATATCTTTACTTTTGCAAGAAAGTACTCTGGTTGCTCCCAATGCCCACAGGGGCATGGATGTATAATTCTTTAGAATCTTTTTCATTTCTTGGAGTGTTTTTCATAAATATCTTTTGAAGATATTTTATTTCAAGGGCATCTAACAAAATATCTTTTAGAAGATATTTTCATTCTAGGGCAGTTTCGCAGTTAACTCTCTTTGTAGGGGCCATTGTGCAATTAACGAAAGTTATTGCAAAATGTCTCGTCTGGGGCCTGGATCCTTGTACGGGATTCATTTTCACATTTCGTCGAGTCGTGGACTCTTAGAATTTCCTTCTGGTCATTTTTATCCAGTTTCAGAGTTTCTGGACCCGGTTGCCGCCGAACTTGTTCAGGGCATAACTTTTTGTTCGGTACTCAGTTTTTGATTCCGTTTCTTCTGTTGTTCATATTTTCTTATTTTAAATCTTTTTTGTTCATGGAGTTTTTCCGTTTGAGCGTGTTTGCTCAAAATCCACTTTTCCGGACTCGACGGGGCCCTTTCGGGGCACTTTTTGAGATTTCTATAAATAGGTTGCCCTAATTTTTAAAATCATATTTTTAGACCTTCTTCCTCCTCTTGGCTGGCAGCCATGGGAGCCCAAGGGGCTGCCTTCACTCTTTCTTCTCCTCCATTTGATTTCCTTGGTAGAAATCCTTCGGGCTTAGCATTTGTTGTTCGCCTTGTCGTGCTCTACCATTACCCCTTATTAGAAACCATTTTTGGACAAGTTCTGAGTTTGGGTTTGAGGCCAAGTTTGGATTTTCATGGGACTTCTTGGGGATTCATATAGATCGTATTGTCCCAGACAAAACCCTTCGGTTTCGGCGGATTCGAAACAGTTTTTTTTCGGTGGGCCTTTGAGGATGTCATCTCAAATTGAGGTAGGAGGTGTTATAGGTTTAATTCTTGTTATATAACATGCTATTGATGCTTATACAACTTAATTGCATGCTAAAATATGAAATCTAGAGATTTTATTATTTAATTTTCTTGTATTGGATTTGATTTTCCCGGTTGCTTATGACTTGTTTTCAACATGTAGCATGGTAATATAATACTCTATAATATGGTCATTGACATAGATTAAATTGAGGGAATTTGAACAAATATTAAAGATTTTATTTAACATTTATTTTAGGTGAAAGATTAATTCACATGGCCTTAACTAGCTTGAAATCAATATGTGTTACATATTAAATTAGGCCTTAGCATGCTCTCCAACATAGTTGAATTTGAAAGTAATTGGAGGTGTTTTGAAAGTTAGTAATTATTAATTAATTTAATTAATTAATTTGCCCCGAGTGCACTATTCACTCTATTTGAATTCCGACTTGATATTCTTGATTTACATGCCATATAGCTTCACATATATTTGATTTAGAATATTCGGTTAGGTTTTGAAACCTTTTATTTAATTAAATTCCATGTTTAAGATTTAATCCTCATAGTGATATACAACTTGGAATTAGATTGTGGCATACTAGAAAATTAAGCTTAGGTATAGTTGTTCACATATTTTAAATTGGGATTAATTGCATGAGAATTGCAACTTTTAATTTATATTTAACTTTAGTGAAAGTTTAATTCACATGGTCTTAAATTGAATGAAATAAACTTGTAATGTGATATTACATTAGTTCTTGGTATGCTTTCCAACATAGGATAATTTGAGAGCATTTGGTTAAGTTTGAAAATCAAGAGATTTTAATTAAAAGAATTAATTAAAATCTATTTTGTGGTCCCATTAGCTTAATTAAGATTTTAATTTGATATTTGTATTGGCCATGACTTATTTACTAGTATATATTAATTGTGGACCATTTGAAGTTGCTTTAGAACCTTGGTAATTAAATTAGCATGATGTAATTGGAGTTATACTTTGTTGTTCTAACTACCTAATTGAGTTTTAGAATGGATATCGGTGATGACCTTGCCATGCCCTTTAACATGTATTAAATTGAAATTGAATCGAAAATCTAGAGAATTTAATTGTGTTTATCTATTTAAATTCTATCAATTTGTTCCATGATCTAGTTGTGTTTTAGAAGTGGTTTCTATATTCAAATCATGGACTTAGACTTGTTGTATATTCATTTGGTTGTGTTTTGAACATTGGATAACATAGTTACTATGTTTGTATTCATGAGAATATGTTTTCCTTATTGAATATATTGTTGCCTTGTGTAATGATTTGCACACTTCGTGTTTAACATCTTTTATGCATAGGGTATAACGAATCGCACACTGAAGATTCGACATTCATCATATCATATTAGTTGTGGATTTAGAGCATGTATTGTATAGGTTTCCAAATTTGGTTGTGCTTAGTAGATAGTTGATTATCTTGCATATTCCTGTTGATATATGCGTTGTTGCACAACTTGTTGATTTTGGAAACTTGGGGATGTCGTTGTTTGGCTACGGCTAGGACTTGGTTCTAGTACGGGGGATTGTCCCTCTATATAGTCTAGTGCGCATATAGGGAGGTTACCCATGGGCTAGTAACCTTAAAGTAACAATATTATCGATCTGATCCGGCGTGACATCTGAGTATCCACTTTGTTTGATTTCGCATTTCATTTTCAAGTTGATAACTAGATGATGTTGTAACTTATTGTTTCTTATTTGTCATTCCATTTTAAGTTACAGGATGTTAACTTTGCGAAATTGTGCTTTATGCGTTGTATTGGAAGTTCCAATGATGGTTAAATTGCATTGATATTGAAAATCGTGTTTTGACGTTCTAATAAAGCTTAGGATTGATCTTATTGATTCATTTATAACATAGACGTTAGGTGGCATGAACCACTACTGTTATTTTGTGCTTTAAATTCTAAGTTGATGGCTTTGAGAACTTAAACCTTGTTGCATTGTATAACATGCTCTTTTGTTGTTGAATTGCAAGGATAATGTGATTCTTGTTAACTTGTATTCAAATATGCTTTTGTCATGTTGTATGGATTACTCTAGACCTAGTTCAACTGTATTGAAAATGCAATTCATGTTAATCTATGCTCAAGCATTCTTCTTATCGTGTTCTTTGGATTATCCCCACCATGATTCGTTTCATACACATATGTATATCATGATTCTTGTTGCTTAAAATCTAAGGTAGCTTAGGATGCTCCCCGAGTCTCATTTGGACATAGACGTTAGGTGGCATGAGCCCCTTTAACATGTTTCACCTTAAAGTGATAATTTGTAAAATGCTAGGTCTATGTATGCTCATCTCTTATGAGTAGCTTTATGTTACTCACCTCTATGATACTGGGGCATATTTCAGGTACGAAGACTTGGTTCATGACGCCTAGCATTCCTTGGATGTCGTGTAGCTTTCAAGTTTCCATTTTATGCAAATGTTAGCATGAAATGTCATTTTGTAGACTTATATGTCAAAATATGTATACTTGATTCCATGTATGTAATGTGTACTTAAGTACACTCCTTTCAATGTATTTGATATGTATGAGATGAGGTTGGAGGACAATGACCATTATATTGTATTCTATGTACTTTTTAACTTCACAAAATATTGTGAAAATCTTGAAAAATCGCAAGCCATTGCTTCACCATGGTTGCATCGAATGTGGGAATTCTATTTTCATTCTTTCATAGGGTCTTATAAATTATGTTTGAAGTGTAGCCAAGGGCCAAATGGTCATTTAATCCCGTTTTGTATTTTTGGATTCCGAGTTTTCATTCCAAGTTCCATTTTTGCCTTTTTGCCCGTTGGGGGGTCGGATTTTGTATCGGTGGTATATTTAAGTCATGGACCATTGTAGCACATCCAAATAGGTAAGTTACGTTTGTGTGCATGGTCGTTTCTGGGCAAAACCTTATCGTTTATGTTTTGAGCCTCATGTGAATTCATTTCGCATTTTTTTTGCATATTCTGATCTAGGGGCATTGTAGACTTTTCACGGTGGTTTTATTTTCTTATTTCAACATGGTTGAATAGAAAACATGATTTTAGGGGGGGTTTATTTTCCGTGTTTTTCTAGAAAATGTCGTCTTGATATCGGAAATCGTTTACGAAGTTCAGCTCTCAGTTTTTCAATTTAGCAGCTTTTTGGACCTCTATGACTAGATTTCATGGAGGGGCATTTCGGGCATTCTACATTTTATTTTTTTTTAATTCTCTTGCAAATCATGTAGAAAATTCAATTTTGAGGTGGGTTTATTCTTTGTGTTTTTCCAGAAAAATTCATCTTCTAGCCCGTTTTTGCTCTCAGTTGCAGACAGTCACTGTAGCAACTTTTAACCCTCTTGTTCAGTTCTGATCTAGGGGCATTTTGGAGATTTCACAGTGAGTTTTTTTCGAGTTCGTCCATGAGGTTGGGTAGAAAACTCGATTTTAGGGGGGGTTTCTTCTTCGTGTTTTTCCAGAAAAACTCGTCTTGACCTCCGTTTCAAGCCTCAGTTCTGGGTAGATAAAAAAAAATGTAGCAGTAGCCAAGGGCTGCCACCAGCCATGTCTTTGGGCGTCGGCATGCGCGCCGGTGGGCTCATGCATAGGCGCCGTGTGCGCCATGGCCTTCGTCTGGCCGTCGCGACGTCTCAACTTCAAACCCTCATTTCTCCCTCGTCCGGACTCCAAATCGAGTGAACTTTTTTTTGAACTTGACTAATTTTTTGTTGTCTTTCCAACGATGTGCTCGGTTGCACCCAGATCTTCGTAGATAATTAACAATTTACCCTTTTAGCCTTAAGTGCTCATTTTTCTTCGTCAAGGCGTTTCTCCTTTGTCCGAACTTCGAATCATGCGATTCTTGAGTCCATCCTGATTATTTTTTTGTTTTCTTTCCAGCGGTGTGCCTGGTGGCACCCGAATCCACATTTTTTTAAAATGACTATTTTGCCCCTGGGGGCTTATTTGTCATATTTTTGATTTTTTGCTTCCGCATCAGTTCTTGTTGAATTCCACAACCTCATGGAAGGTCACTTTGACTTCTTAGAGTCTTAGTTTCTGTTTTTGATTCCGCATTCGGATCCGTTACCAGATCATCCTTACGGTTCATCACAGGACACGCTGGCTTAAAAACTAGGGTCGTCACAAGTTTTGTAGTCTGGAATAGATTTGTGTGGCCTATTCTTGAACCACTCCTACGTAGCCCCCGTTAGACTGGTAGGGAAAAATTTGCACATCCATGGGTCATTGTGATCGTCCAGAGCCATCTTTTGTGCGTAGTGATCTAGGTGCCGAGAAGGATCTCCCGTACCATCAAACTGGGTAAAAGAAGGCATAGTGAATTTCTTAGGTCTATCAATAAGGTACACATCGTGAGTGAATGGAGTCTTCACGAGAGAATTCTTATGTTCCCTAGCCATCTCTGTAGGCGTTTGAACTCTCAAGAGTCTCTTCTCGTCAAAGGCCTCCTTTACTCCTGCACCATCTAGAACACCATTAGACCATACCATAAGCTTATGGCTGGACTCGGCCTATTCATCCTATGTGCGACGAGGAAGATTGTCCGAAACTACCACCTCGGACCTTGTCCTCTTCTCTTGCTGAACTTCGCTAGGCCGAACTTCATTAAGCCGAACCCTATTGACTTGAGGCTCGTTTTGGTCGGGAGGAGGAGCAGACCCGTCAACTGGTGGTGGCTGAGGTGTCAACTGAGCCATAGCCATTTGAAGGGTGTCATTTTGTTGTTAAAGCAATGCAATCTAGGCTATGCTGGCTTCATTCACCTGACGAAACGCTTCGAATTGGTGCAAAAACTCTTCTCGCATCTTTCGCATTAACTCCATCTATTGATCAGCCGTCGTTGGTTCTTTGTTTGACATTCCAGATCGTGGAAACAAAAACAATTTGAAATAAAAGTAGGAATATCTTTCTATATGCTTCCCACAGACGGCGCCAAAGTTGTAATGACCCGGATTTTCACGGATATTTTTTTTCCGTTGTCTTTCCTTTCTGAGTTCAGTTCATCTTCGCTTAGTGTCATCTCGAGTGCTCTAGAGTGATTTTCGAGCTCTTTTCTGTGGATTGGCAACTTCCTTTGAGGACCGAGTCGTTTTCACATTTTTCGTTTTTTGACACTATTCACTTTTCGTTCTTTTCCCTATTTCGTCCTTTTCCCCGTTTGACACTTTGTTGACGTAACCATACTTCTTGTGTTCAAAGTTGGTTTTTGACTTCATGTATCTCCATCTTGAGTGGTTTCCACGAAATACGTATCCTTAATTTTGTAAGAAAGTACTCTGGTTGCTCCCGGTGTCCATAGGGGCATGGATGCAAAGTTCTTTGAAATTATTTTCTTTTCTTGGGGTGTTTTTCGTAAATATATTTTGAAGATATTTTATTTCAGGGGTTTTTAAGAAAATATTTTTGGAAGATATTTTCATTTTGGGCCATTAGTGCAATTTTCACTTTTTGGAAAGGCCATTGTGCAATTAATGAAAGTTATTGCTAAATGCCTTGTTTTGAGCCTGGATCCTCCTACGGGATTCATTTTCACTTTTCGTCGAGTCGTGTACTCTTAGAAATTCCTTCTGGTCATTGTTTTCCAGTTTCAGGGTTTTTGGCCCCAGTTAGCGCCAAACTTGTTTGGGGCATAACTTTCTGTTCGGGACTCGGTTTTTAACGCCGTTTCTTCTGTTGTTCATATTTTCTCATTTTGAATCTTTTTTGTTCATAGAGTTTTGTCATATGAGCGCGTCTACTCAAATTTCAAATTTCACTTTTTCGGACCCGGCGGGGCCCGTTCGGGGCACTTTTTGAGATTTCTATAAAAGGGGGGTGAGATATTTTATTTTTTCATCTTCCCCACTCTCTTGCATGACCTTAAGCTACCATGGCATCCCAAGGGAGGCTTCCACCTTCTCTCTCCTCTTTTGAGCTTCATTCCTTCGTCAGAACATAGAAGGGCCTTTACGTTTAGTGTTTGTGTTGACTACGTGCTTCTTTCACCCTTATTAGAACCCATTTCTGACCATTCTTTGAGTTTGGGTTTGAAGTCAAGTTGTGATTTTGATGGGGCTTCCTTGGGGGTTATGTGCACGGTGTAGTCCCCGACAAAACCTAGAAGTTTAGTCGGATTCGAAGCGGTTTCCATTTGGTGGCTTTTGAGATTTTCATCTCAAATTGAGGTAGGGGATGTTCTAAGCTTTTGTGTGTGTTGTATTGAGTGTTTAGCATGATTATACAACTTAATTGCATGCCATGTATCAATTCTAGAAAATTAGTATTAATTATTTCTTTGTATGAAATTTAATTCACAAGGATGTGTATAACTTAGAATGGAATTGTGGCATGCTAGAAAATCATGTTTTAATATGTTTGTTAACATATATTAAATTAGGATTAATTGAATGAGAATTGCACTTTTTATTTAATATTTATCTTTGGTGAAAGATTAAATCCCATGGCCATACTTTTCATGAAATGAACTTGTAATATGCTTTTAAATTAAGTCTTAGCATGTTTGTTAATATACTTTAATTTGAGAGTATTTGGACAAGTATGAAAATCTAGAGATTTTAAATTAAATGATTAATTAAAATTTATTTAATGGTTCCCTTGGCCCAATTAAGTTTTTTTTCCTTGATAATCATGATGACTAGGACTTGTGTACAAGTATATATTAAATTGGGACCATTTGAAGTTGCTTTGAAATTTAGAAGTTTAATTATCACGATATAATTAAATTCTACCTTGTTGTGCCATTGGCCTAATTGAGATTTTAGTGAATGTATGTATATACTATGCTATATTATATAATATGCATTGATTAGGGGCCATTTGATTGAGATTTGAAAGCTAGGGAATTTAATTAGTTTATTTGATTAAATTCCGTTTCTATTGCTTTAATGATTAAATCCTGAAATTGGCATTGATAGTATGTTTGAAGCATGATTTTAGACTTGTAATAGATTTATAAATTATGTTTTTAATATTGGATTATATTGTTATAGCGTGTAGCGAATCGCACACTGAAGATTCGACATGTGATATTATTATAGCGCGTAACGAATCGCGCTCTGAAGATTCGACATTGTCATCCTATAATTGTTGTGGATTTAGAGCATGTGTTGTGTGGTTACAACCTACTTGTGCATGAAGGTAGTTTCGTGTACTGTTTAATACGTATATAAGTTGTTAGCTTATTTATTTTGGAGTTGCTTGGGACATTGTTAAGTTGTGATGGCTAGGGTTTGGCTCTAGTACGGGGACAAGAGTTCTCTAAGTCATCTGACTCCTTCATGTATATTCCACTTGGCTCGGGGGGATATAGCTCAGTTGGGCTGCCTGGGGGTTAGTAGCTCCAAATTAGCCCTATAAAGTTCGCGCGTTGGGTAGGTTGCCTGGGGGCTAGTAGCTCCAAATTTGCCTTGTCTCGGCGGAATCCGAGCTGTAATGTCCAAGTCTTCCACTATTTGATTTCGCATTCAATTCCAAGTTGACAACCAATGTTTAATTGTGACTTATGGTTTTGGTAATTGGCGATTTGATGTTGTTAAGTACATCCATACTAAATTGATATATTTAGTTGATTTCACACTTTTAGATTGCTAGTTGATAACCTAGAGAATCTATGTCTTGATGTGTGGTATTAGATATTCTAATTATGCTAAATTGTTATATTTAGTTGATGTTGCATTTTAGACTTCAAATTGATAACCTTGAGAACCACTATGTTGTTGCTTTGTGTAAGCATGCTCCTATGTTGTTGCTTTGTGTAAGCATGACCCTTTGTTGTTAAAATTACATGAATGAGGTGATTGATGCTAGAAATGATCTTAGGTAGCTAGGATGCTCCCTGAGTCTCACCTTAACATAGACGTTAGGTGGAATGAACCACAATAATTAAATCATGCAACTTGTAAAACTTTAGGTCGATGCATGCTCATTTCCTACAAGTAGCTTTATGTTACTCACCCCTAAGATACTGGGGTATATTTCAGGTACAGGATACAAGATTGGAGATTGCAATTGCTTGGGTGATTTGCTGAGTTGAGCTTCTTTAGAAGCATTCTTGTTCACATGCAAGTGTTAGCATGTTCATGATTTGTCTATGAAATGTAATTTTTTTAACTTGAAGGTTTGACATGTCAAATGTTGTAAATGTATTGTAATGAGGCCATAGGCCATTGTAACACATCTATTTTATCATATTATATACACTTGCATGCTCACTTTGGCAAACAATACCTTCCTTGATGAAACAAAAACTCTAAGTAGCATTTTTAAGAAGTTTTACCCTATTCTGTTCCACAGACATTTCGGATATTTCACAATGCGGTTTTTTTATTTTTCCTTAGAAATCACGTAGAAAACTCAATTTTGAGGGGGGTTTCTTCTTTGTGTTTTTCCAGAAAACATCATCTTGGCCCTCAAAAATCAATATTTTTCTGAAAAATCCTTGCTGCCAGGTTTTGCAAATTTTTAGTACAAATGTAGTTGGTACTATTCACCAATTTTTTTTTGAAAATCGTCACGACCGATCAGAAACTTCCAGAGGTCTTGTGGGTGCATTTTAAGATTGTATTTTCAATTTAGGCAATTTAAAAACCTCCCGAAGCCCTATTTCCAAAACTTAGGTAGTAGCTCGGATTAGTTTTTTTCCTCTTGACCTGATTTTCTTGGGGGCATTCTGGGCATTTTACAACACATTTTTTTTTTTTCCGACCATAGTCAGGGTAGGAAACTTGATTTTAGGGGGGGTTTCTTCTTTGAGTTTTTCCAAAAAAGTCAGTCTATATGCCTGTTTTTACTCTCAGTTGCAGCAGTGGTGGGTTGTCCTCGTCTGGCCGCACGACATCATTTTTGTTTTTGACCTTTCTCCCCCGTCCGGACTCCAAATTGAGTAAATTTCTTTTTGAACTTGACTAATTTTTCATTGTCTTTCCAGCAGTGTACTCGATAGCACCTGAATCCATTTTTTGCAAAATGACTATTTTGCCCCTAGGTTCTTTTTGTCCGTTTTTGAGACGACACTTTTGCATTTGTTTCCTTTGGGTTCTATAACCTCATTGAGGGTCATATTGGTGTCTTAGAGATGCATTGTATCTCTAGAGACCGTTGTTTCACCTTTCACTTCCGCATTTCGGATCCATTATCGGGTTATCTTTTGGTCATCACTAACGCTCCGGGTTTACAAACCTTGGGCCGTCACAAAAGTGTAGGTGTAGAATTTCTCTCTATTAAAATAAATAAAAAGAAAAAAAAAAACTCACTCAGAACCAGCAAGAATAATACTCAGAATTAGTATATAATGCCCGATGATTTTATTAGAGGTCTAAGCCTCTATTTATAAGAAACAAGGTGATGGAATTATTGTAGGATTCGCATGGCTTGTCCTCCAATCCATTTCATATATGACATTCTTTACAATTACAATCCTTTCCTTTTTACAATTCTTTCCATGCAGAATTTTCCTTGCATAGAACTTGCTTTCTTTGTCGGTTCCTTGGCCTAGCAGGACTGATCTACCTTTAACTAAGATTGGGCTAAATGTGGGCTAATCCAGATGATTCAGCTAATGGGCTTGGAGTTCACCCTTGGTACTCCAGGCTGTTGACGTCTGGGCTTGGTAGGTGGACCGGATGGACTGGGTCAGTGATCTATATGGGAGCTAAGACTTTTAATGGGCTTGCTCTGGACTGGGTTTCCCCAATTTGGGCTTGACACCGATTGGGCCTTCGCTGTACCTAGAATCACTTTATAGTGTGATGACGTGGACAATCCTTACTGGAGGGGGAATTTTTTCCCTCTACAACTAGCTTGGAGGTTGGCGTTGTAATGACCCGGTCATTTTCCTTCCTTTCCTTTTCTCAGATTTTCACGGATATTTTTTTCCGTTGATCTTTTCCTTTCTGAGTTCAGTTTCTCGGCACTTAGTATCATCTTGAGTACTTGGGAATGGTTTCTGAGATTCTTTTCGGTGGATTGACGACTTCCTTTGAGGACCGAGTCATTTTCACATTTTCACTTTTGTGACACTATTCACTTTCGTCTTTTTCTCGGTTGTCACTTTGTTGGCATAACCTCACTTTTTGTGTTTGGATTTGATTCTGGTTTTGCATGCTTCCACGATATTTAAATTCCATACTATGTGTATTTTCACTTTTGTAGAAAAGCATGCTAAGTGCTTACTTTTCTTTTAAAGGGTATAGATGCATGACCATTTTGTAATTTTTCAAACTTTAGGGGTTTTGTGTAATTACTGTAAAGAAATTATTTTTCGTCTTAGGGACCATTTTGCAATTTAATTTGGAAGATATTTTCAAAAAGGATTTTTTTTGCAATTTTTAAAAAGTGTGACAAGTGTCACACTCTCATTGGTCCACTTGTTGACATGTGTGTGGAAACACTTTGAGGCCTTGGATGAGGACATGTGGAGGGTGGAGATTTAACCACTTGTTGGCCTAGGATTGGTGCACTTGTTGGCTTGGATGGTTGACAAGTGTAGGCTTGAGATTTAACCTAGGATGGAGCCTTGGATTTGTGACAAGTGTACGCTCACAATTTGATCTTGCATTAGTGTGTGTGTGAGAGGTAGTGTAAGAGCACATAGTGAGTGGAGGATCTCTATCCCCTCCACTCACATTTCATCTTCATCATTTTTCATTTCCTCCCTCTTTTGTAAAGAAAACCCTAGCCTCCATGGATGGAGCATAAAGCCTTAAGCTTTGACCTTGATTTTTAAGAGCCTTCCATTGATTTCCAAGCTTGAACTTGGGAATACATTTTAATCCCCTCATCTTCCTCTTCATAACCCTAGAAGGGTTTGCCATTTTGTGTTGATTTTGCCTTGGATTCTAGAGAGACACTTCTCTAGTGAGGTAGGGAATGTTATAGGGTTATATGTTTGTTGTCTTGCATGTTTTTAATGCTTATACAACTTGTATGCATGTAGTGTATTAATTTGAGAAATTATGATTAAAGGTAGTTTGCTTATAACTCATTTTAGACTTGGTAAATGGCATGGCCATGAGTTGATCTTTGATATATATTAATTTGGGTTGATTTAGATGAGTTTTCAAATCTAGAGATTAAATGGATTTAATTTCGTTTAAATTCAAGTAAATTGTGTTTTGTGTGTAATCCATCTTAGACTTGATATATGGTATGACCATGACTTAGTGCTTGATATAAATTAATTTGAGATCATTTGGACAACTTTTGAAATCTAGAGATTTAATTGATTTAAATTAATTAAATTCTATTTGATGATATCTTGCTTATCTTGCACTTTTGATTTGATATATGTAAAGACCATGATATGTTGCTTAACATATATTAATTTAAGGTTATTTGAAATCTAGAGAATTTAATCACCTTGTTTAATTAAATTCTATCTAATGGCTCCGTGGATCTATTGGTATTTTAGAAGTTGTTTTTATATTCAAATCATGGACTTGAACTTGTTATGTATTCACTCGATTGTGTTTTGAGTATTGGACAACTTTATTGTTATATTTATATTCATGAGAACATGTTTTCTTTATAGAATATATTGATGCTATGTGTAGTGAATTGCACACTTTGTAATTGACATTATGTATGTCATTTTAGAATTGAAACTCTAAGGCATGGATTGTGTGGTTTCAACCTACTTGTGCATGGAAGGTGTTTTCATGCATTATATAAGCTATGTATAAGTTAGGAACTTATTTGGTTTATTTTTGGAATCTTGGAACATTATTGAGTTGAGATGGCTAGGGTTTGGCTCCAGTACGGGGACGTAAGTCCTCTAAGTTATTGAGATAGTGCGCACTTAGGGTGGTCTTCCCTGCGGGTTAGTGCCTAGAATAACCATTGAGGTCTCGGCAGAATTCTGAGCGTAGATGTCCAAGTCTTCCATTATTTGTTTTCGTATTCAATTCCAAGTTAACAATCATGTTTATATTGTAACTTGTGGTTTTAGTTATTGGCAATTTTGATGTTGTTAAGTACATCCATGTATATGATTTTAATGAATCATTTTGATGTTGTTAAGTACATCCATACTAAATTGATATATTTAGTTGATTTCACACTTTTAGATTTCTAGTTGATAACCTAGAGAACCTATGTCTTGATGTGTGGTATTAGATATTCTAATTATGCTAAATTGTTTTATTTAGTTGATGTTGCATTTTAGACTTCAAGTTGATTACCTTGAGAATCTATATGTTGTTGCTTTGTATAAGCATGCTCCTATGTTGTTGCTTTGTGTAAGCATGACCCTATGTTGCTAAAATTGCATGAATGAGGTGATTGATGCTAGAAATGATTCTAGGTAGCTAGGATGCTCCTTGAGTCTCACATTTGACATAAACGTTAGGTGGAATGAACCACAATAATTAAATCATGCAAACTTGTAAAACGTAGGTCGATGCATGCTTATTTTCTACGAATAGCTTTATGTTACTCACCCCTACGATACTGGGGCATATTTCAGGTACAAGAATCAAGGTTGCGATTCTCGTCATGCTTGGATGATTAGTGGACTTGAAGATTTTCATTTCTTGTAAAGGTTAGCTTGAAAAGCCATTTGTAGCCTTATATGTCAAAATATGTATATTTGAATTTAAACATGTAATGTGTACATGAGTGCACTCCTTACAATGTATTTGACATGTATAAGATGAGGCCAGAGGCCAATGACATGTATTTGTATTCTATGTAGTTTTGACTTCATGATATATTATGAAATATTGAAAAATGTTAAGTTATTGTCTCACTATGTTTACATCGGTCATTTCCGGGAGCCGCGGACCATTCCTGCATGCTCAAAATGACTTATTACGTTTGCGTGCTTATTCCTTTGAGTCTAGAAGTGCATTTGGGGTCAAAAGTATGTTTGGTGCAAACTTACATTTTTTGTTGTTTTGAGCCTAAACTGAGCATAAGGGCATTTAGGGGTTTTCACTTGAAAAATAAAGTTTTCTTTTGGCATGGTTGGCTAGAAAGCATGATTTTGAGGGTAGTTTCTTCCTTGTGTTTTTCTCAAAAAGGCCTAGAAAGTCCTCAAAATTGCATTTCAAGTCAGCATTTCAGGAGCAGCCTACAGGAGTTCGAGCGCTCTAAATGGGGAGTTCGAGCGCTCGAACTTTGGGCAGATTTCTTAGGGCAATTTTTGAGCTCTCGAATTCCTTGTTCGAGTGCTTGAAGTATTGTTCACGGTTGTGTGTGTCTTGGTTCAGCACTGCACCTCCGACTTCAAATCATCATAACTTCTTCATTTTAACTCCGAATTGGTCCGTTCTTGAGTCTAAATTGATCGCGTTGAAATAAGTTTTCCAATAGTACTAATTAGAGCTTCAGATTCTTCTTGTGCCTCAAGTTATTCAAGTTTTAGTAAGGTAGTGTCTGTTTTTGGTTCGAACCGGGATAGGGTATCCCTTCCTTCGACTTCAGAACTTGATATCTTTGCCGTCTGGACTCCGAATCAAGTGATTCTTAAGTCTATCTTTATTAATTTTTTGTTGTCTTTCCAATGGTGTGTACGGTGGCACCTATTTCAGTGTGAAATGACCATTTTGCCCCTAGGTTCATTCTTTTCAATTTTTAAAATGTTGCTTCCGCATTTTCTTCCTTTGGGTTTCGTGACCTCATTGAGGGTCACATTGGTGTATTAAAGGAGTGTTGTATCCCTAGAGACCATTGTTCTATCTTTTGTTTCTGCATTTTGGATCCGTTTTGGGTCATCACAGGACACACTGGGTTGAAAAATCCAGGGTCGTCTCAGGTGGTATCAGAGCTCTTAGGTTTGAAAACCTTGGATGATGGGTTTTGGGTGCATATCATGCTTATGTTGCCATGACCTATATGTTTATATGTTGCCATACCTGGGATGATGGGTTTTGGGTGCATATATACTTCATGATAACATGTTTTGGTTTGATAATATGTTTATATGCTTATGTGCTTATGTGGTATATGTAGTATGCCGTTTGTTTAAGCATGATTTTATTATAATGTAAAGAGCATGACTTATGATGTGTGCTAGATTAGAATTGTATATGCATTGTTGTGTTGCATGTTTGGTAGGACTTGGGATTAGTCATTGGATGTTTGAGTTGAGATTGAGTCGTTTGGTGAGTTTTCACTTAGTACGATGGTTGGTGAAATTGGTTTCATTTTAGCATTCTTCCTTGAGGTTGTTGGTGATTGTCTACATGGTTTTATGGTAGTATAGTGTAACGACCCGCTCTACCACATGGTATGATATTGTCCGCTTTGGGCTTGAGCCCGCACAGTTTTTATTCTTGGGCTTCACCCCAAAAGGCCTCATACCAATTGGAGATGATGTAACCGGCCCACGGCACACCCGCCCACAAGGTCATCACATATAGGTTGTTGTCGACCTAGTATTGGTTTGAGGTAGGTGGTGAGACACCTTTTATTTAGGCTCTTTTGAGGTGAGTCCTTTGGCGTTGCCATAGTACTGGATTATTGGTTTTGGGCCACGATGAGGTCATGGACCTCTTAGGATCCTTAATTATTTTGGAAGGTTCCTCTGATATTGTAATTTTCGTGGGCGGGTACGTTGTGGGCGGGTGCATAGCACTGTCATGCTATCGTACTGGCTAGCTATAAGTGCAGTTCGGATGGAATCAATGTTGGTTTTATTGTGATAGGCATTGTCCTTTTGGTTGGTGATGATGTGAGTTTTGTTTTGGGCATCTGGTGTTGAAATGGTGATTGATGGTCATTTTGAGGATGATTTTGGAGATTGAATTGGTTATCTAATTGTACGGCTAAAGTAGCCATTTTGTTTGAGTTCTCTTTGTGTGGTGATGCTTTTGGGATCGAGTCGATTGATCGATGTTTTGGGTTGGTGAGAGCATTGCATTGTTAGTGTCATGTATAGTGTCACCTCTAGATTCGGAGTTGAATTGTTGGAATCTTACCATTGTGGTAAAGGCTCACGTTTGTTTTGAGACAGGTTGTTGTCACATTGGTTTTGGAGTCAATTTATAGCTAGGAATTGTCCTTCCTTTTACCTAGACACTCTAGGACACGATGTCCATAGGGTTCATTGTTGCATCATTTTTGTTCTTCTGCAGTTTCGTTTACTACCATGTTAGTAGTATGATTATGTTATTGTGATGCATGAGTAGGTGGAAGTGTATCCATATTTGCCTTCTTGTTGTGTGGCATTAGCATGCCTTCTTTATATGCTTAGAGATGCCATGTTGTTATTGTGCTTTAGTGACATGCTTTTGTGCTTACGTGGAGACGTGTTGCATGTACCTTTGATTTTTATCTATGTGAGTAGATTTGTTTCTTGGTAGTTGCATTTCCTTATCATATGCATAACTTCCAGGTTTGGTTTTCCCCATTCATTTCCCTCAGTCGCACGTAGTGTGTATGCGGGTTTCCACAAGGGTTTTGTGTTGGTTCGTGCTAGGGACTTCACAAGGAGTGAGTTTCTTCTCTTCGTTGCAGTGTGCACAGCTTTGGGGTTGGTTGGTCCATGAGGATCACTATCGTTGTCTTAAGTCCTTGGTGAGGATTTGATGAATTTGGTCGACTTACTTCCATGTAGGAGGTGAAGTCTTTGACCTTGCTGTCTTTCATTTCAGAGATGGAGTCGTGGTGTTGTCCTTCTTAGGACTGGTGGTTCCCTTTCTTTCATGTCTTCCCTTGGGAAGTTTTTGCTGTGGTTATTGATGGGTTGTGGTGCTCAGAGTGAGTGGATCGGTGTGAGATCATTTTAAGGGGACTTGTGTCCAATTGATTGGGGATATGGTTGACTCGTTATGTGAGTTTGACGCTGTTTTGGGATGTCTTTTGGAGACTTGTTTCAGTTTTAGAGACCTTGATGTGGTTGACTCTTAGAAGAGTTTTGAAAGATCGTTGTTGGATATGGATTGTCTGGGGAGTTTTCTCGTCCTAGTTACGGCTAGGCGTAGCTTTGAGGAATCGTAGTTCTGATGATTGGTTGTGAATCAAAAATTGAGGAATTTTGCTTTAACTTGGTATTTCCAAGTATGGTTTTGAGAAATTCATCTTGTGACCTTGGTTGTTGGCATTCTGATGTGTGTGCCACTTGGTGGATTTGTATTTGGAGGATTTAGTTATCCATGATAAGGATGCGGATCTGGTGTTTGATTACAGTGTAGTCTTGTAGTTGATCTGTTTTAGGGAGATATGAAGGACTTTCAATGAAATATCTTATTGTGAGGTTTGTTTTGATTTCTGTAGGCATTGACTTGCTTATCAGGTTTTGGATTCCTGATTAATGTTGTTAATAGGGGTATTTTGAGACATTGGAGATGTTGGTTTTGCTGTGTTGAGGGTTTGGGGCCTTAAGCATAGCGGTACCTATCGCATTGTTGTCAGAGTTTTGGGATTGGCTAGGATGGTCTAGTTGGACATCTTTGGACCATATCTCAACTCTCACAAAATGTTGGTCTCCGTAGTGCTTTTGGCCATGATCATTTTTTTGACATTGATGTCATTTGTATCGAGAGGTTTCTTGGGTAGACCTAGTGGGGGGCAGGTTATGAATTAGTGCCTTATACTGTCATGCTACCGTACAAAGTTGTGTGTTGTGGGCGAGTACTAGTTGTCGTCGATGCTACCTTACTGACGAGTAAGTGTGGGCGGGCACTAGGTACTGTCATTGCTACCACACATTTGAGTGTATTGTGGGCGGGTTTTGGTCACTATTCGTACTGCCACGTTGTGTTTGTTCTGCACCCTGATTTGATACATAGATATCTTGGAGTTCTTTTGGTGGTTGTTTTCAGATTTGTACGATAGTTCATCATGAGGGATGCTTACGGTTGTGGTCTTCCGTTCCTTTGTTTGACCTTGGGTTCTGTGTGTGACCTTTGACTTGTTGTGTAGCCATGTAGTCACTTTTCCTTTGAGAGGTTGTCTTGTTATAAGCACGTGGGTGCAAATGACACTGGGTTGTGGGGTTCCTTTCAACTTTGAGGTCGCTGGTATAGCGTGTTGTGTGGGATACTCGGAGATGTACTCTGTGGTTTTCCTGGTTTCACCTTTTGTTGGTTGGGGCTGGATTTCGGGGACGAAATCCTTTTAAGATGGGAAGGTTGTAATGACCCGGTCATTTTCCTTCCTTTCCTTTTCTTAGATTTTCACGGATATTTTTTTTCCGTTGATCTTTTCCTTTTTGAGTTCAGTTTCTCGGCACTTAGTGTCATCTTGAGTACTCGGGAATGGTTTCTGATACTCTTTTCGGTGGACTGACGACTTCCTTTGAAGACCGAGTCATTTTCACATTTTCAGTTTTGTGACACTATTCACTTTCGTCTTTTTCTCGGTTGTCACTTTGTTGGCATAACCTCACTTTTCGTGTTCGGATTTGATTCCGGTTTTGCATGCTTCCACGATATTTAAATTCCATACTATGTTTATTTTCACTTTTGTAGAAAAGCATGCTAAGTGCTTACTTTTCTTGTAAAGGGTATAGATGCATGACCATTTTGTAATTTTCCAAACTTTAGGGGTTTTGTGTAATTACTGTAAAGTAATTATTTTTCGTCTTAGGGACCATTTTGCAATTTAATTTGGAAGATATTTTCAAAAAGGATTTTTTTTGCAATTTTTAAAAAGTGTGACAAGTGTCACACTCTCATTGGTCCACTTGTTGACATGTGTGTGGAAACACTTTGAGGCCTTGGATAAGGACATGTGGAGGGTGGAGATTTAACCACTTGTTGGCCTAGGATTGGTGCACTTGTTGGCTTGGATGGTTGACAAGTGTAGGCTTGAGATTTAACCTAGGATGGAGCCTTGGATTTGTGACAAGCGTAGGCTCACAATTTGATCTTGCATTAGTGTGTGTGTGAGAGGTAGTGTAAGAGAACATAGTGAGTGGAGGATCTCTATCCCCTCCACTCACATTTCATCTTCATCATTTTTCATTTCCTCCCTCTTTTGTAAAGAAAACCCTAGCCTCCATGGATGGAGCGTAAAGCCTTAAGCTTTGACCTTAATTTTTGAGAGCCTTCCATTGATTTCCAAGCTTGAACTTGGAAATACATTTTATTCCCCTCATCTTCCTCTTCATAACCCTAGAAGGGTTTGCCATTTTGTGTTGATTTTGCCTTGGATTCTAGAGAGACACTTCTCTAGTGAGGTAGGGAATGTTATAGGGTTATATGTTTGTTTTCTTGCATGTTTTTGATACTTATACAACTTATATGCATGTAGTGTATTAATTTAAGAAATTGTGATTAAAGGTAGTTTGCTTATAACTCATTTTAGACTTGGTAAATGGCATGGCCAGGAGTTGATCTTTGATATATATTAATTTGGGTTGATTTAGATGAGTTTTCAAATCTAGAGATTAAATGGATTTAATTTGGTTTAAATTCAAGTAAATTGTGTTTTGTGTGTAATCCATCTTAGACTTGATATATGGTGTGACCATGACTCAGTGCTTGATATAAATTAATTTGAGATCATTTGGACAACTTTTGAAATCTAGAGATTTAATTGATTTAAATTAATTAAATTCTATTTGATGATATCTTGCTTATCTTGCACTTTTGATTTGATATATGTAAAGACCATAATATGTTGCTTAACATATATTAATTTGAGGTTATTTGAAATCTAGAGAATTTAATCACCTTGTTTAATTAAATTTTATCTAATGGCTCCGTGGATCTATTGGTATTTTAGAAGTTGTTTTTATATTCAAATCATGGACTTGAACTTGTTATGTATTCACTCGATTGTGTTTTGAGCATTGGACAACTTTGTTGTTATATTTATATTCATGAGAACATGTTTTCTTTATAAAATATATTGATGCCATGTGTAGTGAATTTCACACTTTGTAATTGACATTATGTATGTCATTTTAGAATTGAAACTCTAAGGCATGGATTGTGTGGTTTCAACCTATTTGTGCATGGAAGGTGTTTTCATGCATTATATACGTTATGTATAAGTTGTGAACTTATTTGGTTTAATTTTGGAATCTTGGAACATTGTTGAGTTGAGATGGCTAGGGTTTGGCTCTAGTACGAGGACGTGAGTCCTCTAAGTCATTGAGATAGTGTGCACTTAGGGTGGTCTTCCCTTCGGGTTAGTGCCCGGAATAACCATTGAGGTCTCGGCAGAATTCCGAGTGTAGATGTCCAAGTCTTCCATTATTTGTTTTCGCATTCAATTCCAAGTTAACAATCATGTTTATATTGTAACTTGTGTTTTAGTTATTGGCGATTTTGATGTTATTAAGTACATCCATGTATATGATTTTAATGAATCATTTTGATGTTGTTAAGTACATCCATACTAAATTGATATATTTAGTTGATTTCACACTTTTAGATTTCTAGTTGATAACCTAGAGAACCTATGTCTTGATGTGTGGTATTAGATATTCTAATTATGCTAAATTGTTTTAGTTAGTTGATGTTGCATTTTAGACTTCAAGTTGATTACCTTGAGAATCTATATGTTGTTGCTTTGTGTAAGCATGCTCCTATGTTGTTGCTTTGTGTAAGCATGACCCTATATTGCTAAAATTGCATGAATGAGGTGATTGATGTTAGAAATGATTCTAGGTAGCTAGGATGCTCCTTGAGTCTCACATTTGACATAGACGTTGGGTGGAATGAACCCCAATAATTAAATCATGCAAACTTGTAAAACGTAGGTCGATGCATGCTCATTTCCTACGAGTAGCTTTATGTTACTCACCCCTACGATACTAGGGCATATTTCAGGTACAAGAATCAAGGTTGCGATTCTCGTCATGCTTGGATGATTGGTGGACTTGAAGATTTTCATTTCTTGTAAAGGTTGGCTTGAAAAGCCATTTGTAGCCTTATATGTCAAAATATGTATATTTGAATTTAAACATGTAATGTGTACATAAGTGCACTCCTTACAATGTATTTGACATGTATACGATGAGGCCGGAGGCCAATGACATGTATTTGTATTCTATGTAGTTTTGACTTCATGATATATTATGAAATATTAAAAAATGTTAAGTTATTGTCTCACTATGTTTGTATCGGTCGTTTCCGGGAGCCGCGGACCATTTTCACGCGCTCAAAATCACTTATTACGTTTGCGTACATATTCATTTCAGCCTAGAAGTCCATTTGGGGTCAAAAGTATGTTTGGTGCAAACTTACATTTTTTGCTATTTTGAGCCTAAACTGAGCATAAGGGCATTTAGGGGTTTTCACTTGAAAAATAAAGTTTTCTTTTGGCATGGTTGGCTAGAAAGCATGATTTTGAGGGTAGTTTCTTCTTTGTGTTTTTCTCAAAAAGGCCTAGAAAGTCCTCAAAATTGCATTTCAAGTCAGCATTTCAAGAGCAGCCTACAGGAGTTCGAGCGCTCTAAATGGGGAGTTTGAGTGCTCAAAATTTGGGCAGATTTCTTAGGGCAATTTTTGAGCGCTCGAAGTCCTTGTTCAAGTGCTCGAAGTACTGTTCACGGGTGT
The DNA here is from genome assembly GCF_030987335.1 of Cornus florida. Taxonomy (NCBI): domain Eukaryota; kingdom Viridiplantae; phylum Streptophyta; class Magnoliopsida; order Cornales; family Cornaceae; genus Cornus; species Cornus florida. The sequence goes on from NW_026775577.1 coordinate 74,513,903, forward strand.
GTGTGTCTTGGTTCAACACTACACCTCCGACTTCAAATCATCATAACTTCTTCGTTTTAACTCCGAATTGGTCCGTTCTTGAGTCTAAATTGATCATGTCGAAATAAGCTTTCAAATGGTACTAATTAGAGCTTCAGATTCTTCTTGTGCCTTAAGTTATTCAAGTTTTAGTAAGGTAGTGTCTGTTTTTGGTTCGAACCGGGATAGGGTATCCCTTTCTTGGACTTCAGAACTTGATATTTTTGCCGTCCGGACTCCGAATCAAGTGATTCTTGAGTCTATCTTTATTAATTTTCCGTTGTCTTTCCAATGGTGTGCACAGTGGCACCCATTTTAGTGTGAAATGACCATTTTACCCCTAGGTTCATTCTTTTCCGTTTTTGAAACGTTGCTTCTGCATTTTCTTCCTTTGGGTTTCGTGACCTCATTGAGGGTCACATTGGTGTCTTAGAGGACTGTTGTATCCCTAGAGACCATTGTTCTATCTTTTTTTTTTCCGCATTTTGGATCCGTTTTGGGTCATCACAGAACACACTAGGTTGAAAATCCAGGGTCATCTCAGGCATTATCATCTTCATCCTTGCTTTCTTCTCCGAAACCTTAGTTCTAGAAAGAAAAATTATCTAATCTATATTTGGTAATAATTATTCTATCTATTACAATGATGTTCAGTGAATCAATTACACACTCCTTTGACTAAGGAACAAATCAGAATAATAGTCTCTGATTAGAGGTAAATCGCAGCTATGCATGGTAGGTAGAAATCGGCGCGCTCGGGAATTAGATAGCTCACTGCTAGCAGGTATTTCGATCGATCGAAGATTTTCAATCTGCAATGACCCGGTTATTTTTCCTCCTTTCTTTTTCTCAGATTTTACGGATAAATTTTTTCGTTTAATTTTCTTTTTCGAGTTCTATTTCTCATCACTGGGTGTCGTCTCGAGTGCTTGAAAATGGTTTCTGAGACTCTTTCATTCAGATTGACAACTTCCTTTAAGGACCGAGTCATTTCCGCTTTTTCACTTTTTGGACACTCACTTTTCGTCATTTTCCTTATTTTGTCTTTTCCCCATTTGTCACTTTTTGGCACAACCTCACTTTTCGTGGTCGGAGTTGGTTTTTGACTTCGCGTACCTTCATCCTAAGTGGTTTCCACGAAATACGTATCTTTACCTTTGTAGAAAAGTACTCTGGTTACTGCCGGTGTCCATAGGGGCGTGGATGCACAGTTCTTCATAAACTTTTTCTTTTCTTGGGGTGTTTTTCATAAATATCTTTTGAAGATATTTTATTTCAGGGATTTTTGTGAAAATATTTTTGGAAGATATTTTCATTCTAGGTCATTAATGTAGTTAACCCTTTTTGGAGGGGCCATTGTGTAATTAACGAAAGTTATTACAAAATGTTTGTGCCTGGATCCTCGTAAGGGATTCATTTTCACATTTCGTCGAGTCATGTATTCTTAGAATTTCCTCCTGGTCGTTTTCCCCAATTTTAGGAATTTCTGACCCCGGTTGCCGCCAAACTTGTTCAGGGCAAATCTCTCTGCTCGGGACTCAATTTTTGACATTGTTTGTTCTATTATATTTTCTCATTTTGGTTCTTTTTTGTTCACATAGTTTCTCCGTCTAAGCGCGTCTGCTCAAATTCCACTTTTTCCGGACCCGGCGGGGCTCTTTTAGGGCACTTCTAGGGTTTTGCTATAAATAGAATGTCTTAAAGTGAAAAATCACTTTTTCCATCATCTTCCTCTCTCTTTGGTCCGCAGCCATGGCAGCCCCTTGGGCTGCCACCTTTTCTTCTTCTCCTCCACTTGATTTCCTTTGTAAAAAGTTTTCTGCCTTAATGTTTATCATACGCCTTGACGATGCGTACCTTTCCCCCTTATTAGAATCCATTTCTGACCACTTTTGAGTTCAGGTTTCAAGTTCAAGTTTGGATTTTCATGGTACCTCAAAGGTTAAAGTCGCTTCCCTCGTTGTCCCCGACATAACCTAGGAGTATCGTCGAATTCAGAGCACTTTTCTTTCGATGGGGATTTGAGATTTTCATCTCAAATTGAGGTAGGGAGTGTTATGGTTTATATTCTTGATGTATTGCATGTTATTGATGCTTATACAACTCATTTACATGTCTTTGTATTAAATCTAGAGATTTTATTATTTATTTTTCTTGTGTGAGATTTGATTTTCCTGGTTGGTTATAGCTCGGTTTAAACATGTGGTATGACATTAAATTACCCCTTGATATGCTCATTGACATATATTAAATTGAGAGCATTTGGACATGTATTGAAGTTTTTATTTAATATTTTTATTGAATGAAAATTTAATTCATGTGGCCTTATCTAGCTTGAAATCAATATGTGATATCATATTATATTAGGCCCTAGCATACTCTTCAACTTATGTGAATTTGAGAGTATTTGAAGATGTTTTAAAATCTAGAGATAATTAATTAATTTGATTAATTAATTTTTTCCAAGTGCACTACTCACTTGATTGGAATTTCGACTTGATATTATTGATGTGCATGCCATATACTTCCACATATATTAAATCAGGAATATTTGATTAGGTTTTGAAACCTTTCATTTATTATTTTTCTTGTATGAAAATTTAATTATCATGGTTGTAGCTTACATAGAAATCACTGGTATTAGGCTATTAAATTAAGTATTGGCATGTTTTATAACATACTTTAATTTAAGAGCATTTGGGTGAGTTTAAAACTCTAGAGATTTTAATTAAAAAGAATTAATTAAAATCTATTTAATGGTTCCATTGGCTTAGTTAAGTTTTTAACTTGATATTTGTAAAGACTAGGACTTGTTTACTAGCATATATTAATTTGGGACCATTTGAAGTTACTTTAGAACCTTGGGATTTAAATTAGCATGATTTAATTAAATTCTACTTTATTGTTCCAATAACCTAATTAAGTTTTTGAATAGATATCGGTGATGACCGTGCTATGTCCTTTAACATGTATTGATTTGAGGTTATTTGGAATTGATTTGGAATCTAGAGAATTTAATTATTTTTATTTAATTAAATTTTATCTAATTGTTTCATGGATTTAATTGTGTTTTGAAAGTTGTTTCTATATTTAAATCATGGAGTTGGACTTGTTGTACATTCAATTGGTTACATTTTGAGTATTGGATAATATTGTTGTTATATTTAGATTCATGAGTTTATGGTTTCAATATTAAGTAACATTATTATAGCGTGTAACGAATCGCACACTGAAGATTTGACATTTGTCATGCCATAGCAGTTGCGGACTTAGAGCATATATTGTATGTGTTTCCAAATTTGGTTGTGCATGGTAGATAGTTGATTATCTTGTATATACGTGTTGATATATACGTTGTTGCACAACTTGTTGATTTTGGAAACTTGGGGATGTTGTTGTATAATTACGGCTAGGACATGGTTCTAGTACGGGGGATTATCCCTCTACAAGTCTAGTGCGCACATAGGGAGGTTACCCGTAGGCTAGTAACCTTAAAGTAACTATGGTGTCGGTTTGATCCGGCGTGATGTCCGAGTATCCACCTTGTTTGATTTTGCATTTCATTTCAAGTTGATAACTAGATGATATCGTAACTTGTTGTTCCTTATTTGATTTCCTATTTTCAGTTTCAAGATGTATACTTTGAGAAATCATGCTTTTATGCGTTATATTGGAAGTTCCAATATCGGTTAAATTGCATCAATATTGTAATTTGTGTTTTATTGTTCTAATGTGGCTTAGGAATGATCCTATAGATTCAATTAGAACATAGACGTTAGGTGGCATGACTCAGTTTAATTGTTTTCGTATTCTAGATTTCAAGTTAATAACTTTGAGAATCTATGTCTTGTAGTATGCTTCTATTTCGTTTAATTGCATAAATATTGTAGTTTATGGTAGAAATGCTCTAACATAGCTTAGGATGCTCCCTGAGTCTCACTTTGACATAGACGTTAGGTGGCATGAGCCCTCTTGAAGTCTTTCACCTTATGGTGATAATATTGTAAAATGTTAGGTCTATGCATGCTCATCTCCTACGAGTAGCTTTATGTTACTCACCCCAAAGTTATTGGGGCATTTTTCAGGTACGAAGACTTGGTTCGTGATGCTCATCATACTTTAGATGACTTATAGCTTTTAAGTTTCCATTTCATGCAAATGTTAGCATGAAATGTCATTTTGTAGCCTTATATGTCTAAACTTATATCTTTGATTCCATATATATAATGTGTACATAAGTACACCTTTTACGATGTATTTAACTTGTGTGAGATGAGGCTGGAGGCCAATGACATTTATATTGCATCTTATGTAATTCTTGATTTCATGAAATGTTATGAAAATATTGAAAATTCATAAGTCATTGCTTCATTACTTTTGCATCGGGTGTGGGAATTCCTTTTTTATTCTTTCATAGGGTCTTATTAATCATGTATGAAGTGTGACCAAGGGCCAAATGGTAATTTGACTCCATTTCATATATTTGGATTTCAAATATTCAATTTCAAGTCCATTTTTCTCATATTTGGCCGTCGGGGGGTTGTATTTTGTGTTGGGGCTTCTCGGGAGCCGCGGACCATTCCCGCGCACTTAGAATCATTTATTATACTTGCGTGCACATTCGTTTCAACCTAGAAATGCATTAAGGGTCAAATGCATACTTGGTGCAAAGTTGGGTGATTATGAAATTCGAAACAAGAGGAACCAATGTGGTTCCATCAAGACCCAAGAAAGAATACTCAAGCTTATCTAGTGGTGGCTTAGGCTCAAGTTTGTGACAAAACTCACAAGAAGGACAAGAAAGATTTGAAATCAAAGGATGAGGATCTTTTATTGGAAAGATGGTGACTGAATCCTCATCAATGACATCAATAAAGAAGCACTCATCTTTCTCTGAGGAATATGAAATGGCATTAAAGATGTTTAATTTGAGTTTCATGTTCCCAAAAGAAATATCCACTGTAGTTAAACTTGGTATTCACTGTAGTTAAGAATGAACGACCAAGGATTACAGGAATATATCTATTGGGATCGTGAACAGGTTCTGTATCCAGGACAAAAAAGTCAACAGGAAAATAAAACTTATCCACTTTAATGAGAACATCTTCAATGATCCCACGTGGTTACTCGATAGATCGATCAGCAAGTTGCAACACCATTGATGTGGGTTTAAGCTCTCCTAAGCCTAATTACTCATACACCGAGTAAGGAAGAAGATTAACACTTGCTCCAAGATCAAGAAGTGCTCAATCAATCACATTGTTTCCAATGCTGCACGAAATAGTACGAGCATAAGGATCTTTGAACTTATGAGGAGTGTTGTGCTGAATGATTACACTGACTTGCTCAGTGAGATAGATTTTTTAAGAGACTTGGCTTTTTGATTTTCTTTTTTGAGTGCATAAGTCTTTCAAAAATTTAGCATAGGCAGGGATTTGATTGATAGCATCTAGGAGAGGAATATTGACTTTTACCTATTTGTAGACATCCATCATGTCTTGGATTTTCTCTCCTTGCTTACCAAAGTAAGAGGGTCCTTGAGATGTTCAGGAAAAGGCACTCTTGGCTCATAAGCTATCTCATGGTTAGGAGTAGATGAAGAAGTGACTTCACCTTCAACTCCTTTAGAGCTTGATAGAGTAGAATGTAAGGGAACATCTGTGGGATATGGAGTTGGAAAAATGGGATTGATAGGAATCCTACGCCTCTCTTTTTCTACCTCTTTTTCCTCAACTTGATTATCAATGATCTTTCCAGTCCTCAAAGTAGTGATGGCATTAACTTACTCATGATGAGAACTTGAAGGAGTAGTCTCATCAATCATGTAAGTTTGCCTTTTTGGATTTGCAATCGGCGGACTTAGAAATTTCCTTTCCTCTTTTTGATTCAACACTTTTACTATTCTCCCAACTTGAGCAGATATTTGCCTAACTTGAGTTTCTAGATTAACTATAGATTAAGAATGGGAATGCAACAATTCAGTGTTAGACTTAAGGTTGCTAAGTGCGGCCATTACATTTTCTTCAAATGCAGACGAGTACTTAGGAGGAGGAGGATCTGGATTAGCTTGGTTCCTAAATTAAGGGGGAAAGTAGATGGAAGATGGATTGAAAGAATTATTTAGCAAAGGATTGGATGAATTGTGGTACTGTCCCTAAGATTGGGGAATAGTATTGCCTTGGCTTTGAATCTGCCATGATATATTGGAATAATCTCTTTAGCCAGGGTTATAAGTATTAGAATTTGGATTGTAACTCGAACTAGAGAATGCAGCATTAGTTTGCACTTGTGGATTTTCAAAAGATTAACCCAAGAGAGTACAACTATTAGCATAATGAGATGTATTAGTACGGACAGAACACACCTCATTTGGCAAAGAGGAGTGCTGAGAAGAACTAATAATACTGACAACGAATAAAACTTGGTCAAACTTTCGATTCAACACTTCCATTTGAGTGGCAAGCTCTTTAGATTTTTCTGCTTCATACAAACTTTCAACCTTATGGATACCAGGAGTGGACCTAGACCTAGAGGAAGAGTATGTTGAATAGAATTTTCACTAAAGGCCTCAAATAATTCCCAAGTGTCATTTGGGCTCTTATGCAAGAAACCACCATTACTAGAAGCATCTACTATGTTTCTATGTGGATCAGTTAAGCCATCATAGAAGATTTGCACCAAATGCCATTTAGCAATATCACGGTGTGGACACTTTCTCAGAAGATCATTGTATCTCTCCCAAGTATCATGAAGTTGTTCACCCAGGATTTGGGAGAACACCATGATCTCTCTTCTCATTTGTGTGGTTTTACCTATAGTGTAGTATTTTTTTAAGAACTGTTGTTGTAGCTTATCCCATGTGCTTATGGAATTATGAGGTAGGGAGTGCAACCAAGTTCTAGCTTTGTCCTTAAGAGAAAATTGGAAGAGTCTCATCCTAAAAACATTATCAGAGAAAGTGGACAACTTGGTAGTTGAACACAATTCCAAAAATTCATCTATGTGCTTATAGGGATCTTCAGTAGCAAACCGATTGAAAGTTGGAAGAATTTGGATCATAGTTAGCTTGATCTCAAAGTGGGTTGCATCAGATTGTGGAAATTGAAAGTAACAAGGGGATGTATATCAGGTGGGAATAAAGTAATCCCTCAATTGTGATTGTGGTGGAGGAACAAGTGTTTGTGGCACATGTGCCCCATTTGGATCATCACCATTATAAGCCATGTCTGATTTAAAGAATTATCCTAACAATTTAGGCTAACTTCAATGGTAACAAGTAGTAACAAAAAGAAAATTTTCAAGTGAAGAAAAACAACAAAAACTCACAAAAGGTCCTGACACCGAAGCTTCTATTCGTTAGGCATCTTCATCCTCACTGCTAGATTCCTACACTTGAAATGAAAAAGAAATAAGGTAAGATATCAAAAAGTCTTAAAACTATAAATTAAATTAGAATTAATCTCGAACTCAATAAATCCGTAATACAGTCCTCGGCAACGTCACCAAAAATTGATGTGTGCTTTATTTATCAATAATAAAATACCACTCGCAATAGAATGAATCCTTGCAGGAAAGGGCTATGCTGAGGGTATTGAACCTCAAGGACTTTGGTGGTTTATCAAGTCTTCAATTAATACTATTTTAAGTTAGAAAGAGGATTTGATTTTGTGTGTTGTGTTGCAATTCAATAACATAAAAGAAAATAAACGGAATAAAAGGATTAAGATCAAGAGAAAAGATACTTAGGAATTGACTTCACTACAAACCTTATACTATGGTCAACTGTTCAACCTTGTGATTTCAATAATTATGTATCATATAGAATTAAACTCAATAACATTCATTTCATTCAAATTTAAAGAAAGATGTTTCATGAATTTTAATTAATAATAACCCATCTTCGGTCGGCACAATTATCTACCTACCTACTTCTAACTAATTTTGCAGTATAACTCGTCTTCCCTAGGCATAGACTATGAAAGCATTCATTCATGAAAAACGTTTGAACACCATTGCATGATCTCCATTCTTATGTCCGATAGGCCTCCATTAAATATCGTCCAATAAGAATGGGTTAAATATAATTTAAAAACAATTAAATTTAAGACAAGGTATTAATCATTCAAAAACAATATAATCATTCAAAACCAATTGAATTAAGTCAATTGCCCATAATCATGCAATCAAAAATATATAGTGGAAAACAAGTCTCAATCCCCTTTAGATTGGTTTTACAGCTTTTGGTAACAATTGGGTCCATAAGGAAATAAAGATGAGTCAAAATATATAATTCCCGCATATATTTTTAACCTTCAGGACATCAAAGCTTGAGCTTAGGGCTCGAGCTTAACCTGTCAGCAACTTATTTTGACTTTGTAACACAATTTTGACACATTTAAAATGCGAATCTCGAGATGGCTATTAAAGACAAAAACATCGTTCTTTGAGTCTTCTTTCTAGAGCCATTAAGTTTTCTCAATTTAGAGTTTTGAGTCAAAAGGTATGCCCAAATTACTGAAGTAGGTCTAGAATTTTTAGCAATGCTCGAGCCCTGAGTGGTTCTGCTCTAGCTTTCTGAGTTGGGCTTGAGCTTTGAAGCTTGGGCTCGAGCTCTGGAAGTAAAATTTGTCCAAAACGTCTTTTTATTGATGGTGCTTGATCCCTCTTTCATGGTGCTCGATCCCAAGGTGTTGGGCTCGAGCTCTAGGGCTGTGGGCTCGAGCTCTAGGTGTTAGTGCTCGATCCCTAAGCCTTGGCACGAGGTCTTAGGAGCTTGGATCAACTTTTCAATTCTGATGCATCATGTGCTCGAGCTCGTACCCAAAGGCTTGAGCACCCTATGATTGGGCTCGAGCTCTGGAGTTCAAAGCTCCAGCTTTCTTGCCATTGGAATTTCTTGTCTTTTTCTGTTGAGCTCGAGCCATAGAACTGAGGCTCGAGCTTTTGAACTTGAAACTCCACAAAATTCACCATTTTGACTCTCGGCTTACTTTAAATGATCGGCAATGACTCGATAAACTTCTTTATCATTCTTTTTATTATAAAAGTCCGGTTTTAACTGTTTCTTTGGGAAAGTACCTAAAAACATGAAATACACAGAAATCAGTCTAACAATGGATAGAAGTATCACTTTAGGTCTTAACATACGTATATTTAGGGGCTCGAATATGCAATATTTAGCGCTCATCAGCAGCCCGGTTTGGGAGTCATTGACCTAATGCTCGACCTCATAAATCGCTAGAAAACTTAATAGATCAACACATTTCATCATACTTCCATCTTTTATCCTAAAAAAAAAAATCGAGTGGAAAGAATAAGTGCACCTAGTTGAATGAAGCTTTAATAAAAGGTCCATTCTTTATCTTGATGAATGGTACTAGATTTGTGTGCTAGTTTGAGGCCGAATGTGACCATTTCTTTAGTTGGCTTAGATAGCAACATATTTGATGTCGGTTCACTTAAAAAGGATTCAAGAGTTGTTTTGATTTGCATGATCATTGTCTTGATGTGTAGAGGGCCATGCTTGCTTGCTTGATGTTAATATTTTAGAAAATTGCTTAGAGATGGTTGAAAAATTGCATACTTGAGGTAGTTTTCTCCCAATGCTTGTTTTGTATGTTAGTGTCTCTTTAATGAGAAAGAGCTCAATGTTTGTGGGTATCATTTCTGGAAACCTTCACAAAACTTCACTCGTCCACTAGGGGTTTAAAAGGCTTATTGCATACGCTAAATGCAATCGTGTTCCCTACGAAAGTGGCCCTATCATTTCATTGCTTTCTAGTTCATAGTTACTTAGTTGTTTATTTCTTTCTATTCTTTGTAGTTCATTGCTAAGGACTAGCAATATCTAAGCTTAGGGGTGTGATAAATGCTCAAATGTGATGCATTTTAGCACCTAAGCTAGGGTATTTTAGTCCATTCATCTATCTTACTTTCATGTTTTAGTACTTATTTGTGTTTTTGTCTATTTTAGGTCAATAAGGTTCAAACAGGCTAAAAAATGACTTTTAGCTTAACTTTTGAGCAAAAGAGAAAATCCAGGAAAAAGTTAGAAAAATTACACTGAAGGAACTTTGATTGATAGAAGGAAGTCCTGATCGATCAAAGATATCTACAATCGATCAAGATCAAGGCGGTGCTAGCTCAATGGATAAGGTTGCCAGGTGTCAAAAATATCTTACCACGTCAGCTTCGATCGATCGAAGCAAGTATTAGATCGATCAAAGTCTTGCTCGATCGATCGAACTGACTGCTGGCAGTGTACTGTCTAATTCCCGAGCACGCCTAGACTCTACCAACTTTTGTAGCTACGAGTTTCCACCAATCAAAAGCCTTATTTTTGATTTGTTGCCTACTCAAAGAGCATTGTATTTAAATTAAAGGAACCAATTTGTAAAAGGGTTCCTCCTCTAGTTGTTCAATTAGTTTTTACCAATTATAGAAATAGTTTCTCTCTAGAACTAGGGTTTTTGGGAGCAAAGCAAAAAGGAAGAAGATGATGCCAACCTTGAAGATAACCCTTGAAGGTTCCATATCCACTACCATGAGTGGCTAAATCCTTCTCTTGGGGCTAGAGATAGCCCCTAGGCTTGCTTCCTAAACTTAGCATTTTGTGATTTTTGGGGATTTTAGTTGTAATTAATGTTTTAACCATAAATAAATATAGATCTTGTGTTTTTACATGATTTGTATGAATTAATGCTTTCAATTGATCATTTAATTATATCCATATGTCTATATATGCTAGAATGAATGTTCATGTGCCTAGCTCTAGATTTTATGAGTTTGATGCATGTCTATATGTGTTGAAATTATGAATCTAGTGATGGTCAAGGCATGGTACTTAATTGAATACACTTGTGGATTGTTTGATGGATCATGCTTATTTCTTAATGGATTGTGCTACATTCTTAGCTTAATTAGTTTAATTTTCATGTCATTAGTATAATTGTAGTGTAATTGCTTTAATTTCCTAGATAGGTGAACAATCCATTCTTGTTGTTTGATGATCTATGCTTATGAGTGCAAGTAGTACATTTCTCTAGATTATTATGTGTGTAGTAATTATGGTTTCATTGAATGGTTAATGGCTTTATTTGATAGGTTGTGCTACTCACTTGATTGATTAGACAATCTATACTTATTTGCCATCTATGCTTAGTTTTCAATTAATGAGACACACACACAATTTACAACAAGAATTTCCCCTTTAATTTATAATTGCTAGTGTTTAGTGAAGTGAAGCTTAGTGGTGAATTTTAAGCCCCAAGACCTTTTTCTCATACTCTTTTCCCTAATTTCTAGATTGTTGTTAATTTGCATGATTTTAATTGAACCATTAGTGTAATTCAACCAATCAAACCCCTATTTGGTCATTTAACCTACTAATCCAACATTGATTTCGAAATACTTTACAAATCCCTTGGGACGATCGCTACTCACTTTTACTACGTTAGTAGTTAGCAATGGTAGTGGCTTTTATAAATTTAAACTTGGCCACAATCACATCACAATTTTGGCATATGCAAGCGATAAACGACCAAGTTTTGGTGCTATTGCCAGGGAAAAATGTCCACCATATGATAAAAATTGTAGATATTATGATAATTTTAACTTCTTTATATTCTTGAGATAGCCCTTGTTAAGGCTCATTATATTGCTTAAATTTTTGTCCAAGCATCAGCCCTTAATGTGTACCTATGTACACTTTTTGGGGCTTATTCTACATGTATGACTTAAAGCCAAGGGCCATGCACCTTTAAGTTTATATCTATACACTTTTGATTTCATGTTTAACTTATGAAAGTAAGGTATTTTGAGGTTTGAGGTATGTAATTTTGCAAATGACTTGTATTAAGGCCGTAGGCTATTATAGCGCACTTAAAAACACATATTACATTTGCGTGCATGTTTAAATTTTCACACAATACCATACTTGATGAAATGATCACTTGGAGTAGTATATATTTTCATGTTTTTTTAGAAAATATGATCTTAAGGGCATTTTGGGTATTTCATTTGAAATATAAGCTTCGACCTTGACATGGTCACTTAGAAAATGTGATTTTAGGGGGGGTTTCTTCACAGCATTTTTCCAAAAAATGTCGTCTTGGTCTCGGAAATCCCATATCAATTTTGATTTTCTGGTTTAAGCCTCTTTTGAAATTTTAGAGCATGTTACTATTCATCGACTTTTTTTTTTTAAATTGTGCCGACCATTTTGGAACTTCTGGGGGTCTTATAGGTGTATTTTAAGGTTGCATATTCAATTTAGGTGTTTTAAATACCTCCCGAAACCCCATTTCCATTTCTTTGGCAGTAACTCGGCATGTGTTTAAATTCTCTTGACCTGATTTATCTTGGGGGCATTTTGGGCATTCCAAGTTATATATTACTTTTGGTTTGGACAATGGCTGATCCTTAAACGTGATTTTAGGGGGGGTTACTTCATTACTTTTTTTCAAAAAAAAAATCTATTTAAGCCTTCAAATTGCAGCATTTCCAATACAAACTTGGAAGCATGCCATTTTCTGTTTTTATTTAAAAACTTTGAGATTTCATATCTCTTTCATCCGAACTCCAAATCAAGCGATTTTTGAGTCTAACTTTATTTATTTTTTGCCATATTTCCAATGGTGTGCACGGTAGCACCCAATTCTATGTAAAATGACCATTTTTCCACTAAGGTCAAACTTAATTATTTTTAAACTTCATTTTCATTTTTGTTTTCTTTTAAATTCCATGGCTTCACAGGAAGCCACTTTTGTGTCTTAGGGATGACGCGCATCCCTAGAAATGTTTCTTTAATTCACTTCCATATTTAGGATCCATTATCCGGTCAACATTGATGCACCGGGTTGAAAAACCAGGGCCATCACAGGTGGTATCAGGGCGTCAGGGTTCGAAAACCTTAGGACAACAGGTTGTACATATCATGTTTTTGTTGACTGATTTGTTATGTTCACATGCTTCTTGATAACATGTCTGATACGATCACATGTTTGTGTGCTTATATGCTTAAGTGTTTAGAAGCTTTACTTTTCTACCTTAGTATGTTGTACATGCTTGTCGGCATTAGCATGTTGTATGTGCTTATTTATGTTAGCATGACTGTATGCCGCATACCTTTCGTACTTTTGCTTTACGCTATATGATTTATGCATTTATGACATGTAGGATTACGTGTTAAGTTGTTTAAATACCTCTACTATGTGGCTTAACATGATTGGATGTCAGTTGGTTAGGCACTTAGGATTTGAGTTATCTTTTGCAAAAGTATGCTAATTGACGGTTTTATACCATTCCATGTTATATGTCTTAAATTTATGGTGTGTGCTAAGTATTGAGCCTGATTTAGTATTAATCATTTATGCTAACTTGCAATGGGTTATGAGCATACTAGTTACTATTTTCGCTGTTTGCTTTGATTTATATCTGTTTGCTAAGTGACTGAGCATGTCGTATGTGAATTGTTTGCTACTTGCATAAGAAGGTGATCTTGTTGTTATGTGGTATACCTATGTATATATGTGAATGTAATCTACGTGCTTTACCATTTGAGCATGCCTTAGAAACATGTTTAGGATAAGTGACTATGTGGTAGTTCGTGTGATGATATAGATACTATATATGTCTAACATGCTAGTGTCATTAGCGATGTGTAACGTGTTGTTGTTTACTTGATCCCTATGTGATAGGTAACTTATTTGATTTCCTTATGTATGCTATGTGCTTAGAGATGCTATGTTGTTGTACTTTAGTGACATGATTTTGTGCTTACGTGGAGATGTGTTGCATATATCATTCATGAGTATTTCATTTCACTTGGAGCTAGTGTTATGTTCCCCTTATTTTCATTGTGGAATTCCTCCTGAAGGAGTTATCACATTTTGTTCTATCATGGGCTGTCCACTTCCCTAAGGTGGGAAGAATGCTCCATTTTTCGTGTTTGTCTTATCGACACGTATGGGAGAGTAATACTTCTCCTCTTTTCTTATTTTGTGTTAGGGACTTCATAGGGGTGAGTCCCATTTCTTCATTTCTTTGTGCATGGTTGTGGGTTGATTGGTCCGCGAGGATCACCACTGTTGTCTCGAGTCCTTGGTGAGGATTTGATTGATTTTGGCTGACTTACTTCCATATAGGGGGTGAAGTCTTTGATTTTAGCGTCTTTCATTTCAGAGGTGGAGTTGAAGGTCTGATGTTTTCTGATTGTGTGAAGTTAGATCCATTGGCTTGAGGGCACAAACTTGTTAGGCTTTAGATTCATAACTGGTGTTGTTGATGGTGGTGTTTTAAGGAGTCCTTGATTTGATTAAAATGACTTAATTTTGAGATTCCATGATTTTGAGTTGTCAGTTTTCTTCGTATTTAGGATTTGAGGCCTTAGGCATGATGGTTCCTATGACATTGTTGTCAGAGTTTCAGGATTGGCCGAAATGGTCCGTAACGTCTTTGGACCATACCCCAACTTTCACAGAATGCCTGGTTTCCATAATGTTTTGGCAATGTTTGTTTTATGTTATTGATGTCATTTATATCGAGGTTTTTTGGGTAGACCTAGTAGGGGCATGTTATAAATTAGTGCTTGATACTGTTATACTATGTGTTATGGGCGAGTGCTAGTTGCCATCATACTACCTTACTGACGAGTAAGTGCGGGCGGGCACTAGGCGCTGTTGATGCTACCACACATTTGAATACATTGTGGGCAGGTTCTAGTCACTATTCATATTGCCATGTTGCTTTTAGTTAGGCATCTTATTTCGACGTGTCGTTGTCTTGGGGATTTGTTTGGTGATTGACGTTGGGTTTGTATGTCAACTCGTTTCGGGAGATGTCTCACGGTTCGCAATTTCGTGTTCTTCCATTTGATCTTAAGGATTTTGGAGTTATCCCTTAGCACTTTTTGATTTGTTCCTTGGTATGGCCTTACGTCCGGTCCTAGTTTGGTTCTCCTCGGGATGTTCTTGATTTTGGGGACGAAATCTCTTTAAGAAAGGTTAGGTTGTAATGACTGATTCTTTTTCCCATTTTTTTTTTGGATTTTCTTTTTCCGTTAAAGTTCCTTTTTCTGAATTCGGATTTTTGTTCCATCGAGTCATTTTGAGTACTTGGGAATAGTTCCCGAGACTTTCTTGTTTTGATTTTTTGTATCATCTTTAGGATGACGGTGTCATCTTCACATCTCCTTCAACGTCTTCCTCTTTCTTTTATTTCTTCCTTTTCGTTTCGTTTCCTTGTCCGTACCTTAGGGTTTTAGAGACCTGAGGTGATATTTTGAGTTCGGTTTCGAGTTTGGATTTGATTTCTGACTTCACATGCATCCATAACATTTAATTTCTATGAAATGTGTAGCTTTACTTTTGTAGAAAAGCATACTATTTGTTTACTTTTCCATAGGGGCGTCGATGCATAGTTTCTTCAGAAAAAATTTTGTTTTACGTGGTGTTTTTTATAATTAATTTTTTTTTTTAGATATTTGTCTTAGGGACGTTTTGGTAATTTAATTTTGAAGATATTTTAAGGTGGGACTGACGAGCCCCTTTCTATGTGTTTAGAAAATGAACTTTGTAATGCGAGAGGTCACTTTGCAAAGTCAAAATATGATTGTGGTTTAGGAAGCCTTTAAAAGTCAAATTTACATTTATAAAACCACTACTACAACTAATGAAGTATAGTGAGTAGGGATCATCTATAGAGATTATACGTATTGGAATTTAATTTTGACTCTAATGTACTAAATGATTGCAAAGGAGGGTTGGTTGATTGATTACTCTAGAAAATAATTAATTAAAATGCAATTAAAATAAACGAAGTTGAGATATGGATTTAAGAGATGAGAAGTGAGGTCTTAGGGTGTATTAGAATTGCCACCAAGCTTGTTTACCAAACCACACACTTTCAACTAATTTGGGGAAAACCTTCTTGTGAACAAAATGCGACTACGAATTCCAATATTAAGCATGGACCATCAAATTCATGTATGAATCGTCTACCTAACCGACAAATAAACTAAGTGTAGAACAACCCATCAATTCTAAGCATGACCCATCAAACTAGTCACAATTGTAGCACACATCAATCTAGAGAATCATGAAATTTGCAATACTAAGCCATGGAATATCAAATCAAGTAAAGATTGTCTACCTACCTACAAGCATGAATTAAATTGTAGAACAACCTATCAAGTATAAGAATAATTCATCAAATTAATTGACAAACACATTCAATGAATACCATGCATAGCCATCACTAGATCCTTAATTAATCACACATAGACATGCAACCAACATAGAGAAACTAGTGTAGAGATCAATTCCCAAATAATCACACATAAGACAACATCTAATCACAAAGAGAATCAATAGGAAGAATTAAACCATATGAATTATGTAAGATATAATTCTCAATTTCATCACACATAGGCATGTAAATAAACTAGAGAATTAATAGGAAGAATTAAACCATATAAATCATAAAAATATACCAAGATTCATTTTATTCAGAAGGCTAAAACACTAATCACAAGATATTATTCCCCAAAAATTATGAAAGAGATAGAGGTTTAGATTACAAACGGCTCATCCAAGCCCCAAGGAGAAGTCTAGCCAATCATGGAGGAGGTGGGTGTGATCTTGGAACCCTCAAGGGCAATCCCCAAACATGGCTCAATCTTTTTCTTCTTCTTCTTTGTTGAATTCTAGAGTGAGAGAGTGTGTAGATCTTGAGATGTGTTCTTGGAGCCTTCACTCCTCTCTTTTCTTCTAACCCTAATATCTAACTTTTCTAAAGAATAAAATTACAATGTAATAAAATTGAAGACAAAAAGATATATTACAAAATGGTTCAATTCTCCCTTTATAAAAGGTCCTTGGAGTAGTGAACTAGTCAGAAAATAAGCCCTCAAAATATCTAATCCCGCAACTATGTGGTAGGTAGAGTTCGGGTGCGCAGGAATAAGACAGCTCGCTGCCAGTGTATTTTTGAACGATCCAAAATAATCATAGATCCATCCAAAAATTCAGCATTTTTGACCTTTTTTCGGATTTTTCTGAAATCTTTTAGGAACTTTTGTTTGTCTCCAAAATGGCTGAAATAGACCAGTTTTAGCCCGTTTGAACCTTATTGACCTGAAATAGACAAAAACACAAATAAATACTAAAATGGGAAAATAAAGATAGATGAATGGACTAAAATACCCTCGCTTAGGTACTAAAATGCGTCTTATTTGAGCACTCATTACACCCCCAAACTTAGATATTGCTAGTCCCTAGCAATGAACTACAAGGAAAAGAAAGAAATAAACAACTAAGTAATTATGAACTAAAAAGCAATAAAATGATAACGCCACTTTCGTAGGGAACACGATTGCATTAGCGTATGCAATAAGCCTTTTAAACCCCTAGGTTAACCCTAGTGGACGAGTGAAGTCTCGTGAGGGTTTCCGGAAATGATACCCACAAACATTGAGCTCTTTCTTACTAAAGAGGCTCCAATATACAAATCAAGTATTGGAAGAAAATTACCTCAAGTATGTAATTTTTCAACCCTTTCCAAGCAATCTCCCAAAATCTCAACATCAAGCAAACAAGTATGGTCCTCCGCACATTAAGACAATGATCATGCAAATCAAAACAACTCTAGAATCCTTTTTAAGTGAACCGGCATCAAATATGTTGTTATCTAAGCCACCTAAAAAAATGATCATATCCTGACCCTCAAATTAGCACACAAATCTAATACCGATCATCAAAACAAAGAGTGGACCTTTTATTAAAGCTTTATTCATCTAGGTGCACTTATTCTTTTCACTCAAATTTTTTTTTTTTTATTATTTTTTTTTTTGTACTATCCTTGAGGATCAAAGATGGAAGCATGGTGCAATGTAGTGATCTATTAAGCTTTCTAGCGATCCAAAAGGTCGAGCGTTAGGTCAATGACTCTTAAACCGGACGGCTTTAGGGCATTAGGTGTTTAAACACCCTTAAGGACTTGCAAGCTCAAATCGACTAGGCTATAAATAAAAATAACCTCCATCCAATCATTTCCCACTTCTCACCTTATGGGAGAAGTTCTCACTTTTTTTTATTTGCTTTTGCAACTTTTTTTTTTTTAACCCAGAGTTTGGGCCCTCCACCTTTCAGTGCGAGAAATTCAGTGTTTGATGAGGCTAGAATCCCGGTTACTCAATGAAAAGGGTTTGTTATCCACCTTTGTCAAGATGAAAGCTTTCAATGCACTACTAGCTCAATTAGGATATAACCAAATCAATAGTCAACAAAGCATGTACTCTACAAATGAATGCTAGTGTGCGCCTGTGCTAGTGTTGAATCCTAGAGTGAATCTCAGAACAATCACAAAATCAGGATGATGTGGACCACAAATGCAAGAAAGATATCAATCTTTCGAAAAATTTACTCCTAAATGGCATCCACAAAGCATACAAGGAGTATTAGGCTCTCAAGTCAAGTAATTTTTAAATTCTAAGTATCATGGTCCTCAAAAGATCAAAATCATAGCTAACATCAATCTCAAATCTCAATCATGCATTTAAAGCTTAACTTAAATAGAATACAATAAAGTAACCTTACCCCCAAACTTAAACCGCACATTGTCCTCAATGTCTAATGAGAACAATGAAAAAGATGGAAAGAATATACCGTGGTGGAAAAGACATGAAGCTCGGTAGTGATCCATTGGGAAATAGTGCACCCCCAAACTTGGAATTAACAACTTACTTGAATAACCACATTAGAAAACTCACATCAAATATCAAATGGGATAAGATAAGTAAATCAAGCATTCTAAGGCAATATATCATAAGATGAAAGGGAGATATGAGATCAAGCCCAATAGAAAATATGAAAGTAGCATGACTACACATAAGGACACAATGGTAATTTTTTTTTTAATATTTTTCATTTAATGAAAGCAAGTATATACAAAATGTAAGAAAATCAAAGAATAAAATGCATGAACAAAATACAAAAGAAAAATAAATAAGGTAAAATGCAATAAAAGAATATATACAATGTAAGAAAAACAAGAAGTAAGAAAGGATGGAAGAACAAAATAATGAAAAATGAAAATAATAACTTTTTTTTTTAATTTTTTTATGAACAGTACTCGATCGATCGAAATTTACTTCAATCGATTGAGTTGGGCCATAATCAATCGAAAATATGAACATTATTGCCCTGGGATTAAAAATTTCTGACCCAATTCTGATCTATTGAAATTATTTTTGATCGATTGAGACCATTTTTGATAGATTAGAATAAGCGTTGATCGATTGAAAAAATCTTCGATCGATCGAACTGCTTGGGCACAAATTGCTAAATTTTGAAAAAAATTCAAAGGCAGAAATTTTTCTAAGGCCCCAAAATGCATCAATATAGACTAAAAACCTGATTTTTGACAATAAAGTGCAATGGAACATATCTGTAATGATCCGGTCTTTTTCCTTCCATTCTTTTTCTCAGATTTTGGCGGATATTTTTTTGTCGTTGATCTTTTTCCTTCTTGGGTTCAGTTCCTCGTCGCTTAGTGTCATCTCGAGTGCTCTGGAGTGAGTTATAAGACTCTTTTCTTTGGATTGACAACTTCCTTTGAGAACCAAGTCAATTCCATATTTTTTCATTTTTCAACACTATTCATTTTTCGTCTTTTTCCCTATTTCGTCTTTTTCCCTATTTTGTCTTTTCCTCGTTTGTCACTTTGTTGGCATAACCTCACTTCTTGTGTTCGGAGTTGGTTTTTGACTTCACATGTCTTCATTCTAAGTGGTTTCCACGAAATACGTATCTTTACTTTTGTAAGAAAGTACTCTGGTTGCTCCCGGTGTCCATAGGGGCATGGATGCATAGTTTTTCAAAATCTTTTTCTTTTCTTGGGGTGTTTTTTGTAAATATCTTTTGAAGATATTTTATTTCAGGGGTTTTTAAGAAAATATTTTTAGAAGATATTTTCATTTTGGGCCAGTTGTGCAGTTTTCACTTTTTAGAGGGGCCATTGTGTAATTAATGAAAGTTATTGCTAAATACTTGTTTTGAGCCTGGATCCTCATACGGGATTCATTTTCACTTTTTGTTGAGTCGTGTACTCATGGAATTTCCTTCTGGTTGTTTTTCTCCAGTTTCAGTGTTTCCGGCACCGGTTGCCACCGAACTTGATTGGGGCATAACTTTCTGTTCGGGACTCGGTTTCTGACATTGTTTCTTCCATTGCTCATATTTTCTCATTTTGCTTCTTTTTCATTCATGATGTTTTACCATTTGAGCGCGTCTGCTCAAATTCCACTTTGACACTTTTAGGGTTTTTCTATAAATAGGAGGTCTTAAGAAGAAAAATCTGATTTTTCTCTCTCTCTCCTATCTCTTGGTCGGCAGCCATGGAAGCCAAGGGGCTGCCACCCTTCTCCTTCATTTTTTGGCCACTTCCCTTTAGTAAAAAGGTGTAGTGCCTTAGCGTTTTATGCTCTCCTCGCCGTGCTCTACCTTTCCTCCTTATTATAATCCATTATTGGCCATTTCTTGAGTTCGGGTTTGAAATCAAGTAGTGATTTTGATAGGGCTTCCTTGGGGGTTATGTTCATTGTGTTGTCCCTGACAAAACCTAGAAGTTTCGTCAGATTCGGAGCTGTTTCGTTTTGGTGGGGATTTGAGATTTCATCTCAAATGGAGGTAGGGGGTGTTATAATTTCATATTTTTGTTGTCTTGCATGTTTTTGCTACTTATACAACTTGTATGCATACTTTTGTTAAGAATCTAGAATTTAATTTAATTATTTTCTATACTTAAGATTTAATTCTCATGATGGTATTCAACTTAGAATTAAATTGTGGCATGCTAGTAAATTAAGTTTTGATATGTCAGTTAACATATTAAATTGGGATTATTTGAATAAAAATTGCACTTTTTATTTAATATTTATCTTTTGTGAAAGATTAAATTCCATGGCCGTACCTTGCATGAAATGAACTTGTGATATGCTTTTAAATTAAGTCTTGACATATTCTTTAATATATTTGAATTTGAGAGCATTTGGATGAATATGAAAATCTATTTAGTGGTTCCATTGGCTTAATTAAGTTTTTACTTGATATTATGATGTCTAAGACTTGTTTACTAGCATATATAAATTTGGGGCCATTTAGAGTTGTTTTAGAAATTAGAGATTTAATTATCGTGATTTAATTAAATTCTACCTCATTGTCCATGGATTTTAATTGCGTTTTAGAAGTTGTTTCTATTTTCAAATCATGGACTTAGACTTGTTGCGTATTTATTTGGTTATGTTTTAAGCATTGAGTACATTGTTGTTAAAATTATATTCATGAGAACATGTTTTCTTTATGGAATATATTATTGCCTTGTGTAATGATTTGCACACTTTGTAATTGATATTATATATGTCATTTTAGAATTGAAACTCTAAGGCATGGATTGTGTGGTTTCAACCTGCTTGCGCATGGAAGGTGTTTTCATGTATTATATAAATTATGTATAAGTTGTGAACTTATTTGGTTTATTTTGGAGTCTTGGGACATTGTTGTTACAAGTGACATGGCTAGAGTTTGGCTCTACTGCGGGAGGTATGAGTTCTCCCCAATTGAGATAGTGCGCACTAGGGTGGTCTTCCCAGCAGGTTAATGCCTGGAATAACCATTTTGTTCTTGGTTTAGTCCAAGACGTGACGTCCAAGTCTTCCACTATTTGATTTCGCATTCAATTCCAAGTTGACAATCATGTTTAATTATGACTTGTGATTTTAGTTATTGGTGAATTTCGATGTTGTTAAGTACATCTATGCATTATAATTTTGAATGAATCATAGTATACTTTTGAGACGACCTTGGATTTTTTAACCCAGTGTGTCCTGTGATGACCCAAAGCGGATCCAAAATGCGAAAGCAAAATGAAAACAAGTCCATAGAGATGTATGTTATCCCTAGGACACAAGAATGGCCATTCAAGGATATTTGAGACTCAGCGGAAGCAAAACGAAGACAAGGGTATCAAAACCCTACCAAAAAAAGGGCCAAGAGTAAAATGGTCATTTTATCCTAAGAGGAAGGAATTTGACTTCCAACAAGTTAAATGAGATCAAAAACATCCAAAAGCATCCTTTGGTAACTTCACATGAAGTACCAAGGCCAAAGGAAGTGAAATCCCAAATGAACCCTATCTCGATTCGAACCAAAACTGGCACCCTCTCATTAAAACAAGGATATCTCAAGCTATGAGAAGAATATGAAATTGAAATTTGTACCATTAGAAAGACAACAAAAAATAAATGAAGTTAGACTCAAGAATCACCTGATTCAGAGTCCGGACGGAAAAGATATCAAGTCCCGAAGTCGAAGGAAGGAAAACCTTATCCTGGTTAGAACCAAATTCTGACACTACCTTACTAAAATATGAATAAATTGAGTTACAAATGGAATCTAAAGCTTTAATTGGTAACATTAGAAAGCTTATTTCGATGCGGTCAGTTTAAACTCAAGAACGGACCAATTCGGAGTTAAAACGAGTGAGATATGGCCCGTTAAAGAAAGGTGTCTGGAGCAGGAACAGTACTCATGGGTGCCCGCCCAAAAGCTGTGGGGGCCCGCCAATTGTGGTAAAAACCCATGGGCACCAGCCCAAAAGCTACGGGGGCCCGCCAAATGCGGCAGTGGCGTGGGCTGGAACCTCCAAAAATGCAGAAACAGTGTTTTTAGCAGCAAATTGAACTTGGAGCGCGGTTTATGAGGTCAAGATAACATTTTTCGGAAAAACACGAGGAAGAAACTCCTCCTAAAATCACATTTTCTTTGTGATGGAGTTGAGAATGGAATTTATTTTCTAAAGGAAATCCCCAAAATGCCCTTAAGGTCAGTTTTTCAACAAATTGGTGAAATGAGTCCATAGGAGGCTCAAAACACAAACGAAAGGGTTTTTCAAGAAAATGATCATGCACGCAAACGTAAATAGTGATTTTGAGCATGCGAGAATGGTCCGCGGCTCCCGAAAATGGCCGAGTCAAAATCCAACCCTCCAACGGCCAAAAAGGCGAAAATAAACTTAAAATGGAAATTTTGAAATCCAAAATTATAAAATGGTTTCAAATGACCATTTAGCCCTTGGCCATACTTCATACATGACTAATGAGATCCTACGGAAGAATCAAAATGGGATTCCCACACCCGATGCAAACATAGGGAGACAATAACTTAAACATTTTTCCATAATTTCATAATATTTTATGAAGTTATAAATTACATAAGATACCAAATATATGTCATTGGCCTCTGGCCTCATCTCATACATGTCAAATACATTGAAAAGAGTGTACTCATATACGCACTACATAAATGGAATCAAATATACACATTTTGACAACTGAGGCTACAAGTGGCATTTCAAGCCAACCTTTACAAAAATTAAAGCCTTCAAGTCAACTATCATCCAAGCAATGATGAACATTACGCACCAAGTCTTCGTACCTGAAACAGCCCCCCAGTAACTTCGGGGTGAGTAAACAAGTTTACTTGTAGAGAATGAGCATACATAGACTCGATTTCTTTAGAGATTTTTAGACTAACACGAAACATTTCAAAAGGATCATGCCACCTAACGTCTATGTCGAATGTGAGACTTAGGGAGCATCCTAAGTTACCTTAGCTCATTTCTAGCATAATTCACACCCTTCATGTAATTCCAAAAAATATAAGGACATGCTATACAAAGCAACAAGATATAGATTCTCAAGGTTATCAACTTGAAATCTAAAATATAGATTCTCAATGTATTTGGCATATATAATGTCAAATACAAGGTGTACAATTCATTACACAAGGCAATAATATATTCCATGAAGAAAACATGTTCTCATGAATATAAATATAACAACAATGTTATCCAATGCTCAAAACACAACCAAGTGAATATATAACAAGTCCAAATCCATGATTTATACATAAAATCAACTTCTACAACATAATTAAATTCATGGAATAATTAGATAGAATTTAATTAAATAAAATAATTAAATTCTCTAGATTTAAAATCAATTCCAATTAGCCTCAAATTAATATATGTTAAACAACATATCATGGTCATTACATATATCAAATCAAAAGTGCAAAGTGAGCAAGGTATTACCATGTAGAATTTAATTAATTTAAACTAATTAAATCTCTAGATTTCAAAAGTTATTCAAATGACCCCAAATTAATATATAGCAAACACTAAGTCATAGTCATACCATATATCAAGTCTAAAATGGAATACAAGCAAAACACAATTAACTAGAATTTAAATTAAATTAAATTCATTAAATCTCTAGATTTGAAAACTTATTTAAATCTTCCCAATTTAATATATAACAAAGATCAACTCATGGCCATGCCATTTACCAAGTCTAAAATGAGTTATATGCAAGCTACGATAAATCTCTAATTTCTCAATGTAACAAAAGTCATGCATACAACTTATATTTCATACAAGAGCAAGTAAAACAACTTGGAAAATAAATTATAACACCCCTTACCTCACTAGAGAAGTGTCTCTCTAGAATCCAAGGCAAATCAACACAAGATGGCAAACCCTTCAAGGGTTATGAAGAGAAGGATGAGGGGAATAAAAAGTATTCCTAAGGTTAAGCTTGGAAATCAATGGAAGGCTCCCAAAAATCAAGGTCAAAGCTTAAGGCTTTAAGCTCCATCCATGGAGGCTAGGGTTAGTGGTGAGGAAGCTAATGACATAATATGAAAAAGTGTGAGTGAAGGAATTAGAAATCCTTCACTCACTAGGTGATTCTACACCATGGTCAACACACACATCTATGGTCAATTGCACAAAAACCCTTTTTTAAAACCATAATCCCAAAGTGGCCCAAAAAGTAATTGCAAGACTTAATTTGGAGCATACACTTGTCACTCATCCAAGCATCCATTGTAGGCTTAATCCTAAGCCTACACTTGTCAACCATCTAAGCCAACAAGTGCACCTATCATAGGTCAACAAGTGGTTAAATCTCCACCCTCCACATGTCCTCATCCACGGCCTCAAAGTGTTTCCACACAAATGTCAACAAGTGGACCAATGTGAGTGTGACAATTGTCACACTTTTCAGAAATTGCAAAAAGGTCCTTTTTATAAATATCTTCCAAATTAAATTGCAAAATGGTCCCTAAGACGAAAAATAATTACTTTACAGTAATTGCACAAAAACCCCAAAAGGTTAGAATATTACTAAAAGGTTATGTGTCTATACCCTTTACAAGAAAAGTAAACACTTAGCATGCTTTTCTACAAAAGTGAAAATACACATAGCATGAAATTTAAATATCGTGGATGCATGCAGAACCGGAATCAAATCCGAATACGAAAAAGACGAAAAGTGAATAGTGTCACAAAAGTGAAAATGTGAAAATGACTCGATCTTCAAAAGAAGTCATCAATCCAAGGAAAAGAGTCTCAGAAACCATCCCCGAGCACTCAAGATGACATTTAGTGGCAAGAAACCGAACTCATAAAGGAAAAGATCCACGGAAAAAAAATATCCGTGAAAATTTGAGAGAAAGGAAAGGAAGGAAAATGACCGGGTCATTACAACTTTCAATGTTGTTAAGTACATTTATGTCTTATGATTTTTAATGAATCATTGCAAATTTTGATGTTGTTAAGTACATATATGCTATAATGTTCAAATATAGTCTAGGAATGATCCTATGGATTCATTGGAACATAAACGTTAGGTGGCATGACCCACTTTTGTTATTTTCGTATTTTAGATTTTAAGTTGATAACTTTAAGAATCTACATCTTGTTGCTTTGTATAGCATGCCATTATGTTGTTTGGGATTGTATGCATGATGTGAATTGTGCTAGAAATGTTCTAAGGTAGCTTAGGATGCTCCCTGAGTCTGACCTTTGACATAAACGTTAGGTGGCATAACCCTTTTGAATTGTTTCATGTGGTTATAAAAATCTATAAAGAAATCGAGTCGATGCATGCTCATTCTCTACGAGTAAACTTGTTTACTCACCTCAAAGTTACTGGGATTTGTTCAGGTACATAATTCAAGATTGGAGATTTGCATTTGCTTTGGGTGAATTGCAGAATGGAAGTTTCTTTAGAAGTATCCTTGTTCACATGCAAGTGTTAGCATGTTTAAGTTTTGCCTATGAAATGTAATTTTTCTAACTTGGAGGTTTGACATGTCAAATGTTGTAAATGAATTGTAATAAGGCCATAGACCATTTCAGCATGTTTAAAATGTTATTTTACACTTGTGCGTATGTTCACATCATCACACACTTGCATACAGTTCAATTTAATCATGCAATAGGGGATCCAATTGAGCCTTAGGGACTTCTTTTCATTTTTGGTGCATAACAGGTTCATTTTTGCATTTTCAACCTATTTCGGTCAACCAGTAGCTTGTTTCGGTCGACCAATGGCTTTTGAATTTCAATTAAACAGTAAAAGTCCAATTCCAGTAGCCTTTTTCAGTTTCAAGCCACAAACCGGTTGACCGAAATGAAGGCTCTTTTCCTTCTTTTTCCTGACTCATTTCGGCAGACCGAAGCTCCATTTTGGTTGACCGAAATAGAGCTACCTTGTAGGTTTTGTTTGGTTGATTGTTTATTCAGGCCTTTATCGCTTCATTCCTTCCTACTAGATTTTGTTAATCTTGTGTAAGCCATTTAGTGGTGTTCTTGGTTTGGTTTGAACTAGATTTTGTCTCTTTGGTTGTCATTGGTGCCATAGGGTACCATTTGACCCTTTTCATGTTAGTTTTCGCTTCTAGTTATTTCCTTGAGCTCCGTGACTTCATGAAAGGTCACATTTGTGTCTTGGGGATGGTTTGCATCTCTATAGACTTTGGGATTTATCTTTTGCTTCAGTATTTCGGATTCGTTATCGGGTCAACTTTCAGTTCATCACAGTACACACTGGTTTAAAAAATACAGGGTTGTTACAAGTGGTATCAGAACTCCTAGGTTTGAAAACCTTAGACGATGGGTTTGGGTGCATATCATGCTTATGTTGCCATGCTCTATGTGTTTATGTGCTTCATGATAACATGTTTTGGTTTGATAACATGTTTATATGCTTATGTGTTATATGTAGCATGTTGTTTGTTTAGCATCACTTTATTCTAATGTAAAGAGCATGACATATGATCTATGTTAGATTTAATTTGTATATGCATAGTTGTATTGCATATTTGGCAGGACTTGGGATTAGTCATTGGATGTTTGAGTTGAGATTGAGTCGTTTGGTGAGTTTTCACTGAGTACGATGGCTGGTGTGTTTGGTTTTGTTTAGGCCCTCTTCCTTGAGGTTGTTGGTGATTGTCCACATGGTTTTATGGTAGTGTAGGTTGTTGTCGACCTAGCATTGGTTTTGAGGTAGGTGGTGAGACACCTTTTGTTTAGGCTCTCATGCGGTGAGTCATTTGGCGTTGCCGTAGTGCTGGATTTGTTGGTTTTGGGCCATGTTGGGGTTATGGACCTTGTTGGATCCTTGGTTGTTTGGAATGATTCCTCTTGGATTGCAATTTTCATGGATGGGTACGTTGTGGGCCTGGTGCATGGCACTGTCATGCTACCGTACTAGCTAGCTACAACTACAGTTCAGATGGAATCAATGTTGGTTTTGTTTTGATTGGCATTGTCCTTATGATCGATGATGGTGATGGCTGTTTTGGGGATTAGTCATAGTAATTGATTTGGTTGTTGTTGATATAGTTGTAATTGCCATTTCTTTGAGTTCTCCTTGCGTGATGACGCTTTTGGGATCAAGTCGATTGATCGATGTTTTAGGTTAATGAGAGCATTGCATTGTTAGTGTCACTTGTAGTGTCATCTCTAGATTCAGAGATGGATTGTTAGAGTCTTACCATTGTGGTAAAGGCTCACATTTGCCTTGAGACGGGTTGTTATCGCACTGGCTTTTGGAGACAGTTATGGCTAGGACTAGTCTTTCTTTTCACCTAGACACTCTAGGACACGATGTCCATAGGGTTCATTATTGCATCATTTTTATCTTCTGCAGTTTCGTTTACTACCATGTTAGTAGTATGCTTTATGATATTGCTATGTATGAGTAGGTGGATGTGTGTCCACATTTGCTTTCTTGTTGTATGGCATTAGCATGCCTTCTTTATATGCTTAGAAATGCCATGTTGTTACTGTATTTTAGTGACATGATTTTGAGCTTACGTGGAGACGTGCTGCATGTACCCTTGATTTTATCTATATGAGTAGATTTACTTTCTTGGTAGTTACATTTCCTTGTTATTTGCATGACTTCTATGTTCAGTTTTCCCATTTATTTCCTTCAGTTGCACGTAGTGTGCATGAGGGTTTCGTAAGGGTTTCATTGTGAGATTCCTTATAGAGGAGTTGTCACATTTGTTTTATCTTGGGCTGTTCACTTCCCTAAGGAAAGGATGCTCCATTTTCATGTTTGTCATATTGACACTTATGGGAGAATAAGATTTCTTCTCTTTTCTTGGTTTAAGTAAAGGACTTCACAAGGAATGAGTCTCTTCTCTTCATTGCATTGTGCACAACTTTGGGGTTGGCTGGTCCTTAAGGACCACTATCGTTATCTTGAGTCCTTAGTGAGGATTTGATGGATTTTGGTCGACTTACTTCCACGTAAGTGGTGAAGTCTTTGACCTTGTTATTTTTCATTTCAGAGATGAAGTCGTGGTGTTGTCTTTCTTAGGATCAGTGGTTCCTTTCCTTCGTATCTTCCTTTGGGGAGTTTTGCCGTGGTTGTTGACGGAGTTGTGGTGCTCAAAGTGAGTTGATCGGTGTGAGATCATTTTTATGGAGACTTATGTCCATATCATTAAGGAATTGTTTGATTCGTGAGGTGAGCTCGATGCTCTTTTGAGGATGTCTTTTGGAGACTTGCTTTGGTTTTGGAAATCTAGATGTGGTTGACTCTTAGGAGACGTTTTGGAGGATTGCTGTTGGATATGGCTTGTTTGTGGAGTTTTCTCATCCCAGCTTTGGCTAAGCGTAGTTTTGAGGAATCGTAGTTCCGATGATTGGTTGTGGATCAAAATTGAGGAATTTTGATTTAACTTGGTATTGCCGAGTACGGTTTTGAGAGACTCGTTTTGTGATCTTGATTATTGCCAAAATTTTGATGTGTGTACCAGTTGATGGACTTGTATTTTAATGATTTAGTTATCCATGATAGAGATGTGGATCCGATGTCTGATTACAATGTAGTCTTGTACTTGATCTGTTTCAGGGAGAAACGAAGGACTTTCGATGAAATGTCTTGTTATGAGGTTCGTTTTGATTTTTGTAGGTGTTGATTTGCTTATCGGGCTTTGAATTCTTAATTAATGTGGTTAATAGGAGTATTTTGAGATATTGGAGTTGTTGGTTTTGTTGTATTGAGGATTTGAGGCCTTAAGCATAATGGTGCCTATGACATTGTTGTTAGAGTTTGGGATTGGCCAGGATGGTCTAGAACGTCTTTGTACCATATTCCAACTCTCACAGAAGTCTTGTTTCCACATTGCTTTTGGCTATGATCGTTTGTGACATTGATGTCATTTGTATCGAGAGCTTCATGGGTAGACTTGGGTGGGGGGCAGGTTATGAATTAGTGCCTATTACTGTCATGCTATCGTATAAAGTTGTGTGCTGTGGGCGAGTGCTAGTTGCCGTCGATGCTACCTTACTAACGAGTAAGTGTGGGCAGGCACTAGATACTGTAATTGCTACCACACATTTGAGTACATCGTGGGTGGTTCCTGGTCGCTATTCGTACTGACATGTCGTCTTTGTTCGGTACCTTGATTTGATACGGGTTATCTTGGAGATCTTTTGGTGACTGTTTTTGGATCGGTATGATGGTTCATCTGAAGGGATGCTTATGGTTATTGTTTTTCGTTCTTTTGTCTGACTTTGGGTTCTGTGTGTGAGTTCTGACTTGTCGTGTGGCCATATGGTCACTTTTCCTCTGAGAGGTTGTCTTGTCATGAGCACATAGGTGCAAATGACACTGGTTTGTGGATTTCCTTTCAGTTTTGAGGTCGCTGGTGTAGCGTGTTGTGTGGGATACTGGATGATGTACTCTGTAGTTATCCCAGTTTCGCCTTTTGTTTTATTGGGGCAAGATTTCGGGGACGAAATCCCTTTAAGGTGGGAAGGTTGTAATGATCCGGTCTTTTTCTTTCCTTTATTTTTCTCAGATTTTCACAGATATTTTTTTATCGTTGATCTTTTTCCTTCTTGGGTTCAGTTCCTCGTGGCTTAGTGTTGTCTCGAGTCCTCTGGAGTGAGTTCTGAGACTCTTTTCTTTGGATTGACAACTTCCTTTGAGGGTCGAGTCAATTCCACATTTTTTTGTTTTTCGACACTATTCCCTATTCGTTATTTTTCCTATTTCGTCATTTTCCCTATTTTGTCTTTTCCCCGTTTGTCACTTTGTTGGCATAACCTCACTTCTTGTGTTCGGAGTTGGTTTTTGATTTCACATGTCTTCATTCTAAGTGGTTTCCACGAAATACGTATCATTACTTTTGTAAGAAAGTACTCTGGTTGCTCCCGGTGTCCATAGGGGCATGGATGCATAGTTTTTCAGAATCTTTTTCTTTTATTGGGGTGTTTTTTGCAAATATCTTTTGAAGATATTTTATTTCAGGGGTTTTTAAGAAATATTTTTGGAAGATAATTTCATTTTGGGCCAGTTGTGCAGTTTTCACTTTTTGGAGGGGCCATTATGCAATTAAAGAAAGTTATTGCTAAATACCTTGTTTTGAGCCTGGATCCTCATACGGGATTCATTTTCACTTTTCGTCGAGTCGTGTACTCATGAAATTTCCTTCTGGTTGTTTTTCTCCAGTTTTCGGCACTGGTTGCCATCAAACTTGTTTGGGGCATAACTTTCTGCTCGGGACTCGGTTTTTGACGTTGTTTCTTCCGTTGCTCATATTTTCTCATTCTACATCTTTTTTATTCATGGTGTTTTTCTGTTTGAGCATGTTTACTCAAATTTCACTTTTTCATACCTAGAGGTCCCGTTCGGGACACTTTTAGGGTTTTTCTATAAATAGGAGGTCTTAAGAAGAAAAATCTACTCAAATTCCACTTTTCGGACCTAGAGGTCCCGTTCGGGAAACTTTTAGGGTTTTTCTATAAATAGGAGGTCTTAAGAAGAAAAATCAGATTTTTCTCTCTCTCTCCTCTCCCTTGGCTGGTAGCCATGGCAACCAAGGGGCTGCCACCCTTCTCCTTCATTTTTCGGCCACTTCCCTTTAGTAAAAAGGTGTAGTGTGATAAGCACTGAAAAGTGCGTATTTAAACCCCTTAAGCTTAGGTATTCTAGAACTTTTATCTATCTTATTTTACCGTTTTGTATTGATTTCATATTATTTCCATTTTCAGGTACTTATCCCCAAAATAAGCTAACTCAGCCAAATAAGAGCATAATTGAAGCAATTCTTGGATGAATCAAAGAAAGGAGCAAAGTAGAGCAAAAGGAAGCAAAGGGTGGAATTTCAGCAACTTCGATCGATCTCAAGAAAAGTTTGATCGATCCAACTTTCATCAATCTTAGCACTTCAAGATGGATCTAAGCTATGTTTGTTTCGATTCAAAAATCTCAAAGTTTGACCGATCCAATCTCATTCTATGATCAATCGAACCATCTTGCCCTTATCCAAATGATTAATCTTATTCAGTTGTACCACCCTACCAACCACTTTTGTTTTTTTTCCAAAAATATCTTCAAAATATCTCAGATTTGTTTTTATCCAAAAAGGCACCGCCATTGAGGATCGATCTAACTTAAATTCGATAGATCTCAGCCATGTTCGATCGATCGTACCTCAAGTTCGATCGATCGAACCTCCCAAATCCCAAGAAAAATCTAAATTCTAGCTCATTAAAAGTTGTCTCATATCCAATCATTAGAGGATTATTGGTGTACGAGTGTAATACCCTTAGTTTTCAAAAGGGATAAAATGGAAATTTAAATTTGATTTTATATGCATTTTAATTAATTAATTGATTATTGGTTTTCTGTGCATTTAATTATTTATTGACTTGAAATTTTGTATGTGTTTTGAGTGATTTATTTTATATTTATTTATTTGTTTTCCTGTATTTGTTTTAAGTATAATTAATTAGTTGGTTATTTAATACAAATATAGTTATTATGAACATGATTGTTTTGGGCACTTGTTTAATACCAGTTTTGGGTGATATTTAACTTAGGGTTTAATTTGTATATATATATAAGTGATAGCCGACTTCATGAGTCGTGGAATTAGGATTTGAGTTTTGATAGAGCCTATATATATTGAACAATATATGTCTACAAGGGTTTTGAGAAAACCCTATTCACGTTATATCTGGAGAGGGGAAAACAAAGGTTCTGGAATTTGTTTTGAGAATAAATAAAGAGGGGGTTTTGAGAGATGAAGTAAGGGAATTTCTCATGGTTTGAGCCAAGAAGTAACAGAGGTAAAAGGCAGTGACCAGAGGAGGAAGGGAAGGTCTTGGGTTTGCCAGAATTTACAAACGGAGGTTGAAAGTTTTCAAACCGAAACCTAAAGGCAAGTTTCAGACTATTTCTTTCCTGTAAACTTGTGTTCTGTGCATTCTTTATAGTCTCCAGGGTCAATGCAACTTTAAAACTAATGGTTGATGCATGTGTAACAGTCTATAACTTGTTGTGTTTAAAGAACTGGAATCGGTTTCCTGCATACTGTATTTGTTTATGAATTGAGACTTTTGTATGTTAATTCATTGTGGAAGGTGAAGAGTTTCTAGGACTTTAGGAACTTAGACGGAACCCTAGGAATGTAATTAAACTATAAAATGAATATTTATGCATAATGAATCAAACTGAAATATGTTCTACGTTTTTTGTATAACTGTATTTGCTTTCTTGTATAGACTGCTGCGATTTGGATTTAAACCTCTGTAAATAAATTTGTAATGGAATTCAAAGAATTTCTAGGACTATTTAGACCTTGTTTGAACTCTGTAAACGCTAGACAAAACTGGGAACAGAAGGTTGAAGTTCGCCGTGGAAGAAGAAGACGAACAGAGAAGTCTGGAGAGGTCCCTCAAGGGGAGAGCCGGCTCCCTAAAGGTTGAAGTCGGCTCCCATGAAGAGAGAGCAGGCTCTCCATATGGGAGAGCCGGCTCTAGGAGTCCTAAAGACGGCTCCCATGTGGGGGGAGCCGTCTCCTTGGAACAGAACCCCTTCGGGGGTATTTTCGGTAATTTTCTGATACTTCGGGAGCTGAAGTGTAATTCTGAAGTTTCATAGGGTTTTTAAATAATGTGTAAAGCATGTTTAAGACTTAGGAAATACTAGTTTAGGCCAGAGGAATGGACAGCATCAATTTTAAAATATAAATGTGCAATGTTGTCAAGGAAGGAGGAAGGTTTAAATTTCAAGTTTGCTTTAGGAATTAAAATGAACTGATATTCGATTATTTGTGGGATGTCATACGAATATATATAAAGTTTAATGGAGGCCAGGAAGGTCGGTTTATTGGGTTAACGGACTTCATGACATGTCGTTATAGCTTGCATGTAGTCACGAAACTTGGAAGTTAATTTTATTAGTCGTGTAACAAGGAAAACAGATTGATAGGAATGTATTTTGGGAGTGGAGTGTAGGTGCTCTGTATAGACTTCTGAGCATCAAGATATCTTGCTTTGGGTTTATATTTAAGAACTTAATAAACATCATTAAATTTGTGTAATAACTTGCATGGTGTTAAGGATTGTGGAATGTTTAAGTCGCTAGTCTGGTTAGGTTAACTTTAATGGACTAGTATGAAAGGATTGGTTTTGGTTTTTTTTTTAGTATGATGTGCTCGGTTATAACCCTGATAAAATTATATCATGCTATGGATGTTATTTGATGAGCGGTTTTAATTTCTGTTTATCAACTGTATGGATATGAATAATATAAATTATTTATCATTACTTTAACAATTTATTTGGAGGATTTATGATTCTAATCATATATTGGATGCATAATAAGAACTTATTAATAACTGATTTCTATTATGTTGGTTTCTGGATATATTTGATGTTCTAATGAATGTGCATCACTTGTGGAACATTTGCATTATATGTACCGGTATGGGACGGTGACATATCAGGGATGGATTAGATCAAAAAGCTAAGTCTTACCCGTTCATACATAAGGAACAGGTTAACTAAAATAGTTAAATCCTACAAAGATGTATGTCTTGTCAACTAAAACAGTTGAATGACATAATGGATGTTTGCTCTTTATTTTTCTGCAATAGGAAAGATAGGGATTTAATTGAAACATTTAAATCCTAAGTAAATGTCGTGTCTTGGCAATGAACAGTTGAGCGGCACTACGTTGTTTTTGGATGGACTTTATATATATAGATTTATGATGCCACGATATGAGCTTGAGTCTCAGGATCGATGGTTAGGGAGCGTATATGCATTGGGATGCATAACTGGCTATGATGGTTTGATGCGTGCCCTGCTAGGTTTGCTAGTCAGGTTGAGACAGGCCTGTAGTCCAGGGAAAGTCTTGTAGTGTGGATATATTTATATTTACGGACTATTTAGATATTGCCGAGCTATCTTGGATGTATCTGCGTATCGGGCTTATGTACGGATTGTAGTAGGATGGAACTTGCATGTGTGCCTGACCCACCTTTATTTTTCAGGTGTTCGTGAGTACCAGACTTTGGGCTTGTTCGTGGTGATGCAGATACGGTCACTCACTCTTCTGACTACATTGGATTTCTTTTCTTATTTTAGTTTTGGATATTTATTCTTTAAATTTATTTATCAGTTGGAATTATTAGGGGTCCACTGGATGGATTCCTGAGTTGTACTAATTTGAGGGATTTAAAAAATATTAATTTATTATTTAGAGTTTGAGGATTTTTATTTTAGGTTTCTTTCAGCGCATTATTATTTTTATTCTTAATTCTGTTTTTATTCTTGCTTGTTTATCTATTGATTGTTTGGCATCCCTCGGATCTATGCTCGGACTTGATCACCCGTGGCTCTAGAATCGAGGGGTATCACAGTTGGTATCAGAGCACTCCAGGTTCTAGTGTCGCAGTGTCTTTCGTTAGAAGTCTTCCGCGTTGCATCTCTTAAAAACTTAGAGCCATATTAGGATTCGTTGTACTCTTTTACGATTCGTTAGGAGAAGCTGATGTCAATTATATTTCATCCTTATGGAATGGTTGACACTAGAAGGAGGATGGGGTCCGCGGTGATAGCGAATCAGACCCGAAGGAGTAGAGGAGTACGTTTTCGAGTTCTCTATCAGAAGCAGAACTTGGGATTGAAGGTTTAGTTTCGGTTAGTGCCACTTTTAGAAGTATAAGCCAAGGAGGGATATAGGAGTGCATTTTAGGTCACCGCATAACTGGACCAACACAATTGCAGTTGTTCTCGTTAAGTAGACAACCAAGGAATAGGAGTCCAAAGAGGATTCTAGTGGAGGAGATTTCAACATATCCAAGAAAGAGGGACTTGAATGTTGATTTTAAATTAAGGATCACGCGAGAGTGATCTTATTCGCTAACAATATAGTGAACGATACTCGTAGAGTTGAGGTGGATAGTTAACCTTGTGTATGACCTTTAAACGAGGTCGATAAAGAGAACTCTTTAGGGGTTCAAGAATTAGATGGAGTTCTTCTCAGAATGAAGCAATGACTTTATATCACGTTCCGGGGAGTATGGGGAATTAGGTTGGGATGTTCTAAGTTACTTTACAAAGCTACATTAGACAGTTTGCATTTCGTGGATAAGGAGGGTGAAGGTTAAGCCTCGGAATTTGCTGAGGCAAATGGATTTTGTTGTGAGCTAGGATTTGAGCTATGTTTCGAGGTTGGAGGATTACCTCTGAAACTGGAAAAGGAGATTATGAATCAATCAGGTAAGGTTGATTTCTAAAGAAGATTTTCTTTACCAGGAGGAACGTTGTTTTACGTAGATTTTTATTGTGTTTTATTGTGTGTGCTTTAGGTGTTTCATTTTTTGTTAATTAGTCAGGATTGCGAATATGGTTTAGTTGGGGGCACTAGTGAGTGATCAATTAACTACCGTTTGGAGGAATAGCGTTAATTACGCTAGGATTTTGGGCATGGGGTCCAAGGATTTGGTAGTATGCCTACCCTTAGCCAATTTAGTGAACTTAGATATGCGTAGTTATAATACATTTTTAGGATGGGATAGGTAAACCAACAGTTCGAGTCAAATGATATAGATTCATTTGATAAACTATAACGCCATGATGTTTTACCGGAGGAACTGACTTGGCTAAATATCTTCTTGGAGATTTTAGAAGAGGTAGTCCCAAGTCAGCAGGAGGATTTTAGTACTGATTTAAGTACTTGTTGGAATGACACTGACTGAGGATAGTAGACGGATTTACTAGTCATCAGTCAATTCTTAATCAAGAATTTAATTTTCATCAGGGAGTGTCATTAGGAGGAAGTGCTGGAGTTGCATATCAAGGAGGAGGCAGAGTCACTCATTTGCACAAATAATATGGAAATTTTTTTTTAGGTTACCGTTCGCAACAAGTAGTTGTTGCTCGGAAATTGTTGACTATTTGGAGGATGAAAAGATTTCCATATGCGGTTGTAGTTAGACGGGATGTCTAATAGACACTTACTTGTGTTAGAAAAGTAAGATGTCAAAGACTTGAACATGAGACCGAACATCTAATATCTGTCTCAAAGTCTGATATCTGGTAAATAATCTAGATGGACTGTCAGAGATCATTAGATCCTTGCGGCCAC
Organism: Cornus florida; assembly: GCF_030987335.1. Classification (NCBI taxonomy): domain Eukaryota; kingdom Viridiplantae; phylum Streptophyta; class Magnoliopsida; order Cornales; family Cornaceae; genus Cornus; species Cornus florida. The sequence goes on from NW_026775577.1 coordinate 74,550,723, forward strand.
TTCTCATGCTAGAGCAGGACTGACAGAGTAGTTTCCATGGATCTAGATGAGAGATTACTGATTCTACACAAGGGTCAGGATTCTGGTTGGGATATCGTTGACTGATAAAATTAAATCAGCTTCACTTTGTCTATTTTGGAATTGGTAAGATATCAGTTCCTACGAATAGCACGAATCATGAGACGGCTTAGATGGATAGATGTGGTGATTCACACTTTGTATTAAGTTTCGTCTGGTGAAAGTAACAGGGATGGGGATGATCTTATCAACCGATATGGTAATTGAACCTTCGGTGGTTATTGCGCAATCCGTTGTGGTTCAGCATGTGGAAATAATAACACTTGCTATTACCAGGGAAATAGAAGTGGTCAACTTAGAATATTTGAGCTGACCCCACAGGAGGTAGTACCTTTACTCAAATGAGTTTAAGGTACTGAAGGAGGATTGGTAGTTGTCTTTCTGCTTCTAGGAAGGTCGTAGTGACTGAGATGTAAAATTCATACCTTTTATGGTGCAGTCAAATGGATAGGAGTTACAACACGACATTCCAAGTTCGTTTTGGTAAGCCGGTACGGATAAGGACAAGTACATCACTATCTTTAAGTGTATCACCTGCTAACAAGGTGGGAAAATTGAGGCTTGGATATCATGGGAGGTTTTAGCCACTTCCTATATCAACATGGAAGTAGGGCTACTATGGAGTGGATGGTTGGTGGAATGTACCGACAATGGTTAGAATTTTAATTCCATATGGATTACGAGTCGTGGATTAAGCAAGTCCGGTGATGGATATCACTGTTAGTGGTGTTTGTTTGGCGGGTTAGGTCAGTTTTATATTGCAATGATAACGATATTATAGTATGTGGTTATCTCTTATAAGAGTTAAACACTACTATGTCAACGGAGTCTTTAAAGGTGTTGGAGCAACAACTATGCTTCGCATCTTTAGACGGGAAATATGATTACGATATAATATTGGATCATGGCAAATATGCTTAGGATATATATCTTAGGTGGGCATGGGTAATTGGAAGCGTTACTTAGCTTTTCAATTATTATCTATGCTATTGTTGGCGCAAGGAGGTTCGTGCAACAATGTTTGGGGATTTTGGATAGTATGAAGTGCTGATCTCTCACTGTTTGGTTTGGCATAGATGCGAGGTGGTATAATAAGACCTTGTCTTCTTTAAGGATACATCGGAGAAAAATACTCTCTTTTGGTAATGGTTGCGCGCGGGTTGGAGGGGGCAGTCGAATTTTGTAGATAGTTGAACTCGTACATAGGAGTGTTCTATTAGGAAATGGTTGTTTGGGAGGACTTCCATATTGGAAGCAATGGTTTTGGAGGAAGGTCAGTTTTACGTATTACACCGACTTTTCCATGATTTTGTTTCTCGATTTAGGCTGTAACCTATTGTTTTCGCGTTACCAATTCGTTAGCGCTGGATGCATAGGGATTTTATGCGATTGTTCTCTGGAACTTGGAGGGATAGGAATCGTTACTTTCATTAACATGTTTAGTAGTATTTGATGGTTGCTAGATATAACCTCGGAGTTGTACATTTAGGGAGTTTTGGTGGAGCTCTTATAAACAGTTGTGCCACACGAAAACGAAAATGAATTTTGCAAAGTCATTAATTCAGAGTTTCGTGAATTCCGAGGATGGAATTCCTTTTGTTAGGGGGGAAGAATGTAATACCCCTAGTTTTCAAAAGGGATAAAATGGGAATTTAAGTTTGATTTTATGTGCATTTTAATTAATTAATTGATTATTGGTTTTTGGTGCATTTAATTATTTATTGACTTGAAATTTTGTATGTGTTTTGAGTGATTTATTTTATATTTATTTATTTGTTTTCCTGTGTTTGTTTTAAGTATAATTAATTAGTTGGTTATTTAATACAGATATAGTTATTATGAACGTGATTGTTTTGGGCACTTGTTTAATACCAGTTTTGGGTGATATTTAACTTAGGGTTTAATTTGTATATATATAAGTGGTAGCCAACTTAATGAGTCATGGAATTAGGATTAGGGTTTTGATAGAGCCTATATATATATAGAACAATATATGTCTATAAGGGTTTTGAGAAAACCCTATTCACGTTATATCTGGAGAGGGGAAAACAGAGGTTCTGGAATTTGTTTTGAGAATAAACAAATAGGGGGTTTTGAGAGATGAAGTAAGGCAATTTCTCATGGTTTGAGCCAAGAAGTAACAGAGGTAAAAGGTAGTGACCAGAGGAGGAAGGGAAGGTCTTGGGTTTGCCGGAATTTGCAGATAGAGGTTGAAAGGTTTCAAACCGAAACCTAAAGGCAAGTTTCAGACAATCTCTTCCCTATAAACGTATGTTCTGTGCATTCTTTATAGTCTCTAGGGCTAATTCAACTTTAAAACTAATGGTTGATGCATGTGTAACAGACTGTAACTTGTTGTGTTTAAAGAACTGGAATCGGTTTCTTGCATACTGTATTTGTTTATGAATTGAGACTTTTGTAAGTTAATTCATTATGGAAGGTGAAGAGTTTCTAGGACTTTAGGAACTTAGACGGAACCCTAGAAATGTAATTAAACTTTAAAATGAATATATATGCATAATGAATGAAACTAAAATCTGTTCTACTTTTTTGGTATAACTGTATTTGCTTTCTTGTATAGACTGCTACGATTTGTATTTAAACCTCTGTAAATAAATTTGTAATGGAATTCAAAGAATTTCAAGGGCTAATTAGACCTTGTTTGAACTCTAAAAACTCTAGACAAAAACTGGGAACAGAAGGTTGAAGTTCGCCATGGAAGAAGAAGATGAACAGAGAAGTCTGGAGAGGGCTCTCAGGGGGAGAGCCGGCTCCTTAATGGTGGGATCCGGCTCCCATGAAGAGAGAGCCGGCTCTCCCTCATAGAGATCCAGCTCTGGGTGTCCTAGAAATGGCTCCCATGTGGGGGGAGCCGTCTCCTTGGAACAAAACCCCTTCGGGGGTATTTTCGGTAATTTTCTGATACTTTGGGGGCTGAAGTGTAATTCTGGAGTTTCATGTGGTTTTTAAATAATGTGTAAGGTATGTTTAAGACTTAGGATTTATTGGTTCAGGCCAGAGGAATGAACAACATCAATTTTAAAATATAAATGTGCAATGTTGTCAAGGAAGGAGGAAGGTTTAAATTTTAAGTTAGCTTTAGGAATTAAAATGAACTGATATTCAATTATTTGTGGGATGTCATATGAATATATATACAGTTTAATGGAGGCCAAGAAGGTCAGTTTATTGGGTTAACGGACTTCATGACATGTCGTTATAGCTTGCATGTAGTCACGAAACTTGGAAGTTAATTTTATTAGTCGTTGTAATAAGGAAAACAGACTGATAGGAATGTATTTTGGAAGTGGAGTGTAGGTGCTCTGTATATACTTCTGAGCATCAGGATATCTTGCTTTGGGTTCATAGTTAAGAACTTAATGAACAGCAATAAATTCGTGTAATAACTTGCATGGTGTTAAGGATTGTGGAATGTTTAAGTCGCTAGTCTAGTTAGGTTAACTTTAATGGACTAGTAGGAAAGGATTGGTTTTGGTTTTTTTTTTTAGTATGATGCGCTTGGTTATAACCCTGATAAATATTATGTCATGCTATGGAAGTTATTTGATGAACGGTTTTAATTTCTGTTTATCAACTGTATGGATATGAATAATATAAACTCTTTATCATTACTTTAACAATTTATTTGGAGGATTTATGATTCTAATCATATACTGGATGCATAATAAGAACTTATTAATAACTGATTTCTATTATGTTGGTTTCTGGATATATTTGATGTTCTAATGAATGTGCATCACTTATGGAACATTTGCATTATATGTACCGGTATGGGACAGTGACATATCAGGGATGGATTAGATCAAAAAGCTAAGTCCTACCCCTTCATACATAAGGAACGGATTGACTAAAATAGTTAAAAACTACATGGATGTATGTCTTGTCAACTAAAATAGTTGAATGACATAATAGATGTTTGCTCTTTATTTTTCTGTAGTAGGAAGGATAAGGATTTAATTGAAACATTTAAATCCTAAGTAAATGTCGTGTCTTGGCAATGAACAGTTGAGCGGCACTACGTTGGTTTTGAATGAACTTTATATATATATATTTATAATGCCACGATATGAGCTTGAGTCTTAGGATCGATGGTTAGGGAGCGTATATGCATTGGGATGCATAACTGGCTATGATGGTTTGATGTGTGCCCTGTTAGGTTTGCTAGTCAGGTTGAGACAGGCTTGTAGTCCAGGGAAAGTCCTGTAGTGTGGATATATTTACATTTACGGACTATTTAGATATTACCGAGCTATCTAGGATGTATCTGCGTATCGGGTTTATGTACGGATTGTAGTAGGATGGAACTTGCATGTGGGCCTGACCCACCTTTATTTTTCAGGTGTTCGTGAGTACCAGACTTAGGGCTTGTTCGTGGTGATGCAGATACAGTCACTCACTCTTCCGACTACATAGGATTTCTTTTCTTATTTTAGTTTTGGATATTTATTCTTTAAATTTATTTATCAGTTGGAACTATTAGGGGCCGCTGGATGGATTCCCGAGTTGTACGGATTTGAAGGATTTAAATAATATTAATTTATTATTTAGAGTTTGAGGATTTTTATTTTAGTTTTCTTTCAACGCATTATTATTTTTATTCTTAATTCAGTTTTTATTCCTACTTGTTTATCTATTGATTGTTTAGTATCCCTCGGATCTGTGCTCGGACTTGATCACCCGTGGCTTTAGAATTGAGGGGTATCACAATGAGCCCAGCTCATTTAGGGTGATTTTTGACTTACCTATATAAAGAATATGAGCCACTTTTTGAGAGAGCCTTTTGATATACTTTGATACACATACTTAGGGAGGAAGAAAAGAGGAGGAGGAGGCTAGTGACACCATTGGAAACTCTTCATCAACCAATGAGCAGATTTCTTCCATGGAGCTTGCCCTTGAGGGTTGGAGAACATCATCCATGAGTGGCTATACATCTTCTTGGGGCTAGAGTTAGCCCTAAGCATGCTTTCTACTTCTTGATTTATGTATTATTGAGGGGATTTGTATTGTGATTCATGTCTTGACACTTTTATATATATAGATCTTGTTTCTTCAATGATTTATGTGGTTTAATGCTTCCAATTGATCATTTCATTCTATCCATATATCTATGTATGCTAGAATAGATGTTCATGTGTTTGTCTCTATTTCTTGTGTTATTGATTCATGTCTATGTGTGTTGATGCTTTAGATCTAGAGATTTTCAAGACATAGTGCTTAATGTCATGTTCTTATGGTTTATTTGATGGTTCATACTCATTTCTTGATGGATTGTACCTCTCCCTTAGTTTAATTAGCTTAATTTCATGCCATTAGCTTAGTTGTAGTATAGTTGTTAAATGGGAAGACAATCTATGCTTGTTGTTGATGTTCCATACTTATAAAAAGCAAGTAACATATATCTATAACCTTGTGATGTGTTTGGATTGTGAGCTTAAAGAAAGAATTAATGGCTTCATTTGATATTTTGTGCTATCCACCTTGTTGTTTAGACAATATATGCTTAATTTGCCATCCATGCTTGTTTGAACAACCACACACGCACATTTTGTTGCAATACATGTCTTACCCCTCATTACTCATTCATTAAAGGAGTAGAAAAGCTATGCTTAGTGGTGATCTCTAAACCCCAAGATCTCTCTCTCTTTTATTCTCTCTATTGCATTATTGTTTACTTAGTTTAATTTGCATCTAGTTTAATTCAACCAACCAACCACTATTTTGATCACTCGACCTACTAACCCTAGTTTTGATTCATCAACTTAATGCGACCCTCAATCCCTTGGGACGATCCCTACTCACCCTAGCTATATTTTTAGTGAAAGGTAGGAGTGGCAATTTCTAAATGTAAAACTTGGCCACATTGCATAAACTTTGGGTTTGGAGTGCGACATCCACCAAGTTTTTGGTGCCGCTGCCGGGGATTAATTGATTGGTAACTTCATATTTATGGAATCAATTAGTAATTAGTACTCTTTTGATCGTGTCTTTACTTTGTTTTCAATTTTTTTACTTATTGTGTTTGTTCTTGTTTGACTAGAAATATTGAGCTAAGAAGCAAGCAAAGGATATGTAATGACCTGGTCATTTTCTTTCCTTTCCTTTTCTCAGATTTTCACGGATATTTTTTTTTTCGTTGATCTTTTTCTTTCTGAGTTCGGTTTCTCCTCACTTAGTGTCATCTTGAGTACTCAGGAATGGTTTCTGAGACTCTTTTCTGTGGATTGATGACTTCCTTTGAGGACCGAGTCATTTTTACATTTTCACTTTTGTTACACTATTCACTTTTCTCTTTTCCTCAGTTGTCACTTTGTTAGCATAACCTCACTTTTCGTGTTCGGATTTGATTCCGATTTTGCATGCATCCACGATGTTTAAATTCCATGCTATGTGTACTTTCACTTTTGTAGAAAAGCATGATAAGTGTTTACTTTTCTTGTAAAGGGATGCATAACATTTTCGTAATTTTTCTAAACTTTTAGGGTTTTTCTGTAATTACCTTTCGTCTTAGGGACCATTTTGTAATTTAATTTGGAAGATATTTTCAAAAAGGACCTTTTTGCAATTTTTAAAAAGTGTGACAAGTGCCACACTCTCATTGGTCCACTTGTTGACATGTGTGTGGAAACACTTTGATGCCTTGGATGATGACATGTGGAGGGTGAAGATTCACCCACTTGTTAGCTTAGGATTGGTACACTTGTTGGCTTGGATGGTTGACAAGTGTAGGCTTGAGATTTAGGCTAGGATGGAGCCTTGGATTTGTGACAAGTGTAGGCTCATAATTTGATCTTGCATTAGTGTATGTGTGAGAGGTAGTGTAAGAGCACATAGTGAGTGGAGGATCTCTATCCCCTCCAATCACATTTCATCTTCATCTTTTTTCATTTCCTCCCTCTCTTGTAAAGAAAACCCTAGCCTCCATGGATGGAGCCTAAAGCCTTAAGCTTTGACCTTGATTTTTGAGGGCCTTCCATTGATTTCCAAGCTTGAACTTGGGAATACATTTTGTTCCCCTTATCTTCCTCTTCATAACCCTAGAAGGGTTTGCCATTTTGTGTTGATTTTGCCTAGGATTCTAGAGAGACACTTCTCTAGTGAGGTAGGGGATGTTATAGGGTTATATGTTTATTATCTTGCATGTTTTTTATACTTATACAACTTGTATGCATGTATTGTATTAATTTGAGAAATTATGATTAATGGTAGTTTGCTTATAACTCATTTTAGACTTGGTAAATGGCATGGTCATAAGTTGATCTTTGATATATTTTAATTTGGGATGATTTAGGTGAGTTTTCAAATCTAGAGATTAAATGGATTTAATTTGATTTAAATTCTAGTAAATTGTATTTTACTTGTATTCCATTTTAGACTTGAGATATGGTATGACCATGATTTGGTGGTTGTTATATATTAATTTGGGATCTTTTGAATAACTTTTGAAATCTAGAGATTTGATTAATTTAAATTAATGAAATTCTATATGATGCTATCTTGCTCATTTGACACTTTTGATTTGATATATGTAATGAGCATGCTATGTTGTTTAACACATATTAATTTGAGGTTATTTGAATTTAATTTGAAATCTAGAGAATTTGATTATCTTGTTTAATTAAATTCTATCTAATGGCTCCATGGATCTATTGGCATTTTAGAAGTTGTTTCTATATTCAAATCATGGACTTGAACTTGTTATGTATTCACTTTGTTGTGTTTTGAGCATTGGACAACTTTGTTGTTATATTTATATTCATGAGAACATGTTTCCTTTATGGAATATATTGTGGCTTTGTGTAATGAATTGTACACTTTGTAATTAACATTATGTATGCCATTGTAGAATTGAAACTCTAAGGCATGGATTGTATGGTTTCAACCTACTTGTGCATGGAAGGTGTTTTCGTGCATTATATAAATTATGTATAAGTTGTGAACTTATTTGGTTTATTTTGGATTCTCTTGGGACATGGTTACTAGTAACATGGCTAAAGTTTGGCTCTAGTGCGGGAGGTATGAGTTCTCCCTAATTGAGATAGTGCGCACTTAGGGTGGTCTTCCATGCGGGTTAGTGCCCAGAATAACTATTGAGGTCTCGGCAGAATTCCGAGCTTAGATGTCCAAGTCTTCCACTATTTGGTTTCGCATTCAATTCCAAGTTAACAATCATGTTTATATTGTAACTTGTGGTTTTGGTTATTGGCGATTTTGATGTTGTTAAGTACATCCATGTTTACGATTTTAGTGAATCATTTTGATGTTGTTACGTACATCAATACTAAATTGATATATTTAGTTGATTTCACACTTTTAGATTTCTAGTTGATAACCTAGAGAACCTATGTCTTGATGTGTGGTATTAGATATTCTAATTATGCTAAATGGTTATATTTAGTTGATGTTGCATTTTAGACTTCAAGTTGATTACCTTGAGAATATATATGTTGTTGCTTTGTGTAAGCATGCTCCTATGTTATTGCTTTGTGTAAGCATGACCCTATGTTGCTAAAATTGCATGAATGAGGTGATTGATTCTAGAAATGATCTTAGGTAGCTAGAATGCTCCTTGAGTCTCACCTTTGACATAGACGTTAGGTGGAATGAACCATAATAATTAAATCATGCAAACTTGTAAAACGTAGGTAGATGCATGCTCATTTCCTACGAGTAGCTTTATGTTACTCACCCCTATGATACTGGGGCATATTTTAGGTACAGGAATTAAAGTTGAGACTCCCATTATGCTTGGATGACTTGTGGACTTGAAGACTTCCATTTTTGTGAAGGGTGGCTCGGAATGCCAATTGTAGTCTTATTTGTCAAATGTGTATATTTGATCCCACATATGTAATGTGTACATGAGTGCACTCCTTACAATGTATTTGACATGTATGAGATGAGGCCAGAGGCCAATGACACGTATTTGTATTCTATATAGTTTTGACTTCATGAAATATTATGAAAATATTGAAAAATGTTAAGTTATTGTCTCACTATGTTTACATCGGGTGTAGGAATTTCATTTTGATTCTTCCGTAGGATCTCATTAATCATGCATGAAGTGTGGCTAAGGACCAAACGGTAATTTCCAATCATTTATAAATTTTGGTTTTTAAAATTTCCATTTCAAATTCATTTTCGCCTTTTTGGCTGTCGGGGGGTCTGATTTTGCATCTGTCGTTTCCGGGAGCCGCGGACCATTCCCGCGTGCTCAAAATCACTTATTACGTTTGTGTGCATATTCGTTTTAGCCTAGAAATGCAGTTGGGGTCAAATGTATGTTTGGTGCAAATTCACATTTTTTTTCGTTTTGAGCCTAAACTGAGCGTAAGGGAATTTTGGAGTTTTCACATGAAAAATAAATGTTGGTCTTCACATGGTTGACCAGAAAACATGATTTTGATGGGGGTTTCTTCTTTGTGTTTTTTTCAAAAAGGCCCAAAAAGTCCTCAAAATTGCATTTCAAAGTTGCATTTCAGGTGCAGCCTACAGCAGTTCGAGCGCTCTAAGTGGGGTTCGAGCGCTCGAAGTTGGGGCAGAGAGTTTTGGCCCTTGGGTGTGTACCATTCAAGTGCTCGAACCCCTTGCTCGAGCGCTCGAGGTACTGTTCACGGGTGTGTGTGTGTGTGTGTCTTGGTTCAGCACTACACCTCTGACTTCAAATTATCATATCTTCTTCGTTTTAACTCTGAATCTGGTGATTCTTGAGTCTAAATTTACCATGTTGAAGTAAGCTTTCCAATGGTACCAATTTGAGATTCATATTATTCTAGTAGCTCAAGATATTCGAGTTTTAGTGAAGTAGTGTTAGAATTTGGTTCGAACCGGGATGGGGTTTCCATTCCTCCAACTTCAGGACTTAATATCTTTGCCGTCCGGACTCTGAATAAAGTGATTCTTGAGTCTATCTTTATTAATTTTTCGTTTTCTTTCCAATGGTGTGCACTGTGGCACCCATTTTAGTGTGGAATGACCATTTTTCCCCTAGGTTCATTCTTATCCGTTTTTAAAACGTTGCTTCCGCATTTTCTTCCTTTGGGTTTTGTGACCACATTAAGGGTCACATTATTGTCTTAGAGGAGTGTTGTATCTCTAGAAACCATTGTTCTATCTTTTGCTTCTGCATTTTGGATCTGTTTTACGTCATCATAGGACACACTGGGTTGAAAAATCCAGGGTCATCACAGGTGGTATCAGAGGTCCTAGGTTTGAATACCTTGGACGATGGGTTTTGGGTGCATATTATGCTTATGTTGCCATACTCTATGTGCTTATATGCTTCATGATAACTTGTTTATGTGCTTATGTGCTTATATGGTATATATAGTATGCAGTTTGTTTAAGCATGAGTTTAATTCTAATGTAATGAACATGACATATAAGGTGTGCTACATTAGAATTGCATATGCATATCTGTGTTGCGTATTTGCCATGATACGGGATTGATCATTGAGGCACGAGTTGAGGTTGATGGTGATTGAAGTCACAGTCTCATGGTAGTGTAGGTTGTTATCGACCTGGCATTGGCTTTGAGGTAGGCGGATGGTCACCTTTTTGTTTAGGCTCTCATGAGGTGAGTCATTCGGCATTGCCGTAATGCTGGATTTGTTGGTTTTGGGCCATGATGAGGTTATGAACCTCTTAGGATCCTTGGTTGTTTTGGAAGGTTCCTCTGAGATTGCAATTTTTATGGGCGGGTACGTTTGTGGGAGGGTGCATGGCACTGTCATGCTACCGTACTGGCTAGCTACGAGCGCAGTTCAGATGGAATCAATGTCGGTTTTTGTTCTGATAGGCGTAGTCCTTTTGGTTGGTGATGATGTGAGTTTTGTTTTGAGCGTCTGGTGTTGAGACGGTGATTGATGGTCATTTTGAGGACGATTTTTGAGATTGATTCGGTTGTCTGATTGTATGGCTAAAGTAGCCATTTTGTTTGAGTTCTCTTTGTGTGATGATGCTTTTGGGATCGAGTCGATTGGTCGATGTTTTGGGTTGGTGAGAGCATTGCATTGTTAGTGTCATTTATAGTGTCACCACTAGATTCGGAGTTGGATTGTTGGAGTCTTACCATTGTGGTAAAGGCTCACGTTTGTTTTGAGATAGGTTGTTGTCGCATTGGGTTTTGGAGTCAGTTTATAGCTAGGACTGGTTTTCCTTTTACCTAGACACTCTAGGACACGATGTCCATAGGTGTTCATTGTTGCATCATTTTTGTTCTTCTGCAGTTTCGTTTACTACCATGTTAGTAGTATGATTTATGACGTTGTGATGCATGAGTAGATGGAAGTGTATCCATATTTGTCTTCTTGTTGTGTGGCATTAGCGTGCCTTCTTTATATGCTTAGAGATGCCATGTTATACTGTGTTTTAATGACATGCTTTTGTGCTTACGTGGAGACGTGCTACATGTACCCTTGATTTTATCTATGTGAGTAGATTTGCCTTCATGGTAGTCTCATTTCCTTATTATTTGCATGACTTCCATGTTTCATTTTCCCTTTTTGCTCAATTTTCCTATGTGTCGTGTTGACATTTGTGAGAGAATAGGGTTCCTTTTCTTTTCTTAGTTCGAGTAAGGGACTTCACAAGGAGCGAGTCTCTTCTCTTTGTTACGTTGTGCACAGCTTTGGGGTTGGCTAGTTCGTGAGGATCACCATTGTTGTTTTGAGTCCTTGGTGAGGATTTGGTTGATTTTGGTCGACTTACTTCTATGTAGGGGGTGAAGTCTTTGACTTTGTTGTCTTTCATTTCAGAGACTGAGTCATGGTGTTGTCATTCTTAAGACTGGTGGTTCCTTTTCTTTCACGTCTTCCCTTGGGAAGTTTTGCCGTGGTTGTTGACCGGTTAAGGTGCTCAGAGTGAGTGAATTGGTGTGAGATCATTTTAGAAGAACTTGTATTCATTTGATTGAGGATTTGTTTAATTCGTAAAGTGAGCTCGATGCTCTTTTGAGGATGCCTTTTGGAGACTTGTTTCGGTTTTGGAGACCTTGATGTGGTTGACTCTTAGGAGGAGTTTTAAAGGATCGCTATTGGATATGGCTTGTTTGTGGAGTCATCTCATCCTAGTTGTGACTAGGTATAGTTTTGAGGAATCATAGTTCCAGTGGTTGTTTATGGATCGATAGAAAATTGAGGAATTTTGATTTAGCTTGGTGTTACCAAGCACGGTTTTGAAAGATTCATTTTGTGACCTTGGTTGTCAGGATTTTGATGTGTGTGCCACTTGGGGGACTTGTATTTCGAGAATTTAGTTATCCATGATAGGGATGCGGATCTGATATTTGATTATGGTGTAGTCTTGTGGTTGATCTGTTTTAGGGAGATATGAAGGACTTTCGATGAAATGTCTTATTGTGAGGTTCGTTTTGATTTCTGTAGGCGTTGACTTGCTTGTCAGGTTTTGGATTCCTGATTAATGTTGTTAATAGGAGTATTTTGAGACATTAGAGATGTTGGTTTTCCTGTGTTGAGGATTTGGGGCCTTAAGCATAGCGGTACCTATGGCATTGTTGTCAGAGTTTCGGGATTGGCCAGGATGGTCCAGCCGGACATCTTTAGACCATATCTTAACTCTCACAAAATGTTGGTCTCCATAGTGCTTTTGGTAATGATCATTTTTGACATTGATGTCATTGGTATCGAGAGGTTTCATGGGTAGACCTAGTGGGGGCTAGGTTATAAACTAGTGCCTTATATTGTCATGCTACCATACAGAGTTGTGTGTTGTGGGCGAGTGCTAGTTGCCATCGATGCTACCTTACTGACGAGTAAGTGTGGGCGGGCACTAGGTACTGTCATTGCTACCACATATTTGAGTACGTCGTGGGCGGGTTCTGGTCACTATTTGTACTGCCATGTCGTCTTTGTTCAGTACCTTGATTTGATATGTAGATATCTTGGGGTTCTTTTGGTGGTTGTTTTCAGATTTGTATGATAGTTCATCAGGAGGGATGCTTACGGTTGTGGTTTTCCGTTCATTTATTTGACCTTGAGTTCTGTGTGTGAGTTCAGACTTGTTGTATGGCCCGAGTGGTCACTTTTCTTTTGAGAGGTTATCCTGCCATGCGCACGTGGGTGCAAATGACATTAGTTTATACTTTGTCTTTCAATTCTGGGATTGCTTCTGTAGCATGTTATGTGGGATACTCAGAAATCTACTACGTAGTTATCCTAGTTCCGCCTTTTGTTTTGTTAGGGCTGGATTTCCGGGACGAAATCCGTTTTTAGGTGGGAAGGTTGTAATGACCCGGTCATTTTCTTTCCTTTCCTTTTCTCAGATTTTCACGGATATTTTTTTTTCATTGATCTTTTCCTTTCTGAGTTCGGTTTCTCGTCACTTAGTGTTATCTTGAGTACTCGGGAATGATTTTTGAGACTCTTTTCTGTGGATTGACGACTTCCTTTGAGGACCGAGTCATTTTCACATTTTCACTTTTGTGACACTATTCACTTTTCGTCTTTTTCTCAGTTGTCACTTTGTTAGCATAACCTCACTTTTCGTGTTTAGATTTGATTTCGGTTTTACATGCATTCACGATGTTTAAATTCCATACTATGTGTATTTTCACTTTTGTAGAAAAGCATGCTAAGTGTTTACTTTTCTTGTAAAGGGAATAGATACATAACCTTTTCATAATTTTTCTAAACTTTTGGGGTTTTTGTGTAATTACTGTAACGTAATTATTTTTCATCTTAGGGACCATTTTGCAATTTAATTTGGAAAATATTTTCAAAAATGACCTTTTTGCAATTTCTGAAAAAGTGTGACAAGTGTCACACTCTCATTAGTCCACTTATTGACATGTGTGTGGAAACACTTTGATGCCTTGGATGATGACATGTGGAGGGTGAAGATTCACCCACTTGTTGGCCTAGGATTAGTGCACTGGTTAGCTTGGATGGTTGACAAGTGTAGGATTGAGATTTAGCCTAGGATGGAGCCTTGGATTTGTGACAAGTGTAGGCTCACAATTTGATCTTGCATTAGTGTGTGTGAGAGAGGTAATGTAAGAGCACATAATGAGTGAAGGATCTATATCCCCTCCACTCACATTTCATCTTCATCTTTTTTCATTTCCTCCCTCTCTTGTAAAGAAAACCCTAGCCTCCATGGATGGAGCCTAAAGCCTTAAACTTTGACCTTGATTTTTGAGAGCCTTCCATTGATTTCCAAGTTTGAACTTGGGAATACATTTTGTTCCCCTCTTCATCCTCTTCATAACCCTAGAAGGGTTTGCCATTTTGTGTTGATTTTGCCTTGGATTCTAGAGAGACACTTCTCTAGTGAGGTAGGGGATGTTATAGGGTTATCTGTTTATTATCTTGCATGTTTTCTATGCTTATACAACTTGTATGCATGTATTGTATTAATTTGAGAAATTATGATTAATGGTAGTTTGCTTATAACTCATTTTAGACTTGGTAAATGGCATGGCCATCAGTTGATCTTTGATATATATTAATTTGGGATGATTTAGATGAGTTTTCAAATCTAAAGATTAAATGGATTTAATTTGATTTAAATTCTAGTAAATTGTATTTTACTTGTATTCCATTTTAGACTTGAGATATGGTATGACCATGATTTGGTGGTTATTATATATTAATTTGGGATCTTTTGAATAACTTTTGAAATCTAGAGATTTGATTAATTTAAATTAATTAAATTCTATATAATGCTATCTTGCTCATTTGACACTTATGATTTAATATATGTAATGAGCATGCTATGTTCTTTAACACATATTAATTTGAGGTTATTCGAATTTGATTTGAAATCTAGAGAATTTGATTATCTTGTTTAATTAAATTCTATCTAATGGCTCCATGGATCTATTGGTATTCTAGAAGTTGTTTCTATATTCAAATCATGGACTTGAACTTGTTATGTATTCACTTTGTGGTGTTTTGAGCATTGGACAGCTTTGTTGTTATATTTATATTCATGAGAACATGTTTTCTTTATGGAATATATTGTGGCTTTGTATAATGAATTGTACACTTTGTAATTGACATTATGTATGCCATTTTAGAATTGAAACTCTAAGGCATGGATTGAATGGTTTCAACCTACTTGTGCATGTAAGGTATTTTCATGCATTATATAAATTATATATAAGTTGTGAACTTATTTGGTTTATTTTGGATTCTCTTGGGACATGGTTACTAGTAACATGGCTAGAGTTTGGCTCTAGTGCGGGAGGTATGAGTTCTCCCCAATTGAGATTGTGCGCACTTACGGTGGTCTTCCCTGCGGGTTAGTGCCCAGAATAACCATTGAGGTCTCGACCGAATTCCGAGCTTTGCTGTCCAAGTCTTCCACTATTTGGTTTCGCATTCAATTCCAAGTTAACAATTATGTTTATATTGTAACTTGTGGTTTTGGTTATTGGCGATTTTGATGTTGTTAAGTACATCCATGTTTATGATTTTAATGAATCATTTTGATGTTGTTGAGTACATCAATACTAAATTGACATATTTAGTTGATTTCACACTTTTAGATTTCTAATTTATAACCTAGAGAACCTATGTCTTGATGTGTGGTATTAGATATTCTAATTATGCTAAATTGTTATATTTAGTTGATGTTGCATTTTAGACTTCAAGTTGATTACCTTGAGAATATATATGTTGTTGCTTTGTGTAAGCATGCTCCTATGTTGTTGTTTTGTGTAAGCATGACCCTATGTTGCTAAAATTGCACGAATGAGGTGATTAATGCTAGAAATGATCTTAGGTAGCTAGGATGCTCCTTGATTCTCACCTTTGACATAGACGTTAGGTGGAATGAACCACAATAATTAAATCATGCAAACTTGTAAAACGTAGGTCGATGTATGCTCATTTCCTACGAGTAGCTTTATGTTACTCACCCCTATGATACTGGGGCATATTTCAGGTACAGGAATTAAAGTTGAGACTCCCATTATGTTTGGATGACTTGTGGACTTGAAGACTTCCATTTTTGTGTGAAGGGTGGCTCGGAATGCCAATTGTTGTCTTATTTGTCAAATGTGTATATTTGATCCCACATATGTAATGTATACATGAGTGCACTCCTTAAAATGTATTTGACATGTATGAGATGAGGCCGGAGGCCAATGACACGTATTTGTATTCTATGTAGTTTTGACTTTATGAAATATTATGAAAATATTGAAAAATGTTAAGTTATTGTCTCACTATGTTCACATCAGGTGTAGGAATTCCATTTTGATTCTTCCGTAGGATCTCATTAATCATGCATGAAGTGTGGCCAATGACCAAATGGTAATTTCCAATCATTTGTAAATTTTGGTTTTCAAAATTTCCATTTCAAATTCATTTTCACCTTTTTGGCTGTCGGGGGGGTCTGATTTTGCATCGGTCATTTCCGGGAGCCGCGGACCATTCTCACGTGCTCAAAATCACTTATTACGTTTGTGTGTATATTCGTTTCAGCCTAGAAGTGCAGTTTGGGTCAAATGTATATTTGGTGCAAGTTCACATTTTTTGTCGTTTTGAGCCTAAACTAAGCATAAGGGCATTTTGGCATTTTCACAAAAAATAAATGTTGGTCTTGACATAGTTGACTAGAAAACATGATTTTGAGGGTGGTTTCTTCTTTGTGTTTTTTTTAAAAAGGCCCAGAAAGTCCTCAAAATTGAATTTCAAAGTTGCATTTCAGGTGCAGCCTACAGTAGTTTGAGCGCTCTAAGGGGGGTTCGAGCGCTTGAAGTTGGGGCAAAGAGTTTTGGCCCTTGGATGTGTACCACTCGAGTGCTCGAAGCCCTTGCTCGAGTGCTCAAGGTACTGTTCACGGGTGTATGTGTGTGTGTGTTTTGGTTAAGCATTGCACCTCTAACTTCAAATTATCATATCTTCTTTGTTTTAACTCCGAATCTGGTGATTCTTGAGTCTAAATTGACCGCGTTGAAGTAACCTTTCCAATGGTACCAATTTTAGCTTTAGATTATTCTAGTAGCTCAAGATATTCGAGTTTTAGTGAAGTAGTGTCAGAATTTGGTTCGAACCGGGATGGGGTTTCCATTCCTTCAACTTCAGGACTTGATATCTTTGCTATCCGGACTCCGAATCAAGTTATTCTTAAGTCTATCTTTATTAATTTTTCAATGTCTTTCCAATGGTGTGCATGGTGGCACCCATTTCAATGTGGAATGACCATTTTTCCCCTAGGTTCATTCTTATCCGTTTTTGAAACGTTACTTCCTTATTTTCTTCCTTTGGGTTTCGTGTCCTCGTTAAGGGTCACATTAGTGTCTTAGAAGAGTGTTGTATCTCTAGAGACCATTTTTCTATCTTTTGCTTCCGCATTTTGGATCCGTTTTGGGTCATCACAGGACACACTGGGTTAAAAAATCTAGGGTCGTCACAGGATATTCCAAGCACAGGAGCTAAGCAAGCAAAGGAAAAATGCTAAAATCATAAAAAAAAATAAAAAAATAAAAAAAAAAATTGCTAAGCTAAGCTATAAATTTGGAGTTGAAATGTTAAAGGACCTTTGTGAGCTTTTCTTTACTCATCCCTTAGTTAAATCATCAGCCCGCGTGAAGGCTTGTATTTCAATTCTTAGATAAATCGTGAGCCCGCGTGAAGGCAATTTACTTTTCTTGCATATTATTTAAGCATGGGAGTATGAGAACATTGTATGTGGAGGAAGTTTGTTGATTATTGACTTATTATGAAGGTGAAGTGTTTGTGTCATTGCTTATTGTGTTGCATTATGTATACATGGTCGTAGATCATTGAGACCCACTCTTGTCCCTTTAAATTTTCATCTTGAATCAATTGTTCGAAACCCTAGGGGAAGAGGTAGTTCTAGTTAATCCATTTCATCAATGGAAGGACACAATGAGGACCATGTGGAGGACCTTGGTCACATAGACCAACAAGGTATCCTCCACCCCAATGTGCATCATGATAACATGCAAGTTCCATTAGGCATGCCAAGGCCATTTATTCACCCACCACAATAACAAGGCCAAGTTCTATTGGGAATGCAAAGGCCAATCTATGCTCCACCACCTCCCATCATTCAAGGCAACCAAGGTGCCCATGTTGCACCTCCAATTGCTAATCCTCCCCTTGCTTTAAGAGATCACTATGTGCCTAATGAATATAACGCACCCACATGCATTCAATTTCCACCATTTAGAGCACACCACTATGAAATCAAGCCACAAACCATTCAAATGCTTCCTAATTATCATGGACTTCCAAGTGAAGAACCTTACAAGCATTTGGATGAGTTTCTTGAAGTATGTTCCACTATAAAATACACGGACATGCCGGAAGAGGTCTTAAGGCTTAAACTTTTTCCATTCACCCTTAAAGATAAGGCAAAATATTGGTTTAACAATCTTAGGCCTTTTTCAATAACTTCTTGGGTGGAAATACAACAAGAGTTCTTGAAGAAGTACTATCCGATTTCTAAGACCAATGCCATGAGAACCTCAATTCGAGAATTTTCACATGGGGATGGAGAAACATTTCATGAGGCATGGCAACGCTTTAATGAATTGTTTAGGAAGTGTCCACATCATAACATACCCAAATGGCAATTAGTTCAATATTTCTTTGAGAGCTTATCGGACAATTACAAAGGCATGGTTGATGCTTCCATGGGTGGCTCTTACATAGATATGCATGAGGATGACGTGTGGCGTCTTTATGAGAGCATGAGTGAAAATTCTTTGCATCGTACTTTAACTTTGAAGAATGGTAGAAATTATAGTGGTAGGAAGAGTGTTGGCTTACATCAAGTCGACCACTCCAATGAAATTGCCGCCAAAATGAAATCATTATCTCAAAGATTTGATCAATTTTTGATCAACTAAAACTCGGCAAATCAAGTATCTTCCTTCCCTAACCATTCTCATCATGCATCTAATGAGACATGTATGACTTGTTCAAGTATCACTTGCCCAAAAGTCCCAGAAGAAATTGATTGTCCATCATGAATAATAAACAAGCCAGGAGCTAGATTAGCTTAACTGGATCCTCAAATTTATAAATCTAAGAGAGCAAACTATTTACAAACTCTACATCAATTATGATGGTTTGAGGAAAAAGCTAAGGATGATGGTGAGCAGTTATATACTTATTTCTTTATATGTATGGGTCAATGATTGGTACATGGTAACGCTATGCAGGTTTGACTCTCAGAGCTATTACTGATCAAAACAAAATAATGAAGGGATTAGTCAGGTGGGGTACTTTATCTTTACGTGTGTGTAGTTATATCTACACATATAATAGAAAAACCCATTAGATTTTCTAGAAATTAAAGATTTTATTGGTATCCAGAGGCAGCATAAGAGGAAAGGGTCATTCAAACGGTGCACCTTACATGTTGAAAATGTAGACACATGAAAGGGACATTTTTGTCAAATTTTTTATGTGCATGCTAACAGTAACTCAACGATTGAGCTTTTAGGATAAAATAAATCAATTATTAGGTCTTTTGGATGTAAGAATTTAATTACATCAAAATAATTAAACTCTCTAGATTTCAAATCATTTCCAAATGGCCTCAATTTAATATATGATAAAAGACATATCATGGTCATTACATATAGTCACACAAAAGCTTAATTAGGGCCATGAAACCATAAAAATAGATTTTAATTAATTCTCTTTATTAAGTCTCTAGATTTTCAAACTCAACCAAATACTCTCAAATTAAAGTATGTTAAAGAACATGCCATGACTTAATTTAAAAGCATATTACAACTTAATTTCATGCAAGGTGCGGCCATGAACTTTAATCTTTCACAAAAGATAAATATTAATTAAAAAGAGCAATTCTTATTTAATTAATCCCAATTTAATATATTTTAACCAACATATTAAAACAAGAGTTTCTACCATGCCACAATTCAAATCCAAATTTCTCATCATCATGAAAATTAAATCTTATACAAAGAATTAAATATTTCAAATTTCCTAGATTTTATACAAGGCATGCATATAGGTTGTACAAACATGAAAAACACACAATACAACACATACAAAATTCTAAAACATTCCCTACCTCCATTTGAGATGAAATTTCAAATCCCCACCAAAATGGAACGGCTCTGAATCTGACGAAACTTCTAAGTTTTGTTGGGGCCAACACGGTGATCATAACCCCTAAGGAAGCCCCATCAAAAACATAACTTAACTTCAAACTCGAACTCAAGAAATGGCCAAAATGATATTTCAATCGGTTGGAATCGAAGGCCTCGCCAACACGAACATAAAACACTAAGGCATGATAACTTTTCATTGAAGAGAAGAAGCTCAAAAGAGGGGAGAGAAGATGGCAGCCATGGGAGGAGCTTGGACCGGTCATGAGAGAGGAGAGAGAGAGAGAGAAAAATCTGATTTTTCATCTACTAACCCCTTATTTATAGAAAAACTCAAAAAGTGCCCCGAACGGGCCCCGCCGGGTCCAAAAAAGTGAAATTTGAGCAGACGGGCTCAAACGGCAAAAATCCATGAACAAAAAAGATTCAAAATGAGAAAATATGAACAACGGAAGAAACGGCGTCAAAAAATGAGTCCCGAGCAGAGAGTTATACCCCAAACAAGTTTGGCACAAACTGGGGCCAGAAACCCTGAAACTGGAAAACATCATCCAGGAGGAAATTCTAAGAGTCAACGACTCAACAAAATGTGAAAATGAATCCCATATGAGGATCCAGGCTCAAAACAAGGCATTGAGCAATAACTTTCATTAATTGCACAATGGCCCCTCCAAAAAGTAAAAACTGCGAAACTACCCCAGAATGAAAATATCTTCCAAAAGATATTTTCTTAGATACCCCTGAAATAAAATTTCTTCAAAAGATATTTATGAAAAACACCCCAAGAAAAGGAAATGTTTCTAAGGAACAATGCATCCATGCCCCTATGGACACCGGGAGCAACCAGAGTACTTTCTCATAAAAGTAAAGATACGTATCTCATAGAAATCATTGAGAATGAAGATACGTGAAGTCAGAAACCAACTCCGAACACATGAAGTGTGGTTACGCAAACAAAGTACCAAACGGGAAAAAGACAAAATAGGGAAAAGGACGAAAATTGAATAGTGTCGAAAAACGAAAAATGTAGAAACGACTCGGTCCTCAAAGGAAGTTGTCAATCCATAGAAAAGAGTCTCGAAAATCACTCCACAACACTCAAGATGACTCTAAGCGACATGAAACTGAACTCAGAAAGGAAAAAGATCAGTGGAAAAAAAATATCCGTGAAAATCTGAGGAAAGGGAAAGGAATGAAATGACCTGGTCATTACAACCTTCCCACCTTAAAGGGATTTCGTCCCTGAAATCCAGCCCAACAAAATAGAAAATGAAATCAGGATAACTACAGAGTACATCTCCGATTATCCCTCACAATGCGCTACACCAGCGACCTCAAAACTGAAAGGAACACACAAACCAGTGTCAATTGCACCCGCGTGCTCATAACAAGACAACCCCTCAAGGGAAAAGTGACCACATGGCCATACGACAAGTCAGAACTCACACACTGAACCCAAGGTCAGACAAGGGAATGGAAGACAACAACCGAATGCATCCCTCCTAACGAACCACCATACGAGTTCGAAAACAACCAATAAAAGAACTCCAAAATAACAACGTATCAAATCAAGGTACTAAACAGAGACGATATGGCAGTACGAATAGCGACCAGAACCCGCCCACGACGTACTCAAATGTGTGGTAGCAATAACAGTGCCTAGTGCCCGCCCACACTTACTCGTCAGTAAGGTAGCATCGACGGCAACTAGTACTCGCCCACAACACACAACTTTGTATGGTAGCATGACAGTATAAAGCACTATTCATAACCTGCCCCCCACTAGGTCTACCCATGAAACCTCTCGATACAAATGACATCAATGTCAAAAATGATCATTGCCAATAGCACTACGGAGACCAACATTTTGTGAGAGTTGAGATATGGTCCAAAGATGCCTGGCCAGACCATCCCGGCTAATCCCAAAACTCTGACAACAATGCCATAGGTACCACTATGCTTAAGGCCTTAAATCCTCAATACAACAAAACTAGCATCTCCAATGTCTCAAAATACTTTAACCAACAACATTAATGAAGAATCCAAAGCCTAAAAAGCAAATCGGAACCTCCAAAAATCAAAACGAACCTCTCCACAAGACATTTCATCGAAAGTCCTTCATATCTCCCTGAAATAGATCAATTACAAGACTACACCGTAATCAAACATCAAATCCGCATCCCTATCATGGATGACTAAATCCTTGAAATACAAGTCCACCAAGTGGTACACACATCAAAATGCCAACAACTAAGGTCACAAGATGAATCTCTCAAAACCATGCTTGGCAACACCAAGCTAAATCAAAATTCCTCAATTTCTATCGATCCATAAATAACCACTGGAACTATGATTCCTCAAAACTACGCCTAGCCATAACTAGGACGAGAAAACTTCACAAATAGTCATATCAAACAGCGATCCTTCAAAACTCCTCCTAAGAGTCAACAACATTAAGATTTCCAAAACTGAAACAAGTCTCCAAAAGACGTTCTCAAAAGAGCATCGAGCTCACCTCACGAATCAAACAAATCCCCAATGATATGGACACAAGTCCCCACAAAATGATCTCACACCAATCAACTCACTCTGAGCACCACAGCCGTTAACAACAACGGCAGAAACTCCCCAAGGGAAGACACGAAAGAAAAGGAACCACCAGTCCTAAAAAGAAAAACACCACGACACCATCTCTGTAACGAAAGATAACAAGGTCAAAGACTTCACCCCCTACATCAAAGTAAGTCGACCAAAATCAACCAAATCCTCACCAAGGACTCAAAGCAACAATGGTGATCCTCACAGACCAGCCAACCCCAAAGCTGTGCACAACGCAATGAAGAGAAGAAACTCACTCCATGTGAAGTCCCTTACTCGAACCAAACACGAAACCATTATGGAAACCTGCATACACACTACGTGCGACCGAGGGAAAATAAAAGGGAATACCAAACCTGGAAGTTATGCATATGACAAGTAATGTAACTACCAGAAAGAAAATCTACTCACGTAGATAAAAATCAAAAGTACATGTTGCACGTCTCTACATAAACACAAAATCATGTCAGTAAAGCACATAAACAACATGGCATCTCTATGCATATAAAGAAGGCATGCTAATGCCATACAACAAGAAGGCAAATATGGAAACACCTCCACCTACTCATGTATCACAATATCATAAATCATACTACTAACATGGTAGTAAACGAAACTGCATAAGATAACATAATGCAACAATGAACCCTATGGACATCGTGTCCTAGAGTGTCTAAGAAAAGAAAGGACAATTCCGAGTCATAAACTGTCTCCAAAACCAATGCGACAACAACCTGTCTCCAAACAAACGTGAGCCCTTACCACAACGGTAAGACTCTAATAATCTAACTCCGAATCTAAAGGTGACACTACAAGTGACACTAACAGTGCAGTGCTCTCACTACCCGTAACATCAATTAATCGACTTGATCCCAAAAGCGTCATCATGCAAGAACTCCTCAAAGAAAATGGCAGCTACAGCTATACTAATAACAACTAAATCAATCACCACGACTGATCCCCAAAACAACCATCATCATCACCGATCAAAGGACAACGCCTATCAAAACAAAACCAACACTGATTCCATCCGAACTGCACTTATAGCTAGCCAGAACGGTAGCATGACAGTGCCATGCACCTGCCCACAAACGTACCCGCCCACGAAAATTGCAATCCCAATGGAATCATCCTGATCAACCAAGGATCCTAAGAGGTCCATAACCTCATCATGGCCCAAAACCAACAAATTCAGCACTATAGCAACGCTAAATGACCCACCTCATGAGAGCCTAAACAAAAGGTGACCACCACCTACTTCAAAACCAATGCTAGGTCGATAACAACCTACACCACCACGAGACTGTGACTACAATCACCATCAACCTCAACTCGTGCTTCAATGACCAATCCTGTGTCCTGCCAAATATGCAATACAGTTATGCATATACAAATCTAATCTAGCATACATCATATGTCATGCTCTTTACGATAAATTTAAATCATGTTATACAAATAGCATACCACATGTACCACGTAAGCACATAAACATGCTATCAAATCAAAACATGTTATCATGAAGCATATAAGCACATAAAGTATGGCAACATAAGTATGATATGCACCCAAAACCCGTCGTCTAAGGTATTTAAACCAAGGAGCTCTGATACCACTTGTGACGGCCCAAGTTTTTTAACTCGGTGCGTCAATGATGAACCGAAAGATGACCCGATAATGGATCTGAAATGCAGAAGCAAAAGATAAAACAATGGTCTCAAGAGATACAATATGACTCTAAGACACCAATGTGACACTCAATGAGGTCACGGAACCCAAAGGAAACAAATGCATAAACAACGTTTCAAAAATGGACAAGAATGTACCTAGGGGCAAAAATGTAATTTCCAGCTTAAAAGTGGGTGCCACCGAGCACACCATTGGAAATACAACAAAAAAATTAATGAATTTAGACTCAAGAATCACTTGATTCGGAGTCCAAATGAAGAAGATATGGCTAACGGAAGAAATAGGGGCAAAACGGTCAAAAAGTACCAACCCAAGAACATCTAACCGGTTAGAAGGCCAAAAAACTCGACCAAAACACTGCCCACACTCATCTAACCGGTTACGAAACCCTATCTAACCATTTAGATGTAAATGAGGCAGAATGGGCAGCAAGAAACCCTAGCAGCAAGGGTTTTTCGGGAAAAAATAGAAATTTGAGGGCCTAGATGACATTTTCTGGAAAAACACAAAGAAGAAACCCCCCCTCAAAATTGAGTTTTCTACATGATTTAAGAAAGAAATTGAAAAATACTCACTATGAAATGCCCAAAATGCCCTCCCAAGAAATCTGGTCCAGAGGGTCGAAACAGCTGCTAAATAGAAAAACAGAAGCTGAACTTCGGAAATAGTTTCTGATGCCAAGACGACATTTTCAAAAAAAACACGAAGAAGAAACCCCCCACCCCCCTAAAATTACATTTTCTAAGTGACCATGTAAAGAACGAAATTTATTTCCCAAAGAAAATTCCCAAAATACCTTTAGGTCAGATTATGCAACAAAAGTGTAAAATGAGTCCGTAGGAGGCTCATTTCACCAAAGAAGAAGCTTTGCCCGGAAACGACCATGCATGCAAACGTAACTTACCTAATAAGATATGCTACAATGGTCCATGGCTCAAAAATATGGCTGATACAAAATATGACCCCCCAATGGCAAAAATAACAAAATGGAACTTGGAATGAAAACTCAGAATTCAAAATTTTAAAATGGTTTCAAAATACCATTTAGACCTTGGACACACTTCATACATGATAAATGAGACCCTATGAAAGAATCAAAATGGAATTCCCACACCCAATGCAAACATGATGAAGCAATAACTCAATATTTTTCAATATTTTCATAGTATTCCATGAAGTCAAAAATTACATAGGATACAAATTACATGTCATTGGCCTCCGGCCCCATCTCATACATATCAAATACATTGTAACGAGTGTACTCATGTACACATTACATGTCTAGAATCAAATATGCACATTTTGATATACAAGGCTACAAGTGGCATTTCAAGCCAACCTACACATGAATTGAACCCTTCAAGTCCTTAAACCATCCAAGCATAATGTGAATCCCAACCTTGATCCTTGTACCTGAAATATGCCCTAGTAACTTTGGGGTGAGCAACATAAAGCTACTCCTATGAAATGAGCATGC
The DNA here is from genome assembly GCF_030987335.1 of Cornus florida. NCBI lineage: Eukaryota > Viridiplantae > Streptophyta > Magnoliopsida > Cornales > Cornaceae > Cornus > Cornus florida. Next base: position 74,576,660 of record NW_026775577.1, read on the forward strand.
ATCGACCTACGTTTTACAATTTTGCATGATTTATTCATTGTGGTCATTCCACCTAACGTCTATATCAAAGGTGAGACTCAGGGAGCATCCTAGCTACCTAAGATCATTATAGCATGAATCATCCCATTCATGCAATTTTAACAACATAGGGTCATGCTTACACAAAGCAACAACATAGGAGCATGCTTACACAAAGCAACAACATATAGATTCTCAAGGTTATCAACTTGAAGTCTAAAATGCAACATCAACTAAATATAACAATTTAGCATAATTAGAATATCTAATACCACACATCAAGACATAGATTCTCTAGGTTATCAACTAGAAATCTAAAAGTGTGAAATCAACTAAATATAGCAATTTAGTATGGATGTACTTAATAGCATTAAAATCGCCAATAGCCAAAACCACAAGTCAACAAGGTAAACATGATTGTCAACTTGGAATTGAATACGAAAACAAATAGTGGAAGACTTGGACATCACGCTCGGAATTCTACCGAGACCTCAATGGATATTCCAAGCACTAACCCGCAAGGAAGACCACCCTAAGTGCACACTATCTCAATGACTTAAAGGACTCATGTCCCCGTACTAGAGCCAAACCCTAGCCATCTCAACTCAACAATGTCCCAAGATTCCAAAATAAGCCAAATAAGTTCACAACTTATACATATTACTACTACATAGTAACAAGTTAGCAATTTAACTCCCAATAGTGCATAATAAGCATTTCATATCCATAATGCTATGAAATCACAAGCCAATAATATATTAATATTAGAAAGATACTCTCATGAATATAAATTTAACAACAATGCTCTTCAATGCATATAACACAATTAAGTGAATACATCATAAGTTTAAATCCATGCTCTTAAAATAGAACAACTTCTAAAACATGATTAGATCCATGGATCAACAAGATAGAATTTAATTACATCAAAATAATTAAACTCTCTAGATTTCAAATCATTTCCAAATAGCCTCAATTTAATATATGATAAAAGACATATCATGGTCATTACATATAGTCACACAAAAGCTTAATTAGGCCCATAAAACCATAAAAATATATTTTAATTAATTCTCTTAATTAAAGTCTCTAGATTTCCAAACTCAACCAAATGCTCTCAAATTAAAGTATGTTAAAGAACATGCCATAACTTAATTTAAAAGCATATTACAACTTAATTTCATGCAAGGTACGGCCATGAACTTTAATCTTTCACAAAAGATAAATATTAATTAAAAAGAGCAATTCTTATTTAATTAATCCCAATTTAATATATGTTAACCAACATATTAAAACAAGAGTTTCTACCATGCCACAATTCAAATCCAAATTTCTCATCATTATGAAAATTAAATCTTATACAAAGAATTAAATATTTCAAATTTCCTAGATTTAATACAAGGCATGCATATAGGTTGTACAAACATGGAAAACACACAATACAGCACATATAAAATCCTAAAACATTCCTTACCTCCATTTGAGATGAAATCTCAAATGCCCACCAAAATGGAACAGCTCCGAATCCGACGAAACTTCTAGGTTTTGTCGGGGACAACAAGGTGATCATAACCCCCAAGGAAGTCCCATCAAAAACACAACTTGACTTCAAACTCGAACTCAAGAAATGGCCAAAATGAGATTCCAATCAGTTGGAATCGAAGGCCTCGCCAACACGAACATAAAACACTAAGGCATGATAACTTTCCATTGAAGGGAAGAAGCTCAAAAGAGGAGAGAGAAGATGGCAGCCATGGGAGGAGCTAGGACCAGCCATGAGAGAGGAGAGAGAGAGAGAGAAAAATCTGATTTTTCATCTACTAACCCCCTATTTATAGAAAAACTCAAAAAGTGCCCCGAACAAGCCCCGCCGGGTCTGCAAAAGTGAAATTTGAGCAGACGTGCTCAAATGGCAAAACTCTATGAACAAAAAAGATTCAAAATGAGAAAATATGAACAACAGAAAAAACAGCATCAAAAACTGAGCCCTGAGCAGAGAGTTATGCCCCAAACAAGTTTGGCACAAACCGGGGCCAAAAACCCTGAAACTGGAAAACATCGTCCAGGAGGAAATTCTAAGAGTCCACGACTCGATGAAATGTGAAAATGAATCCCATACGAGGTTCCAAGCTCAAAACAAGGCATTGAGCAATAACTTTTATTAATTGCACAATAGCCCCTCCAAAAAGTGAAAACTGCGAAACTGCCCCAGAATGAAAATATCTTCCAAAAGATATTTTCTTAGATACCCCTGAAATAAAATATCTTTAAAAGATATTTACGAAAAACACCCCAAGAAAAGGAAATGTTTCTAAAGAACAATGCATCCATGCCTCTATGGACACCGGGAGCAACCAGAGTACTTTCTCACGAAAGTAAAGATACATATCTCATAGAAATCGTTGAGAATGAAGATACGTGAAGTCAGAAACCAACTCTGAACACAAGAAGTTTGGTTACGCAAACAAAGTGCTAAATGGGAAAAAAACAAAAAAAGGGAAAAGGACGAAAAGTGAATAGTGTCAAAAAATGAAAAATTTGGAAACGACTCGGTCCTCAAAGGAAGCTGGTAATCCACAAAAAAAGTCTCGGAAATCACTCCAGAGCACTCAAGATGACACTAAGCGACATGAAACTGAACTCAGAAAGGAAAAAGATCAACGGAAAAAAAATATCCGTGAAAATCTGAGGAAAGGGAAAGGAATGAAAATAACCGGGTCATTACAATTACTAACAAACTCAGCAGCTATTTGTGGGAAGAAAGGAAGGAAATCCCACCCAGCAGCAGTAATAAGTGAGGCTGCTTGAGCTTGAGGATCCAAGTTCCTAAACAAATTAATTCTGAATCTCTGAACCAAGGAGAGACCTGCACACCAAGGATCAAACAACATGTTAAAGGAACTACCATTTCCAATCTTGAACTGCACATTTTCTTGAATGAAGTCTCTTGTGTCCAGAATGTGCTCCCAAATACTTGAATCTTGAGGTTTAGGAAGGACCCTCCAGAAATTGTGTTGCTGTAAGTACCTAGCATGCATCCATTACACCCAAAGAGACTCCTTATTCCTTAGAAAATCCCAGCAAATAGAGACCTTGGCAGCAAAATCAATATCAGAAATTCTTCGAATGTTGAATCCACCTTCTGCGTAAGGTAATGTAACTTGGCTCCATTTGAGTTGAGACATCTTCCTAGCATCCAACTTTCCACTCCACAGGAAATGTTTAAATTTTCTCTCCAAGGCAATGATGCAACCCCATGGAACTTTAAAGCCAAAGACCCAATGGTACAAGAAAGAATACAGCACTGATCTGATAAGTTCTACTCTACCTGCGAGAGATAAATTCAAAGTATTCCAATGATCTAACCTTGCATTAACTTTATCAAACAAACCCTTACAATCCACAGTTCTGAAAGCCCTATATACCAAAGTAATTCCCAAATACTTTAGACGAAAGATTCAATTTTCATTTGCAGAATCTGAGTTATCCTTCTCTTCCCTTTAACAGCCTTAGAAAAAATAACTAAGCTCTTGTCCTTATTCATAGTAAGACCAAAAGCTTTATAAACCTTTTAAACACTTCATCAACGTTCTTAGCTGTAGCAATAATGAAAAGGTCATCCACATAGAAAACATGAGAAACTAAGAGTCCCAACTTTTAAACCACATTACATAGCTTAATCTGACCTTACACAATTTTTTCATGCATAAGATTAGAGAAATAATCAGTAATTAAAGTGAACAGAAGAGGGGAGAGAGGGCAACCCTGTCGAATTCCCCTCCCAGCAGAAAAATATCCTGTAGGAACACCATTGCATAGGACAGAAAACATAGAGGTAGTAACACACCTCATTGTCCACTGAATCCATTTTGCACTGAAACCATACAGCTGAAGAATTTTACGAATAAAATCCCAACTAACAGAATCATAAGTTTTCCTCATATCTACTTTTAAAGCCATAGCAGGGCTTGTTGTCTTTAAGCCAAAATTTTTAATCACATCAGTCACCAACAAAATATTATTATGAATTATTCTACCGTCGATAAAGGTGGACTGCTCCAATCCAACAATATTAGGAAGAATAGCACTTAATCGATTTGCCAAAATTTTAGAAATGATTTTGTAACTGAGGTTGCATAACGCAATTAACCAGTAATTCTCTAATTTATCACCATGATTTAGCTTTGGGATCAATGCAAGGAATGTAGAGTTAATCCCCCTAGGCATCACCATATCAGAGAAAAAGAATTGAATAGCTCTAATCAAATTAGAACGTACAATATGCCAAAACTTCTGAAAAAACCTGGCTGGGAATCCATCATGTCTAGGGGCTTTGTTTGGGCCAAAAGCCAGCACAACCCTTTTGATTTCCTCAGTTGTAACCTCCATATCCAGCGCCTGACACTCTTCCACTTGTAATTGTTTTCTAGGAGGAGCAATCTCTGTCATTAAAGATTTTTTCTCAACATACAAATCTTCATAAAATTGAACTAAACACTCATTGATAACTTCATAATCAGAAGATACTATCCCATCAGGATGTTTTAAACAAGTAATAGAGTTATAACATCTCCTTTGTTTAACCATATTATAAAAATAAGCAATACATTTATCCCCCTCTTTGAGCCACTTCACCCTTGATTTCTGGCACCACAGAATTTCCTCCAAGTCCAAAGTCCAGTGAGAGTCCCATAATATGGATATATATATATATATATATGTGTACGGATTATATAGCTATTGTTGAGTTGGTTAGAATGTATATGTGTATCGAGTCTCTGCTTGGATTGTAGTAGGATAGAACTTGTTCGTGGGCCTAACCCACTTCTATTTTTCAGGTATTCGCTAGTTCCAGTCTTAGACGTGATCGTGCTGGGCAGAGACCATCACTCACTCTTCTAACGACGTAAGACTTCTCTCTATGGTTTAATTGTAGATGTTCTTTTAGTTATTTATATTTCAATTGGATGTCCATATTAGGGTGCAATGGATGTATTCCCGAGTTGTGTAACTATTGGAAGGATTTGGATTTTATTAATCTTTAATATTTGAGGATTTTGCATTTAGAGATCTTTCAGCTTTTAATATTTATTCTTAATTCATTTTGAAATCTGTATTCATTTATATATTAATTGTTTGATATTCCCTCGGGGTTGGGCTTGGGCCTGACCAACCCATGTCTTGGATTCGAGGGGTATCACAGTTGGTATCAGAGCACTCCAGGTTCAAGTGTCTCTAGGATGTTTCGTAATAAGACTTCCGCGTAGCATTTTCTCTTGATTAGAGCTTAAGTTTAGCATTCATTGTATTCCTTTACGGTTCGTTTAAACTCATATTAATATCTGTCTTTCTATGTTAACAGCATGGTTAACGCTAGAAGAGGACAGATGAATAGTCAACAGAGGAGAGTGGCACGTAGTCAGCAAGAATGCCTGCGGAGTCAGCGAATGGAGGAAGAGTAGCAAATGCCTGGGTTTCATAATGACGATGGTTAGTTTCAGGAGGAGTAGGAGGAAGTTCAGCAGACTCGCGATCAGGGAGGAGATCCAGAGTATCCTCCTCACATCAACGACCTCTTTGCTCGGGCTATAGAAGTAGGGGTAACAGCTGCACTTCAATATCAGCCTCAGGTACAGCCAGCACCGATACCAGCACCGGTTGTTTTGACTGATACTTTGGAGAAGGCTAGGACTTCTTTCACAAAGGGGAGCTAATAAGCGCCGAATATTGCATATTCAAGTGCCCTTATTTGCATTAGTTAAGTCCATTATTTGATTATTTTATATAGATTATCTTTATTCGCATGTTTATGTGTATTTTCAGGTTTATTTCCCAAAAAAGGAATAAGAATGGCGTTTTGGTGTGCAATGCTGAAATTTACAGCCTGGCAATAGTGAAGTTCTACTTTGCTCTTCATTTTTGACCTACCAAACTTAAGAACTGGACTTCCATTAAAACATGGCATACTTAGATCTTTGAGTTAGATTTCTAAATCATCAAACGGTTTTCCATTTGGAGTTTAGAATAGAGAGTTATGGCCTTTTTCCCAAATGTGTGCAGAACAGCCTGGTAGCAGTGAAGTTTGACTTTTCTCTTCATTTTTGACCCACCAAACTTGAGAAATGGGCAACCATTAAAACATGGAATACTTATAGCTTTGAGTTATCTTTCCAAATCATCAAACGATTCATCATTTGGAGTTCAGAACAGAAAGATATGGCCTTTTTACCAAAGGTGCGTAGAGTTGATAAGCACCCGCGGGCTCCCGCCAAGAACCCGCGGGCGCTCGCCAAAGTGACCAGAATCTTCATGCATTCGCGGGTGCCTACCCAATGCCTATGGGTGCCCACCATTCTGCGGACAGGCTGGCATGGGCTCCTTCTTTTCCCACCAAATGTTATCCCCTTAATTAGGGGATTGCTCTAATATTGTCTAGGGCTCATAGACCACGAATTTGGGGGTAGATAGGAGGATAAGGTTGATATAATAGAGGGGGGATACATTGTAAAAGAGACATGTCTCAATTTTAGGAAGCTTTTAGAGAGAGAAATATTGTAAAAAGTGGGTTTGTGTGTTCTTGGAGCTCTAAGCACGAAAATGGAGGGGGTTTTCATCCTTTCTCCTTCCTCTCTAGCATCCATGAGCAACTAACTCCCTATCCTAGGGAGGTGATGAAGCCCTTCTTTGTAAGTATGCTATAATCTTGTTTTGATTTAGGAAATGAAGTGTATATGTGATCTTTTCATATTCTAGAGAATTACACATGTTATAAATGTTCTTCAATTCAATAAATAATTGTGTTAAATGTATTATCTTGTCTTAGATTGTATGTTTTCATGATTATAGGGCTTACGTCTTCATAGTGAGAATGGAGATGAGAATATGAAATGGTTTTAATGGCATGTTGTATGGAAGGTTTGATAGTCCATAGCTTAGGGCCTCCCTTTTGATGGATTATCCTTAGCTTTTGACTTCATGTGCATTTACCACACAAATTGAGGACTTTGATAGTTCATAGCTTAGGAAGGATATTTCATGCTATACCCTAGTTTAGATAGATGAATTATACCAACCTTTGATGAATTATACTTAATTCTTGAATGTGTGAACTTCTTGAAGATATTGTAGTTGTCTTGCATTTCTACATATCATGGTTACATGTATATTTCGTCCCCCAAGTTATTTGCAAGCAAGTATGTTTATATAGTTGGTGGTGGATTCACTTCCTTAGCCCTATCTACAATAGTTCCTCTCATCTTAGATTCCTTTCATTTACTATTTTATACACATTCTAATTCTAGTTACCAAGTGATAAATCAAACAAAACTCTACACCTCTTTCATCAAACTAAAAGTAATTTTCAAAGACCTTGGTTGCCATAAACTAGCAATCCCTGTGGTTCAACTTATCCAAACAATAGCCCCATTTTACAATGATTTGTGCTATTGCAAAGGCTGATGTATAATTGACAACTGATCAGGAGCCCACCTGAGTTTTCAGGCTCCACTGATGCGAAAGCAGCTCATCAGTGGAAAAAGGATATTGAGCGACATCTTTATTTGGTTCAATGCACAGAGGTTCAGAAGTAGATGTTTGCTACCTTTAAGCTAGTTGGGGATGCACTACAGTGGTGGGAATGAGTTACCACTGCAGAGGAGAGGATGTCATTGACGTATAATCAGTTTAGTATTCGCTTTGATGAGAAGTACTTCCCTTATGCAGTTAAGGCAGCTATGAAGACAGAGTTTCTTAATCTGCAGTAGGGGAACATGTCAGTGGCAGAGTATGAGCAGCAGTTCACACGCTTATCTCTGTTTGCTCCGGAGGATGTGGATACAGAGGAAAAGAAGCGTAATAGTTTTGTTAAGGGACTCATGTGGTCTATTAAGCGATCTATTAATGGTTATCCAGCCTATACTACTTATGCTCAAGTAGTGGACGCCGCTTTACAGCAGTATCAGTTGACTGTGGACTTCAGACAGGCCAAGGGTGAGAAGCGGGGTGACAGAGACTCTGCTAATCAGTAAGCTGAGAAAGGGAATGGCAACGGACACCGACAGAATGACAAGGGCAAATTCCAGGGACAACAGTCTTGGAAGAAGCACAAGGGTGGTCTGGATGCTCACAGGGATGGGGCACCTATTCAGTGACAGTAGAATGGGGGATCACAGGCAGGACAGGGGTAGCCACAGGCTAACCGACAGAGGAGACCATTTGGTACTTTCCAGGGTAGTTGCTGCACTTGTGGAGAGTATGGTCATACTTCCAGGCAGTGTTCTAAAGTAGGACAGGGACAGGGACAGCATGTGCAGCAGGGACAGAGGGCGCCAATACCTTTACCCACTCCACAGGTTCCAAGGATTCAAGGACAGACATTTCTGGCATTACCGGCACCGCCACAGCCTCATAGACATGCATCACAGCAGTTGCATTATGGCAAGGTTTTCAACCCCATGCCGCAGGATATTCAGGCACCTCAGGCTATTAAGGGTATGTTTCTTATCCATGGTTTAAAAGGTCGTGTTTTATTTGATACGGGTGCTACACACTCATTTATAGCTAGATCTTTTGTTGTTTTATCTGGGATAACGACACGGGTATGCAGTAGACCTCAGGGTATTTCTACGCCTTTAGGCAATACAGCCATTCTACATGAGAGTGATGAGCCTGTGACACTAGATATTAGTAAACTCAGATTTCTAGCCAATCTTTTGGTCCTGTACATGCACACTTATGATGTGATACTTGGGATGGATTGGTTATCTCACTACCATGCCCAAGTTAATTGTTATGATAGGTCTGTTGTGTTTACCATACCTGGTCAGGATTTGTACATCGTTGCTATGCCATATTCTAACAAGGTTAATAGCACTTATTTGTTTCATGTGGAGGAGGAAACGGAAGAGAAGGTTACTGTGTCATTAGATTGCATACCAATTGTACAAGACTTTCTGGATGTTTTTCAAAAGATTCCAGGGTTGCCACCTAGTCGAGAGATCAATTTTGTAATTGACTTAGCTCCAGGCACTACGCCTATTGCTAGAGCACCACACAGAATGGCACGAGTGGAGAGGAGAGAGCTAAGGGATCAGATTCAGCAATTACTCAACCAGGGTTTCATTCATAGGAGTACTTCACCCTAGGGAGCACCAGTCTTATTTGTAAAGAAGAAGGATGGTTCACTTTGCCTATGTATAGATTACAGGGAGTTGAACAAGGTTACTATTCGTAACAAGTACCCTTTGCCTAGGATTGATGATCTTTTTTATTAGTTGAAGGGAGCTACATACTTCTCTAAGATTGATCTGCGGTCTAGATATCATCAACTTCAGATTAGGGAGCAGGATGTTCCAAGGACAGCGTTTCTCACTAGATATGGATCTTATGAGTTTCGTGTCATGCCTTTCGGACTGACTAACGCTGTAGCAGTTTTCATGGATTTGATGACTAGAGTCTTCAAGGCTTATTTAGATTAGTTTTTCATTGTCTTCATTGATGACATCTTGATTTATTCTAAGTCAGAGGATGATCATGCTAGACATCTTCGTATAGTGTTGCAGATGCTTCGTGAACACCAGTTATATGCTAAGTTCGAGAAGTGTGAATTTTGGCAGCAGGAAGTGAAATTTCTGGGTTACGTAGTGTCAGAAAGGGGGATAGCAGTAGATCCAGCCAAGGTTTCAGCAGTGGTTGAGTGGGGACAACCTACTTTACCTACCGAGATTCGGAGTTTCCTCGGATTGGCAGGATATTATCGTAGGTTCATCCAGGGGTTCTCCAAGATAATGGGACCACTCGCTCATCTGACCAAAAAGGGTGTATGGTTTGTGTGGGATGAACACTGTCAGCGAGCTTTTGATGAGCTAAAGACTAAGTTGACTTTTGCACCGGTTCCGTCTACTCCAAGGAGCGGGATTGAGTATCTTGTCTACACAAATGCTTCTTTGTAAGGTCTTGGATGTGTTTTGATGCAGGAGGAGCAACCGATTTCATATGGATCTTATAAGCTTAAGCCTCATGAGCTTAATTATCCAACACATGATTTGGAGTTGGCAGTAGTGGTCTTAGCCATACATATTTAGAGGCTTTATCTATTGGGTGAGTCCTTTAGATTATTTAGTGACCACAAGAGTTTGCAGTATTTGTTCACTCAGCGGGAGCTGAATATGAGATAACGTGGATGGTTAGAGTTTATGAAAGATTATCAATTCTCTATCCAGTACCATCCAGAGAAAGCGAATGTGGTGGCAAATGCACTCAGTCGCTAACCTGTTGCTAGTCTTTCTGCTCTATTCACCACTGAGTGGAATGCGTTGAAGACGGTGGATGAGTTGTCGGATGTTTTTATGGCTTTCATGGTAGTTACACCTTCTATCATTCGCAAGGTTTTGAAGGCACAACTCACGGATCAGCAATGCATTGACAAAGTTACAGAGATAGCTTCCAGTGAAGTCCCATTTTACTATGTTGGGACTGATAGAGGTTTGAGGTACAAAGGATGGTTGGTGGTACCTTCTGCTGATGATTTGAGGAAGGATGTGATGACTGAGACTCACCACTCTGAGTTTTTTGTTCATCCAGGAGGCAACAAGATGTATCAGGATATGAAGCGGCAGTTTTGGTGGGCAGATATGAAGAGGGACATTGCTCTTTTTGTTTCTTAGTGTAGTACTTGTCAGATGGTTAAAATTTGATCATTAGCGGCCGCCAGGAGCTCTACAGCCACTGCCGATACCAAAGTGGAAATAGGAGAGCATTTCTATGGATTTTGTGGAGGGATTGCCTAATTCCTTCAAGGATCACAATTCCATTTGGGTCATCATGGACAAATTGACTAAATCAACTCATTTCTTGCCTATTAGCACTGACTTCACTTTAGAGCAGTTGGCAAGACTTTACATTACAGAGATTGTAAAGCTACATGGAATTCCGTTGTCCATTATATCAGATAGGGATTCGAGCTTTGTGTCCGAATTTTAGAAGAGATTTCAGCAGGCTTTGGGTATAGAATTGCATCTTAGCACTGCTTATCATCCTCAGACTGATGGACAGACTGAGAGAGTTAATCAGATCATGGAAAATATGCTTTGATCGTGTGTTCTTGATTTCAGGGGCCACTGGGAGGATTATTTGCCACTTGTGGAGTTTGCATATAATAATAGTTTCCAGAAGACCATTGGGATGGCACCATTTGAGGCATTGTACGATCGACCGTGTCGATCACCTGTTTGTTGGATGGAGGTTGGCGAGAGCAGATTCTTGGGTCTTGAGTTCATTAAGGATACTTCTGAGAAGATTGCTCTTATTAGGGATTCCATGCACATTGCCCAGAGTAGGCAGAAGAGTTATGCGGATCGTCGCACTCATGCTTTAGAGTTTTAGGTTGGGGATCAGGTTTTACTCAAAGTGTCTCCTATGAAAGGAGTAATGCGTTTTGGGAAGAAAGGGAAATTGTCTCCGTGATTTGTCAGTCCCTTCATGATTACGGATCGAGTACACAATATGTTCCATGCTTCCATATTGTAGAAATTTCTGTAAGATGAGGATCGGTATCAACATATCGATGTTGGGGAGATTGAGTTGCAGCTGGATGCAACTTATTTAGAGCCACCGTGTCGTATTATCGATCGTCGGGATCAAATCCTTCATAACAAGGTTATCCCTTTAGTGCGTGTTTAGTGGAGTCATCATAATGAGGCTGAGTTTACTTAGGAATGGGAGGATGTCATTCGCTCGCAATTTCCTGAAATATTGGATGAAGGTAAGAGCGAAATCCGAGGACGGAATTCCTTTTGTTAGGAGAGAAGAATGTAATACCCCTAATTTTAAAAGGATAGTCTCGGTATTTTAATTATTGTTCTGTGTCATTAATTGCGTGTTTGCTTCATTAATTAATTATTTAATTGGTTTGATTTAACTGTTTAATTGTTTTAATTATTTAATTGGGGTTTGAGTTAACTGTTTAATTGTTTTAATTATTTAATTAAGGTTTTGTTTTATTTTTCACGTTGTAGCCGACTTAGTTCTCCGTCTTAGTTAACACTTCGATTTAGGTTTAAGTGTGGCCTATAAATATAAGTATTAAGTTCTACCTAGGGTTTTAGAACTCTAGTTACTACTGTGGAGGCAGAGAGAGAAAAGAGGAGGGTTTAGAGTAGGTGGTTTTCGCCGGAGAATTTAGGAAGCAGACGGTGCAAGGTTTCAGACTGAGACCTAAAGACAAGTTCTATACCTAACTCTCTCCCATTGGCTTGTGTTCTTTACATGTCTAATACAATTCCAAAAACATATAAAGATTAAAATTAAACTGGATTGCATATCTGAGATACTTTAAACGGAACATGTTTTCAAGTTATGTATTATTTGTTTTAAATTCTTTCTTGCATAACTCCTGATTTATTTCATGTCCATTGATGTATAAAGAGTTTAATTAGTCTGGAACACCTTGGGAAAACACTAAAATTAATTTGTTTGCATGGTTGAGTTGTTTGAAACAATAGGTGATCATGAATGCTAGATTGCTCGGTTTGAATTCTTTTTACACAATACATGTTTAAGTTGATGTCGGTAGTTGTATAAAGAATTTAATTGCCTCATGAAAATACTAGAACCTGGTTCATACACCTAAGAACCTTGAAAATGGAGGACAGAAGTGATGGAAGTCACCGGAGGTGAAATCGGTGAAGGAAAACGAGTGAACTGGGCAAACTGGGGAAGGATGCGGCTCCTCACAAGGGTGGAGCCAACTCCAAAGGATGTGGAGGTGGCTCCACATGGTATGGAGCTGGCTCCACACAAAGGGGAGGTGGCTCCCCATGTGGGGGAGGCGGCTCCACCCCTTTTTGATGGATTTTTGGCGCGTTGTTGCTTCTGGGATTGTTTTCTGACCTTTCTGAGGTAATCAAGGGCTGTAATTGGGAAATTAGTTGTTACCTAACATCTTGTTTAAGCTTTAAAGAGCAGGAATAATGGTTAATGAACCACTTAGGGTTTATAGCTTAAGCAGTATAAAAGTTCCTACAGAGTTTGGTATACTGTTTTGGAGGTGGATGATTTTAATTGCTTAACTTTGTTTGTAACAATTTTTCTGTGAATGGTTTATAGTCTAAAGCATGTCTTAGTGGGATCAAGTAAGCATACTAATGTTTTTATTTTCATTATTATGCTTATCACGGATTAAAGGATGTTTATATTTATTCTCTGTGCTATAAATTATGCGAGAATCATATAACAGTGGAATAAGAAAAGCATGTTAGTTTACAAAATTCTATTATGCTTCATATGGAAGTAATTGATATAAACGTTTATTTATGTTCTATCAATTATATGGATTATGTGGATTAGTTGGTAGTTACATTTATTATCTGTGTTATCAACTATAGGATGTATGGATTGTATGCACCGGTATGGGACGGTGGCATACTAGGGACGGATTAGTTTCAAAATACTAAATTCTACCTATACGGAATAAGGGAATGGATTATAAAATAAATCCTACATATATTTAAGTCAAATCAACCGAAACAAAGTTGAATGACTAACTGGATTATTTGCAATGATTATGTAAGTCAGTGCAGCTGAACCAGCTGAACAGCTTACTGGATTTCATATGGAAGGATAGAATAAGATTTTAAATATTTTTTTATGGTACCGCGATATAAGCTTGAGTCTCAGAGTCGACGGTTAGGGAGCGCATATGCAGTAGGATGCGTAGCTGAGTATGTTGGTTGAGGTATACCCTTTTAGGCTTAGGTAGTCATGCCCACTCAGGTGCATTTTGCATGTTGCCTTTTACTCAGGTTGAGACCCTCATCATAGTCTAGTGAGAGTCCCATAGTGTGGATATATATATATATATGTATATATATATGTATAAATACATATATATGTATGGATTATATAGCTATTGTTGAGTTGGTTAGAATGTATATGCGTATCGAGTCTTTGCTTAGATTGTAGTAGGATAGAACTTGTTCGTGGGCCCGACCCATTTCTACTTTTTACGTATTCACTAGTTCCAGTCTTATACCTGATCATGCTGAGCAGAGACCATCACTCACTCTTCCGACGACGTAAGACTTTGTTAGTCACTAATTGACTCTAGAGGGGGGGTGAATAGAGTCAATGATCAATTTTTCAATTTAAAAATTATATTTCTACCAAACTGTTAAATATCAGTTTATTGAAATATTCAAGCAAAATAAAGCACAAAAATAAGAGAGATAGAGATAAGAGATTGCAAATAATGACTCGGTGATTTAGCGAGGTTCGGAAACTCCTACTCCTCGGCTCAAGATCCCCCTTGAGACTTCCCAAATTCACTAGAGCTTCTCCTTAATGGTGGAGAGCAAACCTTCACTTTTGAAACAAGATCTTGCTTCTCTTCTTTGCTAGGAGAACACCCTTCTCCTAGGATTTCTTTTGGGTTACACCAACCCTTTACAACAGCTTTGAAATTTGAAGAAACAAGTGTACAAGAATCTCTCAAAGATAGATTACAGAGTTTAGCTCACAACTATAGAAAAGATGAATATACGTGAAGCTCAGTAATACTACAGTGATATGAAATAACAGAGAAGGAATGAAAGCTCAGAATACTTCTTTAATGCTTTTCAAGGAATGATAGAATGTTCTCTGTAAAAAGGTATTTTAGTTTGAAGACCAACCTCAGTATTTATAGAATCAACAGAGTTCAATATAGCTGTTAGAGGTTGTTGAGAACATTTAATGAAAATGTTTACGTTATAGTTCAAAACCCTAAAGAGAGCCGTCTCTTTGAAAACTAAAGAGCCTGCTCTTTGTTCATTTTCCTTGGAAAGAGCTTGCTCAATAAAAACGTGAGCCTACTCTTTATTTTGAAGATCCATTTTCGTAGCTTTCTTCTGAACAAAAAGAGCCCTCTCTTTCTTTTGATTGAGCCCTCTCTTTTTCTTAAATACTTCTCAAAGACTTACTGGAGTTAAAGAAAAGAACCTTCTCAGAGCTCACTGAATAAGAGAAAAGAGCCTTCTCTTTATTTTATGGAGCCTTCTCCATCTCACATTAATATGAAATTATTTAAGTCCTGTGAATGTGATCATGAGCTGATTTTAATTTTCTTTGAGAAATAAAATGGGAATACAATGCATGGATTGAATTTTGAGCTTCAAATATATTCAAATTAACTTTGACATTAAATCTTAAGCTCTCACCATCTAATCTACCCTTTTCTTCAATCTTTGACCATGATCGGTTAGCCTTTGATGGAGTACTTGAATAATCTTTGAATTCTTGCTTGAATAATCTTTGAATTCTTGCAACTTCAATGCTTCCTTGAATCCATTGCTTGAGTACTTGGAATGCTTCTGGCTCATTATTAAGGATTGAATTAATTGATCAACTATATAGCACTCAAGGAAAATATTAGTACATAAACATCATTAATGGTTTGTAATCATCAAAATATAAGATTGACCTTTAGATTAAATCCTTAGGCCAACAATCTCCCCCTTTTTAATGATGACAAAACATTGATGTTTTTATTGTCAAGGTGGAGTTGCATTTTGAAATAATGCTCCCCCTATCAATAAGCATATCTTGAATTTATGTCAACAACAAATATTTGAAAAAAAATATGTCTCCCCCTATCAATGTGCGTCTATCAAAATAGCAATGCAATATAATAGACACATTATAGCATATAACACATCTTTCTCCCCCTTTGTCATATCAAAAAAAAATCTTCCTTTATCAATGGGAAATACTGACCTTTGCATGAAATATCAAAATTGATAAAGAAAAGAGCAATTAAATAGCAAATATGGCATTTTATAGAAAGCAGAAGTTAAAACAGAAGGAGAATTAGAAGACAACTACCATATGGGTAGATAAAAGCATAGGTCATGATAAGGAGTTCAAAATGAAATAACATAAGTAAATAGAACATATCTAAGAATATGATTCTCTAAAGCAGATATAGCAAATGAGACCACAAAAATAGGTTTTAGACGGGGGTGATACTGTGCTAAGGAGAAGGGGGTCTATTTCCTTTGCGAAATGCTTCAAAATCTTCATTAAGATGAGTGATTGACATATGCACTTCGTCAAGTTGTCTTTGCTGTTGTGCAAGAGTGGTTTGCTGTTCTTCAAGAGTGGCTTGATTTTGACGAGTAGCTTTGAGAATTTTCAATAAAAGATCACGATTGGTGCAATTTTCAGCTGGAACATCGTCATCTTCAGCACTGTCATCACTGTCATGTTCTTTTTTATCCTCATCATCAACTTCCTCAATTTCTTCTCCTCTATCTCGAGCCTCTTCAAACCTCCGTTGCTTAGGATAGAACCACATACCATTTGAATCCCTTTTTAGCCCCATTGACGTAAGATTTAAAGCAGTGAGCATATGTCTTGACCCTAGTTTAACTGCTTCAGAACTATCTAGCGGAACTTTCATTTCCATGAATATGTGAGTGAGAACCATGGCATAATAAAGAGAGACCTTTTTCTTTCTCTTGCAAGCAAGCAAATGATGAAATATTATGTATGCAAGATCAAAGGGCTTTCCATTTAAGACACACCAGATAAGGAAGACGTCTATGTGAGTAACTTTGGATCTACTACCAGATTTTGGAAGAATGGAGTACATGATGATCTTGTGAATCAACCGGGCTTCCATAGTTAATTGCCTGGTGTTTACCACTTTTGTATTGGTTACACGGGAATCATAACTCATTTGTTGAATAGCCGTGAGTTTGTCAAAGCCTTGTCCAATAAACCATTTGGAAGGAGAATAGAATTGGATGCCACCCTCAAGTTTGGGAATTCGAGCAATGTTACTTCTATCAAGGTAAAAGTGAACTCCAGCTACATAACAATTAAGTTTGTCTTCTCCAGGACTTTCTTCAAGGTGAGTGTAAAATAACTTTACGAATTTTGGATAGTATTTGGTACTCAACCCAACAAAGTTTCCTAGGCCAATTTCATCAAACAATCTATAGGTGTTGAGATTAAGATCATCGCAAATTTTTTTGGACAATACCATTGCTGTGGCCAATTTTCTATGTTGATAGATGGTGTCAAATGCTACTTTGTAGGTGGGGTTTCTATAAAGCATGGTAGCAGAGATTTGAGTTTGTGTATTAGGACTTGAACCAACATCTTGAGATCTTTGAGAGTTCCGTTTTTTATCACGAGGAGGATTCTTTCTACGAGAGGATGAAGCCGTGGACATTTCTAGAAATTGAAACTGAAATTCAGAAGGAATACTTAGAACACATATCTAAAGAAAAATTCACTTAAATTTGTTTGGAGTGAAGATTTAAAAAAAATTCAATTATCATATACTGGAATTTTCAAAGCTCAAATTGGTTTTGACTGAGAATTAATGATTATAATTGAAAATGATTTTGAACCATTGTAACAATTTAAGTTTTATACTAATTTGAGTAAAGAGGAAAATTGCTTAAAAACCCCCAAAAAAAAAAAAATTCAGATAATATGATCTAGGTAATAAAGTTTACAAAAAAAATAAAATGGAATTCAAAGATAAATTGAAAATAAAGGGGTTTGAAAACAACATATATTTCTAAGATTTAATTGACATGAAATAAATTCAAAGATTAGTCATATGACAAATGCATAACAAACTAGAAATTTGAATTAACAAACCAAAAGAGTAGCAATTTCTAGCCAAATATGTTCGTTCCATGTGAGGAGAAAGTCTACTGTGAAATCAAGGGTTTCATAGATGAGAGATGAAAAAGCAATGAACTCTAAAATTTGTTGAAAATAGATCAACTAAAATGCAAGAACTCATAACTTTGAGATGGAATTTGAGGAAAGGAGTTACCTGTGAACATGCCCAATGGAGGAAATATTTCAACCCTAGCCGAGAGAGTGCTCTGGAATAAGCCTCTGTTATGTCTAGAATGGATTTAGTATACTGAATGGAAAGTGCCGAGATGAACTACAAGAGATGAAAGCCTACTGTGCACTTAAAATGAAACCGAGAATTCTGTGTATGTGGGTTTCATTGATTGAGCCGGCTCACTAGTTCATAGAGCCGGCTCAATGAAGTTTCTTGGAGCCGGCTCACTAGTTCATAGAGCCGGCTCAATGAAGTTTCTTGGAGCCGGCTCTTCTATTTGATGGAGCCGGCTCTTTCATTCTTTTGCCCTGCATCCAAGTGCAAATGTGAGATGCCGAGAGCAAGGAAATTTAATCCATCAATTGAGCAGGCTCCTCCTTCTGAAGAGAGACGTCTCCATTTATGTGTATTGAGCCGGCTCAAGCAAAATTGGAGCCGGCTCTTTACAACCTGCATGAGATCCCGAGAGTTGAGTGTTCAAATGAGTGTGTGTGAGCCGGCTCATTGTAGAATTGGAGACTGCTCTTACTGAAATCTGCATGAGATCCTGAGAGCAACAAAAGTGTATGCAGATTATGGTTTAGGTTAGGAGCCATCTCTTGTTTTTATAGAGCCTGCTCTCTTAGTTTGTAGAGACTGCTCTTTCTTAAAAACATAGAGATCCCGAGAGTATGCACTTTGAAATCATTTGTGAAGCCTGCTCTACTTTGTGTGGAGACAGCTCTTTTTCTGAATGGAGCTGGCTCTTTAGCTGCTAGAGTTACTTTAATATATCTTCTTCTGTAGACATACCTATTTCTCTTCTGAGCAAGCAAAATCTGTCCTCTTGGAGTGGTTTTGTGAAAATATCTGCTAGTTGTTTTTCAGTATTAATAAATACAAGCTCAATGTCTCCTTTTGAGACATGATCCCTAAGAAAATGGTACCTAATTTCTATATGCTTTGTCCTTGAATGCTGAATAGGATTTTTTGAGATACATATTGCACTTGTATTATCACACATAATAGGAACATGATCAAAGTAAAGTCCAAAATCCTCAAGCTATTGCTTAATGTAAAGCGTTTGAGCGCAACAACAACCGGCTGCAATATATTCAGCTTCTGCCGTTGATAGAGCTACGGAATTTTGTTTCTTGCAAGACCAAGATACTAATGATTGTCCTAAGAAATGACAAGTTCCGCTAGTACTTTTTCTATCAACTTTGCATCCTCCAAAATTAGCGTCCGAGTAACCGACAAGCTCAAATGATGTATGCCTAGGATACCAAAGCCCTAAGAATGTAGTAAAACTTAAATAGCGAAAGATGCGTTTAACGGCACATAGATGAGATTCTTTAGGGCAAGATTGAAAACGAGCACATAAGCATACACTAAACATGATGTCCGGTCTACTTGCGGTTAAGTATAAAAGACTACCAATCATACCCCTATATTTTTTAATATCTACATTAGTGCCCTTTTCATCTTTGTCAAGTTTCAAAGATGAGCTCATTGGAGTATTGGCATGTTTGACTTCCTCCAAGCCAAATTTCTTTAGCAAATTTTTAATATACTTGGATTGGCAAACAAAAATGCCATCAAGTGTTTGTTTTATTTGCAACCCTAAGAAGAAAGTAAGTTCACCCATCATGCTCATTTCGAATTCATTTTGCATGCTAGAAGCAAATTTTTCACATAGCACACTATTGGTTTATCCAAAGATAATATCATCAACGTAAATTTGAATAACCAACAGGTTGCTATCAATGGTTTTAGTAACAAGAGTATTGCCAATTTTTCCTCTAACAAAACCATTAGCAAGTAAGAAACCACTTAGTCTTTCATACCAAGCTCTTGGACCTTGTTTCAAACCATACAAAGCTTTTGATAATTTGAAAACATGGTTTGGATAAATGTAGCTTTCAAAGCCCGGCGGTTGTTATACATATACTTCTTCTTCAATGAATCCATTTAAGAAAGCACTTTTTACATCCATTTGATGTAACTTAAAGTTCTTATGGGATGCAAAAGCAAGGAGCATTCTTATAGCTTCAAGTCTAGCTACGGGGGCAAAGGTCTCCTCATAATCAATTCCTTCTTCTTGATTATAGCCTTGAGCAACAAGCCTTGCCTTGTTTCTCATAATTATTCCCGATTCATCCTTTTTGTTCCTAAATACCCATTTTGTGCCAATGATAGTTTTATCTTTAGGCTTTGGAACCAAATGCCAGACTTTATTCATTTCGAATTGGTTAAGTTCTTCTTGCATGGCCAAGAGCCAAGATTCATCATTTTCGGCTTCATGAATATTTTTTGGTTCAAGTTGGGAAACAAAAGCCACATAATTGCAAATGTTACTCGTTTGAGACCTAGTGCGTATTCCTTTAGATGGATCGCCAATGATTTGATTTATCGGATGATTAGGCACTTGCTTCCAAGCCTTAGGAAGAGTGTCTTTATGAGAGAGACTTTCTTTTAGAACATCTTTGGAGCTATCTTCGAAAGAAGAACCATTTAAATCAAGATTTTCAATATTCTTTGCAATCTCAATCACATCTTCATTATTATCTAATGAACGTCTAAGAGGGGGTAATGGTGATTCATCGAATACAACATGTATTGATTCCATAACCACTCGTGTTCTTTTGTTAAACACTCTAAATGCTTTGCTACGAGAAGAATATCTTAGAAAAATACCTTCATCCGATTTAGGTTCAAATTTTCCTAGATTATCTTTGTCATTTAACACGAAGCATTTACACCCAAAGACTTTAAAGTATCCAATGTTTGGCTTTCTTTTGTTCCAAAGATCATAAGGAGTCTTATTAAGGAGTTTTCTAATAATGACTCTATTTATGACATAGCATGAGGTGCTAACGGCTTCGGCCCATAGAGATCTAGGAGAATTATGTTCATTTAACATAGTCCTAGCCATTTCTTGGAGAGACCTATTTTTTCTTTCAACAACTCCATTTTGTTGAGGAGTCCTAGGAGCTGAAAGATTATGATTGTATCCATTGTCATCACAAAATCTTTCCACATCTTGGTTGTCGAACTCTCTACCTCTATCACTTCTAATGGACTTAATTTTACATTCTTTTTCATTTTCAACTCTCTTACAAAATTTAGCAAAGATTGTATGAACCTCATTCTTGTGTGTAAGGAAAAATACCCAAGTGAATCTAGAGAAGTCATCCACAATGACAAATGCATAGAGTTTTCCACCAAGACTAGCAATTCTCTCCGGACCGAATAAGTCCATGTGAATTAATTCAAGTGGTCTTGAAGTCGTTATATCCTTTTTCCTTTTAAATGATGACTTGATTTGCTTGCCTATTTGGCATGCGCTACATGTTTTATCTTTAGAAAAATTAGTCTTTGGGAGGCCTTTGACCAATCCATTCTTAGATAGTTTTGAAATCAAATCCATACTAGCATGACCCAACCTTCTATGCCACAACCAACTATTTTCATTTGAGGATACAAGACATTTGACATCTTGATCATGTAATTCACATAAAAGCAAAGTATATACATTACCATTTCTTAGAGCATGGAAAACTTCTACATTATCCTTTTTGACAATGCACTTGTCCAATTTAAACAAAACATCGTATCCTTTATCACATAATTGGTTAATACTAAACAGATTATGTTTTAAGCCTTTAACAAGTAACACATCATCAATAGATAAGGAGGAGGAGATACCAATAGTTCCAATGCCAATGACCTTGCCTTTTGAGTTGTCGCCGAATGTGATGCTTCCTCCTTTATGAGGTTTGATGGAGCGAAATTTTGATTGATCTCCCGTCATATGCCTTGAGCATCCGCTATCAAGGAACCATTTGTCCTTGGATGAATATGGAGACTTCAAGCAAACCTACAAAAGGAATTTGAATAATCTTCTTTTGGTACCCACATTCTCTTGGGTCCATGAGAGTTAGGAAGAGGTGTATAAGTCCCTTTAATAACCCAAACTTCTTTTGTCCTACATGGCCTAATAGGACAATGATTAATCTTATGTCCTGTTTTTTTACAATAGTTACATTGTGGACTAAAAGAGGAATTTTTAACAAAGTAATTGTTCAAAGGTATTCTCTTTTTCAATAAACAAGAATCTTTGTTGTGAGAATCAAATCCAAGTCCATCCTTGGCATAAGCATTTCTTTGTTTTCCAAGTATGAGACCAAATTCTCTCTACCTTTTGTGAATTTAGCTAAAGTTTCAATTTGATCTTCAATTATAACTTTCAATGATTTATTTTCAGAAATTAAATCAATTGAAACCGATTCTTTAGCTAATTCTTTTTCCTTTTTCAAAGCTTCATTTTCAAGTTGAGATTTTTCAAGGTTTTGAGAGATGATATACATTTCCCTCTTGAGAGTAGCACATTTTTGAACCATTTTGCCTAATTCATCATGCAATTCTCTAAAAGCATCTAGCAAATAGTTGTGTGCATCAACCAATTCATCATAAGTAGTTTCCAAATCAAATGAGTTATGATTAGAATTTACCTCATCTTCATTGGCCATGAGACAAAGATTAACCAATTCATTGAGTTCATCATCACTTTCGGATCCATTTGAATCATCATCCTCCCATGTAGCTTGCATGGCTTTGCCTTTCTTTTTCCTTTCCTTTTCATTTTTGTAGGCATAGCAATCGGACTTGAAGTGCCCCGGTTTTCCACAATGGAAGCAAGTAGGTGCTTCTCTTTTTCCTTGCTCACTAGACGACCCATTTCTTTTGAAGTGGTTGCTCTTTTGGAACTTCTTCATTTGAAGAATTCTTCTTACGGTTTTGGTAATGAGAGCAACTTCTTCTTCTTCTTCATCATGAGGAACTTTATCAATTGTAACTTCTTTGGTAGTAGCTTGTAGAGCTATATCCTTCTTTTGAGTTTCTTCATCTCTATCATTCATTTCTAGCTCGTAAGCCATTAATGAACCAATAAGTTCGTCAATGGGAAGTGTGTTAAGATCTTTGGCTTCTTGGATGGCGGTCTTCTTAGCTTCCCAATTCTTTGGCAAAGATCTAAGGATTTTTCTTACATTGTCGGATGATGTATATTTTCTTCTAAGAGCTTTCAAGGGATTAACAATGTTAGTAAAATGAGAGTACATTTCACTAATAGTTTCTTTGTTATTCATGGTAAAAAGTTCATATTTATGGACAAGCATATTCATTTTGGATTCTTTAACATGACTAGTGCCTATATAGGTAACTTCAAGTTTATCCCAAATTTCTTTGGCCATTTCGCAATCCGAAATTCTATTGAATTCGTCTTTGCTTAAGGCACAATAGAGATTAGTGATAGCCTTGACATTACATTGTACAAGCCTACGGTCATTGAGGGTCCATTTAATATCGAGTGTTCGAACATTTTCACCTTCTACTATCTTGGTTGGAACATGGTCTCCTTTTTCTATGGCTTTCCAAACATCTACATCTATGCCTCTTAAGAATGCTCTCATTTTGATTTTCCAATAGTTGTAGTCACTTCCATCAAACCAAGGGGGTCTATTGTTAGATTGACCTTCTTGATGGAAATTTGTATTGGCCATGATCGTTCTCTAAGATGATTAGTCTTTTTCTAGAGATTAGGCTCTGATACCAATTGTTAGTCACTAATTGACTCTAGAGGGGGGGGTGAATAAAGTCAATGATCAATTTTTCAATTTAAAAATTATATTTCTACCAAACTGTTAAATATCAGTTTATTGAAATATTCAAGCAAAATAAAGCACAAAAATAAGAGAGATAGAGATAAGAGATTGCAAACAATGACTCGGTGATTTAGCGAGGTTCGGAAACTCCTACTCCTCGGCTCAAGATCCCCCTTGAGACTTCCCAAATTCACTAGAGCTTCTCCTTAATGGTGGAGAGCAAACCTTCACTTTTAAAACAAGATCTTGCTTCTCTTCTTTGCTAGGAGAACACCCTTCTCCTAGGCTTTCTTTTGGGTTACACCAACCCTTTACAATAGCTTTGAAATTTGAAGAAACAAGTGTACAAGAATCTCTCAAAGATAGATTACAGAGTTTAGCTCACAACTATAGAAAAGATGAATATACGTGAAGCTCGGTAATACTACAGTGATATGAAATAACAGAGAAGGAATGAAAGCTCAGAATACTTCTTTAATGCTTTTCAAGGAATGATAGAATGTTCTCTGTAAAAAGGTATTTTAGTTTGAAGACCAACCTCAGTATTTATAGAATCAACAGAGTTCAATATAGCTGTTAGAGGTTGTTGAGAACATTTAATGAAAATGTTTACGTTATAGTTCAAAACCCTAAAGAGAGCCGTCTCTTTGAAAACTAAAGAGCCTGCTCAATAAAAACGTGAGCCTGCTCTTTATTTTGAAGATCCATTTTCGTAGCTTTCTTGGAACAAAAAGAGCCCTCTCTTTCTTTTGATTGAGCCCTCTCTTTTTCTTAAATACTTCTCAAAGACTTACTGGAGTTAAAGAAAAGAACATTCTCAGAGCTCACTGAATAAGAGAAAAGAGCCTTCTCTTTATTTTATGGAGCCTTCTCCATCTCACATTAATATGAAATTCTTTAAGTCCTGTGAATGTGATCATGAGCTGATTTTAATTTTCTTTGAGAAATAAAATGGGAATACAATGCATGGATTGAATTTTGAGCTTCAAATATATTCAAATTAACTTTGACATTAAATCTTAAGCTCTCACCATCTAATCTACCCTTTTCTTCAATCTTTGACCATGATCGGTTAGCCTTTGATGGAGTACTTGAATAATCTTTGAATTCTTGCTTGAATAATCTTTGAATTCTTGCAACTTCAATGCTTCCTTGAATCCATTGCTTGAGTACTTGGAATGCTTCTGGCTCATTATTGAGGATTGAATTAATTGATCAACTATATAGCACTCAAGGAAAATATTAGTACATAAACATCATTAATGGTTTGTAATCATCAAAATATAAGATTGACCTTTAGATTAAATCCTAAGGCCAACAGACTTCTCTCTACGGCTTAATTGTGGATGTTCTTTTAGTAATTTATATTTCAGTTGGATGTTCGTATTAGGGGTCCAATGGATAGATTCCTGAGTTGTTTAACTGTTGGAAGGATTTGGAGTTTATTAATCTGTAATATTTGAGGATTTTGTGCTTAAAGATCTTTCAGTTTTTAATGATTATTCTTAATTCATTTTGAAATATGTGTTCGTTTACATATTAATTGTTTGATATTCCCTCGTGTTTGGGCTTGGGCCTGATCAACCCGTGTCTTGGATCCGAGGGGTATCACATGTGCCCACGAGACCATATAAGTTATTTTAGGTAATTACGACCCACAAGGTACTACCTAGTGCGCACTATAACATAAGAGAATTCTTACACTCCGTACTAGAGCCAAACCCTAGCCATCAAACATTTCATATCCTTACAAGCTTCCAAAAATCAACAAGTCCATGACATTCATATAATCTCAATGCATGACACTACCTACCAAGCACAAGTAGGGTGAAACCACACAAACCATGCCCTAAGGTTACTTGTCTAAAATGGTAAGTTAATGATACTACACATTACACTAAAGCAATTTACTATCAATGTAGGCCATAATTACTAATCATGCAATATAGTAATTTACCTACAAGTAAATACAAGTGTTATATACAAGGTCTTTACACTAAATCTTCAATGAAATTTCTATTACTTAACAATATAAGTACCAACTCCAAGAAATCCCTAATAAATCCTCAATAAAATCACAAGTATTAGGCAAGTCATCAAATAATAGTTTACCTATTCCATTTAATAGTCATATACATGCTTTAATTCACAAATCCTAAGTCAAGCATAATAAATCTCTATTTATATGCAAATATAAGAATTTAAAAAACATGTAATCAATATATATCAAGCTCCAGCATATATATATATAACCCAAAGAGGATAAACATACAACTACCCCTACCTCAATAGAGAATTGAATCTCTATAATCGAAGCAGTCAAGCTTAAAATAGGAAAAATAAATAAGGGTTTTGAAGAGGAAAGCAAGAGCAAACTTTTGTCTCCTAAGGTTTTTAGTCTAAGGTGAGTGGAAGGAGGAAAAAATGAAGAAGAAAGTTATTAACCAAGATTTTCTCCAATGGTAGCTAGGTTTAGGGTTTTGAAGAACAATGAAATGAAAAAGATAAAGTGTAAAATGGTGAGTGGAAGGTCTAGAAATCCTCCACTCACTATGTGTTCTTACACTACCTCTCACACACACACAATGCAAGACTTATTTTGGTGCCTACACTTGTCACAAATCAATGGCTCCTTCCTATGTTTAATCTTAAGCCTACACTTGTCAACCATCAAAGCCAACAAGTGCTCCAATCTAGGCCAACAAGTGGATGAATCTCCACCCTCCAAATGTCAATAGATTATGTTTCCAAGTCACTCCACCCCAATGCCAATAGGCACCATGAGAATGTGACACTTGGTACATTTTTCAAAAATTATAAAAAGGTCCTTTTTTAAAATATCTTCCAAATTAAATTACAAAATGGTCCCTAAGACGAAAAATAATTACTTTACATAATTACACTAAAACCCCAAAAGTTATGAATAATTACCAAAAGTCATGCATCTATGCCCTTTACAAGAAAAGTAAACATTTAACATGCTTTTCTACAAAAGTAAAAATATAGATATCATGGAAATTAAATATCATGGACGTATGCAAAGCTGAAATCAAATTCGAGCACAAAAAGTGAGGTTATGCAAGGAAAAATGATAAACGAGAAAAAGACGAAATAGGAAAAAAGACGAAAAAAGAAATTACCAAAAAAGGAAAAGAAGGAAAATGACCGGGTCACTACAACCTACCCTTTTTAAAAGGATTTCATCCTTGAAATCGAGTCGTACCTGAAAGAGAGAACAAATGCGGATACCGAGAGCGAACCTCCTGCTCGAGCTCCCAAGTAGCCTCCTCAACGTCGTGGTGTCTCCACAAGACCTTGACCAATGGAATGGTCTTGGTCCTCAAGACCTACTCTCGTGAATCAAGAATCTAGATCGAACCCTCCTCATAGGTCACATCCTCATTAACAACAACATCTGTCCACCGTAATACATGCGATGGATCTGGCTCGTACGTCCTCAATATAGAGATATGAAAGACGTCATGAACCCTATCCAGGTCTGGCGGCAACGCCAAACGATAAGCAACTTCACCGACGTGCTCCAAAATCTGGAATGGTCCAATGAACCTAGGAGACAACTTGCTCGTCTGCCAGAATCTCATATGTCCCTTTCGTGGAGAAATCTTGAGAAAGACATGGTCCCCTACCTCAAAAGACAAGGAACGCCTCCTTCTGTCAACGTAACTCTTCTATCTGCTCTGTACAGTAGCCAACCGCTACCGAATCAACTTGATTTTCTCTGTAGTTTCAATGACAATGTCAGGACCTAAGGCAATGGTATCACCGACCTCGGTCCAACAAACTGGAGATCTACAAGGTCTGCCATACAATGCATCAAAAGGGGCCATGCCAATAATGGTCTGGTAACTATTGTTGTAGGTAAACTCAACCAAAGGTAAGTAGTTCTCCCAACTACCTCCAAAATCCAAGATACACACCCGTAACATATCCTCCAATATCTAAATAGTATGTTTCGACTGACCATTAGTCTGAGGATGGAATGCCATGCTAAAATGAAGCCCCGTATCAAGAGCCTCTTGAAAGCCCTGCCAAAAGTGAAATGTGAACTACGAATCCCTATCCGAAACAATGGATACAGGAACCCATGAAGCTTGATAATCTATCTTACATACAGTCCACTCAGTCTTTCTGCACTGTCTATCACTGCCATAGGTAAGAAGTGAGCCGTCTTAGTCAACCTATCAACTATAACCCAAATAGCATCATTCCCTGCCTGAGACCTCGGAAGTCCCGTTACAAAATCCATAGTGATATGCTCCCATTTCCACTCAGCTACTGGTAATGGTTGCAACAATCCTACCGGTCGCTGATATTCTACCTTCACTTGCTGACAGTGACAGACAGTGCTCCCCAGGGTAAAGCACTAGGACGAATAAAGCCTTTAGCTTTTAAATCATCCAATTGAGCTTTCAGCTCGTCAAGCTCTGTTGGTGCCATGCAATACGGTACCATAGAGATAGGAGTAGTACTAGGAATAACATCAATGGCAAAGATAACTTCCCGAAGAGGAGGAAGCTCCATTAACTCCTCTGGAAAAACATCCAAGAACTCCACAACAACTGCTGGGTAAATGCGGCCCGAATTGCTATCCTCGTCAGCTAACAGGCTAGCCAAGTAGGACCTATGGCGACTCCAGTCACGATACTGAAAATCATTGTTAAGTGGGAATCACTCTGATCTCACACAAAGTGAAAATAATCTCCTTTGGGAGTGCAAACAGCCACCCTCTCGCGGAAGCAATCGATCGTAGCATGAAAGAAGGATAACCAATCCATCCCGAGAATAACGTCAAAGCCCATCATGTCAAAAACAACAAAATTGAACTCTAAAGTCTGTCCAGCTATCTCGATAGCACAACCCTGATAAACACAATCCAAAAACACTAGACCCCCAACTGGTGTGTCAACACAAAGGAAACCATCCCGCTGCATGACCTCAAGACCCAATGAATGTGCAAATGAAGCAGATATAAATGAATGTGATGCACCTGTGTCAACAAGAACTTTAGCCCAAGAACTGAAAACTGGAAAGATACCTCGAACTATAGAAATCCCAGCAGAGGTATCGGCCTGTGGTAGTGCGTAAACTTGTCCCTGAGCCCCAGACTGTTATGAACTGCCCTGGTGGCCCGACTGATGTCCGGAAGCAGTAGACGTAGAGCCTTTGACCGGATAAGAACCAATTGGCTGCGTTGTTAACTGCAGTGCCTGAGGCACCTTGAAACCTGACTGCACAACTACTGACTGTGCCGGTGCAACTTATGAACCTATGCCACTCTGTGTCCCGCCTTACAATTTTAGACACTCTCTCTTGAAGTGACCTGGTTGTTTGCAATAATGACAAGCTCCGCGAACCCCCTTCGTCAAAGCTATAGGCTTACTAGCCTATGATTGATTGGCCTGTGGCTGAAGCTGTGGGCAGCGAGGCTTGATGTGCCTCGGCTGCTGACAGTGGTGACAAATTACTCCCGGAGCTAACCTCAAAGATACTGGAACTACAGGTATAAACCGAGCCTGCTGTGACTGTCCCTGAGTACGTGAACTGTCCCCGGCCTTAGCCTTCTTCCACTAACCCCCAACAGATACTGATGAAGCCTCTCCATGAGACTGATTATATGAACCCTTAATCCTGAGCTGATCTTGGCCCTCTGCCTCAACCAACATAGCTTTCTGCACTACCTCCCCGTAGGTCCTCAATTCCAATACTGAAATCCGTGGCCTAATATCAAGATGTAACCTATCCTGAAACTTCCTCGCCCTGAGCTCTTCGGTAGCTACCATCTCCGGCGCATAGCGAGAAAGAGAAGTGAAGTGTATCTTATACTCAATGACACTCATCCTGCCCTGATAGAGACCTGTGAACGGCACTCTCATGTCCTGCCCATAGCCCTCGAAAAGAAGCGGTCGAAGAACAATGTCCTGAACTCCTCCCATGTTATCACCTCCACATCGTGGATATTGGTTATGGACCTCCACCAGATATCGGCATCCCCCATGAACATAGAAGCTATTAAGGAGATCCTCAATCAGTCTATAGGTACTCCCATGTTATTAAGCTTGCATACCATGAGATCAAACCAAGCCTCTGAAGCAAACAGATCCATACTCCCTGCAAACTGGTCGATCTTAACCCGTTGTAACTTCATGAAGTAGTCCAATGCCTCATTAGCAACTAGTGCTGGTGCCGGTATCTGCATCCCTGCCAAATGCTGACGAAACATTTGCTGAATGGACTTTGACATCCCTAGAGCCACTCCGTGTGTGATCTGCTCCTCATAAGTCGGCGCTCGTGGTGAATTAGAATCCATGCCACGAGGTCGAGCCCTAGGCCTCCCTAGACCCCATGCGAGGCCAATGTCTGCAACCTGCTCTTTAGCCTGCTTATCCACTCCGACATGATGAGAAGACTCTCCGTGCATCAAGACCATGGTGCTACACACATAAGGGACAAGGTCAATAACAATGCTAGTCATTAAGACCTAATGCGACTCATGCCGTGAATGCATGAAACAAGTATCACATAGTAGATGCAAGAAATGTACGCAACATACAACCATGCTAAAATATATAAGCATATACCCAACAAGCATATACAAAATGCTAAGGCATATAAGCATATGTAACATACTAAAACAGTTAAGGAAAACTCCTAAACATACTACTATATAAACATGTAAACATATTATTAAATCAAAGCATGTTATCAAGAAACATGTAAACATATCAAAGCAAGTGAATAAAAATATGATATGCACCCAAAATCCTTCATCCTAAGGTTTTTGAACCTAGGAGCTCTGATACCACTTGTCGTGACCCAAGTTTTTCAACCCGGTGCGTCAGTGATGACCCAAAAGTTAATCCGATAACGGATTCAAAATACGGAAGCAAAAGATGAAACCAAAGTCCTTTGAGATATAAATCATCTCTAAGACACCAATATGACATTCCATGAAGTCACGGAACTCAAGAAAAGTGAATAAGGAAACTAGTGTCAAAACAGGCTAAATTCGTTAATTAAGGGCAAAATGGTCAATTCACAAATAAAAGGAGAAAATTGACTCTAAATAAGTCAAACAAGGTGAATACAACCTAATCTAATTATTTCATAACATTCCAAGAGATTCCAAGAACATTAGCCAAGAATCCCACAAAATTGCCTTTTTCGGTTTAAGCAAAAACTAACACTACCTCACTAAAATAAGAATAACTCCCCCTGTGATTGGAATCTGAGAATGGCATAGGTACCATTGGAAATATGAATCAAAATTCTTAAGTTTAGGCTCAAGAATGACCCCATTTGGATTAGAAACGAAGGAGTTATGACCCTTTGAAGTTGGAACTTCAGTGCTGAAACATAACCTGGAAGCTGTGTGAATGCAAGCTATTTCGGTCGACCGAAATAGAGTTTTGGATGACCAAACTGGGCATAATTTGGCTGAAAATATGATTTTT
Organism: Cornus florida; assembly: GCF_030987335.1. Lineage (NCBI taxonomy): Eukaryota > Viridiplantae > Streptophyta > Magnoliopsida > Cornales > Cornaceae > Cornus > Cornus florida. The sequence goes on from NW_026775577.1 coordinate 74,607,640, forward strand.
GAGAGGAGGGTGCTTCGGTAGACCAAATTAGGCCATCGGTCGACCGAAATAGGCCTTCGGTCGACCGAAATGGTCCTGAACAATGAAAAAGCCTACTGGAAATAAGTTTTTACTGTGCAATGAGTTTCCCAAAAGCCATTGGTCGACTGAAATAGAGTTTTAGATGACCAACACACCTCAAAAAGCTGGTGTAAGACTTGCTATATGCCAAATGTGTTGAGGTTTAACCCATGCTTCAAATCCCCTCATGAATTTGTTCAAAAATGAAAGTTTAAAACTGATTTTCAATGAGATTTGAGTATGTGAGCATGTCAACAACATTTAAATGAATAAATGAATGCATTACAATAACTTATTGCCTTATACATGTTAATTATAAGGATTTCATATGCCAAAACTCCAAGTTGGGAAAAATGCATATTTAAGGCAAAAGTTTAATACCAAATGAATACAAGTACAAATGTAAACATGCAAGGCCCTTGGCTTCATTACACACACATCCAAATAAGCATCCAAAAAGTGTACTTAGGTACACATTACATATTTTGAGGCAAAAATAACATTTTTACAACTAAAAGATGCTACATGCTAACACTTGCATGTTTTCCAAAAAACATCAAAATACTTCAAGGTATCAAGGTAACTTAGGGATGTGATGCATCCCAAAACAAAGTCTCTTTACCTGCAAAATAACCTAAACAACTAGGGTGAGTAATCAAGTTACACGTAGGATGTGGTGCATGCACATACCCTATAGTTTCAAGTATAATGTGAACCAAACACAGACCATCACAAGGGTGCATTCCACCTAACGTCTATGTTTCCATGGTACTCTAAGGGATCATCTCAAGCTATACAAATGTTTGAAATGATAAACACATAGCACCCAAGTATACATAAACAAGTACACTAACCGCATTTAAACTAAGATTACCAAATCACAAGCTACAAGAAATCCATGATTTACAACTTGGAAAGTAATGTGAAATCAAATAATGGAAAGAATAGGATATGTGGCCACGAGACCATATAAGTTATTTTGGGTAATTACGACCCATAAGGTACTACCTAGTGCGCATTATAACATAAGAGAATTCTTACCCTCCGTACTAGAGCCAAATCCTAGCCATCAAACATTTCATATCCTTACAAGCTTCCAAAAATCAACAAGTCCATGACATTTTATATAATCTCAATGCATAACACTACCTACCAAACACAAGTAGGGTGAAACCACACAAACCATGCCCTAAGGTTACATGTCTAAAATAGCAAGTTAATGATACTACACATTACACTAGAGCAATTTATTATCAATGTAGGCCATAATTACTAATCATGCAATATAGTAATTTACCTACAAGTAAATACAAGTGTTATATACAAGGTCTTTACACTAAATCTTCAATGAAATTTCTATTACTTAACAATATAAGTACCAACTCCAAGAAATCCCTAATAAACCCTCAATAAAATCACAAGTATTAGGCAAGTCATCAAATAATAGTTTACCTATTCCATTTAATAGTCATATACATGCTTTAATTCACAAACCCTAAGTCAAGCATAATAAATCTCTATTTATATGCAAATATAAGAATTTAAAAAACATGTAATCAATATATATCAAGCTCTAATATATATATAACCCAAAGAGGATAAACATACAACCACCCCTACCTCAATAGAGAATTGAATCTCTATAATTGAAGCAGCCAAGCTTAAAATAGGAAAAATAAATAAGGGTTTTGAAGAGGAAAGCAAGAGGAAACTTTTGTCTCCCAAGGTTTTTAGTCTAAGGTGAGTGGAAGGAGGAAAAAATGAAGAAAAAAGCTATTAACCAAGATTTTCTCCAATGGTAGCTAGGTTTAGGGTTATGAAGAACAATGAAATGAAAAAGATAAAGTGTAAAATGGTGAGTGGAAGGTCTAAAAATCCTCCACTCAATATGTGTTCTTACACTACCTCTCACACACAGACAATGCAAGACTTATTTTGGTGCCTACACTTGTCACAAATCAATGGCTCCTTCTTATGTTTAATCTTAAGCCTACACTTGTCAACCATCTAAGCTAACAAGTGCTCCAATCCTATGATGACCCTGGATTTTTTAACCCAGTGTGTCCTGTAATGACCCAAGCAGATCCAGAACGTAGAAGGAAGAAATAAGACAATGATCTCCTAAGGCATAACATACCTCTAAGACCCGAAGATAACCTTCCATGAGGTCACGGAACCCAAATGAATACAGTGCGAAAGCAAAACAAGGACAAGTCCTTAGAGCTGTACATCATCCCTAGGGATTAAGAATGGACTTTCAAAGAGTATCAAGTCTCAACGGAAACAAAATGAAGAAAGGGGCATCAAAACCCTACAAGAGAAGAGCCAGGGTTTTACCCTAAGAGGAAGGAATTGAACTTTCAACAAGTCAAATTAGATCAAAAATATCCAAAAACATCCGTTGGTAACTTCACATGAAGTCCCAAGGCCAAAGGAAGAGAATCCCAAATGAACCTCATCCCAGTTCGAACCAAATCTGACACCCTCTCAGTAGAACAAGGATATCTTAATCTAAGAGAATATTCTAAAACTAAAACTGGTACTATTGGAAAGACAAAGAAAAATTAATGAATTTAGACTCAAGAATCACCTGAATCAGAGTCCGGACGAAAAAGATATCAAGTCCCGAAGTCAAAGGAAGGAAAACCCTATCTCGGTTAGAACCAAATTCTAACACTAACTTACTAAAAGATGAATAACTTGAGTTACAAATGGAATCTGACACTCTAATTGGTACCATTGGAAAGCTTATTTCAACGCGGTCAGTTTAGACTCAAGAATGGACCAATTCGGAGTTAAAATAAGTGAGATATGGCCCATTGAAGAAAAGTGTCTGGAGTAAGAACAGTACTCGCGGGTGCCCACCCAAAAGCTATGGGGGCCCACCAATTACCGCATAAACCCATGGGCACCCACCCAAAAGCTGTGGGGGCCCACCAAATACGGCAGTGGCGTGGGCTGGAACCTCCAAAAATGCAAAAACAATGTTTTTAGCAAAAAATTAAACTTGGAGCGCAGTTTATGAGGTCAATATGACATTTTTCGGAAAAATACGAAGAGGAAACTCCCCCTAAAATCACATTTTCTATGTGACAAAGTCGAGAACGGAATTTATTTCCCAAGGAAAATCTCTAAAATGCCCTTAAGGTCAGATTTTTCAACAAATGGGTGAAATGAGTCCATAGGAGGCTCAAAACACAAACGAAAGGGTTTTTCATGAAAACGATCATGCACACAAATGTAAATAGTAATTTTGAATGCGTGAGAATGATCCGCGGCTCCCAAAAATGGCTGAGTCAAAATCCAACCCCCCAACGGCCAAAAAGGCAAAAATGAACTTGAAATGGAAATTTTGAAATCCAAAATTATAAAATGGTTTCAAATGACCATTTGGCCCTTGGTCACACTTCATACATGACTAATGAGATCCTATGGAAGAAACAAAATGGGATTCCCACACCCAATGCAAACATAGGGAGATAATAACTTAACATTTTTCAATAATTTCATAATATTTCATGAAGTCATAAATTACATAGGATACAAAATACATGTCATTGGCCTCTGGCCTCATCTCATACATGTCAAATACATTGTAAAGAGTGTACTCATGTACACACTACATAAATGGAATTAAATATACACATTTTGACAACAAAGGCTACAAGTGGCATTTCAAGCCAACCTTTTACAAAAATTAAAGCCTTCAAGTCAACTATCATCTATGAAATGATAAACATCACGCACCAAGTCTTCATACCTGAAACAGCCCCCTAGTAACTTCAGGGTGAGTAAACAAGTTTACTCGTAGAGAATAAGCATGCATAAACTCGATTTCTTTAGAGATTTTTTAAACTAACATGAAACAGTTCAAAAGGATCATACCACCTAACGTTTATGTCTAATGTGAGACTCAGGGAGCATCCTAAGCTACCTTAGCTCATTTCTAGCATAATTCACACCCTTCATGCAATTCCAAACAACATAAGGACATGCTATACAAAGCAACAAGATATAGATTCTCAAGGTTATCAACTTGAAATCTAAAATACGAAAACAACCAAATATAACAATTTAGCATAATTAGAATTTCTAACACAATGCATCAAGACATAGATTCTCAAAGTTATCGAATCGAAATCTAAAAGTGCGGAAAACAACTAAATATAACAATTTAGCATGGATGTACTTAATAACATCAATTCGCCAATAGCCAAAACCACAAGTCACAATTAAACATAATTTTCAACTTGGAATTGAATACGAAATCAAATAGTGGAAAACTTGGACATCACGTCTCGAACTAAACCAAGAACAAAATAGTTATTCCGGGCATTAAGCCGTTGGGAAGACCACCCTAGTGCACACTATCTCAATTGGGGAGAACTCATACCTCCTGCACTAGAGCCAAACTCTAGCCATATCACTTGTAACAATGTCCCAAGACTCCAAAATAAACCAAATAAGTTCACAACTTATACATAATTTATATAATGCACGAAACCACCTTCCATGCACAAGTAGGTTGAAACCACACAATCCATGCCTTAGAGTTTAAATTCTAAAATGGCATATACAATTTTAAATACAAAGTGTGCAATTCATTACACAAGGCAACGATATATTCCATGAAGAAAACATGTTCTCATGAATATAAATATAACAACAATGTTATCCAATGCTCAAAACACAACCAAGTGAATATACAACAAGTCCAAATCCATGATTTATACATAAAATCAACTTCTACAACATAATTAAATCCATGGAACAATTAGATAGAATTTAATTAAATAAAATAATTAAATTCTTTAGATTTAAAACCAATTCCAATTAGCCTCAAATTAATATATGTTAAACAACATATCATGGTCATTACATATATCAAATCAAAAGTGCAAAGTGAGCAAGATACCATCATGTAGAATTTAATTAATTTAAATCAATTAAATCTCTAGATTTCAAAAGTTATTCAAATGACCCCAAATTAATATGTAGCAAACACTAAGTCATAGTCCTACTATATATCAAGTCTAAAATGGAATACAAGCAAAACACAATTAACTAGAATTTAAATCAAATTAAATTTATTAAATCTCTAGATTTGAAAACTTATTTAAATCTTCCCAATTTAATGTATAATAAAGATTAACTCATGGCCATGCCATTTACCAAGTTTAAAATGAGTTATATGCAAGCTATGATAAATCTATAATTTCTCAATTTAACAAAAATCGTGTATACAACTTATATTTCATACAAGAGCAAGTAAAACAACTTGGAAAATAAATTATAACACCCCCTACCTCACTAGAGAAGTGTCTCTCTAGAATCCAAGGCAAATCAACACAAGATGGCAAACCCTTCAAGGGTTATGAAGAGAAGGATGAGGGGAACAAAAAGTATTCCCAAGGTTAAGCTTGGAAATCAATGGACGGCTCTCAAAAATCAAGGTCAAAGCTTAAGGCTTTAAGCTCCATCCATGGAGGCTTGGGTTTGTGGTAAGGAAGCTAATGACATAATGTGAAAAAGTGTGAGTGGAGGAATTAGAAATCCTCCACTCATTAGGTGATCCTACACCATGGTCAACACACACATCTATGGTCAATTGCACAAAAACCCTTCTTTCAAATCATAATCCCAAAATGGCCCAAAAATTAATTGCAAGACTTAATTTGGTGCCTACACTTGTCACAAATCCAAGGTTCCATCCTAGGCTTAATCCCAAGCCTACACTTGTCAACCATTTAAGCCAAAAAGTGTACCTATCCTAGGTCAACAACTGGTTAAATCTCCACCCTCCACATGTCCTCATCCAAGGCCTTAAAGTGTTTCCACACAAATGTCAACAAGTGGACCAATGAGAATGTGATACTTGTCACACTTTTCGAAAATTGCAAAAAGGTCCTTTTTGAAAATATCTTCCAAATTAAATTGCAAAATGGTCCCTAAGATAAAAAATAATTACTTTACAGTAATTACAAAGATAACCCCAAAAGAAAGGAAATTTCCAAAGAAGTGTGCATCCACACCCGAAAGGAAGAAAGTACACAACTAGCATGCGTTTCTACAAAAGTGAAAATACACATAGCATGGAATTTAAATATCGTGGATGCATGCAAAACCGGAATCAAATCCGAACACGAAAAGTGAGGTTATGCTAACAAAGTGACAACCGAGAAAAAGACGAAAAGTGAATAGTGTCACAAAAGTGAAAATATGAAAATGACTCGATCCTCAAAGGAAGTCGTCAATCCAAGAAAAAGAGTCTCAGAAACCATCCCCAAGGACTCAAGATGACATTAAGTGGCAAGAAACCAAACTCAGAAAGGAAAAGATCAACGGAAAAAAAATATCCGTGAAAATCTGAGAGAAAGGAAAGGAAGAAAAATGACCGGGTCATTACAAATCCTAGGCCAACAAGTGGGTGAATCTCCACCCTCTGAATGTCAATAGATTATGTTTCCAAGTCACTCCACCCCAATGCCAACAAGTGGCACCATGAGAATGTGACACTTGTTACATTTTTTAAAAATTGCAAAATGGTCATTTTTTAAAATATCTTCCAAATTAAATTACAAAATGGTCCCTAAGACAAAAAATAATTACTTTGCATAATTACACTAAAACCCCAAAAGTTATGAATAATTACCAAAAGTCATGCATTTATGCCCTTTACAAGAAAAGTAAACATTTAACATGCTTCTCTACATAAGTAAAAATATAGATATCATGGAAATTAAATATCATGGACGTATGCAAAGCCAGAATCAAATCCAAGCACAAAAAGTAAGGTTATGCAAGGAAAAATGATAAACGAGAAAAAGACAAAATAGGAAAAAAGACAAAAAAAGAAATTACCGAAAAAAGGAAAAGAAGGAAAATGACCAGGTCACTACATTATTTGTCAAATGTGTATATTTGATTCTAAACTTGTAATGTGTGCCTAGCACACTTTTTGATTCTCATTTTATGTATATGATATGAGGCCAAGGGCCAAACCATATTTGAAATTCATGTATATTCATAAATGTTAAAATCTTGCCTTTAATGAGAATATATGAGAAATTAGGGTTTTAGCATGACATTTTTGCACCGGAGTGTGCATCGGGTATGAAATTCATTATCTAGTATTCATTTAATATGTATGAGGAGTGGTTAAAGGCCAATCACCATTTTGTTTTTATTTTTGCATTTTAGTTTCATACTTTGCATTTTGGGCTAAAATAGTAAAATCCAAGCCTTTAAAGGTTCATTTCCAAATCGGGTGATGCAAAGTGTGCACGAGCACATTCATTAGGACCTACGTAATATGCATGAAGTGTGGCTAAGGGCTAAATGGTAATTTGAAATCATTTGTTAATTTTAGTTTTCAAATTTCTCATTTCTAGTTCATTTTTTTGGCTTTGAATGGCATTTTTCATGCATTGAGGTTTAAGAGGTCAAATTTTGCATCAGTGGTATTTTTAAGCCGTAGACCATTAAAGTGCATCCTAATAGGTAAGTTATGTTTACGTGCATGATCGTTTTCATGAAAAACCTCATCCTTGGTGATTTGAGCCTCCTATGGACTCATTTTGCATTTTTATTGCATAATCTTAATTTAGGGCATTTTGGGGTTTTCCTTTGAGAAATGAATTCCGATCTTCACATGGTTACATAAAAAACTTGATTTTAGGGGGGTTTATTCTTCTCCTTTTCCCAGAAAATGTCGTCTTGGTACCTGAAATCCCTCGTGAAGTTCAGCTTTCAGTTTTGCATTTTAGTAGCTTTTTAGCCCCCTTGATCTGATTTCTTAGAGGGGCATTTTGGCTATTTTACAATGAGTTTTTTTCATTTCCTCTATGTTGCCGGGTAGAAAACTTGATTTCAGGAGGGGTTTCTTTTTTGTGTTTTTCCACAAAAATTCGTTTGGTAGCCCGTTTTTCATCTCAGATGTGGACAGTCACTGTAGCAACTTTTTGCCCTCTTGTCCAGTTCTGATCTAAGGGCATTTTGGGGATTTTTTAGTGAGTTTTTTTCGTTTCCTTTCGCGTTGTCGGGTATTGGTGTTTTTTCAGAAAAATTCGTTTCTGACCTCGTTTCTGCCCTCAGTTCTGGCTGAATTGTTTTCTTTCCTAGCATGTCATGGTGTATGTCGGTGTGCTCACAGGGTGCTCGTCTCGACGTTGTGACATCGACTTTTGTTTTCGCTCGTTCTCCTCCGTCTGGACTCCAAATCAAGTGAACTTTTTTTTAAACTTGACTATTTTTTCACTGTCTTTCCAATGGTGTGCTCAGTTGCACCTAGTTCTTCCTGAATAATTACCAATTTACCCTTTTGCCTTAAGTGCTCATTTTTCTTCGTCATGTCATTTCTCCTTCGTTCGGACTCCGAATCATGCGATTCTTTAGTCCAGCTTGATTAATTTTTCGTTTTCTTTCCAACGGTGTGCTTAGTGGCACCCAAGTTCATATTTTTAGAAAATTACCATTTTGCCCCTAGGGGCTTATTTGTCATATTTTCGATCTTTTGCTTCCATATCAGTTCTCATTGAGTTCCACAAACTCATGGAAGGTCACTTTGACTTCTTAGAGTCTTGTTTTCTGTTTTCACTTCCGCATTCGGATCTGTTATCAGGTCAATTTTCGATTCATCACAGAAAGCATTGGCTTGAAAAACTAGGGCCGTCACAGGTGGTATTAGAGCTCCTAGGTTTGAATACCTTGGATGACAGATTTTTGGTGCATATCATGTTTTTGTTGATGTACTTTGATATTTTCACATGCCTTTGGTAACATGTTTTAGCATTGTAACGTATTTATATGTTTCTTGATAACACATTTGGTATTATGACATGTCTTTATGCTTATATGCTTATATGTTTAAAAGCATCCTTGTTTGACATGTATGCTTATTTGCTTAAGCGCTTACCTTTTAAACAGCTTTCTTTAATTGCTTTAGCATAACTGTATGTTGCATACATTGATGTGCTACTTATTTGATGCATTCATAGTGTGAATTGCATTCGATCATAATAACTCGTGTTATTATTGATCTCGTTTCCTTTCTACACATATAGCGTCACAGTTTTGACTCGTGGAGAGTCTTCTCGTTAAGACTCATGTGAATGTAGAGTTGTAGTCTCCGTCTGGCGAGATGAAACATAGGCCACGGAGGCACCGTTTCGTCTCATTTTCTTTTGTCTTTTCGTGATGTAGTCATGGTGGTATTTGAGGTGTCGGTGTCATCTTTAAGGACTTCGTAGTGGTCTTGACGTCATTGATGTCATAGAGGTCTTTGTTTCTAGCGTCATGGGATGATGAGTCAGGACTGACTCGAATCCTTCCTCAGGGAGTTGGGAAGTTGCCTTGTGAACCTCAGGGTGAGGTTCTTGTGTCTTGCCTTCTTAGGACGATGGTTTCAGGATTTGGATGGGTGTATTCACCTAGAATCTTTCTTGTGTTACCTTGGTTAGCTCTTATGAGCTACGGTTGGGATGTGAGTGGTTCCATGTAATTAATTGCACTGATGCAATTAATTGCTCTCCCTGGTCCTTATAGACTTTAGGGCATTACGTTAGGGTTCTGGTAGAATCCTATAGAGTTCCTATAGAGCTCGTTGGCATCTTGGTTTGGGGGATGGTTCCTTTCCTCGTAATGAGAGATTGGACTCATCCAGGTTTTGTGTTGCATTTTTGCGTGCTGTCTTTTGAGAGGCGTTCCATTCATTTCTGTTGAATTTACAAACTTGCCATTTGTATAATCACTTTCACATATTTATGAGCTCCATTATTTTCGGGCATACCTTAGAAACATGTTTAGGATTTATAACTATGTGGTAGTCCGTGTGCAGATGTATATGATACATTGCTTATACTGTATCTACTTACCATGTTTGTGCCGTTGGTGGTGTATAGCGCGTTGCTATTTATTTAACCTCTGTGTGATAGGTGGTTTATTTGGTTTACCTTATGTGTACTATGCTTAGTACTATGATATTATTTGATTTATGTCATTTAAATTTTGCGAGCGTATACTATGTGAGTATTTGGTTTGTACTGTTTCATCTTTCCTGCACTTATGTTGGGGTTTTGTGACCTCGGATGTTGGGATTGTCATGAGCGAGATACGTAGTAGACTTGTGTTTTGAGGTTTTAGTTGCCCATGATAGGGATTTTGACCCAATGTTTTGTCTTTTGTATATAGCCTTACGGTAGGTCTACTTTAGATCGTGCTTAGGGTTTTGGTTTTGTGGGTCTAATCCATTGGCTTGAGGGCATAGACTCATCAGGCTGTGGATTCGGGACTAGTGCTATTGTTGTTGCATTTTCAAATGTGGGGGTCATCAGTTACGCTAGCGTTAGGGATTTAAGGCCTTAAGCGTAACGATGCCAATGACATTGTTGTTAGAGTTTTAGGATTAGCTACCCCAACTCTCATGGATGCCTGGTTCCCATAGTGCTTTTGGTAATGATCATTTTTGACATTGATGTCATTTGTATCGAAAAGTTTCTTTCTGGGTTGATCAGTTGAGGGCATGTTATAAACTAGTGCCTTATACTGTCATGCTACCTTATTAACGAGTAAGTGTGGGCGGGTTCTGGTCATTGTTCGTACTACCATATCATTCTTAGCCATCAGTTATGATTTGACTTGTTGTTGTCTTAGGGATTCTCTCGATGATTGACTTTGAGTTTATATGCCGATTCGTTTGGGAAGTGCCTCTCAGTTCTTGATTTTTGTGTCCCTTCGGATAACCTTCAGGCTTTTGGAGTTGTCCTTTAGCACCTTATGGTTTGCCCTTTGGTTTGATCTTGCTCTAATCTTGTTCAGTTCTCTTTTGTCTGTTCCTAATTTTAGGGACGAAATCCCTTTAAGGAGGGTAGGTTGGTTGTAATGACCCAGTCATTTTCTTCCTTTCCTTTTTCCTCAAATTTTACGGATAAATTTTTTTCGTTGTCTTTTCTATTCTGTGTTTAGTTTCTCATCATTTAGCGTCATCTCGAGTACTCAGGAATGATTTCCAAGACTCTTTTCTTGGGATTGACAACTTCCTTTGAGAACCGCGTCATTTCCACATTTTTCGTTTCGTTTTTTGACACTATTCACTTTTCGTCCTTTTCCCTATTTTGTCTTTTCCCCGTTTGTCACTTTGTTGGCATAACCTCAATTTTTGTATTCAAAGTTGGTTTTTGACTTCATGTACCTTCATTCTAAGTGGTTTCCACGAAATACGGATCTTTACTTTTATAGTAAAGGACTCTGGTTGCTCCCGGTGTCCATAGGGACATGCATGCATAGTTTTTCAGAATTTTTTTCTTTTCTTGGGATGTTTTTCGTAAATATCTTTTGAAGATATTTTATTTCAGGGGTTTTTAAGGAAATATTTTTGGAAGATATTTTCATTCTGGGCCATTAGTGCAGTTTTCACTTTTTGGAGGGGCCATTGTGCAATTAATGAAAGTTATTGCTAAATGCCTTATTTTGAGCCTGGATCCTTATACGGGATTCATTTTCACTTTTTGTCGAGTCGCGTACTCTTACCATTCCCTTCTGGTTGTTTTTCTCCAGTTTCAGGGTTTCTGGCACTAATTGCTGCCGAACTTGTTTGGGACATATCTCTCTGCTCGAGACTCAATTTTTTATGCCGTTTCTTCTGTTGTTCAAATTTTCTCATTTCGGTTCTTTTTTGTTTATAGAGTTTTGCCGTTTGAGTACGTCTGCTCAAATTTCACTTTTCCGGACCCGGTGGGCCCGTTCGGGGCATTTTTAGGGTTTTCCTATAAATAGAGGGATATAAAATTAAAAAGTAATCTTCCCCAAAATTCATGCACTACCAGAAGCTTCCATGGCAGCCCAAGGGGGGTTGCCACCCTTCTTCTCTCAATTAAACCTTTTTCCCTTTTGTTAAAAAGTCATAGTGCCTTCACGTTTTGTGTTTGTCTTGACTACGCTCATCTTTCCACCTTATTAGAATCCGTTTTTGGCCATTTTTTGAGTTCGGGTTTGAGGTAAAGTTAGGATTTTGGTATGTCATCTTTGCAGTTTAATGTTCACGGCGTTGTCCCCGACAAAACCCCAAAGTATTGTCGGATTCGGAGCCGTTTCATTTTGGTGGCTTTTGAGATTTCCATCTCAAATTGAGGTAGGGGATGTTTTAGGATTATGTATGTGTTGAATTGAGTGTTTTCCATGATTATATAACTTGTTTGCATGCCTTGTATCAAATCTAGAAAATTAGTAATATTTATTTCTTTACATAAGATTTAATTTACAAGGATGTATATAGCTTAGAATTGAATTATGGCATGATGATAAATTAAGCTTTAATATGTTTGTTAATATATATTAAATTGGAATTAATTAAATAAGAATTTCATTTTTTATTTAATAATTATCTTTGGTAAAAGTTTAATTCTCATGGACGTACCTTGCATGAAATTAACTTATGATATGCTTTTAAATTGAGTCTTGGCATGTTCTTTAACATACTTTAATTTAAGAGCATATAGATTAATTAAAATCTATTTAAAGGTTCCATTGGCTTAATTGAGTTTTTAACTTGATATTTGTGATGACTATGGCTTGTATACTAGCATATATTAAATTGGGACAATTTGAAGTTACTTCAGAAGTTAGGGATTTAATTATCATGATTTAATTAAATTCCACTTTATTGTTTCAATGACCTAATTAAGTTTTTGATGTAGTATATGTAATGACCATGCTATGTTGTTTAACATGTGTTAATTAGGGGTCATTTAATTGAGATTTGAAACTTAGAGAAATTAATTAGGTTATGTAATTAATTTTCGTTTCTATTGCGTTAATGATTTAATCATGTGTTTGATATTGATTATATATATAAATTATGATTTTGGACTTGTATTAGATTCTTCAGTTTATGTTTTCAATATTGAATTATACTGTTATAGCGGAAACGAATCGCACACTAAAGATTCAACATGTGATGATTATTATAACGCGTAACGAATCACGCTCTGAAAATTCGACATTTGTCATCCTATAGTAGTTGTGGATTTAGAGCATGTGTTGTGTGATTACAACCTACTTGTGCATGGAATGTAGTTTTGTGCTTTATATATATTTCGTATATAAGTTGTTAACTTATTTATTTTGGAGTCACTTGGGACATTGTTACAGAGACACAGCTAGAGTTTGGCTCTAGTACGGGAGGTATGAGTTCTCCCCATTTTATAGTGCACACTAAGGTGGTATTCCCAGCGGGTTAATGCCCGGAATAACCGTTTAGGCCTCGGCTTTATCCAAGATTTGATGTCCAAGTCTTCCACTACTTGATTTCGCATTCAATTCCAAGTTGGCAACCAATGTTTAATTATGACTTGTGGTTTTGGTTATTGGTGATTTAATTTTGATAAGTACATTTAGGCATTATGATTTCTAATGAATCATTGTAGGTTTTGATGTTGTCAAGTATATTCAGGTATTATGATTTCTAATGAATCATTGCAAATTTTTGATGTTGTTAAATACATCTATACTATATTGTTCAAATGCAACTTAGGAATGATCCTATAGATTCATTTGGAACATAGACGTTAGGTGGCATGACCCACTTTAGTTGTTTTCGCATTTTTGATTTCAAGTCAATGGCTTTGAGGATCTATATCTTGTTGCTTTGTATAGCATGCTTCTATGTTGTTTGAATTATATGAATGATGTGATTTATGCTAGAAATGTTTAAGGTAGCTTAGGATGCTCCCTGAGTCTCACCTTTGACATAGACGTTAGGTGGCATGACCTTTTTGAATTGTTTTAAGTTAATGCAATAACTTTGTAAAACGTTAGGTCGATGCATGCTCATTTCCTACGAGTAGCTTTATGTCACTCACTCACGTAGTGGGGACATTTTTCAGGCACAAGAATCAAGGTTGAGATTGTCGTTATGTTTGGATAATTTGTGGACTTGAAGGTTCCATTCTTATAAAGGTTGGCTTGAAAAGCCATTTGTAGCCTTATTTGTTAAATGTGTAAATTTGATTCTAAACTTGTAATGTGTGCATAAGCACACTTTTTTATTCTTATTTTATGTATATAATATGAGGCCAAGGGCCAAACCATATTTGAAATTCATGTATATTCAAAAATGTTGAAATCTTGCCTTAATGAGAATATATGAGAAATTAAGATATTAGCATGACATTTTTGCTCCGGAGTGTGCATCGGGTATGAAATTCATTATCTAGCATTCATTTAATATGTATGAGGTGTGGCCAAGGGCCAATCACCATTTTGTTTTCATTTTTGCATTTTAGTTTCATACTTTGCATTTTGGGCTAAAATAGTAAAATCCAAGCCTTTAAGGGTTCATTTCCAAATCAGGTGATACAAAGTGTGCACGAGCACATTCATTAGGACCTACTTAATATGCATGAAGTGTGGCCAAGGGCCAAACGGTAATTTGAAATCATTTGTTAATTTTAGTTTTCAAATTTCTCATTTCTAGTTCATTTTTTTGCCTTTGAATGGCATTTTTCATGCATTGAGGTTTGAGAGGTCAAATTTTGCATCGGCAGTATTTTTAAGCCGTAGACCATTGTGGTGCACCCTAATAGGGTAAGTTACGTTTGTGTGCATGGTCATTTTCAAGAAAAACCTTATCCTTGGTGATTTGAGCCTCCTATAGACTCATTTTGCATTTTTATTGCATAATCTGATTTTAGGACATTTTGGAGTTTTCCTTCGAGAAATGAATTTCGGTCTTCACATGGTCACTTAGACAACGTGATTTTAGGGGGGGTTTCTTCTTCACGTTTAACCAAAAAATGTCGTCTTGGTACCGGAAATCCCTCATGAAGTTCAGCTTTCAGTTTTGCATTTTAGCAACTTTTCATCCCTCTTGATCTGATCTTGGAGGGGCATTTTGGCCCTTTTATAGTGAGTGTTTTTCATTTCCTCCTATGTTACCAGGTAGAAAATTTGATTTCGAGATGGGTTTCTTTTTTGTGTTTTTCCAGAAAAATTCGTTTGATAGCCCGTTTTTTATCTTAGATGTGGACAGTCACTGTAGCAACTTTTTGCCCTCTTGTCCAGTTCTGATCTAGGGGCATTTTGGGAATTTTGCAGTGAGTTTTTTTCTTTTCCTTCTGCATTATTGGATACAAAACTCAATTTTCGGGGGGGGGGGGGGGGGGGGGGGGTTTCTTCTTTGTATTTTTCCAGAAAAATTCATTTCGGACCTCGTTTTGGCTCTCAGTTCTGGCTTAATTGTTTTCTTTCCTAACATGTCATGGTGCATGTCATGGTGCTTGTTGATGTGCTCGTGGGGTGCTTGTTTCGACGTCGTGACGTCGACTTTTGTTTTCGCTCGTTCTCTTCTGTTCGGACTCCAAATCGAGTGACCTTTTTTTTTAACTTGACTATTTTTTTGCTGTCTTTCCAACGGTGTGCTTAGTTACACCCGGATCATCCTAGATAATTATCAATTTACCCTTTTTGCCTTAAGTGCTCATTTTTCTTCGTCATGTGGTTTCTCCTTCGTCCTGACTCCAAATCATGCAATTCTTGAGTCCATCTTGATTAATTTTTCATTGTCTTCCCAACGGTGTGCTCAGTGGCACCCGAGTTCATATTTTTAAAAAATTACCATTTTGCCCCTAGGAGCTTATTTGTCATATTTTTGATCTTTTGCTTCCACATCAGTTCTCATTGAGTTTCACGACCTCATGGAAGGTCATTTTGACTTCTTAGAGTCTTATTTTCTATTTTCGCTTCCGCATTCGGATTCGTTATTGGGTTAATCTTCGGTTCATCACAGGACGCATTGGCTTAAAAAACTAAAGCCGTCACACATTAGCTGGCGTGAGCCCTCTTGAATTGTTTCACCTTAAGATGATAAATTTGTAGAATGCTAGGTCTATGCATGCTCATCTCATACGAGTAGCTTTATGTTACTCACCCCAAAGTTATCGGGGACATTTTTCAGGTACGAAGACTTGGTTCGTGATGCTCATCATTCCTTGGATGACTAGTAGCTTTTAAGTATCCATTTCATGCACATGCTAGCATGAAATGTCATTTTATAGCCTTATAAGTTAAAACTTGTATCTTTGATTCCATATATGTAATGTGTACATAAGTACACCTTTTACGATGTAGTTGACTTATATAAGATGAGGCCGGAGTTCAATGATATTTATATTGCATCTTATGTAATTCTTGATTTCATGAAATGTTATGAAAACCTTGAAAATTCATAAGTCATTGCTCCATTACTTTTACATCGGGTGTTGGATTCCGTTTTTTTTCTTTCATAGGGTCTCAAGGGCCAAACGATAATTTGACTCCATTTCATATTTTTGGATTTCAAAATTTCGATTCCAAGTTCATTTTTATCATTTTTGGCCGTCGGGGGATCAGATTTTGAGTCAGGGCTTCTCAAGAGCGGCGGACCATTCCCGCGTGCTTAGAATCATTTATTACACTTGCGTGCACATTCATTTCAACTTAGAAATGCATTTAGGGTCAAATTCACACTTGGTGCAAAGTTGCATTTTTTGAGTTTTTAAGCCTTTACTGATCTAGGGGCATTTTGGCCATTTCACAGTGTGTTTTTTCATTTTCTCTTACGTAGTTGAGTAGAAAATTTGATTTTGGGAGGGGATTCTTCTTCGTGTTTTTCCAGAAAAATTCATTTGATAGCCCGTTTTTGCTCTCAGATGTGGACAGTTACTGTAGCAGCTTTTTGGCCCTCTTGACCTCTTCTGATCTAGGGGCATTTTGGGAATTTCGTAGTGAGTTTTTTTTGTTTCTTTTCTCACGGAAGGGTAGAAAACTCGATTTTAGGGGGGGTTTCTTCTTCGTGTTTTTCCAGAAAATTCGTTTCGGACCTCATTTCGGCTCTCAATTCTGGCTAAATCTTTTTTTTCCCCTAGCATGTCATGGTGCTCATGGGATGCTCGAGGGGTGCTCGTGGTGCCCCATCTTGATGTCGTGACGTCGATTTTTGTTTTCGCTCAATCTCCTTCGTCCGGACTCCAAATCGAGTGAACTTTTTTTGAACTTAACTAATTTTTCACTATCTTTCCAACGGTGTGCTTGGTTGCACCCAGCTCTTCTTGAATAATTACCAGTTTACCCTTTTAGCCTTAAGTGCTCATTTTTCTTCGTCATGCCGTTTCTCCTTTGTCCGGACACCGAATCATGCAATTCTTGAGTCAATCTTGATTATTTTTTCATTGTCTCTCCAGCAGTGTACTCAGTGGCACCTGAATCTATATTTTTTAAAATGACTATTTTGCCCTTGGGGCTATTTTTGCCCTGTTTTTCTTGTTTTTCGCTTCCGCTACATTCTTTTAAGTTCTGTGACTTCATGGGAAGTCACGGATGTGTTTTGGGAATGATATACATGTTGGAAACAAGGGCATTAAAAACATAAACTTTGGATGAGATTTTGAATAGATTCCATTAAGAATTATTTTTGGATCTATAGACGAGCGCGTTCTTCTCTGCAAGGAGATGAACATGGTATATTTACTTCCTCAAATCCATTTCCAGGTGAATGAGAAATTAGCTCCAAATTAAGGTATTTGATAAGCCTAAATGGGTTTGCAAAATGTGGGAAATGTTTATCCCACATCGAAAAATACTAAAACCAATTTGAGTTCATATAAGCCTAGTATGGGATTTGGGTTTGGGCCCAAGGGCACCCAAGTTTTTAAGAGGGGGAGGACCTAGGCAAGCTTAGGTCTGAACCAACTACCACACACGCACGCGCCGCCCGCCCGGTCTGGGCGTGGGTTGGGGCGGGGCGGGGCAGGGCTTGATTGTGAAATATGTTTAATTTTTTATTAAATGAAATTGGGCTTATGTGATTGGATTTTAATATTATTTTTCTGGGCTTATTAAGGTGGTCGAATTGGGTCTGTTTGCTGGACTTCATAATGGATTAAAACAGTAATGGTTTTAATTTAAATTAAAACTATAAAACAGTTTTTTTTTATGAACCAATGGTTGCACCTTTTTCCAAAATAAACCACCTGCAGTTTTTCCTAAACTATTATGAACCAATGGTTGCACCCATTCGAAAAAGGCACCATCTAGCCTATAAATACCCCTCCTTAGGTTCATTCCAAATCACAACAAAATTCAGAGAATTCTTCTCTTCTTCTGAATTTTCTTCATCCTCCTTCTTTCTTTAGTCTGTGGGTTCGAGCCTTAGTACTTGAGTTCGAGCCTTAGTCAGTCACTCCGAGTCCGAGTTCAAGTCAGAGAGTACTACACTGAGCTGGTTCTCCTATTCCTTTAGTTTACAGTGCTACTACCGATGGAAGACAAGTCGTTGTATCCTGGGAGATAAACGCCACTGAGTCCGTTAGCACCATAGCGGGGCGAATCTATCTTAAGGACATAGAATCAAATTCTAGCCTCGACTTTTAATCAGGTTCATTTATTTTATAGTTTTATTTGATTATATTAAACTATATATTATAAGAGATTATATAATTATAGATTATTATTTTATATTTATAGATAATATTTAAATAAATAATACTATAGTATATAGTGTAATTAGACCGAAGTTTTGGACATCAATCTTAAGACAGATTCCGCTTATACTATAGTTTAATTATTTAAATATTATTGTTATTTTATTTTTGTAGATTTGACTATGGTCTGTATATTTAATATATATCAGACAAATAGGTTCCCGTCAGTCATGGGGAGAAGCCCGAAAAATTCAATGGGGCGGAGTTTAAAAGGTGGCAACAGAAAATGATGTTCTACCTTACAACTCTGAATCTAAGCAAGTATCCAACTGAGACTGCCCTAGTTCTAGATGAGGGTGAGACTGACATTACTAATTTAGGAGCTGCTGATACATGGAAGCATGGAGACTTCCTATACAAGAACTACATCCTCAATAGATTGGACAACACTTTGTATAATGTGTACAATCCAATAAATACTGCTAAAGAGCTTTGGGAGTCATTAGACAAAAAGTATAAAACAAAGGATGCTGGCTTGAAGAAGTTCGTGGTTGGACGATTTTTGGACTTCAAAATGATAGACTCTAAGACAATCATAAGCCAAGTGCATAAGCTCCAACTGATCCTAAATGAGATACATGCTGAGAAGATGACATTGAGTGAATCCTTCAAGTAGCTTCAATCATTGAAAAACTGAAACCTACTTGGAAAGATTTTAAAAACTACTTGAAGCATAAGCGCAAGGAAATAGGGATCGAAGATCTGATTGCCAGGCTAAGAATTGAAGAAGATAACCGCACATCTGAAAAGAAAGTCGGGAATTCTTTAATGGTGTCAAAAGCAAATGTAGTGGAAGCTGGACAGAAGAATAAGAAGAGGAAGTACTCTGGCGAAGGTCCCTGCCAAGGAAACTACAAGAGGTTCACTGGGAAGTGCTTCATATGTGGCAAGCTAGGATACCAAGCTAAAGACTGTCGTAACCGCAAAGCACAACACAACCCCAAGAAAAAGACTACTGAGGTGCACATTGCTGAGGAAGATAAGTTGACAGCTGATGTGTCAAAGCTAAATCTTTCAGCTGTGGTTTATGAAATCAACCTGGTGAGCAACAATAAAGAATGGTGGGTGGACACAGGAGCTACTCGTCATGTTTGCTTTGAAAAGAGGATGTTCACTACCTATGAAACTATAGATAATGAAGAACAACTCTACATAGGGAACACTTCTACAGCAAAGGTTGAAGGATAAGGAAAGATCAAGCTACTAATGACCTCAGGGAAAGAGCTCACTCTTAATAATGTGCTGCATGTACCAGACATCAGGAAGAACTTGGTCTCTAGGTCACTTCTAAGCAAGAATGGGTTCAAGCTGGTCTTTGTATCTGACAAGTTTGTGCTGACTAAGAATGGGGTGTATGTGGGCAAAGGGTATCTAAGTAATGTACTATTTAAGTTCAATGTAATGACTGTTGTACCCAAAGCTATTAATAATAATAATAAAGCTAATGCTTCTTCTACTTATATGATTGAATCATCTGATGTGTGGCATGGTAGTTTAGGACATGTTAATTATGATACGATTTGTAGATTAATTAACATGGAGTCTATACCTAAATTTATTATTGATTTAAATCAAAAATGTCAAACATGTGTAGAAGCAAAATTGACTAGAACCTCATTTTACTCTATAGAGCGAAGTACTGAACCTCTAGCATTAATTCATAGTGATATCTGTGACTTTAAATCTATGCCAACTAGAGGTGGGAAAAAGTATTTGATTACTTTTATTGATGATTGCACAAGATATTGTTATGTATACTTGTTAAGAAACGAAGATAAAGCCTTGGAAATGTTTAAACATTACAAGAATGAGGTTGAGAATCAACTTGGCAAAAAGATAAAGGTATTTAGAAGTGATAGAGGTGGTGAATATGAAGTACCATTCGCTAACATTTGCTCAGAACGTGGTATTATTCACCAAACTACCGCTCCTTATTCACCACAATAGAACAGTGTTACTGAATGCAAAAACCATACCTTAAAAGAAATGATGAATGCTGTGTTGATAAGTTCTGGTTTAACCTCAAAAGAAAACAAATGTGACACCTTATGAATTATGGAAAGGTCAAAAACCTTCCCATAAATTCTTAAAAGTGTGGGGGTGTTTAGCTAAGGTTGCAGTTCCTACTCCTAAGAAAGTTAAGATAAGACCAAAAACCTTTAATGGTATTTTCATAGGTTATGCACAGAATAGTAGTGCATATCGTTTCCTTGTGCATAAATCAGACATTCCTGACATCCATGTCAATACAATTATTGAGTCAAGGAATGCTTGTTTCTTTGAGGATATATTTCCTTGTAAAAATCCTCTTAAAAGAAATCATGATACTGCTAATAGCAATATACAAGAGAATATAGACCAAGAGTCTATAGATGATGAAAATAAGGAAGAACCTAGACGTAGTAAAAGAGTTAGAACGTCTAAGTCACTTGGTCCTGATTTTCTGACATATATATTAGAAAATGAGCCACAAAGCTATAAGGAAGCTATGTCTTCTCTTAAAGCTCCTTTATGGAAAGAAGCCATAAATAGTGAAATTAAATCCATCATGCAAAATCATACTTGGGAGCTGGTGGATCTTCCTCCTAGTACTAAACCTTTAGGGTATAAGTGGATTTTCAAGAGGAAGATAAAGCCTGATGGTTCAATTGATAAATATAAAGCCCGACTTGTTGCTGAAGGATACAGGTAAAAGGAAGGCTTGGATTATTTTGATACATATTCACCTGTCACAAAAATAACATCCATTAGATTGTTACTAGCTATTGCAGCATTGTAAAATTTAGAAATACATCAAATGGATGTTAAGACTGCTTTCTTGAATGGTGAATTAAATGAGGAAATCTATATGGAACAACCTAAAGGTTTTATAGTTCCAAGAAAAGAAAAGAAGGTGTGCAAGCTTGTGAAATCCTTATATGGATTAAAACAAGCACCAAAATAATAGCATGAAAAATTTGACAAAGTGATGTTGTCAAATGGGTTTAAAATTAATGAGTGTGATAAATGTGTTTATGTGAAAAACACTCAAATTGGATATGTCATTGTGTGCCTGTATGTGGATGATATGCTAATAATGGGTAGTAATGATGTTATAATCAAAACTACTAAAAAGATATTGACCAAAAATTTGGATATGAAAGATTTAGGCATAACTGATGTCATACTAGGAATCAAGATTTCTAAAACATCAGATGGTCTAGTATTATCTCAATCTCACTATATTGAGAAAATATTAGAAAAGTTTAATACGGAAGATAGTAGTCTTGTAAAGACTCCTATTGATATAAATCTTTATTGATTGAAAAATACTGGTCCTAGCATATCATAACTTGAGTATTCTCACATTATAGGAAGCTTAATGTATTTGATGAATTGCACACGACTAGACATAGTATACTCAGTTAATAAATTAAATAGATATACAAGTAATCCAGGAAAAAACCATTGGACTGCAATAAACAAGGTTTTAAGGTATTTAAAATATACCATAAGTTATGGATTACATTATTCTAGATATCCAGCAGTACTTGAAGGATACAGTGATGCTAATTGGATATCAGATACGAAGGATTCTAAATCTACAAATGGCTATGTCTTTACTATTGGAGGAGGTGCCATATCTTGGAAATCTTCAAAACAAACTTGTATTGCCAGATCCACTATGGAATCTGAATTTATTGCTTTGGATAAAGCTGGTGAAGAAGCTGAGTGGCTTCGTAATTTCTTAGAAGATATTCCAAATTGGCCTAAACCAGTGCCCGCTATATGTATACATTATGATAGTCAATCAGCAATTAGAAGGGCACAAAGTAATATGTATAATGGTAAGTCTCGACATATACGTCGACGACATAATACCGTTAGACAATTGCTTTCAAGTGGGATAATCTCAATAGATTATATCAGGTCAAAAGATAATTTAGCGGATCTGTTTAGAAAAGGTTTGACAAGAGAGCAAGTGTATAGTTTATCGAGGGGAATGAGATTAAAGTCGAAAGCTAACGAGTCATCTTAATGGAAACCTAACCTAGTTGATTGGAGATCCCAAGATCTAGGTTCAAAGGGACAACAGAAATTCTGAATGGCTCACCAGAAGCACTGGGAAGATTTAATCTTCTACCCATTTCTATGATGAGACAGTGCTACCTACAGCGATGAGTAGGATAAGCTATGCTTTTAATGACTCTTATACGTTGAAAATTCAAGTGGAGTATAGTAGGATACTCTTAATAAGAAGTTACCTATATAAGTGTGAAGTGGGGCCGCTTCTATGAGAACTTCAAAGGCTAAGTTTTCTAGAGCACTCATGAAATACCAGGAGTTGTTCAAGGCCATATGACCACAACCGTGAGAACCGCCTTTGTGCGGGAAGGAACTATGTGTTTGTTATTATTTTGGTTTATATCAACGGCTGAACAATTTAAGACATCATGTTCACTGGTTAGCCAGTAAATCCGATAGTAATACACTAGGGAAGGTTCAAGGCCAAAAGCTACCTATCCCGATGTAATTACTTTCCAATAGTACTCTCTCTAGTGTCTGCATCTTCTTTATTTGCAATTTACGCAAATTTCCATTCATGTGGGGGATTATTGGAAACAAGGGCATTAAAAACATAAACTTTGGATGAGATTTTGAATAGATTCCGTTAAGAATTATTTTCGGATTTATAGACGAGCACGTTCCTCTCTGTAAGGAGATGAATATGGTATATTTACTTCCTTAAATCTGTTTCCTGGTGAATGAGAAATTAGCTCCAAAGTAATGTATTTGATAAGCCTAAATGGGTTTGCAAAATGTGGAAAATGTTTGTCCCACATCGAAAAAATATTAAAACCAATTTCAGTTCATATAAGCCTAGTATGGGATTTGGGGTTTAGGCCAAGGGCACCCAAGTTTTTAAGAGGGGGAGGACCTAGGCAAGCTTGGGTCTGAACCAACTACCACACACGCTCGGCCAGGCTGAGGCTGGGGCTGGGGCGAGGCGAGGCTTGATTATGAAATATGTTTAATTTTTTATTAAACGAAATTGGGCTTATGTGATTGGATTTTAATATTATTTTACTGGGCTTATTAAGATGGTTGAATTGGGCCTGTTTGCTGGGCTTCATAATGGATTAAAACAGTAATAGTTTTAATTTAAATTAAAACTATAAAACGGTTTTTTTTATGAACCATTATGAACCAATGGTTGCACCCTTTTCCAAAATACACCACCTGCAGTTTTTCCTAAACCATTGTGAACCAATGGTTGCACCCATTCGAAAAAGGCACCATCTAGCCTATAAATACCCCTCCTTAGGTTCATTCCAAATCACACCAAAATTCAGAGAGTTCTTCTCTTCTTCTGAATTTTCTTCTTCCTCCTTCTCTCTTTAGTCTGTGGGTTCGACCCTTAGTCAATCACTCCAAGTCCGAGTTCGAGTCAGAGAGTACTACACCGAGACGGTTCACCTATTCCTTTGGTTTGTAGTGCTACTACTAAAGGAAGACAAGTCGTTGTATCCTGGTAGATAGACGCCACTAAATCCGCTAGCACCATAATAGGGCGAATCAGTCTTAAGGACATAGAATCAAATTCTAGCCTTGACTTTTAATCAGGTTCATTTATTTTATAGTTTTATTTGATTATATTAAACTATATATTATAAGAAATTATATAATTATAGATTATTATTTTATATTTACAGATAATATTTAAATAAATAATACTATAGTATATAGTATAATTAGACCAAAGTTTTGGACAACAATACATTCTAGGGACATCATTTCCATGTAAAATGACTATTTTGCCCCTGGGGGCTGAATTGTTATTTTTTCGACCTTTTGCTTCCGCGTCAGTTCTCATTGAGTTCCATGACCTCATGAAAGGTCATCAAAGTATCTTAGAGGTGGGTTGTACCTTGGGAGACCGTTGTCTTGTTTCTTACTTCCGCATCTGGATCCACTATCGGGTCAATTTTTTGTTCATCACAGGACGCACTGGCTTGAAAAACCAAGGTTGTCACATTGGACTTAGGGTTTAATTGATTCAAAGCATGTGTAGTATTTATCTTATGTAAAGAAGTTGTTTCATTTAAGTAGACTACTAAATTCTAGAATTTCATGCTTCTTGTAATACGAAATTCTTATAGTATATTACTAATGATTATTTCACAAGCTTATTATTATGTTGTTTTTAATTTAGTATTTAAGTTACTATGGTAACATGATTTAGTTTATTACTTTACAAGCTTATTACTAAATTGTTGTAGGTTTAGTATTCGTAGGTTACTTTGATGATAAAATGATTTAGTATGATATGTGATATTATGCCTTGTATGTGTAGCGAATCGCACATTGAAGATTTGAAATTTATATGCCTTGTATGTGTAACGAATCGTACATTAAAGATTCGACATTTTGTATGTCATTTTAGACTTGAAACCCTAGGATATAGCTTGTGTGGTTTCAACTCTACTTGTGCATGGAAGATGGTTTCTATGCATTATTTACTTTTGTATAAGTTTTGGACTTATTTGTTGATTTTGGAAACACTTGGTACATTGCTCAATTTGACATGGTTAGGGCAAGATCCTAGTACTGGGATAAGAGTCCCCCCTACATTATAGTGCGCACTAGGGTTGTTCCCATGGGTTAGTAGCCCGAATCGCTGCCTACATCTTGGTTCTATTTCAGGATTTGATGTCCAAGATATTCCGTTATTTGATTTTACACTCAATTCCAAGTTGACAACCAATGCTTAATTGTAACTTGTGGTTTTGGTGTTTAAAGTTTTAATATTTTTTAGTATATTCGTGTCTAGTATGCTTACATAATGCATTTCTTACTTCAATTGCTAATGTAGCTTGAGATGATTCTTTAGTTCACCTTACAACATAGATATTAGGAGGAATGATCCCTTGTATTGATCTACATTAAGCTTGCATGACATTTAAAACTTTAGGGTATACGCAGGAACTTCTTCCTACGAGTAACTTTGTTTACTCACCCTAGTTGTTTGGGATATTTTTCAAGTAAGGAGACTTTGTATTGGGATGCACAACATCCCTAAGTTGACATGGTTCCATTGATGTATTTTTGCATAATTTCACAAGCATGCAAGTGTTAGCATGTTTTGCCTTTTGTGGAATTATAATATTTAGCTTAGTTTCAACATGTTGTTTTACCTTGGATTATGTAATATGTACCTAAGTACACTTTTTGGGACTTATTCTACATGTATGACTTAAGGCCAAGGGCCATGTACCTTTAAGTTTATATCTATACACTTTTGATTTCATGTATAACTTATGAAAGTAAGGTATTTTGAGGTTTGAGGTTTGAGGTTTGAGGTATGTTAGTTTGCAAATGACTTGTATTAAGGCCGTAGGCTATTATAGTGCGCTTAAAAACACATATTACATTTGCATGCATGTTCACAATTGCACACAATACCGTACTTGATGAAATGATCACTTGGAGTAGCATACATTTTCATTTTTTTTGCAAAATTTGATCTTAAGGGCATTTTGGGTATTTTACTTCAAAAATAAGCTTCAGCCTTGAGATGGTCACTTAGAAAATGTGATTTTAGGGGGGGTTTCTTCACAGCATTTTTCCAAAAAATGTCGTCTTGGTCTCGGAAATCCCATGTCAATTCTGATTTTCTTGTTTAAGCCTCATTTGAAATTTTAGAGCATGTTACTATTCATCAACTTTTTTTTGAAAATTGTGCCAAGCGTTCCGGAACTTCCAGGGGTCTTATAGGTGTATTTTAAGGTTGCATATTCAATTTAGGTGTTTTAAAACCTCCCGAAACCCCATTTCCATTTCTTTGGCAGCAACTCGGCATGTTTTAAATTCTTTTAACCTAATTTATCTTGGGGGTATTTTGGGCATTCCAGGTTGTATATTACTTTTGGTTGGACCATAGTTGATCAGAAAACATGATTTTAGAGGGGGTTACTTCACAACTTTTTTCCAAACAAATCCATTTAAGCCTTCAAATTGCAGTAGACTTTGGAGCATGCCATTTCCCGTATTTATTTTAAAACTTCGAGGTTTCATAACTCTTTCATCCGGACTCCGAATCAGGCGATTCTTAAGTCTAACTTTATTTATTTTTCGCCGTCTTTCCAATGGTGTGCACTGTAGCACCCAGTTCTTTATAAAATGACCATTTTGACCCTAGGATTAAACTTAACTGTTTTCAAAACTTCGTTTCCGCTTTTGTTTTCTTTTAAATTCCACAGCTTCACAGGAAGCCACTTTTGGGTCTTAGGGATAATGCGCATCCCTAGAGACATTGTTTCTTTAATTCGCTTCCGCATTTGGGATCCGTTATCGGGTCACCTTTTGGGTCATCACTAACGCACCGGGTTGCAAAACCAGGGCCATCACATTAACTTAGAGTCTCTCTTCCTACCAAGCCTCGACTCCTGTGTGACAACCTCGGTGCGACATACCTATGTCCCAATCCTGTTTTCCATTTGCGTATGAAGCATAACACGATCAATTACCATTTTGTTCATGACAAAGCCGCCAATGATACTCTTCAGGTTGCTCGTGTATCCATCCACGACCAACTTGCTAATGTTCTCACCAAACCGCTCTCCAAGCAACGATTCGTTGATCTCCGGGCCAAGATTGGTATTTCCGATGGAAACGCCATCTTCCGAGGGCATATTAGGCAACATAATAATTCCTCCAATAATATCTCCTACAATCTCTCCCCACCGACTGCTCCTCTATGATTATAGCAACTCTTTATTACTTTGACTCATGTAATTATGTTCTTAATTCTTTCCGTGTATTGCTTATTATTTCCTTGTATAATCTATAATCCTTGGTATAAATATTGTAAACTCATATCAATGAAAGTGTAGCCATTTTCATAAACTTCTTCAAGACTCTTTATAGTTCCCCAATTTGGACATTTATCAGACACAGGTGCAGATTCTACACTCCTATCCGTAATTGGGACGTCTTGGTTTCTTGGATTAGCTTCAGATAGAAGACCAACTCACTGATTAACTTGCTAAGGAAGATTTTCCTCTCAACCATGGTGTACCACATATGGGAGGAGTGAAACAATCACATCTTTCGTGGGATTAATTCCATGCAAAGATCTGTTCTTGCCAAAGTATGCACCACAGTGACTTCAATCCTCAAATTGGGGCGCCTCAGAGATTGTTTGGCTTCAAGAAGCATTCTCTCCGACTGGAACTTACCGCCTTCTTGTTGTCGTCCTCCTCCCAATCCACCGGACTGATGATGATCATCATATTCACATGATCGTTACCTACTTTGCTAAGGGACACGGATCCTGTCCTGAGAGCATCTCTAACCTGCTCTCTCCAAAACTAATCTGAGAATTAATATTAAGACACATCATTCATAAAGATACATCATTTGCCCCCTCTGCTTCTTTCTCTCTTTCCTCTCCCTCTCTCTAAATCTCAGAGAGAACACCAAGCAAAAAATATGGGACCCAAAGAAAAAGCATCACCGAATGCCGTTAATGGCGGTAAAAGCAAGGAGATGAGTGGAGTGAAATTACGATTCTTCTGATAGTTCTACAGTTCCGCTTCTGCCTCCATCACTTGACCTCAACCTTCGCGATTCCTCCTCCGTCAGTTAATTTCATCAACATTGATGTCAACCTTCCTCCCCGAAAGTCAACTGATCTTGTTGGAAACATCATTGCCGACTCCATTCATTGTTATTTTTCTTTTTCATTTCCAAATCAAATAAATAAAAAAAATTAGGGAGAAAATCTAGAGAGGAGAAAACACAGCTTGACATTGCAAGGATGTGCAGATATATATATATATATATATATATATATATATATATGCAACTAAGGAATAAATGGTTTCTCAGATGTTGGTTAAAGGTATCCACTCTTGATCTTTGTTTTTGTCTTGATAAAACAAATCAATTGAACAAATTAATCATTTGTATGTGTTTTTCTTCTTTTATCTATATATGTGTGTGTAAATTACATTCATAACTTTATCATCTTTAACCGGCAACGAAGAAGCACAAAAAGAACCCAGCGACGGATTCCGGCGAGAGAAATTTGGGTATGAAAGTTACTTAAACGGGAAGAGAGAAATTTGGTATTGTCTCTAAAATTGAGAGAGAGAGAGAAAAGAGAGGAGGGAGAGGGTGAAAATGACGTGTCTTAATGAATAACGTGTCACAATATTAGTCTTCGATTAGTTTTCGATTAGTTTTGGAGGGAGCAAAAGGGAGATGCCCTCAGGAGAGGATCCATGTCCTTCGCTAGGTCTGGTCATCGGAACTGTTATCTTGATATCCTCAATTAACTGCTAAACTAGTTGTTAACTTAGGATATTGGGCTGGTTTATTTGGGTTGTTCAAATTTGTGAGCTTGTTTCGCCAGTTCCCTGGCTTGTTTTGATTCAACGACCATTTTGTATCTTTCAAACAAAAATAAAAAATAAAAATAATAAAAACAAACTTGTCTAGCTAACACACATGTAGAAAATAGGAAAATGATAGATATCACTAAGTGATTTTCATGATTTTATCACTAACGAAACGTGGCATAATTAGTTTTCCTTTTCGGCGCCAGAGAGAGAAACTCTCACTCAGATTTCCTTTTGGAACCTAATTGTATATATTAAAGTTATGTATAATTAATCATAAAGACAAGGATATGTAAATAATTCATATGTGTGGTTTAAAACTGTAACTCCAAAATTTATGATTACATTTGTGTCTCTTAAACAAAATTATTCATGGACAATTGTCTGATGCATTGTATTGGAGAACTACTTTGATAGGCTTCAATGTTGACATGTGTAATGACTATGGTAGAGTAAGAATATGAATCTTCATACTTTTGGAAAGAAAATATTATTGAAAGAGTAATTAGCCTCTAAACAAAAAAAAAATGGAAGACGAGTAGCTTAGCACTTCTCTAGAAAATATGATCACTTGAATCCTCATCCCGATAGCAGTTATGACGTAAAGCAGTCCCCCTTCTTTGAAGATTGTAAAGAGACTTGTTAGCCCTCTGCATTACCAGGACTGCCAACACAGAAAGTCTAGGCCTGCATCCATTGCAAACCAGACCAGTTCAAGGAGTTTGAGAGCCCTGAGCTCTATAAAAGTGCCAAGCAGATTTTTATTTAGTTTCCAAAACTTCAAACATTTTTTTATTTTTTATTTTTTATTTGTTTTTTTGGTTAGTTTCCAAAACTTTAGTATGATGAAATCGGATCATGTATTTTTGGTAGTAAGCTATAAACATCCAAGTAAATTTCTCCCTTTAAAGGCAATGGGAATACTTTAAATTGGTATTAGAAAGTTTTGTATAAGAAGCCATTAAAGCTATAAGGTACGTCTAGTTAATTTCTTCCATTATTGAACTTTTTTTGTCTAGTTAATTTCTTCAATTATTATTGTACTTTTTTTGTTTGTTAGTAGAGAATTGCGACTTTAATTTAATCCGCTAATTAATCTATTGTCTTTTGCCTTCATTATAATTGTTGAAGTAATATATACATGTATATATGTATTGATAAGGAACTTTATAGCATACCAAGGCAAGAAACGTTCAAAATTCATGTCTGTCTAGACTCTAGTTAATTTCTTCATGGATTAATAGAAAAAAACATATATTAAAATAGTTATGAAGAACTATGATAGACTGTTCTATAAAAGTAGACATTATTTTAACTGATTTTTTTATATATAAAACTGTTTTAACTATAAAAAAAAAAAAAAAAAATTGTGTACTGAATTTTTACTTGCATTTCTCCAAAAACATAAAATTGTTCTACAAGAACTAAACCAAACTTGCCCTTAATGATCATGACCAAACTTTTTGGTTTTTGGATTTTTCAATTTATATATGTTTTCCATGATCATTTATTTATTTATTTGCATCATTAGACAGAAAAATGTTTTGATCAATTACTTGTCAATGTTACTAAACAATATCCAGATGGGTCGAGAAAACTAGACATGAAACTCATTAGTAATGAAAGGGCTAGTAACATAACCTTCCAGAAAAGAGAGAAGTGCTTGAAGAAGAAAATTTATGAACCAACTCTTTGTGATGTGATGTGAAAGAATGCATGATCATTTATGGTCCCAAACTGGATGACCGTCCGATTGAGCCGGAGATCTGGCCTACTGATGTCAGTGAGATCAAGAGGTTGATCGACTCATACAAAAGCCAATCCAAAGAACTTAGGAAGAGGACCATTTATTTGTCTAACTTCTTTGAGGATCGGAAGAAGAGAGTTCAATACGCGCTCGCGAAACTGATCAAGAAGAATGAGGAGGCTAAGTACACTACTTGGGATGATCGATACAACGAACTCTCAATGCTACAATTGAAGGAACTACATGATGTTTTTGGTGAACAAGCTTCGAGTTGTGAAGAAAAGGATTGAATTCATTAAGTGTGACAAAAGAATGGCAGCATCAGCATCGGGTATAACGGACAGCTTGTGCACACAATCAACTCAAAACCTGCCTTCTTGTTTCATGCAGGGCTTGTCAAGGAAAAGCTCAAGCATGCAACAGGGAATTCTTCAAAAGCAGCTTGTTTGTGTTTCTTCAATCATCCCACTTGATCATGTCAACGTGCCCATTCCTTATAATCCGTTCGATCAATCTCATCACCGGATTCCATTCAATCCGAATTCGATGATGATGATGATGAACGATACAGATGGCACGTCTAGCAGAAGTAATGCACAGTATGTGCCACTGAACAGGCCGGTTTACTATGATCCAGCCTTTTTGGGGATGTTAGATCAGAATATGATTATGAACCACCCAAGGGCGCCATCAATGTGCTACCTTGGTCCGCCCATGCAGCCAATTATGCCGCCATATATGCAGTATCCTGTGATGTCAAGTGCTTCATCATCAAATGTGCATGCTGCTCAGAGGGATGAGTCTAATGAAATCAGTGATTTCCAGATGAGAAACAAGAAAACAAATTAAGGTTCAAGACTTCGATATTTCTAGTATTTTACAGTTCTAACATAGAATTAACCCCTGGAAGGATTTGTACAAATAATTGATTATTGTTTGAGCAATAAAATTTTCCTCTACGGCCTTTGCCCATTGATGCCATATCCAGTACATATTGTCAGCAAAAAGAAAATAATAAGTCACATCTACAAAGTTGAAATTCATTCTTAGAACTTTTATTGTGGAAGAAATAGTTCCAAAAATTCTGCATCAATGATAAAAAAATAAAAAATAAAATAAAATGCCAAAAGCTTGATTGGAAATTATATATCAATGGAAGCCAGAAGCTGAAAATAGATATGGAAAAGCAGGTAGAAGCATGTACCTAGTCCTTGGGTGTATCCATAAATGCTTTCGTGTCATTCCAGAAAGATTTCTTCAAGAGATTTCTTGCTTTCCAAGATCATGATATATGATTCTTTCATATATCATTAGTTTTGATCTTTTTGAGTTAGGGCTCCTTGATCACAACTTATCAGTTTTTCACAAGATTGTTCACTTGAACTACTGGAGTTAGGGCTCCTCCTCCAAAACTTAGACCAGCTCATCATTTGGTTAAAAAAACCAGGATCACCTCTGGATTTATAATCGTAGGACTCAGAGCTTTCATCAGTCTTTTCTTTCATCTCTGCTTCATTATTAGATGAAGAAAAAGAAAGTACAGCGACAGGATCAGCACTCTTCTGACTTGTTGACTTCACATGTATTTCTTCAGCTCTTGTACTCTCCGTGCTCCCACCAGAAGAACTCCTCTCTTGTATGCTACAACTTTTCTTCTCAGAACCAAACCATTTCCTCCATATCGTTTTGAAGAATTCTAATTCGGATATAGAATGATATTCCTCCTCAGAATGCAAATACCTCTCAGTTATCTCAGCATTATTTTGCCTCTCGATGAGTGGAGGTGGCTCTTGCACTTTTATTTGCGGGTCTTGCACTGTTGTTTGTGGCTTTTGCATTTTTGTTTTTGGCTCTTGCACTTTTGTTGGAGGCTCATGCAATTTTGTTGGAGGCTCCTTGACATTGACTTGAGAGTATGGAACCGGTGATGACTTCTCAGATACAGCTTTAACAGTAGAGCTGTTTTGACCATTTAATTTAGGAGTTATTGTGAAACCTAACTCTCCTTTATTAGTAACAGCCCTTGTAGCATTGACTGGAGGGGAGGCAACTGGTTCGGGAACTCTTGGGACAATGCCATAAACGGAAAATTGGCCTTCACCCCCAGATTGAATTTTTAAAATGTGTGGCATTGATAGAAGAAAGCGGGAGAACTTTTTATAACCATACAAGTCTTTATCTATAGTCGCATTACCCTTTGACAACTCTAAACGAAGATCTGTAATGGCGATCCCTTTGGGGTATGAATTTAATATATGACAAATCTTTTTCACAATTGCTTTTGGAACTGTACGAAGTTTAGTATCTGAACCAGACTCTGACAGCTCCTCAGCCCGTGGAAAAGCTGGCTGCTTAGGAACAGCAAACGGGTCTTCAAGAGGCATCTTATAATGGCCATACCAAGAATTATAAGGACCATCTGGGGGTTGATTAAAATGCTTACCAGTAAGGTTTTCCCCCTTAACCAAGTCATTCCAGCCCCACATAATACTTGCAGCACTACAGAGGACACCAGGAGCAGTTTCTGGACTAGCAAGTAAGATATTGTAATTGTTCATTCTTAACCGGTGTAAAATGGTAGCAAAATCCCTGTCACCAGAAATGATGAAAAGATGTGCTGGTGGAGAATTTTGAGAAACCCAATACATAAGGTCAAGAAGAAGAGATCTATCAGCACTGTTTTTTCCACCTGAATTGAGAATAATTTGCATAGTGAAAGAGTTAGAATCCATACAACAAACAAGAATGAATCCAAATAGTGAAACTATAGTATACCCAACGACTCCTGCTCGCATAACATGACCGGTTTCATTTTTACACAACACTTACTGTGTCAGCACATAAGGCACAAATATTATTTAGGATGAACAATCAGTTTAGAATGTTATACCATTGCACAATAGGATATCAGCAATTATTTAGAATGTCAAACTGTATAATACATATATTCACACTTACATAGTGGAAAATAAACAAAAGAGAGGCAAATTGATGATGACACAATGATGATGATGATGATGATGATACAACTCAACAAAGCTTCATTCAACTATTTGGGATTGCTTATATGATTGTGTTTTACTATTCTGCTATGTCTAATGTCATAATTTTACTTCGACCACATGTTACCATACCTTTCCGTACTACCATCTTCCCCTTTTTATGGTAACACTCTTAATGTAAGACAAATCGTTCTTCCTTAAATACCCGTTTTGTTACTTGTTTTCCTAGCAATGGCAAAAACTGATAATAACAACATCATGGAGCAAAGTGTCAATTGTTCATTGAGAGGTAGCAACCAAGATTCCAAATAAATTGCCTAAAAACCCAGGAGTCTAATAGACCTACCTGATTGTGGAGAGGGTAAAGAGAGGTCGAAGAGAACTCACGTCTATTACTTGGATGAGGAGGTGAAGTTTAAAACTGTATAATAGACTTGACTAGATAATTTGAGACAAGAATGTCATATTGGGGATACAACCACTTCAAAATTTAAGTTACAAGAATACTGGAATTATGAAATGGTTGAAAGAGATGGTGAAGACATTAATAGCGATATTGGTCAAGGCAGATGAGAAAGCCAAGAAAACTAAAGAGTAACAGGTAAAAAAAATTCCCTCGTAATCACCCATGTCAGATGGTTTGGCAACTCCCCTTACCATAACTACAAAGGTCATTTAGGAAAAAAAAAAAAAAAACTACAAAGGTTAGAGAACAAGATGTTTCAAAGCATGCAGAGAATGCCAAAGCCTATTGTAGCCCAGAGGTATAACTAACCATCATGTTTTCTTGGTAAGGGTGGAGTTAAGGGACAATTCTTATTATTTATCAAAAAAGAAAAAAAGAAAAAGAAAAAACAGAGGGAAAAGAAACAAACCAAACATTATCAAGTCTTTTAGATGCTACAATTGAAAGTTTGAAACAGAATAAGGGGGCAAAAAAGGCAAGAGTTTGTCCTACTCTTTTAACACATTACACCAAAAACTCAACATGTATCAATAGCTCCACCACAACAACATATTCTTACAAGGTGCAACTTCAGAAGCCAAATTACCCACATTCTAAAAACAAGAGAATCCGAACAAAATAATGGTGTACCATGTCAACCATATCATATCACACTAAATTCAACGATTTGAACGTGGTATCATGTTTCAACATGTCACACTAAAATCGCTTGAAAAAGAAATCCTCAAATTTTATTGTCAAAATAACACTAACTATTGGGTAGTAAAAACATACCATGTTAAATCTTGTGTTTCTTGTATGATTATCTACTGTCTATGATCAGCACTCTATGCAAGTGCATACAACAAGTGGTAATGCCCAACAACACTTGCATCATAACAAGGATAAAGGAGACAACAAATATTTTTGGAGGACACAACTAACTCAGGAAGCATGTGCTCTCATAACATAATGAAAGGGCATCATTTTATAGATGTGTGTATATATTACAGCCAATCAGCAATCTAAATTTCAACAACAAATTAAGGTCAACAATTCAAGTATCAAAATTGAAAACAAACCACGAGGAATATGATTGAGATTGATGCCCGTGGATGACAAGGCCTCCTGGTTCAACCTCGAAAGCTGCACCACATCGCCAAATGCCATGATTTGAACCGGTCCCTTCATCCCATTTGCCCTAATTGCAGCAGTAATGCTTTGGGCGACTTTGAATACGTTCACACCAGCTGGTACTGTGCAGTTCTCGAAGTCCCACCACACCGAAACCCTCACATTTCGGCTCTCTTCTTCCTGGCGTCGCCAAGGGTAGGAGGAAGATGATGAAGAGTGAAATGGGTTTAAGGAAGTTGAGAAATGGGAGATTCTTAGGCCGTGTTGGAGAATTTCAACATTGTTAGTTGAATTGATGAGGAGAGAGCGTGAAGAGAAGATGAAGATGGCTCTTGCACAGAGAGGTTTCATGGTGGATTGGACTAGATTAGGGTTAAGGTTAGGGTTACATTAAGAATTTAGGGATTGGGGGTTAGAATCGAAGAAGGAATGTGTCAATTCATGAATGGAACTGTACGGTTGCAGAGAGAATGGGAAATGAGGGTGAAAGAAGGGTTTAAGGGAATGACGAGAGAACCTAAAACCCTCATTTCCTTCAAGCCTTAAAGCACGTGTGTCACGTGACCCATTGTGCCCCCCTTTTGTTTTTTTCTTTGTTTTTTTCTCTTCGGAAAATTTAATATTTATTAGTTTTAGAGCCTAATTAAAAATACGACATAGAAAGGGTAAAAAGCCACTAAATACAAGTATTAATTTTTTGGGAGGGCAAAAAAGTAATTACAAATACCGTAAAATACTCTTTTGGTCCATAGTGCTCTCAGCTCCTTTTGAGACAATTGCACAGATGCCCTCCACATTTTAAAATATTTCTTTAAATCAAACTACCAAACTGATTCTCTGCATTTGACAAACCTAAATCAAACTTCCTCTAACTTCACTCTCGTATTTTCCCTTCTCTCACTTCTTCACTCTCATATTTTTCCTTCTCTCTTTATATCAAATTTATATCTCCATACATGTCTCTCTTTCACTCCCCCATGTTTCTCTGTTTTTCTTTGATGGCTCAGTCCAACAACCTACCAACTATTACTTTCTATTTACAACACGATAACACTATTATCGTGCCCTAATTTTTCCTACAACAACCTCATATGAAGATCGTTTGTACAAATAATGTAAATGAAGATGCCTTTGGGAAAATAAAACTTTTAATGCGACAAAAATGTAAATAAGGCATGAAGAATGGAGTCGTCACCTACCATCAAGTTTTGGTGTGCTAGGTCACCTAAAATATGCACATGTAAGTTATATTTAATAGCCCAATGAGATGACATCTATATGGTCTAACGAACTAGATAGATGGATTCAGATGTCTAATTTTGCATGGGGAATGTGTTAGGTGCCTTATGAAGACAAAACAAAAGCGATTTAAAAAAATTCAAATCGTAACCACGTGATTTTTCATCAAATCAAGAAGTATTGAAAAGAATCTCATAGAACACTCCGAGAACAACAATGAAACGCACGCACTCCTCCTTTAGCCTGAACACCAGTGATACTTTACCTCTGTGACCCCAAAATAGATGCTCTGGCTTGTGGGAACCGTCTGTCTATTAACCTCACTCTCTTTATTTTCATAAGACTTTGTACGTATGTTATTTCATCATAGAGACCTGAGGGCAACAACAATATATGCACCATCTAACTGATAGGGCTAAAGATGAGGATAAAAGGGAATACTTATGTTAGCTCCAATTGGACAGAGGTTGAGTTATCTTATAATTCTACCCTATCCAATTAATTACAATAATTACCACTATATTATTGTAATTGCACTCTAAGATTTAAAAATTATAATATGGCCATATCCTACTAAATAATTACATATAGAACTCTCCACTACCAAATATCCATAACTAGCCCTAGGAAAATATATACTATCCCACCTAAGACTTACTTATATCTTAGAATCCTTAAGTAACCAATTTAATCCTTGCGATCATTAAATTAAATTCTTTTTAAAAAGAATTTTTCAAAGTAAATATTTTTCTAAATAAATAATAGAAAAATAGTTTAGTAAACATTTTACTAAAGTGCTGTAATGACCCGGTCATTTTCCTTCCTTTCCATTTTCTCACATTTTACGGATTTTCT
Source organism: Cornus florida (assembly GCF_030987335.1). Classification (NCBI taxonomy): domain Eukaryota; kingdom Viridiplantae; phylum Streptophyta; class Magnoliopsida; order Cornales; family Cornaceae; genus Cornus; species Cornus florida. Next base: position 74,645,016 of record NW_026775577.1, read on the forward strand.
TTTTCCGTTGATTTTTCCTTTCCGAGTTCGGGCTTTTATCACTTTGTGCTGTTTTAAGTATTCGGGATTAGTTTTCGAGACTCTTTCTTTTGGATTGACAACGTCCTTGTGAGGACTACGTTATTTGCACACTTTCTTTTCTTTTTTTGACATATTTCATTTTTCATCTTTTTCCCGGTTTTGGTTTTCTTCGCATAACCTCACTTTTTGTGTTCGGATTTGGCTCCGGCTTTTCATGCATCCATTATATTTAATTTGCATGATATGTGTATTTTTACTTTTGCAGAATAGCATGCTAGTTGCTTACTTTTTCGTAAAAGGGCATGAATGCATTGTTTCTTCGGAAACATTATTGATTTTTGGGGTTTTAGTGTAATTAAATAAAGTAATTATTTTTCGTCTTATGGACCATTTTGCAATTTAATTTGGAAGATATTTTGAAAAAAGACCTTTTTGCAATTTCCAGAAAGTGTGGCAAATGTCATACTCTCATTGGTCCACTTGTTGGCATCTTATTGGGAGCCTTGGAGGATGACATGTAGAGGGTGAGGATTCACTCACTTGTTGACCTAGGACAGGTACACTTGTTGGCTTGGATGGTTGACAAGTGCAGGCTTAAGATTAAGCCTAGAATGGATGCTTGGATTAGTGACAAGTGTAAGCTCCAAAATTTGTCTTACAATTAGTGTGTGTGTGAGAGGTAGTGTATGTGTGTGTGTGTGTGTGTTAGGCCAACAAGCTTTAGTTAGTGGAGGAATACATCTTTTTTCACTAACTAGAGCTTCTTCCTCATAAAACCCCTTAGCTACCATTGAAGGAAACCTTAATCTAGGCTTAAAACCTTAGTTTTGATCTCCTTCCACTCACCTTTGACCTAAAAGCTTGGAATACAAAATTTTTACATCTCCTTCCTCTACAAAACCCTTGAAGGATTCCTTGGAATTCCTTAGCTTCCTTTGGATTCAAGAGGAACAATCCTCTTGTGAGGTAGGGGATGTTATAGGTTTACAATCTTGGTGTCTTAATTATTTTTTAGGCTTATATAACTTGTATGCATATCCTTGTATATAATCCAAAATTTAATTTAATTATTTTCTTTGTATGAAATTTAATTCACATAGTTGTATCTAGTGTGGAATTAACTTAAGACATGATATTAAATTAGGCTTTGACTTGTTCTTTGTCACATATTAATTTGAGAATATTTAGATGAGTTTTGAAATCTAGATATTTTAATTAAATGAATTAATTAAAATCTATTTAATGATTCCATTGATTTAATTAGGTATTTAACTTGATATATGTAATAACATTGACTTGTTCTCTAGCATATATTAATTTGGAATCATTTGGAGTTGTTTTAGAATCTAGAGATTTAATTATTTTATTTTAATAAAATTCTATTTAATTGTTCCACTTATTTGATTATGTTTTTGGCTTGATATATGTAGTGACCATGATTAGAGGATTATTGGTGTACGAGCCCAGCTCATTTGGGGTGATTTTTAACCTACCTATATAAGGAATATAAGCCACTTTTTAAGAGAGCCTTTGATATACTTTGATACACATACTTAGGGAGGAAGAAAAGAAGAGGAGGAGGCTAGAGACACTATTGGAGACTTTTCATCAACCAAGGAGCAGATTTCTTCCATGGAGCTTGCCCTTGAGGGTTGGAAGACATCATCCATGAGTGGTTAGACATCCTCTTGGGGCTAGAGTTAGCCCTAAGCATGCTTTCTACTTCTTGATTTATGTATTTTTGAGGTGATTTGTATTGTGATTCATGTCTTGATACTTTTATATATATAGATCTTGTTTCTTCAATGATTTATGTGGTTTAATGCTTCCAATTGATCATTTCATTCTATCCATATGTCTATGTATACTAGAATAGATGTTCATGTATTTGTCTCTATTTCTTGTGTTATTGATACATGTCTATGTGTGTTGATGCTATAGATCTAAAGATTGTCAAGACATATTGCTTAATGTCATGTTCTTGTGGTTTATTTGATGGTTCATACTCATGTCTTGATTGATTATACCTCTCCCTTAGTTTAATTAGCTTAATTTCATGCCATTAGCTTAGTTGTAGTGTAGTTGTTAAATGGGAGAACAATCTATGCTTGTTGTTGATGTTCCATACTTATGAAAAGCAAGTAACATATATCTCTAACCTTGTGATGTGTTTTAATTGTGAGCTTAAAGAAAGGATTAATGGGTTAATTTGATATGTTGTGTTATCCACCATATTGTTTAGACAATATATGCTTAATTTGGCATCCATGCTTGTTAGAACAACCACACACACACACTTTGTTGCAATACATGTTTTTTCCCTCATTAATCATTCATTAAAGATATAGAAAAGCTATGCTTAGTGGTGATCTTTAAACCCCAAGATCTCTCTCTCTTTTATTCTCTCTATTGCATTATTGTTTACTTAGTTTAATTTGCATCTAGTTTAATTCAACAAACCAACCACTATTTTGATCACTCGACCTATTAACCCTAATTTTGATTCCTCAACCTAGTGCGACCCTCAATCCCTTGAGACAATCCCTACTCACCCTAACTATATTTTTAGTTAAAGGTAGTAGTGACAATTTCTAAATGTAAAACTTAGCCACATTGCATAAACTTTGGGTTCAAAGTGCGACATCCACCAAGTTTTTGGCGCCGTTGCCGAGGATTGATTGATTGGCAATGTCGTATTTGTGGAATCAATTAGGAATTAGTACTCTTTTGATCGTGTCTTTACTTTGTTTTTAATTTTGTTACTTATTGTGTTTGTTCTTATTTGACTAAGAGTATTGAGCTAGGAAGTAAGCAAAGGATATTCCAAGCAAAGAAGCTAAGCAAGCAAAGGAAAAATGCTAAAATCATAAAAATAAATAAATAAATAAATTGTTAAGTTAAGCTATAAATTTGGAGTTGAAGTGCTAAAGGACCTTTATGAGCTTTTCTTTACTCATCCCTTAGTTAATTGGTATCCTATGGCACCAATGACACCCAAGGGAACAAGATCTAGTTCAAACTAGACCACGTACGCCATTAGATGGCTTAAACAAGGTCAACGAAGTTGAGTAGGAACAAACAAAACGATAAAAGCCTGAAGAAACAACAACCAAACAAAACCTACAAAGCAGCAACACTTCGGTTGGCCGAAATGGAGCTTCGGTCAGCCGAAGTGAACTAGGAAAAAAAAAAAAAAAAAACAAATGAGCCCTCATTTCGGTCGACCGAAATGACAAACTGGTCAACCGGATTGTGGCTTGAGATGAAATTGGCTACTGGAATTGACAAAATACTATTCAAATCAATTTGAACAATGAACCGGTCGACCGAAACAGGTCAAAAAACTAAAAATCAGGCCTACTATGCACTAAATGATGAAAGAATTCTTAAACTCATTTGAGTCCCCCATGGCATGATCAATTTACATTATATGCTAATGTGTGATGATGCGAACATACCCGCAAGTGTAAAATGACATTTTAGACATGTTACAATGGCCCATGGCCTTATTACAATTTATTTACAAAATTTGACATGTCAAACCTCCAAAGTTAATAAAAATACATTTTTTAAACAAAATGTGGCACCAAATAAGTATAAGTGAAAATATAAACATGCTTGACCCTTGGCCTCATGTTATACATGTCAAATACATTACAAAAAGGTATACTTATGTACACAGTACATATGTGAAATCAAGGATACAAATTTTAACACATAAGCTACAAAATGACATTCCATGCTAACATTTGCATGAAATGGAAATTTAAAAGTTACAAGTCATCCAAGGAATGATGAGCATCACGAACCAAGCCTTCGTACCTGAAACAAATCCCCAGTAACTTCAGGGTGAGCAACATAAAGCTACTCGTAGGAGATAAGCATACAGAGACCTAGCATTTTACAAAATTATCACCTTAAGGTGAAACATGTCAAAGGGGGCTCATGCCACCTAATGTCTATGTTAAAAATGAGAGTCAAGGAGCATCCTAGGCTACTCATGCAATTTAAAGTGAACAACGGCATACAAGCATACATGCTCAAGTATACTAAACTATATTAAGACAAGTCATGCAATGTCTAAACATATTTGCACAAGTATACATTTTATATGGAAATCTCGTAAATCAAGTATACAACATAAGTATTCAATATATATAGAGTACTCATAGATCAAGTATACGAACACAAGTATACTAAGCTAAAAGTGATACGCCTAAAACTAGTATACATGGCACAAACATACTAAATGAAATTTAAACTCATGGAGCAAGTATACAAGTTCAAGTATGCTAAACAGGATTTAAATATCCAAAGCAAATATCAATTCTCAAGGTACAAGTAATCTATGATTAACAACTTGAAATTAAATGCGAAATTAAATAGTGAAAAAACTAGGACATGCGGTCGCTAGACCAAGCAAGTATTTTTGGGTAATTACGACCCACAAGGTACCACCTAGTGCGCACTTATGACTTAGAGGACACTTATCCACATACTAGAGCCAAACCCTAGCCATCACATAAATTATATCCTCACAAGCTTTCCAAAATTAATAAGTTCAAAAGTTATACAAAATCAAATGCAAGTTACCACATTCCATGCACAAGTAAGGTTGAATCCATACAAACCATGTCCAAGAATTCAAGTCTAAATAGCATATGACATGTCATGTCCTCAATATACAATTTATACACAAAGTAAGAATATTTTAAACAATTGAGCCACATTACCATCCTAAGCCACAAGTACTAAATAAGCTCTAATTTAGTAACTACCTTCCAAAGTAAACAATTGTAATATTCTAACAAGCTATAAACCTACACAAGATATATTTAAACAAGCTATGCAAGACAATGATATCACATATTATGCTAAGTCCAATTCCTTGATTTAAACATAGAAACAATTTCAAAGACATAGTTAAATCCATGGAACAAGTAGATAGAATTTAATTAACTAAAATAATTAAATTCTCTATATTTCAAATCAATCCCAAATAATCTCAAATTAATATATGTTAAGGGACATAGCATAGTCTTCATATATATCGCATCAAATATCGAATCAAGGGATTGAAACATTTAAAATAAAATTAATTAAACTCATTAATTAATTTTTCTCTAGATTTCCAAATAACTCCAAATGTTCTCAATTTTACATAGGTTAAAGAACATACCAAGGCCTATCTTAATATCACATTACAAGTTGATTTCATACTTGTTACAACTATGTGAATTAATCTTTCACAAAAGATAAATATTAAATAAAATTTGCATTTCTTATTCAAATGCTCCTAATTTAATATATGTTGATAAACATACCAAGATCTAACTTACTAGCATGCCACAATTTAATTCCAGTTATATACAACCATATGAATTAAATCTTAAATATAGAAAATAATTAAATTAAATTCTAAATCTTGAACAAAGGCATGCTCACAAGTTGTATATGCTTATAAAAAAATCAATATAACATTAATATAAACATAAGACACCCCCTACCTCATTTTGAGATGAAATCTCAAATCCCCACCGAAATGAAACCGCTCCAAATTCGACGAAACTTTGGGGTTTTGTCGGGGACAACACGATGAACATGAACCCCAAGGAAGCCCCATAAAAATCACAATTTGACTTCAAACCTAAACTCAAAAAATAGCCAAAACAAGTTTCCAATCGGTGGAATCGAAGGCCTCGCCAAGGCAAACATAAAACACTAAAGCACTACGACATTTCACTGAAGGGAAGAGGCTCAAAAGAGGAGAGAGAAGGTGGTAGCCCATGGCTGCCATGGAATCTGGCCAAGAGAGGGGAGAGAGAGAGAGAAATCTGATTTTTCAATTAAAGACCCCCTATTTATAGAAAAACTCAAAAAGTGCCCCGAACAGGCCCCGTCGGGTCCGAAAAAGTGAAATTCGAGCAGATGCGCTTAAATGATGAAACTCTGTTAATGAAAAAGAACCAAAATGAGTAAAGATGAACAACGGAAGAAATGGCGTCGAAAACCGAGTCTCGAGCAGGAAGATATGTTCCAAACAAGTTCAGCGGCAATTGGGGCCAAAAACCCTGAAACTAGAGAAAAATAACCAGAAGGAAATTATAAGAGTACACGACTCGACGAAAAGTGAAAATGAGTCCCGTATGAGAATCCAGGCTCAAAACAAGGCATTTTGTAATAACTTTCATTAATTGCACAATGGCCCCTCCAAAAAGTGAAAACTGCACAACTGGCCTAGAGTGAAAATATCTTCCAAAAATATTTTCTTAAAAACCCCTGAAATAAAATATCTTCAAAAGATATTTACGAAAAACACCCCAAGAAAAGAAAAAGTTTCTGAAGAACTATGCATCCATGCTCCTATAGACACCGGAAGCAACCAAGGTACTTTTCTACAAAAGTAAAGATACGTATTTCGTGGAAACCACTTAGAATGAAGATGCATGAAGTCAAAAACCAACTCCGAACACAAGGAGTGAGGTTATGCCAACACAGTGACAAATGGGGAAAAGACAAAATAAGGAAAAAGACGAAAAGTGAATAGTGTCGAAAAACGAAAAATGTAAAAATGACTCGGTCCTCAAAGGAAGTTGTCAATCCAAATGAAAGAGTCTTAGAAACCATTTCCGAGCACTCGAGACAACACTAAGTGACAAGAAACTGATCTCAGAAAAGAAATTTCCGCGAAAAAAATTCATCCGTAAAATTCTGAGGAAAAAAGGAAAAGAAAGGAAGGAAATAACCGGGTCATTACAACCTACCCTCCTTAAAGAGATTTCGTCCCCGAAATCAGGAACATTCCCAGAAGAACCGAACAAGGCCCTTACACAAGGTCACACCAAAAGATGGATCATAAGCCCTACGAAAGGACAAGAAACCACGAACCATGAGACGCCTCTCTAACGAGTTAACATACTAACCCAATGTCAACCACCCCAAAAGGGACCAAGGCGACTACACATCAAAACAAAGAACACAATCAGAAGCAACATGGCAGCACGAATAGCGACTAGAACCTGCCCACAACGTACCTAAGGTGTGGTAGCATCCATAGTGTCAAATGCTCGCCCACACTCACATTACTAGCTAAATAATGCAAGATAGCATCGACGGCAACTAGCACTCGCCCACACATAACCTGTACAGTAGCATGACAGTATAAAGCCCCAATTCATCATCTGCCCCCAGCAAGCTTACCCATGAAACCTATCGATACAAGTGACATTAACGTCAAACAATCATTACCGAAAGCACTACGAGAACCAGACATTCTGTGAAAGTTGCGATATGGTCCAAAATGTCCAGCCGGACCATTCTGGCCAATCTAAAACTCTGACAACAATGTTATAGACACCGCTACACTTAAGGCCTTAAATCATCAATATTGGAGAAACTGACAATCCTAAGTCTCAAAACACCGTTGTCAACCACACCAGTTACGAATCCCAAGCCTGACGAGTGTATGCCTTCAAGCCAATGGGTCGGATTTTACAAAATCAAACAACATCACCTCCACCCTAGTCACAATGACTCCTAACAAGACAATGCACCCAAAATCCTCCACATCATCCTAAAGCTGACCTACTACAAGGCTACACCTAGAAATTCAGACATCGGATCAAGCTTAATCACACAATCCCGACAACCAAGGTCATACAACCCCAAGCACAGTACGGAATGATAAATGAAATGAACTAATAAAGCAATTAGTCATGAAACATATATATATCTATGACATATATATATATCTATGCAAGTATTTATTCACAAGTATACTAAGAAATATCGAAACAAAAATGCAACATACCTATATGTACAAGTATACACTCATAAGTATATTAAGCAGTATTAAATCCATGGTAGACAAGTATACATGCTCAAGTATACTAAACCAAAATGAACTAAAATAAACAACGCGCAGGCATGCTAGGTACAAGTATACTAAACGTAACTGAAAATCTACGCACCAAATAACTAAACATATAGTGGACAAGGGCAATCAAATATGCTACCTATCACATAAAGGTCAAGCATTAGAGACATACTGCACATCGCCTATAATGCTAGCGTGATAAACAGATATAGTAAATGAAAAATATATTATCCATATCATCACATAACTACCAAATAGTTACATCCCCTAACATGTTTCTAAGGCATGTCAAAACAACAAGGCATATAAACATATAGGAATGGCTATGCAAATAACAATCCCATAAAATCAAAAGCAAGAAGGGATAGAATGCCTCTTAGAAGGACAACTCACAAAAAGGAATCTAAAAACTCGGATGAGTCCGATCTCTCTCCGTGAGGAAAGGAATCATCTCCCTAGAATAAACACTAAGGTTCCTAAAACAAAGAGTTTGCAAGTCTTTCCCAAGACTGGCCCAAACACAAGATGGAATCCTAACGCCACATAAAACAAAACGATGCAATGGATAATCCCAATACTAACCATTACAAGGCACTAACAAGAGAACTCAACTCAAGATGTCGATGAGTTCAATGAGAACTCTACAGGATCCTATCGAGACCCTAAACACAAAATCCCAAGTCTCCGAGGACGAGGGAGAGTAATTAATTGCACAAAACCACTCACACCCCAACCTAAGCTCGTAAGAGCTGTCCAAGGCAAAATAAGAAGAATTCCAAGTCAACATACCTATCGAATCCCTAACCATTATTCTAAGAAGAAAAGACATGAGAACCCCGCCGTTTAGGCTCAAGAAAACAAAACTCCCAATCCCCAAGGAAGGACTTGAGTCAATTCGACTCATCGCCCCATGACGTTAGAAATAAGACCCTAAGGATGTCATCACATCAAGGTCACCATGAAACCCAAGTGACGATACCAACCCTGACATTCCCCGACCACGTCGTGATGCCACAAAAGATAAAGGGAAATGAAATAGTGCCTCCCTGGCCCATGTCTCATTCCACCAGACAAGGACTATGACTCTACACTCACATGAGCCTTACTCGCATCAAACGTCAGACCAAGGTTGTGAAACACCCAAACCAACAAAACAGACAAGAAGGTTCCCAGTATGGGGTCCTGATGAGCACTGAAAAGTGCGCATTTAAACCCGTTAAGCTTAAGCATTCTAGTACCTTTATCTATCTTACTTTGCCGTTTTAGACTTATTACGTGTTATTTATATTTTCAGGCACTAATCCCAAAATTTAGCTAACTCAACCAAATAAGAGCTTAATTGAAGCAATCCTGAGATAAACCAAATGAGGGAGCAAAGTGGAGAAAGAAAGGAGCAAAAAGGAATCAAGTTGTGCAGCTGAAAAGTTCGATCGATCCAACTTAAAGTTCGATCAATCGAACATCTATGATCGATCACAGTACTTCTCGATAGATCCAACCTTGGCCTTTGCTGAAATTCCAAGTTCGATCAATCGAACATCACCTTCGATCGATCGAACCCTATTTTGTCCTATTCAAATGATTGATCTTATCCACAGCTGTACGCCTACCAACCACTTTTGTCTTTTTCCCCATAAATATCTTAAAAATATCCTAGCCTTGTCATTATCCGGAGGAGTCAGACCACTTCGATCCATCCAAGATACAGTTCGATCGATCGAACCCATTTTCGATCGATCCAAGTTAAGGTTCGATTGATCGAACTTCCTCCAGCGAGAAAAAGTTAAAGTCCAGCTCATTTATTCCGTCCTTCATCCAATCATTGGAGAATATGCCTTGCACGACAACAGCTCATCATGGGGTGTATTTGACCTACCTATATAAGGAATATGATACACTTTTTGAGGGAGTCTCTTGTCACACATTGAAAATCATCTTGGAGGCTATTCTTGGAGAGGAAGAAGGGAGGAAGCTAGAGCAACCATTGGAGGAGATCTTCACCAACAAGGAGCAGCCATGGAGTTAGCCCTTGAGGGTTGGATCATCACTACCATGAGTGGCTAGACATCCTCTTGGGGCTAGAGTTAGCCCCAAGCATGCTTTCTATACTCTAATCTTGTGTATTATTGAGGGATTAGTGTTGTATGATACATCTTGATATTCATGTATATATAAATCTTGATTATTTCATGCTTTGTATGGTTTAATGCTTTCAATTGACTATTCTATTCTATCCATATGTCTATGTATGCTAGAGTAGGATATTCATGTGCTTATCCTTAGATTTAGTGTTTTTGATACATATCTATGTGTATTGATGCTATAGATCTAGAGATTATCAAGATGATATGCTTAATGAATGTTATTTTGGTTCATTTGATGGTTTTTGCCTATTCTTGATGGTTTGTGCTTCTCCCCTAGTCTAGATAGCTTTATTTTCATGCTAGTAGTGTAGATTTAGTGTAGTGGTAGTGTAATGTTAGATGGGAGGACAATCTACTCTTGATGTTTGATGTTCCTTGCTTGTGAGTCCAAATGGCATATTCCTCTAATATTGTGTTGTATGTGGATTTTGAGCTTAATGAAGGATTAATGACTAGTTATGATATGTTGTATCTTTCACATGTGTTTAGACAATTTATTCCTCTCCCAATAGATATTTTGTACCTCTCACATGATGTTTAGATAATGCGTGTTTAACTAAATCATCCTTATGGATTGCTTGGACTATGAGCTTAATGAAAGGTTCAATGACTTGAATTGTTATTTTGTTATCTTCACATGATGTTTAGACAATATATTCTCCTACCAATAGATGTATTGTGGCCTCACACATGTTGATTGAGACAATTTGCACTTGTTGAGTCACCCTTACCAATTGAATGTCTTTTACACACACAACATTGTTGCAACACATTCATTTCCCTCATTAGTTACTTGATTATGGTTTGGAAGAGTATTGTTTGGTGGTGATCTCTACACCCCAAGACCTTTCCTTCTTACTTACTCTTTATCTTATTGCATTGCTTTAGTATAGTTTAGCTCATCTAGAAGTAATCAACCAACCCAATTCTCTTTTGCAATCATTTGGTACGCTAGAGTCGAAGTTGAAATTCCAACACGTATAATCCCTTGGGACGATCCCTACTCACCCTATCTATATTTTATATAGAGAAAGGTAGTAGTGGCTTTCTATAAATGTAAAACTTGGCCACCTCCTAAATTCACAACTCTTCAAGCTTGACTTGGTATCGCGACCCTTGTAAAGGACCGGTCAGTTTTTGGCGTCGTTGACGGGGATTAACGGTTTTGTTGGAATTAAACTAGACAATAGTGTTCATTAAATTGCTCCTATTTTTATTTTATTTTCCATTGTATATTCTTTTCTCTTGATTCTCATTATTATTTGTTCAATTAGGTACTTGACTACAAGGAAGGCGAACTTTGGAACTTAAAGCAATCATTGGAGCTTAAAAGCTAAATTTGGAGTTGAAATGCTAAAGGACCGTTGTGAGCAATTCTTGGAACTCTTGTATTTTAATTGTTTCACTTCTTTGTATGCGTGTGATAGCCCTTGTTGAGGCTCATTTAATTGCTAAATTTTTGTCCAAGCATAGGCCCTTGTTGAGGCCAATTTTTTCTTGCATTTGGGTTTTAATTGTGAATGGAGGAATTGTTTGATCCAAGTTTGGGGGGGAATTACATCCCTTCACCTTATGCTCCTCCATCACATTTTAATCCTTATGAGATTGAGTCCAATTCATTTCATGCATCATCTTATTATGGACTTGATTACTCATTTAATCCTTCTTATGACTATTGCCCTCCACCACCATTTTATGATGAATCAATTCCACCACCTTCTAAGTACTCACCCGGATTTGAAGAAAAAGTGTTAGCTTTACTTGATATGCATATTTCACACACTTCACTTATTAATTCTCATTCTCAAACTTTAGCCAACTTAGAAGCTCAAGTTGAGCAAATTACAAATACTCTTTCTCATCAAGAGGAGGAGGAAGAGGCAAATGAAAAAATGGCAAGAACTTCAATGTATATAGATGAGGATGATGAGAGTGAGGAGAATGAAACAAGTGAGCTAATGCCTAGCACTCTATCTTGTATAGAGGAGGAAGTGGCAAGTGAGTTAGTGGCTAATCCAATAGAACATAACATGATTAATGAGGACTTTCCTTGTTTTGATTATGATTTTATCTTAGAGATGGCTACTCTAGAGAGTGAGGAGATGTTGACCACACTTGAGGTAGGAGAAAAGGAGGGGGAACTTGTTGAAGAGGACCTTCCTTCTATTATCTCTAATGACCCTCTTGAGGAGTGTCTTTTGGAAATGTATAAAAATTGTGGTTTTGACTTTAAAAGCTCTAAAAATGAAATAAACTCTCTAATGGGCTCCTTAGCTTACTTAGAAGGTGAGGAAATGGTAATTTATGAGGAGGAGAAGAGGGATGAAGATAGGGTGTTTCTTATTAATCCAAATGAGTCTTTGAAAGACAATGCCTCACCAATTATCAATATGGATGATCATTTGAATGTGTTTCAAGAACACAACAAAGAGGCAAGCCTAACCATGATTGATTTTGTTTTCAAGACCGTGGATGAAAGGAACAATATCATCTCTTTTATTTCTTTTCAAGTCATTCTTTTGGATGATGATTTTATTGTCATAAGTGGGACATTAAATGAGAAAAGTGAAAAGAGGGTCAATAAGGATGTTTCATATCCAGTTTTTGATTCATTTGATTAGTGAGTTGACCTAACGTCTTGCTAGAGACGTTAAACACTAGTATTCGTAGAGTTTCACAACTCTATTCCTCCCTCATTTCTTTTTATTTTTCATTCTTGTGTACATTCTTCCATCTATTTTTCAAATTTTCATTCTTGTTACCATCATTGGGGCTTAGCATAGGATTTTCTGCACTTTCAGTTCAAAATTAGGCATTTGGTGCCAGTTCGATCGATCACAAGAGCACCTTCGATCGATCGAATTGTTCTTCGATCGATCCAACTATGGATTCGATCGATCGAACTCCACTTAAGTCCCAACACTTAGAAAAAATTTTGAGCTTTCATCAATTTTGAAAGTGCATGCTCTCGGGATCTCCAAAATTTTACATGTTCGATCGATCGAATTTCATCTCGGATTGATCACAGCTATGTTCAATCGATCGAACTTCATCTTCGATCGATCACAACTTTGCCCCTTTGACCCTTTCACTTTTTGACTTTTTCCTATTTCTATTTCTATTTTATTTTATTTTTTTATTTTATTTTATTTCATTTAGTTACCTCTCTCTCTTAACTAAAAAAAAAAAAAGAAGTTTTTGGAAATTTGTTAAAAACACAAAAATATTTTTGTTAATTTTATTTTCAAAAATTCCAAAAAGATTTTTATTTTATTTTTATTTTTACTTTTATTTCCAAGCTTTATTTTTATTTTTATTTCAAATATTTAAAATTAAAAAAAAAAAATCAAATCCCAAAAACATTTTTCTTTTATTTTATTTTATTTCCTTTTATCTTATTTCCAAAAATCCAAATATATTTGTTTAACTTTAATTTTTAATTCTTCTAACTTATCAAAAAAAAAAAAAAAAAAAAAAAATGAAAAACAAAAAGTAAGAAAATTTTGTATATACTTGCATTATACATATTCTTTCCATTTTTTTTGCATTGTACATGTTCCTTTTCATTTCTTGCATTGCACATATTGTTTTTCATTTCTTACATTGAACATATTCTTTCATTACAATTTGCCCTATTTAATTTTCTTTTTATATTTTGTTCATGCATTTTATTCTTTGTTTTTCTTGCATTTTGTATATACTTGCTTTCATTAAATGAAAAATATAAAAAGATTCATCATTGTGCCCTTATGTGTAGTCATGCATACTTTATGCTTTAGTTAGGGCTTGATCTTATATCTCTCTTGTATCATGTGTTACATTGCCTTAGAATGCTTGATTTGATTATTCTTATCCCATTTGATATTTGATGTGAGTTTGCTAGCGTGGTTATTCAAGTAGGTTGTTGATTCCAAGTTTGGGGGAGACGTCTTTCGAATTGGATCATGACCGGGCTTCATGTCTACACCACCACGGTATACTCTTTCCATTTTTTTTCCATTGTTCTCATTGCACATTGAGGACAATGTGCGGTTTAAGTTTGGGGGTAAGGTGTCTTGTTGCATTCTACTTAAGATTTGAGCTTTAAATGCATGATTGAGATTTGAGATTGATGTTAGCTATGATTTTGATCTTTTGAGGACTATATTGCTTAAAATTTAAAAAATGTTTGACTTGAGAGTCCAATACTCCTTGTATGCCTTAAGGATGCCATTTAGGAGTAAATGTTTCAAAAGATTGATATGTTGCTTGCATTTGTGGTCCACATCATCTTGATTCTGTGATTGTTTTGAGATTCATTCTATGATTCTACACTAGCACCGGCGCACGCTAGCATTCAATTATGGGGTACATGCTTTGTTGATTATTGAATTGGTTATATCCTAATTGGGCTAGTAGTGCATTGAAAGCTTTCATTCTTGATAAAGGTGGATAACAACCCCTTTTTATTGAGTAGCCGGGATTCTTGCCTCATTAAGCAGTGAACTTCTCGCGCCAAAAGGTGGAGGGCCCAAACTCTAGGTTAATAATTGAAAAAAAAAAAAAAAGAAGAAGTTACAAAAGCAATAAAAGTGAGGACTTCTCCCAAAAGGCGAGAAGTGGGAAATGATTAGATGGTTGTTGTATTGATTTGTAGCTTAGTTGATTTGAGTTTGTAAGTCCGTTGGGGTGTCTTAACACCTAATGCCCTAAAGCCATCTGGTTTGGGAGTCATTGACCTAAAGCTCGCTACATGAATCTTCTAGAAAGCTTAAGAGATCAACACATTGCACAATATTTCCATCTTTGATCCTCAATAAAAAAAAATTAAAAAAAAAAAAAAAAAAAGAAGAAAATGAGTGAAAAGAATAAGCGCACCTAGAACAATAAAGCTTTAATAAAAGGTCCACTCTCTTATCTTGATGATCGGTACTAGATTTGTGTGCTAGTTTGAGGGTAAGGATGTGATTACTTTTCTAGTTGGCTAAGATAGCAACACACTTGATGCCGGACCTCTCACATGGATTCTAGACTTGTTTCGATTTTCATGATCATTTTCTTGATATGTGGAGGACCATACTTGCTTGCTTGATATTGAAATTTTGGGAGATTGCTTAGAAACGGTTGAAAAATTGCATACTTGAGGCAGTTTTCTCCCAATGCTTGTTTGCAATATTGGTGCCTCTTTTGAAAGAATGAGCTTAATGTTTATGGGTACCATTTCTGGATACCCTCACGAGACTTTACTCGTCCACTAGGGGTAACCTAGGGGTTTAAAAGGCTTGTTGCATATGCTAAATGCAATCGTGTTCCCTCCGAAAATGGTGTTATCATTTTACTTGCTTTCCAGTTTATACTTGTATAGTTGTTTATTTCATTCCTTTACTTCTTAGTTCATTGCTAGGGACTAGCAATATTTAAGTTTGGGGGTGTGATGAGCACTGAAAAGTGCGCATTTAAACCCATTAAGCTTAAGCATTCTAGTACCTTTATCTATCTTACTTTGCCGTTTTAGACTTATTACGTGTTATTTATATTTTCAGGCATTAATCCCAAAATTTAGCTAACTCAGCCAAATAAGAGCTTAATTGAAGCAATCCTGAGATAAACCAAAGGAGGGAGCAAAGTGGAGAAAGAAAGGAGCAAAAAGGAATCAAGTTGTGCAGCTGAAAAGTTCGATCGATCCAACTTAGAGTTCGATCGATCGAATATCTATGATCGATCACAGTACTTCTCGATAGATCCAACCTTGGCCTTTGCTGAAATTCCAAGTTCGATCGATCGAACATCACCTTCGATCGATCGAACCCTATTTTGTCTTATTCAAATGATTGATCTTATCCACAGCTGTACGCCTACCAACCACTTTTGTCTTTTTCCCCATAAATATCTTAAAAATATCCCAGCCTTGTCATTATCCGGAGGAGTCAGACCACTTCGATCGATCCAAGATGCAGTTCGATCGATCGAAACCATTTTCGATCGATCCAAGTTAAGGTTCGATCGATCGAACTTCCTCCAGCGAGAAAAAGTTAAAGTCCAGCTCATTTATTCCGTCCTTCATCCAATCATTGGAGAATATGCCTTGCACGACCACAGCTCATCATGGGGTGTATTTGACCTACCTATATAAGGAATATGGTACACTTTTTGAGGGAGTCTCTTGTCACACATTGAAAATCATCTTGGAGGCTATTCTTGGAGAGGAAGAAGGGAGGAAGCTAGAGCAACCATTGGAGGAGATCTTCACCAACAAGGAGCAGCCATGGAGTTAGCCCTTGAGGGTTGGATCATCACTACCATGAGTGGCTAGACATCCTCTTGGGGCTAGAGTTAGCCCCAAGCATGCTTTCTATACTTTAATCTTGTGTATTATTGAGGGATTAGTGTTGTATGATACATCTTGATATTCATGTATATATAAATCTTGATTATTTCATGGTTTGTATGGTTTAATGCTTTCAATTGACTATTCTATTCTATCCATATATCTATGTATGCTAGAGTAGGATATTCATGTACTTATCCCTAGATTTAGTGTTTTTGATGCATGTCTATGTGTATTGATGCTATAGATCTAGAGATTATGAAGATGATATGCTTAATGAATGCTATTTTGGTTCATTTGATGGTTTTTGCCTATTCTTGATGGTTTGTGCCTCTCCCCTAATCTAGATAGCTTTATTTTCATGCTAGTAGTGTAGATTTAGTGTAGTGGTAGTGTAATGTTAGATGGGAGGACAATCTACTCTTGATGTTTGATGTTCCATGCTTGTAAGTCCAAATGGCATATTCCTCTAATATTGTGTTGTATGTGGATTTTGAGCTTAATGAAGGATTAATGACTAGTTATGATATGTTGTATCTTTCACATGTGTTTAGACAATTTATTCCTCTCCCAATAGATATTTTGTACCTCTCACATGATGTTTAGATAATGCGTGTTTAACTAAATCATCCTTATGGATTGCTTGGACTATGAGCTTAATGAAAGGTTCAATGACTTGAATTGTTATTTTGTTATCTTCACATGATGTTTAGACAATATATTCCTCTACCAATAGATGTATTGTGGCCTCACACATGTTGATTGAGACAATTTGCACTTGTTGAGTCACCTTTACCAATTGAATGTCTTTTACACACACAACATTGTTGCAACACATTCATTTCCCTCATTAGTCACTTGATTATGGTTTGGAAGAGTATTGTTTGGTGGTAATCTCTACACCCAAGACCTTTCCTTCTTACTTACTCTTTATCTTATTGCATTGCTTTAGTATAGTTTAGCTCATCTAGAAGTAATCAACCAATCCAATTCTCTTTTGCAATCATTTGGTACGCTAGAGTCGAAGTTGAAATTCCAACACGTATAATCCCTTGGGACGATCCCTACTCACCCTATCTATATTTTATATAGAGAAAGGTAGTAGTGGCTTTCTATAAATGTAAAACTTGGCCACCTCCTAAATTCACAACTCTTCAAGCTTGACTTGGTATCGCAACCCTTGTAAAGGACCGGTCAGGTCCTTACAAAATAATTTCTCCTACCCAAGGAAGAAACTCCGCAAAACAAGAATGTATCCGAGAGATACAACAGACTCTAAGAGACAATGCCTTAGCATCAATCTTTACCAACCAAGCTGGAACAACCCGCGATACCAAAACAAGGCATAGAAATAAACAGCTACTAAGTAACATAGCAACGGGCTACATACCCAAGTAAGTAGTAAAGAATCACCTGAGACATGTCAATAGATGCATCATACAATTATGCTAAGGATAACAAGCACATGCAATACGCCAGAGCAAACAAGTATAACCCTCATGCTAAGCAAACAAGCGTAAATCAACTCGCTAAAACAGACAAGCACATACAATGTACTGAAGCCGACAAGTATATACAGTATGCTAAAGTAGACAATCACACACAATATACTAAAGCAACAACCATATATATTAAGCTGAGACAGTTAAAGTAAACTTCTAACCATACTTCCACATAACCACGTAAACATGTGATCACATTCAACAAGTTATTAAGAAGCAAATAAAAAAATAAAGCATGGCAACACAAACATGATATGCACCCAAAACCTATCCGAGATGCGGAAGCAAAAGATAAAACCAAAGTCTTATAAGATATAAACCATCCCCAAGACACCAATGTGACCTTCCATGAAGTCACGAAACTCAAAGAAATAACCGGAAACGAAAGCTAGAATGAAAAGGTCAATTGGTATCCTATGGCACCAATGACACCCAAGGGAACATGATCTAGTTCAAACTAGACCATGTATGCCATTAGATGGCATAAACAAGGTCAACAAAGTTGAGTAGGAACAAACGAAATGATAAAAGCCTGAAGAAATGTAACGACCCAGTCATTTGCCTTCCTTTCCTTTTTCCTGAAATTTTACGAATGAATTTTTTTCGTTTAAATTTCTTTTCTGAGCTTTGTTTCGTGTCGCTTAGTCTCATCTCGAGTGCTCAGAATTGGTTCCTGAGACTCTTTTCCGTGGATTGACAACTTCCTTTGAGGACCGAGTCATTTTCACATTTTTCGTTTTTCGACACTGTGCGCTATTTCGTCCTTTTCCCTATTCTGTCTTATCTCTGTTTGTCAGTTTTTGGCACAACCTAACTTCTCATGCTCGGAGTTGGTTTTTGACTTCACGTGTCGTCATCTTGAGTGGTTTCCACGAAATACGTATCTTTACTTTTGTAAGAAAGTACTTTGGTTGCTCCCGGTATCCATAGGGGCATGGATGCAAAGTTCTTTGAAATTATTTTCTTTTCTTGGGATGTTTTTCATAAATTTATTTTGAAGATATTTTATTTCGGTTTTTAAGAAAATATTTTTGGAAGATATTTTTATTCTGGGCCATAAGTGCAGTTTTCACTTTTTGGAAGGGCCATTATGCAATTAATGAAAGTTATTGCAAAATGTCTTGTTTTGAGCCTGGATCCTTGTACGGGATTCATTTTCACATTTCGTCGAGTTGTGTACTCTTGGAATTTCCTCCTGGTTGATGTTTTCCAGTTTCAGGGTTTCTGGCCCTAGTTTTTGCCAAACTTGTTTTGGGCATAACTTTCTGCTCGGGACTTGGTTTTTGATGTCGTTTCCTCCATTGTTCATATTTTATCATTTTGAATCTTTTTCATTCACAAAGTTTTGCCATTTGAGCGAGTCTGCTCAAATTTTACTTTTTCGGACCCGGCGGGGCCTGTTCGGGGCACTTTTTGAGATTTCTATAAAAGGGGGGTGGGATATTTCATTTTTCATCTTCTCCCCTCTTCATGCACGACCTGGAGCTCCCATGGAAGCCCAAGGGGTGCTGCCATCTTCTCTCTCCTCTTTTGGTTCACTTTTCCTTGATGGAAAGTCTTCGGCCTTAACGTTTGTTGTTCCCCTCGCCATGCTCTACCTTTACACCTTATTAGAATTCAGTTTTGACCATTTCTTGAGTTTGGTTTTGAGGTCAAGTTATGATTTTGATGGGGCTTTGATGGGGGTTATGTTCACGGTGTTGTCCCTGACAAAACCTCTCGGTATCGTCAAATTCGGAGCACTTTTATTTTGGTGGGCCTTTGGGATTTTCATCTCAAATTGAGGTAGGGGATGTTTTAGATTTAAATTCTTGTTATATAGCATGCTTGTGATGCTTATACTACTTGTTTGCATGATTAAATATAAAATCTAGAGATTTTATTATTTATTTTTCTTGTACGGGATCTAATTTTTCCGGTTGCTCATGACTTGATTTAAACATGTAACATGATTTTATATTACCCCTTGATATGCTCATTATCGTGTATTAAAATTGGAACATTTGAATAAGTATTAAAGATTTTATTTAATATTTATCTTAGGTGAAAGATTAATTCACATGGCCTTAACTAGCTTAAAATCAATATGTGTTAGCATATTAAATTAGGCCTTTGCATGCTCTCCAACATAGTTGAATTTGAAAGTAATTGGAGGTGTTTTGAAAATTAGTAATTATGAATTAATTTGATTAATTAATTTGCCCCGAGTGCACTATTCACTCTATTTGAATTCCGACTTGATATTCTTGATTTACATGCCATATAGTTTCACATATATTTGATTTAGAATATTCGGTTAGGTTTTGAAACCTTTTATTTAATTAAATTCTATGTTTAAGATTTAATCCTCATGGTGATATACAACTTGAGATTGTATTGTGGCATGCTAGAAAATTAAGTTTAGGTATAGTTGTTCACATATATTAAATTGGGATTAATTGCATGAGAATTGCAACTTTTAATTTATATTTAACTTTAGTGAAAAGTTAAGTCACATGGTCTTAATTGAATAAAATAAACTTGTAATATGATATTACATTAGTCATTGGCATATTCTCTAAGATATATTAAATTGAGAGCATTTGGTTAAGTTTAAAAATCTAGAGATTTTAATTAAAAGAATTAATTAAAATCTATTTTGTGGTCCCATTAGCTTAATTAAGGTTTTAACTTGATATTTGTATTGGCCATGACTTGTTTACTAGTATATATTAATTTGGGACTATTAGAAGTTGTTAGGAACCTTGGTAATTAAATTAGCATGATTTAATTAAAGTTCTACTTTGTTGTTCCCACAACCTAATTGAGTTTTAGAATGGATATAGGTGATGACCATACCACGTCCTTTAACATGTATTAAATTGAGGTTATTTGAAATTGAATTGGAATCTAGAGAATTTAATTGTGTTTATCTATTTAAATTCTTTCAATTTGCTCCATGATCTAGTTGTGTTTTAGAAGTGGTTTCTATATTCAAATCATGGACTTAGACTTGTTGTATATTCATTTGGTTATGTTTTGAACATTGGATAACATAGTTGCTATGTTTGTATTCGTGATAATATGCTTTCCTTATTGAATATATTGTTGCCTTGTGTAATGATTTGCACACTTCGTGTTTAACATCTTTCATGCATAGCGTGTAACGAATCGTACACTGAAGATTCGACATTCATCATATCATATTAGTTGTGGATTTAGAGCATGTATTGTATAGGTTTCCAAATTTGGTTGTGCTTAGTAAATAGTTGATTATCTTGCATATTCTGTTGATATATGCGTTGTTGCACAACTTGTTGATTTTGGAAACTTGGGGATGTCGTTGTTTGACTATGGCTAGGACGTGGTTCTAGTACGGGGGATAGTCCCTCTATATGGTCTAGTGCGCACATAGGGAGGTTACCCATGGGCTAGTAACCCCAAAGTAACTATGTTGCCGGTCTGATTTGGCGTGACGTCCGAGTATCCACTTTGTTTGATTTCGCATTTCATTTTCAAGTTGATAACTAGATGATGTTGCAACTTGTTGTTTCTTATTTGTCATTCCATTTTAAGTTACAGGATGTTAACTTTGCGAAATTGTGCTTTATGCGTTGTATTGGAAGTTCCAATGTTGGTTAAATTGCATCGATATTGAAATTTGTGTTTTGACGTTCTAACATAGCTTAGGAATGATCCTATTGATTCATTTAGAACTTAGATGTTAGGTGGCATGACCCACTACTGTTATTTTGTGCTTCAGATTCTAAGTTGATGGTTTTGAGAATTTATACCTTGTTGCATTGTATAACATGATCTTTTGTTGTTGAATTGCATGGATAATGTAATTCTTGTTAACTTGTATTCAAATATGCTTTTGTCATGTTGTATGGATTCCTCTAGACTTTGTTCAATTACATTGATAATGTGATCCGTAGTAACTATAAACTCGTTGTATTAATCGGATTACTCCAACTTTAATTTGTTTCATTCATGTATTTATATCATGATTCTTATTGCTTTGTATAACATGTTTCTATGTTGTTGAAATGCATGGATGATGTGATTTATGTTAGAAACACTCTAAGGTAGCTTAGGATGCTCCTTGAGTCTCACTTGGACATAGACGTTAGGTGGCATGAGCCCCTTTAACATGTTTCACCTTAAGGTGATAGATTTGTAAAATGCTAGGTCGATGCATGCCTATCTCCTATGAGTAGCTTTATGTTACTCACCCCTACGATACTGGGGCATATTTCAGGTACGAAGACTTGGTTCGTGAAGCCTAACATTCCTTGGATGTCGTGTAGCTTTCAAGTTTCCATTTCATGCAAATGTTAGCATGAAATGTCATTTTGTAGACTTATATATCAAAATATGTATATTTGATTCCATGTATGTAATGTGTAGTGCACTCCTTTCAATGTATTTGACATGTATGAGATGAGGCCAGATGCCAATGACATATGTATTGTATTCTATACAACTTTTTAACTTCATGAAATATTATGAAAACCTTGAAAAATCGCAAGTCATTACTTCACCATGGTTGCATCGGGTGTGGGAATTCCATTTTCATTCTTTCATAGGGTCTTATTAATCTTGTATGAAGTGTGACCAAGGGCCAAACGGTCATTTGACTCCATTTTACATTTTTGGATTTCATGTTTTCCATTCCAAGTCCATTTTTGCATTTTTGCCCGTTGGGGGGTCGGATTTTGTATCGGCTATATTTTTAAGCCATGGACCATTGTAGCGTGTCTAAATAGGTAAGTTACGTTTGCGTGCATGGTCGTTTCCGGGCAAAACCTTATCGTTTGTGTTTTGAGCCTCTTGTGAATTCATTTCGCATTTTTTTTTGCATATTCTGATCTACGGGCATTATGGAGCTTTCACATTAGTTTTATTTTCTTCTTTTGACATGGTTGAATAGAAAACATGATTTTAGGGAGGTTTCTTCTTCGTGTTTTTCCCGAAAATATCGTCTTGGTACTAGAAATCCCTCGTGAAGTTTAAGCTTCCAGTTTTCATTTAGCAGCTTTATGACCCTCTTGTTCAGTCACAGTGAGTTTTTTCGATTCCGTCCTCATTGTCGGGTAGAAAAGTCGATTTTAGGGGGGGTTTCTTCTTCATGTTTTTCCAGAAAAACTCGTCTTGACCTCTGTTTCAAGCCTCAGTTCTGGGCAGATCAAAAAAAATGTAGCAGCAGCCAAGGGCTGCCACCATGCCATGTCTTTGGGCGCCGGCATGCACGCCGATTGGCTCGCGCATGGGCGCCGTGTGCGCCATTGCCCCTCATCGGGCCGTCGCGACGTCAATTCTTCTTTTGGGCTTTTCTCCTTCATCCGGACTCTGATTCAAGTGAAATTTTTTTTTGAACTTGACTAATTTTTCACTGTCTTTCCAACAGTGTGCTTGGTTGCCCCCGGTTCTTCCTGGATAATTACCAGTTTACCCTTTTTGCCTTAAGTGCTCGTTTTTCTCCGTCATGCCATGTCTCCTTCGTCCGGACTCCGAATCATGCGATTCTTGAGTCCATCTTGATTAGTTTTTCATTGTCCTTCCAGCGGTGTGCTCGGTGGCACCCGAATCTATAGTTTTCAGAAATGACGATTTTGCCCCTGGGGGCTTATTTGTCATATTTTTGATCTTTGGTTCTGCATCAGTTCTTGTTGAGTTCCACGACCTCATGGAAGGTCACTTTGACTTCTTAGAGTCTTGTTTTCTGTTTTCGCTTCCGCATTCGGATCCGTTATCGGATCATCCTTACGGTTCATCACAGGACACGCTGGCCTAAAAACCAGGGTCATCACAGGTGGTATCAGAGCTCCTAGGTTCGAAAACCTTAGGACGACGGGTTTTGGGTGCATATCATGCTCACGTTGTTTTGCTTTGATGTGTCATTTATATCTTGATAACATGCCTTGTTTGATAACATGTCTTGTATGATAACATGTTCACAGGCTTAGGTGTTTTGAGACATCTATTATTTGTTAAGCATACTTTATGTGTATATATGCTTCCTGATAACATGTTCTGTGTCACTATCATGTTTTGGTGTGATAACATGTCTGCGTGCTTCTTGATAACATGTTTGATTTGATAACATGCTTATTTGCTTATGTGGCAACTTGTTTACTACTTGTGTGAGTAGATAGTTATGCTATGTTGCATGCTACTTGTTTACTTTATGTCAGGTTTTTGCATTGTCTCTTAGGATTTGTCGTATCCCTTGGATGCGTTCTTGTTTCATGAGTTTCTTCCTTGGATAGGAGAAATTCATTCTGTGAGGACTCATGTAGGGAACCTTCTTATCTGTTCAGTTGGTTGATGCGAGTGAGGCTCATGTGAGTGTAGACGACTGCGATTCATTTCCTTTTCCTTGTCTGGTGGAGTGAGACGTGGGCCAAGGAGGCACCATTTCATTTCCTTTTCCATCATGGCTTTTAGATTTAAGGCCTTAAGTATAATGGTGCCAATGTCATTGTTGTCAGAGTTTTGGGATTAGCTATCCCAACTCTCGCAGATGCCTGGTTCCCGCGGTGCTTCTGGTAATGATCATTTCTGACATTGATGTCATTCGTATCAATTGGTTTCTCAGAGTTGACCTGGTTGGGGCATGTTATGAACTAGTGCCTTATACCGTCATGCTACCTTGCTGACGAGTAAGTGTGGGCGGGTTCTGGTTGCTGTTCGTACTGCCTTGTCACTCTCTCCTTTCATCGTGATTCAACGTTCCTCTGTCTTGGGATTCTCTCGGTGGTTGACGTTGAGTTAACGTGCCGGTTCGTATGAGGTGTTATCTCAGTTCATGGTTTCGCGTTCCTTCAGTTAATCTTTAGACTTCAGGATTTGTCCTTTAGTGCGTTGTGAGCTGTCCTTTGATTTGACCTTTTGTTCGGTCATTATTCTGTTCTCTCTGGTATGTTCCTAATTTTGGGGACGAAATTCCTTTAAGAAGGGTAGGTTGTAACGACCCAGTCATTTGCCTTCGTTTCCTTTTTCCTGAAATTTTACGAATGAATTTTTTTCGTTTAAATTTCTTTTCTGAGCTCTGTTTCATGTCGCTTAGTGTCATCTCGAGTGCTCAGAATTAGTTCCTGAGACTCTTTTCCATGGATTGACAACTTCCTTTGAGGACCGAGTCATTTTCACATTTTTCGTTTTTCAACACTATGCGCTATTTCGTCCTTTTCCCTATTCTGTCTTATCTCTGTTTGTCAGTTTTTGGCACAACCTCACTTCTCATGTTCGGAGTTGGTTTTTGACTTCACATGTCTTCATCTTGAGGGGTTTCCACGAAATACGTATCTTTACTTTTGTAAGAAAGTACTTTGGTTGCTTCCGGTGTCCATAGGAGCATGGATGCAAAGTTCTTTGAAATTATTTTCTTTTCCTGGGGTGTTTTTCATAAATATCTTTTGAAGATATTTTATTTCAGGGGTTTTTAAGAAAATATTTTTGGAAGATATTTTTATTCTGGGCCATAAGTGCAGTTTTCACTTTTTGGAGGGGCAATTATGCAATTAATGAAAGTTATTGCAAAATGTCTTGTTTTGAGCCTGGATCCTCGTACGGGATTCATTTTCACATTTCGTCGAGTTGTGTACTCTTGGAATTTCCTCCTGGTCGATGTTTTCCAGTTTCAGGGTTTCTGGCCCCGGTTTTCGCCAAACTTGTTTTGGGCATAACTTTCTGCTCGGGACTCAGTTTTTGATTCCGTTTCTTCCATTGTTCATATTTTATCATTTTGAGTCTTTTTCGTTCACAAAGTTTTCATTTGAGCGAGTCTGCTCAAATTTTACTTTTTCGGACCCGGCGGAGCCCGTTCAGGGCACTTTTTGAGATTTCTATAAAAGGGGGGTGAGATATTTCATTTTTCATCTTCTCCCCTCTTTATGCATGACCTGGAGCTCCCATGGCATTCCAAGGGGTGCTGCCATCTTCTCTCTCCTCTTTTGCTTCACTTTTCCTTGATGGAAAGTCTTCGGCCTTAACGTTTGTTGTTCCCCTCGCCGTGCTCTACCTTTCCCCCTTATTAGAATTCAGTTTGACCATTTCTTGAGTTTGGTTTTGAGGTCAAGTTATGATTTTAATGGGGCTTTGATCGGGGTTATGTTCACGGTGTTGTCCCTGACAAAACCTCTCGGTATCGTCAAATTCGGAGCACTTTTATTTTGGTGGGCCTTTGGGATTTTCATCTCAAATTGAGGTAGGGGATGTTTTAGATTTAAATTCTTGTTATATAGCATGCTTGTGATGCTTATACTACTTGTTTGCATGATTAAATATAAAATCTAGAGATTTTATTATTTAATTTTCTTGTACGGGATCTAATTTTTCCGCTTACTCATGACTTGGTTTAAACATGTAACATGATTTTATATTACCCCTTGATATGCTCATTGTCGTGTATTAAAATTGGAACATTTGAATAAGTATTAAAGATTTTATTTAATATTTATCTTAGGTGAAAGATTAATTCACATGGCCTTAACTAGCTTAAAATCAATATGTGTTAGCATATTAAATTAGGCCTTTGCATGCTCTCCAACATAGTTGAATTTGAAAGTAATTGGAGGTGTTTTGAAAATTAGTAATTATGAATTAATTTGATTAATTAATTTGCCCCGAGTGCACTATTCACTCTATTTGAATTCCGACTTGATATTCTTGATTTACATGCCATATAGTTTCACATATATTTGATTTAGAATATTCGGTTAGGTTTTGAAACCTTTTATTTAATTAAATTCCATGTTTAAGATTTAATCCTCATGGTGATATACAACTTGGGATTGTATTGTGGCATGCTAGAAAATTAAGCTTAGGTATAGTTGTTCACATATATTAAATTGGGATTAATTGCATGAGAATTGCAACTTTTAATTTATATTTAACTTTAGTGAAAGGTTAAGTCACATGGTCTTAAATTGAATGAAATAAACTTGTAATGTGATATTACATTAGTCGTTGGCATATTCTCTAAGATATGTTAAATTGAGAGTATTTGGTTAAGTTTAAAAATCTAGAGATTTTAATTAAAAGAATTAATTAAAATCTATTTTGTGGTCCCATTAGCGTAATTAAGGTTTTAACTTGATATTTGTATTGGCCATGACTTGTTTACTAGTATATATTAATTTGGGACTATTAGAAGTTGTTTTAGAACCTCGGTAATTAAATTAATATGATTTAATTAAAGTTCTACTTTGTTGTTCTAACAATCTAATTGTGTTTTAGAATGGATATAGGTGATAACCATACCATGTCCTTTAACATGTATTAAATTGAGGTTATTTGGAATTGAATCGGAATCTAGAGAGTTTAATTGTGTTTATCTATTTAAATTCTTTCAATTTGCTCCATGATCTAGTTGTGTTTTAGAAGTGGTTTCTATATTCAAATCATGGACTTAGACTTGTTATATATTCATTTGGTTATGTTTTGAATATTGGATAACATAGTTGCTATGTTTGTATTCGTGATAATATGTTTTCCATATTGAATATATTGTTGCCTTGTGTAATGATTTGCACACTTCGTGTTTAACATCTTTCATGCATAGCGTGTAACGAATCGCACACTGAAGATTCGACATTCATCATATCATATTAGTTGTGGATTTAGAGCATGTATTGTATAGGTTTCCAAATTTGGTTGTGCTTAGTAGATAGTTGATTATCTTGCATATTCCTATTGATATATGCGTTGTTGCACAACTTGTTGATTTTGGAAACTTGGGGATGTCGTTGTTTGACTATGGCTAGGACGTGGTTGTAGTACGGGGGATAGTCCCTCTATATAGTCTAGTGCGCATATAGGGAGGTTACCCATGGGCTAGTAACCCTAAAGTAACTATGTTGTCGGTCTAATCCGACGTGACGTCCGAGTATCCACTTTGTTTGATTTCGCATTTCATTTTTAAGTTGATAACTAGATGATGTTGTAACTTGTTGTTTCTTATTTGTCGTTCCATTTTAAGTTACAGGATGTTAACTTTGCGAAATTATGCTTTATGCGTTGTATTGGAAGTTCCAATGTTGGTTAAATTGCATCGATATTGAAAATTGTGTTTTGACGTTCTAACATAGCTTAGGAATGATCCTATTAATTCATTTAGAACTTAGATGTTAGGTGGCATAACCCACTACTGTTATTTTGTGCTTTAGATTCTAAGTTGATGGTTTTGAGAACTTAAACCTTATTGCATTGTATAACATGCTCTTTTGCTGTTGAATTGCATGGATAATGTAATTCTTGTTAACTTGTATTCAAATATGTTTTTGTCATGTTGTATGGATTCCTCTAGACTTTGTTCAATTACATTGATAATGTGCTCCGTGGTAACTATAAACTCGTTGTATTAATCGGATTACTCCAACTTTGATTTGTTTCATTCATGTATTTATATCATAATTCTTGTTGCTTTGTATAACATGTTTCTATGTTGTTGAAATGCATGGATGATGTGATTTATGCTAGAAACACTCTAAGGTAGCTTAGGATGCTACTTGAGTCTCACTTGGACATAGACGTTAGGTGGCATGAGCCCCTTCAACATGTTTCACCTTAAGGTGATAAATTTGTAAAATGCTAGGTCGATGCATGCTTATCTCCTACGAGTAGCTTTATCTTACTCACCCCTACGATACTGGGGCATATTTCAGGTACGAAGACTTGGTTCGTGAAGCCTAGCATTCCTTGGATGTCGTGTAGCTTTTAAGTTTCCATTTCATGCAAATGTTAGCATGAAATGTCATTTTGTAGACTTATATGTCAAAATATGTATATTTGATTCCATGTATGTAATGTGTACATAAGTGCACTCCTTTCAATGTATTTGACATGTATGATATGAGGCCGGAGGTCAATGACATGTGTATTGTATTCTATATTACTTTTTAACTTCATGAAATATTATGAAACCTTGAAAAATCGCAAGTCATTGCTTCACCATGGTTGCATCGGGTGTGGGAATTCCATTTTCATTCTTTCATAGGGTCTTATTAATCTTGTATGAAGTGTGACCAAGGGCCAAAGGGTCATTTGACTCCATTTTACATTTTTGGATTCCATGTTTTCCATTCCAAGTCTATTTTTGCCTTTTTGCCCGTTGGGGAGTCGGATTTTGTATCGGCTATATTTTTAAGCCATGGACCATTGTAGCGCGTCTAAATAGGTAAGTTACGTTTGCGTGCATGGTTGTTTCCGGGCAAAACCTTATCGTTTGTGTTTTGAGCCTCTAGTGAATTCATTTCGCATTTTTTTTGCATATTCTGATCTAGGGGCATTATGGACCTCTCACATCAGTTTTATTTTCTTCTTTTGACATGGTTGAATAGAAAACATGTTTTAGGGGGGGTTTCTTCTTCGTGTTTTTCCAAAAAATGTCGTCTTGGTACCGGAAATCCCTCGTGAAGTTTCAGCTTCCAGTTTTCATTTAGCAGCTTTATGACCCTCTTGTTCAGTTCTGATCTAGGGGCATTTTTAGGATTTCACAGTGAGTTTTTTTCAATTCCGTCTGCATTGTCGGGTAGAAAACTCGATTTTAGGGGGGGTTTCTTCTTCATGTTTTTCCAGAAAAACTCGTCTTGACCTCCGTTTCAAGCCTCAGTTCTGGGTAGATAAAAAAAAATGTAGCAGCAGCCAAGGGCTGCCACCATGCCAAGGGGCGCCGGCATGCACGCCGGTGGGCTCACGCATGGGCGACGTGTGCGTCATGGCCCCTCGTCGGGCCGCCGCGACGTCAATTCTTCTTTTGGGCTTTTCTCCTTCGTTCGGACTTCGATTCAAGTGAATTTCTTTTTTAACTTGACTAATTTTTCGCTGTCTTTCCAACGGTGTGCTCGGTTGCACCCGGTTCTTCCTGAATAATTACCAGTTTACCCTTTTTGCCTTAAGTACTCGTTTTTCTTCGTCATGCCATTTCTCCTTCGTCCGGACTCCGAATCATGCGATTCTTGAGTCCATCTTGATTAGTTTTTCGTTGTCCTTCCAACGGTGTGCTCGGTGGCACCCGAATCTACAGTTTTTAGAAATAACTATTTTGCCCCTAGGGGCTTATTTGTCATATTTTTGATCTTTTGCTTCCGCATCAGTTCTTGTTGAGTTCGACGACCTCATAGAAGGTCACTTTGACTTCTTAGAGTCTTGTTTTCTGTTTTCACTTCCGCATTCGGATCCGTTATCGGATCATCCTTACGGTTCATCACAGGACACGCTGGCCTAAAAACCAGGGTCGTCACAAGAAACAACAACCAAACAAAACCTACAAAGCAGCTCCATTTCGGTCGATCGAAATAGAGCTTGATCGGCCGAAATGAGCCAGGAAAAAAAAAAAAGAACGAGCCCTCATTTCGGTCGACCAAAATAACAAACCGGTTGATCGGTTTGTGGCTCGAGATGAAATTAGCTACTAGAATTGACAAAATACTGTTCAAATCAATTTGAATAATGAAACGGTCGACCGAAATAAGCTACTGGTCGACCGAAACAGGTCGAAAAACTAAAAATTAGGCCTGCTATGCACCAAATGATGAAATAATTCTTAAACTCATTTGAATCCCCCATGGCATGATCAATTTACATTATATGCTAATATGTGATGATGCGAACATACCCGCAAGTGTAAAATGACATTTTTCGACATGCTACAATGGCCCATGGCCTTATTACAATTCATTTACAAAATTTGACATATCAAACCTCTAAAGTTAATAAAAATACATTTTTTAAACAAAATGTGGCACCAAATGAGTATAAGTGAAAATATAAGCATGCTTGACCCTTGGCCTCATGTTATACATGTCAAATACATTACAAAAAGGTGTACTTATGTACACAGTACATATGTGGAATCAATGATACAAGTTTTGACACATAAGCTACAAAATGACATTCCATGCTAACATTTGCACGAAATGGAAATTTAAAAGCTACAAGTCATCCAATGAATGATTAGTAACACGAACCAAGCCTTCGTACCTGAAACAAATCCCCAGTAACTTCAGGGTGAGCAACATAAAGCTACTCGTAGGAGATGAGCATGCAGAGACCTAACATTTTACAAAATTATCACCTTAAGGTGAAACATATCAAGGGGGCTCATGTCACCTAATGTCTATGTCAAAAATGAGAGTCAATGTAATGACCCGGTCATTTTCATTTCTTTCCCTTTCTTCAAATTTTGCGGATAAATTTTTTTCATTGTCTTTTCCTTTTCGGATTCGATTTCCCGCCTCTTAGTGTCGTCTCGAAGCTCGGAAATGGTTTCTGAGACTCTTTCCTTTAAATTGACAACTTCCTTTGTGGACCGAGTCATTTCCACATTTTTTTTTTTTGACACTATTCATTTTTTCGTCTTTTCCCTTTTTCGTCCTTTAGTCGTTTTTCATTTTTCCTTACTTAACCTCACTTTTTGTGCTCGGATTTGATTCCGGCTTGGCATACGTCCATGATTTTTAAATTCCATGACATCTACATTTTTACTTTGGTAGAAATGCATATTAAATGCTTACTTTCTTTATAAAAGCCATAAAAACAAAACTTTTTGTAATTATCCATAACTTGAGGGGTTTTTGGGTAATTAAGTAAAGTAATTATTTTTTTGTCTTAGGGACCATTTTGTAAATTAAATTGGAAAATATTTTCAAAAAGGACCTTTTTGCAATTTCTGAAAAATGTGACAAGTGTCACATTCCTATGGTGCCACTTGTTGATTTTGTGATGGAACCACTTGGAGGCTTAATCTCATGACACATGAAGGGTGGAGATTCACCCACTTGTTGTCCTAGGATTGGTGCACTTATTGGCATGGATGATTGACAAGTGTAGGGTTAATATTTAATCTTGGAAGCTTACTTGGATTCATGACAAGTGTAGGACTCACCTTTAGTCTTGCATTAGTGTGTGTGTAAGAGGTAGTGCAAGAGTACCTAGTGAGTGGAGAAACCCACCAATTTAGCTTAGGGTTTACACATTTTAATTCATTCATCACTTTCCTCTCAAGAACCCTAAGGAAGCCACCATTGGAGAAAAGCTTAACTAGTAGCTTTGACTTCATTTTTGGTGCCCTTTCACTCACCTTAGAACTTTGAACTTGGAATACTTTAGGCTCCTCCCACTCTCCTCTTCAAAACCCTTGAAGGATCTAGCCTAACTACTAGTTTTGCTTTGGTATCTAGAGATTCAATTCTCTAGTGAGGTATTGATCTATTATTTTGAAGTATTTTCATGTCATTATTGAGTGTTTTACATGCATAGAAGAGAAGAACTTGTATTTTGCCCTTAAACTGTTTTAACTTGAAATTAATCTTGTCAAATTAAATATATTATATGAAAATATACTCAATTAGCTTTCATTTAGTTTTGGTTTCATGTAATTTGGATTTAAAATAAATTAGTCATGAATTTTTGAAGTTGCAAGCTAGTTGCTGGAAATTTGAAGCTTTTCCTTTTTAGTCCGGAAATGAATTTTTTATATAGAGCTATGGTACTTCAATTGCCTTGAAATTTTTACTGAAACTTCCTCCATGGGTTTTACACTACTCAGAATTTTTTCACGATTTTAGAGCATTTCTAAATTTTTTTAAAAATCCGAAACTATCTGCTGTCCATGTTTTTATTGCAGCTGGAAAACATATTTTTAGATGATTTATTTCACTAACCTTTTGACATTGGATCATGGCTTAAATTTCCAGTTTTACACTCTCATATGTTTACTTCCAAAATAAATTAGGTTTGCCCAATTTGGATGTCAAATGAATTTTTTCATGAATTTTCAAAGTTGGAAGCTACAGGCTGAAAATATGTTTTCTGGGCAGAATTTGTTTCAAATTTGTGGTTCAAAACTGTTTCAATTGGGAAAATATTTTATTAAACTAAATTGATATTATCAAATTACAGTGTTTAAACTTTCATTGGGCTTTGGATTTATTCAATTTGGTTTAGAATTGAATTTTTTATGAATTTTACAAGTTGAAGGTAGCAAGCTGAAAAATCTGTTTTGCGGACCGAAAATTTGGTGCGATTTCATTTCGGTGGTAATTGGGATTTTCATTCCAATAGAGGTAGGGAATGTTTTAGGATTATTTGTGTGTTGTATTGTGTGTTTGCCATGATTATACAACATATATGTATGCCTTGTATCAAATCTAGAAAGCTAGTAATTTTTATTTCTTTGTATAAGATTTAAAATTTATGATGATGTATAACTTTGATTTGAATTGTAACATGTTAAGAAATTATGCTTAGATATGTTGGTTAAAATATATTAAATTTGGATCATTTAATTAAGAATTACAACTTTTATTTAATATTTATCTTTAGTGAAAGTTTAATTCACATGGTTGTATCAAGCATTAAATCAAGTTGTAATGTGGTATTTAAATAGGCATTGGCATGTTCTCTAACATAGATTAAATTGAGGGCATTTGGAATTGTTTAAAAATCTAGAGGAAATTAATTAATTAGCTTGATTAATTTTGTTTCAAGTGTTTTAATCACTTAACTTGTCATTTGATGTTATATATATGATAACCATGACATGTCTTTCAATATATATTAAATTGAGGTTATTTGGATTAACTTGGAATTTAGAGAATTTAACTATTTATGTTTAATTAAATTCTACTTTATTACTCCATGGATTTAATTGCATTTTGGAAGTTGTTTCTATATTTAAATCATGGATTTGGATTTGATGTATGTTCACTTAATTACTTTTGAGCATTGGATAACATAGTTGTTATTTTTATATTCATGAGACTAGGTTTTTCCTTATTGAATATATTTTTGCTATGTGTAAGGAATTGCACACTTTGTATTTGACATCTTACATGCCATAGTACTTGTGAATTTTCTGCATGTATTGTATAAGTTTCCAAAATTTGGATTGTGCTTAGTAAATAATTGATATCTTGTATATACATGTTGATATATATACGTTGTTGCACAATTTATTGATTTTGGAAACTTGGGGATGTCGTTGTTTGGCTACGACTAGGACTTGGTTCTAGTACGGGGGATTGTCCCTCTATACAGTCTAGTGCGCACATAGGGAGGTTACCCATAGGTTGGTAACCCTAAAGTAACTATGTTGTCGGTCTGATCCGGCGTGACGTCCGAGTATCCACTTTGTTTGATTTTGTATTTTATTTCAAGTTGATAACTAGATGATATCGTAACTTGTTGTTCCTTATTTGATTTCCTATTTTGAACTTAAGATGTAGCTTTGTGAAAGCATGCTTCATGCGTTGTATTGGAAGTTCCATTGTTGGTTAAATTGCATCGATATTATGATTTGTGTTTTGATGTTCAAATGTAGTTTAGGAATGACCTTATAAATTCATTTTGAACATAGACGTTAGGTGGAATGACCCACATTTGTTGTTTTCGTATTTTGGATTTCAAGTTGAAGACTTTGAGAATCTATATCTTGTTGCCTTGTATAACATGTTTCCATGTTGTTTGAATTGCATGAACAATGTGATTATGATATAAATGATCTAGGTAGCTTAGGATGCTCCCTGTGTCTCATCTTGACATAGACGTTAGGTGGCATGAGCCCCTTTAACATGTTTCACCATAAGGTGATAAAATTGTAAAATTCTAGGTCGATGCATGCTCATCTCGTACGAGTAACTTTATGTTACTCACCCCTACGATACTGGGGCATATTTCAGGTACAGGACTCAGGATTTGAAGATTCCATTGCTCCTTGGATGGCTTACAATTTCTAAGTTTCTATTTTATGCAAGTGTTAGCATAAGATGCCTCTTTGTAGCCTTATTTGTTTAAACTTGTATTCGTTGATTCGTATATGTAAAGTGTACGTAAGTGCACTCTTTTCAATGTATTTAACATGTATGAGATGAGGCCGGAGGCCAATGACATGTATCTCGTTTTCTATGCACTTTTGTTTTCAAAGTTTATTATGAAAATATTGGAAAATGTTAAGTCATTGTTTCATAACTTTGGCATCGGGTGTTGGAATTTCATATCTTTTTTGCCCGGACTTAGAATCAGACGATTCTTGAATCTAATTTTGTTCATTTTTCGTTGTCCTTCCAATGGTGTGCACGGTGGCACCCTTTTCAGTGAGAAATGACCATTTTGCCCTTAGTTCATCTCTTTTTGGGTTAGGCATTCTTGCTTCATTTGCTTGGCTCATTTGAGTTATGTGGCTTCATGGAGAGTCATTTTGGGGCCTTAGGGATGATGTACATCTCTTGAGGTCATTTGGCTTCTTTCGCTTCCGCATTTCGGGTCCGTTATCGGGTCAACTTCCGGTTCATCACTAACGCACCGGGTTGAGAAATCTGGGTCGTTACAGTCAAGGAGTATCATAGGCTACTCATGCAATTTAAAGTGAACAACGGCATACAAGCATACATGCTCAAGTATACTAAACCATATTAAGACAAGTCATGCAATGTTTAAGTATATTTGCACAAGTATACATTTTATATGGAAATCTCGTAAATCAAGTATACAACATAAGTATTCAATATATATGGAGTACTCATAGATCAAGTATACAAACACAAGTATACTAAGCTAAAAGTGATACGCCTAAAACTAGTATACACGGCACAAACATACTAAATGAAATTTAAACTCACGGAACAAGTATACAAGTTCAAGTATGCTAAACAGGATTTAAATATCCAAAACGAGTATCAATTCTTAAGCTACAAGTAATCCATGATTAACAACTTGAAATTAAATGTAAAATCAAATAATAGAAAGACCAGGACATGCGGTCGCTAAACCATGCAAGTATTTT
Source organism: Cornus florida (assembly GCF_030987335.1). NCBI lineage: Eukaryota > Viridiplantae > Streptophyta > Magnoliopsida > Cornales > Cornaceae > Cornus > Cornus florida. Next base: position 74,680,633 of record NW_026775577.1, read on the forward strand.
CGGGTAATTACGACCCACAAGGTATCACCTAGTGCACACTTATGACTTAGGGGACACTTGTCCATGTACTAGAGCCAAACCCTAGCCATCACATAAATTATGTTTTCACAAGCTTTCCAAACTCAATAAGTTCAAAACTTATACAAAATCAAATGCAAGTTACCACATTCCATGCAAAAGTAAAATTGAATCCATACAAACCATGTCCTAGAATTCAAGTCTAAATAACATATGACATGTCATATCCTCAATATGCAATTTATACACAAAGTAAGAATATTTTACAACAATTGAGCCACATCACCATCCTAAGCCTTAAGTACTAAATAAGCTATAATTTAGTAACTAGCTTCCAAAGTAAAAAATTGTAATATTTTAACAAGTTATATACCTACACAAGATATATTTAAACAAGCTATGCAGACAATGATATCATATATCATGCTAAGTCCATTTCCTTGATTTAAACATAGAAACAATTTCAAAGACATAGTTAAATCCATGGAACAAGTAGATAGAATTTAATTAACTAAAATAATTAAATTCTCTAGATTTCAAATCAATCCCAAATAATCTCAAATTAATATATGTTAAGGGACATAGCATAGTCTTCACATATATCCCATCAAATGTTGAATCAAGGGATTGAAACATTTAAAATAAAATTAATTAAACTCATTAATTAATTTTTCTCTAGATTTCCAAATAACTCCAAATGTCCTCAATTTTACATAGGTTAAAGAACATACCAAGGCCTATCTTAATATCATATTATAAGTTAATTTTTATACTTGTTATAACTATGTGAATTAATCTTTCACAAAAAATAAATATTAAATAAAATTTGCATTTCGTATTCAAATACTCCCAATTTAATATATGTTGATAAACATACCAAGACCTAACTTACTAGCATGCCACAATTTAATTCCAGTTATACATAACCATATGAATTAAATCTTAAATATAGAAAATAATTAAATTAAATTCTAAATCTTGAACAAAGGCATGCTCACAAGTTGCATATGCTTATAAAACAATCTGTTGCCCAAGAATTGACTCTAGAGGGGGGTGAATAGAGTCAATGCCAAACAATGGATAATTTTCGCAATATATAGAAATACAATTTCTATTCAACAATTTAAGTAATTATGCAATAATCAAGATATGAGATCAAGATATGGAATAAGCAATTAAAGCATAATTATAAGAGAGATAAGGGAAGAGAAATTGCAAACTATAACACGGCAATTTTTGCGAGGCTCGGAAACTCCTACTCCTCGGCTCAAGATCCCTCTTGAGACTTTCTAATCCAATATAGCTTCTCCTTACGGGTGGAGAGCAAACATTTACATGAAGCAAGACCTTGCTTCTTTTCCTTGCTAGGAGAACACCCTTCTCCTAGGCTTCTTTTGGGTCACACCAACCCTTACAAGTTTGTAGAAAAGATTGTAATTGAAATACAAGATTGAATCTCTCTCAAGATAGATATACAAGTGCAAGCTCACAAGAAATATCTTTCAAAGATTGATGTACAAACTTTAGCTCTCAACTAGAGTATATATGAATATAAGTGAAGCTCAAACTCTATAAATGATATGAATGAGAGAAGATGATATAAGTGAAGAATGTAAGCTTTTATAATCTCTCAAGTGAATAATAGAGCAAAAACTCTATGAAGATTAAAGCAAGAGCAAAAGCCCTTTTAATCTTTGCTAGAATCTCTCAAGATAGAATAAGAGTGAATGAGAGAGATGAAGAGAAGATTGGAGAACAAAAGCTCTCTTTAATGCAATATGATATCTTTCAAATGATGTCTCTTAGTTATTAAGACATTACCCACTCTGTTTATAGAGTTTCCAAGCTCAATATAGCTGTTAGGAGTGGAATGCACGAGGGTCGAGTAGAATAGAGCCGTTATAGTTTGAATCTGCAGATCTGTGACCAAACCAGTTGACATGTGGATAAATCAGTTGACATCTTGGCCTGAACCGGTTGATGTATGTTCCAAACCGGTTGACATCTACTACATAAACCAGTTGATGTATTTGCAAACCAGTTGACATCTTCTTCATAAACCAGTTGATGTATGTGCAAACCAGTCGACATAAATAAGCTTCAAATTGAAATTTGCTACTGCCTAGATACCGGTTGACATGAGCTTAGTAGGCGTCGACATGAACAAGCTTCCTCTTGAAATTTTGCTATTGGACATAAAAGAGCATAACTTCAAATGGACATAACTCGGTCCATTTAACTCCAAATGAGGTGAAATTTAAGTCTAAATTCATTGCCTTAAAGTCATCTTTCTAATGCCTTCAGCTTTACTCAAAAATTCCAACCACCAAAATGGTTATAGCCGTTTTAGCGCAACCTGGTCAGAAATCTGGCAGACCAGGATCAGCCACCTTGTGATGGTTATATCTCACTCAATTCAAATCCTTTTTAGGTGAAATTTGAGTCTAAATTCAAGGGCTCGAAGTCAGCTTTCCAATGCCACTGACCTTACTTAAAAATTCCAACTACAAAAATAGTTATAGCAGTTTTAGTAAAGGCTGGTCTGGAAATTTTCTGGGCTGAAAATTGCTTCTTATGAAAGATCCATCTTTCTAGCACCTAGGACTTTGATGAATGGTTCAATTCAGTTCAAGTCCAATTTCTAAGAGTCTAGGGACATATGAAGATGATAAATTTCATGTGCATTATGTCCTAGAGATATTTACCAAATTATGGTAACAAAGGCTTTAAAGTTGAAAAATGAATTTCAATGCATTTTCCTTTTCTTTCTAGAGACCAAAATAAATATTATGATTAATGTGCGTGGTCCTTGAATTTCTAGCTTAAGTGATGAGTTCTTTCAATGCTTAAACAAGCTTGAACTAACTCATTCTTTAGTAAAGACTCCACATGTCATATATAATGAAGTTCATAGTCTATTGCTAATAAATATATGAATGATAATGATGATATGCATGATCCTATAAAGATGAGCTTCAAATAGATTCATAAATACTTTGACATTGAATCCTAAACACTCACCATCCTATCTACCCCTTTCTTCATGCTTTGTCCATGATCGTGTAGGCTTTTAGGTAGACTCGCTTTCTTCCTTTCTTTGAGTTGCTTTCTTGCTCATTGTAGTCCAAGTTATCTTTGGATGGACTTTGCATTTGGTTCCTTGCAACTTCAAGTTCCTTTGACTCCTTTACTTTCCATAGATGTGATCTTGAGTAATGGAATACTTGTAATGGTCTTTATGATCTTCATTGAGGTTCTTCTTTGAATGTGAATCATCTACAACACTCAATATGAACATTAGTCCATAAACACCATTAATGGTTTGTTATCATCAAAACACCTAGATTGTCATTGGATGAAATCCTTAAGGTCAACACAATCAATACAACATTAATATAAACATAAGACACCCCCTACCTCATTTTGAGATGAAATCTCAAATCTCCACCGAAATGAAACCGCTCCGAATCCAACGAAACTTCGGGGTTTTGTCGGGAACAACACGATGAACATGAACCCTAAGGAATCTCTATAAAAATCACAACTAGATTTCAAACCCGAACTTAAAAAATGGCTAAAACAAGATTTCAATTGGTGGAATCGAAGGCCTCGCCAAGGCGAACATAAAACACTAAAGCACTACGGCATTTCACTAAAGGGAAGAAGCTCAAAAGAGGAGAAAGAATGTGGCAGCCCATGGTTGCCATGGAATTCGGCCAAGAGAGGGGAGAGAGAGAGAGAGAAACTTATTTATAGAAAAACGCAAAAAGTGCCCCGAACAAGCCCCGTTGGGTCCGGAAAAGTGAAATTCAAGCAGATGCGCTCAAATGACAAAACTCTATGAATGAAAAAGAACCAAAATAAGTAAAGATGAACAACGGAAGAAACGGCATCGAAAACTGAGTCCCGTGCAGGAATATATGTCTCGAACAAGTTCGGCAGCAATTAGAGCCAGAAACCCTTAAACTGGAGAAAAACAATCAGAAGGAAATTCTAAGAGTACATAACTCGACGAAAAGTGAAAATGAGTCCCGTATAAGAATCCAGGCTTAAAACAAGGCATTTTGTAATAACTTTCATTAATTGCACAATGGCCCCTCCAAAAAGTGAAAACTGCACAACTAGCCCAAAATGAAAATATCTTCCAAAAAAATATATTTTTAAAAACCCCTGAAATAAAATATCTTCAAAATATATTTACGAAAAATACCCCAAGAAAAGAAAAAGTTTCTGAAGAACTATGCATCCATACCCTTATGGGCACCGGAAGCAACCAAGGTACTTTTCTGCAAAACTAAAGATACGTATTTCTTGGAAACCACTTCGAATGAAGATACATGAAGTTGAAAACCAACTCCGAACACAAGGAGTGAGGTTATGTCAACAAAGTGACAAATAGGGAAAAGACAAAATAGGGAAAATGACATAAAGTGAATAGCGTCAAAAAACGAAAAATGTGGAAATGACTCGGTCCTCAAAGGAAGTTGTCAATCCAAAGGAAAGAGTCTCAGAACCCATTTCCGAGCACTCGAGATGACACTAAGTGACAAGAAACCGATCTCAGAAAAGAAATTTCAACAAAAAAAATTCATCCGTAAAATTCTGAGGAAAAAAGGAAAGGAAGGAAATGACCGGGTCATTACAGGAAATGAATGAAAAGCGAGATGAACATGTTATTTTCAAATCGATTGATAGATAGCCTGATCTGTTCTGATAGATTGAAAGAGTAAGAATAGATAGAACGGCTATTGGCCACATTACATACATATCAAATACATTCTAAAAGGTGCACTTATGTACACATTACATAATTAAAACCAAATATACATATTTTTGACATATAAAATAAAAAATAAGGCATTTCATGCTAACAAGTGCATGAATAAAGTACTTCAAATTTAGAAGCCAACCAAGGGGTATTATGTATCCTGAAACATAATTCCCATATTTGAAAAATATCCCAACAACGAGGTGAACAACTAAAGTTACTCGTAGGAAGATGAACATGCAAATGACCTAACGTTTTACAGTTTATTAAATTAATATAAATCAATTCATACGGTTCATGCCACTTAACGTCTTTGTCCAAGGTGAGACTCAAGGAGCATCCTAAGCTACCTTAAAACATTTCTAACACAAATCACAATATTTATGCAGGTAAACAACATAGGAGCATACAATATAACGCAACAAGGTATAAATTATCAAAGTTATGAACCTTAAATCTAAGATGCATAAAACAACTAAAGATATAATTTAGCATAATTGGAACTTCCAATACAACGTGACAAGATATAGATTATCAAAGTTATCAACTTGAAATCTAAGATGCGAAAACAACTAAAGTGTACAATTTAACATAATTGGAACTTCTAATACAACGCAACAAGATATAAATTCCCAAAGTTATCAACCTAAAATCTAAAATGTGAAAACAACTAAAGTGGTTCATGCCACCTAACATCTATGTTCCAAAGTGAACTAAGGAATTATCTAAATTACACAAGTCATTGAAATGATAAATCCAAAGCATACAAGTATACAAGCACTAGTATACAAAACCGTAAAGAGGCTTTAAGCATCAAATCACAAGTTACAAATAATCCATGATTAACAACTTGGAATTGAATACTAAATCAAATAGTGTAAAACTTGGACATCACGTCGGATTAAACCAAACGATAATAGTTATTTTAGGTTACTAGCCTGTCGGGAGGAGAGCTAATCTCCCGCCCTAGAGCTATACTCTAGTCCTTTCGAATAAACGACATCCCAAGTTTCCAAAATCAATAAATTATGCTACAACGTATATATCAACATGTAAATACAAGGTAAAAGATTATCTACCATGCACAATCAAATTTTGGAAACATACAATACATTCTCTAAGTACACAACTACTATGGTATGCAAAATGTCGAATCTTCAGTGTGCGATTCGTTATACGTACAAGGCATAGGATGTTGAATTTTTAATGTGCGATTCGTTACACACTATAACGATATTATCAATATTGAAAACTTAATCTCATGAATATAATACAAGTCCAAAATCATGATTTAAACATACTATTGACGTGAAATACATTATTAAATCATTAATGCAATAAAAATAGAAATTAATTTCACTAAATTTCAAATCTCATCTAAATACTACCTAATTAATATATGTCAAATATTATAACATGGTCATTACATATATCAAGTCAAATACTTATTTACATGAATAGAATACTTAAATAAAAATTAATTAAACTAATTAATTAATTTCTCTAGATTTTAAATCAACTTCAAATGACTTCAAATAATTATATATTAAAGACTACATCATGATCAATACATATATCAACTCAAAAACTTAATTATGTCATTGAAACAATTAAACAAAATTTAATTAAAATAAAATAATTAAATCTCTAGATTTTAAAACAATTTCAAATGATTCAAAATTAATATATGCTATGGAACAAGTCAAAGACATTACATATATCAAGTTAAAAATATAATTAAAGCAATGGGACCATTAAATAGATTTTAATTAATTCATTTAATTAAAATCTCTAGATTTCAAAACTTATTCAAATATTCTCAATTTAATATATGTCAAAGAACATGCCAAGGCCTAATTTAATATCATGTTACAAGTTAATTCCACACTAGATACAACTATATGAATTAAAATTTCATACAAGAAAATAATTAAATAAAGTTTTCAAAATTCATCCAAATATTCTCAAATTAATATATGTTAATGAACATACCAATGCCTAATTTAATATCATATTACAAATTAATTTTACACTAGATATAACTATGTGAATTAAATTTTATACAAAGGAAATTATTAAATAAAGATTTCAAAACTCATCCAAATATTCTCAATTTAATATATGTTATGGAACATGCCAAGGTCTAATTTAATACCAAGTCTTTAATTAATTCCACACTAGATACAACTACGTGAATTAAATTTTATCCAAAGAATAATTAAATTAAATTCTAGATTTCATGCAAAAACAAGTATACAAGTTATATAAACCTCAAAAATAATTAACACCAAGCACATAAACCTATAATCATTCCCTACCTCAATTTGAGATGAAATCTCAAAAGCCACCAAAATGAAACCGCTCCAAATCCGATGATACTTCGGGATTACGAGGGGAACAACTATTCTCCTTACGGCAACACCAAAATCCAAACCCGAACTCAAAAATGGTCGAAACCAGATTCTAAAAGAGGGGAATCGAAGGTCTCGCCAAGGCCTACAATAATGCCTTCATCGGAGGAGGTGAATCAAAGTGGAAGGGGTTCAAAAGGGAGGAAGAAGGGTGGCAGCCCAAAGGGCTGCCATGGTGGCCGGCCATGGAGGACAAAGGAGGAAAAATCTGACTTTTCCTCTCTCTTCCCTCCTATTTATACTATTCCCAAAAAGTGCCCTAAAAGGGCCCGCTCGGCCACGAAAAGTGAAATCTGTGCAACGTACTCAAACGATAAAACACTATGAACGAAAAAGAACCGAAATAAGAAAAAATGAACAACGGAAGAAACGGTGTTAAAAATCGAGTCCCGAGCAGAAAGACATACCCCGAAAGAGTTCGGCGGCAACTAGGGTTGGAAACCCTAAAATAGGGAAAAATGACTGGAATGAATTCTAAGAGTACGTGACTCGACAAAAAATGAAAATAAATCCCGTATGAGGATCTAGGCTCAAAACGAGACATTTTGCAATAACTTTTATTAATTGCACAATGGCCCTCCAAAAAGGGATAACTGCACGAATAACCCAGAATGAAAATGTAATGACCCGGTCATTTTCTTTTCTTTCCTTTTCTTAAATTTTACGGATAAATTTTTTCCGTTGAATTTTCTTTTTTGAGTTCAGTTACTCACCACTTAGTGTCATCACGAGTGCTCAGAAATGGTTTCCGAGACTCTTTCCTTTGGGTTGATAACTTCCTTTAATGACCGAGTCATTTTCACATTTTCATTTTTCGGACACTGTTCACTTTTCGTCCTTTTCCCATTTGTCACTTTATTGGCACAACCTCACTTTCCGTGTTCGGAGTTAAGTTTTGACTTCACGAGTTTTCAATCCAGTCGATTTCCTCGAAACACGTAACTTTACTTTTAGAGAAAAGCTTGCCGGTTGTTTCTTTCTCCTGTAGGTTATTCAGAAACATTGATATTTCTTGGGGTATTTTTCATAAATATCTTTTGAAGATATTTATTTCAGGGGTTTTTAAGAAAATATCTTTTAGAAGATATTTTCTGGGCAGTTTTGCAGTTATCCTTTCTTGGAGGGCCATTGTGTAATTAACGAAAATTATTGCAAAGTGCCTCATTTTAAGCCTAAATCCTCATACGGGATTCATTTTCACATTTCGTTGGTTCGGGAACTCTTAGAATTTCCTTCTGGTCATTTTCCCCAGTTTTAGGGTTTTCGGCCCTAGTTGTCGCAAACTTGTTTCGGGACATACCTTCCTGCACGGGACTCAGTTTTCAATGCCATTTCTTCCGTTATTTATTTTTTTTTTTTTCATTTCGGTTCTTTTTCATTCACGGTGTTTTAATGTTTCAGCGCGTCTGCGCAAATTCCACTTTTCTAGATTTAGCAGGGCCCTTTCGGGGCCCTTTTAGGGTTTTACTATAAATAGGGGTTATAAAATTAAAACAGGGGATTCTCTTTCTTCTCACGCTGCTATAAATCAGCCATGGCAGCCCAAGGGGGCTGCCACCCTTTTTTTTCTCAAATTGACCTTCTTCCCCTTTGTAAAATGTCGTAGTGCCTTAGCGTTTATCTTAAGTCTTGATGAGGCGTGGTACGACTGAGCGTGTAAACAAAATAATGCACAACACTTTAGGTTTAGAAATAATGTCAAGTGGGCACCATATTTTAAAATTTATAAAACCACTAAGCACTTATACTATGGAGTATGAAGTAAGCAGGTATCGTCCCAAGAGATTTAAACAATTATAAGTTTTCCAGAATTGAATTCTACTTTATTACTTATGTGATTGCTAAAAAGGTTTGGTTTTGTGATTAGACTAATTTTAAACTAAATGATTGTAATAAAATTATGGAGTTTAAAAGATTGGAAAGAGACTTAGGGTGTAAGATTCACCACTACGCACATTCCCTAACTCACTCACTTTTAACTAATCAGGGAAATAATAATGTGTAATCTAAATGTGACTAACAACTGCAAAGAAAAGTATAAAGCATCAATTTCAAGCCTGAATTGCCTACCTAATAACAAATAAACTAAGTGTACTGCAACTCACCAATCCAAATAATGATCCATCAATTCAAATTACAATTCTAGCTTACATTAATCTAAAAGATAATGCAATTGTGACAAAAAGTATATAATTCAAACATAAGTATGGATGGTCTACTTACCTAATAATTAAATTGCAATTAAATTAATTAAACTTAAATTAAACTAATTAAACATGAATTTAAAACAAATTAGACGATAAATTAACCTAAACATGTAATGCCATCCATCAAATAGAAGTAATTTTCTATCAATTTGAACACGATTACAACTAATTAATACCATGCATAGCCATCACAAGAATCAATTAACAAGAATTCAAGTGTAGAACTTGATCAACAATCAAACACACATAAGACAACATAATATTGACATAGATAATCAAATGGAAGAATTTATTCATAAACATTCAAGGCTAAACACTAATTACACAAATTCATCCCCAAAAAGTGAAAAGAGAGAGATTAGGTTACATGCTTATGGTTTATCCAACCTTAAGTAGAAGAATCAGCCACTCATGATTGACGAATTTGAAGACGGAACAATCTCTATCATCTGCTTCATCATCTTTGAGCTTCCTCTTCCAAACCCTAGCCCGTTCTTCGTTTCTCCTCTTTCGTGTGTTTTTCCAGAGAGAATATAATATCACGATACAAACTAAAAAATAAAACTTAATAATAATAAAATAATATTCACTAGTTAATATAATGAAAAACTAACTCTAAAAAGAATGGGCTTATTTACCTTAAGTAACAAACTCTATTAAAGCCCATGAGTTACAAAAATAAGCTCAAAAGACAAAATCCCGTAGCCATCAAAACATAAATCCCGTAATGCTACCAGGTGCTGGGGGATCGATCCCCGAGCCTTGGGGATCGATCCCCCAAGGGCATTTTTAGTTCTGTGAATAGTGGGGGATCGATCCCCCAGGCTTGGAAATTTCCTGTAAGCTTTATTTAGCTCCATTTTGGCCCCGAGCTCATTGGTTTGCTTCTTGATATTTGGGAACATCATCAAATGCCCGAAAAAGGTAGAATTGACTGCTTTTGAAGGATGAACACATTATACGAACTAGGGCTGCAACTTGGGCGGGCTAACCCAGCCCAACCCAAGCCCAGCCTAGAAATTTTAAAATTGGGGCTTATATTCACAAATGAGGTTCATGTTCGGGTTGGGTTTTGTCAAAACCCGGACACATTCGGATTGGGCTCGGGCTTAACCCGAACCCAACCCGAAACCCATTTTTTTTTTTTTTTTTCTCTCCTCTTTCTCTTTCTCTTTCTCTTTCTCTCCTCTTTCTATAGTACGACACAACTTCGATGCAGAGGAGAACCAAACAATTCTCTATCGTATCTTCGTCACTCGCCATAGCCATGGGAGTCTCTTCTTCTTCTGTTCTTGATTTGAGAGGGATTCATGGTGATTAAATTGTACTTGATCTAAGAGGGATTCATGCAGAAATTGTGCTCCTCGATCTTCTCAAACTGTGGTTGATATGCTTTTTGGGCATCTCCAAGAATCGCTTTCGTCTTCGAGAATTAGAAACAATTCATCGCCGACAACGGCGACGAAAACGACGAGCAGTTGAATCTGAAATGGGTTTTGATTTTTTGAACAATTTGAAATGATATGCCGATATGGGTTTTGATATAGGTATTAGGTTTTGAACTTTAGATTCTAGCAGACAGATAGATAAATTGAAATATATAGGTTTTGAACTTCTGATTCTTGTTGATTTTGTAGTTGCGCAAGAGAGAGAGAGAGCAATTTCAGAGTTAAAGAATGAGAATAGAGATGAAGGTAATTGAGGGAGGCTGAAATGATTTGCCCTAAAAATATATATATTTTTAATAATAATATAATTAAATATATATAATATACACATATATATAATATTTATATAAATTTTCGAAAAAAAAAAAAAAAAATTAACCTGTCAACCCGACCCAACCCGCCCGAAAATATTCGATCCTGGTTATGACCCAACCTATGTTAAGTACAATTCAGGTTGGCCCAACCCAACCCGATTCGGGTTAAAGTTGGGTTCGGGTTGGGCTAGGTTGGGCCAACCCAACTTGCAGCCCTAATACGAACAATGGGTTGCAACCTCTTTTTGCCATTTTCTGAACTTTTTCCGAATGTCTTTGCTTGTCTCCAAAAAGGCTTTAATGAACCGAAATTAGTCAATTTGAACCTTATTGACCTGAAATTAACAAAAATATAAATTAGAACTAAAATATGAAAATAAGATAGATGCAAGAACTAAAATACCCTATTTTAGGTGCTGAAATGTACAACATTTATGTTTTTATCACGCCCTCAAACTTAGATATTGCTAGTCCCTAGCAATGAACTACAGTATATGAGAATGAAACAAACATATATACAACTATGAACTAATAAAACAAAGAAAGATAACACCACTTTCGTAGGGATCACGAATACATTTAGCATATGCAACAAGCCTTTTAAACCCCTACGTTACCCCTAGTGGACGAGTGAGGTCTTGTGAGGGTTTCCAGAAATGGTACCCACAAACATCAACAGCTCTTTCTTACTTGAGAAGCAATGACACATATCAAACAAGTGTTGAAAGTAAATTACTTAAAGTATGCAAATTTTTAACATTTCTAAGTTATTCTCAACATTTCAATATCATGTAAGTAAAAATGGTCCTCCACACATCAAGCAAGTTAATCATGCAAATTGAATCAATTCTATCATCCTTTTTGAGTGAACCGGCATCAAAATGTGTTGCTATCCTAACAAATCAAAGTAATGACATAACCTTACCCTCAAACTAGCATACAGATATAGTTTTAGATATCAAGACATTGAATGAACCTTATTATTCAATCAAACATTCTTTGTTTATTTATTTCATTTCATTATTATTATTATTATTATTATTATTTTTTTTTTTTTTGTGTATGACCGTGTGCAATGTCCAAGTTCCTTAAGCTCTCCAATCACCCCATGTAACAAGCGTTGAGCAAACGACTCCCAAACCAGATGGTCTTAAGGCGTTAAGTGTAAAGACACTCCTAAGGGCGTAATGACTTGGAATGGCTAGGCTACGAAATCAAACTAATCATACATCTTACATTCTTTCCTTGTCTTCCTTTTTAATCAGTTGACATATTGAAAGAATGCAATTTTTTTTTCATCTTTGGTGAGTGCTTTTATTTCTTTTCTTTGCAAGGCCATTTTATCAAGAATGAAAACTTTCAAAGCATACTAGCTCAATTGGGATAAACCAAGACAATAATCAACTAAGCATGTATCCCACAAATTGAATGCTAGTGTGCGCAAGTGCAAGTGTAGAATTCTAAAATCAACTCTCAAAGCATTTTTAACCAACAAGATAATGTGTACCACAAGAGCAAACATGATATCAAAAATTAAAAATTTACTCCTAAATGGCATCCTAGAGTATACAAGAAGTATTAGACTTTAAGAACTTGTTTTTCAAAGGCACTATACGTCAAAAGTTCGAAATTATTGCCAAATACATCTCAAATCTCATCATGCATTTAAAACTCAACTTAAAATAGAATGAATCATAACGATCAACCTTACCCCCAAACTTAAACTGTACATTGTCCTCAATGTGCAATGAGAACAATGAAATATGATGAAAAGAGTATACCGTGATAGCAAAGATTATGAAATCCGACAATGATCCAGTAGGAAAGATGTCTCCCCTAAATTTGGATGCAAAAACCTGTCTATATAACCATACTAGCAAACTTACATCAAATATGACATGGAATAAGCAATGCATACAGTCCAAAGCAATAGATATCACGTTGCAAAGAGATAAGAGATGAAATCCTTTATAATAGATTAAAACATGCAAATCCAATCATAAGGGCATACCGGTAACGCATATTTTTTAATTTTTGTGGTATTTTTTTTTTAAAGAAACAAAGAAAAAAAACATGAATATACAACTTACAAAATAAAAAAATAAAAAAATGAGTTAAGTTTAACGTGACCGAATGCTTCTCGGATATTTTTTTTTTATTATTTTATTTTATTTTTTTTTTAATCATCAATCTAGAATTATTTATTATTTATTTTCATTTTTTTATCATCAATTTAGACTTTTGGAATCAACAAATTAAGTCCAAAACAAATCCTCACAAATTAAACCAAATTATGAACAACCCAGTTCAACTAAACTTTTTTCAATAAATTATTCTTGTTATTTTTTTGTTAAACTGATAAAAATTTTGTAATTTTTTTTTTTTTTCGAAAGAATTCTTTTCTTTTCTTCCACTCTGTCAAACTTGCAATCACTTTTGACCGGGATGACACAATAATGGAGAAGTGGATTGTTCAAATGGAATATAAACTGTCATTTTGTTCGTACTTTCTGTTCTCTTTTGAGTGGAATGATTCTCATTCACCCTAACTATCAGGTCGTGGATTTGCTACCGAAAGAATAAATCCTGGAGAAATTGAAGTTCTCAAAATCAAAGGGCGAACCTCAAACCGTCGGTGGAGAAGAACTCAGAACCATGGCCGGAATTTAACGCAGCTAACCGTTGGCGCAGCATGATCGGTTTCCTTTTTCATTACCCGTGACATTGGAAAAATAAAGGGCGAAGCAAAGGGCGCTGTTTAAACGAAGCAAGGCCGAGTCTCAAATCGTAGCCTGAGGAGAACCCAGACGGAATCAGAGAAGAAACCAGCGATTCACAAGCTCGCCGGAAGAACCCAGCCGGAATCAGAGAAGAACGAGCCGGAAAAATAAAGGGCGAATCACGATCCCGCCGGAAAGATAAAGCCCAGCCGCGACGCCGGAGAAAAACCAGCCGCAAATCGCTGGAGAAGAACCCAGAAATTGCTGCTGCTGTTTTTTTTTATTTTGACCCACAAACTCGCCGGAGAAAGCCCAGTCAAAAACGCCGGAGAAACCCAGTTAAAACCGCCGGAGAAACCCAGTTAAATTCCGGTGATTTTGACACAGTCACCGGAATCGCTGGAGAAACACAGTCAAAATCACCGGAAAGGAACTCAGCTGGCGCTGGAAAGAACAAACCAATCTTAACGCCGAAAGGAACAGCGAACAGCCGCGATCCGGAAAGACGAATAGCCGCGATCCGGAAAGACGAACAGCCGCGATCCGGAGAAAACCCAGCTGAGATCGCTGGAGAGAACCCAGATCTGACGCCGTTAAATGACCCAGCCGCGACGCTGTTGAAATCCCGCTGTCGGCGCTGCTGTTTTTCAGGAACGGCAACCCCACCCTTGTAATCGCACCCAACAGCGTTTTACAAAGGAAAGCAAAGCCGCTGGAAAAGAAGAAGAAAGAACTGAGTCTCAAACTGGCAAAGCAAAGCAAAGGCCGAGAGGCATGGCGCCGGAATTGAAGGCCTACGACACCGCGGAAGAGAAGAGCCAACCGTGAGGGTTGGACGATGAAATTGGGTTTAGAGATTTTTGGGGAAAGAAAAAGAATTTTGTTTGGGCATGGAGGCATCGAGGGCAAGCTAGGGGTTCGATCACCATAAGTGAGGGATCGTAAATTTTATGTAAAAAAAAAAAAAAAATGAAAAAGTGAAAAGGGATTGATCCCCATGGATGGTTGGGGAATTGATCCACATGAGCCTTTTTTTTTTTTTTTTGTTGCTCTCAAAGTATGGGATTGACCTCCCATTGTGTCCCATAGATTGTTTTGTTTTATTTTTTTATTTTTATTTTTTGAAGCAAAACTAAAAAACATATATACACTAAAATAAAATAAAATAATAATAATAATAATAATAATAAATAATAATAATAATAATAATAATAAACAAATAAATAAATAAAATTAAAATAAAATCACAAAGCAACCTATACGAACTAGTACTATTTTTTTTTTTTTTTTTTTTTTGAATAAAGCAAAACTAAAATGAAATAATAATAATAATAATAATAATAATAATAATAAATGGAAATAAAATCAAACATCAACTTACACTACTCATTTACAATTTTTTTTTTTTTTGGTTATTATTATTATTTTTTTAATTTAAAAATGCATAAATGTACAAAAGGAAAAAGGAAAAAAAAATATAAAATAGTAACAAAAATGTAAATTAACATGCAACGAAGGAAAAACTCGATATAACTAGTGTTTAACGTCGTTAGAAAGACGTAAAATGCTCTCAATCTTCAAAGTAAATGGGATCTACCAAGAGGGCGGATTCCACATTTCTTTGAAAAACTTGTCCATCAATGTATGGTTTAAACCTTTGACCATTAACTTTGAAGGTCCCTTCATCTTTTAGATTTTTAAGTTCAACCGCCCCATGAGATGAAACGGAGATGATTTGATAAGGGCCTTCCCATTTGGTTCGAAGCTTTCCAGGGAAGAATTTGAGTCTAGAGTTGAATAACCAAGCCTTTTGACCAACCTCAAAGGACTTTTTCACAATATGTTTATCATGAAATACTTTTGTCCTTTCCTTGTAGATTTTTGAACTGACATAGACATTATTTCGCAATTCCTCTAACTCATTGAATTGGAGTAAACGGTCCTTTCGGCCTTATCAAGATCAAAGTTGAGCTTTTTTATTGCCCAAAGTGCTTTGTGTTCTAGCTCAACCGGAAGATGACAAGGTTTCCCATAAACAAGTTTATATGGAGACATGCCTATTGGAGTCTTGTAAGCTATCCGGTAAGCCCACAAAGCATCATTCAATTTCCTTGATCAATCTTTTCGGTTCGGATTGACAGTTTTCTCAAGAATATACTTGATTTCCCTATTTGACACCTCGACTTGCCCACTTGCTTGGGGATGGTAGGGAGTGGCCACTTTATGTGTGATAGAGTATTTCAAAAAGAGTTTCTTCAAAAATTGATTGCAGAAATATTTTCCTCCATCACTTATCATAGCCCTTGGCATACCAAAACGAGTAAAAATATTTGATTTGACGAATGCAATTACCACGGAGTGGTCATTCGTTTTGGTAGCACAAGCATTAACCCCCTTTGACACATAATCAACGGCAACGAGAATGTATTGAAAGCCATAAGACATTAGGAATGGTCCCATAAAATCTATGCCCCATACATTAAAGATTTCAACTACGAAGACTGAAGTTAAAGGTATCATGTCTCTCTTTGACATTGATCCTAACTTTTGGCACCGAACACACACCTTGCAAAAGTTATAGGCATCTCGGTGGATAGTGGGCAGAAGAGCCCACTTTGAAGAACCTTCAAAGCGGTCTTTTTTCCACTGAAATGCCCACCACAAGCAAATGTGTGACAAAACACAAGGACACTCGGAACTTCACTTTCTGGCACACATCTCCTTATGATTTGATCCGGGCAATAACAAAACAGATTGGGATCTTCCCAATAGTATTTTCGGATGTTAGCAAAGAATCGGTCATTTTCTTGTTTTGACCAAGTAATGGGAAGTTTGCCGGTTATAAGATAATTAACAATGTCGGCGAACCAAGGCAACGTCCCATTTGAGATTTGAAAGAGTTGTTCATCCGAAAATGATTCATGAATTTCAAGATTTGAAGAAGATTCAACCATTAATCTAGACAGATGATCGGCAACGACATTATCGGAGCCCTTTTTGTCCTTGATTTCAAAGTTAAATTCTTGAAGAAGTAGGATCCATCTTATCAAGCAAGGTTTGGTTTCCTTTTTCATTAAAAGATGCCTAAGAGCGGCATGATCGGAAAACACAATTACCTTAGATCCTAAGAGATATGACCGAAATTTATCAAGGGCATATACTACGGCAAGTAATTCTTTCTTGGTAGTAGAATAGTTCAATTGGGCACCTGAGAAAGTCTTACTCTCATAGTATATAGCACATGATAGCTTACCTACCCTTTGCCCCAAAACAGCACCTATTGCAAAGTCGGAAGCATCACACATAATCTCAATGGTAAGGACCAATTTGGAGGTTGCATGATGGGAGCGGATGATAGAAGAGTGCGAAGTTGATGAAAAGCATTTAGGCATGCTTCATCAAAAACAAATGGAGTCTCCTTGGCAAGAAGGTTGCACAAGGGTCTAACAATTTTGCTAAAGTCTTTGATGAACTGGCGATAAAAACCGACATGTCCTAGAAAGGAGCAGATTTCTCTTACCGTAGTAGGTGGAGACAATTCAGAAATCAGCTCAACTTTCACTCTATCTACTTTTATTCCTCTTTTAGAGATGACATGTCCAAGCATGATTCCTTCTTGAACCATGAAATGGTTCTTTTCCCAACTTAACACAAGATTAGTCTCACGACATCTTTGAAGTACTTTTTTTCGATTTTGGAGACACGAATCAAATGAGGACCCAAAAACCGAGAAGTCATCCATCAAGACTTCTAAATACTTTTCCACCATGTCCGAAAAAATTGACATCATACACCTTTAGAAAGTGGCAGGAGCATTGCACAATCCAAAAGGCATCTGTCGATAAGCAAATGTACCGAAAGGACATGTAAAGGTGGTCTTTTCTCGATCCAATGGATCTAAGGCCACTTGATTGTACCCCAAGGAACCATCTAGGAAGCAATAGTATTGTTGCCCGGCTAATCTTTCTAAGATTTGGTCAATGAAAGGCAATGGAAAATGGTCCTTCCTAGTGGCGGAATTCAGCTTTCGGTAATCTATGCAAACACGCCACGAAGTGGCGGTGCGTTTTGAAATGAGATCACCCTTAGCATTTTTAACAACTGTGATTCCCGACTTTTTAGGAACCACTTGAGTTGGACTAACCCATTTGGAATCAGAGATAGGATAAATGATTCCCGCATCTAGAAGTTTCACAACCTTCTTCATGATAACTTCCTTCATATTTGGGTTCAATCTCCTTTGATCATCCCTAAATGGCCTTTCATCCTCTTCCATGTGTATGCGATGCATACAAATAGAAGGGTCAATGCCTTTTAAGTCAGCCACACTCTATCCAATGGCTTCTTTGTTAGCTTTAAGCACTTCCAAAAGATCATTCTCTTGGTCATTTTCAAGATTTGAAGCAATGATGACCAGAAGAGTCTCTTTTGGGCCTAAGAAGGCCTATTTGAGATCAGATGGAAGAGGTTTAAGCTTAAGAGTAGGAGGAGAGATGAGAGACGGAACTGGTAGAGTACTAGAGAGTGAAGGAAAAGGTTCTTTCTTGCTTTTCCAAGGTGGGTAATCCAAAGTGACCATAGAGTCCATTAAAGCATTCATGTCACTTATGGATCCTTCTGTGTTAAAACCACAACTTTCGAACATTTCACAAAGGCACGCCTCAAGAGGGTCCTTAGAGAGAATAGAGGGAATAGTCTCCTCTACGGTTTCATCTAAGACATCCACTAGGAAACACTCGTCTTCATCTGTGGGA
Organism: Cornus florida; assembly: GCF_030987335.1. Taxonomy (NCBI): domain Eukaryota; kingdom Viridiplantae; phylum Streptophyta; class Magnoliopsida; order Cornales; family Cornaceae; genus Cornus; species Cornus florida. The sequence continues at coordinate 74,699,273 of NW_026775577.1, forward strand.
TGTTGACTTGCATTGAAAACATTAAGCTTAACCATCATGTTGCCAAAAGAGATGTCCATAATACCGGATCTGCAATTAATGGTAGCATTGGCAGTGGCAAGAAATGGTCTTCCTAGGATAACTGGAATGTGATTGGTAAGATTAGGGACTGGCTCAGTATCAAGTACCACAAAATCAATCGGGAAATAAAATTTATCAACCTTAATCAAGATGTCCTCAACAATTCCCCTCGATTTCTTAATTAATCTATCGGCTAGTTGGATTACTACTGATGTTGGCTTTAAGTCCCCTAATCCTAATTGCAAGTAAACAGAGTATGGAATGAGATTGATACTTGCACCTAAATTAAGGAGAGCTCTACGAATCTCTTGGTTTCGAATAACACAAGAAATGGTCGAAGCACCCAGATCCTTGAACTTAGGAGGAGTGTTAGACAGAATGATGGAACTCACTTGTTCTGTTAAAAGCACTTTCTTAAGGTCTTTTCCTTTGCTCTTCCTCTTTTGTGTGCATAAGTCCTTCAAGAACTTTGTATATGGTGGAATTTGCCTAATTGCATCTAGAAGAGGAAGATTGATTTTTACTTGTTTGAACACTTCCGTCATATCATGAATTTTTCCTTCTTGTCTCCCAAATAATGAAGTCTCTCTCAAAGCTTGAGGAAATGGAGCTTTTGGCTCATAAGGCTTCTTGAATTGGGGAGGTGATGATAAAGATGATGGAAGGTCCTTTTTGGAACCACTAACATCCAAAGAAATAGGAATAGGATTTAGAATAGGACGGATGCTACCACTTGGTTGCTTTAGTTCACTATCCTCCTTAGGTACCTCTACCTTATTATCCACTTTCCTACCACTCCTGAAGGTAGTAATTGCTTGAACTTGCTCATTTTCAGAAAATTCTAATGAAGGACTTGCTTATGCCATAAATTGCCCCTTAGGATTGGTCTCAGTTTGACTAGGCAACTTACCTTTCTCTCTCACATTTAAAGAATTAGCTAATTGCCCGATTTGAGCTTTAAGCTTTGCAATTGATTGAGAGTGAGAATGAAACAATTGATTATCTTTTCAAAGATCACCTAAGGCTTGCAAAACCTTGTCCTCAAAAGCGGAACTCTTAGGAGGCGCTTGATTTGGATTAGAGTAGGATTGGGAATTTGATGTTTGAGGATGAGAGTATTGATTCACATTCTGAGGATAGAATGAAGGACGGTAACCTTGAGAATTCTGATTTTGATTTTGAAAATGTGGGAGAACATACTTTGCTTGGTAACCTTGAGTTTGAGAAGAATTTGTACCGTCTCTTTGATTTCTCCACGCAAAGTTAGGATGATTTTTCCACCCCGGATTATAAGTATTGGAATAAGGGTTGTTCCCTTGATGAATGAAAGCTGCATTTGCTTGTTCTTGAGACTCACTTTGTATGATTTGTCTCAGAGGGCAGTTTGAAGTATGGTGAGTGTAACTAGAACAAGTCATGCACATTTCATTGGATGGATGAGAATAAGATTGAATTGCCGGACCTTGATTCAAAAGGAATTTATAAAGTCTTTGAGTAAGATTTTTGACCTCGGCGGCAATTTCCATGGAAGAGTCTATTTGATTTAGAGCTTTCTTGCCTCCCATATTTGATAGGTGACCACCCCTAGAAGATGAAGATCTATGCATTGAGTTTTCGCTCATTTTTTCAAAAAGAAGCCAAATTTCATCTTTATTTCTTTCTATGTAGCTTCCGCCACAAAAAACATCAACAATGCCCTTATTGGCATCGGATAAACTTGAAAAGAAACATTGAATTAATTACCACTTAGGAATGTCATGATGTGGACACTTCCGTAGCAAGTCATTCAAACGTTCCCATGCTTCATGAAGGGGTTCTCCTTTTTGTTGTTTAAATTCACGAATGGAAGTTCTCATGGCATCAGTTTGACTTGTGGGGGTAATACTTCTTTAGGAACTCTTGTTGCAATTGTGCCCAAGAGGTGATTGTATTTGGCCACAAGTTGTTAAACCAATATTTAGCTTTATCCAGAAGAGTGAAAGGGCAAAACTTCATTTTAAGGACTCCTTCTGGAACATCCATGATTTTTACGGTGGAACAAACTTCCAAGAACTCATCTAAATGTTTATAAGGTTCTTTATTGCTCAACCCATAGAAAAGGGGGCACATGTTAATGGTGGAAGCCTTAATTTCATAATGATGAGCACGGAAATTTGGCAATTGAATACAAGTGGATGCATTATATTGATTTGGAGTGTAACGATCCCTAAGGACCATTGGAAGATTGAGAGGATTGAGAGGAGGATATGGCATTTGACCTTGCTGATGATATGCCATTTGACCTTGTTGAGGATATGCCATTTGAACATATTGTTGTTGTTGCTCACTAATTGGGGGAACAACATTTGGCCTTGGCATCCCTAGATTAGGTTGTTGCACAACATGATTGATTGGTCGTGGCATTCCCAAGGGTGGATCCACACCTTGAGGATGCACAATATGAACTTGTGGTGGGTGGTGCACACCGTTATGATCCACATGACCAAGATCTACAATGGGATCTTCAATTGGATCTATTGGGTCTTCCATTAAAGGTGATGAAAAATCAAAATTTGGAAAATTAGGATGATTATTACCTCTTAAATGCCAAAGGGAAATTTTGAGATTTTGATTTACAGGAGCAAGAGGACGATTAAGTGATCTACGACCATGCATGCACTAGAATAAGTCAACACACCAACACTTCAATTTTTCAACCTCTACATACGATGTTCCCAAACTCCTCAATAATATCAATGCACTTAAAACAAATAAATACCTTCACACGGGCCGATGGCTTCTATAAGAAGGTATGCTTGGACTTAAAAATAAAACAATTCAAATTAAGCCTCCACTTGGGCTGTCCAAAACATGCAAAATAGTAAACAATTAAGCACAAAAATTAAAGAGAAACTTACAAATGGTCCTTAAGCAACTTCAAATTTTTTTTAATTGCTTCCAAGTCCAGCGTTTGCTCCACTTTCCTTCAATTACCTAATTGACAAATCAAATGAGAAAATAAAAAATTAAAATGACTTAAAAGTAAACAATCAATAAAGAACTAATGTCTAAGTCAATTCTTTAAAACCTAACTATCCCCGGCAACGGCGCCAAAATTATGGTGCGACCGAGCGTGTGCACAAAATAATGCACAACACTTTAGGTTTAGAAATAATGTCAAATGGGCACCATATTTTAAAATTTATAAAACCACTAAACACTTATACTATGGAGTACGAAGTGAGCAAGGATCGTACTAAGAGATCTAAATAATTATAGGTTTTCCAGAATTGAATTCTACTTTGGTACATATGTGATTGCTAAAAAGGTTTGGTTTTGTTATTAGACTAATTTTAAGCCAAATGATTGCAATAAAATTATGGAGTTTAAAACATTGGAAAGAGACTTAGGGTGTAGGATTCACCACTAAGTACATTCCCTAACTCACTCACTTTCAACTAATTGGGGAAATAATAATGTGTAATCTAAATGTGACTAATAACTGCAAAGAAAAGTATGAAGCATCAATTTCAAGCCTGAATTGCCTACTTAATAACAAATAAACTAAGTATAATACAATTCACCAATCCAAAGAATGATCCATCAATTCAAGTTACAATTCTAGCTTACATTAATCTAAAAGATAATGCTATTGTGACAAAAAGTATGAAATTCAAACAAAAGTATGGATGGTCTACTTACCTAATAATTGAATAGCAATTAAATTAATTAAACTTAAATTAAACTAATTAAACATGAATTTAAAACTAATTAGACAATAAATTAACCTAAACATATAGTGCCATCCATCAAATAGAAGTAATTTTCCATCAATTTGAATACGATTACAACTAATTAATACCATGCATAGCCATCACAAGAATCAATTAACAAGAATTCAAGTGTAGAACTTGATTAACAATCAAACACATATAAGACAACATGATATTGACATAGATAATCAAATGGAAGAATTTATTCATAAACATTCAAGGCTAAACACTAATTACACAAATTCATCCCCAAAAAGTGAAAAGAGAGAAATTAGGTTACATGCTTAGGGTTTATCCAACCCTAAGTAGAAGAATCAGCCACTCATGATTGACGGATTCGAAGATGAATAATCTCCATCATCTGCTTCATCATCTCTGAGCTTCCTCTTCCAAACCCTAGCTCGTTCTTCGTTTTTCCTCTTTCGCGTGTTTTTACAGAGAGAATATAATATCACGATACAGACTAAAAAATAAAAATTAATAATAATAAAATAATATTCACTAGTTAAAATAATGAAAAACTAACCCTAAAAAGAATGGGCTTGTTTACCTTAAGTAACAAACTCTATTAAAGCCCATAAGTTACAAAATGAAAGTACAAAGAATTTCCCCCAGAACTTCTTCACTCCAATTGCCTTTTTCCCTTTCGATTCCCCTTATTTATAGATGGTTACCACCTCCTTTGGCCTGGGCCTTATCCACTTCCCTTTGCCTGGACTCAACTTCCCTCATTTTAACATGGGCTTCTGAAATGACTTTATGGACCTGGACCCATCCAGCGCAAACTTGCTCCATCCCGTTTGTCCACACCTGACCCGTCCTATGCAATGTGGATCACATCAAACTCGGGCCATTTTGGTGTCCTCATTTGCCCCCAATAATCTCTTTCCTCATTAATGAGGGTGAGATTATTGAAAGGACATGATCTTGGTCTGACGGCTTGGAGCAATGACTCGAGGAATCGAACGGTTGGCACAAGAACCCAAGTTTCGAGATCTGCAGCGCCACTTTTTGCCTTGACCTTTTGAGTTCCATGTCGCTTTTACTTCTCCTCTTTATAAATTCTGGTCTTTCAACCTTCACCCTTCCTCTTACCTCTCGCTTCTACTCTCTGTTACTTTCCTGCACATTCCGGCGATCCTTTTTAATTTCTCCGGCAAGTTCTTCCGGCAAGTCCTTCTGGCAAGTCCTTCCTTTTCGATTTTTAGCTACTGTGCCATTGCTGAGTTCATCACAAACTTTCAAGGTTAGTTTTTTTTTAAAACCTCTCCTTAAGAGACGCCTTTACTGCCTAGGACTCTTCCCCTTATTTATGGCTTCCCCTAACCTGAATGCCATTCGATCCAAGAATTATATTCCTCGCGACGTTTCTCTCAGAGTCTACCCAATAAACTTAGACGAGAGATCTGGCGAGGGTCTTCTTCCTGGGGAAGTTTTATTCTCTGCCGTTCACTTGAACGTCATTAGGTTCCTCTTACACCCGTTCTTTTGTTATGCTTTCAACAAATTGGGGCTCTACCCCCTACAAGTTAACCCAAACTTTCTTAGGGTAATTTCAGTCTTCCTGCTCTTGAATCGTGATAGGGGTCTCAATCTTGACATTATTGACCTTATCCTCTGTTGTTGGATTAACAAGATTTCGCAAAATGACTTGTACTATCACTTCTTTCCTATTGACAAACGGTCGATCTGCATTGATGAAAGCTCATTTGAAAAAGGTTGGAGGCGAAATTTAATCGTGGTTGGTGGGAATTGGCAGACTCCGCTCGGCCATTCCTTCCCTATCCCTTCTTCCTTTGGAGCATGTTTTATCTCTGGCTACAAAAAGCTGAAAACACATCCTACCGAATGCCACTGTGAAAGTTGTCTTCCCCGTTTTTGCACTTTTCTTTGTAGATGCCTTCAAATTCCCCATGATGAACTAGTTTATAGCGTCTGCAGGGCTAGGCTAGATACCTTGCAAGAAAGTGTGCTGAACGATGTCCCTTCAGCTACTGATTTGCTTACATCTGATAATCTCTCTGACATCTCTCTTTTAGGGTCTACAATGGAGAACATTCAGATCCCATCGTTCAGCAGGAGGAGGCGTCCTGCTCCCAACCCTTCTAATGCTCCTGCCATCATTTCATCATCTACACCTGCTTCCACATCATCTCTCCTTGCTGTCTCTACCCCAGATCAAGTTGCTGTTGCCCCAGCTGTGATTCAAGTCTCAAACCGTTCTGCTGATGCGCCCTCTGAGCTCACCCATGCTGAGAACCCTATTGTGGGCCATACTGCTGAAGTCCGTCCTGCTGCCCCCGTCATTATGCCATCAAACATCTCGTCCGACACTTCCTCAGAGAGCACTCAGGATGCTGGAAATTCTGAGGATAATGGGGGGCCAGCTAATGCTATTCTGTCAGAAAAGAGTTTAGGAAAAAGGCCAATGCCTGAGGGCGGTCATGATCAGAGTGATATCCCACCAACCCGAAGGATCAGGACGGCTTCCTTCAGGGTTACTGAACCATCGCCCCCTGCACGGTTCTTCATTCCTGAAGGCGAGTCAGCCAGAACCTCTGGTCCAATTCCATCCGTTCTTCCATGGCGACCTTTGCTCAGCCGTGAAGATGGATCAACCATTGGCCCCACTGACTCAATATACAAGGACCCCCTCACCTCATTTGCTTTCTACAAGGGTTTTTGGACCCCCAAAGACCTTGAAATCCAGAACAAGCTATCCTTTGGTGAGATGTTCTAACGGTTCCTGACCGCTGCTATGGAGGTGACTCTTCTTCTACTGAAATGTGTTCCTTTTCTGTTATGATTCCTTAGTAGTTAGTCTGACCTGAATTTCTTTTTCTTCATGCAGACTTTATTCGGGATGTTCACTTTTCAAAAAACAATTGAAACTCTGAACAAAAAGCTTAAATCCCTCTCTGTGGGCCTTAAAAGGTCTGTTGAAGCAGAGAATCTTCTTGAGGCTAGAGTTGCTGAGCTGGAGTCTAAGCTTAGGGAGTCAGAGAAGGGAGTTGCTGACCTAAAGGCAGAGAAAGACGGTCTGGCAAACGAGAGGGATTCCCTCAGAGTTGAACGGGATTCCCTGAAGACCGAATGGGATTCTCTTCATGATGAGGTTGACATCTTGAAAACTGAGAAGAGTGTGGCTCTGACAGAAAGGGACTCTCTCAAAGCCGAAAAGGGAGACCTTCAGCGCTCATTCATTGCTGAACGGTTGTCGCATGCGAACTCCCAGGAAAAACTCCTAAACGAACGGTCTTCCCTGATGAACATGATCGGCAGAGTCGAAGAGGGTATGAAAGCTCTCTTTGCTCGCTTTACCAGGACCAGTGCCATTCAGTATGCTGAAGGGTATAGAGACGGTTTTGTTGACCGTTCTCCCCCTGAAGGTGAATCAAGTTCTTGTGCTGGTCCTGATGAACTAGATGCTTCTCTAGACATCCACCCCCCAAACAATTATCAAAATCCACCATGCGACCCAGCTGAGAATATTTTTATTGAATGCATAGAGGTCGCGTCCTCAGGAATTGTCCCACCCTTTCATCCCCTGAACATTCTTCCCCTTTCTACCATTGTGCCCTCCTCCTCAGTTGCTGCCGACAGACCTATGCCTGCCGAGGGGGTGATTCATCTCGACTCCCCTTCTAAGGATGATAGGGCAGATGAGAATGGAGAAGATCTCAATGGTCCAGAGGAAGATGGTGGCGAGAATGACAAGTTACAGCCTGGAGAAGATCAAAACTGACACCCAGTAGTAGTTTTTTTTTTTTTTTTTTATTTAAAATCTGCATGTATGGTACTACGTACCTTGGGGCCTTTTTGGTTATGAATGATAATGCTTTTGCTCAGCATCACTTTCCTCCTTTGAGTTTTCTATTTTCAGCTTTGCAGTGTATTTTTACAAGTGCTTAACATTCGGCCATGTCACCATTCTGTCCTTTTCTTACTCATTTGTGAGCAAGTGTTTGGCGTTCGGCTTGAAGTGCCAACTGCCACTAACTTGTTGAATGCCTGGTGCTCGGCTTGAACGCCTCTTACCACTTGGCTTGCTTTTTTTATTTATTATTTTTTTATTTTTGAGCAAGTGTTTGGCGTTCGGCTTGAAATGCCAGCTGCCACTAACTTGCTGAATGCCTGGCGCTCGGCTTGAACGCCTCTTGCCACTTGGCTTTTTTTATTTTATTTTTTGAGCAAGTGTTTGGCGTTCGGCTTGAAGTGCCAGCTGCCACTAACTTGCTGAATGCCTGGCGCTCGGCTTGAACGCCTCTTGCCACTTGGCTGCTTTTTTTTTTTTATTTATTTTTTGAGCAAGTGTTTGGCGTTCGGCTTGAAGTGCCAGCTGCCACTAACTTTGCTGAATGGGAAGAGTGTAAATTTTTAACAAAGAAGAGACTTTTTATAAAGCATGGAAATTTCGTACACTTGCAAGCATGCAATTTAGAGCATACATATTGCTTGAAATTAAACTCTACTTTTACTGGTAGTACCTTTTCAGAGACGTAGCATTCCATGGCTTATTGACCACCCTTCCTGTCATAGTTTCTAGGACGTATGCCCCCTTCCCTATGACCTCTGCTATTCTGTATGGACCTTCCCATGGGGAGAACATCTTTTTGACTATTCCCACCTTCCTTTTCAGAACCAGATCGCCAAAAGCGAAACCCCTGTGCCTCACCTTCTTGTTATGGCTATTCACAAGCGTTTGTTGATAAGAGGCAAGCCTCACTGTAGCCGCATCCCTTTTTTCCTCCAATAAATCAAGATTGAACCTCAGCATTCTATCATTCTGCTCTTGATCCGACGCCAAGCTCCTTACAGTTGGAACCAAATGCTCGACTGGTATCACCGCCTCGGTGCCATAGGCCATAGCAAATGGGCTCTCTCCAGTTGGCCGTCTTGGGGTTGTTCTGTAAGCCCACAAGACATTCGGTAGCTCATCTAACCATTTACCTTTTTCATTCTCCAGCTTTTTCTTAATACAAGCAAATATTGTCTTGTTTGTGATTTTGGCTTGACCATTAGCCTGGGGATAACTGACTGCTGCTAACTTCTGGTTGATTCCATATTCTTTAAGCAGCTCTTTCACTTGCTTGCTATCGAGGTTGGTTCCATTGTCCATCACGATTGACCTTGGTATGCCAAAATGACAGATAATATTATTCCAGATGAAGCGTCTTACTTGAGTTGGGGTGACACTAGGGTACGGCTCTGCTTCTACCCATTTGGTGAAGTAATCAGTAGCTAGCAGAACGTACTTATTCTACGATCTTGCAATCGGCAAAGGGCCAACCACGTCCATCCCCCACTGCGCGAAAGGCTATGGGGTGGCCATTACGTACAGGTCTTCAGGTGGTTGATGTATCAATGACCCGAACCTCTGGCATTTATCGCATCTTCTAGAGAATTCTTCTGCATCTCGTGCCATGTTTGGCCAGAAGTACCCCTGTGTCATTGCTTTGTGTGCTAAAGATCTTCCTCCCAAATGATTTCCGCATACTCCCTCGTGAATGGTTCGCATAATCTGTCTAGCTTCTGCAGGGGTAGCACACTTCAAATATGGACCCGAGAAGGAGCGTCTATACAACTGATCATACACAATGGCATACTTTACTGCGCTGGACCTAATTTTTCTTGCCTCGTCCTTACGCTCGGGGAGTGCACCATTACGTATGTAAGCCATGATTAGATCAATCCAGCTCGGCTCATATGGTATAACATTAACATGTTGAGTGCTCGGATTAGGCAGCTCTTCAAAAATGGAAGGTTGGATCAGTATATCGACCGGGATGACCCTAGCTAAAGTATCTCTAGAACTGGATGCACTACAAGCCAAGCGGTCAACATCTTCGTTATACTCTCTCGGCAATTGGATAAACCTGATCTGATCAAAGGCTTTTGCCTCACGCAGAACCGCAGTTCGGTATGCTTCCATGGTCTTATCCTTGGCCCCATAGTCCACATTGACTTGTCGAATGACTAGTTGTGAATCACTACAAGCAATCAGATTCTTGATCTTCAGTTCTTTAGCCAACTTCAGCCCAGCTATCAACGCCTCGTATTCTGCCTCATTGTTGGTCGCGTTGAACTCTAGTCTTATCGCTTGGCTCAGCATAGTTCCTTCTGGTGTTTACAATTGAATTCCAATCCCGGCCCCCATTTGATTCAAGGAGCCGTCCACGAAGAGCTTCCACCAGGATCAATTATAATCCTCCACCACATCTTCAGCATCACAGTTAAGTAGGAAATCCGCCACCACTTGACCTTTGATTGTCGTCCTGGGCTCCTATGCGATATCAAATGAACTTAATTCAATGGCCCACTTGGTCATTCTCCCCGATAGGTCCGGTTTGTGCAGGATCATTCTCAAAGGGAAAGTTGTTAAAACGATGATTGGATGAGATTCAAAATAATGTCTAAGCTTCCTTTTTGCGTTGACCAGCGACAAGATCATTCGTTCAACCCTAGAGTACCTTCTTTCTGGTTCAGACATTGTCTTGCTAACATAAAACACCGGGAACTGCTTGCCCTCTTTGCAACGGATCAGAACGGCACTGGTTGCTATACTGGATACCCCGAGATATAGAAAGAGTTTCTCATTCGGTTCTGGAGCAGACAGAATCAGAGGATTACACATATACTCCTTCAGGCTGGTTAGTGCCTGCCGTTACTCATCCCCCCAGGTTTTTCTTCCGTGCCCTCGAATTGTATCAAAGAAAGGTTTACAGCGGTCCGAAAGCTTAGAAATAAATCGGCTCAGTGCGGCTATCCGGTCTGTAAGTGCCTGCACCTCTTTAATTATCTTTGGCTCTGCATTTCTGATCAAGGCTTCTGCCTGCGCTGGGCTGACCTCAATTCTTCTATGATTGACCACATGTCCCAGGAATTGACCGGAGCTTACGCCGAATAAGCATTTGGCTGGATTAAGCTTCATCCCATACTGGCGCAACACACCGAACACATCTTGCAGGTGCGCTAAATGATCGCTCTTCTTCTTACTCTTGACCACCATATCATCAATATAAGCCTCGACAGTGCTGCCCATTTGGCCCTTAAAAATCTTACTGATCAGCCTCTGATAAGTAGCTCCAGCATTTTTTAATACGAATGGCATGACTTTGTAGCAATAAGTCCCTCGTTCAGTAACAAATGAAGTTTTCTCTTCATCAACTGGGTCCATAGGAATTTGATTATAACCGGAATAAGCATCCAGGAAGGTTAACCGCTCATATCCTGTGGTGGCATCTACCATTTGATCAATCCTGGGCAATGGGAAACTATCCTTTGGGCAGGCTTTATTCAGGTTAGTGAAGTCGATGCATACTCTCCATTTCCCATTCTTCTTCTGCACTACAACAACGTTAGAGAGCCAGGCCGGGTACTAAACTTCTCTGATGAATCCGGCTTCAAGCAGCCGATCAACCTCCTCAGTTATAATCTGATTTCGTTCTGGAGCAAATCTTCTTTGCTTCTGCTTCACTGGCTTTGCATTCGGATCCACATTGAGGGAATGACAGGATATAGCAGGATTTATCCCTGGCATATCTGAATGGCTCCATGCGAATACATCCGCATTCCGAATCAAGAAATTAGTCAACTCTAGTCTCTCTTCTTCAGTGAGTCTGGTTCCCACCCTTGTTGTTCGGTCTGGTTTCTCATGATTAATCTTCACTTCATGAAGGGGTTCTGTGGTCAGAACTGGTGGCTCCTCCTCCCCATTCTTGCTGGGAGGAGGGTTCTGTAATTGCTATTTTGGACTGGTTGAACGGATGGGATTTTTTCCTTTTCCAGCAGATTTCAAAGTTACTGAATAACATTCTTTAGCAGCAACCTGGTCCCCGTGTATATCTATTACCTTCGTCCCATCCGGACCCAAACATCACATCACTTGATGTAAGGTTGACGGGACGCCCTGAATTCTATGAATCCATCCTCTGCCCATCAAGAGGTTGTATGATGGATGAATTTCTACTACCATAAAACTTTCAGTCAAAACCCACTCAGCGGCTTGTACTGTCAATTCCACCATTCCAATGGGTTCCACTCGCTTCCCATCAAATCCGAGCAACGAATTTCCTGTGGGTTTGAGTTTTTCGGGTTCGATCTCTAGTCAGTCGAACGTCACCCTGGGCATGACATTCGCACTACTTCCTGGATCAATCAGGACTCTCCGAACCAGGCATTCTGCAATCGTCAGACTGACGACTAGTGGATCTTCATGAGGAATCTGAACGCGTAGCAGGTCCATTTTATCAAACTTTATCGATGTGGACGCGTTCTGCTGGTGCAAAGCATGCACACTACCAATTCTTCTTTTCAGCTGGGCCTGGCGTAACCTCGTTCTGAGCAACTCTTCTAACTCCATCGTTTGTTCAGGCCGGCCATGAATTACGTTTATAATTCGGACGGGTTGAGAGTTGTGTTGGTTCGGCCTCTGGTTCCGCTTGATTTATTCAGTCAGGCGGTTATGCTCTTGTACCGGACCTTGAACATAGCTTGCAAATTCCCCCTTTGCGATTAGCATCTCTACCTACCTCCTTAGGTTCCTGTATTCGTTAGTCTGATGCCCAAAATCACTATGGAAAGCACAATGTTTAGTCTGATCCCTCTGTTCAAGAGGTTGCCTGATTGGCAGAGGAGGACGAAACTTATCTTTGTTCTCTTGGTATAGCTTTGCTAAGGTGACCCTGAGTGGAGTGACTGATTCCTCCTCCCTAGGCCTCTTCTCCGCCTTCCATGAGGGGTGACGTTGCGGTTGAGCTTGTTTTTGTCGGATCTTGGCTTTGGACTTCTCCTCCGTCGAAATAATCGACGTCTTCCTTGAATTAGCTGCTTCTTCCTCCTCAAGACGAACAAAATCGTCAACTCTCTCGTTTAGCTCGTCCATTGTCTTCGGCGTATTAACCACCAAGCTGGTGTGGAACGGCGTCCCCTGGTTCATTGCGAGTTTAAATGCTTGGACTATTGTTGACGGGTGACACTCCATTACCATGCTTTTAATGAGGTTGAACCGGGTGAGAAAAGCTTGGAGCCGCTCATCCTTATGCTGCTTCATTGTGAAAAGGCTCGATACATCCTTAGCCGGACGTTTATTCCCGTAGTACTGGCTTATGAACTTATCGCATAAGTCCTGGAAACTGGCAATTGAGCCTTGAGCCAGATTCTTGAACCAATTGAGAGCTGGTCCAGCCAAGCTCGTAGGGAAACACTTGCACATCAAAGGATCATTATTAGTATTCAAAGCCATTTTCAACTGAATATGGTATATGTGATCGACCGGATCGGTTGTTCCGTCAAACAGAATGAAGATCGGCATGGAAAACTTCTTCGGATTCGGCGCGTTCATAATTTCATCAGTGAACGGCGATGCGACCGTCCTTGCTGAGGAACGCAATGCTTCATTTTCTCTTGAAAACCGTGACGAAAATCCCCGATCGGCAGATCTCCTTTCTGAGCTATGGTAATCAACTGTCGCTAATGAAGGTCGGTATGGCGGATCGAACGACCTGTCCTCCGCAAATTCACTCCGCCATAGTGACGCAATCGTATGTTCATATGCCGGTGCTTCCTCCCTCATTATCCGTTTGTGATGCGGTTCCAGACGAATAGATCCTTCTTGATCCTCTACTCGGCCGACATTTGGAGGTAGATTACCGATTATACCTTCATCATGATGTGGACCACCACGATTGACATCTTCTGGATCACCTTGACGATCAGCTTCGGACGGTAAAGCTCCTTCTCTTTCAGGAGGCGGCCTCAGAATTGCAGGAGCCTCACGATGCTCCATTCCAGCTCGTAGCTCTGCATTTGCTTTCCTCAAAGCATCGATCATGTTCATTAGCTCATCGAGTTTTGTCTGCTGGCCGTTCTCCAAAGAATTCGAGTTCGCCTCTCCGATCATCATTCCAGATCGGAGCAAAGTCATCAACTGCAGACTTCTTGACCAAATCGGAGTTCCGTTAACGCACGCACACCAGATCTGAACTTATACTTGCCGAATTCAGTCCACTACTGGCCGGATTCAGTAATCACAACAGATCGCAACCGCGCAGTTCGCTGGATCAAGCACGGATCTGATCTGCTTGGATAGGACGCTAATTTTCTGAAATCAACCGGAGCCTGGACTTGTCAAGACATATTGTATTATTACCAATGTTGATTCAGCTTTCGCAGATTAATCGTCTTCCTCGCAGAATGCGTTGAATTGATCCGATCTGGAGTGATATCAATCAATCCTTCCTGTTCTTCCCACAGACGGCGCCAATTGAAAGTACAAAGAATTTTCCCCAGAACTTCTTCACTCCAATTGCCTTTTTCCCTCTCGATTCCCCTTATTTATAGACGGTTACAACCTCCTTTGGCCTGGGCCTTATCCGCTTCCCTTTGCCTAGACTCAACTTCCCTCATTTTAACATGGGCTTCTGAAATGACTTTATGGACCTGGGCCCATCTAGCGCGAACTTGCTCCATCCCCGTTTGTCCACACCCGACCCGTCCTATGCAATGTGGATCACATCAAACCCGGGCCATTTTGGTGTCCTCACAAAAATAAGCCCAAAAGATAAAATCCCATAGCCATCAAAACATAAATCCCGTAGTGCTGCCAGGTGTTAGGGGATCAATCCTCGAGCCTTGGGGATCGATCCCCCAAGGACATTTTTAGTTCTGTGAATAGTGGGGGATCGATCCCCCAGACTTGGAAATTTCCTTTAAGCCTTATTTAACTCCATTTTGGCCCCGGGCTCATTGGTTTGCTTCTTGATATTTGGGAACATCATCAAATGCCTGAAAAAGGTAGAATTGACCGCTTTTGAAGGATGAGCACACTATACGAACAATGGGTTGCGATCTCTTTTTGCCATTTTCTGAACTTTTTCCGAATGTCTTTGCTTGTCTCCAAAAAGGCTTTAATGAACCGAAATTAGTCCATTTGAACTTTATTGACCTGAAATTAACAAAAACATAAATTAGAACTAAAACATAAAAATAAGATAGATGCAAGGACTAAAATACCCTAGTTTAGGTGCTGAAATGTGCAGCATTTATACTCTTATCAAGGCGGTCCTTTTTCCCTTATTAGAATCTGATTCCTACCATTTTTGAGTTCGGATTTTGAGTTCAACTTTGGATTTTCGTGATGCCTCAAGGGTTAAAGTTGCTTCGCTCGTAGTCCCCGACATAACCTACAAGTATCGTCAGATTCGGAGCGATTTTCTTCCGGTGGGAATTTAAGATTTCATCTCGAAGTGAGATAGTAGATGTCTTAGGCTTATATAATTGTTGTATTGATTGTTTTATAAGCTTAAATAACTTGTATGCATGCCTATGTAATTTATCTAGAATTTAATTTAATTATTTTCTTTGTATAAGATTTAATTCTCATGGATGTATATAGCTTAGAATTAAATTATGGCATGCTATTAAATTAGGCCTTGATATGTTCATTAACATATATTAAATTGGGAGTATTTGATTAAGTATTGAAACTTTTATTTAATTATTTTTTTGAATGAAAATTTAATTCATATGGTTGTAATTTGCATGGAATCAACTTGTAATGTGATATTAAAATACGCCTTGGTATGTTCTTTAACCTATGTTAAATTGAGAGCATTTGAAATTATTTTAAAATTTAGAGAAAATTAATTAATTAGATTAATTAATTTTACTTTAAGTATTTTAATCACTTAATTGGATTTTTGACTTGATATTATTGATGAGCTTGACATATTCTATCATATATATTAAACTGAGAATATTTGGATAAGTTTTGAGTACTTTATTTTTTTTTTCTTGGCATTGAGTTTAATTCACCTTGTGATGCCTAGTGTAGAATTAACTTGTATCATGAAATTAAAATAGGTTTTGATATGACCTTTGACATATTTGATTTGTAGAATTTTTAGGGTTACTTTGTAATCTTGAGAATTTAATTATTTAAGTTAATTAAATTCCCTTTTATGCTTCCATTGAGGTAATTAGGCATTGATGTTGTATTCTTACTTTTGTAGTTTGGAACTCGTTATATGATTACATGATAGTATTCTATGAGTTAAATTTATGATTTAACTTGTAAGTATTCGCATTTTACTTATATGACATTTAATATGCCATTGTAACTTGAATGCCTAGGGCATGGCTTGTATGTATTCCATGACTTGGTTGTGTGTGGTAATTGATTTTGGTGCATTGTGTATATGTGATATACTTGTTACACAACTTGATGATTTTTGGAAAGCTTGTATGGACATTGGAAATTGTTATGGCTAGGGCATGGCTCTAGTACGGGGGATGAGAGTTCCCTTTATTTCATATAGTGCGCATTGGGTGGTACCCTAAGGGCTAGTAACTCAAAAACACCAATATAACGGTTTTATTCCGGGTTTAGTGCGCACTAGGTAGTACCTTGCGGGTTAGTAACCTGGAACCACTTGCTTGGTTATTGAGATCTTATGTCCTTTGTCTTTCCGCCATTGGTTGATTTTGCATTTAATTCTTAGTTGTAATCATGGATTACTTTTAACTTGTGCTTGGATGCATGATACCTTATTTCTTACTTAGTATACTTGGATTTGTATACTTGTATGCCTTGTATATCAAAAATGTTTATCTTACTTGTGAGTGTATACTTGTATATGTGTTGCATTTCTATTTCAATATTGCTTAGCGTACTTGGTGTGTTCACTTGTATATTGATGATTTAGTAAGGTAGATACCCTAGTATACTTGTGGCTTGTATACTTGTCTTACGTGCATTTTAGTATTGATTGTATACTTGTGTACGTATACTTATACATTGATTATCTTGTTGCGTTGTACCACATGCTTCTATATTGCTTAAATTCCATGAATGACGTGGTTTATGCTAGAAATGTTTTAAGGTAGCTTAGGATGCTCATTGAGTCTCACCTTGGACATAGACGCTAGGTGGCATGGACCTTAATTATTGATTTATATCAATTTAATGAATAATAAAACGTTAGGTCTATGCATGCTCATCTCCTACGAGTAGCTTTATGTTACTCACCCACATAGTGGGGACATTTTTCAAGTATAGGGACCATGATTTGGGATGCACACTATGGCTTAGAATTTTTGTAGACTTGAAGTTTTTATTTCATGCAAATGTTAGTATGAAAGGCTATTTTTAGTTTATAATGTCAAAACTTGTACATTTGCTTCTAAATATGTAATGTGTACATAAGTACACATTTTGAGTTGTATTTGATATGTATGAGATGAGACCATGGGCCAACGACGTTTGATTTGTATTCTAAGCACTTTTACTTTCAAGGCTATTTTGTTGAAAAATAGAAAAATGCAATGCTTTAACTCCATTACATTTGCATGGGTGGTGGGAAGTGGGTTTTAACACTTCCATAGGGACTCTTCAATCATGCATGAAGTTTGGCCAAGGGCCAAATGGTCATTTGAAACATTTTTATAATTTTAAGTTTCAAATTTTCATTTTTAAGTTCATTTTAGGCATTTTTGAGCTTTAATAGGTTGTATTTTGCATCGGCCATTTTTGGGAGTCGCGGACCATTCCTGCGCACTTAAAATCACTAAATACGTTTGTGTGCATAATTGTTTTAGCCTAGAAATGCATTTGGGGTCAAATGAGCACTTGGGGCAAAGTTGCAATTTCCTCGTTTTTGGCCTAAACTGATCAGGGGCATTCTGGGCATTTCACAGCATGTTTTAAAATTTTCTTTTGACATGGTTGGATAGAAAACGTGATTTTAACGGGGGTTTCTTCTTTGTGTTTTTCCAAAAAATGTCGTCTCAGACCCGAAAACCCCGCGTCAAATCTGTTTTTCTGGTGCGCGCATTTTTTTATAGAAAAAAGTCTGGTTTAAGGGGCATTTTGGGTATTTCACTTGAAGAATAAAAACTTTTCTTAACATGATCTTGTAGAAAACATGATTTTGGGAGGGGGTTACTTCACCACTTTTTTCAAAAAATGCCATTTAGGTCTTCAAAATTGCATTTCAAACTCCAAAATCTGTGATGGCCTATAGTGTGTCAGGGTGCTCGTGGGGGTGCTCGTTGGCGCGCGTGCGGCGTGCACCATGGGCGCCTATGGTGCTCCCGTCTCGATGTCCTAACATTGATTTTTGTTTTCGCTTGTTCATCTTCATCCAGACTCCAAATGAAATGAATTTGTTTTTGAAATTTATTAATTTTCCGCTGTCTTTCCAACGGTGTGCTCGGTTGCACCCAGATCTTTATGAAAAATTACAAGTTTGCCCTTTTATGCTTTATTTATTCGTTTTTCGTTGTTAGGTATATCATTTTCATCCAGAATCTGAATCAAGTGATTTTTGAGTCTAACTTGGTTAATTTTTCATTGTCAATTCGTTAGTGTACTCGGTTACACTTGGATATTTCTGGAAAATTACTAGTTTGATCTTGGGGCTAAACTTGTCCAGTTTTCCTTTTTTATTGCTTCCGCTTGCTTTCTTTGGATTCCATGATGTCGTGGGAAGTCACAGATGTGTCTTGGGAATGATATACATTTCTTGAGGAGTTATTTCCATGTAAAAAGGACCATTTTGCCCTTGGGGACTTTTTTTGGTCTTTTTCTGTTCTTTTATTTCGCGTCGGTTCTCGTGGAGTTCCTTCGCCTCTTGGAAGGTCACATTGGCATCCTAGGGATGTTGTGTATCCCTATATACCTTGTTTATGTTTTCGCTTCCGCATTTCAGATCCGTTATCAGGTCAAATTTCGATTCATCACAGGACGCACTAGCTTGAAAAACCAGGGCCATCACTAGTGGTATCAGAGCTAGAGTTTCTAGGTTCGAATACCTTGGACGACGAGTTTTGGGTGCATATCATGCTTGTGTTGCCATGCTCTATGTGTTTAATTGCTTTTTGATAACATATTTTGATTTGAAAACATGTCTGTTTACTTATGTGGCAACTTGTTTAGAAGTTTACCTTAACCGCTTTAGCATATGATTTATGCTTGTCTATCTTAGTATATGATATATGCTTGTTTATTATAGCATGTTGTATGCCTTCGTCTACATTAGCATACCGTATATGCTTGTCGACTTTAGTATATTGTCCATATTTGTCTGTGTTATTATGTTATTTATGCTTGTCTGCTTTAACATGTTATATATGCTTGTTCATCTTAGCATGATTATATACAGCATATCGTTATGCTTTACGTCCTTCACCTGTATACATTGTCATGCCTTACATGATTTTTATTACTTGTGTGAGTAAGTAGCCTGTTGCTATGCTGTATGCTAGTTGTTTACTTTTTATGTCTTATTTAGACATTGCATGTTGTCCCAGCTTGGTTGGTAGAGATTGATGCCAGGGCATTGTCTTTTGGGGTTTGTCGTATCCCTTGGATATATGATGAGCGCTGAAAAGTGCGTATTTAAACCCCTTAAGCTTAGTTATTCTAGAACCTTTATCTATCTTATTTTTTCGTCTTGTATTGATTTTGTATTATTTCCATTTTTAGGTACTTATCCCCAAAATAAGGTAACTTAGCCAAATAAGAGCATAATTGAAGTGATTCTAGGATGAATCAAAGAAAGGAGTAAAGTAAAGCAAAAGGAAGCAAAGAGTGGAATTTCAACAACTTCGATCGATCTCAAGAAAAGTTCGATCGATCCAACTTTCATCGATCTTAGCGCTTCAAGATAGATTTGAGCTATGTTTGCCCCTGTTCAAAGATCTCAAAAGTTCGATCGATCCAACTTCCTTCTCCGATCGATCGAACATTCTTGTCCTTATCCAAATGATTGATCTTATCCAGTTGTACCACCCTACCAACCACTTTTGTTATTTTCCCAAAAGTATTTTCAAAATATCTCAGATTTGTTTTTATCGAAAAAGGCGCCGCCATTGAGGATCGATTTAACTTCAGTTCGATAGATTTCAGCGATGTTCGTTCAATCCAAGTCCAAGGTTCGATCGATCGAACTTCCTCCAGTGCGAAAAAGTTTAATTTCTAGCTCACAAAAGTTGTCCTTTATCCAATCATTGGGGAATATTTACTGTACTACCCCAGCTCATTTTGGGTGTCATTTGACCTACCTATATAAGGATAAGGATTACTTTTTGTATCATAACATAGAGGATCATATTGTATCTCATATCATATCATACTTAGAGAACTCTTAGGGAGGAAGCAAAGAAGAAGAGGAGGCTAGAGACACCATTGGAGACTCTTCATCAACCAAGGAGTAGATTTCTTCTATGGAGCTTGCCCTTGAGGGTTGGAGGACATCATCCATGAGTGGCTAGACATCCTCTTGGGGCTAGAGTTAGCCCTAAGCATGCTTCCTACTTCTTGATTTATGTATTTTTTAGGGAATTTGTATTGTGATTCATGTCTTGACACTTATATATATATAGATCTTGTTTATTCAATGATTTATGTGGTTTAATGCTTCCAATTGATCATTTCATTCTATCCATATGTCTATGTATGCCAGAATAGATGTTCATGTGTTTGTCTCTATTTCTTGTGTTATTGATGCATGTCTATGTATATTGATGCTATAGATCTAGAGATTGTCAAGAGATAGTGCTTAATGTCATGTTCTTATGGTTTATTTGATGGTTCATACTCATTTCTTGATAGATTGTGCCTCTCCCTTGGTTTAATTAGTTTAATTTCATGTATTAGCTTAGTTGTAGTGTAGTTTTTAAATGGGAGGACAATCCATGCTTGTTGTTGATGTTCCATACTTATGAAAAACAAGTAATATATATCTCTAACCTTGTGATGTGTATGGATTGTGAGCTTAAAGAAATGATTAATGGCTTAATTTGATATGTGGTGCTATCCACCATGTTGTTTAGACAATATATGTTTAATTTGTCATCCATGCTTGATGAAACAACCACACACACACGCTTCATTGCAATACATGTTCTTCCCCTCATTAATCATTCATTAAAGGTGTAGAAAAGCTATGCTTAGTGGTGTTCTCTAAACCCCAAGATCTCTCTCTTTTATTCTTTCTATTGCATTATTGCTTACTTTAGTTTATTTTGCATCTAGTTTAATTCAACCAACCAACCACTATTTGATCACTCGACCTACTAACCCTAATCTTGATTCCCTAACCTAGTACAACAACTCAATCCCTTGGGACGATCCCTTCTTACTCATACTACATAGTTTAGGTGTTAAGCGGTTTATAAATTTAAATTATAGTGCCCACTTGACATTAATTTCCAAACTTAAAGTTTTGTGCATTGTTTTGTGCACCGCCCGAGAAGACACCATAGTTTTTGACGCCATTGCCGGGGATTGATTGATTGGCAACGTCGTATTTGTGGAATCAATTAGGAATTAGTACTCTTTTGATTGTGTCTTTACTTTGTTTTCAATTTTTGTTACTTATTGTGTTTGTTCTTGATTGACAAGGAGCATTGAGATAGGAATTAAGCAAAGGATATTCTAAGCAAAGGAGCTAAGCAAGCAAGGAAAAATGCTAAAAATTTAAAAATTACTAAGCTAAGCTATAAATTTGGAGTTGAAGTGCTAAAGGACCTTTGTGAGCTTTTCTTTACTCATCCCTTAGTTAAATCGTCGGTCTGCGTCGAGGCTTGTATTTCAATTCTTAGATAAATCGTGAGCCCGCGTGGAGGTAATTTACTTTTCTTGCATATTGTTAAAGCATGGGAGTATGAACATTGTATGTGGAGGAAGTTTGTTAATTATTGATTTGTTGTGAAGGTGAAGTGTTTGTTGTTATTGCTTGTTGTGTTGTATTGTGCATGCATGGTCGTAGATCATTGAGACCCACTCTTGTCCCTTTAAATTTTCATCTTGAATCCATTGTTCGAAACCCTAGAGGAAGAGGTAGTTCTAGTCAATCCATTGCATCAATGGAAGGACACAATGAGGACCATGTGGAGGACCTCGGTCACATAGACCAACAAGGTATCCTCCACCCCAATGTGCATCATGATAACATACAAGTTCCATTAGGCATACCAAGGCCATATGTTCATCTACCACAACAACAAGGCCAAGTTCCATTGGGAATGCCAAGGCTAATCTATGCTCCACCACCACCCATCATTCAAGGCAACCAAGGTGCCCATGTTGCACCTCCAATTGTTAATCCTCCCCTTGCTTTACGAGATCACTATGTGCCTAATGAATATAATGCACCCATATGCATTCAATTGCCGCCATTTAGAGCGCACCACTATGAAATTAGGCCACAAACCATTCAAATGCTTCCTAATTATCATGGACTTCCAAGTGAAGAACCTTACAAGCATTTGGATGAGTTTCTTGAAGTTTGTTGCACCGTAAAATATACGGACATGCCAAAAGAGGTCCTAAGGCTTAAACTTTTTCCATTCACCCTTAAAGACAAGGCAAAATATTGGTTTAACAATCTTAGGCCTTTTTCAATAACTTCTTGGGCGGAAATGCAACAAGAGTTCTTGAAGAAGTACTATCCAGTTTCTAAGATCAATGCCATAAGAACCTCAATTCGAGAATTTTCACATGGGGATGGAGAAACATTTCATGATGCATGGAAACGCTTTAATGAATTGCTTAGGAAGTGTCCATATCATGACATGCCCAAATGGCAATTAGTTCAATATTTCTTTGAGAGCTTATCGGACAATTACAAAGGCATGGTTGATGCTTCCATGGGTGGCTCTTACATTGATAGGCATCACAATGAAGTGTGGCGTCTTTATGAGAGCATGAGTGAAAATTCTTTGCATCGTACTCTATCTTCAAAGAATGGTAGAAATTCTAGTGGTAGGAAGAGTGTTGGCTTACATCAAGTCAACCACTCCAATGAAAATGCTGCCGAAATGAAATCATTATCTCAAAGGTTTGATCAATTCTTGATCAACTAAAACTTGGTGAATCAAGTATCTTCCTTCCCTAACCATTCTCATCATGCATCTGATGAAATATGTATGACTTGTTCAAGTGTTTTACATTCTACTTCAAATTGTCCCCATGGACATGTGGAAAATGAGCATCATGAACAAGCAAATGCTCTTTTTGCTAATCAAGGGAATAATCTTTATGGAAATCATTACAATCCTAGTTGGAGGAATCACCCGAATTTCTCTTAGAAAAACCAAGGTGAGGGCTCAAACCCTTCCCAAGGCGATTTTCAAGGAAAGTACATTCCACCTCCTCTACAAGGCCAAGGTTCCCAAGATTTTAGGTCATCATATCAATCACAAGGAAACCAATTTTTAAATTCTCATTTTCCTAATCAATCATATTCCCAAGGAAATGTTAGAAGTCCCGCTTTTGAAGATAAAGTTTTGACCGCTTTAGGCACTTTAGAGGCAAACACACAATTGCTTCATTCTCACTCTCAATCCATTGCAAAGCTAGAAACCCAAGTAGGACAAATAGCTAGCACTTTGAATGCAAGAGAGAAGGGAAAAATGCCTTTGAATGCCCCACAAAAGCAACAATGTGTTGTGGACACTCATTCCTCATCGGAAGGTCACACAATAGAGCATGTCAATGCGGTGACTACCTTAAGAAGTGGAAAGATTGTGGACAACCAAGTGGGTATGTCCAATGAAGAGAGTGAACCGGTGTAACCACAAGTTGACACCCGCCCCGTTTCATATCATATTCCTCCTTCATTGCATATGCATGACCATATAAATGAGAATGTGTTAAAAAGTGATTTTGAAAAGAAAGATGTGCAAAATGATTTGAAAACTTCTTGTGTTGAAGAGACTTTAAAGAAAAATTCTGAAAAGGTTTTTGAACCAAAAGTTCCATTTCCGGATGCCTTAAAAGGATCAATTTCAAATGACAAGCAAAAGGCCAAAGTCAATGAAATTATGGACGTGTTTAGGCAAGTAAAAGTCAATATTCCACTTTTGGATGCAATCAAGCAAATTCCGGCTTATGCTAAATTCTTGAAAGACTTGTGCACCCAAAAGTGGAAAAACAAAAGCCAAACACCTAGAAAAGTGGTCTTAACCGAGCAACTAAGCTCAATTTTGCAGCATAACACTCTCCCCAAGTTTAAGGACCCCGGTTCACCTACTACTTCATGCATCATTGGTGATCATGTCATTAATCGGGCTCTCCTTGACCTAGAAGCAAGTATTAATCTTCTTCCATACTCAGTATATGTCAAATTAGGCCTAGGAGACTTAAAACCAATGTCGGTAGTTTTGCAACTTGCCGACCGATTAATCAAAAAGCCTAGGGGTATCATTGAGGATGTCTTGATTAAAATTGATAAATTCTTCTTTCCCGTTGATTTCGTTGTCATTGACACGGAACCGGTCCCAAATCCTAAGAGCCAAATTTTCGTTATCCTTAGCCGTCCTTTCTTGGCAACCGCGAATGCCAACATCAATTGTAGGATGGGGATAATGAAAATCTCATTTGGCCATATGAAGGTAAAGTTGAATATTTTTAATCCAACCCCCAATTCATTTGATAAGCATGAAGAGATTAATGTTGTAGAAAAATGTAATGACCTTAAAAGTGAAAGAATTGAGCTTTTGTGTGAGACCAAGGTTTCAAAAAGTCCATCTCCAACCTTGAAACCAAAGAAAGTTGTTTCAAAATCTTATTTTGAAAAGGCGTAGAAGCCCAAAGATTGCATTGACCAAGGATCGAAAATATCTTTTGAGCTTAATCCAACAAGTTCCTTAAAAAACCATTTGTTGGATGGAGTTCAAAGCACTTATCACCCCATTAAGGAGGGGATACACTACAAGATGTTTGATCCGGGCCAAAAGAGTCCAACGTCTTGCTAGAGACGCTAAAGACTAGCACGACATTTCGTAAGGTGTCAAAACCCTATTCCTCCCTCATTTCTATCTTTAATTTCATTTCTTACGAAATTTAGATACTTGTTTTTGGTTCATATACATTGCTAAGAACTATGATTAGGATTGCATGCACTTTTATGTTATGATTGAGCATTTTGCATAAGTTTGATCGATCTCAAATGAGAGTTCAATCGATCGAACTTCGACCTGCATCCAACACTTAGAAAAATTTTCGACCTGCATCCAAATCACCTCTCTGTCCCATCGTTCGAACTTATTCTCAGATCGATCATAAGTCCTTAGATCGATCCAAACTTCAAGTTCGATCCATCTTAAGTTCCAACACTTAGACAAATTTCTGAACCCAAAAACCTGCATATTTTTGCTCTCTGTCAGATCGATCGAACATTTTATTCAGATCGATCTCTGTCCTTCATCTCACCATCTTTGACTTTGTTTAACTTTTTAATTTTTAAAATTCCAAAAATATTTTTATTTTATTTTTCAAAAATCCCAAAAAGATTTTATTTTATTTTAAAAAATCCAAAAAACTTTTATTTTCATTCATTTTCAGTTTTTAATTAAAAAAAAAATCAGTTCGATCGATCGAACTGGTTCGGGAAAGTTTTTTAAAATGAAACTGAGGGTTTCAAGATTGATCTAACCCTCTTCCAAACCCTATCCCTCGTCGCCACTGCACCCATCTTCCTTATCTCCGGCGAGCTTCATCTCATCCCGGATCTCTCTCTCTCTCCTCTTGGATTTCACATCTCACCCCTTCGAGTTTCCACTTCTCTCTTTTAGTTTCTAGGTGAGATCCGAATTCATCCTTTAGATTCAAGCATCCATTTGCTTTATACTTTAAATGTCAGATCCATGCTCTTTTAATGTTGAAAATCACCATTGATAAGGCTTGAAGCTTTTTGTATATATATATATATATGTGTATATATGATTGTATATATGGTTGATTTTTGATTTGATTTTGGGAGTGTGGGCTTCATTAGGTGAATTAGATTGTTAATTTGTTGTGTTGATGGACCCACGACCTTGTTCGTGAAGGCCCCGTGTCATCCACGTCACAGATCTGTGACTGTCCACGTTCATCGCAGAGTTCGATCGATCGAACATATTTCTCAGATCGATCGAGTAAGATCGATCGAACTTAGTTTCTCAATTTCTCAAATCGATCGAGTGAGATTTAAGTTTTCAGGACCATCCTTTTACCTCTCTCTATTTTCAGTTGCTATCCCATTTACACTTGCATGACCACTGTGCACTGTATTATCCCTTTTGTTATCTGATGAGTTTATCTGAGTGCCAAATTTCAGGACCACAGTTAATCCCAAGTTTGGGGGGGGCTATGCCACCCACTTTGGATACTTCAGTCCCAGCCATTCTTTGCCTTATTGCACCGGTATACTCTTTCCTTTTGTTCTCTTTGCACATTAAGAACACTGTGCCATTTAAGTTTGGGGGTAATGGTGCTTTGCAGTGTTTGTTTTTAAATTCAAATTTTTGATCATGTCTTATGTATTTGAGAGATTTTATATAATTGGTCCATATTAGCGATGATTTTGATCTTTTGAGGACTATATTGCTTAAAATTTAAAAATTGCATAACGTGAGAGTTCAATACTCCTTGTATGCCTTGTGGAAGCCATTTAGGAGTAAATTTTTCGAAAGATTGATATCTTGCTTGCATTTGTGGTCTTCATCATCCTAATTTTGTGATTGTTTTGAGATTCACTCTAGTCTTCTACACTAGCACATGCGCACACTAGCATTCATTTGTGGGGTACATGTTTTGTTGATTATTGAATTGGTTATATCCCAATTGCACTAGTAGTGCATTGAAAGCTTTCATTCTTGATAAAGGTGGATAACAACAGCTTTTCACTAGGTAGCCGAGATTCTAGCCTCATCAAGCACTGAACTTCTCGCGCCGAAAGGTGGAGGGCCCAAACTCTAGGTTAATAATTGAACTTGCTTACAAAAAAAAAAAAAAAAAAAAAAAAAAAAAAAAAAAAAAGAGCAAAAGCAAAAGCAATAAAAAGTGAGGACTTCTCCCAAAAGGTGAGAAATGGGAAATGATTAGATGGAGGTTGTCTTGATTTGTATCCTAGTTGATTTGAGCTTGTAAGTCCGTAGGAGTGTTTGAACATTTAGTGCCCTAAAACCGTCTGGTTTGGGAGTCATTGACCTAACGCTCGACCTCATGAATCGCTAGAAAGCTTAATAGATCAACACATTGCACCATGCTTCTATCTTTCATCCTATAAAAAAAATTAATAATAAAAAAATTTCGAGTGAAAAGAATAAGCGCACCTAGAACAATAAAACTTTAATAAAACGTCCACTTTTTATATTGATGATCGGTACTAGATTTGTGTGCTAGTTTGAGGGTAAGGATGCGATTATTTCTTTAGTTGGCTAAGATAGCAACATATTTGATGCCGGTCCACTCAAAAAGGATTCTAGAGTTGTATTGATTTTCATGATCATTTTCTTGATGTGTGGAGGACCATACTTGTTTGCTTGATGTTGAAATTTTGGGAGATTGCTTGGAAATGTTTGAAAAATTACATACTTGAGGTAGTTTTTTCCCAATGCTTGTTTACAATATTGGTGCCTCTTTTGAAAGAATGAGCTTAATGTTTGTGGGTATCATTTCAGGAAACC
This sequence comes from Cornus florida, assembly GCF_030987335.1. Lineage (NCBI taxonomy): Eukaryota > Viridiplantae > Streptophyta > Magnoliopsida > Cornales > Cornaceae > Cornus > Cornus florida. Next base: position 74,726,542 of record NW_026775577.1, read on the forward strand.
CTCACGAGACTTCACTCGTCCACTAGGGGTAACCTAGGGGTTTAAAAGGCTTGTTGCATATGCTAAATGTAATCGTGTTCCTTATGAAAGTGGCGCCATCATTTTACTGCTTTTTAGTTCAGTTCATTCCTTTACTTTCTAGTTCATTGTTAGGGACTAGCAATATTTAAGTTTGGGGGTGTCATGAGCACTAAAAAGTGCGTATTTAAACCCCTTAAGCTTAGTTATTCTAGAACCTTTATCTATCTTATCTTACCGTCTTGTATTGATTTCGTGTTATTTCCATTTTCAGGTACTTATCCTCAAAATAAGTTAACTTAGCCAAATAAGAACATAATTGAAGCAATTCTGGGATGAATCAAAGAAAGGAGCAAAGTAGAGCAAAAGGAAGTAAAGGATGGAATTTCAGCAACTTCGATCGATCTCAAGAAAAGTTCGATCGATCCAACTTTCATCGATCTCTGCACTTCAAGATAGATCTGAGCCATGTTTGTCCCTGTTCAAAGATCTCAAAAGTTTAATCGATCCAACTTCCTTCTCTGATCGATCGAACATTCTTGTCCTTATCCAAATGATTGATCTTATCCAGTTGTACCACCCTACCAACCACTTTTGTCCTTTTTCCAAAAATATCTTCAAAATATCTCAGATTTGTTTTTATCGAAAAAGGCGCCACCATTGAGGATCGATCCAACTTCAGTTCGATAGATCTCAGCCATGTTCGATCGATCCAAGTCCAAGGTTCGATCGATCGAACTTCCTCTAGTGTGAAAAAGTTTAATTTCTAGCTCACAAAAGTTGTCCTTTATCCAATCATTGGGGAATATTTACTATACGACCCCATCTCATTTTGGGTGTCATTTGACCTACCTATATAAGGATAAGGATTACTTTTGTATCATAACATAGAGGATCATATTGTATCTCATATCATATCATACTTAGAGAACTCTTAGGGAGGAAACAAAGAAGAAGAAGTGGCTAGAGACACCATTGGAGACTCTTCATCAACCAAGGAGCAGATTTCTTCTATGGAGCTTGCCCTTGAGGGTTGGAGGACATCATCCATGAGTGGCTAGACATCCTCTTGGGGCTAGAGTTAGCCCTAAGCATGCTTCTTACTTCTTGATTTATGTATTTTTGAGGGAATTTGTATTGTGATTCATGTCTTGACACTTTTATATATATAGATCCTGTTTATTCAATGATTTATGTGGTTTAATGCTTCCAATTGATCATTTGATTCTATCCATATGTCTATGTGTAATGACCCGGCCTTTTTCCTCCCTTTCCATTTTTGGTGATTTTCTTTTTTCGTCTTTTTCCCGTTTCTTTCGTTTTTCCATGCATAACCTCATTTTTTGTGCTCGGATTTGATTCTGGTTTTGCATACGTCCATGATATTTAAATTCCATGACATCTACATTTTTACTTTTGTAGAAATGCATATTAAATACTTACTTTCTTTGTAAAAGTCATGAAAACAAGACTTTTTTTAATTATCCATGACTTGAGGGGTTTTTGGGTAATTAAGTAAAGTAATTATTTTTCGTCTTAGGGACCATTTTACAATTTAATTTGGAAGATATTTTCAAAAAGGACTTGTTTGCAATTTTTGAAAAGTGTGACAAGTGTCACACTTTCATTGGTCCACTTGTTGACATTTGTGTGGAAACACTTTGATGCCTTGGATGATGACATGTGGAGGGTGGAGATTCATCCACTTGTTGGCCTAGGATTGGTACACTTGTTGGCATGGATGGTTGACAAATGTAGGTTCAATATTAAGTCTTGGAAGTTTACATAGGATGGTGATAAGTGTAGGCTTGAGATTAAGCCTAGGAATGAACTATAGATTCATGACAAGTGTAGGTTCACCATTTAGTCTTGCATTGTGTGTGTGAGAGAGGTAGTGTAAGAGCACATAGTGAGTGGAGGATTTCTAGCCCTTCCACTCACCATTTTACACTTTATCATTTTCATTTTCACTTGTCTTTAAGAACCATAACCTAGCCACCATTGAAGAAAAGCTTGGTTAATAGCTTTCTTCTTCATTTTGGCCTCCTTCCACTCACCTTAGACATAAAACTTGGAAGACAAAAGCTTCTTCTCACTCCCCTCTTCATTAACCCTAAACTTGTTTTCCATTTTGAGCTTGGTTGCTTGGATTATAGAGATTCAATTCTCTATTGAGGTAGGGGGTGTTATCATTTATCTTCCAAGTGATTTTATTTGTTCCTATAGTGATATCTAAGTTATATGTTTGTCTTGTATTAAAATGAGAAATAAATGATTAATTGTGACTTGTATGTAATTCACTTTAGACTTGATAAATAACATGACCATGGCTTGATTCATAACTTATGTTAATTTGAGGTCATTTAGAGTTGTTTTAAAATCTAGAGGGATTAATGAATTAATTTAATTAATTTTTATTTATAAGCTCCCATGACTTAAATCAAGTTTTGAAGTGATTTATATAATAACCATGACATGTACTACAACATATATTAAATTGAGCATGTTTGGATAAGAAGTGAAATCTAGGGAATTTAGTTGTTTTATTTAATTGTTTAAATTATGATTTTAAACTTATATCATACTTGTGAGGCTATATTCTTGTTGTTGAATGATATTGTTGTAATTAGTGGCAAATTGCATAATGATCATTCAATATTCTCCAAAATTGATTTATGCATGTTGATGGCTTTACATTGTATATATATATGTTATGTTGATACATATATGTAATGTGCACAAAATGTTGATTTTGAAAACTTGGGGATGTCGTTGTTATGACTATGGCTAGGGCATTGTTCTAGTACGGGAGAAAGTCCCTCTACAAGTCTAATGCGCACATAGGGAGGTTACCCATGGGCTAGTAACCCTAAAGTAACCACATTGTCAGTTTGATCCGGCGTGACGTCCAAGTATTTACTTTGGTTTGATTTTGCATTTAAATTCCAAGTTGTTAACTTTGTAAAATTACATCTCATTGTGTTATGTTGAAAGTTCTATTGTCACTTGATAGCATGAATTAAATAATATTGGATTATAACTTGGTACAAAGATAAACCCATGCATTCCCTACGAGTAAACTTGTTTACTCACTCCTAAGTTAATGGGTGTTTTGCAGGTAAATAAGCCTTAGTGTGGGATGCACAACATTCTTAGACTCACTAGAGTTCATGAAGTATTTTTGATGACATAGAATATGCATATGTTAGCATATCTTGTCCTACTTTTGCTTACTTTGATAAAACTTGTACTTATTGTCTAAGTTATGTAATGTGCACTTAAGTGCACCTTTTGACACTCTTAGAATGTGGTTGTAATGAGGCCAAGGGCTAAAGACACTTATGTGAAATGTATGCTAACTTTGAACTTCATTGTTGCCTATGGAAGATATGTGGATTAATGCATTGAAGGGTTCTATTTTGCATATGACATGCCAGAGGCCATAGGCCATTGCAACACATCTATTTTATCACATTACATATGCTTGCATGCTCACTTTGGCAAACAACACCATCCTTGATGAAACAAAGACTCTAAGTAGCATTTTTAGGGAGTTTTACCCTAATCTGTTCTAGGGCCATTTCGGGTATTTCAAAATACATTTTTTTCATTTTTCCTCGCGAGTCACATAGAAAACTCAATTTTGAGGGGGGTTTATTCTTTGTGTTTTTCCAGAAAATTCCATCTTGGCCCTCAAAAATCTATTTTTTCCCGAAAAATCATTGCTGCCAGGTTTTTGCCGACTTTAGTGCAAATATACTTAGTACTATTCATCGACTTTTTTTTGAAAAGTGTGACGACCGATCTGAAACTTCCAAGGGTCTTGTGGGTGTATTTTAAGATTGCATTTTCAATTTAGGCAATTTAAAAACCTTCCGAAGCCCCATTTCCTTTCTTTGGGCAGTAGCTTGGAACGATTTTTGACCTCTAGACCTGATTTTCTTGAGGGTATTTTGGACATTTTACAATACCTTTTTTTGGTTTCCGTCTGTGATTCGGGTTGAAAACTTGATTTTTGGGGGGGTTTCTTCTTTGAGTTTTTCCAGAAAAGTCCATTTAGATGCCCGTTTTTACTCTCAGTTGCAGCAGTAGTGGGTTGACGGCACTGTAGCTGTTACGGCCTTCGTCAGGCCGCCGCGACGTCGATTTTGTTTTTGACCTTTCTCCCTCATCCGGACTCCAAATCAAGTGAGTTTTTTTTTTTTTTTTTACATTGATTAATTTTTCATTGTCTATCCAACGGTGTGCTCGGTTGCACCCAAATATTTTTGGATAATTACCAGTTTACCCTTTTAGCTTTATTGTTCATTTTTCTTTGTTTTGTCGTTTCTCCTTCGTCCGGAATCTGGATAATGAAATTCTTGAGTCAATCATCACTAGTTTTTCATTGTCTTCCCAGTGGTGTGCTCGATAACACTTGAATCCATTTTTTTACAAAATGACCATTTTGCCCCTAGGTTCCTTTTTGTCCGTTTTTAAAATGACACTTCCGCATTTGTTTTCCTTTGGGTTCCATGACCTCATTGAGGGTCACATTGGTGTCTTAAAGACGCATTGTATCTCTAGAGACCGTTGTTTCACCTTTCGCTTCCGCATTTCGGATCCGTTATCAGGTCATCTTTTGGTCATCACTGACGCATCGGGTTTACAAAACTTGGGCCGTCATACTATGTATGCTAGAATAGATGTTCATGTGTTTGTCTCTATTTCTTGTATTATTGATGCATGTGCTATAGATCTAGAGATTGTCAAGACATAGTGCTTAATGTTATGTTCTTGTGGTTTATTTGATGGTTCATATAGTGCTTAATGTTATGTTCTTGTGGTTTATTTGATGGTTCATACTCATTTCTTGATGGATTGTGCCTCTCCCTTAGTTTAATTAGTTTAATTTCATATATTAGCTTAGTTGTAGTGTAGTTGTTAAATGGGAGGACAATCCATGTTTTTTATTGATGTTCCATACTTATGCAAAACAAGTAACATATATCTCTAACCTTATGATATGTTTGGATTATGAGCTTAAAGAAAGGATTAATGGCTTAATTTGATATGTTGTGCTATCCACCATGTTGTTTAGATAATATATGCTTAATTTGTCATCCATGCTTGATGAAACAACCACACACACACACTTCATTGCAATATATGTTCTTCCCCTCATTAATCATTCATTAAAGGTGTAGAAAAGCTATGCTTAGTGGTGTTCTCTAAACCCCAAGATCTCTCTCTTTTATTCTCTCTATTACATTATTGCTTACTTTAGTTTAATTTGCATCTAGTTTAATTCAACCAACCAACCACTATTTGATCACTCGACCTACTAACCCTAATCTTGATTCCCCAACCTAGTACGACAACTCAATTCCTTGGGACGATCTATTTTCACTCATACTACATAGTATAGGTGTTAAGCGGTTTATAAATTTAAATTATGGTGCTCACTTGACACTAATTTCCAAACTCAAAGTTTTGTGCATTGTTTTGTGCACCGCCCGAGAAGACACCAATATTTTCATGTTTTGTGGAGTTTTTTCCTTGGATAGGAGAAATTCATTCTGTAAGGACCCACAACAGGAACCTTCTTGTCCTTCTTGTCGGTTTGGTTGTTTCGAGACCTTAGTCTGATGGTTGATGCAAGTAAGGCTAATGTGAGCATAGAATCACAGTTTTTGTCTGGTGGAATGAGACGTGGGTCATGGAGGCTCTGTTTCATCCCGTCATTCTTCCATAGTTTCATAACATGGTCATGGGGCATTTGAGGTGTTGGTATCATCTCTTAGGGTTTTGTGGTGACCTTGATGTGATGATGTCATTGAGTTTTTTGTTTTTAACGTCAAGGGATGATAAGTCGGGATTGACTCGAGTCCTTCCTTGGGGATTTGGGAAGTTGCCTTGTGAGCCTCAGCGACGACGTTCTTGTGTCTTGTCTTCTTAGGGTGATGGTTTCAGGATTTGGATGATGTGTTGACCTAGGATTCTTCTGGTGTTGCCCCAGATAAATTTTACGAGCTACTGTTGGGGTGTGAGTGGTTTCATGTAATAAATTGCATTGGTGCAATTAAGTACTCTCCCTTATCATTTAAGACTTGGGGTGGTGTTTCAGGGTTCCGTTAGAATCCTGTCCAGTTCTCATCGAACTCGTTGGCATTTTGAGTTGTGTTCTCTATTGGTGTTTCGTAATGACTAGTGTTGGAACTATCCATTACGTCATTGTTTTATTTTGTGTGGTTTTAGGATTCTACCTTGGGTTTAAGGTAGTCTTGGGAAAGGCTTATAGACTCTTTGTTTAGGGAACCTTAGTGTTCATTCTGGGAGATGATTCATTTCCTCACGGTGAGAGATTGAACCTATCCTTGCTTTTGGGATTCACTTTCAGTGAGTTCGTCCTTTTGAGAGACATTTCATCCTTTCTTGCTTTTGACTTGTGGGATTGTTATTTGCATAGTCCTTTCTTCATGTTTGTATGCCTTGTTGTTTTGAGTAAGACTTAGAAACATGTTTAGGGAACGTGACTATCTGGTAGTTATGTGATGATATAGATAATGTGTTTTTCATTTACTATATCTGTTTAGCATGCTAGCATCATAGGCGATGTGTAATGTGTCTCTGATGCTTGACCCTATATGATAGGTAGCATATTTAATTTCCTTTGTACATTATGTGTTTAGCTGTTTGGTCCGATCTAGTCCACATGATTTGATTTTATGAGTCGTGACATGGTCACCTTATATATGTATGTCTTATGACTGATTGTTTTATATAGTTCATTCTTGTTTTCATTCCTGTACTGTGCCTGGGGTTGTGTGACCTTGGTTGTTGGGATTGTGTGTGTGAGCTTGATTCGGTGTTTGGATTCCTAGGCGTGGCCTTGTAGTAGGTCCGCTTTAGGACGACGTGGAGGATTTTGGGTTGTTTGCCTTATTGGGAGTCATTGTGAATAGGTCGTTGGTGATGTTGTTTGATTTTGTAAAGTCTGATCCATTGGCTTAGGGGCATAAACTTGCCAGGCTTTGGATTCGTGACTGGTGTGGTTGACAATAGTGTTTTGAGACTTGGGGGTTGTCAGTTTTCTGGTATTGAGGATTTTAGGCCTTTAGTGTAACGGTACCTATGGCATTGTTGTCAGAGTTTTAGGATTGGCCAGGATGGTCTGGCCGGACATCTTTGGACCATATCTTAACTCTCACAAAATTCCTGGTTTTTGTGGTGCTTTTGGTAATGATTGTTTTTGACATTGAGGTCATTTGTATCGATAGGTTTCACGGGTAAGCTTGTTTGGGGTAGGTGATGAATTAGGGCTTTATACTATCATGCTACCGTATAAGTTGTGTGTGGTCGGTTAGTGCTAGTTGCTATCAATGCTATCTTGTATTACCTAGCTAGTAATGTAAGTGTGGGCGGGCACTAGACGCTGTCGATGCTACCGCACCTTGAGTACGTTATGGGCGGGTTCTAGTCACTATTCGTGCTTCCATGTTGCCTCTGGTCGTGTTCCTAGTTTTGGCGTGTTGTTGCCTTGGTCTCCTTTGGGAAGTTGACATTGGGTTATATGTCAATTCGTTTTGAGAGGTGTCTCACGGTTCGCGGTTGCGTGTCTCCTTGTGGATCTTGAAGCTTCTAGGGTTGTCCTTTTGTTCTTGGTGATCCTTTCCTTGATGTGACCTTGTGTTCAGTCCTTGTTCGGTTTTTCCAGTGATGTTCCTAATTTCGGGGACGAAATTTCCTTAAGGAGGATATGTTGTAATGACCCAGCCATTTTCCTTCCTTTTCTTTTTCTCAAATTTTACGGATAAATTTTTTCCGTTGAATTTTCTTTTTTGAGTTCAGTTACTCATTACTTAGTGTCATCTCGAGTGCTCAGAAATGGTTTCCAAGACTCTTTCATTTGGATTGACAAGTTTCTTTAAGGACCGAGTCATTTCCACATTTTCATTTTTTGGACACTATTCACTTTTCGTCCTTTTCCCACTTGTCACTTTGTTGGCACAACCTCACTTTCCGTGTTCGGAGTTGAATTTTAACTTCACGAGTTTTCATTCCAGTTGATTTCCTCGAAATGTGTAGCTTTACTTTTGGAGAAAAGTTCGCCAGTTGTTTCTTTCTACCGTAAGGGCGTGGATAAAAGGATTCTTCAGAAACATTAATGTTTCTTGGGGTGTTTTTCGTAAATATCTTTCGAAGATATTTATTTCAGGAGTTTTTAAGAAAATATCTTTCGGAAGATATTTTCATTCTGGGCAGTTTTGCAGTTATCCTTTCTTGGAGGGGCCATTATGTAATTAACGAAAGTTATTGCAAAGTGCCTCATTTTGAGCCTGGATCCTCGTATAGGATTCATTTTCACATTTCGTCGAGTTAGGAACTTTTAAAATTTTCTTCTGGTCGTTTTCCCCAGTTTTAGGGTTTTCGGCCCTAATTACCGCCGAACTTGTTCGGGGCATATTTTCCTGCACGGGACTCGATTTTCGACGCCATTTCTTTAGTTGTTCATTTTTTTTTTTTTCATTTCGGTTCTTTTTCGTTCATGGTTTTTTACCGTTTGAGTGCGTCTGCACAAATTCCACTTTTCCGGACCCGGAGGGGCCCTTTCGGGGCACTTTTAGGGTTTTACTATAAATAGGGGGTTATAACATTAAAACAGGGGATTCTCCTTCTTCTCACATTGCTACAGATCAGCCATGGCAGCCCAAGAGGGCTGCAACCATTCTTCTCTCAAATTGACCTTCTTCCCCTTTGTAAAATGCCGTAGTGCCTTAGAATTTATCATAGGTCTTGACGAGGCGGTCCTTTCCCCCTTATTAGAAGCCAATTCCGACCATTTTTGAGTTTGGGTTTGGATTTTCATGGTGCCTCAAGGGTTAAAGTTGTTTCCCTCGTAATCCTTGACATAACCTACAAGTATCGTCAGATTCATAGCGATTTCCTTCCGGTGGGGATTTAAGATTTCATCTCAAAGTGAGGTAGGAGATGTCTTAGGCTTATATAATTATTGGATTGATTGTTTTATAAGCTTATACAACTTTTATGCATGCCTATGTAATTTATCTAGAATTTAATTTAATTATTTTCTTTGTATAAGATTTAATTCATATGGTTGTATATAGCTTGGAATTAAATTGTGGTATGCTATTAAATTAGGCCTTGATATGTTCATTAACATATATTAAATTGGGAGTATTTAATTAAGTATTGAAACTTTTATTTAATTATGTTTTTGAATAAAAATTTAATTCACATGGTTGTAACTTGCATGGAATCAACTTGTAATGTGATATTAAAATACACCTTGGTATGTTCTTTAACCTATGTTAAATTGAGAGCATTTGAAGTTGTTTTAAAATCTAGAGAAATAAGTATTGAGAACTTTATTTATTTATTTATTTTTTTGGCATTGAGTTTAATTCACTTAGTGATGCCTAGTGTAGAATTAATTTGTATCATGAAATTAAAATAGACCTTGATATGACCTTTGACATATTTGATTTGTAGAATTTTTGGGGTTACTTTGTAATCTTGAGAATTTAATTATTTAAGTTAATTAAATTCCCTTTTATACTTCCATTGAGGTAATTAGGCATTGATGTTGTTGTAATGACCCGGTCATTTTCCTTCCTTTCCTTTCTCTCAGATTTTCACGGATTCTTTTTTTTTTGTTGTTCTTTTCCTTTCTAAGCTTAGTTTTTTGTTACATAGTGTTATCTCGAGTGCTCGAAAATAGTTTCTGAGACTCTTTTCTTTGGATTGACAACTTCCTTTGAGGACCGAGTCATTTTCATATTTTCATTTTTCGGACACTATTCATTTTTCGTTCTTTTCCCTATTTCGTCATTTTCCCTATTTTGTCTTTTTCCCATTTGTCACTTTGTTGGCAACGCCTCACTTCTTGTGTTTGAAGTTGGTTTTTGACTTCATGTATCTTCATTCTAAGTAGTTTCCACGAAATACGCATCTTTACTTTTGCAGTAAAGTACTCTGGTTGCTCCTGGTGTCCATAGGGGCATGGATGCATAGTTTTTCAGAATCTTTTTCTTTTCTTAGGGTGTTTTTCATAAATATCTTTTGAAGATATTTTATTTCAGGGGTATCTAAGAAAATATCTTTTGGAAGATATTTTCATTCTGGGACAGTTTTGTAGTTTTCACTTTTTGGAGGGGCCATTGTGCAATTAATGAAAATTATTGCAAAATGCCTCATTTTGAGCCTGGATCCTCGTACGGGATTCATTTTCACTTTTTGTCGAGTCGTGTACTCTTAGAATTTCCTTCTGGTGGTTTTTCTCCAGTTTTAGGATTTTTGGCCCTAGTTGCCGCCAAACTTGTTTGGGGCATATCTCTCTGCTCGGGACTCAGTTTTTGACGTTGTTTCTTTCATTGTTCATCTTTTCTCATTTCAGTTCTTATTCATTCATGGTGTTTTGCCGTTTGAGCGCGTCTGCTCAAATTCCACTTTTTCGGACCTGGCAAGGCCCGTTCGGGACACTTTTAAGGTTTTTCTATAAATAGAAGGTCTTAAGATGAAAAATCAGATTTTTCTCTCCCTCTCCTCCCTCTTGGCAGAAAGCCATGACAGCCAAGGGGCTGCCACCCTTCTTCTTCATTTTTTGGCCACTTCCCTTTAGTGAAAAGGTGGAGTGCCTTAGTGTTTTATGTTCAACTTGCCGTGCTCTACCTTTCCCCTTTATTAGAACCTGTTTTAGGCCAAATTTTGAGTTCAGGTTTGAGGTCAAGTTATGATTTTGATGGGGCTTCCTTGGGATTCTTGTTCACCATGTTGTCCCTGACAAAACCTAGAAGTTTCGTTGGATTTCAAGCCGTTTCATTTCGGTGGGGATTTGAGATTTCATCTCAAATGGAGGTAGGGGATGTTTTGGATTTTATGTGTGTTGTATTGAGTGTTTTCTATGATTATATAACTTGTTTGTATGCCTTATATCAAATCTAGAATCTTAGTAATATTTAATTCTTTGCATGAGATTTAATCTACAATGATGTATATAGCCTAGAATTGAATTGTGGTACGATGATAAATTATGTTTTGATATATTTGTTAACATATATTAAATTGGAATTATTTGAATAAGAATTACACTTTTTATTTAATAATTATCTTTTGTGAAAATTTAATTCTCATGGACGTACCTTGCCTGAAATTAACTTGTAACATGCTTTTAAATTAAGTCTCGGCATATTTTTTAACATACTTTAATTTGAGAGCATTTGGATAAGTATAAAAATTTAGATATTTTAATTAAAATGATTAATTAAAATCTATTTTAAAGGTACCATTGGCTTAATTAAGTTTTGACTTGATATTTGAGATGACTAGGATTTGTATACTAGTATATGTTGTTTTGGGGCCATTTGATGTTGTTTTAGAATTTAGGAATTTGATTATCATGATTTAATTAAATTTCATTTTGTTGTTCAAATGACCTAATTAAGCTTTTGAATTGATTTATACAATAACCATGCTATGTTGTCTAACATGTGTTAATTAGGGGTCATTTGATTGAGATTTGAAACCTAGAGAAATTAATTAAGCTATGTAATTAATTTTTCGTTTCTATTGCGTTAATGATTTAATCATGTGTTGACATTGATAGTATGTTTAAAGCATGATTTTTTACTTCTAATGGATTTATGAGTTTATGTTTTCAATATTGGATTATATTATTATAGCATGTAACAAATCGCACACTGAAGATTCAACGTGATGTTATTATAGCGCTAACGAATTGCGCTCTGAAGATTCAACAATGTCATCCTATAGTAGTTGTGGATTTAGAGCATATATTGTGTGGTTTCAACCTACTTGTGCATGAAGGTAGTCTTGTGTACCCTTTTATACATATATAAGTTGTTAACTTATTTATTTTGGAGTCTTGGGACATTGTGGTTACAAGTGATATGGATAGAGTTTGGCTCTAGTGCGGGAGGTATGAGTTCTCCCCATTTAAGATAGTGCGCACTAGGGTGGTCTTCCCAGCGGGTTAATACCCGAAACAATTGTTGAGGTCTTGGGCAAAATTCCGAGCGTGATGTCCAAGTCTTCCACTATTTGATTTTGCACTTTTAGATTTTTAGTTAATAATCTAGAGAATCTATGTCTTGATGTGTGGTATTAGATATTCTAATATACTAAATTACTATATTTAGTTGATTTCGCACTTTTAGATTTCAGGTTAATAACTTTGAGAATCTATATCTTGTTGCTTGGTATAGCATGCTTCCATGTTGGTTAAATTGCATAGATATTGTGATTCGCGTTTTGTTGTTCAAATGTAGCTTAGGAATGATCCTATAGATTCATTTAGAATATAGACGTCAGGTGGCATGACCCACTTTAGTTGTTTTCGCATTTTAGATTTCAAGTTCATAACTTTGAGAATCTATATCTTGATGCCTTGTATAACACGTTTTTATGTTATTGAAATTGCATGAGTGATGTGATTTATGCTAGTAACGATCTAGGGTAGCTTAGGATGCTCCCCAAGTCTCATCTAGATATAAACATTAGGTGGCATAAGCCCCTTTAACATGTTTCACCTTAATGTGATAAAATTGTAAAATGCTAGGTCGATGCATGCTCATTTCCTACGAGTAGCTTCATGTTACTCACTCACGTAGTGGGGATATTTTTCAGGTACAGGAATTAAAGTTGAGACTCTCATTATGCTTGGATGGCTTGTGGACTCGAAGGTTTCCATTCGTGTGAAGGTTGGCTTGAAATGCCACTTGTAGCTTTATATGTCAAAATGTGTATATTTGATTCTAATCATGTAAAGTGTACATAATTACGCTCTTTCCAATGTATTTGATATGTATGACAAGAGGCCAAGGGCCAAGCATGTGTACTTTTGTGCTCGTACTCTTTTGGTATCAAACTTTTGCTTCAAAATGTATTTGAACTAATTTTGGAGGTTTGACATATGAAAATCTTGTAATTGATATGTACGAGGCCATGGGCCATTTTTTTACATTCAAATATTTGTATCAAAGTTGTGGGCATGTTCACATACTCAAATCTCATTGAAAAATCAGTTTTTGGCATTCATTTTCAACCAATTCATCATAGGTTTCAAAGGATAGGTTGAATCTTAACACCTTTGGCACTTAACAGGTTTTCCAGTAGCATTTTGTTGTGTTTCGGTCGATTGAAACTCCGTAAATGAAATCATTAACGCACAGTAATTCATCATTCCAGTAGCCAATTCTACTGTTCAGGGCCTATTTCAGTCGACCGAAACTTTATTTCGGTTTACCGAAACAACCAGCACCTAAATTCATGTTTGCAGGAAAATTTTTGGTCATTTTAGTCGACCGAAACTCCATTTCGGTCGACCTAAATAGCTTTCATACTCCAGCTTCTTCAATTCAGTTTTAGCACTGTTGTTCCGACTTTGAATGGCCATATCTCCTTCATTTCTTATCTAAATGGGGTGATTCTTGAGCCTTAATTTATGGATTTTGAGTCAGCTTTCCAAAGGTACTATTGACATTCTCAGATTCCAATCATAGTGAGAGTTATTCATGTTTTGGTGAGGTAGTGTCAGTTTTCACTTAAATTAGAAAAGGGCATTTTGTGGGATTCTTGGCCAATGTTCTTAGAACCTCTTGGAATGTTGTGAAATTATTAGATTAGGTTGTATTCACCTTATTTGACTTGTTTAGAGTCAATTTTCTTCTTTTAATTGTGAATTGACCATTTTGCCCTTTATAGACGAATTTTGCCCGTTTTAACTCTAGTTTCCTCTTTTGCTCACTTTAAGTTCCGTGACATTAAGAAATGTCACATTGATGTCTTAGAGATGGTTTTTTTTTTCTCAAGGGACTATGGTTTCATCTTTTGCTTCCGCATTTCGGATCCGTTATGGGGTCAACCTTTGGGTCATCACTGACGCACCGGGTTGAAAAACTTAGGCCGTCACAGTTGTATTCTTGCTTAATTTGTAGTTTGGAACTTGTTATATGATTATATGATAGTATTCCATGAGTTGAAGTTATGATTTAACTTGTAAGTATTCACATTTTACTTATATGACATTTAATATTCCCTTATAGCTTGAATGCCTAGGGCATGGCTTGTGTGTATTCCATGACATGGTTGTGTGTGGTAATTGATTTTGGTGCATTATGTAAATGTGATATACTTGTTGCATAACTTGATGATTTTTGGAAAGCTTGTATGGACATTGGAAATTGTTATGGCTAGGGCATGGCTCTAGTACGGGGGATGAGAGTTCCCTGTATTTTATATAGTGTGCACTGGGTGGTACCCCGAGGGCTAGTAACCCAAAAACACCAATATAACGGTTTTATTCTGGGTTTAGTGTGTACTAGGTAGTACCTTGCGAGTTAGTTACCCGGAACCACTTACTTGGTCATTGAGACCTTATATCCTTTGTTTTTTTGCCATTGGTTGATTTACACATTCAATTCCTAGTTGTAATCGTGGATTACTTTTAACTTATTGATTATCTTTGGATGTATGATACTTCATTTCTTACTTAGTATACTTAGATTTATATACTTGTATGCCTTGTATATCAAAAATGCTTATTATACTTGTGAGTGTATACTTGTATATATGTTACATTTCCATTTCAATATTGCTTAGTGTACTTGGTGTGTACACTTGTATATTGATGATTTAGTAAGGTAGATAACCTAGTATACTTATGGCTTGTATACTTGTCTTACGTGCATTTTTATATTGATGGTATACTTGTGTACGTATATTTGTATATTGATTATCTTGTTGCGTTGTAATGGCCCGATCTTTTCCTCCTTTTCCATTTTTGGCGATTTCTTTTTTCGTCTTTTTCTTATTTTGTCTTTTCCCTATTTTGTCTTTTTTCCGTTTATCATTTTTCCTTGCATAACCTCACTTGTTGTGCTCGGATTTGATTCCGGTTTTGCATGCATTCATGATATTTGATTTCCATGATATTTGTATTTTTACTTTTGTAGAAAATACATCCTAGTTGATTACTTTTTCATAAAGGGCTTGGATGCATACTTTACTGTTATTATTCTTTATTTTTGGGGTTTTGTGTAATTACATAAAGTAATTTAATTTCGTCTTAGGGACCTTTTTGCGATTTAATTTGTAAGATATTTTGAAAAATGACCTTTTTACAATTTTTGAAAAATGTGACAAGTGTCACATTCTCATGGTGCCACTTGTTGGCAATGGGGTGGAGTGACTTGGATGTGTAACCTCTTGACATTTGGAGGGTGGAGATTCACCCACTTATTAGCCTAGGATTGGTGCACATGTTGGCTTTGATTGTTGACAAGTGTAGGCTAAAGATTAAGCCTAGGAAGGAGCATTGGATTAGTGACAAGTGTAGGCTCATAGTTTAGTCTTGCATTGTGTGTGTGAGAGAGGTAGTGTAAGAGCACATAGTGAGTGGAGGATTATTAGACCCTCCACTCACCATTTTTACCTTCATCCTTTTCATTTTCACTTGTTCTTCAAAACCCTAACAAAGACACCATTGGAGAAAAGCTTGGTTAATAGCTTTCTTCTTCATTTTGACTTCCTTCCATTCACCTTAGACCATAAACCTTGGGAGAGAAAAGTTTTCTCTCACTCTCCTCTTCAATAACCCTAAACTTGTTTTACATTTTGAGCTTGGTTGCTTAGATTATAAAGATTCAATTCTCTATTGAGGTAGGGGTGTTAGTATGTTTATATTTTAAGTGTTTTATAATCCTTGGGGTTTAATATATATATTGTATACATGCTTTTAATATGATAGTCTTGCATATTATAGGAAACCTTTATATCTTGATTTAGGGTTTATTGATTTAAGCATGTATGATATGTATAAACCATGTGTAGAAGGATTATATATTTTAGTAGTATGCTAAATTCTTGTATTTTCACATGTAGTGATGATGTGGAACTTTTGTGGAATTATTAATGTTATATGCAATTTCCATTGACTTGAATTGCTATATTGTTGTGATAATAATTCTATGTTCTTGTGGATTACTAATTGTAATTATCATAGAAGCTTATTGCTTTAAATGTTGATATTTAGTGTAGAAAGCTTATTGTTGAGGCATGATTAAAATTGATAAGTTGGTGGTATTGTATTGTGCATAATATTATGATGATGACTTGTCATTTAGCATGCCATTCTAGACTTGGAACCCTAAGACATGGTTTGTGTTGTTTCAAAGTACTTGTGCTTGTAAGGTGGTTGATGTGCCTTATTATCTATGTATAAGTTTTGAACTTGATATATTTTGGATTCTCTTAGGATATTGTTAAAGTGACATGGCTAAAGTTTGGCTTTAGTGTGGGAAGTATGAGTTCTCCCCAATTGAGATTTTGCGCATTAGGGTGGTCTTCCCAGCGGGTTAATGCCCGGAATAACTATTTTGATCTTGGTTTAGTACGAGACGTGATGTCCAAGTCTTCCACTAATTGATTTCGCATTAAATTCCAAGTTGACAACCAATGTTTAATTGTAACTTGTAATTCTTGTTATTGGCGAATTGATGTTGTTAAGTATATTGATATTGATATGTGTTGTTAAAGATTCATTTAAGTTAGTTTAAGATGATCCCTTAGAACACCTTGAACATAGACGTTAAGTGGAATGCTCCTTTGTATTCGTCTATATTTATCTTGCAATGATATTGAAACTTTAGGGTATACGCATATGCTTCTTCTTACGAGTAACTTGATTACTCACCCTAGTGGTTTGGGTTGTTTTTCAGGTAAAGAGACTATATTTTTGGATGCTCATCATCCTTAGGGGCTTATGAGCTATTTGAATCATTTTTGTGTATTGACATGCAAGTGTTTAACATGCCTTTCTTTTGATGTCACATTTTGTACACCATGGGTGTATGGTACTTTAGAAGCTTATGTAGTTTTCTTGACATGTAATGATATTTAAGTATCTACTTTTGACATTATAAGCATGTAAATAAAGAGGCCAAGGGTCAAGCATGTGTACTTTTGTACTTGTACTCTTTTAGTATCAAACTTTTGCTTCAAAGTGTATTTGAACTAATTTTGGAGGTTTAACATATTAAAATCTTGTAATTGATAGGTATGAGGCCATGGACTGTTGTTTTACATTCAAGTATTCATATCAAAGTTGTTGGCATATGCACACATTTGAATATCAATGAAAAATTAGTTTTACACATTCATTTTGAACCAAATTGTCATGGGATTCAAAGTATAGGTTGAACCTTAGCACCTTGGACTCATAACAGGTTTTCCAGTAGCATTTCGAGGTGTTTCAATCGACTGAAGCTCCATTTCGGTCGACCGATGGAAATTGGATTTGTCTATGCACAGTAACTCATCATTCAAGTAGCCAATTCTACTGTTCAAGGCCTATTTCGGTCTACCGAAACAACCAACACCTAAATTCATGATTTCAGCAAGTTTTTTTTGTTCATTTTGGTTATCCAAAGCTCTATTTCGGTCAACCGAAATAGCTTTCATACTCCAGCTTCTTCAGTTCAGTTTCAGTACTGCTGTTCCGACTTTGAATGGCCATATCTACTTCATTTCTTATCCAAATGGGGTGAATCTTGAGCCTAAATTCATGAATTTTGAGTTAGCTTTCCAATGGTTCCAATGCCATTTCGATATTCCAATCACAGTGGGAGTTATTCATATTTTAGTAAAGTAGTGTTAGTTTTCACTTTAACCGGGAAAGAGCGTTTTGTGGGACTCTTGGCCAATGTTCTTTAAACCCCTTGGAATGTTGGGAAATGATTACATTAGGTTGTATTCACCTTGTTTGACTTGTTTAGAGTCAATTTTTTTCTTTTAATTGTGTATTGACCATTTTGCCCTTTATTGACGAATTTTGCCCGTTTTAACTCTAGTTTCCTCTTTTGCTCACTTTAACTTCCGTGACCTCATGAAATATCATCTTGGTGTCTTAGAAATGGTTTTTATCTCAAAGGACTATGGTTTTATCTTTTTCTTCCGCGTTTCGGATCCGTTATCGGGTCAACTTTCGGGTCATCACTGACGCACCGGGTTGAAAAACTTGGGCCGTCACATGCGTTGTACCGCATGCTTCTATGTTACTTAAATTGCATGAATGACATGGTTTATGCTAGAAATGTTTTAAGGTAGCTTAGGATACTCCTTGAGTCTCACCTTGGACATAGACGCTAGGTGGCATGGACCTTAATTATTGATTTATATCAATTGAATAAACAGTAAAACGTTAGGTCTATGCATGCTTATCTCCTACGAGTAGTTTTATGTTACTCACCCACATAGTAGGGACATTTTTCAAGTACATGGACCATAATTTGGGATGCACACTACGGCTTGGAAGTTTTGTAGACTTGAAGTTTTTATTTCATGCAAATATTAGCATGAAAGGCTATTTTTAGTTTATAATGTCAAAACTTGTATATTTACTTCTAATTATGTAATGTGTACATAAGTACACCTTTTGAGTTGTATTTGATATGTATAAGATGAGGCCATGGCCAACGACATTTGATTTGTATTCTAAGCACTTTTACTTTCAAGGCTATTTTTCTAAAAAAATAGAAAAATGCAATGCTTTAACTCCATTACATTTGCATGGGTGGTGGGAAGTGGGTTTTAACACTTCCATAGGGACTCTTCAATCATGCATGGAGTTTAGCCAAGGGCTAAACGGTCATTTGAAATATTTTTATAATTTTAAGTTTCAAATTTTCATTTTTAAGTTCATTTTAGGCACTTTTGAGCTTTGATAGGTCGTATTTTGCATCGGTCATTTTTGGGAGCCGCGGACCATTTCCGCATGCTTAAAATCACTAAATGCGTTTGTGTGCATAATCGTTTTAGCTTAGAAATGCATTTGGGGTCAAATGAGCACTTGGTGCAAAGTTGCATTTTCCTCGTTTTTGGCCTAAACTTATCAGGGGCGTTTTGGGCATTTCACAACACGTTTTAAAATTTTCTTTTGACATGGTCGGGTAGAAAATGTGATTTCATGGGGGGTTTTTTCTTCGTATTTTTCCAAAAAATATCGTCTCGGACTCGAAAACCCCGCGTCAAATATGTTTTTCTGGTGCACGCATTTTTTTCAGAAAAAAGTCTTGTTTAAGGGGCATTTTGGGTATTTCACTTGAAGAATAAAAACTTCTCTTGACATGGTCATGTAGAAAACATGATTTTGGTGGGGGGGGGGGGGTAACTGCATAACTTTTTCCCAAAAAATGCTATCTAGGCCTTCAAAATTGCATTTCAAACTCAAAAATTTGTGCAGGCCAATAGAATGTCAGGGTGCTTGTCAGGATACTCGTGGGGGCCTTCAAAATTGCATTTCAAACTCCAAAATTTGTGCAGGCTGATAGCATGTCATGTTTCTTGTGAGGATGCTTGTGGGGGTGCTCGTTAGGGCGCGCGGCGTGCGCCGTGGGCGCCCATGGTGCCCCCGTCTTGACGTCTTAACGTCGATTTTTGTTTTCGCTCGTTCTTCTTCATTCGGACTCCAAATGAGATGAATTTTTTTTGAAGTCTATTAATTTTCCACTGTCTTTCCAATGGTGTGCTCAGTTACACCTGGATCTTTATGAAAAATTACCAATTTGCCCTTTTATGCTTTATTTTTGAGTCTAACTTGATTAATTTTTCATTGTCAATCTATTGGTGTACTCGGTTACACTTGGATATTTCTAAAAAATTACCAGTTTGCTCTTGTGGCTAAACTTATCCTATTTTCCTTTTTTATTGCTTCCGCTTGCTTTCTTTGGATTCCGTGACTTCGTGGGAAGTCACGGATGTGTCTTGGGAATGATATATATTTCTTGAGACGTTACTTCCATATAAAAAGGACCATTTTTCCCTTGGGGACTTCTTTTGGTCTTTTTCTGTTTTTTTATTCCGTGTTGGTTCTCGTGGAGTTCCGTGACCTCATGGAGGGTTACTTTGGCATCCCAGGGATGTTGTATATCCCTAGATACCCTTGTTTATGTTTTCGCTTCCACATTCCAGATCCGTTATCGGGTCAAACTTCGGTTCATCACAGGATGCACTGGCTTAAAAAACGAAGGCCGTCATAGAAAATATCTTTCAAAAATATTTTCTTAAAAACCCCCGAAATAAAATATTTTCAAAAGATATTTATGAAAAACACCCCAAGAAAGAAGAATGTTTCCGAAGAAACTTTGCATCCATGCTCCTATGGACACAGTGAACAACCAGCGTACTTTTCTAAAAAAGTAAAGATACGTATTTCGTGGAAACCAAATAGAATGAAAGTACGTAAAGTCAGAAATCAAATCGGAGCATAAAAAGTGAGGTTACGCGGAAGAAGTGCTAAATGGGGAAAAGACGAAAAAGGAAAATGTTCAAAAAAGAAAAGAGGAGACGGCACAGTCTTCACCAGGACGATACCAATCTCCAAAAAGAATAAGTGTCGGGAACTATTCTCAAGCACTCACGATGATCCTGTAACGACCCGGTCATTTGCCTTTCTTTCCTTTTTCCTGAAATTTTACGAATGAATTTTTTCGTTTAATTTTCTTTTCTGAGCTCTGTTTCGTGTCGCTTAGTGTTATCTCGAGTGCTCGGAATTGGTTCATGAGACTCTTTTTCGTGGATTGACAACTTCCTTTGAGGACCGAGTCATTTTCACATTTTTCATTTTTCGACACTATGCGCTATTTCGTCCTTTTCCCTATTCTGTCTTATCTCCATTTGTCAGTTTTTGGCACAACCTCACTTCTCATGCTTGGAGTTGCTTTTTGACTTCACGTGCCTTCATCTTGAGTGGTTTCATCGAAATACGTATCTTTACTTTTGCAAGAAAGTACTCTACTTGCTCCCGGTGCCCATAGGGACATGAATGCACAATTCTTTAGAATCTTTTTCATTTCTTGGGGTGTTTTTTGTAAATATCTTTTGAAGATATTTTATTTCAGGGGTATCTAAGAAAATATCTTTTGGAAGATATTTTCATTCTGGGGCAGTTTCGCAGTTAACCCTTTTTGTAGGGGTCATTGTGTAATTAACGAAAGTTATTACAAAATGTCTCATCTGGAGCCTGGATCCTCATACGGGATTCATTTTCACATTTCCTTGAGTCGTGGACTCTTCGAATTCCGTTTTGGTCCTTTTTCTCCAGTTTCAGAGTTTCTGGACCCGGTTGTCCCCGAACTTGTTCGGGGCATAACTTTCTGCTCGGGAGTCAGTTTTTGACGCTATTTCTTTCGTTGTTCATATTTTCTTATTTTAAATCTTTTTTGTTCACGGAGTTTTGCCGTTTGAGTGCGTTTGCTCAAAATTCACTTTTCTGGACCCGGCGGGGCCCTTCGGGGCACTTTTTGAGATTTTTATAAATAGGTTGCCCTAATTTTTAAAATCAGATTTTCAGACCTTCTTCCTCCTCTTGGCTGGAAGCCATGGGAGCCCAAGGGGCTGCCTTCACTCTTTCTTCTCCTCCACTTGATTTCCTAGGTAGAAATCCTTCGGCCTTAGCATTTGTTATTCGCCTCGTCGTGCTTTACCATTACCCCTTATTAGAAACCATTTTTGGCCAAGTTTTGAGTTTGGGTTTGAGGCCAAGTTTGGATTTTCATGGGGCTTCTTGGGGATTCATATAGATCGTGTTGTTCCTGACAAAATCCTTCGATTTCGGCGGATTCGGAACACTTTTTTTTCGGTGGGCCTTTGAGGTTTTCATCTCAAATTGAGGTAGGAGGTGTTATAGGTTTAATCCTTGTTATATAACATGCTATTGATGCTTATATAACTTGATTGCATGCTTAAATATGAAATCTAGAGATTTTGTAATTTAAATTTTCTTGTATTTTGCTACTAAAATGTGTCTGGCTTGGGATTTCTTACTGTCTAAGGACAGAATTTGGGTTGCATGGTTTAGGAATTGCTATTTGAAGAAGGCTTCATACTGGAATGTGGTTGTTAAAGGATCTTCTTCAGCTGTTTGGAGAAGTATTGTTGCTGTCCGAGATTTTATAAAGAGTAATTACAGATTTCAGATTGGTAATGGGCAAAAGACAAAGGTATTCCTGGATCCATGGTGTGAAGGGAAGTTTTTGAGTGAGATATTCAATCGTAGAACGCTAGGATGTCTGAGTAGAGATAAGAATATTTGTATGAGTGCTATTATCACTGACGGCCAGTGGGATGAAGGAATATTAGGCAACACAACGCAAGATTTGATGCAAGCATTCAAGAATCTGCTGATGATTGCTGGTGAGGATCAATTGCAATGGCATACTCCTCCTTTTGGGTTTCAAAAAGCTTGGGAAGCTGCTAGAGTGAAAAACCAAGAGGTGACTTGGGCTACTTTGTGCTGGAATGGTGGACGGCCGAGATGGTCAGTTCATGCTGTATTGATTATGCATCGGGCAGTTATTTCACATGATTTTTTGCAAAAGAGAGGGTTTGCATTAGCATCTAGATGTTATCTTTGCTATAATGAAGTTGAAAATGTGGATCATTTGGTCTGTGGGTGTGAATATGTTTGGAAGGTTTGGAGTTTTCTTTCACATGTTTGCTCATGGAACCTTCATAGAGTTTTTGCTTTGGCAGATTTGTTACTACAATTTGATCAGTCTCAGAGAAAGGATGTCAAGAAAATAATACCAAGTTTGTTTTACAGCTACACTATATTTTATATGGTGGGAGAGGAATAATAGATTACATGATAAGAGTATCAAGGAGGCTAAGGATTTAGCTAAGTGTATTCTTTGGGAAGTGTTGGATGTGTTGGGGGTTAATCTTCAAGACATTTGTAATTCGCTTTGATTGCTTTTTGTTTTATGTATTGATCCTAGGCTAGGATGTTTTTATTAGTGAGGGTATGCCCTTGCTTGATTCATTGTACTTTATTGATTATTTGAATATACTCCTTCATTTAGGAAAGAAAAAAAAAATTCTTGTATTGGATTTCATTTTCCCAGTTGCTTATGAATTGTTTTAAACATGTAGCATGGTAATATAGTACTCTATGATATGGTCATTGACATATATTAAATTGAGGAAATTTGAACAAGTATTAAAGATTTTATTTAATATTTAGCTTAGGTGAAAGATTAATTCACCTGGCTTTAACTAACTTAAAATCAATATGTGTCAGCATATTAAATTAGGCCTTAGTATGCTCTCCAACATAGTTGAATTTGAAAGTGATTGGAGGTGTTTTGAAAGTTAGTAATTATTAATTAATTTGCCCCGAGTGCATTATTCACTCTACTTGAATTCTGACTTGATATTCTTGATTTACATGCCATATAACTTCACATATATTTGATTTAGAATATTCGGTTAGGTTTTGAAACCTTTTATTTAATTAAATTCCATGTTTAAGATTTAATCCTCATGGTGATATACAACTTGGAATTGAATTGTGGCATGCTAGAAAATTAAGCTTAGGTATAGTTGTTCACATATATTAAATTGGGATTAATTGCATGAGAATTGCAACTTTTAATTTATATTTAACTTTAGTGAAAGTTTAATTCAAAAGGTCGTAAATTGAATAAAAAAAACTTGTAATGTGATATTACATTAGTCATTGGCATGTTCTCTAAGATATGTTAAATTGAGAGCATTTGGTTAAGTCTGAAAATCTTGAGATTTTAATTAAAAGAATTAATTAAAATCTATTTCGTGATCCCATTAGCTTAATTAAGGTTTTAACTTGATATTTGTATTAGCGATAACTTGTTTACTAGTATATATTAAATTGGGACTATCTGAAGTTATTTTAGAACCTTAGAATTTAAATTAGCATGATTTAATTAAAGTTCTACTTTGTTGTTATAACAACCTAATTGAGTTTTAGAATGAATATAGGTGATGACCTTGCCATTCCCTTTAACATGTATTAAATTGAGGTTAATTGAAATTGAATCGAAAATCTAGAGAATTTAATTGTGTTTATCTATTTAAATTCTATCAATTTGCGGCATGATCTAGTTGTGTTTTAGAAGTGGTTTCTATATTCAAATCATGGACTTAGACTTGTTGTATATTCATTTGGTTATGTTTTGAACATTGGATAATATAGTTGCTATGTTTGTATTCATGAGAATATGTTTTCCTTATTGAATATATTGTTGCCTTGTGTAATGATTTGCACATTTCGTATTTAACATCTTTCATGCATAGCGTGTAACGAATCGCACACTGAATATTCGACATTCATCATATCATATTAGTTGTGGATTTAGAGCATGTATTGTATAGGTTTCCAAATTTGGTTGTGCTTGGTAGATAGTTTATTATCTTACATATTCCTGTTGATATATGCGTTGTTGCACAACTTGTTGATTTAGGAAACTTGGGGATGTCGTTTTTTGACTATAGCTAGGACGTGGTTCTAGTACGGGGGATAGTCCCCCTATATAGTCTAGTGTGCACATAGGGAGGTTACCCATGGGCAAATAACCCTAAAGTAAATATGTTGTCAGTTTGATCTGGCGTGACGTCCGAGTATCCACTTTGTTTGATTTCGCATTTCATTTTCAAGTTGATAACTAGATGATGTTGTAACTTGTTGTTTCTTCTTGTCGTTCCATTTAAAGTTACATGATGTTAACTTTGCGAAATTGTGCTTTATGCGTTGTATTGGAAGTTCCAATGTTGGTTAAATTGCATCGATATTGAAAATTGTGTTTTGACGTTCTAATAAAGCTTAGGATTGATCCTATTGATTCATTTATAACATAAACACTAGGTAGCATGAACCGCTACTGTTATTTTGTGCTTTAGATTCTAAGTTGATGGCTTTGAGAACCTAAACCTTATTGCATTGTATAACATGCTTTTTTGTTATTAAATTGCGTGGATAATGTGATTCTTGTTAACTTGTATTCAAATATGCTTTTATCATGTTGTATGGATTACTCTAGACCTAGTTCACTTGTATTGAAAATGTAATTCATGTTAATCTATACTCAAGCATTGTTCTTGTCGTGTTCTTTGGATTATCCCAACCACGATTCGTTTCATACACGTATGTATATCATGATTCTTGTTGCTTAGACTCTAAGGTAGCTTAGGATGCTCCCCGAGCCTCACTTGGACATAGACGTTAGGTGGCATGAGCCCCTTTAACATGTTTCACCTTAAGGTGATAAATTTGTAAAATGCTAAGTCGACGCATGCTCATCTCCTACGAGTAGCTTTATGTTACTCACCCCTATGATAATGGGGCATATTTCAGGTACGAAGACTTGGTTCGTGACGCCTAGCATTCCTTGGATGTCATGTAGCTTTCAAGTTTTCATTTCATCCGAATGTTAGCATGAAAAGTTATTTTGTACACTTATATGTCAAAATATGTATATTTGATTCCATGTATGTAATGTGTACTTAAGTACACTTCTTTCAATGTATTTGATATGTATGAGATGAGGCCAGAGGCCAATGACCATTATATTGTATTCTATGTACTTTTTTAACTTCATGAAATATTGTGAAAATCGTGAAAAATCGCAAGTATTGCGTCACCATGGTTGCATCGGGTGTGGGAATTCCATTTTCATTCTTTCATAGGGTCTTATTGATCTTGTATGAAGTGTGGTTAAGGGCCAAATGGTCATTTGACTCCATTTTACATTTTTGGATTCCATGTTTTCCATTCCAAGTCCATTTTTGCCTTTTTACCCGTTGGGGGGTCGGAATTTGCATCGGCTATATTTTTAAGTCGTGGACTATTGTAGCACATCCAAATAGGTAAGTTACATTTGTGTGCATGGTCGTTTCCAGGCAAAACCTTATCGTTTGTGTTTTGAGCCTCTTGTGAATTCATTTCACATTTTTTTTTTTGCGTATTCTGATCTAGGGGCATTATAGACTTTTCACGGTTGTGTTTATTTTCTTCTTTCCATATGGTTGAATAGAAAACATGATTTTAGGGGGGGTTTCTTTTTCGTGTTTTTCCAGAAAATGTCGTCTTGGTACCGGAAATCGATCTCAAAGTTTAGGTTTCTGTTTTTTTTTAGCAATTTTTTGGACCTCCTTGACCAGATTTCATGGAGGAGTATTTCAGGCATTCTACATTGCGTTTTTTTTTAATTCTCACATGAGTCACGTAGAAAACTCAATTTTGAGGGGGGTTTTTTCTTTATGTTTTTCTAGCAAAATTCATCTACTAGCCCGTTTTTACTCTCTGTTCTGGCTGTTTCTAGAAAAAAAATGCATGTAGCAGCTTTTTGGGTCCATCTTGACCTAGGCTGTTTAAGGGGCATTTTAGGGACTTTACATCATATTTTTTTTGGTGTCCTCTGCACAGTTGGGTAGAAAACGTGATTTTAAGGGGGGTTTCTTATTCGTGTTTTTCCAGAAAAACTCGTTTAAGGGTCCGTTTTTAGCCTCGGTTCTGGAAAAAAATTTAATTAGTGCTTGCTGTTAAAACACTATTCCTACCCGGATTTCTTACCCGGAAAATAAGTTTATTTTTTTGAAACTTTGAGGCTTCATATCTTCTTCGTCCCGACTCCAAATCAAGTGATTTTTGAGTCTAGGTTTATTAGTTTTTGCTTTTCTATCCAACAGTATTCACAGTTGCATCTAATTCCATCTGAAAAGATTATTTTACCCTTTGTAAAGTACTCTTGCCGCACTGATTTTAAACTCAAAGGTTGGTTTTTTTGAAACTTTGACGTTTCATATCTTCCTCATCCGGACTCCGGATCAAGTGATTCTTGGGTCTAGATTCATTAATTTTTCCTAGTCTACCTATCGGTATGCTCAGTTGCATCCAATTTTGTCTAAAAAGACCATTTTACCTCTTGTCAATTACCCTTGCCGCATTGTTTTGAAACCCAAAAGTTGGTTTTTATGAAACTTTGGAGTTTCATATATTCTTCATCCGGACTCTGAATCAAGTGATTCCTGAGTCTAGATTTGTTAATTTTTCGCTGTCTTTCCAGTGGTGTGCTCAGTAGCACCCGATTTTATATTTTTAGAAATGACCATTTTGCCCTTGGGGGCCTCTTCGGTCTTTTTCTGACCATTCGTTCCCGCATTAGTTCTTATCGAGTTCCACGACCTCATGGAAGGTTACTTTGACTTCTTAGAGTCTTGTTTTCTATTTTCGCTTCCGCATTCGGATTCGTTATCAGGTCAACCTTCGGTTCATCACAGAACACGCCGGCCTAAAAACCATGGTCGTCACAGGTGGTATCAGAGCATCCAGGTTCGAATACCTTAGACGACGGGTTTTAGGTGCATATCATGCTTACGTTGTTTTGCTTTGATGTGTCATTTATATCTTGATAACATTCTTTGTTTGATAATATGTCTTGTATGATAACATGTTCACATGCTTAGGTGTTTTGAGACATCTATTATTTGTTAAGCATACTTTATATATATATATGCCCTTGATAACATATTTTGATTTGATAACATGTCTGTTTGCTTATGTGGCACCTTGAGTAGATAGTCCATTGCTATGTTGCATGTTAGCTATTTACTTTTATGTCTGGTTTTAACAGTGTCTCTTAGGATCTGTCGTATCCCTTGGATGCCTTCTTGTTTCACGAGTTTCTTCCTTGGATAGGAGGAATTCATTCCGTAGAGACCCATATAGGGAATCTTCTTGTCTGTTCTGTCGGTTGATGCGAGTGAGGCTCATGTGAGCGTAGAATCGCAGTCATTTTCTGGTGGAATGAGACGTGGGCCAGGGAGGTACCGTTTCATTCCCTTTCATCGTGGCTTCTAGATATAAGGCCTTAAGCGTAATGGTGCCATTGTCATTGTTGTCAAAGTTTTGGGATTAGCTACCCCAACTCTCGCAGATGCCTTGTTCCCGCGGTGTTTTTGGTAATGATCATTTTCGACATTGATGTCATCCGTATCAATAGGTTTCTCAGAGTTGACCTGGTTGGGGCATGTTATGAACTAGTGCCTTATACTGTCATGCTACCTTGCTGACGAGTAAGTGTGGGCGGGTTCTGGTCGCTGTTCGTACTGTCTTATCACTCATTTCTTTCATCGTGTTTTGACGTTTCATTTTCTTGGGATTCTCTCGGTAGTTGATGTTGAGTTAACATGCCTGTTCGTATAAGGTGTTGTCTCAGTTCATGGTTTCGCGTTCCTTCAGTTGATCTTTAGACTTCAGGATTTGTCCTTTAGTGCGCTGTGAGTTGTCCTTTGATTTGACCTTGTGTACGATCATTATTCTGTTCTCTCTGGTATGTTCCTAATTTCGGGGACGAAATTCCTTTAAGGAGGGTAGGTTGTCACGACCCGGTCATTTGCCTTCCTTTCTTTTTTCCTGAAATTTTACGAATGAATTTTTTTCATTTTATTTTCTTTTCTGAGCTCTGTTTCGTATCGCTTAGTGTCATCTCGAGTGCTCGGAATTGGTTCCTGAGACTCTTTTCCGTAGATTGACAACTTCTTTTGAGGACCGAGTCATTTTCACATTTTTCGTCCTTTTCCTATCTCCGTTTGTCAGTTTTTGGCACAACCTCACTTCTCATGCTCGGAGTTGGTTTTTGACTTCACGTGCTTTCATCTTGAGTGGTTTCATCGAAATACGTATCTTTACTTTTGTAAGAAAGAACTCTAGTTGCTCCCGTTGCCCACAGGGGCATGGATGCACAATTCTTTAGAATCTTTTTCGTTTCTTGGGGTGTTTTTCGTAAACATCTTTTGAAGATATTTTATTTCAGGGGTATCTAAGAAAATATCTTTTGGAAGATATTTTCATTCTGGGGCAGTTTCGCAATTAACCCTTTTTGTAGGGGTCATTGTGCAATTAATGAAAGTTATTACAAAATGTCTCGTCTGGAGCCTAGATCCTCGTACAGGATTCATTTTCACATTTCATCGAGTTCCGGACTCTTAGAATTCCGTTCTGGTCATTTTTCTCCAGTTTCAGAGTTTCTGGACCCGATTGCCGCCGAACTTGTTCGGGGCATAACTTTCTGCTCGGGACTCAGTTTTTGATGTTGTTTCTTCCGTTATTCATATTTTCTTATTTTAAATCTTTTTTATTCACAGAGTTTTGCCATTTGAGCACGTTTGCTCAAAATCCACTTCTCTGGACTTGGCGGGGCCCTTTCGGGGCATTTTTTGAGATTTCTATAAATAGGTTGCCCTAATTTTTAAAATTAGATTTTCAGACCTTCTTCCTCCTCTTGGCTGGAAGCCATGGGAGCCCAAGGGGCCGCCTTCACACTTTTTTCTCCTCCACTTGATTTCCTTGGTAGAAATCCTTCGGCCTTTGCATTTGTTGTTCGCCTCGTCGTGCTCTACCATTGCTCCTTATTAGAAACCATTTTTGGCAAATTTTTGAGTTTGGGTTTGAGGCCAAGTTTGGATTTTCATGGGGCTTCTTGGGGATTCATATAGATCGTATTGTCCCCGACAAAACCTTTCGGTTTCGGCGGATTCGGAACACTTTTTTTTCGGTGGGCCTTTGAGGTTTTCATCTCAAATTGAGGTAGGAGGTGTTATAGGTTTAATTCTTGTTATATAACATGCTATTGATACTTATACAACTTGATTGTTTGCCTAAATATGAAATCTAGAGATTTTATTATTTAAATTTTCTTGTATTGGATTTAATTTTCCTGGTTGCTTATGACTTGTTTTAAACATGTAGCATGGTAATATAATACTCTATGACATGGTCATTGACATACATTAAATTGAGGAATTTGAACAAGTATTAAAGATTTTATTTAATATTTAGCTTAGGTGAAAGATTAATTCACATGGCTTTAACTAGCTTAAAATCAATATGTGTTAGCATATTAAATTAGGCCTTAGCATGCTCTCCAACATAGTTGAATTTGAAAGTGATTGGAGGTGTTTTGAAAGTTAATAATTATTAATTAATTTGCCCCGAGTGCACTATTCACTCTATTTGAATTCCGACTTGATATTCTTGATTTACATGCCATATAACTTCACATATATTTGATTTAGAATATTCGGTTAGGTTTTAAAACCTTTTATTTAATTAAATTCCATGTTTAAGATTTAATCCTCATGGGGATATACAACTTGGAATTGAATTGTGGCATGCTAGAAAATTAAGTTTAGGTATAGTTGTTCACATATATTAAATTGGGATTAATTGCATGAGAATTGCAACTTTTAATTTATATTTAACTTTAGTGAAAGTTTAATTCACATGGCCTTAATTTGAATGAAATAAACTTATAATGTGATATTACATTAGTCCTTGGCATGTTCTCTAAGATATGTTAAATTGAGAGAATTTGGTTAAGTTTGAAAATCTAGAGATTTTAATTAAAATCTATTCCGTGATCCCATTAGCTTAATTAAGGTTTTA
Organism: Cornus florida; assembly: GCF_030987335.1. Taxonomy (NCBI): domain Eukaryota; kingdom Viridiplantae; phylum Streptophyta; class Magnoliopsida; order Cornales; family Cornaceae; genus Cornus; species Cornus florida. The sequence continues at coordinate 74,756,837 of NW_026775577.1, forward strand.
ACTTGATATTTGTATTGGCGATAACTTGTTTACTAGTATATATTAAATTGGGACTATCTGAAGTTGTTTTAGAACCTTGGGATTTAAATTAGCATGATTTAATTAAAGTTCTACTTTGTTGTTCTAACAACCTAATTGAGTTTTAGAATGGATATAGGTGATGACCTTGCCATGCCCTTTAACATGTATTAAATTGAGGTTAATTGAAATTGAATCGGAAATCTAGAGAATTTAATTGTGTTTATCTATTTAAATTCCATCAATTTTCTCCATGATCTAGTTGTGTTTTAGAAGTGGTTTCTATGTTCAAATCATGCACTTAGACTTGTATATTCATTTGGTTATGTTTCGAACATTGGATAACATAGTTGCTATGTTTGTATTCATGAGAATATGTTTTCCTTATTGAATATATTGTTACCTTATGTAATGATTATTTAACATCTTTCATGCATAGCGTGTAATGAATCGCACACTGAAGATTCGACATTCATCATATCAAATTAGTTGTGGATTTAGAGCATGTATTGTATAGGTTTCCAAATTTGGTTGTGCTTGGTAGATAGTTGATTATCTTACATATTCCTGTTGATATATGCGTTGTTGCACAACTTGTTGATTTTGGAAACTTGGGGATGTCGTTGTTTGACTATGGCTAGGACATGGTTCTAGTACGGGGGATAGTCCCTCTATATAGTCTAGTGCGCACATAGGGAGGTTACCCATGGGCTAGTAACCCTAAAGTAACTATGTTGTCGGTCTGATCCGGCGTGACGTCCGAGTATCCACTTTGTTTGATTTCGCATTTCATTTTCAAGTTGATAACTAGATGATGTTGTAACTTGTTGTTTCTTATTTGTCGTTCCATTTTAAGTTACATGATGTTAACTTAGCGAAATTGTGCTTTATGCGTTGTATTGGAAGTTCCAATGTTGGTTAAATTGCATCGATATTGAAAATTGTGTTTTGACGTTCTAATAAAGCTTAGGATTGATCCTATTGATTCATTTATAACATAGACGCTAGGTAGCATGACCCACTACTGTTATTTTGTGCTTTAGATTCTAAGTTGATGGCTTTGAGAACTTAAACCTTGTTACATTGTATAACATGCTCTTTTGTTGTTGAATTGCGTGGATAATGTGATTCTTGTTAACTTGTATTCAAATATGCTTTTGTCATGTTGTATGGATTACTCTAGACCTAGTTCACTTGTATTGAAAATGCAATTCATGTTAATCTATACTCAAGCATTGTTCTTGTCGTGTTCTTTGCATTATCCCAACCACGATTCGTTTCATACACGTATGTATATCATGATTCTTGTTGCCTAGACTCTAAGGTCGCTTAGGATGCTTTCTGAGTCTCACTTGGACATAGACGTTAGGTGGCATGAGCCCCTTTAACATGTTTCACCTTAAGGTGATAAATTTGTAAAATGCTAGGTCGACGCATGCTCATATCCTACGAGTAGCTTTATGTTACTCACCCCTATGATACTGGGGCATATTTCAGGTACGAAGACTTGGTTCATGACGCGTAGCATTCCTTGGATGTCGTGTAGCTTTCAAGTTTTCATTTCATGCGAATGTTAGCATGAAAAGTCATTTTGTAGACTTATATGTCAAAATATGTATATTTGATTCCATGTATGTAATGTGTACTTAAGTACACTTCTTTCAATGTATTTGATATGTATAAGATGAGGCCAGAGGCCAATGACCATTATATTGTATTCTATGTACTTTTTTAACTTCATGAAATATTGTGAAAATCTTGAAAAATCGCAAGTCATTGCTTCACCATGGTTGCATCGGGTGTGGGAATTCCATTTTCATTCTTTCATAGGGTCTTATTAATCTTGTATGAAATGTGGCCAAGGGCCAAATGGTCATTTGACTCCATTTTACATTTTTGGATTCCATGTTTTCCATTCCAAGTCCATTTTTGCCTTTTTACCCATTGGGGGGTCGGATTTTGCATCGGCTATATTTTTAAGTTGTGGACCATTGTAGCACGTCCAAATAGGTAAGTTACGTTTGCGTGCATGGTCTTTTCGGGGCAAAACCTTATCATTTGTGTTTTGAGCCTCTTGTGAATTCATTTCGCATTTTTTTTTGCATATTCTGATCTAGGGGCATTATAGACTTTTCACGGTTATTTTATTTTCTTCTTTCTACGTGGTTGAATAGAAAACATGATTTTATGGGGGGTTTCTTTTTCGTGTTTTTCCAGAAAATGTCGTCTTGGTGCCGGAAATCGATCGCAAAGTTTAGCTTTCTGTTTTTTTTTAGCAGCTTTTTGCACCTCCATGACCAGATTTCATGGAGGGGTATTTCAGGCATTCTACATTGCATTTTTTTTTAATTCTCACATGAGTCACGTAGAAAACTCAATTTTGAGGGGGGTTTTTTCTTTATGTTTTTCTAGCAAAATTCATCTATTAGCCCGTTTTTACTCTCTGTTCTGGCTGTTTCTGGAAAAAAATGCCTGTAGCAGCTTTTTGGGTCCATCTTGACCTAGGTTGTTTAGGGGCATTTTAGGGACTTTACATCGTATTTTTTTTGGTTTCTTCTACATAGTTGGGTAGAAAACGTGATTTTAAGGGGGGTTTCTTCTTCGTATTTTTCCAGAAAAACTCGTTTAAGGGTCCGTTTTTAGCCTCGGTTCTGGAAAAAAATTTAATTCGTGCTTGCTGTTAAAACACTATTCCTGCCTAGATTTCTTACCCGGAAAATAAGTCTATTTTTTAGAAACTTTGAGGCTTCATATCTTTTTCGTCCTGACTCCAAATCAAGTGATTTTGAAGTCTAAGTTTATTAGTTTTTGCTTGTCTATCCAACAGTATTCACAATTGCATCTAATTCTATCTGAAAAGACTATTTTACCCTTTGTAAAGTACCCTTGCCGCACTGATTTTAAACTCAAAGGTTGGTTTTTTTGAAACTTTGACGTTTCATGTCTTCCTCATCCGGACTTCGAATCAAGTGATTTTTGAGTTTAGATTCATTAATTTTTCCTAGTCTACCTATCGGTATGCTCAGTTGCATCCAATTTTGTCTAAAAAGACCATTTTACCTCTTGTCAATTACCCTTGCCGCATTGTTTTGAAACCCGAAAGTTGGTTTTTATGAAACTTTGGAGTTTCATATATTCTTCATCCGGACTCTGAATCAAGTGATTCCTGAGTCTAGATTTGTTAATTTTTCGCTGTCTTTCCAGTGGTGTGCTCAGTAGCACCCGATTTTATATTTTTAGAAATGACCATTTTGCCCTTGGGGGCCTATTCGGTCTTTTTCTGATCATTCGTTCCCGCATTAGTTCTTATCGAGTTCCACGACCTCATGGAAGGTTACTTTGACCTCTTAGAGTCTTGTTTTCTATTTTTGCTTCCGCATTCGGATTCGTTATCGGGTCAACCTTCGGTTCATCACCGGACACGCTGGCCTAAAAACCAGGGTCGTCACAGGTGGTATCAGAGCATCCGGGTTTGAATACCTTAGTCGACGGGTTTTGGGTGCATATCATGCTCACGTTGTTTTCCTTTGATGTGTCATTTATATCTTGATAACATGCTTTGTTTGATAATATGTCTTGTATGATAACATGTTCACATGCTTAGGTGTTTTGAGACATCTATTATTTGTTAAGCATACTTTATATGTATATATGCCCTTGATAACATGTTTTGATTTGATAACATGTCTGTTTGCTTATGTGGCACCTTGAGTAGATAGTCCATTGCTATGTTGCATGCTAGCTATTTACTTTTATGTCAGGTTTTGACAGTGTCTCTTAGGATCTGTCGTATCCCATGGATGCCTTCTTGTTTCACGAGTTTCTTCCTTGGATAGGAGGAATTCATTCCGTAGGGACCCATGTAGGGAATCTTCTTGTCTATTCTGTCGGTTGATGCGAGTGAGGCTCATGTGAGCGTAGAATCGCAGTCATTTTCTGGTGGAATGAGACGTGGGCCAGGGAGGTACCGTTTCATTCCCTTTCATCGTGGCTTCTAGATATAAGGCCTTAAGCGTAATGGTGCCATTGTCATTGTTGTCAGAGTTTTGGGATTAGCTACCCCAACTCTCGCAGATGCCTGGTTCCAGCGGTGCTTTTGGTAATGATCATTTTCGACATTGATGTCATCCATATCAATAGGTTTCTCAGAGTTGACCTGGTTGGGGCATGTTATGAACTAGTGCCTTATACTGTCATGCTACCTTGCAGACGAGTAAGTGTGGGCGGGTTCTGGTCGCTGTTCGTACTGTTTTATCACTCCTTTCTTTCATCGCGTTTTGACGTTTCATTTTCTTGGGATTCTCTCGGTAGTTGATGTTAAGTTAACATGCCTGTTCGTATAAGGTGTTGTCTCAGTTCAAGGTTTCGTGTTCTTTCAGTTGATCTTTAGACTTCAGGATTTGTCCTTTAGTGCGTTGTGAGTTGTCCTTTAATTCGACCTTTCGTACGATCATTATTCTGTTCTCTCTGGTATGTTCCTAATTTCGAGGACGAAATTCCTTTAAGGAGGGTAGGTTGTAACGACCCAGTCATTTGCCTTCCTTTCCTTTTTCCTGATATTTTACGAATGAATTTTTTTCGTTTTATTTTCTTTTATGAGCTCTGTTTAATGTCGCTTAGTGTCATCTCGAGTGTTCGGAATTGGTTTCTGAGATTCTTTTCCGTGAATTGACAACTTCTTTTGAGGACCGAGTCATTTTCACATTTTTCGTTTTTCGATACTATGCGCTAGTTCGTCCTTTTCCCTATTCTGTCTTATCTCCGTCTGTCAGTTTTTGGCACAACCTCACTTCTCATGCTCGGAGTTGGTTTTTGACTTCACGTGCTTTCATCTTGAGTGGTTTCATCGAAATACGTATCTTTACTTTTGCAAGAAAGTACTCTACTTACTCCCGGTGCCCATAGGGGCATGGATGCACAATTCTTTAGAATCTTTTTCATTTCTTGGGGTATTTTTCGTAAACATATTTTGAAGATATTTTATTTCAGGGGTATCTAAGAAAATATCTTTTGGAAGATATTTTCATTCTGGGGCAGTTTCGCAGTTAACCCTTTTTGTAGGGGTCATTGTGCAATTAATGAAAGTTATTACAAAATGTCTCGTCTGGAGCCTGGATCCTCGTACATGATTCATTTTCATATTTCGCCGAGTTCCAGACTCTTAGAATTCCGTTCTGGTCATTTTTCTCCAGTTTCAGAGTTTTTGGACCCGGTTGCCACCGAACTTGTTTGGGGCATAACTTTCTGCTCGGGACTCAGTTTTTGATGCCGTTTCTTCCGTTATTTATATTTTCTTATTTTAAATCTTTTTTATTCATGGAGTTTTGCCGTTTGAGCGCGTTTACTCAAAATCCACTTTTCCGGACCCGGCGGGGCCCTTTCGGGGCATTTTTTGAGATTTCTATAAATAGGTTGCCCTAATTTTTAAAATTAGATTTTCAGACCTTCTTCCTCCTCTTGGCGGGCAGCCATGGGAGCCCAAGGGGCCGCCTTAACTCTTTCTTCTCCTCCACTTGATTTCCTTGGTAGAAATCCTTCGGCCTTTGCATTTGTTGTTCGCCTCATCGTGCTCTACCATTACCCCTTATTAGAAACCATTTTTGGCCAATTTTTGAGTTTGGGTTTGAGGCCAAGTTTGGATTTTCAGGGGGCTTCTTGGGGATTCATATAGATCGTGTTGTCCTCAACAAAATCCTTCGGTTTCGGCGGATTCGGAACACTTTTTTTTCGGTGGACCTTTGACGTTTTCATCTCAAATTGAGATAGGAGGTGTTATAGGTTTAATTCTTGTTATATAACATGCTATTGATACTTATACAACTTGATTGCATGCGTAAATATGAAATCTAGAGATTTTTTTATTTAAATTTTCTTGTATTGGATTTGATTTTCCTGGTTGCTTATGACTTGTTTTAAACATGTAGCATGGTAATATAATACTCTATGATATGGTCATTGACATATATTAAATTGAGGAATTTGAACAAGTATTAAAGATTTTATTTAATATTTAGCTTAGGTGAAAGATTAATTCACATGGCTTTAACTAGCTTAAAATCAATATGTGTTAGCATATTAAATTAGGCCTTAGCATGCTCTCCAACATAGTTGAATTTGAAAGTGATTGGAGGTGTTTTGAAAGTTAGTAATTATTAATTAATTTACCCCGAGTGCACTATTCACTCTATTTGAATTCCGACTTGATATTCTTGATTTACATGCCATATAACTTCACATATATGTGATTTAAAATATTCGGTTAGGTTTTAAAACCTTTTATTTAATTAAATTCCATGTTTAAGATTTAATCCTCATAGTGATATACAACTTGGAATTGAATTGTGGCATGCTAGAAAATTAAGCTTAGGTATTGTTGTTCACATATATTAAATTGGGATTAATTTCATAAGAATTGCAACTTTTAATTTATATTTAACTTTAGTGAAAGTTTTATTCACATGGCCTTAAATTGAATGAAATAAACTTGTAATGTGATATTACATTAGTCCTTGGCATGTTCTCTAAGATATGTTAAATTGAGAGAATTTTGTTAAGTTTGAAAATCTAGAGATTTTAATTAAAATCTATTTCGTGATCCCATTAGCTTAATTAAGGTTTTAACTTGATATTTGTATTGGCGATAACTTGTTTACTAGTATATATTAAATTGGGACTATCTGAAGTTGTTTTAGAACCTTGGGATTTAAATTAGCATAATTTAATTAAAGTTCTACTTTGTTGTTCTAACAACCTAATTGAGTTTTAGAATGGATATAGGTGATGACCTTGCCATGCCCTTTAACATGTATTAAATTGAGGTTAATTGAAATTGAATCGGAAATCTAGAGAATTTAATTGTGTTTATCTATTTAAATTCCATCAATTTGCTCCATGATCTAGTTGTGTTTTAGAAGTGGTTTCTATATTCAAATCATGCACTTAGACTTGTTGTATATTCATTTGGTTATGTTTTGAACATTGGATAACATAGTTGCTATGTTTGTATTCATGAGAATATGTTTTCCTTATTGAATATATTGTTGCCTTGTATAATGATTATTTAACATCTTTCATGCATAGTGTGTAACGAATCGCACACTGAAGATTCGACATTCATCATATCATATTAGTTGTGGATTTAGAGCATGTATTGTATAGGTTTCCAAATTTGGTTGTGCTTGGTAGATAGTTGATTATCTTACATATTCCTGTTGATATATGCGTTGTTGCATAACTTGTTGATTTTGGAAACTTGGGGATGTCGTTGTTTGACTATGGCTAGGACATGGTTCTAGTACGGGGGATAGTCCCTCTATATAGTCTAGTGCGCACATAGGGAGGTTACCCATGGGCTAGTAACCCTAAATTAACTATGTTGTCGGTCTGATCCGGCGTGACGTCCGAGTATCCACTTTGTTTGATTTCGCATTTCATTTTCAAGTTGATAACTATATGATGTTGTAACTTGTTGTTTCTTATTTGTCGTTCCATTTTAAGTTACATGATGTTAACTTTGCGAAATTGTGCTTTATGTGTTGTATTGGAAGTTCCAATGTTGGTTAAATTGCATCAATATTGAAAATTGTGTTTTGATGTTCTAATAAAGCTTAGGATTGATCCTAATGATTCATTTATAACATAGACGCTAGGTAGCATGAACCACTACTGTTATTTTGTGCTTTAGATTCTAAGTTAATGGCTTTGAGAACTTAAACCTTGTTGTATTTTATAACATGCTCTTTTGTTGTTGAATTGCATGGATAATGTGTGTAACGACCCGGATTTCTCAACCCGGTGCGTTAGTGATGAATCGGAAGTTGACCCGCTAACGGACCCGAAATGCTGAAACGAAAGAAGCCAACTGACCTCAAAAGATGTACATTATCTCTAAGGCCCCAAAATGACTCTCCATGAAGCCAAGCAAATGAAGCAAGAATGCCTAGCCTGAAAAGAGATGAACTAGGGGTAAAATGGTCATTTCTCACTGAAAAGGGTGCCACCGTGCACACCATTGGAAGGACAACGAAAAATGAATAAAATTAGACTCAAGAATCGTCTGATTTTGAGTCCGGACAGAAAATATATGAAATTCCAACACCCGATGCGAAAGTTATGAAGCAATGACTTAAAATTTTCCAATATTTTCATAATAAACTTTGAAAACCAAAGTGCATAGAAAACGAGATACATATCATTGGCCTCCGGCCTCATCTCATACATGTTAAATACATTGAAAAGAGTGCACTTACGTACACTTTACATATACGAATCAACGAATACAAGTTTAAACAAATAAGGCTACAAAGAGGCATTTTATGCTAACACTTGCATAAAATAGAAACTTAGAAACTGTAAGCCATCCAAGGAGCAATGGAATCTTCAAATCCTAAGTCCTGTACCTGAAATATGCCCCAGTATCATAGGGGCGAGTAACATAAAGTTACTCGTAGGAGATGAGTATGCATCGACCTAGCATTTTATAATTTTATCATCTTATGGTGAAACATGTTAAAGGGGCTCATGCCACCTAACGTATATGTCAGGATTAGACCCAGGGAGCATCCTAAGCTACCTAGATCATTTCTATCATAATCACATTGTTCATGCAATTCAAACATCATGGAAATATGTTATACAAGGCAACAAGATATAGATTCTCAAAGTCTTCAACTTGAAATCCAAAATACAAAAACAAGTGTGGGTCATGCCACCTAACGTCTATATTCAAAATGAATCTATAAGGTCATTTCTAAACTACATTTGAACATCAAAACACAAATTATGATATCGATACAATTTAACCAACAATGGAACTTTCAATACAACGCATGAATCATACTTTCACAAAGCTACATCTGAAGCTCAAAATAGGAAATCAAATAAGGAACAAGAAGTTACGATATCATCTAGTTATCAACTTGAAATGAAATACGAAATCAACAAAGTGGATACTTGGACGTCACGCCGGATCAGACCGACAACATAATTACTTTAGGGTTACTAGCCCATAGGTAACCTCCCTATGTGCGCACTAGACTATATAGAGGGACAATCCCCTGTACTAGAACCAAATCCTAGCCGTAGCCAAACAACGACATCCCCAAATTTCAAAATCAACAAATTGTGCAACAACGTATATATATCAACATGTATATACAAGATATCAACTATTGCAAGTCCTTACACATAGCAATAACATATTCAATAAGGAAAAATATATTTTCATGAATATAAAAGTAACAACTATGTTATCCAATGCTCAAAAGTAATCAAGTGAACATACATCAGATCCAAATCCATGATTTAAATATAAAAACAACTTCCAAAATGCAATTAAATCCATTGAGTAATAAAGTAGAATTTAATTAAACATAAATAGTTAAATTCTCTAAATTCCAAGTTAATCCAAATAATCTCAATTTAATAGATATTGAAAGACATGTCATGGTCATAACATCAAATGACAAGTTAAGTGATTAAAACACTAAAACAAAATTAATCAAGCTAATTAATTAATTTTCTCTAGATTTTTAAACAATTCCAAATGCCCTCAATTTAATCTATGTTAGAGAACATGCCAAGGCCTATTTAAATACTACATTACAACTTGATTTAATGCTTGATACAACCATGTGAATTAAACTTTCACTAAAGATACATATTAAATAAAAGTTGTAATTCTTAATTAAATTATCCAAATTTAATATATGTTAACCAATATATCTAAGCATAATTTCCTAGCATGTTACAATTGAAATCAAAGTTATACATCATCATAAATTTTAAATCTTATACAAAGAAATAAAAATTACTAACTTTCTAGATTTGATATAAGGCATACATATATGTTGTATAATCATGGCAAACATACAATACAACACACAAATAATCATAAAACATTCCCTACCTCAATTGGAATAAAAATCCTAATTACCACCGAAATGAAATCCCCCAAATTTTCGGTCCACAAAACAGATTTTTCAACTTGCTACTTTCAACTTGTAAAATTCATAAAAAAATCAATTCTAACCCAAATTGAATGAATCCAAAGACCAATGAAAGCTTAAACACTGTAATTTGATAATATCAATTTAGTTTAACAAAATATTTTTCCAATTGAAACAGTTTTGCCCCATAACTTTGAAACAAATTCTGCCCAGAAAGCACATTTTTAGCCTGTAGCTTTCAACTTTGAAAATTCATGAAAAATTCATTTGACATCTAAATTGGGAAAACCTAATTTATTTTGGAAGTAAACATATGAGAGTATAAAACTGAAAATTTAAGCCATGATCCAACGTCCAAAGGTTAGTGAAATAAATCATCTAAAAATATGTTTTCTAGTTGCAATAAAAACATGGATAGCAGATAGTTTTGGATTTTAAAAAAAATTAGAAATGCTCTAAAATCATGAAAAAACTCTGAGTACTGTAAAACCCATGGGGGAAGTTTCAGTAAAAATTTCAAGGCAATTGAAGTAGCACAGCTCCATATAAAAATTCATTTCTGGACCGAAAAGGAAATACTTCAAATTTCCAGCAACTAGCTTACAACTTCAAAAATTCATAACTAATTCATTTTAAATCTAAATTACATGAAACCAAAACTAAATAAAAGCTAATTGAGTATATTTTCATATTCTATATTTAATTTGACAAGATTAATTTCAAGTTAAAACAGTTTAAGGGCAAAATATAAGTCATTCTCTTCCATGCATGTAAAATACTCAATAATGACATAAAAATACTTCAAAATAATAGATCAATACCTCACTAGAGAATTGAATCTCTGGATACCAAAGCAAAATTAAGAGTTAAGCTAGATCCTTCAAGGGTTTTGAAGAGGAGGATGAGGGGAACAAAAAGTATTCCAAGCTTTATGGTCTAAAGTAAGTGGAAGGGCCTCAAAGATTAAGGTCAATGCCTAAGGCTTCAAGCTCCATTCATGGAGGCTAGGGTTTTCTTGTAAGGAAGAAATAATGTGGTTAAGTGTGAGTGGAGGAAATAGAAATCCTCCACTTACTATGTGCTGTTACACCATGGTCGACACACACTTCTATGGTCAATTGCACAAAAACTTTCCTTTAAAACTATAATCCCAAAGTGGCCCAAAGATATTTGCAAGACTAAATTGTGAACCTACACTTGTCACCAATCCATGGCTCCTTCCTAGGCTTAATCCCACACCTACACTTATCAACCATCCAAGCCAACAAGTGCACCAATCCTAGGCCAACAAGTGGGTGAATTCTCATCCTCCAAATGTCATCATCCAATGCATTAAAGTGTTTCCACACAAATGTGAACAAGTGGACCAATAAGAGTGTGACATTTGTCACACTTTTTCAAAAATTGCAAAAAGGTCTTTTTTGAAAATATCTTCCAAATTTAATTGCAAAATGGTCCCCAAGATGAAAAATAATTACTTTATTTAATTACCCAAAAATCCCTTAAGTTATGGATAATTACAAAAAGTCTTATTTTCATGCCTTTTACAAAGAAAGTAAGCATTTAATATGCATTTCTATAAAAGTAAAAATGTAGATATCATGAAATTTAAATATCATGGACGTATGCAAAACCGGAATCAAATTCGAGCACAAAAAATGAGGTTATGCAAGTAAAAGTGAAAAACGAGAAGAGGACGAAATAAGGAAAAGACGAAAAAATGAATAGTGTCAAAAAAAACAAAAAAATGTGAAAATGACTCGGTCCTCAAAGGAAGTTGTCAATCCAAAGGAAAGAGTCTCAGAAACCATTTCCGAGCACTCGAGACGACATTAAGAGGCGGGAAATCGAACCCGAAAAGGAAAAGACAATGAAAAAAATTTATCAGCAAAATTTGAAGAAAGGGAAAGAAATGAAAATGAACGGGTCATTACAATGTGATTCTTGTTAACTTGTATTCAAATATGCTTTTGTTATGTTGTATGAATTACTCTAGACCTAGTTCAATTGTATTGAAAATACAATTCATGTTAATCTATGCTCAAGCATTCTTCTTGTCGTGTTCTTTGGATTATCCCAACCATGATTCGTTTCATACACGTATGTATATCACGATTCTTGTTGCTTAGACTCTAAGGTAGTTTAGGATGCTCCTCGAGTCTCACTTGGACATAGACGTTAGGTGGCATGAGCCCCTTTAACATGTTTCACCTTAAGGTGATAAATTTGTAAAATGCTAGGTCGATGCATGCTCATCTCCTACGAGTAGCTTTATGTTACTCACCCTTATGATACTGGGGCATATTTTAGGTACGAAGACTTGGTTCGTGACGCCTAGCATTCCTTGGATGTCGTGTAGCTTTCAAGTTCCATTTCATGCGAATGTTAGCATGAAATGTCATTTTGTAGACTTATATGTCAAAATATGTATATTTGATTCCATGTATGTAATGTGTACTTAAGTACACTTCTTTCAATGTATTTGATATGTATGAGATGAGGCCGGAGGCCAATGACCATTATATTGTATTCTATGTACTTTTTTAACTTCATGAAATATTGTGAAAATCTTAAAAAATCGCAAGTTATTGCTTCACCATGGTTGCATCGGGTGTGGGAATTCCATTTTCATTCTTTCATAGGGTCTTATTAATCTTGTATGAAGTGTGGCCAAGGGCCAAATGGTCATTTGACTCCATTTTACATTTTTGGATTCCATGTTTTTCATTCCAAGTCCATTTTTGCCTTTTTGCCCGTTGGGGGGTCGGATTTTGCATCGGCTATATTTTTAAGTCATGGACCATTGTAGCACGTCCAAATAGGTAAGTTACGTTTGTGTGCATGGTCATTTCCGAGCAAAACCTTATCGTTTGTGTTTTGAGCCTCTTGTGAATTCATTTCGCACTTTTTTTGCATATTCTGATCTAGGGGCATTATAGACTTTTCATGATAGTTTTCTTTTCTTATTTCTACGTGGTTGAATAGAAAACATGATTTTAGGGGGGGTTTCTTTTTCATGTTTTTCCATAAAATGTCGTCTTGGTGCCGGAAATCGATTGCAAAGTTCAGTTTTCTGTTTTTTTTTAGCAGCTTTTTGGACCTCCATGACCAGATTTCATGGAGGGGCATTTCGGGCATTCTACATTGCATTTTTTTTTTAATTCTCACATGAGTCACGTAGAAAACTCAATTTTGAGGGGGGTTTCTTCTTTATATTTTTCTAGCAAAATTCATCTACTAGCCCGTTTTTACTCTCTGTTCTGGCTGTTTCTGGAAAAAAATGCCTGTAGCAGCTTTTTGGGTCCATCTTGACCTAGGTTGTTTAAGGGGCATTTTAGGGACTTTACATCGTATTTTTTTTGGTTTCTTCTGCATAGTTGGGTAGAAAACGTGATTTCAAGGAGGGTTTCTTCTTCGTGTTTTTCCAGAAAAACTCGTTTAAGGGTCCGTTTTTAGTCTCGATTTTGGAAAAAAAATTAATTGGTGATTGCTGTTAAAACACTATTCCTACCCGGATTTCTTACCTGGAAAATAAGTCTATTTTTTTGAAACTTTGAGGCTTCATATCTTCTTCATCCCGACTCCAAATCAAGTGATTTTTGAGTCTAAGTTTATTAGTTTTTTCTTGTCTATCCAACGGTATTCATGGTTGCATCTAATTCTATCTAAAAAGACTATTTTACCCTTTGTAAAGTACCCTTGCCGCACTAATTTTAAACTCAAATGTTGGTTTTTTTTAAACTTTGACGTTTCATATCTTCTTCATCCGGACTCCGAATCAAGTGATTCTTGAGTCTAGATTCATTAATTTTTCCTAGTCTACCTATCGGTATGCTCAGTTGCATCCAATTTTATCTAAAAAGACCATTTTACCCCTTGTCAATTACCCTTGCCGCACTGTTTTGAAACCCGAAAGTAGGTTTTTATGAAACTTTGGAGTTTCATATCTTCTTCATCCGGACTCTGAATCAAGTGATTCCTGCGTTTAAATTTGTTAATTTTTCGCTGTCTTTCCAGTGGTATACTCAGTAGCACCCGATTTTATATTTTCAAAAATGACCATTTTGCCCTTGGGGGCCTGTTCGGTCTTTTTCTAATCATTCGTTCCCGCATTAGTTCTTATCGAGTTCCACGACCTCATGGAAGGTTACTTTGACTTCTTAGAGTCTTGTTTTCTATTTTCGCTTCCGCATTCGGATCCGTTATCGGGTCAACCTTCGGTTCATCACAGGACACGTTGGCCTAAAAACCAGGGTCGTCACAGATCTGAAGGGTCAAAACTCGAACTCAAAAAGAAAAACATCAAAGGAAAAAATTTATCCGTAAAAGTAGGGAAAAAGAAAGGAAGGAAAATGACAGGGTCATTACATCAGGTGCGCACTTGGGTTATTCCCGTGGGTTAGTAGCTCGATTAACTTCTACGTCTTGATTATATTCCAGGATTTGATGTCCAAGATTTTTCGCTATTTGATTTTGCATTTAATTACAAGTTGACAACCAATGCTTAACTGTGACTTGTGATTTTGGTGTTTAAACCTTGAAGTTGTTTAGTACACTTATGCTTAGTATACTTATCTATTGCATTTTGCATTTTACTTACTAGTGTAATTTGAAGTGATATTCCGCTATTTGATTTTGCATTAAATTCCAAGTTGACAACCAATGCTTAATTGTGACTTGTAGTTTTAGTATATAAAAGTTCTTAAATTGTTTTAGAGACTTATATATTTCGTACTTCATTTCAATTGCTTAGAGTAGCTTGAGATGATCTCTTAGTTCACTTTGTAACATAGACGTTAGGTGGCATGAACCACATGGATCAATTTATATTAACTTGCAAAACTTGTAAAACTTAATTTATATGCATGTTCATTCCCTACGAGTAATGTAAGTTACTCACCCCACTGAATGCGATTTGTTTCAGGCAAGAAGACGTGGTTTTGGGACGTACAATATCCCTAGGTTGTCTTGTTAATTTGGAGTACTTTTAATGTATTTTTGTTCACATGCAAGTGTTACCATGTTTAAGTTTTATTTATAAAGTTGTAATACTTAGTTAGGTTCAATATGTTGTTTATGCTATGTGTCATGTAAAGTGTACTTAGGTACACTCTTTGAAATTTATTTGACCATTATGTAGCGAGGCTAA
Organism: Cornus florida; assembly: GCF_030987335.1. NCBI lineage: Eukaryota > Viridiplantae > Streptophyta > Magnoliopsida > Cornales > Cornaceae > Cornus > Cornus florida. Next base: position 74,771,951 of record NW_026775577.1, read on the forward strand.
TGGCCATTTACTTTTAAGTTGTTTCTTTTAAGTACTTTTGGTTTCATGTTTAATTATTGAAAATTGAAGAAATTAGAAGTTTTAATGTGTCATTTTCAATTCGGAACGTGTAAAGTGTACCTAAGCACACTCATTAGGACTCTTCAATATGTTTGATGTGTGGCCAAGGGTCAAACACCTTTTCATTTCCATCTATGCATGTTGGTTTCAAGTTTTACTTTTAAAAGTCATTTTAGGCAAATTTGAGGTTTAATAGGTCGTTTTTTGCATTGGACATAATTGGGTGCCGTGAACCATTCCCGCGTACCTTAAAACACTTATTACGTTTGCGTGCACAATTGTTTTAGCACCTAACATCATATTTGTCAAAATGAGCACTTGAAGCAAAATTGCACTTTTTAAGTTTTATGTAAAATTGAGCAGTGGGGCATTTTGGGGATTTCACATCAAAAATAAAATTTTATTTTAACATGGTCAGCTAGAAAACATGATTTTAAGGGGGGTTTCTTCTTTGAGTTTTTCAAAAAAAAGTCGTTTAAGGGTCCATTTTTGCTCTCTATTTTGGAAATCAGCTGCTGTCAGCCAGTAGCCTTAGCTGCGTGCACGGTGCACGCGCGGAGCGCGCATGGGGCTCCCTTGGTGCCTCCTTTTAGCTGCGTCGACACCGATTTTGTTTTTGTCCTTTCTTTTTTTGTCCGAACTCCGAATCAAGTGATTATTGAGTCTAACTTTGTTAATTTTTCGTTGTTTATCCAACGGTGTGCTCGGTGGCACCTACATCTTTTTGGAAATGACTATTTTTCCCTTAGGGCTAAACTTACATGTGAAAAAACCATTTTGCCCCTGGGACCATACTTGGTCAATTTTCAACCCTAGCTTCCGTTTTTATTCTTGTTGAGTTCTGTGACCTCATGGAAGGTCACTTTGGCGTTTTAGAGATGTGTTGTGATTCTAAAGACCTAGGTTTTGTCTTTTGCTTCCGCATTCGGATTCGATATCGGGTCAACCTTCGAGACATCACAAGACGCACTGGCTTGTAAAACCAGGGCCGTCACAAATGCCCTGGCCAGGTTCCAGTGATTAAAATTATTAAATTGCATCAAGGGGATATTCTAACTCTTATTTAGATTCTGTGATACCCCCCAATTTCTGAGCTCGGGTTGATCAGGTCCTCGCCCAAAGATCGGGTGATATCAAATAATTAATATATAAAACAAGCACAAAATACAAATGGATAAATAATAATGTTGAAAAGGAAAACTAAAATAATAATTAATAATCCTTAACTCCTCTAATACCAAAACTCCAATAAATCCATAGATGAAAATCCTCTAAAGTACAACTAGGGAATCCGTAAATCTTGGACACTAAATAAAACCCAAAACTGAAATAATAATAAAGTCTAAACAACTGAGTCTAAACAATAAACATAAACTGAGATTATGTCCTACATCAAAAATCCGATAGAGTGAATATAACTGGTCTTTGATCTGCCCGAACAACCTCTAAATTTGGTATTGGCGTGGACTTGAAAAATAAATAGTGGGTCATACCCACACACAGCCCTCTCTACTACAACCCGATCAAAGAACCAATAATCAATACATCCCTAGCTAAACTCATGCAATAGCTATGTTAGACTAAAAAAGGGAGGGGGTGAATTGGTATGAGTAGGTTACACTACTCTGCAATCAATGGGTTATAATAGTGAATCTTCAATGCAGCTTCAATGATGGCTCACACTAGGTTTCCACAGTCTTGACTCAACTCAACAAACTTGCTCAAATCAATATTTGACAGTGAACAACAAGCTTATCACAACCTTCAACTCAATTAGACTTTTTACTCAATTCTGAGGGTATATCTGTCAACTTACAGAGAATCTTCTCCAGGAACCCTTTCTCTGTCTTCACAGCTTTATAATCTCAGTACACACTTGCTCAAATGATGAATACATTTATCAAAGTAAGATATAACAATGTTAACCCAAATCAGACTATTTCTTGTGTATAAACTTCAGCCGGTAGTAATAGCTATACTTAAACACTGAAGTAACTTTGTTCAGCTTAAACCTCAGCAATCTCAGCTCCTAAACATTACAATGCACTTGCTCAACATATTAGATTGATGAACCAAGCAAGATAGTGTAGTTCAATACATGTTTCAAAAGATAACAAACCACAGTAGGCTAGATTATGCTTATACCAATAGCAACATAATTCTGAGGGTAAAACTAGAATTTTAACATTACTCAGACCTTGTATAGGTTCTCACAATCTTGGATAAGCATTACACTTATGTTCAAATATGAGTCATAGTGATAGAAACATGATATACTAAACTCAGTGTTCACTCTGCAGTTATTTAGGTTAGAAACCCTAGCTTGGTGTAGTTCTCAAGGTTAAGACAACAGATAGCCAATATTCTGAAATAAATCCAACTTCAATAGCGTCTCGTCATCAAGTCAAACATGCTTAGAAGTTATACATAAGGTTCATAGCAAGTTAAATCAAGATAGTTCAGCACAACAGCTATTTCATCACAAAATACTCAAATATCAAGCTCTAAGGTAATATATCTGCAATTGTATGTATTGTGATAATACCTATTTCTGCAGATGTAAATAAGTGTATTAGACTTGCTCAACCTTCACTCAGCACCTGAAACCTCTAGAATTAGATTTGACCCCTCAATCCAGCCTCAACAACAACATTATTGCATCAGTTACACCAGTCCTTTGCAGGTCTTCAAGAGAACATTCACATAAAGTAATTTCTGAGATTAACATGAGCTTACATAGTTGAATTAATACTCATAAATACTCATTTAGCCTCTCATCAAATGTCCCTTACTTTTTCACTCAAGAACAACCTCTAACTAATATAGAATTGTATTCTCAGGCCTTAACCTAGCAAACAATAATAACATTGTATTTATACTCAAGTCCTTTGCTGATGCAGCCCTAAAACAATGGATAAGAATAAGCTAAGGTCCTCCAATCAGTGAAGAGAGTAATTTCTGACATTATCATGGTGACAATATCTGATGTTTCTAATTTTTACCATTTTTTATTTTTCCGGAGTTTTCTGAATTATACGGGGGCATTTTCGTCTTTTCACGTTTTGCTTGCCGGGCACCGTGGGGTGTGCCGGGTGTGTCAAAGAGTTGGTTGGGGCATTCCATTGAGTTCAGGACTCTTGAAAATGTAACGGTTGTCATTTCGGCATTTTTTCGTTTTTCGGGCCGAACGGTCTCGTATGGGACTCGCTACCAAAATTGTCGCGTACGGGGATGTCGGTTGGTTCCATTTGCATATCATTTATTTTATTTGATGTATTTTATGTGGTATTTGTATGGTTAATATGCATATATGGGTGTGTGGTGGAAAAAAGAAAGAAAAGTCAAAAGAATGAGATTTTTTTTTAGTGGTGGGACCCTGTACTAATTCACTTAAAGGTCGAGAGACTACATTTTTGGTCCCATTTTCTCTCTTCCCTACAGTATCCTCTTCTCCTCTCTTTTCTTTTCTTTTTCTTTTTCTTTTCTTCCATAAATTCAAGCTTTCATTTCTTCCTCATTTGTGGGAATTTTTAGGTGCCGTTTGCGGTAAATCGAAGAGCTTGGCGAGATCTTCAAGTTGATATAAGCAATTTTAACTTTGGTGCAACCTAGGAATTCCGAATTTGGGTTCATTTTGGGAGGTTTTTGCATCTTTGGAGGTAGGGGTGTTTAATTCATAATTTCTTGAATTTTTGTGAATCATCTTTGTATATTGTGTATAATTGTTATTAACCATGCTTAATTTGTTTAAATTTCTTGCAAAATTGATTAAACATTGTATATGGAAGGTGTGATTATGTGCTAAGTGATATGTTGTGATTGAACATGCTTGTATGGACTAAAATTTATGTTGTATATGCTTACTATGTTAAACTATCATTGAATGAAAACATGTTGTAACTTTTGTGAAAATTCTTGAAAGCATGCTATGTGTTTTAAGCTTGAAGTAATTGTAAAATAATGAACATTAGCATGGTACATTCATGTATGGAATTGTGAAGCATGAAGCATACATGCATGAGCATTAGGAAATAAATGAGAAGTCGTTTTGAAAGAAATAAAAGTGGGGTTTTTAGGAAAAGAAGCTTTGAAAGGGTTTGTGAAAACCCGGCCGCCTGGGAGTTGCCTAGGGACCGCGGCGTTAATGCGGCCTAGAGAGGACTAGGGAGATTTTCTTAGCATGGTTGAGTTACCTAGGCCCCAAATGACGCCATGGAGTTGCCATGGGTCAGGGACAGTTAACCAATCCTCCTCTCGTGCCGCTATGGAGTTACCATAGGACGGGGTGCATTAACAGTTTGGAAATGATGATGGAAATGGTTTTGGAAATGGGGAGCGACATTGCATGACCTTGCATCCCATTTCACGACATATTCATTCATAACTTGGGTGGTTGATATTGCTATTGTGGTTATTTTTTCCTTGGCATGGTATGATCCCAATTTTTGTATTTCTATTCATTGTATGAATTCACGAGGTCTCAAAAGGTGTGCCTTAAGCACTACCTACTGAGCAATTTGCTCATCCCTTATATTAACATTTTTCAGGTTACGAAAAGGAGGTGGCGGATGACAATCCACCACAGGCATGAAGGGACTAGGAGTGTATTTTGCAAGCATTTTGTATAATTGAGCTCGTTTTTGTATAGCACCATGACATGAATGTATTAAACTTGTTTAGTATGGTTTTGTATTATAACTTTAAGCCTCCACTCTGTTGTAAATTGAACTAATTATTAAGACTATGTATAATCCTTATGTAAATGAAGGAATCAATATTATTTTGTATATGATCATGGAGTGTAATATGACATTTCTTTCAATGCAATGGGATTAAGTTTAGAGCACTTTCATAGCCCTTATTATGATTCTTCTTCATTTACACAGTTTCAACAATCCAGTAGCTGAACTAGTGTTCATAGAGTCATTTCAGCCGACCGAAATGGTACTTCTGTCGACCGTTTCTTTTCATAGCCTCGGGACTTTGCATTTCGGCCAACCGAAAAGGGGATTTCGGTCGACCGGTTCAGGGGACATCTCAGAGGCCATTTCAGCCGACCGAAACCCCATTTCGGTCGACCGAAATGGAGCTTCTTTTGTCTCATTGTTCCTTCCTTGGTTCATTTTAACCTCAAATCATAGAAAGTTGATTTAAATTCTTCTTGAAGCTCATTTAAGACTTAATGACGATGGGTTGACCCTAGACATGATGGAGTTTTGACTTAGGTGACCTCGGGTTCGAGTAAGGACCTGGTTTACAGTTCAGACACACGGGTTCGGGTCATTACACAATACCTTTTTACCCCTTGCTAACTCACCTTGATAAGCATGTAGTGCCCAGCTCACTATACCTATATATATGTATATATCAATAATGCCCTAATTGATCTTGAACCCCAAGAATTGTAAATGAATAATTTTGAAAATTTTCTTGCAAATAAAAATAAAATAAGATTATTTGAGTAGATTTTTAGATTGCCAATTTCTCTTTGGTGATGAAGATTTGTTGTATAAATCTTATACTTCTGAAATCCTTATTTCATACGCTTTCCGTGCATATATTATTTACAATTTTTAAATATATGACTTGTGAGATATGAATTTTAGAAGTTCGGAAGAATTAAAATTTAAATAAAAGGGCATTTTGGTCCAAATATCAACTCTTTTACCATTTCATATAGTTGAGGGGGGTTCTTTAGTAAAAAAATTAGACAAGGGGATTTATTGAAAAAAAGTTACAAGTCGAGGGGTTCTTTGATAAAAAAAAGATAATTGAGGGAGTTATTTGGTAAAAAAATATTAACTTTTTTACTCTTTCATATAATTGAAGGGGATTTTTTGGTAAAAAATTAGATAAGGGAATTTATTAAAAAAAAATTGGTTCTTTAGATATAAAACATAGATATTGAAAAAAATTATAAGTTGAGCGTTTTTAAAATTGGAATGATAGGAATAGATATTGGAGTGCGGATATGGCAATCCTAAAATTATTGCATAGTCAATTTAAAATTAGTGGGTGGTTTTTATTTAAAACACACTTGAGGACAAAATACTAAAATTGGGATAGGGGAGGATCTTGATTGGCACTCCAGACCGACCACCCAAATTAGCACTCTCCTTGGACAGTTCTAGAGACGGAGAGAGAGAGAGAGAGAGAGAGAGAGGGGGGAGCGAGAATGGGGGTGACGAGGGAAGAGGTTGAATCTTCACTGACTTCGAAGCTGAATCCTTCTCATCTCGTAAGTTCCTCTTCCACTTCGCGTACTTCTTTTCTTTCCTCTTTAAGATTTAATTTCGAGTTTGACATGTTATCTGTATATGAAGAGGGCGTTTTTTTGTGGCATATATGAAGGCTTCAATTCTATATGTCGAGTGTTTATATTTCTGAAAGCAAACATGTTTATAATTGATCATGTAAAACTTAATCTTTAACCGCTAATGACTTGCTTGGTTGATTTACAGCACAATAAAAATACTCATTAGTGGTTCAATAGAAATAGTGGTGATATTTGAACTGTTGACTTTAATAAGTTAAACAAAGGAAACCCATAACCTCACAATCACAACAATATTTGATTTGCCTTTGTATTATATTGTAGCATTTGTGAAGAGGTGACTCCAGCCAGGATTTTGCTTGAGTGGGGGCAACCTTTGACAATAATACTATAAAAATTTAAACCAAAAAAGTAAATACAAAAATTAAAATATCGATGGTCTATATATTTCCTGTTACTGTTTAAAAATTTAGTTCATATAATCAAATCAACTTAAAAAATTCACATTTGATGGATGACTGATAAAATACCATAGTTATCTTAAATCCAAGATAGTAGCATAGTTCCATAACATCATATTTCATTCTAAAAGATAAGTAAAATAATATATGTATCCATTAATCTTTTTATCAGTAAATTTTCTTTTATATTTTTTTATCTAATAAAAGTCTCATAAATTTGCTAAAATAATCAAAATGCTAATTAACTTCTCAAATTAGTTCTTGGCTAATCAAGTAATAATCAAAGACAATCGAAAAACGAATTAATTAACCTGATTCATACACCTATTATTATATTGTCGCTGTTTGTGGAAAGAACCTCCTCATCCTCTCTCTGTTTTTGGTCTCAGAGATGAGAATTGAACTCTCTTTCTAATGATTATAATTCTTTTCAAAAAAATATTGTGAGGTCCAGCAAAAGAGAAAATGTGATGGCCCAAGTTTTTCAACCCAGTGCGTCAGTGATGACCCGAAAGTTGATCCGATAACGGATCCGAAATGCGGAAGCAAATGATGAAACCATAGTCCCTTGAGATAAAAACCATCTCTAAGACATCAATGTGACATTCCATGAGGTCACGGAAGTTAAAGTGAGCAAAAGAGGAAACTAGAGCTAAAACGGGTAAAATTCGTCAATAAAGGGCAAAATGGTCAATTCACAATTAAAAGGAGAAAATTGACTCTAAACAAGTCAAATAAGGTGAATGCAACCTAATCTTATCATTTCCCAACATTCCAAGAGGTTTTAAGAACATTGGCGAAGAATCCCGCAAAATGCCCTTTTTTCGATTTAAGCAAAAACTGACACTACCTCACTAAAACATGAATAACTCCCACTGTAATTGGAATCTAAGAATGCCATTGGTACCATTGGAAAGCTGACTCAAAATCCATGAATTTAGGCTCAAGAATCACCCCATTTGGATAAGAAATGAAGGAGATATGGCCATTCAAAGTCGGAATAGCAGTGCTGAAACTGAACTAAAGAAGCTGGAGTATGAAAGCTATTTAGGTCAACCGAAATGACCAAAAATTTTGCTGAAAACATGGATTTAAGTGCTAGTTGTTTCGGTAAAGTTTCGGTCGACCGAAATAGGCCCTAAACAGTAGAATTGGCTACTGGAATGATGAATTACTGTGCGTTAATGATTCCATTTACCATCGGTCGACCGAAATGGAGTTTCGGTCGACCGAAACACCACGAAATGCTACTGGAAAACCTGCTAAGTGCCAAAGGTGCTAAGGTTCAACCTATACTTTGAATCCCATGACAATTTGGTTCAAAATGAAGGTTGAAAACTGATTTTTCAATGATATTTGAGTATGTGAACATGTCAACAACTTTGATATGAATATTTGAATGTAAAACAATGGCCATGGCCTCATACATATCAATTACAAGATTTTGGTATGTCAAACCTCCAAAATTAGTTCAAATACATTTTGAAGCAAAAGTTTGATACCAAAAGAGTACAAGTACAAAAGTACACATGCTTGACCCTTGGCCTCTTTACATACATGCTTATAATGTCAAAAATAGATATTAAAGTATCATTACACATCAAGAAAGCTACATAAGCTTCTAAAGTACCATACACCCATGGTATACAAAATGTGACATCAAAAGAAAGACATGCTAAACACTTGTATGTCAATACACAAAAATGCTTCAAATAGCTCATAAGCCTCTAAGGATGATGAGCATCCAAGAACATAGTCTCTTTACCTGAAAAGCAACCCAAACCACTAGGGTGAGTAATCAAGTTACTCGTAGGAAGAAGTATATGCATATACCCTAAAGTTTCAATATCATTGTAAGATCAATATAGACGAATACAAGGGATCAGTCCACTTAACGTCTATGTTTAAGGTGTTCTAAGGGATCATCTTAAGCTAACTTAAATGATTCTTTAACAACACATTATCATCAACGTACTTAACAACATCAATTCGCCAATAACAAGAATTACAAGTTACAATTAAACATTGGTTGCCAACTTGGAATTTAATGCGAAATCAATTAGTGGAAGACTTGGACAAGACGTCTCGGACTAAACCAAGATCAAAATGGTTATTCCGGGCATTAACCCGCTGGGAAGACCACCCTAGTGTGCACTATCTCAATTGGGGAGAACTCATACCTCCCGCACTAAAGCCAAACTTTAGCCATGTCACTTTAACAATGTTCCAAGAGAATTCAAAATATATCAAGTTCAAGACCTATACATGGATAATAAGGCATATCAACCACGTTACAAGCACAAGTACTTTGAAACCACACAAACCATGTCTTAGGGTTCCAAGTCTAGATTGACATACTAAATGACAAGTCATCATCATGATATTATGCACAATACAATACCACTAACTTATCAATTTCAATCATGCCTCAACAATAAGCTTTAAACACTAAATATCAACATTTAAAGCAATAAGCTTCTATGATAATTACAATTAGTAATCCACAAGAATATAGAATTATTATCACAACAATATAGCAATTCAAGCCAATAGAATTTGCATATAATATTAATAATTCTACAAGAGTTCTATATCATCACTACATGTGAAAATACAAGAATTTAGCATACTACTAAAGTATATAATCCTTCTATACATGGTTTATACATATCATACATGCTTAAATCAATAAACCCTAAGTCAAGATGTGAGGGTTTCCTATAATATGCAAGACTATCATATTAAAAGCATGTATACAATATATATTAAACCCCAAGGATTATAAAACACTTCAAATATAAACATACTACCATCCTCACCTCAATAGAGAATTGAATCTCTATAATCCAAGCAACCAAGCTCAAAATGGAAAACAAGTTTAGGGTTAATGAAGAGGAGAGTGAGGGTAAACTTTTCTTTCCCAAGGTTTTTTGTTTAAGGTGAGTGGAAGGGAGTCAAAATGAACCAAGAAGCTCTAAACTAAGCTTTCCTCTAATGGTGGATTGGTTAGAGTTTTGAAGAACAAGTGAAAATGAAGAGGATGAAGGTGAAAATAGTGAGTGGAGGGTCTAGTAATCCTCCACTCACTATGTGCTCTTACACTACCTCTCACACACACACAATGCAAGAGTAAACCATGAGCCTACACTTATCACTAATCCAATGCTCCTTCCTAGGCTTAATCTTAAGCCTACACTTGTCAACAATCAAAACCAACATATGCACCAATCCTAGGCCAACAAGTAGGTGAATCTTCACCCTCCAAATGTCAAGAGATTACATATCCAAGTCACTCCACCCCATTGCTAACAAGTGGCACCATGAGGATGTGACACTTGTCACATTTTTCAAAAATTGCAAAAAGGTCCTTTTTCAAAATATCTTACAAATTAAATTGCAAAAAGGTCCCTAAGACAAAAAATAATTATTTTACATAATTACACTAAAACTCCAAAATCAAGAATAATTACAATAAAGTATGTATCCATGCCCTTTATGAAAAAGTAAGCAATTAGAATGTATTTTCTATAAAAGTAAAAATACAAATGTCATGGAAATCAAATATCATGGATGCATGTAAAACCGGAATCAAACCCGAGCACAAGAAGTGAGGTTATGCAAGGAAAAATGATAAACGGGAAAAAGACGAAATAGGGAAAAGACAAAAAAAGAAAATCACCGAAAAAGGAAAAGGAGGAAAAAGACCGGGTCATTACAGAAAATGCTTGGGTCTTTTTGAACTTTGACTCGGTAAAATAGGTCTTTTTGATAATTTTATAAGAATTAAGCAGGGCCATTTATTTAATTAACTAAAAATCTATATACATAATAAAAATAACAAGAAATTCTAGTGAGGGCCCCACTGAACCTTGTGGCTCTGCCACTGACTGATTGTAGCTGATCTTTTGAGTGTTGGTTATGTTTGCATGAATTTGACGAGGTAGTGGTTTTCCAAGGGTCTATTGTCAATTTGGATTTTGGTAACATGTATTAGGGATTAGCAAATCATTTTATCTTCTTAGAAGAAAAAGAGAAACAATGAAATGGAGGGTGTATGGCATGCTAGGATATGACGAAAAAGAATCTTGGAATCTCACCTCATATAGAATTCCGTAATCTTCGTTTGGTTAGATGGAAATAGCGGGAAAGGAAAAGAAATAGAAAACTTTTTAACATTTTAAGAATTTGGATAGCAAGAAAAGGAAAAGTTTGAAGGAAAGTAACTTTCCATGAACACCTAATTCTCTTATAAATTTGTCCTCCAAAAAACACAAGAAAATTTTGCTTTCCTGAGAAAATTATATGAACTTACGAATATGTCCTTTTTCATTGTTCTAAATAAAGTGTGCTTGTGCATAACTTTTTATAAGTATAATATAATGGTCAATGTTTCTTCAAAAATAGTTATTTAGATTCTTATATTACTTCTATTCTTTAAAAAAGACCCAAAAAAATTATCTGGTAATAGAAATAAGGACAATTTAGGTAAACTATAATATATATATATATATTTCATAAGCAGGTATTGTAATAAAAAAGAAGATACGACAATCAGTAAACTGTAATATTTTCCTTTAACTTTCATGCTATCCAAACCATGAAATGATGCTTTCCCAAAAGTTTCTTGAAAAAATTTCATGCTAACCAAATGCATACTAGAAAATTGATTTTCTTTTCATACCTTCACTTTCTTTCACTTTTACTTTATATTGTCAATTTCCGTCTAACCAAATGGACCCTTAAAGTTCACCTATAAGTTAAGGTTGCATCACACATAATATAAAAAAAAAAAAAAAAAAAAAAAAAAAATCAATTTTATAAAATTCAACTGTAATTAGTAGAAAGATGATATAGACATGCATAGTTGGCAGCAGCAGTCCTTATTCGGGATGGAATTCTGACTTATATTTTCTTGCCCCTGCTCCTCCCTCCCCTTAATGAAACAGGTTTGGGGGATTTTATTTGGGTAGGGGCAAGCTTGGGGAAAGAGAGGAAAACATGTCTGGTAGGTTGAGGCTTCCTATACCACCTGCTTATACAATAAATTTACTAGAATACTCCTTATTACTAAATGTATAACCTATATAATATATAACACTAATATTATTTTCTCTCTTTATCTCTCTGTGTCTGCGTCTCTATCACTTTTTACCAAAAAACTACGGCTTGAACAAAAAGACTCAGGGTATTCGAATTACAATCAGGGATGGGGGTTCCCCAAATGGGACGAGGTTGGAGTGGGGAAGGGTCCCATACCTTTTTTTTTCCTTGGCAAAAAACACACACATGTACATGCCCCTATGGGATTTGAACCCTCAACTTTACAATTTGGCAGATGAGAAAGTATCACTAAGCTACAACCTTTGTCCATACCCACTTTGTTGCCATCTCTAGTTATGATACATTAGGATTGAAACCATAAATTAGCAAATGAAGAAACATTTTCTACTATTGACTATTCTAGACATGCTTAGACTCCATATAGAAATTCATTCACATAACTTGACATAAATTTAGATCCATCGATAGCTACCATATATCATGGGCAACTAATCCATAAATTATCAAAATAGCCTTCTTAGCATAATAAAGCATAAACAAAGATGGACTGGTAGCGTATTAATTTAAACAAACATAAATTGAGATTCTATTATTTATCATATTACTCTACTTTTGACTAGTCTTCTCGAGCGTCGTGTGACTCATAATCTTAGTTTTACGCTTCCGAAGTGGATATTTTTCTCCCACCATGTTGTGTCTATGATCTCAGATTGCATTTAGTAAGATGTATCTACCAAAATTTAACCATAGCCAGGGGCGGAGCTAGTTCATGCCCAGAGAGGGCACATGCCCCCTCTGACTTGGCGCTGCCCACTATATTTTTATAGCCATATTCTTAATTTTTTTACATATATATGGAAATTTGTTTATGATGCGCCCCCTAAAATTATTTTAGTTTCTAAAATTCTCTTTAATTTTTCCTTAGTTTCCTCTTCCTCTCTTTAAAATCCTTTTATTTCCTTAAAAAAATTAAAAAATTTCTTCTTCAGGCTCTAATTATTTTTCTTTCTAAAGTTATGCCATTTTTCTTTTCTTTTTCTTCTTCTTCTACCACCTAAAATTCTTCTTTTATTTATTAAATTTTTTTTTTTTGCACTATGCCCCCCCTAAATTGAAATCCTGGCTCCGCCCCTGACCATAGCTTTATGAATTAGCAAAAGATGAAGAGGTTAACATGAGGGGGTTGATGTGGAGAGTGAAAATTTGCTTGTGGAATCATCAAATTGTAGAAGTTCCTTGTTGGTTGCTAAATACCTTATCATTCATCTACAAGTGCACCACAAGCGGAAGTATAAATGTAAGTGTACTTTGGGCTGTGGGCATATGTTCTGTTTACTTGTTAGTTTGGGCGGTTTGGGGAGGGTTAGATATATGTTGCCTGACCTTCGCATGCGGATAGGCTATTTCCTTGTTTCGAAACTGTGACTTCCAGGTCACAATGGAGGAATCGCGTGAAGGCTCGCCCTCTTTGTTAGGAAAAAAGAAAGTTCCAATTTATATTTTGAATTTTTTTCACTTATCAAACACATGGATTCTTCCTGAAAATACTCGATAATTGTTCAATCCCAAGGTATCCTGCTCATTTCGATGAAGTTCTACTGTGATAATTCTCAATCTTCTTCAGTTTCGCTTCTCATTTCCCTGTTCATTAGAGTAGCAGATGACTCTAGTCAAATCATCCTACATCAACTTTGAAGAGCTTCTTCACCCTACGCCTACTTTTCCTCCTGTGAATAGGGCTGACAAAGTTCTTTGGCGTCCTAGTCCTAGTGGTTTGTTTAATACTTCATTAGCTTGGGAGGCCCGCAGACCTAAAGTTCTAAGTTTCAATGGGCTCATATTGTCTGGTCTTCCCCTTCCATCCCTTGGTTCAATTTTGTCTTGTGGATGACTGCATATGGAAGACTTGCTACACTGGACAGAATGCCTTGGATTTATAGAAAAATCCGTGTCTTGTATAATGATGATTCAGAATCCCATGACCACATTTTCTTCTCTTGCTTCTTCTTTCTTAGAGTTTGGAAGGCCATTTTGTTGTAGAGCTGCGAACCCTACTCTCCTAAGACATGGCAGGCTCATATTGCTGAGATAGCTTCTAACCGGAAGTGAAAGGGATTGCAAAAAATGATCTAAAGACACTCTTGCAGCTACTACTATCTAATCATCTGTAGAGGGAAAGGAACTATAGGCTGTTTGCTCATAAATCTGCCCCTGAATCATTCTTGGTGCAGAACATCTGCCTTGCCATTCTAGCTAAATGGAGTTCCTTGAAGTTCAAGGATAGCATGGAGCTGAGGATCATCTTGCAGGAATGGAATCTTCCTATTTAGTCTGTTGCTGATTCAGCTGATGTTATGGCTGTTTTAGTTTTGTGGGCCTTGTTTATTGCTCTGTTTCCCTTTTTGGGATTACTCCTTTGTACATTCTTTTTCTGGTTCTTAACAAATACTCACTTACAGGAGGGAGGGAGGGGGGGAAGAAATCATTATTATCCAACGATTATTCCTTCTTCTCTCCGCTTCTGCCTAATTTTGGATCAAAGCAATGTTGTGGATCCGGAATAATGCCCCATTCGTCTTCCTGTCCGTTCTGCCTCTTTCCCCTCTACCAAAGGATGGATCCTTCCTGTAAAATCCTTCCCGTCTTCCCTTCCTATCTACTTCATTCCCTCCTACCAAACGTTAGACTAGTTTTCTCTTCCATGCTGAAAACGGTAACTATGATAATGTAGGCTTTGTTTAAAACTGCATTCAGGATCAAAGTTAAGGCAAGATGATTCCTAGTGGCATAGAATTGAATCTATAATTTATGCGGCAACGATATTATAATTGTAGTAGTTCCGAACAATGCAAGTTTACCTACTCATAAAGAGAAGCATGTCCATCCCTGGGTTGCAAAAATAGCATTTCCTAGTGTTCAGAGTTATATATATGAGAGAGAGAGAAGTTTCAGACTTGTATATTCATCATCATCTAACCTAATAAAGTGTACAAGGCTTATATAAAGAGTACAAGTCTTACTTAACTACACAAAGGCCCCTATCAACTTTCTGTAATTACATAATGGCCCAACACTTATATATATATATATAAAACATTCTAACACTCCCCCTCAAGCTGGAGAATATATATCAAATAATCCCAGCTTGGAACAGATAGTTCTTAACCAATTATGGCCCAATGCTTTGGTAAACATATCAGCTAATTGATCTTCAGACTTCACAAATGGAATAAAGATGCTCCCACTTAATATTTTTTCCCGAATGAAGTGACAATCAACTTTAATATGTTTGGTCCTCTCATGAAACACAGGATTTGATGCAATGTGAACTGCTGCTTGATTATCACAGAACAATGGAGTAGGAGCCTCAACTATCAACCCAAGTTCTTTTAGAAAATGTTGTATCCATGTCAACTCACTAGTGGTATGGGCCATTGCCCTATATTCAGCTTCAGCACTAGATCGAGTTACCACCGTTTGCTTTTTACTTCGCCATGTAACAAGATTTCCTCCTACAAATGTGCAATAGCCTGTAGTAGATCTCCTATCTGAAGGAGAACCAGCCCAGTCAGCATCTGTAAAACCTTCCACCCTGAGATGACCATTTGATTTATATAGTAACCCTAGGACTGGAGCTTTCTTGAGATATCGTATAATCTGAAGAACAGCAATCCAATGTGGCATTCTAGGAACTCCTATGAACTAACTCACAACACTGACTGCATATGAAATATCAGGTCGAGTGATAGTGAGATAAATTAATTTCCCAACAAGGCGACGAAACTTGCCTGGGTCATTAAATAGATCACTCTCATCAGATACAAGTTTTGTATTTGAATCCATAGGAGTATCAACCGGACGACCACCCAACATACCTGTTTCTTCTAATAAATCCAACACATATTTGTGTTGGGATAAACTTATACCTTTCTTGGATCTAGCAACTTCAATGCCCAAGAAATACCTAAGTTTACCCAAGTCTTTAGTGTGGAATTGATATTGCAGAAACAACTTCAACTTAGCAATGCCTTCAGAATCATCACCTGTGATCACAATATCATCTACATACACCACAAGAAATATGAAGCCAGCTTTAGTGCGCTGGTGAAACACCGAATGGTCGGTCTGACATCTCTTAACACCAAATTTTAACGCCACCTTAGAGAATTTTCCAAACCAAGCCCATGGAGATTGTTTCAATCCATACAGAGCCTTTTTAAGGCGACAAATAGTGTGAAGATACTCCCCCTGAGCAACAAACCCAGGTGGTTGCTCCATATAAACCTCTTCTGCTAAGTCACCATGCAAAAAGGCATTTTTAACGCCTAACTGAAACAGAGGCCAATGTTTATTAGCAGCAAGAGAAATCAAAACATGAATAGAAGAAATCTTAGCAACGGGAGAAAATGTCTCGTCATAGTCAATACCATAAGTTTGGGTATAACCTTTGGTAACAAGACGTGCTTTTAAACGCTCAACAGACCCATTTGGAAGATACTTCACAGTATATACCCAGCGACAACCAACAGGTGTGACATCCGGAGGTAATGGAACAAGATCCCACGTGCCATTCTTATGCAAAGCATCCATTTCATCTTGCATTGCGTTCCTCCAGCCCAAATCAGACAACGCATCCTGCACAGTCTTAGGAACGAATGTAGTAGACAACTTAGAGGAAAAACAGGAGAATGATGGCGATAAGGAATTATAAGAGACATAATGAGCAATAGGATGGTTAGTAACACATGAGCGAGGAGCTTTACGAAGTGCAATAGGCAAGGAATCAGACACAGTGGAAGGCGCCGGATCCAAAGACTTTGAAGACGACGGAGGAGGCACAACAACAGATGGCTTTGGTCTTCGAGTGTACACCTATAACGGGGCAGATGAAGGAACAAGAGATCGAGGTTGAAGAGAGAGTGAGGGAAGAGGAACGGCAGAAGGAGGCGACTCAAGAGTGATATCAAGAAGTGAATCAGTATCTGAAAAATATGGGATGGACTCAGAAAACGTTACATCTGCGCTAATAAAGTACCGTTGAGAGGACTATAGCAGCGATAACCTTTATGAGAGCGAGAGTAGCCAAGAAATACACACTTTGTGGCACGTGGGTCTAATTTATCAAAACCAGGACCAAGATTGTGGACATAACATACACATCCAAAAACCCTAGGAGGAAGAGAAAACAAGGGAGAATCAGGAAATAAAATAGAATGTGGAGATTTGCCATCTAATACAGATGACGGCATACGGTTAATAAGATGATAGGCAGTAAGAACAGCATCACCCCAAAACCGTTTAGGCATACGCATATGAAACAAAAGAGCACGAGTTACTTCTAAGAGATGTCGATTCTTACGTTCTGCAACTCCATTTTGTTGTGGAGTATAAACACATGAATTTTGATGAATAATTCCTTTATCACTAAGATATGTATCAAATGGAGTTAAAGAATATTCCTTAGCATTATCAGAACGTAGAATACGAATTGGACATCCAAACTGAGTTTTGATTTCTTTGCGAAATTTTTGAAAAATTAAAAATAACTCAGAACGATCTTTCATTAAAAACAACCAAGTCAGGCGAGAATAATCATCCACAAATGTCACAAAATAATGAAATTTATTGATTGAAGAATGTTTTATTGGACCCCATACATCTGAATGAACCAAATGAAAAAGACTAGCGACACGATTATTAACCTTAGACTTGAAAGACACGCGATGATGCTTACTAAGTTGACAAACTTCACATGACAAGAATTTCAAATGACTAAGACTAGGAACCTGACGCTTCAAAACTTGAAGTGACGGGTGACCAAGGCGACAGTGCCACTGGAATGGAGACAGAGAAGACTGAAGAGCTACAGGAGAAGGTTCGAAATCAAAATAATATAAGCCACCAGCTTCATGCCCCGTACCAATCGTCTTCTTCGTCTTGAGATCCTGAAACACACAAGAAGTAGGATTAAATGTAACAGAGCACTGGAGAGATTTAGTAAGCTTACTGATAGACATTAAATTAAAGGGAAACTGCGGAACATGTAAAATAGACGAGAGAGACAATGAATCACTAAGTTGAGTTGTCCCCAAACCTGAAACCTGAGTGGATGAACCATTAGCAAGAGTAACACTTTGAGAAGGATGTACAGAATGAAAATCAGATAGAAGAGAAGAACATCCGGTCATATGATCAGATGCTCCAATGTCTATGATCCAAGGACTGCGAGTGGAAGACAATAGACATGTGTGTGCAGTACCTGACTGGGCAAAAGTAGCTGTGGAAGATGAATTAGATGCTTGCTTATAAGACAAAAACTGAGTATACTCATCCCGTGGAACAGGAACTGTATCTGATTCAGCTACGTTGTGCGATCCAGAAGCAACATCATTCGGAGAAGAGGAAACTTATAACTAGATGATTTCCCATGAAGATCCCAACAAAAGTTCATAGTATGATTAGAAAGACCACGATGGGTACACTTTCTATATTCCCTGCCACGGCCACGTCCTCCACCTGAATCACGACCACCACGTGTGGAGCGTCCCCCATGACCTCCACGGTAAGTATTATGTTCATCCTTTGAAACCACTAATGCTGAACGCTCACCACTCTGTCCAGTATTCAAATTTGAGGTATCACTTGCAAGTGTAGCACGCTGAAGTCTAGAAAACACCTCAGCAAGAGATGGAAGTGTTAAACTGCTCATAATCTATGCACGAAAAGGCTCATATGCTGATGATAAACCAGTAAGAAAACGGACAACATTAAAGTCCGCACGCTGTTGTTGCATACTGCGAACATCACCCGTAATAGGCTGATACATATTCAGCTCTTCACAGACTCCCATAACTTTGGAATAATACTCTTCTATACTTTGAGTACCTTGTTCAAGATTGAAGTACTGCTTACAGAGCTCATAAACATGAGTGATTTTACCTGTCCCAGAATACAATTGCAGCAATCTGTCCCATATCTCCTTGACAATATCCAAATAAAGTAGAGTTGAACTAATTTGGGGTTCAATACTGTTTATCATCATAGAAATGATCTGAGCATCTTCCTTTTCCCATGCATCAAAGGAGACATCAGTTGCCTTGGGTTTCTCTTCAGTCAAATGAGAACCAAGACCTCTGCCTTTGAGGAAAATGGCAACAGATTTAGCCCACAATATGTAATTCTTCCCATTGAGTTTAACTGAAGTCATGGGAGAATTAAGACTATTCGTGGGTGAAAGTAAATCTGAACTAGATGCCATGTTGAATCCAGCAAAACAGAGAAGAAAAACGGCAGGAAAAAAAACAGATTTTGTATTCTGGTCGAACCTGGAAAACGACTCGGATCTAGAACCGGGTCGGATCTTGGGTTGGGTTGGATCTTGGACCGGGTTGGGTTTGGTCAACGGACCTGGTCAAACGGGTTGGACTGACCTGGGCTATCCAAGTTTAGCAAACTAGGGTTGAAGTAGCTATAACCGTGTAGCCAAACAGAGGTCTTCTTCTTCACACCTTCATAGATGCCGGGGAATAATGTGGCGGCGATGATGGCGACCCAATCACAAGTAATGGCCGAATCAATAAGCAGCGATCGCTGCAACTTTCGGCCAACAGAGATGAACCTCACCTCTGCGAATCAAGATTGTAGAGGTCGGCGAGCTCGCTAGCAACCAAAGAGAAGCTGCCGGCGACGACGAACACGGCAGAGACGACGACGAACACGGCAGAGACAATGACGAACAACTCCCAGATCGGACGACGCTGTAGATTTGACGACGATGAACAAGCCGCTACTGATGACGACAAACAAGGAATCGACGGTAGAGATCACCAACACCACAACTGCAATTCAAATCTTATACAACAAGAACCCAATTACAGATTCTCACACCCATGATCGTACGCTCTGACACCATGTTCAGAGTTATATATATGAGAGAGAGAGAAGTTTCAGACTTGTATATTCATCATCATCTAACCTAATAAAGTGTACAAAGGCTTATACAAAGAGTACAAGTCTTACTTAACTACACAAGGGCCCCTATCAAGTTTCTGTAATTACATAATGGCCCAACACACACACACACACACACATATATATATATATATATATATATATATATATATATATATATATATATAACATTCTAACACCTAGGAATTCCTAATCAACCGTAACCTCGTCTTCACTGCTTTTTCTTCGAGAAAGTTAATCTCTGAATGTATATTGTATTTTCTGCCATTGATAAATTTTTGTTCAAGACTAGAATAATTTGTTAAAGTCTTTCAGATAAACTACAATTTTATGTCAAAGTGGAGATTGGAGACTGAATAGTCTTAAGGTACCATGACATGATTGTCGTTTTGAGAAGCAATTGAAATAACTGTGTAGAAAATAGGCCATTAAAAATTATTCCTGTGGCAACTTGAAGTTATTTCCATAAAACTCTTCCATATGCATCTTAATGTGTGTGTGTGTGATCCTTTAGTGTTTTGTATTTTTGCATTTAACATACTTTCTTCATGAATTGATCGTTCTTTATTTTATGTTTCAGAAAGTAGTTGATACATCGGGAGGGTAAGTTCCGTTACAGGAAGCAGGTCCACTTTATGTTGGAATTTTTATTATTATAATTATTACTATTATTATTATTATTTTCCCTAATTTCTTCTGATTGCCTTTCTTTGACTGAAATTCATGTAATGCGGTTATTAGGTGTGGCGCAAGCTTTGAAATTGAGATTGTATCGGAACATTTTGAAGGAAAAAGGTTGCTGGAGAGGCATCGTTTGGTGAACACTGCATTGACAGAGGAAATGAAAGACATCCATGCGCTCTCAATAAAGAAAGCTCTGACCCCAGAGCAGTGGAAAAAGCAGCAAGAGTCCGAGAATTCTCAATCGGCTGCTTGAACGTACTTCTGCTAGTTCTATATTCCAGATAAAAGATCTTATGCGCTCTATTAGCATCATAGTTTGTGTGGAAAAATGTTTTTGACATAAATATTTTGACATTAAGATCATGACATAAATATTTTGACATTAAGATCATAAATTATTATCCTTTTCTCGGTCTGTGGAGAAAACTTTTGAAGTTGGGATAGATCATGGTTGGAATGTTGGATACGAGGCTGAGGTTCTCATCTGTCTCCAAACCGATCTTATAGCCTTAGATCTTCTCATAGTACTCCCGGGACCTCCGAGTCCTGGGCAAACATAAAAAGAGAGCCCTATGAATGATCATTAACATCAAGCAGCAGTTTGTCAAGCTCCTCCAATCTCGAGGCATTTGAAGGCTGCATTATGTATATGTTATCATATTGTGGAATATTACAAAACTGCATTTTCGTGTTCGGAGCATATTAGGTTTTGACCTACAGGAAGCTTGTTTGCGAAAATAAGCCAACCAAATTGACGTTTCGTGGATGGTGTTCAAATACCGATCTACCTCTCTCTTTGTGATTTTAGGTCTTAACTTTAAAGCCCCGGGTTCAAGATTGGTATAGAGAAGATGGTTTGCAAATTTGAACTTTAGAAATTCATGGAGTTCAATTTTTGACTTGTAAAATGGTTATGGCAAGGGACTTGGATCCTCTACTCCATTTAGGGTGGTTATTGCACTAACAAGTGGGACCCATATTATATGATGGTTTAATCGCACTACTTATGATGTAATTTCCACCCTTGATAGTATACCGAACCCTCTCCACTCTATTGCTGGAGGGGATCCAAGCTATATAGCTTTTGAGCTAACAAATTTGCGTAAAGACTTTTTAGCTCACAGCTTTTGAGCTCATAAATTCGCATAAAGACTTTTTAGCTCACAAAGCTTCATTATAGTCCCTGATTAACGTGGTGTTGTGGCTCTGGGGCAGATTACTGTATCTCCAATTTGTTATCTTGGGGTGGGTCCAAAGGAACCTAAAAAAAATTGAGAAGCTTGACATGATTTAAAAAATATTTAAGCTAGAACTTAATAAAGCAACTATGAAGGAATACCAAGGTGGTATGCGCCACTACGTAAATTTGTTTTTTCATCATCTTATATTTGATTTTACTTTGGACTATTGTCTATTGCTGAGAAAAGGACAGGCTGAGCCACTTGGTTCAAATAATTTTAGAACTAAAATCATAATGCCTCCATAAATTGTATTTTTTTTTTTTGGTGCTGTTTCATTATTCTGGTTGAATGGATTAAACAAAAATCAGGACTTATTTTGGCTACAAAATCAGAAATGCAGCAAAAAGATGAATATTTATTCTAATTTAAGGCACTTGGTCATAATCACTAATATGGTTATTGCAATTGTAAAACAGTATAATATTATGGTTGGGAGTATCGAACCGACAGTTTAGATTTGGAATTAGAATTGGAAAAAATTTAGTTCAAAATTGATACTAAATTATCAAAAGCATTGATTTGGTACTCCCAAAAGCAATATAAGAGATTTTGTTAAACTTTGGATGAATAGTCTTTCTTAAAAAAAAATAATAATAAAATAAAAAATAAAAGAATAGTAAAGATGGGGGCATAAATGTCAAACAAAAGCCCCGAATTAAATTGCTAATAAACAATGCTATATAGATTTGTCTTTTTATCATACACAAAAATAGATAAGATTATAATGTAATAACTTACTAGTTATAGCAATCAGATTTATTAATCTTTTTGATGACTTGATTAATTTTAATTCAACTAAAGCAATACCTCCAACCATGTTATAATGAAATGGTCATATACAAGTTGCATTATTTTCTTCTTTGAAATTAAAATGACTAAATTATCCATCAAAAAGAATTTATAAATAAGGGAGCTCATCTTCTCCTTTTTTTTTTTTTTTTTTTTTTTTTTTTTTCACATCAAAGCCTCTAATTTCTCTTTAATCGCTCTCTACTACATCTTCGACTATTGCTCTGTTCTCTAAATTGTTCTATTGCTGTACACTTCTTATTTAGGGAATTTTGCAAACGAAAAAGCTGGCCTACTTCCAACTTCTTCATAGCTGCTGAAACTTGATTCAGTTTCTTTTTCATATTTCAGATTTTAATTAAAAAAGGAAAATGATATTTGTACCAAAGAGATAAACCGATTTTATGTGATGTCTACGTGGATATGACCTATCACAATATTTAAAGTGATAACTACTACTATTACTACTATTAAGTTTATCTTTCTTCTATTTTTTTACTTTCCTTTCTTATCTTACTCCAAGAGTTCAATATATCTCTTTTATTTATTTATTTATTTATTTCTCTCTTATTCTCTTTTTTCAGTTTTTCTCCTGTCATCTCGTCCATCTTCCTCACACAACTTGATACCTTCATATAATTGTAGAGAGATATTTGATTAATTGTTAGTGATGATGCCTACTTATAAAATTTCAATAAAATCAAATTGTAATTGTATTACAGAAAATGAATGTTAATGAATTCAAAGTGATTGTCCAGACTTTTGTATAATTTTTTAAAATAAAATCATCTTAATAAAATTAAATTATATTGGATAGAATGGATGTAGGGAATTTTGTACAGATAATCTTCTTTTCAAATCCGATGGGCATATAGGGAATTTTGTATTCTGAATATAAAATATTTATACAATGATACAAATCTCCTTCTCCTACAAGTCAGCCCAAGTACATCCTATAATTAAGGTAAATCACATCCTATAATCAAGGTAAACTAAATATCTTATAATCAAGGTAAACTAAATATTATAGATACAGAATTTATTGGTGTAAATGGCAAGAGAATCATATCAAATCATATCAATGGAAATCATATTGATCTAACATGCCCCGTCAAGCCGAGGGGGAAGGAGTCCACACGAGGTTGGACCGAAAAGAGGAGAAAGTGGGAGAAGAAAGTCCTTTAGTGAATAGATCGGCAAGCTGATTGGAAGAACGAACAAATTAACCGACCTTTGCAAACCAAATCCCGAATGAAATGATAGGAGACCTCAATGTGCTTTGTCCATGCATGAAAAATGGGATTGGCAGCAAGTTGAGTGGCTCCCATATTATACTACAATATGGAAGACAAGGGCAGACCAAGGTCGCGTAACAGATAGGAGAGCCAAATAGTTCTGAGGTAGCAGTAGATAAAGCTTTATATTCTGCCTCAGTACTGGACTGGGAAACACTAGCTTGCTTTTGATTTTTCCCTAAGAAGATACAATAACCCATAGTGGAGCGCGGATTATTAGGACAACCAACCCAATCAACATCTACAAAACCAGCGAGAGACGAAGAGGATGTGGCGGTAAAATTCAAACCAGAACCCAAAATGCCTTTCAGATAGGGCCAAAAATCACCTCCAGTCCAACAGTGCCCCATTTTCTCCATTTGGGAGTGCGTGAAGGAGAGTTGGCCACGTCGCTTAAAAAATTGGATGAACAAATTTTAACTGGACACTGTTTCAGTTGTATTAAACGGGTATAAAAGATTTAAGTGTTATATAATAAATACGGTTGGAATTGTCCATTTAGCCCTTACATATTGTTTGCAATTGTCCATTTACCCCTTACATAATTTTTAACGAAAGAAATAAGGGAAGAAGAAAGGGAAGGGTTTTCGAGGTTGGTCTGGAACAAAGAAGAAGAAGAAGAAGAAGAAGAAGAAGAAGAAGAAGGGAAGGTCTGAGGCTTTAGGGTTTTCGATGTTGGTCTAAAACGAAAAACAAGGGAAGAAGAAGAAGAAGGAGGGAAGGTTTGAGGCTTTAGGGTTTTCGAGGTTGGTTTGAAACGAAGAACAAGGGAAGACGAAGAAGAAGGGAACAAGGGAAGACGAAGGAGAAGGGAAGGTCTATGCTACTGCATCTGAGGCTTGGGTGTGAGGGTTTTCGTGATTGGTCTGAAATTAAGGTTGTCTGAGTTCAATTGCTGTAGCTTTGTTGGGTTCCAACAATGCCCCATTTTCTCCATTTGGGAATGCGTGAAGGAGAGTTGGCCACGTCGCTTAAAAAATTGGATGAACAAATTTTAACTGGACACTGTTTCAATTGTATTAAATGGGTAAAAAAGATTTAAGTGTTATATAATAAATACGGTTGGAATTGTCCATTTAGCCTTTACATATTGTTTGCAATTGTCCATTTACCCCTTACATAATTTTTAACGAAAGAAATAACGGAAGAAGAAAGGGAAGGGTTTTCGAGGTTGGTCTGGAACGAAGAAGAAGAAGAAGAAGAAGGTCTGAGGCTTTAGGGTTTTCGATGTTGGTCTAAAACGAAAAACGAGGGAAGAAGAAGAAGAAGAAGGGAAGGTCTGAGGCTTTAGGGTTTTCGAGGTTGTTTTGAAATGAAGAACAAGGGAAGACAAAGAAGAAGGGAACAAAGGAAGACGAAGGAGAAGGGAAGGTCTATGCTACTGCATCTGAGGCTTGGGTGTGAGGGTTTTCGTGATTGGTCTGAAATTAAGGTTGTCTGAGTTTAATTGCTGTGGCTTTGTTGGGTTCATTAAATTTGTTGGTGGAAATCAAATTTAGGGTTTGAAATAGGTAGGTTAAAGAAAATAGCTCGTAACAAAGGGAAAAGGGAAATTATACCTGATGGAAAGAAGAAAACCATTCCTAATCCTTCTCCTATTTAGAACTTTAGTCGTGAGGTTGGTGAGAGTTCTAGAATGGCCTCTGACAGTGATTTTGATTATGTGCCACCTAAAGAGGTAGATGAAGATGAAAAAGAATTTGAACCTGAGACAAACACTACTACATCTGCAAAGAGCAAAGAAAGTATGTCGTGTCGTCCTGGTGGAGTGTTCCTTTTGTTCAAGTATGTATGTATTAATGTTAATTTTGTCATTGAAATTTGGTTTGAAGTTTAGTTCTATTTTTATTATCATTGGAATGCAATATATTATGTTAGACAGTTAGTTTTTCATAATTCCCAACTTCAAATAATTATATGAATTGGTCATTAATTTGAAATTGTAAAATTATGAAAATGTAGGAACAAATTAGGAAGTTATATTATTTTCACACGGGAGAACATAAAAGGAAACTTGTGATGCATATGTATAATTTCCAATTTTTAAAAAATATAACAAAAAATAAAGGAGCAGAGTTGGGTTATGTTAGTAGGACAGTTAGTATATGTATAATTCTCAACTTTAAATAATTATATGAATTGCTCATTAGAATTGGTGATCATTTTCGTGTTTCAGCCCCAGGAGTCTTTCTAAATACATCCTATTTGTCAGTCCCCTTCATACCTTCCTTGCTATAAACTAATGCCCTTGATGTAATTCTTTCATTAACTTTATTGCCATACTTCTTTCGGATGCTAAAACCAATTCGACCACCATATGCATTGTAAAAATCATATGCCTCTTCCTCACTATCAAACTCCATTTTATACCTTGGTTTCCATTTAATCACTTCTGGTTCTATAACAGGAACGTTTCGTCCATTTGTTGTGTCTTGAATATTATTTACTTCATTTTCCATCTGAACGGCTCAAATACAAAACATTTTCTCACATATGCACAAAATATTGAATTAACAATTTTTTTTTTTACTTCTACATCCCAAGTAAAATTTTCATCTCAACGGCTCAAATACAAAATCCTTTGACATGTATAATCCAATCAAATAAAAAACCTTTTCACATGTATGACCAATTAAATTTGACATATATCTCATTCATTTCTTTGCATGTATTAATCAAGTATATCCTAAACAAACGAGGATAAAAATCCTCTAGAACATATATGTCAAACCAACTGATGCTAATTTGACATACACTTTATGAAAATGTTGGGATTGATAGTACGCAAAATTTGGGGTTTAAGTTAGCAAACAGTTGGGATTCACCTTACAAAATAGTTGGGAATCAAATTAGGAAAAGTGTAATGACCCGGATTTTTCGGATAAATTTTTTCCGTTGTTTTTTTCTTTCTGAGTTTGGTTTCTTGTAGATTAGTGTCATCTCGAGTGCTCTGGAGTGATTTTCGAGATTCTTTTCTGTGAATTGACAACTTCCTTTGAGGACCGAGTCATTCCTACATTTTTCATTTTTCATTTTTCGACACTATTCACTTTTTGTCTTTTTCCCTATTCCATCTTTTCCTCATTTGTCACTCTATTTGCGTAACCACACTTCTTGTGTTTGGAGTTGGTTTCTGACTTCACGTATCTTCATTCCTAATGATTTCCATGAGATACGTATCTTTTCTTTCGTGAGAAAGTACTCTGGTTACTCCCGGTGTCCATAGGGGCATAAATACAAAGTTCTTTGGAAACTTTTTCTTTTCATGGGGTGTTTTTCATAAATATCTTTTGAAGATGTTTTATTTCAGGGGTATCTAAGAAAATTTCTTTTGGAAGATATTTTCATTCTTGGGCAGTTTCGCAGTTTTCACTTTTTAGAGGGGCCATTGTGCAATTAATGAAAGTTATTGCTCAATGCTTTGTTTTGAGCTTGGATCCTCGTATGGGATTCATTTTCACATTTCGTCGAGTCGTGGACTCTTAGAATTTCCTTCTGGACGATGTTTTTCAGTTTTAGGGTTTCTGGCCCAAGTTTGAAAACTTGTTTTGGGCATAACTCTCTACTCGGGACTTGATTTTTGACACTGTTTCTTCCGTTGTTTATATTTTCTCATTTGAAATCTTTGTTGTTCACATAGTTTTGCAGTTTGAGCGCGTCTGCTCAGATTTCACTTTTCCGAACTTGGCGGGGCCCGTTTGGGACACTTTTTGAGTTTTTTTTATAAATAAAGGGCCTTTAAGTGAAAAATCAGATTTTTGCTCTCTCTCTCCTCTCTCTTGGCCGGATCTAGAGGCAGCCATGGCTGCCATCTTCTCTTTCTTCTTTTGAGCTTTTTCCCTTCAATGAAATACTTTAATGGCCTTAGTGTTTATTATTCCCCTCGGCGAGACCTTCGATTCCAACCGATTGGAATCTCGTTTTGGCCATTTCTTGAGTTCGGATTCAGAGCCGATTTATTTTGGTGGAGATTTGAGATTTCATCTCAAATGGAGGAAAGGAATGTTTTAGGCTTTTGTGTGTGTTGTATTGAGTGTTTAGCATGATTATACAACTTATATATGTGCCTTGTATCAAATCTAGAAAGTTAGTAATTTTTAATTCTTTGTATAAGATTTAAAATTCATGATGATATATAACTTTGGTTTGAATTGTGGCATGGTACAAAATCTTGTTTTAACATGTTGGTTAACATATATTAAATTTGGATTAATTAAATAAGAATTACTCTTTTTAATTAATATTTATCTTTTGTGAAAGACTAAAGTTCATGGCCATACCTTGCATGAAATTGAGTTGTATTATGCTTCTAAATTAAGTTTTGGTATGTTTGTTAACATACTTTAATTTGAGAGCATTTGGTTGAGTTTGAAAATTTAGAGACTTTAATTAAGAGAATTAATTAAAATCTAATTTTTGTGGTTTCATGGGCCTAATTAAGCTTTTGTGGGAATATATGTAATGACCATGATATGTCTATTATCATATATTAAATTGGGGCCAATTGGAAATGATTTGAAATCTAGAGAGTTTAATTATTTTGATGTAATTAGATTCTATCTTGTTTATCCATGGATTTAATCATGTTTTAGAAGGTGCTTCTATTTTAAGATCATGGATTTAGACTTGTGAAGTATTCACTTGATTGTGTTATATGCATTGAAGGGCATTGTTGTTAAATTTATATTCATGAGAGTATGTTTCTATATAAATATATTGTTGGCTTGTGATTTCGTAGCATTATGAATATGAAATATTTATTATGCACAATTGAGAGTATATTGCTAATTTGTTACTATGTAGTAGTAATATGTATAAGTTATGAACTTATTTGGCTTATTTTGGAATCTTGGAACATTGCTGAGTTGAGATGGCTAAGGTTTGGCTCTAGTACGGGGACTTGAGTCCTCTGAGTCATTGAGATAGTGCGCACTTAGGGTGGTCTTCCCTGTGGGTTAGAGCTCGGAATAACTATTGAGGACTCGGCAGAATTCCGAGCGTGATGTCCAAGTCTTCCACTTTTTGTTTTCGCATTCAATTCCAAGTTGACAATCTTGTTTACCTTGTTGACTTGTGGTTTTGGCTATTGGCGATTTGATGTTGTTAAGTACATCCATACTTAATTGATATATTTAGTTGATTTCACATTTTTAGATTTCTAGTTGATAACCTAGAGAATCTATGTCTTGATGTGTGGTATTAGATATTCTAATTATGCTAAATTGTTATATTTAGTTGATGTTGTATTTTAGACTTCAAGTTGATAACCTTGAGAATCTATATGTTGTTGCTTTGTGTAAGCATGCGCCTATGTTGTAGCTTTGTGTAAGCATGCGCCTATGATGTTACTTTGTGTAGGCATGCGCCTATATTGTTTCTTCGTGTAAGCATGACCCTATGTTGTTGCTTTGTGTAAGTATGACCCTATGTTGTTAAAATTGCATGAATGAGGTGATTGATATTAGAAATGATCTTAGGTAGCTAGGATGCTCCTTGAGTCTCACATTTGACATAGACGTTAGGTGGAATGAACCACAATAATTAAATCATGCAAACTTGTAAAACGTAGGTCGATGCATGCTCATTTCCTATGAGTAGCTTTATGTTACTCACCCCTACGATACTGGGGCATATTTCAAGTACAAGAATTAAAGTTGAGACTTCCATTATGCTTGGATGACTTGTGGACTTGAAGACTTCCATTTTTGTGAAGGTTGGCTCGGAATGCCAATTGTAGTCTTAATTGTCAAATGTGTATATTTGATTCGAAACTTGTAATGTGTGCCTAAGCACACTTTTGATTCTCATTTTATGTATATAACATGAGGCCAAGGGCCAAACTTCTTTTAGAATCACATTTATGTCATGGATGTTGATTTTTGCCTTTAATGAGATTATATGAAATTCATGCGTTTTAGTACGCTATTTTGCACCGGAGCGTGTATTGTGTATGGAATTCGTTATCTAGAATTCATTTGACATGTATGAGATGAGGCCGGAGGCCAATGACATGTAATTTGTATCCTATGTAATTTTTGATTTCATGGAATATTATGGAAGTATTGAAAAATATTGAGTTTTTGCTTCACCATGTTTGCATTGGATGTGGGAATTCCATTTTGATTCTTCCATTAGTATTCATTTACCATGTATGAAGTGTGGCCAAGGGCCAAACGGCATTTTGAAACCATCTCATGATTTTAAATTCCAAGTTTTCGTTCCAAACTTCGTTTTTGGCATTTTGGCCATTGGGGGGTCATATTTTGTGTCGGCCATAATTTGGGGCCATGGACCATTGTAGCACATCTTACTAGGCAAGTTACGTTTGCGTGCATGGTCGTTTCCGGCAAAGCTTCTTCTTTGGTGAAATGAGCCTTCTACGGACTCATTTTACACTTTTGTTGCATAATCTGACCTAAGGGTATTTTGGGAATTTCCTTTGGGAAATAAATTCCGTTCTTCACATGGTCACTTAGAAAATGTGATTTTAGGGGGGGCGTTTCTTCGTTTATTTCCAGAAAATGTCGTCTTGGCATCGGAAATCGATCCCGAAGTTCAGCTTTTGTT
This sequence comes from Cornus florida, assembly GCF_030987335.1. Taxonomy (NCBI): domain Eukaryota; kingdom Viridiplantae; phylum Streptophyta; class Magnoliopsida; order Cornales; family Cornaceae; genus Cornus; species Cornus florida. The sequence continues at coordinate 74,802,354 of NW_026775577.1, forward strand.
TTTCCATTTAGCAGCTTTTTGGACCCTCTGGACCAGTTTTCTTGGGAAGGCATTTTAGGCATTTCACAATGCATATTTTTTGATTTTTCTCAAGAGTCATGTAGAAAACTCGATTTTGAGGGGGGTTTCTTCTTTGTGTTTTTCCAGAAAATGTCATTTAGGCCCTTAAATTTCCATTTTTTTCCTGAAAAACCCCTGCTGCCAGGTTTTTGGGCTGCCCATTCTGCCTCCTTCACATGTAAACGGTTAGAAGGGGCTTCGTAACCGGTTACATGTGCATGGGCAGTGTTTTGGTCAAAATTTTTGGTCTCCTAACAGGTTAGGAAGGCTTGGTAACCGGTTAGATGTTCTTGGTTGTCATCTTTTTGACCGTTTTGCCCCTTCTTCTTCCGTTAGCCATATCTTCTTCATCCGGATTCCAAATCAAGTGATTCTTGAGTCTAAATTCATTAATTTTTCATTGTCTTTCCAATGGTGTACTCGGTGACACCCACTTTTAAGCTAGAAATGACAATTTTTCCCCTAGGTGCATTTTTATCCGTTTTTAAAATGTTGCTTCCGCATTTGTTTCCTTTAGGTTCCGTGACCTCATTGGGTGTCACATTGGTGTCTTAGAGATGCGTGGTATCTCTAGAGACCGTTGTTTTGTCTTTTGCTTCCGCATTTTGGATCCATTATCGGGTCATCTTTCGGTTTATCACTGACGCACCGAGTTGAAAAACTTGGGCCGTCACAAAAAGTTTGGGATGCACCTTTCAAAAAGTTGGGATGTATATTATGAAAACTTTGGGATGCACATTAGGAAAATATTGGGATACACTTTACAAATACTTTGGGATTTATATTACGACAATGTTAGGACGTATCTTAGGAAAATGTTGTGACTCACTTTACAAAAATATTAGAATGTAGATAAGGAAAAATTTGGGATACTTATTAGGAGAAACTTGGGATGCAACTTAGGAAAACGTTGCGATGCAAGCCCAATGACCAAACATTTTCTTAACATCGTAACACTCTGAAACACTCTTTTTTGGCTACAAATCCTCTCATTTTTTTATCCCCACAAACAAACATTCAAACCCCATCAATTCAAATTCACCATTAATTTTCTATTTCTGGGTTTCTTGCCAAAAATGTGTCTATATATTCTTACTAATTATATTTGTTTATGCCATTCAGTTCTTATGGAAATAAGACGATTCCCTTCAAAATCAAATCTGAAAATTATGAATCATGCCTGCTTAGAACTCCTACTTTGATTTGGAAATACACTCCTGCTTAGCTTTCGAAATACACTACTGCTTCTTTTTGGAAGGAAATCAGAATCTGCAATTTTATTGGAATTGACAGAAGCTCTGCTCCTATATGGAAACAATTTGTAGCATCCAAATTTTGGATTGATTCACACAACAATCGCTGCTTTCGGCTTCTATTTGGAAAGAAATAAATTTCTAAAGTAGTTTCATTCATATTTTGGAAGAGAAGAAGGCTAGTGGCGGGATTTGATTTTTATTTCAAATGGATTGCTGAAATGAGGGAGGGAAGAGGAAGAAGAAATAAGGGAGGGAACAAAAAGGGTGTATACTTGAATAGTAAATACATATATATATATATATATATATATACACGAAAATAAGGGAGGGAACAAAAAGGGTGTATACTTGAATAGTAAATACTCCATCTCTTAAAGAAGAATGATTGGAACAATTCCCTGTAAGTAAATTATTACAAGAGCAATTTTTAGAGAGATGTCTTGCCAAGAGAGAACTTTAAAAAGAGATATAGATGATAAGGGCAATTATGGCTATTTTTTATTTTATTTTAAAAAAGGTAACAATAAGGTGTTTGTAAATTTAGCTAATTTCATCTTAGTTTAAAATATGGAATGAAATAAAAAAAGTATATTAATATATATATATTTTTACCAGACAATGTTAAGATGATTAGAGTTAACAGTTAGAGGTGAGGGGATGAAGCAAGAAATTATGGACACCAAAGAGAGACTACTCAAAATTTTTAAATTTTTTAGAGGGTTTGAAACGTTTAATCGAGAGTCCGGCAAATCAACCACACTTTATTGTCATCAAAACTACAATGGTAGTTTGACCTGTATTATGTTTCACATAATTACAAGTTAGTGAGGATTTTGCAATCAGTGAGGCGATGGGAAATATCAATCAATTATTTGAAGAGTTTCACGTAGTTGTGAGACCACTTGTGATTGTGGAGACTAGCCATCAATTATTTGAAGAGTTTTACATGGTTGTGAGGCCACTTGTGGAGACTAGCCATCAATTATTTAAAGAGTTTCGCATAGTTGTGAGGCCACTTGTGGTTGTGGGGACTAGCCTTGCAGAGTTTTACATGGTTGTGAGGCTACTTGTGGAGACTAGCCATCAATTATTTGAAGAGTTTCACGTGGTTGTGAGGCCACTTGTGGTTGTGGAGACTAGCCATCAATTATTTGAAGAGTTTTACATGGTTGTGAGGCCACTTGTAGAGACTAGCCATCAATTATATGAGTTGATCCTTGTTGGAAAGTTTTGTTTTTTTTTCAAAAATTGTTTTCGAAATCATGTCTTATTCGTTGAAAGAAGGCAGTTATAATCAATGTGGTCCTTTATTTGAAGAAGATAATTACAATTTTTGGAAATCAAAGATGAGAGCTTATTTGCAAAATTCTGGTGGTAAAACTTGGGCGATAGTTGAATTTGGCTATACACCTCCTACAGTAAATACAACTGTGGATGGTAAAATAGTCAAAAAGTTAAAAGACACTTTTGCTTTTACTGCTATTGAAACTGAGCGTAACGATGCTAATGGTAAAGCTTTATATTTAATTATTAATTATGTTGTTCCATCTGAATATGCTAGAATTTATAATTGTAAAACTGCTAAAGAAGTTTGGGATATTTTGCAGGTTACTCATGAAGGAACTTCAAAAGTAAAGTTTTCCAAAATTCAGTTGCTCTCTCATAAATTTGGAAACATCGTGATGAAAGAAGATGAATCCTTTTATGATTTTTATTATAGTCTTCTTGAAATAATTTCTGAACTGCGTCACTTAGGTAAAAAAAGTTAGTGATAAGAAAATCTGTGAGAAGAGCTTAAGGTCTTTACCTAAAAGATTCCAGATTAGGGTTGAAACCATCTCTGAACATTGGGATTTGACTACCTGTCAAATAGATGAGATCGTAGGTTCATTAAAAACTTTTGAGATGTAGAACTTTTATTTAAGTCAGAAGGAGAAAAATCTTGCTTTAAAATCTACACAGGTTGAGAATTCTATGAATGATGACTCTGATGATGATATTGCATTCTTGTCTAGGCAATTCAGTCAAATTTTGCAAAGGCAATAGAGGAGAAGGAATAGCAACATGGCTAATCCGCAAAATTTTGACAAGACGTCAAAGTTTAGTTTTAATGAAAAGAAAGTAGAAGAATCAAAAGAAACTGAATTTACTTACTGGAGTTATGGTAGCAAAGGTCATGCCACTGTTTGTCTTAGTCCTAGGAAAGAAAAAAAGGATAGGAATAAAGGAAAAGCAATGAAAGTTTCTATGTCTAAAAATTTTACTTTAAGTGATAATGATTCTCCTCAGGATGATACTAATAATTTTTCTTATGTCGCTTTTCTTGATAGAGGTCCTCATATTGTTCATTTATTTAACTTTGATAGTTCAGATAACGAAGACAATGAAGTTCATGATGAACAGGTTGAAGAGGCTGAAAAGGATGATGAAAGACTGAAAAAGATGATCAAAGAAACCATGGAGACCAAACAAGCAATTAATAAGCTAGTAAAGGAGCTTATCCAAGCAAAATGAGATAATGAAGATCTAAAGAAATATATTGATGAGGGCAAAAGGAAAGCTGTTGAAAGCGATTCTATCATCACTAAGCTTGAGAAGCAGATTATCATTCTTGAGGATAAGGTAAGTGTTGCTAACTCATTGAAGGAATGTCATGCTTTGAAAAATAATTATCTTGAAATTGAATTGAAATCTGAATAAGATAAACTGAAAGGATTCAATTTGAGTCACAGCAATTTGAATAAGATAATCAACATGGGTAAGGATTTGAATGATAAAATAGGGTTAGGATTTGTTAAAGGTTCTTCTAGTAATCAAGGTAAAACAACTTTTGTTAAACCTGCTATTATGCCTAAACCATGTTTGTTTGATGCATCACATTTTGATATGTCTTATGTGCCTAAATTGTTGCATTACACTTTTTGTGGAAAGAATGGACATAAGAACAAGTCATGCCTTCACAGGAAAAAGAAAGACTTTTCTGAAATTAATTTTCAAAACTCTTATGCTAAGAAAAAGGTGCGTTCTAGGAAGAAAAAGAAATTGACACCTAAGGTTTCTTGAACTGAAATTTTGCCTAAGAGAGAGGTAAAGAATGATAAATAATTTCAGGAATTGAGAGTGAGAACTGTGTGGATCAAAAAGTCTGATTTGATCGAATATGTGCCTGTTGAGTCCATGGAACAAGTTTCCAAAAGGACTTTATCTTTAAGCTGAGTCCTATGAATTTTAGTGATCATGGCTTGTGTTTGAAAGAAAATTTTGTTGCCATTGGATCACTTGTTAGGGTTTGGTTAGGGTTTTGAGTTTTTAATAATAGTCTTCATGATATATTTGAGAAAATTCTTCCATTGAATTTATGATCTATCTTTGAAAGCAAATTTGGACACATGATTTTTGATTAAAAATAGATTCTTAGTTTGTAATCTGTACAATGAAAGTCGATTTGCATTGTTTAAGGGACTTTTAGATTTAAATCTCTTAAGTTTATAACTTTTTATGCACTAGTCCAAATCTGGAAAAATTTGATTGAAAATCTTTGAATTATTGACTAGGGTATATTGATCACAAAAGCTATAAAGGTTATTGTCTGAGAAAAAAAAATAAGGAGGTTTAAAAAGAAAAATAAAATTCAGCTTGAAAAAGGAAAGAAGAATGAAAATTTTTGCTGAATTCTTTGTTTAGGAAAAGGCTACCTATTGAGATGTGTTCGAAAGCTCCCATGAGACTTTGAAGAGGAGCTAAATGAGTAAAAAGAAAGGTGGAGACAAGTTGAATTGGGGAATTGCTGTCTGCTCTTTAGAGTGAAAGCCACCTTACTTAGAAAAATTGCTTAAAGACAGTTTTGTCTTGATACTTTTTGATCAATATGGTTTGGACAATGATTTATTGATAATTGATTGAAAATGGATGGGATGCATTGCACACACACACTTGAACTTGCTAGATTGATTTCTAACTGTTTCATTAAAATTTGCAAGTTAAAATTCGTGTTGTGATTATTTCTTAAGAATTGAAATTGATTGAATATTCTGTGGAGTCAAAATTTGTGTTAATAGATATCTCTAACAATTTTCAGGAAATTTGGATCAGGTGTGGACTTGAAAGATTTTGGATGACTGATCAATAATTTGTTCTTAATTTTGTTTTAAAATTTAAAATAAAAAAAATGAAAAATTAGAAAATTCAAAAATATTTGTTGTTTTTAGTTTTTAAATTGTGTTATAGTTGGTTTGGTCATTGAGTAAATCACAAAGTGAGTTAAAGCATACTGCCTCTGTCCTATCGGTTCCACACATCCCCTACCGGTTCAAGATGCAAAGGTGCAAGGCCAAAGTCTCTGGAGCTTGGCTACCGGTACCACAAGTTTGGTACCGGTTCAACAATGGTGCACATTCTACATTTGCTCACTGCCCAGTAGGAACCGGTTCCCACTTTGGCTACCGGTTCCTAGCAGTGGGTTTAGACTTTAAGTAACCCATTTTGACATTTTATTGGGTAGTGTTGCACACAAATTTCTTTATTTATATTGTACATTCTCTCTTTACATAAATACATCATATATATCTTCATATATTGTTTCAAATCTTGCATCATTCTCATCATACATTGCAAGTTTAGATATGGAATCATCCATTTGATCTTGAGTTTGAAGATTAAAGGTTAAAATTAAAGATTGAAAGGAGTTTGGGGTTTTGAGAAAGCAAACTTAGAGTGTGTTCTAGAACTTTGAAGGTGAAGATTGAAGACCTTGGATTGAATATAGTGCTTCTCTTGGCTTGATGTGTTGTTGATTTTTGGGTTTTGAAGATTCAAAACAAGCTTGTCCAAGAACAAGTTTTGAAGCCCACTCTAGGTGTTCGACAAAATTACCGAGTGAAGTTCGGTGCCTCAAACCAAAATTTTCCGAACACAAGATGCCTCCAAAATTTTCCCGGAAAGACAAAGGAAAAAGAATTGCATCTTCGCCACCTCCCAAGAGAGCCCGAATGACTATTACCATCCGAGAACCACAAGAGGGTTCACAAGCTCCAAGGGATGAATCATCTTCTCCCGTGCACTCTTCCTCGTCTTCTATTGAAATACCGTCTGGGTATCCTTCAGTATCCGACATTGGGAAGGTTCAGTTTGCAAAAGAACACTTCTATAATAAGCATGCTTGGCAGGTATACACTAAGGTGTATAAGGATGGTCCGATTAAGTCGGAAAGAAATGTGAATTTGAAGAAGCTTAGAGATAGTCCGGGGCAGAAACTCGTCAACTACATTGAGAAGCATAAGTGGCTATTCTTTACTATGATGGCGAGTTCCTACAGTCCAGATTTAGTTCACTACTTCTACTCAAATATCCTTAAAGTTTATGACTCTAGATATTTTAAGGTATCATTATTCGGTAAGGATTATGTGGTTTATGTGATCGGCAAAGTTCTTAGCATTCCGAAGAGTTTTTTAAGCACTGGTGATAATCACCGAATATTGTATATTCAAGCGCCCTTAATTGCATTAGTTAAGTCCATTATTTGATCATTTTATATAGATTATCTTCGGTTTCATGTTTTTGTGTATTTTTAGGTTTGTTTCCTAAAAAGAAATAAAATGGAAGTCTTAAAGGCTTTTTGAAGATCAAGTCATTCCAGGCCTTAACAACATATGATTTCCAAGAGGAATTGGCCCAATTTTGCTCATGGATACTCTCTACAAAGCAAAAAGGCAGAGGATGAACTCAATGACCCAAAACCAAGATCAAGGTGAAAGAGGATCAAAAGCTTGAAGAATTGAAAGAATTGAAAAAAGTTCAAAGTAGGAGAAAAGAGAAATTCTAAGGCATGGACGAGCACTTATCTAAAGGCCATCCGAGCACTCGTTTGGCATTCATCAAATTGAGCACTCTTTGGGCATTCATCAAACTGAACGCTTATCTGAAGTCCATTAACCGAGTGCTTGTCTAGCCAAGCCATCCGAGTGCTCGTCCAGTGAAAAAAGCTGAGCGCTTGTCCAAAACTAAGCGCTAGTCCATTAGAACCGAGCGCTTGTCTAGAATGGAATGCTCATCCATTAGAACCGAGCACTTATCCAGAATAGAATGCTTTTCCATTAAAACCAAGTGCTTATCCAGAATGGAACACTCGTCCATCAGAACCGAGCGCTTGTCCAGAATAGAACGCTCGTCCAGCAAAGAAAACCGAGCACTTGTCTAGAATGGAACGCTCGTCCAGCAAAGAAAGTTGAGCGCTCGTCCCAAGACAACCAAGTGCTCATCCAAAGGCCAGCCGAACGCTCCCCTGGCAACCAAGAGTGTCGAGCGCTCGTCTATGCAGCACAGATCCAATTTTAAGTAAAAGGCTAATTACGAGTGCTCGTCCAGACAATGCAAACCCAGCTGGCATTTTGAACCTTTTAATTTGATTCCCTCCTTAGTGAGGTTGTTGGTAAATTGCTTTGAGGGGACATTGACCTCAAAATTGAGGAGGCTTTTGACGGCCTAAGTTTTTCGACCCGGTGCGTCAGTGATGAACCGAAAGATGACCCGATAACGGATCCAAAATGCAAAAGCAAAAGACAAAACAACGGTCTCTAGAGGTACATCATTGCTCTAAGACACCATTATGACCCTCAACGAGGTCACGGAACCCAAAGGAATTAAATGGGGAAGTAACGTTTCAAAAACGAACAAGATTGAACCTAGGGGAAAAATTGTCATTTCCAGCTTAAAATTGGATGCCACCGAGCACACCATTGGAAAGACAACGAAAAATTAATGAATTTAGACTCAAGAATCAATTGATTCGGAGTCCGGATGAAGAAGATATGGCTTACGGAAGAAGAAGGGGCAAAACGGTCAAAAAGTGCAAACCCTAGATCATCTAACCGGTTACCAAGCCTTCCTAACCGGTTAGGAGACAAAAAAATTCAACCAAAACACTACCCAAGCACATGTAACCGGTTACCAAACTTCTCGTAACCGTTTACATGTGAAGGAGGCAGAATGGGCAGCAAGAAATTCTGGCACCAGGGGTTTTTTCGGAAAAAAAGGAAATTTGAGGACCTAGATGACATTTTCTGGAAAAACTCAAAGAAGAAATCCCCCTCAAAATCGAGTTTTCTATGTGACTCTCAAGGAAAATAAAAAAATACGCAATGTGAAATGCCCAAAATGCCCCTCCATTAAAACTAGTCCAGAGGGTCCAAAAAGCTGCTAAATTTAAAAACTGAGAGCTGAATTTGGATGCGATTTCCGATGCCAAGATGGCATTTTCTGGAAAAACATGAAAAAGAAACCCCCCCTAAAATCACATTTTCTAAGTGACCATGAGAAGAACGGAATTTATTTCTCAAAGAAAATTTCCAAAATACCCTTAGGTTAGAATGTACAACAAAAATGTAAAATGAGTCCGTAGGAGGCTCATTTCACCAAAGAAGAAACTTTGCCCGGAAACGACCATGCACGCAAACGTAACTTACCTCATAAGATGTTCTACAATGGTCCGTGGCTCAAAAATATGGCCGACACAAAATATGACCCCCCCAACGGCCAAAATGCCAAAAACGAAGTTTAGAATGAAAACTTGAAACCTAAAATCATGAAATGGTTTCGAAATGCCGTTTGGCCCTTGGCCACACTTCATGCATATTAAATGAATGCTAATAGAAGAAGTTCATACACAATGCATGCTCCGGTGCAAAATAGCATACTAAAACGCATGGTTTTCCATATGTTCTCATTGAAAGCAAAAATTAACATCCATGACATAAATGTAATTTCAAAAGGAGTTTGGCCATTGGCCTCATGTCATATACATAAAATGAGAATCAAAAAGTGTGCTAAGGCACATGTTACAAGTCTAGAATCAAATATACACATTTGACATATAAGGTTACAAATGACTTTTCAAGCCAACCTTCACAAGAATTGAACCTTTCAAGTTCCCAAATCATCCAAGCATGTTGAGAACCTCTAACCTTGAATCCTGTACCTGAAATATGCCCCAGTATTGTAGGGGTGAGTAACATAAAGCTACTCGTAGGAAATGAGCATGCATCGACCTACGTTTTACAAGTTTGCATGATTTAATCATTGTGGTTCATTCTACCTAACGTCTATGTCAAAGACCTAACGTCTATGTTCAAGGTGAGACTCAAGGAGCATCCTAGTTACCTAAGATCATTTCTAGCATCAATCACTTCATTCATGCAATTTTAGCAACATAGGGTCATGCTTACACAAAGCAACAACGTAGATTCTCAAAGTCATCAATTTGAAATCTAAAGAACAAAAACGACATAAGTGATCATGCCACCTAACATCTATGTTCCAAATGAATCTATAGGATCATTCCTAATTTACATTTGAACAACACAACATGAATATACTTGACAACATCAAAAGCTTATAATGATTCATCAAAATCATAAAACAAGAATGTACTTAACAACATTAAAAGCTCACAATGATTTATTAAAAATCATGAACATGAATGTACTTAATAACATTAAAATGATTTATTAAAATCATAAAACATGGATGTACTTAGCAACATCAAAATCTACAAAGATCATAAAGCATGGATGTACTTATCAACATCAAAATCGCCAATAACCAAAACCACAAGTCACAATATAAACATGATTGCTAACTTAGAATTGAATGCGAAAATAAATAATGGAAGACTTGGACATCTAGACTCGGAATTCTGCCGAGGTCAGTGGTTGTTCCGGGCACTAACCCGCAGGGAAAACCACCCTAAGTGCGCGTTATCTCAATTGGGGAGAACTCATACCTCCCGCACTAAAGCCAAAATTTAGCCATATCATAGTAACCATGTCCCAAGTGACTCCAAAATAAATAAGTTAACAACTTATATATATACGAAATTACGTCCCATGAACAAGTAGTTTGTAACCACACAATACATGCTCTAAATCCACAACTACTATAGGATGACAAATGTCGAATCTTCAGAGTGCGATTCGTTACGCGCTATAATAACATCACTTGTCAAATCTTCAGTGTGCGATTCGTTACACGCTATAACAATATAATCCAATATTGAAACGTAATCTCATAATTTCATTACAAGTCTAAATTCATGCTTTAGATATACAATCAACGTCAAACACATGATTTAAATCCATAATGCAATAGAAACGGAATTTAATCAAGTAAACTAATTAATTCCTCTAAGTTGCAATTCTCAACCAAATGGCCTCAAATTACACATGTTAAACAACATAGCATGGTCATTGCATATACCAATTCCAAAACTTGATTAGGCCAATTCAATAACAAAATGGATTTTAATTAAATTATGATAATCAAATCCCTAAATTCTAAAACAGCATAAAATGGTCCCATATTAACATATACTAGTATACAAGTCCTAGTCATCTCAAATATCAAGTCAAAACTTGTAATACCCCTAAATTCAAAAGGATAGGTTTGGTATTTAATTAACTGTTTATTTTGCATTTTTAAATTGATTAAGTGTGTATTTGCATTAATTGTTAAATTATTTGATTTAAATATGTTAGTTGGGTGTTTAAATTTCATTTATTTGCTTATTTGATTTATTTTATTTTAATTCAATTAATTGTGTATTTGTTTTTCTTTAATTGATTGTCTAAAGTTATTTTCTTGCATTAACTATTAAATTGTATTTCTCTTGTACATACACGTATAAATTTAAAAACGCTAACCGACTTAGGTAGTGGATGGATTTTAGGGTTTTATGTTTGAACGTAGCCGACTTAGGGTTGGTGTAGGATTTAATTTATGGTTTCAATTAAAACCTATAAATATATAAGTATAGGTCTGCCAAGGGTTTTGGTTAACCCTATTCATGTAACAGAGTCCTATAGAGAGTTGTGAGAACAGAGAGAGAACAGAGAAAGAAAGGTTAGGGTTGGCTTAGAGTCAAGGGGTGAACCAAGGATGAGGTGTTGATGCATGCTTGTGGATTGAATTAGGAGCAATGAAGGTCAGTAAAAACAACTAAGGTCGCCGGAGTTGCTAGAGACGGAGGTTTAAAGGTTTCTGAACTGAAATCGGAGGCAAGTCTTGTTTTAGCTCTTTCCCTTTAACTCGTGTTCTGTGCATGCCTAGGTAGACTCCAGGGCTTTAATGGATGCTAAAACAAGTCTTTATTGCATGTTTGAAATATTTTTAGTTCCGTTGAATTAAATTGATATGCAAATTTCTGTAATCTCTGTTAACTGGTTCATACCATTGTTGTGTTTAAAGTATGTTTAATTGAGAACCTTGATGCATATTGATGTCTTAAAAATTAGTCTGGGACATTGATTGAATAATAGAACACGTAGTAAAAGATTTACAGAGGCCTGGGTAAACTGAAATAGCTTTGTTGGAATTAAACTGTATTACAAGTTCATCCAGTTCGGTTAATTGATGCATGCTTCGTTTAAGTTTAAGCTTTTTTTTAATTGATGTCTTTGATGCATGTCAATGCTTTATAACTATTGTAGGACACTAATTAAACCTTAGAGCAAGTATTAAAACAAATACAGAGGTCGTGGAACACGCCGGAGTCGAGGAAAACGAAGCAGAGACGGGGAGACGGCTCTTAGGGGTGAGAGAGACGGCTCCCAAAGGAGGGAGCCGCCTCCCACAATGCAAGAGCCGGCTCCCACATGTAAGGAGCCGGCTCCCAAGGCCTCAGAGCTGGCTCCCAAGGGTGGGGAGCTGGCTCCCATATTTTAGAGAAGGCTCTAAATTTTTCTGAGCCTTCTCTTCCTTTGAAACACACAGTTATGTATTTTTAGGGTCTGTTTGGTCAGTGCAGGGTATTTCTACTTGGTTTATACTATTTTAAATCATGTGTAGGAATGTTGTAAACCTATAAAAACAATAGAGAAACATCAATTCATAATTTGATTAAGGAATGGAGTGGGGTGAACTTGGGGAAAAACCCTGTAGGTTGTGCACTGTTATGGTTAAGAAATTTATTACTGTAAATTGGAGATTGTTTTTATTTATGATTTAAAGTTGTGAATCATATTTAGATGGAGTTATAAGTATAGTGATTTACCTGAAATTACCTATGCTTTGTTTGGATTAAAAATTGATATATGTTTGCTATTTAACTGCATCAATTTATGGACAAGTTGGAGAATGTAAATGCTTAGATTATTTTAGCAGTTTACATTATTGGAATGTTATTTTTAGGCCCTATATTTAATGCCTAATACTGATATATATGTATTAATTTATATTGATGCATAGTGTGGAGTATAATTGGTGAATTGCTTAATATTGTTTAATCAATTTTATTATATGGAGGTATGTATATGCACCGATATGGGACGGTGGCATATTGGGGATGGATTAGTTCAAACACTAAGTCCTACCTATTTTAAAATAAGATGGATTAACTGCAAAATGTTAAGTCTTACTTATATGTATGTACATGCACCGGTATAGGACGGTGGCATATTAGGGATGGATTAGTTCAAACACTAAGTCCTACCTATTTTGAAATAAGATGGATTAACTGCAAAATGTTAAGTCCTACTTATAAGTTGGTGTCAGGTCAATAAACCTTTTGAATGACACACCCTGAATGGACTTTATATATTTATGTTATGGTGCCATAGTATGAGCTTGAGTCTCAGGACCATGGTTAGGGTGCGTATATCTCCTAGGATGGATAACTGGACGGTGGTTTCTGTTCCCTGGTAGGTCTAGATACACATGACCACAGTATGTGCGATTTGCATGGTATCTCTACTCAGGCTGAGACGTACCACTTGGACTAGTGAGCGTCCTATAGTGTGTAATTATATATATATGGACTACTCTAGATATTGTTGAGCTATCTAGGATGTATCTGCGTATCGGGTTTCTGATTGGATCGTAGTAGAATAGGACTTGCATGTGGGCCTGACCCACTCCTTTATTTTTCAGGTGTTGTCAGTTCCAGGGCTAGAGCTTGGACGTGCAGAGCAGATTCAGACACTCACTCCTCCGATAATGTAGGATTTCATCTTATATTCTAGATTAGGATTTTGTCTTCAGCTGATTATTTTAGTTTGGATTTTAGGGGTCCACTAGATGGATTCCCGAGTTGTATCTATTTTGGAGATTTGGATTTTTATTAATCTTTATCATTTGGAGGATTTTAAATTTAGTATTATTTCCAGCTTTAATATTTATTTTGTAAATCTATTTTGTAATCTATGTTCGTTTATGTATTAATTGTTTGTTATCCCTCGGATCTGTGCTCGGACTTGATCACCCGTGGCTTTAGAATCGAGGGGTATCACAAAACTCAATTAAGCTAAAGGAACCATTAAATAGATTTTAATTAATCATTTTAATTAAAGTCTCTAGATTTTCATACTTATCCAAATGCTCTCAAATTTAAGTATGTTAAACAATATGCCTAGACTTAATTTAAAAGCATGCTATAAGTCAATTTCATGCAAGGTACATCCATGTAAATTTAATCTTATACAAAGAATTAAATATTACTAATTTTCTAGATTTGATACAAGTCATGCAATCAAGTTGTATAATCATGGAAAACACCCCATTCAACACATACAAAATCCTAAAACATCCCCTACCTCCATTTGAGATGAAATCTCAAATCCCCACCAAAATAAATCGGCTCCGAATCCGACGATACTCCTAGGTTTTATCGGGGACAACATCACGAACATGAATCCCAAGGAAGCCCCTTCAAAAACAAAACTTGACTTCAAACCCAAACTCAAGAAACGGCCAAAACAAGATTCCAATTGGTTGGAATCGAAGGCCTCGCCGAGGGGAACAATAAACACAAAGGCATCACCACTTTTTAATGAAGGGAAGAAGTCCAAAAGAGGAGAGAGAAGATGGCAGCCATGGATGGAGCTTGGACCGGCCATGAGAGAGGAGAGAGAGAAAAATCTGATTTTTCTTTCTAAGGCCCCCTACTTATAGAAAATCTCAAAAAGTGCCCCGAACGGGCCCCGCCGGGTCTGGAAAAGTTAAATTTGAGTAGACTCACTCAAACGACAAAACTCCATGAATGAAAAAGATTTAGAATGAGAAAATATGAACAACGGAAGAAACGGTGTCAAAAACTGAGTCCCGTACAGAAAGTTATGCCCAAAACAAGTTTGGCACAAACCGGGGCCAGAAACCCTGAAACTGGAAAACATTGACCAGGAGGAAAATCTAAGAGTCCATGACTCGACAAAATGTGAAAATGAATCCCATACAAGGATCCAGGCTCAAAACAAGGCATTGAGCAATAACTTTCATTAATTGCACAATGGCCCCTCTAAAAAGTGAAAAATGCGAAACTGCCCCAGAGTGAAAATATCTTCCAAAAGATATTTTCTTAGATACCCTTGAAATAAAATATCTTCAAAAGATATTTATGAAAAACACCCCAAGAAAGGGAAATGTTTCCAAAGAACTTTGCACTTATGCCCATATGGGCACCGGGAGCAACCAGAGTACTTTCTCATGAAAGTAAAGATACGTATCTCCTAGAAATCATTGAGAGTGAAGATACGTGAAGTCAGAAACCAACTCCGAACACAAGAAGTGTGGTTATGCAAACAAAGTGACAACGAGGAAAGGACGAAATAGGAAAAAATACAAAATAGGGAAAAGACAAAAAGTGAATAGTGTCGAAAAACGAAAAATGCGGAACTGACTCGGTCCTCAAAGGAAGTTGTCAATCCACAGAAAAGAGTCTCAGAAATCACTCCAGAGCACTCGAGACGACACTAATTGACAAGAAACCAAACTCAGAAGGGAAAAGACAACGGAAAAAAATTTATCCAAAAAATCCGGGTCATTACAATTTTCCCACCTTAAAGGGATTTCATCCCTGAAATCAAGAATAGACAAAAGAGAACTGAACAAGATCAAAGCAAGATCAAACTAAAGGACGCACCATAAGGTGCTAAAGGATAACTTCAAAAGCCTGAAGTTCATTCGAAGGAACGCAAAACCCAAGAACTGAGTGACACTTCCCAAACGAGTCAGCATATTAACTCGACGTCAATCACCGAGAGAATCCCAAGACAACTACAAGTCAAATCAAGATAGATGGCTAAGAATGACACGGCAGTACGAAAAATGGCCAGAACCCACCCACACTTACTCGTCGTAAGGTTGCATAACAGTATAAAGCACTAGTTCACAACATGCCACAGAAAGAAACTTTTCGATACAAATGACATCAATATCGGAAATGATTATTACCAAAAGCACTACGAAAACCAGGCATCCACGAGAGTTGGGTTAGCTAATCCCAAAACTCTAATAACAATGTCAGTGACACCGTTACGCTTAAGGCCTTAAATCCCTAACGCTGGAGTATTAACGAACCCCACATCTGAAAATGCAACAACAACAACATTAGTCCCGAATCCACAGCCTGACAAGTCTGCGCCCTCAAGCCAATGAATTGGACCTGCAAAATCGAAAACCTAAACACAGATCTGAAGTACTATAAGGCTACATACAGAAGACAAAACGCTAGATCAAAATCCCTATAGTGGACAACTAAAATCCTCAAAACACAAGTCTACAACGTGGCTCACTCACCTCTATCCCAACAACCACGGTCATAAAACCCCAACATAAGTGTAGGAAAGATGAAGCAGTATTAAAAAAATTACTCACATAGTGCATGTTTGCAAAAATTAAATGATATAAATCAAATAATATCTTAGTACTAAGCATAGTACACATAAGGTAAATGAAACATGCCACCTATTACATAGGGGTTAAACAAACGATGACATGCCATACACCACTAATGGCACTAGCATGTTAAATGGATACAGTATATGAAAACATATCATATACACTTTCACACAAACTACCACATAGCCACATATCCTAAACATGTTTCTAATGCATGCCTGAAAACAATGGGGCTCATAAACATGTAGAAATGGTCACACAAATGTCAAGTTCTTAAAATCAAAAGAAATGAATGGAATGTCTCGCAAAAGACACCATGCAGAAAACATAACAAAAAACCTGGATGAGTCCAATCTCTCACTGCGAGGAAAGGAACCATCCCCCAAACAACTACTAAGGTCCTCGAGACATATGGTCAGCAAGTCTTTCCCAAGACCAGTTTATACCCCGATGGAATCCCAACACCACATGAAACAAGACAACATCGAAATGGATAGCCCCAATGCTAACCGTTACAAGACAATCAACAAGAAAACCCCCAATCCAAGATGCCAACGAGTCCAATAGGAACTCTATAGGATTCTACCAGAACCCTAACACATCGCCCCAAGTCTCCAAAGACAAGGGAGAGTAATTAATTGCACCTACACAATTAATTACACAAAGCCGCTCACATCCCAACTGTAGCTCGCAAGAGCTAACCAAGGCAACACAAGAAGGATTCTAGGTTAACGCACCTATCCAAATCCCAAAACCATCGCCCTAAGGAGGCAAGACAAAAGAACCTCGCCCTGAGATTCACAAGAAACTTCCCAACTCCTAAAGGAAGGATTCGAGTCAATCTTGACTCATCATCCCATGATGCTAGAAACAAAGACCTCAATGACATCACGATGTCAAGACCGCTACAAAGTCCTAAGGGATGACACCGACACCTCCAACACCACCGTGACTACGTCATAAAAAGACAAAAGAAAATGAGACGAAACGGTGCCTCCGTAGCTTATGTCTCATCTCGCCAAAAAGGAGACTACAACACCATGCTCACCCGAGCCCTAATGAGAAGACTCTCCTTGAGTTAAGACTGTGACGCTATATGCGTGAAAAAGAAACGAGATCAATAATAACACGAGTTATTATGATCGAATGTAACTCGCTCAATGAATGCATCAAATAATTACCACGTCAATGTATGTAGCATACAGTCATGCATAAGCAGATAAGCATATACAACATGCTAAATAGATAATGAAAACTCCTAGGTACTTAAATACATAAGCACGTATCAAACGATGATGCTTTTAAACACATAAGCATATAAGTGCAGAAAACATGTCATCACACTGAGCATGTTATCAAATGGTACGTAAACATGTTATCAAAAAGCATGTGAACATATCAAAGTACATCAACAAAACATGATATGCACCCAAAATCCGTCGTCCAAGGTATTCGAACTCAGACGCTCTGATACCACTTGGTATAGTAATGACCCGGATTTTTCGGATAAATTTTTTTCCATTGTCTTTTCCCTTCTGAGTTTGGTTTCTTGTCGATTAGTGTCGTCTCGAGTGCTCTGGAGTGATTTCCGAGACTCTTGTCTGTGGATTGACAACTTCCTTTGAGGACCGAGTCAGTTCCGCATTTTTCGTTTTTCGACACTATTCACTTTTTGTCTTTTCCCTATTTTTTCTTTTTTCCTATTTCGTCCTTTCCTCGTTGTCACTTTGTTTGTATAACCATACTTCTTGTGTTCGAAGTTGGTTTCTGACTTCACGTATCTTCATTCTCAATGATTTCTAGGAGATACGTATCTTTACTTTCGTGAGAAAGTACTCCAATTGCTCCCGGTGCCCATAGGGGCATAAGTGCAAAGTTCTTTGGAAACATTTCCCTTTCTTGGGGTGTTTTTCGTAAATATCTTTTGAAGATATTTTATTTCAAGGGTATCTAAGAAAATATTTTTTGGAAGATATTCTCATTCTGGGGCAGTTTCGCATTTTTCACTTTTTGGAGGGGCCATTATGCAATTAATGAAAGTTAATGCTCAATGCCTTGTTTTGAGCCTGGATCCTTGTCTGAGATTCATTTTCACATTTCGTCGAGTCGTGGACTCTTAGTTTTTCCTGCTGGTCAATGTTTTCCAGTTTTAGGGTTTCTGCCCCTAGTTTGTGCCAAACTTGTTTTGGGCATAACTTTCTGTACGGGACTCAGTTTTTGACACTGTTTCTTCCGTTGTTCATATTTTCTCATTTTGAATCTTTTTCATTCATAGAGTTTTTCCGTTTGAGAGTGTCTGCTCAAATTTCACTTTTCCGGACCCGGCGGGGCCCGTTCGAGGCACTTTTTGAGATTTTCTATAAATAGGGGGCCTTAGAAAGAAAAATTAGATTTTTCTCTCTCTCCCCTCTCTCATGGCCGGTCTAAGCTCCATCCATGGCTTACATCTTCTCTCTCCTCCTTTGGACTTCTTCCCTTCATTAAAAAGTGGTGATGCCTTTGTGTTTATTGTTCCCCTCAGCGAGGCCTTCGATTCCAACCGATTGGAATCTTGTTTTGGCCATTTCTTGAGTTCGGGTTTTGAAGTCAAGTTTTGTTTTTGATGGGGCTTCCTTGGGATTCATGTTCGTGATGTTGTCCCCGACAAAACCTAGGAGTTTCGTCGGATTCGGAGCCGATTTATTTTGGTGGGGATTTGAGATTTCATCTCAAATGGAGGTAGGGGATGTTTTAGGATTTTGTATGTGTTGAATGGGGTGTTTTCCATGATTATACAACTTGATTGCATGACTTGTATCAAATCTAGAAAATTAGTAATATTTAATTCTTTGTATAAGATTAAATTTACATAGATGTACCTTACATGAAATTGACTTATAGCATGCTTTTAAATTAAGTCTAGGCATGTTGTTTAACATACTTAAATTTGAGAGTATTTGGATAAGTATGAAAATCTAAAGACTTTAATTAAAATGATTAATTAAAATCTATTTAATCGTTCCTTTAGCTTAATTAAGTTTTGACTTGATATTTGAGATGACTAGGACTTGTATACTAGTATATGTTAATATGGGACCATTTTATGTTGTTTTAGAATTTAGGGATTTGATTATCATGATTTAATTAAATTCCATTTTGTTATTGAATTGGCCTAATCAAGTTTTGGAATTGGTAAATGCAATGACCATGCTACGTTGTTTAACATGTGTAATTTGAGGCCATTTGGTTGAGAATTGCAACTTAGATGAATTAATTAGTTTACTTGATTAAATTCCATTTCTATTGCATTATGGGTTTAAATCATGTGTTTGACGTTGATTGTATATTGAAAGCATGATTTTAGACTTGTAATGAAATTATGAGATTACGTTTCAATGTTGGATTATATTGTTATAGTGTGTAACGAATCGCACACTGAAGATTCGACATGTGATGTTATTATAGCGTGTAACGATTCGACATTTGTCATCCTATAGTAGTTGTGGATTTAGAGCATGTATTGTGTGGTTACAAACTACTTGTGCATGGGATGTAGTTTCGTATATATATAAGTTGTTAACTTATTTATTTCGGAGTCACTTGGGACATGGTTACTATGATATGGCTAAAGTTCGGCTTTAGTGCGGGAGGTATGAGTTCTCCCCAATTGAGATAGTGCGCACTTAGGGTGGTTTTCCCTGCGGGTTAGTGCCCAGAACAACCATTGACCTCGGCAGATTTCCGAGTCTAGATGTCCAAGTCTTCCATTATTTATTTTCGCATTCAATTCCAAGTTAGCGATCATGTTTATATTGTGACTTGTGGTTTTGGTTATCAGCGATTTTGATGTTGTTAAGTACATCCATGCTTTATGATCTTTGTAGATTTTGATGTTGCCAAGTACATCCATGTTTTATGATTTTAATAAATCATTTTAATGTTGTTAAGTACATTCATGTTCATGATTTTTAATAAATCATTGTGAGCTTTTAATGTTGTTAAGTACATTCTTGTTTTATGATTTTGATGAATCATTATAAGCTTTTGATGTTGTCAAGTATATTCATGTTATGTTGTTCAAATGTAAATTAGGAATGATCCTATAGATTCATTTGGAACATAGACATTTGGTGGCATTATCACTTATGTCGTTTTCGTTCTTTAGATTTCAAATTGATGACTTTGAGAATTTATGTTGTTGCTTTGTGTAAGCATGACCCTATGTTGCTAAAATTGCATGAATGAGGTGATTGATGCTAGAAATGATCTTAGGTAGCTAGGATGCTCCTTGAGTCTCACCTTTGACATAGACATTAGGTAGAATGAACCACAATGATTAAATCATGCAAACTTGTAAAACGTAGGTCGATGCATGCTCATTTCCTACGAGTAGCTTTATGTTACTTACCCCTACGATACTGGGGCATATTTTAGGTGCAGGATTCAAGGTTAGAGATTCTCAACATGCTTGGATGATTTGGGAACTTGAAGGGTTCAATTCTTGTAAAGGTTGGCTTGAAAAGCCATTTGTAACCTTATATGTCAAATGTGTATATTTGCTTCTAGACTTGTAACGTGTGCCTTAGCACACTTTTTGATTCTCATTTTATGTATATGACATGAGGCCAATGGCCAAACTCCTTTTGAAATTAAATTTATGTCATGGATGTTAATTTTTGCTTTCAATGAGAACATATGGAAAACCATGCGTTTTAGTATACTATTTTGCACCGGAGCATGCATTGTGTATGAACTTCTTCCATTAGCATTCATTTAATATGCATGAAGTGTGGCCAAGGGCCAAACGGCATTTCGAAACCATTTCATGATTTTAGGTTTCAAGTTTTCATTCCAAACTTCGTTTTTGGCATTTTGGCCTTTGGGGGGGTCTTATTTTGTGTCGGCCATATTTTTGAGCCACAGACCATTGTAGCACATCTTATTAGGTAAGTTACGTTTGTGTGCATGGTTGTTTCCGGGCAAAGTTTCTTCTTTGGTGAAATGAGCCTCCTACGGACTCATTTTATATTTTTGTTGCACATTCTGACCTAAGGGTATTTTGGGAATTTTCTTTGGGAAATAAATTCCGTTCTTTATATGGTCACTTAGAAAATGTGATTTTAGGGGGGTTTCTTTTTCGTGTTTTTCCAGAAAATGCCATCTTGGCATCGGAAATCGCATCCAAAGTTCAGCTCTCAGTTTTTAAATTTAGGAGCATTTTGGACCCTCTGGACCAGTTTTTATGGAGGGGCATTTTGGGCATTTCACATTACGTATTTTTCAATTTTTCATTCTTGTCACATAGAAAACTTGATTTTGAGGGGGGTTTCTTCTTTGAGTTTTTCCAAAAAATGTCATCTAGATCCTCAAATTTCCTTTTTTTCCCGAAAAACCCCTGGTGCCAGAATTTCTTGCTGCCCATTCTACCTCCTTCACATGTAAACGGTTACAAGAAGTTTGGTAACCGGTTACATGTGCTTGGGCAGTGTTTTGGTCAATTTTTTTTTTTTTTTTTTTTTTTTGTCTCCTAACCGGTTTGGAAGGCTTGGTAACCGGTTAGATGATCTAGGGTTTGCACTTTTTGACCGTTTTTCCCCTTCTTCTTCCGTAAGCCATATCTTCTTCATCCGGACTCCGAATCAAGTGATTCTTGAGTCTAAATTCATTAATTTTTTGTTGTCTTTCCAATGGTGTGCTCGGTGGCACCCACTTTTAAGCTAGAAATGACAATTTTGCCCCTAGGTTCAATCTTGTTCGTTTTTGAAACGTTGCTTCCTCATTTAATTCCTTTGGGTTCTGTGACCTTGTTGAGGGTCATAATGGTGTCTTAGAGCAATGATGTTGTTTTGTCTTTTGCTTCCGCATTTCGGATCCGTTATTGGGTCATTTTTCGGTTCATCATTGACGCACCTGGTTGAAAAACTTGGGCCGTCACAGCTTTGGTAGACATTTTATATATTTTAAGAAAGGGTGATCATTGTCAAACATTATTGAGTTATTGGAGGATAATTCTAAAGAGAGAAATATTAAGTTTTTGAGAGCTTTTTGGTTATATTTTGCTGAAAGTAGCAGGAATGGAAGGGCTGAGTTCTTCACCCTCTTCCTCCCTTACTGCTATGGGTAACTAACTCCCTTCCTAGGGAGGTGATGGCACCTTTCCTTGTAATTATGCTCCAGTTGCATTTTAATTTGGGGAATGAAATATGTATATGATAGTTTCATAGTCTAGAGATTTACTCAAGTTGTAGTGGCTCTTCATTTCAATAAATGATTGTGTTGAACTTATTATCTTGTCTTAGATTGTATTTTCTCATAATTATATTACTTACATCTTCATAGTGAGAATGGAGATGAGATTATGAAATGGTTTTTAATGGCATGTTGTATGGAAATTTTGATAGTCTATAGCTTAGGAACACCTTTGATGGATTATGCTTAGTTTTTGACTTCATGTGCTCTCATCATACTTATTGAGGAATTTGATAGTCCATAGCTTAGTGAGCATGCCTTAAGCTACACCCTAGTCTAGGTAGTGAAATCATTTAAAACTTTGATGGATTATACTTAATTCTTTATTTTATGAAATTCTTGAAGATATTGTAGTAATCATGTATTTTTACATATCATGGTCACATATATAATTTGTTCCCCAAGTTAATTGCAAGCAAGCATGTTTGTATGGTTTGTGGTGGATTCATTTCCTTAGCTCTCTCTACATAAGTTTTATTCACCTTAAATTCATTCCGTTTACCGTTTTATGCAAATTTCAATTCTTAGTTCTAAGTGACAAATAAACCAAACCTTATACACCTCTTTCATCAAACTAAAAGTGATTTTACAGCCTTGGTTGCCATAAACTAGCAATCCTTGTGGTTCGACTTACCCTTATGATAGCCCTATTTTACAATGATTTATGCTATTGCAAGTGTTGATTAATATTGGTAAACATATTTCAACCACTATTTTTTGGCACCATTGCCAGGGATTGCAAAAGGTTTTGTAACCGAGGTTTAAAAATTACCTTTGGTTTGATTGTGAATATTGTGTTTTGTGGATATTTTTCAGTTTGGTTTTGGTGATTTTTGTGTTTAAGTATTATTTGTGAGATTCTAGGAACACAAGGCTTGCCAAGGAAAAACTGAAAATTGTAAGTCTAAAGGACTCCAGGAAAGGTTTTTAAAGTTCTAGTTTTAAAAGTTATGAATCTTTTGCTTGTGGATAAATTAATGATTTTAAATTTTGAAGCCCTTGTAGAGGCTATTTCTGTTTTTCTAATTTGCAAAGCATCAGTCCTTGTCGTGGCCATTTATTTTCTGTTTTGTTGATAATTGAGGAGAAAAAGAACATTGTATGTGGATGTTATGGTGAAGGGGTGTTGTGTTTGTTGTGTGAATTTTGTTGTTGATGTTGGGCCGTAGGTCATTATCTTTGCCAACTCTTGAAGAACCAATTGATATAAATTTACTTAAAAGGACTCTTAGAAGAAACCTTAGGGAATCCAAAAATTTAAGAGGAATTGAACTTGAATTCAAGACCATGGCAGGAAATGAAGAAAATTTGCGGAATGAGGATATAAATCTTGAAAGGGCTGAAATTCCAAATGTGGTACCTATGACTCTTAGGGACTATTTCATCCCTACAACTTTTGTCTCTCCTTCCTGCAGAGTGATGCTAAACATCGATGCAACCCAATATAAGATTAAATCTATCATAATTCAAATGCTTCCATCCTTTCATGGCTTTAAAAATGAAGACCCCTATAAGCATCTTGATGAGTTCCTTGAAATCTGCTCTACCATCAAGATGAGGGGTTTCCCTGAAAATGCACTCTATTTGCGTCTCTTGTCATTCACCTTAAAAGATAAGGCAAAATATTGGTTGAACTCCCTTGTTGCAAATTCCATCACTACATGGGCACAATTGCAACAAGAATTCCTAAAATAATATTATCCGGTGAGTAAGACCAATCAAATGAGGCGTTCCATTCTTAGTTTTTCACAAATCGTTGGAGAACAACTCTATGAGACTTGGGAAAGACTTCAAGACTTTCTTAGGAAATGTCCACACCACCTAATTCCAAAATGGCAATTGGTGTAAGCTTTCTATAATGGTTTAACCGAACCACATAGATTTATGGTTGACTCATCATGTAGAGGAATGTTCATGTCTAAAAATGGGAATGATGCTTGGACCTTACTCAAGAATTTGAGTGAAAACTCTTTGCAACATAATTCTCGTAGGGCTCCAACATCAAACAATGCAAAGAACACCAATCTATGTCAACTAAAGACAATGAGGGAAGAATCTTCTCAAGTAGATGCCATAGCTCACAAATTCTACTAATTAATGGCACCACATCTCTCTGATTCTCTATCTCAAAATTTAGCAAGTGTGGTGTGTGCATCATGCACTAGCTCATTTCATCTCTCGAAAGATTGCCCCACACCGGAGCAATTTTCCAGCAACAATCAAGAGCAGGCAAATGCCATGTTCTCCAGACCTGGAAATAATCCTTACTCCAATACCTACAATCCGGGATGGAGAGATCATCCGAATTTTTCATGGAGGCAACTAACCCCACAAAATTTGACATTTCAGAATCAAGGGTAGCAAAATCAGCCCACTTCTTAATTTCCATATCGGCAATTTCAGGCCTCTTCAAGCTACCGTCCTCCCTATAATTCAAATGTTTCTACTCCAGCTCCTGTGTTTCCAACTGATGAGATTCTTGCTGCAAATAAGCAAATGATGGAATCCTTTAACAAGCAAATGTTAAATTCTAACAAGCAATTATTGGCTTCATTGCAGCCCACTGTCCAAATGGTTTATTCACATACTCAGTTAATAGCTAAACTTGAGAATTAAGTGGGATAAATAGCTACTTCAATGAACCAACTTCTTCAAAAGGATACAGAAAAACTTCCTGCTTAACCATTTGTGAATCCTAGAGGGATCCATGTGATTGATGAAGTCCCTCCTATGAGTGGACCTTCTCATGAACATGTTCAAGCAATCACCACACTTCGGAGTGGTTGAATTTTGGATAATAAGGTTAATGGAGGAAAAGATGAAAAAGTTCTTCCTCCCAAAAGTCCAAATCTCATCTCATCTCATCTAATCCAAATTTCACTCATGAAAATCCAAAGTCCAGCATTGAAAATTCCAAGCTTGTGACCCTAAATATGGAGACATCTTATGAGCCTAAGGCTTATTTTCCTTAACATCTCCAAGAGTCGATACATTTTGGGAACAAAGGCTGTAAAATTCAGGACATGTGGGAGGTCTTTAAGCAAGTAAAGATCAACCTACCTCTCTTGGATGCTATCAAGCAAATTCCTCCCTATGCCAAATTTCTCAAGGATTTGTGTACTAAAAAATGCACTTCCCAAAGTCATTTACCGAAGAAGATAAGACTAACTAAACAAGTAAGTGCGATAATTCAGTACAACACTCCTCCAAAGTATAAGGATCCGGGTGCCCCGACAATCTCGTATGTCATTGGTGACAATGAGATAGAAAGGGCCTTCCTTGACTTAGGAGCGAGTGTGAACTTGATTCCTTATTCAGTTTACTTACAACTTGGGTTGGGAGACCTTAAACCAACTAACGTGGTCTTGTAGCTTGCCGACAGATCGGTCAAGCACCCACGGGGAAATCTTGAAGACGTGATTATCAAAGTGGACAAATTCTACTTCCCGGTAGACTTTGTGGTTCTTAACATAGAACCGGTCCATGATCCAAAGAAACATATTCCCGTGATCCTCAGTAGGCATTTCTTAGCTACAGTTAATACTTCAATAAATTGCCGAACCGGAGTAATGGATATTGCCTTTGGAAACATGCAAGTCAAACTTAACATCTTCCATGCAACTCAACATCCTCATGATGAGGATGATTGTTTTCTTATTGATGTGTTAGATGAAGTGGTTGAAGAATCTCTCCCTTTCATTCTAAGCAAGGATCCTCTTGAAACTTGCATGTCTCATTTTGCCTTCGAAAACTTTGACATCGACCAATCCATCCAAGAGGTCAATTCTATGCTCAAAGTTGGTGCTATCATAGACTTTCCCTCTTAGAAAGTGCCAAGAGAACCACTTCCTCAACTTTCCAGCACTCCTTCGGTACCTTCATTGAAATCTCCACCACAACTTGAGTTAAAGCCGCTCCCGGTCCACCTCAAGTATGTATTTCTTGGTGTAAATAACACTCTTCCGGTCATCATTGCATCTGACCTTTCAAAGGACCAAGAAAATAGCCTTTTAGCGGTGCTACAAGAGCACAAAGAAGCTATTGGCTGGGCAGTGGCTGATTTAAAAGGAATCAACCCCTCTATTTGTATACACCGCATTTATATGGAGGATGACGCCAAACCGTCTAGAGAGGTGCAACGCCGGTTGAATCCAAACATGAAGGAGGTGGTCATGAAAGAAGTAATCAAGCTCCTAGATACGGGAATCATCTACCCCATCTCGGATAGCAAGTGGGTAAGCCCCACTCAAGTTGTTCCTAAGAAATCCGGCCTCACCGTTGTTGAAAATTCAGCGGGAGAACTTATGCCACAACGCACCACCATTGGGTGGCGTGTGTGCATTGATTATCGAAAACTCAACTCTACCACTAGGAAGGATCATTTTTCACTCCCATTCATTGATCAAATCCTAGAGAGGCTAGCCGGCCAAAGCTACTATTGTTTTCTTGATGGTTATTCTGGCTATAACTAAGTGGCAATTGATCCTCAAGATCAAGAGAAGACCACATTCACATGTCCCTTTGAAACTTTTGCTTGTAGATGCATGCCCTTCGAGTTATGCAATGCATTGGTAACTTTCCAAAGGTGCATGATATCCATATTTTTTGATATTGTCAAAATGTTTTTGGAAGTAATCACGGATGATTTTTCCTTCTTTGGATCTTCCTTTGAATCTTGTCTCCATAATCTATCACTTGTGCTTCAAAGATGCAAGGAGATAAATCTGATTCTAAGTTGGGAAAAGAGTTATTTCATGGTCCAAGAAGGCATTGTCTTGGGGCACGTTATTTCTAAAAGGGGAATTGAGGGTGACAAAGCAAAAGTCGAATTGATCTCTAACCTTCCTCCTCCAAATTTTGTCTGACAAATCTGTTCCTTTCTTGGTCATACCGGCTTCTATTGCCGCTTCATCAAAGACTTTAGCAAAATATCCTGGCCCTTGTGTAATCTTCTTGCCAAGGATATTCACTTCAATTTTGATGAAGCATGTTTGGAAGCTTTCAAGAAGCTTTGTACTCTTCTCTCCTCAGCCCCAATCATGAAACCGGCTAACTGGTCTCTTCCATTTGAGATCATGTGTGATGTATCCGATTATGCATTAGGTGCGGTTTTGGGCCAGCATATGGACAAGCTACTACATGCTATCTACTATGCTAGTAAAACTCTTTCTGATGTTTAATTGAATTACACCACCACTGAAAAAGAGTTGCTAGCTGTGGTGTATGCCTTGGACAAATTCCGCTCTTACCTTCTTGGGTCCAAGGTCATTGTCTTTTCAGACCATGCCGCTTTAAGGTATTTGCTCACAAAGAAAGAAACCAAACCCTGGCTAATTTGATGGATACTCTTACTCTAAGAGTTTGATATTGAAATTTGGGATAAAAAAGGGATAGACAATGTCGTCGCCGACCATCTCTCTTGTCTACTCATTGAGAAATCTTCTGAATTTTCTACAGTTCGTGATTCCTTCCCGGATGAGCAACTGTTTCAGATTTCTCATACAAATCTTTCTTGGTTTGTGGATATTGTCAACTATCTTGTGGTAGGAAAAATTTCGTCCCGTTGGTCTAAACAAGAGAAAGACCGGTTCTTCTCCCAAGTCGAAAATTTCTTTTCGGAAGATCATGAATTGTTAAAGTATTGCTCAGATCAAATCATTCGGTGATGCATTCCTGAAACTGAATTCTTAAGTGTCCTAAATTTCTGCCACACTCTTGCATGTGGAGGACACTACAGCGCCAAGAAAACTTCTGACAATGTCCTTTAAAGCGAATTTTATTGGCCCTCTCTATTTCGGGATGCTTACAATTTCTGCAAGTCTTGTGAGTGCTGCCAAAAGCTCAGAGCCATGTCTAGAAGAGACATGATGCCCCTGACCCCCATCTTAATCATAGAAATTTTTGATGTGTGGGGAATTGATTTCATGGGACAGTTTCCATCCTTTTATGGCTATGAGTATATTCTCGTAGTGGTGGATTACGTGACTAAATTGGTTGAGGCTAAGGCTACCAAAACCAATGAACATAAAGTTATGGTCAAGTTCGTTCAATCGAACATCTTCAGCCGATTTGGTATGCCTAGAGCCCTCATCAGTGACGGAGGTTCTCATTTCTATAACCGCTATCTCCGATCCGTCCTTCTTAAGTACTTCGTCACTCACAAGGTCGCCACACCTTACCACCCTCAAACGAGTGGTTAAGTAGAAGTATCTAATCGTGAGATTAAGCACATTTTGGAAAAAACAGTTTGATCGGATTTCAAAGATTGGTCATTGTAACTAAACGATGTGCTTTGGGCCTACCAGACAGTATATAAGATGCCCATTGGCATGTTACCATATTGATTTGTCTTTGGCAAAGCTTGTCATCTCCCAGTTGAGTTAGAGCACTGTGCTTTTTGGGCTATAAAAAGGTTTAACTTTTATCTAAAACAAGCCGGCTCTACTTTCAAATTGCAGCTCAATGAGCTTGAGGAAATTCGAAATGATGCGTATGTAAGTGCCAAAATCTTCAAGGCAAAGACTAAAACATTTCATGACAAACACATTGTCAATAAGTCTTTTGCCCCCGGATAGAAAGTTTGGCTTTTTAACTCTCGGTTGCGACTCTTTCCCAGTAAACTCTATTCATGGTGGGATGGTCCATATATTATCTCATCTATCTTTCCTCATGGTGCCATTGAACTTCACGATCCCACAGATGGATCTCTTTTTAAGGTTAATAGCCAAAGGCTCAAACCTTATGTCGATGGCATAGTCCCGATTCGAAAAGTGGAGAAAGTCCTATTAACGGACCCAATTTATAAGGACTAATGCAAAATCGTGTTCGTCCAGCTATTGACATAAAATTTAGCATTTATGGGAAGAACTGAGTTCTTCAGTGATCTCTTCTTCCTTGTTTTATCAAGCTTTGTGGGTTCAGTTCGATTTTGGTTTGCATTCCTGAGCTCAGATGGCATCCCATTTCTTTAATTTTTCTTTATTTGTTTCTATGATAGGGACGAGCGGTCGTCCGTCTAGCCACTACACCCTCACAGCTCAACCTAATGTCATACGAGAGCTTGTCCAGCCCCACGAGTGCTCGTAATTAGCAATTTGCTCACTGCCTCATTTCCGAGCGTTCGTCCAGCCCAACGAGCGCTCGGAACTCGAAAAATCTCACTGCCTCATTTTTGAGCGCTCGTCCCATGTCATACGAGTGCTCGTCCCATGTCAGATGAGCGCTTGTCCTATTCGGCTCCCCCTTTTTAAACCATTTCCTCTCCCTCTCTTCTCACTTACTCATTATTCCTTCCACTTCCACATTCACCGCCCCATACATACAGCACCCCATTACTCCATCATCTCTTCCTCTTCCTCATTCATGCATCCCATTCTTTTAAATACCATCACTCACCCCTCCATTCTCAGCACTTGTAATTTTTCCTAGACTTCTTCTTGCTCCTTCCTTCTGGGTAGGCTCTCTTCTTTGATTTCCTTCCCTCCAATTTTCTTTATCTTCATATTAAGGAGTATGGGAGATCAATTAATAGAGGTTGTTGATATGTTGTTGAGATTTGTCCATTGCTAGGGTCCTTTCTTGGACAAAATTTTGGGTTTTCTCCATTATTAGTGAACTTTCCCCCTTTTATTTTATTTTATTTTATTTTATTTTATTTTTTCTGTGTGCACACCAGGTGTTCGTTGAAATTCCTCATCCAATTCTCCATCTCCAAATGGCTTGTGGGGAATCATCTAGGCATCCTAGAGCATCTGAGGCTGCCTCTGCTATGGTCCGAGAGGTCCCAAGGGCTGCTTGGCTTGCCAAAAAGCTTAACTATAAGCACCACTTCCTTCTCACAGATGTCTTTGCTGACCACCCAATGTCCTCTTGGGCAGTCACTGAATTGAAAAATCGGCGTCTACAAGGCATATGCAAACTGGTTATGAAAGTTGCTTACCCGCGAGTGGTAAGGCTGTTTTATCAAAATCTCCATTACCCGGACGAGCCGGCCAACACTCTCGCCACCTCCATTAATGGCACTATCTATTCATTCAACCTCGACTACATTGTGGCTGTTTTGGGCTGTCCTCTTCAGTGCCCTGATGATCTTTTGGCTGCTAGGGGTTGTCCGTTATTTTAGGAAGTTGATGATTTAACCATAGAGTAAATTGTTGTAGCAATTTGCAATATGGCTAATCCTCATAAGCCTCATAGTTTCACTCTCAAGTCCACTCTGCTCGAGCATGTTTGGTTCCTTGATTCAGTTTTTAAGCATAATGTGTGCCCTTTAGTACACAGCACCGAGCGCCGCGGTTTAATGTTGGATGTTTTGTATGCTATAGACCATGGCTTTTAGATTTCTATTTCGGATTTAATTTGGAACCAATTCATGAAATTTTGGGAAGAATGCATTCAGCTGAAGCATCAAAAGGTTCAACCTCGGGCCTTGCCATTGCCATTCTTCATTACCAAGCTTCTTAAGCACAAAGGTTATGTCATTCCAGCCAATGAAGAGAAGGGCAAAAAGATATAGCCATTTTCCATACAGAGATGGAATAATGTTCTTGGCCATCTTAGGCTAAATCAGCCAGCTGCTGTTCCTCCACCACGGGCACCATTTCCTCCCATCCATGAGGATGATCTTATGGCAGAAGATTACATCACTTGGGAGGATCTGCCTATTTTACCTCAGAATGAGCATGCCTTTCTTAGGGATAGCATTGCTGTTCTCCATGCTTGGATGGACACTTTTGAGAGCACCCTAGTTGACTATAATAGGGCCATGCGGGAAGACTACCTTGCTGTAGTGGAAGACCGTCATGTTGCTACAGAAGACCGTTGAGTTGCTCATGAAGAGAGGCTTGAAACTAAAAACCTCCTCAATACACTCCTTGCCCGTTTCCCTCCTGGTCCCTAGCTAGCACCGCTTGAACCGTTCTTGTCTATGTTTTGCGTTTAGCATGTTGTATGGTTATTTCAGTTTTTGGGTTGTTTTTATTTTTATTTTTATGTGATGTTGTTTTGTTACAGTTAGGGAATCTGTTCTGATATAGTATGTTAGGTTTGGCATTTTGGCACTACAATATTATTTGTAACTGTCAACCTCATTATAAATAAAATTTTCCTCTTTTGTTTTTACTGATTACTGCATACTTGTGTTCAGTTTTTCATTTTTATTTCTTTCTTCAGTGTGTATTCATATTTTTCATTTGTATCTATTAGTGTTCTCTTTGCAGCTTGCTCATTCCAAGTTTGGAGGCATTGCTTTTGGATTTCGCATGGTGGCATGTAGTCCACACCACTAACTTTTCCTCCCAACTTGGTATTATTGCTCTTTTTACCCCTTGTTTTTACAATTTTCATTCGTTGTCTTCACACATTGAGGACAATGTGACATTCAAGTTTGGGGGTATTTTTGGTGTACATAGTGTTTATATTGTTGTTTTTGCTATTTTGTTCAAATAAATTGGAAAGCAATGATTTTGTAGTCTTGGAACTTATTGGAGATTGAAGCATGTGTTGAAAACTTTGTGTATAGAGGCAAATGATAGTTTTGAATTGAGGTAAATCTGAAATGAACATGTGGATTCAAAATGGTTTGTATAGATGCTTCAGTTATATTATCTTCGAGTATCACTCTCTTCTATGCTTCACACTTCACGTCTGCACACCGGAAACTTAATTGTGAGGCATACAACCTAATTTACCTTGACCATGAATTAGTTGATTTGAATTGATGACCCTAATGAATGGATATCTTTGGCATGATAAAAAAAGAACCAAAAAAAAGAAAAAGAAAGAAGAAGTTGAATAATTAAAATGACTTGTTTAAGTTCGTAGCCTTGCTAACTCGAGTTATTAAGCCCTTGGAGTGTCCTTACACTTAGCACCCTAAAGCCATCCAATTTGGGAGTTGTTGGCCTAACACTTGCTACATGGGTTAGTTAGAAAGCTTAAGGGATTTAGACATTGCACAGTCATTGTAATGACTCGGTCATTTTCTTCCCTTTCCTTTTTCGGTGATTTTCTTTTTTCGTCTTTTTCTTATTTTGTCTTTTTCCCGTTTGTCATTTTTCTTTGCATAATCTCACTTTTTGTGCTCGGATTTGACTCCGGCTTTGCATGCATCCATAATATTTGATTTCCAAGTATTTGTATTTTTACTTTCGTAGAAAATACATTCTAGTTGCTTACTTTTTGTAAAGGGCATGGATGCATACTTTATTGTAATTATTCTTGATTTTAGGGTTTTAGTGTAGTTATAAAAAATAATTATTTTTCATCTTAGGGACCATTTTGTAATTTAATTTGTAAGATATTTTGAAAAAGGACTTTTTTTTGTAATTTTTGGAAAGTGTGACAAGTGTCACACTCTCATTGTGCCACTTGTTGGCATTGGAGTGGAGTGGCTTGGATGCATAATCTATTGACATTTAGAGGGTAGAGATTCACCCACTTGTTGGCCTAGGATTGGTGCATTTGTTGGCTTGGATGGTTGACAAATGTAGACTTAGAATTAAGCCTAGGAAGGAGCCATGGATTTGTGACAAGTGTACACTAACATTTTAGTCTTGCATTGTGTGTGTATGAGAGGTAGTATAAGAGCACATAGTGAGTGGAGCAATACTAGATCCTCCACTCACCATTTTTCACTTCATCTTTTTTATTTCACTTACTCTCAAAACCCTAACCTAGCCACCATTGAAGGAAAAGCTTGGCTTAGAGCTTTGACTTCATTTTTGGACTCCTTACACTCACTTTAGACCAAAAACCTTGGAAAGTAAAAGTTTCATCTCACTCTCCTCTTCATTAACCCTAGAATTGTTTTCCATTTTTAAGCTTGGTTGCTTAGATTATAAAGATTCAATTCTCTATTGAGGTAGGGGTGGTAGTATGTTTATATTTTAAGTGTTTTATAATCCTTTGGGGTTTAATATATATTGTGTACATGCTTTTAGAATTGTACTATTGCATATTAGAAGAAATCCTTATGATTGACTTAGGGTTTATTGATTTAAGCATGTATGTTGTGTAGGTATCTTATGTAGGGTTATTAATGTTGCATAGAACTCTTATTGACTTGTATTACTATACTATTATGGTGATAATTCTACATTCTAGTTGATTACTATTGGTAATTGTAATTATTTTAGAAGCTTCATACTATAATGTTGTAATTTAGTATATAAAGCTTATTGTTGAGGCATGGTTTTAATTGATAAGATGGTGGTATTGTATTGTGCATAATATCATGATGAGGAATTGTCATTTGGTATGCCATTTTAGACTTGGAACCCTAAGACATGGTTTGTGTGGTTTCAAAATACTTGTGCACGGAAGGTGGTTTATATGCCTTAATTATAGTGTATCCCTTGTATTCGTCTATATTGATCTTGCAATGACATTAAAACTTTAGGGTATACACATATGCTTCTTCCTACGAGTAACTTGATTACTCACCCTAGTGGTTTGGGTTGTTTTACAGGTAAAGAGACTATGTTCTTGGATGCTCATCATCTTTAGGGGCTTATGAGCAATTTGAAGCATTTTTGTATATTGACATGCAAGTGTTTAACATGAATTACTTTTGAAGTCATATTTTGTATACCATGGGTGTATGGTATTTTAGAAGCTAATGTAGTTTCCTTGATGTGTAATTGTGACGGCCCAAGTTTTCTAAACCCGGTGCGTCAGTGATGACCAAAAGATGACCCGATAATGGATCTGAAATGCGGAAGTGAAAGGTGAAACAACGGTCTCTAGAGATATAATGCATCTCTAAGACACCAATGTGACCCTCAATGAGGTCACAGAACCCAAAGGAAACAAATGCAGAAGTGTCGTTTCAAAAACGGACAAAACGAACCTAGGGGCAAAATGGTCATTTTACAAAAAGTGGATTCAGGTGCTATCGAGCACACCGCTGGAAAGACAATGGAAAATTAGTTAAGTTCAAAACAAATTTCACTCAATTTGGAGTCCAGACAGGGGAGAAAGATCAAAAACAAAAATGATGTCGTGGTGGCCCGACGAGGACAACCCACCACTGCTGCAACTGAGAGTAAAAACGGGCATCTAAATGGACTTTTTTGGAAAAACTCAAAGAAGAAACCCCCCCTAAAATCAAGTTTTCTACCCCGTTAATGGATGGAAACAAAAAAAATGCATTGTAAAATGCCCAGAATGCCCCCAAGAAAATCAGGTCAAGAGGAACTAATCCGAGCTACTGCCCAAGTTTTGGAAATAAGGCTTCGGGAGGTTTTTAAATTACCTAAATTGAAAATACAATCTTAAAATACACCCACAAGACCTCCGGAAGTTTTGGATCGGTCGTGACGATTTTCAAAAAAAAGTCGATGAATAGTACCAACTACATTTGTATTAAAAATTTGCAAAACCTGGCAGCAAAGATTTTCTGGAAAAATATGGATTTTTGAGGGCCAAGATGATGTTTTCTGGAAAAACACAAAAAATAAACCCCCCTCAAAATCAAGTTTTCTACATGATTTGTGAGGACAAATGAATAAAAATCATTTTGAAATACCCAAAATGCCCTTGTAATAGAATAGGGTTAAATAAAAAAATATGCAACTTTAGGTTTTTGTTTCATCAAGGAAGGTATTGTTTGCCAAAGTGAGCATGCAAGTGTATGTAATATGAACAAATAGATGTGTTACAATGTCCTATGGCCTCATTACAATACATTTACAACATTTGACATGTCAAACCTCCAAGTTAGAAAAATTACATTTCATAGACAAATCATGAACATGCTAACACTTGCATGTGAACAAGAATGCTTGTAAAGAAGCTCAACTCAGCAAATCACCCAAGCAATTGCAATCTCCAATCTTGTATCTTGTACCTGAAATATGCCCCAGTATCGTAGGGGTTAGTAACATAAAGCTACTCGTAGGAAATGAGCATGCATCGACCTACGTTTTACAATTTTGCATAATTTAATTATTGTAGTTCATTCCACCTAACGTCTAAGTCAATGTGAGCTTCAGGGAGCATCCTAAGCTACCTAAGATCATTTCTAGCATAAATCACATCATTCATGCAATTCAAAGAACATAGGAGCATGCTATTCAAAGCAACAAAATATAGATTCTCAAGTCATCAATTTGAAATCTAAAATACGAAAATGACAAAAGTGATCATATCACCTAACGTCTATGTTCCAAATGAATCTATAGGATCATTCCTAAATTACATTTGAACAATATAGCATGGATGTACTTATCAACATCAAAAGTTTATAATGATTCATTAAAAATCATAAAACAAGAATGTACGTAACAACATTTAAAAGCTCACAATGATTTATTGAAAATCATAAACACGAATACACTTAACAACATTAAAATGATTCATGAAAATCATTAACATAGATGTACTTAACAACATCAAAATCGCCAATAACCAAAACCACAAGTCATAATATAAACGTGATTGTTAACCTGTAATTGCACGCGAAAACAAATAGTGGAAGACTTGGACATCACGTCTCGGACTAAACCAAGAACAAATTGGTTATTCCAGGCATTAACCTGCTGGGAAGACCGCCTTAGTGCGCACTATCGCAATTGGGAGGAACTCATACCTCCCGCACTAAAGCCGTACTTTAGCCATATCACAGTAACAATGTCCCAAGACTCCAAAATAATTAAATAAGTTCACAATTTATACGTAATTTATATAATGCACTAAGTCACCTTCCATGCACAAATAGGTTGTAACCACACAACACATGCTCTAAATCCACAAACTACTATAGGATGACAATGTCGAATCTTCAGAGCGCGATTCATTACACACTATAATAATATCACATGTCGAATCTTCAGTGTGCGATTCGTTACACGCTATAACAATTAATTCAATATTGGAACATAAACTCATAATTCCATTATACGCCTAAAATCATGCCTTAAACATATTATCAATGTCAATTACATGATTCAATCAACGGTGCAACAAGGTAGAATTTAATTACATCATGATAATTAAATCTCTCAATTCAAAAACAACTCTAAATGGTCGCAAATTAACATATGCTAGTACATAAGTCATAGTTATCACAAATATCAAGCTAAGCACTCAATTAGGCCAACGGAACCCGTAATTAGATTTTAATTAATCATTTTAATTAAAATCTCTAGATTTTCATACTTGTCCAAATGCTCTCAAATTAAAATATGTTAAACAACATGCCAAAACCTAATTTAGAAGCATACTACAACTTAATTTTGATGCCTGGTACGGCCATGCACTTTAATTTTTCACAAAAGATAAATATTAATTAAAATATGTAATTTTTATTCAATCAATACCAATTTAATATATGTTAACAAACATATTAAAACATGATTTTTTAGCTTGTCACAATTCAAATCAAAGTTATATATCATCATGAATTTTAAATTTTATACAAAGAAATATAAATTACCAACTTTCTAAATTTGATACAAGGCGTACATATAAGTTGTATAATCATGAGAAACACTCAATACAAGACATATAAATCCTAAAACATTTCCTACCTCAATTTGAGATGAAAATCTCAAAAGCCATCAAAATAGAACGGCTCCGAATCCGACGAAACTACTAGGTTTTGTCGGGGACAACGCCGTGAACATAACCCCCATGAAAGCCCATCAAAATCATAACTTGACCTCAAAACCAAACTTAAGAAATGGTCAAAACTGAGTTCTAATAAGGGGGAAAGGTAGAGCACGGCTAAGGGAATAACAAACGTTAAGGCCGAAGAGTTTCCATCAAGGAAAAGTGAACCAAAAGAGGAGAGAGAAGATAGAAGCCCCCCTTGGGCTGCCATGAGAGCTCCAGGTCATGCATGATAAGGGGAGAAGATGAAAAATGAAATATCTCACCCCCCTTTTATAGAAATCTCAAAAAGTGCCTCGAACGGGCCCTGCCGGGTCCGAAAAAGTAAAATTTGAGCATACGCACTCAAATGGCAAAAATTTATGAACAAAAAAGGTTCAAAATGATAAAATATGAATAACGAAAGAAACGGCATCGAAAACTGAGTCCCGAGCAGAAAGTTATGCTCAAAACAAATTTGGCGCAAACTAGGGCCAGAAACCCTGAAACTGGAAAACATCGACCAGGAGAAAAATCTAAGAGTACACAACTCGACGAAATGTGAAAATGAATCTCGTACGAGGATCCAGGCTCAAAACAAGATATTTTGCAATAACTTTCATTAATTGCACAATGGCCCCTCCAAAAAGTGAAAACTGCACTTATTGCCCAGAATGAAAATATCTTCCAAAAATATTTTCTTAAAAATCCCTGAAATAAAATATCTTCAAAATATATTTACAAAAAACACCCCAAGAAAAGAAAATAATTTCAAAGAACTTTACATCCATGCCCCTATGGACACCGGGAGCAACTAGAGTACTTTCTTGCAAAAGTAAAGATACATATTTCGTGGAAACCACTCAAGATAGAGATATATGAAGTCAAAAACCAACTCCGAACACAAGAAGTGTGGTTACGCCAACAAAGTGTCAAACGGGGAAAAGACAAAATAGGGAAAAGGACGAAATAGGGAAAAGGACGAAAAGTAAATAGTGTCGAAAAACGAAAAATGTGGAAACGACTCAGTTCTCAAAGGAAGTTGTCAATCTACAGAAAAGAGTCTCAGAAATCACTCCAGAGCACTCGAGATGACACTAAGCGAAGAGGAACTGAACTCAGAAAGGAAAGACAACGGAAAAAAAATATCCGTGAAAATCCGGGTCATTACAACCTTCCCACCTTAAAGGGATTTCGTCCCCGAAATTCAGCCCCAACCAAAACAAAAAGGTGAAACCAGGATAACTACGAAGTACATCTCCGAGTATCCCATATAATGCGATACAAAAGCAATCCCAAAGCTGAAAGACAACGCATAAACCAATGTCATTCGCACCCACGTGCTAATGACAGGACAACCTCTCAAAAGGAAAGTGACTAAATGGCCACCCAACAAGTCGGAACTCACACACAAAACCCAAGGTGAGACAAAGGAACGGAAGACAATAACCGTAAACATCCCTCTAGATGAACCATCATACCGATCCAAAAACGACCACCAAAAGATCTCCAAGATGACCACGTATCATATCAGGGTACCGAACAAGACGATGCGACAGTACGAATAGCGACCAGAACCCGCCCACGACGTACTTAAATGTGTGGTAGCAATGACAGTGCCTAGTGCCCCCCCACACTTACTCGTCAGTAAGGTAGCATCGACGGCAACTAGTACTCGCCCACAAACACACAACTTTGTATGGTTGTACGGTATCATGGCAGTATAAGGCACTAATTCATAACCTGCCCCCCCCCACTAGATCTACCTAAGAAACCTCTCGATACAAATGACATCAATGTCAAAAATGATCATTGCCAAAAGCACTACGGAGACCAACATTTTGTGAGAGTTGAGATATGGTCCAAAGATGTCTGGCCAGACCATCCTAATCAATCCCAAAACTCTGACAACAATGCCATAGGTACCGCTATGCTTAAGGCCTTAAATCCTCAATACAACAAAACTAACATCTCCAATGTCTCAAAATACCCCTATTAACAACATTAATTAGGAATCCAAAACCTGACAAGCAAATCAACGCCTACAGAAATCAAAACGAACCTCACAATAAGACATTTCATCGAAAGTTCTTCACATCTCCCTGAAACAGATCAACTACAAGACTACACCATAATCAAACATCAGATCCACATCCCTATCACGGATAACTAAATCCTCAAAATACAAATCCACCAAGTGGTACACACATCAAAATGCCAACAACTAAGGTCACAAGATGAATCTCTCAAAACCATGCTTGGCAACACCAAGCTAAATCAAAATTCCTCAATTTCTATCAATCCATAAATAACCATTGGAACTACGATTCCTCAAAACCATGCCTAGTTATAACTAGGACAAGAAACTCCACAACAAGCCATATCCAACAACGATCCCCCAAAACTCCTCCTAAAAGTTAACCACATCCAGACCTCAAAACAGAAACAAGTCTCTAAAAGACATTCTCAAAAGAACATCGAGCTCCCCCACAGTCAAACAAATCCTCAATGATATGGACACGAGTCCCCATAAAATGATCTCACACCAATCAACTCACTCCGAGCACCACAATTCCGTCAACAACTACAGCAAAAACTCCCCAAGGAAGACACGAAAGAAAGGGAACCACCAGTCCTAAAAGGGACAACACCACAACCCCATCTCTGAAATGAAAGACAACAAGGTCAAAGACTTCACCCCCTACATGGAAGTAAGTCGACCAAAATCCATCAAATCCTTACCAAGGACTCAAAACAATAATGGTGATCCTCACGGACCAACCAACCAAGAACTGTGCACAACGCAACGAAAAGAAGAGACTCACTCCTTGTAAAGTCCTCAACACGAACCAAGAAAAGAGAAAAAACCCTATCCTCCTACAAGTGTTGATATGACAAACTCAAAAATGGAGCATCCTTCCCACCTTAGGGAAGTGGACAGCTCAAGATGGAACAAATGTGACAACTCCTCCACAAGGAATCTCACAACGAAACTCTTACGGAAACCCACATACACACTACGTGGACTGAGGAGAAACAAAAGGGAACCCAAACCTGGAAGTCATGCATGTGACAAGGAATGCAACTACCAGAAAGAAATCTACTCACATAGATAAAAATCAAAGGTACATGCAACACGTCTCCACGTAAGCACAAAAGCATGTCATTAAAGCGTAATAACAGTATAGTATCTCTAAGCATATAAGGAAGGCATGCTAATGCCACACAACAAGAAGGCAAATGTGGATACACCTCCATCTACTCATGCATCACAACATCATAATTCATACTACTAACATGGTAGTAAACGAAATTGCAAAAGACAAAATGATGCAACAATGAACCCTATGGACATCGTGTCTTAGAGTGTCTAAGCAAAATGAAGTACTAGTCTTAGCCATACACTGACTCCAAAAACCAATACGACATCAACCTGTAACAAAACAAATGTGAGCCCTTAACATAATGGTAAGACTCTTACAATCCATCTCTGAATCTAAGGGTGACACTACAAGTGACACTAACAATGCAATGCTCTCTCTACTCGAAGCATCTATCAATCGACTTGATCCCAAAAGCGTCATCGCGCAAGGAAAACTCAAAGAAAATGGCAACTATAGCCATACCAACAACAACCAAATCAATCACCATGAATGATCTCCAAAACAACCATCATCATCACCGATCAAAGGACAACACCTATCAAGACAAAACCAACACTGATTCCATCCAAACTGCGCTTGTAGCTCTCCAGCATGGTAGCATGACAGTGCCATGCACCTGCCTATAAACGTACCCCCTCACGAAAAATGCAAGTTCTAGAGGAATATTCTTGGACAATCAAGGATCCTAAGAGGTCCATAACCTCATAATGGCCCAAAACCAACAAATCCACCACTACGGTAACGCCAAATAACTCATCTCACAAGAACCTAAACAAAAGGTGACCATCCACCTACCTCAAAACCAATACTAGGTCGACAACAACCTATACTACCATGAAACTGTGACTACAATCACCATCAACCTCAACTCGTGTCTCAATGACCAATCCTGTGTTATGCCAAATATGCAACACAATTATGCATATACAATTCTAATCTATCATACATCACATGTCATGCTCTTTACATTAGAATAAAACAATGCTAAATGAATAGCATACAACATGTAACACGTAAGCACATAAACATGTTATCAACCAAAACATGTTATCATAAAGCATATAAACACTTAGAGCATGGCAAAAAAAACATGAAATGCACCTAAAACCCATCATCCTAAGGTTTTCGAACCTAGGAGCTCTGATACCACTTGTAACGGCCCAAGTTTTGTAAACCAGTGCGTTAGTGATGACTAAAAGATGACCCGATAATGGATCCGAAATGCGGAAGCGAAAGGTGAAAAAACGGTCTCTAGAGATACAATGTGTCTCTAAGACACCAATGTGACCCTCAATGAGGTCACGGAACCCAAAGGAAACAAATGCAGAAGTGTCGTTTCAAAAACGGACAAAAAGAACCTAGGGGCAAAATGGTCATTTTACAAAAAGTGGATTCAGGTGCTATCGAGCACACCGCTGGAAAGACAATGAAAAATTAGTCAAGTTCAAAAAAAATTTCACTCAATTTGGAGTCCGAACAGGGGAGAAAGCTTAAAAACAAAAATGATGTCGTGGCGGCCCGACGAGGACAACCCACAACTGAGAGTATAAACGGGAATCTAAATGGACTTTTTTGGAAAAACTCAAAGAAGAAACCCCCCCTAAAATTAAGTTTTCTACCCTAATAGTGGATGGAAACAAAAAAAAAATGTATTGTAAAATGCCCAAAATGCCCCCAAGAAAATCAGGTCAAGAGGAAAAAAACTAATCTGAGCTACTACCCAAGTTTTGGAAATAGGGCTTCAGGAGGTTTTTAAATTGCCTAAATTGAAAATGTAATCTTAAAATACACCCACAAGACCTCCAGAAGTTTCAGATCGGTCGTGACGATTTTTTTAAAAAAAGTCGATAAATAGTACCAACTACATTTGTACTAAAAATTTTCAAAACCTGGCAGCAAGGATTTTCTGGAAAAATATAGATTTTTGAGGGCCAAGATGATGTTTTCTGGAAAAACACAAAAAATAAACCCCCTCAAAATCAAGTTTTCTACATGACTTGGGAGGAAAAATGGAAAAAAACTGATTTTGAAATACCCGAAATGCCCCTGTAACAGAATAGGGTCAAATAAAAAAAAATATGCAACTTTAGGTTTTTGTTTCATCAAGAAAGGTATTGTTTGCCAAAGTGAGCATGCAAGTGTATGTAATATGATAAAATAGATGTACTACAATGGCCTATGGCCTCATTACAATACATTTACAACATTTGACATGTCAAACCTCCAAGTTAGAAAAATTACATTTCATAGACAAATCATGAACATGCTAACACTTGCATGTGAACAAGAATGCTTGTAAAGAAGCTCAACTCAGCAAATCACCCAAGCAATTGCAATCTCCAATCTTGTATCCTGTACCTGAAATATGCCCCAGTATCGTAGGGGTGAGTAACATAAAGCTACTCGTAGGAAATGAGCATGCATCGACCTACGTTTTACAAGTTTTCATGATTTAATTATTGTAGTTCATTCCACCTAACGTCTATGTCAATGTGAGACTCAGGGAGCATCCTAAGCTACCTAAGATCATTTCTAGCATAAATCACATCATTCATGCAATTCAAACAACATAGGAGCATGTTATTCAAAGCAACAAAATATAGATTCTCAAGTCATCAATTTGAAATCTAAAATACGAAAATGACAAAAGTGATCATATCACCTAATGTCTATGTTCCAAATGAATCTATAGGATCATTCCTAAATTACATTTGAACAATATAGCATGGATGTACTTATCAACATCAAAAGCTTATAATGATTCATTAAAAATCATAAAACAAGAATGTACTTAACAACATTTAAAAGATGATTTATTGAAAATTATAAACATGAATGCACTTAACAACATTAAAATGATTCATTAAAATCATAAACATAGATGTACTTAACAACATTAAAATCGCCAATAACCAAAACCACAAGTCACAATATAAATATGATTGTTAACTTGGAATTGCACGCAAAAACAAATAGTGGAAGACTTGGATATCACGTCTAGGACTAAACTAAGAACAAATTGGTTATTCCGGGCATTAACCAGCTGGGAAGACCACTCTAGTGCGCACTATCTCAATTGGGGAGAACTCATACCTCCCGCACAAAAGCCGAACTTTAGCCATATCACAGTAACAATGTCCCAAGACTCCAAAATAATCAAATAAGTTCACAACTTATACGTAATTTATATAATGCACTAAGTCACCTTCCATGCACAAGTAGGTTGTAACCACACAACACATGCTCTAAATCCATTACTACTATAGGATGACAATGTCGAATCTTCAGAGCGCGATTCGTTACGCACTATAATAGCATCACATGTCGAATCTTCAGTGTATGATTCGTTACATGCTATAACAATATAATTCGATATTGGAACATAAACTCATAATTCCATTATAAGCCTAAATCATGCCATAAACATATTATCAATGTCAATTACATGATTCAATCAACGGTGCAACAAGGTAGAATTTAATTATATCATGATAATTAAATCTCTCAATTCTAAAACAACTCTAAATGGTCCCAAATTAACATATGCTAGTACATAAGTCATAGTTATCACAAATATCAAGCTAAACACTCAATTAGGCCAACGGAACCTTTAATTAGATTTTAATTAATCATTTTAATTAAAATCTCTAGATTTTCATACTTGTCCAAATGCTCTCAAATTAAAGTATATTAAACAACATGCCAAAACCTAATTTAGAAGCATATTACAACTTAATTTCATGCAAGGTATGGCCATGCACTTTAATCTTTCACAAAAGATAAATATTAATTAAAATATGTAATTTTTATTCAATCAATACCAATTTAATATATGTTAACAAACATATTAAAACACGATTTTCGAGCATGCTACAATTCAAATCAAAGTTATATATCATCATGAATTTTAAACTTATACAAAGAAATAAAAATTACCAACTTTCTAAATTTGATACAAGGCGTACATATAAGTTGTATAATCATGAGAAACACTCAATACAACACATATAAATCCTAAAACATTTCCTACCTCAATTTGAGATGTAAATCTCAAAAGCCATCAAAATGGAACGGCTTCAAATCCAACGAAACTACTAGGTTTTGTCGGGGACAATGCCGTGAACATAACCCCCATGAAAGCCCCATCAAAATCATAACTTGACCTCAAAACAAACTCAAGAAATGGTCAAAACTGAATTCTAATAAGGGGGAAAGGTAGAGCACGGCGAGGGGAACAACAAACGTTAAGGCCGAAGACTTTCCATTAAGGAAAAGTGAACCAAAAGAGGAGAGAGAAGATGACAGCACCCCTTGGGCTGCCATGGGAGCTCCAGGTCGTGCATGATGAGGGGAGAAGATGAAAAATAAAATATCTCACCCCTCTTTTATAGAAATCTCAAAAAGTGCCCCGAACGGGCCTCGCCGGGTCTGAAAATGTAAAATTTGAGCAGACGCACTCAAATGGCAAAACTTTGTGAATGAAAAAGATTCAAAATGGTAAAATATGAACAACAGAAGAAACGGTGTCAAAAATTGAGTCCCGACCAGGAAGTTATGCCCAAAACAAGTTTGGCGCAAACCAGGGCCAAAAACCCTGAAACTGGAAAACATTGACTAGGAGGAAAATCCAAGAGTACACAACTCGACGAAATGTGAAAATGAATCCCGTACGAGGATCC
The DNA here is from genome assembly GCF_030987335.1 of Cornus florida. Taxonomy (NCBI): domain Eukaryota; kingdom Viridiplantae; phylum Streptophyta; class Magnoliopsida; order Cornales; family Cornaceae; genus Cornus; species Cornus florida. Next base: position 74,846,991 of record NW_026775577.1, read on the forward strand.
AGGCTCAAAACAAGACATTTTGCAATAACTTTTATTAATTGCACAATGGCCCCTCTAAAAAGTGAAAACTGCACTTATGGCCCAGAATGAAATATCTTTCAAAAATATTTTCTTAAAAACCCCTGGAATAAAATATCTTCAAAAGATATTTATGGAAAACACTCTAAGAAAAGAAAATAATTTCAAAGAATTTTGCATCCATGCCCCTATAGACACCAGGAGCAACCAGAGTACTTTCTTGCAAAAGTAAAGATACGTATTTCATGGAAACCACTCAAGATGGAGATACATAAAGTCAAAAACCAACTCTGAACACAAGAAGTGTGGTTATGCCAACAAAGTGTCAAACGGGGAAAAGATAAAATAGGGAAAATGATGAAATAGGGAAAAGGACAAAAAGTGAATAGTGTCGAAAAACGAAAAATGTAGAAACGTCTCGGTCCTCAAAGGAAGTTGTCAATCCACAGAAAAGAGTCTTGGAAATCACTCCAGAGCACTCGAGACGACACTAAGTGAAGAGGAACTGAACTCAGAAAGGAAAGACAACGGAAAAAAAATATCTGTGAAAATCCGGGTCATTACAGTAATGATACTTAAGTACTTACTTTTGACACTATAAGCATGGATGTAATGAGGCCAGGGCCAAACATATTTGCTTTTGTACTTGTATTCATAAGTATGGAACATCAAACAACAAGTATGGATTGTCCTCCCATTTAACATCTAAACTACAACTACACTACAATTAAGCTAATGACATGAAATTAAACTAATTAAACTAAGAGAAAGGCACAGTCCATCAAGAAATGAGTATGACCCATCAAATAAACCAGAAGAGCATTCTATTAAGCACTATGTCTTGACAATCTCTAGATCTATAGCATCAACACACATAGACATGCATCAATAACACAAAATCTAGAGACAAACACATGAACATCTATTCTAGCATACATAGACATAGGGATAGAATGAAATGATCAATTGGAAGCATTAAACCACACAAATCATTGAATAAACAAGATATATATATATAAAAGTGTCAAAACATATATCACAATACAAATCCCCTCAAAAATACATAAATCAAGATGTAGAAAGCATGCTTAGGGCTAACTCTAGCCCCAAGAGGATGTTTAGCCACTCATGGATGGTGTCCTCTAACCCTCAAGGGCTAACTCTATGGTAGAGATTGCTCCTCTTCTTGGTTGATGGAAGAACTCCAAGCTTGTGTCTCTAACCTCCTCCCTTCTTTTCTTCCTCACTAAGAATAAATGGAAATTGTGTCTCTAGTGTATCTATATCTCTCCCTCTCAATATATTGGCTCATATTCCTTATACAGGTAGGTTAAATATCTCCCCCAATGACCTGGGCTCATACACCAATATTCCCCCCAATGATTGGATATGAGACAACTTTTAATGAGCTAAAAATTGGATTTTCTTGCACTTGGGAAAGTTCGATCGATCGAACTTGTAGTGAGATCGATCAAACATGGCTAAGATCTATTGAATTTAAGCTGGATCGATCCTCCATGGTGGTGCCTTTTTGGATAAAGATAAATCTGAGATATTTTGGGGAACGAGACAAAAGCGGTAGGTAGGGCGGTACAACTGGATAAGATGGAATCTTTTCGATTGATCGGAAGAAAGTTGGATTGATCGAACTTTGTGGGATCTTTGGATAAGGACAAAATAGCTTGGATCCATCTTCAAATGTCTAGATCGATGAACTTTCGATCGAACTTGTTGAATTTCCACCACTTGCTTCCTTTTGCTCCCTGATCGGAATGACAATTATACATCAACCTTTGTAATAGCATAAATCATTGTAAAATAGGGCTATTGGTCGGGTAAGTCGAACCACTGGGACTGTTAGTTTATGGCAACTTAGGTGTCTAGAGTCATTTTTAGAATGATAAAGGGGGTTATAGAGGATTTGTTGGATTGTCACTAAGATTATGAATTGAAAAGTGCATAAAATATTAATGCTAAGAAGTAAAGAGGCAAAGACAATTAAAAGGGAACTAGGGAAGTGAATCTACACTACCCTAAACACATGTTAGATCAGGACTAAATTGGGGATAGACAATATAAATGATTGTCAAGAATTATATAGCAACCCATGGTTGCCCTATAATCATCGAGAAGTTCATCAAATTAAAACAAGAATGATCCATTAAAAGTTTATACATTCGAACTACCTAAACTAGGGTGTAGCATCAAACATACTCTCTTAAGCAAAAGATCATCAAGCCTTAAATCAAATGATAAAGCACATGAAGCTAGGAATCAAGTATAAACCATCAAAGGGGATACCTAAGCAATGGACTATCAAGTTTCTCTATCAACATGCCATGAAAACCATTCATAATCTTATTTCCATTGTCACCATGAAAATGCAAACATTATGATTAATATAAGAACCATCTGAGACAAGATAATTAACTTACAACAATCATTTATAAACATTAGAATTCATTACAAGAGGTAATATGCTCTAGATTATGAAAAGACCAAAAATTATACATTATTATCCCTAAAATAGAGCTTAATCTAGAACATGATTACAAGGGAAGACATCATCACCTCCCTAGATGGAGGTTTAGTTACCTATCACTGTAAGGAATGAAGAGGAAGAAGCAAGTCCACCCTCCATCTTTGCACCTCAAGGAAGCGAGAACCCAAGACCTCAAGAACACCTCTCTTCCTCTCTAGAACTTAGCTAAAAATGTGAGATCTCTTCAAAATAATGAGCTTCCCCTCTATATACACTCAAAACCTACTCCCCATACTCAAAATCCTGAGCTCCCCCCTCTGCATGAAGCTAGACCACACAGAAGAAGGATAAGGGGACCAAAATACTAAAAACCAGGGGCAGTTGAATTGCCTGCTGCAATTCCGCGAGGCGCCGGCGGGGGCTTGGGATCGCGAGGAAATTGCTGGAGTGTTTGGCGCGATGGCGCGGCGGGCGCTTGTGGTGGTTCACGGGGGCTTTTGCGGGCGCTGAGGAATGGCCTGCGAAAGTTCGCAGAGAGGAGAGGGGATTGGTGGGCGCCTGTGGTGGCGCGGCGGGCGCCCGCGGTAGCTTGCCCTTTTGCAACTTTGACCAAGCTTCTTACAAGCTTCCTTAAACTGGGTCATGGACGTGCTTCCATCTCAGAAGCACAATGAGCACTAAGCCATGGCTTCGCAAAAACTGCAGCAAAAGAGGTTCGGTCCAAAAGATGACTCCCCTGCACGGCGCCCGTGTTTCAACACAAATGATGTCTAAACCGCTTCTTTGATCATTCTCGGGAAAAATACCTGAAATCAGAAAGGAAAACACAAATGAATTAAAATTGTACATTATCCTCTAATAATGGACTTAACTAATGCAAGAAAGGGCGCTTGAATATGTAATATTTGGTGCTTATCACACCCCCAAACTTACATTTTGCTAGTCCCTTAGCAAAAACAAAATAAAGAGCTTAATGAAAATGACGACCAATGAAATGCTAACACATGCATCAATCATGAAACAAAAATATCGACGAAGCTTAACTATGATTTGGAACACGGAAAATTCGAAGATAGACATTGAGCAGACTACCTTGTATATATGAAGCCTTAACACCCAAAATGGCAAAACAAATTCAACTTAAATGCATTAATCATCAAGGTCTATATAAACACTTCATTTGTCATCTCTTTAATAACATGAACTCTAACTTCAGTGAAAGTGAGTCGGCTTCCTAATATGTGGCTTTTACCCTCTTTTTCTAATCTCAAGAACACATTTTCACATCCTTAAATCTCCTTCTAAATGAGGTCTCCAAGGCATAACTTTATTAACTGAACAACTTTTGTTGCTTATTGACAATTTTATTGATCAACTCAAAAGATCACCTACTATGGTCGTGCAATGTCGAAAATTCATTAAGCTTTCTAACCATGGCAAGTGTTGGGCCAACAACTCCCAAGCCAGATTGCTTTAGGGCGCTAAGTGTAAAGACACTCATAGGGCTTAATAACTCGAATTGGAAAGGCTACGAATTTTGACGAACCATCTTTATTTATTTTTGAACAACTGTGCAATGTCTAAGTTCCTTAAGCTTTCTAACCAACCCATGTAACAAGTGTTAGGCCAACAACTCCCAAGCTAGATGGCTTTAGGGTGCTAAATGTAGAAACACTCCTAGGGCTTAATAACTCGAGTTGGAAAGGCTACGAACTTCAACTGGTCATTGATTTTTATTTATTTATTTATATATATTTTTAACTTATGCCAAGGATATCCATTCATTAGGGTCATTAATTCAGATCACTGAGTCCCGATCAAGGTCAATTTGGGTTGCATGCCTCACAATTAGGTTTTCGGTGTGCAAATGTGCGATGTGAAACATAACAGAGTATGAAATCCGACGAAAATTTAATTGAAGTTTTTATACAAACCGATTATGAATCAACATTCTTATTTCAAAAGTTTCTTTATTTTCAAAAAAAAAATGTCTTAGCTTCTATATGCAAAGTATTAAGCACATGCTTCAACCTTCAAAAAGTTCCATGATTCCACTATCATTGCTTTAAACAATATGATTTTATTAACTTACGAGCATAAAAAATGAGCAAAAATATCAAAATTGCAATAACATGCACATGCACCAAAAATGTAATAGCATGCGCATGCACCCCCAAACTTGAATGTCACATTGTCCCTAATGTGAGAAGACAAGGGATAAGCAAAAAGAATGAACAAAAGGGGGAAAGGAATAATGGTACCAAGTTGAGAGGATTGGAGTAGTGGTGCAAAAATAGGCTAGCTCGTGAATTCCATGAGCATGCCCCCAAACTTGGTTTCAAAAACCTGTTGAAAGATATCTATATAAAGCAAGAATCAAATGAATCCAAATTCAATGAAAATAACTGCAATTTATTCGACTAAAAACTATAAGCCATGCAAAGTAGCAAAAGTGATGCAGTTATAAGTGCAAAAGAAAAACTGAAAAGCAAATGCCAAACGCGGCCCAAAATAAGTCTAAAAAGTACTACTGAAAAGGGAAATAAGATGAAAAACATAAAATCACTCTACCATTGGAGTAGAGGAGGAAGCACCAGGTGGGCCAGGTGTATGGTCAATCAATGACTAGAGCATAGCCTGCAGAATCTCTTGATTCTCTTGAGTCTTCTGGACGGCACCCTTTATGGCGTCAAAACGCAAGAAAAAGGCATCGAGACGAGCATTGAAGGAAAGATAGTCGGCGTGAGTCATGACATCTGGCGGTGGTACAAAAGGGGTAGCTGGAGAAGTGGGGGCATTAGGAGCAAGAGGGGCAGGAGCCACAGGGGGAGCCGGAGCACCCCAATCCAACTCACCGCCAATGCGGGCCTGATGGGACGTCTGAAGCTAAGCTGTGCTGGACTTCCAGACCCCAAGGTTAAAGTTCAACACATCTTTCTCTTTCTACTCACCACGGGGAGCTCGGAACCCCGCATTTTTGAGCAACCTTATAATAAGGTATCGAAATGGGAATGCCCAGGTGGTGGTGGTGCGCGACCGAACCAAGATTAATTCATTGTAGATTTTTAGCAATTGGTCCCAGATAAGCTGTGGGACACAAAACCAACACTCCTTTTCAGCATAGCAGAGGGTTTTCAGAAAATCCTCTTTGCACTCGGAATGGCCTGGCACGGGTAGGACATTCTTGGCCAGGACCGAATCGAGAAACCATAGTCGGCATGGTAAGAAAGATTTATTGGTGCTTGTGGTTCTGTTGCCGGTGAATTGACCATGACAAATTTCTCCCATAATGTCCGCTAAGGTAAGCGGATCAGGACCTTCAACATAAAGGGGGAGGCCCACCTCATCCACCGGCAAAACCAAGGGGCAATCCATAGCCATAGCAAGGTCATCCAAGTCAAATTCATAATCATAGCCATCAATGGTGGTTTTGAGTTTGTCCGGTTCCTCACATGAGTGGAACATGTTGGCGTAGAACAAACAGACCACACGCAGGCAGTAAGAATGAGTGCGTGGTTTGAAAAGAGTGGCGAGGCCACGGGCCCTCAATTCGTGGACGGACCATGCGGTCTCCAAATTATTCTCGAAAGTATTTGCAATGTCGAATCTGGCTTCGGTTTTAATTGGCCATTCAGCCCAATTTGGGGTCAGAGGAACATTAGAAGGGCCCTCAGATGAACGAGCATGCTTGGAAATAACCCAAGGAGCCATTGAAATGAAGAAAGCTGGTTCGGGAATTTCTACGAACACCTGGCGTGCAACAGAATTGGGAAGAGAGCAAAAATAAGGTTAGAAATGCGAAAACCCCAAAATTTTAACCTGCAATCAACAAAACACAACCCCAAACAATTGCAAATCCTCCACATAATCAATCCCGTCCTCCATTGATTCACAAATTGAAAGAAAGGGAGAATAAAACGTACCCCAAGTTGATAGACCAAAAGCTTTCTTGTTGGAGCTTTGGGATGGAAGATGATGAGGAAGATGGATGAAGGATGAGGATGGATAAAAAGGGATGAGATTGATGGGATTGAAGTGAGAGAGAGATTGAGAGGTGATTGAAAGGGTTGAGGGCGAAAGTGGAAAGAAGGAAGGGTTGAAGGGAAAATAAAAGAGGGAAAATGGGCTTGAAAGCCCATTTAAAACCCTACCAGCGGAGGCTGGGTTGCTGCTGCCCAATTTGGCGGGCACCCACGGAGGCTAGGCGGGCGCCCGCGGGCTCTATGCAGAAACAACTCTTTGAAGTAAGTTTTAGCCTACAAAGGTCGGGCCAGGGTCGAAGAATGCCAAATTTGGAAATTTAAGTGTCTATGGACCCGTGACACCTTGTAGAACCTGCGGAACATGAAATGAAGCGCATTTTCAAAAACGCTAGACTTGAGGTTCGAATCTCCCGTTATCTTTGGATTTGTCAAGAAAATTGCTGGAATAACCTTACAAAAGTCCAAAAATTGCACCGAGACCTTAAAATGACTAAGAAAACAGCATGTGACTTTTGGAATGCAATTCGAGACAATTCTGTAAGAGGTCACATTTTGGCTATACTTAGCAAATTTTCAAAAAATTCTTAGCCAAGGCAACTTGAAGGAGGCAAGCTTGGAAATTGGAAGAATTGCTTCCCAAGAGTGCTAAATTTAATGTCAATAGCTAGACGAACCAGGCGTTGCATGGCGCACTAATCCTCGTAGATTGGGTCTGTCAATAGGACTTTCTCAACTTTTCGAAAAGGGACTATGCCATCGATGTAAGGCTTAAGCCGTTGGCCATTAACCTTGAAGAGAGATCCATTGGTAGGATCTTGGAGTTCGACTGCACCATGAGGAAAGACGGCGGTGATGACATACGGACCATCCCACCGCGAACGGAGTTTACCGGAAAGAGTCTCAATCTAGAAATGAAAAGCCAAACTTTTTGTCCAGGGCAAAAGGCTTTTTGACAATGTGCTTGTCATGAAAAGCTTTAGTCTGTGCCTTATAGATTTTGGTGCTTTCATACACATCATTCCGAAGTTCCTCAAGTTCATTGAGTTGAAATTTACGAGTAAAGCCGGCTTGTTTGAGATCAAAGTTGAGCCTTTTTATGGCGCAATAAGCACGATGCTCTAGTTCAACGGGGAGATGACACGCCTTGCCAAAGACAAGTCGATATGGCGACATGCCAATGGGTGTCTTATAAGCTGTTCGGTAAGCCCAAAGCGCATCGTTTAGTCTTAATGACCAATCTTTGCAGTCTGGTCGAACCGTTTTTTCCAAGATGTGCTTAATCTCCTGATTAGATACTTCCATTTGACCACTTGTTTGAGGATGGTAAGGTGTGACAACCTTGTGAAGGACGGAGTACTTGGAGAGGACGGATTTAAGGTAACGATTTTGAAAATAAGTTCCACCGTCACTAATGATTGCTCGGGGCATACCAAAATGACTAAAAATGTTAGACTGAATGAAGTTAATCACTACTTTATGATCACTGGTTTTGGTAGCTTCGGCTTTAACCCACTTGGAAACATAATCCACCGCTACAAAGATGTACTCCTTGCCATAAGAAGATGAAAATGGTCCTATGAAGTCGATCCCCCACACATCAAAAATTTCTATGATTAAGATGGGAGTGAGGGGCATCATGTCCCTCCGGGACATGGATCCGAGCTGTTGACATCGCTCACAAGATTTACAGAAATTGCATGCATCTCGAAACAAGGATGGCCAATTAAATCCGCTTTGAAGGACTTTGTTGGCAGTCTTTTTGGCACTAAAGTGTCCCCCACAAGCAAGAGTGTGGCAAAAATTTAAGACACTCGTGGTTTCATTTTCGGGAATGCATCTCTGGATGATTTGATCCGGGCAATATTTGAATAGCTCTGGATCTTCCCAAAATAAATGCTTAACTTGGGAAAAGAACTAGTCTTTCTCTTGTTTGGACCAATTGGATGGAATTTTGCCTATCGCTAGATAGTTGATAATATCTGCATACCAAGGGAGGCTGGAATGGGAAATCTGAAAAAGTTGCTCATCCGGAAAGGAATCACAGACTGCAGCAAATTCAGAAGATTTTTCAATGAGTAAATGAGAGAGATGGTTTGCGATAACATTGTCAGTCCCTTTTTTGTCCCGGATTTCAATGTCAAACTCTTGAAGTAAGAGTATCCATCGAATTAGACGGGGTTTGGTCACTTTTTTAGCGCGCAAATGCCTAAAAGCGGCATGATCTGAGAAGACAATGACCTTGGATCCAAGAAGATAGGAACGGAATTTATCCAAGGCATACACCACAGCTAACAATTCTTTTTCAGTGGTGGTGTAATTTAACTGAGCATTGGAGAGAGTCTTGCTAGCATAATAGATAACGTATGGAAGTTTTTCCACACGTTAGCCCAAAACCGCACCTAATGCATAATCAGATGCATCACATATGATCTCAAATGGAAGAGACCAATTAGGCGATTTCATGATTGGGGCGGATGAGAGAAGAGTGCGTAGTTTCACGAAAGCTTCCATACAAGCTTCATCAAAATTAAATGGAACGTCCTTGGCAAGAAGATTGCACAAGGGCTGAGAGATTTTGCTAAAATCTTTGATGAAGCGACGATAGAAGCCGACATGTCCAAGGAAGGAATGGATTTGACGGACCGAATTTGGAGGAAGGAGATTAGAGATTAACTCCACTTTGGCTTTGTTAACCTCAATTCCCCTTTTTGAAATGACATGTCCTAAAACAATGCCTTCTTGGACCATAAAGTGACTTGTCTCCCAACTTAGAATGAGATTTGTTTCCTTGCACCTTTGAAGTACAGGAGATAGATTTTAGAGACACGAGTCAAAGGAGGATCCAAAGACGGAGAAATCGTCCATGAATACTTCTAAGAATTTTTTAACCATATCCGAAAATATGGACATCATGCATCTTTAGAACATGGCTGGTGCATTGCATAGCCCAAAAGGCATGCGTCTATAAGCAAAGGTTCCGAAGGGGTATATGAATGTGGTCTTCTCTTGATCTTGTGGATCAATTGCCACTTAGTTATAGCCGGAATAACCATCAAGGAAATAATAGAAGTTTTGGCCGGCTAACCTCTCTAGGATTTGATCAATAAATGGGAGTGGAAAATGATCCTTCCTAGTGGTAGAGTTAAGTTTCCTGTAGTCAATGCACACACGCCACCCGGTGGTAGTGCGTTGTGGCATGAGCTCTCCCGCCGAATTTTCAACGACGGTGAGGCTGAATTTCTTAGGAACAACTTAAGTGGGACTCACCCATTTGCTATCGGAGATAGGGTAGATGATTTTTGCATCTGATAGCTTGATCACTTCTTTCATGACCACTTCCTTCATGTTGGGATTTAACCGGCGCTGCACCTCTCTAGAAGGTTTAGCGTCCTCCTCCATATGGATGCGATGCATGCAAATAGAAGGGTCGATTCATTTCAAATCAGCCACTGCCCAGCCAATAGCTTCTTTGTGCTCTTGTAGAACCGCTAAAAGGCTAGTTTCTTGATCCTTTAAAAGGTCAGAAGCAATGATAACTGGAAGAGTTCGATTTACACCATGAAACACATACTTGAGGTGAGCTGAGAGCGGCTTTAGTTCAAGTTGTGGAGGAGACTCCAAGGAAGGGACCGGAGGAGTAGAAGAAAGTTGAGGAAGTGGTTCTTTTGGAATTTTCCAAGGAGGAGTATCCATGACAGCATTAATGTCAAGCAAGGAGTTCACTTCTTGGATTGATTGGTTAATATCAAAGTTTGAGAAGTCGAAATGAGACATGCAAGTTTCTAAAGGATCTTTTCTTAGAATGAAGGGGAGAGATTCTTCGACCACTTCATCTACCACATCGATAAGGAAACAATCATCCTCATCGGAAGGATGTTGAGTTCCATGGAAGATGTGGAGTTTGACTTGCATATTTTCAAAGGCGATATCCATCACCCCGGTTCCGCAATTAATTGAAGCGTTAGCCGTAGCTAAAAATGGCCTACCAAGGATCACAGGAATATGCTTTTTTGGGTCATGGACCGGTTCCGTGTTAAGAACCACGAAGTCTACCGGGAAGTAGAATTTGTCCACTTTGATAATGACATCCTCAAGAATACCTCGTGGGTGCTTGACCGATCTATCGGCAAGCTACAAGACCATGGAGGTTGGCTTTAGATCTCCCAACCCAAGCTGTAAGTAAACTGAATATGGAATCAAATTTACACTAGCTCCTAAGTCAAGGAGAGCCCTTTCTATCTTATTGTCGCTAATGACACACGAGATAGTTGGGGCGCCCAATCCTTATACTTTAGAGGAGCGCTGTGTTGAATGATTGCACTCATATTTTCAGTTAATCTCACCTTCTTTGGCAAATGATTTTTGGAAGTGCGCTTTTGAGTGCACAAATCCTTGAGAAATTTTGCATAGGGAGGGATTTGCTTTATAGCATCCAAGAGAGGCAAGTTGATCTTTACTTGCTTGAAAACTTCCCACATGTCTTGAATTTTGCAATTCTTGTTCCCAATATGTGTCGACTCTTGAAAACGTTGAGGAAACAAAGCTTTAGGCTCATAAGAAGTTTCCACATTTGGGGTGACAAGCTTGGGATTTTCATGAGTAGGATTTGGATTAGAAGAGCTGCTACTTGGAATTGGATTTTTCGAAGGAGAATTTTTTTCATCCCTGTTTCCATCAACCTTATTATCAATAACACGACCACTCCTTAGCTATGGACTAAGTATGAGAATGAACCATTTGGAGAGTGGGTTGCAAAGATGTTAAGAGTTGCTTGTTGGAATCCATCATTTGTTTATTCAATGATTCCATCATTTGCTTGTTTGCAGCCACGATCTCATCAGTTGGGAACACATGGGGTTGATTAGAGACATTTGGATTGTATGGAGGACGGTAGCTTGAGGAGGCCTGAAATAGCCTATTTTGAAATTGAGAAGAGGGCTGATTTTGTTGCCCTTGATTTTGAAAATTTGAATTTTGTGGGGCTTGTTGCCTCCACAAGAAATTCGGATGATCTCTCCATCCGGGATTGTAAGTATTGGAATATGGATTATTTCCAGACCTTAAGGACATTACATTTGCTTGCTCTTGATTGGAATTAGGAAATTGTTCCAGCGTGGGACAATCTTCTGAGAGATGGAATGGACTATTACATGATGCACAAACCGCACTTACCGAATTTTTAGACAAAGAGGGGGAGAGATGTGGTGCCATCAATTGATAGAATTCATGAGCTATGGCATCCCCCTGGGAGGATTCCTCCCTCAGTGTTTTTGGTTGACAAGGGTTGGCGTTCTTTGTATTGGTTGAGGTTGGACTACTACGAGAGTTATGCTGCAATGAGTTTTCACTCAAATTTTCAAGTAAGGTCCATGCCTCATCCACACTTTTAGACATGAACGTCCCTCCACAAGATAAGTCAACCATGAATCTATGTGGGTCGGTTAACCCAGCATAGAAGGCTTGCACTAATTGCCATTTTGGAATTAAGTGGTGCGGACATTTCCTTCAGAGGTCTTGAAATCGCTCCTAAGTCTCATGGAGTTGTTCCCCCTCGCTTTGTGAAAAGCTAAGAATGGAATGCCTCATTAAATTGGTTTTACTCACTGGATAATATTTGTTTAAGAATTCTTGTTGCAGTTGAGCCCATGTGGTGATGGAATTTGCAGCAAGGGAGTTCAACCAATATTTTGCCCGTTCTTTTAATGAGAATGGGAAGAGATGCAATTGGAGAGCATTATCAGGAAAGCCCCTCAGATTGATGGTAGAGCATATTTCAAGGAATTCATCAAGGTGCTTATAAGGGTCCTCATTTTCAAAGCCATGAAAAGATGGAAGCATTTGGATGGTGCTAGATTTGATTTCATATTGAGCGGCCTTAATATTTGGCATCACTCTGCAAGAGGGAGAAACATAAGTGGTAGGGATGAAATGGTCCCTAAGAGTCATGGGAACCACATTTGGAATTTCGACCCTATCATTATTAATCCCCTCATTTCCGACATTTCCCACATTTTCATCCATTGTGTTAAATTCAGTTTCAAGCTCTCTTATATGAGAAGATTCCTTAAGTGTTCGTCTAAGAGTTCTTTCAAGAGAATTTATATCAACTGGCGATTCTAGAGTTGGTAGGGAGAGTGATCTATGGCCAAACATCAACAACACACCCCATAATCAATACAATAATTCATTACCATTAACTCTACATACGATGTTCTCTTTCTCCTCAATTATCAAGACAGAAATTAAATGGCCACAACACGGACCGATGTTTTGCAATTGAAAATAAACAAGAAAATAGCCTCAACAAGGGCTTCACAACTTAACTATCACCAAATTTACACATGCACAATATTAACAATTTTGAAACTAGAAGGCCAAGAGACTTACCTGGAGTCCTCTAGACTTACAAATTTGCTAGCGTTCCCTCGGCAAGCATCAAGTCCCTAGAATCTCACAAACAACTTCCAACACCAAGATGGTCAAAACCGCACAAGAAATATTCACAAATTACAATATTGACAAACAAACCAAAATTAACCCTAGAGCCTCGGTTGCTAAACCGTGTGCAGTCCCCGGCAACGGCGCCAAAAATTGATCGAAATGACAATTATACATCAACCTTTGCAATAGCACCAATCATTGTAAAATAGGGCTATTGGTCGGGTAAGTCGAACCACTGGGACTGCTAGTTTATGGTAACTTAGGTGTCTAGAGTCATTTTTAGAATGATAAAGGGGGTTATAGAGGATTTGTTAGATTGTCACTAAGATTATGAATTGAAAAGTGCATAAAACACTAATGCTAAGAAGTAAAGAGGCAATGACAATTAAAAAGGGAACTAGGGAAGTGAATCCGCACTACCCTAAACACATGTTAGATCAAGACTAAATTGGGGATAGACAATATAAATGATGATCAAGAATTATATAGTAATCCATGGTTGCCCTATAATCATCGAGAAGTTCATCAAATTAAAACAAGAATGATCCATCAAAAGTTTATACATTCGAACTACCTAAACTAGGGTGTAGCATCAAACATACTCTCTTAAGCAAAAGATCATCAAGCCTTAAATCAAATGATAAAGCACATGAAGCTAGGAATCAAGTATAAACCATCAAAGGGGATACCTAAGCAATGGACTATCAAGTTTCTCTATCAACATGCCATGAAAACCATTCATAATTTTATTTCCATTGTCACCATGAAAATGCAAGCATTATGATTAATATAAGAAACCATCTAAGACAAGATAATTAACTTACAACAATAATTTATAAACATTAGAATTCATTACAAGAGGTAATATGCTCTAGATTATAAAAAGACCAAAAATTATACATTATTATCCCCAAAATAGAGCTTAATCTAGAACATGATTACAAAGGAAGGCATCATCACCTCCCTAGATGGAGGTTTAGTTACCTATCACTGCAAGGAATGAAGAGGAAGAAGCAAGTCCACCCTCCATCATTGCACCTCAAGGAAGCTAGAACCCAAGACCTCAAGAACACCTCTCTTCCTCTTTAGAACTTAGTCAAAAATGTGAGATCTCTTCAAAATAATGAGCTTCCCCTCTATATACACTCAAAACCTACTCCCTATACTGAAAATCCCGAGCTTCCCCCTCTGCATGAAGCTAGATAACACAAAAGAAGGATAAGGGAACCAAAATGTTGAAAATCAGGGGCAGTTGAACTGCTAGCTGCAATTCCGCTAGCTCTCGTGAGGCGCCAGCTGGGGCTTGGGATCGCAAGGGAGTTGCTGGAGTGTTTGGCGGGTGCCTACGGTGGCATGCAGGGGCTTCCGCGGGTGTTGAGGAATGGCCCGCGAAAGTTGGCAAAGAGGAGAAGGGATTGGCGGGTGCCCGCGGTGGCGCGGCGGGCGCCCGCGGGAGCTTGCCCTTTTGCAACTTTGACCAAGCTTCTTGCAAGCTTCCTCAAACCGGGTCATGGACGTGCTTCCATCTCAGAAGCACAATGAGCACTAAGCCATGGCTTCGCAAAAACTGCAACAAAAGAGGTTCGGTCTAAACGATAACTCCCTGGCACGGTGCACATGTTTCAACACAAATGATGTCTAAGCCGCTTCTTTGATCATTCTCAGGAAACACAGCTGAAATTAGAAAGAAAAACACAAATGAATTAAAACTATACATTATCCTCTAATAATGGACTTAACTAATGCAAGAAAGGGCGCTTGAATATGTAATATTCGGCGCTTATCACTCCCACTTTTCTCTTTTCTTTGATTCATCTCAAGATTGCTTCAAGTATGCTCTTATTTAGCTGAGTTAGCTTTTTTTGGGCATAAGTACCTGAAAATGGAAATAATACAAAATTAATCTAAAGCGGGAAAATAAGATAGATAAAGGTTATAGAATACCTAAGCTTAAGGGTTTAAATGCGCACTTTTCAGTGCTCACCACACTCCCAAACTTAAATATTGGTAGTCTCTAGCAATGAACTAGAAAGTAAAGGAATGAAATGAATAACTAGACAACTATGAACTAGAAAGCAATAAATGGATAACGCCACTTTTGTAGGGAACACGATTAATTTAGCATATAGAACAAACCTTTAAAACCCTTAGGTTACCCCTAGTGGACGAGTGAAGTCTTGTGAGGGTTTCCAGAAATGATACCCACTAACATTAAGCTCATTCTCACAAAAGAGATACCAATATTGTAAACAAGCATTGGGAGAAAACTACCTCAAGTATGTAAATTTTCAACCATTTCCAAGCAATCTCCCAAAATTTCCACATCGAGCAAGCAAGTATAGTCCTCCACACATCAAGAAGATGATCATGCAAATCAAAACAACTCTAGAATCCTTTTTGAGTGGACCGGCATCAAATGTGTTGCTATATAAGCTAACTAAAGAAATGATCACATCCTTACCCTCAAACTAGTACACAAATCTAGTACCGATCATCAAGACAAAAAGTGGACCTTTTTATTAAAGCTTTATTGTTCTAGGTGCGCTTATTCTTTTCACTCAATTTTTTTTTTCTTTTTTATGATCAAAGATGGAAGCATGGTGCAATGTAGTGATCTATTAAGCTTTCTAGCGATTCATGAGGTCGAGTGTTAGGTCAATGACTCCCAAACCAGACGGCTTTAGGGCATTAGGCATTCAAACACCCCTAAGGACTTACAAGCTCAAATCAACTACGTTACAAATCAAAACAACCTCCATCTAATCATTTCCCACTTCTCACATTTTAGGAGAAGTCTTCACTTTTTTATTGCTTTTGCAACTTTTTTTTTTTTTTTAGCATTCAATTATTTACCTAGAGTTTGGGCCCTCCACCTTTCGACGCGAGAAGTTCAGTGCTTGATGAGGCTAGAATCCCGGCTACTTAGTGAAAAGGGGTTGTTATCCACCTTTATCAAGAATGAAAGCTTTCAATGCACTACTAGCTCAATTGGATATAACCAATTCAATAATTAACAAAGCATGTACCCCACAAATGAATGCTAGTGTGCGCCTGTGCTAGTGTAGAATCCTAGAATGAATCTCAAAACAATCACAAAATCATGATGATGTGGACCACAAGTGCAATCATGATATCAATCTTTCGAAAAATTTACTCCTATATGGCATCCACAAGACATACAAGGAGTATTGGACTCTCAAGTCAAACAATTTTTAAATTTTAAGCAATATAGTCCTCAAAAGATCAAAATCATAGCTAGTTATGGACCAATCATATAAAATTCCTCAAATACACAAGTCATGCTCAAAATTTTGAATTGAAAGCAAATACTGTAATTAGCACCATTACCCCCCCCCCAAACTTAAATGGCTCAATGTCCTCAATCTGCAAAGAGAACAAAGGAAAGAGTATACCAGTGCAACTAAGCAAAGAATGGCCGGGACACAAGTATCCAAAGTAGGTGGCATAGCCCCCCCAAACTTAGGATTAACTATGGTCTTGAAAAGATGACACTGGATAAAAGTTCATTAGACAACAAAGGGGATAATAATAGTGCACAGTGGATATGCAAGTGTAAATATGATAAGAAATTGAAGTAAGGAGAGAGGAAAAAGGGTGGTCCTGAAAAATTCGGGCAGTACTCTCTCTCACTGAAGTCATTGGGATATACTTGATGGAGTCAATCACAGACAGATATTTCAATACGCATATATGACATCCAAAAATAAAATATACATAAAAGAGAAATAAAGTATAGTACAGTACATCCAGTGTTTAGGCCAACAGACTGGCCACAAGTATATAAAAGTAACAAAAATATGGCAGATATCACATATATATAATAGGAGAAGAAGATATGGAAATATTAAGTGGAGGAGGAAGGACGGGCAGGGCGTGCTCTGCGGATGTCTCTAGATAGATCTCGCAATACGGCTATAACATCTGAGTAGAGTGAAGCAATATCAGCCCGAATGGAAACCATGCCATCCTCCAGAGTCTGAAGACGCTCTCCGAAGCTGGGTATTTCAACTGGAGCCTCAGGTGCTGCTAGTGCGGGAGAATGATGATCCTTAGCCTTCTCCTCATCATGAAAGGGTGACCCAACTGGAGAGTGATGCTCTGGGTCCTCTGTGGGCTGCTCCAAATCAATATCCATATGCATGGCAGTCGGATCGATTGGTACATCCTCCGTTGCCTGCTCTGTTGCTGCTGCAGCCGCTGCCTGCTCCAACTCCTCTCTCTCTAGCTTTTCAACTACCTCTACAACATCATCCTGTAGACTCTTAATAAGAGCCTTGTAGCTCTTATCCCAATCCTTCTTCTGGAACAAGTAGGCCCCAAACTCAGAACGCTCCCATGGCTGGAAGGGATAGCGCTGGTCTCTCAGAATCTGTGTGATAAGATGGCAAAATAGGAGATACTTAGCCCTTTTGGGCTTGGCTTTGCTAATGTGATCAACATATAGCTTTATCATAGTGCTCCAGATGAGCGCAGGAATGGAGAGCCAATGCCCTGTATAGAAGGCGTATAAAGCTGTCAGAAAGTTACCGTGCCTCTGTATCTTGTGGCAGGCCATAAAAACATTTCGGAATAGCACCGAATCAAAGAACCAAAGGTCGTCTGATAAACAAGTCCGAGTGGCAAAAGTCTTGCCACCTACATAGTGACTTGTGAGTGCAACGGCCATGTCTGCATATAAGGGCCTCAATAAAGTATGATAGGTGTCCTGGAGATCGGGAGGGAAGACGTGTGGACATCGGCAAGATCTGGAAAGAGTGTCCACAATGATACTGATGGGGTAGCCGTCAATGGTAGTCCGCAGCTCTGCCAGGTTACTCGGGGCAGGTCAGAGGTTCTGGAAGAACATCCGGACCAACCTCGGGTACATTGGGTATGTGATAGGGGCTAGTATGGCTGAGATACCCCTCTAGTTTATGTCGTCATATGTTGCTCTGGTAAGAATAAACCGGGAGAAGAAGTCTATATCGAAGACCGACTCATGTGCCACCTGAAGGCGTGAGTATCTCGGCAATGACCAGTCTAAGTCCTGGGCTGGTTGAGCTGGTGGTGGTGATGGAAATGGTATGTGCTCAGCCTCAGCCAAAGACTGTAGTCTACTGTCTGTGGATGGAGACTGAGGTAGAGTAGGCTCTGCTGGCTCATCCTAAATATGAGAGGGCTTTGGCTCTGGCTTGTGAATGGGGTCCTGGACGTGAGATGGACCTGCCTGGTCGTCTAATCTCTGCTTAGCTCTGCGGTGATAATGTCCTCGGGCAACAGTCTTGACCCTAGCCATAGCCTACAAAATAAAAGGAAAACTTAAAAAGGGAAGTTAGTGCCGGTATAAAGAATTCAAGTACAGTTTATAGAATCATGTATGTCAAATAGGATAGACAAAACAGATAAGGAACATGAATCTATGCAAGTGACAAGGAATAAGTGATATGATGTGAAGCATGCTAGACAGTATAAGTATGAAATGTATCCAATGTGGAAAACACAGGCATTGGGCATGTATGAGATAGCATGAAACATAAGAGATGGTGTGTGAAATGTGTGATGCAAAACTATGAAGTTTGATCGATCACAAAAATGTGAGATCGATGCAAGTTCGATCGATCTTGAATAAGTGAGATCGATCTGTTACAGATCGATCTGAGAAAAAGTTTGATCGATTGAACTGTGAGGTAAAATTCAAAAAGTCACAGATCTGTAACGTGGATGGCACGGGGGCCTCACAAACAAGCTTGTGGGCCCCTCTACACAACAAATCAACAATCTTAGTCACTTTCCTTGGCCGGTGACCCCTAAAATCAAGAATTAATA
Source organism: Cornus florida (assembly GCF_030987335.1). Lineage (NCBI taxonomy): Eukaryota > Viridiplantae > Streptophyta > Magnoliopsida > Cornales > Cornaceae > Cornus > Cornus florida. The sequence continues at coordinate 74,865,741 of NW_026775577.1, forward strand.
CCAAAAATATAAAACGATATATATACATATATATACACATATATACATAGCTTTAAAGCTTTATCAATGGCAAGATTCATCATCAAAACATCATAGATCTAACATGGAAGGCGTGGATTCATGAAGATAAAGCTTGAAATCAAAAGAGGGATCTCAGATCTTACCCAAAACCGAGAGATGAGATGAAGGGGAGATGGAATTCGAGATCCGATATGAGGGAGGGAGATTCAAGATGAGATGGAGTCGCCGGAGGGTTCGCCGGAGGTGGGGAAGTGAGTTGCAGTGGTGAGGGATGAAGATGAGGGTGTTAGATCGATCTGTGGTATCGATCTAATAACCCTAGATTTGATTTTTAAAAACATTCCGTTACAAGTTCGATCGATCGAACTGAAATCTCAGATCGATCGAACTTCAATTGATCTCTCCTCACTAAAAGGCAAAATTGTTTTTGAAGTTTTTTGAATTTTTGAAAATCAAAAATTAAAAATGAAAAATATTTTTTAGATTTTTGAAAAATAAAACTAAATAAAATAAAAATAAACAAAAATAATATAAAATAAAATATTTTTGGAATATAAAATAAAATATATATATATACATATATATTTTTTTTGGAATATTTGAAATATAAAATAAAATAAAAGAAAAGAAAATATTTTTGGGATTTTTTTTTTTTTTTTTAAATTTAAAATTCAAAACAGAAATCAAACTTAAATCAAAATAGTAAATCAAAGAACAGAGATAGATCTCTCCAAGATCAATCTCAAAAATACTCTGATCGTTCGAACATGCAAAAACCTGCAGACATGTTCGATCGATGGGACAGAGAGACTTTTTGCAGTGGGTGGATGCAGGTTCAAAATTTTTCTAAGTGTTGAGATTGCAGATCGATCCAAGATGAAGTTGGATCGATCAAAGAACTAAAGATCGATCTAGGAACTAGTTCGAACGATGGGACAGAGAGCTGAAATATGCAGGTTTTCTTTGAACGATTGGACAGAGAGATGATTGGATGCAGGTTGGATGCAGGTATGGAGTTCGATCGATCAAACCTCTTTTGAGATCGATCTAACTGATGCAAAATGTCCATTTTCAACATGAAAGTGCATGCAATCATAATCACAGTTCCTAGCAATACATATGAACCTAAAACAATTATCTAGATTTCGCAAGAAATGAAATTTAAAATAGAAATAAGGGAGGAATAGGGTTGTAACACCCTTCAAAATGTACTAGTCTTTAACGTCTCTAGCAAGATGTTGGGCTCTTTTAGCCTGAATCAAACATCTTATAGTGCATACCCTCCTTGATGGGGTGATAAGTACTTTGAACTCCACCCAACAAATGGTTCCCTAGAGAACTTGTTGGATTAGGCTCAAAAGAAATTTTTGGTCCTTGGTCAAACTGATCTTTGGGCTTCCATGCCCTTTCAAAACAAGATTTTGAAACTACTTTCTTAGAATTCAGGGTTGAAGATAAACATTTTGGAATTTTGGTTTCAAGCAAAGACTCTATTCCTTTACATTCATGGTCATGATATTTCTCTACAACATTCACTCCTTCATGCTTGTCAAATGAATTGGGGGTTGGATTGAAGATATTCAACTTCACCTTCATGTGGCCAAATGAGATCTTCATTATCCCTATCCTACAATTAATGTTGGCATTCGCGGTTACCAAGAAAGGACAACCAAGAATAACGGGAATTTGGCTCTTAGGATTCGGGACTGGTTCCGTGTCAATGACAATGAAATCAACGGGGAAGAAAAATTTATCAATCTTAAACAATACGTCCTTGATGATACCCCTAGGCTTTTTGATGGATTTTTCGGCAAGTTGCAAAACCACCAACGTCATTTTCAAGTCTCCTAAGCCTAATTTGACATATACCGAATATAGAAGAAGGTTAACACTTGCTCCTAAGTCTAAGAGAGCCTGATTAATGACATGGTCACCAATGATGCATGAAGTAATAGGTGAACCGGGGTCTTTGAACTTTGGAAGAGTGTTATGTTGCAAAATAGAGCTTACTTGCTCGGTTAAGACCACTTTCCTAGGTGCTTGGCTTTTGTTCTTCCTCTTTTGGGTGCATAAGTCTTTTAAAAACTTGGCATAAGCCGGAATTTGCTTGATTGCAGCTAAAAGTGGAAGATTGACTTTCACTTGCCTAAACACATCCATAATTTCATTTGTTTTGGCCTTTTGCTTGTCAATTGAAATAGATCCTTTTAAGGCATCTAGAAATGGAGCTTTTGGTTCAAAAACCTTTTCAGAAATTTTTGTTGAAGTCTCCTCAACACAAGAAGTTTTGAAATCATTTTGCAAATTTTTCTTTTCAAAAGCACTTTTCAAATAACTTTTCAAGATATTCTCATTTGAAAGGTCATGCATATGCAATGAAGGAGGAATATGATAAGAAACGGGACGGGCGTTAACTTGGGTTGCACCGGTTCACTCTCTTCATTGGACATGGCCACTTGGTTGTGCACAATCTTCCCACTTCTCAAGGTAGTCACCGCATTGACATGCTCTATTGTGTGACCTTTCGATGAGGAATGAGTCTCCACAACACATTGTTGCTTTGGTGGGGCATTCAAAGGCATTTTCCCTTTCTCTCTAGCATTTAAAGTACTAGCTATTTTCCATACTTGGGTCTCTAGCTTAGCAATGGATTGAGAATGAGAATGAAGAATTGAGTATTCGCCTCTAGACTGCCTAGAGCGGTCAAAACTTTCTCTTCAAAAGCGGGACTCCTAGAATTTCCTTGAGAATATGATGGTTGATTAGGGAAATGAGAATTAGAAAATTGATTTCCTTGTGATTGAAATGATGATTTAAAACCTTGGGAACCTTGGCTTTGCATCGGAGGTGGAACATACTTCCCTTGAAAACCACCTTAGGGAGGGTTTAAGCCTTCCCCTTGGTTTCTCTAAGAGAAATTCGGGTGATTCCTCCAACTAGGATTATAGTGCTTGCCATAAGGATTGTTCCCTTGATTAACAAAAGCTGCATTGACTTGTTCATGATGCTCACTTTGCACATGTCCATGGGGACAATTAGAAGTAGAATGTAAAGCACTTGAACAAGTCATACATGTCTCATTGGATGCATGATGGGAATGGTTAGGGACAGAAGATACTTGATTTGCCGAGTTTTGGTTGATCAAGAATTGATCAAACCTTTGAGATAATGATTTCATCTCGGTGGCTATTTCATTGGAATGGTGAACTTGATGTAAGCCAACACTCTTCCTTCCACTTGAATTCCTACCATTCTTAAAAGATAAAGTTTGATGCGAAGTATTTTCACTCATGCTTTCATAAAGACGCCATACCTCATCCTCATGCCTATCAATGTAAGAGCCACCCATGGAAGCATCAACCATACCCTTGTAATTATCAGATAAACTCTCAAAGAAATATTGAACTAATTGCCATTTGGGCATGTCATGATGTGGACACTTCCTAAGCAATTCATTGAATCTTTCCCATGCCTCATGGAATGTTTCCCCATCCTCGTGTGAAAACTCTCGAATTGAGGTTCTCATGGCATTGGTCTTAGAAACCGGATAGTATATCTTCAAGAACTCTTGTTGCATTTCTGCCCAAGAAGTTATTGAAAAAGGCCTAAGATTGTTAAACCAGTATTTTGCCTTGTCTTTAAGGGTGAATGGAAAAAGTTTAAGCCTTAAGACCTCTTCCGGTATGTCCGTGTATTTTACGGTGGAACATACTTCAAGAAACTCATCTAAATGCTTATAAGGTTCTTCACTAGGAAGTCCATGATAGTTAGGAAGCATTTGAATGGTTTGTGGTTTGATCTCATAGTGGTGTGCTATAAATGGTGGCAATTGAATACATGTGGGTGCGTTGTATTCATTAGGCACATAGTGATCTCTTAAAGCAAGGGGAATATTAGCAATTGGAGGTGCAACAGGGCACCTTGATTGCCTTGGATGATTGGAGGATGTGGAGCATACATTGGCCTTCGTATTCCCAATGGAACTTAGCCTTGTTGTTGTGGTGGGTGAATGAATGGCCTCAGCATGCCTAATGGTATTTGCATGTTATCATGATGTATATTGGGATGGAGGATACCTTGTTGGTCTATGTGACCAAGGTCCTCCACATGGTCCTCATTATGTACTTCTATTGATGAAGTAGAGTGACTAGAACTTCCTCTTCCCCTAGGATTTCGAACAACGGATTCAAGATGAAAATTAAGAGGAACAAGAGTAGGTTTCAATAATCTATAACCATGCATGCACAACGAAATACAAACAAGTAACAAACAATGAATAATCACTTCACCTTCACAACAAATCAATTATCAAACTTCCTCCTCATACAATGATCCCATACTCCCATGTTATCAATAATATGGAAAGAATAATAAAATTGCCTCCACGTGGGCTCACGATTTATCTAAGAATTGAAATACAAGCCTTCACATGGGCCGATGATTTAACTAGAGATTGAGTTAAGAAAGAGCTCACAAAGGATCCTTTAGCACTTCAATTCAATTTTCAATTTTAGCCGTGCAAATTTTTTAGATTTTAGCTTTTTCCTTGCTTTTGCTTAGCTCCTTAAAATGCTCATTTGCTCACCTTGTAGCTCAATGCACCTAGTCAAATAAGAACCAACATAATAACTAATGAAAAGGAAAATGAAAATAAAGTAAAGACATGATCAAAAGAGTACTAATTCCTAATTGATTCCACAAATATGACGTTGCCTTTAATTAATCCCCGGCAACGGCGCCAAAAACGTGGTGGTTTGAGTCATGATTCACCAAAAAGTTTGCAAAAGATAAGATGTTGGACTATGGTGAGTGTGGCCAAGTTTTACATTTATAATTTGCCACTACTACCTTTCACTAAAAATATAGTTAGTGCGAGTAGGGATCGTCCCAAGGGATTGGTGGATCGTATTAGGTTATGGAATCGAGATTAGGGTTAGTAGGTCAAGTGATCAAAAGATTGGTTGGTGGTTGAATTACACTAAGATGCAATTTAAACTAGAGTAAACAATTAAATGTAATTGAGAGAAAATAAGAGAGAGATCTTGGGGTTTAGAGATCACTACTAAGCATAGCTTTTCTACACCCTTAATGAATGATTAATGAGGGGGAAAACATGTATCGTAACATTAGTGTGTGTGTGTGGTTGTTTCAACAAGCATGGATGACTAATTAAATATATATTGTCTAAGCAACAAGGTGGATAGCACAATATATCTAACTAAGCCATTAATCCTTTCTTTAAGCTCATAATCCAAACACATCACAAGGTTAGAGACTTATGCTACTTGTTTTCATAAGTATGGAACATCAAACAACAAGCATGGATTGTCCTCCCATTTAACATCTAAACTGCAACTACACTACAATTAAGCTAATGACATGAAATTAAACTAATTAAAATAAGAGAGAGGCACAATCCATCAAGAAATGAGTATGAACCATCAAATAAACCATAAGAGCATTTTATTAAGCACTATGTCTTGACAATCTCTAGATTTATAGCATCAACACACATAGACATGCATCGATAACACAAAATCTAGAGACAAACACATGAACATCTATTATAGCATACATAGACATACGGATAGAATGAAATGATCAATTGGAAGCATTAAACCACACAAATTATTGAATAAACAAGATCTATATATATAAAAGTGTCAAAACATATATCACAATACAAATCCCCTAAAAAATACATAAATCAAGATGTAGAAAGCATGCTTAGTGTCACGATCTGATTTCTAACGACGCCATGAGCATAGAAGATACGCATGCTGGTTGGCTAAGAACATTCATTGACTGGGAATGGTTCCAGGGAAGGGGCGTGCAGGACCACAGGATGGTACCTCTTCAGAGTTCAGGCAGGTCGACTCGGTTCAGTTCGAGGTGCTTGTCGCTGGTCGTGGACTTGACAATGAAGAAGGGAGTTGGCCATCCCTGCACAAACTGGTCGGGAGCTGGAGCCGTTCCCCTGACGAGGCCATGGCAGGCCGAAACCAGTCAGCATGTATCCTTGGGAGGGCAGGTCGTGGCGGCTGACCAGGGCGCTTGTGCGAGCTGAAGCAACGCCTTGGTGCCGCACCGGCCGTGCCGCTACGCCAAATCTCTAGGCCCGTGACAAATGGTATCAGAGTAGGACTTGGGGAAAAACACAGTGGGGTGCCCCCCCTTGTCGATCCGGGGGTCTTGAGAATGAAGACGGTGCACTGAAAAAGCGTCGGTGGGCAATCAATGCTGTTGGAGGAGAGCCTCCATCTCCCCATGAAGATGCGTACTTTAAGCCGGAGGGCCGCGCGCACCAAAGTTCTTGCAAGTTCAAGAGGCGTGCAAACTGTTGTGAAGGGCGGGTATCAAGTCAGTCGGAGGGCGCTTGTTTGCTCGGGGTGTCACGGAGGCGGCATAACGTGGGGTTGCGTCCCGAAGAAGTGGGCGTCCCTTTAGCCCGAAACCCTATCATTGGGTGAGTGCAGCCAGGGGTTGTACAAGGAAGTGATGGTGGGTAGGCGAGCATACCACTTGGAGGAGAGAGACTTTGGAATGTTGGACGCAGCGGAGTCAGCGCCGCACTGCGACAAGGGCGTCGCAGGATTGGGTGGGGGAGAATGTCACGATCTGATTCCTAACGACGCCATGAGCATAGAAGATACGCATGCTGGTTGGCTAAGAACATTCATTGACTGGGAATGGTTCCAGGGAAGGGGCGTGCAGGACCACAGGATAGTACCTCTTCAGAGTTCAGGCAGGTCAACTCGGTTCAGTTCGAGGTGTTTGTCGCTAATCGTGGACTTGACTATGAAGAAGGGAGTTGGCCATCCCTGCACAAACTGGTCGGGAGCTGGAGCCGTTCCCCTGACGAGGCCATGGCAGGCCAAAACCAGTCAGCATGTATCTTTGGGAGGGCAGGTCGTGGTGGCTGACCAGGGCGCTTGCGCGAGCTGAAGCAATGCCTTGGTGCCGCACGGGCCGTGCCGCTGCGCCAAATCTCTAGGCCCGTGACATTAGGGCTAACTCTAGCCCCAAGAGGATGTCTAGCCACTCATGGATGGTGTCCTCCAACCCTAAAGGGCTAACTCCATGGTAGAGATTGCTCCTCTTCTTGGTTGATGGAAGAACTCCAAGCTTGTGTCTCTAGCCTCCTCCCTTCTTTTCTTTCTCACTAAGAATATATGGAAATTGTGTGTCTAGTGTATCTATATCTCTCCCTTCCAATATATTGGCTCATATTCCTTATATAGGTAGGTTAAATATCACCCCCAATGAGCTGGGCTCGTACACCAATATTCCCCCCAATGATTGGATATGAGACAACTTTTAATGAGCTGAAAATTGGATTTTCTTGCACTTAGGAAAGTTTGATCGATCAAACTTGTAGTGAGATCGATCGAATATAGCTAAGATCTATCGAATTTAAGCTGGATCGATGCTCTATGGCGGCGCCTTTTTGGATAAAGACAAATCTGAGATATTTTGGGGAACGAGACAAAAATGGTAGGTAGGGTGGTACAACTGGATAAGATGGAATCTTTTCGATCGATCGGAAGAAAGTTGGATCGATCAAACTTTGTGGGATCTTTGGATAAGGGCAAAATAGCTTGGATCCATCTTAAAATGTCTAGATCGATGAACTTTTGATCGATCAAATATTTCCTGAGATCGATCTAACTTGCTGAATTTCTACCACTTGCTTCCTTTTGCTCCCACTGATCGGTTGGTCAATTATACATCAACCTTCGCAATAGCACGAATCATTGTAAAATAGGGCTATTGGTCGGGTAAGTCGAACCACTGGGACTGCGCTAGTTTAAGGCAACCTAAGCGTCTAGAATCGTTTTAAAATGATAAGGGGGAATAGGGTGTTTGCTTGGTTTGTCACTAAAGCTATGAAATTAAGATGCATAAAATAGAACTTGCAAGAATTTAAAAGAGATAAAATGTCGGTAAAAGAGACTAGGGAAGTAACTTCACCACCTACAATATAAACATGCTAGAATATGATTCATTCGGGGAAAAACAACATAAATATGTGGCTATGATAAGTAGTTACTCATGGTTACTACATTACCTTCAAAGGATTCATGGAATCAATAGGCAAGAACAATTTATCAAAGACTTTACATGCTCAATTACCTAAACTAAAGTGTAATTTAAGACATGTTCACTAAGCTAGAAATTGTCAAACCATCAATCACATGATAAGAGCACATGAAGATAAGAATTAAGAGTAAGCCATCAAAGGAAGAACCTAAGCTATGGCCTATCAAATCTCTCAACAACATGCCATTAAAACCATTCCAAAAATCTCATCTTCATCGTCACCATGAAAATGTAAACCATACAACCATGAAAACATACATTCTAAGACAAGAAAGTAGGTCCAACATGATCATTAAATCAAAATCAATTCATTACATCAAGTAAGAGTTCTAGATTATGGAATCACCACAAAAATACATTATTTTTCCCAAACTAGAATCAAAAGTAAAGCATGCTTACAATGAGGGGTTCCATTACCTCCCTAGAGGAGGAGTTAGTTACACATGGGAGCCTTAGAATGAAGAAGAACCATGGATCCTCCTTCCATTTTCGAGCTCCCCTTTCTTGCTCCAAGAACTCCCTTTTCTTTGCTCTCTTCTCTCTCCTCTAATCTTGTAGAATGAAGCTCTCCCCTATTGTGTGGCTCATATCCCTCTTATCTACCACCAAAAGGCCACCAACCAACATCTCCAACCACTTCATTAAAGAGGAAAGCAAAATGAAGAAACCAAGGTGCAAGTGGGCTGAAATGAGCCATTTCAGAAGGGCATTCTGCCCAAAATTCGAGCACTCTAAGCAAGGCCTCGAGCACTCGAATTTAGTGTAAAAATGCCCATACTTCACTTGCTCCACCCAGACCTACTTTGGTTAAACAGCCATAACTTTGCGCTCCGAACTCCGAATGATGAACCGTTTGAAGATTTAGAAAGCTAATTCAGAGCTCTAAATATTTTATGTTTCAGTAGAGATCCAATTCTCAAGGAGGGTTGGTCGAAAATGAAGATCAAGGCAGAATTTCATTGCTGCCAGGCAGTTCTGCGCACCTCTAGTAACAAGGCCATAACTCTCTGTTCCGAGCTCCGAATGACAAACAGTTTGAAGATTTAGAAAGCTAATTCAGAGCTATAAATCTTTCATGTGATGAGGGAAGTCCAGTTCTCGAGTTTGGAAGGTCAAAATGGCAAGCAAAGTCCAGGTTCTACTGCTGCCAGAATGCAGCATTGGCACCTTTTGTTGCTCAAGATTCCACAAGGCCTTATTCTTGTTCCATTTTGGCCAATGAACCTGAAAATGCATAAAAACATAGAAATGAAGATAATCTACATAAATTAACATACAACGGACTTTACTAATGCAATTTAGGGCGCTTGAATATGTAATATTCGGCGCTTATCACACCCCCAAACTTACATTTTGCTAGTCCCTTAGCAAAACTACAATGAACACTTCAATGAAAAGACAACCATGGGCATGCTACTACAAAAATATCATCCATGGTAAAATGAGATAGATACATAGCTCAAATACAACTTGAAACAGACAAAAACTAGAGATGGGGTCATTGGGAAAACTACCTTGCATATATGAAGCATTGATACAAAAATTGGCTAAATACATTTCCACATACATGCATCAACATCAAAGTCTATATAAATAACTCAATTATCATCTCTTGAATGGAAATCAACTCTAGCTTCAGTGAAAGTGAATTGGATTCTCAACATGCGGCTTTTACTTTCTTTTCCAATTCCAAAGCACAAGTTTTCAAATCATTGAATTCCCCTTTAAATGAGGTCCCTAAGGCATGATTTTATTTACAAGACAACTTTTATTGCTTGTTGACAATTTATTGTAACTCATAAGCGAAACATAGAATGGTTGTGCAATGCTGAAGTCCCTTAAGCTTTCTAACCAACCTATATAGCAAGCCTTAGGCCAACAACTCCCAAACCAGATGGCTTTAGGGTGTTAAGTGTAGAGACACTCCATAGGGCTTAATAGCTCAAGTTGGAAAGGCTACGAACTCCAACGTACCATGTTTATTACCAGTTTATTTTTTTTTGAATGACCGTGCAATGTTTAAGTCCTTTAAGCTTTCTAACCAACCCCTGTAGCAAGCGTTAGGCCAACAACTCCCAAACCAGACGGTTTTAGGGTGCTAAGTGTAGAGACACTCCTAGGGCTTAATAACTCGAGTTGGAAAGGCTACGAACGTCAACTGATCATTATTTTCTTTCTTTCTCAGTTTTTTTTTTTTTTTTTTTTAGATTCATGCCAAAAGTATTCATCCATTAGGTTCATCAAATCAGATTAACTAGGGTAAGGTCAAGGTCAATCAAGTTGCATGCCTCACAGTTAAGTTTCCAATGTGCATCTGTGCATTGTGAAGCTTAAAAGAGTGTCAAATCCAGCGAGAATTTAATTGAGACATTTATACAGACTAATTTTAATCTACATGATCATTTCAACTCAAATTTTTCTTTATTTTTAAAAAAGTCAATTGCTTTTATACACAAGGTATTAAACATATGCTTCGTCTCCGACAAGTTCCAAGTTACACTATCATTGCTTAGCAAAAATTATAAAACCAAAAATGTCAAAATGTGAAACCAAAAATGTCATATTGCACCCCCAAACTTGAATGTCACATTGTCCTCAATGTGTGAAGACAAGTGAAACAAAATAAGAGCAAAGGGGGGAAAAGAACAATAATACCAAGTGGAGTGACGACGACGTAGATGTTCAGCCATGTGAGTGTGCAAATGCGTCCCCCAAACTTGGACATGAAGACCTATCAAAACACAACTAATGTACACAAGTAAAAATCAAAACATAAATAATAAGAAAAACAGGACTTATTTATTTACTTTTATATAGATATATATATATATTTTATTCAGTAAAGTTATTATTGTTATTATTATTTGATTTACTTATTTATATATATATATATATTCTTTTTTATAATATTATTATTATATATATATAGTATTATGTTTTTTTTTTTTTTTTTTTTTTTTGGAATGAATGGCATGCATGAGTTTGTGGTGAGTGAGAATGTGAGGTTGGTGAGGGTGGATGCCGAGGGTGAAGGGGATAGAAGCCAAGGTTGGTTAGTTTGGGTAGGGTGGTTGCATGGTTGGCAAGGTTGGCGTGCATGATGGGAGGTTGATGTGCCGAGAGGGTGGCATAGGAGAGTGAGGTTGGGTTGTATGAAGTGGGTTGTTTGGTTGGAGATGAGAGAGGAGTTGAGGTAGGTGGTGAAGCTTGAGGAGGTTGGTTGGTTGGTTGTGAGAGGGAAGAATGGTGAGGTGAGGAGGATAGAAGATGGTGGAGCTGCCGAGAGGAGAGGTGTTTATAGGGGTGATGGTTGGATGGTTTGAGGAGTGGAAGGTGGTTTCTGCCGAGAAGGGAGAGGGTGTGTGTGTGCGAGTTGAGGAAGTTGGTGGTTTGCAGGTGAGGGAGATGGGGAAGATGGTTGATGCCGAGAGCTGGTAAGGGTTATGGTTTGGTGAAGCGAGTTGTGAGAGATGAGGGATGGTTGGAAGGTGAGTGTGTTGGTTGAGAGGGTGGTGTGCATGCAGTGATGGAAGCCGAGAGGGTGGGGGTGGTGTTGGTGATATGGGTGTGTTGCCGAGAGGTGAAGAGGTGGTTACATGGTGGTTGTGGAATGCATGGGAGGAAGTTGGTTTCATGGTGCTGCATGGTGGAGAGGGAAGATGCCGAGAGAGAGAGGGTTGGGGCATAGAGTTGGAGGCCTCGGATTGATGGTGGTAAGAAATTCGAGCACTCGAAATAGGTTCTTCGAGTGCTCGAAGGACATGCAGTGAGTGAGGGAGGGAAGCTGCATGGTGGAAACTTGGGTTGAGAGAGAGAGAAGGTTTAAGGTTGAGGGTTGGTGGTTTGGTGGAGGGATGCCGAGAGAGAGAAGTGTTCAGTGGTGAGGTTGGAGTTGGGTGGTGTGTTACATGGGGCTGATGGTGGAGGGTGAAGATGGATGCGTGGTGGTTGCTGGGTTTGTTGCATGGTGGGCATGTTGGCTAGGCTCGAGCACTCCAAATGGGAGCTAGAGTGCTCGAGCTTGGGGCAGAGAGATTGGCAAGATGTGGAGGAGGTTCGAGCACTCAAAATTGGGATTCGAGGGCTCGAAATAGAGGCAGTAGCTGCGAATGATGGGCTGAAAATTTAGAGCACTCCAAATGGAATTTAGAGTGCTCTAAAATTGGGCAGTGAGTGCATGCAAGATTGGAGGCAGCAACGAGCACTCGACAGGGAAAGTAGATTGCTCGAAATTGGATCAGTAGGCTCGAAAATGAATTCATTGCAATGGAATGTGCAATGTGAGCAACATGGAAATGAATTTTTCAGCCAACATGAATGCATGGATGAATGTAGAAAAATTTTTAAAACTTGCAAGGTCAATCCAATGCATGGATTAATTTTTGAAAATTCTTCAAACTTTGCAATTGTGCGCCAATGCTTGGATGAAATGAGCCATTTCAGAAGGGCATTCTGCCCAAAATTCGAGCACTCTAAGCAAGGCCTCGAGCACTCGAATTTAGTGTAAAAATGCCCATGCTTCACTTGCTCCACCCAGACCTACTTTGGTTAAACAGCCATAACTTTGCGCTCCGAACTCCGAATGATGAACCGTTTAAAGATTTAGAAAGCTAATTCAGAGCTCTAAATATTTTATGTTTTAGTAGAGATCCAATTCTCAAGGATGGTTGGTCGAAAATGAAGATCAAGGCAGAATTTCATTGCTGCCAGGCAGTTCTGCGCACCTCTAGTAACAAGGCCATAACTCTCTGTTCCGAGCTCCGAATGACAAACAGTTTGAAGATTTAGAAAGCTAATTCAGAGCTATAAATCTTTCATGTTATGAGGGAAGTCCAGTTCTCGAGTTTGGAAGGTCAAAATGGCAAGCAAAGTCCAGGTTCTACTGCTGCCAGAATTCAGCATTGGCACCTTTTGTTGCTCAAGATTCCACAAGGCCTTATTCTTGTTCCATTTTGGCCAATGAACCTGAAAATGCATAAAAACATAGAAATGAAGATAATCTACATAAATTAACATACAACGGACTTTACTAATGCAATTTAGGGCGCTTGAATATGTAATATTCGGCGCTTATCACCCACTTTGCTCCTTTCTTTGTTTTATCTTAAAATTGCTTCAATTATGCTCTTATTTAGCTGAGTTAGCTTATTTTGAGTATAAGTACTTGAAAATGGAAATAATACAAAATCAATCTAAAGTGGGAAAATAAGATAGATAAAGGTTCTAGAATACCTAAGCTTAAAGGGTTTAAATGCGTACTTTTCAGCGCTCATCATTTGACTTCAAACAAGGATGTCAAACAAGGATGCTTTTAAATATATAAGCATATAAGGCTAAAAACATGTCATACTACCAAGCGTGTTATAACGAAACACGTAAACATGTTATAAAGCCAAAACATGTTATCAAAAGCATGTGAATATATCAAAGTAAATCAACAAAACCATGATATGCACTCAAAACCCATCGTCCTAAGGTATTCAAACCTAGGAGCTCTGATATCACTTGTGACGGCCCTAGTTTTTCAACCCAGTGCGTCAGTGATGACTTGAAAGTTGACCCGATAACGGATCCGAAATGCAGAAGCAAAAGATGAAACCATAGTCCCTTGAGATAAAAACCATCTCTAAGACATCAGTGTGACATTCCATAAGGTCATGGAAGTTAATGTGAGCAAAAGAGGAAACTAGAGTTAAAACGGACAAAATTCGTCAATAAATGGCAAAATGGTCAATTCACAATTAAAAGGAGAAAATTGGCTCTAAATAAGTCAAACAAGGTGAATTCAACCTAATCTAATCATTTCATAACATTCCAAGAGGTTCTAAGAACATTGACCAAGAATCCCGCAAAATGCCCTTTTCCAGTTTAAGCAAAAACTAATACTACCTCACTAAAACATGAATAACTCAGACTGTGATTGGAATCTGAGAATGGAATTGGTACCATTGGAAAACTGACTCAAAATCCATGAATTTAGGTTCAAGAATCACCCCATTTGGATAAGAAATGAAGGGGATATGGCCATTCAAAGTCGAAACAGCAGTAATGAAACTGAACTGAAGAAGCTGGAGAATGAAAGCTATTTAGGTCGACTGAAATGGAGTTTCGGTTGACCAAAAATTTTGTTGAAAACATGAATTTAAGTGTTGGTTGTTTCGGTAGACCGAAATAAAGTTTTGGTCGACCAAAATAGGCCCTGAACAGTAGAATTGGCTACTGGAATGATGAATTACTGTGCGTTAATGATTCCATTTGCCATTGGTCGACCGAAATGGAGTTTCGGTCGACCAAAACACCTCGAAATGTTACTGGAAAACTTGTTATAAATCCAAGGTGCTAAGGTTCAACCTATACTTTGAATCCTATGACAATTTGATTCAAAATGAATGTGTAAAACTGATTTTTCATTGAAATTCAAATGTGTGGATATGCCAACAACTTTGATATGAATACTTGAATGTAAAACAATGGCCCATGGCCTCATACATATCAATTACAAGATTTTCATATGTCAAACCTCCAAAATTTGGTAAAAGGCATTTTGAAGCAAAGATTTGATGTCAAGAGAGTACAACTACAAAAGTGAACATGCTTGGCCCTTGGCCTCTTTACATACATACTTATAATGTCAAATGTAAATACTTAAGTATCATTACATGTCAAGAAAGCTACATAAGCTTCTAAAGTACCATACACCCATGGTATACAAAATGAGACATCAAAAGAAAAGCATGCTAAACACTTGCATGTCAATACACAAAAAATGCTTCAAATAGCTCATAAGCCTCTAAGGATGATGAGCATCCAAGAACATAGTCTCTTTACCTAAAAAACAACCCAAACCACTAGGGTGAGTAATCAAGTTACTCGTAGGAAGAAGCATATGCGTATACCCTAAAGTTTTAATATCATTGCAAGATCAATATAGACGAATACAAGGGATCATTCCACTTAATGTCTATGTTCAAGGTGTTCTAAAGGATCATCTTAAGCTAACTTAAATGATTCTTTAACCACACATATCAATATCAATGTACTTAACAACATCAATTCGCCAATAACAAGAATTTCAAGTTACAATTAAGCATTGGTTGTCAACTTGGAATTTAATGCGAAATCAATTAGTGGAAGACTTGGACATCACGTCTCGGACTAAACCAAGATCAAAATGTTTATTCCGGGCATTAACCCGCTAGGAAGACCACCTTAGTGCGCACTATCTCAATTAGAGAGAACTCATACCTCCCGCACTAAAGCCAAACTTTAGCCATGTCACTTTAACAATGTCCCAAGAGAATCCAAAATATATATCAAGTTCAAAACTTATACATAAATAATAAGGAATATCAACCACCTTACAAGCACAAGTACTTTGAAACCACACAAACCATGTCTTAGGGTTCCAAGTCTAGAATAGCATGCTAAATGATAAGTCATCGTCATGATATTATGCACAATACAATACAACCAACTTATCAATTTCAATCATGCCTCAACAATAAGCTTTGTACACTAAATATCAACATTTAAAGCAATAAGCTTCTATGATAATTATAATTAGTAATCCACAAAAACATAGAATTATTATCTCAACAACTATAGCAATTCAAGTCAATGGAAATTGCATATAACATTAATAATTCTACAAAAGTTCTATATCATCATTACATGTGAAAATACAAGAATTTAGCATACTACTAAAGTATATAATCCTTCTATACATGGTTTATACATATCATACATGCTTAAATCAATAAACCCTAAGTCAAGATATGAGGGTTTCCTATAATATGCAAGACTATCATATTAAAAGCATGTATACAATATATATTAAACCCCAAGGATTATAAAACACTAAAAATATAAACATACTACCACCCCTACCTCAATAGAGAATTGAATCTTTATAATCCAAGCAACCAAGCTCTAAATGGAAAACAAGTTTAGGGTTAATGAAGAGAAGAGTGAGAGTTATCTTTTCTCTCATAAGGTTTTTAGTCTAAGGTAAGTGGAAGGAAGTCAAAATGAACCAAGGAGCTCTAAACTAAGCTTTCCTCTAATGGTGGATTGGTTAGAGTTTTGAAAAACATGTGTAAATGAAGAAGGTGAAGGTGAAAATGGTGAGTGGAGCGTCTAGTAATCCTCCACTCATTATGTGCTCTTACACTACCTCTCACACACACACAATGCAAGACTAAACCATGAGCCTACACTTGTCACTAATCCAATGCTCCTTCCTAGGCTTAATCTTAAGCCTACACTTATCCACAATCAAAGCCAACATGTGCACCAATTTGGCTAACAAGTGGGTGAATCTCCACCCTCCAAATGTCAAGAGGTTATGCTTCCAAGTCTCCTCACCCAATTGCCAACAAGTGGCACCATGAGAGTGTGACACTTGTCACACTTTCCAAAAATTGCAAAAAGGTCCTTTTTGAAAATATCTTCCAAAATAAATTACAAAATGGTCCCTAAAATGAAAAATAATTATTTTACATAATTACACTAAAACCCTAAAATCAAGAATAATTACAAGAAAGTATGCATTCATGCCCTTTATGAAAAAGAAAGCAACTAGCATGCTTTTCTACAAAAGTGAAAATACAAATATCATGGAAACCAAGTATCATGGATGCATGCAAAACCGGAATCAAATCCGAGCACAACAAGTGAGGTTATGCAAGGAAAATTGATAAACGGGAAAAAGACGAAATAGGGAAAGGACAAAATAGGAAAAAGACGAAAAAAGAAAATCACCGAAAATGGAAAAGGAGGAAAAATACCGGGTTATTACATGAACTTAATGACCCAAAACCAAGATCAATGTGAAAGAGGATCAAAAGCCTGAAGAATTGAAAGAATTGAAAGAAGTTTAAAGAAGGAGAAAAGATAAATTCTAAGGCATGGACGAGCACTCGTCTGGCATTCATCAAACCGAGCGCTTATCCAAAGGCCATCCGAGCGCTCGTCCAGCATTCATTAAACCGAGCACTTATCTAAAGTCCATCAGCCGAGCGCCTATCCGGCAAAGCCATCTGAGCTCTCATCCAGCGAAGAAAGCCGAGCACTTGTCCAAAACCAAGCGCTCGTCTATCAGAACCGAGCGCTTATCCAGAACGGAATGCTCATCCATCAGAACCGAGCACTTGTCCAGAATGGAATGCTCGTCCAGTAAAGAAAACCGACCACTTGTCTAGAATGGAATGCTCATCCAGCAAAAAAAGCCGAGTGCTCGTCCCAAGAGAACAAAGCACTCATCCAAAGGCCAGTTGAACCCTCGCCTGGCAACCAAGAGCACTGAGCGCTCGTTTGTGCAATATAGATCCAACCTGAGTAGAAGGCTAATTACGAGCTCTCGTCTAGATAATGCAAACCCAGCTGGCATTTTGAGCCTTTAAATTTGATTCCCTCTTTAATGAGGTTATTGGTAAATTGCTTTGAGGGGACATTGACCTCGAAATTGAGGAGGTTTGGTAGACATTTTGTATATTTTAAGAAAGGGTGATCATTGTAAAACATTATTGAGTTGTTGGAGGATAATTCTAGAGAGAGAAATATTGAGATTTTGAGAGCTTTTTGGTTGTATTTTGCTGAAAGTAGCTGGAATGGAAGTGCTAAGTTCTTCACCCTTTTCCTCCTTTGCTGCTATGGGTAACTAACTCCCTTCCTAGGGAGGTATGAAGCCTTTCCTTATAATCATACTCTAGTTGCATTTTAATTTGGGGAATGAAATATATATATAATAGTTTCATAGGTTAGAGATTTACACAAGTTGTAATGGCTTTTCATTTCAATAAATGATTGTGTTGAACTTATTATCTTGTCTTAAATTGTATTTTCTCATAATTATATTACTTACATCTTCATAGTGAGAATGGAGATGAGATTATGAAATGGTTTTTAATGGCATGTTGTATGGAAATTTTAATAGTCCAGAGCTTAGGAACACCTTTGATGGATTATGCTTAGTTTTTGACTTCATGTGCTCTCATCATACTTATTGAAGGAATTTGATAGTCCATAGCTTAGTAAGCATGCCTTAAGCTACACCCTAGTCTAGGTAGTGAAATCATGTAAAACTTTGATGGATTATACTTAATTCTTGATTTTATGAAATTCTTGAAGATAATGTAGTAATCATGTATTTTTACATATCATGGTCACATATATAATTTGTTCCCCAAGATAATTGCAAGCAAGCATGTCTATATGGTTTGTGGTGGATTCATTTCCCTAGTTCTCTCTACATAAGTTTTATTCACCTTAAGTTCATTCCATTTACCGTTGTATGCAAATTTCAATTCTTAGTTCTAAATGACAAACAAACCAAACCTTATACACCTCTTTCATCAAACTAAAAGTGATTTTACAACCTTGGTTGCCATAAACTAGCAATCCTTGTGGTTTGACTTACCCTTACAATAGCCCTATTTTACAATAATTTGTGCTATTGTAAGTGTTGATTATTATTGGTAAACATATTTCAACCACTAACTGGCTACCATCTTCCATTTGAGAAATTTGGGCTGAAGTGGGAAGATATTTGCAATGAGTTATGTGTTCTAGATTCGCTAAGATCTCCAGATCATATACCATTGATAAGCGCCGAATATTGCATATTCAAGCGCCTTTATTTGCATTAGTTAGGTCCATTAGTTCATCATATTGTACACATTAGCTTCATTTGTGTGTTTTTGTTTACTTTCAGGTTGGTTCTCCAAATATAGTTAAAAGTGCGGCTTTGTTGAGTTGTTAAAGAATCAGAGCATGCCGTTGCCGGGGACCTTTATTTTGTTTAGGACCAATTCATCGGTCATTTTTGACCCACCAAACTTGAGAATTGGACTCCCATTAAAACATAACATACTTAGATCTTTGAGTTATCTTTCCAAATCATTAAACGGTTTGTCATTTGGAGTTTGGAGTAAAGAGTTATGTCATTTTTACCCTAGGTGTGCAATGCTAAAATTTATAGCCTAGCAGCAGTGAAGTTCGACTTTGTTCTTCATTTTTGACCCACCAAACTTGAGAATTGGACTTCTATTAAAAAATTATGTACTTATATCTTTGAGTTAGCTTTCTAAATCATCCACCGGTTCATCATTTGGAGTTTGGAGTAGAGACCTTTTTACTAATGGTGCGCAGAGCTGAGGACACCTGCGGGCGCTCGCAAGAAACCCGCGGGCGCCCGCCAAAAGGGGCAGAATCTTCATGCACCCATGGGCGCCCACCGGAAACCCGCGGGCGCTCTCCGAAAACCCATAGGCGCCTGCCCATTCCGGCAGAATCGTCGAGCTTCCGCAGGCGCCCGCAAATTCGCAGACAAGTGGGTATGGTCTGCATTGTTTCCTTCAAGGCTGTCCCCTTGACCCATTTTGTGTGGTGCTGCACTCTCCTAGGGATTACGGACCACAAAATTGGAGTGGTTAGAAGTCTATGGTGGCATATAGAAAGGCTAGGAAGGTTGTATTTTGGGGATCTCTCATTTTAGCAAGCTTCTAGAGAGAGAAATATTGTAAGGTGAGGGGTTTGTGTGTTCTTGACTCAAAAGGGTGAAAATGGTGGAGGTAATGATCATCTCTCCTTCATCCATTACTCCTATGGGTAACTAACTCCCTATCTAGGGAGGTGATGAAGCCCTCTCTAGTAAGCATGTTCTAGTCTTGGTTTATTTTGGGAAAAATGATGTATATATGTGATCGCTCCATAATCTAGAGCTTACACTTGATGTAATGAACTGAATTTGATATAAATGATCATGTTGAATCTATTATCTTGTCTTAGAATGTATGTTCTCATCGTTGTACTGCTTGATTTGTCATAGTGACAATGAAAATGAGATTGTGGAATGGTTTTAATGGCATGTTGTATGAGAACCTTGTTAGTCCATGGCTTAGGATTTCCCTTTGATGGATTAATCTTGATTTTTAACTTCATGTGCTCCTATCATTTAATTAAAGGCTTGATAATCTCTAGCTTAGTGAGCATGTCTATGGCTACACCCTAGTTTAGGTAGTTAAAGCATGTAAACCTTTGATAGGTTATTCTTGCTTATCGATTTCATGAACTTCTTGAAGGAAATGTAGCAATTTTGTGTTGTTGCATTCCATGATTACATATATATATTGTTTCCCCAAGTTAATATCAACTAGCATGTTAATAGGATAGGTAGTGGATTCACTTCCCTAGACCTCTCTTTCTAGATTTCTTTCTATTGAATTCCTTGCATTTATTGTTTTATATGCATTTCAATTTTAGTTACTAAGTGATAAACCAATCAAAACTTTATACACCTTTTATCAAACTAAAAGTGAATTTAAAGACCTTGGTTGCCATAAACTAGCAGTCCCAGTGGTTCGACTTACCCGTCCAATAGCCCTATTTTACAATGATTTGTCCTATTGCAAAGGGTTGATTTATTATATATCGAATCTTTACCGATCAACCATCTTGTTATCTCATAGATGAGGTGGCGTTTCTGAATTTGTTTGTTATCTCTAATCTTGGCTACTTTAGGAAGAAGGACGTCATATCTTCAGCTCGTGTAGAGGTATTATATCTCTTGTCCATTGATGCTATGATTCATCTTGATTCTTCTATATATGGACTAATGGTAGTGCATTACAAAAGCAATACCAAGAAGAAGTCATCTCCATTCCTTATGGTCATCATGGGTTTGTACCGACAGTTTGAGATTCTTTTTCCACCCCATGCTCATCATATTGAGATAATGTCTGAGATGGATGTTAGGGCTTTTAACAAGTCAAAATCTGCAAGGGCTTCATCCAGGAAAGCTAGCAGGGGTGTAGCTGCTTCTTTGTCATCTTTTCCTAAGATTACTTAGCTTTTTCTGACTAAGCGGAATTTCACTACACTAGATGCTAACCTGCTCTACTCCCTGATTCTTTAGAATCAGAAGGCCTTGATGGATGATGTTCTTGATCTTCAAGAAGATGTTAAAGTGCTTAAAGAGTAAAAGATAGGTAGAATATCTGAGGATGTCTACAGACCAGCCCCTCTAGATCCGTTGCTTGTTGCTCAGGAGGAGAGAGATGGGGATGATGAGAAAGCTGATGATGCAAAGGATGATGAGGATGGTAGTGGGAGTGATACTGATGGTGGTGATGAGGATATTCTGACTTCCATAGTTCCGTTTGCTGGAGATAATATTGATGCTTTATTTTGTGTTCATATCATTCATGCATCACTTTTTGCTCAGTTTTTACATTGTCATAACTTGATATCTTTGGATATTATCTTTTGATTTCTGACATGTATTAAACTGTTTCCTATTTATTCTGTTTTAGTATTATTTCTCTTTAGGTATTTTGATATTACTATGTTAATTTTGTTCCAAAAAGGGGGAGAACAAGGTTACATTAAGGGGGAGAAAATCTAAAAATTTTGGATAATTTATTCAGGGGAAGGTTTTAAACTTGTTTTATTAAACTTTCACTGTAGTTTTGCTTGTTCCATATACAGGAATTCAGGTGAACTTTTCTTCAAGGGCAGAAGAGAACAGAGATAACAAAATTTTGTGTTTCCTTTAACAGTTGTATTTACTTTTCTTCTTTGGGTAGATTATTAAATTGCTTTTAGGGTTTTGTCACAAAATTGCCAAAGGGGGTGATTGTGAGATATATTTTTGTAATTGTCATATTTCGATAACAAAACAAGTCCTAGTCGAGTTATAGTTTCAGTTACCATATCCGACTTGACATCGACTGCAATTCAGAGGTTGATTAGAAGAGGAAAGTGCTGTTGATCATCGAAAAGGAAAGAACAACATATTAGGCTTTCATTTCCCACTTAGGACACAAATACCTATATGGTATATTTTCAGAGTTCCAAAAATACAGAAAATCCAAGTTCAGGTTGGATTCTGTTAAGTGGGAACCGGTACCTTACTTTAGGAACTGGTTCCAGAAGCTAAGATTCGAGAACAACTTTCTGTCTTTTAGGAACCGGTACTAAGATTGGGAACGGGTTCCAGAAGTCCTAATTACAACAGGTTTCCAGTATCCTTGTTCAGTTTAATTCCTTTTGATCAAACCTTCCTTCCAAGTCCTGTGCATGAAATTTCCTTTATTTTAAAAAGGAATAGGACTTTGCAAACCTTTATATAAATCATGTCATACACATAGGTTAATTTATGGCTTTACATCATTATTCATATATCATATAAAGCCTTAGGAAGTGTGATGACCCGAGTTTTTATTCAACCCGGTGCATCAGTGATGACACGAAATGGATCCAAGATGCAGAAGCAAAAGAAGCAAAATGGCCACTAATAATGTACCTCATCCCTAAGGCACTAAAATGACTCCCCATGAAGCCATGGAACTCAAATGAGCCAAGCAATGAAGCAAGAATGCCAAACCTGAAAAGAAATGAACTAAGGGCAAAATGGTCATTTCATACTGAAATGGGTGCTACCGAGCACACCATTGGAAAGACAACGAAAAATGAACAAAGTTAGACTCAAGAATCATCTAATTTGGAGTCCGAACGGAAAGGATATGAAATTAAAACAAAGTGGCTTTCTCTGTTTAAGGATTACGATGACCTTATCTCACTAGAACTAGAATAACTCTCACTATATAGGACGACCCTGGATTTTTCAACCTAGTGTGTCCTGTGATGACCCGAACTGGATCCAAGATGTGGAAGCTAGAAACAAGACAACGGTCTCCCAAGGCACAACACACCTCTAAGACCTTAAGATGACCTTCAACGAGGTCACGGAACCCAAAGGGGTAAGTTCGGAAGCAAGAGATAGGAAAGATAACAATTAAGCTCCCAGGGACAAAATAGTCATTTCATGGTGAAATGGATGCTACCAAGCATACCATTGGAAAGACAATGAAATATTAATAAAAATGGACTCAAGAATGACTTGATTTGGAGTCCGGACGAAGAAGATATCAAGTCTTGAAGTCAAGGAAGGGAAACCCTATCCCGATTCGAATAAAAAACTTACACTACTTTACTAAAACTTGAATAACTTAAGGTACAAATGGAATCTGAAGCTCTAATTGGTACCATTGGAAAGCTTATTTTGACATAGTTAGTTTAAACTCAAGAATGGACCAATTCGGAGTTGAAACGAGTGAGATAAGACAAACCAAAGTTGGAGGTATAGAGCTTAAAAGCAAGGCGGGCACCCGCCCAAAACCTATGGGCGCCCGCCCAAATGGGCAGAATAGTGGGAAATGTGCGGGGCCCCACCGGTCCCTCGCGGGCCCCTGCCAGGTGCCCCCTCGGGCCTTATTTGACGGTGCGCGGGCGGAGCTCTAAGGCTACGGATGCTTCCTAATTGACTCAGACAAGTTTCAAAACATTCCCTAACCTCGTTCAAGCATCCAGAGCATGCTAAAACAAGGGGAAACTCAAAATGACACCCTATGCATGAATTTTAAAATATTTTCATAGTATTTCATGAAGTCAAAATTCACATTGGATGCAATATAAATGCTATTGGCCTCCGGCTTCATCTCATACATGTCAAATACAATACAAAAGATGTACTTATGTACACTTTACATATATGAAATCAAATATACACATTTTGACAAAAAGACTACAAGTGGCATTTCAAGCCAACCTTTACAAGAGTCATGAACAAGAATACACTTAAGGAACTTCAATTTATCACAACGATCCCGGGATATTATGCATCCTACACCAAGTCATCCGTACCTGACAAAACCCCTAGTAACTTCGGGTGAGTAAACAAGTTTACTCGTAGAGAATGAGCATGCATAAACTCGATATTCTTATAGATTTTTAGACTAACATGAAACGATTCGAAAGGATCATGCCACCTAACGTTTATGTCAAAGCTAAGACTCAAGGATCATCCTAAGCTACTCATGCAATTGAAAGGAGATACATGATATACATGCATACCGGTTACAAGTGTACTAAACAAAGATGAAAACATACGAGATAAGTATACAAAACACAGGTATACAAAATAGAATAAAAAACACACAAGGCAAGTATACATGACACGAGAATACTAAATGGAGTTCTAGATACAAGAAGTAAGTGCACGGTTTCAAGTGTGCCAAACAAGATCTAAATACATGAAGCAGGCATAATGTCTATGAAATTAAGTAAGGTAGGAAATACTCCATACAATCACGACAAGGTTCTTAAATCTTCAAGAGATAACACCTGAAATCTAAGGGTTCAAAGATTATGCTTGATAGTATAAACTATTATATGTAGTCCATGCCACCTAGAATCTAAGTCAAGATGCTTATATAGGATCATTTCTAAGTCATATTAACATGAAGCAACATGAGTCATGATGTCTATGAAATTGAACAATGTTGGGATAATCCAAAGAACATGACAAATTTATAATTTAATACGAATCACATTATCAATGTAATTAACATGATTGGAATATTCCAGTTAACACGACAAGAAGAATACATGAAGTCCAAGATAATGCATATTATCTATGCAATTAGACAAGGTAGGAACAATTCATATAACACGAAAAGAATTACATGTGAAATCAAGAACATGGCATAATATTTATGCAAATGAACAAGATTGGAACATTCCAATTAACACGATAAGAGTTATACATAAAATCAAGAGCAAGACATAATATCTATGCAATTAAACAAGGATGGAACATTCCATGAAACACGAAAAGAGTCTTAGATCTTCAAAGAATAGCACTTGAAATCTAAAGAGCGAAATCACGAATGAAGCATAAAATCTATGCAATGAACAAGATTGGAGCATTTCACATACACGAGAAGGTTTAAAACTTCAAGGAATAACAACTTGAAATTTAAAGAATGAAATCAACCAATGTGGAAACTCGGATATCACCTGGATTAAAACCATACTCTTGGGATCACTTTAGGGCTACTAACCCATGGGTACCTTCCCCTAGTGCGTACTATAGTTGTAAAGGGATAATCACCCGTACTAGAACCAAGTCCCAGCCATGTCAATTCTTGATTGATATCCCAAGTCCCAAAATTAATAAGTTATGTAACCAAGAGTGTATCAAGATACAAGTAATGCATTAAACCACATTCCATGCACAACCAAGATTTTGGAACACACAAGTCATGCCCTAAGTTCATCAACTATCATAGCATGTGAAATGTCAAGAAATCATGGTATGCATCTACATAGACTACAACCAAGATATATAGCACATGGAATCCATTAATGAAAGTATACTACAAGTATAAGACACATGACTCAATTACTTACTAAGCAACACATGAGTAATTAGATCATTCCAATGTAAGGGTGCAAGTTCATTAACTACATTAATGAAGCTAAGTTACAACAAGTCATGATACATGTTAAAAGGGCAAAAGCCCTATAAAATACAAGTCCAAATTCATTAGAATACTAAGTGGGAATTAATTAACCTAATTAATTAATTTCTCTAGAAATCAAAGTCGTCCAAAAATTCTCAAAATAATATATGTGAATGTCCATTCCATGGTGATTGCAAATATCACATCAATTTCACAAAGTGAGCAAGACATAATCATGTTTAATTTAATTAATCTAAATTGATTAAATCTCTAGATTTCAAGAGTTGTTCAAATGATCCAAAATTAATATATAACAAGGACTAAGTCATGGCCATGCCATATATCAAGTAAAAAATGGAATATAAGCAAGATACAATCAAGTAGAATTTAAATCAAATTAAATTCATTAAATCTCTAGATTTCTAAGGTTATTCAAATGATCCCAAATAAATATATATCAAGGATTAAGTCATGGCCATGCCATCTATCAAGTCAAAAATGGAAAACAAGCAAAACACAATTTACTAGAATTTAAATCAAATTAAATCCATTTAATATCCAGATTTGAAAACTCATTCAAATGGCTCCAAAAAATTATATGACAAAGATCAAGTGAAAGCCATGCCATATACCAAGTCAAAAGTGAGTTATATGTAAGTTACAACAATCATTAATTTCTTAATTTAACAAAAGACATGCATACAACTTGTATTTCATACAAAGGCAATTAAAAGCACTTGAAAAAATAAACTATAACACCCCCTACCTCACAAGAGAATTGCTTCTCTTGAATCCAAGGCAAATCAACACAAAATGGCAAACCCTTCAAGGGTTATGAAGAGGAGGATGAGGGGAACAAAAAGTATTCCCAAGTTCAAGCTTGGAAATCAATGGAAGGCTCTCAAAAATTAAAGTCAAAGCTTAAGGCTCAAAGCTTCATCCATGGAGGCTAGGGTTTTCTTTACAAGGGAGGGAGATGAAGAAATCAAGTGTGATGGAATGTGAGTGGAGGAAATAGAAATCCTCCACTCACTATGTGGTCTTACACCATGGTCAACACACACAAGTCTTGGTCAATTGCACAAAAACCCTTCTTTAAAACCATAATCCCAAAGTGGTCCGAAAGTAATTTGCAAGACTAAATTGTGAACCTACACTTGTCACAAATCAATGGCTCCTTCCTAGGCTTAATCTCAAGCCTACACTTGTTAACTATCTAAGCCAACAAGTACACCAATCCTAGGCCAACAAGTGGTTGAATCTCCACCCTCCATGTGTCATCATCCAAGGCTCCCAAGGATAACCAATGAGGTGGCCACAAGTGGGCCAATGAGAGTGTGACACTTGTCACACTTTCCGAAAATTGCAAAAAGGTCCTTTTTGAAAATATCTTCCAAATTAAATTACCAAATGGTCCCTAAGATGAAAAATAATTACTTTAAGTAATTACAGAAAAACCCCAAAAACAAGAAGTTTCCAAAGAAAGTGTACATCCATACCCCTAAGGAAGAAAGTGAACAAATGGCCTGCATTTCTAGGAAAGTAAAAATACATGTCTCTAAAAAATCATAAATCATGAGTGCCTGCAAAAGTGGAAGCAAAACCTAACACGAAAAGTGAGGTTGTGCCAACAAAGTGACAAACGAGAAAAAGACAAAAGGTGAATAGTGTTCGAAAAGTGAAAATGTGGAAATGACTCAGTCCTCAAAGAAAGTTATCAATCCGAATGACAGAGTCTTGGAAACCAATTCTAAGCACTTGAGATGACACTAAGTGACAAGAAACAGAACTTGGAAAAGAAAATATAAGCAAAAAAAATTTATTCGTAAAATTTGAGAAAAAGGAAAGGAAGGAAAATGACCGGGTCATTACAGGAAGTTTATCCCTCTCAGAAAATCAAAGTTGATTTTTCTGTTGCCTTCCTAGAACATACACATATTCACCTAGTTAGGTTAGAGTTGTGGAGTTCGAATCCTGATCGTGATCGTATAGTTGTATTTACATCGATCAGACAAAGCAGATCTTCTTCTACATCAAGTTCAGATGATTGAAGAACAGAAGTAAAAACAATCACACTTTAAAAGGGTTGGAGCATTCATGAAGTGTTGTTTGATCTGCCTACTACTTTTTTACAAATATCAAGCATAAACCTGAGGTCAAGTTGCTGTTAGACGGGGAGTCGTAAAGCCAATGATTGTTAGCAGTTGGTGTTTGGTAGAACAATAGGGTGTGAGCCAGAGTCAAAGTTTGGTATACTTTGTTTCAAGCATAGTGGATTGGTTTACTTTAACTGCACAGTCCACGAGGTTTTTCCCATAACAGTTGACGTATTTTATCAACTGGGGTTTTCTTGCTAAAATCTTGGTGTTATCTCTAACTTTATACTTTGCTTTATTTTATCTGTATGTGATTAACTGTTTAATTGCTAAAATAAGTAAAGTTAAAAAAGACACAGATTTATTTTAAAATAATCTAAAACTTTCCTAAGTACATTACGCTGCGTACAACTCATAAATTGGTATCAGAGCCAATCTCTACACATTGAGTTGATCCTTGTTGGAAAGTTTTGTTTTCTTTTCAAAAATTGTTTTCGAAATCATGTCTTATGCATTAAAAAAAGGCGGTTCTGATCAACGTGGCCCTTCGTTTGAAGGAGATAGTTACAATTTTTGGAAATCAAAGATGAGAGCTTATTTACAAAATTTTGGTGGTAAAACTTGGGCGATAGTTGAATCTGGCTATACACCTCCTACAGGAGATACAACTATGGATGGTAAAATAGTCAAAAATTTAAAAGACACTTTTGCTTTTACTGCTATTGAAAGTAAGCGTACTGATGCTGATGGTAAAACTTTATATTCAATTATTAATTCTGTTGTTCCATCTGAATATGCTAGAATTTCTGATTGTAAAATTGCTAAAGAAGCTTGGGATATTTTGTAGGTTACTCATAAAGGAACTTCAAAAGTAAAGTTGTCCAAAATTCAATTGCTCTCTCATAAATTTGGAAACATCATGATGAAAGAAGATGAATCATTTTCTGATTTTTATTCTAGTCTTCTTGAAATAATTTCTGAATTGCGTCACTTAGGTAAAAAAGTTAGTGATAAGAAAATCTGTGAGAATATACTAAGGTTTTTACCTAAAAGATTCCAGATTAGGGTTGAAACCATCTCTAAACATTGGGATTTGACTACCTGTCAAATAGATGAGATGGTAGGTTCATTAAAAACTTTTGAGGTGTAGAATTGTGATTTAAGTCAGAAGGAGAAAAATCTTGCTTTAAAATCTACAGTGGTTGAGAATTCTATGAATGATGACTCTGATGATGATATTGTATTCTTGTCTAGGCAATTCAGTCAGATTTTGTAAAAGCAATAAAGGAGATGGAATAACAACATGGCTAATCCTCAAAATTTGGACAAGACATCAATGTTTTGTTTTAAAGAAAAGAAAGTAGAAGAATCAAAAGAAATTGAATTTACTTGCTGGAATTGTGGTGGCAAAGGTCACACATCCACTGTTTATCCTAGTCCCAGGAAAGAACAAAAGGATAGGAATAAAGGAAAATTAATGAATGTTTTTATGTCTGAAAATTATACTTTAAGCGATAATGATTCTCCTCAGGATGATGCTAATAATTTTTCTTATGTCGCTTTTCTTGATAGAGTTCCTCATATCATTCATTTATCTGACCTGACAGTTCAGATAATGAAGACAATGAAGTTTATGATGAACAGGTTGAAGAGGCTTTTGTGCACTAGTCCAAATCTGGAAAAATTTGATTGAAAATCTTTGAATTATTGACTAGGGTATATTGATCACAAAAGCTATAAAGGTTATTGTCTGAAAAAAAAAAAATAAGGAGCTGTCAAAAGAAAAATAAAAATTCAGCTTGGAAAAGGAAAGAAAAATAAATTTTTTTTGCTGAATTTTTTGTTTAGGAAAATGTTACCTATTAAGATGTGTTCAAAAGCTCCCATGAGACTTTGAAGAGGAGCTAAATGTGTAAAAAGAAAGGTGGAGACAAGTTGAAATGGGGAATTGCTATCTGCTCTTTAGAGTGAAAGCCACCTTACTTAGAAAAATTGCTCAAAGATAATTTTATCTTGATGCTTTTTGATCAATATGGTTTGGACAATGATTTATTAATAATTAATTAAAAATGGATGAAATGGATTGCACACACACACTTAAACTTGCTAGATTGATTTCTAATTGTTTCATTAAAATTTGCAAGTTAAAATTCATGTTGTGATTATTTCTTAAGAATTGAAATTTATTGAATATTCTGTGGAGTCAAAATTTGTGTTAATAGATATCTCTAACAATTTTTTGGAAATTTGGATCAGGTGTGGATTCAAAAGATTTTGGATGACTGCTCAATGATTTGTTCTTAATATTGTTTTAAAATTTAAAATAAAAAAAATGAAAAACTAGAAAATTTAAAAAGATTTGTTGTTTCTAGTTTTTAGATTGTGTTATAGTTGGTTTGATCATTGAGTAAATCATACAGTGAGTTGAACATTTTTCTGAAAAATTTCAAGGCTAAAAAAATGTACTACCTCTATCCCACCGGTTCCACACATCCCGTACCGGTTTAAGATGCAAAGGTGTAAGGCTAAAGTCTCTAGAGCTTGGCTATCGGTACTACAAGTTTGGTACTGGTTCAAAAATAGTCCTCATTCTACGTTTGCTCTTGCCCAGTGGGAACTGGTTCCCACTTTGGCTACCGGTTCCTGACAGTGGGTTTAGACTTTAAGTAACCCATTTTGACATTTTATTGCGTAGTGTTGCTCACAACTTTCTCTATCTATATTATACATTCTTTCTCTACATATATACATCATATATATCTTCATATATTGTTTCAATTCTTGCATCATTCTCATCATACATTGCAAGTTTGAATATGGAATCATCCATTTGATCTTGAGTTTGAAGATTAAAGGTTGAAATTGAAGATTGAAAGGAGTTTGGGGTTTTGAGAAAGCAAACTTAGATGATTTGGTTAAGTGTGTTCTAGAACTTTGAAGGTGAAGATTGAAGACCTTGGATTGAATATAGTGCTTATCTTGGCTTGATATGTTGTTGATTTTTGGGTTTTGAAGATTCAAAACAAGCTTGTCCAAGAACAAGTTTTGAAGCGCACTCCAGGTGTTCGACAAAATTGCCGAGTGAAGTTCGGTGCCTCCAACCAAAATTTTTCGAACACAAGATGCCTCCAAAATTGTCCCGGAAAGACAAAGGAAAAAGAATTGTATCTCTACCAAGAGAGCCCGAATGACTATTACTATCCGAGAACCACAAAAGGGTTCATGAGCTCCAAGGGATAAACCATTTTCTCCCGTGCACTCTTCCTCGCCTTTTACTGAAATAACGTCTGGGTATCCTTTAGTATCCGACATTGGGAAGGTTCAGTTTGCAAATAACACTTCTATAATGAGCATGCTTAGCAGGTATACACTAAGGTGTATAAGGACGGTCCGATTAAGTCGGAAAGAAATGTGAATTTGAAGAAGCTTAGAGATAGTCCGGGGCAGAAACTCGTCAACTACATTGAGAAGCATAAGTGGCTATTCTTTACCACGATGGCGAGTTCCTACAGTCTAGATTTAGTTCACTACTTCTACTCAAATATCCGTAAAGTTTATGACTCTGGATATTTTGAGGTATCATTATTTGGTAAGGACTCTGTGGTTGATACTGATGTGATCGGCAAAGTTCTTAGCATTCCAAAGAGTTTTTCAAGCACTAGCTACCGTCTTTCACTTGAGAATTCTAGGCTAAAGTGGGAAGATATTTGCAATGAGTTATGTGTTCTAGATTCTCCGAGATCTCCAGATCATATACCATCTCATTATCTCACAGATGAGGCGGCGTTTCTGAATTTGTTTACTATCTCTAACTATGGGGGCAACCGCCCAGCCCCCGCCCCGTTTAAAACGGGTTTTGAGAACTGTTTACTTAAATGGGGTGGGGATGGCGGTTTAAAAAAAAAACCCGGTCGGTTTCGGGGCGGGGGCGGGGGACTCAGGTCCCCGCCCCGAATCCGCCCCAAAACCGGCCCCGATTAATAAGTGAAAATATTTTATTATAATTTTATAAACACTATATTGCTTTCACTTTCAGACTTTCTATATTCCTAAAGATTTCTTTCGGACTGTCTATATTTGTAATATTTTTTTAAGACTTTCTATATTCCAAAGATTTCTTTCAAATTTTCTATATTCCAAAGATTTCTTTCAGACTTTCTATATTCCTAATGATTTCAGATTCAGGATGTTTGGGCTTAGATTATGGCTATTGTTTTGCATAGTTTTATTCCTCTTAATTAATGCTATTGTTGGAAACTCTTATGGTTGTTTTTTGGCTATTTTTTTGGAATTTCTTTTTTCTTGGAAGAATGTTATTTTTGGTTGATTAATGATGATGTTGCTTAAAATATCAAATTTATGTGGATCTGTTAGAGATTTTAAGATTTATGTGGTTTTGTTATTGAATTTCAGGCGGGGCGGGGGTGGGGCACGTGGGGATGGGGCGGGGGCGGTTATGGGGATTAGGCGTAAAAAAATAATCGGTTATTGGGCAGTTTTGGGGGTGCCAAATTTAAACGGGGATGGGGATGGGGAATGATAAACCCGCCCCAACCAGCCCCATTGCCATCCCTACCTCCAGATCCATCACTACCTTCAGATCCATCAGTTTTTACTTTGTCATGACTTGATATCTTTGGATATTATCTTTTAATTTCTGACATGTATTAAACTGTTTCCTACTTATTCTGTTTTAGTATTATTTCTCTTTAGGTATTTTGATATTTCTTTGTCAATTTTGTTCCAAAAGGGGGAGAACAAAGTTACATTAAGGGGGAGAAAATCTAAAATTTTTGGATAATTTATTCAGGGGAAGGTTTTAAACTTGTTTTATTAAACTTTCACTGGTAGTTTTGCTTGATCCATGTACAGGAATTCAGGTGAACTTTTATCGAATGGCAAAAGAGAACAGAGATAACAAAATTCCATGTTTCCTTAAATAGTTATATTTACTTTTCTACTTTGGGTAGATTATTAAATTGTTTTTAGGGTTTTGTCATGAAATTGCCAAAGAAGGAGATTGTGAGATAGACTTTTTGTAATTGGCATATTTCGGTAACAAAATGAGTCCTAGTCGAGTTGTAATTTCAGTTACCATATCCGACTTGACATCGACTACAATTTAGAGGTTGATCAGAAGAGGAAAGTACTGTTGATCATCGAAAAGGAAAGAACAACATATTAGGCTTTCGTTTCCCACTTAGGACACAAATACCTATATGATATATTTTTAGAGTTCCAAAAATACAGAAAATCCAAGTTTAGGTTGGATTTTGTCAAGTGGGAAACGAGACCTTAATTTGGGAACTGGTTCCAAAAGCTAAGATTTAAGAACAACAAAAAGTCCTTTAGGAATCGGTACCAAGATTGGGAACTGGTTCCAGAAGTCCTGATTGCAACAGGTTTCCAGTTTCCTTATTCTGTTTAATTCTTTTTTTATTCAACCTTCCTTCTAAGTCCTATGCACAAAATTTCCTTTATTTTCAGAAGGAATAGGACTTTGTAAACCTCTATATAAACCATGTCATACACATAGGTTGATTTACAGCTTTACATCATTATTCATATACCATATAAAGCCTTAGGGAGTTTATCCCTATCAGAAAATCAAAGTTGATTTTTCTATTGTCTTCCTAGAACATACACATATTCACATAGTTAGGTAAGAGTTGTGGATTTTGAATCCTGACCGTATCATATAGTTGTATCTACATCTATCAGACAAAACAGATCTTCTTCTACATTAAGTTCAGACGATTGAAGAATAGAAGTAAAAACAATTACACTTTAAAAGGGTTAGAGCATTCATGGAGTGTTGTCTGATCTACCTGCTACTCTTCTACAAATATCAACCATAAGCCCGAGGTCAAGTTGTTATGGACGGGGAGTCGCAAAGCCAAGGATTATCAGCAGTTGGTGTTTGGTAGAATGATAGGGTGTGAGCCAGAGTCAAAGTTTGGTATACTTTGTTTCAAGCATAGCGGATTGGTTTACTTTGGACTGTACAGTCCACGAGGTTTTTCCCATAACATTTGATGTATTTTATCAACTAGGGTTTTCTCACTAAAATCCTGGTGTCATCTCTAACTTTATACTTTGCTTTATTTTATCTGGATGTGACTAACTGTTTAATTGCTAAAATAAGTAAAGTTGAAAAAGATACATATTTGTTTTTAAATAATCTAAAACTTTCTTAAGTACATTCCGCTGCGTACGACTCACAAATTGGTATTAGAGCCAATCTCTACACGTTGAGTTGATCCTTGTTGGAAAGTTTTGTTTTGTTTTCAAAAATTGTTTTTGAAATAATGTCTTATGTGTTGAAAGAAGGCGGTTCTAATCAATGTGGTCCTTTATTTGAAGGAGAAAATTACAATTTTTGGAAATCAAAGATAAGAGCTTTTTTGCAAAATTCTGGTGGTAAAATTTGGGCGATAGTTGAATCTGGCTATACACCTCCTACAGTAGATACAACTATGGATGATAAAATAGTTAAAAAGTTAAAAGACACTTTTCCTTTTACTGCTATTGAAATTGAGCGTAATGATGCTAATGGCAAACCTTTATATTCAATTATTAATTCTGTTGTTCTATCTGAATATGAGACGACCCTGGTTTTTTAGGCCAGCGTGTCCTGTAATGAACCGAAGGTTGACCCGATAACGGATCCGAATGCGGAAGCAAAAATAGAAAACAAGACTCTACGAAGTCAAAGTGACCTTCCGTGAGGTCGTGGAACTCAATAAGGACTAATGCGGGAACGAATGATCAGAAAAAAACTGAACAGGCCCCCAAGGGCAAAATGGTCATTTATAAAAACTATAGATTCGGGTGCCACCGAGCACACCGCTGGAAGGACAATAAAAAACTAAACAAGATGGACTCAAGAATCGCATGATTCGGAGTCTGGACGAAGGAGAAACGGCATGACGAAGAAAAACGAGCACTTAAGGCAAAAAGGGTAAACTGGTAATTATTTAGGAAGAACTGGGTGCAACCAAGCACACCGTTGGAAAGACAGCGAATAATTAGTCAAGTTCAAAAAAAAATTCACTTGAATTGGAGTCCGGACGAAGGAGAAAAGCCCAAAAGGAGAATTGACGTCGCGACGGCCCAACGAGGGGCCATGACAGCCCCATGCGCACGCCCATGCGCGCGCCGGTGCACACATGGCTGGCAGCAGCAGCCCATAAAGCTGTCGTGGGTTTGTTTTTCAGAAAAATTCAGAACAGAGTCTGAATTTGGAGGCCTAGATGAATTTTTTTGCAAAAACACAGAGAAGAAACCCCCCTCAAAATTGAGTTTTCTACGTGACTCTTGAAAAAATTTATAAAAAAAAACGCAATGTAGAATACCCGAAATGCCCCTCCATGAAATCTGGTCATGTAGGTCCAAAAAGCTGCTATTTTGAAAACTGAGATCTGAACTTCGTAAGCGATTTCCGATATCAAGACGACATTTTTTGGAAAAACACGGAAAAGAAACCCCCCCTAAAATCATGTTTTCTATTCAACCATATTGAAAGAAGAAATAAAACCACCGTGAAAGGTCCATAATGCCCCTAGATCAGAATACGCAAAAAAAATACAAAATGAATTCACAAGAGGCTCAAAACAGAAACGATAAGGTTTTGCCCGGAAACGACCATGCACGCAAACGTAACTTACCTATTTGGACGTGCTACAATGGTCCACGACTTAAATATACCACCGATACAAAATCCGACCCCCCAACGGGCAAAAAGGCAAAAATGGAACTTGGAATGAAAACTCGGAATCAAAAATACAAAACGGGATCAAATGACCGTTTGGCCTTTGGACACACTTCAAACATGATTTATAAGACCCTATGAAAGAATGAAAACGGAATTCCCACACCCGATACAACCATGGTAAAGCAATGACTTGCAATTTTTCAAGATTTTCACAATATTTCATGAAGTTAAAAAGTACATAGAATACAATATAATGGTCATTGGCCTCCGGCCTCATCTCATACATATCAAATACATTGAAAGGAGTGTAGTTAAGTACACATTACTTACATGGAATCAAATATACATATTTTGACATATAAGTCTACAAAATGACATTTCATGCTAACATTTGCATGAAATGGAAACTTGAAAGCTACACGACATCCAAGGAATGCTAGGCGTCACGAACCAAGTCTTCGTACCTGAAATATGCCCCAGTATCATAGGGATGAGTAACATAAAGCTACTCGTAGGAGATGAGCATGCATCGACCTAGCATTTTACAAATTTATCACCTTAAGGTGAAACATGTCAAAGGGGCTCATGCCACCTAACGTCTGTGTCCAAGTGAATCTCGGGAAGCATCCTAAGCTACCTTAGAGTCTAAGCAACAAGAATCATGATATACATACGTGTATGAAACGAATCATGGTTGGGATAATCCAAAGAACATGACAAGAAGAATGCTTGAGCATAGATTAACATGAATTATATTTTCGATACAATTGAACTAGGTCTAGAGTAATCCATACAACATGACAAAAGCATATTTGAATACAAGTTAACAAGAATCACATTATCCATGCAATTCAACAACAAAAGAGCATAATATACAATGCAACAAGGTTTAAGTTCTCAAAGCCATCAACTTAGAATCTAAAGCACAAAATAACAGTAGTGGTTCTCAAGGTTATCAACTTGAAGTCTAAAATGCAACATCGACTAAATATAACAATTTAGCATGATTAGGATATCTAATACCACACATCAAGACATAGATTCTCTAAGTTATCAACCAGAAATCTAAAAGTGTGAAGTCAACTAAATATAACAATTTAGTATAGATGTACTTAATAACATCAAATCGCCGATAGCCAAAACCACAAGTCACAATATAACATGATTGCAAACCTGGAATTGAATGCGAAAAACAAATAGTGGAAGACTTGGACATCACGTCTCAGACTAAACCAAAAACAAATTAGTTATTCCGGGCATTAACCCGCTGGGAAGACCACCCTAGTGCGCACTATCTCAATTGGGGAGAACTCATACCTCCCGCACTAAAACCGAACTTTAGCCATATCACAGTAACAATGTCCCAAGACTCCAAAATAATTAAGTTAACAACTTGTATACGTATTAAACAGTACACGAAAATACCTTTATGCACAAGTAGGTTGTAACCACACAACACATGCTCTAAATCGACAACTACTATAGGATGACAATGTCGAATCTTCAGAGCGCGATTCGTTACGCACTATAATAACATCACATGTCGAATCTTCAGTGTGCGATTCGTTACACGCTATGCATGAACGATGTTAAATACGAAATGTGCAAGTCATTACACAAGGCAACAATATATTCAATAACGAAAACATATTCTCATGAGTATAAACATAGCAACTATGTTATCCAATGCTCAAAATATAACCAAATGAATATACAACAAGTCTAAGTCTATGATTTGAATATAGAAACCACTTCTAAAGCACAACTAGATCATGGGGCAATTTGATAGAATTTAAATAGATAAACATAATTAAATTCTATAGATTCCGATTCAATTCCAATTAACCTCAATTTAACACATGTTAAAGGACATGGCAAGGTCATCACCTATATCCATTCTAAAACTCAATTAGGTTGTTAGAACAACAAAGTAGAACTTTAATTAAATCATGCTAATTTAAATTCCAAGGTTCTAAAATAACTTCAAATAGTCTCAAATTAATATATACTAGTAAACAAGTCATGCCAATACAAACATCAAGTTAAAACCTTAATTAAGCTAATGAGACCACAAAATTGATTTTAATTAATTCTTTTAATTAAAATCTCTAGATTTTTAAACTTAACCAAATGCTCTGAATTTCACATATCTTAGAGAATATGTCAAGGACTAATGTAATATCACATTACAAGTTTATTTCAGGCAAGTTATACCTATGTAAATTAAACTTTCACTAAAGTTAAATATAAAATAAAGGTTGCAATTCTCATGTAATCAATCCCAATTTAATATATGTGAACAACCACACCAAAGCTTAATTTTCTAGCATACCACAATACAATTCCAAGTTGTATATCACCATAAGGATTAAATCTTAAACATGGAATTTAATTAAATAAAAGGTTTCAAAACCTAACCGAATATTCTAAATCAAATATATGTGAAACTATATGGCATGCAAATCAAGAATATCAAGTCAGAATTTAAATAGAGTGAATAGTGCACTCGGGGCAAAATAATTAATCAAATTAATTAATAATTACTAATTTTCAAAACACCTCCAATTACTTTCAAATTCAACTATGTTGAAGAGCATGCTAAGGCCTAGTATAATATGCTAACACATATTAATTTCAAGCTAGTTAAGGCCATGTGAATTAATCTTTCACCTAAGATAAATATTAAATAAAATCTTTAATACTTATTCAAATGTTCCAATTTTAATACATGACAATGAGCATATCAAGGGGCAATATAAAATCATGCTACATGTGTAAACCAAGTCATGAGCAACCGGGAAAATTAGATCCCGTACAAGAAAAATAAATAATAAAATCTCTAGATTTTATATTTAATCATGCAAACAAGTAGTATAAGTATCACAAGCTTGCTATATAATAAGAATTTAAACCTCGAACATCTCCTACCTCAATTTGAGATGAAAATCTCAAAAGCCATCAAAATGGAATGGCTCCGAATCCGACGAAACTACTAGGTTTTGTCGGGGACAACGCCATGAACATAACCCCCATCAAAGCCCCATCAAAATCATAACTTAACCTTAAAACCAAACTCAAGAAATGGTCAAAACTGAATTCTAATAAGGGGGCAAGGTAGAGCACGGCGAGGGGGCAACAAACGTTAAGGCCGAAGACTTTCCATCAAGGAAAAGTGAACCAAAAGAGGAGAGAGAAGATGGCAGCACCCCTTTGGCTGCCATGGGAACTCCAGGTCGTGCATAAAGAGGGGAGAAGATGAAAAATGAAATATCTCACCCCCCTTTTATAGAAATCTCAAAAAGTGCCGCGAACGGGCCCCGCCGGGTCCGAAAAAGTAAAATTTGAGCAGACGTACTCAAATGGCAAAACTTTGTGAACGAAAAAGATTCAAATGATAAAATATGAATAACAGAAGAAACAAAGTTGAAAATCGAGTCCTGAGCAGAAAGTTATGCCCAAAACAAGTTTGGCGTAAACCGGGGCCAAAAACCCTGAAACCGGAAAACATCGACCAGGAGGAAATTTCAAGAGTACACAACTCGACGAAATGTGAAAATGAATCCTGTACGAGGATCCAGGCTCTAAACAAGACATTTTGCAATAACTTTCATTAATTGCACAATGGCCCTTCCAAAAAGTGAAAACTGCACTTATGGCCCAGAATGAAAATATCTTCCAAAAATATTTTCTTAAAAACCCCTATAAAATATCTTCAAAATATATTTACGAAAAACACCCCAAGAAAAGAAAATAATTTCAAAGAACTTTGCATCCATGCCCCTATGGACACTGGGTGCAACCAGAGTACTTTCTTGCAAAAGTAAAGATACGTATTTCGAGGAAACCACTCAAGATGAAGGCACATGAAGTCAAAAACCAACTCCGAGCATGAGAAGTGAGGTTGTGCCAACAATGTGACAAATGGGGAAAAGACAGAATAGGGAAAAAGACGAAACAGGGAAAAGGACGAAAGACGCATAGTGTCCAAAAACGAAAAATGCAAAAATGACTCGGTCGTCAAAGGAAGTTGTCAATTCACATGAAAGAGTCTCAGAAACCAATTCTGAGCACTCGAGATGACACTAAGCGACACGAAACAGAGCTCAGAAAAGAAAATTAAACGAAAAAAATTCATTCGTAAAATTTCAGGAAAAAGGAAAGGAAGGCAAATAACCAGGTCGTTACAGAATATGCTAGAATTTCTGACTGTAAGAAGCTTGGGATATTTTGTAGGTTACTCATGAAGGAACTTCAAAAGTAAAGTTGTCCAAAATTTAGTTGCCCTCTCATAAATTTGGAAACATCGTGATGAAAGAAGATAAATCCTTTTCTGATTTTTATTCTAGTCTTCTAGAAATAATTTTTGAACTGTGTCACTTAGGTAAAAAAGTTAGTGATAAGAAAATCTATGAGAAAATCTTAAGGTCTTTACCTAAAAGAGTCCAGATTAGAGTTGAAACCATCTATGAACATTGGGATTTGACTACCTGTCAAGTAGATGAGATGGTAGGTTCTTTAAAAACTTTTGAGATGTAGAATTTTGATTTAAGTTAGAAGGAGAAAAAATTTGCTTTAAAATCTACACAGGTTGAGAATTGTAATTTACCTTAATTTTAAAAGAATAGTCTCGGTATTTATTTTATGATTTTATTGCATTTTTAAATTCATTTTTGATTATTTGGCTATTTGTTTAATTGCTTAAATTGATTTAATTGTGGTAATTGAACTTATATGCTTATGTGGGTTTAATTGTTTAACTTGATTTAATTGTTGTAATTAAACTTATATGCTTATGTGGAATTGAACTAGTTGTTTTATGTGATTAGGTGTTTAGTTGGAATTAAAGGTTTAAATTTAATGTTTATTTTATTTCAAGGAGTTGGGCTTGGATAGTAGTAATGGACCAACGGTGTTGGGTCACATGGATTTATCACATAGGGGATTAAATGGGTACAGTTAATACCCCTGGATGGTTATACATATATATATGGGTATATATGTATATTGGTTTATGTAAATTATTAATTATAATTAATAATTGGGTTATTTTAGTATATGATATATATTGTATAATTATAATGTTTTATTCATATATATATATTTGATATCACGTGGGATTAGGGTGCCGACTTATATACATATAGTTAGTTTATATTATAATTTCTTTTCTTTTTCCTTAGGTAAATAAAATTAGGTTAAATTGAATATGCCTATAAATATATCTTTTTACATCTGCCAAGGGTTTGAGAACCCTATTCACGTAACAGTGGAGGTAGAGAGAAATAACAGAGAGTTGTGAGAGAATGGAGAGAACAAGTTAGGGTATCGGCCGTAGATTAAAGGTCAGACCAAGGAGGAAGGAAAAGATTGCTTGTGGGTTAGAACTAGAGCAGTAGGAGGGGCTTAACAACAGTCAAGGATTTCCAAAGAAATCTAGGAAAATTGCGTTGAGATTTCAATCCGAAATCTCAAAGTCAAGTTCTATATCTAACTCTCTCCCTTAGGCTTCGTGTTCTTTACATGCCTAAACAATTACAGGAGTAATTGAATATTAAATCAATCTTCATATTAAATTTGATTAAAGAAGTTTGTATGTTAACAAAATTTTTACTACTTGATCTTGATTTTACTTGCATGATTGCTGGTTTTACTTAATGTTAACAATGCATAATAGATTTAAATATGTTTCTAAAAAACTCTGGGACTTAGTTTAGACCATTGGGGATTTTAGAATAGAGGAATGGAGTATCTGGAAGTCGCCGAAGGTGAAGCAGATGATGAAAATAGGGGGAGAGCAGGCTCCCTTTTGAAGGGAGGTAGTGTTGGGATTTATATGCCCTGGCATAGCAAATTCCTATCTGGATTAAAGTGACATATGTTCCTGACATATCTGAAATATTTATGATTTATATAATTGGTGAATTCAATGTATTATGTTTCGATTCACTATGAAATTGATAGTGTCCCTGTGATTACAAGAAATATTTATATATATATGTATGTGATGGCAATCAATGCATGATATATACATAGTAATTATAAATTGTTCATAGTCAGTAATTATGGATGGACTCATAATTAATTAAGACTTGAACTGGATCCGCGTTAGGTTGAGATATATTGCGAGAGCCGTCGTATGCAATTGCTCCCTAGCACCGTCATAGCATTTGACCTTAAGCATGAGAAAATTATAGACTCTTTTATTAATTAATAATTACTTTGATTTGTTCGGCGGATTCTTCGGAATCCTTAGACTGACACTTTGGGTAGTTATGTAATTAATAGTTAGAGGGTTATATTTTCAATATTTGCATCATTGCTACTTGTATTTATTTTGTATTGATTATGGTTGATCACAAAGTAAATTCGAAGGCCTTCGTATGTTTTTAGACAAAATGATTTATTATATATTTATTTATTAAATTATTTTTTTTTTGTCAAACAAATGTTTTATTGTGATCAAGTCAGAAATAATCAAAGGTACCAAAATAAATATATTAATTAAGTAGTCGGATTGATGGCATTATTTATCCGATAACTAATTATGCATAGAGGGGTCAAAGTGCAATATTGACTTAGTGGTTATTTATTATTTAATTGGAGTTCAATTAATTTCTTTTAGTGGAGTAGAAATTAATTTATGAATTAATTAAATTGGGTCCATGGACCGGGCCAATTATTAATTCATTGTAGCCAATAAAATAATAGGCCTAATGGATTCTCACTCATAGCCCAACTTGATATTGGAATCATATTAGATTTGAGACATGTAAATTAGAGATGGAGAAGGATTTGTTGTTTCCTTTTCTTTATTTTTATGTTGCCTATAAATATACATGATCTATGTATATTTTAAGGGGTGATTTTTATTAGAAGGAAAAAGGAATATATTTTCTTTCTCTAGAAAATTAGGGTTTATGTTCTCATCTAATGGAGGCTCCCACAAGCCTAGTTTTCCAAGGTCATTCATGGAGGCTTATGAGTGATTCCTAAAGGCACAACAATTACCAAGAAGATGGAGATCCATGGAAAAGGTGTCTAGCAAAAGGGATCTACAATAAGTGAGAACATTCACTTTAGAGGAGAGATCTAAGGTTTACTCAAACCTTGATGTAAGTATTCAATCTTTTAATTGAATGATACATCATGTTTTATTTTTGCATAAAACTTGTCTCTATGTGATGAATCAAGATCTATGAATTTAAATCCCTCGAAAAGTTATTAAAACTAGCACGTTTCCCAACAGTGGTATCAGAGCATGGTTTGATTCATTACTAGAGATCATGATTTTATGAAAATCATCATTCATGGATCCAAAATTATATTCATATATATTTTTATTGATGTATGTTGATGTATGATTTAATATGTTGATATATATTGATACATGATGATGTATGAATAATTGTGAATGAATGATGATGTATGGTTAGGCCATGGATGAAGCTTAGAGGAATATTGAATGTAATTTTATCTTTGGATGAATGTAATTAAGGCTTTGATTTAGCCGTTTGAAAGTTCAATGATGTAATTTAATTTTTTCCATTGTATTTCAAATTGTAAATATTTTTAAAGCCATGTAATTTTCGTTAAAGGATGCTATGAAGCTTCAAGAAGGTCCAAGAGGGTTAAATTAGGCTTCAGGAATTTTCTGGGATTTTTTAGAAATTTTCTGGAATTTTTCTGGAATTTTTTAAGGCCTAATTTAATTTCTGGAATTTTTCGGCTATTTTCCGGCGACCGGAGAGTTGTCGGCGGCAAGGTTTTGGCCGGAGATCAAGAGGGATTGATGGGAAATAATCCCATGTGACGCGGCTAATGATAGACCCTCGCGCATTACTTAGAGCATATAAATGTTAAAAGCTAAATCCATTGGCCATTTAAATTGCTTCTGTCTGTTATTTATTTATTTAACTGATGCATGGAATAATTAATTATTTATTATTATTATTCATGCATTGGATCCATGATATTTAATTAAATGACTTGATTTATATTAATTAAATTATGAAAATTAATTGGATTTGATTACTAGTTAATTTGAGGGCACTTATTGGGAAACGCAAAATTATTTTTTGTAAATTATTTTTTTAAAGTGTGCTTCAAATTAAATATTAGTGAATCGTTTAAAGTCCAAATATTTTCTAAATTTAATTGGATTAAAATCAAGACGTTTTGCATGCATTATATCATGTAAATGAATAAAATGAAAACCCTAATTATGAATGATTAAAAATTGAGTGGGAGCGGGGATTTTTATACATTGCCCCATGGCCTTTATTATTAACACCATTGTAATTAGATCTTTAAAAATATGGCCCCACGCATGATTTGAAGAGTCTTAATATTACAAGAATGGTTATCTCATGAAAATAATAATATTAAATGTTCATTGTAATTAGATCTTTAAAAATAAGGCCCTACGCATGATTTAAAGAGTCTAGATTATAATGACGAGATATTTAATGTTTTATTTTTTATTAGAGCATTAATAACGTTATACACTCAATCTAAAATCAATAGTGTTAGCTCCCCAACGGAGTGGTCTATACTAGGTGATTTTAGAAAGGCTAAACATAATCGGGAATCATTTCATATAGATAGACAAGGCATTGTCTTAAGAGATATGGAAATGATGGGATTTGCCCGCCAATAGCAATAATGAACTTCGCCAACCGAATAAGTTATTGGTGTATTGGTTATTTGATTTTTCATGCAGTGGTTAAGGGACCCACATACTATTTTAATGGAAGTGCTCGCCTAATAGTAAATGAATCTCAACAATAGTAATAATGAACTCCTCCAACAGGATAAGTTATTGACATATTGATTGGTTGATTTATTATGCTACAGAGTTGAGGGACCCGCATAAATTAAAAGGGATTGTTCACCAATAATGATAATGATCTCTTGTTCGATTGAGATTTATTATATTATGTGGTTAACAAGCTCATTTTAATTTTAAATATGCATGACAGTATTAATAATTCACCTTACATATTGTATGAATGTATTTATATTCACATTAATTATGTCTAATCCAATTTGTCTACTTACTTACATATTCAATGTAACTGGACCTCATTAATATTGACTGAGAAATGAACTTAGATATTTTATTCACAACGTAAGGGTACAAATGTATTTACTACTCCTAAACTCAATCCTTTTATTTTAAGATACCCAAGAGAACATTAATACTTTGAATAAGTGAAATAAGGCAAATGAGATGACTTGGTGCAATATTCTAGAGTTTACCTCGAATACGCTCCAAAGCTAACATTTATATTATTTTATTTTCTTCAAGCATCATGTTAAATGTCAATAAGATGTTTTGGTGAGATTAGATAGAGAGTATGCCAAAGTACTATATCAGACTTGAATAGCATCAAGATAGCCTAAGGAACTCCAGTATGAAATCTAATTTTGGAAAATGATTGTTTATTATTTAAAAATTAGCTAGAGATCAATAGGGCTGACTTGAGTGGTAAGTTTCAAGTTAACATGATTATTGCCTTGTTACCAAACTCATTAGAGTAAACTAAATAAGGAATC
This sequence comes from Cornus florida, assembly GCF_030987335.1. Lineage (NCBI taxonomy): Eukaryota > Viridiplantae > Streptophyta > Magnoliopsida > Cornales > Cornaceae > Cornus > Cornus florida. The sequence continues at coordinate 74,910,530 of NW_026775577.1, forward strand.
AGTTTGAGTTCACACTCGCTGATATTCTTATAGAATTGGTAACAGATGAAGGGATAATCAAGAGTTTGGGCGTTCCTATCAATCTAACCTAGTCTATACCATCTTCTTCTAGGCCCAAGTGGACGGGCAAAGTAAAGAAGAAGGATGATAATAGGACTAGGTTAGCACAAAACATGGGTATCCAAAAGGTTAAAGGGAATAAGGCTGTGTATGTTGAGGGCAAAGAAAACTGTTTCTTTTGTAGCTAACTAAGACACTAAAGGACAAACTGTCTAAGCAATGACGTGGCATAGGAAAATATATATTTAATCATTGAGCCATGTTATGTGGTTGTATCTATGAATTCCTGATGAATAGATTCTGAAGCCACTAAACATGTTTGCAATTCATTGCAAGGATTTCAAGAATCCAAAAGCCTCGATGATATGGAATATATTTGTACTTGACCTGATGTCAAGGTTGTAGCTAAGTCAGTGGGAGTATTACATCTGAAATTAGAGAGTATGAGGATATTAGTATTAGAGAATTATCTTTATGCACAGAGGTTAGACGCTATCTAATTTTTGTTTCACTTGTGGTTTATAAAAACTGTGTTGTTATTTTCTAAAACTGGTTTTATAAAATTGAATAGATATGCGATTGCTTCTGGTGCATTGAAAGATGGTTAATATACTATAATCACAAACTCTTAAGATTTGCAGGATGTAGAAACTAATGTTGCATCTTCTAGATTGAATGTTAAGAGAAAATTGTTATTCCTGACTCATTGTATTTTTAGCGTCTATTTTTTGGTTGTAATCAGTAAAAATGAGATTCAAAGATTGGTCAAAGAAGGTTAATTACCTAGTGAGGCAGAGGAGCCTAAACCAAACTTGTGAACCCTGTTTTGAAGGATAGATAACTCTTAGGGCTTAATCAGCCAGATGAAATAGACATAAAGGACAATTGGAGTCGGTACACACTGACACGTGTGGTCTTATGAACATCTAAGCAAGATTACTCACGTTTTGGATAAATTTACCTGTTGCGACACAAGTCTTATACTTTTGGTATATTCCGAGAGGGTTAAGACTGATGTGGAGTACAGATTAGGTAAACTTATCAAGACACTTCGATCTGATTGAGGATGTGAGTATTTATTCGGATAGTGCAAAGACCAGTTTTTCGCAATTGACGCTAAATGCATTTAGGTGTCAAATAGGAATAACAGAATTCCACTTAACATGGTTAGATCTATGATCAGTTATGCCACATTATCTCTTTCATTTAAGAGTTTAGCATTAATGATATCGATGCGTATTATAAACTGCATTCCATCTTAGTCTGTCTCAAGGATACCGTTGAGTTGTGTTTTTGACTAAATCTTAGTTTGAATCACATGCGCATATGGGGTAGTCTTGCACATGTGCGCTTGAGATGGACAAATAAGTTGGAAACAGATCATACGCATGATAGATTTGATAGCTACTCTAAAATGTCACTAGGACGGATTATTTTATGATCTCAATGATAAAAGTTGATTGTTTACACTCAATGTTTATCTATAGGAGAATCATATTATGAATCACATACCTAGTAGCATAGTGTTAGAGAATATGGTAAGAGTACCAGATGTACCACATATGAACACACTTAGTATAAAGATTTTGAATTATAGATGAATTCCCTATTGATACGTCAGCATCATCTAGTACACAGATTCCTGCATCGGTACATTAATGTAGTGGGAGGATTATCATCCAACCGATAGAATCATGTTTTTAGGTGAGACCATTATGGACATCTCTGTTAAACATGAGTTGGACCTAGTAAGCTACATGGAAGCGTGAACCGATATGGATACAGATCGTTTTGGCGAGTTACTATGAAATCAGAGTTGGAATCTATGTATTCTAATAAATTCTGGGATCTTGTAGAACTTTCTAGTAGGGTGATACCTATGGAAGGTAAGTTAATCTATAAAAAGATACCAGAAGATTTCTTAGTGAATAAATCATGAGTGTACAAGGGAATGTCATTATTTTTCTTAATTCTATATATTGATGACATCCTACTCATTTATAATGACGTGGAAGTTTTGTCATCAATAAAAAGGTAGTTGTTCAATTACTTTTAAATGAAGGATTTTCAAGATGTAAGCTATATTCCTAGGATCAAGCTTTTGCAAGATCAGATTAAAAGGAAAATAGGCTTATCTTAATAATCCTACATTGATAAAGTTTTGACTAGGTTTGGTATGCATAACTCAAAGAATGAGTTCTTACTTTATTGATATGGATTGCTCTATCTAGTAGTTAGTTTTCCAAGACTAGCAGTGGAGATTGAGCAAATGAGACTGGAACTATATGCTTTGGCATATGGGAGTCTCATATATGCCATGGTCTATACCAAACAGGACATTCGCTACATAGTAGGGATAGTCAGTAGAGATCAGTCCAATACTGGACTTGATAACTAGTCTGTTGTGAAAAATATCATTAAGTACTTAAGGAGGACTAAGGATATCATACTCATTTATGGATGTGATGATATGGCCCTAGTCAGGTATGCTAGTTCTGATTTTCAATCAGAAGTAGATACTATGAGGTTCATGACTTAGTGTATGTTCACTTAATGGAATGGAAATCAGTTGGTAGATTGTTAAGCAGATTTCAACTGCTGACTCAAATCTGCAGGTGGAATACATTGCAGCCTTAAAGGCGGCAAAATAAGCCTATTGGTTTGATCTCACTGATTTAGAGGTTGTGGAGCATACTAACCTGCCTATCGAGCTATATTGCGACAATAGTGCAGAAGTAGTCCAAACCAATGACCCAAGGTTCCATAAATGAACAAAATACACTGATAGTAAGTATCATGTTCTACATGATATTGTCCGGCAGGAAAATGTACTTGTGGCTAGAATATTGCATTGGAACACAACTTTGTTGATCCATTAACAAAGGTGTCATCGATCAATAGTTTTGATCAACACCTGGATAACATTGGAGTTAGATGCAATTTGAATTGGCTATGAGGGCAAGTGGGAGCTGTTGGGATTTATATGCCCTGGCATAGCAAATTCCTATCTGGATTAAAGTGACATATGTTCCTGACATATCTGAAATATTTATGATTTATATAATTGGTGAATTCAATGTATTATGTTTCGATTCACTATGAAATTGATAGTGTCCCTGTGATTACAAGAAATATTTATATATATATATGTATGTGATAGCAATCAATGCATGATATATACATAGTAATTATAAATTGTTCATAGTCGGTAATTATGGATGGACTCATAATTAATTAAGACTTGAACTGGATCCGCATTAGGTTGAGATATATTGCGAGAGCCGTCGTATGTAATTGCTCCCTAGCACCGTCATAGCATTTGACCTTAAGCATGAGAAAATTATAGACTCTTTTATTAATTAATAATTACTTTGATTTGTTCGGCGGATTCTTCGGAATCCTTAGACCGACACTTTGGGTAGTTATGTAATTAATAGTTAGAGGGTTATATTTTCAATATTTGCATCATTGCTACTTGTATTTATTTTGTATTGATTATGGTTGATCACAAAGTAAATTCGAAGGCCTTCGTATGTTTTTAGACAAAATGATTTATTATATATTTATTTATTAAATTATTATTTTTTTGTCAAACAAATGTTTTATTGTGATCAAGCCAGAAATAATCAAAGGTACCAAAATAAATATATTAATTAAGTAGTCGGATTGATGGCATTATTTATCCGATAACTAATTATGCATAGAGGGGTCAAAGTGCAATATTGACTTAGTGGTTATTTATTATTTAATTGGAGTTCAATTAATTTCTTTTAGTGGAGTAGAAATTAATTTATGAATTAATTAAATTGGGTCCATGGACCGGGCCAATTATTAATTCATTGTAGCCAATAAAATAATAGGCCCAATGGATTCTCACTCATAGCCCAACTTGATATTGGAATTATATTATATTTGAGACATGTGAATTAGAGATGGAGAAGGATTTGTTGTTTCCTTTTCTTTATTTTTATGTTGCCTATAAATATACATGGTCTATGTATATTTTAAAGGGTGATTTTTATTAAAAGGAAAAAGGAATATATTTTCTCTCTCTAGAAAATTAGGGTTTATGTTCTCATGTAATGGAGGCTCCCACAAGCCTAGTTTTCCAAGATCATTCATGGAGGCTTATGAGTGATTCCTAAAGGCAAAACAATTACCAAGAAGATGGGATCCATGGAAAAGGTATCTAGCAAAAGGGATCTACAATAAATGAGAACATTCACTTTAGAGGAGAGATCTAAGGTTTACTCAAACCTTGATGTAAGTATTCAATCTTTTAATTGAATGATACATCATGTTTTATTTTTGCATAAAACTTGTCTCTATGTGATGAATCAAGATCTATGAATTTAAATCCCTCGAAAAGTTATTAAAACTAGCACGTTTCCCAACAGGTAGCTCCCATTGAAAAGAGGTGGCTCCCCATTGGGGGGAGCCAGCTCTACAAGGTTAGGAGGCAGCTCCCTTAAGGGAGGAGCTGGCTCCATGAAGAGGGGAGGTGGCTCCCTCTTTGGGGGAGGCGGCTCCTTCTGTGTGATGGTTTTAACGTTTTCTAGCCACAGTGCTTGAGTTTTTGGGTTCCAAATTTTTATTTGGGAACTTCCATGGAGTATTTAAATGATTTCTTAGGACAAGTTAGAATCCCAGAGTGCTTAATAAACTCTAAAATGTTAGGAACTGGAACAATATGAAGTATTAAATAAGTTTGCATATTGTTATTTGATATGGAGTATTTAAATTGCTTAACTTTATTTTTGCAATTTTATGCGAATAATTATACAGTTTTAATCGTGTCTTAGCAGTATAATATGATCATGATATTTTACATATTTTTATTATGCTTATTGTAGATTAATTGATGTTTAAATTTATTATTATTTAATTTATCAATTGTTGGATTTGTGGATTATATGCATCGGTATGGGACGGTGGCATATTAGGGATGGATTAGCTCAAAATGCTAAGTCCTACTTATATTTATGTCAGGTCAACAAACAGTTGAATGACAAGCCTTAGTTTTGAATGGATTTATATATATATATATGTATAATTATGGTGCCGCGATATGAGCTTGAGTCTCAGGATCGATGGTTAGGGGATGTATATGCAATGGGATGCATAACTGGCTATGATGGTTGTGGTGTACCCTGTTAGGTCTAGGTACTCATGCCCACCTCAAGTGCGTTTTGCATATTGCTTACTAGTCAGGTTGAGACTGCCTAGTAGTCCAGTGAGAGTCCTTTAGTGTGTAGGTATATATTTATGGACTATATAGTTATTGTTGAGTTGTTTAGGATGTACATGCGTATCGGGTCTCTATTTGGATTGTAGTAGAGTAGAACTTGCTCGTGGACCTGACCCACTATTATTTTTTCAGGTGTTCGACAGTTCCAGTCCTAGAGATAGTTATTCACTCTTCTGACTATGTAGGACTCTTATTTATGTTTTAGTTTTGGATTTCCTTGTTAATTCAGTTTATTTTCAGTTGGGATTTTATTGGGGGTCCATTGGATGGATTCCCGAGTTGTTTAATTATTGGAAGTTTTGAATTATGGGATTATTTAATTATTTATTTCAAGGATTTATTATTTAGATTTCTTTCAGCTTATTTTATTTTTATTCTTTAAATTCTTCTTGTATTCTATGCTTGTTTAAATACTTAATTATTTGGTATCCCTTGGATCTACGCTCGGACTTGATCACCTGTGGCTCTAGAATCGAGGGTATCACAAGAACTCTGTGAATGATGACTTTGATGATGATATTGCATTCTTGTCTAGGCAATTCAGTTAGAATTTGCAAAGGCAACAATGGAGAAGGAATAACAACATGGCTAATCCTCAAAATTTTAACAAGACGTTAAAGTTTAGTCTTAATGAAAAGATAGTAGAAGAATCAAAAGAAACTAAATTTACTTGATGAAATTATGGTGGCAAAGGAAACGCATCCACTGTTTGTCTTAGTTCTATAAAAGAACAAAAGGATAGGAATAAAGGGAAAGCAATGAAAGTTTATATCTGAAAATTATACTTTAAGTGATAATGATTCTCCTTGGGATGATACTAATAATTTTTTTTATGTCACTTTTCTTGATAGAGGTCCTCATATCATTCATTTATCTAACTCTGACAGTTTAGATAACGAAGACAATGAAGTTCATGATGAACAGGTTGAAAAGGCTGAAAAGGATGATGAAAAACTAAAGAAGATGGTCAAAGAAACCATGGAGACCAAACAGGCAATCAATAAGCTAGCAAAGGAGCTTATCTAAGCAAAAGGAGAGAATGAAGATCTATAGAAACAGATTGTTGAAGGCAAAAGGAAAGCTGTTGAAAGCGATTCTGTTATCACTAAGCTTGAGAAGTAGATTATCATTCTTGAGAGAAGGTAAGTGTTGCTAACTCATTGAAGGAATGTCTTGCTTTGAAAAATGATTATCTTTAAATTGAATTGAAATTTGAATAAGATAAACTGAAAGGATTTAATTTGAGTCACAACAGTTTGAATAAGATAATCAACATGGGTAAGGATGTGAATGATAAACAGGGTTAGGATTTGTTAAAGGTTCTTCTAGTAATCAAGGTAAAACAACTTTTGTTAAACCTGCTATTATACCTAAACCATGTTTATCTGATGCATCACATTCTGATATGTCTTATGTACCTAAATTGTTGCATTGTAATTTTTGTAGAAAGAATGGACATAAGTATAACTCATGCCTTTACAGGAAAAAGAAAGACTTTTCTGAAATTAATTTTCAGAACTTTCATGCTAAAAAAAAGATGCGTTTTAGGAAGAAAAAGAAATTAATACCTAAGGTTTGTAGGACTGAAATTTTGCCTAAGAGAGAGGTAAAGAATGATAAATAATTTCAGGAATTGAGAGTGAGAACTGTGTGGATCAAAAAGTCTGTTTTTTTCAAATATGTGTCTGTTGAGTCCATGGAACAAGTTTCCAAAAGGACTTCATCTTTAAACTAAATCTTATGAATTTTAGTGATTATGGCTTGTGTTTAAAAGAAAATTTTGTTGCCATTGGATCACTTGTTAGGGTTTGGTTAGGGTTTTGAGTTTCTGATCATAGTCTTCATAACATATTTGAGAAAATTCTTCTATTGAATTTATGATCTATCTTTGAATGCAAATTTAGACACAGGATTTTTTTATTAAAAATAGATTATTGGTTTGTAATCTATACAATGAAAGTCTATTTGCATTGTTTAAGGGATTTTTAGATTTGAATCTCTTAAGTTCATAACCTTTTGTGCACTAGTCCAAATCTAGAAAAATTTGATTGAAAAACTTTGAATTATTGACTAGGGTATATTGATCACAAAAGCTCTAAAGGTTATTGTCTGGAAAAAAAAAATAAATAAATAAGGAGCTTTAAAAGAAAAATAAAATTCAGCTTGAAAAAGGAAAGAAAAATAAAATTTTTTTTGTTGTCTGCTCTTTAGAGTGAAAGCCACCTTACTTAGAAAAATTGCTCAAAGATAGTTTTATCTTGATGCTTATCGATCAATATGGTTTGGACAATGATTTATTGATAATTGATTGAAAATGGATGAGATGGATTGCACACACACACTTAAACTTGCTAGATTCATTTCTAACTGTTTCATTAAAATTTGCAAGTTAAAATTTATGTTGTGATTATTTCTTAAGAATTGAAATTGATTGAATATTTTGTGGAGTCAAAATTAGTGTTCATAAATATCTCTAAAATTAAATTATATATTTATAAATATATATAGAAAAATGTGAGATATTTTCTCTTGTGGGACCCACCATATCAACCCTTTTAATGGCCTTAAAGCCATTTCAAACTTCCATTCTCTCTTTCTCTCGAAATCTCTCTCCCTCACTTTTCTTTTTTCTTTTTTTTTTCTTCTCACAAATTCAAGGCTTAATCTAGCCTAGCCCTTTGAGAATTTCATAGTGCCACTTAAGGTAAAGTGAGAGAGCTTGTTGAGCACTTCGTTTTGATCGGGGCAAATCGCCATTTAGCCAACCTTGGAATTTCGAAAATTAGGGCTTGAATTGGGGCTTTTGCCTCAAAACAAGGTAGAGTTGTCTAACTTGCATAATCCTTAAATTTTGTAGTTGAATCCATGTTTTTCCCCAATTTTTACATGCTAATTTGTTGTCAATTTGGTAGTAGCATGCTAGGGTTTTATTAAATTGATGATATATGCCGACTTGTTTGTTGTTATATGTTAAATGATGATTATGTGATGAGAAATTTCAATTGTTAAATGGACTAATTGGCTAATTGCGAGCAAGCATGCTACTTGATATTAAATTGACATTTCTAGTGTTCTTGAAATGCCAAGTATGCTATGTGTTTGTAAAATTGCTAATGTGAATGTTTAATTGTAAAATTCATACTACTGTGGTTTTTGTGATCATATGTTAACTTGTAAAATAATTGTATCATTGTCAATGCCATGTATGTTCCTAATTTGATGATTGTGTAACAATTCATGTGGAGGTAAAATTATGGCTCTAAGTGGGCAATAATGACCATTGAAGTTGTGGATAATTGTGAGCATGGCATTAACATTGTTGCATTAGATTTGAGCATTGGGTGTGTTGTAAAGGAGATTTTGGTGAAGTGAATTAGAAAAGTTTGAAGAAAAGTTTTCTAAAGCCAGGTTTTGGGGAGGTACCCCCCTACCGGTGGTGCTAGCTAGCTAATAGGAACATGGGGGGTACCCATGAGTAATTTAGCAACCTCGGGCCCTAAATGGTAGTTGGAAGCTATCTTTTACCAGGAATGACTAGCAAATTCTCCCTAGGAACGGCGGGGGTACCAAAGTCTGGCTAGTTAAACCGTTTTCGGTGTGTAAATTGGGTGTGTGAGAGTGTGTGGGTGGAATGCATTACATAAGCCATTTCATGCATTGTATTATTTCAAATGGTTGATAGTGGATTGTTTGTTAACTATTGATGATGTGTGATCCCGGCATGATCCCTATTCCCATACTTTATTCATTGACGTGTCTAAGCATATGTTTTATCTACTTAATTTTAGGAGAAGCCCTTTAGGCAATCTGTACTAGGCTTTGTGCTCATTCCTCTACATTTTTTAGGAAATGGAAAGGAAGTGGCAAAGGACAATCTACCACAAGCTTAGTCGGGGTAAAAGGGACATGAACTTCTTTTGTGCTTGATGTCTATATATATATATATATATATATATATATATATATATATTACCCCCTTTTGTTGTAAATTGTATTAAGTGGCATCGTGTATCTATTCAACGGGTAGAAATGGTTTTGAGACCTCGGCACCATCTTTTGGGGTCTCATTAGGATTACTATCTTCTTTTGGGTCTATAGTTTTTCAACGATGTAATTTGAAGTCATTTTGTTTATAAACATTGTAATCGGGCATGTATGATGAATGTATGATGGAATCAAAGTTTCCTTGTGTCGCTATGTTATAGAATTCCTTGAATTAGCTTGCTAAATTATTTATTTTACCACTCATGTATGCTGGCGTTGAGAGGATCAAATGTACAGCTTAGAAATGCATTAGCAGTAGCCAATTTCAGACCTCCGAGGTGGAAAGCCGGCTCTCCCCCTTTGGGAGTCGACTCTTTTTAGTCTAGTAGCCAAATTTCATCAAAAACGTGGAGTGGAGCCTGCTCTGTGATGGCCCTAGTTTTTAGGCCAGCGCGTCTTGTGATGAACCGAACGTAGATCCGATAACGAATCCAAAATGCAGAAGCAAGAAATAAGACAACAGTTTCCAAAAGCACAATACACCTCTAATACACTTTGATGACCTTCCATGAGGTCGTGGAACTCAATAAGAACTAAAGCGGAAGTAAAAGATCAAAAATATGACAAATAAGCCCCCAGGGGCAAAATAGTTATTTTACATGGAAATGACGTCCCTAGAATGTATATTATTCTCGAGACACATCCATGACTTCCCGTGAAGTCACAGATGTGTCTTGAGTCACGGAACTCAAAAGAAAGTAACGGAAGCGAATTACAAGAAAATCGGACAAAAATAGCCCCAAGGGCAAAATGGTCATTTTTGAAAAATATAAAATCGGGTGCTACTGAGCATACCACTGGGACGATAGCAAAAAATTAATTAAGTTAGACTTAAGAATCACTTGATTCGGAATCCGGATGGAAGAGAAAACTCAAAACAAAGTTTTGACGTTGCCGCGGCCGTGAATAGTAACCCGAGCAAAATACTAAAATCTGTGTGCTGTTTTGAGGCATTAAACGACATTTTCTAGAAAAATACGAAGAATAAACCCCCTTAAAAAAAAAATTTCCAAGCTGACCATGTTAAAAGAAAATTTTATTTTTGAAGTGAAATCCCCAAAATGCCCTTACAACAGACTTTTTCAAATAGTGTAGATGCGCACAGGAAATCAGATTTGACGCGGGGTTTTCGGGTCTGAGATGACATTTTCTGGAAAAACATGAAGAAGAAACCCCCCCTAAAATCAAGTTTTCTACCTGGGTATATAGAAGGAAACAAAAAAAACACACTGAAAAATCCACAAAATGCCCCTAGATCAGAACTTGACAAGAGGGCAAAAGTTGCTACAGTAACTATCTTTATCTGAGAGCAGAAATGGGCTATCAAACGAATTTTTATGGAAAAACACGAAAAAGAAACCTCTACCAAAATCAATTTTTCTACCTAACAACTTAGAGAAAATGAAAAAAACTCAATGTAAAATGCCCAAAATGCCCCTCCATGAGATCAAGTCATGGGGGTTAAAAAGCTGCAAAAATACAACCTGAAAGCTGAACTTTGCGAGGGATTTCCGGTACCAAGATGACATTTTTTGGAAAAACACAAACAAGAAACCCCCCCCCTAAAATCACGTTTTCTAACTGACCATATAAAGACCAGAATTCATTTCTCAAAGAAAAACCCCAAAATGCCCTAAAATCATATTATGCAAAAAATGTCAAAAGTAAATCCATAGGAGGCTCAAATCACCAATGATGAGGTTTTTCTTGAAAACTATCATGCACGTAAACGTAACTTACCCATTAGGATGTGCTACAGTGGTCCACGATTTAAAAATATCGCCGATACAAAATTCGACCCCCCTACGGCCAAAAAGGCAAAAATGAACTAGAAATGGAGAATTTGAAAACTAAAATTAACAAATGATTTCAAATTACCGTTTGGCCCTTGGCCACACTTCATACATATTAAGTAGGTCATACTGAATGCGCTTGTGCATACTTTGCATCACCCAATTTGGAAATGAACCCTTAAAAGCTCGAATTTTATTATTTTAGCTCAAAATGCAAAGTATGAAGCTAAAATGCAAAAATGAAAACAAAATGGTGATTGGCCCTTGGCCACACCTCATACATATTAAATGAATGTTAGATAATGAATTTTATACCCAATACACACTCCGGTGCATAAATGACATATTAAAATGCATAGTTTTCATAATATTCTCATTAAGACAAATTTTCAACATTTATGAATATACATGAATTTCAAATATGGTTTGGTCCTTGGCCTCACACCATATACATAAAATGAGAATTAAAAAGTGTGCTTAGGCACACATTACAAGTTTAAAATCAAATATACACATTTGACAAAAAAAGCCTACAAGTGGCATTCCTAGCCAACCTTTACAAGAATGGAACCTTCAAGTCCACAAATCATCCGAGCATAATGAGAATCTCAACCTTAATTCCTGTACCTGAAAAATATCCCCACTACGTGGGTGAGTAATATAAAGCTACTCGTAGGAAATGAACATGCATCGACCTAGCATTTTACAATTTTATCACCTTAAGGTGAAACATGTCAAAGGGGCTCATGCCACCTAACGTCTATGTCAAGATGAGACTCAGGTAGCATCCTAAGCTACCCTAGATCATTTCTAACATAAATCATATCATCCATGCAATTTCATCAACATAAAAACATGCTATACAAAGCAACAAGATATAGATTCTCAAAGACATTGACTTGAAATCTAAAATGCGAAAACAACTAAAGTGGGTCATGCCACCTAACGTCTATGTTCCAAATGAATCTATAAAATTATTCCTAAGTTGCATTTGAACAATATAGCATAGATGTACTTAACAACATCAAAAACCTGCAATGATTCATTAGAAATTATAATGCCTGAATGTACTTAACAAAATCAAAACCTGCAATGATTCATTAGAAATTTTAATGCCTGAATGTACTTATCAACATTAAATCACCAATAACTAAAACCACAAGTCACAATTGAACATTGGTTGCTAACTTGGAATTGAATGCGAAATCAAGTAGCGAAAGACTTGGACATCAAATCCTGGATAAAGCCAAGACCTATGGTTATTCCGGGCATTAACTCACTGGGAATACCACTCTAAGTGCGCACTATAAATGGGGAGAACTCATACGTCCCGCACTAGAGCCAAACTCTAGCCATGTCTCTGTAGCAATTTCCCAAGTGACTTCAGAATAAATAAGTTAACAACTTATATACGAAATATATATAAACCACGAAATTACATTCCATGCACAAGTAGGTTGTAACCACACAGCTCATACTCTAAATCCACAACTACTATAGGATGACAAATGTCGAATCTTCAGAGCGCGATTCGTTATGCGCTATAATAACATCACATATCGAATCTTCAGTGTGCGATTCATTATACGCTATAACAATATAATTCAATATTGAAAACATAAATTGAAGAATCTAATACAAGTCTAAAATCATGCTTTAAACATACTGCCAATGTCAAACTAATGATTAAATCAATAATGCAATAGAAACGAAAATTAATCAAATAAACCAATTAATTTCTCTAGGTTTCAAATCTCAATCAAATGATCCCTAATTAACACATGTTAAACAAAATAGCATGATCATTTCATATATCCATTCAAAAACTTAATTAGGCCATGGAACAATAAGGTAGAATTTAATTAAATCATGTTAATTAAATCTCTAACTTCTAAAGCAACACCAAATGGTCCCAAATTGATATATGGTAGTGTACAAGTCATGCTCATCACAAATATCAAGTCAAAAACTTAATTAAGCCAATAGAACCATTAAATAGATTTTAATTAATCCTTTTAATTAAAATCTCTAGATTTTCATACTCATTTAAATGCTCTCAAATTAAAGTATGTTAAAGAGCATGCCAAGATTTAATTTAAAAGCATATCACAAGTTATTTTCATGCAAGGTACGGCCATGAGAATTAAACTTTCACCGAAGAAAATTATTAAATAAAAGTTGCAATACTCTATCAAATACTCCAATTTTAATATGTTAACAAACATACCAAAGCCTAATTTACTAGCATATCATAATTTATTTCTAAGTTAAATATCATCATGTGAATTAAATCTTCAATATAGAAATTAATTAAATTAAATTCTAGATTATAAACAAAAGCATGCATACAAGTTGTATAAGCAACAATAGCATGCAAGGCAACAAAAATATAAACCTATAACATCCCCTACCTCAATTTGAGATGAAAATCTCAAATCCCCATCGAAAGAAAAGTGCTCCGAATCCAACGATACTTCAGGGTTTTGTCGGGGACAACAAGGTGAACAAGAATCCCAAGGAAGCCCCATGGAAATCACAACTTGACTTCAAACGCGAACTCACAAAATGGTCAAAAATGGGTTCTAATAAGGGGGAAAGGTCGAGCATGACGAGGCCTACGATAAATGTTAAGGCGGAAGACTTTTTACAAAGGCATTCAAGTGGATAAGAAGAAAGAAAGGTGGCAACCCCTTGGGCTGCCATGGCTGCCCGCCATGAAGTGGAGAAGAAGGCTAAAAAGTTAACTTTTTAAATTAGGGCAACCTATTTATAGAAATCTCAAAAAGTGCCCCGAAAGGGCCCCGCCGGGTCCGGAAAAGTGGAATTTGAGTAGATATGCTCAAACGGAAAAACTCTATGAATGAAAAAGAATTAAAATGAGAAAATATGAATAACAAAATAAACGGCGTCGAAAACTGAGTCCTGACCAGAGAGATATGCTCCGAACAAGTTCGGCGGCAACTAGGGCCAGAAACCCTGAAATTGGAGAAAAACGGCCAGAAGGAAAAAGTGAAAATAAATCCCGTATGAGGATTCAGGCTCAAAATAAGGTATTTAGCAATAAACTTCATTAATAACACAATGGCCCCTCTAAAAAGTGAAAACTGCACTAATGGCCCAGAATGAAAATATCTTCCAAAAATATTTTCTTAAAAACCTCAGAAATAAAATATCTTCAAAAGATATTTATGAAAAACACCCCAAGAAAAGAAGAAGTTTAAAAGATATTTATGAAAAACACCCCAAGAAAAGAAGAAGATTCTGAAAAACTATGCATCCATGCCCCAATGGACACCGAAAGCAACCAGAGTACTTTACTACAAAAGTAAAGATACGTATTTCGTGAAAACTACTTAGAATAAAGATATGTGAAGTTAAAAACCAACTCTGAACATAAAAAGTGAGGCTATACCAACAAAGTGACAATTGGGGAAAAGACAAAATAGGGAAAAGGACGAAAAGTGAATAGAGTCGAAAAATGAAAAATGTAGAAATGACTCGGTCCTTAAAGAAAGTTGTCAATTCAGGAGAAAGAGTGTTAGAAACCATTTCCGAGCACTCGAGATAACACTAAGTGATGAGAAACCAAACACAGAATAGAAAAGACAACGAAAAAAATTTATTCGTAAAATTTGAGGAAAAAGGAAAGGAAGGAAATGACCGGGTCATTACATGCTCCTTTGGAATGGAGCATGCTCTTTTAGGGTGGACCCTACTCCTTTGAAATGGAGCATGCTCCTTTGGTGTGAGTGGAGCCGGCTCTTTTTGCAAAAGGAGGTAGCTCCATCAAAATGGGAGCCGGCACCCCCCCCCCCCTTTTTTTTTTTTTTTTTTTTAAGACTTTGGATGGCTATAACTTTCTCGTTTCAAATCCAAATAGGTTCATTCTTGAGTCAATTTTTAACTATTTTCAGTTAGCTTTCCAATGAAATTAATTTCACTAAAAAATTCAAGTCATAGAGAGTGTTATGACCTTTTTAGTGTGGACTGCTCTGGGATTCTTTGAAAAAAAAAACAAAAAAAGACAATTGTGTAAAATCTTCATTCTTATGTTCGGGTCTTTGTGTCATAAGTTCAAATGATCCTTATGACTTATCTCGACCTATTTAGACTCATTTAGAATTATTTAATTAATTTACACACCTTAGTTGACCATTTTACCCTCGGGTGTTTTCGAGTTCGGGTAAGAACCCAGTTAGCGATTCGGACCTATAGGTTCGGGTCGTTACAAAGTTGGTATCAGCGCAATGGTTTGAATACCATTTGGACGATGGGTAGAGGCCTACCTAGGATTGTATGAGAAGTTGAATTGCATGTTTACGTGCTATGTGTTAAAGTGCTTAATTGTTTAAAAAGCGCGTTTACTTATCACCTGTTTAAATGTCTAATGTTTTGAAAGGCATGCCTATTTGCTAAGTGCTTACATGTTTAGATGCCATATATGTAAATGAAGTGTATATGTTAAGTGAAAGCATGTTTATTTGTTATGTGCTTCGATGTAAGGAGGCTATGACTTGATCACCCTTTATTGGCTTAAGTTATGATGATGGTGTTGTACGTCATGTATGCTTAGAACTGGTTAGTATGCGACTTTATACATGATTTTGTGATGGGTGTACATGCTTGGGAAGGGTTCAGTGATATGGAATGAGTTGTTTAGTGTGCTCTTAAGTGTTGTGTCTTAGTTTCGAGTTATGTTAGTGTCTAAAGCTTTGAGTTAGGGTCTCATGATTGTGTTGTATTTGACTCTTTTCTTGTCATTTTTAGAGTCATGCCTCCGAAGAGACGTAGAGAGGCAAAATATGGTAGGGAGCAAGATGAGCTCTTTAATTGGGATCTTTTGGTTAAGAATTTGGTTAAGGCCATGAGAAACTTTGTACGTGTAGTAATCTTAGAGACTCAAAGGTCAATGGTACAGAAGGAGAGAATGGAGGTTATGAACAGACCGGGAGATAGGGGCTCATAGAGTCAGGCTAAGGAGGTGGAGATGTTGTTCGAGAATCATGTACAAAAGATGCTAAAGAGTGATTCATCTCACTCTCTCATTGTTTTTACGTTACCACTGGAGACGTTCCTTAAGGTCGAGAGGGCTTGTTATAGGTACAAGTAGTTAGGTTTTTGGAAAACAGAGTGCCCTTGGAGTCAGCCTAGTTCTGGAGTTTATTTTATATGTGGTCAACCTGATCACAGGAAGAAGGATTGTCCCAAGAGAGGTGGGACACCAGTTAGTGGGGTAGGCTCAGGGCATAGACCGACTCAAGTTTCAGTATCATATTTTGGCATTCCGCTAAAGGAGTCACATGAATGGGAGACTCAAGGTAGTATAGTCAGTCCGGTTGTTACTCCTGTTGAGTCACCAGAGGGACCCCCTGTAGTCAAAGGTATGTAATTGTATTTATTTCTAGCATTATATTGATGTTTTCTTTTTGGTCAGTGTTTGGTCTAACGAGCAACGTGGATAGTGATGGTAATGACGATAATGTTGGAACAGAGGGATCTGCCAATTCATAAAGAACTTGAGGTTCTTGTATGGGAAAGTAAGTCGGTTTAGGGGTAACCCCGTATTTGGGAGGAAAGTAGTGATTGATTGCATCGTTGGTGGTTTTAAGAAAACAGTTGGGTGTTGAGCATTCTGTGTTTTGTGCTCATTTTCATTCTGAGGATTTGTTAGCATGACATTGCCGTATAGAGGTTCTTTTCTAGTGGTAAATATGGGTCATTGTGAGAGAGTATCGAGAGAGTATCAAGAGTAATGTTTATTCTCTTGTTATAATCGTATTATCTTAAGGATGTTTGAGGAAGAATCCCTTAGTAGTGGCTTAATGGTCCGATGGCATGATAGGTTTGAACTATTATTGGAATGAGTAGCAGTAAAGGTGTTATGATGTGATGTTTAGCATTGATAAGCAAAGCGGTTAAAGGTATGATCCAAATGTGGTTTAGAAATTAAGATTTATTTGTTGTGTGCAGATAGGTAGGTAATAGGATTGTGCGCCAGTTGAGGCAATTATGGACCCTAGTCATTAGAGCCAGTGAGTATGATGTTGCCAGATAGGCACCTCTTTCTTTTGACGAGTTGTGGGTTACTGTGACTGATGTCACGAGTCTTCTGCACGGTGTTTAAGGTAGTGTCGCCTGGAAAGGTAATGATGGAATGGGTGGTAAAGTGTCATTTTATAGCATAGATATTGTCATTTGGGTTGTGATCATTTTTGGCATTGGTACGCTGTGAGTTATGGGTGCTCTTATCTGATTGGTTTTGGTTAGCGTGGGTGTTGTAAAGTAGTATGTACGAGGTTCCAGTATTGGTAATGTTTGATGATCCATTAGTGGTGAGGTCGCCTAGATTTGTATTCATAGTCCTATATGTGTTCCTAGTTGGTTCTTCTCCTTGTGCGTAAGAAGTTCATTTCATCTTAGGTGAGATTGGGTGTCCACAGTTAGACAATTGGTAAGTAACCTGTGATAGGGTGTCGGGTGGATTTAGGTGCGAGTTTTTAGTCTCTTGTGAGAGCGGGGTTCGTTACCCTTTCCATTTGTTCTGGTCCTAACAAGGACGTTGGTTGTCATGAGTCTTGCTTTTTATTTAGGATTTGTGTGGGTCCACGGATGGGTTGAACCGTGTGTGGTCTGTTATGTTGCTAGAGTTCACCAGTAAGGTTTGGTTGTATAGGTTGACATACTCCATTGGAGGGAGGTGGAGTCTTTGGTTGTTGTATTACTTGTTCTGAAAGTGGTTTTGGCCGGTGGAATGTGAGGCACGAGTTGCCGGATAGGGGTTGTGTTTCTAATGCTTGTAACTAGCGGTGATGGCTAGGAAATGTGTCATGAATAACAGATTAAGGATGATTAGGCGATTTGATGTGAGTCATATACTTGGGTGTTTTTATTGATGTTTGATTCGAGCAGTGTTTTAAGGACAGGTGCTGGTATTATTTGAATGTTATGCAGTTAGAGAGTGATTATGGGATTCCATTGGAGAATAATATGAGTGATTGATTTTGGTTTTGAGATCTCAGGTATGAGATAGTCGCATTGTGTGTTTTGATGTGGTAAGAATTGAATTGAGTGATTTCAGGGAGTAATATACATGGCATAGGTGTTATGAAGAGATAAAGATCTTATGCGCAGGTCGATGATTATGGTACATGGTGTCGTATTGCTTTTAGCTTGTTATGGGTTATGTTTGAGGTTTTAACCGGAGGACAGGAACAACGTCTATGTTGAGACCGAATTGATGATGAGAATGGCCTGGCCAACCATTTCTCCTGAATCAGTCCTTTTTTAGCACGATGTGTGGTCAAAGGTCACTGATTATTTTGATTTATCAGGAATAATGAGAATACGGTATTGCGCGATGTGTCGGCATGATAGTGAGGATTTAGATGGTTTGTCTTGGGTGATGAGGTGTGCTAGGTAGGACCAAGTGTCTTATAAAGGTTGTGGTTTGATTATTTCATCGTTAAAGATTTTGTTTTGAGAATTTGTGTCCTAGGTACAGGATAGTGCGTTTCATTGTTCTAGTGGTTCCTGATTATGTGGTTGTTGGGAAATCTATCGATTAGTCATCTTGAAGTTACTTAGTATAATGATTGTTATATAGTGCGGTTAGTAGTCGCTGAAGTGGTTATGCGATGGTGTAACAATATAGCGGATAGTTAGTGCTTGGTCTAATAGGGACTTGTAGATTTGAGTTTGAGCTTGATTGTAAGATGGACAGGGTTCCTCGTTTGGGGTCTTATATGTCCTTTAGAGGATGAGCTAAGATTAGATGTTGTCATGTTCGGTGATCTGATGACCTTTATTCTTCTGGGCTTTGAAGCCTTATGTAATGGTGTAGAAGGGACCAATATTGGTTTTGAATCGAATATAGAATCCACTGGGTTTTATGTATGATGTTGTGAGTGACGAGTACCCTCATAGGGTGGTGGGCATTGGGTTTTTTGGTGGCAGTGTGTAATTGCCTATTGGCGTCTAGTGTCAAAGGCTATTGAGCTCTTAGTTTTGCGATTTTGTGAGGTGTTTCTTGGGAAGGTCTGTGGTTGTGGGCCTTCTTCTTTAAGGAGGGTAGATTTCAAGGACGAAATCTTTTAAGGAGGGTAGATTGTAATGTTTTCAATTTTTGCCATTTTCCATTTTTTGAAATTTTTTGAGGATATTTTCATCTTTTCTCGTTTTACGTGTTAGACACTGTGGGATGTGTTGGGTGTGTCTGAGAGTTGGTTGGGGTATTCCATTGAGTTCAACACTCTTGGAAATGCATTGGTTGCTATTCTGGTATTTTTTTGTTTTTCGGGCCGGACGGTTTCAGGTGGGACCCGTTACCAGAATTGTTGTGTACGGAGGGTTGTGTCTCGGGTCCTTTGCATTCATGCATAATTATTTTGTGCATACTTACATTTTGTGACTTAAAAATTTTGTGGTTGGAAATTGAATTATATATTTTCTCTTATGGGACCCACCATATCAACCCTTTTAATGGCCTTAAAGCCATTTCAAACTTCCATTCTTTCTCTCTCTCACGAAATCTCTCTCCCTTACTCTTATTTTTCTTTTGGTTTTTCTTTTTTTTCTTCTCACAAATTCAAGGGTTGATCAGTAATGACCCGGTCATTTTCCTTCCTTTCTTTTTTCGGTAATTTTTTTTTTCGTCTTTTTTCCTATTTCGTCTTCTTCCTGTTTATCATTTTTCTTTGCATAACCTCACTTTTTGTGCTCGGATTTGATTTCGTCTTTGCATGCATCCATAATATTTGATTTCCAGGATATTTGTATTTTTACTTTCTTAGGAAAGCATGTTAGTTGCTTACTTTTTCGTAAAGGGCATGAATGCATAATTTCTTAGAATCAATCTTGATTTTTGGGGAATTAATGTAATTATGTAAAGTAATTATTTTTCATTTTAGGGACCATTTTGTAATTTTATTTGAAAGATATTTTAGAAAAGGACTTTTTTGTAATTTTTGGAAAGTGTGACAAGTGTCACACTCTCATGGAGCCACTTGTTGGCATTGGGGTGGAGTCACTCGGAAGCTTAATCTTGTGACATGTGGAGGGTGGAGATTCACCCACTTATTGGCTTAGGATAGATGCCCTTGTTGGCTTGGATGGTTGACAAGTGTAGGCTTGGGATTAAGCCTAGGAAGGAGCCATGGATTAGTAACAAGTGTAGGTTCCAAATTTAGTTTTGCATTAGTGTGTGTGTGTGAGGTAGTGTAAGAATACATAGTGAGTGGAGGAATACTAGATCCTCCACTCACCATATTTCATTTTATCTTCTTCACTCCTTTTGGTCTCAAAATCCTAATGAAGAAAAGCTTGGCTTAGAGCTTATTACTTCATTTTGGCCTCCTTTCACTCATCTTAGACCTTTAACCTTGGGAAGTAAAAGTTTGCTCTCACTCTTCTACAAAACCCTAGTTTAGTTTCCCGTTTTAAGCTTGGTTGCTTTAGATTATAGAGATTCAATTCCCTATTGAGGTAGGGGTGGTAGTATGTTTATATTTTAAGTGTTTTAGGTCCCTTTGGGGTTTAATATATATTGTGTACATTCTTTTAGTATTGTAGTCTTGCATATTATAGGAAATCCTCACATTTGACTTAGGATTTGTTGATTTAAACATGTATGATAGATATTCATCTTGTGTAGAATTATTGTAATGACTCAGATTTTTTCAGATTAATTTTTTTCCGTTGTCTTTTCCCTTCTGAGTTTGGTTTCTTGTCGATTAGTGTCATCTCGAGTGCTCTGGAGTGATTTTTGAGACTCTTTTATGTGGATTGACAACTTCCTTTGAGGACCGAGTCAATTCCGCATTTTTCGTTTTTTGACACTATTCACTTTTTGTCTTTTCCCTATTTCGTCCTTTCCTCGTTTGTCACTCTGTTTGCGTAACCACACTTTTTGTGTTCGGAGTTGGTTTCTGACTTCATGTATCTTCATTCTCAGTGATTTCTATGAGATACGTATCTTTACTTTCGTGAGAAAGTACTCTGGTTGCTCCCGGTGTCCATAGGGGCATGGATGCAAAGTTCTTTGGAAACTTTTTCTTTTCTTGGGGTGTTTTTCATAAATATCTTTTTAAGATATTTTATTTCAGGGGTATCTAAGAAAATATCTTTTGAAAGATATTTTCATTCTGGGGCAGTTTCGCAGTTTTCACTTTTTAGAGGGGCCATTGTGCAATTGATGAAAGTTATTGCTCAATGCTTTGTTTTGAGCTTGGATCCTCGTATGGGATTCATTTTCACATTTCATTGAGTCGTGGACTCTTAGAATTTCCTCCTGGACGATGTTTTCCAGTTTCAGGGTTTTTGGCCTCGGTTTGTGCCAAACTTGTTTTGGGCATAACTCTCTGCTCGGAACTTAGTTTTCTACGCCATTTCTTCCGTTATTCATATTTTCTCATTTGAAATCTTTCTCATTCATGGAGTTTTTCCGTTTGAGCGCGTCTGCTCGAATTTCACTTTTCCGGACCCGGCGGGGCACGTTCGGGGCACTTTTTGAGTTTTTCTACAAATAGGGGGTCTTTAGTGAAAAAAATCAGATTTCATTCTCTCTCTCCCCTCTCTTGGTCGAATCTCATGGCAGCCATGGCAGCCATCTTCTCTCCCTTCTTTTGAGCTTCCTTCCCTCACTAAAAAGTGGTGATGCCTTTATGTTTATTGTTCCCCTCGGCGAGGCCTTCGATTCCAACCGATTGGAATCTCGTTTTGGCCATTTCTTGAGTTTGGGTTTGAAGTCAAGTTGTGTTTTTGATGGGGCTTCCTTGGGATTCATGTTCATGGTGTTGTCCCCGACAAAACCTAGGAGTTTCGTCGGATTCGGAGCCGATTTATTTTGGTGGGGATTTGAGATTTCATCTCAAATGGAGGTAGGGAATGTTTTAGGATTTTGTGTGTGTTGTATTGAGTATTTAGCACGATTATACAACTTATATAGGTGCCTTGTAGGAAATTTAGAAAGTTAGTAATTTTTAATTCTTTGTATATGATTTAAAATTCTTGATGATATATAACTTTGATTTGAATTGTGGTATGGTAGAAAATCTTATTTTGATATGTTGGTTAACATATATTAAATTTGGATTAATTAAATAAGAATTGCTCTTTTTAATTAATATTTATCTTTTGTGAAAGATTAAAGTTCATGGTCGTACCTTGCATGAAATTGAGTTGTATTATGCTTCTAAATTCAGTTTTGGCATGTTTGTTAACATACTTTAATTTGAGAGCATTTGGTTGAGTTTGGAAATCTAGAGACTTTAATTAAGAGAATTAATTAAAATCTATTTTGTGGTTTCATGGGCCTAATTAAGCTTTTGTGTGAATATATGTAATGACCATGATATCTCTTTTATCATATATTAAATTAAGGCCATTTGGAAATGATTTGAAATCTAAAGAGTTTAATTATTTTGATGTAATTAAATTCTATCTTGTTTATCCATGGATCTAATCATGTTTTAGTAGTTGTTTCTATTTTAAGAGAATGGATTTTGACTTGTGATATATTCACTTGATTGTGTTATATGCATTGAAGAACATTGTTGTTTAATTTATATTCATGAGAGTATGTTTCTAATATGAATATATTGTTGGCTTGTGATTTCATAACATTATGGATATGAAATGCTTATTATGCACTATTGGGAGTTAAATTGCTAACTTGTTACTATGTAGTAGTAATATGTATAAGTTGTGAACTTATTTGGCTTATTTTGGAATCTTGGGACATTGTTGAGTTGATATGGCTAAGGTTTGGCTCTAGTATGGGGACGTGAGTCCTCTAAGTCATTGAGATAGTGCGCACTTAGGGTGGTCTTCCCTGCGGGTTAGTGCCCGGAATAACCATTGAGGTCTCGGCAGAATTCCGAGCGTGATGTCCAAGTCTTCCACTATTTGTTTTCGCATTCAATCCCAAGTTGACAATCATGTTTACCTTGTTGACTTGTGGTCTTGGCTATTGGCGATTTTGATGTTGTTAAGTACATCCATACTAAATTGACATATTTAGTTGATTTCACACTTTTAGATTTCTAGTTGATAACCTAGAGAATCTATATCTTGATGTATGGTACTAGATATTCTAATTATGCTAAATTGTTATATTTAGTTGATGTTACATTTTAGACTCCAAGTTGATAACCTTGAGAATCTATATGTTGTTGCTTTGTGTAAGCATGCTCCTATGTTGTTGCTTTGTGTAAGCATGACCTATGTTGCTAAAATTGCATGAATGAGGTGATTGATGCTAGAAATGATCTTAGGTAGCTAGGATGCTCCTTGAGTCTCACCTTTGACATAGACGTTAAGTGGAATGAACTACAATAATTAAATCATGCAAACTTGTAAAACATAGGTCGATGCATGCTCATTTCCTACGAGTAGCTTTATGTTACTCACCCCTATGATACTAGGGCATATTTTAGGTACAAGAATTAAAGTTGAGACTTCCATTATGCTTGGATGACTTGTGGACTTGAAGACTTCCATTTTTGTGAAGGTTGGCTCAGATTGCCAATTGTAGTCTTAATTGTCAAATGTGTATATTTGATTCTAAACTTGTAATGTGTGCCTAAGCACGCTTTTGATTCTCACTTTATGTATATGACATGAGGCCAAGGGCCAAACTTCTTTTAGAATCATATTTATGTCATGGATGTTGATTTTTGCCTTTAATGAGATTATATGAAAATTTATGCATTTTAGTATGCTATTTTGCACCGGAGCATGTATTGTGTATGAAATTCATTATCTCGAATTCATTTAGCATGTATGAGGTGTGGCCAAAGGCCAAACGGTATTTTGAAGTCATTTCAAAATTTTAAATTCCAAGTTTTCGTTCCAAACTTTGTTTTTGGCATTTTGGCCGTTGGGGGGTCATATTTTTGTATCGGCCGTATTTTTGAGCCATGGACCATTGTAGCACATCTTATTAGGTAAGTTACGTTTGAGTGCATTGTTGTTTCCGAGCAAAGATTCTTCTTTGGTGAAATGAGCCTCCTATGGACTCATTTCACACATTTGTTGCATAATCTGACCTAAGGGTATTTTGGGAAATAAATTCATTTCTTCACATGGTTGAATAGAAAATGTGATTTTAGGGGGGGTTTTTTCTTCATGTTTTTCCGGGAAATGTTGTCTTGGTACCAGAAATCATTCACAAAGTTCAGCTTTCTATATTCCCATTTAGCAGCTTTTTGGACCCTCTGGACCAGTTTTCATGGAGGGGCATTTTAGACATTTCACACTGCGTATTTTTCAATTTTTTTTCATGCTACATGTAGAAAACTTAATTTTGAGGGGGGTTTATTCTTTGTGTTTTTCCAGAAAAATGTCATCTAGGGCTTGAAAATCCTATTTTTTCGGGAAAAACCCCTGTTGCCGGGTTTTTAGGTTGCACCTTACTGCCCTCTTCACATGTAAACGGTTACGAGGAGTTTGGTAACTGGTTACATGTGCATGGGCAGTGTTTTTGTCATGAATTTTTGGCCTCCTAACCAGTTAGGAAGGTCTCCTAACCGGTTAGATGTTCTTGGCTGTCACCTTTTTAACCGTTTTGCCCCTTCTTCTTCCGTTAGCCATATCTTCTTCATCCGAACTCCGAATCAAGTGATCCTTGAGTCTAAATTCATTAATTTTTCATTGTATTTCCAATGGTGTGCTTGGTAGCACCCACTTTTAAGCTAGAAATAACGTTTTTGCCCCCCCTAGGTTCATTCTTGTTCATTTTTGAAACGTTGCTTTCGTATTTGATTCCTTTGGGTTCCGTGACCTCGTTGAGGGTCACATTGGCATCTTAGAGTCATGTTGTATCTCTAGAGACCATTATTTTCTTTTGCTTCCGCATTTCGGATCCGTTATTGGGTCATCTTTCGGTTCATCACCGATGCACCGGGTTAAAAAATTTGGGCCGTCACAAGTGGTATCAGAGCTCCTAGGTTCGAAAACCTTAGGATAATGGGTTTTGGGTGCATATCATGCTTTTGTTGCCATACTCTATGTGTTTATATGCTTTATGATAACATGTTTATGTGCTTAAGTGCTACATGTTGTATGCCATTTGTTTAATGTTGTTTTATTCTAATGTAAAGAGCATGACATGTGACGTATGCTAGATTAGAATTGCATATGCATAATTGTGTTGCATATTTGGCATGACACGGGATTGGTCATTGAGGCACGAGTTGAGGTTGATGGTGATTGTAGTCACAGTTTCGTAGTAGTATAGGTTGTTGTCGACTTAGTATTGGTTTTGAGGTAGGTGGATGGTCACCTTTTGTTTAGGCTCTTGTGAGATGAGTCATTTAGTGTTGCCATAGTGATGGATTTGTTGGTGTTAAGCCATGATGAGGTTATGGACCTCTAAAGATCCTTGATTGTGCAGGAAGATTCCTCTAGAACTTACATTTTTCGTGGGTGGGTACGTTTGTGGGCGGGTGCATGGCACTATCATGCTACCATGCTGGCTAGCTACAAGTGCAGTTCGGATGGAATCAGTGTTGGTTTTGTTTTGATAGGCGTTGTCCTTTGATCGGTTATGATGATGGTTGTTTTGGGGATCAGTCATGGTGATTGATTTAGTTATTATTGGTATGGCTGTAGTTGCCATTTTCCTTGAGAAGTTCTTACGTGATGACGCTTTTGGGATCAAGTCGATTGATTGATGTTACGGGTAGTGAGAACACTGCACTGTTAGTGTCACTTGTAGTGTCACCTCTAGATTCGGAGTTAGATTGTTAGAGTCTTACCGTTGTGGTAAGTGCTCACGTTTGTTTGGAGACAGGCTGTTGTCGCATTGGTTTTGGAGACAGTTTATGGCTAAGAATTGTCCTTCCTTTTACCTAGACACTCTTGGACACGATGTCTATAGGGTTCATTGTTGCATCATTTTGTCTTATGGAGTTTCGTTTACTACCATGTTAGTAGTATGATTTATGATATTATGATGCATGAGTAGGTGGAGGTGTATCCACATTTGCCTTCTTGTTGTGTGGCATTAGCATGCCTTATTTATATGCTTAGAGATGCCATGTTGTTATTGCGCTTTAGTGACATACTTTTTTGCTTACGTGGAGACGTGTTGCATGTACCTTAGATTTTTATCTATGTGAGTAGATTTTCTTTCTGGTAGTTGCATTCCTTGTTATATGCATGACTTCCAGGTTTGGTTTTCCCATTCATTTCCCTCGGTGGCACATAGTTTGTATGCGGGTTTTCACAAGGGTTTTGTGTTGGTTCGTGTTAGGGACTTCACAAGGAGTGAGTCTCTTCTTTCTGTTGTGTTGTGCACTATTTTGGGGTTGGTTGGTCCATGAGAATCATCATCATTATCTTGAGTCCTTGATAAGGATTTGATGGATTTTGGTCGACTTACTTCCATTTAGGGGGTGAAGTCTTTGACCTTGTTGTCTTTCATTTCAGAGATGGAGTCGTGGTATTATCCTTTTTAGGATTGGTGGTTCCCTTTCTTTCGTGTCTTCCCTTGGGGAGTTTCTACCATAGTTGTTGACGGTTGTGGTGCTCAGAGTGAGTTGATTGGTGTGAGATCATTTTATGGGGACTTGTGTCCATATTATTGAGGATTTGTTTGATTGTGAGGTGAGCTCGATGCTTTTTTGAGAATATCTTTTGGAGACTTGTTTCCGTTTTGGAGACCTGGATATGGTTAACTTTTAGGAAAAGTTTTGGAGGATTGCTGTTGGATATTGCTTGTTAAGGAGTTTCTCGTCCTCGTTATGACTAGGCATAGTTTTGAGGAATCATAATTCTGATGATTAGTTGTGGATCAAAAATTGAGGAATTTTGATTTGACTTGGAGTTTCCAAGTACGGTTTTGAGAGATTCATTTTGTGACCTTGGTTGTTAGCATTTTGATGTATGTGCCACTTGGTAGATTTGTATTTTGAGGATTTAGTTATCCATGATAGGGATGTGGATCTGATGTTTGATCATGGTGATTGGTCTTGTAGTTGATCTGTTTCAGGGAGTAATGTGAAGGACTTTCGATGAAATGTCTTATTATGAGGTTCGTTTTGATTTCTGTAAGCGTTGATTTGCTTGTCAGGTTTTGGATTCCTGATTAATGTTATTAATAAGGATATTTTAAGACATTGGAGATGTTGGTTTTGCTGTATTGAGGATTTGGGGCCTTAAGCATAGCAGTACCAATAGCATTGTTGTCAAAGTTTTGGGATTGGCCAGGATAGTCCAGCCGGACATCTTTGGACCATACTAGTGCCTTATATTGTCATGCTATCGTACAAGTTGCGTGCTGTGAGCGAGTACTAGTTGTCGTCGATGCTACCTTACTGATGAGTAAGTGTGGGCGGGCATTAGATACTGTCATTGCTACCATACATTTGAGTACGTCGTGGGCAGGTTTTGGTCACTATTCGTACTGCCACGTTGTGTTTGTTCTGTACCCTGATTTGATATGTGGTTATCTTGGAGTTCTTTTGGTGGTTGTTTTTGGTTCCTTATGATGGTTTGTCAGGATGGATGCTTACGGTTGTTGTTTTTCGTTCTTTTGTCTGACCTTGGGTTCTCTGTGTGAGTTCAAACTTGTCGTGTGGCTATATGGTCATTTTTCCTTTGAGAGGTTGTCTTGTTGTGAGCACGTGAGTGCAAATGACATTGGTTTAGGGGTTTCCTTTCCGCTTTGAGGTCACTGGTGTGGCGTGTTGTGTGGGGTACTCGAAGATGTACTCCATAGTTATCCTAGTTTCGCCTTTTTGTTTTGTTTGGGCTGGATTTCGGGGCGAAATCCCTTTAAGGTGGGAAGGTTGTAATGACACGGATTTTTTCGGATAAATTTTTTTCCGTTGTCTTTTCCCTTCTGAGTTTGGTTTCTTGTCAATTAGTGTAGTCTCGAGTGATTTGGAGTGATTCCCGAGACTCTTTTCTGCGGATTGACAACTTCCTTTGAGGACCGAGTCAATTCCACATTTTTCGTTTTTTGACACTATTCACTTTTTGTCTTTTCCTTATTTTATCTTTTTCCCTATTTCGTCCATTCCTCGTTTGTCACTCTGTTTGCGTAACCACACTTCTACTATTCGGAGCTGGTTTTTGACTTCACGTATCTTCATTCTCAGTGATTTCTATGAGATACGTATCTTTACTTTCGTGAGAAAGTACTTTAGTTGCTCCCAGTGTCCATAGGGGCATGGATGCAAAGTTCTTTGGAGACTTTTTCTTTTCTTGGGGTGTTTTTCATAAATATATTTTGAAGATATTTTATTTCAGGGGCATCTAAGAAAATATCTTTTGGAAGATATTTTCATTCTGGGGCAGTTTTGCAGTTTTCACTTTTTGGAGGGGCCATTGTGCAATTAATGAAAGTTATTACTCAGTACCTTGTTTTGAGCCTGGATCCTCGTATAGGATTCATTTTCACATTTCGTTGAGTCGTGGACTCTTAGAATTTCCTCCTGGACGATGTTTTCCAGTTTCAAGGTTTTTGGCCCCGGTTTGTGCCAAACTTGTTTTGGGCATAACTCTCTGCTCGGGACTCAGTTTTCTACGCCGTTTCTTCTGTTGTTCATATTTTGTCATTTGAATCATTTTCATTCATGGAGTTTTTCCGTTTGAGCGCGTCTGCTCGAATTTCACTTTTCCGGACCCGGCGGGGCCCATTCGGGGCACTTTTTGAGTTTTTCTATAAATAGGGGGTCTTTAGTGAAAAAAATCATATTTCACTCTCTCTCTCCCCTCTCTTGGCCGGATCTCATGGCAGCCATGGCTGCCATCTTCTCTCTCTTCTTTTGAGCTTCCTCCCCTCACTAAAAAGTGATGATGCCTTTATGTTTATTGTTCCCCTTGGCGAGACCTTTGATTCCAACCGATTGGAATCTCGTTTTGGCCATTTCTTGAGTTCGAGTTTGAAGTCAAGTTGTGTTTTTGATGGGGCTTCCTTGGGATTCATGTTTGTGGTGTTGTCCCCGACAAAACCTAGGAGTTTCGTCGGATTTGGAGCCAATTTATTTTTGTGGGGATTTGAGATTTCATCTCAAATGAAGGTAGGGAATGTTTTAGGCTTTTGTGTGTGTTGTATTGAGTATTTAGCATGATTACACAACTTATATATGTGCCTTGTATCAAATCTAGAAAGTTAGTAATTTTTAATTCATTGTATAAGATTTAAAATTCATGATGATATATAACTTTGATTAGAATTGTGGCATGGTAGAAAATTTTTTTTTAGTATGTTGGTTAACATATATTAAATTTGGATTAATTAAATAAGAATTGATCTTTTTAATTTATATTTATCTTTTGTGAAAGATTAAAGTTCATGGCCGTACCTTACATGAAATTGAATTGTATTATGCTTCTAAATTAAGTTTTGGCATGTTTATTAACATACTTTAATTTGAGAGGATTTGGTTGAGTTTGAAAATCTAGAGACTTTAATTAAGAGAATTAATTGAAATCAATTTTGTGGTTTCATGGGCCTAATTAAGCTTTTGTGTGAATATATGTAATGACCATGATATCTCTTTTATCATATATTAAATTGAGGCCATTTGGAAATGATTTAAAATCTAAAGAGTTTAATTATTTTGATGTAATTAAATTCTATCTTGTTTATCCATGGATCTAATTATGTTTTAGAAGTTGTTTCTATTTTAAGAGCATGGATTTTGACTTGTGATATATTCACTTGATTGTGTTGTATGCATTGAAGAGTATTGTTGTTTAATTTATATTCATGAGAGTATGTTTCTAATATGAATATATTGTTGGCTTGAGATTTCATAGCATTATGGATATGAAATGCTTATTATGCACTATTGGGAGTTAAATTGCTAACTTGTTACTATGTAGTAGTAATATGTATAAGTTGTGAACTTATTTGGCTTATTTTGGAATCTTGGGACATTGTTGAGTTGAGATGGCTAGGGTTTGGCTCTAGTAAGGGGACGTGAGTCCTCTAAGTCATTGAGATAGTGCGCACTTAGGGTGGTCTTCCCTGCGGGTTAGTGCCTGGAATAACCATTGAGGTCTCGGCAGAATTCCGAGAGTGATGTCCAAGTCTTCAACTATTTGTATTCGCATTCAATCCCAAGTTGACAATCATGTTTACCTTGTTGAATTGTTATTTTGGCTATTGGCAATTTTGATGTTGTTAAGTACATCCATACTAAATTGACATATTTAGTTGATTTCACACTTTTAGATTTCTAGTTGATAACCTAGAGAATCTATGTCTTGATGTGTGGTATTAGATATTCTAATTATGCTAAATTGTTATATGTTGCTAAAATTGCATGAATGAGGTAATTGATGTTAGAAATGATCTTAGGTAGCTAGGATGCTCCTTGAGTCTCACCTTTGACATAGACGTTAGATGGAATGAACTACGATAATTAAATCATGCAAACTTGTAAAACGTAGGTCGATGCATGCTCATTTCCTACGAGTAGCTTTATATTACTCACCCCTACGATATTGGGGCATATTTTAGGTACAAGAATTAAAGTTGAGACTTCCATTATGCTTGGATGACTTGTGGACTTGAAGACTTCCATTTTTGTGAAGGTTGGCTCGGAATGCCAATTGTAGTCTTAATTGTCAAATATGTATATTTGATTCTAAACTTGTAATGTTTGCCTAAGCATGCTTTTGATTCTCACTTTATGTATATGACATGAGGCCAAGGGCCAAACTTCTTTTAGAATTACATTTATGTCATGGATGTTGATTTTTGCCTTTAATGAGATTATATGAAAATTTATGCGTTTTAGTATGCTATTTTGCACCGGAGCGCGTGTTGTGTATGAAATTCTATATTTAGAATTCATTTAGCATGTATGAGGTGTGGCCAAAGGCCAAACGGTATTTTGAAGTCATTTCAAAATTTTGAATTCTAAGTTTTCGTTCCAAACTTTGTTTTTGGCATTTTGGCCGTTGGGGGGTCATATTTTGTATCGGCCATATTTTTGAGCCATGGACCATTGTAGCATATCTTGTTAGGTAAGTTACATTTGCATGTATGGTCACTTCCTGGCAAAGATTCTTCTTTGGTAAAATGAGCCTCCTATGGACTCATTTCACACCTTTGTTGCATAATCTTACCTAAGGGTATTTTGGGAATTTTCTTTGGGAAATAAATTCCTTTCTTCACATGGTTGAATAGAAAATGTGATTAGGGGGGTTTTTTTTTCATGTTTTTTCGGGAAATGTCGTCTTGGTACCGGAAATCTTTCTCAAAAATTCAGCTTTCTGTTTTCCCATTTAGCAGCTTTTTAGACCCTCTGGACCAGTTTTCGTGGAGGGGCATTTTGGGCATTTTAAATTGTGTATTTTTCAATTTTTCTCATTAATCACGTAGAAAACTCATTTTTGAGGGGGGTTTATTCTTTGTGTTTTTCCAGAAAATGTCATCTAGGGCCTCAAAATCCCATTTTTTTGGGGAAAAACCCTGTTGCCAGGTTTTTGGGTTGCACCTTACTGCCCTCTTCACATGTAAATGGTTACGAGGAGTTTGGTAACCGGTTACACGTGCATGGGCAGTATTTTTGTCGTGAATTTTTGGCCTCCTAACCAGTTAGGAAGGTCTCCTAACCGGTTAGATGTTCTTGGTTGTCACCTTTTTGACCGTTTTGCCCCTTCTTCTTCCGTTAGCCATATCTTCTTCATCCGGATTCCGAATCAAGTAATCCTTGAGTCTAAATTCATTAATTTTTTGTTTTCTTTCCAATGGTGTGCTTAGTGGCATCCACTTTTAAGGTGGAAATGACGTTTTTGCCCTTAGGTTCATTCTTGTTCGTTTTTGAAACGTTGCTTCCGCATTTGATTCCTTTGGGTTCTGTGACCTCATTGAGGGTCGCATTGTCGTCTTAGAGTCATGTTATATCTCTAGAGACCGTTGTTTGTCTTTTGCTTCCGCATTTCAGATCCGTTATCAGGTTATCTTTCGCTTCATCACTGACACACCATGTTAAAAAACTTGGGCCGTCACAATTACTAAGGTTGTATATAATTCTTATTGACTTAAATTACTATATTTATTGTTGTGATAATTCTATATTCTTGTTGATGACTATTGGAAATTATTTTAGAAGCCTATTACTACAATGTTATATTCTAGTATATAAAGCTTATTATTGAGGCATAACTTAAATTGATAAGTTGATGGTATTATATTGTGCATTATATCATGATAAAGACTTGTCATTTGGCATGCCATTTTAGACTTGGAACCCTAAGGCATGGTTTGTGTGATTTCAAATTACTTGTGCATTGTAATGACCCGATCATTTCCTTCCTTTCCCTTTTCCTCAGAATTTTACGGATGAATTTTTTTCGTTGAAATTTCTTTTCTGAGTTCGGTTTCTTCTCACTTAGTGTCATATTGAGTGCTTGAAAATGGTTTTTGAGACTCTTTCCTTTAGATTGACAACTTCCTTTAAGGACTGAGTCATTTCCACATTTTTCGTTTTTCGACACTATTCACTTTTCGTCCTTTTCCCTATTTTGTCTCTTCCCCGTTTGTCACTTTGTTGGCATAACCTCACTTTTTGTGTTTGAAGTTGGTTTTTGACTTCACGTATCTTCATTCTAAGTGGTTTCCACGAAATACGTATCTTTACTTTTGTCGAAAAGCTCTCTGGTTGATCCCGGTGTCCATAGGGGTATGGATGCATAGTTCTTCAGAAATATTTTTGTTTCTTGGGTTGTTTTTCATAAATTTCTTTTGAAGATATTTTATTTCAGAGGTTTTTAAGAAAATATTTTTGGAAGATATTTTCATTTTGCGTCATTAGTGCAGTTTTTACTTTTTGGAGGGGCCATTGTGTAATTAATGAAAGTTATAACAAAAATGCCTCTTTTTGAGCCTAGATCCTCGTACGTGATTCATTTTCACTTTTCGTTGAGTCTCGTACTTTTAGAATTTCCTTCTGGTTGTTTTTCTCCAGTTTTAGAGTTTCTGGCCCTAGTTGTCACCGAACTTGTTCGGGACATGTCTTCCTGTACGGGACTCAGTTTTTGACGCCGTTTCTTCCATTGTTTATAGTTTCTCATCTTGGTTCTTTTTCATTCACAAAGTTTTTCCATTTGAGCTCGTTTGCTCAAATTCCACTTTTCCGGACCCTACTAGGCCCTTTTGGGGCACTTTTAGGGTTTTCCTATAAATAGAATATCTTAAAGTGAAAAGTCACTTTTTCCATCATCTTCCTCCCTCTTTGGCCAGCAGCCATGGGCTCTCCTTAGGCTGCCACATTTTCCTCTTCTCCTCCACTTGATTTCCTTGGTAGAAAGTCTTCGGCCTTAACATTTATCGTAGGCCTCGTCGTGCTCTACCTTTCCCCCTTATTAGAACCCATTTTTGGCCAAATTTTGAGTTTGGGTTTGAAGTCAAGTTGTGATTTTCATGGGGCTTCCTCGGGATTCTTGTTCATCGTGTTGTCCCCAACAAAACCCCGAAGTATTGTCAAATTCGGAGCACTTTTCTTTCGTTGGGGATTTGAGATTTTCATCTCAAATTGAGGTAGGGGATGTCTTAGGTTTATATTATGTTGTATTGATTGTTATAAGCATATACAACTTGGAAGCATGCCTTTGTTCAAGTTTTAGAATTTAATTTAATTAATTTATATATTTAAGATTTAATTCATATGGTTGTGTATAACTTGGAATTAAATTATGGCATGTTAGTAAATTAGGCCTTGGTATGTTTATCAACATATATTAAATTGGGAGCATTTGAATAAGAATTGCAAATTTTATTTAATATTTATCTTTTGTGAAAGATTAATTCACATAGTTGAAACAAGCATGAAATCAACTTGTAATGTGATATTAAAGTACGCCTTGGTGAGTTCTTTAACATATGTTAAATTAAGGATATTTGGAGTTGTTTAAAAATCTAAAGAAAATTAATTAATTTTATTTTAAGTGTTGTAGTCACTTAAATTGATTTTGGGTATAATATATGTGAAGACCGTGCTATATCCTTTAACATATATTAATTTAGTTTATTTGGAATTGACTTGAAATCTAGAGACTTTTCATGTTAAGGTGATAATCTCATGAAATGTAGTGCAATAAATTACCTTGTGAGCATATTACTAATTAGATGTAGAATTAGTACTTGGGGTATCTTAAAATGGTAATTGGACTTAGCATAATATGTGATATCATTGTCTTGAATAGCTTGTTTAAATATATCTTGTGTAAGTACATAGCTTGTTAGAATATTTCAATTGTTTACCTTGAAAGCTTATTGCTAAATTGAAGCTTATTTAATACTTGTGGCTTAGGATGGTAATGTGGCTCAATTGCTATAAAATATTCTTGCTTTGTATATAAATTGCATATTGAAGACATGACATATCATATGCTATTTAGACTTGAATTCTAGGACATGGTTTGTGTGGATGCAACCTTATTTGTGCATGGAATGTGGTAACTTGTATTTGATTTTGTATAGGTTTTGAACTTATTGATTTTGGAAAGCTTGTGAGGACATAATTTATGTGATGGCTAGGGTTTGGCTTTAGTACGTAGACAAGTGTCCTCTAAGTCATAAGTGCGCACTAGGTGGTACCGTGTGGGTCATAATTACCCAAGAATACTTGCTTGGTTTATTGACCGCATGTCCTAGTCTTTCCACTATTTGATTTCACATTTAATTTCAAGTTGTTAATCATAGATTACTTGTAGCTTAAGAATTAATGCTTACATCAGGTATTTGAATCCTATCTAGCATACTTGAACTCGTATACTTGCTCCATGAGTTTAAATTTCATTTAGTATACTTGTACTGTGTATACTTGATCTATGAGTACTCTACCTATATCGAACACATGTTAGATATTGCTTATCTTATTTAACATGATTTAATGTACTTGAACATGTATGCTTGTGTGTCGTATATCATGTTTTAATACGATTTAGTGTACTTGAGCATGTATACTTGTATGCCGTAATTCATTTCAATTGCATGAGTAACTTAGGATGATCCCTGAGTCTCATTTTGACATAGACGTTAGGTGGCATAAGCCCTCTTAACATGTTTCACCATAAGGTGATCTTATTGTAAAATGCTAGGTTTATGCATGCTCATTCTTTACAAGTAAACTTGTTTACTCACCCCGAAGTTATCGGGTTAATTTTAGGTACGAATACCTTGGTTTGAGGTGCACATCATTCCTTGCATGACTTGTTGCTTTTAAGTTTACATTTCATGCAAATGTTAGCATGAAATGTCATTTTGTAGCTTTACATATCAAAACTTGTATCCTTGATTCCAAATATGTAATGTGTGCCTAAGTACACTTTTTGGATGCTTATTTTGTATGTATGACATGAGGCCAAGGGCTATTAATTCTAAAGTTTACAAATGTGTTTTTAAAACTTGAGATTTTAGTACTTGGTACTATTCATCGACTTTTTTTTGAAAAATGTGTCGACCGATCTGAAACTTCCAGGGGTCTTGTGGGTGTATTTTAAGATTACATTTTCAATTTATACAATTTAAAAACCTCCCGAAGCCCCATTTCCTTTCCTTTAGCAGCAGCTCCGAAAGATCTTAAACTTCTTGACCTGATTTTCTTTGGGGTATTCTGGGCATTTTATAGTGTATTTTCTTTATTTCCGTCTGCGCTATTGGGTAGAAAACTTGATTTTTGGGGGGGGGGGGGGGGGGGGGGGGGGTTTCTTCTTCATGTTTTTCTAGAAAAATTCGTTTGCTTGCTCATTTTTGCTCTCAGTTGCTGATAGATCCGGTAACATCTTTTTGACCCTCTTGACCTCTTCTGATCTAGGGGCATTTTTGGGTATTTCACAGTGAGTTTTTTTCGTTTTCTTCCGCGCAGTCGGTTAGAAAACTTGATTTTAGGGGGGGTCCTTCTTCGTGTTTTTCCAAAAAAAGTCGTTACAGACCTTGTTTCGGCTCTCAGTTCTAGCTGGAACTTTTCTTCCCCTAGCATGTCATGGTGCTTGTTGGGGTGCTCGTGGGTGCTTATGAGGTGCTCGTCTTGACGTCGTGATGTCGACTTTTGTTTTCGCTCGTTCTCCTTCGTCTAAACTCCAAATCGAGTGAATTTTTTTTTGAACTTGACTAATTTTTCACTGTCTTTGCAACGGAGTACTTAATTGCTCCCGCATCTTCCTAGATAATTACCAATTTACCCTTTTAGCCTTAAGTACTTGTTTTTCTTCGTCATTCTATTTCTCCTTCGTCCGGACTCCAAATCATGCAATTCTTGAGTCTATCTTGATCAGTTTTTTGTTGCCTTTCTAGTGGTATGATTAGTGGTACCTGAATCCATAGTTTTAAAAATGACTATATTGCCCTTGGGGTTATTTTTGTCCAGTTTTTCATATTTTCCGCTTTCGTTACTTTCCTTTGAGTGCCGTGACTTAATGGGAAGTCATGGATGTGTTTTGGGAATGATATACATTTTAGGGACGTCATTTACATATGAAATGGCTATTTTGCCCTTGGGGCTTATTTGTCATATTTTTAATCTTTTGCTTCCGCGTCACTTCTCAATGAGTTCCACGACCTCATGGAAGGTCACATTGACTTCTTAGAGTCTTGTTTTTAGTTTTGGCTTCCACATTCGGATCCGTTATCAGGTCAACCTTCGGTTCATCACAGGATACACTGACTTGAAAAACCAGGGTCGTTACATGCATTAAAGGTGGTTTATATACCTTAATTCTCGTATACAAGTTTTGAACTTAATTATGATTTTGGATTCTCTTGGGACATTGTTATAAATGATATGGCTAGAGTTTGGCTCTAGTATGGGAGGTACTAGTTCTCCCTATTTTATAGTGCGTACTAGGGTGGTATTCCTAGTGGGTTAGTGCCTGGAATAACCGTTTAGGTCTTGGTTTACTCCGGGATTTGATGTCCAAGTTTTCCACTAATTGATTTCACATTCAATTCCAAGTTGACAACCAATGCTTAATTGTGACTTGTAATTTTAGTTATTGGTGAATTGATGTTGCTAAATACATTAATATAGATATTATGTTGTGATAAAATCATTTAAGTTAGATTAAGATGATCCTTTAGAACACCTTGAACATAGACGTTAAGTGGAATAATCCCTTGCATTCGTCTATATTAATCTTGCAATGATATTGAAACTTTAGGGTATACGCATATACTTCTTCCTACGA
Source organism: Cornus florida (assembly GCF_030987335.1). Lineage (NCBI taxonomy): Eukaryota > Viridiplantae > Streptophyta > Magnoliopsida > Cornales > Cornaceae > Cornus > Cornus florida. The sequence continues at coordinate 74,947,820 of NW_026775577.1, forward strand.
GTAACTTAATTACTCACCTTAGTTGTTTGGGTTATTTTACAGGTAAGGAGACTATGTTCTCAAATGCTCATCATCCTTAGGGGCTTATGAGCAATTTGAAATATTTTTGTATATTGACATGCAAATGTTTAACATGCTTTACTTTTGATGATATATTTTGTATACCATGGGTGTATGGTATTTTAGAAGCTAATGTGGCTTCCTTGATGTGTAATGTGTATCTAAGTACACTTTTTGATGCTTATTTTGTATGTATGACATGAGGCCAAGGGCCATAAATTTTCAAGTTCACAAGTATGTTTTAAAACTCAAGTATTGCCATAATAGCCTATTTTGTGAAAATTGGAGGTTTGGTATGTCAAAATTTGTAAATGGATCGTAATGAGGCCGTAGGCCATTGTATCACGTCTACTATATCATTTTATGTTTGCGTGTATGTTTATATCTCATAAAACTCTTAAGTTTTGACTTTGAAACTATTTTTGGATGATTTATGAACTTTTTTGAAAAATTCATGCATTGGAGTTTGATTTGAAGTTCCCTTTTGATTCAGCATGTTATGTATACGTGTATGAGGCTAGGAAATGTTTTTAAACTTGTTTCAGGTCATATGGGATGCATGTATAGCTTTAGAATTGGATCGATCACCTTCCACACACTTGACAGTAGCAAATTTTACTGATATCAGGTGTATCGGTAGGCTGACAACTGATGTCAGTCGGCTGATAGCCTCTCAAGACCAATTCCAATGAGTTTGCTTGTGAAAAAGGTCATTTCGGCCAAGCCAACTGATGATTGAGTTTCGGCCGGCTAATCCTTGCCGTCGGTCAGATGATCCTCCCTGAAGCCTTTCCTTTTCAATTTTTCTTGGATAGCTTTCTTGCACCAACTTTAGAGGGTCATATCTCACTCGTTTTTAATCCAAATTAGATCATTCTTAAGCCTAACATCAAGATCATAAAGCTAGCTTTCCAATGGTACTAACCAGAGATCAAAACTCCAACCATAGTGAGAGTTATTATAGTTTTAGTGGGATAGGGTCTTGTTATCTTTTAAACGGAGGATGCCATTTTATTAAATTTTCATATCTTTTTCGTCCAGACTCTGAATCAGGCAATTCTTGAGTCTCACTTCATTCATTTTTTGTTATCTTTCCAATGGTGTGCACGGTGGTACCCATTTTAGTTTGAAATGACCAGTTTACCGTTGGTTCATTTCATATTGGGTTTGAAATCCTTACTTCAGTACTTGACTCATTTGAGTTCCGTGGCTTCATGGGGAGTCATTTTGGTGCCTTAGGGATGATGTACATCTCTAAAGGCTATTTTAATTTTTTTGCTTCCCCATTTTGGATCCGTTATCGGGTCATTTTTTTTTTCATCACTAACGCACCAGGTTTATAAAACTTGGGCCGTCACATGATCTAGCCTAGCCCTTTGAGAATTTTATAGTGCTACTTAAGGCAAAGTGAGAGAGCTTGTGGAGCACTTTGTTTTGATCGGAGCAAATTGCCATTTGGCCCACCTTGGAATTTCAAAAATTAGGGCTTGAATTGGCGTTGTTGCTTCAAAACAAGGTAGAATGGTCTAACTTGCATAGTCCTTAAATTTTGTAGTTGAATCCATGTTTTTCCCCAATTTTTAAAAGCCAATTTGTTGTCAATTTGGTAGTAGCATGCTAGGGTTTTATTAATTGATGATATATGCCAACTTGTTTGTTGTTATGTGTTAAATGATGATTAAGTGATGAGAAATTTCAATTGTTGAATGGATTATGTGGCTAATTGTGAGCAAGCATGCTACTTGATATGAAATTGACATTTTTAGTGTTCTTGAAATGCCAAGTATGCTATGTGTTTGTAAAATTGCCAATGTGAATGTTTAATTGTAAAATTCATACTATTGTGGTTTTAGTGATCATATGTTGACTTGTAGAATAATTGTATCATTGTCAATACCATGTATATTCCTAATTTGATGATTGTGTAACAATTCAAGTGGAGGTAAAATTACGGCTAAAAGTAGGCAATAATGACTATTGAAGTTGTGGATAATTGTGAGCATATAATTCGCATTGTTGCATTGGATTTGAGCATTGGGTGTGTTGTGAAGGAGATTTTGGTGAAGTGAATTGGAAAATTTTGAAAAAAGTTTTTGAAGAAAAGTTTTTTAAAACCCAGTTTTGGGGAGGTACCCCCCTACCGGTGGTGCTAGCTAGCTAATAGGGATACGGGGGGTACCTGTGAGTAATTTAGCTACCTCAGGCCCTAAATGGAAGTTGGGAGCTACCCTTTACCAGGGCCGACTAGCAAATTCTCCCTAGGAACGGCGAGGGTACCAACGTGCAGCTAGTTAGTACGTTTTTGGTGTGTGAGTTAGGTGTGTGAGAGTGTGTGGGTGGAATGCATTACATAAGCCATTTCATGCATTGCATTATTTCAAGTGGTTAATAGTGGATTATTTGTTAATTATTGATGATGTGTGATCCCGACATGATCCCTATTCTCATACTCTATTCATTGTTGTGTCTAAGCATGTGTTTGGTCTACTTAATTTTAGGAGATGCCCTTCAGGTAATCTCTACTGGGCCTTGTGCTCATTCCTCTACATTTTTCAGGACATAGAAAGGAAGTGGCGGATGACAATCCACCAAAAGCTTAGTCGGGGTAAAATGGACATGGACTTCTTTTTTGCTTGATGTGTGTGTGTGTGTATATATATATATATATATATATTACCCCCTTTTGTTGTAAATTGTATTAAGTGGCATCGTGTATCGATTCAACGAGTAGAAATGGTTTTGAGACCTCAACACCATCTTTTGGAGTCTTATTAGGATTACTATCTTCTTTTGGGTCTATAGCTTTTCAATGATGTAATTTGAAGTCATTTTGTTTATAAACATTGCAATCTGGCATGTATGATGAATGTATGATGGAATCAAAGTTTTCTTGCATCGCCATGTTGTAAAATTCCTTGAATTAGCTAGCTAAATTATTTATTTTACCATTTATGTATGTTGGGGTTGAGAGGATCAAATGTACAGCTTAGAAATGCGTTTGCAGTAGCCAATTTTAGACCTTCCAAGTGGAGAGCCTGCTCTCCCCTTTTGGGAGTCGACTCTTTTTGGTCTAGTAGCCAAATTTCATCAAAAATATGGAGTGGACCATACTCCTTTGGGTTGGAGCCTTCTTCTTTTGAGTGGAGCCGGCTCCCTTGCTGCTTGTTTTTTTTATTTATTTAGACTTTGGATAGCTATAACTTTCTCATTTTAAATCCAAATGGGTTCATTCTTCAGTCAAATTTCGAGTATTTTCAGTCAGTTTTCCAATGAAATTAATTTCACTCAAAAATTCAAATCACAGAGAGAATTATGACCTTTTTAGTGTGGACTACTCTGGGATTCTTTGAAAAAAAAAAACAAAAAAAGACAATTATGTAAAATCTTCATTCTTATGTCCAGGTTTTTGTGTCATGAGTTCAAGTGATCCTTATGACTTATGTCGACCTATTTAGACTCATTTAGAATTATATAATTAATTTGCACACCCTAGTTGACCATTTTACCCTCGGGTGTTTTCGGGTTCGGGTAACGACCCGGTTAGCGATTCGGACCCACAGATTCGAGTCGTTACATCACTATTATACTGATTTTGAACCTGTTCGATTATTTTTAAACCAGTTCAAGATGGCCAGAATGTAAAATATTCCTTAAAAACTTCCAAACTCTTCCTAAGTGTTCTCATTACCTCACAAAACTTCCTAAAGCACAGTTATCATCATCTCGAAGTGTAGTTTACCATAAACACTTGAACTTATTCAAATCCAAATCCGATCTTCAACATTGAAATTGTGAACCAAAAATTTACATCTTGATCAGACTTGTTTTGACAACGAAATTAGCCAATATACAATATATTTATATTTTTCATAATCTCCCCAAAATATATATTTCACATGTCCGGTGTGCTACGACCTCTCACCACCCTCCTTTCTTTGACATTTAGCAATTGCGAAGAGCTTGATCTATCAGATGATGACAATTGCATGCAATATCTTAGGATCCTAGCGGATCTGTCTATCGAAATTATTCCAAAGTTGGTATCTCTTCCCGTGGGGCTTTAACTATTGGGATATGTGTGCCTTAGCATAGTAATTTCTTATTTGGATTGTAAAAGTCATGGTTCCTTATCTGAATATTTTTATTAAGGCATTATACAATTGGTGAATGGAATGTATTATTTTTTTCGATTCATTATGGAATTGATTGTGTCCACTTGATTATAAGATATATTTATATATGTATGTAATGGCAATTAAAACTAAGTTGTAAATTAGCAATCATAAATGGTTCAAAGTTGGTAATTATGGATGGACATTTAATTAATTAAGACTTGAACCGAGTCCACAATAGGTTGAGATATATTGCGAGAGCCATCATATGCAATTGCTCTCTATTACAGCCATGGCTTTTGACTCTCAAGCATGAGAGAAGTATAGGCTCTTTTATTAATTAATAATTACTTTGATTTGTTCGGTGGATACTTCAGGATCCTTAGATCGGCACTTTAGGTAGTTATGTAATTAATAGTTAGAGGGTTATATTCTCAATATATGCATCAGTGTTATTTGTATTTATTTTGTATTGATTATGATTGATAACAAATTAAATTCGAAGGCCTTCGTATATTTTAGACAAAATGTTTTCTATAGATATTTATTTAGTAAATTATTATTTTTGTCAAATAAATATTTTATTGTGATCAAGCCGGAAATAATTAAAGGTAACAAAATAATTATATTAATTATGTTGTCGGATTGATGGCTTTATTATCCGATAAATAATTATGCATAAAGGGGTCAAAGTGCAACATTGACTTAGAGGTTATTTACTATTTAATTGGAGTGCAATTAATTTCTTTTAGTGGAGTAGAAATTAATTTATGAATTAATTGAATTGGGTCCATGATTTAATGGACTAAACCAATTATTAATTTATAGTAGCTAAGAAAATAGTAAGCCCAAAAGATTCTCACCCATCGCCCAAGTTAATATTAGAGTCCTATTAGAATTGAGATATTTGAATTAGAGATTGAGAATGATTTATTATTTCCTTTTCTTATCTTTAGTTTGCCTATATATACATGGGTCCATGTATATTTACGGGGGACTTTTCGAGGAGGAAAAATAAATATATTTTCTCTCTCTAGTTTTTAGGGTTTGTTATCTCTTCTAAAGGAAGCAACCACAAGCCTTGACTCCAAGGTCATTCATTGAGGCATATTGGTGATTTCTAAAGGGAAGATTAGCATCAAGAAGAAGGAGAAATGAGCTTGCTAAGGAATCTACAATAAGTGAGAATATTCACTTTAGAGGAAAGATTTAAAGGTTTACTTAGACATTTGATGTAAGTATTCGATCTATTAATTGAATGATACACACATTTTATTTTTGCATAAAACTTGTCTCTATGTGATGAATCAAGATCTAAGTATGAAAATCCCTTAAAAATTTTGTAATTTTATCTTTGGATGAATGTAATTAAGGCTTTGATTTAGCCATTTAAAAATTCAATGATGTAATTTAATTATTTTCCATTGTATTTCAAATTATAAATATTTATTAAAGCCATGTAATCTTCATCAATGGGTACTATGAAGCTTCAAAAAGGTCCAAGAATATTAATAAGGTCCCTGGAATTTTTTGGAATTTTTTTGGATTTTTCTAGAATTTTTCAGAATTTTTATTAATTTTTTTGGATTTTTCAGCAAATTTTCGGCGGCCGGAGCATCGCCGGCAGTGAGATGCAGTGCCGGAGGAGGATGCAGTATCCAGTGTGATGCGGTACATAAGCGTACTGTGCAACCGGATCTTTAGCCACTGGATCAAAGGCTGCAATCCGGTGTAGCACACTTTTGATGCATCTGGCGCGTGAGGAGCACGCGCTAAGGTCAACTGGGGTCAACCAGCTTGCTGGCTTATGAGAAGCATGCGCTAGACCAAGCTTTAACCTTCCACGTGCGTGGCAGCATGTGAAGGCGTGTGTCACGCGCCTAATGTTATCCCGCGCGTGCCAGCATGTGGGGATGAGCTACAGCTTCCCCAAGCACGTGCCAGCCCATACGGGGTGCTCCGGACGTGTTCCAAGGACTGTTTTGCTTCTCCTATCACGTACTAGCTCCTTATAGGTGTTTACAAGCCATTGGTGGGCGCCCGAACAACAAGAATAGTATTTAAATGTTAAAAGCCAATTCCATTGGCCATTTTATTTGCTTTAGTCTGTTGTTTAATTATTTATGATGCATGGAATAATTAATTGCTGATTATGATTATTCATGCATTGGATCTATGATTTTTGTTATCTAAATGACTTGATTTATATTAATTAAATTATGAAAATTAATTCGATTTGATTGCTAATTAATTCGAAGGCATTTTTTTGGGAAACGAAATATTATTTTTTAAAATTATTTTAAAGTGTGCCTCAAATTAAATATTAGTGAATTATTTAAAAGTCCAGATATTTTCTAAATTTAATTGGATTAAAATCAAGGCATTTTGCATGCATTAAATCATTAATAGAAAACCCTAATTATAAATAACTAAAAATTGAGTGGGAGTGGGGATTTTTATTCATTATCCCATGGCCTTTGTTATTATAACCATTATGATTAGATCTTTAAAAATAAGGCCCTACGCATGATTTAAAAAGTCTAGATTACAAGAATGGTTGTCTCATGAAAATATATTTATTAAATGTTCATTATAGTTAGATCTTTAAAAATAAGGCTCCACGCATGATTTGAAGAGTCTAAGCTTATAATGGTAATATATTTAATATTTGATTTTTTTGTTGGAGCATTAATAGCGTTATACACTCAATATAAAATTAATAGTATTAGCTCCCTAACGGAGTGGTCTATACTAGGTGATTTTAGAAAGGCTAAACCAAATTGAGAATTATTTCATATATAGATAAGGCATTGTCTAAAGAGATATGGAAATAATGAGTTTTTCTCGTCAATAAGCAATAATGAGTTCCGCCAGCCGGATAAGTTATTGGCATATTGATTGTCCGATTTTTCATGCAATGTGGTTAAGGGACCCCCAATTAATTAATTATTTTATTTTGCATGATTGTTTATATTCACCTTATTTACTGTATGAACGTTTTTATTTTCAGATTTATCATGACTAGTCCATTCAATCCGCTTGCAAACATACTAAAAGAAAATTGATTAACTGGACCTAATTATATCGATTGAAAAAGGCAACTAGATATTGGACTCACATATGAGGGGTTCAATTATGTGCTCACTACTCTCTGACCTTCTCCACCTTTGCCTGAAGATCTTCCTGAGGAGCGTGAAGTTTTTAAGAAGTGGAATAAAGCAAATGAGATGACTAGGTGCTACATTCTTGCTTCACTCTCGAATGTGCTCCAAAGTCAACATCTTCATTATCTCACTTCTGCAGACATCATGCTTAACCTCAAGGAAATGTTTGGGCAAGTTGGTAAGAGTGCACGCCATACTGCTATGACAAACTTGATGACCACCAAGATGGTCCAAGGTACTCCAGTTCGAGATCATGCTTTAAAAATGATTGATTTTTGAAATGAGCTTGAGATCCTTGGATGCAACTTAGAAGGTGAACTTCAGGTTGACATGATTATCGCTTTATTACCAGACTCATTCAACTCTTTTAAGGTTAATTATTCTATGAATAAGCTTGAGTACTCACTCACTGAACTTCTAAATGAGTTGGTAACCTTTGAAGGGATAATCAAAAGTAAGGGTGCATCTATCAACTACACTCAGTCTGCTAGACCATCCACTTCTAGGCCCAAGAGGAGGGGCAAAAAAAAGAAGGAGGATGGTGCCCAAACTGTGCTTGTGCCAAACAAAGTGATCCAAAAGGATAAGGGAGAGAAGAAAGTGCGGGTTGAAGGCGAAGGAAACTGCTTCCATTACGGTCAACCGGGTCACTGGAAACCTAATTGCCCAACACTTTGCACACAAGGCAAATGAAAAGGTATATTCATTGTTAAGGCATGTAATGTGGTTGAATCTATAGATTCTTGGTGCATAGATTTTGGAGCCACTAATCATGTTTGCAATTTATTGCAGGGAATCTAATAGTTCAGAAGCCTCAATAAAGGAGAGATATACTTACATAAGGGATCTAATGCCAAGGTGGAAGCTAAAGCAATGGGAGTAGTTCATATAAAGTTTGATAGTGGGAGGAGTATTATTTTAGAAGATAGTCTTTATGCGCCAATGTTAGGCACAATTTAATTTCAGTTTCTTCGTTGATTTGCAAAAACTATATTTTTACTTTTGGAAAAACTATTTTAATTAAATTAAATGGTTGTGTTGTAACTTCTGGTGCATTGTGATGAGCACTGAAAAGTGCGTATTTAAACCCCTTAAGCTCGAGTATTCTAGAACCTTTATCTATCTTATATTTTCATTTTAGACTAATTTCATGTTATTGCCCTTTTCAGGCGTTTATTCCAAAAATAAGTCAATTCAGACAAATTAGAACATAAAAGAAGCTATCTCAAGCTGAATGGAAGAAAGAAGTAAAGTGGATTCAAAGTGGTGAAAATAGCAATCTTCGATCGATTTCACAGTGATCGATCCAGCCTTATCAAGATGGATCAAACACCATGTCCTTATCCTCAAGAATTTCCATCTTCGATCGATCTCACCATTCTTTCGGTTGATCGAACTTCCTTGATCTTATCCTCACCTACCACTTTTGCATTTTTCCCAAAATATCTCAAAGATTTGTCTTATACCAAAAAGGCGCTGCAAAGGATTGATCGATCTAGCCATACTTCGATAGATCTGGCCACAGTTCAATCGATCTCATCTGAATTCGATCGATTGAACCTCCTCAAGTCCGAAATAAAATAGAGTCCAACTCATTAAAAGATGGCTTGTGGTGCAATCATTGAAAGGGCCCTAGTGCACTAGTCTAGACCATTGGATGTGACACTTGAGTTACCTATATAAGGATTTTGAGCCATTTTACACATATATAATCATATAGAAGATAGACAACAATAGAATCTTAGAAAGGAGGCTAGAGATTAGAGAGCTATACACCATTTAGGAGTTTTTCCATTCATCTAGGGTTTCCATCAAGAAGTAGATCATTCTTGCCATGGAGATAGCCCTTGAGGGTTGGATGACTTCTTCAATGAGTGGCTAAACATCAACTTAGGGCTAGAGTTAGGCCCTAAGTTTGCTTCCTAGACCTAGTCTTTTGTATATTATTGGGGATTTAATTGTAACAAATGTTTTGATCTTGGATTTATATATATATCTTGTTGTTTCTACTTGATGTGTATGGGTTAATGCTTTCAATTGATTATCTATTTCTAATCATATGTCTATGTATGTTAGAATGGATGATTCATGTATTTTTCTCTAGATTTAATGGAATTCATGTATGTCTAAGTGTATTGATGAAGTTAATCTAGTGATGATCAAAACATAGCGCTTAATTGAACACTTTTGTAATTTATTTGATAGTTCACACTTGTTTCTTGATGGATTGTGCCACTCCTTTAGATTAATTGGTTTAATTTTCATGTCTTTAGTCTAGATGTAGTGTAGTTGCTTTAAATTCCTAGATAGGTGGACAATCTATTCTTGTTCCTTGGTGTTCCATACTTATGACTGCAAAGGGTGTATGTCTTTAGTTAATTGTGTGTGCATAAATTGTGGTTTCATTGAATGGATTTTGGTTTCATTTGATAGGTTGTGCTTTCCATTTAAATTGGCTAGACAATCTATACTTATTTGTTATCCATGCTTAGTTTCAATTAATGTCACACACATACACAAGTTGCAATTCAATTTCCCCATTGATGTACAATTATTACTGTCTAGTGAAGTCAAGCTCAGTGGTGAGCTTTAAAACCCCAAATCTTCTCCTCTATATATTTTCCCTACTTTCTAAATTATTTCTTTTTGCTTGCCTTAATTTTAATAGCATTGTAGTTTAATCAACCAAATAAACCATATTTTGATCACTCGACCTACTAATCCAACCTTGTTTCTATTTCAAATACGCAACCAATCCCTTGGGATGATCCCTACTCACCCTACCTATATTTAGTAGTTAGAGGTAGTAGTGGCACTTTATAAATTCAAACTTGGCCACTCTTTATATTGCAATTTGGGGTGTTATAATAGCATCACACCAAGTTTTGACGCTGTTCCCGGGGATTGATTTGGTAACGCTGTATTTTTGGAAACAACTAGGAATTAGTACTTTTTTATTGTATTTTTACTTTACTTTTAGTTAATTATTATGTTTGTTCTAGATTGGGTAGGTGAATTGATCAAAGGAAGTCAAGCAAGGGAGAATTGAAAAGCAAGGGGCTAAGCTAAGCATAAAAAGCGGGGAACGCCGTGTTATTTGTGAAGAAGAAGGATGGTTCGCTCCATCTGTGTATAGATTACAGGGAGTTGAACAAGGTTACGATTTATAACAAGTATCCTTTTCCCAGGATCGATAATCTATTTGATCAGTTGAAGGGAGCTACCTATTTCTCTAAGATTGATCTGCGGTCTGGGTGTCATCAATTTTGAGTTCGAGAGCAGGATGTTCCGAGGACAGCATTTCTCACTAGATATGGATCCTATGAGTTTTTGGTGATGCCGTTTGGGTTGGCTAATGCACCAGCAGTCTTCATGGATTTAATGAACAGAGTCTTCAGGGCTTACTTGGATCAATTTGTCATTGTCTTCATAGATGACATTTTGGTTTACTCGAGGTCAGAGGTGGTTTACTCGAAGTCAGAGGTCGATCATGCTAGACATCTACGGATTGTGTTGTAGACACTTCGTGAACACTAGTTGTACGCCAAGTTCGAGAAGTGTGAATTTTGGCAGCGGGAGGTGAAGTTTCTAGGTCACGTGGTGTCAGAAAAAGGAATAGCGGTGGATCCAGCCAAGGTTTCCGCAGTGGTTGAATGGGGACAGCCTACTTTACCTACCGAGATTCAGAGTTTCCTCGGTCTAGCAGGATATTACAAGAGGTTTATCCAAGGGTTCTCAAAGATAGCAGGACCACTCACTCATCTGACTAAGAAGGGTGTACAGTTCGTGTGGGATGAACATTGTCAGAAAGCTTTTGATGAGCTGAAGACTAAGTTGACTTCTGCACCAGTTTTGTTTACCCCACAGAGCGGGATAGAGTATCTGGTCTACACGGATGCTTCGTTGTAGGGTCTTGGATATGTTTTGATGTAGGAGGAGCGATCGATTTCGTATAGATCTTGGAAGCTTAAGCCTCATGAGCTTAATTATCCAACACATGATTTGGAGTTGGCAGCTGTGGTCTTTGCCTTATGCATTTGGAGGCATTATCTGTTGGGTGAGTTCTTCAGATTATTTAGCGACCATAAGAGTCTGCAATATTTGTTCACTTAGCAAGGGCTGAATATGAGACAGCGCAGGTGGTTGGAATTCGTGAAAGACTATAACTTCTCTATACAGTATCATCCAGGGAAAGCGAATGTGGGGGCAGATGCACTCAGTCGCCGACCTGTTGGTAGTCTTTCTGCTCTATTCGCTACTGAGTGGAATGCTTTGAGGACAGTGGATGAGTTATCGGATGCTTTCATGGCTTGTATGGTAGTTACACCTTCTATCATTCACAAGGTTTTGAAGGCACAACTCACGGATCAGCAATGTATTGACAAGGTTGCAGAGATAGCTTCCGGAGAGGTTCCATTCAACTATGTTGGGGCTGATGGGGGTTTAAGGTACAAAGGACGGTTGGTGGTACCTTCTGCTGATGATTTGAGGAAGGATGTGATGACTGAGACTTACCACTCTGAGTTTTCTGTTCATCCAGGAGGCGACAAGATGTATCAGGATATAAAGCGGCAGTTTTGGTGGGCAGGTATGAAGAGGGATATTGCTCTTTTTGTCTCATGATGTAGTACTTGTCAGATGGTCAAGATTGATTATTAGAGGCCACTAGGAGCTTTACAGCCACTACCGATACCAGAGTGGAAATGGGAGAGCATTTCTATGGATTTTATGGAAGGATTGCCAAATTCCTTCAAGGATCACAATTCCATTTGGGTTATCATGGACAGACTGACGAAATCAGCTCATTTCTTGCTTATTCGCACTGACTACACTTCAGAACAATTGGCACGATTTTACATTACTGAGATTGTGAAGTTATATAGCATTCCATTGTCTATTATATCAGATAGGGATTCGAGCTTTATGCCAGGATTTTGGAAGAGTTTTCAACAGGCCTTAGGTATAGAGTTGCACCTTAGTACTGCTTATCATCCTTAGACTGATGGAAAGACTGAGTGGGTGAATCAGATTATGAAGTATATGCTTCGGTCGTGTGTTCTTGATTTCAAAGGCCACTGGGTGGATTACTTACCGCTAGTGGAATTTGCTTATAACAATAGTTTTCAAAAGACTATTGGGATGGCACCATTTGAGGTGTTATACAGCTGACCATGTCGATCGCCTGTTTGTTGGATAGAGGTTGGAGAGAGTAGATTATTGGGTCCTGAGTTCATCAAGGATACTTCTGAGAAGATAGCTCTTATTTGGGATCGTATGCGCACTGCTCAGAGTAGGCAGAAAAGTTATGCTGATCGACTGTAATGACCCGGTCAGTATGATTTCTTTCCCTTTCTTCAAATTTTGCGAATAAATTTTTTTCATTATCTTTTCCTTTTCGGGTTCGATTTCCCCCCTCTTAGTGTCGTCTCGAGTGCTCAGAAATGGTTTCTGAGACTCTTTCTTTTGGATTGACAACTTCCTTTGAGGATTGAGTCATTTCCACATTTTTTTGTTTTTTGACACTATTCATTTTTTCATCTTTTCCTTATTTCGTCCGCTTCTCGTTTTTCACTTTTACTTGCATAACCTCATTTTTGTGCTCGAATTTGATTCCGGTTTTGCATACGTCCATGATATTTAAATTCCATGACATCTACATTTTTACTTTTGTAGCAATGCATATTAAATGCTTACTTTCTTTGTAAAAGCCATGAAAACAAGACTTTTTGTAATTATCCATAACTTGATGGATTTTTGGGTAGTTAAGTAAAGTAATTATTTTTCGTCTTAGGGACCATTTTGCTAATTAATTTGGAATATATTTTCAAAAAGGACCTTTTTGTAATTTCTGAAAAATGTGACAAGTGTCACTTCCTATGGTTCCACTTGTTGATTTTGTGGTGGAACCACTTAGAGACTTAATCTCATGACACATAGAGGGTGGAGATTCATCCACTTGTTAACCGAGGATTAGACCACTAGTTGGCTTAGATGGTTGACAAGTGTAGGCTTAGGATTAATTCTAGAAGGGAACCTTAGGATGATGACAAGTGTGGGGCTCACAATTAGTCTTGCATTTTGTGTGTGTGTTAACCATGGTGTAGTTTCACCCAGTGAGTGGAGGACCTCTAAATACTCCACTCACATTTCATCTTTTTCATTTTCACATTATCCTACACATAAGAGCCCTAAACTCCATTGAAGAAAGCTTAAAACCTTAAGCTTGGACTTTAAATTTTGAGGCCCTTCCACTCACCTTAGATCATTGACCATGGAATACTTTTTGTTCCTCTCCTCTTCTTCTACAAAACCCTTGTTTGGTTTTTCATTTTTAAGCTTGCTTCCCATAGATTGAAGAGGAACAATCCTCTTGTAAGGTAAGGGGTGTTATCATTTATCTTCCAAGTGATTTTATTTGTTCCTATAGTGATAGTTATATGCATGTCTTGTATTGAAATAAGAAATAAATGACTAATGCTAACTTATATGAAATTCACTTTAGACTTGATAAATAACATGACCATGGCTTGATTCATAACTTATATTAATTTGAGGTCATTTGGAGTTGTTTTAAAATCTAGAGGGATTAATGAATTAATTTCATTAATTTTTATTTATATGCTCCTACAACTTAAATCAAGTTTTGAAGTGATTTATATAATAACCATGACATGTACTACAACATATATTAAATTTGGGGCATTTGAATAAGAATTGCAAAATTTATTTAATATTTATTTTTTGTGAAAGTTTAATTTACATGGTGATAGCAAGCATGAAATCATGATATAATGTGACATTTGGATAGGCCTTGGCATGTTCTCTAACATAGATTAAATTGAGGGCATTTGGATTTGTTTAAAAATCTAGAGGAAATTAATTAATTAGCTTGATTAATTTTGTTTTAAGTGTTTTAATCACTTAAATTGTCATTTGATGTTATAAATGCGATGACCATGACATGTCCTTCAATATATATTAAATTGAGGTTATTTGGGATTAACTTGGAATTTAGAGAATTTAATTATTTATATTTAATTAAATTCTACTTTATTACTCTATGGATTTAATTGCATTTTGGAAGTTGTTTTTATATTTAAATCATGGATTTGGATTTGGATTTGGTGTATGTTCACTTAATTACTTTTGAGCATTGGATAACATAGTTGTTACTTCTATATTCATGAGAATATGTTTTTCCTTATTGAATATATTGTTGCTATATGTAAGGAATTGCACACTTTGTATTTGACATCTTTCATGTCATAGTAGTTGTAGACTTTGAGCATGTATTGTATAAGTTTCCAAAATTGGATTGTGCTTGGAAATAGTTGATATCTTGTATATACATGTTGATATATATACGTTGTTGCATAATTTGTTGATTTTGGAAACTTGGGGATGTCGTTGTTTGGCTACGGCTAGGACTTGGTTCTAGTACAGAGGATTGTCGCTCTATATAGTCTTGTGCGTATATAGGGAGGTTACCCATGGGCTAGTAACCCTAAAGTAACCACACTGTCGGTTTGATCCAGCGTGACGTCCAAGTATCCACTTTGGTTGATTTCGCATTTAAATTCCAAGTTGTTAGCTTTGTGAAATTACATCTCATTGTGTTATGTTGAAAGTTCTATTATCACTTGATAGCATGAATTGAATGGTATTGGATTGTAACTTGGTACAAAGATAAACACATGCATTCCCTACGAGTAAACTTGTTTACTCAACCCTAAGTTAATGGGTGTTTTGCAAGTAAAGAAGCCTTAATGTGGGATGCACAGTATTCTTAGACTTACTAGAGTTCTTGAAGTATTTTTGATGACATAGAATGTGCATATGTTAGCATATCTTATCCAACTTTTGCTTACTTTGATAAAACTTGTACTTATTATGTAAGTTATGTAATGTGCACTTAAGTACACCTTTTGACACTCTTAGAATGTTGTGTTAATGAGGCCAAGGGCCAAAGACACTTATGTGAAATGTATGCTAACTTTGAACTTCATTGTTGCCTATAGAAGATATGTGGATTAATGCATTGAAGGGTTCTATTTTTGTATATGACATGCCATGAGGCCATAGGCCATTGCAACACATCTATTTTATCACATTACATATGCTTGCATGCTCACTTTGGCAAACAACACCATCCTTGATGAAACAAAGACTCTAAGTAGCATTTTTAGAGAGTTTTACCCTATTCTATTCCAAGGGCATTTCGGGTATTTTCAAATGCATTTTTTTTTATTTTTCCAAATGAGTCACGTAGAAACTCAATTTTGAGGGGGGTTTCTTTTTCATGCTTTTCCAAAAAATGCCATCTTGGCCCTCAAAAATCTATTTTTTTTCGAAAAATCATTGCTGCTAGGTTTTTGCCGACCTTAGTGCAAATGTACTTGGTACTATTCATCGACTTTTTTTTCAAAAGTGTGACAACCGATCCAAAACTTCCAGAGGTCTTGTGGGTGTATTTTAAGATTGAATTTTCAATTTAGGCAATTTATAAACCTTCCAAAGCCCCATTTCCTTTCTTTGGGCAGTAGCTTGAAACAAATTTCAACTTCTAAACCTGATTTTCTTGAGGGTATTTTGGGTATTTTACAATGCATTTTTTTGGTTTCCGTCCGTGTGTCGGGTAGAAAACTTGATTTTAGGGGGGCTTTCTTCTTTGAGTTTTTCCAAAAAAGTCCATTTAGATACCCGTTTTTACTCTCAGTTGCAGCAGTGGTGGGTTGACGGCATTGTAGCTGTCACGAACTTCGTCGCGCCACTACGACGTCGATTTTGTTTTTGACCTTTCTCCCTCATCCGGACTCCAAATCAAGTGAATTTTTTTTTAAAATTGATTAATTTTTCATTGTCTACCCAACAGTGTGCTCAGTTACAATTGAATATTTCTGGATAATTACCAGTTTACCCTTTAGCTTTGTTGTTCGTTTTTCTTTGTTTTGTCGTTTCTCCTTCGTTCGGACTCTGAATCATGCGATTCTTGAGTCCATCTCGATTAGTTTTTCATTGTCTTCCTAGTGGTGTATTCGATAGCACTTGAATCTTTTTTTTTTACACAATGACCACTTTGCCCCTAGGTTCATTTTTGTCCGTTTTTGAAACGACACTTCCGTATTTGTTTTCCTTTAGGTTCTGTGACCTCATTGAGGGTCACATTGGTATCTTAGAGACGCATTGTATCTCTAGAGACCATTGTTTCACCTTTCGCTTCCACATTTCGGATCCGTTATCGGATCATCTTCTGGTCATCATTGATGCACCGCGTTTACAAAACTTGGGCCGTCACAAGGGGTATCAGAGCTCCTAGGTTTGAGTACCTTAGACAATGGGTTTTAGGTGCATATCATGCTTGTGTTGCCTTGCTCTATTTTTTTATATGCTTTATGATAACATGTTTTGGTTTGATAACATGTTTATGTGCCTAGGTGGTATATGTAGTATATCGTTTGGTTAAACCATGATTTTATTCTAGTATAAGAAGCATGACATATGATGTATGCTAGGTTAGATTTGTATATGCATATTGTTTTGCGTATTTGATAGGACTTGGGATTAGTCACGGATGTATGACTCGAGCTTAGGTTGTTTGGTGAGTTTGCACTTAGTACAATGTTTGGTGTGCTTTGGTTTTGTTTAGGCACTCTTCTTAGATGTTGTTAGCAATTGCCAGTTTGGTTTCATGGTAGTTTAGGTCGTTGTTGACCTAGCGTTGGCTTTGGATAGGTGGATGGTCACCTTTTGTTTAGGCTCTTGTGGGGTAAGCCATTAGGCGTAGCCGTAGTGCTGGATTTGTTGGTTTTGGGCCATGATGAAGTTGTGGACCTCTTAGGATCCTTGATTATTTAGGAAGATTCCTCTAAGATTACAATTTTCGTGGGCGAGTACATTTGTGGGCGGGTGCATGGCACTGTCATGCTACCGTACTAGCTAGCTACGTGTGCAGTTCGGATGGGATCAGCGTTGGTTTTTGTTCTGATAGACGTAAACCTTTTGGTCAGTGTTTGATGGTTGTTTTAGGGATGATTCTTGAGATTGATTTGGTTGTTGATGGTATGGCTATAGTTGCCATTTACTTTGAGTTCTCTTTGCATGATGACGCTTTTGTGGTCGTGTCGATTGATCAATGTTTTGGGTTAGTGAGAGCATTACATTGTTAGTGTCACTCATAGTGTCACCTTTAGATTTAGAAATGGATTGTTAGAGTCTTACCATTGTGGTGAGGGATCACATTTGTTTGGATACAGGTTGTTGTCATATTGGTTTTTGGAGTCAGATTATAGCTAAGACTTGTTTTCCTTTTACCTAGACACTCTAGGACACGATGTCCGTAGGGTTCATTGTTGCATCACCTTATCTTCTACAGTTTCGTTTACTACCATGTTAGTAGTATGATTTATGTTATTGCGATGCATGAGTAGGTGGAGGTCTATCCACATTTTTTTCTTGTTGTATGACATTAGCATGCCTTATTTACATGCTTAGAGATGTCATATTGTTACTATGCTTTAATAATATGCTTTTGCGTTACTTGGAGACATGCTGCATATACCTTTGATTTTATCTATGTGAGTAGATTTGCTTACTTGGTAGTTGCATTCCTTGTCATATGCATGACTTTCATGTTTAGTTTCCCCTTTTGTTTCCTCCGATCGCACTTAGTGCGTATGTGAGCTTTTGTAATCGTTCCATTGTGAGATTCCTTGTGGAGGAGTTTTCACATTTGCTTTGTTTTGAGCTGTCCACTTTCCTAAGGTGGGAAGAACGCTCCATTTTCGTGTTTGTTGTGTTAACACTCGTGGGGGGATAGGGTTCCTCCTCTTTTTCTTGGTTGTCTCTTCTCTTCGTCGCCTTGTGCACAGTTTTGGGGTTAGTTGGTCTGTGAGGATCACCATGGTTGTCTTGAGTCCTTAGTGAGGGGTTGGTGGATTTTGGTCGACTTACTTCCAAGTAGGGGGTGAAGTCTTTGACCTTGTTGTCTTTTGTTTTAGAGGTGGAGTCGTGGTGTTGTCCTTCTTAGGACTAGTGGTTTTCTTTCTTTCGTGTCTTCCCTTGGGGAGTTTTTATCGTGTTTGTTGACGGAGTTATGGTGCTCAGAGTGAGTTGATTTGTGTGAGATCATTTTACGAGGACTTGTGTCCATATTATTGAGGATTTTTTTGATTCGTGAGGTGAGCTCGATGCTCTTTTGAGGATGTCTTTTGGAGACTTGTTTCGATTTTGGAGACCTAGATGTGGTTGACCCTTAGGAGAGGTTTTAAAGGATCGCAGTTGAATTTGGCTTGTTTGTGAAGTTTTCTCGTCCAAGTTATGGCTAGGCATCATTTTAAGGAATTGTAATTCCAGTGATTGGGTATGGAATGAAAATGAGGAATTTTGAATTAGCCTGGTATTGCCAAGCACGGTTTTGAGAGACTCTTTTTTTATAACCATGGTTGTCAGAATTTTGATGTGTAAGCCACGTGGTGGACTTGTTTTTCGAGGACTTAGTTATCCATGATAGGGATGTGGATCTGATGTTTGATTTCGGTGTAGTTTTGTAGTTGATCTATTTCAGGGAGATATGTGGGACTTTCGATGAAATGTCTTGTATTGAGGTTCCTTTTGATTCATGATGGTTTTGATTTATCTGGCAGGCTTTGGATTTTTGATTGATGTTGTTAATAAGAGTGTTTTGAGACATTGGAGTTGTTAGTTTTGTTGTATTGAGGATTTAAGACCTTAAGCGTAGCGGTGCCAGTAATGACTCGGTCATTTTCATTTCTTCAAATTTTGCGGATAAATTTTTTTCATTATCTTTTCCTTTTCAGGTTCGATTTCCCGCCTCTTAGTGTCATCTCGAGTGCTCGGAAATGGTTTTTGAGACTCTTTCCTTTGGATTGACAACTTCTTTTGAGGACCGAGTTATTTCCACATTTTTTGTTTTTTTGACACTATTCATTTTTTTCGTCTTTTCCTTATTTCATCCTCTTCTTGTTTTTCACTTTTACTTGCAAAACCTCATTTTTTGTGCTCGGATTTGATTCCGGTTTTGCATACGTCCATGATATTTAAATTCCATGACATCTACATTTTTACTTTTGTAGAAATGCATATTAAATGCTTACTTTCTTTGTAAAAGTCATGAAAACAAGACTTTTTGTAATTATCCTTAACTTGAAAGGTTTTTGGGTAATTAAGTAAAGTAATTATTTTTCGTCTTAGGGACCATTTTGCAAATTAATTTGGAAGATATTCTCAAAAAAGACCTTTTTGCAATTTCTGAAAAATGTGACAAGTGTCACATTCCTATGGTGCCACTTGTTGATTTTGTGGTGGAACCACTTGGAGGCTTAATCTCATGACACATGGAGGGTGGAGATTCACCCACTTGTTGACCTAGGATTAGACCACTAGTTGGCTTGGATGGTTGACAAGTGTAGGTTTAGGATTAATTCTAGAAGGGAACCTTAGGATGATGACAAGTGCAGGGCTCACAATTTGTCTTGCATTTTGTTTGTGTGTTGACCATGGTGTAGGTTCACCTAGTGAGTGGAGGACCTCTAAATCCCCCACTCACATTTCATCTTTTTCATTTTCACATTATCCTATACATAAGAACCCTAGACTCCATTGAAGAAAGCTTAAAACCTTAAGCTTTGACTTTAAATTTTGAGGCCCTTCCACACACCTTAGATCATTGACCTTGGAATACTTTTTGTTCCTCTCCTCTTCTTTTACAAAACCTTTGTTTGGTTTTCCATTTTTAAGCTCGGTTGCCTTGGATTCAAGAGGAACAATCCTCTTGTGAGGTAGGGAGTGTTATCATTTATCTTCGAAGTGATTTAATTTGTTCATATAGTCATATCTAAGTTATATGTTTGTCTTGTATTAAAATGAGAAATAAATGATTAATTGTAACTTGTATGTAATTCACTTTAGACTTGATAAATAACATGACCAAGGCTTGATTCATAACTTATGTTAATTTGAGGTCATTTAGAGTTGTTTTAAAATCTAGAGGGATTAATGAATTAATTTAATTAATTTTTATTTATATGCTCCTATGACTTAAATCAAGTTTTGAAGTGATTTATATAATAACCATGACATGTACTACAACATATATTAAATTTGGGGCATTTGGATAAGAATTGCAAACTTTATTTAATATTTATCTTTTGTGAAAGTTCAATTCACATGGTGATAGCAAGCATGAAATCATGATGTAATGTGATATTTGGATAGGCCTTGGCATATTCTCTGACATAGATTAAATTGAGGGCATTCGGAATTGTTTAAAAATCTAGAGGAAATTAATTAATTAGCTTGATTAATTTTGTTTTAAGTGTTTTAATCACTTAAATTGTCATTTGATGTTATATATGTGATGAACATGACATGTCCTTCAATATATATTAAATTGAGGTTATTTGGGATTAACTTGGAATTTAGAGAATTTAATTATTTATGTTTAATTAAATTCTACTTTATTACGCCATGGATTTCATTGCATTTTGGAAGTTGTTTTTATATTTGAATCATGGATTTGGATTTGGTGTATGTTCACTTGATTACTTTTGAGCATTGGATAACATAGTTGTTACTTCTATATTCATGAGAATATGTTTTTCCTTATTGAATATATTATTGCTATGTGTAAGGAATTGCACACTTTGTATTTGACATCTTTCATGCCATAGTAGTTGTAGACTTTGAGCATGTATTGTATAAGTTTCCAAAATTGGATTGTGCTTACTAAATAGTTGATAACTTGTATATACATGTTGATATATATACGTTGTTGCACAATTTGTTTATTTTGGAAACTTGGGGATGTCGTTGTTGGCTACGGCTAGGACTTGGTTCTAGTACGAGATATTGTCCTTCTATATAGTCTAGTGTGCATAGGGAGGTTACCCATGGGCTGGTAACCCTAAAGTAACCACCTTGTCGATTTGATCCGGCATGACGTCCAAGTATCCACTTTGGTTTGATTTCGCATTTAAATTCCAAGTTGTTAACTTTGTGAAATTACATCTCATTGTGTTATGTTTAAAGTTATATTGTCACTTGATAGCATGAATTAAATGGTATTGGATTGTAACATGGTACAAAGATAAACCCATGCATTCCTTACTAGTAAACTTGTTTACTCACCCCTCTGTTAATGGGTGTTTTTCTGTTAAAGAAGCCTTAGTGTGGGATGCACAGCATTCTTAGACTTACTAGAGTTCTTGAAGTATTTTGATGATATAGAATATGAATAAGTTAGCATATCTTGTCCTACTTTTGCTTACTTTGATAAAACTTGTACTTATTGTCTAAGTTATGTAATGTGCACTTAAGTGCACCTTTCGACACTCTTAGAATGTGGTTGTAATGAGGCCAAGGGCCAAAGGCACTTATGTGAAATGTATGCTAACTTTGAACTTCAATGTTGCCTGTGGAAGATATGTAGATTAATGCATTGAAGGGTTCTATTTTGCATATGACATGCCATGAGGCCCTAGGCCATTGCAACACATCTATTTTATCACATTACATATGAATGCATGCTCACTTTGGCAAACAACACCATCTTTGACGAAACAAAAACTCTAAGTAGCATTTTTAGGGAGTTTTACCCTATTATGTTCCAAGGGCATTTCGGATATTTTGCAATGCATTTTTTTTTTTTTTTTCCCATATTTCACGTAAAAAACTCAATTTTGTGGGGGGTTTCTTCTTTGTGTTTTTCTAGAAAATGTCATCTTGGCCATCAAACACCCATTTTTTTTTTCCGGAAAACCCTTGCTGCCAGGTTTTTTCGTAGACTTTAGTGCAAATGTACTTGGTACTATTCGTCAACTTTTTTTTGAAAAGCGTGACTACCGATCCAAAACTTTCGGGGGTCTTATCGGTGTATTTTAAGATTGTATTTTCAATTTAGGCAATTTAAAAATCTTCCGAAGCCCCATTTCCTTTCTCTGGGCAGTAGCTTGGAACGATTTTTGAACTCTAGACCTGATTTTCTTGAGGGTATTTTGGACATTTTACAATGCATTTTTTTTGTTTCTATCTGTGATCGGGGTAGGAAAGTTGATTTTAAGAGGGGCTTCTTCTTTGAGTTTTTCCAGAAAAGTCCGTTTAGATGCCCGTTTTTATTTTCAGTTGCTGCAGTGGTAGGTTGACGGCACTGTAGCTATCACGGCCTTCGTCGGGCCGCCGCAATGTCAATTTTGTTTTTGACCTTTCTTCGTCATCCAGACTCGAAATCAAGTGAATTTTTGTTTTGAAAATGATTAATTTTTCATTGTCTATCCAACGGTGTGCTCAGTTGCATCCAGATATTTCTGGATAATTACCAGTTTATCCTTTTAGCTTTATTGCTCATTTTTCTTTGTTTTGTTGTTTCTCCTTTGTCCGGAATCCGAATCATAAAATTCTTGAGTCCATCATGATTAGTTTTTCATTGTCTTCCCAATGGTGTGCTCGATAGTACTTGAATCCACTTTTTTGCAAAATAACCATTTCGCCTCTAGGTTCCTTTTTGTCCATCTTTGAAACGACACTTCCGCATTTGTTTTCCATTGGGTTCCATGACCTCATTGAGGGTCACATTGGTATCTTAGAGACGCATTGTATCTCTAGAGACCGTTGTTTCACCTTTCGCTTCGGCATTTCAGATCCGTTATCGGGTCATCTTTTGGTCATCACTGATGCACCAGGTTTAGAAAACTTGGGCCGTCACAAGAGGTATCAGAGCTCCTAGGTTTGAATACCTTGGACTACGGGTTTTGGGTTCATATCATGCTTGTGTTGCCTTGCTCTATTTGTTTATATGCTTTATGATAACATGTTTTGGTTTGATAATATGTTTATGCGCCTAGGTGGCATATGTAGTAAATCGTTCAGTTAAAGCATGATTTTATTCTAGTATAAGAAGCATGACATATGATATATGCTAGGTTAGATTTGTATTTGCATATTATTTTGCGTATTTGATAGGACTTGGGATTAGTCATGGATGTTTGACTCGAGGTTGGGTTATTTGGTGAGTTTGCACTTAGTACAATGTTTAGTGTGTTTGGGTTTTGTTTAGGCACTCTTCTTAGATGTTGTTAGCAATTGTCAGTTTGGTTTCATGGTAGTTTAGGTCGTTGTTGACCTAGCTTTGGCTTTGGATAGGTGGATGGTCACCTTTTGTTTAGGCTCTCGTGGGGTGAGCCATTAGGCGAAGCCGTAGTGTTGGATTTGTTGGTTTTGGGCCATGATGAAGTTGGGGACCTCTAGGATCCTTAGTTGTTTAGGAAGATTCCTCTGAGATTGCAATTTTCATGGGCGAGTACATTTGAGGGTGGGTGCTTGGCATTGTCATGCTACCGTACTAGCTAGCTACGAATGCAGTTCGGATGGGATCAGCGCTGGTTTTTGTTCTGATAGACGTAGACCTTTTGGTCAGTGTTTGATGGTTGTTTTAGGGACGATTCTTGAGATTGATTTGGTTGTTGATGGTATGGCTATAGTTAACATTTACTTTAAGTTCTCCTTGTATGATGACGCTTTTGTGGTCGAGTCGATTGATCAATGTTTTGGGTCAGTGAGAGCATTGCATTGTTAGTGTCACTCATAGTGTCACCTTTAGATTTAGAGATGGATTGTTAGAGTCTTACCATTGTGGTGAGGGATCACGTTTGTTTGGAGACAAGGTATTGTCATATTGGGTTTTGGAGTCAGATTATAGCTAGGACTTGTTTTCCTTTTACCTAGACACTCTAGGACACGATGTCCATAGGGTTCATTGTTGCATCATTTTATCTTGTACAGTTTCGTTTACTACCGTGTTAGTAGTATGATTTATGTTATTGTGATGCATGAGTAGGTGGAGGTCTATCCACATTTATCTTCTTGTTGTGTGACATTAGCATGCCTTACATATAGGTTTAGAGATGCCATGTTGTTACTATGCTTTAATGACATGTTTTTGTGTTACGTGGAGACGTGCTGCGTGTACTTTTGACTTTATCTATGTGAGTAGATTTACTTATTTGGTAGTTGTATTCCTTGTTATATGCATGACTTCCATGTTTGGTTTTCCTTTTTGTTTCCTTCAGTCGCACATAGTGTGTATAGTTTCATTGTGAGATTCCTTGTAGAGGAGTTATCACATTTGTTTTGTCTTGAGCTGTCAATTTCCCTAAGGTGGGAAGAATGCTCCATTTTCATGTTTGTCGTGTTGACACTTATGGGAGAATAGGTTTTCTCCTCCTTTTCTTGGTTTGTATTAGGGACTTTACAAGGAGTGAGTCTCTTCTTTTCGTCGCCTCGTGCACAGTTTAGGGGTTGGTTGGTCCGTGAGGATCACCGTGGTTGTCTTTAGTCCTTAGTGAGGGGTTGGTAGATTTTGGTCGACTTACTTCCGAGTAGGGGGTGAAGTCTTTGACCTTGTTGTCTTTTGTTTCAGAGGTGGAGTCGTGGTGTTGTCCTTCTTAGGACTAGTGGTTTTTTTTTCTTTTGTGTCTTCCCTTGGGAAGTTTTTACTGTGTTTGTTGACGGAGTTATGGTGCTCAGGGTGAGTTGATTTGTGTGAGATCATTTTACGAGGACTTGTGTCCATATTATTGAGGATTTTTTTAATTCGTGAGGTGAACTCGCTACTCTTTTGAGAATGTCTTTTGGAGACTTGTTTCGATTTTGGAGACCTGGATGTGGTTGACCCTTAGGAGAGGTTTTGAAGGATCGCAGTCGGATTTGACTTGTTTGTGAAGTTTTCTCGTCCTAGTTATGGCTAGGCATCATTTTGAGGAATTGTAATTCCAGTGATTGGGTATGGAATGAAATTGAGGAATTTTGATTTAGCCTAGTATTACCAAGCACGGTTTTGAGAGACTTTATTTTTTATGACCATGGTAGTCAGAATTTTGATGTGTATGCCACGTGGTGGACTTGCTTTTTGAGGACTTAGTTATCCATGATAGGGATGTGGATCTGATGTTTGATTTCGGTGTAGTTTTGTAGTTGATCTATTTCAGGGAGATATGTGGGACTTTCGATGAAATGTCTTGCATTGAGGTTCGTTTTGATTCATGATGGCGTTAATTTATCTGGCAAGCTTTGGATTTTTTATTGATGTTGTTAATAGGAGTGTTTTGAGACATTGGAGTTGTTGGTTTTGTTGTATTGAGGATTTAAGACCTTAGGCGTAGCGGTGCCTGTAATGACCAGTCATTTTTATTTTTTTCCTTTTCTTCAAATTTTGCGGATAAATTTTTTTCATTGTCTTTTCCTTTTCAGATTCGATTTCCTGCCTCTTAGTGTCGTCTCGAGTGCTCGAAAATTGTTTTTGAGACTCTTTCCTTTGAATTGACAACTTCCTTTGAGGATCGAGTCATTTCCACATTTTTTGTTTTTTAAACTATTCATTTTTTTCGTCTTTTCCTTATTTCGTCCTCCTCTCGTTTTTCAATTTTACTGCATAACCATATTTTTTGTGCTCGGATTTGATTCTGGTTTTGTATACATCCATGATAATTAAATTCCATGACATCTACATTTTTACTTTTGTAGAAATGCATATCAAATGCTTACTTTCTTTGTAAAAGCCATGAATATTTTGGAAGATATTTTCAAAAGGACCTTTTTGCAATTTCTGAAAAATGTGACCAGTGTCACTTCCTATGGTGCCACTTGTTGATTTTGTGGTGGAACCACTTGGAGGCTTAATCTCATGACACATGGAGGGTGGAGATTCACCCACTTGTTGACCTAGGATTAGACCACTAGTTGGCTTGGATGGTTGACAAGTGTAGGTTTAGGATTAATTCTAGAAGGGAACCTTAGGATGATGACAAGTGCAGGGCTCACAATTAGTCTTGCATTTTGTGTCTGTGTTGACCTTGGTGTAGGTTCACCTAGTGAGTGGAGGACCTCTAAATCCCCGACTCACATTTCATCTTTTTTATTTTCACTTTATCCTACACATAAGAACCCTAGACTCCATTGAAGAAAGCTTAAAACCTTAAGCTTTGACTTTAAATTTTGAGGCCCTTCCACTCACCTTAGATCATTGACCTTGGAATACTTTTTGTTCCTCTCCTCTTCTTCTACAAAACCCTTGTTTGGTTTTCCATTTTTAAGCTCGGTTGCCTTGGATTCAAGAGGAACAATCCTCTTGTGAGGTAAGGGGTGTTATCATTTATCTTCTAAGTGATTTTATTTGTTCCTATAGTGATATCTAAGTTATATGTTTGTCTTGTACTAAAATGAGAAATCAATGATTAATTGTAACTTGTATGTAATTCACTTTAGACTTGATAAATAACATGACCATGTATTGATTCATAACTTATGTTAATTTGAGGTCATTTAGAGTTGTTTTAAAATCAAGAGGGATTAATGAATTAATTTAATTAATTTTTATTTATATGCTCCTATGACCTAAATCAAGTTTTGAAGTGATTTATATAATAACCATGATATGTACTACAACATATATTAAATTTGGGGCATTTGGATATGAATTGCAAACTTTATTTAATATTTATCTTTTGTGAAAGTTTAATTCACATGGTGATAGCAAGCATAAAATTATGATGTAATGTGATATTTGGATAGGCCTTGGCATGTTCTCTAACATAGATTGAATTGAGGGCATTTGGAATTGTTAAAAAATGTAGAGGAAATTAATTAATTAGCTTGATTAATTTTGTTTTAAATGTTTTAATCACTTAAATTGTCATTTGATGTTATATATGTGATGACCATGACATGTCTTTCAATATATATTAAATTGAGGTTATTTGGGATTAACTTGGAATTTCGAGAATTTAATTATTTATGTTTAATTAAATTCTACTTTTTTACTCCATGGATTTAATTGCATTTTGGAAGTTGTTTTTATATTTAAATCATGGATTTGGATTTAGTGTATGTTCACTTGATTACTTTTGAGCATTGGATAACATAGTTGTTACTTCTATATTCATAAGTGTACGTTTTTCCGTATTGTATATATTGTTGCTATGTGTAAGGAATTGCACACTTTGTATTTGACAACTTTCATGCCGTAGTAGTTGTAGACTTTGAGCATGTATTGTATAAGTTTCCAAAATTGGATTGTGCTTGGTAAATAGTTGATATCTTGTATATACATGTTGATATATATACGTTGTTGTATAATTTGTTTATTTTAGAAACTTGGGGATGTCGTTGTTGGCTATGGCTAGGACTTGGTTCTAGTATGGGGGATTGTCCCTCTATATAGTCTAATGCGCATTGGGAGGTTACCCATGGGCTGGTAACCCTAAAGTAACCACATTGTTGGTTTGATCAGGCGTGATATCCAAGTATCCACTTTGGTTTGATTTCGCATTTAAATTCCAAGTTGTTAACTTTGTGAAATTATATCTCATTGTGTTATGTTGAAAGTTCTATTGTCACTTGATAGCATGAATTAAATGGTTTTGGATTGTAACTTGATACAAAGATAAACCCATGCATTCGCTACGAGTAAACTTTTTACTCACCCCTAAGTTAGTTGGTGTTTTGCAGGTAAAGAAGCCTTAGTGTGGGATGCACAGCATTCTTAGACTTACTAGAGTTCTTGAAGTATTTTGATGACATTAAATATGCATATGTTAGCATATCTTGTCCTACTTTTGCTTACTTTGATAAAACTTGTACTTATTGTCTAAGTTATGTAATGTGTACTTAAGTGCACCTTTTGACACTCTTAGAATGTGGCTGTAATGAGGCCAAGGGCCGAAGACACTTATGTGAAATGTTTGCTAACTTTGAACTTCATTTTTGCCTATGAAAGATATGTGGATTAATGCATTGAAGGTTCTATTTTGCATATGACATGCCATGAGGTCATAGGCCATTGCAACACATCTATTTTATCACATTACATATGTTTGCATGCTCACTTTGGCAAACAACACCATCCTTGATGAAACAAAAACTCTAAGTAGCATTTTTATGGAGTTTTACCCTATTCTATTCCAGGGACATTTCGGGTATTTCACAATGAGTTTTTTTTTTTTTTTATTTTTCCAACCTAGTCAGGTTGAAAACTCATTTTTCAGGGGGGTTTCTTCTTTATGTTTTTCCAAAAAATGCCATCTTTGCCATCAAAAACCCTTTTTTTTTTTTTTTTTTTGTCCATAAAACCCTTGCTGCCAGGTTTTTTCGTAGACTTTAGTGCAAATGTACTTGGTACTATTCATCAACTTTTTTTTGAAAAGCATGACGACCGATCCAAAGCTTCCGGGGGTCTTGTAGGTGTATTTTAAGATTGCATTTTCAATTTAAGCAATTTAAAAACCTTCCGAAGCTGCATTTCCTTTCTTTAGGCAGTAGCTTGGAACGATTTTTGACTTCTAAACCTAATTTTCTTGAGGGTATTTTAAACATTTTACAATGCGTTTTTTTGTTGCCGTCCTTGCACAGGATAGGAAACTTGATTTTAGGGGGGGTTTTTTCTTTGTGTTTTTCCATAAAAGTCCGTTTAGATGCCCGTTTTTACTCTCAGTTGCAGCAGTAGTGGGTTGACGGCACTGTAGCTGTCATGGCCTTCGTCGGGCCGCCGCGACGTCGATTTTGTTTTTGACCTTTCTCCCTCATTCGGACTCCAAATCAAGTGAATTTTTTTTTTGAAATTGATTAATTTTTCATTGTCTACCCAACGGTGTGCTTAGTTACACACGAATATTTCTGGATAATTACCAGTTTACCCTTTTAGCTTTATTGCTCGTTTTTCTTTGTTTTGTCGTTTCTCCTTCGTCCGGACTCCGAATCCAGTGATTCTTGAGTCCATCTTGATTATTTTTTCATTGTCTTCCTAGTGGTGTATTTGATAGCACTTGAAACCTTTTTTTATAAAATGACCACTTTGCCCCTAGGTTCCTTTTTGTCCATTTTTGAAACGACACTTCCGCATTTGTTTTCCTTTGGGTTCTGTAACCTCATTGAGGGTCACATTGGTGTCTTAGAGATGCATTGTATCTCTAGAGACCGTTGTTTCACCTTTCACTTCCACATTTCGGATCCGTTATCGGGTCATCTTTTGGTCATCACTGACGTACCGGGTTTACAAAACTTAGGCCATCATAGGTGGTATCAGAGCTCCTAGGTTTGAATACCTTGGACTATTGGTTTTGGGGGCATATCATGCTTGTGTTGCCTTGCTTTATTTGTTTATATGCTTTATGATAACATGTTTCGGTCTGATAACATGTTTATATGCCTAGGTGGTATATGTAGTATATCGTTTGGTTAAAGCATGATTTTATTCTAGTATAAGAAGCATGACATATGATGTATGCTAGGTTAGATTTGTATATGCATATTGTTTTGCGTATTTGATAGAACTTGGGATTAGTCACGGATGTTTGACTCGAGGTTGGGTTGTTTGGTGAGTTTGCACTTAGTAGAATGTTTGGTGTGTTTTGGTTTTGTTTAGGCACTCTTCTTAGATGTTGTTAGCAATTGTCAGTTTGGTTTCATGATAGTTTAAGTCGTTGTTGACCTAGCGTTGGCTTTGGATAGGTGGATGGTCACCTTTTGTTTAGGCTCTCATGGGGTGAGCCATTAGGCATAGCCGTAGTGTTGGATTTGTTGGTTTTAGGCCATGATGATGTTGTGGACCTCTTAGGATCCTTGATTGTTTAGGAAGATTCCTCTAAGATTGCAATTTTCGTGGGCGAGTACGTTTGAGGGCGGGTGAATGGCACTGTCATGCTACCGTACTAGTTAGCTACGAGTGCAGTTCGGATGGGATCAGCGCTAGTTTTTGTTCTAATAGACGTAGAACTTTTGGTCAGTGTTTGATGGTTGTTTTAGGGATGATTCTTGAGATTGATTTGGTTTTTGATGGTATGGCTATAGTTGCCATTTACTTTAAGTTCTCCTTACATGACGACGCTTTTGTGGTCGAGTCGATTGATCAATGTTTTGGGTTAGTGAGAGCATTGGATTGTTAGTGTCACTCATAGTGTCACCTTTAGATTTAGAGATGGATTGTTAGAGTCTTACCATTGTGGTGAGGGATCACGTTTGTTTGTAGACAGGTTTGTCATATTGGGTTTTGGAGTCAGATTATAGCTAGGACTTGTTTTCCTTTTACCTAGACACTCTAGGACATGATGTCCATAGGGTTCATTGTTGCATCATTTTATCTTCTGCTGTTTCGTTTACTACCATGTTAGTAGTATGATTTATGTTATTCTGATACATGAATAGGTGGAGTTTTGTCCACATTTATCTTCTTGTTGTGTGACATTAGCATGCCTTACATATAGGTTTAGAGATGCCATGTTGTTACTATGTTTTAATGACATGCTTTTGTGTTACGTGGAGACGTGCTGCGTGTACTCTTGACTTTATCTATGTGAGTAGATGTACTTATTTGGTAGTTGTATTCCTTGTCATATGCATGATTTCCATGTTTGGTTTTCCTTTTTGTTTCCTTCAGTCGCACATAGTGTGTCTAGTTTCATTGTGAGATTCCTTGTAGAGGAGTTATCACATTTGTTTTGTCTTGAGCTGTCAATTTCCCTAAGGTGGGAAGAATGCTCCATTTTCTTGTTTGTCATGTTCACACTTATGGGAGAATAGGTTTTCTCCTCCTTTTCTTGGTTTATATTAGGGACTTCACAAGGAGTGAGTCTCTTCTCTTCGTCGCCTCATGCACAGTTTTGGGGTTGGTTGGTCCATGAGGATTACTGTGGTTGTCTTGAGTCCTTGGTGAGGGGTTGGTGGATTTTGGTCGACTTACTTCCAAGTAGGTTCATTTTTTTCCGTTTTTAAAATGACACTTCCGCATTTGTTTTCCTTTAGGTTCCATGACCTCATTGAGGGTCATATTGGTGTCTTAGAGATGCATTGTATCTCTAGAGACCGTTGTTTCACCTTTCGCTTCCGCATTTCGAATCCGTTATCGGGTCATCTTTTGGTCATCACTGATGTACCGGGTTTATAAAACTTGGGCCATCACAGTGCCTATGACATTGTTGTCTGAGTTTTGGGATTAGCTACCCCAACTCTCACACGATGCCTGGTTTCCGTAGTGCATTTGGTGATGATCTTTTCCCGACATTAATGTCAATTGTATCGAGAGGTTTCATGGGTAGACCTAGTGGGAGGCAGGTCTTGAATTAGTACCCAGTACCGTCATGCTACCTTACTGACGAGTACGTGTGGGCGGGTTATGGTCGCTATTCGTACTACCATATTGTCTTTGTTCTGTACCTTGATTTTATATGTGGTTATCTTGGAGTTCTTTTGGTGGTTGTTTTTGGATCGGTATGATGGTTCATCAGGAGGAATGCTTATGGTTGTTGTCTTCCATTCCTTTGTCCAACCTTGGGTTCTTTGTGTGCGACTTTTGACTTACCATGTGACCGTATGGTCAATTTCCGAGGTTGTCCTATCGTAAGCACGTGGGTGCGAATAACATTGGTTTGTACGTCATCTTTCAGCTTTGGGATTGCTTTTATAGCACGTTGTGTGGGGTACTCGGAGATGTACTCCATAGTTATCCTGGTTTCACCTTTAGTTTCTTGGGGCTCGATTTCGGGGACAAAATCCCTTTAAGGTGGGAAGGTTGTACTGACCCGGTCATTTTCATTTATTTCCCTTTCTTTAAATTTTGCGGATAAATATTTTTCATTGTCTTTTCCTTTTCGGGTTCGATTTCCTGCCTCTTAGTGTCGTCTCGAGTGCTCGGAAATGGTTTATGAGACTCTTTCCTTTAGATTGACAACTTCCTTTGAGGATCGAGTCATTTTCACATTTTTTTGTTTTTTAACACTATTCATTTTTTCGTCTTTTCCTTATTTCGTCCTCTTCTCGTTTTTCACTTTTACTTGCATAACCTCATTTTTTGTGCTCGGATTTGATTCCGGTTTTGCATACGTCCATGATATTTAAATTCCATGACATCTACATTTTTACTTTTGTAGAAATGCATATTAAATGCTTACTTTCTTTGTAAAAGCCACAAAAATAAGACTTTTTGTGATTATCCATAACTTGAGGGGTTTTTGGGAAATTAAGTAAAGTAATTATTTTTCGTCTTAAGGACCATTTTGTAAATTAATTTGGAAGATATTTTCAAAAATGATCTTTTTGCAATTTCCGAAAAATGTGACAAGTGTCACATTCCTATGGTGCCACTTGTTGATTTTGTGGTGGAACCACTTGGAGGCTTTATCTCATGACACATGGATGGTGGAGATTCATCCACTTGTTAACCTAGGATTAGACCACTAGTTGGCTTTGATGGTTGACAAGTGTAGGCTTACGATTAATTATAGAAGGGAACCTTAAGATGATGACAAGTGCAGGGCTCACAATTAGTCTTGCATTTTGCGTGTGTGTTGACCATGGTGTAGGTTCACCTAGTGAGTGGAGGACCTCTAAATCCTCCACTCACATTTCATCTTTTTCATTTTCACATTATCCTACACATAAGAACCCTAGACTCCATTGAAGAAAGCTTAAAACCTTAAGCTTCGACTTTAAATTTTAAGCCCCTTCCACTCACCTTAGATCATTGACAATCGAATATTTTTTGTTCCTCTCCTCTTCTTCTACAAAACCCTTGTTTGGTTTTCCATTTTTAAGCTTGTTTCCCTTGGATTCAAGAGGCACAATCCTCTTCTGAGGTAAGGGGTGTTATTATTCATCTTCCAAGTGATTTTATTTGTTCATATAGTGATATCTAAGTTATATGCATGTCTTGTATTGAAATAAGAAATAAATGACTAATGCTAACTTGTATGAAATTCATTTTAGACTTGATAAAAAACATAACCATGGCTTGATTCATAACTTATGTTAATTTGAGGTCATTTAGAGTTGTTTTAAAATCTAGAGGGATTAATGAATTATTTTAATTAATTTTTATTTATATGCTCCTACGACTTAAATCAAGTTTTGAAGTGATTTATATAATATCATGACATGTATTACAACATATATTAAATTTAGGACATTTGAATAAGAATTACAAAATTTATTTAATATTTATCTTTTGTGAAAGTTTAATTCACATGGTGAAAGCAAGCATGAAATCATGATGTAATGTAATATTTGGATAGGCCTTGGCATGTTCTCTAACATAGATTAAATTGAAGGCATTTGAAATTGTTTAAAAATCTAGAGGAAATTAATTAATTAGCTTGATTAATTTTGTTTTAAGTGTTTTAATCACTTAAATTGTCATTCGATGTTATATATGTGATGACCATGACATGTCCTTCAATATATATTAAATTGAGGTTATTTGGGATTAACTTGGAATTTAAAGAATTTAACTATTTATGTTTAATTAAATTCTATTTTATTACTTCATGGATTTAATTGCATTTTGGAAGTTGTTTTTAAATTTAAATCATAGATTTGGATTTGGTGTATGTTCACTTGATTACTTTTGAGCATTGGATAACATAGTTGTTACTTTTATATTCATAAGAATATGCTTTTCCTTATTGAATATATTGTTGCTATGTGTAAGGAATTGCACACTTTGTATTTGACATCTTTCATGCCATAGTAGTTGTAGACTTTGAGCATGAATTGTATAAGTTTCCAAAATTGGATTGTGCTTGGTAAATAGTTGATATCTTGTATATACATGTTGATATATGTACGTTGTTGCACAATTTGTTGATTTTGGAAACTTTGGGATGTTGTTGTTTGGCTACGACTAGGACTTGGTTCTAGTACGGGGGATTGTCCCTCTATATAGTCCAGTGCGCATATAGGGAGGTTACCTACGGGCTAGTAACCCTAAAGTAACCACATTGTCGGTTTGATCTGGCGTGACGTCCAAGTATCCACTTTAGTTGATTTCGCATTTAAATTCCAAGTTGTTAACTTTGTGAAATTACATCTCATTGTGTTATGTTGAAAGTTCTATTGTCACTTGATAGCATGAATTAAATGATATTGGATTGTAACATGATACAAAGATAAACCCATGCATTCCCTACGAGTAAAATTGTTTATTCAGCCCTAAGTTAATGGGTGTTTTGTAGGTAAAGAAGCCTTAGTGTGGGATGTACAGTATTCTTAGACTTACTAGAGTTCTTGAAGTATTTTTTATGACATAGAATGTGCATATGTTAGCATATCTTGTCCTGCTTTTGCTTACTTTGACAAAACTTGTACTTATTGTCTAAGTTATGTAATGTGCACTTAAGTGTACCTTTTGACACTCTTAGAATGTGGTTGTAATAAGGCCAAGAGCCAAAGACACTTATGTGAAATATATGCTAACTTTGAACTTCATTTTTGCCTATGAAAGATATGTGGATTAATGCATTGAAGGGTTCTATTTTGCATATGACATGCCATGAGGCCATAGGCCATTGCAACATATCTATTTTATCACATTACATATGCTTGCATGCTCACTTTGGCAAACAACACCATCCTTGATGGAACAAAGACTCTAACTAGCATTTTTAGAGAGTTTTACCCTATTCTGTTCCAGGGGCATTTCGGGTATTTCCAAATGCATTTTTTTCATTTTTCTAAATGAGTCACGTAGAAAACTCAATTTTGAGGGGGATTTCTTTTTTATGTTTTTCCAGAAAATGCCATCTTGGCCCTCAAAAATCTATTTTTTTTTGAAAAATCATTGCTGCCAAGTTTTTGCCAACCTTAGTGCAAATGTACTTGGTACTATTCATCGACTTTTTTTTGAAAAGTGTGACGACTGATCCAAAACTTCCGGGGGTCTTGTGAGTGTATTTTAAGATTGTATTTTCAATTTAGGCAATTTAAAAACCTTCCAAAGCCCCATTTCCTTTCTTTGGGCAGTAGCTTGAACAAATTTCAACTTCTAGACCTGATTTTCTTGAGGCTATTTTGGACATTTTACAATGCATTTTTTTTTGTTTCCGTCCACCAATCGGGTAGAAAACTTGATTTTAGGGGGGGTTTCTTCTTTGATTTTTTCCAAAAAAAGTCCGTTTAGATACCCGGTTTTACTCTCAGTTGCAGCAGTAGTGGGTTGACGACACTGTAGCTATCACGGCCTTCGTCGGGCCGCCGCGACGTCGATTTTGTTTTTGACCTTTCTACCTCATCCGGACTCCAAATCAAGTGAATTTTTTTTAAATCGATTAATTTTTCATTGTCTATCCAACAATGTGCTCAATTACACTTTTAACTTTATTGCTCGTTTTTCTTTGTTTTGTCGTTTCTCCTTCGTCCAGACTTCGAATCATGCAATTCTTGAGTCCATCTTGATTAGTTTTTCATTGTCTTTCAAGTGGTGTGCTCGATAGCACTTGAATCCCTTTTTTTTTGGCAAAATGACCACTTTGCCCCTAGGTTCCTTTTTGTCCGTTTTTGAAATGACACTTCTGCATTTGTTTTCCTTTGGTTTCTGTGTAATGACCCAGTCATTTCCTTCGTTTCCTTTTTCCTTAGAATTTTACGGGTGAATTTTTTTCGTTGAAATTCCTTTTCTAAGTTCGGTTTCTCATCGTTTAGTGTCGTCTCGAGTGCTTAGAAATGGTTTCTGAGACTCTTTCCTTTGGATTGACAACTTCCTTTGAGGACCGAGTCATTTCCATATTTTTTGTTTTTTTGACACTATTCACTTTTCGTCCTTTTCCCTGTTTTGTCCTTTTGCCTATTTTGTCTTTTTCCAGTTTGTCACTTTGTTGGTAAAACCTCACTCCTTGTGTTCGGAATTGGTTTTTGACTTCATGTATTTTCATTCTAAGTGGTTTCCACGAAATACGTATCTTTACTTTTGCAGAAAAGTACTTTGGTTGCTCCCGGTGTCCATAGGGGCATGGATGCATAGTTTTTCAGATTCTTTGTCTTTTCTTAGGGTGTTTTTCGTAAATATCTTTTGAAGATATTTTATTTCAGGGGTTTTTAAGAAATATTTTCAGAAGATATTTTCATTCTGGGTCATTAGTGTAGTTTTCACTTTTTGGAGGGGCCATTGTGTAATTAATGAAAGTTATTGCAAAATACCTCGTCTGGAGTCTGGATTCTCGTACGGGATTCATTTTCATATTTCGTCGAGTCGTGTACTCTTAGAAATTCCTTCTGGTCATTTTTCTCTAATTTCAGGGTTTTTGGCCCCGGTTGCCGCTGAATTTGTTCGGGGCATATCTTTCTGCTCGGAACTCAGTTTTTGACACTGTTTCTTCCGTTGTTCATATTTTCTCATTTTGAACCTTTTTCGTTCATGGAGTTTTGCAATTTGAGCGCGTTTGCTCAAAATCCATTTTTCCGGACCCGGCGGGACCCGTTCAGGGCACTTTTTGAGATTTCTATAAATAGAGGGACTTAAAATTTAAAAGTCATCTTCTCTCCTCCCCATGCACGACTAGAACCTGCTATGGCAGCCCAAGGGGGCTGCCACCCTTCTTCTTTCATTTGAACCTTCTTCCCTTTGTTAAAAAGTCGAAGTGCCTTCGCGTTTTGTGTTTGTCTTGACCACGCATATCTTTCCCCCTTATTAGAACCCCTTTTTGGCCAAATTTTGAGTTCGGGTTTGAAGTCAAGTTGTGATTTTGATCGGGCTTCTTGTGGGTTCATGTAGATCGTGTTGTCCCCGACAAAACACTTCGGTATCGTCGGATTCGGAGCACTTTTTTTCGGTGGGCTTTTGAGATTTTCATCTCAAATTAAGGTAGGGGATGTTTTAGGGTTATATTAATGTTGTATTGATTGTTATATGAGCATATACAACTTGTGAGCATGCCTTGTTCAAGTTATAGAATTTAATTTAATTATTTTCTTTGTTTAAGATTTAATTCTCATGATGCTAGGCAACTTAGAATTAAATTGTGGCATGCTATAAATTTAGGCCTTGGTATGGTGGTTGATATATATTAAATTGGGATTATTTGAATAAGAATTACAAATTTTATTTAATATTTATCTTTTGTGAAAGTTTAATTCACCTAGTTGTATCAAGCATGGAATCAACTTGTAATGTGATATTAAAGTAGGCCTTTGTGAGTTCTTTAACATATATTAAATTGAAGACATTTAGATATGTTTGAAAATCTAGAGAAAATTAATTAATTAGCTTAATTAATTTTATTTTTAAGTGTTGTAGTCACTTAAATTGATTTTGGGCATAATATATGTGAAGACTATGCTATGTCCTTTAACATATATTAATTTGAGTTTATTTAGGATTAATATGAAATCTAGAGACTTTTTATGTTAGGTTGAAAATCCCTTTTAATGTAGTGAAATTAATTACCTTGTGAGCATATTACTAATTGGATGTAGAATTGGTACTTGGGGCCTCTTAAAATGGTAATTGGACTTAGCATGATATAGAATATCATTGACTTGTAAAGCTTGTTTAAATATATCTTGTGTAGGTATATAGCTTGTTAGAATATTACAATTATTTACCTTGAAAGCTTGTTACTAAATTGAAGCTTATTTAGTACTTGTGGCTTAGGATGGTAATGTGATTCAATTGTTGTAAAATATTCTTGCTTTGTGTATAATTGCATATTGGAGATTTGACATGTCATATGCTATTTATACTTGAATCCTAGGACATGGTTTGTGTGGATTCAACCTTATTTTGATATAAGTTTGGTCTAACTTATTGATTTTGGTATAAGTTTTGAACTTATTGATTTTGGGAAGCTTGTAAGGACATATTTCACGTGATGGCTAGGGTTTGGCTCTAGTATGGAGACAAGAGTCTTCTAAGTCATAAGTGTGCACTAGGTAGTACCTTGTGGGTCATAATTGCCCGGAATAACTTATGCATGTGCGCACTAGGTAGTGCCTTGTGGGTCGTAATTGCCCTAAAACACTTGCTTGGTCTAGCGACCGCATGTCCTAGTCTTTCCACTATTTGATTTCGTATTCAATTTCAAGTTGTTAATCATGGATTACTTGTAGCTTGAGAATTGATGCTTGCTTTGGATATTTGAATCCTATTTAGTATACTTGCTCCGTAAGTTTAAATTTCATTTAGTATGCTTGTGCCGTGTATACTTGTTTTAGGCGTATCTCTTTTAGCTTAGTATACTTGTGTTCGTATTCTTGATTTACGAGATTTCCATATAAAATGTATACTTCTGTACATATGCTTAGACATTGCATGATTTGTCTTAATATGGTTTAGTATACTTAGAAATGTATGCTTGTATGTTTTGTATCATGTTTTAACAATGCTTAGTATACTTGAGCATGTATCCTTGTGTGCCATTGTTCACTTTAAATTGCATGAGTAGCTTAGGATGATCCCTGAGTCTCATTTTGAAATAGACGTTAGGTGGCATGAGCCCTTTGACATGTTTCACCTTAAGGTGATATAATTGTAAAACGCTAGGTCGATGCATGCTCATCTCCTACGAGTAGCTTTATGTTACTCACCCACATAGTGGGGACATTTTTCAGGTACCGGGATCAAGATTCGGGATTCACATCATGCTTGGATGATTTGTAAACTTGAAGTTCTCATTTCTTGTAAATGTTGGCTTGAAATGCCATTTATAGCTTTACATGTCAAAATGTGTAAATTTGATTCTATTTATGTAATGTGTACATAAGTACACTCTTTACAATGTATTTGACATGTATGAGATGAGGCCATAGGCCAATGACATCTAATTTGTACCTTATGTAACTTTTAACTTCATGAAATATTATGAAAATATTGAAAAATGCTACGTCATTGGCTCACCATGTTTGCATTGGGTGTGGGAATTCCATTTTTATTCTTCCATAGGGTTTTATTAATCACGTTTGAAGTGTGGCCAAGGGCCAAATGGTAATTTGACTCCATTTTATATTTTTGGATTTCAAATTTCCCATTTCAAGTCCACTTTTCTCATTTTTGGCCGTCGGGGGGTTAGATTTTGAGTCGGGGCTTCTCAGGAGCCGCGGACCATTCCTGCGCACTTAGAATCATTTATTACACTTGCATGCACATTCATTTCAACCTAGAAATGCATTTAGGGCCAAATGCATACTTGGTGCAAAGTTGCATTTTCTGAGTTTTTGACCCTTTACTCAACTAGAGGCATTTTGGGCATCTTACAGTGTGTTTTTTTTTTTTGTCATTTTCTTTGCGTGCCGGGTAGAAAACTCGATTTCTAGAGGGGTTTCTTTTTTGTGTTTTTCCAGAAAATGTCATCTTCATGGCCGTTTCTGCTCTCAGTTCTGGACAGCAGAACTTCCTTTTAGCTTCAGCAGCTTTTTTGGACCCTCTTGACCTACGCTATTCAAGGGGCATTTTAGGGACTTTACAACATTTTTTTTTTGGTTTCCTTCCACATAACTGGTAGAAAACGTGATCTTAAGGGGGGTTTCTTCTTTGTGTTTTTCCAGAAAAACTTGTTTAGGGATCCGTTTTTAACCTCAGTTCCGAGAAAAAAATTCAAATGGTGCTTGCTGTCAAAACACTATTCCTGCCCAGATTTTTGAACCCGGAAAGTTGATATTTTTTTGAAACTTTGAGGCTTCATATCTTTATCATCCGAACTCGAAATCAAGTGATTTTTGAGTCTAAGTTTATTAGTTTTTGCTGGTCTATATAACGGTATGCACATTTGCAATAAATTATATCTAAAAAGACCATTTTACCCCTTGTAAAGTACCCTTGCCGCACTAATTTTAAACCCAAAAGTTGGTTTTTATGAAACTTTGACATTTCATATCTTCTTCGTCCGGACTCCGAATCAAGTGATTCTTGAGTCTAGATTCATTAATTTTTCCTAGAATATCTAATGGTATGCTTAGTTGCATCTAGTTTTGTCCGAAATTACCATTTTACCCCTTGCGAAGTACCCTTGCTGCATTGATTTCAAACCCAAAAATGTGATTTTTGTGAAACTTTGGAGTTTCATATCTTCTTCATCTGGACTCTGAATCAAGTGATTCTTAGGTCTAATTTGATTAAATATTTGCTGTCTTTCTAGTAGTGTGCTCGGTAGCACCCGATTTTATATTTTCAGAAATGACCATTTTGCCCTTGGTGGCCTGTTCGGTCTTTTTCTAATCATTCGTTCCCGCATCAATTCTCATTGAGTTTCACGACCTCATGGAAGGTCACTTTAACTTCTTAGAGTCTTGTTTTCTATTTTCGCTTCCGCATTCAGATCCGTTATCGGGTCAATCTTCGGTTCATCACAAGACGCACTGGCTTGAAAAACTAGCGCTGTCACATTCTGTGACCTCATTGAGGGTCACATTGGTGTCTTAGAGACGCATTGTATCTCTAAAGATCGTTGTTTAACCTTTCGCTTTCACATTTCGGATCCGTTATTGGGTCATCTTTTGGTCATCACTAACGCACCGGGTTTACAAAACTTGGGCCGTCACATCGGCGTACTCGTGCTTTGGAGTTTAAGGTTAGAGATTAAGTTCTACTCAAAGTTTCTCCTATGAAAGGCATCATGTGCTTTGGGGAGAAAGGGAAGTTGTCACCACGGTTTGTCGGTCCATTCGTGATTATAGATCGTGCTGGAGCTGTTACTTATCGGTTGGCACTTCCAGATAATTTTGATCACGTACACAATGTATTCCATGTTTCCATGTTACGGAAATTTCTGTGAGATGAGGATCGGTATCAGCATATCGATGTTGGGGATATTGAGTTGCAGCCGGATGCAACTTATTTGGAGCCACCGTGTAGTATTGTCGACCGGCGGGATCAAATCCTTCGTAACAAGGTTATTCCATTAGTTCGTGTTCAATAGAGTCATCACAACGAGGCTAAGTCCACTTGGGAATGGGAGGATGTCATTCGTTCACAGTTTCCTGATATTTTGGAAGAAGGTAAGAGCGAATTCCGAGGACAGAATTTCTTTTGTTAGGGGGGGAAGAATGTAATACCCCTAATTTTACAAAGGATAGTCCTAGAATTTTATTAATTATTTAATTGCAATTTTTAATGGTTAATTGTTAAATTGCTTAATTTGTTTGA
The DNA here is from genome assembly GCF_030987335.1 of Cornus florida. Lineage (NCBI taxonomy): Eukaryota > Viridiplantae > Streptophyta > Magnoliopsida > Cornales > Cornaceae > Cornus > Cornus florida. The sequence continues at coordinate 74,989,063 of NW_026775577.1, forward strand.
ATTACTTGTTATTATTTGAATGATGTGTCAGTTTACTTAATTATTTGTGTGATTGTTTCTAATTGTATTTCATTGTTTAAGTTAACTAATTAATTAATTGTTCTGTTTTAATTAGTTGTCTTAATTGTTTTAATTTAATTATTTTAATTGAATTAATTTTGTGAGATTTAATACTTTAATTGTTTTAAATTAATTATTTTAAATGACTGGATTTAGTTTTTAACGTGACTGTTATATAGCTTTTCATAGGCAGCCGTCATTGTTTATCACCTAGGTTTACCTATGGGCCGAGTTATATATGGATTAGGGTTTAATGTTTAAACCTATATATATGTATATTATGGTGGATTAGGGTTTAAAACATCACAAAACAAAACGTAGGTTTTCTGTAGAATTGAGGTATAGTGAGTTATTGAGAGACACAGAGGAAGATAAAGAGAGGAGGTCTAGGTTTTGTTCTAGACTAAGGTTAGACCAAGAAGGAGGAAGGAGAGGTGTTTCTAGGTTGAACCAAAGCACCGGAGGAGCAGACTTGCAGTTTAGGACACAAACATATCATACAGAGACGGTGAATTAGAATTTCAAATCTGAAATTCAAAGACAAGTTTTTGGTCTATTATTTTCCTTGAATCTATGTTCTGTGCATGTTTAGGTGGACTCTAGGGACTGAATGAATGTTAGAAATAGATTAAAAGAATGTTATAACACATCAATTATGCATGCTTAAACAGTATTTAATTTCGTTGAATTATCTGTGTTTTATTGCTTAAGAATTTTCAACTGGAAGCTGTTGTCTTTGTTTTCAAACGTTGAGTTCAATTCAAGTCGTGGCCGAATAATAATGATTTAAGATGAATCTGGAACATAAATAGAGCCTTGGAATAATGATTAAACAAACTACAGAGATCTGGTTAGCGCCGAAGGCTAAGAGGACAGAGTAGAAAACGCAGAGAGCCTCGGAGAGAGAGGGAGAAGGCTCCCTCACCAAGGAGCCGGCTCCAAGGAGCATGGAGCCAGCTCCATGATATAAAGAACAGGATCCCTAGTATAGGGAGCTGGCTCCCACATTAAAAGAGAAGGCTCTCAATTTTGAGAAAGCCTGCTCTCACCCAAAGTGTCCATTTTTTGGTTTTTAGGCTGTGTTTAGGGCTATACAGAGTTTTGATACTTTGTCAAATTGTTTTAAATGATGCATGCTATTAGTTTAGACCTATAAGAACATGTTTAAATAATAATTCATAAAGGGATTAAGGAGGAGGCAGTGTACAGTTAGTAAAAGGACTTACACGTTGTACTTTGAATGTTGATCAATTTAAACTCTAGAACTTGGTGGAATGTTTATATGTGATTTAATTTTGATTAATCATGTTTAAATAGGATTATAAGTAACATGGATTACTTGAATTTAACCATACTTATGTTCGATTAAATTTGTATGCACCTTGTTATTCAACTGCATTGGCTTATGGATAATTTGGAGGATGTGAATGCTTATATTTGTTTTAGCAGTTTACATTATATGTTTAGGCTCTATAAAGAATGCCTAAGGTTAATTTATATGTGTTATGTTATATTGATGCATATCGTGGAGGTTGGTTGTTAATTATTTAGCGTTGTTTTATTAACTATGCTATTTGGAGGATTTTATGCACCGATATAGGACGGTGGCATACTAGGGATGGATTAGTTTAAATACTAAGTCCTACCTAAACTGGATTGAGGTATGGATTAACCAGTCAAAAAGGTTAAGTCCATCTTATATTGAGTCATGTCAATAAAATAATTGAATGACCTAGTGGTTTCGGGGGGATTTGTTATACATGTAGCATACCACTATACAGATGGGTGATATTTTGTATGAGGAATATACGGACTTTATATATTTATGATATGGTGCTATGGTATGAGCTTGAGTCTCAGGACCATGGTTAGGGTGCGTATATCGCCTAGGATGGATAGCTGGACAGTAGTTGCTGTTCCCTGGTAGGTCTAGGTACACATGACCATGTAATATGCGATTTGCATGGTATCTCTACTCAGGCTGAGACAGACCTACTGGACTAGTGATCATCTTATAGTGTGTAATCTATACATATAAGTACTATTCCAGATATTGTTGAGTCTACCTAGGATGTATCTGCGTATCGGATTCCTGTTTGGATTGTAGTAGATCAGGACTTGTATGTGGGCCTGACCCACTCTTTTATTTTTCAGGTGCACGTCAGTTCCAAGGTTAGAGTTTGATCATGCAGAGCAGATACAAACTTCGATTCTACTGACTACGTAGGACTGCTTACTTATTAGCTGTGGATCGTATTTTCAGTATTTTCATTTACTGTTGGTATTTTTATTAGGGGTCCACTAGTTCCCGAGTTGTTAAACTTATGGAGTTTTGGATTATCAGATTTTAATAATTTTATTTTAAGGATTTTCAATTAGCATTCCTTCAGTTTATTATTTATTTCTTATTTCATCTTGTATTCTGTGTTCAGTTACATATTAATTGTTTGATATTTCCCTCGGGTTCGGGCTTGGGCCTAATCAACCCGTGTCTCGGATCCGAGGGGTATCACACACATGCATTCAATTGCCACCATTTAGAGCACACCACTGCGAAATCAAACCACAAACCATACAAATGCTTCCTAACTATCATTGACTTCCAACTGAAAAACCATACAAGCATTTGGATGAGTTTCTTGAAGTATGTTCCACCGTGAAATACATGGACATGCCAGAAAAGATCTTAAGGCTTAAACTTTTTCCATTCATCGTTAAAGACAAGGCAAAATATTGGTTTAACAATCTTAGGCCTTTTTCAATAACTTCTTGGGCAGAAATGCAACAAAAGTTCTTGAAGAAGTACTATCCGGTTTCTAAGACTAATGCCATGAGAACTTCAATTAGGGAATTTTCACATGGGGATGGGGAAACATTTCATGAGGCATGGGAATGCTTTAATGAATTACTTAGGAAGTGTCCACTTCATGACATGCCCAAATGGCAATTAGTTCAATATTTCTTTGAGAGCTTATCGGATAATTACAAGGGCATGGTTGATGCTTCCATGGGTGGCTCTTACATTGATAGGTAGGAGGATGACGTGTGACGTCTTTATGAGAGCATGAGTAAAATTCTTTGCATCGTACTTTATCTTCGAAGAGTGGTAGAAATTCTAGTGATAGGAAGAGTGTTGGCTTACATCAAGTCGACCATTCCAATCAAATTGCCGCCAAGATGAAATCATTATCTCAAAGGTTTGATAAATTTTTGATTAACCAAAACTCGGCGAATCAAGTATCTTCCTTCCCTAACCATTCTCATTATGCATCTAATGAGACATGTATGACTTGTTCAAGTGTTTTACATTCTACTTCCAATTGTCCCCATGGACATGTGCAAAGTGAGCATCATGAACAAGTAAATGCAACATTTGTGAATCAAGGGAACAATCTTTATGGCAATCATTACAATCCTAGTTGGAGGAATCACCCGAATTTCTCTTGGAAAAACTAATGGGAGGGCTCAAACCCTTCCCAAGGTGGTTTTCAAGGGAAATACATTCCACCTCCAATGCAAGGCCAAGGTTCCTAAGGTTTTAGATCATCATACCAATCATAAGGAAACCAATTCTCTAATTCTCATTTTCCTAATCAACCATCATATTCCCAAGGAAATGTTAGAAGTCCCATTTTTGAAGAGAAAGTTTTGACCGTTTTGGGCACTTTAGAGGCAAACACATAATTACTTCATTCTCACTCTCAATCCATTGCTAAGCTAGAAACCCAAGTAGGACAAATAACTAGTACTTTGATTGCTAGAGAGAAAGGGAAAATGCCTTTGAATGCCCCACAAAAGCAACAATGTGTTGTAGAGACTCATTCCTCATCAGAAGGTCACACAATAGAGCATGTCAATGCAGTGACTACCTTGAGAAGTGGAAAGATTGTGGACAATCAAGTAGGTATGTCCAATGAAGAGAGTGAACCGATGCAACCACAAGTTGACACCCGTCCCGTTTCATATCATATTCCTCCTTTATTGCATGTGCATGACCATATAAATGAGAATGTGTTGAAAAGTGGTTTTGAAAAGAAATATTGGCAAAATGATTTGAAAACTTCTTGTGTTGAAGAGACTTCAAAGAAAATTTCTGAAAAGGTTTTTCAGCCAAAAGCTCCATTCCCAGATGCCTTAAACGGATTCATTTCAAATGACAAGCAAAAGGCCAAAATAAATGAAATTATGGAAGTGTTTAGGCAAGTGAAAGTCAATCTTCCACTTTTGGATGCAATTAAGCAAATTTTGGCTTATGCCAAGTTCCTAAAAGACTTGTGCACCCAAAAGAGGAAGAACAAAAGCCAAGCACCTAGAAAAGTGGTCTTAACCGAGCAAGTAAGCTCAATATTGTAGCATAACATTGTTCCAAAGTTTAAGGACGTTGGTTCACCTACCACTTCATGTATCATTGGTGATCATATCATTAATCGGGCTTTTCTTGACTTGTGTGCAAGTGTTAATCTTCTTCCATACTCGGTATATGTCAAATTAGGCTTAGGAGACTTGAAACTGACGTCGGTAGTTTTACAATTTGCCTACCGATCAATCAAAAAGCCTAGGGGTATCATTGAGGGTGTATTGATTAAAATTGATAAATTCTTCTTTGCCGTTGATTTCGTTGTCATTGACACGAAATCGGTCCCAAATCTTAAGAGCCAAATTCTCGTTATCCTTGGTCGTCCTTTCTTGGCAACCGCGAATGCCAACATTAATTGTAGGACGGGGATAATGAAGATTTCATTTGGCCACATGAAGGTAAAGTTGAATATTTTCAATCCAACCCCCAACTCATTTGACAAGCATGAAGAGATTAATGTTGTAGAGAAATGTCATGACCTTAAAAGTGAAGGAATTGAGTTTTTGTGTGAGACCAAAGTTCCAAAAAGTCCATCTTCAAACTTGAAACCAAAGAAAGTTGTTTCAAAATCTTGTTTTAAAAGGGCGTGGAAGCCCAAAGATTGTTTTGACCAAGGACTGAAAACGTCTTTTGAGCTTAATCCAACAAGTTCCTTAAAGAACCATTTGTTGGATGGAGTTCAAAGCACTTATCACCTCATTGAGGAGGGGATGCACTACAAGATGTTTGATCTGGGCTAAAAGAGCCCAACGTCTTGCTAGAGACGTTAAAGACTAGCAAGACATTTCGTAGGGTGTCAAAACCCTATTCCTCCCTCATTTCTATCTTTAATTTCATTTCTTGTGAAGTCTAGATATTAGCTTTGGGTTCTTATGCACTGCTAGGAACTATGATTAGGATTGCATGCACTTTTATGTTAAAATTGAGCATTTTGCATAAGTTCGATCGATCTCAAAATGAGTTCGATCGATCAAACTTCCCATTTGCATCAAACCTGCATCCAAATCACTTTCTGTCCAATGGTTCGAACAAAACCTACATATTTCAGCTCTCTGTCCCATCGTTTGAACTTGTTCCTAGATCGATCTAAACTTCTCCGATCAATCCAATTTCATCTTGGATCAATCTGCAGTTCCAACATTTAGAAAAATTTTGAACCTGCATCCACCTGCATCCAAAAGCCTCTCTGTCTCATCGATCGAACATTTCTTCAATTTTATGCATTTTCAATCGATCGAAGGTATTTTGTGATCGATCTTGGGGAGATCGATCTTTGTTCTTTGTTCTTCAATTTTGATTTTGTTTTGACTTTGTTTTAAATTTCAAAAGTTCAAAATATATATATATATATATATTTTATTTTTTTATTTTCCAAAAATATATTTATATATATATATATATATATATATAAATAATAAATAATTTAAATAAATAAATATTTTTCAAAAATCTTAAAAAATCCTAAAAATATTTTACTTTTTATTTTACTTTTTTAAAAATCACAAAGATTTGTTGTCACTTAAGAGGAAAGATCGATGTCAGTTCGATCGATCTGAGGATTCAGTTCGATCGATCGAACTGGCAAGGGAATGTTTTTAAAAATTGATTTAGGGTCATTCGATCGATTTAACAAGAATTGATCTCAGACCCTCGTTCCCCCTTCGCCGCTGCATCCCAACTCTTCTCCATCTCTAGCGAGACTCCGGCAAGCATCCCAGGCATCGAATCACTCTCTCTCCTCTCGGATCTTGATTCAAATCTCACCCCCTTTGCATCTCCACTTCTCTCTTCATTCCTGTGAGATCCGAACCTCATTTCCTTGATTCAAGCTTAGATTTGATACATACATGCTCTAAATGTTAGATCTAAGTTGCTTTCATGATGAATAACTCCATTGATGAAGCTTTGAGCTCTTTGTATGTATATGTATATATGTTTTTGTATTTTTCATGATTTTGATTTGATTTTTGGAATATGGGTTGAACCAAGTGACCCAATAGGTTGATTTGTTGTATTGATGGGCCCACGACCATGTTTGTGAAGGCCCCGTGCCATCCACGTCACAGATCTGTGACTTTTCATGTTTCACTTCACAATTCGATCAATCTGTAACAGATCATTCTCACTTATTCTTGATCAATCGAACTTGAATCGATCTCACATTTTTGTGATCGACTGAACTTCACAGATTTGTTTCACACATCTCACACACCATCTTTTGTGTTTCATGCCATCTCATACATGCCCAATGCCTGTGTTTTCCACATTGGATGCATTCCATACTTATACTGTCTAGCATGTTTCACATCATATCACTTATTCCTTGTCACTTGCATAGATTCATGTTCCCTATCTGTTTTGTCTATCCTATTTGACATACATGATTCTATGAACTGTGCTTTAATTCTTTATATCGGCACTGACTTCCTTTGCAAGTTTTGTTTTTATCTTGCAGACTATGGCTAGGGTCAAGACTGTAGCATGCGGACACTATCACCGCAGGGGCAGGCTGAGTTTGGATGACGAGGCCTGTCCATCTCATGCCCAGGAGCCCACTCCACCTCAGTCTCCGGCTGACAGCCGCCTACAGTCTTCAGACGGAGTATCTCCTTTGCACGGTGATGCTGAGGCTAAGCACATACCATCTCCACCACCATCGCCAGCTCAACCAGCCTAGGAGTTAGACCGGCCATTATATAGATAGTCACGCCTTTCAGTGGCGTACGAGTCGGTCTTTGACACAGACTTATTTTCCCGATCGGTGCTTACCCGGTCAGCATATGATGATATTTTCTGGAGGGGCATCTTAGCCATACTAGCCCCCCAGTGTACCCGAGGTTGGTCAGGATGTTCTTCCAGAACCTTCAGCCTGCCCCGAGTAACCTGGCGGAGCTGCGAACCACCATTGATGGCTACCCGATCCACATCACTGTGGACACATTGTCCAGATCTTGCCAGTGTCCACACGTCTACCCTCCAAAGCTACAAGACACATATCCTACTCTCTACGAGCCCACATATGCAGACATGGCCGTTTTACTTATAGGTCACTATGCCGGTGGCGAGACCTATGCCACCCGGACATATCTTCCAGATGACCTGTGGTTTTTCGACTCTATCCTGTTCCGTAACATCTTTATGGCCGGTCATAAGACACAGAGGCACGGCAACTATCTGACAGCTCTATACGCATTCTATACAGGGCATTGGCTATCTATCCCAGCGCTCATCTAGAGCATCATGATGATGCTGTATGTCGACCACATCAACAAGGCCAAGCCCAAAAGGGCTAAATATCTTCCATTTGGCCACCTCATCACCCAGATTCTACGAGACCAACGCTATCCCTTCCAACCACGGGAGCAGATTGAGTCTGGGGCCTGTTCCTTCAAGAAGAAGGATTGGGATAAGAGCTACAATACTCTTATCAAGAGTCTGAGGGACGATGCTATAGAGGCCGTTGAGGATCTAGAGGCAGAGTAGCAGGCAGCAGCAGCAGCAGACCTAATAGCGGATGATATACCAGTCGATCCGGCTGCCGTACACATGGACATTGATTTGGAGCAGCCTGCAGAGGTCCTAGAGCAGCATTCTCCAGTTGGGTCACCCATTCACGATGCGGAGCAGGCTCAGGATCATCATTCTCCAGCTTCAGCGGCACCTGAGGCTCCTGCCCACATACCCGACTTTGGAGAGAGACTTCAGACTCCGAAGGACACCATGGTATCTATCCGCACAGAAACTGTCTCCATTAGAGCTGATATTGCTTTCCTCCGCACAGATGTCATGACCGTATTAAGAGACCTATCCAGAGACATCTGCGGAGCATGATCTGCCCGTCCTACCTCCTTCACTTGATCTTTTCATATATTTGTCATATCTGCATACTTTTGATATTGTTATATTATTCTTGCAGCTGTGTTTGTCGGCTTTGATACTGGATGTACTATACTTTATTTATTTATTTATTTATATCTGTTTTCTGTATGGATGTCATATTTTCATATTCTTATAGCTATCTATTTGACTCCATCAGGTGCATCCTAATGACTTCAGTGAGAGAGAGTACTGCTCAAAATTTTCAGGACCACCCTTATACCTCTCTCTATTCTTCAATTGCTATCCCATTTACACTTGCATGTCCACTGTGCACTGTTATTATCCCTTTTGTTATCTGATGAGTTTTATCCAAATGCCAAAATTTTAGGACCACGATTAATTCCAAGTTTAGGGGGGCTATGCCACCCACTTTGGATACTTCTGTCCCAGCCATTCTTTGCCTTAATTGCACTGGTATACTCTTTCCTTTTGTTCTCTTTGCACATTGAGGACATTGTGTCATTTAAGTTTGGGGGTAATGGTGCTTTGCAGTGTTTGTTTTTAAATTCAAAATTTTGAGCATGACTTGTATATTTGTGAATTTTCTGTGATTGGTCCATAATTAGATATGATTTTGATCTTTTGAGGACTATATTGCTTAAAATTTAAAAATTGCTTGACTTGAGAGTCCAATACTCCTTATATGCCTTGTGAATACCATTTAGGAGTAAATTTTTCGAAAGATTGATATCTTGCTTGCATTTGTGGTCCACATCATCTTGATTTTGTGATTATTTTGAGATTCGCTCTAGAATTCTACACTAGCACAGGCGCACACTAGCATTCATTTGTGGGGTACATGCTTTGTTGACTATTGAATTGGTTATATCCCAATTGGGCTAGTAATGCATTGAAAGCTTTCATTCTTAATAAAGGTGGGTAACAACCCCTTTCACTAAGTAGCCGGGATTCTAGCCTCATCAATGAACTTCTCGCGCCAAAAGGTAGAGGGCCCAAACTCTAGGTTAATAATTGAACTTAATCAAAAAAATAAAAATAAAAAAAATAAAGTTGTTGCAAAAGCAAATAAAAAAGTGAGGATTTCTCCTAAAAGGTGAGAAGTGAGAAATGATTAGATGGAGGTTGTTTTAATTTGTAACCTAGTTAATTTGAGCTTGTAAGTCCTTAGGGGTGTTTGAACACCTAGTGCCCTAAAGCCATCTGGTTTGGGAGTCATTGACCTAACGCTCGACCTCATGAATCGCTAGAAAGCTTATAGATCAATATATTGCACTATGCTTCCATCTTTTATCCTATAAAAGAAAAAGAAAAAAAAATTTTGAGTGAAAAGAATAAGCACACCTAGAACAATAAAGTTTTAATAAAAGGTCCATTGTTTGTCGTGATGATCGGTATTAGATTTGTGTGCTAGTTTGAGGGTAAAGATGTGATCATTTCTTTAGTTGGCTAAGATAGCAACATATTTGATGCCCGTCCACTCAAAAAGGATTCTAGAGTTGCTTTGATTTGCATGATCATTTTCTTGATGTGTGGAGGACCATATTTGCTTGCTTGGTGTTGAGATTTTGGGAGATTGCTTAGAAAGGGTTGAAAAATTACATACTTGAGGTAGTTTTCTCCCAATGCTTGTTTGCAATATTGGTGCCTCTTTAGAAAGAATGAGCTTAATATTTGTGGGTATCATTTTTGAAAACCCTCACGAGACTTCGCTCATCTACTAGGGGTAACCTAGGGGTTTAAAAGGCTTATTGCATATGCTAAATGTAATCGTGTTCCCTACGAAAGTGGCGTTATCCATTTATTGCTTTCTAGTTCGCAATTGTATAGTTGTTCATTTCATTCCTTTATTTTCTAGTTCATTGCTAGGGACTAGCAATATTTAAGTTTGGGGGTGTGATGAGAGCTCAAAAGTGCGCATTTAAACCCCCTAAGTGAGGGTATTTTAGTGCATTCATCTATTTTATTTTCCCGCTTTAGATTGATTTCGTGTTATTTCAATTTTCAGGTACTTATCCCCAAAATAAGCTAACTCAACCAAATAAGAGCAGAAATGAAGCAATTCTGGGATAAATCAAAGAAATGAGCAAAGTAGAGCAAAAGGAAGTAAAGGGTCGAATTTCAGCAACTTCGATCGATCTCAAGAAAAGTTCGATCGATCCAACTTTCATTGATCTCAGCACTTTAAGATAAATCCAAACTATGATGTCATCTACAAAGATCCCAAAAGTTCGATCGATCCAACATCATTCTTTGATCAATTGAACTTTCTTGTCCTTATCCACATGCCAGATCTTATCCAGCTGTACCACCCTACCAACCACTTTTGTCCTTTTTCCAAAAATATCTTCAAAATATCTCAGATTTGTTTTTATCCAAAAAGGTGCCGCCATTGAGGATCGATCTATCTTCAATTCGATAGATCTCAGCCATGTTCAATTGATCTCACCTCAAGTTCAATCGATCGAACTTCCCAAATCCCGAGAAAAATCCAAATTCTAGCTCATTAAAAGTTATCTCATATCCAATCATTAGAGGATTATTGGTGTACGAGCCCAGCTCATTTGGGGTGATTTTTGACTTACTTATATAAGGAATATGAGCCACTTTTACACATATACACATACTTAGAGAAGATAATACTTAGTGAGGAAGAGAAGGAGAGGAAAAGGCTAGATACACCATTGAAGACTCTTCATTAACCAAGGAGCAGATTTCTTCCATGGAGCTTGCCCTTGAGGGTTGGAAAACATCATCCATAAGTGGTTAGACATCCTCTTGGGGCTAGAGTTAGCCCTAAGCATGCTTTCTATTTCTTGATTTATGTATTTTTTAGGGGATTTGTATTGTGATACATGTTTTGACACTTTTATATATATAGATCTTGTTTATTCAATGATTTATATGGTTTAATACTTCTAATTGATCATTTCATTATATCCATATGTCTATGTATGCTATAATAGATGTTCATGTTTTTGTCTCTATTTTTTGTGTTATTGATGCATGTCTATGTGTATTAATGCTATAGATTTAGAGATTGTCAAGACATAGTACTTAATGGTATGTTCTTGTGGTTTATTTGATAATTCATACTCATTTCTTGATGGATTGTACCTCTCCTTAGTTTAATTAGTTTAATTTCATGTCATTAGCTTAATTGTAGTGTAGTTGTAGTTTAGATGTTAAATGGGAGGACAATCCATTCTTGTTGTTGCATGCTTGTTGTTGATGTTCCATACTTATGAAAGCAAGTAACATATATCTCTAACCTTATAATGTGTTTGGATTATGAGCTTAAAGAAAGGATTAATGGCTTAATTTGATATGTTGTGCTATCCACCATGTTGTTTAGACAATATATGCTTAATTTGTCATCCATGCTTGTTAGAACAACCACTCACGCACTCTTTGCTGCAATACATGTTTTTCTCCTCATTAATCATTCATTAAAGGTGTAGAAAAGTATGCTTAGTGGTGATCTCTAAACCCCAAGATCTCTCTTTCTTTTATTTTTCTTATTGTATTATTAGTTACTTTAGTTTAATTTGCATCTAGTGTAGTTCAATCACCAACCACTATTTTGATCACTCGACCTACTAACCCTAATCTTGATTCCTCAACCTAGTACGACCCTCAATCCCTTGGGATGATCCCTTTTCACTCATATTACATAGTATAGGTGTTAAGCGGTTTAAAATTTTAAACCATGATGCCTACTTGACACTAATTTTCAAACTTAAAGTGTTGTGCATTATTTTGTGCACACGCTCAGGAAGTCACCAGAGAGCATTTGAACAAGTAGTAAAGATTTTATTTAATATTTTTCTTAAGTGAAAGATTAATTCATGTGGCCTTAAATAGTTTTAAATCAATATGCATTAGCATATTATATTAGGCCCTAACATGCTCTTCAACATAGGTGAATATGAGAGTAATCGGAGGTGTTTTAAAATCTAGAGAATATTTAATTAATTGATTAATTAATTTATTCCATGTATACTATTCACTTCATTTGAATTCTGACTTGATATTATTGAGGTGTATGTCATATACTTTCACATATATTGTGACAACCCGGATTTTTAAGAGTTGAAATTATTATTATTATTATTTTCATTATATTTTTGTATCATAATTAATTATTTAATTATGATTGGAGATGTACCAATTGGAGATTGATTATTTAATTTGAGACTTTTAGTTTATTTAAATTTTGTTACATAATATATATATACATATATATATATATATATATATATACATTATGACTGTTTGATGCAAGCAGGGGCCGTGACTGTTTGATGAGCAGGGGCCAAGATTAATAAAGAAAGGAAGGAAAGAGTAAAGAAAGAAAAATAGAAAAAAGAAGAAAGATTGAAATTGTAATGAATTGACATGGGGCCATTTATTGATTTTTTGTTGGCAATTATTCTTTTGCTTTGACTCTCACGTGGCCTTGTTTTATGGTGGCTGATAGGTTTTGTTTGATAGGTGAGTATATTGAAAGCAAAGTAATAAGATAAAGGTGGAAGAAAGAAATGGGAATTGTAATTGTGCGGGTCCCGCCTAATGATTTAATGAGTTTGATTTTCAATTGTTGCATATGATATATTGTATATAGGCAACAAACATACTGCCAGCGAAATGAGGAAGGAGAAAAATTGAGATTTGGATGATGGTGTCGTGGGTCCCACTAGTTGTATTGTTGGACCAAAAATCTCTTTTGGCTTTGATTTTTTTTAATTGCACGTGGGTTTGTTGGAAACAGGTGTACAAAGAGATAAGAAATAGGTGATAAGGAAAATGAATGATCATTGTACTGGAATTGAGTTTTTAGCTGATAGTTGTTTGTGTCGGTAGGAGATTGTCTTTATATATTGTAGTATCTGTTTTATGAGCAAGCATGTAAGTAAATTAGAGATGCACAGAGGAAAGAAATTTAGAGATACAGAGAGAGTTGAGCACAGATTGTAACGCCTCGAATTTTTCTAAATAAAATTCTCGATTTCATTAAATTAAAATACTTAAATACACACTCAGGATCTCAAAAATAAAATAAATACTTCTTTATTGATACTGAATCAATTCCTCAATTTAAAAATATACAATGTCTCCAAATGAATTAAATTTATACTAGATCAATTTCCTCAAATAAATACTTACAAAATCTCTAAAATAAATTAAATAATCCTCAACACCAATTCTTTCACCTAAGCCGCTACTAGCAATCCAAGGTCATCCTTGGTACCTGAAACTGTAGGGGGGTGAGACAGTAAGAAAAACCATAACAAGGATTTCAAGAAGTTTCATGCAAAATTAGTTTCACAAAAATATACATATACATTTAAACAAAAATACATATATGCAATTTAATTAAAAGAGCAAACATAAAATATTTGATATAAATCATCCAAGCCATTCAAGGTATGATGATCCCTACTCTGTAAAATAAATCATGGATAATCTAAGCACCAATAATTCTCACAGTTTGTCCATCTCGGCCCTCTCGGCATCTCTGTCCTCAAAACTCTTTCTTTATTGTTTTTCCTCAATTTTTCTATCTCTTCCTCACCAAACAAATGCCCATATAAATAGACCATTTCAACCGACCCAATAAAAATTAAGTGTGTAAATCTCCAATAAAATTTAAATAATCAATGACAACTAAAAAGTCACAAAATAATTAAATTTCAACTTTTAAAAATTCGGGTTGTCACATTCTCCACCACTTAAAAAGAATTTTGTCCCCAAATTTAGATTCAAACATTTTTGCATACCTGAAAACCTCAAAAAGTGGCAAAACAAAATTAAAAAATCCTTACCCCAGGCGATGTGAAATACCGTGACATGTGAAACGTTGTGGTAGCTGACAGTGCTAGTTACCAGCCCACACACTCTGTAACCGTTATGGTAGCTAGTCGATGTCGTCACCCGCCTACAAAAACAAGACCAATAATAAACTAGGCAATACATACCAAATTACAATTATTGACCATCCCAGTAGCTGTCTGTGATGACCCTGGTTTTTAGGCCAGCGTGTCCTGTAATGAACCGAAGGTTGACCCGATAACGGATCCAAATGCTGAAGCGAAAACAGAAAACAAAACTCTAAGAAGTCAAAGTGACCTTCTATGAGGTCGTGGAACTCAACAAGAACTGATGCGGAAGCAAAAGATTGAAAATATGACAAATAAGCCTCCAGGGGCAAAATAGTCATTTATGAAAACTGTAGATTCAAGTGCCACTGAGTACATCGCCGGAAGGACAACGAAAAACTAATCAAGATGGACTCAAGAATTGCATAATTCGGAGTCCAGACGAAGGAGAAACGGCATGACGAAGAAAAACGAGCACTTAAGGCAAAAAGGGTAAACTAGTAGTTATTCAGGAAGAACCGGGTCCAACCGAGTACACCATTGGAAAGACAGCGAAAAATTAGTCAAGTTAAAAAAAAAATTCACTTGAATCGGAGTCCGGATGAAGGAGAAAAGCCTAAAAGAAGAGTTGACGTCGCGGCGGCCCGATGAGGGCCATAGCACACACGGCGCCCACGCGCGAGCCCACGGCACACATGCCGGCTCCCAAAGACATGGCTGGTGGTAGCCCTTGGCTGCTGCTACATTTTTTTTTTGATCTGCCCAGAACTGAGGCTTGAAACGGAGGTCAAGACGAGTTTTTCTAGAAAAATACGAAGAAAAAACCCCCCTTAAAATTGAGTTTTCTACCTGTCCATGTGAACGGAATCGAAAAAAACTCACTGTGAAATCCCCAAAATGCCCCTAGATCATAACTAAACAAGAGGGTTAAAAGTTGCTACAGTGACTGTCTGCAACTGAGAGCAAAAACGGGCTAGAAGATGAATTTTTCTGGAAAAACACAAAGAAGAAACCCCCCTCAAAATTGAATTTTCAACGTGATTTGCAAGAGAATTAAAAGAAATGCAATGTAGAATGCCCGAAATGCCCCTCCATGAAATCTGGTCATGGAGGTCCAAAAAGCTACTAAGTTGGAAAACTGAGAGCTGAACATCGTAAGCGATTTCCGATATCAAGACGACATTTTCTGAAAAAACACGGAAAAGAAACCCCCCCTAAAATCATGTTTTCTATTCAACCATGTTGAAAGAAGAAAATAAAACCACTGTGAAAAGTCTATAATGCCCCTAGATCAGAATGTGCAAAAAAAATGCGAAATGAATTCACAAGAGGCTCAAAACACAAACGATAAGGTTTTGCCAGGAAACGACCATGCACACAAACGTAACTTACCTATTTGGACATGCTACAATGGTTCACGACTTAAATATATCACCGATACAAAATCTGACCCCCCAACGGGCAAAAAGGCCAAAATGGAACTTGGAATGAAAACTCAGAATCCAAAAATACAAAACGGGGTCAAATGACCGTTTAGCCCTTGGCCACACTTCATACAAGATTAATAAGACCCTATGAAAGAATGAGAATGGAATTCCCACACCCGATGTAACCATGGTGAAGCAATGACTTGCGATTTTTCAAGATTTTCACAATATTTCATGAAGTTAAAAAGTACATATAATACAATATAATAGTCATTGGCCTCCGGCCTCATCTCATACATATCAAATACATTGAAAGGAGTGTACTTAAGTACACATTACATACATGGAATCAAATATACATATTTTGACATATAAGTCTACAAAATGACATTTCATGCTAACATTTGCATGAAATGGAAACTTGAAAGCTACACGACATCCAAGGAATGCTAGGTGTCACGAACCAAGTCTTCATACCTAAAATATACCCCAGTATCGTAGGGGTGAGTAACATAAAGCTACTCGTAGGATATGAGCATGCATCGACCTAGCATTTTACAAATTTATCACCTTAAGGTGAAACATGTTAAAGGGGCTCATGCCACCTAACGTCTATGTCCAAATGAGACTCGGGGAGCATCCTAAGCTACCTTAGAGTCTAAGCAACAAGAATTATAACATACATACGTGTATGAAACGAATCATGGTTGGGATAATCCAAAGAACACGACAAGAAGAATGCTTGAGCATAGATTAACATGAATTACATTTTCAATACAATTGAACTAGCTCTGGAGTAATCCATATAACATGATAAAAGCATATTTGAATACAAGGTAACAAGAATCACATTATCCATGTAATTCAACAACAAAAGAGCATGTTATACAATACAACAAGGTATAAGTTCTCAAAGCCATCAACTTAGAATCTAAAGCACAAAATAACAATGGTGGTTTATGCCACCTAACGTCTAAGTTCTAAATGAATCAATAGGATCAATCCTAAGCTTTGTTAGAACGTCAAAAAACAATTTTCAATATCGATGCAATTTAACTAACATTGGAACTTCCAATACAATGCATAAAGCACAATTTCGCAAAGTTAACATCCTGTAACTTAAAATGGAATGACAATTAAGAGATAACAAGTTAAAACATCATCTAGTTATCAACTTGAAAATGAAATGCGAAATCAAACAAAATGGATACTCGGACGTCACGCCGGATCAGACCGACAACATAGTTACTTTAGGGTTACTAGCCTATGGGTAACCTCCCTATGTGCGCACTAGACTATATATAGAGGGACTATCCCCCGTACTAGAACCACGTCCTAGCCATAGTCAAACAACGACATCCCCAAGTTTCCAAAATCAACAAGTTGTGCAACAACGCATATATCAATAGGAATATGCAAGATAATCAATTATCTACTAAGCACAACCTGTAACGACCCAGTCATTTTCCTTCCTTTCCTTTTTCTTGAAATTTTACGAACGAATTTTTTTCGTTTAATTTTCTTTTCTGAGCTCTGTTTCGTGCCGCTTAGTGCCATCTCGAGTGCTCAAAATTGGTTTCTGAGACTCTTTCATGTGGATTAACAACGTCCTTTGAGGACCGAGTCATTTTCGCATTTTTCGTTTTTCGGACACTATGCGCTATTTCGTCTTTTCCCTATTTTGTCATTTTCCCTATTTCGTCTTATCTTCGTTTGTCAGTTTTTGGCACAACCTCACTTTTCAAGCTCGAAGTTGGTTTTTGACTTCACGTATCCTTATCGTGAGTGGTTTCCACGAAATACGTATCTTTACTTTTGTAAGAAAGTACTCTGGTTGCTGCCGGTACCCATAGGGGCATGGACGCATAAATCTTTGCAATTAATTTCATTTCTTGGGGCGTTTTTCATAAATATCTTTTGAAGATATTTTATTTCAGGGGAATCTAAGAAAATATCTTTTGGAAGATATTTTCATTCTGGGACAGTTTCGCAGTTAACCCTTTTTGTAGGGGCCATTGTGCAATTAACGAAAGTTATTGCAAAATGTCTCGTCTGGAGCCTGGATCCTCGTACGGGATTCATTTTCACTTTTTGTTGACTTGTAAATTCATAGAATTCCGTTTTGGTCGTTTTTCTCCAATTTCAGAATTTCTGGACCCGGTTGCTGCCGAACTTGTTCGGGGCATAACTTTCTGTTCGGGACTCAATTTTTGATTCCGTTTCTTTCGTTGTTCATATTTTCTTATTTTAAATCATTTTTGTTCACGGAGTTTTTCTATTTGAGCGCGTTTGCTCAAAATCCACTTTTCTGGACCCGGCGGGGCCCTTTCAGGGCACTTTTTGAGATTTCTATAAATAGGTTGCCCCAATTTTTAAAATCAGATTTTCAGACCTTCTTCCTTCTCTTGGCTGGCAGCCATGGGAGCCCAAGGGGCTTCCTTCACTCTTTCTTCTCCTCCACTTGATTTCCTTGGTAGAAATCCTTCGGCCTTAGCATTTGTTGTTCCCCTCGTCGTGCTCTACCATTATTCCTTATTAGAATTCATTTTTGACAATTTCTTGAGTTTGGCTTTGAAGTCAAGTTTGGATTTTCATGGGGCTTTCTTCGGATTCATGTAGAACGTGTTGTCCCCGGTATAACCCTTCGATTTCGGCGGATTCGGAGCACTTTTTTTTCAGTGGGGATTTGAGGTCTTCATCTCAAATTGAGGTAGGGGATGTTCTAGGTTTAAATTCTTGTTATATAGCATGCTTGTGATGCTTATACTACTTGTTTGCATAATTAAATATAAAATTGAGAGATTTTATTATTTATTTTTCTTGTATGGGATATAATTTTCCCAGTTGCTCATGACTTGGTTTAAACATGTAGCATGATTTTATATTGCCCATTTATATGCTCATTGTCGTGTATTAAAATTGGAACATTTGAATAAGTATTAAAGATTTTATTTAATATTTATCTTAGGTGAAAGATTAATTCACATGACCTTAACTAGCTTGAAATCAATATGTGTTAGCATTTTAAATTAGGCCTTAGCATGCTCTCCAACATAGTTGAATTTGAAAGTAATTGGAGGTGTTTTGAAAATTAATAATTATTAATTAATTTAATTAATTAATTTGCCCCGAGTGCACTATTCACTCTATTTGAATTCCGACTTGATATTCTTGATTTACATGCCATATAGCTTCACATATATTTGATTTAAAATATTCGGTTAGGTTTTGAAGCCTTTTATTTAATTAAATTCCATGTTTAAGATTTAATCCTCATGGTGATATACAACTTGGAATTGTATTGTGGCATGCTAGAAAATTAAGTTTTGGTATGGTTGTTCACATGTATTAAATTGGGATTTATTGCATGAGAATTGCAACTTTTGTTTTATATTTAGCTTTAGTGAAAATTTAATTCACATAGTCGTAGATTGAATGAAATAAACTTGTAAAATGATATTACATTAGTCCTTGGCATGTTCTCTATGATATGTTAAATTGAGAGCATTTGGTTAAATTTGAAAATCTAGAGATTTTAATTAAAAGAATTAATTAAAATCTATTTTGTGGTCGCATTAGCTTAATTAAGGTTTTAACTTGATATTTGTATTGATCATGACTTGTTTACTTGCATGTATTAATTTGGGACTATTTGAAGTTGTTTTAGAACCTTGGGATTTAAATTAGCATGATTTAATTAAAGTTCTACCTTGTTGTTGTATTTAAACTCATGGGCTTATGTTTTCAATATTGAATATATTGTTATCATGCGTAATGATTTAACATCATTCATGTATAGCGTGTAATGAATCGTACACTGAAGATTCGACATTCATCCTAGCATATTAGTTGTGGATTTAGAGCATGTATTATATAGGTTTCCAAATTTGGTTGTGCTAGGTAGATAGTTGATTATCTTGCATATTCCTGTTGATATATGCATTGTTGCACAACTTGTTGATTTTGGAAACTTGGGGATGTCGTTGTTTGACTATGGCTAGGACGGGGTTCTAGTACGGGGGATAGTCCTTCTATATAGTCTAGTGCGCACATAGGGAGGTTACCTATGGGCTAGTAACCCTAAAATAACTATGATGTCGGTTTGATCCGGCGTGACGTCCGAGTATCCACTTTGTTTGATTTCGCATTTCATTTTCAAGTTGATAACTAGATAATGTTGTAACTTGTTGTTTCTTATTTGTCGTTCCATTTTAAGTTACAGGATGTTAACTTTGCGAAATTGTGCTTTATGCGTTATATTGGAAGTTCCAATGTTGGTTAAATTGCATCGATATTGAAAATCGTGTTTTGACGTTCTAATAAAGCTTAGGATTGATTCTATTGATTCATTTATAACATAGACATTAGGTGGCATGAACCACTACTGTTATTTTGTGCTTTAGATTCTAAGTTGATGGCTTTGAGAACTTAAACCTCGTTGCATTGTATAACATGCTCTTTTGTTGTTGAATTGCATGGATAATGTGATTCTTGTTAACTTGTGTTCAAATATGTTTTTGTCATGTTGTATGGATTACTCTAGACCTAGTTCAATTGTATTGAAAATGTAATTCATGTTAATTTATGCTCAAGCACTCTTCTTGTCGTATTCTTTGGATTATCCCAACCATGATTCATTTCATACACGTATGTATATCATGATTCTTGTTGCTTAAACTCTAAGGTGCTTAGGATGCTCCCCGAGTCTCACTTGGACATAGACGTTTGGTGGCATGAGCCCCTTTAACATGTTTCACCTTAAGGTGATAAATTTGTAAAATGCTAGGTCGATGCATGCTCATCTCCTACGAGTAGCTTTATATTACTCACCCCTACGATACTGGGGCATATTTCAGGTATGAAGACTGGGTTCGTGATGCCTAGCATTCCTTAGATGTCGTGTAGCTCTCAAGTTTCCATTTCATGCAAATGTCAGCATGAGATGTCATTTTATAGACTTATATGTAAAATTTGTATTCTTTGATTCCATGTATGTAATGTGTACATATGTGCACTCTTTTCAAAGTATTTGACATGTATGAGATGAGGCCAGAGGCCAATGACGTGTGTATTGTATTCTATACAACTTTTTAACTTCATGAAATATTATGAAAACCTTGAAAAATCGCAAGTCATTGATTCACCATGGTTGCATCGGGTGTGGGAATTCCATTTTCATTCTTTCATAGGGTCTTATTAATCTTGTATAAAGTGTGGCCAAGGGCCAAATGGTCATTTGACTCGATTTTACATTTTTGGATTCCATGTTTTCCATTCCAAGTCCATTTTTGTCTTTTTGCCCGTTGGGGGGTCAGATTTTGTATCGGTTATATTTTTAAGCCATGGACCATTGTCGCGCATCTAAATAGGTAAGTTACGTTTGTGTGCATAGTCGTTTCCGGGCAAAACCTCATCATTTGTGTTTTGAGCCTCCTACGAATTCATTTTACGTTTTTGTTGCATATTCTGATCTAGGGGCATTCTAGACTTTTTAATTCAGTTTTACTTCCTCCTTTTAACATGGTTGAATAGAAAACGTGATTTTAGGGGGGGGGGGTTTCTTTTTTGTATTTTTTTAGAAAATGTCGTCTTGGTGCCAAAAATTGATCACAAAGTTCAGCTTTCTGGTTTTTTTTAGCAGCTTTTTGGACCTCCATGACCAGATTTCATGGAGGGGCATTTCGGGCATTCTACATTGCGTTTTTTATTTAATTCCAGTTAAAGTCACGTAGAAAACTCAATTTTGAGGGGGTTTCTTCTTTGTGTTTTTCCAGAAAAATTCATCTACTAGCCCGTTTTTACTATCTATTCTGGTTGTTTCTGGAAAAAAAATGCTTGTAGCAGCTTTTTGGGTCCATCTTGACCTAGGCTGTTCAAGGGGCATTTTAGGGACTTTACATCGTATTTTTTTTCGCTTCTTCTGCATAGTCGGGTAGAAAGCGTGATTTTAAGGGGGGTTTCTTCTTCGTGTTTTTCCAGAAAAACTCGTTTAAGGGTCCGTTTTTAGCCTCGATTCTGGAAAAAAAATTAATTGGTGCTTGCTGTTAAAACACTATTCCTGCCCAGATTTCTTACCCAGAAAATAAGTCTAATTTTTTTGAAACTTTGAGGCTTCATATCTTCTTCGTCCCGACTATAAATCAAGTGATTTTTGAGTCTAAGTTTATGAGTTTTTGCTTGTCTATCCAACGGTATTCACGGTTGCATCTAATTCTATCTGAAAAGACTATTTTACCCTTTGTAAAGTACCCTTGCCGCACTGATTTTAAACTCAAAGGTTGGTTTTTTTGAAACTTTGACATTTCATATCTTCTTCATCTGGACTCTGAATTAAGTGATTCTTGAGTCTAGATTCATTAATTTTTCCTAGTCTATCTATTGGTATGCTCAGTTGCATCTAATTTTGTCTAAAAAGACCATTTTACCCCTTGTCAATTACCCTTGCCGCACTGTTTTGAAACCCGAAAGTTGGTTTTTATGAAACTTTGGAGTTTCATATCTTCTTCATCCGGACTCTGAATCAAGTGATTCTTAAGTCTAGATTTGTTAATTTTTTGCTGTCTTTCCAGTGGTGTGCTCGAGGGCACCCGAATCCACATTTTTTAAAAATAACTATTTTGTTGAGTTCCACGACCTCATGGAAGCTCACTTTGACTTCTTAGAGTCTTGTTTTCTGTGTTTGCTTTTGCTTATCGGATCCGTTATCGGGTCAATCTTCGGTTCATCACAAGACATGCTGGCCCAAAAACCAGGGTCGTCACACAACCAAATTTGGAAACCTATACAATACATGCCCTATATCCACAACTAATATGATATGATGAATGTCGAATCTTCAGTGTGCAATTTGTTACACGCTATGCATGAAAGATGTTAAACACGAAGTGTACAAATCATTACACAAGGCAACAATATATTCAATAAGGAAAATATATTCTCATGAATACAAACATAGCAACTATGTTAATGTGACGGCCCAAGTTTTTCAACCCGGTGCGTCAGTGATGAACCAAAAGATGACCCGATAATGGATCCGAAATGTGGAAGTAAAAGACAAAACAACGGTCTCTAGAGATACATCATGGCTCTAAGACACCATTATGACCCTTAACGAGATCACGGAACCCAAAGGAATTAAATGGGGAAGCACCGTTTCAAAAACGAACAAGATTGAACCTAGGGGCAAAATCATCATTTCCAGCTTAAAAGTGGGTGCCACCGAGCACACCATTGGAAAGACAACAAAAAATTAATGAATTTAGACTCAAGAATCACTTGATTCGGAGTCCGGATGAAGAAGATATGGCTTACGGAAGAAGAAGGGGCAAAACGGTCAAAAAGTGCAAACCCTAGATCATCTAACCGGTTACCAAGCCTTCCTAACCAGTTAGGAGACAAAAAAATTTGACCAAAACACTGCCCAAGCACATGTAACCGGTTACCAAACTTCTCGTAACCGTTTACATGTGAAGGAGGCAGAATGGGCAACAAGAAATTCTGGCAGCAGGGGTTTTTTAGGAAAAAAAGGAAATTTAAGGACCTAGATGACATTTTCTGGAAAAACTCAAAGAAGAAACCCCACTCAAAATCGAGTTTTCTACATAACAAGGAAGGAAAATTGAAAAATTCGCAATGTGGAATGCCCAAAATGCCCTCCATGAAAACTGGTCCAGAGGGTCCAAAAAGCTGCTAAATTTAAAAACTGAGAGTTGAACTTTGGATGCGATTTCCGATGCCAAGATAGAATTTTCTGGAAAAACATGAAAAAGAAACCCCCCCCCCCCCCCCCCGAAAATCGCATTTTCTAAGTGACCATGTGAAGAACAGAATTTATTTCCCAAAGGAACTTCCCAAAATACCCTTAGGTCAGAATATGCAACAAAAGTGTAAAATGAGTCCATAGGAGGCTCATTTCACCAAAGAAGAAGCTTTGCCCAGAAACGACCATGCACGCAAATGTAACTTACCTAATAAGATGTGCTACAATGGTCCGTGGCCCAAAAATATGGCCGATACAAAATATGACCCCCCAACGGCCAAAATGACAAAATGAAGTTTGGAATGAAAACTTGAAACCTAAAATCATGAAATGATTTTGAAATGCCGTTTGGCCCTTGGCCACACTTCATGCATGTTAAATGAATGCTAATGGAAGAAGTTCATACACAATGCACGCTCCGGTGCAAAATACCATACTAAAACGCATGGTTTTCCATATGTTCTCGTCGAAGGCAAAAATGAACATCCTTGACATAAATGTAATTTCAAAAGGAGTTTGGCCATTTGCCTCATGTCATATACATAAAATAAGAATCAAAAAGTGTGCTAAGGCACACGTTAGAAGTCTAGAAGCAAATATACACATTTGACATATAAGGTTACAAATGGCTTTTCAAGCCAACCTTCACAAGAATTGAACCCTTCAAGTTTCCAAATCATCCAAGCATGTTGAGAATCTCTAACCTTGAATCCTGTACCTGAAATATGCCCCAGTGTCATAGGGGTGAGTAACATAAAGCTACTCGTAGGAAATGAGCATGCATCGACCTACGTTTTACAAGTTTGCATGATTTAATCATTGTGGTTCATTCCACCTAACGTCTATGTCAAAGGTGAGACTCAAGGAGCATCCTAGCTACCTAAGATCATTTCTAGAATCAATCACCTTATTCATGCAATTTTAGCAATATAGGGTCATGCTTACACAAAGCAACAACATAGGAGCATGCTTACACAAAGCAACAAACATAGATTCTCAAAGTCATCAATTTGAAATCTAAAGAACGAAAACGACATAAGTGATCATGCCACCTAACGTCTATGTTCCAAATGAATCTATAGCATTATTCCTAATTTACATTTGAACAACACAACATAAATATACTTGACAACATCAAAAGCTTATAATGATTCATTAAAATCATAAAACAAGAATGTACTTAACAACATTAAAAGCTCACAATGATTTATTAAAAATCATGAACATGAATGTACTTAACAACATTAAAATGATTTATTAAAATCATAAAACATGGATGTACTTGGCAACATCAAAATCTACAAAGATCATAAAGCATGGATGTACTTAAGAACATCAAAATTGCGGATAACCAAAACCACAAGTCACAATATAAACATGATTACTAACTTGGAATTGAATGTGAAAATAAATAATGGAAGACTTGGACATCTAGACTCAAAATTCTGCCGAGGTCAATGGTTGTTCCGGGCACTAACCCGCAGGGCAAACCACCCTAAGTGCGCACTATCTCAATTGGGGAGAACTCATACCTCCCGCACTAAAGCTGAACTTTAGCCATATCATAGTAACCATGTCCCTAGTGACTCCAAAATAAATAAGTTAACAACTTATATATATATGAAACTACATCCCATGCACAAGTAGTTTGTAACCACATAATATATGCTCTAAATCCACAACTACTATAAGATGACAAATGTCGAATCTTCAGAGCGCGATTCGTTACGCGCTATAATAACATCACATGTTGAATATTTAGTGTGCGATTCGTTACACGCTATAACAATATAATCCAATATCGAAACGTAATCTCATAATTTCATTACAAGTCTAAAATCATGCTTTAGATATACAATCAACGTCAAACACATGATTTAAATCCATAATGCAATAGAAACGGAATTTAATCGAGTAAGCTAATTAATTCCTCTAAGTTGCAATTCTCAACCAAATGGCCTCAAATTACACATGTTAAACAACATAGCATGGTCATTGCATATACCAATTCCAAAACTTGATTAGGCCAATTCAATAACAAAATGAAATTTAATTAAATCATGATAATCAAATCCCTAAATTCTAAAACAACATAAAATGGTCCCATATTAACATATACTAGTATACAAGTCCTAGTCATCTCAAATATCAAGTCAAAACTTAATTAAGCTAAAGGAACGATTAAATAGATTTTAATTAATCATTTTAATTAAAGTCTCTAGATTTTCATACTTATCCAAATGCTCTCAAATTTAAGTATGTTAAACAACATGCCTAGACTTAATTTAAAAGCAATCTATTAGTCAATTTCATGCAAGGTACATCCTTGTAAATTTAATCTTGTACAAAGAATTAAATATTACTAATTTTCTAGATTTGATACAAGTCATGCAATCAAGTTGTATAATCATGGAAAACACCCCATTCAACACATACAAAATCCTAAAACATCCCC
Source organism: Cornus florida (assembly GCF_030987335.1). Taxonomy (NCBI): domain Eukaryota; kingdom Viridiplantae; phylum Streptophyta; class Magnoliopsida; order Cornales; family Cornaceae; genus Cornus; species Cornus florida. Next base: position 75,014,837 of record NW_026775577.1, read on the forward strand.
TACCTCCATTTGAGATGAAATCTCAAATCCCTACCAAAATAAATCGGCTCCGAATGCGACGAAACTCCTAGGTTTTGTTGGGGACAACATCACGAACATGAATCCCAAGGAAGCCCCATCAAAAACACAACTTGACTTCAAACCCGAACTCAAGAAACGGCCAAAACAAGATTCCAATCTGTTGGAATCGAAGGCCTCGCCGAGGGGAACAATAAACACAAAGGCATCACCACTTTTTAATGAAGGGAAGAAGTCCAAAATAGGAGAGAGAAGATGGTAGCCATGGATGGAGCTTGGACCGGCCATGAGAGAGGAGAGAGAGAAAAATCTGATTTTTCTTTCTAAGGCCCCTTATTTATAGAAAATCTCAAAAAGTGCCCCGAACGGGCCCCGCCGGGTCCGGAAAAGTGAAATTTGAGTAGACGCGCTCAAACGGCAAAACTCTAAGAACGAAAAAGATTGAAAATGAGAAAAAATGAACAACGGAAGAAACGGCGTCAAAAACTGAGTCCCGAGTAGAGAGTTATGCCACAAACAAGTTTGGCACAAACCGGGGCTAAAAACCCTGAAACTGAAAAACATCGACCAGGAGGAAAATCTAAGAGTCCACGACTCAACGAAATATGAAAATGAATCCCATACGAGGATCCAGGCTCAAAACAAGGCATTGAGCAATAACTTTCATTAATTGCACAATGGCCCCTCTAAAAAGTGAAAACTGTGAAACTACCCCAGAATGAAAATATCTTCCAAAAGATATTTTCTTAGATACCCCTGAAATAAAATATCTTCAAAAGATATTTATGAAAAACATCCCAAGAAAGGAAAATGTTTCCAAAGAACTTTGCACTTATGCCCCTATGGGCACCGGGAGCAACCAGAGTACTTTTTTGCAAAAGTAAAGATATGTATTTCGAGGAAACCACTCAAGATGAAGACACGTGAAGTCAAAAACTAACTTCGAGCATGAAAAGTGAAGTTTTGCCAAACAAGCGACAAACGGGGAAAAGACAGAATAGGGAAAAAGATGAAACAAGGAAAAGGACGAAAGGCACATAGTGTCCGAAAAGTGAAAATGCAGAATTGACTCGGTCCTCAAAGGAAGTTATCAATCCACAGAATTGAGTTTTGGAAACCATTTTCGAGCACTCGAAATGACACTAAGCGAAAAGAAACCAAACTCAGAAGGGAAAAGACAACGGAAAAAATTTATCCGAAAAATCCGGGTCATTACAGTTAACCAATGTTCAAAACATAACCAAATAAATATACAACAAGTCTAAGTCCATGATTTGAATATAGAAACCACTTCTAAAACACAAGTAGATCATGGAGCAAATTGATAGAATTTAAATAGATAAACACAATTAAATTGTCTAGATTTCCGATTCAATCTCAATTAACCTCAATTTAATACATGTTAAAGGGCATGGCAAGGTCATTACATATATCCATTCTAAAACTCAATTAAGTTGTTAGAACAACAAAGTAAAACTTTAATTAAATCATGCTAATTTAATTACCAAGGTTCTAAAGCAACTTCAAATGGTCCACAATTAATATATACTAGTAAACAAGTCATGGCCAATACAAATATCAAGTTAAAATCTTAATTAAGCTAATGGGACCACAAAATAAATTTTAATTAATTCTTTTAATTAAAATCTCTAGATTTTCAAACTTAACCAAATGCTCTCAATTTAACATATCTTAGAGAACATGCCAAGGACTAATGTAATATCACATTACAAGCTTATTTCATGCAAGTTACACCTATGTAAATTAAACTTTCACTAAAGTTAAATATAAAATAAAGGTTGCAATTCTCATGCAATTAATCACAATTTAATATATGTGAACAATCATACCAAAGCTTAATTTTCTAGTATGACACAATTCAATTCCAAGTTGTATATCACCATGAGAATTAAATCTTAAACATGGAATTTAATTAAATGAAAGGTTTCAAAACCTTACCGAATATTCTAAATCAAATATATGTGAAGCTATATGGCATATAGATCAAGAATATCAAGTCGGAATTCAAGTGGAGTGAATAATGCACTCGGGACAAATTAATTAATCAAATTAATTAATAATTACTAATTTTCAAAATACCTCCAATTACTTTCAAATTCAACTATGTTGAAGAGCATGCTAAGGCCTAATATAATATGCTAACACATATTAATTTCAAGCTAGTTAAGACCATATGAATTAATCTTTCACCTAAGATAAATATTAAATAAAATCTTTAATACTTATTCAAAAATTCCAATTTTAGTACATGACAATGAGCATATCAAGGGGCAATATAAAATCATGCTACATATTTAAACCAAGTCATGAGCAACCGGAAAAATTAGATCCCGTACAAGAAAAATAAATAATAAAATCTTTAGATTTTATATTTAATCATGCAAACAAGTAGTATAAGTATCACAAGCATGCTATATAACAAGAATTTAAACCTACAACATCCCTACCTCAATTTGAGATGAAAATCTCAAATGCCATCAAAATGGAACGGCTACGAATCCAACGAAACTACTAGGTTTTGTCAGGGACAACGCCGTGAACATAACCCCCATGAAAGCCCCATCAAAATCATAACTTGACCTCAAAACCAAACTTAAAGAATGGTCAAAACTGAATTCTAATAAGGGGGAAAGGTAGAGCACGGCGAGGGGAACAACAAACGTTAAGGCCGAAGACTTTCCATCAAGGAAAACTGAACCAAAAGAGGAGAGAGAAGATGGCAGCCATAGGAGCTCTAGGTCGTGCATGAAGAGGGGAGAAGATGAAAAATGAAATATCTCACCCCCCCTTTTATAGAAATCTCAAAAAGTGCCCCAAACGGGCCCCGCCGGGTCTGAAAAAGTAAAATTTGAGAAGATGAGCTCAAATGGCAAAACTTTGTGAATGAAAAAAGATTTAAAATGATAAAATATGAATAATGGAAGAAACGGCGTCCAAAACCGAGCCCCGAGCAGAAAGTTATGCCCAAAACAAATTTGGCGCAACCGAGTCTAGAAACTCTGAAACTGGAGAAAAATGACCAGAAGGAAATTCTATGAATTTACAAGTCAACGAAAGGTGAAAATGAATCTCGTATGAGGATCCAAGCTCCAGACGACACATTTTTATAATAACTTTCGTTAATTGCACAATGGCCCCTACAAAAAGGGTTAACTGCGAAATTGCCCCAGAATGAAAATATCTTCCAAAAGATATTTTCTTAGATGCCCCTGAAATAAAATATCTTCAAAAGATATTTTCAAAAAAAACCACAAGAAATGAAAAAGATTATGAAGAATTGTGCATCCATGCCCCTATGAACACCGAGAGCAACCAGAGTACTTTCTTGCAAAAGTAAAAATACGTATTTCAAGGAAACCACTCAAGATGAAGGCACGTGAAGTCAAAAACCAACTCCGAGCATGAGAAGTGAGGTTGTGCCAACAATGTGACAAATGGGGAAAAGACAGAATAGGGAAAAAGACGAAACAGGGAAAAGAACGAAAGGTGCATAGTGTCCGAAAAGTGAACATGCAGAAATGACTAGGTCCTCAAAGGAAGTTGTTAATCCATGGAAAAGAGTCTCAGGAACCAATTCTGAGCACTCGAGATGACACTAAGCGACACAAAACAGAGCTCAGAAAAGAAAATTAAACGAGAAAAATTCATTCGTAAAATTTCAGGAAAAAGGAAAGGAAGGCAAATGACCGGGTCGTTACACTGTCAGTGAACGACATCCGCCCATAAACACCAGGCCTACGAATGGTAGCTATTCAAAACTAAACACTCGCCCACACACACCCGACAACATCACCACTAAACTCACACTTCCGGCTGGGTACAGGCTCTAATACCATTCTGTCACGCCTCGAATTTTTCTAAATAAAATCCTTGATTTCATTAAATCAAAATACTTAAATACACACCCAGGATCTCAAAAATAAAATAAATACTTCTTTATTTGTAACGACCCAAATTTCTCAACCCGGTGCGTTAGTGATGAACCAGAAGTTGACCCGATAACAAACCCGAAATACGGAAGCGAAAGAAGCCAAATGACCTCAAGAGATGTACGTCATCCCTAAGGCCCCAAAATGACTCTCCATAAAGCCATGGAACTCAAATGAGCCAAGCAAATGAAGCAAGAATGCCTAACCCGAAAAGAGATGAACTAAGGGCAAAATGGTCATTTCTCACTGAAAAGGGTGCCACCGTGGGCACCATTGGAAGGACAACAAAAAATAAACAAAATTAGACTCAAGAATCGTCTGATTCTGAGTTCGGGCAGAAAAGATATGAAATTCCAACACCCGATGCGAAAACTATGAAGCAATGACTTAACATTTTCTAATATTTTCATAATAAACTTTGAAAACAAAAGTGCATAGAAAATGAGATACATGTCATTGGCCTCTGGCCTCATCTCATACATGTTAAATACATTGAAAAGAGTGCACTTACGTACACTTTACATATACGAATCAACGAATACAAGTTTAAACAAATAGGGCTACAAAGAGGCATCTTATGCTAACACTTGCATAAAATAAAAACATAGAAACTGTAAGCCATCCAAGGAGCAATGGAATCTTCAAATCCTGAGTCCTGTACCTGAAATATGCCCCAGTATCATAGGGGTGAGTAACATAAAGCTACTCGTAAAAAGATGAGCATGCATCGACCTAGCATTTTACAATTTTATCACCTTATGGTGAAACATGTTAAAGGGGCTCATGCCACCTAATGTCTATGTCAAGATGAGACCCAGGGAGCATCCTAAGCTACCTAGATCATTTTATCTCATAATCACATTGTTCATGCAATTCAAAAAACATGGAAACATGACAAGGCAACAAGATATAGATTCTCAAAGTCTTCAACTTGAAATCTAAAATACGAAAACAACAAGTGTGGGTCATGCCACCTAACGTCTATGTTAAAAATGAATCTATAAGGTCATTCCTAAACTACATTTGAACATCAAACCACAAATTATGATATCGATGCAATTTAACCAACAATAGAATTTTCAATACAACGCATGAAGCATGCTTTCACAAAGCTACATCTTAAGCTCAAAATAGGAAATCAAATAAGGAACAACAAGTTACGATATCATCTAGTTATCAACTTGAAATGAAATACAAAATCAAACAAAGTAGATACTCGGACGACACGCCAGATCAGACCGATAACATAGTTACTTTAGGGTTACTAGCCCATGGGTAACCTCCCTATGTGCGCACTAGACTGTATAGAGGGACAATCCCCTGTACTAGAACCAAGTCCTAGACGTAGCCAAACAACGACATCCCCAAGTTTCTCAAATCAACAAATTGTGCAACAACGTATATATATTAACATGTATATACAAGATATCAACTATTTACCAAGCACAATCCAAATTTTGGAAACTTATACAATACATGCTCAAAATTCACAAGTACTATGGCATGTAAGATGTCAAATACAAAGTGTGCAATTCCTTACACATAGCAACAATATATTCAATAAGGAAAAACATATTCTCGTGAATATAGAAGTAACAACTATGTTATCCAATGCTCAAAAGTAATCAAGTGAACATACATCAAATCCAAATCCATGATTTAAATGTAGAAACAATTTCCAAAATGCAATTAAATCCATGGAGTAATAAAGTAGAATTTAATTAAGCATAAATAGTTAAATTCTCTAAATTCCAAGTTAATAAAAATAACCTCAATTTAATATATATTGAAAGACATGTCATGGTCATCATATATATAACATCAAATGACAAGTTAAGTGATTAAAACACTTGAAACAAAATTAATCAAGCTAATTAATTAATTTCCTCTAGATTTTTAAACAATTCCAAATGCCCTCAATTTAATCTATGTTAGAGAACATGCCAAGGCCTATTTAAATACCACATTACAACTTGATTTAATGCTTGATACAACCATGTGAATTAAACTTTCACTAAAGATAAATATTAAATAAAAGTTGTAATTCTTAAGCAAATGATCTAAATTTAATATATGTTAACCAACATATCTAAGCATAATTTTCTAGCATGTTACAATTCAAATCAAAGTTATACATCATCATAAATTTTAAATCTTATACAAAGAAATAAAAATTACTAACTTTCTAGATTTGATACAAGGCATACATATATATTGTATGATCATGGCAAACACACAATACAACACACAAATAATCCTAAAACATTACCTACCTCTATTGGAATGAAAATCCCAATTACCACCGAAATGAAATCGCCCCAAATTTTCGGTCCGCAAAACAGATTTTTCAGCTTGCTACCTTCAACTTGTAAAATTCATAAAAAATTCAATTCTAACCCAAATTGAATGAATCAAAAGCCCAATGAAAGCTTAAACACTGTAATTTGATAATATCAATTTAGTTTAACAAAATATTTTCCCAATTAAAACAGTTTTGACCCACAACTTTGAAACAAATTATGCCCAGAAAACACATTTTTAACCTGTAACTTCCAACTTTGAAAATTCATGAAAAATTCATTTGATATCCAAATTGGGCAAACCTAATTTATTTTGGAAGTAAACATATGAGAGTGTAAAACTGGAAATTTAAGCCATGATCCAATGTCAAAAGGTTAGTGAAATAAATCATCTAAAAATATGTTTTCCGGTTGCAATAAAAACATAGACAGCAGATAGTTTCGGATTTTTAAAAAAATTTAGAAATGCTCTAAATCGTAAAAAAATTCTGAGTAGTGTAAAACCTATGGGGGAAGTTCCAGTAAAAATTTCAAGGCAATTAAAGCAGCACAGCCATATAAAAAATTCATTTCCGGACTGAAAAGGAAAAGCTTCAAATTTCCAGCAACTAGCTTGCAACTTCAAAATTCATAACTAATTCATTTTAAATCCAAATTACATGAAACCAAAACTAAATGAAAGCTAATTAATTATATTTTCATATTCTAATTTAATTTGACAAGATTAATTTCAAGTTAAAACATTTTAAGGGCAAAATACAAGTCCTTCTCTTCCATGCATATAAAGCACTCAATAATGACATAAAAATACTTCAAAATAATAGATCAATACCTCACTAGAGAATTGAATCTCTAGATACCAAAGCAAAACTAGGAGTTAGGCTAGATCCTTCAAGTGTTTTGAAGAGGAGAGTGGGAGGAGCCTAAAGTATTCCATGTTCAAAGTTCTAAGGTGAGTGAAAGGGCACCAAAAATGAAGTCAAAGCTACTAGTCAAGCTTTTCTCCAATGGTGGCTTCCTTAGGGTTCTTGAGAGGAAAGTGATGAATGAATTAAAATGTGTAAACCCTAAGCTAAATTGGTGGTCTTCTCCACTCACTAGGTGCTCTTGCACTACCTCTCACACACACACTAATGCAAGACTAAAGGTGAGTCCTACACTTGTCATGAATCCAAGTAAGCTTCCAAGATTAAATATTAACCCTACAGTTGTCAACCATCCATGCCAACAAGTGCACCAATCCTAGGACAACAAGTGGGTGAATCTCCACCCTCCATGTGTCATGAGATTAAGCCTCCAAGTGGTTCCACCACAAAATCAACAAGTGGCACCATAGGAATGTGACACTTGTCACATTTTTCAAAAATTGCAAAAAGGTCCTTTTTGAAAATATCTTTGAATTTAATTTGCAAAATGGTCCCTAAGACAAAAAAAATAATTACTTTACTTAATTACCCCAAAACCCCTCAAGTTATGGATAATTACAAAAAGTCCTATTTTCATGACTTTTACAAAGAAAGTAAACATTTAATATGCATTTCTACCAAAGTAAAAATGTAGATGTCATGGAATTTAAATATCATGGACGTATGCCAAGCCGGAATCAAATCCGAGCACAAAAAATGAGGTTATGCAAGTAAAAGTGAAAAACGAGAAGAGGATGAAATAAGGAAAAGACGAAAAATGAATAGTGTCAAAAAAACAAAAAAATGTGGAAATGACTCGGTCCTCAAAGGAAGTTGTCAATCCAAAGGAAAGAATCTCAGAAACCATTTCCGAGCACTCGAGACGACACTAAGAGGCGGGAAATCGAACCTGAAAAGGAAAAGACAATGAAAAAAATTTATCCGCAAAATTTGAAGAAAGGGAAAGAAATGAAAATGACCGGGTCATTACATTATTGATACTGAATTAATTCCTCAATTTAAAAATATACAATGTCTCCAATTAAATTAAATTGATACTAGATCAATTTCCTCAAATAAATACTTACAAAATCTCTAAAATAAATTAAACAATCCTCAACACCAATTCTTCCACCTAAGCCCACTACTAGCAATCCAAGTTCATCCTCGGTACCTGAAACTGTAGGGGGGTGAGATAATAGGAAAAACCATAACAAGGATTTCAAGAAGTTTCATGCAAAATTAGTTTCACAAAAATATACATATACTATTAAACAAAAATACGTATATGCAATTTAATTAAAAGAGAAAACATAAAATATTTGAAATAAATCATCCAAGCCATTCAAGGTATGATGATCCCTACTCTGTAAAATAAATCATGGATAATCTGAGCACTAATAATTCTCACAGTCTGTCCATTTCGGCCCTCTCGGCATTTCTATCCTCAAAACTCTTTCTGTATTGTTTTTCCTCAATTTTTCTGTCTCTTCTTCACCGAACAAATGCTCATATGAATAGACCATTTCAATCGACCCAATAAAAATTAAGTGGGTAAATCTCCAATAAAATTTAAATAATCAATGACAACTAAAATGTCACGAAATAATTAAATGTCAACTTTTAAAAAATAGGGTTGTCACACAGATAGAGGTTTTTGATGCTCAGATGATCTATGATTTGTGTTTTATGGGTAGGGATCATCATACCTTGAATGGCTTGGATGATTTGTTTCAAATATTTTATTATTGCTCTTTTGTTTAAATTGTATATACGTATTTTTATTTAAATGTATATGTAAATTTTTATGAAATTTCTTGAAATCCTTGTTATGGTTTTTCCTATTGGGACTTCCTCGTCTCACCCCCCTACAGTTTTAGGTACCGTGGATTGCTAGTTGCGGGCTTAGGCGGAAGAGTTGGTGTTGAGGAATTAAATTAATTTATTTAGAGATTTTTGTGTATTTAATTGAGGAAATTGATTTGTATCAATAAAATGATATTTCTTTTGGGATCCTGGGTGTAATACTGATGTATTTTGATTTGAATAAATCGAGGAATTTATTTAGAAAATTTGGGTCGTGACATATATTAAATCTAGAATATTTGATTAGGTTTTGAAACCTTTCATTTAATTATTTTCTAGTTTTAAAGTTTAATACTCATGACCGTATCTTGCATGGAATGTACTTGTATCATATTTTTAAAACAAGTCTTAACATGTTGTATAACATATATTAAATTGAGATCATTTGGATGAATTTCAAAACTTAGAGATTTTAATTAAAAGGATTAATTAAAATCAATTCAATGGCTCCTAGGTCTAGATTAAGTTTCTTACTTGGCATCCATGATTTCCATGACAAGTTCCTTCACGTATATCAATTTGAGAATAACCGGATAAGTTTTAAAACTTCTATTCTATTATTTCCTTTGTATAGGACTTCATTCACATGGTCGTATATTGTATGAAATGAACTTGTAACGTGACATTAGACTTGGCCTTGACATGATCCTTGACATAACTTGTTTGTACAACATTTGAACTTGCATTGTATTCTTGATAATTTAACCCCCTAAGTAGATTAAATTTCCATTTATGCTTCTATCGAGTTAACTATGCCTTGATATTGAATCCTTGTTAAACTCATGAATTGGACTTGTATTTCGCGTAGCTTTTAACTTCCTATCATGTATCTTGTACTTGTGGTATATTTACTTCAATGGATTCCATATGCTATATATATCTCGGTTCTATTCTATATAGATGCATACTATGATTTCTTAACATTTCACATGCCATCATAGTTGTGAACTTAGGGCATGACTTGTGTGTTCCAAAATCTTGGTTGTGCATGAAACGTGGTTAATGCATTTCTTGTATTTGATACAATCTTGACTTGCACAACTTATTGATTTTGGGACTTGGGATATCAATCAAGAATTGACATGGCTAGGACTTGGTTCTAATACGGGAGATAGAGAGCTCCCTACACTATAGTGCGCGCTAAGGGAAAGGTACCCATGGGTTAGTAGCCCTAAAGTGATCTCAAGAGTACGGTTTTAATCCGGGTGATATCCGAGTTTCCATATTGGTTGATTTCACTCTTTAAATTTCAAGTTGTTATTCTTGAAGATTTAAACCTTGTCGTGTATGTGAAATGCTCCAATCCTGTTTCATTGCATAGATTTTATACTTTATTCATGATTTTATTCCTTATACTTCAAGTGTTGTATTCCTTGAAGATTTAAGATTCTTTTTATGTTGTATGGAAGATTCCATCTTTGTTTAATTGCATAGATATTATGCCTTGTTCTTAATTCCATGTATAATTCTTGTCGTGTTAATCGGTATGTCCCAATCATGTAAATTGCATTGATAATGCGATCCTTGTATTTTAGTATCCTTTTGTCATGTTTCTTGGATTAGTCCAAACCTTGCTTAATTATATTGATAATGCAATTCATGTTAATCAATATTCAAGTATCCTTCTTATCGTGATCTTTGGGTTATCCAAATCTTGATTCGCCTCATATATGTTTATATATCACGATTCTTGTTGTTTATATTCTAAGGTAGCTTAGGATGATCCCTGAGTCTCACTTTGAAATAGGCGCTAGGAGGCATGACCCTTTTGAACTGTTTCATGTTAATCTAAAAGTCTCTAAAGAAATCGAGTTGATGCATGCTCATTTCCTACGAGTAAACTTGTTTACTCACCCCAAAGTTACTGGGGGATTTGTTCAGGTACGAAGACTTGGTTCATGGTACTTGTCGTTCATTAAGATGGCTTATAGCTCTTAAAGTTTCCATTTCACGTAAGTGTTAGCATGAAATGCCACTATCGTAGCCTTATGTATCAAACTTGTATTCTTTGAATCCGCATATGTAAAGTGTACATAGTACAGTCTTTTCAATGTAATTGACATATACGACATGAGGCCAAAGGCCAAGCATGTTATATTTGCACTTGTACTCATTTGGCACCACATTTTGTTTAAAAATGTAATTTTTCTAACTTTAGAGGTTTGAGAAGTCAAATCTTGTAAATGAAGTGTAATGAGGCCGTAGGACATTGTAGCATGTTTAAAATGTCATATTACACTTGCGTGTATGTTCACATCATCACACAATAGCTTATAAGATCATGCTATGGGGGATTCCAAATAGACTTTTTATCATTTGGTGCATAACAGGCTTGATTTTTAGTTTTTCAACCTGTTTCGGTCGATCGGTGGCTTGTTTTGGTCGATCGATTCTTGGTTCAAATTGTTTGAACATCAAAATCTCCCATTCCAGTAGCCATTTTTTATGTTTGGCCCAGTTCAGTCAACCAATGGCTTGGTTCGGTAGACCGATGCTCTTGTAGTTTTAGTTGCACAGTAAAAAGTCCAATTCCAGTAGCTTTTTTTTTTTTTTTTATCTCGAGCCACAAATCGGTTGACCGGTTTGTCATTTCGGTTGACCAAAATGAAGGCTCAATTTTTCTCTTTTTCTTGGTTCATTTCGGCAAACCGAAGCTCCATTTCGGTCGACCGAAATGGAGCTGCCTTATTGGTCTTGTTTGGTTTGTTGCCTAGACAGGTTAACCTTGTTTCATTCGTTCCCACTTGACCTTGTTGATCTTGTTCAAGCAATTTAATGGCGTACGTGGTCTAGTTTGGACTAAATCTCATTCCTTCGGTTGTCATTGGTGTCATAGGATCCCATTTAACCTTTTTATCCTAGTTTCCACTTTCGGTTATTTCCTTGGGTTCCGTGGCTTCATAGAAGGTTAGATTTGCGTCTAAGAGATGATCTACATCTCTTAAGACTTTGGTTTATCTTTTACTTCCGTATTTACTTTCTTTGGGTTCCATGACCTCATAGAAGGTCATCAAAGTGTCTTAGAGGTGTATTGTGCCTTGGGAGACCGCTGTCTTGTTTCTTACATCTGCATCTAGATCCATTAACGGGTCAACTTTCGGGTCATCACTGTCGCACCGGGTTAAAATAAAACTCGAGTCACGACACTGGAACAAGATCATCACCTTCATAAACAAGCATGAGACTCTTAGTTCTTCTAAGGTATTTTAAGATATTCTTCACAACTGACCATTGATTAAGTCCAAGATTGGACAGATACCTACTGACAATCCCTACAGAGTAGCAGATGTCTGGTCTGGTACAGTCCATGGCATACATGAGACTACCAACTGCCGAAGCATATGGTATCCACCTCATTTGCTCAATTTTCTTATCAGTCTTGGGAGACTGGTTATTAGAAAGAGCCAATCCAAGTCTAAATGGTAAAACCCCTTTCTTAGAGTTTTCCATTCCAATCCTAGTCAGAACTTTGTCAATGTAAAACTCTTGAGAAAAGCCTATTTTCTTTTTAACCCGATCTCGCAAAAGCTTGATCCTAAGAATATAGCTTGCTTCTCTAAGATCTTTCATCTCAAATTTATTGAATAACCACCTTTTAACTGATGACAAAGCCTCTACATTATTACCAATGAGTAAAATGTCATCAGCATATAAAACGAGAATCATGATGACATTACCCTATTTTTTCTTATAAACGCAAGGTTCAAACACGTTTTTTTCAAAGCCAAATAATTTGACTGCCTGATCGAAACAAATGTTCCATGTGCGTGAAGCTTGCTTAAGTCCATAAATAGACCTATTCAACTTACACACACAGTCCTCATGAAACCGTCTAGTTGCCTCATGTAGATGCGTTGTTCAAGATGGCTATTTAAAAATGCCGTCTTAACATCCATCTGCCATATCTCATAGTCATAATGAGCACTAATGGCCAAAAGAATGTGAATAGATTTAAGCATTCCAACTAATGAGAATGTATCCTCGTAATCAATACCTTCACGTTGAGTGAAGCCTTTGGCGACCAGTCTAGCTTTAAATGTCTCAACATTCCCATCCATTCCTCTCTTTCGTTTGTGGATCCACTTACAACCAATGGGCTGAACCCCACTAAGAAGTTTTACAATTTCCTAGACTTTGTTAGAATACATTGATTCCAACTCTGATTTCATGGCATCTTTCCAATGATTCGCATCTATATCGGTCAACGCTTCCACATAGCTTATTGGGTCCGACTCATACTTATTGGGGACGGCCTCATAGACCTCACCCAAAAGCATTAGTTTTTTGGGTCGAATGATAGTCCTCCCACTACAATGAAGGACCGGTGCAGGAATCGATGTACTAAATAATGGTATTTTAACAGAGACTTCTTGTGTCTCATCATTCTCAGTATTTATATTAGGTGTGTCCATAGGGGGTATATTAGATGTGGCAACCATCTCCTCTAACACTATTTAGCTACTAGGTCTGTGGTTCATAATATAATCCTCCTCTAGGTAAACAGCATGAGTGCTGATAATAACCTTATTGTCCTTGGGATCATAAAATAATCCACCTCTAGTGCCCTTAGGATAGCCAACAAATAAAAATGCATTTGACCTTGTTTCCAACTTATCTACCTGTTTCTTATGCACGTGTGTTGGACACCCCCATAAATGCATGTGATTTAAACTTAGTTTCTGTAATGACCCGGTCTTTTTCCTCCTTTTCCATTTTCGGCAATTTTCTTTTTTCGTCTTTTTTCTATTTTGTCTTTTCCTTATTTCGTCTTTTTCCCGTTTATCATTTTTCCTTGCATAACCTCACTTGTTGTGCTTGGATTTGATTCCGGTTTTGCATGCATTCACGATATTTGATTTCCATGACATTGGTATTCTTACTTTTGTAGAAAAGCATGCTAGTTGCTTACTTTTCTTGTAAAGGGCATGAATGCATACTTTATTGTAATTGTTCATAACTTTTGGGGTTTTAGTGTAATTATGTAAAATAATTATTTTTCGTTTTAGGGACCTTTTTGTAATTCATTTTGGAAGATATTTTGAAAAAGGACAATTTTGCAATTTTTGGAAAGTGTGACAAGTGTCACACTCTCATGGAGCCACTTGTTGGCATTTGGGTGAAAAGACTTGGCACCATGACTTCTTGACATTTGGAGGGTGGAGATTCACCCACTTGTTGGCCTTAGATTAGTGCACATGTAGCCATTGATTGTGAGAAGTGTAGGCCTAGGATTAAGCCTAGGGTGGAGCATTAGATTAGTGACAAGTGTAGGATCAAGATTTAGTCTTGCATTGTGTGTGTGAGAGAGGTAGTGTAAGAGCACATTGTGAGTGGAGGATTACTAGACCCTCCACTCACCATTTTCACTTCACCTTCTTCATTTACACTTGTTCTTCATAACTCTAGCAAATCCACCATTGGAGGAAAGCTTAGTTCATAGCTATTCCTTCATTTTGGCTTCCTTCCATTCACCTTAAAGCATAAACCTTGGAAGATAAAAGATTCCTCTCACTCTCCTCTTTAATAACCTCAAACTTAATTTACATTTAGAGCTTGGTTGCATGGATTATAGAGATTCAATTCTCTATTGAGGTAGGGTTGGTAGTATGTTTATATTCTAAGTGTTTTATAATCCTTGGGGTTTAATATATATTGTATACATGCTTTTAATATGATAGTCTTGCATATTATAGGAAACCCTCACATTTTGACTTAGTGTTTATTGATTTAAGCATTTATGATATGTGTAACCATGTGTAGAAGGATTATGTAATTTAGTGATATACTAAATTCTAGTAAATTCACATGTGTTGTGATATAGAACTCTTGTAGAATTATAAATGTTATATGCAAATTCTATTGATTTGAATTGCTATATTTGTTGTGATAATAATTCTATGTTCTTGTGAATTACAATTATGATTAATTTAGAAGCTTATTACTAAAATGTTGATAATTAGTATATAGAGCTTATTGTTGAGGCATGACTTGAATTGATAAGTTAATGGTATTGTATTATGCATAATATCATGAAGAGTGCTTGTCATTTAGCATGCCATTCTAGACTTGGAACCCTAAGACATGGTTTGTGTGGTTTCAAAGTACTTGTACTTGTAAGGTGGTTGATATGCCTTATTATCTATATATAAGTTTTAAACTTGATATACATAATTTGGATTCTCTTAGGACATTGTTTAAGTGACATGGCTAAAGTTTGGCTTTAGTGCAGGAGGTATGAGTTCTCCCCAATTGAGATAGTGCGCACTAGGGTGGTCTTCCCAGCGGGTTAATGCCCGGAATAACCATTTTGATCTTGGTTTAGTCTGAGACGTGATGTCCAAGTATTCCACTAATTGATTTCGCATTTAATTTAAAGTTGACAACCAATGCTTAATTGTAACTTGAAATTCTTGTTATTGGCGAATTGATGTAGTTAAGTACATTGATATTGATATATATTGCTAAAGAATCATTCAAGTTAGCCTAAGATGATCCCTTAGAATATCTTGAACATAGACGTTAAGTGGAATGCTCCCTTGTATTCGTCTATATTGATCTTGCAATGATATTGAAACTTTAGGGTATACGCATATGCTTCTTCCTACGAGTAACTTGATTACTCACCCTAGTGGTTTTGGTTGTTTTTCAGGTATAGAGACCATGTTCTTGGATGCTCATCATCCTTAGAAGCTTTTGAGCTATTTGAAGTATTTTTGTATATTGACATGCAAGTGTTTAGCATGCCTTTCTTTTGATATCATATTTTAAATGCCATAGGTGTATGGTACTTTTGGAGCTTTAGTAGCTTTCTTGATATGTAATGACACTCAAACATTTGCCTTTGATATTATAAACATGTATGTAAAGAGGCCAAGGGCCAAACATGTATGCTTTAGGTATCAATCTTTGCATCAAAAATGTATTTAAACCAAAGTTTGAGGTTTGATATATGAAAATCTTGTAAATGATGTGTATGAGGCCATGAGCCATTATTTTGAACTCAAGTATTCATATCAAAGATGTTAACAAGTTCACATACTCAGTTTTCATTGAAAAATCAGTTTTGCCCATTCATTTTTGAACCAATTCATGAAAGGATTCAAAGTAGAGGTTGAACCTTAGCACCTTGGACTCATAGCAGCTTTTTTAGAAGCTTTTCGTGGTGTTTCAGTCAATCAAAACTCTATTTCGGTCGACCGATGGCAAATGGTTTTGTCAATGTACAGTAAAACTCCATTCTAGTAGCCAATTACACTGTTCAAGGGTCATTTCAGTCGACCGAACCTTTATTTCAGTCTACCGAAGCACCAAGAACCTTTTCTTCATGATTTCAGCTCTCAGCATCTTCATTTCGGTCATCTGAAACTTCATTTTAGTCGACTGAAATAGCTTGATCCCGAGCCTAGCTTCTGTTGAGTTTCAGCACTGATCTTCCAACTTCAAATGGTCATAACTTCTTCGTTTCTAATCCAAATGGGGTGATTCTTGAGCCTAAATTCATGGATTTTGAGTCATATTTCCAATGGTACCAATTACATTCTTAGATTCGAAACACAGTGAAAGTTATTCATGTTTTAGTGAAGTAGTGTCAGTTTTCACTTCAACCGGGATAGGGCATTATATGGGATTCTTAGCCAATATTCATGGAACCTCTTGGAATATTTTAAAATGATTAGATTAGGTTGTATACACCTTGTTTGACTTGTTTAGAGTCAATTTTCTCTCTTTTGCTATGAATTGACCATTTTGCCCCTTGAATGATGAATTTTGTCCTTTTTGATCTTTGTTTCCGTTCTTACTCTCTTTAAGTTTCATGATCTCATGAATGGTCATATTTATGTCTTAGGAGTGACTTCTATCTCTTAAGACCTTTGTTCATCTTTTTCTTCCGCATTTTGGATCCGTTATCGGATTAACTTTTGGATCATCACTGACGCACCGGGTTGAAAAACTTAGGCCGTCGCAGTTTTTGTCCAAACCACAACTCATATGGTGTTCCTAAAATAGATTTGGATGGAACATAGTTCAAGATGTACATTGCTGATTCTAAGGCTAATCCCTAAAATGATAGAGGTAATGTAGCAAAACTCATCATAGATATAACCATGTTAAGCAAAGTTCTGTTTCTCCTTTCTGCCACTCCATTCTGTTGGGGCAGTTAGGTGCGGATAACTGGTGCACAATACCCTCATTGACCATATGATCCTTGAACTCCCCTAAGAGGTATTCACCTCCTCCATCAGATCGAAGTGTTTTGATAAGTTTACCTAATCTATGCTCCACTTCCGCCTGAAACTCACAGAATTTTCTGTAAGCTTCTGACTTGTGTCGTATTAGGTAAATATATCCAAAATGTGAATAATCATCAATGAAAGTGATGAAGTACTCAAACCCTCCTTTCGCTTGGGTGTTCATAGGACCACACACGTCTGTGTGCACCAACTCTAATTGTTCTTTGCCTCTATATCCTTTGGCTGAAAAAGCCCTTTGAGTCATCTTTCCTTCAATACAGGATTCACACGTTGGCATAGGCTCCTCTGCCTCACAAGGTAATAAGCCTTTTTTAACCAACCTTTGAATCCTATCTTGATTGATGTGACCCAATCTTAGATGCCAATGATACAATGACTTTAGAGAAACTGCTTTTCTTTTAACATTCAATCTAGATAAAGTTACATTTAATTCATAATTTTGCATTTGATATGAGTTAGGAGTTAAAATGTATAGACTATCTTTCAATGTGGTGCAATGCTATCGTAACACCCCAAATTGTAATATAAAGTGTGGCCAAGTTTGAATTTATAAAGTGCCACTACTACCTCTAACTACTAAATATAGCTAAGGTGAGTAGGGATCATCCCAAGGGATTGGTTACGTATTTGAAATGGAAACAAGGTTGGATTAGGAAGTCAAGTGATCAAAATATGGTTTGTTTGGTTGATTAAACTACAACGCTATTAAAATTAAAGTAAGCAAAAGGAAATAATTTAGAAAGTAGGGAAAAGATACAGAGGAGAAGACTTAGGGTTTTAGAGTTCACCACTAAGCTTGACTTCACTAGACACTAGTAATTGTACATCAACGGGGAAATTGAATTACAACTTGTGTGTGTGTGTGTGACATTAATTAAAACTAAGCATGGATGGCAAATAAGTATAGATTGTCTAGCCAATTTAAATGGAAAGCACAACCTATCAAATAAAATCAAAATCCATTCAATGAAACCACAATTTATGCACAAACAATTATTTAAAGACATACACCCTTTGCATTCATAAGTATGAAACACCAAGGAACAAGAATAGATTGTCCACCTATCTAGGAATTTAAAGCAACTACACTACATCTAGACTAAAGACATGAAAATTAAACTCATTAAGCTAAAGGTGTGGCACAATCCATCAAGGAACAAGTGTGAACCATCAAATAAATTACAAGAGTATTCAATTAAGCACTATGTTTTGATTATCACTAGATCAACTTCATCAATACACTTAGACATGCATAAATTCCATTAAATCTATAGAAAAACACATGAATCATCCATTCTAACATACATAGACATATAATTAAAAATAGATAATCAATTGAAAGCATTAACCCATACACATCAAGTAGAAACCACAAGATATATATATAAATCCAAGATTAAAACATTTGTTACAATTAAATCCCTAAGAATATACAAAAGACTAGGTCTAGGAAGCAAACTTAGGGGCTAACTCTAGCCCTAAGTAGATGTTTAGCCACTCATTGAAGTAGTCATCCAACCCTCAAGGGCTATCTCCATGGTAGGAATGATCTTCTTCTTGATGGAAACCCTAGATGAATGGAAGAACTCCTAAATGGTGTATAGCTCTCTAATCTCTAGCCTCCTCTCTAAGATTCTATTGTTGTCTATTTTCTATATGATTTTATATGTGTAAAATGGCTCAAAATCCTTATATAGGTAGCTCAAATGTCACACCCTATAATGACCCGGTCATTTTCTTCCTTCTCTTTTTTCCTCAAATTTTGCGGATAAATTTTTTCCGTTGTCTTTTCTTTTCTGTGGATGGTTTTTCGTCACTTAGTGTCGCCTTGAGTGCTCGGAAATGGTTTCTGAGACTCTTTTCTGTGGATTGACAACTTCCTTTGAGGATTGAGTCTTTTCCACAATTTCGTTTTTTGACACTATTCACCTTTTTGTCCTTATTCCTATTTCGTCCCTTTCCCTATTTCGTCTTTTCCCCGTTTGTCACTTTACTGGCAAAACCTCACTTCTTGTGCTCAGAGTTGGTTTTTAACTTAACGTATCTTCATCTTGAGTGGTTCCCACGAAGTACGTATCTTTACTTTTTTAGAAAAGTACTCTGGTTGGTCCCAGTGTCCATAGGGGCTTGGATGCATAAATCTTTGGAATTAATTTCTTTTCGTGAGTTGTTTTTCGTAAATATCTTTTGAAGATAGTTTATTTCAAGGGTATCTAAGAAAATATTTTTTTAGAAGATATTTTCATTTTGGGGCAGTTCCGTAGTTAACCCTTTTTGTAGGGGTCATTGTGCAATTAACGAAAGTTATTGCAAAATGTCTCGTCTGGAGCCTGGATCCTCATACGGGCTTCATTTTCACTTTTTGTTGACTTGTAAATTTATAGAATTCCGTTCTGGTCGTTTTTCACCAGTTTCAGAGTTTCTGGACCCGGTTGTCGCCGAACTTGTTCGGGGCATATCTCTCTGCTCGAGATTCAGTTTTTGACGTCGTTTCTTCCGTTGTTCATATTTTCTCATTTTGAATCTTTTTTATTCATGGTGTTTTTCCATTTGAGCATGTTTCTGAAATTTTCACTATTCAAGGCGTTTTGGGACCTTTTTGCAATTTTGTAAAGTTTTGGGGTAAGTTCGCGATTATTGAAAAATTGGGAATTATAAATAGGACAAAAATTAGAAAAAATTCTAATTTTCCATAATGCTTCCTCTTCAGCCGTGGGTTCTCTTCCTCTCCCAAAATCATTTCATTTTATTTCTTTTTTTTGCCTTCAAGCTTCCCTTCCATTTTTCGACCAATCAGCTGGTCTTCCGGACTTGGTTCCTTGATGGAAAACGTTCCCCTCATCGCTCTCTACATCATACTCAAAGGCCTTAATTTTTGGAGGTATGTAGAATATTTTACAAATTTTTGAAGGTTTGAATCTAGGAAATTCAATAGGGGTTTTGAACCATTTGTAGCTGGATTCCAGAGTTGATCCTTTAGGACAGAATGATCTCCTCGACGTCGGCCACATTCCCACCGAACAGTTTTCCATTCCGCCGCTATTGACCAGAGTTGACCGGAGTTAACCGGCGTTGACTTTCCGGCCGGGAATGCATTTGGAGGTAGGAGATGTTTATAAGCTTATGTGCTATGTGATTTATCATTTTTGATGTGTATACCATGTTTTTGTATGGAATTTAGAATTTTATTTAATTATTCATTAGTTAAAAATTAATTCATATGGTTGTATATGATGAAAAATTAATTAAGGACTTGATATTTGATTAGGCCTTGTCTTAATCTATGTTATATGTTAATTTGGAAACTTTTAGAGTTGTTTTGAAATGTAGAGAATTATTTAAATTTTATGTAATTAAATTCTATTTAATTACTCCATAGATGTAATTAAGCTTTTGACTTGATATTAGTGATTATCATGAATTAATCTTTGGTATATATTAAATTTGGGACATTTTGATGAATGTTGAAATCTAGGGATTTAATTATTTATATTTAATTAAATTTTATTTCACTATTCATGGCTTAAATTAAAGTATTGATATGACATATGTAATGACCACAATGTGATATTTGACGTGTATTAATTTGAAGCCATTTGGAATTGAATTGAAATCTAGAGAATTTAATTATTTTTATTTAATTAAATTCTATATAATTGTTCTATGGATTTAATTATATTTTGGAAGTTGTTCCTAAGTTTAAATTATGGATTTGGACTTGTTATGTATTTACATTGTTATAGTTTAAGCATTGAACTAGACTGTTGTTATGCTAGATTCATGAGTTTATGTTTTCAACGTTGAAATATATTGTTATAGCGTGTAACGAGTCACACACTGAAGATTTGACATTTGTCATGCCATAGTAGATGTAGATTTAGAGCATGTATTGTATGTGTTTCCAAATTTGGATTGTGCTTTGTAAATAGTTGATATCTTGTATATACATGTTGAGATATATACGTTGTTGCACAATTTGTTGATTTTGGAAACTTGGAGATGTCGTTGTTTGGCTACGGCTAGGACTTGGTTCTAGTACGGGGGATTGTCCCTCTATATAGTCTAGTGCACACATAGGGAGGTTACCCATGGGTTAGTGACCTTAAAGTAACTATGTTATCGGTCTGATTCGGCGTGACGTCCGAGTATCCACTTTGTTTGATTTCGTATTTCATTTCAAGTTGATAACTAGATGACATCGTAACTTGTTGTTCCTTATTTGATTTCCTATTTTGAGCTTAAGATGTAGCTTTGTGAAAGCATGCTTCATGCATTGTATTGGAAGTTCCATTGTTGGTTAAATTTCATTGATATCATAATTTGTGTTTTGATGTTCAAATGTAGTTTAGGAATGACCTTATAGATTCATTTTTAACATAGACATTAGGTGGCATGACCCACACTTGTTGTTTTCGTATTTGGATTTCAAGTTAAAGACTTTGAGAATCTATATCTTGTTGCCTTGTATAACATGTTTCCATGTTGTTTGAATTGCATGAACAATGTGATTATGATATAAATGATCTAGGTAGCTTAGGATGCTCCCTGGCTCTCATCTTGACATAGACGTTAGGTGGCATGAGCCCCTTTAACATGTTTCACCATAAGGTAATAAAATTGTAAAATGCTAGGTCGATGCATGCTCATCTTTTTACGAGTAGCTTTATGTTACTCACCCCTACGATACTGGAGCATATTTCAGGTATAAGACTCAGGATTTGAAGATTCCATTGCTCCTTGGATGGCTTACAGTTTCTAAGTTTCTATTTTATACAAGTGTTAGCATAAGATGCCTCTGTATAGCCCTATTTGTTTAAACTTGTATTCGTTGATTCGTATATGTAAAGTGTACGTAAGTGCACTCTTTTCAATGTATTTAACATGTATGAGATGAGGCCGGAGGCCAATGACATGTATCCCATTTTCTATGCACTTTTGTTTTCAAAGTTTATTATGAAA
Source organism: Cornus florida (assembly GCF_030987335.1). Classification (NCBI taxonomy): domain Eukaryota; kingdom Viridiplantae; phylum Streptophyta; class Magnoliopsida; order Cornales; family Cornaceae; genus Cornus; species Cornus florida. The sequence goes on from NW_026775577.1 coordinate 75,037,087, forward strand.
ATATTGGAAAATGTTAAGTCATTGTTTCATAACTTTCGCATCGGGTGTTGGAATTTCATATCTTTTCTGGCTGGACTCAGAATCAGACGATTCTTGAGTCTAATTTTGTTCATTTTTCGTTGTCCTTCCAATGGTGTGCACGGTGGCACCTTTTTCAGTGAGAAAGGACCATTTTGCCCTTAGTTCATCTCTTTTCGGGTTAGACATTCTTGCTTCATTTGCTAGGCTCATTTGAGTTCTGTGGCTTCATGGAGAGTCATTTTGGGGCCTTAGGGATGACGTACATCTCTTGAGGTCATTTGGCTTCTTTCGCTTCCACATTTCGGGTTTGTTATCGGTTCAACTTCCAGTTCATCACTAACGCACCGGGTTGAGAAATTCCGGGTCGTTACATGCCCAATGGTCTGGACTCGTGCACTAGGGCCCTTTCAATGATTACACCACAAGCCATCTTTTAATGAGCTGGACTCTGTTTTATTTCGGACTTGAGGAGGTTCGATCTATCAAATTCAGATGAGATCAATCGAACTGTGGCCAAATCCATCAAAGTATGGCCAGATCGATCAATCCTTGGTGGCGCCTTTTTGGAATATGACAAATCTCTGAGATATTTTGGGAAAAAGACAAAAGTGGTAGTTGAGGAAAAGATCAAGGAAGTTCGATCGATCGAAAGAATGGTGAGATCGATTGAAGATGAAAATTCTTGAGGATAAGGACAAAGGGTTTGATCCATCTTGATGAGGCTGGATCGATCACTGTGGGATCGATCGAAGATTGGTCAGATCGATTGAAGCTTGCTATTTTCACCGCTTTGTATCCACTTTGCTCCTTTCTTCCATTCAGCTTGAGATAGCTTCTTTTATGCTCTAATTTGGGATGAATTGACTTATTTTGGGGATAACTTGAAATTAGTCTAAAACGGGAAAATAAGATAGATTAAGGTTCTAGAATACTCGAGCTTAAGGGGTTTAATTACGCACTTTTCAGTGCTCATCACACTCCCAAACTTAAATATTGCTAATCCCTAGCAATGAACTACATAGTAAAGGAATAAATGAACAACTATACAATTATGAACTAGAAAGCAATAAATGGATAACGCCACTTTTGTAGGGAACACGATTGCATTTAGCATATGCAACAAGCCTTTTAAACCCCTAGTAGACGAGTGAAGTCTCTTGAGGGTTTCCAGAAATGATACCCACAAACATTAAAACTCATTCTCACAAAAGAGGTACCAATATTACAAACAAGCATTAGGAGAAAACTACCTTAAGTATGCAATTTTTCAACCGTTTCTAAGCAATCTCCCAAAATCTCAACATCAAGCAAACAAATATGGTCCTCCACACATCAAGAAAATAATCATGCAAATCAAAACAACTTTAGAATCCTTTTTGAGTGAACCAGCATCAAATATGTTGCTATCTAAGCCAACTAAAGAAATGATCACATCCTTACCCTCAAACTAGTACACAAATCTAGTACCGATCATCAAAACAAAGAGTGAACCTTTTATTAAAGCTTTATTGATCTAGGAGCGCTTATTCTTTTCACTCGATTTTTTTTTTTTTTTTTGATTTTTTTTAACTACCCTAAGGATCAAAGATGGAAGCATGGTGTAACGGGTTGATCTATTAAGCTTTCTAGCGATCCATGAGGTCGAGCGTTAGGTCAATGACTTCCAAACCGAACGGCTTTAGAGCATTAGATGTTCAAACACCCCTAAGGACTTATAAGCTCAAATCAACTAGGCTACAAATCAAAACAACCTCCATCTAATCATTTCCCACTTCTCACCTTTCTGGGAGAAGTCTTAACTTTTTATTTGCTTTTGCAACTTTTTTTTTTTTTTTTTTTTTTCAAGTTATTAACCTAGATTTTGGGCCCTCCACCTTTCGGCACGAGAAATTCAATGCTTGATGAGGCTAGAATCCCGGCAACTCAATAAAAAGGGATTGTTATCCACTTTTGTCAAAATAAAAGCTTTCAATGCACTACTAGCCCAATTGGAATATAACCAATTCAATAATCAACAAAGCATGTACCCCACAAATGAATGCTAGTGTGCGCCTGTGCTAGTGTAGAATACTAGAGTGAATCTCAAAACAATCACAAGATCAAGATGATATGGACCACAAATGCAAGCAAAATATCAATCTTTCGAAAAATTTACTCCTAAATGGCATCCACAAGGCATACAAGGAGTATTGGACTCTTAAGTCAAGCAATTTTTAAATTCTAAATAATATAGTCCTCAAAAGATCAAAATCATAGCTAGTCATGGACCAATCATAGAAAATTCATCAAATACACAAGTCATGCTTAAAATTTTGAATTGAAGACAAACACTGCAAATAACACCTATTACCCCTAAACTTAAATGGCACAGTGTCCTCAATGTGTAAAGAGAACAAAGGAAAGAGTATACCAGTGCAGGTAAGGCAAAGAATGGCTGAGACATAAATATCCAAAATGGGTGAAATAACTCCCCCAAACTTGGGATTGACTGTGGTCCTAAAAAGATGGCATTGGGAGAAAAGCTGATTAGATAACAAAGGGGATAATAACAGTGCATAGTGGACATGCAAGTGTAAATGGAATAATAAATGAACTAAGGAGGGAGGAATAAGGATGATCCTGAAAAATTTTGGGTAGCACTCTCTCACTGAAGTCACTAGGATGCACCTGATAATGGAGTCAATCACAGATAGATATATCAATATAGCAACCTGACATCCAAAAATAGCATGCATATGATAAAGAAAATAAAAGTAATGTAAGGTACAACACAGGATCTGGGCTAACAGACTGGCCGTAAAAATATGATAATAGTATTAAAATAACAGTAAAGTATCATAGATATATAAAGGAGGGTAGAGAGATAGAGGTCAAGCAGATGAGGTCGGTCTGGCGAGGCGTGATCCCCGATATCTTTGGATAAGTCCTGCTCGGAGAAAGATAACCGCATCTTCCAAAGTCTGGATACGCTCTCCTAGGCTAGGTGGCTGAACTGGAGCGTCGGGGATAACTAATCATGAAAATGAGGTATATCCTGACCTTGCTCCTGAGAATGTAATGGCGACCCTGCTGGAGAATGATGTGGTGACACTACTGGAGGTTCTCGCTCTAGATCTATATCCATATATGTATCCGTAGCCACCTGTGGGTCTACTGGATCATCTGCTACTGCTGCTACTGTCGCTGCCTGCTGCCTACTGCTCTTCCACTCTGCCTCCTTAGCTGCCAAGATGGCCTCATTCTCGAGACTCTTTATGAGAGCGTTGTAGCTCTTGTTCCAATCCTTCTTGCCATAGTGGCAAGCTCCTTACTCAGGATGCTCTACTACATGAAAAGGATAATGCCGGTCTCGGAGAATCTAGGTAATAAGATGTCCGAATGGAAGGAAAGTGGCTCACCCAGGCTTGGTCTTGTTAATGAAGCTCGCATATAATCTCATCATAACACTCCAGTAGAGTGCTGGGACAAAAAACCAATGGCCTGTATAAAAAGCGTAGAGAGCAGCTAGAAAATCTAAACGCCACTGGATCTTATGGCCCGCCATAAATACATTTTAGTAGAGAACTGAATCAAAGAACCATAAATCGTCGGGCAAATAAGTCCGGGTGGCGAATGTCTCGCCATCACTATAAGGTCCTGTCAAAGCAACGGTCATGTCTACATTAGAAGGCCTCCTCAGAATAGGATAAGCAAGACCGGGAAGGCAGACGTTTGGGCATTGAGAAGATGTGGCCAATAACTCAACTGTGATGTGGATGAGATGGCCATCAATAGTAGTCCATAGCTCTGATAGATTAGGGCCGGCTGGAGGTCCTGGTAGAACAACTAGACGAGCCATGGGTAAACTAGGTAGGCTACCGAGGCCAATATAGCTGAAATGCCTCGCCGATCAATCTCATCAAAAGCTTCTTTGGTCAGAATCGACTGAAAGAAAAAGGCAATGTCAAAAACAGACTCATGCGCCACTGAAAGGTGCGAGTATCTCCTGATAGGTCTGTCTCGGACCTGGCCTGGCTGTGCTAGAGGTGGTAAAGGAAATGGTATGTGCTCAGTTGCATCTGCTGATGAAGAAGATGAAGATGCAGAAGCAGGAGAGGCGAAACACTCAGACTGAGCTAGAGCTGGCTCTTCATGCTTCTCAAGCTGCTCAAGCTACTCTGGCTCCTCTACATGCTGTCTTACTCGGCGATGATACTGCTGGCGAACAATAGTCTTGACTCAGGCTATGTCCTGCAAAAGAAGGAAACACTTGCAACTGGGGTCAGTAACATGTATAGTATATGAAATAAAGAATTGAAGCACACAAATAGAAACATGTTTTTCAGGTTAAGATAGACAACTCAGAATGAATCACATGAATCTATACAAGTGATTATACAGCCAAGAATGTTCAGATAAGTGAAGCATACTAAACAATATAAGTATGAAATGCATCTAATGTGGAAAACACAGGCATTGGGCATAAATAAACTAGCATGAACACTATGGATGGTGTAGAGATATGAAAATACAAAGTGATGAAATTCGATCGATTAAGAAAAAGATGAGATCGATCCAAGTTGGATCAATCTGAAAATGGTCAGATCGATCTTTCTCTGATCGATCTGAGAAAAATGTGATCGATCGAACTCTGCAAAAATACGAAAAGTCACAGATCTGTGACGTGGACAACACGGGGGGCACCCCAGCAAGCTCGTGGGTCCCTCTACACCTCAACAAATCGATATTGGTCACTTAAATAGGCACATAACCCCCTAAATCAAAATCGGAATAAAATATATACAAAAATATATATACATATATATATACATGCTTGAAAAGTTGAAAATGGCAACAATGGAACATTAAAGGCTTAAATCTAAACATGGCAACATGGAAACTCAAGATTGAAGCAAAAAATTGAAAGAGAACTCAAAACTTACCAAAATCGAACGAGATGAGAGAGAGAGAGAGAGAGAGAGAGAGAGAGAGAGAGAGAGAGAGATTTAGAAGCGAGGGAGAGATTGGAAGCTTGGAAGAAGTCGTTGGAGACTTGCCAGAGATGGGAGAGATAATAAACAGTGGGGGGAGAGGAAAGGGTCGAGATCGATGATGAATCAATCCAAATGACCCTTGGGTCATATTTTTAAAAATGATCTCCGACATGTTCAATCGATCACTAGGAAATCAGATCAATCGAAATCAAATCGATCATGAAGAAACTCAAATCGATCTGGTTCACAAAAACAACAAAGTATTTTTGAAAGCTTTTGAATTTTTGAAAAATAAAAATATTTTTGGATTTTGGATTTTTTTTTTAAATATAAAATAAAACAAAATATTTTTGGATTTTTATAAAATAAAATAAAAAGTAAAAACAAAAATCAAAATCAAAAATAAAATATTTTTAAATTTAAAAAAAAAAAAAAATCAAAGTCAATCAGAAAGCATTCAGATCGATCGAACATAGATCGATCAAAGCTCGATCGATCCAATAGGTGAAAACCTGTAGACAAGTTCGAACGATACACGGAGAGGTGATTTTTCATGGGTTCAAAAATTTTTCTAAGTATGGAATGAAGATCGATTTGAGGAAAATCTCGATCAATCTTGGAACACTCAGATCGATCTGAAATGAAGTTTGCATGATACACAGAGAGCTGAAATATGCAGGAAATTCTCGCACGATGAGACAGAGAGATGATTGGATGCCAGGGATGAAGTTCGATCGATCGAACCTCTTTCGAGATCGATCGAACAAGCACAAAATGCTTAATTTGAAAATGACAAGGTACGCATTCTCAATCAAAGTCTCTAACAATGTTTATGAACTCAGAACATATCTAGACGACGCAAGAAATGAAAGGTAAAATAGAAATGGGGGAGGAATAGGGTTGTAAACCCTACGAATGCTAGTCTTTAACGTCTCTAGCAAGACGTTGGGCTCTTTTAGCTTAGATCAAAAATCTTGTTGTGCATCCCCTCCTTAACGGGGTGAAAAACACTTTGAATCCCATCCAACAAATTGTTCCCTAGAGAACTTGTTGGATTTGAATCAAACGAGATTGACGGTCCTTAGTCTATGCAATTTTTGGGCTTCCATGCCCTTTCAAACTTTGTTTTTGAAACAACTTGCTTAGAAATCAAATTGAAAGATGAACTTTTGAAAATTTGATCTTCAAGCAACGACTCAACTTTATCACACTCATTGTCAATACATTTTTCCACAACACACACTTCTTCATACTTGTCTATTGAACTCGGGGTTGGATTAAAGATGTTCAACTTCACTTTCATATGCATAAATGATATTTTCATTATCCCCGTCCTACAATTGATGTTGGCATTTGTGGTTACCAAGAAAGGACGGCCAAGGATAACAGGAATTTAGCTCTTGGGGTTTGGAACCGATTCCGTGTCAATGACAACAAAATCAATGGGGACGAACTTATCAATCTTAATCAAAACATCCTCGACAATACCCCAGGGCTTTTTGATGGATCGGTCAGCAAGTTGCAAAACTACCGATGTCTGTTTTAAGTCTCCTAAGCCCAATTTAACATATACTGAGTATGGAAGAAGGTTAACACTTGCTCCTAAATCTAAAAGAGCCCAATTAATGACATGGTCACTAATGATGCAAGAGGTAGTAGGTGAACCGAGGTCTTTAAACTTTGGGAGAGTGTTATGTTGTAAGATAGAGCTTACTTGCTCGGTCAAGACCACTTTCTTTGGAGCTTGGCTTTTGTTCTTCCTCTTTTGGGTGCAAAGATCTTTCAAAAACTTGGCATAAGCCGGAATTTGTTTGATTACATCCAAGAGCGGAAGGCCTAAACACTTAAATGATTTCATTCACTTTGGTTTTTTGTTTTTTTAAGAGAAATGGATCCTTTCAAGGCATCCGGAATTGGAGCTTTAGGCTCAAAAGCTTTTTCAAAATCATTCTTTACATCACTTTCAGCACAAGAATTTTTCAAATCATTGTTCAATTCATCTTTCAAATCATTTTTCACAACTTTCTCAACAAGATGATCATGCACATGCAATGAAGGAGGAATAAAATATGAAACAGGACGGGTGTCAATTTTCGGTTGCACCGGTTTACTCTTTTCATTGTGAACTCCAACTTGATTATCCATAATTTTCCCACTCCTCAAGGTTGTCACCACATTGACATGCTCAATTGTGTGACCTTCTGATGAGGAATTTGACTCCACAACAAATTGTTGCTTTGGTGGGATATTTAGAGGCATCTTTCCTTTCTCTCTAGCGCTCAAAGTATTAGCTATTTGCCCGACTTGGGTTTCTAACTTAGCAATGGACTGGGAATGAGAATGAAGCAATTGAGTGTTTGCCTCTAGAGTACCCAAAGCGGTCAACACTTTCTCTTCAAAGGCGGGACTCCTAAAGTTTCCTTGAGAATATGACGATTGATTAGGAAAATAAAAGTTAGTAAATTGATTTCCATGTGATGATTGAAAAGATGATCTATAACCTTGGGAACCTTGGCTTTGCATTGGAGGTGGAACATACTTGTTTTGAAAACCACCTTGGGGAGGGTTCGAGCCTTCCCCTTGGCTTTTCCATGAAAAGTTTGGATGGTTCCTCCACCCGAGATTATAATGTGAGCCATAGGGATTATTCACTTGGTTGACAAAGATGGCATTTGCTTGTTCATGGTTCTCACTTTGCACATGTCCATGGGGACAATTAGAAATAGAATATAAGACACTAGAACAAGTCATACAAGATTCATTAGATACATGATGGACATGATTAGGGGAGGAAGGCACTTGATTTTCTGAGTTTTGGTTGATCAAAAATTGATCAAACCTTTTGAGATAAAGATTTCACCTCGGCGGCTATGTCATTGGAATTGTCAACTTGATATAAGCCGGCATTCTTCCTTCCACCTAGATTTTTACCATTTTTTGAGGACAAAGATCTATGCATTCAATTCTCACTCATGCTCTCATACAATTGCCAAACATCATTTTCATGTTTATCAAGATAAGAACCACCCATGGATGTGTCTACTATTCCTTTTTTATTATCCGGCAAACTTTCAAAGTAGTATTGGACTAATTGCCACTTAGGAATGTCATGATGTGGACACTTCCTAAGCAAGTCATTAAATCTTTCCCATGCCTCATGAAATAATTCCCCTTCCCCTTGAGAAAATTCATGAATGGAAGTTCTCATAGCATTGGTCTTTGATACTGGATAGTACTTCTTCAAGAACTCTTGCTGCATTTCTGCCCAAGAAGTTATCAAAAAAGGCCTAAGAATGTTGAACCAATATTTTGCTTTGTCTTTAAGGATAAAAGGAAAAAGTTTGAGTCTTAACACTTCTTCTGGCATGTCTGTGTATTTCACGGTGGAACACACTTCAAGAAACTCATCCGAATGCTTGTAAGGTTCTTCACTCAGAAGTTCATGATAGTTGGGAAGCATTTGAATGGTTTACGGTTTAATTTTATAGTGATGTGCTCTAAATGGGGGCAATTGAATGCATGTAGGTGCATTATATTTATTAGGCACATAATGATCACGCAAAGCAATGGGAGGATTCACAACCGGTGATGCTACATAAACACCTTGGTTACCTTGCATAATGGGAGGTTGTGGAGCAAAAATTGGCCGAGGCATTCCCAAAGGAACTTGACCTTGTTATGGAATAAAAGGTCTTAGCATGCCTAATGCTACTTCGATATTGTCATGATGCACATTAGGGTGGAGGATACCTTGTTGGTCTATGTGACCAAGGTCCTCCACATGGTCGTTATTTTGTTCCTCCATTTGAAAAATGGAGTGATGAGAACTACCCCTTCCCCTAGGATTACAAACAATGAATTCAAGATTCAAATTAGGAGGGATAAGAGTCAGATTTAATGACCTACAACCATACATGCACAAACAAAACAAAAACATGAAACAAGCATGTAACAATCACTTTGCCTCCACAACAAGTTAATAATCAAACATCCTCCACATACGATGATCCCATACTCCTATGCTTTGAACAATATGCAAAGAAAAGTAAATTGCCTCCCACGCGGGCTCACGATCTATCTAAGAAAGTAAAAACTTGCCACCACACGGACCGACGATTTAACTAGAGATTGGGTTAGAAAGAGCTCACAAAGGGTCCTTAAGCAACTTCAATTTAATTTTCAATTTTCAAGCTTTGCTAGGCTTTGCAAATTTTTAGATTTTAGCCCAGGGTGAAGTACTCCGGTGAATGAAACCCTAGCTAAGTAGCTGCTGAATCTGATCCCTTAACTTGCGCATCTCCACTGGTGCCATCCTATAAGGTGCCCTAGCAATAGGCGTAGTGCCTGGAGCTAAGTCTATCACAAAATTAATCTCGCGACTAGGTGGCAACCCTGGAATCTCCTGAAATACATTTGGGAAATCCTATATAATCGGTATGCTATCTAATGATACAATAGTCCCCTCCTCCATTTCCTCCTCCACATGAAACAAATAGGTGCTAATGACTCCGCTAGAACACAGCATGGCGACGACATACATGTCCTGACTAGGTATGGTAAACACAAAAGACCTATCAAAACAATTAACTTGGGCATGGTAGTGAGATAACCAATCCATCCCAAGTATCACATCATAAGTGTGCATATCCAGAACTAATAGATTGGTTAGAAACCTGAGTCTGCCAATATCTATTGCCATAAGCCCATCCCTCTCATGAAGAATGGCTGTATCGCCCAATGGTGTAGAAATACCCTGAGGTCTACTGCATACCCGAGTCATCATCCCAGACAAAGCAACAAAAGTCCTAGCTACAAATGAGTGTGTAGCACTCGAATCAAATAAAACACGTCTATAAAAATCATGTATAGGAAACATACCCTCAACAGCCTGAGGTGCCTGCATATCCTGTGGCATAGGGTTGTACACCCTGCCATAATATAGCTGTTGCAGTGCCTGTCCCTGAGGCTATGGCGGCGCTGGTAAAGCCGGATAAGTTTGTCCCTGAATCCGTGGAACCTATGGAGCTAGTAAAGGCACTGGCGCCCTCTGCCCCTACTGCACATGCTGTCCCTGTCTCTATCCCTATCTGGCTGTAGGACACTACCTAGAAGTGTGACCATACTCTCCACAAGTATAGCAACTACCCTGGAAAGTACCAAATGGCCTCCTCTGTCGGTTAGCCTGTGGCTGACCTTGTCCTGCCTGTGGTCCCCCATTCTGTTGTCGCTGAACAAGTGCCACATCCCTGGGAGCATCTGAACCACCCTTGTGCTTCTTCCAAGGCTGCTGTCCCTGGAATTTGCCCTTGTCATTCTGTCAATGTCCATTCCCATCCCCCTTCTCAACTGACTAGTTAGCAGAGTCTTTGTCACCCCACTTCTCACCCTTGGCCTGTCTGAAGTCCATGGTCAACTGATACTGCTGTAGAGCTGTGTCTACCACCTGAGCATAGGTAGTATAAGCTGGACTACCTGTGATAGCTCTCCTGATAGACCACATCAGTCCCTTAACAAAACTGTTACACTTTTTCTCTTTTGTATCCACCTCCTCCGGTGCAAAGAGAGACAAGCTTGTGAACTGCTGCTCATACTCCGCCACTGTTATATTCCCTTACTACAGATTTAGAAACTTAATCTTCATAGCTGCCCTGACTGCATAAGGGAAGTACTTTTCTTCAAAGCGTGCACTGAACTCATCATAAGTCAATGCCATCCTCTCCTCTATGGTGGTAACTGACTTCCACCATTGTAGTGCATCCCCAACTAGCTTGCAGGTAGCAAGCATCTGCTTCTGAACCTCTGTGCACTGAATCACACGAAGATGTCGCTCGATGTTCTATTTCCACTGGTGAGCTGCTCTTGCATCGGTGGAGCCTGTGAACTCAGGTGGGCTCCCCTTTGTGAAAGAACTCTTGGCCCTTGTAATACACCTACTTTTAAAAGGATAGTCCTAGTATTTAATTATTGTTTAAATTGCTTTTGTTTTTCCTTTAGTTTGATTTACTTATTTTAAATATTTTAAGCTGCATTTGTTTACTTATTTGTTTTAAATTATTGTAATTGTGTTAAATTTATTTGGTTACTTGTTTAGTTTACTTAAATTTAATTGAGTTAATTTGTTTAATTGTTTTGTTTAATTAATTGTTTTATTTTAGGATTTAATTGTTTCAAGTGAAATTAAATTTAATTGGTTTCGTTAAAATTATATTTAATTAGTTTCAGTAGGTTGTAACGTGACTTTAGTTTGTGGGGTTTATAGTTATCATAAGCAGCCGACAATTTACAACCTAGGTTTGTCTATGGGCCGTATTATACATGGATTAGGGTTTAAAGTTTAAAGTTATAAATAGGCTTATACGTGGGGTTTAGGGTTTAAGGTTATAGAGAGGGAGAGAGCACACAGAGGTTCACCGGAGAGCTTGGGAAGAACCGTCGGTGTAAGGCATGTTTTATATCTAACTCAATCCCTTGGGTTTTGTGTTCTTTGCATCACTAATTTAGTTCCAGGAAGTAATAACATTAAACTAATATGGTTGCACAATTAGTTGTTTCAAAACAGTATATTTCATGCCTGTGTTTTTCTTCCGTCTGTAAACTGTTTTTGTTTGTTCTTGTTTTGGGTGAGTTTGGATTAACAAAGAATGAATTCAAATAAATTTAGAGCACCTTGGGGCTTAGTTTTAATCAGTAGTGGAGTTGGTTTAGACGAACAAAGCGGTCAAATACTGCCGGAGTGGAAGGAGACGACGCACGGAAGAAGAACTGGGTCACCAAAACGCAAAACAGGCTCCAGATAAAGTGGAGCCGACTCTAGGTTTAAGTGGAGGCGACTCCACCATTATTTGGAGGTGGCTTCACTTTGTGTGGAGCCGGCTCTTCCCAGTTTTTCCATTTTTATATTATTTTATTTTGTTTTCTGCGGTCCTAGGCTACTGTACATGGGTGTTTGAAATTTCCAGAATGTTTTGGAAGTGGTTCTAGGGGAAATTAGTGATGTTTAAACTCTTGGTAAACTTGCAGGAAGCATGGAAATTCATAATTTATCATAAGAGGCTAAACAGGGATACAGTCTGAAACTTATTAGGGAAGTTTTCAGGATTATTTTAAATGGGGATGATCAGAATTTCTTAGCTTTGAATTAGCAGTTTTAATTTAGAATCTTTATGTTTTAAATCATGTAACAATGATCTGAGATTAAGCATATCAATTAATATAAATTCGGTTAAAGCTTAAGGTAAAATTAGTTGATTTTTTTTTCAAAGAATTATTTAGATCAACTTATGGGATGTTGCGGAGTGGTTATTAGTAAGCATGTTAATTCTGTTCTAATTATTACTGTGCTTATTGTGGATTACAGAATGGTTACGTTTGTTCTCGGATATTTATATTTTTTGAGAATTAAGTACTGGATGTATTGAAACAAGCATGCTAATTATAGATTCTTGTTATGGCCTATATTTGGATAGGCTGATATTTATATGTGTTAATGTCAATGATATTACCAAAAATTGGATGGATGGTGTATATTTGTTATGGATTGGTTGATTAGTTGATATTGAAATGGTTACTATCTTATACATTATCAACATTGGATGGATGGATTGTATACACCAGTATGGGACGGTGTCATACTAGGGGGATTAGCTCAAAAATGCTAAGTCCTACCTACTCTGGATTAAGGAATGGATTAACTAAAAGTTAATCCTATTTTATTTGTAGTGTCAAGGCAACATATAGTTGAGCGGCGCTACTATGGATTTTGGAATGGAATTTAATTATATATTTATGGTGCCATGATGTGAGCCTGAGTCTCAGAGTCATTGGTTAGGGAGCGTATATGCATGGGAATGCATAGCTGGCTATGATGGTTGGAGGTGTACCCTGTTTAGGTCAGGTACACATGCCCACTTTGTGTGCGTTTTAGCATGTTACCTCTACTCAGGTTGAGACCGGCCTGTAGGCCAGTGAGAGTCCTTTAGTGTGATTATATATATATATATATATATATATATATATATATATATATATATATATATATCTGCGGACTATTTAGTTATTGTTGGACTGGTTAGGATGTACATGCATATCGGGCCTCTGTTTGGGTTATAGTAGTATAGAACTTGTGCATGGGCTTGACCCACTTCTATTTTTCAGGTACACGACAGTTCCAGGCTTAGACATGTTCGTGCTGAGAAGAGGTCTTTATTCACTCCTCCGACGATGTATGATTTTCTCCATAGTTTATTTTCTGGATGTTTATTACAGTTGTTTTGTTTCAGTCTGGATATTTAATAGGGGTCCACTAGAGATGGATTCCCGAGTTGTAAACTGATGGAGTTTTGGAGTTTGGGTTTGATGGATTTTAATAATTATATTATTTTACGGATTCTATTTTTAGTTCCTTTCAGTTTTAATTTCATTTCTTAATTCATTTTGTATTCTGTGTTCATTATAACATATTGATTATTTGATATCCCTCGGGTTTGGGCTTGGGCCTGATCAACCCGTGTCTCAGATCCAAGGGTATCACAGCCTTCTCTCAAGTATCAGTCTGAACAACCGGTGCTGGTAACGGTGCCGACTGTACTGGAGGCTGATTCTGGAGTGCAGCGGTTACCCCCGTTTCTATAGCCTGAGTAATAAGGTCATTGAGGTGAGGAGGAAACTCTGGATCTCCTCCCTTATCCCGAGTCTACTAAACTTCCTCCTGCTCCTTATAGAACTGACCTTCATCCTCTTGACACTGCCTACGGGCCTCTTCCCTTCGTTGCCGATTGTTCCGTCTAGTTTTTGTGTTAGCCATTCTGTCAACACAAAAAGATAGACATCAGCACGATTAAACAGAACCGTAAAGAATACAATGAATCCTAATACTTAAGCTCTAATCAAGAGAAAACGCTACGCAGAAGTCTTATACGATAAAATCCTAGAGGCACTTGAACCTGGAGTGCTCTGATACCAACTGTGATACCCCTCAGATCCGAGACACGGGTTGATCAGGCCCAGGCCCGAACCCGAGGGAAATATCAAACAATTAATATGTAATCGAACACAGAATATAAGATGAAATAAGAAATAAATAATAAACTAAAGGAATGCTAATTGAAAATCCTTAAAATAAAATTATTAAAATCTGATAATCCAAAACTCCATAAGTTTAACAACTCGGGAATCCATCTAGTGGACCCCTAATAAAAATCCCAACAGTAAATGAAAATACTGAAAATACAATCCACAGCAAATAAGTAAGCAGTCCTACGTAGTCGGTAGAATGGAAGTCTGTATCTGCTCTGCACAATCAAACTCTAACCCTGGAATTGACGTGCACTTGAAAAATAAAAGAGTGGGTCAGACCCACATGCAAGTCCTGATCTACTACAATCGAAACAGGAATCTGATATGCAGATACATCCTAGGTAAACTCAACAATATCTAGAATAGTCCTTATATGTATAGATTACACACTAAAGGATGCTCACTAGTCCAGTAGGTCTGTCTTAGCCTGAGTAGAGATACCATGCAAATCGCACATTACGTGTTCATATGTACCTAGACCTACTAGAGAACAATAACTACTGTCCAACTATCCATCCTAGGCGATATACGCACCCTAACCATGGTCCTGAGACTCAAGCTCATACCATAGCACCATGTCATAAATATATAAAGTCCGTATATTCCTCATACAAAATATAACCCATCTGTATAGTGGTATGATACATGTATAACAAATCCTCCAGAAACCACTAGGTCATTCAATTATTTTATTGACATGACTCAATATGAGATGGACTTAACCTTTTTGGCTGGTTAATCCATACCTCAATCCAGTTTAGGTAGGACTTAGTATTTAAACTAATCCATCTTAGTATGCCACCATCCCATACCGGTGCATAAAATCCTCCAAATAGCATAGTTAATAAAACAACGCTAAATAATTAACAGCCAACCTCCAAGATATGCATCAATATAACATAACACATATATATTAGCCTTAGGCATTCTTTATAGAGCCTAAAAATATAATGTAAATTGCTAAAACAAATATAAACGTTCACATCCTCCAAATTGTCCATAAGCCAATACAATTGAATAGCAAGGTGCATACAAATTTGATCCAACATAAGTATGGTTAAATTCAAGTAATCCATGTTACTTGTAATCCAATTTAAACATGATTAATCAAAATTAAATCACATATAAACATTCCACCAAGTTCCAAAGTTTAAATTGATCAACATTCAAAGTACAACCTGTAAGTTCTTTTACTAACTGTACACTGCCTCCTCCTTAATCACTTTATGAATTATTATTTAAACATGTTCTTATAGGTCTAAAATAATAGCATGCATCATTTAAAACCATTTAGACAAAGTATCAAAACTCTGTACAGCCCCAAACACAGCCTAAAAACCAAAAACAGACACTTTAAGTGAGAGCAGGCTCTCTCAAAATTGAGAGCTTGCTCTTTTAATGTGGAAGCCGGCTCCCTATACTAGGGAGCCTGCTCTTTGTAGCATGGAGTTGGCTCCATGCTCCTTAGAGCCGGCTCCTTGGTGAGGGAGCCTTCTCCCTCTCTCTCCGAGGCTCTTTGTGTTTTTTACTCTGTCCTCTTGGCCTCCGGCGCTAACCAGATCTCTGTAGTTTGTTTAATCATTATTCCAAGGCTGTATTTATGTTCCAGATTCATCTTAAATCATTAGTATTCAGCTACGACTTGAATTGAACTCAACATTTGAAAACAAAGACAGCAGCTTCCAGTTGAAAATTCTTAAGCAATAAAACACAGAAAATTCAACGAAATTAAATACTGTTTAAGCATGTATAATTGATGTGTTATAACATTCTTTTAATCTATTTATAACATTCATTTAGTCCCTGGAGTCCACCTAAACATGCATAGAACACAGATTCAATGAAAAGAATAGACCAGAAACTTGCCTTTGAATTTTAGATTTGAAATTCTAATTCACCGTCTCTATATGATATGTTTGTGTCCTAAACTACAAGTCTACTCCTCCAGTGCCTTGGTTCAACCCAGAAACACCTCTCCTTCCTCCTTCTTGGTCTAGAACAAAACCTAGACCTCCTCTTTTTATCTTCCTGTGTGTCTCTCAATACCTCACTGTATCTCTGTTCGATAGAAAACCTACATTTTGTTTTGTGATGTTTTAAACCCTAATCCACCATAATATACATATATATAGGTTTAGACATTAAACCCTAATCCATCTATAACTTGGCCCATAGGTAAACTTAGGTGATAAACAATGACGGCTGCCTATGAAAAGCTATATAACGGTCACGTTAAAAACTAAATCCATGTAACTAAATCCAGTCATTTAAAACAATTAAAGTATTAAATCCCACAAAATTAATTCAATTAAAATAATTAAAGTAAAACAATTAAGACAACTAATTAAAACAGAATAATTAATTAATTAATTAACTTAAATAATGAAATGCAATTAAAAACAATCACACAAATAATCAAGTAAACTGACACATCCTTCAAATAACAACAAGTAATTCAAACAAATTAAGCAATTAAACATTAAAAATTGTAATTAAATAATTAATGAAATTCCAAGACTATCCTCTGTAAAATTAGGGGTATTACAATGTGGGTGCATTATATTCATTAGGCAGATAGTGATCTCTTAAAGCAAGGGAAGGATTAGCAATTGGAGGTGCAACATGGGCACCTTGATTGCCTTGAATGATGGGAAGTGGTGCAGCATAGATTGGCCTTGGCATTCCTAATGGAACTTGGCCTTGTTGTTGTGGTGGATGACAAATGGTGTCGGCATGCCTAATGGAACTTGGATGTCATCATAATGCACATTGGGATAGAGGATACCTTGTTGGTTTATGTGACCAAGGTCCGTCACATGGTCCTCATTGTGTCCTTCCATTAATGAAATGGATTGACTAGAACTTTCTCTTCCCCTAGGGTTTCGAATAATGGATTCAAGATGAAAATTTAAAGGGACAAGAGTGGGTCTCAATGATCTATGACCATGCATGCATAATGCAACACGACAAGAAATAATGACAAACACTTCACCTTCACAACAAGTCAATAATCAACAAACTTCCTCCACATACAATGTTCCCATACTCCCATGCTTTAACAATATGCAAGAAAAGTAAATTGCCTCCACGCGGGCTCACGATTTATCTACGAATTGAAATACAAGCCTCCATGTGGGCCGACGATTTAACTAAGGGTTTGAGTAAGAAAAAGCTCATAAAGGTCCTTTAGCATTTCAACTCCAAATTTTTAGCTTTTAGCTTAGCACTTTTTTATGATTTTAGCCTTTTTCCTTGCTTGCTTAGCTCTTTTACTTGGATGTTCCTATGCTTGCTTCCTAGCTAGATACTCCTAGTCAAACAAGAACCACCACAATAAGTAACAAAAATTGAAATGAAAATAAAGTAAAGACACGATTAAAGTAGTACTAATTCCTAATTGATTCCACAAATACGATGTTGTAAATCAATCAATCCCCGGCAACGGCGCCAAAAACTATGGTGACTTCCCGAGCGTGTGCACAAACTAATGCACAACACTTTAAGTTTGGAAATTAGTGTCAAGTGGGCATCATAGTTTAAATTTATAAACCGCTTAACACCTATACTATGTAATATGAGTGAGAAGGGATCATCCCAAGGGATTGAGGTTCGTACTAGGTTGAGGAATCAAGATTAGGGTTAGTAGGTCGAGTAATCAAAATAGTGGTTGGTGGTTGAATTACACTAGATGCAAATTAAACTAAAGTAAACAATAATGCAATAAAGAGAATAAAAGAGAGAGAGATCTCGGGGTTTAGAGATCACCACTAAGCATACTTTTCTACACCTTTAATGAATGATTAATGAGGGGAAAAACATGTATTACAACAAAGAGTCTGTGTGTGGTTGTTCCAATAAGCATGGATAACAAATTAAGCATATATTGTCTAAACAACATGGTGGATAACACAATATATCAAATTAAGCCATTAATCCTTTCTTTAAGATCACAATCCAAACACATCACAAGGTTAGAGATATATGTTGCTTGCTTTCATAAGTATGGAACATCAACAACAAGTATAGATTGTCCTCCCATTTAACATCTAAACTACAACTACACTACAATTACGCTAATGACATGAAATTAAACTAATTAAACTAAGGGAGAGGTACAATCCATCAAGAAATGAGTATGAACCATCAAAAAACTATAAGAACATGTCATTAAGCAGTATGTCTTAACAATCTGTAGATCTATAGCATTAATACACATAGACATGCATCAATAACACAAGAAATAGAGACAAACACATGAACATCTATTCTAGCATACATAGACAAATGGATAGAATGAAATGATCAATTGGAAGCATTAAACCATACAAATCATTGAATAAACAAGATCTATATATATATAAGTGTCAAAACATGTATCACAATACAAATCCCCTTAAAAATACATAAATCAAGAAGTAGAAAGCATGCTTAGGGCTAACTCTAGCCCCAAGAGGATGTCTAGCCACTCATGGATGATGTCCTCCAACCCTCAAGGGCAAGCCCCATGGAAGAAATCTGTTCTTGGGTTGATGAAGAGTCTCCAATGGTGTCTCTAGCCTCCTCCTCTCCTTTTCTTCCTCACTAAGTATTATCTTCTCTAAGTATGTGTATATGTGTAAAAGTGGCTCATATTCCTTATATAGGTAGGTCAAAAATCACCCCAAATGAGCTGGGCTTGTACACCAATAATCCTCTAATGATTGGATATGAGATAACTTTTAATGAGCTGGAATTTGGATTTTTCTCGGGATTTGGGAAGTTCGATCGATCGAACTTGAGATGAGATCGATCGAACATGGCTGAGATCTATCGAATTGAAGCTGGATTGATCCTCAATGGCGGCGCCTTTTTGGATAAAAACAAATCTAAGATATTTTGAAGATATTTTTGGGAAAAGGGCAAAAGTGGTTGGTAGGATGGTACAGCTGGATAAGATCTGGCATGTGGATAATGACAATAAATTTCAATCGATCAGAGAATGATGTTGGATCAATCAAACTTTTGGGATCTCTGCAGATGACATCATGGTCTGGATCTATCTTGAAGTGCTGAGATCATATAAAAGTTGGATCGATCGAACTTTTCTTGAGATCGATCGAAGTTGCTGAAATTCCACCCTTTATTTCCTTTTGCTCCTTTCTTTGATTCATCCCAGAATTGCTTCATTTCTTCTCTTATTTGGCTGAGTTAGTTAATTTTGGGGATAAGTACCTGAAAATGGAAATAACACGAAATCAATCTAAAGCTGGAAAATAAGATAGATGAATGGACTAAAATACCCTCGCTTAGGGGGTTTAAATGCGCACTTTTCAGCGCTCATCACTCTCAATTTAATCTATGTCAATGAACATATCAAGGGGTAATATTCTATCATTCCACATGTTTAAACCAAGTTATAATTCAACGTGAAAATCAAATCTCATACAAGAAAAATAAATAATAAAATCTCTAGATTTGATATCAAAGCAAGTAAACAAGTTGTATATGCATCAATAGCATGCAATATAACAAGAAAATAAATTATAACACCCCCTACCTCAATTTGACATGAAAATCTCAAAAGCCACCAAATGAAAACCACTACGAATCCGACGATACCGCGAGGTTTTGTCGGGGACAACACGATGAACATAACCCCCAAGGAAGTCCCATGAAAATCACAACTTGACTTCAAACCCGAACATGAATAATGGTCAGAAATGGGTTCTAATAAGGTTGAAAGGTACGCATCATCAAGGCGAGCAATAAACGCTAAGGTACTACGGCGTTTTACACGAGGGAAGTGGCCGGAATAAGAAGAAGAAGCATGGCAGCCCCTTGGCTACCATGGCTGCTGGCCAAGAGAGAGGAGGGAAAGAGAAAAATCTGATATTTTCTTTTTAAGTCCCCTATTTATAGAAAAACCCTAAAAGTGCCTCGAAATGGCCTCGCCGGGTCCGGAAAAGTGAAATTTGAGCAGACGCACTCAAACGGCAAATCTCCGCAAACAAAAAAGATTTAAAATGAGAAAATATGAACAACAGAAGAAATGGCGTCAAAAACTGAGTCCTGAGCAAAGAGATATGCTCCGAACAAGTTCAGTAGCAACCGGGTCCAGAAACCCTAAAACGGGAGAAAAATGACCAGAAGGAAATTCTAAGAGTTCACGACTCTACAAAAAGTGAAAATGAATCCCGTATGAGGATCCAGGCTCAAAACAAGGTATTTTGCAATAACTTTTGTTAATTGAACAATGGCCCTTCCAAAAAGGGTTAACTGCAAAAGTGCCCCAGAATGAAAATATCTTCCAAAAGATATTTTCTTAGATACCCCTGAAATAAAATATCTTCAAAAGATATTTATGAAAAACACCCCAAGAAAAGAGAAATATTCTAAAGAACTGTGCATCCATGCCCCTATGGACACCGAGAGCAACCAGAGTACTTTTCTACAAAAGTAAATAAATGAATTTCGTGGAAATCACGTAGGATGAAAGCACGTGAAGTCAAAAACTAACTCCGAGCACGAAAAGTGAGGTTTTTCCTATAAAGTGACAAATGGGGAAAAGACGAAATAGGGAAGAGGACGAAATAGGGAAAAGAACAAAAAGTGAATAGTGTCAAAAAAATATAAATGTGGAAATGACTCGGTCCTTAAAGGAAGTTGTCAACCCAAACAAAAGAGTCTTAGAAACCATCTCTGAGCACTCAAGATGACACTAAGTGACGAGAAACTGAACTTAGAAAAGAAAGACAACGGAAAAAAAAAATATATTCGTGAAAATCTGAGAAAAATGAAAGGAAGGAAAATGACCGGGTCATTACATCCAGTCAGATGTACGGATTCTGATTTTCAATCAGATCCAGATGCTAGGAGATCTACATCTGGATATGTGTTCAAATTCAATGGAGGGGCAGTTAGTTGGAAGAGTGTAAAGTAGGGTTGTACTACTAACTCAACCATGGAAGCAAAATACATTGCAGCCTCTGAGACAGCAAAATAAGCTATTTGGTTGAGAAACTTTCTAATTGAACTGGAGGTTGTGGAGCATATAGATCGGCCTATGATGCTTCATTGCGATAATAACGCAGCTATAGCCCAAACCAAGGACCCAAAATTTCATAAAGGAATAAGACACATTCAGAGGAAACATCATGTGGTTCGTGATATAGTAAAGCGAGGAGATATACTTGTGGCCAAGATTGCATCGAAACACAACCTTGCTGATCTATTCACAAAGGCTTTACCGAT
Organism: Cornus florida; assembly: GCF_030987335.1. NCBI lineage: Eukaryota > Viridiplantae > Streptophyta > Magnoliopsida > Cornales > Cornaceae > Cornus > Cornus florida. The sequence goes on from NW_026775577.1 coordinate 75,058,386, forward strand.
CAAGATGTTTGATTGTCATATGGAAAACATGGGAGTTAGATGTGATTTGAATTGGCTATAAAGGCAAGTGGGAGCTGTTGGGATATGTGTGCCCTAGCATAACAAATTCTTATTTGGATTATAAAAGTCATAGTTCCTTATCTGAATATTTTTATTGAGGCATTATATAATTGGTGAATGGAATGTATTATTTTTTTTCAATTCATTATGGAATTGATTGTGTCCACTTGATTACAAGATATATTTATATATGTATGTAATGGCAATTAATATTAAGTTGTAAATTAGTAATCATAAATGGTTCAAAGTCGGTAATTATTGATGGACATTTAATTAATTAAAACTTAAACCAAATCCACGATAGGTTGAGATATATTGCGAGAGCTGTCATATATAATTGCTCTCTATCACAGTCATGGCTTTTGACTCTCAAGCATGAGAGAAGTATAGACTCTTTTATTAATTAATAATTACTTTGATTTGTTCGGCGGATACTTCGGGATCCTTAGATCGACACTTTGGGTAGTTATGTAATTAATAGTTAGAGGGTTATATTCTCAATATTTGCATCAGTGCTATTTGTATTTATTTTGTATTGATTATAGTTGATCACAAATTAAATTCGAAGGCCTTCGTATATTTTAGACAAAATGTTTTCTATATATATTTATTTAGTAAATTATTATTTTTGCCAAACAAATATTTTATTGTGATCAAGCCGGAAATAATTAAAGGTAACAAAATAATTATATTAATTATGTTGTCAGATTGATGGCTTTATTATCCAATAAATAATTATGCATAGAGGGGTCAAAGTGCAACATTGACTTAGAAGTTATTTAATATTTAATTGGAGTGCAATTAATTTCTTTTAGTGGAGTAGAAATTAATTTATGAATTAATTGAATTAGGTCCATGGTTTAATGGACTAGACCAATTATTAATTTATAGTAGCCAAGAAAATAGTAAGCCCAAAAGATTCTCACCAATAGCCCAAGTTGATATTGGAGTCGTATTAGAATTGAGATATTTGAATTAGAGATTGAGAAGGATTTATTGCTTCCTTTTCTTATCTTTATTTTGTCTATATATACATGGATTCATGTATATTTATGGGGGACTTTTAGAAGAGGAAAAAGAAATATATTTTCTCTCTCTAGTTTTTAGGGTTGGTTATCTCTTCTAAAGGAGGCTACAACAAGCCTTGACTCCAAGGTCATTCATCGAGGCATATTGGTGATTCCTAAAGGGAAGATTAATATCAAGAAGAAGGAGAAATGATCTTGCTAAGGAATCTACAATAAGTGAGAACATTCACTTCAGAGGAAAGATTTAAAGGTTTACTCAGACCTTTGATTTAACGACCCACTCCACCACATGGTATGATATTGTCCGCTTTGGGCCTAAGCCCGCACGGTTTTGCTCTTGGGCTTCACCCCAAAAGGCCTCATACCAATTGGAGGTGACACACTTACATATAAGCACTTGACCTTTCCTCTACCCAGGCGATGTGGGACTGTGCACCCGTAACTCACCAGTGTGGTAGCCTGACAGTGCCTCTCGCACCCGCCCACGGCACACCCGCCCGCAAGGTCATCACAATTCACCCCCGTTGGAGGCCCGACGTCCCTGTCGGCACACTTCCGGCTGGGTCAGCCTCTGATACCATTTGTAACGACTCACTCCACCACGTAGTATGATATTGTCCGCTTTGAGCCTGAGCCCGCACGGTTTTGCTCTTGGGCTTCACCCCAAAAGACCTCATACCAATTGGAGGTAATACACTTACATATAAGCACTTCACCTTTCCTCTACCCAGGCGATGTGGGACTGTGCACCCGTAGCTTGCCAGTGTGGTAGCCTGACAGTGTCTCTCGCACCCACCCACAAGGTCATCACAATCCACCCCCCTTAGAGGCCCGACGTCCCCGTCGGCACACTTCTGGCTGGGTCAGGCTCTGATACCAATTTTAACGACCCACTCCACTACATGGTATGATATTGTCCGCTTTGGGCCTGAGCCCGCACGGTTTTGCTCTTGGGCTTCACCCTAAAAGGCCTCATACCAATTGGAAGTGACACACTTACATATAAGCACTTCACCTTTCCTCTACCCAAGCGATGTGGGACTGTGCACCCGTAGCTCACCAGTGTGGTAGCCTAACAGTGCCTCTCGCACCCACCCACGGCACACCCTCCCGCAAGGTCATCATAATCCACCCCCCTTGGAGGCCCGACGTCCCTGTCGGCACACTTTCGGCTGGGTCAGGCTTTGATACCATTTGTAACGACTCACTCCACCACGTGGTATGATATTGTCCACTTTGGACCTGAGCCCGCAAGGTTTTGTTCTTGGGCTTCACCCCAAAAGGCCTCATACCAATTGGAGGTGACACACTTACAAAATAAGCACTCATCTCCAATTGGTATGAGGCCTTTTGGGGTGAAGCCCAAGAACAAAACCGTGCGGGCTTAGGCCCAAAGCAGACAATATCATACCATGTAGTGGAATGGGCCGTTACAAATGGTATCAGAGCCTGACCCAGCCGAAAGTGTGCCGACAGGGACGTCGGGCCACCAAGGGGGGTGGATTGTGATGACTTTATAGGCGGGTGCTAGAGACACTGTCAGGCTACCACACTGGCGAGCTATGGGTGTACAGTCCCACATCGCCTGGGTAGAGGAAAGGTGAAGTGTTTATATGTAAGTGTGTCACTCCAATTGGTATGAGGCCTTTTGGGGTGAAGCCCAAGAGCAAAACCATGTGGGCTCAGGCTCAAAGCAGACAATATCATACCACGTGGTGGAGTGAGTCTTTATAAATGTTATCAGAGCCTGACCCAGCCGGAAGTGTGCCGACAAGGTCGTCGGGACTCCAAGGGGGGTGGATTGTGATGACCTTGCGGGCGGGTGTGCCGTGGGCGGGTACGAGAGGCACTGTCAGGCTACCACACTGGCGAGCTACGGGTGCATAGTCCCACATCGCCTAGGTAGAGGAAAGGTGAAGTGCTTATATGTAAGTGTGTCACCTCCAATTGGTATGAGGCCTTTTGGTGTGAAACCCAAGAGTAAAACCGTGTGGGCTCAGTCCAAAGCAGACAATATCATACCATGTGGTGGAGTGGGTCGTTACAAATGGTATCAGAGCCTGACCCAGCCAGAAGTGTGCCGACGAGGACGTCGGGCCTTCAAAGGGGATGGATTGTAATGATTTTGTGGGCGGGTGTGCCGTGGGCGGGTGCGGGTGTGCCGTGGGCGGGTGCGGGTGCGAGGGACATTGCCAGGCTACCACACTGGCTAGCTATGGGTGCACAGTCCCGCATCGCCTGGGTAGAGGAAAGGTGAAGTGCTTATATGTAAGTGTGTCACCTCCAATTGGTATGAGGCCTTTTAGGGTAAAGCCCAAGAGCAAAACCGTGCCGGCTCAGGCCCAAAGCGGACAATATCATACCATGTGGTGGTGTGGGTCGTTACATTTGATGTACGTATTCGATCTATTAATTGAATGATACATCATATTTTATTTTTGCATAAAACTTGTCTTTATGTGATGAATCAAGATCTTTGAATGAAAATCCCTCAAAAAAATTTTAAAACTTACGCGTTTACCATCATCAACAACTTACCACGCTTCGAACTCTACGGATTAACGATTGTGACAATTTGATGGCTTTACCGGAGTGGTTAAGTTGACTCACTTCATTACAATAACTCATAATAACACATTGTGCAGTTGTGTTAAAAGATAAATGCGAGAGAGGAACAGGGGAAGATTGCCCAAAGATTGCTTACGTCCAAAATGTTGATATTTCAATGGATTGTTGGTGACATACGAGGTAAATTCATCCTCTATGATTTGGATTTGTTGAACACCATAAAACTCCATCTTATGCTTCTCTTTGTTCATTTATAGAAATTATTGAATTGTTTTGTTCAGATTAAGGCCCTTGTATCATATTAATTAGCTTCAAGTTTTTCAATTTACAGGAAGAAAAGGTGAGGAAACAATGAGCAAGAGTAGCCACAAAGTGCTTGGCCAAGGCCGTAGGCAGTGAGTATGAATTTGTTGAACACTGTAAAACATCATCTTATTCTTCTCCCTTCTTGTTTATTTTCGGTCTCTTTTTCTTTTTTTAAGTTCAATTGATTTTTTTTTTCTTTTTTTTTTTATATATTTATCTTTACTTTATTTTTTATGGGACAGTTACACAAAACTAGGTGGATGGATTATTGGTAGAAACAGACAATATTCCACATTTCATTCTACGAATTGTATTTACCGTATAGTAATTGTCCTTTCTTGCATTTCTTTTTTTAGATTTTATACTCATTCAAGTATTATTTCGGAGTGTAAATGTGTTGTAAACCCACATTTTCCTTTTTGTTATATATATATATATATATATATATATATATATATATATATATATATGTATATTTTGCTTATGCAACTTCCATGAATGTAGATATAGAAAGGAGATAATACTTTTGAAATTGGCCTTTACCATTATCTTATCTAATTCATTTTCAACTTTTCAGGAAATATATAATTCATTTGTACTAGTAAACATCAAGCTTGATTGACGCAAATCAAAATGCAGGTATTTGTTAATTTTTGCAAGAAATCACATATGATTCAAGGCAAAGGTTGCAAGACTTGATTCAGATCACTATACATTTTATTTTCCTGATTTAAAAGGAGTACAATTAAGAACAGAAATACTATTTTGTGCCTCATAATTTCATAGGTGTTATTCTCTCATCAATTTTCCTTGTTTCTTTTAATCACATGGTATATTGAACTCACTTTAGTATTTACTATTGGAAACAATAATTTTGATTTGTTTCTTTTAATCACATGGTATACCTGCATTTCTTGCAAAAACCTATTTTTAGGATTTGTGTTCTCGTATGCTTACTGTCATTTGATAATTTTAACGCTTACTCATAGGAGATCATACCATAACCACATGAAATACTTACAAAAACAATGGTGGGAGAATAGCTGAGGGGTAGTGAAAGTCCTATTGGGAAACGTGCAAGCTTTAAAAACTTTTTGAGGGATTTTATACACATATCTTGATTCATCATATAGAGACAAGTTTTAAGCAAAAATAAAATATGATGTATCATTCAATCAATAGATTGAATACTTACATTGAGGTTTGAGTAAACCTTAGATCTCTCCTCTAAAGTGAATATTCTCCACTTATTGTAGATTCCTTTACTAGATACCTTCTCCTTGGATCTCCATCTTCTTGGTAATGGTCTTGCCTTTAGGAATCACCCATAAGTCTCCATGAATGACCTTGGAAAACTAGGTTTGTAGGAACCTCCATTAGATGAGAACACAAATCCTAAAAATAAGAGATAGAAAATATATTCCTTTTCCTTAAAAAAAAAATCTCTCCTAAAATATACATGGACCATGTATATATAGGCAATATAAAGATAAGGAAATGAAATAATAAATCCTTCTCAATTTCTAATTAACATATCTCAAATCTAATAGGATTCCAGTATCAAGTTAGGCTATGAGTGAGAATCCTTTAGGCTTATTATTTTCTTGGCTACAATGAATTAATAATTGGCCCATTCCATGGACCCAATTCAATCAATTCAAAAATTAATTTCTACTCCACTAAAATAAATTAATTGAACTTCATTTAAATAATAAATAACCTCTAAGTCAATGTTGCACTTTGATCCCTTAAATAAAGCCATCAATCTGACTAATTAATATATTTATTTTGGTACCTTTGATTATTTCTGGCTTGATCACAATAAAATATTTGTTTGACAAAAATAATAATTTAAATAAATAAATATATAATAAATTATTTTGTCTAAAAACATACGAAAGCCTTCGAATTTACTTTGTAATAAACCATAATCAATACAAAATAAATACAAGTAGCAATGATGCAAATATTGAAAATATAACCCTCTAATTATTAATTACATAATTACCCAAATTGTCGGTCTAAGGATTTTGAAGATTCCGCCGAACAAATCAAAGTAATTACTAATTAATAAAAGAGTCTATACTTCTCTCATGCTTAAGAGTCAAATGCCATGACAGTGATAGGGAGTAATTGCATATGACGGCTCTCGCAATATATCTCAACCTAATGCGGATCCAGTTCAAGTCTTAATTAATAATGAGTCCATCCATAATCACTGACTATGAACAATTTATGATTACTATTTATGTTCATGTATTGATCGCCATCACATACATATATAAATATCTCTTGTAATGAAGTGGACACTATCAATTCCATAATGAATCGAAACATAATACATTGAATTCGCCAATTTATGATTACTATTTATATTCATGTATTGATCGCCATCACATACATATATAAATATCTCTTGTAATCAAGTGGACACTATCAATTCCATAATGAATCAAAACATAATACATTGAATTCGCCAATTATATAAATCATAAATATTTTAGATATATCAGGAACATATGTCACTTTAATCCAAATAGGAATTTGCTATGCCAGGGCATATAAATCCCAACAGCTACCACTTGCCCTCATAGCCTATTCAAATTGCATCTAACTCCAGTGTTATCCAGGTGACAATCAAAACTACTGATCGATGACACCTTTGTTAATGGATCAACAAAGTTGTGTTCTAATGTAATATTATAGCCATGAGTACATTTTCTTGCTGGACAATATCACGTAGGACATGATACTTCCTCTCAGTGTACCTTGTTCCTCTATGGAACCTTGGGTCATTGGTTTGGACTACTTCTGCACTATTGTCACAATATAGCTCTATAAGTAGGTTTGTATGCTCCACAATCTCTAAATCAGTGAGATCAAACCAAAATGCTTTCTTTGCTGCCTTTAAGGCTGCAATGTACTCTACCTTTATGTTTGAGTCAACAGTTGAAATCTGGTTAACAATCTACCAACTGATTTTCCTTTCATTAAATTAATATACACTAAGTCATGAACCTCATAGTATCTACATCTGATTAAAAATTTGAACTAGCATACCCGACTGGGACCACATCATCACATCCATAAATGAGTATGAGATCATTGGTTCTCCTAAGGTACTTTATGATATTTTTCATAACATACCAGTTATCAAGTCCAGGATTGGACTGATATCTACTGACTATCCCTATAATATAGCAGATGTCCTATTTGGTATAGATCATGGCATTTATGAGAATCCCACATGCTGAAACATATTATTCCACTCCCATTTGCTCAATCTCCTCTGCTAGTATTGGAAAATTTCTTACTAGAGAGAGCAATCCATGTCAATAAAGTAAGAACTCATTCTTTGAGTTTTGCATACCAAACCTGGTCAAAACTTTATCAATGAAGAATTGTTAAAATAAGCCTATTTTTCTTTTATCCTGATCTTACAAAAGCTTGATCCTAGGAATATAACTTACATATTAAAAATCCTTCATTTCAAAGTAATTGAACAACTACCTCTTTACTGATGACGAAACTTTTTACGTCATTCTAAATGAGTAGGATGTCATCAATATATATAGAATTTAGAAAAATAATGACATTACCCTGTACACACATGGTTCATTCACTAATAAATCTACTAGTATCCTTTTGTAGATTAAGTTGTCTTCCATAGGTATTACCCTACTAGAAAGTTCTACAAGATCCCAGATTTTATTAGAATACGTAGATTCCAACTTTGATTTCATAGCAACCTGCCAAAACGATCTGTATCCATATCGGTTCACACTTCTATGTAGCTTACAGGGTCCAACTCATGTTTAATAGGGATGTCCATAAAGGATTTACCTAAAAACATGATTCTGTCGGATTGGATGATAATCCTCCCACTACATTAATGTACCGATGCAAGAATCTGTGTACTAGATGATGTTTACGCATTAATAAGGAATTCATGTATAATTCTTAATCTCTATAAAGAGTGTGTTCATTATGTGGTACATTTGGTACTCATACCATTTTCTCTAACATTATGCTACTAGGTATGTGATTCATAATATGATCCTCCTATAGATAAACAGTAAGGGTAAACAATCAACTTTTATCATTGAGATCATAAAATAATCCATCCCAGTGCCTTTAGAGTAGCCATCAAATTAAGCATACCTATAATCTGCTTCCAACTTACTTGTCCATATCAAGCGCACATGTGCAAGACTACCCCACATGTGCATGTGATTCAAAAAAAAATTTGGTAAAAAATTACAGCTCAAAAGATATCTTTGAGACAAACTAAGATGGAATGCAGTTCATAATGTGCATTGATATCGTCAAGACTAAACTCTAAAATGAAAGAGATAATGTAGCAAAACTAATCATAGATTTAACCATGTTAAGCAGAATTCTGTTATTCCTATTTGACACCTCAATTTATTGAGCGTCAATTGTGGAAAATTGGTACACAATACTCTCATTGACCATATAGTCTTTGCACTATCCCAAGAAATACTCATATCCACGATCAGATCGAAGTGTTTTGATAAGTTTACCTAATTTGTGCTCCACGTTAGTCTTGACACTTTTAGAACATACCAAAAGTTTAAGACTTGTGTGGCATAAGGTAAATTTATCCAAAATGTGAGTAATCTTGATTGGATATTCATAAAACCACACGTGTCAATGCGTACTAACTCTAATTGTTCTTTATGTCTATTTCATTTGGCTGATTAAAGCCCTTAGGGTTATCTATCCTTCAATACAAGATTCATAGGTTGATTTAGGCTCTCCTACCTCACTAAGTAATAAACCTTCTTTGATCAATCTTTGAATCTCATTTTGACTGATTATAACCTAATAATAGACACTAAAAATACAATGAGTCAGGAGTAACAAATATTCTCTTAACATTCCATCTAGAAGATACAACATCAGTTTCTACATCCTGCAAATATTAAGAGCCAATGGTTATAGTATGTTAACCATCTTTCAATGCACCAGAAGCAATCGCACATCTATTCAATTTTATAAAAGCATTTTTACTAAAAGTAACAGTATAGTTTTTATAAACCAAAAATAAAATAAGAATGAGATTGCGTCTAACATCTGTGCATAAAGATAGTTCTCTAATACTAATATCCTCATACTCTCTAATTTCAGATGTAATACTCTCACTGACTTAGCTCCAACCTTGGCATCAAGTCAAAAGACAAATCTATTTCCATATAAGCGAGGCTTTTGTATTCCTGAAGTCCTTGCAACGAATTACAAACATGTTTAGTGGCTCCAGAATCTATCCATCAGGAATTAATAGATACAACCACATAACATAGCTCAATGATTAAATATACATTTTCCTATGCCATATCATTGCTTAGACAATTCGTCCTTGAGTGTCTTAGTTGGCTGCAAAAGAAATAATTTTCTTCGCCCTCAACATACATTGTCTTATTACCTTTAACCTTTTGAATTCCCATGTTTTGTGCTAGCCTAGTCCTATTGTCATCCTTCTTCTTTCCTTTGCCCTTCCACTTGGGCTTAGAAGAAAATGGTATAAACTGGGTTAGATTGATGGGAACGCCCATACTTTTGACTATCTCTTCTTATGTTACCAATTCTATAAGAATATCAGCAAGTGTGAACTCAAGCTGGTTCCTTATATAGTTCACTCTAAAAGAGTTGAACGAGTTTGGTAATAAGGCAATAATCATGTCAACTTGAAACTTACCACTTAAGTCAGCCCTATTGATCTCTAGTTAATTTTTAAATAATAAACAATCATTTTCAAAATACGATCTTTTATTGGAGTTCCTTAGGCTATCTCAATGGTATTCAAGTCTAACACAGTACTAAGGCATACACTCTATCTAATCTCACCAAAACATCTCATTGACATTTAACATGATGCTTGAAGAAAATAAAATAATGCAAATATAAGCTTTGAAGCGTATTCGAGATAAACTCTAGAATGTAGCACCGAACCATATCATTTGTCTTATATCACTTATTAAAAGTATTAATGTTCTCTTGGGTATCTTAAAGTAAAAAGGGAATTAAGCATGGGAGTAGTAAACACATTTTGTACCCTTACATTGTGAGTAAAATATTTAAGTTCCTTTTTTGCATTGAATATGTTAGCAAGCAAATTTAATGGATTAGACATAATTAATCTGAATATAAATGCATTCATACAATTAGTAAGGTGAATTATTAATACCATCATGCATATTTAAAATTAAAATTGGTTTATCAACCACATAGTATAATAAATCTCAATTGAATAAAAGTTCATTATCACTATTGGTGAACAATCTCTTTTAATTAATATGAGTCCCTTAACTTCATAACATAATAAATCATACAATTAATACGTCAATAACTTATCCTAATGGAGGAGTTCATTATTACTATTTTTAAGCTTTATTTGCTATTAGGTGAGCACTTCCATTAAAATATCTGTGGGTCCCTTAACGACTACGCATGAATAATCGGATAACCAATACACCAATAACTTATTCAGTTGGCGAAGTTCATTATTGCTATTGGCAGGCAAATCCTATCATTTCCATATACCTTAAGACAATGCCTTATCTATATATATGAAATGATTTCCGATTTTGTTTAGCCTTTCTAAAATCACCTAGTGTAGACCACTCCGTTGGGGACCTAACACTATTGATTTTAGATTGAGTGTATAATGTTATTAATGCTCCAATGAAAAATAAAACATTAAATATCTTGTCATTATAATCTAGACTCTTTAGATCTTGCGTAGGGTCTTATTTTTAAAGATCTAATTATAATGAACATTTAATATTTTTATTTTCATGAGATAACCATTCTTGTAATTTTTAGACTCTTCAAATCATGCGTAGGGCCTTATTTTTGAAGATCTAATTACAATGGTTATAATAACGAAGGCCATGGGGTAATGTATAAAAATCCCCGCTCCCACTTAATTTTTAATCATTTACAATTAGGGTTTTCAATTCATAATTTAATTCATGCAAAATGCCTTGATTTAATCCAATTAAATTTAGAAAATATCTGCACTTTTAAATGATTCACTAATATTTAATTTGAGGTACACTTTAAAAATAATTTACAAAAATAATTTATTAGTAATCAAATCCGATTAATTTTCATAATTTAATTAATATAAATCAAGTCATTTAGATAAAAAATTATAGATCCAATGCATGAACAATAATAATTAGTAATTAATTATTCGATGCATCACATAAGTAATTGAACAAAAGATAAAGCAAATAAAATGGCCAATGGATTTAGCTTTTAACATTTAATTGCTCTAATAATTGCACGAGGGTCATCCATCAGCTTACAAGCACCCGGAGGAGGTCAGTACGCGCCTGGAGAAGCAAAACAGCGCTTAGGATGCGCCCGGAAAGCCCTACACGCACTGGTACGCGCCTCTGAAGGTTCCCAATGCGTGTCACGCTCCTGCATGCTGTAACAACCCGGTCATTTACCTCCCTTTCTATTTTCCTGAAATTTTACAGGTAGATTTTTTCCGTTTAATTTTTCTTTCTGAACTCTGTTTCTTGTCACTTAGCGTAATCTTGAGTGCTCGGAATTGGTTTCTGAGACTCTTTCATATGAATTGACAACTTCCTTTGAGGACCGAGTCATTTTCACTTTTCGGACACTATACGCCTTTCGTCCTTTTCCCTATTCTGTCTTTTCCCCGTTTGCTAGTTTTTGGCACAACCTCACTTTTCGTGCTCGGAATTGGTTTTTGACTTCACATGTCTTCATCTTCAGCGATTTCCTTGAAATATGTATCTTTACTTTCGCAAGAAAATACTCTGGTTACTCCCGATGTCCATAGGGACATGGATGCACAATTCTTTGGAATTATTTTCTTTTCTTGGGGTGTTTTTCGTAAATATCTTTTGAAGATATTTTATTTCAGGGATATCTAAGAAAATATCTTCTGGAAGATATTTTCATTCTAGGGCAGTTTCGCAATTAACCCTTTTTATAGAGGCCATTGTGCAATTAACGAAAGTTATTGTAAAATATCTCGTCTGGAGCCTGGATCCTCGTACGGGATTCATTGTCACTTTTCGTTGACTCATAAATTCATAGAATTTCCTTCTGGTTGTTTTTCTCCAGTTTCAAAGTTTCTGGACCCCGTTGCCGCTGAACTTGTCCGGGACATAACTTTCTGCTCGGGACTCAGTTTTTGACACCGTTTCTTCCTTTGTTCATATTTTCTCATTTTGAATCTTTTTTGTTCATGGAATTTTGCCGTTTGAGCATATTTGCTCAAAATCCACTTTTCCGGACCCGGCGGGGCCCTTTCGGGGCAATTTTTGAGACTTACTATAAATAGGATGCCCTGAAGTGAAAAATCAGATTTTCACTCATCTTCTCCACATCTTAGCCGACACCCATGGGAGCTCTTTGGCTGCCACCCTTTCTCCTTCTCCTCCACTTGATTTCCTTGGAAGAAATCCTTCGTCCTTTTACATTTATTGTTCCCCTCGACGTGTTCTATCATTCCCCCTTATTAGAAATCATTTCTGACCATTTCTTGAGTTTTGGGTTGAGGTCAAGTTGTGATTTTCATGGGGCTCCCTTCGGATTCATGTAGATCGTGTCGTCCCCGACAAAACCCTTCGATCTCGGCGGATTCGGGACACTTTTTTTCGATGGGGATTTGGGATATTCATCCCAAATTGAGGTAAGGGGTCTTTTTGGTTATATTCTTGCTATCTTGCATGCTATTGATGTTTGTACAACTTATATGCTCACTTTTGATTCAAGATTTAGAAATTGATTTAAATGTGATTTAAATTCTACTTAATTGTACCATGCTTGTTTTCCAATTTTGACTTAATATATGGCATGGCCATGAGTTAGTCCTTGTTATATATTAATTTGGGATCATTGGAATAACCTTTGAAATATAGAGATTTAGTTAATTTTAAATTAATTAAATTATACATGATGATATCTTACTCAGTTTGTGAAATTGATGTGATATTTGCAATCACCATGAAATGGACATTCAAATATATTATTTTAAGAATTTTTGGACAACTTTGATTTCTAGAGAAATTAATTAAATAGCTTAATTAATTTCTACTTAGTATTCTAATGAATTAGACTTGTATTTCATGGGGCTTTTGCCTAATTATCATGTATCATGACTTGTTGCAACTTAGCTCCATTAATGTGGTTAATGAACTTGCACCTTTACATTGCAATGATTTAATTGTTCAAGAGTTGTTAAACCAATAATTAAATCATTAATTTTATACTTGAGCTATATTCACATCAATGGATTCCTTGTGTTTTAAATCCTAGTTTTTAGTTTATATAGATGCACTTGATGATTTCAATACATTTCACATGCCATCATAGTTGAGAATCTAGGGCATGACTTGTATGTTCTAAAATCTATGTTGTGCATGGAATGTGGTTTAATGCATTTATTGTATTTTGATACAATCTTGACTTGCACAACTTGTTGATTTTGGGACTTGGGATATCAATCAAGAATTGACATGGCTAGGACTCGGTTCTAGTATGGGGGAATGTCCCTCTACACTATAGTGCGCACTACGGAAAAGGTACCCATGGGTTAGTAGCCCTAAAGTGATCTCAAGAGTACAGTTTTAATCCAGGCGATATCTAAGTTTCCACATTGGTTGATTTCACTCTTAAAAATTTCAAGTTGCTATTCCTTGAAGATTTAAACTTGTCGTGTATGTGAAATGTACCAATCTTGTCTCATTGCATAGATTTTATGCTTCATTCGTGATTTTTCTCCTTAAATTTGAAGTGCTGTATTCCTTGAAGAATTAAGACTTTTTTTGTGTTATGTGGTAGATTCTACCCTCGTTTAAATGCATAGATATTATACCTTATTATTGAATCCATGTATAACTCTTATCGTCGTAATTGGTATGTTCTAATCTTATTCACTTGCATAGATATTATGCCTTGTTCTTGATTCCATGTATGACTCTTTTCGTGTTTTATGTAACGTCCCATTCTTGTTTAGTTGCATAGATATTATGCCTTACTATTGATTTCATGTATGACTCTTTTCGTGTTTCATGGAATGTCCCATCCTTATTACTTGCATAGATATTATGCCTTGTTCTTCAATCCGTGTTTAACTTGCATAGATATTATGCCTTATTCTTGAATCCGTGTTTAACTTGTATAAATGTTATGCCTTGTTCTTGAATCTGTGTTTAACTTGCATAGATATTATGCCTTGTTCTTGAATTCGTGTTTAACTTTCATAGACATTATGCCTTGTTCTTGAATCCTTGTATAACTCTTCTTGTGTTAATCAGAATGTACTAATCTTGTTAATTGCATAGATATTGTGCCATGTTCTTGATTTCGCGTATTATCCCTATCGCATTAATTGGTATGTTCCAATCGTGTAAATTGCATTACTTTATGTGATCCATGTATTCTAGTATCTTCTTGTCGTGTTGTATGGATTAGTCCAAATCTTGCTTAATTGCATTGAAAATATAATTCATGTTAATCTATGTTCAAGCATTCTTCATGTCGTGTTCTTTGGATTATCCCAACCATGATTCGTTTCATATACGTATGTATATCATGAATCTTGTTGCTTAGACTCTAAGGTAGCTTAGGATGCTCCCTGAGTCTCACTTTGACATAGACGTTAGGTAGCATGAGCCCCTTTAACAGTTTCACCTTAAGGTGATAAATTTGTAAAATGTTAGGTCGGTGCATGCTCATCTCCTACGAGTAGCTTTATGTTACTCACCCGCGTAGTGGGCACATTTTTCAGGTATGAAGACTTGGTTCGTGGTGCACATTGCTTTTTGGATGAATTGTAGCTTTCAAGTTTCTATTTCATACAAATGTTAGCATAAAAGATCATTACGTAATCTAATATGTTCAAACTTGTATTCTTTGATCCCATGTATGTAATGTGTACTTAAGTACACTCTTTACAATGTTTTTGACATGTATGAGATGAGGCCAGAGGCCAATAACCATTATATTGTATTCTATGTACTTTTTAACTTCATAAAATATTATGAAAACCTTGAAAAATCACAAGTCATTGCTTCACCATGGTTGCATCGGGTGTGGGAATTCCATTTTCATTCTTTCATAGGGTCTCATTAATCATGTATGAAGTGTGTCCAAGGGCAAAATGGTAATTTGAAATCATTTGTCAATTTTAGTTTTCAAATTTTCCAATTCTTGTGCATTTTTGCCTTTTTGGCCGTTGGGGGGTCGGAATTTGCATCGGGTCTTCTCGGGAGCCGTGGACCATTCCCACGTGCTTAAAAATACAAAATACACTTGCGTGCACATTCTTTTAAACCTAGAAATGCATTTAGGGCCAAATGCATACTTGGTGCAAAGTTGCATGTTTTTGAGTTTTTGATCCTTTACTGAGCTAGGGGCATTTTGGGCATTTTATAGTGAGTTTTTTTTTTTAATTCTCCACGTGTCATGTAGGAAACTCAATTTTGAAAGGGGGTCTTCTTTGTATTTTTCCATAAAAATTCATTTGATAGCCCGTTTTGTCTCTCAGTTGTGGACTGATCCTGAAGAAATTTCATGTAGCAGCTTTTTGGGTCCCTCTTGACCTAGGCTGATCTAGGGGCATTTTAGGGATCTTACAGCTTGTTTTTCTCCGTTCCTTCCATGATGCCGAGTAGAAAATGTGATTTTAAGGGGGGTTTCTTCTTCGTGTTTTTCCAGAAAAACTCGTTTAAGGGTCCGTTTCTAGCCTCAGTTCTGGAAAAAAAATTGAAAAGTTGTTTTCTATCAAAACACTATTCCTGCCCAGATTTTCGTACTCAGAAAAGTTGGTTTTTTTTTTAAACTTAAAGGCTTCATATCTCCTTCGTCCCGACTCCAAATCAAGTGATTTTTTATTCTAAGTTTATTAACTTTTGCTTTTCTTTCCAACGGTATGTATGGTTACATTCAATTCTATCTGAAAAGACCATTTTACCCCTTACAAAGTACCCTTGCCACATTGATTTGAACCCAGAAGTTTATTTTTTTGAAACTTTGAGGCTTCATATCTTCTTTGCCTAGACTCCGAATCAAGTGATTCTTGAGTCTAGATTTATTAACTTTTCCTTGTCTATCTAATGGTATTCTCGGTTGCATCTGGTTTTGTCTAAAAAGACCAGTTTACCCCTTATAAATTACCATTGCCGCACTTGTTTTAAAAGCCCAAAAGTTTGATTTTATGAAACTTTGGAGTTTCATATCTTCTTCAACCGGACCCCGAATCATGTGACTCTTGAGTCCATATTGGCTAGTTTTTCATTGTCTTTCCAGTGGTGTGCTCAGTGGTACCGGAATCTATACTTTCAAAAATGACTATTTTGCCCCTGGGGGCTCATTTGTCATATTTTTTACTTTTTGCTTCCGCATCAGTTCTTATTGAGTTCCACGACCTCATGGAAGGTCACTTTGACTTCTTAGAGTCTTGTTTTCTGTTTTCGCCTCCGCATATTGGATCTGTTATTGGGTCAATCTTCGGTTCATCATAGGACACGCTGGCCTAAAAACCAGGGTCGTCACAGGTGGTATCAGAGCGTCCGGGTTCGAATACCTTAGATGATGGGTTTTAGGTGCATATCATGCTCATGTTGTTTTGCTTTGATATGTCATTTGTATCTTGATAACATGCCTTGTTTGATAACATGTCTTGTATGATAACATGTTCACATGCTTAGGTGTTTTGAGACATATATTATATGTTTGTTAAGCATGCTTTGTGTGAATATATGCTTCCTGATAACATAGTCCTTGTTGCTATCATATCCTGGTGTGATGTCATGTTTGTGCGCCAATGTTAGCCTGACTGTATGCGATGTATGTCGGCATACCTTACGCTTTTCATTCATGTGTATTATCATACCATGTACTTATATGCTTTTTGATAACATGTTTTGAGTTGACAACATGTCTGTTTGCTTATATGGCAACTTGTTTAGAAGCTTACTTTGACTATCTTAGCATATGATATATGCTTGTTTACCTTAGCACATGGTACCTGCTTGTTATTCTAGCATGTGCTATATGCTTATCTGCCTGAGTATATTGTATACGCTTATTCATCTTGATATAATTATATGCAGCATATCATCATGTTTTATGTCCTTCTCCTGTATACTCTGACATATTTTATGTGATCTTACTACTTGTGTGAGTAGATAGTCCGTGCTATGTTGCATGCTAGATGTTTTCTTTATGTCTAGTTTTGATATTATCTTTTAGGATCTGTCGCATTCCTTAGATGCATTCTTGTTTCATGAGTTTCTTCCTTGGATATGAGAAATTCATTCTATAAGGACCCACGTCGGGAACCTGCTTGTCTGTTTTCTTGGTTGGGTGTTACGAGACCTTAGTCTGACGGTTAATGCGAATAAGGCTCATGTGAGCGTAGAATCACAATCCTTGTCTGGTGAAGTGAGACGTAGGCTAGGGAGGCACCGTTTCATTTCCTTTTCTTTCGTGGCTTCTGGATCTAAGGCCTTACGCATAGCGGTGCCTAGGACGTTATTGTCAGAGTTTGGGATTGGCCAAAATGGTCTGGCCAGTCATCATTGGACCATACCCCACTCTCACAGATGCCTGGTTCTCGCAGTGCTTTTGGTAATGATCATTCCGACAATGATGTCATCAGTATCAATGGGTTTCTCAGAGTTGACCTGGTTTGGGGCATGCTATGGACTAATGCCTTATACTGTCATGCTACCTTGCTGACGAGTAAGTGTGGGCGGGTTTTAGCTACTGTTCGTACTGCCTTACCACTCTCTTCTTCTATCATGTTTCAACGTTTCATTGTCTTGGGATTCTCTTGGTGGTTGACGTTGAGTTAACGTACTGATTCGTATGAGGTGTTGTCTTAGTTCGTGTTTCACGTTCCCTTAGTTGATCTAGAAACTTCTGGTGTTGTCCTTTAGTTCTTTATGAGCTGTCATTTGGTTTGACCTCGTGTTCGATCCCTATTCTGTTCTCTTCCGGTATATTCTGAATTTCAGGGACGAAATTTCTTTAAGGAGAGTAGGTTGTAACGACCCGGTTATTTACCTCCCTTTCTATTTTCTTTAAATTTTACGGATAAACTTTTTTCGTTTAATTTTCCTTTCTGAACTCTGTTTCTTGTCGCTTAGTGTCATCTCAAGTGCTCAGAATTGGTTTCTGAGACTCTTTCATGTGAATTGACAACTTCCTTTGAGGACCGAGTCATTTTCGCATTTTCACTTTTCGGACACTATACGTCTTCCGTCCTTTTTCCTATTCTATCTTTTCCCCGTTTGCCAGTTTTTGGCACAACCTCACTTTTCATTCTCGGAGTTGGTTTTTGACTTCATGTGTCTTTATCTTCAGTGGTTTCCTTGAAATACGTATTTTTACTTTTGCAAGAAAGTACTCTGGTTGCTCCTATTGTCCATAGGGGCATGTATGTACAATTCTTTGGAATTATTTTCTTTTCTTGGGGTGTTTTTCGTAAATATCTTTTGAAGATATTTTATTTTAGGTGTATCTAAGAAAATATCTTTTGGAAGATATTTTCATTCTAGGGCAGTTTCGTAGTTAACCCTTTTTATAGGGGCCATTGTGCAATTAACGAAAGTTATTGCAAAATATCTCTTCTGGAGCCTGGATCCTTGTATGCGATTCATTTTCACTTTTTGTTGACTCGTAAATTCAAATGATATCGTTCTAGTCGTTTTTCTCCAGTTTTAGAGTTTCTGGACCAGTTGCTGCTAAAATTGTTTAGGTGATAACTTTCTGCTCGGGACTCAGTTTCTTCCGTTGTTCATATTTTCTCATTTTGAATATTTTTTGTTTCTTGGAGTTTTGTCGTTTGAGATCGTTTACTCAAAATCCACTTTTCCGGACCCGGTGGGGCCCTTTCGGGGCAATTTTTGAGACTTACTATAAATAGGATGCCCTAAAGTGAAAAATCAGATTTTCACTCATCTTCTCCACCTCTTGGCCGGCAGCCATGGGAGCTCCTTGGCGGCCACCCTTTCTCCTTCTCCTCCACTTGATTTCCTTGGTAGAAATCCTTCAGCCTTTACATTTATTATTCCCCTCGACGTGTTATATCATTCTCCCTTATTAGAAATCATTTCTGACCATTTCTTGAGTTTGGGGTTAAGGTCAAGTTGTGATTTTCATGGGGCTTCCTTCGGATTCATGTAGATCGTGTTGTACCCAACAAAACCCTTCGATCTCGGCGGATTCGGGACACTTTTTTTTCGGTGGGGATTTGGGATTTTCATCCCAAATTGAGGTAGGGGGTGTTTTAGGTTATATTCTTGCTATCTTGCATGCTATTGATGTTTGTACAACTCATATGCTCACTTTTAGTTCAAGATTTAGAAATTGATTTAAATGTGATTTAAATTCTACTTAATTGTACATGCTTGTTTTTCAATTTTGACTTGATATATGGCATAGCCATGACTTAGTCCTTGTTATATATTAATTTGGGATCATTTGAATAACCTTTGAAATCTAGAGATTTAGTTAATTTTAAATTAATTAAATTATACATAATGATATCTTGCTCAGTTTGTGAAATTGATGTGATATTTGCAATCACCATGAAATGGACATTCACATATATTATTTTGAGAATTTTTGGACAACTTTGATTTCTAGAGAAATTAATTAATTAGCTTAATTAATTTCTACTTAGTATTCTAATGAATTAGACTTGTATTTCATGGGGCTTTTGCCTAATTATCATGTATCATGGCTTGTTGCAACTTAGCTCCATTAATGTGGTTAATGAACTTGCACCTTTACATTGTAATGATTTAATTGTTCAAGAGTTGTTAAACCAATAATCAAATCATTAATTTTATACTTGAGCTATATTCACATCAATGGATCCCTTGTGTTTTAAATCCTAGTTTGTAGTTTATATAAATACACTTGATGATTTCTTGACATTTCACTTGCTATCATAGTTTAGAATCTAGGGCATGACTTGTATGTTCCAAAATCTTGGTTGTGCATGGAATGTGGTTTAATGCATTTCTTGTATGTTGATACAATCTTGACTTGTATAACTTGTTGATTTTGGGACTTAGGATATCAATCAAGAATTGACATAGCTAGGACTCGGTTCTAGTACGGGGGAATG
Organism: Cornus florida; assembly: GCF_030987335.1. Taxonomy (NCBI): domain Eukaryota; kingdom Viridiplantae; phylum Streptophyta; class Magnoliopsida; order Cornales; family Cornaceae; genus Cornus; species Cornus florida. The sequence goes on from NW_026775577.1 coordinate 75,078,498, forward strand.
TCCCTCTACACTATAACGCGCATTAGGGGAAAGGGACCCATGGGTTAGTAGCCCTAAAGTGATCTCAATAGTACGGTTTTAATCCGGGCGATATCCAAGTTTTCACATTGGTTGATTTCACTCTTTAAATTTCAAGTTGCTATTCCTTGAAGATTTAAACTTGTCGTGTATGTGAAATGCACCAATCTTGTCTCATTGCATAGATTTTATGCTTCATTCATGATTTTTCTCCTTAAATTTAAAGTGTTGTATTCCTTGAAGATTTAAAACTCTTTCTGTGTTATGTGGTAGATTCTACCCATGTTTAACTGCATAGATATTATGCCTTGTTCTTGAATCCATGTATAACTCTTATCGTGTTAATTGGTACGTTCCAATCTTGTTCACTTGCATAGATATTATGCTTTGTTCTTGATTCCACGTATGACTCTTTTCGTATTTCATGTAACGTCCCATTCTTGTTTAGTTACATAGATATTATGCCTTATTCTTGATTTCGTGTATGACTCATTTCGTGTTTCATGGAATGTCCAATCCTTGTTACTTGCATAGATATTATGCCTTGTTCTTGAATCCGTGTTTAACTAGCATAGATATTATACCTTGTTCTTGAATCCGTGTTTAACTTGCATAAATATTATGCCTTGTTCTTGAATCTATGTTTAACTTGCATAGACATTATGCCTTGTTCTTGAATCCTTGTTTAACTCTTATCATGTTAATCAGAATGTACTAATCTTGTTAATTGCATAGATATTGTGCCATGTTCCTGATTTCGCATATTATCCCTATCGTATTAATTGGTATGTTCCAATCCTGTAAATTGCATTGCTTTATGTGATCCATGTATTCTAGTATCTTCTTGTCCTGTTGTATGGATTATTCCAAATCTTGATTAATTGTATTGAAAATACAATTCATGTCAATCTATGCTCAAGCATTCTTCTTGTCGTATTCTTTGGATTATCCCAACCATGATTCATTTCATATACGTATGTATATCATGATTCTTGTTGCTTAGACTCTAAGGTAGCTTAGGGTGCTCCCTGAGTCTCACTTTGACATAGACGTTAGGTAGTATGAGCCCTTTTAACATGTTTCACCTTAAGGTGAATAATTTGTAAAATGCTAGGTCGATGCATGCTCATCTCCTACGAGTAGCTTTATGTTACTTACCCACGTAGTGGGCACATTTTTCAGGTATGAAGACTTGGTTCGTGATGCACATTGCTTCTTGGATGAATTGTAGCTTTCCAGTTTCTATTTCATGCAAATGTTAACATGAAATATCATTACGTAATCTAATATGTTCAAACTTGTATTCTTTGATCCCATGTATGTAATGTGTACTTAAGTACACTCTTTACAATGTATTTGACATGTATCTTTACAATGTATTTGACATGTATGAGATGAGGCTGGAGGCCAATGACCATTATATTATATTCTATGTACTTTTTAACTTCATGAAATATTATAAAAACCTTAAAAAATCGCAAGTCATTGCTTCACCATGGTTGCATTGGGTGTGGGAATTCCATTTTCATTCTTTCATAGGGTCTCATTAATCATTTATGAAGTGTGGCCAAGGGCAAAATGGTAATTTGAAATCATTTGTTAATTTTGGTTTTCAAATTTCCCAATTCTTGTGCATTTTCGACTTTTTGGCCGTTGGGGGGTCGGATTTTTCATCGGGTCTTCTCGGGAGCCGCGGATCATTCCCGCGCACTTAAAAACACTAAATACACTTGCGTGCACATTTGTTTAAACCTAGAAAATGTATTTAGGACCAAATGCATACTTGGTGCAAAGTTACATTTTTTTGAGTTTTTGATCCCTTACTGAGCTAGGGGCATTTTGGGCATTTTACAGTGTGTTTTTTTTTAATTCTCTCAAATGTCATGTAGAAAACTCAATTTTGAGGGAGGTTTCTTTTTTGCATTTTTCCAGAAAAATTCATTTGATAGCCTATTTTTGCTCTCAGTTGTGGACTGATCCTGAAGAAATTTCATGTAGCAACTTTTTGGGTCCCTCTTGGCCTAGGCTGATCTAGGGGCATTTTAGGGATCTTACAGTGTGTTTTTCCCCGTTCCTTTCATGGTGCCGGGTAGAAAACATGATTTTAAGGGGGGTTTCTTCTTCGTGTTTTTCTTGAAAAACTCGTTTTAAGGGTCCGTTTCTAGCCTCAGTTCGGGAAAAAAAATTGAAAAGTTGCTTTATGTCAAAACACTATTCCTACCCAGATTTTGGTACCCGGAAAAGTTGGTTTTTTTTTTAAAACTTAGAGGCTTCATTGATTTGAACCCAGAAGTCTATTTTTTTAAAACTTTGAGGCTTCATATCTTCTTTGCCCGGACTCCGAATCAAGTTATTCTTGAGTCTAGATTTATTAACTTTTCATTGTCTATATAATGGTATTCTCAGTTGCATCTGATTTTGTCTAAAAAGACCAGTTTACCCCTTGTAAAGTACCATTGCCGTACTTGTTTTAAAAACCCAAAAGTTTGATTTTATGAAACTTTGGAGTTTCATATCTTCTTCAACCGGACCCCGAATCATGTGACTCTTGAGTCCATCTTGGCTAGTTTTTCGTTGTCTTTCCAGTGGTGTGCTCGGTGGCACTGGAATCCATACTTTCAAAAATGACTATTTTGCCCCTAGGGGCTCATTTGCCATATTTTTGACCTTTTGCTTCCGTATTAGTTCTCATTGAGTTCCACGACCTCATGGAAGGTCACTTTGATTTCTTAGAGTCTTGTTTTCTGTTTTCCCTTTCGCATATCGGATCTGTTATCGGGTCAATCTTCGATTCATCACAGGACATGCTGGCCTCACACATGCGCTGGAGGGAGGTTGCAATGCGTGCCTTGCACTTCCACGCGTTGGCACACGCTTGAGGTAGCTGGCAGCGCGTGGCACACACTGCCACACACCTTCTTGCTTCGGATTGGCCAGCGCGTGGTCCTCACCTGCTGGGGTCATTGGTTGCATATGATGCATACCATAGGTGTGCTGCACTTGATCCTTTTCGCCTCTGATCTTTAATCCGACGGCAACTGGTGGGCGCGCATATGGACCGCGCCACACTGGATCATCCATCCACCTTCCGGCATCACCCCTTACCGCCGGCAGCGCTTCGGCCACCGGAAAACCGCCGAAAAATTTCAGAAAATTAGGAAAAAATCCAAAAAGTTAAATTAAGCCCAAAAAATTCCCGAAAAATTTTAAAAAATTCTGAAAAAATTCCAGAAAATTGCTAAAGCCTAATTTTACCCGTTTGGACCTTCTTGAAGCTTCATAGCATCCTTTGGTGAAGATTGTATGGCTTTAATAAATATTTACAATTTGAAATACAATGAAAAAAATTAAATTACATCATTGAACTTTCAAACGGCTAAATCAAAGCCTTAATTACGTTCAGCCAAAGACAAAATTATATTCAATTAACCTATAAGCTTCATCCATGGCCCAAATATACATCATCATTCATTCACAATTATACATACATCATCATGTATCAATATATATCAACATATTAAATCATACATCAACATACATCAATAAATACATATATGCATATAAAATTTGGATCCATGAATGATGATTTTGATAAAATAAAAAAAAACATGATCTCTAGTAATGAATCAAACCATGCTCTGATATCACTGTTGGGAAACATGCAAGTTTTAAAAACTTTTTGAGGGATTTTCATACACAAATCTTGATTCATCACACAGAGACAATTTTTATGCAAAAATAAAATATGATGTATCATTCAAGGTTTGAGTAAACCTTAGATCTCTCTTCTAAAATGAATGTTCTCACTTACTGTAGATCCCTTTACTAGATGCCTTCTCCTTGGATCTCCATCTTCTTGGTAGTAGTCTTGCCTTTAGGAATCACCTATAAGCCTACATGAATGACCTTGGAAAACTAGGCTTGTGGGAGCCTCTATTAAATAAGAACACAAACCCTAAACACTAGAGAGAGAAAATATATTCCTTTTCCTTACAAAAAAAAAAAAAAAAAAAAAAAATCTCTCTCTTAAAATATATATGGACTATGTATATATTGTAATGACCCTGTCATTTTCCTTCCTTTCTTTTTCGGTGATTGCTTTTTTCATCTTTTTCCCTATTTCGTTTTTTTTCCCATTTATCGTTTTTCCTTGTATAACCTCACTTTTTGTGCTCGGATTTGATTCCAGCTCTGCATGCATCCATAATATTTGATTCCATAATTATTGTATTTTTACTTTTATAGAAAATACATTCTAGTTGCTTGCTATTTTTAAAAAGGGCATGGATACCTTTTTGTAAATATTCTTGATTTCGGGATTTTAGTGTAATTATGAAAAGTAATTATTTTTTATTTTGGGGACCATCTTGCAATTTAAATTGTAAGATATTTTGGAAAATGACCTTTTTGCAATTTTTGAAAAGTGTGACAAGTGTCACACTCTCATGGAGCCACTTGTTGGCATTTGGGTGGGGAGACTTGGGAGCATCATCTTGTGACATTTGGAGGTTGGAGATTCAGCCATTTGTTAGCCTAGGATTGGTACACTTGTCGGCTTAGATAGTTGACAAATGTAGGCTTAAGATTAAGCCTAAGAAGGAGCCATTGATTTGTGACAAGTGTAGGCTCACAAATTAGTCTTGCATTGTGTATGTGTGAGAGGTAGTGTAAGAGCACATAGTGAGTGGAGGAATACTAGATCCTCCACTCACCATTTTCACTTTCATCTTATTCATTTCTTTGTTCTTCAAAACCCTAACCTAGCCACCATTGGAGAAAAGCTTGGTTAATAGCTTATTTCTTCATTTTGGTCTCCTTCCACTCACCTTAGACCATAAGCCTTGGGAGACAAAAGTTCCCTCTCACTCTTCTCTTCAAAACCCTGTTTTGTTTTCCATTTTTGGGCTTAGTTGCTTGGGAATATAGAGATTCAATTCTCTATTGAGGTAGGGGTGGTAGTATGTTTATATTTTGAGTGTTTTAAGTCCTTTGGGGTTTAATATATATTGTGTACATGCTTTTAATATGATAGTCTTGCATATTATAGGGAACCCTCACTTTTGACTTAGGGTTTATTGATTTAAGCATATATAATATGTATATACCATGTATAGGAAAATTATATGATATAATAGTATGCTAAATTCTAGTATTTTCACATGTGGTAGTAATATAGAACACTTGTAGAATTATACATGCTATATACAATTTCTATGGACTTGAATTGTTATATTATGGTGGTGATAATTCTATATTCTTGTTGAGGATAAATTGTAATTTGTTTTAGAAGCTTATTGCTAAATTGTTAAGGATTAGTATATAAAGCTTTTTGTTGAGGTATGATTTAAATTGATAAGTTGGTGATATTGTTTTGTGTATTATATCATGATGAATACTTGTCATTTATTACGTCATTCTAGACTTGGAACCCTAAGACATGGTTTGTGTGGTTTCAAAATACTTGTGTATGGGAGGTGGTATATATGCCTTAATATTGTGTATAAGTTTTGAACTTAATATATTTTGGATTCTCTTGGGACATTGTTACAAGTGACATGGCTAGATTTTGGCTCTAGTGTGGGAGGTATGAGTTCTCCCTATTTATAGTGCGCACTAGGATGGTATTCCCAGCGGGTTAATGCCCAGAATAACCGTTTAGGTCTTGGCTTTATCCAAGATTTGATGTCCAAGTGTTCCACTAATTGATTTCGCATTAAATTCCAAGTTGACAACCAATGCTTAATTGTGACTTGTAGTTTTCGTTATTTGTGAATTGATGTTGTTAAGTACATTGATATTGTTATTGCATTATTTAAGTTAGCTTAAGATGATTTCTTAGAACACCTAAAACCTAGACATTAAGTGGAATGTTCCCTTGTATTCGTCTATATTAATCTTGCAATAACATTGAAACTTTAGGGTATACACATATGCTTCTTCCTACGAGTAACTTGATTACTCATCCTAGTTGTGTGGGTTATTTTACAGGTAAAGAGACTATGTTCTCGGATGCTTACAATCCTTAGAGGCTTATGAGCAATCTGGAATATTTTTGTATAAGTACATGCACTTGCTAAGCATGCTATACTTTTGGATGTTATATTTGTATACCATGGATGTATGGTATTTTGCAAGCTAAAATGGCTTCTTTGACATATAATGTGTATCCAAGCATACTTTTGAAGCTTATTTTGTATGCATATCATGAGGCCAAGGGCTATTGAACTTCAAGTTATATGTATGCTTTTAAAATACAAGTTTTGCCTCAATAGCCAATTTGTGAAAATGGAGGTTTAAAGGGTCAATTTTTGTAAATGGATTAAAATGAGGCCGTAGGCCATTGTAGCATGTCTAAAACATCATTTTACATTTGCAGACATGCTCACATTTCATAAAACCCTTGAGTTGCAACTTTTGAACTATTTTTGGAATGATTTATGGATTTTTATGCAAAATTCAAGCATGGGAGTAAGTTACAAGTTTTTCTTTGATTTAGCATGTTGTTTATGCTTGAATAAGGTTGGAAAACATTTTCAAACTTATTTTGGATCAATTGGAGTACATGCATAGCATCGAGGTTGGACCAAATGCATTTTTCATACTCTACAGTAGCTTTTATTTTGCTGTAATAGAGGCGTCGGTCGGCTGACGAGAATCGTCGGTCGGCAGACACATGCTCAAGGAGCATTCTAGTAGCCATTTTAGGAAATTCATTGTTTCGACTGGCTGATGATTGGGGTTCAGCTGACCAACGGATGAGTTTTGGTTGGCTGATGGTTGCACTTCGGTCGACCGATCCTCCCTGGAACCATTTTCTTTATCTTTTCAATGGAAAGCTTCCTTACATCAACTTCATGTGATCATAACTCTTTCATTTCCAATCTAAATTGGGTCGTTCTTGAGTCTACACTCAAGAGATTGAAGTTGGCTTTCCAATGGTACTAACCACACACCAAAACTCCATCTATGGTGAGAGTTATATCTGTTTTAGTGAGGTAGGTTCATGGTATCTCTTAAACGGAGAATGCCACTTTGTCCCTTTTCATATCTTTTTCGTCCGGACTCCGAATAAGGTGATTATTGAGTCCAACTTCATCCATTTTTTATTATCTTTCCAATGGTATGCACGGTGGCATCCATTTTAGTTTGAATTGACCCCTTTTACCCATGGTTCAATTCTTGTCAGGTTTGGCATTCTTGCTTCATTGCTTGGCATAATTGAGTTCCATGACTTCATGGGAAGTCATTTTGGTGCCTTAGGGATGACGTATATCTCTAAAGGTCATTTTGCACATTTTGCTTCTGCATTTCGGATCCGTTATCAGATCATCTTTTGGTCATCACTGACGCACCGAGTTTATAAAACTTGGGCCGTCACATATATAGGTAACATAAAGATAAGGAAAGGAAATAATAAATCCTTCTCAATCTCTAATTCACATATCTCAAATCTAATAGGATTCAATATCAAGTTGGGCTATGAGTGAGAATCATTTGGGCTTATTATTTTCTTGGCTACAATAAATTAAAAATTAGCCTGATCCATGGACCCAATTCAATTAATTCATAAATTAATTTCTACTCCACTAAAAGAAATTAATTGAACTCTAATTAAATAATAAATAACCTCTAAGTCAATGTTGCACATTGATCCCTCTTTGTATAATTAGTTATCGGATAAATAAAGCCATCAATCCGACTACTTAATTAATATATTTAATTTGGTTCCTTTGATTATTCCCAGCTTGATCACAATAAAATATTTGTTTGGCAAAAATAATAATTTAAATAAATAAATATATAATAAATCATTTTGTCTAAAAACACACGAAGGCTTTCAAATTTACTTTGTTATTAGCCATAATCAATACAAAATAAATACAAGTAGCAATGATGCAAATATTGAAAATATAACCCTCTAATTATTAATTACATAATTACCGAAAGCGTTGGTCTATGGATTCCAAAGATTCCACCGAACAAATCAAAGTAATTACTAATTAATAAAAGAGTCTATATTTCTCTCATACTTAAGAGTCAAATGACATGATAGTGATAGGGAGCAATTGCATATGATGGCTCTCGCAATATATCTCAACCTAATGCTGATCCAATTCAAGTCTTAATTAGTAATGAGTCCATCCATAATTACCGACTATGAACAATTTAGGATTACTATTTATATTCATGTATTGATTGCCATCACATACATATATAAATATCTCTTGTAATCAAGTGGATACTATCAATTCCATAATGAATCGAAACATAATACATTAAATTCACCAATTATATAAATCATAAATATTTCAGATATGTCAGGAACATATGTCACTTTAATCCAAATAGGAATTTGCTATGCCAGGGCATATAAATCCCAACAAGTCCTCTATGTGCTCTATGATAGAGAAGCATATACTTGAGCTTACACGACGAGATGCGAAACTTTTAAGAGTGAGTTGGTCAAATCAACCATCAAAAATTACTGGAAGACCAGTATGGTAGACAATCTGGTGTAAATATTTTTTACTACTGTTTATTGATGAACAAAAATTTTTTTTACAACTATTCTGTAATAGTCTTTTGAGCTTTGTCACGTTGTTATTATAGGCTTATAATGCAATGACCTACCCCATTCAAGCATATATTCTACTCTAATATTTTGGTATATTATCTAAAACAAATAAGGTAAGTCTTGATGCACTAGAATGTACCTGAAAGTTACAGAAGAGAAAATAACCTTCTCTACATGGAGAGACCCTGTAATGACAAAGGCTCGTGCATTATTTATTATTTTTTCTTACCCTTATATCTAAAAATAAATAAACGTACGAAGATATACACTCCAATTTAAAATGTCAAGAACCTCCAGTTTTGCATACATCCAATATTCTTTTTCTTTTTTACAATATTTCCATGTATCATCTAAAACCAAGCCCAAGAAGATATTCATGGCAAAAAATGAGATTGACATAAACCCCTCATTGGCTCATTAGAAGCTTTTGGTCCTAAAATATCAATTCTCATGCCTTTTGATCTTAAACCTCACTGTGTCAACTCAGTTGACAACAATGGTATGGTCAAGGGTGGGCTTGGCTTGAACTTGATTGCTCCCTCAATGGCATCAAATGATACAAAATTATAGATACAACAACCCATCATCATCATGGGTTTCTCAGTTATAGAGAACTCTAGATGAGCACTCCCAATCAGACTATTCTTCTATGTTGCCTTATTCAGGTGCCATACCCTTTTTGTCATCCTGATCGGTTGGTCAATTAAACATCAACCTTCGCAATAGCACGAATCATTGTAAAATAGGGCTATTGGTCGGGTAAGTCGAACCACTGGGACTGCGCTAGTCTAAGGCAACCTAAATGTCTAGAATCGTTCTTAGAATGATGAAGGGGAAATAAGGAGTTGTTTGTTTGTCACTAAATTGAATATGTGAAGTGCATGAAATAGAAACTTGCAATAATTGAAGCGAGATAAGATACAAGTAAGAAAAACTAAGGAAGTGAATCCGTCTCCATCCCTATACACATGCTAGGCTAAATTTAAATTCGGGAAATCAACATAAACGATGGTCATGATACATAACAACCCTTGGTTGCTATAATATCCTCAAGAGGTTCATTGAATCAAAAAAAAGAATAATCCATCAAAGAAATACATGCTTAAACTACCTAAACTAGGGTGTAGTCTTCAACATGCTCCCTAAGCCAAAGATTATCAAGCCCTTAATTGAATGATAAAAGCACATAAAGTTAGGAATCAAGAATAGACCATCAAAGGGGGAACCTAAGCAATGGACTATCAAATTTCTCCAACTTCATGCCATTAAAACTATTCCATGATCTCACTACCATTGTCACCATGAGAGTGCAAGCACTATGATTAAAAGAATAAACCATCTAAGATAGATAATTAATTCAACAATAATCATTAAAATACATGAAGATCCATTACAAGAAGCAAAATGCTCTAGACCATGAAAAGACCATAGGTTATACATTGAAATCCCAAAATAAAATAGACACTAGAACATGCTTACAAGGGAGGGACTTCATCACCTCCCTAGAAAAAGAGTTAGTTACCCATTGGAGCTAGAAGAAGGAAGAAGCTCCATCTTCATGGCCATTTTTGTGCAACCTTCTTGGAGCTTGAAGAACACACCTCCTTTGCTCCCTTCTCTCTCCTCTAATCTTGTAGAAAATGTAGGATATGAATTGTGTGGCCTTTGGTTGCCTTTTGTCCTCCAACAAAACCCTCTCTCTCCTCCAAGGAACACCTCCAACCACCTCATAAAGAAGGAAGATGGCATTGAGGAAACCAATGTACAAGTGGCTGAAATTGATCCATTTTTGAGTGCAATTTGCCTGATTTTCGAGCACTCGAAGAGTGGTCTCGAGCACTCTAAATTAGTGCAATGTGCAACATGCTCTTCTTGCTCAGCATTGACCTACTTTGGTAAAACTGATATAACTTTGTACCCCGAACTCCGAATGATGATATGTTTAAAGATTTGGAGAGCTGATTCAGTGCTTTAAAAACTTCATGTTTTGATGCAGACCCAATTCTCAAGTCTGGTTGGTCGAAAATGGGGAGAAAGGTAGTACTTCAGTGCTGCCAGGCAGTTCTGCGCACCTCTGTTAAGAAGATCATAACTCTCTGCTCCAAACTCCGAATGATGAACCAATTGAATATTTGGAAAGCTGATTCAGAGATCTAAATATTTCATGTTATGATGGAAGTCCAGTTCTTGAGTTTGCTAGGTCGAAAATGGCGACAAAAGTCAGGTTCTACTGCTGCCAGAAATTCAGAATTGGCACCCTTTTTGTTCAAAATTCCACAAGGCATCATTTTTGCTTCCTTTTTGCACTTTAACCTGAAAATGCATAAAAACATGCAAATGGAGTTAATCTACATAAAATAATCAATTAATGGACTTTGTTAATGTAATTTAGGGCGCTTGAATATACAGTATTCAGCGCTTATCACACCCCCAAACTTACATTTTGCTAGTCCCTTAGCAAAACCAAAATGCAAAGCTCAATGGAATGAAAACATGGGAATGCTATTACAAAAATATTCACCATGGCAAAGATAAACATAAACATAGCTCAAATACAACTTGAAACAGATAAAGAGCTGGAGACGGGATCATTGGGAAGACTACCTTGCATATATGAAGCATTGATACAAAAATTGGGAAAAACCATTTCAACATGCATGCATCAACATCATAGTCCATATAAATAATTCAATTGTCATCTCTTAAATGGAAATAACTCAAACTCCAGTGAAAGTGAATTGAATTCTCAACATGTGGCTTTTACTTTCTTTTCCAATTCCAAGGCACAAGTTTTCAAATCAATGAATTCCCCTTTACATGAAGTCCCTAAGGCATGATTTTATTTTCAAGGCAACTTTTGTTGCCTGTTGACAATTTATTGTAACTCATTAGCGAAACATAGAATGGTTGTGCAATGCTAAAGTCCCTTAAGCTTTCTAACCAACCCATGTAGCAAGCGTTAGGTCAACAACTCCCAAACCAGATGGCTTTAGGGTGTTAAGTGTAGAGACACTCCAAAGGGCTTAATAGCTCAAGTTGGAAAGGCTACGAACTCTAGCGAACCATGTTTATTACAAATTTTTTTTTTTTTTTTTTTTAATGACCGTGCAATGTTTAAGTCCCTTAAGCTTTCTAACCAACCCTTGTAGCAAGCGTTAGGCCAACAACTCCCAAACCAGATGGCTTTAGGGTGTTAAGTGTAGAGACACTCCAAAGGGCTTAATAGCTCAAGTTGGAAAGGCTACCAACGTCAACTGGTCATCTTTTCAATTTTTTATTTTATTTTATTTTATTTTTTATATATAGATTCATGCCAAAGGTATCCATCTATCAGGTTCATCAAATTAGAATAACTAGGCCAAGGTCAAGGTCAATCAAGTTGCATGCCTCACAGTTAAGTTTCCAATGTGCATCTGTGCATTGTGAAGCTTATAAGAGTGTAAATCCAGCAAGAATCTAATTGAGGCATTTATACAGACTACATTGTATTTGCATGATCACTTCAATTTCAAATTTCTTTATTTTCAAAAATTTCTCAACTGCTTCTATACACAAGGTATTAAATATATGCTTTGTCTCTGACAAGTTCCAAATTACACTATCATTGCTTTACAAAAATATGATACCAAAACTATGCCAAGAATGCTTTGATGCACCCCCAAACTTAAACTACACAGTATCCTCAATGTGGGACATGGATGTAAGTTAGAGACAAAAATGACAATGAGTATAAAAAGGAACAACAATACCCAAAGGGAGGAAACGGCATGGTGATACAAAAACCCCCAAACTTGAATTGGACTACGCAACCTGGAGAGCATCATGAAGAACAAAAAGAAACAAGCACAAACAGCATTAATAGCACAAGCAGAAATACAGAAAAAGAGTGTACCGAAAGTTAACAGAACAAAAAGAATTTGCATTTCAAAAAGAGTTTACATGATTACAAAAAGAGCGGGACAGGGATCCTGTCTACCAGAGCAACCTATATAGAGCAAATTCTTACTGTTCAAAAGGAAAACAAAAGATACAAGAGAAATAGTTACATATGAAACAAAAAGATAAGGTCCAACACTCGCAACAAGCTACGGTCCAGAGGGTAAACGGGCGAGGATGGAATGGAGGAGAGATTGAGTCTTACGTCGTTCAGCAGAAGCCAAACGACGTTCCTCAGCTGCGACACGGCGGTCTTCAGCAGCAAGACGACGATCTTCTTCAGCACATGAAGAAGTCTCACATAGAGTCCGAGTGTATGCGGACAAAGAATTCTCAAAACGATCCAGTCGCTCATGAATACCGGCAATGCTAGCCCGGATGAAAGCCTGGTCCTGGTGAGGGTCGACCGGAGGCTCTACCCTTGCAGCGGCTGCTGCGGTGGAAGCATCCTCAGAAGGAGGAGGAGGAGCTTGGATGAACAGGGGTGCAGCAGGCTGAGGGGTATTAGAATGGCTGAGAACATTGATCCACCGGCGCTTGGTAAAAATTTTAATCTTTTCGCCTTTTGGTTCATGGGGAGGAACAACGAAACCCTTGTGCTGAAGGAGCCGAGTGATGAAAAAAGGCGAAGGCAATTTCCGATTTCCAACTCGCGGAACCAGTACATTATGAGCGTCATGCCAAAACTTCATAAATGTGGTCCAAATGAGCTCTGGGATGGAGAACCATTGGCCTTAGTCCATGGCATATAAGGCTTACAAAAGGAGGCCCCTACGCTTGGTGCTATGCACCAAAGGGCAGACATTATGCTTGAAAACAGTGTCAATAAACCAGAGGCGTTCCAGAAGATTGGTTTTGCGGATAAAAGACCGGGGCCTATTGGGATCGTCAACAGTGCAAATGGCAGCGGTAATCTGCTCCACAGTGAGTGTATCCGGCTCCTCATATAAAGGGAGATTCTCACGATTGACAATGTCATCGGGGCACTCAATGGGGCAACCAGAAACCTGAATGATGTCAGTCATAGTGAAAGCATAGGTGGTGCCATCAATGGATGTAGTGAGAGAAATGGGTGGCTCTTCAGGGCATTGGAGATTCTGGTAGAAGAGGCGCACTACACGGGGGTAGGCAACCCTGGCAAGGGGCTCACAAATGTGCTGCAGACGCCGGTTAGTCAATTCGGCTACAGCCCACGAAGTTGTGGGTAGAATATCAAAGGCATCCGTGAGCGGAAAAGAAAGCTCGTAGTTGAGTTGTTTGCGATCCCAATGATCACGTGGTCGCTCACGATTGACAGCACGGGCACCCGCAGAGGGTCTAGGAGGACGAGAAGGACCGGCACGAGACATTTAGAGAGGTGGACTTGGTAGAGGAATTTTAGCGAACACCTGGCGTGCACCACAAAAAGGAGAAGGTAAAAATGAGTGGGACAGATGATGAAACCCAAAAATTTTGGCAAGAAAACAAGGTATATCATAGAGCAATCATCAAAAACATTCAACACAACCTCCACAATGCATCCCCACACTCCTTATAATGGAAATAAAGACAAAGAAATAAGGAGAAAATGAAGCTCACATACCTTGAGAAGAAGAAGAAATGAGGTGCCTGGATGGTGAGTAATGTGGGGTGGTGAGTGATGGAGGGATGGAGGTTGGGGTAGCCGAGAGTTGAGAGGGAGAGAAGGTGGTGGTTGTGGGTTAAGTTGAAGGTTGGGGATGAGGTGAAGGTGGGGGTTGGTTGTGGGTGGTGAGGACTTGGATTTAAAAGAGGAGGAGGGCGTGAGTGTGTGGGGTGAGGTGGGTTTTAAAATAGGTAGGAAGTGGGCTTGGTTCGAGTGCTTGAAGCTGGACTTCGAGCACTCGAAATGGGGTCAGTGAGTTGGACGCATGGGTTTGAGAGGTCGAGTATTTGCGAGCACTCGAAGCTTGGCTTTGAGTACTCAAAAATATTACAGAGAGGTGAGGTTGATGTTTGGTTTGCCGGTTGGAGGAGAGAGTGGAGAGTGGTTAGGTTGAGGTGTGGAGTTGGGTAGGCTCGAAGTTGGTTGGGGGAAGTGGGTTTGCCGAGAGGTGGGATGGAGGTGGTTAGTTTAGGTTGAGGGATTGGTGCATGGTGTAGATGGTTGGGGTTGCATGGTAGTGGTGGTAAGGGTTGAAAGGTTGGGGTTTGTGGTCTATGCATGGTGCACTCGGCATGGTGGGTTGGTGGAGAGGTTTTGAGGTGGCCGAGTGGTGGAGGGATGTGGGTGGAGGTTGGCTGCGTGGGTTTTCATGCATGGGCATGCATGAGGTGAGGAAGTGGGTGGGTTATGAGATGCAGAGGAGGTGTGTATTGGTGCATGCAAGGGGTTGGGTTGGGTATGGTGTATTGGTTGTTATGAGCCGAGAGAGAGAGTGAGGATGATGGGTTGTGTATAGAAGAGAAATGAGGGAGGTGGAGTGAAGAGGAGGTTGGTTGGAGTGTGGGTTGAGGAGAGAGAAGTGGTTTGTATGGTGGTGAGGTGAGGATGATGTCGGGATGGTGAGGTGGGGTTGAGGTTGAGTTGGTGTGGTGTGTGAGGTTGGTGAGGTGGTTAGAGGTTGGGATGGGTTTGCATGCAAGATGGGCATACAGGAGGGGCTGCATGGGAAGGGAAGTTGATGGTTTAGTTGGTGCCGAAGTGGGGTAAAGGTTGAGATGCTGTGCAAAGCTGTGGAGATTGTGAGTTGGTGTGGTGGTTGCATGGTGCTTTAGAGAGAGAGAGAGATGGTGGGTTTGGATGTTGGGATTGGCATGCAATCCAAATGGGTGCTAGAGGTGCTCGAAAATTGGGCAGTGAGGTTGAGAGAGGTTAGTATGGGATGGAGCAAAATTCGAGCACTCCAAAGAGGAAGCTGGAGTGCTCGAGCTTGGGGCAGAGAGAATGGCCAAGCTGTGGAGGGATGTCGAGCACTCGAAATGCCAATTCGAGTGCTCAAAATTGGATCAGTAAGCTCGGGAAAATGAAGAGGCTTATGAGATGAAATGCTGAGCACTCGGAATGGGTGCTAGAGCCCTCGAACTGGAGGCAGTGAGCATGCTAGGCGGATGAAATCACTAGGAAGGATTTTTTTGAACAATTGCAACATTATGCCAATGGAAAATTTTTCAAGCTTGATACATTGCAACATGATGCAAAATGGATGAATTTCTCAAAAATGAAATTTTCAAGCTTGGCATGCATGGGAAGAAATGGAGACTTTGTATTGGAAAATCATTGAAAACTTTGCATGCTAGTCCAATCCAATGCATGGATAGATTTTTAGGAAAATTTTGAAAACTTTGCATGCCATTCCATGCATCGAAAATTTTTCATGTCATTCTCATGCATTGAAAAATCATTACAAGCAGCAGCTTCAATTCAAGCCATGCATGGAAAATTTTAAAACTTTGCACATTATTCTAATCTAATGCATGGATGGATTTTTGAAGCTTTGCATGCATGGAAAGAAATTGAAATTTTGCATGGGACAATGCATGGGGAATTTTGAAAAATTTTCAAACATTGCAAGTGCATGGAAAAATTTTAAACAGTGCAAGAATTTCAATGCATGGATGATTTTGCGAAAATTTTCAAGAATGTATTACAAGTGAGACATTATGCACATGAGTAGCATTCCCAAGATCCGGTGAAATTGTTAGGAAGCGATGGAAATTTCCGGGAATGAAAATTAGAGTTGAGAAGGTCTAAGAAGCCAGTCTAAAAATGTGGAACACAACTTAAGATAGTTCCAGAGAAAGTTAAATTGTGGCATTTCTTAACCATTTCCCAGAAAATTTCATGGCTCAGACAATTGAACATTAGGGAGGCATTGAAGTAGAAAGAATTGCTCCCCATGGGTGCTAAATTTAATGTCGATAGCTAGACAAAGCTAGAGTAGGCACTAATCCTCATAAATTGGATCCGTTAAGAGGACTTCCTCAACTTTTCGGGTTAGGATTGTGCCGTCAATGCAAGGCTTAAGCCGTTGGCCATTTACCTTGAAGAGTGATCCACTTGCAGGATCATGAAGTTCGATTGCTCCATGAGGAAAGACGGTAGTGACAATGTATGGACCATCCCATCTTGACCGGAGTTTACCGGGAAAGAGTTTCAAGCGGGAATTGAAAAGCCAAACCTTTTGTCCCGGGGCAAAAGACTTCTTGACGATGTGTTTGTCATGAAAAGCTTTAGTCTTTGCTTTGTAGATTTTTGCACTTTTGTACGCGTCATTACGCAATTCCTTAAGTTCATTTAATTGCAACGCACGATTAGAGCCGGCTTGTTTGAGATCAAAATTGAACCTTTTTATGGCCCAATAAACACGGTGCTCTAATTCTACCGGGAGATGACATGCTTTGCCAAAGACAAGTCGATATGGTGACATGCCAATGGGTGTCTTATAAGCTGTCCGGTAAGCCCAAAGCACATCGTTTAGCCTTAATGACCAATCTTTGCGGTCCGGTCTAACCGTTTTTTCCAAAATGTGCTTAATCTCCCGGTTAGAAATCTCTACTTGACCACTTGTTTGAGGGTGGTAAGGTGTAGCAACCTTATGAATGACTGAATACTTAGCAAGGACGGATTTGAGATAACGATTTCAGAAATGAGATCCGCCATCACTAATGATTGCTCGGGGCGTACCAAAATGACTAAAGATGTGAGACTGAATGAAATGGATCACGACTTTATGATCATCGGTTTTGGTAGCCTCGGCTTCGACCCATTTAGACACATAATCCACCGCTACAAGGATGTACTCATAGCCATAAGAAGATGGAAATGGTCTCATGAAGTCAATCCTCCACACATCAAAAATTTCAACAATTAAAATGTTGGTGAGGGGCATCATGTCTCTTCGGGACATGGATCCAAGTTTTTGACATCGTTCACACGATTTGCAAAAATTGTATGCATCCCGAAACAAGGTAGGCCAAAAGAATCCGCTTTGAAGGACTTTGTTAGCGGTCTTTTTGGCACTGAAATGGCCTCCATAAGCAAGAGTATGGCAAAATTTAGAATGCTTGTGGCCTCGGTTTCAGGAATGCATCGCCGTATGATTTGGTCCGGGCAATACTTGAATAGTTCCGGATCTTCCCAAAAGAAATGCTTGACTTGGGAGAAAAACCGGTCCCTCTCTTGTTTGGACCAATGAGCTGGAATTTTGCCAACCGCAAGATAATTGACAATATCCGCAAACCATGGAAGAGTAGAATGTGAAACTTGAAGAAGTTGCTCATCGGGAAAGGAATCACAGATGGCTGCGAATTCTGAAGATTTCTCAATAAGTAAGCGAGAGAGATGATCGGCGACAACATTGTCGGTCCCTTTTTTATCCCGGATGTCAATGTCAAACTCTTGAAGTAAGAGGATCCATCGAATTAAACGGGGTTTTGTCTCTTTTTTCGCTAACAAATGCCTAAGAGCGGCATGATCTGAAAAGACGATGACCTTGGAGCCAAGAAGATAAGAGCGAAATTTATCCAAGGCATACACCACGGCTAGCAATTCTTTTTCAGTGGTGGTGTAGTTCAATTGGGCATCGCAGAGAGTTTTGCTAGCATAATAAATGACATGCGGAAGTTTATCCACACGTTGGCCCAAAACCACCCCTAATGCATAGTCGGATGCGTCACACATGATCTCAAAGGGAAGAGACCAATTAGGGGGTTTCATGATTGGGGCGGATGAGAGGAGAGTGCGAAGTTTGATGAAAGCTTCCATGCAAGCATCATCAAAATTGAACGGAACATCCTTGGCCAAGAGATTACACAAGGGCCGTGAGATTTTGCTAAAATCTTTGATGAAGCGACGATAGAATCCGGCATGGCCAAGAAAAGAACGGATTTGACGGATGGAATTCGGAGGAGGAAGATTAGAGATTAACTCAACTTTTGCCTTGTCTACCTCGATTCCCCGCTTAGAAATGACATGTCCTAAAACAATGCCTTCTTGGACCATGAAGTGGCTTTTCTCCCAACTTAGAATGAGATTCGTCTCTTTGCATCTTTGGAGCACAAGAGATAAATTTTTGAGACACAAGTCAAAGGAGGAGCCAAATACGGAAAAATCGTCCATGAAAACTTCCAAGAACTTTTCAACCATATCGGAGATTATGGACATCATGCACCTTTGGAACGTTGCCGGTGCATTGCATAGACCAAAAGGCATGCGTCGATAGGCAAAGGTACCAAAGGGACATGTGAATGTTGTTTTCTCTTGATCTTGGGGGGCGATTGCCACTTGGTTATAGCCGGAATAACCATCAAGAAAATAATAGAAGCTTTGGCCGGCTAACCTTTCTAGGATTTAATCAATAAATGGGAGCGGGAAATGATCCTTCCTAGTTGATGAATTGAGTTTCCGATAGTCAATGCACACACGCCACCCGGTGGTGGTTCGTTGTGGCACGAGCTCACCCGCTGAATTTTCAACAACGGTGAGACCGGATTTCTTGGGGACAACTTGCGTAGGGCTCACCCACTTGCTATCAGAGATAGGATAGATGATTCCCGCATCTAGCAATTTGATCACCTCTTTCATGACCACTTCTTTCATATTTGGATTTAACCGGCGCTGGACCTCTCTAGTCGGCTTTGCGTCATTCTCCATATGAATGCGGTGCATACAAATGGAGGGGTCAATTCCTTTCAAATCTACCACTGTCCAACCAATAGCTTCTTTATGCTCTTGGAGCACCGCTAAAAGGTTGGTCTTTTGGTCTTTTTGAAGGTCCGAGGCAATAATGACCGGAAGGGTTTGCTTTGGACCAAGGAACACATACTTGAGATGGGCCGGGAGCGGCTTAAGCTCAAGTTGTGGCGGAGATAGCAATGATGGGACCGGAGGAGTGGTGGAAAGTTGGGGAAGTGGTTCTTTTAGAATTTTCCAAGGAGGTACATCCATGACAGCATTAATATCAAGCAAGGAATTGACTTCTTGAATGACCTGATCAACATCAAAGTTTGAGAAGTCAAAATGGGACATGCAAGTTTCAAGAGGATCTTTGCTTAGAATGAAGGGGAGAGATTCTTCGACCACTTCATCAATGACATCCACAAGAAAACAATCATCCTCATTGGGGGGATGTTGAGTTGCATGAAAGATGTGTTGTTTGACTTGCATGTTTCCAAAAGCAATGTCCATCACCCCGGTTCGGCAATTAATTGATGCATTAGCCGTGACTAAAAATGGCCTATCAAGGATCACGGGAATGTGCTTTTTTGGGTCATGGACCGGTTCCGTATCAAAAACCACAAAATCTACCGCGAAGTAGAATTTATCCACTTTGATGATAACGTCCTCGAGAATACCTCGTGGATGCTTGACCGATCTATTGGCAAGTTGCAAAACCACGGAAGTCGGCTTAAGATCTCCCAAACCAAGTTGTAGGTAGACTGAGTATGGAATTAAATTCACACTAGCTCCTAAGTCAAGGAGGGCCCTCTCGATTTTTCTGTCACCAATGACGCAAGAGATTGTAGGGGCGCCCGGATCCTTATACTTCGGAGGAGTGCTGTGCTGAATGATAGCACTAACATTTTCAGTCAACCTCACCTTTTTTGGCAAATGATTTTTAGAAGTGCGCTTTTGAGTGCACAAATCTTTGAGAAATTTTGCATAGGGAGGGATTTGCTTGATAGCATCCAAGAGGGGCAAATTAATCTTCACTTGCTTGAAAACTTCCCACATGTCTTGAATTTTACAATTCTTGTTTCCAAAATGTGTCGACTCTTAAAGACGCTGAGGAAACGGAGTTTTTGGCTCATAAGTAGTTTCCACATTTGGGGTGACATGTGTGGGATTTCCATGAATGGTACTTGGACAAGAATTTGGATTAGAAGAGCTTGGATTTGGATTTTTCAAATGAGGGTTTTTCTCACTTGTGTCTCCATCAACCTTGTTGTCAACCACTCTACCACTCCGAAGGGTGGTGATAGCTTGAACTTGTTCATGAGTCGGCCCACTCGGAAGAGGGGTTTCATCAATCACATGCATTCCTCTAGGATTTTCAAAAGGTTGAGAGGGAAGCTTGCCCTTGTCATTTTGAAGCAATTGATTCACCGAGTTAGCTATTTGGCCCACTTGATTTTCGAGATTAGCTATGGATTGAGTATGAGAGTAAACCATTTGGAGAGTAGGCTGCAAGGATGTCAAGAGTTGCTTGTTGGCATCCATTATTTGCTTATTTAATGATTCCATCATTTGCTTGTTTGCAGCTACTATCTCATCAGTTGGACACACAGAAGGTTGATTGGAGACATTTGGATTGTAAGGAGGACGGTAGCTTGAAGAGGCTTGGAAAGGTCTACCCTGATATTGAGAAGAGGGCTGCTTTTGCCGCCCTTGGTTTTGGAATTAGGAATTTTGTGGGGCTTGTTGCCGCCACGAGAAATTCGGATGATCTCGTCAACCCGGATTGTAGGTGTTGGAATATGGATTGTTCCCGGCCGCGAGAACATGGCATTAGCTTGCTCTTGGTTGGGATTGGGAAATTGCTCCGGTGTGGGGCAATCTTCCGAGAGATGGAATGGACTAGTACATAAAGCACAAACTGAACTTGCCGAATTTTGAGACAATGAAGGAGGAAGATGTGGTGCCATCAATTGGTAGAATTTATGAGCGATGGCATCCACTTGAGATGATTCCTCCCTTATTGACTTTGGTTGACCAGGGTTGGTGTTGTTTGGAGTGGTTGCGGTCGGAGCCCTACGAGAATTGTGTTGAAGTGAATTTTCACTCAAATTCTCAAGTAAGGTCTAAGCCTCATCCACATTCTTGGACATGAACATCCCACCACAAGAAGAATCTACCATGAATCTATGGGTTTCGGTCAAGCTAGCATAGAAAGCTTGCACTAATTGCCATTTTGGGATCAAATGATGAGGACATTTTCGAAGAAGATCTTGTAGCCTTTCCCAAGTCTCGTGGAGTTGTTCTCCATCAACTTGAGAAAAGCTTAGAATGGAACGCCTCATTTGGTTGGTTTTACTCACCGGATAATACTTCTTAAGAAATTCTTGTTGCAATTGAGCCCAAGAAGTAATAGAGTTGGGAGCGAGGGAGTTCAACCAATATTTTGCCCTATCCTTCAGGGAGAATGGGAAAAGATGTAAGTGAAGTGCATTGTCCGGAAAACCTCTTAACCGGATAGTCGAACAGATTTCAAGGAACTTATCAAGATGGTTATATGGATCTTCATTATCAAAGCCATGAAATGATGGAAGCATTTGAATGGTACTAGACTTGATCTCATATTGAGCTGCATCGATGTTTGGCATCACTATACAAGAAGGAGAAGCATAGGTGGTAGGAATGAAATGATCTCTAAGAGTCATTGGTTCTACATTAGGAATTTCAGCCCTTTCATTCCCCGGATTTCCTACGTTATCCCCCATTGTATTGAATTCAGTTTCAAGATCCCTTGTAAGAGTGGGTTCCCTAAGGTTCCGTCTAAGAGTTCTTTCAAGTGAATTTATATCAATAGGCGAGTCAAGTGTGGGTAGAGAGAGTGACCTACGGCCAAACATCAACAATTCACAACAACATCATCACAACAAATCTTTATCATCAACTACACATACGATGTTCCCTTTCTCCTCAATTATCAAGACAGAAAATAAATGGCCACGACAAGGACCGATGCTTGAACATGAAATTAAAACAAGATAATTGCCTCTACAAGGGTTTCACAACTAAATTAACTACTTCTAAAGTTAACACATGCACAATATCCACAATTCGAAACTAGAAGTCACGAGACTTACCTGGGGTCTTCTAGACTCACAATTTGCTAGCAATCCCACGGTGAGCTTCGAGTCCCTAGAATCTTACAACACGAAGATGATCAAAACACACAAGGAATATTCACAAGACACAATATTAACAATCAAACTAAAATTAACCCTAGAACCTTGGTCGCTAAACCGTATGCAAATCCCCGGCAACGGCGCCAAAAATTGATCGGTTGGTCAATTAAACATCAACCTTCGCAATAGCACGAATCATTGTAAAATAGGGCTATTGGTCGGGTAAGTCGAACCACTGGGACTGCGCTAGTCTAAGGCAACCTAAATGTCTAGAATCGTTCTTAGAATGATGAAGGGGAAATAAGGAGTTGTTTGTTTGTCACTAAATTGAATATGTGAAGTGCATGAAATAGAAACTTGCAATAATTGAAGCGAGATAAGATACGAGTAAGAAAAACTAAGGAAGTGAATCCGTCTCCATCCCTATACACATGCTAGGCTAAATTTAAATTCGGGAAATCAACATAAATGATGGTCATGATACATAACAACCCTTGGTTGCTATAATATCCTCAAGAGGTTCATTGAATCAAAAATAAGAATAATCCATCAAAGAAATACATGCTTAAACTACCTAAACTAGGGTGTAGTCTTCAACATGATCCCTAAGCCAAAGATTATCAAGCCCTTAATTGAATGATAAAAGCACATAAAGTTAGAAATCAAGAATAGACCATCAAAGGGGGAACCTAAGCAATGGACTATCAAATTTCTCCAACTTCATGCCATTAAAACTATTCCATGATCTCACTACCATTGTCACCATGAGAGTGCAAGCACTATGATTAAAAGAATAAACCATCTAAGATAGATAATTAATTTAACAATAATCATTAAAATACATGAAGATCCATTACAAGAAGCCAAATGCTCTAGACCATGAAAAGACCATAGGTTATACATTGAAATCCCAAAATAAAATCTACACTAGAACATGCTTACAAGGGAGGGACTTCATCACCTCCCTAGAAGAAGAGTTAGTTACCCATTAGAGCTAGAAGAAGGAAGAAGCTCCATCTTCATGGCCATTTTCGTGCAACCTTCTTGGAGCTTGAAGAACACACCTCCTTTGCTCCCTTCTCTCTCCTCTAATCTTGTAGAAAATATAGGATATGAATTGTGTGGCCTTTGGTTGCCTTTTGTCCTCCAACAAAACCCTCTCTCTCCTCTAAGGAACACCTCCAACCACCTCATAAAAAAGGAAGATGGCATTGAGGAAACCAATGTGCAAGTGGCTGAAATTGAGCCACTTTCGAGTACAATCTGCCTGATTTTTGAGCACTCGAAGAGTGGTCTCGAGCACTCTAAATTAGTGCAATGTGCAACATGCTCTTCTTGCTCAGCACTGACCTACTTTGGTAAAACTGCTATAACTTTGTGCCCCGAACTCCGAATGATGATCTGTTTGAAGATTTAGAGAGCTAATTCAGTGATTTAAAAACTTCATGTTTTGATAAAGACCCAATTCTCAAGTCTGGTTGGTCAAAAATGGGGAGAAAGGCAGTACTTCAGTGCTGCCAGGCAGTTCTGCGTACCTCTGTTAAGAAGATCATAACTCTCTGCTCCGAACTCCAAATGATGAACCGCTTGAAGATTTGGAAAGCTGATTCAGAGCTATAAATCTTTCATGTTATGATGGAAGTCCAGTTCTTGAGTTTGCTAGGTCGAAAATGGTGACAAAATTCAGGTTCTACTGCTGCCAGAAATTCAGAATTGGCACCCTTTTTGTTCAAAATTCCATAAGGCATCATTTTTGCTTCCTTTTTGCACTTTAACCTGAAAATGCATAAAAACATGCAAATGGAGTTAATCTACATAAAATAATCAATTAATGGACTTTGTTAATGTAATTTAGGGCGCTTGAATATACAGTATTCAGCGCTTATCACATCCACAAAGGCCGACTCATTTACTTCCCCATTTGGATAGCTCTCAAGTGGCATAGCTCCATTTTGATTTCCAAGAGTTTCCAATTGAGTAGGTTCGGCTAACACGTCCTCATTTGTGACACCATCAACAGTTTCATGAGATTCACCCATTGATGGAACTTTTTGTCCTGGATGAGCTGGAAACTGATCAAACTGAAGATGGGCCACCAATTGTGTTTGATAATAAGAATAAAATGCATCAAAACTTTAATGTGCCACCAACTAACTAAACACTGACACGTAGTGATAGGACCTGCTAAATAGATGCATTTTTATTTATGTGACAAGATATAATTGATTAATAATTCGATAACAAAACTACATAATAATCCCTATGCAAAGGAAGATGCCTCATAATTCAGTAATTTATGTAATCAAAGCCAACTCAAAATGAGAGAAGCAAGGCATAGGCAGTGAAAAAGCCTTGAACCACCAAAAAGGGTCGGGCTAGAGACTTGGGCTTGAGATTTGCTAATTTGAAAAGGTATAGCTATATACAAGTCCAATATGATTTAGTTTGGTAATATAAATAGCCAAGTCCTTTATCCCCTAACCTTTACTGAACATAACTCTCACAACTATTAAAGGCATTAAAAAAACAAGAATACAAAAACCTTCTAATACTTAAGTATGGCTGTGTTGCCCGAGTGATGAAGGACCAGGCCTTAAGTGTTCCCCACCCTATACTCCTAGGTTTGAATCCCCTTCCCTCAGTAACTAGTAACCCTCTAATCATTACCAGGTAATAATTAAAAAATTCAAATAATTAGAAAAAATAAAAACCTTCTAATAGTTAGAAGATACATGCAGCAAATTGTCATCCCCCCCCCCCCCCCAACACACAGGGTATGAAAGAGCGATGCAGCAATAGGTTCTGTCCCTCCAAAAAAGAATGAAACAAGCCATAGAAAATAATAACAAATCTCAAAGAGATGAAAAAGCTAGTGTCCATTTTCTTATTGTCAGACCCATGCACTGCCATTGGAAATTAAATATCAGGCACGTCATTTAATTAATTGTGACCCATTTCTTCTGGGCCACAAGGTCTTTAAGCCCAGCTTGGCGAAGCCCAAAAGAACTATCATCGGCCTAATACTAGATCAACTCTATTTATCCTTGGTCAAATATACAGCTAGGATAAATATTATCCATGATTTAGATCAAATCAATTATGTTATCAAATGAGCCTCATAAGGAAGAATCTATATAAAGCAAGAACCCTGTATAGAAGAAAAAACCTTACATGGAAGAATTTATATGCAGAAAGGTTATCATATAGCAGAAAAGCCTTATATGGAATATAATGATGAAGGATAATGGTGAATAAAACGTGATGGACAAGCAAGACAGTTTTTACCATAATTTGTCATTAATTCTTATATAAATAGAGGCAGGAGCTGTAATACCCCCAGATTTCCGAATGCAGGTTGGCCAGGCCCACGCTCGAATACCTGAGTATATTAAAAACAAATCGGCAATAATCGAACACAGAATACAATTATGATAAAAAAAAGAATAAATAAAATTGCTAAAAGAAAACTAACACAATAATCCGACAATGAAAACCTCAGAATAAATTTTATAAATAAGAACTATTCTGGTACATCCAAACCTCCAATACAAATACAACTCGGGGAATCCATCTAGTGGACCCCTATTCAAAACCCAACTAAAGATAAACTGAACTAAACAGGAAATCTAAAACTAAATATAAATAGTAGTCCTACGTAGTCGGAAGAATGAGTGACCATCTCTGCTCAACACGAACAAGCTCTAAGACTGGAACCATCTAATACCTGAAAAATAATAGTGGGTCAGGCCCACGAACAAGTTCTTTTCTAATTACAATCTAAACAGAGACCCGATACGCAGATACATCCTAGATAACTCAACAATAACTATATAGTCCGTACATATAGATATATCCATACTAAGGGACTCTCACTAGACTACAAAGAGGGTCTCAACCTGAATAGAATGCAACATACAAAACGCACCTGAGTTGGCATGAATACCTAAGCCTAATAGGGTATACCTCTACCATCATAGCCAGCTACGCATCCTTCTCCTTATATGCTCCCTAACCATCGATACTGAGACTCAAGCTCATATCGAGGTACCATAATCATATATATAAAAATCTTATCCTATCCATCCATCAGAAATCCAGTAAGTCGTTTAACTTGTTCAGCTGATCTGACTTAAGTATAAGTAGCAAGTTAGTCATTCAACTTTGTTCAGCTGATCTGACTTAAATATCCATAGCAAGTAATCCAGATAATCATTCAACTTTGTTCAACTGATCTGACTTAAATATAAGTAGGATTTATTTTATAATCCATTCCCTTATTCCAGAATAGCTAGGACTTAGTATTTTGAATTAATCCGCCACTAGAATGCCACCGTCCCATACCGGTGCATTAGATCATACAATCCAATCTATAATGTACAAATATAAAGCGGCACATCAAATAGTCTAAAATATTATGAGTAATATCATATATTCAATTATTGTATTTAATCTAAACAATAAAACAGTTCTAAGTAGTATGCATTTAATTACAGAATAAGAAATTAGCATGCACCTCAAATAGATTGATCAAACCCCCAAAGCATAATTAAACTATTTAACTTCAAGTATTTGACTTAAAACAATTTAATATCATATAGCCATCCATTAGTTAACCCTTAAGTTAATTACCTTATAATAAAGTAATAACAACTCTAAGTAGCATGCATTAAATTTACAACATAAGAAATTTGCATGCATCTCAAATAGATTGTACAATCCTACATAACATGATTAAACCATTTAAAATCCAATTAGTTGATTAAAATAGTTTACTACAAATACTCCTCCATAAATTAACCTCTTGCGTTAATTAAATTCCAAACTTAGCAATCTATTGAACCTTATATATTTCAGTCTCTGTTTAGGGTGATTTATCCCAATTTTACATCACTAAAACATATCCAAACATGTCTTAGGCATAAACCCAAAATCCCTGCTCTGAGCCCAAACCAGTCAACGGTTTTCTCCCGGGTGTCAACTAGTTTACATAAACCGGTTGATGTAAAATTTTCAAGTGTTGACTGGTTTGCCTAAACCGGTTGATGTAAAATCCCAGATATCAACTCGTTTACATAAACCAGTTGATGTAAAAATCCTAGATGTTAACTGGTTTGCAAGTGTTGACTGTTTCTTGTAGATGTCAACTAGTTTAATAGGTTTAATAACTAGTTGACGTTTTGCCTCCAGGTGTCGACCGGTTTTAACCAACTGGTCGACCGAATCACCAAGGTGTCAACCGGTTCATGCAAACCGGTCAACGTGTGGCCTAAACCGGTCAACTGAACTGTGACAGTTCGTCTTCCACGGCTCCGGCGGCTATGTCTTCCTCTGTTAAGGGTCCTAAGGCTACTGTTTTAAGTCTAGAATAACCCTAAACCTTATTTGAACCTCTTATGCATAATTTAAACAAATTATAATCAAGAATTATGCAAGAAAATTCAAAGTTAACCAAACATATACACATACTCATAATTTACTGTAATTCATCTTTTAAGCATGCATAAATAATTAATTTTACTGATTAATGATCCTGGAATTGTCCTAGGCATGCATAAAACACAGATCAAAGGGAAGGAGATAGAAATAGAACTTGCCTTACAGGTTTTGAATAAAACCCAACTCCTTCTTCTACCTAAATTAATCTCTATTTGTTTTCCGACTACCCTTGGTTTCCATCGAACCTCTCTTTTACTCCATGCCAGACCCACGAGCAACCTCCCTTCTTCCTCCTTTGGTTCGGCCCTAATCCTTGACCGAATTCCCTCTTCCTCTCTCTTAGTTTTTCTCTAAAAAACTCTCTGTATTCTCTCTGCCTCCACATAACGTGAATAGGGTTTTATAAACCCTTTGGCAGATAATACAATTATATATATATACACTACATACTAACCCTAATCTTTCTTCTAATCCAACTCGTTAACTTAATGAAAAATAAAAGAATTAAGGAAAAATAAAATAAAATAATAATACATACATAAAAGTCTGACAACTAACGTAAGTAGATATATATATATATATATAACTATTAACCTTAGAACTATATATATATATAACTATTTACATTATAACCATATATATACAAAACATATATATCTTATGGGTGCAATTTTTTATACCTGAAAACCTAAAGAGATCAACTACGAAGAGCACATAGAAAAAATCAAGAAGGTGTTAGACCAAAAGGGGGGATGAATTGGTCTGATTCAACTTCTTTAAAATTAGTCAGTTTGTAACGACCCGGGTTTTGATTCAACCCGATGGATCAGTGATGCTAAAGATTGACCCATTAACGGATCCAGATACGGAAGCAAGAAATAAGACAATGGTCTCCTAAGGCATAACACACCTCTAAGACCCTTTGATGACCTTCTATGAGGTCACGGAACCTAAATGAACAAGGTGCGGAAGCAACTTGAAAATAAGTCCATAGAGATGTACATTATCCCTAGGACACAATAATGGACTTTGAAAGAGTTTCGAGGCTCAATGGAAACAAAACGAAAACAAGGGCATCAAAACCCCACCAAAAGAATGACCAAGGGTAAAATGGTCATTTTACCTAAGGAGGAAGGAATTTAACTTTCAACAAGTCAAATTAGATTTAAAACATCCAAAACCATCCTTTGGAAACTTCACATGAAGTCCTAAGGCCAAAGGAACTGAAATCCCAGTTGAACCCTATCCCGGTTCGAACCAAATCCGACACACTCTCACTAAAACAAGGATATCTTGAGATACGAAAAGAATATGAAGCTAAAATTGGTACCATTGGAAAGCTGAATTTGACGCGGTCAGTTTAGACTCAAGAGTGGACCAATTCGGAGTTAAAACGAAGAAGTTACATCAGTTTGAAGTTCGAAGTCCAAAACTGAAAACTCTGGAAGACTTGAACTGGTTCAACATTCTTGAACCGGTTCAACATTGGCAGTACACCCAAGTTGAACCAAAATGACACCTTGAATCAGTTCAACTATTCTTGAACCGGTTCAACTTAACCAGAGTTGAACTTAAACAGCAGAAATAGTGTTTTAGTAGAAAAATGAGTTTGGAGTGCAATTTTCGAGGTCAAGATGACATTTTTCGGAAAAATTTCGTGAAGAAACTCCCCTTAAAATCACATTTTCTATGTGATAGAGTTAAGAATGAAATTTATTTGCCAAAGGAAATCCCCAAAATGCCCTTGGGCCGAGTTTTTCAACAAAAATGTGAAATGAGTCCATAGGAGGCTCAAAACACAAATGAAAGGGTTTTTCATGGAAACGATCATTCACACAAATGTAAATAATGATTTTGAGTGTGCGGGAATGATCCGCGGCTCCCATAAATGGCCGAGTCAAAATTCGACCCCCTAACGGCCAAAAAGGCAAAAATTAACTTGAAATGAGAAAAGTGAAAACCAAAATTATGAAGTGGTCTTAAATGACTATTTGGCCCTTGGCCACACTTCATACATGATTAATGAGACCCTATGAAAGCAGGAAAATGGAATTCCCACACCCGATGCAACCATGGCAAAACAATAACTTGGCATTTTTCAATATTTTCATAAAATTTCGTGAAGTCGAAAATTACATGGGACACAAATTACATATCATTGGCCTCTGCCCTCATCTCATACATGTCAAATACAATACAAATGGTGTACTTATGTACACATTACATAGATGGAGTCAAATATACATATTTTGTCAAATAAAGCTACAAAAGATATCTCATGCTAACATTTGCATGAAATAGAAACTTAAAAGCTATAAGTCATCCACAGAATGATCAATAAGCATCATGAACCAAGTCTTTGTACCTGATCAAATCCCCCAGTAACTTCGGGGTGAGTAAACAAGTTTACTCGTAGAGAATGAGCATGCATCGACTCGATTTCTTTAGAGATTTTTAGGACTAACATGATATAATTCAAAAGGGATCATGCTACCTAACGTCTATGTCAAAGATTAGACTCAGGGATCATCCTAAGCTATCATAGAGTATAAGCAACAAGAATCATGATATATATACATATATGAAACAAGTCAGAGTTGGGATAATCTAAGAAATACGACAAGTTCATAGTTATCATAAATCACATTATCAATGCAATTTAACCACATAAAAGCATGTTATACAAGGCAACAAAATATAATTTCTTAAAGCTGTTAGCTTGAAATCTAAAGCACTAAAACAACAGAAGTGGGTCATGCCACCTAACATCTATGTTCCAATTGAATCTATAGGATCATTCCTAAGCTATATTAGAACATTAAAACACAAATCACAATTTCAATGTAATCTAACCAACATTAGAACTTCTAATACAACGCGTAAAGCATGATTTCTCTAAGTTAACATCTTGTGACTTAAAATGGGAAATCAAATAAAGAATAACAAGTTACGATATCATTTAGTTAACAACTTGAAATAAAATGTGAAATCAAACAAAATGGACACTCGGACATCAGTCATATCAGGCCGACACCTTGGTTACGTTAGGGTTACTAGCCCATGGAAAACCTCCCTATGTGCGCACTAGACTACATAGAGGGACTATCCCCCCTACTAGAACCACGTCCTAGCCATAGCCAAACAACGACATCCCTAAGTTTCCAAAATCAACAAATTGTGTAACAACGTATATATCAGTATGTATATACAAGATAATCAACTATCTACCATGCACAACCAAATTTGGAAACCTATACAATACCTGCTCTAAGTCCACAACTAATATGATATGATGAATGTCGAATCTTCAGTGTGTGATTCGTTACACGCTATGCATGAAAGATGTTAAGTACGAAGTGTGCAAATCATTACACAAGGTAATAATATATTCAATAAGGAAAACATATTCTCATGAGTATAAACATAACAACTATGTTATCCAATACTCAAAACATAACCAAATGAATATACAACAACAAGGTAGAGCTTTAATTAAATCATGCTAATTTATATCCCAAGGTTCTAAAACAACTTCTAATAGTCCCAAATTAATATATGCTAGTAAACAAGTCATGATCAATACAATTATCAAGTTAAAAACTTAATTAAGCTAAGGGGACCATTAAATAGATTTTAATTAATTCTTTTAATTAAAATCTCTAGATTTTCAAACTTAACCAAATGCTCTCAATTTAACATATCTTAGAGAACATGCTAAGGACTAATGTAATATCACATTACAAGTTTATTTCATTCAATTTATGACCATGTGAATTAAACTTTCACTAAAGTTAAATATAAAATAAAAGTTGCAATTCTCATGCAATTAATCCCAATTTAATATATGTGAACAACCATACCAAAGCTTAATTTTCTAGCATGCCACAATTCAATTCTAAGTTGTATATCACTATGAGGATTAAATCTTAAACAAGGAAATTAATTGAATGAAAGGTTTCAAAACCTCGTCGAATATTCTAAATCAAATATATGTGAAGCTATAAGGCATGTAGATCAAGAATATCAAGTCGGAATTCAAATGGAGTGAATATTGCACTCGGGGCAAATTAATTAATCAAATTAATTAAAAATTACTAATTTCCAAAACACCTCCAATTACTTTCAAATTCAACTATGTTGAAGAGCATGCTAAGGCCAAATATAATATGCTATCACACATTGATTTCAAGCTAGTTAAGGCCACATGAATTAATATTTTATTCAAGATAAATATTAAATAAAATCTTCATTTCTTATCCAAATGCTCCAATTTTAATATATGTTAATCAACATATCAAGGTGTAATATAATGTCAAGCCACAAGTTTAAAACATGCTATAACTCACCGGGAAAATTAAATTTCATACTAGAAAATAAATAATCAAAAATTCTAGATTTAATATCCAAGCATGCAATTGAGGTGAATAAGCATCACAAGCATGTAATAGAGCGAGAAAGTAAATTATAACACCCCCTACCTCAATTTGAGATGAAAATCCCAAATCCCCACCGAATTGAAACGGCTCCGAATCTGACGAAACTCCTAGGTTTTGTCGGGGACAACACGATCTATATGAATCCCCAAGAAGTGCCATGAAAATCCAAACTTGACCTCAATCCCGAACTCAAAATTTGGTCAGAAATAGTTTCTAATAAGGGGTAATGGTAGAGCATGACGAGGCGAACAACAAATGTTAAGGCTGAAGGATTTTCACTTAGGAATACAAGTGGAGGAGAAGGTCAAAGGGAGGCAGCCAAGGAGCTCCCATGGCTGCCTGCCAGGGAGAGGAAGAAGATGAAGAAAATTCTGATTTTCTTCTTTAAGGCACCTAGTTATATTAAGTCTCAAAAAGTGGCCGAAAGGGCCCCGCCGGGTCCAGAAAAGTGAAATTTGAGCAAACGATCTCAAATGGCAAAACTTTGTGAATGAAAAAGATTCAAAATAAGAAAATATGAACAACAGAAGAAATGACGTTAAAAAATGAGTCTCGAGTAGAAAGTTATGCCCCGAACAAGTTCGGCGGCAACCGGGTCTAAAAACTCTAAAACTGGAGAAAATTAACCAGAACGGAATTCTAAGAGTCCACGACTTAACGAAATGTGAAAATGAATCCCATACGAGAATCCAGGCTCTAGACGAGACATTTTGCAATGACTTTCGTGAATTGCACAATGGCCCCTATAAAAAGGGTTAACTGCGAAACTGCCCCAAAATGAAAATATCTTCCAAAAGATAATTTCTTAGATACCCTTGAAATAAAATATCTTCAAAATATATTTACGAAAAATACCCCAAGAAATGAAAAAGATTCTGAAGAATTGTGTATCCACACCCCTATGGACACCGGGAGCAACCAGAGTACTTTCTTGCAAAAGTAAAGATA
The DNA here is from genome assembly GCF_030987335.1 of Cornus florida. Taxonomy (NCBI): domain Eukaryota; kingdom Viridiplantae; phylum Streptophyta; class Magnoliopsida; order Cornales; family Cornaceae; genus Cornus; species Cornus florida. Next base: position 75,111,657 of record NW_026775577.1, read on the forward strand.
CGTATTTCGAGGAAACCACTCAAGATGAAGGCACGTGGAGTCAAAAACCAACTCCGAGCATGAGAAGTGAGGTTGTGCCAACAATGTGAAAAATGGGGAAAAGACAGAATAGGGAAAAGGACGAAACAGGGAAAAAGACGAAAGGGGCATAGTGTCCGAAAAGTGAAAATGCGAAAATGACTCGGTCATCAAAGGAAGTTGTCAATCCATATGAAAGAGTCTAAGAAACCAATTCTGAACACTCAAGATGACACTAAGCGACACGATACAGAGCTTAGAAAAGAAAATTAAACGAAAAAAATTCATTCGTAAAATTTCAGGAAAAAGGAAAGGGAGGTATATGACTGGGTCGTTACACAGTTCAAACAAATCAAACACATATGATGCACATGACACAAGATATTCAAGGAAACCCTCTGAATAGGGAAAAATCTTAGTTCTTGGCCTCAGCCAATAAAAGCCTCCACTAGTTGTATGTATCTTGTTACACACTCAGCTGTCTCACTCTCTGCACAAACCCTTATACCAGAATAGACACTAGCTTTCACAACCAATACACACACACTAGCTCATCAACAACACTTGCTGTATGCAAGTAGTTACTCACTCAGCTGCCCCACTTTCCAACCACCTTGTACTCACTAGGACAATGACTTTCACTCCCTCTACACACACACAAGCTTCAACAATAAGCACATATGCACTCCCCCTATCCAAAGCAACCCTACTTGGACTTACAAGCTCTTAGTAGCCAAATCAACAATAGAATGAGGTGTCAATACACCAAGTACATACTACTTCAGCTACAACAACAATAATAAAAGAATGCAATACGCAGCCTCAAGTAGAACAACGTGAAACCCAAGTCTTCACTTCTTTGCAATCAAAGGATAGAACTGTAAAAGCATAATGCAGCTTCACTTGAAGCTCAAGCTAGGTTCCCATAGCCTTGTCTCAGCAAAATACACTTGCTTGAATGAATTCCTCAATAAGAAAAGCAAGGTAGAACAATGTAGATCACACTAGGCAAAAAACCCTAAATTCAAGGGTATAGTAGTCACTTCACAATGCAGCCATTAGAATGGCCTGCAAATGTCTTCCACAGCTATCACAGATTTAGATACACTTGCTTGAGAAAGAAACTCAATGAAATCAGCAAGATGAAGCAATGAAGAAATAGAATATCCTTGACTCCTTTAAAAACCCTAAATATGGTCTCCCAAAAGTAATACCGTAATGCAGCCTCAATTACACACCAAACTTAGCACCCTCAGTCAGTAATATATAAAGTACACTTGCTCAATTGATAAGAACAATTAAAACAGCAATGTATGACATTTAAAATCTCAGAATGAACAAAACCCCAATTAAACCCTTGCTTTGTAGCTTCAACCGGCACTTTAGTAATGTAGCATCAAGGATAACCCAAACATCACTCCCTTAGTCTTCAATAGTCAAAATACACTTGTTCACATGATATTCTCAATTTCCACAGCAAGATGAACACATTACAGCACTAAAACACCAACAAAATAACTTGCTACAGGGTCTATTTTTAGGCTACTGTGAAGCTACTGTTCTGAGGTTACAGTGGGTATTTTGAATTGTTTCAGGCCTAGAAAAGACTCTCACATACCCATTTCATCTTCACACAAAAACTCAGGGGCAAAGCACATCAACAAGCATATCAATTACAGCCCCAAAACCTACTTTCTGCTGTCAAGGGTATTTCTAGAAATTCGTGGTTGCAAAGTCCTTAAACCACTTTCTTCAAACTTGAATCACATATATAAACTTGCCTAAATAATGTTCAATGCTTATCTAGCAAGATATATCAGAGTTACTTTACAACAGTAGTTAAATCAGCCTAAAAACCCTAGTATACAAGGGTTTTACAATTCAATAAATATATAGGCTACTTTCTATGATGAACCATAGTTTGTACACCTTTGATTTAACATTTTAAGCATGATTAAGTGATTATCAACCATGAGATATCAGGATGCAGCTCAGTTAAGTACAATCACAACAACTATGCACCAAAAAATGAAGATTAAAGTAGGTTTGATGTATGAGAATTGATACCAGGTGTATTTTGGTTGTGTGGATGCCTTCAACAGATGTAAACCACCAAATTACACTTACTCAAGCCTTGCTTTGAGCCTAGAACCACCTTCAGCTATTTTGGACCTCCAAGACCTCTACCTTGCAACAAAAAAAATGAGATGTGTTCTTCACTGTGATTACACCATTTTCATGTTGAATTCAGAGAATAAAAGCTGCTCAAATCATTAAGAAAACTCTCTGAAATCATCATTAACTTTAAACTCTCGAGAGCTCACTCTTTTTCAGCTCAAAAACTCAATGTAGGCTCTTATAGGTGCACACATGCTGCTGCTGCTATAACAGTATATTTATATGGAAAATTATACTGCCCTAGTGTACATAAGTGTAAAATATCATCCACCAATCATTGAATAAGAAATATGCTTGGCTTTCAAAGTGTGAATTCTGACCTTGCATACTGTGAATGAACAAAACTACCCCTTGTACAGCCCTCATCATGACACAAGAAGCACATTTTCTGCAGCCCTTAATAGTCATTGTACAATGCTGATACATACAGCTAAGAATTTCATTTCTGTCATTATCCTCTCTCACTAGGACCACTGTGCACGTGGCATAATGTAGGGAGTCTTCATTTTACAATAGAAATTCCAGAATTGCACTCACATTTGACTTGTAATTGCTGTAGCACCAGTCTATGTTGATAGATACTTGAGTATTTACTCTGTGGTGTATTTCAGCATACTGAAGGAGTAAAAACATATACACACACAAGATTATAATGACCGAAATACCCCTGTAACTAAAATAACCCTATGATATCAATATAGGGACACTTTTAACTTCCATTTGACATTAAAAGGGCAAACCATAACCAACAATCTCCCTGTAATGACCCGGTCATTTTCCTTCCTTTCCTTTTCTCAGATTTTCACGGATATTTTTTTTTTCCCGTTGTTCCTTCCCTTTCTGAGTTTAGTTTTTCATCACTTAGTGTCATCTCGAGTGCTCTGGAATGATTTCTGAGACTCTTTTCTTCGGATTGACAACTTCCTTTAAGGACCGAGTCTTTTCCACTTTTTTTTTTTGTTTTTTGACACTATTCACTTTTCGTCCTTTACTCGGTTATCACTTTATTGGAATAACTTCACTTTTCGTGTTTGGATTTGATTTCGGTTTTGCATGCATCCACGATATTTAAATTCCATACTATTTATATTTTCACTTTTGTAGAAAAGCATGCTAAGTGCTTACTTTTCTTGTAAAGGGTATAGACACAAAACCTTTTGTAATTTTCCTAACATTTGGGGTTTTGTGTAATTACTGTAAAGTAATTATTTTTTGTCTTAGGGACCATTTTGCAATTTAATTTGGAAGACGTTTTCAAAAAGGACCTTTTTCTAATTTTCGGAAAGTGTGACAAGTGTCACACTCTCATTGGTCCACTTGTTGACATTTGTGTGGAGACACTTTAATGCCTTGGATGATGACATGTGGAGGGTGGAGATTCACCCACTTGTTGGCCTAGGATTGGTGCACTTGTTGGCTTGGATGGTTGACAAGTGTAGGCTTAAGATTAAGCCTAGGAAGGAGCCATGGATTGGTGACAAGTGTATGCACCAAATTAAGTCTTGCAATTGTTTTTGGGCCACTTTAGGATTATGGTTTTAAGGAGTGGTTTTTGTGCAATTGATCATAGATGTGTGTGTTAACTATGGTGTACGATCACATAGTGAGTGGAGGATTTCTATTTCCTCCACTCACTCATTTTCACATTATGTCATTTTATTCCTTACAAGAAAACCCTACCCTCCATGAATGGAGCTTGAAACCTTAGGCCTTGACCTTGATTTTTGATGGCCTTCCACTCACCTTAGACTTTGAAGCTTGGAACACTTTTTGTTCCCCTCATCCTCCTCTACATAATCCTAGGAGGGTTTATCATTTTGAGCTTGTTTACCTTGGATTCTAGAGAGACACTTCTCTAGTGAGGTAGGGGTTATTTTAGGATTATTTGTGTGTTATATTATTTGTTTCCCATGATTATACAACATATATGTATGCCTTATATCAAATCTAGAAAGTTTGTAATATTTAATTTATTGTATACGATTAAATTTTCATGATGATGTATAACTTGGATTTGAATTGTGGCATGCTAGAAAGCTTAGTTTTAATATGTTTATTAACATATATTTAATTAGGATTATTTAAACAAAAGTTGCACATTTTATTTAATATTTTTCTTTATGAAAGATTAATTCCCATGGCCGTATCTTGCATGAAATTAAGTTGTGACATGCTTTTAAATTAAGTCTTGGCATGTTTGTTAACATACTTTAATTTGAGAGCATTTGGACAATTATGAAAATCTAGAGATTTTAAATTAAATGACTAATTAAAATCTATTTAATGGTTCCCTTGGCCTAATTAAGTTTAACTTGATAATCATGATGACTAGGACTTGTATACTAGTATACATTAAATAGGGACCATTTGAAGTTGCTTTGAAATTTAGAAGTTTAATTATCATGATATAATTAAATTCTACCTTGTTGTACCATTGGCCTACTTGAGATTTTAGTGAATGTGATACCCCTCGGATCCGAGACACGGGTTGATCAAGTCCGACCCGAGATCGAGGGATATCAAACAATTAAAGTATTTTAAATCGAACACGGAATACAAAATTGATTTAAGAAATAAAATTTCAAAAGCTGAAAGGAACTAGAAATAAATATCTTCCAAATATAATTATAAAAATCCAAGCTTCAAAACCTCTGTAAGTTTACAACTCGGGAATCCATCTATTGGACCCCTTATAAAATTCTCAAATAGGAGTTTAAATCATAGAAATAAATTCTACAGCTAACATAGAGAAGATTCCTACATAGTAGGAGGAATGAATATCTGTATCTGCTCTGCACGTCCAAGCTCTAACCCTGGAACTGACGAACACCTGAAAAATAAAGGAGTGGGTCAGGCCCACATGCAAGTCCTGATCTACTACAATCCAAACAGTAATCCGATACACAGATACATCCTAGGAAGACTCAACCATATCTAGAGTAGTCCATATATGTATATAGTGCACACTAATAGGATGCTCGCTAGTCCAATAGGTTTGTCTCAGCCTGAATAGAAGGCAACATGCAAATACGCACCCTAAGGTGGGCATGAGTACCTAGACCTACCAGGGAACAATACCTATGTCCAGTTATCCATTCCAAGCGATATACGCGCCCTAACCATGGTCCTGAGACTCAAGCTCATACCATGGCACATAAAATAAATATATAAAGTCCGTACTCCTAATACAAAATATCATCCATCTGTATAGTGGTCTGATATATGTAGCACAAATTCATCCTGAAACCATAGTAGGTCATTCACTTTATTTGATTGACATGACACAAGTAGGTGATGGACTTAACATTTATGGTTAATCCATACCTTAATCTAAATTTGGGTAAGACTTAGTGTTTTGAACTAATCCATTCCAATATAGGTAGGTCTTAGTGCTTTGAGCTAAGCCATCCCTAATATGACACCGTCCCATACCGGTTCATACACATCCATTCAAGTAAGACTTAACCTTTTTATGGTTAATCCAACTCATTCCAGATTAGGTAGAATTTAGTGCTTGAACTAATCCATACCTAGTATGTCACCGTCCCATACCGGTACATACAATCCTCCAATTAACATAGTCGATAAAACAGTAATAGATGCAAACCAACTATACTCCAGAATAAGCATTTATTATAACCTACCAAGTTTAGGATCAAATTATGCACACAATATAAAGTTTAGAAATCCTAAACCAATTCCTTTAAGCTGATAAAAATTTACTGAGCATTTAACTCCTCTAAACTGCGTAGTTAATTGAACCACACTATATAATCAACATCCATCCTCCAAAATATGTATCATTATAATTTGATACATATATATCAATAATAAGCATTCATTATAGAGTCTAAACAAAATCAATATTCCAATAATGTAATCTGCAAAATAAGTATAAGCATTCACATCCTCCAAGTTGTCCGTATCTGCCGTAGTTGAATAACAAGGTGAAAACTAACTTGATTCAACACAAATTCAGTTAAATTTAAGTAATTAATGTTACTTATAATCCTATTTATATATGTTTAATCCTAATTAAATCATATACAAACGATCCTCTAAATTCTCTAGTGTAAACAGTTTAATATTTAAGGTGCAACCGATAAATTTCTTGCCTAACTGTGCATTGTCCAATCCTTAATTAAATTATGAATTTATGTTTCTCTATTGTTTAATGGATCTACAACACTTGTATCCATCCATTAATTCAATTCAAACCATATAAAACACCCCACGCAGCCAAACAGTGCACTAAACCAAAACTGAGCGCATTTGGGTGAGAGCACTGCTCAAATTGCCTCAAGAGCCGGCTCTGGACTATTGGAGCAGGCTCCAAAACAGCCAGGAGCCGGCTCCAATCCTTTAGGAGCTGGCTCCAAAGGCTTAGAGGCGGCTCCTAGGTTTTCTGGAGCCTGCTCTTGCTCCTTTGGACACCGTCATCTGTTCTTGCTTCATCTTCTTCGACTCCGGTAACTAACAGAGCCTCTGGAATGTTTTAATCAATTGTTCTAGGGTCTAATCAAAGTTATAGATTAATCCTAACCCACTGATATGCAACCATGATTTGAACTAGACTCAAGTTTGGAAGCCACAATTACATAACGTTCAAATAGCAACCTTAAGCAACTTACAACAGATTTATTTTGTAAAAATCAAAACTGTTTTAAGATCTTGTTCTAGGCTTTAAACTCACTCCTAGATTAGTTACAAAGCATCCCACATATAATTTACAACCTTAGTTTACAACAACCTGAATCACAACTATAAAAAAAAAAAAAAAAAAAAAAAAAAAAAAAAAAAACAGATTAACAGAGAAGCAGAAATAGGCAAAACAGTTATCTTACGAGTATTTAAACCAGATTGTTATATGCATAAATCCATGATATTATGTTTGTTTACAATTTTTTTAGCCTTTATTAAGTCCCTGAAGTCCTCCTAGGCATGCACAGAACACAGATTAAAGAGATAGAGCAAAACAGAAACTTGTCTCTGATTTCCGATTGAAAATCCAAAACTGTTGTCTCTAGCAACTTCGGCAATGTCAATAGTTGTTATCAACCTCTGCCACTCCTAGTTAAATCCAGAACTCCTCCTAGATTCCCTACCTTACTCTCTTAAAGTTCTCTCTGTATTCCCTCTGTACCCTTATGTACGTGAATATATTGAATATGGTTTACAGGAAACCCTAGTAGACATATACTCATGTATTTATAGGCTTAAGTTGAAACCCTAATTTAAATCCTAAACCAAACCCTAAATTAAATCCTAAACCAACTATATGTCGGCTCCAATCCTAAACACGATGTAAAACGTAAAACCCTAATTACCAAAACAGTGCATTTACATAAACACGTAAAGAAACAAACCCAAATACAATTTAAGCAATTAATTAAAGAAAACACAATTTAAAACAATTAATGAAAGAAAAACACATTTAAGTTAATTAAAAATTAAACAACTCAAATGAGCAAATAATTAATTAATTAAAACAAGCAAATAATCAATTAATTAAATAAAAATAATTATATTAAATTATAGGATTGTCCTTTTAAAATTAGGGGTATTACAGTGAATGTGTGTGGATAACATGCTATGTTGTTTAACATGTATAAATTACGGGCCATTTGATTGAGATTTGAAAACTAGGGAAATTAATTAGTTATTTGATTAATTTCCGTTTCTATTGTATTATTGATTAAATCATGTATTTGACATTTATAATATGTTTAAAGCATGATTTTAGACTTATAATGGATTTATGAGTTATGTTTCAATATTGGATTATATTGTTATAGCGTGTAACGAATCGCACACTAAAGATTCGACATGTGATGTTATTATAGCGTGTAACGAATCGCGCTCTGAAGATTCGACATTTGTCATCCCATAGTAGTTGTGGATTTAGAGCATGTCTTGTGTGGCTTCAACCTACTTGTGCATGAAGGTAGTTTCGTGTACTATTTAATGGGTATGTAAGTTGTTAACTTATTTATTTTTGAAGTCACTTGGGATATGGTTACTATGTTATTGCTAGAGTTTGCCTCTAGTGCGGGAGGTATGAGTTCTCCCCAATTGAGATAGTGCGCACGTAGGGTGGTCTTCCCTGCGGGTTAATGCCCAGAATAACTGTTGAGGTCTCGGCAGAATTCCGAGCTTAGATATCCAAGTATTCCACTATTTGATTTCACACTTTTAGATTTCTAGTTGATAATCTAGAGAATCTATGTCTCGATGTGTGGTATTAGAGATTCTAATTATACTAAATTGCTATATTTAGTTGACTTTGCACTTTTAGATTTCAAGTTGATAACTTTGAGAATCTATGTCTTGTTGCTTTGTATAGCATGCATCTATGTTGGTTAAATTGCATAGATATGGTGAATTATGCTATATTGTTCAAATGTAGCTTAGGAATGATCCTATAGATTCATTTGAAACATAGACGTTAGGTGGCATGACCCACTTTGGTTGTTTTCGCATTTCAGATTTCAAGTTGATAACTTTGAGAATCTATATATTGTTGCTTTGTATAGCATGCTCCTGTGTGGTTTGAATTGCATGGATGATGTAATTTGTGCTAGAAATGATCTAGGGTAGCTTAGGATGCTCCCTGAGTCTCATCTTGACATAGACGTTAGCTGGCATGAGCCCCTTTGAGATGTTTCACCTTAAGGCGATAAAATTGTAAAATGCAAGGTCGATGCATGCTCATTTCCTACGAGTAGCTTTATGTTGCTCACACCAAAGTTACTAGGGCATATTTCAGGTACAAGATTCAAGGTTAGAGGCTCTTGTTATGCTTGGATGATTTAAGGACTTAAAGGGTTCAATTCTTGTGAAGGTTGGCTTGAAAAGCCATTTGTAACTTTATATGTCAAATGTGTATATTTAGTTCTAAACTTGTAATGTGTGCCTAAGCACACTTTTTGATTCTCATTTTATGTATATGACATGAGGCCAAGGGCCAAACTTCTTTTGAAATCACATATATGTCATGGATGTTAAATTTTCCCTTTAATGAGAATATAAGGAAATTTTGCATTTTAGTATGTTATTTTGCACCGGAGTGTGCATTGTGTATAAGATTCATCCATTAGAATTCATTAATCATTTATGAAGTGTGGCCAAGGGCCAAACGGTAATTTCTAATCATTTGTAAATTTTGGTTTTCAAAATTTGCATTTCAAGTTCATCTTCGCCTTTTTGGCTATCGGGGGTTGGATTTTGTATCGGTCGTTTTTGGGAGCCACAGACCATTCCCGCATGCTCAAAATCACTTATTACGTTTGCGTGCATATTCGTTTCAGCCTAGAAGTGCATTTGGGGTCAAATGTATGTTTGGTGCAAAATCACATTTTTGCCGTTTTGAGCCTAAACTGAGCATAAGGGCATTTTGGGGTTTTCACATTAAAAATAAAGTTTCTTTTTGGCATGGTTGGCTAGAAATCATGATTTTAAGGGGGGTTACTCTACAAATTTTTTCCGAAAAAGGCCAAGACAGTCCTCAAAATCATATTTCAAACTCAGTTTTTTGCTAAGCCTTCAGCAGAACGAGCGCTCGAAGATGTCGCACGAGCGCTCGAAGATGGGGTAGAGAGTTTTAGCCCTTGGGCGTGTGCCGTTCGAGCACTCGAAGCCCTTACACGAGCGCTCGTGGTACTGTTCACGTGTGTGTGTGTTTGTGTCTTGGTTCAGCACTGCACCTCCGACTTCAAATCATCATATCTTCTTCGTATTAACCCCGAATTGGTCCGTTCTTGAGTCTAAATTGACCGTGTTGAAATACAATTTCCAATGGTACCAATTACAGCTTCATTTTCTTCTTATAGCTCAAGATATTATAGTTTTAGTAAGGTAGTGTCTGTTTTTGGTTTGAACCGGGATAGGGTTTCCCTTCCTTCAACTTTAGAACTTGATATCTTCATCGTCCGGACTCCAAATCCGTCTATTCTTGTTGATTTTTTGTTTTCTTTCCAATGGTATGCATGGTGGCACCCATTTTAGTATGAAATGACCATTTTGCCCTTGGTTCATTTCTTTTCGGGTTTGGCATTCTTGTTTCATTGCTTTGCTCATTTGAGTTCCATAGCTTCATATCGAGTCATTTTGGTGCCTTAGGGATGACGTACATCTCTATGGGTCACCTTCCCTCTTTTGCTTCCGCATATTGGATCCGTTTCGGATCATCACAGGACACACTGGGTTGAAAAATCCAGGGTCGTCACAGGTGGTATCAGAGCGTCCGGGTTTGAATACCTTGGACGATGGGCTTTGGGTGCATATCATGCTTTTGTTAACGTACTTTGATATATTCACATGCTTTTGATAACATGTTTACGTGCCTTTTGATAACATACTCGGTGTGATGACATGTTTTTTGCACTTATATGCTTATGTTTTAAAAGCATCATAGTTTGATACGTGCTTATGTGTTTAAGTACCTAGGAGTTTTTCATTATCTGTTTAGCATGTTGTATATGCTTATCTGCTTATGCATGACTGTATGTTGCATACATTGATGTGCTAATTATTTGATGCATTCATTGAGCAAGTTGCATTCGATCATAATAACTCGTGTTATTATTGATCTCGTTTCCTTTTTACGCATATAGCGTCACAGTCTTTACTCACAGAGAGTCTTCTCATTAGGGATTAGGTGAGCGTAGTGTTGTAGTATCCGTCTGGCGAGATGAGACCTAGGCCACGAAGGTATCATTTCATCTCATTTTCTTTTATCTTTTCATGATGTAGTCATGGTGGTGTTTGAGGTATTAGTGTCATCTCTTAGGACTTCGTGATGGTCTTGACGTTATTGATGTCATTGAGATTTTTGTTTCTAGCGTCATGGGATGATGAGTCAGGATTGACTCGAATCCTTCCTTAAGGAGTCGGGAGTTACTTTGTGAGCCTTAAGGCGAGGTTCTCCTGTCTTATTTTCTTAGGATGATAGTTTCAGGATTTGGATAGGTGTGTTGACCTAGAATCCTTCTTGTGTTGCCTTGAACAGCTTTTACGAGCTACAGTTGAGATGCAAGCAATCTCAAGTAATTAATTGCGCTGGTGCAATTGATTACTCTCCCTTATCTTGGAGACTTGGGGCTTTGTGTTAGGGTTCTAGTAGAATCCTGTGGACTTCCTATCGAACTCGTTGGCATCTTGGATTGTGGGTTCTCTTGTTAATGTCTCGTAATGGTTAGCATTAAGGCTATCCATTTCGTTGTTGTCTTCTTTCGTGTAGTGTTGGGATTCTATCAGAGTATGAACTGGTCTTAAGAAAGGCTTGCTGACCCTATGTCTCGAGGACTTAGTGGTCATTGGGGGGATGATTCCTTCCTCATGGTGGGGGATTGGATTCTTCCAGTTTTTGTATTACATTTTCTGCGTAGTGTCTTTTGAGAGGCATTCCATTCATTTCTTTTGATTTTATGAACTTGCCATTTGTATGATCATTTTACATGTTTATGAGCCCATTGTTTTAGGGCATGTCTTAGAAACACGTTTAGGATGTATGACTATGTGGTAGTCTATGTGAGAATGTATAGGACGTGTTCGTTTATATAGTATATGCTTATCATGTTAGTGCCTTTGGTGGTGTATAGCATTTTGCTATTTAGTTAACCTCTATGTGATAGATGGTTTATTTGGTTTACCTTATGTGTACTAGGTGTTTAGTACTATGATATTATTTGATTTATGTCATTTAATTTTGCAAGCATATACTATGTGAGTATTTGGTCTATACTGTTTCATTTTCCTGCACTTATGTTGGGGTTTTGTGGCCTTGGTTGTCGGGATTGTCATGAGTGAACTACGTGGTAAACTTATGTTTTGAGGTTTTAGTTGTCCAGTATAGGGATTTTGACCTAGCGTTTTGTCTTCTGTAAGTAGCCTTACGATAGGTCTACTTCAGATCTATGCTTAGGGTTTCAATTTTGTGGGTCCAATCCATTGGCTTGAGGGCACAGACTTGTCAGGCTGTGGATTTGGGACTAGTGTTGTTGTTGTTGCATTCTCATATATGGGGGCCATTAGTTACGTCAGCGTTAGGGATTTTAGGCCTTAAGCGTAATGGTGCCAATAACATTGTTGTTAGAGTTTTGGGATTAGCTACCTCAACTCTCGCGGATGCCTGGTTTCCGTAGTGCTTTTGATAATAATCATTTCTGACATTAATGTCATTTGTATCGAAAAGTTTCTTTCTGTGGCATGTTATAAACTAGTACTTTATGCTGTCATGCTACCTTACTGACGAGTAAGTGTAGGCGGGTTCTAGTCATTGTTTATACTGCCGTGTCATTCTTAGCCATCAATCTTGATTCGACTTGTCGTTGTCTTGGGATTCTCTCGGTGATTGACATTGGGTTAATATGCCCATTCGTTGGGAGGTGTCACTCAGTCTTTGGTTTTTGCGTTCCTTCGGATAATCTTCAGGCTTTTGGAGTTGTCTTTTAGCACCTTATGGTGTGTCCTTTGGTTTGATCTTGCTTCGATCTCGTTCGGTTCTCTTTTGTCTGTTCCTGATTTCGGGGACGAAATCTCTTTAAGGAGGGTAGGTTGTAATGACCCTGTCATTTTCCTTCCTTTCCTTTTCTCAGATTTTCACGGATATTTTTTTTTCCGTTGTTCCTTCCCTTTTTGAGTTCAGTTTTTCATCACTTAGTGTCATCTCGAGTGCTCTGGAATGATTTTCGAGACTCTTTTCTTTGGATTGACAACTTCTTTTAAGGACCGAGTCATTTCCACTTTTTTTTGTTTTTCGACACTATTCACTTTTCGTCCTTTTCTTGGTTATCACTTTGTTGGAATAACCTCACTTTTTGTGTTCGGATTTGATTCCGGTTTTGCATGCATCCACGATATTTAAATTCCAAACTATGTGTATTTTCACTTTTATAGAAAAGCATGCTAAGTGCTTACTTTTCTTGTAAAGGATATAGACACATAACCTTTTTGTAATTTTTTCTAACTTTTGGGGTTTTGTGTAATTACTATAAAGTAATTATTTTTCGTCTTAGGGACCATTTTACAATTTAATTTGAAAGATATTTTCAAAAAGGACCTTTTTGCAATTTTTGAAAAAGTGTGACAAGTGTCACACTCTCATTGGTCCACTTGTTGACATTTGTGTGAAGACACTTTAATGCCTCGGATGATGACATGTGGAGGGTGGAGATTCACCCACTTGTTGGCCTAGGATTGGTGCACTTATTGGCTTGGATGGTTGACAAGCGTAGGCTTAGGATTAAGCCTAGGAAGGAGCCATGGATTGGTGACAAGTGTATGCACCAAATTAAGTCTTGCAATTATTTTTGGGTTTAGGATTATGGTTTTAAGGAGGGGTTTTTGTGCAATTGACCATAGATGTATGTGTTAACTATGGTGTAGGATCACATAGTGAGTGGAGGATTTCTATTTCCTCCACTCACTCATTTTCACATTATTCCATTTTATTCCTTACAATAAAACCCTACCCTCCATGGATAGAGCTTGAAACCTTAGGCCTTGACCTTGATTTTTGATAGCCTTCCACTCACCTTAGACCTTGAAACTTGGAACACTTTTTGTTCCCCTCATCCTCCTCTACATAACCCGAGGAGGGTTTACCATTTTGAGCTTGTTTACCTTGGATTCTAGACAGACACTTCTCTAGTGAGGTCGAGGATGTTTTAGAATTATTTGTGTGTTGTATTATGTGTTTCCCATGATTATACAACCTATATGTATGCCTTGTATCAAATCTAGAAAGTTAGCAATATTTAATTTATTGTATAAGATTAAATTTCCATGATGATTTTGTAACGACCTGGTCATTTGCCTTCCTTTCCTTTTTCCTGAAATTTTACGAATGAATTTTTTTCGTTTAATTTTCCTTTCTGGGCTCTGTTTCGTGTCGCTTAGTGTCATCTCGAGTGCTCAAAATTGGTTTCTGAGACTCTTTCATGTGAATTGACAACTTCCTTTGAGGACCGAGTCATTTTCGCATTTTTCGTTTTTGGACACTATGCGCTATTTCGTCTTTTCCCTATTCTGTCTTTTTCCCTATTTCGTCTTATCTCCGTTTGTCAGTTTTTGCCACAACCTCACTTCTCATGCTCGAAGTTGGTTTTTGACTTCACGTGCCTTCATCTTGAGTGGTTTCCACGAAATACGTATCTTTACTTTTGCAAGAAAGTACTCTGGTTGCTGCCGGTGTCCATAGGGGCATGGATGCAAAGTTGTTTGAAATTATTTTCTTTTCTTGGGGTGTTTTTCGTAAATATCTTTTGAAGATATTTTATTTTAGGGGTTTTTAAGAAAATATTTTTGGAAGATATTTTCATTCTGGGCCATAAGTGCAGTTTCACTTTTTGGAGGGGCCATTGTGCAATTAAAGAAAGTTATTACAAAATGTCTTGTTTTGAGCCTGGATCCTCGTACGGGATTCATTTTCACATTTCGTCGAGTTGTGTACTCTTGGAATTTCCTCCTGGTCGATGTTTTCCAGTTTCAGGGTTTTTGGCCCTAGTTTTTGCCAAACTTGTTTTGGGCATAACTTTCTACTCGGGACTCAGTTTTTGACACCTTTTCTTCCGTTGTTCATATTTTATCATTTTGAATCTTTTTATTTCACAAAGTTTTGCCATTTGAGCGCGTCTGATCAAATTTTACTTTTTCAGACCCGGCGGGGCCTGTTCGGGGCACTTTTTGAGATTTCTATAAAAGGGGGGTGAGATATTTCATTTTTCATCTTCTCCCCTCTTCATGCATGACCTGGAGCTCCCATGGCAGCCCAAGGGGTGCTGCCATCTTCTCTCTCCTCTTTTGGTTCATTTTTCCTTGATGGAAAGTCTTCGGCCTTAACGTTTGTTGTTCCCCTCGCCGTGCTCTACCTTTCCCCCTTATTAGAATTCAGTTTTGACCATTTCTTGAGTTTGGTTTTGAGGTCAAGTTATGATTTTGATGGGGCTTTCATGGGGGTTATGTTCACGGCGTTGTCCCCTACAAAACCTAGTAGTTTCGTCGGATTCGGAGCCGTTCCATTTTAATGGCTTTTGAGATTTTCATCTCAAATTGAGGTAGGGGATGTTCTAGGTTTAAATTCTTGTTATATAGCATGCTTGTGATGCTTATACTACTTGTTTGCATGATTAAATATAAAATCTAGAAATTTTATTATTTATTTTTCTTATA
This sequence comes from Cornus florida, assembly GCF_030987335.1. Lineage (NCBI taxonomy): Eukaryota > Viridiplantae > Streptophyta > Magnoliopsida > Cornales > Cornaceae > Cornus > Cornus florida. Next base: position 75,127,023 of record NW_026775577.1, read on the forward strand.
CGGGATCTAATTTTCCCGGTTGCTCATGACTTGGTTTAAACGTGTAGCATGATTTTATATTGCCCCTTGATATGCTCATTGTTGTGTATTAAAATTGGAATATTTGAATAAGTATTAAAGATTTTATTTAATATTTATCTTAGCTGAAAGATTAATTCACATGGCCTTAACTAGCTTGAAATTAATGTGTTAGTATATTATATTAGGCCTTAGCATGCTCTTCAACATAGTTGAATTTGAAAGTAATTGGAGGTGTTTTGAAAATTAGTAATTATTAATTAATTTGATTAATTAATTTGCCCCGAGTGCATTATTTACTTTATTTAAATTCTGACTTGATATTCTTGATTTACATGCCATATAGCTTCACATATATTTGATTTAGAATATTCGGTTAGGTTTTGAAACCTTTTATTTAATTAAATTCCATGTTTAAGATTTAATCCTCATGGTGATATACAACTTGGAATTGAATTGTGGCATGCTAGAAAATTAAGCTTAGGTATAGTTGTCCACATATATAAAATTGGGATTAATTGCATGAGAATTGCAACTTTTAATTTATATTTAACTTTAGTGAAAGGTTAAGTCACATGGTCTTAAATTGAATGAAATAAACTTGTAATGTGATATTACATTAGTCCTTGGCACATTCTCTAAGATATGTTAAATTGAGAGCATTTGGTTAAGTTTGAAAATCTAGAGATCTTAATTAAAAGAATTAATTAAAATCTATTTTGTGGTCCCAATAGCTTAATTAAGGTTTTAACTTGATATTTGTATTGGCCATGACTTGTTTACTAGTATATATTAAATTGGGACTATCTGAAGTTGTTTTAGAACCTTGGGATTTAAATTAGCATGATTTAATTAAAGTTCTACTTTGTTGTTCTAACAACCTAATTGAGTTTTAGAATGGATATAGGTGATGACCTTGCCATGCCCTTTAACATGTATTAAATTGAGGTTAATTGAAATTGAATTAAAAATCTAGAGAATTTAATTGTGTTTATCTATTTAAATTCTATCAATTTGCTCCATGATCTAGTTGTGTTTTAGAAGTGGTTTCTATATTCAAATCATGGACTTGGACTTGTTGTATATTCATTTGGTTATGTTTTGAACATTAGATAACATAGTTGCTATGTTTGTATTCATGAGAATATGTTTTCCTTATTGAATATATTGTTGCCTTGTGTAATGATTTGCACACTTCGTGTTTAACATCTTTCATGCATAGCGTGTAACGAATCGCACACTGAAGATTTGACATTCATCATATCATATTAGTTGTGGATTTAGAGCATGTATTGTATAGGTTTCCAAATTTGGTTGTGCTTAGTAGATAGTTGATTATCTTGCATATTCCTGTTGATATATACGTTGTTGCACAACTTGTTGATTTTGGAAACTTGGTGATGTCATTGTTTGACTATGGCTAGGACGTAGTTCTAGTACGGGGGATAGTCCTTCTATATATAGTCTAGTGCGCACATAGGGAGGTTACCCATGGGCTAGTAACGCTAAAGTAATTTGTTGTCGGTCAGATCCGACGTGACGTCCGAGTATCCACTTTGTTTGATTTCGCATTTTATTTTCAAGTTGATAACTAGATGATGATGTAACTTTTTGTTTCTTATTTGTCATTCCATTTTAAGTTACAGGATGTTAACTTTGCGAAATTGTGCTTTATGCGTTGTATTGGAAGTTCCAATGTTGGTTAAATTGCATCGATATTGAAAATCGTATTTTGACGTTCTAATAAAGCTTAGGATTGGTCCTATTGATTCATTTATAACATAGACGTTAGGTGGCATGAACCACTACTGTTATTTTGTGCTTTAGATTCTAAGTTGATGGCTTTAAGAAATTAAACCTTGTTGCATTGTATAATATGCTCTTTTGTTGTTGAATTGCATGGATAATGTGATTCTTGTTAACTTGTATTCAAATATGCTTTTGTTATGTTGTATGGATTACTCTAGACCTAGTTCAATTGTATTGAAAATGCAATTCATGTTAATATATGCTCAAGCATTCTTCTTGTCGTGTTCTTTAGATTATCCCAACGATGATTCGTTTCATTCACGTATGTATATCATGATTCTTGTTGCTTAGACTTTAAGGTAGCTTAGGATGCTCCCCGAGTCTCACTTGGACATAGACGTTAGGTGGCATGAGCCCCTTTAACATGTTTTACCTTAAGGTAATAAATTTGTAAAATGTTAGGCCGATGCATGCTCATCTCCTACGAGTAGCTTTATGTTACTCACCCCTACGATACTGGGGCATATTTCAGGTACGAAGACTTGGTTCGTGAAGCCTGGCATTCCTTGGATGTCGAGTAGCTTTCAAGTTTCCATTTCATGCAAATGTTAGCATGAAATGTCATTTTGTAGACTTATATGTCAAAATATGTATATTTGATTCCATGTATGTAATGTGCACTTAAGTACACTCCTTTCAATGTATTTGATATGTATGAGATGAGGCCGGAGGCCAATGACCATTATATTGTATCATATGTATCTTTTGATTTCTTGAAAAGCTATGAAAAACTTGAAAAATCGCAAGTCATTAGTTCACCATAGTTGCATCGGGTGTGGGAATTCTATTTTCATTCTGTCATAGGGTCTTATAAATCATGTTTGAAGTGTGAAGAAGGGCCAAACGGTCATTTGACCCCGTTTTGTATTTTTGGATTCCAAGTTTTCATTCCAAGTTCCATTTTTGCCTTTTTGCCCGTTGGGGGGTCGGATTTTGTATCGATGGTATTTTTAAATCGTGGACCATTGTAGCACGTCCAAATAGGTAAGTTTCGTTTGCGTGCATGGTCATTTCCGGGCAAAACCTTATCGTTTGTATTTTGAGCCTCTTGTGAATTCATTTCGCACTTTTTTTGCATATTCTGATCTAGGGGCATTATAGACTTTTCACGGTGGTTTTATTTTCTTCTTTCAACATGGTTGAATAGAAAACATGATTTCAGGGGGGGTTTCTTTTCCATGTTTTTCCAGAAAATGTCGTCTTGGCATCGGAAATCGCTTACAAAGTTCAACTTTCAGTTTTCTATATAGCAGCTTTTTCGACCCTCTGGACCAGATTTATTGGGAGGGCATTTTGGGCATTTTAAATTGTGTTTTTTTTTAATTCTTTCACAATTCAAGTAGAAAACTCAATTTTGAGGGGGGTTTCTTCTTTGTGTTTTTGCAAAAAAATTCATCTAGGCCTCCAAATTCAGCCTCTGTTACAGATTTTTCTGAAAAATAACCACATAGCAGCTTTTGGGCGGCTGCTGCCAACCATGGTGCACCCAGCGCGCGCGTTGGGCCGCCGCGACGTCAACTCTTCTTTTGGGCTTTTCTCCTTCATCCAGACTCCGAATAAAGTGATTCTTGAGTCTAGATTCATTAAATTTTCCCGGTCTATCTAACGGTATGCTCAGTTGCATCCAATTTTGTCTGAAAAGACCATTTTACCCCTTGCGAAGTACCCTAGCTACATTGATTTCAAACCCAAAAATGTGATTTTTATGAAACTTTGGAGTTTCATATTTTCCTCATCCGGACTCGGAATCAAGTGATTCTTGAGTCCATCTTGATTAGTTTTTCGTTGTCCTTCCAGTGGTGTGCTCGGTGGCACCCGAGTCCATAGTTTTCAGAAATGACTATTTTGCCCCTAGGGGCTTATTTGTCATATTTTTAGTCTTTTGCTTCCGCGTCAGTTCTCATTGAGTTCCACGACCTCATGGAAGGTCATTTTGACTTCTTAGAGTCTTGTTTTCTGTTTTCTCTTTTGCATTCAGATCCGTTATCGGATCATCCTTACGGTTCATCACAGGACACGCTGGCCTAAAAACCAGAGTCGTCACAGATGTATAACTTGGATTTGAATTGTGGCATGCTAGAAAGCTTAGTTTTAATATGTTTTTTAACATATATGTAATTAGGATTATTTGAATAAAAGTTGCACTTTTTATTTAATATTTTTCTTTGTGAAAGATTAATTCCCATGGCCGTATCTTGCAAGAAATTAAGTTGTGACATGCTTTTAAATTAAGTCTTGGCATGTTTGTTAACATACTTTAATTTGAGAGCATTTGGACAATTATGAAAATTTAGAGATTTTAAATTAAATGACTAATTAAAATCTATTTAATGGTTCCCTTGGCCTAATTAAGTTTTTAACTTGATAATCATGATGACTAGGACTTGTATACTAGTATATATTGAATAGGGACCATTTGAAGTTGCTTTAAAATTTAGAAGTTTAATTATTATGATATAATTAAATTCTACCTTGTTGTACCATTGGCCTACTTGAGATTTTAGTGAATGTGTGTGGATACCATGCTACGTTGTTTAACATGTATAAATTGTGGGCCATTTGATTGAGATTTGAAAACTAAGGAAATTAATTAGTTATTTGATTAATTTCTGTTTCTATTGCATTATTGATTAAATCATGTATTTGACATTGATAATATGTTTAAAGCATGATTTTAGACTTATAATGGATTTATGAGTTATGTTTCAATATTGGATTATATTGTTATAGCGTGTAACGAATCGCACACTGAAGATTCAACATGTGATGTTATTATAGCGCGTAACGAATCGCGCTCTGAAGATTCGACATTTGTCATCCTATAGTAGTTGTGGATTTAGAGCATGTCTTGTGTGGCTTCAACCTACTTGTGCATGAAGGTAGTTTCGTGTACTATTTAATGCGTATATTAGTTGTTAACTTATTTATTTTTGGAGTCACTTGGGACATGGTTACTATGTTATGGCTAGAGTTTGGCTCTAGTGCGGGAGGTATGAGTTATCCCCAATTGAGATAGTGCGCACTTAGGGTGGTCTTCCCTGTGGGTTAATGCCCAGATTAACCGTTGAGGTCTCGGCAGAATTTGGAGCTTAGATGTCCAAGTATTCCACTATTTGATTTCACAGTTTTAGATTTCTAGTTGATAATCTTGACAATCTATGTCTCGATGTGTGGTATTAGAGATTCTAATTATACTAAATTGCTATATTAAGTTGACTTTGTACTTTTAGATTTCAAGTTGATAACTTTGAGAATCTATGTCTTGTTGCTTTGTATAGTACGCATCTATGTTGGTTAAATTGCATAGATATGGTGAATTGTGCTATATTGTTCAAATGTAGCTTAGGAATGATCCTATAGATTCATTTGGAATACAGACGTTAGGTGGCATGACCCACTTTGGTTGTTTTCGCATTTTAGATTTCAAGTTGATAACTTTAAGAATCTATATCTTGTTGCTTTGTATAGCATGCTCCTATGTGGTTTGAATTGCATGGATGATGTGATTTGTGCTAGAAACGATCTAGGGTAGCTTAGGATGCTCCCTGAGTCTCATCTTTACATAGATGTTAGGTGGCATGAGCCCCTTTGAGATGTTTCACCTTAAGGCGATAAAATTGTAAAATGCTAGGTTGATGCATGCTTATTTCCTACGAGTAGCTTTATGTTGCTCATGCCAAAGTTACTGGGGCATATTTCAGGTAGAGGATTCAAGGTTAAAGGCACTTATTATGCTTGGATGATTTGAGGACTTGAAGGGTTCAATTCTTGTGAAGGTTGGCTTGAAAAGCCATTTGTAACTTTATATGTCAAATGTGTATATTTAGTTCTAAACTTGTAATGTGTGCCTAAGCACACTTTTTGATTCTTATTTTATGTATATGACATGAGGCCAAGGGCCAAACTTCTTTTGAAATCACATATAAGTCATGGATGTTAAATTTTCCCTTTAATGAGAATATATGGAAATTTTGCATTTTAGTATGTTATTTTGCACTGGAGTGTGTATTGTGTATGAGATTCATCCATTAGAATTCATTAATCATATATGAAGTGTGGCCAAGGGCCAAACGGTAATTTTCAATCATTTATTAATTTTGGTTTTCAAAATTTCCATTTCAAGTTCATTTTCGCCTTTTTAGCCGTCAGGTGGTCGGATTTTGCTTTGGTCGTTTCCGGGAGCCGTGGACCATTCCCGCATGCTCAAAATCACTTATTACGTTTTCGTGCATATTCGTTTCAGCCTAGAAGTGCATATGGGGTCAAATGTATGTTTGGTGCAAAATCACATTTTTGTCATTTTGAGCCTAAACTGAGCATAGGGGCATTTTGGGGTTTTCATAGGAAAAATAAAGTTTTCTTTTTGGCATGGTTGGCTAGAAATCATGATTTAAAGGGGGGTTACTTTACAACTTTTTTCCAAAAAAGGCCAAGAAAGTCCTCAAAATCACATTTCAAACTTAGTTTTCTACTATGCCTTCAGCAGAACGAGCGCTCGAAGATGGGGCAGAGTGTTTTGGCCCTTAGGCATGTGCCGTTTGAGCACTCAAAGCCCTTGCACAAGGACTCATGGTACTGTTTACGTGTGTGTGTGTTTGTGTCTTGGTTCAGCACTGCACCTCCGACTTCAAATCATCATATCTTCTTCGTTTTAACCCAGAATTGGTCCGTTCTTGAGTCTAAATTGACCGCGTTGAAATAAAATTTCCAATGGTACCAATTACAGCTTCAAATTCTTCTTGTAGCTCAAGATATTAAAGTTTTAGTAAGGTAGTGTCTGTTTTTAGTTCGAACCGGGATAGGGTTTCCCTTCCTTCGACTTCAAAACTTGATATCTTCGTCGTCCGAACTCCAAATCATGCGATTCTTGAGTCTATTCTTGTTGATTTTTTGTTGTCTTTCCAATGGTGTGCACGGTGGGACCCATTTTAGTGTCAAATTACCATTTTTCCCTTGGTTCATTTCTTTTCGGGTTTGGCATTCTTGTTTCATTGCTTGGCTCATTTGAGTTCCATAGCTTCATATAGAGTCATTTTGGTGCCTTAGGGATGACGTACATCTCTATAGGTCACCTTCCCTCTTTTACTTCCGCATTTTGGATCCATTTCGGGTCATCACATGACACACTGGGTTGAAAAGTCCAGGGTCATCACACTCCCCCTTTTGTCTTTAATGTCAAAACCCCAAGAATTCTCCCCTTTTTTGACCTTAAAGTCAAAAGAGTGAAGGGAAAAATGAATAGTAGATAAAGACTTGAACTTTAACATGCAATTCTAAGAGAAGTTTCAAACCAAGCTTTTCAATGGCATACAAAAAGTTTAAATCAACACATGAGAATTACTTCAACTTCAAGAGGAGTGAACTATCCATCTTCAAATAACACATACTCAAGAGAGAAAACCAACAAAGAGAAGGGCAATATGTAGAAAATTCAGTAGGAAGACCAGGCATAAAACACTTTGAAGGTCATTTAAACTTTCAATGTCACCAACAATCAATGCTCAGCAGTGGAAAAATCAAAATTCTGTTTGAAATGGTCTTCAACATAGATTTTGCAGAAATATTGCTCTTTAAGGGGTAATAATGAGAATTCCTAATAGCATTGCCACATAGCTTTGGTCTCTTACTCCAATGACAGCTGAAACTCATTCTTAGAATAAGGAGGTTAAACAAGTAGCAGAGAGAGAATATAATTTAGACAATTCAACCTCTTCCCTTTAATAAGTTTAGTGATTTCAAAAGAGAACCACAAAATTCTATTGAATTATGAGTTAAGCAGGACTTCAATAGACATGAACTAGCAAACCTCTCTTAGATTTCCAACAATCAAGACATAGTTGAAGAAAATCATAATTCTGTTAACATAATTCTCTACATTGATTTTGCAGCAGCGCTGATATTAGGTTAAACCATGTATTTCACCAACTGTGCAGCCCTGGATTTTGGCACTTACAAATGTATATTAACTATCTAAGCATGCTCAGAAGAGAGATACACAGAATTAGTGAAACTCAAGCTTGTGTGGTTCACATAATCAGAATTTGAACAAGTCTTTTCTCAAGCAAAATTTCAACATGGACAGCTTCTAATCAACAAACCATATTTACTCAGACATTATAATCTTAACTCTCAGAAGAATAATCACATTCAAGGTCAATAATACAGAATTAATAGGAGCAAAGAACTTAACCTGAAATCACTTAACACAGTAGGTTTTAAGATTCAAATACTAACAACAGTAGTGATTTGCACTTGCAGATTGTCAGCACAAAATAGTCTTCACATCCAAATCTGTAGTATTTCAATTCATAGAGGCAACCATGGAAACTTCACAGTAGTGCACACTAAACCTTCGGTCTAATAAACATTTATCATACTCAAGTGGATATCATAGTGGTGGCAGCATAGTAACACAGTTTCATATCACACCACAATACAAAATCTGAACATAAGATGACCATTTCTTAGGTCAAGTCTCAACTTGATTAGACTTGAACAATTTAATCCAACATACTTAGATCATGAATACATAGTGTATAAATCTTACTCCATAAAACATGAACTATCACTGGAATAGAGATACTAAAAGTTCACAGAATTGAGAATGTGAGATAAAACCTGTTTGCAGCAGTTGTAAGGTATCAGGGCAAATATATTTCAACCTATGTGAAGTGAGAAACCTTATCTCTGATTGGAGGAGGTCTTAGCCCTTCAATAATAATGCATTTTGAGATATCAAGAAGACTCCTTAACCACAAATATTGAGCAGTAAAACTTGAGTGAATGAAGAGCTGATCAGAGATATTAGCTGTTAAAGACTTGAGATTACACTGCAATATTTCATCACTTTCTTCATCTGAATAATCAACTAACTTGTCTCTGAGAGGTGGAGGCTTTGAAGACATGAAAGATGATATTTAGAAGATGGAAGAGACCTTTTCACGCTTGAATCTTCTTGTAGAGCAGTTTCCCAAGCATGATCAAGCTTATTTATAGTGAACATCCTTGTATCAACAGAAGTGATGGTTTTGAGTGAACATCTTCAAGGCTTGCATATCTTGAATTGGCTTTCAAATAAGATTTCATCATCATGAATTTCAGGAAGTGTTTCTTGTCTTTGAATTCAAGAAACCAGTGCTTTGCAAATCTGCATACAATAGGACTAGAGGGGGCTCTAGTAAGATTCAGAGGAATGATAGTGAAGTGAGGACTGTTATACCTTAGAAGAATCAGAGGAATATTAACAATACTGTGAGTACTCTTGAAAGATCTTCTTCTTCTTGAGATGAGAGAGGTTGAGTACCACCAGTGCACTTTTCTGTACTTCACACAGCTTCTCAAGGAACTTGTTGGTCTGAAAATAAGGTATGCCATTTGTGAAAAATAGCAAGGCGTGGAGGAATTCTTATCACTCTCAGTTCTGACAGAGTTATAGTAAACATCATCCCTTGTAATGTAATTAGCTTCATTGCCAGAAATCTTTTCAACTCCACTTTTCTTTGACATAGCCTTTACCATGCTGAAAATAATGAGTAAGAAGGAAGGTGGAATTGAAAGATTAGTCTTCAAAGATTCAAGATAAGACCTTTGCTTAACCTTATCTCCTTGAATACAAACTATCTGAGATGCTTTAGAATCTTCAATGAGATCATAGAATGCACCAAGAGTGTCCCACACATCTTTGGATGACTTGCAGTCTTAATAAGATCCAGGAAATTAAGGCCACTAAATAGTGCATATCTTCCTTTTGCATCATTTGACATTACTTCTTCATTTGACACAATCACTCCCTTGGTGGTAGTGTACCACACATCATATGATTGAGACATAAGATAAGCTTCCATCTTGATTTTCCAGTCCTCATAACAAGTACCATCAAACCATGGTGCATCATCAATACACAGACCTTCCATTATACTCCAAGAACTTTTTTGCAGACTTGTTAATGCCTTGGTTAAGCAGACTAAGGCTCTGATACCAATTGTTAGACCAAGAGGGGGGGTGAATTGGTCTGATTCAACTTCTTTAAAATTAGTCAGTTCAAACAAATCGAACATATATGATGCACATGACACAAGATATACGAGGAATCGCTCTGAATAAGGAAAAACCTTCGTTCTTGGCCTCAGCCAATAAAAGCCTTCACTAGTTGTATGTATCTTGTTACACACTCAGCTGTCTTACTCTCTGCACACACCCTTATACCAGAATAGACACTAGCTTTCACAACCAATACATACACTCTAGCTCATCAACAACACTTGATGTATGCAAGTAGTTACTAACTCAGCTGCCCCACTTACCAACAACCTTGTACTAACTAGGACACTGACTTTCACTCCCTCTACACACACACAAGCTTCAACACATGCACTCCCCCTGTCCAAAGCAACCCTGCTTGGACTTATAAGCTCTCAATAGCCAAATTAACAATAGAATGAGGTGCTAATCCACCAAGTACATACTACTTCAGCTGCAACAACAATAATAAAAGAATGCAATACGCAGCCTCAAGTAGAACAATGTGAAACCCAAGTCTTCACATCTCTGCAATCAGAGGGTAGAACTGTAAAAGCATAATGCAACTTCACTTGATGCTTAAGCTAGGTTCCCAAAGCCTTGTCTCAGTAAAATACACTTGCTTGAATGAATTCCTCAATAAGAAAAGCAAGGTAGAACAATGTAGATCACACTTGGCAAAAAAACCCTAAATTCAAGGGTATAGTAGTCACTTCACAATGCAACCATTAGAATGGCCTGCAAATGTCTTCCACAGCTGTCACAGGCTTAGATACACTTGCTTGAGAAAGAAACTCAATGAAATCAGCAAGATGAAGCAATAAAGAAATAAAATAGCCTTGACTCTTTTAAAAACCCTAAATATGGTCTTCCAAAAGTAGTACTATAATGCAGCCTCAAGTACACACCAAACTTAGCACCCTCAGTCAGTAATATGTAAAGTACACTTGCTCAGTTGATAAGAACAATTAAAACAGCAATGTATGACATTTAAAATCTCAGAATGAACAAAACCCCAATTAAACCCTTGCTTTGTAGCTTCAAAGGGTACTTTAGTAATGTAGCTTCAAGGAGAACCCAAACATCACTTCCCCAGTCTTCAATAGTAAAAATACACTTGTTCACATGATATTCTCAATTTCCACAGCAAGATGAATACATTGTAGCACTAAAACACCAACAAAACAGCTTGCTACGAGGTCTGTTTTCCGGCTACTGTGAAGCTACTGTTCTGAGGATACAATGGGTATTTTGAATTGTTTTAAGCCTGGAAAAGAATCTCACATACCCATTTCATCTTCACACAAAAACTCAGGGGCAAAGCATATCAACAAGCATATCAATTACAACCCCAAAAACTACTTAGAATCAGTTTCTGCATAATTCTGCTGTCAAGGGTATTTCTGGAAATTCGTGGTTGCAAAGTCCTTAAACCACTTTCTTCAAACTTGAATCACATATATAAACTTGCCTAAATAATTTTTAGGGCTTATCTAGCAAGATATATCATAGTTGTTTTACAACAGTAGTTAAATCAGCCCAAAAACCCTAGTATACAAGGGTTTTACAATTCAATAAATATAGAGGCTACTTTCTGTGATGAACCATAGTTTGTACACCTTTGATTTAACATTTTAAGCATGATTAAATGATTATTAACCATAAAATATCAGGATGTAGCTCAGTTAAGTACAATCACAGCAACTATGCACCAGAAAATGAAGATTAAAGTAGGTTTGATGTATGAGAATTGATACCAGCTATATTTTGGTTGTGTGGATGCCTTCAACAGATGTAAACCACCAAATTACACTTGCTCAAGCCTTGCTTTGAGCCCAGAACCACCTTCAGCTATTTTGGACCTCCAAGACCTCTACCTTGCAATAAAAAAACTGAGTTGGGTTCTTCACTGTGATTAGACCATTTTCATGTTGAATTCAGAGAATAAAAGCTGCTCAAATCATCAAGAAAACTCTTTGAAATCATCATTAACTTTAAACTCTAGAGACCTCACTCTTTTTCAGCTCAAAAACTCAATGTAGGCTCTTATAGGTGCACACATGCTGCTGCTGCTATAACAGCATATTTATATGGAAAATTATACTACCCTAGTGCAGATAAGTGTAAAATATCATCCACCAATCATTAAATAAGAAATATACTTGGCTTTCATACTGCGAATTCTGACCTTGCATACTCTGAATGGATAAAACTACCCCTTGTACAGCCCCCATCATGACAAAAGAAGCACCTTTTTTGTAGCCCTTAATAGTCATTGCACAATGCTAATACATACAGCTAAGAATTTCATTTCTGTCATTATCCTCTCTCACTAAGACCACTGTGCACGTGGCATAATGTAGGGAGTCTTCATTTTACAATAGAAATTCCATAATTGCCCTCATATTTGACTTGTAATTGCTGCAGCACCAGTCTATGTTGATAGATACTTGAGTATTTACTCTGTGGTGTATTTCAGCATACTAAAGGAGTAAAAACACATACACACATAAGAGTATAATGACTGAAATACCCTTGTGACTAAAATACCCCTATGATATCAATATAGAGAGAATAGCCATGAACACTTTTGACTTCCATTTGACATTAAAAGGGCAAACCTTAACCAACAATCTCCCCTTTTTGCCTTTAATGTCAAAACACCAAGAATTCTCCCCTATTTTGACATTGAAGTCAAAAGAATGAAAGGCAAAATGAAGAGTAGATAAAGACTTGAACTTCAACATGCAATTCTGAGAGAAGTTTCAAACCAGGCTTTTCAATGGCATACATAGAGTTCAAATCAACACATGAGAATTACTTCAACTTCAAGAGGAGTGAACTGTCCATCTTCATATAACACATGCTCAAGAGAGAATACCAGCAAAGAGAAGGATAATATGTAGAAAATTTAGTATGAAGACCAGGCATAAAACACTTTGAAGGTCATTCAAACTTTCAATGTTACCAACAATCAATGCTCAGTAGTGGAAAAACCAAAATTCTATTTGAAATAGTCTTCAACATAGATTTTGCAAAAATATTGCTCTTTGAGGGGCAATAATGAGAATTCTTAATAGCATTGCCACATAGCTTTGTTCTCTTACTTTAATGACAGCTGAAACTCATTCTTAGAATAAGGAGGTTAAACACATAGTAGAGAGAGAACAGTATTTAGACAATTCAACCTCTTCCCCTCAATAAGTTTAGTCACTTCAAAAGAGAACCATAAAATTCTGTTGAATTATGAGTTGAGCAGGACTTCAATAGACATAAACTCGCAAACCTCTCTTAGATTACCAACAATCAAGACCTAGTTGAAGAAAATCGTAATTCTATTAAAATAATTCTTTACATTGATTCTGCAGCAGCACTGATATTAGGTTAAACCATGTATTTCACCAACTGTGCAGCCCTGGATTTTGGCACTTACAAATGTATATTAACTGTCTAAGCATGCTCAAAAGAGAGATACACTCAGCATAGCAATGTCTTGCACTATCAACCCTCAAAACAGCCTTGACCTCACAACTACTGGAAACAGGTTTTATCTCACATTCTCAATTCTGTGAACTTTTGGTATCTCTATTCCTATAACAGTTCATGTTTTATGGAGGAAAATTTATACACTGTGTATTCATGATCTAAGTATGTTGGATTAAATTGTTCAAGTCTAATCAAGTTGAGACTTGACCTGGGAAATGATCATCTTGTGTTCAGATTTTGTATAATAGGGGTTTAAATTGTTTACAATCTGTGGTGTGATATGAAACTATGTTACTATGCTGCCACCACTATGATATCCACTTGAGCATGATACATGTATATTGGACTTGGGGTTTAGTGTGCACTACTGTGAAGTTTCCATGGTTGTCTCTATGAATTGAAATACTATAGATTTGGATGTGAGGACTATTTTGTGCTGACAATCTTCAAGTGTAAATCACTGCTATTGTTAGTATTTGAATCTTAAAACCTGTTTTGTTAAGTGGTATCAGGTTAAGTTCTCCACTCCTATTAATTCTGTATTATTGACCTTGAATGTGATTATTCTTCTAAAGGTAAGATTATAATGTCTGAGCATATATGGTCTATTGATTGGAAGCTGTCCATGTTGAAATTTTGCCTGAGAAAAGACTTGTTCAAATTCTGATTATGTGAACCACACAAGCTTGAGTTTTACTAATTCACGAGACCTTATTTTGGGATGCACAACATCCCTTAGTTGGTGTGGTTATATTAATGTCACTTTTTGTAATTTTGCTCACATGCAAGTGTTAGCATGTTTCGTTTTACCATTTTTAAGTTATAAGGCATCGTTTGGTTTGGTATGTTGTTTTTACCTTGAGAAATGTAATGTGTACCTAAGTACACTTTTTGAGACTCACTATATATGTATGATGTGTGGCCAAGGGCCAAACGCCATTTCGTTTTAATTTATTTGCCTTAATTCCGTATTTTACTTTTAAAGGAAAAACATTTCTTGCTTTTTCAAGAAGACAAATACGATTGATTTTTGCAAATGTATTTTTAGGAAAATTATGCTCTCCAACTATCTGGTCAATTTTGAGAAAATAATTTATGTGTTAAATTAAAATCTTTTTCCCAGTCAATTGTGAGGTATATGAGGACGCAAAGCTTTTTAAGCTCTTCAGTCATGGCTCTTTGTTCAGCAATGATTGAAGTAAGATTACTCATATGTTGCCTAAATTTCTTATTGCAGTCGAGTTTATGCATTTTCCATACATTATTAACTTCTTCATAAATATGGTATGGAAGGCCAGGATTATAGAAGTCTTTTACCTCTATTGTTTCCTGATATTTTGCAAAATTAGTAAACATTTGTTGTGAGGCTTTACCCACATTGTAAAAAGCTATTTGGGCTTCTTCACGTGTGTCATGAGCCTTAAAGCAAGATCCAGAAAAAATTTTCAACTGTGTGTGGCAGTCGTACCATTCTGTAGTCGTGCCATTCTACATAATCTCATTAATGCTATGGAAGGATAACTTCTTGATATGCACCTCTACTGACCGACTACAACTAATCCAACACACGACAAAGGCGCCGTTAAATCAACTATTTATCAACAGTGAAAGTTGCCGATAAACTATTCATCAACAGTGAAAGTTGCCGACATCCACTTTAAGGAACAGTACAAAGCAAGATTCAATCTTATCTTCTTAAAAACTATTTTCCTTTTTGTTTATCTATTTAAACCGAAGCTCCACAAAGTATTCGGCATCTGAAGTTTACCTTCTCTATTGTACTCTCTCTCTCCTTGTAAAACATTCTCAGTCTTTATATTTTCCGCACTTGTTTGTAATTGGTATCAAAGCCTCACACCGAGCTTGGACCATTATTGTAAGTTTTCCTTTCTATATTACAAGTACTATTCCAGAGTTAAATTGTGCTTTGTTTACTGTTCTAAATTTCATACATTTGATTACTATTTAAAGCCCATATTTCATGTTTAGCTTATTAAGTCTATGTGACTGTTTTAAAAGCTTTCTTAAGGAATCTCTGGTTTTAGGCACCTTAACAGGAATCAAATGGTCTTAAGAACCTTTAACTGTTTCTCATGGCACAACCAACCTCTGTAAAGGAAGATAACTGTAAATAAAGTTACATCCGAGAATAAAATCACCATGCATATATGGAAAGCAAAGTAATTTTGGTATGATAATTTTTTTGTCATTTAACCAAATAACAATATCTTTTGTTTTAAATTGAATAACATTCATTGGAGCTTCTACATCAATACCTTGTACACCAATGGGGTGTTTCATCTATCGCCATTTTTCTGCTGGTATGGCGTTGTATCGACAACAACTAGTTGTTGCTCCGGTATCTATGAGAACATAAAGACTGTACGGTTTATAGCCTTTGAAGTTAAGGATACCGTTGACATAGGTATACTTTCTCTTTTTTCCTTGAGAAGGAGTGATTAGGATTTCGCCGTTTCCGTGTTGGAAATGAAAAAATCTTGCGGATTTCATTGATTGATTAGATCCGGGAAGGAAAGGCGCATCAATGTTAGTGAGTGGAGGTTTTCCTTTTTCTGCCCATGTGAATCTTCGTCGTAGAGGTAGGTCTGAGGACTGAACATTGGATGTTCGTGGAGGAAGTAATTTGTCCCATCCAGATGGTTCTCTAGATAAGCGTACTGAAGCTGATTTTTGTAACTGTGGTTTCTCTTTATTGGTTATATAAAGATTTGAACCTGAGGCTTGAATAGTTGTAACCATGGGTTCAACTATTCAGATTTTGGGTTCAGAATTGATTTCTTCGAATAACCAATTTCGTGGTATTTCAAGATCTATCCATTTCAATAATTTTGGTTTAATTACTGAGTCAAAGGGACGTAGTTTGAATAAAGTGACTAATTTGGAGTCAATTATTGAAACAGTAGTGGTTTCAGGTTTACGAGTGAGTTCATAAAGAACTTTCCACTGTATTCCTAAACCTGGAGAATCATGATCCATTTTGAGGTTTAAAAGTTGAAGTTTGACTTGAAGAACTTTCTCAATATTAGGATCAATAAGGGAAACAAAGTAATTTAGTGTGAGTTTGAACCAAATAACATTGTTAACAAGGTTGGATTAAATACCTCCGATTAAGGCATCAATTGGATTATGGAATCTGTTGTCCATGACTAGAGCAAGAATGGGTTGATCAGTACCTTTTCAGAAAAGAGAAGTGATCTTAATTTGAACCATTCCTATGTGAATATATCGTGCAAGAGGATTCTGTTGTTTCCATCGAGCAATCTTTTCGTTGCTGAATCCTTGTTTTCCACCAGAAGTATAATCGATAGTGGTATCACCGCTGAACTGTTCAAGAATTCTTTTTGAAAAGATTGAGAACTTTGAAGTTCTGTAGACTTCTTCTTTCTTCAGCTTCTAGAGTTTAGCGAACTGAATGAGTTGTTCATTCGTAAACTGGACTTCTTCTCCAATAACACTACTGAGTTTAATGTTAGAGGATTCATTTGCTTGATGAGGAGTAAACTGCATCATGCAGACTTCTTTATCACTGTCACTGGATTCTGAGGATTGACTAGAAATTTCATAAAGAATGTCGTCCGAATCGGAAAGGTCGCTGCCGTAAACGACACAGAGATCTTCTGCATTTAGGCGCTTGATCATTTTGGATGCACTTTTACCTTTATTGGGGTAGTTTGGTGCAATATGACCAGGTTCATTGCAAATATAGCATTTGCAGTCTTTCTTTATCTCAGGAGTCTTCTCTCCCTTCCCTTTGCTTCATTTAGAAGTGGATGAAGCTGAAGATGTTGGTTTAACATACTTCTTTGATTTTTGAATTGGTTTTTTACCTTCTTCCATTTACGCCATTGGAAGCGTTTCTTCTTATAGGACCGCTTTACAGGGGTAGAGTTGCGAGGTGAGCAACCAACTTTCCAGGTTTCTTAAAGAATCTTGTCACAACAATGCTGTTCGGCGGGAATGTTACTGATTTGATTCTTTACCTGCTTTTTGGCTTTGGTTTCCAAACATTTTTCGTTGATAAGACGATAAATGAAATTACTACGAAAACCAAGGTTATCGGTTCATTTGATGTGGACAAGAAAGTCTAGGTAGCCTTTGATGGCTAACTCATCCCAGGGACTTGGAAGTTTATGAAAAAATTGGGGTAACCAATGTTCCATAGCATTTGTAGGAAGACGTCTAAAGTATTTGCTAAATATCTTGACGTATTCGGGAAAACGGCAAATGTCGCTTGTGGATATTAGAGGTTTGGCATGTCATATTTTGTGTTTGGTGTATTTTGAGGCCGTAGACCATTGTAGCAACTTAAATATGCATATTACGTTTGTGTGTATGTTCACTTTTACACATAACCTCATATTTGATGAAATGTGCACTTTGAGTCCCTTGTATTTGCACATTTTTGCAAAATCTAATCTAAGGGGCATTTTGGGTACTTCACTTGAAAAATAAGAATTTTTTTTGACATTGTCACTTAGAAATCATGATTTTGGGGGAGGGGGGTTACTTCACAAACTTTTTCCAAAAAACCTTATCTTGGCCTCAAAAACCCATTTTTTTCAAGAAAACCCTAGCTGGTGTTAGCAATTCTGAGCTGAAGTTCATCTGTATAAGTGGACGAAATCTCACAGGCAGTTAGATGGTCTTTGGTAGCCTTGTTTCTATTCTGTTTTGCCATCTAATCGGTTAGATAAATCTTCTAACCGGTTAGAGTGTTGCTTTCTTTTGACATTTTTCTTCCGTCAGCCATAACTTCTTCGTCTGGACTCCGAATCAAGTGATTCCTGAGTCTAAATTTATTAATTTTTCATTGTCTTTCCAATGGTGTGCACTATGGCACCCATTTTTAGGTAAAATGACCATTTTACCCTTATTTCAATTCTTTTAGGGTTTTGAAACCTTTGTTTCCGTTGAGTCTCGGGACTCCTCGGGAAATCACTTACATCTCTAGAGGCCTTGTTTATGTTCTTCGCTTATGCATTTCATATCCGTTATCAGGTCATCTTTTGGGTCATCATTGAAATACCGGGTTTGAAAAACTTGGGTCATCACATTAGAGGAGACAATCTTGATTCCCGCTATAATTCGAAATTCATCGATCTTAGCGACACACATCTATTGTTACTAATGCCAGATTCGCAACAAAGAGACAAATATGTGGTTGAAGAAAATTTTGATAGAAAATTTGTGGAACTGTTTTAGTGAAGAATGTTTATTTTATTTTGCATTTTTATGCTTATAAGATGTCAAAAAAAATTATGTAATAGAATCATTATTTTTTAATTTTTTTTTTTTTTTTACCCTGGCAAACAGAAACAAGCAGCACAAATCAAACCAAACAATCTTTAGCTACTAAAAGAAGAATCTCATAAGGAATATGGTCAAGAGCAACATCATTAGGCAAAGGACTTCGGGAAAGCGCCACAAGAGCATTAGCCACCTCATTGCCATGCCTAAGAACATGGCGAAGACAGGATGAGGCAAAAGATCATAGCACCAGCCGAATATCAAAAGAAATGGCTTGAATATAAACAGGCCCTGGATCAGTGTCAAACACAGCCTTAACTAAAGCCAAAGAATCTGATTCAAACCAAACCCTAGCAAAAGGGATAGATAACGCCCAAAAAAAACTGCTTTATGTAGACAGATAGCCTCAGCTAAAGTCGCACTAGAAGTAGGGAATTGACAAAAAATCACAACCTGCAAAATAGAGCTCGACGAATCGCGAAAAACCGCGCCACAGCCCCCCACTTGGAAAGATTGAGAAAAAGACGCATCCACATTACACTTAACAATACCTGGAGGAGGAGGGAGCCATCTAGAAAAAGAAAATGAGAAAGGCTGAGGGGAGAAAGAGTGAAGCTGACCTCAGGACAGACGCAAAAACAAAACGTCTAATCCCTCCTTGTCCTCCCAAAATGAAGAACATGTCAAACTAACAATCTTCACCGCATCCAAAACTCTCCACGAAAAACAAAATTATTTCTAACCTTCCAAATAAACCAATAATAGAAAGCAATAAAACCCAACACATCCGATCCCCCCTCCTTATGCGCCCACTGTTTAGACAAACGTAACCACCAATCCGCAAAGGAGGACTGATGATCCATAACAAAGTCCAATCGAAACGAGGAAAGCTTCCAAACCTGCACAGAATGGGGACAGTGGAAAAGCAAATGTTCAATGCATTCCTCAGCTAAACCACACCTAGGGCACACAATATCAAACTCAAGACCACGAAAGTAAATCGTTCACGGACAGGAAAAGCATGCTTATAACATTTCCACGAGAAATGTTGTATTTTTGGCATAGTCCCACAAAACCAAATACTGTTCCAAAAAGACTTATTGCCAGACTATATACTAGGACCCACCAAAGATCGATCCCCCCCTTCCAGAAGACCATACGCCAATTTATAAGCTGATCTCACTGAAAACATACCATTGGATTCTAAATCCCAACCTGACCTATCTGTATTAGAAAAAACACTGAATCCGCATTTAAGGATAGCATCAACAGTGGCTTTCGGAAATAGGCGACGAAGCAAATCCACATTCCATCCCTGACCTGAAAAAGCAATCAACTCAGCCACAAACTGGGGAACGAACAAATAGGGAGGTCTCGGAAGCGGAAATAGGTGCCTAGGAACCCAACGATCCTTCTAAATGTGAATAGAGTGCCCGTTACCCACTATCCAGTGAGAACCAGCAACAATAAGAGATTGAGTTGACCAAATACTCCTCCAAGCCCATGAAGGATTTGATCCTAACTGGTCTTCCAAAAAGGAACAGTGTTGAAAGTATTTAGCTTTGAATAATTTGAACGCCATACCTCGCTAAAGAACCTGAAAGTTTCACCCATGCTTAGCTAATAAAGCCTCATTAAACACTTCGAAGCTCCTAAATCCTAATCCCCCATCCTCTTTTTTCTCACATAAGGACTCCCATGAAACCCAATTTATACTTAAAGAATCTCCCGGTTTACCCCACCAGAAGCGGCGAACATGTCTCATAAGGGATAAACATAATTTACGGGTCAACTTAAAATAAGACATCACATAGGTGGGTAAAACACCCAGAACTGCTTTGACGAAAACCTCCTTACCAACTAGAGACAATAAAAGGGACTTCCAGGAGGCTAAACGATCAGAAACCTGCTGAACAATATAGTGAAAAACATCCCATTTTGAACGGCCGATAATCACCGGCATACCCAAATACTCAGCACATAAGCCTTCCTCGCGAATCCCCAACAAATGACATAAGCTGGACTTGACCTCCGCAGAGGTATTTTTGGAAAATAAAATAAATGATTTTGAAAAATTAATCTGTTGTCCAAAAGCTTGTTCATACCGCTTGAGAAGATTCTTAAGGAATTGGATTTCTGAACGAGAAGCGTTGCAAAAAATAATTGAATCATCTGCAAAAAATAAATGTGAGATAACTGGGGCCCGCGAGCAGATGCGAATACCCGAGAGAACTTTATGTTAAATTGCCACTTGCATAGAAAGAGAAAGAGCTTCTGCACACAAAATGAATAAGTATGGGGAAAAGGGACCTCCCTAGCGTAAGTCGCGGGTAGGTGAAAACATCCCCATAGGGCTACCATTAATAACCATTGAAAAAGAAACCGTAGAGATGCAAGCATGTATAATTTTGATCCAATAAGGATGGAAACCCAATTTAGCAAGCATCACTAGCAAAAAAGGCCATTCAATGCGATCGTAAGCTTTACTCATATCAAGTTTCAATGCAAGAAATGCAGATTTGCCTTTTCGCTTATTTTTAAGATAATGCAACAATTCATGTGATATCAAAATATTATCAGTGATCTGTCTCCCAGTGACAAAAGCACACTGAGATTCACTAACAATAAAGTCAATAACCGTTTTTAAGCGATTTGTGAGCACCTTAGCGACAATCCAATAAGAGGTATTACATAAAGAAATAGGGCGTAATGAGAAACTTGGGTTGGGGCACCAATTTTAGGAATTAGCACAATGTTAGTATGATTCGTATGTTTAAGTAGATGCCTAGAATGCATAAAACCTCGAACCGCTGCAATGACCTCATTTTTAACCAAATGCCAATACTGTTGATAAAATAAAGGAGTCATACCTGTGATAACCGCTAATTTCAGAACACGGGTTGATTAGTTCAGCGCACAAAATCAGGGGATATCAGCCAATCAATAATAAACAAGCACAGAATACAAGTGGAATAAAAATTAAATAAATAAATAACGCTGAAAGGGAAATCTAAAATAATAATTAAACAATAAATCCTCTAATACATTAATCTCCAATAAATTCTCATAATAAGAATAAAACCTCCAGCGTACAACTTGGGAATCCATACAATGTGGACCCCTAATAAAAATCCCAACTAAAGACGAAATAAATAAATGTCTAACTTAGAACTAATAAATAATAACGAAAACATAGTAAAGGTCCTACGTCTATGACATTGGAAGAGTGATGAAGTCTGGCCTCTGCTCTGCATGAACTGACTTTATGTTAAGACCTGTCGAGGACCTAAAAAGATAACAGCAAAGGTGGGTCAAAACTCACGAATAAGCCCTTTCTACTACATCCCAAACAGAGACCCAATAACAATCTATCATAGTCCGACTCATGCAATAGCTGTGTAGGTCAATATACATAAGCATATACAATATAGACTCTCACTGTATCATAAGACAGCCTCAACCAGATAGTAAGTCTTATGGAAGTGCACACAAGGTGGTCACAAGTACCTCTTCTACCAGGGCACACACATCCCTAAATCCAACTACCCATCTCATCTGGTAATATACACCAATCCTAACTATCGATCACGAGATCTTAAGCTCATATCATGGTACCCAATAAAAATATATTTAAGTAACTGTAGCCATATCCTGACAATGGCATAATTTAAGGTCATAACCATGTCCTGACAATGGTATAACAAAACGTATTGGTCTAGACTTAATAACTAACCCATATATATATCAGCAAGCCATATCCTAACAATGGTGCTGCTAAGACCATATCCTGACAATGGTCCTCCATTATACACTCCTATACAAGTATGTATACTAAAAATTAATATACATTATTATTAGAATGTAACTGACTATTTTAAATGACAGCATAGGCTTCTATACTTATCGTGCAATTAATTAACTTAATGCAAATAACAATATTTACATTAATTCTTGCATGATCAATTATTATATTATCCTCCAAATATATAAAAATAAAATTACAAGCTATTAAAAGTCTTATGCTAATAACTTAAAAATGCAACCAAAGCCAACAATCGTTTCCTGAAGGATTAACATAGTATTATTCTCTACAATAATTTATTTTTATAACCAAGTAAGCTTTTTAATAGACATTAAATCAATGTCATGAACCTCAATTTAATTCCATTATAATAACTTATACTATAAAAATAAACTATAAATATTAAAGACCCAAGGTCTAAACTAATCATAAACTCTAAAAAAATAACCACACTAATTCCGTTTTTATATCCTTGCTCTGTCTGGTTGTTTGGCAAAACAAGTATTAATTAAAAGTTTTGGAACTAACAACACAATTTTCGTACATAGGAACTGACTAAAGTTACAAGACATCAAGTGTAACTGATAGACTTAAAGTATGCTACTTACTTTACCATTGCACTGGATCATAACAGAAGTTCCTTTATATTTGAAATTTATTCAGATCAGCAAGTAGAACAGGAAACATAAAATAAAAACAATTCGGACCATATTCGGTTTCGCAACACCCACAGAAGAACAAACAAACAAAATTAATAATAAAATAAAATATATCCATAAAGATACAAAACACCATAATCATACCCAATCATAGAGTGACCCGATTTAAATATGCAATTAAATAATTTCTTTTCTGAAATTTAATCCTAAAATCCTTCTAGAGATGAATTGAACACAGAGTTAAAGAGAACGAATAGAACAAAGACTTGCCTCTAGAGTTTTGGATCAAAACTCTAAACCGTCCTTCTCAAATTTTTCCCTGACGTCAGCGGCTCCTCTCCTCTTTCTTCTCTGTTTTTTTTTTTTTTTTTTTTTTTTTTTTTTTTTTCGCCAAATACCCAATTCTACAGAACAAAACTCTATATATTTAATGCAATTAACTAACCTATATAAAACAGGCCCACAGCTAACCAAAACCAACCAAAGCCCATGACACGTCTAACTGACCCACACAAAACACAAAACAAATAAACAATGGCCCATCAGTTAACTAAAGCTACTAATATACTAACCTTATTACTACTAATTCTAATACCAATCAGTAACCTACTGTGCATATATATAAACCTTTATATATATACAAGTATTTATCCCTTTATATATATAAAAATACATATTTATATATATCACATTAATAATATATATATATTTATAATACACTAAACACATACATATATATATATATCTTTAATATAGATATATATATATATATAATTTTATATATATATATATATATATATATATGTATCTCCCATCCATACAACTAACTAAAATAAATAAATAAATAAACATCAATACAAACATTTACCTAGAGAAAATCTACTATAATAAATAAAATAAACATCAATGCAAACATTTACCTAAAGAAAATCTACTAATTAATTCACATTTAAATAACAAATAAATAAGCACTCAACAAACAACTCAATTAGCCACGTAGATAAAAAATAAAATAAAATAAAAACCTTAAAAAAAAATTAGGGGTATTACACATATCGTCAAGTCCAGGAGCTTTGCATGGTTATATATCAAATACAGCACGGCGGATTTCCTCCTCTAAAGGTGAACTGAGTAAAGTCTGATTCATGTCAAAGGAAACATGTTCTGGAACATGGCGAAGAAACTGATCAATACCTGCAGGATTTTATGTTTGGAATAAAGTTTGAAAATAATGAAGTAAAAGGTATCTTGAATATCAAACTCATCCTCAATCCAGTGTCCATTGGAATCCTCAACACCTGAAATATGATTTCGACGTTGGCGCTGATCGGTTGGTCAATTAAACATCAACCTTCGCAATAGCACGAATCATTGTAAAATAGGACTATTGGACGGGTAAGTCGAACCACTGGGACTGCGCTAATCTATGGCAACCTAAGTGTCTAGAGTCATTTTAGAGTGATAAGGGGTGTTCATAAAGGGTTTGTTTTGTTTGTCACTATATTACAAATTCAGAATGCATAAAACAATAAATTGAAGGAGATTAAAAGAGAAGATTTAGAGAAGGAAGTCTAGGGAAGTGAATCCACTCCAAACCTCTACACAAGCTAATTATATGATTGATTTGGGGAATTAATGTAGAAATGACCTTGATGAATAGCAATTCATGACTACTATAACATCTTCAAGAAATTCAATTAATTAAAATGTAAGAACGACCTATCAAAGCTCCACATGCTTAAATTACCTAAACTATGGTGCAATCCTCAACATGCTCACTAAGCTAGAGATTGTTAAACAAGTAATCAATTGATGAGAGCACATGATAACAAGTCACAAGGTTAATCCATCAAAAGAAATTCTTAAGCAATGAATTAACAAGCTACTCAAAATCATGCCATTAAAACCATTCCATAGTCTTAGCTCCATTGTCACTATGAAACTACAAGCCATACAACCATGAGATTAAATCATCTAAGACAAGAGTATTTAATGCAACGTGATCTTTAGAACATTAAAACATCCATTACATTATGTAACATGCTCTAGATTATGGAACTAGTCAAATACACATTTCATTCCCCAAAATAAATCAAAAACTAGACATGCTTACAAGGAGGAGTTTCATCACCTCCCTAGAAGAGGGTTTAGTTACCCATGGTGGCCCTAGATGAAGGAAGAAGCTTGCCTTTTTCCTCCATTTTCGAGCTCCCTTCCTTTTGCTCCAAGAACTCCTTTCTTGCTCCTCTTTCTCTCTCCAAAAATCTGATCCAAAAGTGAGATATGAGATTGTATGGCTTTCCTCCCCTTATCTACCTCCAAACAAGGCTCTCTCTCCCCTCCAAAAACATCCCCAACCACTCTATAAAGAGGGAGATAAAAAATGAGGAAAATAAGGTGCAAGTGGCTGAATTCTGAAGGGCATTCTGCCCAAATTTCGAATGCTCGAAATAGGGCCTCGAGCACTCGAAAATGGAGCAGATTGCTCCATGCTTGCCTTGCTTCGCCCGGACCTACTTTGGTAAAATAGCCATAACTTTACGCTCCGAACTCCGAATGATGAACCGTTTGAAGATTTGGAAAGCTGATTCAGAGCTCTAAATCTTTTATGTTATGATGGAAGTCTAGTTCTTGAGTTTTCTAGGTCAAAAACGGTGACAAAAGTCAGGTTCCACTGTTGCCAAGCTTCAGCATTGAGCACTTTGCATTCAAAATTTCAACAAAAACATCATTCTTGCTTCTTTTAAGCCAATGAACCTGAAAATAAACAAAAATGCACAAATGAAGATAATCTGCATAATAAAATCAAATAATGGACTTAACTAATGCAATTTAGGGCGCTTGAATATGCAATATTCGGCGCTTATCACACCCCCAAACTTACATTTTGCTAGTCCCTTAGCAAAACCAGAATGAAAAACTTGATGGAATGAAAAATATGGGAATGCTAAAACAAAAATATCAACCATGGCAAAAATAAATATATACATAGCTCAAATACAACTTGAAACAGACAAAGAGCTGGAGACGGGGTCATTGGGAAAACTACCATGCATATATGAAGCATTGATACAAAAATTGACAAAAACCATTTCAACATGCATGCATCAACATCATCATCTATATAAATAACTCAATTGTCATCTCTTAAATAGAAATCAACTCTACTTCAGTGAAAGTGAATTGGATTCTCAACATGCGGCGTTTACTTTCTTTTCCAATTCCAAGGCACAAGTTTTCAAATCCTTGAATTCCCCTTTAAATGAAGTCCCTAAGGCATGATTTTATTTACAAGACAACTTTTGTTGCCTGCTGACAATTTATTAAAGCTCAAAAATGAAACATAGAATGGTTGTGCAGTGCTGAAATCCATTAAGCTTTCTAACCAACCTATATAGCAAGCGTTAGGCCAACAACTCCCAAACCAGATGGCTTTAGGGTGCTAAGTGTAGAAACACTCCATAGGGCTTAATAGCTCAAGTTGAAAAGGCTACGAACTCCAACAAACCATGTTTATTACAAATTTTTTTTGAATAACCGTGCAATGTTTAAGTCCTTTAAGCTTTCTAACCAACCCATATAGCAAACGTTAGGCCAACAACTCCCAAACCAGACGGCTTTAGGGTGCTAAGTGTAGAGACACTCCATAGGGCTTAATAGCTCGAGTTGGAAAGGTTACGAACTTCAACTGGTCATTATTTTCTATCTTTCTCAATTTTTTTTTTTTTTTTTTTTTTAAGATTCATGCCAAAGATATTCATCCATTAGGTTCATCAAATCAGATTAACTAGGCCAAGATCAAAGTCAATCAAGTTGCACGCCTCACAGTTAAGTTTTCAATGTGCATCTGTGCATTGTGAAGCTTATAAGAGTGTAAAGTCCAGCAAGAATCTAATTGAGACATTTATACAGATTAATTTGAATCCACATGATCATTTCAACTCAAATTTTTCTTTATTTTCAAAAATGTCAATTGCTTCTATACACAAAGTTTTAAGCATATGCTTCATCTCCAACAAGTTCCAAGTTACACTATCATTGCTTTACAAAAATATAATACCAAAACTATGCCAAGAATGCAATAATGCACCCCCAAACTTGAACGACACAGTGTCCTCAATGTGGGACATGGATTAAAGTTAAAGACAAAAATAACAAAGAGTAAAAAGGAACAAAAATACCCAGGGGGAAGAAAAGGCATGGTGAGACAAAACCCCCAAACTTCAAATGGACTGCGCCACCTGGATAGTATGACGAAGAACAAAAAGAAACAACCACAAAAGGCATTAATAGCACAAGCACATATACAGAAAAATACTGAACAAAAAGATAACAGAAAAGAAAGAATTTGCATTCAAAAGGGAGTTTACATGATTACAAAAGAGCGGTACATAGATTATGTCTACTAGAGCAACCTATACATAGCAAATTCTAAAAGTTCAAAAGTAAAACAAAAGATACAAGAGAAATATTTACATATGAACAAAAAGATAAGGTCCAACACTCGCAACAAGCTACGGGCCAGAGGGTAAACAGGCGAGGATGGAATGGAGGAGAGATTGAGTCTTACGCCGTTCGGCGGAAGCCAAACGACGTTCCTCAGCTGCGACACGGCGGTCTTCAGCAGCAAGACAACAATCTTCTTCGGCACGGGTGGAAGTCTCACACATAGTCCGAGTGTACGCAGACAAAGAACTCTCAAAACGATCCATCCGCTCATAAATACCGACAATGCTAGCCCGGATGAAAGCCTGGTCCTGCTGAGAGTCGATCGGAGGCTTTAACCTTACAGCGGCTGTTGCCATGGAAGCATCCTCAGAAGGAGGAAGAGGTGGAGCTTGGATGAACAGGGGGGCAGCAGGCTGAGGGGTACTAGAATGGCTGAGAACATTGATCCACCGGCGCTTGGTAAAATTTTTAATCTTTTCGCCTTTTGGTTCATGGGGAGGAACAATGAAACCCTTGTGCTCTAGGAGCCGAGTGATGAAAAACGGCAAAGGCAATTTTCGATTTTCAACTCGCGGAACCCGTGCATTATGAGCGTCATACCAAAACTTCATAAATGTTGTCCAAATGAGCTCCGCGATGGAGAACCATTGGCCTTGGTCCATGGCATATAAGGCTTGCAACATTAGGCCTCGGCGCTCGGTGCTATACGCTAAAGGGTAAACATTATGCTTGAGAACGGAGTCAAGGAACCAAACTCGCTCCGGAAGGGTGGATTTGAGGGTAAAGCTCCGAGGGCGATGAGGGTCATCCACGTTGTAAATAGCAGCAACAACCTGCTCCACAGTCATATCATCGACCAGCTCATACAACGTATGGCCAGTAGGGTCCAAAAGGTCAGCGGGGCACTCAATGGGGCAACCAGAAACCTGAATGATGTCAGTCATAGTGAAAGCATAGGTAGTGCCATCAATGGATGTAGTGATAGAAATGGGTGGCTCTTCAGGGCATTGGAGATTCTGGTAGAAGAGGCGCACTACACGGGGGTAGGCAACCTTGGTAAGGGGCGCGCAAATGTACTACAGACGCCGGTTAGTCAATTCGGCTACAGCCCAATAAGTAGTGGGGACAGTGTCAAAGGCGCCCGTGAGCGGAAATGAGAGCTCGTAGTTGAGCTCTTTGTCAACCCAAGGATCACGTGGTTGCTCATGAAGAACAGCAGGGGCACCGACAGAGGATCTAGGATGACTAGAAGGGCCAGCATGAGACGTTTAGAGAGGCGGACTTGGTTGAGGACTTTTAGCGAGCACCTGGCGTGCACCACAAAAGAGAGAAGGTGAAAATGAGTGAGATGGATGATCAAACCCAAAAATTTTAACAAGCAAACCAAGCTCTAGCATAGAGCTAGCATCAACAAATCATCAACACAACAAAACACCAACATTGCAAGCCCATCCTCCTTGTAAAATCATCATGAATGAACAAAGGCAAGAAAAACAAAGGTAGAAGAGACTGACCTGAATTGCACTCTATCCTAGAGCAAGAAGAATGGTGACTTGCGTGGGGTGAGAGAAAGGTGGTGGTTGTGGGTGGAGGTGATGAGAGGTTGCAGAGAGGTGGTTGATGCCGAGAGGATTAAGGAGAGAGGAAAGGTGGTGGAAAGGCTTGATGGAGGTGGTGATGGTTGAGAGAGAGAGAGGTGAGGTTTGGGTGAGTTGTAATGGGAGAGAGAAAAGGTGGAAATGGAGTGTGGAGGTCGTGGGTTAGGGAGTTAGAAAGACGCGGGAGAGGGAGAGTTGGTTTTTAAAAACTGGGGAATGGGGGTTCGAGCGCTCGAAGTTAGGCCTTCGAGCGCTCGAACTTGAGGCAGTGAGTTTCGAGCGCTCGAAGTGTGCACTTCGAGTGCTCGAAGTTCAGGCAGTGAGCTTCGATGGATTTTCGAGCGCTCGACGTAAGGACTTCGAGTGCTCGAACTTGAGACAGTAGGCTCCTAACTGAAAATTGGAAGTTTCAAGGGTTTGAAATGAGGTCAGCAAGCATGTTTTGCAACATTATGGAACCATTGAAATGGAATTTGCAATGTGAGCAACTAATGCAACATTGAAATGGAATTTGCCTTGGGAAAAAAAAATGGAAACTCCACAACATGAAGCCAAACAAAGAATAAATGAAAAATTTTCAAACTTGGCATGCCATTCCCATGCATAGAAAAATGCATGGATTGAATTTTAAACTTGGCATGGATGGAAAAAATCTTAAACTTTGCATGCATGGAAAAATCTTGAAACTTTTCATGGGAAAAACTTCAGCCCCAAGCATGGAAAATGTTGCAATTTTTTGTCGAATGCATGGGAAATGTTTTTTTTTATTTATTTAAAACTATGTAATTGTTCTAATGCATGGAAAATTTCTAATTTTTGAACTTCAATCCATTCTAATGTAAGGAGGGAAAATTGTCAAACTCTGCACTTCATTGCAATGCATGGAAAATTTAGAAAAAAATTTCAAATTGTGCAAAACAATTTTTTCAATGAGTGCATGGATGATTTCAAGAAGATTTCTCAACTTTTGCAACCTCACACAATGCATGGATGATTTTGAGAAAATTTTTAAACCTTGGAACTTCTCTTCAATGCATGGATGGGATTTGGTCTCTTCAAATGCATGGATGAATGTAGGAATTTTTTTTTAAACCTTGCACTTCATCTCCAATGTATGGAAAATTTTGGGGAACCATGATCCAACAATGCATTGAAAATGAGAGGTTGTGCACATGAGTTGCATGCCAAAGATCCTATGAAATTGCTAGAAAGCGATGGAAATTTTCGGGAATGAAAATTATAGCTGAGAAGGTCTAAGAGACCGGTCTAAAATTGCGGAACACAACTGAAGACCATTTCAGAAAAATCAAATTTTTGGCTTTTCTAAACCATTTCCCAGAAAATTTCAAGGCACGAGCAATTTGAGAAGGTAGGGAAGCTTGGAACATCGAAAGAATTTCTTCCCTTGCTTTGCTAAATTTAATGTCGATAGCTAGACGAACCAGGATCGGGATCCATTGGAGAGATGGATCCTTAACGCTCTGTATGCAACTTGCCTCCTTCATATGGTCTCAAACTTGGATCAATGAATGGTGAGGGATATTGATCCTTCCGAAGAGAAACAAGTTTGGCCTTAGAGGATTTGAGCATCGCTTTTAATCTCGCTTCTTTTATTTTCAGATTTAAGCAAAGGTGTTGCTTGTTCGAGATTATGGAGGCTCGTTGAATGTCATTGTCTTGACTAACAATGGGAGGATCATGACCTTTCATATTTTCAATCTCCAAGTCATATACCTCATTGTACTCAAATGGTTTGTTCACAGGTTGAGTATCATGGACAATGATTCTAGATTGGGCCGGAATGATTGGAAGAATTTCCAGCAACTTGTCAACATTCTCCTTACCTTTGTCTGGTGGTTCACCCTCAAAATGTTGAGGTAACTCCGGTGAAGAAATAGAAGGAGATGGACATTCCCAAGATAGAGATGGGTTTGGTGCTACCCATAAAGGAGAGGAAAATGGTGATGGAATATCAAGTAAGGAGTTGACTTTCCGAATGGATTTTTCCTCATCAAAATCCTCAAAATCAGAGTGGACCAAGCAAGCTTGTAGGGGATCCTCCGTTGAAGGAGGTGGAATTGGATTTTCAATGAGTTCATCAGCAATAGTAATTGAAAAACACTCACTCTCATCCAGAGAAAGATGCACAGCATTGAAAATATTGAGCTTAACATTCATATTCCCAAAAGAGATATCCATCAATCCGGTTCTACAGTTAATAGAAGCATTAGCTGTAGCTAGAAAAGGACGTCCGAGAATTATGGGAATGTGTTTTCTTGGGTCGTGGACTGGTTCCGTATCAAGAACCACGAAGTCTACCGGGAAGTAGAACCTATCCACCTTTATGATAACATCTTCAATGATTCCCCGTGGTTGCTTAATAGATCTATCAGCAAGTTGCAATACTATCGGAGTTAGTTTAAGATCTCCTAACCCAAGTTGTAAGTAAACAGAGTATGGAATCAAATTGACACTAGCGCCCAAATCAAGGAGGGCCCTTTCTATCTTGTTGTCACCAATGACACACGAGAGAGTTGGGGCGCCCGAATCCTTATACTTTGGAGGAGCACTGTGTTGAATGATCGCACTCACATTCTCAGTTAGTCTTACTTTCTTTGGCAAGTGATTTTTGGAAGTCCGCTTTTGAGTGCACAAATCCTTGAGAAATTTTGCATAGGGAGGGATTTGCTTGATAGCATCTAAGAGGGGCAAGTTGATCTTTACTTGCTTGAAAACTTCCCACATGTCTTAAATTTTACAATTCTTGTTCCCAAAATGTGTCGACTCTTGGAGACGTTGAGGAAACGGAGCTTTTGGCTCATAAGAAGTTTTCACATTTGGGGTGACATGTGTGGGCTTGCCGTGAATGGTATTTGGACAAGAAGAACTTGGATTTTGATTAGAAGAGCTTGAATTTGGATTTTTCAGAGGAGGATCTTGTTCATCTTTGTCTTCATCAACCTTGTTGTCAACCACTCTACCACTCCGAAGGGTGGTGATTGCTTGAACTTGCTCATGAGTCGGCCCACTCGGAGAAGGGGTTTCGTCAATCACATGAATCCCTCTAGGATTCTCAAATGGTTGAGCAGGGAGCTTTCCTTTATCTTTTTGAAGCAATTGGTTCACCGAGTTAGCTATTTGGCCTACTTGATTTTCGAGCTTAGCTATGGATTGAGTATGAGAGTG
Organism: Cornus florida; assembly: GCF_030987335.1. Taxonomy (NCBI): domain Eukaryota; kingdom Viridiplantae; phylum Streptophyta; class Magnoliopsida; order Cornales; family Cornaceae; genus Cornus; species Cornus florida. Next base: position 75,159,317 of record NW_026775577.1, read on the forward strand.
AACCATTTGGAGAGTAGGCTGCAAGGATGTCAAGAGTTGCTTGTTGGAATCCATTATTTGCTTGTTTAATGATTCCATCATTTGCTTGGTTGCAGCTACTATCTCCTCGGTTGGACACACAGGTGGTTGATTGGAAACATTTGGATTGTAAGGAGGACGGTAGCTTGAAGAGGCTTGGAATGGTCTACCTTGATATTGAGAAGAGGGCTGATTTTGCTGCCCTTGGTTTTGGAATTGGGAATTTTGTGGGGCTTGTTGCCTCCACAAAAAATTCGGATGGTCCCTCCAACTCGGATTATATGTCTTGGAATACGGGTTATGCCCAGGCCTTGAGAACATGGCATTAGCTTGCTCTTGGTTGGGATTGGGAAATTGTTCTGGTGTGGGGCAATCTTCCGAGAGATGGAATGGACTAGTACATGAAGCACAAACCGAACTTGCCGAATTTTGAGACAATGAAGGAGGAAGATGTGGTGCCATCAATTGGTAGAATTTATGAGCTATGGCATCCACTTGAGATGATTCCTCCCTTATTGATTTTGGTTGACAAGGGTTGGTGTTCTTTGCAATGGTTGAGGTCGGAGCCCTACGAGAATTATGTTAAAGTGAATTTTCGCTTAAATTCTCAAGTAGGGTCCAAGCCTCATCCGCATTCTTGGACATGAACATCCCACCACAAGAAGAATCAACCATGAATCTATGGGTTTCAGTCAAGCCGGCATAGAAAGCTTGCACTAATTGCCATTTTGGGATCAAATGATGAGGACATTTCCGAAGAAGATCTTGTAGCCTTTCCCAAGTCTCATGGAGTTGTTCTCCATCAATTTGAGAAAAGCTTAGAATAAAACGCCTCATTTGGTTGGTTTTACTCACCGGATAATACTTCTTAAGGAATTCTTGTTGCAATTAAGCCCAAGAAGTAATGGAATTGGGAGCGAGGGAGTTCAACCAATATATTGCCCTATCCTCTAGGGAGAATGGGAAAAGATGGAGATGGAGTGCATTGTCCGGAAAACCTCTCAACCGGATGGTCGAACAGATTTCAAGGAACTCATCAAGATGCTTATATGGATCTTCATTATCAAAGCCATGAAATGATGGAAGCATTTGGATGGTGCTTGATTTGATCTCGTATTGAGCTGCATCGATGTTTGGCATTACTATACAAGAAGGAGAAGCATAGGTGGTAGGGATGAAATGATCTCTAAGAGTTATTGGCTCGATATTAGGAATTTCAGCCCTTTCATTCCCCGGATTTCCTATATTATCTCCCATTGTATTAAATTCAGTTTCAAGATCCCTTGTAAGAGTAGATTCCCTAAGGTTTCTTCTAAGAGTTCTTTCAAGAGAATTGATATCAATGGACGAATCGATTGTGGGTAAGGAAAGTGACCTACGACCGAACATCAACAACAAAGCATATACTCAACAAAGCAATTCATCAACCACAACTCCACATACGATGTTCCCTTTCTCCTCAATTATCAAGACAGAAAATAAATGGCCATGACAAGGACCGATGCTTGAACACGAAATTAAAACAATAATATAGCCTCAACAAGGGCTTGCAAATAAATTAACTACTTCTAAGCTTAACACATGCACAAAATATAACAATGCGAAACTAAAAGGTCAAAAAGCTTACCTAGGGTCCTCTAGACTTACACTTTGCTAGCGTTCCCACGGCGGGAGTCGAGTCCCTAGAATCTTACAATATAAAAATGGTTAAACCACACGAGAAATATGCACAAAACACAATATTAACAATCACACTAAGTTTAACCCTAAAACTTTGGTTGCTAAACCGTATGCAAGTCCCCGGCAACGGCGCCAAAAATTGATCGGTTGGTCAATTCAACATCAACCTTCGCAATAGCACGAACCATTGTAAAATAGGGCTATTGGACGGGTAAGTCGAACCACTGGGACTGCGCTAATCTATGGCAACCTAAGTGTCTAGAGTCATTTTAGAGTGATAAGGGGTGTTCATAGAGGGTTTGTTTTGTTTATCACTAAACTACAAATTCAGAATGCATAAAACAATAAATTGAAGGAGATTAAAAGAGAAGATTTAGAGAAGAAAGTCTAGGGAAGTGAATCCACTCCAAACCTCTACACAAGCTGATTATATGATTGATTTGGGGAATTAATGTAGAAATGACCTTGATGAATAGCAATTCATGACTACTATAACATCTTCAAGAAATTCAATTAATTAAAATGTAAGAACGACCTATCAAAGCTCCACATGCTTAAATTACCTAAACTATGGTGCAATCCTCAACATGCTCACTAAGCTAGAGATTGTCAAACAAGTAATCAGTTGATGAGAGCACATGATAACAAGTCACAAGGTTAATCCATCAAAAGAAATTCTTAAGCAATGAATTAACAAGCTACTCAAAATCATGCCATTAAAACCATTCCATAGTCTTAGCTCCATTGTCACTATAAAACTACAAGCCATACAACCATGAGATTAAATCATCTAAGACAAGAGTATTTAATGCAACATGATCTTTAAAACATTAAAACATCCATTACATTATGTAACATGCTCTAGATTATGGAACTAGTCAAATACACATTTCATTTCCCAAAATAAATCAAAAACTAGACATGCTTACAAGGAGGAGTTTCATCACCTCCCTAAAAGAGGGTTTAGTTACCCATGGTGGCCCTAGATGAAGGAAGAAGCTTGCCCTTTTCCTCCATTTTCGAGCTCCCTTCCTTTTGCTCCAAGAACTCCCTTCTTGCTCCTCTTTCTCTCTCCAAAAATCTGATCCAAAAGTGAGATATGAGATTGTATGGCTTTCCTCCCCTTATCTACCTCCAAACAAGGCTCTCTCTCCCCTCCAAAAACATCCCCAACCATTCCATAAAGAGGGAGATAAAAAATGATGAAAATAAGGTACAAGTGGCTGAATTCCGAAGGGCATTCTGCCCAAATTTCGAGTGCTCGAAATAGGGCCTCGAGCACTCGAAAATGGAGCAGATTGCTCCATGTTTGCCTTGCTTCGCCCGGACCTACTTTGGTAAAATAGCTATAACTTTGCGCTCTGAACTCCGAATGATAAACCATTTGAAGATTTAGAAAGCTGATTCAGAGCTCTCAATCTTTCATGTTATGATAGAAGTCCAGTTCTTGAGTTTGCTAGGTCAAAAATGGTGACAAAAGTCAGGTTCCACTGCTGCCAAGCTTCAGCATTGAGCACTTTGCATTCAAAATTTTAACAAAAACATCATTCTTGCTTCTTTTAAGCCAATGAACCTGAAAATAAACAAAAATGCACAAATGAAGATAATCTACATAATAAAATCAAATAATGGACTTAACTAATGCAATTTAGGGCGCTTGAATATGTAATATTCGGCGCTTATCAGGCGCCGAATAGTAGAAGTATGGAAAAACTTCGAATTTTTATTCCCCAATTGTAACCATTGAATCCGGGACTTTTGAAACCAAAACAATTCTTCTTTCCGCCAAGACGAATGTAACTGACGTTCCACTGAAAAAACTTGCTCATGATCATAATCCTCAGACCTCTTCTTTAATTGTTGAAGATGAGCCTCAACAGAATCAATATTTTGACGGGAATTATGTGGCGTGGTTCGAACCCGCTGAATTAAAGCCTTCTTACATAAATTAAGTTTTTCAGCCTAACGAAACATACCAGGATCATGGATCGGAACTCGCCATGCTGCACTAACAAGATTGCCACACTGAATTTCAGACACCCACCGAGTGTCAAAATAAAACTACCAAGACTTTTGATGAACAACCGGCAGTAAACCAAGAAGGAGAGCCAATGAGCCGATCCTGTAACACTTAAATGACGAACTCGAGCTTGCGAAAACAAGTGACACCTCTTTATTAGCTAAAGCTTAATCCAATCGTTCCTTAATATTTGTAGATCCACTACGGTGATTACACCAAGTGAACGGATATCCATCAAACCCCAAGTCCAAAAGACTACAATCAGCCACCATGTTTCGAAAATTTCTGAGTACCTAGTAAGGTTTAGCAATGCCGCCTCGCTTTTCTAACGGAAATAGCAAATCAGTAAAATCACTAATAAGGAGCCAACGGTCAGACCAAGACAGCCGCCTGCGTTTAAGGTACTCCCATTGAGCCGCTCGTATACAATTATCAGTACTAGCATAAAGAATCGTGAGTACCCAATACCCATATCTAGGAGAATCAATAACTCGAAATAGATTAGTAGCATTCCAAAACAAAGCAATTCCCCCAGCCTTACCCATAGGGTTGATACACCAACTATAAGCATAATGTAACCGATGTTTCAGCCTCTGGATTTTACATGAGTCATTTTTTGTTTCAAGCAATGCAATGATATCCGGAGAGTGGAATTGTGTGAGCTTCACTAATTGTTGCACCGTGATATCATTGCCCACTCCTTGGCAATTCTAAACCAACAGTTGTATATGAGAAGGATGAGACTCGCATGTAGAACACTTGTCCACAATTAAACTGGCTCGTAGTGCCGACGTTCCGGGATGAAACGAATATACACTTGAAAGAGGGGCTGGACCATCAAAACCAATAGAATGCTGCAATGCAGAGCAGCGTGGACCATAGAGCTTGAGCCCACGTTAGAAAAAAGAACAAAATTTGGATTCATACTATGATCCACGGTAGGAGAAATCATTAGCCCATGCATTTGTAAAGACCCATCCCCAGCCCACAGAGAACCATCAAAGTTATTGAAAGAAGCCCAATTCATCACTTGACTTCGGCCTAACCCATATTGAGTGTGATGGCGTACTTCAAACGCCTTCAACACACCTTGGGATTCGTTTCCGGCACCGATGGGATTTTGTTCGGCAAAACCAACTTCTCCAGTCTCTTATGCGAGGCCCAAGCACCACAAACACCACCAGTAGAACCCATTGACATCACTAACGAAACGATAACCAGCATAAAGAAGCACGATCTGAATCACAAGTATCTTTGCACTGAACAAAAGCAACTGCAAAAACACCGGCAAAACCCCAGCAGAAGGAAACCAAACAACAAGACCAACTCTGCAAAACCATGACCAAGAATCCACAGCTTCAATAAATTAAGTCTGAATCGGAAAACCAAATAACAAAACTCTTCAAAAGAAACAGATTAACCTCCAAACCAGAGAACAGAAAAGAAAGAAAGGAATAGAAAGAAAGGAAAGAGAAATGGAATGAGAGACAAGCTCCCAACAATTCACTCGGACCAGTGGAGAACTCTTCACAAGGAAGAGAAAGCTCCTATGCAAGAAGAAACAAATAGATCCAATTATGGATTAGATAAGAATGTGATTATAAATTTGTTGGTAAACCTAACTTCCCAAGATACATTAATAGTTTTTTTAGGATGATAGTACAATTGGGATAAGGTAATATGGTGATTGAGATCATTATTATGTAATGGTTTTTTGGGATAAAAAATGATTAAATTGTTTGTTGTATAATTTTCCAATAGTAATATTCTTCAACGAAATAGATATATATATATATATATATATATATATATATATATATATATATATATGCAAATAATTAAAATTGGTAAATTAATTTTAAAAATAAATCAAACAATACAATATCCATAAGAGATTACAAGAAATTAAACAATATATTATCCGTTATAAATTAATAAGAAATTACACAAAACATGAGTTGGATGTGAGGTGAATGGTTTGTATGGGCTAATGTATTTATATAGGATGAAAAGAAAGGCAAACAAATAAATAATAAAAAAATCATTTTTTAAGGGAAAAAATTGAAAATTAACTTTTTTTTGGGCAATAGAGCCGTAAATAGTGCCTTTATCTATATTCAACCTTGTGTGCAGAAAAGGGAAAAAATAAAGTGAAATTAAAATTCTCTGTTTTTTTTTTTTTTTTTTTGTGGATTTTTTGGACTAAAAAGCCATTTTAAGCACTGTTTGTATCAACCAAACAGTAACTAACAGCTATTTAATTTCACTAAAGTGTAGAAAAAAAAGCAAAAAATCTGCTTTTGGGCAAAGGTCTAGGCTAAACATGCTATTAGAGCCGTTGCCCAATTTGAATTCAGTGGACTTTTTGTTTTTTTTTTTGTTAAAAAAAGGGCACACATGTCAGGCCCGAGCTCACGATCTAAATCACCAAATACCACGATCCAGTCCGCGATCCATAAAATGCAAGCCCACAAATTGTGAGTTCGATGGATGCCTGCAATGACCAAAAATTAAACTTTGGCTCGCGAAAACCCGTTACTGCGAGCTGTATTGGGCTTGCTCTTATTACATTATTTTTTAGGAGGTTCTTACAACTCCAAACCATGATTCAAAACTGAATTGAACCACACTAGTCTTTTACACTTTAAGTTCAATTTGATTTTAGAATTCAATGATTTTAATTTTAAGGGTTAATTACAATGACACTCCCCAAGGTTTATCCTATTGACAGTCATATATAAGTTAGTCACTTTTTGAACAATGACATCCCCTTAGGTTTAATAAAGTTAACGATGGCACCACCACCACCTATGACACGAGTTAAATTGACCTTATTGCTCTTTGACTTATTAAATTACCAATTTATCCATATTAACTAATTTTAAATGTCTAAAATACCACCTTCATCATCTCAACCACCAGTGCCCCCAACTCTTCATCCTCTCTTATAAATGTATATATGTGTATTACACGTGTGTGTGTGTGTGTGTGTGTGTGTGTGATACCACCAGATTTCCGAATGCGGGTTGGCCAGACCCATGCCCGAATACCCAAGGATATCAAAAATAAAATCGGCAATAAACGATCACAGAGTACAAAAGAATAAAGAAAAATAAATAAAATGCTGACAAGAAACTAAAATGATAATCTAGTAATAAACCTCAAAATATATTTCCATTAATTAATAAACTCTTCTGATACAACTGATCCTCCAAAATACAACTCGGGAATCCATACTATATGGACCCCTAGAAAATCCAAACAAAACAAATGACAGCAATAACTGTCTAAATCAGGAAACTGAATCATAAAAGAACTCCCATGTAGAATCGGAAGAATGAAGTAAACTGATCATCGCTCGGCACGAATAACCTCTACTCCTAACGAATACCTAAAAAATAATGGTGGGTCAAGCCCACAAATAAGTTATACTCTACTACAATTCAAGCAGAGATCCGATACACGTATACATCCTAGTCAATCCAACAGTAACTAGTAGTCCATAAATATATATATATATACACACTAAAGGAACCTCACTAGACTATAGGGTTGTCTCAACCTGAATAGTAGGCAAAATGCAAAATGCATATATAATGAGCATGAGTACTTAGACCAACCAGGGTACACAACTACACTATATCTAGCTACACATCTCTGGCGATATACGCGCCCTAACCACTGATCATGAGACTCAAGTTCATAACATGGCACCATACTTATATATATATAATCTAGTAACCATCCTATCCAGTATAAATTAATCCTCCATAAGTCATTCAACTTGTTCAGCTGACCTGACTTGAATATAAGTAGTACTTAATATTTTAGTTAATCCATTCCCTTATATAATAAATTAATCCTCCGTAAGTCATTCAACTTGTTCAGCTGACCTGACTTGAATATAAGTAGGACTTAACATTTTAGTTAATCCATTCCCTTATATAAAATAGGTAGGACTTAACTGATAAGTTAAACCATCCCTAGAATGCCACAGTTCCATACCGGTGCATTAAACTACATGACGAGCCCCTTTCCAAGTGTTTAGAAAATGGACTTTTTAATGCGAGAGGTCGCTTCGCAAGGTCAAAATATGAATGTGGTTTCGGAAGCCTTTCTTGTCAAATTTATATTTATAAAAACCACTACTACAACTAATGAAGTATAGCGAGTAGGGATCGTCCACAGAGATTATACGTGTTGGAATTTAACTTTGACTCTAGTGGATCACAAGATTGCAAAAGAGAGATTAATTATTTGATTACACTAAAATTCAATTAATTAAAATGCAATTAAAATAAACTAAGTTGAGATAGGGATTTAAGAGATATGAAGAGAGGTCTTAGGGTGTTGGAATCACTACTAAGCTCATGTAATTAACCACTTGCTTTCCATTAATGGGGAATACATTGTTGTGAACAAAATACGACTATCAATTACAATATTAAGCATGGACCATCAAATTCATGTATGAATTATCTACCTAACCAACAAATAAACTAAGTATAGAACAACCCATCAAATCAAAACTTGACCCATCAAACTAGTTACAATTGTATCACACATCAATCTAGAGAATCATAGAATTTGTAATAATAAGGTATGGAATATCAAACCAAATATAAATTGTCTACCTACCTACAAGCATGAATTAAATTGTAAAATAACCCATCAAGTATAAGTATAATCCATCAAATTAATTGACAAACCCATCTAATAAAAACACATGCTTAGCCATTACTAAATCCTTAATTAATCACACATAGACATACAACCAATATAGAAAATCTAGTGTAGAGATCAATTCCCCAAATAATCACACATAATACAACATGTAATCAAATAGAGAATTAATCCATATGAATCATGCAAGAAATAATTCCTAATTTAATCACACATAGACATGTAAATAAACTAAAGAATTAATAGGAAGAATTAAACCATAGAAATCATAAAAATATATCAAGATTCATTAAATTCACAAGATTAGAACACAACAATATATATAAATCCCCAAAAATAGAAATACAAGGATTTAGATTACACAAGACTTAGGGCTCATCCAAGCCCTAACTGTAGATCTAACCAATCATAGAGGAGGTAGATGTGGTCATGAAACCCTCAAGGGCAAGCTCCAAACATGGCCCCATCTTCTTCTTCTTCCTCTTCTTCTTCCTCTTCTTCTTCTTCTTCTTCTTCTTTGAAGCTCTAGAGAGAGAGTGTGTGCGGATCTAGAGATGGGTTCTTGAGATGTGCCTCTACTTCCCTCTTTTCTTCTAACCCTAATCTCTAACTTTTCTAGAGAGAGAAAATAAAATTACAATGTAAAAGTAAAATAATAAAAAGCTCCTTACAAAATGATTCAATTCCCTTTAAATAATAGGTCCTTTTCTTAACCACTAAGTCAGAAATATAGCACAAAAATATCTAATCCCGCAACTTTATGGTAGGTAGAGATCGGTGCTCTCAAGAATTAGACAGCTTACTGCCAGCACATTTTCGATCGATCAGACCTTGTTCGATCGATCCAACTTTTGATCTATTTGGGTTCGATCGATCCAATGCTGATCGATCTCACTTTTCTCAGATCTATCAGACTTTTCTCAAATCTATCCAACTTGGCAGTTTTTTAGCATCAGCCTCATTTTGCTCCAAATCAGCCTTCTTTTGCTCCAAATTCTCACAAAGACTTAGTTTGACTCCAAAAAGGACTTAAGAAACCATTTTTAGCTCGTTTTAACATTGTTGACCTGAAATAGAAAAAAACACAAATAAGTACTAAAACAGGTAAATAAAGATAGATAAATGGACTAAAATACCCTCGCTTAGGGGGTTTAAATGCGCACTTTTCAGCGCTCATCACACCCCCAAACTTAAATATTGCTAGTCCCTAGCAATGAACTATGAAATAAAGGAATGAAATGAGCAACTAAACAACTATAACTAGAAAGCAATAAATGGATAACGCCACTTTCGTAGGGAACACGATTGCATTTAGCATATACAACAAGCCTTTTAAACCCTTAGGTTACTCCTAGTAGACGAGTGAAGTCTCGTGAGGGTTTCCAGAAATGATACCCACAAGCATTAAGCTCATTCTTACAAAAGAGGCACCAATATTGCAAACAAACATTAGGAGAAAACAACCTCAAGTATGCAATTTTTCAATCATTTCCAAGCAATATCCCAAAATCTCAACATCAAGCAAGCAAATATGGCCCTCCACACATCAAGAAAATGGTCATGCAAATTAAAACAACTCTAGAATCCTTTTTGAGTGGATCGACATCAAATATGTTGTTATCTAAGCCAACTAGAGAAATGATCACATCCTTACCCTCAAACTAACACACAAATCTAGTACCGATCATCAAGACAAAGAGTGAACCTTTTATTAAAGCTTTATTCACTAGGTGCGCTTATTCTTTTCACTCGATTTTTTTTTTTTTTTTAATCCTAAGGATCAAAGATGAAAGCATGGTGCAATGTGTTGATCTATTAAGCTTTCTAGCTATCCATGAGGTCGAGCGTTAGGTCAATTACTCCCAAACCAGACGGTTTTAGGGCATTAGGTGTTGAAACATCCTTAAGGACTTACAAACTCAAATCAACTAGGTTACAAATCAAAACAACCTCCATCTAATCATTTCCTACTTCTCACCTTTTGGGAGAAGTCCTCACTTTTTTATTACTTTTGCAACTTTTTCTTTTTCTTTTTTCTTTTTTTCTTCTTTTTTCTTCTTTTTTTTTTTCAAGTTCAATTATTAACCTAGAGTTTGGGCTCTCCACCTTTCGGCGCGAGAAATTCAGTACTTGATGAGGCTAGAATCCCGGTTGCTCAATGAAAAGGGTTTGTTAACCACCTTTATCAAAATAAAAGCTTTCAATGCACTACTAGCTCAATTGGGATACAACCAATTCAATAATCAACAAAGCATGTACCCCACAAATGAATGCTAGTGTGCGTCTGTGCTAGTGTAGAATCTTAGAGTGAATCTCAAAACAATCACAAAATCAGGATGATGTGGACCACAAATGCAAGTAAGATATCAATCTTTCGAAAAATTTACTCCTAAATGGCATCCACAAGGCATACAAGGAGTATTGGACTCTCAAGTCAAGCAATTTTTAAATTTTAAGCAATATAGTCCTTAAAATTTCAGAATCATCACAAAAATGGATCACAAATCTCAATCATGCAATTAAGTCTCAAACTTATGTAGAATGCCACAAAGTCACCTTATCAATGTGCAATGAGAACAATGAAAAAGATGGAAAGAGTATACCGTGGTGGCGTAAACATGAAGCCCGACAATAATCCAATATGAAAAGGGTTTCCCCCAAACTTGGAATCAACAATCTATTTGAATAACCACACTAGCAAACTCACATCAAATATCAAATGGGATAAGAATAATCAAATCATGCATCTAAAGCAATATAACATAAGATAAAAGAGAGATATGAGATCAAGCCCTGACTAAAGCATAAAATATGCATAACTACACATAAGGGCACAATAGTGAAACAATTTTTTGTATTTTTCATTTTATGAAAGCATGTATAGACAAAATGCAAGAAAACCAAAGAATATGATTGAAGATGCAAGAAACTCCTTCTATTCTTTCTCTCTCTAGAATTCTTACACCTCAACCCGAATCAAGATCCCCCTCCTCTTCATTCCAACTCCTATTTATAGATATTTACAAGATATTTACAAGATATTTACTAATTGCTGGACCTGGGCCTATTCCTCAGTAAGCCCTGGTCACTCTTGATGGGCTTACTCCCGCTCGGCCCATATGGCAGTGTCTTTTTATGGGCTGACCCAGCTGTTCGGACTGAAGGTTGTGTTTTGCGAGTCGGACCTGGCCCATGTCATCCAGGGCCTCCTCAACTGCCCCCATAATTGCCCCTTATTTAATAAGGGGTAATTATTGATGGCGTCTCATCATGACGCTGACGGCTCGAGATAACCACGTGGGGGAGCGAACGGTCAGATCCAGAATCAATGTTCCGGGGTTCGAGGGATTTCTTGCCTTCCCGACGCTTCGGCCCTCGGGCCCCCTTGCCTATATAATGCTCTCGAATTCCACTTCACTTCCCTTTACCGTCTCCATCATCAGCCAAATCTCCCTCTTTCTAGAACTGTGCTAAGCCTTTTCCGGTGAAATCCTTCGAGAGTCATTCTCCCAGCGATCTTGCAGTCCTCCGAGGTTAGTTTCGTTCTTTTTACTTTCGGCAGGCTTCCATTTTCCCTCTTTTAGATTCTTCTTGCACTTCCACCATGGTTGTAGATCTGGGTGTCCTTCGTATGAGACTTAGGCTTCCTGACAACATCGTAGTTAGGGTTTGCCCCCAAGACGTTAATATTACGACCGGCGCCGGCCTCCTGCCCGGCGAAGTCTTATTCACAAACCTTCAACTGAATGTTGTTAGGTTCCCTCTGCACCCTTTCTTTAGTTACGTCTTCAACAGATTGGGGATATCCCCTCTGCAGGTCAACCCCAACTTCTTTAGGATCATATCTGTTATGCTCTTATTGATGCGTGACAGAAATCTGGACCTTGACCTCATAGACCTCCTTCTGTGCTATAAGGTCAGTAAGATCCGTACTAACGAGCCCTTCTACCACCTCTACCCGTTCGAGAAGATGTCCATATGCACTGACACAATAAAATCTGAAAAGGGTTGGAGGGATAGCATAGTGGGTATTAGTGGGGCTTGGTCTTCACCGGCTGCAGAGGATTACCCTATCCCGAGCGCCTTTGGTGTCTGCTCTGTCTCCTCCTATAAAAAATTCAAATCCCATAAACACGACTGCCCCTGTGAAACATGCGTTCCTCGTTTTTGCACTTACTTATGCCGCTCCTTGGGAATACCTTGTGATGACTTGAGCTACAGTGTTTGCAGGGATAGGATTAACTACTTGAAGAGATACGTTCTGAACGATATTCCTTCCTGCTCAGATCTCCTCACTTCAGACAACCTCTTTGCGCTCTCATCACTCGGCTACAATATGAGCAGACTGCAGATTCCCTCTTTTGGCAGGAGGAAAAATACTCCCCCAGTCATTCCTGCTGCTGGGGCGACCTCCTCTCCAGCGTCGGCTTCTTCTTCAGCCACCATATCTGACACTGTCCCGAGCGCAGTGGCTACTAACCCTGCTGCCAGCGCCCCTGCGGCCAACCAGAACGCGCCCTCCCCAGCTACCATAGCTCCTGCTGCTGCGGGGGGCGGTCGGGACAAAGAGCGAGGCAAAAGGCCTCACCCTGACAGTGAAATCGACCCTGAGGAGGAGCCCCTTATTAGAAGGACCCGAGTCTCTGGGCCGGGTACTCTCTTGCACCGAGCGATCAGAGCTCCTTCTCAATCTGGGCCTCCTGCAGCTGGTGGCTCTGCTTCTGCTTCAGGCCCCCCTTCTATCCCCAGCTTGCCGCCATGGGCCCCTCGGTACACTCGAACGGATGGGACGTTCGTGAAACCGAACGAGACCATGCTGAAGGATGGCCAGACCGCTATGGCCTACTACAGGAGCATGTGGACTCCGAAGGACATTGAGGCGGCAAAGGGCCTTTCCCAGAAGGACGTGTTCAGTCGCTTTCCCCAATCTGCTATGGAGGTGACTTTTATTTTCTAACTCATGAATTCTCTTATATTACTTGGTCTTGCCTTCTCCCGTTCTGACTATTGGTTTAACCGTTCTTATTGTGCACCTATGCAGACATTGTTTGGGATGATGGCTATGCAGAAGCAGGTGGAAATGGGGAACGCCAGGGCCCGAAAGTATTCTGACAGCCTGGAGGTGGCTAATAAAGAGAACGACCTCCTTGCCATGAAGAATACCGAGGTGCTGGTTCGGCTTGACAAAGCCGAGCAAGAGAGAGATGTCCTGAAAAAGGAGAATGATTCCCTTCAGGATGAGAAGGACGCCCTCCAGCTCGAGAAGAGCGTCTGGCAGACTGAGCAGGAATCACTCAGAGAAGAGAAGGCAGAACTCCAACGTCTTCTAGCTGATGAACAGTCTGCTCGGATGGCTTTTGAAAAAAGAGCTCTGGACGAGCGTACCGCTCTGATCGACGTTATCAGCAGAGTGGGTGGTGGGATGCTGGCCCTTCATGCTCGGTTCTCCAGGGTCGGTGCTCTTCGGTATGCTCAAGGATTCCGGGAAGGCTTCGCCGACCGGGTTCCGGATGAGGGACAGACCAGCTCCTCTCCGGATGAGGTAGACAAGGATCTGGGGATCGAGCCTCTGGGGGTCTATGTCGACCCAGAACCCACCGAAGCGGAGCGTATATTTGATGAGTGCCAGGACATCGCATCCTCAAGGATCATCACAGCTCCTCCTACCGCTCTGCCACTGACCGCTCCCCAATCGTCAACCGTGGCTCCCTCTGTAGCCACTGCTGACGCTGAACCCCAGCCGAACGACTCAGTTATTCACCTGGATTCCCCACCTCATGAAGGTGAGGCGGCTGATGGGGCCGAGGAGGCGAGTCGGCAGGACCAGGATGCTGTTGGTACTGAGGCGTCTAGCTAGGGCTCCTTCGAATTCTTCCAGTTCATATCTTCTTGTAATGATGGACACCTCTCTTTTGTAAACTAAATGTTCAATATTAATGAAATGGCCGAACTCTTTTTCTCTATGTGTTGTGCTCTGTTCAACTTATCTTCAGTACATATATATCTTTTCTCTCTTTTTCTTTTTATATTAGTTTTGCTGTGTGTTTGTACGGCATGTGCCTGGCGCTCGGCTAGAATGCCACTTGCCACTTGGCTTTAAATTTTTAGCAAGTGTCTGGCGTTCGGCTTATAGTGCCACTTATCTTGCTTAAGTGCCTGGCGCTCGGCTAGAATGCCACTTGCCACTTGGCTTTCAATTTTTAGCAAGTGTCTTGGCGTTCGGCTTATAGTGCCAGCTGCCACTTATCTTGCTTAAGTGCCTGGCGCTCGGCTAGAATGCCACTTGCCACTTGGCTTTCAATTTTTAGCAAGTGTCTTGGCGTTCGGCTTATAGTGCCAGCTGCCACTTATCTTGCTTAAGTGCCTGGCGCTCGGCTAGAATGCCACTTGCCACTTGGCTTTCAATTTTTAGCAAGTGTCTGGCGTTCGGCTTATAGTGCCAGCTGCCACTTATCTTGCTTAAGTGCCTGGCGCTCGGCTAGAATGCCACTTGCCACTTGGCTTTCAATTTTTAGCAAGTGTCTGGCGTTCGGCTTATAGTGCCAGCTGCCACTTATCTTGCTTAAGTGCCTGGCGCTCGGCTAGAATGCCACTTGCCACTTGGCTTTCAATTTTTATAGTAGACCATTGGAAAAGAAAATTCTTCTCTTCTTTTTTTGTAAATTCCGGTAACTTGCTCATTCATATGTATTTGATTAACAACAAATAACATCCAATTAAAACCAGAACTTAGCTTCTATTGATAGTACCTCTTCAGAGACGTGGCGTTCCAGGGCTTGTTGACCAACTTTCCCGCCATGGTTTCCAACGTATATGCCCCTTTGCCAATGACTTCTGCAATTCTGTATGGGCCTTCCCAGGGTGGCATCATTTTTTTGACCATCCCCACCTTTCTTTTCAGAACCAGATCGCCCGGGGCAAAATCCCTGTGTTTTACTCTCTTATTGTGACTATTCGCCAGCACTTGCTGATACGATGCTAGCCTTATAGCCGCTGCGTCCCTCCTTTCGTCTATCATGTCGAGGTTCAATCTTAACATCTTGTCGTTCTGATCTCGACTCCATGCTAAGCTTCTGATAGTGGGGACTAAATGCTCAACCGGTATAACTGCTTCGGTACCATACGCCATCGCGAACGGGCTCTCCCCAGTCGGCCGCCTTGGGGTGGTTCTGTAAGCCCATAGAACGTTCGGGAGTTCATCCAACCACTTCCCCTTATGATCTTCCAGCTTCTTCTTAATGCAGGCGAAAATGGTTCTGTTTGTGATTTCTGCTTGTCCGTTAGCCTGAGGATGACTTACTGCAGCCAACTTCTGGTTGATTCCATACTCCTCCAGCAGCTTTCTTACTTGCCTGCTGTCGAGGTTTGTGCCATTGTCCATGACTATTGTTCTGGGAACACCGAAGCGGCAGATAATGTTGTTCCAGATAAATCGTCTCACCTGAGTCTGAGTCACGCTAGGATACGGTTCTGCCTCCACCCATTTAGTGAAATAATCCGTGGCCAGTAACACATATTTGTTCTGAGCTCTTGCAGTTGGCAGAGGACCGACCACATCCATCCCCCATTGCGCGAAAGGCCACGGCGAGGCCATTACGTGCAATTCTTCAGGTGGTTGGTGGATCATTGGTCCATATCGTTGGCACTTATCGCACCTTCGAGAGAACTCCTCCGCATCTCTTGACATGTTTGGCCAAAAATACCCTTGTGTCATTGCTTTATGCGCTAACGATCTTCCCCCAGAATGATTGCCACACACACCCTCATGAATAGCTCGCAATACCTGCTGCGATTCCGCGGGGGTGACACATTTCAAGTACGGGCCAGAATAGGACCTTCTGTACAGCTGGTTCCGCACGATGGCGTACTTGGCAGCATTCTTTTTGAGTTTCCTAGCTTCATCCCTTTGCATAGGCAAAACGCCATCTCGAATATAGGTAATGATTGGGTCAATCCAACTCGGTTCATACGGTATGACGTTGACTTGCCAAGGGTCCGAGACCATCGGTTCTTCGAAAATGGACGGCTGGGTCACTATTCCCACTGGAATCACCCTCGCCAATGTTTCACCACAACTTGAAGCACTGCATGCTAAACGGTCTGCATCTGCATTCTGTTCCCTTGGCAACTGTATGAATTCAATCTTTGCAAAGTCCTTGGCTCTACGCAGAACGGCAGAACGGTATGCCCCCATCATGTCATCCTTGGTTGCGTACTCACCATTTACCTGCCGAACAATCAGCTGCGAGTCACTATACACTGTCAAACTTTTGATCTGTAGCTCTTTGGCCAACTTTAATCCATTTAGCAACGCCTCGTATTCCGCTTCATTATTGGTGGCTCGGAACTCAAGTCTGAGTGCTTGGCTCAAGGAAGTACCTTCTGGGGTTTGCAGTTTGATCCCAATCCCAGCCCCCGTCGGGTTAGAGGAGCCATCCACAAAAAGTTTCCAAGAGCCGCTTCTAAGGTCCTCTTCCGTATCTTCGGCATCACATTCTAGTAGGAAATCGGCCACCGCTTGCCCTTTAATAGCTGTTCTCGGCTCGTACGTTATGTCAAATGAACTCAACTCTATGGCCCACTTTGTCATTCTGCCCGAGAGCTCTGGCTTGTGCATGAGCGTTCTGATTGGGAAAGTTGTTAGAACAGCTATGGGGTGGGATTCAAAATAATGCCTTAACTTTCTTTTTGCATTTACAAGTGCAAGTACCACCCGTTCGGCCTTTGAGTATCTTTTTTCTGCCTCCATCAGTGTCTTGCTTACATAAAATACTGGGTATTGCACCCCTTCCTTGCAACGAATCAGAACGGCACTCGTCGCGACACCAGATACTCCAAGATATAGAAATAACTTTTCTTCCGGTTCTGGGGCTGACAGGACTGGCGGATTCTGCATATATTGCTTCAAATGAGTCAATGCCTGTCGTTGCTCATCCCCCCAGACCTGCCTTCCATGGCTCCGAATCGTGTCAAAGAATGGTTTGCAGTGGTCTGACAACTTTGAAATAAATCGACTTAATGCAGCTATTCGTCCTGTTAGGGCTTGCACCTCTCTGATCGTCTTTGGCTCGGCATTCTTAATCAAAGCCTCTGCTTGAGCGGGGCTAACTTCGATGCCCCTGCGGTTGACCACGTGTCCCAGGAACTGCCCGGAACTCACACCGAACGAGCACTTGGTCGGATTGAGCCTCATCCCATATCGCTTTAGTACATCAAATACATCTTGCAGATGCTTCAGATGATCATCCTTTTTCCTGCTTTTCACCACCATGTCATCAATATAGGCTTCGACAATCTTACCCATTTGATTCTTAAAAACTTTGCTGACAAGTCGTTGATAAGTTGCTCCCGCATTCTTTAATCCAAAAGGCATAACCTTGTAGCAGTACGTTCCTCGCTCGGTGACAAAAGAAGTTTTTTCTTCATCTGCGGGGTCCATAGGAATCTGATTATAACCTGAATATGCGTCCAGAAAGGTTAAACGCTCATACCCCGTGGTGGCATCCACCATTTGATCAATCTTAGGCAACGGGAAACTGTCCTTCGGGCAGGCTTTGTTTAAATTGGTGAAATCAATGCATACGCGCCATTTCCCATTTTTCTTCTGCACCACAACGACGTTGGACAACCACTCAGGGTAGTGCACCTCTCTGATAAATCCCGCATCAAGCAGCCTATCAACTTCTTCCGTTATGATCTGATTACGTTCTGGAGCAAATCTTCGCTGCTTCTGTTTCACTGGTTTGAAATTAGGATTGACATTCAGGGAATGACAGGAGACGGAAGGACTAATTCCAGGCATGTCGAGATGACTCCATGCAAATACGTCGACATTGTGGGATAAGAAATCCACTAGCTCTTGCTGCTCTTCTCTGGTCAGTCTTATACCCACTCTGGTAGTTCGTTCTGGCCTGGACTGATCGATCTGCACATCCAGAAGGGGCTCCTCGGTCAAGTCGGCTGACTCCTCCACCCTATTCTGCTCGAGTGGAGGTTCCTGTAATTGCTATCTGGGGCTTGTCGACCGGACGGGCGCCTTTCCCTTCCCTGCATGCTTTAGTGTGACGGAATAACACTCTTTGGCTGCGACCTGATCCCCCCGAATGTCTATCACTTTATCTCCATCGGGCCCGAGGCACCTCATGACCTGATGCAGAGTTGAGGGTACACCTCGGACTCTGTGAATCCATCCTCTTCCCATCAGGAGATTATACGAGGGGTGAATTTCCACAACCACAAAAGTTTCCATAAGAGCTCGCTCTGCAGCTTGAACTTCTACTTCCACCATCCCGACGGGTTCCACCCTCTTCCCATCGAACCCTAATAAGGGATTTCCGGTGGGCTTGAGCCTCTCTGGTTTAATGTCGAGCCTGTCAAATGTGTCCCTTGGCATAACATTCGCACTGCTCCCAGGATCGATCAGAACTCTGCGCACCAAGCACTCTGCCACTGTCAAACTGACTACCAACGGGTCGTCATGAGGCAGTTGGACACGCTGCAGGTCTGTCCAGTCGAACTTTATCTGCATTGACGGGCTCTGTTGGTGTAGAGTGGTCACATTGCCGACCCTTTTCTTCATCTGTGCCTGCCGCAGGCGCACCCGTAGCAGCTCATCTGGCTCTTCACTAGGCTCGGGTCGACCATGGATAGCATTGATTATACGAACTGGTTGCGAATTGTGGGAGCTTTGTTTATGACTCCTTTTTATTTGTTCCACTGGTCGATTCTGCTCCATCGCCGAGCCTTGAACATAACTCGCAAACTCCCCTCTAGCTATCAACATCTCCACTTGCCTCCTCAGGTTCCTGCATTCGTTAGTCTGATGTCCGAAATCAGAATGAAAAGCACAATGTTTAGTTTGATCCCTCTGTTCGAGGGGTTGTCTAATTGGCAGTGGTGGATGAAACTTGTCCTTGTTCTCCTGATATAACCTCGCCAGAGTGACCTTCAGCGGAGTAATCAACTCTTCCTCCCTGGACCTTTTTTCAGCCTTCCAAGTGGTCTGACGTTGCGGCTGAGCCTGCTTCTGCCTGATCTTTGCCTTGGACTTTTCCTCGGTCGACACAAGCGACGTTGTCCGAGCATTAGCTGCCTCCTCTTCTTCGAGGCGCACAAAGCCATCGGCTCTCTCATTGAGTTCGTCCATGGTAGCTGGCGTATTCACTACCAGACTGGTGTGAAACGGAGTTCCGCGTGTCATGGCTAACTTGAAGGCTTGAACTGCCGTAGTAGGATGGCATTCGATTACCATACTCTTAGTGAGATTAAACCTGGTAAGAAAGGCCTGGAGCCGTTCATCCTTGTGTTGCCGCATCGTGAACAGGCTCGAGATGTCCTTCGGCGGGCGTTTGTTCCCGTAGTACTGGCTTATGAACCGATCGCACAGGTCCCTGAAACTGCCAATGGAGCTCCTAGGCAAGTTTTTGAACCAGCTGAGCGCCGGTCCGGCCAAACTTGTAGGGAAGCATTTGCACATTAAAGAGTCGTTTTCCGTGTTCAGGGCCATTTTCAACTGGATATGATACACATGATCGATCGGATCGGTTGTTCCGTCAAACAGAATAAAGACTGGCATAGCAAACTTCCTTGGATGCGGCGCATTCAAGATCTCGTCGGTGAATGGTGAATCCACCGTCCGAGCTGCGGATCGGAGAGCTTCATTCTCTCTCTGGAGTCCGGCGGTAGCTCTGTGAGTTACGGTTCTGCCCTCCGAACCGTGATGAGTGACAGTAACCATGGAGGGCCGGTAAGACGGATCGAACGACCGTTCCTCTATGAACTCTCTCTGCCAAGGCGACGCTACTCGACGGCGATCTACCTCCATCACTTCCTCTCGGTCAAACCTTTCCCGCTGCGGATCAACGTGAGTCGAGCCTTCGTGATCTTCAACTCGACGAACATTTGGCGGCGAATTGTCCATCATCCTTTCATCACGGTGGTGAGCTGACTGATTGTTCTCGTTCTGATCGCCTTGATGCGCGATACTAGATGGAACACCTCCTTCTCCGACCGGAAGCGGATGCGAGACTGCGGGTATTTGCCGATGCTGCAATCCAGCTTTCAATTCTGCATTTTCTTTTCTGAGAGCTTCAATCAAATTCATCAACTCTTCAAGCTTTGTTTGCTGGACAGCCTCCATCGGATTGGAGCTTTCACCTATCATTATTCCCGAACGGAGTAAAGGCATTAATCTCAAGCTCGCGAGTAGATCTAAGCTTCGTGAGTAGGAATTTTTAGATCTGGCTTCTAATTCTCCGAATTATGCTCACTGTTTACAAGATCTGAATTGCCTGGACTCTAAATCCGTCAGATCCTGTCACAATCGAGCAACTCGCGGTTGCGTAGATCTGAAGTCACTCCTGCCAAAGCTTCAAGAATCGTAATTCCTCCAGAGTAGGTCACAATCGCTCAGATCTGGATTCAAATCCGCAAGATCGAGTCTCGATCAACCGAATTGGTTTGAATCCATTCGATCCTCCTCATTGATCAACCAAACTTTTATGCGTTTCCCACAGACGGCGCCAATTGAAGATGCAAGAAACTCCTTCTATTCTTTCTCTCTCTAGAATTCTTACACCTCAACCCGAATCAAGATCCCCCTCCTCTTCATTCCAACTCCTATTTATAGATATTTACAAGATATTTACAAGATATTTACTAATTGCTGGACCTGGGCCTATTCCTCAGTAAGCCCTGGTCACTCTTGATGGGCTTACTCCCGCTCGGCCCATATGGCAGTGTCTTTTTATGGGCTGACCCAGCTGTTCGGACTGAAGGTTGTGTTTTGCGAGTCGGACCTGGCCCATGTCATCCAGGGCCTCCTCAATGATGCATGAATAAAATACAAAAAGAAAAATAAAGAAGGTAAAATGCAATGAAAGAATATGTACAATGCAAGAAATGAAAAACAAAAACTAAAAAAGAATGAAAGAACAAAATAATGATAAATAAAAACTGTTTTTTTTTTTTTTTATGACATAACAAGTATGTACACACACACAATAAAATGAAAAGAAATAAAAATAAAATAAATGAAAATGCAATGAAATAAAAAATGCAATTTTATTTTTATTTTATTTATTTATTTATTATTATTATTTTTAATGAAAGTATGTACAATGAAACAAACTGAAAGAAAAATAAAGAAATAAAAATGAAAATGAATATGTATGATACAAGAGATAAAAGACACAATATGTCATGTGGGTGCTAAGTTTAACGTCTCTAGCAAGACGAAATACTACTTTGAAAAATAATCATTTATTATTATTATTTTTAATTTATTTTTATTATTATTTTTTTTTTAAGAGAAAAGAAACTAAATAAAATAAAAGAAAATGATAAAAGTAAAAGAAAGTGAAAAAATAGAAAAATAAAAAAAGAAAAAATCAAAAAGTCAAAGAGGCAAAGCTGTGATCGATCATAACTTGGATCGATCACACCATGATCGATCTTTATGCTCGCACGATGGGACAGAAAGTATGAAATTTGCAGAGCTTCGGAAATTTTCTAAGTATGGAAGTGAGATCGATCATGGGGGCTCCAGGATCGATCAAATAGTACTTGGATCGATTGAACATAAAGTTCGAACGATGGAACAGAGAGCTGAAATATGCAGGGTATGTTCGAACGATGAAACCGAGAAATGAGAATATGCAGAGATGATGTTCGATCGATCGAATCTCTCTTGTGATCGATCGAACTGGCACCAAATGCCTCATTTTGAGATGAAAGTGCAAAAAATCCTATGCTAAGCCCCATTGATGGTAACAAGAATAAAAATTGAAAATTGAATGGAAGAATGTACACAAGAACGAAAAGTTAAAATAAAAATAAAAAGAAATGAGGGAGTAATAAAGTTTTGAAACTCTATGAATACTAGTGTTTAACGTCTCTAGCAAGACGATAGACCAACTCACTAATCAAAAGAATCAAAAACTGGATATGAAACATCCTTATTGATCCTCTTTTCACTTTTCTCATTTAATGTCCCACTTATGACAATGAAATCATCCTCCAAAAGAATAACTTGAAAAGAAATGAAAGAGATGATATTGTTCTTTTCATCCACGGTCTTGAAAACAAAATCAATTATGGTTGGTCTTGCCTCTTTGTTATGTTCTTGAAACACATTCAAATGATCATTCACTTTGATAATTGGTGAGACATTGTCTTTCAAAGACTCATTTGGAATATCAAGAAACACCCTCTCCTCATCCCTCTTCTCTTCCTAAAAAATAATCATCTCCTCACCTTCCAAGTTAGCTAAGGAGTCCATTAGAGAGTTCACTTCATTTTTTGAGCTTTTAAAGTCAAAACCACAATTTTTAGATATTTCAAAAAGACATGTCTCAAGACGATCTTTGGAGATAATAGAAGGAATGCCCTCTTCCACTAGTTCCTCCTCCTCCTTTCCTACCTCTATAGTGGTCAACATCTCCTCACTCTCTAGAGTAGCAATGTCCGAGATAAAATCATAATCAAAATAAGGAAAGTCCTCATTAATCATGTTATACTCTATTGGATTAACTACTAACTCACTTGTCACTTCCTCCTCTATACAAGATAGAGTGCTAGGCATTAGCTCACTTGTCTCATCCTCCTCTTCACTCTTACCATCCTCATCTATATACATTGAAGTTCTTGTCATTTTTTCATTTGCCTCTTCCTTCTCCTCTTGACATGAAATAGTACTTGCAATTTGCTCAACTTGAGCTTCAAGTTTGGCTAAAATTTGATAATGTGAATTAACAAGTGGAGTTTGTGAAATATCACATCAAGTAAAACTAACACTTTTTCTTCAAATCCGGGTGAGTACCTAGAAGGTGGTGAATTTGGTTCTTCATAAAATGGTGGGGAAGGGTAATTGTCACAAGGAGGATAATGAGAATAGTCAAGTCCATAATAAGATGATGCGTGTTGAAATGAATTGGACTCAACCTCATAAGGATTAAAATATGGTGGAAGAACATAAGGTAAAGGGATGTAATTTCCCCCCAAACTTGGATCAAACAATGGCTCCATCCATATTCAAAATCCAAATGCAACAAATAATGGCCTCCATACGGCCGATGCTTGGACAAAGATTTAAGCAATAAAATGAGCCTCAATAAGGGCTATCACAAGCATACAAAGAAATGCACAATTAAAATACAAGAGTTCCAAGAATTGCTCACAACAGTCCTTAAGCAACTCCAAATTTTAATGTTACCTTTAAGCTCCAACAATTGCTTCAAGTTCCAAAGTTTGCCTCTCTTATAGTCAAGTACCTAATTGACAAATAATAATGAGAACAAGAGAAAAGAATATACAATGGAAAATAAAATATAAAAAAATAGAAGCAATCTAATGAACACTATTGTCTAGTTTAATTTCAACAAAACCGTTAATCCCTAGCAACGGCGCCAAAATTTGACAAGCCCCTTTCCAAGTGTTTAGAAAATGGACTTTTTAATGCGAGAGGTCGCTTCGCAAGGTCAAGATATGAATGTGGTTTCGGAAGCCTTTCTTATCAAATTTATATTTATAAAAACCCCTACTACAACTAATGAAGTATAGCGAGTAGGGATCGTCCACAGAGATTATACGTGTTGGAATTTAACTTTGACTCTAGTGGATCACAAGATTGCGAATGAGAGATTGATTGTTTGATTATACTAAAATTCAATTAATTAAAATGCAATTAAAATAAACTAAGTTGAGATAGGGATTTAAGAGATATGAAGAGAGGTCTTAGGGTGTTGGAATCACCACTAAGCTCATGTAATTAACCACTTCCTTTCCATTAATGGGGAATACATTGTTGTAAACAAAATGCGACTATCAATTGCAATATTAAGCATGGACCATCAAATTCATGTATGAATTGTCTACCTAACCAACAAATAAACTAAGTGTAGAACAACCCATCAAATCTAAGCATGACCCATCAAACTAGTCACAATTGTAGCACACATCAATCTAGAGAATCATAGAATTTGCAATAATAAGGCATGGAATATCAAACCAAGTATAGATTGTCTACTTACCTACAAGCATGAATTAAATTGTAGAACAACCCATCAACTATAAGTATAATCCATCAAATTAATTGACAAACCCATCTAATAAAAACACATGCTTAGCCATTACTAAATCCTTAATTAATCACAAATAGACATGCAACTAACATAGAAAATCTAATGTAGAGATCAATTCCCCAAATAATCACACATAATACAACATGTAATCAAATAGAGAATCAATAGAAAGAATTAATCCATATGAATCATGTAAGAAATAATTCCTAATTTAATCACACATAGACATGTAAATAAAATAGAGAATTAATAGGAAGAATTAAACCATAGAAATCATATAAATATATCAAGATTTATTAAATTCACATGGCTAGAACACTAATCATAACAATATATATAAATTCCCAAAAATAGAAATACAAGGGTTTAGATTACACAAAACATAGGACTCATCCAAGCCCTAAGTGTAGATCTAGCCAATCATGGAGGAGGTAGATGTGGTCATGAAACCCTCAAGGGTAAGCTCCAAACATGGCTCCATCTTCTTCTTCTTCCTCTTCTTCTTCTTCTTCTTTGAAGCTCTAGAGAGAAAGTGTGTTTGGATCTAGAGATGGGTTCTTGAGATGTACCTCCACTTCCCTCTTTTCTTCTAACCCTAATCTCTAACTTTTCTAGAGTGAGAAAATAAAATTACAATGTAAAAGTAAAATTGTGACGACCCTGGTTTTTAGGCCAGCGTGTCCTGTGATGAACCGAAGATTGACCCGATAACGGATCCGATATGAGGAAGCGAAAACAGAAAACAAGACTCTAAGAAATCAAAGTGACCTTCCATGAGGTCGTGGAACTCAATGAGAACTGATGCGGGAGCAAAAGATAAAAAATATGACAAATAAGCCCCCAGGAGCAAAATAGTCATTTTTGAAAAATGCGGATTCGGGTGCCACCGGGTACACTGTTGGAAAGACAACAAAAAAATAGTCAGGATGGACTCAAGAATCGTATGATTCGGAATCCGGACAAAGGAGAAACGACCTGACGAAGAAAAACGAGCACTTAAGGCTAAAAGGGTAAACTGGTAATTATCCAGGAAGATTCGGATTCAACCAAGCACACCGTTGAAAAGACAGCAAAAAATTAGTCAAGTTCAAAAAAAAAGTTCACTCGATTTGGAGTCCGGACGAAGGAGAAAGAGGGTTTGAAGTTGAGACGTCGCTGCGGCTCGACGAAAGTCATGGCGCACACGGCGGCCATGCACGAGCCCACCGGCGCAATGGCATGCACCAGCTGACAGTAAGAAAAAAAAAGTGAGGTTCCAGAACTGAGGCTTGAAACGGAGGCCGAAACGAATTTTTATGGAAAAACATGAAGAAGAAACCCCCCCTAAAATCGAGTTTTCTACCCGACATTATGAACGGAATCGAAAAAAACTCACTGTGAAATCCCCAAAATGCCCCTAGATCAGAACTGACAAGAGGGTTAAAAGTTGCTACAGTGACTGTCTGCAACTGAGAGCAAAAATGGGTTAGAATATGAATTTTTCTAGAAAAAAACAAAGAAAAAACCCCCCTCAAAATTGAATTTTCTACGTGACTCGCAAGATAATTCAAAAAAATGTAATGTAGAATGCCCGAAATACCCCTCCATGAAATCTGGTCATGGGGTCGAAAAAGCTGCTAAAAAAAAAAACAGAAAGCTGAACTTTGCGATCGATTTCAGGCACCAAGACGACATTTTCTGAAAAAACACGAAAAAGAAACCCCCCCTAAGATCACATTTTCTAAGCGAACATGTTAAAATAATAAAATAAAACTGATGTGAAAGGTCTAGAATGCCCCTAGAACAGATTACGCAACAATAATGCAAAATGAGTCCATAGGAGGCTTATTTCACCAAAAAAAGAGGGTTTGCCCGGAAATGACCATGCGCGCAAACGTAACTTACCTATTAGGACGTGCTACAATAGTCCACGACTTAAAAATACCACCGATGCAAAATTTGACCCCCCAACAGCCGAAAAGGCAAAAATGGACTTGAAATGGAAAATATGAAAACCAAAATTAGGAAATAGTTTCAAATGGCCGTTTGGCCCTTGGCCACACTTCATACAAGATAAATGAGACCCTATAAAAGAATGAGAATAGAATTCCCACACTCGATGTAACCATGGTGAAGCATTGACTTGCGATTTTTCAAGATTTTCATAATATTTCATGAAGTTAAAAAGTACATAGAATACAATATAATGGTCATTGGCCTCCGGCCTCATCTCATACATGTCAAATACGTTGTAAATAGTGTACTCATGTACACACTACATATATGAAATCAAATAATACATATTTTGATACATAAGGTTACAAAGAGGCATTTTATGCTAACACTTGCATACAATGGAAACTTAAAAACTATAAGCCATCCAAGGAGCAATGAGCAACACGAACCAAGTCTTCATACATAAAAAATGTCCGCACTACGTGGGTGAGTAACATAAAGCTACTCGTAGGAAATGAGCATGCATCGACCTAGCATTTTACAATTTTATCACCTTAAGGTGAAACATGTTAAAGGGGCTCATGCTACCTAACGTCTATGTCCAAGTGAGACTCGGGGAGCATCCTAAGCTACCTTAGAGTCTAAGCAACAAGAATCATGATATACATACGTGTATGAAACGAATCATGGTTGGGATAATCCAAAGAACACGATAAGAAGAATGCTTGAGCATAGATTAACATGAATTGTATTTTCAATACAACTGAACTAGGTCTGGAGTAATCCATACAAAATGACAAAAGCATATTTGAATACAAATTAACAAGAATCACATTATCCATGCAATTCAACAACAAAAGAGCATGTTATACAATGCAACAAGGTATAAGTTCTCAAAGCCATCAACTTAGAATCTAAAGCACAAATTAACAGTAGTGGTTCATGCCACCTAACGTCTAAGTTCTAAATGAACCAATAGGATCAATCATAAGCTTTGTTAGAACGTCCAACCACAATTTTCAATATCGATGCAATTTAACCAACATTGGAACTTCCAATATAGCGCATAAAGCACAATTTCGCAAAATTAACATCATGTAACTTAAAATGGAACGACAAATAAGGAACCACAAGTTACAACATCATCTAGTTATCAACTTGAAAATGAAATGCGAAATCAAACAAAGTGGATACTCGGACGTCACGCCGGATCAGACCGACAACATAGTTACTTTAGGGTTACTAGCCCATGGGTAACCTCCCTATGTGCGCACTAGACTACATAGAGGGACTATCCCTCGTACTAGAACCACTTCCTAGCTATAGTCAAACAACGACATCCCCAAGTTTCCAAAATCAACAAGTTGTGCAACAACGCATATATCAACAGGAATATGTAAGATAATCAACTATCTACCAAGCACAACCAAATTTGGAAACATATACAATACATGCTCTAAATCCACAACTAATATGATATGATGAATGTCGAATCTTTAGTGTGCGATTCATTACACGCTATGCATGAAAGATGTTAAATACGAAGTGTGCAAAGTATTACACAAGGCAACAATATATTCAATAAGGAAAACATATTCTCATGAGTACAAACATAGCAACTATGTTATCCAATGTTCAAAACATAACCAAATGAATATACAACAAGTCTAAATCCATGATTTGAATATAGAAACCACTTTTAAAACCCAACTAGATCATGGAGCAAATTAATAGAATTTAAATAGATAAACACAATTAAATTCTCTAAATTCCAATTCAATTCCAATTAACCTCAATTTAATACATGTTAAAGGACATGGCAAGGTCATCACCTATATCCATTTTAAAACTCAATTAGGTTGTTAGAACAACAAAGTAGAACTTTAATTAAATCATGCTAATTGAAATCCTAAGGTTCTAAAATAACTTCAGATAGTCCCGAATTAATATATACTAGTAAATGAGTCATGGCCAATACAAATATCAAGTTAAAACCTTAATTAAGCTAATGGGACCACGAAATAGATTTTAATTAAAATCTCTAGATTTTCAAACTTAACCAAATGCTCTCAATTTAACATACCTTAGAGAACATGCCAATGACTAATGTAATATCACATTACAAGTTTATTTCATTCAATTTAAGACCATGTGAATTAAACTTTCACTAACGTTAAATATAAATTAAAAGTTGCAATTCTCATGCAATTAATCCCAATTTAATATATGTGAACAACTATACCTAAGCTTAATTTTCTAGCATGCCACAATTCAATTCCAAGTTGTATATCACCATGAGGAATAAATCTTAAACAATGAATTTAATTAAATGAAAGGTTTGAAAACCTAACCGAATATTCTAAATCAAATATATGTGAAGCTATATGGGATGTAAGTCAAGAATATCAAATCGAAATTTAAATAAAGTGAATAGTACACTCGGGGCAAATTAATTAATCAAATTAATTAATAATTACTAATTTTCAAAACACCTCCAATTACTTTCAAATTCAACTATGTTGAAGAGCATGCTAAGGCCTAATATCATATGCTAACACATATTAATTTCAAGCTAGTTAAGGCCACATGATTTAATATTTTATTCTAGTAAAATATTAAATAAAATCTTCGTTACTTGTCCAATTTCTCTCAATTTAATATATGATAATCAACATACCAAGGGGTAATATTCTATCATGTCACATGTTTAAACAAGGCTATAGGTAACCGAGAAAATTAAATCACGTGTTACAAAATAAACAATTAAAATCTCTAGATTTAATATCCAAGCATGTAAACAAGTATCATAAGCATCACAAGCATGCTATATAACAAGAAAACAACCTAAAACACCCCCTACCTCAATTTGAGATGAAAACCTCAAATCCCCACTGAAAAAAAAGTGTCTCGAATTTGCTGAAACCGAAGGGTTTTGTCGGGGACAACACGATCTACATGAAACCGAAGGAAGCCCCATGAAAATCACAACTTGACCTCAAATCCAAACTCAAGAAATGGTCAGAAATGAATTCTAATAAAGGGGAATGATAGAACACATCGAGGGGAACAAAAAACGTGAAAGCCGAAGACTTTTCACTTAGGAAAAGTAAATCAAAGGAGGAAAGAGAAGGTGACAGCTCCATGGACGTCCATGGCTACTTCAGGCCGTGCATGGAGAGTGAGAAAGATGAAAAATAAAATATTTCACCCCCCTTTTATAGAAATCTCAAAAAGTGCTCCGAACGGGCCCCGTCGGGTCTGGAAAAGTGAAATTTGAGCAAACATGCTCAAATGGAAAAACTTCGTGAACAAAAAAGATTCAAAATTATAAAATATGAACAACGGAAGAAACGACGTTGAAAATCGAGTCCCGAGCATAAAGTTATACCCCAAATAAGTTCGGTAGCAACCGGGTCCAGAAACTCTGAAACTGGAGAAAAACGACTAGAACGGAATTCTAAGAGTCCACGACTTGACGAAATGTGAAAATGAATCTCGTACGAGGATCCAGGCTCCAGATGAGACATTTTGCAATAACTTTCGTTAATTGCACAATGGCCCCTACAAAAAGGGTTAATTGTGAAACTGCCCTAGAATGAAAATATCTTCCAAAAGATATTTTCTTAGATGCCCCTGAAATAAAATATATTCAAAATATATTTACGAAAAACACCCCAAGAAATGAAGAATTGTGCATCTATGCCCCTGTGGGCACCGGGAGCAACCAGAGTACTTTCTTGCAAAAGTAAAGATACGTATTTCAAGGAAACCACCCAAGATGAAGGCACGTGAAGTCAAAAACTACCCAAGATGAAGGCACGTGAAGTCAAAAACTAACTCCGAGCATGAAAAGTGAGGTTGTGCCAAAAACTGACAAACGGAGATAAGACAGAATAGGGAAAAGACGAAATAGTGAATAGTGTCCGAAAAATGAAAATGCAGAAATGACTCGATTCTCAAAGGAAGTTGTCAATCCACGGAAAAGAGTCTCAGAAATCATTTTCAAGTACTCGAGATGACACTAAGCGACAAGAAATAGAGTTTAGAAAGGAAAATTAAACGAAAAAAATTCATTCTTAAAATTTCGGGAAAAAGGAAAAGAAGACAAATGACCGGGTCGTTACAAAAATAATAAAAAGCTCCTTACAAAATGAATCAATTCCCTTTAAATAATAGGTCATTTTCTTAGCCACTAAGTCAGAAATATAGCCCAAAAATATCTAATCCCGCAACTTTTTGGTAGGTAGAGATCGGCGCGCTCGGGAATCAGACAGCTCACTGCAGCACATTTTCGATTGATCAGACCTTGTTCGATCTATCCAACTTTCGATCGATCCAACTCTGATCAATCTCACCTTTCTCAGATCTATCAAACTTTTCTCAAATCTATCCAACTTTGCAGTTTTTCAGCATCAGCCTCATTTTGCTCCAAATCGGCCTCCTTTTGCTCCCAATTTTCACAAAGACTTAGTTTGACTCCAAAGAGGCCTTAAGAAACCATTTTTAGCTCATTTTAACATCATTGACCTGAAATAGACAAAAACACAAATAAATACTAAAACGGGTAAATAAAGATAGATAAATGGACTAAAATACCCTCACTTAGGGGGTTTAAATGCGC
Organism: Cornus florida; assembly: GCF_030987335.1. NCBI lineage: Eukaryota > Viridiplantae > Streptophyta > Magnoliopsida > Cornales > Cornaceae > Cornus > Cornus florida. The sequence goes on from NW_026775577.1 coordinate 75,190,353, forward strand.
ACTTTTCAGCGCTCATTACCACACAATCCAACAATTGATATAACGATTAAAGAAATATATCAAACAATTCAGAAATAACTATGATAATATGGTATCAAGTTATCACAAAATATGAATGACTTATTATTTATTTAAGCTTCCTATATCATATGTCCTACATAAACTGAATCTTATACATGATGATATTTTATTATACCGTCAAATAAACATTCTCCATATCTAATTCATCATAAACATTTAATCTCAATTGCTAAAACATTTTAAAAGATTAAATCCATTCGTTTATTTAAAACATTCAAATAGCAAACATCATTATGATTGAGTCTATTTAAATTTATTTAAACCCAAACCTAGTTCCTATTTAATGTTCCGGAATCATAGGCATGTTTCTACGTTTCATTCTATAGATATGAAAAATACATAATTTAAACATGTAAAAATTCACACCGGAAATCAAATCAAAATTATGCATTTATCAATTCATAATACAAGAACATATATGAATCAATTTCATAAAACCTATATTCTAATCAAATTAAACATGCATAATTATTTAATTTTATGTGTTTAATAAATCCTGAAATTTCCTAGGTATGTGCAGAAACACGAATCAAAGGGAAAGAGATAGAAGAAGAACTTGCCTTAAACTTTCGGATCGAAAGTTACACTTTTTCTTCCTTGATCTTCTCTCTACAGGGTTTTTCTCCTCTTTCCTTCCTTTTCCTCCTTCCCTATCTAGCTCTCTCTCTATAATATATCACGTGAATATTTCTAACCCCCTTTTATAACCAATAACTATATATTTATAGGTTAAATAAAATAACTCTAACCCTTTTCTCAATCAAAGTCAACTTAAAAAAAATAAAAATAAAAATATTAAAAAAGTAAGTAAAATATGTTACGTATATAATTTATGTATATCTTTATTAAATAAATAAATTATATACATTCCATTATTTATTAATGGATTATCTAATAATACTTAAGTTACCATAATATTATAAAGTAACTTAAAACATAACACGTATCAAATCTATGTATATTTTTATTATTTAAATATAAAACATATACATCAGATTAAATATTACTACCCAAGTTACTATAAAAGTAATTAATAAATTACTCATTATTTATTAATGGATTATCCAATAATATTTAAGTTAACATAATATTATAAAGTAACTTAAAACATAATACGTATCAAATTTATGTATATTTTTATTATTTAAATATAAAACATATACATTACATTAAATATTACTACCCAAGTTAACATAAAAGTAATTAATAAATTATCCATTATTTATTAATGGATTATCCAATAATACTTAAGTTACCATAATATTATAAAGTAACTTAAAACATAACGTGTATCAAATCTATGTATGTTTTTAGTATTTAAATATAAAACATATACATCCGATTAAATATTACTACCCAAGTTACCATAAAAGTAATTAATAAATTACTTTCCCTTTTATATATGTATATAATATATATATATACACAAAACTATCCATGGGTAATAATTCATACCATAAAAGTAATTAATAATTTAATTTCCTTTTTATATATGTATATAATATATATATACACACACACACAACTATCCATGGGTAATCATCTATACCCACCTAACCTCCTATCCAAGTAGTCCATGGGACTCAATTGATTGGCCCATTACTGCTAACCATAACCATAAAACAAAAAAAATAAAGAAAATAATAAAATAAAATAAAACATTTAATTTACAATTAATCAAAATATCATTTAAGCACATAATCTAATTAAACAATTAACACATAGACAAATACAAATAACACATAGACACATAATCAAATACTCAAGTAACACTTAATTCAATTAAATTCATAAGTAATTATTCAAATAATCAATTAAATAATTAAAAATACAAATAAAACAAATAAATAAATACCGAGACTATCCTTTTAAAATTAGGGGTATTACAGTGTGTATATATATATTCAGATTTGAATACTTAAAATTTCCATTTTTAAAAAATTTCCAACTTCGTTGTGAAAAAAAAATCCACCCATATATATATATATATATATATATATATATATATATATATATTTACACACATATGCATATGTATAAAGGATTATGAAGTCGCCACACAAATTTGTTCTTGTAACTATGGAATCAAACACCAATATACATAACGTTTATATATATAAATATATATATAAGATTACTCTGGGTACATGTTGATCAAGAATTTCCCATTATTTTTTTTTGGGCAAATATATGAGTTATTTAGAGAGAGAAACCCAATTGTTCACTATTGTTGTCTATTATAGAGAACAGTGGGTACTTACGTGTAGATTTGAAATTTCCCACCTCATTTTCCTTGCAGCAAACACAATATAATTCGACACATAAAACTATATATATACATATATATTGTATATATATAGAATTCACACACAGAATTACTGATCCAAATTCGAAGAAACGAAGGAGCAATCGGCGGTGAAAATAATCGATGCCAAACCACCATCGCTGGCGTAACGCCACTCTACGAACCCTAATTTCCATCTCTTTGTCAAAATCGAAGCTCCGATATTGTCATTGCCTCGTTCACGTTGACCCTAATTCAAATGCCAAAACCATAATTCTGGCAAGCATGGTGATGTTGTGAACAGCAAGCCGGCCAACAAAACAACTACTGGTCCATCACCACTGACAAAACAAAACACCCATTTCCGAAAACAAAACAACTACCACCACCACCACCGTCGCAAATTCACCACATTCGAGGCATTAAACCCCAAGACCACATCGCCGGATCCAAGGAGACCTCCCTCGCCTTCGTCAACTTCACGGACTTGATAATGAGTTTGCAGAAGTTTTTCTAAGAGAGAGAAATGACCAGACATGGACGGTGATACAATTTTGATATTCATTTCATAATTTTGATAGTTTACAATTATAATTAATTAAATATTGGTGGCAATCTCGCCTTTTTCAACCTCTTAAGGGCTTGTTTGGATCAAAATTCTGACAATGGGTGTCATTGTTCAAAAAACACAAAACTTATATACAATTGTCATTTTGACAAACCTAAAAAGGTGTCATTATAATTAATTCTTATTTTAATTTTTTCTAAAAATCACTGGAATTGGTTGAATACTAATTTTAATTTTTTCTAGAACTCGGATTGGTTTTGATTTAGCACGAAATCGTCACGCATACCCTACTGGCACCTCAAACAGAAGTCCAGCAAGTTGAGCCGGTCTGGCAATCCAACGCTCCGGTTCAGCAGTATCTGTATTTAGTTAAAATATGGTGCAAACACATTATTTTAGTTAAAATATGGTGCAAACATATTGCTAAACCCTACTACATTCATAACTATTGCAAACTGCCTTCCTTTTTCTCACTCTTTCCAGTCCCCAAAATAGGGTTTTCCTCAAGACAGAAAGCGAACGGGTTAGAGAGAGAGGGGAAAGAGTTTTATCCACTTCGACGAAAGCTTCCCTTTTATTTCTTGCAGAGAGCAAAGAAAAATGAGGAAGAAGGTCGATGAAAGAATCAGAACTCTAATCGAAAACGGCGTCAAAACCAGACACCGTTCCCTGTTTTTCATCATCGGCGACAAATCCCGTGACCAGGCACTTCCCCCTCTCATTTTTCTCTCCAACTTTCACACACACATATATATATATATATATATATATATATATATATATATGTATGTATGTATGTATGTATGTATTTATACGTGTGTGTATAATATTGTTTCACTAGTTAATTTTGTTATTTGATTGTATAGATTGTGAATCTCCATTACATGCTTAGTAAAGCGGTGGTCAAGTCTAGGCCGAGTGTTCTTTGGTGTTACAAGGATAAACTTGAACTCAGCAGGTAAATTTTGGACTATTTTCTACTGGGTGAATTTACTATTGGCGGCTTTGTACCTTAATCATCATAAAGTGGAGTGAACCTCTCAGTTACTCAGTACTTTTTAATTTTTGGGTTAAAGTTATATGGCATTGGGAAATAATGAAATAATTTTACTCTTGAACTAGTGCTGTAACTATTATTGCTTGATTCATTTGAATTTATTGAACTTTAATATGTCAACTGAATGACCAAAGGCAAATTGAACTTGCATATATTGTGGTGGTGTTTATATTGCTTATTGTTGCCATGAACTACTTTGGAGATCATTTCCAGAAGATAATTTTAAAGTAGTACTAGTGTAAAACAATTATACTCTGTGTTTATGCATACACGTTTGTATGGATTATGTAAAAATGGGTGCAATGATGTTCCCAAAATGCATTTTAGAATCCTAGGAAAATCTTTTTATTTTTTATTTTTTTTTAGTGTCACATACCGAATGACGTTCATCAATTGGCTGCTGGAATTTATCTTGCCTATGGACATATAAATGATACCACTCATTCAACTCAGAAATCAAATTTTAATCCTTATTCCACTATATCTTACTTAAAGTTTCACCACATTCAATAATTGATCAGCCTACGTTGTTGTGTCTCTTCTTTTGAAGTTTCAGCTTAAAGTAGTTTCCCCCCACCCCCTCCTTTTTCTGTAATTCAAAATGTATAGTGTGAACTGTTTTTTTTCTGTCTACCTTTATTGAACAAAAGACTTCCAAGCCAATTGCTTGCTCACTCACAGTTGGTGATTGTGTTTTTGCAGTCACAAGAAAAAACGTGCCAAGCAGGTTAAAAAATTAATGCAGAGGGGACTGCTGGATCCGGAGAAGGTTGATCCTTTTTCGCTTTTTGTTGAAACTGGAGGAATAACATATTGCCTGTACAAAGATTCAGAGAGAATTCTTGGGAATACTTTTGGCATGTGTATACTACAGGTAGATGCCATTTGTCTATTGTGATTAAACTAATTGTGGCATAGCATTTGTTCATACTTTCTGGTTAATGCTGTGATAATTCTGTTTCCTCAAATTTTTATTTATTTATTTATTTTTTTAATTTACTTAGTTTCTTGTTTTCCCCTTTATAGGATTTTGAGGCTTTGACACCAAATCTTCTTGCGAGGACGATTGAAACAGTAGAGGGTGGTGGTTTAATTTTATTGCTGCTCCGTTCTCTGGCCTCACTCACCAGTCTCTGCACCATGGTCATGGTATGAGTCAAATTTTCTAACTGCTATTTTGCTTTACTTTATGGAAATTTTCTGAGGAATTGAGAAATTGTGAAACCTCTTTCTATTTTATTCTTCTTTACTTTATGCTTTATTTTTTCACCCTTTGGTTGATTTTCTGCTATTCCATTTGATATGACTATTAAATTATTAATGTTGCCTCAGTTTCTACTGTTGCTTCCCCTGCAAGATAGATACATATATTACGTAATGACAAGTTACCTTGCAAGAAGTTCTACTTCATCTGAAAGACACCTGCTTCCTATTGCTTAATACTTTCTTTCCATAGATTGTCACTGCTACTGTCAACATTTTCTGCTATTGCGTTTGATATGACTTTTAAATTATTAATGCAAGACAGATGGTGCTATTGCCTCAGCTGCTACTGTTGCTTCCACTGCATAATAAATGCATATATTACATAATTACAAGTTACCTTGTGAATCAACTAGTTCTACTTCATCTGAATGACACCTGCTTTCTATTGCTTGATACCTTATTTCCATAGATGGTTATTGCTAGTCAACGTACTGTCCACTTAGACCACAACACTTCATTCTGTCTTTATGGTCCTCTTTCGATAACAGGTACATCCATCACATCTCAACAAGGAGAGCGTCATCTCCAAAGTGCCAATTTTAGGTGGATCTGGCTAATTCGACTTGAAATCATGCTTTTATTGTTTTTGTGGGCAAATGACATTAACTGAAAGTTAGGATGAATAAGATCCGGTAATTAAATTGTTTGACCTTCCATGGAACATATATTCAACATTGTTCCTTTCGTGTGCACGCACTTAAATCATTTACAATCATTGAAATAGATCATCCGCCCGTATTAACTAAGTAATTTGGCCTTGGAGCAAAACCTGGATCAGTTCATGATGTTTATCAATTGTCTTTCTCCTCTTCTATTACAGTATCGATCTCAAGTTCTCAGAATTTGGCAAAAGTTGAGCCTTACATAGTGTTATTTTTTATTTATTCATGTTAATACCATTGATTTAGGGCTCCGAGATTTGTATTATTTGATTTGTTTTTTTTTTTTTTTTTGTTGATAAATAAGCAATTCATTAAAAGCTTTCAAAAGGGGAACGCGTCCCTACAAACCACAAAAACCTGGGTACCCTAAGGCCCTAGGGAAGCCAAAAACTCAATAGTCTCCTCAGCAGAGGAACATAGTCTACCCGAACCCCAAGAAAAGAGAGAGCTAATAACAGAAGATTTGAGAACAATGACCAAAGATTCCTCTCCTTCAAAATATATTCTATTCCGCTCCCTCCACAAACACCACCAAAGACGAAAGGGGGCCATCCTCCAAAATCCTCGAGCTTGTGGTCCCACCCAACCCCCTCTCTAGGTATCCATCAGACCCCTCGTAGATCTAGGCATGACCAGTAAACTCCAAATAAGCCTAACAAGAGATTCCAACATTCAACCGCTACTGGACAATGCAAAAGATGATGGTCAACAGACTCTCCATTACACTTGCACATGCAACACCAATTCACCGCGATCTGATTTCTCCTTCTCAAATTATCCAGCGTCAATATTTTACCCCACACGACTGTCTAAGCAAAGAATGCCACTTTCAATGGCGCTTTAGTTCGCCACACTGCCTTCCAAGGGAATACCACCCCAGCTGGGTCCAAAAGGCATTCGAAGAAGGAACTCACACTAAACATTCCCTTATAAGAAGGAATCCAAAACAAGAGAATCCCTACCTCCTCCACGGATCACCTGGCTGTACAAAAATACTAAGAAACCTAAGACATCATCCATCTCCCAGTCCTGAAAAGATCACTTAAAAAGCATGTCCTAAACCGGTCTCCCGCCATCAAGGCGATAGCAGTCAGCCACCGAGGCATGCCTATTAGCCGCAATCCTAAACAGTCTAGGGGGAAAGAACATGCTAAAGTGCGATCTCCACACCACAAATCCTCCCAAAACCGAATCTCCGTACCATCATGAATTCTGAATATGATATACTTAGAAAACTCATTCCAGCCCTTCTGAATGGCTTTCCAAACACCAATGCCACCAGGAATAGACACCACAACACCACCCCCCCCCCCCCCACCCAAAAAAAAAAAACCCAAAGCAATACAAGATAACCCTCCTCCACAACCTATCCCGCTCAATACCAAACCTCCACAACCACTCACCTAAAATGGCCAGCAGTCTCCTAATCCCAATTCCTCCGAACTTAACAGGCTTACACACCTGTTCCCAATGAACCAGATGATACTTAAACTCATCCCCCAAACCTCCCCATAAGAAGTTTCTCTGAAGTTTTTCAATACATGCAGCAACCGAGGACGGGATCTGGAAAAGGGATAGAAAATATGTAGGAATGCTCGACAAAGTGCTTTTCAACAAAATAACCCTCCCACCTTTTGATAAATATTGCTTCTTCCACCCCGCAAGCCTCCTCTCCACCCTCTCCACCATCGGATCCCAAGCACCTACAATACTCGAAGAAAACCCCAGAGGCAATCCCAAGTAAGAAATGGTTAAAGAACTAACTCCACAACCAAGAACAGAAACTCCTCAGTATCTTGGACCTCTCCCACTGGAATCAAAGTGCTCTTCCCGCATTCACTTTGAAACCCGAGATTGTCTGAAAACATATCAACACCGACCTCAAATACTATTTGATTTGTATTTTAATCTTCCATTTCTTGATATTTAAAGTAGAAGAGAACCAAACACTTATTTGAGCGTAATACCACTGAGAGAGATGGCGGTGGTTGTTTGGGACATAATAACAGCAACATGGGACTGATGTAGAGAGAAATAGGGAGGAGGGCTGAGAACATGAAGAAAGGAGGGGCAAAGAAAGGGGAGAGGTTTTTGCAATATTTTTTTTTGATAAGTATGATATCATTAAAAGTGCTCAAAAAGGGGAGCGAACCCAACATAATACATTAGACGCCCATGGCAACATTAAAGTTTTAAGCTATCCACAAAATCTAAAAGGTCCCCCATAGATTTACAATTTCGCCCATTAAACAAAAATAACAAGTTTGATAGTATATTGTATTTGAGAGACCAAATAGGAGATTCCTCTCCCTCAACAGATCTCATATTTCTCTCGCGCCACAAGGCCCACCATAAATAAAGGGGAGTGACCCTCCAAGCTTCTCTGACTCGGCTTTCCACTATACCCTCTCCAAGTCTCTAACATGTCTACTGTGGATCCGGAAAACACCCAAACCATACCAAATATCTCTCGCTTCCGCCTTCTAAGGGAAGGAAGAATCTGGGGCATCAATCAGGCTCTGGTAAAAGTACCTAACCTCAAAGACCCCTCTCGGGGAACCCACCCAAATAAGCTCATCCATACCCGCACCCTCCACCACTTGACAATAGATCAAAGCTATAAGAACTTTGTGACCTTCGTAAGCTCCCAATCATGAAATGCTCTACGAAATTGCACATCCCCTAAGTCAACCTCCCATCATTAAGACGATAACAGTCAACAACTAGAACATGCTTGTTTGCAGAGATCCTCAGAGCCGAGGAAATCTACGAGCCAACACAATGTCCCCACACCAACAATCCGTCCAAAACCGGATGCTTTTGGAAAATTCATCCCAACCCTTCCGGATAAACTTCCAAGCACCCACACCAGTCAGAAATCTCACCTCACTAGACACCCACCTTCCTTCTCCCTCCCCAAAACGACAGGTAATGACCCTCTATAATCTGGACCTTTCACCCCCAAACCTCCATAGCCATTTTCCCAACAAAGATCCAACCTCTTGGGACCCAACCCACCCTTCTTTAGAGGGGAGCACACTTTTTTCCCGGTTAACCAAGTGATATTTGAACTCTTCACCCTTACAACCCTATAAAAATCTCCTTTTTTTTTTTTTTTTTTTTTTTTTTTTTGGTTAATTAAGCAAATTCAATAAAAAGCGTTCGAAAGGGGAACAATGCCTTCTCATGCGTTCCTATGGACCCAAAGAAGAAATAAAATCAATTGTCTTCTCCTCCGGGGAGGAACTGCCTTTCGGAACCCCAAAAGCATAAAGATGTAATAAAAGTTGACTTAAGAACCACAATCGAGGATTCCTCTCTTTCAAAGGATCTATTATTTTGCTCCCTCCACAGGCACCACCATATGCACAACGGCGCCATCCTCTAAAACCCATGAGCATGACCTCCCACAAAGCATCCTCTCCAAGCCTCAATTAGTCCTCTCGTAGATCTAGGCATCACCCACGACACCCCAAACATGCCTAACAACAGACACCAACAATCAAAAGCCACAGGACAGTGCAAAAGAAGATTATCCACCGATTCTCCATTATATTTGCACATACAGCACCAGTTAACTATTATTTGTCTACGCGTCCTTATATTCCGTTGGTTTTGGATTATGGGGGTTTGAGAGCTTGAAGATCCCTATTTAGATTCGAGAATATGTGGCTCAGAGCAGATACTTTCATGGAGGGTCCTGGTGGGAGGAGGCTCCGGTGGTTGGCACTAAGAGTTTTGTTCTAGTTGGGAAACTTCGCCTCTTGAAGACTGAGCTCAAAAGATGGTATAAGGAGGTGTTCGGGAACTCAGGATGGAGGAAGAACTGGGCACTTGCTGATATTGCTGAGATTGATCGGTTGGAAGGGGTGGGTGGATTTGTGGATCTTCAGTGTACCCAGAGAGTAGAGAGTCAGGTGGAGATTGCCATTATGGAGGAGATTTCATGGCGACAGAAATTCCGGGCTCTATGGCTCAAATAGGGAGATTGCACTACGAAATTCTTTTATAGGCTCACTAATGCCTATAGGAGGGGCAACCATATTGGGCGGATCTGTGTGGATAGAGTGGTGTGTAGGGAAGAGGACGTGTGTAGGGGGATTGTTTCTTATTATCAGAGGCTCTGCTATGAGATTGTTGGTTGGAGACCCAGGCTCGGTGATTTTCACTTTGATTCAATCTCAGTGTTGGAGAGGGATTGGTTTTCTAAGGAGGAAGTGTTGAAGGTGTTAAAGAGCTGCAATGGTAACAAGTCTCCTGGTCTGGATGGGTTTAGTATGAGATTTTTGCTGGAGAGCTGGGAAGTGGTTAGGAGTGAGGTTATGGGCACTTTTTAGGAGTTTTATTCTCACGGGTGGTTTGAGAAGTCGTTGAACGCTTTTTTCATTGCCCTCATCCCTAAGAAGGGTGGAGTTTCTTATGTTAAGGATTTAGATCAATAAGTCTTGTCGGTATAAGCTTATTGCTAAAGTCCTTGATTTGAGAATGAGGGAGGTGTTAGATGGGGTTGTTTTAGTGTCTCAACTTTTGTTGGTGGTCGATAGATTCTTGACTCCGTTCTTATTGCCAGTGAGTGTGATGATTCTAGGCTGAGCAGTGATGAACCATGAGTTTTGTTCAAACCTGATATCGAGAAGGCGTATGATGATGTTAGTTGGAGCTTTTTGTTGTATCTGCATGGGAGGTTGGGTTTTGGAGAGAGATGGTGGAGGTGGATTGAGGATTGTATTTCCTCAGTTAGATTCTTTGTTCTGGTGAATGGATCTCCTACGGGTTTCTTTGGTAGCTCTTGGGGTTTGAGACAGGGCGATCCTCTATCTTCGTTTTTATTCCTTATTATTATGGAGGCTCTCAGTACGCTGTTGGGAAGGACAGTGGATCTGGGTGTTATCAGGGGCTTTAGGGTCGGTAGAGACTTAGGTCATTAGATGGAGATCTCCCATTTACTGTTTGCGGATGATACCTTGGTTTTTTGTGATGCTGATGTGTCTCGGTTGAGATATTTGAGGTGTGTCCTGGTTTGTTTCCAGGCAGTTTCTGGTTTGAAAATTAATGTAGGAAAGAGCATGCTTGTCTTTGTAGGAGAGGTTCAGGACACAGCATCTCTTGCTGCAGTACTTGGGTGTGGGGTGGGCTCTTTTCCTATCTCCTATTTGGGTTTGCCGTTGGGTGCTTCGTCAAGGAGGGTGGGAGGTTGGGATCTCGTGATTGAGCGATTTGAAAGGAGATTAGTTAGTTAGAAGAAGCAATATCTTTCGAAGGGCGGGAAGGTTACTCTTTTGAAGAGTACGCTGTTGAGCCTCCCTACGTACTTTCTCTCCCCTTTTCAGGTTTCTGCCTCGGTAATTGAAAGGATGGATAGACTTTAACGGAACTTCCTTTGGGGTGGACGAGGGGAGGATTTCAAGTATCATCTTGTTTGTTGGGATCAAGTGTGCTAGCCAATTCCGTTGAGAGGTCTGGGCATTAGGAGGTTGGCCCTTTTCAACAGGGCTCTTCTGGGAACGTGGCTGTGGAGATTCATAAGTGAGCGCCATTGTCTTCGGAGGAAGGTTGTTGTGCGCCGCTATGGGGAGGAGGGAGGCGGGTGGTCCTCTGCTCCGTTCAGATTCGCTGGAGGTGTGGGTGTTTGGAAATTCATTCGTAAGGGATGGAATGAATTTTCTAAGCATATTAGATTCAGAGTACGGGATGGTAGGGGAGTTCGGTTCTGGGAGGATTTATGGTGTGGTGATCGCCTGTTGGCTCGTTCCTTTCCCAGACTTTTTCGGATTGCTATGGATAGACATGCTTTGGTGGCCGACTGTTATCGGCTCGATAACGATAGGTTCGCGTGGGATTTGCTTTTTCGACGTTCCTTTCAGGATTGAGAGTTGGATGAGGTTGCAAGTTTGTTGGAGCTATTGTACAGACAGGAGATAGATGGTAGTGGCATTGACTCTCTGGTTTGGGTGCCTAACTCTCAGGGGAGATTCGAGGTTCGTTCCCTATTCCGTTGTCTCTCTGATTTTCATGGTTCTAATTTCCCTTGGAAGACAATATGGCGTTCCAAGGCTCCCCGCAAAGTGACCATCTTTGTTTAGACTGTTGTTTGGGGCAAAATTTTGACCCGAGATAATTTGAGAAAGAGAAGACAAGATTATTGTCAATTGGTGTTGTTTGTGCAAGAGGAGTGGTGAGTCTGTGGATCACCTTCTTTTGCATTGCCTTGTTGCTCACAACTGTTGGAGCCTTATCTTTGGCCTTTTTGGAGTCCATTGGGTTATGCCTCAGTCCTCGAGGGGTTTGATTGACGCTTGGCGAGGCTGTAGTGTGGGAGCCCACACCCGTGAGTGTTGGAGGGTGGTTCCCTTTGTGTTTGGTGGTGCTTATGGAAGGAGCGGAATAGAAGATCTTTTGAAGGGGAGGAATCTTCTTTAGGGGCTTTAAAGTTTTATATTATTAGCTCTCTTTTTAGTTGGGTTTTGCGGAGAAATTGTGTACCCCATTGATGAGTTTATTGATTTTTTGGGTTCAGTGGGTCCTTAGGACCTTGTCTCTGGCTTCGGGCTCTGTATGGCTCTTGGGATGTGTTTCTTGTTTAAACACTTTCTAATACATTTTACTTATAAAAAAAATACAATATAGATAGAAAATAAGCCTAAGTGACTTGAGCAAGGATTTCTTTAGAAGAAAGAACTGCAACACCGAGGACAGATAATCAAAGGAATCTTCCAACTTTAGAAATAGATCTAGATACTCCCCTGTGAAGTCTATAATTTCTCTCATGCCAAATACCCCACAACACAACCACAAACATCATCTTGGAAAGTTTGGAGGATTTGAAATTGTGAACACCAGGCTGTGAGCTGATTATATTAGGATTCTAATATTTCATAATTTGATTCTTAATATCCCCTTTTATATGTACATAAATGTTTTGGAAATAGAGGATTGGCAAGGAGGACATTTGTATGGGAGTTTCCTCTTATAATCAGAGTTTGTTCATGGAGATAGAGGATTGGCATCCTTTGCTCATTTTGATTCTAATTCTAAGTTGGACGAAATCGTTCTGTAAAGGCCGTTCTCTGAAGAGGAAGTTTTTAGAGCCTTGAAGAGTTGCAACGAGAATAAAGCCCCAGGTTCGGATGGGTTCTCTATGAGATTTCTCCTTAACAGTTGAGGGGGGAGGTTATGGGCACTTTCTCTGCTTTTCACTTACGGGCATTTTGAAAAGAGTCTGAATGCGACGTTTATTGCCCTCATTCCAAAGATGGGGGGAGTGTCGGACGTCAAGGATTTTAGACCTATCAATTTGGTAAGGAGCATTTATAAGTTGATTGCTAAGGTTCTGGCTTTGAGATTGAGGGAGGTGTTGGACAATGTCATTTCAGATTCTTAGAATGCTATTGTAGGAGGCTGTTGTATTCTTGATTCTGTCCTTATAGCTGGCGAGTGCGTGGATTCTAGGCTCAATTCTGGGGCGCCTGGTGTTCTATGCAAATTGGATATTGAGAAGGCTTATGACCATGTTAGTTGGAGTTTCCTAATCTAACCTTTTGGAGAGGATGTTTGATGGATAATGCCCCTTGACTCAAAAAAACTTTTGAAAAAAATTACCTTAATATTCAAGGGCATTGTTAGTTCTAAGATGATGGTATAACCTCCTCATCTTCAAAGAAGAGGGGAGGGGTTCGAGCTCGGGCGTGGGCAAAAAAGAGTGTGTGTGTTTGCTTTACCATCCAAAAAAAAAAAAAACAAAAAAAAGTAATTTTACATCAAACTGATTTTGAATTTCAGCATAAAAGGATTGAAAAACAGAGAACACCTGAGATCTACTTTTATATAAACCCAAGTTAAACGTGAATAATCATCAGTACATGACACAAAATAACGAGCACCAAATAAACCAGTAGTACGAGCTGGTCCCCAAACATCCGAACGTACTAACTCGAAAGGTTTCATACTCTTATTATCAAAATGAGACTTAAAAGTAGCCCGACGATGTTTTCTTAGATCGCAAGTAGTACAATTAAACTTAGAAAAATCAACTAAAGAAGGGACCAAGGCGCAAGGCTCGAAGACTATTTGAAGAGGGATGTCTATGGCGGCAATGCCACTGATAAGTTGAAGATGAGGTGGAATATAGAGCTGTCGGAGCAGGAGTTGGCTAGAAGTAGTAAAGTCTATCCTTCTCAAACCACCAATCATTTTCTTCGTCTTGGGATCCTAAAATAGACAACGGGAAGGGGAAAATTAACTGAGCAATTTAAATTTGATATGATTTTGCGAACTCACAGCAAATTAAATGAAAATTGAGGGATATATAAAACTGATGAAAAAGTGAGACTCGAAGTGCGGAAGGTACCAATTCAATGAACATGTGATTTGGTACCATTCGCTATAGTAACGACCAATGGTGAGAAAATATGAGAAATATCAGAAAGAAGAGATGAGTTACTTGTCATGTGATCAAATGCCCCTGAATCAATGATCCAAGGTGCAGAAGATGAAGCATGGAGACGGGTATTACCTGAAGTAACAGTAGTAGCGGTGGAGGAGGAGGGCTGATTTGCACGCTCACGCTTTACTAGAGAATCATACTCAGCTTTGGAGAGAACTACTTGTTCATTCGCAAGAGTGGGAGTATTCTCCGCTTGAACTGAAAGTCTGATTAGCCCAAGTTGGCTTGCCATGAAGAGCCCAGCAGAAGTTAACAGAGATTTTTTCATTCACAATGAGTACACTTCTTGCTGCCGCGACCCCCTTTGCCGTCACGAGTACCATAGCTTGGGTTGGAAGGACCTCTGCCCCCTCGTCCACCACCGAAAGTATCATGTTGCTCAGTAGGAACAACAAGAGCAGAGTGGGTTTCTTTCTCAATCACAGGGGCATGAATAGATGCTCTTCAAACTCGAGCAAAAGTCTCACTAGTTGTGGGTGTCTCCTTGCCAGACAAAATCTACAAACTGATTGGAGCGAGTTTCGGTTTAAGTCCAGATAGAAATTTTGCCACCTGATACTCCTCCCCGTGCCTTTTCTTTTGTTCTACGTTTGTAGTCAATGGTTGGTAGATATTCAATTCTTCCCACGTACCATTCAGTTCCGAGTAATAATCTTCAATAGAATGATCTCCCTGATGGAGATTAATGTCCTGGTACAACTGATAAATACAAGAAATATTCTTCTCTGAAGAATATTCATTTTCCCAGATATCCTTGGCAGATTTTAGGAAAGAAACATTGTTAAAGATCTCAGGCTCAATTTGAGCATCATCTTTCTCCTAAGCCTTAATAATCTTTTCATCAGTGGTGGGTTTGGTTGATTGAAGATAGGGAACACCTCTACGGCTTGAGACCATTGAAGGTAGTTCGAGCCTTTTAGTTTGGTGCTAATGATTGACCCAAGAAGATGAGAGTCCTTGGTATCCATAATGAGGGCTGCTGAATAAATGAGATATAGTAACGAGAGGGAGTCAAGATGAGAAAACCAAGATCAAGTCGAGATGAATCTGTGAGAAATTGTCGAGGAGAGAGCAGAGAGAGATTGCCGAGACGAGAACCGAGATCACTGAGGAGAGATCGCCGAGAAAAGATTGCCGAGAGAAAGCCAAGATGGAATCAAGATTGGATTACTTTTGGGTTCTTTGGGTCCATAGGACTCTCCCTTTCTCTTTTTTTGGTTTTTGTACAGCTCTTGGGACGTGTTCCCCTTTTGAATGCTTTCTAATACATTTTTACTTATCCAAAACCAAAAAAAAGATTGGATTATGAATAAGACTATAAAAAAAAAGAAAAAAAAAAATTAAAGAGGGATCGATTTACGCTCTGATACCATGTTGAAAGAGAGAATATATGAAAACGTATATCTTATTGAGTGAATAATACAATAATAAAACAGTGTTTATATAGGAGAAGCTACAGGAATAGGTGAGTGGAGAACAAGTAAACCCTATACATGGTAATGCTATATATGGTAATGAGGGGTAGGTGAAGGCGGTTACAGAATACAGAAAATACTAATAAACCCTAATATACAATGTAATCTAACTGTACACGTGTGACAACTCTACAATACTATACAACATTTATATAGACATCACGCCTTGTTATATTCAACTATTGAATAAGGGATTTGTAGAATTGTAATAAATTTTAAAATCTATCCATAGAGTAACTTAACTTAGAAGATGGTACTATGTGAATATCATTAAGATTATTAT
Source organism: Cornus florida (assembly GCF_030987335.1). Lineage (NCBI taxonomy): Eukaryota > Viridiplantae > Streptophyta > Magnoliopsida > Cornales > Cornaceae > Cornus > Cornus florida. Next base: position 75,206,472 of record NW_026775577.1, read on the forward strand.
ATATGTATAATGTACCCGATATAAAGATTATTATATTATGTATAATGTACTCGATATAAATGCAAAAGTACCATTTCATGCTTGAAGTGTGGTGACTATTTGGTATACTGTCAATCTTTCTTAACTGAATTTTTTTGGCACTTTGATTTCCAAGGTTGTCTAATGTGATTGCTCTTAAATGTGTCTTATATAAGATTTGTATTGATGTGTATAGAATGTGCCGGTCAAGTATCTGGGATATGTCGGCAAACCTCCTAGATGCATGCTTAGCAGAAAAAGGAAGTCTCCTAGATGTTTCTGCTAAGTGTCCACTGTCCAAAAAAATGATATTTTTTTTTCTTTTGTAAAATTAGAGACACGTCCGCGAAGTGTTGGATATGCATTCAAGAATATTCATGTGGTGGCGGTGCCTGACACGTGTCTAACATGGACATGACACTTTCATAGAAGTGTTCGTTCTTCTTAGACTGGCCAATTGATTTAGTGTTTTGACAACCATGTTAGCAGCAGAGATTGCCTTGCAGCCCTTTTAGATGATAGTTTAAAGTGTAAAAACATCCCAAGGCTGCTGGATGTTTGATAAATGTTTTTTTTTTTTTTTTTTTTTTTTTTTTTTTTTTTTTTTTTTTTTCTGTAATTTTGTTTTTAGTTTGAATCGTTGCTTTCAATACTTATGGAAGGTTTGTTAAATACAGGATGTTCATGAGAGGTTTCGTACCGAATCTCATACCAAGGCTGCTGGACGCTTTAATGAACGTTTTTTATTATCACTTGCATCATGCAAAGCATGTGTAGTAATGGATGACGAGCTGAATATTCTACCAATTTCTTCTCATATGAAGTCGATTACCGCTGTTCCAGTTAGGGAGGTAACCTTCTGCTTCCATGAACTTCTTATTGGTTTGAGTACTTCATGATATAGAATTGTTTTGAAGTGGTATGTGCCAATTGTACCTTGAATGCAAAATTTAAGTGTTTGTGTGATGCTTTAATGAAAATGCTTAATGGAAAGGTTGTCGGCTTAATATGTTCTTAGGCTATGTTTTGTTTGATTTTTCTTGGTTGATGTATTTACTAAACTGATTAATTAAAGGATTTGGAGGGGCTTTCCGAAGCAGAGCGGGATCTGAAGATTCTGAAAGAACAACTAAATGATGATTTTCCAGTTGGTCCTCTTCTTAGGAAGTGTTGTACAATGGACCAGGTATCAGTTGTGTGTTTCATCTTTGTCGAATTCAAATTGCCTGTCAGGTTAAATGGTGGTTTTATAGCTTAGCTTCTTGTTTAATTTTTTGAATAGGGAAAAGCTGTCATTACATTTCTTGATGCAATTTTGGACAAGACACTTCGTACCACAGTTGCTTTGCTTGCTTCTCGAGGACGGGGGAAGTCCGCTGCACTTGGTCTAGCAATTGCTGGAGCTATTGCTGCAGGGTAATGCACTTGAAGATATTTAGTTTGTTAAAATTCTATCTATTTTCATTTCTTTCCATATAAACCCTCTTTAATGACTGATTCGAAAATATATCTTTGCAGGTATTCGAATATCTTTGTAACTGCACCGAGCCCTGAGAATTTGAAGACTTTGTTTGAGTTTATATGTAAGGGATTTGATGCACTTGAATATAAGGTATGGTTGTTTCCATCCATTCGGATGAGGTACAATATCTTTTGATTAATCTCTTGTCTAATCATAATCCTAACAGAGTTTAAAAGGCGCCAAGAGGGGAGCGCTCTCAAAAGAATACACAAGACGCCAAAGGCGACAACTTTAGCTTTAAGCTATCCCCAAAATCCAAAAAATATCCCATAGATCTACAATTATGCCCATGAACCCAAAAAAAAAAAGAAAGGAAACAATATATATTGTATTTGAGAGACCAAATAGGACTCTCTTCACCCTTGAAGGGTTTCCCATTCCTCTCGCACCACAAATCTTACCATAAACAAAAGGGAGTGACCCTCCAAACATCCCTGACTCAACTCTCCACTAGACACCCTATCCAAGCCTCAATCAAATCCACTGTGGATCTTAGGAACCCCTAAGACATGCCAAACCCGATAAAAAACATAGCCCAAACGTAACAAGACATTGGGTAGTGCAGAAGAAGGTGATTCACGGTTTCCTCTGTCTTGTTACACATACAACACCAGTTAACCACAATCTGTTGTCTCCTCCAAGAGTAAGAATACTTCTGTGAGCCACACACCACACAAAGAATGCCACCTTTAATGGGGCTTTCGACATCCAAATCGCCTTCCACGGAAAGGGAGGGCCTAAGATCTCCGAAAGGTTGTGATTAAATGCTCTAACCTCAAACACACCTCTCGAAGTGCCCACCCGCACCATCTCATCCAATCTCGCCCTCTCCACCACCTAGCTAAAAAGCAAGGCTAAGAACTCAGTAACCTCCGTGAGCTCCCAATCACGAAACTCTCTACGAAAATGCACATCCCAAGTCAACCTTCTGCTATCAAGCTGATAACATTCAGTAACCCGAGCAAGTCTACTCGAAGAGATCCTGAACAGCCGAGTAAACCTACGAGACAAAATAAAGTCCCCACACCAGCGATCCTCCCAAAACCTGACGTGACTCCCACTCCGAACTTTGAACCTGATACGTTTGGAAAACACATCCCACCCTTTCCGGATAAGCTTCTAAGTGCCCGTACCCACTAGAGCTCTCACTTCCCTAGACAACCACCCACCATCGCCCTCCCCATGCCAGCAAGCAATGATTCTCCTCCATAAGCGAGGCCTCTCCTTTTCGAATGCCCAAGCCCCCCTTATGAAGAGGGGAGCACACCTCCCAGTTCACCAAAAGGTATCTGGACTCATCAACTATGCCACCGCACTAGAAATTCCTCTGGATTTCATCTAATCTCTGAATAATAGCCTTCGACATCGGGAATAAAGACATGTAATAGGTTGGAATGTTTTAAAGGGTGCTCTTCATTGGGGTAATCTTCCCCCCTTTCGAAAGGTACTGCTTCTTCCACCCTACAAGTCTCCTCTCGAATGGCTCGACCACGGGGTCCCAAATTGAAGTCCTCCTCGACACAACTCCCAAAGGGAGTCCTAAATAAGAAATTAGGAGAGCACTTACACCACACCCAACAACATCTCCCAAGTCCTAAATCCTTCGATTGCCTCGACTAGGTACAACTCACTCTTCCCGATATTGGTCTTCAGCCTCGAAACGATTTGAAAACAGGCCAGAACATATCTCAAGAACCTCAATTGATCCACCTTAGCATCACAGAAAACTATAGCGTCATCCGCAAACAACAAATGAGATATAATGAGCTGATTAGGATTGTTTCCCACGAAGAACTCTAGAATAGAAGGCAACTCTTCCGCACTCATCAATTTGCTGAAAGCCTCCATGACAATGATAAACAAGGACGGGGAGAGAGTATCACCCTGGCGTAATCCTTGAGAGCTAGCGAAGAAGCAAGATGGGGAGCCATTCACTAATACTCTGAACCGTGCAGTCAAGATGCATTGATAGATCCACTTTCTCCATCTACGACCCAGTGTTGTTAAAGGTGCGTCTAGGCTCCAGGCTCTTACATGCGCAACACTTGCACTTGTTGTGTGCCCAAGTGCGCCTTTGACAACATTTGCGCTTTCTATATGAAATATGAATATGCTTTAATAGTAATTTAATTTTTTCCATTGTGCGCCTCGCCTCACGCCTAGGCTCTAAAGGACCTTTAGCGACTTAGTGCGCCTTGGGCCTTTGATAACGCTGGTAGGAGTGTAGGACCAAACCCCATCCTTTCCAGCATATACATCAAGAAGTTCCAACAAACATGATTATAAGCCTTCTCGATATCCAGCTTGCAAATAATCCCCGGAATACCACTTCTAGCTTTGGCCTCACACTCACTAGCAACCAACACTGAATTCAAAATACGAGGGATGCCAAGTATAGCATTTCGGGACTCCAAAGTCACCTCATCAGAACTCTTTTCAAATGGATAGCTAAGACTTTAGCGAGGATCTTGTACACTGCTCCCACCAGACTAATCGGTCTAAAGTCATTAGCCTCTACAACACCACCCTTCTTTGGGATAAGGGTAATGAAGGAAGCATTGAGACTCCATGCCCATTAGAATGAAAAGAACTCAAGGCACCCAACACCTCTGGCTTCACCACCTTCCAATTTTGTTGGAAGAAAGCCAATGAAAAACCTTACCCGCCTGGGGCTTTGTCACCATCACAGCTCCTCAAAGCCTCCAACACCTCCTCCTCCTCAAATGGCTGCTCAAGCCAGTCCCTATCCTCAATGGAGATCCCCGAGAACTAGCACATCGAGCAACGGCCTTTAGCTAACAGTCTTTGTGAAGAGCTTCTGAAAAAAATCCACAAAACCGGTCCGGACATCCTCTTCCCTTGACACCATGATCCCATCAACATAAGTCCTCCCAATAAGGTTACCTCTTGTACGTGCATTTGCCAGGCGATGAAAGAACTTCATGTTTGGATCACTCTTTCAACCAAAGCGATCTAGATTTCTGCTGCCACGAGATTTCCTCCATCACAACAATGTCGCCAAACACAGCCTTGCATTCCTACCTCCGGCTCACCTCCAAATCACTAAGGCCTCCCTCCTTGTCCAATTCTGAAATTTCAAGAACAAATCTGTTTTTGCACCACTCCAGATTACCAAGCACTTCCTTGTTCCAAGTCTTGATGTCTCCTTTCAACAACCTAAGCCTTTTTTTTTTTTTTCAACCTAAGCTTTGACACTAAGATGAAGCTCAGACTGCCCCTAACCTCATAATGAGACCACCAATCTTGAACCCTTGCTTTGAAATTGTCCACTCGAAGCCACATATTCTCAAATCGGAAAGGGATTCTCCCACTCTTAACCCCTACGCAATCAAGAAGAATAGGAATATGATCCGAAGCTGCTCACTTGAGGCACATTTGGAAACTTTTCCTCAAATTTGCCTTAAATCAAGAACCCATCCAAGCGAGGAAGAGTAGGTGACTCTCGTCCGCTTGTCCATCTGAACTGACGGCCCTCCATCGGAATGTCAATAAGATGATAAGCATCAATGAAATCCGAGAACTCTGCCTTTGCTGGAGTCCATCTCCCTCCTGTAGATCTCTCACTTTGCGCCCTCACCAGATTGAAGTCCCCTCCTAACACCGCTGGACCGACCACCTTCTCCTAGCAAACAACTTCTCCCACAACCCCCTCCTCTCCACATCTCCCGAAAAAACCCAAAGTGAACCGTCTTCCTCCAAAGAGAATAAAAGAGCAATAGAGGACCTCCCTTTCCACACGTCAAGCTTCAAAACCAATCTCTTGGTCACAAAGAACCACAATACCCCCGGGGGTCCTCTCTGCATCAATCACCTCCCAATCCACAAATCTGCCCCCCCAAAAGACTTTTCAAAACACTGTCCGTTGGGCATGCCATCTCGGATTCTTGCAAGCACACCACTTGCGCTTTCCTTTTGCGAATCAAAGCCTTCACCACCTTCCTCTTGTCCTGGTCGTTCAGGCCTCGAGCTTTCCAACTATTTTGAGCTTCATAGACAAACAATCTCTTTCCCCCCTCCCTTCCTTCCTTCCTTCTTTCTTCTTCTCACTTCCTCCTCCGTTTCTATCCTCACAGTTAACATAGGAAATAAGATTTTTGAGCTCCCTCTCCCCCTTCCAGTAAGGAGCCTTCTTATGTCTCACCACAGCCGACTCGTCGTCAACTGCTTGGAACATCTCATGAACATTGTTTTCATTGCCTGCACTTGACAGACCCAACAAATTACCTGCCCCTTCAATACAACCCATGAACCACTCCCCATCTGCTCCTGCCATGTGAAGGGCTTTTTGCGTTCCCGGACCGCAGCCAAAGGGATATCAATCCCTACAGTGTCAGTGCCCTCCCAAACTGGCGGTTGAATTTCAACATCCCCAGCAAACTCAACAACAGACAAAGCCTCACCTTTACTGGTCTGCAGGTCAACCATCTCCCTCTCCCCGGAACAAAAAGGTCCTCTGTCCTCAAAAGCATCACCGGCCTCTTGTAAAACTGACTCTTCAAATTTTTCCCTGAAGCCAGCAGACTGAAGTTGCAGTTCTGCATGAAGAGCATCCGCAGATGCTTTCCCAATGTGTATCTTGGTTCCGCTACCATTGCACAAAACCACACTCCCATCATCCTTGCCACTCTACAGAATTTTCATCTAATCACACTTTGTTGCAGCAGACTCACCATTGTAATTAGAGAAAACCCCTGTATGGCTAGAGTTAACAGACAATTTCTTGCTATCTTCCTCCGAACAGCCTTCGGAGACCGACAATTTCTTGCTATCTCCCTCCGAATAACCTTTGGATTCCATTTCAAATACAGGCAAAAGTCTCCTACTCTCCGGCAACAAACCCCCACCAAACTCCTCGTTAGAACTCCTCAACACCCACAAGAGGGAGGAGAAGTAGAGTGTAGACATGTCTGAGAGATTGAGACAGAGCACATACCCGGATGATTAGGAGAGACAGATTATTTCACCCATTTCCGTTTTGTCTGCGGGACCATCTTCTGCTTTTAGCCCGGAGAGGTTGAGCATTTGAGTGGTGCATCGACTTAGTCCCAACCTGTGTTTGAACCCCAGTCGTCTTTTCACTGCTTCGATGGAGTTGCATCGCTCTGTTTCTCAAATCTGGAGGTTCATGAGCAGTATCAGTGCAACAATCAATCCCAGAAAGCGGCCCAAAAGAATTACTTAGGAAAGGCCCAACAGACTGGTCCTCCAAGAGACTTGATTGATGTCCACTGGGCTTAACATAATCATTGTGCTTTCTTTCCAGTCTTGAAAACCCCAAGAGCCCAGAGGCATGAGCTGCTGGCCCAAATAGTGCTTATTTTTCACATTAGGTTTGAACAAGGTTGATGCACTGTTTATTTATTTATTTATTTTGTTTGGAAAATTGAGAGAGCTACACTAATCTGTGTACTTGGGTTTTCGTTCCATAAACATGAAATTATAAATGGTGTAATTTCATAATTGCCATTATTCATGATCTTTTATCTTGTAATTTGAATAATTACTGTACCTTGTCTTAATCACTCTGCTTTTGTATGCAGGAGCACTTGGATTATGATGTGGTGAAAAGTACCAATCCAGAGTTCAAGAAAGCAACTGTGCGTATAAATATTTACAAACAGCACAGACAAACAATTCAGGTTAGTAATATGAAGACATGTTTTTCCTTTAACATATATTGTTTTAGGAACTATGAGAATTTTATTATGTGGGATGTGATGACTTCTGTATATCATGATTATCATGATGTTGCATAGTTTTCTGGCGTTGTGCGTACTTGCAGCTATTTTTTTTGATTTTGATTGATATGATATAAGTTCTGTTTTATACAAGTACCTCTAGATTTTTACCTATACATTAATTATGTGACATCATTTCTTAGTTCTTAATCATGTTTATCATAATGCTGCACAGTTTTCTGGCTGTGTGCATATTTCTGTTACGATTAAGATTTTGTTCGTCATTTCTCATTTATATAAGCACTTTCGGATTAAATCAGTTCTTTCTTAATGCTGGAAAAGCAATGGGTTTCATTGTGCCATGTTTGAGTTACTGTACCCTATAAAAGGAGATGCTCAACTCAATTAATCCTTATTTTGACAGTAATTAGCTAGAATATTTCAATTCTCTTTTATACCAGGAAAATGAGGGCAAGGATTAATATAGGATATGCAAATAGTGCGGCTTAGGTTCGCTTGATAGTTGATTATTGAGTATTGACATTGCCAGAGTTATATATGAACACAATCAATAGTTTTTTTTTTAGCACGGCCTTCAGGTGAAGTAATTGATCAACATTATTGTGGTCAGGGACTGTTTGGGGAATGCTCCATTTCATTGAACCGGTAGATTCTTAACAGCTTTTTATTGGGTTGAATTTTATTTTGATGGTCGCTCTTTTGGAAACTGGTGTTGTAGGAGTCCATGGCTTTTGGGGTCATGATGGCAATCCCATAAATAATTTGTGTAACTTTTTGGCTTTAGTAAAAGTGAAAGTGATGACACTAAATTGTTATGTGGAAAACCCTAGAAATGGAAATTCCACGGAATTTTTGGTCCTAGGCATGAACAATCCACTGTACAGAAAGATTTACAACCCTGGGTATACAATTTCTACCCATCACCCAACAAAAAAGAATGCTAACTGTAAGAAATTTCAAAGCCCCAATACGAGATTCCTCTTCATCAAAGGATCTTTTATTCCGCTCCTTCCATAAGCACCACCAAATGCAAAAGGGTGCCACCCTCCAAAAATCACAGCGTGGGATCCCACAGGACATCCTCTCCAAGCATCAATCAAACCTCTCGAAGAATGAGGCATGTTATCCCCTAGGATCACCTTGTTACCTTTCTCAAACAGTGTTGCTGACAAGCATCAAACTTTTTATCCAACAAAGTTGGCTTTCATTGGTTGTTCTTTTGTTCTTTGATCTTCAGAAAACTTGGTTGATTCATGGTAGATAAACTTTATGCTATGTTCAGTTGCTTGGAATTTGTGCTTTCGAATTGGAATTGGAGAAAATTTAGTTCGTGCAACCAAACCGCATTAATGGACTCTGTGTTGATTTACTTGATGGTAAATGAGATTTTTTGGTGTGCTATATGGATTGAATGTAATGGAGTATTTTTTACTATGTGTAGTAACTTTTTATCTTATGTCCACTTAATTGAATGCGGCCTCTATTTTGGTGTAAAATACAGAGATATTGTCAAGGATGAAATCAATTTATGGTGATCTAATTAGTAGTAGAACTTGAAAGTTTTCTTTGAGACTGGAAAATATTAAAATGGACTATAATGAATGATATAGAGTCACAATGTCGTTTTTTTTTTTTTAAATAAGTAAGAGTGTATTAAAAAGCTTTCAAATAGAGAACACATCCCATAAAAACTACACAAGGCCAAAAAAAGGCCACTCAACTCTCAAAAAGTCTAAAAAATCAACTCTCTCCCCCATGGATTTACAATTTCTCCCTGTGACCCAACAAAAAAGTGAACAATTAATAGAGAACTTTAGGACCCCCATTGGGGTCTCCTTGCCGTCAAAGGATCTCCTATTCCTTTCTGTTGATAAACACCGCCAAACACACAAAGGTGTTACCCTCCAAAAGTCTTGGGCTTCGGCATCCACTCTACAACCTCTCCAAGCCTTAATCAAACCCCTGGGGACCTAGGCACAACCCACTGGACCCCAAACAAACCCAATAGTAAGCCCCAACTGTCTTGGGCCACAAGAGAGTGCAGCAGAAGATGATCAATCGTCTCCTCATCTCTCTTGCACATACAACACCAATTAACAACAATCTGTCTCCTCCTTCTCAGGTTGTCCAGAGTTAGAATCTTCCACAGATCAACCATCCATGCAAAAAAGCAGTTCATTGTAATGCACACAACCTTAATCTGTTTATTGCCATATTTACTAATTTTACCATTCAAGTGTAATGATGTGTTAATACAGGTCACTTGGAAATGACATTACAAGAGCTTGGATATACACACACACACACACACACACACGCACATTTTAACATACCGTTAATTTGGATTCGATCTTATTGATTCTGCAGTTTCGTCTCTTTTTGAATAACACTTGAGCTCTGATTTGTTCTTTCTCCCTCTCTCTTTCCACTTATTTTTTTTCATATATAGTTTTCATTTTTTTAACATTCTTTATAAAATAAATTTCCAACAAATACCGTTTTGTGTATATTAAACAACTCATCTGCTTTCATCTCCTCACCCCCTGCTGTAAGCTGTTAGAATAACTTGCATTTGCAAAAACAAAAATTAAGTTGTGGCTTTCAGTTAAGGGATGTCTTTTTAGTTCACATTGTTAATCTACTTTGAAAAACGTTATAATCGAACCGTCTTTCGCCTCTCAGATTTTACCTTTATACGCATGATGGGTTAAAAATTCATAATCTGAATAATCTCATTCACTGGGGCCTTAGGTAAAGCTTTTGTGCAAACCACGTGTTCATTGACATGACTCTAGCCTCACGTGCTGGAGACTTCAACTCCGGTGACCTTCTTTGCTCTTTCTTCTGGTGTGACGTTCCTTTTTTTTGCTGCTTGTGTCTCTCATGAGATCGTTTTTGGAGGTTGCAAGATTACCTAGAATCTCGCAAGGAGGCACTGTGACGGCTGCCAATCCTTTTCGAGGCCCTTCAATTTATCTGGATGAAGATTCTATTGGGAGGCGAAGGGATGTCTGAGGTCTTGTTTGGTGGGAAAGTTTGACAAAGACCTTGGTGATAAGGATCAGATTGCTGAGTGGGCAGGCTGTGCTTGGCCTATCTCCAGTGGAGTCGGAGTTTCGCCACTTCCAGACTCTCTTTTCCTTTTTTGGCTTCCTTCACATGAAGAGGCTTTTCAGGTTCTGAGAGAGGGATAATGGGATTGGGGAGATGCCACATTACGTGTGGATATTTGGTGTTTTAGAATTGGGTGTTTTGGTGTTCTCATGGAGAACGGATTGAAAAGGGTGTTGCTCTACAGTCTTCCCCTTCATCTTTGGTGCCGCTCATTGTTTGTGACTGTTGGAGATTTGTGTGGAGGATTTGTGTTTGTGGAAGCAGATGAGACGAGAGATGCTGAGATTATTCATCTCACTGTGCGTGATGGTGGTGTTTGTCCATGATGAACGTCTTTGCTACAAGGTTTCTGTGCGGGAGGAAAAGCTTTCAGAGCTTGTTCCAACGATGGAGAGTTTGGATGGTGGGGATGGATTGCTTCTGTTAAGAGAGCTACAGGTTCACCTGGCGTTGAAAGGCTTTCATTGGCCCAAATTTAAAAGGCTGGAGCCAAAGGGTGATGTGTTGGATGAGGAGTTTGGGACTCCGCTGGCTAGCAATCCATTCCCCTCTTCTGCTTTCGATGATTGGGAGGGCTTTTCGGGTTCTTCTCTGGATGTGGGGAGTTGGGAATGGTTCCGCAGGAAGGAATTGAGCTGGAAGAAGGTATGTTTGTTCCGTTGGCTGCCGTGGGACCGGAGGGGGAGTGTATGGGAGGTGCTGTTGTTGAGGGAGCTGAAGGTAAGGAGGCAGCGTGGGTGAGGGATAAGGGTGTGGAGGTGGGTTCTCTCATGGGAGTGACTTTTGAGGGAAAGGTGGATGAGGCGATGGGTATGTTTCAGGATGTTCTCAATTTTCAGCAAAAGGAAGGTGTGGTAAGTTGGGGAAGGATTGTCTGTTTTAGGTGGGAGGGAGGTGCAGATTCCCACTTCCTATGTTACTTATGAAAGGAAGAATAGGGGGTCAAGGGAGAGGGGTAGAGGGGGGAGGCAAGGGAAAGAAAATTCAATTGTTTCCCTATGAAGCTACGAATCTTATCATGGAATGTCTGAGGTCTCAATGACCCGGAGAAAAGGATGGTGGTGAAGTTGGCTGTTCGTAAATGGAGAGGTCATGTGGTGTGTTTGCAAGAAACCAAGATTGCCTTGATGTCGGATATGATTGCTACAAACCTATGGGGTGGGAGATTTGTGGAATGGAGGGCCTTGGATGCTATTGGCTCTTCAGGTGGCATCCTTGTTATGTGGGATAATAGATGGGTTTCTAAAGTGGACTCTTTAGGTAGGGAGGTTCTTAGTATCGTGCATACTCTCTTTGGTGGAGGATGGTTTCTAGTGGGTTTTTTTCTGGTGTCTATGGCCGTACGGAGGACGCTGTACACCATTTACTGTGGGAGAAGCGGGGGGATGTCAGAAGGAGACGGTCGTTGTTGTGGTATGTGGGAGGAGACTTCAATGTTGTTCGTTCTCCTTTTGAGAGATCGACGGGGGGTAGGTGGACTTCGGAGATGGAGCTTTTCTCGGGGTTCATTGATGACTTTCAATTGCTTGATCTGCCCTTGGAGGGAGGACCCTTTACTTGGTTTAGTGGCCGTTATCCTCCCACTCTCTCTCGGTTGGATAGATTCGTCATTTCTGGAGATTGGGAGGAGAAGTTTCTAGATGTGATTCAAGCTTCTTTGGCGCGTCCTATCTTTGACCATATTTCGTTGGTGTTGGATTGTGGTGGGCTGCGTTGTAGAAGATCCCCTTTCAGATTCGAGAATATGTGGCTTCGTGCAGAGGGCTTTCTAGATAAGGTCCGGTCTTGGTGGGAGGGGTATGGGGTGGTTGGCACTCCAAGTCATGCCCTTGCAGGTAAGCTGCGTCTTTTGAAGGAAGATATAAAGATTTGGAACAAAGAGGTTTTCGGAATCTGGAATGGAGAAAGAATCGTGCTTTTTCTGAGATTGCTGAGATTGATCATTTGGAGGGATAGGGCGACCTTGTGGAGTCCTTGAGGAGCAAGAGGTTGGAGTGCTAGGCGGAGTATATTGAGATTGCTATAATGGAGGAGATTTCGTGGAGGCAAAAGTTTTAGAGCTTTGTAGCTCAAGGAGGGGGATAGAAATACGAAGTTCTTCCATAGACTTGCCAATGCTCACAGAAGGTGCAATCATACTGGGAGGCTTCGGGTGGAAGGGGAGCGGCTTTGTAAGGAGGAGGAGGTTTGCAAAGGAGTTGCTAATTTCTATTCGAATTTGTTCACAGAAACTTTTGGGTGGAGACCTTTGCTTGGAGGTTTTCATTTTGATTCTATTTCTAGTGAGGAGTGTTATGGTTTGGAAGAGCCTTTTTCTGAAGAGGAAGTCTTGGTTGTTTTGTAGAGTTGTAATGGGGACAAAGCCCCTGGTCCAGATGGTTTTTCCATGAGATTCCTTTTGGAGAGTTGGGAGGTGGTTAGAGGGGAGGTGATGGGTACCTTTCATGCTTTCCATGCTCAGGGTTGTTTTGAGAAGAGTTTGAATGCTACTTTTATTGTTCTCATTCCGACGAAGAGGGGGGGGGGGGGGGGGGGGGGGGGGGGGGGTGTTCGGGACTTTCGTCCTATTAGTTTGGTGGCGAGCATCTACAAGTTAATAGCCAAGGTCCCTGCTTCTAGATTGAGGAGAGTTTTGGATGGGGTTATTTTCTACTCTCAAAATGCTTTTGTTGGAGGCCGTCATATTTTGGATTCACCCCTTATTGCTAGTGAATGTGTGGATTCCAAATCGTGTAGTGGAGTTCTTGGTGTTCTTTGTAAATTGGACATTGAAAAGGCTTATAACTATGTGAGTTGGAGCTTCTTTCTCTATCCGATGGAGAGGATGGGGTTTGGTGTGAGATGGAGGAGATGGATTCAATTTTGTATTTCGAGTGCTCGCTTCTTAGTGCTTGTGAATGGAGCTCCGACGGGTTTCTTCTCTAGTTCGAGGGGTTTGAGGCAGGGGGATCCGCTTTTGCCTTTTTTTGTTCCTTATCGTGATGGAGGCCCTTAGTAGATTATTGAGGAGGGCTGTTGACTTGGGTTTTCTAAGAGGCATTAGGGTGGGCAGGGATGCTGCTAATCAGTTGGAGATCTTCCATTTGATGTTGGCGGATGATACTTTAGTGTTTTGTGATGCGGATGTGTCCCAGATGAGAAATCTTAGATGTGTTTTAATTTGGTTCCAAGTTGTCTTCGGGCTCAAAGTGAATGTGGGGAAGAGTGTTTTGGTGCCGGTTGGGGAGGTCCTGAGATTGCGTCATTAGCAGATATCCTTGGATGTTGTATTAGTTCCTTTCCTATCTCTTATTTGGGTTTACCCTTTGGATCATCCTCGAGGTGTGTGGGGAGTTGGGATCCGGTTGTGGAAAGATTCGAGAGGAGACTGGCGGGATGGAAGAAGCAGTACCTCTCTAAGGGTGGAAGGGTCACTCTGATAAAGAGTACCCTTTCAAGCCTTCCCACTTATTTCCTCTCTTTGTTTCAGATTTCCTTTTCTGTGGCTGAGAGGATTGAGAGATTGCAACGGAATTTTCTGTGGGGGGGAATGGGGGAGGAGTTCAAGTTTCATCTTGTACGTTGGGAGCAGGTGTGCAGGCCGATCCGGGTTAGAGGCTTGGGCTTTAGAAGATTGGTGCCTTTTAGTAAGGCTCTCCTTGGGAAGTGGCTTTGGAGGTTTGAAGTGGAGAGGCATAGGCTTTGGAGAAGGGTGGTAGCGAGTAGATTTGGGGAGAGGAGAGGAGGGTGGAGCTCTCTTGAGGTGCGTATTCCAGGGGGTATGGGGGTTTGGAAATTCATCCGGAAGGGGTGGGATGGTTTTTCCAAACACATTAGATTTCGGCTCAGGGATGGTAGAAGGATCTGTTTTGGGAGGACGTTTGGTGTGGGGATCGACCTCTTGCTCTCGCTTTCCCCCGGCTCTTTAGGATTGCCATGAATAGGTAGGCCATGGTGGTCAACTGTTATCGGCTTGATAGCGGGAGATCGTCTTGGGATGTTCATTTCAGGAGGCATTTTCAAGATTGGGAGATTGAGGACGCCATTGGTTTTTTGGAAATGCTGTATTGCCAGAGATCACGGGTGGAGATTCTGATGGTTGGGTGTGGGCCCCTGCTTCTCAGGGTCGTTTTGATGTTCTATCCTTCTATAGGTGTCTTACGGAGGTGCCAGGGCCCCACTCAAGGTGGCCTTCTTTGCTTGGACGTCTATTTTAGGGATGATTTTGACACTGGATAATTTGAGGAGGAATCGGGTGGTGGTCAACTATTGTTGCATGTGCCTTTGTGCGGAGGAGACGGCGGATCACCTCCTTTTTGCACTGCACCATGGCTAGGAACTGTTAGGATTTGATGCTTGATTTGATCTGGGTCATGCCCAGATCCTCCCGAGGGTTAATTGAGGCTTGGAGAGGTTGTATAGTGGGGGTTCAAGTCCGGGATGTTTGGAGGGTTACGCCTTTGTGTATCTGGTGGTGTATTTGGCTTGAGAGGAACAGGAGATCTTTCGAAGGAAAGGAGAATCCTATTTCTTTGCTTAAGTTCTCAATTTTCTCCACTCTTTTTTGTTGGGTGGTGGGAAGCAATTATACATCTTTAGAGGAGATTGTTGATTTTTTGGACTCTTTGAAAGTTTAGAGGCCCTTTTTGGTCTTGTGTAGTTCTTTTGGGCTTCGCTCCCTTTGAGCGCTTCGATACAATTGTCTTATTTATTAAAAAAAAAAAAAAGTAAAAAAAAAAAAAGGAGGAAGATTGGTGGAAGATGGTGACTGGATTCTACATAACAAAGTCCTCTACGAAGGTAGAAGAAAGAGGTGGTGTGCACGCGCCTGCAGCACGTGATTCTTTTGGCGTGGAGAGGAGGATGCATGGTTGGTTACCAAGGCCTTATCCAGATTGCGAACGGATGGCAGGGACACTTGGAAGTCAGAGGCAATGTTATCCTTTGCATGCTGATACAGCTGTTAAAGGGAGAGAAGATTTGAATTTTAAATCTGTGCCTTCTGTTTCCCAACGTACAAGGAAGGCATGTGATTGATTTAACCAGCAGGATTGGGCTGGGCCCTATGGTAGAAGGAATAAGTGGAAGGGATATGGCCCAAAGCGTCTTTTTTGCATCAAGTCCCAGTTTGGAATAAGCCCAAAGGAACCAGAGATCTTAATGCGGGTCAGCATATCATGGTGTTGGGCTCAAGGGGCTCTGATTTTAACCCATGTTCGGAAAGGAGGCCCAGTGATAATGGTGAGCCCAGTAACCATCGTTTTAAGCATTTGGGGGCCACCTCGGTTGGGCCTATTCTTTTTAATTCGTTTGGGCCTTTTGCTCGGACGGATCAATCATCTGATGATGCTGTTCAAATGCCTTCTTTGTTCCCTAAGAATCAGTCACAACAACGCAGAGAAGTGAGTTGTCGATTGAGAAAGGGCTGGCACTAAGTCGAAGAGTCACTCAAAATTTCCACCGGTCTGGATCAAAGGCAGAAGATGGTCACGCTTGCAAAAACAGAAATGGGTGAAAACCTGTGTTTCACATTCTTTTCCAGGTATGTGCTCTGCCCCAATTTCTGTGCATCTCCTTCTACTCCTGCTTCTTCTCCTTGTCCTTCTTTGAGGGTGTTGAGGAGTGGTGGTGGGGATGTTGGTGGGTGTTTGATACTGGAAAATTGTAGACTATTGCAGTGCCTGAAGAAGCCTCCGAAGGCTGTTCGGAGGATGAGTATGAGACTTTGTCAGTTTTCTGGAATCTGGACACGCAGGGACTCTTTCTTGCTATAGCGGTGACTCTGTTTCAACAAAGTGTGGTCAGATGAAGATTATGTCATGTGGAAGGGATGGCAGTACTGTTCTCTTATGCTTTGGCAGTAGGATCAGAATGAACATTGAAAAAGGTTCTGTAGTTGCTCTTCGAGCATACTTGCAGCTTCATTGTGATGGCTTCGGTAAATGGGTTGATGAGTCAGTTGGGTTGGTGGTGCTTGTGAGGGCAGAGGTGCCCTTCCTAATGATGCTGGGGAGATGGATGATTTGCAGACCAGTGAAGATTACCTTCTGTCTATTTCTAAGTATGTCGGGACTCTGAAATTCTTCCACCAGTACGGGAGAACAGTGAAACTGCAGGGATCGACTTTCCATTGGTTGTGGTTGAGGAGATGCAGAGAGGCCCTCATTGGGTGGATCTGATGGGGAGTGGTTCATGGACTGTATTGAAGGGGTGGGTAGCTTGTTGGGCCTTTCATGTGCAGGGGATGATAATGATATGGTTCACTGGATGTTTCAAGATGTTGATGATGAGTGGGCGTTGGTGAAAAATAAGAAAGGTTCTTACTGAAAGGGTGAGAGGGAGCTTAGAAATTTAATTTCCTATGTTAACGATGAGGGGAGGAGTGGAGGAGGGAGTGAGAAGAAGAAGGGTGGGAGGAGGGAAATACATTTTGTGTCTATGAAGCTCAAAATTATGTCTTAGAATGTCCGGGGCTTGAATGACCTAGACAATAGGAAGGTGGTAAAGGCTTTGATTCGAAAGTGGAGGGTGCAGCTTGTGCGCGTACAAGAATCCAAGCTGGAACGCTCAACGGATGAAGTGTTGAAAAGCCTTTGGGGGGCAGATTTGTGAATTGGGAGGTGTTTGATGCCAAGGGGACTGAGGGGGGATGGGGGGAATTGTGGATCTATGGGACAAGAGGTGGGTTTTGAAGGTTGACGTGTGGAAAGGGAGGTCTTCTATCTCTCTTTTGTTCTTTCTGGACTTTGGAGGAAGATGATTCTCATTGGGTGTTTTTGGGGGTTTATGGGCCAGTGGAGGATATGGAGGGGAGGGGGTTGTGGGAGGAGCTGTTGTTTGCTAGGAGTAGATGGACCTCGGTAATGACTTAGTTCTCAGATTTCATCGGCTCTCACCATCTCTTTGACCTTCCGATGGAGAGTAGTCAGTTCACATGGTCTAGTGGTCAAGATTCCCTGACTATGCCTCGCTTGGACAGGTTCTTGATTTTAGGTGAGTTTGAAGAGAAGTTCCAAATGTGTCTCAAGTGGTGTTGGCTTGTGCGATTTCGGATCATATGCCATTACTCCTTGACTTTGGAGGGGTAAGAATATGTGGCTTCGGGTGGAGGACTTCAAAGATAGTATTCGCTGTTGGTGGAATCATTATGTGGTTGGGGGCAGCCTGAGCTTCATTTTAGCAACCAAGCTTAGATTGTTGAAAGGTGATTAAATCATGGAATAAGGATGTGTTTGGCAATTTGGAATGGCGCAAAAATAGAGTTCTTGAAATTTCAGAGTTGGACAAGGAGGGAGAGGGAGGCCTTAGTGAGCTGGAGGCAAACTGGAGGGAGGAATGCAAGGTCGAGTTTGGTGAGATTAGTGTTATGGAGGAGATTTCGTGGAGACAGAAGTGTAAAGCATTGTGGTTGAAAGAAGGTGATTGGAATTCGAAATTCTTTCATCGTCTGGCAAATGCGCATGAGTGAGGAAATTTTATTGGGAGGATTCGTTTTGATGGGACTATGATGTCAAGGGATGAGGATATTCAGACTGGATTTGTGTCTTTCTACCAGAAGCTTTTTACGGAGACTGCTTCTTGATGGGCTGGAGTTCTCCGAGATTTCTATTGATGACAGTTACTGGCTTGAGAGGCTATTTGGGGAGGAGGAGGTGTTAGAGGCGCTGAAGTGTTGTAATGGTGACAAAGTGCCAGTCCCTCTGATTGAGCGGTTTGAGAGGCGAATCACAGGGTTGAAGAATCTCTCTCTCTCAAAAGGGTGTGAGATTACTTTGTTGAAAAGTACTCTTTCAAACCTTCCAACCTACTTCATGTCTCTTTTTCCTATGCCGAAGTCTGTCATTCGAAGGTTAGAAGAGATTCAAAGGAAATTTTTTATGGGGTGGTATTGGGGATGAGTTCAAGTATCACTTGGTGAACTGAGAGAAAGTGTGCCCCCCTTCTGGGCATTAGGAAATTGGATTTGTTTAACAAGGCGGCGTTGGACAAATGGCTTTGGAGGTTTGGGAGGGAGAGGAGCCGTCTTTGGAGGAGGGTTATTGCATGCCGGTGTGGAGAGGATGATGGTGGGTGGTTATCCAGGGAAGTGAGATTTCCAGCAGGCATGGGCGTTTGGAAGCTTATTTAGAAGGGGTGGGATTAGTTTTCTAAACGTATTTGATTAAGGGTTCGGAGCGGGAGCCACGTTAGGTTTGGGAGGACTGGTGGTGGGGAGATTATGTTCTAGTTCATAGGTTCCCTCGGTTTAGGATCTCTTCAACTAGATATGCTCTGGTTGCCGACAATTATCGTCTTGATAACAGGAGGTTAACTTGGGATGTGCAGTTTCGTAGAGAGTTTCATGATTGGGAGCTTGCAGAGGTTGATGAGTTCTTGGCCTTGTCCTACAGTCAAGTGGTGGAGGGTGTAGGAATGGACAAGATGGTTTGGGTAGGCATGCCAAGACGGGTGTTTTAAGGTTAGGGCGTTCTACCATAGCATGATGGTGATCCTAGGTGGTCCTTTCCCTTGGAAGGCAATTTGGAGATCGAAAGCCCCATTGAAGGTGGCTTTCTTTGCTTGGTGTGTTGTCCTCGATAGCATTTGATCGTGGTTAACTGGTGTTGTATGTGCAAGAAGACAGTGGAAAAAATTAATTACCTCCTTCTCCACTGCACGGTGGTGAGGGATGTTTGGTCTATGATTTTGGTCGCTTTTGGCATGCCTTTGGTGTTCCTAAGAACTACTTTGATACGATTGAGGCTTGGAAAGGGTGTCTTGTAGAGAGCCAATCCAAGGTTTTGTTTGGAGGGCCACTCCCCTTTGTTTATGGTGGGGTTTGTGGCGCATAGTTGTTAAAGGCTCAAGGCGCACAAAAGCGCAAAGGCCTCCTGGAGCCTAAGGCGCAAGGCGAGGCGCATGCCCGACTGAAGCAAGGCGCACGTTGAAAAAAAAAAAAAAAAACCTATATATAAAGATGCAAAAGTCAACTAAATCAATTACTTAAGTTGAATATTCAACATAAAGATGCCAAAGCCAACTAAATCAAGTACTTGAGTTCAACAGTAAATAATTAAACATAATAATATAAAGATGCAAAAGTCAACTAATTAGAATTATGAGATAAAACTAAAACAAACATAGACAATAAAATACTAGGCATCTTTTAAAGTACAAACTACATTCAAATTCAAGATAATAAAATAAATTCATGTCAATTATTGGTGTTGTAACAAAATAAACTAGATTTCAATTAGCAAAACCAGATTTCATGTCAATTAGCAAAACCAGATTTCAATTTCAAAGCAATATTAACATTTCAATTAAAAAAAAAAAATACAGAGCTGCAGTCCAGTTCCAAACTTCCAGTTCAGTTCATAAAAAAAGAAAAGAAGACACAGAGTTGCAGTCCAGTTCCAAACTTCCAGTTCAATTCATTAAAAAAAAAAAAAAAAGAGGGAAAAGAAGACACAGAGCTGCAGTCCAGTTCCAAACTTACAGTTCAGTTCAAAAGAGAAAAGAAAAGAAGACACATATTTCATAATAAAAAAAAAAAAAAAAAACTGTGCACAGAGAAAGTTTGCTATAAAGAAGAAGAAGAAGAAGAATCTGCTGAAGAAGAGAGAAGAATCTGCCGAAGAAGAGAAAAAAAGAGAGAAGAAAAAAAGAGGAGAAAAAAAGAGAGAAGAAAAAAAGAGAAAAAAGAGAGAAGAAGAAGAAGAAGAAGAAGAAGAAGAAGAAGAAGAAGAAGAATTTGCAGAAGAAGAAGAAGAAGAATCTGCAGAAGAAGAAGAAGAATAATCTGCCGAAGAAGAGAGAAAAAAAGAGAGAAGAAAAAAAGAGAGAAGAAGAAGAAGAAGAAGAGAGAAAAAAAGATAGAAGAATCTGCAGAAGAAGAGAGAAGAATCTGCCGAAGAGAGAGAAAAGAAGAGAGAAGAAGGAGAGAACAGTAACTTACCTGGATTCGGATTGTGATTCGTGAGAGAAAGTCGGCAGATTCAGATCGTGTCTTTGCTTCAAGCCTTCAAATCGCAAGCCTTTGTCTTTCTTTTTGCTTCAAAGTTTCTCAGCCCTAGCCGACTCACTTCACTTTGGCACTTTCCTTTTGCTTTTATTTATTCTTTTCTTTTAGTAAAGTTGTCTAAAAAGTATAATAAACAAATAATAAATAATACACAAACAGCAAATAATAAACTAATAACAAAATACTAACAAATTAAAGGAGGCGCGCCTTTTTTACGCCCGGGGCCTCTCGCCTCTTATGTAAAGGCGCACGCCTGTTCAAAGGGCATCGCCTTATGCATACAAAGGCGCAGGACTTGCGCCTCGGGCACGCGCCTTCGGCGCTTTTGACAACTATGTTGTGGCGTGAAAGAAATAGGAGATCTGCTAAGGGAGATGAGACTCCTATTTGATTGACGTTTGGAGGGGCCACAAGGTGGGGGTTCATGCTTGTGACTCTTGGGCGACGCCCCTTTGTGTTTGGTGGAGTCTTTGGAAAAAGTGGAATCTATCTTTTGGTGGGGAGGAATCCTCCATTGGGGCGTTGAAGTTTTCTATTATTAGTTCTCTTTTTAGTTGGGTGATGGGGAGAAATTGTATATCTTTAGATAAAATTGTGGACTCGTTGGGTCTATTGGACTCTTTTTTTGGTTTCGGTATTTGTATAGGTCTTGGGACGCGTTCCCCTTTTGAACGCTTTCTTATACACTTTCACTTATAAAAAAAAAAAAAAAAAAAAAAAAAATTGTAATTTTGTGCTACGAATTTTTTGTATGAATGAATTCTTGGAATTCTTTTTTGGTTTGGAGTCTATAAGTTAATTATTGAAATGCTAGATTGACTGACTGATCACTTTAATGTTAGTTGAGGCTGTAGGTATACTTTTTGGCATCTGAATTTTCTTCTTATATTCCTTAACTGATGATATGTCTGTTATTGACTTCTTCTTATGTGTCCTGGCAGTATATACAACCACATGAACACGAAAAGCTTTCCCAAGTTGAACTGTTAGTTGTTGATGAAGCAGCAGCTATCCCGTTACCGGTTGTGAAGTCCTTGCTTGGCCCTTATCTGGTCTTCCTATCATCCACTGTTAATGGGTATGGATCTGATTTAAGTTTTGATCAGATCATGTCATGAGTACTGAATGAGAGAACAAGAATTTCCTAAATCAACTCTTATGTTTCTTCCCTTGCAATGTCAAATGTTGATCATTAAAAATCTAAGCATGAAAAGTTCTTTTCCACTTCTGGAGGTTAATATTGAGGATTGTTGCTAATGATGTGCTCTTTGTTTACTCAAAGCTATGAAGGTACAGGTCGGTCTTTATCACTAAAGCTTCTGCAGCAATTGGAAGAGCAAAGTCAGATGTCTGCTAAGAGTGCAGAGAGCTCTCTTTCTGGTATTTCTCAGCTTCTTTCACATCTTTGAGATCTATGAACCAATATCATAGTTGCAGACTTCTGTAAGCTTACTGTTTTATTAAGCTGAAAGCAATTCAGCATGGGTTGTGCCTGATTTATCTTTTAATGGCAGTTTACATGTGCTAGAACTTATTAAACTTGTCAATTTACAAAATCCCCTTTCTGGTATTTCTCAGCTTCTTTCACATCTTTCAGATCTATGAACCAATATCATAGTTGCAGACTTCTGTAAGGTTACTGTTTTATTAAGCTGAAAGCAATTCAGCATGGGTTGTGCCTGATTATCTTTTAATGGCTGTTTACATGTGCTAGAACTTATTACACTTGTCAATTTACAAAAGCCTGATTGTCCAAAACTCATGGTTTTCTTGGTCTAGATTATCTGTGATGTGAATCAGGTAACTCCATTTATGTTGTTGAGCTTCTTGATAATCATACTTTCATATCAATGCCCATTTTTTATATATACGGACTGGTTTTAGACTTGAGTTCTTATAGGATTTAGATGCCTAGATATCCACCTAGATTGCATGGGTTCCAACTAGCATTCCATTAGGGGAAGGGCTGCTCTTTCTGTCATTCTGGAATGAGATGTGTATCTGATTTTTATGCCACTGATCCCTTTTAAATTTTTGCTGCTTCCGCAATCATATCTTATTGTTTAACGGGTTATTTTTTCTTTGCATAAGTTCATCTCTCCTGAATTAAAAATAAGTAAAATGATACTCAAGTTTGTCAACATGACATTTGGAATTCGTATGTTAACTGAAAAATGATTTGGTTGCAATTAGGCCCATGTCATTTCATTCAAAACCATGTTAGGACTTTTTTCTTTTGAGTGTAAATGTGACATTCTGTTCATAGCACGCTCTGGACTCCTGCCATGATTCAAAATTCTTGGATATTTTTGGATCTTGCTGGTAAACAAATATAAAATTTATTCATTAGTTTACTTGTTTGGGAAATTAAATCAGATTGCAATTTGCTCCAAATGCAGGTCGGCTTTTCAAGAAGATAGAGTTGAGCGAATCTATAAGATATGCTTCTGGTGATCCAATTGAATCCTGGCTTCATGCTTTACTTTGTTTGGATGTTGCAAATTCCATCCCTAATATCAGCAGGTTAGAATTTAGTTGTTCAAGGCAATGGGAAATGAAAACATCTTCTTTGTCTCTGTTGAAGTTCTCTCTCTTGTCAATTAGGTTACCTCCACCCAGTGAGTGTGATCTCTACTATGTTAACCGGGACACACTTTTCTCATATCACAAAGACAGTGAGTTATTTTTGCAGGTAACTACAAATTTCTTTGATCTTGGTTTCTATTTCTTTTCTCAACAGATGTTTGATGTGTACGTATTCTAATACTTGCAGCGAATGATGGCACTATATGTTGCTTCTCACTATAAGAATTCTCCAAATGATCTACAATTATTGGCTGATGCTCCTGCCCATCACTTGTTTGTGTTACTTGGTAAATTTTGTTCTCCATTATGCCTCTTCTAGTTGCCTTCCTGCTATTAGACTTCTACTTACTTTACTGTATGTAGGTCCTGTTGATGAGTCGAAAAACCACCTTCCTGATATTTTGTGTGTCATCCAGGTTTGCTGCTGCTTCTTTTTCACTCTTTCTTTCTTTTTGTTTTGTACACAGACATGCATCTCACTTTTCCCCCCCTTCTGCACATAAAGAAAGATGTTTTATTTTATTAATCAGTTTCCAATATATTGGTCATCTGCTTTTTTATCATGATTTGAGATGTCCGAAACTCTTTCTTTTGGCTATCCACAATTTTCTGGATTGAGTTCTTCACCCTTAACTGATATCTTCTTTATGCCGTTATGTCCGCTGATATGAATTGTTTTTGAAGTATCATTTTTTTATAAGTAATTTTTGCATTAAAAAAGACGTTCAACAGGGGAACGCATCCCTCAAAAACTACACAAGGCCAAATTGGGCTTCTAAACTCTCAAAGAATTCAGAAAATCTATAATCTCCTCCAAGGATTTACAATTTCTCCCTAGGACTCAACAAAAAAGGGTGCTAATAATGGAGAACTTCAACGTCCCAATAGGAGTCTCCTTTCCTTTGAAGGATCTCCTATTTCTTTCAGGCCATAAAGACCACCAGACTGCACACTGGTGCAACCCTCCAAAAATCACGCACTTGGGCCCCCACTATACAACCTCTCCAAGCCTCTTGATGACCTGGGCATAACCCACTGAACAAACCCAACAACAAAATCCAGCAATCATGAGCCATTGGACAATGCAAAAGAAGGTGATCAATTGTTTCCTCATCATTCATACACATGAAACACCAATTGATCACAACCTGTCTCCTCTTCAGATTATCTTGAGTCAAGATCTTCTCCATGATGGATGTCCAAGCAAAGAAAGCCACTTCGAGTGTGGCCTTCGAGCGCCAAATAGCCCTCCACAGGAAGGGGTCCTTTAGGTCATCCGTAAGACAGCTGTAAAGTGACTTAACATCAAAGCGCCCCTACGGAGAGGGAACCCACAATCAAGATTCAGAAGCATCTCCCACGATCTCCTGGCAGTACAACAACTCCATAAAACCAATGGCGCCCTCAATCTCCCAATCTTGCAAAATGCCTCAGAAACACACATCCTAAACCGTTGACCAAGGCATCTATCTGTGGCAATCCTGAAGAGTCTGGGAAAAATGGGAGCAAGCGAGTGGTTACCACACCGAATATCCTCCCAAAAATGAATTCATGTACGATCCCCGGCTCGAAATCTAATTTGTTCAGAGAATTCCTTCTACACTTTTCGAATGGATTTTCAATCCCCAATTCCACTTGGGAATCTCCCCTCAAAAGAGTACCATCCTCCATTTGTCTCCCTAAATCGGCTCACAATCACCATTCTCCAGAGTGTGTGCCTCTGCACTCCAAATCTTCATAACCACTTCCCCAAAAGGGCCTTATTAAAAGGCACCAGTCTTCTGATAGCTATACCTCCCACTTAAATTGGAGAACAAACCTGCTCCTATCTACAAGATGATACTTGAACTCCTCCCCCATACCACCCCAAAGGAAATTCTGCTGCAGCGCTGAGCCACAGGAGGGAATCTGAAAGAGAGAGGAAATAAGTAGGTAGACTCGAGAGAGTACTCTTCATCAGAGCTCTACATATATTGCTCCCACTGTTGTAAGCCTCTAGTTCAGCAATTGTTGTGTGTCTTTCCTTGTGTTCTTCATGTTTAATTTCTCTCTTCAATTTTTATATCTTTCAACAGAAGACAATGATGACGAATTGGTAGGGAGAAGAGAAAGACACCTTTAAGTACAATATATCTTTCAACATAAGACAATGATAACGAATTGGTAGGGAGGACACCTTTGCCAAGAACAAGATGAGAAGAACCATCAGCTAAACAATAAGAAGGTTTTAAACCAGAAAAGAGAGATGATATACCAAACATATCTGAACTAGCTTAGGACAGAAAGACCAAGGATGCAGAGGATTGCCTCACATGCAATATTACCTGAATTGGCTAAGGTAATGGTTGAAGTGGACAGAATAGTAGTTTGCAATATCTGAAGAAGCTCGCTAAGCTGAGATTGAGTGCATCATGAGAACCAAAATAAGAAACTACATGTCTAGATGTAGTACGAGGCTGTTGTGGCTGTGCAGTCCCATCGATAGCTTGATGCGCATAATCTAGTTTACCATATTTCACCCAACAATAAGGTTCAGTGTGATTTGTCCACCACAATAATTACACTTCTTGTCACTACGTCCACTAGTATGGCCACTGCCATGAAAACCACGACCATCACGACTACCATGAGATCCACCATGAATGCTACCATGACCACCTCCACTTCTAGAGACTAGGGCAGAAGACACTATAGGTGTCACAGTGGAGTTCCGTCCCATAGATGACCTCAGTAGTCAAGAATAAGCATTGGTAGTTGTAGGTAACTTTCCGCAAGTGAGAATATGATCCTTGAAGCCATGAATATTGGAGTCTAAATTGGGTAGAAATGAAGCAGTCATAAACTCCTCCCAATGACAATTTTGTTGTTCCAAATCAGCAGTAATCGTCTGATGTTGCAGTAACTGATAACATAAATATTTTAGTTTTCTGTATTACTCAAGACAAAGGTTTTCCAGATTTCTTAGTAGTAAAAATTTTCTCATACAACTCGTAAACTCGGAGAAACATTACTCTGGTGTGAAAACGACTCTGCATGGGAGTCCCAAATCTTCTTCGAGGAATCACAAAATTTAACTGTAGTGGTAATATGGGGTTTCATATAATGCCATAATCATTCAATAACAATAATCTCCTCACGCATCCAGTCGTCATATTCTCAACCCTACTTGTTAGAGGTGGAATCTTCAGTCTAATACTAAAGTTTCCTTCGCCCTGCATATCATCTTTGAGGTGTGTGGTTTTTCGTCAGCCATTGGTAGGATTGAAACCAATAGAAAGGAACTAGAAGCAAGAAGAATAAAAAAGAGAACATAATGTGATTCTGTTTGCAGAAATTTGAAACCGAAACACAAATTGGGAATTGTTTTACAGTATTCACATGCAGAAATTGGATTTAAATGCCTAGTTAAATGCAAAACTCGAAGGCCCAAGCATCGAAAATAGATTTCAAAAGCAACAATGGATCAAATCCAATTTCAGGAGCTGCAAGAACACCGAAAAGCTGACTGGGCAAACCCACATTGAGCCAAAGACTAGATCCCACTTCCATGAATAATCCAACAAACAACAATCAGGTTCCTTTCCAGTCTAGGCGCACCATTTGGGATGGATTCCAACCAACCGAAACAAAAAAAATGCCCTAAAATTCAGATAGAAAATTTTTGGGCTGAAAAACACATAAAAAAAAAAAAAAAAAAAAAAAATTGGAAAGACCAAGCAATTGGCTACATAAATTATACAAAAATCGCCATAATTACCATAAAATTTAGAAGATTAAGCCCACATGATTTTCGAGCATCTCAACCACACATGCTGACGTCACCATGATCATGATGTTGGCGGATGGACACTTGCGTCAATCCTACTCTCTCTGCTCCTGATTCTCTGTTCAGTATTTGGATGAGTTATGAACTTTGATCGGAGGCTCTGATACCAATTTGAGGCTGAAGGATTTTGTGTTTGTAAAGATAGAGTTGAAGAGGAAGAAGAGAAATTCTGTAAAGGATGAGGGTTTCTTAACGGTTTTCCACACCTACTTTTTCATATCATTGAGGAACCCTTAATGCATAAAAGAAATAATAAAACTCACTAACATCCTGGTCTGGTTGCCCTACTCATTTGAGCCTTATTTTTCTATTTAATCTAGTAGCCAGTAACACTCACTTGTAGGGAGTTCTTTGAGTTAATCTTACTTGTTTGTACCACAGTAAAGTCTTATTCAAAGTTTTGTGCATTTTTCTTTTCTTTTGTTGCAGTCCCTTTTTAATTTTTTAATAATTATTGATGTTTTATGTTTCTATTATTTTCATTCTCCTACATCATATTCTCACAGAAAGTATTTATTTTTTTAATGCTTGAAATCATATATTCCATCATCTTATTTACAGGTCTGTTTTGAAGGGCAGATTTCTCGTGAATCTGCTATCAAAAGTTTAAGTGATGGTCATCGACCCTCTGGAGACCAAATACCATGGAAATTCTGTGAACAATTTACAGATAAAAATTTTCCAGAACTTTCAGGTGCTCGCATTGTACGGATTGCCACCCATCCAAGTGCAATGAGGGTAATCTCTCTTATGTGAATATGAAATTGAGTTTATTACATTGATATTCATAAAAAATAAATAAGTTCCTTTTTTGGGTGCAGCTTGGATATGGTTCGACTGCAGTTGAACTTTTGACAAGGTAAGCGCATCTTTCATTCGGCTTCTCTTTCCTCTCACTTGGTTCTAAAGGATTACTCAGCCTTATGCTCTCCCTTCTTTTAATAATATGTTCTGGTTCCTTGCTGGAAATTATATTTTTATCATTCTATAAAGCCACCAGCTAAAATATGAGGACTTCATTAGATTGAAGTGTTGACAACTTGAACTTATTTGACAATGCACACAAAGAAGAAAGCACAAGTAGGAAAGTCAATTTCTGGCCCTTGTTTTGTATTCGGGTTACTTTAGAGGAAAAAGAATGTAGATGATTCTTATTCTTATTGGTTTTTGTGGTGGTCAGCCGGCTGAGTAAGATTGGTTTTCAACTTTTGAAGGTCTAAGCACCATTCGTGTTATAATTTTATTCACGTGCCTTGCAAATTTGAATATTTGATCCTATCAGTGAGTCCCAACTTTACTGGTAATAAATGGCTAGGAGTATCAGCTACGCTGGGAACATGTGTTGTGTGTCTAGTTATAGTGCTTGAAAACCTTTGTTGATGAATGCTCTCTTCTCTCTCTTTCATCTTCAGGCGCCGGAGTCTTATACTCGAGTGACATTCTCTGATCCGTTTGTCCTTTCCTCTTTCTTTTTCTTATGAAGTCATTCCTTGAAGTAGCCAGAATGCCACGAATCTTTGAGAGAGACACCATCAAGAGTGCAAAGCCTCCTAGAGGTCCCTCGATCTACTTGGACGACGATTCTGTTGGGAGATGCGGAGATGATTTGCGATCATGTTTGGTGGTTAAATTTGTTAAGGAAGTTGGAGACTCTGCTAAAATTTGCTAAAAGACGTTCAAACGGGGAATGCACCCCTCCATAGCTACACAAGGCGAAATAGGGCCTCTATACCAAAGAGTCCAAAAAATCAACAAGCGTATGGATTCATAATTTTTCCCTAGAACCCAACAAAAAAGAGTACTAATAATGGAGAACTTCTAACTACCAATAGGATTATCCTTTCCTTCAAAGGGTCTCTTATTTCTTTCAAGCCATAAACACCGCCCATAAAGGCGTAACCCTCCAGAGATCACAAACTTGGGCCCCACTATACAACCTCTCGAAGCCTCAACCAATTCTCTGGAGGAACTAGGCATAACCCATTGAACCCCAAACAATCCCAACAACAAAATCCATCAATCCCGAGCCATAGGGCAATGCAAAAGAAGGTGATCAATCGTTTCCTTGTCATTCTTACACATGCAACATCAATTGACCACAATCTGCTTCATCCGCTTAAGGTTATCCTGATGTACAGTTGGGGTATGCCTTCACTATAATCCTGTACTTTATTGTTTTATCTTTATACACAAAGCCATTTAGGGAAAAAAAAGAACCTACGGATAAGTTGGGAGATGCAAAAAGATGATTTTAAAGTATTTTTCTAAGTGTTAGAAAGCTGCATATAATACTTTTTTTTTTTAATAATTAGAATATATTAGAATGCGTTCAACAGAGGAACGCATCTCGAAAGCTACACAAAGGCCGAAGCCAAAGAAGAAGGTCCTCAGGACCCAAGGAACCCAAAAAATCAACAAACTCCTCTATAGATTTGCATTTTATTCCCATCCCCCAACTAAAAAGAGAACTAATAATATGAAATTTCAAAGACCCAATGGAAGATTCCCGTGACTCCCGTCGAAAGATCTTCTATTCCGCTCTTTCCAAATGCACCACCAAACACAAAAGGGTGCCTCCCTCCAAAAATCATGTGTGGGCTCCCACAAAACAGCCTATCAAAGTGTCCATCAAAGCTCTCGAAGACCGAGGCATAACCCACTGGACATTGAACAAACCAAAAATAAGGCTCCAAATGTCGCGAGCCACGGAGCAATGCAAAAGAAGGTGATCCACATACTTTCTATCCCTCTTACACAAGCAACACAAATTGACAGTAACCTGTCTTCTCCTTCTCAGGTTATCCATTTTCAAAATCTTCCCTCAAACTGTAGTCCAGACAAAAAAAGCCACTCTTAAGAGGAGCCTTCAAGCGCCAAACCATCTTTCAAGGGAAATAAGAGCCATAGAAGTCAGAAAGGCTATAGAACAATGAAGGAAAAAACCAAAAATCTCCCAAGAGGAGAGGGCACCCAAAAATTGGAGTCAGGGCCTCTACCATCGAACTATTGTCTATAAAACAGGTCCATAAATCGATAAACATCATCCAACTCCCAATCCTGGAAATGATCCTATTGCTCTCAAGCCGATAATAGTTGGAAACCAAGGCATGTCCATCAATCGCAATCCTAAAAAGCCTAGGAAAGGAGCAAGCCTATGGACTATCATCACAGCATAAATCCTTCTAGAAATATCCCTGCCATTCCAAGCTCGGAATCTGATGTGTTCCGAAAATTCATCACAGCCCTTCCGAATGAACTTCCACACACCTACGCCACCAGCTAATTTGACTGCACTAGAGGGTCAACCACCTCTCTCCTCCCCAAATTGGCGCGCAACAACCTTCCTCCAAAGCCAACATTGTTCGCCTCTGAATCTCCACAACCACTTTCCTAGGAGAGCCCTATTGAAAGGGATCAACCTCCTAATACCTAAACCACCCAACTGACAATATGATACTTTCAATTTTTTTAGCAATAGATGACAGAATCTGAAAGCGAGAAAGAAAGTATGTAGGGAGACTCAACAACGTACTATTCATAAGAGTAACCTTCTCACCCTTCGAAAGATACTACTACTTCCACGCAGCCAGTCTTCTCTCAAATCACTCGATCACAAGGTTCCATCCTCCCACCCTCCTCGACGAAGCACCCAAAAGTAGTCCCAAATAAGAGATAGGGAAAAAGACGACCCCACACCCGCACCGCAACAAGAGAATCAATAGCTTGAAACTGCCCCACAGGGTGGTGCGTACTCTTCCCCACATTTACTTTCAGGGTAGAGACTTCCTGAAAGCAAACCAAAACACACCTCAAATATCGCATATGGGACACATCCATATCATCTGCGACTCCATCAGATGAGCTGCATCTCTACTCATCTTGAAGCCTTTGATAAATCCCAGATCCACCGCCCTCCTCATCAATCTGACAAGGGCCTCCATCACAATGATAAACCAAAACGGAGAAAGAGGATCCTGTCTCAATCCCCGGGAGATGCCAAAAAAACCGGTCGAGGATCGTTCACCAAATCAAAAAATCTGACGGACGAAATACAAGTCTCAATCCACCTTCTCCATCTCTCCCCAAAACCCAACCTCTCTAGCAGATACAACAAAAAGCTCCAGCTGACATGGTCATAAGCTTTCTCAATATCAAGCTTACAAAGAACTCGAGGGACACCACTACTCATCCTAGAATCCACGCACTCACGGGCAATGAGAGCACAATCCAAAATCTACTGGCCGCCAATAAACGCGTTCTGGGACTTTGAAAAGACTCTGTCCAAGACATCCCTCAATCTTAGAGCAAGGACTTTAACTATTATATAAATACATCTCACTAAACTAATAAGGTCTAAATTCCTTCAAATCGGACGCTCCACCCTTCTTAGGGATGAGGGCAATAGAAGATGCATTCAACGACTTCTTGAGCCGCCCACCCAATTGGTTTAATTCGCTTGGCAGGTTTCATATTTATTTCTTAGGCGGTGTGTGTGGAGGGAATGGAATATGCATACATTATTGTGTTGATTGTTCATAAACTTGAGGACATAATGCTGCGTACACCCACCCCCTGCGGCGGTTATGTGGGTAATTTTTGGATTCTTTCACTCTTTTGTTAGTTTTACTGGAGATGAGGTGTCTAGGAGTTTAGTTCCTATTCCCTCTTGCTTGTGTACATGGTTGCACACTCGTGCCTCTTCCTGCACTATTGTTTATAATGAATATGATAAATAATATAGCGTATATATACTATTACTCCCTTGTTATATTTCTTTCTTTGAATTATATCCCTTTCCTTATTAGGAAGTATTATTATTATTATTTTTTTATAAGTAATAATCGATTAGGAAAGCATTCAAAAGGGGAATGCGTCCGTAATACAAAAACGGAAGTTAAGGACCCGTAGAGTTTGAAAGATCAACTAAGTCAACGGTAGAGGAGCAAGTGCTTCCTTTTGCATAACAAAAAATAGAGCGAAGGATATGAAGTTTCAAGGTTGCCAAAGGCGATTCCTTTCCTTCGAAAATTCGGTAATTCCTCTCTTTCCATATGCACCACCAAACACAGTGTGGAACTATCCTCCAATAATCGCGAGCGTGACTTCTCACTTGGCATCCTCTCCACGCGTTAATCAGACCTTTGGAAGACTGAGGCATTACCCAATGCATGTTAAATAAGCCGAAGATGAGGTTCCAACAATCGTACGCCACAGGACATTGCATAAGGATGTGATCCACAGACTCACCATCTCATTTGCATAGACAACACCAATTAACGATAGTATTGCCTCTCTTCCTCAAATTGTCTAGCATCAAGATCTTACCCCAGACGGCAGTCCAAACAAAAAATGCCACTCTAAGTGGAGCCTTGGAGCGCCGTATAGTCTTCCATGGGAAAACAGGACCAACAAAGTTGGAAAGGCATTGAAACATGGACCGAACATCAAATCTTCCAGAGGAAGGAACCCACAAAATGTCATCACTACCTTTACCAATTGCCTCCTGCTGATATAACATGTTCAGAAGGGCACATTCCTCATCCATCTCCCACTCCTGAAAAGAATGCTTAAAGCGCACATCCTATGTAATCCCACTGCTATCAAGTCGATAATAGTCAGCTACATAGGCGTGTCTATCGTCGGCTATACTATAGAGTCTAGGAAAGGAGCAAGACAACAGCTAATCTCCATACCATAAAACCTCCCAAAATTGGATGCATCTACCATCGCGAACCTTGAATCTGATATGAGAAGAGAAGACATCCTAACCTTTCGGAATGAATTTCCACGCGCCAACGCCTCCCGCGATAGAGACTGGACGGGAAGACCAACCACCGCTCTCCTCCCCAAAACGACACGAAACAAATCTTCTCCATTGGCGATGTCGTTCCCTACCGAATCTCCACAACCACTTTCCCAAAAGAGCTCTATTAAAGGGAACCCACTTTCGGATACCTAGAGTATTATTTATGCACATAAATTGCCCACCCTATTTGTTCTAGGGTCTATATGTGTACTTGAGTTGCACACTAAAATCAATTTGCCTAGGTTCTGACTGAATACAAAGTCACTGGTGCTTTATCTGGAATTGCTTTAAAATAACCAAAGGTGGCATCCACAATCAACTCTGTTTTTTTATTCACATATTTCTAGGACTGCTGGAGGTGTCACATCCTACATTGTGTCAGATACAGACTCCTCCTAGAAGTGTCCGTGAATGGTTAGATGATTACGTTGCTGAGCCTGTCAATGATATAAATTTGGTGAAGCATGTTAACATGCTATCGATAATATTTCATCCAGACATCTAGCAATGAGACATATTGTCATTTATAGACGTATTATGAAGTATTCTGATGCATTAAAAAAGCAGTTTATTAATTGTATTTACATATATTCTTTAGCTTTGGCTCATGTTGCTATTTACATATTCAAGGATCTCTAGAAGGGCAGCAATAACCATTTTATTGTGTATAGGTACTTTGAAGGACAGTTAACATATTTTTCTGAAGGAGATTTTGAAAATGCTTCGGAGTCTAAACATGTCAGAGTTATGGAGGCAGCAGAGAAGGTTCATTCTGAGAATTATACTTGGTTTTATATGTTATTATATATATATATTTTTTGGGGAGATATTATTTGTAAAACGTTAAGCCTCCTGTTCTAAAAATATGTCATTATTAAGACTGTTGAACAAGAGCTGCTGACAAAGTTCTGCTCTAGCTTGACTTGCTAATAAATGTCTAGGCCACTTGTTTTCTAGCTGAGCTGAGCTCAAACTTAACAGTTAGCTAGCCGATGGGACACGCAGAACCAGTACCTTAAAGTAAAAAGTTAGAAAACAAAATGAACTGACTTTGAGTTGCATCTTGGGTCAATGAGGCCCTGTACCAGGGATCTCTTCTAATTATTTTTATTATAAGGAGCATTTGATGTGTCAATATGTAACTTCGAAACGATAGCACTGAAGTGTTCTCAGAGCAAAAGGCAATATCGGGGGCTTCATAATTTTGTTGAACAAGTATTTGGCTTTAATAAGACACATTTCTTTTGTCTGTTTCTCCTTTGTTTGCTAAAATCAAATATCTGTTAATCGATTTATTTTTGAAAAAATTGTTGCATCTATGAAGCAAATGGAACAAAAAGAAAACACAAGTTTTCTTACAGTAGTAAGGAATACTAGAATTACTCCAAACACCGTTGAAAGACAACAGGGACAGCAAATGAATTTATACCAGTGTGGAAATTGAAGGAACCAGTGATGCAAAGAATAATTAATTGCCTTGGGTAGTGTCTAATCAAAGTTTTAATTATTGTATGGGAAATCTGAAAATGGTAAAAGCTGTCATTGATGCTCTGTGGGTGGTCTTAAAGTCAGTCTATATAACTGAAGTGTCATTAATAGTCCTATTATAAAAGGGACAGCGCTATGTATCTGCTGGACCAACTGTTAATCATTATAATTTTGAATATTATCAGTTTATAAACAGCTCTTTCTGGCTTTTTCCAGCTTTCCCTTTAGAAATCAGGCTCCGACGGTGATCGGAGTAACTCTAGTATTTCTTACTGTTGTAAGAAGACTTCTGTCTTTCTTCTGTTTGCTTCAAGTGGTATCAGAGCCTTCTAGTAAGATCTGTGATTACTGAGGATCTATGGCTAGGCAAGGAAACAAGATAGCCACAAAAGTTGACGTTCAAAACCTTTCTCATCAAATTTCTCGACTGAGCACTATATTAGAACAAAATGGAATCATTTCTTTTCTGAATCTAGACATTGGGAGACGAATGCAACAAATGGATGCATATCAATGTGAAAATTGGGTAAGACAGCCTGCTGAAGAGAGACTGCAGTGTCTTATGCAGTTGAGAAATGCAAAACAGAGTGCTACCAAATCAGTTATACAGTCACAGAATACTTGGACAGCAATGGTGAATGATACCAAGGAGTCTAAATTTTGGTGCTACAGACACAGGGAGCTGAGATGCAAATCTGTCAAGTGTCCAATATCACATGATCAATGCAAAATACTTCTTGCTTGAGGAAGACAATGGAAATCATGTTGATTTTGCTAATTCCAAATCAGCTTGGGATGAATACACTGGATGGAAAGATGAAGAATGTGAAAGGCTGGAAGAAACTTCAACTTTCTCGCTTCCGAAATTTGATAACTATGAAGAGGAATATGAAGAAAAAAATAAGGCAGAAGAGGAGAAGTTTGAAGAAGCAGCCAATAACATCTCTGAAGCTAAAGTAGCCGTCATCATTCAATCTTCATATTGTTAATTTGTGGTGAGAAAGTGGGACCCGTTGAAAAAATTGAAGCAAATATTTCAAGTTGATTCCAAAGTTGCAGAAATTTCAGACTTCACGCTTGTTGACAGACGAATAGGTGGAGATTTTGAAGATAAGACTATTGAACTTCAGATGGTATGTGGTATAGTAGGTATTACATCAGATTTAAGTTTATTGAATTATTTCATCAGAAATGAAGCTTCTTCATTCATGGAGTTCACAAATAATGGATTTCATTTTCATGACTTAATTTGGAATGGATTCTTGGCGCGACATATGGTTAGGTGTTGTTCCAATTGAAAAATCAGATTAATTCTTGCCTTGGATCCGGATTTATGGTCAAGCAGGTTTTGGAAATCTTCAAAATTTAAAGAGAGTGCCCGGGAAGTTCGTTCAAAGATATTCTTTGGCAGCAACAGAATAATGCTGAGCTTTGTTCGAGTAAGGAAACGAAGAAAGAAAGGTTGGAAGGCCTTATTTGGTTTTTTAATAG
Source organism: Cornus florida (assembly GCF_030987335.1). Lineage (NCBI taxonomy): Eukaryota > Viridiplantae > Streptophyta > Magnoliopsida > Cornales > Cornaceae > Cornus > Cornus florida. The sequence goes on from NW_026775577.1 coordinate 75,242,025, forward strand.
ATCGTGGTAAATTGCTTCAAACTTGAGGACGAGTTTTCTTCCGTGCGGGGGGGGGGGGGGGGGGTGGGGGGAATAGCCTTGGAAAGTGTCTAGTCAAAGTTTTAATTATTGTATGGGAAATCTGAAACTGTCATGGGAATGGTAAAAGCTGTCATTGATGCTCTGTGGGTAGTATAAAAATCAGTCTAGAGAACTGAAGTGTCATTAATAGTCTTATAATAAAAGGGCCAGCCCTATGTATCTGCTGAAACAAGTCTTAATCAATATAATCTTGAATATTTTTGATAAGTTTATAAACAGTTCTTCAGGCTTTTCCCAGATTTCCCTTTAACTGTTTATAAACTGATAATATTCAAAATTATATTGATTAAGACTTGGTTCAGCAGATACATAGGGCTGTCCCTTTTGTAATTAGACTATTAATGACACTTTAGTTCTCTAGACTGACTTTTAGACTACCCACAAAACATCAGTTACAGCTTTTACCATTCCCATGACATTTTCAGATTTCCCATACAATAATTAAAACTTTGACGTGGAAAGATTTCAGCAAGTTGCTGAAGAATTTTCAGATCAAGAAGATGGAGTTTTACGATATGCAAGGTGTTGTACAATATTGTATGAGTTGACATGTTGTACAGTATTGTATGAGTTGTCACACGTGAACAGTTAGTATTGTATGAGTTGTCACCTACCCCTCATTACCATATATAGAATTACCATGTATAGGGTTTACTTGTTCTCCACTCACCTACTCCCATAGCTCCTCGTATATAAACACCATTGTATTATTGTATTACTCTCTCAAATAGATATACGTTTTCATATATTCTCTTTCTTTCTCTCTTTCAACATGGTATCAGAGCGGAAATCGATCCCTCTTTAAATTTTTGTCTTATTCAGACTCCGATCTTGATTCCATCTCGGCTTTCTCCCAACAATCTCTCCTCGGTGATCTCAGTTCTCATCTCGGCAATCTCTCTCGGATCCCTCCTCGGCTCTCTCCTCGATAATTTCTCTCGGGTTCATCTCGGCCAGATCTTGGTTCTCTTATCTCGGTCTCTCTTGCTACTATATCTCATTTGTTCGGCTGATACTAAGGAATCGCATCTACTTGGGTCAATCACTAGCACCAAACTGAAAGGCTCAAACTACCTTCAATGGTCTCGAGCCATAGAGGTGTTCTCACGGGCTTGAGGAAAACTGTCATATTTTAAATCAACCAAACCCACCAGTGATGAAAAGATTATTGAGGCTTGGGAGAAAGAAGATGCTCTGATTATGACTTGGTTATGGAATAGCTTGGAGCCTGAGATTTTCAACGTGTCATTCCTAGAATCTTCCAAAGATATCTGGGAAATCTCAGGGACATGTATTCTTCAGAGAAAAATATTTCTCGTATTTATCAATTGTACCAGGATATCTTTAATCTCCAGCAGGGAGATTGTTCTGTTGAAGATTATTACTCAGAATTGAAGGGCGTGTGGGAAGGATTGAATGTCTACCAATCATTGACTACAAACATAGAACAACAAAAACTTATCAAAAAAAAAAAACATAGAACAACAAAAACAGCACAGGGAGGAGTTTCGGGTGGCAAAATTTTTATCTGGACTTAAACCCGAACTAGCTTCGATCAGTTCACAGATTTTGTCTGGCAAGGAGATACCCATGGCAAGTGAGACTTTTGCTCGAGCTCGAAGAGCATCTATTCATGCCACTGTGATTGAGAAGGACATCCACTCTGCTCTTGTTGTTCCTGTTGAGCGACATGATACTTTCGGTGGAGGACGAGGGGGCAGAGGTCCTTCCAACCCAGGCCGTGGTACTAGTGGCGGCAGAGGGGGTCGCGACAGCAAGAAGTGTACTCATTGTGGCCGAAACAATCACTATGTTAACTGGCTCTTCATGGCAAGCCAGCTTGGGCTAATCAAGCTTTGGTTTCGGAGGAGATTACTCCCACTCCTGTGAAAGAACAAGTCGTTTTCTCCAAAGCTGAATATGATTCTCTGGTAAAGCGTGAGCGTGCAAATCAACCCTCCTCCACCGCTACTATCGTTACTTTAGGTAATATGTGTCTCCATGCTTCCTCTTCTACTCCTTGGATCATTGATTCAGGGGCATCCGATCACATGATAGGTAATCCATCTCTTTTTTCTGATATTTCTCATGTTTTCTCACCATAGGTTGTTACTATAGCGAATGGTGCCAAATCACCTGTTCATGGAATGGGTACCTTCCGCACTTTGGGTCTCACTTTTTCATCAGTTTTATATATCCCTCAAGTTTCATTCAATTTATTGCCAGTTTGCAAAATCATATCAGATTTAAATTGCTCAATGCTTTTTCTCCTTCCCGTTGTGTCTTTCAAGATCTCAAAACGAAGAAGACGATTGGTGGGGGGGTTTGAGAAGGATGGTCTTTACTAATTCCAACCAACTACTGCCCGATAGCTCTACATTCCACTTCCTCTTAAGCTTACCAGTGGCATTGCCGCCTTGGACAGCCCTCTTCAAATAATCTTCGAGCCTTGGTTCCTTCTTTAGTTGATTTTGCTAAGTTTAATTGCACTACTTGCAAACATAGTAAACATCGTTGGGCTATTTTTAAGTCTCGTTTTGATAAACAAAGTTTAAAACCTTTTGAGTTAGTACATTCAGATGTTTAGGGACCAGCTCGTACTACTGGTTTATTTGGTGCTCATTATTTTGTGTCATTTATTGATGATTATTCACGTTTAACTTGGGTTTATATTCTTAAAGATAGATCTCAAGTATTCTCTGTTTTTTAATACTTTTATGCTGAAATTCAAAACGAGTTTGATGCAAAATTACTTGTTCTTAGAATTGACAATGCCCTTGAAAATAAACTTAATGTTTTTCAAAAGTTTCTTGAGTCGAGGGGCATTATCCAGTAAACATCTTGTATTGACACCCCTTAACAAAATAGTGTTGTTGAATGGAATAATGGCCCACTCATAGCTATCGTTCGTGCCTTAATAATTCAAATGCATTTTCCAAAACATTTGGGCAGATGCAGTTTTTGTTACTGCTTATCTTTTAAACCGCATGCCTTCTAGGGTCCTTCAAGGAAAATTATCCTTCCAAATGATGTTTCCTGACAAAAACCCTTTTTCCATTCCTCCAAAGGTGTTTGGGTGTGTCTGTTTTGTTTATAATCTAAGCCCGGGACGGGACAAACTTAATCCTCGTGCTCACAAATGTATTTTTTTCAGGTTATTCTCGCACTCAAAAGGGATATAAATGTTACAGTCCAACTCTTCGTAAACAATTTATGTGTGCAGATGTAACTTTCTTTGAGGATGTTCCATATTAATTTTTTTTGATAAATAAATAATTCATTAAAAAAAAAGTGTTCAAACAGGGAACGCATCCTTAATAAACCACAAAAACTTGGGTACCCTAGGAAGCCAAAAACTCAATAATCTCCTCAGCAGAAGAGCAGAGTCTACCCAAACCCCAAAAACAAAGAGAGCTAATTACAGAAAATTTCAGAACAGTGATGGAAGATTCCTCTCCTTCAAAAGATCATCTATTTCGCTCCCTCCACAAACACCACCAAAGACACAAAGGCGCCATCCTCTAGAACCCTCGAGCCTGTGCTCACACCCAACCCCCTCTCCAGGTGTCCATCGGGCCTCTCGTAGATCTAGGCATGACTTAACAAACTCCAAATAAACCTAGCAAAAGGTTCCAACAATCAACCGCAATTGGACAATGCAAGAGAAGATGATCCACTGACTCGCCATTACACTTACACATGCAACACTAATTCACCGTGATAAGCTTTCTCCTTCTTAAATTATCCAATGTCAAAATTTTATTATTCCCAGGATGTTCCTTATTATTTCCAGGAAGGCAGTCCTTTGGAGGACTTTATTCTTCAAGAGTCTGTTCTTCCAACTCCAGTTTTTGATTCTGTCATCCCACCAACTCTTTTTGTCTATGCTCGTCGCCGGAAAAGAGTAGTTAATCATATTCTAATGACTGAAGTAGTAAACCCTGCCTTGCAACTTCCACTAGTCGCTTTAACGCTTGCAGATTCTTTCATCTCTCCTGACTCTGATCTTCATCAACCTATTGCTGTTCCGAAAGGTAAACGGTCTTGTACCAATCACCCTATCTCCAATTTTGTATCATATAATAAATTATCCTTCTCCTCTAAAACTTTTTCTTTGTCATTATCCTTTATTGCTCTTCTTAAGTCTTACAGGGAGGCACTTTCTCATCCATGGTGGAGGAAAGCTATGGAAGAAGAAATAAACTTTTTCAAATTGAATCATACTTAGTTACTTGTTCCTAAGCCTGCTGATAGTCAGCTCGTTGGTTGTCGTTGGGTTTTTATTGTTAAACAGAAGCCTAATGGTACTGTTGACCGTCTCAATGCTTGACTTGTTGCTAAAAGCTATACTTAGACTTATGGCCTTGATTATACTGAGACGTTTTCTCCTGTGGCCAAACTGAATTCTGTTCATGTGATAATCTCTCTTGCAACTAATCTTGACTGGCCACTTCATCAACTTGATATTAAAAATGCCTTTCTGCACAGTGACCTTACTGAGACAGTCTATATGACTCAACCACCTAGGTTTTAGTATAAGGGGGAGTGTGTGTCTCATCGCTAGATGTCTATCTATAGCCTCAAACAGTCCCCTCGTGCATGGTTTGATAAGTTCAGTAAAGCAGTGGTAGCTCATGGTATGACCAGAAGCCATGCTGAACACACTTTTTTTTTTTAAGAAAACGAAACGTGGTATTGTGATTCTTGTGGTGTATGTAGATGATATCGTTATCACCGGCAGTGACAAAGATGGGATACAAGTTTTAATCCATCACTTGAGTTCTAGCTTCCTTACTAAGGATTTGGGCAAACTTTGGTATTTTTTAGGAATTGAGGTGTCTCGGTCGAAGCAAGGCATTAGTCTTTCTCAGAGGAAGTATACTCTTGATCTCTTACAGGATACTAGATGTCTTGGTTCGAAACCTGTAGCTACTCCCATAGAGACTAATGTAAAACTTAAAGTAGATGATGGTGACCCACTTCATGATCTAGAAATGTATCGGAGACTTGTAGGTAAACTTATTGACCTCACAATCACTAGTCCAAACATCTCCTATGCAGTCAGTGTTGTGAGCTAGTTCATGACTAGACCTCGGGTACCTCACATGGAGGCAGTTGTACGCAACTTGAAGTATCTCAAGGGTGCTCTGGGACGTGGTCTGCTTTATCGATCTTCTGGACATCTTCGGATTGAGGGATACACAGATGCAGGTTGGGCGGTTCTCCTTCTGATTGACGGTCCACCACTGGTTACTGCACCTTCATTGGAGGAAATCTAGTAACTTGCAGGAGTAAGAAACAGTCAGTTGTGGCTCGTTCTAGTGCTGAAGCAAAGTATCGTGCCATGGCACACACTGCCTGTGAACTTACTTGGTAGAAAACTCTTTTACAAGAACTTGGGATTTCAGCCCAGTACTCAATTCCTCTCGATTGTGACAATCAGACATCTATTCATATTACTAGCAATCCAGTCTACCATGAGAGGACCAAACACATTGAAGTAGATTGCCATTTTATTCGATCTAAAGTTGACTCGAATGAGATTGTTACACCTTTTGTTCCTTCTGGTAGACAGTTGGCAGACATCTTCACTAAGGCGCTTCACAAGAACTCTATTGATTCCATATGTAGCAAGCTAGGAGTTATTGACATTTACTATTTAGCTTGAGTTGTCACGTTGTACAGTATTGTATGAGTTGTCACATTGTACAGTATTGTATGAGTTGTCACACGTCTACAGTTAGTATTGTATGAGTTGTCACCTATCCCTCATTACCATATATAGAATTACCATGTATAGGGTTTACTTGTTCTCCACTCACCTACTCCCGTAGCTCCTCCTATATAAATATCATTGTATTATTGTATTACTCACTCAATAAGATATACGTTTTCATATATTCTCTCTCTGGCAGCAAGTACTTAATCGTCACATTGAGTGAGATCAAGATCCACGTATTAAGGTGGAAATTCCAACTTTTACTAGGGAAGAGCGGCCATAGGAAGTTTTGGACTGGTTAAATGAAGTCAAAAGGATTTTTGAGCACCATGATCTTCCTGATAATAAGAAGAAGGTGAAATTGGTAGCTATTAAGATGAAGGGATATGCATCATCTTGGTGGCAGCAAGTTCAATTAACCAATTCAACTAAAAAAAATAAAAATAAAAAGTTTAATTAACCAGAATTCAATTAGGAAAGGAGCCTGTTCAAACCTGGACAAAATGCAAAGAATGATCCGGAGCCAATTCCTTTCCTTCCATTAAACTATGAAGGAATTCTATTTCAACGTTACCAGCCCCTTTATCAAGGAGCTCGCTAAGTTTGGGAACACACAAATGAGTTCTATTAGATGAGAACTCGAGTACGGTTGGCTGAGACAGAAATATAGGTCATCCATCGTTATTTGATGGGATTAAGGCCAGGTATAAGAAACCATGTGGAGTTACAGCTTTGTTGGACCTTAGCAAGTGTTGTCCAATTGGCAACAAAATCAGTCCTAAGTTATAGTATAATTTGAGATATTATCAAATTTTAAACAAATTTTCAGGCCTTTTTCTAGATTTCCCTTTTTTGGAGGCATGGGAGTGGAGTTTCACTACCATCTAGTACTTTGGGAGAAGGTAGGCCTTTTCAGCTTGGAGGGTGGTGCCTTTCAATATGGCTCTCCATGGCTAGTGGCTGTGGAGATTTGAGGATGAGCACCACAGATTATGGAGGAATTTCGTGCGGCTTTGGGAGGAAAAAGGCGGTTGTGCTCTCATGCAGTTAGTTCAGTAGGAGGTGTTGGTGTTTGGAAATTCATCCAGAAGGGTTGGAACGAATTTTCTAAACACATTAGATTTAGGGTTCGAGATGGCAGGAGTACCCGTTTTTGGGAGGATCTTTGTTGTGGACACCGTTCTTTGGCTTGTTCTTTTCCCAGGCTTTTTAGGATCGCTGCTGATAGACAAGCCTTAGTTGCCGACTGTTATCATCTTGATAATGGGAGGATTACTTGGAATGTGCGTTTTGTGCGTCATTTTCAGGAATTGGATGTTGTCTCTGCTTTTATGGAGCTTTTATATAGGCAGGAGTTGGATGGTAGAGGGTCGGATTCTCTCATTTGGGTGCCTTCTCCCCAGGGAAGATTTGATGTCGCTCTCTGTTTTGTTGTCTTTCTGGATTTTCAGGGGTCGATTTTCCCTAGAAGGTGGTTTGGCGCTTGAAGGCCCGTCTCAAAGTGGCCTTTTTTTACTGTTTAATTGGTGCTGCATGTGTAAAAGGGATTGGGAGTCATCACCATCTTTTGCATTGCCTTGTGGCTCACGACTGTTGGTGCCTTATTTTTGGCTTGTTTGGTGTTCAGAGGGTTATGCCTAGGTCTACGAGAGGATTGATCGATGCTTGGAGAGGATGCCTTGTGGGGCCCCTTGCCCGTGATTTCTGAAGGGCGGCACCCTTTTCTGTTTGGTGGTGCATTCGGAAGAAGTGGAATAGAACATGATTTGTAGGAGTGGAATCTTCCTTTGGGGCCGTAAAATTTTTTATTGTTAGCTCTCTTTTTTGTTGGTTGTGGGGAGAAATTGTAAATCTAAAGAGGAGATTGTTGATTTTTTGTTAGTTCCTTGAGCTCTTAGTCCTTTTGGCTTCGGCCTTTGTGTAGTTTTTGGGATGCGTTCCCCTTTTGAATGCTTTCTTATACATTTTTACTTTAAAAACCAAAAAAAAAAAAAAAAAAAAAAAAAAAAATGGCTTTTTTATTTGTTTGCTTGTCTGTTTCAAACTAAAGCTAACAGGAATATATGGTTAACCCATGCTTGAATTGATCTGCAACATTATGCTGCTGAGGTTAGAAGCACCTCCCCCACCTTTTGGTCAAGCTTGAGTACTGTCCTTGGTTTTTTAATCCGAGCCTCACCACTTGGGATACCATGTTTGATTCAGTTCATTTGCACCTCTAGCGTTATAATGCCCATTATAGTTCTTTCTTTTACAGTTCTATCTGAAACAGATGCCTGTACAAAAGAGTTGGAAGCGTTCCCCCCCAAATGATCTGCCAATTTGAGTTTTACATCTAGGTTCAGCAGGTAGATCTGTATGTTTCATGTGGAGTCAGCTACCAAAGAAATGTTTTCTCTGAATAATTGTTAAGTGTTCGAGAATATGATTATAGGAGTGATTAAAGCCCCTAAATCACTCGACAGAATATTGATATGAGTGAACCATGGGAGTGATTTTAGGGATCTTTCCTATATCATATTTATCACATGTTTGTATTCTTTCACCTATAAAGGTGATCATTGTATACAAAAATTAAGAGAGATTATAATAAAAGTGATGGAGCCTTTTGGGCTTTGTGTTCCGTGGATGTACGTTGTAGTGGCCAAACCATGTTATAACCTAGTTTTCTTTGTCTGTGTGTTCTTCATGCTTAATTTTTCTCTTCAATTATCTTTCAACATTAAGGAACACGGATTTTCTTTCCTGACTTTGGTAATTCTACCCATGCAGGTATCCTTACTAGAAGAACAGATAAAACCTAGGACGGACCTTCCACCTCTGCTTGTACATCCTCGTGAACGACGGTCTGAAAAGCTCCATTATATTGGTGTCTCTTTTGGGCTTACCCTTGACCTTTTTCGCTTTTGGAGAAGACAAAAGTTTGCTCCCTTCTACATTGGCCAGCTTCCAGTTAAGATCATTATTTTATTTATTTATTTTACAATGTTCTTGGTGCATTAATTTGCATTGAAACGTATTGGTAACCACCATCTGCTCTAAAAGATTAAGCTATTAGAGAGGGTGTAACTTAATATTTAAATCCTTTAACATGCCCCCTCACGTGTGGCCTTCTTTTGGTCCAACACGTGTTTCAATTTTAATTATCAGGGTGACTGTAAGGTTTGAACACAGACCTTGCCTGCTCTGATACCATGCTAAGGACCATCTATTCTAAAAGCATAAGCTATTAGAGAGGGTGTAACTTTAATATTTAAATCCTTTAACATGTATATTCATGGATCAGAGTACTGTGACCGGGGAGCATACCTGTATGGTCCTAAAACCATTAAACACTGATGATATTGAAGCTAGTGGATCGGATGAATGGGGTTTCTTCAGTCCCTATTACAAAGGTGGGTCCATTGTTTTAAGTTCAATGTTTTACTGCATTTTTTTGTTTCCAGATATCTCTAGTTCATAGATTGATATTCAGTAGTCCATCTTCAGACTTCAAACAAAAGTTTATAGGACTATTGGATAGAGGCTTCCGCAAGATGGAATCCAAGCTTGCTATAAGGTTAGAATTTTAAATTTCAGCTTCTTTTAGTAATGTTCTTATTCTTCAGAATATTCATGCTATCCATAATCTTTTAGCGTCTTGGATCCGAAGATCAACTTCATGGAGCATGAGTCTGCATCATTCGCCTCAAATGAATTTTTGAAGTCACTTGATGGGATCTTATCACCATATGATATGGAGCGACTGGAATTATACACAAACAATCTTGCCGATTATCGTTCGGTAAGGTCTCCATGCGATAGTTAGAATAGCTTCTGTTATGTATTTATTTTGATCTTTTCTATTATGGATATGAAATAGAAATGACATTTTGCAAGTTTATAGTACCTAGTAAATGTTGTTGCACAAAATATAGTTTAAAAATGGCCTCAAGTCTACAAAGCCAAGGTCCTGAACTTAACTATTTGGGTTTGGCTACGGATGTTTGGCACTAGCTGACTTGTCGGTCCCCTATCATCTCCCCTCATTTTATTTATTTATTTGTACTTGAGCAAACAGAAGAGGTAAAAAAATTGCGTGGAGAGATCTCATGAGGTGTCCAGCAGGCCATGAAATGGAGTGGGTTTGACCCAATATTTGATTGTATCCAAGGTCTTTTTTTTTCTGGATTTTGATCTAAATTTTAAATGTTGATTTTATTACCTGAACCAGGCATGGGTGGATCTCATTCAGATCATTAATATCAACACCTGTTTTAAAGTCGAACGATACCCTTAATAAAATAGCAATTTTTATGGTGTATTTGGGAAACTTATAGTTAGATCTCCTCGTAAATTAATGTGACTTTCCAAAACCAAATAATCTATCTTCAGGCAACTCAAGAGTTTGCTTCCAGATTTCTAGGGAACAAAGAGAATTCAGATTGAATATGGTGCTTGTGTGTGTGTGTTTGAGAGAGAATAGTGGTTGGGTGAGTGGAAGAACTAGAGAAAGATATGTTCCAATTTCTAGAGAGAAAGAGAGAGAAGACCAGAGGGTATATAGGGATTTTTCTCATACAGACATTGGGAAATGGAAGAGAGAGGTAAGATGGAGAATGTAGAAGAATAAAGTTTTGGGGCACTCAACAATGATGACTCTGAAAGTCTTCCATGGCAATTTTATTTTTTGATAAGTAAAGAAATATTAGAAAGCGTTCAAAAGGGGAACGCATCCCAAAAGCTATACAGGGGCCAAAGCTAAGAAAGAGGTCTTAAGGACCCAAAGAACCCAAAAAAGCAACGATTCCTTCTATAGATATACAATTTCTCCCCATCACCCAACTAAAAAGAGAACAAATAATAAAATATTCCAAGGCCGCAATGGAAGATTCTTTTCCTTCAAAATATTCCAGTGCTGCATCCTCCCCACACATCAATCAATTCCCTCGCAGATCAAGGTATGACCAATTGGACGCCGAACAAACCAAAAATAAGGCTCCAATAGTCGTGAGCCACGGGGCAATGCAGAAAAAGGTGATCCATGGACTCTCCATCATCTTTACGCAAACAACACCAATTAAAAGTAATATGTCTTCTCTTTCTAAGATTGTCTATGGTCAATATCTTCCCCTAAACTGCCGTCCACACAAAAAAATGCCACTCTGAGAGCATTCTTAGATCGCCACACCATCTTCCACGGGAAGATAGAACCAAGTCCTGGAGAGACAGAGGAATAGAGAATGGACCTCGAACCTCCCCTGAGGAGAGGGCACCCAAAATAAGGAATCAGAGCCTCTACCACCACCTTCTGCCTATACAAGAGATCTAGCAAGCTTGAAACATCGTCCACCTTTCAGTCCTGAAACGATTGCCGAAAATGCAGGTCCCACGAAAACCTACCGCTATCAAGCCGATAACAGTTGGCCACCAGGGCATGTCTATCGACAACAATCCTAGAAAGTTTGGGAAACAAACAAGACAACGGGTGATCCCCGTACCATAAATCCTCCCAGAACTGAATGTCCCTGCCCTCCGAACTCTGAATCTATTGTGCTTAGAAAAGTCATCACAACCCTTCCGAATAGATTTTCACACTCCAACACCAACAGCAAATGTAACCGGGCGAGAGGGCCACCCTTCTGTCTCCTCCCCAAAGTGACAAGCGATCACCCTCCTCCACATGCGATGTCATTCGTAACCACGTGCTCTAATTGATGTAGAATAGCTCGCTCACAAGTATTTGAGCATACATGATCATCGCAAATTAGGGAGGCTGAAAAGGTAAGGAGAATAGAAGAAAAAATAAATAAATAAGGAAAAGTCAAAAGGAAGATTGACAACATCGTGATTGGTGTAGTTGCCAACAATAGATAGCTTGATTGAAGATTGCAAGATCTAAGGAGGATTGTGCTCCATCAAATCTCAGCAAATATCCTTTTTTGAATTTCCCCATTAGTATTATTTCACGGATGCTTTATTTTATTTTTATGTTTGACTTGCCTATATAAAGGCAGGAGATGTAAGTTTGCAAGCAGACAATTATCAATATAATTTCAGTTTTCTCTCTTGTGAGTGTGTTCTTTGTGAATTCAAGGGTTTAACCCTGTTCTTTATCGTTTCCGCTTCGTCATTTGGTATCAGAGCAAGGTTCCGAATGCAAGATTCGCCTTTGTTTTGATGGCCGCTTCTCGATATGGAAGCAATCCCTCCAGCGACGGTGATCGGGATGGAGTAGCTCTTTTGTGGGCTAGGTTTACTGAGTTCCAGACCAACTTTAATCGAACCTTACAACGGGCGAGATTGGCGAGATTGACAACGGTAAAACCGTAGAACTTAACCGTGAGAACAACGGGCTACCCAACGATGCTGATCATGAACATCTTGCTGGTAATCACAACCCAAACCCACTGATTAGGCAACCGGCTATAAGGAAAATGTCCGTTTTGGTAACAACCGAGCCGTACAGGTATTTGGAGATAATCGAGGTCGATGGGAAATTGATAATTCCAACGATTCTTGTATGAAGATTGACCTACCCACTTTTCAAGGTCATCTTCGTATTGAAGAATTCTTGGATTGGATTAGTGAAGTTGAACGTTTCTTTGACTATATGAAAATCTAGGAGGAGAAGCAAGTCAAACTAGTGGCGTATAAAATTGAAGGGCAGCGCATCAGCATGGTGGGATCAAGTGCGAACTACCCGTGCACGCGACGATAAAGATCCAGTACGTACATGGGTCAAAAGGAGGAAGTTGATGAAAGTCCGATTTTTATCCCCTAATTACGAGCAAGTCCTTTATCAGAAATATCAGTCTTGCACGCAGGGAAGTAGAACCGTTGATGAACATGCTAAAAGAGTTCTATCGGTTGTCATCCCGTAACAACATGCTAGAACTTGAATTTAGCATGGTGGCCCGTTTTAAAAGCAGGCTACGGTGAGATATTGAAGGGAAAGTGGCGCTGTAACCGCTATTCAAACTGTCTGAGATTGTTACGGCGGCAGAGAGAGCATAATTGTTACTAGAGAAGTCGAAGAATCGGTCCCATGGTTCATATAATACCTGCGCACGCAAGGGTAAAGATCCGGTACGTACATGGGCCAAAATGAAGAAGTTGATGAAAGTCCAATTTTTATCCCCTGATTACGAGCAAGTCCTTTATCAGAAATATCAGTCTTGCACGCAGGGAAGTATTACGATTGCTGAATATGTTGAAGAGTTCTATCGGTTGCCATGCCGTAACAACATGGTAGAACTCAAATTTAGCATGGTGGCCCGTTTTAAAGGTAGGTTACGGTGGGATATTGAAGAGAAAGTGGCACTGTAATCGCTATTCAAACTGTCTGAGATTGTCATGGCAGCAGAGAGAGCATAATTGTTGCTAGAGAAGTAGAAGAATCGGTCCCATGTTTCATATAATACCCTACGTCCTACACATGACACGGGTAGAAATCAATTACAGACTGTAGTAACCCCTATTCCGACAACATGGTAAGGCATTGGAGATGGTTCATCAAAGGCCAAACCCGTAGCACCCACAAGACTTGCTGGAAGGGGAGCCCTTGCCATGAGAGAAAATCCCTATACACGCCCAAGTCTTGGGCAAGTGTTTAAGATATGGAGAATCTGGCCATAAATTCAACAATTGCCCTAAGCGATCGACAGTAAATTTGGTCGAGCATGGGAAATACGAGGGTGAGGAAGGTGAGTTCCTTACCTTTGAAGAAGAAGAGGTGATTGAAGGAGACAATGGCGAGTTGTTGTCCCACTCTTTAGTCGTGAGGAGGTTGATGTTCACGCCAAAGAAGGAGGAGCACAAGCAGCGTCATAATGTGTTCCGTACACGTTGCACTATTAACCATAAGGTATGTGACATTATTATTGATAGCGGCAGTTGTGAGAGCATTGTTTCCTTAACAATGGTTCGAAAATTTGGGCTTTAAACAGAGAAATATCTCCATCCATACAAAATTGGATGGATCAAGAAAGGCTCAAAAACGCGAGTAACTAAAACTCACACCGTTCCATTCTCAACTGGGAAAACATATGCAGAGGAGGTGCGTTGTGATATAGTCGACATGGATGCATGCGATATGATCTTGGGAAGACCATGGCAATTTGATGTCGATGCCACTCACTGTGGTATAGATAATGTGTACATGCTATACACGAAAGGTCATAAGATTGTTTTGGGTCCGTTGAAAGAAGTCGAATTTCCCAAAGGAAATTCAGTTATGTTGATCAATATCGAGGAATTTTTGGGCGAAGTAACAACCACCCCTGAAATCTTTGCTGTTATGTGCAAGGGGGAAGTGGTTGAACAACCTCCTTTTACAGTACCAGCAATAGTGCAGCCATTACTGCAGGAGTTTAGTGAGTTGGTGCTGGAAGACTTGCCTGATAGTCTCCCTCCCATGAGGGACATTCATCACCACATTGACTTGGTAACCGGGGCGAGCTTGCCAAATCTACCACATTACTGGATGAGTCCTAATGAGAATCAGATCTTATAAATAGCAAGTGGAAGAGTTACTACAAAAAGGGTTGATTCGGGAGAGCATGAGCCTATGTGCTGTTCCAGCCTTGCTACTGCCGAAGAAAGATGGCAGCTGGAGAATGTGTGTTGATAGTCGCGTAATTAACAGAATCATTGTCAAGTACATATTTCCCATTCCACAGTTGGATGGTATGCTGGATATGTTGGCGGGATCGAAAGTCTTCACCAAAGTGGACCTCAAGAGTGAATACCATCAAATCAGAATCCGCCCTGGGGATGAGTGGAAAATGGCGTTCAAGACAGAGGAAGGATTGTACGAGTGGTTAGTCATGGCATTCGGATTATCCAACGCACAAAGTACTTTCATGCGGTTGATGAATCAGTTACTCAAACCATTTATTGGTCGATTGGTAGTTGTTTATTTCGACGATATTCTAGTTTATAGTCAAATAGAGACAGAACACCTTTTGCTCTTGAACGAGGTATTAACAGCTTTGCAGAAGAATAAGCTGTTCATTAATCTAAAGAAGTGTAGCTTTGTGACCCCAAGCCTAGTATTCCTTGGCTATGTGGTTTGTAGTGATGGCATTCGGGTAGATGAGGAGAAGGTGAGGGCCATTTGGGGGTGGCCTACGTCGAAGAATGTGGGAGAAGTACGTAGTTTCCATGGCTTAGTCACGTTTTACCGAAGGTTCATTAAGAGCTTCAGTATTATTGTGGCTCCCATCACAGAATGCATGAAGAAAGGAGAATTCCAATGGGGAGAGGAAGTTGAGATGAGTTTTGTCTTAATCAAGGAAAAACTGTCAGCAGCCCAACCTTAGTCCTTCTAGATTTTGAGAAGCTATTCCAAGTGGATTGTGATGCCTTAATAATGGGAATCGGAGCAGTTATATCACAAGAAGGAAGAAGCTTAGTGAAACACGCAAGAAGTGGACTACCTATGAGTTGGAATTCTATGAGGTGATGCAAGCTTTGCATACGTGGGAGCATTATCTTATTCGTTAAGAGTCCGTGCTGTTTACAGATCACCAGGCACTGAAATCCATTAACAATCAAAACAGTGTTAATCGGATGCACGTGCATGGGCGACTTATATCCAGCTATTCACCTTCTCGTTAAAACACAAGTCAAGCCAACAGAACAAAGTTGCAGATGCATTAAGTCGGAGAGCAGCTTTTTTAGTGACTATGCGGGCTGAAATCATAAGGTTCAAGTGCCTGAAGGAGTTATACGAGGCCAACGAAAATTTTGGCCAAACTTGGGTAGTGTGTAAAACGAGCCAATCCTTGAAAGGGTTGCACATGCACGAAGGATTTCTCTTTAATGGCAATCAGTTTGTATTCCATGGGGTTCTTTACGGGAGCAAGTGGTTCGTGAATTGCATGGAGGAGGATTAGGACATTTAGGGTGTGATAAGACGTGAGAGCTGGTAAAAGAACGATATTATTGGCCGCAACTCAAGCGTGATGTGGAGAACCATGTGCGGCGGTGCTCAATCTGCCGAACTAATAAAGGCCAATCTTAGAATACTGGCATTTAGACACCGCTGCATATTCCAGATGCTCCATGGGAGGATATATCCATGGATTTTGTTCTAGGGTTGCCAAGGACACAGCGAGGAGCATACTTTGTTTTTGTGGTGGTCGATCGATTTTCCAAGATGTCCCATTTTATTGCATGCAAGAAGACGAACGACGCAGTCCAAATGGCCAATCTGTTCTTTAAGGAGGTGGTTCGTTTACATGATATGCCACAGTCCATTACTTCAGATCGTGACACCAAGTTCTTGTCTCACCTTTGGCGGACTTCATGGAAGAGATTCGATACCTCTCTTAATTTCAGTAGCACTAGTCACCCTCAGACTGATAACCAAACGGAGTTGGTGAATAGGGACCCTGGGAGATCTAATTTGCTGTGTTTGAGAAGAGAAACCAAAACAGTGAGATCTTGCTCTTGCCTAGGCCGAATTTGCTTACCATTGCATGGTTAATCGGTCCTTTGGCAAATCCTTGTTTGCGGTTGTGTATTGTTGTCCTCCATTGGTTGCTTTGGATTTGGTTTCCTTATCGAAGTTACCAGGGAAGAGTGTTGCTGCAGAGAAAATGGCTGAGCACATTAAGACATTCAGGAGAGTGTCATGAAACATCGAGAGGAAACTTACGCCAAACACAAGGCTGCAGCTGACGAGAGTATTTGAAGAAGGGGACCTGGTTATGGTGTATTTAAGAATAGAGAGGTTTCCAGTGGGAACATACAACAAGCTGAAGGCCAAGAAATATGGTCCGTACCAGATTCCAAAGAAAATCAATGACAATGCCTATGTGATTGGCTGACATACATGAATATTATCTGCCGGATTCAGGTAACTCGATGACGAGTTCTTTTTATGCAGGGGAGACTGATGTAGAACAGCTCGATCACAAGTAACTAAGCATACATGATCATCACAAATCAAGGAGGCTGAAAAGGTAAGGAGAATAGAAAGAAAATAAATAAATAAGGTAAAGTCAAAAGGAAGATTGGCGGTTGAGTTCACAATAAGCAACACCATGATTGGTGTAGTTGCCAACAATAGATAGCTTGATTGAAGATTGCAAGATTTAAGGAGGATAATGCTCCATCAAATCGCAGCAAATATCTTTTTTTGAATCTCCCCTTTAGTATAGCATGATTGAAGATTGCAAGATTTAAGAAGGATTGTACTCTATCAAATCTCAGCAAATATATATTTTTTTGAATTTCCCCTTTAGTATTATTTCACATTTCACAGATGCTTTATTTTATTTTTATGTTTGACTTGCCTATATAAAGGCAAGAGATGTAAGTTTGTAAGCAGACAATTATCAATATAATTTTAGTTTTCTCTCTTGTGAGTGTTATTTGTGAATTCAAGGGTTTAACCCTATTCTTTATCGTTTCTGTTACGTTACTAATCCTCTGAGCTATAGGCCCCACCCCGTCTCCATTGGATCTGTTCCCTGGAGTACCCTAAAAAAAAGGAACCTTTGCTCTCCCCAGCCATTTTGGGTTAAGAAGATGTGGAAGTGTTTCTTTCTATAAGAACGGTGCGTTCCAAGGTGTGAAGTAGGAGAGAAGGGATGTCATAATTGGGGTTTTGAATAAGACGACCTTTTTCATTTTTTCTTTTTCATATTGAAAAAGTAATAAGAATGAGCGGTGTTAAGCTTTTTATGTTCTTGTCGTCAAGTTATTTTTTTGCAAGGCCTCCCCTATAGTATCGTCACCGTAGTAGAGTTTAACCACCAAGTTCGGGATGGTTTGGTGTGGTTCCTCTACGCCTAGGACACCAGAATATCGAACTATGAACGAAGAAAGACATGAGAGAAAAGCATATTGGCTAGTGATTGTGAGACCCCAATTTTTGACTGGAGGGGACACCAAAGGCCTTTGCCCTTCCATCCCTTGGATAGATAAAGAGGGAGGGCAGAGCTTTTGGTTTTTCATTTTGTCAAAGAGTTGAACAACGGTTTTTTTGTGTTGTCAAAGAGTTGAACAATGAAAATAGATGGCGAGTGCCTGATCGAATTGATTAGGTCATGTAGGAACAAGGTTCAAGTACATCGGTCTATTAGGATGCCTCGGCTGCATACATCACTCAACTTCCACTTGACACCTATCGTAATGATAAACAGCTCGTCTTGTTGTGACCTTCTCTTGAATTCTCAAAACTTCTGTCGCTCCATCCTTGCAGGGGCAGAGTATCCGTCGCTGTCCCGACTGTGCTACTGGAGGCTCTACCAAAGTCGGAATAGGAGAGCACTCATCTTAGGGTGGGCTTACTACTTAGATGCTTTCAGTAGTTATACGCTTCGCACTTGGCTACCCAGCGTTTACCGTGGGCACAATGACTGGTATACCAAAGGTGCGTCCTTCTCGGTCCTCTTATACTAGGGAATCGGTCCTCTTAATGCTTTAACGCCCACACCGGAGATGGATCGAACTATCTCACAACGTTCTGAACCCAACTCACTTATCGCTTTAATGGGCGAACAGCCAAACCCTTGGAACATACTACAGCCCAGGTGGTGAAGAGTTGACATCGAGGTGCCAAACCTTCCCGTCGATGTGAGTTCTTGGGGAAGATTAGTCTGTTATCCCTAGAGTAACTTTTATCCCTTGAGCGATGACCTTTCCACTTGGCGCGCGCGCGAAAGGAGGCCTTCTTCGCCCTCCATCTAAGCTGCGCAGGAAAGGCCCAAAGCCAATCCCAGGGAACAGTAAAGCTTCATAGGGTCTTTCTGTCCAGGTGCAGGTAGTCAGCATCTTCACAGACATGTCTATTTCACCGAGCCTCTCTCCGAGACAGTGCCCAGATCGTTACGCCTTTCGTGCGGGTCGAACTTACCTGACAAGGAATTTCGATACCTTAGGACCGTTATAGTTACGGCCGCTGACACCGTGGTTCGTAGCCATGGCAATTTTATAGCTTTTTCTTTCTCTCCCTGTACTTCTGGACTCTATGTTGTTTGCCTTGTTTGCTTGAATTCTGATCTTATAAAAATACTTATATCTGTGCCTGTATATATATCTTTTGGTTACACATCTGCAAGAAACACTAATCAAATAGGATTCAAGTATGGATTTTAACATATAACATGGATCCGGACTCAGATAAACATGATCTGCTCCATTTCTTGCCCATCTGATTAACTTAATTAGTTAATAAAATCAACTTCAAATTTGGCCTCAAATTTTTTTTTTTGTATCCTTAACTTTTGGACTTACATTGTTTAGAGGACTTTTTTAGATAGATGACTGATATGAAGTAACTGATGAACAAGCATCTAAGGAGAAGTGTAGACAGAGACGGTTTTTATTAAAACGTAAAATTATATAGCTAGAATTTATAAAAGAAAATTTTTAAAAGACTCTTGTCCTATAAATTTGGTTTTAGAATTTGGTGCTCACCCTGTGACCTAGGATCTTAGATTCACACGCTGCTCACCTCTATGTTGTAATTGGGTAACACAATTACTAACAAGCATTGGGTTGCAAAATTTAGCCTTGTTTAGACCATTTTTTTGTTTCATTTTATTGATGATAATCTATTTTTGTAATTTCTCGTCGCGATAAAATGCTTTCTTTATATCAGTCAGGAGGAGTAAAACTCGATGGCCTTTTGGCAAATATAAGTTAAAGCAGGGAACAGAGCCAGGAAAAATTTTCGGGGGGCACATTGTAGTATTGTACACCATAACATAAATTTACAATATAATGTACATGCGTATAAGTCAATGTTTAGAGTGATATTTTTGGGATGAAATTAATTTACAGATATATAATATAAGGATTAAGGAAACAATTTAGGAGAAAAAAATAGGAAACATATATAGAATTCTATGAGGGAAGGAGAAAATTTAGGGGCGGGCACTTCCTATATTTTCATAAAAATATGTATATTATTATAAAATATATATATATATATAGAATATAAGAGAGGGAGAAAATCCAGGGGGCACGTGCCCCCCCGGCCCTTAACTCCCTCCGTCGCATAGTTAAAGCACACAATGTTGGTGGATTTCTTTTTCTAGTTTTGATAATAGAAAAGTATTTAATAAATTTCATCTTATTTCTTTTTTCGTGTACTTGTATGTCTAACTAGTTTTGCATTCTACAGATTCTGCACTTTGTATCGAACCTTTCATATCAATATTTCCTGGAGAAGCTTCCAGTTACACTCTCTTATGCCCAGGCCTCTGTTTTGCTCTGCATTGGCTTGCAGAAAAAAGAAGTCTCTGATATTGAGGTTGGTTCTTGACTTGTTCAACTACTGGTTCATTAATTTACACACCGGCTTATTTAAAGCAAAATTTGTAATTTTCTTTAACCATCCTGAGTAGAAGGCTGTGGCTGTGGTTTGCAAAACATTGTCATTACCGAGATGATCCTTGGGTTTCACCTAGGAGATTTTACTGGGAAATAATTTTGATTTTAGTGCAGTTGGGACTTTATGAATCACTTCATTCTTTTGGATGGTGTATGGTGATTACTAGGATGATTTTGCCTTCTTGGTGATCATGGCTTCTTACCAAACTGCATGAGTATTCTCTGTGCAGAAGGTTCTTGTCCTTGTCTGAGGTTCAAATGAAGATGCTTCTACCTCTAATATCTACTTTGATGGTTGTGGTAATCCTAGTTGATGGGCTGATATTTAGTGGTGATATTGTTGATTTTGTTATCTTTTCTTTGGTCAAAAGGCTTTGATCTTTGTGGACCTGCTGATGTCTAAATTTTACTGGGATATTTATGGTTAATCTGACACTTGAATGAAGATGTTCCTAGCTTTGATATGTACTGGTGGATGGGTTAATTTCCCATGATGGGTTAATGATGTTTTATTAATGTGTAGAAAACTTTATTAAGAAAGAAACTAGAGAAGCAAAACTGTGAAATAAATTTTATTGACTCATGTTCCTTTTATTGGTTTTTTTACAGCGAGAGATGAAGTTGGAAGGGCAGCAGATATTGTCGCTGTTCATCAAAGTTATGAAAAAGTTCTACAAGTATCTGTATGGTATTGCATCAAAGGAGATAGATTCAACCCTACCTCGACTGAAAGAAGTAAGTGGGGGAAGTAGAATATTTATTACAAGTTTAGATAATGCTGTCTTCTCCAGTTCAGTCCTCTTTTCTGTAGCTACATATTAGGCACTTTAGTTAGCAACATCCAGAGAAAACGAAATATTTATACGAGCATAGCATTAAATTTAGTAAAACTCGGTTGTTTATTGAAAAGTTTGAAGTGTCCAAGGCATTGCTTTTGAATATTACCATTATACTTGAATTGTTTTCCATTTTACACGTATGAACTTAGAGCTTTGTCTGCTTTTTTCTGCCATATCACAGTATAGCATGACGTTTTAAATTTATTTCGTTTAGAATGGTGTAGCAGCAGGTCTCAAAAATCCATTTCTTACCATTTTGCCCTCCTAAATTTGTGATTTACCATTTTAATATGCTTGTTTCTCAAAATTTGATCTGGTCTGTTCAGCCATCTCATCCTTCCAGATGCATCACGTCCATGTCTCAGTTGTTTTTACCTTCTTCACCTTCGACATTGAACTACTGATCGTAATATTTCTTTGGTTTCTCAATTTTTATCAGAATGTAATGGAACCTCACAGTATTTCTGTAGACGAAGATCTTAACGAAGCAGCAAAGCAAGTCAAGGTGTAGTGAACATTTTGCACATTTTTCTGATTCCTTATTATCCCTTTTTTAGTAGAGTTTCACTCACTCACTTGAGATCATATGTAGGATGATATGAAAGCCAAGATGGATGGTTTGTTGGATCCCGAGCTCCTCCAACAGTATGCAATCGTGGGCAGTGAAGTAGATTTTGAGAATGCTTTGCAAAATGGTGGGAAGGTACCCTCAGGTGGTCTCGTTAGTGTGAAATCCAATCGAACTAAGGTGGAAAAGCTTGGAAAACAGAAAGTTGGCCACCAGAGTGGAAACAAAAGACACAAGGAAGATAGTGGTGGTTCCAAGTCAAAGAAGAAGAGGAAACCTTGAAGCACTAGACGATGGATTCAACAATCATAGAATGCCACAACTAATTATACCGAGTTCTATACGGGAGTAAGGGATAAATTTTCTGTGGGAAATTAAATTATCATTGTAATATCATAATTTTTTTGTATCTCAAGAATTTGTGGTATGATAATTACTATCAATCAATTTAGAATATAGGGTGATGAACAATTTTGACATGGGCTTTATGCGTAAGCTCCATTTTGTGCTTTATGTTTTGGTTTCTCTAAGCTTTCTTCTTCTTTTTTTCCTTATTTTAAAGGTAATCAAAATTTTGTATACTAGGCAGGGGTACATTATCTTTTGGTTTACACAACTAATATTGAATTTCTGTTTCTGATTATGATTTATTTCCCTTTTCTTTCTTTCTTATTTGGGTAAAATCTCTCCTCGCTCTTGATCCGTTGAAGCTATATTCAATGCCCCAAATGTCTTCCATGAGCCACGCAGGTCAAGTTAGCTGAATTGGTTGAGTGGAGGATATGAACTAGACGGTGTATGCTAGAATAAATTTGCAGTCCGCCCAAATTTTTCGCCACTGCACTATTAAATCGGTAGAATTCAACATTTTTGCTCGAAGTGTTGTGTTGTCGAGAAAGTTGTTGCATGATGGTGGATCTAAAATTGCACATGAGAATATTTTGATTCCGGTTACAATGTAACGGGTTGCTGAGATAACTCTTGGAAACCACAAAGGGTTGGATGCTTGGAATTGAGCCCTTAGAATTTGAATTGGGCCTTCCAATTCTAATTTGATTGTTCAGTTCACTCAAGTGATGATAGAATTGGAATTCATTCTCAATGTTAAGGGTCTCAGTTACACAGTTTCAATTCTATGCCTGGATGTGATATTTTTTGTTCCAATTCATCGTGAAATTGAAACCTAAAAAAAATTGTCCACTCTCTCGACACTCCCGCTCACTCTCTCGACTCCTTGGTCGCCGAGCAGCGATCGACCACTCTCTCCGCTCCATTGGCGTCACCAAACTTCAAGATTCTCAAATGACCTAGTTCAGAGAAATCCATCATCATCCTTTTTTTTTTTTTTTTGATACTCACACACACATCTCTTCTAAGACTCGAACCCCGAATATTCTTTTGGGAAGTAAGAGGCTGATATCGTTAGGCCACTGGCCTGTTGGTAATTATTGAGTAGTTGAACCTTGGCACTAACAGCTATTTCAAAGTCAATATCCAGATTGTGCGAGTCACCGTTGGCAAACGTCGCGAATCGAGCCTGGGCTGCTTCACCGATGTTACAACACCTAAATTTCCCAAATGATACTCATTTAGACTTCCCTCTTCTGTCCGAAGGGTAGTGGCTTCGGTGACGGTGGTGATGAAAAAGAACCAAGAAGGAATAGGATGATGTGAGACCATGAAACCTAATTTCTTTGCATTGCATTGGTTTTTGATTGCCAAGGTTTTAAGGGAAAATGATGTATTTGAGGACAGTTTTTACTTAACTATACAACCGACTTAACTTGGCAATTAATGATTGTCATACTCTATCTATTGGGATAATTTTTGCAGCAATACTCGGTTTTGAGAACTGTTCGATTTGTTTGAAGGACGATAACGCACATAGATACGATGTTACTTTTGAATGGCCTTTGGGCCTATTTTTTTACTACAATTAGTATTGGGTTAGATCAATGTCTAAGGGAGTTTATCACTCCATTGTAGTACTCCAAACTGGGCTTCCTTGGGCTGCTTTTGTAATGTTGTCCAATACCCATACTGTACATACCTTGTATATTATACAATTTTATTTAAATTTTTGAAAAAAATAAATTGCATTATCAGACCTACAAATTCTGAGTCCTTCTCTTTCTATATATCTATATTTATATCAACATCTATCTATATCTATCTATCAAAGAGTTTCACATTATTTTTTATTTTTAAAATGCATTTTTCTATTTTTATAATATTATTATTCAGATTATTTTTATTTTTCTGTTTTGTGTGTGTGTGTGTGTATGTTTAATTTATTTTTCTCAGCTTCTAGGACAAAAGGACATATTTATTTTTCGTAAATTTAATTTAATTTAATTTAATTTTTTTTTTTTTTTGGTGAACCACATTAAACTCCCTTTTTATTTGTGTTTTGCACTAAACTCTCATTTTCTATTTTTTTATTTTTAATTTTTGCCAAAAAAAAAAAACCCCTAAACCATCCGGGGGGTTACTTAATAGATGAATGTTAGCTGAAAGGAGACATTGAGTTTTCTCATATATTTTTTATACAAAAATGCCCCTTACCTATTTTATATATACCCCAAATATATATATATATATCTATGCATTATCACTCTTAGCTACATATTATGGTACATATTGTATACAGTATTATAATGGTGTGTGTATCATTAAATATTATTTACACTATATATGCATTTCCAACCAACCTTCATACCCATATGAATATTATTTACATTATATTTGCATTTCCAACCAACCTTCATACCCATGTGAATATGGGTCTTTCCTTGAAATTTATCTGTTAATTTTTTTAAATAATTTTTTATATAGTTATATTGCACATTCATTTCTTTGATTTTTATTGATTTTTATTTTATGCATATTTGTTAAATGGAGTCATGTTGTCCCACAATTGTAATGCCTATTTTTTGTAATTTTTTTAATGCCTACATGTTATTCTTTTTATTATTATTATTTCAAAAGAGTTTTTTCCTAAAGAAATATATTCCTGACTAATGTGAACTGACGAGAATCATGACATTATTCTGGAACTGTTTAATCCACGCTTTTACATACAAAACTAATTATTTTTAATTAAATAAAAGACTACTTTCAAAACCTTTTTTTCTTTATCTCCTCAACAGTCTAGTAAACTGTTAAAATATTAAGCAAAAAAAAAAAAAAAAATTGTTAATTTCTATGAACGACGTCTTTTAGGTTATTTAATATATTAAAAAAAAAAAGAAAAAGAAAAAAAAAAACACCCAAGACGCATTCACAAAGCAGATTTTCAAACAGGCCTAATACATATTCTAGTCAATTTCTATTTCAGTTCACTTTCAGATAATATCTATTTGCTAAGTCACCCCCTCGGATGGTTGAGAGGTATTTTTAGCAAAACAAATAGAAAAGAGGGATTTAATGCAGTTCACCCTTTTTTATAATTTCAATTCCAAATGAATGCTTGATCCGAACAAAAGAATTGGAATTGTAATTTGATTTTATATGAATTCTAAAATTAGCTCGAACAGTGTATTTGGAATTGATTTTGTTGAATTTTCAACTGCATAAAATTGGAAGTCCAATTCAATTTCATTTCAATTCCAATTTTGTGCAACTGAGTGCACCCAAAGGGAAATTTGTTTTTCCCCACTCCTGATTTCAATTATTGAATTAAAAAAAAAACCCTTGAAATTGACAAATCAAAATATGAAAATCACTCTTTATGTTGTACCTAATCCCTTCATGGACTTGATGATGTCTTATCATGTTTCTGGTAAATGCCTAGCTTGTTCGGGGTTTTTCTCATCCGTCCTCTCTTGTGCGTTCCCCCACCAGGTGGGAGGTTAGTCGTCGAGGCCTGCGAGGATAGAAATCATGGAATTAAATGTGACGGGGGTGGCTATGGCCTTGAAATTGAAAATGTAATACCCCTAATTTCAAAAGAATAATCTCGGTATTATTTTTAAATGTTTTAATTGTATTTTTATTTATTTACTTGATTATTTGGTTATTTGATTAAATGATTAATAGAAATTATGTGCTTAAATGTTTTATTTGAATTAAATGATTAATTGACGTGTTGATTTAATTATAATTAATTGTAGATTAAATGTTTATGTTATTATATTTTATTTTTTATTTTATTTTATTATATTTTATGGATATGGATAGTAGTAATGGACCAACCAATTGAGAGTCCCATGAACTATTTGGATAGGAGGTGTAATGGGTACGGATAATTATCAATAGATAGTTGTGTGTATATATATATATATATATATATATATATATATATATATATAAGGAAAGTGATTTATTAATTAATATTATTATAACATTAGTATTAGTAATGAATAATCTGATGTATATTTATATAATAAGGATATACACGTAACATATTTTTAGTTACCTTTTTAATATTTTAGTTTTATTATTTTTTTCTTTGTTAAGTTGACTTAGTTTGGGAAAAGGATTAGGGTTATTTTATTTCCTATAAATATATAACTATAGATTAGTAAAAGGGGGCTAGAAAATATTCACGTAATATATTTTAGAGGAAAAAACAGAGAGTTTAGAGAGAGAAAGAAGGAAGAGAAAAGAAGAGAAGGAGGAAGAAGGAGGTTAGGGTTTTTATCAAAATCCTTAAAGCAAGTTATTTTCTTTTCTTCTCCTTTGATTCACAACCTATGCATGCTAGATTAATTCTAGGTTCTTTAATTGAATTTAATTGCATGATCAAATATGAAAGTTACAGTTCGTGTATTTTTAATAATGGGTTTGTTTGGTACTTTCATGTTTGATGAATTGATGCATAAATTGTGTTTATGAGGTTCAAAGTATGTTTATATAATGTGTAATTGCTATTTAAACAATCTGGGAACATAGATTTAGTTTGTAGATTTTTAGAAACAAACATGTAAAGGAGCAAAAGTTCGTCAGAGACTAAGAAGAAGAAGATAACACGTTTCGGTGGACCGATAGAGTGTATCGGTCGACTGACGTGGGTGTTTAGCCCACCGAATTAGGGAATCGGTCGACTGAAATATCCTGTTTAGGCCGCATCTTTTGTTGTCTGATTTTAATGGTTTTTGGAATTCTTTTTAATTTGTTTTAACACTTAAGTGGTATTTGGCTTTTGGGTTAAGTGGTTGTTGGTATTTGGATCACGTTACAGTGTTACGTAAAAATATACTGTACATTATATTAATTTGTTGATACATATTTGATCAAATAGGATAATAACGTGTAACGTGTTATTTGGGTAATTAATTTAACCACTTTGAACACTAGTTAGTGGTCGGATGGTTTTACCACTTTAGTGAAAAAATAAAGATAATGTTTAAATTGGTAATAACGGGGTGTTTATTTTAATACACATGATTGTATTAATAAATGATTTTATTTAATTTTTAAATTGTAAATTATTTTTGGATAATGATATATGTGTTTAATTAATTTTATATTATTAATTATGATTTAATTATATGAACAGATGTTGTGATCTATAAAAATGGTCTATGGCTGTGGTATTTAATCTATCTCTGATTTATATATTGTGGATGAGATTAATGTTTGTATAGGATGTGATCATGGAGGTAGCTAATAAGCTAGGCTCCTTAATAATATATTAATATGGTTATATTATGGATTAATGCACTATTATGGAATGGGGGCATATTAGGGACGGATTAACTAAAAAGGTTAAGTCCTACCTATTTATGGGAATGGATTAACTAAAATGTTAAGTCCTACTTATATTCGTGTCAAGTCAACATTATAGTTGGATGACATACCATAGTTTACTTTTATGGTTAGATAGTACTGATTATATATATATGATTATATGCCATGATATGAGCTTGAGTCACAGGATCAATGGTTAAGGTGCTTATATTGCTAGGGATGTGTAGCTAGATATAGTGTAGTTGTGTGCCCTGATAGGTCTAGGTACTTATGCCCACTATATGTGCGTTTTGTATGTTTGTCTACTACTCAGGTTGAGGCAACCCTATATATATATATATATATACTGACTCTTAGTTATTGTTGAATTAATTAGGATATATATGAGTTCTGAGTCTTTGTTTTGGATGTAGTAGATTAGAATTTGTTTGTGGGCCTGACCTACCATTATTTTTCAGGTGTTCGTCAGTTCTAGACTTAGGGATTGTTCGTGCCGAACAGAGACGATCTTTTCACTCCTCCAACTTAACGTAGGATTTCCTTCTTTATGTTTTAGTTGGATATTATTTATTTTAGTTGAATTTTGGATTAGGGGTCCACATGATGGATTCCCAAGTTATAATTTTAATTAATTACTGGTATTAAAGGATTTAGTTATTAGAGGTTTATTATTGGATCAATTAATGTGGATTTATTATTTAATATTCTTTCAGCTTTTATTCATTATTCTTAACTTATTTTGTATTCTATGCTTGTTTAAAACTTTAATTGTTTGATATTTCCTCGGGTTTGGACTTGGGCCTGATCAATCCATGTTTCTGAGTCAAGGGGTATCATAGTTGGTATCAGAGCACTCTAGGTTCAAGTGTCTCTAGGGATCTATCATTATTTTGACTTCCGCATAGCATATTCTTTTATTTAGAACCTAAGTTTAGGATTCAATGTATTCCTTTGCGGCCCGGTTAAATCGTTCTGACGTCTGTCTTCCTATGTTAATAGAATGGTTAATGCTAAAAGAAGACAGGCCAATCAGAGAAACAAGCAGTGAAGTGGAGCGACACGTAGGCATCAGGATTTCCTACGACATCAGTAAGTTGAGGAAGAGCAACAACTGCCTAGGTTTCAGGAGGAGGTTGGTCAGTTACACATTGAGCAGGATGAAGTACAGTAGACTCAGGAGTCTCAGGATCGGGGCTACAATCAGGGCAGGGATCCAGAGTATCCCCCTTAGATAAATGACCTCATTGCTCGAGCTATAGAAGCAGGTGTAATAACTACACTTTGAAATCAGCCACAGGTTCAACAGGCACGTATACCAGCACCAGTGGTTCAAACAAGTCATTGGGAGAAGGCTAGGAGTTCTTTCACAAAGGGGAACCCACCTGAATTCTCAGGCTCCACTGATGTGCAATTAGTTCATCAGTGGAAGAAGGATTTCGAGCGTCATCTTCGCATGGTTGAGTGCACGAAGGTTCAGAAGCAGATGCTTGCTACCTTCAAGCTGGTTGGGATGCACTCCAGTGGTGGGAGTCAATTACTTTCGCAGAGGAGAGGACTTCATTGACCTATGATCAGTTCAGTGCTCACTGCGATGAGAAGTACTTTCTATATGCGATCAAGACAGCTATGAAGAGGGAGTTCCTTAACTTAGAACAGGGGAACATCACAGTAGCAGAATATGAGTAGCAGTTTACACGCTTATCTCTATTTGCTCCAGAGGAGGTGGATACTGAGGAGAAAAAATGTACTAGTTTTGTTAATGGACTGATGTAGCCTATTAAGCAATCTATTACAGGTAATCCAGCCTATACTACTTATGCTCAAATGGTGGACGCAGCTTTGCAGCTTTATTAGCTGAATGTGGATTTTAGACAGACTAAAGGTGAGAAGCGGGGTGGCAGAGACTGCTAATCAGCCAGCTGAAAAAGGGAAAGATAATGGGAACTGACAGAATGACAAGGGAAGATTCCAGGGACAGCAGTCATGGAAGAAACACAAGGGCGGTTCGGATGCTCATAGAAATGGAGCACCTATTCAGAGGCAGCAGAATGGGGACCACAGGCAGGACAGGGTCAGCCATAGGCTAACCAACAGAGGAGATCGTTTGGCACCTTCAAGGGTAGTTGTTATACTTGTGGAGAGCTTAGACACACTTCCAGGCAGTGTCCTAAAGTTAACAGGGACAGCATGTGCAGCAAGGATAGAGGGCACCATTACCTTTACCTGTTCCACAGATTCCGCGTATTCAAGGACAGACATTTCCGGCTTTACTAGCAACACCGCAGTTGTAGGGATATGCACCGCAGCAATTGCATTATGGAAGGCTGTTTAACCCTGTGCCACAGGATGTTCTGGCGCCTCAGGCTATTGAGGGTATGTTTCCTGTAATGACCCGGTCATTTTCATTCTTTTCCCTTTTCTCAGATTTTCACGGATATTTTTTTTTTTTTTTTCGTTGATCTTTTCCTTTCTGAGTTCAGTTTCTCATCACTTAGTGTCATCTTAAGTGCTCGGGGATGGTTTTCGAGACTTTTTTCTTTGGATTGACAACTTCCTTTGAGGACCGAGTCATTTTAATATTTTCATTTTTCGGACACTTTTCACTTTTTCGTCCTTTTCCCTATTTTGTTTTTTCCCCATTTGTAACTTTGTTGGCATAACCTCACTTCTTGTGTTCGGAGTTGGTTTTTGACTTTACGTATCTTCATTCTAAGTGGTTTCCACGAAATACGTATCTTTACTTTTGCAGAAAAGTACTTTGGTTGCTCCCGGTGTCTATGGGGGCATGGATGCACAGTTCTTCAGAAACATTTCCATTTCTTGGGGTGTTTTTCGTAAATATCTTTTAAAGATATTTTATTTCCGGGGAAATATTTTCGGAAGATATTTTTATTCTGGGCCAGTTGTGCAGCTTTCACTTTTTGGAGTGGCCATTGTGCAATTAATGAAAGATATTGGTAAATGCCTTGTTTTGAGGGTAGATCCTCATACGGGATTCATTTTCACTTTTTGTCAAGTCGTGTACTCATAGGATTTCCTTCTGGTTGTTTTTCTCCAGTTTCAGGGTTTCTGGCTTCGGTTGCCGCCAAACTTGTTCGGGGCATATCTTTCTGCTCGGGACTCAGTTTTTGACGTCGTTTCTTCTGTTGTTCATCTTTTCTCATTTTTGTTATTTTTCATTCACAGTGTTTTGCCGTTTGAGCGTGTTTGCTCAAATTCCACTTTTCCGAACTCAGCGGGGCCAGTTCGGGACACTTTTAGGGGTTTTCTATAAATAAGAGGTCTTGAGAAGAAAAATCAGATTTTTCTCTCTCTCCTCTCTCTTGGCTGGCAGCCATGGCAGTCAAGGGGCTGCCACCCTTCTTCTTCATTTTCCGGTCACTTCCCTTTAGTAAAAAAGTGTAGTGCCTTAGCGTTTTATGTTCGCCTTGCCGTGCTCTACCTTTCCCCCTTATTCGAATCCGTTTTTGGCCATTTCTTGAGTTCGGGTTTGAAGTTAAGTTGTGACTTTGATAGGGCTTCCTTGGGGGTTATGTTCATCGTGTTGCCCCGACAAAACCTAGAAGTTTCATCGGATTCAGAACGGTTTTGTTTTGGTGGGGATTTGAGATTTCATCTCAAATGGAGGTAGGGGTGTTATAATTTTATATTTTAGTTGTCTTGCATGTTTTTGATGCTTATACAACTTGTATGAATGCTTTTGTTAAGAATCTAGAATTTAATTTAGTTATTTTCTATGGTTAAGATTTAATTCTCATGATTGTATTCAACTTAGAATTAAATTGTGGCATGCTAGAACATTAAGTTTTGATGTGTTTGTTAACATATATTAAATTGAGATTATTTGAATAAGAATTGCACTTTTTATTTAATAATTATCTTTTGTGAAAGTTTAATTCTCATGGACGTGCCTTGCATGAAATAAACTTGTGATATGCTATTAAATTAAGTTTTGGCATGTTCTTTAACATACTTTAATTTGAGAGCATTTGGATGAGTTTGAAAATCTAGAGACTTTAATTAAGAGAATTAATTAAAATCTATTTTTATGGTTCCATTGGTCTAATTAGGATTTTGAATGAATATATGTAATGACCATGCTATGTCCTTTAGTATATATTAAATTGAGGCCATTTGGAAATGATTTGAAATCTAGATAATTTAATTATTTTTATTTTTATTTAATTAAATTCTATCTTGTTGTTCCATGAATTTAATTTTGTTGTAGAAGTTGTTTCTATGTATAAATCATGGATTTGGACTTTTGTGTATTCACATAGTTGTGTTTTGAGTATTGGATAACATTGTTATTATATTTATATTCATGAGAACATGTTTTCTTTATGGAATATATTGTTACTTTGTGCAATGAATTGCACACTTTGTAATTGACATTATATATGCCATTTTAGAATTTAAACTCTAAGGCATGGATTGTGTGGTTTCAACCTACTTGTGCATGGAAGCTGATTTCGGACATTATATAAATTATGTATAAGTTGTGAACTTATTTGGTTTATTTTGGAGTCTTGGGACATTGTTGTTACATGTGACATGGCTAGAGTTTGGCTTTAGTGCGGGAGGTATGAGTTCTCCCCATTTATAATGCACACTTAAGGTGGTTTTCCCAACGGGTTAATGCCCGGAATAACCATTTAGTTCTCGGCGGAAATCCGAGATTGATGTCCAAGTCTTCCACTATTTGATTTCGCATTCAATTCCAAGTTGACAATCATGTTTAATTGTGACTTGTGGTTTTGGCTATTGGCGATTTGATGTTGTTAAGTACATCTATACTAAATTGTTATATTTAGTTGTTTTCACACTATTAGATTTCAAGTTGATAACTTAGAGAATCTATGTCTTGATGTGTGGTTTTAGAATTTCTAATTGTACTAAATTATTATATTTAGTTGTTATTGTAATTTTAGATTTCAAGTTGATGACTTTGAGAATCTATGTCTTGTTGCTTTGTATAGCATGCACCTATGTTGTTGAAATTGCATAAAGGATGTGTTTTATGCTAAAAATGATTTAAGGTAGCTTAGGATGCTCCCTGAGTCTAACTTTTGATATAGACGTTAGGTGGCATGACCCTTTTACATTATTTCAAGTTGATGTAAAAATCTGTAAGAAATCGAGTCTATGCATGCTTATTCTCTACGAGTAAACTTGTTTACTCACTCCGAAGTTACTGGGGGATTTGTTCAGCTACATGATTCAAGATTTGGAGATTTGCACTTACCTTTGGAGATTTGAAGTTTCTTTTAATGTATTATTGTTCATATGCAAGTGTTAGCATGTTTAAGTTTTGCTTATAAAGATGTAATGCTTAATTAGGTTCAATTATGTCATTTTGCCTTATGTTGTGTAAAGTGTACTTGGATCCGTTATTTAGAACCTATTTGATATGTATGACATGAGGCCAATGGCCAAATATGTTTAATTTAGCACTTGTACTCATTTGGCGCCACATTTTGTTTAAAAATGTAATTTTTCCAACTTTAGAGGCTTGGCGTGTCAAATTTTGTAAATGAAATGTAATGAGGCCGTAGGTCATTGTAACATGTTTAAGATGTCATATTACACTTGCGTATATGTTCACATCATCACACACTTGCATATAATTCAGTTTGATCATACCATAGGGGATTCATTTGAGACTTGAGAAGTTTTCTTCATTTTTGGCGTATATCAGGTTTTTCAGAGCTTTCTCGAGTCATTTCGGTCAACCATTTCATCATTTCGGTCGACCGATAGCCTTTGGGAACTTCAATGAATAGTAAGAACTCATTTTCCAGTAGCTTAGTTACTGTTTGGGCTTGTTTCGGTCGACCGGTTCTTCATTTCGGCCGACCGAAGTAGCTTTTCTTCAAAATCAGTTTTTGGGTAAAATTTCTGTTCATTTCGGCCTACTGAAATGGCTATTTCGGCTTACCTAAATAACTTCTTTCAGCTTTGTTCCTCCGACTTCAAACGGTCATAACTTCTTCATTTCTTATCCAAATAGGGTGATTCTTGAGCCTAAACTCAAAGATTTTGAGTCAGATTTCCAATGATACCTATGCCATTCTCAGATTCCAATCATAGTGGGAATTATTCATGTTTTAGAAAGGTAGGGTCAGTTTTCGCTTAAACCGGGAAAGGGCATTTTGTGGGATTCTTATCCAAAGTTCTTAGAACCTCTTAGAAAGTTATGAAATGATTAGATTATGTTGTATTCACCTTGTTTGAATTGTTTAGAGTCAAGTTTCTCTTTTTTTTTGAGAATTGACCATTTTGCCCTTGGTTAATAGTTTCTGCCCGTTTTGACATTTGTTTCCGCTTTTACTTTCTTTGAGTTTCATGACTTCATGGAAGGTCACATTGGTGTTTTGGGGATGATTTTTATCTCTATAGACTTTGGTTTTATCTTTTGCTTCCGCATTTCGGGTCTGTTATCGGATCAACTTTCAATTCATCACTGATGCACTGGGTTGAAAAACCCGGGTCGTTACATTTCCTATACATAGTAGATCTGGTCATGTTTTATTTGATACGGGTGTTACACATTCATTCGTATCTAGTTCATTTGTTGCATTATTTGGGATGATGACACATAAATGCAATAGATCTCATGGTATTTCTACATCTTTAGGCGATACCGTTATTTTACATAAGAGTGATGGGCCTGTGATATTAGATATTGGTAGACTTAGATTTCTAACTAATCTATTGGTCTTGGACATGCATTCTTATGATGTGATACTCGGGATGGATTGGTTATCTCACTACTATGCCTGTGACGGCCCTGATTTTACAAGCTAGTGCGTTCTGTGAAGTCTCGAAAGTTGATCCGATATCGGATCCGAATATGGAAACGAAAGACAAAACCTAGGTCTCTAGAATTACAACACATCTCTAAGACATCAAAGTGCCTTCCTTGAGGTCACGGAACTCAATGAGAATAAAAACGGAAGTTAGGGTTGAAAATAGACTAAGTATGGCCCCAAGGGCAAAATGGTC
Organism: Cornus florida; assembly: GCF_030987335.1. Lineage (NCBI taxonomy): Eukaryota > Viridiplantae > Streptophyta > Magnoliopsida > Cornales > Cornaceae > Cornus > Cornus florida. The sequence goes on from NW_026775577.1 coordinate 75,276,256, forward strand.
TTTTCACATGGAAACAAAGTCTCGAGAGATGTACTTCATCCCTAAGATACAAGTATGACTTCCCATGAAGCCACGGGACTCAAGGAAATAAAATGCGGAAGCGACATTTTAAAAAGGTCAAGTTTAGCCCTAGGGGCAAAATAGTCATTTACAAAAAGATTAAGGTGCCACCGAGCACACCGTTGGATAGAAGATGAAAAATTAATGAAGTTAGACTCAAAAATCACTTGATTTGGAGTCTAAACGAAGAAATAAGAACCAAAACAAAATCGGTGTCGTCGCGGCCAAAGGAGGCACCAAGGGAGACCCCATGCGCATGCACACGGCCAAGGCCTTTGTTGACAGCAGCAGCTTTTCAGAACAGAGAGCTAACATGGACCCTTAAACGAATTTTTTTGGAAAAACTCAAAGAAGAAACCCCCCCCCCCCTCTTAAAATCATGTTTTCTAGTTGACCATATCAAAAGGAACTTTTATTTTTGATGTGAAATCCCCAAAATGCCCCTCTGTTAAGTTTTTACATAAAACCTTAAAAAATGGAATTTGCCTCAAGTGTTCATTTGGTCGAATATGAAGTTGTGTGCTAAAACAATTGTGCACACAAATGTAATAAGTGTTTTGAAGTGCGCGGGAGTTGTCCACGACCCCCAAATATGCCCAATGTAAAATACGACTTATTAAACTTAAAATTTGCCTAAAATGACATTTAAATGAAAAACTTAAAACCAACATGCATAAATGAAAATGAAAAGGCGTTTGGCCCTTGGCCACACCTTAAACATATTAAAAGAGACCTAAAAGGGTGTGCTTATGCACATTTTACAGATCCCGAATTAAAGATAGCATGTTAAAGCATCCAATTTCATCATTTTTCAATAATTATACATGAAACCAAAAGTACTTAAAAGAACAACTTAAATGTAAATGGCCATTGGCTTCATTACATACATGTCAAATAGATTTTAAATAGTGTATCTAAGTACACTTTACATAACACAAGGCAAAAACAGCATATTGAGCCTAGTTGAGTATTACAACTTTATTAGAAAAATTTAAACATGCTACCACTTGCATGTACTTAAAATTATACAAAGAACGTTAATATAACTAAATCAACTTAGGGATGTTATGCATCCTAAAACCTCATCTCCTTACCTGAAACAAATCGCATTCAGAGAGGTGAGTAACTTATATTACTCGTAAGGAATGAACATGCTTATAACCTAAAGTTTTACAAGTTTATCAAATTGATATAAATCAATTAATGTGGTTCATGCCACCTAATGTTTATGTCAGACTAAAGGAGCATCCTAAGCTACCTTAAAGCATTTCTAGCACAAAGCACAACATTCATGCAATTCCACAAAATTAGAGCATACAACACAACGCAACAAGATATAGATTACCAAAGTTATCAATTTGAAATCTAAAATGCGAAAACAACTGATATAGTTCATGCCATCTAACCTCTATGTTCCAAATGAGTCTATAGGATCATCCTAGGTTACATTAGAACAATAAAACACAAATCACAATATCGATGCAATTTAACCAACATTGGAACCTCCAACATAATGCGACAAGATATAGATTATCAAAGTTATCAACTTGAAATCTAAAATGTGAAAATAACTAAATGATACAATTTAACATAATTGGAACATCTAATACAACATAGCAAGACATAGATTATCAAAGTTATCAACTTGAAATCTAAAATGCGAAATTAAATAATAGATTGACTTGGACATCACATCGAATCAGACTGAATAATAATAGCTATTTTGGGTTACTAGCCCGTCAGAAATTACCCCAGTGCGCACGTGTGGGGAGAACTAATCTCTCACCCTAGAGCCATACTCTAGTCATATTCGAGACAACGACATCCCAAGTTTCCAAAATCAATAAGTTTTGCAACAACGTATATATCAACATGTATATACTAGATAATAAGCTATCTACCATGCATAAACCAATTTTGGAAACACACAATACATGCTCTAAGTCCACAACTACAATGGCATGTAAAATGTCGAATCTTCAATGTGTGATTCGTTACACTTTCCAGGCATATAAATGTCGAATCTTCAGTATGCGATTCGTTACACGTAAAAACAATATTATTCAATATTGAAAACGTAGTCACATGTATACAACTAGTCCAAATCCATTATTTAAGTATAGAAACAACTTCTAAAATATGTGTAAACCAATGGACCAATTAGATAGAATTTAATTAAATAAAATAATAAATTCTTTATATTACGAAACAATTCTAAATGACTTCAATTTCATATACAAACTACAACTAAAATATCATTACATAAAACCCACTTATGTAAATTTACTACAAGTCTCAAATTCATGATTTAAACATACTAACAACATCAAATACACGATTAAATCATTAATATAACAAAATGAAAATTAATGACATAATATAATTAATTTCCCTTAATTCCAAATCTCATCCAAATAATCCCTAATTGATATATGTTAAAGGTCATATCATGGTCATTACATATATTAAGTCAAGTATTTATTTAAATGAATGGCACAATTAAATAGAATTTAATTAAAATAAAATAATTAAATATCTAGATTTTAAAATAACTCCAAATGATTCCAAATTAATATATGCTAAAGAACAAGTCAAGGTCATTACATATATCCAGTTAAATACCTAATTAAATCAATGGAACCATTAGATTGATTTTAATTAAAATCTCTAGATTTTAAAACTCATCCAAATATTCTCAAATTAATATATGTCAAAGAACAAGTCAAGGTCTAATTTAATATCATGTCTTAAATTAATTTCATACTAGATACAACTATGTGAATTAGATTTCATACAAAGAATAATTAAATTAAATTCTAGATTATATACAAAGGTATGCATATAAGTTATATAAACCTCAAAAAAACAATTAAGACACCAAGATTGTAACCCTATAAACATCCCCTACCTCAATTTGAGTTGAAAATCTCAAATTGTTGACCTTAAAGGTCATTCAAAGACCATCTAATGATTTTGATGATTACAAACCATTAAAAGTGTTATCGGACTAATATTTACATTGAGCTTGCAAAGCAAAAGGATCACATATGAAAAGCAATTATATTCAATCAAACAAGATGAAAACAACATTTCAAGAGGAATCAAGTTTACCTCAAGCTCAAAGCAATCATGATCAAGACTCGAAGAAAAAGGGGTAGATAGATTAATGAGTGGTTAGGATTCTTGTCAAAGTAATTTATGAATTTATTTGAAGCTCATGTCTATAGGCTCATGCACTAACTTCAAAGAACATTCTCATAAGTCATCAAGATCTTGCATTTTAAAAAGGAAATAAAAAAAAACCTCCATCTTTTAGGTCTTGTAACCGGTTAGGAAGAGTTCTCTAACCGATTAGATGAATGGACAGAATAATAATCCGAAAAATTGCACCTTATAACCAGTTAGGAAAATCCCTCTAACTGAGTAGATGAATATAACAAAGAGCATGTTCTGATCAATCACATCCTATAACCGGTTAGGATATCTGTTCTAACTAAGTAGTTCAATGGACAGAATGAACCATCCAAGTATGACTACTCATAACTGGTTAGGAAAATATATGTAACCGTTTACATTCACTAAAGTAGAAGACCATTTTTCACTGCATTTGTTATAACCAATCATGAAGCCTCTTGTAATCGAGTAGTTGCTCTAAAACTGCAAATGTACTCATTGTTGATGTAACCGGTTAGAATGGACCCTATAACTGGTTAGATAAGATCCAATCTCATCCTTTCAAGTATTTAAAATGACTTAAGCTAGATCTGAATCTCAGTATAAATTGCTCCAATGGTCATTCATTCATTTAATGTTGTGCAACCAACTCCAACAGTCATATTTTGAGCAATTAATGCCTCTCATTTACCTCTACACTCTAGATAAGACCAAGCATTGAAGAAGGTAAGGTGTGGTTAAGAGAATATTTGTAATATCATTCAAGAGCATTTACTTTAGCACTTATTCATCCAATCATATTAAACTTGAGCTTCATTTGATTCATTTATTACTCTAGTCTTGTGAGCTTATATTTGTACATCTATCTTGAGAGAGATTCTATCTTGTACTTCAAATATATACATTGATACAATCTTGTAAGGGTTGGTTTGACCCACTGGGTTGGTGTGACCCAAAGGAAGATTAAGGGAAGGTTGTTCTCTTAGCAAGAGGAAGCAAGGAGTTGCTTCATGTGAAGGTTTTCTCTCCACCTTTAACGAGAAGCTCTAGTGGATTGGGAAGTCTCAAGAGGGATCTTGAGCCGAGGAGTAGGAGTTTATGAACCTCGCTAAAATCTCTGAGTTATTGTTTACAATCTCTATTCCTAACTCTCTTACTTTTATGCTTTGAATTGCTTAATTATCCTTATTGATTATTGTTTAATAGTTAGTTAGAAATCACTATTATAAATCGCAAAAATTAGCCATTGACTCTATTCACCCCCCTCTAGAGTCAATTAGTGTTTAACAATTGGTATCGGAGCCTAATCTCTAGTCAAAAGATCTAATCATCTTAGAGAACGATCATAGCCAACTTTCATCAAGAAGGTTAATCTAACAATAGACCTTCTTAGTTTAATGGAAATGATTATAACTATTGGAAAATCAAAATGAGAGCATTTCTAAGAAGCTTAGATATTGATGCTTGGAAAACCACTGAACAAGGTGACCATGTTCCAACCAAAGATGTTGATGGTAAAAAGGTTCCAAAAATCGATGATGAGTGGACCCAAAATGAACGTAGGCTTGTTTAATGCAATGCTACGGCTATCACAAATCTCTATTATGCTCTAAGCAAAGACGAATTCAATAGAGTTTCGGATTGTGAAATGGCCAAAGAGATTTGGAATAGACTTGAAATTGCCTATATAGGCACTAGTCATGTTAACGAATCCAAAATGAATATGCTTGTCCATAAATATGAACTATTTACCATGAACAACAAAGAAACAATTAGTGAAATGTATTATCGTTTTACTAACATTGTCAATCCTTTGAAGGCTCTTGGAAAGTCATATACTTCATCTGAAAATGGGAGAAAAATTCTTAGATCTTTGCCTAAGAATTAGGAAGCCAAGAAGACCAGCATCTAAGAGGCTAAAAATCTCAACACACTTCCTATTGATGAACTCATTGAATACTTGATGGCGTACAAGCTAGAGATGAATGATGGAGATGATAACAAAGAAACTCACAAGAAAGATCTAGCTCTTTAAGCCACTACCAAAGAGGTTGAAATTGAGAAAGCTTTTGGTAATGAAGAAGAAGAAGAAACTGCACTCATCACCAAAACCGTGAGAAGAGTTCTTCAAATGAAGAAGTATCAAAAGAGCAACAACCTCAAAAGAAATAGTTCGACAAGTGAGCAAGGAAAAAGAGAAACATCTACTTGTTTTCATTGTGGAAAACCAGGGCACTTCAAATCGGATTGCTATGCTTACAAAAATGAAAAGGAATGGGAAAAGAAAGCCCAAGCCATGCGTTCTACATGGGAGGATGATGATTCAAATAGATCCGAAAGTGTTGATGAACTCAATGAATTGGTCAATCTTTGTCTCATGGCTGACAAAGATGAGGTAAACTCTAATTATGACTCTTTTGATTTAGAAACTGCTTATGATGAATTGGTTGATGCCCACAATTACTTGCTTGATGCTTTTAAAGAATTGCATAATGAATTAGGCAAGATGGTTCAAAAGTGTGTTAATCTTAAAAGAGAAAAAGATATTATTTCTCAAAAGTTTGAAAAATCTCTTCTTAAAAATGAAGCCTTGAAATAGGAAAAAGAATGTGAATTAGCTAAAGAATTGGCATCTATTGATTTAGTTTCAGAAAATGAGTCCTTGAAATTCATAATTGAGGATCAAATTGAGATTTTAGCCAAGTTCACAAAAGGTAGAGAGAATTTAAGTTTTATGCTTGGTAAGCAAATAAATGCTTATGCTAAGAATGGGCTTGGATATGATCCTCACAACAAAGATTCTTTTATTGAAAAAGAGAAAACCTTTGAATGACTACTTTGTTAAAAATTCCTCTCTAAGTCCAAAATGTAATTATTGTAAAAGGTTAGGACATAAGATTAATCATTATCCCATTAGGCCATGCACGACAAAAGAAATTTGGGCTATTAAAGGAACATATATGCCTCTTCCTAACTTTAATGGACCCAAGAAAATGTGGGTACCAAAAGAAGATTACTTAAATTCTTTTTGTTGGTTTGCTTAAAGACTTCATCTTCATTCAAGGACAAATGGTTCCTTGATAGTGGATGCTTAAGACATATAACGGGAGATCGATCAAAATTTCTCTCTATTAAGCCTCACAAAAGAAGAAGTGTCACATTTGGAGATAACTCAAAAGGCAAGGTCATTGGCATTGGATCTATTGGTATATCTTCTTCCCTATCTATTGATGATGTGTTACTTGTCAAAGGCTTAAAACATAACTTACGCAGCATTAGTCAACTATGTGATAAAGGATATGATGTGTTATTTAAATCGGATAAATGCATTGTTAAAAAGAATAATAATGAAGTGTTTCATGCTCTTAGAAATGGTAATGTGTATACTTTGCTTTTATGTGAATTGCATGATTAAGATGTTAAGTGCCTTGTATTTTCAAATAAAAATATTTGATTGTGGCATAGAAGGTTAGGTTATGCTAGCATGGAATTGATTTCAAAATTATCTAAGCATGAGTTGTCAAAAGCCTCCCAAAAACTAACTTTTCCAAAGATAAAACTTATAGTGCATGCCAAATAGGTAAGCAAATTAAGCCATCATTTAAAAGAAAAAAAAGGACATAATGACTACAAGACCACTTGAATTAATTCATACAGACTTGTTTGGTCCGGAGAGAGTAGCTAGTCTTGGTGGAAAACTCTATGTTTTTGTTATTGTTGATGACTACTCTAGATTCTCTTAGGTATTTTTCCTTACACATAAAAATGAGACTTATACAATTTTTTCTAAATTTTGTAAAAGAGTCAAGAACGAAAAAGAGTGTAAGATTAAAACCATTAGAAGTGATAGAGATAGAGAATTTGAAAACCAAGACGTTGAAAGATTTTGTGATGAAAATGGATATAATCATAATCTTTCGGCTCCTAAAACTCCTTAACAAAACGGAGTTATTGAAAGGAAAAATAGGTCTCTCTAAGAAATGGCTAGGACTATGTTGAATGAACATAAGTCTCCTAGATCTTTATGGGCCGAAGCCGTTAATACCTCATGCTATGTCATAAATAGAGTAATCATTAGAAAATTTCTCAACAAAACTCCTTATGAACTTTGGAACAAAAGGAAGCCAAACATTGGTTATTTTAAAGTTTTCGGGTGTAATGCTTTGTATTAAATGATAAAGATAATCTAGGGAAATTTTAACCTAAATCGGATGAAGGTATTTTCCTAGGATATTCTTTTTGTAGCAAAGCATTTAGAGTGTTCAACAAAAGAACACTTGTTGTTGTGGAATCCGTACATGTTGTATTCGATGAGTCATAATTGCCCCTTCCTACATGTTCTTTGGATGATAATGAGGATCTGATTGAGATTAAAAAGAATATTGAGAATTTGATCTAAACAATCCATCTCTTGATAATCTCTCTAAAGATGATCCAAAGGAAAGTCACTCCCATAATTACACTCTTCCTAAGACTTGGAAGCAAGTGGCTAATCATCCAATAAATCAAATTCTTGGCAATCCATCCAAATGAGTTAGCACTAGATCTCAAATAAATGATATTTACAATTATGTGGCTTTTGTTTCCCAAGTTGAACAAAAAAATATTCAAGAAATCGAAAATGATGAGTTTTGAATCTTGGCCATGCAAAAAAAACTTAACCAATTTGAAAGAAATAAAGTTTGGCAATTGGTTCCAAGACCTAAAGATAAGACTATCATTGGCTAGGAACAAAAATGATGAATCGGGAACAATTAGGAGAAACAAGGCTAGGCTTGTTGCTCAAGGATATAATCAAGAAGAGGGAATTGACTATAATGAAACCTTTGCTCCTGTAGCTAGGCTTGAAGCTATTAGAATGCTTCTTGCATTTGCATCCAATAAAAACTTTAAGTTATATCAAATGGATGTAAAAAGTGTTTTCTTAAATGGCTTCATTGAAGAAGAAGTGCATGTAGAACAACCATCGGGATTTGAAAGTTATGATTGTCCAAACCATGTTTTCAAATTGTCAAAAGCATTGGATGGTTTGAAATAAGCTCCAAGAGCTTGGTATGAAAGATTAAGTCGATTTCTACTTGAAAATGGTTTTATTAGAGGAAAAATCGACAATACTCTTTTTACTAAAACCATTGATGGCAACTTATTGGTTATTCAAATATATGTTGATGATATTAAATTTGGATTATCCAATAATGCACTTTGTGAAAAGTTTGCCTCTAGCATGCAAAATGAATTTGAAATGAGCATGATGTGTGAACTTACCTTTTTCCTAGGGTTGCAAATCAAACAAGCTCTTGATGGCATTTTCATTTGTCAATCCAAGTATGTTAAAGATTTGCTAATGAAATTTGGCTTGGAGGAAGTCAAACATACAAAAACTCCCATGATTTCATCTTTGAAATTTGATAAAGATAAGAAAGGCAAAAATGTAGATATCAAAAAGTATAGAGGCATGATTGGTAGTCTTTTATATTTGACTGCTAGTAGATTGGATATAATGTTTAGCGTATGCTTATGTGCTAGATTTCAATCTTGCCCTAAAGAGTCTCATCTATGTGCCGTTAAAAGAATTTTTCATTATCTATGTGGCACTATTAATTTAGGTCTATGGTTTCCTAGTCATACCTCCTTCGATCGCATAAGCTATTCGGATGATGTCTTTGCCAAGTGTAAAATTGATAAAAAAAAGGTAATAGTGGCACTTGTCATTTTCTTGGTCATTCACTTGTCTCGTGGTCATGCAAGAAACAGAACTCTGTTACTTTATCCACCGCGGAAGCCGTATATGTTGCTACTAGAAGTAGTTGTGCTCAAGCTCTTTACATTAAGCAGCAACTTGAACACTATGGTATCTACTTTGACCACATTCCAATTAAATGCAACAACTAAAAATCCCATTCAGCATTCATGAACCAAGCATATAAAGATTTGTTATCATTTTCTTACGGATCATGTTACAAAAGGAGATATTGAACTTATTTTTGTCAATTCTGATAAACAATGGGCCGACATCTTTACTAAACCTCTTTAAGAAGATAGCTTTCTTATAATTCGAAGAGAACTGAGAATGGCAAACATCTTTGAAATCTGATCTCACTGTGGTAAGTCCAGTGACATCATCTTTAAAATCGTTACTTTTCTAACCATTTAGTTAACACAATCTAACCAGTTATAACAAATCTAGATCTGAACTAACTGATTAGATACTATCCTCTAATCAGTTACATGCACTTAAACATTAAATCCTTTAATTCATATAACTGGTTACCAAGAGGTTTCTAACCGGTACGTTACTTACAATCTAGATCTGAAGTACTCGAGTACTTCCACCTCCTAACCTGTTAGTTGTTCTTTCTCCTATAAATACTCCCATGTCACTTTCAAGCGTCCTACTCGAGTACATCTTTCTTTCACTCGATCACATCATCATCTTCTTCCTCAAACCTCAACCCATCCCACCATGGTTCGTGTTTGAGGTGGTAGTCTCCGTCCCAAAAATACCCTTATCCGAGGTAGTAACAGTGGCCGTGGTAATTCTGGCAGAGGGGCTTCTCAAACTTCGGCCTCTTTTTTCATTGAAGAGCTCTTTTCCTCAGGAGAAGAATACAATCCCTCTCCTCCATCAACCCAACTCAAAAAAAAAAGAGAACTGAGACTCAAGAAGGTACTTCTCAAACTAATCCTCTTATCCTTGCCGCAAACTATCTCACCGAGGAGATGGAATCTCTGTTCAACTCTTAGTTCCACAATAGAGGTATTGCTCAAGGTAGGATCTTTGAAGCAGATTTCTGCATAAGAGAACAACTGTCCTTCTTCACAAAATTTCAAGCCATGGGATGGGATTCCTTCATTGAAATTAAAGAACCATACTACCCTACACTCATTCAAGTCTTCTAAACTCATTCGACTCTCAAAAATGGATATCTTCATTCCAATGTCAACGGGGTGGACATCAAATTCAACTACAAAACCTTGAATTCAATTCTAGGTCTTGAAAACCAAGGCAAGAAGATCTATGCTCACAGATCCGAAATTGAGGTAGATTGGTACAGTGAAATGATGGCTGTTATGCACTTAACTCAATATTTCTTCCGCGTCAAATCATTTCCAATCACCACCTCTCTGACTTTACATTTGAAGCCAGACTTATCCACAATGCATTGTTTTACTGCTTCACTCCACAGGGTAGTGGCAGAACTCATGTGTCTTACCTTGATCTCTTTCTAATCTAGTATATTATAATTGGGAAAAAGCTGAATTTGAGATACATCATTTTTCACCACTTTCTCCAATTTCTTGCTACTTTGGACGACACTCTCTCTGCTCCTGACAAAACTGTCAAATGAGCCTCTATGCCATACGGGATGGTACTCACTCGGATTTTCAAACACTTTTAAGTTCCTCTTGACTCAGAAATTACCAAAAAGGATCCGACTCGGGAAGATAAGCTCACTCCGAAAATCTTGAAAAATATGCACTGCCACAAAGTAAATGGCATTTGGGAAAGACTTCCTGGAGTTCCTACACCCGCGGATGCACCTCCGTAATCTGAGGTTGATATTTTCCAGGACAATCCCTTTGATTTTGCCCATCTTAATGCTCTTCTTCCTGAGAATCCTGAAAAGCCTCAAAATCATCCCCCTGTTCCTCCTAATGTCATTCAACTTCTTTATGACCAGTACATTGAGACCATGGCAGCTATCCAAGCTTTGGCTGATCGAGACACATCACTTGAGACTAGAGCTGATAGCGTTGGGACGTTGCTTCTCACTCGCTCGTATGACTAATCGTCCGACTCAACATCGTTATTCAACGAGCTATGGAGACTTATGATCTTATTGATCACCGGTTGGCTGTCCACAATGCAAATGCCGAAATTATAAAGGACTTTATGAGATTGGTGGCTGAGCGCATTCAGATCATTCCTCTTGGATTTGTCTTTCCAGAATAGCGTAAGAAGTCCAATGCTCCACCTCCTCCCCTACCCCCACCTCCCAGGGGCCGTGATCCTGTCGTGGAGATTATTGATTGATTATTTCTGTGCTTGATTTGGCTATTTTATCATACTAGTGCCCAACCCTTTGTTGTTAGGTCCTTTTTATATGCCACCTTTTACCTTTTTGAGATGTTAAAGGGGGAGAAGAATGAAATGATGTGTTATGCACCAAAATTGCTTAAATGAACACGAATTATTTTCAATGCAAATTTGTCTATATTTTAAACATGCATATTATTAAAGTTATATTCATTCTATGCATCATGATAGGGGGAACAATTCCTAAAATGTTATCTCATTTGCTTACAAACACATCAATGTTTTGTCATCATCATAAAGAGGGAGATTGTTGACCTTAAAGGTCATTCAAAGACCATCTAATGATTTTGATGATTGCAAACCGTTAAAAGTGTTCTCAGACTAATATTTACATTGAGCTTGCAAAGCAAAAGGATCACATATGCAAAGCAATTATATTCAATAAAACAAGATGAAAATAACATTTCAAGAGGAATCAAGTTTACCCCAAGCTTAAAGCAATCATGATCAAGACTCGAAGAAAAAGGGGTAGATAGATTGGTAAGTGGTTAGGATTCTTGTCAAAGTAATTTATGAATTTATTTGAAGCTCATGTCTATAGGCTCATGCACTAACTTCAAAGAACATTCTCATAAGTCATCAAGATCTTGCATTTTAAAAAGGAAATTAAAAAAACTCAATCTTTTAGATCTTATAACCGGTTAAGAAGAGTTCTCTAATCGATTAGATGAATAGACAAAATACTAATCTAGAAAAATACACCTTATAACCGGTTAGGAAAATCCCTCTAACCGAGTAGATGAATAGAACAAAGAGCATGTCCTGATCAATCATATCCTGTAACCGGTTAGGATATCTGTTCTAACCGAGTAGTTCAATGGACAAATGAATGATCTAAGTATAACTACTCATAACCGGTTAGGAAAATCTATGTAACCGTTTACCTTCACTAAAGCAGAAGACCATTTTTCACTGCAATTGTTATAACTGGTCATGAAGCCTCCTGTAATCGAGTAGTTACTCTAAAACTTCAAATGTACTTATTGTTGATGTAACCGGTTAGAATGGACCCAATAACCGGTTAGATAAGATCCAATCTCATCCTCTGGAGTATTTAAAATGACTTAAGCCAGATCTGAATCTCAGTATAAATTGCTACAACGGTCATTCATTCATTTAATGTTGTGCAACCAACTCCAATAGTCATATTTTGAGCAATTAATGCCTATCATCTACCTCTACACTCTATATAAGACCAAGCATTGAAGAAGGTAAGGCGTGGTTGAGAGAATATTTGTTATATCATTCAAGAGCATTTAATCTAGCACTTATTCATCCAATCATATTAGACTTGAGCTTCATTTGATTCATTTATTACTCTAGTCTTGTGAGCTTATATTTGTACATCTATCTTGAGAGAGATTCTATCTTGTATTTTAAATATATACATTGATACAAACTTGTAAGGGTTGGTTTGACCTACTGGGTTGGTGTGACCCAAAGGAAGACTAAGGGAAGGTTGTTCTCTTAGCAAGAGGAAGTAAGGAGTTGCTTCATGTGAAGGTTTGCTCTCCACCTTTAAGGAGAAGCTCTAGTGGATTGGGATGTCTCAAGAGGGCTCTTGAGCCGAGGAGTAGGATTTTCTGAACCTGCTAAAATCTTCAAGTCATTGTTTGCAATCTCTATTCCTAACTTTCTTACTTTTATGCTTTGAATTGCTTATTTATCCTTATTAATTATTGTTTAATAGTTAGTTAGAAATCACTATTATAAATCGCAAAAATTGGCCATTGACTCTTTTCACCCCCCTCTAGAGTCAATTAGTGTTTAACACAAATGATACCAAAATGAAACCTCTCTGAATCCGACGATACTTCAGGGTTACGATGGGGGCAATGAGAGGAACAACAAACCTTCTTGCTGCAACACCAAAATCAAACCCGAACTCAAAAATGGTCGAAACCGGATTCTAAAAGAAGGGAAATGAAGGCTTCGTCAAGGCCGACGATAAAGCCTTCATTGGCAAGGGAAGAATCAAAGGGGAAGGAGATGAAATGGAGAGAAGGTGGTAGCCCCAAGGGGAAAAAAAATGGCTGGCAGCCATGGGAGAGAGAAGAAATATCTGATGTTTTCTCTCTCCTACCCCCTATTTATAGAATTATCAAAAAGTGCCCCAAACGGGTCCCGCGCGGCCCCAAAAAGTGAAATCTGCCTAGATGCTCTCAAACGAAAAAACACCATGAACAAAAAAGAACCAAAATGAAATGAAAGAAATGGAGTCAAAAATCGAGTCCCAAGCAGAAAGATATGTCCTGAACAAGTTCGACGATAACTGGGGTTAAAAATCCTAAAACTGGGGAAAATGGCTGGAAGACAATTCTAAGAGTACACGACTCAAAGAAAAGTGAAAATAAATCCCGTACGAGGATCCAAGCCCAAACCAGGACACTTGGCATTAACTTTTGTTAATTGCACAAAGGCCCCTACAAAAAAGGATAACTGCACGAATGACCCAAAATGAAAATATCTTCCAAAAGATACTTTCGTAAAACCCCTAAAACAAAATATCTTCAAAAGATATTTACAAAAAAACCCCAAGAAAGAAGAATGTTTCCGAAGAAACTTTGCATCCATATCCCTACGGACACAGTGAACAACCAGTATACTTTTTTACAAAAGTAAATATACGCATTTCATGGAAACCAAATAGAATGAAGGTATGTGAAGTCGGAAATCAAATCTGAGCACAAAAAGTGAGGTTACACGAAAGAAGTGACAAACAAGAAAAAGACGAAAAAGGTAAATGTCCGAAAAAGAAAAGAGGAGATGGCACGGTCTTCACAAGGATGATACCAATCTCCCAAAAGAATAAGTGTCGGGAACTATTACCGAGCACTCATGATAAGCGCCAAATATTGCATATTCAAACGCCCTTAATTGCATTAGTTAAGCCCATTATTTGATCTTTGTATATAGATTATCTTCATTTTTGTGTTTTTGCAGGTTTATTTACTAAAAAGAAATAAAAACAAGGTTTTAAGGGTTTTTGAAGAACAAGTCATATCGGGCCTAAATATCAAGTGATTTTCAAGAAGAGATGGCCCAAATATTCAATGGATACATTCAGCATTTCAGAAGAGAAGAAAAGAAGCCAAGTATCATCCTTCACGTCCTAATGCAGGACTTCACGTCCAGACGCCATTCAGTTATCCCGCATCTGGATGCCATGCTTCGCGTCTGAACCTACGGGCCCCCACTTTTAATAAGTCAAAGTTTGTTCCCTTTTAAGAGGGAATTTGAATTTCAACGGGCTGGATGGTTTGGCAACCCATTTTAGGATTAAGAGGGGGCAAAGGCTTGAATTTAATTAATTAATTTTGGATTCTAAAAAAAGATATTGAGAGAGAGGGGATTTTCCTTAAGGTTTTATGCTGAGTTTTACAACAATGGGGCTGCAGGGGAAATCTTCTTCTTCTTCAATCATTGAAGTTGCTACCATGTCCATGAGGAACTAACTTCCTTCCTAGGGAGTTGATGTAACCTAGACCAAGTAAATATGTTGTAATTGCTATTTCAATTTGGGGATTCATCTTGTATATAATTGATTTCATAAATTAGAAGTTGTTTACATTGAATTGATGTGTTTATACATTGAAATAATGTATGTGATTTCCATTTGAATATATAGTTATGTTGATATGTTTATCTTGTCTTAGAAATCATATTGGCACAATTATGCACTTGATTTCCTGTAGTGACAAT
Organism: Cornus florida; assembly: GCF_030987335.1. Lineage (NCBI taxonomy): Eukaryota > Viridiplantae > Streptophyta > Magnoliopsida > Cornales > Cornaceae > Cornus > Cornus florida. The sequence goes on from NW_026775577.1 coordinate 75,291,290, forward strand.
GGGAATGAATGTATGAAATAGTTATATTGGCATGTTAATTGAGAATTTGTATAGATTATACTTAAGGAAGATGGACCATGCTACGTCTTTGAATTAATTTAGTTAGGTAGATGGTTCATACCAACTGAAGATAATTTATGATAGATAATTGAATTTCATATGCTTCAACATATAATTGAAAGACCTTGATAGGCCATGCCTAGGAAGATGGTTCACACCAAAACCTAGTTTAGGTGGATGAACCATTCCAACCAAAGATGGGTTATGCTTAGTCCTGAAATGTATAATTTTCTGGAAGATGTTGTGGTTGTTTTATACTTCTACACATCATTTTATATACATAGTTATTTATCCCCAAGTTGAGTGTAAGTTAGCATGTGGTTTTGGTGAAGTCAATTCCCTAGTCTTTATCTCTATAAGTTTAATTCATTTAAATTCATTTTATTCACTGTTTTTATACAATTTCAATTCATAGTTTAAGTAACAAATCAATTAAACTATCATCTCTTTTATCAAACAAAAAAGTAATTTTACAATTTTGGATGCCATAAACTAGCAATCCTTGTGGTTAGACAACCCCTTGCTATAGCCTTATTCTACATTTATTTGTGCTATTGTAAGTGGTATTTTATGTAGTAACAATTTATAGCCATCAACTCATGACGAACTGAAGGGTCAAAACTCGGACTCAAAAAGGAAAACATCAACGGAAAAAAAAAAAAAAAATCCGTAAAAACAGGGAAAAAGAAAGGAAGGAAAATGACAGGGTGATTACAATCTACCCTCCTTAAAGAGATTTAGTCCCTGAAATCAGGAATATACCGAGGAGAACCGAACTAAGATCGAACACAAGGTCAAACCAAGGGATAAATCATAAAGTGCTAAAGTACAACTCCAAAAGCCTCAAGACCATTTGAAGAACGTGAAACCAAGAACTGATAGATACCCCCTCCTCTAAACAAATCAGCATATTAACCCAATGTCAATCATCGAAAGAATCCCAAGACAACGACACGTCAAAACAAGACACCTAGCCAAAAGTGACATGGCAGAAATAGTAGTGACCAGAACACACCCATAACGTACTCAAGTGCGTGGTAACAACGACAGCATCTAATGCTCACCCACATTTACTCGTCAATAAGGTAGCATCGACGACAACTAGTACTCGCCCACAACACACAACTTGGTACAGTAGTATGACAGTATAAGGCACTAGCTCATAACCTGACCCAACTTCTCGATACAAATGACATCAATGTCGAAAATGATTATTACCAAAAGCACTATGGGAACCAGGTATTTTATGAGAGTTGGGATAGCTAATCCCTAAACTCTGACAACAATGTCTTAGACACCATTACAGTTACGGCCTTAAATCCACAGTACAAGTAGAGCCAGCAACTCTTATATTGTAAAACACCCTTAACAACAACCTCCAGTCACGAATCCAAAGCCTGACAAGTCTGTGCTCTTAAGCCAATGGATCGGACTCCACAAAACCAAAAACTTAAACACCGATCTGAAGTAAACCTACTGTAAGGCTACATACAGAAGACAAAATATTGGATCAAAATCCCTATCGTGGACAACTAAATCCTCAAAACACGAGTCAACTATGTAGCTCACACATCTCAATTCTAACAACTACAGTCACAAAACCCCATAGGAATATAAGTAAACAACAACATACTGCGCATTACTAAGGGTACCTATCTGATAAGCAAATACAACATGCAAGAAATGTATTATTTCTATCTTCATACGAACCAACACATAGGCATATATCCTAAGCATGTTTCTAAGGCATACTTGAAACAACATATCATATAAACATACAAGGGAAACCATATAGAACAATGTCATAAAATTAAAGGTAAGATGGAATGCCTCTCAAAAGATACCTCATAAAAAGCGCACCTCGAAAGCAATGAGTCATATCTCTCATCGTAAGGAAAGGAATCATCTCCCAAAATGACCATTAACACCACACGAAACAAGACAACAACGTAATGGATAACCCCAATGTTAACCGTTACGAGACATCAACAAGAAGACCCCCAATCTAAGGTGTCAACGAGTTCAATGAGAACTTTTCAGGATTCTACCGAAACCCTAACACAACGCCCTAAGTCTCCAAAAATAAGGGAGAGTAATTAATTGCACCAACACAATTAATTACATGAAACCGCTCACATCCCAATCGTAGCTCGTAAGACCTATCCAAGGTAACACAAGAAGGATCCTAGGTCAACATACCTATCCAAATCCTGAAACCATCATCCTAAGAAGACAAGACACGAGAACCTTACCATTGAGGCTCACAAAGCAACTTCCCAACTCCCCAAGGAAGGACTCGAGTCATTCTCGACTCATCGTCCCATGACGCAAGAAACAAAGACTCCAATGACATCATCACATTAAGGTCACCATGAAGCCCCAAGAAATGATACCAACGCCTCTAACACAACCACGATTACATCATAAAGAGACAAAAGAAAATGAACAGTGCCTCCGTGGCCCACGTCTCATCCTGCCAGATGGAGACTACAACCTCACGCTCACATGAGCCTCATGTATAACCACCGTCAACCTGAAATCCCAGAACTCCTTAACCAACAAAACAAACTTGAAGGTCCTCGCCGTGGAGACCTTACAAGATGAATCCCCCTGACCGTGGAAGAACCCCACAAGGCGAGAACGTAACCAAGGGTACTACAGACCCTAAGAGATAATGCCCTAGCATTAATCTCACCCGACTGATCATGAACAATTTATGAAGAGCTAAGTCAGTATAGATGCAGACTACCGACTGACATGCATGCAAAATTACATGCAACACATATATATAACGAAAGCATATAAACACAAAGTATGGAAACACATGCAAAGAAAAACATAAGGCATAAAGAAGTATGCCACATACCTTCATGTCAAGGCAACCGAAGAAAGCATTTAGAAGCTTTCAAACACATAAGCATGTAAACATGCTATCATACCAAAATATGTTATCAAAACCATGCGAACATATCAAAGCAAGTTAACAAAAACATGATATGCACCCCAAACCCGTCATCCTAAGGTTTTCAAACCTATGAGCTCTGATACCATATGTGAACATGCCAGTGCGTCCTGTGATGTCCTAAAAGTTGATCCGATATCGAATCCAAATGCAGAAGTGAAAGACAAAACCTAGGTCTCTAGAATTATAACATAGGGTTAAAAATAGACCAAGTATGGCCCCAGGAGAAAAATGGTCTTTTCACACAGAAACAAAGTCTCGAGAGATATACGTCATCCCTAAGACATAAACATGACTTCCCATGAAGCCACGGGACTTAAGGAGACAAAGTGTGGTAGCGATGTTTTAAAAAGGGTCAAGTTTAGCCCTAGGGGAAAAATGGTCATTTCTAAAAATATTAAGGTGCCACTGAGCACACCGTTGGATTGGCGATGAAAAATTAACGAAGTTAGACTCAAAAATCACTTGATTTGGAGTCCGAACGAAGCAATAAGGACCAAAACAAAATTGGTGTCATTGCGGCCAAAGGAGGCACCAAGGGAGCCCCCCATGCGCGCACATGCCCCTGCAATTGGCAAAATTCCTTCACATTGGTCAAAGCAAGATAAAAATCCCTTTTTCTCCCAAAGTCGAATGTATTTCTAGGAAGACCCCTAACTTTTCAAATATTGTGCTAACCAAATCATTCGTAGGTATGTTCTCGAGAGTGAGTTTCATAGTATTTTGACCTTTTTTCACACTCTTGCTTATGGTGGTCACTTCAGTGCAAAGAAAACCACTGCTAAAGTTCATCAGTGCGGTTTCTTTTGGCCTTCTCTCTTTAAGGATTCGTATGCATTTTGTAGTTCATGTGTACGATGTCAGCAGTTAGGGTTAATTTCTAGAAGGAACATAATGCATTTGACTCTGATCTTAATCATTAAGGTCTTTAATGTCTGGGTTATTGATTTCATGGGTCCTTTCCCTCCTTCGAGTGGTTATGAGTACATTCTTGTAGCTATTGACTATGTTTCCAAATGGGTTGAGGCAATGGCTACTAAAACCGCCGACCATACAGCCGTGGTTGAGTTCATTCAAACGAATATCTTTAGTCAGTTTGGTATGCCACGAGCTATTATTAGTGATGGAGGTGTTCACTTCTATAATAGGTATTTCCATACCTTATTATTCAAATACTCTATCACTCATAAAGTTACCACACACAATCATCCCCAAACAAGTGGCCAAGTTGAAATATCCAACCATGATATTAAGAATATTCTTGACAAAATGGCTAAGCCAGATTGCAAAGATCGGTCCTCGAGATTGAATAATGCTTTGTGGGCTTACCGAACAGCTTTTAAAACTCCGATTGGCATGTCACCTGATAAGTGCTCAAATGTTGCACATTTTAGCACCTAAGCTAGGGTATTTTAGTCCTTTCATCTATCTTACTTTCAGGTTTTAGTTCTAATTCTTCTTTTTATCTATTTTAAGCCAAAAAGGTTCAAACGGGCTAAAAACAATCCATTAAGCCCTTTTTGGAGTCAAGTAGAAAATTCAGAAAATGTTTAGAAAATTGCACTAGAGCATCCACGATCGATCGCAGATTCTCCACGATCGATCATATGCCACGTCATTGTTCACAGCCACGTTAGTATTGGATAGGGCTACCACGTCACCGTTCGTTTAATTCACGATCTCTTACAGCCAACTGTGATCCTTCACAATGCTACGTCACCACCAACTCAGCGGATAGGATTGCAAGTTGTCAAGATGAGGCTGCCACGTCAGCTACGATCGATCAAAGAAGTTAAAAATCGATCGCAAAATTCCACGATCGGTCGCAGATTGCCTGATAATGTGTTGTTTTATTCCCTACTTCGCCCGATCTTCACCTAACCAAATGGCTGTGAGATTAATTCATTTTGGGGCTCAATTCTAACTTGTTTAGCATTTCAAGGAGCTTTTAAATAAGGCAAAATGAACCATTTGTCAAGGGTCTTGAATTTTTACATTGTAACTTTTATACTTTCATTAGTTCTTTCTCTCTAGAAAAGTTAAAGATTAAGGTTAGAAGAAAGGAGAAGAGTGGAGGTACCAAGAGCACATCTCAAGATTTACACACTCTCTCTCTCTAGAATTCAACAAAGAAAAAGAGGAAGAAGATGGACCCATGTTTGGAGATTTCCCTTGGGGGCTCCATGACCACATCCACTTCCTCCATGATTGGCTAAACTTCTCATTGGGGCTTGGATGAGCCCCAAGCTTGTAATCTAAACCCTTCTCTTTAACTTCTTGGAGAATTTATCTTGTGATTAGTGCTATAGCCTTGTATATATGATGAATCTTAGGTTCTCCTTTGATTTTTTTGGTTTAAGTCTTCTTATTGATTCACTACGTGATTACATGTTGTCTTATGTGTGATTATTTGGGAATCTTGGGTTCTCCTTTGTTAATTGCATGTCTATTTGTGGTTGATTGAGAATCTAGTGATAGCTATGCATGGTTTTCATTTGATGGGATTGTCAAGTAATTTGATGGGTCATGCTTAGACTTGATGGGTTGTGCTGCACATTAGTTTACTTATTGGTTAGGTAGACAATCCATGCTTGAATTTGATAATCCATGGCTTATTGTTGCAAATTTCATGATTCTCTAGATTAATGTGTGCTACAATTGTTACTAATTTGATGGGTCATGCTTAAACTTGATGGGTTGTGCTACACATTAGTTTACCTGTTGGTTAGGTAGACAATTCATACTTGAATTTGATGGTCTATGCTTGCAATTAGTAGTTGCATTTTGTTCACAAGAATGTTTTCCCCAATTAGTTGAAAGTATGTGGTTTAGTGAATGAGCTTGGTGGTGATTCCAACACCCTAAGCCTCTCTTCTTATCTTTTAAACCCTTATCTCACTTAGTTTATTTTACTTGCATTTTATGTTAATTGAACTTTAGTATAGTCAAACGAACCCTCTCTTTGCAATCTTGTGATCCACTAGGGTCGAAGTTAAATTCCAACAACGTGTTTAATCCCTACGGACGATCCGTACTCGCTATGCTTCATTAGTAGTAGTAGTGGTTTTATAAATGTAAATTTGACTTTCTAAGCTTCCAAAACCAAATTCATATTTTGACCTTGTGAAACGACCTCTCCCAAGTAAAATTCACCATCCCTCGCAGGGGCGTTGTCATCACCTTACCATCTTGTCTATGGTAAAGGTTGTCATATTCTGGTAGAGTTAGAGGATAGAGCCCTTTGGGCTATCAAAAATTTCAACTTTGATTTGAACTTAGCTGGCTCTAATCAGAAGCTTCAGCTTATTGAACTCGAAGAATTGCGTAATGATACTTATGAGAGTGCCAAGATCTATAAATCCAAAACTAAGGCATTCCATGATTGTCACATATTGTGTAATACTTTTGAGCCCGGGCAAAGAGTTTGGTTGTTTAATACAAGATTGAAACCTTTTCTTGGAAAACTTCGGTCACGATGGGAGGGTCCTTAAACGGTTACTTTTGTTGCACCCCATGGCGTGGTAGAGTTACGAGAAGACTGGAGAGTTATGGAAAGTCAATGGACAAAGACTAAAACTCTACATAGAGGGTAGTGTGCAGAGAGGCACAGTGGAGTCTATAGAGCTTGAAGATCCTATTTATTTGGACTAGAGAGGTCACTTTTACTTCGAGCTAGGGACGTTAAACTTAGCACTTGTAGGTTTGTACTTTAGCTCAGTTTGATTTGTTTTATTTTCTTTTTCTTTCTCTTCTTTTTATTTTGCTTTCTAGGTTTTTAGTTTTATTTAAGTATTTTTATTTTTATTTTTAGGTTAGATTAGCTTAGGTTAGACTTAAGATTATTTTTTAAAAAAATAATAATAAATAAATAAATAAATAATTGTCTCAAAAAGCTCGTACAGAGAACTTTCTGCTCGAGCACTGGCATTCGTAGAGCTCGAGCACAATCCCATGTGCTAGAGCATTTCGGCATAGCTAAATTTCGGGCTCAAGTGATTCTTCCTCGATTACAAAACCTTATGCTCGAGCACTGCATTTTAAAATCCTAATAAAACCCTTATTCCTTCCTCTCATTCCATTCTTTTCTTTCTAAAACCAATTCCTACTCCAAACTCTTAATTTCTTCTACAATGTTCTTTGATATTCTCCTCCCAGATCTGCGAGTCTAATTCAAGTATATCTCTTCATCATCTTCATCTTTACATTCTCCATTCTATGTGTATTTCAAATTTTAGATCTTGGATTTAAAAGATGAAATGCTTTGATGATTTTGATTAGGTTGCTCTTCATTATAGTTTGTGGTTGTTATGAGTGCTTAAAGGAGTTATGTTAATTGTACAATACAGGGATGAAGATTGGATTCATGGAGTTAAGTTGGTGTAGTTGCAGGTTCTGCCTGAGCCTTTGATTTTCTGCTTGAGCATTGTTTGAGCTTAAGCACTGTTGAATTTAATCGAGCATTTTCTCACTGTTTGCATATTAGGGTTCATTGTTGAGGTTTGAGAGTGATTCTTTTGGGATTCTTAGTTCATACATTCTATTAGAAGTTGAGATGGTTCATCCTTCTCCTTCTAAACGTGCTCGTTTGACTAGAGGTACTATGACAAGTGCGTGGAAGACTTGTCCTATTTCTTATGAGACGACCATTGACATAAAGGCGTTCGTCAATGATCCTCGCACTCGTTGGGCTATGAAACCTTTTAGCTACCAGCATCTTCTTCATACTATGATTCTCGCACCGATGAAGGCTTATCCCTGCCTTATCCGTCTGTTCTATCTTAACCTTGCCTATAGTGATAGTGAGCCTTAGGTGCTTAGGACTATAGTGGATGGGCATGAGTTGGTTGTTTCTCTTAATGCGATAACTGTAACTTTGGAGCATTATCATAAGATGCTAGAGGTATTAGATGAGAGGCGTCACTGTCCTACATTTACAACTTTTCCCAGGGCTGGAATTGCTAAGAGTTTGATTGAGGATTTGTGTGAGGGTAGGTTTACTATAGGAAAACGCAGTAGTACTACCAAATCCAAGCTTCCTAAGAGGTTGTGGATTGTAGATTCCATTATCTCTGCCAATGTCCATCCTAACACTAGGTCGCTTGCATATGCCAAAATATGAGAGCACTTCACGGAAAGCCTTTTTGGTCAAATTTAAATTTATAGAAACCACTACTAGTACTACTAGTAACGTAGTAAGAGTGAGCAGGGATCGTCCTAATGGATTTGCAAGGTACTGCGGAATTAAATTCGGGTTAGTAGGTCGAATGATCAAAGAGAGGTTTGGTTGGTTGAATTAAGCTAATGATTCAATTAAAAACATGCAAATTAAGAGCAATCTAAAGATTAAGGTATAGAGAATGAGAAAGAAGTCTTGGGGCATAAAGTTCACCGCTAAGCTTCACTTCACTAAACATTTAGCATTTGTCAATTTAGGGGGAATCCATGTTGTAAAACAAGTGTATCTGCCATTAATTGAAATGCTAAGCATGGACGGCAAATTAAACATAAATTTTCTAATAAATCTAGTGAGTAGCACAACTTATCAAATTAAGCCATTAACCATTCAATAAACCCACAGTTAATACACACACAAAAATCTAGAGAAATGTACTACTTACACTCATAAGCATGGATCATAAATAACAAGAATGGATTGTCTACCTAACTAGGAATTTAAAGCAACTACACTACAACTATACTAATGATAAGGAAATTTAACTAATTAAGCTAAGGAGGTAGCACAATTCATCAAGAAAAAAGCATAATCTATCAAATAAACCATAAGAGTAATCAATTAAGGACTATACCTTGACCATCACTAGATTTATAATTCCAACACACAGATATGCATTAAACTAATAAAATCTAGTGTAAGCACATGACCATTTATTCTAACATACATAGACATATGAATAGAAATAAAAGATCAATTGGAAGAATTAATTCATACAAATCATGTAGAAACTCAAGATTTATATATAGTCATGATCAAAACATTATTTATAACATAAATTCCCCAAAACTACAAAATACTAAGTTTAGGAAGCAACCCTAGGGGCTATCTCTAGCCTCAAGAGAAAGATTTAGCCACTCATGGTTGTTTGTCATCCAACCCTCAAGGGCTTTCTTCAATGTAGCACCATCTCTTTCCTCTTTGCTTTGCTCCAAAAACCCTAATCTAGAGAGGGAAAATTATCTAAAATCTATGTTTAAAGCTTGAACAAAAGTGTGTAAAAATTGGAACTACTATTGGAACACTATACAATTGGTTTCATTTCATTTAAATACAAGCCTCTTTGAGTAGGCAACAAGTCAGAAAATAGGCCTTTGATTGGTACAATCTCGCAGCTACAAAAGTTGGTGGAGTGAGTTCGGACACGCTCAGGAATTAAAAAGCTCATTGCCAGCAAGGGCTTTGATCTATCGAAGCTTATTTCGATCGATTGAAGATGACGTGGCAAAGATATTTTTGATAACTGGTGACCTTATCCACTGAGCTGGCACTACCTTAATTTCAATCGACTGAGGATCTCTTCGATCGATCGGGACTTCTTTCGATCGATCAAAGACTCTCTAGTGCAGTTTTTCTGACTTTTTTCAAATTTTCTCCTTAACTCCGAAAAGGAGATAATAGGCTTTTTTTAGCCTTTTTAAACCTTCTTAACCTAAAATAGACAAAAACAAAAATTAGAACTAAAACGGGAAAGTAAGATAGATGAATGGACTAAAATACACTAGCTTAAGTGCTAAAATGTATAACATTTGAGCACTTATCACACCAACTTAGATATTGCTAGTCCCTAGCAATGAACTACAAAGAAAAGAAAGAAATAAACAACTATAGAACAATAAACTAGAAAGCAATAAAAGGATAACGCCATTTTCGTAGGGAACACGATTGTATTTAGCGTATGCAACAAATCTTTTAAACCCCTATGTTACCCCTAATGGACGAGTGAAGTCTCATAAGGGTTTCTAGAAATGATACCCACAAACATTAAACTCTTTCTCACTAAATAGGCACCAATATACAAAACAAGCATTGGGAGAAAACTACCTCAAGTATACAATTTTTCAACCATCTCCAAGCAACTCTCCAAAATTTCAATAACATGCAAACAAATATGGTCCTCCACACATCAAGAGAATGATCATGCAAATCAAAACAACTCTAGAATACTTTTTAAGTGAACCGGCATCAAATATGCTATCTTAGCCAATTAATGAAATGGTCACAACCGGCCTCAAGTTAGCCCACAAATCTAGTACCGATCATCAAGATAAATAATGAACCTTTTATTAAAGTTTTATTCAACTAGGTGCACTTATTCTTTTCACTTGATATATATATATATATATTAAGGATCAAAGATGGAAGCATGGTGCAATGTAATGATCTCTTAAGCTTTTTAGAAGATTCATGAGGCAAGCGTTAGGTCAATGACTCCCAAGCCGGACGACTTTAGGGCATTAGGTGTAGAGACACCCCTAAGGACTTACAAGCTCAAATCAACTAGGTTATAAATCAAAACAACATCCATCTAATCATTTCCTACTCCTTACCTTTGGTAAGAAGTCTTCACTTTTTTTTTTTAGAAACCTAGAGTTTGGGCCCTCCACCTTTCGGCGTGAGAAATTCAATGCTTGATGAGGCTAGAATCCCGATTACTTAGTGAAAAGAGTTTTTTATCCACCTTTGTCAAGAATGAAAGCTTTCAAAGCACTACTAGCTCAATTGGGATATAACCAAATCAATAATCAACAAAGCATATACCCCACAAATGAATGCTAGTATGCGCCTGTACTAGTGTAGAACTCTAGAGTGAATCTCAAAACAATCATAAGATCAAGATGATGTGGACAAATGTAAGTATGATATCAATCTTTTGAAAAATTTACTTCTAAATGGCATCCATAAGGCATATAAGGAGTATTAAACTCTCAAGTCAAGCAATTGTTAAATTTTAAGTATCATGGTCCTCAAAAGATCAAAATCATAGCTATGCTCACAAATTATACCATATACATAGAAAATAAGTGCGACATGCCAAAATATGCTAACACACCCCCAAACTTAATATGTGCATTGTCCTCAATGTACAAAGATGGCAATAGATAGTGGAAAGAGTATAACAAATGGGTGTAACAAATAACACCTAGCAATAGAAGCTTAACATTGGAAGGCGCACCCCCAAACTTAGATTCCAAAAACCTATCTGAAAATGGTCACACTAGCAACTGTCAAAGCATATGCATCGATAATCTAAATAAGAGATGGAATGGAGAACTGGGATAAATCCATAGCATATGGCAATATAAAGCGCAGAATATCCAAAACCAAAATCAATAATGTTAAAATCCCAAAAATCCATGTATGCCAATAAATGCAAAACCAATATCCAAAACTATATGTATCAATGCAGTGCAAAATAATATCCAAAACTAATGTAAAGATAATAAAACAATGCAAATATCCCAAAAATATCAGTGTAGCAAAAATGTATCGGATCATGGAATAAGTAACAGAAAGAGAGAATGGTAGAATCATGGTGAAGCATCCGACGCAAGCATATCGATAATGATCTGTAGCATATCTGACATCTCTCGGCTCTGTCGAGTGAGAGACATCTGAATGTCTGTCCTCAAATCTGAAATGTCTCTCCTCGCATCTGTTATAGCCCTCGCCAGATCGTCAGATCACCTGGCTAAGTTATCATGCTGCCTCGCAAAATCATCATGCCACCCCGTCATGTCAGCTTTGAAAGAAGTAAAATCTAAATGAAGCTAAGTCAGGTTAGCTCTGTGGCTGGAATTTGAATTGGCATGATGGGAGCGAGTGTCGGCCTGGGGCATCTGCTCCATAGGTGGGACATATGAGGGGCCGACCTGCTGAGATGGATGGGGAGGAAGAGGTGGACCCTGCTGCAACGTGGATGTGGAAATAGTAGTATGCTGCCTCTGTCTAGGTCTAAATGAAAAAGGTGATCCCTGAGATCCCTCGTCTGCCTTTTCCTCTGCTCTCTGTTGAGCTCGCTGCCTCTTTTGCTTTCTATTATTCTATTATTTAAGCAAGCATTGTAAGTATTGGTCCACAGTTTTTTATCATACACCCTTTTCTCTCTCTACTCTGTAGGCTCTGTAATCTCAGCTGGGTCAAAGGAATAGCCCTGGTCGATCAATATCTGTGTGATAAGATGGCCGAATGGTAAAGGCCAAGTATTAACTCTAGAATTGTGCTTGAAGATAAGATTGTCCCAATACTTATGAATAATCTCCCAGATAAGAGCAGGAATAGATATCTACCAGCCCTGGCTCAAACTATAAAGAGCCTTTAGAATCCCCTCCCACCTCTGTGTACTGTGGCCTGAAGGAAAGGCATTAAGATGCAGCACAGAATCCAAGAACCAATAGTGGGGATCAATATCAACCCGGACTGCATATATATTGCCTAAATAGGCAGCCTATGGAAAAAGTGTAGCAATCATAGTCATCTCAGCAGGGTAAGCTGGAATGATCGGGTAAAGTGGATCCTCAGAGTTAGCGACCACTGGTGAGAGATGGGGACATCTGCAAGCGGCAGCAATGGCAGGAATAGAAATATCAATGTCCTGACCATTTATGGTCGTGTGCATCAGTTTGCGGTCATCCTTATCCATCTGGAGGTGCTGAAAAAATAGAGCAACCAACAGGGGATAAACTATAGTGTCTGTTGGAGTTATGATAACATGCCCCTACGGGTGAGCTCTGCAAATGACCACTCTGTTCGCTCTAACCCGATAAATAGCTCTCTGTTAAATCTGAATTCTGGCTCTAATTTCTTGCCGGAGAAATAGGGAGTAGGCACTGCCCTGACAATGGGGCCCTGAGCATCCATATAAGATGGCCCTGAAGATGTGGATGCAAATGTAGTAGCCTCAGATGATGAAGAAGATTCCTCTTATGGAGATGGAGGATGCGGCTACTCTCTTTCAGGCAAGAGTCTTTTACCTACGTTGCATCTGCAAAAGCAACATGTACAAGTTAGTGCACAGGTATAAAATGAGGTAAGCATCTGATAAGAAAACACAAAGCATGCCTAAATCAAGTAGAAACAAAAAATAGACATATAGGGTCATGCTTGTGCAAGAAGTGATCAAGAAAGCTTCAATAATATCATTCAACATGCTTCAACCAAAATAGAATAGATCATAGCACAATAAGCAATCTCAGATACACAAAACAATGCAATGATAACATAGAGGCCAGAAAAGTCACTTTTGGAAGCATTTAAGCAAAAATGGGATCAAAATGACAAGTATAGGATCTGATGTGCATAAAGGATGTAACGTGTGTTCACAAACCTAAAACTCAAGAAGATTTTACAATTTCATGGTAAGTAGACCCTAGGATGACATCGTATCAATTCTTAAGCAAGAATGTCTACAAATTCAACATTTAAGACTAATGGAACAAGTAGGACAACATGAAGAATATAATCATGGCAACTGTCTACCTAGAACTCAAGAAACATGTATATCATGAAATAAAGACTTAAGTGAATTACACGGCTGCAAAACACTTCAATCCTAGGCATGTTATGATACACAAGTTCAAAAATGAATCCTGGACATGGTATGCAACTATATGGCATGTATCTGAATGATGCACAAATAATAGAGTCAAACTCCAATCACAAAAATATCATATACTCCATTTCAACAAAATCAACATCCTATGATCACTCATGGCTCGTGACCCCTTCTAAGTAATATATAAGCAGAAAATTAATCGCTTATGGCTCGCGACCCCCTTTAAAGCTAAAATGAAGCAAAGAATGGTCAAAGACTGAGAATAACAAGAAACTTACCCCTTTTGAGTCAAAATCATCACCGACAAAGAACCTCGATCTCAAGCCCTTATTAGCTTCCAAAAATGGATCACAAGTATATATAATCAAGCAAATGGCATTTTAAAGATCAACTTTGTAAATTCAAGACAACATACCCCCAAACTTACTTCAAATGGCATTTTGAAATTCAAATTAAGCTCACAAGTGATTACTAAGGCCAAAGAATAACAATGACATCCAAACATGCATTTTGAACTCTAAACATTCATTTCCCTCCCCAAAACTTATTCAAAGATCAATGCCACAGAGATTTATTCAAAAGAAACACAAACTTTCAAAACCATTAATGTGACAAAAGTGTGTTCAAAATGTGTATAAACAAGCAACAAGTTTCAAATTATTCCAAAATGCACACAATTATTCAAAGAAGATCACATTTGACAATTTTCAAGTTTATCAAGCAACATTAGACCCCTTTGACTTCAAAAAGTTTAGTTTAGAAGGTCAATTCAACACATCTTTCAAGAAAGTTCAAAATCATGTCAATTTGGGTTAAAGGACATCAAACTTATACCCTAGCATGGCAAGAATCAAGAATTGAGAACAAACAAGTTTAATAGTACTTAGCACATGCATTTGGATGGAAAGAAAACAAACGGAACAAGTTTCAACTCATTTAAGGGCATTTTGGTCAACTTTGGAAATTTCAAAACTTTTGGGTCAAATTTGGAATTTTTGAAAACTTTGGGATCCAAAACATTCACATGCATTGTAGATAAGCATCATTACAAGAATCATGCATTGAATATTCAACAAAGGAAGGAATTAAACAACTCGACTTCTCATTTTCAAAACAAAGTTCAAAAATTCCTTCTTACATTTTGGAAACCAAAAAGTTTGTTCAAAAAGTCATTTTAAGCATTCAAGAATCATTTTGCCAAAACAATGCACTTTAACCATGAGCAATCAACAAATTAAGATAAAAAAACTTACAAAGAGATTCCATTTGAAACACATTTATGCATTTTAACTTGACTTTGCATTTTCAAGATTCAAAAACACAAGTTTCAAACTCAAGTCATATTTTCATGCATTTAAGACAACTTAGAAATAAATGGCATCCATGCATTTTCACATTAAGCAAAAGAAATCAAATCGAGGACATGCTCACCAATATTCAACTTTTGATGCCATTTTGCAACTCCTAAAATTTTCAAGATATTTGTCAAGTTCTAAAATTTTCCATTTCAATTCAATTCTTTCAAAGCAATTCCACTTTGACAATCATGCTTCCATTTCAAATTACAAAGCAACCATTCCAATTTTATGACATTGAATTCCAAATTCCATTCACAAATTAAGATCTCAAAACAACTTTCCAAAAATTTTTATTTTTCAACTCAATTCAAAAAATTTAACTTAAAATTTCTTTTCCAATTCCCATTTCAATTTAAATCCACAAATAACCAAGTGCATTAGGGATTTTAAAACCACAATCCAAGTTCATTTTTGAAAAAATTCGGCATTAGTTCCTCTTAAAAATTTGCATACCACAAAATATTCTTTCAACAAAGGCAACATAGCATGCATATATGGAATCAAAATTAAACTTTAAACATTCATAAATCAACCAATTTAAAGTCCCAAACTCCATAGAGACACAGCCCACAACACAATCCATATTTAAGCCCATCCTCCTTCAAAAATCTATACACTTCCCCAACTACATCAAACTCCATTCACAGCATCAACAAAATATCATCTACAAAATTCCCAACTTCAATTCACAACTTACAGTCCCAAACTCTATCAAATGTCCAACCTCCATCAAACAATATCACTGTAAAGTCCCAAATCTATTTCAGTCTCATTCCAATTCAAGTAAAAAAAAAATTATTTTTTGATTTCCAATTTTTTTGATTTTTTCAATTCCAGTTTCTATAATTGAACACATATATATATACAAACATATATTCAAAGGAAAATAAAACTAAAATTGAAAAATGTAAAAAATAAAAGAAAATTAATTATTAAAATCGAAACAAAAAAAAAAAAAACATGTTCACATACCCGACTCAAAAATGAGAAGAGGAGACGGAGAGAGAGAGATTCGGGATGAATCCAAAAATTTCCGGCCAACATTGGCCGGAAGTGATGATCAGAGCCCCGCCGGAATTTGCAGAAAACTCGCCAGAATCTAATCGGCTTCTCCTTGGCCTAAATCGGCCGGAGAAATAGGGAGAACTCCGAGAATGAAAGGAATTCGAGAGATTGGAGAGAAGAAAGAGCTTGGCCGTAAGCCAAAAGCTCGCCTGAAATGATGGTGGACGGTGGCGCTTGGGATGCCTTGGGCTTCGCCAGAAATGAAAGAGACGAAGGTGGGTTTTTGATGTTCACCGAACCGAGAGGGAGAGGTTGGGTGGAGGGTTTGAGAGAAGATAAGAGTTTGAGAGTTTGTGAGAGTGTTTGAGAGGGATGAGAATCGGGAAGAGAGAAAGAGAGGGAGGCCGAGAGTTAGAGAGGAAGAGAGAGAAAGAGAAAAGAAAGAAAAGAAAAAGAAAAAGAGAAAGAAAAAGAGGAGAGAGTATTTTTAAGGTTGGGAAGGCCAACGACCAAATTAATTTTCTCCAAATTTGAAAGACTTAATCTCGATCGATCGAACACTTACTTCGATTCATCGAAGGAGAGAATTGAAAGAATTATGGGTCAAGTTCGATCAATCAAAAAATTTCTCAATCGATCAAAACAACTTTAATTGATTAAATGGGATATGAAAAGATTGATTTAAGAACTTCGATTGATCGAAAGTTACTTCTTCGATCGATCGAAAAGGTGAGATCTTGAGAGCAATTTTTAAGGCAAAATGGGCCTTTGCAAAATTCGATCGATCAAAGAGGGGTCTTCGATCGATCGAAGATGACATTGAAAGTGATGAAAATACTGAAAACTGCCCGGAAACTTGAATGATCAACTCAGAACATATCTAGACAATGCAGAAAAGAACAAAAGAAGAAATGAGGGAAGAATAAGGTTGGAAAACCCTATGAAGTACTAGTGTTTAACGTCTCTAGCAAGACGTTGGGCTCTTTTAGCCCAGATCAAAAATCTTGTTAGACATCCCATTCTCAACGAGGTGAATTGAACTTCGAACCCTACCCAACAAATCATTCCCTAAGGAAATTGTTAGATTTGATTCAAGTAAACTTGATGGCTTTTGATCAAAGAAACTTTTAGGCTTCTATGCCCTTTCAACATTGGAATTCAAGACGACATCTTTCGAAGATTGATTCGAAGGCAAAACATTTTATTTTTCAACACATGGAGATAACTCATTTTTGTCAATTTTGTTTTCAAAACTTTTTTCCACAACAAAAATCTCTTCATGCTTGTCCATTGAATTAGGGTTTGGATTAAATATATTCAATTTCACCTTCATGTGGCCAAAAGAAAGCTTCATTATCCCCGTCCTATAATTAATGTTAGCATTGGCGGTAGCCAAGAAAGGACGGCCAAAGGATAACCGGGTTTTGGCTTTTTGGATTGGGAACCGGCTCCGTGTCAATGACTACAAAATCAGACGGGAAGAAGAATTTATCAATCTTGATCAAAACATCCTCAATTATACCCTGGGGCTTTTTGATAGATCGGTCGGCTAGTTACAAAACTACCGACGTTGGCTTTAAATTGCCCAAACTCAATTGGACCTATACCGAGTATGGAAGAAGATTCATGCTCACCCCTAAATCCAAAAGAGCTTGATTAATGACATGGTCACCTATGGTGCAAGATGTAGTGGGTGAACCAGGGTCTTTGAATTTGGAAAGAGTGTTGTGTTGCAAAATAGAGCTCACTTGCTTGGTAAGGACAACTTTCCTTGGTGCTTGACTTTTGTTCTTTTTCTTTAGAGTGCACAAATCTTTTAAGAATTTGGCATAAGCCGGAATTTGTCTAATGGCATCTAAGAGAAGAAGATTTATTTTAAGTTGCCGAAACACATCAATAATTTCATTCACCTTACCTTATTGCCTTTCAAAAGATGTGGTCGCTTTGAAAACATCCAAAAATTGAGCCTTTGGCTCAAAAGATGGGGTCCTTTTTATTAAATGAAAGAGGAATATAATGTGAAACGGGACGGGTGTCAACACTAGGTTGCACCGGTTCACTCTCTTCATTAGAAACATCAACTTGGTTATCAATCACCCTTTCACTTCTCAAAGTGGTCACCGCATTAACTTGCTCAAGTGAAGGACCTTCTGTCAGGAAAGTTGTCTCCACTACTAATTGTTGCTTAAGTAGGGGATTAAGAGGCATTTTTACTTTTTCTCTCGCATTCAATATGTTAGCTATTTGCCCAACTTGGATCTCTAGCTTGGCAATTGATTGTAAGTGAGAATGAAGCAATTGAGTATT
Organism: Cornus florida; assembly: GCF_030987335.1. NCBI lineage: Eukaryota > Viridiplantae > Streptophyta > Magnoliopsida > Cornales > Cornaceae > Cornus > Cornus florida. Next base: position 75,309,550 of record NW_026775577.1, read on the forward strand.
CGCTTCCAAAGTACCTAAAGCCGATAGAACTTTTTCTTCGAAAGCAGGACTTCTAGGATGACTTTGAGAATCAGATGGTTGATTGGGACCTTGAGAATTTGAAAATTGGCTCACATTGGGAGCTTGATAAGGCAGACGATAGCCTTAAGAATTTTGGCCTTACAAGTTGGATGGAACATACTTCCCTTGAAAACCACCTTGGGGAGGATTTGAACCTTCCCCTTGGCTTTTCCAAGAGAAATTGGGGTGATTTCTCCACCCGAGATTGTAATGATTGCCATAGGGATTATTCCTTTGATTCACAAATGCAGCATTGACTTGTTCATGATGCTTATTATGCATATGTCCTTGGTGACAATTGGAAGTAATATGTAACACACTTGAACATGTAATGCAAGACTCACTAAAATGATGATGATGAAGGGAGGAATACACTTGATGAGCCGAATTTTGATTGATAAAAAATTGATTAAACCTTTGAGTTAAAGACTTCACCTCAGCAACTATGTCACTAGAATTTTCCAATTGATATAAGCTTGAATTCTTTCTTCTTCCTATATTCACATTTCTACCATTTCTAGAAGACAATGTTTGATGCATTGAGTTTTCACTCATGCTTTCATACAATCTCCACACATCATCCTCATGCTTATCCAAATAAGACCCTCCCATTGAAGCAGTAACCATGCCTTTATGGGTATCCAACAAACTTTTATAGAAATGTTGGATGATATGCCACTTAAGAATGTCATGATGAGGACATTTCCTAAGTAAATCATTCAACCGTTCCCATGCCTCATGTAACATCTCCCCATCCCCTTGTGAAAACTCACGAATTGAAGTTCGCATGACATTGGTTTTGAAAATGGGATAATACTTTCTCAAAAACTCTTGTTGCATTTCCGCCCAAGAAGTTATGGAAAGAGATCTCAAATTATTGAACCAATACTTTGCCTTATCTTTTAGGGTAAATGGAAAGAGTTTCAACCTTAAAACTTCTTCCGGCATGTCCATATACTTTACGGTGGAACAAACTTCAAGAAATTCATTTAAATGCTTGTTCCTCATTGGTTAGCCCAAAATAATTCGGGAGCATTTGTATGGTTTGTGGCTTAATTTCATAATGATGTGCTCTAAATGGAGGAAGTTGAATGCATATAGGTGCATTATACTCATTCGGCACATAGTGATCTTTTAAAGCCATGGGAGGATTTGCAATTGGTGGCTCTACATGAGCTTCATTATTAGCTTGGATAATAGGTGGTGGAGGTGGCATAAAGAATGGCCTTGACATTCTAATTGGAACTTGGCCTTGTGGTTGAAGAGTAAAAGGTCTAGGCAACCTAAAAGAACGTGCATATTATCATGTTGTTGCACATTAGGATGGAGTATGCCTTATTAGTCTACATGACCAAGGTCTTCAATATGATCATCCATTGATGCAATGGATTCACTTGAATTGCCCCTACTCCTTGGATTACGCACAATTGACTCAAGATTAAGGTTCAATGGAACAAGAGGGCGGTTTAAAGACCTACGACCATGCATGCACAATATAAGTCAACACAAACAACAAATAGCAAATACTTCTCCTCCACCACACAAATCAATCAACAACAAGCCTCCACATACATTGATCCCATACTCCCATGCTTTTCAACAAATGCAAGAAAGTAAGTTGCCTCTGCACGAGCCGATGATCAATAATGAAATAAAATTGCCTCCACACGGGCCGATGATTTAAACTAAGCAAGAGGGGTTTAGAAACGCTCACAAAGGTCCTTAAGAAACTTCAAGAAATTTTTAATTATTTTGCTTTGCTTTTGCAATTCAATTTTATTTTTATACTTTGCTTGCTTTAAAGTTCCCTTGCTTTGCTTCTCTTTGCTCCAGGTACCTAGTTTATTAATAATAGCAAAGTGAGAAAACAAAATAAAATAAAATAAAGCAAGGATTGAAAGAGTACTAATTCCTAATCAATTCCTAGTAATGCATTGCTAATCCCCATTAACGGCGCCAAAATTTGACACGAGGTCGCTTGCATATGCCAAAATGTGAGAGTGGTTCACAGAAAGCCTTTTTGGTCAAATTTGAATTTATAGAAACCACCACTACTACTACTACTAACGTAGCAAGAGTGAGTAGTAGTAGTAGTGGTGGTTTTTATAAATTCAAATTTGACCAAAAAGGCTATCGTCCCAAGGGATTTGCAAGGTACTACGGAATTGAATTCGGATTAGTAGGTCGAATGATCAAAGAGAGGTTTGGTTGGTTGAATTAAGCTAATGATTTGATTAAAAATATATAAATTAAAAGCAATCTAAAAATTAAGGTATAGAGAATGAAAGAGAAGTCTTGGGGCATAGAGTTCACCACTAAGCTTCACTTCACTAAACATTTAGCATTTGTCAATTTAGGGGGATTCCATGTTGTAAAACAAGTGTATGCCATTAATTAAAACACTAAACATGGGCAGCAAATTAAGCATAAATTATCTAATCAACCTAGTGAGTAACACACAACCTATCAAATTAAGCCATTAACCATTCAATAAACTCACAATTAATACACACACAAAAATCTAGAAAAATGTACTACTTGTACTTATAAGTAGGGATCATCAAACAACAAGAATTGATTGTCTACCTAACTAGGAATTTAAAGCAACTACACTACAACTATACTAATGACAAGGAAATTAAACTAATTAAGCTAATGAGGTAGCACAATCCATCAAGAAATAAACATAATCCATCAAATAAACCACAAGAGTAATCAATTAAGCACTTTGCCTTGACCATTACTAGATTTATAATTCCAACACACATAAACATGCATTAAACTTATAAAATCTAATGTAAGCACATGACCATTCATTCTAACATACATAGACATATGAATAGAAATAAAAGATCAATTGGAAGAATTAATCCATACAAATTATGTAGAAACTCAAGATTTATATATAATCATGATCAAAACATCATTTACAACATAAATCCCTAAAAACTACAAAATACTAAGTTTAGGAAGCACTCCTAGGGGCTATCTCTAGCCCCAAGAGAAGGATTTAGCCACTCATGGTTGTTGTCATCTAACCTTCAAGGGCTTTCTTCAATATAGGCACCATTTTATTCCTCTTTACTTTGCTCCAAAAACCCTAGTCTAGAGAAAGAAAATTATCTAAAAGCTATGTATAAAGCTTGACCAAAAGTGTGTAAAAATTAGAACTACTATTGGAACCCTATACAAATGGTTTCATTTCATTTAAATACAAGCCTCTTTGAGTAAGCAATAAATCAGAAAATAGGCCATTGATTGGTGCAATCTCGCAGCTACAAAAGTTGGTGGAGTTCGGGAGTGCTCGGGAATTAAATAGCTCACTGCCAGTAGGGGTTTTGATCGATCGAAGATGACGTGGCAAAGATATTTTTGAAAACTGGCGACCTTATGAACTGAGCTGGCACTGCCTTAATTTTGATCTATAGATCTCTTCGATCGATCGGGACTTCCTTCAATCGATTGAAGACTGTCCAGTGCAGTTTTTCTGAATTTTTTTGGATTTTCTCCTTAACTCCAAAAAGGAGCTAATAGGCACTTTTTAGCTTGTTTGAACCTTATTAACCTGAAATAGACAAAAACACAAATTAGAACTAAAATGGGAAAGTAAGATAGATGAATGGATTAAAATACCCTAACTTAGGTACTAAAATGTGCAACATTTGAGCACTTATCACATCCACTAGGACATAAGATCATTAGGCACACTGACTTTCTTCAGACATTATATGTTGTTTAGTTTGACCACTGGTACTCGATCCTGAGAATGATTTTTGGTCAGTTGCTTGAGTTTTGTTTTGAGATTGGTCCTGAGCAGATAGTTCCGTCTCACAAACTCCCTTTCCCTTATATGATTACTCAGCTATTAGAGCTATAGGGCTTTGAGATTGAGCAAGGTGTGTTTACTGAGGAGTCACCGTTATTCCGCTTACAGGAGTGGAAAAAGGTTTGGTCTCATATGTCTGAGGAGCACCGCAATGCGGTAAAGATAAGTGATGTTGCTCTAGAGGTTCCACCTGCCAAAGAGGCAGATAAGAGAGACGATGATGAGAGAGAGGATGATGAGAGTTCTAGCTTTGAGGAGGACATGGATACCACCGAGGACCAAACACAGACACAGGTAAAGCCTACAGCGCTGCCTGAGAGATCCTCTCAGGCTAAGATTATATAGTTACGTGCTGAGGTGGCACAACTAAGGGTAGAGCTGACAGAGTCCCATTCTGACCATTCACAGTCACTGTCTATCATTCAGAGCCTATTGACTACACAGCGGAGTATGTTGGACGAGCTTATTTGCTGTTCTTCATCTGAGGCTTCTACTTCTGCTACCATTCCTCCAGCCGACTGATTTTGCTGTTAGGGGCCAGTTTTTGCTTTATTTTCTATGTATAGTCATTATGATGACTAGGCAGATGATTTTGTTGTATTGTATTTCTTTTCTGTTGTATTCCTACCCTAAGTTGTAATTTGAAAGCATTGTACTGATTTGATATATATATATATATGCATACTTATTTGCCTATTATGCTGTAACGACCCAGTCATTTGCCTTCCTTTCTTTTTTCCTGAAATTTTGCGAATGAATTTTTTTCGTTTAATTTTCTTTTCTGAGCTCTATTTCGTGTCGCTTAGTGTCATCCCGAGTGCTCAGAATTGGTTTCTGAGACTCTATCATGTGAATTGACAACTTCCTTTGAGGACCGAGTTATTTTCTCATTTTTTGTTTTTCGGACACTATGCGCTATTTTGTCTTTTCCCTATTATGTCATTTTCCCTATTTTGTCTTATCTCCGTTTGTCAGTTTTTGGCACAACCTCACTTCTCATGCTCGGAGTTGGTTTTTGACTTCACGTGCCTTCATCTTGAGTGGTTTCCACAAAATACGTATCTTTACTTTTGTAAGAAAGTACTCTGGTTGCTCTCGGTATCCATAGGGGCATGGATGCAAAGTTTTTTGAAATTATTTTCTTTTTTTGGGGTATTTTTCGTAAATATCTTTTGAAGATATTTTATTTTAGGGGTTTTTAAGAAAATATTTTTGGAAGATATTTTTATTTTGGGTTATAAGTGTAGTTTTCACTTTTTGGAGGGGCCATTGTGCAATTAATGAAAGTTATTGCAAAGTGTCTTGTTTTGAGCCTGGATCCTCGTATGGGATTCATTTTTACATTTCCTCAATTTGTGTACTCTTGGAATTTCCTCCTGGTCGATGTTTTCCAGTTTCAGGGTTTCTGGCTCCGGTTTTTGCTAAACTTGTTTTGGGCATAACTTTCTGCTCGGGACTTAGTTTTTGATGCCGTTTCTTCCGTTGTTCATATTTTATCATTTTGAATCTTTTTAGTTCACAAAGTTTTGCAATTTGAGCGCGTATGCTCAAATTTTTCTTTTTCGGACCTGACGGGGCCCATTCGGGGCACTTTTTGAGATTTTTATAAAAGGGGGGTGAGATATTTCATTTTTCATCTTCTCCCCTCTTCATGCATGACCTGGAGCTCCCATGGTAGCCCAAGGGGTGCTACCATCTTCTATCTCCTCTTTTGGTTCACTTTTCCTTGATGGAAAGTCTTCGGCTTTAACGTTTGTTGTTCCCCTTGCCGTGCTCTACCTTTCCCCCTTATTAGAATTCAGTTTTAACCATTTCTTGAGTTTGGTTTTGAGTTCAAGTTATGATTTTTATGGGGCTTTCATGGGGGTTATGTTCACGATGTTGTCCCCGACAAAACCTAGTAGTTTCGTCGGATTCGGAGCCGTTCCATTTTGATGGCTTTTGAGATTTTCATCTCAAATTGAGGTAGGGGATGTTCTAGGTTTAAATTCTTGTTATATAGCATGCTTGTGATGCTTATACTACTTGTTTGCATGATTAAATATAAAATCTAGAGATTTTATTATTTATTTTTCTTGTACAGGATCTAATTTTCTTGGTTGCTCATGACTTGGTTTAAACATGTAGTATGATTTTATATTGCCCCTTGATATGCTCATTGTCGTGCATTAAAATTAAAACATTTGAATAAGTATTAAAAAATTTATTTAATATTTATCTTAGGTGAAAGATTAATTCACATGGCCTTAACTAGCTTGAAATCAATATGTATTAGCATATTAAATTAGGCCTTAGCATGCTCTCCAACATAGTTGAATTTGAAAGTAATTGGAGGTGTTTTGAAAATTAGTAATTATTAATTAATTTAGTTAATTAATTTGAATTCCGACTTGATATTCTTGTTTTACATACCATATAGCTTCATATATATTTGATTTAGAATATTCGGTTAGGTTTTGAAACCTTTCAATTAATTAAAATCCTTGTTTAAGATTTAATCCTCATGGTGATATACAATTTGGAATTGTATTGTGGTATGCTAGAAAATTAAGCTTAGATATAGTTGTTCATATATATTAAATTGGGATTAATTGCATGAGAATTGCAACTTTTAATTTATATTTAACTTTAGTGAAAGTTTAATTCACATGGTCTTAAATTGAATGAAACAAACTTGTAATGTGATATTACATTAGTTCTTGGCATGTTTTCCAACATAGGTGAATTTGAGAGCATTTGGTTAAGTTTGAAAATCAAGAGATTTTAATTAAAAGAATTAATGAAAATCTATTTTGTGGTCCCATTAGCTTAATTAAGGTTTTAACTTGATATTTGTATTGGCCATGACTTGTTTACTAGTATATATTAATTTGGGACTATTAGAAGTTGTTTTAGAACCTTGGGATTTAAATTAGCATGATTTAACTAAAGTTCTACCTTGTTGTTGTATTTAAATTCATGAGCTTATGTTTTCAATATTGAATATATTGTTATCTTGCGTAATGATTTGCACACATCATATTTAACATCATTCATGCATAGCGTGTAACGAATCGCACACTGAAGATTCGACATTCATCCTAGCATATTAGTTGTGGATTTAGAGCATGTATTGTATAGGTTTCCAAATTTGGTTGTTCTGGGTAGATAGTTGATTATCTTGCATATTCCTATTGATATATGCATTGTTGCACAACTTGTTGATTTTGGAAACTTAGGGATGTCGTTGTTTGACTATGGCTAGGACGTGGTTCTAGTACGGGGGATAGTCCCTCTATATAGTCTAGTGCGCACATAGGGAGGTTACCTATGGGCTAGTAACCCTAAAGTAACTATGTTGTCGGTCTGATCCGGCGTGACGTCCGAATATCCACTTTGTTTGATTTTGCATTTCATTTTTAAGTTGATAACTAGATGATGTTGTAACTTGTTGTTTCTTATTTGTCGTTCCATTTTAAGTTACAGGATGTTAACTTTGCGAAATTGTGCTTTATGCGTTGTATTGGAAGTTCCAATGTTGGTTAAATTGTATCGATATTGAAAATCGTGTTTTGACGTTCTAATAAAGCTTAGGATTGATCCTATTGATTCATTTATAACATAGACGTTAGGTGGTATGAACAACTACTGTTATTTTGTGCTTTAGATTCTAAGTTGATGGCTTTGAGAACTTAAACCTTGTTGCATTGTATAACATGCTCTTTTGTTGTTGAATTGCATGGATAATGTGATTCTTGTTAACTTGTATTCAAATATGCTTTTGTCATATTGCATGGATTACTCTAGACCTAGTTCAATTGTATTGAAAATGCAATTCATATTAATCTATGCTCAAGCATTCTTCTTGTCGTGTTCTTTGGATTATCCCAACCATGATTCATTTCATACACGTATGTATATCATGATTCTTGTTGCTTAGACTCTAAGGTAGCTTAGGATGCTCCCCGAGTCTCACTTGGACATAGACGTTAGGTGGCATGAGCCCCTTTAACATGTTTCACCTTAAGGTGATAAATTTGTAAAATGCTAGGTCGATGCATGCTCATCTCCTACGAGTAGCTTTATGTTACTCACCCCTACGATACTAGGGCATATTTCAGGTACGAAGACTTGGTTCGTGATGCCTAGTATTCCTTGGATGTCGTAGCTTTCAAGTTTCCATTTCATGCGAATGTTAGCATGAAATGTCATTTTGTAGACTTATATGTCAAAATATGTATATTTGATTCCATGTATGTAATGTGTACTTAAGTACACTCCTTTCAATGTATTTGATATGTATGAGATGAGGCCGGAGGCCAACGACATGTATATTGTATTCTATGCAACTTTTTAACTTCATGAAATATTATGAAAACCTTGAAAAATCGCAAGTTATTGCTTCACCATGGTTGCATCGGGTGTGGGAATCCCATTTTCATTCTTTCATAGGGTCTTATTAATCTTGTTGAAGTGTGGCCGAGGGCCAAATGGTCATTTGACTCCATTTTACATTTTTGGATTCCATGTTTTCCATTCCAAGTCCATTTTTGCCTTTTTGCCCGTTGGGGGGTCGGATTTTGCATCGGTAAGTTACGTTTGCGTGCATAGTCGTTTCCGGGCAAAGCCTCATCGTTTGTGATTTGAGCCTCTTGTGAATTCATTTCGCACTTTTTTTGCATATTCTGATCTAGGGGCACTATGGACCTTTCACGGTGGTTTTGTTTTCTTCTTTCAACATGGTTGAATAGAAGACATGATTTTAGGGGGGGTTTCTTTTCCGTGTTTTTCCAGAAAATGTCGTCTTGATATCGGAAATCGCTTACGAAGTTCAGTTCTCAGTTTTCAAAATAGCAGCTTTTTGGACCTCTATGACCAGATTTCATGGAGGGGCATTTTGGGTATTCTACATTGCGTTTTTTTTAATTCTCTCACGAGTCATGTAGAAAACTCAATTTTGAGGGGGGTTTCTTCTTTGTGTTTTTGCAAAAAAATTCATCTAGGCCTCCAAATTCAGCCTCTGTTATGGACTTTTCTGAAAAATAGCCCCACAATACCTTTATAAGCTGCTGTTGCTAGCCATGGTGAACTCAGCGCGCGCACGGCGTGCTTGGGCGCACGCATGGGCGTGCGCATGGGGCTATCATGGCCCCTCGTCGGGCCGCCGCAACGTCAACTCTTCTTTTGGGCTTTTCTCCTTTGTCCAGACTCCAATTCAAGTGAATTTTTTTTTGAACTTGACTAATTTTTCGCTGTCTTTCGAACGGTGTGCTTGGTTGCACCCGGTTCTTCCTGGATAATTACCAGTTTATCCTTTTTGCCTTAAGTGCTCGTTTTTCTTCGTCATGTCGTTTCTCCTTCGTCCGGACTCCGAATCATGCGATTCTTGAGTCCATCTTGATTATTTTTTCGTTGTCCTTCTAGCGGTGTGCTCGGTGGCACTCGAATCTATAGTTTTTAAAAATGACTATTGCCCCTGGGGGCTTATTTGTCATATTTTCGATCCTTTGCTTCCGCATCAGTTCTTGTTGAGTTCCACGACCTCATGGAAGGTCACTTTGACTTCTTAGAGTCTTGTTTTCTGTTTTCGTTTCCGCATTCGGATCCGTTATCGGATCATCCTTACAGTTCATCACAGACACGCTAGCCTAAAAATCAGGGTCGCCACATATGCCCTTCTCTATATATGGATGCCAGATTTAACTATGCATAATGATATATACCTGTTTTACTCCATATACTTAATACTGTGATATGTGCTGTGGAGTTTTTATTGTTTTGCAAGGTGTTGTGGACCAAGTTTAGGGGTAATATTCCTATTTTGCCCTTCTGTGTTGTAATTGCTTATATTTGCTGGTTTTGCACGCTATTGGTAATATCTTTCTAACTTCACATTTGTTTTCACACATTAACAAAAATGTGCATATTATAAGTTTAGGGGTAAGGTAGTAGTGTTTTTAAATTTTTATTGATATTTTGTGCACAAAAGGATGGCAATTTAACTGTTAAAGCATGAGTTTGGATCTGTTGTTGTATTATGCTGTCCATATGCAGTCTGATATTGGTTAAAGATGACTTGTATGCTGAAATTATGTTAAATGGGAATTTTTGAAAATTTTGTATATTAGTTGGTAGCCTTTGGTCCACTTTGTCAGGATAATTGTAGTTTGATGATTTTGATCCCTAGAATGTTTCACTTTGCACATGTTTACACTTACATGCATTCTGTGAGGTATGAACTTGAAATCTTAGTCTTTTTTTTATGTTAAATTGAGATAAGCAGGTGAGTTTGATGATTTTGAGAACCAAGGTGTAAAAAAAAAATGGTATGTTTGCAATAAAAATGAAAAGAGCTTTTTCACCTAGTAATTGGGACTCTTGCCTCATTTTGTTTAACAATAGTTATAATAAACTCTTATTCTATTGAAATTTATTATACTATGTGATTGACAAACCCATTTTAATTTTAAATATTCATGATAAAATTAATAGTTCACCTTACTTATTGTTTGAATGCATTTATATTCAGATTAATTATGTTTAATCCATTTGCAAACATATTCAATGCAACTAGACCTCATTTATAGAGACTGAAAAAAGGAAATTAGAAATTTTACTCACAACGTATAGGTACAAAATGTGTTTACTACTCATATACCTAATCCCTTTGTACTTTAAGATACCCAAGAGAACATTAATGTTTTTACTAAGTAAAATAAATCAAATGATATGGGTCGGTGCAACATTCTAGAGTTTATCTCGAATACACTCCAAAGCTAACATTTGCATTATTTTATTTTCTTTAAGCATCATGCTAAATCTCAAGGAGATGTTTTGGTGAGATTAGATAGAGCGCATGCCAAAGTACTATGTCAGACTTAAATACCATCAATATAGCCTAAGGAACTCTAGTAAAAGATCATATTTTGAAAATGATTGTTTATTATTTAAAAATTAACTAGAGATCAATAGGGCTAACTTGGGTGGTAAGCTTCAAGTTGACATGATTATTGCCTTATTACTAAACTTGTTCGACTCTTTTAGAGTGAACTAAATAAGGAACCAATTTGAGTTCACACTCGTTGATATTATTATAGAGTTGTTAACATATGAAGGGATAATCAAAAGTATGGGCGTTCTTATCAATCTAACCTAGTATATACCATATTCTTCTAGCCTAAGTGGAAGGGTAAAGGAAAAGAAGAAGGATGACAATAGGACTAGGTTAGCACAAAATATGAGCATTCAAAAGGTTAAAGGAAATAAGGAAGTGTATGTTGAAGGAAAATGAAACTGTTTCTTTTGTGGCCAACTAAGACACTCAAGGATGAACTGTTTAAGCAACGACGTGCCCTAGGAAAATGTATATTTCATTATTGAGCCATGTTATGTGGTTCTATATATTAATTCCTAACAGATAGATTCTGGAGCCACTAAACATGTTTGCAATTCGTTATAAAGATTTTAGGAATCCAGAAGCCTCGATGGTGTGGATATATATATTTGTCTTTTGGACCTGATGCCAAAGTTGTAGCTAAGTGGGAGTATTACATCTAAAATTAGATAGTATGAGGATATTAGTATTAGAGAACTATCTTTATGCACAAATATTAGACGCAATCTCATTCTTGTTTCACTTTTGGTTTATAAAAACTATGATGTTAATTTTAGTAAAACTACTTTTATAAAATTGAATAGATGTGCAATTGCTTCTGGTGCATTAAAAGATGGTTAATATACTATAACCATTAACTCTTAATATTTGCATGATGTAGAAACAAATGTTGTATCTTCTAAATTTAATGTTAAGAGAAAATTTGTTACTCCTGATTTATTGTATTTTTAGTGCCTATTACCTAGTTAGGTAGGGGAGTCTAAACCAACTTGTGATCTGATCGAGGATATGAGTATTTCTTGGGATAGTACAATGACTATATGGTCAATGAGGGTGTTGTGTACCAGTTTTTTGCAATTGACTACCCTCAATGAATTGAGGTGTCAAAGAGGAATAACAGAATTCTACTTGACATGGTTAGGTCTATGATCACTTATGCTACATTACCTATTTCATTTTGGAGCTTTGCCTTAACGATATCGATGCACATATGAATTGCATTTTATCTTAGTCTATCTCAAGGATACCTTTTAAGCTGTGTTTTTTACTAAATCTTAGTTTGAATCAAATGCATATATGGGGTAGTCTAGCACATGTGCGCTTGATATGGATAAGTAAGTTGGAAGTAGATCATAGGTATGCTTGATTTAATGGCTACTCTAAATGCACTATGATGGATTATTTTATGATCTCAATGATAAAAGTTGATTGTTAAGAGCATCTCCAATGCTCTTTCATTTTGAGCTCTCAAACTCATAATTTGAGAGATGGGTAAAAAAAGCTACTCTAATGGCCTTTCATTTGACCTCTCAAAATTTGAAAATCTCAAAATTGCTCTCAAATATAAGAGCTGCCAAATTTTTTTGGCAGCTCTCTAACACCAACCCCACATACACACATATATAATTTCAACCCAAATTCGTCTTTAGATATATATATATATATATATATATATATATATATATATTTAAAATAGAACATAAAAAATTTCACCAAATAGGATTTAGTTTGCAAAACAAGAATTACAGACCTTGATTAGTTGATTTAGGAAAAAAAAATTAAAACAAAACCCATACATACAATTTAGCAGTTGCAGAGAGAGAGAGGCCAAGCTTGAGAGTTGAGAGAGCGGCTGAAGCTTGCAAACGGCGAACCCAAACAGGAACAGGAGGCGATGTAAACTGAAAGATATGGGTTTTTGAACAATCTGAAATGATATGCCGATATGGGTTTTGATCTTTTGGTTTTTGCAGACAGATAGATAAACTAAAATATATGGGTTTTCAACTTCTGATTCTTGTAGATTTTCTAGTTTACAGTTGTAGAGAGGGAGAGATAGAGAGAAGGGGAGTTTAGAGTTGAGAACAAGAATAGAGATGGAGGCGATTGGGGAGGCTGAAATTATTTGCCCAAAAAATATATATATATTTTTAATAATAATATACCCAAATATATATAATATACATATATATATATATATACATATATATATATATATATATATATATATATGTATGTATGTATGTATGTATGTATGTATAAATTTATATATTTGATTATATTGTTATATAATTGTTTTTTACATAATTTTTTTTTTTTCAGAAATTCATATATTATATATATATATATATATATATATATATATATATATTTTTTTTTTGGTCCTTTTTTGACCAAATATTTTAGATTTTTGTTTCTTTTGAATTAGGCTTAATTTTAGTTTCCTTCTAATGTCTACAACTTGACTTGGAATGTGCCTAATATTAATATTACTGATGTAAATATGAATGGTGGGAATGGTAATTGAAAAAGAATGGTAGTTGTGTCAAAAAATAGCATTTTTCATGAAATGCACCATTGGAGCAGAATTGCTAAAATGTAGCATTTTGACACTGTAGCACCTGTCAAAATATAGATTTGGCAGCTGAAAATAGCTTTTAGCATTGGAGATGCTCTAATACTCACTGTTTATCTATAAGAGGATCATATTATGAATCACATACCAAGTAGCATAATGGTGTTAGAAGAGATGGTCAGAGTACCATTGTACCACATATGAACACATTTATTATAAAGATTCAGAATTATATATGAATTCCCTGTTGATGCGTTAGCATCATCTAGTACACAAGTTCCTGCAATGGTACATTATTGTAGTGGGAGGATTATCATCCAATCCGACAGAATCATGCTTTTAGGTGAGACCTTTATAGACATCCCTGTTAAACATGAGTCAGACTTAGTAAGCTACACAGAAGCGTGAACCGATATGGATATAGATCATTTTGACAAATTTCCATGAAATCAGAGTTGGAATCTATGTATTCTAATAAAATCTGGGATCTTGTAGAACTTCCTAGTAAAGTGATGCCTATTGATGGCAAATTAATCTACAAGAGGATACCAGAAGATTTCTTAGTGAAAAACTGAGATGATCGTGTGGGTAAGTTGCAAAGGTTCTTTTATAACCTCAAGCAAGCTTTACGCAGTTAAAACATTCATTTTGATCAGGCAGTCAAACTATTAACTTTTAACAAAATGTGGATGAACCATGTGTGTATAGGGTAATGCCATTTTTTTTTTTCTAATTCTATATATTGATGATATCTTACCCATTTATAATGATGTGGAAGTTTTGTTATCAGTAAAGAGGGAGTTGTTCAATTACTCTGAAATGAAGGATCTTCAAGATGTAAACTATATTCCTAGGATCAAGCTTTTGCAAGATCGGGTTAAAAGAAAAATATGTTTATCTTAACAATCCGCATTGATAAAGTTTTGACCAGGTTTGGTATGTAAAACTCAAAGAATGAGTTCTTGCTTTCTTGACATGGATTGCTCTCTTTAGAAAGTAGTTTTCCATGACTATAGAGGAGATTCAGTAAATGAGACTGGAATAATATGCTTTGGCATGTGGGAATCTCATATATGCCATGTCTATACCAGATAAGACATCCGCTACACTGTAGGGATAGTTAGTAGATATTAGTCCAATCTTAGACTTAATAACTGGTCTGTTGTGAAAAATATCATAAAGTACATTAGGAGAACCAATGATCCAAGTCAGGTATGTTGATTCTGATTTTAAATCAAATATAGATAATATAAGATCTATGACTTGGTGTATGTTCACTCAATGGAAGGGAAATCAATTGGTAGAGTGTTAAGCAGATTTCAACTGCTGACTCAACCCTGAAGGTGGAGTGTAACAACCTGAACCAGGGGTCCAAATCGCTAACTGGGTCCTTAACCAAACCCGAGGACACACTAGTGGTAAATGGTCATTTTACAATATGAGAGGATAATTTTTCGTTAAACTAATCAAATAAAGTTTAAAACAATCATTCTAGTCATTCCATGACATTCGAAGAGCTTCTACGGTCATTGGTTATGATTACCCAAAAGTGCCCTTACTCGGTTCAAGGAAAATTCCAACATTATTCCACTAAAATAACCATATATCTCAACATGAATGAAATTTGAAGATGAGGTTGGTCTCATTAGAAAGCTAACTTAAAAATATTGAAAATGGACTCAAGAATGACCTTATTTGGGTTTGGAACGAAGAAATTATGACCACATGAAGTCAGGTGATCCAATCTGACAAAAATATGAAAGCCAAAAAGTGCACTGGAGGACTTGAACCGGTTCCCAATTCCTTGAACCGGTTCCATATTGGTAGAATGCCTAAACATGAACCAATTACACCCTTGAACTGGTTCCATGAAAGTTGAACTGGTTCCAGAAGACTAAAACCCTAAAAAATGTCCAGAAAAGCCTAAAATTAAGCACTTGTGCGCTTAGGTACCCCATTGGTCCCTTGGTGACCTTATTCCAAGTCCAATCCTATCCTAATAACACAACTAGGTATCATTACATTATAATAAAATCGTACATAAGTTCATTTCACCATTTTAGGTTAAACAAGTCCGTCATACATTAAAATATGACCTAAAGGCCTTATATGGATATGGAAATCATAATGAGACCACAAAATACAAAAGGATGGTCTCAGGATCATTTCCAACCATAAACTAGATACCAAAATGTCACCTATTACAATTTACAATAAAAAGGTTATTCTACACATCAAGAAAAAAAGAGTCCAAGTCTCCATCAACCCGACTAAACTTATGGTGGATTGTCGTCTGCCACTTACTTTCCGTATCTTGGAAAAGATTATTAATAAAGGGGTGAGCCAGCCACTCAGTAGAAGGTTCCTAAGACATACTTCTTGTGACCATGTGAATTCAAAGAAGGAATAGGAAAAAAAGAAATCGGGATCATGCCATGTCCGGAAAAAATATAACCATAATATCAACAACAATAATCCAAGTCATAAATGAACCATGCTATGTTGTAGAATGCAATGTCGCTCCCGATTTCCAAAACCTTTTCCGTCATCATTTTCAAACCGTTATTGTAACCCATCCCAGGCAACTCCATAGCGGCACGAGAGAAAGGTTGGCTAACTACCCCTAACCTATGTCAACTCTATAGCGTCATTTATGGCCCAAGTAACTCAACCACGCTATGACAATCTCCCTAGTTCCCTCTAGGTCGCACTAACACCACGGACCATAGGCAACTCCTAGGCGACCGGGTTTTCGCAAAATCTCTTTCAAAACCTTTTCCCCAAAACAAGTTCCATTGCCTTTTTAAAACAACCTTCCCCCATTCCATGCCTAATGATAATGTATAAATGCACCATGCCTTTTAAATGTCATAATTCTTCATACATTCGAATCTGAACCATAAAACCCACTTGGGAGAAATTATATAACACATATATCATGCTTTCTTACTACATCTACAGCAGTTTAAATACACAAGGCAAGTAATATAATTATTTAAGGCATGCTTTCTCATAATATGGCAACTAACACATAGTCACATACTACATGTATAACAAATAGGCCATTTTGCAAGAATCTACACAAATTAAGCATGCTATACAACAATTTATGAAGAATTAACTCAAAAAAAATCAAAGAAATTATATATTAGAAACCCCTACCTCAAATTGAAGAAAAAGCCTTAAAAATGCCCCAAAATTCAAAATCCTTACGGTGACAAAATGGAGATTGGCTCAGATCAAAACGATGGCCTCCACGAGCTCTCCAACTTTGACTGAAGTGGCAAAATCAAATTCTCAATAACAAACTCTAGATCAAAGCTTGAATTTAAGGAGAAAGAAAAATAAAAAGGAGAGTGAAAGAGAGAGAGAGAAATTTTGTGAGAGAGGGTGAGAGGATCTGATGGCTTAATGGCCTTATGGCCATTAAAAGATATAATGGTGGGTCCCACCATTAAAACATAAAAAAAAAAATCTCACATTTTTTTTTTTTAACAAATGTGTGTATAAATATTCCAATTAAATTGCAACCATACAATTTAGCATATAATCATGTGAATGAACTTTAAAAAAAAATGATGCATAAATGCAATAGACCTGTGACACAACCCCCGTGCACGACAATCCCGGTAACGGGTCCCACCTGGGACTCCCCGGTCCGAAAAACAGAAAAATGCCGAAATGGCAACTAATACATTCCTAAGAGTTCTGAACTCAAGGAAATGTCCCAATCAACCCACTGACACATCCGGCACACCCCACGGCGTCCAATACGCAAAATGAGAAAAGACGAAAATACCCTCGAAAAAAAAAAGAAAATTCCAAAAAACGAAAAATGGCGAAAAACAGAAACATTACATGGAGTACATTGCAGCCTTAAAGGCAGCAAAGGAAGCCTTTTGGTTTGATCTCATTGATTTAGAGGTTGTGGAGTATACTGTTGGGATATGTGTGCCCTAACATAGCAAATTCTAATTTGGATTGTAAAAGTTATGGTTCCTTATCTGAATATTATTATTAAGGCTGTAATGACCCGGTCATTTTCTTTCCTTTCCTTTTTCCTCAAATTTTACGGATAAATTTTTTTCGTTGTCTTTCCTATTCTGTGTTTAGTTTCTTATCACTTAATGTCATCTCGAGTGCTCAAAAATGGTTTCTAAGACTCTTTCCTTTGGATTGACAACTTCCTTTAAGGACCGAGTTATTTCCACATTTTTACTTTTTGGATACTATTCATTTTTTTTCTTTTTCCCTATTCTGTCTTTTCCCCATTTGTCACCTTGTTGGCACAACCTCGCTTTTCATGCTTGGAGTTGATCTTTGACTTCACGTGCCTTCATCTTAAGTGGTTTCCATAAAATACGTATCTTTACTTTTGCAAGAAAGTACTCTGGTTGCTCCCGGTGTCCATAGGGACATGGATGCACAATTCTTCAGAAATTTTTTCTTTTCTTGGGGTGTTTTTTGTAAATATCTTTTGAAGATATTTTATTTCTGGGGTTTTAAGAAAATATTTTTAAAAGATATTTTCATTTTGGATCATTAGTGCAGTTAACCCTTTTTGGAGGGACTATTGTGCAATTAACGAAAATTATTGCAAAAATACCTTGTTTTGAGCCTGGATCCTCGTACGAGATTTATTTTCACATTTTTTCGAGTCGTTTACTCTTAGAAATTTCTTCTAGTTGTTTTTCTCCAGTTTCAGGGTTTTTGGCCCTAGTTGCCGCCGAACTTGTTCGGGGCATATCTCTCTGCTCGGAACTCAGTTTTTGACGCTGTTTCTTTTTTTATTCATATTTTCTCATTTTGGTTCTTTTTCGTTCACGGAGTTTCACCGTTTGAACGCGTCTGCTCAAATTTCACTTTTCCGGATCCGGCGGGGCCCTTTCGAGGCACTTTTAGGGTTTTTCTATAAATAGGGGACTTGAAGTGAAAAAATCAGATTTCATCATCTTCCTCCCCTCTCTTGGCTGGATTCCATGGTAGCCATGACTGCCACCTTTTCTATCCTCCTTTGAACCACTTTTCCTTGGCAAAAAGTCTTCGACCTTAACGTTTATTGTAGGCCTCGTCGTGTTCTACCTTTCCCCCTTATTAGAACCCATTTCGGACCATTTTGTGAGTCCGGGTTTGAAGTCAAGTTGTGATTTTCATGGGGCTTCCTTGGGATTCTTGTTCACCATGTTGTCCTCGACAGAACCCCGCGGTATCGTCGGATTCGGAGCACTTTTCTTTCGGTGGGGATTTAAGATTTTCATCTCAAATTGAGGTAGGGGGTGTTATAGGTTATTATTTTTGTTGTCTTGCATGCTATTGATGTTTATACAACTTGTATGCATGTTTTTGTTCAAAATCTAGAATTTAATTTAATTATTTTCTATGTTTAAGATTTAATTCTCATGATGATATTCAACTTAGAATTAAATTGTGGCATGCTAGTAAATTAGGCTTTGGTATGTTTGTTAACATATATTAAATTGGGATTATTTGAATGAAAATTGCAAATTTTATTTAATATTTATAGTTAGTGAAAGTTTAATTTACATAGATGTAACTTGCATGAAATAAGCTTGTAATGTAATATTACAACAGGTCTTGGCATGTTCTCTAACATATGTTAATTTGAGAGCATTTGGATAAGTTTGAAAATTTAGAGATTTTAATTAAAAGGATTAATTAAAATCTATTTAATGGTTCCATTGGCTTAATTAAGTTTTTAACTTGATAATTAAAATGACTTGGACTTGTTTACTAGCATATATTAATTTGAGACCATTTAATGTTGTTTTAGAATTTAGGGATTTGATTATCATGATTCACTTAAATTCTACCTTATTGTTCCATTGGCTTAATTAAGATTTCGAATGGATGTATGTAATGACCATGCAATGTTGTTTAACATGTGTTAATTAGGGGTCATTTGATTGAGATTTGAAACTTAAATAAATTAATTAGTTTATATAATTAATTTCCGTTTCTATAGCGTTAATGATTTAATCATGTATTTGACATTGGTTGTATGTTTAAATCATGATTTTGGATTTGCATTAAATTCATGAGTTTATCTTTTCAATATTGAATGATATTGCCATAGCGTGTATCGAATCGCACACTGAAGATTCGACATTTGTCATGCCTTAGTAGTTGTAGATTTAGAGCATGTATTGTACGTGTTTTCAAATTTGGTTGTACATGGTAGATAGTTGATTATCTTGTATATATATGTTGATATATACATTATTGCACAACTTGTTGATTTTGAAAACTTGGGGATGTCGTTGTTTGACTATGGCTAGGTCATAGTTCTAGTACGGGGGATTGTCCCTCTACAGTCTAGTGCGCACATAGGGAGGTTGATCATGGGCTAGTAACCCTAAAGTAACTATGGTGTCGGTCTGATTCGGCGTGACGTCTAAGTATCTACTTTGTTTGATTTCGCATTTTATTTCAAGTTGATAACTAGATGATATCGTAACTTGTTGTTCCTTAGTTGATTTTCCATTTTAAGTTTTAAGATGTTAACTTAGAGAAATCATGCTTATGCATTGTATTGGAAGTTCCAATGTTGGTTAAATTGCATCGATATTGTGATTTGTGTTTTGATGTGCAAATGTAACTTATGATTGATCCTATAAATTCATTAGAACATAGACTTGGCATGATCCACTTTAGTTGTTTTCGTGTTTTAGATTTCAAGTTGAAGACTTTGAGAACCTATATCTTGTTGCCTTGTATAACATGCTTCTATATTGTTTAAATTGCATGGATGATGTGATTTATACTAGAAATAATCTAAGGTAGCTTAGGATGCTCCCTGAGTCTCATCTTAACATAGACGTTAGGTGGCATGAGCCCCTTTAACATGTTTCACCTTAAGGTGATATAATTGTAAAATGCTAAGTCGATGCATGCTCATCTCCTACGAGTAGCTTTATGTTACTCACCCATGTTGTGGGGACATTTTTCAGGTATAGGGACCTTGATTTAGAATACACACTAAGCCATGGAAGTTTCGTAGACTTGAAGTATCATTTTCATGAAAATGTTGGCATGAAATCCTTTTTGTAGCTTTATGTATCAAAACTTGTACCTTTGATTCCATTTATTTAATATGTATATTAGTACACTCTTTTAAATGTATTTGACATGTATGAGATGAGGCCGAAGGCTAATGACATGTATTTTGTATTCTATGCACTTTCGTTGATAAGGTTTACTATGAAAATGTTGAAAAATCACGAGTTATTGCTTCATAACTTTTGCATCAGGTGTGGGAATTCCATTCTTTTTCTTTCATAGGGTCTCCATGATCATGCATGAGGCGTGGCCAAAGGCTAAACCATATTTGAAATTCATGTATATTCATAAATGTTGAAAATTGCCTTAATGGGAATATTATGAAAACTATGTGTTTTAATATGTCATTTATGCACCGGAGTGTGCATTGGGTATGAAATTCATTATCTAGCATTCATTTAATATGTATGAGGTGTTACCAAGGGCCAAGCACCATTTCGTTTTCATTTTTGCACTTTAGTTTCATATTTTGCATTTTGAGCTAAAATAGTAAAATCCAAGCCTTTAAGGGTTCATTTCTAAATTGGATGATGCAAAGTGTGCATGAGCACAATCATTAAGACTTACTTAATATGCATGAAGTGTGGCCAAGGGCCAAACGGTAATTTGAAATAATTTATTAATTTTAGTTTTCAAATTGCCCATTTCTAGTTCATTTTTGCCTTTTTGGCCTAGGGGGATCGAATTTTGCATCGGTGGTATTTTTAAGCCATAGACCATTGTAGCCCATCCTAATAGGTAAGTTACGTTTGTGTGCATGATCTTTTTCAAGAAAAACCTCATCCTTGGTGATTTGAGCCTTCTATGGACTCATTTTGTATTTTTATTGCATAATCTGTTTTAGGGTATTTTGTGGTTTTTCTTCGGGAAATAAATTCCGGTCTTCACATGGTCATTTAGAAAACGTGGTTTTAGGGGGGGGGGGGGTTCTTCTTCATGTTTTTTCAGAAAATGTCATCTTGGTACCGGAAATCCCTCGCAAAGTTCAGCTTTTAGTTTGTATTTTTGCAGCTTTTTAACCC
This sequence comes from Cornus florida, assembly GCF_030987335.1. Classification (NCBI taxonomy): domain Eukaryota; kingdom Viridiplantae; phylum Streptophyta; class Magnoliopsida; order Cornales; family Cornaceae; genus Cornus; species Cornus florida. The sequence goes on from NW_026775577.1 coordinate 75,330,984, forward strand.
CCATGACCTGATTTCATGGTGGGGCATTTTGGGCATTTTATAGTGAGTTTTTTTTTTTTCATTTTCTCTCATACTGCCGGGTAGAAATTTTGATTTTGGGAGGGGTTTCTTTTTTGTGTTTTTCCAGAAAAATTCGTTTGGTAGCCCGTTTTTGCTCTCAGATCAGGACAGTCACTGTAGCAACTTTTGCTCTCTTGTCCAGTTCTGATCTAGGGGCATTTTGGGAATTTTTCATTTTTTTTTTAATTTTTATTTCCTTCCATGTAGTTGGGTAGAAAACTTGATTTTAGGGAGGTTTTTTTTTTCGTGTTTTTCCAGAAAATGTCATCTCAGACCCGAAAACCCCGCGTCAAATCTGGTTTCCTGTATGCATTTTCACTATTTGAACAAGTCTGTTGTAAGGGCATTTTGGGGATTTCACTTCAAAAATAAAATTTTATTTCAACATGGTCAGCTTGGAAAAATTATTTTGAGGGGGGTTTTTTCTTCGTATTTTTCCATAAAACTTCGTGTAGTACCTCAAAACAGCACACGAATTTCAGCATTTTGTCCAGGTTACTATTCACGACCGTGGCGACGTCAAAACTTTGTTTTGACTTTTCTCTTTCATCCGGACTCCGAATCAAGTGATTCTTGAGTCCAACTTGATTAATTTTTCGCTGTCTTCCTAGTGGTGTGCTTGGTAGCACCCGAATCCATAGTTTTAAAAATTAACATTTTGCCCTTAGGAACTTATTTGTCATATTTTCGAATTTTTGCTTCCGCATCAGTTCTCATTGAGTTCCATGACCTCATGAAAGGTCACTTTGACTTCTTAGAGTCTTGTTTTTTGTTTTCGTTTTCGCATTTCGGATCTGTTACTGAATCATCCTTTCGGTTCATCACTGACGCACTGGCCTAAAAACCAGGGACGTCACAAAGGCATTATACAATTGGTGAATGGAATGTATTATTTTTTCGATTCATTATGGAATTGATTATGCCGACTTCATTACAAGATATATTTATATATATATGTAATAGCAATTAATACTAAGTTATAAATTAGTAATCATAAATGGTTCAAAGTCGGTAATTATGGATGGACATTTAATTACTTAAGACTTGAACCGAGTCCATGATAGGTTGAGATATATTGCAAGAGCCGTCGTATGCAATTGCTCTCTATCACAGTCATGGCTTTTGACTCTCAAGCATGAGAGAAGTATAGACTCTTTTATTAATTAATAGTTACTTTGATTTGCTCGGCGGATACTTCAGAATCCTTAGATCGGCACTTTGGGTAGTTATGTAATTAATAGTTAGAGGGTTATATTCTCAATATTTGCATCAGTGCTACTTGTATTTATTTTGTATTAATTATGGTTGATCAAAAATTAAATTCGAAGGTTTTCGTATGTTTTAGACAAAATATTTTCTATATATTTATTTAGTAAATTATTATTTTTGTCAAACAAATATTTTATTGTGATCAAGCTGAAAATAATCAAAGGTAACAAAATAATTATATTAATTATGGTGTCAGATTGATGGCTTTATTATCCGATAAATAATTATGCATAGAGGGGTCAAAGTGCAACATTGACTTAGAGGTTATTTACTATTTAATTGGAGTGCAATTAATTTATTTTAGTGGAGTAGAAATTAATTTATGAATTAATTGAATTGGGTCCATGGTTTAATGGACCAAACCAATTATTAATTTATAGTAGCCAAGAAAATAGTAAGTCCAAAGGATTCTCACCCATAGCCCAAGTTGATATTGGAGTCCTATTAAAAATGAGATATTTGAATTAGAGATGGAGAAGGGTTTATTGTTTCATTTTCTTATCTTTATTTTTCCTTTATATACATGGGTTCATGTATATTTTAGGAGTGACTTTTAGAAGAAGACAAAGAAATATATTTTCTCTCACTAGTTTTTAGGGTTTGTTATCTCTTCTAAAGGAGGCTACCACAAGCCTTGACTCGAAGGTCATTCATCGAGGCATATTGGTGATTCCTAAAGGAAATATTAACATCAAGACGAAGGAGAAAGGATCTTGCTAAGGGATCTATAATAAGTGATAACATTCACTTTAGAGGAAAAATTAAAAGGTTTACTCAAACCTTTGATGTAAGTATTCAATCTGTTAATTGAATGATATATCATATTTTTATTTTTGCATAAAACTTGTCTCTATATGATAAATCAAGATCTATGTATGAAAATCCCTCAAAAAGTTTTTAAAACTTGCACGTTTCCCAACAGTGGTATCAGAGTATGGTTTGATTCATTACTAGAGATCTTGTTTTTATGTAAATCATCATTCATGGATCCAAATTCTTTATGCATATATATATATATATATATATATATATATATATATTTTTTTTTTTTTATTTATTTATTTATTTATGTATGTTGATGTATAATTTAATATGTTGATATATATTGATACATGATGATGTATGTATAATTGTGAATGGATGATGATGTATATTTGGGTTATGGATGAAGCTTATAGGTTAATTGAATGTAATTTTATCTTTGGATGAATGTAGTTAAGGCTTTGATTTAGCCGTTTGAAAGTTTAATGATGTAATTTCATTTTTTCCATTGTATTTCAAATTGTAAATATTTATTAAAGCCATGTAATCTTTATCAAATGATGTTATGAAGCTTCAAAAAGGTCCAAAAGGGTTAAATTAAACTTCAGCAATTTTCTGGAATTTTTCCAGAATTTTTCAGAATTTTTCTGGAATTTTTTGGGCTTAATCTAATTTTCTGGAATTTTTTGGTTGTTTTCCGGTGGCCGTAGGCTCGTCGGTACGGTGCGGCACACAACCATACCATACAACTGGATCCATAACCGCTGGATAAAATCAAGGAGAGAGGATATTATCCCATGCGGCGCGGCACTGGTGCAATCAGCACCTTTTGATCCAGTTGGTGCGTGTGCTGACTGGTCAACGCGCGTGGCAACGCGCGTGCCACGTGCTCATTGCTGTCACCGGTGCGTGGCAGCGCATGAAGGCGCGTGCCATGCACCTATTGCTATCCCCAATGCGTGCCAGCGCGTGGGGATGGGCTGCAGCATTCCCCAGGCGCGTGCCAGCGCGTGTGGGGCCCTCCGGATGCGTTCCAAGCGTCGTTTTACTTCTCCAAGCGCGTACCAGCTCCCTACAGATGATTACAGACTGTTGAAGGACGCCCATACAGCAAGAATAGTATTTAAATGTTAAAAGCTAATTCTATTGGCCATTTAATTTGCTTCTGTCTGTTGTTTAATTATTTATGTGATGCATGGAATAATTATATGCTAATTATTATTATTGTTCATGCATTGGATCCATGATTTTTTTATCTAAATGACTTGATTTATATTAATTAAATTATGAAAATTTAATTGGATTTGACTGGTAATTATTTTGAGGTCATTTATTGGGAAACGAAAAATTATTTTTAAAGTGTGCCTCAAATTAAATATTAGTGAATCATTTAAAAGTTCAGATATTTTCTAAATTTAATTGGATTAAAATCAAGGCATTTTTTATGCATTAAATCATTAATTGAAAACCCTAATTATAAATAATTAAAAATTGGGTGGGAGCAGGGATTTTTATACATTACCCCATGGCCTTCGTTATTATAACCATTGTGATTAGATCTTTAAAAATAAAGCCCCACGCATGACTTAAAGAGTCTAGATTACAAAAATGGTTGTTTCAAGAAAATATATTTATTAAATGTCCATTTTAGTTAGATCTTTAAAAATAAGGCCCTACGCATGATTTAAAGAGTCTAAGCTAATAATGGCAATATATTTAATTTTTTATTTTTCGTTGGAGTATTAATAATGTTATACACTCAATCTAAAATCAATAGTATTAGCTTCTGAATGGAGTGGTCTATACTAGGTGATTTTAGAAAGGGTAAACTAAATCGGGAATTATTTCATATATAGATAAGGCATTGTCTAAAGAGATATGGAAATAATGAGTTTTTCTCGTCAATAAGCAATAATGAATTCTGCCAACCGGATAAGTTATTGGCATATTGATTGTCCGATTTTTCATGCAATGTGGTTAAGGGACCCACAATTAATTGATTATTTTATTTTGCATGATTGTTTATATTCACCTTATTTATTGTATGAATGCTTTTATTTTCAGATTTATCATGACTAGTCCATTCAGTCCACTTGCAAACATACTAAAAGAAAATCAATTAACTGGACCTAATTATATCGATTGGAAAAGGCAACTAGATATTGTACTCACATATGAGGGGTTTAATTTTGTGCTCACTATTCCCCAACCTTCTCCACCTTTGCCTAAGGATACTCCTGAGGAGTATGAAGTTTGTAAGAAATGGAATAAAGCAGATGAGATGACCAGGTGCTACATTCTTGCTTCACTCTTGAATGTACTCAAAGTCAACATCTTCATTATCTCACTTCTACAGACATCATGCTTAGCTTTAAGGAAATGTTTAGGCAAGTTGGTAAGAGTGCACGCCAAACTGCTATGACAAACTTGATGACCACCAAGATGGTCCAAGGTACTCCAGTTCGGGATCATGCTTTAAAAATGATTGGTTTTCTAAATGAACTTGAGGTCCTTGGATGCAACTTAGATGGTGAACTTCAGGTTAACATGATTATCACTTCATTGCCAGACTCATTCAACTCTTTTAGGGTTAATTATTCTATGAACAAGCTTGAGTACTCACTCGTTGAACTTCTGAATGAGTTGGTAACCTTTGAAGGGATAATCAAAAGTAAGGGTGCATCTATCAACTACACTCAGTCTGCTGGACCATCCACTTCTAGGCCCAAAAGGAGGGGCAAAAAGAAGAAGAATGATGGTGCCCAAACTGTGCTTGTGCCAAACGAAGTGATCCAAAAGGATAAAGGAAAGAAGAAAGTGCGGGTTGAAGGCGAAGGAAACTGTTTCCATTGCGGTCAACCAGGTCACTGGAAACCTAACTGCCCAACACTTCACACGCAAGGCAAAGGAAAAAGGTATATTCATTATTGAGGCATGTAATGTGGTTGAATCTATAGATTCCTGGTGCATAGATTCTGGAGCCACTAATCATATTTGTAATTCATTGCAGGGATTCCAAGAGTCCAAAAGTCTCAATAAAGGAGAGATATACTTGGATATGGGATCTAATGCCAAGGTGGAAGCTAAAGCAGTGGGAGTGGTTTATATATAGTTTAATAGTGGGAGGAGTCTTATTTTAGAAAATTGTCTTTATGCACCAAATGTTAGGCGCAATTTAATTTCAGTTTCTTCGTTGGTTTGTAAAAACTATATTTTTACTTTTGGGAAAAATGTTTTAATTAAATTGAATGGTTGTGTTATAACTTCTGGTGCATTGAAAGATAGTCTATACATTTTAACTCCTAGCTCATATCAAATGCAAAATTATAAATTAAAAACTTCATCTAGATTTAATGTTAAAAGAAAAACAGTTTCTCCAAACTCATTGTATCATTGGCATCTACGATTGGGTCACATCAATCAAAATAGGATTCAAAGGTTGGTTAAAGAAGGTTTATTACTTGGTGAGGTAGAGGAGCCTATGCCAACTTGTGAATCGTGTATTGAAGGAAAGATGACTCGAAGGGCTTTCTCAGCCAAAGGATATAGAGCCAAAGAACAATTAGAGCACAAACGTATGTGGTCCAATGACCACCCAAGCGAGAGGAGGGTTTAAGTACTTCATCACTTTTATTGATGATTATTCACGTTTTGGATATATTTACCTAATGCAACACAAATCAGAAGCTTATGAAAAATTCCGTGAGTTTCAGGCAGAAGTGGAGCGTAGATTAGGTAAACTTATCAAAACACTTCAATCTGATCGAGGAGTTGAATACCTCTTAGGGGAGTTCAAGGATCATATGGTTAATGAGGGTATTGTGTGCCAGTTATCCGCACCTGACTGCCCCAACAAAATGGAGTGGCAGAAAGGAGAAACAGAACTTTGCTTAACATGGTCAGATCTATGATGAGTTTTGCTACATTACCTCTATCATTTTGGGGATTAGCCTTAGAATCAGCGATGTACATCTTGAACTGTGTTCCACCCAAGTCTGTTTCAGGAACATCATATGAGCTGTGGTTTAGATAGAAACCTAGTTTAAATCACATGCATATATGGGGGTGTCTAGCACATGTGCGTAAGAAACAAGCAGACAAGTTGGAAGAAAGGTCAGATGCATGCTTACTTGTTGGCTATCCTAAGGGCACTAGAGGTGGATTATTTTATGATCCCAAGGACAATAAGGTTATTGTCAGCACTCATGCTGTTTACCAAGAGGAGGATTATATTATGAACCACAGACCTAGTAGCCAAATAGTGTTAGAGGAGATGGTTGGCACATCAGATATACCCCCTATGGACACACCTAATATAAATACTGAGAATGATGAGACACAAGAAGTCCATGTTGATATACCATCATCTAGTACATCGATTCCTACACCGGTCCTTCATCATAATGGGAGGACTATCATCCGACCCAACAAACTAACTCTTTTAGGTAAGGTCTATTAGGCCGTCCCCGATAAGCATGAGTCGGACCCAGTAAGCTATGCGGAAGCGTTGACCGATATAGATGCGAATCGTTAGAAAGATGTCATTAAGTCAGAGTTGGAATCTATGTATTCTAGCAAAGTCTGGGATAGTGTAGAACTTCCTAGTGGGGTTCAACCCATTAGTTGTAAGTGGATCTACAAACGAAAGAGAGGAATGGATGGGAATGTTGAGACATTCAAAGCTAGACTGATTGCCAAAGGCTTCACTCAACGTGAAGGTATTGATTATGAGGATACATTCTCACCAGTTGCAATGCTTAAATCTATTCACATTCTTTTAGCCATTAGTGCTCATTATGACTATGAGATATAGCAGTTAGATGTTAAGACGGCATTTTTAAATGACCGTCTTGAACAAGACATCTACATGAGGCAACCGGACGGTTTCGTAGTAAAAGGTCGTGAGGGCTGTGTGTGTAAGTTGAATAGGTCTATTTATGGACTTAAGCAAGCTTCACGCACATGGAACATCTTTTTTGATCAGGTAGTTAAATTATTTGGCTTTGAACAAAACGTGTTTGAATCTTGCGTTTACAAAAAAAAATAAGGTAATGTCATCATGATTCTCGTTTTATATGTTGATGACATCTTACTCATTGGTAATGATGTAGAGGCTTTGTCATCAGTTAAAAGGTGGTTGTTCAATAAATTTGAGATAAAATATCTTGGAGAAGCAAGCTATATTCTTGGGATCAAGATTTTGTGAGATCGGGTTAAAAAGAAAATAGGCTTGTCTCAAGAGTTTGACATTGATAAAGTTCTGACCAGGTTTGGAATGGAAAACTCTAAGAAAGGGTTTTTACCATTTAGACATGGATTGGCTCTTTCCAATGACCAGTCTCCCAAGACTGATAAAAAAATTGATCAAATGAGGCGGATACCATATGCTTTGGCTGTTGGTAGTCTCATGAATGCCATGGTCTGTACCAGACCTAACATCTGCTACTCTCTAGGGATTGTTAGTAGATATCAGTCCAATCCTGGACTTGATCATTGGTCAGCTGTGAAGAATATCTTAAAATACCTTAGAAGAACTAAGAGTTTCATGCTTGTTTATGGAGGTGATGATCTGGTTCTAATCAGATATACGGATTCTGATTTGCAATCGGATCCAGATGCTAGGAGATCTACATCTGGATATGTGTTCAAACTCAATAGAGGGGCAGTTAGTTGGAAGAGTGTAAAGCAGGGTTATACAACTGACTCAACTATGGAAGCAGAATACATTGCAGCCTCTGAGGCTGCAAAAGAAGCTGTTTGGTTGAGAAACTTTCTAATTGAACTGGAGGTTGTGGAGCATATAGATCGGCCTATGACCCTTCATTACGACAATAGTGCAGCTATAGCCCAAACCAAAGACCCAAAATTTTATAAAAGAACAAGAAACATTCAGAGGAAACATAATGTGGTTCATGATATAGTAAAGCGAGGAGATATACTTATGGCTAAGATTGCATCGAAACATAACCTTGCTAATCCATTCACAAAGGCTTTATCAATCAAAATGTTTGATCGTCATATGGAAAACATGGGAGTTAGATGTGATTCGAATTGTCTATAAGTGCAAGTGGGAGCTGTTGGGATATGTGTGCCCTAGCATAACAAATTCTTATTTGGATTACAAAAGTCATGGTTCCTTATCTAAATATTATTATTAAGGCATTATACAATTAGTGAATGGAATGTATTATTTTTTCAATTCATTATGGAATTGATTGTGTCCACTTCATTACAAGATATATTTATATATATATGTAATGGCAATTAATACTAAGTTATAAATTAGTAATCATAAATGGTTCAAAGTATGTAATTATGGATGGACATTTAATTAATTAAGACTTGAATCGAGTCCATGATAGGTTGAGATATATTGCGAGAGCCGTTGTATGCAATTGTTCTATCACAATCATGGCTTTTGACTATCAAGCATGAGAGAAGTATAGACTCTTTTATTAATTAATAGTTACTTTGATTTGTTCGGCTGATACATCGGAATCTTTAGATCGACACTTTGGATAGTTATGTAATTAATAGTTAGAGGGTTATATTCTCAATATTTGCATCAGTGCTACTTGTATTTATTTTGCATTGATTATGGTTGATCAAAAATTAAATTTGAAGGCCTTCGTATATTTTAGACAAAATGTTTTCTATATATTTATTTAGTAAATTATTATTTTTGTCAAACAAATATTTTATTGTGACCAAGCTGGAAATAATCAAAGGTAACAAAATAATTATATTAATTATGGTGTTGAATTGATGGCTTTATTATCCGATAAATAATTATGCATAGAGGGGTCAAAGTGCAACATTAACTTAGAGGTTATTTACTATTTAATTGGAGTGCAATTAATTTCTTTTTGTGGAGTAGAAATTAATTTATGAATTAATTGAATTGGGTCCATGATTTAATGGACCAGACCAATTATTAATTTATAGTAGCCAAGAAAATAGTAAGTCAAAAGGATTCTCACCTATAGCCCAAGTTGATATTCGAGTCCTATTAGAATTGAAATATTTGAATTAGAGATGGAGAAGGATTTATTATTTTCTTATCTTATCTTTATTTTGCCTGTATATACATGGGTCCATGTATATTTTAGGGGTGACTTTTAGAAGAAGATAAAGAAATATATTTTTTCTCTCTAGTTTTTAGGGTTTGTTATATCTTCTAAAGGAGGCTACCACAAGCCTTGACTCAAAGGTCATTCTTCGAGGCATATTGGTAATTCCTAAAGGGAAGATTATCATCAAGATGAAGGAGAAAGGATCTTGCTAAGGGATCTACAATAAGTGAGAACATTCACTTTAGAGGAAAGATTAAAAGGTTTACTTAGACCTTTAATGTAAGTATTCAATCTATTAATTGAATGATACATCATATTTTTATTTTTGCATAAAACTTGTCTCTATGTGATAAATCAAGATCTATGTATGAAAATCCCTCAAAAAGTTTTTAAAACTTGCACGTTTCCCAACATATACTAGCTTGCTTATCAATCTATATTGCGACAATAGTGCAGAAGTAGCCCAAACCAGTGACCCAAGGCTCTATAGAGGAATAAAGTACATAGAGAGGGAGTATCATGTCCTATATGATATTGTTTAGCAAGAAAATATACTCGTGGCTGAGAACATTGCATCGGGACACAACTTTATTAATCCATTAACAAAGGTGTAATTGATCAATAGTTTTGATTGTCACCTGAATAACATAGGAGTTAGATGCGATTCGAATTAGCTATGAGGGCAAGTGGGAGTTGTTGGGATTTGTATGCCCTAGCATAGTGAATTCCTATTTGGATTAAAGTGACATATGTTCCTAATATGTCTGAAGTATTTATACTTTATACAATGGGTAAATTCAATGTATTATGTTTCGATTCATTATGGAATCGATAGTATCTACTTGATTACAAGAGATATTTATATGTATGTGATGGTAATCAATACATGAACATAAATAGTAATTATAAATAGTTCATAGTCGGTAATTATGGATATACTCTTAATTAACTAAGACTTGAACCGGATCCATGTTAGGTTGAGATATATTGCGAGAGCCATCGTATGTAATTGCTCCCTATCACTGTCATAGCATTTGATTCTTAAGCATGAAATAAATATAAACTCTTCTATTAATTAGTAATTACTTTAATTTTTTCGGCGAATTCTTCGGAATCCAAAGACTGGCACTTTGGGTAATTATGTAATTAATAGTTAGAGGGTAATATTTTCAATATTTGCATCATTGCTACTTATATTTATTTTGTATTGATTATGATTGATCACAAAGTAAATTTGAAGGCCTTCGTATGTTTTAGACAAAATGATTTTCTGTATATTTATTTATTTATTTAAATTATTACTTTTGTCAAACAAATGTTTTATTATGATTAAGTCGGAAATAATCAAAGGTACCAAAATAAATATATTAATTTAGTAGTCGGATTGATGGCTTTATTTATCCGATAACTAATTATGCATAGAGAGGTCAAAATGCAACATTGACTTAGAGGTTATTTATTATTTAATTGAAGTTCAATTAATTTCTTTTAGTGGAATAAAAATTAATTTATGAATTAATTAAATTGGGTTCACGGTTTAATGGACCAGGCTAATTATTAATTCATTGTAGCCAAGAAAATAATAAACCCAAAGGATTCTCACTTATAATCCAACTTGATGTTGAAGGCCCATTAGATTTGCGATATCACGTGAATTTTATAGATTGAGAAAAATATATTGTCTTGAATTATTATTTTTATTTTGCCTATATATACATGGGGTCCATATATATTTTAGGTTACTCCTTTTGTGCATTAATTTTGGAAGACAAGAAAAGATTTTCTCTCTCTGAGATTTTAGGGTTAGTGTTCTCATCTCATGGAGGCTCCCACAAGCTAAGCTCTCCAAGGTTGTTCGTGGAGGTTTAAGGGTGATTCCAAAAGACAAGATCATTACAAACAAGATGGAGATCCAAGGAAGAGACATCTAGCAAAGGGATCTACAATAAGTGAGAACATTCACTTTAGATGAGATAATTAAGGTTTACTCAAACCTTGATGTAAGTTTTCTATTTCTAATTGAATGGATCATCTTATTTTATGTGCATAAAACTTGTCTCTACACATGAATCAAGATCTTTATTTGAAAACTTTTAAAACTTTCATTTCCCCGATAAATTGATACCTAAGGTTTTATATATGTTGAAGTACTTGTTAAATTGTTGGATTATATGTGGTTACTTGGTTGTTTTAATGTATAAGTTGTGAATATCATGCCATCAATTATGTTAATGTGTTGATAGTATGCAAGTTGTTTACATTGCCTCCTTATATGTTATAGCTATCAATCTAGCCTTGTTATGAGCATAAATTGTCCACAAAATTGAGATCGCATGTCATTGAGTTGAATGGTTGTGCATAGCCCATTTCATCCACATGGCATTGATGACATTCTTACAAACATTTGAAGTGGGTGTGTTGAGACATGTGTATAGAATGTGGAGGGGTGAAATGTGAATTTGGGAAGTTTTAAGAAAAAAGTTTTCTCAAACCAGGCCTTGGGGGAGGTACCCCTTTGTCGGTGGTACTAATTAGTTAATAGGGCACGGGGAATATCCGTGAGTAATTTAGAGACTCGAGCCCCAAATAGTGTTTAGGAGGTACCCTTAACCAGGGATAATGGTAAATTCCCCTAGTGTCGGTGGGAGGTACCTAAAGTCCGACCAATTAGTATATTTTCCGTGTGGGTGTGTGGATATGCGAGGGTGCGTGTGTATTGTGTGGTTGCATAATGCATTCCATTGCTTGAAATTGATGAAAATGATCCTTAATGTTTTGAATGGCGTTATGAAACCCTTAGCATGATCCCGTTATCCTATATCTATTCTTTTGTGTAAAGTATGTGATTGATTACTTTGGTTGAGGAGATATCACTAAGGCAATCTCTACTGAGCCATTGTGCTCATTCCTCTGCTAATATTTTCAGGAAACAGAAAAAAAGTAATGAATGACCCACAACCCCATCCTTGAAGCATTTGAGGATTCCTTTTGCTAACTAGTTGATTCAAATACATTTCAAAAGACTAGTAATTCAAAAGATGGACTAGAAATCACAATGTGACCACCAAGGATAAATGATTGGTCCCAAGGTCATTTCTATCCTCAAAATACATGTAATTGATCACCAAGTACACTACTTCTCAAAATAGTACATCGTTGAGTTACAAAATATAAATTATATATTTATATATATATATATATATATATATATATATATATATATAAATTACATGCTTCAAAATAGACTAATCAACTAATTATTATGGCATTTTGTAACTCAACGATGTACTATTTTGAGAAGTAGTGTACTTGGTGATCAATTACATGTATTTTGAGGATAGAAATGACTTGGGACCAATCATTTATCCTTGGTGGTCACATTGTGATTTCTAGCCCATCTTTTGAATTACTAGTCTTTTGAAATGTATTTGAATTATGTTGATGTATGAATGATTAATTAATCTTCTATGATGTATGGATGAGATTTTTTTGTCTTTTTCAATCGAATGAATGCTTTGGTACAGGTTTAAGACCATATTTGAGTCACCATAGATGCTTTGGTTGTGCCCAATGCCAAAATCACTCAATCAAGACCATTTTTAACACTCCTAGATGCCACCAGTCGGCTGGCACACTCCACTAGCCAACCGATGGCTAAAACAAACTGATTGCACCCTGAAACATCATTTTAGCTGGCTGACCATCATTATTAGCCAGCTGACACATGGTTTCAGTGACTGAAACTACCCAGTTTACCAGCTTTCATGGCCCGATTTCAAATTATTATATTTCCTTCATTTGAACTCCAAATTGGGTCAAATTTGAGTCCAATTTCAAGGATTATGAGTCATCTTTCTAATGGTACCAATTGCATCCAAACATTCCAACCATAGAGGAAGTTATTACTATTTTAGTACATATTGCTCCGAAAATCTTCTATACCAAAAGGACTAATTGTGTGAAAACATTATTCTTGCATCTAGAATCTTACAAAATGAGTTTATAAGGTCGCGATGACTTAGATAGACTTCATTTGACTCATTTAGAGTTAACCCACTTCTCTCTCTTATCTTAAAATGATCATTTTACCCTTGAATTGACATTTGGTTTGGATAAGAACCCGGCTTGTGTTTACACCACCCAACATCAATCCGGATCCACTAGATTAGGTCATTACATACCTTTTCTTAAAATGAATTGCTTTCTCTTTTCTTCAAGACACCATTTTCTTTGTGGAGATTTCGAGCTTAAGAATGGGTAAAGGCTCCTCCTTATAAGTTTAAAGAGAGAAAGGTGTAGAAAGTATAGAGAATGTAGAGAAATGTGGTATGTGTGTGAATGTATATGTATGTGTAGAGAGAGGCAGAGAGTGTGTGTAGAGAGACTGAGAGAGACAGTAAGGGGTATGGTTATATAAGCTCTTGGGTGGGTTGTGTGTGTATGAAATATGAAGATGGTGATGTTATTTATAGAGAAGAGTGGAATAATCTCGAATTTCTTAGAGGACAAGCATAGTTCAAGGGCGGGAATTAATTCTTGGAAAGAAAGAGAAGATGGAGGGTTGAGATTTAAATTTTTAAAAATCGGGGAAAGAGGGGTGGCACATCTTTGAATTTTTTTATTGAATTTTAAAAAATGCCCCCAATTTGCCAGAAACTGTATTTTGTACAATTTTCAAATTGCTAAGTATTTTTTGGGATTTTTATATCGCCAATGATGTAATACCCATAATTTTTAAAAGGATAGTCTCGGTATTTTGTTTAATTGTTTTCTTTTCATTAATTGTTTTATTTAATGTTTTAATTGGTTTAAGTGTAATTAATTGTTTTCTTTTTATTAATTGTTTTATTTAATGTTTTAATTGGTTTAATTATAATTCGTTGATAGTTTGACCTGGTTGTTGACTTTGTTTAATTTTATTTTCTTACGTGTGTTATTTAATTTTTAATTATTTGTTAAATGTTTTACTTAGTTTTATTTTGGTTAATTGGTATAAAGTTTAAGTGGTAATTAAAGTAAAATGGTTAATTTGTTGTTTTAAAAAAAAAAAAAAAAAACAACCGTGACTGTTGTATCGTTCTATTAGGTATACACAGTAGCCGTTATGGTATAAACTTGAAACTTCTGTATGGGCCGAGTAAATCCGATTAGGGTTGAGGGAACTTAGGATTTGTGTGGCCTATAAATACTCACTTAGTGGTCTGAGGCAGTTTTAGAGACGGCAGGAAAACAGAGAGCAAATAAAGGAGAGTTTCGCCGGAAAATATAAACGAACGTCGGTGGGAGGCAAGTTCTATCCTTACTCTCTCCCTTAGGCTTCGTGTTCTTTGCATTCTTAAACTGTTCTAGGATTAATTGTAACTTAAAACGTTTCTCTGTTCATGCTTAAGTTTGATACACACCAGTATGTGTTGCATGGTTATTAAACTGTTAAAACTTGATAGTTGTGCATAATTCTTGATTTAAGTTCATGATTAATAATGGTATAAGGACTTAAACATGGACTGGGAACACACTAGGGTTAGGTTACAGGATTTGGAAGTTAGAACAGTGAGGCGTAGAGGCTGCAGAGTCCATCGGAGGAGGGAACGACGAAGCAGAGAGGGAGGGAGCCGGCTCCCCTTAGTGTGGAGGCGGCTCCAAGAAACTGGAGTCGGCTCCAATGTTTAAAGGAGGCGGCTCCAATTTTTGGAGACGTCTCCTTACTCAGTTTTTCAATTTTTTCTTCGTTTCTAGTTAGTTTTTCATGCAGTGGATGATTCTGGAACTTTTCAAATGAGGTTAGAACTGAATATGTAATGTTTTTAAGAGCCTCATGTTTGGGTTAAGGTTCCAGAAGGAGTGTTAATTAATCTGTCCACTTGGAATAGCTTGGACAGTAAAGAACTTGAACAAATAATTATACTATGATTGGAGTTGATAGACTTGCAGTGGTTAGTTCTCTGTAATAGTTTTTTTTTCTGAGATGAACAATGGTTTTAGAACATGTTTCACCATATACCATGATCTTGTATTTGAATTATATATGGGTGGGATGCATTAGTGTTGAATGGAACTAAGTTTTAAATTTAACATTAATTGGATTTTGTGAAACAACCAAAACTAAGCATGTATATATACATACTGTAATTCTATCTTGATGCTTGCACTATTACTGCTAGTATCAACTGTTGGAGGAAATGAAATTGTTGATGGTTATTTTAAATGTCTGTTATATCAACTGCTGGATGTGGACTCTACTGAGTCTGTGAAACATTAGAGATTAAGCATGCCTATGTATATGCTAAAGTTTTGTTTTGATGCTTTCATTAGTACTGCTAGTATCAAGTTTTGGAGCATGGACCTTGTTGATATTTACCCCAAATGTCTGTGATATCAACTACTGGATGTGGAATACTATTAATATTTAAACTTAGTATTATATCGGATTTTGTGTAACAGTATGTACTGACTATGTTTACTCTACTTGTTGATGCTCACATCACTACTGTTGTTATCAATTATTGAATGTATGGAATTAGTTGATATTCGCTTCAGTTGCAGATATTATCAACTGCTGGATGGTTGGATAGTATACACCGGTATGGGACGGTGGTATACTAGGGACGGTTTGGTTTCAAAATACCAAAACCTACCTATTCTGGATTAATGAATGGATTAACTAAAAGTTAAATCCTATGGATTTGTAGTGTCATGGCAACAACTAGTTGAGAGGCACTACTATGGATTTTGAATGGATTTTAAATATATTACTATTATGGTACCTCGATATGAGCTTGAGTCTCAAGATCGATGGTTAGGGAGTATATATGCATTGGGATGCATAGCTGGATACGATGGTTAGAGGTGTACCATGTTTAGGTTTAGGTACACATGCCCACTTCGTGTGCGTTTTAGCATGTTACCTCTATTCAGGTTGAGACCGGCCTGTAGTCCAGTGAGAGTCATTTAGTGTGACTATATATATATATTTACGGACTATTAGCTATTGTTGAATTATTTAGGATGTACATGCGTATCGGGCCTCTGTTTGGATTGTAGTAGTATAGAACTTGCGCGTGGGCCTGACCCACTTCTATTTTTCAGGTACACGACAGTTCCAGGCTTAGATGTGTTCGTGCTGAGCAGAGGCCTCTATATTCACTCTTCCGACAATGTAGGACTCACTCCATAGTTTTATTTTTGGATGTTTATTACAGTTGTTTTATCTTCCGTTTGGATGTTTAATAGGGGTCCACTAGAGATGGATTCCCGAGTTGTAAACTGATGGAGTTTTGGAGTTTGGGTTTGATGGATTTTAATAATTATAATATTTTGCGGATTCTATTTCTAGTTCTTTTTAGCTTTAATTTCATTTCTTAATTCATTTTGTATTCCGTGTTCATTATAAAATATTAATTGTTTGATATTCCCTCGGGCTCGGGCCTGGGCCAGATCAACCCGTGTCTCGGATCCGAGGGGTATCACAAATGAGGTCATGCATGTAATGACCCAGTCATTTTCCTTCCTTTCCTTTTTCTCAAATTTTACGGATAAATTTTTTCCGTTGAATTTTCTTTTCCGAGTTCGGTTTCTCGTCACTTGGTGTCATCTCGAGTGCTCGGGAGTAGTTTCTGAGACTTTTTCATTTGGATTGACAACTTCCTTAAAAGACCGCGTCATTTCAACATTTTTAATTTTTGGACACTATTCACTTTTCATCTTTTTTCCCGTTTGTCACTTTGTTGGTATAACCTCACTTTTCGTGTTTGGAGTTAAGTTTTAACTTTACAAGTTTTCATTCCAGTTGATTTCCTCGAAACGCGTAACTTTACTTTTGGAGAAAAGCTCGTCGGTTGTTTCCTTTCCACGCAGGGGAGTGGATGAAAGGATTCTTCAGAAACATTCTTATTTCTTGGGGTGTTTTTCACAAATATCTTTTGAAGATATTTATTTCAGGGGTTTTTAAGAAAATATCTTTTGGAATATATTTTTCATTCTGGCCAGTTTTGCAGTTATCCCTTTTTGTAGGGGCATTGTGCAATTAACGAATGTTATTGCAAAATACCTCATTTTGAGCCTGGATCCTCGTACGAGATTCATTTTCACTTTTTGTCGAGTTGTGTACTCTTAGAATTGTCTTCTGGTCATTTTTCCTAGTTTTAGGGTTTCTAACCCCGGTTGCCGCCGAACTTGTTCAGGGCATATCTTTCTGCCCGAAACTCGATTTTTGATGCCGTTTCTTCTGTTATTCAATTTTTCTCATTTCAATTCTTTTTTGTACATAGTGTTTTACCGTTTGAGCGCGTATGTGCAAATTCCACTTTTCCAGACCAGGCGGGACCCGTTTGGGGCACTTTTAGGGTTTTTCTATAAATAGGGGGTTAGTATATGAAAATTCAGATTTTTCATCATCTTCTCCCTCTCTTGGCCGGCAGCCATGGTAGCCCAAGGGGCTGCCACCCTTCTCTCTTCTTTTCCGGCCACTTCTCTTGTGTATTTTGTCGTGATGCCTTAATATTTATTGTAGGCCTTGGTGAGATCTTCCTTTCCCCCTTATTAGAATCCACTTTTTGACCATTTTTGAGTTCGGGTTTGGATTTTGGTGGTACCTCAAGGGTGATAGTTGTTTCCCTCATTGTCCTTGACATAACCTAGGAGTGTCGTCGAATTCGGAGCGGTTTCCTTTCGGTGAGATTTGAGATTTCATCTCAAATGGAGATAGGGGATGTTATAGGTTTATATATTTGTTGTCTTGCATGTTATTGATACTTATACAACTTATATGCATGCTTTTGTTCATAATCTAGAATTTAATTTAATTATTTTTTTTTGTGTAAGATTTAATTCACATGGTTATATGTGTAATAGAATTAAATTGTGGCATGCTATTAAAATAGGCCTTGATATACTCTTTAACCTATGTTAATTTAAGGCCATTTGGAATTGTTTTAAAATCTAGAGAAAATTAATTAATTAGTTTAATTAATTTTATTTTAAGTATTTTAGTCACTTAATTGAATTTTTATCTTGATATTGTTGATGGCCTTGGCATGTTCTTTAATATATATTAAATTAGGAATATTCGGATAAGTTTTGAAATCTAGGAATTTTAATTAAATGAATTAATTAAAATTTATTTAATGGTTCCCTTGATATAATCAAGTATTTGAGTAGATATAACTTGTGTAGAGAAGTTATTTAATTTAGTAGATTACTAAATTTTTATGATTTCATAGTATTATGAATATAGAATGCTTATTGTGCACTATTAAAAGTTAAATTGCTAAATTGTTACTATGTGGTAGTAATCTGAGATTCTTGTGAATTATTGATATTATTAGCCTTGTAAATTTATTGTTATAATGTCGTAGAATTAGTGTTTAAAGTTCACCATGGAAGCATGATTTAGATTGTTAAGTAAATGATATTATATTGTACATTATATCATAATAAACACTTGACATTATATGTGCCATTTTAGAATTGAAACTCTAAGGCATGGATTGTGTGGTTTCAACCTACTTGTGCATGGAAGGTGGTTCCGTGCATTATTTAATTGCGTATAAGTTGTGAACTTATTTATTAATTTTGGAGTCACTTGGGACATTGTTACAAAAACGTGGGAAGAGTTTGGCTCTAGTGCGGGTGGTACTAGTTCTCCCCATTTTATAGTGCACACTAGGGTGGTTTTCCCAGTGGGTTAGTGCCCAGAATACCCGTTTAGGTCTTGGTTTACTCCAAGATTTGATGTCCAAGTCTTCCACTATTTGATTTCGCATTCAATTCCAAGTTGACAACCAATGTTTAATTGTGACTTGTGATTTTGGTTATTGGCAATTTAATGTTGTTAAGTATATTTATGCATTATGCTTTTTAATGAATCATCGCATTTTTAATGTTGTTAAGTACATTTATGCTTTATGATTTTTAATGAATTATAGCAGTTTTAATGTTGTTAAGTACATTTATGCTTTATGATTTTTAATGAATCGTCGTAGTTTTAATGTTGTTAAGTACATTTGTGATTTTTTTATGAATCATTGTAATTTTGATGTTGTTAAGTACATTTATGCTAAAATGTTCAAGTGTAGCTTAGGAATGATCCTATAGATTCATTTGGAACATATATGTTAGGTGGCATGATCCACTTTAGCTGTTTTCGTATTTTAGGTTTTAAGTTGATAACTTTGATAATCTATATCTTATGGTGTTGTATCGTATGCTCCTATACTATTTAATTGCATAAAAATGTGGTTTATGTTAAAAATATTTTAAGGTAGCTTAGGATGCTCCTTGGTTCTCACTTTTGACATAGACATTAGGTGGAATGAACCACAAGTATTAATTTATACAAACTTGTAAAACGTTAGGTCTATGCATGTTCATTCCCTACGAGTAATACATGTTACTCATCCCTCACTGAATGCGGCCTGTTTAAGGTAAGAAAACGTGGTTCTGTGATGCACAATATTCCTATGTCATTTTGTTGATTTGAAATTGTTTTGAATGTATTCTTGTTCATATGCAAGTGTTAACATGTTGAGTTTTGCTTTTAAAAGTTGTAATACTTAACTAGACTCAATATGTCATTTATACCTTGTAATATGTAAAGTGTAATTGGATATATTCTTTAGGACATATTTGACATGTATGTAATGAGGCCTTAGGCAAAGTACTTTTATTTTGAATTCTAAGTACTTTTACTTCAAGCTATTTTATTGAAAAATAGAAAAATGGCATGCTTTAACTTCACTACATTTGTATGGGTGTTGGGAAGTGGGCTTTAGCACATCCATAGGGTCTCTTGAATTATGTATGAGGTGTGGCCAAGGGCCAAACACCATTTGGCTATCATTTTTGCAATTTGGTTTCATATATTGCATTTTTGGGCAATATCAAGAAAATCCAAAGTTTTAGAGGTCTATTCCTAAATCGGGTGGTGTAAAGTGTGCACGAGCACATCTATTAGGACTTATTTAACATTCATGAAGTGTAGCCAAGGGCCAAACGGTCTTTTGAAATCAATTAAGTCCGGTTGTTGCATATTTTGACTTTAAAGGACATTTTTTCAAGTATTTGAGGTTTGATAGGTTATATTTTGCATCGGCGGTATTTTTAAGCCGTGGGTCATTGTGGCATGTCCTAATAAGTAAGTTACGTCTGCGTGCATGATCGTTTTTAAGAAAAACCGTTTTCTTAGTAAAATGAGCCTCTTATGGACTCATTTCACATTTTTCTTGCAAAATATGGTTTAGGGGCATTTTTGGTATTTCATTTGAAAAATAAAAACTTCTCTTGACATGATCATGTAGAGAATGTGATTTTAGGGGGGTTTCTCCACGGATTTTTTTCCAAAAAATGTCGTCTCGGTCTCGGAAATCCCATTTCAAATTCAATTTTCTGGTTTAAAACATTTTCTTGCGGTCAGCCCCATCTAATCGATTAGATGAGGCCATCTGATCAATAAGTTGAAGTATCTAATTGATTAGATGGTCGTCCATGGATTTTCTAACTTTCTGTTTTGGCATCTAATCGATTAGATAGCCATGTGTTGCCCCTTTTGACCATTTTTTCTTCATTTGATCATAACTTTGTCATCCGAACTCCGAATCAAGTGATTCTTGAGTCAAAATTTATTAATTTTTTGTTGTCTTTCCAATGGTGTGCACAGTAGCTCCCATTTCTGGGTAAAATGATCATTTTATCCTTGGTCCATTTCTTGTAGGGTTTTGAAACCCTTATTTCCCTTCTTGCTTCCTTTGAGTCTCAGGGTTCCTCGGGAAGCCACTTTTGTATCATAGGGATGACGTACATCTCTCTAGACTTTTATTCCATGTGAAGACCATTTTTCCCTTGGAGGCATACTTGGTCTATTTTTGATCTTTTTCTTCTGCGTTAGTTCTCGTTGAGTTCCGTGGCCTCATAGAAGGTCACTTTGGCGTCTTAGAGACGTATTATATCTCTAGAGACTTGGTTTCTAATTTTTTTTACTTCCTCATTCAAGATCCGTTATCGGGTCAAACTTCAGTTAATCACAAGATGCACTAGCTTGAAAAACCAGGATTGTCATAATGTATGTGATGATACCTATTTTGTCCCCCCAATGAGATTTAGACAATTTAGCACATATGTGAATTGACTGTTTTGCCATTGGGACTGAAATTTTGGTCAAATGAGTGTCCTGACTGGAGCATAGCTAATATTATAATGGTTTCTAAGGTTTTTGAACCTTACGAAGACAATGGTGTATCCATTTGTCCATATAAGCATTGGTTTGAAAAGTCAAACTTTGGAGTTGACCGTTTGACCCTTGCCGAAATGTTTTAGTTAAAGATGGGCCTGGAAGGGAAGACAGGAAATATTAAAGTGCTTTTTAAGGTTTGTGGACCTTTTGAGCGTGATGGTGATGTTCGTGGTGAGTTTGACTATTGGTTTGAGAACTCAAAATTTTGAATGGACCGTTTTGGCCCTATTTTAGGGTTTGGTCAATGAAGAAGGGTGGAGACACTAAGGAAAGGTGTGTACCCTAGGGTTTTTGGGTAGTCTGGACATAATGGTGGAATCCATTTGTTGTTCTGATAATCAAATTCAGGGATTATAGTGTAAAATCTCAATTTTACCCTTTCGGGGGATTGGTGATTGGGCTTTGGAAAGCATGTGATATGTTTGATCCTTAGTGTTCTCTATTGTTTTAGGGTGTTTTGTGTGTAATGGTGAAGTCCAATCTCCTATCTGGCTATCAGATTCTCAGTCTTTAGTTTTTCACCGTATGTGGACCATATTGATAAGTGGACTCTAGAAATGGAAATGATGTTCCGTTTTTGTGGCTAGTGTGACTTGTAATGTGAAAAGGGGAGGAAAAAATGGGTTGTCTATTGTAAGAAGTTAGCCCCAAAGGAATGGTGGAGTGGACAAGAGTCTCACTTTATAAGTAGAGGTCTCGTGATCAAAACTTTTTCACCCTAGGGGCTACTCACATGGTTATTATACGTAGACTTGTATGGCGCACATGACTTATGGAGTATCGCGTGTGTCCACGGGACTAGTTTCACCCAAAAGTTGAGAATACCTCTAAAGATGATGATAATTATGATGGTAATTTTTTTAATCAATTGTAATCGTAAAGGGAACATAATCCTTGATTGAATTCTATATAGTTATGAAAAGTTAATAAATTTAAAGTAAAAAGTGTTTTTAATTTGTTTCCATTGGCAAGAAGTTTATTTATTTTCAGTTAGATTTAATAAATTATTGACACACAACTCACACATAGATGTAGTAAACATGTCTGAGATGTGAGATTAAACTTGAAAAAATATCAACTCATTGAGTTAGAAGACTTTGGACATGTGTTGAGATTTTAAAATAAAACTAAAATATGTTTAATGTGAAGTGGTGACAATGAAAAGAAAAATAGAATATTATGCATATAACTGCATGACATTAAGTGCATGATTAATATTATCATAAATTGTCTTACAAAAGAGTGTTGGCCGCCCACTAAAGTGAAAACTATTATGAAAAAAAAAAAAAGAAAAAAAAAGTAATAAGGCTTGAAAAACAATGTTCGTTCAATGTATTTCTCTAATTTTTTTTCTATGACAAGAATGTTAGGAGTTAGATGTTAGAGCATCTGCACTGCAGCTAGACAAAAGGCCTTTTCTGAGATTTGGGTGCCCAAATTAAACCACAGTGGGCCCAAGGTTACTAGGTGGGCCCATAATGGCTCGCTGGCCGACTCACGCAAAAGCACGAGCCTGAGCCCGATCGCAAAAATTATTATTTTTTGCTGCTAAAATGACGCCGTTTTAGGCGGAGCGACTTTTTTTAAAAATAAAAAAAATCTGGTAGCAACGGTCAAGAATAGTGTTTTAAGGCACTATTTGGCATAACTGTTTTTTGGACGAAAAAAAACCCAAATATGGGTTATTTTAAGCTTCTATTTTTTAAAATAAAATAAAATTCATTAAATAAAATATATATTGTTTAGACACTGTTTGTCCAAAAAAAATTGATTTGGGACAAAAATAAATTAAAAAAAAAACCTATTTTTTTGTTTTTCCCTTAAAAATTGATTTTTTAAAAACTTTTTTGTTTTAATTTTTAAAATATGCCACAACCTACAATTATGGCCGTTAAGGCATTGCTTTCGCAACTATAATTTTTTTAAAAAAAATTAAATCAATTTTTTAAAACTTTTTTCAAGAAAAAAAAAATTTTAAATTTATTTATCTTCTATAAATACCCCAACTCCTACCACCATTCACCTCACATCTAACCCATCTCTATTCTCTACCATTCAAGCTACTTCATCTTCTATTTTCTCAATCTTAGTTATTATTTTCAAACTCAATCCAATTCCATGGATCATCTGCATCCATATTACTACAACACCATATTCAACTCATCAAATGATGAGATTTCGCCATTTGCCGAAAATAATATCGATTTGTCCTCCCAGTCAGAACTACATTCTAATTATTATGGAGGAGAATCTCAATTTCCTTCTCATCAACAATCCCAACCTTTTCATCAATATATTGGTACTGATGTACCACAATCAAGTAACATCCAACTGATAAGCGCCGAATATTGTATATTCAAGCGCCCTAAATTGCATTAGTTAAGTTCTTTATTTGTGTATTTTATATAGATTATCTCCAATTGTATGCTTTTGCACATTTTCAGGTTAAATTGCAAAAAGGAAGCAAAAATGATGCTTTGTGGAGTTTTGAGCATAGGAAGGTGCAATGCTGAATTCTGGCAGCAGTGAAATCCGGATTTGCTCACCATTTTTGACCTACCAAACTCAAGAACTGGACTTCCCTCATAACATGAAAGATTTAGAGCTCTGAATTATCTTTCCAAATCTTCAAGAAGTTCATCATTCGGAGTTCGGAACAGAGAGTTATGATCTTCTTATTAGAGGTGCTCAGAACTGCCTGGCAGCAATGAGTTTCTGCCTTGCTCTTCAATTTCGACCAACCAGAATTGAGAATTGGATCTCCACCAAAACATAAAGTTTTTAGATCTCTAAATTAGCTTTCCAAATATTTAAACAGTTTGTCATTCGAAGTTTGGAGCACAAAGTTATAGCCATTTTATCAAAGTAGGTCCGGGCGAAGCAAAGCAAGCATGGAGCAATCTGCTCCATTTTCGAGTGCTCGAGGCCCTATTTCGAGCACTCGAGATTCAGGCAGAATGCAGCTCGGGACTCCTCATTTTCAGCCACTTCCTTCATTGGTTTCCTCAATTTGAATCTCCCTCTTTTATGAAGTGGTTGGCAATGTTTTTGGAGGGGAGAGAGAGGACTTTGTTGAAGGATATTAGGCAACCAAAGGCCACACATATGCTATCATTCACTTTTGGATCAGATTTTTGGAGAGAGAAGAGAGCAAAGAGGAGGAGTTCTTGAAGCTACAGTAGGAGCTCGAAAATGGAGATGGATTCTTCTTCTTCTTCTTCTATTTTTGTATCAATGGAGAGCTAAACCTCCATCTAGGGAGGTGATGAAGCCTCCCCTTTTGTTCATGTTCTAGATTAGGTTATATTTTGGGGATTATAATGTATAAACTTTGGTCTTTTCATAGTTTAAGAGCTTATTACTTCTTGTAATGAATATTCATGTTTAAATGATTGATGTGAGTTATTTAGCTTGTCTTGATGATTCTTACATTAGTCTTATTGCTTTTATTTTTATAGTGACAATGAAGATATTAACTATGAATGGTTTTCAAGGCATGTTGATTTTGAAACTTGATATTCCATTGCTTAGGTACCTCATTTGATGGACTATGCTTGATTCTTACCTTCATGTGCTTCATCATTTGATTGAATATTTGATGGTCTTTTGCTTAAGTTAATGTATTTGATACTACACCCTAGTCTAGGTAGTTCAAATGTGTTGTCTTTTGATAGACCATTCTTGTTTTAATTTCATGAACTTTTTATTGGTTATGAAGCAACTATGTGTTACTACATAATTCTTGATCATTACTTATATAGTGTTTATCCCCAATTTAGTCTTGATTTAGCATGTATTTAGGGTGTAGGTGGATTCACTTCCCTAGTTTCCCCTTTTATTATCTCTAACTCTCATTTACTAGCATTCTTGTTTTATGCACACTTCAATTACTAGCTTAGTGACAAACCAATCAACAACTCCTTATTACACCATATCATTCTAAAATGACTCTAGATACTTAGGTTGCCTTAAGACTAGCGCAGTCCCAGTGGTTCGACTTACCCGTCCAATAGCCCAATTTTACAATGATTCGTGCTATTGCGAAGGTTGATTTATAATTGATTTCGACCGCCGATCACCAACCTTCCACACAACAATCGATTATCGGAAATTCATATTGGACCACTACCGAAAATAAGGCTTTATGTTGGGCATGGATGTCCATTACCTCCAATGCGATTATAGGGGCAGACCAAAGTAAGAAGAAGTTTCGGGAGCGAATCCTAAAAAGTTATGTACGTACATCTCAGTGTTTTAGCTTCGCATGAGCTTTGATGAATCGTTGGTCCACTATCCAATAAAAAATCAACAAATTTTCTGGGTGCATGACTAACATTGAAATGAGTCACCCCAGTGGCTTCAACATCGATGATATAGTGAATTATTTATTCTTTTCAATATAACTCATAAATATTTTAAATATTCGACTTTTAATTTATTGTTAATTTTTTCGTGTATATGATGGTAGTTAAAAACCTGTTTCACAGACAAATAAGCGATGAATTTAAGTTAGAAAGTTGTTGGCATATCTTAAAGCATAACAATAAATGGCATTCACATTGTGCCAAATAAGTAGGAAAATAAAAAAAATAAAAATAAAAATAAAGAAAAACAGAAGAAGAGGAATGGATTTGACTTTAACATTAATAAGTCTGTTGGGCACTCATTACCATCTACTCCATTAAGTCATGCACCCACGATAGATGGAGCTTTGGCTGAAGAATCACCACACATGGGCGAAAATGATTCACCCAGTATGGAAGAATATCAACAACTACAATGACCAGTAGGAAGAAAAGCAATGAAACAGCACCGAGGAAAAAATAATTATGCATTTGAATTTCAGAATTCATTCGTTAGTAATTTTAATGATCTCAAATGTTGTTATGAAGTTTAAGGATGCCTAAGTGGCACGAGAGGTAAGAAAAGCGGAGAAAGAGAAGACGAGGCAGCTAGAGATTCAATAGAAACAGTTGGTTAAACAAATTGACATTGAGAAGGAAAAAAAAAGAGCTTCAAAGAAGGAGATCATGTTAACAGATTCAATTTGGCACCAATAGAAGCCGGGAAAGCCTAGATTATTGCACGACAATGTGAGAAATTGGAATCTATGCATTCACGATCTACCTCAAGTTTCCCATAGGATTTTGTAATCTTTAGCCTATTTATTTTCTTATTCCAATTCAAGATATTGTATTATTTAAGTTATTTTTAATTGTTTTGTTTAATTTGTTTTTTTGTTTTTTTTTTAATCCATGATGGATAATTTATTGTTTAAAGTTATAATATTTATAATAGATTTTTTAATAATTTGTAAAGATATTGTTTGATTGAAAAATATTGTTGTTGAGAAACAATTTCATCATTTTTAATTTAACCATTACATAATAAAATTCTAGTACATGAAATGTTATAAAATCTTAAAAACAAACAAAATGCAACATAAATTAAACGTCTTAAACTAAAGAAAATCGAAAAGGAACAATAGATTTTTGCCTTTTTTTTCTCTTTAGAAGGTGATTCATAAGGTTTTGGGTTTTAGGGTTTGCATGCAATCGTGGGGGGCTGGGAATGAGGTGTTTCATGATGGAGGAGGGTACAACCTCCTCCCCTCACCTGCCGAAGTGGTCTACGGTCCGATCATCCTCCACCAGTAATTCATGGTGTCGACTGTTTAAGGACACTGCGACTGAGTTCAGAAATTTGCAATATCATAGTGATGTACGTGGGAAGAAGATATTGATCGCTGAAGAGGATGTTGCAGATGAGATACAGTATTGGAAATCATCGATAGTGGGATATATAATGGGGAAAAAACCGTATTATCATAATTTTAAAGCTTTTGTGGACAATCGTTGGTCCAAGAATTCCTCATTGCTGTATCTTAAGGATGGTTTTTTTCTAGTACGTTTTGAAGATGATGCTGAAGTACAGAGGGTTTTATCTCGGACTCATATGTTTGAAGGATGGCTGATTATTCTCAAGAGATGGATTAGGAATGTTAATCTTACAAAGGAGGTTTTAGAGTCGGTCCCTATGTGGTTACGGATATGTGACTTGTCGATTCATTGTAGAAAAGCTCAAGTGGTGTCAATAGTTTGTTCATCCTTTGCGAAACCTATCTTTATGGATGAGACAACCACTAATAAAGAGAAGGGGAGATATATTAGGGTAATAGAGGAGGTGGATGTCAAAGAAGAGTTGCCAGAAAATATGGTGGTGGATATTCATGGGACAGACTGTAACATGACATTTGAGTATGAATTAAAGCCTCGGGTATGCACTCTTTGTCAAAAAGTGGACCATATGGTAGATAGGTGTCCATAGAAAGTTCTACAAAGTAAACCAAAGACGAAAGTTGAGAAGTGGATTGTTAAGTGGATGAGGAAGTTTGTGGAGTGCAATGAAGGGGAAGTGTTTGAATCAAAGCAGCAGAGAAACCCAGAACTGAGTGACCCTGTGGGAGGGACAACAATTGCAAATTCATTCCAGGTGTTGTAATACCCCTAATTTTAAAAGGATAGTCTCGGTATTTATTTATTTGTTTTAATTGAATTTTTAATTGTTTAATTGATTATTTGGCTAATTGCTTATGTGTTTAATTGAATTAAGTGTTATTTGATTAATTGGCTATTTGTCTATGTGTTATTTGTATTATTTGTTTAATTAAATTGTGTTCTTAAATGATGTTAAATTGTTTGTGTTATTTATTTAATTTTTATTTTAAAGGAATTAGATATGGATAGTAGTAATGGACCAATCCAATGGGTCGCATGAACTAGTTGGATATAAGTTGGATGGGTACGGATATTTACCCATAGATGGTTGTACATATATATATATGGGTATATATGTATATAAGGATAGTTTTCTAATTACTATTATTATTATTATTATTATTATTATTATTATTATTATTATTATTATTATTTGTATATAGTAATTGTAATAATAATGGAATAGGAGTATTATATATATAATTATAGTTATATATACATACTTATATATATATATATATATCACTTTAGTTTAGTTAGTAGACTTATATATATATTTTTTTATATTTTCCTTTTCTTTTTTCTTAGGTAAATAAGGTAAGAGTTATGGAAGGATTAGGAGTAGGGTTTATTATGTAGTATATATATACATATTATAGGTCTTTTGGGAGGTTAGTTAATTACGTGATATAGAGGCTGAGAAAGAGAGGTTACAGAAAGTAAGAGAAGTGAGAGAACCGAAAGAGGAGAAGAGGGGAAGAAAAGGTGCTGCCAAATGAGGGGTTCAAGGCCGAATTAAGGAGAAAAGAAAGAAGGGATTGTGCGTGGGTTGGCATGGAGCAGCAGAGAGGTTTGATGGCAACACAAGAGTTGCCGAAAAATCAGAGAAGAAGGAGTTGGGTTTTAATTCAAAACCCTTAAGGCAAATTCTTCTTCTATCTCTTTTCCTTAGATTTGTGTTCTATACATACCTAGGAAATTCTAGGGAGCTTAAACAATATAATTGAACAATTATGCATGATTAAATTGGATTAGAACAAAGGCTATTATAATTTTATTCATATGTTCTTGAATTGTATATTCTTCAATTTTTTATGCATGATTTGGTGTTTAAATTGAATCTTTACATGTTAGAACATCTGAATAAATTAATATGAACTAATGGGGCTTAGGTTGAAGCTTAGAGGGCCTTAACAATCGAGTTTTAGGATTTACGGAGGCTGAACCAACGAAAAAGACGACTTTCAGCATCAACCGAGCCAACTCAGTTGGAACCGAGCCAACTCAATTGGCAACTGAGCTTGCTCAGTTGGAACCGAGCCTACTTAGTTGGGCTGCGACTTGGGTTTTTGGTTTTAATTGCTTTGAATTGTTTTAACTTATTTTAATTCATTTAAATAGGTTTAGTGGACTTGGGGGAGTTCCAGAATGCATAATACACTTATATATGCTAATGATATGAATGAGTTGGGATGTTAAATAACCTATAAGTTATTTAAGTGGATGTATGAATTAATTTAATTGTTTTAACAATTGAAATTAATATTTAAATAGTTTTAAATAATGATTATGAATCTTTATATAATTTATCTGAGATGTAGGTAATTACTTGGAATGTAAGTTAACAACATGCTATTTAAATTGTTGTATTTACTTAATTAAATGCAAAGGATTATCTATGAATTTTTATATTGTGCTTATCTCTGGACTTCTTTGATGTATTGTCCTTAATTGTTACATCAATTATTGGATTGTATGGATGTAATGCACCAGTATGGAATGGTGACATTCTAGGGACGGACTAATAAAAAAGGTTAAGTCCTACCTATTCGGATTAATAAGGCAACGGATTTACTAAAAAGTTAAATCCTACTTAATTTCATGTCAAGCCACTAAATTAATTGGATGACATACTGGATATTTATTTTATGCTTTGGATAGGACGGATTTTATATATGTATAGTTTTATATCCTAATATGAGCTTGAGTCACAGGATCAGTGGTTAGGGTGTGTATATTGCATGGGATGACTATCTGGATATAGTGGATCATTATGTGCCCTAGTAGGTCTAGGTACTCATGCCCACTATATGTGCGTTTTGCATGTTATGTAGCGACCCGAGTTTTTCAACCCGGTTCGTTAGTGATGAACCGAAAGTTGACCATATAACGGATCCAAAATGCGGAAGCAAAAGATGGAACCAAAGTCTTTAGAGATATAAATCATCTCTAAGACACCAACGTGACATTCCATGAAGTCACGAAGCTCAAAGAGAATGAAAGCGGAAACAAAGGGGTCAAAACAGGCAAATCCGTGAACCAAGGGGCAAAATGGTCACTTCACAATTAAAATGAGAAACTTGACTCTAAACAAGTCAAACAAGGTGAAAACAACCTAAATTAATCATTTCATGACTTTCCAATAGGTTCTTAGAACATTGGACAAGAATCCCACAAAACGCCCTTTCCAGGTTTAAGCGAAAACCGACACCCTCTCACTAAAACTTGAATAACTCCCACTATGATTGAAATCTGAGAATGGAATTGATACCATTGGAAATCTGACTCAAAATCCATGAATTTAGGCTCAAGAATCACCCCATTTGAATTTAAAACGAAGGAGTTATAGTCATTTGAAGTCGGAAGAACAGCGCTGAAACTAAACTGAAGCTACTCTCGGGATCTAACTATTTCGGTCGACCAAAATGACCCATCGAATGACCGAAATGGACAAAATTTGTGCTGAAATCATGTTTTTCAAGGCTTGGTTGTATCGGTAAACCAAAATGAACCATCGGTCGACCGAAATAGGCCATCGGTCGATCGAAATGGCCATGAACAGTGAAAAAGGCTACTGAATATGCATGTTTTGAAGTTCAATCAAATATCAAAAGGCTTTGGTCGACCAAAATGGCATTTCGGTTGACCGAAATGACTCGAGAAAGTGCAAAAATTTCATGTTATGCACTCGAGGCTGTAAGTCTACTTAAAATTCCCCATGGCATGTTCAATTCACAAAATATGCAAGTGTGTGATGATGTGAACATGCACGCAAGTGTAAAATGGATATTTAAACATGCTACAATGGCCCATGACCTTATTACACTCCATTTACAAAATTTGCCATGCCAAACCTCAAAGTTGGAAAAGTTTACATTTCAAGAACAAAACTTGCAATTTAAACACATACACTTGAATCTTTAAGTTTGTGGCTCTTGGCCTCACATCATACACATCAAATACATTACAAAGAGTGTACTTACGTACACTTTACATGATTAGAATCAAATATACATGTTTTTGACATATAAAGCAAAAATGGCATTTCAAGCCAATCTTCACCAAAATGAAAACCTTCAACTCCACAAGTCATCCAAGCATAATAGGAGTCTCAACTTTAATTCTTGTACCTAAAAAATGTCCCCACTACGTGGGTGAGTAACATAAAGCTACTCATAGGAAATGAGCATGCATCGACCTAAAGTTTTACAAGTTTGCATGACTTAATCATTGTGGTTCATTCTACCTAAGATCATTTCTAGCATAGATCACATCATTCGTGCAATTCAATAATATAAGAACATGTTATACAAGGCAACAAGATATAGATTCTCAAAGTTATTAACTTGAAATCTAAAATACTAGAATAACCAAAGTGGGTCATGCCACCTAACTTCTATGTTCCAAATGAATCTATAGGTTCATTCCTAAACCGCATTTGAACATATAAGGCATAATGTACTTAACAACATCAAAAT
Source organism: Cornus florida (assembly GCF_030987335.1). NCBI lineage: Eukaryota > Viridiplantae > Streptophyta > Magnoliopsida > Cornales > Cornaceae > Cornus > Cornus florida. The sequence continues at coordinate 75,362,629 of NW_026775577.1, forward strand.
GATTCTTTAAAATCATAAACATAGATGTACTTAACAACATCAAAATGATTCTTTAAAATCATAAACATAGATGTACTTAACAACATCAAAATCGCTAATAGCCAAAACCACAAGTCATAATATAAACATGATTGTTAACTTAGAATTGAATGCGAAAACAAATAGTGGAAGACTTGGACATCCAAACTCGGAATTCTGCCGAGACTCAATGGTTATTCCGAGCATTAACCCGTGGTCATACCACCCCTAGTGCGCACTATCTCAATGACTTAGAGGACTCACGTCCCCGTACTAAAGCCAAACCCTAGCCATCTCAACTCAACAATGTCCCAAGATTCTAAAATAAACAAAATAAGTTCACAACTTATACATATTACTACTACATAGTAACAAGTTAGTAATATAACTCTCAATTGTGCATAATAAGCATTTCATATTCATTATGCTATGAAATCACAAGTCAACAATATATTTATATTAGAAACATATTCTCATGAATATAAATTTAACAAAAATGTTTTTCAATGCTTAAAACATAATCAAGTGAATATACCACAAGTCTAAATCCATGATCTTAAAATAGAAGCAACTCCTAAAACATGATTAAATCCATGGATAAATAAGATATAATTTAATTACATCAAAATAATCAAACTCTCTAGATTTCAAATCATTTCCAAATGGCCTCAATTTAATATATGTTAAAAGACATATCGTGGTCATCACATATATTCACACAAAAGCTTAATTAGGCCCATGAAACCACAAAATAGATTTTAATTAATTCTCTTAATTAAAGTCTCAAGATTTTCAAACTCGACCAAATACTCTCAAATTAAAGTATGTTCACTAACATGCCAAAACTTAATTTAGAAGCATAACACATGTCAATGTCATGCAAGGTACAACCATGAAATTTAATATTTCACAAAAGATAAATATTAATTAAAAAGAGCAATTCTTATTTAATTAATCCCAATTTAATATATATTAAATAACATATTAAAACAAGATTTTCTACCATGCCACAATTCAAATCTAAATTACTCTTCATCATAAAATTTAAATCTTATACAAAGAATTAAATATTTCAAATTTTCTAGATTTGATACAAGGCATACATATATGCTGTATAATCATGAGAAACACATATTACAACACACAAATAATCCTAAAACATTCCTTACCTCTATTTGAGATGAAATCTCAAATCCCTACCAAAATGAAAGTGCTCCGAATTCGACGAAACTCTTAGGTTTTGTCGGGGACAACACGATGATCATAACCCCTAAGGAAGCCCCATCAAAATCACAACTTGGCCTCAAACCTGAACTCAAGAAATAGCCAAAAACGAAAAACACCCCAAGAAAGGAAAAAGTTCCCAAAGAACTTTGCATCCATACCCCTATGGACACCGGGAGCAACCAGAGTACTTTCTTGCGAAAGTAAAGATACGTACTTCATGGAAACCATTCAAGATGAAGGTACGTGAAGTCAAAAACCAACTCCGAACACAAGAAGTGTGGTTACGCCAACAAAGTGACAAACGGGGAAAAGACAAAATAGGGAAAAAGACGAAATAGAAAAAAATGACGAAAAGTGAATAGTGCCTAAAAAGTGAAAATATGAAAATGACTCGATCCTCAAAGGAAGTTGTCAATCCAAATAAAAGAGTCTCAGAAATTATTTCAGAGCACTCGAGATGACACTAATCGACAAGAAACCAAACTCAGAAGGGAAAAGACAACGGAAAAAATTTATCCGAAAAATCCAGGTCATTACATGTTACTTACTATTCAGGTTGAGGTCGCTCTATAGCCCAGTATGACCCCTTTTAGTGTGTATTTATATATATATATGGACTATTAGTTATTGTTGGATTGACTAGGATGTATACGTGTATCGGATCTCTGCTTTGACTATAGTAGAGTAGAACTTGTTCGTTATCCTGACCCATAATTATTTTTCAAGTGTTCATCAGGTGTAAAGATGGATCGTGCTAAGTAGCGACTAGTCTACTTCACTCTTTCGATTCTTCATAGGAGATTCTTTTATGTTTCATTATTCGGTTGTAGACAGTTATTTCTATCAGTTATTCAGTTTAGATTTTCTAGGGGTCCACATAGTATGGATTCCCGAGTTATATTATTTGGAGGATTATTTGTATCAAAAGAAGTTATTAATTAATGAAATTTTATTCTGATGATTTAATAATGGATTATCATTTTAGTTTCATTTTAGCGTTTTATCATTTCTTATTTATCCTTTTGTATTCTGTGTTCGTTTATTGCCGATTTGTTTTGATATTCCCGGGCGTTCGGGCATAGGCCTGGACAACCCGCATTTGGAAATCCGGGGGTATCACAAGTGTTACAGGGTGTAACTGAGGAGATTCAAGTCGAGGAGGGTGGTAGCAACCAATTGGTGATGTTTGAGGTTGTGGACAGGTTTTTTTAATGTTAAGGATGTCCAAGGTGTGGATGTGAATATACCTATGGAGGAGGGTGGATTTAATCAGGTGGTATGTTCGGATAAAAAGATACTTGAGGAAGAGGTATTGAATACTATCCCATTGGGAGTGGGGCCCCTAAATCCCCAAGGGTGGTGGGGGATATGAGTGGGACTATTATAAAGCAGGTACAGAAGCATAATGAAGGTGTTAAGGTGGATCTCAGTAAGAAGAAACACAAAAGGATTGTTGCAACTAATAAAGTGACTAGGAGTCATAGGGGTTTATCCCACCCTCCTCTTATTTAATGATTTCCTTATAGAATGTAAGGGACTTAAATAAGCCCAGGAGACAAAGGGAGGTTAGATCTTGTTTGAAGGATCATGAATCTCACTTTGTTTGTTTGCAAGAGACTAGAGTTAGAAGGAGTAAGTTTGATGTAATTTCTAGAAAAATTAGAAATAATTGGAAGTGGGTTCACAATTATCAGTCTCATGAGTTGGGAAGGATTTGGGTAGGTTAGGATCCTCTTGTTTTTTATGTGGATGTGGTCAGAGAAAGTGACTTGTACTTGAAGATTACACTGGTGCATACTGGGGAAGTTGCTTTATGTTCTACTGTGTATGCAACAAATACATTAACTGGTAGAAGAAAGTTGTGGGGAGAACTTGTGCAGCAAGCTCCTTTTATTATAGGTCCTTAGATAGTTGTTGGAGATTGGAATGCTACTAGATTCCATGGGGATAAGAGAGGAGGTCGTAGGGTTCCTCAAAAAGTTTTGGATGAATTTAATGAGTGTTTACAGCAAGTTGGGTTGGTAGAATTGCCTGTATCCAATGGTGAATGGTCTTGGTGTAATAAACAAGGGGTGGATAAGAGAATTTTTGCCAAATTGGATAAGGTATTTGTTAATGATTCTTGGCTGCAAATGTTTACTGGTACAAAAATGGTGTATTCTGCAGCTTTGTCCTCTGATCATTATGCCATCATTATTAAGAGTCGATCTTGAATTACCACTAATGGCTTATTTACCATTTGTGGCTGATTGGCCATCGACTGCCCCCTGAGTACCAAAGGTTTTGGCTGATATACCACTGGCGGCTGAATTTTTGCTAGTGGTTGATTATAATTTGGCCAGTCTTGTGGCTGATTAGCAATCGACTACCCCCTGAATATCGAAGGTTGTGGTATGGAAGCAACAAGCTGATATTCTAGCCATTCTTGTTGCGATTGATTTACCGCTGGCGGCTGATTATAATTCGGCCAGTCTTCTGGCTGATTATCCATCGGCTGCCCCCCAAGTTCAGCCTGATATACCATTGGCGGCTAATAATAATTCGGCTAGCCTCGTGGCTGATTAGCCATCGGCTGCCCCCCGAGTCTCGGCTGATATACCATTGGTGGCTGATAATAAGTCGGCCAGCCTTATGGCTGATTAGCCATCATATTTGGTTGAAGCAAAACCATCAATGGGCTTGGCTATGATGACTGAGCAGCTATTATTAGCTGAACAACCTATGACGAAATCGGCTAAGTGGCCAATTCCTAATTGATGGAGCTCCCAGCATGAGCCGGCCTATTTATAATGGCGGCTGAAAGCTGAGATATTGTTTCATGCAGGTTCTTTTGACTTGCACTCATTCTTCCCACCACCTCTAATAAAGAGCATAATTGTGTTTGAACCATTGATACTTTTGATGTTATAGCTAGTTCATCCACAAGGCCCAAGGTAGAGTTACCAACCTGAGCTGGCTGATGTTCTTCTTTCGGATCTTCTTCAGTGGCTACGGCCTTTGAATTTTTCGTAAGTCGTGGCATTTTTGCTTCTTCTAACACCGATTAGTGGTCCCACTGGGCGTGTTAAAATATGTTCGCGCCATTTTTGGTCTTACGTCGATCGATGGACTATTACGGGCGTGCCAAAGTATTTGTATAAAATATTCAAAATTATGAATTGAACACCAGCCTATCCCTTTTTTCGATGGCTGACTTCAGGCGAATGTGTGGGAGAGAGAATAGTAAGAATTCCCAGCAAAGATCTTTTTCTACCTTGTTTCTAAGGACTTTCTTTTTATAAAATTGTTAAAAGAATAAAAATGCAATTTAAAGTAAATTATTGGATGAATTGAAATTGACTGAAAAGTAAACTGGCCGAATTAAAATAGACTGACAAGTAATGTTTGCAATAAAATGGAATGGATGAATTAAAATGACTATAATCTGATCAAAGATTTATCATTGAATCCGTTGCATAAAACAATGATTAAATTTGTAAATAGCATAATTAAGCATTGTAAAAGAAGAATAAGTTACTGGAACTTAGTTTCTTTAAATGAAATTTGCCATTTAGATAAAAGATTTGAAGATAAGACGACTTTGAGTCATTTGATGAATTTTGGTTTCATACATTTTTGTGGCTGGTGCTAGATAAATTGGAATGAATTATAATACTTCTATTTATAGAAGTTTTAATCAACTTATTTTCCTAACTTTTTGCTAGAAAATCTCTCCTTCCTTGATTTTCTCTCTCTTCAAAATCAAACTGGGTCAAAAACCTATGAGTACCCTACTTCTTTGTACGCTTTATTTCAGTTTCCAATTAAAACATTTTTCTAATCTTTCATCATGTGGAAAACTTCCTTGCTTTAGTCAACTTCAATTGCTATATTTCAGCAACTTCCTTTTATAAACTTGGCAGCCATGTTCTATCCCAAGTGGCCCATCATTTAGTGCCATGTCAAGGCCACTTGTCACAATTAAATTTTTCTACTTCATGCTACCAACCTTCTATACATGTCTTCAGAGCTTTTCTTCCTCCATCCAACTAAACTTCCTATTTTATAGGAATTGAGTTTCATCCAAAGTTTAGCCTTTTCCTTTCTTTACATCAGTAACCCAATTTGAAATACTCAACCATTAGTTGCTAAAATTTAGCAACTTCCTTATAAGCTTGACAGCCAATTAATATATCCAATATAATTACACGGGTCATTTCCTTTTCTGCCCTTGATATTTTCAAATGGCCGATTCTTATGACATCATATTGAAAATACCTATTCGCTTCTTATTGGTCCCCGTCATCACTGAGATGGCTGCCAAGTTTTGGTGCCGACACCTACATTGGCCAATTTAGGTGCCGGTTTGTTTATAGTCTCAGAGACTACTAAATCTATGTGTTTTAAACTAAGCACACCTAATGATGGACTGAAATCCTAAAGCTAGTGAGCATATTAGGGCACACAAGAGGACTACTAGGACCATTACGTGGTTTGCATCAAATGACAAGTGGTTATTTGGGCTCATAGGAGGGGTTACAATAATAGGTGAAAAATAAAGAGGAGTTTGTAGTAAATCTTCTTGAGTAGAAGTGCACTAGAAAATGTTGGAAGAACATAGTAGAAGAAGAGGAAGACATGTTTACTCTGTTCAGTTAAAATGGTGTTTCATGCATGGGGGTCTTGTTAGGGATATTAATTTTCAAATTGTAAAATACTTTCTATTTATGGAATGGGAAAGATGTTTTCAAATAAGAGAATAATTATAATAAAACAATTAATATCTAAAAATAATTAAACAACAAATATAATTGTATCAAAACAAAAAATAAATCAGAACAGAGAAAGATAGTTCTGGCCTGTTAGATGGAGAGGCACGCAATACACTGTCCTAAAGCCTTTGAAGTCTCCCTTACATGCAGGTAATTATGATCCACCAAAGACACCAAGATACAACTCCAATGGTTCCCTATGCGCACGATCACAGAGAAGCTTTCACCAAGTTTTGATGTCACGTTGCCCTAGAGAAATAGAGAATATATATATATAGTAGGAGTAGACTGTATGATTGCTGAGAGAATATAATTGCAGTAGTTTTTCTGAGAGTAGAAGAGAACTTGTGTTATTGATTTCTCCGCTAATCAAAACTTACATATTAATAGAATTTATCACGTCTTTTCATCAACAGGTATAAACGTAGGTGTGCCGTTTGGCTTAACAGTTACAGTAATTAATTTAATTTCCTTTAATTTAATTATTATCATCTACAGTTAATTAGTTAAGGACTTTTGAATTTCTAACCAATAGAAATTCTAGAGTTGAAAGTTCCAGAACTTCTCTAATAATTCTAACAATCCCCCACAAGTTTTAAAACTTAAAAAAATAAAGTTCATATAGAATATATACGTAATTTAAATATATATATATATATATATATATCATAATGGGGCAACTGAATACTATGCAATGGGTGTAAGAGTCTTCCGGACTTGAACTTGCACTTAGTGTCGGTAGTTTTCATTTAAGGGTCCTGAGAGACTAGGTCTTGAACTTGGCCCTTGAGTCAAACTTTAACATATCACACACATAGTATTGTTAATTAATTTGGTTTCACAGTTTAGTGCTATTAATGGCCATGCACTTGTAAGTTGATTCTCATGAGAGTTACTAGAGAACAACCCAATTCTTATAGTCGCAGCCTCACGACGGCTCCCATTTAGGTGAGTCCTCCAAAGGTACATGTGACAGATACCTTGCAAAAGTATGGTTACCTCGGGCTCATTTAGGGCAATGCCCTTCCTAACATCACATTAAACAGCACAAATGGCATAGGGATGGGTAGGAGAGAATCTTTATGAGAAACCTCCTAAATATAGTGATGTAAACAAGTCATGCAGTACGGATTGTTTCTACCCATTGAACCTTCTTCATAGGATCTCCAATCACAAAGGACGGGTTACGTCCAAAGGTGACTCCCTTATGGGCTTAAGCCCATCCCCCTCGACAAATCTAGGACTACGTTCATAGACAAACCTTTAGTCAATTGGTCAGTTAAATTATTTTCCGACTTAATATATTCTAAGGGGATTATACTCCTATTCAATATGCTCCTCATAGACTTATATCTTACTTGTATATGTCTATTCATTTTCTTATTTGTATGGGATTGTCTCACTAGATCAATAGTTGCCTTACAATCACAATTTATATATATTTAGTCAATTGATTTATTTACTAATGGTAAATCTAATAAGCGACTCTTAATCCATTCAGTTTCAGTGCATGTTATATCTAATGCTATAAGCTCAGATTCCATTGCACTTTTGGATATAATTGTTTGTTTTCTGGAACTCCATGATATTGCAGCTCCTCCTAAGAGAAATACATAACCACTGGTGGATTTAACCTCTAAACTATCGATAATCCAATTAGCATCACTATATCCCTCTACCATCTTAGGAAAACCTTTATAACAAAAAGAATTTCCAATACTTCCTCTTAGGTATCTAAAGACTCGCTCTAAAGCTGTCCAATGTTCTGTACTCAGGTTATGAGTATATCTACTAAGTCTTCCCACAGCATATGAAATATCAGGCTTAGTTTTATTAGCTAAATATAGTAAAGATCCAATCATTTGTGAATATTTTAATTGGAAAACAAGATCACCACTATTTTTCTTTAAATGTACATTAGGATCATAAGGAGTTGACATAAGTTTACTCTCAAAATAATTAAATTTCTCAACATCTTCTCAATTGTAATAGATTGACTTATAGTAATTCTTTCTAAATTTCTCTCAATTTTCATTCCTAAGATCATATAAGCTTCTCCTAAATCTTTCTTATCAAAACTTAAAGATAAGTATGTCTTAATATATTTTACTATTTCCAAATTTGTTCCAAAAATTAATATGTCATCCACATAAAGACATAGTATCATATGATCTCCATTACTCTCTTTATAGTATAAACATTTATCATGCTCATTTATTTTAAATCCATAATCCAAAATAACTCTATCAAATTTTTCATGCCACTGCTTAGGAGCTTGCTTAAGACTATATAATGACTTGACTAATCTACATACCTTATGTTCTTGTTCTTTTACAATATAACCTTCGGGTTGTTCTATATAGATTTCTTCATCTAAATCTCCATTTAAAAATGCGGTCTTTACATCCATTTGATGAATTACTATGTTGTGTATGGATGCTAAAGCTATTAATATCCTAGTAGTGGTAATACTATATACAGGTGTGTAAGTATCAAAATAATCTATTCCTTTCTTTTGTGTAAATCCTTTAGCTACTAGTCTTGCCTTATACTTGTTTATACTTCCATCAGGTCTTAATTTCTTTCTAAATACCCATTTACAACCAATGGCTTTATTTCTAGGAGGCAAATCAGTCAGCACCCAAGTATTGTTTTGAATTATAGATTCAAATTCATAATTTATAGCCTCCTTCCAAAAAGAAGCATCTATGGAAGCCATGGCTTCCTTGTAGGTGTTTGGTTCTCCTTCTACTACAAATGTATAGAATCCTTCTCCAAAATTCTTCTCTATTCGGGGTCTTTTAATTCTTCTAAGTTCAATTTGAGTTTCAGGTTCCTTTTCAGAAGAAATACAAGAAGAAGGTTTCTCGTAAGTAGAGTTTGATTGCTTCTCAACTATATGGTCTGGAATTCTTGTTTTAAATGGAAAAATGTTTTCAAAAAATGTAGCATCTCTAGAATCAATTATTATATTATTTGATATTTCACTAATTTCAGAGTTAAACACTAAAAATCTATTAGCACTACTATTTTGGGCATAACCTAAAAAAATAGCATATATTGTTTTAGGTCATATTTTCTTTTAGGTTCAGGTATAGCCACCTTTGCTAAACACCCCCACACTCATAGGAATTTAATATCAGGTGTTCTTCCTTTCCAAATTTCATATGGGGTCTTTTCATTATCTCCAACAGTTACCCTATTAAGTATCAAACATGTAATGAGTATTGCTTCCCCCCACAAGTTCTCGGATGCACCAGAACTAGTTAACATAGCGTTTACCATGTACAACAAAGTCTGATTTTTCCTTTTTGCCATGCCATTAGATTGAGGTGAATAAGGGCAGTAACTTCATGTATAATTCCACTTTCTTCACAGAATGTACCAAGAACATTCCATTGATACTCTCCTCCTCTATAAGACCCAAGTCTTTTAATTTTGTTCTCTAGTTGATTCTCCACTTCATTTTTGTACACTTTAAATCTTTCAAACACCTCATCTTTTGTTTTAATTAGATATACATAAGAATATTTTGAACAGTCTTCTATGAATGTCACAAAGTACTTTTTCCTACCTCTAGTTGGAGGTCTATTTGAATCACATACGTCACTGTGAATTAATTCTAAAAGTTGGATATTTCTTTTAATAAACTTAAAATGTTTTCTAGGTTGCTTTGCTTGAACACATACTTCACATTTTTGCTTTAAATCAACCTCAGTCTTTGGAATTAAATTTAAATCCATTAATCTTTTAATTTTCTTCAAGTTTACATGTCCAAATCTTTCACGCTATACATCACAAGATTCAACACTAAAAACTTGAAGAGAATTCTAATTAACTTTAGAAATTACATTCATCTTAAATAAACCTTCAAGAACATAACCTTTTCCAATAAAAATATTATTCTTAGTAATCACTATTCTATTAGACTCCATTACAACTTTATATCCTTGTTACACTAAGGACGATCCACAATAAGATTTCTTCTCACTTCAGGAACATGTCACACATCCTTGGGAACCAAAGTCTTTCCAGAAGTCATCTTTAGCTCTATATCTCCAATTCCAAGTACACGTGCGACCGAGTCATTCCCTAGAGTTACACTTCCTCCACTTGAGTTATAAAAAGTTTTAAAGTAATCACGATCAAAACATACATGTATATTAGCCTTAGAATCTAACCACCAGTCTCTGTTGTGGTAAGTGTAATTAATAGTTGGATTGAGATTATACCTTAATGCATTTTCATTTGAATTTTCTTGATCCACTAACACATTAACTGGAGCTTTAGAACCTCTCTGATTTTGAAAAGACTTATGCATGGGCTTATACACTTTAGTTTTCTTGTAAAAGCAATCCCTCGCTTTGTGATTGATCCTCCCACAGACATAACAATGTTTATCCTCATTGCCCTTAGTATTTTTGAATTTATTACCCTGATTATTCTGGACATTCTTATTAAAATGTTTGTGGTTGTTGTTAGTTCTAGTTGGTCCCTTAAAGTTCCTCCCTTTAGGTCTAAAGTGATTCCTATTGTTATTAGAATTACTTGTATTTTCAACTAAATTTACTTTAGTTGTCTTCTCATTTTCACTTTGGACACTTGCCTATGCTTTTCTTCAACCCTTAGTGAATTAATTACATGGGTTAAGGTTAGATCTCCTTGTTTATGTCTAAGAGACCTAGCGAAATCAGAACAAGAGGGTGGTAATTTTTCAATAAGACAGGACACTCTAAAGTCCTCACTTAACTTGGTTTCTTTCCTTCCTACCTCCCTAAGTAGCTCTTGAAATTCATAGATTTGATCACTAACTCTTTTATTTTTCACCATCTAATAGTTATTAAAGTTTAAGATTGCAAATCGCTCTACACCAACCCAAAACATTGATCAATCGACTCGACCACAAAAGCGTCATCGTGCAAGGAGAACTCAAAGAAAATGGCAACTATAGCCATACCATCAATCGTTGGAAAGATATATGCTTCATATGACATTTAAGATATAACAAACCTTATACTAATATGTCATGTGATAATTAACAATATACTAAGAAATCATTAATTAAATATGTAACTCTATATTTAATTAAATATGCAAAATAAAGCAATAAAATAATAATAATATACAAGGAATGAACCTGGACCGAGTCTAGTATTAGATACTATGTCCTTAAGACAGATTCGCCTCGCTATAGTGCTAACGGACTCAGTGGTATCTATCTCCCAGGATATAACGGTTTACATCCACCAGTAGCAGCACTACAAACTCGTGGATATGGCGAACCTCCTCCATGTAATACTCTCTCTGACTCAAAAATGCATCTATATACTATATAAATGCTAAATTGGGTGCAATCCGAACCAAATGGTTTGGACCAATCTTAATATGACTCGATGAAATTGAATTAGGGTCTAAGTGGTTGGGACCACTTAACCTATGGTTTGAACCCACTTGGGTTGGGTTCAAGTCTATAGAGGGAGATAGAAGAAATTGAAAAATGAATGAATTGCAAATGATCCAAAGGGGGGTATTTATAGGCAACAAGGTGCCTTTTCGGATTGGGTGCAACCCTTTGGGAAAAACTAGAAAGTAGTTTTTTTATTAATATGCCTTTTCGGATTAGGTGTGTCTCTTCATCATTGGACACAACCATTTATATATGTCTCTTCATACTGGATACATCCACTCTAATTGGTTGCAATGGTTCACATGGTGTCTGTTCACTAATAGACACATCAACTCCAATAGGTTGCAATGGTTCACATGAACAGTTATGTTTGTTGGTTTTGAGTTACAACCCTTTAGAAATAGATGCAACTCTTTGAAAAACAAATGCAACCCTTTAGAAATATATGCAACCCTTTGGAAAAAAACTAACTTTTAATTTAAATTAAAAAAACTAACCACCCATTTAAATAAGCCCAGCCCAAAATTAAAGGCCCAATCCTAGATTCCATTTAGTAAAAAGAATAATTGTACTTTACAATTAGGCCCAAGTAATTAGCCCCAAGCCCAAGCCCAAGCCCAAGCCCAAATTTGGCTTATTTAAATTTCAATTAGTTTCAACATTTTTTCCATGTGGGACAAACACTTCCCACATTTTGCATACCCATTCAGGCTTATCAAAACACCACACTTTGGAGCTAATTTCTCATTCACCTGAAACAGATTTGAGAAAGTAAATATACCACGTTCATCTCCTTGCGGAAAGAAACGCGCTCATCTAGAGATCCGCAAAAAATTATTAGCGGAATCTATTCCAACCCTCATCCAAAGTTTATGTTTTTAATACCCCCCGTTTCGAACAATCCCCCACATGAATGGAAATTTGAGTAAAATGCAAAATATGATCGTGCGGACACTAGAGAGAGTATAGTCGGAAAGTTACTACATCAGGATAGGTAGCTTTTGGCTTTGAACCTTCCCTAGTGTATTACTATCAGATTTACTGGCTAACCAGTGAATGCGATGTCTTGAACTGTTTAACCGTTTGTGAAAACCAAGAAATAACAAACACACAGTACCTTTCCTCACAAAGTTGGTTCTCATTGTTATGTTCATTTTGGCCTTGAACAACTCCTGGTATTCAATGAGTGCTCCAGAAAACTTAGCCTTTATAGTTCTCAGAGAAGCGGCCCCACTTCACACTTATATAGGTGACTTCTTATTAAGAGTATCCTACCATACCCCACTTGAATTTTCAAGGTATAAGAGTCATTAAAAGCATAGCTTATCCTAATTCTCGCTGTAGGTAGCATTATCTCATCATCGAAATGGGTAGAAGATTTATATCTTCTCAGTGCTTCTGGTGAGTCATTCAGAATTTCTGTTGTCCCTTTGAACATAGATCTTGGGATCTCCAGTCAACTAGGTTAGGTTTCCATTAAGGTGACTCGTTAGCTTTCGGCTTTTAATCCCATTCCCCTTGATGATCTGTACAATTTCTCTCTGGTACAACCCTCAATTTTATATGTGGCCACAAGGTTGTGTTTAGAAATATTACACTCTGCAGAGATTTCTCCAGGTGAGAGCAACTGTATACTTTGTGCCCTAAAATTATTTTCTTTAATGGCACAGGTGTAGACTTACTTTGAAATGTCCTCTAGGTGAAGTCTATTGACTTTCCTATTTGATTTATTCAAAGTTTCTAACTTTGAGTTATATTAAGAACATACAACTACACCTTTAATATAAAAGACATATCCACTCTTGGATTTGATGTCTTTAATATCCCACATCCAGATTGCATCACTGTTACACCTCCAATTTAGTTAGATACCTCAATCTAAGTAATATTGGATTTAGGGTGTATCTCAACTACCCAATTTATTGTTTTTCAGTGATCCGATCCTGGATTGAAAATGTGTAATTAAACACAGTTATTAAGATGCCTTGAAATCTTAAGCAATGATATACTTTGACTAATATTTATATTTGAGATTTACATCTACAAAAGTTAGCTAGGCTTTTGTTATCATAACTAGTATTATCTTAATCTCACTTTATTGAGAATATACTATGTTATTAGATGTTAAATCTTTCATATCAAATATACTAATTAGTATATCATTAATTTTTGTAAGGCATACAATGACTTATACTTCACATTTATGTCATTGTCTTGGTACTAGCTTTAATCCACTCAAGGACTTATAAGTTTGCACACTTTCCCCTTCAACTAGAACAAATAACTTAGCTCTTCCGCTGGAAAAAGAACTCTTCTAGTTGTTCCACAATATTTTTCTCATAGGAAACAACATGTACTATTCTTATAATACTATAAATGATTTTTGGTTCTATCCAACATCTCTTTGGATTAAGAACCCTACATTTATAAAAATTTCTTATCTGGTGAGGTAACTCATAGCAAATTTCATTTATGGACAACATCCCCCCACAACTTTTGGATAATCCTGAAATTTTATATATGATATATTTCTTATGCTTTTCCAACTCTTAAAATACCATATATTAAATATTTCACCACATCTACCTTTCCAAGGTTCTATATTCGCTTCTCAACAAGCATGCATAACAGTCTCTAGTGCATATGTATTCACTTTATCTCTAGCTTGTTCTTATAATATGTCACAGACGTTATTGGGACTTAATACTAGAGATATTAATTACAATGGGCTTTAATTAATATTTGCTTCTACATCTCTTGTATTTATGAATTGAGTTATTCATGTTAAGTCAATTATCTTAACATGTCATAACCTTTCATGTGTCACACATCACATAACTCAACCATTTAAGCAAATAACTCACTTATTATTTAAGCTTTGGATAAATCACCACAAAGTGAGCACTCACTTCTTAACTATCATTACTAGTTAAAAGTGAGTTTTTAAGCTCTCATCACTAGCTCAGATTAAGCACACTCTTCTCATTAATTACTACTAGTTTATAATTAGGACTCACTTCTCTGCTATTACCACTAGTTTAAAGTTAAGTTTGCTCAGTTATCAGTTCTATAGCTCTTAACTTTAGTACACACTTAACTAAGTAGTTTACCTTGGTAGTAGAGTAATTTGTTTTGAAAAATATTCTTTAAAAACTACTACTTTACAAGTAGTATTATTCACTGCTACATGAGCAGATACGATGTATAGCTCAAACAGCTTATGGCTAAAATGGCTACTCATCACCCTCGTGTTTTTTACTACCAAGTAGAGAGCAAGAACCAACTAACAGATTTTCACCTTCTTTTTAGGCTCTATGCACCATATTAATCATTTTAACTTGTGGCTAAGCTAAGTAGTTTGCAACTCAGTAACATTTTAGCTCTCAGCTAAATTGTACATTATAGCTAAATAGCTTGATTTATCTTGTCTCAGTGTACTTGCTTACTGTATCCATAACATTTTCCATTAAACACTTTAAAGTTATTGGAAAATCTTATCTTATTTAGCCCATTCACAGCTATACGTGTCTTTAAACGCTAGTATAGATCTTTTTCCCATGACTATTCGGAGAATTGACATAGCTAGACTAGTCAATTTTTGTCTGTTGTGTTAAATACACAAACCAGTCACTCATACAAAATTAATAATATCACACATTAAATCAACTATATTATAAAATTAAATTACCATGCACATTAAGTAATATTATAATCTCAATTAAAAGTAAGCACTTATATAAATAATATTAAACTCACATAAATAATATTATACCACATAATTAATTATATCACAGAACTGATCTAAGAAATAATAATATTCAGGAGAAGACTTTGCTTTCTCAAAGCTTTATGCCTCATTCTCTAATAAACATGTTAGAAAATCAGGACCAAAAGATGTAAACGTTCTAGCACACAAGAAAATGATATGCACTAATGTTATGAGCATAAACCATCAAAGGTTTTATGTAATAATCCACTCCACTACATAGTATGATATTGTCTACTTTGGGATCGAGCCCGCACAATTTTGTTATTGGGTTTTATCTCAAAAGGCTTCATTCCAATTGGAGATTACACCACTACATAAAATCACTTTACCTTTCCTTTACGTAGGTGGCATAGGACTATGCACCTGTAACTTGCTCAATGTGATAGCATGTCAGTACCTCTTGCACCCGCCCATGGCACACCCACCCACAAGGTTGCCACATTATAGGTCCCACTTTAACTTTCTTAGAAGTAGGAACTGCAAACTTAGTTAGACACCCCCACACTTCTAGAATTTATAAGAAGGTTTTTTTTTACCTTTCCATAATTCATATGATGTCACATTAGTTTCTTTGGAGGTATTTTATTGATAACATAATTTACGGAAAGTAAAACTTCCCCCCACAAATTCTGAGTTAGACCAGAACTTGTCAACATAGCATTCATCATTTCTTCGTGAATGATAAAATGTTCTGAATAAATATTAACAAATGATGATTCGTATTCACGAACTCTATCCTTTCTTAACACCTTGTCAAGTTGATTCTTAACCTCATTTTTGTAATGTTTAAACATTTCTAAGGCTTTATCTTTGCTTCGTAATAGATATAGATAACATCATCTTGTGCAATCATTGATAAAAAGAATGAAATGCCTTTTCCTATCTCTAGTTGGTATAAATTTAAGATAATATAATATATTACATAATATTATATTACAAAATTAAAATAATTCAATAATTTACTAATAAAACATGCTTCAATTTCACATAATATTGAACACATCAATATTTAGCATATTATCATATAATAATGTATATAACATTATTTTATTATATCTCATTTATAAGTATAATCTCTATTTGTTTATATCTTAAATAAAAGCATATAATAAAACATACGCAATAAGTGATTCTGTCTTAAGATTGTTAAAAAGATATATGCTTCATGTGACATTTAAGATATAAAAAACCTTATACTAATATGTCATGTGATAATTAACTAAGAAATCATTAATTAAATATGTAACTTTATATTTAATTAAATATGCAAAATAAAGTAATAAAATAATATTAATACACAACGGATGAACCTGGATCGAGACTAGTATTGGATACTATGTCCTTAAGATAGATTCGCTCCGTTATGGTGCTAACGGACTCAGTGGCGTGTATCTCCCAGGATACAACGGTCTATATCCACCAGTAGCAGTGCAACAAACTCATGGATACGGCGAACCTCCTTCGTGTAATACTCTCTCAGACTCAAAAATGCATCTATATACTATATAAATGCTGAATTGAGTGCAATCCGAACCAAATGGTTCAGACCAATCTTAATATGGCTCGATGAATTTGAATTAGGGTCTAAGTGGTTCGAACCACTTAACCTATGGTTTGAACCCACTTGGGTTGGGTTCAAGTCTAGAGAGGGAGATAGAAGAAATTAAAAAAATGAATGAATTACAAATGATCCAAAGGGGGGTATTTGTAGGCAACAAGGTGCCTTTTCGGATTGGGTGCAACCCTTTGGAAAAAACTAAAAAGTAGTCTATAATTAATGTGCCTTTTTAGATTGGGTGTGTCTCTTCATCATTGGACACAACCATTTATATGTCTCTTCACACTGGACACATCCACTCCAATTAATTGTAATGGTTCACATGGTGTCTATTCACTAATAGACACATCCACTATAATAGGTTGCAATGGTTCACATGAATTGTTATGTCTGTTGGTTTTGAGTTGCAACCCTTTAGAAACAGATGCAACTCTTTGAAAAACAGATGCAACCCTTTAGAAATAGATGCAACCCTTTGGAAAAAAAACTAACTTCTCATTTAAATTAAAAAACTAACCACCCTTTTAAATAAGCCCAACCCAAAATTAAAGGCTGAATCCAAGATTCCATTTAGTAAAAAGAATAATTGGACTTTACAATTAGGCCCAAGCCCAAGCCCAAACCCAAGCCCAAATTTGGCTTATTTATATTTCAATTAGTTTCAACATTTTTTCCATATGGGACAAACACTTCCCACATTTTGCATACCCATTCAGGCTTATCAAAACACCACACTTTGGAGCTAATTTCTCATTCACTCGGAAACAAATTTAAGAAAGTAAATACACCACGTTCATCTCCTTGGGGAAAGAAACGCGCTCATCTAGAGATCCGCAAAAAATTAATAGTGGAATCTATTCCAAACCTCATCCAAAGTTTATATTTTTAATGTCCCCGTTTCCAACAATCCCCCACATGAATGGAAATTTGCATAAAATGCAAAAGATAATCGTGCGGACACTAAAGAGAGTATAGTTGAAAAGTTACTGCATCAGGATAGGTAGTTTTTGGCTTTGAACCTTCCCTAGTGTATTGCTATTGGATTTACTGGCTAACCAATGTACATGATGTCTTGAACTGTTCAGCCGTTTGTGTAAACTAAGACAATAACAAACACACAGTACCTTTCCTCACAAAGTTGGTTCTCATTGTTGTGTTCATTTTGGCCCTGAACAACTCCTGGTATTCAATGAGTGCTCCAGAAAACTTAGCCTTAACAGTTCTCATAGAAGCGGCCCTACTTCACACTCATATAGGTGACTTCTTATTAACAGTATCCTACCATACCCTACTTGAATTTTCAAGGTATAAGAGTCATTAAAAGCGTAGCTTATCCTAATCCTCGCTGTAGGTAGCACTGTCTCATCATAGAAATGGGCAGAAGATTTATATCCTCCCAGTTCTTCTGGTGAGTCACTAAGAATTTCTTTTACCCCTTTGAACCTAGATCTTGGGATCTCTAGTCAACTAGGTTGGGTTTCTATTAAGGTGACTCGTTAACTTTTGGCTTTTAATCCCATTCCCCTCGATGATCTGTACAATTTATCTCTAATACAACCCTCAATTTTATATGTGGCCACAAGGTTATGTTTAGAAATATTACACTCTGCAGAGATTTCTCCAGGTGAAAGCAACTGTATCCTTTGTGCCCTAAAATTATTTTCTTTAATGGCACAAGTGTAGACTTACTTTGAAATGTCCTCTAGGTGAAGTTTATTGACTTTCCTATTTGATTTATTCAAAGCTTCTAACTTTGAGTTATATTAAGAACATACAACTACACCTTTAATATAAAAGACATATCTACTCTTGTATTTAAATTTTTTAATATCCTACATCCAGATGGCATCTTTGTTATACCTCCAATTTAGTTAGATACCTCGATCTAAGTAATATTGGATTTAGGGTGTATCTCAATTACCAATTTATTGTTTTTTAGTGATCCGATCCTGGATTGAAAATATGTAATTAAACATAGTTATTACGATGCCTTGCAATCTTAAGCAATGATATACTTTGCGTAGTATTTATATTTGAGATTTACATCTACAAAAGTTAGCTAGGCTTTTGTTATCATAACTAGTATTATCTCAAACTCACTTTATTAAGAATATATTATGTTATCAGATGTTAAATCTTTCATATCAAATGTACTAATTAGTATATCTTTAATTTTTGTAAGGCATACAATGACTTATACATCAGATTTATGTCATTGTCTTGGTACCAGCTTTAATCCATTCAAGGGTTTATAAGCTTACACACTTTCCCCTCAACTAGGACAAATAACTCAGCTCTTCCATTGGAAAAAGAACTTTTCTAGTTGTTCCATAATATTTTTCTCATAGGAAACAACATGCACTATTCTTATAATATTTTAAATGATTTTTGGTTCTATCCAAAATCTATTAGGATTAAGAACCCTACATTTATAAAAATTTCTTATTTGGTGAGGTAACTCATAGTAAATTTCATTTATGGACAACATCCCCCCACAACTTTGGGATAATCCTAAAATTTTATATATGATATATTTCTTATGGTTTTCTAACTCTTAAAATACCATATATTAAATATTTCACCACATCTATCTTTCCAAGGTTCTATATTCGTTTCTCAACAAGCATGCATAGCAGTGTCTAGTGCATATATATTCACTTTATCTCTAGCTTTTTCTTATAATATGTCACAGATGTTATTGTGAATTAATTCTAGAGATATTAATTGCAATGGGCTGTAATTAATATTTGCTTCTACATCTCTTGTATTTATGAATTGAGTTATTCATGTTAAGTCAGTCATCTTAACATGTAATAACCTTTCATGTGTCACACATCACATAACTCAACCATTTAAGCAAATAACTCACTTATTATTTAAGCTTTGGATACATCACCACAAAGTGAGCACTCACTTCTCAACTATCATTACTAGTTAAAAGTGAATTTTTAAGCTCTCATTACTAGCTCAGATTAAGCACACTCTTCTCATTAATTACTACTAGTTTATAATCAGCACCCACTTCTCTGCTATTACTAATAGCTTGAAGTAAAGTTTGCTCAGTTATTAATTCTAGTAGCTCTTAACTTTAGTACACACTTAGCTAAGTAGTTTACCTTGGTAGTAGAATAATTTGTTTTGAAAAATATTCTTTAAAAACTACTACATTACAAGTAGTATTATTCACTCCTACATGAGCAGATATGATGTATAGCTCAAATAGCTTATGGCTAAAATGGCTACTCATCACCCTCGTGTTTTTTACTACCAAGTAGAGAGCAAGAACCAACTAACAGATTTTCATCTTCCTCTTAGATTCTGTGCACCTCATTAATCATTTTAACTTATGGCTAGGCTAACTAGTTTGCAACTTAGTAACATTTTAGCTTTCAGCTAAATTGTACATTATGGCTAACTAGCTTGATTTAGCTTGTCTCAGTGTACTTGCTTACTGTATCCATAACATTTTCCATTAAACACTTTAAAGTTTTCAGAAAATCTTATCTTATTCAGCCCATTCACAGCTATACGTGTCTTTAAAAACTAATAGAGATCTTTTTCCCTTGACTATTGGGAGAATTGACATAGCTAGACTAGTCAATTTTTGTCTATTGTATTAAATACACAAACCAGTCACTCATACAAAATTAATAATATCACACATTAAATCAACTATATTGTAAAATTAAATTACTATGCATATTAAGTAATATTATAATCTCAATTAAAAGTAAGCATTTATATAAATAATATTGAACTCACATAAATAATATTATACCACATAATTAATTATATCACATAACTAATCTAAGAAATAATAATATTCAGGCGAAGTCTTTTCTTTCTCAAAGCTTTGTGCCTCATTCTCCAATAAACATGCTAGAAATCAAGACCAAAAGATGTAGACGTTCTAGCCCACAAGAAAATGATATACACTGTTGTTATGAGCAAAACCTATGAAAGGTTTTATGTAACGATCCACTCCACCACATAGTATGATATTGTCTGTTTTGCGATCGAGCGCGCACGATTTTGTTATTGGGTTTTATCTCAAAAGGCTTCATACTAATTGGAGATAACACCACTACATAAAATCACTTTACCTTTCCCTTACGTAGGTGGTGTAGGACTGTGCACCTGTAACTTGCTCAGTGTGATAGCATGTCAGTGCCTCTTGCACCCGCCCACGACACACTCACCCACAAGGTTGCCACATTATAGGTCCCACTTTAACTTTCTTAGAAGTAGGAACTGCAAACTTAGTTAGACACCCCCACACTTTTAGAATTTATAAGAAGTTTTGTTTGACGTTTTCATAATTCATATGATGTCACATTAGTTTCTTTTGAGGTATTTTATTGATAACATAATTTACGAAAAGCAAAATTTCCCCCCACAAATTCTGAGTTAAACCAGAACTTGTCAACATAGCATTCATCATTTCTTCGTGAATGATACCATGTTCTGAATAAATATCAACAAATGATGATTCGTATTCACGAACTCTATCATTTCTTAACACCTTGTCAAGTTGATTCTCAACCTTATTTTTGTAATGTTTAAACATTTCTAAGGCTTTATCTTTGCTTTGTAACAGATATAGATAATATCATGTTGTGCAACCATTGATAAAAAGAATGAAATACCTTTTCATATCTCTAGTTGGCACAAATTTAAGATAATATAATATACTACATAATATTATATTACAAAATTAAAATAATTCAACCAATATTTAATTATATAAATAATTCAATAATTTACTAATATAACATGTTTCAATTTCACATAATATTGAACGCATCAATATTTAGCATATTATTATATAATAATGTATATAACAATATTTTATTATATCTTACTTATTAGTATAATCTCTATTTGTTTATATCTTAAATAAAAGCATATAATAAAACATACACAATGAGTGATTTTGTCGTAAGATTGTTGGAAAGATATATGCTTCATGTTACATTTAAGATATAACAAACCTTATACTATTATGTTATGTGATAGTTAACAATATGCTAATAAATCATTAATTAAATTTGCAACTCTATATTTAATTAAATATGCAAAATAAAACAATAAAATAATTATAATATACAAGGAATGAACCTGGACCGAGACTAGTATTGGATACTATGTCCTTAAGACAGATTCGCCCCGCTATAGTGCTAACGAAGTCAGTGGTGTCTATTTTCCAGGATACAACGATCTACATCCACCAGTAGCAGTACTACAGACTTGTGGATCCTCCGTGTAATACTCTCTCTGACTAAAAAATGCATCTATATACTATAAAAATGCTAAATTGGGTGCAATCAGAACCAAATGGTTCGGACCAATCTTAATATGGCTCGATTAAATTGAATTGGGGTCTAAGTGGTTCGGACCACTTAACCTATGGTTTGAACCCACTTGGGTTGGGTTCAAATCTAGAGAGGGAGATAGAAGAAATTGAAAAATGAATGAATTGAAACTGATCCAAAGGGGGGTATTTATAGGCAACAAGGCGCCTTTTCGGATTGGGTATAATGCTTTGGAAAAAACTAAAAAGTAGTTTTTAATTAATGTGCCTTTTCAGATAGTTATGGTTGCAGTGGTTAACATGAATAGTTATGTCTGTTGGTTTTGAGTTGCAACCCTTTAGAAACAAATGCAACTCTTTCACAAACAGATGCAACCCTTTAGAAATAGATGCAGCCCTTTGGAAAAAAATAAACTTTTAATTTAAATTAAAAAAACTAACCACCCATTTAAATAAGCCTAACCCAAAATTACAGGCCGAATCCAAAATTTCATTTAGTAAAAAGAATAATTGGACTTTGCAATTAGGCCCAAGCCCAAGCCCAAGCCCAAGCCCAAGCCCAGGCCCAAGCCCAAATTTGGCTTATTTAAATTTCAATTAGTTTCAATATTTTTTCCATGTGGGACAAACACTTCCCACATTTTGCATACCCATTCAGGCTTATCAAAATACCACACTTTGGAGATAATTTCTCATTTACCCGGAAACAGATTTAAGAAAGTAAATATACCACGTTCATCTCCTTGCGGAGAGAAATGCGCTCATCTAGAGATCCGCAAAAAATTATTAGCGGAATCTATTCCAAACCTCATCCAAAGTTTATGTTTTTAATGCCCCTGTTTCCAACATCAACAACCAAATCAATCTCAAGAATCATCCCTAAAACGACAATCAATCACAGACCAAAAGGACTACGCCTATCGGAACAAAAACCAACGCCGATTCCATCTGAACTACATTCGTAGCTAGCCAGTACAATAGTATGATAGTGCCATGCACCTGCCCACAAACATACCCACCCATGAAAATTGTAATCTCAGAGGAACCTTCCAAAACAACCAAGAATCCTAAGAGGTCCATAACCTCATCATAGCCCAAAACGAACAAATCTAGCCCTACAGCTACGCTCAATGACTCAACTCACGAGAGCCTAAACAAAAGGTGTCTCTCCACCTATCTCAAAACCGATGCTAGATCAACAACGACCTAACTACAATGAAACTGTGACTACAATCACTATCAATCTTAACTCGTGCCTCAATTACTAATCTTGTGTCATGCCAAATATGCAAAATAGTTATGCATATATAAATCTAACCTAGCATACATCATATGTCAAGCTCTTTACAATGGAATACAATTATACTAAATAAACGGTGTACCACATGTAGCACGTAAGCACATAAATATGTTATCAAACCAAAACATGTTATCAAGAAGCATATAAACATGTAAAATAAAGCAACAAAAATGTGATATGCACCCAACACCCGTCATCCAAGGTATTCAAACCAAGGAGCTCTGATACCACCTGTGGCGGCCCTGGTTTTTCAAGCCAGTGCGTTTTATGATGAACCAAAGATTGACCCGATAACGGATCCGAATGCGAAAGTGAAAGCTAAACATAAGACTCTACGAAGTCAAAGTGACTTTCCATGAGATCGTCGAACTCAATGAGAACTGGCACGGAAGCAAAAGATCAAAAAAAAAAATATCAATTAAGGCCCCTAGGGGCAAAATAGTCATTTAAAAACTATTGATTCAGGTGCCACCGAGCACACCGCTAGAAAGACAATGAAAAACTAATTAAGATAGACTCAAGAATCGCATGATTCGGAATCCGGACGAAGGAGAAACGGCGAAACAAAGAAAAATGGACATACAAAGCAAAAAGGGTAAACTAGAAATTATATAGGAAGATCCGGGTGCAACCGAGCACACAGTTGGAAATACAACAAAAAATAGTCAAGTTCAAAGAAATTTTACTCAATTTGGAGTCCGGAGGAGGGAGAAAGGTTAGAAACAAAAAGAGGGTCGTGACAGCTATAGTGCTACCGACCCACTGCTGCTACAACTGAGAGTCAAAATGGGCATCTAAATGGACTTTTTTGGAAAAACTCAAAGAAGAAATCTCCCCTAAAATCAAGTTTTCTACTCTGCAACATAGACAAAAACAAAAAAAAAAATGCACTGTAAAATGCCCAGAATGCCCCCAAGAAAATCAGGTCAAGAGGGTAAAAATCCTTTCGAGCTGCTGCCCAAGGAAAGGAAATGCGGCTTTGGGAGGTTTTTAAATTGGCTAAATTGAAAATGCAATCTTAAAATACACCCACAAGACCCCCGGAAGTTTTGGATCGATCGTCACAGTTTTCAAAAAAAAAGTCAAAAATAGTACCAAGTACACTTGTATTAAAAATCAGCAAAAACCTAGCAGCAAGGATTTTTCAGAAAAAATGGGTTTTTGAGGGCTAAGATGATGTTTTCTGGAAAAACACAAAGAAGAAACCCCCTCCAAAATTAAGTTTTCTATCCGAAAAAATGGGAAAAAATGAAAAAAAATGCATTGTAAAATACCCTAAATTCCCCTGGAACAGAATAGGATAAAAACTTAAAAAAATGCAACCTTAAGTTTTGTTTCGTCAAGAAGAGTATTGTGTGCCAAAGTGAACATGCAAGCATACGTAATATGATAAAGTAGACGTACTATAATGGCCTACGGCCTCATGGCATGTTGTATGTAAAATATGACCCATCAATGCATGAAATCTCCTAACTTCCATAAGCAACAATGAAATTAAAAATTTGCATACATATCACATAAGTGTCTTTAGCCCTTGGCCTCATTACATACAAGTCAAATACATTGCATAGAGTATACTTATGTACACATTACATAAATGGAATCAAATACACACATTTTGACAAATAAGGTTACAAGTGAGATTTCAAGCCAACCTTTACACGAATTAAAACCTTCAAGTCTATAATCATCCAAGCAGTGATGAACATCACGAACCAAATCTTCGTACCTGAACAAAACCCCCAGTAACTTCGGGGTGATTAAACAAGTTTACTCATAGAGAATGAGCATGCATAGACTCGATTTCTTCATAAATTTTTACATTTACTTTGAAATAATTCAAAAGGATCACGCCACCTAATGTCTATGTTAAAGTGAGACTCTAGGAGCATCCTAAGCTACCTTAAATCATTCCTAGCATAAATCATGTCGTACATGTAATTCAAACAACGTAGAAGCATGTTAAACAAAACAACAAGATATAGATTCTCAAAGCCATCAACTGGAAATGAAGAACGAAATCAAACAAAGTGGATACTTGAACGTCACGCCGGATCAGACTGACACTATAGTTACTTTATGGTTACTGGCCCACGGATAACTTCCCTATGTGCGCACTAGATTTGTAGAGGGACAATCCCCCGTACTAGAATCATGTCATAACCTAAGTCAAATAATGACATTCCCAACTTTCTAAAATCAACAAGTTGTGCAACAACATATATATCAACACGTATATACAAGATAATCAACTATCTACCACGCACAACCAAATTTGGAAACACATACAATACAATCTCTTAGTCCACAACTACTATGGCATGAAAGATGTCAAATACAAAATGTGCAACTCATTACACAAGATAATGATATATTCAATAAGGATAACATATTATCATGGATATAAATATAATAACTATATTATCCAATGCTCAAAATGTAACCAAGTGAATATACAACAAGTCAAAGTCCATGATTTAAACATAGAAATAACTTTCAAAACACAATTAAATCCATGGAGCAATTAAATAGAATTTAATTAAATAAAAATAATTAAATTCTCTAGATTCCAAATCAATTCCAAATGGCTTCAAATTAATACATGTTAAAGATTATATCGTGGTCGTTACATATATCATATCAATACTTTAATTTAAGCGATGAGTAGAAAAACATAATTTAATTAAATACAAATAATTAAATTCTCTAGATTTTAACATTCATCCAAATATTCCAAATTTAATATATGTTAAATAACATGTCAAGATAATCACTAATATCAACTCAAAAGTTTAATTACATCATTGGAATAGTTTAATACAATTTAATTAAATAAAAATAATCAAATCTCTAAATTTCAGGACATCTTCAAATCCTTTAAATTTAATATATAACAAAGATTAAATAATTATAATCACTAATATCAAGTCAAAACTTAATTACATCAATGGAGTAATTAAATAGAATTTAATTACATAAAATTTAAATAAATCTCTAGATTTCAAAACAACTCCAAAATTTCTCAAATTAATATATAACATAGATTAAGAGAAGCCCTAATCAAATATCAAGTCTTTAATTAATTCTTCATCATATACAACCATGTGAATTTATTTTTAACTAATGAATAGTTAAATTAAATCCTAGATTTCATACAAAACATGGTATACACATCAAAGAAAAATTATAGATCATTCCTTACCTCACTAGAGAAGTGTCTCTCTAGAATCCAGGGCAAATTAACACAAAATGGCAAACCCTTCAAGGGTTAGGTAGAAGAGGATGAGACGAACAAAAAGTATTCGAAACTTTATGGTTTAAGGTGAGTAGAAGGGCCTCAAAAATCAAGGTCAATGCTTAAGCATCAAGCTCCTCTAGTTGCGGCTAGGGTTTTTAGTGAGGGGGGAAATAAAACAATGACATGAAGTGTGAGTGAAGGAATTAGAAATCCTCCACTCACTATGTGATCTTACACCATGGTCAACACACACAAGTTTCGGTCAATTGCACAAAAACCCCTCTTTAAAACCATAATCCCAAAATGGCCCAAAAATAATTACAAGACTTAATATGGAGCATATACTTGTCACTCATCCATGCATCCATTGTGGGCTTAATCCTAAGCTTACACTTGTCAACCATCCAAGCCAACAAGTGCACCTATCCTAGGTCAACAAGTGGTTCAATCTCCACCCTCCACATGTCATCATCCAAGGCATCAAAGTGTCCCCACACAAATGCCAACAAGTGGACCAATGAGAATGTGACACTTGTCACACTTTTCAAAAATTACAAAAGGTCCTTTTTGAAAATATCTTCCAAATTAAATTGCAAAATGGTCCCAAAGACAAAAAAAATAATTACTTTACAAAATTATACTAAAACCCCAAAAGTTAAAAAAATTATCAAAAAGTTATGCATCAATGCCCTTTACAAGAAAAGTAAATATTTAACACATTTTTCTACAAAAGTGAAAATGTAGATATCATGGAAATCAAATATCATGGATGCATGCAAAGCCGGAGTCAAATCCGAGGGCAAAAAGTGAGCTTATGCCAACAAAGTGACAAACGAGAAAGAGACGAAAGTGAATAGTGTCAAAAAGTAAAAATGTGAAAATGACTCGGTCTTCAAAGGAAATTGTTAAACCAAGGAAAAAAGTCTCGGAAACCATCCCCAAGCACTCAATATGACACTAAGTGATGGGAAACAAACATAGAAGAAAAAAGACAACGAAAAAAGTTTATCCGTAAAATTTGAGTAAAAAGAAAAGGAATGAAAATGACCGGGTCGTTACAACCTTCCCACCTTAAAGGGATTTCATCCCTGAAATCCAGCCCAACGAAACAAAAGGCAAAATCAGGATAACTACGAAGTACATCTTCGAGTATCCCACACAACATGCTACAAAAGTTATCCCAAAATTAGAAAACAACGTAGAAACCAATGTCATTTGCACCCACGTGCTCACGATAGGAAAACCACTCAAAAGAAAAGTGACCTCATGGCCACACAACAAATCAGAGTCACACACAGAACCTAAGGTCAGACAAAGGAATGGAAGACAACAACCGTAAGCATTCCTCCTGGTGAACCATCACACCGATCCAAAAACAACCATCAAAAGAAGTCTAAGATAATCACATATCAAATCAAGGTACTGAATAGGGATGACGTGGCAATACAAATAGCAACCAGAACCCACCCATGACGTACTCAAATGTGTGGTAGCAATGACAGTACTGTAATGACCCGAATTTTTCGGGTAAATTTTTTCCGTTATCTTTTCCTTTCTGAGTTTGGTTTCTTGTCGATTAGTGTCGTCTCGAGTGCTCTGGAGTGATTTCTGAGACTCTTTTCTGTGGATTGACAACTTCCTTTGAGGATCGAGTCATTTTCACATTTTTCGTTTTTCAATACTATTCACTTTTTGTCTTTTTCCCTATTCCGTCTTTTCCTCATTTGTCACTCTGTTTGCGTAACTACACTTCTTGTGTTCGGAGTTGGTTTCTAACTTCACGTATCTTCATTCCCAATGATTTCTATGAGATACGTATCTTTACTTTCATGAGAAAGCACTCTGGTTACTCCCGGTGTCCATAGGGGCATAAATGCAAAGTTCTTTGGAAACTTTTTCTTTTCTTGGGGTGTTTTTCATAAATATCTTTTGAAGATATTTTATTTCATGGGTATCTAAGAAAATATCTTTTGGAAGATATTTTCATTCTGGGGCAGTTTCGCACTTTTGACTTTTTGAAGGGGTCATTGTGCAATTAGTGAAAGTTATTGCTCAATGCCTTATTTTGAGCCTGGATCCTTCTATGGGATTCATTTTCACATTTCGTCGAGTTGTGGACTCTTAGAATTTCCTCCTGGACAATGTTTTCCAATTTCAGGGTTTCTGGCCTTAGTTTGCGCCAAACTTGTTTTGGGCGTAACTCTCTGCTCGGGACTCAGTTTTTGACGCCGTTTGAACACAGAGTTTTGCAGTTTGAACATGTCTGCTTAGATTTCACTTTTTTGGACCCGGTAAGGCCCGTTCGGGACACTTTTTGAGTTTTTCTATAAATAGGGGGCCTTTAAGTGAAAAATCAGATTTTTACTCTCTCTCTCCTTTCTCTTGGACGGATCTAGAGGCAGCCATGGCTGCCATCTTCTTTCTCTTATTTTGAGCTTCTTCCCTTCAATGAAATACCTTAATGCCTTAGTGCTTATTGTTCCCCTCGGCGAGGCCTTCGATTCCAACCGATTGGAATCTCATTTTGGCCATTTCTTGAGTTCAGGTTTGAAGTCAAGTTGTGTTTTTGATGGGGCTTCCTTGGGATTCATGTTCGTGGTGTTGTCCCCGACAAAACCTAGGACTTTCATCGGATTCGGAGCCGATTTATTTTGGTGGGGATTTGAGATTTCATCTCAAATGGAGGTAGGGAATGTTTTAGGCTTTTGTGTGTGTTGTATTGAGTGTTTAGCATGATTATACAACTTATAGATATGCCTTATATCAAATCTAGAAAGTTAGTAATTTTTAATTCTTTGTATAAGATTTAAAATTCATGATGATATATAATTTTGATTTGAATTGTGGCATGGTAGAAAATTTTGTTTTAACATGTTGGTTAACATATATTAAATTTTGATTAATTAAATAAGAATTGCTTTTTTTAATTAATATTTATCTTTTGTGAAAGATTAAAGTTCATGGCCGTACCTGGCATGAAATTGAGTTGTATTATACTTCTAAATTAAGTTTTGGCATATTTGTTAACATACTTTAATTTGAGAGCATTTAGTTGAGTTTGAAAATTTAGAGACTTTAATTAAGAGAATGAATTAAAATCTAATTTTGTGGTTTCATGGGCCTAATTAAGCTTTTGTGGGAATATATGTAATGACCATGATATGTCTATTAACATATATTAAATTGGGGCCAATTGGAAATGATTTGAAATCTAGAGAGTTTAATTATTTTGATGTAATTAGATTCTATCTTGTTTATCCATGGATTTAATCATGTTTTAGAAGGTGCTTCTATTTTAAGATCATGGATTTAGACTTATGAAGTATTCACTTGATTGTGTTATATGCATTGAAGGGCATTGTTGTTAAATTTATATTCATGAGAGTATGTTTCTAATATGAATATATTGTTGGCTTGTGATTTCGTAGCATTATGGATATGAAATGCTTATTATGCACAATTAAGAGTTATATTACTAACTTGTTATTATGTAGTAGTAATATGTATAAGTTATGAACTTATTTGACTTATTTTGGAATCTTGGAACATTGTTGAGTTGAGATGGCTAGGGTTTGGCTCTAGTATGGGGACGTGAGTCCTCTAAGTCATTGAGATAGTGAGCACTTAGGGTGGTCTTCCCTGCGGGTTAGTGCCCAGAATAACCATTGAGGTCTCGGCAGAATTCCGAGCGCGATGTCCAAGTCTTCCACTATTTGTTTTTGCATTCAATTCCAAGTTGACAATCATGTTTACCTTGTTGACTTGGCTATTGGCGATTTTGATGTTGTTAAGTACATCCATACTAAATTGACATATTTAGTTGATTTCACACTTTTAGATTTCTAGTTGATAACCTAGAGAATCTATGTCTTGATGTGTGGTATTAGATATTCTAATTATGCTAAATTGTTATATTTAGTTGATTTTGCATTTTAGACTTCAAGTTGATTACCTTGAGAATCTATATGTTGTTGCTTTGTGTAAGCATGCTTCTATGTTGTTGCTTTGTGTAAGCATGACCCTATGTTGCTAAAATTGCATAGATGAGGTGATTAATACTAGAAATGATCTTAGGTAGCTAGGATGCTCCTTGAGTCTCACCTTTGACATAGACATTAGGTGGAATGAACCACAATAGGTCGATGCATGCTCATTTCCTACGAGTAGCTTTATGTTACTCACCCCTACGATATTGGGGCATATTTCAGGTACAAGAATTAAAGTTGAGACTTCCATTATGCTTGGATGACTTATGGACTTGAAGACTTCCATTTTTGTGAAGGGTGG
The DNA here is from genome assembly GCF_030987335.1 of Cornus florida. NCBI lineage: Eukaryota > Viridiplantae > Streptophyta > Magnoliopsida > Cornales > Cornaceae > Cornus > Cornus florida. The sequence continues at coordinate 75,393,495 of NW_026775577.1, forward strand.
CTCGGAATGCCAATTATAGTTTTAATTGTCAAATGTGTATATTTGATTCGAAACTTGTAATGTGTGCCTAAGCACACTTTTGATTCTCATTTTATGTATATGACATGAGGCCAAGGGCTAAACTTCTTTTAGAATCACATTTATGTCGTGGATGTTGATTTTTCCTTTATTGAGATTATATGAAATTCATGCGTTTTAGTATGCTATTTTGCACCAGAGCGTGTATTGTGTATGAACTTCGTTATCTAGAATTCATTTAACATGTATGAGGTGTGGCCAAAGGGCAAATGGTATTTTGAAGTCATTTCATAGTTTTGAATTCCAAGTTTTCATTCCAAATTACATTTTTGGCATTTTGGCCGTTGAGGGGTCATATTTTGTATCGGTCATATTTTTGGGCCATGGACCATTGTAGGACATCTTAATAGGTAAGTTACATTTGCATGCATGGTCGTTTCCGAGCAAAGCTTCTTTGGTGAAATGAGCCTCCTACGGACTCATTTTACACTTTTATTGCATATTCTGACCTAAGGGTATTTTGGAAATTTTTTTTGGGAAATAAATTCCGTTCTTCACATGGTTGAATAGAAAATGTGATTTTAGGGGGGGTTTCTTCTTCATGTTTTTCCGAAAAATGTCGTCTTGGCATTGGAAACTATTTCCAAAGTTCAGCTCTCAGTTTTTAAATTTAGCAGCTTTTTGGACCTCCATGACCAGATTTCATGGAGGGGCATTTTGGGCATTTTACAGTGCGTACTTTTTGATTTTTCTCAAAATTCATGTAGAAAACTCAATTTTGAGGGGAGTTTCTTCTTTGTGTTTTTCCAGAAAATGTCATCTTGGCCCTCAAATTTCCATTTCTCCCAGAAAAACCCTTGGTGCCAGGGTTTCTTGCTGCCCATTCTGCCGCCTTCACATCTAAACGGTTACGAGGGGTTTCGTAACCGGTTAGATGAGTGTGTGTAGTGTATATGTCGTGATTTTTGTTCTCCTAACCGGTTAGGAAGGTCTCATAATCGGTTAGATGTTCTTGGTTGTCACCTTTTTGACCGTTTTGCCCCTTCTTCTTCTGTTAGCCATATCTTCGTCTTCCGGACTCCGAATCAAGTGATTCTTGAGTCTAAATTCATTAATCTTTCATTTTTTTTCCAATGGTGTGCTCGGTGACACCCACTTTTAAGCTGGAAATGATGATTTTTCCCCTAGGTGCATTCTTGTCCGTTTTTTAAATGTTGCTTCCGCATTTGTTTCCTTTGGGTTCCATGACCTCATTGAGTGTCACATTTTTATCTTAGAGATGCGTGGTATCTCTAGAGACTGTTGTTTTTTCTTTTGCTTCTGCATTTCGGATCCATTATCGGGTCATCTTTCGGTTCATCACTGACGCACCAGGTTGAAAAACTTAGGCCGTCATAAGTACCTTGTGCCTGCCCACACTTACTCGTCAGTAAGGTAGCATCGATAACAACTAGTACTCGCCCACAACACACAACTTTGTACGGTAGCATAACAGTATAAGGCACTTGTTCATAACCTGCCCCCACTAGGCATACCCATAAAACCTTTCGATACAAATGACATAAATGTTGTGAATCATCATTACCAAAAGCACTACGGGAACCAGTCATCTTATGAGAGTTGGGGTAGGAAATCCCAAAACTCTGACAACAATGTTATAGGCACCGCTACGATTAAGGCCTTAAATCCTTAATACAACCAAACCAATAACTCCAACACCTCAAAACACTATTATTAACAACATCAATCAGGAATCCAAAGCCCGATGAGCAAAATAACATCTCCAAAATCCCCGACATCATCCTGAAATAGATCAACTACAAGACTACTCATTGTAATCAAACATTGGATCAAAATCCCTATCATAGATAACTAAATCCTCAAAAAAATAAGTCTACCACATGGCACACACATCAAAATCCCGACTATCAAGGTTATATAATGAATCTCCCAAAATCGTGCCTGACATTGCCAAGTTAAATTAAAATTCCTCAATTTCAATCCAGAACCAATCACTGGAACTACGATTTTCCCAAAACTACGCTTAGCCATAACTAGGACGAGAAAACTTCACAAACAAGCCAAATCCAATAGCAATTCCCTAAAACCTTTCTTAAGAGTTAATCACATCTAAGTCTCTTAAACTGAAACAAGTCTCCAAAAGACATTCTCAAAAGAGCATCGAGCTCACCTCACGAATCAAACAAATCCTGAATGATGTGGATACAAGTCCCCTTAAAATGATCTCACACCAATCGACTCACTCTGAGCACCACAACTCCGTCAACAACCACGGCAAAACTCCCCAAGGGAAGACACGAAGGAAAGGACAACACCACGACTCCACCTCTGAAATTAAAGACAACAAGTTAAAAGACTTCGCCCCCTATATAAGAGTAAGTCGACCAAAATCCACAAAATCCTCACCAAGGACTCAAGACAACAATGACGATCCTCACGAACCAACCAACCCCAAAATCGTGCATAAGGCGACGAAGAGAAGAGACTCACTCCTTGTGAAGTCCTAAACACGAACCAAGAAAAAGAGGAGAAACCCTATTCTCCCACAAGTGTCAACACGATGAACACTAAAATGGAGCATTCTTCCCACCTTAGGGAACTGGACATCTCAAGGCAAAACAAATGTGAAAACTCCTCTACAAGGAATCTCATAACGAAACCATTACAGAAACCGACATACAACTACGTGAGATCGAGGGAAACAAAAAGGGAAAACCAAACATGGAAGTCATGCATATGACAAGGAATGCGACTACCGAATAAGTAAATCTACTCACATAGATAAAGTCAAGAGTACATGCGGCACGTCTCCGCGTAAACACAAAAGCATGTCATTAAAGCAAAGTAACAACATGACATCTCTAAGCATATATGTAAGGCATACTAATGTCACACAACAAGAAGATAAATGTGGATAGACCTCTACCTACTCATGCATCATAATAACATAAATCATACTACTAACATTGTAGTAAATGAAACTGTAGAAGATAAAATGATGCAACAATGAACCCTATGGACATCGTGTCTTAGAGTGTCTAGGTAAAAGGAAAACAAGTCCTAGTTATAATCTGACTCCAAAAATCAATGTGACAACAACCTATCTCAAAACAAACGTGATCCCTCACCATAATGGTAAGACTATAACAATCCATCTCTAAATTTAAAGGTGACACTATGAGTGACACTAACAATGCAATGCTTTCACCAACCCAAAACATTGATTAATCGACTCGACCACAAAAGCGTCATCATGTAAGGAGAACTCAAAGAAAATGGAAACTATAGCCATACCATCAATAACCAAATCAATCTCAAGAATCGTCCCTAAAATGACCATTAATTACTGACCAAAAGGACTACGCCTATCGGAACAAAAACCAACACTGATTCCATCTGAATTACACTCTTAGCTAACTAGTACGGCAGCATGACAGTGCCATGCACCCACCCACAAACATACCCGCCCACAAAAATTGCAATCTCAGAAGAACCTTCCAAAACAACGAAGGATCCTAAGAGGTTTATAACCTCATCATAGCCCAAAACCAACAAATCCAGCCCTACAGCTACGTTTTATGACTCAACTCACGAAAGCTTAAACAAAAGGTGTTTCTCCACCTACCTCAAAACTGATGCTAGATCAACAATGACCTAAACTCCAATGAAACTGTGACTATAATCACCATCAATCTTAACTTGTGCCTCAATGACCAATCCCGTGTTATGCCAAATATGGAAAATAGTTATGCATATACAAATCTAACCTAGCATACATCATATATCATGCTTTTTACAATGAAATACAATCATGCTAAACATACGGCATACCACATGTAATGACCCGGTCATTTCCTTCCTTTCCTTTTCTCGGGGAATTTTACGGATGAATTTTTTTCGTTGAAAATTCTTTTCTGAATTCAGTTTCTTGTCATTTAGTGTTGTCTCGAGTGCTCAGAAACGGTTTTTAAGACTCTTTCCATTGGATTGACAACTTCAATTGAGGACCGAGTCATTTCCACTTTTTTTGTTTTTTTGATACTATTCACTTTTCGTCCTTTTCCCTATTTTGTCTTTTCCCCGTTTGTCACTTTGTTAGCTTAACCTCACTCTTGTGTTTGGAGTTGGTTTTTGACTTTGTGTACACTCATCATAAGTGATTTCCACGAAATACGTATCTTTATTTATGCAAGAAAGTACTCTGGTTGCTCCCGGTGTCTATAGGGACGTGGATGCAAGGTTCTTTAGAAACAATTTTATTTCTTGGGGTGTTTTTTGTAAATATCATTGGGAGATATTTTATTTTAGGGGTTTTTAAGAAAATATTTTTGAAAGATATTTTCATTCTGGGTCATTAGTGCAGTTTTCACTTTTTAGAGGGGCCATTGTGCAATTAACGAAAGTTCCTGCAAAAATGTCTCGTTTTGAGCCTGGATCCTCGTATGAGATTCATTTTCACTATTTTTTAAGTTGCACACTTATAGAATTTGCTTCTGGTTGTTTTTTTCCAATTTCAGGGTTTTTGGCACCGATTGCCGCTGAATTTGTTCGGGGCATATCTCTCTGCTCGGGACTCGGTTTTTGACGCCGTTTCTTGCGTTGCTCATATTTTCTCATTTTGAATCTTCTTTTTTCTTTTTTTTTACGGAGTTTTGCCGTTTGAGCACGTATGCTCAAATTCCACTTTTCCGGACCCAGTAAGTCCCTTTCTGGGCATTTTTAGGGTTTTTCTATAAATAGGGGACTTAAAGATGAAAAATGAGATTTTTCTCTCTCTCCTGGCTGGCAGCCAAGGGGCTGCCACCATTCTTGTGATGGCCAAAGTTTTTCAACCCGGTGCGTTAGTGATGAACCGAAAGATGACCCAATAACGGATCCGAGATGCAGAAGCAAAAGATAAAACAATGGTCTCTAGATGTACATCATTGCTCTAAGACACCATTATGACCCTCAATGAGGTCACAGAACCCAAATGAATTAAATGGGGAAGCAACGTTTCAAAAACGAACAAGATTGAACCTAAGGGCAAAATCATCATTTCTAGCTTAAAAGTGGGTGCCACCGAGCACACCATTAGAAAGACAATGAAAAATTAATGAATTTAGACTCAAGAATCACTTGATTCGGAGTCCATATGAAGAAGATATAGCTTACGAAAGAAGAAGGGGAAAAATGGTCAAAAAGTGCAAACCCTAGATCATCTAACCGGTTACCAAGCCTTCCTAACCGGTTAGAAGATAGAAAAATTTGACCAAAACACTACCCAAGCACATGTAACCGGTTACCAAACTTCTCGTAACCGTTTACATGTGAAGGAGGCAGAATGGGCAGCAAGAAATTCTGGCAGCAGGGGTTTTTCCCCAAAAAAAAAGGAAATTTGAGGACCTAGATGATATTTTCTGGAAAAACTCAAAGAAGAAACCCCCCTCAAAATCAAGTTTTCTACATCACTGATGTGAAAAATTGAAAAATACGCAATTTAAAATACCCAAAATGCCCCTCCATGAAAACTGGTCCAGAGGGTCCAAAAAGCTGCTAAATTTAAAAACTGAGAGCTGAACTTTGGATGCGATTTCTGATGCCAAGATGGCATTTTCTGGAAAAACACAAAAAAAAAACCCCCCCTAAAATCACATTTTCTAAGTGACCATATAAAGAACGGAATTTATTTCCCAAAAAAAATTCCTAAAATACCCTTAGGTCAGAATGTGCAACAAAAATGTAAAATGAGTCTGTAGGAGGCTCATTTCACCAAAGAAGAAACTTTGCCCGAAAACGACGATGCATGCAAACGTAACTTACCTAATAAGATGTGCTACAATGGTCCGTGACTCAAAAATATGGCCGAAGCAAAATATGACCCCCCAACGGCCAAAATGCCAAAAAATGAAGTTTGAAATGAAAACTTGAAACCTAAAATCATGATATGATTTTGAAATGCCGTTTGGCCCTTGGCCACGCTTCATGCATGTTAAATAAATGCTAATGGAAGAAGTTCATACATAATGCATGCTCCGGTGCAAAATAGCATACTAAAACGCATGGTTTTCCCTATGTTCTCATCGAAGGCAAAAATGAACATCCTTGACATAAATGTAATTTCAAAAGGAGTTTGGCCATTGGCCTCATGTCATATACATAAAATGAGAATCAAAAAGTGTGTTTAGGCACACATTACAAGTCTAGAAGCAAATATACACATTTCACATATAAGGTTATAAATGGCTTTTCAAGCCAACCTTCACAAGAATCGAACCCTTTAAGTTACCAAATCATCCAAGCATGTTGAGAATCTCTAACCTTGAATCTTGTACCTGAAATATGCCTCAGTATCGTAGGGGTGAGTAACATAAAGCTACTCGTAGGAAATGAGCATGTATCGACCTACGTTTTACAAGTTTGCATGATATAATCATTGTGGTTCATTCCACCTAACGTCAATATCAAAGGTGAGACTCAAGGAGCATCCTAACTACCTAAGATCATTTCTAGCATCAATCACCTCATTCATGCAATTTTAGCAACATAGGGTCATGCTTACACAAAGCAACAAACATAGATTCTCAAAGTCATCAATTTGTAATCTAAAGAACGAAAACGACATAAGTGATCATGCCACCTAACGTCTATGTTCCAAATAAATCTATAAGATCATTCCTACTTTACATTTGAATAGCACAACATGAATGTACTTGACAACATCAAAAGCTTATAATGATTCATTAAAATCATAAAAACAAGAATGTATTTAACAACATTAAAACCTCACAATGATTTATTAAAAACCATGAACATGAATGTACTTAACAACATTAAAATGATTTATTAAAATTATAAAACATGGATGTACTTAGCAACATCAAAATCTACAAAGATCATAAAGCATGGATGTACTTAACAACATCAAAATCGCCGATAACCAAAACCATAAGTTACAATATAAACATGATTGCTAACTTGGAATTGAATGCGAAAATAAATAATGGAAGACTTGGACATCTAGACTCGGAATTCTACCGAGATTAATGGTTGTTCCGGGCACTAACCCGCAGGGAAAACCACCCTAAGTGCGCACTATCTCAATTGGGGAGAACTCATACCTCCCGCACTAAAGCCGAACTTTAGCCATATCATAGTAACCATGTCCCAAGTGACTCCAAAATAAATAAGTTAACAACTTATATATATACGAAACCACATCCCATGCACAAGTAGTTTGTGACCACACATTACATGCTCTAAATCCACAACTACTATAGGATGACAAATGTCGAATCTTTAGAGCACGATTCGTTACGTGCTATATAACATCATATGTCGAATCTTCAGTGTGCGATTCGTTACGTGCTATGGCAATATAATATAATATTGAAATCACAAATTCATGAATCCATTACAAGTCAAAAATCATGCTTTAAACATACAACCATTGTCAAATACATGATTAAACCATTAATGCAATAGAAACAAAAATTTATCAAATAACCAAATTAATTTTCCTAAGATTCATACCTCAACCAAATGGTCCCTAATTAAAACATATTATACAACATATCATGGTATCCACATATATTCACTAAAATCTCAAGTAGGACAATGGTACAACAAGGTAGAATTTAATTATATCATGATAATTAAACTTCTAAATTTCAAGCAATTTCAAATGGTCCCAATTTAATACATACTAGTGCACAAGTCCTAGTCCTCATGATTATCAAGTTAAAAGCTTAACTAGGCCTAGGGAACCATTAAATAGATTTTAATTAATCATCTAAGTTAAAATATCTAGATTTTCATACTTGTCCAAATGCTCTCAAATTAAAGTATGTTAACAAACATGCTTAGACTTAATTTAAAAGCATACTACAAGTTCATTTCATACAAGGTACGGCAATGAAAATTTATCTTTCACAAAAGAAAAATATTAAATAAAAAGCTCAACTCTTATTCAAATAATCCCTATTTAATATATGTTAACAAACATATTAAAGCTTAATTTATCATCATGCCACAATTCAAATCTAAGTTATACACATCCTTGAAATTTAAATCTTACACAAAGAAATAAATAATACTAACTTTCTAGATTTGATACAAGGTATACATATGAGTTGTATAATCATGGAAAACACTCAATACAACACACAAAAAATCCTAAAACATTCCCTACCTCAATTTGAGATGAAATCTCAAACCCCACCAAAATAAATCGGCTCCGAATCCGACGAAACTCCTAAGTTTTGTCGGGGACAACATCACGAACATGAATCCCAAGGAAGCCCCATCAAAAACACAACTTGACTTCAAACCCAAACTCAAGAAACTGCCAAAACAAGATTCCAATCGGTTAGAATCGAAGGCCTCGCCGAGGGGAACAATAAACGCAAAGGCATCACCACTTTAATGAAGGGAAGAAGTCCAAAAAAGGAGAGAGAAGATGGCAGCCATGGATGGAGCTTGGACCGGCCATGAGAGAGGAGAGAGAGAGAAAAATCTAATTTTTCTTTCTAAGGCCCCCTATTTATAGAAAATCTCAAAAAGTGCCTTGAACGGGCCCCGCTAGGTCCGGAAAATGTGAAATTTGAGTAGACGTGCTCAAACGGCAAAACTCTATGAATGAAAAAGATTCAAAATGAGAAAATATGAACAATGGAAGAAACAACATCAAAAACCGAGTCCCGAGCAGGGAGTTATACCCCAAACAAGTTTGGCACAAACTGGGGCCAGAAACCCTGAAATTGGAAAACATCGACCAGGAGGAAAATCTAAGAGTCCACGACTTGACGAATGTGAAAATGAATCCCGTATGAGGATCCAGGCTCAAAACAAGGCATTGAGCAATAACTTTCATTAATTGCACAATGGCCCCTCCAAAAAGTGAAAACTGCAAAACTGCCCCAGAATAAAAATATCTTCCAAAAGATATTTTCTTAGATAACCCTGAAATAAAATATCTTCAAAAGATATTTATGAAAAACACCCCAAGAAAGGGAAATGTTTCCAAAGAACTTTGCACTTATGCCCCTATGGGCACCGGGAGCAACCAGAGTACTTTCTTGCGAAAGTAAAGATACGTATTTCGAGGAAACCACTCAAGATGAAGACACGTGAAGTCAAAAACTAAATCCGAGCACAAAAAGTGAAGTTTTGCCAAACAAGTGACAAACGGGGAAAAGACAGAATAGGGAAAAAAGACGAAACAAGGAAAAGGACGAAAAACGCATAGTATCCGAAAAGTGAAAATGCAGAATTGACTCAGTCCTCAAAGAAAGTTGTCAATCCACAGAAAGGAGTCTCGGAAACCATTTTTGAGCACTCGAGATGACACTAAGCGACAAAAAACCAAACTTAGAAGTGAAAAGACAAAAGAAAAAATTTATCCGAAAAATCCGGGTCATTACAATTCTTTTTCATTTTTCGGCCACTTCCCTTTGTTGAAACATCGTAGTACCTTAGCGTTTAATGCTTTCCTTGACGACACGCATCTTTCACCCTTATTAGAACCCATTTCTAACCATTTTTTTGAGTTTGGGTTTGAGGTCAAGTTAGGATTTTGGTAGGTCCTCTTTGGGGTTTAATATTCACCATATTGTCCCCGACAAAACCCCGAAGTATCGTCAGATTCAGAGTGGTTTCATTTTGGTGGCATTTATATTTTCATCTCAAATTAAGGTAGGGGATGTATTAGGATTATATATGTGTTGTATTGATTGTTTTATGAATTTATACAACTTGTATGCATGCTTTGTATAAATCTTAGAATTTAATTTAATTATTTTCTTGTATAGGATTTAATTCTAATGGATGTATATGGCTTAGAATTGAATTGTGGCATGCTAAGAAATTAAGCCTTGATATATTGAGTAACATATATTAAATTTGGAGCATTTGAATAAGAATTGCAAAACTTATTTAATATTTATCTTTTATGAAAGTTTAATTCACATAGTTGAAACAAACATGAAATCAACTTGTAATGTAAGATTAAAATAGGCCTTGGCATGTTCTCTAACCTATGTTAAATTGAGAGCATTTGAATAAATTTAGAAATCTAGAGATTTTGAATTAAATGAATTAATTAAAATTATAATAAATGGTTCCACTAGCTTGATTGAGTTTTTAACTTGATAATGGTAGTGATTTGGGCTTGTTCACTTGTATATACCAATTTGGGGCCATTTAGAAATGCTTTAGAGTCTAGAGATTTAATTGCCGCATTTTAATTAAACTCTATTTTGTTGTCTCAAAGATCTAATTTAGTTTTGAGTTGGTTTGTGTAGTGACCATACCATGTTGTTTAACATATTTAAATTAGGGATTGTTTGGATGAGATTACATTATAATTTTGAAATGAAATTGTCATAGCGAGTAACGAATTGCACACTGAAGATTCGACATTGTGAATGTCATTGTAGACCTAAATTCTAGGACATAGTTTGTGTGGATTCAACCTTACTTATGCATGTAAATTGATTCCTAGACATTATTTGAGATGTATAAGTTTGGTTTAACTTTTTGATTTTGCTTAAGTTTGAACTTATTATTTTTGGAGGCTTGTAAGGATCAGGTTTATGTGATGGCTAGGGTTTGGCCCTAGCGCGGATTCGTGAGTTTCCTAAGTCACATGAAGTATGCAATAGGTAATACCTTGTGGGTCGTAATTACCCAGAATAACTTATACACGTGCGCACTAGGTAGTACCTTGTGGGCTAGTAACCCGGAATAACTCGATTGGTCTACAGCCAAAGATCCTACTCTTTCCACTATTTGCTGTCGCATTTAATTTCAAGTTGTTAATCATGGATTACTTATAGCTTGAGAATTGATGCTTAATTTGGGTATTGAATCCTATTTAGTATACTTTAACTGGTATACTTGCTCTATGTAATATTTTAGTATACTTGTTCCATGTATACTTGTCATATGCATACTTGTTTAGCTTAGTACACTCGTGTTTGTATACATGATTTATGAGTACTCTATACATATCGAATACTTGTGTATCTTTGTTGGATATTGTTTATCTTGTTTAACATGATTTAGAGTACTTGAACATGTATGCTTGTATGTCGTGTACAATGTTTTAATACGATTTAGTGTACTTGAGCATGTATACTTGTATGTCGTTGTTCATTTCAATTGCATGAGTAGCTTAGGATCCCTGAGTCTTACTTTAATATGGACGTTAGGTGGCATGAGCCCCTTTAACATGATTCACCTTAAGGTGATATGATTGTAAAATGCTAGGTCGATGCATGCTCATCTCCTACAAGTAGATTTATGTTACTCACCCACTTAGTGGGGACATTTTTCAGGTACAGGAATCAAGGTTTGATATTCTTATATTGCTTGGATGATTTGTAGACTTAAAGTTCTTAGTTCTTGTAAAAGGTTGGCTTGACATGCCACTTGTAGCCTTATTTTTCAAATGTGTATATTTGATTCCAAACTTGTAATGTGTGCCTAAGCAAACTTTTTGACACTTATTTCATGTATATGATATGAGGCCAAGGGCCAAACTTCATTTGAAATTCATGTATATTCACAAATGTAAAATATTGACCTAAATGAGAATATTATAAAAACCATGCATTTTAATATGCTATTTTGCACCGGAGTGTGCATTGGTTATGAAATTTATTATTTGCCATTCATTTACCTTGTATAAGGTAAAACCAAGGGCGAAACACCATTTAGTTTTTATTTTTGCATTTTGGTTTCATATTAAGCATTTTGGGCTAAAATAGTAAAATCCGAGCCTTTATAGGTTCATTTTCAAATCAGGTGGTACAAAGTGTAATCTGGTACATCCACTAGGACCTATTTGGTATGCATGAAGTGTGGCCAAAGGTCAAATGGCCTTTTGAAAGCATTTAAGTCCGGTTGTTGCATGGTTTGTCCTTAAAAGGCATTTTTCACGCATTTGAGGTTTAAGAGGTCAAATTTTGCGTCAGCGGTATTTTTAAGCCATGGATCATTGTAGCATGTTCTAATAGGTAAGTTACGTCTGTGTGCATGATCGTTTCCGGGTAAAACCCTTTCCTTGGTGAAATGAGCCTTCTATGGGATCATTGTTCATTTTCCTCACATATTCTAGTTTAAGGGCATTTTGGGGTTTTTCGTTAGAAAATAAATTCTAGTCTTGACTTTGTCACATAGAAAATGTGATTTTAGGGGTAGTTTCTTCACGGCATATTTCCAGAAAATGTCATATTGGCCTCGAAAATACCAAATCTCCTTTCATTTTTCTATTTCTGTTATTTTTTTCCCAAAAAGTTGTTGCAGCATGCTTTCAGCCCAAAAGAGCCGGCTCAGTTCCAAAAAAGCTGACTCTTTCATCAACTCAGCTGACTGAGTTCACAAAAGAGCTGACTGAATTCATCTGGGCATCATTTTTATGCTCTCGGCCTAACTCAGCTGACTAAGTTCTCAACTGAGCCGACTAAGTTTGGCTGCAGCGATTGACGTGTTTTTAAATTATCATAACTTGCTCATCCGAGGTCTAAATTAGGTCATTTTTGAGTTCAAACTCAAGAGCTTGAAGTCAGCTTTTCAATGGTACCAACCATACCTTGAAACTCAAACCTTAGTGAGAGTTATGATGGTTTTAGTCAGATAGGTTCCCGGTGCTGCTTAGTCGCAGGACACCACTTTGTTTTATCTTCATATCTTTGTTATATGGACTCTGAATCAAGTTATTCTTGAGTCTATTCTTGTATATTTTTTTGTTGTCTTTCCAATGGTGTGCCCGGTGGCACCCATTTTAGTATGAAATGACCATTTTGACCTTGGTTCATTTCTTTTCGGGTTTGGCATTCTTGCTTCATTGCTTGGCTCATTTGAGTTCCATGGATTCATATGGAGTCATTTTGGTGCCTTAGGGATAAAATACATCTCTAGAGGTCACCTTTTTTCTTTTGTTTCTACATTTTGGATCCATTTCGGGTCATCACAGGACACACTGGGTTAAAAAATCAAGGGTCATCAGAGGTGGTATCAGAGCTCCTAGGTTCAAAAACCTTAGGACGACGGGTTTTGGGTGCATTTCATGCTTGTGTTGCCATGCTCTATGTGTTTAGTTGCTTTTTGATAACATGTTTACATACTTATGTGGACGTATGTTTAAAAGTTTATTGTAATTGTCTCAGCATGATACATGTTGTCGTTTACCTTAGTACATTGTATATACTTGTAAGTTTTAGCTTGTTGTATGTACTTGTCTGCCTTAGCATACTGTATATGTTTGTTGGCTTCAGTACCTTGTCTATGCTTGTCTGTTTTAGCATTTCAATTTACACTTGTCTACTTAGCATGTGGGTTATGCTTATTTGCCTTAACGTATTGCATGTGCTTGTCATCCTTAGCTTGATTTTATGATGCATACATTGACATGCCTTATGTGACCTTAATACTTATGTGAGTATGTAGTCTATTGCTATGTTACGTGTCAATTGCTTATTTTTATGTCTTGTTTAGGCATTGTGGGTTGTCCTAGCTTGGTTGGTTGAGATTAATGCTAGGACATCATCTCTTGGGGTTTCATGGTGACCTTAATGTGATGACGTCATTGGGGTCTTGTTTCTAGTATCGTAGGATGATGAGTCGGATTGACTCGAGTCCTTCCTTAGGGATTGGGAGTTTTGTTTTCGTGAGCCTCAATGGTGAGGTCCTCGCGTTTCTTTTCTTAGAGTGATGGTTAAAGATTTGATAGGTGCATTGACCTACAATTCTTCTTGTCTTTCCTTGGACAGCTCTTACGAGCTTAGGTTGGGGTGTGAGTGTTTTTGTGTAATTAATTGCATTGGTGCAATCAATTACTCTCCCTCGTCATTGGAGTCTTGGGGTTATGTTTAGAGTTCCAATAGGATCCTGTGGAGTTCTTATCGTACTCATTGGTGTTTTGAGTTGATTTCTTTTGTTGGTGTCTCATAATGGTTAGTATTGGGACTATGCATTACATCATTGTTTGTTTTGTGTGGCGTTAGGATTCCACCTTGTGTTTGAGCCAGTCTTGGGAAAGACTTACACACTCTTTGTTTTAGGAACCTTAGTGTTCATTCTGGGGAAATGATTCATTTCCTTACGGAGAGAGATCGGACTCATCCGGGTTTCAAATTCCTTTTTGTGAGTTATCCTTTTTAGAGGCGTCTCATCCCTTCTTGCTCTTGATTTTACATGATTTTTATTTTGCATAGTCATTCTTATATGTTTATATGCCTTGTTGTTTTGAGCATGCCTTAGAAACGTGTTAGGGGATATGACTATTTGGTAGCTGTGTGATGATATAGATGATGTGATTTTCATTTACTATATATGCTTGTCATGCTAGCGTTATAAGTGAGGTGTAGCGTGTCTCTAATGCTTGACCCCTATGTGATAGGTATCATATTTGATTGCCCTTGTATACTATGTGTTTAGTTGTTTGGTGTGTAGATTTTCAGTTACGTTTAGTATACTTGTACCTAGTATGCTTGCACGTTGTTTATTTCATTTCGTTTTGGTTTAGTATACTTGAGCCTGTATACTTGTCTACCATGGATTTAATACTACTTAGTATACTTATGAGTGTATACTTGTACATATACATATATTGCGTGTCCATTTTTACATTTTTTAGTATACTTGTGAATGTATACTTGCATAGATATATGTAACGACCTGGTCATTTGCCTTCCTTTCCTTTTTCCTGAAATTTTACGAATGAATTTTTTTCGTTTAATTTTCCTTTCTGAGCTCTGTTTCGTGTCGCTTAGTGTCATCTCGAGTGCTCGAAATTGGTTTCTGAGACTCTTTCATGTGAATTGACAACTTCCTTTGAGGACCGAGTCATTTTCGCATTTTTCGTTTTTGGACACTATACCCTATTTCGTCTTTTCCCTATTCTGTCATTTTCCCTATTTCGTCTTATCTCCGTTTGTCAGTTTTTGGCACAACCTCACTTCTCATGCTTGGAGTTGGTTTTTGACTTCACGTGCCTTCATCTTGAGTGGTTTCCACGAAATACGTATTTTTACTTTTGTAAGAAAGTACTCTGGTTGCTCCTGGTGTCCATAGGGGCATGGATGCAAAGTTGTTTGAAATTATTTTCTTTTCTTGGGGTGTTTTTTGTAAATATCTTTTGAAGATATTTTATTTTAGGGGTTTTTAAGAAAATATTTTTGGAAGATATTTTCATTCTGCGCCATAAGTGCAGTTTTCACTTTTTGGAGGGGCCATTATGCAA
Source organism: Cornus florida (assembly GCF_030987335.1). Lineage (NCBI taxonomy): Eukaryota > Viridiplantae > Streptophyta > Magnoliopsida > Cornales > Cornaceae > Cornus > Cornus florida. The sequence continues at coordinate 75,408,757 of NW_026775577.1, forward strand.
TTAATGAAAGTTATTACAAAATGTCTTATTTTGAGCCTGGATCCTCGTACGGGATTCATTTTCATATTTTGTCGAGTTGTGTACTCTTGGAATTTCTTCCTGGTCGATGTTTTCCAGTTTCAGGGTTTCTGGCCCTAGTTTTTGCCAAACTTGTTTTAGGCATAACTTTCTGCTCGGGACTCGGTTTCTGACGTCGTTTCTTCCGTTGTTCATATTTTATCATTTTAAATCTTTTTTATTCACAAAGTTTTGTGATTTGAGCACGTCTACTCAAATTTTACTTTTTCAGACCCGGCGGGGCCCGTTCGGGGCACTTTTTGAGATTTCTATAAAAGGGGGGTGAGATATTTCATTTTTGATCTTTTCCCCTCTTCATGCACGACCTGGAGCTCCCATGGCAGCCCAAGGGGTGCTGCCATCTTCTCTCTCCTCGTTTGGTTCACTTTTCCTTAATGGAAAGTCTTCGGCCTTAACGTTTGTTGTTCCCCTCGCCGTGCTCTACCTTTCCCCTTATTAGAATTCAGTTTTGACCATTTCTTGAGTTTGGTTTTGAGGTCAAGTTATGATTTTGAGGAGCTTTCATGGGGTTATGTTCACGGCGTTGTCCCCGACAAAACCTAGTAGTTTCGTCGGATTCGGAGCCGTTCTATTTTGATGGCATTTGAGATTTTCATCTCAAATTGAGGTAGGGGATGTTTTAGGTTTAAATTCTTATTATATAGCATGCTTGTGATGCTTATATTACTTGTTTGCATGATTAAATATAAAATCTAGAGATTTTATTATTTATTTTTCTTGTACGGGATCTAATTTTCCCAGTTGCTCATGACTTGGTTTAAACATGTAGCATGATTTTATATTGCCCCTTGATATGCTCATTGTCATGTATTAAAATTGGAACATTTGAATAAGTATTAAAGATTTTATTTAATATTTATCTTAGGTGAAAGATTAATTCACATGGCCTTAACTCGCTTGAAATTAATATGTGTTAGCATATTATATTAGGCCTTAGCATGCTCTCCAACATAGTTGAATTTGAAAGTAATTGGAGGTGTTTTGAAAATTAGTAATTATAAATTAATTTGCCCCGAGTGCACTATTCACTCTATTTAAATTCTGACTTGATATTCTTGATTGACATGCCATATAGCTTCACATATATTTGATTTAGAATATTCGGTGAGGTTTTGAAACCTTTCATTTAATTAAATTCCATATTTAAGATTTAATCCTCATGGTGATGTACAACTTGGAATTGTATTGTGGCATGCTAGAAAATTAAGCTTAGGTATAGTTGTTCACATATATAAAATTGGGATTAATTGCATGAGAATTGCAACTTCTATTTTATATTTAACTTTAGTGAAAGTTTAATTCACATGGTCGTAAATTGAATGAAATAAACTTGTAATGTGATATTTCACTAGTCCTTGGCAATTGAGAGCATTTGGTTAAGTTTGAAAATCTAGGGATTTTAATTAAAAGAATTAATTAAAATCTATTAATGGTCCCCTTAGCTTAATTAAGTTTTTAACTTGATAATTGTATGTAAAATATGACCCGTCAATGCATGAAATCTCCTAACTTCCATAAGCAACAATAAAGTTAAGAAATTTGCATACATATCACATAAGTGTCTTTGGCCCTTGGCCTCATTACATACAAGTCAAATACATTGCATAGAGTATACTTATGTACACATTACATAAATGGAATCAAATACACACATTTTGACAAATAAGGCTATAAGTGGTATTTCAAGCTAACCTTTGCAAGAGTTAAAACCTTCAAGTCTACAATCATCCACACAATGATGAACATCACGAACCAAGTCTTCGTACCTGAACAAAACCCACAGTAACTTTGAGGTGAGTAAACAAGCTTACTCGTAGAGAATAAGCATGCATAGACTCGATTACTTCACAGATTTTTACATTTACTTTAAAATAATTCAAAAGGATCGCATCACCTAACGACTATGTTAAAGTGAGACTCATGGAGCATCCTAAGCTACCTCAAATCATTCCTAGCATAAATCATGTCATACATGCAATTCAAACAACGTAGAAGCATGTTAAATGAAACAACAAGATATAGATTCTCCAAGCCATCAACTGGAAATGAAGAACGAAATCAAACAAAGTGAATACTTGAACATCATGCCGGATCAGACCGACATCATAGTTACTTTAGGGTTACTAGCCAACGGGTAACCTCCCTATGTGCACACTAGACTTGTAGAGGGACAATCCCCATACTAGAACCATGTCTTAGCCTTAGTCGATCAACGACATTCCAAAGTTTCCAAAATCAACAAGTTGTGCAACAACATATATATCAACACGTATATACAAGATAATTAACTATCTACCACACACAACCAAATTTGAAAACACATTTAATACATTCTCTAAGTCTACAACTACTATGGCATGAAAGATATCAAATACAAAATGTGCAACTCATTATATAAGACAATGATATATTCAATAAGGAAAACATATTCTCATGAATATAGATATAACAACTATACTATCCAATGCTCAAAATGTAACCAAGAGTATATACAACAAGTCCAAGTCCATGATTTAAACATAAAAACAACTTCCAAAACACAATTATATCTATGGAGCAATTAAATAGAATTTAATTAAATAAAAATAATTAAATTCTCTTGATTCCAAATCTATTCCAAATGGCTTCAAATTAATACTTGTCAAAGATTATATCGTGGTCATTACATATATCATATCAATACATTAATTTAAGCCATGAGTAGAAAAATATAATTTAATTAAATACAAATAATTAAATTCTCTAAATTTCAACATTTATCCAAATATTCCAAATTTAATACATGTTAAACAACATGTCAAGATAATCACTAATATCAACTCAAAAGTTTAGTTACATCATTTGAATAGTTGAATAGAATTTAATTAAATAAAAATAATCATATCTCTAGGTTTCAAGACATCTTCAAATCCTTCGAATTTAATATATTACAAATATTAATTCATAATAATCACTAATATCAAGTCAAAACTTAATTACATCAATGGAGTAATTAAATACAACAACTCCAAAATTTCTCAAATTAATATATAACATAGATTAAGACAAGGCCTAATCAAATATCAAGTCCTTAATTAATTCTTTATCATATACAACCATGTGAATTAATTTTTAACTAATGAATAATTAAATTAAATCCTAGATTTCATACAAAACTTGGTATACACATCAAAAAAAAATAATAGATCATTCCCTACCTCACTAGAGAAGTGTCTCTCTAGAATCCAAGGCAAATCAACACAAAATGGCAAACCCTTCAAGGGTTATGTGGAAGAGGATGAGACAAATAAAAAGTATTCCAAACTTTATGGTCTAAGGTGAGTGGAAGGGCCTCAAAAATCAAGGTCAAAGCTTAAGCATCAAGCTCCTCTAATGGTGGCTAGGGATTTTGGTAAGGGAGGAAATGAAACAATGAGATGAAGTATGAGTGGAGGAATTAGAAATCCTCCACTCACTATGTGATCTAACAGCATGGTCAATACACACAAGTCTTGGTCAATTGTACAAAAACCCCCATTTAAAACTATAATCCCAAAGTAGCTCAAAAATAATTGCAAGACTTAATTTGGAGCATGTACTTGTCACTCATCCAAGTATCCATTGTGGGCTTAATCTTAAGCCTACACTTGTCAACCATCCAAGCCAACAAGTGTACTTATCCTAGGTCAATAAGTGGTTCAATCTCCACCCTCCACATGTCATCATTCAAGGCATCAAAGTGTCCCTACACAAATGCCAACAAGTGGACCAATGAGAATGTGACACTTGTTACACTTTCTGAAAATTGCAAAAAGGTCTTTTTTAAAAATATCTTCCAAATTAAATTGCAAAACGGTCCCAAAGACAAAAAATAATTACTTTACATAATTACACTAAAAGGCCAAAAATTAAGAAAATTATCAAAAAGTTATGCATCCATGCCCTTTACAAGAAAAGTAAATATTTAACACGTTTTTCTACAAAAGTGAAAATGTAGATAACATGGAAATCAAATATCATGGATGCATGCAACGCCAGAGTCAAATTCGAGGGTAAAAAGTGAGGTTATGCCAACAAAGTGACAAATGAGAAAAACACGAAAGTGAATAGTGTCAAAAAGTGAAAATGTGAAAATGACTAGGTTCTCAAAGGAAATTATTAAACCAAGGAAAAGAGTCTCAGAAACCATCCCCAAGCACTCAATATGACACTAAGGGACGGAAAACGAAACACAGAAGAGAAAAGACAACGGAAAAATTTATCCATAAAATTTGAGCAAAAAGAAAAGGAATGAAAATGACCGGGTCATTACAATTTCAAAGATCTTTGGCACTATTAGTGGTATGATAGACATCATAAAGGTGATCCGATAGTGCACTTAAAATTCTATTGTGACAATGAAATTCAATTTGTTCAGGACTTAACCATGAGGACGACTCTAAGTTGCCTTGAGATTATCCTAATGCAGATGTAAGTCCTAAAAGAGTCAACCAATATTTTATTTGTTTTTGCCACCTCCGAAAATTCACACCACTAAAATTTTCTGGTTTAACAGTATTAGCCTCTTCCAGTTTAGACATATTCATGTTTCCTCAAAAATACAAAGGGCAAATCAAGATATATAAATCTGTTTACGGAAACTAAAAGAAAGATGTCACAATATAATTCTAATTTTTCTTTTTTTTAATAGTATCTTCCAATTCAAGTAACAGTGAAACATACAATAATGAATTATTTATATTCTAAATAGGGCATACAATAAATTTGAAACACGGTAAAAAATAATTAAACAAATTATTATTATTATTATTTTTATTATTAAGCAATAGTGTTTAACTTTTAGAATGAGATATCTTCAGAGAAAATAAAATCAAAACACAATCTCTTTCTAATTTAAAATTACCCACTAAAACAAACTAGTTAAATTGGAAACAATTCATGCAATCTGCAAATAAAAATTTATAAAGTAACAATCTCCTATAGGGTAACGATTCTATCTGTAACAATTATATAAAGTAACAATTTTTTAAAGTAATCTATCAGTTCATATGAAAAAGTATAAGTAAACAATCATTTATATATATATATATATATATATATATATATATATATATATATATATATATCCGGCAACAATCATAAGCAAACAATATATATAATATATATATTCATGGCAACAATAAATAATATATTCATGGCAACAATATATATACACGGCAACAATCTAAACCAAGTGGATAAGTAAATAGAGTAGATAATTTACATCAACAAAATCAATATAAATTACCAAATTGAAATAATAGAAAAAATATATATATCTAAGCACTCAACAAGTTACTTCAAAGGCTTTAGATTGTTAGGAATGTTGATTTTTAGATTGTAATATACTTTCTATTTATGAAATGGGAAAGATGTTTTCAAATAAGAGAATAATTATAATAAAACAATTAATATTTAAAAATAATTAAACAACAAATATAATTGTACCAAAACAAAAAATAGATCAGAACAGAGAAAGATAGTTCTGGCCTGTTAGATAGAGAGGCACGCAATGCGCTATCCTAAAGCTATCTCCCATACGTGCAGGTAATTATGATCCACCAAAGACTCCAAGATACAACTCCAATGGTTCCCTATGTGCACGATCACAGAGAAGCTTTTACCAAGTTTTGATGTCACGTTGCCCCAGAGAATAGAGAATATATATATATATATATAGTAGGAGTAGACTGTATGATTACAGAGAGAATATAATTGCAGTAGTTTTTTTGAGAGTAGAAGACAACTTGTTTTATTGATATCTCCGCTAATCAAAACCTACATATTAGTAGAATTTATCATGTCTTTTCATCAACAGATATAAACCTAGATGTGTCGTCTGGCTTAACAGTTATAGTAATTAATTTAATTTCCTCTTATTTAATTATTATCATCTACAGTTAATTTTGAATTTCTAACCAATAGAAATTATAGAGTTGGAAGTTTTAAAACTTCTCTAATAACTCTAACAGGTATTTATTGAAAAAAAGGTAGATGAGATTAAAAAATTGGGGTCCCCTCTTAATCTCAATGTTTGTTTCATAATCAAGTTGGGCTTATAAAATAATAATAAATAATAAATAAATTTGGGCTTGGGTCCACAAATTGCAAGTTACCCGATTGCAATCAAATCATGGCTAAATAAATTAGGGTTTCTACATGGTCAATAATTAAAGCAACATTATATCTATTAGATCTTCTAAAATTCTATCCTCGTATGTATATGTAATAGACTATTGTAGATTTTATGAAGCAACTAGAAATACTATACGAAACAAATTTCAATATAAAATTTAAAAAGATAATCTTTTTATGTGACGGATTTTTATACTTTTACTTTTACTTATGAAGTGGCCATGGATATTTTCAAAGGAAAATAAAAATCTGTGACAAGTGCCCTTTTAAAATTATGTGTCATTTGCTTTAATGCTCTCACAAAAATATCCATGGCCATTTCAAAAGGAAGAATATAAAATATGTTTTTGCTTCAAAATATTTTTGTGAATGGCACTCCATATATATATATATAAGTTTAACTCCTAAAATAACAATCAAATTTTACAGATTCGTGAAGACGTCAAGGCTACAAACTTAACAATGACCTCATATAGTCTTTCATAAGGCCAACTACAATCAGTTACATCCATTTTATCAATCCTCTTCTTAATATTCAGAGGATCTTATATTTAGGAACCAAGACATTTTAGATGCAACTACCATGGCACCATATTACCCTGCAACTATTTTTCTATATCAACCTCTATCATAGATTAACTCAAGAGAATTCATATTTACATGCACACACACACACACACACACATATATATATATATATATGCAAATCAATAAGACAATAAGTGGAAATTCATGCATCTAAATCAAATATAGAAGCGGAGATTTGTGACGGCCTTGGTTTTTCAAGCTAGTGCGTCTTATGATGAACCGAAGATTGACTCGATAATGGATCCGAATGCGGAAGCAAAAACAGAAAACAAGACTATAAGAAGTCAAACTGACCTTCCATGAGGTTGTGAACTCAATGAGAATTGATGCGGAAGCAAAAGATCAAAAATATGACAAATAAGCCCCCAAGGGCAAAATGGTAATCTTCATCCGAACACACCGCTGGAAAGACAACAAAAAACTAATCAAGATGGACTCAAGAATCACATGATTCAAAGTTCGGATGAAGGAGAAATGACATGATGAAGAAAAAAAAGCACTTAAGGCTAAAAGGTAAACTGGAAATTTTTTAAGAAGATTCGGGTGCAACCGAGTACACCGTTGGAAAGACAGTGAAAAATAGTCAATTTTAAAAAAACAGTTCACTCGATTTGGAGTCAAGACGAAGGAGAATGAGCGAAAACAAGAATTGACGTCACGAAGTCGAGACGAGCACCCCACGAGCATCCCGACATGATAGGGGAAGAAAAAAGGCTCAGCCAGAACTAAAAGCCGAAATAAGGTCCGAAACGACTTTTTCTGGAAAAACACAAAGAAGAAACCCCCCCAAAAATTGAGTCTTCTACCTAACCACGTAAAGAAAATGAAAAAAAAAAAACTCACTATGAAATACCTAAAATGCCCTTAGATCAGAAGAGGTCAAGAGGGACAAAAAGAACTGCTATAGTAACTGTCCACATTTGAGAGCAGAAACGGGCTATCAAACGAATTTTTCTGGAAAAACACGAAGAAGAAACTCCTCCTGAAATTGAATTTTGTACCCAGAAACATGAAAGAAAATGAAAAAAAAATACAATATTAAACACCCGAAATGCCCCTAGATCAGAAGAAGTCAAGAGGGCCCAAAAAGATGCTACAGTAACTATCCACATCTGGGATAAAAAACGGGCTATCAAACGATTTTTTTTGGAAAAACATGAAGAAGACACCCCTCCCAAAATCAAATTTTATACTCGACCGTGTAGGAGAAAATGAAAAAAACACATTGTGAAATGGCCAAAATACCCCTAAATCAGTAAGGGCTTAAAAACTCAAAAAATGCAACTTTGCACCAAGTATACATTTAACCCTAAATGCATTTCTAGGTTGAAATGAATGTGCACAAAAGTGTAATAAATGATTCTAAGTGCACGGGAATGGTCTGCGGTTCCCGAGAAGCCCCGACTCAAAATCCAACCCCCTGACGGCCAAAAATGATAAAAATGAACAAGAAATGGGAAATCTGAAAACCAAAATTAACAAATGATTTCAAATTACCATTTAACGCTTGGCCACACTTCAAACATGATTAATTAGACCCTATGAAAGAATAAAAACGGAATTCCCACACCCGATGCAAAAGTAATGAAGCAATGACTTATGAATTTTTAATATTTTCATAACATTTCATGGAATCAAGAACTACATAAGATGCAATATAAATGTCATTGGCCTTCGGCCTCATCTCACACAAGTCAAATACATCATAAAAGGTGTACTTATGTCTACATTACATATATGGAATCAAAGATACAAGTTTAGACATATAAGGCTACAAAATGACATTTCATACTAACATTTGCATGAAATGGAAATTTAAAAGCTACAAGTCATCCAAGGAATGATGAGCATCACGAACCAAGCCTTCGTACCTGAAATAAATCTCCAGTAACTTTGGGATGAGTAACATAAAGCCACTCGTAGGAAATGAGCATGCATCGACCGAGCATTTTACAAAATTATCACCCTAAGGTGAAACAAGTCAAAGGGGCTAATGCCACCTAACGTCTATGTCAAGATGAGACTCATGGAGCATCCTAAGTTACCTTAGATCATTTCTAGTATAAATCACATCTTCATCCAATTTAAATAACATAGAAGCATGTTATACAAAGTGTGACAACAATGGAATTTATAACCCAGTGTATCCTGTGATGAACCGAAACGGATCTAAGATACGGAAACAAAAAAAGCAAAATGGGCTCAAGAGATGTACGTCATCCCTAAGGCACCAAGATGACTCCGCATAAAGCCATGGAACTCAAATGAGCCAAGTAATGAGGCAATAATGCCAAACTCGAAAAGAAATAAACTAAGGGTAGGATGGTCATTTCACACTAAAATAGGTGCCACCGTGCACACCATTGGAAAGACAACGAGAAATGAACAAAGTTAGACTCAAGAATTGCCTAATTCTAAGTCCGGATGGGAAAGATATGAAATTAAAATGAAGTGGCCTTCTCCTTTAAGAGTTATCATGACCCTATCCTACTAAAACTAGAATAACTCACCCATACTATGGATGGAGTTTTGGTGTGTGGTGGGTACCATTGGAAAGCTAACTTCAAGTTCTTGAACTTAGACTCAAGAACACCCAATTTGCTTTAAGATGAATAGGATATGATCTCCCAAAGTTCGAACAACAAAGTTGTCCCAGGAAAAGATGAAGAAAATAGTTCCAAGGAGGATCGGTCGACCGACGGCAAGGATCAGCCGACTGAAACCCCATCGTCAGCTGGCCGAACCCCTATCGTCAGCCAACTGAAATGCCATTTTTCCTAAAATGGCTACTGGAATTGGGTCTCGAGGCTTGTCAGCCGGCTGATGGCTCTCATCAGTTGACCGACACATCTGTTGCAGCAGAAAAAGCTACTGCAATGTGTGTGAATGGTGCCCGGTCCATCTCTAAGGCTCTACATGCATTCTACATGATCAGAACAAGTTTGAAAACATTTCCTAGCCTCATTCAAGCATATAAAACATGCCAAAACAAGGAGGAACTTCAAATGACACCCCCATGCATGAATTTTTCATAAAAATTCATAAAATCACCCAAAAATAGGTTAAAAGTTGAGACTTAAGAATTTTGTGAAAAGTGGACATGCACGCAAAGGTAGAAAGACATTTAAGACCTGTACCAATGGTCCGCGGCCTCAAAAGAATCCCAATACAAAATATGACCTCTCAATTGTCAAAAATGCCTTAAAAGGCAATAAATGAAACCAAAAAGCAAAGCCAAAAACAAAATGGTGTTTAGCCCTTGGCCACACCTCATTCATGATCATGGAGATCCTATAAAAGAATAAGAATGGAATTCCCACACCCGATGCAAACATAGGGAATCAAAAACTTAACATTTTCCATTATTTCCATAGTAAACCTTGAAAGCGAAAGTACATAGAATACATATTTGATGCCATTGGCCTATAGCTTTAACTCATACATGTCAAATACATTAAAAACAGTGTACTTATGTACATATTACATGTATGAAATCAAAGATACAAGTTTTGATATACAAGGCCACAAAATGACATTTCATGCTAACATTTGCATGAAATGGAAATTTCAAAAATACAAGTCATCCAAGGAATAATAAGCATCACGAACCAAGCCTTCGTACCTGAAACAAACCCCCAGTAACTTCAAGGTGAGTAACATAAAGCTACTCGTAGAAAATGAGCATGCATAAACCTAGGAATATATAATTTTGTCACCTTAAGGTGAAACATGTTAAAAGGGTTCATGCCACCTAACGTCTATGTCAAGATGAGACTCAGGGAGCATCTTAAGCTACCTTAGAGTGTAATCAACAAGAATCATGATACATATACATATATGAAAGGAATCAAGGTTGGAATAATCCAAGGAACATGAGAGGAAGGATGTTTGAATATAGATCAACATGAATTGTATTATCAACACAATTAAGCAAGGTTTGGAATAATCCATACACACGACAAAAAGGACACTTGGATATAAGTTGACAAAAATTACATTATCAACGCAATTAACATGATTGGAGCATTCCAATTAGCACGATAGGAATAATACATGAAATCAAGGGCATCGCATAATATCTATGCAATTAATAGGATTGGGGCATTTCACATAACACGAAAAGTTTTAAATCTTCAAGGAATAACAACTTGAAATTTAAAGAGTGAAATCAACCAATGTGGAAATTCGGATATCGCTCGGATTAAAACCGTACTCTTAGGATCACTTTAGGGCTAATAACCCATGGGTACCTTCCCCTAATGCGCACTATAGTATAGGGAGCTCTCTATCTCCCGTACTAGAACCAAGTCTTAGCCATGTCAATTCTTGATTGATATCTCAAGTTCCAAAATCAACAAGTTGTGCAACCAAGAGTGTATCAAGATACAAGTAATGCATTATATCACGTTTCATGCACAACCAAGATTTTGGAACACACAAGTCATGCCCTAAGTTCTCAATTATGATGGCATGTGAAATATCAAGAAATCATAGTGTGCATCTATATAGATTAGAACCAAGATATATAGCATATGAAATTCATTGATGTAAATATACCACAAGTATAAGATTAATGATTCAATTACTTACTAAGCAACACATGAGTAATTAAACTATTCCAAGACAATCGTGTAAGTTCATTAAGTACTAAATGAAACCAAGTTACAAGGGGTCATGGTGCTTGATAAAAAGATAAAAGTCCATATAATACAAGTCCGATTCATAAGTTTAACAAGGATTCAAAATCAAGGCATGATTAACTCGATGGAATCATAAAAAGGAATTTAATCTACTTAAGGGATTAAGTTCTCAAGATTACAAGGCGAGTCTAACATTCTACGAGTAAATTATGTCAAGGATCATGTCATGGACAAGCTTAATATCAAGTTACAAGTTTATTTCATACAAGACACAACAATGTGAATTAAGCTCCATACAAAGGAAATAAATAAATGTAAGTCTCAAAACTTATCCGATCATTCTCAAACTGATACTCGTGAAAGAACTTGTCAAGAAAATCATGAATTCCAAGTTAGAACTTAATCAAGTGCATAGAACTATTAAATGGATTTTAATTAATTCCATTTAATTAAAATCTCTAGATTTTGAAACTCATCCAAATGATCTCAAATTAACATATGTTATACAACATGTCAAGACTTGATTTAAAAACATGATACAAGTAAATTCCATACAAGATACGGCCATGAGTATTAAAATTTAATACTAGAAAATAATTAAATAAAAGATTTCAAAACCTAATCAAATATTCCCGATTTAATATATATATGAAAGTATAAGGCATGCACATCAATAAAATGAAGTCAAAAATCCAATGGAGTGAATAGTGCACTTGGAATAAAATTAAATAATCTAATTAATTAATTATTTCTAGATATTAAAACACCTCCGATTACTCTCAAATTCACTTATGTTGAAGAGTATGCAAGGGCCTAATATAATATGACATCTCATATTAATTTCAAGCTATATAAGGCCACATGAATTAAATTTTCATTCAAGAAAAATATTAATTAAAATCTTCAATACTTGTTCAAATGCTCTCAATTTAATATATGTCAATGAACATATCAAGGGGTAAGATAATTCCATGCCACATGTTTAAACCAAGTTATAATCAATCGGGAAAATCAAATCTCATATAAGAAAAATAAATAATAAAATTTCTAGTTTCGATACCAAAGCATGTAAACAAGTTTCATAAATATCAATAGCATAGAATACTTCAAGAATATAAACTATAACACCCCCTACCTCAATTTGAGATGGAAATCTCAAATCCGCACCGAAAGAAAAGTGCTCTGAATCCGAGAATACTTCGGGGTTTTGTCGGGGACAACATGATAATCATTAACCCCAAGGAAGACCGATGAAAATCATCACTTGACTTCAAACCCAAACTTACAAAATGGTCAGAAATGGGTTCTAATAAGGGGGAAAGGTGTGCGTCGTCAAGGCGAACACAAAACACTAAGGCACTTCAGCGTTTTATAGGAGGGAAGAGCTTCAAAGGAGGAGAGAGAAGGTGGCAATCATGGCTACCATGGAATCCGGCCAAGAAAGGGGAGGAAGATGATGAAATCTGATTTTTTGACTTAAGAGCCCCTATTTATAGAAAAACTCAAAAAAATGCCCCGAACGGGTCTCGCCGGGTCCGGAAAAGTGGAATTTGAGCAGACGCGCTCAAACGGAAAAACTCCACGAACCAAAAAGAACAAAGATGAGAAAATATGAACAACAAAATAAACTGCGTTAAAAATTGAGTCTCAAGTAGAAAGATATGCCCCGAATAAGTTCGGCGGCAACTAGGGCCAGAAACCTTAAAACTGGAGAAAAACGACCAGAAGAAAATTCTAAGAGTACAGGACTCGACAAAATGTGAAAATGAATCTTGTACGGTTGAATTTTACATGTAATGACCCGGTCATTTTCTTCCCTTCCTTTTTCCTCAGGATTTTACGGTTGAATTTTTTTTCGTTGAAAATTCTTTTCTGAGTTCAGTTTCTTCTCACTTAGTGTCATCTCGAGTGCTCAGAAATGGTTTCTGAGGCTCTTTCCTTTGGATTGATAACTTCCTTTAAGGACCGAGTCATTTCCACATTTTCGTTTTTTGACACTATTCACTTTTCGTCCTTTTCCCTATTTTGTCTTTTCCCCATTTGTCACTTTGTTGGCATAACCTCACTCCTTGTGTTCGGAGTTGATTTTTGACTTCATGTATCTTCATTCTAGGTGGTTTACATGAAATACGTATCTTTACTTTTGTAGAAAAGTATTTTGCTCCCGGTGTCCATAAGGGCATGGATGCACAGTTCTTTAGAATCTTTCTCTTTTCTTGGGGTGTTTTTCATAAATATCTTTTGAAGATATTTTATGTCAGGGGTATCTGAGAAAATGTCTTTTGGAAGATATTTTCATTCTAGGGCAGTTTTGTAGTTAACCCTTTTTGTAGAGGCCATTATGAAATTAACGAAAGTTATTGTACAATACCTTATTTTGAGCCTGGATCCTCGTGCGGGATTCATTTTCACATTTCGTTAATTAATGTACTCATAGAATTTTCTTCTGGTCATTTTTCTCCAGTTTCAGGGTTTTTGGACCTAGTTGCAGCCGAACTCGTTTGGGGCATATCTCTCTACTCAGGACTTAATTTTTGACGCTGTTTCTTTTGTTGTTCAAATTTTCTCATTTTGAATCTTTTTTATTCATGGAGTTTCATCGTTTGAGCACGTCTGCTCAAATTTCACTTTTCCAAACCCGACAGTGCCCTTTCGGGGCACTTTTAGGGTTTTTCTATAAATAAGGTGACTTAAGAAGAAAAATCAGATTTTTCCCTACTTCTTCCTCTCTTGACCAGAAGCCATGGAAGACCATAGGGCTGTAACCTTCTCTCTCCTCCTTTGAACCACTTTTCCTTGGTGAAAAGTCTTCAGCCTTAACGTTTAATGCTTGCCTTGATGACGCGCATCTTTCCCCACTATTAGAACCCATTTCTGACCATTTTGTGAGTTTGGGTTTGAAGTCAAGTTGTGATTTTCATGGGGCTTCCTTGGGATTCATGTTCATCGTGTTGTCCCCGACAAAACCTAAGAGTATTGTCAGATTCGGAACAGTTTCAATTCGGTGGGGATTTGAGATTTTATCTTAAAATGAGGCAGGGGATGTCTTAGGTTTATATTGATGTTCTATTTATTGTTATATGAGCATATCAAACTTATAAGCATGCCTTTGTTCAAGTTTTAGAATTTAGTTTAATTATTTTTCTATGATTAAGATTTAATTCACATGGATGTATGTTGTTTAGAATTAAATTATGGCATGCTAATAATTTAGATCTTGGTATACTTGTTGACATATATTAAATTGGGAACATTTGAATGAGAATTGCAAAACTTATTTAATATTTATCTTTTCTGAAAGATTAATTCACATAGTTCTAACTAGCATGGAATCAATTTGTAATGTGATATTAAAGTAGGCCTTGGTGAGTTCTTTAACATATATTAAATTGAGGACATTTGGATATGTTTGAAAATCTAGAGGAAAATTAATTAATTAGCTAAATTAATTTTATTTTAAGTGTTGTTGTCACTTAAATCGATTTTGGGTAGAATATATGTGAAGACCATGTTATGACCTTTAATATACATTAATTTGAGACTATTCGGAATTGACTTGAAATCTAGAGACTTTTCATGTTAGGTTGATAATCTCTTAAAATGTAATATGGTAAATTACCTTGTGAGCATGCTATTAACTTGTTGTAGAATTAGTACTTGTGGCCTCTAAAGAGGGTAATTTGACTTAGCATGATATGTGATATATTTGTCTTGCATAGCTTGTTTAAATATATCTTGTGTAGGTATATCGCTTGTTAGAATATTGCAATTGTTTATCTTGAAAGCTTGTTACTAAATTAAAGCTTATTTAGTACTTGTGGCTTAGGAGGGTAATGTGGTTCAATTTTTGTAAATTATTCTTGCTTTGTGTATAAATTGCATATTGAGGACATGGCATGTCATATGCTATTTAGACTTGAGTTCTAGGACATGGTTTGTGTGGATTCAACCTTACTTGTGCATGAAATGTGGTAACTTTCATTTGATTTTGTATAAGTTTTGATCTTATTGATTTTGGAAAGCTTGTGAGGACATAATTTATATGATGGCTAAGGTTTGGCTATAGTACGTGGACAAGCGTCCTTTAAGTCATAAGTGTGCACTAGGTGGTACCTTGTGGGTCGTAATTACCCAAAAATACCAGCTTGGTCTAGCGACCATATGCCCTAGTTTTTCCACTATTTGATTTCGCATTTAATTTCGAGCTGTTAATCATGGATTACTTGTAGCTTGAGAATTGATGCATACCTTGGGTATTGAATCGTATTTTATATACTTGAAACTATATACTTGCTTCTTATATTTAGATCTTATTTAGTATACTTGAACTTGTATACTTTTTTTTTTTCCTAAATACTTGAACTTGTATACTTGCTCCGTGAGTTTAAATTTCATTTAGTATGCTTGTGCCGTGTGTACTTGTTTTAGGCGTATCTCTTTTAGCTTAGTATACTTGTGTTCGTGTACTTGATTTACGAGATTTCCATATAAAATGTATACTTGTATATATATGCTTAGACATTGCGTGACTTATCTTAATATGGTTTATTATACTTGGAAATGTATGCTTATTTATTGTAGAACATATTTTAACATTGCTTAGTATACTTGAGCATGTATACTTGTATATCGTTGTTCACTTTAAATTGCATGAGTATCTTAAGATGATCTTTGAGTCTCACTTTGACATAGACATTAGGTGGCATGAGCCCCTATAACATGTTTCACCTTAAGGTGATATAATTGTAAAATGCTAGGTGGATGCATGCTCATCTCCTACGAGTAGCTTTATGTTACTCACCCACGTAGTGGGGACATTTTTCAGGTATAGGGACCTTGATTAGGCATGCACACTATGCCATGGAAGTTTCGCAGACTTGGAGCATCATTCTCTTGAAAATGTTAGCATAAAATCCTATTTGTAGCTTTGTATGTCAAAACTCATATCTTTGATTCCATATATGTAATGTGTACATAAGTACACCTTTTGTAAGGTATTTGACATATATGATGTGAGGCCAAGGTCCAAGCATGTTTATTATTACACTTGTACTCATTTGGCGTTAGATTTTGTCTAAAAATGTAATTTTGTAAATGAATTGTAATAAGGCCATGAGCCATTGTAGCATGTCTAAAATATCATATTACACTTACGTGTATGTTCACACCATCACACAGTAGCATATAATGCAATATGATCATGCAATGGGGGATTCATTTAAGACTTAGGAATTCTCTCCATTTTTGGTGTATAACAGGTTCATTCTTCACATTTTCAACCTGTTTCGGTCGACCGGTGGCTAGTTTCAGTCGACCGATGCTCTTTTGGTTTTAGTTGCACAATAAAAAGTCCAATTCCAGTAGCCATTTTCATCTCGAGCCACAAACTGGTCGACCGTTTTGTCATTTCGATCGACTGAAATGAAGGCTCATTCTTCTCCTTTTTCCTGGCTTACTTCGGTCGACCGAAGCTCCATTTCGGTGGATCGAAATGGGGCTGCCTTGTGGGTTTTGTTTGGTTTGTTGCCTAGACAGGTTAACTTCATTTGTTTATTCCCATAGGACCTTGTTTATCTTGTTTGAGCCATTCTATGGCACACATGGTCTAGTTTAAACTAGATCTTGCTCCTTTGGTTGTCATTGGTGCCGTAGGGTATCAAGTGACCCCTTTTCATTCTAGCTTTTGCTTTCGGTTATTCCTTTAGGTTCCGTGACATCATGAAAGGTCATCTTAGGGTCTTAGAGGTGTGTTATGCCTTGAGAGACCATTGTCTTGTTTCTTTTGCTTCCGTATCTGGATCCGTTATCGGGTCAATCTTCGGTTCATCACTGACCCACCGGGTTGAATAAAAATCCGAGTCGTTACAAGTGGTATCAGAGCTCCTAGGTTCGAAAACCTTAGGACAACAGGTTTTAGGGTGCATATCATGCTTATGCTGCCATGCTCTATGTGTTTAGTTACTTCTTAATAACATGTTTACGTGCTTATATGGACGTATGTTTAGAAGTTTCTTTAACTGTCTCAGCATGATATATATGGTTGTTTGCTTTAGTATATTGTATGTGCTAGTCTGTCTGAGTACATTGTATATACTTGTAAGTCTTAGTACATTGTATGTGCTTGTCTGTTTTAGCATATTGATTTACACTTGTATGCTTAGCATGATGGTAATGCTTGTTTGCCTTAGCGTGTTACATGTGCTTGTTATTCTTAGCATGATTGTATGATGCATACATTGATATGCCTTTTGTGATTCTTTACTACTTGTGTGAGTATGTAGTCTGTTGTTATATTACACAGTAGTTGTTTATTTTATGTCTTGTTTAGGCATTTTGGGTTGTCCTAGCTTGGTTGGTTGAGATTGATTCTAGGGCATCATCTCTTAGATTTTCATGGTGACCTTGATGTGATGATGTCATTGGGGTCTTGATTCTAACGTCATGGGACAGTGAGTCGGATTGACTCGAGTCCGTCCTTGGGGATTGGGAAGTTTGTTTTCTTGAGCCTCAATGGTAGGGTTCGTGTGTCTTTTCTTCTTAGAGTGACGGTTAAGGATTTGATAGGCATGTTAACCTAGGATTCTTTTTGTCTTGCCTTGGGCAGCTCTTATGAGCTAAAGTTGGGGTGTGAGTGTTTCCATGTAATTAATTGCATTGGTGCAATCAATTACTTTTCCTCGTCATTGGAGTCTTGGGGTTGTGTTTAAGGCTCCAATAAGATCATATAGAGTTCTCACCGAACTCGTTGGTATCTTGAGTTGAGTCCTCTTTTTGGTGTCATGTAATGGTTAGTATTGGGACTATCCATTGCATCGTTTTGTTTTGTGTGGTGTTAGGATTCCACCATATATTGGGGGCCAGTCCTGGGAAAAACTTGTAGACTCTTTGTTTCAGGGACCTTAGTGTTCATTCTAGGAGATGATTTATTTCCTCGCGGTGAAAGATTTGACTCATCCGGGTTTTTGTGATTCACTTTGGGTGAGTTTGTCCTTTTGAGAGGCATTTCATCCCTTCTTGCATTTGTTATTGTGGGGTTGTTATTTGTATAGTGATTCCTACATGTTTATATGCCTTGTTGTTTTGAGCATGCCTTAGAAATATGTTAGGGGATGTGACTATTTGATGGTTATGTGCAGGTGTAGATGATGAGTCTTTCATTTACTATGTCTGCATGTCATGCTAGCGTCATAGGTGATGTGTAGCATGTCTCTGATGCTTGACCCCTATGTGATAGGTAGCAAATTTGATTGCCCTTGTACACTATATGTTTAGTTATATGGTGTGATATTGTTTCTGTGAAATTATTCGTAGAATTTCATTTACGTTTAGTATACTTGTACCTAGCATAATTGTGTGTTGTTTATTTCATTTCACTTTGATTTAGTATACTTGAGCCTGTATACTTGTCTACTATGGATTTAGTACTGCTTCGCATACTTATGAGTGTATACTTGTACATATACACATATTGTGTTTCCGTTTTGACATTTCTTAGTATACTTGTGAGCGTATACTTGCATAGATATATATATGTTTCATGACTAATTGCTTTATTAGTTCATTTCCTTTATCATTCTACACAGTGCTTGGGGTTGTATGACCTTGGTTGTCGAGAGTGTGTGTGTGAGCTTGGTCCAGTGTCTTAATTCCTAGGCGTAGCCTTGTAGTAGGTCAGCTTTAGGATGACGTGGAGGATTTTGGGTGCATTGTCTTGTTAAGAGTTGTTGTGACTAGGGTGGAGGTGATGTTGTTTGATTTTGTAAAGTCTGATCCATTGGCTTGAGGGCATAGACTTGTCAGGCTTTGGATTTGTGACTGATGTGGTTGACAATAGTGTTTTGAGACTTGGGATTGTTAGTTTCCAGTATTGAGGATTTAAGGCCTTAAGCGTAGCAGTGTTTATGACATTGTTGTCAGAGTTTTGGGATTGGCCAGAATGGTCCGACTGGACATCTTTGGACCATATCTCAACTCTCACAAAATGCTTAGTTTCCATGGTGCTTTTGGTAATGATTGTTTGACATTGATGTCATTTGTATCGATAGGTTTCATGGGTAAGCTTGTTGGGGGAAGGTGATGAATTAAGGCTTTATACTGTCATGCTACTGCACAAGTTATATGTGGTGGGTGAGTGCTAGTTGTCGTCGATGCTACCTTGTATTACCTAGCTAGTAATGTAAGTGTGGGCGAGCGTTTGATGCTGTCGATGCTACCGCACCTTGGGTACGTTGTGGATGGGTTCTAGTCAGTATTCATGCTGCCATGTTGCTTTTGGTTATGTTCCTTGTTTAGTTATGTAGTTGCCTTGATCTACTTTAGGTGGTTGACATTGGGTTCGTATGTCAATTCGTTGGAGAGGTGTCTCACGGTTCGTGGTTTCGTGTCTTTTCGTTGATCTTGAGACCTTTGGAGTCATCCTTGGGTACTTTATGATCTGTTCCTTGGTGTAACATTGTGTATGGTCCTTCTTCGGTTCTTCTGGGAATGTTCCTGATTTCGGGGACGAAATCTCTTTAAGGAGGGTAGGTTGTAAAGACCTGGTCATTTTCTTCCCTTCCTTTTTCCTCAGGTTTTTATGGATGAATTTTTTTTCGTTGAAAATTCTTTTCTGAGTTCAATTTCTCGTCACTTAGTGTTGTCTCAAGTGCTCGGAAATGGTTTCTGAGACTCTTTCCTTTAGATTGACAACTTCCTTTGAGGACCGAGTCATTTCCACATTTTTCGTTTTTCGACACTATTCACTTTTCATCCTTTTCCCTATTTTGTCTTTTCCCCGTTTGTCATTTTGTTGGCATAACCTCACTCCTTGTGTTCGGATTTGGTTTTTGACTTCATGTATCTTCATTCTGGGTGGTTTCCACGAAATACGTATCTTTACTTTTACAGAAAAGTACTCTGGTTGCTCCCGCTGTCCATAGGGGCATGGATGCACAGTTCTTTAGAATCTTTCTCCTTTCTTGGGGTGTTTTTCATAAATATCTTTTGAAGATGTTTCATTTATGGGGTATCTAAGAAAATATCTTTTAGAAGATATTTTCTTTCTAGGGCAGTTTTGCAGTTAACCCTTTTTGTAGGGGCCATTGTGCAATTAACGAAAGTTATTGAAAAATACCTTATTTTGAGCCTGGATCCTCATACAGGATTCATTTTCACATTTCGTTGAGTCATGTACTCATAGAATTTCCTTCTGGTCATTTTTCTCCAGTTTTAGGGTTTTTGGACCTAGTTGCCGCCAAACTTGTTTGGGGCATATCTCTTTACTCGGGACTTAGTTTTTGACTCCATTTCTTCCGTTGCTCATATTTTTTCATTTTGAATCTTTTTTCTTCACAGAGTTTTGCCGTTTGACCGCGTCTGCTCAAATTTCACTTTTTCGGACCCGGCGAGGCCCTTTCCGGGCACTTTTAGGGTTTTCTATAAATATGGTGACTTCAAAAGAAAAATCATATTTTTCCCTTCTTCTTCCTCTCTTGGCTGGCAGCCATGGAACACCATGGGGTTGCCACCTTCTCTTTCCTCATTCGAACCACTTTTCCTTGGTGAAAAGTCTTCGGCCTTAACGTTTAATGCTCACCTTGACGATGCACATCTTTCCCCCTTATTAGAACCTATTTCTGACCATTTTGTGAGTTTGGGTTTGAAGTCAAGTTGTGATTTTCGTTGGGCTTCCTTGGGATTCATGTTCATCGTGTTGTCCCCGACAAAACCTAAGAGTATTGTCAGATTCGGAGCAGTTTCAATTCAGTGGGGATTTGAGATTTCATCTCAAAATGAGGTAGGGGATGTCTTAGTTTTATATTGATGTTGTAGTGATTGTTATATGAGCATATACAACTTGTAAGCATGCCTTTGTTCAAGTTTTAGAATTTAACTTAATTATTTTATATGATTAAGATTTAATTCACATGGATGTATATTGTTTAGAATTAAATTATGGTATGCTAGTAATTTAGGCCTTGGTATACTTGGTGACATATATTAAATTGGGTGCATTTGAATGAGAATTGCAAAACTTATTTAATATTTATCTTTTCTGAAAGATTAATTCACATAGTTGTAACAAGCATGAAATCAACTTGTAATGTGATGTTAAAGTAGGCCTTGGTGAATTCTTTAACATATATTAAATTGAGGACATTTGGATATGTTTGAAAATCTAGAGGAAAATTAATTAATTAGCTTAATTAATTTTATTTTAAGTGTTGTTGTCACTTAAATCGATTTTGGGTAGAATATATGTGAAGACCATGTTATGACCTTTAATATACATTAATTTGAGCCTATTCAGAATTGACTTGAAATCTAGAGACTTTTCATATTAGGTTGATAATCTCTTGAAATGTAATATGGTTAATTACCTTGTGAGCATGCAACTAACTTGTTGTAGAATTAGTTTTTGTCGCCTCTAAAGAGGGTAATTTGACTTCGCATGATATGTGGTATCATTGTCTTGTATAGCTTGTTTAAATGTATCTTGGGTAGGTATATAACTTGTTAGAATAATACAATTGTTTACCTTGAAAGCTTTTGGCTAAATTGAAGCTTATTTAGTACTTGTGGCTTAGGAGGGTAATGTGGTTCAATTGTTGTAAATTATTCTTGGTTTGTATATAAATTGCATATTGAGGACATGACATGTCATATACTATTTAGACTTTAGTTCTAGGACATGGTTTGTGTGGATTCAACCTTACTTGTGCATTAAATGTGGTAACTTGCATTTGATTTTGCATAAGTTTTGAACTTATTGATTTTGGACAGCTTGTGAGGACATAATTTATGTGATGGCTAGGGTTTGGCTCTAGTACGTGAACAACTGTCCTCTAAGTCATAAGTGCGCACTAGGTGGTACCTTGCGGGTCGTAATTACCCAAAAATACCTACTTGGTCTAGCGACCACATGTACTAGTTTTTCCACTATTTGATTTCGCATTTAATTTCAAGCTGTTAATTATGGATTACTTGTAGCTTGAGAATTGATGCTTACCTTGGGTATTGAATCTTATTTTGTATACTTGAAACTATATGCTTGCTTCATGTATTTAGATCTTATTTAGTATACTTGAACTTGTATACTTGCTCCGTGAGTTTAAATTTCATTTAGTATGCTTGTGCCGTGTGTACTTGTTTGAGGCGTATCTCTTTTAGCTTAGTATACTTGTGTTCATGTACTTGATTTACGAGATTTCTGTATAAAATGTATACTTGTGTACATATGCTTAGACATTGCATGAGTTGTCTTAATATGGTATAGTATACTTGGAAATGTATGCTTGTATGTTATAGAACATGTTTTAACATTGCTTAGTATACTTGAGCATATATACTTGCATGTCATGGTTCACTTTAAATAGCCTGAGTATCTTAGGATGATCCCTGAGTCTCACTTTGACATAGACGTTAGGTGGCATAAGCCCCTATAACATGTTTCACCTTAAGGTGATATAATTGTAAAATGGTAAGTCGATACATGCTCATCTCCTACGAGTAGCTTTATGTTACTCACCCATGTAGTGGGGACATTTTTCAGGTACAGGGACCTTGATTTGGGATGCACATTATGCCATGGAAGTTTCGTAGACTTGGAGTATCATTCTCATGAAAATGTTTGCATGAAATCCTATTTGTAGCTTTGTATATGAAAACTCATATCTTTTATTCTATATATATACATAAGTACACCTTTTGTAAGGTATTTGACATGTATGATGTGAGGCCAAGGGCCAAGCATGTTTATTGTTGCACTTGTACTCATTTGGCACTAGATTTTGTTTAAAAATGTAATTTTTCCTACCTTTGAAGGTTTGGCATGTCAAATTTTGTAAATGAATTATAATAAGGCCATGAGCCATTGTAGCATGTCTCAAATATCATATTACACTTGCGTGTATGTTCACACCATCACACAACAGCATATAATGCAATTTGATCATGCAATGGGTGATTTATTTAAGACTTAGGAATTTCTCTCCATTTTTGGGGTATAACAGGTTCATTCTTCACATTTTCAACCTGTTTCGGTCGACCGGTGGCTAGTTTCGATCGACCGATGCTTTTTTGGTTTTAGTTGCACTGTAAAAAGTCAAATTCCAGTAGCCATTTTCATCTCGAGCCACAAACCGGTCGACAAGTTTGTCTTTTCGGTCGATTAAAATGAAGGCTTATTTGTGACGACCCTGGTTTTTAGGCCAGCGTGTCCTGTGATGAACCGTAAGGATGATCTGAAAACGGATCCGAATGCGGAAGCGAAAACAGAAAACAAGACTCTAAGAAGTCAAAGTGACCTTCCATGAGGTCGTGGAACTCAACAAGAACTGATGCGGAAACAAAAAGATCGAAAATATGACAAATAAGCCCCCAGGGGCAAAATAGTCATTTCTAAAAACTGTAGATTCGGGTGCCACTGAGCACATTGCTGGAAGGACAACGAAAAACTAATCAAGATGGGCACACGAATCGCATGATTCGGAGTCCGGATGAAGGAGAAACGGCATGACGAAGAAAAATGAGCAGTAAAGCAAAAAAGGGTAAATTGGTAATTATCTGGGAAGAACCGGGTGCAAACGAGAACACCGTTTGAAAGACAGCGAAAAATTAGTCAAGTTCAAAAAAAAATTCACTTGAATCGGAGTCCGGACGATGGAGAAAAGCCCAAAAGAAGAATTGACATCGCGGCAGCCCGACGAGGGGCCATGGCGCACACGGCGCCCATGCGCAAGCCCACAGGCATGCATGCCGGCGCCCAAAGACATGGCTGGTGGCAGCCCTTGGCTGCTGCTACATTTTTTTTTATCTACCCAGAACTGAGGCTTGAAACGGAGGTCAAGACGAGTTTTTCTGGAAAAACATGAAGAATCTGGAAAAACATGAAGAAGAAACCCCCCCTAAAATCGAGTTTTCTACCTGATAATGTGAACGGAATTGAAAAAAAAATCAATGTGAAATCCCCAAAATGCCCCTAGAACAGAACTGAACAAGAGGGTCATAAAGCTGCTAAATGAAAACTGGAAGCTGAAACTTCACGAGGGATTTCCGATGCCAAGACGACATTTTCTGGAAAAACACGAAGAAGAAACCCCCCCTAAAATCATGTTTTCTAAGCGACCATATCGAAAGAAGAAAATAAAACTAAGGTGAAAGGTCCATAATGCCCCTAGATCAGAATATGCAAAAAAAAATGCGAAATGAATTCACAAGAGGCTCAAAACACAAACGATGAGGTTTTGCCAGGAAACAGCTATGCATACAAATGTAACTTACCAATTTAGATGCGCTACAATGGTCCATAGCTTAAAATATAGCCGATGCAAAATCCGACCCCCCAACGGGCAAAAAGGCAAAAATGGACTCGAAATGGAAAACATGGATTCCAAAAATGCAAAACGGGATCAAATGACTGTTTGGCCCTTGGCCACACTTCAAACATGATTTATAAGACCCTATGAAAGAATGAAAACGGAATTCCCACACCCGATGCAACTATGGTGAACCAATGACTTGCGATTTTTCAAGGTTTTCATAGCTTTTTAAGAAATCAAAAGATACATTTGATACAATATAATGGTCATTGGCCTCCGGCCTCATCTCATACATATCAAATACATTGAAAGGAGTATACTTAAGTACACATTACATACATGGAATCAAATATACATAATTTGACATATAAGTCTACAAAATAACATTTCATGCTAACATTTGCATGAAATGGAAACTTGAAAGCTACACGACATCCAAGGAATGCTAGGTTTCACGAACCAAGTCTTCATACCTGAAATATGCCCCAGTATCGTAGGGGTGAGTAATATAAAGCTACTCGTAGGAGATGAGCATGCATCGACCTAGCATTTTACAAATTTATCACCTTAAGGTGAAACATGTTAAAGGGGATCATGCCACCTAACGTTTATGTCTAAGTGAGACTCCAGGAGCATCCTAAGCTACCTTAGAGTCTAAGTAACAAGAATCATGATATACATACGTGTATGAAACGAATCATGGTTGGGATAATCCAAAGAACACGACAAGAAGAATGCTTGAGCATAGATTAACATGAACTGTATTTTCAATACAATTGAACTAGGTCTAGAGTAATCCATACAACATGACAAAAGCATATTTGAATACAAGTTAACAAGAATCACATTATCCATGCAATTCAACAATAAAAGAGCATGTTATACAATACAACAAGGTTTAAGTTCTCAAAGCCATCAACTTAGAATCTAAAGCACAAAATAACAGTAGTGGTTCATGCCACCTAACGTCTATGTTATAAAAGAATCAATAGGATCAATCCTAAGCTTTATTAGAACGTCAAAACACGATTTTCAATATCGATGCAATTTAACCAACATTGGAACTTCCAATACAACGCATAAAGCACAATTTCGCAAAGTTAACATCCTGTAACTTAAAATGGAACGACAAATAAGAAACAAGTTACAACATCATCTAGTTATCAACTTGAAAATGAAATGCGAAATCAAACAAAGTGGATACTCGGACGTCACGCCAGATCAGACCGACAACATAGTTACTTTAGGGTTACTAACCCATGTGTAACCTCCCTATATGCGCACTAGACCATATAGAGGGACTATCCCCCGTACTAGAACCACGTCCTAGCCATAGTCAAACAACGACATCCCCAAGTTTCCAAAATCAATAAGTTGTGCAACAACGCATATATCAACAAGAATATGCAAGATAATCAACTATCTACTAAGCACAACCAAATTTGGAAACCTATACAATACATGCTCTAAATCCATAACTAATATGATATGATGAATGTCGAATCTTCAGTGTGCGATTCGTTACACGCTATGCATGAAAGATGTTAAACACGAAGTGTGCAAATCATTACACAAGGCAACAATATATTCAATAAGGAAAATATATTATCACAAATACAAACATAGCAACTATGTTATCCAATGTTCAAAACATAACCAAATGAATATACAACAAGTCTAAGTCCATGATTTGAATATAGAAACCACTTCTAAAACACAACTAGATCATGGAGCAAATTGATAGAATTTAAATAGATAAACACAATTAAATTCTCTAGATTCTGATTCAATTCCAAATAACCTCAATTTAGTACATGTTAAAGGACATAGCATGGTCATCACCTATATCCATTCTAAAACTCAATTAGGTTGTTGGAACAACAAAGTAGAACTTTAATTAAATCATGCTAATTTAATTACCAAGGTTCTAAAACAACTTCTAATAGTCCCAAATTAATATATACTAGTAAACAAGTCGGGCCAATACAAATATCAAGTTAAAACCTTAATTAAGCTAGTGGGACCGCAAAATAGATTTTAATTAATTCTTTTAATTAAAATCTCTTGATTTTCAAACTTAACCAAATGCTCTCAAATTAACCTATGTTGGAAAACATGCCAAGGACTAATGTAATATCACATTACAAGTTTATTTCATTCAATTTACGACCATGCGAATTAAACATTCACTAAAGTTAAATATTAAACAAAAGTTGCAATTCTCATGCAATAAATCCCAATTTAATACATGTGAACAACCATACCAAAACTTAATTTTCTAGCATGCCATAATATAATTCCAAGTTGTATATCACCATGAGGATTAAATCTTAAACATGGAATTTAATTAAATAAAAGGTTTCAAAACATAACCGAATATTCTAAATCAAATATATGTGAAACTATATGGCATGTTAATCAAGAATATCAAGTTGGAATTTAAATAGAGTGAATAGTGCACTCGGGGCAAATTAATTAATCAAATTAATTAATAATTACTAATTTTCAAAACACCTCCAATTACTTTCAAATTCAAGTATGTTGAAGAGCATGCTAAGGCCTAATGTAATATGCTAACACATATTAATTTCAAGCTAGTTAAGGCCATGTCAATTAATCTTTCACCTAAGATAAATATTAAATAAAATCTTTAATACTTATTCAAATGTTCCAATTTTAATATACGACAATGAGCATATCAAGGAGCAATATAAAATTACGCTACATGTTTAAACCAAGTCATGAGCAACCGGGAAAATTAGATCCCGTACAAGAAAAATAAATAATAAAATCTCTAGATTTAATATTTAATCATGCAAACAAGTAGTATAAGCATCACAAGCATGCTATATAACAAAAATTTAAACCTAGAACATCTCCTACCTCAATTTGAGATGAAAATCCTAAAGGCCCACCAAAATAAAAGTGCTCCGAATTCGACGATACCGAGAGGTTTTGCCGGGGACAACACCGTGAACATAACCTCCATCAAAGCCCCATCAAAATCATAACTTGACCTCAAAACCAAACTCAAGAAATGGTCAAAACTGAATTCTAATAAGGGGGAAAGGTAGAGCACGGCGAGGGAACATCAAACGTTAAGGCCGAAGACTTTCCATCAAGGAAAATTGAACCAAAAGAGGAGAGAGAATATGGCAGCACCCCTTGTGCTGCCATGGGAGCTCCAGGTCATGCATGAAGAGGGGAGAAGATGAAAAATGAAATATCTCACCCCCCTTTTTATAGAAATCTCAAAAAGTGCCCCGAACGGGCCTTGCCAGGTCCGAAAAAGTAAAATTTGAGCAGACGCACTCAAATGGCAAAACTTTGTGAATGAAAAAGATTTAAAATGATAAAATACGAACAATGAAAGAAACGACGTCAAAAACTGAGTCCCGAGCAGAAAGTTATGCCCAAAACAAGTTTGGCGCAAACCGGGGCCAAAAACCCTGAAACTGGAAACACCGACCAGGAGGAAATTGCAAGAGTACACAACTTGACGAAATGTGAAAATGAATCCCATACGGGGATCCAGGCTCAAAACAAGACATTTTGCAATAACTTTCATTAATTGCACAATGGCCCCTCCAAAAAGTGAAAACTGCACTTATGGCCCAGAATGAAAATATCTTCCAAAATTATTTTCTTAAAAACCCCTGAAATAAAATATCTTCAAAAGATATTTACGAAAAATATCCCAAGAAAAGAAAATAATTTCAAAGAACTTTGCATCCATGCCCCTATGGACACCGGGAGCAACCAGAGTACTTTCTTGCAAAAGTAAAGATACGTATTTCGTGGAAACCACTCAAGATGAAGGCGCGTGAAGTCAAAAACTAACTCCGAGCATGAGAAGTGAGGTTGTGCCAAAAACTGACAAACGGAGATAAGACGAAATAGGAAAAATGACAGAATAGGGAAAAGACGAAATAGCGCATAGTGTCCAAAAACGAAAAATGCGAAAATGACTCGGTCCTCAAAGGAAGTTGTCAATTCACAAGAAAGAGTCTCAGAAACCAATTTTGAGCACTCGAGATGACACTAAGCGACACGAAACAGAGCTCAGAAAGGAAAATTAAACGAAAAAAATTCATTCGTAAAATTTCAGGAAAAAGGAAAGGAAGGCAAATGACCGGGTCGTTACATTATTCTTCTCCTTTTTTTTGGTTTACTTCGTCTGACCGAAGCTCCATTTCGGTTGACCGAAATGGGGCTGCCTTGTGGGTTTTGTTTGGTTTGGTCCCTAAACAGGTTAACTTCGTTTGTTTGTTCCCACAGGACCTTGTTAATCTTATTTGAGCCATTCAATGGCACACATGGTCTAGTTTGAACTAGATCTTTCTCCTTTGGTTGTCATTGGTGCCATAGGGTATCAAGTAACCCCTTTTCTTTCTAGATTTCGCTTCCGGTTATTCCTTTGGGTTCCGTGACCTCATGGAAGGTCATCTTAGGGTCTTAGAGGTGTGTTATGCCTTGAGAGACCATTGTCTTGTTTCTTTTGCTTCCGCATCTGGATCCGTTATCAGGCCAATCTTCGGTTCATCACTGACCGACCGGGTTAAATGAAAACCCGGGTCGTTACTTTGTAATAATTTTTGTTAATTGCACAATGGCCCCTCTAAAAAGGGTTAACTGCACTAATAACCCAGAATAAAAATATCTTCCAAAAAATATTCTCAAAAATCCCTAAAATAAAATATTATCAAAAGATATTTATGGAAAACACCCCAAGAAAAGAAAAAGATTCTGAAGAACTGTGCATCCATACCCCTATTGACACTAGGGGCAAGCAGAGTACTTTTCTACAAAAGTAAAGATACATATTTCGTGGAAACGAAATAGAATGAAGATACATGAAGTCAAAAACCAACTTCGAGCACGAAAAGTGAGGTTTTGCCCAAAAGTGACCAATGGGGAAAAAGACAAAATAGGGAAAAGGACGAAAAGTGAATAGTGTCCAAAAAGTGAAAATCTGGAAATGACTCAGTCCTTAAAGGAAGTTGTCAATCCAAACGAAAAAGTCTTGGAAAGTATTTCCAAGCACTCGAGGTGACACCAAGTGACGAGAAACAGAACTCAGAAAAGAAAATTAAAGGAAAAAATTTATTTGTAAAATTTGAGAAAAGGAAAGAGAGGAAAATGACCGGGTCATTACAACCTATCCTCCTTAAAGGAATTTCATCCCCGAAATTAGGAACATACTGGAACAAACAGAACATGGACCGATCAAATGGTCAAACCAAAGGACAGCTCATAAAGCACTGAAGGACAATTCCAGATGTCTCAAGATCAACAAAAGGAACACGAAACCACGAACTGAGACAACACCTCATACGAATCGGCACGTTAACTCAACGTCAACCACCGAGAGAATCCCAAAACAATGAAATGTTGAAACACGATAAAAGAAGAGAGTGACAAGGCAGTACGAACAGCGACCAGATCCCGCCCACACTAACTCGTCAGTAAGGTAACATGACAGTATAAGGCACTAGTTCATAACATGCCCTAACCAGGTCAACTCGGAAAACCTATCGATACAAAGACATCAATGTCAAAAATGATCATTACTAAAAGCACTACGGGAACCAGGCATCTGCAAGAGTTAGGGTAGCTAATCCCAAAACTCTGACAACAATGTCATAGGCATCGCTACGCTTAAGGCCTTAAATCCTCGATGCAAGTAGAGCTAGCAGCTCCTACATTGCAAAAACACCCATGACACTCCCCGACCACGTTGTGAAGTCACGAAGGAAAAAGGACATGAAATGGTGCCTCCCTAGCCTGCGTCTCATTCCACCAGACAACGACTACAATTCTACGCTCACATGAGCTTTACTCGCATCAATCGTCAGACTAAGGTCTCGAAACATCTAACCAACAAAACAGACAAGCAGGTTCTCGACATGGGTCCTTACAGAATGAATTTCTCCTATCCAAGGAAGAAACTTGTAAAATAAGAATGTATCTATGGCATGCGACAGATCCTAAGAGATAATATAAAACCCAGACATAAAAGGATACAATATAGCAATGGACTATCTACTCACACAAGTATCAAGATCACATAAAGCATGTCAGTGTATACAGGAGAAGAACATAAAGTATGATGACATGCAACAGATAATCATGTCAAGATGAACGAGCGTATACAATGTACTCCGACAGACGAGCATATACCAAATGTTAAACTAACAAGCAGGTACAAAGTGCTAAGGTAAACAACCATATATCATATGCTAAGACAGTCAAGGCAAGCTTCTAAATAAGTTGCCACATAAGCAATCAAACATATTAGTAAATCAAAACATGTTATCAAGAAGCATGTAAGTACATGGTACGACAACACTTGTGAATGAAAAGCGTAAGGTATGCCGACATACGTCGCACACAGTCGTGCTAACATAAGCATGCAGACATGATATCACACCAGGACATGATAGCAATCTAGACCATGCTCTAAGGAAGCATATATACACATAAAGCATGCTTAACAAATAATAGGTGTCTTAGAACACCTGAGCATGTGAACATGTTATCATACAAGACATATTATCAAACAAGACATGTTATTAAGATACAAATGGCATTTTAAAGTAAAACAAGGTGAGCATGATATGCACCCAAAACCAGTTGTCCATGGAATTTGAACCCGGATGCTCTGATACCACTTATAACGATCCTGGATTTTATAACCCAGTGTGTCCTGTGATGACCTGAAACGGATTCAAGATACGGAAGCAAAATGGCCTCAAGAGATGTACACCATCCCTAAGGCACCAAGATGACTCCCCATGAAGCCACAAAACTCAAATGAGCCAAGCAATGAAGTAAGAATGCCAAACCCGAAAAGAAATTAACCAAGGGTAGGATGGTCATTTCACACTAAAATGGGGGCCACCGTGTACACCATTGGAAAGACAACGAGAAATGAACAAAGTTAAACTCAAGAATTGCCTGATTCTGAGTCTGTACGGAAAATATATGAAATTAAAACGAAGTGGCCTTCTCCGTTAAGAGTTACCGTGACCCTATCCTACTAAAACTAAATACCTCACACTATAGATGGATTTTTGGTGTATGGTTGGTACCATTGGAAAGCTAAGTTCAAGCTCTTGAACTTAGACTCAAGAATAACCCAATTTGGATTTAAGACGAATGGGATACGATCTCCCAAAGTTGGAACAACAAATCTGTCCCAGGAAAAGATGAAGAAAATGGTTCTAGGGATGATCGGTTGACCGACAGCAAGGATCAGCCGACCGAAACCCCATCGTTAGCCAATTGATCACCCATTGTCAGCTAGTTAAAATGCCATTATTCCTAAAATCACTACTAGAATTGGGTCTCGAGGCTTGTCAGCCGGCTGATGGCTCTCATTAGCTGATCGACACTTGTGCTGCGGTAGAAAAAGCTACTGCAATGTGTGTGAATGGTGCCCGGTCCGTCTCTAAGGCTTTACATGCATTCTGCATGATCTGAATAAGTTTAAAAACATTCCCTAGCCTCATTCAAGCATCTAAAACATGCCAAAACAAGGAGGAACTTCAAATGACACCCCCACGCATGAATTTTTCATAAAAATTCATAAAATTGGCCAAAAATAGGTCAAAAGTTGAAACTTAAGAGTTTTGGAAAAAGTGGATATACAAGCAAACGTAAAAAGACATTTAAGATGCGTCCAATGGTCTGCGGCCTCAATAGAACCCCAATGCAAAATATGACCTCTCAACGGCCAAAAATGCCTTAAAATACAGTAAATAAAACCAAAATACAAAGCCTAAAATAGAATGGTGTTTGGCCCTTGGCCACACCTCATTCATGATCATAGAAACCCTATAAAAGAATAAGAACGGAATTCCCACACCCGATGTAAACATGGCTAAGCAAAACTTAACATTTTCCATTATTTCCGTACTAAACCTTGAAAGCGAAAGTGCATAGGATACATATTTGATGCCATTGGCCTATGGTCTCAATTCATGCATGTCAAATACATTAAAAAGAGTGTACTTATGTACACATTACATAAATGGAATCAAAGGTAGAAGTTTTGATATACAAGGCTACAAAATGACATTTCATACTAACATTTACATGAAATGGAAATTTAAAAGCTACAAGTCATCCAAGGAATAATGGGCATCACGAACCAAGCCTTCGCACCTAAAACAAATCCCCAGTAACTTCGGGGTGAGTAACATAAAGCTACTCGTAGGAAATGAGCATCCATAGACCTAGCATTTTACAATTTTATCACCTTAAGGTGAAACATGTTCAAGGGGCTCATATCACCTAACGTCTATGTCAAGATGAGACTCAGGGAGCATCCTTAGCTATCTTAGAGTGTAATCAACCAGAATCATGATACATATACATATATGAAACAAATCAAGGTTGGAATAATCCAAGGAACATGGAAGGAAGGATGTTTGACTATAGATCAACATGAATTGCATTATCAACATAATTAAGCAAGGTTTAGAATAATCCATACACATGACAAGAAGGGCACTTGGATATAAGTTGACAAAAATTACATTATCAATGCAATTAACTTGATTGGAGCATTCCAATTAGTATGATAGGAATAATACATGAAATCAAGGACATGGCATAATATCTATGCAATTAATAGGATTGGGGCATTTCATATAACAGAACAAGTTTTCAATCTTCAAGGAATAGCAACTTGAAATTTAAATAGTGAAATCAACCAATGTGGAAACTCGGATATCCCCCAGATTAAAACCCAAGAAATCATAATGTGCATCTATATAGATTAGAACCAAGATATATAGCATATGAAATCCATTGATGTAAATATACCATAAGTATACGATTAATGATTCAATTACTTACTAAGCAACACATGAGTAATTAAACCATTCCAAGACAATCGTGTAAGTTTATTAAGTACATTAATGAAACCAAGTTACAAGGGGTCATGATGCTTGATAAAAAGATAAAAGTCCATGTAATACAAGTCCGTTTCATAAGTTTAACAACGATTCAAAATCAAGGCATGATTAACTCGATAGAAGCATAAAAGGGAATTTAATCTACTTAAGGGATTAAGTTCTCAAGTTTCACCGTTTGAGTGTGTCTGCTCAAATTCCACTTTTCCAAACCCGACAGGGCCTTTTCGGGGACTTTTAGGGTTTTTCTATAAATAAGCTGACATAAGAAGAAAAATCAAATTTTTTCCTACTTCTTCCTCTCTTGACCAGAAGCCGTGGAAGACCATAGGGCTGTAACCTTCTCTCTCCTCCTTTGAACCACTTTTCCTTGGTGAAAAGTCTTCGGCCTTAACGTTTAATGCTTGCCTTGATGACGCGCATCTTTCCCCATTATTAGAACCCATTTCTGACCATTTTGTGAGTTTGGGTTTGAAGTTAAGTTGTGATTTTCATGGGGCTTCCTTGGGATTCATGTTCATCGTGTTCTCCCCGACAAAACGTAAGAGTATTGTCAGATTCGGAGCAGTTTCAATTCAGTGGGGATTTGAGATTTCATCTCAAAATGAGGTAGGGGATGTCTTAGTTTTATATTGATGTTGTAGTGATTGTTATATGAGCATATACAACTTGTAAGCATGCCTTTGTTCAAGTTTTAGAATTTAACTTAATCATTTTATATGATTAAGATTTAATTCACCTGGATGTATATTGTTTAGAATTAAATTATGGCATGCTAGTAATTTAGGCCTTGGTATACTTGGTGACATATATTAAATTGGGAGCATTTGAATGAGAATTGCAAAACTTATTTAATATTTATCTTTTCTGAAAGATTAATTCACATAGTTGTAACAAGCATGAAATCAACTTGTAATGTGATGTTAAAGTAGGCCTTGGTGAGTTCTTTAACATATATTAAATTGAGAACATTTGGATATGTTTGAAAATCTAGAGGAAAATTAATTAATTAGCTTAATTAATTTTATTTTAAGTGTTGTTGTCACTTAAATCGGTTTTAGGTAGAATATATGTGAAGACCATGTTATGACCTTTAATATACATTAATTTGAGCCTATTCAGAATTGACTTGAAATCTAGAGACTTTTCATGTTAGGTTGATAATCTCTTGAAATGTAATATGGTTAATTACCTTGTGAGCATGCAACTAACTTGTTGTAAAATTAGTACTTGTCGCCTCTAAAGAGGGTAATTTGACTTCGCATGATATGTGGTATCATTGTCTTGCATAGCTTGTTTAAATATATCTTGGGTAGGTATATAACTTGTTAGAATACTACAATTGTTTACCTTGAAAGCTTTTGGCTAAATTGAAGGTTAGTTAGTACTTGTGGCTTAGGAGGGTAATGTGGTTCAATTGTTGTAAATTATTCTTGCTTTGTGTATAAATTGCATATTGAGGACATGACATGTCATATACTATTTAGACTTTAGTATAAGCATCACAAGCATGCTATATAACAAGATTTTAAACCTAGAACATCTCCTACCTCAATTTGAGATGAAAATCCTAAAGGCCCACCAAAATAAAAGTGCTCCGAATTCGACGATACCGAGAGATTTTGCCGGGGACAACACCATGAACATAACCCCCATCAAAGCCCCATCAAAATCATAACTTGACCTCAAAACCAAACTCAAGAAATGGTCAAAACTGAATTCTAATAAGGGGGAAAGGTAGAGCACGGCGAGGGGAACAACAAATGTTAAGGCCGAAGACTTTCCATCAAGGAAAAGTGAACCAAAAGAGGAGAGAGAAGATGGCAGCACCCCTTGGGCTGCCATGGGAGCTCCAGGTCATGCATGAAGAGGGAAGAAGATGAAAAATGAAATATCTCACCCTCCCTTTTATAGAAATCTCAAAAAGTGCCCCGAACGGGCCCCGCCGGGTCAAAAAAAGTAAAATTTGAGCAGACAAGCTCAAATGGCAAAAAATTTGTGAATGAAAAAGATTTAAAATAATAAAATATGGATAATGGAAGAAACGGCGTCAAAAACTGAGTCCCGAGCAGAAAGTTATGCCCAAAACAAGTTTGGCGCAAACCGGGGCCAAAAACCCTGAAACTGGAAACATCGACCAGGAGGAAATTCCAAGAGTATACAACTTGACGAAATATGAAAATGAATCCCGTACGGGGATCCAGGCTCAAAACAAGACATTTTGCAATAACTTTCATTAATTGCACAATGGCCCCTCCAAAAAGTGAAAACTGCACTTATGGCCCAGAATGAAAATATCTTCCAAAATTATTTTCTTAAAAATCCCTAAAATAGAATATCTTCAAAAGATATTTACGAAAAACACCCCAAGAAAAGAAAATAATTTCAAAGAACTTTGCATCCATGCCCCTATGGACACCGGGAGCAACCAGAGTACTTTCTTGCAAAAGTAAAGATACGTATTTCGTGGAAACCACTCAAGATGAAGGCACGTGAAGTCAAAAACCAACTCCGAGCATGAGAAGTGAGGTTGTGCCAAAAACTGACAAACGGAGATAAGATGAAATAGGGAAAATAACAGAATAGGGAAAAGACGAAATAGCGCATAGTCCAAAAACGAAAAATGCGAAAATGACTCGGTCCTCAAAGGAAGTTGTCAATTCACATGAAAGAGTCTTAGAAACCAATTTCGAGCACTCGAGATGACACTAAGCGACACGAAACAGAGCTCAGAAAGGAAAATTAAATGAAAAAAATTCATTCGTAAAATTTCAGGAAAAAGGAAAGGAAGGCAAATGACCAGGTCGTTACATTATTCTTCTCCTTTTTCTTGGTTTACTTCGTCCGACCGAAGCTCCATTTCGGTTGACCGAAATGGGGCTGCCTTGTGGGTTTTGTTTGGTTTGGTCCCTAGACAGGTTAACTTCGTTTATTTGTTCCCACAGGACCTTGTTTATCTTGTTTGAGCCATTCTATGGCACACATGGTCTAGTTTGAACTAGATCTTGCTCCTTTGGTTGTCATTGGTGCCATAGGGTATCAAGTAACCCCTTTTCTTTCTAGATTTCGCTTCCGGTTATTCCTTTGGGTTCCGTGACCTCATGGAAGGTCATCATAGGGTCTTAGAGGTGTGTTATGCCTTGAGAGAACATTGTCTTGTTTCTTTTGCTTCCGCATCTGGATCCGTTATCGGGCCAATCTTCGGTTCATCACTGACCGACCGGGTTAAATGAAAACCCGGGTCGTTACCTTGCAATAATTTTTGTTAATTGCACAATGGCCCCTCTAAAAAGGGTTAACTGCACTAATAACCTAGAATAAAAATATCTTCCAAAAAATATTCTCAAAAATCCCTAAAATAAAATATTGTCAAAAGATATTTATGGAAAACACCCCAAGAAAAGAAAAAGATGCTGAAGAACTGTGCATCCATACCCCTATTGACACCGGGGGCAAGCAGAGTACTTTTCTACAAAAGTAAAGATACGTATTTCGTGGAAACCACATAGAATGAAGATACATGAAGTCAAAAACCAACTTCGACCACGAAAAGTGTGGTTGTGCCCGAAAGTGACCAATGGGGAAAAAGACAAAATAGGGAAAAGGACGAAAAGTGAATAGTGTCCAAAAAGTGAAAATCTGGAAATGACTCAGTCCTTAAAGGAAGTTGTCAATCCAAACGAAAAAGTCTTGGAAAGCATTTCCAAGCACTCGAGATGACACCAAGTGACGAGAAACAGAACTCGGAAAAGAAAATTGAACGGAAAAAATTTATTTGTAAAATTTGAGAAAAGGAAAGGGAGGAAAATGATCGGGTCATTACAACCTACCCTCCTTAAAGGAATTTCGTCCCCGAAATTAGGAACATACTGGAACAAACAGAATATGGACATGGACCGATCAAATGGTCAAACCAAAGGACAGCTCATAAAGCACTGAAGGACAATTCCAGATGTCTCAAGATCAACAAAAGGAACACGAAACCACGAACTGA
Source organism: Cornus florida (assembly GCF_030987335.1). Classification (NCBI taxonomy): domain Eukaryota; kingdom Viridiplantae; phylum Streptophyta; class Magnoliopsida; order Cornales; family Cornaceae; genus Cornus; species Cornus florida. The sequence continues at coordinate 75,446,426 of NW_026775577.1, forward strand.
GACAACACCTCATACGAATCGGCACGTTAACTCAACGTCAACCACCGAGAGAATCCCAAGACAATGAAATGTTGAAACACGATAAGAGAAGAGAGTGACATGGCAGTACGAACAGCGACCAGATCCTGCCCACACTTACTCGTCAGTAAGGTAACATGACAGTATAAGGCACTAGTTCATAACATGCCCTAACCAGGTCAACTTAGAAATCCTATCGATACAAAGACATCAATGTCAAAAATGATCATTACTAAAAGCACTACGGGAACCAGGCATCTGCAAGAGTTGAGGTAGCTAATCCCAAAACTCTGACAACAATGTCATAGGCATCGCTACGCTTAAGGCCTTAAATCCTCGATGCAAGTAGAGCTAGCAGCTCCTACATTGCAAAAACACCCATGACACTCCCTGACCACATCGTGAAGCCACGAAGGAAAAGGACATGAAATGGTGCCTCCCTAGCCTGCGTCTCATTCCACCAGACAAGGACTACAATTCTACGCTCACATGAGCTTTACTCGCATCAATCGTCAGACTAAGGTCTCGAAACATCCAACCAACAAAACAGACAAGCAGGTTCCCGACATGGGTCCTTACAGAATGAATTTCTCCTATCCAAGGAAGAAACTTGTAAAATAAGAATGTATCCATGGCATGCGACAGATCCTAAGAGATAATATCAAACCCAGACATAAAAGGAAACATCTAGCATATAATATAGCAATGGACTATCTACTCACACAAGTATCAAGATCACATAAAGCATGTCAGTGTATAAAGGAGAAGAACATAAAGTATGATGACATGCTACAGATAATCATGTCAAGATGAACGAGCGTATACAATGTACTCCGACAGACGAGCATATACCAAATGTTAAACTAACAAGCATGTACAAAGTGCTAAGGTAAACAACCATATATTATATGCTAAGACAGTCAGGGCAAGCTTCTAAATAAGTTACCACATAAGCAATCAGACATGTTAGTAAATCAAAACATGTTATCAAGAAGCACGTAAGTACATGGTACGACAACACTTGTGAATGAAAAGCATAAGGTATGCCGACATACGTCACACACAGTCATGCTAACATAAGCACGCAGACATGATATCACACCAGGACATGATAGCAATCTAGACCATGCTCTAAGGAAGCATATATACACATAAAGCATGCTTAACAAATAATAGGTGTCTCAGAACACCTGAGCATGTGAACATGTTATCATACAAGACATATTATCAAACAAGACATGTTATTAAGATACAAATGGCATATTAAAGTAAAACAACGTGAGCATGATATGCACCCAAAACCAGTTGTCTAAGGAATTTGAACCCGGATGCTCTGATACCACTTATAACGATCCTGGATTTTATAGCCCAGTGTGTCCTGTGATGACACGAAACGGATTCAAGATACGGAAGCAAAAGAAGCAAAATGGCCTCAAGAGATGTACACCATCCCTAAGGCACCAAGATGACTCCCCATAAAGCCACAAAACTCAAATGAGCCAAGCAATGAAGTAAGAATGCCAAACCCGAAAAGAAATGAACCAAGGGTAGGATGGTCATTTCACACTAAAATGGGGGCCACCGTGTACACCATTGGAAAGACAACGAGAAATAAACAAAGTTAAACTCAAGAATTGCCTGATTCTGAGTCTGGACGGAAAAGATATGAAATTAAAACGAAGTGGCCTTCTCCGTTAAGAGTTACCGTGACCCTGTCCTACTAAAACTAGAATACCTCACACTATAGATGGATTTTTGGTGTATGGTTGGTACCATTGGAAAGCTAAGTTCAAGCTCTTGAACTTAGACTCAAGAATAACCCAATTTGGATTTAAGACGAATGGGATACGGTCTCCCAAAGTTGGAACAACAAATTTGTCCTAGGAAAAGATGAAGAAAATGGTTCCAGGGATGATCGGTTGACCGACGGCAAGGATCAGCCGACCGAAACCCAATCGTTAGCCAGCTGATCACCCATTGTCAGCCAGTCAAAATGCCATTATTCCTAAAATCGCTACTGGAATTGGGTCTCGAGGCTTGTCAGCCGGCTGATGGCTCTCATTAGCTGATCGACACTTGTGCTGCGGTAGAAAAAGCTACTGCAATGTGTGTGAATGGTGCCCGGTCCGTCTCTAAGGCTTTACATGCATTCTACATGATCTGAATAAGTTTAAAAACATTCCGTAGCCTCATTCAAGCATCTAAAACATGCCAAAACAAGGAGGAACATCAAATGACACCGCCACGCATGAATTTTTCATAAAAATTCATAAAATCGGTCAAAAGTTGAAACTTAAGAGTTTTGGGAAAGTGGACATGCACGCAAACGTAAAAAGACATTTAAGATGCGTCCAATGGTCTGCGGCCTCAAAAGAACCCCAATGCAAAATATGACCTCTCAACGGCAAAAAGTGCCTTAAAATACAATAAATAAAACCAAAATACAAAGCCTAAAATAGAATGGTGTTTGGCCCTTGGCCACACCTCATTTATGATCATAGAAACCCTATAAAAGAATAAGAATGGAATTCCCACACCCGATGTAAACACGGCTAAGCAAAACTTAACATTTTCCATTATTTCCGTAGTAAACCTTGAAAGCGAAAGTGCATAGAATACATATTTGATGTCATTGGCCTATGGTCTCAATTCATGCATGTCAAATACATTAAAAAGAGTGTACTTATGTACACATTACATATATGGAATCAAAGATAGAAGTTTTGATATACAAGGCTACAAAATGACATTTCATGCTAACATTTACATGAAATGGAAATTTAAAAGCTACAAGTCATCCAAGGAATAATGAGCATCACGAACCAAGCCTTCGTACCTAAAACAAATCCCCAGTAACTTCGGGGTGAGTAACATAAAGCTACTTGTAGGAAATGAGCATCCATAGACCTAACATTTTACAATTTTATCACCTTAAGGTGAAACATGTTCAAGGGGCGCATGTTACCTAACGTCTATGTCAAGATGAGACTCAGGGAGCATCCTTAGCTATCTTAGAGTGTAATCAACCAGAATCATGATACATATACATATATGAAACAAATCAAGGTTGGAATAATCCAAGGAACATGGAAGGAAGGATGTTTGACTATAGATCAACATGAATTGCATTATCAACATAATTAAGCAAGGTTTAGAATAATCCATACACATGACAAGAAGGGCACTTGGATATAAGTTGACAAAAATTACATTATAAATGCAATTTACATGGTTGGAGCATTCCAATTAACACGATAGGAATAATACATGAAATCAAGGACATGGCATAATATCTATGTAATTAATAGGATTGGGGCATTTCATATAACAGAACAAGTTTTCAATCTTCAAGGAATAGCAACTTGAAATTTAAATAGTGAAATCAACCAATGTGAAAACTCGGATATCCTCCGGATTAAAACCCAAGAAATCATAATGTGCATCTATATAGATTAGAACCAAGATATATAGCATATGAAATCCATTAATGTAAATATACCATAAGTATACGATTAATGATTCAATTACTTACTATGTAACACATGAGTAATTAAACCATTCCAAGGCAATCGTGTAAGTTTATTAAGTACATTAATGAAACCAAGTTACAAGGGGTCATGATGCTTGATAAAAAGATAAAAGTCCATGTAATACAAGTCCGTTTCATAAGTTTAACAACGATTGAAAATCAAGGCATGATTAACTCGATAGAAGCATAAAAGGTAATTTAATCTACTTAAGGGATTAAGTTCTCAAGATTACAAGGCGAGTCCAACATTCTACAAGCAAACTATGTCAAGGATCATGTCATTGACAAGCTCAATATCAAGTTACAAGTTCATTTTATACAAGACACAACAATGTGAATTAAGCTCCATACAAAGGAAATAAATAAATGTAAGTCTCAATACTTATCCAATCATTCTCAAACTGATACACGTGAAGGAACTTGTCAAGAAAATCATGAATACCAAGTTAGAACTTAATCAAGTGCATAAAACGATTGAATAGATTTTAATTAATTCATTTAATTAAAATCTCTAGATTTTGAAACTCATCTAAATGATCTCAAATTAACATATATTTTACAACATGTCAAGACTTGATTTAAGAACATGATACAAGTGAATTCCATACAAGATACGGCCATGAGTATTAAACTTTAATACTATAAAATAATTAAATGAAAGGTTTCAAAATCTAATCAAATATTCCCGATTTAATATATATGAAAGTATATGGCATGCAGATCATTAAAATGAAGTCGAAAATCCAATGGAGTGAATAGTGCACTTGGAATAAAATTAGTAAATCTAATTAATTAATTATTACTGGATATTAAAACACCTCCGATTACTCTCAAATTCACTTAAGTTGAAGAGTATACTAGGGCCTAATATAATATGACATCTCATATTAATTTCAAGCTAGATAAGGCCACATGAATTAAATTTTCATTCAATAAAAATATTAATTAAAATCTTCAATACTTGTTCAAATGCTCTCAATTTAATATATGCCAATGAACATATCAAGGGGTAAGATAATTCCATGCCACATGTTTAAACCAAGTTATAATCAATCGGGAAAATCAAATCTCGTACAAGAAAAATAAATAATAAAATTTCTAGTTTCGATACCAAAGCATGTAAATAAGTTGCATAAATATCAATAGCATAGAATACTTCAAGAATATAAACTATAACACCCCCTACCTCAATTTGAGATGGAAATCTCAAATCCGCACCGAAAGAAAAGTGCTCTGAATTCGAGAATACTTCGGGGTTTTGTCGGGGACAACATGATAATCATTAACCCCAAGGAAGACCGATGAAAATCATCACTTGACTTCAAACCCGAACTCACAAAATGGTAAGAAATGGGTTCTAATAAGGGAGAAAGGTGTGCATCGTCAAGGCGAACACAAAACACTAAGGCACTACGGCGTTTTACACGAGGGAAGAGCTTTAAAGGAGGAGCGACAATTGGGGCCAGAAACCCTGAAACTGGAGAAAAATGAACGAAAGGAAATTCTAAGAGTACACGACTCAACCAAATGTGAAAATGAATCCTGTACGAGGATCCAAGCTCAAAACAAGGTATTTTACAATAATTTTCGTTAATTGCACAATGGCCCCTCTAAAAAGGGTTAACTACACTAATTACCCAGAATGAAAATATCTTTAGAAAAATATTTTCTCAAAAACCTCTAAAATAAAATATCTTCAAAATATATTTATGAAAAACATGCCAAGAAAAGAGAAAGATTATGAAGAACTGTGCATCCATGCCCCTATGGACATCGGGAGTAACCAGAGTACTTTTCTACAAAAGTAAAGATACATAGTTTGTGAAAACCACGTAGAATGAAGATACGTGAAGTCAAAAACTAACTCTGAGCATGAAAAGTGAGGTTGTGCTAAAAAGTGACCAATGGGGAAAAAGACAAAATAGGGAAAAGGACGAAAAGTGAATAGTGTCCAAAAAGTTCAAATGTGGAAATGACTCGGTCCTTAAAGGAAGTTGTCAATCCAAATGAAAGAGTCTCAAAAACCATTTCCAAGCACTCGAGACGACACCAAGTGACAAGAAACAGAACTCGAAAAAGAAAATTAAACGAAAAAAATTTATCCGTAAAATTTGAGAAAATGAAAGGGAGGAAAATGACCAAGTCATTACACAAAGTAATAAGATATAGATTCTTAAAGTCCTCAACTTGAAATCTAAAACACGAAAATAACTAAAGTGGATCATGCCACCTAACGTATGTGTTCTAAATGATTCTATAGGATCGTTCCTTAGCTACATTTGAACATCAAAACATAAATCACAATATCGACGCAATTTAACCAACATTAAAACTTCTAATACAATGCATAAAGCATAATTTCTCTAAGTTAACATCTTGAAAATCAAAATGGAAAATCAATTAAAGAACAACAAGTTACGATATCATCTACTTATCAACTTGAAATGAAATGCAAAATCAAACAAGGTGGAAACTTGGACATTACGCCGGATCGAATCGACATCATAGTTACTTTAGGGTTACTAGTGATGAGCACTGAAAAGTGTGTATTTAAACCCCTTAAGCTCGAGTATTCTAGGACCTTTATTTATCATATTTTTTCGTTTTAAACTAAATTCATGTTATTGCCCTTTTCAGGCACTTATCCGCAAAATATGTCAATTCAGCTAAATTAAAGCATAAAAGAAGCAATCTCAAGCTAAATGGAAGAAATGAGCAAAATGGGGCAAAGTGGTGGAAAACAGCAAGTTTCGATCGATCAGACCAATCTTCGATCGATCTCACAATGATCGATCCAGCCTCACCAAGATGGATCAAATCCCTTATCCTTATCCTCAAGAATCTCCATCTTCGATCGATCCAACTTTCCTTTCAATCGATCAAACTTCTTTGATCTTATCCCCACCTACCACTTTTCTTTTTTTCCCAAAATATCCCAAAATTATCTCAAACTTGTCTTATTCCAAAAAGGCACCGCCAAGGTTTGATATATCCGGCCACACTTTGATCGATCTGAACATTCTTTGATCGATCTCATCATAATTCGATCGATCGAATCTTCTCAAGTTCGAAATAAAGCAAAGTTTAGCTCATTAAAAGATTGCTCGTGGTGCAATCATTGAAGGGGCCCTAGTGCACAAAACCTGACCATTGGGTGCGACAATGGATCTACCTATATAAGGATTTTGAGCCATTTTTACACAATATGGATCATCATACAACAATAGAATAAAGAGAGAACTTAGAGATTAGAAAGATACACACACCATTTAGGAGTTCTTCCATTCATCTAGGGTTTCCATCAAGGAGAAGAAGATCAACCCTACCATGGAGATGGCCTTTGAGGGTTGGATGACAACATCAATAAGTGGCTAAACTCCTTATTGGGACTAGAGTTAGCCCTAAGCATGCCTTCTAGATCTTGATGTTTTGTATTTTGAGGGGATTTATGTTGTAATTCTTGCCTTCAAATTTGATTTATATATGAATCTTGTTTCTACAATGATTTGTGTTGTTTAATGCTTCTAATTGATCATTTCATTCTATTCATATGTCTATGTATGCTAAAATAGATGTTCATGTATTTATCTCTTGGTTTTGTGATATTGATGCATGTCTATGTATGTTGATGTTATGGATCTAGAGATTGTCAAGGCATGGTACTTTAATGAAATCCTCTTGTAGCTTGTTTGATGGTTCATACTCATTTCTTGATGGATTGTGCCTCTACCTTAGTCTAATTAGTTTAATTTTCATGTCCCTAGTTTAGTTGTAGTGTAGTTGCCTTATTTTCCTAGATAAGAGGACAATCCATGCTTGTTGTTTGATGTTCTATGCTTATGAATGCAAGTAGTATAATTCTTAGCTTGTTAAAGTGTTTGATTGTGAGCTTAAAGGAAGGAATAATGGCTTAGTTTGATATATTGTGCTATTCATTAGGTTGTCTAGACAATGTATACTTAATTAATCATCCATGCTTGTTGATTCAATCATTCACACATATTGGTGTTGCAACATATATTTCCCCTCATTCATTACACATTGAGTATCTAGAAAGGTGATGTTTAGTGGTGACCCCTAAATCCCAATATCCCTCTCTCTTGTTCTCTACCTTTTACTTATTTTAATTGCTTTGCATTGAATCTATTTACATTCTAGTTTAATTAACCAATCAAACCACCTTTTGATCACTCGACCTACTAGTCCGACCTTGTTTCTATATTAACATTGCCCCTAATCCCTTGGGATGAACCCTACTCACCCTAGTTATATTAGTAGTTAGAGGTATTAGTGGCACTTTATAAATTCAAACTTGGCCACTCTATAATATATTTCAACTTGTTGGTCGACATGACTAGGACCACACCAACTAACCCATGGGTAACCATCTTATGTGCGCACTAGATTGTAGAGGGATAATCCCTCGTACTAGAACCATATCCTAGCCGTAGTCAAACAATGACATCCCCAAGTTTCTAAAATCAACAAGTTGTGCAACAACGTATATATTAACATGTATATATAAGATAATCAACTATCTACCATGCACAATCGAATTTGGAACACATACAGTACATGAACTAAGTCCATAACTACTATGGCATGACAAATGTTGAATCTTCAGTGTGCGATTCATTACACGCTATGGCAATATATTTGTACATTGAAAACATAAACTCATGAATCTAATACAAATCCAAAATCATGATTTAAACAAATAACCAATGTCAAACACATGATTAAATCATTAACGCTATAGAAACGAAAATTAATTAAATAAAATAATTAATTTCTTTAAATTTTAAATCTCAATCAAATGACCCCTAATTAACACATGTTAAACAACATTGCATGGTCATTACATACGTCCATTCAAAATCTTAATTAAGTCAATGGAACAACAAAGTAGAATTTAATTAAATCATGATAATTAAATCTTTAACTTCTAAAGCAACTTGAAATGGTCCCAAATCAATATATACGCTAGTAAACAAGTCCTAGTCATTTTAAATATTAAGTTTAAAACTCAATTAATCCAATGGAACTCTTAAATCGATTTTAACTAATTCTTTCAATTAAAATCTCTAGATCTTCATATAATCCAAATGCTCCAAAGTTAAAGTATGTTAAAGAGCATGCCAAGACTTAATTTAATAGCCTATCACAAGTTAATTCCACACAAGGTACGACCATAATAATTAAACTTTCACAAAAGAAAATTATTAAATAAAAGATGCAATCTTTATTCAAATAATCTCAATTTAATATATGTTAACAAACATACCAAAGCCTAATTTACTAGCATGCCACAATTTAATTCTAAGTTGAATATCATCATGAGAATTAAATCTTAAACGTAGAAAATAATTAAATTAAATTCTAGATTTTGAACAAAAGCATGCATACAAGTTGTATAAGCATCAATAGCATGCAAGACAACAAAAATAATAACCTATAACACCCCCTACCTTAATTTGAGATGAAAATCTCAAAAGCCACCAAAATGAAACTGCTCCGAATCTAACAAAACTTCGGGGTTTTGTCGGGGACAACATGGTGAACGATAAACTCCAAAGAGGACATACCAAAATCCTAACTTGAGCTCAAACCCAAACTCAAAAAATGGCCAAAAATGGATTCTAATAAGGGGGAAAAGAAGGCCTAGTCAGGGCCTTCAATAAATATTAAGGCACGATGGCAAAATACCTAAGGGAAGAAGGTTAAAATGAGAGAAGAAAAGTGACAGCCCCCCTTCGGCTGCCGTGGTAGCTATTGGTCGTGCATAAAGAGAGAGAGAGAATGTCAAAAATGAAATGTCTCACCCCCTTTTATAGGAAAACCCTAAAAGTGCCCTCAAAGGGCCTTGTCGGGTTCGGAAAGTGGAGTTCACGTAGACGCGCTCAAACGGCAAAACTCCATGAACAAAAAAGAACCAAAATGGGAAAATATGAACAACGGAAGAAACGGCATTGAAAACTGAGTTCCGACCAAAGAAATATGCCTCGAACAAGTTCGGCAGCAATCGGGGCTAGAAACCCTGCAACTGGGGAAAAACGACCAGAAGGCAATTCTAAGAGCACATGACTCGACGAAAAGTGAAAATGAATTCCATACAAGGATCCAAGCTCAAAATGAGGCATTTTTTCAATAACTTTTCTTAATTACACAATGGCCCCTCCAAAAAGTGAAAACTGCACTAATGACTTAGAATGAAAATATCTTCCAAAAATATTTTCTTAAAAACCCCTAAAATAAAATATCTTCAAAAGATATTTATGAAAAACACCCCAAGTAAAGAAAAAGATTTTGAAAAACTATGCATCCATGCCCCTATGGACACTGGGAGCAACTAGAGTACTTTACTCCAAAAGCAAAAATGCGTATTTCGTAGAAACCACTTAGTGATGAGAAACTGAACTCAGAAAGGAAAAGATAGACGGAAAAAAAATATCCGTGAAAATCTGAGAAAAAGGAAAGGAAGAAAAATGACCGGGTCATTACAACCTACCATTCTTAAAGGGATTTCGTCCCCGAAATCAAGAACAGACAAAAGAAAACCGAACAAGATCAAACCAATGGGCAAACCATAAGGTGCTAAAGGACAACTTCGCAAAGCCTAAGGGTCACCCGAAAGAATGCAAAAACCCAGAACTGGGTGACACTTCCGAACGAATTGGCATATCAACTCAAAGTCAATCACTGAAAGAATCACCAAGACAATGACAAGTCGAATCATGACAGATGGCTAAGAATGATATGGCAGTATGAACAATGACCAAAACCCACCCACACTTACTCATCAATAAGGTAACATGACAGTATAAGGCACTAGTTCATAACATGCCCCCAACAGATCAACTCAGAAAGAAACTTTTTGATATAAATGACATTAATGTCGAAAATGATCATACCAAAAGCATTACGGGAACCATGTAACAACCCGAATTTTTAAGCTTTTAATTATATATATATATATATATCTCATATTGTTTGATTGACAAGATTAATTATTTTGTTTTAATTGGAGACCTACTTATTGGAGATTGGATTATGGTATTTAAATTTATTTAATTTGAGTTTTTATTTGTTCCATGGCAGTAAGTAGCAGCGAAATTGAAGGGGAAAGAAAATGGTATTGTGATTAGTGGGTTCCACTTGGAAAATTATTTTATGAGGTTAAACTTGATTTTGTGCATTTGTATATATATTTTGTCTGATGAAGGAAAAGTGAGAAGCAGCCGAAATTGAGAAAAAAAAAAGGGGGGGGGGGGGAAGAAAATGAAATTAAAATAGTGAAGGAGATACACTTGCTAGCCGTGGAAAAGGGAAGGAAAGAATGAATTGTGAAGTGTGATTTGCGGGTCCCATTATTAAGGCATTAATGGGGTTCAATTTGGTTTTGGCATTTGTTTGTTATTTATATATATATAATTTGATGATAGAAATCAAAAGTGATGGCTAGCCAATAATGATGAAGAGAAGTGGGTTTTGACTTGAGTTTCTTGCATGCACGCACATATGATGCTAATGGGTAAATGATGATGGCATTTGGTGGATGGAAATGGGCTACCGACAAAGGAAAATTAGGAAGAAAAAGAAAGATATGAAAAAAAAAAAAAAAAAAACAAAGAAAAAGGAAAAAAAAGAAAAGAAAGGTGGGTGGGGGCGGGACCCACAAATTGATTTTGTTGGCCAATTCCCTTGATTTTTCCTTTCATTCACATGGGTTTTTGGTTTAATAGGCCTGGAATGAAATATGAAGATATAAGTATAGTGAGAAGGAGCAGGTGGCGGCCGAGAGTGGAGTGATAAGGTGGCGGGGTCCATTTGTGCTAGCTACTTTGATATTTAATATTTGCATGTGAGCTTGTTTGCACTGCGTGGGTGGAGGCCTATTTAAATGAGTATTGTGTGCATAAGTGATGATACAAAGAAGAAAGAAAATTAAAGAATTAGAGCGAGAGCCGAGATGATAGACAGAGGGCCGAGAGTTGGCTTTGACGATCCAGTGATGATTCATTGAGGAATTATTATTTTATAGAGTAAGGATCATCATACCTTAAATGGCTTGGATGATTTTATTTCAAATATTTTGTTGATTGTTATTTTGCTAAAATTGCATATATGTATTTTGTTTAAAAGCATATATATATTTTTGTGAAGCAAATTTATCATGAAACTCTTTGAAATCCTTGTTATGGTTTTTCCTACTGTCTCACCCCCCTACAGTTTCAGGTACCGAGGATGAACTTGGATTGCTAGTAGTGGGCTTAGGTGGAAGAGTTGGTGTTGAGGATTATTTATTTATTTTAGAGATGTTCTAATATTTATTTGAGGAAATTGATTTAGTATCAATAAATAAAGAGTTTTCTTTTGAAATCCTAGGTGTAATACTAATCTATTTTGATTTGAATAAATCAAAGAATTTATTTAAAAAAATCCGGGGCGTTACAGAATGGTATCAGAGCCTGTACCCAGCCGGAAGTGTGAGTTTGGTGATGTTGTTGACGGGTGTGAGTGGGCGAGTGTTTAGTTCTGATTAGCTACCGCTCTTAGCCTGGTGTGTGTGGGCGGGTGTCGTTCACTGACAGCTACTAGGGTGGTCAATAATTATGATTTGGCATGTTGTATTGCCTGGTTTTATTATTGGCCTTGTTTTTGTGGGCGGGTGACATCATTGCTTAGCTATCACAACGGTTACGGAGTGTGTGGGCGGGTAATTAGCACTGTCAGCCACCACAACATTTTTCATGTCACGGTATCTAGCATCGCCTAGGGTAAGGATTTTTGGATTTTATTTTACCACTTTTGATGTTTTCAGGTATGCAAAAATTTTTGGACCTGAATTTCGGGACGAAATTCTTTTTAAGTGGTGGAGAATGTGACAACCCGAAATTTTAAGCTTTTAATTATATATATATATTATTTTTTTATCTCATATTGTTTGATTGACAAAATCAATTATTTTGTTTTAATTGGAGACCTACTAATTGGAGATTGAATTACGGTATTTAAATTTATTTAATTTGAGTTTTTATTTGTTATATGGCATTAAGTAGCAGCGAAATTGAAGGGGAAAGAAAATGGTATTGTGATTAGTGGGTTCCACTTGGAAAATTATTTTATGAGGTTAAATTTGATTTTGTGCATTTGTATATATATTTTCTCTGATGAAGGAAAAGTGAGAAGCAGTCGAAATTGAGAAAAAAAAAAAAGGGAAGAAAATGAAATTAAAATGGTGAAGGAGATACACCTGCCAGCAGCGGAAAAGGGAAGGAAAGAATGAAATTGTGAAGTGTGATTTGCGGGTCCCATTATTAAGGCATTTGTTTGTTATTTATATGTATATATATATAATTTGATGATAGGAATCAAAAGTGATGGCTAGCCAATAATAATGAAGAGAAGTGGGTTTTGACTTGAGTTTCTTGCATGCATGCACATATGATATATATATATATAGTTTTTGTATCAAATGATGCTAATGGGTAAATGATGATGGCATTTGGTGGATGGAAATGGGCTGCCGACAAAGGAAGATTAGGAAGAAAAAAAAAAAAAAGGAAAAAGAAGAAAAGAAAGGTGAGTGGGGGCGGGACCCACGAATTGATTTTGTTGGCCAATTCCCTTGATTTTTCCGTTCATTCACGTGGGTTTTTGGTTTGATAGGCCTGGAATGAAATATGAAGATATAAGTATAGTGAGAAGGAGCAGGTGGCGGCCGAGAGTGGAGTGATAAGGTGGCAGGGTCCACTTGTGATAGCTACTTTGATATTTGATATTTACATGTGAGCTTGTTTGCACTGCGTGGGTGGAGGCCTATTTAAATGAGTATTGTGTGCATAAGTGATGATACAAAGAAGAAAGAAAATTAAAGAATTAGAGTGAGAGCCGAGATGATAGACAGAGGGCCGAGAGTTGGCTTTGACGATCCAGTGATGATTCATTGAGGAATTATTATTTTACAGAGTAGGGATTATCATATCTTGAATGGTTTGGATGATTTTATTTCAAATATTTTGTTAATTGTTATTTTACTAAAATTGCATATATGCATTTTGTTTAAAATCATATATATATTTTTGTGAAGCAAATTTATCATGAAACTCTTTGAAATCCTTGCTATGGTTTTTCCTACTGTCTTACCCCTCTACAATTTCGAGTACCGAGGATGAACTTGGATTGCTAGTAGCGGGCTTAGGTGGAAGAGTTGGTGTTGAGGATTATTTATTTATTTTAGAGATGTTGTATTATTTATTTGAGGAAATTAATTTAGTATCAATAAATAAAGAGTTTTCTTTTAAGATCCTGGGTGTAATACTAATTTATTTTGATTTGAATAAATTGAGGAATTTATTTAAAAAAATTCGGGGTGTTACAAACCAAGCATCTGCGAGAGTTGGGGTAGCTAATCCCAAAACTCTAACGACAATGTCATTGGTACCGTTATGTGTAAGGCCTTAAATCCCTAACGTTGGAGTAACAGCGACCCTCATATCTGAAAATGCTGCAACAACAACACCAATCACAAACCCACAGCCTGACAAATCTATGCCCTTAAGCCAATGGATCGGACCCACAAAACCAAAAACTTATACACCGATCTGACGTAGACCTACCGTAAGGCTACATACAGAAGACAAAACGCTGGGTCAAAATCCCTATAGTGGACAACTAAAACCTCAAAATACAAGTCTATAATGTAGCTCACACATCTCTATCCCAACAACCAAGGTCACAAAACCCAACATAAGTGCAGGAAAGATGAAACAGTATAAACCAAATACTTATATAGTGCATACTCGCAAAAATTAAATGGCATAAATCAAATAATATCATAGTACTAAACACACAGTACACATAAGGTAAACCAAATAAACCACCTATCACATAGGGGTCAAACAAATAGCAACACGCTATACCCCACCAACGGCATAAGCATGGTAAGCAGATATTGTATAAGCAACGTATCATATACATCCTCATATATCTGCCACATAGTCATAAATCCTAAACATGTTTCTAAGGCATGCTAGAAAACAATGGGGCTCATAAACATGTAAAAGTGATCATACAAACAGCAAGTTCATAAAATTAAAAGAAATGAATGGAATGCCTCTCAAAAGGAACAACCTCTTAGAAGAGGTAACGCAAAAACTGGATGAGTCCAATCTTTCACTACGAGGAAAGGAATCATTCCCCCAAACGACCACTAAGGTCTCCTAAACATAGGGTCAGTAAGTCTTTCCCAAGGCCAGTTCATACCCTGATGGAATCCCAACACCACACGAAACAAGGCAACAACAAAATGGACAGCCCCAAAGCTAACCGTTACAAGATATCAACGAGAAAACCTACAAACCAAGATGCCAACAAGCTCGATAAGAACTCTACAGGATTTTAACAGAACCCTAACACAACGCCTCTAATTCTCCAATGACAAAGGGAGAGTAATTAATTACACCAACGCAATTAATTACATGAAACCACTCACATCCCAACCGTAGCCCGTAAGAGCTAACCAAGGCAACACAAGAAGGATCTTAGGTTAACACACCCATCCAAATCCCAAAACCATAGCCCTAAGAAGACAAGACACGAGAACCTCGCCCTAAGGCTCACAAGGTAACTTCCCAACTCCCTAAGGAAGGATTCGAGTCAGTCCTGACTCATCGTCCTATGATGCTAGAAATAAATACCTCAATGACATCATAACGTCAAGACCACTACAAAGTCCTAAGAGATGACACCGACACCTCCAACACCACCATGACCACATCACAAAAAGTCAAAAGAAAATGAGATGAAATGGTGCCTCCGTGGCCTACGTCTCATCTCGCTAGATGCATACTATAACCCAACGCTCACCTAAGCCCTAACAAGAAGACTCTCTGTGAGTCAAAACTATGACGCTATATGCATGGAAAGGAAACGAGATCAATAATAACACGAGTTATTATGATCGAATGCAACTCACACTATGAATGTACTAAACACAAAGCAAGACAGGGTATAAAACATACAGTTATGCTAAAGCAATCAAAGAAAGTTGTTTAAACAATTAAGCACTTAAGCAAATAAGCGTACATGTCAAACAAGGATGCTTTTAAACACATAAGCATATAAGCATAGAGATATGTCATAATACCAAATGTGTTATCAAGAAATACATAAACATGTTATAATACCGAAACATGTTAACAAATAGCATATACACATATATAACATAGCAACAAAAACATGATATGCACCCCAAACCCATCGTCCAAGGTATTCAAACCTAGGAGCTCTGATACCACCTGTGACGGCCTTAGTTTTTCAAGCCAGTACGTCCTGTGATGAACCGAAGATTGACCCAATAACAGATCTGAATGCGAAAGTGAAAATAGAAAACAAGACTTTAAGAAGTCAAAGTGACCTTCCATGAGGTCGTGGAACTCAATAAGAACTGATGCAGAAGTAGAAGATAAAAAATATGACAAATAAGCCCCCAGGGATAGCATGGTAATTTTCTAAAAATATGAATTCTAGTGCCATCGAGTATACCACTGGAAATATAACGAAAAAATAATCAAGACGGACTCAAGAATCACATGATTTAGATTTCGGACGAAGGAGAAACGGCATGACGAAGAAAAACGAGCACTTAAGGCTAAAAGGGTAAACTGGTAATTTTTAGGAAGACTTGGGTACAACCGAGTACACCATGGGAAAGACAATGAAAAATTAGTCAATTTAAAAAAAAAAAATTCACTCAATTTGGAGTCCAGACAAAGAAGAACGAGCGAAAACAAAAATCGACGTTACGACATTGAGACAAGCACCCCACGAGCATCATGACATGCTAGGGGAAGAAAAAAGGCTTAGCCAGAACTGAGAGCCGAAACGAGGTCTGAAACGACTTTTTCTGGGAAAACGAAAAGAAGAAACCCTCCCTAAAATCGAGTCTTCTACCTAACCATATGTAAGAAAATGAAAAAATATCACTGTGAAATACCAAAAATGCCTCTAGATCAGAAGAGGTCAAGAGGGCCCAAAAAGATGCTACAGTGATTGTCCACATCTGAGATAAAAAACAGGCTTTCAAACGAATTTTTATGAAAAAACACGAAGAAGAAACCCCTCACGAAATCAAATCTCTACCCTGCGGCATGAGAGAAAATGAAAAAAAACACACTGTGAAATGGCAAAAATGCCCCTAGATTAGTAAGGGCTTAAAAACTCAAAAAATGCAACTTTGCACCAAGTATGCATTTGACCCTAAATGCATTTCTAGGTTGAAACAAATGTGCACGCAAGTGTAATAAATGATTCTAAGTGCACGAGAATGGTCCATGGCTCTTGAGAAGCCCTGACTCAAAATCTGACCTCCCGACGGCCAAAAATGATAAAAATGAATAAGAAATGGGAAATTTGAAAATCAAAATTAACAAATGATTTCCAATTATTCTTTGACCCTTGGCCACACTTTAAACATGACTAATTAGACCCTATGAAAGAATAAAAACAGAATTCCCACACCCGATGCAAAAGTAATGAAGTAATGACTTATGAATTTTCAATATTTTCATAACATTTAATGAAACAAGAATTACATAAGATGCAATATAAATGTCATTGGCCTCTGGCCCTATCTCACACAATTCAAATACATCGTAAAAGGTGTACTTATGTACACATTACATATATGGAATCAAAGATACAAGTTTAGACATATAAGGCTACAAAATGACATTTCATGCTAACATTTGCATACAATGGAAATTTAAAAGCTACAAGTCATCCAAGGAATGATGAGCATCACAAACCAAGCCTTCGTACCTAAAACAAATCCCTAGTAACTTCGGGGTGGGTAATATAAAGCTATTCATAGGAAATGAGCATGCATCAACTTAGCATTTTACAAAATTATCACTTTAAGGTGAAATAAGTCAAAGGGGCTCATGCCACCTAACATCTATGTCAAGATGAGACTCATGGAGCATCCTAAGCTACCTTAGATCATTTCTAGCATAAATCACATCATTCATGCAATTTAAACAACATAGAAGCATGTTATACAAAGTAATAAGATATAGATTCTCAAAGTCCTCAACTTGAAATCTAAAACACAAAAACGACTAAAGTGGATTATGCCACCTAACGTCTATGTTCTAGATGAATCTATAGGATCGTTCCTAAGCTACATTTGAACATCAAAACACAAATCACAATATCGATGCAATTTAACCAACATTGGAACTTCCAATACAATGCATAAAGCATGATTTCTCTAAGTTAATATCTTGAAACTTAAAATGGGAAATCAATTAAAGAACAAGAAGTTACGATATCATCTAGTAATCAACTTGAAAAGAAATGTGGAATCAAACAAGGTGGATACTTAGACATCACGCCAGATCAGACCGACACCGTAGTTACTTTAGGGTTACTAGCCCATAGGTAACCTCCCTATGTGCGCACTAGACTGTAGAGGGACAATCCCCCGGATTAGAACCATGTCCTAGCCGTAGTCAAACAACGACATCCCCAAGTTTCCAAAATCAACAAGTTGTGCAACAACGTATATATCAACATGTATATACAAGATAATCAACTATCTACCATGCACAATCAAATTTGAAAACACATACAATACATGCACTAAGTCCACAACTATTATGGCATGAAAAATATTGAATCTTCAGTGTGCGATTTGTTACACACTATGGCAATATATTTCAACATTGAAAACATAAACTCATGAATCTAATACAAATCCAAAATCATGATTTAAACATATAACCAATGTCAAACACGTGATTAAATCATTAACGCTATAGAAATGGAAATTAATTAAATAAACTAATTAATTTCTTTTAGTTTCAAATCTCAATCAAATGACCCCTAATCAACACATATTAAACAACATTGCATGGTCATTACATACATCCATTCAAAATCTTAATTAGGTCAACGGAACAATAAAGTAGAATTTAATTAAATCATGACAATTAAATCTTTAACTTCTAAAGCAACTTCAAATGGTCTCAAATTAATATATACGCTAGTAAACAAGTCCTAGTCATTTCAAATATTAAGTTTAAAACTCAATTAAACCAATAGAACTCTTAAATCGATTTTAATTAATTTTTTTAATTGAAATCTCTGGATTTTCATACTCATCCAAATGCTCCAAAATTAAAGTATGTTAAAGAGCATGCCAAGACTTAATTTAATAGCTTATCACAAGTTAATTCCATGCAAGGTACGACCATAATAATTAAACTTTCACAAAAGAAAATTTTTAAATAAAAGATGCAATCTTTATTCAAGTAATCCCAATTTAATATACGTTTACAAACATACCAAAGCCTAATTTACTAGCATACCACAATTTAATTCTAAGTTGAATATCATCATGAGAATTAAATCTTAGACATATAAAATAATTAAATTAAATTCTATATTTTGAACAAAAGCATGTATACAAGTTGTATAAGCATCAATAGTATGCAAGACAACAAAAATAATAACCTATAACACCCCCTACCTCAATTTGAGATGAAAATCTCAAAAGCCACCAAAATAAAACCGCTCCAAATCCGACGAAACTTCGGGGTTTTGACGGGTTTCGTCGGGGACAACACGGTGAACGATAAACTCCAAAGAGCATATACCAAAATCCTAACTTGACCTCAAACCCAAGCTCAAAAAATAGCCAAAGAGGGATTCTAATAAGGGGGAAAGGAAGGCCTAGTTAAGGCCTTCAATAAACGATAAGGCACGACGGCAAAATACCTAAGGGAAGAAGGTTAAAATGAGAGAAGAAGAGTGAAAGCCCCCCTTGGACTGCCATGGCAGCTACTGGTCATGCATGAAGAAAGGAGAAGGTCAAAAATGAAATGTCTCACCTCCCTTTTATAAGAAAACCCTAAAAGTGCCCCAAAAGGACCTCGCCGGGTCCGGAATAGTGGAATTCACGCAGACGTGCTCAAATGGCATAACTCTATGAATCAAAAAGAACTTAAATGAGAAAAGATGAATAACGGAAGAAACGGCGTCAAAAACTGAGTCCCGAGCAGAGAGATATGCCCCAAACAAGTTCGGCGGTAATTGAGGCTTGAAACCCTACAACTGGGGGAAAACGACCAGAAGGCACTTCTAAGAGTACATAACTCGTAAAATGTGAAAATGAAACCCATAAAAGGATCCAGGCTCAAAACGAGACATTTTGGCAATAACTTTCCTTAATTGCATAATGGCCCCTCTTTCTAGAAAGTGAAAACTGCACTAATAACCCAGAATGAAAATATCTTCCAAAAATATTTTCTTAAAAACCCCTAAAATAAAATATCTTCAAAAGATATTTATGAAAAACGCCCCAAGAAAAGAAAAAGATTCTGAAAAACTATGCATCCATGCCCCTATGGACACCGGGAGCAACCAGAGTACTTTACTCCAAAAGCAAAGAGACGTATTTCACGAAAACCACTTAGAATGAAGATACGTGAAGTCAAGAACCAACTCTAAGCAAGAAAAGTGAGGTTGTGCCAAAAAGTGACAAACGAAAAAAAGACAAAATAGGAAAAGGACGGAAAGTGAATAGTATCAAAAAAATGAAAATGTGGAAATGACGCGGTCCTCAAAGGAAGTTGTCAATCCAAAGAAAAGAGTCTTAGAAATCATTCCAGAGCACCCAAGATGACACTAAGTGATGAGAAATTGAACTCAGAAGGGAAAAAGATCAACGAAAAAAAAAATCCGTGAAAATTTGAGAAAAAGAAAAGGAAAATGACCGGGTCATTACAAGATTAATACATACATATATAGATTTGTTAGAAAATATTGAAATCAAGAATTAATTAATTACCATTGTTCCCACTGTACAACCTACCGTAGATTTCTTCCTCCCATTCTTTCCGGGCTTCACCTTTGACAAAAAGGGTGTCCTTCTCCAACCATACCTTATTCAGTATGAGAATCAACAAATCCAGGGGAAAAAAAAAAAAACAACTCAGTCGAAATTTAAATTCAAACTGAAAAGTATCATTTACACATGTATGTAAGTATATATTTATTGAAAGATTGTAAAGAATTTCTTACTTTCTTGTATAGCTATCACCTGTATATATACAATAGAGTACAACTGATAAAGGAAACATATCCCATAATTAAAGCAATCTAAGAATTATAACAGCTAGCTATACACTCCTAATTTACAATATGTAATCCCATATATTTCTCCTTAATTTATATTGTGTAATCCCACAATTTATGGAGACTAAAATATTCATTTAATAGCACCCCGCAAAAGTGACGACAGAGGCAAGACGAGTTTGGAACTAAGATGTGAGAAGCGCTGCTTGGGTAATCCTTTGGTAAATATATCAGCAAGCTGGTCCTTTGAAGACACAAACTGAATTCGATGAGTGCATGCTGCAACACGTTCATGGACAAAGTGATAGTTTAATTCAATATATTTAGTACGTGCGTGAAACACCGGATTGGCAGCCATGTAGGTGGCACTGAGGTTATCATAATAAATTACAGTTGAAGAGATAAAGGGAAGACAAAGTTCCTATAAGAGACTGTGAATCCAAACCGTGTCAGCACAAGTATTGGCAAGTGCACGATGCTCAGCTTCGGCACTAGAGCGGGAGACTGTTGGTTGTTTCTTGGTACACCAAGAGATTAAATTAGGGCCAAGAAAAATGCAATAACCTGTGGAAGAACGACGAGTATCTGGGCAACTGGCCCAATCAGCATCAGAAAAGGCAATCAAACATGTCGGGATGTTGGAACGGCGTATGGGAAAACCGCGGTCAAGGGAACCTTTAAGATAGTGAAGAATTCTCTTAACAGCTTCCAAATGAGAAGTACGAGGATGACTCATGAATTGAGCAACGCTTTGGACAGCGTAGGTGATGTCTGGACGAGTAAGGGTAAGGTATTGGAGAGAACCAACTAAATGTCTATACTCAGTAGGATTAGCCAATAAAGTTTCAAAAGAAAGAGAGAGTTGAGATTTGGCAACAACAAGTGTAGCACAAGGTTTACTACCAAGGAGTTTACTTTAGCGAATGATATCTAATGTGTATTTATTTTTAGAAAAATGCAGCCCTTGTGAAAAATGAGTAACTTCAATACCCAAAAAGAAGTGAAGTTACCCGAGGTCTTTAATTTCAAATTCAGCCCCTAATGCGTGGCTGAAGGAATGAATGAGAGAAGGAGTATTGCCTGTAAGAATGATATCGTCCATATAGAGAAGGAGGACCATAACTTGGGAGTTGTGATGAAAAGTGAACATGGAGTTTTTGGCTTTGCTTTGTACAAAACCATAAGAGAGAATGAAACAACTAAACCGTTGAAACCATGCCTTGGGTGTTTGCTTTAAATCGTAAATGGCTTAACGGAGTTTGCAAATGTGATGAGGGTAACTAGAATCTACAAATCGGGTGGTTGAGTCATATACACTGTGATACCCCTTGGATCCGAGACATGAGTTGATCAGGGCCAGGCCCAAACCCAAGGGAATATCTAACAATTAATATATTATAATGAACACAGAATACAAATTGAATTAAAGAAATAAAGTTTAAGCTGAAAGAAACTAAAATATAAAATCCTTTAATAACTAAATACTTAAATCCGGTAAACCAAAACTCCATAATTTAAACAACTCGAGAATCCACCTCCAGTGGACCCCTAATAAAAATCCCAAACTGAATGAAAGTAAAGCTGAAGATAAAATCCAAATCTATAATCTGAAGAGAAGTCCTACATCATCGGTAGAGTGAATAGAAACCTCTGCTCAGCACAAACATGTCTAAGTCTGGAACTGTCGTGTACCTGAAAAATAGAAGTGGGTCAGGCCCACGTGCAAGTTCTAAACTTCTACAATCCAAACAGAGGCTCGATATGCATGTACATCCTAAACAATTCCACAATAGCTAAATAGTCTGTAAATATATATATAGTCACACTAAAGGACTTTCACTGGACTACAGGCCGGTCTCAACCTGAATAGAGGTAACATGCTAAAACGCACACAAGGTGGGCATGTGTACATAATCCTAAACAGGGTACACCTCTAACCATCGTATCCAACTATGCATCCCAATGCATATACGCTCCCTAACCGTCGATCCTGAGACTCAAGCTTATATCGAGGTACCATAACAATATATTTAAAGTCCTTCCTGTATCCTAGTAGTGCCGCTCAACTAGTCGTTGCCATGACACTAAAATCAATATGACCTAACTTTTAGTTAATCCAATTCTTAATCCAGAGTAGGTAGGTTTTGGTATTTTGAAACCAAACCATCCCTAGTATACCACCGTCCCATATCAGTGTATATAATTCAATCATCCAGCAGTTGATAATACCAACAATTAAAGTAGACCTCAACTGAATCCCTATCTCCATCATAGTTACTAAAAGCATAGTGTAAGCATCTATGAACACAGTCCACTATATACATAATCATGTTCAGCTTTATATCCATCACTGATACTAACAATTATAATGTAAGCATCAATTAACATCGTCACAGTATATACATAAACCTACTCAGTTTTAGTTATTCCATCAAATCCGGTATCATGCCAAGTTTAAATCTTAATAGCATTCAACCTCCAGCAGTTGATATTATAGACAGTTAAGATAAACATCAACAAGATCCATGCCTT
Organism: Cornus florida; assembly: GCF_030987335.1. Taxonomy (NCBI): domain Eukaryota; kingdom Viridiplantae; phylum Streptophyta; class Magnoliopsida; order Cornales; family Cornaceae; genus Cornus; species Cornus florida. Next base: position 75,469,644 of record NW_026775577.1, read on the forward strand.
CAATAATTGATACTAGCAGTAACAATGAAAACATCAACACATAATTACAGTATACACATAGACATGCTTCAGTTGTAGTGTTTTCACAAAATCTAGTATAGTACTAAGTTTGTTTAAATCCTAAATTCGTTTAACACCAATTAATCCAAAACAGATGTAATTCAGCCACATGATCATGATATATGATAAAACATATTTTAATTAAATTATCTGTCTCAGAAGATTACAAAACTTAGAGAATTAAACCAAATTAATTCTTCCAATTCCAACCACAGTGTGTTATTTTGTTTACATCGTATACTGCTCAAGTGGCAACCATAATTAGATTATTAACATGCCTTCTAAAGTCTTAGAATTGTCTCTAAGTATCATCCATACACCTCACACATAGTCTTAAACCCAACTGGAAACACAGAAAACCAACCCCTGCAACTAAAACTGACTGAAAACGAAAAAAAAATAAAAATTGTACCAAGGAGACGTCTCCCAAAAGTGGAGCCACCTCCTTAGGACTTGGAGCCAGCTCCCACCTTTGGGAACTGCCTCTAAACATAAAGGAGCCGGCTCTCTCCAAGGGTGAGCCAGCTCTCTCCCTCTCTGCCTTGTCTCTTTGTCTCCCCTCTTCTTCAGACGTCATCTGCTACTTCTCTGCCCTACGCTACGGTTTCTAGAGGTTGTAACACAATTCCAGTAGGCTCTCAGTCCATGTTTTAAGTCATTAACACATTCCATACATAAGTTTAAACAGAAAATTAAACAAGCAAATAACATGTTTCAACAGTTTTTTTTTTAAGCATGCAACACATACTGATAAGTTTCAGTTTAAGCACGGACAGAGAAAATTTTATAATTGATTTAATTAATCCTAGAATTGTTCAAGAATGTAAAGAACACAAAGCCTAAGGGAGAGAATAAGGATAGAACTTGCCTTACACCGACGTCCGTCTCAATTCCCCGGCGAATTCTTTATTTGTTCTCTGCTTTCTTCCCAGCCGACTCTAAAACTCCACACAGCTTTACTATGTCATAATCTTCTTTTAAAACCCTAGGCAAACATCCTAGGTGAGTATTTATTGGCCACACTAACCCTAGGCTTAGTCAAATCCTAATCGGATTACTCGGCCCATAGCAAAATCTAGGTTAATCAATGTCGGCTACTTATGAACTGTGTATACCTAATGGAACTATATAGCAGTCACATGAAAACTTAACTAAATTTAATTAAATAAATGCATAGCATAATCAATATTTAAAACAACTAATGAAAACAAAAATAATCAAATAAATTAACTACAACTAATAAACCAATTAATCAAAAATTTAATTAAACAAAACAACGGTAAATAAAAAAAATAACAAGTAAATCAATTAAATTAACACATAACCACTTCAACAATTTAAAACGCAATTTAAATAATAAAGTAAATCCCATTACTATCCTTTTAAAATTAGGGGTATTACATACACCTCCTCAGTAAGAGAACCATGAAGAAAGGCATTTTTGACATCCAAATGGTGAATAGGCCATGCATTAGATACATCAACAGTAAGAACTGTGTGAATCATGGTGGGCTTAACTACAGGGCTGAAAGTCTTACCATAGTCGATGCCAGCTTACTGATGAAATCCTTTAGCAATGAGACGCACTTTATAGCGCTCAATGCTGCCGTCAGATTGTTATTTTAGCTTGAAAACCCATTTACACCCAACAATATTGACATTAGGTGGCGGCGGGACAAGAGACAAAGTGCGTTGATTGAGAAGAGCATTGAATTATTCGCTCATGGCATTGCGCCATTCGCGGAGCGAGTGGCTTGAGTATAACAAGTTGGCTTTACATCGGATGAGGTGAGCAAGGTGGAGTAATCTTGTGGAATCGGATGACGACTAGCAAAATCTGCCCGTTATTTGGGTTTAAAAATTCCATCCTTGGCTCTCATTCTCATAGGATGTACATTGTTGGAAGAATCCGATGATGAGTGTGGTCTAGCCGATGAAAGGTGTTCTGACATAGTATCTTGAGTGGTAATGTCAGTGAAGGCCTCCACACTTGATGAAAAGACAACATCTTGTGGTGAAGGTGGCGCTGGAAAAGGAACTGTAGTGGTCGGTGCTTGAGTTGGTGATGGCTCTGGTGGTGATATAACAACAAGTGGAGTCAGCGAGATAACTGGAATAAAGACCATATCTGATGTAGAGGATAGACCAGTAGATGATTGAGAGGAGGCAAATGGAAATTCTGCTTCATTAAATAACACATGCCTTGAAATATATACACGTCTAGTATGAGGATGCAGACACCGATATCCTTTATGATGATTGTTGTAACCAATAAAAACACAGGCAACAGATCTTAGTTGTAATTTTTTAGTTGTATAATTACCAAGATAAGGGTTCATGCACAACCAAAGGTACGGAGTGAGAGGTAATCAGGATCAGTGGCAAAGGGCCTTTGAAATGGAGAGGACTAGTGGAGGAGTTGGGTTGGGAGTCTGTTAATCAAATGTACAGTGCCGCAAATGGCTTTAACCCATAAATTTTGAGGGAGATGGGAGACTAGAAATAAAGTGCGACCCATTTCTGAAATATGCCGGTGTTTTTGTTCTGCAAGACTATTTTGTTGTGGAGTATGGGGGCATGATAACTGATGGTGTATCCCTTTTTGCGCCCATAAAGTATGAAATGAGGTGTTATCATATTCTTTACCACCATCACTTTGCAAAATTTTAATAGGTGTGGAAAAATAATTTTCAACAAAAGTAAGAAAATGTTAAAAATGAGTAAAAACTTCAGATTTATGTCGCATAGGAAATATCCATGAATATTGGGTATAATCATCCATAAACAAGACATAATATCTAAAACCAGAGACAGAAGAAACTGGAGACATTCATACATTAGAATGAAGTAAATTAAATGGTGCATTACTACAAAGTTTATGAGTGGAAAAGGGAACCGCGTAGACTTTCCCAAAGCACAATGACTACAAAATGTAGAGTGAGAAAAATGAAAAGCAGACCCTAAGCTTTATTGGATGCCAAGACTTGAAGCACTTTATTGGATGGATGTCCTAAACGTTGATGCCAAGTTGAAGATGATGAACAAGAGGCTGTGAAAGCATGTTGGGAGACATAAGAGGGCTTAATAGGGTATAGACCATCTTCACATCGGCCTTGAAACAAAACAACACCAGTTTGTAAATCACGAATTTCAAAGCCCCATGGAAAAAAGATGAAGCTAACAGAATTATCTTTGGTCAACTGAGCAACAGATAGAAGATTTTTAGACATATTAGGAACATGAGGGACACGACAAAGTTGTATTAGGGAGGAACCAATAGGAAGGGATATACTACCAGTGTGCGTAATTAGAAGAGAATCACCATTGCCCAAGAGAACTTGATCGGTGCTGACATAATCAAACTTATTTCTCATGGAACGAGGATCACCAGTCATATGGTTAGTGGTACCGATATTAGGATACCAATTGGGATCGATTTGTGAAGCTATTTGTATTCCGGTAAAGGTAGAGGAGAGATAATCCTTTGTTGTATAAGGATTGCAATATCGTTGGTAACATGTGGAAGCACTGTGGCCATTTTTGAAACAAATCTGACATTAAATAGGAGGTGTGGCGATGGAAGGGTGTTATCCAAGAACACCTGGACCATAACCCCCATGACCACGATTACGACCACCGCGACTACGATGACTCATATTGATGGAATGTAGAGCGACCCCCACGACCACTGCTATTATTGTTGGTGCGACCGCGACTATGGTTGTTTCGACCACGAGAAGAAAGTAATGCTGTTATGAGGAATTGTCATAGCTAACCGGAGTTTTGAGATGAGTTGAGGGCCTAATATGAGATTCATATGACAAGGACGAGCACGGAAATCTGAGTATTGTGGTAGCAGTGGGAAGTTAAGAAGAGCTATGACAAATATAGAATAATCTGGACCAAGTCCGCAAAGAACAGATGTAACGAGATCTGCATTGGAGATTGGTTGATTGATGGCAGCAAGAGCATCTGCTAGAGATTTAGCATATTGCAGATATTTTGAAATAGGTTTTGTCCCTTTAGAGATGGAGAGCAATTAAAAACGCAAGTGAGTGGCGTTTGCAAGTGATTATTGAGAAAAATTTTGTTTGAGGCATTCCCAAATATGACGAGAAGTAGAGAGTCCAACAACTTAAGAAAGAACAGATTCAGAGAGAGTGGCATTGGTCATGCTTACAAGAGTTTGATCTATTTGTAGCTAACTGGTATAGGCAGAATTTAAGGAATGTGTTGAAGATTCTGTGTCTGAGAGAAATTGGGGAGGACAAGGATGAGTTCCGACAATGAAATGCCAATAATTTTAGCCAATAAGAAATGGCTTGATCTGACTTTCCCATAGGAGATAGTTAGTTTCTGTTAATTTAATAGAGACAAGAGTTGAAATATTTGGAACAGTAAAGGAACTTGTAAAAGAGGCCATAGACATGTGGTTGGATAAAGAAGAAGCAATAGTGGTAGATGAGGTTGAAGTAGCGATGGAGGAAGAAGCCATGGAAAAAAAATAGAGAAGTATTGCTAGGTTATTCCTGCTCTGATACCATGAAAGATTGTAGAAAATTTCTTACTTTCTTGTATTGCTATCACATGTATATATGCAATAGAGAACAACTGATAAAGGAAACATATCCCATGATTAAAACAATCTAAGAATTATAACAGTTAGCTAAACACTCCTAATTTACAATATGTAAGCCCATATATTGCTCCTTAATTTATATTGTGTAATCCCACAATTCATGGAGGCTAGAATATTCATCCAATATTTATACACATTTCTCACATATATTTATATAAAGAGAGGAGAGATTGTGGGTGAAACATACCAGGAGAGGACAAACAATGCAATCTTCAAAACACAATTTTTGAACTTTGGATTTCATTTCTGATTGAGAGCAAAATTCAAAACAATTTCAATGATTTAGGCGAAGAAATAAAAAAATATCAAATATGGGTTGTATGTAAGAGAAATGGAAGATCTTATGTACCTATTAGATTTTATTAAGAGCGAAATTAAAAACACAATCTCTGGATTTAGGGTTTCGTTTCGGAGTCGTGTGTTATCATTTAGGGCGCTTAGGGGTCCCTTCTATGGTGACTAAAGATAGAGATAATGATGGTGACCAAAGACAGAGACGATGATGGAAAGCACCTTTGCAGCGATATGTACACAAGAATATTTTTTTTGTGTTAGGGATAATCAAAGAGGTAAAGAGGTTTGTTGAGCCATGTTTGTGTTACTAAAGATTTTTTATTTTTTATTTTTGTCAAAGAGTGAGTGTATTTTGTGTCTGTACACGTGTGTGTGTGAGTGTGGGCTTTCGGGTGACTAAGCAGTTTCGCACTGGAGTGAACAAATATATGGGTGGGATTTTTATTTTTAATTTTTTTTCTTCATATTCAAGAGAGGAAAATATTCCCTTAAAAATATATTTATTAACGAGTGACTCTAGCACCGTTAAAGTGGGATAAATCCTTCGTAAATATATGTAAACATTAACGGGTTCTTTAATCTCCCATGAAAACAGTTTTTTACAAGGATTCTATTAACACCCGTGAAAGAGTGACCCTTTATGTCACAATTACAAGTGGCCTCTTATAAACCTCGTAAAAAGTAGCTTATACGAGGCAAAATAAAAGATCCGCGTAAATACTACGTCGTAAAAACCCACTTTTTCTTGTAGTGAATGTTTACAAAATTCAAGATGTTTAGAAAAATAATGAAAAGTGTCATAGCCTTTTTTTCAATGTATATAAGACTCAGTCAACGTGAAGTGACTACACGTCGACCGATTGGGGGCTTTCGGTCAAATTTTGGTCCTAAGGCATCGATTTGTATCTCCACTTTTTTGGGCTAGATTTATGTGTGGCATTAGTTATTCAGCACTATGTGAATACCTTGTTTTAATGATGAAGGTGGTGAGTGTGGTTTTTTTATTTTTTATTTTTTATGTAAACAGGACTCAGTCGACATGAAATGGCAACACGTCGACCGGTTGTAGAGGCTTTTGGTCGACATCTGGTCCTTAGGCATTGACCGGTATCTTCAATTGCTTAGGCTAGATTTATATGTGACATTAGTTATTTAGCACTATGTGAATACCTTCTTTTGACGGTGAAGGTCGTGGTGTGGTAATTAATATTAAACTTTGCCAAGTTTTTTTCATAAATATAAAATAATAACATGTAAATATATTTATATGTAATTGCCACATACATTTAGTATCAAATATATAATAAGGTAAAACGCAAAAAACCTCCATGAACTATTGGCATATTGCAACTAACCCCCTGAACTACAAAAAACCCCATCTGAACTATTGATTTGTTGTATTTCAGTCCATTCTAGCAAGTGAGTTGGTTAGAGAAATTAAAAGACAGATTTACCCTCAATTAAAACAACGTAGTTTGAGGGTTAGACTTTTAACTTGGTGACGTGGCAACTACCAATCTTTTAAACCAATCAAAATGAGACACGAAGACAATCTTATCTTTAGCCAAATAAAAAAAATAATTAAATAATTAAATAACAAAACTGATTACTCTTTAGTAAGGTATAAAATGTTAAACACAAACACCCACCATGTTTGATGGCCAAACCCACTTTTGACCTACCTTTGACCTTGTTTGGTGTCTCTGCATATACACACCATTTATATATACACTATATATGCACCCCCTTTATATATACACAGACCCCAAATCAAACCCTAACCCAAACCCAAATTCAGAAATGGTTGAATCCTATTGAGACACCAGCACCACCGCGTGTCGCCGCCACCACCGCTCCTCTCTCCATCATGATTACAATAAAGACCAAGAGTGATTGGTGTCGTCGTGAACCAACAAGTTAAATGTGTTAAAGAGTGGCCAAGTTTAAATTTGTAAAGTGCCACTACTACCTCTAACTACTAATATAGCTAGGGTGAGTAGGGATCGTCCCAAGGGAAAGGAAGCAATATCGATATGGAAACAACGTTAGACTAGTAGGTCAAGTGATCAAAGATGTTCGATTGGTTAATTAAACTACAATGTTAAACAAATTCAATACAAAGCAATTAAAGTAAATAAAGTGTAGAGAATAAGAGAGAGATCTTGGGACTTAGAGGTCACCACTAAATATCACCATTCTAGATACTCAATATGTAATGAATGAAGAGAAATATATGTTGCAATACTAATATGTGTGATTGATTAAATTACCAAGTATGGATGACTAATTAAGTATACATTATCTAGACAACCTAATGAAGAACACAATATGTCAAACTAAGCCATTATTCCTTCCTTTAAGCTCACAATCAAAACAAATTAACAAGCTAGAGAATTATACTACTTGCATTCATAAGCATGGAACATCAAATAACAAGTATGGATTATCCTCCCATCTAAGAAAGTAAGGCAACTACACTACTACTAAACTAGGGACATGAAAATTAAACTAATTAAACTAAGGTAGAGGCACAATCCATCAAGAAATGAGTATGAACCATCAAACTAACCACAAGAGTATTCCATTAAAGCACCATGCCTTGACAATCTCTAGATTCACAGCATCAACACACATGGACATGCATCAATAACACAAAACCTAGAGATAAACACATGAACTTTTATTCTAGCATACATAGACATATGAGTAGAATGAAATGATCAATTGAAAGTACTAAATAACACAAATCATTATAAAAACAAGATTTATATATAAATCAAATGTCAAGATAAGAATTACAACACAAGTTCCCTCAAAATACAAAACATCTAAGATCTAGAGGCATGCTTAGGGCTAACTCTTGCCCCAAGAAGATGTTTAGCCACTCATGGTAGGAATAATCTTCTTCTCCTTGATGGAAACCCTAGATGAGTGGAAGAACTCTCAAATGGTGTATATCTCTCTAATCTCTAGACTCCTCTTCTTTTTTCTCTTTTCTCCCCTCAAAATTGTGTATATCTCTCTCCTATATAAAAATGGCTCAAAATCCTTATATAGGTAGCTCAAGTGTCACACCTAATGGTCAGAACTCGTGCACTAGGGCCTCTTCAATGATTGCACCACGAGCCATCTTTTTAATGAGCTGGACTCTATTTTTTTTTTGAACTTGGGGGGGGGGGGGGGGTTCGATTGATCGAATTCTAGTGAGATCGATCGAACCATAGCGGCACCTTTTTGGAATAAGACAAATCTGAGATGATTTCAGGATATTTTAGGAAAAAGAGAAAAATGGTAGGTGGGGATAAAATCAAAGGTGTTCGATCGATCAGAGAAATATTGGATCGATCGAAGAAGGTATTTTGGTGAGGAAAATGACAAAAGTCTTGATCCATCTTGAAATGGTTGGAACGATCACTGTGAGATCGATCGAAGCTTGATAAGATCGATCTAAGATGCTGTTTTCCACCACTTTGCTTCCACTTTGCTCCTTTCTTCCATTCAGCTTGAGATTGCTTCTTTTATGCTCTAATTTGGTTGAATTGACTTATTTTGGGGATAAGTGCCTGAAAAGGGCGATAATCATGAAATTAGTCTAAAACGGAAAAATAAGATAGATAAATGTTCTAGAATACTCGAGCTTAAAGGGCTTAAATGCTCACTTTTCAACGCTCATCAGTGATACCAAAGGTTCTCTATCTACCGTCATTTTAACTATTTTTCCGCCTCCGGCGTGTCAATTTTGGTGCCGCCATCATGTTCTCATACCTTCTCCCAGTTTCTCCCTCTACTTTAAAAGAATTCGAAGAATTTTCTCTCTATAAAGAGATATAGTTATGTTGCCAAGAAAAAAAAAGGAGAACAAAATTGGCAATCAAGTTCTGCAATAAAACAAAAATAAAAAATAAAAAATAAAATAAAAATAATAAAATAAAAGGTAAAATTTTGGTAATCCTAACCATCTATATACATATATATGTATGGTAATAACTAATTTAATTTTGGTAATCTAGAGATGGTTTCTTGTTTCGTCAATGAGACCGACCAATTTGAGTGTTGGTGGTAGAGTTCAGGACAGTGACTAATTGATTAGGAGAACATCTTGTGTTCTAGATGGGTTTGATGATGTTGATGGTGTTGGCAGAACATGAAGATTCAATTGCAAATACAAGTCATTTGGGTAAATTCATGGTGTGCCTGATGGTTTTTTATTCATGTGGTTTGGGTGGTGTTTTGTTGATTTTTTTTCATAATATCTATTATTGTTGGTAGGGTTTGGGTCGAAGAATTGTCATTCGGCAAATCAGCGATGATGGTGGTGATGTGGGTTTGTAGGATTCAATTGGAAACTGTTTGAGAAATGTTTGTGGCTCAATATATGTATATGTATAGGGCATGCTTGGGTATGCATGCCTGATAAGACGATGAACAGTGATCTGCATACATATATATATATAAGGCGTGTTTGGGTGTGCACGCATCAATGATGCAATTATCTATCGAAATTAAGGGCATTCTTGTCCTTTCATGACTCTAAGGGCAGTATGGTCCTTTAAAATGACTAAACAAATTTTAACGGCCAATTTTCACCGGACTTTGGCCAGATAAGGTGATCTGTAACTTTTTTGCATACTGTAGGGGGTTTCCTGCATTTTTGGTAGTTTAAGGGGTTAATTGCAGGTTTTCTCATAGTTTAAGGGGTTTTTTTTTTTTTTTTTTTTTCACTTTTTACCCTATATAATGACATAAATAATATATTGAATTGAGTTATATTTATGTGTGACATTATTTAGTCAGCACTAGGTGAATACCTTGTTTTGAGAGTGAAGGTGGTGGTAAGGGAGTAAGCTATTTTGTCTAATTACTGCATCCAAACGAGGTCTCAATGGCACTAGCTTAAATAAATAAGGACATGGCCAAATATAGGCCAAGTAATGTGCACCGCATGAGACAGCAGGACAAAGTGACTTTAGAGGATTTACGCCCCCTTGGGAAGGACTCATACACACTCACCGTGTGTGAACTTCGAAAAGACAAATCACATACTTGGTGTCCATGCCTGGCTGACTCAACACATCTTAATAAGTCATTGTCGGAAAAATGTTGAGGACCTTTTTCTTGATGCCTACATTGTCTAACTTAATGAAGCCATGTGATATTTTAAAATCACTTTTGTCTTCAACCACCACTACCACCACGACCTTCCACCACCACCACCTTCAACTACCACCATCTCCATTGTCTTCCACCATCGTTATTGTCTCCACCACCGTCGTCACCACCATTACATTCCACCACTGCCACCTTCCTCCTACACCATTACCGCCTTCCACCGCTACCACGTACCACCATCATTGCCACTGCCACCAATGTCGTCGCCTTCCACCACCACCACGCTACTGCCACCTCCACTACCTTCCACCGCCACCTCCATAGCCACTGCCACCGCCACCACATTCTACCACGACCACTACCTTTACCATCATCACTTACACCACTGCCACCACCTTCCAACACCACTACCACTTTCCACATCCACCACCATCGTCACCACCATTTACCACCCCTGACATTTCTTTTAAAAAAATTAAAGAAGAATGTTATTTTGTTAATTTGATTTATTCGTAACTAAGAGGGGTATTTTGAAAAATTCAATTTGATATTCATTCCATACTAAATTTTAAATTGGTGAAACCAAATAATAGAATAGTTATTACATTCTTATTCTCATTATATTCCCATTTGCATTACACAACATATGAGTTTTGGCAATTTAATCCACTCCAATAGGATTTGACAGATTATTGGTCCAAATATTGGGTCGCCAAATTTGGGAACCAAGATAGCGATCACTTCCATTTACAAAAAAGCACGAAGCACTGTTGAAACGGCTCTAAAGGCCACTTTGACTCAAAAAATTGCAAAACATTAGTCTTTTTTCTCTTTTTTTTTTTTTTTTTTTTGTTCAACAAAACTGAAATTAAGAGCCGTTAAGACATTATTTCACTGACCCAAACAATGAAACAACGTCTAAAATGTATTTTTAGTTTAAAAAAAAAAGCCAAAAATAAATTTTAATTTCAGTTCTTTTTTTTTTTTTTTTCTTTTATTGCATAAACAATGGCTTAACGACTCTATTGCCCCAAAAAAGTTAGTTTTGAATTTTTTTTTTTTTTAAAAATATTGCCTTTGTTTTCACCTCTAGAATAAATACGCCAACCCATAATAGATATTGAAGAAAAATAAATCAATCAATTTAAAAAATTTATAATTTATTTAAATTTTTTTAAAATAATGTTATTTTTAGAGAGCAAAACGCATCATTGGATTACATGCAATGATTAAAATTTAGAGAGCTCAAGATGTTTATGTGATTCTTAAAAATGTTGACCTCTTAAAAATGCTAGCGTGACAAATATGAGTTGCTCTAGCCTCTATATGCTTACACCGTCTAAGGCTATGTCACTTGTGACTCCATGTCGGATATCCCAAAGTCAAAAGCCTCTTCAAGATCCTTAACTATACGTACTGCAAACCTACCTAGCATTAACAATTATACAGTGCAGGTATTCGCAAAATTTGCATTTGCTTATAATTTGGGCCTCATTTCAGAGTATCAGTATAATTTAGTCAAGCATATGTTTTTTTTCATAATTGTGAGGTTAAAAAAGTATTACTTATTACTTTTTTTAGTATAACTTTTAAAAACTGTGGCCTCTTTAATTTACTGTTAAAAAGTGGGAGCATTATATTTGAATTTTTAATGACGGTCCTTTACAGATACCAAAATATAAACATATTTCTAGTCTGCTTCTTTGAGCTAGTGCTTCCTTTTAAACAGGACCAGGCTGTGCAAGTGTTTGACAATGCTTTTGCTTTTGGTGTATGTAGTACTCGGACATCTTTCTTTGGAGAAAGAGATTGAATTACGAGAAAGTGATTGAAGTATTTTCTTTTCCAATTACCTTATTTTTTATTACATGCCAAGAAATGAACAAATTTTATAAATTAAAAAAAAATAATAATAGAAATTACGTATCATTGACTTGGGTCACCACACTAATTTAACAGAACTGAACAAACATGGGACAATGCTTGATCATTTCTATAATTCCGTTCAGGCTCTAGTGGGACAATGCTTATTATTGTGTCCGGTCGTGGTGGTGGTGGTGATAGCGGCCTTGTTGAGTTAGCTCGGGTGCCCGTTTCAATGAGACAATGCCTACAAGTAGGGCACGAGGAATGCGAATTGAGCCACTCAGCGATGCACCGAACATAAAACCCATGGTTGCATTTGGGAAGGAGTCGTACACACTCGCCATGTGTGAACTCCGAAAGACAAATCACACACTCGTTGTCCAAGGCTCGCTGATTCAACCCATCTGAATAAGTCAGTGTTGGGAAAGTGCTGAGAACCTTTTTCTTGATGCCTACATTGGCCAACTTAGGCGCCGGGTTGTTCATAGTCTCAGAGGCTACTAAATCTGTGCGCTTTAAAGCACACCTAATGATGGAATGCATTCCTAAACCTAGTGAGCATATTAGAGCACACAAGAGGACTACTAGGACCATTACATGGTTTGCATCAAATGGCAAGTGGCTATTTGGGCTCACGGGAGGGGTTGCCAAAGCAGGTGATAAATAAAGAGGAGCGTGTAGTAGCAACCTTCTTAAGTAGAACTGCCCTAGAAAATGTTGGAAGAACATAGTAGAAGAAGAGGAACACATGTTTGTACTGTTCAGTTAAAATAGTGTTTCATGCGTAGAGGGTATTTATTGAAAAAAGGTTGCTGAGATTCAAAAATGGGGTCCCCTCTCAATCTCAAATCTTTGTTTCATAATCAATTTGGGCTTATAAAATAATAATAAATAATAAATAAATTTGGGCTTGGGTCCACAAGTTGCAAGTTGCCCGATTGCAATCAAATCATGCACAAATAAATTAGGGTTTCTACATGGTCAGTAATTAAAGTAACATTATATCTACTAGATCTCCTAAAATTATATCCGCGTACATATAAGTAATAGTTGGTGAATAAAAATCCTTGAAAGTTATAAGATCGATTTAAATTTGACTCCAACCTATCCGTGCTACATGGAAACTAGTTTCTTACGCACTCATATGGATATTATCAATAGACTATAGAGAAACTATTGGAGATATTTTTTTTATTTTATTTTATACATAGCATTATGACTATAATATTTATAGAATAGTAAATAGAGATAGGCACAGCTTGTGTGTGTGTGTGTTTTTTTTTTTTTTTTTTTATTTTTTTTTTATTTTTTGCTGCTGCTGCTGTTGTTGTTGTTTGGGCACTTTAGAACCAGAAAGGTAGAAATGGTTTGTGTTGTTATGCGGAGAATAAATAACAAATGTGATGCACGTGATGTTCGATCTCTTCATGGGAATGCTTAGTCTAGGTGGATGAAGTTTATTGTAGATTTTATGAAGCAAACAAATTTCAATATAAAATTTAAAAAGATAATCTTTTTATGTGTTGGATTTTTATTTTTTATTTTTCCTTATAAAGTGGTCGTGGATATTTTCAGAGGAAAAGAAAAATCTGTGACAAGTGCCCTTTTAAAATTATGTGTCATTTGCTTTAATGTTCTCACAAAAATATCCATGGCCACTTCATAAGTAAGAATATAAAATGTGTTTTTGTTTCAAAACAAGCTGATAATTGCACTCTATATATGTAGTTTATTTGCAACAAAAACAGAGAGTAGCAAAAATACATTGGGGTGTTATGTGATGACCGTGTCAAATTTTTTTTTGGGCATTATTTTAGTTTACCTTATTTCTTTTTGTTGTCGGGTTATGTGAGCCTAAGGCCAAGTCAAGTGTTGAGGAATACTTCCCGACACTACATTCATTCATTCTTGCACATTTTACCCTCATGGCATGATGAAATTGCATTGCACTTGTATAGATTTTGATTTGTATTATTTGGGAGTATTTGTGTGATTATATTTTGAGGCATTTTCATTTTGGGAGTCTTTGTGCGAATATCTCTTGATGATATTTTTTTTTTTGGACAATAGTGAATATTAATATCTTTTGGAGATATTTCTTAGGGGAACTTTTGTGCAAATGGGGAAAGTTGGGAACAAGTCTTGTTTTGATTGGGCATGTGTTGAAGAGCGATTGGAAGCTTGTGGAGGGCTAGGATGATGACAAGTGGAGGGTGTGGATGTGTGTATGTGAGAGATAGTGCTAGGGGAAGTTTTTGAGATTTATATCATCTTTACTTACACACTTTTTCTCCTAATCTTCTTCATCTTTCTCACTTTATCTCACAACCTCCATTGAAGATCCACTTTGGACCTTCACTTTCTTCACTTTCCACTCACCTTTTAGACTAGCTATAGAAGGGAAAAATCTTAGGGACTCAAAGGCCATCAAAACCCTTCTCTTTGTTTTGGCTTTGGACCACTTTGCATTTGGATTTTCTAGGTTGTTATCCTAAAGTGAAGTAGGGTGTCGTGTAACTCTAAACTAGTATTTCTTTGTGTTTTGGAGTATATCATATGTGGTGCTTGTATTGTGTGAGTTATGAGAGTATTTAGTATACTTGATTCATAACCTAGACTTGTTTAATGTTCTAAGGCATGAGAAATGTTTCCCTATGATTTTCTTTGATTGTGTATTATAATCCTTGTGGTTAATTTAGCATACTGCAACCTTGAATACATATACCATCATGTAATCTTTTAGGTGTGGATTGTTATATGATATGTATATAGTCATTTCATTGTGGAATTGATATGCAAAGTAGTGAGCATGAATTGATGGATAATTAGATTGCTAGTGTATTTGTTAATGAAATGGTAGCATGCCTAAATTCTCTTTTTGTCTTGGTATTTCAAAATACTCAATAAGGTATTTGTATTTAAATTCATGTCATAGTCGCATTGGAGACTATATAGCATGATGTGTGTGAGCATTGGGACTTCAAGTGTGTTTGTGAAGTGCATTATTTAGTTTAAAATGTATATGCCACATGGTGGACTTTGTTGACGATTTTTGGGAGATGTTTGGGACAATGTTACTTTGAGAATGTGAGGGTTTGGCTCTCACGGGTGAGCTCGGGCTTCCCAAATATATAGTGGCCACTTGATTAGTTCCTGGTGGATTAGTAGCCCGTAAACAACTATTTTTCCCATGCCTGGAATATGTATATGATCGGGGGTGTGTGTGAGTCCAAGTCATCCCCATTATTTTATTTTGAGTTATATTTTCAAGTTGGCATACATGGTAGTGTAACTTGGTTCGGTTTACATTGAGTGTATATATCTTGTTTTTCATATATTCTGAATGGATTCAATTATTAGTCTTAGGAGAACTTTTAAGAATTCCCCTGGACTAGACGTTGGTGGCATATTCCATACATGTATTATATTTGCGGGACCAAAGAAACCAGTTTAATTTTATAATCCATTTCTTACGGAGTAATGTAAATTACTCACCCTAGTAAAGATGTATTGTTAATGGATGCACATTTTCCTTGGCTTGGATTACTTTTTATGTTATGTTTGGACTTCTTTTGGATATTGTACACATGCGAAGTGTTTGGCATGTTTGATGTAATATTTTATTTTTTGGCATATATGAAAATGTAATGTGCATACTTGAGAAGGGAAATGGTTAAGGAACTCATTTTAGCTTTTTGAGTTCTCTAACGATTTCCTTTTCTTCTCGTCTCTTTTGTGAAACTTCGAAATTAATGGAATGAGGCCTTTTAACCACTTTATTTGATGCATGTCTTCTTTCAAGTATATTACACACTTTCATATATGGATTTCACTCACTATGCCTTGCACCAATCTTAGGGTAGCTTTTGCACCAATCTCAAGGGTGCAAAACTACCAAGCATTAACAATGATTTAAATGAATCACATCCGTCCAACTCTTGAAACGCCTTCACTTTCTTAATCTCCTCTTTAATACAGTCTCGGAACAATTCAGTGTAGGAACAATTCAGTGTAGGTATTTGCGAAATTGGCATCCGCTTATAATTTGACCTCACTTTAGAGAATATCAATATAATTTACCCAAACATTTTTCATATCTGTGAGGTTAAAAAGTTATACAAACTTTAAAAAGTAGTGATATGTTCAAATTACTGCTGAAAAGTGGAAGCATGGTATTTGAGTTTTTAAAGGCAGTCCTTTACTGATGCCAAAAATTAAACATATATGTAGTCTCCTTCTACGAGTACACCCAGTTAACAAAGACCACGTTGTGCAATTGTTTGACACTGCTTTTGCTTTTCCTTTAGTTTAAATAATATATGTACCATCTTTCTTTAGTTGGTCTAAATTATATAAAAATAATAATAAAATTAAGATTACAAGAAAAATGATTAAAGTGTGTCCCTTTCCAACTATCTAATTTCTTAGTACATGCTAGGAAATGAATAATTTGTAAATAAAAAATAGATTTTACATATCTTGGACTTGTCTTATCACGCTAGGTTCCTTCATTTTCTCCAACATAAATTTTTACATTTTAACATTCTGATAGTTACGTATTAAACCCTCAGGCTCTAGTAGGCATTTTTTTTTTTTTCTATTGTTTCTGGTTGTTGTCGTGGTGGCCGCGGCAATGACTCTAATGAGTTAGTTCGGACAAAACTTTCGATTTTCAGCTAACGAATCTCAATGAGACAATGCCTACAAGTACGGCATAAGGAATGTGAATTGAGCCACTCATCGATGCACCGAACATGAAACCCATGCTTGCGGAAGCATATCTTCTAAAGTCACTTTGCTCTACTGTCTCATGCGGTATACATTATTTAGCCAATATTTGGCCACGTTCTTATTTATTTGTCATTAAAATCGCGTTTGGATGCAATAGTTACACAAAGTAGTTTACTGTCTCACCACCATCTTCACCCTCAAAGCAAGGTATTCTCATAGTGCCAGCTAAATAATGGCAAACATAAATTTAATCAACTCAACATATTATTTATGTTATTACTAATTTTACTACAAAAAAATAAAGCGTCATAAAAATCATTGTCATAAGTTAATTTAAATAATTCCATCCCAAGGTTAAAGTCGCTTGGACTAACTTTAGACAACATATAAAATACTCAATGTTTACAAAATACTCGATGTTTAGCAAAATAATGAAAAGCGTCATAGCCTTTTTTTGTCCAATGTATACAGGACTCGATCGACGTGAAGTGACTACACATCAACCGGTTGGGGCTTTCGGTCTACATCTGATCCTTAGGCGTTGACCGCTATCTCCAATTTTTTGGGATAGATTTATGTGTGACATATTAGTTATTTAGTATTATATATGTGAATACCTTTTTTTGATGATGAAGGTGGTGAGTATGAATTTTTTATTATTATTATTATTATTTTTATGTATAGAGGACTCGGTCGACGTGAAGTGGCTATATATCGACCGGTTGGAGGTTTTTGGTCGACATCTAGACTTAGGCGTCAACCGGTATCTTCAATTTTTTGGGCTAGATTTATGTGTGACATTAGTTATTCAGCACTATGTGAATACCATTTTTTTATGGTGAAGGTCATAAGTGTGGCAAATAATATTTCACTTTGCCAAGTTTTTTTCATAAATGTCAAATAATAACATGTGAATATATTTATGTGTAATTGCTGCATACATTTAATATTAAACTTTGCCAAGTCTTTTTCATAAATATCAAATAATAACCTGTCAATACATTTATATGTAATTGCCGCATACATTTAATATCAAATAATAACATGAATAATATGTTGAATTAAGTTACATTTATGTGTGACATTATTTAGTCGGCACTATGTGAATACTTTCACTACAGCAGTTATGGTTTTCATCAGCACTCAAAAACACTGGTGAAAGTCTAAAAAAACGCTGGTAATATTAAACTTTGCCAAGTCTTTTTCATAAATATCAAATAATAACCTGTCAATACATTTATATGTAATTGCCGCATACATTAAATATCAAATAATAACATGAATAATATGTTGAATTAAGTTACATTTATGTGTGACATTATTTAGTCGGCACTATATGAATACTTTCACTACAACAGTTATGGTTTTCACCAGCACTCAAAAACACTGGTGAAAGTCTAAAAAAACGCTGGTAATTACCAGCGTTTTTAGAAGACCACTGGTGATTCTAACGTTGGTAGGCCTTTACCAGTACTTTTTTAAGAGCGTTGGTATGAGCGGTCATGGTCAATACCGAGATGATAATAAAGTATGTAGTGTGGCCAAGTTTAAATTTAGAGATTGCCACTACCACTTTTAACTATAAATATAGATAGAGTGAGTAGGGATCGTCTCAAGGGAAAGGAGGTGTATTTATGCTTGGAAATTAATGTAGGATTAGTAAGTCAAGTGATCAAAGATGATTGGTAGTTGATTAAGTGAACTAAAATACAATTAAAAACAATGCAAGTAAATAGCAATCTAAAAAGTAGGGAAAAGATATAGGAAAGAGGTCTTGGGGCTTAGAGTCACCACTAAGTTTTACTTCATCAAATACTAGCAATTGTACATTAATGGGAAAATTTAAATTGTAAATTGTGTGTGTGTGCCACTAATTGAAACTAAGCATGGATGGCAAATAAGTATAGATTGTCTAGCTAATTTTAATGAATAGCACAACCCATCGAATGAGACCAATATCCATTCAATTAAACCATAATTAATGCACACAAAAATATCTAGAGTCATACATTCTTCGCATTTATAAGTATGGAACACCAAACAACAAGAATGGATTGTCCACCTACTTAAGAAATTGAAGCAAATACACTACAACTAAGGTAAAGGCATGAAAATTAAACTAATTAATCTAGAGATATGGCACAATCCATCAATAAATAAGCATGAACCATCAAATAAACTACAAGAATGTTCAATTAAGCACCATGTCTTGACCATCACTAGATTAATATCATCAACACACATAGACATGCATTAATTTCATCAAATCTAGAAACATGAACATGAACATGAACATAAATTATAGCATACATAAACATATGAATAGAACCAAATGATCAATTGAAAGCATTAATTTATACAAATCAAGTGGAAATTACAAAATCTATATTTGTTCATGGTCAAAACATCTATTACAACTAAAATTCTCAAAAATACATAGAAGTTAAGTTTGAGAAGCAAGCCTAGGGGTTATCTCTAGCCCCAAGAGAAGGACTTAGCCACTCATTGTAGTGGTCATGGAACCCTCAAGGGCTAGCTTGGAGGTTGGCATCATCATCTTTATCCTTACTTTCTTTCCCAAAACTCTAATTCTAGAGAGAGGAATATTATTATTTTTTTAATAATTGGTAATATCTATCTCTTAATATCATACAATATGGTTCAATAAATCAATTACATACTCCTTTGAGTAAGGACAAAGTCAGAATTACAGCATCTGATTGGAGGAAATTCGCAACTACACAAGTTAGGTAGAAATCAACGCGCTCAAGAATTAAACAGCTCACTGCCAGCAGTATTTTCGATCGATCGAAGATTCTCGATTGATCCAATATTTAGCTTCGATCAATCGAAAATATTGCTGGCAGTGAGCTATTTAATTCTTGAGCGCACTGATTTCTATCCAACACTTAGCTTCGATTGATCGAACCTGACGTGGCATCAAAAATATCTTCTGGGCCTTGTCCACTTTGTTGAGCTGGCACCACCTCATTTCGATCGATTGTATCGATCGAACCTCCTCTAGTGCAATTTTCTTGGCTTCTTTCCAACTTTGCTTCTTAGCTCTAAAATTGAGCTAAATGACTCTTGTTAGCCTGTTTGAACTTTGTTAACCTGAAATAGGCAAAAACACAAATAAATATCTAAGACATGAAAGTAAGATAGATGAATAGACTAAAATACCCTAACTTAGGTGCTAAAATACGTCACATTTGAGCACTCATCACACCCCCAAACTTAGATATTGATAGTACCTAGCAATGAACTACAAGGAAAACAAAGAAATAAACAATTAAGTAACTATGAACTAGAAAACAATAAAACATAACGCCACTTTCATTGGAAACACGATTACATTTAGCATATGCAACAAGCTTTTTGAACCCCTAAGTTACCCCTAATGGACAAGTGAAGTCTCGTGAGGGTTTCCAGAAATGATACCCACAAACATTGAGCTCTTTCTCACAAGAGAGTTACCAATATACAAAACAAGCATTGGGAGAAAACTACCTCAAGTATGCAATTTTTCAACCCTTTCTAAGCAATCTCCCAAAATCTTAACATCAAGCAAGCGAGTACGGTCTTCCACAAATCAATCTCATGATCATGCAAATCAAAACAACTCTAAAATCCTTTTTGAGTGAACCAGTATCAAATATGTTACTATCTAAGCCAACTAAAGAAATAATTACATCCTTACCCTCAAACTAGCACACAAATCTAGTACCGATCATCAAGACAAAGAGTAGACCTTTTATTAAAGCTTTATTCACTAGATGTACTTATCTTTTCACTCGATTTTTTTTTTTTTTTTTTACCTTAATCCTAAGGATCAAAGATGGAAGAATAGTGCAATGTACTGATCTATTAAGCTTTCTAGCGATCCATAAGGTCGAGCGTTAGGTCAATGACTCCCAAACCGGACGACTTTAGGGCATTAGGTGTTTGAACACCCCTAAGGACTTACAAGCTCAAATCAACTAGGCTACAAATCAAAACAACATCCATCTAATCATTTCCCACTTCTCACCTTTTGGGAGAAGTCCTCACGTTTTTATTTGCTTTTGCAACAAGTTCTTTTTTTTCCTTCATATTATTAACCTAGAGTTTGGGCCTTCCACCTTTCGACATGAGAAATTCAGTGCTTGATGAGGCTAGAATCACAACTACTCAATGAAAAGGGTTTGTTATCCACTTTTATCAAGAATGAAAGCTTTCAATGCACTACTAGCTCTATTGGGATATAACCAAATCAATAGTTAACAAAGCATGTGCCCCACAAATGAATGCTAGTGTGTGCCTATGCTAGTGTAGAATCCTAGAGTGAATATCAAAACAATCACAAGATCAAGATGATGTGGACCACAAATGCAAGCAAGATATCAATCTTTCAAAAATTTACTCCTTAATGGCATCTACAAGGCATACAAGGAGTATTGGACTCTCAAGTCAAGCAATTTTTTAAATTCTAAGTATCATGGTCCTCAAAAGATCAAAGTCATAGCCCAAGACTCTCAAATCCTACCACGTGCATAGAAAGTAAGTGCGACATGTAAAATATGCAAATACACCCCCAAACTTAATCTTTACATTGTCCTCAATATGCAAAGAAGCAATAGATAATGGAAAGAGTATACCAAATGGGTGAAGCAAAAGGGACCCGGTAACGGAAGCTTAGCATTGGAAGGCGTACCCCAAACTTAGATTCCGAAAACCTGTCTGAAAATGGTCACACTAAAAACTGTCAAAGTATATGCATCAATGATATAAATGAGAGATGAAACTAAGAACTGGGCAAAAATCATGGCATTTAGCAATGTAAAGCTCATAACATCCAAAACTAATATCAAAGATACAAAAATCTATATATAGAATATAAATGCAAGATTAAATATCGACAAATCAATGTATCAGTGCAATGGAAGCAATAATATCCCACAAAATATCTGAAAACCTAGTGTAAGTGTTAAGATAGTGCAAAAATATCGCAGTCATAATAGTGCAGATAGCAAATAATGAAAAGAAGAGAAAATGGTGGAATCAGACAGAATGATCTGGAGTAATCATGTTCGCAATATGCTGCAGCACGGCAGACATCTCGGTGCTGTGGTGAGTGAGAGAATCTGTAAGGTCAGTCCGCAGTGCGCCAAGCTCACCTCTCATTGTAGCTACATCTACTCGCAGCTCATCCGATCACCGAACTAAATCATCTTGTCTCCTTACTAGATCGTCATGCCTCCTCATGACATCCTCGTGCCGCCCAATCATATCAGCTCTGAAAGATATGAAGTCTGTGTGCAGTTGAGCTACCTCTGATCTATAGCTAGAATCAGTGCTGGTATGTGCTATCGGCTAGGTAAGAGGGGCATGTGAAAGGCCAATATGCTAAGATGCAATAGGTACATCGGGTAGGGAGGTAGAACCTACAGTGGTAATGCGACGTCTCTATCTAGGGGGACATCTGTCTGCTGTATCATCTTCTGGAGCATCGTTTGCAGCGGTTGACTATGCTGCTGCTCTCTACTGTCTCCTCATACCCCTGTTTGTCCTATTCTTACAGCATGAATTAAAAGTCTTATTCCACCGGGTTAAATCATAAGCTCTCCTCGCTCTCTCTATATCAGGCTCTGGAATCTCCTTAGGGTCAAACTGATACCCTTGGTCTAAAAGTAGCTGAGTAATCAAATGGCCGAACAGTAAAGGCCAAGTGTCTGCTCTAGAATTGTGTATGTGATGCAGGTTCTTCCAGAGCTTGTGTATGAGCTCCGAAATCAGTGTAGGGATGGAAATCCAGTACCCTTGGTCTAGATAATATAAAGCCTGAAAGATCCCCTCTCGCCGCTGAGTGCCATAGCCTGTCGGGAATACATTGAGGTGTAGCACTAAATCAAAAACTAATATCGGGGATCAATCTCGACCCAGTCTGCAAAGGTGTGCCCCTTAAATGCAGTATGTGGAGATAATGTAGCCACCATAGTCAGCTCAATGGGAAAAGGTGGAGCAGTAGAATATAGAGGCTCTTGAGAATCATCAACTAATGGAGAAGTGTGGGAACAACGACTGGCAGCAGCTATGGCCAGAAGAAAAATATCTATCTCCTGGCTATCAATGGTGGTATGGAGAAGAAATCGGTCATCCTCATCCATCTGGAGGTGCTAATAAAATAGAGCAACCAATCGGGGATAAATGACTGTGTCTGCTGGAGTCATAATGGCACCAATGCCCCACCTCATAAGCTCATCATAGGACCACTTGGTCTGATCCAAAGTAGAAAATAGGTCCGTATCAAATCTGTACTTGGTCTCCTGTATCTTACTGGCATAAAACTCAGTAGGAACCTCTCGAATAATGGCATGTTTAGCGTCTATGGAAGATGGCTCAGACTGGATGCAGATGATGAAGAAGTTGAGGAAGACTCGGCCACTGGGGATGGAGGAGGCTGTGGCACTCTGTGAACTCTTTTTCCAGTGAGAGTCTTTCGTCTACGCTGCATCTGTAAAAACATAAGTATAAATCAGTACACAGGTATAGGATAAGGTAAGCAACTGATAAGGAAACATAAAGCATGCTTGAATCAAATAGAAATAGATAATAAACAAATAGGATAATGCCTGTGCAAGAAATGAATAAGAAAGCTTCAGAATCATTATTCTACATGCCTTAGCTAGACAAAACAGATCAGATATGCAATGATGGCATAGAGGGCAGAAAAGTCACAGATGGAACATTTGGAGCAGAAATATGATCAACAGGACAAACATAGGCTGTGATGTGCATAAATGATGCAACGTTCATTCACAAACCGAAAACTCAAGTAGATGCTACAATGACATGACAAGTAGACCCTAGGATGACATCGTATCAATTCCTAAGCAAGAATGTTTACAAGTGTAACAGTGAAGATCAAATACAATAAGCAGGATAACATGGAGCATATAGTCATAACAACTGTCAACCTAGGACTCAAGAAGCAGGCATGTCATGTAATAAAGACTAAGTGAAATGCACGGTTACAAAACACTACAATCCAAGGCATATTATGACAAGCAAGTTTAAGAATGAATCCTGGACATGGTATACAACTAGATGGCATATCTCATAATGACACACATATATCGACAACAACTCCAAGAAAAAGAAATATCCTGTACTACAATGCAATAATGTAATGACCCGGTCTTTTTCTTCCTTTCCTTTTTCTCAGATTTTTACTGATATTTTTTTTTCCCGTTGTCTTTTCCTTTCTGAGTTCGGTTTCTCGTCACTTGGTGTCATTTCGAGTGCTCTGGATTGATTCTTGACTCTTTTCCTTGGATTGACGACTTCCTTTGAGGACCGAGTCATTTTCACATTTTCACTTTTGTGACACTATTCACTTTTCGTCTTTTCCCGTTTGTCACTTTATTGGCACGACCTCACTTTTTGTGTTCGGATTTGATTCTGATTTTGCATGCATCCACGATATTTAAGTTCCATGCCATCTGTATTTTTACTTTCTTAGAAAAGCATGCTTAGTATTTACTTTTCTTGTAAAGGGTATGGATGCATAACTTTTTTTGTAATATTCTTAACTTGTGGGGTTTTAGTGTAATTAAATAAAGTAATTATTTTTCATCTTAGGGACCTTTTTGCAATTTAATTTGGAAGATATTTTAGAAAATGACATTTTTATAATTTTTGAAAAATGTGACAAGTGTCACATTCTCATGGTGCCACTTGTTGGCATTGGGGTGGAGTGACTTGGATGCATCATCTAGTGACATTTGGAGGGTAGGAATTCACCCACTTGTTGGCCTAGGATTGGTACACTTGTTGGCTTAGATGGTTGACAAGTGTAGGCTTGAGATTAAGCCTAGGAAGGAACCTTGGATTTGTGACAAGTGTAGGTTCACAATTAAGTCTTACAATTATTTTTGGGCCACTTTGGGATTATGGTTTTAAAGAAGGGTTTCTTGTGCAATTAACCAAACTTGTATGTGTTGACCATGGTGTAAGATCACATAATGAGTGGAGGATTTCTATTTCCTCCGCTCACACTTCATTCATTGTTTTCATTATCTTCCTCACCAAAAACCCTAGCTTCCATGGATGAAGCTTAAAGCTTTAAGCTTTGACTTGATTTTTGAGAGCCTTCCATTAATTTCCAAGCTTAACCTTGGGAATACTTTTTGTTCCCTTCATCCTCCTCTTCATAACCCTTGAAGGGTTTGCCATTTTGTGTTGATTTGCCTTGGATTCAAGAGGGACAATCCTCTTGTGAGGTAGAGGGTGTTGTAATTTATTACCTAAGGGTATTCCTTACTTTTGTAATGATATATAAGTTGTATGCATGTCTTTTGTTAACTTGAGAAATTAATGATGTATCATAACTTGCATATAACATACTTCAGTCTTGGTATATGGCATGGCCATGACATGATCTTTGTTATATATTAAATTGGGATGATTTAAATGAGTTTTAAAATCTAGAGATTAAATGAATTTAATTTGATTTAAATTCTAGTTAATTGTGTTTTGCTTGTATTCCATTTTTGACTTGATATATGGTATGACCATGACTTAGTACTAGACATATATTAATTTGAGGTCATTTGAACAACTTTTGAAATCTAGAGATTTAATTGATTTAAAGTAATTAAATTCTATTTGATGCTATCTTGCTCATTTTGCACTTTTGATTTGATATATGTAATGAGCATACTATGTTGTTTAACATATATTAATTAGAGGTTATTTGAATTTGATTTGAAATTTAGAGAATTTAATTATTTTGTTTAATTAAATTCTATCTAATGACTCCATGGATCTATTTGTGTTTTAGAAGTTGTTTCTATATTCAAATCATGGACTTGGACTTATTGTGTATTCACTTGGTTGTGTTTTGAGCAATTGATAACATTGTTGTTATATTTATATTCATGAGAACATATTTTCTTATTAGAATATATTGTTGCCTTATGTAATGAATTGCACACTTTGTAATTGACATTATATATACTATTTTAGAATTTAATCTCTAAGGCATGGATTATGTGATTTCAACCTACTTGTGCATGGAAGGTGTTTTCGTACATTATATAAATTATGTATAAGTTGTGAATTTATTTGATTTATTTAGGAGTCTTAGGACATTGTTGTTACAAGTGACATGGCTAGAGTTTGGCTCTAGTGCAGGAGGTATGAGTTCTCCCCAATTGAGATAGTGCGCACTAGGGTGGTCTTCCCAGCGGGTTAATGCCCGGAATAACCGTATTGATCTTGGTTTATCCCGAGACGTGATGTCCAAGTCTTCCACTAGTTGATTTCGCATTCAATTCCAAGTTGACAATCATGTTCAATTGTGACTTGTGGTTTTGGTTATTGGCGATTTTGATGTTGTTAAGTACATCTATGTTGTATGATTTTAATGAATCATTGTAAAAATTTGATGTTGTTAAGTACATCTATGCTAAATTATTATATTTAGTTGTTTTCGCACTTTAGATTTCAAGTTGATAACTTTGAGAATTTATATCTTGTTGCTTTGTATAGTATGCCCTTATGTTGTTTGGGATTGCATGCATGATGTGATTTATGCTAGAAATGTTTTAAGATAGCTTAGGATGCTCCCTGAGTCTAACCTTTGAAATAGACGTTAGGTAGCATGACTCTTTTGAATTGTTTCAAGTCAATGTAAAAATCTCTAAAGAAATCGAGTCATGCATGCTCATTCTTTACGAGTAAGCTTGTTTATTCACCTCGAAGTTATTGGGGGGCTGTTTCAGGTACGAAGATTTTGTTCGTGATGTTCATCATTGCTTGGATGATTGTAAACTTGAAGGTTTTTAATTCTTGTAAAGGTTGGCTTGGAATGCCACTTATAGCCTTTTATGTCAAAATGTGTATATTTGATTTTATATATGTAATATGTACATGAGTACACTCTTTACAATGTATTTGATATGTATGGGATGAGGCCGGAGGCCAATGATATGTAATTTGTATCCTATGTAATTTTTGACTTCATGGAATATTATGAAAATATTGAAAAACATTGAGTTATTGCTTCACCATGTTTGCATCGGATGTGGGAATTCCATTTTGATTCTTCCATAGGGTCTCACTAATCATGTATAAAGTGTGGCCAAGGGCCAAACGGTATTTTGAAACCATTTCATAATTTTGAATTCCGAGTTTTCATTCCAAGTTCTATTTTTGTCATTTTGGCCGTTGGTGGGTCGGATTTCAGCGGTATTTTTAAGCCGTTGATCATTGTAGCACATCCTACTAGGTAAGTTACTTTTGCGTGCATGTTTGTTTCTGGGCAAAACCTCATTCTTTGTGATTTGAGCCTTCTATGGACTCATTTTACGTTTTTATTGCATAATCTGATCTAGGGGCATTCTTGACTTTTTATAGTGGTGTTATTTTCTTCTTTCAACATGGTTGAATAGAAAACGTGATTTTAGGGGGGGTTTTTTCTTCGTATTTTTCCATAAAATGTCGTCTTGGTACCGAAAATCGTTCACGAAATTCAGCTTTCAGTTTTGCATTTAGCAGCTTTTTGGACCCTCATGACCAGATTTCATGGAGGGGCATTTTGGGCATCTTACAGTGAGTTTTTTTCGATTCTTTTTTCAATACCACATAGAAAACTCAATTTTGAGAGGGGTTTCTTTTTTGTGTTTTTCCAAAAAAATATCATCTTGACCTTCAAAAATCCAATATTTGACAGAAAACCCCTTGCTGCCAGTTTTCTTTGTTGAACCTACTGTTTTTGCTTTCTAACCAATGAGAAGGGGTCTCCTAAATGGTTAGATGTGCTTGGGCAGTGTTGTGGTCATGATTTTTAGCCTCCTAACTGGTTAGGAAGGTGTGGTAACCGATTAGATGTTCTAGGGTTGGCTCATTTTGACCTTTTTGACCATTCTTCTTCCATTAGCCATATCTTCTTCATCCGGACTCCGAATTAAGTGATTCTTGAGTCTAAGTTCACTAATTTTTCGTTGTCTTTCCAATGGTGCACTTGGTAGCACCCACTTTCATGTTGGAAATGACCATTTTGCCCCTAGGTTCATTCTTGTCAGTTTTTGAAACGTCGCTTCCGCATTTATTTCTTTTGGGTTCCGTGACCTCGTTGAGGGTCACATTGGTGTCTTAGAGACGTATTGTATCTCTAGAGACCATCGTTTCATCTTTTGCTTCTGCATTCTGGATCCAGTTCGGGTCATCACAGGACACACTAGGTTGAAAAATCCAGGGTCGTTACAAACAAAATCAACGTCCTATGATCACTCATGACTCGTGACCCCCTCTATAGCTTAAATGAAGCAGAGAATGGTCAAATACTGAGAATACAATAAGCTTACCATCTGGAAGTCAAAATCTGGACCGGGGAAAAAACTCGGTCCTTAAGAATAGATCATAAGTGTATAAGATATCAAGACAAATGGCATATGAACAGATAAACATCAATATCAAGCCAACACAGTCCTAACTTGATTCAAATTGCATTTCAAAATCTCAAGTTGTGCAAGAATTGATACTAAGGCTAAAGAATAGAAACAACATCCAAATCATGCATTTCAAACTCAAAAGTCCATAACACACCCCCAAACTTAGTCAAAAGTCAATCCCAAGAAGATGTGATCAAAGGATGCACAAAAAATCTCAAAAACTGTCAATGTGCTATAAGTATGTGCAAAATGGTGTATATACAAGCAATAGGTTGCAATTATTCCAAAGGCACACAATTATTCAAAAGAGATCAAATTTGACAAGTTTCAAAGTCATTTAAACAATAATGGAATTAATTGACTTCAAACAGTTGGGTTGGAATGGCAATTCAACTCAATTTGCAAGAGAAAATCAAGAATCATGATAAGGAATGTCAAGATACATTAAGCTTGTGCCCTAGCATTATGAAAGTACTTGCAAGCACTTTTAATTCTCTATAATGCTTTTGTACTTAAAATCAATCTCAAAGCAATAATAGCATTTCAACAAGGTTTCTGTTGTGTGTGTCTGTGTGTGTGTGTGTGTATTTTGGTTTCAACAAAAAAACAAAACTACTGTGCAAATCTCAAACCCATTGAAAGGTACATCAATGTCTAACAGCTCAAGATGCAATAATTTCAAAACACATCATACTCTAAAGAATGATATCTGTAACCAAGAAAGAGTGAGTACCAAGGCTGGTTGGATACTACTGATATGTAAATTCAGACTTAAAATTAACTAATGCATTAAAAATAAAGTACGTGTTTTAAACAAAGAGGCAAAAAATGCCCAAGACTTGTAGTGTCAACATTATGAGAGAAGTTTTCACAAATTTATTTAATCAGCCATGGGTGTCCCCATATTACACCTGAATGTCCGACAGATAGATAACATTAGAAACTGAAACAGTATGGCATTTATGGCAGCCATGAAAGGGTACAAGATGATTTTGACCATGCCCTCTTATACCAGCTTGGAAAGAAGGGTCACCATGAGAGCATTCGGGGCTGAGCTGATCCTCACCGATCCAACGAAAGGGATGGGAGGAACTGTCAAGAAGGCTTACGAACTTTTGGAATCCACACCAGGTGCTGTCATGCTGCAACAATTTTCAAATCCCGCCAATACTCAGGTAATTAACCAGTCCTGCCTGCCGAATTTGAGTTGACGTACTCTATTCTATTCTATGTTTGTCTCGTATTGTTTGGAATTTTGTTACATTACTTGTTAATTCTAAGTTATGTTTAATTATAGTGTACATTAGTTCTATATTTTGTTTAAATTCCATTAAGTACTTTAATAATTGAATTAGCATCGATATCACTAGGGTATTGCCCATTCAAAGTAAAAGAAATCCTCTTTTTGTCTATACAGGAACCAAGATGCAATTTCAAGACTTCATTCACACAACGTACATACTTTCTTCAAAATATATATCATTTTCTGCACGAAATCCTAGTAATGATTTTGAATCCAAGTTGAAACAAGCAGTTCTATATCTCCACAAATACCTCCATCGGCGTGAGAGAATACAAGTACAAGCTGCTTCCTTAAGTGTCAAACGAGAGAGGATGGTGATGAGGATGTCGTCTCGCAATCCACTTATTCCATCCTTCCTATTCCTATTCCGATTCCGATTCCTCTGATCAACATCCAAATAATCATATAAACACAAGAAAAAGAAACCATCATCAACAAAAATTAATAGAAACCACACTCTACTAAAAGTTTTAAGGACCACCATTCAAACATCACAATTTGAAAAAAAAAACAGACAGACAATAGTTCTAGTTTTATTCATGAAAAACAAAACTTTTCCTCTTCTTGCTCTCTTTCTACAATTTCACACATTCATATCCAAACACACCAATTGCCACAGGTAACTGAAAAACACAACTAAAGGAGCTGAGATTGACCTCCACATTATCATTAAAAAAAAAAAAAAAAATTAAAAGAGCACGGGGCCATTGTCCTAAGTAGTATAATCTCTCCCCTTCGGAGTTTCAAGCCATAAGTGGGGCAAAAATTGTGCGAATGTGAGACTCATCTACTATATTAAATATACATATATATGGTAGAGATCGAATATCTGTACACAGTTCAGCAGATGAAGTAACAACCATATAAATAAATTACAATCACATACTCACTTAAACAGCAAGACATAAAAATGTAATTTAGAAAGAGACAGAGAGAGCACTTACCTTGATAATCTGAAGAGATAAAAAAAGAAACCCACACAAGCATTAACACCATAATCCTTTTCCAGCTGACGTTTGATGTCAAAATTTGCTGAAAACAGAAAGCAAAAGTTTAAGGATCACTAACATAGAAGATAAAGAACACCACACCACATAGGCTTTACTCACCATATCCGTTTTATCCTCTTTAGGTACCAGTGGTTGGAACATGGACTCAACTAGAACTGGATATGGAAAAGTTACCGCAAACGCAAAGGAGAAAAATACATATTTTTAATCCATACAAAAAAATAATAATAAAAAAAAAATATAAAATAAAATAAAACAAAACCCATACATACAAGTTAGCAGTTAGAGAGAGAGAAACCCATACATACAAGTTAGTAGTGAGAGAGAGAGAGAGAGAGAGAGAGAGAGAGAGAGCGAGGGGGGGGGGGGGGGGGGGGCAAGTTTGAGAGTTGAGAGACTGTAATGACCCGGTTATTTTCCTTTTTCTTCTTTTTTTTCTCAGATTTTCACGGATATTTTTTTTCCGTTGATCTTTTCATTTCTGAATTTGGTTTCTCGTTACTTAGTGTCATCTTGAATGCTCGGAAATGGTTTCCGATACTATTTCCTTTGAATTGACGACTTCCTTTGAGGACCAAGTCTTTTCCACTTTTGTGACACTATTCACTTTTCGTCTTTTTCCCGTTTGTCACTTTGTTAGTACAACCTCACTTTTCGTGTTCGGATTTGATTCCGATTTTGCATGCATTCACGATGTTTAAATTCCATGCTATATGTGCTTTTACTTTTGTAGAAAAGCATGCTAGTTGTGTACTTTCTTCCTCAAGGGTGTGGATGCACACTTCTTTGAAATTTTTCTTTCTTTTGGGGTCATTTGTGTAATTACTTAAAGTAATTATTTTTGGTCTTAGGAACCATTTTACAATTTAATTTGGAAGATATTTTCAAAAAGGACCTTTTTGTAATTTTTGAAAAGTGTGACAAGTGTCACACTCTCATTGTTCCACTTGTTGGCATTTGTGTAGGGACACTTTGATGCCTTGGATGATGACATGTGGAGGGTGGAGATTCAACCACTTGTTGACCTACGATAGGTGCACTTGTTGGCTTAGATGGTTGACAAGTGTAGGCTTAAGATTAAGCTTAGGAAGGAGCCATTAATTTGTGACAAATGTAGGCTCCAAATGTGGTCTTGCATGTGTGTGTACGTGTTGACCATGGTGTTAGTTCACCTAGTCAGTAGAGGACTTCTAAATCCTCTACTCATATTTCATTTCCCTCATAATTTATATTATTCCTTACAAGAAAACCCTAGCCTCCATGGATGAAGCTTAAAATCTAAAGCCTTGACCTTGATTTTTGGGGCCCTTCCACTCACCTTAGACTATAAAGTTTGGAACACTTTTTATTCTCCTTACCCTCCTCTACATAACCCTTGAAGGATTTGCCATTTTGTGTTGATTTCCCTTAGATTCTAGAGAGACTCTTCTCTAGTGAGATAGGGGGTGTTATAATTTATTTTCTAAGTGACTTTACTTGTTTTTGTATGAGATATAAGTTGTATGCATGTCTTATGTTAATTTGATAAATTAATGATATATCATAGTTTGCTTATAACTCATTTTAGAATTGATATATGGCATGGCCATGACTTGACCTTCGTTGTATATTAAATTGGAATGATTTAAATGAGTTTTCAAATCTAGAGATTAAAAGAATTTAATTTGATTTAAATTCTAGTAAATTGTGTTTTGCTTGTATTCCATTCAATACTTGATATATGGTATGATCATGACTCAGTGCTTGGTATATATTAATTTGGGATCATTTGAACAACTTTTGAAAATTAAAGATTTAATTAATTTAAATTAATTAAATTCTACATGATGATGTCTTGCTCATTTTGCTCTTTTGATTTAATATATGTAATGAGCATGCTATGTTGTCTAGCATATAATAATTTGAAGTTATTTGAAATTGATTTAAAATCTATATAAATTAATTATTTTTTTTTGTTTAATCAAATTCTATCTAATGGCTCTATGGATCTAATTGTGTTTTAGAAGTTGTTTCTATATTTAAATCATGGACTTGGATTTATTGTATATTCACTTGGTTATGTTTTAAGCATAGGATAACATTGTTGTTATATTTAAATTCATAAGAGCATGTTTTCTTTATAGATTATATTGTTACCTTGTGTAATGAGTTGCACACCTTGTATTTGACATCTTTCATGCTATAGTAGTGGTGGACGTAGAGCATGTATTGTATGTGTTTCCAAATTTGGTTGTGCGTGGTAGCTAGTTGATTATCTTGTATATATATATTGTTATATACGTTGTTGCACAACTTATTGATTTTGGAAACTTGGGGATGTCGTTGTTTGACTACGGCTAAGACATGGTTCTA
Organism: Cornus florida; assembly: GCF_030987335.1. Lineage (NCBI taxonomy): Eukaryota > Viridiplantae > Streptophyta > Magnoliopsida > Cornales > Cornaceae > Cornus > Cornus florida. Next base: position 75,502,443 of record NW_026775577.1, read on the forward strand.
CTATGGGGGAATGTCCTCCTATAGTCTAGTGCACACATAGGGCAGTTACCCGTGGGCTAATAACCCTAAAGTAACTATGGTGTCGGTTTGATCCGGAGTGATGTTCAAGTATCCACCTTGTTTAATTTCACATTTCATTCCAAGTTGATAACTATATGATGTTATAACTTGTTGTTTCTTATTTGATTTCCCATTTTAAGTTTCAAGATGTTAACTTTGAGAATTTATGCTTGATGCTTCGTGTTGGAAGTTCCAATGTTGGTTAAATTGCATCGATATGGTGAATTGTGTTTTAAATGTTCAAATGTAGCTTAGGAATGAACCTATAGATTCATTTGGAATATAGACGTTAGGTGGCATGACCCACTTTGTTGTTTTCGTATTTTAGATTTCAAGTGGATGGCTTTGAGAAGCTATATCTTGTTGGTTCGTATAACATGCTCCTATGTTGTTACTTGCATAGATATGTGAATCATGCTAGAAATGATCTAAGGTAGCTTAGGATGCTCCCTGAATCTCACCTTTAACATAGACGTTAGGTGGCATGATTCTTTTGAATTGTTTCAAGTTAATGTAAAAATCTTTAAAGAAATCGAGTCTATGCATGCCCATTCTCTACGAGTAAACTTGTTTACTCACTCTGAAGTTACTAGGGGTTTTGTTCAGGTACGAAGACTTGGTTCGTGATGTTCATCATTGCTTGGATGATTTTAAACTTGAAAGTTTAAAATTCTTGTAAAGGTTGGCTTGAAATGCCACTTGTAGCCCTTTATGTCAAAATGTGTATATTTGATTCTATGTATGTAATGTGTACATAAGTACACCTTTTGTATTGTATTTGACATGTATGAGATGAGGCCGGAGGCTAATGTCATGTATTTTGTGTCCAATGTAAACTTTGACTTCATGAAATACTATGAAAATATTGAAAAATGCCAAGTTATTGTTACACCATGGGTGCATTGGGTGTGGGAATTCCATTTTCGTTCTTTTATAGGGTCTCATTAATCATGTATGAAGTGTGACCAAGGGTCAAACGGTAATTTGAAGTCATTTGTAAATTTTAGTTTTCAAAATTTCCATTTCAAGTTTATTTTTGCCTTTTTGGCCGCCGGGGGGTCGGATTTTGACTTGGCCATTTCCGGGAGCCGTGGACCATTCCCACGTGCTTAAAATCACCTTTTACGTTTGCATGTATGATCGTTTTCAAGAAAAACCCTCTTTTTTTTGGTGTTTTGAGCCTCATAAGGACTCATTTTAAAATTTTCTTGCATAATCTTGCTCAAGGGCATTTTGGGGATTTCTTTTGGGAAATAAATTTCGTTTTCAACTCCGCCACATAGAAAATGTGATTTTAGGGGGAGTTTCTTCACGACATTTTTTCAAAAAATGTCATGTTGATCCCAAAAATCGCGTTGCAAACTCGCTTTTCTATTATTTCATTGTTCCTGCTGCATTTTTTGTGTTTTGGTGTAGTTGAACCGGTTCAAGAGTTTTCAGTTTTGAACTTCCGACTTTAATCTGACGTAACTTCTTCTTTTTAACTTTGAATTAGTCCATTCTTGAGTCTAAATTGACCGCATCGAAATAAGCTTTCTAGTGGTACCAATTTTAGCTTTAGATTCTTCTCCTAGCTCAAGCTATCCTCGTTTTAGTGAGCGGGTGTCGAATTTTGTTCCAACCGAGATAGGGTTCATATGGGATTTCTTTTCCTTTGGCCTTGGGACTTCATGTGAAGTTACCAAAGGATGTTTTTAGATGTTTTTGATCTAATTTGACTTTTTGGAAGTCAAATTCCTTCCTCTTAGGGTTACCCTTGGTCTTTCTTTTGGTATTTGATGCCCTTGTCTTCGTTTTGCTTTCACTGAGTCTCGAAATTCCTTGAAGGGCCATTCTTATGTCCTAGGGATAACGTACATCTCTAAGGTCTTGTTTTTGTTTTGCTTCCGCATTTCGGATCCACTTCGGGTCATCACAGGATACACTAAGTTGAAAAATCCAGGGTCGTCACAAGTGGTATTAAAGTGTCCGGGTTCGAATACCTTGGACGATGGGTTTTGGGTATATATCATGCTTTTGTTTCCATGCTCTATGTGTCTATATGCTTCATGATAACATGTTTTGGTTTGATAACATGTTTATGCGCTTACGTTCTATATGTGGTATGATATCTGTTTAGCCTGTTTTGATTCTATAGTAAAGAGCATGACATATGATATATTATAGATTAGATTTGTATTTGCATAACTGTGTTACATATTTGGCATGACACGGGATTGGTCATTGAGGCACGAGTTGAGGTTGATGGTGATTGTAGTCACAGTTTCGTGGTAGTGTAGGTTATTGTCGACCTAGCATTGGTTTTGAGGTAGGTGGTGAGTCACCTTTTGTTTAGGCTCTCGTGAGATGAGTCATTTGGCGTTGTCGTAGTGCTAGATTTGTTGGTTTTGGGCCACGATAAGGTTATGGACCTCTTAGGATCTTTAGTTGATCGGGATGATTCCTCTGGGATTGCAATTTTTGTGGGCAGGTACGTTTGTGGGCGGGTGCATGGCACTGTTATGCTACCGTACTAGCTAGCTACAAGTGCAGTTCGGATGGAATCAATGTTGGTTTTGTTTTGATAGGCGTAGTCCTTTTAGTTGGCAATGATGTAAGTTTTGTTTTGAGCGTTTGGTGTTGAAACGGTAATTGATGGTCGTTTTGGGGATGATTTTGGAGATCAATTTGATTGTTCGATTGTATGGCTAGAGTAGCCATTTCGTTTGAGTTCTCCTTGTATGATGATACTTTTGGGATCAAGTCGATTGATCGATGTTTTGGGGTTAGTGAGAGTATTGCATTGTTAGTGCCACTTGCAGTGTCACCTTTAGGTTTCGAGATGGATTGTTAGAGTCTTACCATTATGGTGAGGGCTCACATTTATTTTGAGACAGGTTGTTGTCACATTAGTTTTTGGAGACAATTTATGGTTAGGACTGGTCTTTCCTTTTACCTAGACCTTCGAGGACACGATGTCCATAGGGTTCATTGTTGTATCATTTTATTTTATGTAGTTTCATTTACTACCATGTTAGTAGTATGATTTATGATATTGCGATGCATGAATAGGTGGAAATGTGTCCATATTTGCCTTCCTTATGTACTTAGAGATGCCATGTTGTTACTGTGCTTTAGTAACATAATTTTGTGCTTACGTAGAGACATGCTGCATGTACCCTTGATTTTATCTATATGAATAGATTTACTTACTTGGCAGTTGCATTCCTTGTCATATACATGACTTCCATATTTGGTTTTCCTTTTTGTTTCCTTCGGTCGCACGTTGTTTGTGTACCGGTTTCTGCAATGGTTTCGTTGTGAAATTCCTTGTAGAGGAGTTGTCACATTTATTTTGTCTTGAGCTGTCTACTTCTTTAAGGTGGGAAGAATGCTCCACTTTCGTGCTTGTCATGTTGACACTTGTGGGAGAATAGGGTTTTTCTTCTTTTTTTTGGTTCGTGTTAAGGACTTCACCAGGAGTGAGTCTCTTTTCTTCTTTGCGTTGTTCACAACTTTGGGGTTGGCTAGTCTGTGAGGATCACCATTGTTGTCTTGAGTCCTTGGTGAGGATTTGGTTGATTTTAGTCGACTTACTTCTATGTAGGGGGTAAAGTCTTTGACTTTGTTGCCTTTCATTTCAGAGATAGAGTCGTGGTGTTGTCTTTCTCAGGACTGGTGGTTCCCTTTCTTTCATGTCTTCCCTTAGGGAGTTTTGCCGTGGTTGTTAATGGGTTGTGGTGCTCAGAGTGAGTGGATTGGTGTGAGATCATTTACGGGGACTTGTGTCCATTTGATTGAGGATCTGTTTGATTCGGTGTGTGAGCTTGACGCTATTTAAGGATGTCTTTTGGAGACTTGTTTCAATTTTAAAGACCTTAATGTGGACGACTCTTAGGAGGATTTTTGGAGGATTGTTGTTGGATATGGCTTGTTTGTGGAGTTTTCTCGTCCTAGTTATGACTAGGCATGGTCTTAAGGAATCAAAGTTCCAGTGGTTGCTTATGGATCGATGGAAATTGAAAAATTTTGATTTAGCTTGGTGATGCCAAGCACGGTTTAGAGAGATTCGTTTTATGACCTTAGTTGTCAGGATTTGGATGTGTGTGCCACTTGGTGGACTTGTATTTCGAGGATTTAGTTATCCATTATAGGGATGTGGATTTGATGTTTAATTACGGTGCAGTCTTGTAGTTGATCTGTTTCTGGGAGATATAAAGGACTTTTGATGAAATGTCTTGTAGTGAGGTTCGTTTTGATTTTTAGAGGTTTCGATTTGCTTTTTGGGCTTTGAATTCTTGATTGATGTCGTTAGTAGTAGTATTTTGAGACGTTGGAGATGTTGGTTTTGCTGTATTAAGGATTTGGGGCCTTAAGCATAATGGTGCCTATGACATTGTTGTCAGAGTTTGGGATTGGCCTGGATGGTCTGGAACGTCTTTGGACCATATTCCAACGCTCACAGATGCCTGGTTCCCACATTGCTTTTGGCTATGATTATCTTGCGACATTGATGTCATTTGTATCGAGAGGTATCATGGGTAGACCTAGTGGGGGGCAGGTTATGAACTAGCGCCTTATACTGTCATGCTACCGAACAAGTTGTGTACTGTGGGCGGGTGCTAGTTGTCGTCGATGCTACCTTACTGACGAGTAAGTGTGGGCGTGCACTAGGCACTGTCATTGCTGCCACACATTTGAGTACGTCGTAGGCAGCTTCTGGTCACTATTCGTACTGCCACATCGTCTTTATTCAGTACCTTGATTTGACACGTAGATATCTTGGAGTTCTTTTAGTGGTTGTTTTCGGATCCGTATGATGGTTCATCAGGAGGGATGCTTACGGTTGTTGTCTTCCGTTCCCTCGTCTGACCTTGGATTCTATGTGTGAGTTCTGACTTGTTGTGCGGCAGTGTAGTCACTTTCCTTTGAGAGGTTGTCTCGTCGTGAGCACGTAGGTTTGAATGATATTGGTTTGTATGTTGTCCTTCAATTTTGGGACTGCTTTTGTAGCATGTTGTAATGACCCGGTCATTTGATAAGCGCTGAATACTGTATATTCAGGCGCCCTAAATTACATTAACAAAGTCCATTAATTGATTATTTTATGTAGATTAACTCCATTTGCATGTTTTTGTGCATTTTCAGGTTTAAGTGCAAAAAGGAAGCAAAAATGATGCCTTGTGGAATTATGAACAAAAAGGGTGCCAATTCTGAATTTCTGGCAGCAGTAGAACCTGACATTTGTCGCCATTTTCAACCTATTAAACTCAAGAACTGGACTTCCATCATAACATTAAAGATTTAGAGCTCTGAATCAGCTTTCCAAATCTTCAAGCGGTTCATCATTCGGAGTTCGGAACAGAGAGTTATGATCTTCTTAACAGAGGTGCGCAGAACTGCCTGGCAGCACTGAAGTACTGCCTTTCTCCTCATTTTCGACCAATCAGACTTGAGAATTGGGTCTTCATCAAAACATGAAGTTTTTGAAACACTGAATCAGCTCTCCAAATCTTTAAACAGATCATCATTCGGAGTTCGGGGTACAAAGTTATAGCAGTTTTACCAAAGTAGGTCAGTGCTGAGCAAGAAGAGCATGTTGCACATTGCACTAATTTAGAGTGCTCGAGACCACTCTTCGAGTGCTCGAAATTCAGCCAGATTGTAGCTCGGAAATGAACTCCTCTTCAGCCCACTTGTGCATTGGTTTCCGCATTTCCACCCTCCTTCTTTATGGAGTGGTTGGGAATGTCTTTGGAGGAGAGAGAGAGAGCTTAGTTGATAGACGAAAGGCAACCAAAGGCCACACATTTTCACATCCTACATTTTCTACAAGATTAGAGGAGAGAGAAGAGAGCAAAAGAGGTGTGTTCTTCAAGCTCTAAGAAGGTTGCACGAAAATGGCCATGAAGATGGAGCTTCTTCCTTCTTCTAGCTTAGCAATGGGTAACTAACTCTTTCTCTAGGGAGGTGATGAAGTCCCTCCCTTGTAAGCATGTCCTAGGGTAGTCTATATTGGGGGATTGCAATGTATATTTATGGTATTTTTCATAGCTAAGAGCACTTCATTTGGTGTAATGAATGTTTATATAAGTATGGATGATTTCTTCAAGCTCATTATCTTATGTTAGGTGATGTCTTGTATTAATCTTTTTGCTTGAGTTTACATGGTGAGAATGGAAACAAGGTTATGAAATGATTTAATGGCATGTTGATAGGTGACTTTGATAGACCATTGCTTAGGAAATCCTTTGATGGTGTATGCTTAATCTCTAGCTCCATGTGCTTCATCATTTTGTCAAGAATTTGATAGTCTTTCATTTAAGTAAACATGTATAAGCTACACCTTAGTTAGGTAGTCTCAACATGTTTACCCTTTTGATGGATTATACTTGTTTGAGACCTAATGTACCTCTTGATTACTTACATGGCAACTATGTGTTGCTATGTAGTTTTTGACCATCATATGTTGTTTTTCCCCTAATTTAGGTCTAATCTAGCATGTGTATAGGGATGGAGGCGGATTCACTTCCTTAGTCTTCTTTGCTCATCTTTTATCTCTTAAATTCTTGCAAGTTTTTCATTAATGCATATTTCAATTCATAGTGTAAGTGACAAACCAACAAAACTCTATATACCCCCTCATCATTCTAAAAGTAGTCTAGACTCTTAGGTTGCCACAGATTAGTGCAGTCCCAGTGGTTCGACTTACCCGACCAATAGCCCTATTTTACAATGATTCGTGCTATTGCGAAGGTTGATGTATAGTTGATCAACCGATCAATTTTTGGCGCCGTTGCCGGGGATTGCAAACGGTTTAGCGACCAAAGTTCTAGGGTTAATTTTTGCTTGATTGTGAATATTGTGTCTTGTGAATATTCCTTGTGTGTTTTGATCATCTTCGTGTTGTAAGAGTCTAGGGACTCGAAGCTCGCCGTGGGATTGCTAGCAAATTGTAAGTCTAGAGGTCCCCAGGTAAGTCTCGTGACTTCTAGTTTCGAATTGTGGATACAGTACATGTATTAATTTTAGAAGTAGTTAATTTAGTTGTGAAGCCCTTGTAGAGGCTATTATCTTGTTTAATTTCGTGTACAAGCATCGGTCCTTGTCGTGGCCATTTATTTTCTGTCTTGATAATTGAGGAGAAAGGGAACATCGTATGTGGAGTATTGATGATGAATTGTGTTGTTGAATATATGCTTTGTTGTTGATGTTTGGCCGTAGGTCACTCTCTCTACCCACACTTGACTCGCCTATTGATATAAATTCACTTGAAAGAACTCTTAGAAGGAACCTTAGGGAACCCACTCTTACAAGGGATCTTGAAACTGAATTCAATACAATGGGGGATAATGTAGGAAATTCAGGGAATGAAAGGGCTGAAATTCCTAATGTAGAACCAATGACTCTTAGAGATCATTTCATTCCTACCACCTATGCTTCTCCTTCTTGTATAGTGATGCCAAACATCGATGCAGCTCAATATGAGATCAAGTCTAGTACCATTCAAATGCTTCCATCATTTCATGGCTTTGATAATGAAGATCCATATAAGTATCTTGATGAGTTCCTTGAAATCTGCTCGACCATCCGGTTGAGAGGTTTTCTGGACAATGCACTTCATCTCCATCTTTTCCCATTCTCCCTAAAGGATAGGGCAAAATATTGGTTGAACTCCCTCGCTCCCAACTCTATTACTTCTTGGGCTCAATTGCAACAAGAATTTCTTAAGAAGTATTATCCGGTGAGTAAAACCAACCAAATGAGGCGTTCCTTTCTAAGCTTTTCTCAAGTTGATGGAGAACAACTCCACGAGACTTGGGAAAGGTTACAAGATCTTCTTCGGAAGTGTCCTCATCATTTGATCCCAAAATGGCAATTAGTGCAAGCTTTTTATGCCGGCTTGACCGAAACCCATAGATTCATGGTTGATTCTTCTTGTGGTGGGATGTTCATGTCCAAGAATGCGGATGAGGCTTGGACCTTACTTAAGAATTTGAGTGAAAATTCACTTCAACACAATTCTCGTAGGGCTCCGACCGCAACCACTCCAAACAACACCAACCCTTGTCAACCAAAATCAATAAGGGAGGAATCATCTCAAGTGGATGCCATTGCTCATAAATTCTACCAATTGATGGCACCATATCTTCCTTCTTCATTGTCTCAAAATTCGGCAAGTTCAGTTTGTGCTTCATGTACTAGTCCATTCCATCTCTCGGAAGATTGCCCCACACCGGAGCAATTTCCCAATCCCAACCAAGAGCAAGCTAATGCCATGTTCTCGCGGCCCGGGAACAATCCATATTCCAACACCTACAATCCGGGTTGGCGAGATCATCCGAATTTCTCGTGGCGGAAACAAGCCCTACAAAATTCCCAATTCCAAAACTAAGGGCGGCAAAATCAGCCCTCTTCTCAATATCAAGGTAGACCTTTCCAAGCCTCTTCAAGCTACCGTCCTCCTTACAATCCAAATGTCTCCAATCAACCTCCTGTGTGTCCAACTGACGAGATAGTAGCTGCAAACAAGCAAATGATGGAATCATTAAATAAGCAAATAATGGATGCCAACAAGCAACTCTTGACATCCTTGCAGCCTACTCTCCAAATGGTTCACTCTCATACTCAATCCATAGCTAATCTCGAAAATCAAGTGGGCCAAATAGCTAACTCGGTGAATCAATTGCTTCAGAAGGACAAGGACAAGCTTCCCTCTCAACCTTTTGAAAATCCTAGAGGAATGCATGTGATTGATGAAACCCCTCCTCCGAGTGGGCCGACTCATGAACAAGTTCAAGCTATCACCACCCTTCGGAGTGGTAGAGTGGTTGACAACAAGGTTGATGGAGACACAAGTGAGAAAAACCCTCATTTGAAAAATCCAAATCCAAGCTCTTCTAATCCAAATTCTTGTCCAAATACCATTCACGGAAATCCCACACATGTCACCCCAAATGTGGAAACTACTTATGAGCCAAAAGCTCCGTTTCCTCAACGTCTTCAAGAGTCGACACATTTTGGAAACAAGAATTGTAAAATTCAAGACATGTGGGAAGTTTTCAAGCAAGTGAAGATTAACTTGCCCCTCTTGGATGCTATCAAGCAAATCCCTCCCTATGCAAAATTTCTCAAAGATTTGTGCACTCAAAAGCGCACTTCTAAAAATCATTTGCCAACAAAGGTGAGGTTGACTGAAAATGTTAGTGCTATCATTCAGCACAGCACTCCTCCGAAGTATAAGGATTCGGGTGCCCCCACAATCTCTTGCGTCATTGGTGACAGCAAAATCGAGAGGGCCCTCCTTGACTTAGGAGCTAGTGTGAATTTAATTCCATATTCAGTCTACCTACAACTTGGTTTGGGAGATCTTAAGCCGACTTCCGTGGTTTTGCAACTTGCCGATAGATCGGTCAAGCATCCACGAGGTATTCTCGAGGACGTTATCATCAAAGTGGACAAATTCTACTTCCCGGTAGATTTTGTGGTTCTTGATACGGAACCGGTCCATGACCCAAAAAAGCACATTCCCGTGATCCTTGGTAGGCCATTTTTAGCCACGGCTAATGCATCAATTAATTGCCGAACCGGGGTGATGGACATTGCTTTTGGAAACATGCAAGTCAAACTCCACATCTTTCATGCAACTCAACATCCCTCCAATGAGGATGATTGTTTTCTTGTGGATGTTATTGATGAAGTGGTCGAAGAATCTCTCCCCTTCATTCTGAGCAAAGATCCTCTTGAAACTTGCATGTCCCATTTTGACTTCTCAAACTTTGATGTTGATCAGGCCATTCAAGAAGTCAATTCCTTGCTTGATATTAATGCTATCATGGATGTACCTCCTTGGAAAATTCTAAAAGAACCACTTCCCCAACTTTCCACCACTCCTCCGGTCCCATCATTGTTATCTCCGCCACAACTTGAGCTTAAGCCGCTCCCGGCCCATCTCAAGTATGTGTTCCTTGGTCCAAAGCAAACCCTTCCGGTCATTATTGCCTCGGACCTTCAAAAAGACCAAGAGACCAACCTTTTAGCGATGCTCCAAGAGCACAAAGAAACTATTGGTTGGACAGTGGCAGATTTGAAAGGAATTGACCCCTCCATTTGTATGCACCGCATTCATATGGAGGATGACGCAAAGCCTACTAGAGAGGTCCAGCGCCGGTTAAATCCAAATATGAAGGAAGTGGTCATGAAAGAAGTGATCAAATTGCTAGATGCGGGAATCATCTACCCTATCTCTGATAGCAAGTGGGTGAGCCCCACACAAGTTGTCCCCAAGAAATCCGGTCTCACCGTTGTTGAAAATTCAGCGGGTGAGCTCGTGCCACAATGAACCACCACCGGGTGGCGTGTGTGCATTGACTACCGGAAACTCAATTCATCAACTAGGAAGGATCATTTCCCGCTCCCATTTATTGATCAAATCCTAGAAAGGTTAGCCGGCTAAAGCTTCTATTGTTTTCTTGATGGTTATTCCGGCTATAACCAAGTGGCAATCGCCCCCCAAGATCAAGAGAAAACAACATTCACATGTCCCATTGGTACCTTTACCTATCGACGCATGCCTTTTGGTCTATGCAATGCACCGGCAACGTTCCAAAGGTGCATGATGTCCATATTCTCCGATATGGTTGAAAAGTTCTTGGAAGTTTTCATGGACGATTTTTCCGTATTTGGCTCCTCCTTTGACTTGTGTCTCAAAAATTTATCTCTTGTGCTCCAAAGATGTAAAGAGACGAATCTCATTCTAAGTTGGGAGAAAAGCCACTTCATGGTCCAAGAAGGCATTGTTTTAGGACATGTCATTTCTAAGCGGGGAATCAAGGTAGACAAGGCAAAAGTTGAGTTAATCTCTAATCTTCCTCCTCCGAATTCCATCCGTCAAATCCGTTCTTTTCTTGGCCATGCCGGATTCTATCGTCGCTTCATCAAAGATTTTAGCAAAATCTCACGGCCCTTGTGTAATCTCTTGGCCAAGGATGTTCCGTTCAATTTTGATGACGCTTGCATGGAAGCTTTCATCAAACTTCGCACTCTCCTCTCATTCGCCCCCCTAATTGGTCTCTTCCCTTTGAGATCATGTGTGACGCATCCGACTATGCATTAGGGGCGGTTTTGGGCCAACGTGTGGATAAACTTCCACATGTCATTTATTATGCTAGCAAAACTCTCTGCGATGCCCAATTGAACTACACCACCACTGAAAAAGAATTGCTAGCCGTGGTGTATGCCTTGGATAAATTTCGCTCTTATCTTCTTGGCTCCAAGGTCATCGTCTTTTCAGATCATGCCGCTCTTAGGCATTTGTTAGCGAAAAAAGAGACAAAACCCCGTTTAATTTGATGGATCCTCTTACTTCAAGAGTTTGACATTGACATCCGGGACAAAAAAGGGACCGACAATGTTGTCGCCGACAATCTCTCTCGCTTACTTATTGAGAAATCTTCAGAATTCGCAGCCATCCGTGATTCCTTTCTCGATGAGCAACTTCTTCAAGTTTCACATTCTACTCTTCCATGGTTTGCGGATATTGTCAATTATCTGGCGGTTGGCAAAATTCCAGCCCATTGGTCCAAACAAAAGAGGGACCGGTTTTTCTCCCAAGTCAAGCATTTCTTTTGGGAAGATCCGGAACTATTCAAGTATTGCCAGGACCAAATCATCCGGCGATGTATTCCTGAAACTGAGGCCACAAGCATTCTAAATTTTTGCCATACTCTTGCTTGTGGAGGCCATTTCAGTGCCAAAAAGACCGCTAACAAAGTCCTTCAAAGCGGATTCTTTTGGCCTACCTTGTTTCAGGATGCATACAATTTTTGCAAATCGTGTGAACGATGTCAAAAACTTGGATCCATGTCCCGAAGAGACATGATGCCCCTCACCAACATTTTAATTGTTGAAATTTTTGCTGTGTGGGGGATTGACTTCATGGGACCATTTCCATCTTCTTATGGCTATGAGTACATCCTTGTAGCGGTGGATTATGTGTCTAAATGGGTTGAAGCCGAGGCTACCAAAACCGATGATCATAAAGTTGTGATCCATTTCATTCAGTCTCACATCTTTAGTCGTTTTGGTACGCCCCGAGCAATCATTAGTGATGGCGGATCTCATTTCCGAAATCGTTATCTAAAATCCGTCCTTGCTAAGTATTCCGTCATTCATAAGGTTGCTACACCTTACCACCCTCAAACGAGTGGTCAAGTAGAGATTTCTAACCGGGAGATTAAGCACATTTTGGAAAAAACGGTTAGACCGGACCGCAAAGATTGGTCAGTAAGGCTAAACGATGTGCTTTGGGCTTACCAGACAGCTTATAAGACACGCATTGGCATGTCACCATATCAACTTGTCTTTGGCAAAGCATGTCATCTCCCGGTAGAATTAGAGCACTGTGCTTATTGGGCCATAAAAAGGTTCAATTTTGATCTCAAACAAGCCGGCTCTAATTGTGCGTTGCAATTAAATGAACTTGAGGAATTGCGTAATGACGCTTATGAAAGCGCAAAAATTTACAAGGCAAAGACTAAAGCTTTTCATGACAAACACATCGTCAAAGTCTTTTGCCCCGGGACAAAAGGTTTGGTTTTTCAATTCCCGCTTGAAACTCTTTCCCGGTAAACTCCGGTCAAGATGGGATGGTCCATACATTGTCACTACCGTCTTTCCTCATGGAGCAATCGAACTTCATGATCCTGCAAGTGGATCACTCTTCAAGGTAAATGGCCAAAGGCTTAAGCCTTGCATTGACGGCACAATCCTAACCCGAAAAGTTGAGGAAGTCCTCTTGACGGATCCAATTTATGAGGATTAGTGCCTACTCTAGCTTTGTCTAGCTATCGACATTAAATTTAGCAACTCAAGGGAAGAAATTCTTTCAATTTCCAAGCTTCCTTCTCTTTGAAATTGCTCGTGCCTTGCAAATTTTCTGGGAAACGGTGTAGAAATGCCAAAATTTAACTTTCTCTGGAACTATCTTAAGTTGTGTTCCACATTTTTAGACTGGCTTCTTAGACCTTCTCAACTCTTGTTTTCATTCCCGGAAGTTTCCGGCTCTATCAGGCAATTTTCTCGGACTTCCGACATGGCACTCACATGCATAGCCTCTCATCTTCAATGCATTGTTGAAATGTTCTTAAACTCATCCATGCATTGTGTGAAGTGCAAAGTTTGAAAATTTTTCCAATTTGATCAATGCATTAGCAAGATGTTGCAAAGTTTGACAAATTATCCATCCATGCATTGGATTGGAATAATGTGCCAAGTTTCAAATTTTCCATGCATGGCTTGAATTTAGGACTGACATGCAAATTTTCAAAAATTCTCTATGCTTGAAATATTCATTTTTGAGAATTCCATCCATTTTGCATAATGTTGCAATGTTTTAAGCTTCAAATTTTCTTTTTTGAAAAATTCCATCCATTTTGCATCATGTTGCAATGTATCAAGCTTGGAAAGTTTTCCATTGGCATATATAAAAAAAAAAAAAAAAAAAAAAAAGGGGGGGGGGGGGGGGGGAATTTCATTCATTGAAAATTTTTCTTCCATTTTCATGCGTAGGAATTTCATTGCAGCCATGAGCTCATAGTTTTTCATGCATGCATGCAACCATGATAGTTTATTTTTCATTACATTATCATGCATGCATCAGAATGACAACATTTAAAAAAAAAAAAAAAAAAAAAAAAAAAAATTTACGTTCATGTCAACTTATTATTATTATTATTGTTAATAATAATAATAATAACGCAAAATTTTTAAGGTTCTAGTTCAAAGTTTTCTTGCATGCATTGCATTCATGCATCATGATACCTGCATTCAGCTCTCAGTGCATGCATTGCCTTCATGCATGCATGCAAATTCCATGTAGCAATTCTTGCATGCCTTAACACCCTGCATGCATCGGACTCAATGTTACATGGCATGCCACTGTCGTCATTTGCTCACTGGCATGCTCACTGTCCCTCCATGGTTCAATGGTTTCAAGAATCAGCTTCATCCTCATGCCCAAGCCCCGATTGCTCAAGCTCACCCTCTGCTCTCATTTCAGTCCCAAGAGCCGAGCCCACTGCCTTATTTTCGAGCACTCTCACTCCCTCTTCCGAGTGCTCGAACTCCCCATACAAACCACCCGAGCCTATTGTCTCCATGTCGAGCACTCGACCTCCCCCTTGCGAGTGCTCGAAGCACCTCAACCCAACACCTCCACTTCGAAGCAAACCCACTGCCTTCAATTCGAGTGCTCGTCGGCTTATTTTGAGCACTCGAATCTGCTTCCTCACTCCTCATAAACCCATCAACCATCTTATCAACCACTCCATGCACCAACCCTCCATCACCTCGTACACACAGAATCATGCACCCATGCATGCATTAACTCAAACCTTAACTCCTATCTCTCTCCTCAACTCAACTCAACCATCCCTCATCCCTCCTCAACCATCCACCACCCAACCATCTTCACCATTCACTGAACCACCAACCTTACCACCTTTCTTCCTCCTCTTAACCAACACAACCCATCCCCAAGACATGCATGCAAGCTCCATACATGCATGCAACTTCAGCATCAAACCCCACCATAAAACCAGCCACCAACAAACCTCTCTCTCTCGGCAACTTCAAGCTCCATCAACCATCTCTCTCACAACCAAACCCAACCTCACCACCAAACTCCTCTCTCTCCAACAGCATCACCACCATGCTCACAACAACCCCCTCTCGGCATCTCTGCAGACCAACTTCCACAACCCACCAACCTGCATCCATCTTACGGCTTATCTCCATGCAAACCACAACCAACCTCCTCACTAACCCAGCCTCAATCACTCTCGACCACCAACTTCCAAACCCACCACCTCATGCATGCCTCCATGCCAAGCCACCTCACCACCATCATCAAACCATGCAACCCTCATGCATCCACACTCCATGCATGCCCCCAACAACTAACCAACCCCCACTTCACACACCACCACCTCTCATGACACACCAAACCTCACCCGAGCCCTCTCACTTCCCTCTTGAGTGCTCGAGCTTGTTTGAAGCTCACACCCGAGCTCACTGCCAAGACTTCGAGCACTCGAAGTCCCATTTCGAGTGCTCGAAGTGTGGAACAATGCACCATCCTCAGCCGAGCCCACTGCCTCTTTCTCTCGACCCAAACCTCCCTCCTCTCTTTTAAACCCCAAACCCACACTCCACTTCCCTTCCCACTCTCGGTCACATTCAAAAACCAAGCCACCCACACAACCCTCTCAACCAAACCACCTCAACCATCCCTCTCAACCTCCTTCACCATCACCCTCACCTCACAACCAACAACTCAATCTCACAACCCCTCACCTCTCGGCCTCCCTCTTCATCTCTCCCTCTAACCCCTCACCTTTGGCCACACACCACATACCACCTTCTCTCACTTCCACCCCACCTTCCCCGTTTTCCCTCTAATGCATGCATGCATTCACTCCATGTGCCTCCATTCTTATTCTTCTTCTCAAGGTATGTGAGCTGCATTTTCTTCTCAATTCCTTGTTTTTATTTCCTTTATAAAGAGGATGGGGATGCATTGTAGAGGTTGTGTTGTATGTGGTTGATGAGTGCTCTATGCTAGAGCTTGGTTTGGTTGTAAAAATTTTTGGTTTTCTTCATCCCTCCCACTCATCTTCACATTCCCTCTTTTGTGGTGCACACCAGGTGCTCGCTGAAAGTCCTAAACCAAGTCCACCTCTCTAAATGTCTCGTGCTGGTCCTTCTCTCCCTCCTAGACCCTCTGCGGGTGCCCGTGCTGTCAATCGTGAGCGACCACGTGATCCTTGGGATCGCAAACAACTCAACTACGAGCTTTCTTTTCCGCTCACCGATGCCTTTGATATTCTCCCCATAACTTCGTGGACTGTAGCCGAATTGACTAACCGGTGTCTGCAGCACATTTGCGCGCCCCTTGCCAGGGTTGCCTACCCCCATGTAGTGCGCCTCTTCTATCAGAATCTCCAATGCCCTGAAGAGCCACCCATTTCTCTCACTACATCCATTGATGGCACCACCTATGCTTTCACTATGACTAACATCATTCAGGTTTCTGGTTGCCCCATTAAGTGCCCAGATGACATTGTCAATCGTGAAAATCTCCCTTTATATGAGGAGCCGGATACATTAACTGTGGAGCAGATTGCCGCTGCCATTTGCACTGTTGACAATCCTACCAGGCCGCGGTCTTTTATCCGCAAAACCAATCTTCCGGAACGCCTCTGGTTCATTGACACTGTCTTCAAGCACAATGTCTGCCCTTTGGTGCATAGCACCGAGCGTTGGGGCCTCCTTTTGTAAGCCTTATATGCCATGGACCAAGGCCAATGGTTTTCCATCCCAAAGCTCATTTGGACCACATTTATGAAGTTTTGGCATGACGCTCATAATGCACGGGTTCCGCGAGTTGAAAATCGGAAATTACCTTTGCCGTTTTTCATCACTCGGCTCCTTCAGCACAAGGGTTTCGTTGTTCCTCCCCATGAACCAAAAGGCGAAAAGATTAAAATTTTTACCAAGCGCCGGTGGATCAATGTTCTTAGCCATTCTAATACCCCTCAGCCTGCTGCACCCCTGTTCATCCAAGCTCTACCTCCTCCTCCTTCTGAGGATGCTTCCACCGCAGCAACCGCTGCAAGGGTAGAGCCTCCGGTCGACCCTCACCAGGACCAGGCTTTCATCCGGGCTAGCATTGCCGGTATTCATGAGCGACTGGATCGTTTTGAGAATTCTTTGTCCGCATACACTCGGACTCTATGTGAGACTTCTTCACGTGCTGAAGAAGATCGTCGTCTTGCTACTGAAGACCGTCGTGTAGCAGCTGAGGAACGTCGTTTAGCTTCCGCTGAACGGCGTAAGACTCAATCTCTCCTCCATTCCATCCTCGCCCGTTTACCCTCTGGACCGTAGCTTGTTGCGAGTGTTGCCTCTTATCTTTTTGTTTCATATGTAACTATTTCTCTTGTATCTTTTGTTTTCCTTTTGAACAGTAAGAATTTGCTATGTATAGGTTGCTTTGGTAGACATGATCCCTGTCCCGCTCTTTTTGTAATCATGTAAACTCTTTTTGAAATGCAAATTCTTTCTGTTCTGTTAACTTTCGGTACATTCTTTTTCTGTATTTATGCTTGTGCTATTAATGCTGTTTGTGCTTGTTTCTTTTTGTTCTTCATGATGCTCTGCAGGTTGCGCAGCCCAATTCCAGTTTGGGGGTTTTTGTATCACCATGTCGTTTCCTCCCCCTGGGTATTGTTGTTCCTTTTTTACTCCTTGTCATTTTTGTCTCTAACTTACATCCATGTCCCACATTGAGGACACTGTGTAGTTTAAGTTTGGGGGTGCATCAAAGCATTCTTGGCATAGTTTTGGTATCATATTTTTGTAAAGCAATGATAGTGTAACTTGGAACTTGTCGGAGACAAAGCATATGTTTAATACCTTGTGTATAGAAGCAATTGAGAAATTTTTGAAAATAAAGAAATTGAATTTGAAGTGATCATGCAAATACAATGTAGTCTGTATAAATGCCTCAATTAGATTCTTGTTAGATTTACACTCTTATAAGCTTCACAATGCACAGATGCACATTGGAAACTTAACTGTGAGGCATGCAACTTGATTGACCTTAACCTTGGCCTAGTTAATCTAATTTGATGAACCTAATAGATGAATATCTTTGGCATGATTTAAGTTGTCTAAAAAAAAAAAAAAAAAAAAATTAAATAATAATAAAATTAAATTGAAATAATGACCAGTTAACGTTCGTAGCCTTTCCAACTCGAGCTATTAAGCCCTAGGAGTGTCTCTACACTTAACACCCTAAAGCCATCTGGTTTGGGAGCTGTTGGCCTAACGTTTGCTACATAGGTTGGTTAGAAAGCTTAAGGGACTTCAGCATTGCACAACCATTCTATGTTTCGCTTATGAGTTACAATAAATTGTCAACAAGCAATAAAAGTTGTCTTTTAAATAAAATCATGCCTTAGGGACCTCATTTAAAGGGGAATTCAATGATTTGAAAACTTGTGCTTTGGAATTGGAAAAGAAAGTAAAAGCCGCATGTTGAGAATTCAATTCACTTTCACTGAAGTTTGAGTTATTTCCATTTAAGAGATGACAATTGAATTATTTATATGGACTATGATGTTGATGCATGCATGTTGAAATGGTTTTTCCTAATTTTTGTATCAATGCTTCATATATGCAAGGTAGTCTTCCCAATGATCCCGTCTCCAGCCCTTTTTCTGTTTCAAGTTGTATTTGAGCTATGTTTATGTCTATTTTTGCTATGGTGAATATTTTTGTAATAGCATTCCTATGTTTTCATTCCATTGAACCTTGCATTTTGGTTTTGCTAACGGACTAGCAAAATGTAAGTTTGGGGGTGTGATAAGCGCTGAATACTGTATATTCAGGCGCCCTAAATTACATCAACAAAGTCCATTAATTGATTATTTTATATAGATTAACTCCATTTGCATGTTTTTGTGCATTTTCAGGTTTAAGTGCAAAAAGGAAGCAAAAATGATGCCTTGTGGAATTATGAACAAAAAGGGTGCCAATTCTGAATTTCTGGCAGCGGTAGAACCTGACTTTTGTCGCCATTTTCGACCTAGAAAACTCAAGAACTGGACTTCCATCATAACATGATAGATTTAGAGCTCTGAATCATCTTTCCAAATCTTCAAGCAGTTCGTCATTCGGAGTTCGGAACAGAGAGTTATGATCTTCTTAACAGAGGTGCGCAGAACTGCCTGGCAGCACTAAAGTACTGCCTTTCTCCCCATTTCGACCAACCACACTTGAGAATTGGGTCTTTATCAAAACATGAAGTTTTTGAAGCACTGAATCAGCTCTCCAAATCTTCAAACAGATCATCATTCGGAGTTCGGGGCACAAAGTTATAGCAGTTTTACCAAAGTAGGTCAGTGTTGAGCAAAAAGAGCATGTTGCACATTGCACTAATTTAGAGTGCTCGAGACACTCTTCGAGTGCTCGAAAATCAGCCAGATTGTAGCTCGGAAATGAACTCCTCTTCAGCCCACTTGTGCATTGGTTTCCGCATTTCCACCCTCCTTCTTTATGGAGTGGTTGGGAATGTCTTTGGAGGAGAGAGAGAGAGCTTAGTTGATAGACGAAAGGCAACCAAAGGCCACACATTTTCACATCCTACATTTTCTACAAGATTAGAGGAGAGAGAAGAGAGCAAAAGAGGTGTGTTCTTCAAGCTCCAAGAAGGTTGTACGAAAATGGCCATGAAGATGGAGCTTCTTCCTTCTTCTAGCTTAGCAATGGGTAACTAACTCTTTCTCTAGGGAGGTGATGAAGTCCCTCCCTTGTAAGCATGTCCTAGGGTAGTCTATATTGGGGGATTGCAATGTATATTTATGGTCTTTTTCATAGCTAAGAGCACTTCATTTGGTGTAATGAATGTTTATATAAGTATGGATGATTTCTTCAAGCTCATTATCTTATGTTAGGTGATGTCTTGTATTAATCTTTTTGCTTGAGTTTACATGGTGAGAATGGAAACAAGGTTATGAAATGATTTAATGGCATGTTGATAGGTGACTTTGATAGACCATTGCTTAGGAAATCCTTTGATGGTGTATGCTTAATCTCTAGCTCCATGTGGTTCATCATTTTGTCAAGAATTTGATAGTTTTTCATTTAAGTAAACGTGTATAAGCTACACCTTAGTTAGGTAGTCTCAACATGTTTACCCTTTTGATGGATTATACTTGTTTGAGACCTAATGTACCTCTTGATTACTTACATGGCAACTATGTGTTGCTATGTAGTTTTTGACCATCATATGTTGTTTTTCCCCTAATTTAGGTATAATCTAGCATGCGTATAGGGATGGAGGCGGATTCACTTCCTTAGTCTTCTTTTCTCATCTTTTATCTCTTAAATTCTTACAAGTTTTTCATTAATGCATATTTCAATTCATAGTGTAAGTGACAAACCAACAAAACTCTATATACCCCCTCATCATTCTAAAAGTAGTCTAGACTCTTAGGTTGCCATAGACTAGCGCAGTCCCAGTGGTTCGACTTACCCGACCAATAGCCCTATTTTACAATGATTCGTGCTATTGCGAAGGTTGATGTATAGTTGATCAACCGATCAATTTTTGGCGCCGTTACCGGGGATTGCAAACGGTTTAGCGACCAAAGTTCTAGGGTTAATTTTAGTTTGATTGTGAATATTATGTCTTGTGAATATTCCTTGTGTGTTTTGATCATCTTCGTGTTGTAAGAGTCTAGGGACTCGAAGCTCGCCGTGGGATTGCTAGCAAATTGTAAGTCTAGAGGACCCCAGGTAAGTCTCGTGACTTCTAGTTTCGAATTGTGGATACAGTACATGTGTTAATTTTAGAAGTAGTTAATTTAGTTGTGAAGCCCTTGTAGAGGCTATTATCTAGTTTAATTTCGTGTACAAGCATCGGTCCTGGTTTCCATGAAATACGTATCCTTACTTTTGTAAGAAAGTACTCTAGTTGCACCCGGTATCCATAGGGGCATGGATGCATAGTTCTTTGGAAATCTTTTCTTTTCTTGGGGTATTTTTCATAAATATCTTTTGAAGATATTTTATTTCAGGGGTTTCTAAGAAAATATTTTTGGAAGATGTTTTCATTCTGGGCCATTGTGCAATTAACGAAAGTTATTGGTAAATGTCTTGTTTTGAGCCTAGATCCTCATACAGGATTCATTTTCACTTTTTGTTAGGTCATGTACTCTTAGAATTCCCTTCTGGTTAGTGTTTTCCAGTTTCAGGATTTCTGCCCTAATTAGCGCCAAACTTGTTTGGGGCATAACTTTCTGTTCGGGACTCAGTTTTCGACATCGTTTCTACCGTTATTCATATTTTCTTATTATAAATCTTTTTCATTCACAGAGTTTTGCCGTTTGAGCGCGTCTGCGCGAATTTGACTTTTCCGGACCTAGCGGGGCCCGTTCGGTGCACTTTTAGGGTTTTTCTATAAATAGGATGTGAGACAAGAAAATATCAGATTTTTCTCTCTCTCTCCTCTCTTCTGGCCGGAATCTATGGCAGCCATGGCTGCCATCTTCTCTCTCTTTTGGTCTACTTTTCCTTGATGAAAAGTCTTCGGCTTTAACGGTTATTGTTCCCCTCGACGTGCTGTACCATTCCCCCTTATTAGAATTCAGTTTTGGCCATTTCTTAAGTTTGAGTTTGAAGTCAAGTTGTGAATTTGATGGGGCTTCCTTGGGGGTTATGTTCACGGTGTTGTCCCCGACAAAATCCAGAAGTTTCGGCGGATTTGGAGCCGTTTCATTTTGGTGGAAATTTGAGATTTCATCTCAAATGGAGGTAGGGAATGTTTTAGGATTAATTGAGTGTTGTATTATGTGTTTCCCATGATTATACAACTCATATGTATGTCTTGTATCAAATCTAGAAAGTTAGTAATAATTAATTTCTTTGTACAAGATTTAATTCACATGATGATGTATAACTTGGATTTGAATTGTGGCATGATAGAAAGCTTAATTTTAATATGTTTGTTAACATATATTTAATTAGGATTATTTGAATAAAAGCTGCATCTTTTATTTAATATTTTTCTTTATGAAAGATTAATTCCCATGGCTATACTTTACATGAAATGAACTTGTGTTACACTTTTAAATTAAGTCTTGGCATGGTCTTTAACATACTTTAATTTGAGAGCATTTGGTTTAGTTTGAAATTCTAGAGACTTTAATTAAATAAATTAATTAAAATCTATTTTGTGATTTCATTCCCCTAATTAAGCATTCGAATGCATATATATAATGACCATGATTTGTCCTTCAACATATATTAAACTGAGGCCATTTGGAAATGATGTGAAATCCAAGGAGTTTAATTATTTTGATTTAATTAAATTCTATCTAGTTTATCCATGGATTTAATCATGTTTTAGAAGTTGCTTCTATGTTAAGATCATGGATTTGGACTTTTTGAGTATTCACTTGATTGTGTTTTAAGCATTGAAGAGCATTGTTACTAAATTTATATTCATGAGAACTTGTTTCCAATATTAAATATATGATTGACTTGTGTAAGGAATTGTACACTTTCTGTTGACATTATGTATGTCATTTTAGAATTGAAACTTAAGGCATGGATTGTGTGATTTTAACCTACTTGTGTATGGAAGGTGGTTTTCGTGCATTATATAAATTATGTATAAGTTTTGAACTTATTTGGATTATTTTGGAATTTTGGGACATTGTTGTTACATGTGACATTGCTAGAGTTTGGCTCTAGTGCAGGAGGTATGAGTTCTCCCCAATTGAGATAGTGCGCACTAGGGTGGTCTTCCCAGCGGGTTAATGCCAGGAATAACCATTTTGTTCGTGGTTTAGTCCGGGACGTGATGTCCAAGTCTTCCACTATTTGTTTTTGCATTCAATTCCAAGTTAACAATCATGTTTATATTGTGACTTGTGGTTTTGGTTATTGGCAATTTTGATGTTGTTAAGTACATCCATGTTTATGATTTTAATGAATCATTTTGATGTTGTTAAGTACATCTATGTTTTATGATTTTAGTGAATCATTGTGAACTTTGATGTTGTTAAGTACATTATACCTTATATGTTCAAATGTGGTCTAGGAATGATCCTATAGATTCATTTGGAACATAGACGTTAGGTGGCATGACCCACTTTGGTTATTCTAGCATTTTAGATTTCAAGTTGATAACTTTGAGAATCTACATCTTGTTGCTTTGTATAACATGTTCTTATGTCACTGAATTTCATGAATAATGTGATTTATGCTGGAAATAATCTAGGGTAGCTTAGGATGCTCCCTGAGTCTCATCTTGACATAGACGTTAGGTGGCATGATCCCTTTTAGCATGTTTCACCTTAAGGTGATGAAATTTTAAAACGTAGGTCGATGCATGTTCATTTCCTATGAGTAGTTTTATGTTGCTCACCCCAAAGTTACTGGGCATATTTCAGGTACAGGATTCAAGGTATGGAGATTAGCATTTACCCTTGGTGGTTTGGAGATTTGAAGTTTCTTTCAAAGCATTCTTGTTCACAAGCAAGTGTTAGCATGTTTAAGTCTTAATTTTGATGTTGTAACACTAAGTTAGGTTCAACATGCTCTTTTTACCTTTTTATGTGTAAAGTGTACTTAGATACACTAACTGGGATCTATTTGATATGTATGACATGATGCCAAGGGCCATAGACTTTAAATCTCAAGCGTATGTACTTAAATTCCAAGTTTTGCCTTTAAAATGTAAACTTTTCCAACTTTGAGGTTTGGCATGTGAAATTGAGTAAATGACATGTAATGAGGCCATAGGCCATTGTAATACATTTCAATATGTAAAGTACACTTGCGAGCATGCTTATATAGCTTAAAATCTTGTTTTTTATCCATATTCATGTTGGGGTTCGAGGCTTGGGTGAAGGTTCAACATTTCTTGTGCATAACAAGTGTTTTTGTGCCTTTTCGAGTCATTTCTGTCGACTGATAGCTTTTGGTAATTGTGTAGACTTCAAAAACCTATTTCCAGTAGCCATTTCTACTGTTCAGGGCCATTTCGGTCGACCGATGGCTTATTTCGGTCGACCGATGGCTCATTTTGGTCTACCGAAGTAACTACACCTCAAAAACATGTTTTCAACATAAATTTTGTTCATTTTGGTCATCCGATGGCTCACTTCGGTCGACCGAAATAGGTAGATCCCGAGCACAACTTTAGTTCAGTTTCAACACTGTTCTTCCGACTTTGAATGTTCATAACTCCTTCATTTTAAATCCAAATGGGGTGATTCTTAAGCCTAAATTCATGGATTTTGAGTCAAATTTAAAATGGTACTAATTCCATTCTTAGATTCCAATCACAATGGGAGTTATTCATGTTTTAGTGAGAGGGTGTCAGTTTTTGCTTAAACGGGAAAGGGCATTTTGTGGGATTCTTGTCCAATATTCTTTGAACCTCTTGGAATGTTGTGAAATGAATAAATTAGGTTATTTTCACCTTGTTTGACTTGTTTAGGGTCAAATTTCTCCTTTTAATTGTGAGTTAACCATTTTGCCCCTTGGTTCACGATTTTTGGCCATTTTGACCTTTGTTTCCGCTTTCGTCCTCTTTGAGCTTCGTGGCTTCATGGAAGGTCACATTAGTGTCTTAGAGATGGTTTATATCTCTAAAGACTTTGGTTTCATCTTTTGCTTCCGCATTTCGGATCCGTTACCGGGTCAACTTTCGGTTCATCACTGACACACCGAGTTAAAAAACTTGGGTCGTCACAAGTGGTATCAGAGCTCATTGGTATGAATACCTTAGACAATGGGTTTTGGGTGCATATCATGCTTTTGTTGCCATGCTTTATGTATTTATATGCTTTATGATAACATGTTTTGGTTTGATAACATGTTTATGTGCTTATGTGGTGTATATAGTATGCTGTTTGTTTAAGCATGATTTTAACTCCTATTGTAAAGAGTATGACACATGATGTATGCTAGATTAGATTTGTATATGCATAACTATGTTGCATATTTGGCATGGCACGGGATTGGTCATTGAGGCACAAGTTGAGGTTGATGGTGATGGTAGTCACAGTCTCGTGGTGGTTTAGGTTGTTGTCGACCTAGCATTGGTACTGAGATAGGTGGTGGGACGCCTTTTGTTTAGGCTCTCATAAGGTGAGTCATTTGGCATTGCTGTAGTGCTGGATTTATTGGTTTTGGGCCATTATGACGTTATGGACCTCTTAGGATCCTTGATTGTTCGGGATGATTCCTCTAGAACTTGCGTTTTTCGTGGGCGGGTACGTTTGTGGGTGGGTGAATGGCACTGTCATGCTACCCTATGGGAAGCTACAAGTGTAGTTCGGATGGAATCAGTGTTGGCTTTGTTTTGATCGGCGCTGTCCTTTTGACCGATGATGATGATGGTTGTTTTGGAGATCAGTTGTGGTGATTGATTTGGTTGTTGCTAGTATGGCTATAGTTGCCATTTTCTTTGGAGTTCTCTTTGCGTGATGATGCTTTTGGGATCAAGTAGATTGATTGATGTTTCGGGTAGAGAGAGCATTGCATTGTTAGTGTCACTTGTAGTGTCACCTCTAGATTAGAAGATGGATTGTTAGAGTCTTACCATTGTGGTAAGGGCTCACGTTTGTTTTGAGACAGGTTGTTGTCGCATTGGTTTTGGAGTCAGTTTATGGCTAAGAATTGTCCTTCCTTTTACCTAGACACTCAAGGACACGATGTCCATAGGGTTCATTGTTGCATCATTTTTATTTTCTGCAGTTTCGCTTACTACCATGTTAGTATTAAGATTTATCATATCGTGATGCATGAATAGGTGGAGGTGTATCCACATTTGCCTTGTTGTGTGGCATTAACATGCCTTCCTTATATGCTTAGAGATGCCATATTGTTACTGTACTTTAGTGACATGCTTTTGTGCTTACGTGGAGACGTGTTACATGTACCTTTGATTTTTATCTATGTGAGTAGATTTTCTTTCTGGTAGTTGCATTCCTTGTCATATGCATGACTTCCAGGTTTGGTTTTCCCATTTGTTTCCCTCAGTTGCACGTATTATGTATGTCGGTTTTCGTAAGGGTTTCATTGTGAAATTCCTTGTAGAGGAGTTGTCACATTTGTTTTGTTTTGAGCTGTCCACTTCCCTAAGGTGGGAAGGATGCTCCATTTTCGTGGTTTTCATATTAACACTTGTGGGAGGATAGGGTTTCTTCTCTTTTTTGGTTCGTGTTAGGGACCTCACAAGGAGTGAGTCTCTTTTCTTCGTTGCGTTATGCACTGTTTTGGGGTTAGTTGGTCAGTGAGGATCATTATCGTTGTCTTAAGTCCTTGGTGAGGATTTGATGGATTTTAGTCGACTTACTTTCATGTAGGGGGTGAAGTCTTTGATTTTGTTGTCTTTTATTTCAAAGATAGAGTCGTGGTGTTGTCCTTTTTAGGACTGGTGGTTCCCTTTCTTTCGTGTCTTCCCTTAGGGAGTTTCTGCCATGGTTATTGACGGTTGTGGTGCTCATAGTGAGTTGATTGGTGTGAGAGCATTTTATGGGGACTTGTGTCCATACCATCGAGGATTTGTTTGATCCGAGAGGTGAGCTCGATGCTGTTTTGAGAATATCTTTTGGAGACTTGTTTCCGTTTTGGAAACCTGGAGGTGGTTGACTTTTAGGAGGAATTTGGAGGATCACTGTTGGATATAGCTTTTTTGTAGAGTTTCTCGTCCTAGTTATGACTAAGCGTGGTTTTAAGGAATTGTAGTTTCGATGATTGGTTGTGGATCGAAATTGAAGAATTTCGATTTAGCTTGGTGTTGCCAAGCACGGTTTTAAGAGATTTATTTTGTGACCTTGGTTATTGGTATTTCGATGTGTGTGCCTCTTGGTGGACTTGTAT
This sequence comes from Cornus florida, assembly GCF_030987335.1. NCBI lineage: Eukaryota > Viridiplantae > Streptophyta > Magnoliopsida > Cornales > Cornaceae > Cornus > Cornus florida. Next base: position 75,528,945 of record NW_026775577.1, read on the forward strand.
TTTGAGGATTTAGTTATCCGTGATAGGGATGTGAATCTGATGTTTGATCACGGTGATTGGTCTTGTAGTTGATCTATTTCAAGAAGAAATGTAGGACTTTTGATGAAATGTCTTGTGGTGAGGTTCGTTTTGATTTTTGGAGGTTTTGATTTGCTTTTCAGGTTTTGGATTCTCGATTGATGTTGTTGGTAGTAGTATTTTGAGACATTAGAGATGTTGGTTTTGCCGTTTTGAGGATTTCGGGCCTTAAGCATAGTGGTGTGTGATGACCCTAGATTTTTCAACCCAGTGTGTCCTGTGATAACCCAATATGGATCCAAAATGCGGAAGCAAAAGATAGAACAATGGTCTCTAGAGATACAACACTCCTCTAAGACACCAATGTGACCCTCAATGAGGTCACAAAACCCAAAGGAAGTAAATGCGGAAGCAACGTTTCAAAAACAGATAAGAACGAACCTAGGGGCAAAATGGTCATTCCACACCAAAATGGGTGCCACCGTGCACACCATTGGAAAGAAAATGAAAAATCAACAAGAATAGACTCAAGAATCGCATGATTCGGAGTCCGGATGATAAAAATATCAAGTTCTGAAGTCGAAGGAAGGGAAACCCTATCCCGGTTTGAACCAAAAATAGACACTACCTTACTAAAACGTGAATAACATGAGCCACAAGAAGAATCTGAATCTCTAATTAGTACCATTGGAAAGCTTATTTCGACGCGATCAATTTAGACTCAAGAATGGACCAATTCAGAATTAAAACGATGAAGATATGATGATTTGAAGTCGGAGGTGGAGTGCTGAACTAAGACACACATACACCCGTGAACAGTACCTCGAGCGCTTGAGCAAGGGCTTTGAGTGTTCAAAAATTGCCCCGAGAGTTCTCCCCAAAGTTAGAGCACTCGAACCCCCTTTCGAGCGCTCGTTCTGCTGTAGGCTGCACTTAAAATGCAATTTTGAGGACTTTCTGGGCCGTTTTGAGAAAAACACAAAGAAGAAACTACCCTCAAAATCATGTTTTCTGGTCAACTGTGTTAAGACCAACATATATTTTTCATTTGAAAACCCCAAAATGCCCTTATGCTCATTTTAGGCTCAAAACGGCAAAAATGTGAATTTGCACCAAACATACATTAGACCCCAAATGCACTTCTAGGTTGAAACGAATATGCACGCAAATGTAATAAGTGATTTTGAATATGCGGGAATGGTCCGCGGCTCCCGAAAATGGTCGAGTCAAAATCTGACCCCCCAACGGCCAAAAAGGCAAAAATAAATTTGAAATGGATATTTTGAAAACCAAAATTAGCAAATGATTGGAAATTACCATTTGGCCCTTGGCCACACTTCATGCATGATTAATGAGATCCTACAGAAGAATCAAAACGGAATTTCCACATCCGATGCAAACATAATGAGACAATAACTTAACATTTTTCAATATTTTCATAATATTTCATGAAGTCAAAACTACATAGGATACAAATACATGTCATTGGCCTCCGGCCTCATCTCATATATGTCAAATATATTGAAAAGAGTGTACTCGTGTTCACATTACATGTTTAAATTCAAATATACATATTTTGACATATAAGGCTACAAATGGCTTTTCAAGCCAACCTTTACAAGAAATGAAAATCTTAAAGTCCACCAATCATCCAAGCATGACGAGAATCGCAACCTTGGTTCTTGTACCTGAAATATGCCCCAATATCGCAGGGGTGAGTAACATAAAGCTTCTCGTAGGAAATGAGCATGCATCGACCTACGTTTTACAAGTTTGCATGATTTAATTATTGTGGTTCATTCCACCTAACGTCTATGTCAAAGGTGAGACTCAAGGAGCATCCTAGCTACCTAAGATCATTTCTAGCATCAATCACCTCATTCGTGCAATTTTAGCAACATAGGGTCATGCTTACACAAAGCAACAACATAGGAGCATGCTTACACAAAGCAAGAACATATAAATTCTCAAGGTAATCAACTTGAAGTCTAAAATGTAACATCAATTAAATATAACAATTTAGCATAATTAGAATATCTAATACCACACATCAAGACGTAGGTTCTCTAGGTTATCAACTAGAATTCTAAAAGTGTGAAATCATCTAAATATATCAATTTAGTATGGATGTACTTAACAACATCAAAATGATTCATTAAAGTCCTAAATGTAGATGTACTTAACAACATCAAAATGATTCATTAAAATCATAAACATGGATGTACTTAACAACATCAAAATGATTCATTAAAATCATAAACATAGACGTACTTAACAACATCAAAATCGCTAATAACCAAAACTACAAGTTACAATATAAACATGATTGTTAACTTGGAATTGAATGCAAAACCAAATAGTGGAAGACTTGGACATCTAAGCTCAGAATTTTACCAAGACCTCAATGGTTATTCCGGGCACTAACCCGCAGGGAAAACCACCCTAAGTGCGCACTATCTCAATGACTTAGAGGACTCACATTCCCGTACTAGAGCCAAACCCTAGCCATCTCAACTCAACAATGTTCCAAGATTCCAAAATTAAACCAAATAAGTTCACAACTTATACATAACTTATATAATGCATGAAAACACCTTCCATGCACAAGTAGGTTGAAACCACATAATCCATGCCTTAGAGTTTCAATTCTAAAATGACATACATAATGTCAATTACAAAGTGTGCAATTCCCTACACATGGCATCAATATATTTCATAAAGAAAACATATTCTCATGAATATAAATATAACAACAAAGTTGTCCAATGCTCAAAACACAACAAAGTGAATACATAACAAGTTCAAGTCCATGATTTGAATATAGAAACAACTTCTAAAATACCAATAGATCCATGGAGCCATTAGATAGAATTTAATTAAACAAGATAATCAAATTCTTTAGATTTCAAATCAAATTCAAATAACATCAAATTAATATATGTTAAACAACATAGCATGCTCATTACATATATTAAATCAAAAGTATCAAATAAGCAAGATAGCATCACATAGAATTTAATTAATTTAAATAAATCAAATCTCTAGATTTCAAAAGTTATTCAAATGATTCCAAATTAATATATATAAAGCACCAACTCATGGTCATATCATATCTCAAGTCCAAAATGGGATACAAGCAAAACACAATTTACTAGAATTTAAATCAAATTAAATTCTCTAAATCTCTAGATTTAAAAACTCATTTAAATCATCCCATTTAATATACAACAAAGATCAAGTCATGGCCATGCCATATATCTAGTCCAAAATGAGTTATAAGCAACTACCATTAATTATAATTTCTCAAATTAATACAATAAATGCATACAAGTTGTATAAGCATAAAAAACATGCAAGATAACAAACATATAACCCTATAACATCCCCTACCTCACTAGAGAAGTGTCTCTCTAGAATCTAAGGCAAAATCAACATAAAATGGCAAACCTTTCTAGGGTTATGAAGAGGAAGATGAGGGGAACAAAATGTATTCCCAAGTTCAAGCTTGGAAATCAATGGAAGGCTCTCAAAAATCAAGGTCAAAGCTTAAGGCTTTAGGCTCCTTCCATGGAGGCTAGCGTTTTCTTTACAAGAGAGGGAGGAAATGAAAAATGATGAAGATGAAATGTGAGTGGAGGGGATAGAGATCATCCACTCACTATGTGCTCTTACACTACCTCTCTCACACACACTAATGCAAGATCAAATTGTGAGCCTACACTTGTCACAAATCCAAGACTCCATCCTAGGCTAAATCTCAAGCCTACACTTGTCAACCATCTAAGCCAACAAGTGCACCAATCCTAGGCCAACAAGTGGTTAAATCTCCACCCTCCACATGTCCTCATCCAAGGCCGCAAAGTGTTTCCACACACATATCAACAAGTGGACTAATGAGAGTGTGACACTTGCCACACTTTTCTGAAATTACAAAAAAGTCCTTTTTGAAAATATCTTCCAAATTAAATTACAAAATGGTCCCTAAAACGAATAATAATTACTTTACAGTAATTACACAAAAATCTCAAAAGTTAGGAAAACTACAAAAAAGTTATACGTATATACCCTTTATAAGAAAAGTAAGCACTTAGCATACTTTTCTACAAAAGTAAAAATACACATAGTATGGAATTTAAATATCGTGGATGCATGTAAAACCGGAATCAAATCCGAACATGAAAAGTGAGGTTATGCTAACAAAGTGACAACCGAGAAAAAGACGAAAGTGAATAGTGTCACAAAAGTAAAAATATGAAAATAACTCGGTCCTCAAAGGAAGTAGTCAATCCAAGGAAAAGAGTCTCGGAAACCATCCTCGAGCACTCAAAATGACATTATGTGACGAAAAACTGAACTCAGAAAGGAAAAGATCAACGGAAAAAAAAAAAATATCCGTGAAAATCTGAGAAAAGGAAAGGAAGGAAAATGACTGGGTCATTACATGGTGCCTATGACATTGTTTTCATAGTTTGGAATTGGCCGGGATGGTCCGGAACGCCTTTGGACCATATTCCAACTCTCATAGATGTCTGGTTCCCATATTGCCTTTAGCCATGATCATTTCACGACATTGATGTCATTTGTATCGAGAGGTTTCATGGGTAGACCTAGTGGGGGGCAGGTTATGAACTAGTGCCTTATACTATCATGCTACCATACGAAGTTGTGTGTTGTGGGCGAGTACTAGTTGCCGTCGATGCTACCTTACTGACGAGTAAGTGTGGGTTGACACTAGCTACTATTATTGCTACCACACATTTGAGTACGCCATGGGCGAGTTTTGGTCGCTATTCGTACTTCCATGTCGTCTTTGTTTGGTACCTTGATTCGATATGTGGTTAGCTTGGAGTTCTTTTGATGGTTGTTTTTGGTTCCTTATGATGGTTTGTCAAAAGGGACACTTACGGTTGTTGTTTTCCGTTCTTTTGTCTGACTTTGGGTTCTGTGTGAGTTCAGACTTGTCATGTGGCCATGTGGTCACTTTTTCTTTGAGAGGTTGTCTTGTCATGAGCACGTGGGTGCAGATGACACTGGTTTGTGTGTTCCTTTCAGCTTTGAGGTCACTGGTGTGGCGTGTTGTGTGGGGTACTTGGAGATGTACTCTATAGTTATCCTGGTTTCGCCTTTTGTTTTGTTTGGGGCTGGATTTCGAGGACGAAATCCCTTTAAGGTGGGAAGGTTGTAATGACCCGGTCATTTTCATTCCTTTCCCTTTCTCAGATTTTCACGGATATATTTTTTCCGTTGATCTTTTCCTTCCTGAGTTCAGTTCCTTATCGCTTAGTGTCATCTCGAGTGCTCTGGAGTGATTTTTGAGACTCTTTTTTATGGATTGACAACTTCATTTGAGGACCGAGTTATTTCCACATTTTTCATTTTTCGACACTATTCACTTTTTGTCATTTTCCCTATTTCGTTTTTTTCCCTATTTTGTCTTTTCCCCGTTTGTTCACACTTCTTGTGTTCGGAGTTGGCTTTTGACTTCACATATCTTCATTCTCAGTGGTTTCCATGAAATACATATCCTTACTTTTGCAAGAAAGTACTCTGGTTGCGCCTAGTGTCCATAGGGGCATGGATGTATAGTTCTTTGGAAATCTTTTTTTTTCTTTGGGTGTTTTTCATAAATATATTTTGAAGATATTTTATTTCAGGGCTTTTTAAGAAAATATTTTTGGAAAATATTTTCATTCTGGGCCATTAGTGTAGTTTTCACTTTTTGAGGGGCCATTGCGCAATTAACGAAAGTTATTGCTTAATATCTTGTTTTGAGCCTGGATCCCCGTACGGGATTCATTTTCACTTTTCGTTGACTCATGTACTCTTAGAATTCCATTCTGGTCGATGTTTTCCAGTTTTAGGGTTTCTCGCCCAAGTTAGCGCAAAACTTGTTTGGGGTATAACTTTCTGCTCGGGACTCAATTTTCAATGCCATTTCTTCTGTTATTCATATTTTCTCATTATAAATCTTTTTTGTTCACGGAGTTTTGCCGTTTGAGTGCATCTGCGTGAATTTGACTTTTTCTGACCCAGCGGGGCCCGTTCGGGGCACTTTTAGGGTTTTTCTATAAATAGGGTGTGAGACAAGAAAATATCAGATTTTTCTCTCTCTCTCTTCTCTTCTGGCCGGAATCCATGGCAGCCATGGCTACCATCTTCTCTCTCCTCTTTTGGTATACTTTTCCTTGATGAAAAGTCTTCGGCCTTAACGTTTATTGTTCCCCTCGACGTGCTCTACCATTCCCGCTTATTAGAATTCAGTTTTGGCCATTTCTTGAGTTCGAGTTTGAAGTCAAGTTGTGAATTTGATGGGGCTTCCTTAGGGGTTATGTTCACGGTGTTGTCCCTAACAAAACCTATAAGTTTCGTCAGATTTGGAGCCGTTTCATTTTGGTGGAAATTTGAGATTTCATCTCAAATGGAGATAGGGAATGTTTTAGGATTAATTGAGTGTTGTATTATGTGTTTCCCATGATTATACAACTTATATGTATGCCTTGTATCAAATCTAGAAAGTTAGTAATAATTAATTTCTTTATACAAGATTTAATTCACATAATGATGTATAACTTGGATTTGAATTGGGGCATGCTAGAAAGCTTATTTTTAATATGTTTGTTAACATATATTTAATTGGGATTATTTGAATAAAAATTGCATCTTTTATTTAATATTTTTCTTTGTGAAAGATTAATTCCCATGGCCATACTTTACATGAAATGAACTTGTGTTATGCTTTTAAATTAAGTCTTGGCATGTTCTTTAACATACTTTAATTTGAGAGCATTTGGTTGAGTTTAAAGTTCTAGAGACTTTAATTAAATGAATTAATTAAAATCTATTTTGTGATTTCATTGCCCTAATTAAGCTTTTGAATGCATATATGTAATGACCATGATTTGTCCTTTAACATATATTAAACTGAGGCCATTTGGAAACGATGTGAAATTCAGAGAGTTTAATTATTTTGATTTAATTAAATTCTATCTTGTTTATCCATGGATTTAATCATGTTTTAGAAGTTGCTTCTATGTTGAGATCATGGATTTGGACTTGTTGAGTATTCACTTGACTGTGTTTTAAGCATTGAAGGGCGTTATTGCTAAATTTATATTCATGAGAACTTGTTTCCAATATTGAATATATGATTGACTTGTGTAAGGAATTGTACACTTTGTGTTGACATTATGTATGTCATTTTAGAATTGAAACTTAAGGCATGGATTGTGTGGTTTTAACCTACTTGTGCATGGAAGGTGGTTTTTATGCATTATATAAATTATGTATAAGTTGTGAACTTATTTGGATTATTTTGGAGTCTTGGGACATTGTTGTTACATGTGACATGGCTAGAGTTTGGCTCTAGTGTGGGAGGTATGAGTTCTTCCCAATTGAGATAGTGCGCACTAGGGTGGTCTTCCCAGCGGGTTAATGCCCGGAATAACCATTTTGTTCTTGGTTTAGTCCGGGACGTGATGTCCAAGTCTTCCACTATTTGTTTTCACATTCAATTCCAAGTTAACAATCATGTTTATATTGTGACTTGTGGTTTTGGTTATTGACAATTTTGATGTTGTTAAGTACATCTATGTTTTATGATTTTAGTGAATCATTGTGAACTTTGATGTTGTTAAGTATATTATGCCTTATATGTTCAAAAGTGGTTTAGGAATGATCCTATAGATTCATTTGGAACACCTCAAAAACATGTTTTCAGCATAAATTTTGTTCATTTCGGTCATCCGATAGCTCATTTCGGTCGACCGAAATAGGTAGATCCCGAGCACAGCTTCAGTTCAGTTTCAGCACTATTCTTCCGACTTTGAATGGTCATAAATCAGTTGTTTTAATTCCAAATAGGGTGATTCTTGAGCCTAAATTCATGGATTTTGAGTCATCTTTCCAATGGTACCAATTTCATTCTCAGATTCCAATCATAGTGGGAGTTATTCATGTTTTAGTGAGAGGGTGTCAGTTTTTGCTTAAGCCGGGAAAGGGCATTTTGTGGGATTCTTGTCCAATGTTCTTAAAACCTCTTGGAATATTGTGAAATAAATAAATTAGGTTGTTTGAACCTCATTTGAATTTTTTAGAGTCAAATTTCTCCTTTTAATTGTGAGTTGACCATTTTGCCCCTTGGTTCACAATTTTTGGCCGTTTTGACCTTTGTTTCCGCTTTCGTCCTCTTTGAGCTTCGTGGCTTCATGGAAGGTCACATTGGTATCTTAGAGATGGTTTATATCTCTAAAGTCTTTGGTTTCATCTTTTGCTTCCGCATTTCGGATCCGTTACCGGGTCAACTTTCGGTTTATCACTGACGCACCAGGTTCAAAAACTTGGGTTGTCACACATGTTTTGTGGGATGCTCAGAGATGTACTCCGTAGTTATCTTAATATCTCCTTCTATTTTGTTGGGGCTGGATTTCGGGGACGAAATCCCTTTAAGGTGGGAAGGTTGTAATAACTCGGTCATTTTCCTTCCTTTCGTTTTCTCAGATTTTCACGAATATTTTTTTTTCGTTGATCTTTTCCTTTCTAAGTTCGGTTTCTTGTCACTTAGTGTCATCTTGAGTGTTAAAAAATGGTTTTTGATACTTTTTCCTTTGGATTGACGACTTCCTTTGAGGACCGAGTCGTTTTCACATTTTCACTTTTGTGACACTATTCACTTTTCGTTTTTTTCCCGTTTGTCACTTTGTTGACACAACCTCACTTTTCGTGTTCGGATTTGATTCTGGTTTTGCATGCATCCACAATGTTTAAATTCTATGCTATGTGTGTTTTTACTTTTATAGAAAAGCATGCTAGTTGTGTAGTTTCTTCCTTAGGGGTGTGGATGCACACTTCTTTGGAATTTTTCTTTCTTTTGGGGGTCATTTGTGTAATTACTTAAAGTAATTTTTTTTCGTCTTAGGGACCAGTTTACAATTTAATTTGGATGATATTTTCAAAAAGGACCTTTTTACAATTTTTGGAAAGTGTGACAAGTATCACACTCTCATTGGTCCACTTGTTGGCATTTGTGTGGGGACACTTTGATGCCTTGGATGATGACATGTGGAGGATGGAGATTCAACCACTTGTTGACCTAGAATAGGTGCACTTGTTGGCTTAGATGGTTGACAAGTGTAGGCTTAAGATTAAGCCTAGGAAGGAGCCATTGATTTGTGACAAATGTAGGCTCCAAATATGGTCTTGCATTTGTGTGTGTGTGTTGACCATGGTGTTAGTTCACCTAGTGAGTGGAGGACTTCTAAATCCTCCACTCACATCTCATCTCCCTCACAATTTATATTATTCCTTACAGGAAAACCCTAGCCTCCATGGATGAAGCTTAAAAACTTAAGCCTTGACCTTGATTTTTGAGGCCCTTCCACTCACCTTAGACCATAAAGCTTGGAACACTTTTTGTTCCCCTCATCCTCCTCTACATAACCCTTAAAGGGTTTGCTATTTTGTGTTGATTTGTCTTAGATTCTAGAGAGACTCTTCTCTAGTGAGGTAGGGGGTGTTATAATTTATTTTCTAAGTGGCTTTACCTATTTTTGTATGAGATATAATTTGTATACATGTCTTATGTTAATTTGAGAAATTAATGATGTATCATTTGAGGCCCTTCCACTCACTCTAGACCATGAAGTTTGGAACACTTTTTGTTCCCCTCATCCTCCTCTACATAACCCTTGAAGGGTTTGCCATTTTGTGTTGATTTGCCTTAGATTCTAGAGAGACTCTTCTCTAGTGAGGTCGGGGGTATTATAATTTATTTTCTAAGTGGCTTTACTTGTTTTTGTATGAGATATAAGTTGTATGCATGTCTTATGTTAATTTGAGAAATTAATGATATATCATAGTTTGCTTATAACTTATTTTAGAATTAATATATGGCATGGCCATGACTTGATCTTTGTTGTATATTAAATTAGGATGATTTAAATAATTTTTTAAATCTAGAGATTAAATGAATTTAATTTGATTTAAATTCTAGTAAATTGTGTTTTGCTTGTATTCCATTCTAGACTTGATATATGGTATGACTATTACTACTGCTTGGTATATATTAATTTAGGATCATTTGAACAACTTTTAAAAATTAGACATTTAATTAATTTAAATTAATTAAATTCTACATGATGATTTCTTACTCATTTTGCTCTTTTGATTTGATATATGTAATGAGCATGCTATGTTGTCTAGCATGTAATAATTTGAGGTTATTTGAAATTAATGTGAAATCTAGAGAAATTAATAATTTTTTTTGTTTATTCAAATTCTATCTAATGACTCTATGGATCTAATTGTGTTTTAGAAGTTGTTTCTATATTTAAATCATGAACTTGGACTTGTTATATATTCACTTGGTTATGTTTTGAGCATAGGTTAACATTTTTGTTATATTTATATTCATGAGAGCATGTTTTCTTTATGGATTATATTGTTGCCTTGTGTAATGAGTTATACACCTTGTATTTGACATATTTCATGCCATAGTAGTGGTGGACGTAGAGCATGTATTTTATGTGTTTCCAAATTTGGTTGTGCGTGGTAGATAGTTGATTATCTTGTATATACATGTTGCTATATACGTTGTTGCACAACTTGTTGATTTTGGAAACTTGGGGATGTCGTTGTTTGACTACGGCTAGGATATGGTTCTAGAACAGGGGAATGTCCTCCTATAGTCTAGTGCGCACATAGGGCGGTTACCCGTGGGCTAGTAACCCTAAAGTAACTATAGTGTCGGTTTGATCCGGTGTAATGTTCAAGTATCCACCTTGTTTGATTTCGCATTTTATTTCAAGTTGATAACTATATGATGTTGTAACTTGTTGTTCCTTATTTGATTTCCCTTTTCTAAGTTTCAAGATGTTAACTTTGAGAATTTGTGCTTGATACATCGTGTTGGAAGTTCCAATATTGGTTAAATTGCATCGATATGGTGAATTGTGTTTTAAATGTTCAAATGTAGCTTAGGAATGAACCTATAGATTCATTTTGAACATAGACGTTAGGTGGCATGACCCACTTTGTTGTTTTCATATTTTAGATTTCAAGTGGATGGCTTTAAGAAGCTATATATTGTTGGTTCGTATAACATGCTCCTATGTTATTACTTACATAGATATGTGAATTATGCTGGAAATGATCTAAGGTAGCTTAGGATGCTCCCTGAGTCTTACCTTTGACATGGATGTTAGGTGGCATGATCCTTTTGAATTGTTTCAAGTTAATGTAAAAATCTTTAAAGAAATCAAGTCTATGCATGCTCATTCTCTACGAGTAAACTTGTTTACTCACCCCGAAGTTACTAGGGGTTTTGTTCAGGTATGAAGACTTGGTTCGTGATGTTCATCATTGCTTGGATGCTTGTAAACTTGAAGGTTTTAAATTCTTGTGAAGGTTGGTTTGAAATGCCACTTATGGCCCTTTATGTCAAAATGTGTATGTTTGATTCTATGTATGTAATGTGTACATAAGTACACCTTTTGTATTGTATTTGACATGTATGGGATGAGGCCGAAGGCTAATGACATGTATTTTGTGTCCAATGTAAGTTTTAACTTCAAGAAATACTATGAAAATATTGAAAAATGCCAAGTTATTGTTACGCCATGGGTGGATCGGGTGTGGGAATTCTATTTTCATTCTTTCATAGGGTCTCATTAATCATGTATGAAGTGTGGCCTAGGGCCAAATGGTAATTTGAAGTCATTTGTAAATTTTGGTCTCATTAGTCATAGGGTCTCATTATTTTTGCCTTTTTGGCTGTCGGGGGGTCGAATTTTGACTCGGCTATTTCCGGGAGCCGCGGACCATTCCCATGTGCTTAAAATCACCTTTTACATTTGTGTGTATGATCGTTTTCAAGAAAAACCCTTTCGTTTGTGTTTTGAGCCTCCTATGGACTCATTTTAAATTTTTCTTGCATAATCTTGGTCAAGGGCATTTTGGGGATTTCCTTTGGGAAATAAATTTCATTCTTGACTTTGTCACGTAGAAAATATGATTTTAGGGGGAGTTTCTTCACGACATTTTTTCAAAAAATGTCATTTTGATCTCGAAAACCGCGTTGTAAACTCACTTTTCTACTATTTCACTATTCCTGCTGCATTTTTTGTGTTTTGGTGCAGTTGAACCGGTTCAAGAATGTTGAACAGGTTCAAGATGTCAAAATTGGTCCAGCATGGGTGTACTATCCATGTTGAACCGGTTCAAGAATGTTGAACCGGTTCAAGTCCTCCAGAGTTTTCAATTTTGGACTTCCGACTTCAATCTGACATAACTTCTTCATTTTAACTCCAAATTAGTCCATTTGTAAGTCTAAATTGACCGTGCCGAAATAAGCTTTCCAATGGTACCAATTTTAGCTTCAGATTTTTCTCCTAACTCAAGATATCCTCATTTTAGTGAGAAGGTGTCGGTTTTTATTCGAACCGTGATAGGGTTTATTTGGGATTTATTTTCCTTTGGGCTTAGGACTTCATGTGAAGTTACCAAAGGATTTTTTAGATGTTTTGGATCTAATTTGACTTGTTGGAAGTCAAATTCCTTCCTCTTAGGGTAAAATGACTATTTTACCCTTGGTCCTTCTTCGTTTTGCTTCCGCTGAGTCTCAAAATTCCTTGAAGGACCATTCTTGTGTCCTAGGGATGATGTACATCTCTAAGGTCTTGTTTTTGTTTTGTTTCTGCATTTGGGATCCGCTTCGGGTCATCACAGGACACATTGGGTTGAAAAATCTAGGGTCATCGCAGAGACAGTGGCTGAAACCTGCGAACAGCGAACCTGAACTGGAACAGCGGGCGATGGAAACTGAAAGTTATGGGTTTTGATTTTTTGAACAATCTAGCATATCAGATATGGTCTTTGATTAGGTAATAGGTTTTAAACTTTTGATTCTTGCAGACAAATAGATAAATTGAAATATATGGGTTTTGAACTTTTGATTATTAGATTTTCTAGTTAGCAGTTGTAGAGAGAGAGGGGGCAAGTACAGAGTTGAGGAAAGAGAATAGAGATGGAGGCAATTGGGGAGTTGTAGAGAGAGAGGAGAGGCAAGTTCAGAGTTGAGAACGAGAATAAAGATGGAGGCGATTGGGGAGTTGCAAAGAGAGAGGGGGCAAGTTCAGAGTTAAGAACGAGAATAGAGATGGAGGCGATTGGGGAGTTGCAGAGAAAGGGGGGGGGGGTGGGGCAAGTTCGGAGGCTATTGGGGAGTTGCACAGAGAGAGGGGGGTGGGGCAAGTTCAGAGTTAAGACCGAGAATAAAGATGGAGGCTATTGGGTAGGCAGAAGATAAACTTAGGACTCGGATGAGATCAAATTACAAATAAATGGAAAATTAAGGAAATAAAAAAGTCAAATAATATTAGCATGCCAAATTTCCCTGCACGAAATTTCGCACTTACCAACGCTTTTTAAGCAAACGCTAGCTAAAACATACCTAGCAAATTATAACACGACACGAACCCGACACAAGCTAAAAGGGTTTGGGTTTAGCATAAATGGGTTTGGGTCATAAAAAGGGTTGACACGATTAACTCGTTTACTTAACTGTGTCAGGTTAGGGTTGAGGAGTTCAACCCGTGTAACCCGTTTATGACCCATTTAACTCAACATGTTATAATCGTGATTATGACCTATGTAATATTTTACCTATTTAAACCCAATTACTATGAATAGCTAAGTCATTTCAATATAAACCATGTTTATGCCTTATGATTTTTCTTTTTATTTTGAATATTTGGGTTAATTATAACAATTTTTTTCTATTATTTAGCATTTGATTAAATATTAAATGTCTCGTTTTGATAAATAGGTTATTAAACGGGTTAACACGTTTACCTGTTTAATAAATAGGCTGGGTTAGTGTTGAGATTTTTGACACGATTATTAAATGGGTTGGGTTTGGGTTTACTTATTTAGTATAATACCCTTATATCGACACGATACAAACACGACCCACGAACACGAATTGCCACCCCTACCTATAGCAGTGTTCACTAATTAGAAAAGTGCTGGTGAATCCCTAATTTGTTGTGTTTGTTTTGAGGGTGAAGGTGATGGTGAGGGAGTAAGCTATTTTGTGTAATTATTGTATCCCAATGCAGTTTCAATGGCACTTAAATAAATAAGGACGTAGCCAAATATAAGCCAAGTAATATACACTGTATGGGACAATAGGGCAAATGATTTCAGAGGATTCGCATCCCACTTAGGAAGGACTCATACGCACTCACCCTGTGTGAACTCTGAAAAGATAAATCATATACTTGGTGTCTATGCCTGGATGACTCAACACATCTTAATAAGTCATTGTCGGAAAAGTATTGTGGACCTTCTTCTTGATGCCTACATTGGCTAACTTAATGAAGCCAAGTGATATATATTCAAAAATCACTTTTGCCTTCAACCATCACCACCGTCTTCCACCACCACCACCTTCAACTACCACCACATCCATTGCATTCCACTACTGTCATTGTCACCACCACCGCCACTACATTCCACCACCGCCACATTCCTCTTACACCATTACTACCTTCCACCACTGCCATATACCACCATCATTGCCACTGCCACCAATATTGTCGCCATCCATCACCACCATAATACCGCCGCCTCCACCACCTTCCGCCGCCACCTTTATCGCCACCGCCACCACCACCGCATTCTATCACGACCATTACCTTTTACCATCATCACTTTTACCACTGACACTTTCCACCACGTACTGCCACCACCTTCCACCAATACCAGTGCCGCCTTCCGCCACCACCACCGACGTCCCCTTCTACCATCGCAAACACTATTGCCTTCCAACACCACCACTACCACTTTCCACCTCCATCGCCATCGTTACTATCATCTACAACCCCTGACTTTTCTTTTAAAAAAATTATAGAAGAATGTTACTTTTTTTAATTTGATATATTTGTAAGTAAGAGGGGTATTTTGGAAAATTTAATTTGAAATTCATTCCATACTAAATTTTAAATTGGTGTAACCAAATAATATAATAATTATTCTATTCTCATTCTAATTCTATTCCCATTTGCAATATTCCATTCCATTCCTGCCTACCAAACAAAACATATGAGTTTTGGCGATTAAATCCAGTCCAATAGGATTCACCAAATTGTGGGTCCAAATATTGGATCGCGAAATTTGGGAACCTGGCCAGATAGTGATCACTTCCATTTTTTTTTTTTTTCAAACAAAAAAAAATAGGCACAAAGCACTGTTGAAATAGCTCTAAGGGCCACTTTGGCTCAAAAAAAAAATTGCAAAGCATTAGTTTTTTTACTCTTTTTTTTTTTCGTTCAACAATATTGAAATTAAGAGTTGTTAAGACAATGTTTCGCTGACTCAAACAATACCTAAAACGTCTTTTTAGTCCAAAAAATAAATTTAATTTCACTTCTTTATGTTTTTTTCTTTTACTGCGTAAACAATGGCTTAACGACTCTATTGCCCCAAAAAAGTTAATTTTGAATTTTTGTTTTTTATTTTTCCCTTAAAAAATGACGTTTTTTTTTTTTAGAAAGAAAATTTGCCTTTGTTTTCACCTCTATAATAAATACTTCAACCCATAATAGATATTGAAGAAAAATACATCAATCAATTAAAAAAAATATTAATTATTTAAAAAATAATAAATTAATATTATTTTTGGAGAGCGAAAACTCATCATTGGGGCACATGCAGTAGCTAAAATTTGAAGAGTTCAAGATGTTTATGTGGTTTTTGAAAATGTTGACCTCTTGAAAAATGCTAGTGACAAATATAAATTGTCAAATTTTTAAGATGTCATTAAAGTTGCTCTAGATGTTTACACCGTCTAAGGTTATGTCACCTGTGACTCCATCTCGGATATCCTAAAGTGAAAAGCCTCTTCAAGATCCTTAACGATACGGGCTGCAAACCTACCTAGCATTAACAATTATACAGTGCAGGGATTCGAAAAATTTGCATTTGCTTATAATTTGGGCCTCATTTCAGAGTATCAGTATAATTTAGTCAAGCATATATTTTTCATAATTGTGGGGTTAAAAAAGTATTACTTATTTGTTTTTTTAGTAACTTTTAAAAACAGTGGCATCTTTAATTTACTGTTAAAAATTGGGAGCATTATATTTGAATTTTTAATGACGGTCCTTTACAGATACCAAAATATAAACATATTTCTAGTCTGCTTCTTTGAGCTAGTGCTTCCTTTTAACAGAACCAGGCTGTGTAAGTGTTTGACAATGCTTTTGCTTTTAGTGTATGTAGTACTCGGACATCTTTGTTTGGAGAAAGAGATTGAATAACGAGAAAGTGATTGAAGTATTTTCTTTTCCAACTACCTTATGTTTTGTTACATGTCAAGAAATGAACTAATTTTATAAAAAAAATAAATAAATAAATAGAAATTACGTATCATTGACTTGGCTAACCACGCTAATTTAACTGAACTGAACAAACATGGGACAATGCTTGATCATTTCTGTAATTCCGTTCAGGCTCTAGTGGGACAATGCTTATTATTGTGTCCGGTGGTGGTGATGGCGGCGGTGGCGGCAGCGGCGGCCGCCTTGATGAGTTAGCTCGGGTGCCCGTTTCAATGAGACAATGCTTACAAGTAGGGCTCGAGGAATGCGAATTGAGCCGCTCATCAATGTACCGAACATGAAACCCATGGTTGCATTTGGGAAGGACTCGTACACACTCACTGTGTGTGAACTCCGAAAGACAAATCACACACTCGTTGTCTAAGCCTGGCTGATTCAACCCATTTGAATAAATCAGTGTTGGGAAAGTGCTGAGAACCTTTTTCTTGATGCCTACATTGGCCAACTTAGGCGCCGGGTTGTTCATAGTCTCAGATGCTAAATCTGTGCGCTTTAAACCTAGTGATGGAATGCAATCCTAAAGCTAGTGAGCAAATTAGGGCACACAAGAGGACTACTAGGACCATTACATGGTTTGCATCAAATGACAAGTAGCTATTTGGGCTCACGGGAGGGGTTGCCATAACCAGGTGATGAATAAAGAAGATTGTGTAGTAGCAATCTTCTTGAGTAGAAGTGCCCTAGAAAATGTTGGAAGAACATGTTTGTTCAGTTCAGTTAAAATAGGGTTTCATGCATAGGGGGTATTTATTGAAAAAAAGTTGATGACATTCAAAAATGGGTCCCCTCTCAATCTCAATCTTTGTTTCATAATCAATTTGGGCTTATAAAATAATAATAAATAATAAATAAATTTGGGCTTGGGGTCCACAAGTTGCAAGTTGCCCGATTGCAATCAAATCATGCCCACATAAATTAGGGTTTCTACATGGTCAGTAATTAAAGCAACATTATATCTACTAGATCTTCTAAAATTCTATCATCGTATGTATGAGTAATAGTTGGTGAATGAAAATCCTTGAAACTTGTAAGATCGATTTAAAATTGACTCCAACCTATCCGTGCTACATGTAAAGTAGTTTCTTACGTACTCGTATGGATATTATCTATAAAGAAAATACTGGAGATATTTTTTATTTTAGTTTATATGTAGTATTATGAATATAATATTTATAGAATAGTAAATAGAGATAGGCTCAGCTTTTGTGAGTGTGTGTGTGTGTGTTTTTTTTTTTTTTTTTTTAATTGTTTGGGCATCTTAGAACCAGAAAGGTAGAAATGGTTTGAGTTGTCATGTGTGGAACAACTAACAAATGTGACGCCGGTGTTATTTGATCTCTTCATGGGAATGCTTAGTCTAGGTGGATGAAGTTTATTGTAGATTTTATGAAGCATGAAGAAATACTATACGAAACAAATTTCAATATAAAATTTAAGAAGATAATTTTTTATGTGTTGGATTTTTATTTTTTATTTTTTCTTATGAAGTGGCCGTAGATATTTTCAAAGGAAAAGAAAAATCTGTGCCAAGTACCCTTTTAAAATTATGTCTCATTTGCTTTAATGTTCTCACAAAAATATCTATGGCCACTTCATAAGGAAGAGTATAAAATGTGTTTTTGTTTCAAAATATTTTTGTGAATTGCACTCCATATATATATAAGTTCAACTTCTAAAATTACAATCAAATTTTACAGATTCATGAAGACATCAAGGCAACAAACTTAACAATGAGGATTAAATTCACTTGCCAAAACTGACTACTGAAGTAACAGAAAGCCGTTTTCTCAATATAGAAAGATATTTCTACACTTCAAAATGTTTTAATCCTTTTTCCCTTTATTTTCACTCTATTTATAGATCTTTACAAATCTTCTCGAACTTTCTTCTTTCATCTCCCTTCCTGGGCTGATCCCTTAGGCTTTTATTTGGGTATGAATTCATTTCTTTTCCCTTGATTTTGGGCCTGGAGACAATCTTAGTGAG
The DNA here is from genome assembly GCF_030987335.1 of Cornus florida. Classification (NCBI taxonomy): domain Eukaryota; kingdom Viridiplantae; phylum Streptophyta; class Magnoliopsida; order Cornales; family Cornaceae; genus Cornus; species Cornus florida. The sequence goes on from NW_026775577.1 coordinate 75,547,343, forward strand.
GACTGGCTTGCTGGGCTGTCATCCGATAGGTCTAGTAACTCTCTCTGGGTCTAGTTTCCATTGGGATGGGTCACACTCGGCCCAACTCATTTTTGGTATCTTCACCAACCCCCTAATCTCTTCCTAATTGATTAGGGTGAGATTACCGAAGGGACACACTTATGATATGACAGATCAAGACAATGATGTGGGGGAAGTGGACAGTTGGTTTAGAGACCCATAGTTTGAAATTTGAAACTTCATCATTAACCTGACGCCTCAGTCAATGAAACTGCCTCTATTAAAACCCTTGGTTTGTGTTTTCGGGATTTTCCTTCTGTCTATCTCTTTCAGTATTTCGTCTTTTGCTCTTCTCCACCAACAGAGTCTTCTCCGGTGAACTTTTCCTTCTACGGTGTATTCGTCAAATCTATACCTTAAGGTTAGTCCCAATCCTTGTTTTCTTTTCAAAAAGCTTTCTTCTCTTTCTTCTTTATAGATCTGACAGTTTGTTTTATCACTTCAATGGCTCTTGACTTAGAAATCCTTTATGCAAAGTATGAAATCCCCACTAATGTTATTATTAGATAGTGTCTCGAGGGGTTAAATGTGAGGACTGGTAAGGGTCTTCTTCCAGGAGAGATCCTCTTTTCCCTTCTTCACTTAAGTATATTCAGATTTCCCTTACACCCCTTATTTTGTTATGTCTTCAATAAACTAAGACTTACCCCCCTCCAAGTAAATTCCAACTTTCTTAGGGTCTTATCAGTCCATTTGATTTTGAACCATGATAGGGATTTGGATTTTGACATCTTGGATCTTCTCCTCTGTTACCGAGTCACTAAGATCAGGATAAATGATATGTATTACCATTTCTTTCCCATTGAAAAATGGTCCATATGTACGGAAAAATTTGATTCTGAGAAGGGTTGGAAAGATAATCTAATTGGTGTTAGAGGGGATTGGTTTACTCTGGTTTCTAGGACTTTTCCTATCACAAACGTTTTTGGAGAGTGTTCTGTCCCCTTATACAAAAAAAATAAGAAACACAAAAGCGATTGCCCTTGTGAAATTTGTCTTCCGCGCTTGTGTACTTTCCTTTGCCATTCCCTTGGCATCCCACATGATGAGTTAGTTTTCAGCGTTTGCGGGGCAGAATCAATCATTTACAGGAGAAGGTGCTGAACAACATTCCTTTTGACTCTAACCTGCTCACCACAGAAAACCTTTGTGACATATCGGTCTTGGGAGTAAGTATGAGGGAGGTGCAGATTCCCTTGTTCAGTAAAAGGAGGAACCCTTCAAGGGCTATCCCTGTGGCTATCCTTATTGTTGTTCCTACAGCCACACCGAGCTTTGATCCTCCTGGATCTGAGCTTCCTAAATCTGATCTGGTCATCATTTCATCCACCACACAGAATATTTATCCTTCTGTGGCCTCTCCAACCATTGCCCCCAGTGTTGAGGACTCTTCCCTTATCTGAACGTCTATTTCGGAGAAGAGCCTAAGAAAGAGACCCCAACTAAAAAGGGGGTCTTTAGGTGATGTTCCCTTGTCTCAAAGGGCAAGGACCCATGGGGTCACCACTGTCCTCCTACTGACACCATGTATAAAGATGATGCAACCACTCTCGCCTAATATAAGTACATGTGAACCCAAGGGACATTTAAGTTCAGAGAGAGATGACCACCAAAGAGATTTACAGCCGTTTTCCTCTGGCTATTATAGAGGTAACTTGCCTAATCTTTTAATAAATTTTCATCTTTCTTTCATTCGGATCCCTTCAAATTCATATTAGGTGTAATAGATTGCTTGCATTACTATGCAAACTGTGTTCGGGATGATTACTATGTAGAGACGTCTTGAAGTGGCTAACAAGAAGGTAAAATCCCTCTCTATTGGGCTTGATATTGCAGTTAAGGATATGAGTGCAACTAGCACAAAAAATGCAGAGCTGATGGTCAAGCTAGCTGAAACAGAGAAGGAAAGAGATGCTCTAAAAAATGAGAAAAACGCTTTGAAGAACGAGAGAGATTCCTTTCATGTTGAGAAGGACGTTCTGCAGACTGAGGAAAACATCATGCAAACTGAGAGAGATGCTCTGAAGGTTGAAAGGGAAAATCTTCAGTGCTCCTTAGATTCTGAATGGTCCAATCGGTTGGTGTAATAACCCTAATTTTAAAAGGATAGTCTCGATATTTATTTATTTATTTTATTTGCATTTCTTTAAATTAGTTAATTGATTAATTGATTAATTGTTTATGTGTTTAATTTAATTAAGCGTTTAAATGTAATTTTGTGGGCTTATTTGATTTATTTGAATTTAAATGATTTAACTGCATTATTTTGTATCTGATTATGTGTTTTATGTGTAATTAATTATTAGATTTAAATTAATTAAATTGTTTTATTTTAATTTTAATATTTTTTAAGGATAGACTTGGATAGTAGTAATAGACCACCAAATGGTTACATGGACTACTTGGATAGGAGTTAAGTGGGTACTAATATTACCCATGAATTGTTATGCATATATATATGGGTTTATATGCACATATATAGCTGTATATTTATTATTTGTTAAAAGTAGTTAATATTATTTTAACTTTAGTTGGTTTTATATATATATATATATGTATTATTTTTTTCCTTCTCCTTAGGTAATTAGAATTAGGTTAAACTATAATAGCCTATATATACTTGTGTATATTCTGCCAAGGGTTTAGAACCCTATTCACGTAATGGTGGACGCAGAAAAATATAGAGAGTTTTTAGAGAGAAATTAAGAGAGGAAGAATTAGGGTTTTGGCCAAGAACAAGGGCTGAACCAAGGAGGGGTTATTGAAGTTTGCTCCTGGGTTGAACCAGGAGCAACAGAGAGTCTTGATGGCAGGCCAAAGTCACTAGAAAGTCTAGGAAGAAGAGGTTAAGGTTTCAATCTAAAACCTAGAGGTAAGTTCTTCTTCTATCTCATTCCCTTAGACTTCGTGTTCTATACCGGCTTAAGTTAAATCCAGGAACTAATCAGAAATTAAATTGATCTATTATGCATGTTAATTTTGGTTTAAAACAATGTTAGATGAATTTATTAGTAACTGATTGATCTTGCAATTTATGCCATGAGTATTTGTTTTAATTGATGTTAATGATGCACAATTGATTTATATAAATTACTGGAATGATTCAGGACTTAGTTCAGACTCTTAGGACCATCAACAATGGAGAACAGAGAGATTAGAACTCGCCGGAGATGAGGAAGATGATGCATAATAGGGTGAGAGCCGGCTCCCAAACAGGAATTATTTTAACAACTCTCAGGGATAAAGAGCCAGCTACATAGAGTTATGAGTCTGCTCCCTCAAGACGAGAGCTTGCTCCCTCAAGATGAGATGAAGCTTCCAAGTGGACAGAGCTTGCTCTCAAGTGTACAGAGCTTGCTCTCATGAGGATAGAGCTTGCTCCTAAGAAGACAGAGCTTTCTCTCAAGTGGACAGAGCTTGCTCCCTAATTTGAGAGCATGCTCCATCATTACTACTACAATATTTTGGGATTTTCAGCTACAGTTTTGAGGTTTGGAATGTTCCAGGGCTGTGTAGGTTATTATGGGTAATTTCAATGACTATAATGAGCATGTTAAATACCTAGAATGCATAATTAATAATTATATGCTATGGAACGATGAACAATGTGAAATTTTAATTAAATTTACATGTTATTAATGGATGGTTTAATTCCCTAGCAATATTCTAACAATCTAAATTGATGATATATTATTTTAATCATGCATTGACAGTATAATATGATCATGTTATTATCTGATTTTTATTATGTTTGTTTTTGGAATTAATTGATGTTTTATTTTATTTATTTCATTAATTTTTTGATTGTATGGATGTGATGCACCAGTATGGGATGGTGCATCTTAGGGACGGATTAACTAATAAATGTTATGTCCTACCTACTTGGATATATAAGTGAATGGATTAACCATAGAGTTAAGTCCTCCTTATTTATGTCAGGTCACTTATCAGATGGATGACATTTTTATCTTATGTTTATACGGACTTTATATATATAATTATGGTGCCATGATTTGAGTTTGAGTCTCAGGATCAAGGTTAGGGTGCGTATATTGCCTATGATGGATAATTGGATATAGTAGACATTTGTGTGCCCTGGTAGGTCGAGGTACTCATGCTTATTTCATGTGCGATTTGCATGTTGCCTTCTATTCAGATTGAGGCAAACCTATAGTCCAGTGAGCGTCCTATAGTGTTTATCTACATATATATGAACTACTTTGCTATTGTTGAGTTGGCTAGGGTGTATACGTGTATTGGGTCTCTGTTTGGCCTGTAGTAGAGTAAAACTTGTTCGTGAGCCTGACCTACTATTATTTTTTAGGTGTTCAACAGTTCCAGTCTTAGAGATTGTTCGTGCCGAGCAGAGACAGTTATTCACTCTTCCGACTACGTAGGACTCTTCTTTATGTTTTACTTTTATATTAGATTATAGTTTAGTTATTTTCTAATTGGGTTATTATCAGGGGTTCACTAGATGGATTCCCGAGTTGTAATGATATCGTAGGTTTTGAATTATTCTATTTAGAGGATGATTTATTTATTTAAGTTATGGATTTATTATTTAGTTTCTTTCAGCTTAATAATTATTTATTCTTTAATTCTTCTTATATTCCATGCTTGTTTATATACTTAATTGTTTGGTATCTCTTGGATCTGTGCTCGGACTTGATCACCCATGGCTCTAAAATCGAGGGATATCACAGTTGGTATTAGAGCACTCTAGGTTCAAGTGTCTCTAGGATTTTTTCGTATAAGACTTCCGCATAGCGTATTCTTTTGTTTAGAGCTTAAGTTTAGGATTTGTTCTATTCCTTTAAGGTTTGCTTAGAACGTATTGATGTCAATTTTATTCTGTGATTTCAGGATGATTGGCACTAGGAAGAGAATATGGTCCGCGATGAAAGCAAAGAAGGACCCAAAGAAAAAAAAGACTACTCCGATGATTCCCCTGCGAAGCCAGACCAAGAAGGCAGAATTGGAGCCTAAGGAATTGTTTCCAATAAGTGTTGTTTCAGAGTATAAGCTAAGGAAGATTTCTTATGTGCAAGATTAACCACCATACTGTGGACCCAACACAACTTCAGTGATACTTGAAATGGAGATGGTGGAGAGAAGGACCCTGAGGAAGGTCCTAATAAAGAAGATGCCAGAGCATATAAGAAGGAGGGTACCAGAGTTCAAGGATGAATGCTCTTTTAAGAATGATTTCTAATACTAGTAGTAGTGGAAGTATTCTTAGAAGTGTGGTACTGTTAAACCACGTACATTAGTGTTTTTTTTTTTTACCATTAAAGAATATATGATGATTACTCTTTTGGAAGTTTATGGTTTAAAAAAGTTCTTAATAAAGTAAATTGGTGGTTTTAGTATCTCGATTGTGATTCATGAGAGCATTTTTTGTGATATTTATAAAAATGGTCTTATTAAACCATATTGGAAGGTGTAGGTTGTGATAATAAAGGAGAATCACAGTGGACTGATGTTATTTGTGCAAGCAAATAAAATTTTGCTTATAACTATGTTGTGTTGAGACGGGACGATTACCAATGAGTATATAAAATAAACTGGTGAGAATCAATCCTGTAAGTTTGGTTTTAGAGGAGATAATTTGGCACCTTTCAGGGAAGTTGCTATACTTGTGGAGAGTTTGGTCACACTTCCAGGCAATGTCCTAAAGCAGGACAGGGACAACATGCACAGCAGGGACAGAGGGCACTATTACCTTTACCTGCTCCACAGATTTCACAAATTCAGGGATAGACATATCCGGCTTTACCAACACTGCCGCAGCCAGAGAGACAGGCAACACAATAGTTGCATTATGGCAGGGTGTCTAATCCCGTGCCACAGGATGTTCAGGTACCTCAGGTTGTTGAGGGTATGTTTCCTATTCATGGTACACATGGCCGTGTTTTATTTGATACGAGTGCTACACATTCATTTATATCTAAATCATTTGTTGTAGTGTGTGTTGTCATGTGTGCACCAAAGTTGCAATGTAAAGTATGGCCAAGTTTAAATTTATAAAGTGCCACTACTACCTCTAACTACTAATATAGCTAGCGTGAGTAGGGATCGTCTCAAGGGATTGGAGGCAATGTTAATATGGAAATGAGGCCGGATTAGTAGGTCGAGTGATCAAAAAATGGTTTGATTGGTTAATTAAACTACAATATAAATAAATTCAATACAAAGCAACTAAAGTAAATATATGGTAGAGAACAAGAGAGAGATGTCTTGGGATCTAGAGGTCACCACTAAATATCATCATTCTAGATACTCAATGTGTAATGAATGAGGGGAAACATGTGTTGCAATACAAAGAGGTGTGATTGATTTAATCAATAAGCATGAATTGACTAATTAAGTATACATTGTCCAGACAACCTAATGAATAGCACAATATATCAAACTAAGTCATTATTCCTTCCTTTAAGCTTATAATCAACACATTAACAAGTTAGAGAATTATACTACTTGCATTCATAAGTATGGAACATCAAACAACAAAAGCATGGATTGTCTTCACTTATAAGAAAGTAAAGCAACTACACTACATCTAAGCAAATGACATGAAAATTAAACTAACTAAACTAAAGTAGAGGAACAATCCATCAAGAAATGAGTATGAACCATCAAATAAATCACAAGAGTGTTCTATTTAAGCACTATGCCTTAACAATCTCTAGATTCATAGCATCAATACACATAGACATGTATCAATATCACAAAACCAAGAGACAAATACATGAACATCTATTCTTGCATACATAGATATATAGATAGAATGAAATGATCAATTCGAAGTATTAATCAACATAAATCATTGTAAAAATAAAATTCATATATAAATCAAATGTCAAGACAAGATTACAACACAAATCCCTTAAAAGCATCAAGGTCTAGAAGGCATGCTTAGGGCTAACTCTAGCCCCAAGAAGATGTTTAGCCACTCATTAATATAGTTATCCAACCCTCAAGGGCCATCTCCATGGTAGGAATGATCTTCTTTTGGATGGAAACCCTAGAATAATGGAAGAACTCCCAAATAATGTATGTCTCTCTGAGCTCTAGCCTCCTCTCAAAGTTAGATATGATAATATGATATGAGATATGTTTGTTATGGTATAAAAATGGCTCAAAATCCTTATATAGGTAGCTCAAGTGTCACACCTAATGGTCAGGTCTCGTGCACTAGGGTCCTCTCAATGATTGCACCATGAGCCATCTTTTAATAAGCAGGACTTTGTTTTATTTTGGATTTTAGGAGGTTCGATCGATCAAAGTAAGGGCAAATCGATCAATCCTTGGCGGCACCTTTTTGGAATAAGACAAATCTTAGATATCTTTGGGATATTTTGGGAAAAAGACAAAAGTGGTAGGTGGGGATAAGATCAAGGAAGTTCGATTGATCTGAAGAAAGTTGGATTGATCGAAGATGAAAATTCTTGAGGATAAGGACAAGGGGTTTTGATCCATCTTGGCAAGGCTGGATCGATCAATATGAGATTGATCGAAAGTATACTTAATCGATCGAAGCTTGCTGTTTTCCACCACTTTGCTTCCACTTTGCTCCATTCTTCCATTCAACTTGAGATTGCTTCTTTTATGCTCTAATTTGGCTGAATTGACTTATTTTGGGGATAAGCACCTGAAAAGGGTAATAACATGAAATTAGTCTAAAACAATAAAATAAGATAGATAAAGGTCCTAGAATACTCGAGCTTAAGGGGTTTAAATGCACACTTTTAGCGCTCATCACACCCCCAAACTTAAATATTGTTAGTCCCTAACAATGAACTATAAGGTAAAGGAATGAGATGAACAACTAAACAATTATAATCTAAAAAGCAATAAATAGATAATGCCACTTTCGTAGGGAACACGATTGCATTTAGCATATGCAACAAGCCTTTTAAACCCCTAGGTTAACCCTAGTGGACGAGTGAAGTCTCGTGAGGGTTTCCAGAAATGATACCCATAAATATTAAGCTCTTTCTCACAAAAGAGGCACCAATATTGCAAATAAGCATTGGGAGAAAACTACCTCAAGTATGCAATTTTTCAACCCTTTCCAAGCAATCTCCCAAAATCTCAACATCAAGCAAGTATAGTCCTCCACACATCAAGACAGTGATCATGTAAATTAAAACAACTCTAGAATCCTTTTAAGTGAACTAGCATTATACATGTTGCTATCTAAGCCAACTAAAGAAATGATCACATCCTTACCCTCAAACTAGCACAAAAATTTAGTACCGATCACCAAGACAAATAGTGGACCTTTTATTAAAGTTTTATTCATCTAGGTGCACTTATTCTTTTCACTCATATTTCCTTTTATTTTTTATTTCATTTTAGCTATCCTAAGGATCAAAGATGGAAGCATAATGCAATGTGTTGATCTATTAAGCTTTCTAGCGATCCATGAGGTCAAGCGTTAGGTTAATGACTCCCAAACTGGACGGCTTTAGGGCATTACGTGTTCAAACACCCCTAAGGACTTACAAGCTAAAATAAACTAGGTTACAAATCAAAACAACCTCTATCTAATCATTTCCCACTTCTCACCTTTGGGAGAAGTCTTCACTTTTTATTACTTTTGTAACTTCTTTTTTTTTTTTTTTTTGGAAGTTTAATTATTATCCTAGAGTTTGGGCCCTCCACCTTTCGGCGTGAGAAATTCAGTGCTTGATGAGGCTAGAATCTTGGCTACTCAATGAAAAGGGTTTGTTATCCACCTTTATCAAGAATAAAAGTTTTTAGTGCATTACTAGCTCAATTGGGATAGGACCAAATCAATAGTCAACAAAGCATGTACCCCACAAATTAATGCTAGTGTACACCTGTGCTAGTGTAGAATCCTAGAGTGAATCTTAAAATAATCACAAGATCAGGATAATGTGGACCACAAGTGCAAGTAAGATATCAATCTTTTGAAAAATTTACTCTTAAATGGCATCCACAAGGCATACAAGGAGTATTGGACTCTCAAGTCAAGCAATTTTTAAATTTTAGATAATATAGTCCTCAAAAGATTAAAATCATAGCTAGTCATAGACCAATCATAGAAAATCCCTCAAATACACAAGTCATGCTCAAAATTTTGAATTGAAAGCAAACACTGCAAATAACACCTATTACCCCTAAACTTAAATGACACAGTGTCCTTAATATGCAAAGAGAACAAAGGAAAGAGTATACGAGTGCAGCTAAGACAAAGAATGGCCGGGACACAAGTATCCAAAATGGGTGGTACACCCCCCCCCCCCCCCCCCCCCCAAAACTTGGGATTGACTATGGTCGTGAAAAGTTTGGCACTGAAAGAAAAACTGATCAGATAACAAAAGGGATAATAACAGTGCACAGTGTGTATGCAAGTGTAAATGGGATAATAAATGAACTAAGGAGAGAGGAATAAGCATGGTCCTGGAAAATTTAGGGCAGCACTCTCTCACTGAAGTCACTAAGATACACCTGATAATGAAGTCAATCACAGATAGATATATCAATATAATAACTGGATATCCAAAAATATCATGCATAGGAGAAAGAAAATAAAAAACGTGTAGAGTACATCATAGTATCGGGCCAACAGACTGGCCACAAAAATAATAGTATCAAAATAATAGTAAAGTATCATAGATATATAAATGAAGGTAGAGAGAAAGAGATATAAATCATGTAGAGGAGATCGGGCGAGCGGGGCATAATCCTCAGATATTTCTGGAAATACCCTGCAGTGTAGTTAATATATTTGAGCGGAGAGATGTCATATCTGCTCAGAGAGAGACAACTGCATCCTCCAAGGTCTAGATATGCTCTCTTAGGCTGGGTGTCTGGACTGGAGCGTTAGGGATGACTGGATCATGAAATTGAGGTATACCCTGACCCTGCTCTTGAGAATGTATTGGCGACCCTGCCGGAGAATGATGTGGTGACTCCTCTGGAGGCTCTCGCTCTAAATCTATATCCATATGTGTATCCGCAGCCACCAGTGGATCCGCTGGATCATCTGCTGCTGCTGCGCCTACTGCTGTTGCTTGCTTCGTCATCTCTGCTATCTCTGCCTCAGCAGCCTCCTTTGCTGCTAAGATGGCCTCCTACTATAAACTCTTTATAAGAGCATTATAGCTCTTATTCTAATCCTTCTTGCCATAGTGGCAAGCCCCTGACTCAGTATGCTTTGCCGCATGAAAAGGATAATGCTAGTCTCGGAGGATCTGGGTAATAAGATGTTCGAAGGGGAGGAAAGTGGCTCGCCCAGGCTTGACCTTGCTAATGTAACTCGTATATAGCCTCATCATAACACTCTAGTAGAGTGCAAGGACAAAGAACAAATGGCTAGTAGAGAAGGCATAAATAGCAGCAAGAAAGTCTGAACGCCTCTAGATCTTATGGCTCGTCATAAATACATTTCGGTACAGAACCGAATCAAAGAACCATAAATAGTCAGGGCAGATAAGTCCTGGTGGCGTATACCTCACCATCACTATAATGGCCAGTTTAAGCAACGGCCATATCTGCGTCAGATGACCGTCTAAGAATAGGATAATGAAGGCCAAAAAGGCTAGGCAACAAGAGGATCTGGCTAATGTCTTAACTATGATACGGATGAGGTGACCATCTATTGTAGTCCGCATCTCCGATAGATTACTCAGGGCCTGTCGGAGGTTCTGGTATAACAACCGGACGAGCCTCGGGTAAACCGAGTAAATGACTGGAGCAAAAATGGCTGAAATGCCGCGCCGCTCAATATCATCAAAGGCCGCCTCGGTCAGAATCGACTGGGAAAAGAAAGCAATGTCGAAGATAGACTCATGCACCACCTGAAAGCGTGAATATCTCCTGCTAGGTCTGTCTCGGACCTGGTCGGGCAGTGCCAGTGGGGGTGAAGCAGGTGGTACATACTCAGCCTCATCGGCCAATAAAGAAGAAGATGCAGAAGCAAAAGAAGAAGAGTGCTTAGACTGAGCTGGAGCTGGCTCCTCATACCCCTTTAGCTCCTCTACCCGCTGTCGTACTCGACATTGATACTGCCAGTTGGCAACAGTCTTTACTCAAACCATGGCCTGCAAAAGAAAAGAAACACTCGCAATTGTACTCAGTAATAGGAATAGCATATGAAATATAGAATTTAAAGCACACAAATAGAAACATGTTTGTTAGGTAAGATAGACAACTCATAATGAATCGACATGAATCTATGCAAGTGGTAATGCAGCCAGGCATGGATAGTGAATGTTCAAATAAGTGAAGTATGCTAAACAATATAAGTGTGAAATGCATCTAATGTGGAAAACACAGGCATTGGGCATAAATAAACTAGCATGAACACTATAGAGGGTGCAAAGATATGAAAATGCAAAGTGATAAAATTCGATCGATCAAGAAAAAGATGAGATCGATCCAAGTTGGATCGATCTGGACATGGTGAGATCGATCTTGCTCCAATCGATTTGAAAAAAATGTGATCGATTGAACTCTGCAAAAATTCAAAAAGTCACAGATCTGTGACGTGGGCAACACAAGGGGCACCCGAGTAAGCTCGTGGGTCCGTCTACACCTCAACAAATCGATATTGGTCACTTATATAGGCACGTGACCCCCTAAATCAAAATCGGAATGAAATATATATAAAAATATATACATATATATACACATGCTTGAAAAGTCAAAAATGGCAACAATGAAACATGGCAAATCTAGATCTAAACATGGTAACATGAGGAACTCAAGATGGAAACTCAAGATCTAAACTCAAGATTGAAACTCAAAACTTACTAAGAACAAAAGAGAAGAGTGGTCCAAGAGAAAGATGATAAGATTTGAAGTAAGGAAGAGATTGGATGTGACGACCTTGGATTTTTCAACCCAATGTGTCCTGTGATGACTCGAAACGGATCCAAAATGCAGAAACAAAACAAGAAAGGTGACCTCTAGAGATGTACATCATCCCTAAGGCACCAAAATGACTCCACATGAAGCTATGGAACTCAAATGAGCCAAGCAATGAAACAAAAATGCCAAACCCGAAAAGAAATGAACTAAGGGCAAAATGGTCATTTCACAATAACATGGGTGCCACCGTACACACCATTGGAAATACAACAAAAAATCAACAAGAATAGACTCAAGAATTGCATGATTCAGAGTTCGGACGACAAAAATATCAAGTTCTGAAGTCGAAGGAAGGGAAACCCTATCCCGGTTCGAACCAAAAACAAACACTACCTTACTAAAACTTGAATGTCTTAAGCTACAAGAAGAATCTGAAGCTTTAATTGGTACCACTGGAAAGCTTATTTCAACATGGTCAATTTATACTAAAGAACGGACCAATTCGGAGTTAAAACAAAGAAGATATGATAGTTTGAAGTCGGAGGTGCAGTGTTGAACCAAGACACAAACACACACACACATGAACAGTACCACGAGCACTCTTCCAAGGGATTAGAGTGCTCGTAATTAGCACCGAGAGTTCTATCCCAAATTGGAGCGCTCGTACGCCCCTTGGAGCGCTCGTGTTGCTGTAGGCTACATCTGAAATTCTAACTTGAAATGCAATTTTGAGGACTTTCTGGGCCTTTTTGAAAAAAACACAAAGCAGAAACCCCCCTCAAAAACATGTTTTCTAGCCAACCAAGCCAAAATAAAACTTTATTTTTCATGTGACCTTAAATGCCCTTATGCACTATTTTTGTAAAAAAAAAATGCAAAATGAGCCCAAATGAGGCTCATTTCATCAAGGAAGGAGTTTTTCCCGGAAACGACCATGCACACAAATGTAACTTATCTATTAGGATACGTTACAATGATCCATGGCTTAAAAATACCGCCGATGCAAAATCTGACCCCCCAACGGCCAAAAAGGCAAAAATGAACTTGAAATGGAAATTTTGAAAACCAAAATCGTGAAATGGTCTCAAATGACCGTTTAGCCCTTGGTCACACTTCATACATGATTAATAAAATCCTATAGAAGAATCAAAATGGTATTCCCACACCCGATGCAAACATAGGGAGACAATAACTTAACATTTTTCAATAATTTCATAATATTTCAAGAAGTCATAAATTACATAGGATACATAATACATGTCATTGGCCTCCGGCCTCATCTTATACATGTCAAATACATTGTAAAGAGTGTACTCATGTACACATTACATATATAAAATCAAATATACACATTTTGACATATAAGGCTACAAGTGGCATTTCAAGCCAACCTTTACAAGAACTAAAGTCTTCAAGTTTATAATCATCCAAGCAATGATGAACATCGCACACCAAGTCTTCGTACTTGAACAAAACCCCCAGTAACTTCGGGGTGAGTAAACAAGTTTACTCGTAGAAAATGAGCATGCATTGACTCGAGTTCTTATAGATTTTTAGACTAACATGAAAAAATTGAAAAGGGTCATGCCACCTAACGTCTATATCAAAGGTTAGACTCAGAGAGCATCCTAAGCTACCTTAGCTCATTCCTAGCATAAATCACATCCTTCATGCAATTCCAAACATCATAAGAACATGTTATTCAAGCAACAAGATATAGATTCTCAAGGTCATGAACTTGAAATCTAAAATACGAAAACGACAAGAGTGGGTCATGCCACCTAACGTCTATGTCCCAAGTGAATCTATAGGATCATTCCTAAGTTGCATTTGAACAATATAGCATAGATGTACTTAACAACATCAAAATTTACAATGATTCATTAAATCATAAAGCTCGGATGTACTTAACAACATCAAAATCGCCAATAACCAAAACCACAAGTCACAATTAAACATGATTGTCAACTTGGAATTGAATGCAAAATCAAATAGTGGAAAACTTGGACATCACATCTTGGACTAAACCAAGATCAAAATGGCTATTCTGGGCATTAACTGTAATGACCCGGTCATTTTTATTTCTTTCCCTTTCTTTAAATTTTACAGATAAATTTTTTTCATTGTCTTTTCCTTTTGGGGTTCAATTTCCCGCCTCTTAGCGTTGTCTCGAGTGCTTGGAAATGGTTTCTGAGACTCTTTCCTTTGAATTGACAACTTCCTTTGAGGACCGAGTCATTTCCACATTTTTTTTGTTTTGTTGACACTATTCATTTTTTCATCTTTTCCTTATTTCGTCTTCTTCTCGTTTTTCACTTTTACTTGCATAACCTCATTTTTTGTGCTCGGATTTGATTCCGGTTTTGGATACATCCATAATATTTAAATTCCATGACATCTACATTTTTACTTTTGTAGAAATGCATATTAAATGCTTACTTTCTTTGTAAAAGCCATGAAAACAAGACTTTTTGTAATTATCTATAACTTGAGGGGTTTTTGGGTAATTAAGTAAAGTAATTATTTTTTGTCTTAGGGACCATTTTACAAATTAATTTGGAAGATATTTTCAAAAAGGACCTTTTTGTAATTTCTGAAAAATGTGACAAGTGTCACATTCCTATGGTGTCACTTGTTGATTTTGTGTTGGAACCACTTGGAGGCTTAATCTCGTAACACATGAGGGTGGAGATTCATCCACTTGTTGACCTAGGATTGGACCACTAGTTGGCTTGGATGGTTGACAAGTGTAGGCTTCGGATTAATTCTAGAAGGGATGTAACGACCCGGTTATTTGCCTTCCTTTCCTTTTTTCCTGAAATTTTACGAATGAATTTTTTCGTTTAATTTTCTTTTCTGAGCTCTGTTTCATGTCGCTTAGTGTCATCTCGAGTGCTTGGAATTGGTTCCTGAGACTCTTTTCCGCGGATTAACAACTTGCTTTGAGGACCGAGTCATTTTCACATTTTTCGTTTTTCGACACTATGCGCTATTTCGTCCTTTTCCCTATTCTGTCTTATCTCCGTTTGTCAGTTTTTGGCACAACCTCACTTCTCATGCTCGGAGTTGGTTTTTGACTTCATGTGCCTTCATCTTGAGTGGTTTCCTCGAAATACGTATCTTTACTTTTGCAAGAAAGTACTCTGGTTGCTCCCGGTGTCCATAGGGGCATGGATGCAAAGTTCTTTAACATTATTTTCTTTTCTTGGGGTGTTTTTTGTAAATATCTTTTGAAGATATTTTATTTCAGTGGTTTTTAAGAAAATAATTTTGGAAGATGTTTTCATTCTGGGCCATAAATGCAGTTTTCACTTTTTGGAGGGGCCATTGTGCAATTAATGAAAGTTATTACAAAATGTCTTGTTTTGAGCCTGAATCCTCGTATAGGATTCATTTTCACATTTCGTCAAGTTGTGTACTCTTGGAATTTCTTCCTAGTCGATGTTTTCCAGTTTCAGTGTTTTTGGCCCCGGTTTGTGCTAAACTTGTTTTGGGCATAACTTTCTGGTCGGGACTCAGTTTTTGACGCCGATTCTTCCGTTATTCATATTTTATCATTTTGAATCTTTTTTGTTCACAAATTTTTGCCATTTGAGTGCGTCTGCTCAAATTTTACCTTTTCAGATCCGGCGGGGCCTGTTCGGGGCACTTTTTTGAGATTTCTGTAAAAGTGGGGTGAGATATTTCATTTTTCATCTTCTCCCCTCTTCATGCACGACCTGGAGCTCCCATGGCAACCCAAGGGGTGCTGCCATCTTCTCTCTCCTCTTTTGGTTCACTTTTCCTTGATGGAAAATCTTCGGCCTTAACGTTTGTTGTTCCCCTCGCCGTGCTCTACCTTTCCCCCTTATTAGAATTTAGTTTTGACTATTTCTTGAGTTTGGTTTTGAGGTCAAGTTATGATTTTGATGGGGCTTTCATGGGGGTTATGTTCACTGTGTTGTCCCCGACAAAACCTAGTAGTTTCGTCGGATTCGGAGCCGTTCCATTTTGATGGCATTTGAGATCTTCATCTCAAATTGAGGTAGGGGATGTTTTAGGTTTAAATTCTTGTTATATAGCATGCTTGTGATGCTTATACTACTTGTTTGCATGATAAATATAAAATCTAGAGATTTTATTATTTATTTTTCTTGTACGGGATCTAATTTTCCCGGTTGCTCATGACTTGGTTTAAACATGTAGCATGATTTTATATTGCCCCTTGATATGCTCATTGTCGTGTATTAAAATTGGAACATTTGAATAAGTATTAAAGATTTTATTTAATATTTATCTTAGGTGAAAGATTAATTCACATGGCCTTAACTAGCTTGAAATTAATATGTGTTAGCATATTATATTAAGCCTTAGCATGCTCTTCAACATAGTTGAATTTGAAAGTAATTGGAGGTGTTTTAAAAATTAGTAATTATTAATTAATTTGCTCCGAGTGCACTATTCACTCCATTTGAATTCCGACTTGATATTCTTGATCTACATGCCATATAGCTTCACATATATTTGATTTAGAATATTCGGTGAGGTTTTGAAACCTTTCATTTAATTAATTTCCTTGTTTAAGATTTAATCTTCATGGTGATATACAACTTGGAATTGTATTGTGGCATACTAGAAAATTAATCTTTGGTGTGGTTGTTCATATATATTAAATTTGGATTGATTGCATGAGAATTGTAACCTTTATTTTATATTTAACTTTAGTGAAAGTTTAATTTACATAGGTGTAACTTGCATGAAATAAACTTGTAATGTGATATTACATTAGTCCTTGGCATATTCTCTAAGATATGTTAAATTGAGAGCATTTGGTTAAGTTTAAAAATCAAGAGATTTTAATTAAAAGAATTAATTAAAATCTATTTTGTGTTCCCATTAGCTTAATTAAGGTTTTAACTTGATGTTTGTATTTGCCATGACTTGTTTACTAGTATATATTAATTTAGGAGTATTTAAAGTTGTTTCAGAACCTTGGGATTTAAATTAGCATGATTTAATTAAAGTTCTACTTTGTTGTTCTGACAACCTAATTGAGTTTTAGAATAGATATAGGTGATGACCTTGCCATGCCCTTTAACATGTATTAAATTGAGGTTAATTGAAATTGAATCAGAAATCTAGAGAGTTTAATTGTGTTTATCTATTTAAATTCTATCAATTTGCTCCATGATCTAGTTGGGTTTTAGAAGTGGCTTTTATATTCAAATCATGGACTTAGACTTGTTGTATATTCATTTGATTATGTTTTGAACATTGGATAACATAGTTGCTATGTTTGTATTCATGAGAATATTTTTCCTTATTGAATATATTGTTGCCTTGTGTAATGATTTGCACACATCGTGTTTAACATCTTTCATGCATAGCGTGTAACGAATCGCACACTGAAGATTCGACATTCATCATATCATATTAGTTGTGGATTTAGAGTATGTATTGTATAGGTTTCCATATTTGGTTGTGCTTAGTAGATAGTTGATTATCTTGCATATTCCTGTTGATATATGTGTTGTTGCACAACTTGTTGATTTTGGAAACTTGGGGATGTCGTTGTTTGACTATGGCTAGGACGTGGTTCTAGTACGGGGGATAGTCCCTCTTTATATAGTCTAGTGCGCACATAGGGAGGTTACCCATGGGCTAGTAACCCTAAAGTAACTATGTTGTCGGTTTGATCTGGCATGACGTCTGAGTATCCACTTTGTTTGATTTCGCATTTCATTTTCAAGTTGATAACTAGATGATGTTGTAACTTGTTGTTTCTTATTTGTCGTTCCATTTTAAGTTATAGGATGTTAACTTTGCGAAATTGTGCTTTATGCGTTGTAGTGGAAGTTCCAATGTTAGTTAAATTGCATCGATATTGAAAATCGTGTTTTGACGTTCTAATAAAGCTTAGGATTGCTCCTATTGATTCATTTATAACATAGACGTTAGGTGGCATGAACCACTACTGTTATTTTGTGCTTTAGATTCTAAGTTGATGGCTTTGAGAACTTAAACCTTGTTGCATTGTATAACATGCTCTTTTGTTGTTGAATTGCATGGATAATGTGATTCTTGTTAACTTGTATTCAACTATGTTTTTGTTATGTTGTATGGATTACTCTAGACCTAATTCAATTATATTGAAAATGCAATTCATGTTAATATATGCTCAAGCATTCTTCTTGTTGTGTTCTTTAGATTATCCCAACCATGATTCGTTTCATACACGTATGTATATCATGATTCTTGTTGTTTAGACTCTAAGGTAGCTTAGGATGCTCCCCGAGTCTCACTTGGACATAGACGTTAGGTGGCATGAGCCCCTTTAACATGTTTCACCTTAAGGTGATAAATTTGTAAAATGCTAGGTCGATGCATGCTCATCTCCTACGAGTAGCTTTATGTTACTCACCCCTACGATACTGGGGCATATTTCAGGTACGAAGACTTAGTTCGTGAAGCCTAGTATTCTTTGGATGTTGAGTAGCTTTCAAGTTTCCATTTCATGCAAATGTTAGCATGAAATGTCATTTTGTAGACTTATATGTCAAAATATGTATGTTTGATTCCATGTATGTAATGTGTACTTAAGTACACTCCTTTTAATGTATTTGATATGTATGAGATGAGGCCAGAGGCAAATGACATGTATATTGTATTTTATGCAACTTTTTAACTTCATGAAATGTTATGAAAAACTTGAAAAATTGCAAGTCATTCCTTCACCACGGTTGCATCGGGTGTGGGAATTCCATTTTCATTCTTTTATAGGGTCTTATTAATCTTGTATGAAGTGTGACCAAGGGCCAAACGGTCATTTGATCCCGTTTTGCGTTTTTGGATTCCATGATTTCCATTCCAAGTCCATTTTTGCCTTATTGCCCGTTGGGGGGTCGGATTTTGCATCGGCTATATATTTAAGCCATGGACCATTGTAGCGCATCTAAATAGGTAAGTTACGTTTGCGTGCATAGTCGTTTCTGGGTAAAACCTCATCGTTTGTGTTTTGAGCCTCTTGTGAATTCATTTCGCATTTTTTTTGCATATTCTGATCTAGGGGTATTATGGACCTTTCACCTTAGTTTTATTTTCTTCTTTCGACATGGTTGCTTAGAAAACGTGATTTTAGGGGGGGTTTATTTTTCGTGTTTTTCCAGAAAAGGTCATCTTGGTACCGAAAATCCCTCGTGAAGTTTCAGCTTCCAGTTTTCATTTAGCAGCTTTATGACCCTCTTGTTCAGTTCTGATCTAGGGGCATTTTGGGGATTTCACAGTGAGTTTTTTTCGATTCCGTCCTCGCTATCGGGTAGAAAACTCGATTTTAGGGGGGGTTTCTTCTTCATATTTTTCCAGAAAAACTCGTCTTGACCTCCGTTTCAAGCCTCAGTCTGGGCAGATCAAAAAAAATGCAGCAGCAGCCAAGGGCTACCACCAGCCATGTCCTTGGGCGCCGGCATGCACGCCGGTGGGCTTGCGTATGGGCGCTGTGTGCGCCATGGCCCCTCGTCGGGCCGCCGCGACGTCAATTCTTCTTTTGGGCTTTTCTCCTTTGTTCGGATTCCGATTCAAGTGAATTTTTTTTTGAACTTGACTAATTTTTCGCTGTCTTTCCAACGGCTTGCTCGGTTGCTCCCAGTTCTTCCTGGATAATTACCAATTTACCCTTTTTGCTTTAAGTGCTCGTTTTTCTTTGTCATGTCGTTTCTCCTTCGTTCGGACTCCAAATCATGCGATTCTTAAGTCCATCTTGATTAGTTTTTCATTGTCCTTCCAACGGTGTGCTCAGTGGCACCCGAATCTATAATTTTTAGAAATGACTATTTTGCCCCTAGGGGCTTATTTGTCATATTTTCGATCTTTTACTTCCGCATCAGTTCTTGTTAAGTTCTACGACCTCATGGAAGGTCACTTTGACTTCTTAGAGTCTTGTTTTCTGTTTTCGCTTCCCCATTCGGATCCGTTATCAGATCATCCTTACGGCTCATCACAGGACACGCTGGCCTAAAAACCAGGATGATGATAAGTGTAGGGCTTATAATTAGTCTTGCATTTTGTGTGTGTGTTGACCATGGTGTAGGTTCACCTAGTGAGTGGAGGACCTCTAAATCCTCCACTCACATTTCATCTTTTTCATTTTCACATTATCCTACACATAAGAACCCTAGACTCCATTAAAGAAAGCTTAAAACCTTAAGCTTTGACTTTAAATTTTGAGGCCCTTCCACTCACCTTAGATCATTGACCTTGGAATACTTTTTGTTCCTCTCCTCTTCTTCTACAAAACCCTTGTTTGGTTTTCCATTTTTAAGCTTGCTTCCCTTGGATTCAAGAGGAATAATCCTCTTGTGAGGTAGGGGGTGTTATCATTTATCTTCCAAGTGATTTTATTTGTTTTTATAGTGATATCTAAGTTATATGTTTGTCTTGTATTAAAATGAAAAATAAATGATTAATTATAACTTGTATGTAATTCACTTTAGACTTGATAAATAACATGACCATGGCTTGATTCATAACTTATGTTAATTTGAGGTCATTTATAGTTGTTTTAAAATCTAGAGGGATTAATGAATTAATTTAATTAATTTTTATTTATATGCTCCTATGACTTAAATCGAGTTTTAAAGTGATTTATATAATAAGCATGACATGTACTACAACATATATTAAATTTGGGGCATTTGGATAAGAATTGAAAATTTTATTTAATATTTATCTTTTGTGAAAGTTTAATTCACATGGTGATAGCAAGTATGAAATCATGATGTAATGTGGTATTTGGATAGGCCTTGGCATGCTCTCTAACATAGATTAAATTGAGGGCATTTGGAATTGTTTAAAAATCTAGAGGGAATTAATTAATTAGTTTGATTAATTTTGTTTTAAGTGTTTTAATCACTTAACTTGTCATTTGATGTTATATATGTGATGACCATGACATGTCCTTCAATATATATTAAATTGAGGTTATTTGGGGTTAACTTAGAATTTAGAGAATTTAACTATTTATGTTTAATTAAATTCTATTTTATTACTCCATGGATTTAATTGCATTTTGGAAGTTGTTTTTATATTTAAATCATGGATTTGGATTTGGTGTATGTTCACTTGATTACTTTTGAGCATTGGATAACATAGTTGTTACTTTTATATTCATGAGAATATGTTTTTCCTTATTGAATATATTGTTGCTATGTGTAAGGAATTGCACACTTTGTATTTGACATCTTTCGTGCATAGTAGTTGTAGACTTTGAGCATGTATTGTATAAGTTTCCAAAATTGGATTGTGCTTGGTAAATAGTTGATATCTTATATATACATGTTGATATATATACATTGTTGCACAATTTATTGATTTTGGAAACTTGGGGATGTCGTTGTTTGGCTACGGCTAGGACTTGGTTCTAGTAAGGGGAATTGTCCCTCTATATAGTCTAGTGCGCACATAGGGAGGTTACCCATGGGCTAGTAACCCTAAAGTAACCACATTGTCGGTTTGATCTGGCGTGACGTCCAAGTATCCACTTTGGTTTGATTTCGCATTTAAATTCCAAGTTGTTAACTTTGTGAAATTACATCTTATTGTGTTATGTTAAAAGTTCTATTGTCACTTGATAGTATGAATTAAATGGTATTGGATTGTAACTTGTACAAAGATAAACCCATGCATTCCCTACGAGTAAACTTGTTTACTCACCCCTAAGTTAATGGGTGTTTGGCAGGTAAAGAAGCCTTAGTGTGGGATGCACAGCATTCTTAGACTTACTAGAGTTCTTGAAGTATTTTTTATGACATAGAATGTGCATATGTTAGCATATCTTGTCTTACTTTTGCTTACTTTGATAAAACTTGTACTTATTGTCTAAGTTATGTAATGTGCACTTAAGTGCACCTTTTGACACTTTTACAATGTGGTTGTAATGAGGCCAAGGGCCAAAGACACTTATGTGAAATGTATGCTAACTTTGAACTTCATTGTTGCCTATGGAAGATATGTGGATTAATGCATTGAAGGGTTCTATTTTGCATATGACATGCCATGAGGCTGTAGACCATTACAACACATCTATTTTATCATATTACATATGCTTGCATGCTCACTTTGGCAAACAACACCATCCTTGATGAAACAAAGACTCTAAGTAGCATTTTTAGAAAGTTTTACCCTATTCTGTTCCAGGGGCATTTCAGCTATTTCAAAATACATTTTTTTCATTTTTCCTTGTGAGTCACATAGAAAACTCAATTTTGAGGGGGGTTTCTTCTTTGTGTTTTTCCATAAAATGTCATCTTAGCCCTCAAAAATCTATTTTTTTCCGAAAAATCATTGCTGCCAGGTTTTTGCCGACTTTAGTGCAAATGTACTTAGTACTATTCATCGACTTTTTTTTGAAAAGTGTGACGACCGATCCGAAACTTTCGGGGGTCTTGTGGGTGTATTTTAAGATTGAATTTTCAATTTAGGCAATTTAAAAACGTTCCGAAGCCCCATTTCCTTTCTTTGGGCAGTAGCTTGAAACAAATTTCAACTTCTAGACTTGATTTTTTTTTAGGGTATTTTGGGCATTTTACAATGCATTTTTTTGGTTTCCGTTCAAATTTGGGTAGAAAACTTGATTTTAGGGGGGGTTTCTTCTTTGAGTTTTTCCAAAAAAGTCCGTTTAGATACCCGTTTTTACTCTCAGTTGCAGCAGTAGTGGGTTGGCGGCACTGTAGCTGTCACGGCCTTCGTCGGGCCGCCGTGACGTCGATTTTGTTTTTGACTTTTCTCCCTCATCCGGACTCCAAATCAAGTGAATTTTTTTTTTGAAATTGATTAATTTTTTATTGTCTATCCAACAGTGTGCTCGGTTACATCTGAATATTTCTAGATAATTACCAGTTTACCCTTTTAGATTTATTGCTTGTTTTTCTTTATTTTGTCGTTTCTCCTTCGTCCGGACTCCGAATCATGAGATTCTTGAGTCCATCTCGATTAGTTTTTCATTGTCTTCCTAGTGGTGTGCTCGATAGCACTTGAATCCAATTTTTTTACAAAATGACCCTTTGCCCCTAGGTTCCTTTTTGTCCATTTTTGAAACCACACTTCCGCATTTGTTTTCCTTTAGGTTCTATGACCTCATTGAGGGTCACATTTGTGTCTTACAGATTCATTATATCTCTAAAGACCATTGTTTCACCTTTCACTTCCACATTTTGGATTCGTTATCGGGTCATCTTTTGGTCATCACTGACGCACCGGGTTTACAAAACTTAGGCCGTCACATTAACCCGCTGGGAAGACCAACCTAGTTCGCACTATCTCAATTGGGGAGAACTCATACCTCCCACAATAAAGCCAAACCTTAGCCATGTCATTTGTAACAATGTCTCAAGTCTCCAAAAAAACCAAATAAGTTCACAACTTATATGTAGTTTATATAATGCACGAAATCACCTTCCACGCACAAGTAGGTTGAAACTACACAATCCATGCTTTAGAGTTTAATTCTAGAATGGCATATATAATGTCAATTACAGGTGTGCAATCCATTACACAAGGCAACAATATATTCCATAAAGAAAACATGTTCTCATGAATATAGATATAACAACAATGTTATCAAATGCTCAAAATACAACTATGTGAATACACAACAAGTCCAAATACATGATTTATATATAGAAACAACTTCTACAACATAATTAAATCTATGGAACAATTAGATAGAATTTAATTAAATAAAATAATTAAATTTTCTAGATTTCAAATCAATTCCAATTTGCCTCAAATTAATATACGTTAAACAACATATCATGGTCATTACATATATCAAATCAAAAGTGCAAAATGAGCAAGATACCCTCATGTAAAATCTAATTACTTTAAATCAACTAAATCTCTAGATTTCAAAAGTTATTCAAATGACCCCAAATTAATATATAACAAACATTAAGTCATAGTCATACCATATATCAAGTCTAAAATGAGATACAAGCAAAACATAATTAACTAGAATTTAAATCAAATTAAATTCATTAAATCTCTAGATTTGAAAACTCATTTAATCTTCCCAATTTAATATATAACAAAGATCAATTCATGGCCATGCCATTTACCAAGTCTAAAATGAGTTATATGCAAGCTATGATAAATCTCTAATTTCTCAAATTAACCAAAGTCATGCATACAACTTATATTTCATACAAGAGCAAGTAAAACAACTTAGAAAATAAATTATAACACCCCCTACCTCACTAGAGAAGTGTCTCTCTAGAATCTAAGGCAAATTAACACAAAATGGTAAACCCTTCAAGGGTTATGAAGTGGAGGATGAGGGGAACAAAAATATTTTGAAGGTTAAGCTTGGAAATCAATGGAAGGCCCTCAAAAATCAAGATCAAGACCTAAGGCTTCAAGCTCCATCCATGGAGGCTAGGGTTTTTGGTGAGGAAGGAAATGAAATAATGTGAAAATGTGTGAGTGGAGGAAATAGAAATCCTCCAGCCACTATGTGCTCTCACACCATGGTCAACACACACATCTATGGTCAATTGCACAAAAACCCTTCATTAAAACCATAATCCGAAAGTGGCCCAAAAATAATTGCAAGACAAAATTTGGTGCCTACACTTGTCACAAATCCAAGGCTCCATCCTAGGCTAAATCTCAAGCCTACACTTGTCAACCATCCAAGCTAACAAGTGGACTAATCCTAGGCCAACAAGTGGGTGAATCTCCACCATTCACATGTCACCATCCAAGGCATCAAAGTATTTCCACACAAATGTCAACAAGTGGACGAATGAGAGTGTGACACTTGTCACACTTTCGGAAATTGCAAAAAAGGTCATTTTCCAAAATATCTTCTAAATTAAATTACAAAATGGTCCCTAAGACGAAAAATAATTACTTTATTTAATTACACCAAAATCCTAAAAGTTTAGAATATTACAAATAGGTTATGCATCTATACCCTTTATAAGAAAAGTAAACACTTAGCATGTTTTTTTACAAAAGTGAAAATACACATAGCATGGAATTTAAATATCGTGGATGCATGCAAAACTGGAATCAAATTCGAACACGAAAAGTGAGGTTATGGCAACAAAGTGACAACCGAGAAAAAGACGAAAAGTGAATAAGCCGAAAAATGAAAATAAGGAAATGGCTCGGTCCTCACAAGAAGGTTGTCAATCCAAAGGAAAGAGTCTTGGAAACCATTCCCGAGCACTCGAGACGACACCAAAAGACGAAAAACCGAACTCAGAAAAGGAAATACAACGGAAAAAAAATATCTGTAAAATTTGAGAAAAGGAAAGGAAGGAAAATGACTGGGTCATTACAGCCTTCCCACCTTAAAGGGATTTCATCCCCGAAATCTAGCCCCAACAAAACAAAAGGCGAAACCATAATAACTACAGAGTACATCTTCGAGTGTTCCACACAACATGCTACGAAAGCAATCCCAAAACTAGAAGACAACGTACAAACCAATGTCATTCGCACCCATGTGCTCATGACAGGAAAACCTCTCAAAAGAAAAGTGACCTCATGGCCACATGATAAGTCAAAGTCACACACAGAACCCAAGGCCAGACAAAGGAATGGAAAACAACAACCGTAAGCATTCCACCTGATGAACCATTAGACCGATCCAAAAACAGCCACTAAAAGAACTCCAAAATAACCACGTATCAAATTCGGCTACCAAACAAAGATAACCTGGCAGTACGAATAGTGACCAGAACCCGCCCACGACGTACTCAAATGTGTAGTAGCAATGACAGTGCCTAGTGCCCACCCACACTTACTCATCAGTAAGGTAGCATCGACGGCAACTAGCACTCGCCCACAACACACAACTTTGTACCATAGCGTGGCAGTATAAGGTTCTAATTCATAACCTGCCCCCCACTAGGTCTACCCATGAAACCTCTCGATACCAATGACATCAATGTCGTAATTCATCATTACCAAAAGCAATCCGGTAACCCGGCATTCCACAAGAGTTGAGACATGGTCCAAAGACGTTGACATCCCGGCCATTCTCAAAATCTTGACGACAATGTTACAGGTACCTTCCAGCTTAAGATCTCAATCCTCAAAACAAACCTCATCAACCAAGAATCCAAAGCCTGACAGACAAATCAACACCACCAGGAATCAAAACAAACCTCATTATAAGACATTTCATCGAAAGTCCTTCATATCTCCCTAAAATAGATTAATTACAAGATCACATCGTAATCAAACATCAGATCCACATCCCTATCATGGATAACTAATCCTCAAAATTCAAGTCCACTAAGTGGCACACACATCAAAATACTGACAACTAAGGTTACAAAATGAATCTCTTAAAACTGTGCTTGGCATCACCAAGCTAAATCAAAATTCTTTAATTTCCATCGATCCATAAACAACTACTGGAACTACGATTCCTCAAAACCGCGCCTAGTCAAAACAAGGACGGGAAAACTCCAGAAACAAGCCATATCCAACAGCGATCCTCCAAAACTCCTTCTAAAAGCTAACCACTTCTAGGTCTCCAAAACTGAAACAAGTCTCCAAAAGATATTCTCAAAAGAGCATCAAGCTCACCTTATGAATCAAACAAATCCTCAATGAAATGGACACAAGTCCCCGTAAAATGATCTTGCACCAATCCACTCACTCTGAGCACCACAACTCCGTCAACAACCACGGCAAAACTCCCCAAGGGAAAACACAAAGGAAAGGAACCACTAGTCCTAAGAAGGACAACACCACGACTCTGTCGCTAAAATGAAAGACAACAAGGTCAAAGACTTCACCCCTTATATGGAAGTAAGTCAACCAAAATTAACCAAATCCTCACCAAGGACTCAAGACAACAATGGTGATCCCCACGGACCAGCCAACCCCAAGGCTGTGCACAACGCAACGAAGAGAAGAGACTCACTCCTTGTGAAGTCCCTTACACAAACCAAGAAAAGATAAGAAACCCTATTCTCCCATAAATGACAAATACGAAAAGGGAATAAAAAGGGAAAAACTAAATATGGAAGTTATGCATATGACAAGGAATGTAACTACCAAAAAGTAAATCTACTCACATAGATAAAATCAAGGGTATATGCAACACGTCTCCACGTAAGCACAAAATCATGTTACTAAAGTACAGTAACAACATAGCATCTCTAAGCATATAAAGAAGGCATGCTAATCTCACACAATAAGAAGACTATTGTGGATACACTTCCACCTACTCATGCATCACAATATCAGAAATCATACTACTAACATGGTAGTAAATGAAACTACAGAAAAAAAATGATGCAACAATGAACCCCGTGGACATCGTGTCCTAGAGTGTCTAAGAAAAAGGAAAGACCAATCCTAGCTATAACTGTCTCCAAAAACCAATGCGACAACAACCTGTCTCAAAACAAATATGAGCCTTTACCATAATGGTAAGACTCCAGCAATCCAACTCCGAATCTAGAGGTGACACTATAAATGACACTAATAATGCAATGCTCTCACCAACCTAAAACATCGATCAATTGACTCGATCCCAAAAGCATCATCACATAAAGAGAACTTGAAACAAAATGGCTAATTTAGCCAAACAATCAGACAAATGAATTAATCTCCAAAATCGTCCTCAAAATGACCATCAATCACTGTCTCAACAAAAGACGCTCAAAACAAAACTCACATCATCGCTAACCAAAAGGACTACGCCTATCGGAACTGTGATACCTCTCGGATCCAAGACACGGGTTGATCAGGCCCAGGCCCGAACCTGAGGGAATATCTAACAATTAATATGTTATAACGAATACAGAATACAAAATTGAATAAGAATAAATATTATAAGCTGAAAAGAATACTAATATAAAATCCTCAACTGATAACACTTAACAAAATCCAATTTCCAAACCTCCATGATTACAACTTGGGAATCCATCTCTAGTGGACCCCTATTTAAAAATCCCAAACTAGATGAAAATAAAACTGAAGATAAAAATCCAAACCCAATATCTGAAAGGAAGTCCTACATCGTCGGTAAAATGGAAAATCGTCTCTGCTCAGCACGAACAAGCTCAAGCCTGGAACGGACCTACACCTGAAAAATAGGAGTGGGTTAGGCCCAGGAACAAGTTCTATCCTACTACAATCCAAGCAGAGACTCGATACGCATGTACATTCTAACCAACTCAACAATAGCTAATAGTCCGTATGTATATATATATAATCACACTAAAGGACTCTCACTGGACTACAGGCCGGTCTCAACCTGAATAGAGGCAACATGCAAAACGCACACAAAGTGGGCATGCGTACCTAAGCCTAACAGGGTACACCTCTAACCATCATAGCCAGCTATGCATCCCAATGCATATACGCTCCCTAACCGTCGATCCTGAGACTCAAGCTCATATCGAGGTACCATAAAAATATATTTACAATCCATCCAGAATCCATAGCAGTGCCGCTCAACTATGCGTTGCTTTGCCACTACAAATCAATAGGATTTAACTTCTAATTAATCTATTCCTTAATTCCAGAGTAGGTAGGACTTAGCGTTTTTTGAGCTAATCCCCCTAGTATGTCACCGTCCCATACCGGTGCATACAATCCATCCATCTAGCAGTTGATAATACATACCATCCATGTAAATATCAACTAAATCCATATATCCAACAATTGAGAATAAAAACATTAAATTTAAACATCAATTGTTCCATAATAAGCATACCTAAAGTTATGTATTTTAATATGCTGATTTAAACAACACAACCAAAAATCCAACAATTAACCATACAACAGTATATGTAAATATCAATTTATTCCCAAGATCCGTATAATTGAGAGGACATAAATAAATGTCTGCACATAATTATAAATACATCCATTGATTTCATATAACCATGATATAAAACATGGGTACAATCTTTGCATATTATTTAGCAATAATAATCTAAATAGCATGCATATAATTTATTTTATACAAATTATCAGGCATCTCCAATTGACTATATAACATCCCCAACATAATTAAACTATTTCAATTCAGTTGATTGATTTAAAACAGTTTGAATCCATAAATTAACCATTACATTAATTTTATTTCAAACCTAGCATATCATTTATATTATGCATTCCAGTTAATTATCGAGTCCCAGAAGTTCACTAAAAATCAACCATTATGTTAATTTTATCCTAAACCTAGCATATTATTTCATATTATGCATTCCAGTTAAATATCAGGTCCCAGAAATTCACTAAAAATTATTTAACCAGTCCCAACCATCCCTAAATACCAACTCCTATGCCAAAATCCAACACTAGACAACCCATATGAGAGTTACAAGAACCAGTTGATGTAAAATCCCAAGTGTTGACCGGTACGCCTAAACCGGTTGATGTAAAATCCTAGGTGTTGACTGGTTTGCCTAAACCGGTTGATGTATACATCCTAGATGTCAACTGGTTTGCAAAAGTCCACTAAATCCATAAGGTGTCAACTGTTTTATCATAGATGTCGACTGGTATAATAACCATTTGATGTTTTTAACAAGGTGTTAACTGGTTGCAACCAACCAGTCAACCGAAATACCAAGGTGTCGACTGGTTCATGCCAACCGGTCGACGTGTGCACTAAACCAGTCGGCCAAACTGTGACAGTTCGTCTTCCACGGCTTCGGCGACTACGTCTTTTTCCGTTAAAGTACTAAGGCTACTGTTTTAAGTCCAGAACAACCCTAAACATTATGTAAACCTCTTATGCATAATTTAAACAAATTATAATCAAGAATCATACAAGAAATTCGAAGTTAAACAGATGTATACATATATACATAATCTACTGTAATTCAAGTTTTACCATGCTTACATAGTTAAATTCTAACCAGATTAATTTAACATTTATTTACTCCTGGAATTGTGATAGAGATGCAAAGAACACAAGTCAAAGGGAGAGAGTTAGGAACAGAACTTGCCTTACATCGACGTTCGTCTAAGTTTTCCGACGAAACTCTCTCTGTTGGCTCACTATTTTCCTTCCCAGCCGTCTCTAATTCCCTCAGCCCTTACTATATCGTAATAGTTTTTTTCCTAAAACCCTAGTCAGAATACTACCTGAATATTTATAGGCCACTAACCCTAGGTTCAATTAAACCCTAAACATAATCCACTCGGCGCATAGAAAACTAGGTTATAAACTATGTCGGCTATGAACTGTGTACTATATGTATGCAACTAACCCTACAGTCACGTTACGGCAAAACAAATAATGAGATTGAATAAAATAAAATAATTTAATAATTAACAATTAACTTAAACAATTAATTCAAATAAAACAAATAATCAAATAATTTCAAACAAATAGTCAAATAAGGAAATTAAAAACAATTTATGCGAATAAGTCAAATTTCAAGCAAACAATCAATTAAATAAATCAAATAATCAAATAATAAATAAAAAAAATCTAATTTAAATAACAAATTAAATACCAGGACTATCCTTTTGAAATTAGGGGTATTACATTCTCCCCCCCTAATAAAAGGAATTCCGTCCTCGGAATTCGCTCTTACCTTCTTCCATTAATCCAAGAAACTGCAAGCGAATGACATCCTCCCGTTCTGAAGTGGACTCAGCCTCATTGTGATGACTCCACTGCACACGAACTAAAGGGATAACCTTGTTATGAAGGATTTGATCCCGACGGTCGACAATATGACACGATGACTCCAGATAAGTTGCATCCGGCTGTAACTCAATCTCCTCAACATCGATATGCTGATACCGATCCTCATCTCGCAGAAATTTCCGCAACATTGAAACATGGAACACATTATGGACACGATCCAAATTATCTGGAAGGGCCAACCGATAAGTGACAGCTCCAACTCAATCCGTAATCATGAATGGACCGACAAACCGCGGTGACAACTTCCCTTTCTTCCCAAAGCGCATTACACCCTTCATAGGTGACACTTTGAGTAGAACCTGATCCCCAATCTGAAACCCCAAAACACGAGTGCGATGATCAGCATAGCTTTTCTGCCTACTTTGAGCTGTACGCATGCGATCTCGAATAAGAGCAATCGTTTCAGAAGTATCCTTGATGAACTCAGGACCCAAGAATCTGCTCTCACCAACCTCCATCCAACAAATAGGCGATCGACAGGGTCGGCCATATAATGCCTCAAATGGTGCCATCCCAATAGTCTTCTGAAAACTATTATTATAAGTAAACTCCACAAATGGTAAGTAATCCTCCCAGTAGCCCTTGAAATCAAGAACACACGACCGAAGCATATCCTCCATAATCTGATTCACCTGCTCAGTCTGTCCATCAGTCTGAGGATGATAGGCAGTACTAAGGTGCAACTCCGTACCCAAAGCCTACTGAAAACTCTTCCAGAATCCAAACACAAAGCTCGAATCCCTGTCCGATATAATAGACAATGGAATGTCGTGTAACTTCACAATCTTGGTACAGATAGGAAAAAAAATGAGCTGAATTTGTTAGTCTGTCCACGATAACCCAAATAGAGTTGTGATCCTTGAAAGAGTTTGGCAATCCCTCCACAAAATCCATAGAAATGCTCTCCCATTTCCACTCCGGTATTGGTAGTGGTTGTAGAGCTCCTGGCGGCCTTTGATGATCAATCTTGACCATCTGACAGGTACTACATCGTGAGACAAAAAGAGCAATGTCCCTCTTCATACCTGCCCACCAAAACTGCCGCTTCATATCCTAATACATCTTATCGCCTCTCAGATGAACAGAGAACTCAGAGTGGTGAGTCTCAGTCATCACATCCTTCCGCAAATCATCAGCAGAAGGTACCACTAACCATCATTTGTACCTCAAACCTCCATCAGCCCCAACATAGTAAAATGGAACCTCTCCGGAAGCTATCTCTGCAACCTTGTCAATGCATTGCTGATCCGTGAGTTATGCCTTCAAAACCTTGTGAATGATAGAAGGAGTAACTACTATAAAAGCCATAAACGCATCCGATAATTCATCCATCTTCGTCAACGCATTCCACTCAGTAGTGAATAGAGTGGAAAGACAACCAACAGGCCGGCGACTGAGTGCATCCGCCACCACATTGGTTTTTCCTAGATGGTACTGTATAGAAAAGTGATAGTCTTTCACAAACTCCAACCATCTACGCTGTCTCATATTCAGCTCCCGCTGAGTGAACAAGTACTGCAGACTCTTGTCATCACTAAATAACCTGAAGGACTCACCCAACAGATAATGCCTCCAAATACGTAAAGCAAAGACCACAGCTGCCAACTCCAAATCATACGTTGGATAATTAAGCTCATGAGGCTTAAACTTCCAAGATCCATAAGAAATCAGTCGCTCCTCCTACATCAAAACACATCCAAGACCCTGCAACGAAGCATCCGTGTAGACAAGATACTCTATCCCATTCTATGGAGTAGCCAGAACCGGTGCAGAAGTCAACTTCCTTTTTAGCTCATCAAAAGCTCGCTGACAGTGCTCATCCCACACGAACTGTACACCCTTCTTGGTCAGATGAGTGAGTGGTCCTGCTATCTTAGAGAACCCCTAGATGAACCGATGATAATATCCTGCCAAACCAAGAAAACTCCAAATTTCAGTAGGTGAAGTAGGCTGTCCCCACTCTACCATAGCTGAAACCTTGGTTGGATCAACCGTTATCCCCCTTTCTGACACCACTTGACCCAGAAACTTCACTTCCCGCTGCCAAAATTTACACTTCTCGAACTTGGCATATAACTGGTGCTCACGAAATGTCTGCAAGACTATGCGAAGATGTCTAGCATGGTCATCCTCAGACCTAGAATAGATTAAGATATCATCAATAAAGGCTATGACAAACTGATCCAAATAAGCCCGAAAGACTCTGTTCATTAAATCCATGAACACTGCAGGTGCATTAGTCATCCTAAACGGCATGACACGAAACTCATAAGAACTTTATCTCGTAAGGAACACTGTCTTAGGAACATCCTGCTCCTTAACCCTCAGTTGATGATACCCAGAACACAGATCAATCTTAGAGAAGTATGTGGCTCCCCGTAACTGATCAAACAAATCATCGATCCTGGGTAGAGGGTACTTGTTACGAATGGTAACCTTGTTCAACTCCCTGTAATCTATACACAGACGAAGCAAACCATCCTTCTTCTTCACAAACAGAACCGGTACTCCCCAGGGTGAAGTACTCCTATGAATAAAACCCTGACTGAGTAACTGCTGAATCTGATCCCTCAGCTCTCTCATCTCTACTGGTGCCATCCTATAGGGTGCCCTAGAAATAGGCGTAATGCCTGGAGCTAAGTTAATCACAAAATCGATCTCGCGACTAGGTGGCAACCCTAGAATCTCCTGAAATACATCCAGAAAATCCTGTACAATCGGTATGTTATCCAATGATACAGTAGTCCCCTCCTCCGTTTCCTCCTCCATATGGAACAAATAAGTGCTAGTACCTCCATTAGAACGTGACATAGCTACAACGTACAAATCCCAACTAGGTATGGCGAACACAATAGACCTATCATACCAGTTAACTTAGCATGGTAATGCGATAGCTAATCCATCCCATGCATCATATCATAAGTGTGCATGTCCAGGACTAAAAGACTGGCTAGAAATCTGAGTTTGCCAATATCTAGTGTCACAAGCCTATTACTCCTATGTAAAATGGCGGTATTACCAAAAAGGTGTAAAAATACCCTGAGGTCTATTGTATACATGTGTCACCAACCTAAATCCCAACTGTTCTGAATACTCCGTAATGCAAAACACATAAAGTAAACAAAACACTCCGTAAGCTACCCATTTTTTTTTGTTTTTGTTTTTTTTATTATTTTTTACTATCATTAAATCCTAGAAATTCTACCTTCAAAACCAAACCTACTATGTTGATTACACAAGTTCTTTTATAAACTTCTTGGTAACCAATCTGTCTTCACACCATGTATTTACAAGCAACTATTTGCTTGCCTGTTCCACAAACCCCAATTGCTCACTGGGATAATCATCTATTAATGCAATATAATCATCCCAATATAATCTAATAAAACCATATAGATCACCAAAATGCTATCACAAAGCACAATAAAGATAGCCAAAACCACCAGTTCACTTTATTAAGAACTTTTCCAAACCAAAAACTGTCAAACGAATAATCATAAAATATTCTTTAACAGAATCTTAATGTACGTGCTTAAATTTGTACTACATTCCTACTAATATCTCATCCACTACTAGTAACTATAAGTACTCTTAAAAGAGCAGTCATCCCTGAACTCCGATGCCGTCCATTTTGGATGCAACGGTATCTCCTCCAACCTGATCTTCTTCGGGGTCTTCCTCTCCGCTTGGCTCAGCTTTGAGTACCGCCGAAGTTATCTTAGGTCCACAGTATGGTGGCCAATCCCTCATGCAAGAAACTTTCCTTGACTTGTACTCCGATGCAACGCCTATTGGAATCAACTCTCTGGTCTCCAATTCTGCTTTCTTGGTCGGCCTTCGTAGGGGAATCACCAGATTAACCTTCCTCGGCCTTGGGCCCTTCTTTGCTTTCATCGCGGCCCTCATCCTTCTCTTAGTGGCAAACATTTTGAAATTACAAAATACACTTGACATTAGTACTTTCTAAACGAACCATAAAGGAATTCAACGAATCCTAATCCTAAGCTCTAATCAAGAGAAAACGCTACGCAGAAGACTTAATATGAAACGTCCTAGAGACACTTGAACCTGGATTGCTCTGATACCAACTGTGATACCTCTCAGATCCGA
This sequence comes from Cornus florida, assembly GCF_030987335.1. Lineage (NCBI taxonomy): Eukaryota > Viridiplantae > Streptophyta > Magnoliopsida > Cornales > Cornaceae > Cornus > Cornus florida. The sequence continues at coordinate 75,582,027 of NW_026775577.1, forward strand.
GACACGGGTTGGTCAGGCCCAGGCCCGAACCTGAGGGAATATCTAACAATTAATATGTTATAACGAACACAGAATACAAAATTGAATAAGAATAAATATTATAAGCTGAAAAGAATACTAATATAAAATCCTCAACTGATAACATTTAACAAAATCCAATTTCCAAACCTCCATGATTACAACTCAGGAATCCATCTCTAGTGGACCCCTATTTAAAAATCCCAAACTAGATGAAAATAAAACTGAAGATAAAAATCCAAACCCAATATTTGAAAGGAAGTCCTACATCGTTGGTAAAATGGAAAATCGTCTCTGCTCAGCACGAACAAGCTCAAGCCCGGAACGGACCTACACCTGAAAAATTGGAGTGGGTCAGGCCCACGAACAAGTTCTATCCTACTACAATCCAAGCAGAGACTCGATACGCATGTACATTCTAACCAACTCAACAATAGCTAATAGTCCGTATGTATATATATATAATCAAACTAAAGGACTCTCACTGGACTACAGGCCGGTCTCAACCTGAATAGAGGCAACATGCAAAACGCACACAAAGTGGGCATGCGTGCCTAAGCCTAACAGGGTACACCTCTAACCATCATAGCCAGCTATGCATCCCAATGAATATACGCTCCCTAACCGTCGATCCTGAGACTCAAGCTCATATCGAGGTACTATAAAAATATATTTACAATCCATCCAGAATCCATAGCAGTGCCGCTCAACTATGCATTGCCTTGACACTACAAATCAATAGGATTTAACTTCTAATTAATCCATTCCTTAATTCCAGAGTAGGTAGGACTTAGCGTTTTTTGAGCTAATCCCCCTAGTATGTCACCGTCCCATACCGGTGCATACAATCCATCCATCCAGCAGTTGATAATACATACCATGTATGTAAATATCAACTAAATCCATACATCCAACAATTGAGAATAAAAACATTAAATTTAAACATCAATTGTTCCATAATAAGCATACCTAAAGTTATGTATTTTAATATGCTGATTTAAACAACACAACTAAAAATCTAACAATTAACCATACAACAGTATATGTAAATATCAATTTATTCCCAAGATCCGTATAATTGAGAGGACATAAATAAATGTCTACACACAATTATAAATACATCAATTGATTTCATATGGCCATAATATAAAACACGGGTACAATCTTTGCATATTATTTAGCAATAATAATCTAAATAGCATGCATATAATTTATTTTATACAAATTATCAGGCATCTCCAATTGACTATATAACATCCCCAACATAATTAAACTATTTCAATTCAGTTGATTGATTTAAAACAGTTTGAATCCATAAATTAACAATTACGTTAATTTTATTCCAAACCTAGCATATCATTTATATTATGCATTCCAGTTAATTATTGAGTCCCAGAAGTTCACTAAAAATTAACCATTATGTTAATTTTATCCTAAACCTAGCATATTGTTTCATATTATGCATTCCAGTTAAATATTAGGTCCTAGAAATTCACTAAAAATTATTTAACCAGTCCCAACCATCCCTAAATACCAACTCCTATGCCAAAATCCAACACTAGACAACCCATAGGAGAGTTACAAGAACCAGTTGATGTAAAATCCCAAGTGTTGACCGGTACGCCTAAACCGGTTGATGTAAAATCCTAGGTGTTGACTGGTTCGCCTAAACCGGTTGATGTAAAATCCTAGGTGTTGACTGGTTTTCCTAAACCGGTTGATGTATACATCCTAGATGTCAATTGGTTTGCAAAAGTCCACTAAATCCATAACGTGTCAACTGTTTTATCATAGATGTCGACTGGTATAATAACCATTTGATGTTTTTAACAAGGTGTTAACTGGTTGTATCCAACCAGTCAACCGAAATACCAAGGTGTCGACTGGTTCATGCCAACCGGTCGACGTGTGCACTAAACCAGTTGACCAGACTGTGACAGTTCGTCTTCCACGGCTCCGGCGACTACGTCTTTTTCCGTTAAAGTACTAAGGCTACTGTTTTAAGTCCAGAACAACCCTAAACATTATGTAAACCTCTTATGCATAATTTAAACAAATTATAATCAAGAATCATACAAGAAATTCGAAGTTAAACAGACGTATACATATATACATAATCTACTGTAATTCAAGTTTTAGCATGCTAACATAGTTAAATTCTAACCAGATTAATTTAACATTTATTTACTCCTGGAATTGTGATAGAGATGCAAAGAACACAAGTCAAGGGGGGAGAGTTAGGAACAGAACTTGCCTTACATCGACGTTCGTCTAAGTTTTCTGGCGAAACTCTCTCTGTTGGCTCACTGTTTTCCTTCCCAGCCGTCTCTAATTCCCTCAGCCCTTACTATATCGTAATAGTTTTTTTTCCTAAAACCCTAGTCAGAATACTACCTGAATATTTATAGGCCACTAACCCTAGGTTCAATTAAACCCTAAACATAATCCACTCGGTCCATAGAAAACTAGGTTATAAACTATGTCGGCTATGAACTGTGTACTATATGTATGCAACTAACCCTACAATCACGTTAAGGCAAAACAAATAATGAGATTAAATAAAATAAAACAATTTAATAATTAACAATTAACTTAAACAATTAATTCAAATAAAACAAATAATCAAATAATTTTAAACAAATAGTCAAATAAGGAAATTAAAAACAATTTATGAAAATAAGTCAAATTTTAAGCAAACAATCAATTAAATAAATCAAATAATCAAATAATAAATAAAAAAAACTCTAATTTAAACAACAAATTAAATACTAGGATTATCCTTTTGAAATTAGGGGTATTACAGGAACAAAAACTGATACTGATTCAATCCGAACTGCGCTCGTAGATAGCCAGCACGGTAGCATGACAGTGCCATGCACCTGTCCGCAAACGTACCCGCCCACTAAAATTGCAATCTCATAGGAACCTTCAAAAATAACCAAGGATCCTAAGAGGTCCATAACCTCATCGTGGCCCAAAACCAACAAATCCAGCATAACGGCAACGCCAAATGACTCAGCGCACCAGAGCCTAAACAAAAGGTGTCTCACCACCTACCTCAAAACCAATGCTAGGTCAACACAACCTATGCAACTATGAAACCAAGCTGACAAATGCTAATAGCATATAAGAAGAGCGCCTAAACAAAACCAAAACCCACCAAACATTGCATAAGTGCTAACTCACCAAACAACCTGACCTCGAGTCAAATATCCATGACTAATCCCAAGTCCTATCAAATATGCAAAACAATTATGCATATACAAATAAAATCTAGCATACATCATATGTCATGCTCTTTAAATTAGAATAAAATCATGCTAAACAAACGGTATGCAACATATAGCATATAGGCATATAAACATGTCATCAAACCAAAAAATGTTATCATGAAGCATATGAGCACCTAGAGCATGGCAACATAAGCATGATATGCACCCAAAACCCGTCGTCTAAGGTATTCAAACCTAGGAGCTCTGATACCACCTGTGATGACCTTGGATTTTTCAACCCAGTGTGTCCTGTGATGACCCGAAACGGATCCGAAATGTCGAAGCAAAAGAAGAAAGGTGACCTCTAGAGATGTACGTCATCCCTAAGGCACCAAAATGACTCCACATGAAGCTATGGAACTCAAATGAGCCAAGCAATGAAACAAGAATGCCAAAACTGAAAAGAAATGAACCAATGGTAAAATGGTCATTTCACACTAAAATGGGTGACACCGTGCACACCATAGGAAAGCCAACGAAAAATCAACAAGAATAGGCTTAAGAATTGCATGATTCGGAGTCTGGATGACAAAAATATCAAGTTCAAAAGTCGAAAGAAGGGAAACCCTATCCCGGTTCGAACCAAAAATAGACAATACCTTACTAAAACTTGAATATCTTGAGCTACAAGAAGAATTTGAAGCTCTAATTGGGACCGTTGGAAAAATTATTTCGACATGGTCAATTTAGACTCAAGAACGGACCAATTCGGAGTTAAAACAAAGAAGATATGATAGTTTGAAGTCGGAGGTGCAGCGCTGAACCAAGACACAAACACACACACACATGAACAGTACCACGAGTGCTCGTCCAAGGGCTTGGAGTGCCCATAATTAGCCCTAAGAGTGCTGTCCAAAATTGGAGCGGTCGTACGCCCCTTGGAGCGTTCGTGCTGCTGCAGGCTACACTTGAAATTCTAACTTGAAATGCAATTTTGAGGACCTTCTGGACTTTTTTGAAAAAAACACAAAGAAGAAACCCCCTCAAAAACATGTTTTCTAGCCAACCAAGCCAAAATAAAACTTTATTTTCATGTGAAAACCCTTAAATGCCCATATACACTATTTTTGCAAAAGAAAATGCAAAATGAGACCATAGGAGGCTCATTTCATCAAGGAAGGAGTTTTTCCCGGAAACGATCATCCACGTAGACGTAACTTACCTATTAGGATACACTACAATGATCCATTGCTTAAAAATACCGCCGATGCAAAATCCGACCCCCCAACGGCCAAAAAGGCAAAAATGAACTTGAAATGGAAATTTTGAAAACCAAAATCGTGAAATGGTCTCAAATGACCGTTTAGCCCTTGGTCACACTTCATACATGATTAATAAGATCCCATGAAAGAATCAAAATGGTATTCCCACACTCGATGCAAACATAGGGAGACAATAACTTAACATTTTTCAATAATTTCATAATATGTCATGAAGTCATAAATTACATAGGATACATAATACATATCATTGGCCTCTAGCCTCATCTTATACATGTCAAATACATTGTAAAAAGTGTACTCATGTAGACATTACATAGATGGAATCAAATATACACGTTTTGACATATAAGGCTACGAGTGGCATTTCAAGCCAACCTTTACAAGAACTAAAGTCTTCAAGTCTACAATCATCCAAGTAATGATGAACATCACGCACCAAGCCTTCGTACCTGAAGAAAACCCCCAGTAACTTCGAGGTGAGTAAACAAGTTTACTCGTAGAGAATGAGCATGCATTGACTCGATTTTTTAAAGATTTTTAGACTAACATGAAACAATTCAAAAGGGTCATGCCACTTAACATCTATATCAAAGGTTAGACTCAGGGAGTATCATAAGCTACCTTAGCTCATTCTTAGCATAAATCATATCCTTCATGCAATTCCAAACATCATAAGAATATGCTATTCAAGCAACAAGATACAGATTCTTAAGGTCATCAACTTGAAATCTAAAATACGAAAACGACAAGAGTGGGTCATGCCACCTAACATCTATGTCCCAATTGAATCTATAGGATCATTCCTAAGTTGCATTTGAATAATATAGCATAGACATACTTAACAACATCAAAATTTACAATGATTCGTTAAATCATAAAGCTCGGATGTACTTAATAACATCAAAATCGCCAATAACCAAAACCACAAGTCACAATTAAACATGATTGTCCACTTGGAATTGAATGCGAAATCAAATAGTGGAAAACTTGGACATCACGTCTTGGACTAAATCAAGATCAAAATGGTTATTTCGGGCATTAACCCGCTGGGAAGACCACCCTAGTGCGCACTATCTCAATTGGGGAGAGCTCATACCTCCCGCAGTAAAGCCAAACTTTAGCCATGTCATTTGTAACAATGTCCCAAGACTCCAAAATAAACCAAATAAGTTCATAACTTATACGTAGTATATATAATGCACGAAATCACCTTCCATACACAAGTAGGTTGAAACCACACAATCCATGCCTTGAAGTTTAATTCTATAATGGCATATATAATGTCAATTACAAGTGTGCAATCCGTTACACAAGGCAACAATATATTCCATAAAGAAAACATGTTCTCATGAATATAAATATAACAACAACGTTATCAAATGCTTAAAATACAACTATGTGAATACGCAACAAGTCCAAATCCATGATTTATATATAGAAACAACTTCTACAACATAATTAAATCCATGGAACAATTAGATAGAATTTATTTAAATAAAATAATTAAATTCTCTACATTTCAAATCAATTCCAATTAGCCTCAAATTAATATACGTTAAACAACATATCATGGTCATTACATATATCAAATCAAAAGTGCAAAATGAGCAAGATACCATCATGTAAAATCTAATTACTTTAAATCAACTAAATCTCTAGATTTCAAAAGTTATTCAAATGACCCCAAATTAATATATAGCAAACACTAAGTCATAGTCATACCATATATCAAGTCTAAAATGGGATACAAGCAAAACACAATTAACTAGAATTTAAATCAAATTAAATTCATTAAATCTCTATATTTGAAACTCATTTAAATCTTCCTAATTTAATATATAACAAAAATCAACTTATGGCCATGCCATTTACCAAGTCTAAAATGAGTTATATGCAAGCTATGATAAATCTCTAATTTCTTAAATTAACAAAAGTCATGCATATAACTTATATTTCATAAAAGAGCAAGTAAAACAACTTAGAAAATAAATTATAACACCCCCTACCTCACTAGAGAAGTGTCTCTCTAGAATCCAAGGCAAATCAACACAAAATGGCAAACCCTTCAAGGGTTATGAAGAAAAGGATAAGGGGAACAAAAAGTATTCCCAAGGTTAAGCTTGGAAATCAATGGAAGGCCTTAAAAAATCAAGGTCAAGACCTAAGGCTTCAAGCTCCATCCATAGAGGCTAGGGTTTTTGGTGAGGAAGGAAATGAAATAATGTGAAAATGTGAGAGTGGAGGAAATAGAAATCCTCCACTCACTATGTGCTCTTACACCATGGTCAACACACACATTTATGGTCAATTACACAAAAACCTTTCCTTAAAACCATAATCCCGAAGGGTTTTGTCGGGGACAACACGATCTACATGAATCTGAAGGAAGCCCTAGGAAAATCACAACTTGACCTCAAACCCAAACTCAAGAAATGGTCGGAAATGAATTCTAATAAGGGGGAATGGTAGAACACGTCGAGGGGAACAAAAAATGTGAAGGCCGAAGACTTTTCACTTAGGAAAAGTCAATCAAATGAGGAGATAGAAGGTGGCAGCTCCATGGGCGTCCATGGATGCTTCAAGTCGTGCAAGGGGAGTGGGGAAGATAAAGAATGAAATATCTCAACCCCCTTTTATAGAAATCTCAAAAAGTGCCCCAAACAGGCCCCGTCGGGTTCGGAAAAGTGGATTTTGAGCAAATGCTCTCAAACAGAAAAACTCTCTAGACAAAAAAGATTCAAAATGAGAAAATATGAATAGCAGAAGAAACTGCGTCGAAAACTGAGGCTCGAGCAGAAAGTTATGCCCTGAACAAGTTGAGCGGCAACCGGGTCCAAAAACTCTAAAACTGGAGAAAAATGACCAGAAGGAAATTCTATGAATTTATAAGTCAACGAAAAGTGAAAATGAATCCCGTACGAGGATCAAGGCTCCAGACAAGATATTTTGCAATAAATATCATTTATTGCACAATAGCCCCTACAAAAAGGGTTAACTACGAAACTGCCCCAAAATAAAAATATTTTCCAAAAGATATTTTCTTAGATACCCCTGAAATAAAATATTTTTAAAAGATATTTATGAAAAACACCTCAAGAAATGAAAAAAATTATGAAGAATTGTGCATCCATGCCCCTATGGATACCGGGAGTAACCAAAGTACTTTCTTGCAAAAGTAAAGATACGTATTTCGAGGAGACCACTAAAGATGAAGACACGTGAAGTCAAAAACCAACTCCGAGCACGAAAAGGGAGGTTGTACCAAAAACTGGTAAATGGGGAAAAGACATAATAGGGAAAAGGACGAAATAGGGAAAAGGACCAAAGTGAATAGTGTCCCGAAAAGTGAAAATGCGAAAACGACTCGGTCCTCAAAGGAAGTTGTCAATCCATGGAAAAGAGTCTCGGAAACAAATTTTGAGCACTCGAGATGACACTAAGCGACAAAAAACAGAGCTCAGAAAAGAAAATTAAATGGAAAAAATTTATCCGTAAAATTTCAGGAAAAAGGAAAGGAAAGCAAATGACCAGGTCGTTATAACCTGCCCTCCTTAAAGGAATTTCGTCCCCGAAATTCAGAACATACTGGAAGAGAACAGAATAAGGACTGAACAAAAGTCAAATCAAAGGACAGCTCAAAAAGCACTAAAAGACAACACCAGAAGTTTCCAGATCAACCGAAGGAACGCCAAACAAGAACTGGGCCAACACCTCATATGAATCGGCACGTTAACTCAACGTCAGCCGCCGAGAGAATCCTAAGACAACGAAACGTTTGAACAAGATAAAAGAAGAGAGTGACAAGGCAGCATGAACAGTAACCAGAACTCGCCCATACTTACTCGTCAGTAAGGTAGCATGACAGTATAAGGCACTAGTTTATAACAAGCCCCGAACAAGGTCAACTCTGAGAAACCTATTGATACGGATGACATCAATGTCGAAAATGATCATTACCAATAGCACTACGGAAACCAGGCATCTATGAGCGTTGGGGTAGCTAATCCCAAAACTCTGATAACAATGACACTGGCACTATTATGCTTAAGGCCTTAGATCTAGAAGCCACAAAAGAAAGGGAAATGAAACGGTGCTTCCTTGGCCCGCGTCTCACTCCACCAGACAAGGACAAGGAAATGAATCCCAGTCCTCTACGCTCACATTAGCCTTACTCGCATCAACTGACAGAACAGATAAGAAGGTTCCCTACATGGGTCCTTACGGAATGAATTTCTCCTATCCAAGGAAGAAACTCGTAAAACAAGAATGCATCCAAGGGATACAACAGATCCTATGAGAAAATATCAAAACCAGACATGAGAGTAAATAGTTAGCATGCGACCTAGCAATGGATAATCTACTCAAGGTGCCACATGAGCAAACAGACATGTTATCAAATCAAAACATAGTATCAAGAAGCACATAAGTACATGGTACGACAATACACGTGAATGAAAAATGTAAGGTAAGCCGACATACGTCGCATACGGTCATGCTAACCGACGCACACAGACATGATATCACACCAAGACATGATAGTAATGTAGACCATGTTATCAGGAAGCATATATACACAAAAGCATGCTTAACAAGTAACAGATATCTCAAAACACCCGAGCATGTGAACATGTTATCATACAAGACATGTTATCAAACAATACATGTTATCAAGATGTATTTAAACACGTAGAGCATGGCAACACAAGCATGATATGCACCCAAAACCCGTCGTCCAAGGTATTCGAACTCGGACGCTCTGATACCACCTGTGAAACCCTGGATTTTTTAACCCAGCGTGTCCTGTGATGACCCGAACCAAATCCAAGATGTGGAAGCAAAAGAATTGGAATGGCCTCAAGAGATGTACGTCATCCCTAAGGCACTAAAGTGACTCCCCATCAAGCCATTAAACTCACATGAGCCAAACAAATGAAGCAAGAATGCCTAATCTGAAAAGAAATGAACCAATAGCAAAATGGCCATTTCTAAATTGAAATAGGTGCCACTGAGCACACCATTGGAAAGACAACGAAAATGAATTTAAAACAAGGTGACCTTCGTCGTTTAAGAATTACCATGAACATATCTTACTAAAACTGGAATAACTCCCACTATAGGTGGAGTTTTGATGAATGGTTGGCACCATTGGAAAGCTGACTTCGAGCTCTTGAACTTAGAATCAAGAATAACCCAAATTGGATTCGAAATGAAAGAGATATGATCTCCCAAAGTTGGAACAATAAAGCTGTCCAATAGATGCTGAGAGGGAAAGGGTTTCAGGGAGGATCAGTCGACCGAAGACAATGGTCAGCCAGCTGAAACTCAATCGTCAGCCGGTTGAACCCCCATGGTCAGCCGACCGAAACACCCTTTTTCACCAAAAAAAGGCTTCTGGAATGGTCTCGAGACAATCGTCAGCAGACCGATGGAGCTTTATCAGCCGACCGAAACTTCTGCAGCTGCTATTAAAAGCTGCTGTAATGGTGTATATGATGTTTGGTTCATTTCTAAGGCTCTCTAAGCTTTATACATGATCCGGACAAGTTTGAAAACACTTTCTAGCCCCGTTCAAGCACCAAGACATACTAAGACAAGGAGGAACTTCAAATGACACTCCAAGGAGGAATTTTCCATGAAAATTTATAAAAATCGCCCAAAAATAGGTCAAAAGTTGAAACTTGAGTGTTTTATGCAATGTGGCCATGCACGCAAACGTAAAAAGACATTTAAGACACGTTCAAATGGTCCGCGGCTTCAAAATGCCTAGAATGCAAAATATGACCTCTCAACGGCCAAAAATACCTTAAAATGCTATAAATGAAACTATAATACGAAACTTAGAATGAAATGGTGTTTGGCCCTTGGCCACACCTCATACATGATCATGGAAACCCTATGGACTAGAAAGAATGGAATTACCACGCCGGATGCAAAATTTATGCTATAATGACTTATGAATTTTCATAGTGAACCTTGAAAACGAAAGTGCATAGAATATATAATACATGTCATTGGCCTCCGGCCTCATCATGTACATGTTGAATACAATGAAAAGGAGTGTACTTATGTACACTTTACATATTTGGAATCAAAGAATACAAGTTACATACATTAGGCTATGAAATGATGGTTCATGCTAACATTTGCATGAAATGGAAATTGAAAAGCTAGAAGCCATCCTACTCAACAATAAGCATCATAAACCAAGTCTTCATACCTGATCAAATCCCCTAGTAACTTCGGGGTGAGTAAACAAGTTTACTCGTAGAGAATTAGCATGCATCGACTCGATTTCTTTAGAGATTTTTAGGATTAACATGATATAGTTCAAAAGGGATCATGCCACCTAACGACTATGTCAAAGATTAAACTCAGGGATCTTCCTAAGCTACCATGGAGCATAAGCAACAAGAATCATGATATATCTACATATATGAAGCAAGTCAAGATTGGGATAATCCAAAGAACACGACAGGAATAACGCATGGAATCAAGAACAAGGCATAATGTCTATGCAAGTGAAAAAGATTGGTATATTCTAATTAACACGACGTGAAATATACTTGAAATCAAGGACAAGGCATATGATCTATGTGATTAAACAAGGATGGGACATTCCATGAAACACGAAAATAGATTATAAATGAAGTCATGAATAAGGCATAATATCCATGCAATTGTATAAGGATGAAATATTTCATATAACACGAAAAGAGGTTGTACATGAAATCAAGAACAAGGCATAATATCTATGCAATTTAACATGATTAGAACATTCCAAGTAACACGATCAGGAAAACAACACATGAATCCAAGAACAAGGCATAATATCTATGCAGTTCAGTAAGATTGGAGCATTTCACATACACGACAAGTTTAAATCTTCAAGGAATAGCAACTTGAAATTTAAAGAGTGAAATCAACCAATGTGGAAACTCGGAAATTGCCCGGATTAAAACCATACTCTTGAGATCACTTTAGGGCTACTAACCTATGTCATCCTAGGGATGTTATATATCCCTGGAGACCTTGTTTATGTTTTCATTTCCGTATTTTGGATCTGTTATCGGGTCAATCTACAGTTCATCACAGGATATACTCGCTTAAAAAACCAGGGCCGTTGCAGGTGGTATTAGAGATCCTAGGTTCAAATACCTTGGACGATGGGTTTTGGGTGCATGTCATGCTTGTGTTGCCATACTCTATATGTTTAATTGCTTCTTTATAACATGCTTTGATTTGATAACATGTCTGTTTACTTATGTGGCAACTTGTTTAGAAGCTTACTTTAACTGCTTTAGCATATGATACATGCTTGTTTACCTTAGCATGTGGTCTGTACTTGTTTACTTTAGTATGTTGTATACGTTTATCTGCTTTAGCATGACTATATATTGCATACATTGACATATTATTTGTTTTATGCATTCACTATGTGAGTTGTTTTCGGTCGTGATAATTTGCATTATTATCGACGTCGTTCATTCTTTTACAGATATATCATCACAATCTTGACTCATGGAGAGTCTTCTCTATAGGGCTCAGGTGAACATAAGGTTGCAGTTTTTATCTGGTGGAATGAGACGTGAGCCAGGTAGGCACCGTTTCATCTCCTTTTTTTTCGTAGCTTCATGACATGGTCATGGGGCATCTGAGGTGTTGGTATCATCACTTAGGGTTTTGTGGTGACCTTAATGTGATGACATCATTGAGGTCTTTGTTTCTAGCGTCATGGGATGATGAGTCAAGACTAACTCGAGTCTTCCCTTGGGGAGTTGGGAAGTTGCTTTGTGAGCCTCAGGGCGAGGTTCTCGTGGCTTGCCTTCTTAGGGCGATAGTTTCGGGAATTAAATAGGTATGTTGACTTAGGATCCTTCTTGAGTTGCCTTGGACAGCTGTTACGAGTTACGATTGAGATGTGGGCGGTTTTATGTAATTAATTACATTGATGTAATTAATTACTCTCCCTTGTCATTTTAGGGTTCTGTTAAGATCCTGTCTAGTTCTCATCGAACTCGTCGACATCTTGAGTTGAGTCCTCTATTGATTCTCGTAATGGCTAGTGTTGGAACTATCCATTGCATCGTTGTGTCATTTTGTGTGGCGTTAGGATTCTACCTTGGGTATGAGCTAGTTTTGGGAAAGACTTGTAGACTCCTTGTTTCAGAGACCTTAGTGGTCGTTTGGGGGATGGTTCCTTTCCTCGTAGTGAGAGATTGGACTCATCCAGGTTCGATTGTACATCTTCTGTGTGGTGTCTTTTGAGAGGCATTACATTCATTTCTTTTGATTTTACGATATTACCATTTGCAAGATCACTTTTACATGTTTATGAGCCCCATTGTTTTTTGGGCATGCCTTAGAAACATGTTTAGGATATATGACTATGTGGTAGTTGTATGAGGATATTGATGATATGTTTTTATTTATGGTATCTGTTTAGTATGCTAATGCTGTTGGTGGTGTATAGTGTGTCGCTATTTATTTGACCCCTATGTGATAGGTGGCATGTTTCATTTACCTTATGTGTACTGTGGGCATAGCAGTAAGGTATTATTTTATTTATGCAATTTAATTTTTGCAAGTATGTGTTATATGAGTAGCTGGAAGTACTGTTTTTTTTTTTTTTTTTTTTTTTTTTTTTTTTTCTTTCCTACTCTTATGTTAGGGCCTTATGACCTTGGTTGTCAGGATTGTCATGAGTGAGCTACGTAGTAGACTTCTATTTTGAGGACTTAGTTATCCAAGATAGGGATTTTGATCCAGCATTTTGTTTCCATTTGTGACCTTAGGATAGGTCTGCTTCAGGATAGTGTCTTTCAGTTTCGTGAAGTCCAATTCATTAGCTTGAGGGCATAGGCTTGTCAGGTTTTGGATTTATAACTGGAGGTTGTTGATAAGGGTGTTTTGCAATGTAGGAGTTGATAACTCTACTTGCATTGAGGATTTAAGGCCTTAAGCGTAACGGTGCCTATGACATTGTTGTTAGAGTTTTGGGATTAGCTACCCCAACTCTCACAAGATGCCTACTTCCCGTAATGCTTTTGGTAATGATCTTTTTCGACATTGATGTTATTCATATCGATAAGTTTTTCTTGGTTGACCTGGTTAGGGGTATGTTATGAACTAATGCTTTATACTGTCATGCTACCACACAAAGTTGTGTGTTGTGGGCAAGTGCTAGTTGTCGTCAATGCTACCTTACTGATGAGTAAGTGTGGGTGGGTGCTAGGCACTATCATTGCTACCATACATTTGAGTACGTTGTGGGGGGTTCTGGTCGCTGTCGTACTGCCATGTTACTCTTTTCTTTTGTCGTATTTCAACGTTTCGTTGTCCTATGATTCTCTCGGTGGTTGACATGCCAATTCGTTTGAGGAGTTGTCTATCGGTTCGTGGTTTCGCGTTCCTTCAGTTAGATTTTGAGGCTTCTGAAGTTGTCCTTTAGTTCTTTAAAATCCTTTCCTTGGTGTGACCTTGTGTTCGTTCCTTGTTCAGTTCTCCTCGGGATGTTCCAAATATCAGGGACAAAATTTCCTTAAGGAGGGGAGGTTGTAATGACCTGGTCATTTTCCTTCCTTTCCTTTTTTCTGAAATTTTACGGATAAATTTTTTCCATTGAATTTTCTTTTCTAAGTTCGGTTACTCATCACTTAGTGTCGTCTCGAGTGCTCGGAAATAGTTTCTGAAACTCTTTCCTTTGGATTGACGACTTCCTTTAAAGACTAAGTCATTTCCACATTTTCATTTTTTGACACTATTCACTTTTCGTCTTTTTCTCATTTGTCACTTTGTTGGCACAACCTCACTTTTCATGTTCGGAGTTGAGTTTTGACTTCACGAGTTTTCATTTCAGTTGATTTCCTTGAAACGCGTAGCTTTACTTTTGGAGAAAAGCTCGTCGGTTGTTTCTTTCTCCCGTAGGGGCGTGGATGAAATGATTCTTTAGAAACATTGATGTTTCTTGTGGTGTTTTTCATAAATATCTTTTGGAGATATTTTGATTAGGGGTTTTTAAGAAAATATCTTTTGAAAGATATTTTCGTTCTGGGCCAGTTTTGCAGTTATCCTTTCTTAGAGGGGCCATTTGTAATTAATGAAAGTTATTGCAAAATGCCTCATTTTGAGGCTAGATCCTCATACAAGATTCATTTTCACATTTCATCGAGTCGTGTACTCTTAGAATTTTCTTCGGTCATTTTCCCCTTGTTTTAGGGTTTTTGGCCCCAGTTAGTGCCGAACTTGTTTGGGACATATCTTTCTGCACAGGACTCGGTTTTCAACATTGTTTCTTTCATTGTTCATTGTTTTTCATTTCAGTTCTTTTTCGTTTTACAGTTTGAGCGCATAAATTCCACTTTTCCGGACCCGGCGAGGCCCTTTCGGGGCACTTTTAGGGTTTTACTATAAATAGGGGGTTATAAAATTAAAAACATTTCATCCTCTTCTTCTTACACTAATGCAGATCAGCCATGGTAGCCTAAGGGGGCTGCCACCCTTCTTCTCTCAATTTAACCTCCTTCCCCTTGGTAAAATGTCGTAGTATCTTAGTGTTTATCGTAAGCCTTGGCGAGGCGCTCCTTTCCCCTTTTTAGAAGCCGATTCTAACCATTTTTGATTTCGGGTTTTGAGTTCGGGTTTGGATTTTCATGGTGCCTCAAGGGTTAAAGTTGCTTCCCTCATAGTCCCCGACAAAACCTAGAAGTATTGTCGGATTTAGAGCGTTTTCTTTCCTGTGGGGATTTGAGATTTCATCTCAAATGGAGGTAGGAGATGTTTAAGGTTTATATAAATGTTGTATTGAATGTATTTCATGCTTATACAACTTGTATGCATACCTCGGTATTTTATTTAGAATTTAATTTAATTATTTTCTTTGTATAAGATTTAATTCTCATGGTTGTATATAGCTTGGAATTAAATTGTGGCATGCTATTAAACTAAGCCTTGATGTGTTCACTAACATATATTAAATTGGGAGGATTTAAATAAGTATTGCAACTTTTATTTAATCTTTCACTTGTATGAAAATTTATTTCACATGGTTGTAATTAGCATGGAATCAACTTGTAATGTGATATTAAATTAGGCCTTGGTATGTTCTTTAACATATGTGAATTTGAGAATATTCGGAGTTGTTTTAAAATCTCGAGAAAATTAATTAATTAGGTTAATTAATTTTATTTTAAGTGTTCTACTTACTTGATTGGATTTTTAACTTGATATTGTTGATGAGCTTGGCATGTTCTATCATATACATTAAATTGAGAATAATTGAATAGGTTTTGAGACTTTTATTTAATTATTTTCTTTGTATGGAATTTAATTCACATGGTTGTACCTAGCTTGGAATGAACTTACAATGTGATATTAAATTAGGCCTTAATATGTTTATTAACATATATGAAAATGAGAATATTTGAATGAGTGCGGAGAACTTTATTTAATTATTTTCTTATATGGAGATTAATCTACCTAGTTGTAAGTTAGATAGAAATAACTTGTAATGTGATATTAAGCTAGGTCTTGCCATGAACTTTAACTTATATTAATTTTAGAATATTTGGAGTTACTTTGTAATCTTGAGAATTTAATTATTTAATTTAATTAAATTCCATTATATGCTTCCATTGAGGTAGTTAGGTGTTGAAGTTATTTTCATGCTTAACTTGTAAATTTAGAACTTGTGGTGTGATTACATTATAGTATTCCATGAGTAGAAGTTATAGTTTAACTTACTTATATACACATTATACATTTAACATGTCATATGCCATTGTAGGTTGAAGACATAGGATGAATATTGTGACGGCCCAAGTTTTTCAACTCGGTGCGTTAATGATGAACCAAAAGTTGACCCGATAAAGGATCCGAAATGTGGAAGTGAAACCAAAAACAAGACCTGTAGAGATATCAATCATCCCTAAGACACCCAAATGACTTTCCATGAAGTCATGAAACTCAAAGAAATAACCAGAAGCGGAACTAGAATAAAAAGGTCAAATGATACCCTATAGCACCAATGACGACCAAAGGAATGTGATCTAGTTCACACTAGACTACGTACACCATTAAATGGCTCAAACGAGATCGACAAGGTTATGTTAGAACAAACAAATAAAGCCAACCAGCCGAAACAACTGACCAAAATAAACCCACAAAATAGCTCCATTTCGGTCGACTGAAATGGAGCTTCGGTCTGCCAAAATGGACCAGGAAGAGAAGAGAAATGAGCCTTCATTTCGGTCAACTGAAATGACAAACCGGTCGACCGGTTTATGGCTCGAAGTGAAAAATGGCTACTAGAATTGGACTTTTACTATTCAACTGAGATTCAAAGGCCATCGGTCGACCGAAACAAGCCACCGGTCGACCGAAACAGGTAGAAATGCAAAGAATGAACCTGTTATGCACCAAAACTAAAAAAACCTAAGTCTCAAATGGATCCCCCATTGCATGATCAAAATGAATTGTATACAAGTGTGTGATGATGTGAACATACATGCAAGTGTAAAATAACATTTTAAACATGCGGATATGGCCTATGGCCTTATTATAATTCATTTACAACATTTGGCATGTCAAACCTCCAAGTAAGAAAAATTACATTTCATAGGCAAAACTTAAACATGCTAACACATGTGAACAAGAATGTTTCTAAAGAAACTTCAATTCTGTAAGTCACCAAAACAAGTGCAACCTCCAATCTTGTATCCTGTGCCTGAAATATGCACCAGTAACTTTGGGGTGAGCAACATAAAGCTACTCGTAGGAAATAAGCATGCATCGACCTACATTTTACAATTTTTATCACCTTAAGGTGAAACATGCTAAAGGACTCATACCACCTAACGTCTATGTCAAGGGTGAGACTCAGGGAGCATCCTAAGCTACCTTAGATCATTTCTAGCATAAATCACATAACCTATGCAATTCAAACCACATAGAAGCATGCTATACAAAGCAACAAGATATAGATTCTTAAAGCCATCAACTTGAAATCTAATATACAAAAATGACAAAAGTGGGTCATGCCACCTAACGTCTACATTCCAAACAAATTTATAGGATCATTCCTAAGTTACATTTGAACAATATAGCACAATTCACAATATCTATGCAATTTAACCAACATAGAGGCATGCTATACAAGGCAACTAGACATAGATTGTCAAAGTTACCAACTTGAAATCTAAAAGTGCGAAATCAACTAAATATAGCAATTTAGTATAATTAGAATTTCTAATACCACACATCAAGACATAGATTCTCTAGGTTATCAACTATAAATCTAAAAGTGCGAAATCAAATAGTGGAATACTTGCACATCTAAGCTCAAAATTCTGCCGAGACCTCAACGGCTATTACGAGCACTAACCCGCTGGTAATACCACCCCTAGTGCGCACTATCTCGACGGGGAAAACTCATACCTCCCACACTAGAGCCAAACTCTAGCCATGTTATAGTAACCATGTCCCAAGTGACTCCAAAATAAATAAGTTAACAACTTATATACGAAATATATAGTACAGAAAACTACCTTCATGCACAAGTAAGTTAAAACCACACAATACATGCCCTAAATTCACAACTACTATAGGATGACAAATGTTGAATCTTCAGAGCGCGATTCGTTACGCGCTATAATAACATCACATGTCGAATCTTCAGTGTGTGACTCGTTTCACGCTATAACAATATAATTCAATATTGAAAGCATAACTTATAAATCCATTGCAAGTCTAAAATCAAGCTTTAAACATACTACCAATGTTATATACGTGATTAAATCTTCAACGCAATAAAAACAAAAATTAATTACATCACCTAATTAATTTTTCTAGGTTTCAAATCTCAATTAACACTACAAGAAATTAGGATTCTAGTGACAGTCAAGACCGTCCCAAAAAGCCCCAAAACCGTCACTAATGATCAAATCCGTCCGTCACTAATTAGAGCGTCGCAAAAGATTTTTAGGGACGGAAAAAATTGACTGTCACCAAAAAACTCAAGGTTTAGGGACGGACTTACTGTCCCAAATAATACTGTCACTAAAATTTATTAGGGACGGTATTTACCGTCCCTATTGCTTATTTTTTTAATTTTTTTATTATATTTGTGACAGTTTGAAACTGTCCCTAATGCTTTATTTATTTATTTATTATTATTATTATTATTATAATTATTGCTATGCTAAATTTTGTGTTTTTGCGTTTTTTTTTTTTTTTTTTTTTTTTTGTCAAGTTTTTTTATAACAAATTAGAAATCCAAATATTTAGCATAAGAGAGTTGGAATTAAACCATTAATTATCATAATAAAATGTTTACAACACAGTATAATATTATCCAAATATTCAACAAAACATACCAACTCAAATAATCCATTAACCAGAAAGATTACACAATATTAACTAAATATTCAGCTAGAATGCTCAAATGTCTTTAATATTCAATTGACTAAAGAGAAGACAATCATATTGGTCATTCAGGTGGTTGTGGTAGTGGTGCTGACTGCCGCTGAAAGATGAATAACTGAGCTTCCCTTCATAAGATGATTATACTTGCAATTAAATCTATATTTGCATCTCCCAGTGCTAATGAAATATCAGCATTCAAGTTGATCAGGTCACTCAGGTAGAAGAAGAACTGATGTAGACAACATATGCAACTGTCCACGGGAACCTGAATCACCTTGATTCTTGGAGTTATAAATAACCTGAATCAACATAGGTAGATCCTTACTGACTTGCTGGCATAGACAAGAACCATGAAAAGAACTGCAACAATCCATTTTTAGAGCTGGAAAATAACCAAATTAAGATAAACTAATTCCCCCAATTGAATTACAAATAAACACAACCTCATAATTCATTTAATTTAAGATCTTATGAATTTGACAGAAGTAATCAAAATTCACCAGACCTGAGTTAATCATGAAGTAATGATCTTTAGTCAAGAACATATATCTGTCAGTCTGAAGTGGTGAAGGTTGTCATCGTAGCCTTGAAAAAGGACATTTTGTGATTGGACCCTAGAAGTAGGAAAACACCAAAGAGATAATATTGCTATTGCAAATCACAATATTCAACTCTCCAAGCCCTCAAATCAGAGTAAACACGAATTTCTCTTTAAATGTAGGATTGTTGCCTCCAATTATTTTTTAAAAACCAAATCAAATTGAATAGTTGTGTATAAGAATTAACCAGTAGAAAAGTTCAAGAAACAACACAATATAGATCCAAATATACATATATAGAGAGAGAAAAAGGGAGAGAGAAGAAACATATGCAAACATAGGGATCTTGCCTCAAAATCCACTTTGTCTCTTTCAATAAGCAATCTCATTCACTTGAGGAATAAAAACATATGTCCTTGTCCTTGTGCTTTGGTGCTTAACGAGCAAAGACCAATATAGTCTCATTACAAATTGAATAGTTGTGTAGAGAGAGAAAGTGGATATTGTTAGATCCATAATCAAAGGGTACAAAGAATTACTTAAAATTGAGGAACTGCTACCATTCTAATGAGAAGTACTTAAAATTGAGGAACTACTACCATTCCAATGGAGAATGATGCTATATAAATCTGGTCTCATTAAGAAGAAAGATAAGATACACATATAGATGAATCAAACATCTGGATCATATAAAAAATTTCACAAGGTAAATTGTAGAAGTGCTGGTACTCCAAAAATTGCTAATCATGTGACTCATCGAAGCAATAAATTTTAATCCAAATTTTTTTTGTAAAAAACATGGAACAAGATCAAATTTAAGTGAAAAATAAACAGAACTTAAACATTAAGAACCGAAGGGACCAGCAAAGAAAAATATAAATGAAGGCTCCAAGATAACTTTATATCGTCTAATGTTGAAGCAATTGTCAAGTAGACGAAAGTACAAACAATTCTTTTTCTGGAAAGAAGTACTAAGAGTTTTGGTTACATATATAAAATTAAAGAATAAAGATAGTTGATTAAACTTAAACTTATTCAATAAATACACAAGTCCACTTGCCATATTATTTTTTATTGTGCCAAAAGTTCATCAAACTAAAGCACATATATAATAGGAAACATTTCATTTAATAATACTATATAACATCACTCAATTGTTTTAAAGGTGCCTATATGTTCAATAACATAAGGAAGACAACAAAAATATAGAGAATATATATTTAAATTCTACTACAGTTTTAGTAAGCTTTTGAGCTATCAAGCAAGAGATAAGTATGTAATCAAAACGCTTTTTAAGAAAATGAGAGACATGAAAATGGAGAATGGAAAAGAACTAACAAGGTTTTCAAATTTGTCATTGTTCCAAGATAATCAGGTATCTGTCCCATAATATTGCAGCTCCTTAATATCCTGCGATGCAATCAAATATATTTAAATATATATCATTCCAAAACACCAAGAAGATATTAATATATTCCATAAGAGAATATAGAATTTTTCTATGTGCAGTGTCTTCAGGTTTTTCATATTACTAAAAGGTGGAAAAGCTGTTTCACTTCCACTCAAGTCACTAAATCTCCTGCATTTGTTTTTATTTGTCAAAGAATAAACATAAATTAGATATTTTCTTATATAAAAGGGTAAAGCTATGAGATTATAAGAATTTACTAACAAGTCAGACAAATTTTCCAAGAGAGAAATTCCAGAATGAATTGGCCCATCCAAACCACTAGCCTGAATCATCCTGTCATAATTTTGTTTAAATGAATGGTTAAACAGAGAACATCTTCCAAAGAAAAATTGAAATATCAAAACAAGTAAAGTAAAAATCTTACAAGTTTTGGAGTTTTGTCCAGTTTTAAATGAAATTGGGTATCTTTCCTTTAAAGTTGTTGTTGCTAATCCTACTACAATGTGTAAAAAAATAATAATAATAATAAAAATAATAATAATTATAATAATAAAAATAATAATTAATTCTAAAAATAGGAAATAAATAAGTATTTAGAAACACAACAAAATAAACCAACTTTAGACACTTACAAGTCCTTCAAAGTGGTCAGATTTGCAAGTGTTCCCGGCAACTCCCTAGTAAAATAATTTGAGCTTAGGAGTCTTCAAGAACCAAAATTAATTAAGCCAATGGTCAATTGACCTCAAATTTCAAATTGAACCCTCAGACGTATTACCAATTTTTTTTTAAAAAAAAAATTACACATTCATAAAGTACATAGACAAAACTAACACCATAAAATCAAAAAATAGATAAAAGGGTTTTACACTTTCTCCAAGCTGAGAAGATTCCCAAGCTCTAGAGGAATACCTCCAGAAAGCTGATTGTCCCCGAGGACTCTAAAAACACCAAAATTAAAATCATAAAAGCATAATTTTATATCACATGTACCTAAATGTGAAAGAAATTGGTTATCCAAATCTTACAAGCTTCTGAGTCTGGTTATGTTTCCGAATTCTTTTGGGATTGAACCTGTTAATCGATTTCCAAGGAGAGAGCTGCAACAAAACCATCATGTCATATATTTGTTAGAACAAGAGAAGTTTCAATATGGATGTGTGTGTTTGTGTATAACATATATATATATATATACACACAGAGAGGGGGCAGTTGATACATACATGTTCACTAGTTGTATGGAACCCCATTCTGGAGGAATAGTACTGTTAAGGTAGCTGTGAGTAAGGTCACTATATGAATGAGTGTACATACAACAATTTGAGAATTAAGATTGAGTAGCACTCAAATGCGTAATTAACAAGAAAAGATGAGGGCATTGCGGGATTCATAAAGTAATAGATCAAAATAATCAAGCAAGTAAACCATGTAACAAAATGAATGTATCAGAATCAAAATGCTGTCATGATGTGTGCACACACACACATAAAGAGGCAGAGTTTGGAAAACTTGATGGTAATATGTAATGTATCTAGTTTGGCATTTTATTCCACCATAAATTAACAAGAAAATTGTTGTTCCTTCTATAAGCTTGTCGTTCCATAGAGAAAAATGACAACAGACCCATAGAAGGCTAGATTAAAAACTGCTTTGTTTTATACCATTTTACTTTTCTATTATCAAGTGAAAATCAGTGGAATAGGACATGTTAGTATTTATTTAAGAGCTACATAATACATTGATTTACTTTTGTTAACTCTGTTCTTTTAACCCCTAATTTTTAATTCATTTTTCAAAGGTTACCAGTACCAAATGGCTCTGAATTTCTTCATTAAACATTTCAAATTCAAAAATATATTGAAGCCCTTAAATTATATATATTCACCTTTCACAATCAACAAAAAAAATGTGATGAAATAACAATAAATGAATTAGATGAAAAAAATCTCAAGCTATTAACTTCCCAACCTTTAATTCAAGAATGATGATGTGATATTAATTAATTAATTAATTAATCCTGAAATAATAGCAAAGATAAACTTGTTGACCAGACCTGACATTTTCTTTTATTCAAATTACTCTAAAATAAACAAAATAACAAAAACCTAAAGAATATAAAAATAATATTAAGCGAAGTACAAAAAATAATAATAAAGCAAAAAAAAAAAAGTAAAAAATAAAAAATAAATCTGTGGAAAATTTTGATTACCAAAATAAATCTGTGAGATTTTAATTGTATTTTCTCCCAAGCTTCATCCGCCAAAGTTTACCCTAGAAGAGAATAGATCTGATGCATATGATCAAACTGTAAAAAAAGAGAAACAAAAAGAAAAAAAATTCTGTGTGTGTGAACAAAAAGAAATAAAAAAATAAAAAAATAAAACTCGATCAGTAAGTGAAGAAGGACACAAACCCGAACGATCTGTTGAGCTTGAGGAAAGAGTGATTATAGAGAGAAAGGGAGGCATCCTGTGGACTATGAGGGAAGATGTACTAGAAGAGTGCTGGTAGAGAGAGAGGCCTCCGGTGGAGTACAGAGTGATTGTACCGAGAGAGAGGCATCTGTGGGATGTTCTAGAGAGAAGACTGAGATTGGGAATTGGGTAAAAGTATACAAATAAGCCAAAACGACAACGTCTGACCATTAATTTTTCTTTTCCCAAAAAGTAAAAAAATATATATATATTTTGCAACGCATATCGTCGAAGGAAGGGCGCTAAACTTTCCCCTAAAAAAATTTGGTGCGAGTGTCTACGTGTATCGTCAACAAAACGAGGGTCTTTAGGGACGGGGTTTTAGACGGTCAGTAAAGGACTGTCACTAATGTTGTAGTGGCTTTTTAGGGACAGCAACTTTACTGTTCCAAAAGGCTATTTTGATAATTTTTTTATAAAAAAAAAATTATAATTTCACTTAAAATGGCGCTAAGTTTTTCCACCACCAGATTGAAGGGTTTTTTTAAAAATTATTTTTGGTCTTTTAAGGACGGACAGGTGGGACTGTCACCAAAAAGTGTGTCTTTAGTGATAGTAATTAAAGTCCGTCCCTAAAAATAGGGTCTTTAGGGACAGTTTTTTGTACTGTCCCTAAAGGTCTGTCACTAATAACCCTTTTTTCTTGTAGTATAAATGGCCCTTAATTAATACATGTTAAACAATATAGCATGATCATTACATATATTCATTGAAATCTTAAATAGGCCAATGGAACAACGATGTAGAATTTAATTAATTCATGATAATTAAATCCCTAAATTCTAAAACAATTCTAAATGGTCCCAAACTTAACATATGCTAGTATACAAGTCCTAGTCATTCCAATTATCAAGTTAAGAACTTAATTAAGCCAACGGAGCCATTAAATAGATTTTAATTAAGCCTTTTAATTAAAATCTCTAGATTTTTATACTTATCCAAATGCTCTCAAATTAAAGTATGTTAAGGAATACGCCAAGAATTAATTTAAAAGCATACTACAAGTTCATTTCATGCAAGGTACGACCATGGGAATTAATCTTTCACAAAAGAAAAATATTAAATAAAAAGTGCAATTCTTATTCAAATAATTTTAATTTAATATATGTTAATAAACATATCAAATCCAAACTTTCTAGCATGCCACAATTTAATTCTAAGTTATACATCATCATGAGAATTAAATCCTAACCATAAAAATTAATTAAATTAAATTCTAGGACTTAAACAAAAGCATAAATACAAGTTGTATAATCATGGAAAACACTCCATACAACACATATAAAATCCTAAAACATCCCCTACCTCAATTTGAGATGAAAATCTCAAAAGCCACCAAAATGAAGCGGCTCCGAATCCAAAGATAATTCGGGGTTTTGTCGTGGACAACGCCGTGAACATTTAAACTCCAAAGAGGACCTACCAAAATCCCAACTTGACCTCAAACCCGAACTCAAAATGCGGCCAAAAATGGGTTCTAATAAGGGTGAAAGATGCGTATCGCCAAGACGAGCAATAAACATAAAGGCCCTACTATGTTTTGACAAAGGAATGAAGCTCAAAAGAGGAAAGAGATGGTGGCAGCCTCCCTTGGGCTGCCATGGGAGCTACTGGTCATGCAAGGAGAGTGGGGAAGATGAAAAATAAAATATCTCATCCCCCTTTTATAGAAATCTCCAAAAGTGCCCCGAACGGGCCTTGTCGGGTCTGAAAAAGTGAAATTTGAGCATACACACTCAAATGGCAAAACTCTGTGAACAAGAAAGATTCAAAATGAGAAAATATAAACAACGGAAGAAACAGCGTCAAAAACCGAGTCCCGAGTAGAAAGTTATGCCCCAAACAAGTTCGGCGGCAATTGGGGCAAGAAATCCTAAAACTGGAAAACAACGACCAAGAAGAAATTCTATGAGTACACGACTCAATGAAAAGTGAAAATAAATCCCGTACGAGGATCTAGACTCAAAACAAGGCATTTAGCAATAACTTTCTTTAATTGCACAATGGCCCTCGAAAAAGTGAAAACTGTGCTAATGGCCCAGAATGAAAATATCTTCCAAAAATATTTTCTTACAAACCCCTAAAATAAAATATCTTCAAAAAATATTTATGAAAAACACCCTAGGAAAAGGAAAAGATTCTGAAAAACTATGCATCCATGCCCCTATGGACACCGGGAGCAACCAGAGTACTTTCTTACAAAAGTAAAGATACGTATATCATGGAAACTACTTAGAATGAAGATACATGAAATCAAAAACCAACTCCGAACGCAAGAAGTGTCTTTTGCAAATAAAGTGGCAAATGAGGAAAAGACAAAATAAGAAAAAAGACGAAATAGGGAAAATAACGAAAAGTGAATAGTGTCGAAAAAACGAAAAATGTGGAAATGACTCGGCACCTAAAGGAAGTTGTCAATCCAAAGAAAAGAGTCTCAGAAATCACTCCAGAGCACTCGAGACGACACTAAGCGACGAGGAACTGAACTTAGAAAGGAAAAAAATCAACAGAAAAAAAAAATACCCGTAAAAATCTGAGAAAGGAAAATGAATGAAAATGACCGGGTCATTACAACCTTCCCCCCTTAAAGGGATTTCATCCCCGAAATCCAGCCCCAAACAAAACAAAAGGCGAAACCAGGATAACTACGGAGTATATCTCTGAGTACCCCATACAACACGCCATACCAGCGACCTCAAAGCTTAAAGGAACACACAAACTAGTGTCATTTGCACCCACATGCTCATGACAAGATAACCTCTCAAAGGAAAAATGACCACATAGCCACACGACAAGTAAGAACTCACACATTGAACCCACGGCCAGACAAAGGAACGGAAAAGAACAACCGTAACCATCCCTCCCGCTGAACCATCATACCAATTCAAAAACAACCACCAAAGGAACTCCAAGATAACTACATATCAAATCAGGGTACCGAACAAAGATGACATGGCAGTACGAATAGTGACTAGAACCCGCCCACGGCGTACTCAAATATGCGGTAGCAAAGACAGTGCACAGCGCCCGCCCACACTTACTCGTTAGTAAGGTAGCATCGACGGCAACTAACACTCGCCCACAACACACAACTTTGTACGGTAGCATGACAGTATAAAGCACTAGTTCATAACCTACCCCCCACTAGGTCTACCCATGAAACTCTCGATACAAATGACATCAATGTTGCAAAAATGATCATGGCCAAGGGCAATATGGGAACTAGACATCTGCGAGAGTTGGAATATGGTCCAAAGACGTTCCGGACTATCTCGGCCAATCCTAAACTCTGACAACAATGTCATAGGCACCATTATACTTAAGGTCCCAAATCCTCAATATAGCAAAACCAACATCTCTAATGTCTCAAAATGCTACTACCAACTACATCAATCGAGAATCCAAAACCTGAAAAGCAAATAAAAACCTCCAAAAATCAAAATGAACCTCACCAAAAAACATTTCATCGAAAGTCCTACACTTCTCCCTAAAATAGATCAACTACAAGACCAATCACCATGATCAAACATCAGATCTATATCCCTATCACGAATAACTAAATCCTTAAAATACAAGTCCACCAAGTGGCACACACATCAAAATGCCAACAACCAAGGTCACAAAATGAATATCTCAAAACCGTGCTTGGCAACACCAAGCTAAATCAAAATCCCTCAATTTAAATCCAAGAACAATCACTGGAACTACGATTCCTTAAGACCACGCCTAGTCATAACTAGGATGAGAAAACTCCACAAACAAGCCATATCCAACAGCGATCCTCCAAAACTCCTACTAAGAGTCAACCACATCCAGGTCTCCAAAACGGAAACAAGTCTTTAAAAGACATTCCCAAAAGAGCATCGAGCTCGTCTCATGAATCTAATAAATCCTCAATGATATGGACACAAGTCCCCATAAAATGATCTCATGTCATTCAACTCACTCTGAGCACCACAACTCTGTCAACAACCACGGCAAAAACTCCCCAAGAGAAAACACGAAGGAAAAGAACCACCGGTCCTAAAAAGAACAACACGACGACTCCATCTCTGAAACGAAAGACAACAAGGTCGAAGACTCTACCTCCTACATGGAAGTAAGTCGACCAAAATCCATCAAATCCTCACCAAGGACTCAAGACAACGATAGTGATCCTCACAGATCAACCAACCCCAAAACAGCGCACAAAGCAACGAAGAAAAGAGATTCACTCTTTGTGAAGTCCCCAACACGAACCAAGAAAAGAGAAGAAACCCTATTCTCCCACAGGTGTCGATGTGACAACACAAAAACAGAGCGTCCTTCCCACCTTAGGGAAGTGGACAGCTCCAAACAAAACAAATGTGGCAACTCCTCCACAAGGAATTTCACAACGAAACCCTTACAGAAACCCACATACATGCTACGTGCCACCGAGGGGAAACAAAAGGGAAAACTAAACGTGGAAGTCATGCAAATAACAAGGAAATGCAACTATCAAGAAAGTAAATCTACTCACATAGCTAAAAGCAAGGGTACATACAACATGTCTCCACATAAGCACAAAAGCATGTCATTAAAGCGCAATAACAGCATGGCATCTCTAAGCATATAAAAAAGGCATGCTAATGCCACACAACAAGAAGGCAAATATGGATAGACCTCCACCTACTCATGCATCACAATATCATAATTCAAACCACTAACATGGTAGTAAATGAAACTGCGGAAAATAAAAATTATGCAACAATAAACCCTATGGACATCATGTCCTAGAGTGTCTAAGTAAAAGGAAAACCAGTCCTAACCATAAACTGACTCCAAAAACCAAAGCGACAACAACCTATCTCAAAACATACGTGAGCCCTTACCACAATGGTAAGACTCTAACAATCCATCTCCGAATCTGAAGGTGACACTACAAGTGATACTAACAGTGCAATGCTCTCTCTACCCAAAGAATCAATCAATCGACTTGATCCCAAAAGCGTCATCACATGAGGAGAACTCAAAGAAATGGCAACTATACCGGGTCATTTTCATTCCTTTCACTTTCTTAGATTTTCACGGGTATTTTTTTTCCATTGATTTTTTTCCTTTCAGAGTTCAGTTCCCCGTCGCTTAGTGTCATCTCGAGTGCTCTGGAGTGATTTTTGAGACTCTTTTCTTTGGATTGACAACTTCCTTTGAGTGCCGAGTCATTTTCATATTTTTCGTTTTTTTGACACTATTTACTTTTCGTCATATTCCCTATTTTGTCTTTTCCTCGTTTGTCACTTTCTTTGCAAAACCTCACTTCTTGCGTTCGGAGTTGGTTTTTGACTTCATGTATCTTCATTCTAAGTGGTTTCCATTAAATACGTATCTTTACTTTTGTAAGAAAGTACTCTGGTTGCTCCCGTTGTCCATAGGGGCATGGATGCATAGTTTTTTAGAATCTTTTCCTTTTCTTGGGGTTTTTTTCATAAATATCTTTTGAAGATATTTTATTTCAAGGGTTTTTAAGAAAATATTTTTTGAAAATATTTTCATTCTGGGTCATTAGCACAGTTTTCACTTTTTGGAGGGGCCATTGTGCAATTAATGAAAGTTATTACTAAATGCCTTGTTTTGAGCCTGGATCCTCGTACGAGATTCATTTTCACTTTTCGTCGAGTCGCGTACTCATAGAATTTCCTCCTGGTCGTTGTTTTCCAATTTCAGGGTTTCTAGCCCCGGTTGTCGCCGAACTTGTTTAGGGCATAACTTTCTGCTCGGGACTTGGTTTTTGACGTCATTTCTTCCATTGTTCATATTTTCTAATTTTGAATCTTTTTTGTTCATAGAGTTTTTCCATTTGAGCATGTCTGCTCAAATTTCACTTTTTCGGACCCGGTAGGGCCCGTTCGGGGCACTTTTTGAGATTTCTATAAAAGGGGGATGAGATATTTCATTTTTCATCTTCCCCACTCTCCTTGCATGACCAGTAGCTCCCATGGCAGCCCAAGGGAGGCTGCCACCTTCTCTTTCCTCTTTTGAGCTTCATTCCTTTGTCAAAACATAGTAGGGCCTTTATGTTTATTACTCGTCTTAGCGATACGCATCTTTCACCCTTATTAGAACCCATTTTTAGCTACATTTTGAGTTTGTGTTTAAGGTCAAGTTGGGATTTTAATAGGTCATCTTTGGAGTTTAATGTTCACGGCGTTGTCCCTGACAAAACCCCGAAGTATCGTCGGATTCGGAGCCGCTTCATTTTGGTGGCTTTTGAGATTTTCATCTCAAATTGAGGTAGGGGATGTTTTAGGATTTTATATGTGTTGTATGGAGTGTTTCCCTGATTATACAACTTGTATGCATGCTTTTGTTTAAGTCTTAGAATTTAATTTAATTAATTTCTATGGTTAGGATTTAATTCTCATGATGATGTATAACTTAGAATTAAATTGTGGCATGCTAGAAAGTTTGGATTTGATATGTTTATTAACATATATTAAATTGAAATTATTTAAATAAGAATTACACTTTTTATTTAATATTTTTCTTTTGTGAAAGATTAATTCCCATGGTTATACCTTGCATGAAATGAACTTGTAGTATGCTTTTATATGAAGTCTTGGCGTGTTCCTTAACATACTTTAATTTGAGAGTATTTGGATAAGTATAAAACTCTAGAGATTTTAATTAAAAGGCTTAATTAAAATCTATTTAATGGCTCTGTAGGCCTAATTAAGTTCTTAACTTGATAATTGGAATGATTAGGACTTGTATACTAGCATATGTTAAGTTTTGGACCATTTAGAGTTGTCTTAGAATTTAGGGATTTAATTATCATGAATTAATTAAATTCTATATCGTTGTTCCATTGGCTTATTTGAGATTTGAATGAATATATGTAATGACCATGCTATATTGTTTAACATGTATTAATTAGGGGCAATTTAATTGAGATTTGAAACCTAGAGAAATTAATTAGGTTATGTAATTAATTTCCGTTTCTATTGCGTTGAAGATTTAATCATGTATATAACATTGGTAGTATATTTGAAGCATGATTTTAGACTTATAATGGATTTATAAGTTATGCTTTCAATATTGAATTATATTGTTATAGCATGTAACGAATCGCACACTGAAGATTCGACATGTGATGTTATTATAGCACGTAACGAATCGCGCTCCGAAGATTCGACATTTGTCATCCTATAGTAGTTGTGAATTTAGAGCATGTACTGTGTGGTTTTAATTTACTTGTTCATGAAGGTAGTTTCGTGTACTATATATTTCATATATAAGTTGTTAACTTATTTATTTTGGAGTTACTTGGGACATGGTTACTATAACATGGCTAGAGTTTGGCTCTAGTGCGGGAGGTATGAGTTCTCCCCGTCGAGATAGTGCGCACTAGGTGTGGTATTACCAGCGGGTTAGTGCCCGTAATAGCCGTTGAGGTCTCAGCAGAATTCCGAGCTTAGATGTCCAAGTATTCCACTATTTGATTTCGCACTTTTAGATTTCTAGTTGATAACCTAGAGAATCTATGTCTTGATGTGTGTATTAGAAATTCTAATTATACTAAATTGCTATATTTAGTTGATTTCACACTTTTAGATTTTAAGTTGATAACTTTGAGAATCTATGTCTAGTTGCCTTGTATTGCATGCCTCTTTGTTGGTCAAATTGCATAGATATTATGAATTGTGCTATATTGTTCAAATGTAACTTAGGAATGATCCTATAAATTTGTTTGGAATGTAGACGTTAGGTGGCATGACCCACTTTTGTTGTTTTTATATATTAGATTTCAAGTTGATGACTTTGAGAATCTATATTTTGTTGCTTTGTATATCATGCTTCTATTTGGTTTGAATTGCATCGGTTATGTGATTTATGCTAGAAATGATCTAAGGTAGCTTAGGATGCTCCCTGAGTCTCACCCTTGACATAGACGTTAGGTGGTATGAGTCCTTTAGCATGTTTCACCTTAAGGTGATAAAAATTGTAAAATGTAGGTCGATACATGCTCATTTCCTAAGAGTAGCTTTATGTTGCTCACCCCAAAGTTACTGGGGCATATTTCAGGCACAGGATACAAGATGGGAGGTTGCACTTGCTTTGGTGACTTGCAGAATTCAAGTTTCTTTAGAAGCATTCTTGTTCACATGCCAGTGTTAGCATGTTTAAGTTTTGCCTATGAAATGTAATTTTTCTAACTTGGAGGTTTGATATGTCAAATGTTGTAAATGAATTGTAATAAGGCCATAGGCCATTTCAGTATGTTTAAAATGTTATTTTACACTTGCGTGTATGTTCACATCATCACACACTTGCATACAATTCATTTTGATCATGCAATGGGGGATCCATTTGAGACTTAGGAATTTCTTTTCAGTTTTGGTGCATAACAGGTTCATTCTTTGCATTTCTACCTGTTTCAGTCGACTGGTGGCTTGTTTCGGTCGACCAATGGCCTTTGAATTTCAATTGAACAATAAAAGTCCAATTTTAGTAGCCATTTTTCACTTCGAGCCACAAACCGGTTGGCCAGTTTGTCATTTCGTTCGACCGAAATGAAGGCTTATTTTTCTTCTCTTCCTGGTCCATCTCGGCAGACCGAAGCTCCATTT
This sequence comes from Cornus florida, assembly GCF_030987335.1. Taxonomy (NCBI): domain Eukaryota; kingdom Viridiplantae; phylum Streptophyta; class Magnoliopsida; order Cornales; family Cornaceae; genus Cornus; species Cornus florida. Next base: position 75,613,970 of record NW_026775577.1, read on the forward strand.
CAGTCAATCGAAATGGAGCTGTTTTGTGGGTTTTTCTTGGTCCGTTGTTTCAGCTGGTTGGCTTTATTTGTTTGTTCCAACATAACGTTATCGATCTCGTTTAAGCCATTTAATGGTGCACGTAGTCTAGTTTGAACTAGATCACATTCCTTTGGTCGTCATTAGTGCTATAAGGTATCATTTGACATTTTTATTCTAGTTCCGCTTTTGGTTATTTCTTTGAGTTTCATGACTTCATGGAAAGTCATTTGGGTGTCTTAGGGATGATTGATATCTCTACAGGTCTTGTTTTTGGTTTCGCTTCCGCATTTCGAATCCTTTATCGGGTCAACTTTCGGTTCATCACTGACGCACCGGGTTGAAAAACTTGGGCCGTAACAAATATTGTGTATTTTACTTGACTTGTTTGTGCATGGTAGTTGACTAATATATTTTGTATATGTATTATACCTTGATACACAACTTGTTGATTTTAGGAAAACTTAAAAGGCATAATATGTTACGGCTATGGCATGGCTCTAGTACGGGGGATGAGAGCTCCCCCAACAACATATAGTGCTAACTGGGTGGTTCCTTGAGGGTTAGTAACCCTAAAGCACCAATATATAGTTTGATTCCGGGTTTAGTGCGCACTAGGTAGTACCTTGCGGGCTAGTAACCCGAGATCAGCTTGTTTGGTCATTGAGACTGAATGTCCTTGTCTTTTCGCCACTACTTGATTTCGTATTCAATTTCAAGTTGTTTAATATGGTTTATTTATAACTTGTGATGTGGTGTTTGACATTTCAGTTAGGTGTAGTATACATGTGCTTAGTATACTTGCATGCCTTGTTTTTCAATATAAGTTAATAGCACCAAAATTGCCATAACTTGTTGTTCCCATAGTTTAGATTTCAAGTTGTTAACTTTGATAATCTATGCCTTGATGCATTGTATTAGAAGTTCTAATGTTAGTTAAAATTGCATTGAAATTGTAATTTGTGTTTTAATTGTTTAATGCAGCCTAGGATGATTCCTTAGACTCATTTGGAATACAGACGTTAGGTGACATGAACCGTTTTGGTTGTTTTCGCATTTTAGGTTACAAGTTGATAACTTTGAATACATATATCTTGTTGTGTTACACTATATGCTCCTATGTTGTTAAATTGCATAAATAATGTGGTTTATGCTAGAAATGCTCTAAGGTAGCTTATGATGCTCCCTAAGTCTCACCTTTGACATAGACGCTAGGTGGCATGACCGTATGAATTGATTTATAGCAACTTAATAAGTTTGTGAAATGCTAAGTTTGTGCATGCTCATCTTCTACGAGTAACATTATGTTACTCACCCACATAGTGGGGACATTTTTCAGGTACGAGATTCAAGATTTGGGGCTTTGCATTTGCTTTGGGATGTCTTATAGACTTGAAGTATCTATTTCATGAAAATGTTAGTATGAAATGCTATTTTTGATTCAAAATGTCAAAACTTGTATATTTGGTTCTAAATATGTAATGAGCACTTAAGTGCGCCATTTGGGATGTATTTGACATGTATGTAATAAGGCCATGGCCAAGAACTTTCATTTTGTATTTTAAGTACTTTTATTTCTAGGTGATTTTATTGAAAAATAAAAAAAATGACATGTATTAACTTCACTACATTTGCATGGGTGGTGGGAAGTGGGCTTTAACACTTCCATATGGTCTCTTTATTTATGTATGAAGTGTGGCCAAGGGCCAAACGATCTTTTGAAACCATTTGATAATTTTTAGTTTCAAGTTTCTCTTTTAAAAGCCATTTTCGGCAAAATTTGAGATTTAATATGTGATATTTTGTATTTAGCAACCATTGAGGCTGTAGGACATTGGAACACGTGTAAATATGTATATTACATTTGTGTGAATGCTCACCTTGCACAAAATATCACATTTGTATGAAATGGATGCTTGTTGGCCTCAAGTTTTCCATTTAAGGCATTTTCTTTGCACTTTGAGGTTTGGATAGGTCGTATTTTGCATTGGGCATTTTTGGGAGCCGTAGACTATTTCTGCACGCTTAAAATCACTAAATACATGTGTGTACATGATCATTTTAGCACACAACACCATTTAGGGTCAAATGAATACTTGGTGCAAAGTTGTTTATTGTTTTTCATCGTTTTTGACCTAATCTGATCTGGGGGCATTTTTAGAATTTATTTTTGAAAAATAAATTCTGACCTTTACATTGACACATAGAAAACGTGATTTTAGGGGGGGTTTCTTCACAATATTTTTCTAGAAAATGCCGTCTCGATCTCGAAAACCCCGCGTCAAATCTGATTTTCTGTGCGCATTTGCACTTTTTGAAAAAGTCTGTTATAAGGGCATTTTGGGGATTTCACGTCAAAAATAAAATTTTCTTTCAACATGGTCAGTTTGAAAAAATTATTTTGAGGGGGTTTTCTTCTTTGTGTGTTTCCAAAAAATGTCATTATTTGCTTTAAAACGGCACACGAATTTCAACATTTTGCCCAAGTTACTATTCATTGCTGTCAAAACTCTATTCATTATCGCGGGGACGTCAAAACTTTGTTTTGACTTTTCTCTTCCATCCGGACTCTAAATCAAGTGATTCTTGAGTCTAACTTGATTAAATTTTCGTTGTCTATCTAATGGTGTACTCGGTAGCACCCAAATCTTATTGAAAATTACCATTTTGCCCTTGGGGGCTAAACTTATCCGTTTTTGAAACGTCGCTTCCGCTTGTTTCCGTTTTGTTTCCGTGGCTTCATGAGAAGTCATGATTGTATCTTAGAGATGATGTGCATTTCTAGAAACGTTGTTTTCCTATAAAAAGACCATTTTGCGCTTGAGGGCTTATTCGGTCTTTTTCTAATCTTTTTCTTCCGCGTCGATTCTCGTGTAGTTCCGTGGCATCTTGGAAGGTCACTTTGGCGTCCTAGGGATGTTGTATATCCCTAGAGACCTTGTTTATGTTTTCGTTTTCGCATTTTGGATCCGTTATCGGGTCAAACTTTGGTTTATCACATGACACACTAGCTTGAAAAACCAAAGCCATCACATGTTTGGTCCCGTAAATATAATACATGCGACACAAGTATATATGGAATATGCCTCCAGCACCTACTCCAAGGGAATTCCTAAAAGTTCTCCTAAGACTAATAATTGAATCCATTCAGAATATATGAAAAACAAGATATATGTACTCAATGTAAACCAAACCAAGTTATACTACCATGTATGCCACCTTGGAAAAATAACTCAAAATAAAATAATGGGGATGACTTGGACTCACACACACTTCCGATCACATACGTATTACAAGCACCGGAAAAATAGTTTAAAAAGATAATCTTGTTATGTGTTGGATTTTTATTTTTTATTTTTCCTTATGAAGTGGCCGTGGATATTTTCAAAGGAAAAGAAAAATCTGTGACAAGTGCCCTGTTAAAATTATGTGTCATTTTTGTTTAATGTTATCACAAAAATATCCATGGCCACTTCATAAGGAAGAATATAAAATGTGTTTTTGTTTCAAAATATTTTTAGGCATTAAGTTCCTTTTTTAAAAATTTTTGGGAGCTGATAATTGCACTCCATATATATATAGTTTATTTGCAACAAAAACAGAGAGTAACAAATATACATCGGAGTGTTATGTGATGACCATGTCAATTTTTTTTTTGGCATTATTTTATTTTACCTTATTTCTTTTCGTCTTCAGGTTATGTGGGCCTAAGGCTGAGTCAAGTGTTGAATAGTTTCCGACACTACATTCATTCATTTTTGCTATTTTTACCCTCATGGCATGATGAAATTGCATTGCACTTGTATACATTTTGATTTGTATTATTTGGGAGAATTATGCGATTATATGTTGGGGGCATTTTCATTTTGGGGGTCTTTGTGCGAATATCTTTTGAAGATATTTTTTTTTGGGCAACAGTGCGAATATCTTTTGGAGATATTTTTTAGAGAGACTTTTGTCCAAATAGAAAAAGTTGGGGACAAATGTCTTGTTTTGATTGGGTCATGTGTTAAAAATGGATTGGAAGCTTGTGGAGGCTAGGCTAAGATGATGGCAAGTGGAGGGTGTGGATGTGTGTGTGAGAGAGAGAGGTAGTGCTAGGGTAGGTTTTTGAGATACATATCGTCTTTACTTACACACTTTTTCTCCTATTCTTCTTCTTCCTCCTCATTTTCTCTCACAACCTCCATTGAAGCTCCACTTTGGACCTTCGCTTTCTTCACTTCTACTTATCACCTTTTAGACTTGTTATAGAAGGGAAAAATCTTGGGGACTCAAAGGCCATCAAATCCCTTCTCTTTGTTTTGGCTTTGGACCACACACTCTGCATTTGGATTTTCTAGGTTACTATCCTAAAGTGAGGTAGGGGTGTAGTACTATAACTTTAAACTAGTATTTCTTTGTGTTTTGGAGTATATCATATGTGGTGTTTATATGGTGTGAGTTATGAGAGTATTTAGTATACTTGATCCATAACCTAGACTTGTTTAATGTTCTAAAGCATGAGAAATATTTGCCTATGATTTACTTTGACTACGTATTATAATCCTTGCGGTTAATTTAGCTTACTACAACCTTGAATACATATACCATCATGTAACCTCTTAGATGTGGATTGTTATATGATATGTATATATTCATTTCATTGTGGAATTGATATGCAGTTCATTGGACAATTGTTAAGAGCATGAATTGATGGATAATTAGATTGCTAGTGTATTTGTTAATGAAATGCTAACATGCCTAAATTCTCTTTTTATCTTGATATTATAAAATGCTCAATAAGGTATTTTGCATTTAAATTCATGTCATAGTAGCATTGGAGACTATAGCACATGATATGTGTAAGCATTAGGACTTTAAGTGTGTTAATTGTGAAGTGCATTATTTAATTTAAAATTTAAATACTACATTATGTACTTTGTTGACGATTTTGGGGAAATGCTTGTGACAATGTTACTTTGAGAATGTAAGGGTATGACTCTCACAAGTGAGCTTGAGCTTCCCAAATGTATACTGGTCACTTGGTTAGTTCCTGGCGAGTTAGTAGCCTATAAACTGAAATTTGTTTCGCATAGTATTTCTAGATGCTTCATAAAATCTACAATAAACTTCATCCACCTAGACTAAGCATTCCCATGAAGAGATCAAACAACACCTGTATCACATTTGTTCGTTATTCTACACATAACAACTCAAACTACCTTTCTGGTTCTAAAGTGCCAAAAAAAAAAAAAAAAACAACAACAACAACCGTACAAAAGCTGAACATATCTCTATTTACTATTTTATAAATAATTTATGGGTTAAGTGCAAAAGGTTGGGATATGTGTGCCCTAGCACAGCAAATTCTTATTTGGATTGTAAAAGTCATGATTCCTTATCTGAATATTACTATTAAGACATTATACAATTGGTGAATGGCATGTATTATTTTTTCGATTTATTATGGAATTGATTGTATCCACTTGATTACAAGATATATATATATATATATATATATATATATATATATATATATGTATGTATGTAATGGCAATTAATACTAAGTTATAAATTAATAATCATAAATGGTTCAAAGTCAGTAATTATGGATGGACATTTAATTAATTAAGACTTGAACCGAGTCCACAATAGGTTGAGATATACTGCGAGAGCCGTTGTATGCAATTGTTCTCTATCACAGTCATAATTTTTGACTCTCAAGTATGAAAGAAGTATAAATTCTTTTATTAACTAATAATTACTTTGATTTATTCGACGGATACTTCGGGATCCTTAGATCAACACTTTGTGTAGTTATGTAATTAATAGTTAGAGGGTTATATTCTAAATATTTGCATCAGTGCTATTTGTATTTATTTTATATTGATTATGGTTGATCACAAACTAAATTCGAAGGCCTTCGTATGTTTTAGACAAAATGTTTTCTATATATTTATTTAGTAAATTATTATTTTTGTCAAACAAATATTTTGTTGTGATCAAGCCAAAATTAATCAAAGGTAATAAAATAATTATATTAATTATGTTGTTGGATTAATGGCTTTATAATTTGATAAATAATTATGCATAGAGGGGTCAAACTGCAACAGTGACTTAATGGTTATTTACTATTTTATTGGAGTGCAATTAATTTCTTTTAGTGGAGTAGAAATTAATTTATGAATTAATTGAATTGGGTCCATGGTTTAATGGACCAGACCAATTATTAATTTATAATAGCCAAGAAAATAGTAAGCCCAAAGGATTCTCACCCATAGCCCAAGTTGATATTAGAGTCCTATTAGAATTGAGATATTTGAATTAGAAATGAAGAATAATTTATTATTTCCTTTTCTTATTTTTATTTTTCCTATATATACATGGGTCCATATATATATTTTAGGGGGTGCCTTTTAGAAGAAGAAAAAGAAATATATTCTCTCCCTCTAGATTTTAGGGTTTGCTATCTCTTCTAAAGGAGGCTACCATAAGCCTTGACTCCAAGGTCGTTCATCGAGGCATATTGATGATTCCTAAAGGGGTCTACAATAAGTGAGAACATTCACTTTAGAGGAAAGATTTAAAGGTTTACTCAGACCTCTGATGTAAGTATTCAAACTGTTAATTGAATGATACATCATCTTTTATTTTTGCATAAAACTTATCTCTATGTGATGAATCAAGATATATGTATGAAAATCCCTCAAAATTTTTTTTTAAAACTTGCGCATTTCCAACAATGGTATCAGAGCATGGTTTGATTCACTACTGGAGATCATGTTTTTATCAAAATCATCTTCATGGATCTAAATTATATATACATATATATATTTACTGATGTACGTTGATGTATGATTTATTATGTTTATATATATTGATACATGATGATGTATGTATAATTGTGAATGAATAATGATATATGGTTGAGCCGTGGATGAAGCTTATAGGTTTATTGAATGTAATTTTATCTTTAGATGAATGTAATTAAGGCTTTGATTTAGCCATTTGAAAGTTCAATAATGTAATTTAATTTTTTCCATTGTATTTCAAATTATAAATATTTATTAAAACCATGTAATCTTCATCAAAGGATGCTATGAAGCTTCAAGAAGGCCTGAAAGGGTTAAATTAGGCTTCAACAATTTTCTGGAATTTTTCTGAAATTTTTTCAGAATTTTTCTGGAATTTTTTAGGCTTAATTTAATTTTCTGGGAATTTTTCTTATTTTTTTTGGAATTTTTCGGCGTTTTTTCGGTGGTCGAAGCATCGCCAGAGGCGAGAAGAGGCGTCGGAGGAGGCTAGAATCTGGTGCATCGTACCAATGATGGGCCTGGCGCGTGAGGAGCGCGCGCCAGGATCGGCAAATGCTGAGGGCCTGTTGGCTCGTGAGGAGCACGTGCCAGTCCAAAGCTTTTACCCTCCATGCACATGCAGGAGCATGGAGGCTCATCCTTGCGAGGTACCATGCGCTGCAAAGTGCCTCAAGCGCATGCAAATGCGTGGGGGCGCGTGCCTTGCCCTGCTGCATGCCCCAGGCACGTGTTAGTGTGTGTGGGGCCCTCTGGGCGCGTTCCAAGCATCATTTTGCTTCTCCTAGCGCGTATCAGCTTCCTATAGGTGTTTACAGACTGTTAAAGGATGTCCGTACTGGAAGAATAGTATTTAAATGTTAAAAGCTGAATCCATTGGCCATTTAATTTGTTTCTGTCTGTAGTTTAATTATTTATGAGATGCATGGAATAATTTAATACTGATTATTATTGTTCATGCATTGAATCCATGATTTTAATCTAAATGGCTTGATTTATATTAATTAAATTATGAAGATTAATTGGATTTGATTGCTAATTAATTTGAGGGCATTTATTGGGAAACGAAAAATTATTTTTATAAATTATTTTAAAAGAATGTCTCAAATTAAATATTAGTGAATCATTGAAAATCTAGATATGTTCTAAATTTAATTAGATTAAAATCAAGGCGTTTTGTATGCGTTAAATCATGAATAGAAAACCCTAAGTATATATAATTAAAAATTGAGTGGGAGCGGGGACTTTTATACATTACCCCATGGCCTTTGTTATTATAACCATTGTGATTAGATCTTTAAAAATAAGGCCTCACGCATGATTTAAAGAGTCTAGATTACAAAAATGGTTGTCTCATTAAAATATATTTATTAAATGTCCATTATAGTTAAATCTTTAAAAATAAGGCCCTAAGCATGATTTAAAGGGTCTCAGTTAATAATGGCAATATATTTAATATTTGATTTTTTCATTGGAGCGTTAATTACGTTATACTCAATCTAAAATCAATAGTATTAACTCCTCAACAGAGTGGTCTATACTAGGTGATTTTAGAAAGGCTAAACATAATCGGGAATTATTTTATATATAGATTAGGCATTGTCTAAAGAGATATGGAAATAATGAGTTTTTCTCGTCAATAAGTAATAATGAATTCCGCCAACCGGATAAGTTATTGGCATATTAATTATTCGATTTTTCATGCAATGTGGTTAAGGGTCCCACAATTAATTAATTATTTTATTTTGTATGATTATTTTTATTCACTTTATTTATTGTATAAATGATTTTATTTTCAGATTTATCATGACTAGTCCATTCAGTCCGCTTGCAAATATACTAAAAGAAAATCGATTAACTGGACCTAATTATATCAATTAGAAAAGGCAACTAGATATTGTACTCACATATGAGGGGTTCAATTATGTGCTTACTACTCCCCGACCTTTTCCACCTTTGCCTGAGAATCCTTCTGAGGTGCATGAAGTTTTTAAGAAATGGAATAAAGCTGATGAGATGACTAGGTGCTACATTCTTGCTTCACTCTCGAATGTACTCCAAAGTCTACATCTTCATCATCTCACTTCTGCAGACATCATGCTTAACCTCAAGGAAACGTTTGGGCAAGTTGGTAAAAGTGCATGCTAAACTGCTATGACAAACTTGATGACCACCAAGATGATCTAAGGTACTCCAGTTCGGGATCATGCTTTAAAAATTATTGGTTTTCTAAATGAACTTGAGATCTTTGGATCCAACTTGGATGGTGAACTTCAGGTTGACATGATTATCGCTTCATTGCCAGACTCATTTAACTCTTTTAGGGTTAATTATTCTATGAATAAGCTTGAGTACTCACTCGCTAAACTTTGAATGAGTTGGTAACCTTTGAAGGGATAATCAAAAGTAAAGGTGCATCTATCAACTACACTTAGTCCGCTGGACCATCCACTTCTAGGCCCAAGAGGAGGGGCAAAAAGAAGAAGAAGGATGGTGCCCAAACTGTGCTTGTGCCAAATAAAGTGATCCAAAAAAATAAGGGGAAGAAGAAAGTGTGGGTCGAAGGCGAAGAAAACTGCTTCCATTGTGGTCAACCGGGTCACTGGAAACCTAACTGCCCAACACTTCGCACGCAAGGCAAAGGAAAATGTATATTCATTGTTGAGGCATGTAATGTGGTTGAATCTATGGATTCCTGGTGCATAGATTCTGAAGCCACTAATCATGTTTGCAATTCATTACAGGGATTCCAAGAGTCCAGAAGCCTTAATGAAGGAGAGATATACTTGTATATGGGATCTAATGCCAAGGTGGAAGCTAAAGCAGTGGGAGTGGTTCATATGCAGTTTGATAGTGGGAGGAGTCTTATTTTAGAAGATTGTTTTTATGCGCCAAATGTTAGGTGCAATTTAATTTTAGTTTCTTTGTTGGTTTGCAAAAATATATTTTTACTTTTGGAAAAAATGTTTTAATTAAATTAAATGGTTATGCTATAACTTCTGGTGCATTTAAAGATAGTCTATATAATTTAATTCCTAGCTCACATCAAATGCAAAATTATGAATTAAATGCAACTTCATTTAGATTAAATGTTAAAAGAAAAGCAATTTCTCTAAACTCATTGTATCATTGGCATCTACAATTGGGTCACATCAATCAAAATAGGATTCAAAGGTTGGTTAAAGAAGTTTTATTACCTTGTGAGGCAGAGGAGCCTATGCCAAGTTGTGAATCCTGTATTGAAGGAAAGATGAAGGGCTTACTCAACCAAAGGATATAGAGCCAAAGAACAATTAGAGTTTGTGCACACAAACGTGTGTGGTCCTATGAACACCCAAGCGAGATGAGGGTTTGAGTACTTCATCACTTTCATTGATGATTATTCATGTTTTGGATATATTTACCTAATGCGACACAAGTCAGAAGCTTATGGAAAATTCCGTGAGTTTCAGGCAGAAGTGGAGCGTAGATTAGGTAAAATTATTAAAAAACTTCGATCTGATCGAGGAGGTGAATACCTCTTGGGAGAATTCAAGGATCATATGGTCAATGAGGGTATTGTGCACCAGTTATCCGCACCTGACTGCCCTCAATAGAATGGAGTGGCAGAAAGGAGAAACAGAACTTTGCTTAACATGGTTAGATCTATGATGAGTTTTGCTACATTACCTCTATCATTTTGGAGATTAGCCTTAGAATCAGCGATGTACATCTTGAACTGTGTTCCATCCAAGTCTATTTCAGGAACACCACATGAGCTGTGGTTTGGATATAAACCTAGTTTAAATCACATGTATATATGAGGGTGTCCAACACACGTGCGTAAGAAACAAGCAGACAAGTTGGAAGCAAGATCAGATGCATGCTTATTTGTTGGCTATCCTAAGGGCACTAGAGGTGGATTATTTTATGATCCCAGGGACAGTAAGGTTATTGTCAGCACTAATGTTGTTTACTTGGAGGAGGATTATATTATAAACCACAGACCTATTAGCTAAATAGTGTTAGAGGAGATGGTTGGCACATCAGATATACCTCCTATGGACACACCTAATATAAATACTGAGAATGATAAGACACAAGAAGTCCCCGTTGAATTACCATCATCTACTACATTGATTCCTGCACCAGTCCTTCGGCGTAGTGGGAGGACTATCATCCAACCTGACAAACTCACACTTTTGGGTGAGGTCTATGAAGCTGTCCCCAATAAGCATGAGTTGGACCCAGTAAGCTATGTGGAAGCGTTGACCGATATAGATGCGAATCGTTGGAAAGATGCTATGAAATCAGAGTTGGAATCTATGTATTCTAACAAAGTCTGAGAAATTATAGAACTTCTTAGTGGGGTTCAGCCCATTGGTTGTAAGTGGATCTATAAATGAAAGAGAGGAATGGATAGGAATGTTGAGACATTCAAAGCTAGACTGGTTGCTAAAGGCTTCACTTAACGTGAAGGTATTGATTATGAGGATACATTCTCACTAGTTGCAATGCTTAAATCTATTCGCATTCTTTCGCATTATAATTATGAGATATGGTAGATGGATGTTAAGATGGCATTTTTAAATGGCCATCTTGAACAAGACATCTACATGAGGCAACCAGACGATTCCGTGGTCAAAGGTCGTGAGGACTATGTGTGTAAGTTGAATAAGTCTATTTATGGACTTAAGTAAGCTTCACGCACATGGAACATTTGTTTTGATCAGGCAGTCAAATTATTTGGCTTTGAACAAAACATGTTTGAACCTTGCGTTTACAAGAAAAAAATAGGGTAATGTCATCATGATTCTCATTTTATATGTTGATGACATCTTACTCATTAGTAATGATGTAGAGGCTTTGTCATCAGTTAAAAGGTGGTTGTTCAATAAATTGAGATGAAAGATCTTGGAAAAGCAAGCTATATTCTTGGGATCAAGCTTTTGCGAGATCGGGTTAAAAAGAAAATAAGCTTGTCTCAAGAGTCTTACATTGACAAAGTTCTGACCAGGTTTAGAATGGAAAACTCTAAGAAAGGGTTTTTATCATTTAGACATGGATTGACTCTTTCTAATGACCAATCTCCCAAGATTGATAAGGAAATTGAGTAAATGAGGCGGATTTCTCATGTATGCCATGGTTTGTACCAGACCAGACATCTGCTACTCTGTAGGGAATGTCAATGGATATTAGTCCAATCCTGGACTCGATCATTGGTCAGCTGTGAAGAATATCTTAAAATATCTTAGAAAAACTAAGAGTCTCATGCTCATTTATGGAGGTGATGATCTGGTTCCAATCGGATATACGAATTCTGATTTCTAATCCAGATGTCAAGAGATCTACATCTGGATATGTGTTCAAACTCAATAGAGGGGCAGTTAGTTGGAAGAGTGTAAAGCAGGGTTGTACTGCTAACTCAACCATGGAAGCAGAATACATTGTAGCCTCTGAGGCAGCAAAAGAAGCTGTTTAGTTGAGGAACTTTCTAATTGAACTGGAGGTTGTGGAGCATATAGATCGGCCTATGACGCTTCATTGCGACAATAGTACGGCTATAGCCCAAACCAAGGACCCAAAATTTCATAAAGGAATAAGACACATTCAGAGGAAACATCATGTGGTTCGTGATATAGTAAAGCGAGGAGATATACTTGTAGCCAAGATTGCATCGGAACACAACCTTGCTGATCCATTCACAAAAGCTTTACCGATCAAGATGTTTGATTGTCATATGGAAAACATGGGAGTTAGATGTGATTCGAATTGGCTATAAGTCCAAGTGGGAGCTATTAGGATATGTGTGCCATAACATAGTAAATTCTTATTTGCATTGTAAAAGTCATGGTTCCTTATCTGAATATTATTATTAAAACATTATACAATTGGTGAATGGAATGTATTATTTTTTCGATTCATTATGGAATTAATTGTGTCCACTTGATTACAAGATATATTTATATATGTATGTAATGGAAATTAATACAAAGTTATAAATTAGTAATCATAAATGGTTCAAAGTCGGTAATTATGGATGGACATTTAATTAATTAAAACTTGAACCAAGTCCACGATAGGTTAAGATATATTGCGAGAGCCGTCGTATGCAATTACTCTCTATCACAATCATGACTTTTGACTCTCAAGCATGAGAGACGTATAGACTCTTTTATTAATTAATAATTACTTTGATTTGTTCGGCGGATACTTCGGGATCCTTAGATCGGCACTTTGGGTAGTTATGTAATTAATAGTTAGAGTGTTATATTCTAAATATTTACGTCAGTGCTACTTGTATTTATTTTGTATTGATTATGGTTGATCAAAAATTAAATTCGAAGGCCTTCGTATGTTTTAGACAAAATGTTTTCTATATATTTATTTAGTAAATTATTATTTTTGTCAAACAATATTTTGTTGTGATCAAGCCGGAAATAATCAAAGGTAATAAAATAATTATATTAATTATGTTGTCGGATTGATGGCTTTATAATCCGATAAATAATTATGCATAGAGGAGTCAAAGTGCAACATTGACTTAGCGATTATTTACTATTTTATTGGAGTGCAATTAATTTCTTTTAGTGGAGTAGAAATTAATTTATGAATTAATTGAATTAGGTCCATGGTTTAATAGACCAGACCAAGTATTAATTTATAGTAGCCAAGAAAATAGTAAGCCCAAAGGATTCTGACCCATAGCCCAAGTTGATATTGGAGTCCTATTAGAATTAAGATATTTGAATTAGAGATGGAGAAGAATTTATTGTTTCATTTTCTTATTTTTATTTTGCCAATATATACATGGGTCCATGTATATGTAACAACACGGTTATTTACCTTCCTTTCCTTTTTCCTGAAATTTTTGCGGATAAATTTTTTCCGTTTAATTTTCCTTTCTGAGCTCTGTTTCTTGTCGCTTAGTGTCATCTCGAGTACTCGAAATTGGTTTCTGAGACTCTTTTCCATGGATCGACAACTTCCTTTGAGGACCGAGTCATTTTCGCATTTTTCATTTTTTGACATTATGCGCCTTTCGTCCTTTTCCCTGTTCGTCTTTTTCCCTATTTTGTCTTTTCCCCGTCTGTCACTTGTCAGGCAAAACCTCACTTTTCATGCTCGGAGTTAGTTTTTGACTTCACGTGCCTTCATCTTGAGTAGTTTTCTCGAAATACGTATCTTTACTTTTGCAAGAAAGTACTCTGGTTGCTCCCGGTGTCCATAGGGGCATGGATGCACAATTCCTCATAATCTTTTTCTTTTCTTGGGGTGTTTTTCATAAATATCCTTTGAAGATATTTTATTTTAGGGGTATCTAAGAAAATATCTTTTGGAAGATATTTTCATTCTGGGGTAGTTTCGCAATTAACCCTTTTTATAGGGGCCATTGTGCAATTAATGAAAGTTATTGGAAAATGTCTTGTCTGGAGCTTGGATCCTTGTATGGGATTCATTTTCACATTTCGTCGAGTCATTGACTCTTGGAATTTCTTTCTGGTCATTTTTCTTCAGTTTCAGAGTTTTTGGATCTAGTTGTTGCCGAATTTGTTCGGGGCATATCTCTCTACTCGAGACTCAGTTTTTGACGCTATTTTTTCTGTTGTTCATATTTTCTAATTTTAAATCTTTTTCATTCACAGAGTTTTGCCATTTGAGCGCGTTTGCTCAAATTTCACTTTTCCGGAACCGGCGAGGCCCTTTCGGGGCACTTTTTGAGACTTACTATAAATAGGGGACTTAAAGAAGAAAATTCAGATTTTCTTCATCTTCTCCACTCTCTTGGCCGGCAGCCATGGGAACTCCTTCGCTTCCACCCTTTCTTCTTCTCCTCCACTTGATTTCCTTAGTAAAAATTCTTCGGCCTTTACATTTATTATTCCCCTCGACGTGCTCTACCATTCCCCCTTATTAGAATTCATTTCTGACCATTTCTTGAGTTTGGGCTTGAGGTCAAGTTGTGATTTTCATGGGGCTTCTTGGGTATTCATGTAGATCGTGTTGTCCCCGACAAAACTTAGGAGTTTCGGCGTATTTGGAACACTTTTTTTTCGGTGGGGATTTGAGGGTTTCATCTCAAATTGAGGTAGGGGGGTTATAATTTACTTTCTTGCTATATTACATGCTTGTGATGCTTATACAATTTGATTACATGCTTGAATCACAAAATCTAGAGATTTTATTATTTATTTTTCTTGTAAAGGATTTAATTTTCCCGGTTGATTACAGCTTTGTTTAAACATGTGGCATGATAGAATATTACCCCTTGACATGTTGATTGACATATATTAAATTTAGATCATTTGGACAAGTATTAATGATTTTATTTAATATTTATCTTAAATAAAATATTAAATCATGTGGCCTTAACTAGCTTGAAATCAATATGTGTTAGTATATTATATTAGGCCTTAGCATGCTCTTTAACATAGGTGAATTTGAGAGTAATCGGAGGTATTTTAAAATCTAGAGATTATTAATTAAATTGATTAATTAATTTGCTCCAACTGCACTATTCATCCCATTGGATTTCCGATTTGATATTCTAGATGTGCATGCCATGTAGTTTCACATATATTAAATCTAGAATATTTGATTAGGTTTTGAAACCTTTCATTTAATTAATTTCTTTGTTTAAGATTTAATCCTTATGATGATATACAACTTGGAATTTAAGTGTGGCATGCTAGTAATTTAGGCCTTTGTATACTTGTTAACATATATTAAATTGGCATCATTTGAATAAGAATTGCAAATTTTATTTAATATTTTTTTTTTGTGAAAGTTTAATTCACATGGCTTTAACTTGAATGAAATAAACTTATAATGTGTTACTACAATAGGCCTTGGCATGTTTCCTAACATATGTTAATTTGAGAGCATTTGGATAAGTCTAAAATCTAGAGATTTTAATTAAAAGGATTAATTAAAATCTATTTAATGGTTCCCTTAGCTTAATTAAGTTTTTAACTCGATATTTGTAATGACCATGACTTGTTTACTAGCATATATTAATTTGGGACCATTAGAAGTTGTTTTAGAACCTTGGAATTTAAATTACCATGATTTAATTAAAGTTCTGCTTTGTTGTTCTAATAACCTAATTAAGTTTTAGAATGGATATAGGTGATAACCATGCTATGTTGTTTAACTTGTGTTAATTAGAGGTCATTTAATTGAGATTTGAAAATTAGAGGAATTAATTAGGTGATGTAATTAATTTTCGTTTTTATTGCGTTAATGATTTAATCATTTGTTTGACATTGATTGTATATTTAAATCATGATTTTGGACTTGTATTGGATTCTTCAGTTTATATTTTCAAAATTGAATTATATTGTTATGGTGCGTAACGAATCGTGCTCTGAAGATTTGACATTTGTCATGCCATGATAGTTGTGGACTTAGAGCATATATTGTATGCGTTTCTAAATTCGGTTGTGCGTGGTAGATAGTTGATATCTTGTATATACATGTTGATATACATGTTGTTACACAACTTGTTAATTTTGGAAACTTGGGGATGTCGTTGTTTAGTTACGGCTAGGACTTGGTTCTAGTATGGGGGATTATCCCTCTATATAGTCTAGTGCGCACATAGGGAGGTTACCCATGGGCTAGTAATCCTAAAGTAACTATGGTGTCGGTCTGATCCGGCGTGACGTCCAAGTGTCCACTTTGTTTGATTTCGCATTTCATTTCAAGTTGATAACTAGATGATGTTGTAACTTGTTGTTCCATATAGGATTTCCCATTTTAAGTTTCAAGATGTTAACTTTGAGAAATCATGTTTTGATGCGTTGTATTAGAAGTTCTAATGTTTGTTAAAAAATTGTATTGATATTGTAAATTGTGTTTTGATGTTCTAATATAGCTTAGGAATTATCCAATAGATATATTTTGAACATAGACGTTAGGTGGCATGACCCACTTCTGTTAATTTCATGCTTTAGATTTTAAGTTGATGGCCTTGAGAATCTACATCTTGTTGTCTTGTATAACATGCTTCTTTGTTGTTGAATTGCATGAACGATATGATTTTTACTAGAAATGATCTAAGGTAGCTTAGGATGCTGCCTGAGTCTAACATTTGACATAGACATTAGGTGGCACGACCCTTTTTAATTGTTGCAAGTTAATGTAAAAATCTCTAAAGAAATTGAGTCGATGCATGTTCATTCTCTTCGAGTAAACTTGTTTACTTACCTCGAAGTTACTGGGGGATTTGTTCAGGTACGAAGACTTGGTTTGTGACGTTCATCATTTCTCGGATGATTGTAGACTAGAAGGTTTCAATTCTTGTAAAGGGTGTCTCGAAATGCCATTCGTAGTCTTTTTGTCAAATGTGTATATTTTATTCCAAACTTGTAATATGTGCTTAAGCACACTTTTTCATATTCATTCTATGTATATAACATGTGGCCAAGGGCCAAACTTCATTCGTAATCTTTGTATATTGAAAAATGATGAATTTTGCCTTTAATGTGAAAAGCATGAAAACTTGGATTTCAATATGTCATTTTTGTACCGGTGCGTGCATTGCATATGTAATTCATCCTTTAGCATTCAATTACCATATGTGAGGTGTGGCCAAGGGCCAAACACCATTTAGTTTTCATTTTTGCATTTTAGTTCACATATTGCATTTTTGGCTAAAATAGTAGAATCCGAGCCTTTAAGGATTCATTTTCAAATCGGGTGGTGCAAAGTGTGTTTTGACACCTCCACTAGGTCTCATTTATGTTGTATGAAGTGTGGCCAAGGGCCAAACAGTCATTTGAAACCATTTCCCAATTTTGGTTTTCATTTTTTCCATTTCATGTCCATTTTTGCCTTCTTGGCCATTGGGGGGTCGAATTTTGCATCGGTGGTATTTTTAAGCCATGGACTATTGTAGCTTGCCCAAATAGGTAAGTTACGTTTTCGTGCATGATCATTTTCAAGAAAAACCCTTTTCTTTGTGATTTGAGCCTCTTAGGGATTCATTTTGCACTTTTATTGCATAATCTGATCTAGGGGCATTCTAGACCTTTCACATCAGTTTTATTTTCTTCTTTCAACATGGTCACTTAGAAAACATGATTTTAGGGGGGGTTTCTTTTTCATGTTTTACCATAAATTGTCATCTTGGTACCAGAAATCTCTCATGAAGTTTCAGCTTCCAGTTTTCATTTAGCAGCTTTATGACCCTCATGACCAGATTTCCTGGAGGGGCATTTTGGGCATTTTATAGTGATTTTTTTTTTATTTCCTTTCACCTGGTCAGGTAGAAAACTCGATTTTAGGAGAGGTTTCTTCTATGTGTTTTTCCAGAAAAACTCGTCTTGGCCCCCATTTCAAGCCTTAGTTCTAGAACCTCACTTTTTTTTTTTTTTTCTTGCTGTCAGCTTGTATGCCATTGGGCGCCGGTGGGCTCGTGCATGGGTGCCATGTGTGCCATGGCCTTCGTCGGGCCGCCGCGACGTCACAACTTCAAATACTCGTTTCTCCCTCGTCTGGACTCCAAATCGAGTGAACTTTTTTTTGTACTTGACTAATTTTTCGCTGTCTTTCCAACGGTGTGCTCGGTTACACCCGGATCTTCTTGGATAGTTACCAGTTTACCCTTTTAGCCCTAAGTGCTCTTTTTTCTTTGTCATGCCGTTTCTCCTTCGTTCGGACTCTAAATCATGTAATTCTTGAGTCCATCTTGATTATTTTTTTGTTGTCTTTCCAGCAGTGTGCTTGATGGCACCCGAATTTATATTTTTCAGAAATAACCATTTTGCCCTTGGGGTTATTTTTGTCCAGTTTTCTTGTAATTCGTTTCCGATACATTCTTTTGAGTTCCATGACTTCACGGGAAGTCACGAATGTGTCTCAAGAATAATTTACATTCTAGGGACCTCATTTCTATGTAAAATAACTATTTTGCCCCTGGGGCCTTATTTATCATATTTTCGATCTTTTGCTTCCACATCAATTCTCATTAAGTTCTACGACCTCATGGAGGGTCACTTTGACTTCTTAGAGTCTTGTTTTCTATTTTTGCTTCCGTATTCGGATCTGTTATCGGGTCAACTTTTAGGTCACCATTGACGTACCGGGTTGAAAAAAAACCTGGGTCGTTACAAGTGGTATCAGAGCGTCCGGGTTTGAATACCTTGGATGACGGGTTTTAAGTGCATATCATGCTCATGTTGTTTTGCTTTGATATGTCATTTGTATCTTGATAACATGTCTTATATGATAACATGTTCACATGCTTAGGTGTTTTGAGACATCTATTAATTGTTAAGCATACTTTATGTGTATATATATGCTTCTTGATAACATAATCTGGGTTTCTATCATGTTTGCATGCTTGTGTTAGCATGACTGTATGCGACGTATGTCGGCATACCTTACGTTTTTCATTCGCGTGTGTTATTATACCATGCCTTACGTGTAATGACCCGGATTTTTCGGACAAATTTTTTTCATTGTCTTTTCCCTTCTGAGTTTGGTTTCTTATCGACTAGTGTCGTCTCGAGTGCTCAGGAGTAATTTCCGAGACTCTTTTCTTTGGATTGACAACTTCCTTTGAGGACCGAGTCATTTTCACATTTTTCATTTTTTTAACACTATTCACTTTTCGTTCTTTTCCCTATTCCGTCTTTTTCCCTATTTCGTATTTTCCTCATTTGGCACTTTGTTTAAGTAACCACACTCCTTATGTTTGGATTTGGTTTCTGACTTCACGTATCTTCATTCCCAATGATTTCTATGAGATACGTATCTTTACTTTCGTAAGAAAGTACTCTGGTTGCTCCCGGTGTCTTTAGGGGCATAAATACAAAGTTCTTTGGAAACTTTTTCTTTTCTTGAGGTGTTTTTCATAAATATCTTTTGAAGATATTTTATTTCAGGGATATCTAAGAAAATATCTTTTGGAAGATATTTTCATTCTGGGGCAGTTTCGTAGTTTTCACTTTTTGGAGGGGTCATTGTGCAATTAATGAAAGTTATTGCTCAATGCCTTATTTTGAGCCTGGATCCTCGTATGGGATTTATTTTCACATTTCGTCGAGTCATGGACTCTTAGAATTTCCTCCTGGACGATGTTTTCTAGTTTCTGGGTTTCTGGCCCTAGTTTGTGCCAAACTTGTTTTGGGCATAACTCTCTGCTCAAGACTCAGTTTTTGATGCTGTTTCTTCCGTTATTTACATTTTCTCATTTGGAATCTCTTTTGTTCACAGAGTTTTGTCGTTTGAGCGCGTCTGCTCGAATTTCACTTTTCCGGACCCGGCGGGGCCCATTCGGGGCAATTTTTGAGTTTTTCTATAAATAGGAGGTCTTAGAAAGAAAAATCAGATTTTTCTCTCTCTCTCCTCTCTCATGGCCGGTCCAAGCTCCATCCATGGCTGCCATCTTCTCTCTCCTCTTTTGGACTTCTTCCCTTCGTTAAAAAGTGGTGATGCCTTTGTGTTTATTGTTCCCCTCGGCGAGGCCTTCGATTCCAACCGATTGGAATCTCGTTTTGGCCATTTCTTGAGTTCAGGTTTGAAGTCAAGTTGTGTTTTTGATGGGGCTTCCTTGGGATTCATGTTCGTGGTGTTGTCCCCGACAAAACCTAGGAGTTTCGTCGGATTCGGAGCCGATTTATTTTGGTGGGGATTTGAGATATCATCTCAAATGGAGGTAAGGAATGTTTTAGGCTTTTGTGTGTGTTGTATTGGGAGTTTAGCATGATTATACAACTTATATATGTGCCTTGTATCAAATCTAAAAAGTTGGTAATTTTAAATTCTTTGTATAAGATTTAAAATTCATGATGATATATGACTTTGATTTGAATTGTGGCATGGTAGAAAATCTTATTTTAACATGTTGGTTAACATATATTAAATTTGGATTAATTAAATAAGAATTGCTCTTTTTAATTAATATTTATCTTTTGTGAAAGATTTGTTCATGGCCATACCTTGCATAGAATTGAGTTGTATTATGCTTATAAATTGAGTTTTGGCATGTTTGTTAACATAGTTTAATTTGAGAGCATTCGGTTGAGTTTGAAAATTTTGAGACTTTAATTAAGAGAATTAATTAAAATCTAATTTTGTGGTTTCATGGGCCTAATTAAGCTTTTGTATGAATATATGTAATGACCATGATATGTCTATTAGCATATATTAAATTGGGGCCAATTGGAAATGATTTGAAATCTAGAGAGTTTAATTATTTTGATGTAATTAGATTCTATCTTGTTTATCCATAGATTTAATCCTGTTTTAAAAGGTGCTTCTATTTTAAGATCATGGATTTAGACTTGTGAAGTATTCACTTGATTGTGTTATATGCATTGAAGGGGATTGTTATTAAATTTATATTCATGAGAGTGTGTTTCTAATATGAATATATTGTTGGCTTGTGATTTTGTAGCATTATGGATATGAAATGCTTATTATGCACAATTGAGAGTTATATTGCTAACTTGTTACTATGTAATAGTAATATGTATAAGTTATGAACTTATTTGGCTTATTTTGGAATCTTAGAACATTGTTGAGTTAAGATGGCTAGGGTTTGGCTCTAGTATAGGGACGTGAGTCCTCTAAGTCATTGAGATAGTGCACACTTAGGGTGGTCTTCCTTGCGGGTTAGTGCCCAGAATAACCATTGAGATCTCGATAGAATTCCAAGCGTGATGTCCAAGTCTTCCACTATTTGTTTTCGCATTCAATTCCAAGTTGACAATCATGCTTACCTTAACTTGTGGTTTTGGCTATTGGCGATTTTGATGTTGTTAAGTACATCCATATTTAATTGATATATTTAGTTGATTTCACACTTTTAGATTTCTAGTTGATAACTTAGAGAATCTATGTCTTGATGTGTGGTACTAGATATTCTAATTATGCTAAATTGTTATATTTAGTTGATGTTGCATTTTAGACTTCAAGTTGATAACCTTGAGAATCTATATGTTGTTGCTTATATAAGCATGCTCCTATGTTGTTGCTTTGTGGAAGCATGAACCTATGCTGCTAAAATTGCATGAATGAGGTGATTGATACTACAAATGATCTTAGGTAACTAGGATGCTCCTTGAGTCTCACCGTTGATATAGACGTTAGGTGGAATGAACCACAATGATTAAATCATGCAAACTTGTAAAACGTAGGTCGATGCATGCTCATTTCCTACGAGTAGCTTTATGTTACTCACCCCTACGATACTGGGGCATATTTCAGGTACAAAAATCAAAGTTGAGGTCTTCATTATGCTTGGATGGTTTGTGGACTTGGAGACTTCCATTTTTGGTGAAGGTTGGCTTGGAATGCCAATTGTAGTCTTATATGTCAACATGTGTACATTTGATTCCATATATGTAATTTGTACATGAGTACACTCTTTACAATGTATTTGACATGTATGAGATGAGGCCGGAGGCCAATGCCATGTAATTTGTATCCTATGTAATTTTTTACTTCATGGAGTATTATGAAAGTATTGAAGAATATTGAGTTTTTGCTTCACCATGTTTGCATTGGGTGTGGGAATTCCATTTTGATTCTTCCATTAGTATTCATTAATCATGTATGAAGTATAGCCAAGGGCCAAACGGCATTTTGAAACCATCTCATGATTTTAAATTCCAAGTTTTCGTTTCAAACTTCATTTTTGGCATTTTGGCCGTTGGGGGGTCATATTTTGCATTGGCTATATTTTTGGGCCATGGACCATTGTAGCACATCTTACTAGGTAAGTTACGTTTGCGTGCATGGTCGTTTCCCAGCAAAGCTTCTTCTTTGGTGCAATGAGCCTCCTACAGACTTATTTTACACTTTTGTTGCATTTTCTGACCTAAGGGTATTTTGGGAATTTTCTTTGAGAAATAAATTCCGTTCTTCACATGGTTGAATAGAAAATATGATTTTAGAGGGGGTTTCTTTATTCATGTTTTTCCAGAAAATGCCATCTTGGCATTGGAAATCGCATCCGAAGTTCAGCTCTCAGTTTTTAAATTTAGCAGCTTTTTGGACTCTCTGGACCAGTTTTCTTGGGAGGGCATTTTGGGTAGTTTACATTGCGTTTTTTTTTTATTTTCCCTAATATTCATGTAGAAAACTCGATTTTGAGGGGGGTTTCTTCTTTGAGTTTTTCCAGAAAATGTCATCTTGGCCCTCAAATTTCCATTTTTTCCGGAAAAACTCCTGCTGCCAGGTTTTCTTCGCTGAGGATTCTGCCCTCTTCACATGTAAACGGTTACGAGGAGTTTGGTAACCGGTTACATGTGCATGGGCAGTGTTTTGGTCAAATTTTTTGGCCTCCTAACCGGTTAGGAAGGTCTCCTAACCGGTTAGGTGTTCTTGGGTTGGTATTTTTTGACTATTTTGCCCTTGTTCCTTCCGTTTGCCATATCTTCTTCATCCGAACACCGAATCAAGTGATTCTTAAGTCTAAATTCATTAATTTTTCATTGTCTTTCCAATGGTGTGCTCAATGGCACCCACTTTTAAGCTAGAAATGATGATTTTGCCCCTAAGTTCATTCTTGTTCGTTTTTGAAACGTTGCTTCCCCATTTGATTCCTTTAGGTTCCGTGACCTCGCTGAGGGTCATAATGGTGTCTTAGAGCCATGTTGTATCTCTAGAGACCGTTGTTTTGTCTTTTGCTTCCGCACTTCGGATCCGTTATCGGGCCATCTTTCGGTTCATCACTAACGCACTGAGTTGAAAAAACTTGGGCCGTCACATTACGTGCTTCTTGATAACATGCCTTAATTTGATAACATGCCTATTTGCTTATGTGGCAACTTGTTTAGAAGCTTATCTTGACTGTCTGGTTTTGGCATTGTCACTTAGGATCTGTTATTTCCCTTGGATACGTTCTTATTTCACGAGTTTCTTCCTTGGATAGGAAAAATTCATTCTGTAAGGACCCATGTCGGGAACCTTCTTGTCTGTTTTCTTGGTTGGGTGTTTCGAGACCTTAGTCTGACAATTGATACGAGTAAGGCTCATGTGAGCGTAGAGAACTGTGATTCATTTCCTTTTCTTTATCTGGTGGAGTGAGACGCGTGCCAGGGAGGCACCATTTCATTTCCTTTCCCTCGTGGCTTTTAAATCTAAGGCCTTAAGCGTAATGGTGCCAGTGTCATTGTTGTTAGAGTTTTGGGATTAGCTACCCCAACTCTTGCAGATGCCTAGTTCCCGCAGAGCTTTTGGTAATGATCGTTTCTAACATTGATGTCATTTGTATCGAAAAGTTCCCTTCTGGGGCATGTTACGAACTAGTGCCTTATACTGTCATACTACTTTACTGACGAGTAAGTGTGGGCGGGTTTTGGTTATTGTTCATACTGCCTTGCCACACTCTTCTTCTACCATGTTTCAACGTTTCGTTGTCTTGGGATTCTCTCGGTAGTTGACGTTGAGTTAATGTGCCGATTTGTATGAGGTATTGTCTCGATTCATGGTTTCGCGTTCTTTCAGTTAATCTGGAAACTTCTGGTGTTGTCTTTCAGTGCTTTATGAGCTGTCCTTCGTTTGACCTTTTGTTCGGTCCCTGTTCTGTTCTTTTTCAGTATGTTCTGAATTTCGGAGACGAAATTCCTTTAAGGAGGGTAAGTTGTAACGACTCGGTCATTTGCCTTCCTTTCCTTTTTCCTGAAATTTTTGCGGATAAATTTTTTCCGCTTAATTTTCCTTTCTAAGCTCTGTTTCTTGTCGCTTAGTGTCGTCTCAAGTGCTCAAAATTGGTTTCCGAGACTCTTTTCTGTGGATTGACAACTTCCTTTGAGGACCGAGTCATTTTCGCATTTTTCGTTTTTCGACACTATGCGTCTTTCGTCCTTTTCCCTGTTTTTTTTTTTCCCCTATTTTGTCTTTTCCCCGTTTGTCACTTGTTTGGAAAAACCTCACTTTTCATGCTCGGAGTTAGTTTTAACTTCACGTGCCTTCATCTTAAGTAGTTTTCTCGAAATACGTATCTTTACTTTTGCAAGAAAGTACTCTAGTTGCTCCAGGTGTCCATAGGGGCATGGATGCACAATTCCTCATAATCTTTTTCTTTTTTTGGGTTACTTTTCGTAAATATCTTTTGAAAATATTTTATTTCAGGGGTATCTAAGAAAATATCTTTTGGAAGATATTTTCATTCTGGGGCAGTTTCGCAGTTAATCCTTTTTGTAGGAGTCATTATGCAATTAACATAAGTTATTGCAAAATGTCTCGTCTGGAATCTGGATCCTCGTATGGGATTCATTTTCACATTTCGTTGAGTCGTTGACTCTTGGAATTTCTTTCTGGTCATTTTTTTCCAGTTTCTGGACCCAATTGCCGCCGAACTTGTTCGAGGCATATCTCTCTACTCGGGACTTGGTTTTCGACGCCGTTTCTTCTGTTGTTCTATTTTATCATTTTGAATCTTTTTTGTTCACAGAGTTTTGCTGTTTGAGCGCGTTTGCTCAAAATCCACTTTTCCGGACCTCGCACTTTTTGAGACTTACTATAAATAGGGGACTTAAAGAAGAAAATTCAGATTTTCTTCATCTTCTCCACTCTCTTGGCCAGCAACCATGGGAGCTCCTTGGCTGGCACCCTTTCTTCTTCTCCTCCACTTGATTTCCTTAGTAGAAATTCTTCGGCCTTTACATTTATTGTTCCCCTCGACGTGCTCCACTATTCCCCCTTATTAAAATTCGTTTCTGACCATTTCTTGAGTTTGGGCTTAAGATCAAGTTGTGATTTTCATGGGGCTTCTTCAGTATTCATGTAGATCGTGTTGTCCTTGACAAAACCTAAGAGTTTCAGCGGATTCAGAACACTTTTTTTTCGGTGGGGATTTGAGGGTTTCATCTCAAATTGAGGTAGGGGGTGTTATAGTTTACTTTCTTGCTATATTACATGCTTGTGATGCTTATACAACTTGATTACAAGCTTGAATCACAAAATTTAGAGATTTTATTATTTATTTTTCTTGTGAAGGATTTGATTTTCCCGGTTGATTATAGCTTTGTTTAAACATGTGGCATGATAGAATATTACCCCTTGATATGTTGATTGACATATATTAAATCTAGATCACTTGGACAAGTATTGATGATTTTATTTAATATTTATCTTGAATAAAATATTAAATCATGTGGCCTTAACTAGCTTGAAATCAATATGTGTTAGCATATTATATTAGGCCCTAGCATGCTCTTTAACATAGATAAATTTGAGAGTAATCAGAGGTGTTTTAAAATCTAGAGATAATTAATTAAATTGATTAATTAATTTGCTTCATGTGCACTATTCATCCCATTGAATTTCCGATTTGATATTCTTGATGTGCATGCCATGTAGTTTCACATATATTAAATCTAGAATATTTGATTAGGTTTTGAAACCTTTCATTTAATTAATTTCTATGTTTAAGATTTAATCCTCTTTCATTTAATTAATTTCTATGTTTAACATTTAATCCTCATGATGATATACAATTTGGAATTTAAGTGTGGCATGCTATTAATTTAGGCCTTTGTATACCTGTTAACATATATTAAATTGGCATCATTTGAATAAGAATTGCAAATTTTATTTAATATTTTTCTTTTGTGAAAGTTTAATTCACATGGTTGTAACTTGAATGAAATAAACTTATAATGTGTTATTACAATAGGCCTTGGCATGTTTCCTAACATATGTTAATTTGAGAGCATTTGGATAAGTCTAAAAATCTAGATATTTTAATTAAAAGGATTAATTAAAATCTATTTAATGGTTCCCTTAGCTTAATTAAGTTTTTAACTTGATATTTGTAATGACCATGACTTGTTTACTAGCATATATTAATTTGGGACCATTAGAAGTTGTTTTAGAACCTTGGAATTTAAATTAGCATGATTTAATTAAAGTTCTGTTTTGTTGTTCTAACAACCTAATTAAGTTTTAGAATGGATATAGGTGATGCCATGCTATATTGTTTAACATGTGTTAATTAGGGGTCATTTAATTGAGATTTGAAACTTAGAGGAATTAATTAGGTGATGTAATTAATTTTTATTTTTATTGCGTTAATGATTTAATCATGCGTTTGACATTGATTGTATATTTAAATCATGATTTTGGACTTATATTAGATTCTTCAGTTTATATTTTGAATTTTGAATTATATTGTTATAGTGCGTAACGAATCGCGCTCTAAAGATTTGACATTTGTCATGCCATAATAGTTGTGGACTTAGAGCATATATTGTATGCGTTTCTAAATTCGATTGTGCATGGTAGATAGTTGGTATCTTATATATACATGTTGATATATACATTGTTGCACAACTTGTTGATTTTGGAAACTTGGGGATGTCGTTGTTTGGCTATGGCTAGGACTTGGTTCTAGTACGGGGGATTGTCCCTCTATATAGTCTAGTGCGCACATAGGGAGGTTACCCGTGGGCTAGTAACCCTAAAGTAACTATGGTGTCGGTCTGATCCAGCGTGACGTCCAAGTATCCGCTTTGTTTGATTTCACATTTCGTTTCAAGTTGATAACTAGATGATATTGTAACTTGTTGTTCCATATATGATTTCCCATTTTAAGTTTCAAGATGTTAACTTTGAGAAATCATGTTTTGATGGTAGAAGTTCTAATGTTAGTTAAAAAATTGCATTGATATTGTAAATTGTGTTTTGATGTTCTAATATAGCTTAGGAATGATCCTATAGATATATTTTGAACATAGACGTTAGGTGGCATGACCCACTTCTGTTAATTTCATGCTTTAGATTTTAAGTTGATGGCCTTGAGAATCTACATCTTATTGTCTTGTATAACATGCTTCTATGTTGTTGAATTGCATCGACGATATGATTTATGCTAGAAATGATCTAAGGTAGCTTAGGATGCTCCCTAAGTTTAACCTTTGACATAGACATTAGGTGGCATGACCCTTTTTAATTGTTGCAAGTTAATGTAAAAATCTCTAAAGAAATCGAGTCGATGCATGTTCATTCTCTACGAGTAAACTTGTTTACTCACCCCGAAGTTACTGGGGGATTTGTTCAGGTACGAAGACTTGGTTTGTGATGTTCATCATTGCTTGGATGATTGTAGACTAGACGGTTTCAATTCTTGTAAAGGATGGCTCGAGATGCCATTCGTAGTCTTTTTGTCAAATGTGTATATTTGTAACGACCCGGTTATTTGCCTTCCTTTCCTTTTTCCTGAAATTTTACGAATGAATTTTTTTCGTTTAATTTTCTTTTCTGTGCTCTGTTTCGTGTCGCTTAATGTCATCTCGAGTGCTCGGAATTGGTTCCTGAGACTCTTTTCCGTGGATTAACAACTTCTTTTGAGGACCGAGTCATTTTCACATTTTTTGTTTTTCGACATTATGCGCTATTTTGTCCTTTTCCCTATTCTGTCTTATCTCCGTTTGTCAGTTTTTGGCACAACCTCACTTCTCATGCTAGGAGTTGGTTTTTGACTTCACGTGCCTTCACCTTGAGTGGTTTCCACGAAATACGTATCTTTACTTTTGTAATAAAGTACTCTGGTTGCTCCCGGTGTCCATAGGGGCATGGATGCAAAGTTCTTTGAAATTATTTTCTTTTCTTGGGGTGTTTTTCGTTAATATCTTTTGAAGATATTTTATTTCAGGGGTTTTTAAAAAAATATTTTTGGAAGATGTTTTCATTCTGGGCCATAGTGCAGTTTTCACTTTTTGGAGGGGCCATTATGCAATTAATGAAAGTTATTGCAAATTGTATTGTTTTGAGCCTGGATCCTCATACGGGATTCATTTTCACATTTCGTCGAGTTATGTACTCTTGGAATTTCCTCTTGGTCGATGTTTTCCAGTTTTAGGGTTTTTGGCCCTAGTTTTCGCCAAACTTGTTTTGGGCATAACTTTCTGCTCGGGATTTGGTTTTTGACGTTGTTTCTTCCGTTGTTCATATTTTATCATTTTGAATCTTTTTCATTCACAAAGTTTTGCCATTTGAGCGCGTCTGCTCAAATTTTACTTTTTCGGACCCGGCGGGGCCCATTCGGGGCACTTTTTGAGATTTCTATAAAAGGGGGTGAGATATTTCATTTTTCATCTTCTCCCCTCTTCATGCATGACCCGGAGCTCGCATGGCTGCCCAAGGGGTTCTGCCATCTTCTCTCTCATCTTTTGGTTCACTTTTCCTTGATGGAAAGTCTTCGGCCTTAACGTTTGTTGTTCCCCTCACCGTGCTCTATCTTTTCCCCTTATTAGAATTCAGTTTTGACCATTTGAGTTTGGTTTTGAGGTCAAGTTATGATTTTGATGGGGCTTTCATGGGGGTTATGTTCACGGCGTTGTCCCCGACAAAACTTAGTAGTTTCGTCGGATTCGGAGCCGTTCCATTTTGATGGCATTTGAGATTTTCATCTCAAATTGAGGTAGGGGATGTTCTAGGTTTAAATTCTTGTTATATAGTATGCTTGTGATGCTTATAATACTTGTTTGCATGATTAAATATAAAATCTAGAGATTTTATTATTTATTTTTCTTGTACGGGATCTAATTTTCCCGGTTGCTTATGACTTGGTTTAAACGTGTAGTATGATTTTATATTGCCCCTTGATATGCTCATTGCCGTGTATTAAAATTGGAACATTTGAATAAGTATTAAAGATTTTATTTAATATTTATCTTAGGTGAAAGATTAATTCACATAGCCTTAACTAACTTGAAATTAATATGTGTTGGCATATTATATTAGGTCTTAGCATGCTCTTCAACATAGTTGAATTTGGAAGTAATTGGACGTGTTTTGAAAATTAGTAATTATTAATTAATTTGCCCCGAGTGCACTATTCACTCTATTTAAATTCCGACTTGATATTCTTGATTTACATGCCATATAGCTTCACATATATTTGATTTAGAATATTCGGTTTGGTTTTGAAACCTTTTATTTAATTAAATTCCATGTTTAAGATTTAATCCTCATGGTGATATACAACTTGGAATTGTATTGTGGCATGCTAGACAATTAAGTTTTGGTATGATTGTTCACATGTATTAAATTGGAATTTATTGCATGAGAATTGCAACTTTTGTTTTATATTTAACTTTAGTAAAAGTTTAATTCACATGGTCTTAAATTGAATGAAATAAGCTTGTAATATGATATTACATTAGTCCTTGGCATGTTCTCTAAGATATGTTAAATTGAGAGCATTTAGTTAAGTTTGAAAATCTAGACATTTTAATTAAATCTATTTTGTGGTCTCATTAGCTTAATTAAGATTTTAACTTGATCTTTGTATTGGCCATGACTTGTTAACTAGTATATATTAATTTGGGACTATTATAAGTTGTTTTAGAATCTTGGGATTTAAATTAGCATGATTTAATTAAAGTTCTACTTTGTTGTTCCAACAACCTAATTGAGTTTTAGAATGGATATAGGTGATGACCATGCTATGTCCTTTAACATGTATTAAATTGAGATTATTTGGAATTGAATCGAAATCTAGAGAATTTAATTGTGTTTATCTATTTAAATTCTATCAATTTGGTCCATGATCTAGTTGTGTTTTAGAAGTGGTTTCTATATTCAAATCATGGACTTAGACTTGTTGTATATTCATTTGGTTATGTTTTGAACATTGGATAACATAGTTGCTATGTTTGTATTCATGAGAATATGTTTTCCTTATTGAATATATTGTTGCCTTGTGTAATGATTTGCACACTTCGTGTTTAACATCTTTCATGCATAGCGTGTAACGAATCGCACGCTGAAGATTCGACATTCATCATATCATATTAGTTGTGGATTTAGAGCATGTATTGTATAGGTTTCCAAATTTGGTTGTGCTTAGTAGATAGTGGATTATCTTGCATATTCCTGTTGATATATGCGTTGTTGCACAACTTATTGATTTTGGAAACTTGGGGATGTCGTTGTTTGACTATAACTAGGACGTGGTTCTAGTACGGGGGATAGTCCCTCTATATATAGTCTAGTGCGCACATAGGGAGGTTACCCATGGGCTAGTAACCCTAAAATAACTATGTTGTCGGTCTGATCTAGCATGACGTCCA
Organism: Cornus florida; assembly: GCF_030987335.1. NCBI lineage: Eukaryota > Viridiplantae > Streptophyta > Magnoliopsida > Cornales > Cornaceae > Cornus > Cornus florida. The sequence continues at coordinate 75,644,793 of NW_026775577.1, forward strand.
AGTATCCACTTTATTTAATTTCGCATTTCATTTTCAAGTTGATAACTAGATGATGTTGTAACTTGTTGTTTCTTATTTGTCGTTCCATTTTAAGTTACAGGATGTTAACTTTGCAAAATTGTGCTTTATGCGTTGTATTGGAAGTTCCAATATTGGTTAAATTGCATCGATATTGAAAATCGTGTTTTGACGTTCTCATAAAGCTTAGGATTGATTATATTGATTCATTTATAACATAGACGTTAGGTGACATGAACCCCTACTGTTATTTTGTGCTTTAGATTCTAAGTTGATGGTTTTGAGAACTTAAACCTTATTGCATTGTATAACATGCTCTTTTGTTGTTGAATTGCATGGATAATGTGATTCTTGTTAACTTGTATTCAAATATGCTTTTGTCATGTTGTATGGATTACTCTAGACCTAGTTCAATTGTATTGAAAATGCAATTCATGTTAATCTATGCTCAAGCATTCTTCTTGTCGTGTTCTTTAGATTATCCCAACCATGATTCGTTTCATACACGTATGTATATCATGATTCTTGTTTCTTAGACTCTAAGGTAGCTTAGGATGCTTCCCGAGTCTCACTTGGACATAGACGTTAGGTGGCATGAGCCCCTTTAACATGTTTCACCTTAAGGTGATAAATTTGTAAAATACTAGGTCGATGCATGCTCATCTCCTACGAGTAACTTTATGTTACTCACCCCTACGATACTTGGGTATATTTCAGGTACGAAGACTTGGTTCGTGAAGCCTAGCATTCCTTGGATGTCGTGTAGCTTTCAAGTTTCCATTTCATGCAAATGTTAGCATGAAATGTCATTTTGTAGATTTATATGTCAAAATATGTATATTTGATTCCATGTATGTAATGCGTACTTAAGTACACTTCTTTCAATGTATTTGATGTGTATGAGATGAGGCCGGAGGCCAATGACCATTATATTGTGTTCTATGTACTTTTTGACTACATGAAATATTGTGAAAATCTTGAAAAATCGCAAGTCATTGCTTCACCATGGTTGCATCGGGTGTGAGAATTCCATTCTCATTCTTTCATAGGGTCTCATAAATCATGTTTGAAGTGTGGCCAAGGGCCAAAAGGTCATTTGATCCCATTTTGTATTTTTGGATTCCATGTTTTTCATTCCAAGTCCATTTTTGCCTTTTTGACCGTTGGGGGGTCGGATTTTGCATCGGCTATATTTTTAAGCCATGGACCATTGTAGCGCGTCTAAATAGGTAAGTTACGTTTGCGTGCATAGTCGTTTCCGGGCAAAACCTCATTGTTTGTGTTTTGAGCCTCTTGTGAATTCATTTCGCATTTTTTTTGCATATTCTGATCTAGGGGCATTATGGACCTTCCACATCAGTTTTATTTTCTTCTTTTGACATGGTCGCTTAGAAAATGTGATTTTAGGTGGGGTTTCTTTTTTGTGTTTTTCCAGAAAATGTCATCTTGATATCGGAAATCACTTACGAAGTTCAGCTCTCAGTTTTTCACATAGCAGCGTTTTGGACCTCCATGACCAGATTTCATAGAGGGGCATTTCGGGCATTCTACATTGAGTTTTTTTTGAATTCTTTTAAGAGTCACGTAGAAAACTCAATTTTGAGGGGGGTTTCTTCTTTGTGTTTTTGCAAAAAAGTTCATCTAGGCCTCCAAATTCAGCCTCTATTCTGGAATTTTCTGAAAAATAACCCCATAGCAACTTTATGGGCTATTGCTGCCAGCCATGGTGCACTCGGCGCGCGCGCGGGGTGCATGGGCGCTCGCATGGGCGTGCGCATGGGGCTATCATGGCCCCTCTTCGGGCCGCTGCAACGTCAATTATTCTTTTGGGCTTTTCTCCTTCGTCCGGATTTCGATTCAAGTGAATTTTTTTTTGAACTTGATTAATTTTTCGTTGTCTTTCCAACGGTGTGCTCGATTGCACCCAGTTCTTCCTAGATAATTACCAATTTACCCTTTTTGCCTTAAGTGCTCGTTTTTCTTCGTCACGCCGTTTCTCATTTGTCCGGATTCCGAATCATGTGATTCTTGAGTCCTTCTTGATTAGTTTTTCGTTGTCCTTCCAGCGATGTGCTCGGTGGCACCCGAATCTACAGTTTTCAGAAATAACTATTTTGCCCCTGGGGGCTTATTTGTCATATTTTTGGTCTTTTGCTTCCGCATCAGTTCTTGTTGAGTTCCACGACCTCATGGAAGGTCATTTTTGCATCGGTGCGTGCATTGCTTATGTAATTCATCCTTTAACATTCAATTGCCGTATGTGACGTGTGGCCAAGGGCCAAACACCATTTAGTTTTCATTTTTGTATTTTAGTTCACATATTGCATTTTGGGCTAAAATAGTAAAATTCGAGCATTTAAGGGTTCATTTTCAAACCGGGTGGTGCAAAGTGTGTTCCGGCACCTCCACTAGGTCTCATTTATCTTGTATGAAGTGTGGTCAAGGGCCAAATAGTCATTTGAAACCATTTCCTAATTTTGGTTTTCATTTTTCCCATTTCATGTTTATTTTTGCCTTCTTAGCCGTTGGGGGGTCGAATATTGCATCGGCAGTATTTTTAGGCCGTGGACCATTGTAGCATGTCCAAATGGGTAAGTTACATTTGCATGAAAGATCGTTTTCAAGAAAAACCCTTTCTTTTGTGATTTGAGCCTCCTAGAGATTCATTTTGTACTTTTGTTGCATAATCTGATCTAGGGGCATTCTAGACCTTTCACATCAGTTTTATTTTCTTCTTTCAACTTGGTTACTTAGAAAACGTGATTTTAGGGGGGGTTTCTTTTTCGTGTTTTTCCATAAAATGTCGTCTTGGTATCGGAAATCCCTCATGAAGTTTCAGCTTCCCGTTTTCATTTAGCAGCTTTATGACCCTCATGACCAGATTTTTTGGAGGGCCATTTTGGGCATTTTACAGTGAGTTTTTTTCGTTTCTTTTCGACCGGTCAGGTAGAAAACTCGATTTTAGGAGAGGTTTCTTCTTCGTGTTTTTCTAGAAAAACTCGTCTTGATCCCCGTTTCAAGCCTCTGTTTTGGAACCTCACTTTTTTTTTCTTTTTCTTTTTTTTTTTTTTTCTTTTTTTTTTTTTTTTTTTTTTACTGTTAGCTTGTGTATGCCATTGGGCGCTGGCATGGGCACCGGTGGGCTCGTGCATGGGCACCGTGTGCATCATGGCCTTCGTCGGGCCGCCGCGACGTCACAACTTCAAACACTCGTTTCTCCCTCGTTCGGACTCCAAATCGAGTGAACTTTTTCTTGTACTATACAACGGTGTGCTCGGTTGCACCCGAATCTTCTTGTATAATTACCAGTTTACCCTTTTAGCCCTAAGTACTTGTTTTTCTTCGTCATGCCGGTTCTCCTTCACTCGAACTCCGAATCATCCAATTCTTGAGTCCATCTTGATTTTTTTTTTTTTTTTTTTGTTGTCTTTCCAGCGGTGTGCTCGGTGGCACCCGACTTTATATTTTTCAAAAATGACCATTTTGCCTTTGGGGCTATTTTTGTCCGATTTTCTTGTAATTTGCTTCCGCTACTTTCTTTTGAATTCCGTGACTTTCCATGAAGTCACGGATGTGTCTCGAGAATAATTTACATTCTTGGGACGTCATTTCCATGTAAAATGACTATTTTGCCCCTAGGTGCTTATTTGTCATATTTTCGATCTTTTGTTTCCGCATTAGTTCTCATTGGGTTCTACGACCTCATGGAGGGTCACTTTAACTTCTTAGAGTCTTGTTTTCTATTTTTGTTTCCGCATTCGGATTCGTTATCGGGTCAACTTTCGGGTCACCATTGACGCACCGGGTTGAAAAAAAACCTGGGTCGTTATAGTATATTTTAGGGAGTGACTTTTAGATGACGAAAAATAAATATATTATCTCTTTCTAGATTTTAGGGTTTGCTATCTCTTCTAAAGGAGGTTACCACAAGCCTTAACTCCAAGGTCGTTCATCGAGGCGTATTGGTGATTCCTAAAGGGGTCTACAATAAGTAAGAATATTCACTTTAGAGAAAAGATTTAAATGTTTACTTAGACATTTGATGTAAGTATGAAAACTGTTAATTAAATGATATATCATCTTTTATTTTTGCATAAAACTTGTCTCTATGTAAGGAATCAAGATCTATTTATAAAAATCCCTCAAATTTTTTTTTTTTAAACTTGCACATTTCCCAACACAAAGAACCTCGGTACTATATACAAGATGCGCGAATAAACCCATATTGTTTTAATTTGTGCATATAAGGACATTATGTCAATTTAGCAATTGAAATGTCTAAAATAGCCTCCATAAAAAAATTTTAAAAAATAAACAAATTGTTTTTGCCCTGGAGTGAGTCTTTGAGTCATGAAGATCATTGAAGCTGTAACCAACTTCTTAAACGAATGGAAGCTAGTCGGACGTTGTAGCTTCAGTTGGGTCTTGCTTTGCATGAAGCGGAGCCGGTGTGAGCTCGGTGTTGCTGATGCTTGGAGCCTCACCATTTCAGGTCTCTTGTTCTTGCCTTAATTGTGTACACGGGAGATGAAACAAAGCTCAGAGCTTCACTGGGAGTCTGGGATCCATGGTGACACACAAGCGTCCTTCAATGGAGCAGTTACAGTTGTTTGGTCGTGAAGTTTGATGCTGGCCGGACAGAGCGGGAATGCGGGATGACTGAAGCTCGCTGCTGGGTCAGTTGAGACTCACCCAAGCGGGATAAAATTTCCATATCAAAATTTTAAAATATATGAAAATACAAAAAAGACATGATAAAATTTTAAGCTGCAACAATTACAGACCTCTCATGTTCATATAAGGGACCAAGTGGGTGTATCTCCTCAACTCAAATTACGGCCAAGTTGTACCTTAGATGCAAAGAAAGGAATTTCAGTCACATAGAAGGACAAATAATTAGTTTTTGCACAAACATATGGAGTTGTGATTTGTTCAAAAGATTGATAGTAGAGGAAGATATATATACACATTTTTTTTTTTTTTTATGAGTGTTTTTTGTACTTCTTATATATAGTGAAGGAATTTTTTACACTTAACCCGTATTATGTTCACCCCATATTATATTCATAATATTATAAAAATCTCTCCAACAGTTTCTCTATAGATAATATCCATATGAGTACGTAGGAAACTGCTTTACATGTAGCACGGATAGGTTGAGTCAATTTTAAATGGATCTTGCAACTTTCAAGGATTTTCAATCACCAACTATTTCTTATACATACGAGGATAGAATTTTAGAAGATCTAGTAGATATAATGTTGCTTTAATTACTGACCATGTAGAAACTCTAATTTATTTGAGCATGATTTGATTGCCATCGGGCAACTTGCAACTTGTGGACCCCAATCCCAAATTTATTTATTATTTACTATGATTTTATAAGCCCAAATTGATTATGAAACAAAGATTGAGATAGAGAGGGGACCCCATTTTTGAATCTCATCAACCTTTTTTCAATAAATACCCCTGATACATGAATCACTATTTTAACTCAACAGAACAAACATGTCTTCCTCTTCTTCTACCATGTTCTTCCAACATTTTCTAGGGCACTTCTACTCAAGAAGATTGCTACTACACACTCCTCTTTATTCGTCACCTGCTATGGCAACCCCTCCCGTAATGGTCCTAGTAGTCCTCTTGTGTGCCCTAATATGCTCACTAGCTTTAGGATTGCTTTCCATCATTAGGTGTGCTTTAAAGCGCACAAATTTAGGAGCCTCTGAGACTATGAATAACCCGGCGCCTAAGTTGGCCAATGTAGGCATCAAGAAAAAGGTTCTCAGCACTTTCCCAACACTGATTTATTCAGATGGGTTGAATCAGCCAGGCTTGGACAACGAGTGTGTGATTTGTCTTTCGGAGTTCACACACGGTGAGTGTGTACGAGTCCTTCCCAAATGCAACCATGGGTTTCATGTTCGGTGCATCGATGAGTGGCTCAATTCGCATTCCTCGTGCCCTACTTGTAGGCATTGTCTCGTTGAAAGGGGCACCCGAGCTAACTCATCAAGGCTGCTATCACCACCACCACCACCACCACCACCACCACCACCACCACTATCACGATTGGACACAATAATAAGCATTGTCCCACTAGAGCCTGAAGGATTGAAACGGAATTACAGAAATGATCAAGCATTGTCCCATGCTTGTTCAGTTCAGTTAAATTAGTGTGGTGAGCCAAGTCAATGATATGTAATTTCTATATATATATTTTTTTACATAAAATTAGTTCATTTCTTGGCATGTAATAAAAAATAAGGTAGTTGGAAAAGAAAATACTTCAATCACTTTTTCGTAATTCAATCACTTTCTCCAAAGAAAGATCTCCGAGTATATACACTAAAAGCAAAAGCATTGTCAAACACTTGCACAGTGCGGTCCTGTTAAAAGGAAGCACTAGCTCATAGAAGCAGACTAGAAATATTTTTATATTTTGGTATCTGTAAAGAACCGTCATTAAAAATTCAAATATAGTGCTACCACTTTTTAACAGTAAATTAAAAGTTGGACTAAAAAAAACTAGTAAGTAATACTTTTTTAACCTCACAATTATGAAGAATATATGCTTGACTAAATTATACTGATACTCTGAAATGAGGCCCAAATTATAAGCAATTGCAAATTTTGCGAAGCACTGTATAATTGTTAATGTTAGGTTGGTTTGCAGCCCGTATCGTTAAGGATCCTGAAGAGGCTTTTGACTCTGGGATATCCGAGATGGAGTCACAGGTGACATAGCCTTAGACGGTGTAAACATATAGAGGCTAGAGCAACTCATATTTGTCACGCTAGCATTTTTTAGGAGGTCAACATTTTCAAGAATCACATGAACATCTTGAACACCCTAACTTTTAGTCATTGTATGTGGTCCAATGATGCGTTTTCTCTCTCCAAAAATAATATTATTTTAATATTTTTTTAATAATTAATAAATTTTGTTAATTGATTGTTGTATTTTTCTTCAATATTTATTATGGGTTGATGTATTTATTAGAGGTGAAAACAAAGGCAATTTTTTTTCTTAAAAAAAAAAAAAAAAAAACCTTCATTTTTTAAGGAAAAAATAAAAATAAAAATAAAAATAAAAATTCAAAATTAACTTTTCTGGGGGCAATAGAGTCGTTAAGCCATTGTTTACCCAATAAAAAATAAATAAATAAAAAGGTGAAATTAAATTTATTTTTTGGCTTTTTTTTAGGACTAAAAAGACGTTTTAGGCACTGTTAGTGTCAACGAAACAGTGTCTTAACGGCTCTTAATTTCAGTATTGTTGAATGAAAAAAAAAAAAAAAAAAAAAAGAGAGTAAAAAAACTAATGTTTTGTAATTTTTTGAGTCAAAGTGGCCCTTAGAGCCGTTTCAATAGTGCTCTGTGCCTGTTTTTTATTTTTTTGTTTAAGAAAAAAAAAAATGGAAGTGATTGCTATCTGGGTTCCCAAATTTGGCAACCCAATATTTGGACTCACAATCTAGCAAATCCTATTGGAGTGGATTAAATCGCCAAAACTCATATGTCGTGTAATGCAAATGGGAATAGAATGAGAATGAGAATGGAATAACTATTCTATTATTTGGTTACACCATTGAAAATTTAGTATGGAATGAATTTCAAAATGAATTTTCCAAAATACCCCTCTTACATGCAAATAAATCATATTAACAAAATAACATTCTTCTATAATTTTTTTAAAAGAAATGTAAGGGGTGGTAAATGGTGGTGACGATGGTGGTGGAGGTGGAAAGTGGTAGTGGTGTAGTGGTGGTGTTAGAAGGCCATAGTGTTTGCAGTGGTGGAAAGGGACATCGGTGGTAGTGTCGAAAGGCGGTACTGGTGTTGGTGGAAGGTGGTGGTAGTGGTGTAAGTGATGATGGTAAAGGTAATGGTCGTAGTAGAATGTGGTGGTGGTGGTGGTAACGGTGGCGGTGGAAGGTAATGGAGGCTGTAGTAGTGTGGTGGTGGTGGAAGGCGACGACATTGGTGGCAGTGGTAATGATGGTGGAATGGTGGTGGTACGTGGCAGTGGTGGAAGACAGTAATGGTGTAGGAGGAAGGTGGCAGTGGTGGAATGTAGTGGTGGTGACGACGGCGGCGGTGGCGGTGGTGACAATGATGGTAGTGGAAGGCAATGGAGATGGTGGTATAGTTGAAAGTGGTGGTGGTGGAAGGCGGTGGTGGTGGTGGTGGTTGAAGGCAAAAGTGATTTTTGAATATCACTTGGCTTCATTAAGTTAGCCAATGTAAAGAAGAAGGTCCTCAACACTTTTTTCGACAATGACTTGTTAAGATGTGTTGATTATGCCAAGCATGGACATCGAGTATGTGATTTGTCTTTTCGGAGTTTACACACTGTGAGTGTGTATGAGTCTTTCCCAAGTGGGGTGCGAATCCCCTGAAGTCACTTTGCCCTGCTGTCCCATGTGGTGCACATTACTTGGCCTATATTGGCCACGTCCTTATTTGTTTAAGTGCCATTGAGATCGCATTTGGAAGTAGTAATTACACAAAGTAACATACTCCCTCACCACCACCTTCACTCTCAAAACAATGTATTCACATAGTTCCGACTAAATAATGTCACATATAAATATAACTCAATTCAACATATTATTTATGTTATTATATATTTAATATTAAATGTATGCAGCAATTACATATAAATGAATTCACATGTTGTTATTTGATATTTATAAAAAAAAACTTGGCAAAGTTTAATATTAATTGCCACACTCACGATCTTTAACGTCAAAAGAAGGTATTCACATAGTGCTGATTAAAAAAATTGAAGATACCGGTCGACGCCTAAAGACCAGATGTCGATTGAAAGCCTCAAACCTGTCAACGTGTAGCCACTTCACGTTGACCGAGCCCTGCATACATAAAAATATATATATATATATCACACTCACCACCTCCACCATCAAAACAAGGTATTCATATAGTGCTGAATAACTAATACCACACATATATCTAGCCCCAAAAAGTGGAGATACTAGTTGATTCCTAAGGACCAGAATTCGACCGAAAGCCCCCAACCGGTCAACGTGTAGCCACTTCACGTCGACAGAGTCCTGTATACATGGGGAAAAAGAGGCTTTGAAGCTTTTCATTATTTTGCTAAACATCGAGTATTTTGTAAACATTCACTACAAGAAAAGTGGATTTTTACGATGTAGTATTTACGGTGATTTTTTATTTTGCCTCGTAGAAGCTATTTTTTACAAGGTTTATAAGAGGCCACTTGTAATTATGGCATAAAGGGTCACTCTTTCATGGATGTTAATAGAATTCTTATAAAAAAAATTGTTTTCACGGGAGATTAAAGAACCCGTTAATGTTTACATATATTTACGAAGGATTTATCCCACTTTAACAGGCAAAAGTCACTTGTTAATAAATATATTTTTAAGGTAATATTTTCTTCCCGTGAATATGAAGAAAAAAAATTAAAAATAAAAATCCCGCCCACATATTTTTTCACTCCCGCAAGGAACTCCATAGTCAGCCAAAAGCTCACACGTACACATACGCGCACACAAACACAAAATACACACTCTTTGACGAAAAAAAAATGAAAAAAAAAATAAAAAAATCTTCAGTAACACAAACACGGCACAACAGACCTCTTTACCTCTTTGATAATCCCTAACACAAAAAAATCTTCTTGTGTACATCTTGATGTAAAGGGGCTTTCCATCGTCGTCTCTGTCTCCGGCCTCCATCGTCATCTTTGTCTCCAATCGCCATCGTTATCTTTGTCTCCGGTCATCATAGAAGGGACTCCTAAGCCCTAAATGATAACACACGGCTCAGAAATGAAACCCTAAATCAGGAGATTGTGTTTTTAATTTCGCTCTCAATAAAAACTAATAGGCATGTAAGATCTTCCATTTCTCTTACATACGCCCAGATTTGATATTTTTTCGTTTCTTCGCTTAAATCGTTGAAAGTGTTTTGAATTTCGCTCTCAATAAAAAACGAAATCCAAAGTTCAAAAATTGTGTTTTGAAGATTGCATTGTTTGTCCTCTCCTAGTATGTTTCAACCACAATCTCTCCTCTCTCTATATAAATATATTTGAGAAATGTGTATAAATATATACTTTCAATTTTTCGGTTTGATTTTGAATTTCGACTGAGGGTTTTTTTTTTCTTTTTCTTGGATTTGTTGATTCTCATACTGAATGAGGTATGGCTAGAGGAGGACACCCTTTTTGCCAAAGGTGAAGCCCAGAAAGAATGGGAGGAAGAAATGTATGGCAGGTTGTACTGTGGGAACAATGGTAATTAATTAATTCCTGATTTCAACATTTTCGAACAAATCTATACATGTATGTATTAATCTCTGCTTCTATATTTGATTTAGATGTATGAATTTCCACTTATTGTCTTATTGATTTGCATATATGTGTGTATATGCATGTAAATATGAATTCCCTTGAGTTAATCTATGATAGAGGTTGATATAGAAAAATAGTTGCAAGGCAGTATGATGCCATGGTAGTTGCAGCTAAAATGTCTTGGTTCCTAAAAATAAGATCCTCTGAAATATAAAGAAGAGGATTGATAAAATGTATGCTACTGATTATAGTTGGCCTTATGAAGACTATATGAGGATAATATGCTGGAATGGGAGGTTGATAGTTAAAGATACCTAAAATGAGTATGACAGCCCAACAAGCCCAGTCCTCACTAAGATAGTCTCCAGGCCCAAAATCAAGGGAGAAGAAATGAATTCATACCCAAATAAAAGCCCAAGGGATCGGCCCAGGAAGGGAGATGAAAGAAGAAGGTTCCAGAAGACTGGTAAAAATCTATAAACAGAGTGAAAAAAGAGGAAAAATGGGTTGAAACATTTTGAAGTGTAGAAATACATTTCTATATCATGAGAGAACGGTTTTCTGTTACTTCAATTGGCGCCGTCCATGGGAACGAAGGAGAGAGTTGATCGATTTTCACAAACGAAAAGTGTTGATTGATTTTCTATTGATTCTCAGAACAAGAAAGTAAGATCTGATCAAATCTTGAGGAAATTTTAAGGAACGACGGATGAATCAGATTGATCTTCATTGATGACTAACGGATTTGATAAAAGAAGAATCAGATCTGATCAAAAAAGAAAAAGATCTGATCGGAGGAGAGTCAGATCTAAATTGAGGAAAGCCAGATCTGATCGAAAGAATGTGTGATACCCCTTAATTTTGGAACATAGGTTGATCAAGTCCTCGCATAAAATCAGTAAATATCAAAATAGTTAAAGTATTTCAAACAAGCACTGATTACAAAATGAAATAAAAGAATAAATAATACGCTGAAGAAAACTAATAAATAATAATTTCATTAATACTTCTCCAAAATTACAACTCGAAAATCCCATAATTCAAGGACCCCTAAGCATTATCTAATAAATAACAATACTACTTGAAAGTAAACAAGATGAGTAGACGAATAACAGTCTTCCAACTGCGGATCCTCAGACTGGAACTTCTAATAACCTGAAAGATAAATTGTGGGTTAGACTCACAAGCAAGCTCTCTCTACCAGGCCTCTGAAAACCAATAAACAAATTATCTCTGACCAAAACCAATCCTATTAAAGTTTTTATCTTTAATATACAATGATACACATATATAAATATTTATATATACTACACTAATCACACCCATTAATAGGTTCATTAAATTTTCAAACCAATTAAATAATAATTAAATCAATAATCATACCTAGACCAATCCATAATTTATTTTCTTTTAAAAAGAACTTCCTTTAACCTTAATCACATCCTAGACAATTATTTAACCATTTAAATAATAAAACATACCTCAAGGAATATTTCCCTCAATCAAAAACTAAATTATAATTTTTAATTATTTAAATCACAAAGCAAAGATACTTGCCTTGGCAATTCATCCATGCCTTCACCATTATTATTTTATTAATATTATAAAATAATATAACTACCCTTTAATAAATATATTATTCTAGTATAAAAATATCTATCAATTCCAAGTTATACGTACAATAATCCTAGATGAAATTTTAATCATCTTACATATTGCAATTTAATTATGCTTTGGCATTAACCATGCCATTATGAATATATTTATTTATATATTGGTAACTCAACCATGCCTTCTTAACTATATATTTATACTTTTAAATTAGTAACTCATTCATGCTTTTTATGTATATATTTTATTCATACAAATATTTAGGTCATATATTTAAGCCTTTGGCAACTCATCTATGCCTACAATTCAACCATATACTAACTTTAAACTTAACGATGAACTAAATCACACATAGACATCTTATGCATATCATACGCATAACATTAATTTAATAGCCAGCCTATCAAAGTATACCAAATAAGAATGAGAATATCAACCATCTTAAATAATATATACCTATACACATGCTATTTAATATATATGCATGTATAACACCTTCCATAATAATCCTTGATTATTTACAATTATATATACATACACATAAACTTCCTTACATAAAAAACATAAATTAATTAAACCATATATAACACATATATAAATATATTTGTATACCTCCTTCCATCACCAACTATTAATGAATTATTTATATGCACATTATGAGACGGCCCAAGTTTTACAACCCGGTGCGTCAATGATGAACAGAAAATTGACCCGATAACGGATCCAAAATGCGGAAGTAAAAGATAAAACCAAGTCTCTAGGGATATAAATCTTCCCTAAGACACAAGAGTGACCTTCCATGAAGTCACGGAATTCAAGGAAATAACTGGAAGCAGAAACTAGAATAAAAAGGTCAAACGGTACCCTATGGCACCAATGATACCCAAGGGAACAAGATCTAGTTCAAACTAGACCGCGTGTGTCATTAAATAGCTTAAATGAGATAAACAAGGTCTTGTGGGAACAAACAAACGAAGTTAACATGCCTAGGCAACAAACCAAACTAAAACCCACAAGATAGTTCCATTTTGGTCGGCCGAAATGGAGCTTCGGTCGACCGAAGTGAGCTAAGAGAAGAAGGGAAATGACCCTTCATTTCGGTCGACCGAAATGACAAACCGGTCGACCGATTTGTGGCTCGAGACTAAAAATGGCTACTGGAATTGAATTTTTACTGTGCAATTAAAACCCAAAAGAGCATCGGTCAACCGAAACAACCCATCGGTCGACCGAAACAGGTTAAAAATGTGAGAATGAACCTGCTAAGCACAAAACTGAAAAGAAGACAAAATGTTAAAATGAATCTCATACGAGGATCCATACTCAAAACAAGACATTTTGCAATAACTTTCATTATTTACACAATGGCCCCTCTAAAAAGTGAAAACTACACTTATGGCCCAGAATAAAAATATCTTTCAAAAATATTTTCTTAAAAACCCCTGAAATATAATATCTTCAAAAGATATTTATGAAAAACACCCCAAGAAAAGAAAATAATTTCAAAGAACTTTGCATCCATGCCCCTATGGACACCGGGAACAACTAGAGTACTTTCTTACAAAAGTAAAGATACGTATTTTGTGGAAGCCACTCAAGATGAAGGCACGTAAAGTCAAAAACCAACTGTGAGCATGAGAAGTGAGGTTGTGCCAAAAATTGATAAACGGAGATAAGACAGAATAGGGAAAATGATGAAATAGCGCATAGTGTCGAAAAACGAAAAATGTGAAAATGACTCGGTCCTCAAAGGAAGTTGTCAATCCAAGGAAAAGAGTCTCAGGAACCAATTTTGAGCACTCGAGATGACACTAAGGGACACAAAACAAAGCTCAGAAAAGAAAATTAAACGAAAAAAATTCATTCGTAAATTTCAGGAAAAAGGAAAGGAAGGCAAATGACCGGGTCGTTACAGCAACTGTTTCAGATTTCTCATTCAAATCTTCCATAGTTCGCGGATATTGTCAACTACTTTACGGTAGGCAAAATTCCTTCCAAATGGTCAAAACAAAGAGAAAGATCGGTTCTTCTCCCAAGTCAAGCGTTCCTTTTGGGAAAATCCAGAGCTATTCAAGTATTGCCCGGATCAAATCATCCGGTGATGTATTCCTGAATCTGAATTCACAAGTGCCCTAAATTTTTGCCATACTCTTGCTTGTGGGGGTTACTTTAGTGCCAAGAAGACCACTGACAAAGTCCTTCAAAGCGGATTCTATTGGCCTTCTTTATTTCGGAATGCTTGCAATTTCTGCAAGTCATGTGAGCAGTGTCAAAAGCTCGGATCCATGTCTAAAAGAGACATAATGCCCCTCACTCCCATCTTAATCACAGAAATTTTTGATGTATGGGGGATTAACTTCATGGAACCATTTCCATCTTCTTATGGTTATGAGTATATTCTTGTAGCGGTGGATTATGTGTCTAAATGGGTTGAGGCCGAGGCTACCAAAACCAATGATTATAAAGTTGTGGTCAAGTTCCTTCAATATAATACTTTTAGTCATTTTGGTACGCCCTGAGCACTCATCAGTGACGGCGGATCTCACTTTCGAAATCGCTATCTTAAATCTGTCCTTCTCAAATACTCTGTCATTCATAAGGTTCCCACACCTTACCACCCTCAAACGAGTGGTCAAGTGGAAGTATCTAATCATGAGATCAAGCATATTCTGGAAAAGACGGTTCATCCGGACCACAAAGATTGGTCATTGAGACTAAACGATGCGCTTTGGGCCTACCGGATAGCATATAAGATGCCCATTGGCATGTTGCCATATCGACTTATCTTTGGCAAAGCTTGTCATCTTCCAGTTGAACTAGAGCACCGTGCTTATTGGGCCATAAAAAGGCTCAACTTTGATCTCAAATAAGCCGGCTCTACTCGAAAACTACAGCTCAATAAGCTTAAGGAAATTCGCAATGATGCTTCTGAAAGTGCCAAAATCTATAAGGCAAAGAGTAAAGCATTCCATGACAAGCACATTGTCAACAAGTCTTTTGCCCCTAGATAGAAGGTTTGGCTTTTCAATTCTAGATTGAGACTCTTTCTCAGTAAACTCCGTTCACGGTGGGATGGTCCATATGTCATCACATCCATCTTTCGTCATGGTGAAATCGAACTCCAAGATCCCACCGATGGATCTCTCTTTAAGGTTAATGGCCAATGGCTTAAGCCTTATGTTGATGGCATAGTCCGAATCTGAAAAGTTGAGAAAGTCCTGTTGACGGACCCGATTTATGAAGACTAATGCGAAATCATGGTTCGTCTAGCTATCGACGTTAAATTTAGCACTCATGGGAAGCAATTCTTCCAATTTCTAAGCTTCCCTCCTTCAAGTTGCCTTGGCCAAGAATTTTTCAGAAATTAGCTAAGTTTAACCAACATGTGAACTCTTCCGAAATTGTCTCGAATTGCATTCCAAAAGTCATATGCAGTTTTCTTAGTCATTTTAAGGTCTCGGTACCCTTTCCAGAATATTTTGAGGTCATTACTGCAATTTTCTCTACTAATCCAAAAATCACGGGACATTCGGGCCTCTAAAATATCATTTTTGCAATGGAGCTCCAAATCCCATTCTGAAGGTTCTCCAAGGTGTCTTGGGCCCGTAGGAACTTAATTTTCAAACCCAGGAATTTTTCCATCCCCTCCCCCCTCCTTTAAAGCCAAAAAAATCAGTAATAATAGGAGTTGGGCCAGCCTAACCTGCGGGCGCCCGCCCAAAAGGGCAGTAGGATCATGTCTTTGCCGGCGCCTGACCAAAAGTCGCGGGCGCTAGCCAAAAGGAGAAGCCGTGCATTGATAAGCCATGGGCTCCCGCCCTGCGGCTGCGGGCGCCCCCCTCCTTCACAGCATCATTAAATGGGCTTTAAAGCCTATTGTGACAATTTAAACTCTCCCCCTCTCTCAACCCACGACCCCAACCTCTTCAACCTTCAATTCCATTCTTCCTCTCCTCTTATTCTCCCTTCCTTCTTCCTCTCCCCCAACCATCTCTATCAAATCTCATCCACCTCCCCTCATCATCCCATCCTTTTTGCACCAACAAGGGAGTTTTTGGTTCATCAACTTGGGGTAAGTTTTTGTAATGACCTGGTCATTCGCCCTCCTTTCCTTTTTCCTGAAATTTTACGAATGAATTTTTTTCGTTTAATTTTCCTTTCTGAGCTCTGTTTCGTGTCGCTTAGTGTCATCTCGAGAGCTCAAAATTGGTTTCTGAGACTCTTTCATGTGAATTGACAACTTCCTTTGAGGACCGAGTCATTTTCGCATTTTTCCTTTTTGGACATTATGCTTTATTTCGTCTTTTCCCTATTCTGTCATTTTCCTTATTTCGTCTTATCTCCGTTTGTCAGTTTTTGGCACGACCTCACTTTTCGTGCTCGGAGTAGGTTTTTGACTTTACGTGCCTTCATCTTGAGTGGTTTCCTCGAAATACGTATCTTTACTTTTGCAAGAAAGTACTCTGGTTGCTCCAGGTGCCCACAGGGGCATGGATGCACAATTCTTTAAAATCTTTTTCATTTCTTGGGGTGTTTTTCGTAAATATCTTTTGAAGATATTTTATTTCAGGGGCATCTAAGAAAATATCTTTTGGAAGATATTTTCGTTCTAGGGCAGTTTCGCAGTTAACCCTTTTTGTAAGGGCCATTGTGTAATTAACGAAAGTTATTGCAAATTGTCTCGTCTGGGTCTGGATCCTCGAATGGGATTCAATTTCACATTTCGTTGAGTCATGGACTCTTAGAATTTCCTTCTGGTCATTTTTCTCCAGTTTCAGAGTTTTTGGACCCGGTTGTCGCTGAACTTGTTCGGGGCATAACTTTCTGCTTGGGACTCAGTTTTTGACGCTGTTTTTTCCATTATTCATATTTTCTCATTTTGAATCTTTTTCATTCATGGAGTTTTGTCTTTTGAGTGCGTCTACTCAAAATCCACTTTTCTGGACCCGGCGGGGCCCTTCCGGGGCAGTTTTTGAGACTTACTATAAATAGGATGTCCTAAAGTGAAAAATCAGATTTTGGTCATCTTCCCCACCTCTCTTGGCCAGATTTACTAGCAGCCATGGCTGCCACTTTCTCTCTCCTCCTTTGGTCCACTTTTCCTTGGTAGAAATCCTTCGACCATAGCATTTTTTGCTTCCCTCGATGTGCTCTACCTTTTGCCCTTATTAGAATCCATTTCCGACAATTTGTCGAGTTCGGGTTTGGAGTCAAGTTGAGATTTTCATAGGGCTTCTTGCTGATTCTTGTTCACGGTGTTGTCCCCAACAAAGCCTCTCGGTATCGTCGAATTCGGAGCACTTTTATTTTGGTAGGCCTTTGGGATTTTCATCCCAAATTGAGGTAGGAGATGTTCTAGGTTTAAATTCTGGTTATATAGCATGCTTATACAACTTGTCTGCATGATTAAATATAAAATCTAGAGATTTTATTATTTATTTTTCTTGTATGGGATCTAATTTTCCCGGTTGCTCATGACTTGGTTTAAACATGTAGCATGATTTTATATTGCCCATGCTCATTGTCGTGTATTAAAATTGGAACATTTGATCCGGGCTAGTAACCCTAAAGTAACTATGTTGTCGGTCTGATCCGGCGTGACGTCCGAGTATCCACTTTGTTTGATTTTGCATTTCATTTTCAAGTTGATAACTAGATGATGTTGTAACTTGTTGTTTCTTATTTTTCATTCCATTTTAGGTTACATGATGTTAACTTTGAGAAATTATGTTTTATGTGTTGTATTGGAAGTTTCAATGTTGGTTAAAGTGCATCGATATTGAAAATTGTGTTTTGACGGTCTAACAAAGCTTAGGATTGATCCTATTGATTCATTTATAACTTAGACGTTAGGTGGCATGACCCACTTCTGTTGTTTTCATGCTTTAGATTTCAAGTTGATAGCTTTAAGAAATTGTATTTTGTTGCCTTGTATAATATGCTTTTATGTGGTTAGATTGCATTGAAGTTGTAAATCGCGTTTTGATTGTTCAGCATAGCCTAGGATGATTCCTTAGACTTATTCAGAACATAGACATTAGGTGACATGATCACTTTAGTTATTTCTGTATTCGAGATTGCAAGTTAATACCTTTAAGAACCTATATCTTGTTGCTTTGTATAACGTGCTTTCATATTGTTTAAATGGCATAGATGATGTGATTTATGCTAGAAACACTCTAAGGTAGCTTAGGATGCTCCCTGAGTCTCATTTCGATATAGACGTTAGGTGGCATGAACCCCTTTAACATGTTTCACCTTAAGGTGATAAATTTGTAAAATGCTAGGTCGATGCATGCTCATCTCCTACCCGTAGCTTTATGTTACTCACCCCTACGGTACTGGGGCATATTTCAGGTACGAAGACTTGGTTCGTGATGCCTAGCATTCCTTGGATGTCATGTATCTTTCAAGTTTCCATTTCATGCAAATGTTAGCATAAAATGTTATTTTGTAGACTTATATGTCAAAATATGTATATTTGATTCCATGTACGTAATGTCTACTTAAGTAAACTCCTTTCAATGTATTTGATATGTATAAGATGAGGCCGGAGGCCAATGACCATTATATTGTATTCTATGTACTTTTTAACTTCATGAAATATTGTGAAAATCTTGAAAAATCGCAAGTCATTGCTTCACCATGGTTGCATCGGGTGTGGGAATTCCGTTTTCATTCTTTCATAGGGTCTTATAAATCATGTTTGAAATGTGGCCAAGGGCGAAGTGGTCATTTGATCACGTTTTGTATTTTTGGATTCCGAGTTTTCATTCTAAGTTCCATTTTTGCCTTTTTGCCCGTTGGGGGGTTGGATTTTGTATCGGTGGTATTTTTAAGTCGTAGACCATTGTAGCATGACCAAATAGGTAAGTTACGTTTGCGTGCGTGATCGTTTCCGGGCAAAACCTTATCGTTTGTGTTTTGAGCCTCTTGTGAATTCATTTTGCACTTTTTTTACATATTCTGATCTAGGGCCATTGTAGACTTTTCACGATGGTTTTATTTTCTTCTTTCAACATGGTTGAATTGAAAACATGATTTTAGGGGGGTTTATTTTCCGTGTTTTCCCAGAAAATGTCATTTTGATATCGAAAATCACTTACAAAGTTCAACTGTCAATTTTTCGATTTAGCAGCTTTTTGGACCTCCATGACCAGATTTCATGGAGCGGTATTTCGGGTATTCTACATTGCGTTTTTTTTTTAATTCTCTCGCGAGTCACGTAAAAAACTTAATTTTGAGGGAGTTTCTTCTCTGTGTTTTTGCAAAAAAATTAATCTAGGCCTCCAAATTCAGCCTCTGTTCTGGATTTTTCTGAAAAATAACCCCACAGTAGCTTTATGGGCTGCTGCTGCCAGCCATGGTGCACTCAGCGCGCGCGTATGGGCGTGCGCATGGGGCTATCATGGCCCCTTGTCGGGCCGCCGCGATGTCAACTCTTCTTTTAGGCTTTTCTCCTTCGTCCGGACTCCGATTCAAGTGAATTTTTTTTTTAACTTGACTAATTTTTCACTGTCTTTCCAACGGTGTGCTCGGTTACACCCGATTATTCCTGAATAATTACCAATTTACCCTTTTTGCCTTAAGTGCTCGTTTTTCTTCGTCATGCCGTTTCTCCTTCGTCTAGACTCTGAATCATGGAATTCTTGAGTCCATCTTGATTAGTTTTTCATTGTCCTCCCAGCGGTGGGCTCGGTGGCACCCGAATCTACATTTTTTAGAAATGACTATTTTGCCCCTGGGGGCTTATTTGTCATATTTTTCATCTTTTGCTTCCGCATCAGTTCTTGTTGAGTTCCACAACCTCATGGAAGGTCACTTTGACTTCTTAGAGTCTTGTTTCCTATTTTCGCTTCTGCATTCGGATCCGTTATCGGATCATCCTTACGGTTCATCACAGGACACACTGGCCTAAAAACCAGGGTCGTCACAGGTGGTATCAGAGCGTCCGGGTTCGACTACCTTGGACAATGGGTTTTGGGTGCATATCATGCTCATGTTGTTTTGCTTTGATGTGTCATTTATATCTTGATAACATGCCTTCTTTGATAATATGTCTTGTATGATAACATGTTCACATGCTTAGGTGTTTCGAGACATCTATTATTTGTTAAACATACTTTATGTGTATATGTGATCTTGATAACATGCTTTGATTTGATAACATGTCTGTTTGCTTATGTGGCACCTTGAGTAGATAGTCCATTGCTATGTTGCAGGCTAGCTACTTCCTTTATGTCAGGTTTTGACATTGTCTCATAAGATTTGTCGTATTCCTTGGATGCATTCTATTTTCATGAGTTTCTTCCGTGGATAGGAGAAATTCATTCTGAAAGGACCCATGTCGAGAACCTTCTAATATGTTTTGTTGATGCGAGTAGGGCTCATGTGAGTGTAGAATCGCAGTTCTTGTCTGGTGGACTGAGACGTGGGCCAGGGAGGCACCGTTTCGTTTCCTTTTCCTTCGTGGCTTTTAGGTCTAAGTCCTTAAGCGTAATGGTGCCAGTGTCATTGTTGTCAGAGTTTTGGGATTAGCTACCCCAACTCTCGTAGATGCCTGATTTCCGTAGTGCCTTTGGTAATGATCATTTTCGACATTGATGTCATTGGTATTGAAAAGTTCCCTTCTGGGGCATGTTATGAACTAGTGCCATATACTGTCATGCTACCTTGCTGACGAGTAAGTGTGGGCGGGTTCTGGTCTCTATTCGTACTGCCTTGTCACTCTCTTCTTCTATCATGTTTCAACGTTTCATTGTCTTGTGATTCTCTCGATAGTTGACGTTGAGTTAACGTGCCGATTCACATGAGGTGTTGCCTCAGTTCTTGGTTTCGCGTTCCTTCAGTTGATCTTTAGACTTTAGGATTTGTCCTTCAGTGCGTTGTGAGCTGTCCTTTGATTTGACCTTTTGTTTGGTCATTATTCTGTTCTCTCTGGTGTGTTCCTAATTTCGGGAACGAAATTCCTTTAAAGAAGGTAGGTTGTAACGACCCGGTCATTTGCCCTCCTTTCTTTTTTCCTGAAATTTTACGAATGAATTTTTTTCATTTAATTTTCCTTTCTAAGCTTTGTTTTATGTCGCTTAGTGTCATCTCGAGTGCTTAAAATTGGTTTCTGAGACTCTTTCATGTGAATTGACAACTTCCTTTGAGGACCGAGTCATTTTTGCATTTTTTCGTTCTTGGACACTATGCGCTATTTCGTCTTTTCCCTATTCTGTCATTTTTCCTATTTCGTCTTATCTCCGTTTGTCAGTTTTTGGCACAACCTCACTTTTCATGCTCGGAGTTGGTTTTTGACTTCATATGCCTTTATCTTGAGTGGTTTCCTCGAAATACGTATCTTTACTTTTGTAAGAAAGTACTCTGGTTGCTACTGGTGCCCACAGGGGCGTGGATGCACAATTCTTTAGAATCTTTTTCATTTCTTGGGGCATTCTTCGTAAATATCTTTTAAAGATATTTTATTTCAGGGGCATCTAAGAAAATATCTTTTGGAATATATTTTCATTCTGGGGCAGTTTCGCAGTTAACCCTTTTTATAGGGGCCATTGTGCAATTAACGAAAGTTATTACAAAATGTCTCGTCTGGGGCCTGGATCCTCGTACGGGATTCAGTTTCACATTTTGTCAAGTCGTGGACTCTTAGAATTTCCTACTGGTCATTTTTCTCCAGTTTCAGAGTTTCTGGACCCGGTTGCCGCTGATCTTGTTTGGGGCATAACTTTCTGCTCGGGACTAAGTTTTTGACGCCTTTTCTTCCGTTGTTCATACTTTCTCATTTTGAATCTTTTTCATTCATGGAGTTTTGTCGTTTGAGTGCGTCTGCTCAAAATCCACTTTTCCAGACCCGGCGGGGCCCTTTCGGGGCAGTTTTAAGACTTACTATAAATCGGATGCCCTAAAGTGAAAAATCAGATTTTGGTCATCTTCCCCACCTCTCTTGGTCGGATTTACTAGCAGCCATGGCTGCCACTTTCTCTCTCCTCCTTTTGTCCACTTTTCCTTGGTAGAAATCCTTCGGCCTTAGCATTTATTGCTTCCCTTGACGTGCTCTACCTTTTGCGTTTATTAGAATCCATTTTTGATGATTTTTCAAGTTCGGGTTTGGAATCAAGTTGAGATTTTCAAGGGGCTTCTTGCGGATTCTTGTTCATAGTGTTGTCCCCGACAAAACCTCTCGGTATCGTCGAATTCGGAGCACTTTTATTTTGGTGGGCCTTTGGGATTTTCATCTCAAATTGAGGTAGGAGATGTTCTAGGTTTAAATTTTTGTTATATAGCATGCTTGTGATGCTTATACTACTTGTTTGCATGATTAATATAGAATCTAGAGATTTTAATATTTATTTTTCTTGTACGGGATCTAATTTTTCTGTTGCTCATGACTTGGTTTAAACATGTAGCATGATTTTATATTGCCCCTTGATATGCTCATTGTCGTGTACTAAAATTGGAACATTTGAATAAGTATTAAAGATTTTATTTAATATTTATCTTAGGTGAAAGATTAATTCACATGGCCTTAACTAGCTTGAAATTAATATGTGTTAGCATATTATATTAGGCATTAGCATGCTCTTCAACATAGTTGAATTTGAAAGTAATTGGAGGTGTTTTGAAAATTAGTAATTATTAATTAATTTACCCCGAGTGCACTATTCACTCTATTTGAA
Organism: Cornus florida; assembly: GCF_030987335.1. NCBI lineage: Eukaryota > Viridiplantae > Streptophyta > Magnoliopsida > Cornales > Cornaceae > Cornus > Cornus florida. Next base: position 75,667,446 of record NW_026775577.1, read on the forward strand.
TTCTTACTTAATATTCTTCATCTACATGCCATATTGCTTCACATATATTTGATTTAGAATACTCGGTGAGGTTTTGAAACCTTTCATTTAATTAATTTCCTTGTTTAAGATTTAATCCTCATGGTGATATACAACTTAGAATTGAATTGTGGCATGCTAGAAAATTAAGCTTTGGTGTGGTTGTTCACATATATTAAATTATGATTAATTGCTTGAGAATTGCAACCTTTATTTTATATTTAACTTTAGTGAAAGTTTAATTTACATAGGTGGAACTTGCATGAAATAAGCTTGTAATGTGATATTACATTAGTCCTTGGCATGTTCTCTAAGATATGTTAAATTGAGAGCAATTGGTTATGTTTGAAAATCTAGAGATTTTAATTAAAAGAATTAATTAAAATCTATTTTGTGGTTCCATTAGCTTAATTAAGATTTTAACTTGATATTTGTATTGGCCATGACTTGTTTACTAGTATATATTAATTGTGGACCACTTTAAGTTGCTTTAGAACCTTGGTAATTAAATTAGCATGATTTAATTAGAGTTCTACTTTGTTGTTCCAATCACCTAATTGAGTTTTAGAATGGATATAGGTGATGACCATGCCATGTTCTTTAATATGTATTAATTTGAGGTTATTTGGAATTGAATTAGAATCTAGGGAATTTAATTATTTTTATTTAATTAAATTCTATCGAATTGAGCCATGGATTTAATTGTGTTTGAAAGTCGTTTCTATATCAAAATCCTAGACATGGACTTGTTGTATATTCATTTGGTTATGTTTTGAGCATTGGAAAACATAGTTACTATGTTTATACTCATGAGAATATGTTTTCCTTAATGAATATATTGTTGCCTTGTGTAATGATTTGCACATTTTGTATTTAACATCATTCATGCATAGCATGTAACGAATCGCACACTAAAGATTCGACATTCATCACATCATATTAGTCGTGGACTTAGAGCATGTATTGTATAGGTTTCCAAATTTGGTTGTGCTTGGTAGATAGTTGATTATCTTGCATATTCCTGTTGATATATGCGTTGCTGCATAACTTATTGATTTTGGAAACTTGGGGATGTTGTTGTTTGGCTATGGCTAGTACGTGGTTCTAGTACGGGGGATAATCCCTCTATATAGTCTAGTGCGCATATAGAGAGGTTACCCATGGGCTAGTAACCCTAAAGTAACTATGTTGTCGGTCTGATCCGGCGCGACGTTCGAGTATCCACTTTGTTTGATTTCGCATTTCATTTTCAAGTTGATAACTAGATGATGTTGTAACTTGTTGTTTCTTATTTATCATTCCATTTTAAGTTACACGACGTTAACTTTGCGAAATTGTGCTTTATGCATTGTATTGGAAGTTCCAATGTTGGTTAAATTGCATCGATATTGAAAATTGTGTTTTGATTTCTAACAAAGCGTAGGATTGATCCTATTGATTCATTTATAACTTAGACGTTAGGTGGCATGATCCACTTCTGTTGTTTTCGTGCTTTAGATTTCAAGCTGATAGCTTTAAGAAATTGTATTTTGTTGCCTTGTATAATATGTTTTTATGTGGTTAGATTGCATTGAAGTTGTAAATCGCGTTTTGATTATTTAGCATGGCCTAGGATGATTCCTTAGACTTATTCAGAACATAAACGTTAGGTGACATGATCACTGTAGTTGTTTCTATATTCGAGATTGCAAGTTAATACCTTTAAGAACCTATATCTTGTTGCTTTGTATAACGTGCTTCCATTTTGTTTAAATGGCATAGATGATGTGATTTGTGCTAGAAACACTCTAAGGTAGCTTAGGATGCTCCCTGTGTCTCATTTCGATATAGACGTTAGATGGCATGAACCCCTTTAACATGTTTCATCTTAAGGTGATAAATTTGTAAAATGTTAGGTCGATGCATGCTCATCTCCTATGAGTAACTTTATGTTACTCACCCCTACGATATTGGGGCATATTTCAGGTATGAAGACTTGGTTCGTGACGCCTAGCATTCCTTGGATGTCGTGTATCTTTCAAGTTTCCATTTCATGCAAATGTTAGCATGAAATATCATTTTGTAGACTTATTGTCAAAATATGTATATTTGATTCCATGTATGTAATGTGTACTTCAATAAACTACTTTCAATGTATTTGATATGTATGAGATGAGGCCGGAGGTCAATGACCATCATATTGTATTCTATGTACTTTTTAACTTCATGAAATATTGTGAAAATCTTGAAAAATCGCAAGTCATTGCTTCACCATAGTTGCATCGGGTGTGGGAATTCCGTTTTCATTCTTTCATAGGGTCTTATAAATCATGTTTGAAGTGTGGCCAAGGGCCAAACGGTCATTTGATCCCATTTTGTATTTTTAGATTCCGAGTTTTCATTCCAAGTTCCATTTTTGCCTTTTTGCCCATTGGAGGGTCGGATTTTGTATCGGTGGTATTTTTAAGTCGTGGACCATTGTAGCACGTCCAAATAGGTAAGTTACGTTTCCGTGCATGGTCATTTCTGGGCAAAACCTTATCGTTTGTGTTTTGAGCTTCTTGTGAATTCATTTCGCACTTTTTTTGCATATTCGAATCTAGAGGCATTGTAGATTTTTCACGGTGGTTTTATTTTCTTCTTTTAACATGGTTGAATAGAAAACATAATTTTAGGGGGGGTTTCTTTTCAGTGTTTTTCCAGAAAATGTCGTCTTGATATCGGAAATCGCTTACGAAGTTTAGCTCTCAGTTTTTCAATTTAGCAGCTTTTTGGACCTCCATGACCAGATTTCATGGAGGGGCATTTCAAGTATTCTACATTACGTTTTTTTTTAATTCTTTCATGTGTCACGTAGAAAACTCAATTTTGAGGGGGGTTTCTTCTTTGTGTTTTTACAAAAAAATTCATCTAGGCCTCCAAATTCAGCCTCTGTTTTGGATTTTTCTGAAAAATAACCCCACAGCAGCTTTATGGGCTACTGCTGCCAGCCATGGTGCACTCAGCGCGCGCGCGGCGTGCATGGGTGCACACATGGGCGTGTGCATGGGGCTGTCATGGCCCCTCGTCGGGCCGCCGCGATGTCAAGTATTCTTTTGGGCTTTTCTCCTTCGTCCGGATTCCAATTCAAGTGATTTTTTTTTTGAACTTGACTAATTTTTCGCTGTCTTTCCAACGGTGTGCTCGGTTGCACCCGGTTCTTCCTAGATAATTATCAGTTTACCCTTTTTGCCTTAAGTGCTCGTTTTTCTTCGTCATACGGTTTCTCCTTCGTCCGGACTCTGCATCATGCGATTCTTGAGTCCATCTTGATTAGTTTTTCATTGTCCTCCCAGCGGTGTGCTCGGTGGCACCCGAATCTACAGTTTTCAGAAATGACTATTTTGCCCATGGGGGCTTATTTGTCATATTTTCGATCTTTTGCTTCCGCATCAGTTCTTGTTGAGTTCCACGACCTCATGGAAGGTCACTTTGACTTCTTAGAGTCTTGTTTTATGTTTTCGCTTCCACATTCGGATCCGTTATCGGATCATCCTTACGGTTCATCACAGGACACGCTGGCCAAAAAACCAGGGTCGTCATAGTTTTCTTCTCCCTTTCTTTCAATTTATGGATCAATGGAGGACGGGATTGATTATGTGGAAGAGTTGCAATTGTTTGGGGCTGTGCATTGTTGATTACAGGATTCAAATTTTTGGGTTTTCACATGTCTAATACCCTTTAATCTCTCTTCCTAATTTTTGTGCACGCTAGGATTTCGATAAATTGCCCGAACCAACTTTTTCACTCTAATGGTGGCCAAAACCTCTTTTAAGCGTTCTCACTCATCAAAGGGCCCTTCCAATGCACCTCGCACGCCAAATTGGGCTGATTGGCCAATTAAAACCGAGGCAAAATTTGACATCTAAGATGGTTTCGACAACAATCCGGAAATGGCGTGGGCGATCAGAGAATTGATGGAGTATGGGCTCGCACCTCTATTCAAGCCACGTGCTAGCTCTTACTATCCGCGTGTGGTCTGCCTATTTTAAGCGAACATGTTTCATTCATTTGAAGACCCGAACATCATTAAGTCCACTATTGATGGCGTCACATTTAAGTTCAAACTTCAGGACCTTGCCACAGCTTTGCACTGTCCATTGGCATCTCCGGTCAATGAAGCTGGCCTACCTCTGTACGTTAATCCTCTAGCTGGGCTGACATTGTCTGACATTGTGGGAGAAATATGCCACAACTAGTATACTGAAAATCGCACAAAAAGCACAAATAAGTCATTTCTTCTGTGCCGACTGTGGTTCGTGGACTCAGTCCTGGCAAAAAATGTCCTTCCTATGCCGAAGCATTCTGAGCGTAAGGGGGCTTTCTTGAGAACCCTTTATGCCGCTGAGAAGGAACAGTGGTTTTGCGTCTCACAGCTTGTCTGGGACTAATTTCTTAAGGTCTACAATGACCTAATTACAATGTAGACAAGCAATGCCATCACCCGGGTACTTCCTTTTCCATACTTGATCACCAGGTTGCTCCGAAATAAGGGGTTCAAAGCACCCCATAATGAGGAGAAGCTGACGAATGTGTTTCATTTTGACCTTAGAACTTGGAAGTCGAGGACTGTCCAGCTTAAGACGTCTCGATAGGCCCACATTGGCGATGAGTTGGATTGGGGAGCTCCAGCTGCCCCTGTTATCCCTGCCCCTAGTGCCCCCGCCCCTATTGTGCCGCCTTCGCCTGCTATATCTCAAGTTGATTATTACTCTCTTAGTGCCAGTGTTGATGCACTTCACATGCGAGTCGGGAACATCGAGGGCACCCTTAAGGAGACTCTGGAGGGATAGAAGACGTTACAGACTATGCTCCAGACTCTGATTAACCGCACCTCAGGCGGCGCCGGTGGTTTATCATCTATTCCGATGGAGTGATTTTGTGCTTTCCATATCTATTTTGCTTCTAGTAGTACTTTTGGATTTATTTTGGGCTACTTTTGGCATTTGCTTTTTAGTTCCTATTTTGCACTTCTAACTACAAGTCTTTTGCTATTTTGCATTGCTATTTCATTTTAAGGTAAATAAAATTGTAGTTTTTATATTCATCTCTATGTGGATTCATATGATGCATGTTGTGTATAGATGTGTTTTGACAGGTTCTTAAAATTAAGTTTGGGGGCGTGCTCTTGGAATTCACAAGGTGGCTTATTTTTGCACCGCCACTGAATTACGTCCTCCTCTTGGTATTATTGCTCTTTGTACCCTCTTTTTATTTCCCTTTTCATTCTTTGTCTTCTCCCATTGAGGACAATATGACATTCAAGTTTGGGGTGCATTTTTGGTATTATAGTTTTGGTTGCATGTTTAACTTGATTCATGTAAGTTAATAAAAATCACTTTTGGGAAGCAATGATCTTGTAATCTTCGAATTTGTTGGAGTTTGAAGCATGTGTTTAATACTTTGTGTATAGAGGTAAATGATAGTTTTGAAAATAAAGAAAAATTTGAAATGATCATGTTGATTCATATCAGTTTGTATAAATGCTTCAATTAGATTTTCGTCGGATTTCATACTCTTTTGTGCTTCACACTACACAGATGCACACCGGAAACTCAATTGTATGGCATGTAACCTGATTGACCTTGACCTTAACTCATCTAATTTAAATTGATGACCCTAATGAATGGATATCTTTGGCATAATCTAAAAAAAAAAAAAATGATGAATAAGGATAATGACTAGTTTAAGTTCGTAGCCTTGCTAACTCGAGTTATTAAGCCCTTGGAGTGTCTTTACACTTAGCACCCTAAAGCCATCCGGTTTGGGAGTTGCTAGCCTAAAACTTGTTACATGGGTTAGTTAGAAACCTTAAAGGACTTAGGCATTGCACGGTCATTCACGAAACAAAAATAAATAAATATGGTTTGTTGGAGTTTGTAGCCTTGCCAACTCGAGTTATTAAGCCCTTGGAGTATCTTTACACTTAGCACCCTAAAGCCATTTGATTTGGGAGTTGCTGGCCTAACACTTGCTACATGGGTTGGTTAGAAAGCTTAAGGGACTTGGGCATTGTACGACCATAATATGTATCATATAAAAATAAAAAATAAAAAAAAAAAAAGGAGCAACAAAAGTTGTTTTCTGAATAAATTTATGCCTTAGAGACCTCATTCAAAAGGGAAATTCAATGATTGGAAGCTGGCATTTTGAAATTAGAAAAATAAGGTAAAAGCCACATATTGGGAATCTGGTTCACTTTCATTGAAGTTATAGTTGATTTCTATTAAAGAGATCACAATTGAAGTATTTATATAGACTATGATGCTGATGCATGAGAATTCAAAGGTGTTTAACTATTGTGTTATATCAAGGCTTCATATACACACGGTAGTCTACAAAATGATTCCGTCTCTAATATTTTGTCTATTCCAAGTTGCTAGTGAGCTATGTATGTGTATTTTAGTGCACCATGATTAATGCATGTTGACAGCATTTCAAATGTTGTCATTTTGTCAAGAGTTTCATTTTTGGTTTCGCTATGGGACTAGTAAAATATAAGTTTGGGGGTCTGATAAGCGCCGAATATTGCATATTCAAGCGCCCTTATTTGCGTTAGTTAAGTCCATTAGTTGGTTATACTGCATATATTAGTTTTATTTTCATGCTATTGCCTATTTTCAGGTTGGTTCCCCATAGGAAGTTAAAAGCGATGCTTTGATAAGTATTTGAAGATCAAAGTATGCCATTGCTAGGGACCATCATTTTGGCCAAGTCAAGTGATCCATGGAATCCATGACGCTCTTCGCACAATGTTCTAGGAAGAAGAGTCTCACCATTAGTCCGAGCAAAGAGGGTTCAAAAGCAAAAATTTTAGAGCAAAAGAATAGGACTCGCGAGCACCCACCCAGGACCCACAGGCGCCCGCCTATTAGGGCAGATCCCTCATGCACCACAGGCGCCTGCCCAATCGCCTAGAAAATTCGTACATCGCGGGCGCCCGCCCAAGAGCCACGGGCGCCTGCCCTGCACCTGCGGGCGCCCGCCGATCTACTGATAGCAGATCAACCACTCCATGGATTTGCTGAATGTTGTCCCCTTTGACCCCATTGTGTGGTTCTGTTGCTTCTAGGGATTTTGGACCACGAAATTGGAGTGGTTAGGAGGCTAAGGTTGATTTATTAAGGGCTTGGGGGGCTTTGTAAAGGGGATCTCACAATTTGTAAGGTTCTAGAGAGAAAAAAGAGGTGTTCTTAAGTGTGTGGGTTGTTCTTGACCCTTAAGGTGCAAAAATGGAAGGCCTCATCCTCTGTGACGGCCTTGGTTTTTCAAGCCAGTGCGTTCTGTGATGAACCAAAGATTGACCCTGATAACGGATCCGAGTGCGGAAGCAAAAATAGAAAACAAGACTCGAAGAAGTCAAAGTGACCTTCCATGAGGTCGTGGAACTCAATGAGAACTGATGCGGGAACGAATGATCAGAAAAAGACCGAACAGGCCCCCAAGGGCAAAATGGTAATTTTTGAAAACTGTAGATTCAGGTGCCACCGAGCACACCACAGGAAGGACAACGAAAAATAAATCAAGATGGACTCAAGAATCGCATAATTCGGAGTCCAGACGAAGGAGAAATGGCATGACGATGAAAAACGGACACCTAAAGCTTTAAGGTCAAACTGGTAATTATCCAGAAATATTTGGGTGTAACCGAGCACACCGTTGGATAGACGAGGAAAAATTAATCAAGTTCAAAAAAAAATTCACTTGAATCGGAGTCCGAACGAATGAGAAAAGCCCAAAAGAAGAATTGACGTCGCGGCGGCGGGACGAGGGGCCATGACAGCCCCATGCGCACTCCCAAGCGCGCGCCTATGCACGCCGCACGCGCGCTGGATGCACCATGGCTGGCAGCAACCCATAAAGCTGCTGTGTGGTTTTTTTTCAGAAAATTCCAGAACAGAGGCTGAATTTGGAGGCCTAGATGAATTTTTTTGCAAAAACACAAAGAAGAATTCCCCCTCAAAATTGAGTTTTCTACGTCACTCGCAAGAGAATTAAAAAAAAAAACTCACTGCAAAATGGCCAAAATGCCCTCCCAAGAAATCTGGTCAAAAGAGCTAAAAAGCTGCTAAAATGAAACTGGAAGCTGAAACTTCACAGGGGATTTCTGGTATCAAGACGATGTTTTCTGGAAAAACACGAAGAACAAACCCTCCCTAAAATCATGTTTTCTAAGCGACCATGTTGAAAGAAGAAAATAAAACTGATGTAAAAAGTCTATAATGCCCCTAGAACAGATTATACAACAAAATTAAAAAATGGTTCCATAGGAGTCTCAAATCACAAAGGAAAGGGTTTTTCCCGGAAACGATCATACACATAGACGTAAATGGTGATTTTGAGCTCGCGGGATTGGTCCGTGGCTCCCGAAAATGGCCGAGTCAAAATCCGACCCCCCAATGGCCAAAAAGGCGAAAATGAACTTGAAATTGAAAATATGGAAACCAAAATTGACAAATGATTTCAAATTACCATTTGGCCCTTGGCCACACTTCAAACATAATTAATGAGACCCTACAAAAGAATAAAAATGAAATTCCCACACCCGATACAAAAGTTATGACACAATGTCTATGCATTTTTCAACATTTTCATATTAAGCCTTGAAAACGAAACTGCATAGAAAGCAAGATACATGTCATTGGCTTCCGGCCTTATCTTATACATGTCAAATATATTGTAAAGAGTGTACTTATGTACACATTATAAAAATAGAATGAAATTTACACATTTTGACATATAAAGCTATAAATGGCATTTCAAGCCAACATTTACAAGAAATGAGAACTTCAAGTCTACAAATCATCCAAGCATGATATGAATCCCGAATCTTGATCCCGGTACCTTAAAAATGTCCCCACTACATGAGTGAGTAACATAAAGCTACTCGTAGGAAATGAACATGCATCAACCTAGCATTTTACAATTCTATCACCTTAAGGTGAAACATGTTAGAGGGGCTCATTCCACCTAATGTTTAGGTCAAAGTGAGACTTAGGGATCATCCTAATCTACTCATGTAATTGAAATGAACTACGGCATACAAATATACATGCTCAGGTACACTAAACCGTATTAAAACATAATACACGATATTCAAGTACACATGCTCATAAGTATACTGAATCATGTTAAACCGGATAAGCAATATCTAGCATACATACACAAGTATAAGATATATGTATAGAGTACTCATAAATCAAGTATATAAACACAAGTATACTAAGCTAAACACATACGCACAAGACAAGTATACATGGTACAATTATACAAAAATGAAATCCGCACACACAAGACAAACAAACTAAGCGTAAATACACTAGATAGAGTTTAGATACACCAACAAGGATACAAGTTCAAGTATACAGTTTCAAGTATACTAAATGAGATCAAAATACATAGGCAAGTACCAATTCTGAAGTTACAAGTAATCTATGATTAACAACTTGAAATTGAATGCGAAATCAAAGTAGAAAGACTAGGACATGTGGTCACTAGACCAAGTAAGTGTTTCCGGGTAATTACGACCCACAAGGCACTACCTAGTGCGCATATGCATAAGTTATTCCATGCAATTACAACCCACAAGGTACTACCTAGTGCGCACTTTTGACTTAGAAGACTCTTGTCTCCGCACTGGAACCAAACTCTAGCCATCACGTGAAATATGTCTTTACAAGCTTTCCAAAATCAATAAGTCCAAAACTTATACAAAAATTAATAAGTTAGACCATACTTATACAAAATCCACTAATGCATAAAACCATCTTCCATTCACAAATAAGGTTGAATCCACACAAACTATGTCCTATAATTTAAGTCTAGATAGCATATGACATGTCAAGCTTCCAATATGCAATTTATACACCAAAACAAGAATATTTTATAACAATTAAACCACATTACTACACTAAGCCACAAGTACTAAATAAGTCCCAATTTAGTAACCAACTTCCAAGGTAAACAATTGTAATATTCTAACAAGCTATACACCTATACAAGATTTATCTAAACAAGCTATGCAAGTCAATGATATTCTATGTCATGCTAAGTCCAATTACCATTTCAAGAGGTCTCAAGTACTAATTCTACATCAAATTAGTAACATGCTCACAAGATGATTAAACAGACTACATTTCAAGGGATTATCAACCTATTACCTCCAATATCAATTTAAGTGACCAACACAATTAAAATAAAATTAATTAAGTTCATTAATTAATTTTTCTCTAGATTTTCAAACATATCCAAATGTCCTCTATTTAATATATGTTAAAGAACTCACCAAGGCCTACTTTAATATCACATTATAAGTTAGTTTCATGTTTGATACAACTATGTGAATTAATCTTTCACAAAAGATAAATATTAAATAAATTTTGCAATTCTTACTCAAATGCTCCAAATTTAATATATGTTACACAACTCACCAAGGCCTAATTTACTAGCATGCCATAATTTAATTCTAAACTATATATCATCATTAGAATTAAATCCTAAACAAAGAAAATAAATAAATTAAATTCTAAAACTGGAATAAGGCATGCTCATAAGTTGTATATGCTTATAAAACAATCAATACAAAAATATTATAAACCTAAGACATCCCCTACCTCAATTTGAGATAAAAATCTCAAAAGCCACCTAAACGAAACGGCCCCGAATCCGACAATACTTCGGGGTTTTGTCGGGGACAACGCCGTGAACAAGAATCCCAAAAAAGCCCCATGAAAATCATAACTTGACCTCAAACCCGAACTCAAGGAATGGTTAGAAATGGATTCTAATAAGGGTGAAAGAAGCGCGTAGTCAAGACAAACACAAAACGCGAAGGCACTATGACTTTATAACAAAGGGAAGGAGGTTTAAATGAGAGGAGAAGGGTGGCAGCCCCACTTGGGCTACCATGGAAGATCCAGGTCGTGCATGGAGAGGGGAGACGATTACTTTTTGACTTTAAGTCCCCCTATTTATAGAAAATCTCAAAAAGTGCCCCGAACGGGTCCCGCCGACTCTGGAAAATTGAAATTTGAGCATACGCGCTCAAACGAAAAAAATCAATGAACGAAAAAGATTCAAAATGAGAAAATATGAACAACAGAAGAAATAGCATCAAAAACTTAGTATCGAGCAGAGAGATATGCCCCGAACAAGTTCGGCAGCAACTAAGGCCAGAAATCCTGAAATTGAAAAAAAATGACCAGAAGGAAATTCCAAGAATTTACGAGTCGACGAAAAGTGAAAATGAATCCCGTACGTGGATCCACGCTTCAGACGAAATATTTTACAATAACTTTCATTAATTGCAAAATGGCCCTCTAAAAAGGGTTAATTGCACTAATGCCCCAGAATGAAAATATCTTCCAAAAATATTTTCTTAAAAACCCCTGAAATAAAATATCTTCAAAAGATATTTACGAAAAACACCCTAAGAAAATAAAAAGATTCTGAAAAACTTTGCATTTGCATCCATGCCCCTATGGACACCGGGAGCAACCAGAGTACTTTCTTACAAAAGTAAAGATACGTATTTCGTGGAAACCACTTAGAATGAAGATACGTGAAGTCAAAAACCAACTCCAAACACAAAGAGTGAGGTTACACCAATAAAATAACAAACGGGGAAAAGACAAAATTGGGAAAAGGACGAAATAGGGAAAAGGACGAAAAGTGAATAGTGTCGAAAAACGAAAAATGTGAAAATGACTCGGTCCTCAAAGGAAGTTGTCAATCCAAATAAAAGAGTCTCAGAAACCATTTTTGAGCACTCGAGACGACATTAAGTGATGAGAAACTGAACTCAGAAAAGAAATTTCAACGAAAAAAATTCATCCGTAAAATTCTGAGGAAAAAGGAAAGGAAAAAAATGACCGGGTCATTACAACCTACCCTCTTTAAAGAGATTTCGTCCCCAAAATCAAGAACATTCCCAGAAGAACCGAATAAAGACCGTACACAAGGTCACACCAAGGAATAGATCATAAAGTACCCAAGGACAACTCCAAAGGTCTCAAGATCAACGAAAGGACACGAAACCATGAACCATAAGACACCTCTCCAACAAATTGACATACTAACCCAATGTCAACCACCCCAAGGAGATCAAGGCAACTACACATTGAAACAAGGAACACAACCAGAAGCAACGTGGTAGCATGAATACTAACTAAAACCCGCCCACAACTTACCCAAGGTGTGGTAGCATCCACAGTGTCAAGTGCCCGCCCACACTCACATTACTAGCTAGGTAATGCAAGGTAGCATCGACGGCAACTAGCACTCGCCCACACACAACCTGTACGGTAGCATGATAGTATAAAGCCCTAATTCATCACCTGCCCCCAACAAATTTACCCGTGAAACCTATCGATACAAATGACATCAATGTCAAAATGATCATTACCAAAAGCACCACAAAAATCAGGCATTCTGTGAGAGTTGCGATATGGTCCAAAATGTCCAGCCGAACCATTTTGGCCAATCCAAAACACTGACAACAATGTCATAAGCATCGCTACGCTTAAGGCCTTAAATCCTCAATACTGGAAAAACTAACAACCATAAGTCTCAAAACATTTTTGTCAACCACACCAGTCACAAATCCAAAGCCTGACAAGTCTATGCCTTCAAGCCAATGGATCGGACTTTACAAATCAAACAACATCACCATCGCCCTAGCCACAACGACTTCCAACCAGACAATGCACCCAAAATCCTCTATGTCATCCTAACGCTGACCTACTACAAGGCTATGCCTAGAAATTAAGACATCGGATCAAGCTTACACACACAATCCCGACAACCAAGGTCACACAACCCCAAGCAAAGTGCGGAATGATAAAGGAAATGAACTAATAAAGCAATTAGTCATGTAACGTACACGTATACATACACAAGTATACATTCACAAGTATACTAAACAGTAATAAATCCATGGTGAACAAGTATACAGGCTCAAGTATACTAAATCAAAGTGAAATGAAATAAACAACACGTAAGTATGCTAGGTACAAGTATACTAAACGTAAATAAAATTCTACGAATAATTTCACAGAAACAATATCGCACCATACAACTAAACACATAGTGTACAAGGGTAATCAAATATGCTACCTATCACATAGGGGTCAAGCATCAGAGACATACTACACATCACCTATGACGCTAGCATGACAAACAGATATAGTAAATGGAAAACACACCATCTATACCAGCACATAGCCATTAAATAGTCACATCCCCTAACATGTTTCTAAGGCATGCTCAAAACGATAAGGCATATAAACATGTAAGAAGGACTATGCAAATAACAATCCCACAAAATCAGAAGCAAGAAGGGATGAAATGCCTCTCAGAAGGACAAACTCACGGAAAGTGAATCCCAAAAACCCGAATGAGTCTGATCTCTCTCCGTGAGGAAAGGAATCATCTCCTAGAATGAACACTAAGGTTCCCGAAACAAAGAGTCTACAAGTCTTTCCCAAGACTGGCCTAAACATAAGGTGGAATCCTAACGCCACACAAAACAAACAACAGTGTAATGGATATTACCAATACAACCATTACGAGACACCAATGAGAGAACTCAACTCAAGATACCAATGAGTTCGATGAGAACTCTACAGGATCCTATCCATACAAAATCCCAAGTCTCCAAGGACGAGGGAGAATAATTAATTGCCCCAATGCAATTAATTACGCGTAACCACTCACACCCCAACCTTAGCTCGTAAGACCTGTCCAAGGCAAGATAAGAAGAATCCTAGGTTAACGCACCTATCAAATCTCCAACCATCACTCTAAGAAGAAGAAACGCGAGGACCTCGCCATTGAGGCTCATGAAAATGAATCTCCCAATCCCCAAGGAAGGACTCGAGTCAATCCGACTCGTCGTCCCGTGGCTTTAGGAATAAGACCCTAATGATGTCATCGCATCATGGTCACCACGAATGTGACGACCTTAGTTTTTAGGTCAGCGTGTCCTGTGATGAACCAAAGATTGACCCGATAACGGATCCGATATGCGGAAGAGAAAACAGAAAACAAGACTCTAAGAAGTCAAAGTGACCTTTCATGAGGTCGTTGAACTCAATAAGAACTGATGCAGAAGCAAAAGATCAAAAATATGACAAATAAGCCCCCGGCGGCAAAATAGTCATTTTTGAAAAATATGGATTCGGGTGCCACCGAGCACACTGCTAGAAAGACAACAAAAAAATAACCAGGATGGACTCAAGAATCGCATGATTCGGAGTCTGGATGAAGGAGAAACGGCCTGACGAAGAAAATGAGCACTTAAGGCTAAAAGGATAAACTGGTAATTATCTAGGAAGATCTGGGTGCAATCGAGTACACCGTTGGAAAGACAGCGAAAAATTAGTCAAGTTAAAAAAAAGTTCACTCGATTTGGAGTCCAGACGAGGGAGAAACGAGGGTTTGAAGTTGAGACGTCGTGGCGGCCCGACGAAGGCCATGGCGCACACGGCGCCCATGCACGAGCCCACCGGCGCCCAATGGCATGTAAAATGCCCCTAGATCAGAACTGGACAAGAGGGCAAAAAGCTGCTGTAGGATCTATCTACATCTGAGATCAAAAATGGGCAAGAAGATGAATTTTTCTGGAAAAACACAAAGAAGAAACCCCTATCAAAATTGAGTTTTCTACGTGACTCGTGAGAGAATTAAAAAAAAAAACGCAATGCAGAATGCCCGAAATTCCCCTCCATGAAATCTGGTCATGGACGTCCAAAAAGCTGCTAAATAAAAAAAACAGAAAGCTGAACTTTACAATGGATATTTCTAATTCCAAGAAGATATTTTATGGAAAACATGAAGATGAAACCCCCCCTAAAATCATGTTTTCTAAGCGACCATGTCAAAAGAAGAAAATAAAACTGATGCGAAAAGTCTATAATGCCCCTAGAACAGATTATGCAACTAAATTGAAAAATGATTCCATATGAGGCTCAAATCACAAAGGAAAGGGTTTTTCCTGGAAATGATCATGCACGTAGACGTAAATGGTAATTTTGAGCGAGCGAGAATGGTCCGCAGCTCCCGGAAATGGCCAAGTCAAAATCCGACCCCCCAATGGCCAAAAAGGCGAAAATGAATTTGAAATGGAAAATATAAAACCAAAATTGACAAATAACTTCAAATTACCATTTAGCCCTTGGCCACACTTCAAATATGATTTATGAGACCCTATGAAAGAATGAAAATGGAATTCCCACACCCGATGCAACCATGGTGAGACAATGACTTGGCATTTCTTAATATTTTCATAATGACTTTGAAAAGTAAAAGTGCATAGAATACAAGTTACATGTTGTTGGCCTCCGGCCTCATCTTATACATGTTGAATACAATAAAAAGAGTGTACTTATGCACACTTTACATATATGGAATCAAATAATACAAGTTTTATCAAATAAAATAAAAGTAAACATGATATGCTAACATGTACATATTCAAAATCATCAAAAATACTTCAAGACTTCTAGCCTATCTAAGAGTGTTGTGTATCCCACAACAAGGCTTCTTTACCTGCAAAACACCCAGTAACTTCGGGGTGAATAAACAAGACTAACAAGTTTATTCGTAGGGGATGAGCATGCATCGACTTGATTTATTTAGAGATTTTTAGGACTAACATGATATATTTCAAAAGAGATCACGCTACCTAATGTTTATGTCAAAGATTAGACTCAGGGATCATCCTAAGCTATCATGGAGTATAAGCAACAAGAATCATGATATATATACATATATGAAACAAATTAAGGTTGGAATAATCCAAGAACACGATAAGAAGGATACTTGAACATAGATTAACATGAATTGCATTATCAATACAATTAACATGATTGAAGCATTCCAATTAACACGATAGGGTTAATACACGAAATCAAGAACATGGCATAATATCTATGTTATTAGACAAAGTTGGAACCATTCACATAACACGAAAAGAGTTACACATGACATCAAGGATAATGCATAATATCTACATAATTAAAGAAAGATGGGATATTCCATAAAACACGAAAAGGAAGATACATGGAGTCAGGAGCAAGGCATAATATCTATGCGTTTAAACATTGGTAGAATCTACCACATAACATGAAAAGAGTTTTAAATCTTCAAGGAATACAACACTTGAAATTTAAAGAGTTAAATCACGAATGAAGCATAAAATCAATGCAATGAGACAAGATTGGTGCATTTCACATACACGACAAGTTTAAATCTTCAAGGAATAGCAACTTGAAATTTAAAGAGTGAAATCAACCAATGTGGAAACTTAGATATCGGCCCGGATTAAAACCGTACTCTTGAGATCACTTTAGGGCTACTAACCCATAGGTACCTTTCCCCTAGTGCGCAATATAGTGTAGAGGGACATTCTCCCGTACTACAACCGAGTTCTAGCCATGTCAATTCTTGATTGATATCCCAAGTCCCAAAATCAACAAGTTGTGCAAGTCAAGATTGTATCAAAATACAAGAAATGCATTAACCACATATCATGCACAACCAAGATTTTGGAACACACAAGTCACGCCCTAAGTTCTTAACTATGATGGCATGTGAAATGTCAAGAAATCAATGTGTGCATTTATATAGACCACAACCAAGATAAATAGCACATGGAATCCATCGAAGCAAATATACCATAAGTATAAGATACATGATTTAATTGTATATTAAACAACACATGTGTGAATAAACCATTCCGAAACAAATGAGCATGTTCATTAAGCACATTAATGAAACCAAGATACAACAAGTCTAGATACATGATATCAAGGCATGATTAACTCGAGGGAGACATAAAATGAAATTTAATCTACTTAAGGGATTAAATTATCAAGGTTACATGGCAAGTCCAAATGTTCTACGAACAGGTTATGTCAAGAATCATGTCAATGCTAAGTTCAATGTCAAGTTTCAAGTTCATTTCATACACGACACAACCATGTGAGTTAAGTTCCATACAAGGGAACTAAATAAATGTAAGTTTCAAAACTTATCCGATTATGCTCAAAGTAATACACGTGAAGGAACTTATCAAGAAAATCATGAATACAAGGTTAGAAACTTAATCAACTGCATAGAACTATTAAATGGATTTTAATTATTTCATTTAATTAAAATCTCTAGATTTTGAAAGTTATCCAAATGACCTCAATTTAATATATGTTATACAACATGTCACAACTTGATTTAAGAACACGGTACAAGTACATTTCATGCAAGGTGCGGCCACGAGTATTAAACTTTAATACTAGACAAATAATAATTGAAAGGTTTCAAAACCTAATCAAATATTCTAGACTTAATATATGTGAAACTACATGACATGCATATCAAGAATTTCAAGTCGGAAATCCAACGGGATGAATAGTACACTTGGAGCAAATTAATTAATCAAATTAATTAATAATTACTAATTTTCAAAACACCTCCAACTACTTTCAAATTCAACTATGTTGAAGAGCATGCTAAGGCCAAATATAATATGCTATCACATTGATTTCAAGCTAGTTAAGGCCACATGAATTAATATTTTATTTAAGATAAATATTAAATAAAATCTTCATTACTTGTCCAAATAATCTAGATTTAATATATGTCAATCTACATATCAAGGGGTAATATTCTATCATGCCATGTGATTAAACAAAGCTATGGACAATTAGGAAAATTAAATCCTTCACAAGAAAAATAAATAATAAAATCTCTAGATTTTGTGATTCAATCATGTAATCAAGTTGTATAAGCATCACAAGCATGTAATAGAGCAAGAAAGTAAATTATAACACCACCTACCTCAATTTGGATGAAAATCCCAAATCCCCACCGAAAAAAGTGTTCCGAATTCACCGAAATCGTAGGGTTTTGTTAGGGACAACACGATCTACATGAATACCCAAGAAGCCCCATGAAAATCACAACTTGACCTCAAGCCCAAACTCAAGAAATGGTCAGAAATGAATTCTAATAAGGGGTAATGGTAGAGCACGACGAGGCGAACAACAAATGTTAAGGCCGAAGGATTTTCACTTAGGAATACAAGTGGAGAAGGTCAAAGGGTGGCAGCCAAAGAGCTCCCATGGCTGCCGGCCAAGGAGACGAAGAAGATGAAGAAAATTCTAATTTTCTTCTTTAAGGCACCTATTTATATTAAGTCTCAAAAAGTGCCCCGAAAGGGCCCCGCCGGGTCTAGAAAAGTGGAATTCGAGTAAACGCGCTTAAACGGCAAAACTCCGTGAACAAAAAAGATTCAAAATGAGAAAATATGAACAATGGAAGAAATGATGTCAAAAATCGAGTCCCGATCAGAAAGTTATACCCCGAACAAGTTCAGCGGCAACCGGGTCCAAAAACTCTAAAACTGGAGAAAAACGACCAGAAGGAAATTCTATGAATTTACGAGTCAACGAAAGGTGAAAATGAATCCTGTACGAGGATCCAGGCTCCAGACGAGATATTTTGCAATAACTTTCGTTAATTGCACAATGGCCCCTATAAAAAGGGTTAACTGCGAAACTGCCCCAAAATGAAAATATCTTCCAAAAGATATTTTCTTAGATACCCCTGAAATAAAATATCTTCAAAAGATATTTATGAAAAACACCCCAAGAAATGAAAAAGATTCTAAAGAATTATGCATCCATGCCCCTATGGACACCGGGAGCAACCAGAGTACTTTCTTACAAAAGTAAAGATACGTATTTTGAGGAAACCACTGAAGATGAAGACATGTGAAGTCAAAAACCAACTCCGAGCATGAAAAGTGAGGTTGTGCCAAAAACTGGCGAACGGGGAAAAGATAGAATAGGGAAAAGGATGAAACAGGGAAAAGGACGAAAGACACATAGTGTCCGAAAAGTGAAAATGCGAAAATGACTCGGTTCTCAAAGGAAGTTGTTAATTCACATGAAAGAGTCTCAGAAACCAATTCTGAGCACTCGAGATGACACTAAGCGACACGAAATAGAGCTCAGAAAAGAAAATTAAACGAAAAAAATTCATTCGTAAAATTTCAAGAAAAAGGAAAGGGAGGCAAATTACCGGGTTGTTACAACGAAACCCCAAGAGATGATGCCCTAGCATCAATCTCAACGAACCAAGCTGGAACAACCCACGATGCCTAAACAAGACATAAAAGTAAGTAGTTGACATGTAACATAGCAATAGACTACATACTCACACAAGTAGTAAGGTCATATAAGGCATGTCAACGTATGCATCATACTATCATACTAAGAATAATAAGTGCATGCAATTCACTAAAGTAGACAAGCCTACCCAACATGCTAAGCAGACAAGCGTAAGTCAATATGTTAAAACAAACAAGCATATACAATATACAGAAGCCGACAAACATATACTGTATGCTAAGGCAGACAAGCACATACAACATGCTGAGATCTACAAGTATATACCATGTACTAAGGTAAACAAGCATATGTATCATGCTATAATAGTTAAGGTAAACTTCTAAACATACGTCCACATAAGCACGTAAACAAGTTATCAAGAAGCAACTAAACACATAAAGCATAGCAACACAAGCATGATATGCACCTAAAACCCGTCGTCTAAGGTTTTTGAACCTAGGAGCTCTGATACCACCTGTGACGCCCCTGGTTTTTCAAGCCAGTGCGTCCTATGATGAACAGAAGCTTGACCCGATAACGGATCCGAATGCGGAAGCAAAAATAGAAAACAAGACTCTAAGAAGTCAAAGTGACCTTCCATGAGGTCATGGAACTCAATGAGAACTGATGCGGGAACGAATGATCAGAAAAAGACCGAACAAGCCCCCAAGGGCAAAATGGTTATTTCTGAAAACTGTAGATTCAGGTGCCACTAAGCACACCGTTGGAAGGACAGTGACAAACTAATCAAGATGGACTCAAGAATCGCATGATTCGGAGTTTGGACGAAAGAGAAATGGCATGACGATGAAAAACTGACACTTAAAGCTTTAAGGGCAAACTAGTAACTATTGAGAAATATCCAGGTGTAACCGAGCACATCGTTGGATAGATGATGAAAAATAAATCAAGTTAAAAAAAAAAATCACTTGAATCGGAGTCCGGACGAAGAAGAAAAGCCCAAAAGAAGAATTGACGTCACGGCGGGCCGACGAGGGGCCATGACAGCCCCATGCACGCCCCGCGCGCGCTGGGTGCACCATGGTTGGCAGCAGCCCATAAAGCTGCTATGTGGTTTTTTTTCAGAAAATTCCAGAACAGAGGCTGAATTTTGAGGCCTAGATGAATTTCTAAGCAAAAACACAAAGAAGAACCCTCAAAATTGAGTATTCTACATGACTCGTGGTAGAATTAAAAAAAAAAAAACTCACTATGAAATGGCCAAAATTCACTCCCTAGAAATCTGGTCAAAAGAGCTAAAAAGCTGCTAAAATGAAACTAGAAGCTGAAACTTCATGAGGGATTTTCGGTTCCAAGATGATGTTTTCTAGAAAAACACAAAGAAGAAACCCCCCCTAAAATCACATTTTCTAAGCGACCATGTTGAAATAACAAAATAAAACTGATGCAAAAAGTCTATCATGCCCCTAGAATAGATTATGCAACAAAATTAAAAAATGGTTCCATAGGAGGCTCAAATCACAAAGGAAAGGGTTTTTCCAGGAAACGATCATGCACACAGACGTAAATAGTGATTTTGAGCATGCGGGAATGGTCCGTGGCTCCCAGAAATGGCCGAGTCAAAATCCGACCCCCCAACGGCCAAAAAGACGAAAATGAACTTGAAATTGAAAATATGGAAACCAAAATTGACAAATGCTTTGAAATTACCGTTTGGCCCTTGGCCACACTTCAAACATGATTAATGAGACCCAACGAAAGAATAAAAATGAAATTCCCATACCCGATACAAAAGTTATGACACAATGTCTATGCATTTTCCAATAATTTCATATTAAACCTTGAAAACAAAAGTGCATAGAAAGCAAGATACATGTCATTGGCTTCCGGCCTCATCTTATACATGTTAAATACATTGTAAAGAGTATACTTATATACACATTACAAAAATAGAATCAAATTTACACATTTTGACATATAAAGCTATAAATGGCATTTCAAGCCAATATTTACAAGAAATGAGAACTTCAAGTCTACAAAACATCCAAGCATGATGTGAATCCCGAATTTTGATCCCGGTACTTGAAAAATGTCCCTACTACATGGGTGAGTAACATAAAGCTACTCGTAGGAGATGAACATGCATCGACCTAGCATTTTACAATTCTATCACCTTAAGGTAAAACATGTTAGAGGGGCTTATGCCACCTAACGTCTATGTCAAAATGAGACTCAGGGATCATCCTAAGCTACTCATGCAATTGAAATGAACTACGGCATACAAGTATACATGCTCAAGTACACTAAACCATATTAAAACATGATACACGACATTCAAGTACACATGCTCACAAGTATACTAAATCATGTTAAACCGGATAAGCAATATCTAGCATACATACACAAGTATAAGATATATGTATAGAGTACTCACAAATCAAGTATACAAACATAAGTATACTAAGCTAAACACATACGTACAAGACAAGTATACATGGCACAAGTATACAAAAATGAAATCCGCACACACAAGAGAAGCATACTAAGTGTAAATACACTAGATAGAGTTTAGATACACCAACAAGGATACAAGTTCAAGTATACAGTTTCAAGTATACTAAATGAGATCAAAATACATAGGCAAGCACCAATTCTCAAGTTACAAGTAATCCATGATTAACAACTTGAAATTGAATGCGAAATCAAAGTAGAAAGACTAGGACATGTGGTCACTAGACCAAGCAAGTGTTTCCAGGTAATTATGACCCACAAGGCACTACCTAGTGCACACATGCATAAGTTATTCCGGGTAATTACAACCTACAAGGTACTACTTAGTGCGCACTTATGACTTAGAAGACTCTTGTCTCCGCACTAGAGCCAAACCCTAGCCATCACGTGAAATATGTCCTTACAAGCTTTCCAAAATCAATAAGTCCAAAACTTATACAAAAATTAATAAGTTAGACCAAACTTATACCAAATCCACTAATGCATAAAACCATCTTCCATGCACAAATAAGGTTGAATCCACACAAACCATGTCTTATAATTCAAGTCTAGATAGCATATGACATGTCAAGCTTCCAATATGCAATTTATACACCAAAACAAGAATATTTTACAACAATTGAACCACATTACCACACTAAGCCACAAGTACTAAATAAGTCCCAATTTAGTAACTAGTTTCAAGGTAAACAATTGTAATATTCTAACAAGCTATACACCTACATAAGATATATCTAAACAAGCTATGCAAGTCAATGATATTATATATCATGCTAAGTCCAATTTCCATTTCAAGAGGTCTCAAGTACTAATTCTACATCAAATTAGTAACATGCTCACAAGGTGATTAAATAGACTACATTTCAAGGGACTATCAACCTATTACCTCCAATATCAATTTAAGTGACCAACACACTTAAAATAAAATTAATTATGCTCATTAATTAATTTTTCTCTAGATTTTCAAACATATCCAAATATCCTCAATTTAACATATGTTAAAGAACTCACCAAGGTCTACTTTAATATCACATTACAAGTTGGTTTCATGCTTGATACAACTATGTGAATTAATCTTTCACAAAAGATAAATATTAAATAAGTTTTGCAATTCTTACTTAAATGCTCCAAATTTAATATATGTTACACAACTCACCAAGGCCTAATTTACTAGTATGCCAGAATTTAATTCTAAACTACATATCATCATTAGAATTAAATCCTAAACAAAGAAAATAAATAAATTAAATTCTAAAAACTTGAACAAGGCATGCTCACAAGTTGTATATGCTTATAAAACAATCAATACAATAATATAAACCTAAGACATCCCCTACCTCAATTTGAGATGAAAATCTCAAAAGCCACCTAAACGAAACGGCTGCGAATCCGACAATACTTCGGGGTTTTGTCGGGGACAACGCCGTGAACAAGAATCACAAGAAAGCCCCACGAAAATCACAACTTGACTTCAAACCCAAACTCAAGGAATGGTTAGAAATGGATTCTAATAAGGGTGAAAGAAGCGTGTAGTCAAGATAAACACAAAACGCGAGGCACTATGACTTTATAACAAAGGGAAGGAGGTTTAAATGAGAGGAGAAGGGTGGCAGCCCCCCTTGGGCTGCCATGGAATATCCAGGTCGTGCATGGAGTGGGGAAAAGATTACTTTTTGACTTTAAGTTTCCCTATTTATTGAAAATCTCAAAAAGTGCCCCGAACGGGTCCCGCCGAGTCCGGAAAAGTGAAATTTGAGCAGACCTGGTCAAACAGCAAAACTCCATGAACAAAAAAGATTCAAAATGAGAAAATATGAACAATAGAAGAAATGGCGTCAAAAACTGAGTCCCGAGCAGAGAGATTTGCCCCGAACAAGTTCGGCAGCAACTAGGGTCAGAAACCCTGAAACTAAAGAAAAACGATCAGAAGGAAATTCCAAGAATTTACGAGTCAACGAAAAGTGAAAATAAATCCCGTATAAGGATCCAAGCTCCAGATGAAGTATTTTACAATAACTTTCATTAATTGCAAAATGGCCCCTCTAAAAAGGGTTAATTGCACTAATGCCCAGAATGAAAATATCTTACAAAAATATTTTCTTAAAAACCCCTAAATTAAAATATCTTCAAAAGATATTTATGAAAAACACCCCAAGAAAAGAAAAAGATTCTGAAAAACTTTGCATCCATGCCCCTATGGACACCGGGAGCAACCAGAGTACTTTCTTGCAAAAGTAATGATACGTATTTCATAGAACCACTTAGAATGAAGATACGTGAAGTCAAAAACCAACTCCGAACACAAAGAGTGAGGTTACACCAACAAAGTGACAAACAGGGAAAAGACAAAATAGGGAAAAGGACGAAATAGGGAAAAGACGAAAAATGAATAGTGTCGAAAAACGAAAAATGTGAAAATGACTCGGTCCTCAAAGGAAGTTGTCAATCCAAAGAAAAGAGTCTCAGAAACCATTTTCGAGCACTCGAGACGACACTAAGCGACGAGAAACTGAACTCAGAAAAGAAATTTCAACGAAAAAAATTCATCCGTAAAATTCTGAGGAAAAAGGAAAGGAAGAAAATGACCGGGTCATTACATCCTCTCTTCTCCTTCCTCTATTGCTCCTATGGGTAACTAACTTCCTTTCTAGGGAGGTGATGAAGCCCTACTTTGTAAGCATGCCTTAGTTTTGGTTTAATTTTAGGGTAATGATGTATATATGTGGTTTTTCCTTGATCTAGAGCACTTTATATGTTGTAATGAACTTCAATGTCTATAAATGATCATTTTTAGTTAATTATCTTATCTTAAATTGTTTCCTTTTATGATTATATTGTTTTCATTTTCATAGTGATAATGGAAATGAGATTATGGAAGTGTTTTTATTGGCATGTTTTATAAGAACTTGTTAGTCCGTAGCTTAAGGCCTTTGATGGATTAATCTAGAATCTTGATTTCATGTGCTTTTATCATTTAATTGAGGGCTTAATAATCTCTAGCTTGGTGAGCATATCTAAGGCTACACCCTAGTTTAGGTAGCTCAAGCATGTGAAACTTTGATAGGTTATTCTTGCCTTTTGATTTCATGAATCTCTTGAAGGTAATGTAGCAATTTTGTATTGTTGCATTCCATGGTCATATATATATGTTGTTTCCCCAAGTAAATCAAGTTCTAGCATGTTTATAGGTGGGTAGTGGATTCACTTCCCTAGTCCTCCCCACTTATATTTCTGCCCTTTTAATTTCCTTCCAATTATTGTTTTATGCACTATTTAATCCCTAGTTCTAAGTAACAAACCAATCAAAACTCTATACCCCTTTCATCAAACTAAAAGTGAATTTAAAGACCTTGGTTGCCATAAACTAGCAGTCCCAATGGTTCAACTTACCCGTCCAATAGCCCTATTTTACAATGATTTATGCTATTGCAAAGGGTTGATTATTATTGATAGTCGATGAGAGCCGATCAAATGTGACCCTTAATGAGGTCACGGAACCCAAAGAAAATGAATGTGGAAGTGACGTTTCAAAAATGGACAACAATTGTGACGGCCTAAGTTTTGTAAACCCAGTGCATCAGTGATGACCAAAAGATAACCCGATAATGGATCCGAAATGCGGAAGTGAAAGGTGAAACAACGGTCTCTAGAGATACAATGTGTCTCTAAGACACCAATGTGACCCTCAATGAGTCCACAGAACCCAAAGGAAACAAATGCAGAAGTGTCGTTTCAAAAACGGACAAAAAGAACCTAGGGGCAAATTGGTTATTTTGCAAAAAATGAATTCAGGTGCTATCGAGCACACCACTAGAAAGACAATGACAAATTAGTTAAGTTCGAAAAAAAGTTTACTCAATTTGGAGTCCGGACGGGGGAGAAAGGTCAAAAACAAAAATAATGTCGTGGCGGCCCGACGAGGACAACCCACCACTGCTACAACTGAGAGTAAAAACGGGTATCTAAACGGACTTTTTTAGAAAAACTTAAAGAAGAAACCCCCCTAAAATCAAGTTTCCTACCCCGATCGTGGACGGAAACAAAAAAAAAATATTGTGAAATACCCAAAATGCCCCTGGAACAGAATAGGGTAAAACTCCCTAAAAATGCTACTTAGAGATTTTGTTTCATCAAAGAAGGCATTGTTTGCCAAAGTGAGCATGCAAGTGTATATAATATGATAAAATAGATGTGCTACAATAGCCTATAGCCTCATTAGAATACATTTACAACATTTGCATGTCAAACCTCCAAGTTAGAAAAATTACATTTCATAGACAAATCATGAACATGCTAACACTTGCATGTGAACAAGAATGCTTCTAAAGAAGCTCAACTCAGCAAATCACCCAAGCAATTGCAATCACCAATCGTGTATCTTGTACCTGAAATATGCCCCAGTATCGTAGGGTTGAGTAACATAAAGCTACTCGTAGGAAATGAGCATGCATCGACCTACATTTTACAAGTGTACATGATTTAATCATTGTGGTTCATTCCACCTAACGTCTATGTTAAAGGTGAGACTCAGGGAGCATCCTAACTACCTAAGATCATTTCTAGCATAAAACACATCCTTTATGCAATTTCAACAACACAATAGCATGCTACACCTAGCAACAAGATATAACATGCTTACACAAAGCAACTAGTTAGAAACATGCTTACCCAAAGCAACCAGATAGAAACATGCTTACACAAAGCAACTAGATATAGATTCTCAAAGTTATCAACTTAAAATCTAAATGCTAAATCAACTAAATATAGCAATTTAGTATGGATGTACTTAACAACATCAAATCGCTAATAGCCAAAACCACAGTCGCAATATAAACATGATTGATAACTTGGAATTGAATGCGAAAACAAATAGTGGAAGACTTGGACATCACGTCTCAGACTAAACCAAGAACAAATTGGTTAGTCCGGGCATTAACCCATTGGGAAAACCACCCCAGGGCGTAATATCTCAATTAGGGAGAACTCATACCTCCCGCATTAAAGCCGAACTTTAGCCATATCACAGTAACAATGTCCCAAGACTCCAAAATAATCAAATAAGTTCACAACTTATACGTAATTTATATAATGCACTAAGTCAACTTCCACGCACAAGTAGGAAGTAGGTTGCAACCACACAACATATGCTCAAAATCCACAACTACTATACGATGACAATGTCGAATCTTAAGAGCGCGATTCGTTACGCACTATAATGACATCACATGTAGAATCTTCAGTGTGCGATTCATTACACGCTATAACAATATAATTCAATATTGGAACATAAACTCATAATTCCATTATAAGCCTAAAATCATGCCCTAAACATATTATCAATGTCAATTACATGATTCAATCAACGGTGCAACAAGGTAGAATTTAATTACATCATGATAATTAAATCTCTCAATTCTAAAACAACTCTAAATGGTCCCAAATTAACATATGCTAGTACATAAGTCATAGTTATCACAAATATCAAGTTAAACACTTAATTAGGCCAATGAAACCCTTAATTAGATTTTAATTAAAATTTCTAGATTTTAATACTTGTCCAAATGCTCTCAAATTAAAGTAAATTAAACAACATACCAAGACATAATTTAAAAGCATATCACAAGTCAATTTCATGCAAGGTACGGCCATGGGATTTAATCTTTCACAAAAGATAAATATTAAATAAAATATGCAATTTTTATTCAATCAATACCAATTTAATATATGT
This sequence comes from Cornus florida, assembly GCF_030987335.1. Lineage (NCBI taxonomy): Eukaryota > Viridiplantae > Streptophyta > Magnoliopsida > Cornales > Cornaceae > Cornus > Cornus florida. The sequence goes on from NW_026775577.1 coordinate 75,694,848, forward strand.
TAACAAACATATTAAAATATGATTTTCTAGCATGCCACAATTTAAATCAAAGTTATATATCATCATGAATTTTAAATCTTATACAAAAAAATAAAAATTACTAACTTTCTAAATTTGATACAAGGCATACATATAAGTTGTATAATCATGACAAACACTCAATACAACACATATAAATCCTAAAACATCCCCTACCTTAATTTGACATGAAAATCTCAAAAGCAATCAAAATGGAACGGCTCTGAATCCGACGGAACTACTAGGTTTTGTCGGGGACAACGCCGTGAACATAACCCCCATGAAAGCCTCATCAAACTCATAACTTGACCTCAAAACCAAACTCAAGAAATGGTCAAAACTGAATTCTAATAAGGGGGAAAGATAGAGCACGGCGAGGGGAACAACAAACATTAAGGCTGAAGACTTTCCATCAAGGAAAAGTGAACCAAAAGAGGAGAGAGAAGATGGAAGCACCCCTTAGGCTGCCATAGGAGCTCTAGGTCGTGCATGAAGAGGGGAGAAGATGAAAAATGAAATATCTCACCCCCCTTTTATAGAAATCTCAAAAAGTGCCCCGAACGGGCCTCGTCGGGTCCGAAAAAGTAAAATTTGAGTAGACGCGCTGAAATGGCAAAACTTTGTGAACAAAAAAGATTCAAAATGATAAAATATGAACAACGGAAGAAACGGTGTCGAAAACCGAGTCCCAACCAGAAAGTTATGCCTAAAACAAGTTTGGCGCAAATTGGGGCCAGAAACCCTGAAACTGGAAAACATCGACCAACCATTAGGAAATTCCAAGAGTACACAACTCGACGAAATGTGAAAATGAATCCCGTACGAGGATCTTGGCTCAAAACAAGACATTTTGCAATAACTTTCATTAATTGCACAATGGCCCCTTCAAAAAGTGAAAACTGCACTTATGGCCCAGAATGAAAATATTTTCCAAAAATATTTTCTTAAAAACCCCTGAAATAAAATTTCTTCAAAAGATATTTACAAAAAACACCCCAAGAAAAGAAAATAATTTCGAAGAACTTTGCATCCATGCGCCTATGGACACCGGGAGCAACTAGAGTACTTTCTTGCGAAAGTAAAGATACGTATTTCGTGGAAATCACTCAAGATGGTGATACATGAAGTCAAAAACCAACTCCGAACACAAGAAGTGTGGTTACACCAACAAAGTGTCAAACGGGGAAAAGACAAAATACAGAAAAGGACGAAATAGGAAAAATGACGAAAAGTGAATAGTGTTAAAAAACAAAAAATGCGGAAACGACTCGGTCCTTAAAGGAAGTTGTCAATCCACAGAAAAGAGTCTCGGAAATCACTCCAGAGCACTTGAGATGACACTAAGCAAAGAGGAACTAAACTCAGAAAGGAAAGACAACGGAAAAAAAAATATCCGTGAAAATTCGGGTCATTACAACCTTCCCATCTTAAAGGGATTTCGTCCCCGAAATCCAGTCCCAACCAAAAGAAAAAGGCGAAACCAGGATAACTACGGAGTAAATGTCCAAGTATCCCACACAACGCGATACAAAAGCAATCCCAAAGCTGAAAGACAACGCACAAACCAAAGTCTTTCGCACCCACGTGCTAATGACAGGACAACCTCTCAAAAGGAAGGTGACTAAATGGCCACCCAACAAGTCAGAACTCACATACAAAACCCAAGGTGAGACATAGGAACGGAAGACAACAACCGTAAACATCCCTCTAGATGAACCATCATACCGATCCAACAACGACCACCAAAAGATCTCCAAGATAACCACGTATCATATCAGGGTACCGAACAAGACGATGCGGCAGTACGAATAGCGACCAGAACCCGCCCACGACGTACTCAAATGTGTGGTAGCAATGACAGTGCCTAGTGCCCGCCCACACTTACTCGTCAGTAAGGTAGCATCGACGGCAACTAGTACTCACCCACAACACACAACTTTGTACGGTAGCATGGCAGTATAAGGCACTAATTCATAACCTGCCCCCCATTAGGTCTACCCAAGAAACCTCTTGATAGAAATGACATCAATGTCAAATATGATCATTGCCAAAAGCACTACGGAGACCAACATTTTGTGAGAGTTGAGATATGGTCCAAAGATGTCTGGCCAGACCATCCTAGCCAATCCCAAAACTTTGACAACAATGCCAGAGGTACCACTATGCTTAAGGCCTTAAATCCTCAATACAACAAAGCCAACATCTCCAATGTCTCAAAATACCCTTATTAACAACATTAATCAGGAATCCAAAACCTGACAAGCAAATCAACGCCTACAGAATTCAAAACGAACATCACAATGAGACATTTCATCGAAAGTCCTTCACATCTCCCTGAAACAGATGACTACACCGTAATCAAACATCAGATCCACATCCCTATCCCGGATAACTAAATCCTCAAAATACCAGTCCACTAAGTGGCACTCACATCAAAATGCCAACAACCAAGGTCACAAAATGAATCTCTTAAAACCGTGCTTGGCATCACCAAGCTAAATCAAAATTTCTCAATTTCAATCCACGAACCATCACTGGAACAACAATTCCTCAAAACTATGCCTAATCATAACTAGGACAAGAAAACTCCTCAACAAGCCATATCTAACAGTGATCCTCCAAAACTCTTCCTAAGAATCAACCACATTAAGGCCTCCAAAATGAAAACAAGTCTCTGAAAGACATTCTCAAAAGTGCATCGAGCTCACCTCACGAATCAAACAAATCCTCAACGATATGGACATAAGTCCCCATAAAATGATCTCACACTAATCAACTCACTCCGAGCACCACAATTCTGTCAACAACCACAGCAAAAACTCCCCAAATAAGACACGAAAGAAAGGGAACCACCAGTCCTAAAAAGGACAACACCACAACCCTATCTCTGAAATGAAAGACAAAAAGGTCAAAAACTTCACCCCCTACATGGAAGTAAGTCAACCAAAATCCATCAAATCCTCACCAAGGACTCAAAACAACAATGGTGATCCTCACGGACCAACTAACCAAGAACTGTGCATAACGCAATGAAAAGAAGAGACTCACTTCTTGTAAAGTCCTTAACACGAACCAAGAAAAGAGAAGAAACCCTATCCTCCTACAAGTGTCGATGTGACAAACATGAAAATGGAGAATCCTTCCCACCTTAGGGAAGTGGACAGCTCAAGATGGAACAAATGTGACAACTCCTCTACAAGGAATCTCACAACGAAACTCTTACGAAAACCCACATACACACTACGTGCGACTGAGGAGAAACAAAAGGGAACCCAAACCTGGAAGTCATGCATGTGACAAGAAATGCAACTACCAGAAAGAAATCTACACACATACATAAAAATCAAAGATATATGCAACACGTCTCCACGTAAGCACAAAAGCATGTCATTAAAGCGTAATAACAATATGGCATCTCTAAGCATATAAGGAAGGCATGCTAATGCCACACAACAAGAAGGAAAATGTGGATACACCTCCATCTACTCATGCATCACAACATCATAAATCATACTACTAACATGGTAGTAAACGAAACTGCAAAAGACAAAATGATACAACAGTGAACCCTATGGACATCATGTCCTAGAGTGTCTAAGCAAAAGGAAGGACCAATCCTAGCCATAAACTGTCTCCAAAAACCAATATGACATCAACCTATCTCAAAACAAATGTGAGCCCTTACCACAATGGTATGACTCTAACAATCTAACTCCAAATCTAGAGGTGACACTACAAGTGACGCTAACAATGCAATGCTCTCTCTACCCGAAACATCAATTAATCGACTTGATCCCAAATGAGTTATCACTCAAGGAGAACTTCAAAGAAAATGGCAACTATAGCCATGCCAACAACAACCAAATCAATCACCACGACTGATCCCCAAAACAAAAACCATCATCATCGATCAAAAGGACAACGCCTATCAAAACAAAATCAACACTGATTCCATCCGAACTGCACATGTAGCATGCCAGTACGGTAGCATGACAGTGCCATGCACCCGGCCACAACGTACCCGCCCACGAAAAATGCAAGTTCCAGAGGAATTATCCTGAATAATCAAGGATCCTAAGAGGTCCATAACCTCATAATGGCCCCAAACCAACAAATCCAGCACTATGGTAAAGCCAAACAACTCATCTCATAATAGCCTAAACAAAAGGTGACCATCCACCTACCTTAAAACCAATACTAGGTCGACAACAACTTATACTACCACGAAACTGTGACTACAATCACCATCAACCTCAACTCGTGCCTCAATGACTAATCCCGTGTCATACCAAATATATAACATAATTATGCATATATAATTCTAATCTAGCATACGTCACATGTCATGCTCTTTACATTGGAATAAAACAATGCTAAACGAATAGCATACAACATGTAGCACGTAAGCACATAAACATGTTATCAACCAAAACATGTTATCATAAAGCATATAAACACATAAAGCATGGCAACAAAAGCATGATATGCACCCAAAACCCATCGTCCTAAGGTTTTCAGACCTAGGAGCTCTGATAACACTTGTGACGGCCCAAGTTTTGTAAACCCGGTGCGTCAGTGATGACCAAAAGATGACCCGATAATGGATCCGAAATATAGAAGGGAAAGGTGAAACAATGGTCTCTAGAGATACAATGCATCTCTAAGACACCAATGTGACCCTTAATGAGGCCACGGAACCCAAAGGAAACAAATGCAGAAGTGTCATTTCAAAAACGGACAAAAAGAACCTAGGGGCAAAATGGTTATTTTGCAAAAAATGGATTCAGGTGCTATCGAGCACACCGCTGAAAGACAATGACAAATTAGTCAAGTTCAAAAAATTTTTTACTCAATTTGGAGTCCAGACGGGGGAGAAAGGTCAAAAACAAAAATGATGTCGTGGCGGCTCGACGACGACAACCCACCACTGCTGTAACTTAAGTAAAAACGGGTATCTAAACGGACTGTTTTGGAAAAACTCAAAGAAGAAACCCCCCTAAAATCAAGTTTCCTACCCCGTTCGCGGATGGAAACAAAAAAAATGCATTGTAAAGGGCCCAAAATGCCCCCAAGAAAATCAGGTCAAGAGGAAAAAAAACTAATCCGAGCTACTGCCCAAGTTTTCGAAATAGGGCTTCGGAAGGTTTTTAAATTGCATGAATTGAAAATGCAATCTTAAAATGCCCCCACAAGACCTCCAGAAGTTTCGGATCGGTCGTGACAATTTTCAAAAAAAAGTCAATGAATAGTACCAACTACATTTGTACTAAAAATTTGCAAAACCTGGCGGCAAGGATTTTTCGGAAAAATATTGATTTTTGAGGGCCAAGATGATGTTTTCTGGAAAAACACAAAAAGAAACCCCCCTCAAAATTGAGTTTCTACGTGACTCACGTGGAAAAATGAAAAATGCATTGTTAAATACCCGAAATGCCCCTAGAACAGAATAGGGTAAAACTCCCTAAAAATGCTACTTAGAGTTTTTGTTTCATCATGGAAGGTATTGTTTGCCAAAGTGAGCATGCAAGTGTATGTAATATGATAAAATAGATGTGCTACAATGGCCTATAGCCTCATTAGAATACATTTACAACATTTGCATGTCAAACCTCCAAGTTAAAAAAATTACATTTCAGAGACAAATCATGAACATGCTAACACTTGCATGTGAACAAGAATGCTTGTAAAGAAGCAAAACTCAGTAAATCACCCAAACAATTGCAATCTCCAATCTTGTATCCTGTACTTGAAATATGCCCCAGTATCGTAGGGGTGAGTAACATAAAGCTACTCGTAGGAAATGAGCATACATCGACCTACATTTTACAAGTGTACATGAATTAATCATTGTGGTTCATTCCACCTAACGTCTATGTCAAAGGTGAGACTCAGGGAGCATCCCAGCTACCTAAGATAATTTATAGCATAAAACACATCCTTTATGCAGTTTCAACAACACAAGAGCATGCTACATATAGCAACAAGATATAACATGCTTACACAAAGCAACTAGTTAGAAACATGCTTACACAAAGCAACCAGATAGAAACATGCTTACACAAAGCAACTAGATATACATTCTCAAAGTTATCAACTTGAAATCTAAATGCTAAACTAACTAAATATAGCAATTTAGTATGGATGTACTTAACAACATCAAATTGCCAATAGCCAAAACCACAGTCACAATATAAACATGATTGATAACTTGGAATTGAATGCGAAAACAAATAGTGGAAGACCTGGACATCATGTCTCGGACTAAACCAAGAACAAATTGGTTATTCCGGGCATTAACCTGCTGGGAAGACCACCCTAGTGCGTACTACCTCAATTGGGGAGAACTTATACCTCCCACACTAAAGCCGAACTTTAGCTATATCACAGTAACAATGTCCCAAGACTTCAAAATAATCAAATAAGTTCACAACTTATACGTAATTTATATAATGCACTAAGTCACCTTCCATGCACAAGTAGGTTGTAACCACACAACACATGCTCTAAATCCACAACTACTATAGGATGACAATGTGGAATCTTCAGAGCGCGATTCGTTACGCACTGTAATAACATCACATATCGAATCTTCAGCGTTCGATTCGTTACACGCTACAACAATATAATTCAATATTGGAATATAAACTCATAATTCCATTATAACCCTAAAATCATGCCTTAAACATATTATCAATGTCAATTACATGATTCAATCAACGGTGCAACAAGGTAGAATTTAATTACATCATGATAATTAAATCTCTCAATTCTAAAACAACTCTAAATGGTCCCAAATTAACATATGCTAGTACAAAAGTCATAGTTATCACAAATATCAAGTTAAACATTTAATTAGGCCAATGAAACCCTTAATTAGATTTTAATTAAAATCTCTAGATTTTAATACTTGTCCAAATGCTCTCAAATTAAAGTATGTTAAACAACATGCCAAGACATAATTTAAAAGCATATCACAAGTCAATTTCATGCAAGGTACGGCCATGTGATTTAATCTTTCATAAAAGATAAATATTAAATAAAATATGCAATTTTTATTCAATCAATACCAATTTCATATATGTTAACAAACATATTAAAACATGATTTTCTAGCATGCAACAATTCAATTCAAAGTCATATATCATCATGAATTTTAAATCTTATACAAAGAAATAAAAATTACTAACTTTCTAAATTTGATACAAGGCATACATATAAATTGTATAATCATAAAAAACACTCAATACAACACATATAAATCCTAAAACATCCCCTACCTCAATTTGAGATAAAAATCTCAAAAGCCATCAAAATGGTAGGGCTCTGAATCTGACGAAACTACTAGGTTTTGTCGGGGACAACGCCGTGAACATAACCCCCATGAAAGCCCCATCAAAATCATAACTTGACCTCGAAACCAAACTCAAAAAATGGTCAAAACTGAATTCCAATAAGGGGGAAAGGTAGAGCACGACGAGGGGAACAACAAACGTTCAGGCCGAAGACTTTCCATCAAGGAAAAGTGATCCAAAAGAGGAGAGAGAAGATGGAAGCACCCCTTGGACTGCCATGGGTGCTCTAGGTCGTGCATGAAGAGGGGGGAAGATGAAAAATGAAATATCTCATCCCTCTTTTATAGATATCTCAAAAAGTGCCCTGAACGGGCCTTGCTAGGTCCGAAAACGTAAAATTTGAGCAGACGCGCTCAAATGGCAAAAATTTATGAACAAAAAAGATTCAAAATGATAAAATATGAACAACGGAAGAACGGAGTCAAAAACTGAGTCACGAGCAGAAAGTTATGCCCAAAACAAGTTTGGCGTAAATTGGAGCCAAAAACCCTTAAACTGGAAAACATCGACCAGGGGGAAATTGAGTACACAACTCGACGAAATGTGAAAATGAATCCCGTACGAGGATTCAGGCTCAAAATAAGACATCTTGCAATAACTTTCATTAATTACACAATGGCCCCTCCAAAAAGTGAAAACTGCACTTATGGCCCCGAATGAAAATATATTCCAAAAATATTTTCTTAAAAACCCCTGAAATAAAATATCTTCAAAATATATTTACGAAAAACACCCCAAGAAAAGAAAATAATTTCAAAGAACTTTGTATCCATGCCCCTATGGACACCGGGAGCAACCAGAGTACTTTCTTACGAAAGTAAAGATACATATTTCGTGGAAACCACTCAAGATGGAGATACATGAAGTCAAAAACCAACTCCAAACACAAGAAGTGTGGTTATGCCAACAAAGTGTCAAACAGGGAAAAGACAAAATAGGGAAAAGGACGAAATAGGGAAAATGACGAAAAGTGAATAGTGTCGAAAAACGAAAAATGCGAAAATGACTCGGTCCTTAAAGGAAGTTGTCAATCCATAGAAAATAGTCTCAGAAATCACTCCAGAGCACTCGAGATGACACTAAGCGAAGGGGAACTGAACTGAGAAAGGAAAGACAACGGAAAAAAAATTTCCGTGAAAATCCAGGTCATTACAAGAATGAACCTAGGGGTAAAATGGTCATTTTAAAAATGAAAGTGGGTACTATCGAGCACAAAATTGGGAAGAAAATGAAAAATTAATAAACTTAGACTCAAGAATCACTTGATTCGGAGTCCGGACGAAGAAGATATGGCTAATAGAAGAAAAAGGGGCAAAAAGGTCAAAATAGTTAACCCAAGACCATCTAAACGGTTAGGAGACTTTCCTAACCGGTTAGGATGCAAAAACAGAGGTCATGTATTCTGCCCAAGCACACGTAACCGGTTATGAGATCCACTACCCTTACACTTGACCCGTACACTTGTACTAAAATTTAACAAAAACCTGACAACAGGGGTTTCTTGGGAAAAATGGGTTTTTGAAGGCCAAGATCACATTTTTTGGAAAAATACAAAGAAGAAACCCCCCTCAAAATCGAGTTTTGTACTCAACATCATGGAAGAAAACAAAAAAAAAAAAAAAACTCACTATAAGATGCCCATAATGCCCCTCAATAAAATCAGGTCATGAGGGTCAAAAAGCTATTAAAATGCAAAACAAAAAGCTGAACTTCGCGAGCGATTTTCGGTATGAAGACGGCATTTTCTGAAAAAACACGGAGAAGAACCCCCCCTCCCCCCTAATATCACTTTTTCTAAGTAACCATGTGTAATACCCCTAATTTTAAAAGGATAGTTCTAGAAATTATTTTAATTATTTATGTGCATTTTTACTAATTAGATTGTTTAATTGCTTGTGTTTTGGTTACTTGATTGGTTGTCTTGTCTATTTAAATTTTGTTTTATTTTATTATTATTGTTTTAAGTGAATTATTTTAATTGGTTATTTAAGTGGTATTTTGTTTTTCATTTAACTTAATTATATTCTAACATTTTTAATTATTTATGTGGTTTTATGATTTAAATGTAATTTAGCTGTTTGATCATTAGGGTTTTATGTTATACATCGTGTCTGGGTTTGAGCCAACATATAGTTGGTTTAGGATGTAATTTAGGGTTTCAAATAAAACCTATAAATATATAAGTATTCGTCTCCCAAGGGTTTTGTAAAACCCTATTCATGTAATAGAGAGAATACAGAGAGTTGTGAGGGCAGAGAAACAGAGAGGGAGCTTGAGTAATTTATAGAGAGGTTTAAGGAGAAAGGAATGGGGTTGCTTCTGGGTTGAACCAAGAGTGCCAGAGGGGTGGAACGACAGTGTAGCACGTGAACGGGAAACTTCAGAGACGTTGGTTTAGAGTTTCAAATCTGAAACTCAAGGCAAGTTTCTATTCTTTTCTTTCCCTTTAATCTATGTTCTGTGAATGCCTAGCTAGACTCCAAGGGTTTAATTAATGCTAAAATTGAACAATTATGCATACTTATTGGGACCAAAACAGAGGGTGTATGATTTTAGTTTCATAATTCTTATTTTGAATGATTCTGAAAGTTTTGATGCATAATTGATGTTTAAGTTTAAATCTTTACATGTTAAAACACTTAAAATAATTTAGTATGGATGTATGGGACGTAGGTTGAAGCTTAGAGGCCTTAGCATTGAAGTTTTAGGGTTATAGAGGCTGAAACAGACGAAAAAGACAGCATCAGCACCAACTTAGCCGACTCAGTTAGAGACCGAGCCGACTAAGTTGCTAACTTAGTCTTTGCATGTTAAAACACTTAAAATAATTTAGTATGGATGTATGGGACGTAGGTTGAAGCTTAGAGGCCTTAGCAATGAAGTTTTAGGGTTACAAAGGCTGAAATAGACGAAGAAGACGGCATGAGCACCAATTTAGCCGACTCAGTTGGAGAGTGAGCCGACTAAGTTAGCAACTTAGCCTGCTCAGTTGTAACTTAGCTTGCTCAGTTCGGATTTTCGGTTTTAAACACCCAGTTTTGCGTATTATTGGTTTTAGGCCGTGTTTGGACTGTACTGGGTATTTATACTTGGTTTAAATTATTTTAAATGATGTTTATGATTGTAATAAACCTATAGTATCATAGGGAAACATTAATTCATAAATGGATTTGGGGATTGGACAGTATAAATTAGGAAAATCCTAAATGTTGCACTTTGGTGGTAAATCAGTTTACACATTGGAACTTGGAGAATTGCTTAAATGTGATGCAATATTTATTAATCATATTTAACCACAGTTTAAGTGTCATGGATTACTTGAAATTAACCATCTTATGTTGGAACAAATTGATATTTAACTTGCTTTTAATTTTGTCAATTGATGGACGGTTTAGAGGATTTAAATGCTTAGACCTGTGTTAGCATTTCTAAGGATTGGAATATGATTTTTAGGCCCTATAATGAATGCCTAATATTGATATTTATGTATTAAATTGTACAGATGCATATTGTGGAGAATGGTTGTTGAATACATAGTGTGGTTCTATAAACTACGCTATTTGGAGGATGGTGTGCACCGGTATAGGACGGTGGCATACTAGGGACGGATTAGTTAAAATACTAACTCTTACGTATTTTGGAATAAGTTGGATTAACTATAAAAGTGAAGTCCTACTTATATGGATGTATATGCATTGGTATGGGACGATGGCATATTAGGGGTGGCTTTGTTCAAAATACTAAGACCTAACTATTTTGGGGATAGAATAGTTCGTAACACTAAGTCCTACTTATGTTTGTGTCATATTAATAAAACTATTGAATGACCTACTTTGGTTTTAGGATGGATTTGTAATACATTTATCTGACCACTATACAGATGGGTGATATTTTGTATTAGGAGTATGGACATTATATATTTATGATATGGTGCCATGGTATGAGCTTGAGTCTCAAGACAATGGTTTGGGTGCGTATATCACCTAGGATGGATAGCTAGACAGTAGTTGCTGTTCGCTGGTAGGTCTAGGTACACATGACCACATTATGTGCGATTTGAATGGTATCTCTACTTAGGCTGAGACAGATCTATTGGACTAGTGATCGTCCTATAGTGTGTAATATATACATATATGGACTACTCTAGATATTGTTAAGTCTATCTAGGATGTATTTGCGTATCGGATTCCTGTGTGGATTGTAGTAGAATAGAACTTGCATTTAGGCCTAACCCATTCTTTTATTTTTCACGTGCTCGTCAGTTCCAGGGTTAGAGTTTGATCGTGCAGAGCAGATACAGACACTCATTCTTCTGACTACGTAGGAATACTCTCTATGTTTAGTTTTATGTTTCATTTCAGTTGTTTCAATTTCATTTTGGGGTTTTATTTGGGGTCCATGGGATGGATTCCCGAGTTGTAAACTTTTGGAGTTTTGGATTAACAGATTTTAATAATTATATTTTGAGGATTTTTCTTCTAGTTTCTTTTAGCTTATTATTTTTATTTCTTTAATTCAATTTGTATTCTGTGTTCGCTATAAATATTAATTATTTGATATTTTCATCGGGTTTGGGCCTAGGCCTGATCAACCCGTGTCTTGGATCCGAGGGGTATCACAGTTGGTATCAGAGAACTCTAGGTTCAAGTGTCTCTAGGGTGTTTCATATTAAGTCTTCCGCATAGCGTTTTCTATTGATTAGAGTTTAAGTTTAGGATTCACTGAATTCCTTTACAGTTCGTTTAGAAGGTACTGATGTCATGTTTATTTTGTAATTTCAGAATGTTTGGCACTAGGAAGAGGATGGGGTCCATGATGAAAGCAAAGATAGGCCTAAGGCCGAGGAAGGCTACTCCGACAATTCCTTTGCGAAGGCTGACCAAGAAGGCAGAATTGGAAACCAAGGAATTGGTTCCAATAGGTGTTGCTTCGGAGTACAAGACAAGGAAGGTTTTGGGTGTGTGAGATTGGCCACCATACTGTGGACCTAACACAACTTCAGTGGTGCTCGAAGCAGAACCAAGCGGAGAGGAAGACCCGAAAAAGATCGGGATGAAGGAGATACCGGAGCATCCAAGATGGAGGGCACCGGAGTGCAAGGATGAATGCTCTTTTAATAGTACTTTTAAATACTTGTAGTAGAGGAGGTATTAGTAAAAGTGTAGTATGGATTTAATCGCGTGCACTAGGATTATGTTAAAGAATATTTTACGATTATTCGTTTAACAATTTATGGTTTGGAAAAGTTCTTAATAAAGTGAACTAGCGGTTCTGGCTATCATTACTGTGTTTTGTGATAGCATTTTTGAGATATATACACATATGGTTTTATTAGTGCGATGATAAAGGAACATCACAGTGGAGTGATTTGGTTTTGATAGGCAAATAGATAGTTGCTAACTGGTACGTTGGGTTAAGACGTGATGATTGCTAACGAGTTATAAAAGAACTTGTTTAAATCAATATGATAAATTTGATATTAAAGGAAGAATTCTCAAAATAGAATGACGTTCTAACTATTAGTGGATTTCGGAGTATGTTGTATATGTTATGTGTTTTGCTCTATGAAGTATTCAATATTGTTGATTTGGATAGTTTAAATTGGTGACAAAGGTATGCGATATACCTTATGGTGTTTTTATACATTTAGGTGATATTGTCATTTTATTTGAGGGTGATGTGCCTGTGACACTAGATATTGGCAAACTCAGATTTTTAGCCAACCTATTGGTCCTGGACATGCACACTTATGACGTGATACTTGGGATGGATTGGTTATTTCACTACCATGCCCAAGTTAATTGTTTTGATAGGTTTATTGTGTTTACCATACCTGGTTAGGACATGTATGTTGTCGCTATGCCGCGTTCTAGCGGAGTCACTAGGACCTATTTGTTCCACCTGAAGGAGGAAACGGAGGAGGGGACTACTGTATCATTGGATAACATACCGATTGTACAGGATTTCTCGGATGTATTTCAGGAGATTCCAGGGTTGCCACCTAGTCGCGAGATTGATTTTGTGATAGACTTAGCTCCAGGCACTACACCTATTGCTAGGGCACCTTATAAGATGGCACTGGTGGAGATGCGCGAGCTCAGGGATCAGATTCAACAGCTACTCAACCAGGGTTTCATTCGCATGAGTACTTCACCCTAGGGAGCACTAGTGTTATTTGTGAAGAAGAAGGATGGTTCGCTCCGCTTGTGTATAGATTACAGGGAGTTGAACAAGGTGATTATTCGCAATAAGTACCCTTTACCCAGGATTGATGATCTTTTTGATCAGTTGAGGGGAGCCACGTACTTCTCCAAGATTGATCTGTGTTCTGGGTATCATCAGCTGAGAGTAAGGGAGCAGGACGTTCCAAAGACCGCGTTTCTTACGAGATATGGATCTTATGAGTTCCGTGTCATACTGTTTGGGACGACTAATGCACCAGCAGTGTTCATGGACTTAATGAATAGAGTCTTCCAGGCTTATTTGGATCAGTTTTTCATTGTCTTTATTGATGATATCTTGATCTATTCTCGGTCGGAGGACGATCATGCTAGACATCTTCGGATAGTCTTGCAGACGCTTTATAAGCACCAGTTGTATGCCAAATTCGAGAAGTGTGAATTTTGGCAGCGAGAAGTGAAGTTTCGGTCACGTGGTGTCAGAAAAGGGGATAGCTGTAGATCCGGCCAAGGTTTCAGTAGTGGTGGAGTGGGGATAGCCTACTTCACCTACCGAGATTCGGAGCTTTCTCGGATTGGTGGGATATTATCGGAGATTCATCCAGGGGGTTCTTAAAGATAGCGGGACCACTCACACACCTAACTAAAAAGGGTATACAGTTCGTGTGGGATGAACACTGTCAGCGAGCTTTTCATGAGCTCAAAAGGAAGTTGACTTCGGCACCGATTCTGTCTACTCTACAGAGTGGGATCAAGTATCTTGTTTATACGGATGCTTCGTTGTAGGGTCTTGGATGTGTTTTGATGCAGGAGGAGTGATCGATTTCGTATAGATCTTGGAAGCTTAAGCCTCACGAGCTTCCAACGCATGATTTGGAGTTGGCAGCTGTGGTTTTTGCTTTACGTATTTGGAGGCATTATCTGTTGGGTGAGTCCTTCAGATTGTTCAGCGACCATAAGAGTCTACAGTATTTGTTCACTCAGCGGGAGCTAAATATGAGACAGCGCAGGTGGTTGGAGTTTGTAAAAGACTATCACTTTTCTATACAGTATCATCCAGGGAAAGCAAATGTGGTGGCGGATGCACTCAGTCCCTGACCTGTTGGTAGTCTTTCTGCTTTATTCATCACCTAGTGGAATGCTTTAAAGAGTGTGGATGAGTTGTCGGATGCTTTTATGGCTTGCATAGTAGTTACACCTTCTATCATTCACAAGGTTTTGAAGGCACAACTCACGGTTCAGCAGTGTATTGACAAAGTTACAGAGATAGCTTCTGGGAAGGTTCCATTTTACTATGTTGGGACTGACGGAGGCTTGAGGTACAAGGGACGCTTCGTGGTACCTTTTGCTGACAATTTGAGGAAGGACATAATGACTGAGACTTATCATTCTGAGTTTTCTGTTCATCCAGGAGGAGACAAGATGTATCAGTATATGAAGTGGCAGTTTTGGTGGGCAGGTATGAAGCGGGACATTGCTCTTTTTGTTTCTCAGTGTAGTACCTGTCAGATGGTTAAAGTTGATTATCAGAGGCCCCCAGGAGCTTTATAGCCACTACCAATACCGAAGTGGAAATGGGAAAACATTTCTATGGATTTTGTGGAAGGATTGCCCATTTCTTTCAAAAGTCATAATTCCATTTGGGTCATCGTGGATAGGTTGACTAAATCAGCTCACTTCTTACCTATTCGCACTGACTTCACTACGGATCAGTTGGTGAGGCTTTACATTTCAGAGATTATGAAGTTGCATGGTATTTCGATGTCTATTATATCGGATAGAGATTTGAGCTTTGTGTCAGGATTCTGGAAGAGTTTTCAGCAGACTTTGGGTACAGAGTTGCACCTTAGCACTGCTTATCATCCTCAGACTGATGGACAGACTGAGAGGATTAATCAGATTATGAAAGATATGCTTCGGTCGTGCGTGCTTGATTTCAAGGGCCACTGGGAGGATTACTTACCGCTTGTGGAGTTTGCTTATAACAATAGTTTTCAAAAGACTATTGGAATGGCACCATTTGAGGAGTTATACTGCCGACCATGTCGATCGCCTGTTTATTGGATGGAGGTTGGAGAGAGCATATTCTTGGGTCCTGAGTTCATCAAGGATACTTCTGAGTAGATAGCTCTTATTCGAGATCGTATACACACTGCTCAGAGTAGGCAGAAGAGTTATGCTGATCGGCGTACTCGTGTTTTGGAGTTTTAGGTTGGGGATCAGGTTCTCCTCAAAGTGGCTCCTGTGATGGGTGCAATGCGCTTTGGGAAGAAAGGGAAGTTGTCTCCACTATTTTTCGGTCCATATATGATTACAGATCGAGTTAGAGCAATTGCTTATCGGTTAGCACTTCCAGATAATTTGGATCGCATACACAATGTGTTTCATGTTTCCATGTTGCGAAAATTTCTGCGAGATGAGGATCGGTATCAGCATATCGATGTTGGGGAGATCGAGTTGCAGCCGGATGCAACTTATTTGGAGCCACGATGTCGTATTATCGACTGTAGGGATCAAATTCTTCGTAATAAGGTTATTTGTTTGGTGCGTGTTCAGTGGAGTCATCACAATGAGGCTAAGTCCACTTAGGAGCGGGAGGATGTCATTCGCTCGCAGTTTCCTGAATTATAGGAAGAAGGTAAAAGTGAATTCCGAGGACGGAATTCCTTTTGTTAGGGGGGAAAATGTTATACCCCTAATTTTAAAAGGACAATTCTGGAATTTATTTTAATTATTTATGTGCATTTTTACTAATTAGATTGTTTAATTGCTTGTGTTTTGGTTACTTGCTTAGTTGTCTTGTCTATTTAAATTGTATTTTATTTTATTATTATTGTTTTAAGTGAATTATTTTAATTGTTTATTTAATTGGTATTTTGTTTTTCATTTAACTTAATTATATTCTAACGTTTTTAATTATTTATGTGGTTTTGTGATTTAAATGTAATTTAGCGGTTTGATCATTAGGGTTTTATGTTATACATCGTGTCTGGGTTTGAGCCAACTTGTATTTGGTTTAGGATTTAATTTAGGGTTTCAAATAAAACCTATAAATACATAAGTATTCATCTGTCAAGGGTTTTGTAAAACCCTATTCACGTAATAGAGAAAATACAGAGAGTTGTGAGGGCAAAGAAACAGAGAGGGAGCTTGAGTAATTTATAGAGAGGTTTAAGGAGAAAGGAACGGGGTTGCTTCTGGGTTGAACCAAGAGCACCAAAATGGTGGAACGATAGTGTAGGACGTGAACGGGAAACTTCAGAGACGTTGGTTTAGAGTTTTAAATCTGAAACTCAAGGCAAGTTTCTATTCTTCTCTTTCCCTTTAATCTGTGTTCTATGCATGCCTAGCTAGAGTCTAGGGGTTTAATTAATGCTAAAATTGAACAATTATGCATGCTTATCGGGACCAAAATAATGGGTGTATGATTTTAGTTTCATAATTCTTATTTCGAATGATTCTGAAAGTTTTGATGCATAATTGATGTCTAAGTTTAAATCTTTGCATGTTAAAACACTTAAAATAATTTAGTATGGACGTATGGGACGTAGGTTGAAGCTTAGAGGCCTTAGCAAAGATGTTTTAGGGTTACAGAGTCTGAAATAGATGAAGAAGACGGCATCAACACCTACTTAGCCGACTCAGTTGGAGACGGAGCCGACTAAGTTTGTAACTTAGCCGACTCAGTTGGAAAATGAGCCGACTAAGTTAGTAACTTAGCCGACTAAGTTAGCAACTTAGCCTGCTCAGTTGTAACTTAGATTACTCAGTTCAGATTTTTGGTTTAAAATGCCCAGTTTTGCGTATTGTTGGTTTTAGGCCATGTTTGGACTGTGCAGGGTGTTTATACTTGGTTTAAATTATTTTAAATAATGTTTATGATTGTAATAAACCTATAGTATCATAGGGAAACATTAATTCATAAATAGATTTGGGGATTGGACAGTATAAATTAGGAAAATCCTACATGTTGCACTTTGGTGGTAAATCAGTTTACATATTGGAACTTGGAGAATTGCTTAAATGTGATGCAATATTTATTAATCATATTTAACCACAGTTTAAGTGCCATGGATTACTTGAAATTAACCATGCTTATGTTGGAACAAATTGATATTTAACTTGCTTTTAATTATGTCAATTGATGGACGATTTAGAGGATTTAAATGCTTAGACCTATGTTAGCATTTTTAAGGATTGGAATATGATTTTTAGGCCCTATAATGAATGCCTAATATTGATATATATGTATTAAATTATACTGATGCATATTGTGGAGAATGGTTGTTGAATATAAAGTGTGGTTCTATAAACTATGCTATTTGGAGGATGGTGTGCACCGGTATGGGATGGTGGCATACTAGGGATGGATTTGTAATGACCCAGTCATTTGCCTTCCTTTCCTTTTTCCTGAAATTTTACGAATGAATTTTTTTCGTTTAATTTTCCTTTCTGAGCTCTATTTCGTGTCGCTTATTGTCATTTCGAGGGCTCGGAATTGGTTTCTGAGACTTTTTCATGTGAATTGACAACTTCCTTTGAGGACCAAGTCATTTTCGCATTTTTTGTTTTTGGACACTATGCGCTATTTCGTCTTTTCCCTATTCTGTCATTTTCCCTATTTCGTCTTATCTCTGCTTGTCAGTTTTTGGCACAACCTCACTTTTCGTGCTTGGAGTTGGTTTTTGACTTCACGTACCTTCATCTTGCGTGGGTTTCTCAAAATACGTATGTTTACTTTTATAAGAAAGTACTTTGGTTGCTCCCGGTGCCCACATGGGCATGGATGCACAATTCTTTAGAATCTTTTTCATTTCTTAGGGTGTTTTTCGTAAATATCTTTTGAAGTTATTTTATTTTAGGGGCATCTAAGAAAATATCTTTTGGAAAATATTTTCATTCTAGGGCTGTTTCGCAGTTAACCCTTTTTATAGGGGCCATTATGCAATTAACGAAAGTTATTGCAAAATGTCTCGTCTGGGGCCTAGATCCTCGTACGAGATTCATTTTTCACATTTTGTCGAGTTGTGGACTCTTAGAATTTCCTTCTGGTCATTTTTCTCCAGTTTCAGAGTTTCTGGACCTAGTTGTCGCCGAACTTGTTCGGGGCATAACTTTCTGCTCGAGACTCAGTTTTCAACGCTATTTCTTCCATTGTTCATATTTTCTCATTTTGAATCTTTTTTGTTCATGGAGTTTTGCCGTTTGAGTGCGTTTGCTCAAAATCCACTTTTCTGAACCCGGAGGGGCCCTTTCGGGGCAGTTTTTGAGACTCACTATAAATAGGATGCCCTAAAGTGAAAAATCAGATTTTGGTTATCTTCCCTACCTCTCTTGGCCGGATTTCCTAGCAGCCATGGCTGCCACTTTCTCTCTCCTCCTTTGGTCCACTTTTCCTGGGTAGAAATCCTTCGGCCTTAGCATTTATTGCTTCCCTCGACGTGCTCTACCTTTTGCCCTTATTAGAATTCCATTTTCGACGATTTTTCGAGTTTGGGTTTGGAGTCAAGTTGAGATTTTCATGGTGCTTCTTGCGATTTCTTGTTCATGGTGTTGTCCCTGACAAAACCTCTCGGTAACGTTGAATTCGGAGCACTTTTATTTTGATGGGCTTTGGGATTTTCATCTCAAATTGAGGTAGGAGATATTCTAGGTTTAAATTCTTGTTATATAGCATGCTCGTGATGCGTATACTACTTGTTTGCATGATTAAATATAAAATCTAGAGATTTTATTATTTATTTTTCTTGTATGAGATCTAATTTTCCCGGTTGCTCATGACTTGGTTTAAACATGTAGCATGATTTTATATTGCACCTTGATATGCTCATTGTCGTGTATTAAAATTGGAACATTTGAATAAGTATTAAACATTTTATTTAATATTTATCTTAGGTGAAAGATTAATTCACATAGCCTTAACTAGCTTGAAATTAATATGTGTTAGCATATTATATTAGGCCTTAGCATGCTCTTCAACATAGTTGAATTTGAAAGTAATTGGAGGTGTTTTGAAAATTAGTAATTATTAATTAATTTGATTAATTAATTTGCCCCGAGTGCATTATTCACTCCATTTGAATTCTGACTTGATATACTTGATTTACATGCCATATAGCTTCACATATATTTGATTTATAATATTCAGTTAGGTTTTGAAACCTTTTATTTAATTAAATTCCATGCTTAATATTTAATCCTCATGGTGATATGCAACTTGGAATTGTATTGTGGTATGCTGAAAAATTAAGCTTAGGTATAGTTGTTCACATATATTAAATTAGGATTAATTGCATGAGAATTGCAACTTTTAATTTATATTTAACTTTAGTGAAAGTTTAATTTACATGGTCTTAAATTGAATGAAATAAACTTGTAATGTGATATTACATTAGTTCTTGGCATGCTTTCCAACATAGATTAATTTGAGAGCATTTGGTTAAGTTAAAAATCAAGAGATTTTAATTAAAAGAATTAATTAAAATCTATTTTGTGGTCCCATTAGCTTAATTATGGTTTTAAATTGATATTTGTATTGGCCATGACTTGTTTACTAGTATATATTAATTTGGGACTATTTGAAGTTGTTTTAGAACCTTGGGATTTAAATTAGCATGATTTAATTAAAGTTCTACCTTGTTGTTCTAACAACCTAATTGAGTTTTAGAATGGATATAGGTGATGACCTTGCCATGTCCTTTAACATGTGTTAAATTGAGGTTAATTGGAATTGAATCAAAATTTATAGAATTTAATTGTGTTTATCTATTTAAATTCTATCAATTTGCTCCATGATCTAGTTGTGTTTTAGAAGTGGTTTCTATATTCAAATCATGGACTTAGACTCGTTGTATATTCATTTGGTTATGTTTTGAACATTGGATAATGTAGTTGCTATATTTGTACTCATGAGAATATGTTTTCCTTATTGAATATATTGTTGCCTTGTGTAATGATTCCCACATTTCGTATTTAACATCTTTCATGCATAGCATGTAACGAATCGCACACTGAAGATTCAACATTCATCATATCATATTAGTTGTGGATTTAGAGCATGTATTATATAGGTTTCCAAATTTGGTTGTGCTTGGTAGGTAGTTAATTATCTTGCATATTTCTATTGATATATACGTTGTTGCACAACTTGTTGATTTTGGAAACTTAGGGATGTCGTTGTTTGACTATGGTTAGGACGTGGTTCTAGTATGGGGGATAGTCCCTCTATATAGTCTAGTGCGCACATAGGGAGGTTACCCATGGGCTAGTAACCCTAAAGTAACTATGTTGTCGGTCTGATCCGGCGTGATGTCCGAGTATCCACTTTGTTTGATTTCGCATTTCATTTTCAAGTTGATAACCAGATGATGTTGTAACTTGTTGTTTCTTATTTGTCATTCCATTTTAAGTTACATGATGTTAACTTTGCGAAACTATGCTTTATACATTGTATTGGAAGTTCCAATGTTGGTTAAATTGCATCGATATTGAAAATCGTGTTTTGATATTCTAATAAAGCTTAGGATTGATCCTATTGATTCATTTATAACATAGACGTTAGGTGGCATGAACCACTACTGTTATTTTGTGCTTTAGATTCTAAGTTGATGGCTTTGAGAACTTAAACCTTGTTGCATTGTATAACATTCTCTTTTGTTGTTGGATTGCATGGATAATGTGATTCTTGTTAACTTGTATTCAAATATGCTTTTGTCATGTTGTATGGATTACTCTAGACCTAGTTCAATTGTATCAAAAATGCAATTCATGTTAATCTATGCTCAAGTATTCTTCTTGTCGTGTTCTTTTGATTATTCCAACCATGATTCGTTTCATACACGTATGTATATCATGATTCTTGTTGCTTAGACTCTAAGGTAGCTTAGGATGCTCCCTAAGTCTTACTTGGACATAGACGTTAGGTGGCATGAGCCCCTTTAACATGTTTCACCTTATGGTGATAAATTTGTAAAATGCTAGGTCAATGCATGCTCATCTCCTACGAGTAGCTTTATGTTACTCACCCCTATGATACTGGGGCATATTTCAGGTACGAAGACTTGGTTCGTAACACCTAGCATTCCTTGGATGTCGTGTAGCTTTCAAGTTTCCATTTCATGCAAATGTTAGCATGAAATGTCATTTTGTAGACTTATATGTCAAAATATGTATATTTGATTCGATGTATGTAATGTGTACTTAAGTACACTCCTTTCAATGTATTTGATATGTATGAGATGAGGCCAGAGGCTAATGACATGTATATTGTATTCTATGCAACTTTTTAACTTCATGAAATATTGTGAAAATCTTGAAAAATCGCAAGTCATTGCTTTACCATGGTTGCATAGGGTGTGGGAAATCCATTGTCATTCTTTCATAGGGTCTCATAAATCATGTTTGAAGTGTGGCCAAGGGCCAAACGGTCATTTGATCCCGTTTTATATTTTTGGATTCCGAGTTTTCATTCTAAGTTCCATTTTTGCCTTTTTGCCCGTTGGGGGGTCGGATTTTGCATCGACTATATTTTTAAGTCGTGGACCATTGTAACACGTCCAAATAGGTAAGTTACATTTGTGTGCATAGTCATTTCCGGGCAAAACCTTATCTTTTGTGTTTTGAGCTTCCTATGGACTCATTTTGAAGTTTTGTTGCATAATCTGATTTTAGGGCACTTTAGGGTTTTCCTTCTAGAAATAAATTCCGTTCTTAACATGGTCACTTAGAAAACGTGATTTTAGGGGGGGTTTCTTCTTTATGTTTTTCCAGAAAATGTCGCCTTGGTGCCGGAAATCCCATGCAAAGTTCATCTTTCTATTATGCATATAGCAGCTTTTTAATCCTCTTGCCTTTTTCTGATCTAGGGGCATTCTGGGCACTTCATGGTGATTTTAGTGCAGGTTTCTTCTTCGTGTTTTTACAAAAAAAAATCATCTTGATGTTGAAAACAACTCGCAAATCTGGAAAATCTGGTCGTTCTAGGTTTTTTCGAAAAAAGTGCTGATCTAAGGGGCATTTCGGGTATTTCACTTGTAAAATAAAATCTTCTCCTAACATGGTCATGTAGAAAACATGATTTTGGGGGGGGGGGGGGGGGGGGGGTTTGTTCACAACTTTTTGCAAAAAAATGTGGTTTAAGCCCTCAAAACCACATTTGAAGTCCAAAAATCTGTGCAGGTCCTGCCCAGATTTTAACCCAGAAAGTTGTGTTTTTTGAAACTTTGAGGCTTCATATCTTCTTCGTCCCGACTCCAAATCAAGTGATTTTTGAGTCTAAGTTTATTAGTTTTTACTGGTCTATATAACGGTATGCACGATTGCATCAAATTATATCTTAAAAGACCATTTTACCCCTAGTAAAGTACCTTTGCCGCACTGATTTTAAACCCAAAAGTTAGTTTTTATGAAACTTTGACGTTTCATATCTTCTTCGTCTGGACTCCAAATCAAGTGATTCTTGACTCTAGATTCATTAATTTTTCCTGGTGTATCTAACAGTATGCTCAATTACATTTAGTTTTGTCAGAAAAGACCATTTTACCCATTGCGAAGTACCCTTTCTACATTGATTTCAAACCCAAAAATGTGATTTTTATGAAACTTTGGAGTTTCATATTTTCTTTATCCGAACTCTGAATCAAGTGATTCTTGAGTCCGTCTTGATTAGTTTTTCGTTGTCCTTCCAGTGGTGTGCTCGGTGGCACCTGAGTCCATAATTTTCAGAAATGACTATTTTGCCCTTGGGGGGCTTATTTGTCATATTTTTGGTCTTTTGCTTCCGCGTCAGTTCTCATTGAGTTCCACGCCCTCATGGAAGGTCATTTTGACTTCTTAGAGTCTTGTTTTCTATTTTCGTTTCCGCATTCGGATCCGTTATCGGATCATCCTTACGGTTCATCATAGGACACGCTGGCCTAAAAACCAGGGTTGTCTCAGGATTAGTTAAAATACTAACTCCTACCTATTTTGGACTAAGTTGGATTAACTATAAAAGTTAAGTCCTACTTATATGGATGTATATGCACTGGTATGGAACGGTAGCATATTATGGGTGGCTTAGTTCAAAACACTAAGACCTACCTATTCTGGGGATGGAATAGTTCAAAACACTTAGTCTTACCCATGTTTGTGTCATATCAATAAAACTATTGAATGACCTACTTTGGTTTCAGGATGGATTTGTAATACATGTATCTAACCACTATAAAGATGGGTGATATTTTATATTAGGAGTATGGACATTATATATTTATGATATGGTGCCATGGTATGAGCTTGAGTCTCAGGACCATGGTTAGGGTGCGTATATCCCCTAGGATGGATAGCTGGATAGTAGTTGTTGTTCCCTGGTAGGTCTAGGTACACATGATCATATTATGTGTGATTTGTATGGTATCTCTACTTAGGCTGAGACAGATCTATTAGACTAGTGAGTGTCCTATAGTGTGTAATATATACATATATAGACTACTCTAGATATTGTTGAGTCTCTCTAGGATGTATCTGCGTATCAGATTCCTGTTTGGATTGTAGTAGAATAGGACTGACATGTGGGCCTGACCCACTCTTTTATTTTTCAGGTTCTCGTCATTTCCAGGGTTAGAGTTTGATCGTGCAGAGTAGATACAGACACTCATTCTTCCGACTACGTAGGATTACTCTCTATGTTTAGTTTTATGTTTCATTTCAGTTGTTTCAGTTTCAGTTTGGGGTTTTATTTGGGGTTCATGGGATGGATTCTTGAGTTGTAAACTTTTGGAGTTTTGGATTAACGGATTTCAATAATTATATTTTGAGGATTTTTCTTCTAGTTTCTTTCAGCTTATTATTTTTATTTCTTTAATTCAATTTGTATTATGTGTTCGTTATAAATAATAATTGTTTGATATTTCCCTCGGGTTTTGGCCTGGGCCTGATCAACCCGTGTCTCAGATCCGAGGGGTATCACACTATGTCAAGGCCAGAATTTATTTCTGGAAGGAAAGCCCCAAAATGCCCTAAAATCATATTATGTAACAAAAATGCAAAAATGAACCCATAGGAGGCTCAAATCACCAATGATGAGGTTTTTCTTGAAAACGATCAGGCACGCAAACATAACTTACCTATTAGGATGCGCTGGTCCACAGCTTAAAAATAGCCGATGCAAAATACCCCCCCCCCCCCCTCGGGAAGGCCAAAATGACAAAAATGAAGCTTGGAATGAAAACTTGGAACTCAAAATTATGAAATGGTTACAAAATACCATTTGGCCCTTGACCACACTTCATACATGATCAATGAGACCTTATGAAAGAGAAATAATAGAATTCCCACACCTGATATAAGCATGGTTAGTGTGTGTCAAGCACCAAAGCCTAAAAATGTGCACTAAGAGTGTGAGTGTGCAATGTGGCCAAGTTTTAAATTTATAAAAGCCACTACTACCTCTAACTAAAAATGTAGCTAGGGTGAGTAGGGATCGTCCCAAAGGATTATAGGCATACTTACAATGGAAACAATGTATAGGGTTAGTAGGTCGAGTGATTAAAAGGTGGTGTGTTTGGTTGATTAGACTACAAACTAAACTAAACAAGTTCAATGTAAAATAAGCAATTTAAATGAAATTTAGAGAAAACAAGAGAGTGAGGTATTGGGGTCTAAAGGTCACCACTAAACAACACCATTCTAGACATTAAATGTATAATTAATGAGGGGAAACATGTGTTGCAATTTGAAAGTGTGTGATTGATTGTTTCAACAAGCATGGATGACCAATTATGCATATATTGTCTAAGTAAAATAGTGAATAGCACAATACATCAAACTAAGCCATTAATCCTTCCTTTAAGCTCACAATCCAAACACATCACATGGTTAGAGAATAATACTACTTGCATTCATAAGCATAGAACATCAAACAACAAGCATAGATTGTCCTCCCATCTAACAACTAAGGCCACTACACTACAACTAAGCTAAGGGCATGAAAATTAAACTAAATAAACTAAGGGAGAGGCACAATCCATCAAGACATGAGTATGAACCATCAAATAAACCACAATAGTAATCTATTAAGCACTATGCCTTGACAATCTCTAGATCCATATCATCAACACACATAGATATGCATCAATAACACAAACACTAGAGAATAACATATATTCTAGCATACATAGACATATGGATAGAATGAAATGATCAATTGGAAGTACTAAACTATATAAATCATTGAATAAACAAGATTCATATATAAAATAAGTGTCAAGACAAGATTACAACACAAATCTCCTCAAAATACAAAGCGTTAGAGTTTAAAAGGCATGCTTAGGGCTAGCTCTAGCCCCAAGTAGATGTTTAACCACTCATTGAAGTAGTCATCCAACCCTCAAGTGCTATCTCTATGGTAGGAATGACCTCCTTCTTGATGGAAACCCTAGAAGAATGGAAGAACTCCCAAGAATGTGTCTCTAGACTTTTTTCCTCTCATTTCTTCCTCTCTAAGAATGTTTCTTAGTATATGTGTATTGAAGATCTTCCAAGCTATGTGTAAAAGAATGGCTCAAAATCCTTATATAGGAGGCTCAAGTGTCACACCTAATGGTCTGGATTCGTGCACTAGGGTCCTTGCAATGATTGCACCATGAGATAACTTTTAATGAGCTGGAATTTGGTTTAATTCGCACTTGAGAGGGTTCGATCGATCGAACTATGTTGAGATCGATCAAACATTGGTGAGATCCATTGAATGCTGCAGAGATCGATCATCCTTGGTGGCACCTTTTTGAATAAAGACAGATCTCAGAGATAGTTTGGGATATTTTGGGAAAGAGACAAGAGTGGTAGGCGGGGTGGTAGGTGTGGATAAGATCAAATATTTTCGATCAATCGAATAATGGTTGAATCGATCAAACATGTTGAGATCTTTTAGATAAGGCCAATTACTTGGATCCATCATGAAGTGTCCAAATCGAAGGAATGTTGAGATCAATCTAAGGAATGTTGAGATCGATCAAACTTGCTGATTTCCATACTTTGCTTCATTTTGCTTCCACTTTGCTGATTTTTTCCATTCAGCTTATGATTGCTTCTTTTAAGCTCTTATTTGGTTGAATTAACTTATTTTTGGGATAAGTACCTAAAAAGGGCAATAACATGAAATTAATCTAAAATGGGAAAGTAAAATAGATAAAGGTCCGAGAATACCTAAGCTTAAGGGGTTTAATTGCGCACTTTTTAGTGCTCATCACACCCCAAAACTTAAATATTGCTAGCCCCTAGCAATGAACTACAAAGTAAAGGAATGAAATGAACGACTATACAACTATGAACTAAAAAACAATAAATGGATAACGCCACTTTCGTAGGGAATACGATTGCATTTAGCATATGCAACAAGCCTTTTAACCCCTAGGTTACCCCTAGTGGATGAGTGAAGTCTCGTTAAGGTTTTCAGAAATGATACCCACAAATATGTAGTTCATTCTCACAAAAGAGGCACCAATATTGCAAACAAACATTGAGAGAAAACTATCTTAAATATGTAATTTTTCAACCATTTCCAAGTAGTCTTCCAAAATTTCAACACCAAGCAAACAAATATGGTCCTCCACACATCAAGAAAATAATTATGTAAATCAAAACAACTCTAGAATCCTTTTTTAGTAGACCGGCATCAAATATGTTACTATCTATGCCAACTAAAGAAATGATCACATTTTTACCCTCAAGCTAGTACATAAATCTAGTACTGATTATCAAGACAAAGAGTGGACCTTTTATTAAAGCTTTATTGATCTAGGTGCACTTATTCTTTCCACTCGAATTTTTTTTTTTTAATCCTAGAGGATCAAAGATGGAAGCATAGTGCAGTGTGTCGATCTATTAAGCTTTCTAGCGATCCATGAGGTCCTCACTAGGTGTTTAAACACCCCTAAGGACTTACAATCTCAAATCAATTAGGCTACAAATCAAAACAACCTCTATCTAATCATTTCCCACTTCTCACCTTTTGGGAGAAGTCCTCACTTTTTTTATTACTTTTGTAACTTTTTTCGTCTTTTTTAATTTTATTTTATTTTATTTTTTTGTCAAGTTAGTAACCTAGAGTTTGGGCCCTCCACCTTTCGGCACAAGAAATTCAATGCTTGATGAGGCTAGAATCCCGGCTACTCAATGAAAAGGGTTTGTTATCCACCTTTATCAAGAATGAAAGCTTTCAATGCACTACTAGCCCAATTAGGATATAACCAATTCAATAATTAACAAAGCATGTACCTTACAAATGAATGCTAGTGTGTGCCTGTGTTAGTGCAGAATCCTAGAGTGAATCTCAAAACAATCACAAAATCAGGATGATGTGGACCACAAGTGTAAGCATGAAATCAATCTTTCAAAAAATTTACCCCTAAATGGCATCCACAAGGTATAGAAAGAGTATTGAACTCTTAAGTCAACCAATTTTTAAATTTTAAGCAATACAATCCTCAAAAGATCAAAAGTATAGCTAATATGGATCTCAAATCTCAATCAGACAATTAAGTCTCAAACTTAAGTAGAATACAACAAAGACACCTTACCCACAAACTTAAACCACACATTGTCCTTAATGTGCAATGAGAATAATGGAAAAGATGGAAAGAATATACCGTGGTGGCAAAGACATGAAGCCCAGTAGTGATCCATTGGAAAAGAGTGCACCCCCAAACTTGGAATCAACAACCTACTTGAATAACCATACTAGCAAACTCACATCAAATATCAAATGAGATAAAAATAATCAAATCATGCATTCTAAGGCAATATAGGACAAGATGAAAGAAATATGAGATCAAGCTCGACAATAAACATGAAAGCATGAATACACACAAGGGCATAATAGTAAAGAGGATCTTTTTTTTTTTTTTAAAGCAAGATTAAACAAAATTCAAGAAAATATGAACAATGATTGCTAAGTTTAACATCTCTAGCTAGACGGAATGCTGCTTTAAAAGATGAAGAGTTTTTTTTTTTTTTTTTTTTTTTTTACTACACATCAAGCAGCTTCAGATCGATCTAAACTTCGATCAATCAAAAAGGTGAAATCCTGCAGATAAATTCGATCAATACACAGAGAGCTGAAATATGTAGAGATCCAAAAAATTTCTAAGTATGGAACTGAGATCGATCGAAGAGAAAGTTCGATCAATCTTAGAAGACTCAGATCGATCTGAAATGAAGTTCGATCCATACACAAAGAGCTGAAATATGCAGGAAATTCTCGATCGATGGGACTGAGAGATGATTGGATGCAGAGATGATGTTTGATCGACCGAACCTATTCCAAGATCGATCGAACAGGAACAATTAAGGAAGAATTCGAACATCTCATTGAAAACATTGAATGTATTACTAAATCTCTTCATAGATTGGATCTACCAAAAGGGCAGCTTCCATATGCCTTCGAAAAACTTGTCCCTCAATGTAGGGTTTCAACCTTTGCCCATTTACCTTGAATGTGTTTCCATTTTTTAAGCTTTGAATTTCAACCGCCTCATGCGGCGCAACAGAGATGATCTCATAAGGGCTTTCCCATTTGGTTCGCAATTTCTCGGGAAAATGTTTTAACCTAGAGTTGAAAAGCCATACTTTTTGACCCGGCTCAAAAGATTTCTTCACAATGTGTTTGTCATGAAAAGCTTTAGTTCTCTCTTTGTAGAGTTTGGCATTATCATAGGCATTGTGTCTCAACTCTTCCAACTCATTCAATTGGAGTAATTGGTTCTCTCTGGCTTTATCAAGGTCAAGATTGAGCTTTTTAATTGCCCACATAGCTTTGTGTTCTAGCTCAACTGGGAGATGGCAAGGCTTTCCATACACAAGTCTATAAGAAGACATGCCAATGGGAGTCTTATATGCCGTTCGATAAGCCCACAAAGCATCATTCAATTTGTGTGACCAATCTTTTCGGGTTGTGTTAACCATTTTCTCAAGAATATGTTTAATTTCCCGGTTTAACACTTCTACTTGCCCACTTGTCTGAGGATGGTAGGGAGTGGCGACTTTATGAGTAACGGAGTACTTAAGAAATAGTTGCCTTAAGAATTGATTGCAAAAATGCTTTCCTCCATCACTAATCATTGCTCTTGGCATACCAAAATGAGCAAAAATATTGGATTTGATGAATTGGACAACCACGGAGTGGTCATTGGTTTTGGTAGCACAAGCCTCCACCCACTTCAAAATATAGTCAACGGCAAGCAAAATGTATTGATATCCATAAGACGTAGGAAAGGGACCTACGAAATCGATGCCCCAAATGTCAAAGATTTCAACAATAAGAATATTTGTCAAGGGCATCATATCTCTTCTTTACATTGAACCCATTTTTTGACATCTCTCACACTCCTTGTAAAAATTGTAGGCATCTCTATGAATGGTGGGCCAAAATAACCCACTTTGAAGCACCTTCAAGGTGGTCTTCTTTGCACTAAAATGCCCACCACATGTAAGGGTATGGCAAAATACGAGCACACTTTGAATTTCACTCTCGGGAATACACCTTCTCATAATTTGATCTGGACAATATCAAAACAAAACAGGATCTTCCTAATAGTAATTCCAGATGTTAGTAAAGAAACACTTTTTCACTTGCTTTGACCAATTGGTCGAAAGTTTGCCAGTTGCCAGAAAATTCATAATGTTGGCAAACCAAGGTATTTGTCCATTAGAAACTTGGAATAATTGTTCATCCGGAAATGAATCATGAATTGGTGGGCTCGAGGAAGATTCTACCACTAATCTTGAAAGATGATTGGTAACCACATTTTTGGTGCCTTTCTTATCTTTGATTTCAAAATCGAATTCCTGAAGAAGCAAAATCCATATTATCAAATGAGGCTTTGTTTCTTTCTTGGTCAAAAGATGCCTCAAAGCAGCATGATTAGAATAGACAATGACTTTTGACCCCAAGAGGTAGGACCGAAATATATCAAGAGCGTACACTACGGCAAATAATTCCTTCTCGGTGGTGAAGTAATTCAATTGAGGTCTCGAGAGGGTCTTGCTTGCATAGTATACAGTGTATGGAAGTTTTCCTACCCTTTGCCCCAAAATCACTCCCATAGCATAATCAGAAGCATCGCACATTATCTCAAATGGTAATGACCAATTGGGAGGTTGCATAATAAGAGCAGATGACAATAAGTCACATAATTTATGAAAAGTATTCAAGCATGCTTAATCAAAGACGAATGGTGTTTCCTTGGCAAGAAAATTGCACAAGGGTCTAGCAATCTTCCTAAAGTCTTTGATAAAACGGCGATAAAAGCCGGCATGACCTAAAAAAGAGCGAACCTCTCTCACCTTTGAAGGTGGAGGCAATTTAGAAATAAGCTTAACTTCTGTTTTATCAACCTTAATTCCCCTTTTTGAGATGACATGACCCAAAACAATACCTTCTTGAACCATGAAATAGCTTTTTTCCCAACAAAGAACAAGGTTTGTTCCACGAAATCTTTTCAGCACCA
The DNA here is from genome assembly GCF_030987335.1 of Cornus florida. Classification (NCBI taxonomy): domain Eukaryota; kingdom Viridiplantae; phylum Streptophyta; class Magnoliopsida; order Cornales; family Cornaceae; genus Cornus; species Cornus florida. Next base: position 75,725,883 of record NW_026775577.1, read on the forward strand.
AAATTTAGATTTTTGAGGCATGCATCAAATGAAGACCCAAAGACAGAAAAATCATCCATAAAGACCTCAAGATACTCTTCCACTGACGAGGCCATTCCTATACGCCAAAATAATGTAGTGAATGTGTGGTTGAAGAAAAGCCTTTTAGGTCAAATTTAAATTTATAAAAACCACTACCAACACTGCTACTAACGTAGCAAGAGTGAGAAGGGATCGTCCCAGGGGATTATACGTGTTGGAATTTAACTTCAACTCTAATGTACCAAATGATTGCAAAGAGAGAGATTGGTTGATTAGACTAAGATGCAAGGAAATTAAAATGCAATTAAAATAAACTAAGTTGAGATAGGGATTTAAGAGATATGAAGAGAGGTCTTAGGGTGTTGGAATCACCACTAAGCTCATGTAATTAACCACTTGCTTTCCATTAATGGGGAATACATTATTGTGAACAAAATGTGACTACCAATTGAAATATTAAGCATGGAACATTAAATTAAAGAATGAATTGTCTACTTAAACTAAGTGTAGCATAACCCATCAATTCTAAGCATGACCCACCAAATTAGTAACAATTGTAGCACACATCAATTTAAAGAATCATAGAATTTGCAATAATAAGCAATGGAATATCAAATCAAGCATAGATTGTCTACCTACCTACAAGCATGAATTAAATTGTAGAACAACCCATCAAGCATAAGAATAATCCATCAAATTAATTGACAAACCCATTAAATGAAAACCCATGTCTAGCCATCACAAGATTTTTAATCAACCACACATAGACATGCAATTAATATAGAAAAAATAGTGTAGAGATTAATTCCCAAATAATCACACATAAAACAACATGTAATCACAAGGAGAATCAATAGCAAGAATTAAACCATATGAATCATGTGAGACATAATTCCCAAACTAATCACACATAGATGTGTAAATAAACTAGAGAATTAATAGGAAGAATTAAACCATAGAAATCATAGAAATATACCACGATTTATGAAATTCACAAGGCTAAAACACTAATCACAACAATACATATAAATCCCAAAAAATAGAATTACATAAGACTTAGGACTCATGCAAGCCCTAAGTGTAGATCTAGCCAATTATGGAGGAGGTAGATGTGGTCATGGAACCCTCAAGGGTAAGCTCCAAACATGGCTCCATCTTCTTCTTCCTCTTCTTCTTTTAAGCTTTAGAGAGAGAGAGGTGTGGATCTTGAGATAGATCTAGAGATGTGCCTCTACTTCCCTCTTTTCTTCTAACTCTAATCTATAACTTTCTAGAGAGAGAAACTAATGAAAAACTAGAAATTACAATGAAATAATAATGGGTCTTTACAAGAATGGTTGAATCCCTCTTATATACAAGGCTTTGAGGGGCCAAAAATTAGAGAACTCAGCCTAGAATCCGTTCTTTGAAGCATAGCCCGATTTGGGGCGAAATGAGATTCAGATCTACTTTTTAATAACTTTCGCGAACAGTTCGATCGATCCAACTTTTATTTTCGATCGATTAGAAAATGTTCGATCAATCCAACTTTTGATCGATCTGGTTCGATCGATCTCAAAAATAAGTTGGATGGATCCAACTTGGCAGATTTTCAGCATCAGCCTCCTTTCGCTCCAAATTCTCACTAAAGCTTAGTTTGACTCCAAAAAGGTTTTAAGAAGCCATTTTTAGCCCGTTTTAACATTATTGACCTGAAATAGACAAAAACAAAAATAAGTACTAAAATGGATAAATAAAGATAGATGAATGGACAAAAATACCCTCGCTTAAGGGGTTTAAATGCGCAGTTTTCAGTGCTCATCACACCCCCAAACTTAAATATTGCTAGTCCCTAGCAATGAACTACAAAGTAAAGGAATGAAATGAACAACTAACTAACTATGAACTAGAAAGTAATAAATGGATAACAGCACTTTCGTAGGAAACACGATTGCATTTAACACATGGAACAAGCCTTTTAAACCCCTAAGTTACCCTAGTGGACGAGTGAAGTCACGTGAGGGTTTCCAGAAATGATACCCACAAACATTAAGCTCATTATCAAAAAAGAGGCATCAATATTGCAAACAAGCATTGGGAGAAAACTACCTCAAGTATGCAATTTTTCAACCATTTCCAAGCAATCTCCCAAAATTTCAACATCAAGCAAACAAGTATGGTCTTCCACACATCAAGACAATGATCATGCAAATCAAAACAACTCTAGAATCCTTTTTGAGTGGACCAGCATCAAATATGTTGCTATCTTAGCCAACTAAAGAAATGATCACATCCTTACCCTCAAACTAGCACACAAATCTAGTACCGATCATCAAGACAAAGAGTGAACCTTTTATTAAAACTTTATTGTTCTAGGTGAGCTTATTTTTTTCACTCATCATTTTTTTTTTTTTTTTCTAATCCTAAGGATTAAAGATGAAAGCATGGTGCAATGTGTTGATCTATTAAGCTTTCTAGCGATTCATGAGGTCGAGCGTTAGGTCAATGACTCCTAAACCAGACGGCTTTAAGGCATTATGTGTTCAAACACCCCTACGAACTTACAAGCTCAAATCAACTAGGTTACAAATCAAGACAACCTCTATCTAATCATTTCCCACTTCTCACCTTTTGGGAGAAGTCCTCACTTTTTTATCCCTCTTTTTTTTTATTATTTTTTTTTATATATATTAAATTTTTTTTTTATATTCAATTATTAACCTAGAGTTTGGGCCCTCCACCTGTCGGCGCGAGAAGTTCAGTGTTTGATGAGGCTAGAATCTCGGCTACTTAGTGAAAAGGGGTTGTTATCCACCTTTTTGAAGAATGAAAGCTTTCAATGCACTACTAGTCCAATTGGGATATAACCAGTTTAATAATCAACAAAGCATGTACCCCACAAATGAATGCTAGTGTGCGCCTGTTCTAGTGTAGAATCCTAGAGTGAATCTCAAAACAATTACAAAATCAAGATGATGTGGACCACAAGTGTAAGCAAGATATCAATTTTTTGAAAAATTTACTCCTAAATGGCATCCACAAGGCATACAAGGGTAATTGAACTCTCAAGTCATGCAATTTTTTAATTCTAAGCAATATAGTCCTCAAAAGATCAAAATCATCGCTAACATGGATCTCAAATCTCAATCATGCATTTAAAGTTCAACTTTAAGTAGACTGCAACAAGACACCTTACCCCCAAACTTAAACTACACATTGTCCTCAATGTGCAATATGAACAATGGAAAAGATGGAAAGAGTATATCGTGGCGGCAAAAGCATGAAGCCTGGTAATGATCCAATTCGAAAGACGTCTCCCCCAAACTTGGAATCAACAACCTACTTAGATAACCACACTAGAAAACTCACATCGAATATCAAATGGGATAAGAATAATCAAATTAAAGAGTGCATTCTAAGGCAATATAACATATAACACATGATGAAAGAGAAATATGAGATCAAGCCCAAGATAAATCATAAAGTATGCATGACTATACATAAGGGCACAATGGTGAAACAAATTTTTGTATTTGTCATTTTGTGAAAGCATGTATAGACAAAATGCAAGAAAAACAAAGAATATGATGCATGAATAAATACAAAAAGAAAAATAAAGAAGGCAAAATGCAATGAAAGAATATGTGCAATGCAAGAAATGAAAAACAATATGTACAATGCAAGTATATACAAAATTTTCTTACTTATTGTTTTTCAATTTTTTTTTTTTAATAACATAACAAGTATATACATACACACAAAAATAAAACAAATAAACATGCAATAAATGAAAATACAAGAAAATAAAGAATGCAACATTATATATATATATATATATATATATATATATATATATATATATATATATATTATAAAAGTATGTACAATGAAACATGCAAGAAAAATAAAAATAAAAAAAATAAAAATGCAAATGAACATGAACTATACAAGAGATAAAAGACACAATGTGTTATGTGGGTGCTAAATTTAACGTCTCTAGCAAGACAGAATGCTACATTGAAAACCCGTTTTTTTTTTTTTTTTTTTTTTTTTTTAAGAGAAAAGAGAATAAAGAAAATAAAAGAAATAACAAAAGTCAAAGAAGATGAAAAATAAAATAAAATAAAAATAGAAAGAAGAAAAAGTCAAAAATTCAAAGGGGTAAAGCTGTGATCGATCTTGACTTGGATCGATCACACCATGATCGATCTCTGCTCCCACGATGGGATAGAGAGTATGAAATTTGCAGTGCTTTGAAAATTTTTCTAACTATGGAATCTCGATCGATCATGAGTGCTCCTGGATCGATCGAATTAACTTAGATCGATCGAACATAAAATTCGAATGATGGGACAGAGAGCTGAAATATGCAGGTTTTCTTCGCTCGATGGGACAGAGAGGTGATTGGATGCAGGTATGAAGTTTGATTGATCGAACTTCTTTTGAGATCGATCGAACAGATACAAAATGTCCATTTTCAACATGAAAGTGCAGAAAATCCTATGCTAAGCCCCAATGATGGTAACAAAAATAGAGATTGAAAAATAGATGGAAGAATGTACACAAGAACGAAAAATAAAAATAAAAAGAAATGAGGGAGGAATAGAGTTTTGAAACTCTACGAATACTAGTGTTTAACGTCTCTAGCAAGACGTTGGGTCAACTCACTAATCAAAAGAATCAAAAACCGGATATGAAACATCCTTATTGATCCTCTTTTCACTTTTCTCATTTAATGTCCCACTTACAACAATGAAATCATCCTCCAAAAGAATGACTTGAAAAGAAATGAAAGAGATAATATTGTTCCTTTCATCCACGGTGTTGAAAACAAAATCAATCATGGTTAGCCTTGCTTCAATTTTGTGCTCTTGAAGTGTATTCAAAGAATCATTTCCTTTGTGAATTGGCAAGTCAATGTCTTTCAAAGACTCATTTGGAATATCAAGGAACACCCTCTCTCCATCTTTTTTCTTTCCCTTAAAAATAACTATCTCCTCACCTTCCAAGTCAGCTAAGGAGTCCATTAGAGAGTTTATTTCATTTTTGGAGCTTTCAAGGTCAAAACCACAATTTTTATACATTTCAAAAAGGCATGTCTCAAGAGGGTCTTTGGAGATAATAGAAGGAAGGTCCTCTTCAACAAGTTCCTCCTCCTCCTCTCATACCTTAAGTGTGCTCACCATCTCCTCACTCTCTAAAGTAGCAATGGTGGAGATAAAATCATAATCAAAACAAGGAAAGTCCTCATTAATCATATTATGCTCTATTGGATTAGCCACTAACTCACTTGTCACTTCTTCCTTTATACAAGATAGAGTGCTAGGCATTAGCTCACTTATTTTATCCTCTTCACTCTCATCATCCTCATCTATAAACATTGAAGTTCTTGTCATTTTTTTATTTGGCTCTTCCTTCTCCTCTTGATGAGAAAGAGTAGTTGCAATTTGCTCAACTTGAGCTTCAAACTTGGCTAAAGTTTGAGAATGAGACTTAATAAGTGGAGTTTGTGAAATATGCATATCAAGTAAAGCTAACACTTTTTCTTCAAATCCGAGTGAGTACCTAGAAGGCAGTGGAGTGGGTTCATCATAAAATGGTGGGGGAGAGTAATAGTCATAAGAAGGATTAAATGAGTGATCAAGTCTATAAGAAGATGATGCATGAAATGAATTGGACTCAATCTCATAAGGATTAAAACATAATGGAGGAGCATAAGGTGAAGGGATATAATTTCCCCCCAAACTTGGATCAAACAATTCCTCTATTCACAATTAAAATCCAAATGCAACAGAAAATTTTGGCCTCCACACGGGCCGATGCTTGGACAAAAATTTAATCAATATAATGAGCCTCAACAAGGGCTATCTCAAGCATGTAAAGAAGTGCATAATTAAAATACAAGAGTTCCAAGAATTCTCACAATGGTCCTTAAGCAACTTCAAAATTTTTAATGTTAGCTTTAAACTCTAATGATTGCTTCAAGTTCCAGTGATTGTCTTTCTTGTAGTCAAGTACCTAATTGACAAATAATAATGAGAACAAGAGAAAAGAATATACAATGGAAAAAATAAAATAAAAATAGAAGCAATCAAATGAACACTACTGTCTAGTTTAATTCCAACAAAACCATCAATCCCCAGCAATGGCGCCAAAATTTGAAGACATCGTTCCTATACGCAAAAATAATGTAGTGAATGTGTGGTTCAAGAAAAGCCTTTTAGGTCAAATTTAAATTTATAAAAACCACTACCAACACTACTACTAACGTAGCAAGAGTGAGTAGGGATCGTCCCAAGGGATTATACGTGTTGGAATTTAACTTCAACTCTAATGTACCAAATGATTGCAAAGAGAGAGATTGGTTGATTAAACTAAGATGTAAGGAAATTAAAATGCAATTAAAATAAACTAAGTTGAGATAGGGATTTAAGAGATATGAAGAGAGGTCTTAGGGTGTTAGAATCACCACTAAGCTCATGTAATTAACCACTTGTTTTCCATTAATAGGGAATACATTGCTCTGAACAACATGCGACTACCAATTGCAATATTAAGCATGGAACATCAAATTAAAGAATGAATTGTCTACTTAAACTAAGTGTAGCATGACCCATCAATTCTAAGCATGACCTATCAAATTAGTAACAATTGTAGCACACATCAATCTAAAGAATCATGGAATTTGCAATAATAAGCCATGGAATATCAAATCAAGCATAGATTGTCTACCTACCTACAAGCATGAATTAAATTGTAGAATAACCCATCAAGTATAAGAATAATCCATCAAATTAATTGACAAACCCATTAAATGAAAACTCATGTCTAGCCATCACTAGATTTTCAATCAACCACACATAGACATGCAATTAATATAGAAAAACTAGTGTAGAGATCAATTCCCAAATAATCACACATAAAACAACATGTAGTCACAAGGAGAATTAATAGGAAGAATTAAACCATATGAATCACGTGAGACATAATTCCCAATTTAATCACACATAGACATATAAATAAACTAGAGAATTAATAGGAAGAATTAAACCATAGAAATCATAGAAATATACCAAGATTCATGAAATTCACAAGGCTAGAACACTAATCACAACAATATATATAAATCCCCAAAAATAGAAATACAAGGGCTCAGATTACACAAGACTTAGGGCTCATCCAAGCACTAAGTGTAGATAGTCAATCATGGAGGAGGTAGATGTGGTCATGGAACCCTCAAGGGTAAGCTCTAAACATGGCTCCATCTTCTTCTTCCTCTTCTTCTTCTTCTTTTAAGCTCTAGAGAGCGAGAGTGTGTGGATCTTGAGATAGATCTAGAGATGTGCCTCCACTTCCCTCTTTTCTTCTAACCCTAGTCTCTAACTGTCTAGATAGAGAAACTAATGAAAAACTACAAATTACAATGAAATAATAATGGATCTTTACAAGAATGGTTGAATCCCTCTTATATACAAGGCTTTGAGGGGCCAAAAATGTGAGAACTCAACCCTAGAATCTATTCTTTGAAGCACATCTCGAGTTGGGGCGAAATGAGATTCAGATCTGCTTTTTAATAACTTTCGCGGACAGTTTAATCGATCCAACTTTTATTTTTGATCAATCAGAGAAAGTTCGATTGATCTCAGAAATAAGTTGGATGGATCCAACTTGGCAGATTTTCAACATCAGCCTCCGTTCGCTCCAAATTCTCACTAAAGCTTAGTTTGACTCCAAAAAGGTTGTAAAAAGCCATTTTTAGCCCGTTTTACCATTATTGACCTGAAATAGACAAAAACACAAATAAGTACTAAAACGGGTAAATAAAGGTAGATGAATGGACTAAAATACCCTCGCTTAAGGGGTTTAAATGCACACTTTTTAGTGCTCATCATCCACCATGTCCGAAAAAATTCGCATCATACACTTTTGGAATGTTGCGGGAGCATTGCACAAACCAAAAGGCAACCGTCTATAAGCAAATGTGCCGAAAGGACAAGTAAAGGTGGTTTTCTCTTGGTCTAAGAGGTCAAGGGCTACCTAATTATAACCCAAATAGCCATCAAGGAAGCAATAATATTGTTGTCCAGCCAATCTCTCTAGAATTTGATCAATGAATGGCAAAGGGAAATGATCTTTTCTAGTGGCGGCATTTAATTGGCGGTAGTCAATGCATACATGCCATGAATTGGCGGTACGCTTAGAAATTGCCTCACCTTTTGCATTTTCAATCACCATAATCCCCAATTTCTTGGGAACTACTTGAGTTGGGCTCACCCATTTGCTATCTGAGAATGGATAAATGATATCGGAATCTAAGAGCTTAACAACTTCCTTTTTAACCACTTCTTTCATGTTGGGATTTAATCTCCTTTGGGCATCTCTAAAGGGTTTTGCATCCTTTTTCATAAGAATGCAATGCATACAAATGGAAGGGTCAATTCCCTTTAGATCCGCCACACTCCATCAAATAGCTTCCTTATTTTCTTTAAGCACATCTAAAAGAGAATTCTCTTGATATTTTTCAAGATTTGAAGAGATGATGACTGGAAGAGTCTCTTTCGGGCCTAGAAAGGCGTACTTAAGATTGGAAGGGAGAGTTTTAAGCTCAAGAGTGGGTGGAGATACCAAAGATGGGACCGGTGGAGTGCTAAAAAGTAGAGGAAGAGGTTCTTTTGGAGTTTTCCAAGGTGAAAAATCCAAACTCGCAATGGATTCCATTAATTCATTAATCTAACTCATTGATACCTCATTATCAAACCCACAGCTTTTATACATTTCAAGGAGACAAGATGTAAGAAGATTCTCAGTTAAAATAGATGAAAGATTATCTTCGGTTGGTTTTTTTATAACCATTGAAGGAATGAACTCCTCTACAATCTCATCTAAGACATCTATGAGGTAATACTCATCTTCATCAATGGGATGTTGGCTTGCATTGAATACATTAAGCTTAACCATCATGTTACCAAAAGAAAGGTCCATAACCCCGGATCTACAATTGATAGTTGCATTTGCCAAGAAATGGCCTTCCTAAGATGACTAGAATGTGGTTGGTAGGATTAGCAACAGGTTCGGTATCAAGGACCACAAAATCAACCGGGAAGTAAAACTTGTTAACCTTGATAAGAATGTCCTCAACCATGCCCCTAGGAGTTTTAATGAATCTATTAGCTAATTGAAGCACCACCGAGGTTGGCTTCAACTTATTTAAAACTAGTTAGACATACACGGAGTAAGGAATCAAATTTACACTCGGCCCTAAGTCAAGAAGAGCTCTACGAACTTCATGGGTTCCAATTACACATGAGATGTTCGGAGCACCGGGATCTTTGAACTTATGTGGAGTGTTATGTTGAATGATGGAGCTCACTTGCTCCGTGAGAAACACTTTTTAGGACCTTGTCCCTTGCTCTTCCTCTTTTGTGTGCAAAGATCTTTCAAAAATTTTGCTAAAGGCGTAATTTGCCTAATTGCATCTAAGAGAGGAAGATTTATGTTAACTTGTTTAAAGACTTCCATCATGTCATGGATTTTTCCTTCTTGCCTCCCAAAAGACGAAGTTTCTCTTAATGCATATGGAAATGGAGCTTTTGGCTCGTAAGGCTTTACAACTTGAGGAGATGATGAAGAGGGTTGTGAGTTCTTGATGGTGACATTTTTATCCAAGGAAGTAGAAATAGAATTGGGCATGAGACGGGTGTCAACTTTTGGTTGCACCGGTTCACTAACTTCACTTGGTTGTTCAACCCTATTGTCAACTTGCCTACCACTTCTTAAAGTGGTAATTGCTTGCACTTGTTCTTGGGAAGGACACCCCAATGTAGAGTTCACTTCCACAAAATGTTGGGCTTTTGGGTTCCTTTCGGGTTGGCTAGGTAATTTACCAATTTCTCTTGCATTCAATGCATTAGCTATCATCCCTATTTGGGATTCAAGCTTTGATATTGATTGAGAATGAGAATACAACAAATTTTTATTCATTTCCAAACTACCCAAAGCCACTAAGACCTTATCTTCAAATGTGGAATTGCTAGAAAGTGCATGGAGATGATTAGAACTACTTTGAGAATTATAAGCTTGTGGATAAGAGAAATGATTTATGTTTTGATGATAAAAAGAAGAAGGTGAAACAAACCCTTTTGAACCTTTATTTCTTTGATGAGGAGGAATGTATCGGTTTTGAAAATTTTTAGCTTGAAAATGACTTGAATGTTTGTTCCACACTGGTACATAAGCATTTTGAAGAGGATGAGCAAATGCGGCATTAACTTGTTCATAGTGCTCATCAAGCACATGTCCATGGGGATAATTGGAAGTAGTATGCAATACACTTGAACAAGTTATGCATGGCTCACAAGAATGATGAATATGATTAAGAAGAGGAGATGATTGGGTTGCCGTTTTTGACTCAATAGAAATTGATCAAGTTTTTGAGTGAGAGTTTTGACCTCGGCAACAATCTCCATTGGACTCTCAATTTGACTTACTTTCACATTTTTCTTTTTGTTATTAGAATCATAACTTAACCGAGAAGCGTGACACTTATGCAATGAATTTTCACTCATTTTCTCAAAAAGGTGCCAAACATCATCTTCATGTTTTCCAAAATATGATTCTCCACATGAGGTATCAACAATGTCCTTATGAATGTCTGATAGACTTTCATAGAAATATTGAACAACTTGCCATTTGGGAATGCCATGGTGTGGACATTTCCTTAGCAAGTCATTCAATCTTTCCCAAGCCTCACGTAAAATTTCTCCTTCCCCTTGAGAAAATTCATGAATAGAAATTCGCATAACATTGGTCAAACTTACGGGGTAAAATTTCTTTAAAAATTCATTTTGCATTTGTACCCAAGAACTTATTGAATTTTCCCCTAAGTTGTTGAACCAATGTTTAGCCCTATTTTTCAGAGTGAAAGGGAAGAGAAGTAACCTAAGAACTTCCTCCGAAACATTCATGTATTTCACGGTGGAACATATATCAAGAAATTCATCAAGATGTTTGTAAGGTTCCTCATCATTTAAGCTATAGAAAAGTGGACACAGTTGAATTGTCTCGGACTTAATTTCATAATGATTTGCCTCAAAATTAGGAAGCAAGATGCAAGATGGTGAATGATATTCATGAAGATTATAATGATCACGAATGATTATTGAAGGAATTGGAGCTTGAGCTCCAGGAGGAAATTGGCTGAAAGGTGGGTGTTCTATGAAATTCGGGTCTACATAACCAAGATGACCTTCTAGATTTTCCATTAGAATGATGAAGGGTTGATTATGACCGCACAAAGATTAAGTAACACAACAATGAAATCAACCAAGCAAACACTTTGCCCCCACAACAAACAACCAACAAACAGCCTTCGCATACATTGATCCCATACTCCCATGCTTTGAACAATATGCAAATAAAAGTAAATTGCCTCCACGCGGGCCACGATCTATCTATGAAATGAAAAACTTGCCACCACGCGGGCCGACGATTTAACTAGAGATTAAGTTAGAAAGATCTCACAAAGGGTCCTTAAGCAACTCCAATTAAACTTTCAAGTTTCAAGCCTTGCTATGCTTTGCAAATTTTTAGATTTTAGCTCCTTTATACTTTTGCTTAGCTTCACTTGGCTTCCTTGCTTCCTTTGCTTAATTCTCTTTGCTTGACTCTCTTAGCTCAATGCACCTAGCCAATCAAGAACAAACACAATAAGTAACAAAAAAGAAAATAAAGTAATGACACGATCAAAAGAGTACTAATTCCTATTTGTTTTCCAAAACACGGCGTTGCCAATTCAAATCCCCGGCAACGGTGCCAAAAATTTGGTGTGTGTTAAGCATCCAAGCCTAAAAATGTGCACTAAGAGTTTGAGTGTGCAATGTGGCCAAGTTTTAAATTTATAAAAGCCACTACTACCTCTAACTAAAAATATAGCTAGGGTGAATAGGGATCATCCCCAGGGATTATAGGCATGCTTCCAATGGAAACAATGCATAAGGTTAGTAGGTCGAGTGATCAAAAGGTGGTGTGTTTGGTTGATTAGACTACAAACTAAACTAAACAAGTTCAATGTAAAAAAAGCAATTTAAATGAAATTTAAAGAAAATAAGAGAGTGAGGTTTTGGGGTCTAGAGGTCACCACTAAACATCACCATTCTAGACATTCAATGTATAATTAATGAGGGGAAACATGTGTTGTAATTTGAAAGTGTGTGATCGATTGTTTCAATAAGCATGGATAACCAATTAAGCATATATTGTCTAAGCAACCTAGTGAATAGTACAATACATCAAACTAAGACATTAATCCTTCCTTTAAGCTTACAATCCAAACACATCACATGGTTAGAGAATAATACTACTTGCATTCATAAGCATGGAATATCAAACAACAAGCATAGATTGTCCTCCCATCTAACAACTAAGGCCACTACACTACAACTAAGCTAAAGGCATGAAAATTAAACTAAATAAACTAAGGGAGAGGCACAATCCATCAAGATATAAGTATGAACCATCAAATAAACCACAATAGTAATCTATTAAGTACTATGCCTTGACAATCTCTTGATCCATAGCATCAACACACATAGACATGCATCAATAACACAAAAACTAGAGATAAACACATGAACATTTATTCTACCATACATAGACATATGGATAGAATGAAATGATCAATTGGAGGTATTAAACCACACAAATCATTGAATAAACAAGATTCATATATAAAATAAGTTTCAAGACAAGATTACAACATAAATCCCCTCAAAATACAAAGCATTAGAGTTTAGAAGGCATGCTTAAGGCTAACTCTAGGCCCAAGTAGATGTTTAGCCACTCATTGAAGTAGTCATCCAATCCTCAAGGGCAATCTCTATGGTAGGAATGACCTCCTTGATGGAAACCCTAGAAGAATGGAAGAACTCCCAAGAATGTGTCTCTAGCCTCTCCTCATCTCCTTTTTTTCTCTCTAAGAATGTTTCTAAGTATATGTGTATTGAAGATCTTCCAAACTATGTGTAAAAAAATGGCTCAAAATCCTTATATAGGAGGCTCAAGTGTCACAGCCAATGATCTGGATTCGTGCACTAGGGTCCTTGCAATGATTGCACCATAAGACAACTTTTAATGAGCTGGAATTTGATTTAATTCGCACTTGAGAGGGTTCGATCAATCGAACTATGTTGAGATCGATCGAACATTGGTGAGATCCATCGAATGCTGCAGAGATTGATCATCCTTGGCGGCACCTTTTTGAATAAAGATAGATCTTTGAGATATTTTGGGATATTTTGGGAAAGAGACAAGAGTGGTAGGTGGGGTTGTATATGTGGATAAGATCGAATATTTTCGATCGATCGAAGAATGGTTAGATCGATCGAACATGCTGAGACCTTTTGGATAAGGCCAATTGCTTGGATCCATCTTGAAGTTTCTAGATCGATGTTGCTCTGATCAATTGAAGGAATGTTGAGATCGATCGAACTTGCTGACTTCCACACTTTGCTTCATTTTGCTTCCACCTTACTTATTTCTTCCATTCAGCTTGGATTACTTCTTTTAAGCTCTTATTTGGCTGAATTAACTTATTTTTGGGATAAGTACCTAAAAAGGGCAATAATACGAAATTAGTGTAAAACGGGAATACCTAAAGGTCCTATAATACATAAGCTTAAGGGGTTTAATTCTGCACTATTCAGCGCTCAACAATGGTGAAGCAAAGACTTGGCATTTTTTAATATTTTCATAATATTCCATGAATTTAAAAGTTATATAGGATACAAAGTGCATGTCATTGGCCTTTGGCCTCATCACATACATGTCAAATACATTACAAAAGGTGCACTTATGTACACTTTACATATATGGAATCAAGGATATAAGTTTTGATATACGAGGCTACAAAATGACATTTCATGCTAACATTTGCATGAAATGGGAACTTAAAAGCTACAAGTCATCCAAGAAATGATAAGCATCACAAACTAAGTCTTCGTACCTGAAAAATGTCCCCGGTAACTTTGGGGTGAGTAACATAAAGTTTCTCGTAGAAATGAGCATGCATCGACCTAGTATTTTACAATTATATCACCTTAAGGTGAAACAAGTCAAAAGGGCTCATGCCACCTAACGTCTATGTCAAGATGAGACTCAGGGAGCAACCTAAGCTACCTTAGATCATTTCTAGCATAAATCACCTCATTCATGCAATTCAATAACATAGAAGCATGTTAAACGAAACAACAAGATATAGATTCTCAAAGCCATCAACTTGAAATCTAAAACATGAAAATAACTAAAGTAGATCATGCCACCTAACATCTATGTTCCAAATGAAACTATAGGATCATTCATAAGCTACATTAGAACATCAAAACCACAAATCACCACATCTATAATGACCCGGTCATTTTCTTTCCTTTCCTTTTTCTCAGATTTTCATGGATTTTTTTTTTTTTTTTTTTTTTTTTTTTTTTTTTTTTCCCATTGATCTTTTCCTTTCTGAGTTCAGTTTCTCATCACTTAGTGTCATCTTGAGTGCTCGAGGATGGTTTTCGAGACTCTTTTCTTTGGATTGACAACTTTCTTTGAGGACCGAGTCATTTCCATATTTTCATTTTTTGGGCACTATTCACTTTTCGTCTTTTTCCCTATTTTGTCTTTTCCCCGTTTGTCACTTTGTTGGCATAACCTCACTTCTTGTGTTTGGAGTTGGTTTTTGACTTCATGTATCTTCATTCTAAGTGGTTTCCATGAAATATGTATCTTTACTTTTGCAGAAAGATACTCTGGTTGCTCTTGGTGTCCATAGGGGCATGGATGCACAGTTCTTTAGAAACTTAGTCTTTTCTTGGGGTGTTTTTCATGAATTTCTTTTGAAGATATTTTATTTCAAGGGTTTCTAAGAAAATATCTTATGGAAGATATTTTCATTCTGGGGCAGTTTCGCAGTTTCCACTTTTTGGAGGGGTCATTGTGCAATTAACGAAAGTTATTGCAAAATGCCTCGTTTTGAGCCTGGATCATGCGCGGGATTCATATTCACTTTTCATTGAGCCGTGTACTCATGGAATTTCCTTCTAGTTGTTCTTCTCCAGTTTCAGGGTTTCTAAACCTGGTTTGTGCCGAACTTGTTTGGTCCATATTTTTCTACTTGGGACTCAGTTTTTGATGCAATTTCTTCTGTTGTTCATATTTTCTCATTTTGCTTCTTTTTTGTTCATAGAGTTTTGTCGTTTGAGTGCATCTGCTCAAATTCCACTTTTTCGGACCCAGTGGGGTCCGTTCGGGACACTTTTAGGGTTTTTCTATAAATAGGAGGTCTTAAGATGAAAAATTAGATTTTTCTCTCTCTCTCTCCTCTTTCTTGGCCGGTAGCCATGGTAGCTAAGGAGCTGCCACCCTTTTTCTTCATTTTCCGGCCACTTCCCTTTAGTAAAAAGGTGTAGTGCCTTAGCGTTTTATGCTCTCCCTGCTGTGCTCTATCTTTCCCCCTTATTAGAATCCATTTTTGGCTATTTCTTGAGTTCGGGTTTGAAGTCAAGTTGTGATTTTGATGGGGCTTCCTTGGGGGTTATGTTCATCGTGTTGTCCCCAACAAAACCTAGAAGTTTCGTCGGATTTGGAGCGGTTTCGTTTTGGTGGGGATTTGAGATTTCATCTCAAATGGAGGTATGGGGTGTTATAATTTCATATTTTTGTTGTCTTGCATGTTTTCTATGCTTATACAACTTGTATGCATGCTTTTGTTAAGAATCTAGAATTTAATTTAATTATTTTCTATGGTTAATATTTCTCATGATGGTATTCAACTTAGAATTAAATTATGGCATGCTAGGAAATTAAGTTTTGATGTGTTTATTAACATATATTAAATTAGGATAATTTGAATAAGAATTGCACTTTTTATTTAATAATTATCTTTGTGAAAGTTTAATTCTTATGGACGTGCCTTGCACGAAATTAACTTATGATATGCTATTAAATTAAGTTTTTGCATGTACTTTAACATACTTTAATTTAAGAGCATTTGGATGAGTTTGAAAATCTAGAGACTTTAATTAAGAGAATTAATTAAAATCTATTTTTATGGTTCCATTGGTCTAATTAGGATTTTGAATGAATATATATAATGACCATGCTATGTCCTTTAGCATATATTAAATTGAGGCCATTTGGAAATGATTTGAAATCTAGAGAATTTAATTATTTTTATTTAATTAAATTCTATCTTGTTGTTCCATGGATTTAA
Source organism: Cornus florida (assembly GCF_030987335.1). Classification (NCBI taxonomy): domain Eukaryota; kingdom Viridiplantae; phylum Streptophyta; class Magnoliopsida; order Cornales; family Cornaceae; genus Cornus; species Cornus florida. Next base: position 75,742,135 of record NW_026775577.1, read on the forward strand.
TTTTGTTGTAGAAGTTGTTTCTATGTATAAATCATGGATTTGGACTTTTGTGTATTCACATAGTTGCGTTTTGAGCATTGTATAACATTGTTGTTATGTTTATATTCATGAGAACATGTTTTCTTTATGGAATATATTGTTGCCTTGTGTAATGAATTGCACACTTTGTAATTGACATTATATATGCCATTTTACAATTTAAACTCTAAAGCATGGATTGTGTGGTTTCAACCTACTTGTGCATGGAAGGTGATTTCGTGCATTATATAAATTATGTATAAGTTGTGAACTTGTTTTGATTATTTTGGAGTCTTGGGACATTGTTGTTACATGTGACATGGCTAGAGTTTGGCTCTAGTGCGGGAGGTATGAGTTCTCCCCATTTATAGTGCGCACTTAGGCTGGTCCTCCTAGCGGGTTAATGCCCGGAATAACCATTTAGTTCTCGGCGGAAATCCGAGATTTGATGTCCAAGTCTTCCACTAATTGATTTCGCATTCAATTCCAAGTTGACAATCATGTTTAATTGTGACTTGTGATTTTGACTATTGGCAATTTGATGTCATTAAGTACATCCATACTAAATTATTATATTTAGTTATTTTCACACTTTTAGATTTCAAGTTGGTAACTTAGAGAATCTATGTCTTGATGTGTGGTATTAGAAATTCTAATTGTACTAAATTATTATATTTAGTTGTTATTGCATTTTAGATTTCAAGATGGTAACCTTGAGAATTTATACCTTGTTGCTTTGTATAGCATGCACCTATGTTTTTGAAATTGCATAAAGGATGTGTTTATATTAGAAATGATTTGAGATAGCTTAGGATGCTCCCTGAGTCTCACCTTTGACATAGACGTTAGGTGGCATAACCCTTTTGAACTATTTCATGATAGTCTAAAAATTTATAAGAAATCGAATCGATGTATGCTCATTCTCTACGAGTAAACTTTTTTACTTACTCCAAAGTTATTAGGGGTGTGTTCAGGTACAGGATTCAAGATAGGGAGATTCGCACTTGCCTTGGGTGGTTTGGAGATTTGAAGTTCCTTTTAATGCATTCTTGTTCACATGCAAGTGTTAGAATGTTTGAGTTTTACCTGTAAATGTTGTAACACTTAGTTAGGTTCAATTATATAATTTTTTCCTTATAACATGTAAAGTGTACTTAGAAACACTATTTGGGACCTATTTGATATGTATGACATGAGACCAAGGGCCAAACATGTTTGATTTTGTGCTTGTATTCATTTGTATCAAACTTTTGCTTTAAAAATGCATTTTTACCAACCTTAGGGGTTTGACATGTGAAATCTTTGTAATTGAAGTGAATGAGGCCTTGAGCCATTGTAATGAATTCATATATTCATTTTACACTTGTGGGCATATTCACTTGCTCATACCTCCTTCAATTTCAGCTCTAAACCTTTATCTTTGAACCAATTCATAAGGGGATTTGAGACTTGGGTTAAGTCTCAACATTCTTCGCATATATCAGGTTTTTCAGAGCTTTCTGGAGTCATTTCGGTTCACTATTTCATCATTTCGGTCGACCGATAGCCTTTGGGAACTTCAATGAATAGTAAAACATGCATTCTAGTAGCCAAATTTGAGTTTCAGGTCCATTTCGGTCGACTGATGGTTCATTTCGGTCGACCGAAGTGATTTTTCTTCCCCTTCAGGATTTTAGGAGAGTTTCTGGTCATTTCAAATTTTAGGATTTTTCTTCCATACATAGCACTCTTCAGTTTTGTTTCAGCACTGTTGTTCCGACTTCAAACGGCCATATCTCCTTCATTTCTAACCCAAATAGGGTGATTCTTAAGCCTAAACTCAAGCATTTTGAGTTAGATTTCCAATAGTACTTATGCCATTCTTAGATTTTGATCACAGTGGGAGTTATTCATGTTTTAGTAAGGTAGGGTCAGTTTTTGCTTAAACTGGGAAAGGGCATTTTGTGGGATTCTTGTCCAAAGTTCTTAGAACCTCTTGGAAAGTTGTGAAATGATTAGATTAGGTTATATTAATAGTTTTTGCCTGTTCTGACCTTTGTTTCCGCTTTTGCTTTCTTTGAGTTCCGTGACTTCATGGAAGATCACATTGGTGTCTTGGGGATGATTTTTATCTCTATAGACTTTTGTTTTATCTTTTGTTTCTACATTTCGGGTCTGTTATTGGATCAACTTTTGGTTCATCACTGACGCACCAAGTTGAAAAAACCAGGTCGTTACAACATCGGTGCCATTAACCAACATTGGAACCTCCAATACAACGTATAAAGCATGATTTCTCAAAGTAAACATCTTGAAACTCAAAATGGGAAATCAAATAGGGAACAACAAGTTACGATATCATTTAGTTATCAACTTGAAATGAAATGCGAAATCAAACAAGGTGGATACTCGGACATCACGCCGGATCAGACTGACAACATAGTTACTTTAGGGTTACTAGCCCATGGGTAACCTCCCTATATGCGCACTAGACTGTAGGAGGACAATCCCTTGTACTAGAACCATGTCCTAGCCGTAGTTAAACAATGACATCCCTAAGTTTCCAAAATCAACAAGTTCTGCAACAACGTATATATCAGTATGTATATACAAAATAATCAACTATCTACCACGCACCACCAAATTTGGAAACTCACACAATACATGCTCTAAGTCCACAACTACTATGGCATGACAAATGTCGAATCTTCAGTGTGCGATTCGTTACACGCTATGGCAATATCATTCAATACTGAGAACATAAACTCATAAATCTAATACAAGTCCAAAATCATAATTTAAACATACAACCAACGTCAAATATATGATTAAATCACTAATGCAATAAAAACAAAATTTTATTAAATAAAGGTTTCAATTCTCAACTAAATAATCCCTAATCAACATATGTTAAATAACTTAGCATGGTCATTACAAAAATCAAGTTAACAACTTAATTAAGCCAATGGAACCATTAAATAGATTTTAATTAATTCTTTTAATTCAAATCTCTAGATTTTTAAACTCATCCAAATGCTCTCAAATTAACATGGATTAGAGAACATGCCAAGGCCTATTGTAATATCACATTACAAGTTTATTTCATACAAGTTACAACCATGTAAATTAAACTTTCACAAAAGAAAAATATTAATTAAAAGTTGCAATTCTTATTCAAATAATCACAATTTAATATATATCAACAACTATACCAAGGCCTAAATTTTTAACATGCCACAATTTAATTCTAAGTTGAATATCATCATGAGAATTAAATCTTAAATATAGAAAATAATTAAATTAAATTCTAGATTATGAACAAAAGCATGCATACAAGTTGTATAAGCATCAATAGCATGCAAGACAACAAAAATATAAACTATAACATCCCCTACCTCAATTTGAGATGAAATCTCAAATCCCCACCGAAAGAAAAATGCTCCGAATCCAACGATACTCCTAGGTTATATCGGGGACAACATGGTGATCATAAAACTCCAAAGAGCACATACCAAAATCCTAACTTGGCCTCAAACCCGAACTCAAAAAATGGCCAAAAATGGATCTAATAAGGGAGAAAGATGCGCGTAGTTAAGACAAACATAAAACACGAAGGCACCATAACTTTTTAACAAAGGGAAGAAGTCCCAAAGAAGAGAGAGAAGGTCGCAGCCCCATTTGCTTCCATAGCTACCGGCCAAGAGGGAGGAAGAAGATGAAAAAAGTGATTTTTCACTTTAAGACATTCTATTTATATTAAAACCCTAAAAGTGCCCCGAAAGGGCCCCGCTAGGTCTGGAAAAGTGGGATTTGAGCAGATGCACTCAAATAGTGAAAATCTATGAACAAAAAGAACCTAAATGAGAAAATTTGAACAATGGAAGAAACAGCATCAAAAATCGATTCCCGAGCAGAAAGATATGCCCCAAACAAGTTCGGCAGCAACTGGGCCAAAAACCCTGAAACTGGGGGAAAACGACCAGAAGGAAATTCTAAGAGTAGATGACTTGATGAAAAGTGAAAATGAATCTTGTACGTGGATCCAAGCTCAAAATGAGGCAATTTTGCTATAACTTTCATTAATTGCACAATGACCGCTGCAAAAAGCGATAACTGCACTAATGACCTAGAATGAAAATATTTTCCAAAAATATTTTCTTAAAAAACCCTAAAATAAAATATCTTCAAAAGATATTTATGAAAAATACCCTAAGAAAAGAAAAAGTTTTTAAAGAACCATGCATCCATACCCCTATGGACACCGGGAACAACCAGAGTACTTTTCTACAAAAGTAAAGATACGTATTTCGTAGAAACCACTTAGAATGAAGGTACGGGAAGTCAAAAATCAACTCTGGGCACAAAAAGTGAGACTATGTCAACAAGTGACAAATGGGGAAAAGACAAAATAGGGAAAATGACGAAAAGTGAATAGTATCTAAAAAAATAAAAATGTTGAAATGACTCAGTCCCTAAAGGAAGTTGTCAATCCAAAGGAAAGAGTCTCAGAAACCATTTCCGAGCACTCGAGACGACACTAAGTGATGAGAAACCGAACACAAAAGAGAAAGGACAATGAAAAAAATTTATCCGTAAAATTTAAGGAAAAAGGAAAGGAAGAAAAATGACCGGGTCATTACATTACTTCTATTTTTATTTATTTTTATTGTATATTATTTTCCCATTCTTGATGTTATTTGTCATTTAGGTACTTGACTACAAGGAAGGCAAACATTGGATCTTAAAGTAATCATCGGAGCTTAAAGCTAGCATTGAAATTTAAAGTTACTTAAGGACCTTTGTGAGCATTTCTTGAAAATCTTGTAGCTTAATTGTTTCATATCTTTGTTGATAAGCGTCAAATATTGCATATTTAAGCGCCCTTAATTGCATTAGTTAAGCCCATTATTTGATCTGTGTATATAGATTAACTACATTTTTATGTTTTTGTGTTTTTGCAGGTTTTATTGTTAAAAAGGAATAAAAATAAGGTTTTAAGGGCTTTTAGAGCACAAGTCATATCGGGATACATATCAAGTGGTTTTCAAGGAGAAATGACTTAAATAGGCGATGGATACAACCAAAGCTGCAAAAGAAAAGAAGAAGCCGAACAGCATGCCTCGCATCCGAACACAAGAACTGGCATCCGGACGCCAACTATTAGAACCTCGCATCCGGACGCATGAATTAGCGTCCGAACACCAACCATCAGGACCTCGCGTCCAAACGCAAGGTTATGGGCCCTCATTTTGAATAAGTCAGATTTTGTTCCAAATAAAGAGGGGATTTGAATTTTGACAAGTTGTTTTGTCTTGAAACTCATTTGGGGATAAAGAAATGGCAGAGGCTTGAATCAAGGAAGTTAGTTTTGGATTCTAACAAGAGATTGTGAGAGAGAGGATTTTCCTTAGGGTTCTTATGCTGAATTTTGCAACAATGGGAAAAGGAGGGAAAATCTATCTTTTCTTTAATCCTTGGAATTGCCACCATATCCATGAGAGGCTAACTACCTTTCTAGGGAGTTGATGTAGCCTAAACCAAGTAAATATGTAGTAATTTGTATTTCAATTTGGGGATTCTTCTTGTATATATATTTGATTTCATAAATTAGAAGTTTTTACATTGAATGAATGTGTTTTACATTGAATTGATGTATGTGATTACCATTTGAATATATAATTATGCTGATATGCTTATCTTATCTTAGAAATCACATTGACACAATTATACACTTGATTTCCTATAGTGACAATGGGAAAGAATTTATGAAATTATTATATTGGCACATAATTAAGTATTTATATAGATTATACTTAAGGAAGATGGACCATGCTACACCTTTAGTTTAATTTATTTAGGTAGATAGCCCATACCAACTAAAGATAATCTATGATATTTAACTAGTTTCATGTGTTGCAACATACCATTGAAGGACCTTGATAGGCCATGCCTAGGGAAGATGGTTCATACCACAACCTAGTTTAGGTGGATGAACCATACCAACCAAAGATAGGTTATGCTTAGTCCTGCGATATATAATTTTTGTGAAGATGTTGTGGTTGTTTTATGCTTCTACACATCATTATATATATATATAGTTGTCTATCCCTAGCCTTGTCTTTATCAGTTCAATCAATTCTATTCAATTTATTGCTGTTTTATGCACTTTAAATTCGTAGGTTAAGTGACAAACCAATCGAACAATCATCTCTTTTGTCAAACTAATGAGCAATTTTACAATTTTGTTTGCCAGAAACTAGTAATCCTTGTGGGTCGACAATCCCTTACTATAGCATTTTTCTACATTGATATATGTGCTATTGTTATAAGTGATATTTTTAATTGGTACACATTTGTTGTGACGACCTTGGTTTTTAGGCCAACGTGTCATGTGATGAACTATAAGGATGATCCGATAACGGATCCGAATGCAGAAGCAAAAACAAAAAACAAGACTCTAAGAAGTCAAAGTGACCTTCCATGAGGTCGTGGAACTCAACAAGAACTGATGCGGAAGTAAAAGATCGAAAATATGACAAATAAGCCCCCAAGGGCAAAATAGTCATGTCTGAAAACTATAGATTCACGTGCCACCAAGCACACCGCTAGAAGAAATAGAAAAAACTAATCAAGATGGACTCAAGAATCGCATGATTTGGAGTCCGAACAAAGGAGAAACGGTATGACGACGAAAAACGGACACTTAAAGCTATAAGGGAAAACTGGTAATTATCCAGAAATATCCGGGTGTAACCGAGCACACCGTTGGATAGACGACGAAAAATTAATCAAGTTCAAAAAAAATTCACTTGAATCGGAGTACGGACGAAGGAGAAAAGCCCAAAAGAAGATTTGACGTCGCGGCGGCCCGACGAGGAGCTATAACAGCCCCCCATGCGCGCCCATGAGCACGCCCATGCATGCCGCACGTGCGCTGGGCATACACACGGCTGCCAACAGCCTAAAAGCTGCTATGTGCTTTTTTTTAAAAGAAAACCAGAACAGAGGTTGAATTTGGAGGCCTAAATGATTTTTTTTGCAAAAACTCAAAGAAGAAACCCCACTCAAAATTGAGTTTTCTACATGAAACACGGAGAATTAAAAAAAAAAAAATGCAATGTAAAATGCCCAAAATGCCCTCCTAAGAAATCTGGTCTAGAGGGTCGAAAAAGCTGCTAAATAGTAAAATGAAAGCTGAACTTGGTAAGCGATTTCCGATGCCAAGACGACATTTTCTGGAAAACCACAAAAAAGAAACCCCTCCTAAAATCATCTTTTCTATTCAACCATGTTGAAAGAAGAACATAAAACAACTGTGAAAAGTCTAGAATACCCCTAGATCAGAATATGCAACAAAAATGCAAAATGAAATCGTAGGAGGCTCAAAACACAAACGATGAGGTTTTGCCTGGAAACGACTATGCACGCAAACGTAACTTACCTATTTAGACACACTACAATGGTCCATGGCTTAAAAATATAACCGATGCAAAATCCGACCTCCCAACGGGCAAAAAGGCAAAAATGGACTTGGAATGGAAAACATGGAATCCAAAAATGTAAAATGGAGTCAAATGACCGTTTGGCCCTTGGCCACACTTCACAAAAGATTAATAAGACTCTATGAAAGAATGAAAATAGAATTCCCACACCCGATGCAACCATGGTGAAGCAATGACTTGCGATTTTTCAAGGTTTTCATAATATTTCATGAAGTTAAAAAGTTATATAGAATACAATACACCTGTCATGGGCCTCCGGCCTCATCTCATACATGTCAAATACATTGAAAGGAGTGCACTTATGTACACATTACATACATGAAATCAAATATACATATTTTGACATATAAGTCTACAAAATGACATTTCATGCTAACATTTGCATGAAATGGAAACTTGAAAGCTACACGACATCAAAGGAATGCTAGGCTTCACGAACCAAGTCTTCATACCTGAAATATGCCCCAGTATCGTAGGGGTGAGTAACATAAAGCCACTCGTAGGAGATGAGCATGCATCGACCTAGCATTTTACAAATTTATCACCTTAAGGTGAAACATGTTAAAGGGGTTCATGCCACCTAACGTCTATATCGAAATGAGACTCAGGGAGCATCCTAAGCTACCTTAGAGTGTTTCTAGCATAAATCACATCATCTATGCCATTTAAACAATATGGAAGCACATTATACAAAGCAACAAGATATAGGTTCTTAAAGGTATTAACTTGCAATCTCGAATATAGAAACAACTAAAGTGATCATGTCACCTAACGTCTACGTTCTAAATAAGTCTAAGGAATCATCTTAGGCCATGCTGAACAATCAAAACGCAATTTACAACTTCAATTCAATCTAACCACATAAAAGCATATTATACAAGGCAACAAAATACAATTTCTTAAAGCTATCAGCTTGAAATCTAAAGCACGAAAACAACAGAAATGGGTCATGCCACCTAACGTCTAAGTTATAAATGAATCAATAGGATCAATCCTAAGCTTTATTAGAACGTCAAAACATGATTTTCAATATTGATGCAATTTAACCAACATTGGAACTTCCAAAACAATGCATAAAGCACAATTTCACAAAGTTAACATCCTGTAACTTAAAATGGAATGACAATTAAGAAACAACAAGTTACAACATCATCTAGTTATCAACTTGAAAATGAAATGCGAAATAAAACAAAGTGGATACTCGGACGTCACGCCGGGTCAGACCGACAACATAGTTACTTTAGGGTTACTAGCCCATGGGTAACCTCCCTATATGCGTACTAGACTATATATAGAGGGACTATCCCCCATACTAGAACCACGTCCTAGCCATAGTCAAACAACGACATCCCCAAGTTTCCAAAATCAACAAGTTGTGCAACAACGCATATATCGACAAGAATATGCAAGATAATCAACTATCTACTAAGCACAACCAAATTTGGAAACCTATAAAATACTGGCTCTAAATCCACAACTAATATGATATGATGAATGTCGAACCTTCAGTATGCGATTCGTTACACGCTACGCATGAAAGATGTTAAACACGAAGTGTGCAAATCATTACACAAGGCAACAATATATTCAATAAGGAAAATATATTCTCATGAATACAAACATAGCAACTATGTTATCCAATGTTCAAAACATAACCAAATGAATATACAACAAGTCTAAGTCCATGATTTGAATATAGAAACCACTCCTAAAACGCAACTAGATCATGGAGCAAATTGATAGAATTTAAATAGATAAACACAATTAAATTCTATAGATTTCCGGTTCAATTCCAATTAACCTCAATTTAACACATGTTAAAGGACATGGCAAGGTCATCACCTATATCCATTCTAAAACTCAATTAGGTTGTTAGAACAACAAAGTAGAACTTTAATTAAATCATGCTAATTTGAATCCTAAGGTTTTAAAACAACTTCAAATAGTCCCAAATTAATATATACTAGTAAACAAGTCATGGCCAATACAAACATCAAGTTAAAACCGTAATTAAGCTAATGGGACCACAAAATAGATTTTAATTAATTCTTTTAATTAAAATCTCTAGATTTTCAAACTTAACCAAATGCTCTCAATTTAACATATCTTAGAAAACATGCCAAGGACTAATGTAATATCACATTACAAGCTTATTTCATACAAGTTACACCTATGTAAATTAAACTTTCACTAAAGTTAAATATAAAATGAAGGTTGCAATTCTCATGCAATTAATCCCAATTTAATATATGTGAACAACCACACCAAAGCTTAATTTTATAGCATGCCACAATTCAATTCCAAGTTGTATATCACCACGAGAATTAAATCTTAAACAAGGAAATTAATTAAATGAAAGGTTTCAAAACCTCACCGAATATTCTAAATCAAATATATGTGAAGCTATATGGCATGTAAATCAAGAATATCAAGTCAGAATTCAAATAGAGTGAATAGTGCACTCGGGCAAATTAATTTATTAAATTAATTAATAATTACAAATTTTCAGAACACCTCCAATTACTTTCAAATTCAACTATGTTGAAGAGTATGCTAAGGCCTAATATAATATGCTAACACATATTAATTTCAAACTAGTTAAAGCCATGTGAATTAATCTTTCACCTAAGATAAATATTAAATAAAATCCTTAATACTTATTCAAATGTTCCAATTTTAATACATGACAATGAGCATATCAAGGGGCAATATAAAATCATGCTACATGTTTAAACCAAGTCATGAGCAACAGAAAAAATTAGATCCCGTACAAGAAAAATAAATAATAAAATCTCTAGATTTTATATTTAATCATGCAAACAAGTAGTATAAGCATCACAAACATGCTATATAACAAGAATTTAAACCTACAACATCCCCTACCTCAATTTGAGATGAAAATATCAAAAGCCATCAAAATGGAACGGCTCCGAATCCGACGAAACTACTAGGTTTTATCGGGGACAACGCCGTGAACATAACCCCCATGAAAGCCCCATCAGAATCATAACTTGACCTCAAAACCAAACTCAAGAAATGGTCAAAACTGAATTCTAATAAGGGGGAAAGGTAGAGCACGGCCAGGGGAACAACAAACGTTAAGGCCGAAGACTTTCCATCAAGGAAAAGTGAACCAAAAGAGGAGAGAGAAGATGGCAGCACCCCTTGGGCTTCCTGGGAGCTCCAGGTCGTGCATGAAGAGGGGAGAAGATGAAAAATGAAATATCTCACCCCCCTTTCATAGAAATCTCAAAAAGTGCCCCGATCGGGCCCCGCCGGGTCCAAAGAAGTAAAATTTGAGCAGACGCGCTCAAATGGCAAAACTTTGTGAACAAAAAAGATTCAAAATGATAAAAAATGAACAATGGAAGAAATAGCATCAAAAAATGAGTCTCGAGCAGAAAGTTATGCCCAAAACAAGTTTGGCGAAAATTGAGGCCAGAAACCCTGAAACTGGAAAATATCGACCAGGAGGAAATTCCAAGAGTACACAACTCGACGAAATGTGAAAATGAATCCCGTACGAGGATTCAGGCTTAAAATAAGACATTTTGCAATAACTTTCATTAATTGCACAATGGCCCCTCTAAAAAGTGAAGACTGCACTTATGGCCCAGAATGAAAATATTTTTCAAAAATATTTTCTTAAAAACCCCTGAAATAAAATATCTTCACAAGATATTTATGAAAAGCACCCCAAGAAAAGAAAATAATTTCAAATAACTTTGCATCCATGCACCTATGGACACCGGGAGCAACCAAAGTACTTTCTTGCAAAAGTAAAGATATATATTTCATGGAAACCACTCAAGATGAAGGCATGTGAAGTCAAAAACCAACTCTGAGCATGAGAAGTGAGGTTGTGCCAAAAACTGACAAACGGAGATAAGACAGAATAGGGAAAAGGACGAAATAACGTAGTGTCGAAAAACGAAAAATGTGAAAATGACTCGGTCCTCAAAGGAAGTTGTCAATCCACGGAAAAGAGTCTCAGGAACCAATTTCAAGCACTCGAGATGACACTAAGCGACATGAAATAGAGCTCAAAAAAATAAAATTAAATGAAAAAAATTCATTCGTAAAATTTCAGGAAAAAAGGAAAAGAAGGCAAATGACCGGGTCGTTACAACCTACCTTCCTTAATGGAATTTCGTCCCCAAAATTAGGAACATACCAGAGAGAACAGAATAGTGACCGAACAAAAGGTCAAATCAAAGGACAGCTCACAATGCACTGAAGGACAAATCCTGAAGTCTAAAGATCAACTAAAGGAACATGAAACCATGAACTGAGACAACACCTCATACGAACCGGCACGTTAACTCAACGTCAACCACCGAGAGAATCCCAAGATAAAGGAATGTTGAATCACGATGAAAGGAGAGAGTGACAAGGCAGTACGAACAACGACCAGAACTCGCCCACATTTACTCGTCAGCTAGGTAGCATGACTGTATAAGGCACTAGTCCGTAACATACCCCAAACTTGGTCAACTCTAAGAAACCTATTGATACGGATGACATCAATGTCGAAAATTATCATTACCAAAAGAACCGCGAGAACCAGGCATCTGCGAGAGTTGGGGTAGCTAATCCCAAAACTCTGACAACAATGACACTGGCACCATTACGCTTAAGGCCTTAGATCTAGAAGCCAGGATGAAAGGGAAGGAAACGGTACCTCCCTTGCCCACGTCTCACCAAATGACTGGGATTCTACACTCACATGAGCCTCACTCGCATCAACCGACAGAACAGACAAGAAGATTCCCTACATGGGTCCCTACGGAATGAATTCCTCCTATCCAAGGAAGAAACTCATGAAACAAGAAGGCATCCAAGGGATACGACAGATCCTAAGAGACACTGTCAAAACCAGACATAAAAGTAAATAGCTAGCATGCATCATAGCAATGGACTATCTACTCAAGGTGCCACATAAGTAAACAGACATGTTATCAAATCAAAACATGTTATCAAGAGCATATATACACATAAAGTATGCTTAACAAATAATAGATGTCTCAAAACACCTAAACATGTGAACATGTTATCAGACAAGACATGTTATCAAACAAAGCATGTTATCAAGATATAAATGACACATTAAAGCAAAACAACATGAGTAAGATATGCACCCAAAACCCGTCGTCCAAGGTATTCGAACCCGGACACTCTGATACCACCTAAGACGACCCTAGTTTTTAGGCCAACGTGTCCTGTGATGAACCGTAAGGATGATCCGATAACGGATCCGAATACGGAAGCGAAAACAGAAAACAAGAGTCTAAGAAGTCAAAGTGACCATCCATGAGGTCGTGGAACTCAACAAGAACTGATGCGGAAGCAAAAGATCAAAAATATGACAAATAAGCCCCCAGGGGCAAAATAGTCATTTCTAAAAACTATAGATTCGGGTGCCACCGAGCACACCGCTGGAAGGACTATAAAAAACTAATCAAGATGGACTCAAGAATCCCATGATTTGGAGTCTGGAGAAAGGAGAAACGGCATGATGACGAAACACGGACACTTAAAGCTATAAAGGCAAACTGGTAATTATCTAGAAATATCCAGGTGTAACTGAGCAAACCGTTGGATAGACGACGAAAAATTAATCAAGTTCAAAAAAATATTCACTTGAATCGGAGTCCGGACGAAAGAGAAAAGCCCAAAAGAAGATTTGACGTCGCGGCGGCCCGACGAGGGGCCATGACAGCCCCCCATGCACGCGCATGCGCACACCCATGCACGCCGCACGTGCGCTGGACGCACACACGGCTGCCAGCAGGCCAAAAGCTGCTATGTGCTCTTTTTTAAAAGAAAACCAGAACACAGGTTGAATTTGGAGGCCTAGATGAATTTTTTTGCAAAAACACAGAGAAGAAACCCCCTTCAAAATTGAGTTTTCTACATGAAACGTGAGAGAATTAAAAAAAAAATAATAATAATGTAAAATGCCAAAAAAGCCCTCCCAAGAAATCTGGTCCAGAGGGTCGAAAAAGTTGCTAAATAGTAAACTAAAAGCTGAACTTGGTAAGCGATTTCCGATGCCAATACGACATTTTTTGGAAAAACACGAAAAAGAAACCACCCCTAAAATCATGTTCTCTATTCAACCATGTTGAAAGAAGAAAATAAAATCACTATGAAAAGTCTAGAATACCCCTAGATCAGAATATGCAACAAAAACGCAAAATGAAATCGTAGGAGGCTCAAAACACAAGTGATGAGGTTTTGCCTAGAAACGACTATGCACGCAAACGTAATTTACCTATTTAGACACGCTACAATGGTCCATGGCTTAAAAATATAGCCGATGCAAAATCCGACCCCCCCAACGGGCAAAAAGGCAAAAATGAACTTGGAAAGGAAAACATGGAATCCAAAAATGTAAAATGGAGTCAAATGACCGTTTGGCCCTTGGCCACACTTCATAAAAGATTAATAAGACCCAATAAAAGAATGAAAATGGAATTCCCACACCCGATGCAACCATGGTGAAGCAATGACTTGCGATTTTTCAAGGTTTTCATAATATTTCATGAAGTTAAAAAGTTGTATAGAATAGAATACACATGTCATGGGCCTCCGGCCTTATCTCATACATGTCAAATACATTGAAAGGAGTGCACTTATGTACACATTACATACATGAAATCAAATATACATATTTTGACATATAAGTCTACAAAATGACATTTCATGCTAACATTTGCATGAAATGGAAACTTGAAAGCTACACGACATCCAAGGAATGCTAGGCTTCACGAACCAAGTCTTCATACCTAAAATATGCCCCAGTATCGTAGGGGTGAGTAACATAAAGCTACTCGTAGGAGATAAGCATGCATCAACCTAGCATTTTACAAATTTATCACCTTAAGGTGAAACATGTTAAAGGGGTTCATGCCATCTAACGTCTATATCGAAATGAGACTCAGGGAGCATCCTAAGCTACCTTAGAGTGTTTCTAGCATAAATCACATCATCTATGCCATTTAAACAATATGGAAGCATGTTATACAAAGCAACAAGATATAGGTTCTTAAAGGTATTAACTTGCAATCTTGAATAAAGAAACAACTAAAGTGATCATGTCACCTAACGTCTATGTTCTAAATAAGTCTAAGGAATCATCCTAGGCCATGCTGAACAATCAAACCACATAAAAGCATATTATACCAGGCAACAAAATATAATTTCTTAAAGCTATCAGCTTGAAATCTAAAGCACGGAAACAACAGAAGTGGGTTATGCCACCTAACGTCTAAGTTATAAATGAATTAATAGGATCAATCCTAAGCTTTATTAGAACGTCAAAACACGATTTTCAATATCGATGCAATTTAACCAGCATTGGAACTTCCAATACAATGCATAAAGCACAATTTCACAAAGTTAACATCCTGTAACTTAAAATGGAATGATAATTAAGAAACAACAAGTTACAACATCATCTAGTTATCAACTTGAAAATGAAATGCGAAATCAAACAAAGTGGATACTCAGACGTCACGTCGGGTCAGACCGGCAACATAGTTACTTTAGGGTTACTAGCCCATGGGTAACCTTTCTATGTGCGCACTAGACTATATATAGAGGGACTATCCCCTGTACTAGAACCACATCTTAGCCATAGTCAAACAACGACATCCCCAAGTTTCCAAAATCAACAAGTTGTGCAACAACGCATATATCAACAAGAATATGCAAGATAATCAACTATCTACTAAGTACAACCAAATTTGGAAGCCTATACAATACATGCTCTAAATCCACAACTAATATAATATGATGAATGTCGAATCTTCAGTGTGCGATTCGTTACACGTTATGCATGAAAGATGTTAAACACGAAGTGTGCAAATCATTACACAAGGCAACAATATATTCAATAAGGAAAATATATTCTCATGAATACAAACATAACAACTATGTTATCCAATGTTCAAAACATAACCAAATGAATATGCAACAAGTCTAAGTCCATGATTTGAATATAGAAACCACTCCTAAAACGCAACTAGATCATGGAGCAAATTGATAGAATTTAAATAGATAAACAAAATTAAATTCTATAGATTTTTGATTCAATTCCAATTAACCTCAATTTAACACATGTTAAAGGACATGGCAAGGTCATCACCTATATCCATTCTAAAACTCAACTAGGTTGTTAGAACAACAAAGTAGAACTTTAATTAAATCATGCTTATTTAAATCCAAATTAATATATACTAGTAAACAAGCCATGGCCAATACAAACATCAAGTTAAAACCTTAATTAAGCTGATGGGACCACAAAATAGATTTTAATTAATTGTTTTAATTAAAATCTCTAGATTTTCAAACTTAACTAAATGCACTCAATTTAACATATCTTAGAAAACATGCCAAGGACTAATGTAATATCACATTACAAGCTTATTCCATGCAAGTTACACTTATGTAAATTAAACTTTCACCAAAGTTAAATATAAAATAAAGGTTGCAATTCTCATGCAATTAATCCCAATTTAATATATGTGAACAACCACACCAAAGCTTAATTTTCTAGCATGCCACAATTCAATTCCAAGTTGTATATCACCATGAGAATTAAATCTTAAACAAGGAAATTAATTAAATGAAAGGTTTCAAAACCTCACCGAATATTCTAAATCAAATATATGTGAAGCTATATGGCATGTAAATCAAGAATATCAAGTCAGAATTCAAATAGAGTGAATAGTGCATTCGGGGCAAATTAATTAATCAAATTAATTAATAATTACTAATTTTTAAAACACCTCCATTTACTTTCAAATTCAACTATGTTGAAGAGCATGCTAAGGCCTAATATAATATGCTAACACATTAATTTCAAACTAGTTAAAGCTATGTGAATTAATCTTTCACCTAAGATAAATATTAAATAAAATCTTTAATACTTATTCAAATGTTCCAATTTTGATACACGACAATGAGCATATCAAGGGGCAATATAAAATCATGCTACATGTTTAAACCAAGTCATGAGCAACCGGAAAAATTAGATCCCGTACAAGAAAAATAAATAATAAAATCTCTCGATTTTATATTTAATCATGCAAACAAGTAGTATAAGCATCACAAACATGCTATATAACAATAATTTAAACCTAGAACATCCCCAATCTCAATTTGAGATGAAAATCTCAAAAGCCATCAAAATGGAACGGCTCCGAATCTGACGAAACTACTAGGTTTTGTCGGGGACAACGCCATGAACATAACCCCCATGAAAGCCCCATCAAAATCATAACTTGACCTCAAAACCAAACTCAAAAAATGGTCAAAACTAAATTCTAATAAGGGGGAAAGGTAGAGTACGGCCAGGGGAACAACAAACGTTAAGGCCGAATACTTTCCATCAAGGAAAAGTGAACCAAAAGAGGAGAGAGAGGATGGCAACACCCCTTGGGCTTCCACGGGAGCTCCAGGTCGTGCATGAAGAGGGGAGAAGATGAAAAATGAAATATCTCACCCCGCTTTTATAGAAATCTCAAAAAGTGCCCCGATCGGGCCCTGCCGGGTCCGAAAAAGTAAAATTTGAGCAGACGCGCTCAAATGGCAAAACTTTGTGAATAAAAAAGATTCAAAATGATAAAAAATAAACAATGGAAGAAACAACATCAAAAACCGAGTCCCGAGCAGAAAGTTATGCCCAAAACAAGTTTGGCGAAAACTGGGGCCAAAAACCCTGAAACTGGAAAACACCGACCAGGGGGAAATTCCAAGAGTACACAACTCGATGAAATCTGAAAATGAATCTTGTATGAGGATTCAGGCTCAAAACAAGACATTTTGCAATAACTTTCATTAATTGCACAAAGGCCCCTCTAAAAAGTGAAAACTGCACTTATGGCCCAGAATGAAAATATCTTCTAAAAATATTTTCTTAAAAACCCCTAAAATAAAATATATTCACAAGATATTTATGAAAAACACCCCAAGAAAAGAAAATAATTTCAAAGAACTTTGCATCCATGCCCCTATAGACACCGGGAGCAACCAGAGTACTTTCTTGCAAAAGTAGAGATACGTTTTTCGTGGAAACCACTCAAGATGAAGGCACGTGAAGTCAAAAACCAACTCTGAGCATGAGAAGTGAGGTTGTGCCAAAAACTGACAAACGGAGATAAGGCAGAATAGGGAAAAGGACGAAATAGCGCATAGTATCGAAAAACGAAAAATGTGAAAATGACTCGGTCCTCAAAGGAAGTTGTCAATCCATGGAAAGAGTCTCAGGAACCAATTTCAAGCACTCGAGATGACACTAAACGACACGAAACAGAGCTCAGAAAAAAAAAATTAAACGAAAAAAATTCATTCGTAAAATTTCGGGAAAAAAGGAAAGGAAGGCAAATGACCGGGTCGTTACATTTATGCACACCAACTTTTGGCTCCGTTGCCGGGGATTGGGTACGGTTTTGTAATCAAAATTTAAAAATTGCTTTGTGTCTGATTGTATATATATTTCTATGTTTTTGATGTTTTTGTGTTACTAGGGACTAAAGACTTTTCAGGAGATTTAATTACAAAAATTAAAGTATTAAAGACTTTTAGTAAGTTTTTGAAGTTTCTAGTTAATTCATTGTTTGGCCCTTGTCGAGACTATTGCAATTTCTTATTTTACTCAAAGCATAGGTCCTTGTCATGGCCAATTTAATCTGTTTTCATTGTTGTTGAATCGAAGAGAAAGGGATCAATGTATGTGGATGTATTAGTGAAGGGTTGTTGTGTTTGATAGTTGATGGTAGGTCATAGATTATAGTCTTTACCAAATCTTGAGGAACCAATTGATATTGTTTTACTTGAAAGAACCCTTAAGCAACAAAAAAGGAACCATAAGGAGCCCGACGTTATAAGAGAACTTGAAATTGAAGTAGATAATATGGCTAATGAACATGATAATCTCGAAAAGATTAATGCTGAAAATGAAAATTTATCCCCAATAACTCTTAGGGATCACTTTGTACCCTCTACATATATATCTCCATCATACATTATCATGCCCAATGTTGAGGCTCATCATTATGAGATCAAATATACCATAATTCAAATGCTTCCAACATATCATGGGTTTGATAATGAGGACCCTTACAAACATCTTGATGAGTTCTTGAAAATCTACTCCACCATCAAGATGAGGGACTTCTGCCAAGATGCACTTCATATGTTTCTCTTCCCGTTCTGTAATGACCCGGATTTTTCGGATAAATTTTTTTCCGTTGTCATTTCCCTTCTGAGTTTGGTTTCTTGACGATTAGTGTCGTCTCGAGTGATCTGGAGTGATTTCCGAGACTCTTTTCTGTGGATTGACAACTTCCTTTAAGGACCGAGTCAGTTCTGTATTTTTCGTTTTTCGACACTATTCACTTTTTGTCGTTTCCCTATTTTATCTTTTTTCCTATTTCGTCCTTTCCTCATTGTCACTTTATTTGCGTAACCACACTTCTTGTGTTCGGAGTTGGTTTCTGACTTCACGTATCTTCATTCTCAATGATTTCTAGGAGATACGTATCTTTACTTTCGTGAGAAAGTACTCTGGTTGCTTCCGGTGCCCACAAGGGCATAAGTGCAAAGTTCTTTGGAAACATTTCCCTTTCTTGGGGTGTTTTTCATAAATATCTTTTGAAGATATTTTATTTCAAGGGTATCTAGGAAAATATCTTTTGGAAGATATTTTCATTCTGGGGCAGTTTCACAGTTTTCACTTTTTGGAGGGGCCATTGTGCAATTAATGAAAGTTATTACTCAATGTCTTGTTTTGAGCCTGGATCCTCGTATGGGATTCATTTTCATATTTCATCGAGTCGTGGACTCTTAGATTTTCCTCCTGGTCAATGTTTTCCAGTCTCAGGGTTTCTGGCCCCGGTTTGTGCGAAACTTGTTTTGGGCATAACTTTCTGTACGGGGCAGTTTCACAGTTTTCACTTTTTGGAGGGGCCATTGTGCAATTAATGAAAGTTATTACTCAATGTCTTGTTTTGAGCCTGGATCCTCGTATGGGATTCATTTTCATATTTCATCGAGTCGTGGACTCTTAGATTTTCCTCCTGGTCAATGTTTTCCAGTTTCAGGGTTTCTGGCCCGGTTTGTGCCAAACTTGTTTTGGGCATAACTTTCTGTACGGGACTCAGTTTTTGATGTCGTTTCTTCCGTTATTCATATTTTCTCATTTTGAATCTTTTTCATTCAGAGACTATCACTATTTGAGTGCGTCTGCTCAAATTTCACTTTTCCGGACCCGGCAGGGCCCGTTCGGGGCACTTTTTGAGATTTTCTATAAATAGGGGGCCTCAGAAAGAAAAATCAGATTTTTCTCTCTCTTTCTCCTCTCTTATGGCCGGTCCAAGCTCTATCATCCATGGCTACCATCTTCTCTCTCCTCTTTTGGACTTCTTCCCTTCATTAAAAAGTGGTGGTGCCTTTGTGTTTATTGTTCCCCTCGGCGAGGCCTTCGATTCCAACCGATTGGAATCTTGTTTTGGCCATTTCTTGAGTTTGGGTTTGAAGTCAAGTTGTGTTTTTGATGGGCCTTCATTGGGATTCTTGTTCGTGATGTTGTCCCCAACAAAACCTAGGAGTTTCGTCGGATTCGGAGTCGATTTATTTTGGTGGGGATTTGAGATTTCATCTCAAATGGAGGTAGGGAATGTTTTAGGATTGTTTGTGTGTTGTATTGAGTGTTTTCCATGATTATACAACTCATATGTATGCCTTGTATCAAATCTAGAAAGTTAGTATTATTTATTTCTTTGTGTAAGATTTAAATTTCAAGGATGTGTATAGCTTAGATTTGAATTGTGGCATGATGATAAATTAAGCTTTAATATGTTTGTTGACATATATTAAATAGGGATTATTTGAATAAGAGTTGAGCTTTTTATTTAATATTTTTCTTTTGTGAAAGATAAATTTCCATGGCCGTACCTTGCATGAAATGAACTTGTAGTATGCTTTTAAATTAAGTCTAAGCATGTTTGTTAACATATTTTAATTTGAGGGCATTTGGACAAGTATGAAAAATCTAGAGATTTTAACTTAAATGATTAATTAAAATCTATTTAACGGTTCCCTAGGCCTAGTTAAGCTTTTAACTTGATAATCATGAGGACTAGGACTTGTGTACTAGTATGTATTAAATTGGGACCATTTGAAGTTGCTTGAAATTTAGAAGTTTAATTATCATGATATAATTAAATTCTACCTTGTTGTACCATTGTCCTACTTGAGATTTTAGTGAATATATGTGGATACCACGATATATTGTATAACATGTTTTAATTAGGGACCATTTGGTTGAGGTATGAAGCTTAGGAAAATTAATTTGGTTATTTGATAAATTTTCGTTTCTATTGCATTAATGATTTGATCATGCATTTGACAATGGTTATATGTTTAAAGTATGATTTTTGACTTGTAATGGATTCATGAATTTGTGATTTCAATATTAGATTATATTGCCATAGCGTGTAACGAATCGCACACTGAAGATTCGACATGTGATGTTATATAGCGCGTAACGAATCGCGCTCTGAAGATTAGACATTTGTCATCCTATAGTAGTTGTGGATTTAGAGCATGTAATGTGTGGTTACAAACTACTTGTGCATGGGATGTGGTTTCGTATATATATAAGTTGTTAACTTATTTATTTTGGAGTCACTTGGGACATGGTTACTATAATATGGCTAAAGTTCAGCTTTAGTGCGGGAGGTATGAGTTCACCCCAATTGAGATAGTGCGCACCTAGGGTGGTTTTCCCTGCAGGTTAGTGCCCAGAACAACCATTGATCTCGGTAGAATTCTGAGTCTAGATGTCCAAGTCTTCCATTATTTATTTTCCCAGTCAATTCCAAGTTAGCAATCATATTTATATTGTGACTTGTGGTTTTGGTTATCGGCGATTTTGATGTTGTTAAGTACATCCATGCTTTATGGTCTTTGTAGATTTTGATGTTGCCAAGTACATCCATGTTTCATGATTTTAATAAATCATTTTAATGTTGTTAAGTACATTCATGTTCATGGTTTTTAATAAATCATTGTGAGCTTTTAATGTTGTTAAGTACATTCTTGTTTTATAATTTTAATGAATCATTATAAGCTTTTGATGTTGTCAAGTACATTCATGTTGTAATGTTCAAATGTAAAGTAGGAATGATCCTATAGATTCATTTGGAACATAGACGTTAGGTGGCATGATCGCTTATGTTGTTTTCATTCTTTAGATTTCAAATTGATGACTTTGAGAATCTATGTTAGTTGCTTTGTGTAAGTATGACCCTATGTTGCAAAAATTGTATGAATGAGGTGATTGATGCTAGAAATGATCTTAGGTAGCTAGGATGCTCCTTGAGTCTCACCTTTGACATAGACGTTAGGTGGAATGAACCATAATAATTAATCATGCAAACTTGTAAAACGTAGGTCGATGCATGCTCATTTCCTATGAGTAGCTTTATGTTACTCACCCCTATGATACTGGGGCATATTTCAGGTATAGTATTCAAGGTTAGAGATTCTCACCATGCTTGGATGATTTGGGAACTTGAAGGGTTCAATTCTTGTGAAGGTTGGCTTGAAAAGCCATTTGTAACCTTATATGTCAAATGTGTATATTTGCTTCTAGACTTGTAATGTGTGCCTAAGCACATTTTTGATTCTTATTTTAGGTATATGACATGAGGCCAATGGCCAAACTCCTTTTGAAATTACATTTATGTCAAGGATATTCATTTTTGCCTTCAATGAGAACATATGGAAAACCATGCGTTTTAGTATCCTATTTTGCACCGGAGCGTGCGTTGTGTATGAACTTCTTCCATTAGCATTGATTTAACATACATGAAGTGTGGCCAAGGGCCAAACGGCATTTCAAAATCATTTCATTATTTTAGGTTTCAAGTTTTCATTCCAAACTTCATTTTTTGGCATTTTGGCCGTTGGGGCATCATATTTTGTGTCGGCCATGTTTTTGAGCCACGGACCATTGTAGCACATCTTATTAGGTAAGTTACGTTTGCATGCATGGTCGTTTCCGGTCAAAGCTTCTTCTTTGGTGAAATGAGCCTCCTACGGACTTATTTTACACTTTTGTTGCATATTCTGACCTAAGGGTATTTTGGGAATTTCCTTTGGGAAATAAATTCCGTTCTTCACATGGTCACTTAGAAAATGTGATTTTTGGGGGTGGGGGGGGGGGGGTATTTTGGGAATTTCCTTACGTTTGCATGCATGGTCGTTTCCGGTCAAAGCTTCTTCTTTGGTGAAATGAGCCTCCTACGGACTTATTTTACACTTTTGTTGCATATTCTGACCTAAGGGTATTTTGGGAATTTCCTTTGGGAAATAAATTCCGTTCTTCACATGGTCACTTAGAAAATGTGATTTTTGGGGGTGGGGGGGGGGGGGGGGGGGGGTGGGGCGGGGGGGGGGGGGGGGTGGGTTCTTTTTCATGTTTTTCCAGAAAATGCCATCTTGGCATCGGAAATCGCATCCAAAGTTTAGCTCTCAGCTTTTAAATTTAGCAGCTTTTTGGACCCTCTAGACCAATTTTCATGGAGGGGCATTTTGGGCATTTCACATTGTGTATTTTTTTATTTTCCTTAAGGGTCATGTAGAAAACTCGATTTTGAGGGGGGTTTCTTCTTTGAATTTTTCCAGAAAATGTCATCTATGTCCTCAAATTTCCTTTTTTTTCGGGAAAAACCCCTGCTGCCAAAATTTCTTGCTGCCCATTCTGCCTCCTTCACATGTAAACGGTTACGAGAAGTTTCGTAACTGGTTATATGTACTTGGGCAGTGTTTTGGTCGAATTTTTTTGTCTCCTAACCGGTTAGGAAGGCTTGGTAACCGGTTAGATGATCTAGGGTTTGCACTTTTTGACCGTTTTGCCCCTTCTTCTTCCGTAAGTCATATTTTCTTCATCCGGACTCCAAATCAAGTGATTTTTGAGTCTAAGTTCATTAATTTTTCATTGTCTTTCCAATGGTGTGCTCGGTGGCACCCACTTTTAAGCTAAAAATTACATTTTTGCCCCTAGGTTCATTCTTGTTTGTTTTTGAAACGTTGCTTCTGCATTTGATTCCTTTGGGTTCTGTGACCTCGTTGAGGGTCACATTGGCGTCTTAGAGTCATTTTATTTCTCTAAAGACCATTGTTTATCTTTTGCTTCTGCATTTTGGATCCGTTATCGGGTCATCTTTCGGTTCATCACTAGCGCACCGGGTTGAAAAACTTGAGCTGTCACACATTCTCTTTGAAAGTAGAGCAAAATATTGATTGAACTCTCTTGTTACAAATTCCATCACTTCATGGGTCCAATTACAACAAGAATTTCTTAAAATGTACTATCTTTAGAGTAAAACCAACCAAATGCATCGTTCCATTCTTAGCTTCTCCTAAATTGATGGGGAGACTTCAAGATTTTCTGAGGAAGTGTCCGCACCACCAAATTCCTAAGTGGCAATTGGTGCAAGCATTCTATGATGGTTTAACATAACCACATAGACAATTAATCGATTTTCTGTGTGAGGGCATGTTCATGTCCAAAAATCCAGATGATGCATGGACTCTACTTGAGAACATAAGCGAAAATTCTATACAACATAATTCTCATAGAGCTTTTACATCTAATATGGTTAAACCCTCAAATCCGTGTCAACCACGGACTATCAGGGAAGAATCTTCTCAAGTGGATACCATAGCCCACAAAGTTTTTCATCATATGGCACCACATCTCTCATCTTCTCATAATTCTTTATCTAGTGTTATGTGTGCACACTGCACAAGCACTTTTCATAATGCAGAAGATTTCCCCACACCGGAGCAATTTTCTTAAGGTATGCCAGAACAAGTTAATGCCATGTTCTCTCTCCCTGGAAATAATCCTTATTCTAATACATACAATCTGGGTTGGAGAGATCATCTAAATTTCTTGTGGAGGCAATGAGCCCCACAAAATTCATTATTTCAAGGTCATGGGCAATCAACTAAATCAAATTCTTAGTCCATGAACCGGTCATTTCAAGCTTCTTCAAGCTACCGTCCTCCTTCCTATAATGAAAATTTTTCTAATCAGAATCTTGTTCCTTCTCAATAGTCCCAATTGGATGAGCTAGTAAACTCCAATAAGCAGATAATGGCTGCCATTAGTGGTATGCAATCAACTGCACAATTGGTTAGTACTCATTCCCAATCAATAGCCAATATTGAAGCTCAACTGGGATAATTGGCTAATTCAATAAATCAGCTTCACAAGAAGGACACAAGAAAACTTCCAGCTCAACCTGTGGTGAACCCGAAAGGGCAATATATGATTGATGAAATCACTCCTCTGAGTGGATCAAATCTTGAGCAAGTTCAAGCAATCACCACACTTCAGAAAGGAAGAATTGTGGATAATAAGGTTGATGAAAAAATTGAAACCCTTACTTCCAAGGATTTAACTTCTTTCATCCAAAAATCTGAAAGTTAGTCCAGAAATTCCAAATCCGCCAATCCAAAATGTTGAGCCATCTTATAAGCCCAAGGCTCCTTTTCCTTAATGCCTCATAGAGTCCACACGTTTTGGGAAAAAGGGCGATAAAATTTAGGAAATGTTTAAAGTTTTTAAGCAAGTAAATATCAACATTCCTCTCCTTGACGCCATCAAGCAAATTCCATCTTATATAAATTTTCTTAAAGATTTGTGTACTCAAAAATGCACTTCTAAGAGTAATATTCCCAAAAAGGTGAGGTTAACTGAGCAAGCAAGTGCTATCATTCAGCATAATACACCTCCTAAGTCTAAGAATCCGAGTGCCCCGACAATCTCGTGTGTCATTAAAGACAATGAGATAGAAAAGGCCCCCCTTAACTTAGGATCAAGTGTAAATCTGATTCCTTACACAGTATACCTGCAACTTGGCCTAGGAGAACTCAAATCCACTTCAGTTATCTTGCAACTTACGGATAGATCTGTAAAATAACCTCGTGGTATCATTGAGGATGTACTTATCAAGGTGGATAATTTCTACTTCCTGGTAGACTTTATGGTTTTAGATACTGAACCAGTTTATAATCCAATAAAACATATTCCTGTAATCCTTGGTCGGCCCTTTTTAGCTATGGCTAATGTTTCAATTAATTGCTGAACCGGGGTGACGGATATTTCTTTTGGAAATATAAAGGTGAAGCCCAACATTTTTAGTGGTTCTCAACATCCTCAGGGGGAATACGAGTATTTCTCTCTTGACATCATTAATGAAATGGTTGAAGAATCTCTCCTATTTATTTTAAGTTAAGATCCTCTTGAAACTTGCTTGGCTCATTTTGATTTAAAAAATTATGATATTGATCAGTCCATTCATGAAGTCAACTCTTTGCTTGAAGCTAATGCAATCTCAGACTTTCCTTCTTGGAAAGTGCCAAAGGAACCTCTTCCACTAATTTTTAGCACTCCTCCTATCCCTTCGCTAAAATCTCCACCACAAATTGAGTTAAAACCACTCCCAGTTAATCTCAAGTATGTTTTTCTTGGTGTAAATAAAACTCTTTCGGTCATCATTGCATCAAATCTTTCCAAAGACCAAGAAAATAGTCTTTTAGCGGTGCTACAAGAGCACAAAGAAGCTATTGGTTGGTCAGTGGCTGATTTAAAAGGAATTGACCCCTCCATTTGCATGCACTGCATTCTTTTGGAGGAGAACGCCAAACCTTCCCGAAAGGTGCAGTGCCGGTTGAGTCCTAACATGAAGGAGGTTGTCATGAAAGAGGTAATCAAGTTATTAGCTGCGAGGATCATCTACCCCATCTTGGATAGCAAGTTGGTAAGCCCCATTCAAGTTGTTCCAAAGAAGTCTGGCCTCATCGTTGTTGAAAATTCAGCGGGAGAACTTGTGGCACAATGCACCACCATTGGTTGGCGTACGTGCATAGATTACCGAAAACTCAACTCTGTAATTAGGAAAGATCATTTTCCACTTCCATTCATTGATCAAATCCTAGAAAGGTTAGCTGGCCAAAGTTACTATTATTTTCTTTATGGTTATTCTGGCTATAACCAAGTGGCTGTAGATCCTCAAGATTAAGAGAAGACCACCTTCACTTGTCTTTTTTGAAATTTTGCTTACCGTCGCATGCCATTTTGGTTGTGTAATGCGCCGACCACTTTTTAAGGATGTATGATGTCCATATTTTTTGATATGGTCGACAATTTTCTTGAAGTATTCATAGATGATTTTTTTTTATCTTTGGATCTTCTTTTGACTCTTGTCTCCATAATCTATCACTTGTGCTTCAAAGATGTAAAGATACCAATCTAATCTTAAGTTGGGAGAAGAGTCACTTCATGGTACAATAAGGGATTGTCTTGGGACACATTATCTCTAAAAGAGGGATTGAGGTCGATAAGGCAAAAGTTGAATTATCATAGCCTTCCTCCTCCCTCTTCGATGAGACAAATTCGATCTTTTCTTTGCCATGCTGGCTTTTATTGCTGCTTCATCAAGGATTTCAGCAAGATATCTCGACTTTTATACTATCTTCTTGAAAAGGACACTCATTTCAACTTTGATGAAGCATGTCTGGAAGCTTTCAGGAAGCTTTGTTCACTACTCTCTTCTGCCCCAATCATGAAACCACCTAATTGGTCTCTTCCCTTTAAGATCATGTGCGATGCATATAATTATACATTAGGTGCTGTTTTGGGCCAGCGTGTGGATAAAACTCCTCAAGCTATTTATTACACTAGCAAGACCCTCTCAGATGCTTAATTGAATTATACAACAATTGAGAAAGAGTTATTAGCAGTTGTCTATGCCTTGGATAAATTCCATTCATATCTTTTTGGATCCAAGGTCATTGTCTTCACTGATCATGCCGCGTTGAGACATCTACTTGCAAAGAAAGTGACCAAACCTTGACTAATTCATTGGATACTCTTACTCTAAGAGTTCAACATTGAGATTAAGGACAAGAAAGGAACCGACAATGTGGTTACAGACCGTCTCTCTAAGCTTCTTATTGAGAACACTTCTGATTTTTCTCCAGTTCATGATTCCTTTCCGGGTGAGCAACTATTTCAGATTTCTTATATGTCGCCTCCTTCGTTTGCTAACATTGTCAACTATCTTGCAGTTGGAAAATTCCATCTCATTGGTCTAAGCAAGAGAAGGACCAGTTCTCTCAAACCAAAAATTTCTTTTGGGAGGACCTGGAACTGTTCAAATATTGCCCGGATCAAATAATCCAAAGATGCATTCCTGAATCTGATGTCCAAAATATTTTGAAATTCTACCACACTCTTGAATGTGGAGGACACTTTTGTGCCAAAAAGACTTCATCTAAAGTCCTTCAGAGTGGATTTTATTGGCCGTCATTATTCAGGGACACTTACAATTTTTGTAACTCTTGTATGCGATGTCAAAAGCTTGGGGCCATATTTAAAAGGGACATGATGCCATTGAATTCAATTTTAATTATCGAAATATTTGATGTTTGGGGAATAGATTTTATGAGACCATCCATCTTCTTATGGTTATGTTTATATTCTCCTAGCGGTGGGTTATGTATCTCAATGGATAGAGGTTGAGGCAACTATAACCAATGACTAAACTATAGTGGTCCAGTTCATTCAAACGAACATATTCAGTTGGTTTGGTACACCACGAGCACTCTTAAGTGATGGAGGATCTTATTTCTGTAATCATTATCTTTGATCTGTCCTCCTTAAGTACTCTGTCACTCATAAGGTTACCACGCCTTGCCACCCATAATCAAGTGGACAAGTTGAAGTCTCAAATCAAAAAATTAAGCATATTCTTGAAAAGACGGTTCGACCGGACCGCAAAGATTGGTTATTATGACTGAACGATGTGCTATGGGCCTATCGAACTGCGTTTAAGATGCCAATTGGTATATCCCCATACCAGCTTGTTTATGATAAGGTATGTCACCTCCAAGTTGAATTAGAGCATTGTGCCTTTTCATAAAAAGGTTTAATTTCAATCTTAATTAGGCCAACTGTAACTGAAGATTGTAGCTCAATGAGCTAGAAGAAATCCAGAATAAGGCTTATGAAAATGCCAAAATTTATAAAGCAAAGACTAAAGCATTCTATGACAAGCATATCATCAATAAGTCTTTTTCTTTAGGTCAAAAAGTTTGGCTTTTCAATTCCTGGTTACAACTCTTCCCTGGGAAGCTCCGTTCACATTAGGAAGGTCCCTTCCTAATCATTTCTGTCTTCCCCCATGGTGCAGTTGAGTTGCAAGACCCAAAGAATGAAAATCTTTTTAAAGTCAATGGTTAGCGGCTTAAGCTTTACATTGACAATCTAGTTTCGGTCGGATATGTGGATTCTATCATCTTGATGAATCCAATTTATGAGAACTAGAGAGATTCCCATATCGTTTAGCTATCGACATTAAATTTAGCACTTCAAGGAAGTAAAGGCTTTCCATTCTAAGCTTCCTTATATCTTTGTTACCATGAACCAAAAATATCTAAAAATGCCTATGTAGGAACTCCACTTCAAGAATCATTAAAATTTCCATTCCAGTGGTCATTGTGGGTTTCTATAGTCATACAAAGGTTTGGTAACATTTTCGGGAGTCATTAAGCTATAATCCATTAAAAAGACTGAGCACATTTGCGTCTGGACGCCATTTCCTGCGTCCGACCAAACACTGAATCATCTCATGTCCAGACGCCACATATTGCTTCCGGACTCCACCACCTAGAAGCACGTCCAAATGCAAGTTTTGGTGTCTGGAAGCGAGAAGTAGCAGGTGTTGGCATCCGGACACCCTGCGCCCGACCAATCACTGAATCATCTCATGTCTGGACGCCACATATTGCTTCCAGACTCCACCACCTGGAAGCACGTCCAAACGCAAGTATTGGTGTCTGGAAGCGAGAAGTAGCAGGTGTTAGCATCCGGACACCACTTTTGGTGTCCGGATGCCAACACCTGCTACTTCTCGCGTTCGGACACCAATACTTGCGTCCAGACGCCATTCCATATATAGCAGCCCACAGTGCACATACATCTCCCAACACGCGCATGTCTACAGTTTGCGTCCGGATGCCATTCTTAGCGTCTAGATGCGAAGGCCCAGTAAGGAAACCCGAGCCCAGCTAGGGTTTTAATATTTCCTCCCCTTCATTATATATTTGCAACTCCTCCATTCCATCTTCACAACCTATGCCTCCCACCTTCTAACCCTACCTTCCACACCTTTTTAAACTTGTTTGTCCCCATCTCCATCTCCATTATTCATCAAATCTTCCTCTTCCATCATTATCATTCCATCAAAGAAGGAAAGGTTTAATTCTTCAAATTGAGGCAAGTTCTTTTCTCTTATATTCTTTGATTCTTGAAAATTCATAGAGATAAAAACTTGATTTTGTGGAGGATTGATTGATTAATTGAGGAATTGTTGTGCTTCCATTCTAAATTCATGCTTGTTGGATTACAATCATTCTAATCTTCACAAGTGTTCTTTACTTTTCAGTATTGCACACCAAGTGTTCGATAAAAGTCTTGAACCAACTTCCTTCACTCAAATGGCCTCTTCCTTTGCTTCTAAGCGCCCTCGCACCTCCGAAGGATCTTCTGAGGAGGTCCCTGATCCAGATTGGTCTAACTGGCCTCTTCAATTTGAGACTAGATTCGATATTAGTAATGTCTTCCGAAGGCTTCTCGACATAGAATGGGCAATCAAAAATCTAAGGGAACGTGGTCTTGCATCAATATTTCAGCCATGTTATAATGTGGTTTATCCTCACTAAGTCCGTCAGTTCTACAAGAATCTTTCATACAAACCTCAGGAACCAAACAAACTTTCAAGTATAATTGATGGCACCATGCTTACATTTACATTAGATGATATTGCACTTGCATGTGGCTGTCCAATTAACTCACCAGTTAATGTGGACGGTCAGCCTCTCTATACTCCACTACTGGACATACTTGAATTATTGGATGACCTAGCGGATGTTTTGAAAGAAATAGTACATAGCACTATCACAAGCCAAGCAAGCACCTCTCATAAAAGGTCTTTTATGCCACCCCGTATTTGGTTCATTGAGGTTGTATTGATTACGAATGTTCTTCCAACTGAAAAACCTATAGAAAATAATAGTGTCCTCTTAGATTCTCTCTTTTCAGTGGAAAATGTCTTTTGGATTTCTGTTCCCACTTTGATTATGAATCAAATCTTAAAGGTCTATAACAAATTAATTATTCATCAAACGAAAAGCTCCTTGACTTGGTCCTTCCCATTTTCCTATCTAATCACAAAGATGATTAAGGACTAAGGGTTTGTGATTCCATGTAATGAGCAATGGGTGACTTCAAATAAGGTTTACAATTTCAAAAACTAGAAGGAGCAACCTATTGCCCGCAATGGTGAAGTCACGGAATGATCATGCTCTTGGAAAAGCCGACACTTCGCCCTCTATTTTGAGAGCAGACTGATTTTATCTTTAGTTCATCTAGTTCATGCTATTTATTTCTGTTTTGTGTGTTTTGAATAATTCTAGGTTTTGGGCCATATTTGGCATGACAATTGTGGGTGCACTTTTTGATATGCACATATTTTAGTTTTCTTTCCCAGATTTGAATAAAGCACGACATATTACTTCATATTTGTATCTTTATATATGTTGATGCTTTTATGCTTGGTACCCAGCTTTTGTAAACAAATTATCAGGTCTAAGTTTGGGGGAGAGAAGTTTAGCTTTCTAACTAAGACTGGTTGCACTGGAGTTCCTATCTCGTACTCGGTAGTTTCTCTTCTTTTACACTTCTTTGCCTACTTAATTTTTCTATACTTGTTTTCATACATTAAGGACAATGTATAATGTAAGTTTGGGGGCGTTCAGAGTTGCTATTCATAGGCACATTATCATTGTTGAATATGGTTGAATTGTGTACATATAGTTAAATTAAATAAATATATATTTATATATAATATATATATAAAATAAAATAAAAACAATGTATGTAAGCAAATGATTTTTGGTGTTATTGGAACTAAGTTTGGGGAGGGGGGGGGGGATGTGAGGACCCTGGTTTTTCAAGCCAGTGCGTCCTGTGATTACCCGTAAGATGACCCGAAACGGATCTGTAATGCGGAAGCGAAAATAGAAACAAGGTCTCTAGGGATATATGACATCCCTAAAACTCCAAGGTGACCTTCCATGAAGTCACGAAACTCGAAAGAATCAATTGCAAAAACTAAGATTATAAAATGGGAAGGGTACTTAACCAGGGGTAAAATGGTCTTTTCAAACAAAACTGGATGCAACTGAGTAAGATAGACAAGGAAAAATTAATAAATCTAGACTCAAGGATCACTTGATTCGAAGTCCGGATGAAGAAGATATGAAACTCCAAAGTTTTATAAAATTAGATTTTTTTTGGTTTCAAATCAATGCGGCAAGGGTACTTGACCAGAGGTAAAATGTTCTTGTTAGAAAGAACTGGATGCAACCATGCATACCATTAGATAGACAAGGAAAAATTAATAAATCTAAACTCAAGAATCACTTGATTTGGAGTCCGGATGAAGAAAATATGAAGCTCCAAAGTTTCATAAAAATCAACTTTCTGGGTTAGAAATCTGAGCAATGAATAGTGTTTTGACAGCAAGCATCGTTTCTGATTTTCACTGAGGCTAAAAACAGACCCTTAAATGAATTTTTCTAGAAAAACACGAAGAAAAAACCTCTCTAAAAAAAAAAAAAAAAAATCAAGTTTTCTACCCAGCTGTACAAAAGAAACAAAAAAAAAAAAAAAAAAAAAAATTAAATAAGCTATGAAATCCCCAAAATGCCCCTAGATCAGAATAGGTCAAGAGTGTCAAAAAGCTGCTACGTGGACTTTTCTAAAATCTGCCTGAACAGAGAGCAAAAACGGGGCCTTAACGACATTTTCTAGAAAAACACGAAGAAGAAACCCCCCCACCCCGAAATCAAGATTTCTACCCAGCATTGTGGAATAAACCCCCCCCCCCCCCCCCCCCCGAAATCAAGATTACCTGGCATCATGGAAGAAAATGAAAAAAACACACTGTGAAATACCCAGAATGCCCCTAGATCAAAAAAGGGCAAAAACTTAAAAAAATTTGCAACTTTGCACCAAGTATGCATTTGACCCTAAATGTATTTTTAGGCTGAAACGAATATGCATGCAAGCGTAATAAATGATTTCAAGCATGTGGGAATAGTCCGCGGCTCTTGAGAAGACCCGATACAAAATCCAACCCCCTGATAGTCAAAAAAGGCGAAAATGCACATGGAATGAAAATTTTGAAATCTAAAATTATGAAATGATTTTAAATTACCATTTGGCCCTTGGCCACACTTCATACATGATTAATGAGACCCTATGGAAGAATAAATATAGAATTCCCACACCTGTTGCAAACATGATTAGACAATGACTTGTCATTTTTCTATTTTTTTAATACTAAACCTTGAAAATGAAAATGCATAGAATACAAATTAGATGTCATTGGCCTATATCCTCATCTCATACATGTCAAATACATTGTCAAGAGTGTACGTATGTACACATTACATGTTTAGAATTAAATATACACATTTTGACATATAAGGCTACAAGTGACATTTCAAGCCAACCTTTACAAGAATTGAAACCTTCAAGTCTACAAATCATCCAAGCATAATGAGAATCTCAAACCTTGATTCAAGTACCTGAAATATATCCCCACTACGTAGGTGAGTAACATAAAGCTACTCGTACGAAATGAGTATGCAAAGACCTAACGTTTTACAAACCTATTAAGTTGCTATAATTTAACTCAAAGAAGAAGAGGAAGAAGATGGAGCCATATTTAAGGATTGCCCTTTAGGGTTCCAAGATCACACCCACCTCCTCCATGATTGGCTAGACTTCTCTTTGGGACTTGGATGAGCCCCAAGTTTGTAATCTAAACCTCTATCTCTTTCATACTTTTTGGGAAATAATATCTTGTGATTAGTGTTTTAGCCTTGTGAATTTAATGGATCGTGGGTTCTCCTTTGATTTATTTGGATTAATTATTTCTATGATTCTCTATGTGATTACATATTGTCTTGTATGTGATTATTTAGGAATTAATCTCTACACTAATTTTTCTATATTAATTGCATGTCTATGTGTGGTTGATTGAGAATCTAGTGATGGCTAGACATGGTTTTTATTAGATGGGTTTATCAATTAATTTGATGGATTATGCTTATACTTGATTGGTTGTTCTACAATTTAATTCATACTTGTAGGTAGGTAAAAAATCTTTACTTGATTTGATATTCAATGGCTTATTATTACAAATTCCATGATCCATGATTCTCTAGACTGATGTGTGCTACAATTGTGACTAGTATGATGGGTTATTCTACACTTAGTTTAATTGTTGGTTAGGTAGGCAATTCATTATTGAATTTGATGGTCCATACTTAATGTTACAATTGGTAGTCGCTCGCAATAAAGTTTTCCCTAAATTAGTTGAAAGTGTGTGGTTTGGTGAACGACCTTGGTGGCGATTCCAATGCACCCCAAGACCTCACTTCTCATCTCTTAAATTCCTAACTCAACTTATTTATTTTAATTGCATTTTAATTTCCTTGCATCTTAGTTTAATCAACCAATCTCTCTCTTTTGCAATCAATTGATACATTAGAGTGGAAATTAAATTCCAACACGTATAATCTCTGTGAACAATCCCTACTCGCTAAACTTCATTAGTTGTAGTAGTGGTTTTTATAAATGTAAATTTGACTAGAAAGGCTTCTGAAATCACATTCATATTTTAACCTTGCAAAGCGACCTCTCGCATTACAAAGTCTGTTTTCTAAACACTTAGAAAGGGGCTCGTCAAATTTTGGCATCGTTGCCGGGGATTAACGGTTTTGTTGAAATTAGACTAGACAATAGTGTTCATTTGATTGCTTCTATTTTTATTTTATTTTCCATTATATATTCATTTCTCATTCTTGATATTATTTGTCAATTAGGTACTTGACTACAAGAAAGGCAAACTTTGGAACTTGAAGCAATCATTGAAGCTTAAAGCTAACATTAAAATTTAAAGTTGCTTAAGGACCTCTGTGAGCAATTCTTGGAGCTCTTGTATTTTAATTGTGCACTTCTTTGCATACTTGTGATAGCCCTTGTTAAGGCTAATTTCATTGCTTTATTTTAAGTCCAAGCATCGGCCTGTGTGGAGGCCAAATTTTTTTTTCTTGCATTTGGATTTTTAATGTGAATGGAGCCATTGTTTGATCCAAGTTTGGGGGGGAATTTCTTCCTTTCACCTTATGCCCCTCCATCATATTTTCATCCTAATGAGATTGAGTCCAATATTGAACATGCATCATTTTATTATGGACTTGATCACTCTTTTAATCCTTCTTATGACTATTGCCCTCCCCCACAATTTTATGAAGAACCACATCCATAACCTTATTCATCGATTTTCAAGAAAAAGTGTTAGTTTTACTTGATGTTCTTAATTCACAAACCCAACTTATTCTTTCACATTCTCAAATCTTAGCCAAGCTTAAAGCTCAAGTTGAGCAAATTGTAATTATTATTTCTCATCAAGAGGAGGAGGAAGCGGCAAATAAAAAATGGCAAGAACTTCAATTTATGTAGATAATAATGAGGAGAGTGAGGAGGATAGGACAAGTGAGTTAATACCTAGCACTCTATCTTGTATAGAGGAAGAAGTAGCAAGTGAGCAATTTGAGGAATTAATGAATCAACCAATGGCTAGCCCAATAGAGTACAACATGATTAATGAGGACTTTCCTTGTTTTGATCATGATTTTATCTCGGCCTTTGATACTTTAGAGTTTGAGGAGATGGTGACCACTATAGAGGTAGGAGATAAGGAGGAGGAACTTGTTGAAGAGGGCCTTCCTTCTATTATCTCCAAAGACCCTCTTGAGATATGTCTTTTTGAAATGTATAAAAATTATGGTTTTGACCTTGAAAGCTCAAAAAATGAATTGAATTTTCTAATGGACTCCTTAGATAACTTGGAAGGTGAGGAGATGGTAATTATTGAGGAAGAGGAAAATGATGAGGAGAGTGTAATTCTTATTAATTCAATTGAGTCTTTGAAAGACTTTGCCTTTCCAAGTGTAAGGCCGCTCATCATTGATTTTATTTTCAAGACCACGGATGAAAGAAAATAAATTGCATCTTTCATAATTTCTTTTCAAGTCATTCTTTTGGGGGATGTGTACATTGTTGTAGGTGAGGCATTGAATGAAAAAATAGAAAAAAGGGTCAATAAGGTTGTTTCATGTCCGGTCTTTGATACTTTCGACTAGTGAGTCAACCCAACGTCTTACTAGAGACATTAAATTTAGCACTCATATGACACATTGTGTCTTTTATCTCTTGTATATTACATGTTCATTTTTATTTTTAATTCTTTATGTTTCTTACATTTTGTTTCATTATACATACTTTCATAAAATAATAATAATAATAATAATAATAAAATTAAAATAAAAACTTTTCACCGTTGTGCCCTTTTGTGTAGTCATGCATACTTTAATATTTATCGTGGGTTTGATCTCATATCTCTCTTTTATCTTGTGCTATTTTGCCTTAGAACGCTTGATTTACTTTTCTTATCCCATTTGATATTTGATGTAAGTTTGCTAGTGTGGTTATTCAAGTAGGTTGTTGATTCCAAGTTTGGGGGTGCACTCTTTCCCAATGGATAACTACCGGGCTTCATGTCTTTTCCACCACGGTATATTCTTTCCATCTTTTCCATTGTTGTCATTGCACATTGAGGACAATGTGCGGTTTAAGTTTAGGGGTAAGGTGACTTTGTTGCATTCTACTTAAGTTGGAGTCTTAATTGCATAATTGAGATTTGAGATCAATATTTGCGATGATTTTGATCTTTTGAGGACTATGATACTTAGAATTTAAAAATTGCTTGACTTGAGAGTCTAATACTCCTTGTACGATTTGTGGATGCTATTTAGGAGTAATTTTTTTGAAAGATTGATAACTTGCTTGCATTTGTAGTTCACATCATCTTGATTTTGTGATTATTTTGAGATTCACTCTAGGATTCTACACTAGCACAGGAGCACACTAACATTCATTTGTAGGGTACATGCTTTATTGATTATTGATTTGGCTATATCCCAATTGAACTAGTACTGCATTGAAAGTTTTCATTCTTGACAAAGGTGGATAACAAACCCTTTTCACTAAGTAGCCAGGATTCTAGCCTCATTAAGCACTAAATTTCTCACGTCGAAAGGTGGAGGGCCAAACTTTAGGTTAATAATTTGATAAATATATATATATATATATATATATATATATATATATAAAAGTTTGAAAAGAAAATAAAAAAGTGAGGACTTCTCCCAAAAGGTTAGAAGTGGGAAATGATTAGATGGAGGTTGTTTTGATTTGTAACCTAGTTGATTTGGTCGAAGATTCTCTCCCCATCATTCTAAGCAAGGATCCTCTTGAAACTTGCATGCCTCACTTTGACTTCGCAAACTTTGATATCAATCAATCCATCCAAGAAATGATTTCTTTGCTCGACATTGGTGCTATCATAGACTTTCCTCCTTGGAAGGTGCCAAGAGAACCACTTCCTCAACTTTCAACTACTCCTCCGGTCCATTCTTTGAAATCTCCACCACAACTTGAGTTAAAGCTGCTCCCGGTCCACCTCAAGTATGTATTTCTTGGTGCAAATAAAAGTCTTCCGGTCATCATTGCATCGGACCTTTTAAAGGACTAAGAAAACAACCTCTTAGCGGTGCTACAAGAGCACAAAGAAGCTATTAGCTGGGCAGTGGCTGATTTGAAAGGAATCAACCTTACTATTTGTATGCATCACATTCATATGGAGGATGGCACAAAACCTTCTAGAGAGGTACAACGCTGGTTGAATCCAAACATAAAGGAAGTGGTCATAAAAGAAGTGATCAAGCTACTAGATGTAGGAATCATCTACCCCATCTCTGATAGCAAGTGGGTTAGCCCCATTCAAGTTGTTCCCAAGAAATCTGGCCTCACCATTGTTGAAAATTCAGCGGGAGAGCTCGTGCCACAACACACACCACCGGGTGACGTGTTTGCATTGACTACTGGAAACTCAACTTCACCACTAGGAAGGATCATTTTCCACTTCCACTCATTGATCAAATCCTAGAGAGGCTTGCCAGCCAAAGCTACTACTATTTCCTTGATGGTTATTCTAGTTATAACCAAGTGGCAATTGATCCGTAAGATCAAGAGAAGACCACATTCACATGTCCCTTTGGAATATTTGCCTATAGACGCATGCCCTTTGGGCTATGCAATGCACCGGTAACTTTTTAAAAGTGCATAATGTCCATATTTTCCAATATGGTTGATATTTTTTTAAAAGTATTCATGGATGATTTCTCTGTCTTTGGGTCTTCCTTTGACTTGTGTCTCCAAAACCTATCCCTTGTGCTTCAAAGATGCAAGGAGACAAATCTTACTCTAATTTGGGAAAATAGTCATTTTATGGTCTAAGAGGGCATTGTCTTGGGACATGTTAGTTTAAAAAGGGGAATTGAGGTTGACAAGGCCAAATTCAAATTGATCTCTAATCTTCCTCTTCCAAATTATGTCTGACAAATCCGTTCCTTCCTTGTTCATGCCGACTTTATCGCCGTTTCATCAAAGATTTTAGTAAAATATGCCGGCCCTTGTGTAATCTTCTTGCCAAGGATATTCCTTTCAATTTTGATGAAGCTTATTTGGAAGCTTTCAAGAAGCTCTGTACTCTTCTATTTTCAAAACACCTCCAATTACTTTCAAATTCAACTATGTTGAAGAGCATGCTAAGGCCTAATATAATATGCTAACACATATTAATTTCAAACTAGTTAAAGCCATGTGAATTAATCTTAACAAGAATTTAAATATGCTATATAACAAGAATTTAAACCTAGAACATCCCCAACCTCAATTTGAGATGAAAATCTCAAATGCCATCAAAATGGAACTGCTCCGAATCTGACGAAACTACTAGGTTTTGTCGGGGACAACGCCATGAACATAACCCCCATGAAAGCCCCATCAAAATCATAACTTGACCTCAAAACCAAACTTAAAAAATGGTCAAAACTAAATTCTAATAAGGGGGAAAGGTAGAGCACGGCGAGGGGAACAACAAACGTTAAGGCCGAAGACTTTCCATCAAGGAAAAGTGAACCAGAAGAGGAGAGAGAAGATGGCAGCACCCCTTGGGTTGCCATGGGTGCTCCACGTCGTGCATGAAGAGGGGAGAAGATGAAAAATGAAATATCTCACCCCCCTTTTATAGAAATCTCAAAAAGTGCCCCGAACGGGCCCCGCTAGGTCCGAAAAAGTAAAATTTGAGCATACATGCTCAAATGGCAAAACTTTGTGAATGAAAAAGATTCAAAATGATAAAATATGAATAATGGAAGAAA
Source organism: Cornus florida (assembly GCF_030987335.1). Taxonomy (NCBI): domain Eukaryota; kingdom Viridiplantae; phylum Streptophyta; class Magnoliopsida; order Cornales; family Cornaceae; genus Cornus; species Cornus florida. The sequence goes on from NW_026775577.1 coordinate 75,781,137, forward strand.
CGGCGTCAAAAACCGAGTCCCGAGCAGAAAGTTATGCCCAAAACAAGTTTTGCAAAAACTAGGGCCAGAAACCCTGAAACTGGAAAACATCGACCAGGAGGAAATTCCAAGAGTACACAACTCAATGAAATATGAAAATGAATCTCGTACGAGGATCCAGGCTCAAAACAAGACATTTTGCAATAACTTTCATTAATTGCATAATGGCCCCTTCAAAAAGTGAAAACTACACTTATGGCCCAGAATAAAAATATCTTCCAAAAATATTTTCTTAAAAACCCCTGAAATAAAATATCTTCAAAAGATATTTACAAAAAATACCCCAAGAAAAGAAAATAATTTCAAAGAACTTTGCATCCATGCCCCCTATGGACACCGGGAGCAACCAGAGTACTTTCTTGCAAAAGTAAAGATACGTATTTCACGGAAACCACTCAAGATGAAGGCACGTGAAGTCAAAAATCAACTCCGAGCATGAGAAGTGAGGTTGTGCCAAAAACTGACAAACAGATATAAGACGAAATAGAGAAAATGACAAAATAGGGAAAAGACGAAATAGCGCATAGTGTCCGAACGTTGGGATTTATATGCCCTAGCATAGCAAATTCCTATTTGGATTATAGTGACATATGTTCCTAACGTTTCTGAAATATTTATGCTTTATACAATTGGTGAATTCAATGTATTATGTTTCGATTCATTATAGAATTGATAGTGTCCATTTAATTACAAGAGATATTTATATATATGTATGTGATGGCGATCAATGCATGGTATATAAATAGTAATCATAAATTGTTCATAGTCGGTAATTATGGATGGACTCATAATTAATTAAGACTTGAACTGGATCCGCATTAGGTTGAGATATATTACGAGAGCCGTCGCATGCAATTGTTCCCTATCACCGTCATGGCATTTGACTCTTAAGTATGAGAAAAGTATAGACTCTTGTATTAATTAATAATTACTTTGATTTATTCGGCGGATTCTTCGGGATTCTTAAACCGACACTTTGGGTAGTTATGTAATTAATAGTTAGAGGGTTATATTTTCAATATTTACATCATTGCTACTTGCATTTATTTTGTATTTATTATGGTTGATCACAAAATAGATTCGAAGGCCTTCGTGTATTTTTAGACAAAATGATTTCTTATATATTTATTTATTTAAATTATGATTTTTGTCAAACAAATGTTTTATAGTGATCGAGCCAGAAATAATCAAAGGTATCAAAATAAATATATTAATTAAGTAGTCAGATTGATGGCTTTATTTATCCGATAACTAATTATGTATAGAGGGGTCAAAGTGCGATATTGACTTAGAGGTTATTTATTATTTAATTGGAGTTCAATTAATTTCTTTTAGTGGAGTAGAAATTAATTTATGAATTAATTGAATTGGGTCCATGGACTGGGCCAATTATTAATTCATTATAGCCAATAAAATAGTAGGCCCAATGGATTCTCAGTCATAGCCCAACTTGATATTGGAATCATATTAGATTTGAGACATGTGAATTAGAGATTGAGAAGGATTTGTTATTTCCTTTTCTTTATCTTTTTGTTGCCTATAAATATACATGGTCTATGTGTATTTTTGGGGGTGATTTTTGGAAGAAGGAAAAAGGACTATATTTTCTCTCTCTAGAAAATTAGGGTTTATTTTCTCATCTAATGGAGTCTCCCACAAACCTAGTTTTCCAAGGTCATTCATGGAGGCTTATGAGTGATTTCTAAAGGCAAAATAATTACCAAGAAGATGGAGATCCAAGGAGAAGGCATCTTGCTAAGGGATCTACAATAAGTGAGAACATTCACTTTAGAGGAAAATTTTAAAGGTTTACTCAGACCTTTGATGTAAGTATTCAATCCATTAATTGAATGATACATTATACTTTTATTTTTGCATAAAATTTGTCTCTTTGTGATGAATCAAGATCTATGAATCAAAATTGCTCGAAAAGTTTATAAAACTTACACGTTTCCCATCAGTGGACTTAGAGCATGTATTGTACAGGTTTCCAAATTTGGTTGTGCATGGTAGGTAGTTGATTATCTTATATATACATGCTGATAAATACATTGTTGCACAATTTGTTGATTTTGGAAACTTGGGGATGTCGTTGTTTGGCTATGGCTAGGACGTGGTTCTAGTACGGGGGATAGTCCCTTTTATGTAGTCTAGTGCGCACATAGGGAGGTTTACCATGGGCTAGTAACCTTAAAGTAACTAATATCTTGTTGCTTTGTATAACATGCTTCCATATTGTTTAAATTGCATAGATGATGTGATTTATGCTAGAAATGATCTAAGATAGCTTTGGATGCTCCCTGGGTCTCACTTTGACATGGACGTTAGGTAGCATAATCCCTTTTGAATTATATCATGTTAGCCGTAAAAATCTCTAAAGAAATCGAGTCGACGCATGCTCATTCTCTACGAGTAAACTTGTTTACTCACCCCGAAGTTACTGGGGGTTTTGATCAGGTATGAAGGCATGGTTAGTGATGGTTGTTCGTTGGGATGGTTTCTAGCTTTTCAGTTTCTATTTCATGCAAATGTTAGCATGGAATATCATTTTATAGCCTTTTGTATAAAACTTGTATAATGTGCTTAAGCACACTTTTTGGTATTCATTCTATATATATAATATGTGGCCAAGGGCCAAACTTCATTTGTAATCCTTGTATAATGAAAAATGATGAATTTTGCCTTTAATGTGAAAAGCATGAAAACTAGGGTTTTGATATGTCATTTTTGCACCGGTGCGTGCATTATGTATGTAATTCATCCCTTACCATTCATTTGCCATATGTGAGGTGTGGCCAAGGGCCAAACACCATTTAGTTTTCATTTTTGCGTTTCAATTCACATATTACATTTTGGGCTAAAATAGTAAAATCCGAGCCTTTAAGGGTTCATTTTCAAATCGGGTAGTTCAAAGTGCATTCCGGCACCTCCACCAGGTCTCATTTATCTTGTATGAAGTGTGGCCAAGGGCCAAACAGTCATTTGAAACCATTTCCTAATTTTGGTTTCTATATTTTCCATTTCAAGTCCATTTTTGCCTTTTTGGCCGTTGAGGGGTCGAATTTTGCATCGGTGGTATTTTTAAGCCATGGACCATTGTAGCACGTCCAAATAGGTAAGTTACGTTTGTGTGCATGGTCATTTCCGGGTAAAACCTCTTCCTTGGCAATTTGAGCCTCCTAGGGATTCATTTTGCACTTTTATTGCATAATCTGGTTTAGGGGCACTTTGGGGTTTTCCTTCGGGAAATAATATCCGATCTTCACATGGTCAGCTTTGAAAAATTATTTTAAGGGGGGTTTCTTCTTTGTGTTTTTCCAGAAAATATCGTTTAGTACCTCAAAACGGCACACGAACTTCAACATTTTCCCCAAATTACTATTCACGGCTGCGGCGACGTCAAAACTTTGTTTTGACTTTTCTTTTCCATCTGGACTCTGAATCAACTGATTCTTGAGTCTAACTTGATTAATTTTTTGCTGTCTTCCCGGCGGTGTGCTCGGTAGCACCCGATTTTATATTTTTCAGAAATGACCATTTTGCCCTTGAGGCTATTTTTGTCAGGTTTTTGTGTAATTCTCTTCCACTACTTTCTTTCAAGTTCCGAGACTTCACGAGAAGTCATGGATGTGTCTAGAGAACAGTTTACATTCTAGGGACGTCATTTATATACAAAGTGACTAGTTTGCCCTTGGGGGCTTAATTGTCATATTTTCGATCTTTTACTTCCGCATCAGTTCTCATTGAGTTCCACGACCTCATGGAAGGTCACTTTGACTTCTTAGAGTCTTATTTTTTATTTTCGCTTCCGCAAATCGGATCCATTAACGGATCAATCTTCGGTTCATCACAGTACACGCTGGCCTAAAAACTAGGGTTGTCATAGGTGGTATCAGAGCGTTTGGATTCGAATACCTTGGACGACAGGTTTTGGGTGTATATCATGCTCACATTGTTTTGCTTTGATGTGTTATTTATATCTTGATAACATGCCTTGTTTGATAACATGTCTTGTATGATAACACGTTCACATGCTTAGGTGTTTTGAGACATTTATTATTTGTTAAGTATACTTTATGTTTATATATGTTCTTGATAACATGTTTTGACTTGATAACATGTCTATTTGCTTATGCGGCACCTTAGGTAGATAGTCCATTCCTATGTTGCATGCTAGCTGTTTACTTTTATGTTTGGTTTTGACAGTGTCTCTTAGGATCTGTTTTATCCCTTGGATGCCTTCTTGTTTCACGATTTTCTTCCTTGGATAGGAGAAATTCATTCCGTAATGACCCATGTAGGGAACCTTCTTGTCTGTTCTGTCGATTGATTCGAGTAAGGCTCACGTGAGCATAGAAGACTGTGATTCATTTTCTTTTTCTTGTCTGGTGGAGTGAGACGTGGGCCAGGGAGGCACCGTTTCATTTCCTTTTCCTTCATGGCTTCTAGATATAAGGCCTTAAGCATAATAGTGCCAGTGTCATTGTTGTTAGAGTTTTGGGATTAGCTACCCCAACTCTCGCAGATGCCTGGTTTTCGTAGTGCCTTTGGTAATGATGATTTTCGACATTGATGTCATTTGCATTGCAAAGTTCCCTTTTGGGGTATGTTACGAACTAGTGCATTATACTGTCATGATACCTTGCTGACGAGTAAGTGTGGGCGGGTTCTGGTCATTGTTCATACTATCTTGTCACTCTCTTCTTCTATCATGTTTCAACATTTCGTTGTCTTGGGATTTTCTCAGTAGTTGACGTTGAGTTAACGTGCCGATTCGTATGAGGTGTTGTCTCAGTTCATTATTTCGCATTCCTTCAGTTGATCTTTAGACTTCAGGATTTGTCCTTCAGTACGTTATGAGCTATCCTTTGATTTGACCTTTTGTTCGGTTATTATTCTATTCTCTCTGGTATGTTCCTAATTTCAGGGACAAAATTCTTTTAAGGAGGGTAGGTTGTAACGACCTAATCATTTGCCTTCTTTTCCTTTTTCCTGAAATTTTACGAAGGAATTTTTTTCATTTAATTTTCTTTTCTGAGCTCTATTTCGTGTCGCTTAGTGTTATCTCGAGTGCTCGAAATTGGTTTATGAGACTCTTTCATGTGAATTGACAACTTCCTTTAAGGACCGAGTCATTTTCGCATTTTCACTTTTCGAACACTATACGCCTTGTGTCCTTTTCCTTGTTTTGTCTTTTTCCCTATTATGTCTTTTCCCTATTTGTCACATTGTTGGCACAACCTCACTTCTCATGCTCGGAGTTGGTTTTTGACTTCACGTGCCTTCATCTTGAGTGGTTTCCTCGAAATACGTATCTTTACTTTTGCAAGAAAGTACTCTGGTTGCTCCTGGTGTCTATAGGGGCCTGGATGCACAACTCTTCAGAATCTTTTTCATTTCTTGGGGTGTTTTTCATAAATATCTTTTGAAGATATTTTATTTTAGGGGTATCTAAGAAAATACCTTTTAGAAGATATTTTCATTTTGGGGCAGTTTCGTAGTTAACCCTTTTTGTAGGGGCCATTGTGCAATTAACGAAAGTTATTGCAAAATGCCTCATCTAGAGACTGGATCCTTGTACAGGATTCATTGTCACATTTCGTTGAGTCGTGGACTCTTAAAATTCCGCTCTGGTCATTTTTCTCCAGTTTCAGAGTTTTTGGACCCAGTTACCGCCGAACTTGTTCGTGGCATAACTTTCTGCTCGGGACTCATTTTTAGATGCCGTTTCTTTTGTTATTCATATTTTCTCATTTTAAATCTTTTTTGTTCATAGAGTTTTGCTGTTTGAGCGCGTTTGCTCAATTTCCACTTTTCTGGACCCGGCGGGACCCTTTCGGGGCACTTTTTGAGACTTAATGTAAATAGGTGCCTTAAAGAAGAAAATCAGAATTTCCTTCATCTTCTTCCTCTCCTTGGCCGGCAGCCGTGGGAGCTCCTTGGCTGCCACCCTTTGACCTTCTTCTCCATTTGTATTCCTAAGTGAAAATCCTTTGGCCTTAACATTTGTTGTTCGCCTCGTCGTGCTCTACCATTACCCCTTATTAGAAACCATTTCTGACAAAGTTTCGAGTTCGGGATTGAGGTCAAGTTTGGATTTTCATTGGGCTTCTTGGGGATTCATATAGATCGTGTTGTCCCCGACAAAACCTAGGAGTTTCGTCGGATTCGGAGCCATTTCAATTCGGTGGGGATTTGGGATTTTCATCTCAAATTGAGGTAGGGGGTGTTATAATTTACTTTCTTACTCTATTACATGCTTGTGATGCTTATTCAACTCAATTGCATGCTTGGATATTAAATCTAGAATTTTTTATTATTTATTTTCTAGTATGAAATTTAATTTTCTCGATGAGTTATAGCATGTTTTAAACTTGTGGCTTCACATTATATTACACCTTGATATGTTGATTAACATATATTAAAATTGGAGCATTTGGAAAAGAAATGAAGGTTTTATTTAATATTTATCTTGAATAAAATATTAATTCATGTGGCCTTAACTAGCTTGAAATCAATGTGTGATAGCATATTATATTTAGCCTTAGCATGCTCTTCAACATAGTTGAATTTGAAAGTAATTGGAGGTGTTTTGAAAATTAGTAATTAGTAATTATTAATTAATTTGCCCCGAGTGCACTATTCACTCTATTTGAATTCCGACTTGATATTCTTGATTTACATGCCATATAGCTTTACATATATTTGATTTAGAATATTCGGTTAGGTTTTGAAACCTTTCATTTAATTTATTTTCTTGTTTAATATTTAATCCTCATGGTGATATACAACTTAGAATTGAATTGTGGTATGCTAGAAAATTAAGTTTCGGTATGGTTGTTCCCATTAAACTGGGATTAATTGCATGAGAATTGCAACTTTTATTTTATATTTTACTCTAGTGAAAGTTTAATTCACATGGTCGTAAATTGAATGAAATAAACTTGTAATGTGATATTACATTAGTCTTTGGCATGTTCTCTAAGATATGTTAAATTGAGAGCATTTGGTTAAGTTTGAAAATCTAGGGATTTTAATTAAAAGAATTAATTAAAATCTATTTAATGGTCCCCTTAGCTTAATTAAGTTTTTAACTTGATAATTGTATTGATCATGACTTGTTTACTAGCATATATTAAATTGGGACTATTAGAAGTTGTTTTAGAACCTTGGGATTTAAATTAGCATGATTTAATTAAAGCTCTACCTTGTTGTTGTATATTCATTTGGTTATGTTTTGAGCATTGGATAACATAGTTGTTATATTTATACTCATGAGAATATGTTTTCCCTATTGAATATATTGTTTCCTTGTGTAATGGTTTGCATACTTCGTATTTAACATCTTTCATGTATAGTGTGTAACGAATCGCACACTGAAGATTCGATATTCATCATATCATATTAGTTGTGGACTTAGAGCATGTATTGTATAGGTTTCCAAATTTGGTTGTGCATGGTGGATAGTTAATTATCTTGTATATACATGCTGATATATACGTTGTTACACAATTTATTGATTTTGGAAACTTAGGAATGTCGTTTTTTGGCTACAGCTAGGACGTGGTTCTAGTATGGGGGATAGTCTCTCTCTATGTAGTCTAATGCACACATAGGGAGGTTTACCATGGGCTAGTAACCCTAAAGTAACCAAGGTGTCGGCCTGATCCGACTGATATCCGAGTATCCACTTTGTTTGATTTCGCATTTCATTTCAAGTTGATAACTAGATGATATCATAACTTGTTGTTTCTTTGTTGATTTCCCATTATAAGTTGCAAGATGTTAACTTCGAGAAATCATGTTTTACGCGTTGTATTAGAAGTTTTAATGTTGGTTAGATGGCATTGAAATTGTAATTTGTGTTTTGATGTTCTAATGTAGTTTAGGAGTGATCCTATAGATTAAATTGGAACATAGACGTTAGGTGGCATGACCCACTTATGTTGTTTCCATGCTTTAGATTTCAAGTTGATAGCTTTAAGAATCTATATCTTGTTGCTTTGTATAACATGCTTTTATGTGGTTAGATTGCATTGAAATTGTAATTTGTGTTTTGATTGTTCAACATGGCCTAGGATGATTCCTTAGACTTATTTAGAACATAGACGTTAGGTGGCATGATCACCTTAGTTGTTTCTGTATTTGAGATTGCTAGTTGATACCTTTAAGAATCTATATCTTGTTGCTTTGCATAACGTGCTTCCATATTGTTTAAATTGCATAGATGATGTGATTTATGCTAGAAATGATCTAAGATAGCTTATGATGCTCCCTGGGTCTCACTTTGACATAGACGTTAGGTAGCATGATCCCTTTTGAATTATATCATGTTAGTCCTAAAAATCTCTAAAGAAATCGAGTCGACGCATGCTCATTCTCTACGAGTAAACTTGTTTACTCACCCCAAAGTTACTGCGGGTTTTGATCAGGTATGAAGACATGGTTTGTGATGCTTGCTGTTCGTCGGGATGGTTTCTAGCTTTTCAGTTTCTATTTCATGCAAATGTTAACATGGAATATCATTTTATAGCCTTTTGTATAAAACTTGTATTATGTGCTTAAGCACACTTTTTGATATTCATTCTTTGTATATAATATGTGGCCAAGGGCCAAACTTCATTTGTAATCCTTTTATATTCAAAAATGATGAATTTTGCCTTTAATGTGAAAAGCATGAAAACTAGGGTTTTGATATGTCATTTTCGCACCGGTGCGTGCATTGTGTATGTAATTCATCCTTTAGCATTCATTTGCCATATGTGAGGTGTGGCCAAGGGCCGAACACCATTTAGTTTTCATTTTTGCATTTCAATTCACATAATGTATTTTGGGCTAAAATAGTAGAATCTGAGCTTTTTAAGGGTTCATTTTCAAATCGGGTGGTGCAAAGTGCGTTCCGGCACCTCCACTAGGTCTCATTTATCTTGTATGAAGTGTGGCCAAGGGCCAAATGGTCATTTGAAACCATTTCCTAATTTTGGTTTCCATATTTTCCATTTCAAGTCCATTTTTGCCTTTTTGGCTGTTAGGGGGGTCGAATTTTGCATCGGTGGTATTTTTAAGCCATGGACTATTATAGCACGTCCAAATAGGTAAGTTACGTTTGCGTGCATGGTCGTTTTCGGGTAAAACCTCTTCCTTGGCAATTTGAGCCTCCTAGGGATTCATTTTGCACTTTTATTGCATAATCTGGTTTAGGGGCACTTTGGGGTTTTCCTTCAAGAAATAATTTCCAATCTTCATACGGTTAGCTTGGAAAAATTATTTTAAAGCGGGGTTTCTTCTTCGTGTTTTTCCAGAAAACATCGTTTAGTACCTCAAAACGGCACATGAACTTCAGCATTTTCCCTAGGTTACTATTCACAGTCGCGGCGACGTCAAAACTTTGTTTTGACTTTTCTCTTCCATCCGGACTCCGAATCAAGTGATTCTTTAGTATAACTTGATTAATTTTTCACTGTCTTCCCAGCGGTGTGCTCGGTAGCACCAGATTTTATATTTTTCAGAAATGACCATTTAGCCCTTGGGGCTATTTTTGTCCGATTTTTGTGTAATTCGCTTCCGCTACTTTCTTTCGAGTTCTGTGACTTCACTGGAAGTCATGGATGTGTCTAGAGAACAATTTACATTCTAGGACTTTATTTCTATACAAAATGACTATTTTGCCCCTGGGGGCTTAATTGTCGTATTTTCGATCTTTTGCTTTCGCATCAGTTCTCATTAAGTTCCATGACCTCATGGAAGGTCACTTTGACTTCTTAGAGTCTTATTTTCTGTTTTCGCTTCTGCATATCGGATTCGTTAACGGGTCAATCTTTGGTTCATCACAGGACACGCTGGCCTAAAAACCAGGGTCATCACACGCCATGTGTCTTCCTCAGCGCCGGGGCAAGCACTTAGCACCCCGCGGGCGCCCGCCCTACACTGCAGGCACCCGCCAACCTTCGCATATTCATTAAAAGCCCACTTTCAAGCTCATTTTGAATTATATATCCCTCCTTCTCTCATTCATGTGACTCCAGACCCTTCCTTTGCCTCTCAACATTCTAGTTTTCAATTTCCATCTCTTCCTCTCCCATCTCATCTTCCTCCCCCTATTTCATCATCTCACCTCACTCTCATCCTCACCATCTCCCATCACTAAGCAAGGAGCCCTTTGATCTCTATTATTGGGTAAGTCTTTTTCTTTCACTCTCTTTCAATTTATGGATTAATGGATGACGGGATTGATTGAGTTGAAGTGTAGTTTGTGTTTGGGGCTTGTATTTCTTGATTACAGGGTCAATTTTTTTGGGTTTTTCTATCTCTATTTCATCTTTGGCTCTCTTCCATTTTGTCTTGCACGCCAGTTGTTCGATAAATTTCCTGAACCAACTTCTTCTTCCAAATGACACCCAAAACCTCTACCAAGCATGCTCGCTCATCCGAGGGACCTTCCGAGGAACCTCCCATGTCAAATTGGGCTAACTGCCCCATTGAAACCAAGGCCAAATTTTTCATCAAAGACGGCTTCGAAGACAATCCAGAAACGGCGTGGGTGTTCAAAGAATTAACGGACCGTGGCCTCAAATCTCTATTCAAACCATGCACTAGCTCTTTTTATCCGCGAATCATCCGCCAGTTCTATTCCAATATGTTTTATTTATGTGTGGACCCGGACATCATTAAGACCACTATTGATAGCGCAACTTTTGAATTCAACATTCATGACCTTGCCACGGCTTTGGCGTGTCCACTGGAATCTCCTGTGGATGAGGCGGGCCTGCCTTTATACGTTGATCCTCTAGTCGATCTGCAATTGTCAGAAATTATGGAGGAAATTTGCCACAATCAGTATATCAGGAATCGCAAGTCGAGTACCAATAAGTCATTCCTCCCGTGCTGGCTCTGGTTCGTGGACTTTGCCCTGGCCAAAAATGTCTTTCCTATTCCTAAGCATTCTGAGCATAAGGGGCTTTTCTAAACACCCTTTATACAACTGAGAAAGGACATTGGTTTTACGTCCCACAGCTCATCTGGGACCAGCTTCTCAAGGTCTACAATGACCTTTTTGTGACGCAGTCGGATAATACCCTCACTTGGGCACTTTCTTTTCCATACTTGGTCACCAAGCTCCTCAAGACTAAACAGTTCAAGGTCCCCCGCGGAGAAGAAAAGAACACGGAGGTTTTTCTTTTCGACAATGGTGCATGGAAGTCTAGTACTATCCAGCTTAAGACTTCTCGTCAAGCCCGCATTGGTGGTGTATTTGAATGGGGAGGTCCAGCTATCCCTGTTACTCTTGCACCGGCTGCTCCCACACCAGTTGTGCCACCACCATATGCTATGTCCCGTGTCGATTACGACTTGCTCAGCACTCGTCTTGATACCTTTCAGCTACGAGTCAACACTATCAACGACACCCTCACGGACTTCCGTAAGGAAACTCAGGAGGGACACCAAGCATTGCAGGCCATGCTGTAGGCTCTGCGGCTCATCCTCCACTTCGATGATGGAGTGATTTTTGTGCTTTCAGTTCCTATTTTTATTTTTAGCAGTACTCTTTTGCTTTATTTTGGGCCGCTTTTGGCATTACTTTGGTTCCTATTTTGAACTCTTAATTGTAACTATGTTGCTATTTTGCATGAACACTTCATTTTTAGTTAAATAAATTGCAATTGTTTAGTTTTATCTCTGTCTGGAATTATATGATGCTTGTTGTGCATAGATGTGTTTTGATAGGTTTTTCGAATCAAGTTTGGGGGCGTTACTTCTAGAATTCGCATGGTGGTCTATTACACCGCCACTGATTTTTCTTTCACTTGGTATTATTGCTCTTTGTACCCTCATTTTTTAATTCCAATTCCCTTATTTGTCTTCTCACATTGAGGACAATGTGATATTCAAGTTTGGGGGCACATTATTGCATTTTTGGTATTACATTTTTGTTTGCATGCGCTAATTGTTCATGTAAAGTAATAAAATCATTTTTGGAAATCAATAATAGTGTAATCTTGGAACTTGTTGGAGATTGAAGCATGTGTTTAATACTTTATGTATAGAGGCAAATGATAGTTTTGAAAATAAAGAAAAAATTGAAATGATCATGTTGATTCAAATCGGTTTGTATAAATGCTTCAATTAGATTTTCGTCAGATTTCATACTCTTCTATACTTCACATTGTGCAGATGCACACTGAAAACTTAATTATGAGGCATGTAACCTGATTTACCTTGACCATAACTCAGTTGATTTGAATTGATTACCAGATATCTTTGGCATTGATCTAAAAAAAAATTAAAAAATGAATAAACATAATGACTAATTTAAGTTCGTAGCCTTGCTAACTCGAGTTATTATGCCCTTGGAGTGTCCTTACACTTAGCACCCTAAAGCCATCCGGTTTGGGAGTTGCTGGCCTAACATTTGCTGAATGGGTTAGTTAGAAAGCTTAAGGGACTTAGGCATTGCCCTGTCATTCACAAATATAAAAATAAATAAATATGGTTCGTTGGAGTTCGTAGCCTTGCCAACTCGAGTTATTAAGCCCTTAGAGTGTCCTTACACTTAGCACCCTAAAGCCATCCGGTTTGGGAGTTGCTGGCCTAACACTTGTTACATGGGTTAGTTAGAAAGCTTAAGGGAGTTCAGCATTGCACGACCATAATATGTATATATAAAAAAAGAAAAGAAAAAAAGAAGCAATAAAATTGTGTATTTTGAACAAATCATGCCTTAGAGACCTCATTTAAAAGGGAAATTCAATGATTTGAAGACTTGTGTTTTGAAATTGGAAAAGAAGGTAAAAGCCATATATCAGGAATCCGATTCACTTTCATTGAAGTTAGAGTTGATTTCTATTAAAGAGATAACAATTGAAGTATTTATATAGAATATGATATTGATGCATGAGAATTAAAATATGTTTAGCCATTGTGTTATATCAAGGCTTCATATACATAAGGTAGTTTGCAAACTAATTCTGTCTCCAATACTCTGTTTGTTCTAAGTTGCTAATGAGCTGTGCGTGTATTTTCTTGCACCATGATTAATGTATGTTGATAGCATTTCAAATGTTGTCATTTTTGGTTTTGTTGTGGGATTAGCAAAATGTAAGTTTAGGGGTGTGATAAACGTCGAATATTGCATATTCAAGCACCTTTATTTGCATTAGTTAAGTCCATTAGTTGATCATATTGTACATATTAACTTCATTTGCATGATTTTGTTTATTTTCAGTTTGGTTCCCCAAGGAGAGTTAAAAGAGATGCTTTAATGAGTTCTAGAAGAATCAAAGCATGCCGTTACCGAAGGCCTTCATTTTGGCCAACCTAGTGATCCATTGAACTCATGGTTATCCCTACAAAAAGTGCTAAGAGAAATGATCGTGTCATCGGGCCATGCTGAATCCAATTCAAGAAGTATTTCAGGGCCAAGGTTGCAGCATTGCGGGCGCTGCTTCTTATGGGCGACCGCCAAATAAGGTAAAAACTTTGCAAATTTGCAGGGGCCTGCATTGGCTCGCGAGCCCCCGTAAAGTACCACCCTCGAGCCTCCTTGGCATAGCGCGTGCGCCCGCCCTGTGCTGTGGGCGCCCACTATTCTACAGACAAGAGAGCATGGCCATCTTTATTTCACCTAATGTTATCCTCTTAATTGGGCGGATTGCTCTGCACTTGTCTAGGAGTTTTGGACCAGAAAAATGAAGTTGGTGGATGGCTATGGTTGATTATTAAAGGCTTGATTCAATGTAATAGATATAACTCACATTGTAGGATATTTCTAGAGAGAGAAATATTGTTCTAGAGAGGTTTTAGGTTGGAGCTTGTCTTAGGTGCGAAAATGGAGGGTGAGTTCACTTCAACCTCCTCCTCCTTTGCATCCATGGGTAACTAACTCCCTCTCTAAGGAGGTGATGAAGCTCCTCCTTGTAAGCATGCCTTAGTTTTGGTTTATTTTGGGAAATGATGTATATATATGTGGTTGTTTCATAATCTAGAGCTTGCACTTGATGTAATGAAACTAAATTGATCTAAATGATCATGTTGAATCTATTATCTTGTCTTATATTATATGTTCTCATAGTTGTATGGCTTGCATTTTCATGGTGACAATGGAAATGAGATTGTGAAATGGTTTTAATGGCATGTTTTATGAGAAACTTGTTAGTCCATAGCTTAGGGCCTCCCTTTGATGGATTAATCTTAATTTTTGAGTTCATGTGCTTTTATCATTTGATTGAGGGCTTGATAATCTCTAGCTTAGTGAGCATGTCTAAGGCTACACCCTAGTTTAGGTAGTTCAAGTATGTGAAACTTTGATAGGTTATTCTTGCCTCTTAATTTCATGAATTTCTTGAAGATAATGTAGCAACCATGTGTTGCTACATATCATGGCCACTTATATATGTTGTTTCCTCAAGTAAATCATATTCTAGCATGTTTATACGGTAGGTAGTGGATTCACTTCCTTAATCATCTCTACCTAAGTTTCTTTCCTTTTAATGTCCTTTAAATTACTGTTTTATGCATTTTTAATTCCAAGTCACCTAGTGACATACCAAACAAAAAATCTTTACCCCCTTCATCTAGTTAAGTGATTTTAAAGACCTTGGTTGCCATAAACTAGCAATCCCAGTGGTTCGACTTACCCGAACAACAGCCCTATTTTACAATGATTTGTGCAATTGCAAAGGGTTGATTATTATTGAGATCGTCGACCGACGAACACCTTGAATTTTGGGAGAGTGTTGTGTTTTAATCTTGAGCTCACTTTCTCAGTCAAGACAATTTTCCCTGGTGCTTGGCTCTTATTCTTCCTCTTTTGGGTGCAAAGATCTGTCAAAAATTTGGCATAAGCCCGAATTTGTCTAATTGCATCTAAGAGAGAAAGATTAATCTTCACTTGCCTATACATTTCAATGATCTCGTTCACCTTGCCTTATTGTTTTTCAAGAAAATTGGATCCTTTTAAGCCATCCAGAAATGGAGCCTTTGTCTCAAAAACTTTTTTCAAGAAAATTGGATCCTTTTAAGGCATCCGGGACGGGTGTTAACTTTTGGTTGCACTGGTTCACTCTCTTCATTTGATTCACTAACTTGGTTGTCTACAATTCTTCCACTTCTCAAGGTCGTCACCGCATTGACATGCTCAATTGTGTGACCTTCCGATGAGGAATTGGTTTCCACAATAAATTGTTGCTTGGGAGGTGGATTCAAAGGCATCTTCCCCTTTTTCCTAGCATTTAAGGTACTTGTTATTTGCCTAACTTGGGTTTCTAGCTTTACAATGGATTTGGAATGGAAATGAAGTAATTGGGTGTTTGCCTCCAATGTACCCAAAGCAGTCAATATTTTTTCCTCAAAAGCGGGACTCCTAGAATTTCCTCTAGAATAAGATTGATTTGGAAAGTGAGTATTTGCAAATTGGTTTCTATGTGATGATTGATATGATGACCTATAACCTTGGGAACCTTGGCCTTGAATTGGGCGTGGAACATACTTGCCTTGAAAACCACTTTGGGAAGGGTTTGAGCCTTCCCCTTGGCTTTTCCAAGAGAAGTTTGGATGGTTCTCCACCCGGGATTGTAATGTGTGCCATAGGGATTATTTCCTTGGTTGACAAATGTAGCATTTACTTGTTCATGGTTCTCACTTTGCACATATCTGTGGGGACAATTGGAAGTAGAATGTAAGACACTAGAACAAGTCATGCAAGATTCATTTGAAACATGATGAGTAATGACTAGGGGAGGAAGACACTTGATTCACCGAATTTTGGTTGATAAAAAATTGATCAAACATTTGAGATAAAGACTTGACTTCGGCAGCTATGTCATTGGAATTGTCAACTTGATATAAGCCAACATTCTTCCGTCCACCTATGTTTCTAACATTTTTGGAAGATAAGGATCGATGCATTGAATTCTCACTCATGCTCTCATAAAGACGCCATACATTATCCTCGTGCCTATCAAGATATGAACCACCCATGGAAGCATCTACCATTCCTTTAAAATTATCCGACAAACTTTTAAAGAAAAAGTGCACCAATTGCTATTCAGGAATGTCATGATGTGGACACTTCCTAAGTAAGTCATTAAGGCGCTCCCATGCCTCGTGAAACAATTCCCCTTCCCCTTGAGAAAACTCTCTAATTGAGGTTCTCATTGCATTGGTTTTTGAAACCGGATAGTACTTTTTCAAGAACTCTTGTTGCATCTTTGCCCAGCTAAAAATTAAAAAAGGCCTAAGATTGTTGAACCAATATTTTCCCTTATCTTTAAGGGTAAGAGGAAAAAATTTTAATTTCAAAACCTCTTCCGGCATGTCCGTGTATTTCACAGTGGAACAGAGTTCAAGAAACTCATCTAAATGCTTATAGGGTTCTTCACTTGGAAGTCCATGATAGTTGGGAAGCATTTGGATAGTTTGGGGCTTTATTTCATAGTGATGTGCTCTAAATGGGGGCAATTGAATGCATGTTGGTATTATACTCTTTTGGCATATAATAATCACGCAAAGCAAGAGGAGGATTCACAACCGGTGGTGCTACACGAACACCTTAATTGTCTTGAATAATGAGAGGTTGTGGAGCAAAAATTGGCCGAGGCATTCCCAATGGAACTTGGCCTTATTGTGGTGGAATGAATGGTCTTAGCATGCCTAATGGGACCTGAATGTTGTCATGATGGTGCACATTAGGGTAGAGGATACCGTGTTGGTCTATGTGACCAAGGTTTACCACATGGTCCTCATTGATGTTCTCATTGATGTTCTCCATTGATGAAATAGAGTAATGAGTGTTACCCTTTCCCTTAAAATTAAGCACAATGGATTTAGGATTCAAATTAAGTGGGACAAGAGTAGGATTTAACGACCTACGACTATGTATGCACTATCAAAACAAAAACAAGAAACAAGCAAGTAGCAATCATTTCTCCTCTGCAACAAATCAATCAACAAACCTCCACAAAGATTTATCCCATACTCCCATGCTTTGAATAATATGTAATAAAAATTAAATTGCCTCCATACGGGCTCACGATTTATCTAAGAATTTAAAGAATTGCCTCTACGTGGGCTCATGATTTAACTAGAGAAAGAGTTTAGAAAAGCTCACAAAGGGTCCTTAAGCAACTTCAATTTGTTTTTCAAATTTTACTTTTGCTTTGCAATTGTTATATTTTTAGCTTTTTGCACTTTTGCTTAGCTTAGCTTGCCTTTTTGCTTTTGAATTTTCCTTTGCTTCACTTCCTTGGCTCAATGCACCTAGCCAATCAAGAACAAACACAATAAGTAGCCAAAATAGAATAAAAATCAAGACAAAATCAAAAAGTACTAATTCCTAATTGATTTCCAAAATATGACGGTGCTAATCCCTGGCAATAGCACCAAAACTTGACGTCGTTGTTTTTGCAGTCACATGCAACAACAAGCAAGATGAAGAGTGCTAAAGTGGCCATGTTTAAATTTAGAGATTACCACTACCACTTTTAACTAAAAATATAGCTAGGGTGAGTAGGGATCCTCCCAAGGGAAAGGAGGTGTATTAGCTTGGAAATCAACATTGGAATAGTTGGTCAAGTGATCAAAGATGTTTTGATTGATTGATTAAACTACAATGTAAACTAAATAGATGTATGGTAAAGCAATTGAAGTAGAATGAAATGTAGAGAATACATGAGAAGGATCTTAGGACTTAGAGGTCACCACTAAATATCACCTTCCTAGACACTCAATGTGTAATGGATAAGGGGGATTATATGTTGCAATACTAGTGTGTGTCTCATTGATTAAATCAACAAGCATGGATAACTAAGTAAGTATACATTGTCTAACCAAACTAGTGAATATCACAATATATCAATTTTAGCCATTATTCGTTCCATTAAGTCCACAATCAATGCACATCATCAAATTAGACAAATATACTACTTGCATTCATAAGAATGGAATATCAAACAACAAGCATGGATTGTCCTCCATCTAAGAAAGTAAGGTAACTACACTACAACTAGGCTAATGACATGAAAATTAGATTAATTAAACTAAGAAAGAGGCACAATCCATCAAGAAATAAGTATGAACCATCAAATAAACATAAAGAGTATTCCATTTAAGTACCATGCCTTGACCATTACTAGATTCATGATATCAACACACATAGACATGCATCAATGTCACAAAACCTAGAGATAAACACATGAACATCTATTCCAGCATACATAGACATACGAATAGAATGAAATGATCAATTGGAAGTATTAAACTACACAAATCATTGTAGAAATAAGATTCATATATATATCAAATGTCACGATAAGAACTACAACACAAATCCCCTTAAATTATAAAACATCAAAGTCTAGGAGGTATGCTTAGGGCTATCTCTAGCCCCAAAAGAATGGTTTAGCCACTCATTGATGTAGTCATCCAACCTTCAAGGGCTATCTCCATGGTAGGAATGCTCTTCTTCTCCTTTATGGAAACCCTAGATGAGTGGAAGAACTCCTAAATGGTGTGTGTCTCTCTAATCTCTAGACTCCTCCAACCTTTCTTATGTATGGTTCCTCTCTAAAGTTTCTCCAAAGTGTATCATATAAAAATAGCCCAAAATCCTTATATAGTTAGCTCAAATGTCATACCCAATGGTCAAACCTGTGCACTAGGACCTCTAAATGATTGCACCCCGAGCACACCTTTTAATTAGCTAGAACTCTATTTTTCTCGCACTTGGGGAGGTTCGAACGATCACAAGGGTGATTCAATCGATCAAACTATGGCAGTGCCTTTTGGAATAATGACAAAACTAAGATATTTATGGGATATTTTGGGAAAAGGACAAAAGTGGTAGGTGGGGATAAGATCAAAAATGTTCGATTGATCAAAGGAATGTTGGATCGATCAAAGAGGGAAATTTCCTGAGGATAAGGACAAGAGGCTTGATCCATCTTGGCATGGTTGGAACGATCACTGTGAGATCGATCGGAGCTTAGTTCGATAGATCAAAGAATACTATTTTCCACCACTTTGCTCCTTTCTTCCACTAAGCTTGGGATTGCTTCTTTTATGCTCTAATTCAGCTAAATTGACTTATTTTGGGGATAAGTGCCTGAAAGGGAAAATAACATGAAATTAGACTAAAACAAGAAAATAAGTTAGAATAAGGTCCTAGAATGTTCAAGCTTAAGGGGTTTAAATACGCACTTTTCAGGGCTTCTCACCTCTTGAGGCATGCCTTTATGAAATGTTTGAAAATTATGTTTTTGACACCAAAGGATCCATGAGTGAGGTGAATGCTTTGATGCACTTTGTACCCACTTTGAATGTTTTGATGGACTTTGTAGCCACTTTGGATTTCTCACCTTGGAAAAGCAAGAAAGAACCTCTTCCTTCACTCTCTAGTACTCCACCAGTTCCTTCCCTCATCTCTCCTCCTACTTTTGAGCTTAAGCCTCTTCCATCAAATGTCATGATGAGCGCTGAAAAGTGCGCATTTAAACCCCTTAAGCTTAGGTATTCTAGGACCTTTATCTATCTTACTTTCCCGTTTTAGACTAATTTCATGTTATTGCCCTTTTTAGGTGCTTATCCCTAAAATAAGCTAACTCAGCCAAATAAGAGCTTAAAAGAAGCTAACTCAAGCTAGATGGAAGAAAGGAGCAAAGTGGAAGTAGATTGAAGCAAAGTGTAGAAATTTAGCAAGTTCAATCGATCACAAGAATACTTCGATTGATCGAAAGTTCATCGATCTAGACTCTCCAAGATGGATCCAAACTCTTTTGTCCTTATTCAAAGATCCCACAAAGTTTGATCGATCTAATAATTCTTAGATCGATCAAAAAGATTCCATCTTATCCTATTATACCACCATACCTACCACTTTTGTCTCATTCCCCAAAATATCTCAGATCTGTCCTTATCAAAAAAGGCCCTGCCATGGGAGAATCGATCTAGCCAAAGTTTGATAGATCTCAGCCATGTTCGATCGATCACAACACAGGTTCGATCCATATGTCTATGTATGCTAGGATAGATGTTCATGTGTTTATCTCTATCTCTTGTGTTGTTGATGCATGTCTATGTGTGTTGATGCAGAGATCTAGAGATTGTTAAGACATAGTGCTTAATAGAATGTTATTATGATTTATTTGATGGTTTATACTCATTTCTTGATGGATTGTGCCTCTCCCTTAGTCTAATTAGTCTAATTTCCATGTCATTAGCTTAGATGTAGTGTAGCTACCTTAGTTGTTAAATGGGAGGACAATCCATGCTTGTTGTTTGATGTTCCATACTTATGAATGCAAGTACTATATTTCTCTAATTATGTGATGCGTTTGGATTTTGAGCTTAAAGAAGGATTAATGACTTAGTTTCATGTATTGTACTATTCATTATGTTGTTTAGATAGTATATACTTATTTGGTCATCCACGCCTGTAAAAACAACCACACACACTTACTACTGTTGCAACATATGTTTTCCCCCTCATTAATTGTGAATCGAGTGTATAGAAAGGTGATGCTTAGTGGTGATCTCTAAGTCCCAAGATCTCTTTCTCTTGTTTTCTCAATCCTTTAATTACTTGTTTTATATTCATCTTGTTTAATCTTAATTGTGTTTAATCAACCAAACAACCTACCTTTGATCACTTGACCTACTAACCCTAAACATTGTTCTATTACTAGTAGCCCTTCAATCCCTTGGGACGATCCCTACTCACCCTTGCTATATTTTTAGTTAATGGTAGTAGTGGCATTTATAAATGTAAAACTTGGCTACATTGCACATTTACTATCTTTTGCGCATCTTTTAGACGTTAGTATGACGACACACTAAGTTTTTGGCGTCGTTGCCGGGGATCTAATTGGCAATGCCGTGTTTTGAAAACAATTAGGGATTAGTACTCTTTTGATCGTGTCTTTACTTTATTTTTATTTTTAGTTACTTACTGTGTTTGTTCTTATTTGGCTAGGTGAAATTGAGCAAGGAGGTTAAGCAAAGGAGAATTCAAAGCAAGGAGGTAAGCTAAGCACAAAAAGGACTAAAAATCTAAAAAAAAATGCAAAACATAGCAAAGCTTGGAAGTTGAAAATGAATTGAAGTTGCTTAAGGACCCTTTTGTGAGATCTTTCTAACTCAAGCTCTAGTTAAATCGCTGGCCCGTGTGGAGGCTTGTTTTTCATTTCTTAGTTAAATTGTGAGCCCGTGTGGAGGCAATTTACTTTTCTTTTCATGTTGTTTAAGCATGGGAGTATGGGATCATTGAATGTGGAGATTTGTTGATTGAATTGTTGCAGGGGCGAAGTGATTGTTACTTGCTTGTTATTTGTTTTGCTAGTGTATGCATGGTCGTAGGTCATTAAAATCCTACTCTTCTTTTCCATGAATTGACAACTTCCTTTGAGGACCGAGTCATTTTCGCAATTTTCGTTTTTCGACATTATGCGTCTTTCGTCCTTGTCCCTGTTTCGTCCTTTTCCCTATTCTGTCTTTTCCCCATTTGTCACATTGTTGGCACAACCTCACTTCTCATGCTTGGAGTTGGTTTTTCACTTCACGTGCCTTCATTTTGAGTGGTTTCCTCAAAATACATATCCTTACTTTTGCAAGAAAGTACTCTGGTTGCTCCCGGTGTCCATAGGGGCATGGATGCACAATTCTTCAGAATCTTTTTCATTTCCTGGGGTGTTTTTCATAAATATAGTTTAAAGATATTTTATTTCAGGGGTATCTAAGAAAATATCTTTCGGAAGATATTTTCATTGTAGGGCAGTTTCGCAGTTAACCCTTTTTGTAGAGGCCATTGTGCAACTAACGAAAGTTATTGCAAAATGTCTTGTCTGGAGCCTGGATCTTCGTATGGGATTCATTTTCATATTTTTTCGAGTTGTGGACTCTTAGAATTCCATTCTGATCATTTTTCTCCAGTTTCAGAGTTTTTGGACTCGGTTGCCGCCGAACTTGTTTGGGCCACAACTTTCTGGTCGGGACTCGGTTTTTGATGTCATTTCTTCTGTTGTTCATATTTTCTCATTTTTAATCTTTTTCATTCACTGAGTTTTTCCATTTGAGCGCGTCTGCTCAAATTTCACTTTTCCGAACCTAATAGGGCCCTTTCGGAGCAGTTTTTGAGACTTACTATAAATAGGATGCCCTAAAGTGAAAAATCAGATTTTCACTCATCTTCTCCACCTCTTGGCCGGCAGCCGTGGAAGCTCCTTGGCTACCACTCTTTCTCCTTCTCCTCCACTTGATTCCCTTGGTAGAAATCCCTCGCCCTTTACGTTTATCGTTCCCCTCGACGCCGTGCACCATTGCCCCTTATTAGAATTCATTTCTGACCAAAATTTGAGTTTGGGTTTGAGGCCAAGTTTGGATTTTTATGGGGCTTCTTGGGAATTCATGTAGATCGTGTAGTCCCCGACAAAATCCTTCGATTTCGGCGGATTCGGAACACTTTTTTTTCAGTGGGGATTTGAGGTTTTCATCTCAAATTGAGGTAGGGGGTGTTATAATTTACTTTCTTACTCTATTACATGCTTGTGATGCGTATTGAACTCAATTCCATGCTTGGATATTAAATCTAGAATTTTTTATTATTTATTTTCTAGTATGAAATTTAATTTTTCCGGTGAGTTACAACGTGTTTTAAACTTGTGGCTTGACATTATATTACACCTTGATATGTTGATTGACATATATTAAAATTTGAGCATTTGGATAAGAAATGAAGATTTTATTTAATATTTATCTTGAATAAAATATTAATTCATGTGGCCTTAACTAGCTTAAAATCAATGTGTGGTAGCATATTATATTTGGCCTTAGCATACTCTTCAACATAATTGAATTTGAAAGTAATTGGAGGTATTTTGAAAATTAGTAATTATTAATTAACTTGATTAATTAATTTGCCCAGAGTGCACTATTCACTCCATTTGAATTCCGACTTGATATTCTTGATCTGCATGCCATATAACTTCACATATATTTGATTTAGAATATTCGGTGTGGTTTTGAAACCTTTCATTTAATTAATTTCCTTGTTTAAGATTTAATCCTCATGGCGATATACAACTTGGAATTGAATTGTGGCATGCTAGAAAATTAGGCTTTGGTATGGTTGTTCATATATATTAAATTGGGATTAATTGCATGACAATTGCAAATTTTATTTTATATTTAACTTTAGTGAAAGTTTAATTCACATGGTCGTAAATTGAATAAAATAAACTTGTAATGTGATATTACATTAGGCCTTGGCATGTTCTCTAAGATATGTTAAATTGAGAGCATTTGGTTAAGTTTGAAAATATTAATTAAAATCTATTTTGTGGTCCCACTAGCTTAATTAAGATTTTAACTTGATATTTGTATCGGCCATGACTTGTTTACTAGTATATATTAATTGTGGACCATTTGAAGTTGCTTTAGAACCTTGGTAAATAAATTAGCATGATTTAGGTAGAGTTCTACTTTGTTGTTCCAATAACCTAATTGAGTTTTAGAATGGATATAGGTGATGACCATGCCTTATTCTTTAATATGTATTAATTTGAGGTTATTTGGAATTGAATTAGAATCTAGGGAATTTAATTATTTTTATTTAATTTAATTCTATCTAATCGAGTCAGGGATTTAATTGTGTTTGAAAGTCATTTCTATATCAAAATCCTGGACATGGACTTGTTGTATATTCATTGGTTATGTTTTGAGTATTGGATAACATAGTTGCTATGTTTATACTCATGAGAATATGTTTTCCTTATTGAATATATTGTTGCCTTGTGTAATGATTTGTACATTTCGTATTTAACATCTTTCATGTATAGCGTGTAACGAATCGCACACTGAAGATTCGACATTCATCATATCATATTAGTTGTGGACTTAGAGCATGTATTGTATAGGTTTCCAAATTTGGTTGTGCATAGTAGATAGTTGATTATCTTGTATATACATGCTGATATATACGTTGTTGCACAATTTGTTGATTTGTTGTTTCTTACTTGTTTTCTCGTTTTAAGTTTCAGGATGTTTACTTTGAGAAACCATGCTTTACGCGTTGCATTAGAAGTTTTAATGTTGGTTAGATCGCATTGAAATTGTGATTTGTGTTTTGATGTTCTAATGTAGTTTAGGAATGATCATATAGATTCAATTGGAACATAGACGTTAGGTGGCATGACCCACTTCTGTTGTCTTCGTGCTTTAGATTGCAAGTTGATACCTTTAAGAACCTTTATCTTGTTGCTTGTATAACGTGCTTCCATTTAAATTGCATAGATGATGTGATTTATGCTAGAAATGATCTAAGATAGCTTAAGGTGATCTCTGAGTCTAATATTTGACTTAGCCGTTAGGTGGCCCGATTCCTTTTGAATTATATCATGTTAGTCCTAAAAAAATCTCTAAAGAAATCGAGTTGATGCATGCTCATCCCCTACGAATAAACTTGTTAGTCTTGTTTATTCACCCCGAAGTTACTGGGTGTTTTGTAGGTAAAGAAGTTTTGTCGTGGGATACACAACTCTTGTTTGATGACATTGAATATGCACATGTTAGCATATCATGTTTACTTTTGTTTATTTTGATAAAACTTGTATTCTTTGATTCCATATATGTAAAGTGTGCATAAGCACACTCTTTTCATTGTAATCCACGTATATTAAAAAATATAGAATTTTGCCTTTAATGAGAAAAACATGAAAACTTTGGTTTTAATATGTCATTTTCACACCGGTGTGTGCATTGTGTATGTAATTCATACTTTAGCATTCATTTGCCACATGTGAGGTGTGGCCAAGGGCCAAACACCTTTTTGTAGGGGCCATTGTGCAATTAACGAAAGTTATTGCAAAATGTATCGTCTGGAGCTTGGATTCTCATACGGGATTCATTTTCACATTTTGTTGAGTTGTGGACTCTTAGAATTCCATTCTGGTCGTTTTTCTCCAGTTTCAGAGTTTCTGGACCCGGTTGCCGCTGAACTGGTTTGAGGTACAACTTTCCGCTCGGGACTCTATTTTTGACGTTGTTTTTTCCGTTGTTCATATTTTCTCATTTTGAATCTTTTTCATTCACGGAGTTTAGTCATTTGAGCGTGTTTGCTCAAATTTCACTTTTTCGGACCCGGTAGGGCCCTTTCGGGGCAGTTTTTGAGACTTACTATAAATAGGATGCTCTAAAGTGAAAAATTAGATTTTCACTCATCTTCTCCACCTCTTGGCCGGCAGCCATTGGAGCTCCTTGGCTGCCACTCTTTCTCCTTCTCCTCCACTTAATTCCCTTGGTAGAAATCCCTCGGCCTTTACATTTATCGTTCTCCTCGATGCCGCGCACCATTGCCCCTTATTAGAATTCATTTTTGACCAAAATTTGAGTTTGGGTTTGAGGCCAAGTTTGAATTTTTATGGGGCTTCTTGGGGATTCATGTAGATCGTGTAGTCCCCGACAAAACCCTTCGATTTCGGCGGATTCGGAACACCTTTTTTTCAGTGGGGATTTGAGGTTTTCATCTCAAATTGAGGTAGGGGGTGTTATAATTTACTTTCTTACTCTATTACAAGCTTGTGATGCTTATTGAACTCAATTCCATGCTTGGATATTAAATCTAGAATTTTTTATTATTTATTTTCTAGTATGAAATTTAATTTTTACGTGGAGTTATAGCGTGTTTTAAACTTGTGACTTGACATTATATTACACCTTGATATGTTGATTGACATATATTAAAATTTGAGCATTTGGATAAGAAATGAAGATTTTATTTAATATTTATCTTGAATAAAATATTAATTCATGTGGCCTTAACTAGCTTGAAATCAATGTGTGATAGCATATTATATTTGGCCTTAGCATGTTCTTCAACATAGTTGAATTTGAAAGTAATTGGAGGTATTTTGAAAATTAGTAATTATTAATTAACTTGATTAATTAATTTGCCCCGAGTGCACTATTCACTCCATTTGAATTCCGACTTGATATTCTTGATCTGCATGCCATATAACTTCACATATATTTGATTTAGAATATTCGGTGAGGTTTTGAAACCTTTCATTTAATTAATTTCCTTGTTTAAGATTTAATCCTCATGGCGATATACAACTTGGAATTGAATTGTGGCATGCTAGAAAATTAGGCTTTGGTATGGTTGTTCATATATATTAAATTGGGATTAATTGCATGAGAATTGCAAATTTTATTTTATATTTAACTTTAGTGAAAGTTTAATTCACATGGTCGTAAATTGAATAAAATAAACTTGTAATGTGATATTACATTAGGCCTTGACATGTTCTCCAAGATATGTTAAATTGAGAGCATTTGGTTAAGTTTGAAAATATTAATTAAAATCTTTTTTTTTGGTCCCATTAGCTTAATTAAGATTTTAACTTGATATTTGTATTGGCCATGAGTTGTTTACTAGTATATATTAATTGTGGACCATTTGAAGTTGCTTTAGAACCTTCGTAATTAAATTAGCATGATTTAATTAGAGTTCTACTTTATTGTTCCAATAACCTAATTGAGTTTTAGTATGGATATAGGTGATGACCATGCCTTATTCTTTAATATTTATTAATTTGAGGTTATTTGGAATTGAATTAGAATCTAGGGAATTTAATTATTTTTATTTAATTTAATTCTATCTAATTGAGTCATGGATTTAATTGTGTTTGAAAGTCATTTCTATATCAAAATCCTGGACATGGACTTGTTGTATATTCATTGGTTATGTTTTGAGTATTGGATAACATAGTTGCTATGTTTATACTCATGAGAATATGTTTTCCTTATTGAATATATTGTTGCCTTGTGTAATGATTTGCACATTTCGTATTTAACATCTTTCATGCATAGCGTGTAACGAATCGCACACTAAAGATTCGACATTCATCATATCATATTACTTGTGGACTTAGAGCATGTATTGTATAGGTTTCCAAATTTGGTTGTGCATGGTAGATAGTTGATTATCTTGTATAACATGCTGATATATACGTTGTTGCATAATTTGTTGATTTGTTGTTTCTTACTTGTTTTCTCATTTTAAGTTTCAGGATGTTTACTTTGAGAAACCATGCTTTACGCGTTGCATTAGAAGTTCTAATGT
Organism: Cornus florida; assembly: GCF_030987335.1. NCBI lineage: Eukaryota > Viridiplantae > Streptophyta > Magnoliopsida > Cornales > Cornaceae > Cornus > Cornus florida. The sequence goes on from NW_026775577.1 coordinate 75,808,282, forward strand.
TGGTTAGATCGCATTGAAATTGTGATTTGTGTTTTGATGTTCTAATGTAGTTTAGGAATGATCCTATAGATTCAACTGGAACATAGACGTTAGGTGGCATGACCCAATTCTGTTGTCTTCGTGCTTTAGATTGCAAGTTGATACCTTTAAGAACCTTTATCTTGTTGCTTGTATAACGTGCTTCCATTTAAATTACATAGATGATGTGATTTATGCTAGAAATGATCTAAGATAGCTTAAGGTGATCTCTGAGTCTAATATTTGACTTAGCCGTTAGGTGGCCCGATTCCTTTTGAATTATATCATGTTAGTCCTAAAAAAATCTCTAAAGAAATCGAGTTGATGCATGCTCATCCCCTACGAATAAACTTGTTAGTCTTGTTTATTCACCCCGAAGTTACTGGGTGTTTTGTAGGTAAAGAAGTTTTGTCGTGCGATGCACAACTCTTGTTTGATGACATTGAATATGCACATGTTAGCATATCATGTTTACTTTTGTTTATTTTGATAAAACTTGTATTCTTTGATTCCATATATGTAAAGTGTGCATAAGCACACTCTTTTCATTGTAATCCACGTATATTAAAAAATATAGAATTTTGCCTTTAATGAGAAAAACATGAAAACTTAGGTTTCAATATGTCATTTTCACACCGGTGTGTGCATTGTGTATGTAATTCATACTTTAGCATTCATTTGCCACATGTGAGGTGTGGCCAAGGGCCAAACACCTTTTTGTAGGGGCCATTGTGCAATTAACGAAAGTTATTGCAAAATGTATCGTCTGGAGCTTGGATTCTCGTACGGGATTCATTTTCACATTTTGTTGAGTTGTGGACTCTTAGAATTCCATTCTGGACGTTTTTCTCCAGTTTCAGAGTTTCTGGACCCGGTTGCCGCTGAACTTGTTTGAGGTACAACTTTCTGCTCGGGACTCCATTTTTGACGTCGTTTTTTCCGTTGTTCATATTTTCTCATTTTGAATCTTTTTCATTCACGGAGTTTAGTCATTTGAGCGTGTTTGCTCAAATTTCACTTTTTCGGACCCGGTAGGGCCCTTTCGGGGCAGTTTTTGAGACTTACTATAAATAGGATGCTCTAAAGTGAAAAATTAGATTTTCACTCATCTTCTCCACCTCTTGGCCGGCAGCCATTGGAGCTCCTTGGCTGCCACTCTTTCTCCTTCTCCTCCACTTAATTCCCTTGGTAGAAATCCCTCGGCCTTTACATTTATCGTTCTCCTCGATGCCGCGCACCATTGCCCCTTATTAGAATTCATTTTTGTCCAAAATTTGAGTTTGGGTTTGAGGCCAAGTTTGAATTTTTATGGGGTTTCTTGGGGATTCATGTAGATCGTGTAGTCCCCGACAAAACCCTTCGATTTCGGCGGATACGGAACACTTTTTTTTCAGTGGGGATTTGAGGTTTTCATCTCAAATTGAGGTAGGGGGTGTTATAATTTACTTTCTTACTCTATTACAAGCTTGTGATGCTTATTGAACTCAATTCCATGCTTGGATATTAAATCTAGAATTTTTTATTATTTATTTTCTAGTATGAAATTTAATTTTTACGGGGAGTTATAGCGTGTTTTAAACTTGTGACTTGACATTATATTACACCTTGATATGTTGATTGACATATATTAAAATTTGAGCATTTGGATAAGAAATGAAGATTTTATTTAATATTTATCTTGAATAAAATAATAATTCATGTGGCCTTAACTTGCTTGAAATCAATGTGTGATAGCATATTATATTTGGCCTTAGCATGTTCTTCAACATAGTTGAATTTAAAAGTAATTGGAGGTATTTTGAAAATTAGTAATTATTAATTAACTTGATTAATTAATTTGCCCCGAGTGCACTATTCACTCCATTTGAATTCCGACTTGATATTCTTGATCTGCATGCCATATAACTTCACATATATTTGATTTAGAATATTCGGTGAGGTTTTGAAACCTTTCATTTAATTAATTTCCTTGTTTAAGATTTAATCCTCATGGCGATATACAACTTGGAATTGAATTGTGGCATGCTAGAAAATTAGGCTTTGGTATGGTTGTTCATATATATTAAATTGGGATTAATTGCATGAGAATTGCAAATTTTATTTTATATTTAACTTTAGTGAAAGTTTAATTCACATGGTCGTAAATTGAATAAAATAAACTTGTAATGTGATATTACATTAGGCCTTGACATGTTCTCCAAGATATGTTAAATTGAGAGCATTTGGTTAAGTTTGAAAATATTAATTAAAGTCTATTTTGTGGTCCCATTAGCTTAATTAAGATTTTAACTTGATATTTGTATTGGCCATGAGTTGTTTACTAGTATATATTAATTGTGGACCATTTGAAGTTGCTTTAGAACCTTCGTAATTAAATTAGCATGATTTAATTAGAGTTCTACTTTATTGTTCCAATAACCTAATTGAGTTTTAGAATGGATATAGGTGATGACCATGCTTTATTCTTTAATATGTATTAATTTGAGGTTATTTGGAATTGAATTAGAATCTAGGGAATTTAATTATTTTTATTTAATTTAATTCTATCTAATTGAGTCATGGATTTAATTGTGTTTGAAAGTCATTTCTATATCAAAATCCTGGACATGGACTTGTTGTATATTCATTGGTTAAGCTTTGAGTATTGGATAACATAGTTGCTATGTTTATACTCATGAGAATATGTTTTCCTTATTGAATATATTGTTGCCTTGTGTAATGATTTGCACATTTCATATTTAACATCTTTCATGAATAGCGTGTAACGAATCGCACACTGAAGATTCGACATTCATCATATCATATTAGTTGTGGACTTAGAGCATGTATTGTATAGGTTTCCAAATTTGGTTGTGCATGGTAGATAGTTGATTATCTTGTATATACATGCTGATATATACGTTGTTGCACAATTTGTTGATTTGTTGTTTCTTACTTGTTTTCTCGTTTTAAGTTTCAGGATGTTTACTTTGAGAAACCATGCTTTACGCGTTGCATTAGAAGTTCTAATGTTGGTTAGATCGCATTGAAATTGTGATTTCTATTTTGATGTTCTAATGTAGTTTAGGAATGATCCTATAGATTCAATTGGAACATAGACGTTAGGTGGCATGACCCACTTCTGTTGTCTTCGTGCTTTAGATTGCAAGTTGATACCTTTAAGAACCTTTATCTTGTTGCTTGTATAACGTGCTTCCATTTTATTTAAATTGCATAGATGATGTGATTTATGCTAGAAATGATCTAAGATAGCTTAAGGTGATCTCTGAGTCTAATATTTGACTTAGCCGTTAAGTGGCCCGATTCCTTTTGAATTATATCATGTTAGTCCTAAAAAAATCTCTAAAGAAATCGAGTTGATGCATGCTCATCCCCTACGAATAAACTTGTTAGTCTTGTTTATTCACCCCGAAGTTACTGGGTGTTTTGTAGGTAAAGAAGTTTTGTCGTGCGATGCACAACTCTTGTTTGATGACATTGAATATGCACATGTTAGCATATCATGTTTACTTTTGTTTATTTTGATAAAACTTGTATTCTTTGATTCCATATATGTAAAGTGTGCATAAGCACACTCTTTTCATTGTAATCCACGTATATTAAAAAATATAGAATTTTGCCTTTAATGAGAAAAACATGAAAACTTGGGTTTCAATATGTCATTTTCACACCGGTGTGTGCATTGTGTATGTAATTCATACTTTAGCATTCATTTGCCACATGTGAGGTGTGGCCAAGGGCCAAACACCTTTTTGTAGGGGCCATTGTGCAATTAACGAAAGTTATTGCAAAATGTATCGTCTGGAGCTTGGATTCTCATACGGGATTCATTTTCACATTTTGTTGAGTTGTGGACTCTTAGAATTCCATTCTGGTCGTTTTTCTCCAGTTTCAGAGTTTCTGGACCCGGTTGCCGCTGAACTTGTTTGAGGTACAACTTTCTGCTCGTGACTCCATTTTTGACGTCGTTTTTTTCGTTGTTCATATTTTCTCATTTTGAATCTTTTTCATTCACGGAGTTTAGTCATTTGAGCGTGTTTGCTCAAATTTCACTTTTTCAGACCCGGTAGGGACCTTTCGGGGCAGTTTTTGAGACTTACTATAAATAGGATGCTCTAAAGTGAAAAATTAGATTTTCACTCATCTTCTCCACCTCTTGGCCGGCAGCCATTGGAGCTCCTTGGCTGCCACTCTTTCTCCTTCTCCTCCACTTAATTCCCTTGGTAGAAATCCCTCGGCCTTTACATTTATCGTTCTCCTCGATGCCGCGCACCATTGCCCCTTATTAGAATTCATTTTTGACCAAATTTTGAGTTTGGGTTTGAGGCGAAGTTTGAATTTTTATGGGGTTTCTTGGGGATTCATGTAGATCGTGTAGTCCCCGACAAAACCCTTCGATTTCGGCGGATTCGGAACACTTTTTTTACAGTGGGGATTTGAGGTTTTCATCTCAAATTGAGGTAGGGGGTGTTATAATTTACTTTCTTACTCTATTACAAGCTTGTGATGCTTATTGAACTCAATTCCATGCTTGGATATTAAATCTAGAATTTTTTATTATTTATTTTCTAGTATGAAATTTAATTTTTACGGGGAGTTATAGCGTGTTTTAAACTTGTGACTTGACATTATATTACACCTTAATATGTTGATTGACATATATTAAAATTTGAGCATTTGGATAAGAAATGAAGATTTTATTTAATATTTATCTTGAATAAAATAATAATTCATGTGGCCTTAACTAGCTTGAAATCAATGTGTGATAGCATATTATATTTGGCCTTAGCATGTTCTTCAACATAGTTGTATTTGAAAGTAATTGGAGGTATTTTGAAAATTAGTAATTATTAATTAACTTGATTAATTAATTTGCCCCGAGTGCACTATTCACTCCATTTGAATTCCGACTTGATATTCTTGATCTGCATGCCATATAACTTCACATATATTTGATTTAGAATATTCGATGAGGTTTTGAAACCTTTCATTTAATTAATTTCCTTGTTTAAGATTTAATCCTCATGGCGATATACAACTTGGAATTGAATTGTGGCATGCTAGAAAATTAGGCTTTGGTATGGTTGTTCATATATATTAAATTGGGATTAATTGCATGAGAATTGCAAATTTTATTTTATATTTAACTTTAGTGAAAGTTTAATTCACATGGTCGTAAATTGAATAAAATAAACTTGTAATGTGATATTACATTAGGCCTTGACATGTTCTCCAAGATATGTTAAATTGAGAGCATTTGGTTAAGTTTGAAAATATTAATTAAAATCTATTTTGTGGTCCCATTAGCTTAATTAAGATTTTAACTTGATATTTGTATTGGCCATCAGTTGTTTACTAGTATATATTAATTGTGGACCATTTGAAGTTGCTTTAGAACCTTCGTAATTAAATTAGCATGATTGAATTAGAGTTCTACTTTATTGTTCCAATAACCTAATTAAGTTTTAGAATGGATATAGGTGATGACCATGCCTTATTCTTTAATATGTATTAATTTGAGGTTATTTGGAATTGAATTAGAATCTAGGGAATTTAATTATTTTTATTTAATTTAATTCTATCTAATTGAGTCATGGATTTAATTGTGTTTGAAAGTCATTTCTATATCAAAATCCTGGACATGGACTTGTTGTATATTCATTGGTTATGTTTTGAGTATTGGATAACATAGTTGCTATGTTTATACTCATGAGAATATGTTTTCCTTATTGAATATATTGTTGCCTTGTGTAATTATTTGCACATTTCGTATTTAACATCTTTCATGCATAGCGTGTAACGAATCGCACACTGAAGATTCGACATTCATCATATCATATTAGTTGTGGACTTAGAGCATGTATTGTATAGGTTTCCAAATTTGGTTGTGCATGGTAGATAGTTGATTATCTTGTATATACATGCTGATATATACGTTGTTGCACAATTTGTTGATTTGTTGTTTCTTACTTGTTTTGTCGTTTTAAGTTTCAGGATGTTTACTTTGAGAAACCATGCTTTACGCGTTGCATTAGAAGTTCTAATGTTGGTTAGATCGCATTGAAATTGTGATTTGTGTTTTGATGTTCTAATGTAGTTTAGGAATGATCCTATAGATTCAATTGGAGCATAGACGTTAGGTGGCATGACCCACTTCTGTTGTCTTCGTGCTTTAGATTGCAAGTTGATACCTTTAAGAACCTTTATCTTATTGCTTGTATAACGTGCTTCCATTTTATTAAAATTGCATAGATGATGTGATTTATGCTAGAAATGATCTAAGATTGCTTAAGGTGATCTCTGAGTCTAATATTTGACTTAGCCGTTAGGTGGCCCGATTCCTTTTGAATTATATCATGTTAGTACTAAAAAAATCTCTAAAGAAATCGAGTTGATGCATGCTCATCCCCTACGAATAAACTTGTTAGTCTTGTTTATTCACCCCGAAGTTACTGGGTGTTTTGTAGGTAAAGAAGTTTTGTCGTGGGATACACAACTCTTGTTTAATGACATTGAATATGCACATGTTAGCATATCATGTTTACTTTTGTTTATTTTGATAAAACTTGTATTCTTTGATTCCATATATGTAAAGTGTGCATAAGCACACTCTTTTCATTGTAATCCACGTATATTAAAAAATATAGAATTTTGCCTTTAATGAGAAAAACATGAAAACTTGGGTTTCAATATGTCATTTTCACACCGGTGTGTGCATTGTGTATGTAATTCATCCTTTAGCATTCATTTGCCATATGTGAGGTGTGCCCAAGGGACAAACACCTTTTATAAGGGCCATTGTGCAATTAACGAAAGTTATGGCAAAATGTATTGTCTGGAACTTGGATTCTCATACGGGATTCATTTTCACATTTTGTTGAGTTGTGGACTCTTAGGATTCCGTTCTGGTCGTTTTTCTCCAGTTTCAGAGTTTCTGGACCCGGTTGCCGCTGAACTTGTTCGAGGTATAACTTTCTGCTCGGGACTCCATTTTCGACGTCGTTTTTTCCGTTGTTCATATTTTCTCATTTTAAATCTTTTTCATTCACGGAGTTTTGCCATTTGTGCATGTTTGGTCAAATTTCACTTTTCCGGACTCGGTGGGGCCCTTTCGGGGCAGTTTTTGAGACTTACTATAAATAGGATACTCTAAAGTGAAAAATCAAATTTTCACTCATCTTCTCCACCTCTTGGCCGGCAGCCATTGGAGCTCCTTGGCTGCCACTCTTTCTCCTTCTCCTCCACTTAATTCCCTTGGTAGAAATCCCTCCACCTTTACATTTATCGTTCCCCTCGATGCCGCGCACCATTGCCCCAGTTTAGAATTCATTTTTGACCAAAATTTGAGTTTGGGTTTGAGGCCAAGTTTGGATTTTCATGGGGCTTCTTGGGGATTCATGTAGATCGTGTAGTCCCCGACAAAACCCTTCGATTCCGGCGGATTCGGAAATTTTTTTTTTCAGTGGGGATTTGAGGTTTTCATCTCAAATTGAGGTAGGGGGTGTTATAATTTAATTTCTTCCTCTATTACATGCTTGTGATGCTTATTGAACACAATTCCATGCTTGGATATTAAATCTAGAATTTTTTATTATTTATTTTTTAGTATGAAATTAAATTTTTTCGGTGAATTATAGCATGTTTTAAACTTGTGGCTTGACATTATATTACACCTTGATATGTTGATTGACATATATTAAAATTGGAGCATTTAGATAAATAGTGAAGATTTTATTTAATATTTATCTTGAATAAAATATTAATTCACGTAGTCTTAACTAGCTTGAAATCAATGTGTGATGGCATATTATATTTGGCCTTAGCATGCTCTTCAACATAGTTGAATTTGAAAGTAATTCGAGGTATTTTGAAAATTAGTAATTATTAATTAACTTGATTAATTAATTTGCCCCGAGTGCACTATTCACTCCATTTGAATTCCGACTTGATATTCTTGATCTGCATGCCATATAGTTTCACATATAATTGATTTAGAATATTCGGTGAGGTTTTGAAACATTTCATTTAATTAATTTCATTGTTTAAGATTTAATCCTCATGGCGATATACAACTTGAAATTGAATTATGGCATGCTAGAAAATTAGGCTTTGGTATGGTTGTTCATATATATTAAATTGGGATTAATTGCATGAGAATTGTAACTTTTATTTTATATTTAACTTTAGTAAAAGTTTAATTCACGTGGTCGTAAATTGAATAAAATAAACTTGTAATGTGATATTACATTAGGCCTTGGCATGTTCTCTAAGATATGTTAAATTGAGAGCATTTGGTTAAGTTTGAAAATATAAATTAAAATCTATTTTGTGGTCCCATTAACTTAATTAAGATTTTAACTTAATATTTGTATTGGTCATGACTTGTTTACTAGTATATTTTAATTGTGGGCCATTTGATGTTACTTTAGAACCTTGGTAATTAAATTAGCATGATTTAATTAGAGTTCAACTTTGTTGTTCCAATAACCTAATTGAGTTTTAGAATGGATATAGGTGATGACCATGCCTTATTCTTTAATATGTATTAATTTGAGGTTATTTGGAATTGAATTAGAATCTAGGGAATTTAATTATTTTTATTTAATTTAATTCTATCTAATTGAGTCATGGATTTAATTGTGTTTGAAAGTCATTTCTATATCAAAATCCTGGACATGGACTTGTTGTATATTCATTGGTTATGCTTTGAGTATTGGATAACATAGTTGCTATGTTTATACTCATGAGAATATGTTTTCCTTATTGAATATATTGTTGCCTTGTGTAATGATTTGCACATTTCGTATATAACATCTTTCATGCATAGCGTGTAACGAATCGCATACTGAAGATTCGACATTCATCATATCATATTAGTTGTGGACTTAGAGCATGTATTGTATAGGTTTCCAAATTTGGTTGTGCATGGTAGATATATCTTGTATATACATGCTGATATATACGTTGTTGCACAATTTGTTGATTTTGTTGTTTCTTACTTGTTTTCTCGTTTTAAGTTTCAGGATGTTTACTTTGAGAAACCATGCTTTACGCGTTGTATTAGAAGTTCTAATGTTGGTTAGATCGCATTGAAATTGTGATTTGTGTTTTGATATTCTAATGTAGTTTAGGAATGATCCTATAGATTCAATTGGAACATAGACGTTAGGTGGCGTGACCCACTTCTATTGTCTTCGTGCTTTGGATTGCAAGTTGATACCTTTAAGAACCTTTATCTTGTTGCTTGTATAACGTGCTTTCATTTTATTTAAATTGCATAGATGATGTGATCTATGCTAGAAATGATCTAAGATAGCTTAAGGTGATCTCTGAGTCTAATCTTTGACTTAGACGTTAGGTGGCCCGATTCCTTTTGAATTCTATCATGTTAGTCCTAAAAAAATCTCCAAAGAAACCGAGTCGATGCATGCTCATCCCCTACGAATAAACTTGTTAGTCTTTTTTATTCACCCCGAAGTTACTGGGTGTTTTTCAGGTAAAGAAGTTTTGTCGTGGGATACATTACTCTCTTAGACATGCTAGAAGTCTTGAAGTATTTTTGATGACATTGAATATGCAGATGTTAGCATATCATGTTTACTTTTGTTTATTTTGATAAAACTTGTATTCTTTGATTCCATATATGTAAAGTGTGCATAAGCACACTCTTTTCATTGTAATCCACGTATATTAAAAAATATAGAATTTTGCCTTTAATGAGAAAAACATGAAAACTTGGATTTCAATATGTCATTTTCACACCGGTGTGTGCATTGTGTATGTAATTCATCCTTTAGCATTCATTTGCCATATGTGAGGTGTGGCCAAGGGCCAAACACCTTTTTGTAGGGGCCATTGTGCAATTAACGAAAGTTATTGCAAAATGAATCGTTTGGAGTTTGGATTCTCATACGGGATTCATTTTCACATTTTGTTGAGTTGTGGACTCTTAGAATTCCGTTCTGGTCGTTTATCTCCAGTTTCAGAGTTTCTGGACCCGGTTGCCGCTGAACTTGTTCGAGGTCTAACTTTCTGCTCGGGACTCCATTTTCGACGTCGTTTTTTCCGTTGTTCATATTTTCTCATTTTGAATCTTTTTTATTCACAGAGTTTTTCCATTTGAGCGTGTTTGCTCAAATTTCACTTTCCCGGACCCGGTGTGGCCCTTTCGGGGCAGTTTTTGAGACTTACTATAAATAGGATGCTCTAAAGTGAAAAATCAGATTTTCACTCATCTTCTCCACCTCTTGGCCGGCAGCCATTGGAGCTCCTTGGCTGCCACTCTTTCTCCTTCTCCTGCACTTAATTCCCTTGGTAAAAATCCCTCGGCCTTTATATTTATCATTCCCCTCGGTGCCGCGCACCATTGCCCCTTATTACAATTTATTTCTGACCAAAATTTGAGTTTGGGTTTGAGGCCAAGTTTGGATTTTCATGTGGCTTCTTGGGGATTCATGTAGATCGTGTAGTCCCCGACAAAACCCTTCGGTTTCGGCGGATTCGGAAAACTTTTTTTTCAGTGGGGATTTGAGGTTTTCATCTCAAATTGAGGTAGGGGGTGTTATAATTTACTTTCTTGCTCTATTACATGCTTGTGATGCTTATTGAACTCAATTCCATGCTTGAATATTAAATCTAGAATTTTTTATTATTTATTTTCTAGTATGAAATTTAATTTTTCCGGTGAGTTATAACATGTTTTAAACTTGTGGCTTGACATTATATTACACCTTGATATGTTGATTGACATATATTAAAATTGGAGCATTTGGATAAATAATGAAGATTTTATTTAATATTTATCTTGAATAAAATATTAATTCATGTAGCCTTAACTAGCTTGAAATCAATGTGTGATAGCATATTATAGTTGGCCTTAGCATGCTCTTCAATATTGTTGAATTTAAAAGTAATTGGAGGTATTTTGAAAATTAGTAATTATTAATTAGCTTGATTAATAAATTTGCCTCGAGTGCACTATTCACTCCATTTGAATTCCGACTTGATATTCTTGATCTGCATGCCATATAGCTTCACATATATTTTATTTAGAATATTCGGTGAGGTTTTGAAACATTTCATTTAATTAATTTCCTTGTTTAAGATTTAATCCTCATGGCGATATACAACTTGGAATTGAATTATGGAATGCTAGAAAATTGGACTTTGGTATGGTTGTTCATATTTATTAAATAGGGATTAATTTAATGAGAATTGCAACTTTTATTTTATATTTAACTTTAGTGAAAGTTTAATTCACATGGTCGTAAATTGAATGAAATAAACTTGTAATATGATGTTACATTAGTCCTTAGCATGTTTTCTAAGATATGTTAAATTGAGAGCATTTGGTTAAGTTTGAAAAACTAGAGATTTAATTAAAAGATTAATTAAAATCTATTTTGTGGTCCCATTAGCTTAGTTAAGATTTTAACTTGATATTTGTATTGGCCATGACTTATTTACTAGTATATTTTAATTGTGGACGATTTGAAGTTGCTTTAGAACCTTGGTAATTAAATTAGCATGATTTAATTAGAGTTCTACTTTATTGTTCCAATAACCTAATTGAGTTTTAGAATGGATATAGGTGATGACCATACCATGTTCTTTAATATGTATTAATTTGAGGTTATTTGGAATTGAATTAGAATTTAAGGAATTTAATTATTTTTATTTCATTACATTTTATCTAATTGAGCCATGGATTTAATTGTGTTTGAAAGTCGTTTCTATATCAAAATCCTGGACATGGACTTGTTGTATATTCATTTGGTTATGTTTTGAGCATTGGATAACATAGTTGCTATGTTTATACTCATGAAAATATGTTTTCCTTATTGAATATATTGTTGCATTGTGTAATGATTTGCACATTTCGTATTTAACATCTTTCATGCATAGCGTGTAATGAATCACACACTGAAGATTGAACATTCATCATATTATATTAGTTGTGGATTTAGAGCATGTGTTGTATAGGTTTCCAAATTTGGTTGTGCATGGTAGATAGTTGATTATCTTGAATATACATGCAGATATATACGTTGTTGCACAATTTGTTGATTTTGGAAACTTGGGGATGTCGTTGTTTGGCTCCGGCTAGTACGTGGTTCTAGTACGGAGGATAATCCTTCTATATAGTCTAGTGCACACATAGGGAGGTTTACCATGGGCTAGTAACCCTAAAATAACCAAGGTGTCGGCCTAATCCAGCGTGACGTCCAAGTAACCACTTCGTTTGATTTCGCATTTCATTTCAAGTTGGTAACTAGATGATGTTATGACTTGTTGTTTCTTACTTATTTTTCTCGTTTTAAGTTTCAGGATGTTTACTTTGAGAAACCATGCTTTACGCATTGTATTAGAAGTTCTAATGTTGGTTAGATCGCATTGAAATTGTGATTTGTTTTCGATGTTCTAATGTAGTTTAGGAATGATCCTATAGATTCAATTGGAACATAGACGTTAGGTGGCGTGAGCCACTTCTGTTGTCTTCGTCCTTTAGATTGCAAGTTGATACCTTTAAGAACCTTTATCTTGTTGCTTGTATAACGTGCTTCCATTTTATTTAAATTGCATAGATGATGTGATTTATGCTAGAAATGATCTAAGATAGCTTTGGATGATCCCTGAGTCTAATCTTTGACCTAGACATTAGGTGGCATGATTCCGTTTGAATTATATCATGTTAGTCCTAAAAAAATCTCTAAAGAAATCGAGTTGATGCATGCTTATCCCCTACGAATAAACTTGTTAGTCTTGTTTATTCACCCCGAAGTTACTGGATGTTTTGCAGGTAAAGAAGCTTTGTTGTGGGATACACAACTCTCTTAGACATACTAGAAGTCTTGAAGTATTTTTTATGACATTGAATATGCACATGTTAGCATATCATGTTTACTTTTGTTTATTTTGATAAAACTTGTATTCTTTGATTCCATATATGTAAAGTGTGTATAAGCACACTCTTTTCATTGTAATCCATGTATATTAAAAAATGTAGAATTTTGCCTTTAATGAGAAAAGCATGAAAACTTGGGTTTCGATATGTCATTTTCGCACCGGTGTGTGCATTGTGTATGTAATTCAACCTTTAGCATTCATTTGCCATATGTGAGGTATGGTCAAGGGCCAAACACCATTTAGTTTCATTTTTGCATTTCAATTCACATATTGCATTTTGGTCTAAAATAGTAGAAACCAAGCCTTTAAGGGTTCATTTTCAAATCGGGTGATGCAAAGTGTGTTCCGGCACCTCCACTAGGTCTCATTTATCTTGTATGAAGTATGGCCAAGGGCCAAACGGTCATTTGAAACCATTTCCTAATTTTGGTTTCCATATTTTCTATTTCAAGTCCATTTTTGCCTTTTTGGCCGTTGGGGGGTCTAATTTTGCATCGGTGGTATTTTTAAGTCGTGGACCATTGTAGCACGTCCAAATAGGTAAGTTCCATTTGTGTGCATGGTCATTTCTGGGCAAACCTTCTCCTTTAGTGAAATGAGCCTCCTATGGATTCATTTTGCACTTTTGTTGCATAATCTAATCTAGGGGCATTCTAGACCTTTCACATCAGTTTTAATTTCTCCTTTCAACATGGTCGCTTTGAAAATGTTATTTTAGGGGGGGTTTCTTTTTCGTGTTTTTCCAGAAAACATCGTCTTCGAATCAAAAATCCATCGCAAAGTTCAGCTTTCTGTTCTTTTTATTTAGCAGCTTTTTGGACCTCCATGACCAGATTCATGGAGGGGCATTTTGGGCACTCTACATTGTGTTTTTTCTTTTTAATTCGTTGCTAGTCACGTAGAAATCTCAATTTTGAGGGGGGTTTCTTCTTTGTGTTTTTCCAAAAAAATTCATGTTCTAGCCCATTTTTGCTGTCAGTTGCAGACAGTCACTGTATCATCTTTTAACCCTTTTGGCCTAAACTGATCTAGGGGCATTTTGGAAAATTCCTTTAAAAAATAAATTCTGTTCTTGACATGGTCACATATAAAACGTGATTTTAAGGGGGGTTTCTTCACAACATTTTTCCAGAAAATGTCATCTCGGACCCGAAAACCCCGCGCCAAAATCTGATTTCCTGTGTGCATTTGTACTATTTGAACAAGTCTGTTGTAGGGGCATTTTGGAGATTTCACGTCAAAAATAAAATTTTCTTTTGACATGGTCAGCTTGGAAAAATTATTTTAAGGGGGGTTTCCTCTTCACGTTTTTCTAGAAAATATCGTTTAGTACCTCAAAACGGCACACGAACTTCAGCATTTTCCCTAGGTTACTATTCACGGCCGCGGCGACGTCAAAACTTTGTTTTGACTTTTCTCTTCCATCCGGACTCCGAATCAAGTGATTCTTGAGTCTAACTTGGTTAATTTTTCACTGTATTCCCAGCGGTGTCTTCGGTAGCACCCGATTTTATATATTTTCAGAAATGACCATTTTTGCCCTTGGGGCTATTTTTGTCCGGTTTTCTTGTAATTCGCTTCCGCTACTTTCTTTTGAGTTCCGTGACTTCACGGGAAGTCATGGATGTGTCTAGAGAATAATTTACATTCTAGGAATGTCATTTCCATGTAAAATGACTCTTTTGCCCCTGGGGGCTTATTTGTCATATTTTTGACCTTTTGCTTCAGCATCAGTTCTCATTGAGTTACACCACCTCATGGAAGGTCACTTTGACTTCTTAGAGTCTTATTTTCTGTTTTCGCTTCCGCATTCGGATCCGTTATAGGGTCAATTTTTGGTTCATCACAAGACACGCTGGCCTAAAAATCAAGGCTGTCACAGGTGGTATCAGAGCGTCCGGGTTCGAAAACCTTAGGACGACGGGTTTTGGGTGCATATCATGCTTTTGTTGGTGTACCTTGATTTATTTATATGCCTATGATAACATGTTTTGGTATTATAATATGTTTACGTGCTTCGTTTGATAACATGCTCGGTGTGATGACATGTTTTCTGTACTTATATGCTTATGTGTTTAAAAGCATCTTTGTTTGACATGTTTGCTTATGTGGCACCTTGAGTAGATAGTCCATTGCTATGATGCATGCTAGTTGTTTACTTTTATGTCTTGTTTTGGCATTATCTCTTAGGATTTGTCGTATCCCTTGGATGCATTCTTGTTTCACGAGTTTCTTCCTTGGATAGGAGAAATTCATTCTGTAAGGACCCATATTGGGTACCTTCTTATCTGTTTTGTCAATCAATGCGAGTAAGGCTCATGTGAGCGTAGAGGACTGCGATTCATTTCTTTTTCCCTTGTGGCTTCTAGATCTAAGGCCTTAAGCGTATGGTGCTAGTGTCATTATTGTCAAAGTTTTGGGATTAGCTACCCCAACTCTCGCAGATGCCTGGTTCCTGCAGAGCTTTTAGTAATGATCGCTTCTGACATTGATGTCATTTGTATCGAAAAGTTCCCTTCTGGGGCACGTTATGAACTAGTGCCTAATACTGTCATGCTACCTTACTGACGAGTAAGTGTGGGCAGGTTCTGGTTGTTGTTCGTACTGCATTGTCACTCTCTTCTTTCAACGCATTTGACGTTTTATTTTCTTGGGATTCTCTCAGTGGTTGACATTGAGTTAACGTGCCGATTCGTATGGGGTGTTGTCTCAGTTCATGGTTTCGCATTCCTTCAGTTAATCTTTAGACTTCAGGATTTGTCCTTCAATGCGTTGTGAGCTGTCCTTTGATTTGACTTTCTATTTGGTCATTATTCTGTTCTTTCTGGTATGTTCCTAATTTCGGGGATGAAATTTCTTTGAGGGTAGGTTGTAACGACCTGGTCATTTGTCTCCCTTTCCTTTTTCCTGAAATTTTATGAATGAATTTTTTTCGTTTAATTTTCTTTTCTAAGCTCTGTTTCGTGTCACTTAGTGTCATCTCGAGTGCTCGGAATTGGTTCCTGGGACTCTTTTCTGTGGATTGACAACTTCCTTTGAGGACCAAGTCATTTTCACATTTTTCGTTTTTCGACACTATGCGTCTTTCGTCCTTTTCCCTGTTTCATCCTATTCCCTATTCTGTCTTTTTTCCGTTTGTCACATTGTTGGCACAACCTCACTTCTCATGCTCAGAGTTAGTTTTTGACTTCACGTGCCTTCATCTTGAGTGGTTTCCTCGAAATACGTATCCTTACTTTTGCAATAAAGTACTCCGATTGCTCTTGGTGTCCATAGGGGCATGGATACATAATTCTTTAGAATCTTTTTCATTTCTTGGGGTGTTTTTCATAAATATCTTTTCAAGATATTTTATTTCAGGGGTATCTAAGAAAACATCTTTTGGAAGACATTTTCATTTTAGGGCAGTTTCGTTAACCCTTTTTGTAAGGGCCATTGTGCAATTAACGAAAGTTATTGTACATGTCTCGTCTGGAGCTTAGATCCTCGTACGGGATTTATGTTCAAATTTTGTTGAGTTGTGGACTCTTAGAATTCCGTTCTGGTCATTTTTCTCCAGTTTCAGAGTTTTTGGATCCGGTTACCGCCGAACTTGTTCGAGGCATAACTTTCTGCTCAGGACTCGGTTTTTGACGCCATTTTTTCCGTTATTCATATTTTCTCATTTTGAATCTGTTTTGTTCACGGAGTTTTGTCATTTGAACGCGTTTTCTCAAATTTCACTTTTCCGAGCCCGTTGGGGCCCTTTCGGGGTAGTTTTTGAGACTTACTATAAATAGGATGCCCTAAAGTGAAAAATCATATTTTCCCTCATCTTCTCCACCTCTTGGCCCGCAGCCATGGGAGCTCCTTGGCTGCCACTCTTTCTCCTTCTCCTCCACTTGATTCCCTTGGTAGAAATCCCTCGGCCTTTACGTTTATCGTTCCTCTCGACGCCGCGCACCATTGCCCCTTATTAGAATTCATTTCTGACCAAAATTTGAGTTTGGGTTTGAGGCCAAGTTTGGATTTTCATGGGGGCTTCTTGGGGATTCATGTAGATCGTGTAGTCTACGACAAAACCCTTCGATTTCGGCGAATTTGGAACACTTTTTTTTTTTCAGTGGGGATTTGAGGTTTTTATCTCAACTTGAAGTAGGGGGTGTTATAATTTACTTTCTTGCTCTATTACATGCTTATGATGCTTATTCAACTCAATTGCATACTTGGATATTAAATCTAGAATTTTTGATTATTTATTTTCTAGTATGAAATTTAATTTTTCTGGTGAGTTATAACATGTTTTAAACTTGGGGCTTGACATTATATTACACCTGGATATGTTGATTGACATATATTAAAATTTGAGCATTTGGATAATAAATGAAGATTTTATTTAATATTTATCTTGAATAAAATATTAATTCATGTGGCCTTAACTAGCTTAAAATCAATGTGTGATATCATATTATATTTGTCCTTAGCATGCTCTTCAACATAGTTGAATTTGAAAGTAATTGGAGGTATTTTGAAAATTAGTAATTATTAGTTAACTTGATTAATTAATTTGCCTCAAGTGCACTAGTCACTCCATTTGAATTCCGACTTGATATTCCTGATCTACATGCCATATAGCTTCACATATGTTTGATTTAGAATATTCGGTGAGGTTTTGAAACCTTTCATTTAATTAATTTCCTTGTTTAAGATTTAATCCTCATGGCAATATACAATTTGGAATTAAATTATGGCATGCTAGAAAATTAGGCTTTGGTATGGTTGTTCATATATATTAAATTGGGATTAATTGCATGAGAATTGTAACTTTTATTTTATATTTAATTTTAGTGAAAGTTTAATTCACATGGTCGTAAATTGAATGAAATAAACTTGTAATGTGATATTACATTAGTCCTTGGCATGTTCTCTAAGATATGTTAAATTGAGAGCATTTGGTTAAGTTTGAAAAACTAAAGATTTTAATTAAAAGAATTAATTAAAATCTATTTTGTGGTCCCATTAGCTTAATTAAGATTTTAACTTGATATTTGTATTGGCCATGACTTGTTTACTAGTATATATTAACTGTGGACCATTTGAAGTTGCTTTAGAACCTTGGTAATTAAATTAGCATAATTTAATTAGAGTTCTACATTGTTGTTCCAATAACCTAATTGAGTTTTAGAATGGATATAGGTGATAAGCATGCCATGTTCTTTAATATGTATTAATTTGAGGTTATTTGGAATTGAATTAGAATCTAGGTAATTTAATTATTTTTATTTAATTAAATTCTATCTAATTGAGCCATGAATTTAATTGTGTTTGAAAGTCGTTTCTATATCAAAATCCTGGACATGGACTTGTTGTAAATTCATTTGGTTATGTTTTGAGCATTGGATAACATAGTTGCTATGTTTACACTCATGAGAATATGTTTTCCTTATTGAATATATTGTTGCCTTGTGTTATGATTTGCATATTTCGTATTTAACATCTTTCATGCATAGCGTGTAACGAATCGCACACTGAAGATTGAACATTTATCCTATCATATTAGTTGTGGGCTTAAAGCATGTATTGTATAGGTTTCCAAATTTGGTTGTGCATGGTAGATAGTTGATTATCTTGTGTATACATGCTGATATATACGTTGTTGCACAATTTGTTGATTTTGGAAACTTGGGGATGTCGTTGTTTGGTTACGGCTAGGACGTGGTTCTAGTACGGGGGATAGTCCCTCTATATAGTCTAGTGCACACATAGGGAGGTTTACCATGGGCTAGTAACCCTAAAATAACCAAGGTGTCGGCCTGATCCGGCGTGACGTCCAAGTATTCACTTCGTTTGATTTCGCATTTCATTTCAAGTTGATAACTTGATGATGTTATAACTTGTTGTTTCTTACTTATTTTCTCGTTTTAAGTTTCAGGATGTTTACTTTGAGAAACCATGCTTTATGCGTTGTATTAGAAGTTCTAATGTTGGTATGATCGCATTGAAATTGTGATTTGTGTTTTGATGTTCTAATGTAGTTTAGGAATGATCCTATAGATTCAATTGGAACATAGAGGTTAGGTGGCATGACCCACTTCTGTTGTCTTCGTGCTTTAGATTGCAAGTTGATACCTTTAAGAACCTTTATCTTGTTGCTTGTATAACGTGCGTCCATCTTATTTAAATTGCATAAATAATGTGATTTATGCTAGAAACGATCTAAGATAGCTTAGGATGATCCCTGAGTCTAATCTTTGACTTAGACGTTAGGTGGCATGATTCCTTTTGAATTATATCATGTTAGTCCTAAAAAAAATCTCTAAAGAAATCGAGTCGATGCATGCTCATCCCCTACGAATAAACTTGTTAGTCTTGTTTATTCACCCCGAAGTTACTGGATGTTTTGCAGGTAAAGAAGCTTTGTTGTTGGATACATAACTCTCTTATACATGCTAGAAGTCTTGAAGTATTTTTCATGACATTGAATATGCACATGTTAGCATATCATGTTTACTTTTGTTTATTTTGATAAAACTTGTATTCTTTGATTCCATATATGTAAAGTGTGCATAAGAACACTCTTTTCATTGTAATCCATGTATATTCAAAAATGTAGAATTTTGCCTTTAATGAGAAAAGCATGAAAACTTGGGTTCCAATATGTCATTTTCGAACCGGTGTGTGCATTGTGTATGTAATTCATCCTTTAGCATTCATTTGCCATATGTGAGGTGTGGCCAAGGGTCAAACACCATTTAGTTTTTATTTTTGCATTTCAATTCACATATTGCATTTTGGTCTAAAATAGTAGAAACCGAGCTTTTAAGGGTTCATTTTCAAATCGGGTGGTGCAAAGTGTGTTCCGGCACCTCCATTAGGTCTCATTTATCTTGTATGAAGTGTGGCCATGGGCCAAACGATCATTTGAAACCATTTCCTAATTTTGGTTTCCATATTTTCCATTTCAAGTCCATTTTTGCCTTTTTGGCCGTTGGGGGGTTGAATTTTGCATCGGTGGTATTTTTAAGTCATGGACTATTGTAGTACGTCCAAATAGGTAAGTTACGTCTGTGTGCATGGTCGTTTCCGGACAAACCTTCTCCTTTGGTGAAATGAGCCTCCTATGGATTCATTTTGCGCTTTTGTTGCATAATCTGATCTAGGGGCATTCTAGACCTTTCAAATTAGTTTTATTTTCTCTTTTCAACATGGTCGCTTAGAAAACATGATTTTAGGGGGGGTTTCTTTTTCGTGTTTTTCCAGAAAACATCGTCTTGGTATCGAAAATCTATCGTAAAGTTTAGCTTTCTGTTTTTTTTATTTAGCAGCTTTTTGGACCTCCATGACCAGATTTCATGGTTGGGCATTTTGGGCATTCTACATTGCGGTTTTTTTTTTAAATTCTCACATGTGTCACGTAGAAAACTCAATTTTGAGGGGGGTTTCTTCTTTGTATTTTTCCAGAAAAATTCATGTTCTAGCCCGTTTTTGTTGTCAGTTGCAAACAGTCACTGTAGCATCTTTTAACCCTTTTGGCCGAAACTGATCTAGGGGCATTTCGGGAAATTCCTTTGGAAAATAAATTCTATTCTTGACATGGTCACATAGAAAACGTGATTTTAGGGGGGGTTTCTTCACAACATTTTTCCAGAAAATGTCATCTCGAACCCGAAAACCCCACGCCAAAATCTGATTTCTTGTGCGCATTTGCACTATTTGAACAAGTCTGTTGTAGGGGCATTTTGGAGATTTCACGTCAAAAATAAAATTTTCTTTTGACATGGTCAGGTTGGAAAAATTATTTTAAGGGGGGTTTCCTCTTCATGTTTTTCTAGAAAACATCGTTTAGTACCTCAAAACGGCACACGAATTTCAGCATTTTCCCAGGTTACTATTCACGGCTGTGGCGACGTCAAAAACTTTGTTTGGACTTATCTCTTCCATCTAGACTTCGAATCAAGTGATTCTTGAGTCTAACCTGATTAATTTTTTGCTGTATTCCCAGCGGTGTGCTCGGTAGCACCCGATTTTATATATTTTCAGAAATGACCATTTTGCCCTTGGGGCTATTTTTGTCCGGTTTTCTTGTAATTTGCTTCCACTACTTTCTTTTGAGTTCCGTGACTTCACAGGAAGTCATGAATGTGTCTCGAGAATAATTTACATTCTAGGGACGTCATTTCTATGTAAAATGACTATTTTGCCCCTGGGGGCTTATTTTATCATATTTTTGACCTTTTGCTTCCGCATCAGTTCTCATTGAATTACACGACCTCATGGAAGGTCACTTTGACTTCTTAGAGTCTTTTTTTCTGTTTTCACTTCCGCATTCGGATCCGTTATCGGGTCAATTTTTGGTTCATTACAAGACGCGCTGGCCTAAAAACCAGGGCCGTCACAGCTCTCTTTGATTTAGGTGCAAGAATTAATCTCATTCCATACTCTGTTTACTTGCAATTAGGATTAGGGGACTTGAAGCCAACATCGGTAGCCATCTAACTTGCTGATAGATCAATTAAAAAATTGAGGGGAATTGTTGAAGACATCTTAATTAAGGTTGATAAATTTTATTTCCCGGTTAATTTTGTGGTATTTGATACTGAGCCAGTCCCTAATCTTACCAATCACATTCCAGTCATCCTAGGAAGACCATTTTTTACCACTGCCAATGCTATGATTAATTGTAGATCTGGCATTGTGGACATCTCTTTTAGCAACATGATGGTTAAGCTTAATGTTTTTAATGCGAGTCAACATCCCACAGATGAAGACGAGTGTTTCTTTGTGGATATTTTGGATGAAACCATAGAGGAGACTCTTCCCTCTATTCTATCTAAGGACCCTCTTGAAGCGTGCCTTTGCGAAATGTTTTTTTTTTTTTTTTTCCCTAAATGAAGGATTTTTATAAATATAAACATTATAGTACTTGGAAATAAAGTAAGGGCATACCCTTACATACAAAACAAAGCCTTACCAAGAAGGCGAAATAAGCACTAATCAAAAAGAAGGGAAAATTACAAGACATCTTGAAGTATTACCCCCTTAACATCAAGAACCTCCCAAATCACAGTCTTAGCTAATTCCAAAGAAGCTTTACATATATCATTGTGCACTCTCTCATTTCTTTCTCTCAAAATGAAATACATTCCTGCAGTGAAAAGTATCCTCCCAAATTTATTCTTCTTTCCTTGGAATTTTTGTATAAAAGCCGTAGCCAATTCCTGAACATCACCAGCTTTCTGTAAATTCCAAGAAAAAATATTTGACATAGTGGACCACACAGCCCAAGCATAAGGACAATTACAAAACAAATGATCCAAAGTTTCTACATTGCTAAAGCACAAACAGCATCGTGAAACAACAGAGAATCCTTTGTTTTGCAAAAAAGAATGAGTAATGATAGCATTTTGCAACACCAAAACTGAAAAAACCAACCATCTAGGTCTGCCTCCATTCCAACACAAATCTGCCTAGTAAATAGGTAGATTAGGACTTCTGCAGGCCTCCCAAGCAGCCTTAAAACTGAAGTTAGAAACCCAATTAAGTTGATCTTCTCCCCCAACAACTCTATAAGTATGGAAAACCTGAATCAAATCTTAGGTAGCATTCATCAGCAACTCATCATCCCACTGATCCTCAATAATGAAATCACTCAATATACAATACTTATTTCTGCTAAGAGAACTCAACACTCTATGATTAAATAGCTCACCTAAACACTTACCTTCACACCAAGGATCCAAAAACAATTTGATATTATGTCCATTACCAATTTTATATCTGCAATTCACTTTGATCACATCTCTAACTGCAACGATGCTTTTCCAAATAGATGAATCAGCATCCCTCTGAACAATATTCCAAAAGGAAGATTTTCTGAGATATTTTTTTGTGAACCAGGCCACCCAAATTCTATCTTTTAATAACAAAAAATCCCAAGTGAGACAACACTTAGAAACCATATCAATATCCACCAATCTTCTCAGCCCCAAGCCACCTTCTTCCTTAGGAGCAGTAATCTTATTCCATCTTAGACCATGTAATTTCTTTCTATCTTTTACATGCCCCCAAATATAGTTACTTATTCTCCTCTCAATCAGGTTAACAACCACATCAGGTAGAGAATACACAGAAGTCCAATATAAGACCAAAGGAAGAATACAAGCTCTAACTAACTCCACTCTACCAGCCATAGAAACATATAAGCCATTCCATCTAGTTGTGAGAGAAATAACATTCTCAACCAACTTAATACAATCCCTACTTCGGAGTATTTTATCATAAATTGGTAAACCAAGGTAAGTGAAATAAAGCTTCCCACTCTTACAACCAAGAGCTCTCAAAATAGTAGACCTTCTTCTAACAGAATCAGTAAGAAAAACTTCTGATTTCTCTTTACTCACTGCCAAACCAGAAGTATATTCAAACTACATTAAAGTTTTTTCAAGGTAAAAATAGTAGCCAATTTAGCTCTCACCACAATAAGCAAATCGTCAGCAAAAAACTGGTGAGTGATAGGAATGCCAGCTTGAACTGCAGCTTCAGTAGGAATAACCTTACCACATTGAACCTCAGTTTGCATCATCCCTGAAAAATACTCTGTAACTAGAGTAAAAAGCAAAGGAGATAAAGGACAGCCTTGCCTGACCTCTCTCAGGTTGAAAGTAACCATTTGGGGATCCATTGACAACAACAGAAAACCAAACTGAAGTTATACACTTATGAATCCAACTGATCCATTTCTTGCCAAAACCAAACAACTGCATCAATTTAAACAGAAAGGACCATTGAACGGTATCATATGCCTTCCTTAGATCAATCTTCCAAGCTAGCCTAGGCTTTGCCTTTTTAGCACCAATGCCTCTCATCAATTCATGAGCCATTATAATATTGTCCTGAATCCTTCTATTTTGTATAAAGGCTGTCCATTCTTTGCCTACAATTCTTCCCAAAACACTAGCAAGTCTATTAGACAAAATTTTTGCAATGACCTATAAAGAAATTGGTCTAAAATCACCAACTTTGAAAGCCTCAGTCTTTTTCTGAATCAAAGTTATGAAAGTGCTATTAATCCCTCTCCCTATTTCAAGATGATTAAAGAAATGAATGACAGCATCTGAGAATAGATCACCCACTATACTCTAAAATTGTTGAAAAAATCTTGCACTGAAACCATCTGGACTTGGAGCACGATCAGGACCCATAGAGAAAATAGTGTTCTTCACTTCCTCCCTGGAAACAATATCTTCTAATCTATTCACTTCCTCAGCAACTAGAGATCTTCTGATATATTTAGCTTCAGGCTCACAAGAAACAGATTGAGTATTGGAAAATTATAATACTCAACAAACATGTGCTTAATCCTAGTTGTATCAGTGATCACCTCAGCCTCTTCATGTAACGCTGTGACATTATTAGTATTTCTATGTTTCCTGATTTTCTGAAAAAAGTACTTGGAGCACCTGTCTTGATCCTTCAGCCATCTAATTCTAGATTTGTGAGCAAGCACCATGTCTTCATTGGAAATAATAGCCTCCAACTCACATCTTCCTTCCTCCTCTTGCTTAATAAGAACTTCATTTAAAGGATCAGTATATAACAATTTCTGTGTATCTGCTAAAGAATTCCTGCATTCAATAACCTGTTAAAAAACAGAACCAAATTTATCATGATTCCACTTCTTCACTTCCTGTTTCACCAGCTTTAACTTATAAATAAGCTTCTTAATTGGATCCCCTGAAGTCTTGGTTTTCCACACATCCGCAATTAGATCCTTGATAGTAGGTTGTTGATTCCACACTGATAAAAATCTAAATGGTTTTGGGCCATCAGCAATCTTCAAAGGAAAATTCAAACACAATCCCTAATGGTTAGAAGTCAATGGATGAGTTAAAACAATTTAAGAGTCTGGAAATGACTGCTCCCAATCCTCATTTATCAACCCTCTATCCAATCTAGCATAGATTCTTCTATTGGTAAATCTTTTATTACACCATGTATATACCCCATTTGTCACTGGGATATCAGATAAGCACAAAGAATCAATAGTATTATTGAACTCAGAAAAAACTTTAGGAGAATGGACTTTACCTCATAATTTTTCAGAATTAGAATGCACAATATTCCAATCCCCAATCAATATCCAAGGACCGGTGATAGGTTGATGGCTCTCTACAGGATCCTTCCATAATACTAATCTTTTAGTAGCTGTGTTATTTGCATATACAAAAGTAACAAATAATCTGCAATTGGACCCTTTAATATCCACCTACAACAATATCATCTGAGCCTTGACCTCAATAGCTGTAACAATAAGCTTCCTAGGATCCCACCCACACCAAATTCAACCTCCTGAATCAGCTGTATAATTACCCACCCAATTATAATTTCTTCTTAACTTTTCTGATAACCTCTGAAATTTACCACTTTGAACTCTAGTTTCAACTAAACCACACAAAGATAAAGAGGAACTACTCAACCAGGCTTTCACTTCTTTCTGCATCACCTTCCTGTTGAGTCCTCTAACATTCCATAAAGCAATCATTAAACAAATGGTGTTGGTGGCATTGCCCCACCTGCAACCATCCTTCTAGTGATTCTCACCCTTTTTGGATCAATGTCAACTACCTTCTTCTTGTTATTATTTTTAACTTTCTTAGAAGATGGTGTCCCCCTAGGAGAAATTGGATCCCTTCCACATTCTTGGCTGCCAGCACCTATTCCATCATTTTGTTTCTCTGGAGTTTCTTTGACAACTTCCTGAGAACTTTCCACATTAACACACTGCTCCAAACTTCCTTTCTCCAATGGTGAGGAGAAGGAAGTATCAATAGCCTTTTCATACCTCTCAATATCCACAATAAATGCCACTTTTTCTAAAACCTCTTCTCTTTCAGTACTTTCCTCAAGCACTTGAAACGTATTTGTAGATATGACAGGATTTAAAGATTGTTGTCCCACCTTTGACTTCCCTATCGACTTCTTAGGCACTGAGAACCTTTCCAAGTCCTCTTTCTCATTAGAAACACGCGGTTGAATATTCACCAAGTTAATCTCCTCCACTGGATACGGCTTAACCACCCATTTTTCCTTTGGCTTGGAGACTTTTACCTTATTAAGTGGACACATGGATTGATTGTGATCCATTTTCTTACAAAAGGTACACACTTGAGGCTTCCATTCATACTCTACCTTAACTTTACAAGGTAAACCATGCAATCGAGTTTGTATGGTTTCTGGAAATGCACCATCCACCTCCATCTCAGCCAATACATGAGCGTACAGACCTTTATCCAGGCCTTGGATAACATCCTCCATATAAAGCGGTTTTGTAATATTTGAAACAACCTTTGAAACCGATGTACCACTATGTGCATGCACTGCTAACTCACATACTTTCATCCATATTGGAACCGTTTCCAAAATATCCCTTTCAAGATGAATACTCTTATGCTATTTTTTGACAATAATTGCTCGCCCTTGAAAAGTATGAAGCCTTGATAAAATTTGAAGTAGATCTTCCTCTGATGGCAATCGAACTTGAAAAAAATCCTTCCTTCATTGAAACCACCACAGCATCCTTATGCCATCTCTTTTGAACATAAGCTTTGAAATATGGGAAATAAGGTTTGCTTCCTAAGACATAGCAGACAACTGAGTTCTTCCAAATCTTAAGTTCTTCTACAATATCCTCGTCCTCGATGATCACCACATCCTTCCCACGACAGTCACTATAATAAGTTAATGGAGTGAAACCTGTAGACGTTGGGTTAAGAAACAAAGAACTCCACAATGGACGATTTGGAGGGTTATTCACAGGAAATACACTACCTGCTAGAGAGGAGGGTTGCCCCCCCTCCATCTTCATGACTGTAAAGAGAAACCCTAGGAAACCCTAATCACCCCAGTAGAGAGAAAAAGGGTAAAAAAGTCAAGATATGTGACTACCTTTTGCGAAATGTTTGAAAGTTGTGGTTTTGACACAGAATGATCCATAAGTGAGGTGAATGCTTTGATGGACTCTGTAGCCACTTTGAATTACCCACCTTGGAAAAGCAAGAAAGAACATCTTCCTTCACTCTCTAGTACTCCACCAGTTCCTTCTCTCATCTGTCCTCCTACTCTTGAGCTTAAGCCTCTTCCATCCAATCTCAAATATGCCTTCTTAGGCCCAAAAGAGACTCTTCCGGTCATCATTGCTTCAAATCTTAAAAATAACCAAGAGAATGATCTTTTGGAAGTGCTTAAAGCTAACAAAGAAGCCATTGGATGGAGTGTGGCTAACCTAAAAGGCATTGACCCTTCTATTTGAATGCATTGCATACACATAGAAGAGGATGAAAGGCCATTTAGGGATGCTCAAAAGAGATTGAACCTAAATATAAAGGAAATTGTCAAGAAGGAAGTTGTGAAACTTCTAGATGCGGGAATCATTTATCCTATCTCTGATTCCAAGTGGGTTAGTCCAACTCAGGTGGTTCCCAAAAAGTCAGGAATCATAGTTGTTAAAAATGTTAAGGGTGATCTCATCTCGAAATGCACCGCTACTTCGTGGTGTGTTTGCATAGATAACCGAAAGCTGAATTCCGCCACTAGGAAGGACCATTTTCCATTAGCTTTCATTAATCAAATCTTGGAAAGATTGGCCAGGCAATAATATTATTGCTTCTTAGATGGTTACTCGGAGTATAATAAAGTGGCCCTAGATCCATTAGATCAAGAAAAGACCACCTTCACATGTCATTTTGGTACATTTGCTTATCGACAGATGCCTTTTGGATTGTGCAATGCTCCTGCCCCCTTCCAAAGGTGTATGATGTCAATTTTTTTGGACATGGTGGAGAAACATTTAGAAGTCTTCATGGATGACTTCTCAGTTTTTGGGTCCTTATTTGATTCGTGTCTCCAAAATCTCATAAAAGTGCTTCAAAGATGTCGTGAGACTAATCTTGTTTTAAGTTGGGAAAAGAGCCATTTCATGGTTCAAGAAGGAATCGTGCTTGGACATGTCATTTCTAAAAGAGGAATAGAAGTTGATAAAGCAAAATTTGAGCTAGTCTTCGAATTGTCTCCACCTACTATGATGAGAGAAATCCACTCATTTCTAGGACATGCCGGTTTTTATTGCCGGTTCATCAAAGACTTTAGCAAAAATGCTAGACCCTTGTGCAACC
Source organism: Cornus florida (assembly GCF_030987335.1). Taxonomy (NCBI): domain Eukaryota; kingdom Viridiplantae; phylum Streptophyta; class Magnoliopsida; order Cornales; family Cornaceae; genus Cornus; species Cornus florida. The sequence goes on from NW_026775577.1 coordinate 75,836,355, forward strand.
TTCTTGCCAAAGAGACTCCATTTGTCTTTAATGAAGCATGCTAAAATGCTTTTCATCAACTTCGCACTCTTTTATCATCCGCTCCCATTATGCAACCTCCAAATTGGTCCTTACCATTTGAGATTATGTGTGATGCTTCCAACTTCACAATGGGTGCTGTTTGGGTCAAAGGGTACGTAAACTACCATGTGCTATATACTATGCCAGTAAGACTTTCTCGGGTGCCCAATTGAACTATTCTACCACCGAGAAAGAATTACTTGTCGTAGTATATGCTCTTGATAAATTTCGGTCATATCTCTTAGGATCCAAGGTTATTATGTTTTCCAATCATGCCACTCTTAGGCATCTTTTAATGAAAAAGAAAACCAAACCTCGCTTGATAAGATGGATCTTACTTCTTCAAGAATTTGACTTTGAAATCAAGGACAAAAAGGGCTCCGACAATGTCATTGCCGATTATCTTTCTAAACTAATGATTGAATCTTTTACAAATCTTAAAATTCATAAATCATTTTTGGATGAACAACTCTTTCAAATCTCAAATGGGAATTTGCCTTGGTTCGCCGACATTGTTAGCTGTCTTGCAACCAGCAAACTTCCCATTAATTGGTTAAAACAAGAAAAGGACCGATTCTTTGCTAACATCCCAAAGTACTATTGGGAAGATTCCATTCTGTTTCGTTATTGCCCAGATTAAATCATAAGGAGATGTGTGTCAGAAAGTGAAGTTCCGAGAGTCTTTGTGTTTTGTCACATACTTGCTTGTGGTGGGCATTTTAGTGGAAAAAAGACCATTTTGAAGGTTCTTTAAAGTGGGCTCTTTTGGCCCACTATCCACCGAGATGCCTATAACTTTTGCAAGGTGTGTGTTTGGTGCCAAAAGTTGGGATCAATGTCAAAGAGAGACATAATGCCCTTAACTTCAGTCTTCATGGTTGAGATCTTCAATGTATGGGGCATAGATGTTATGGGACCATTCCCAATGTCTTATGACTTTTAATACATTCTCATTACCGTTGATTATGTGTCAAAGTGGGTTGAGGCTTATGCTACCAAAACGAATGACCACTCCGTGGTAATTGCATTTGTCAAATCAAATATCTTTGCTCGTTTTGGTATGCCAAGAGCTATAATAAGTGATGAAGGAAAACATTTCTGTAATTAATTCTTAAAGCAACTTTTTTTGAAATACTCCGTCATATATAAAGTGGCCACTCCCTACCATCTCCAAACAAGTGGGCAAATCAAGGTATCAAATAGGGAAATCAAGCATATTCTTGAGAAAACTGTTAATATGACCACAAAAGATTGGTCAAGGAAATTGAATAATGCTTTGTGGGCTTATCGGACCGATTATAAGACTCCAATAGGCATACCTCCATATAAATTTGTTTATAGGAAGCCTTGTCATCTTCAGGTTGAGCTAGAACACAAAGCACTTTGGCCAATAAAAAAGCTCAACTTTGATCTTGATAAGGCTGGAAAGGACCATTTGATCCAACTTAATGAGCTAGAGGAATTGAGAAATGATGCCTATGAGAATTCAAAAATTTACAAGGCACGGACTAAAGCATTTCATGATAAACATATTGTGAAAAAGTCCTTTGAGCCTGGGCAAAAAGAATGGCTTTACAATTCAAGACTCAAATTCTTTCCTAGAAAGCTTAGAAACAAATGGGAAAGCCCTTATCTAATCATCTCTGCCTCACCTCATGGGGCTGTTGAACTTCAAAATCTGAAAGATGAAAGGGACCTTCAAGGTTCATGGTCAAAGCCTTAAACCATACATTGATGGCCAAGCTCTTCAAAAAAATATGGAATTTGCTTTCTTGGCGGATCCCATTTACTTTAAAAATTGAGAGCATTTAACGTCTTTCTAGTGACGTTAAACACTAGTTGTTTCGAGTTCCTACTTTGTTCCATATAAAAAAAAAAAACAAGAAAAACATTTATTTTATTCTATTTTTACATTTATGCATTCATAAATTCAAAAATAAATAAAAATCATAATAAAATAAAATAAATAAACAAAAATTTTCAAAGTAACATTCCGTCTTGCTAGTGTAACGACCCTAAATTTTCAACCCAGTGTGTCCTGTGATGACCCGAATCGGATCCAAGATGCGGAAGCAAAAGAAGTAAAATAGCCTCAAGAGATGTACGCCATCCCTAAGGCACCACGATGACTCCCTATGAAGCCACATAATTCAAATGAATAAAGTGTGGAAGCAGAACAAGGACAAGTCCTTAGAGATGTACGTCATCCCTAGGGCATAAGAATGGACTCTCAAAGAGTTTTGAGGCTCAACGGAAACAAAATGAAGAGAATGGCATCAAAACCCTACAAGAGAAGAACCAGGGGTAAAATGACCCTAAGAGGAAGGAATTTAACTTTAAACAAGTCAAATTAGATCTAAAACAACCTAAAACATCCTTTGGTAACTTCATATGATGTCCCAAGGCCAAAGGAAGAGAAATCCCAGATGAACCATATCCCGGTTCAAACCAAATCCAACACCCTCTCACTAAAACAAGGATATCTTGAGCTAGGAGAATGATCTGAAACTAAAACTAGAACATTAGAAAGACAACAAAAAATTAATGAAGTTAGACTCAAGAATCACCTGATTCGGAGTCCGGATGGAAAATACATGAAAATAAGAACAAATGGCATTCTCCGGTTTAGAGATACCCTGACCCTATCTCACTAAAACTTGAATAACTTGAGTTATAGATGGAATCTGAAGGTCTAATTGGTACCATTGGGAAGCTCATTTTGACATGGTCAGTTTAGATATAAGAACGAACCAATTCGGAGTTAAAATAAGTGAGATATGGCCCTCTGAAGGAAGGTGTCTGGAGCAGGAACAGGTACCCGCGGGCGCCTGCCCAAAAGCTGTGGGGGCCCGCCAAAAGTGGCAGAATCCCGCGGGCTACTGCCCAAATTGGCAGAAGCGATCCTGGGCAGCAGAAACAGTGTTTTCGCAGAAAACGAGTTTGCGACATGGTTTTCGAGGCTAAGATGACATTTTTCGAAAAAATATTGTGAAGAAACTCCCCCTAAAATCACATTTTCTATGTGACAGAGTTGAGAACGGAATTTATTTCCCAATGGAAATCCCCAAAATGCCCTTAACCTAGAATTTTCAATAAAAAAGTGAAATGAGTCCATAGGAGGCTCAAAACACAAAAGAAAGGGTTTTTCCTGGAAATGATCATGCACACAAACATAACTTACCTATTAGGGCACGCTACTATGATCCACGGCTTAAAAATACCGCTGATGCAAAATATGAACTCCCAACGGCCAAAAAGTCAAAAATGCACATGAAATGAAAAATTAGAAATTTAAAATTTACAAATGGCTTCAAATTACCGTTTGGTCGTTGGCCACTCTTCATGCATATAGAATAGGTCCTAGTGGATGTGCCGGAACACACTTTATACCACCCGACTTGAAAATGAACCCTTAAATGCTCGGATTTCACTATTTTAGCCCAAAATGCAAAATATGAAACTAAAATGTAAAACCTAAAACAAAGTGGTGTTTGGCCCTTGGCCACACCTCACATATGGCAAATGAAAGCTAAAGGATGAATTACATACGGAATGCATGCACCGGTGCGAAAATGACATATTGAAACCCAAGTTTTCACGCTTTTCTCATTAAAGGCAAAATTCATCATTTTTCAACATACAAGGATTATAAATGAAGTTTGGCCCTTGTCCACATATCATACACATAGAAGGATTATCAAAAAGTGTGCTTAAGCACATATTACAAGTCAAATGCGAAAAATGACATTTTTGCCTAATTACACAATACAACTTAGAAGGTGAACTCAAGCATGCTAACACTTGCATGTGAACAAGAGTACACTCAAATAAACTTTAATCCATCGAAACGATCCCAGAATACTGTGCATCCTACACCAAGGCATCCATACTTGACAAAACCCTCATTAACTTCAGGTTGAGTAAACAAGTTTACTCGTAGAGAATGAGCATGCATCGACTCGATTTCTTTAAAGAATTTTACATCAACTTAAAATAATACAAAAGGGTCATGCCACCTAGCGTCTATGTCAAGGTGAGACTCAGGGAGCATCCTAAGCTACTCATGCAATTGAAATGAACAACGACATACAAGTATACACGCTCAAGTATATTAAACAATGTCAAAGCATGTTAAACGACATTCAAGCATACATTTTCAAGTACACTAAACCATATTAAAACAAGTCATGCAACATCAAAGCATAGCTACTCAAGTATACATTTAATATAGAAAACTCGTAAATCAAGTACACAACTACAAGTATACTAAGATAATAGGTTTGCACGTACGACAAGTATACACAGCACAAGTATACCAAATGCAATTTAAATTCATGGAGCAAGCATACAAGTTCAAGTATACTAAATAGGATTCAAACATCCAAGTAACCATTAATTCTCAAGTTACAAGTATTCCATGATTAACAACTTGAAATTAAATGCGAAATCAAATAATGGAAAGACTAGGACATGTGGTCTCTAGACCAAGCAGGTATTTTCGGGTAATTACAACCCACAAGGTACCACCTAGTGCGCACTTATGACTTAGAAGTCTCTTGTCTCCGTACTAGAGCCAAACCCTAGCCATCAAATAGATTATGTCCTTATAAGCTTTCCAAAATCAATAAGTTCAAAACTTATATAAACTCAAATGCAAGTTACCACATTCCATGCACAAGTAAGGTTGAATCCACACAAACCATGTCCTAGAATTCAAGTCTAAATAGCATATGGCATGTCAAGACTTCAATATGCAATTATATACAAAACAATAATATTTTACAACAATTGAGCCATATTACTATCCTAAGCCACAAGTACTAAATAAGCTTTAACTTAGTAACAAGCTCTCAAGGTAAACAATTGTAATATTCTAAGCAAGCTATATACCTACACAAGATATATTTAAACAAGTTATTCAAGACAATGATATCATATATTATGCTAAGTCAAATTACCATCTTTAGAGACTACAAGTACTAATCTACAACAAGTTAGTAACATGCTCACAAGGTAATTAAACATATTGCATTTCAAGAGACTATCAACCTAACATGAAAAGTCTCTAAATTTCAAATCAATCTTAAATAACCTCAAATTAATATATGTTAAATAATATAGCATGCTCATTACATATATCATATCAAAAGAGCAAAATGAGCAAGACATCATCATGTAGATTTTAATTAATTTAAATTAACTAAATCTCTAATTTTCAAGAGTTATTCAAATGATCTCAAATTAATATATATCAAGCACTAAGTCATGGTCATACCATATACCAAGTCTAAAATGAGTTATAAGCAAACTATGATACATCATTAATTTCTCAAATTAGCATAAGACATGTATACAACTTATATCTCATACAAAAGTAATCAAAATGACTTGGAAAATAAACTATAACACCCTCTACCTCACAAGAGGATTGTTCCTCTTGAATCCAAGGCTAGCTTGCACAAAATGGCAAACCCTTCAAGGGTTATGAAGAGGAGGATGAGGGGAAGAAAAAATATTCCCAAGGTTAAGCTTGGAAATCAATGGAAGGCCCTCAAAAATCAAGGTCAAGGCCTAAGGTTTCAAGCTCCATCCATGGAGGCTAGGGTTTTGTTGTAAGGAAGAGAATGAAAAAAAAAATGTGGTTAAGTGTGAGTGGAGGAAATAGAAATCCTCCACTCACTATGTGTTCTTACACCATGGTCAACACACACATCTATGGTCAATTGCACAAAAACCCTTCTTTAAAACCATAATCCCTAAGTGGCCCAAAAATAATTGCAGGACTTAATTTGGAGCGTCCACTTGTCACTCATCCAAGGCTCTATCCGAGGCTTAATCTCAAGCCTACACTTGTCAACCATCCAAGCCAACAAGTGCACCAATCCTAGGCCAATAAGTGGATAAATCTCCACCCTCCACATGTCATCTTCCAAGGTATCAAAGTGTTTCCTCGCAAATGTCAACAAGTGGACCAATGAGAGTGTGACACTTGTCACACTTTTTTGGAAATTGTAAAAAGGTCCTTTTCCAAAATATCTTCTAAATTAAATTACAAAATGGTCCCTAAGATGAAAAATAATCACTTTATGAAATTACACTAAAACCCCAAAAGTTTAGAATAATTACCAAAAGTTATGCATCCATGCCCTTTACAAGAAAAGTAAACATTTAATATGCTTTTCTACAAAAGTAAAAATACACATAGCATGGAATTTAAATATCGTGGATGCATGCAAAAATGGAAGCAAAACCGAACACGAAAAGTGAGGTTGTGTCAACAAAGTGACAAATGGAAAAGAGACAAAAAAAAAAAAAAGAAAAGAAATGAATTGTGTCACAAAAGTAAAAATGTGGAAATGACTCGATCTTGAAAGGAAGTTGTCAATCCAAAGGAAAGAGACTCAGAAACCATTTCTGAGCACTTGAGACGACACTAAGCGACAAGAAACTAAACTCAGATAAGAAATTTCAATGAAAAAAATTCATCCGTGAAATTCTGAGGAAAAAGAAAAGGAAGGAAATGACCGGGTCATTACAACCTACCCTCCTTAAGAGATTTCGTCCCCGAAATCAGGAACATTCCCAGAAGAACCGTGCACAAGGTCACACCAAGGAATAGATCATAAAGTACCCAAGGACATCTCCAAAGGTCTTAAGATCAACGAAAGGACATGAAACCTCGAACCGTGATACATCTCTCTAACAAATTGACATACTAACCCAATGTCAACCACCCTAAGGAGATCAAGGCAACTACACGTTGAAACAAGGAACACAACCAGAAGTAACATGGCAACACGAATACTGACTAGAATCTGCCCACAACGTACCCAAGGTGTGGTAGCATCCATAGTGTCAAGTGCCCGCCCACACTCACATTACTAGCTAGGTAATGCAAGGTAGCATCGACGGCAACTAGCACTCCCCCACACACAACCTATACGGTAGCATGACATCATAAAGCCCTAATTCATCACCTGTCCCCAACAAGCTTACCCGTAAAACCTATCGATATAAATAACATCAATGTCAAAATGATCATTACCAAAAGCACCACGAAAACCAGGCATTCTGTGAGAGTTGCGACATGGTCCAAAATGTCCGGTCGGACCATTCTGGCCAATCCAAAACTCTGACAACAATGTCATAGGCACCGCTACGCTTAAGGCCTTAAAATCCTTAATACTGGAAAAACTGACATCCCCAAATCTCAAAACATCGTTGTCAACCACATCAGTCACGAATCTAAAGCCAAATAAGTCTATGCCCTCAAACCAATGGATCGGACTTTACAAAATCAAACAACATCATCATCACCCTAGTCACAATGACTCCCAATAAGACAATGCACCCCAAATCCTCCACGTCATCCTAAAGCTGACCTACTGTAAGGCTACGCCTAAGAATCAAGACATCAGATCAAGCTCACACACACAATCCCGACGACCAAGGTTATACAACCCCAAGCATAGTACGGAATGATAAAAAAGGATGAACTAGTAAAGCAATTAGTCATGAAACATATATACATATGCAAGTATACACAAGGATACTAAGCAAAATCAAAATAGAAATGCAATATATATATACGTACAAGTATACATCCATAAGTATATTAAGCAGTACTAAATCCATGGTCAACAAGTATACAGGCTCAAGTATACTAAACCAAAACGGAATGAAATAAACAACGTGCAAGCATACTAGGTACAAGTATACTAAACGTAACTGAAACTTTGCGCACCAAACAACTAAACATATAGTGTACAAGGGCAATCAAATATAATACCTATCACATAGGGGTCAAGCATCAGAGACATACTACACATCGCCTATGAGGCTAGCATGACAAGCAGATATAGTAAATAGAAAACACATCATCTATACCAGCACATAACCATCAAATAGTCACATCCCCTAACATGTTTATAAGGCATGCTCAAAACAACAAGGCATATAAACATGTAAAAATGACTATGCAAATAACAATCCCACAAAATCAAAAGCAAGAAGGGATGGAATGCCTTTCAGAAGGACAACTCACAAAGAGGAATCTGAAAACCCGGATGAGTCCGATCTCTCTCCGTGGGGAAAGGAATCATCTTCTAGAATGAACACTAAGGTCCCTGAAATAAGGAGTCTACAAGTCTTTCCCTAGACTGGCTCAAACATAAGGTGGAATCCTAACGCCACACAAAATAAACAATGATGTAATGGATAGTTCTAACATTAACCATCAAGAGACACCAATAATAGAACTCAACTCAAGATGCCAATGAGCTCGATGAGAACTCTACAGGATCCTATCGGAACCCTAAACGCAACCCCGAGTCTTCCATAACAAGGGAGAGTAATTAATTGCACCAATGCAATTAATTACACGGAAACACTCACACCCCAACCTTAGCTCGTAAGAGCTGTCCAAGGCAAGACAAGAAGATATCCTAGGTCAATGCACCTATCAAATCCCTAACCATCACTCTAAGAGGAAAAGACGCGAGGACCTCACCATTGAGGCTCATGAAAATAAAACTCCTAATCCCCAAGGAAAGACTCGAGTCAATCTGACCTATCGTCCCATGATGCTAGAAATAAGATACCAATGACGTCACCACATCAAGGTCACCACAAAACCCTAAGAGATGAAGCCTTAGCATCAATCTTAACCAACTAAGCTGGAACAACCCACAATGCCTAAACAAGACATAAAAGTAAGCAGTTGACACGTAACATTGCAATAAACTACATACTCACACAAGTAGTAAGGTCACATAAGGCATGTCAATGTATGCACCATACAATCAGGCTAAGGATGACAAGCACATGCAATACGCTAAGGCAAATAAGCATAACCCACATGCTAAGTAGACAAGCGTAAATTGAAATGCTAAAACAGACAAGCATATACACTGTAATAAGGCTGACAAGCATATACAGGATGCTAAGGTAGGCAACCACATATAATATACTAAAGCAATAACCATATATATCATGCTGAGATAGTTAAAGTAAACTTCTAAACATACATCCACATAAGCATGTAAACATATGATCACATTCAATATATTATCAAGAAGCAAATAAAAGCATAGAGCATGGCAACACAAGTATGATATGCACCCAAAACCCGTCGTCCTAAGGTTTACGAACCTAGGAGCTCTGATACCACCTGTAACAACCCTGGATTTTTCAACCTAGTGTGTCCTATGATGCCCCGAACCGGATCCAAGATGTGGAAGCAAAAGAAGCAAAATGGCCTTAAGAGATGTACGTCATCCCTAAGGCACCACGATGACTCCCTATGAAGCCACGGAATTCAAATGAATAAAGTGCGAAAGCAAAACAAGGACAAGTCCTTAGAGATGTATGTTATCCCTAGGGCACAAGAATGGACTCTCAAAGAGTTTCGAGGCTCAACGGAAACAAAATGAAGAGAAGGGCATCACAACCCTACAAGAGAAGAACTAGGGGTAAAATGGTCATTTTACCCTAAGAGGAAGGAATTTAACTTTCAACAAGTCAAATTAGATCTAAAACATCTTAAACATCCTTTGGTAACTTCACATGAAGTCCCAAGGCCAAACAAAGAGAAATCCCAGATGAACCCTATCCCGGTTCAAACCGAATCCGACACCCTCTCACTAAAACAAGGATATCTTGAGCTAAGAGAATAATCTAAAACTAAAACTGGTACCTTTAGAGAGACAACGAAAAATTAATGAAGTTAGACTCAAGAATCACCTGATTTGGAGTCTAGATGGAAAAGAAATGAAAATAAAAACAAATGGCATTCTCCAGTTTAGAGATACCCTGACCCTATCTCACTAAAAATTGAATAACTTGACTTACAAATGGAATATGAAATTATAATTGGTACTATTGGAAAGCTCATTTCGACCCGGTCAGTTTCGACACAAGAACGGACCAATTCGGAGTTAAAACGAGTGAGATATGGCCCTCTGAAGGAAGGTGTCAGGAGCAGGAACAAGTACCCGTGGGTGCCTGCCCAAAAGCTATGGGGGCCCGCTAAAAGTGGCAGAATCCCACTGGCGCCCGCCCAAGTGGGCAGAAGCGATCCTGGGCAGCAGAAACAGTGTTTTAGCAAAAAAATGAGTTTGCAACAAGATTTTCGAGGCCAAGATGACATTTTTTAGGAAAATGTCGTGAAGAAACTCCCCCTAAAATCACATTTTCTATATGATAAAGTAGAGAACAGAATTTATTTCCAGAAGGAAATCCCCAAAATTCCCTTAAACTAGAATTTTCAACAAAAAAGTGAAATGAGTTCATAGGAGGCTCAAAACACAAACGAAAGGGTTTTTCCCAGAAACGATCATGCACGCAGACGTAACTTACCTATTAAGGTGTGCTACAATGATCCATGGCTTAAAAATACCGCCGATACAAAATATGAACCCCCAAAGGCCAAAAAGGCGAAAATGCACATGAAATGAAAATTTTGAAATTTAAAATTTACAAATGACTTCAAATTACCATTTGGCCTCTAGCCACACTTCATGCATATAGAATAGGTCCTAGTGGATGTGTCGGAACACACTTTACACCACCTGACATGAAAATGAACCCTTAAAGGCTCAGATTTCACTATTTTAGCCCAAAATGCAAAATATGAAACTAAAATGTAAAACCTAAAACAAAATGGTGTTTGGCCCTTGGTCACACCTCACATATGGAAAATGAAAGCTAAAGGATGAATTACATACGCAATGCACACACTGGTGCGAAAATGACATATTGAAACCCAAGTTTTCTTGCTTTTCTCATTAAAGGCAAAATTCATCATTTTTCAACATACAAGGATTACAAATGAAGTTTGGCCCTTAGCCACATATCATATATATAGTGTGATACCCCTCAGATATGAGACACGGATTGATCAAGCCCAGGCCCAAACCCGAGGGATATCAACCAATTAATATGTAACCGAACACAGAATACAAGATAAAATAAGAAATAAAAATAATAAGATGAAAGAATGCTAATTGAAAATCCTTAAAATAATATAATTAATGAAATCTGTTAAATCCAAACTCCATAGGTTTACAACTTGGGAATCCATCCATTGGACCCCTTATTAAATATCTCAAACCGAAACTGAAATAATAGAAATAAAGTCTAAAAATAACATAAAGAAGATTCCTACATAGTCGGAGGAATGAATATCTGTATCTACTCTGCACATCCAAGCTCTAACCCTGGAACTGATGAACACCTGAAAAATAAAGAAGTGGGTCAGGCCCACATGCAAGTCCTGATCTACTACAATCCAAACAGTAATCCGATACACAAATACATCCTAGGAAGACTCAACAATATCTAGAGTAGTCCATAAGTATATATATAATACACACTATAGGATGCTCACTAGTCCAGTAGGTCTGTCTCAGCCTGAGTAGAGATAACATGAAAATCGCACAATAATGTGGTCATATGTATCTAGACCTACCAGGGAACAACACCTATGTCTAGTTATCCATCCTAGGTGATATACGCGCCCTAACCATGGTCCTGAGACTCAAGGTCATACCATGGTACCATATAATAAATATATAAAGTCCGTACTCCTCCTAATACAAAATGCCATCCATCTGTGTATTGGTCTAGTATATGTATAATCATCCATCCCGAAACCATATTAAGTCATCCAACTATTTTGTTAACATGACACAAGTAGGTGATAGACTTAACCTATATAGTTAATCCGTACCTTAATCCCAATTAGGTAGGACCTAGTGTCTGAACTAGTCCATACCTAGTATGTCACCATCCCATACCGGTACATACCATCCTCCAGTTAACAAGGTTGACAAAATAGAAATAAATACTTATCAACCATTCTCTAGATTTAGCATAAATATAGTATAACATGTATACAGCCAATTAATGCATACAGTATAACATTTAGAAGTCCTATTTCAGTCTTGGATATAAATGAAATAAGAACACACATTAAATTCTCCAGACAGTATCATGATTGATGTAGTATACCGTATATTTAGAACATCAATTAATCTCCACTTAAATATACTCATTTTCCAGAATAAATAACTATATGCTTATTAAATAGTTGCAACATAAATAACAGTTTAAAATCATGATAAGAAACCAAACTTGCTCAAAGCAGTAAGCAGTTCTATGGTTAACCAACTAATCTTTCATATACAGTTTCCTTGTTTAATCCTTAAGTTATTTCTAGTTTTAACACAATAACATTAACATGCTTCTACACAGTTTTTATAACTCTGGAATAGTTATCCAAACCATTCACAGCAACTGAAATAACCCAGATACCTCCCTACAGGCCAAACCGGACCCATAACCACGCAAAACCTCAAGAAAAGGGGTTGGAGCCGCCTCCAGAAAGTTGGAGCTGGCTCCCCCCCTTAGCCGAGCCACCTCCACTTCATGTGGAGCAGGCTCTACCCCTTGTAAAGCCGGCTCTACAAGTCCTAGAGCCGGCTCCACCCTTTTGGTGAGCCGGCTCTCCTCTTTTGAGAGCCGTATCCCCTGACCTGTTCGTCTTCTTCGCCTTCGGCGAAGTCCAGAGCCTCTGTAGTATTTTAAACTCCTATTCTGGTGTTTATTTAATGTCCCAGATTATTTGAATACCCCTGACATGCAACAATAATCCCAATTAAACCAAGCTTAAACTCAAGAACAGCATGCATCAAATCACAGAAACTTTAAGAACTTGCACCGGTTTGATTCACGAGATTTATTACAGTTTAAACATGCATTCAAGATGAATTTTAACATTTATTAAATCTATTTTAATGTTGGTTTAATCCCTGGAGTCTTTCTAAGCATGTACAGAACACAGATTAAAGAGATAGAGTGGAACAGAGACTTGCCTTGAGTTTCAGATTTGAAACTCTAAACTGTCATCTCCTAAATTTTCCGACGAAGTTTCCGACTGTTGTTCCACCTCCGTCAGTCTTGGTTTAGTCTTAGTTGAAGCCCACAACCCTAGCTTCCTTCCTTTATCCCTCTCTGTAAGCTCTCAAGTTTCCACTCTCTATTTTCTCAAAACTACAATTGTTGCTCTCTGTATTTTCACTATGTTTATGGGTTTTGTTCTTAAAACCCTAGGTAGAACTCGTACATGTATATTTATTGGTGTTTGTAATACACAACCCTAATTCTAGTTGTAATACAAGAAGGAAACCTACCTACACTAAGCCGGCTACCATGAAACCTAAAACCCTAACCCTAATTTACGCACTTAAATAATTAAACCAATAACAAACAATTTAATTAAAATAATTAAAATAATTCACTTAAAGACAAACACACTGAATTAAGTAATTAAATCAATTAAATAAGTATAGTAAGTAAAATAGTAAAAGACAACTCATTAATTAAAAACACTTAAACAATTAAGTCCAATTAATTTCCAATTAATGCAAGAAAATACAATTAACCACTTAAACAAAAATAATTCTAATTTAGTAAACAAAACAAAACAATTAACAATTATTCAAATAAAAAGACAATTAAAGAAAACAAGTTAACAATAAAAAATAAATGCAATTTAAACAATTTAATAAATACCAGGACTATCCTTTTGAAATTAGGGGTATTACACATAGAAGGAGTATCAAAAAGTGTGCTTAAGCACATATTAAAAGTGAAAGGCGAAAAATGACATTTTGGCCTAATTACACAATACAACTCAGAAGGTGAACTCAAGCATGCTAACACTTGCATGTGAACAAGAGAATACTCAAATGAACTTCAATCCATCGAAACGATCCCGGAATACTGTGCATCCCACACCAAGGCATCCGTACCTAACAAAACCCCCAGTAACTTCGGGTAGAGTAAACAAATTTTCTCGTACAAAATAAGCATGCATCGACTCGATTTCTTTAAAGATTTTTACATCAACTTAAATAATACAAAAGGGTCACGCCACCTAGCGTCTATGTCAAGGTGAGACTCAGGGAGCATCCTAAGCTACTCATGCAATTGAAATGAACAACGGCATACAAGTATACACGCTCAAGTATATTAAACAATGTCAAAGCATGTTATACGACATTCAAGCATACATTTTCAAGTACACTAAGCCATATTAAAACAAGTCATGCAACATCCAAGCATATCTACTCAAGTATACATTTAATATGGAAAACTCGTAAATCAAGTACACAACTACAAGTATACTAAGATAATAGGCTTGCACGTACGACAAGTATACACAGCACAAGTATACAAAATGCAATTTAAATTCATGGAGCAAGCATACAAGTTCAAGTATACTAAATAGAATTCAAACATCCAAGTAACCATTAATTCTCAAGTTACAAGTATTCCATGATTAACAACTTGAAATTAAATGCGAAATCAAATAGTGGAAAGACTAGGACATGTGGTCTCTAGACCAAGCAGGTATTTTCGGGTAATTACGACCTACAAGGTACCACCTAGTGCGCACTTATGACTTAGAAGACTCTTATCTCCGTACTAGAGCCAAACCCTAGCCATCAAATAGATTATGTCCTTATAAGCTTTCCAAAATCAATAAGTTCAAAACTTATACAAACTCAAATACAAGTTACCACATTCCATGCACAAGTAAGGTTGAATCCACACAAACCATGTTCTAGAATTCAAGTCTAAATAGCATATAACATGTCAAGTCTTCAACATGCAATTATATACAAAACAAGAATATTTTACAACAATTGAGCCATATTACCATCTTAAGCCACAAGTACTAAATAAGTTTTAACTTAGTAACAAGCTCTTAAGGTAAACAATTGTAATATTCTAAGCAAGCTATATACCTACACATGATATATTTAAACAATCTATTCAAGACAATGATATCACATATTATGCTAAGTCAAATTACCATCTTTAGAGACTACAAGTACTAATTCTACAACAAGTTAGTAACATGCTCACAAGGTAATTAAACATATTGCATTTCAAGAGACTATCAACCTAACATGAAAAGTCTATAAATTTAAAATCACTCTCAAATAACCTCAAATTAATATATGTTAAACAACATAGCATGCTCATTAAATATATCAAATCGAAAGAGCAAAATGAGCAAGACATCATCATGTAGATTTTAATTAATTTAAATTAACTAAATCTCTAATTTTCAAGAGTTATTCAAATGATCTCAAATTAATATATATCAAGCACTAAGTCATGGTCATACCATATACCAAGTCTAAAATGAGTTATAAGCAAACTATGATACCTCATTAATTTCTCAAATTAACATAAGAGATGCATACAACTTATATCTCATACAAAAGCAATCAAAATGACTTGAAAAATAAACTATAACACCCTCTACCTCACAAGAGGATTGTTCCTCTTGAATCCAAGGCTAGCATGCACAAAATGGCAAACCCTTCAAGGGTTATGAAGAGGAGGATGAGGGGAATAAAAAGTATTCCCAAGGTTAAGCTTAGAAATCAATGGAAGGCCCTCAAAAATCAAGGTTAAGGCCTAAGGCTTCAAGCTCCATTCATGGAGGCTAGGGTTTTCTTGTAAGGAAGAGAATGAAAAAAAAATGTGGTTAAGTGTGAGTGGAGGAAATAGAAATCCTCCACTCACTATGTATTCTTACACCATGGTCAACACACACATCTATGGTCAATTGCACAAAAACCCTTCGTTAAAACCATTATCCTAAAGTAGCCCAAAAATAATTGCAAGACTTAATTTGGAGCGTCCACTTGTCACTCATCTAAGACTCCATCCTAGGCTTAATCTCAAGCCTACACTTGTCAACCATCCAAGCTAACAAGTGAACCAATCCTAGGCCAATAAGTGGGTGAATCTCCAACCTCCACATGTCATCTTCCAAGGCATCAAAGTGTTTCCACAAAAATGTCAACAAGTGGACCAATGAGAGTGTGACACTTGTCACACTTTTCCAGTAATTGCAAAAAGGTTATTTTCCAAAATATCTTCTAAATTAAATTACAAAATGGTCCCTAAGATGAAAAATAATCGCTTTATGAAATTACACTAAAACCCCAAAAATTTAGAATAATTACCAAAAGTCATGCATCCATGCCTTTTACAAGAAAAGTAAACATTTAACATGCTTTTCTACAAAAGTAAAAATACACATAGCATGGAATTTAAATATCGTGGATGCATGCAAAAATGGAAGCAAAACCGAACACGAAAAGTGAAATTATGCCAACAAAGTGACAAACGGGGAAAAAAAAAAAAAAAAAAAAAAAAAAAAAAAAAAAAAAAAAAAAATTGAATAGTGTCACAAAAGTAAAAATGTGAAAATGACTCGGTCCTGAAAGGAAGTTGGCAATCCAAAGGAAAGAGACTCAGAAACCATTTTTGAGCACTCGAGATGACACTAAGCGATGAGAAACTGAACTCAAACAAGAAATTTCAATGAAAAAAATTCATCCGTGAAATATTATGGAAAAAGAAAATGAAGGAAATGACCGGGTCATTACAGCTAAAGATGTTAAACTTAGCCATTTAATTTTTCATTTTGTAGTTTGTATATAAAATTGCCTTTTCCTTTGCATATTTTTAAATTAAAAAAAAAAAAAATGTTTTTCCATTGTGCCCTTCTGCATAGTTCTGCATGTTTCAACTTTACAAAGGGTTTGATCTAATATCTCTTTATATCTTGTTATATATTGTTTAAGAATATATGATTTTTATCCCATGTTGATATTTGATGTGAGTTGCTAGTGTGGCTATTCCAGTGAGTTTTTGCATCCAAGTTTTGGGGAGATATTTTTCCTAATGGATAATTATCGGACTTCATAGACTTCTGCTCTCACAGTATACTCTTTCCATTTAATTCATTGAGGACAATGTACAGTTTAAGTTTGGGGGTAAGGTCATCATGATTCATTCTATTTTGAGTTGAGTTATAAATGCATGATGAGATTTGAGATGTGTTTGGCAATGATTTCAAATTTTTGAAGCATAGTGCCTTTGTAAAACAAGTTGTTAGAGTTTAATACTTCTTGTATGCTCTAAGATGCCATTTAGGGGTAAATTTTTAATTTTTGATATCATGTTTTCTCTTGTGGTACACATCATCTTGTTGGTTGAAAATGTTTTGAGAGTTGATTCTAGAATTTTACACTTGCACTTGCACACACTAGCATTCAATTTGTGGGATACATGCTTAGTTGATTATTGTTTTGGTTTATCCCAATTGAGCTAGTATGCTTTGAAAGCTTTCATTCTTGATAAAATGGCCTTGTAAAGAAAAGAAATAAAAGCACTCATCAAAGGTGAGGAACAAAAATAAAATAAATAAATAAAACTAAAAAAAAAAAAAACTAAAAAAAAAAGAACTACATTCTTTCAACATGTCAACTGATTAAAAAGGAAGACAAGGAAAGAATCTAAGATGTATGATTAGTTTGAGTTCGTAGCCTAGCCATTCCGAGTCATTATGCCCTTAGGAGTGTCTTTACACTTAACGCCCTAAGACCATCTGGTTTCGGAGTCGTTGGCTCAATGCTTGTTACATGGGGTGATTAGAGAGCTTAAGGAACTTAGACATTGCACATGGTCATACATATTTAAAAAAAAAAAAAAAAAAAACAAATGAAATCAATAAAAAAAAATGTTTGATTAAATAACAAAGTTCATTCAATGTCTTGAGTATGGGTACTATATATGTATGCTAGTTTGAGGGTAAGGCTATACCAATACTTTGATTTGCTAGGATAGTAACACATTTTGATGCCGGTTCACTCAAAAAGAATGATAGAATTGATTCAATTTGCATGATTAATTGTTTGATGTGTGGAGGACTATTCTTGCTTATATGATGTTGAAATATTAAGAATAGCTTAGAAATGGTAAAAATTTGCATACTTGAAGTAGTTTACTTTCAACACTTGTTTCATATGTGTCGTCGCTTCTCAAGTAAGAAAGAGCTGTTGATGTTTGTGGGCACCATTTCTAGAAACCCTCACGAGACTTCACTCGTCCACTAGGGTTAACCTAGGGGTTTAAAAGGCTTGTTGCATATGCTAAATGCAATCGTGTTCCCTACGAAAGTGGTGTTATCTTTATTTGTTTTATTAGTTTATAGTTGTATATATGTTTGTTTCATTTTCATATTGTAGTTCATTGCTAGGGACTAGCAATGTCTAAGTTTGGGGGCGTGATAAGTGCTTAAATGTTGCACATTTCAGCACCTAAGCTAGGGTATTTCAGTCTTTCCATCTATCTTAATTTCATGTTTTAGTCCTAATTTATGTTTATGTGTATTTCAGGGTAATAAAGTTAAAATGAGCTAAGAACGCTCCATTATGGCGTTTTGGAATCAAGCTAGAGCATCGGGACAAAATTCAGAAAGAAGTAGAAAAATGTAGACGAGTCTCCAGCACCTCGCGTTCGGACACCATTCCTCGCGTCCGGATGAGAGTCTCTAGTATCCTGCGTCCGGACGCCAAGCTTCTGACAGCAGACCAAGTTACAGGATTATCTTATTTTAAGGGCTACGAGATTTTAGTTTGGGCTTAATTCTGTAACCCATGGGGTCTAATAGGGTTTGTTACTAAAGGGAAACGAGCCCATTATTTTTAGGGTTAGTTTTTCATTATTTTAGTATTTAGATTTTTATTATTTATTCATTAAGTTTTATTCTGTGATCGATATTATGCTATCGAGAAAACACGCGAAAGAGGAGAAAGCGAGGGTTTTGAAAAAAAGGGCAGTAAAGAAGAAAAAGCTCAGAGAAGATGAAGCAGATGATATGGATTGTCCTGTCTTCAACTCCATCAACCATGAGTGGCTGATTCTTCTACTTAAGGTTGGATAAACCCTAAGCATGTAACCTAATTCTTAACTCTTGACTTTTAGGGATTTATTTGTGTAATTTATGTTATAACCTTGAAATATATAATTTAATTCTTTGATTTGATTATCTATGTCACTCTCATATTGTCTTATATGTTTTTGAATGATAATTAATTTCTGTTTGGCTCTTTATTTTTTAGGGGCGTGCTAGAGTCTTTTGACCCAAGGGGTTGGATAGCCAAACTATCCTTGGTGCTAACCGAATCTGAAATCGGCCCTTAGTGAATCAGGTGATTACTGGAAGGCAAGGATGACTTCTTCCTTTAGGTTCTTCAACGCCTCAATAAAGAGGACTTTCAGCACTATAAGTAGAATGGATGAAGGGAGTAAAACAAATTACATGAGCATTCATCTATTCTAAGAGACTTAGAAAATAAAAGTAGAGGGGACTAATGCCAAGCGTCGACTTTTATTTCATAAGAAAAATTCTTATACAGAGCACAAGAAATGGAATTCTAACACTAGGCTACTCCTACAAACAGAAGTAAAATACAATTAAAAGACTATATTGAATTGCAGAGAATGAAAAAACATTGATAAAGAAATAAGAAATTTTTGTTGGTCGGGGACCTTTGTTCAGACTCCTTCTGTCTCTATTTATAGAGACATCTTGTAGCAGCAGTTTCTTTTTAAAATTTAAATATCATTTGAATTATAAAAACTAACTTTGTTTTAACCTTATCCATCTTAACCTTATCTAAACTGTGTTTTGAAACAAACTCACGTGACTTTAGACTCCATTGTTTTTAAATAAGAGTCCTATTTTAATAACATGGTATAAATCTTCTCTTCCAATCAAATAACACCATGTGTTTAAAAAAAATTAATTTTATGGTGCAAACAATGCCCCCTAGCTCTTTGAAATGTGGGTAGGCCGAAATTTTAAAGAGCTGAACTGATTGATAATAATTTAAAGCAGTCATAGTGATTGATTGCTCCTTATTCAGCCCTTTAGATTTTTAATCATCCCTTCATCTTCTGACAGTCTTCAATTGCTTTTATGATCAGCACCTTATTGTTGTCAGCCCCCTTTTTATTTCGCTTATCAGCAATCTTTCAGCCACATCCTAACTACGGCACATTCACCATACAATCATTTTGAACACTTAATCAATTGAGGTGCTGATTAAACCTTGCCACCAAAGTGACAAGTATGTGGTCTAGGTGTAGGATTGAATTATGTAGAGGCTGATTGTGTTTAGCCCCCCGGGTAATTTCCAATCTTAGCACTAAATTGTTGACATTAGCAACCAAAATGTGCATAGTTGACTGTCAATCAACAACTCATAATTTAAATCGATCACAATAATCGATTCTTCTTTGGTACCCCGAGTGGTTGAAAAACCTAATGGGTCCTCCCGGATCGAACGGAAATTCTTTCGGCCTCTTGGGATTTGTTAGGGCTAAACAAGTTGCGCCCCAAGCCCAAGGAAGCCTTGGTTCAAAATTATATTGTTTTTCAGCCTCTTTTGGTGTCATTTTGGTTATTAAATTCAACACCTGAACATCATTAACCCTTTCCAGAGGCTTTTTCGACACTTATGTAAAGCTTGATATTTATCAGTTCTGCAGCGTCAACATCAATGCCAATTTCAGCCTTTATCAAATGACTCTCATAAGTATGATCTTTGACATATTTATTCAACGCCTCTGTCACTTGAATTTCATAGTTTGGGTCCCTATAATAGCTACCCCTAGAGGCATTCCTTTTATCTTATTCTTCTTTCGGGACCTTTTCATATCTTGTAGCACTAAAGGCTAGTTGGTACAAATCTCAAAATTGCATTCCTTCAAATTTCCTTCGTAATTCAAAGTCTAAACAATTTAAGGCTAGACTCACATATTCTGTTTCCCGAAGGGCTACTTGGCATTTATTTCTCACACTTTTAAACCTTCCAATAAAGGCTTCGGCCATTTCTCCAATCTTCAGTCGGTAAATTTATATACCAATAAAATGTTGTCCCTTTAAGGGAATTAGCAAATAACCTTAATTTTAAAAATTCATTTGCTCCAGCCTCACCACATTGAATGATAAACTGACCAATATGTTTTACGGTCGAAGTGAAGTCTTCTCCCGAAAAGGTAACGAAATCGGGAACTTTATAGCCTCTTAGAAACTTATATCGGTCTATATATTCCAGATATGGATTCCTATATGTAAGGCGACCAACTCTTCTGGGGGTTGGCCCAAAAGTTTCTTGAATTAAATTAGACAATTGATCTCTATCAACCATAAGGGGTTGATAGTTTAGTTGCTGTGCTTGAAGCTGATGCATATAAGGTGCCTGAGGATGAAGCACATATGACACCTGAGGTTGAGGCACATTCGGCACCTGAGGCTGAGGCACATACTACGCCTGAGGCTGAGGTGCTGGAAAATTAAAACCAGCATTAAAATTATCTCGCCCCTCTTGGGGCTGACATACCTGCAGTTGGTATTGATAAATCGGATTAAGTGGTGGCCAATTCACATTTTGATTGGCCCCTCCGATTAGTTGGTACTCCACTGGTGTTTAATGTTGCGGCTGATTAGCCTGCGATTGATTAGCCTGGGGTTGATACTGTCCATACAACGACTGCAGAAAGGGTTGAAACCCTTGCCGCTGTTGTTGGTAGTAATTCTGCTGAACCCCAACAGGCGTTGGAACTTATTGTTGTGCATGCAACAAAGTATCTGTAGTATTTGACCGTGCCATAAGGTGTTGATCAAACCTTGTTGATAGGACAATCAAAGAGTTACTCAAATTAGCCAATGTGTTATGGATTGGCTCTAGCACTTCATGAAAGGTACGGCTGGAAATTTCCATCCGTTGCACTAAATTGTTAATATTCTCAGCCAACATCTGATTACGTGGTTGTTGATTTACTTCGATTTCAGCCCCTTATTCCTAATGTTGAGGTTGTTTCTCAGGCAAATTTTGTGATTGAGACCGAGTAAATGGCATAGATATAGGTTGAATTTAGACACTTCCGGGGTCCCACCGGGCGTGCCAAATTGTTTGGCTCATTTTTTTTTTAGGGGCGTGCCAGAGTCTTTCGACCCAAGGGGTTGGATAGCCAAACTATCCTTGGTGCTGACCGAATCTGAAATTGGCCCTTAGTGAATCAGGCGATTGCTGAAAGGCAAGGATGACCCCTTCCTTCAGGTTCTTCAATGCCTCAATAAAGAGAACTTTCAGCACTATAAGTAGAATGGATAAAGGAAGTAAAACAAATTACAGGAGCATTCATCTATTCTAAGAGACTTAGAAAATAAAAGTAGAGGGGACTAATACCAAGCGTCGACTTTCATTTCATAAGTAAAATTCTTATACAGAGTACAAGAAGTGGAATTTTAACACTAGGCTACTCCTATAAACCAAAGTAAAATACAATTAAAAGACTATATTGAATTGCAGAGGATGAAAAAATATCGATAAAGAAACAGGAAATTTGTGTTGGTCAGGGACCTTTGTTCAGACTCCTTCTATCTCTATTTATAGAGACATCTTGTAGCAACAGTTTCTTTTTAAAATTCAAATATCATTTGAATTATAAAAACTTACTTTGTCATAACCTTATCCATCTTAACCTTATCCAAACTGTGTTTTGAAATAAACTCACGTGACTTTAGACTCCATTGTTTTTAAATAAGAGTCCTATTTTAATAACATGGTATAAATCTTCTCTTCCAATCAAACAACACCATGTGTTTCAAAAAAATTAATTTTATGGTGCAAACAATTTCTACACTTGATTTCTTTGTGAATTGAAACATGTGATGGGTATGCATTGTATTAATTAGATGTATGTGACGGCCCAAGTTTTTCAACCCGGTGCGTCAGTGATGAACCGAAAGATGACCCAATAACAGATCTGAAATGTGGAAACAAAAGACAAACAACGGTCTCTAAAGATACATCATGGCTCTAAGACACCATTATGACCCTCAACGAGGTCACAGAACCCAAAGGAATTAAATGGGGAAGCAACGTTTCAAAAAAAAACAAGATTGAACCTAGGGGCAAAATTGTCAATTCTAGCTTAAAAGTGGGTGCCACCGAGCACACCATTGGAAAGACAATGAAAAATTAATGAATTTAGACTCAAGAGTCACTTGATTCGGAGTCCGGATGAAGAAGATATGGCTTACGGAAGAAGAAGGGGCAAAACGGTCAAAAAGTGTAACCCTAGATCATCTAACCGGTTAAGAGACCTTCCTAACCGGTTAGGAGGCCAAAAATCATGAGAAAAACACTGCCCATGCACATGTAACCGGTTACGAAACCCCTCGTAACCGTTTACATGTGAAGGAGGCAGAATGGGCAGCTCAAAAATCTGGCAGCAGAGGTTTTTTCGGGAAAAATGAAAATTTGAGAGCCAAGATGACATTTTCTGAAAAAACTCAAAGAATAAACCCCCCTCAAAATTGAGTTTTCTACATAATATTAAAGGAAAATAAAAAAATACGCAAAGTAAAATGCCCAAAATGCCATCCCAAGAAAACTGGTCCAGAGGGTCCAAAAAGCTGCTAAATTTAAAAATTGAGACCTGAACTTCGGATGCGATTTCTGATGCCAAGATGGCATTTTCTAGAAAAACATGGAAAAGAAACCCCCCCTAAAATCACATTTTCTAAGTGACCATATAAAGAACAGAATTTATTTCCCAAAGGAAATTTCCAAAATACCCTTAGGTCAGAATATGCAACAAAAACGCAAAATGAGTCCGTTGGAGGCTCAAAATACAAATGATGAAGTTTTGCCCGGAAACGACTATGCACGCAAATGTAACTTACCTATTTAGATGCGCTACAATGGTCCATGGCTTAAAAACATAGCCAATGCAAAATCCGTCCCCCCAACGGCCAAAATGACAAAATGAAGTTTGGAATGAAAACTTGAAACCTAAAATCATAAAATGATTTTGAAATGCTGTTTGGCCCTTGGCCACACTTCGTGCATGTTAAATGAATGCTAATGGAAGGAGTTCATACACAATACACGCTCCGGTGCAAAATAGCATACTAAAACGCATGGTTTTCCATATGTTCTCATTGAAAGCAAAAATTAACATCCATTACATAAATGTAATTTCAAAAGGAGTTTGGCCATTGGCCTCATGTCATATACATAAAATGAGAATCAAAAAGTGTGCTTAGGCACACATTTCAAGTCTAAAAGCAAATATACACATTTGACATATAAGGTTACAAATGGCTTTTCAAGCCAACCTTCACAAAAATTGAACCTTTCAAGTTCCCAAATAATCCAAGCATGTTAAGAATCTCTAACCTTGAATCCTGTACCAGAAATATGCCCCAATATCGTAGGGGTGAGTAACATAAAGCTACTCGTAGGAAATGAGCATGCATCGACCTACGTTTTACAAGTTTGCATGATTAATTATTGTGGTTCATTTCACCTAACGTCTATGTCAAAGGTGAGACTCAAGGAACATCCTAGCTACCAAAGATCATTTCTAGCATCAATCACCTCATTCATGCAATTTTAGCAACATAGGGTCATGCTTACACAAAACAACAACATAGCAGCACGCTTACACAAATCAACAAACATAGATTCTCAAAGTCACCAATTTGAAATCTAAGAACGAAAACGACATAAGTGATCATGCCACCTAACGTCTATGTTCCAAATGAATCTATAGGATCATTCTTACTTTACATTTGAACAACACAACATGAATGTACTTGACAACATCAAAAGCTTATAATGATTCATTAAAATTATAAAACAAGAATGTACTTAACAACATCAAAAGCTCACAATGATTTATTAAAAATCATGGACATGAATGTACTTAACAACATTAAAATGATTTATTAAAATCATAAAACATGGATGTACTTGGCAACATCAAAATCTACAAAGATCATAAAGCATGGATGTACTTAACAACATCAAAATCGCCGATACCCAAAACCACAAGTCACAATATAAATATAATTGCTAACTTGGAATTGAATGCGAAAATAAATAATGGAAGACTTGGACATCTAGACTCGGAATTCTGCCAAGATCAATGGTTGTTCCGGGCACTAACCCGCAGGGAAAACCACCCTAAGTGCGCACTATCTCAATTGGGGAGAATTCATACCTCCCGCACTAAAGCCGAACTTTAGCCATATCATAGTAACCATGTCCCAAGTGACTCCAAAATAAATAAGTTAACAACTTATATATATACGAAACCACATCCCATGCACAAGTAGTTTGTAACCACACATTACATGCTCTAAATCCACAACTACTATAGGATGACAAATGTCGAATCTTCAGACCGCGATTCAATACGCGCTATATAACATCACATGTCGAATCTTCAGTGTGCGATTCGTTACACGCTATGGCAAAATAATCTAATATTGAAATCACAAATTCATGAATCCATTACAAGTCAAAAATCATGCTTTAAACATACAACCATTGTCAAATACATGATCAAATCATTAATGCAATAGAAACGAAAATTTATCAAATAACCAAATTAATTTCCCTAAACTTCATACCTCAACCAAATGGTCCCTAATTAAAACATGTTATACAACATATCATAGTATCCACATATATTCACTAAAATCTCAAGTAGGACAATGGTACAACAAGGTAGAATTTAATTATATCATGATAATTAAACTTCTAAATTTCAAGCAACTTCAAATGGTCCCAATTTAATATATATTAGTACACAAGTCCTAGTCCTCATGATTATCAAGTTAAAAGCTTAACTAGGCCTAGGGAACATTAAATAGATTTTAATTAATCATTTAAGTTAAAATCTCTAGATTTTCATACTTGTCCAAATGCTCTCAAATTAAAGTATGTTAACAAACATGCTTAGACTTAATTTAAAAGCATACTACAAGTTCATTTCATGCAAGGTACGGCCAGGGAAATTTATCTTTCACAAAAGAAAAATATTAAATAAAAAACTCAACTCTTATTCAAATAATCCCTATTTAATATATGTTAACAAACATATTAAAGCTTAATTTATCATCATGCCACAATTCAAATCTAAGTTATACACATCCTTGAAATTTAAATCTTACACAAAGAAATAACTAATACTAACTTTCTAGATTTGAGACAAGGCATAAATATGAGTTGTATAATCATGGAAAACACTCAATACAACACACAAACAATCCTAAAACATTCCCTACCTCCATTTGAGATGAAATCTCAAATCCCCACCAAAATAAATCGGCTCTGAATCTGACGAAACTCCTAGGTTTTATCGGGGACAACATCACGAACATGAATCCCAAGGAAGCCCCATCAAAAACACAACTTGACTTCAAACCCGAACTCAAGAAACGAACAAAACAAGATTCCAATCAGTTGGAATCAAAGGCCTCGCCGAGGGAAACAATAAACATAAAGGCACCACCACTTTTTAATGAAAGGAAGAAGTCCAAAAGAGGAGATAGAAGATGGCAGCCATGGATGGAGATTGGACTGCCCATGAGAGAGGAGAGAGAGAGAAAAATCTGATTTTTCTTTCTAAGGCCCCCTATTTATAGAAAATCTCAAAAAGTGCCCCGAACGGGCCCCGTCGGGTCCGGAAAAGTGAAATTTGAGCAGACGTGCTCAAACAGCGAAACTCCGTGAATGAAAAAGATTCAAAATGAGAAAATATGAACAACGGAAGAAACGGCGTCAAAAACTGAATCCCATACAAAAAGTTATGCCCAAAACAAGTTTGGCACAAACTTGAACCAGAAACCCTAAAACTGGAAAACATTGACCAGGAGGAAAATCTAAGAGTCCACGACTTAACGAAATGTGAAAATGAATCCCGTATGAGGATCCAGGCTCAAAACAAGGTATTGAGCAATAACTTTCATTAATTGCATAATGGCCCCTCCAAAAAGTGAAAATTACGAAACTGCCCCAGAATGAAAGTTATTGCCCCAGAATTTGGAAAATTAAAAGATATTTTCCAAAAGATATTTTCTTAGATACCCCTGAAATAAAATATCTTCAAAAGATATTTACGAAAAACACCCCAAGAAAGGGAAATGTTTCCAAAGAACTTTGCATTTATGCCCCTATAGGCACCGGGAGCAACCAGAGTACTTTCTTGCAAAAGTAAAGATACGTATTTCGAGAAAACCACTCAAGATGAAGACATGTGAAGTCAAAAACTAACTCCGAGCATGAAAAGTGAAGTTTTGCCAAACAAGCGACAAACGGGGAAAAGACAGAATAGGGAAAAAGACGAAACAAGGAAAAAGACGAAAGGCGCATAGTGTCCGAAAAGTGAAAATGCAGAATTGACTCGGTCCTCAAAGAAAGTTGTCAATCCATGGAAAAGAGTCTCAGAAACCATTTCCAACCACTCGAGATGACACTAAGCGACAAGAAACCAAACTCAGAAGGAAAAAGACAACGGAAAAAATTTATCCGAAAAATCCGGGTCATTACAACCTTCCCACCTTAAAGGGATTTCGTCCCCGAAATCAGGAACAGACAAAATAGAACCAAACAAGGTTAAAGCAAGATCAAACTAAAGGACACACCATAAGGTGCCCAAGGACAACTTTAAAAGCCTGAAGATCATCCGGAGGAACGCAAAACCCAAGAACTGAGTGACACTTCCCAAACGAATCGGCATATTAACTCGACGTCAATCACCGAGAGAATCCCAAGACAACTACAAGTCAAATCAAGACAGATGGTTAAGAATGACACGGCAGTACGAACAATGGCCAGAACCCGCCCACACTTACTCGTCAGTAAGGTAGCATGACAGTATAAAGCACTAGTTTACAACATGCCACAAAAAAAAAAAAAAAAAAAACTTTTCGATATAAATGACATCAATGTCAGAATGTTTATTACCAAAAGCAATACAGAAACCAGGTATCTGCGAGAGTTGGGGTAGCTAATCCTAAAACTCTAACAACAATGTCAGTGGCACCGTTACGCTTAAGGCCTTAAATCCCTAACGCTGGAGTACTAACAAACCCTACATCTGAAAATGCAACAACAACAACACTAGTCCCGAATCCACAGCCTGACAAGTCTGTGCCCTCAAGCCAATGAATTGGACCCGCAAAATCGAAAACCTAAACACAGATCTGAAGTAGACCTACCGTAAGGCTACATACAAAAGACGAAACGCTGGATCAAAATCCCTATAGTGGACAACTAAAATCCTCAAAACATAATTCTACAACGTGGCTCACTCATCTCTATCCCAACAACCACGGTCACAAAACCCTAACATAAGTGCAAGAAAGATGAAGCAGTATTAAAACAAATACTCACATAGTGCATATTCACAAAAATTAAATGATATAAATCAAATAATATCTTAGTACTAAGCATAGTACACACAAGGTAAATGAAACATGCCACCTATCACATAGGGGTTAAACAAATGGTGATATGCCATACACCACTAATGGCACTTGCATGTTAAATGGATATAGTATATGAAAACGTATCATATACACCTTCACACAAACTACCACATAGCCACATATCCTAAACATGTTTCTAATGCATGCTCGAAAACAATGGAGCTTATAAACATGTAAGAGTGATCATACAAATGACAAATTTGTAAAATCAAAAGAAATGAATGGAATGCCTCTCAAAAGAGAACCTCTCAGAAAACGTAGCACAAAACCTGGATGAGTCCAATCTATCACTACGAGGAAAGGAACCATCCCCCAAACGACCACTAAAGTCCTCGAGACATAGGGTCAGTAAGTCTTTCCCAAGACCAGCTCATACCCCGATGGAATCACAGCACCACACGAAACAAGACAACATTGAAATGGATAGCCCCAATGCTAACCGTTACGAGACAATCAACAAGAAAACCCCCGATCCAAGATACCAACGAGTCCGATAGGAATTCTATAGGATTCTACCAGAACCCTAACACAACGCTCCAAGTCTCCAAAGATAAGAGAGAGTAATCAATTGCACAAACGCAATTAATTACACATGATTGCTCACATCCCAACTGTAGCTCAAAAGAGCTAACCAAGGCAACACAAGAAGGATTCTAGGTTAACGCACCTATCCAAATCCTGAAACCATCGCCTTAAGGAGGCAAGACATAAGAACCTCGCCTTGAGGCTCACAAGAAACTTCCCAACTCCTAAAGGAAATATTCGAGTCAATCCTGACTCATCATCCCATGATGCTAGAAATAAAGACCTCAATGACATCACGATGTCAAGACCACTACGAAATCCTAAGGGATGACACTGATACCTCCAACACCACCGTGACTACGTCATAAAAAGACAAAAGAAAATGAGACGAAACGGTGCCTCCGTGGCTTACGTCTCTTCTCGCCAAAAAAAGGAGACTACAACACCATGCTCATCCGAGCCCTAACGAGAAGACTCTCCGTGAGTCAAGATTGTGACGCTATATGCGTGAAAAAGAAACGAGATCAATAATAACACGAGTTATTATGATCGAATGCAACTCGCTCAATGAATGCATCAAATAATTACCACGTCAATGTACGCAACATACAGTCATGCATAAGCAGATAAGCATATACAACATGCTAAACAGATAATGAAAACTCCTAGGTACTTAAACACATAAGCACGTATCAAACGATGATGCTTTTAAACACATAAGCATATAAGTGCAGAAAACATGTCATCACACCAAGCATGTTATCAAATGGCACGTAAACATGTTATCAAAAAGCATGTGAATAAATCAAAGTACATCAACAAAACATGATATGCACCCAAAACCCGTCATCCAAGGTATTCGAACTCGGACGCTCTGATACCACCTGTGACGGCCCAAGTTTTTCAACCTGGTGCGTCAGTGATGAACCGAAAGATGACCCGATAATGGATCCGAAATGTGGAAGCAAAGATAAACAACAGTCTCTAGAGATACATCATGGCTCTAAGACACCATTATGACCCTCAACGAGGTTACGGAACCCAAAGGAATCAAAATGGGGAACCAACGTTTCAAAAATGAACAAGATTGAACCTAGGGGCAAAATTGTCATTTCCAGCTTAAAAGTGGGTGCCACTGAGCACACCATTGGAAAGACAATGAAAAATTAATGAATTTAGACTCAAGAATCACTTGATTCAAAGTCTGGATGAAGAAGATATGGCTTACGGAAGAAGAAGGGGCACAATAGTCAAAAAGTGCAACCCTAGATCATCTAACCGGTTAGGATACCTTCCTAACCGGTTAGGAGGCCAAAAATCATGAGAAAAACACTGCCCATGCACATGTAACTGGTTACGAAACCCCTCGTAACCGTTTACATGTGAAGGAGGCAGAATGGGCGGCTCAAAAACCTGGCAGCAGAGGTTTTTCCGGAAAAAATGGAAATTTGAGGGCCAAGATGACATTTTCTGGAAAAACTCAAAGAAGAAACCCCCCTCAAAATTGAGTTTTCTACACAAAACTTAAAGAAAATAAAAAATATGCAAAGTAAAATGCCCAAAATGCCCTCCCAAGAAAACTGGTCCAGTGGGTCCAAAAAGCTGCTAAATTTAAAAACTGAGAGCTGAACTTCGGATGCGATTTCCGATGCCAAGATGGCATTTTCTGGAAAAACATGGAAAAAAAACCCCCCCCCTAAAATCACATTTTCTAAGTGACCATGAAAAGAACGGAATTTATTTCTCAAAGAAAATTTCCAAAATAACCTTAGGTCAGAATATGCAATAAAAACGCAAAATGAGTCCGTTGGAGGCTCAAAATACAAACGATGAGGTTTTGCCCGGAAACAACTATGCACGCAAACGTAACTTACCTATTTAGACGCTCTACAATGGTCCATGGCTTAAAAACATAGCCGATACAAAATCCGACCCCCCAACGGCCAAAATGACAAAATCAAGTTTGGAATGAAAACTTGAAACCTAAAATCATAAAATGATTTCGAAATGTTGTTTGGCCCTTCGCCACACTTCATGCATGTTAAATGAATGCTAATGGAAGAAGTTCATACACAATGCATGCTCCGGTGCAAAATAGCATACTAAAACGCATGGTTTTCCATATGTTCTCATTGAAAGCAAAAATTAACATCCATTACATAAATGTAATTTCAAAAGGAGTTTGCCCATTTGCCTCATGTCATATACATAAAATGAGAATCAAAAAGTGTGCTTAGGCACACATTACAAGTCAAGAAGCAAATATACACATTTGACATATAAGGTTACAAATGGCTTTTCAAGCCAACCTTCACAAGAATTGAACCCTTCAAGTTCCCAAATCATCCAAGCATGTTGAGAATCTCTAACCTTGAATCATGTGCCTGAAATATGCCCCAGTATCGTAGCGGTGAGTAACATAAAGCTACTCGTACAAAATGAGCATGCATCGACCTACATTTTACAAGTTTGCATGATTAATTTTTGTGGTTCATTTCACCTAACGTCTATGTCAAAGGTGAGACTCAAGGAACATCCTAGCTACCTAAGATCATTTCTAGCAATAATCACCTCCTTCATACAATTTTAGCAACATAGGGTCATACTTACACAAAACAACAACATAGGAGCATGCTTACACAAATCAACAAACATAGATTCTCAAAGTCATCAATTTAAAATCTAAGAACGAAAACGACATAAGTGATCATGCCACCTAACGTCTATGTTCCAAATGAATCTATAGGATCATTCCTACTTTACATTTGAACAACACAACATGAATGTACTTGACAACATCAAAAGCTTATAATGATTCATTAAAATTATAAAACAAGAATGTACTTAACAACATTAAAAGCTCACAATGATTTATTAAAAATCATGGACATGAATGTACTTAACAACATTAAAATGATTTATTAAAATCATAAAACATGGATGTACTTGGCAACATTAAAATCTACAAAGATCATAAAGCATG
The DNA here is from genome assembly GCF_030987335.1 of Cornus florida. Taxonomy (NCBI): domain Eukaryota; kingdom Viridiplantae; phylum Streptophyta; class Magnoliopsida; order Cornales; family Cornaceae; genus Cornus; species Cornus florida. The sequence goes on from NW_026775577.1 coordinate 75,868,148, forward strand.
GATGTACTTAACAACATCAAAATTGCCGATAGCCAAAACCACAAGTCACAATATAAACATGATTGCTAACTTGGAATTGAATGCGAAAATAAATAATGGAAGACTTGGACATCTAGACTCGGAATTCTGCTAAGATCAATGGTTGTTCTGGGCACTAACCCGCAGGGAAAACCACCCTAAGTGTGCACTATCTCAATTGGGGAATACTCATACCTCCCGCACTAAAGTCAAACTTTAGCCATATCATAGTAACCATGTCCCAAATGACTCCAAAATAAATAAGTTAACAACTTATATATATACGAAACCACATCCCATGCACAAGTAGTTTGTAACCATACATTACATGCTCTAAATCCACAACTACTATAGGATGACAAATGTCGAATCTTCAGAGCGCGATTCGTTACGCGCTATATAACATCACATGTCGAATCTTCAGTGTACGATTCGTTACACGCTATGGCAATATAATCTAATATTGAAATCACAAATTCATGAATCCATTACAAGTCAAAAATCATGCTTTAAACATACAACCATTGTCAAATACATGATCAAATCATTAATGCAATAGAAACGAAAATTTATCGAATAACCAAATTAATTTCCCTAAGCTTCATACCTCAACCAAATGGTCCCTAATTAAAACATGTTATATAACATATCATAGTATCCACATATATTCACTAAAATCTCAAGTAGGACAATGGTACAACAAGGTAGAATTTAATTATATCATGATAATTAAACTTCTAAATTTCAAGCAACTTCAAATGGTCCCAATTTAATACATACTAGTACACAAGTCCTAGTCCTCATGATTATCAAGTTAAAAGCTTAACTAGGCCTAGGGAACATTAAATAGATTTTAATTAATCATTTAAGTTAAAATCTCTAGATTTTCATACTTATCCAAATGCTCTCAAATTAAAGTATGTTAACAAACATGCTTAGACTTAATTTAAAAGCATACTACAAGTTCATTTCATGCAAGGTACGGCCATGGAAATTTATCTTTCCCAAAAGAAAAATATTAAATAAAAAGCTCAACTCTTATTCAAATAATCCCTATTTAATATATGTTAACAAACATATTAAAGCTTAATTTATCATCATGCCACAATTCAAATCTAAGCTATACACATCCTTGAAATTTAAATCTTACACAAAGAAATAACTAATACTAACTTTCTAGATTTGATACAAGGCATAAATATGAGTTGTATAATCATGGAAAACACTCAATACAACATAAAAACAATTCTAAAACATTCCCTACCTCCATTTGAGATGAAATCTCAAATCCCCACTAAAATAAATCGGCTCCGAATCCGACGAAACTCCTAGGTTTTGTCGAGGACAACATCACGAACATGAATCCCAAGGAAGCCCCATCTTTAAACCTGAACTCAAGAAACGGCCAAAACAAGATTCCAATCGGTTGGAATCGAACGCCTCACCGAGGGGAACAATAAACACAAAGGCACCACCACTTTTTAATGAAGGGAAGAAGTCCAAAAGAGGAGAGAGAAGATGGCAGCCATGGATGGAGCTTGGATCGGCCATGAGAGAGGAGAGAGAGAGAAAAATCTGATTTTTCTTTTTAATGCCCCCTATTTATAGAATATCTCAAAAAGTGTCCCAAACGAGCCCTGCCGGGTCCGGAAAAGTGAAATTTGAGCAGACACGCTCAAACGGCAAAACTCTGTGAATGAAAAAGATTCAAAATGAGAAAATATGAATAACGGAAGAAACAACGTCAAAAACTGAGTCCTGTACAGAAAGTTATGCCCAAAACAAGTTTGGCACAAATTGGGGCCAAAAACCCTGAAACTGAAAAACATTGACCAGGAGGAAAATCTAAGAGTCCACGACTCGACGAAATGTGAAAATGAATCATGTACGAGGATCCAGGCTCAAAATAATGCATTGAGCAATAACTTTCATTAATTGCACAATGGCCCCTCCAAAAAGTGAAAACTGCGAAACTACACCAGAATGAAAATATCTTCCAAAAGATATTTTCTTAGATACCCCTGAAATAAAATATCTTCAAAAGATATTTACGAAAAACACCCCAAGAAAGGGAAATGTTTCCAAAGAACTTTGCACTTATGCCCCTATGGGAATCGGGAGTAACCAGAGTACTTTCTTGTGAAAGTAAAGATACGTATTTTGAGGAAACCACTCAAGATGAAGACACGTGAAGTCAAAAACTAACTCTGAGCATGAAAAGTGAAGCTTTGCCAAACAAGCGACAAACGGGGAAAAGACAGAATAGGGAAAAAGACGAAAGGCGCATAGTGTCCGAAAAGTGAAAATGCAGAATTGACTCGGTCCTCAAAGGAAGTTGTCAATCCACGGAAAAGAGTCTCAGAAACCATTTCCGAGCACTCAAGATGACACTAAGCGACAAGAAACCAAACTCAGAAGGGAAAAGACAACGGAAAAAATTTATCCGAAAAATCCAGGTCATTACAATGTAATTGTGTTCTGATTTGATGGAAATTGCTCATATTAGATGTGTTGTACTACACAATTAGGTTAATGTCTAGTTTGAATAGTTTAATTTCAGGTTTGGTTAGTTTAATTTAAGGTAAATTAGTTAATTGCAATTTAATTATTAGGTAAGTAGACAATCCATACAATTGTTTGAAATCCATACTTATTGTCATAATTGCATATCCTCTAGATTAATGTGTGTTAAATTTGTAACTTGGATTGATGAATCATGCTTTGAATTGGTGAATTGCATTACACTTAGTTTAATTGTCATTAGGTAGTTGATTCATGCTTGAAATTGATGGTTTACACTTTTCATTACAATTAGCCACATTTTAATTACATGTTATTATTTCCCCAATTAGTTGAAAGTTAGTGAGTCAAGGAATGTGCTTAGTGGTGAATCCTACACCCTAAGTCTCTTTCCTAATCTTTGAAACTCTAATATTTATTTGCATTATTTAAATTAAAATTAGTTTTAATCACAAAACAAACCTCTTTTTAGCAATCACTTAAGCACTAAAGTATAATTCAATTCCGAAAACCTATAATTGTTTAGATCTCTTGGGACGATCCCTTCTCGCTTCATGCTCCATAGTATAAGTGTTTAGTAGTTTTATAAATTATAAAATATGATGCCCACTTGACATTATTTCTAAACCTAAAGTGTTGTGCATTATTTTGTGCACACGCTCGATTGCATCAGTGACGCATTTTAGCACCTAAGTTAGGGTATTTTAGTTCATTCATCTATCTTTATTTTTTTGTTTTAGTACTTATTTGTGTTTTTGTCTATTTTAGGTCAATAAGGCTCAAACGGGCTAAAAATGGTCCATTACAGCCTTTTTGGAGTAAGCAAAAGTTCCGAGAAGATTCCAGAAAAATTTGAAAAAAAAGTCAAAAATGCTGAATTTTTGGATGGATAGAGAAATTTTCGATCGATCGGAGATTTCTTCAATCGATCGAGAATACGCTGGCAGTGAGCTATTTTATTCCACGCACCCAAATTCTACATACCACATAGCTGTGGGATTAGATTAAAAAAAAAAAAAAAAAAAGGCTTATTTTTTGACTTGTTCCTTACTCCAAGGACATTGTATTTAAAGGGAATTGAACCATTTTGTAATATATCTTTTGTCTTGAATTTTATTTCATTGTAATAGTTAATTTCTCTCTCTTGAAAAGTTAGAGATTAGGGTTAGAAGAAAAGAAAAGAGTGGAGGCACCAAGAACACATCTCAAAATCTACACACTTTCCCTCTCTAGAATTCAATAAAGAAGAAGAGGAAGAAGATGGAGCCATGTTTGAGGATTGCCCTTGAGGGTTCCAAGATCACACCCACCTCCTCCATGATTAGCTAGACTTCTCATTGGGGCTTGGATGAGCCCCAAGTTTGTAATCGAAACCTCTATCTCTTTCATACTTTTCGGGGAATAGTATCTTGTGATAATGTTTTAGCCTTGTGAATTTAATGAATCTTGGGTTCTCCTTTGATTTATTTGGATTAATTCTTTCTATTGATTCTCTATGTGATTACATGTTGTCTTATGTGTGATTATTTAAGAATTGATCTCTACACTAGTTTGTCTATATTAATTGCATTTCTATGTATGGTTGATTAAGAATCTAGTGATGGCTAGACATGGTTTTTATTATATGGGTTTGTCAATTAATTTGATGGATTATGCTTATGCTTGATGGATTGTTCTACAATTTAATTCATGCTTGTAGGTAGATAGACAATCTTTACTTGATTTGATATTCCATGGCTTATTATTGCAAATTCCATGATTTTCTAGATTGATGTGTGTTGCAATTGTGACTAGTTTGATGGGTCATGCTTAGAATTGATAGGTTGTTCTACACTTAGTTTAATTATTGGTTAGGTAGGCAATTCATTATTGAATTTGATGGTCCATGCTTAATATTGCAATTGATAGTCGCATTTGTTCACAAGAAGGTTTTCCCAAAATTAATTGAAAGTGTGTGGTTTGGTGAACGAGCTTAGTGGTGATTCCAATGCACCGCAAGACCTTACTTCTCATCTCTTAAATCCCTAACTCAACTTAGTTTATTTTAATTACATTTTAATTTCTTTGCATCTTAGTTTAACAGCCAATCTTTCTCTTTTGCAATCAATTGATACATTAGAGTTGAAATTAAATTCCAACACGTATAATCTCTGTGGACGATCCCTACTCGCTATACTTCATTAGTTGTAGTAGTGATTTTTATAAATGTAAATTTGACTAGAAAGGCTTCCAAAACCACATTCATATTTTTACCTTGCGAAGTGACCTCTCGCATTACTAAGTCCATTTTCTAAACACTTAGAAAGGGGCACATCAATTATGCTAAGTTGTATCTTTAGTTGTTTTTCGCACTTTAGATTTCGAATTGGTAACTTTGATAATCTATATCTTGTCGTGTTATATTAGATGTTCCAATTATGTTAAATTATATCATTTTGTTGTTTTCGCATTTTAGATTTTAAGTTTATAACTTTGACAATCTATAACTTGTCGCGTTGTATTATATGTTCCAATTATGTTAAATTATATCATTTAGTTGTTTTCACATTTTACACTTCAAGTTGATAACTTTGAGAATCTGTATCTTGTTATGTTATGTCGTATGCTCATATATCGTTTAATTGCATAAACATTGTGATTTATGCTAGAAATGTTTTAAGGTAGCTCAGGATGCTCCCTTAGTCTCACTTTGGACATAGATGTCAGGTGGCATGAACCATATGGATCAAATTATATTAACTTGATAAACTTGTAAAACTTTAGGTCTATGCATGTTCATTCACTACGAACAATGTAAGTTACTCACCCCGCTGAATGCAATTTGTTTCAGGCAAGAAGACGTGGTTTCAGGATAGACAACATCCCTAGGTTATCTTGTTAATTTAGAGTATTTTTGAAGTAATTTTGTTCACATGCAAGCGTTAGCATGTTTAAGTTTTACTTATAAAGTTGTAATACTTAGCTAGATTTAATATGTCGTTTATGCCTTGTAATATGAAAATTGTACTTAAATGCACTCTTTGAATATCATTTAATATGTATGAGATGAGGCCAAGGGCCATTTAATTTTAAGTTGCTTTTAAAGTACTTTGGTTTCATGTATAATTAAGAAAAATGAAGCTTTAACTTGCTATCTTTAATACGGGATGTGTAAAGTGTGCAAAAGCACACCCTTTAGGTCTCTTTATATTTGCATGAAGTGTGGTAAAAGGCCAAATGGTCTTTTGAATGCATCTATGCATGTTGGTTTTAAGATTTACTTTTAAAAGTCATTTTAGGCAAATATTAGGTTTGATAGGTTATATTTTGCATCGGGCATATTTGGGGGCTGTGAACCATTCCCACACACTTTAAAACACTTATTACGTTTGCGTGCACAATCGTTTCAACACACAACTTCATATTCGACCAATTAAACACTTGAAGCAAATTCCATTTTTTTAGGTTTTTTGTCAAAACTAAGCAAAAAGGGTATTTTGGGGATTTTACATCAAAAATAAAATTTTATTTTGACATGGCTAGCTAGAAAACATGATTTTAAGGGAAATTTCTTCTTTGTGTTTTTCCAAAATAAGTTGTTTAAGGCCTGGAATTAGCTCTCAAGTCTAGATTTCAGTGTTGGTGTAGGTTGTTGCTGTCAGCTACGTCGCGCGCGCAGCGCGCGCTTTAGCCCCGAGCGTGGCACATACCTTGAGCATGCGGCCCGCACCTTTGCGCGCACGCGGCGCTCATCTCAGCGCGCTCGCACAACATTCACATGGGGCGCCCTTGGTGCCCCCTTTTGGCTACTTCGACACCGATTCTTTGTTTTATCGTTTCTTCTTTGTCCGGACTCCAAATCAAATGATTTTTAAGTCTAACCTTGTTAAATTTTCATTTTCTATCTTAGGTGTGCTCGATAGCACCCATATATTTTTGTAAAATGACTATTTTGCCCTTAGGACTAAACTTGTCTGTTTTTAAAACGTCACTTCCGCTTTGTCTTCTTTTGAGTCCTGTGACTTCATAGGAAGTCACATTGACGTCTTAGGGATGACGTACATCTTTAAAGACTTTGTTTCTGTGTGAAAAGATCATTTTGCCCTTGGGGCCATACTTGGTCTATTTTCAACCTTAGCTTCCGTTTTCATTCTCGTTGAGTTTCATGACCTCATGGAAGGTCGTTTTAGTGTCTTAGAAATGTATTGTATCTCTAGAGACTTGGTTTCTATTTCTACTTACGCATTCGGGATCCATTATCGGGTCAAACTTCAGGTCATCATAGGACGCACTGGCTTGAAAAACTAGGGCCGTCATAATTCTTCTGGAGCTTCTACTTCCTCTTCTTCCTTTCAAATTCTACGGAAAAGTATTTGGTTGGGATCAATGCCACCTAAGATACAACATTTTCACAAGAAATGTTGTAAGCTTGCCGTTCCGGTTCGTGAGCATTTGATTGCTTATTGGATTGATATTTCTATTGTGTGCCCTCGTTGTGGTTTTCAGGCAGAAACTATTGAACATTTGTTTTTTCAGTATGTGATATCCCTCGATTCTAGAGCCACAGGTGATCAAGTCTGAGCACAGATCCGAGAGATACAATTAAAGTATTTAATTTAACACAGAATACAAAATGAATTAAAAATAAAGAATAAAAGCTGAAAGTCACTAAATAATAAAATTCTCCATTATTTAATCCAATAATAAACCTCCAATAGCTAAATCATCTGATACCAATAATTAATTAAAATTACAACTTGGGAATCCATCATGTGGACCCCTAATCCAAAATCCAACTTAAACGAATAAAAGAAATAAATCCAAAAACTAGAACATAAAGAGAATCCTACATAGAGTCGGAAGAATGATGTGGGTTATCTTTGCTCAGCACGAACAAGCTCTATGTCGGAAACTGACGAACACATGAAAAATAATAGTGGGTCAGGCCCACGAATAAGTCCTTTCTACGACAACCCAAATAGAGACCGGAGAAACTACACATCTATAGCTGACCCATGCAATAACTGCATAGTCCATAAATATATATATATAAATATATACACACACACACACACACTAAAGGGCTCCTACTGGACTATAGGGCGGCCACAACCTGAATAGAAGGCAATATGCAAATTGCATATACAGTGGGCATGAGTACCTAGGCCTATCAGGGCACACTACAATCCACTATAGCCAACTACCACCCCAATGCAATATACGCACACCATTGATCCTAAGACTCAAGCTCATATTATGGCACATATCTACACATGTATAACATCCATCCTATCCAATATAAAGTAAACCACGATGTGTCATCCAACTTGTTCAGTTGACTTGACACGGATATAAGTAGGACTTAACATTTTAGTTAATCAATTCCCTTATACAAAAATAGGTAGGACTTAACTAATAAGTTAATTCGTTCCTAGAATACCACAATCCCATACTGGTGCATTACTTCCGTACAATCCAATAATTTATGTAACAAATAAAGTAATACATCAAATAATTCAGAAATAAGCATAATAACAGAATATCATGCTATCACAAAATAGGAATAACTTATAATTTATTTAAGCTTCCAACATCATGTATCCCACACAAACTGAATCTTAAATATGTTGATATTTTATTTCAAAATCATGTAAGAATTCTCCAAATAAAATTTATGCTAAACATTTAATCTCAATTGCAATAACATATTAAAAATATTAAATCCATTCATTCTTTTAAGAATTCAAATAGCATGAATTGTTACAATCAAGTCTGTTTAAAATTTATTTAATCTCATACCTAGTCCCTATTTAATGTTTGGGACCCTCAAAATCAATTAAGATCAATTTAAACGCTATGTTCGTAAATTCCTAAGTAAGGCTCGAGATTTTATCTTGATACCTCGAGCTTTCTATCGATGGCTCGAGCTTTACATTAATAGCTCGAGCTTTCTGTCCATGGCTTGAGCTTTATATCAATAACTCGAACTTTGCATTAATAGCTTGAGCTTTGCATTCAAGGCTCGAGCTTTTCACCTATAGCTTGAGCTTTACTTCTAAAGCTCGAGCACTGTAACAACGAATCGAGCACTGTTTCAACGAATCAACCCAGAAATTCTATTGTAAACTTGTTCATCATTGTTAAGGGTTCTAAGGCATGTTACTGAGTCCCATTAACACACATGCATGAAATTACATCATTAAAACATGTATAAATCCATAAAGAAAATCAGATCTAATCTATGAATTTATCAATTTATATAACAAGAACAATTATGAACAAAATTCATAAAACCTATGTTCTAGATCAATTAAATTATAGATTCCAGTTTTAATTGTTCTTTAAACATCCCTAAAGTTATACTAGAGATATATAGATCACAGATCTAAGAGAGAAGTGTAGAACAAGAACTTACCTTAAACTTTCGGATCGAAAGTTAAATTTTTTCTTCCTTGATCTTTTTCTCTAATGGTTCTTCTCTTCCTTCTTCCTTCCTCTTCCTCCTTCTCTTTCCATCTCTCTCTCTCTCTCTAAAATATATTACGTGATTTATTTTACAACCCTATAGTCATATATTTATAGACAACTAAAAATAAACCTAATCTTTTTTTCAATCTAAGTCAACTTAATAAAGAAAATAATAAAATTAAAATATTAAAAATGTAACTTAAAATATGTTATGCATAGACTTATAATCTATATATATCCTTATTATATAAATATACATCAGATTATTACTAAATGACTTTCCTTATATATATATATATACACACACACACACACACACACACACACACATATATAACTACCCATGGGTAATTATCCATACCCATTAAACCTCCTGTCCAAGTAGTCCATGGAATTTAATTGGTTGGTCCATTACTACTAGCAATAATCATAAAATAAAATAAAATAAAATAATTATTTAATTATTTAATCTACAATTAATTACAAATAAATAACACATGAATTAAATCAACTAATTCAAATAACATTCAAGCACATACTTTCAATTAATCAATTAAGTCAAATAAAATATTTAAGCAAATAAAATATTTAATTAACCAATTCAATTAAACACGTAATCAAATAACCAAATAATCAAGTAAATAAATAAAACTGCATTTAAAATATTTAAAATAATGCCGAGATTATCCTTTTAAAATTAGGGGTATTATACAGTGTTCCTATTCACTTCAGGTTTGGAAGCTCTCTCCTCTTCGATTTGATTTTACTACAGTCCTCCCATCTTCCTTTGCAGTTTAGTGGTCGAGTTTGGTTCCTAAATGGGGATTGACAGAAGGGGGGCGGGGGGGGGGGGGGGGGGGGGGGGGGGGGCGATGTGTTGGGGTTTGTTGCTTATTGTTGTTAGTTTATTTGGAAGGCTCATAACAAATTAATTTTTTTTGGGGAGTTTTGGGATGCTTCCTGGGTGGTTAGGCTGGCGGGGTCTTTTTTCTGGGAATTCAAGGATGTAATGACCCAGTCATTTTTCTTTCTTTCCTTGTTCTCCAATTTTACTGATAATTTTTTTTTGTTGATTTTTCTTTTACGAGTTCGGTTTCTCGTCGCTTAGTGTCATCTCGAGTGCTTGAGAAGGGTTTCGGAGACTCTTTCTTTTGTATTGACAACTTCCTTAAATGACTGAGTCATTTTCACTTTTTCCTTTTTTTGACATTATTCACTTGTCGTCTTTTCCCCGTTTGTCACTTTTTGGGCGTAACCTCACTTTTCGTGTTCGGAGTTGAGTTTTGACTTCATGAGTTTTCATTCCAGTTGTTTTCCTCGAAACGCGTATCTTTACTTTTGGAGAAAAGCTTGCCGCCTATAGAGGCGTGGATGAAAGGAATCTTCAAAAATATTGATATTTCTTGGGGTATTTTTCATAATCTTTTGGAGATATTTTGATTGGGGGTTTTTAAGAAAATATCTTTTGGAAGATATTTTCATTCTGAACCAGTTGCATAGTTATCCTTTTTTGTAGAGGCCTTTGTGCAATTAATGAAAGTTAACTGCAAAGTGTCTTCTTGGGGCTTGGATCCTTGTACATGATTTATTTTCACATTTCGTCGAGTTGTATTCTTAGAATTGTCTTGCGGTCGATCTCCCCAGTTTTTGGGTTTTTGACCCCAGTTGCCGCCAAACTTGTTTGGGGCATATTTCTCCACTCGGGACTCGGTTTTCAATACCGTTTCTTCTGTTATTTATTTTATTTTTAATTTTGATTCTTTTTCGTTTACGGTGTTTTGCTGTTTGAGCGCGTTTGCTCAAATTTCACTTTTCCGGACCCGGCGAGGACTGTTCGGGGCACTTTTAGGATTTTTCTATAAATAGGAGGACTTAAAATGAAAAGTGAACTTTTTCTTCTTCCTCCTCCCTCCTTGGCCGGCCATCCATGGCAGCCTTGGGCTGCCACCCTTCTTCCTTATTTTCCGACCACTTCCCCTTAGTAAAATGCCGTAATACCTTAGTGTTTATAGTAGGCCTTGGCGAGGCGGTCCTTTTCCCCTTATTAGAATCTGGTTTCGACCATTTTTCAAGTTCGGGTTTGAAGCCAAGTTTGAGTTTTGGCGTGACCTCCTTGGGGTTTAATGTTCACCTTGTTGTTCCCGACAAAACCCCGAAGTTTCGTAGGATTCGGCGTGGTTTCATTTTATTGGTATTTGAGATTTTATCTTAAATTGAGGTAGGGGATGTTTTAGGATTATGTATGTGTTGTATTGAGTACTTGTCATGCTTATACAACTTGTTTGCATGCCTTTGTATTAAATTTAGAAATTTAATTTAATTGTTTCTTTGTATAAGATTTAATTCATATGGGTATATATAGCTTAGAATTAAATTATGGCATGTTATTAAATTAGACCTTGATATGTTTATTAACATATATTAAATTGAGAACGTTTGAATAAGTATTGAGACTTTTGTTTAATTATTTTCTTGTATGAAAATTTAATTTACATGGTTCTATTTAGCATGGAATTGACTTGTAATATGATATTAAATTAGGCCTTGTTATGATCTTTAACATATGTGAATTTGAGAATATTCGGATAAGTTTTAAAATCTAGAAATTTTAATTAAATGAATTAATTAAAATCTATTTAATGGTTGTTTTGATATAATCAAATATTTGAGTAGATATATCTTGTGTAGATATATAGCATGTTTAGAATATTATAATTTATTACCTTGAAAGGTAGTTATAAAATTGTAGCTTATTTAGTATTTGTGGCTTAGGATGGTAATTTGGCTCAATTGTTGTAAAATATTTTTGTTTTGTGTATAAATTGCATATTGAAGACCTGACATGTCATATGCCATTTAGACTTGAATTCTAAGATATGGTTTGTGTGGATTCAACCTTACTTGTGTATGGAAGATGTTTTCTTTTTGTGCATTATTTGATTTGATATAAGTTTGGTTTAACTTATTGGTTTTGCATAAGTTTTGAACTTATTAATTTTGGAAAAGTTATAAGGACATGATATAAGTGATGGCTAGGGTTTGGCTCTATTACAGAGACAAGAATCTTCTAAATCATAAGCGCGCACTAGGTAGTATGTTGTGGGTCGTAATTACCCAGAATAACTTATTTGGTCGGAGACCACATGTCCTAGTCTTTCTACAATTTGATTTCGTATTTAATTTCAAGTTGTTAATCATAGATTACTTGTAACTTGAGAATTGGTACTTACCTTGTGGGTTTAAATTTCATTTAGTATACTTGAATTTATATACTTGTTTATGTATTTAAATCTTATTTAGTATACTTGAAACTGTATACTTGCTTCGTGTATTTATATTTCATTTAGCATACTTGAACTTGTACCCTTGTTTGTGTATCTAAACTTTATCTAGAATACTTATGCCTTGTATGTTTGTTTAGTGTAATCGGAATTCATTTTAGTATACTTGTGCCATGTATACTTGTTTTATGCGTAACTTATTTAGCTTAGTATACTTGTGCTTGTATACTTGATTTATGAGTTTTTCATGTTAATTGTATATATGTGTATGTATGTTTAAACATTGCAAAACTTGTTTAATATGGTTTAGTATACGTGTAAATGTATGCTTATATGTCGTATATCGTGTTTCAACGTTGCTTTGTGTACTTGAGCATGTATACTTGTATGCTATAGTTCATTTCAATTGCATGAGTAGCTTGAGATGATCCCTTAGTTCACCTTAGAACATAGGCATTAGGTGGCATGACCCACTTTAGTTGTTTTCGCATTTTAGATTTCAAGTTGATAACTTTAATAATCTATATATTGTTGCGTTGTACTGTATGCTCCTATATTGTTTAATTGCATAAAAATGTTGTTTATGCTAGAAATATTTTAAGGTAGCTTAGGATGCTTCTTGGGTTTCACGTTTGACATTGACGTTAGGTAGAATGAACTATAAGGATTGATGAATATAAACTTGTAAAACGTTAGGTCTATGCATGTTCATTCCCTATGAGTACTACAGGTTACTCACCCCTCACTGAATGTGACCTATTTTAGGTAAGAAGACATGGTTTTGGGATGCACAATATCCCTAGGTCATTTGTTGGTTTAAGGTTCTTCAAATGTATTCTTGTTCAGATGCAAGTGTTAGCATGTTTGAGTTTTACATTTAAAATTATAATACATAGCTAGGTTCAATATGCTGTTTTCGCCTTATGATATGTAAAGTGTACTTAAATACACTATTTAGAACCTATTTGATATGTATGATTTGTGGCCAAGGGCCAATTATCCTTAATTTACATTTAAGTTCATTTGGTACCAAGTTTTTGCCTTAAAATGTAATTTTTCTAAACTTGGAGGTTTGGTATGTAAAATCTTGTAAATGAACCTTAAAAAGGCCGTAGGCCATGGTATCGTATTTAAAATATCATATTACACTTGCGTGCATGTTCACATCGTCACACAATAGCATATAATTCAAATTAGTCATGCCATAGGGGATTCAAGTAAAGCTTATGAAGCCCTTTATCATTTTCTGGTTTTGTAAAGTTTTTTGCAGAATTTTGAGCTGTTTCGGTTGACCGAAGCATCATTTCAGCTGATTGATGGTTAATTGCACAGTAAAATTTCAATTCCAGTAGCTAATGTCCATTTTGAGCCACAACCGGTTGACCGGTTTGTCATTTCGGCTGATCGAAATGAAGGCTCATTTCTTGGCTCATTCCGACTCATTTCGGTCGACCGAAGCTCCATTTTGGCCTACCGAAATGGAGCTACCTTGTACGTTTTTGTTTGGTTGTTGCCTCTTCAGGCTTGTACTGATTGGTTTGTTCCCACTCGACTTCGTTGACCTTGTTTAAGCCATCTAATGGTGGATATGGTCTAGTTTGGACTAGATCTTGTTTATTGGTCGTCATTGGTACCTAAGGTACTAATTGATTCCTTTGTTTTGTTTCCGCTCTTGGTTAATTCTTTCAGTTCCATGGCTTCTCGAAGTCCACACTGAGAATTAGGATTTGCATCTACCTTAGTGACTGTCACTTCTTTTACTTTTGCATTTTGGATTCGTTTCGGGTCATCACAGGACATACTGGGTTTGTAAAAATCTAGGGTTGTCACAAAGGAGGCTTCCCTTTTATCACGATCACATTTGCCAGTTGGACGGATTGCAGTTTCTTCTTCTCCTCTTTCTTTGTCGGGATGGATGCCTCTATCTCTAAGGGTTATTAAATGTAATGTGGATGCATCCTTCTCTATTTCATCTCATTTGGGAGGCGATGGGGTTGTTTTTTGTGACTCTTCAGGGACTATTTTGGAGGCTGTGATTTTTAGTCAGTTCCCGACTTCTAATGCGACTTTGGCTGAGGCTTTATGCCTTCGTAAGGCTGTCTTCTGGGCATTGTCTTTCACTACTCTTATGTTTGGTTTGAATCTGATTCGTTGTTGGTGGTGAAAGTTGTTTTAAATGATAATTCTGGGCCTTTGGATATTCAGACTATTACCTTTGATGTGCAGGTGTCGCTTTTGAGTTTCTCCTCATCATATCTTAGCCATGTTTATAGACATGACAATGAGGTGGTTAATGCTCTTGCAGCGCTGTCTAGAGATCATCTGGTCAAGGATGTTGCTTTTGTCCACATCCCTTTTCATATTAGTTGTCTAGAAGCCAAGAATTGTTCAAACTGATTTTGTACGGCTTCTTGTGGTGTGTTTGCCAGGATTAAAAAAAATTAATAAATAAATAAATAAATTGAAGAACGGTTTTATGCACATTTATAAATAAACAAATTGAACTGCCTCAAACTGTACGGAGACGCATCGTATTATTTTTCGATACGGATAAGTGAATCAGCGTCCAAGAGGCGAGTCTCTGTCTCTCTACTTTCAATACACGCAGTGAATAACAGTGAAGTCCCCTCGTTACCCCCTCCCTGTTTCCAGACGGCTCCTCCATTAATATACTCTATCTCTCTCTCAAAATCCCTCTCTCTATACTGAAATTTCCTAGAAGTTGCATGTTCCACTCATCAACTACTCTTTCCTATACTTCATCTCGTTCCTGCTCTTTAGGCTTTACAATTTCCAACACAATCATATATATGGTCAGAAATACCCTTTAAACCCTATCGATTGCTTACAAAACAAGCAGAGAAGAACTGTGAGTCTAAGTTTGCTATTTTTGTTCTTTACATGTTCCGTATTTGATTTTGCTTTGCTTGTGATATCGTATATACACGATCAAATTCCATAATTTTGCATCTCATGTGCTTATCTGCAGTTCAATATTTCGATTCCCTGCTATTCTATTGTTTTATTGCTTAATTAAACTTTGTTTATGGATGTCCTGTGAATTCTCTATTTCGTACTTTCTTGCAGTGACATGCTTTCAAGTGGAATTCTAGGGCTCCAAGTTTTGTTTTTACGGATTTTGATTTGGGGATAACAGAATTTTAATTATTCAAAATTATGGCATCACACCATGGTAATAGTCACTCAGAACGGGCTAGAATGGAACAAATAATCACTGAAGTATTTGCTAAGAGTCTCCACATAATACTTGAATCGAGGTGTCCATATGTTTCGTCGCGCAATTATAGTGTTGAGCAAACTATGTCATCCCCATCTTCATCCTCGTCGTCATTGTCTAGTATAAGGCCAAGGGACAAGTGGTTTAATTTAGCCCTCCGGGATTGCCCTGCGGCACTAGAGAATATAGATTTTTGGCGGCAGAGTAATCTTGAGCCGATGGTAGTTGATGTGATTTTAATGCAAAGCCCAAGTCATTGGGACCCAATGAATGGTTCCCCAGAAAGGGGCATCGTCAAGAATTTTTCAACGAAAGTGCAGTTTCCAAATATTTGGAATTCGGAGCATGATGATTTGGGGAGTGCAGAGAAGAGCGAGATGATCATTGAGAGATGGGTAGTGCAGTATGAGACTCGAAAGAGTAGCAGGGACAGTTGCTCAGGGAGTAAGAGGTCTAGTTGTACTAGTTCACACACTTTGTACAAGAAATCGATGTTGCTTTTGAGGTCTTTGTACCTAACTGTTAGGCTTCTTCCTGCATATAAGCTCTTCCGTGACCTCAATTCTTCCGCCCAAATTCGGACTTATAACCTTGCTCATCGAGTTTCATCTTTTGTTGAGCCCTTCACTCGTAGAGAGGAGACAGAAATGCAGCGATTTGTTTTTGCTCCGGTGGATACTTCTTGTGGTAGGCTTTGTCTTTCGGTGTTGTATCATTCTTCACTCTCAGATGTTAGCTCCAAACTATCAACCCCCATGTCCCCACAATTCATATCGGATTATGTTGGTAGTCCAATGACAGATCCACTCAGGAGGTTCCCGTCCCTTCCTGTGACTCAAGGTTCCCCGTCTTCCTCTCCCTTTGGGAGGCGTCATAGCTGGAGTTATGACTTATATAGGGCCTCATCACCTTCAGCATTTCATTCACCTTCACCTTCATACTCTGATTCTCGTGCTTCAATTTCTAAACCGAGTTCTTATCGCCTCCCTCCTACGTGCTTACCCCGTCATCTCCCTGATACACCTCGAGTTCTTGAAAAAAATACAAGTTTTGATGAGTATTGGCCTTCACCAAATTTTTCTCCCTCCCCATCCCCATCTCCTCCTATTTACATTCCTGGGAATATCTCGAAAGCTCTTTTACGGTCCGAAAGCGCTCCAGTTAACATACCTGCATCTAAGCTTGCTACATCCCCTTCATTGCAGAACAAGCAAATTGTGCCTCCATCTCCTCCCCTTAAAGGTACAAGATTGACTACTTCTAAGACGGATAGGAGTTTAGGTTTGACCCAGACTGGCTCGACAGTTGATAAGGTATTGGAGACTCTCATTTTACTCAAGTTTTAGTTCTCGTCTTTATTTCACTTGTGTATAATTTTTGTCTGCTGTAGCTGTTCTCCTTTGGGAAAGATGAAACTGGAAAATTCTCTGGGGTGAAGATATCATCTGACAGTTCACCACAGAAATCGTTTTCCAGGAGCTCTAGTAGGTTGTCTTTCCAGGATGATTTTGATGATTCTGAGTTTTCTGGCCCATTTGTTGTGGATGATGATGACATGACAGATCCAGGTAGCAGGTATTGTTGAACATATATGATTTGTCTTTTTATTTATGTTAAATTATCTTTTTGATGTTCCAATCACGCATACACACCCACATAAGTGTGCTCATTTGATCTGTTCTTATAGCTGATTATCCCATTATTGCAATTGTAAGAAGTTTCCAAGTTTCAATATGTAAAGTAACAATTGAATTGAAAGACTGTCGGAACTTTATCAGTATAGTTGCCATATTGTTTCTAGCTTAGTAAAAATTTGCTATGTTGTAAAAATAAAAAAAGAAAAGAAAAAAGAGAAGCAAGTTAAGTTTCATGAATTGTCCTTTAAACCCACTGTCTGATCAGGAAGCAGCTGGCATCCTTCATCTGCACCCCACAGAATGAAGTGGAAAGTACCTTCCGCTAGGGGTATTATTTGTGAGAAAAAGAAGATATGAGAAATTCCTGTTTCAGACAGTTATTTGGAGTACGTTGTAGCATCATTTACTTATTTACAGCTAGGAATAGGAATGTATATGGTTATCTTGAAAAGTTTAAACTGTCAACTTGTTATCAACCATACATGATTTTTGGAAGGTAAAGAACGATTTGCAAGTTGTCCTTGATCTTTAACATCCATCTGCTTTAGTCACTATTGGAAAGCCTGTCAGTTCATAATAAGGAAGAAAATAGACATTGTTTTAACTGAGGTTCTGGATCTGAAGTTTGAGTTAAATACAGAACTAATGATTGGAAGGTGTCTGAATACGTGAGAGGTTGAAAATTTAATTCACAACCCGACTTGCTAGGTTCATTACAAGCCAGTATTAGGCATTTTTATTTATGTTACATTGACTCTTCAAAAGTAGTGAAGTACCCATGTTGGACACATTGCTTGGACATGGGTATGAGATACGTGTCTGACACTTTTGGCTTGACATTTATTTAAAAGCATATCCAATCATTCAATTAAATTATTCTATTACTTTAAAATGAGTTAAAAGCCTATACTAAACACCATATTAGATAAAAACATTACTTTACTCTAGAAAATAAATAAAATAATTAAATAAAATTAATATTTAGCAATGTTTGTGTGTCCTTCTGTTTAGAGATTTGACATGTCTGACGCATGGATACATACCCGTACTCGACACACGTACTCGAGTCCATGTAGCATAAGTTTTTATATCTTTGGATGCCATGTTACAAAAATTCGGATCCGAAGGGGTCCATAGTCCTCATTAAGGAAAAGATGAGCAATTTGAGTCATGTTCGCATGGAAGACTTTAATGAAACTGCTGAGAACCTAGGTTACTTTTGCAATCAACACTCAATTCTCTAGAACAATGCCTTGTTATTCTATACTGTTGCAAGACTATAGCTGGGTAATTCCCCTTCAGATGACTCCAAAAATAAATAAATAACAAATAAAAAAAAAAATAATAATCTCCCCTCTCAGACAAGTCAACTCATGTAGGTTTCGGCTCCAGCTGACCATACAGATGTAACATCAGCATGATGTTAGTGTACGGATGCTGAAGTTAGCATGCATCCGCTGTTTTCTAATGTTTTGTTGAGTATTCTAATGGCCTTGGGACTTCCATTGATGCTGGAATACAATTTTGGTTAAGGTTAGGGTTTTGGGAATGATAGAGGAGAAATAAGAGAGAAAAATAACTAGGAAGAGGATTAGAGAACGAGTGTCATGTTTCTCATCTCTATACTCTAATTTTTATATTACTAAATAGCTTGTAAATTACACAAAAGCCCTACTTTAGAATACTCAGTTCCAACATATATATTATATGAAAGAGAAATAGGATGTGAAGGAGGAAAGGGTTATAGAAGTAATGCCATAGAATACTCTATTACAACAGATATTATGTGACAATGTAGGTTTGAATCCTGAGAAGACCTTGTGAAAATAATGTCATAAATTAGGTACGTATCCAGCGTGCCTGTAATATCCTGAATTTATATTAGGCCTCTTATGTTTTATGTATAAATTGCTTCTTTTTAAATTTAATTTCCTTTATTTCTTATTTTATATGTTATGCTCAGTTATCTCATTTTATGTTTTGTGAATTGAATTTGTTTTTATTTATTTAACTGCTATGTTTTTCTTATTGGGTGCCTTTTATATTAAAGGAAAGATGAGAGTTCTTAAGTTGTGGAGGATTTGGAATTTCCAAAGTTAATTTAAGTGGATTCTAGGTGGCAGTCTCACATGTTTCCCTTATAGAACCATAGATACACGTTTTTGAACCAAGCTTAACACCTGTTCTGTTTATACAACTCGACAAGGACACATTTTGCCCATTCCCCCTACACCTGTTGCTGCCCTTTTCTATTGTTAAATGCAAAACAAAGGAAAAGCTAAGAAAAGAGAATTAGGGAGAGAGATAGAGAGTTCTGGCCTAAGTTTAGAGAGAGAAAGAGAAAGAAAGGGAAAGCAAAGGAAGAAGGAAAACAGAAGGAAGAGAAAAGAGACTGGGCTGTAGGATCATCATTTGCACTTAACTTGGTAGGGATTTCTCTAGCTTATGCAGCCTTGAATGAATTTTTATAAATATTCCATTTCTTTACTGCTAAATCTTGCTCGAAAACCCATACTTGTTTTGCCTTGCCCAAAATTTTGTATACCCCAAGACTTGTTATATACTGAAATTATATTTCCCTTTGTTCAATTGCTATGATTGGTTCCGTGTTTTTAAGAAATTCATATGCTGATTTTGAACTGTACACTGTTATGCTCGTAAATTCTCATGGCATGTGTAGATAAATCTGATTTTCCACACGATGATACTAGATAGTTTGGAAAGGTGTTTTAAAACTGAGAACTGGTGCATATTTTTCTGAAATCCCAAAGTATGTGCATAAAATTGAGGCATTTGTTAGGGTTCTTCCTACTGAGCATCTACTGACTCGACTCACACCTTATATTTTTCAGGTTTTGACCCTCAAGTTGGGTGGCACAAGCGATGCTTGACATGGGTGTTGATTTTTAGTTGCTGCAAAGTATTTTGGTAGAGCTTGCTGTTTTGAAATGATGTTTTGAAGCTGAATACAGTTGTATATATAAAAACCAAGTCATGATATCATTTCAAAACAGCAAGCTCTACCAAAAATACTTTGCAGCAACTAAAAATCAAGACCCATGACAAGGCATCGCTTTTGCCACCAACTTGAGGGTCAAAACCTGAAAAATATAAGGTGTGAGTCGAGTCAGTAGATGCTCAGTAGGAAGAACCCTAACAAATGCCTCAATGAGGTTTTATGCACATACTTTGGGATTTCAGAAAAATATGCACCAGTTCTATCATATGCCTCTACATATGCCATGAGAATTTATGAGCATAACAGTGTACAGTTCAAAATCAGCATATGAATTTCTTAAAAACATGGAACCAATCATATCAATTGTACGAAGGAAAATATAATTTTAGTATATTATAAGACTTGGGACATTTACAAAATTTAGGGCAAGGCAAAACAAGTATGGGTTTTCAAGCAAGATTCAGCATTAGAGAAATGGAACATTTATAGAAATTCACTCAAGGCTGCATAAGCTAGAGCCCCACCAAAATCGGTCGAAGAAGTGGTGGTTGAGCGATCCTACGGCCCTTCCCCTGTTTCCTTTCTTCTTCTTCTTGCTTTCTTTCTAACTCCCTCTATTCTTCCCTTTTTCCCTTTTCTCTCTCTCTAGAACTCTCTGACAGCCCCTTTCTTTCTAGCACTCTGTTTTCCCCTTTTTCCCTTCCTTTGATTGCATGTAACAGAGATGAGTACCCAGCAGGTGTAAAGCTTGGACAAACCTGTCTCTAAATGGTTTATATGAAACAAGACGGGGGATATAGCAGGTGTAAGGCTGGGGATAAAATATGTCAATATGGGTGCATGATACATACATGCGTTAAGAGGATTCCTATGAGGCTGCCACATGGTTTCCAACTAACTCTTACATAATGTCCAAATCCCTCCCTGACAAACTAAATTAATCACATAAGGGCCCCAACTCAATTTCCCACATTTCTATCTAATAACCAAAAATGTCTCACATAAATAAATAGATCAATTATATATAGAAGCAGGATGAATTATTTACCACATAGAAATGGAGAAATTAAATGAAATGCAAGGAAATTAACGCATATAGCATGAAACGATCTAATTAAAAATCTAGGGTGTCATAGTGCCACTCTCAATACCCTTGATTAACCGGGATCACACTAGGTGATGACCCCCTTTTTCTAATACCTAGTTAAAACTTTTCTAAATGAATGTGAATCGCTAATTGTGTCTCCTTAAAAATTTGGATTTTCTATGATTAAATTTTTTTTGGAAAGGATGGATTCTTAATGTGATATAATGATTTTAGCGATACCAATTGGAGGCTTATGTATCTTTAGGGGAGACATTTTGTTTTTGTAGGAGGAAACAGTGTTTAGAGGTGACCTTGTTGAAATCTGGATTTGTTTATTTGATGCATTTCCCATTCCTAATGTGGAGAAGATTTGTTTATAGGCTTTTTATGTAGCTGGCATGTGTTGAAATTTTCCGTTATAAGGTTGAACAGTCAAAAAAGACTCTCTCTATGGGTGTGTGCGCGCGCACCCGCGCACAAACCTTTGATTTAATATTTAAAACAATAGGGTTTGTCCATGCACAAACACATACAAGACAGTGGGTTTTCCTTTTCACTGTTCAAATTGTTCATGCCCTTTAAAGGGCATCCTATATAAATCTATGAAAATCTCTTCTTTTTTTTTTTATTCATTTATTATTATTATTAATTTTTTTTTTTAAATGAGCAAGTATTCACTAAGAATGCCCAAAAGGGGGGCGTGACCTAGAACAACTGCACTATAGCCTCAAGCTATTCACAAAAGAGAAAAGAATCTCCATAGATGTACAATTGGGACACTAAACCCAAAACAAATAGAGAACTAAATGCTGAATGTCTAAACGCCCCTCCAACGAGTCCCCACCCCATCAAAGGATCTCCTATTCCTTTCCTTCCAAATAGCCCACCACTAACAAAGGGGCGTTGTCCTCCACGCATTTATTACTTAGGGAAGCGTCCAACAACCTCCCAAGCATAAATGACCCAGTGGATCCCAAACATGGTGTACAACATATCCCAACCATCCCTGGCTCTGGGGCAATGAACAAGGAAATGATCAACCGACTCCTCATCCTCTTTACACATATAGCACCAATTGACAATAATTTGACGTCACCTTCTCATATTGTCAATAGTCAAAATCCTTCCCAAACTAGTTGTCCAAGCAAAAAAATCCACCTTCAGGGGGCTTTCGAACGCTGGATCCCGTCATCCATCAACTGGCAATAGAGCACAGACTCAGATCTCCCATGGTTTGTACCCGGTCAGATCCACTCATCTCTTCCCTCTCAAGTGACAACCTGAATATAAAGCAGACTTTTCCCAATCATTCAGGCGTCTTTGAAATTGTACATCTGTACATCCCACGTCAATCTCCTGTCATTAAGATGATAGCAGTGAGCCACTAGGACGTGCATATCCACCGCCATTCCAGCCAATCTTGGAAGGACTCTCTCTAGCGACCTCTTTTTCCACACCAAGGGTCCTCCCAGATGCTAATTAGACGCCTGTCCCTAACCTTACATCAGATATGCTTGGAGAATTCATCCCATGCCTTCCGGATGGTCTTCCACTCGCCTAAACCTATCGAGGACCTCAACATTAGAGTAGTCACCTGTAGACTCGCCTTATCCATGGAAAATGATTCTACTCCACAGACTCTGTCTCTCCGCACCAAACCCCCACAACCACTTGCCCAACAAACCTTTGTTGAACAAGTTTAATCTCCTCACTCCCAGCCCTCTAGCCTGAACGGGTCTACAATTTGCTCCCACCCCACAAGATGATATTTGAATTTATCTCTCATGCTGCCCAAGAAGATATTCCTTTGCAGTCTCCCTATCCTCCTCACTGCAGAAGCTGGAATGGGGAGGGGGGGACATAAATTGCTTGGGAAGACTCAAAAGGGTTTCTCTATAACATAGTCAAACGCCCCTTTCGATAAATACTGCTGCTTCCAGCCATCCAGCCGCCTGATCCGAAGAACAAGCTCTCCTTGACTGAACTCCCAACGATAAGCCCAAATAGACCAGAAGAAAAGATCCAACACTGCGACCCAGTATGATGGCCAAATGGGCAATCTCCTCCACATCTCCCACAGGAACTATCTCACTCTTGCCAAGGTTTTATTTTCATCCCCTAGACAGACCGTAAGAACCCCAGAACCCCTCCCAGGTTTGTCAACCGACTCACAACGGCGTCACAGCTAGAGTGGTCTTTACTAATTTTGAATCCTGTGAATTAATACAGCTCCCCTGGTCGTCTCATCAGTCTGTTGAATGCCTCCATCAAAATGATAAAGAGAAAAGGAGATAAGGGATCCCCTTGCCTCAAAGCTCTCGAACTTTCAAAGAAGCCTGATGGGACACCAGAAGAATCCTACTGTGGAGATACATAAACGAATCCATCCCCTCCACCTCTTGCCAAACCCCATCCTCTCTAGGACATAGATCAGGAAGTCCCAACTCACGTGGTTATAAGCTTTCTCCACATCAAGCTTACTCACCATTCCGGGCTCTCCACTTCTGAATCCACACATTCACTAACCACCAAAACAGAATCCAGGATATGACGCCCCTGTCAAGGACTTCCTTCAACCTTGTCGATGCTATGAAACTCTTGATCATCACTAATTATCAAAATAGGAAATTTGGGTAGTTGTGACCTGAGTGGTGTGTGGAGTCTGTTGATCCCAAGGTGCAAATACCAAGAGTAGAAGTGTATGCAACCATGAGTTCTTGTTCCTCTCCCTAGTCCAAACATTTTGATGAGAATTTAAGATGCCTGGTACCAATGATGAATGGAAAACAGAGCTGATAGTTATGCAAACAGATATTTTGATAATTCTTTCTTTTTATTTTTTTGGTCTCTCTTTCTTGGTTACTGTTGGATGCCTCCAACCCAATTTGGGGAGATTCAAAAGGTTTTTGACTCTTCACGTAGGTAAGAAGAATGTGATTCTGTTAACCTGGTAATGGCCATATTCCCTCTACAGGAAGTTGTTTAAAAGGCATTGTCATCATAAGTAGCATGATATTCCTGGATTAATCACTTTATTGCTAAGCTCCTCATACCTTGGGGACCCCCTTAGACACATCTGTACTTAAAGCCTACCAAAGGTGTTATTTTTGGTTCTCTATGCCTAAGGATGCTGAATACCTTTACAATGATTAGAGGGATGGCCTAGTTATTTGGTAATCACAAACAAATTACTAGTCCTCTCACATACTCTTTGACATGGGCTCAGTCACCTGCATTATGGTATATAATTGGTACAATCTGCCCCCTTCACAATCCTTTTTAGACCTGGACTTGATGACTCCTGCCATGATTATTCAACGTCCTTTCTCTTCACATTCCTATTTGTTCTTCCTTTCACATAAGCACCTTTAATAAGTGCATAAGTTATGGAGTCAATAATCAGTTTCTGCCCGAGCATTTACCAAATGTCCCAAACACATAATGGTGATTTAATTCTCCTAAACTTAGCTCACTATGAACTGATAGTTAAACTTAGCTCACTATTCTATAGTTTGCGAATGCAAATTCAAACAGCCTCTCAACATGTGGAGGTAAGGCTGCGTACATTTGGCCATCTCCAGACCCCACAATTGTGGAAAGCCACATGCATTGGGTTTGCCCTGTAAACACTTTAATGCGTTCTAAAAAATGTTTTACTTAATGTGTTTAATGATATGAATGCATGCCCGTGAACCCTAATTTTGCAAGTGCACAATTTTAAGAGTTGAAATTACCTTTATAAGCTTGTTTGATACTTGAAATATCCATTTTGCCTTGGACAGAGGTAACTCAGTAACCTAAAACTTTTAAAATCATAAACAAAAATTAAAATTCAATAATACATACTCTATTTTGTATGAAGTTTGTCAACCTAGGTCTAGTAACCCACCAGATGGAATAACAATCTTACTTGTTAATGTGAACGCAACCTTTTGAGAGAACAATGTATCCCATTTAAGAGAAATTTTGAATCAATTACTATACAACTGCTAGAAAAACATAGAGGCATTAAAAACCTATTGTTACATGTTTCAAGTTACACTTCTATTTCTCTCCTTTTGTGGCTGAAGTTATGGAGAATGAGGGCACTCTATATCCTTTTGTTTATGAAGATATCTGTGCCATAACTCATGGATCTTCCAGTCTGTCCAAGTTGTATCTTGATATGCTGTTGAAATGAATTTACTACTTTCAGAATTGTTTTTCTGCTTTTGCGATTTAACTGACATGTTATGTACCTCTCAGACCTAGTTCATTTGATCAAAAAGGACATCAGTGTGAGCCACATGAACCTGGAGGATTATTTCCGCTTAGAAAATCCCACAATGCTGCCGTTGGTGCTCTTGTTTGTATGTTGAAGAAAGCAGAACCTCTTTGCCAGGACTTATCCAATTCAAGAAATTTGTTGCAAACCACCCATCCTGAATCCATACCCAACAGCACCAAAGAGCCTAATCACACCTCGGAGAAGCTAGACTTTCAGCATGCAGCTTCTTTGAGCATCACTTCTTCTGGGCTTGTTATGTCCAAGACAACAGCTGATGCATTAGAAGAACTCCGGGTTTACAGAGAGATGAAAGACTCGTTGCTTAGGCAAGGTGGAAGGTCCTACACGGGGGGCACTTAAGCTTCCGCCTGAGAATCTTCCAGCAGAGAAAACTGGGTTTTAAGCTTGCATAGCTTCTAATTCCGTTGAAAATATGTACAGCATTTCGGTTTGAGTATTGGGGACTTCATGCCACAGTTTAGAGTACTTGAAATCAAATCATAACTAGATTTATATTATATATAATACGGGCATATGTACATACATATTTATGAACGTATATAAATTGGTGCATAAGGTTTATATCATCCATTTGACAGCATAATAAGTTCTATGTACTAAGTTTTCACCCTATTTTGATTGTTAAGTATTGTATAGAATCAGAGGTGGTTTTATAAATGAATTTTGCAGCCTTGATATGTATATGCATTGTCGAACTATTGTTGTCCTTAAAGCTCATGTATAAATCAAATACTTGGTATGGTGTTGGAGGAGGGCGTTTAATTTCCTAATCTACATTGGTCTCCACAGTTTTATAATTGAAAACAGCGTTCTTAATCCCTATATTTTCTCCATTCAAGAACAACTATTTTCTTGTAAAGGTATCAAGGTTGTTGAATTCTGCCTTTATTACTAGTGTGTGATATGTATATGAAATCGATTTTTTACAGTTCCAAAAGGCTAGCTATACCCACCGCCCCTATTTCGTGTATATGGATCCGGTTATGAGCTAAATTTGAGTGAAACGACTTGATGGCATCAATGTTAGAAAAGAAATTAAATTTACTGCAACTTATGCAGCACGGATACGATACGACACGGTGACACGTCAAATTTTTAAAAACTATGACACAAGTGTGGCGTTTCTATTAGTTCCATCGTTAGGGTGGTTTGCTCATTTGCTCCTTTGTGTGTGTGTGTATATATATATATATGAATGTTTATTTCATATCAAATCTAATAATAATTTAACTTATAAAAAAAATTAAATTTGATAGTTTTTTTTTATATATTTTTTTATGTGTAGTTCAAGCAAAGAGACCTTAGAAAAGGTTTCTTTTTTTGAATCATTCTCATTGAGTTGACTGTTTAATTAAAACGCTTATGAAATATTTTAATAGTGTATAAGTATTATTATTTGTCTAACAATTAGCATAAAATCATACTTTGATAAGTTTTTAATTGTTTTATAATTATACTTTAAATTATATTATGAAATGGTTTAATAAATTAAATTTAAATGGGTTATTGTTCATCAATGAGTTGACTTTAAGATTCAAAAGATTGATTAGTAATTTTGTTGTAAATTAGAATTTATTCGCACGTGTAAATAGTTTCGGTATATTATTTATTTATTTATTTTTATAATTCATTTTTAATAATATAATTTACATTTATTTCTATTCTCTTTCTAATTATTTCCTAGTAATAATAAATTTAACTTTTCAATTCTATACTTTTTCTAACTCTACTTTTCAATTCTATACTTTTTCTAACTCTTTCTTAAATGTGATTTTATTTATTTATTTATTTATTTATTTCTTTCTAATTCTACTCTAGTTCTAACTCTTTCTATTATAATAATAATTTAGGCATTTTAACACAAATTTGCGAGAAATTTTGTTAATGTCGCATAACTATCGTAATAATTAATATTTTCTATTTATTTCTATTTATTTTTAAATATTATGTATTTCAATAAATATATAAAAATAATATACACAAAATTATTAACTACTAAATAAAATCCTTAAGTCTATCAACTAGTCCTAAGAATTCTATACACAAAATTATTCTATAACGTATTTTAAATTTTTAATAATTTTATTTAATTCAATAAATATATTAAAAATAATTTTCTTACAAATAAGCTCCTAAAATTCTATATCACCTACTAATAAAATCATGAACTATATCAACTACTCGAATTATTTACACAAAATTATTCTTATATTTAATTTTTTATAATGTATTTTTTATTTTATAATATTATTTATTTCAATAGATATGTAACAACAATTCTCTACTCCTAAAAATTCTATATCAATCACTAATAAAATCATAAATTCTATCAACTACTCTTAAGAATTGTATATACAAAGTTATTCTTATATTTTTATTTTTGATCATTTCTAATTTTTTAAACTTACAATGTCTGCTAATAGTGTCTTTAATTATATAAACTATTCCTAAAATTTCAGTCAACCGTTATAATTTTCACTCACTTTATGTATATACAAGCATTTTCACTCACATGCATTTTAGTAGCGAAGAAAGATAGTTATCTTCCAACTAAAGGAGAAGGGTGAGTGTATTTCTTGTTAATGTAAAAAAATCAAAAAATAAATAACATCCAACCAAAGAAACTTTATTTAGTAAGTTGGTATTGTGTAAGCATGTTACAATATATTAACTCTTATCCTATTTATTAATATTAATGTGATTAAATAATTTTTTATTTTTTGTTGGTAAATTTAAATGAATAGTTACTACTTATTGTTTAAATATTACAAGAAAAGCTTAATGGTTAGACTCCTAGGTTCTGTTTGGCTAGATGGAAATAACCTTAAAAAGAAAAGAGAAAAAAAAAATAGAAAGTGAATGAAAAGTGAAGTGAATGAAAAGAAAAGAGATTTTATAGCATGCATTTGGTTAGTATAAAAATTTGTCCAAGAAAATTATAGAAAAATATTAATTTGTTAGTTTGGATAGTATGAAAGGGAAAATAAAGTGATTATGCATACCAAAACTACCCTTGTGAAGTAAAATGATGGATTATTAAATTCAAATATATAATTGTTTATATTCATTTTTATTATTTATATTTAGAACAAGGCTTCATAATATTTCTTTAGGTAAAACTAATTATTAGTTCAAGATAAACAAATAAAAAAAATAAAAAAATTAGAGATGAAGAGGCAATACCACTATTTGGGAGAAAAATCAAATATTTCACCATATATATATATATATATATATTCATATGCGATTATGAATGGTTAGAATTGCAACATAGAGCAAACGATTAAAAAAAATAAAAAATTCTATTTAGAAGCATGATCAATTTTGAGCAATTTTACCCAAATTATCATTGATATTCTATATATATATAATAGTATAATTTGCCTTGCGAAGTTGCCTCAGAATAGAAGTTATTTTGGAGAGAACTTTTCACGATTAAGTTCCTGGATAAAATAGGAAATGCAAATAAATAAGCGTGAAAATAAAATTTTCACGTGTATTTTACAGAAATTTTTTGAGGGAAAACACTTAATGCCATAAACTAAATTTTTCGTTAGGTTTCTCTTTTTATCTATCCAAACTGTAAAAAAATTTAAAAACTCTCTTTCCTTTCTTTTCTAGCTGTTTCCACCTAACCAAACAAAGCCTTAGAGTCCATTTGGGCTATACGAGGGGAAAGTTAGTCTTTTGGAGCACAAAATTTCTAAATGATTAAGAAATAACTTTGCCCTCATGCATTTAAAACAAAACATCAATTGGAGTATATTATAATTGTCTCAAAAAGAGTTGAAAAATCTTAAGATTGAGAAAATACATTTGTCACCACAATCCAATACAAAAATAAAAGGGGGTTTAAAAAAACAAACTGCTGGGGGAATCAATTTCTTTGAATTTTGGGTAAATTATAGTGACCCCCATTTGAGGTCTATCTTATTGACAACCGTATATAAGCTAGGTACTTTTTTTAATAATGACACCCCCTATCAGCTTTTGTACATAAAAATACTATAAAATATCTAAATTACCCTCAACTTTTTAAAACTTTGAATAAAAGAAAAATAGATAAACTAAAAGACCATTTTGCCCCTAATATTTAGGTGAAAAAGGAATGGTGTTATCTAATTTTGGGGCGATGATATAATTGGTGTATATATTTTTGCCGGCTAACTAATATTACTAAAAAAAATAAAAAAAATTCTTAGTCGGTACTCACAGACACATGCCTCCACTGAGGCTCAAACTCCTGACTTCTTTTGGGAAGTTGGGGCCTAGTACCGCTAGGCTACTGGCTTGTTGGTATTGCTAAAAAAATATTCAAAGTAAAATCATTGAGTCTGTAATATATATATATATATATATATATATATATATATATATATATATATATATATATATATATAGGATTTTGGCACTAGCTAAGATTTAATTAATGCATGCAAGCGTTCGTATTACAATAATTTAATATTAGTTAAATAATGTGCAAGGTAGAAAATATCATTTTAACAAGTTCAAGTATTGTAGATATTGTGTGTGTGTGTGTATATATATATATATACCCTTGAATAGGCAACTTGTCAATAAATGTTTTTTAATTTTTTATAATAAATAATAGTTGCATAATCTCTAGTACTTAAACTACTATTTTTCCATTATTGCTAATTAATATGTCTTTTACTATATATTAAGTTCTTTCTCCTTTCCAATCATATTATTGTGTTTTTCATGCTACCAATTAGAACAATAAATCATATTATTTGACGATAAAATGCTAATGAGGTTGGAGTCCAATAAAATGTTGGAAATAAATAGAAACTTATAGTAAGAAATTTAATACATAGGTAATTCTTTTTTAGTTTTGACTTCGTAAGAAATGGAAGAACTAAGTTCAATCCTTATAATTATGTCAAATTACTAAAGCCATGCTTGTGTTTCACAATTACTATTATAGAGAAAAATGAAGATTAAAGTAAATGGGTTTATTTAAATCTTTAAAGATTTTTATCCGAATATATATATAGTTTGTAAAAATGGTATATAATTGGTAAATATATATATTTATCTTGTTGTATATATAGTCTAGCCAAAAGTGTGAAATACCCACCTAGGCTTTCGGCAAATGAGCAAATTACCCCTTGGGCAAAAAAAGTGAGCAACTCACTCATAGTAGTTTTGAAAGTGAGCACTTTGCCCTCCTTTAGACGCTGGAATTCTCTTTCCGGTGATATACTTTTACACGTGATTCAGTTAATTGATTTAATTCTAAAAGTTCCCTCTATGAAGACCATTATACCCTCCGCTGTTATTTATAAACTCTGGCCCTCCTTATGCCAAATCAAACCCATTTCAACCACTTCATCCCTCTGCTCTTTTTGTGCTCACTCTCTCGGGTCAGTATATATATATATTTGTATTGCTATATATATCTAAATGTATATATTGCTATATATAATGACGTCGGTGTTTGCAGTCGCATACAATAACAAGCAAGATGAAGAGTGCTAAAGTGGCCAAGTTTAAATTTAGAGATTGCGACTACCACTTCTAACTAAAAATATAGCTAGGGTGAGTAGGGATCATTCCAAGGGAAAATGAGGTGTATTAACTTGGAAATCAACGTTGGATTAGTAGGTCGAGTGATCAAAGATGTTTTGATTGGTTAATTAAACTACAATGTAAACTAAATAGATGCAAGGTAAAGCAATTGAAGTAGAATGAAATGTAGAGAATATATGAGAAGGATCTTGGGACTTAGAGGTCACCACTAAACATCACCTTCCTAGACACTCAATGTGTAATGGATAAGGGGGATTATATGTTGCAATACTAGTGTGTGTATCATTGATTGAATCAATAAGCATGGATAACTAAATAAGTATACATTGTCTAACCAAACTAGTGAGTAGCACAACATATCAATTTTAGCCATTATTCCTTCCTTTAAGTCCACAATCAATGCACATCATCAATTTAGAGAAATATACTACTTGTATTCATAAGAATGGAACATCAAATAACAAGCATGGATTGTCCTCCCATCTAAGAAAGTAAGGCAACTACACTATAACTAGGCTAATGACATGAAAATTAAACTAAGAAAGATGCATAATCCATCAAGAAATAAGTATGAGCCATCAAATAAACATCAAGAGTATTCCATTTAAACATCACGCATTGACCATTACTAGATTCATGATATCAACACACATGAACATGCATCAATGTCACAAAACCTAGAGATAAACACATGAACATCTATTCTAGCATACATAGACATATGAATAGAATGAAATGATTAATTAGAAGTATTAAACTACACAAATCATTGTAGAAACAAGATTCATATATATATCAAATGTCAAGACAAAAACTATAACACAAATCCCCTTAAATTACAAAACATTAAAGTCTAGGAGGCATGCTTAGGGCTATCTCTAGCCCCAAGAGAATGGTTTAACCACTCATTGATGTAGTCATCCAACCCTCAAGGGCTATCTCCATGGTAGGAATAATCTTCTTCTCCTTAATGGAAACCCTAGATGAGTGGAAAAACTCCCAAATGATGTGTGTCTCTCTAATCTCTAGACTCCTCCAACCTCTCTTGTGTATGGTTCCTCTCTAAAGTTTCTCCAAAGTGTATCATGTAAAAATGGCCCAAAATCCTTATATAGGTAGCTCAAATGTCACACCCAATGGTCAGACCTATGCACTAGGACCTCCAAATGATTGCACCACGAGCACACCTTTTAATTGGCTAGAACTCTGTTTTTTTTGCACTTGAGGAGGTTCGATCGATCACAAGGGTGGTTTAATCGATCGAACTATGGCGGCGCCTTTTTGGAATAATGACAAAACCGAGATATTTTTGGGATATTTTGAAAAAAGGACAAAAGTGGTAGGTGGGGATAAGATAA
Organism: Cornus florida; assembly: GCF_030987335.1. Taxonomy (NCBI): domain Eukaryota; kingdom Viridiplantae; phylum Streptophyta; class Magnoliopsida; order Cornales; family Cornaceae; genus Cornus; species Cornus florida. The sequence continues at coordinate 75,900,534 of NW_026775577.1, forward strand.
AAAATGTCCGATCGATCGAAGGAATGTTGGATCGATCGAAGAGGGAAATTTCCTGAGATTAAAGAGAAGAGGCTTGATCCATCTTGGCATGGTTGGAACGATCATGTGAGATCGATCGGAGCTTGGTTCGATCGATCGAAGAATACTGTTTTCCACCACTTTGCTTCCACTTTGCTCCTTTCTTCCACTAAGCTTGAGATTGCATCTTTTATGCTCTAATTCAGCTGAATTGACTTATTTTGGGGATAAGTGCTTGAAAAGGGAAATAACATGAAATTAGACTAAAACGAGAAAATAAGATAGAATAAGGTCCTAGAATGTTCAAGTTTAAGGGGTTTAAATGCGCATTTTTCAGCGCTTATCATATAACATGTTAGTATTTTATAATATTTGATTCTATATTTTTTTTTCTCTTGTGTATCACATGTGCATACTATTAATATGGAGCCCTCATTGATCTCAACAAACTCTATTAATGTATCACATTATGGTAGATTATATGATAATTTGTATTGCAATTGTGAAGTGCATCGCCTTTGAGAGCAACAATGACACATGAAAATCTAGGATGCAAGTTTATGGATGTGGGATCCGATTATGACATTTTGGATTTTTTAGATGGGTTGATCCCCAACATAATGAAGTTTATAGAGAACTTAATTGGAACCGTATGGAGAGAGAGATGGCAATAAGGACCATTTCATCTTTGAAAGCTCAATTTGCTATGAGAAATGTGGAGTTACATTATTTGCACAATGATTATAGTATCAACTATGTGGGTGCGTGACCTGTACCAACTATGAGGACTATGAATAGTGGAACAAGTTACATTGTTGTATTTATGTTGGGTTTTTTTTCATGTGCTATTGCAATGTTCATTATGTGGTTTTTTAAACTAATGTAATGGTAAGTTCATGTAATGGAAGTACTTATTTCTTAGCTATCATAAGATTGTGTATGTGAACATGCATTAAACAAATTTCGATTGCAAAAAGTAATAACAGTGCACTAAAAACCTAATATATGTATGAAATCATAAAATAACCAAATACAACCTAATAGCATAGCAATATAACCAAAGCATTATAAGCACCACAACCATTATAACCCTTCAACAACAACATAAATATTCATATACTAGCTGTCACTTCATCAAAAAATAAACTTTTTGATGCGTACCCGAGTGTGTGCACAAAATAATGCATAACACTTTGAGTTTAAAAATTAGTGTCAAGTGGGCATCATATTTTAAATTTATAAACCACTTAACACCTATGCTATGTAGCATGAGTGAGAAGGGATCGTCCCAAGAGATTATATCTGTTGGAATTTAACTTTGACTCTAATATATCAAATGATTGCAAAGGAGGGTTGATTGTTTGATTACACTAAAATTTAATTAATTAAAATACAATTAAAATAAACTAAGTTGAGTTAGGGATTTAAGAGATGAGAAGTGAGGTTTTAGAATATAGGAATTGCCACCAAGCTCGTTCACCAAATCACACACTTTCTGTGACAACCCTAGATTTTTCAACCCAGCGTGTCTTGTGATGACCCAAAACGGATCCAAAATGCAGAAACAAAAGATAGAACAATGATCTCTAGAGATACAACACTCCTCTAAGACACCAATGTGGCCCTCAATGAGGTCACGAAACCCAAAGGAAGAAAATGCGGAAGCAACGTTTCAAAAACGGATAAGAATGAACCTAGGGGTCCGGACGACAAAGATATCAAGTTCTGAAGTCGAAGGGAGGGAAACCCTATCCCGGTTCGAACCAAAAACAGACACTACCTTACTTAAACTTGAATATCTTGAGCTACAAGAATAATCTGAATCTGAAATTGGTACCATTGGAAAGCTTACTTCAACGCGGTCAATTTAGACTCTAGAATTGCCTGATTCGGAGTTAAAACAAAGAAGATATTATAATTTGAAGTCGGAGGTGCAGTGCTGAACCAAGACACACATACACCCATGAACAGTACCTCGAGCGCTCGAGCAAGGGCTTAGAGCTCTCGAAAATTGCCCCAAGACTCCTGCTTAAAGTTAGAGTGCTCGAACGCCCTTTAGAGCGCTCGAACTGCTAAAATCTTAGTAGAAATCTGAGTTTGAAATGTAATTTTGAGGACTTTCTGGGCCTTTTTGAAAAAAACACAAAGAAGAAACTACCCTCAAAATCATGTTTTCTAGCCAACCAGGCCAAAATAAAACTTTATTTTTCATGTGAAAACCCCAAAATGCCCTTAGATCAGATTAGGCTCAAAATGGCGAAAATGCAACTTTGCACCAAGTATGCATTTGACCCCAAATGCATTGCTAGGCTGAAACGAATATGCACGCAAATGTAATACGTTATTTTGAGCGTGCAGGAATGGTCTGCGGCTCCTAGAAATGGTCGAGTTAAAATCCGACCCCCCCAACGGCCAAAAAGGCAAAAATGAATTTGAAATGGATATTTTGAAAACCAAAATTAGCAAATGATTGGAAATTACCGTTTGGCCCTTGGCTACACTTCATGTATGATTAATGAGATCCTATGGAAGAATCAAAACGGAATTCCCACACCTGATGCAAACATAGTGAGACAATAACTTAACATTTTTCAATATTTTCATAATATTTCTTGAAGTCAAAACTACATAGGATACAAATACATGTCATTGGTCTCTGGCCTCATCTTATACATGTCAAATACATTGAAAAGAGTATACTCGTGTACACATTACATGTTTAAATTCAAATATACATATTTTGACATATAAGGCTACAAATGGCTTTTCAAGCCAACCTTTACAAGAAATGAAAATCTTCAAGTCCACCAATCATCCAAGCATAGCGAGAATCGCAACCTTGGTTATTGTACTTGAAATATGCCCCAGTATCGTAGGGGTGAGTAACATAAAGCTACTCGTAGGAAATGAGCATGCATCGACCTACGTTTTACAAGTTTGCATGATTTAATTATTGTGGTTCATTCCACCTAACGTCTATGTCAAAAGTGAGACTCAGGGAGCATCCTAAGCTACCCTAGAGCATAAATTAATAAGAATCATGATATACATACGTATATGAAATAAATCAAGATTAGGATAATCCACAGAACACGACAAGAAGGATGCTTGAGTATAGATCAACATGAATTGCATTTTCAATACAATTTAACAAGGTTCAGAATAGTCCATACGACACGATAAGAAGAATACTTGAAATTAGGGACAGGGCATAATATCTATGCAATAGAACAAAGTTGGAACATTTCATGAAACACGAAAAGTTATAGATTAACATGAATCACATACAGCAATGCAATTTACAGAATTGGGACATAACAATTAACAAGATAGGGATAATACACGAAATCAAGAACATGGCACAATATCAATGCAATTAACAAGATTAGAACATTCTGATTAACACGATAAGAGTTATACAAAGATTCAAGAACAAGGCATAGTATCTATGCAAGTTAAACACGGATTCAAGAATAAGGCATAATATCTATGCAAGTTAAACACGGATTCAAGAACAAAGGTATAATACCTATGCAACCAAACAAGGATGAAACATTTCATGAAACATGAAAAGAGTCATACATGAAATCAAGAACAAGGCATAATTTCCATGCAAGTAAACAAGATTGGGGCATTCCAATGAACACGACAAAAAGAATACATGATATCAAGGATAATGCATAATATCTACACAATTTGACAAAGTTGCAACAATTCACATACCACGAAAAGAGTTATAGATGGAATAAAAAACAAGGCATAATATCTATGCAATTAAACAAGGATGAGATATTCCATACAACACGAAAAGAATCTTAAATCTTCAAGGAATATAACACTTGAAATTTAAGGAGTTAAATCATGAATGAAGCATAAAATCTATGCAATGAAACAAGATTGGAGCATTTCACATACACGACAAGTTTAAATCTTCAAGGAATAGCAACTTGAAATTTAAAGAGTGAAATCAACCAATGTGGAAACTTGGATATCGCTTGGATTAAAACCGTACTCTTGAGATCACTTTAGGGCTACTAACCCATGGGTACCTTTCCCCTAGTGCGCACTATAGTTTAGAGGGACAATCCCCCGTACTAGAACCAAGTCCTAGCCATGTCAATTCTTGATTGATATCCCAAGTCCTAAAATCAACAAGTTGTGCAAACCAAAATAGTATCAAGATACAAGACTTGCATTAAACCACATTCCATGCACAACCAAGATTTTGGAACACACATGTCATGCCCTAAGTTTTCAACTATGATGGCATGTGAAATGTCAAGAAATCATGGTGTGCATCAACATAGACTACAACCAAAATATAAATAGCACATAGAATCCATTGATGTAAATATACCACAAGTATAAGATTAAGATTCAATTATTTGTTTAACAACTCTTGAACATTTAAATCATTCCAATGTAAGGGTGTAAGTTCATTAACTACATTAATAGAGCTAAGTTGCAATAAGTCATGATACATGATAAAAAGGCAAAAGCCCCATGAAATACAAGTTTAACTCATTAGAACCCTAAGTAGAAATTGATTAACCTAATTAATTAATTTCTCTAAAAATCAATGTCGTCCAAAAATTCTCAAAATAATATATGTGAATGTCTATTTCATGGTGATTGCAAATATCACATCAATTTCACAAAGTGAGCAAGATAACATCATGTGGAATTTAATTAATCCTAAATTAATTAAATCTTTAATTTTCAAAAGTCACTCAAATGATCCCAAATAAATATATAACAAGCACTAAGTCATGGTCATACCATATATCAAGTCCAAAATGGGATACAAGCAATACACAATTTACTAGAATTTAAATCAAATTAAATCCATTAAATCTCTAGATTTGAGAACCTATTCAAATCATTCTAAATTAACATACAACAAAGATCAAGTCATGACCATGCCATATACCAAGTCAAAAGTGAGTTATATGCAAGTTACAACAATTATTAATTTCTCAAATTAACAAAACACATGTATACAACTTATATAAGCATCAATAGCATACAAGATAGCAAAAATATAAACCTATAACATCCCCTACCTCACTAGAGAAGCGTCTCCCTAGAATCCAAGGCAAATCAACACAAAATGGCAAACTCTTCTAGGGTTATGAAGAGGAGAGTGAGAGGAACAAAAAGTGTTCCAAGCTTTATGGTCTAAGGTGAGTGGAAGGCCCTTAAAAATCAAGGTCAAAGCTTAAGCATCAAGCTCCATCCATGGGGCTAGGGTTTTCTTGTAAGAAAGAGAATGAAATAATGAGATGAAGTGTGAGTGGAGGAATTAGAAATCCTCCACTCACTATGTGATCTTACACCATGGTCAACATACACAAGTCTTGGTCAATTGCATAAAAACCTTTCTTTAAAACCATAATCCCTAAGTGGCCCAAAAGTAATTTGTAAGACTAAATTTGGAGCATACACTCGTCACAAATTAATGGCTCCTTCTTAGGTTTAATCTTAAGCCTACACTTGTCAACCATCTAAGCCAACAAGTGCACCAATCCTAGGTCAACAAGTGGATGAATTTCCACCCTCCACATGTCATCATCCAAGGCATCAACAGTGTCCCCACACAAATGTCAACAAGTGGACCAATGAGAGTGTGACACTTGTCACACTTTTCGGAAATTGCAAAAAGGTCCTTTTTTAAAAATATCTTCCAAATTAAATTACAAAATGGTCCTTAAGACAAAAAATAATTACTTTCAGTAATTACACTAGTGACCCCAAAAGAAAGGAAAATTCCAAGGAAAGTGTGCATCCGCATCCCTAAGGAAGAAAGTGCACAAATGGCATGCATTTCTAGGAAAGTAAAAACACACGTCTCTAAGAAATCATATATCATGAGTGCATGCAAAAGTGGAAGCAAAACCGAACACGAAAAGTGAGGTTATGCCAACAAAGTGACAACCGAGAAAAAGACGAAAGATGAATAGTGTCAAAAAAATGAAAATGCGGAAATGACTCGGTCTTTAAAGGAAGTTGTCAATCTGAACGAAAGAGTCTCAGAAACCAATTCCAAGCACTCTAGACGACACTAAGTGACAAGAAACAGAACTCGGAAAAGAAAATTAAACGAAAAAAAAAATTGTTCCGTAAAATTTTAGGAAAATAGAAAGGAAGGTAAATAACTGGGTTGTTACACTTTCAACTAATTGGGGAAAATTATCTTGTAAACAAAATATGACTACCAATTGCTATATTAAGCATGGACCATCAAATTCAAGAATTAATTTTCTACCTAACCGACAAATAAACTAAGTGTAGCACAACCTATCAAATTAATAATAATTGTAGCACACATCAATCTAGAGAATTATGGAATTTGCAACAATAAGCTATGGAATATCAAATCAAGCATAGATTGTCTACCTACCTACAACTATGAATTAAATTGTAGAACAACCCATCAAGCATAAGTATAATTCATCAAATTAATTGACAAACCCATCTAATAAAAACTATACCTAGCCATCTCTAAATTCTTAATTAATCACACATGGACATGTAACCAATATAGAGAATCTAGTGTAGAGATTAGTTCCAAAATAATCACACATAAGACAACATGTAATCACATAGAAAATCAATAAAAAGAATTAATCCATAGAAATCAAAGGAGAACCCAAGATTCATTTTATACACAAGGCTAAAACATTAATTACATGATAATTCCCCAAAAAGTTAAAAAGAAGGGCTTAGATTTACAAACTTGGGGCTCATCCAAGCTCCAAGGAGAAATCTAGCCAATCATGGAGGAGGTGGGTGTGATCTTGGAACCCTCAAGCGCAATCCCCAAATATGACTCTATTTTCTTCCTCTTCTTCTTTGTTGAATTCTAGAGAGAGAATATGTAGATCTTGAGATGTGTTCTTGGTGCCTTCACTCTTCTTCTCTTCTTCTAACCCTAATCTCTAACTTTTCCACAGAGAGAAACTAACTATTACAATGTAAAAATAAAATAAATTGAAGACTATTTACAAATGGTTCAATTCCCCATTTATACCAGCTTCTTGGAGTAGTGAACAAGTCAGAAAATAGTCATTTCATTGGTCTAATCTCACAGCCCATGTGGTAGGTGAAATTCTGGGCGCGTTCGGGAAAATATCACAACTGTTGCCAGTAGGTATTGTGTCAATGGTAAATAACCACTCGTAATAGAACGAATCCTTATAGGATAGGGCTATGTTGAGGGTGTCAAACCTCAAGGACTGTGGTGGTTTATCAAGTCTTCAATTAATACTATTTTTATTTAGAAAGAGGATTTAATTTGTTGTGGTGCAATAATATAAACAGAAAATAAATAAAGTAAAAGAAAATATCAAGGGTAGAGATACTTAGGGATTGACTTCACCACGATCCTCTTACTATGATCAATTGTTCAACCTTGGGATTTCAAAAATTTATATACCATATGAATTAAACTCAATAACATTCATTTAATTTTGTTTTAAAGAAAGATGTTTCATGAATTTCAATTAACTATAACCTATCTGCAGTTAGCTTGGACTATCCACCTACCTACTTCTAACTAATTTTGCAGTATAATCCATTTTTCCTAAGCATAGCCTATGAAAATATTCATTCACAAAAAACGTTTGAACACCATTACATGATCTCCATTCTTATGTCTGGCAGGGCTGCACCAGATACCATCTAATAAAAATGGGTTAAGAATAGTTTATAAACAGTTATATCTAAGGCAAGGTAATAACTATTCAGAAACTATTAATTCATTAAAACACCAATTGAGTTGGCTTAATTGCTCAAAATCATGTAATCAAAATATATAAACTATTAAATTCCCAAAGTATAAACAATCAAACCATAATAATCGGATCGGGTTACATTAATGCCCTAAGAAAGGAATTAGCCACTTATGACGACGCAAAATATCATCTGTGTAGTCTTCATCGTCAAGGTCTGCACTTCTCTCTTGGGGACTTCCTTTTAAAACCCTAAAAGCCGCCGTGAGAGAGAGATATGAGAGAATATGGAAGAGCCCATTTTTTGTGGCCTTCTTCTCTTCTTTTATAGTGGAGAACAAGTCCCAATCCCCTTAGGATTGGTTTTACATCTTTTGGTAACAATTGGGCCCATAAGGAAATAAAGAAAGGTGAAAATATATAATTCCCGTATGTATTTTTGACTTCCAGGACATCCAGTTTCGAGCTTTAGAGTTCAGGCTCAAGCTTTGAGGTTCAGGCTCGAGCTTTTGGGTTCAGGCTCGAGTTTCACCTGCTAGTAACTTGTTCTGACTTTGTAATGCGATTTTGACCCATTTAAAGTACAAATCTCAAGATGGCTATAAGAGACAAAAACATTGGGCTTCGAGTCTTCTTTCCAGAGCCTCTAAGTTTGCTCAATTTGGAGTTCCAAGTCAAAAGTTATCCCCAAAATAATAAAGTGGGTTCAGAGTTTTTAGCCATACTCGAGCCCGAAGTGGTTGTGCTCGAGCTTTAAGGTTCGGGCTTGAGCTTCTCTGAATTGGTGCTTGATCTTCACTTTGACACTTAGCCAAAATTCTTCAACTATTTTTTGAAGCGTCTTTTTCTTCAACACTTAGAATATTCTCGGGCTTTATCTCTTTTAACATTGCTCGATCTAAGTATTATAGGCTCGAGCACTAGGTACCAGGCTCGAGCTTTAGGTACTCAAGGCTCGAGTTTTAGGTACTTAAGGCTCGAGCTTTAGGTAATGGTGCTCGATCCTTAAGATTAGGCATGAGGTCCCTGGGAGCTTGGTTTTCCAATAAATCAACTCTTCAAATTCCGACACCTTTTACTCGAGCTTAAAGGTTAAGGCTTAAGCACCCTATGGTCAGGCTCGATCACCCTTTGTTAAGGCTCGAGCTTCAATGCCTTCTTAACTTTTCTTCTTTAACTTGTAGGGCTCGAGCCTTAAGACTTGGGCTCGAGCTTTGGATATTGAATTCCTCTAAACTTCACCATTTAAGCTCTCGGCTCACTCTGAATGACTAACAACGACTCTATAAACTTTATTATCATTATTTTCATCATAAAAGCCCGGTTTTAACTGCTTCTTTGGGAAAGTACCTAAAAACATGAAATACACAGAAATTAGTCTAACAACGGATAGAAGTATCACCTTAGGTCTTAACATATGTATATTTAGGGGCTCGAATATGCAATATTCAACGCTCATCACACCCTCAAACTTACATATTGCTAGTCCCTTAGCAATACAGAACTAAAAAGCCACTTTCGTGGGAATTATGGTTGCATTTAGCCTATGCAACAAGCCTTTAAACCCCTAGGTTACCCCTAGTGGACGAGTTGTAGTCTCGTAAGGGTTTCTAGTGAAGATACCCACAAAATTCTCAAATCAGTGCCTTAATTGCACGGTAAGTTCATTCAAACCTGTTTTCATATCATAATGTCCCAGCAATGCATCAATCAGTCAACGACAACAAGTATAAGGAACTATATTAAACAGGAAAAATCTCCGACTCTCAATATCATATCAGCAGCCATAGTCCCCATATGTTAGTTTAATCACATGTTTAACAATCTTGATCCCCAGAGTCCTTTTTAATAGTGAACTTACAATTTTAAACATGTAGCTTACTATCCATACTTATATCTAACTCATGTTATCTCTTAATTCACAAGTAAACCTTTCAAATTCTGATCCCCAATGTATTTTTTCTAATTTTTTACACGTTTGCATTTTTTTTCAAAAAGGATACTGTGCAATGCTCTGGTTTATTAAGCTTTCTAAATCACCCTTGTAACGAACTTTCAGCCAATGACTCCCAAACCAGATGGTTTTAGGACATTAAGTGATAAAACACCCCTCTGTACCTAATTGTTCAAGTAGTCTAGGCAACCTAAACCCCTTATGTAACAAGATTTTAGCCAATAACTCCCAAACCAGATGGTCTTAAGGCATTGGGTGTCAGAACACACCCCTAAGGACTTAATTGCTCAAGCAATCTAGGTACAAACCTGAACTTGATTCTTTTCTACTTCTTTTCTTCATTTTTTTTTTTTCATTGCATACATACCATATTATTTCTTTCATCATTTTTTATTTTTATTTTATATACCTTGGTTCTCAAAATCATCAAATTAACCTGCTCATTTCAGTTTAACACAAATTAGAATAAGATTTCATGTTTATACCCCACAAAATTCATGTAAGTGTGACTATGTGCAAAGTGAAGTATTCTAGGAATCAAAATCATCAAATTATAATTATCTTGACAAAGTGGACTATAGGCCACCAATTAATATAAATTTTTTTAGAAAATCCATATTTAGCATGAATTCGGCATATAAGCCATCTTTAGCCAATATTAGACTGCATATGGACATCACAACAATCAACAGACTCCAAATCATGCTTAAAACAATTAAAATGCATTCTCATGTGCACAATATATCAACAACAAATTTTTTTTCATTGCATACATACAATATTATTCCTTTTATCAATTTTTTTTTATACCTTGGTTCTCAAAATCATCAAATTCACCTTCTCATTTCAGTTTAACACAAATCAGAATAAGATTTCAAGTTTATACCCCACAGAATGCATGTAAGTGTGAACATGTGCAAAGTGAAGTATTTTAGGAATCAAAATCATTAAATTATAATTATCTTGACAAAGTGGACTACAGGCCACCAATTAATATAAATTTTTTTAAAAAATCCATATTTAGCATGAATTCGGCATATAAGCTATCTTTAACCAATATTAGACTGCATATGGACATCACAACAATCAACAGACTCCAAATCATGCTTAAAACAATTAAAATGCATCCTCTTTTGCACAATATATCAACAACAAATTTTTTTTCATTGCATACATACCATATTATTTCTTTCATCATTTTTTTTTATACCTTGGTTCTCAAAATCATCAAATTCACCTGCTCATTTCAGTTTAACACAAATCAGAATAAGATTTCAAGTTTATATCCTATAAAATGCATGTAAGTCTGAACATGTGCAAAGTGAAGTATTCTAGGAATCAAAATCATCAAATTGTAATTATCCTGATAAAGTGGACTACAGGCCACCAACTAATATAAATTTTTTTCAAAAATCCATATTTAGCATGAATTCGGCATACAAGCCATCTTTAACTAATATCAGACTGCATATGGATATCACAACAATCAACTGTCACGCCCCAAATTTTCTAAATAAATTTCCCAATTTATTCAAATCAAAATACTTCAAAAAAGACACCCAGGATCTCAAAAGTAATAAAATACCCTTTATTTATACAAATCAATTTCCTCAAAATAAAAATACATCATCTCTAAAATAATTTAAATAAATCTTCAACACCAACTCTTCCACCTAAGCCCGCAACTAGCAATTCACGGTACCTGAAATTGGAAGGGGGTGAGACGGAGAAGTCCTAGTAGGAAAAACCATAACAAGAATCTCAAGGGGTTTCATGAAAATTAGCTTCACAAAATAACACAAATGCTTTTAAACAAAATAACATATATGCAATTTGAAGCAAGAGAGCAATCACAAAATATTTGAGATAAAAATCACCCCAAACGATTTAAGGTAAAAATCCCTACTCTGCAAAATAATAAATACTCCTCATTGAATCATCTGAGCATCAAATCTCTCTATATATTTCTCGGCCTCCTCACTGTTTCCCTCTATTTTCTCTTCTATTTTCCTCATACAAACCCAAAGCACAAATACCTTATTTAAAGGCCATTCCACCGACACATTACAATAATATCTCACTTTCACAAAAATCTAATGGGTCCCGCCACTATCTTCTTTCCTTATCTTCATTCATTCTTTTATTTCCACATACATAGAACACATTCTCACCCAACATAAATCAGACAAAGCCACGTGAAGGACACAAACCAAAACAACAATTTGCTAAGAAAACAATTTGTAGGTCCTGCCATTATTACTACAAGTCACTTTTCTTTTTTCTTTTTTTCCTTATCTCTCTCCACTTCTGCAGTCCACCTGCCCTCATTTTCCAATAGACACAAAACTATATATATATAATATATATAATATCAAGCCCAACAAATATCTCTAAGTGGGACCCACCACTTTATAATCACAAAAATTTAACTTTTCTTCTTCCACTTTGGCTGCTTCTCTTATTCTATCTCCATCAGACAATATATATATATATATATATATATATATATATATATATATATATATATATATATCATACAAAATGAAACAAACCCACTTATTCTCAAGTAGGACCTACACCAAAAACCATCTAAATTTTCTCTTCATTCTTCTCTTTCAATTTTGGCACCTGCCTGCTTCCCTTTATGCTTCATTCCACAATTCATTACATATACAAACATACATAAGATAACAAAACCCAAATCAAACCATTCTCAACTCTTTGAAATAACAAGTGGGGCCAGCGGACAACCAATTTCATTTCTATCTTCAATTTCGTTTCTCAATCTCTCTAATTGATTTCGGTAGCAACCCCAATCCTTTAGATGCAAAAGAAATATATATGTAAATATCATCAATATATATCTATATAAAACAAAAATCAAATCCATTAAATAACTCAGTTGGGTAAGTCTCTAATTAAAATTAAAAATTCAATTGGAAAGTCTCCAATAACACAAAGTAATAATGAAATACATATAATTAAAACTCTTAAAAATTTGAGTTGTCACATCAACAGACTCCAAATCATGCTTAAAACAATTAAATGCATCATCTTGTGCACAATATATCAACATCAAAATTTAAAAGGCACTGTCTTACCCCCAAACTTAAGATGCACAATGTCTTCAATGTGTAAAAACAGATGTAGAGTTAGAAAGATATTACCAAATACGCAGAACTAGCAAAGATCAAGAATTGATAGCTTAGAGAAATGAAATCGTCACCTCACCCCCAAACTTAGTTCTTTGTACCTGACAAAATAATCACACTCCACATCACAATCAGAGTATCAAGTATATGGAGTAAAACACATATATATATATATATATATATATATATATATATATATCATTATATACCAGTCAATCAAAATTTTTTTCATTTTTTTATAATCAAAATAAAACAAAACTAACCTAATCTAAAAATAAAAGAAAAATACACAAAGAAACTAACCTATTTTTTTTTTTTCTTTTCTTTATAAAAACAAACCTAAACTAACCTAATCGAAAAATAAAAGAAAAATACAAAAATAAACTAAAAACCTAGAAGACTAAAAAGAATATAAAGAAAAATAAAAATAAACTAATCTAAAAATAAATAAATAAAAAAAATAAAAATAAAAATAAAAATAAAAGAAAAATAAAAATAAAAATAAAAAAACTAATCTACAAGTGCTAAGTTTAACGTCTCTAGCAGACGTGGGGGTGACTTGCTAGTCAAAACTATCAAAAATGAGATACAGAACATCCACGTTTAACCTCTTATCAATTTTCCCCATTACCTCCTCACTTACAGCAGTGAATTCATCCTCTAAAGGAATAACATGAAAATAAATGGAAGATTTAATATTGTTCTCTTCATCCATGGTCTTGAAAACAAAATCAACAACGGTCTACCTTGCATCCTTGTTGTGCTCTGGAAATATATTCAATGAATTACTTCTTTTGTTATTTAGTAAGGCAGTATCTTTTAAAGACTTAATTGGATCTTTAGGAAACTTACTCTCTTCATCATTTTTCTCTTCCTCTAAATGAATCACCTTTTCCCCGCTCTCTAAGGTATTGATGGCCTGAATAAATTTATGATCTAAAGTACAAGGAATATCCTCATCAATTATGTTGTGCTCTATTAGATTGGCCACTAGCTAACTTGACAATTTCTCCTCCTCTTGACGAGATAGAATATTCATTATTTGCCTAACGTCAACTTCTATTTGCTCAACATGAACTTCTAGCTTGGCTAGGGCTTGAGAATGAGAATAGAGAACTTGGGTTTGAGCATTAAGCTCAGCAGGAGCATTTAATAATTTATCTTCAAACCCAGGCGAGTACCTAGAAGGTGATGGAGTTGGTTTATCATAGAATTGTTGGGGAGGGCAGTGGTTATAAGGAGGATAAAAAGAAGTAATCAAGTCTATAGGAAGATGGTGATGCTTGCATTGAATTGGACTCAATTTCATAAGGAATAAAACATGATGGAGGGTTATAAGTAGAAGGATGTAATGGTCCTTATAACCTGTATCTAAAAATTCCTCCATTCACGCTCAATCCTCTTCAACATAAAAAAAATAATAAAAATAATAATATACAACAAAAATAAGTGCAAGGATAAAAGTAAGAAAAACTCAAAAAAGGTTTTGAAAATTCTATTCCTTCTACTTTGTTGCTCCCGCGCCTAAAATCTTGCACCTAAAAACCAAAAAGAAATCAAAAGAAAAATATATACAAAGTCCTAAACTACAAATTAAAACAAAACTAATCTCAAACTCAATAAATTCGTGACACAGTCCCCGGCAACGGCACCAAAAATTGTTGTGTCAATAGTAAATAACTACTCGCAATAGAACGAATCCTTGTAGGGTAGGGCTATGATGAGGGTGTCGAACCTTAAGGACTGTCGTGGTTTATCAAGTCTTTAATTAATACTATTTTAATTTAGAAAGAGGATTTGATTTGTTGTGGTGCAATAATATAAATAGAAAATAAATAAAGTAAAAGAAAAGATCAAGGGTAGAAACACTTAGGGATTGACTTCACCACGATCCTCTTACTACGGTCAATTGTTCAACCTTGGGATTTCAACAATTTATATACCATATGAATTAAATTCAATAACATTCATTTAATTCAGTTTTAAAGAAAGATGTTTCATGAATTTTAATTGACTATAACCTATCTGCGGTTAGCATGAACTATCCACCTACCTACTTCTAACTAATTTTGAAGTATAATCCATCTTTCCTAAGCATAGCCTATGAAAATATTCATTCACAAAAAACGTTTGAACACCATTACATGATTTCCATTCTTATGTCCGGTAGGGCTTCGCCAGATACCGTCCAATAAGAATTGTTTGAGAACAGTTTATAAACAGTTATATCTAAGATAAGGTAATAACTATTCAGAAACTATTAATTCATTAAAACACCAATTGAGTTGGCTCAATTGCTTAAAATCATGTAATCAAAATATATAAACTATCAAATTCCCAAAGTATAAACATTCAAACCATAAAATTGGATCGGGTTACATCAATGCCCTAAGAGAAGAATTAGCCACTCATGACGGTGTAAAATATCATCTGTGTAGTTTTCATTGTCAAGGTCTGCACTTCTCTTTTGGGGTCTTCCTTTCAAAACCTAAAAGCCGCCGTGAGAGAGAGATATGAGAGAATATAGAAGAGCCCATTTTTTGTGGCCTTTTCCTCTTTTTTTTTTTATAGTGGAGAATAAGTCCTAATCCCCTTTGGATTGGTTTTATAGCTTTTGGTAATAATTAGGCCTATAAGGAAATAAAGAAAGGTGAAAATATGTAATTCCCGCATGTATTTTTGACTTCCAGGATGTCCAGGCTCGAGTTTTAGAGTTCAGGCTCGAGCTTTGAGGTTCAGGCTCGAGCTTCACCTACCAGCAACTTGTTTTGACTTTGTAATGCGATTTTGACTCATTTAAAGTGCGAATCTTAAGATGGCGATTAGAGACAAAAACATCGGTCCTTGAGTCTTTTTTCCAGAGCCGCTAAGTTTGCTTAATTTGGAGTTTCGAGTCAAAATTTATGCCCAAAATACTAAAATGGGTTCAGAGTTTTTAGCCATACTCGAGCCCGAAGTGGTTGTGCTCGAGCCTTGAGGTTCGGGCTCGAGCTTCTCTAGATTGGTGCTCAATCTTCACTTTGACACTTAGCCAAATTTCTTCAACTATTTTTTGAACCATTTTTTTCTTCAACATATAGAATATTCTTGGGCTTCATCTCTTTTAACATTGCTCGATCCAAGTATCATGGGCTCGAGCTGTAATAATCCGGTCATTTTCCTTCCTTTCCTTTTCTCAGATTTTCACAGATATTTTTTTTTCCGTTGATCTTTTCCTTTCTAGGTTCAGTTTCTCGTCACTTAGTGTCATCCTGAGTGCTCGGGGATGGTATTCGAGACTCTTTTCCTTAGATTGACAACTTCCTTTGAGGACCGCGTCATTTCCACATTTTCATTTTTTTGGACACTATTCATTTTTCGTTCTTTTCCCTGTTTTGTCTTTCCCTATTTGTCACTTTTTGGCACAACTTCACTTTTTGTGCTCGAAGTTGGTTTTTGACTTCATGTGTCTTCATTCTAAGTGGTTTCCATGAAATACGTATCTTTACTTTTGTAGAAAGGTACTCTAGTTGCTCCCGGTGTCCGTAGGGGCATGGATGCATAGTTCTTTAGAAATGTTCTTATTTCTTGGGGTGTTTTTCATAAATACCTTTTAATGATATTTTATTTCAGGGGTTTCTAAGAAAATATTTTTTAGAAGATATTTTCATTCTGTGTCAGTTGCGTATTTTTCACTTTTTGGAGGGGCCATTGTGCAATTAATGAAAGTTATTACTAAATACCTCATTTTTGAGCCTGGATCCTTGTACGGGATTCATTTTGACTTTTCGTCAAGTCAGGTACTCTTAGAATTTCCTTCTGATTGTTTTTCTCCAGTTTCAGGGTTTTTGACCCCGGTTGCCGCCAAACTTGTTTGGGCATATCTCTCTGCTCGGGACTCGGTTTTCGACACTGTTTCTTCGGTTGTTCATATTTTCTCATTTTGGTCCTTTTTGTTCATAGTGTTTTGCCGTTTGAGCGTGTCTGCTCAAATTTCACTTTTCGGGACCCGACGGGACTCTTTTGGGGAACTTTTAGGGTTTTTTTTATAAATAGAGGGTTAGTAGATGAAAAGTCAGATTTTTCTCTCTTTTTCCTCTCTCTTGGCCGGTAGCCATGGCAGCCAAAGGACTACCACCCTTCTCTCTTCTTTTCTGGCCACTTCCCTTTAGTAAAAAGTCGTAGTGCCTTAGTGTTTTATGTTTGCCTTGGCGAGGCACATCTTTTCCCCTTTTTAGAATCTGTTTTTGGCTATTTCTTGAGTCTGGGTTTGAGGTCAAGTTGTGATTTTGATGGGGCTTCCTTGGGTTTCATGTTCATCGTGTTGTCCTCAACAAAACCCCGAAGTTTCGTCGGATTCGAAGCGGTTTCATTTTGGTGGGGATTTGAGATTTCATCTCAAATGGAGGTAGGGGGTGTTATAGTTTCAATTTCTTGTTGTCTTGCATGTTATTGATACTTATACAACTTGTATGCATGCTTTTGTTCATAATCTAGAATTTTATTTAATTATTTCTTTGTATAAGATTTAATTTATATGATTATCTATAGGTTGGAATCAAATTGTGGCATGCAATTAAATTAGGCCATGATGTATTTAGTATCATATATTAAATTGAGGACATTTGAATAAGTATTGAGACTTTTATTTAATATATTTCTTTAGTGAAAGTTTAATTCACATGGTCATAATTAGCATGAAATTGACTTGTAATGTGATATCAAATTAGGCCTTAGTATGTTCTTTAACATATGTAAATTTGAGAATATTTTGGAATTGATTTGAAATCTAGAAGAAATTAATTAATTAGTTTAATTAATTTCATTTTAAGTGTTGTAGTCACTTAATTAGATTTTTAATTTGATATTGTTGATAACCACGCCATGTCCCTTAACATATATTATATTGAGGTCATTTGGAATAGATTTGAAATCTAGAGAATTTAATTATTTTTATTTAATTAAGTTTTTATCTAATTGTTCCATGTATTTAATTGTATTGTAGAAGTTGTTTCTATATTTCAATCATGGATTTGGACTTGTTGTATAGTCACTTGGTTATGTTTTAAGCATTGAGCAACATTGTTATTGAAATTATATTCATGAGAAAATGTTTCTAATATTGAATATAATATTGTCTTATGTAATGAATTGTACACTTTGTAATTGACAATGTATATGCCATTTTAGAATTGGAACTCTAAGGCATAGATTGTGTGGGTCAACCTACTTGTGCATGAAAGGTGATTTTGTGCATTATATAAAAGACGTATAAGTTGTGAACTTATTTGGTCTATTTTGGAGTCTTGAGACATTGTTACAAGTGATATGGCTAGAGTTTGGCTCTAGTGCGGGAGGTATGAGTTCTCCCCAATTGAGATAATGCACACTAGTGTGGTCTTCCCAGCGGGTTAATGCCTGGAATAACCATATTGTTCTTGGTTTAATCCGAGATGTGATGTCCAAGTCTTCCACTATTTGATTTCACATTCAATTCCAAGTTGACAATCATGTTTAATTGTGACTTGTGGTTTTGGCTATTGGCGATTTAATGTTGATTAAGTACATTTGTGCATTATAATTTTTAAGGAATCATCGTATGTTTTTGATGTTGTTAAGTACATATATGCTGAATTGCTATATTTAGTTATTTTCACACTTTTAGATTTCAAGTTGATAACTTTGAGAATCTATGTCTTGATGTGTGGTAATAGAAATTCTAATTATACTAAATTGTTATATTTAGTTTTTTTCACACTTTTAAATTTCAAGTTGATAACTTTGAGAATCTATATCTTATTGCTTTGTATAATATGCTCCTATGTTGTTGAAATTGCATAAAGGATGTGTTTTATGCTAGAAATGATTTAAGGTAGCTTAGGATACTTCCCCGAGTCTCACCTTGACATAGACATTAGGTGGCATGACCCTTTTGAATTGTTTCATGTTAATGTAAAAATCTATAAGAAATCGAGTCGATGCATGCTCATTCCCTACGAGTAATCGTGTTTACTCACCCCGAAGTTACTGGGAGTATTGTTCAGGTACAGGATTCAAGATTCGGAGGTTTGCACTTGCCTTGGGGAATTTGGAGATTTGAAGTTTCTTTTAAAGCATTCTTGTTCACATGCAAGTGTTAGCTTGTTTAAGTTTCACTTTCAACGTTATAATACTTAGTTAGGTTCAATTATGTCATTTCTATCTTATAACATGTAAAGTGTACTTGGACACACTATTTAGAACCTATTTGATGTGTATGACATGAGGCCAAGGGCGATGCATGTTTACTTTAGCACATGTATTCATTTGGTACTAAATTTTGCTTCAGAAATGTATTTTAACCAACTTTGGAGTTTTGGCATATGAAATTCTTATAATGGACATGTATAAGGCTATAAGTTGTTGTAATACATTTATTTATTCATTTTAAAGTTGTTAACATGTCCACATATTCACATCTCCTTGACAATCAACTTTTAATCATTGTTTTTGAACCAAATCATAATAGGATTTGAGGCTTGGGTTAAACCTCAATGTTCTTGGCATGTAGCAGGTCATTCAGCAGCTTTTTGAGTCATTTTGGTCGTCCAAAATGTTAGTTCGGTCGACCGATGGCTCTTGGGAACTTTATTGCAAAGTAAAACACTTATTCCAGTAGCCTTTTTCACTGTTGGACCAGTTCGGTCGACCGATGGCTTATTCCGGTCTACCAAAACAACCTTCCCTCAATTTCAGCTTTTTTTTTTTTGAAATTTTTGCCCAGTTCGGTGTCCAAAATTCCAGCTCGGTCGACCAAAATAGCCCTCATTCAGTTGCCTCTTCAGTTTTGTTTCAGCACTGATGTTCTGACTTCAAATGGTCATATCTCCTTCATTTCTAATCCAAATGAGGTGATTATTGATCCTAAATTCATGGATTTTGAGTCAGCTTTCTAATGGTACCAATTTTATTCTCAGATTCAAATCACAGCTGGAGTTATTCATGTTTTAGTGAGGTAATGTCAGTTTTTGCTTTAACCGGGAAAGGGCATTTTGTGGGATTCTTGGCCAATATTCTTGGAACCTCTTGGAATGTTGTGAAATGACTAGATTAGGTTCTATTCACCTTATCTGACTTTTTTTGAGTCAATTCTCTCTTTTAATCTGTGAATTGACCATTTTGCCCTTAATTGACGGATTTAGCCCATTTTGACTCCTGTTTGCTCATTCGCTTTTCTTAAGTTCCGTGACTTCATGGAATGTCACATTGGTGTCTTAGAGATGACTTATATCTCAAAGGACTATGGTTTCATCTTTTGCTTCTGCATTCCGGATTCATTACGGGGTTAACTTTGGTTCATCACTAACGCACCAAATTAAAAAACTTGGGCCGTCACAAGTGGTATCAGAGCTCCTAGGTTTGAATACCTTGGACGACAGGTTTTGGGTGCATATCATGCTTATGTTTCCATGCTTATGTGTTTATATGCTTCATGATAACACATTTTGGTTTGATAACATGTTTATATGCTTATGTGCTATATGTAGCATGTCGTTTGTTTAGCATGACTTTATTCTAATGTAAAGAGCATGACATATGATATATGCTAGATTAGATTTGTATTGCATGGCTATGTTACATATTTGGCATAACACGGGATTGGTCATTAAGGCATGAGTTGAGGTTGATGGTGATTGTAGTCACAATTTTGTGGTAGTGTAGGTTGTTGTTGACCTAGCATTGGTTTTGAGGTAGGTGGTGAGACACCTTTTGTTTAGGCTCTTGTGAGGTGAGTCATTTAGCGTTGCCGTAGTGCTGGATTTGTTGGTTTTGAGCCATGATGAGGTTATGGACCTTTTAGGATCCTTGGTTGATCAGGATGATTCCTCTGGGATTGTAATTTTTGTGGGCGGGTACGTATGTGGGCGGGTGCATGGCATTGTCATGCTACCGTATTGGCTAGCTACAAGTGCAATTCGGATAGAATCAATGTTGGTTTTGTTTTGATAGGCGTTGTCCTTTTGATCGATGATAATGATAGTTGTTTTGGGGATCAGTCGTAGTGATTGATTTGGTCATTGTTGGTATGGCTATGGTTGCCATTTTCTTTGAGTTCTCCTTGTGTGATGATGCTTTTGGGATTAAGTTGATTGATTGATGATTTGGATAGAGTAAGCATTGCATTGTTAGTGTCACTTGTAGTGTCACCTTTAGATTCGGAGATGAATTGCTAGAGTCTTACCATTGTGGTGAGGACTCATATTTGTTTTGAGATAAGTTATTGTCACATTGGTTTTTGGAGTTAGATTATGGCCAGGACTGGTCTTTCCTTTCACCTAGACACTCTAGGACACGATGTCCATAGGGTTCATTATTGCATTATTTTTATCTCCTGCAGTTTCATTTTCTACCATGTTAGTAGTATGATTTATGATATTATGATGCATGAGTAGGTGGAAGTGTGTCCATATTTGCTTTCCTGTTGTATGGCATTAGCATGCCTTATTTATATGCTTAGAGATGCCATGTTGTTACTGTACCTTAGTGACATGATTTTAGGCTTACGTGGAGACGTGTTGCATGTACCCTTGATTTTTATCTATGTGAGTAGATTTACTTTTTGGTAGTTGCATTCCTTATCATTTGCATGACTTCCATGTTTAGTTTCCCTTTTTGTTCTCCTTAGTTGCACGTAGTGTGCGTGTGGGTTTCCGTAAGGGTTTCGTTGTGAAATTCCTTGTAGAGGAATTGTCACATTTGTTTTGTCTGGAGCTGTCCACTCCCTTAAGGTGGGAAGGATGCTCCATTTTTGTGGTTGTCATATTAACACTTGTGGTGGGAGAATAGGGTTTCTCTTCTTTTTCTTGGTTCGTGTAAGGGACTTCACAAGGAGTGAGTCTATTCTCTTCGTTTGTTGTGCACAGCTTTGGGGTTGGCTGGTCCGTGAGGATCACCATTGTTGTCTTGAGTCCTTGGTAAGGATTTGATGGATTTTGGTTGACTTACTCCCGTGTAGGGGGCGAAGTCTTTGACATTGTTGTCTTTCATTTCAGAGATGAAGTCATGGTATTGTCTGTTTTAAGATTAGTGGTTCCTTTCCTTCGTGTCTTCCCTTGGGGAGTTTTTGCGACTGAATTGAGGTGGTCAGAGTGAGTGGATTGGTGTGAGATCATTTTACGGGGACTTATGTCCAATTGATTGAGGATTTGTTTGATTCGTTGTGTGAGCTTGATGTTGTTTAGGGATGTTTTTTGGAGACTTGTTTCAGTTTTGGAGACCTAGATGTGGTTGACTCTTAGGAAGAGTATTGGAGGATTGTTGTTGGATATGGCTTATTTGGGGAGTTTTCTCGTCCTAGTTATGACTAGACATAGTTTTGAGGAATCGTAGTTCTAGTGGTTGTTTATGGGACGATGAAAATTAAGGAATTTTGATTTAGCTTGGTGATATTAAGCACGGTTTCGAGAGATTCATTTTTGTGACCTTAGTTGTCAGGACTTTGATATGTGTGCCACTTGGTGGACTAGTATTTCAAGGATCTAGTTATCCGTGATAGGGATTTTGATCCGATGTTTGATTACGGTGAGTAGTCTTTTAGTTGATCTATTTTAGGACGATATCTGGGATTTTGGAGACGCTGTTTTGCTTGTCAGGCTTTGGATTCATGGTTGATGTCGTAGATAATAGTGTTCTGAGACGTTGGAGTTGTTGGTTTCATTATATTAAGGATTTAAGGCCTTAAGCGTAACGGTACCTATGGCATTGTTGTCAGAATTTTGGGGTTGGTCAGGATCGTCCGGCTGGACATCTTTGGACTATATCTCAACTTTCACAAAATGTGGGTCTCCGTAGTGCTTTTGGTAATGATCATTTGTATTGAGAGGTTTCATGGGTAGACCTAGTGGGGGCAGGTTATGAATTGGTGCCTTATACTGTCATGCTACCATACAAGTTGTGTGTTGTGGGCGGGTGCTAGTTGCCGTCGATACTACCTTACTGACGAGTAAGTGTGGGCGGGCACTAGGCACTGTCATTGCTACCACACATTTGAGTACGTCATGGGCAGGTTCTGGTCACTATTTGTACTGCCACGTTGTCTTTGTTCAGTACCTTGATTAGATACGTGGATATCTTGGAGTTCTTTTACAGGTTATTTTCGGATCCGTTTGATGGTTTGTCAGGAGGGATGCTTACGGTTGTGGTCTTCCGTTTCTTTGTCTGACCTTGGGTTCTGTGTGTGAGTTCGGACTTGTCGTGTGGCCGTGTGGTCACTTTTCTTTAAGAGGTTGTCCTATCATGAGCACGTGGGTGCGAATGACATTGGTTTGTACATTGTCTTTCAGTTTTGGGATTGCTTTCGTAGCATGTTATGTTGGATACTTAGAGATGTACTCTGTGGTTATCCCGGTTTCACCTTTTATATTTTTGGGGTTGGATTTCGAGGACGAAATCCCTTTAAGGTGGGAAGGTTGTAATGACCCGGTCATTTTCATTCCTTTCCTTTTCTCAGATTTTCATGGATATATAGATATTTTTTTCCGTTGATCTTTTCCTTTCTGGGTTCAGTTTCTCATCACTAGTGTCATCTTAAGTGCTCAGGGATGGTATTCGAGACTCTTTTCCTTGGATTGACAACTTTCTTTGAGGACCGCGTCATTTCCACATTTTTACCTTTTTGAACAGTATTCACTTTTCGTCCTTTTTCCTATTTTTCCTTTTCCTCACTTGTCACTTTTTGGCACAACTTCACTTTTTGTGTTTGGAGTTGGTTTTTGACTTCATGTATCTTCATTCTAAGTGGTTTCCACGAAATACGTATCTTTACTTCTGTAGAAAGGTACTCTGGTTGCTCCCGGTGTCCGGGGCATGGATGCATAGTTCTTCTGAAATATTCTTATTTCTTGGGGTGTTTTTCACAAATATCTTTTGAAGATATTTTATTTCAGGGGTTTCTAAGAAAATATTTTTTAGAAGATATTTTCATTCTGGGCTAGTTGCGCAGTTTTCACTTTTTGGAGGGGCCATTGTGCAATTAAGGAAAGTTATTGCTAAATACCTCGTTTTGAGCCTAAATCCTCGTACAGGATTCATTTTCACTTTTCATCGAGTCGGGTACTCTTAGAATTTCCTTCTGGTTGTTTTTCTCTAGTTTCAGGGTTTTTGACCCCGGTTGCTGCCAAACTTGTTTGGCGCATATCTCTCTGCTCAGGACTTAGTTTTTGACGCCGGTTCTTCCATTGTTCATATTTTATCATTTCGGTCCTTTTTTGTTCATGGTGTTTTGCCGTTTGAGCATGTCTGCTCAAATTCCACTTTTCCAGACCTAGCGGGACACTTTCGGGGCACTTTTAGGATTTTTCTATAAATAAAGGGTTAGTAAATGAAAAGTCAGATTTTTCTCTCTCTCTCCTTTCTCTTGGCTGGCAGCCATGGTAGCCAAGGGGCTACCACCCTTCTCTCTTCTTTTCTGGCCACTTCCCTTTAGTGAAAAGTCGTAGTGCCTTAGTGTTTTATGTTCGCCTTGGCGAGGCACATCTTTCCCCCTTATTAGAATCCGTTTTTGGCCATTTCTTGAGTTCGGGTTTGAGGTCAAGTTATGATTTTGAATGGGCTTCCTTGGGTTTCATGTTCATTGTGTTGTCCCCAATAAAACCCCGAAGTTTCGTCGGATTTGAAGCGGTTTCATTTTGGTGGGGATTTGAGATTTCATCTCAAATGGAGGTAGGGGGTGCTATAGTTTCAATTTCTTGTTGTCTTGCATATTATTGATACTTATACAACTTGTATGCATGCTTTTGTTCATAATCTAGAATTTGATTTAATTATTTCTTTGTATAAGATTTAATTTATATGATTGTCTATAGCTTGGAATCAAATCGTGGCATGGTATTAAATTAGGTCATGATGTGTTTAGTATCATATATTAAATTGAGGACATTTGAATAAGTATTGAGACTTTTATTTAATATTTTTCTTTGGTGAAAGTTTAATTCAAATGGTCGTAATTAGCATGAAATTGACTTGTAATGTGATATCAAATTAGTCCTTAGTATGTTCTTTAACATATGTAAATTTGAGAATGTTTGGAATTCATTTGAAATCTAAAGGAAATTAATTAATTAGTTTAAGTGTTGTAGTCACCTAATTGGATTTTTAATTTGATATTGTTGATAACCAAGCTATGTTCTTTAACATATATTAAATTGAGGTCATTTGGAATAGATTTGAAATCTAGATAATTTAATTATTTTTATTTAATTAAATTTTTATCGAATTGTTCCATGTATTTAATTGTGTTGTAGAAGTTGTTTCTATATTTAAATCATGGATTTGGACTTGTTGTATAGTTACTTGGTTATGTTTTAAGCGTTGTGTGACAGCCCTGGTTTTTTAAGCCAGTGCGTCCTGTGAGGAACCGAAGATTGACCAGATAACGGATCCGAATGCGGAAGCAAAAACAGAAAAGAAGACTCTAAGAAGTTAAAGTGACCTTCCATGAGGTCGTAGAACTTAATGAGAACTGATGCGGAAATGAATGATAAAAAAAAAGACCGAACAGACCCCTAAGGGCAAAATGGTCATTTTTGAAAATATAAAATCGGGTGCTACTGAGCACACCACTAGAAAGACAGTAAAAAATTAATCAAATTAGACCCAAGAATCACTTGATTCGGAGTCCGGATGAAGAAGATATGAAACTCCAAAGTTTCATAAAAATCACATTTTTGGGTTTGAAATCAATGCAGCAAGGGTACTTCGCAAGGGGTAAAATGGTCCTTTTAGACATAACTAGATGCAACTGAGCATACCATTAGATAGACCAGGAAAAATTAATGAATCTAGACTCAAGAATCACTTGATTCGGAGTCCGGACGAAGAAGATATGAAACGTCAAAGTTTCATAAAAACCAACTTTTGGGTTTAAAATTAGTGCGGCAAGGGTACTTTACAAGGGGCAATATGGTCTTTTCAGATATAATTTGATGCAACCATGCATACCGTTATATAGACCAGAAAAAACTAATAAACTTAGACTCAAAAATCACTTGATTTGGAGTCCAGATGATAAAGGTATGAAGCCTCAAAGTTTCAAAAAATTAGACTTTCTGGGTTTCAAATATGAGCAGGGCCTGCACACATTTTCCGAATTCAAATGGGATTTTGAGGGCTTAAATGACATGTTTTGGCAAAAAGTTGTGAAAAAACCCCCCTCCCCCCAAATTCATGTTTTCTACATGACCATGTCAAGAGAAGATTTTATTTTACAAGTGAAATACCCGAAATGTCCCTTAGATCAGCACTTTTTTCGGAAAAACTTGGAACGACCAGATTTTCCAGATCTGCGAGTTATTTTCGGCATCAAGATGATTTTTTTTGTAAAAACACGAAGAAGAAACCCCCCCTAAAATCACGTTTTCTACCCGAATCGTGAACAAAAATGAAAAATAAACACTATGAAGTACCCAGAATGCCCCTAGATCAGGAAAGGCAAGAAGTTAAAAAAAAGCTGCTTTAGCATAGCAGAAAAACCGAACTTTGCACGTGATTTCTGGTACCAAGACAACATTTTCTAGAAAAACATGAAGAAGAAACCCCACCTAAAATCACGTTTTCTAAGTGACCATGTCAAGAACGGAATTTATTTCCCAAAGGAAAACCCCAAAGTTCCCTAAAATCAGATTATGCAACAAAACTTCAAAAAGAGGTCATAGGAAGCTCAAAACACAAACGATAAGGTCTTGCCTGGAAATGACCATGCATGCAAATGTAACTTACCTATTTGGACGTGCTACAATGGTCCATGACTTAAAAATAGCACCGATACAAAATTCGACCCCCCAACGGGCAAAAAGGCAAAAATGGAACTTGGAATGAAAACTCGGAATCCAAAAATACAAAAAGGGGTCAAATGACCATTTGGCCCTTGGCCACACTTCAAACATGATTTATAAGATCCTATGAAAGAATGAAAATGGAATTCCCACACTCGGTGCAACCATGGTGAGACAATGACTTGGCGTTTTTCAATATTTTCCTAATATTTCAAGAAGTTAGAAGTTACAAAAAATTCAATATACATGTCAATGGCCTCCGGCCTTATCTCATACATGTTGAATACATTAAAAGGAGTGCACTTAAGTACACATTACATACATGGAATCAAATTTACATATTTTGACATATAAAGCTATAAATGGCATTTCAAGCCAACATTTATATGAAATGAGAACTTCAAGTCTACAAATCATCCAAGCATGATGTGAATCCCGAATCTTGATCCCGGTACCTGAAAAATGTCCCCACTACGTGGGTGAGTAACATAAAGCTACTCGTAGGAGATGAGCATGCATCGACCTAGCGTTTTACAATTATATCACCTTAAGGTAAAACATGTCAAAGGGGCTCATGCCACCTAACGTCTATATCAAAATGAGACTTAAGGAGCATCCTAAGCTACTCATGCAATTTAAAGTGAACAATGGCATACAAGTATACATGCTCAAGTATACTAAACAATGTTAAATACGTTATATAACATACAAGCATACATTTCCAAGTATACAAAACCACATTAAGACAAGTCATGCAATGTCTAAGCATATTTACACAAGTATGCATTTTATATGAAAATCTCGTAAATCAAGTATACGAACACAAGTATACTAAGCTAAAAGAGATATGCTTAAAACAAGTATACATGGCACAAGCATACTAAATGAAATCTAGACTTACAGAACAAGCATATAAGTTCAAGTACACTATGTGAGATCTAAATGCTCAAAACAAGTATACAGTTTCAAGTATACTAAGTAAGATTCAAATATCCAAAGGAAGCATTAATTCTCAAGCTACAAGTAATCCATGATTAACAACTTGAAATTGAATATGAAATCAAAGTAGAAAGAGTAGGATATGTGGTCACTAGACCAAGCAAGTGTTTCCGGGTAATTACGACCCACAAGGCACTACCTAGTGCGCACATGCATAAGTTATTCCGGGCAATTATGACCCACAAGGTACTACCTAGTGCGCACTTATGACTTAGAAGACTCTTGTCTCCGTACTAGAGCCAAACCCTAGTCATCACGTGAAATATGTTCTTACAAGCTTTCTAAAATCAATAAGTCCAAAACTTATACAAAAATCAATAAGTTAGACCAAACTTATACCAAATCCACTGATGCATAAAGCCATCTTCCATGCACAAATAAGGTTGAATCCACACAAACCATTTCCTAGAATTCAAGTCTAGATAGCATATGACATGTCAAGCCTCCAATATGAAATTTATACACCAAAACAAGAATATTTTACAACGATTGAACCACATTACCACACTAAGCCACAAGTACTAAATAAGTCCCAATTTAGTAACTAGCTTCCAAGGTAAACAATTGTAATATTCTAACAAGCTATACACCCACACAAGATATATCTAAACAAGCTATGCAAGTCAATGATATTCTGTATCATGCTAAGTCCAATTACCATTTCAAGATGCCTCAAGTACTAATTCTATATCAAATTTGTACTATGGTCACAAGGTGATTAAACGGACTACGTTTCAAGGGATTAATAACCTATTACCTCCGATATCAATTTAAGTGACCAACACACCTAAAATAAAATTAATTAAGCTCATTAATTAAATTTTTTTTAGATTTTCAAACATATCCAAATATCCTCAATTTAATATATGTTAAAGAACTCACCAAGGCCTACTTTAATATCACATTACAAGTTGATTCCATGCTTGATTCAACTAGGTGAATTAAACTTTCACAAAAGATAAAAATTAAATAAAATTTGCATTCAAATAACCCCAATTTAATATATATCAACCACCATACCAAGGCCTAAATTTCTAGCATGCCACAATTTAATTCTAAGTTGCCTAGCATCATGAGAATTAAATCTTAAACAAAGAAAATAATTAAATTAAATTCTATAACTTGAACAAGGCATGCTCACAAGTTGTATATGCTCATATAACAATCAATACAACATTAATATAACCCTAAAACATCCCCTACCTCAATTTGAGATGAAAATCCCAAATCCCCACCGAATTGAAACGGCTCCAAATCCGACAAAATTCCTAGGTTTTGTCGGGGACAACATGATCTATATGAATCCCCAAGAAGCCCCATGAAAATCCAAACTTGACCTCAATCCCAAACTTGAAATTTGGTCAGAAATGGTTTCTAATAAGGGGTAATGGTGCGCGTAGTCAACACGAACACAAAACATAAAAGCACTTCAACTTTTTAACAAAGGAATGAAGTTCAAAAGAGGAGAGAGGTGGTGGCATCCTCCTTTGGGTTGCCATGGGAGCTCTGGTCATGCAAGGTGAGTGGGGAAGATGAAAAATAAAATATTTCACCCCCCTTTTAAAGAAATCTCAAAAAGTGCCTCGAACGGGCCCTGCCGGGTCCGGAAAAGTGGAATTTGAGCAAACGCGCTCAAATGGCAAAACTTCGTGAATGAAAAAGATTCAAAATGAGAAAATATGAACGAATAAAGAAACGGCTTCAAAAACCAAGTTCCGAGCAGAGAGATATGCCCCGAACAAGTTCGGGGGCAATCGGGGCCAGAAACCCTAAAACTGAAGAAAAATGACCAAAAGGAAATTCCAAGAATTTACGAGTCGACAAAAAGTGAAAATGAATACCGTACGAGGATCCAAGCTCCAGATGAAGTATTTTACAATAACTTTCATTAATTACAAAATGGCCCCTCCAAAAAGGGTTAATTGCACTAATGCCCCAGAATGAAAATATCTTCCAAAAATATTTTCTTAAAAACCCCTGAAATAAAATATCTTTAAAAGATATTTACGAAAAACACTCCAAGAAAAGCAAATAATTCCAAAGAACTTTGCATCCATGCCCCTATAGACACTGGGAGCAACTAGAGTACTTTCTTGCAAAAGTAAAGATACGTATTTCGTGGAAACCACTTAGAATGAAGACACGTGAAGTCAAAAACCAACTCCGAACACAAGGAGTGAGGTTACGCCAACAAAGTGACAAACGGGAAAAAGACAGAATAGGGAAAATGACAAAACAGGGAAAAGGACGAAAAGTGAATAGTGTCGAAAAACAAAAAATATGGAAATGACTCGGTCCTCAAAGAAAGTTGTCAATCCAAAGGAAAGAGTCTCAAAAACCATTTCTAAGCACTCGAGATGACACTAAGCGACGAGAAACTGAACTCAGACAAGAAATTTCAACGAAAAAAATTCATCCGTGAAATTCTGAGGGAAAAAGAAACGGAAAGAAATGACCGGGTCATTACACATTGAGCAACATTGTTATTGAAATTATATTCATGAGAAAATGTTTCCAATATTGAATGTAATATTATCTTATGTAATGAATTGCACACTTTGTAATTGACATTGTATATGCCATTTTAAAATTGGAACTTTAAGGCATGGATTGTGTGGGTTCAACCTACTTGTGTATGGAAGGTGATTTTTTGCATTATATAAAATTACGTATAAGTTGTGAACTTATTTGGTTTATTTTGGAGTCTTGGGACATTGTTACAAGTGATATGGCTAGAGTTTGGATCTAGTGTGGGAGGTATGAGTTCTCCCCAATTGAGTTAGTGCACACTAGGGTGGTCTTCCCAGCGGGTTAATGCCTGGAATAACCGTATTATTCTTGGTTTAGTACGAGACGTGATGTTCAAGTCTTCCACTATTTGATTTCGCATTCAATTCTAAGTTGACAATCATGTTTAATTGTGACTTGTGGTTTTGGCTATTGGCAATTTAATGTTGATTAAGTACATTTGTGCATTATGATTTAAGGAATCATCGTATGTTTTTGATGTTGTTAAGTACATCTATGCTAAATTGCTATATTTTAATTTTTTCACTGTGACGACCCTGGTTTTTAGGCCAGCGTGTCCTGTGATGAACCGTAAGGATGATCCGATAACGGATCCGAATGCGGAAGCGAAAACAGAAAACAAGACTCTAAGAAGTCAAAGTGACCTTCCATGAGGTCATGGAACTCAACAAGAATTGATGCGGAAGCAAAAGATCGAAAATATGACAAATAAGCCCCCAGGGGCAAAATAGTTATTTCTGAAAACTGTAGATTCAGGTGCCACCGAGCACACCGCTGGAAGGACAATGAAAAAATAATCAAGATGGACTCAAGAATCGCATGATTCGGAGTCCAGACGAAGGAGAAACGGCATGACGAAGAAAAACGAGCACTTGAGGCAAAAAGGGTAAACTGGTAATTATTCAGGAAGAACTGGGTGCAACCGAGCATATCGTTGGAAAGACAGCAAAAAATTAGTCAAGTTCAAAAAAAAATTCACTTGAATCGGCGTCCGGACGAAGGAGAAACGCCCAAAAGAAGAAATGACGTCGCGGCGGCCCGACGAGGGGGTCATGACAGCCCCCCATGCGCGCCCATGCGCACGCCCATGCACGCCGCGCGCGCGCTGGGAGCACACACGGCTGCCAGCAGCCCAAAAGCTGCTGTGCTTTTTTTTAAAAGAAAACCATAACAGAGGCTGAATTTGGAGGCCTAGATGAATTTTTTTGCAAAAACACAAAGAAGAAACCCCCCTCAAAATTGAGTTTTCTACGTGACTCGTGAAAGAATTAAAAAAAAAATGCAATATAAAATGCCCAAAATGCCCTCCCAAGAAATCTGGTCCAGAGGGTCGAAAAAGCTGCTATATAGAAAACTGAAAGCTGAACTTCGTAAGCGATTTCCGATGCCAAGATGACATTTTCTGGAAAAACACGGAAAAGAAACCCCTCCTAAAATCATATTTTCTATTCAACCATGTTGAAAGAAGAAAATAAAACCACCATGAAAGGTCCATAATGCCCCTAAATCAGAATATGCAAAAAAAATGCAAAATGAATTCACAAGGGGCTCAAAACACAAACGATAAGGTTTTGCACAGAAACGACCATGCACGCAAACATAACCTACCTATTTGGACATGCTACAATGGTCCACGACTTAAAAATACAACCGATACAAAATCTGACCCCCCAACGGGTAAAAAGGCAAAAATGGAACTTGGAATGAAAACTCGCAATCCAAAAATACAAAACGGGATCAAATGACCATTTGGCCCTTGGCCACACTTCAAACATGATTAATAAGACCCTATGAAAGAATGAAAATGAAATTCCCACACCCGATGCAACCATGGTGAAGCAATGACTTGCGATTTTTCAAGATTTTCACAATATTTCACGAAGTTAAAAAGTACATAGAACACATTATAATTGTCATTGGCCTCCGGCCTCATCTCATACATATCAAATACATTGAAAGAAGTGTACTTAATTACACATTACATACATGGAATCAAATATACATATTTTGACATATAAGTCTAGAAAATGACATTTCATGCTAACATTTGCATGAAATGGAAACTTGAAAGCTACACGACATCCAAGGAATGCTAGGCGTCACGAACCAAGTCTTCGTACCTGAAATATGCCCCAGTATCGTAGGGATGAGTAACATAAAGCTACTCGTAGGAGATGAGCATGCATCGACCTAGCATTTTACAAATTTATCACCTTAAGGTGAAACATGTTAAAGGGGCTCATGCCACCTAACGTCTATATCCAAGTGAGACTCGGGGAGCATCCTAAGCTACCTTAGAGTCTAAGCAACAAGAATCATGACATACATACGTGTATGAAACGAATCATGGTTGGGATAATCCAAAGAACACGACAAGAAGAATGCTTGAGCATAGATTAACATGAATTGAATTTTCAATACAATTGAACTAGGTCTAGAGTAATCCATACAACATGACAAAAGCATATTTGAATACAAGTTAACAAGAATCACATTATCCATGCAATTCAACAACAAAAGAGCATGTTATACAATGCAACAAGGTTTAAGTTCTCAAAGCCATCAACTTAGAATCTAAAGCACAAAATAACAGTAGTGGTTCATGCCACCTAACGTCTATATTATAAATGAATCAATAGGATCAATCCTAAGCTTTATTAGAACGTCAAAACATGATTTTCAATATCAATGCAATTTAACCAACATTAGAACTTCCAATACAACGCATAAAGCACAATTTCGCAAAGTTAACATCCTGTAACTTAAAATGGAAAGACAAATAAGAAACAACAAATTACAACATCATCTAGTTATCAACTTGAAAATGAAATGCGAAATCAAACAAAGTGGATACTCAGACGTCACGCCAGATCAGACCGACAACATAGTTACTTTAGGGTTACTAGTCCATGGGTAACCTCCCTATGTGCTCACTAGACTATATATAGAGGGACTATCCCCCGTACTAGAACCACGTCCTAGCCATAGCTAAACAATGACATCCCCAAGTTTCCAAAATTAACAAGTTGTGCAACAACGCATATATCAACATGAATATGCAAGATAATCAACTATCTACTAAGCACAACCAAATTTGGAAACCTATACAATACATGCTCTAAATCCACAACTAATATGATATGATGCATGTCGAATCTTTAGTGTGCGATTCGTTACACGCTATGCATGAAAGATGTTAAACACGAAGTGTGCAAATCACTACACAAGGCAACAATATATTCAATAAGGAAAACATATTATCACGAATACAAACATAGCAACTATGTTATCCAATGTTCAAAGCATAACCAAATGAATATACAACAAGTCTAAGTCCATAATTTGAATATAGAAACCAGTTCTAAAACACAACTAGATCATGAAGCAAATTGAAAGAATTTAAATAGATAAACACAATTAAATTCTCTAGAGTCCAATTCAATTCCAAATAACCTCAATTTAATACATGTTAAAGGACATGGTATGGTCATTACCTATATCCATTCTAAAACTCAATTAGGTTGTTGGAACAACAAAGTAGAACTTTAATTAAATCATGCTAATTTAATTACCAAGGTTCTAAAACAACTTCTAATAGTCCCAAATTAATATATACTAGTAAACAAGTCATGGCCAATACAAATATCAAGTTAAAACCTTAATTAAGCTAATGGGACCACAAAATAGATTTTAATTAATTCTTTTAATTAAAAAATCTAGATTTTTAAACTTAACTAAATGCTCTCAATTTAACATATCTTAGAGAATATGCCAAGGACTAATGTAATATCACATTACAAGTTTATTTCATTCAATTTAAGACCATGTGACTTAACCTTTCACTAAAGTTAAATATAAATTAAAAGTTGCAATTCTCATGCAATTAATCCCAATTTAATATATGTGAACAACTATACCTAAGCTTAATTTTCTAGCATGCCACAATACAATCCCAAGTTGTATATCACCCTGAGGATTAAATCTTAAACATAGAATTTAATTAAATAAAGGTTTCAAAACCTAACCGAATATTCTAAATCAAATATATGTGAAACTATATGGCATGTAAATCAAGAATATCAAGTTGGAATTTAAATAGAGTGAATAGTGCACTCGGGGCAAATTAATTAATCAAATTAATTAATAATTACTAATTTTCAAAACACCTCCAATCACTTTCAAATTCAACTATGTTGGAGAGCATGCTAAGGCCTAATTTAGTATGCTAACACATATTGATTTTAAGCTAGTTAAGGCCATGTGAATTAATCTTTCACCTAAGATAAATATTAAATAAAATCTTTAATACTTATTCAAATGTTCCAATTTTAATACACGACAATGAGCATATCAAGGGGCAATATAAAATCATGCTACATGTTTAAACCAAGTCATGAGCAACTGGGAAAATTAGATCCCGTACAAGAAAAATAAATAATAAAATCTCTAGATTTTATATTTAATCATGCAAACAAGTAGTATAAGCATCACAAGCATGCTATATAACAAGAATTTAAGCCTAGAACATCTCCTACCTTAATTTGAGATGAAAATCCCAAAGGCCCACCAAAATAAAAGTGCTCCAAATTCGACGATACCGAGAGGTTTTGTTGGGGACAACGCCGTGAACATAACACCTATGAAAGCCCCATCAAAATCGTAACTTGACCTCAAAACCAAACTCAAGAAATGGTCAAAACTGAATTCTAATAAGGGGGAAAGGTAGAGCACGGCGAGGGGAACAACAAACGTTACGGCCGAAGACTTTCCATCAAGGAAAAGTGAACCAAAAGAGGAGAGAGAAGATGGCAGCACCCCTTGGGCTGCCATGGGAGCTCCAGGTCGTGCATGAAGAGGGGAGAAGATCAAAAATGAAATATCTCACCCCCCTTTTATAGAAATCTCAAAATGTGCCCTGAACGGGCCCCGCCGGGTCCGAAAAAGTATAATTTGAGCAGACGCGCTCAAATAGCAAAACTTTGTGAACAAAAAAGATTCAAAATGATAAAATATAAACAACGGAAGAAACGGATTCAAAAACTGAGTCCCGAGCAGAAAGTTATGCCCCGAACAAGTTCGGCGGCAACCGGGTCCAGAAACTCTGAAACTGGAGAAAAATGACCAGAAGGAAATTCTATGAATTTACGAGTCAACGAGAAGTGAAAATGAATCCCGTATGAGGATCCAGGCTCCAGACGAAACATTTTTGCAATAACTTTCGTTAATTGCACAATGGCCCCTACAAAAAGGGTTAACTACGAAATTACCCCAGAATGAAAATATCATGCCCCTAAAATAAAATATCTTCAAAAGATATTTACGAAAAACACCCCAAGAAATGAAAAAGATTTTAAAGAATTATGCATCCATGCCCCTGTAGGCACCGGGAGCAACCATAGTACTTTCTTGTAAAAGTAAAGAAACGTATTTTGAGGAAACCAGTCAAGATGAAGGCACGTGAAGTCAAAAACTAACTTCGAGCATGAGAAGTGAGGTTGTGCCAAAAACTGACAAACAGAGATAAGACAGAATAGGGAAAAGGACGAAATAGTGCATAGTGCCGAAAAACGAAAATGTGAAAATGACTCGGTCCTCAAAGGAAGTTGTCAATCCACAGAAAAGAGTCTCAGGAACCAATTCCGAGCACTCGAGATGACACTAAGCGACACGAAACAGAGCTCAGAAAAGAAAATTAAACGAAAAAAAAAAATTCATTTGTAAAATTTCAGGAAAAAGGAAAGGAAGGCAAATGACCGGGTCGTTACATTCACACTTTTAGATTTCAAGATGATAACTTTGAGAATCTATGTCTTGATGTGTGGTATTAGAAATTCTAATTATACTAAATTGTTATATTTAATTATTTTTACACTTTTAGATTTCAAGTTGATAACTTTGAGAATCTATATCTTGTTGCTTTGTATAACATGCTCCTTTGTTGTTGAAATTGCATAAAGGATGTGTTTTATGCTAGAAATGATTTAAGGTACCTTATGATACTTCCCTGAGTCTCACATTTGACATAGACGTTAGGTGGCATGACCCTTTTGAATTGTTTCATGTTAATGTAAAAATCTATAAGAAATCCAGTCGATGCATGCTCATTCCCTACGAGTAAACTTGTTTACTCACCTTGAAGTTACTGGGGGTATTGTTCTGCTACAGGATTCAAGATTCGGAGATTTGCACTTGCCTTGGGGGATTTGGAGATTTGAAGTTTCTTTTAAAGCATTCTTGTTCATATACAAGTGTTAGCATGTTTAAGTTTCACTTTTAACGTTGTAATACTTAGTTAGGTTTAATTATGTCATTTTTGGCTTATAACATGTAAAGTGTACTTGGATACACTATTTAGAACCTATTTGATGTCTATGACATGAGGCTAAGGGTCACGCATGTTTACTTTAGCACATGTATTCATTTGGTACTAAATTTTGCTTCAAAAATATATTTTAACCAACTTTGATGTTTTGGCGTATGAAATTCTTATAATGGATATGTATAAGGCTATAATTTGTTGTAATACATTCATTTATTCATTTTAAGGTTGTTGACATGTCCACATATTCACATCTCCTTGAAAATCAACTTTTAATCATTGTTTTTGAACTAAATCGTCGTGGGATTTGAGGCTTGGGTTAAACCTCAATGTTCTTGGCATGTAGCAGGTCATTTAGTAGCTTTTTGAGTCATTTTGATCATCTGAAATGTTAGTTCGGTCGATCGATGGCTCTTGGGAACTTCATTGCACAGTAAAACACTTGTTCCAGTAACCTTTTTCACTGTTTGGACCCAGTTCGGTCAACCGATGGCTTATTTCAGTCTACCGAAACAACCTTTCCTCAATTTCAACTTTTTTTGTGAAATTTTTGTCCAGTTTGGTTGTCTGAAACTCCAGTTCGGTCTACCAAAATAGCCCTCATTCAGCTGCCTCTTCAGTTTTGTTTCGACATTGATGTTCTGACTTCAAACGGTCATATCTGCTTCATTTCTAATCCAAATGAGGTGATTCTTAAGCCTAAATTCAGGGGTTTTGAGTCCGATTTCCAATGGTACCAATTCCATTCTTAGATTCAAATCATATTGGGAGTTATTCATGTTTTAGTGAGGTAGTGTTAGTTTTCGCTTTAACCGGGAAAGGGCATTTTATGGAATTCTTAGCCAATGTTCTTGGAACCTCTTGAATTGTTGTGAAATGACTAGATTAGGTTGTATTAATCTTATTTGACTTTTTTGAGTCAATTCTCTCTTCTTATTTGTGAATTGACCATTTTGCCCTTAATTGATGGATTTAGCCCATTTTGACTCCCGTTTGCTCATTCGCTTTTCTTGAGTTTCGTGACTTCATGAAATGTCACATTGGTGTCTTAGAGATGACTTATATCTCAAAGGACTATGGTTTCATCTTTTGCTTCCGCATTTCGGATCTGTTACGAGTCGACTTTCGGTTCATCACTGACGCACTAGGTTGAAAAACTTTGGCAGTCACACGAGCACTAGGTACCAGGCTCGAGCTGTAGGTATTCAAGGCTCGAGCTTTAGGTAATGGTGCTTGATCCTTAAGGTTAGGCACGAGGTCCCTGGGAGCTTGGTTTTCTAATAAATCAACTCTTCAAATTCTGACGCCTTATGCTCGAGCTTAAGGGTCAAGGCTCGAGCACCCTATGGTCAGGCTTTAGCACCCTTTGTTAAGGCTCGAGCCTGAAGGTGCAAGGCTCGTGCTTCAATACCTTGTTAAATTTTCTTCTTTGACTTGTAGGGCTTGAGCCTCAAGGCTTGGGCTCGAGCTTTGGATAGTGAATTCCTCCAAACTTCACCATTTAAGCTCTCGGGTCGCTCTGAATGACCGGCAACGACTTTGTAAACTTCATTATCATTCTTTTCATCATAAAAGAATGGTTTTAACTGCTTCTTTGGGAAAGTACCTAAAAACACGAAATACATAGAAATTAGTCTAACAATGGATAGAAGTATCACTTTAGGTCTTAACATACGTATATTTAGGGGCTCGAATATGCAATATTCGACGCCTATCAGTAGGGCCTCGATCGATTGAAGAGGAGCTTCGATTGGAACTAACATATTGCGCTTATCTTCTTCTGGTCTTATCCATGCATAGTTGGCATCCTTATTTACTGACGTGGCCTTCGATTGATCGAAGAGGAGCTTCGATCGATCAGAAGTCCCCTGACTTGGCGTTTTTAACCTTTTTTCGGATTTTTTGGGAATCTTCTTGGAACTTTTTCTTGACTCCAAAAAGGCTGTAATAACCCATTTTTAGCTCATTTGAACCTTATTGACCTGAAATTGATAAAAATATAAATTAGTACTAAATTGGGAAAATAAAGATAGATGAATGGACTAAAATACCCTAACTTAAGTGCTAAAATGCATCACATTTGAGCACTCATCACACCCTTAAACTTAGATATTACTAGTCCCTAGTAATGAACTACAAATAAAAGAAAGAAATAAACAACTAATTAATTATAAAATAGAAAGTAATAAAAGGATAACACCACTTTCGAGGGAACACGATTGCATTTAGCATATGCAACAAGCCTATTAAACCCCTAGTGCACGAGTGAAGTCTCGTGAGGGTTTCCAGAAATGATACCTACAAACATTTAGCTCTTTCTCACTAAAGAGGCACCAATATACAAAACAAGCATTCGGAGAAAACTACCTTAAGTATGCAATTTTTCAACCATTTCCAAGCAACTTTCCAAAATTTTAACACCAAGCAACCAACTATGGTCCTCCACACATCAAGAAAATAATCATGCAAATCAAAACCTGATTTTTTTAGACTGCAATATCTTGAGTAATCCATCATCTTCTCGAAAATATTTTCCCTGTAAGGGCACAACAAGCCACTCTTTTTTTGAATCCACTCCCTTTTTTTTATTATTTTTTTTTATTGGAAATGATGCATCAAATAACCACAAATCTACTCCAACATTGTAATTAAAGGCTTATCCCTAGCCTCACCAATGTTATCATTCCATGTTTCACAAATGTTATTAACAAGTAAATTACATTTGGAATTATCATTGAATTTTGACCATGATTATAACCTAGCAGGAACCTTTGCAAGACATTCATATTTATCCTTATCAATCTTCTTTATGATCTTCATGTGATATTCAAATTCATTACTAGTTAGTGCCTTTGCTGCATCCCACATCTCATTTCTTAACTTTACCC
The DNA here is from genome assembly GCF_030987335.1 of Cornus florida. Classification (NCBI taxonomy): domain Eukaryota; kingdom Viridiplantae; phylum Streptophyta; class Magnoliopsida; order Cornales; family Cornaceae; genus Cornus; species Cornus florida. The sequence goes on from NW_026775577.1 coordinate 75,939,913, forward strand.
GCTTAAACTTCTTTTTGAAATTATCATACATGTGTTTTACACAATATATGTGGTTAGTCCCATGCAATATGTCTTCAAATACCTCTACAAAATCTAAATGAAACAAACATTTAAATAAATATGTGTTAAACAATTATTCAATGAAATATAAATGTTTTTAACTAACATGTAATATGCGTATTATTTAAAATTTATACATTTTTTCTATTGGATATGAATGTAAATCGTTATAATGGACCCAATGCCCAATCTAGCTGTTCCATAAACCATTTCCAAGACTTTTTGGTTTCAGCTCTAACCACAGCAATGACAATAGGGAAAAGGCCATTGTCTTCATCCCTACCAATTGCACTTAATAATTGACCTTTGTAGGGACCCTTCAATAAATAAATAAATAAACATATGTTAAACTAACATTCAAACAAATATTAATTACACTGCAATAAATGAAAACTATTCATAAAATGTTTATCTTCAAGAAATTGTTGTTAAGTAGAAAATTCATACTTGTATTTGATATCTATACCCATTGTTACAATTGGTAGCACACATTTGATTTACAACACTGAGTTTTCCCCAAAATTGTTAAAGGCTAGTGGTTTAGATGAAGAGCTTAGCGGTGATTCCTATGCCTAAGACCTTTCTCCTATTTTCATAACTTTACTCTATTTAGCTTGTTTTCTCTTGCATTGCTTAATTTAGTTAATCATAGCTTAATCAAACCAAACCAAAACCTCTTTCAATCAATTGATTCACTAATCCAAGTTTAATTCCAAGTATCCTTTTTAATCTCTTGAGACGATCCCTTCTCACTTCATACTACATAGTATAAGTGTCTAGTGGTTTTATAAATTTTAAATGCGATGCCCACTATGCACTCTTTTTAGCACACACCAAATTACACCATTTTGTGGCAACACCATAGGAAGACATCATCCACCAAGAAGACTAAGAGGAAGAAGATGGAGCCATGTTTGGGGATTGCCCTTGAGGGTCCCGATCACATCCACCTCCTCCATGAGTGGCTAAACACCATCTTAGGGCTTGGAAGAGCCCTAGGCTTGTTCTCTAAACCCTAGTTTTTTTTTTTTTTTTTTTTTTTTTTTTTAATCTTTTTGTGGAATCTATTGTTGTAATGAATGCTATAGCCATATGAATTTATGAATCTTAGTTTTTCCATGATTTTATCTATGGTTGAATGCTTCCTTATAATTCTCTAGATTAGTTACATGTCTATGTGTAATTAGTTGAAGATTTCATCTCTACACTAGTTCTTCTATGTTAATTGCACAGCTATATGTGATTAAATTGAGAATCTAGTGATGGCTATGCATGAATTTCATTAGATACACTTGTTGATTAACATGATGGGTTATGCTTATGCTTGATGGATTGTACTACATCTTTAGTTTAGTTGCTTTAATTTCATTGTCTTAGTTTAATTGCATTTCAATTCCTAGATAGGTAGACATTCCATGCTTGTATTTAATAATCCATGCTTATTGTTACAAGTGTATGATTCTCTAGATTAATGTGTGTTACAATTGTAGATTAATTGGATGGTTTATTCTTTGACTTGATGAGTTATGCTACATCTTAGTTTACTTCTTGTTATGTGGCAATTCATGATTGTAATTGATATCCATGCTCATTGTTACAATTGGTAACACACATTTAGATTACAACATTGTTCTTTCCCCAATTAGATATTTGATGCCGGTTCACTCAAAAGGATGCTAGAGTTGTTTTTGATATGCATGATTATCTTGCTTGATGTGCGGAGGACCATATTTGCATGCTTGTTGTTGAAATTTTGAAAATTACTTAGAGATGGTTGAAAAATGGCATACTTGAGGCAGTTTTCTTTCAATGATTGTTTGGAATGTTGGTGCCTCTTAAGTGAGAAAGAGCTTAATGTTTGTAGGTATCATTTCTGGAAACCCTCACAAGACTTCACTCGTCCACTAGGGGTAACCTAGGAGTTTAAAAAGCTTGTTGCATATGTTAAATGCAACCGTGATCCCTACAAAAACGGTGTTATCCTTTTATCGCTTTCTAGTTCATAGTTGTATAGTCGTTCATTTCTTTGTTTTATTTCCATAGTTCATTGCTAGGGACTAGCAATATCTAAGTTTGGGGGTGTGATATGTGCTCAAATGTTGCACATTTTAGCACTTAAGCTAGGGTATTTTAGTTCTTTCATCTATCTTACTTTCCTGTTTTAGTTCTAATTCTTGTTTTTGTCTATTTTAAGTCAATAAGGTTCAAACGGGCTAAAAATAGTCCATTAAAGCCTTTTTGGAGTCAAGCAAAAAAATAGAAAAAAGTTCAAAAAATTACACGGGAGCATCCATGATTGATCATAGATCTTCACGATCGATCACAGTCCACGTCAGCATTGGATAAGGCTGCCACATCATCATTTATTCAAAGTTACAATCAATCATAGCCAACTACAGTCGTTCGCAGTGCCACGTCAGCACCAACTTAGCGAATAGGATTGGCAACTGTCAAGATGAGTTTGCCATGTCAGATATGATCGATTACAGAAGTTGACAATTGATCGCAGAATTCCACGATCGATTGCAACCCTGGTGGTAGTGAACTGTTTTATTCCCGGTTTCACCCGAACTTCACCTACCAAGTGGTTACGAGATTGAACCAATTAGGGGCTCATTTTCTTACCTGTTTTGCACTCCAAGGAGCTTGTATATAAAGTAAAATGAACCATTTGCATTATTCCATAGATAGTTAGCCTTTAATTACATACTCTTTCTCTTTAAAATCAGGGTTCTTGTGAAAAAAAGTGAAAGATCATCATCATCTCTAGGGTTTCTTCCAAGAAGACCAAGAGGAAGAAGATGAAGCCATGTTTGGGGATTGCCCTTGAAGGTTCCAAGATCACATCCACCTCCTCTTTGAATGGCTAAACACCGTCTTAGGGATTGGAAGAGCCTTAGGCTTGTTCTCTAAACCCTAGCTTTTTATCTTTTTATGGAATTTATTGTTGTAATGAATGCTATAGCCTTGTGAATATGTGAATCTTGGTTTTTCCATTTATCTATAGTTGAATGATTCCTTATAATTCTCTAGATTAGTTGCATACCTATGCGTAATTAATTAAGGATTTCATCTCTACAGTAGTTTTTCTATGTTAATTGCAAGTCTATGTGTGATTAAATTGAGAATCTAGTGATGGCTATGCATAGATTTCATTAGATACACTTGTTGATTAACATGATGGGTTATGCTTATGCTTGATGGATTGTACTACATCTTTAGTTTAGTTGCTTTAATTTCATTGTCTTAGTTTAATTGTAGCGTAATTGCATTTCAATTCCTAGATAGGTAGACAATATATGCATGTGTTTGATAATCTATGCTTATTGTTACAAGTTCTATGATTGTCTAGATTAATGTGTGTTACAATTGTGGTTTAATTGGATAGTTTATTCTTTGACTTGATGAGTTGTGCTACATTCTAGTTTACTTGTTGTTAAGTGGACAATTCATGCTTGTAATTGATATCCGTGCTCATTATTGCAATGGTAACACACATTTGGATTACAACATTGTTCTTTCCCCAATTAGATGAATGCTATTGGTTTAAAGATGAGCTTAGCGGTGATTCTTATGCCGTAAGACCTCTCTCCTATTCTTTAAACCCTACTTTATTTAGCTTGTTTTAATTTGCATGTTTTTAAATCCAATTGTAGTTTTAATCAAACCAAACCAAAACCTCTGTCAATTAATTTATTCACTAATCCAATTTTAGTTCCAAGTATCCCTTTCAATCTCTTGGGGTGATCCCTTCTCATTTCATACTACATAGTATAACTGTTGATGTGTATTTTTATTTATTAATAATAAAATACCACTCGCAATAGAACGAATCCTTATGAAGCATTATTTTTTCGATTATCTCTCTAGAGAAAACCCTAATAGGTGACGTAACTAAGGTTTTAAAGGGTGCTTACCATGGAGGAGTGGCGTTGATGTGTTTAATTTTACCATTCGGAATAGCACGATTCCGTGTAGGATAGCACTATAAAGAGGATGTCGAAACCACAGGGAGATGAGATTATATTTAGTCTTTAATTTAGTCCTAATGGTTTACAAATAACTAGTTGAAAAGTTTCCTTGGTTGTCACAATTAAAAATAAACTAGAATTAAAACAAAATATGAAACTAAGTAATCAGAGAGAGAAATCTTAGGGCTTTGACTTCACCACAATCGACTTCACCACAATCAATACTATGGTTAATTGTTTTAACTCTGGGGATTTAAAAAATTCTATTTTTAAATGAATTGAACTCAATAACATTCGTTCAATTCGGGTTTTAAAGAAAGATGTTTTATAAAATTCAGTTAACTATAACCTATCTGCGGTTAACATGGACTATCCACGTACCTACTATATCTACTTTAACTACTTTGCAAATAATCCATCTTTCCTAAGCATAGACTATGAAAACATCCTTTTATAAAAATGTTGGAATACCATTATATGACCTCTATTCTCATGTCCGGCAAGGATGAGTCAGATACCATCCAATAAGATAGGTTGAGAATAGAAAATAAAAAATTATATCTAAGACAAGGTAATAAAAGTTTGTAATCTATTTAAAGCATGAAAACCAATTGAGTTGTCTCAATTGCTCATAGTCATATAATCAAAACATAATATACATTAAAATAATCCCAAAGTTAAGAACAATCAAACCATAATACTAGATTGGGTTACATCAGTGCCCTAAGAGAAGAATTAGCTACTCATGACGATGTCGGATATCATCTGTGTTGGAGTTATCTCCATCGTCATGGACGGCACTTCTCTTATTAGGATCTTCACCTTTGAAGGTTGTGGAAACCCTAAAATCTGCCACTACAATATTAGCCTTCTAAATAAAACAAGAAAAATGGGACTTCTTCTATCAAGGCTTGTGCATCCTTTTATAAAAGAAAATAAAGGCTTGTGCATCCTTTTATAGAAGAAAATAAAGGCTTGGTGGGCTTTTAGGTCTTCTGGCCCATTTGGGATGAGATACGACTTGTAAAGAGAGTAATCCAGTAACTTTAAATTTGACATGTCATGGAAGGCTTGAGCTTTAGGAACAAAGGCTTGAGCTTTAGGGTTCAGGCTCAAGCTTCAGGAACAAGGCTCGAGCTTCTCTATATTGATGCTCGAGCTCCAAGGTTTAGTGCTCAATCTTCACTTTGACACTTAGCCAAATTTCTTCAACTATTTTATGAAACGTCTTTTTCTTCAACACTTAGAATATTCTCGGGCTTCATCTCTTTTAACATTGCTCGATCCAGGCTTTATAGGCTAGAGCACTAGGTACCAGGCTCAAACTTTAGGTACTCAAGGCTCAAGCTTTGGGTGATGGTGCTTGATCCTTAAGGTCAGGCACGAGGTCCCTGGGAGCTTGGTTTTCCAATAAATTAACTCTTTATATTCCGACGCCTTGTGCTCGAGCTTAAGGGCTAAGGCTTGAGCACCCTATAGTTAGGCTTGAGCACCCCTTTGTTAAAGCTCGAGCTGGAAGGTGCAAGACTTGAGGTTTAATGCCTTGTTGACTTTTCTTCTTTGGCTTGTAGGGCTCAAGCCCTAAGACTTGGGCTCGAGCTTTGGATCTTAAATTCTTCCAAACTTCACCGTTTAAGCTCTCGGCTTGCTCTGGATAACTGGCAATGACTCTGTGAGCTTCGATATCAGTTTTTTCATTATAAAATCAAGGTTTTAACCGTTTCTCTAGGAAATTACCTATAAACACACATTAAACATAAATCAGTCTAACAATGGATAAAAGTATCACTTTAGGCCTTAACATATGTATATTTAGGGGCTTGAATATGCAATATTCAGCACTCATCACACCCTCAAACTTACATATTGCTAGTCCTTTAGCAATACAAAACTAAAAAGCAGCTTTCGTGGGAATCATAGTTGCATTTAGCCTATGCAACAAGCCTTTAAACCCCTAGGTTACCCCTAGTGGACGAGTTATAGTCTCGTGAGGGTTTCTAGTGAAGATACCCACAAACTTCTCTAATCAGTGCCTTAATTGCACAGTCAGCTTATTCAAGCCTGTTTTCAAATCATATTATCCCTATAGTTCTTTAATCAGTCAAATATAGCAAGTACAACCAATCATGTAATTAGAAAAAAAATTTTACTTCTAGTTTCAATTTAGCAACCATGGTCCCTATACGTCAGTTTAATCATTCATTCAATAATCTTAATCTCTAAGACACTTTTTAAAAGTGATCCTATAATTCAACGTGTGGCTTACTATCCACACTTGCATTTATTCCTTTCTGTTCCTCAATTCACAAGCAAACTTTTCAAATTCTTAGGCATTTATTATTTTTTTTCAAGGTATACAATTTTTTTTTTCAAAAAGGATAATGTGTAATATTCAGGTCTATTAAGCTTTCTAAACCACCTATGTAACGAACTTTCTGCTAATGACTCCCAGACCAGACGGTCTTAGGGCATTAAGTGATAAAGCACACCTCTGGACCTAATTGTTTAAGTAATCTAGGCAACGTAAACCCCTTATGTAACAAGCTTTCAGCCAACGACTCCCAGACCAAATGGTCTTACGGCATTTGGTATCAGAACACACCCCTAAAGACTTAATCACTCAAGCAATCTAGGGACAGAACCTGAACTTGATCATTTTCTACTTCTTTTCTTTCTTTTTTTTTTTTTCAATCTCATTGGTGAAGAATTTTTTTCTTTTCTTGCATTGCATACATACCATTCTTTTCTATTTTTTTTTCTCTATATATATATATATATGTATATATATATTTTTATATGCCTTGGTTATCAAAATTATCAAATCTACCTGCTCATCTCAGTTTACTCAAAACAAAACAAGACTTCTAGAGTTAACCCCATAGATTTCATGCAAGTGTGAATATGTGCAAAGTTTAGCATCTCAGAGATTAATTTTATTAAACAAGGATCATCCTAACAGAGTGGAACACAGGCCACCAACTGATTTCAAAATTTTCAAGAATCCATTTTCACAATATTTTAGCATACAAACCATATCCAACCAACATCATACTGCAAACGGAGTATATAACAATCAACAGACTCAAACTCATGCTAAAAACATCAAATACCATATCCTATCCTTGTGTTAACAAGATTTTCAAAAAATTTCTCAAGTCCCAAATTACCTTACCCCCACACTTATTTTGCACATTGTCCCCAATGTGTGAGAACAAAAGAGAGATAGAAAGATATTAATAGAGAAATAGACTAGCAAAGATAAACCAAAATAAAGCTTAGAAGGGTAATTTGGAATATCAGCCCCAAACTTAATTTGTAGCATCTGACAAAATCAACTAACTCTAAAACATATTAGAGTATCAAGCATATAGAGTAAGAATAGAGAAATAACACATGAAGTAATAACAACACAAGAATATCATAATCAAAACACCTCTATATAAATGAGAATTATTAGTACAATACTTTTAAAAAATAACAGACTTAGGGCAGAAATACATCATAAAGAAATACATACATCAAAAGACTGCCCTAGTCGACAAAAGAACTCTAGAAAAACCTTAGTCAACTAATCTATCTGAGGAGGAGTGTCTATAGAAATAGAAGGTACGGACAGAGTACAACGTAGTAACTCCTCTAAGGTGCTCTCTTGCGCAGTCAGCATCTGTCATAGCACTGCCTGTTCGTCTTGCAGCTCGGTCCTCCTAACCTGAAGCTTTCGAATCTCAGCCTGAGAAGAACTCTCGGGCTGGGCTGCAAGAACTGGCCTCCTCCTCTATAGGGCATGGCTATCGGAGAGATCCATCTCGTCCTCTGTAGCTTCATCATCTGCCCGCCTAACAGTAACTGCTACATATCCCTCATCACTAAACTTAACTATATCACGGCGATGTGCCAGCATATGTGTCCACACCTTATTCCATTCCTTTATTCCAAACTTTGGAGATTCATCACATAATTCCTATGTTGGACTTACCACAAAACCCTGCAACTCTAATAGTCTGGTAATCATGTATGGAAAGGGTAGCATATGGGTAGGAACAGTCTTGTGTGGTCCAATTTCTGACCAAAACTCCAATAGTTGATAGAAAATCATCCTAGGAAACGAATACCAATGCTTAAATTGAATAGCATATAGTGCCTGGAGAAAATCAGTATTCCTAATATTCTTATGTCGAAGAGGATAGACATTAGCAGAGATGATAGAATCTAAAATCCACAACCTCTTAGGAATTTTGGCTTTGGTAGTACTACTATGCTTTCTCTTAGCAAATCAACCATCACATAGCTTTTAAATTAAATTCTCATCAATTGGTACCATAGGGAAAGGTGTGAAAGTGGGAGAACTACACCTCTCATCGACCACCTCAGGAAGTGTATGATAACGTTCTAAGGTTGCAACAATAGCACAATGATTGATAATCAACTCATGCCCATCAACCATAGTCTTAAGTTCCTAAGGATCATCCTCACCGTAAACAAGATTGAGATAAAATAAACGAACAAGACGAGGGTATGCGACTTAAGTAATAGGGACCATAAGATGTAAAAGATGCTTGTAACTGAAAGATTTCATAGCCTATCTAAGGCGAGGATCAGTGACGAATGCCTGATAATCAAAGGTCGTCTCATAGGAGATTGGAATTTCTTTCCAAGCACTTGGCAAAACATCTTTAGCTACCCTAGCACGCTTAGAAGGGGAAGGACTAACCATCTCTAGTCTCAACTAATGGTAACCTTCAATAAAATCCCAAAAATTGCCAAAATTTTCCAAATCCTTCAATCTGGGAACTGAGGCTTGAGCTTCAACCAATGCTCGAGCTTTAAGTGGTAAGGCTCGAGCTTTACCTGGACTTCACCAAAATAGATCTCAGAAATTAGCTCGCAAATCAATCGTCAATTAAATCAAACAACTAATATATGTATAGAAGTTAAAGAATCATTCATCCAAGTAGTAACTCATGCTTCTCTCTCTAGATCTAGAATTTTACTAAGGAAGAGTCAATGGGAAAAGGATGAAGAAGGAAATCTTTACCTCTATTTGTCCTGCAAATCTTTAAGGAGAACGTAAAGCATCACTTAATATGAGTATAGAGAAAACTTGGAGAGACTCTGTAGGGGAGGGACATCCTTTGTGTAGTAGGAGACGGAGTACTTAGTTTCTTGAGTTTTAAAGACTTTTTAAAACCAAAGGCTCGAGCTTAAAGGATACAAGCTCGTGCCTGCCACCACAAACCCTAAAGTTCATGATAAAGGAGGGCTCGAGCTTAGTATGTATAGGCTCGAGCCTTTAGCAGCTGATGCTCGAGCACCAAAGTGCAGGCTCGAGCATTGAGACATATTTTTGGATTTTTTTTCTATTTTTATTTTCTTTTCTTATTTTATCTAAATCTAAATTATCTTAAACCTAAAACCTAGAAAAAGTAATTAAATTAGAAAAATAAAATAAATAAAATCAAAAATAAAAATAAAAATAAAATAAATAAAATAAAACTATAGTACAACATACAAATGCTAAGTTTAACATCGATAGCTCGACAGCATGCTAAGTTTAATGTTGATAGCTCGACGAAAACCTAACCTTTCTAGTACAAGTAAATAGGATCATGAAGTTCTACTACCTCCACTGTGCCTCTTTGCACACTACCCTCTATGTAGGGCTTCAATCTCTATCCATTGACTTTGGACAGTTGTCTAGTCTTTCAATCTTGTATCTCAATCGCACCATAAGGTGTAACAGAAATAACCATATATGGACCGTTCTAACGTGACTTCAGTTTGTCAGGAAAAAGTTTTAGTCGTGTATTAAATAACCAAACTTTCTTCCCAAGCTCAAAAGTCTTACGCACGATATGCTTGTCATGAAATGCCTTTGATGAGCACTGAAAAGTGCGCATTTAAACCCGTTAAGCTTAAGCATTCTAGTACCTTTATCTATCTTACTTTGCCGTTTTAGACTTATTACGTGTTATTTATATTTTTAGGCACTAATCCCAAAATTGAGCTAACTCAGCCAAATAAGTGCTTAATTGAAGCAATCCTGAGATAAACCAAAGGAGGGAGTAAAGTGGAGAAAGAAAGGAGCAAAAAGGAATTAAGTTGTGCAGCTGAAAAGTTCGATTAATCCAACTTAGAGTTCGATCGACCGAACATCTATGATCGATCACAGTACTTCTCGATAGATCCAACCTTGGCCTTTGCTGAAATTCCAAGTTCGATCGATCCAACATCACCTTCGATCGATCGAACCCTATTTTGTCCTATTCAAATGATTGATCTTATCCACAGCTGTACGCCTACCAACCACTTTTGTCCTTTTCCCCATAAATATCTTCGAAATATCTCAGCCTTGTCCTTATCCGGAGGAGTCAGACCACTTCGATCGATCCAAGATGCAGTTCAATCGATCGAACCCATCTTCGATCGATCCAAGTTAAGGTTCGATCGATCGAACTTCCTCCAGCGAGAAAAAGTTAAAGTCCAGCTCATTTATTCCGTCCTTCACCCAATCATTGGAGAATATGCCTTGCACGACCACAGCTCATCATAGGGTGTATTTGACCTACCTATATAAGGAATATGATACACTTTTTGGAGAGGGCTCTAGAGTCTCTTGTCACACATTGAAAATCATCTTGGAGGCTATTCTTGGAGAGGAAGAAGGGAGGAAGCTAGAGCAACCATTGGAGGAGATCTTCACCAACAAGGAGCAGCCATGGAGTTAGCCCTTGAGGGTTGGATCATCACTACCATGAGTGGCTAGACATCCTCTTGGGGCTAGAGTTAGCCCCAAGCATGCTTTCTATACTCTAATCTTGTGTATTATTGAGGGATTAGTGTTGTATGATACATCTTGATATTCATGTATATATAAATCTTGATTATTTCATGGTTTGTATGGTTTAATGCTTCCAATTGACTATTCTATTCTATCCATATGTCTATGTATGCTAGAGTAGGATATTCATGTGCTTATCTCTAGATTTAGTGTTTTTGATGCATGTCTATGTGTATTGATGCTATAGATTTAGAGATTATCAACATGATATGCTTAATGAATGCTATTTTGGTTCATTTGATGGTTTATGCCTATTCTTGATGGTTTGTGCCTCTCCCCTAGTCTAGATAGCTTTATTTTCATGCTAGTAGTGTAGATTTAGTGTAGTGGTAGTGTAATGTTAGATGGGAGGACAATCTACTCTTGATGTTTGATGTTCCATGCTTGTGAGTCCAAATGGCATATTCCTCTAACATTGTGTTGCATGTGGATTGTGAGCTTAATGAAGGATTAATGACTTGTTTTGATCTATTGTGCTATCCCCATGTTGTCTAGACAATATATGCTCTATTGTTTAGATATATTGTGCTCTTCACATGATGTTTAGACAATACTTGCTTGATTTGTCATCCTTGCCAATTGAATCAACCTAATGCACACACACCATTATCATATTGCAACACATCCATTACCCTCAATTGATCACTTGTTAGTAGTATAGAAAAGTTTTGCTTGGTGGTGATCTCTACACCCGAAGACCTCTCTCTCTCTTGTTTACCTCATATTATTTTATTTAGTTGAATTCAATTTAGCTTAATCAACCAACCAACCAATTATGTGATCACTTAACCTACTAACCCTAATTACCATAGTTTCACAATTCGATACACCATCAAATCCCTTGGGACGATCCCTACTCGCCCTATCTATATTTTATATAGAGAAAGGTAGTAGTGGCTTTCTATAAATGTAAAACTTGGCCACCTCCTAAATTCACACACAACTTTCAAGCTTGACTTGGTATCGCGACCCTTGTAAAAGAGGACCGGTCAGTTTTTGGCGCCGTTGCCGGGGATTTTAAATTGGCAACGTCGAATTGTGAAATTCAATTAGGATTAGTACTCTTTTGATCGTGTCTTTACTTTCTTTTTATTTTCTATTTTTGATTACTTATTAAGTTTATTCTTCATTAACAAGGTGCATTGAGCAAGGAGTTAGCAAAGAACTTCAAAGCTAAGGAGCAAAGCAAGCAAAAAGAAAAAAAGAAAAAAAATGCTAAAAATGAAGAGTTGCTAAAATTTTTTTTGCTAAGCTAAGCTTTTAAATTTGGAGTTGAAGTGCTAAAGGACTATTGTGAGACCTTCTTACTCAATCTCCTTAGTTAAATCGGGGGCCCACGTGGAGGCATTTATTTGACATACATTGCATTTGAAAATTGTGGTTGTGAAGTTTAATTGCATTGTTGAACAAGTTGCTTATTCGTGTTGCATTGTGCATGCATGGTCGTCGTTCATTAAGACCTACTCTTGTCCCTCTTGATTTGCATTTAGAATCCACTATTAGGAATCCAAGGGGAAGAGGAAGTTCACATAGAACCAATCTACCAATGGACGCTCTAAATGATGATCATGTTGAAGACCTTGGTCACATAGACCAACAAGGCATCCTTCACCCTAATGTGCAAAATGATAATATGCAAGTTCCATTAGGCATGCCTAGGCCATACATTCATTAACCTCCTCAACAACAAGGCCAAATTCCAATGGGAATTCCAAGGCCAATGTATGCACCACAACCCCCCATCATTAATCAAGCTCAATATAACCAAGGTGTCCATGTTGCACCTCAAGTTGTTAATCCACCACTCGCATTGAGAGATCACTATGTGCCTAATGAGTATAATGCACCCACATACATTCAATTGCCACCATTTAGAGCACACCATTATGAGATTAAAGCATAAACTATCCAAATGCTACCTAACTTTCATGGACTTCCTAGTGAAGAACCTTACAAGCATTTGGATGAGTTTCTTGAAGTTTGTTCTACCATTCGATACACGGACATGCCGGAAGAAGTTTTAAGGATGAAACTTTTTCCATTCACCCTTAAAGATAAGGCGAAGTATTGGTTTAACAACCTTAGGCCTTTTTCTATAACTTCTTGGGCAGAAATGCAACAAGAATTTTTGAAAAAGTACTATCTGGTTTCGAAGACCAATGCTATGAGAACCGCCATTAGGGAATTCACACATGGGGAGGGAGAAACTTTCCACGAGGCATGGGAACGCTTCAATGAATTGCTTAGGAAGTGTCCTCACCATGACATGCCTAAATGGCAATTGGTCCAATTCTTCTTTGAAAGCTTATCGGACAATTATAAGATGGTTGATGCTTCAATGGGAGGTTCTTATATAGACCGGCAAGAGGAAGACGTGTGGCGTCTTTATGAGAGCATGAGTGAAAACTCTTTGCATAGAACATTGTCATCTAGGAATGGTAGAAATTCTCAAGGTAGGAAGAGTGTTGGCTTACATCAAGTTGACCACTCAAATGATATAACCGCCGAGATGAAGTCTTTATCTCAAAAGTTTGATCAATTGATCAATCAAAACTTGGCGAATCAAGTGTCTTCCTTTCCTAATCATTCTCTTAGAGCTCAAAATGAATCATGTATGACTTGTTCTAGTGTTCTTCATTCTACTTCTAATTGTCCTCATGGACAAATTCAAAATGAACCCATTGAGCAAGTTAATGCAACATTTGTGAACCAAGGGAACAATCTTTATGGTAACCATTACAATCCCGGTTGGAGGAATCATCCTAATTTTTCTTGGAAAAACCAAGGGGAGGGCTCGAACTCTTCCCAAGGCGGTTTTCAAGGGAAATACATTCCACCTCCACTTCAAAACCAAGGATCCCAAGGTTCAAGACCATATAACTCACAAGGAAATCAATTTGCTAGTTCTCCTTTTCTTAACCAATCATATTCTCAAGGAAATTCTAGAGGTTCCGCTTTTGAGGAAAAGGTTTTAAATGCTTTGGGCACTCTAGAAGCAAATACTCAATTGTTGCATTCTCATTCTCAATCAATTGCCAAGCTAGAAACCCAAGTAGGGCAAATAGCTGAAACACTTAATGCTATAGAGAAGGGAAAGATGCACATGAATGCCCCAATCAAACAACAATGTGCTGTAGAAACCAAATCCTCATTAGAAGGGCATAATGTTGAGCATGTCAATGCGGTAACAACCTTGAGAAGTGGTAGGGTAGTAGACAATCAAGTTAGAATGCCTAATGAAGAGAGTGAACCGGTACAACCTCAAGTTGTCACCCGTCTCGTTCCACACACTATTCCTCCTTCATTGCATGTGCATGATCTTGAGAATGAGAAGCCCTCAAATTGTGAGTTGAAAGATGATTTCCAAAGAGATTCATTGAAAACAGTGTTGAAAAATGTGTTTGAGAAAAGTTCTTTGAAAAATGTTATTCATGATTCTTCTTTGAAAAGTGATTTGAAATCCAATGAATCGAACAAGTCCAATGCTGAAAATTCTTTAAAAGAAAATGCTGAAAGAGTTTTTGAAAAGCTCCATTTCCGGACGCCTTGAAAGGGTCCATTTCAAAAGAAAGGTAAAAGACCAAGAACAATGAGATAATGGATATGTTTAGGCAAGTCACAATCAATCTTCCACTTTTGGATGCAATTAAGCAAATTCTGACTTATGCCAAATTCTTGAAGGACTTATGCACCCAAAAGCGGAAGAACAAGAGCCAAACATCAAAAAAAGTGGTCTTAACCGAACAAGTGAGTTCCATTCTACAACACAACACTTTGCCAAAGTTTAAGGACCCCGGTGCACCTACAACATCTTGTGTCATTGGTGAACATGTCATCAACCGGGCACTTCTTGACTTAGGGGCTAGTGTTAACCTTCTTCCCTATTCGGTTTATGTCAAATTAAGCCTAAGTGAATTGAAACCGACGTCGGTGGTTTTACAACTTGCCGACCGATCCATTAAGAAGCCTAGGGGGATAATTGAGGATGTGTTGATTAAGATTGATAAGTTCTTCTTCCCGGTTGACTTTGTCGTCATTGACACGGAACCGGTGCCCAATCCAAAGAACCAAATTCCGGTTATCCTTGGCCGTCCTTTCTTGGCAACCTCAAATGCCAACATAAATTGTAGGACGGGGATAATGAAGATTTCTTTTGGGCACATGAGAGTGAAGTTGAACATCTTTAACCCCACACCCAATCCATTTGATAAATATGAGGAAGAGGTTAATGTGGTAGAGGAATATCATGATCTTGTTTGTGAAAGGAATGAGCTTTTGTGCATGAACAATGTTTCAAAGCCTTCATCTTCATCTTCAGCATTGCATGCAAGAAAAGTGATTTCGAACTCTTGTTGTGAAAGGGCGTGGAAGCCCAAGGAAAGTTTTGACAAGGAACTCAAGACGTCTTTTGAGTTTACCCCAACAAGTTCTTCTAAGAACTATTTGTTGGGAGTGACTCGAAACATCTCTCATCCCAAAAAGGAGGGGATGCATTACAAGATCTTTGATCCGGGTTAAAAGAACCCTAGGTCTTGCTAGAGACGTTAAAGACTAGCACCGAAATTCGTAGGATGTCAAAACCCTATTCCTCCCTCATTTCTATCTTGCGAAGTCTAGATACTGTTTTTATGGTTCATATACATTGGAAGGAACTGAGTAAGGGATTGCATGAGCATTCAAGTCATTTTGAGCATTTAGGCATAATTTCGATCGATCCAAGTTTTGGTTCGATCGATCGAACTTTGGTTCGATCGATCTAACTATGGACTCGATCGATCCAGCTCTCATTTTGCACCCAACACTTAGAAAAATTTTGGACCTGCATCCAAATTCCAAAATGCATGCTCTCGGGATCTCCAAATTTTCAAAAGTTCGATCGATCGTAAACCATTTCGATCGATCGAACTACCTTTCGATCGATCCAACATGTGGTTCGATCGATCATGAGTCCCAACACTTAGAAAAATTTTGGACCTGCATCCAAATTCCAAAATGCATGCTCTCGGGACTTTTCAAAATTTTTCATGTTCGATCGATCGAATTCCAAGTTCGATCGATCCAAGGTTCCAACACGTGTCAACTCTTGAACCCTTAAACTTGTACATTCTTTATACTCTTCGATCGATCGAAATCTTTCTTTGATCGATCGAAATTTGCATCTCATTAATTTAATTTCCTTTGATTTTTTTCAAAAAAAAAAAAAAAAAAAAAAAAAATCCAAAATTTCAAAAAAATGCCATTAAGAGTGGAGACCTAAGTTCAATCGATCGAACTCCATCTCGATCGATCGAACTCTGCATATCGTGTTTTTAAAATATAACCGAGTTGGATCGATCAGTTTGGATCGATCCAACTTCAAAAGGAAACCGAACCCTAGTCTCCCTCTTCTCTCAATCTCATCCTAATCCGGCAAAAACCCAATTCCCAATCATCTTCCCCATCTCCGGCGAGCAAATTCCGGCCAACTCAAGTCTCATTTTCCCCGCGGCTTCACACCTTTCTCTCATCTCATCTCTCTCGGTTTAGAGGTAAACCGAATGCAATTTTCTTGATTCTAAGCTTAAATTGATGCATGTTATTGATTTTCTATGTCGAATCATGTTATAAATGTGTAAATCGTCCATTATTGAAGCTTGAATTTCCTGTTACATGATACACATAGACATATCCATTCGGCCGAACCAAATTAGGGATTGTGATGTGATTTGTGGAATTTGGGGAGTGTTTGGGTGTTGAGGATTGGATGTTTGGTGTGTAGATGGGCCCACAAACACGTTTGTGTGGGCCTCGTGCTCTAGATCTCACAGATCTGCAATTTTTTAGATTCAGCATTCGCACAGTTCGATCGATCGAAGTAGTGAACTTCATTTCATTACCTTCGATCGATCCAATCTTGTGCACTTTCATGCTTCGATCAATCCAAGTGTTGGATTGATCCAATTCACTTCGATCGATCCAACTTTTGAACTTTTTCACTTCGATCGATCGAAAATTTTCGGTGATCGATCGAACTTAAAGTTTGATCGATCGAACTTTCAAAGATCATATATACACACTCCATTCATCTTGTGTCGTCTTCATGTTATCTTTATATGCACAATGCCTGTGATATTCCACATTGGATGCATTTCATACCTACATTGCTTAGCATGATTCACATTTCATCATCATCATAGATTCATGTCATCCGTATTTTATCTATCTTATTTGACATACATGTTTCTATTATGCACTTAAATTCTTATATCTGGCACTGACTTATATTGAAATTTTCTTGTCTTTTTGCAGATCATGCCTCCGCGGTACAAGAGTACAGCCAGGAGATCTTCGGGGCCACAGCGACCCCGCAGACATATACGGCCCAGGATAGATATGGTTGTAGAGCCATCTCATGCTCAGGAGGAGCCCGCACAGGCTACTCCCCCTCAGTCCCCATCCCACGAGGCTGAGGAAGGAGCTGACCACATGCCATCTACATCCCAGGCTCCTCCAGCCTTCACACCATCACTTTCTTCTACACGCCATCAGGCAGATGCAGCCGCCATGCCATCACTGCAGCCACTTCTACCGGCTCAGCGCCGTGACCAGTTGCTGCCGAGATATGCAGCCATGACCGTGGCTCAGGAGTCGTACTTCGATACTGAGTACTTCTCCGAGTCTATCCTGACCCGGTCTGGCTATCAGGATATCATGCAGCGGGGCCTCTCAGCCATCCTTGCCCCAGTCACCGGCCTTGTATACCCGCGACTGGTGCGGATATTCTTTCAGCATCTCCAGCCCTCACCATGATCTACCACGGAGATGATCACTACACTGGACGGCCACGAGATTGTCATCACAGTTGACACTCTGGCCCGTGCTTGCCGGTGCCCACACCGGTGTCCACCTGAGCTTACAGAGACATACCCGAGGCTGCATAGGCCTTCATTTTCTGACATGGCTGTCTCCTTGACAGGCCATCATGCCGGTGGTCAGACATTCGCCACCAGGACCTTCTTGCCTGACGACCTCTGGTTCATCGACACAGTTCTCTTCCAGAACATTTACATGGCGGGCCACAAGATCCAGAGGCGTCATGACTACTTGACAGCTCTTTACGCTTTTTACACGGGCTGCTGGGTATCTATCCCAGTCCTCATCTGGAGCGTGATGAGGTCGCTGTATGATTCTTTCATTTCCAGGAAGGACCCTAAGTGGTCCAAGGTCCTACCCTTCGGACACCTCATCACGCAGATTTTTCTTGACCAGCGCTACAGAGTGCCCCCAGATGAGGAGCCCCTTGCACGGTCCAGCTTCTATAGGAGGAGCGACTGGAATAAGAGCTATAATGCTCTTATTCGGAGTCTTCAGGAGTCAGCTGTAGACGCAGCAGCTGAACTAAAGGAGGAGGAGGCAGCCCAGGCACAGCCGACACCTCCAGCAGCAGCAGATATCGCAGCGGATGACACACCAGTCGGTCCGGCTACCGATCACATGGACATTGACCTGGAGCGACCTGCGGAGGAGTATGCCGATGCTGCAGATGATGCTGATGATAAGCGCTGAATACTGTATATTCAAGCGCCCTAAATTACATTAACAAAGTCCATTAATTGATTATGTTATGTAGATTAACTCCATTTGCATGTTTTTATGCATTTTCAGGTTAAAGTGCAAAAAGGAAGCAAAAATGATGCCTTGTGGAATTTTGAACAAAAAGGGTGCCATTTCTGAATTTCTGGCAGCAGTGATCCTGACTTTTGTCGCCATTTTCGACCTAGAAAACTCAAGAACTGGACTTCCATCATAACATGAAAGATTTAGATCTCTGAATCAGCTTTTCAAATCTTCAAGAGGTTCATCATTTGGAGTTCGGAAAAGAGAGTTATGATCTTCTTAACAGAGGTGCATAGAACTGTCTGGCAGCACTGAAGTACTGCCTTTCTCCCCATTTTCGACCAACCCAACTTGAGAATTGGGTCTTCATCAAAACATGAAGTTTTTAAAGCACTGAATCAGCTCTCCAAATCTTCAAACAGATCATCATTCGGAGTTTGGGGCACAAAGTTATAGCAGTTTTACCAAAGTAGGTCAGCGCTGAGCAAGAAGAGCATGTTGCACATTACACTAATTTAGAGTGCTCGAGACCACTTTTCGAGTGCTCGAAAATCAGGCAGATTGCACTCGGAAATGGCTCAATTTCAGCCACTTGCACATTGGTTTCCTCAATGCCATCTTCCTTCTTTATGAAGTGGTTGGAGGTGTTCCTTGGAGGAGAGAGAGGGTTTTGTTGGAGGATAAAAGGCTACCAAAGGCCACACATTTGCTATCCTACATTTTTCTACAAGATTAGAGGAGAGAGAAGGGAGCAAAGGAGGTGTGTTCTTCAAGCACCAAGAAGGTTGCACGAAAATGGCCATGAAGATGGAGCTTCTTCCTTCTTCTAGCTTAGCAATGGGTAACTAACTCTTTCTCTAGGGAGGTGATGAAGTCCCTCCCTTGTAAGCATGTCCTAGGATAGTCTATTTTGGGGATTTGCCATGTGTATTTTATGTTCTTTTCATAACCAAGAGCACCTCATTTGTTGTAACGAATGTTGATACATGTATGGATGATTTCTTTAAGTTGATTATCTTGCTTTAGATGATGTCTTAGAGTAATCATATTGCTTGAGTTTTTCATGGTGAGAGTGAAAGCAAGGTTATGAAATGGTTTCATGGCATGTTGATAGGTGACTTTGATAGACCATTGCTTAGGAAATCCTTTGATGGTGTATGCTTAATCTCTAACTCCATGTGCTTTATCATTTTGTCAAGAACTTGATAGTCTCTCATTTAAGTAAATGTGTATAAGCTACACCTTAGTTAGGTAGTCTAAGCATGTTTATCTTTTGACGGATTATACTTGTTTGAGACCTAATGTACCTCTTGATTACTTATATGGCAACTATGTGTTGCTATGTAAGTCTTGACCATCATATGTTGTTTTTCCCCCAATTTAGGTCTAATCTGGCATATGTATAGGGATGGAGGCGGATTCACTTCCCTAGTCTCCTTTTCTCTATTGTTCTATTTCATCCTAAATTCCATGCAAATTAGTGTTTTATGCGCTTTGAATTCCTAATTTAAGTGACAACAAACAAAACCTTTATAAACACCCCCTCATCATTCTAGAAAGATTCTAGACACTACGGTTGCCGTAAGACTAGCGCAGTCCCAGTGGTTCGACTTACCCGACCAATAGCCCTATTTTACAATGATTCGTGCTATTGCGAAGGTTGATGTATAGTTGATCAACCAATCAGCTGATGCCGATGATACCAGTGATCGAGCCGCTGCTCAGGAGCGAGTTCGGGAGTCTTCTTCAGAGGCATCTCTGCCTGAGTCTCCAGTTCCCACTCCCGGATTCAGAGCATGCTTGCAGACACTAGAGGAGGACGTAGCAGCCATGCGAGCCGACATCACTGCCCACCGAGCTGAGTTCACCTCTTTCAGGGCAGATGTCATGGCTTGCTTTGCCGATCTCTCCAGCCGACTCCCTGCACCTGCACCCGTACCTACACCTCCAGCCACTGCAGATCTTCACGATTAGGCCTCCTGAGACACCACTTCCAATTGTTTTATGCTTTCATTTCTTTTATTTTGGATCTGTATTATACTGTCACTGTTACTGTATTATACTTTGCGGCCGGTCTGTCGGCTTTATTATTTTATATATGTACCCGCACTTTATATTCTCTATATATTGTTTTTTGATTATGGATGTCTCTTAGTATCTCATATTTGTATGTTTGACTCCATCAGGTACACCACAGTAACTTCAGTGAGAGAGTGCTGCCCAATTTTTCAGGACCACTCTTACACCTCTCTCTCTATTCTCTATTTATCCCATTTTACACTTGCATGTCCACTGTGCACTGATTATCCTATCTTGTTATCTAATGAGTTTATCCGAGTGCAAACTTTTCAGGACCACAGTTTATCCCAAGTTTGGGGGGGCCATGCCACCCACTTTGGATACTTCTATCCCAATCATTCATGTCTAAAGCACTGGTATACTCTTTCCTTTGTTCTCTTCACACATTGAGGACAATGTGCAGTTTAAGTTTGGGGGTATTGGTGTATGTTTCAGTGTTACTTTAAAATACTTTTAAATTCAAATTTTGAGCATGTCTTGTGTATTTGAGGGATATTTCTATACTTGGTCCATTTCTAGCTATGATTTTGATCTTTTGAGGACTATATTGCTTAAAATTTAAAAATTACTTGACTTGAGAGTCCAATACTCCTTGTATGCCTTGAGGATGCCATTTAGGAGTAAATTTTTCAAAAAATTGATATCTTGCTTGCATTTGTGGTCCACATCATCCTAAATTTGTGATTGTTTTGAGATTCATTCTAGGATTCTACACTAGCACCGGTGCACACTAGCATTCATTTGTGGCGTACATGCTTTGTTGATTATTGAATTGGTTATATCCCAATTGGGCTAGTAGTGCATTGAAAGCTTTCATTCTTGATAAAGGTGGATAACAACCCCTTTTCATTGAGTAGCCGGGATTCTTGCCTCATTAAACAGTGAACTTCTCGCGCCGAAAGGTGGAGGGCCCAAACTCTAGGTTAATAATTGATTATTTCACAAAAAAAAAAAAAAAAAAAAAAAAGTTGCAAAAGTAATAAAAGTGAGGACTTCTCCCAAAAGGTGAGAAGTAGGAAATGATTAGATGGTTGTTGTCTTGATTTGTAGCCTAGTTGATTTGAGTTTGTAAGTCCGTTGGGGTGTCTTAACACCTAATGCCCTAAAGCCATCTGGTTTGGGAGTCATTGACCTAAAGCTCGCTACATGAATCTTCTAGAAAGCTTAAGAGATCAACACATTGCATAATACTTCCATCTTTGATCCTCAATAAAAAATAAAAAATAAAAAGTAAAAAAAAGAGAAAAAAAAAATAGAGTGAAAAGAATAAGCGCACCTAGAACAATAAAGCTTTAATAAAAGGTCCACTCTCTTATCTTGATGATCGGTACTAGATTTGTGTGCTAGCTTGAGGGTAAGGATGTGATTACTTCTCTAGTTGGCTAAAATAGCAACACACTTGATGCCGGACCTCTCACATGGATTCTAGACTTGTTTCGATTTTCATGATCATTTTCTTGATGTGTGGAAGACCATGCTTGCTTGTTTGATATTGAAATTTTGGGAGATTGCTTAGAAACGGTTGAAAAATTGCATACTTGAGGTAGTTTTCTCCCAATGCTTGTTTGCAATATTGGTGCCTCTTTTGAAAGAATGAGCTTAATGTTTGTGGGTACCATTTTTGGAAACCCTTACGAGACTTTACTCGTCCACTAGGGGTAACCTAGGGGTTTAAAAGACTTGTTACATATGTTAAATGCAATCGTGTTCCCTACGAAAGTGGCGCTATCATTTTACTTGCTTTCCAGTTTATACTTGTTTAGTTGTTCATTTCATTCCTTTACTTCTTAGTTCATTGCTAGGGACTAGCAATATTTAAGTTTGGGGGTGTGATGAGCACTGAAAAGTGCGCATTTAAACCCGTTAAGCTTAAGCATTCTAGTACCTTTATCTATCTTACTTTGCCGTTTTAGACTTATTACGTGTTATTTATATTTTTAGGCACTAATCCCAAAATTGAGCTAACTCAGCCAAATAAGAGCTTAATTGAAGCAATCCTGAGATAAACCAAAGGAGGGAGCAAAGTGGAGAAAGAAAGGAGCAAAAAGGAATTAAGTTGTGCAGCTGAAAAGTTCGATCGATCCAACTTAGAGTTCGATCGATCGAACATCTATGATCGATCATAGTACTTCTTGATAGATCCAACCTTGGCCTTTGCTGAAATTCCAAGTTCGATCGATCCAACATCACCTTCGATCGATCGAACCCTATTTTGTCCTATTCAAATGATTGATCTTATCCACAACTGTACGCCTACCAACCACTTTTGTCCTTTTCCCCATAAATATCTTCGAAATATCTCAGCCTTGTCCTTATCCGGAGGAGTCAGACCACTTCGATCGATCCAAGATGCAGTTCGATCGATCGAACCCATCTTCGATCAATCCAAGTTAAGGTTCGATCGATCGAACTTCCTCCAGCGAGAAAAAGTTAAAGTCCAGCTCATTTATTCCGTCCTTCACCCAATCATTGGAGAATATGCCTTGCACGACCACAGCTCATCATAGGGTGTATTTGACCTACCTATATAAGGAATATGATACACTTTTTGGAGAGGGCTCTAGAGTCTCTTGTCACACATTGAAAATCATCTTGGAGGCTATTCTTGGAGAGGAAGAAGGGAGGAAGCTAGAGCAACCATTGGAGGAGATCTTCACCAACAAGAAGCAGCCATGGAGTTAGCCCTTGAGGGTTGGATCATCACTACCATGAGTGGCTAGACATCCTCTTGGGGCTAGAGTTAGCCCCAAGCATGCTTTTTATACTCTAATCTTGTGTATTATTGAGGGATTAGTGTTGTATGATACATCTTGATATTCATGTATATATAAATCTTGATTATTTCATGGTTTGTATGGTTTAATGCTTCCAATTGACTATTCTATTCTATCCATATGTCTATGTATGCTAGAGTAGGATATTCATGTGCTTATCTCTAGATTTAGTGTTTTTGATGCATGTCTATGTGTATTGATGCTATAGATCTAGAGATTATCAAGATGATATGCTTAATGAATGCTATTTTGGTTCATTTGATGGTTTATGCCTATTCTTAATGGTTTGTGCCTCTCCCCTAGTCTAGATAGCTTTATTTTCATGCTAGTAGTGTAGATTTAGTGTAGTGGTAGTGTAATGTTAGATGGGAGGACAATCTACTCTTGATGTTTGATGTTCCATGCTTGTGAGTCCAAATGGCATATTCCTCTAACATTGTGTTGCATGTAGATTGTAAGCTTAATGAAGGATTAATGACTTGTTTTGATCTATTGTGCTATCCCCATGTTATCTAGACAATATATGCTATATTGTTTAGATATATTGTGCTCTTCACATGATGTTTAGACAATACTTGCTTGATTTGTCATCCTTGCCAATTGAATCAACCTAATGCACACACACCATTATCATATTGCAACACATCCATTACCCTCAATTGATCACTTGTTAGTAATATAGAAAAGTATTGCTTGGTGGTGATCTCTACACCCCAAGACCTTTCTCTCTCTTGTTTACCTCGTATTATTTTATTTAGTTGAATTCAATTTAGTTTAATCAACCAACCAACCAATTGTGTGATCACTCGACCTACTAACCCTAATTACCATAGTTTCACAATTCGATACACCATCAAATCCCTTGGGACGATCCCTACTCGCCCTATCTATATTTTATATAGAGAAAGGTAGTAGTGGCTTTCTATAAATGTAAAACTTGGCCACCTCCTAAATTCACACACAACTTTCAAGCTTGACTTGGTATCGCGACCCTTGTAAAAGAGGACCGGTCAGCCTTAGTCTTTGATTTGTAAACTTTAGCACTCTTATAAGTATCATTACGTACTTTTTCAAGCTCTATTAGTTAGAGCTTCTTGTTAGATCCAGCATAGTTCATATCAAAGTTGAGCTTTTTTCCGGCCCAGAAAGCTCTGTGTTCTAATTCTACAGGAAGGTGACACCATTTACAATAGACGAGATGGTAAGGTGACATACCAATCGAAGTCTAATAAGCTGTTCAGTAAGCTCACAAAGCATCATTCAGTCTTAAAGACCAATCTTTACGATCTGGCTTAGTCATTTTATCAAGAATTCTCTTAATTTCACGATTGGATAATTTTACTTGGCCACTTGTTTGGGGTGATAGGGAATAACAACTTTATGAGTGATGGAGTATCTTTGAACCAAGGTGCGGAAATGCCTATTACAGATGTGAGCACCTCCATCACTAATAATAGCTCGTAGCATACCAAACTGACTAAAAATGTTTGTTTAAATGAACTCAACCACGATTACGTGATCAGGGTTTTGGTGGCAACTGCTCCAACCCATTTAGACATATAATCAACAACCATAAGAATATATTCATTTTTATTGGACTGAACAAAAGGTCCCATGAAATCAATACCCGAAACATCAACAACCTCAATGATTAAGATCAGAGTTAAGGGCATCATGGTTCTTCTGGAAATTGATCCTAATTGTTAACATCGAAGGCATGACCTACAGAAAAAGTATGCATCCCTAAAGAGTGATGGCCAAAAGAAACCACATTGAAGGATTTTAGCTGTAGTTTTCTTTCCACTGAAATGACCTCCACAGGCTAAAATGTGACAGAAGGTCAGAATACTACAAAACCTATTCTCAAGAACGTATTTACGAATGATTTGATCAGCATAGTATTGAAAGAGCTAAGGATCTTCCCAATAATACCTCTTAATTTGAGAAAAAAATCGATCTTTTTCTTGCTTTGACCAAGATAAAAGAATTTTACCTATTGCGAGGTAATTCACAATATCAGCAAACTAAAGCAAATCCGTATGAGAAACCCTAGATAGTTGTTCATCTAGAAAGGAATCACAAACTGGAAGTGAAGGTGAGGTATCCTCAATAAGAATTCTAGAAAGTTGGTCAGCTACCACATTCTTTGACCCTTTCTTATCCTGGATCTCATAATTAAACTCTTGAAGCAAGAGGATCCATCGAATCAAACGGGGTTTGGTTCCCTTTTTGGAAAGAAGATGTCTCAAAGCAGAATAATCAGAATAGACCACTACTTTAGAACCCAACAGATAAGATTTGAATTTGTCTAAAACAAAGACAACTGCAAACAACTCTTTTTCAGTTGTGGTATAATTCAATTATGCTTCTGAAAGAGTTTTGCTTGTATAATGGATAACGTAATGACCCGGTCATTTTTCTCTTTTTTCCTTTTTCGGTGATTTTCTTTTTTCATCTTTTTCCTATTTTGTCTTTTCCCTATTTCATCTTTTTCCCATTTATCGTTTTTCCTTGCATAATCTCACTTTTTGTGCTTGAATTTGATTTCAGTTTTGCATGCATTCATGATAATTAATTTCCATGACATTTGTATTTTTACTTTTGCTGAAAATACATTCTAGTTGTTTACTTTTTTGTAAAGGGCATGAATGCATACTTAATTGTAATTATTCTTGATTTTTGGGGTTTTAGTGTAATTATGTAAAATAATTATTTTTCGTCTTAGGGACCTTTTTATAATTAAATTTAGAAGTTATTTTGAAAAAGGACTTTTTTGCAATTTTTGAAAAATGTGACAAGTATCACATTCTCATGGTGCCACTTGTTGGCATTTGCGTGGGGAGACTTGGGAGCATAATCTATTGACATTTGGAGGGTGAGAATTCACCTACTTGTTGGCCTAGGATTGGTGCACTTGTTGGCTTAGATGGTTGACAAGTGTAGGCTTAGGATTAAGCCTAGGAAGGAGCCTTGGATTTGTGACAAGTGTAGGCACCAAAATAAGTCTTGCATTGTGTGTGTGAGAGAGGTAGTGTAAGAACACATAGTTAGTGGAGGATTTCTAAACCTTCCACTCACCATTTTACACTTTATCTTTTTCATTTCATTTGTTCTTCATAAACCTAAACCTAGCCACCATTGGAGGAAAGCTTGGTTAATAGCTTATTCCTTCATTTTGGCCTCATTCCACTCACCGTAGACTAAAAAAACCTTGGGAGACAAAAGTTTCCTCTTGCTCTCCTCTACAAAACCCTAGAATTGTTTTCCATTTTTAAGCTTAGTTACTTGGATTATAGAGATTCAATTATCTATTGAGGCAGGGGTGGTAGTATGTTTATATTCTAAGTGTTTTATAATTCTTTGGGGTTTAATATATATTGTGTAAATGCTTTTAATATGATAGTCTTGCATATTATAGGAATTCCTTATGATTGACTTAGGGTTTATTGATTTAAGCATGTATGTTGTGTATGTATCTTGTGTAGGATTATTAATGTTGTATAGAACTCTTATTGATTTGAATTACTATACTATTGTGATGATAATTCTACATTCTAGTTGATTACTATTGGTAATTGTAATTATTTTAAAAGCTTAATACTATAATGTTGTAATCTTGTATATAAAGCTTATTGTTGAGGCATGAGTTAAATTGATAAGTTGGTGGTATTGTATTGCACATTATATCATGTTAAAGACTTGTCATTTATTATGCCATTCTAGACTTGGAACCCTAAGACATGGTTTATGCGATTTCAAAGTACTTGTGCCTGAAAGGTGGTATATATGCCTTACTATTGTGTGTAAATTTTGAACTTGATATATTTTGGATTCTCTTAGGACATTGTTACAAGTGACAAGGCTAGAGTTTGGCTCTAGTGCGGGAGGTATGAGTTCTCCCCATTTATAGTGCGCACTAGGGTGGTATTCCCAGTGGGTTAATGCCCAAAATAACCGTTTAGTTCTTGGCTTTATCCAAGATTTGATGTCCAAGTATTCCACTAATTGATTTCGCATTCATTTTACAAGTTGATAACCAATGCTTAATTGTAACTTGTGATTTTGGTTATTGGCGAATTAATGTTGTTAAGTACATTGATATTGTTATTGTATTATGATGGAATCATTGCATTAGTTTAAGATGATCACTTAGAACACCTTGAACATAGACGTTAAGTGGAATGCTCCCTTGTATTCATCTATATTAATCTTGCAATGATATTGAAACTTTAGGGTATACGCATATGCTTCTTCCTACGAGTAACTT
This sequence comes from Cornus florida, assembly GCF_030987335.1. Taxonomy (NCBI): domain Eukaryota; kingdom Viridiplantae; phylum Streptophyta; class Magnoliopsida; order Cornales; family Cornaceae; genus Cornus; species Cornus florida. Next base: position 75,967,498 of record NW_026775577.1, read on the forward strand.
GATTACTCACCCTAGTGTTTACAGGTAAAGAGACTATGTTCTTGGATACTCATCATCCTTAGAGGCTTATGAGCAATTTGAAGCATTTTTGTATATTAACATGTAAGTGTATAGCATGCTTTACTTTTGATGTTATTTTTTTACATACCATGGGTGTATGGTATTTTGGAAGCTAATGTAACCTCCTTGATGTGTAAAGATGCTTAAGTGTTTACTTTTGACATTATAAGCATGTTTACTTTTGTACTTGTGTTCACTAGGTATTAAACTTTTGCTTTAAAATGCATTTAAACTAACTTGGAGGTTTGGCATATGAAATCCTTATAATTAACATGTATAAGGCCATAAGTTGTTGTAATACATTCATTTATTTATTTTAAGGTTGTTGACATGCTCACATACTCAAATCTCATTAAAAATCAGTTTTAAACTTTCATTTTTGAACCAATTCATGAGGGGATTTGAAGCATGGGTTAAACCTTAACACATTTGGCATATAGCAGATCTTATAGCAGCTTTTCGAGGTGTTTCTGTCATCCGAAACTCCATTTTGGTCGACCGATGGCTTTTGGAAAATTTTTGGTATAGTAAATCACTCATTCCAGTAGGCTTTTGCACTGTTCAGGGTCATTTTGATCGACCAAAACTCTATTTCAATCTACTGAAACAACCTCCTCTCAAAAACCATGTTTTTCAGCAAAATTATGCCCAGTTTAGTTGTCTGAAACTCTATTTTGGTCGACCGAAATTGCTTGCATTCACACAGCTTCTCTGTTATGTTTTAGCACTGAAGTTCCAACTTCAAAGGGGCATAACTTCTTCATTTCTAATCCAAATGGGGTGATTATTGAGTCTAAACTCAAGGATTTTGAGTCCTATTTCCAATGGTACCAATTCCATTCTTAGATTCCAATCAAAGTGGGAGTTATTCATGTTTTAGTAAGGTAGGTCAGTTTTTGCTTAAACTGGGAAAGGGCATTTTTGTGGGATTCTTGGCCAATGTACTTGGAACCTCTTAGAATGTTGTGAAATGATTAGATTAGGTTATATTCATCTTGTTTGACTTGTTTAGAGTCAAATTTCTCCTTTTATTTGTGAATTGACCATTTTACCCTTAACTAACGGATTTAGCCCGTTTTAACTCGAGTTTCCTCTTTCACTTTCCTTAAGTTTCGTGACCTCATGGAATGTCACATTGGTGTCTTAGAGATGACTTATATCTTAAAGGACTATGGTTTAATCTTTTGCTTCCGCATTTCAGATCCATTATTGGGTCAACTTTCGGGTCATCATTGACGCATTGGGTTAAAAAACTTGGGCTGTCACAAGTGGTATCAGAGCTCCTAGGTTTGAATACCTTAGGATGACCGGTTTTGGGTGCATAACATGCTTTTGTTGATCTACCTTGATATATTCGCATGCTTTTGATAACATGTTTCGGCATTATAATATGTTTATGTGTTTTTTGATAACACGCTTGGCAGTATGACATATCTTTATGCTTATATGCCTATATGGTCAAGAGCATCTTTGTTTGACATGTATGCCTATTTTCTTTAGTGCTTAACTGTTTTAAGGGCTTTCTTTGATTACTTTAGCATGACTGTAGGTTGCATTCCTTGTCTTGCTTTATGTTTCGTGCATTCATAGTATGAGTTCCATTCGGTCAAAATAACTTGTGTTCTTGTTGACCTCATTTCTTTCGCACGTTTAGCATCATGGTTGTCACACGTGGAGAGTCTTTACGTCAAGGCACTGAGGAGCAGGTGGATGACACCGAGTTCACGAGGGGTCGAGGAAGGCCCAGGATTCCAGTTTGTGGTGTGGATGCTAATCACCATGGGCATCGACTTATGAGGAACGAGTGGCTCAGGGAATTAATCAAGGGATCGCTAAATCCCTACAGGAGTTGATACGCAGGCAGGTGGCAAGAATACAGATTCTGGCACTGGCACCAACACCAATAGTCAATGAGGCAATGGAGTACTTTATGTGACTACAGAGGGTTAAGATTGATCCATTTGCGGGGAGTTCAGATCCGCTAGTCTCAGAAGCTTGGTTGGACCTTATGGTTCGCAAGTTAGACAATATGGCAGTACCCACGGACAGATTGAGGATTTCCTTAACTGTTTCTATGTTCATGGGAGATGCAGATATCTGGTGGAGGTCTATGACCAATGTCCACAATGTTGAGTTGATGACTTGGAATGAGTTCAGAGATTTGTTCTTCGAGCGCTTCTTTCCTAAGGCTATGAGGCGGGAGATAAGGATACAGGTCATAGGTTTTTATCAGGGCACTATGAGTGTCATTGAGTATGAGACACGATTTACTTCTCTCTCTCGTTATGCAAAGGACATGGTGGCAACGGATGAGGCCAGGGCAATGAAGTTTAGGGATAGGCTACATCTTGACATCAGGTCACGGGTCTTAATTCTTGATTTGAGGACTTATAGAGAAGTGGTCTAAAGGGCTATGCTAGCTGAGGCAGAGGAACGGGATCAGTTACGGATTAGGGGTTTGTACAAGGAGCCTCGCGGAGATAATCCATCATCTTATGAAAGTTAGTGGAAGAAGGCTAAGGCAGGGAATAGTACGAGGGCACAACAGCAGAGTTGTTCTGCACCCACAGTCCCTGTACCTTCGGGATCAGCTCGGGGTGTGATCTGTCACCATTATCAGCAGTTGAGGCACATCAAGCCTCGCTGCCCATAGCTTCAACCACAGGCTAGTCAAATGTCAGTTTCTACTAGGACAGGGAGCTTGTTTCTATTACAGGTAACCAGGCCATTATAAAAAGGATTGTCCAAAGTTGTTGAATAAGCCACATGGTGGCGCAGATTCGCAGATGGTGCCAGCACAATCTGCAATGGTTCAGTTTGGTTTTAGAGTTCCTTAGGCACCACAGCCAGTGGCGCCAGTTGGCACTTATCTAGCCTGGGGTTCTACACCTACTGCTTCTACACATCAGTCAGGCTATCATGGCAGTTCACAGCAGGGCTCAAGGATGAGCCTACGCTCTTCCACAGGCGGATATTTCCGCAGGCACCACTTCAGTTCGAGGTATCTTTCCAGTTTTTAGTTTTTGGGCATGGGTTCTTATTGACACGGGTGCATCACATTCTTTCCTTTCTGCATCATTTGCATATTCATTGGGTCTGGAGGTCACACTTTGAGATAGTCTTCTTTGTGTTGACACACCAGTTGGGGGTCTAGTGTCTTTGGATCATTTTTGTCGGGGTTGTGCTATTGAGATAGCTGGGCGGATCTTAGAGTTTGATTTTGTTGTTCTTGACATGATGGGTTTTGACATCATTCTCGGGATAGATTAGTTGTCATTTTTTCGGGCTACGATCGATTGCTTCCGCAGGATGGTGTCTGTGACGACCCTGGTTTTTAGGCCAGCGTGTCCTGTGATAAACCGTAAGGATGATCCGATAACGGATCCGAATGCGGAAGCAAAATCAGAAAACAAGATTCTAAGAAGTCAAAGTGACCTTCTATGAGGTCATGGAACTCAACAAGAACTGATGCGGAAGCAAAAGGTCGAAAACATGACAAATAAGCCCCTAGGGGCAAAATAGTCATTTCTGAAAATAGTAGATTCGGGTGCCACCGAGCACACCGCTGGAAGAACAATGAAAAATTAATCAAGATGGACTCATGATTCGGAGTCCGGACGAAGGAGAAACGGCATGACGAAGAAAAACGAGCACTTAAGGCAAAAAGGGTAAACTGGTAATTATCCAGGAAGAACTGGGTGCAACCGAGCATGCCGTTGGAAAGACAACGAAAAATTAGTCAAGTTCAAAAAAAAATTCACTTGAATCGGAGTCCGGACGAAGGAGAAAAGCCCAAAAGAAGAATTGACGTCGCGGCGGCCCGACGAGGGGCCATGGCGCACATGGCGCCCATGCGCGAGCCCACCGGCGTGCATGCCGGCGCCCAAAGACGTGGCTGGTGGCAGCCCTTGGCTGCTGGTACATTTTTTTTGATCTGCCCAGAACAGAGGCTTGAAACGGAGGTCAAGACGAGTTTTTCTGGAAAAACACGAAGAAGAAACCCCCACTAAAATCGAGTTTTCTTTCCGACAGCGCGGACGGAATCGAAAAAAATGCACTGTGAAATCCCCAAAATGCCCCTAGATCAGAACTGAACAAGAGGGTCATAAAGCTGCTAAATGAAAACTGGAAGCTGAAACTTCACGAGGGATTTCCGGTACCAAGATGACCTTTTCTGGAAAAACACAAAAAAGAAACCCCCCCTAAAATCACGTTTTCTAAGTGACCATATTGAAAGAAGAAAATAAAACTGAGGTGAAAGGTCCATAATGCCCCTAGATCAGAATATGCAAAAAAAATGCGAAATGAATTCACAAGAGGCTCAAAACACAAACGATGAGGTTTTGCCCGGAAACGACTATGCACACAAATGTAACTTACCTATTTAGACGTGCTACAATGGTCCATGGCTTAAAAATATAGCCGATGCAAAATTCGACCCCCCAACGGGCAAAAAGGCAAAAATAGACTTGGAATGGAAAACATGGAATCCAAAAATGCAAAACGGGATCAAATGACCGTTTGGCCCTTGGCCACACTTCATACAAGATTAATAAGACCCTATGAAAAAATGAAAATGAAATTCCCACACCCGATGCAACCATGGTGAAGCAATGACTTGCGATTTTTCAAGGTTTTCATAATATTTCATAAAGTTAAAAAGTTGTATAGAATACAATACACATGTCATTGGCCTCCGGCCTCATCTCATACATGTCAAATACATTGAAAGGAGTGCACTTATGTACACATTACATACATGGAATCAAATATACATATTTTGACATATAAGTCTACAAAATGACATTTCATGCTAACATTTGCATGAAATGGAAACTTGAAAGCTACACGACATCCAAGGAATGCTAGGCTTCACGAACCAAGTCTTCGTACCTGAAATATGCCCCAGTATCGTAGGGGAGAGTAACATAAAGCTACTCGTAGGAGATGAGCATGCATCGACCTAGCATTTTACAAATTTATCACCTTAAGGTGAAACATGTTAAAGGGGCTCATGCCACCTAACGTCTATGTCCAAGTGAGACTCGGGGAGCATCTTAAGCTACCTTAGAGTATAAGCAACAAGAATCATGATATACATACGTGTATAAAACGAATCATGATTGGGATAATCCAAAGAACACGACAAGAAGAATGCTTGAGCATAACATGAATTGCATTTTCAATACAATTGAACTAGGTCTAGAGTAATCCATACAACATGACAAAAGCATATTTGAATACAAGTTAACAAGAATCACATTATCCATCCAATTCAACAACAAAAGAGCATGTTATACGATGCAACAAGGTTTAAGTTCTCAAAGCCATCAACTTAGAATCTAAAGCACAAAATAACAGTAGTGGTTCATGCCACCTAACGTCTATGTTATAAATGATTTAATAGGATCAATCCTAAGCTCTATTAGAACGTCAAAACACAATTTTCAATATCGATGCAATTTAACCAACATTAGAACTTCCAATACAACGCATAAAACATAATTTCACAAAGTTAACATCCTGTAACTTAAAATGGAACGACAAATAAGAAACAACAAGTTACAACATCATCTAGTTATCAACTTGAAAATGAAATGCGAAATCAAACAAAGTAGATACTGGGACGTCACGCCGGATCAGACCGACAACATAGTTACTTTAGGGTTACTAGCCCATGGGTAACCTCCCTATGTGCGCACTAGACTATATATAGAGGGACTATCCCCCGTACTAGAACCACGTCCTAGCCATAGTCAAACAATGACATCCCCAAGTTTCCAAAATCAACAAGTTGTGCAACAACGCATATATCAACAGGAATATGCAAGATAATCAACTATCTACTAAGCACAACCAAATTTGGAAACCTATACAATACATGCTCTAAGTCCACAACTAATATGATGTGATGAATGTCGAATCTTCAGTGTGCGATTCGTTACATGCTATGCATGAATGATGTTAAATATGAAGTGTGCAAATCATTACACAAGGCAACAATATATTCAATAAGAAAAGCATAGTCTCATGAGTACAAACATAGCAACTATGTTATCCAATGTTCAAAACATAACCAAATGAATATACAACAAGTCTAAGTCCATGATTTGAATATAGAAACCACTTCTAAAACATAACTAGATCATGGAGCAAATTGATAGAATTTAAATAGATAAACACAATTAAATTCTCTAGATTTCCGATTCAATTTCAATTAACCTCAATTTAATACATGTTAAAGGTCATGGCAAGGTCATCACCTATATTCATTCTAAAACTCAATTAGGTTGTTAGAACAATAAAGTAGAACTTTAATTAAATCATGCTAATTTAAATCCCAAGGTTTTAATACAACTTCTAATAGTCCCAAATTAATATATACTAGTAAACAAATCATGGCCAATACAAATATCAAGTTAAAACCTTAATTAAGCTAATGGGACCACAAAATAGATTTTAATTAATTCTTTTAATTAAAATCTCTAGATTTTTAAACTTAACCAAATGCTCTCAATTTAACATATCTTAGAGAACATGCCAAGGACTAATATAATATCACATTACAAGCTTATTTCATGCAATTTACGACCATGCAAATTGAACTTTCACTAAAGTTAAATATAAATTAAAAGTTGCAATTCTCATGCAATTAATCCCAATTTAATATATGTGAACAACTATACCTAAGCTTAATTTTCTAGCATGCCACAATACATTCCCAAGTTGTATATCACCATGAGGATTAAATCTTAAACATGGAATTTAATTAAATAAAAGGTTTCAAAACCTAACCGAATATTCTAAATTAAATATATGTGGAACTATATGGCATGTATATCAAGAATATCAAGTCAGAATTCAAATAGAGTGAATAGTGCACTCGGGGCAAATTAATTTATCAAATTAATTAATAATTACTAATTTTCAAAAGACCTCCAATTACTTTCAAATTCAACTATGTTGGAGAGCATGCAAAGGCCTAATTTAATATGCTAACACATATTGATTTTAAGCTAGTTAAGGCCATGTGAATTAATCTTTCACCTAAGATAAATGTTAAATAAAATCTTTAATACTTATTCAAATGTTCCAATTTTAATACATGACAATGAGCATATCAAGGGGTAATATAAAATCATGCTACATGTTTAAACCAAGTCATGAGCAACCGGGAAAATTAGATCCCGTACAAGAAAAATAAATAATAAAATCTCTAGATTTTATATTTAATGATGCAAACAAGTATTATAAGCATCACAAGCATGCTATATAACAAGAATTTAAATCTAAAACATCTCCTACCTCAATTTGAGATGAAAATCCCAAAGGCCCACCAAAATAAAAGAGCTCCGAATTCGACGATACCGAGAGGTTTTGTCGGGGACAACACCGTGAACATAACCCCCATCAAAGCCCCATCAAAATCATAACTTGACCTCAAAACCAAACTAAAGAAATGGTCAAAACTGAATTCTAATAAGGGGGAAAGGTAGAGCACAGCAAGGGGAACAACAAACGTTAAGGCCGAAGACTTTCCATCAAGGAAAAGTGAACCAAAAGAGTAGAGAGAAGATGGCAGCACCCCTTGGGCTGCCATGGGAGCTCCAGGTCATGCATGAAGAGGGGAGAAGATCAAAAATGAAATATCTCACCCCCCATTTATAGAAATCTCAAAAAGTGCCCCGTACGGGCCCCGCCTGGTCCGAAAAAGTAAAATTTGATCAGACTCGCTCAAATGGCAAAACTTTGTGAACAAAAAAGATTCAAAATGATAAAATATGAATAACAGAAGAAACGGAATCAAAAACCGAGTCTCGATCAGAAAGTTATGCCCAAAACAAGTTTGGCGAAAACCGGGGCCAAAAACCCTGAAACTGGAAAACATCGACCAGCAGGAAATTGCAAGAGTACACAACTCGATGAAATGTGAAAATGAATCCCGTACGAGGATCCAGGCTCAAAACAAGACATTTTGCAACAACTTTCATTAATTGCACAATGGCCCCTCCAAAAAGTGAAAACTGCACTCATGGCCCAGAATGAAAATATCTTCCAAAAATATTTTCTTAAAAACCCCTAAAATAAAATATCTTCAAAAGATATTTATGAAAAATACCCCAAGAAAAGAAAATAATTTTAAAGAACTTTGCATCCATGCCCCTATGGACACCGGGAGCAACCAAAGTACTTTCTTACAAAAGTAAAGATACGTATTTTGTGGAAGCCACTCAAGATGAAGACACGTGAAGTCAAAAACCAACTCCGAGCATGAGAAGTGAGGTTGTGCCAAAAACTGACAAACAGAGATAAGACGGAATAGGGAAAAGGACGAAATAGCGCATAGTGTCGAAAAACGAAAAATGTGAAAATGACTCGGTCCTCAAAGAAAGTTGTCAATCCACGGAAAAGAGTCTCAGGAACCAATTCTGAGCACTCGAGATGACACTAAGCGACACGAAACAGAGCTCAGAAAAGAAATTTAAACGAAAAAAATTCATTCATAAAATTTCAGGAAAAAGGAAAGGAAGGCAAATGACCGGGTCGTTACAGTGTCCGTTTGCACTCCCAAGGGAGATTATTTCCATTTTGTGGGAGATCGGAGTGATTCTCACCCGGTGATGGTTTTCAGTATTGGTGACTCCAGTAGCCACAGATCCTACTTAGCTAGTTTGCTAGTTGACGACGATAGCAGTTTGGGCCATGTTCTTCCGGCAGTTGTTGAGGAGTTTGTTGATGTCTTTTCAGAGGAACTGACAGAGTTAACTCCTTTAAGGAAAGTTATTTTTTCCATTGATGTCATTCCCGGTATAGCACCCATCTCTATGGCACCGTACCATATGGCATCGGCAGAACATGATGAGCTGAAAGGTTAGTTGGATGATTTGAAAGCTAAGGGCATTATTCATCCTAGTGCTTCACCATGGGGAGCACTGGTTCTTTTTGCGATGAGACTTTGCATCGATTATCGCAAGTTGAATCAGGCTACGATCAAGAACAAGTATCCTTTACTTAGGATTGATAACATGTTTGATCAATTGAAGGGAGTGACATGCTTTTTGAAGATTGATTTGAGATCAGGTACTATCAGTTGAGGGTTTAGGATGAGGACATATCTAAGACCGCTTTTCGTACACGGTATGGCTATTATGAGTTTCTGGTGATGCCATTTGGTTTGACCAATGCTCCAGCAACTTTCATGGATTTAATAAACCGTGCATTCAGTGACCTTCTTGACAAATTCATGGTGGTGTTCGTTGATGACATTCTTGTGTACTCAGCTTCAGTAGAGGAGCATGAATGTGACGACCCTGGATTTTTACAAACCCAGTGTGTCCTGTGATGACCCAAAATGGATCCATAATGTAAAGTAAAAGAAATAAATTGGCCACTAGAGGTGTACGTCATCCCTAAGGCACCAAAATGACTCCTCATGAAGCCATGGAACTCTAATGAGCCAAGAAATGAAGCAAGAATGCCCAACCTGAAAAGAAATGAACCAAGGGCAAAATGGTCATTTCACACTGAAATGGGTGCCACCATGCACACCATTGGAAAGACAACAAAAAATGAACAAAGTTAGATTCAATAATCTCCTGATTCTGAGTCTGAATGGAAAAGATATGAATTTAAAACAAAGTGGATTTCCCTGTTTAAGACATACTACGACACTATCTTACTAAAACTAGAATAACTCTCACTACAGATGGAGTTTTGATGAATGGTTGGTACCATTGGAAAGATAACTTCAAGCTCTTGAACTTAGACTCAAGAATGAACCGATTTGGAGAAGAAATAAAAGAGGTATGGTCGTCCAAAGTTGGAACAACAAGGCTGTCTAAGAGAAGCTGAGAAGGGGTGGTTCCAGGGAGAATCAGCCGACCTAAATATAACCATCAGCTGGCCGAAACTCAACCGTCGGCCAGCCGAACCCCCATGGTTAGCCGATCAAAACGCCTAAAATCCCAAAAAGGCTACTGGAATGGTCTCGAGGGATTCATCAGCCGACCGATGAAGCTCCATCAGCCGACCGACGCACCTACTGCTGCTATGAAAAGCTGCTACAATGTGTGGAAATGGTGTTTGGTCCATCTCCAAGGTTCTACATGCTTTCTATATGATCCAAACACATTTCAAAATATTTTCTAGCCTCATTCAAGCACCTAAAACATGCCAAACCAAAGAGGAACTCAATTGACCCCCCAACGCAAGGTTTTTGCATAAAAACTAATAAAATCGCCCAAAAATAGTTCCTAAGTTGAAACTTAAGAGTTTTATACAATGTGGACATGCATGCAAACGTAAAAAGACATTTAAGATGCGTCCTAATGGTCCGCCGCCTCAAAATGACCCCAATGCAAAATATAACCTCTCAACAGCCAAAAATACCCAAAAATGCAATAGATGGAACTAAAATGCAAAACCTAGAATGAAATGGTGTTTGGCCCTTGGCCACACCTCATACATGATCATAGAAACCCTATGGAAGAAACGAAATGAAATTCCCATACCCGATGCAAAAGTTATGAAGCAATGACTTCGCATTTCTCAATATTTTCATAATAAACCTTGAAAATGAATGTAACGACCCATGTTTTATTCAACCCGGTGCGTCAATGGTGACCCGAAAGTTGACCCAGTAACAGATCCCGATGCAGAAGCCAAAAACAAGAAAATGGTCTCCCAAGGCACAACACACCTCTAAGACCCTAAGATGACCTTCTATGAGGTCACGGAACTCAAAGAAAACTGACGCGGAAGTAAAAGATCAAAAATATGACAAATAAGCCCCCAGGGGAAAATAGTCATTTCTAAAAACTATAGATTCGGGTGCCACCGAGCACATCGCTGGAGAGGTAACGAAAAACTAATCAAGATAGACTCAAGACTCTCATGGTTCGGATTCCGGACGAAGGAGAAATGACAAGACGAAGAAAAACGAACACTTAAGGCTAAAAGGGTAAACTGGTAATTATTCAGAAAGATCTGGGTGCAACCGAGCACACCGTTGGAAAGACAGTGAAAAATTAATCAAGTTCAAAAAAAAGTTTACTCGATTTGGAGTCTGGACGAGGGAGAAATGAGTGTTTGAAGTTATGACGTCGCGGTGGCCCGACGAAGGCCATGGCATGCCCCATGCACACCCGGCGCCCATGCCGGCGCCCCATTCGGCGTCCAGTGGCATGCACCATGACATGCTAGGAATGAGAAAATTTCAGCCAGAACTGAGAGCTGAAACGAGGTCCGAAACAGATTTTTATGGAAAAACACGAAGAAGAAACCCCCCTCAAAATTGACTTTTCTATGTGACTCATGAGAGAATTAAAAAAACTCACTGTAAAATGCCTAAAATGCCCCTCCATGAAATCTGGTCATAAAGGCAAAAAAGCTGCTAAAATGAAAACTGGAAGCTGAAACTTCACAAGGGATTTTCGATACCAAGATGACATTTTCTGGAAAAACAAGAAGAAGAAACCCCCCCTAAAATCACGTTTTCTTAACCATGTGAAGACCGGAATTTATTTCCCGAAGGAAAGCCCCAGAATGCCCTAAAATCAGATTACGCAGGAAAATTAAAAAAAAATGATTCCATAGGAGGCTCAAATCACAATGGAAAGGGTTTTTCCCGGAAATGATCTTGCACGCAGATGTAAATGGTGATTTTGAGTGCGCGGCAATGGTCCGCGGCTCCCGAAAATGGCCGAGGCAAAATCCGACCCCCCAATGGCCAAAAAGGCGAAAATGAACTTGAAATGGAAAATATGAAAACCAAAATTAGGAAATGGTTTCAAATGACCGTTTGGCCCTTGGCCATACTTCATACAAGATAAATGAGACCTAGTGGAGGTGCCGGAACATACTTTGCACCACTCGATTTGAAAATGAACCCTGAAAGGCTCGGTTTATACTATTTTAGCAAAAAAATGCAATATGTGAACTAAAATGCAAAACTTAAAACTAAATGGTGTTTGGCCCTTGGCCACACCTCACATATGGCAAATGAATGCTAAAGGATGAATTACATACATAATGCACACACCGGTATGAAAATGACATATTGAAACCCAAGTTTTCATGCTTTTCTCATTAAAGGCAAAATTCTACATTTTTCAATATACATGGATTACAAATAAAGTTTGGCCCTTGGCCACATATCATATACATAGAATGAATGCCAAATAGTGTGCTTAAGCACATAATACAAGTTTGGAATCAAATATACATATTTGACAAAATGGCTACAAATGGCATTTCAAGTCGACCTTTACAAGAATTGAAATCTTCAAGTCTACAAATCATCCAAGCATGATAAGAATCACGAACCAAGTCTTCGTACCTGATCAAAACCCCCAGTAACTTCGGGGTGAGTAAACAAGCTTACTTGTAGGAATGAGCATGCATGACTCGATTTCTTTCAGATTTTTAGACTAACATGATACAGTTCAAAAGGGTCATGCCACCTAATATCTATGTCAAAGCTGAGACTCAGGGAGCATCCTAAGCTACCTTAGAGTGCAAACAACAAGAATCATGATACATATACATGTATGAAACAAATCAAGACTTGGAAATCGCCTGGATTAAAACCGTACTCTTGGGATCATTTTAGGGCTACCAACCCAAGGGTACCTTCCCCTAGTCTTGGGATCACTTTAGGGCTATCAACCCAAGGGTACCTTCCCTTGTTCTTGGGATCACTTTAGGGCTACTAACCCAAGGGTACCTTCCCCTATTCTTGATTGATATCAAAATACAAGAAATGCATTAACTACGTTTCATGCACAACCAAGATTTTGAAACACACAAGTCATGCCCTAAGTTCATCAACTATAATGGCATGTGAAATGTCAAGAAATCATAGTGTGCATCTATATAGATTACAACCAAGATATATATATAGCACATGGAATCCGTTGATGTAAATATATGACAAGTATAAGGTTAATGATTTAATAATTACTAAACAACACATGTGTAATTAAATCACTCCAAGACGATTATGCATGTTCATCAAGTACTTTAATGAAACCAAGATAGAAGGGGTCACAATGCTTGATAAAATGATACAAGTCCATAATTTACAAGTCAAAGTCACAAATTTAACAAGAGTTCAATTTCAAGGCATGATTAACTCGATGGAGGCATAAAAATGGAATTTAATCTACTTAAGGGATTAAATTATCAAAATTACAAGGCAAGTCCAATGTCAAGTCACAAGTTCATTCTATGCAAGATACCACCATGTGAATTAAGTTCCATACAAGGAAAACAATTAAATATAAGTTTCAAAACTTATCCAATTATTCTCAATTTCATACACGTGAAGGGACTTTTCAAAGAAATCATGAATGCCAAGTTAGAAACTTAATCTAGACCAAGGAGCAATTGAATTGATTTTAATTAACCATTTTACTTAAAATCTCTAAGTTTTGAAATTCATCCAAATGATCTCAATTTAATATATGTTATGCAACATGTCAAGACTTGATTTACTAGCACAATACAAGTGATTTCCATGTTATGTACGGCCATGAGTATTAAACTTTAATACTAGAAAAATAATAATTGAAAGGTTTCAAAACCTAATCAAATATTCTAGATTTAATATATGTGAAACTACACGACATGCATATCATGAATATCAAGTCGGAATTCAAATGGAGTGAATAGTACGCATGGAATAAATTAATTAATCAATTACCTAAATATTCTCTAGATTTTAAAACACCTCCGATTACTCTCAAATTCACCTATGTTGAAGAGCATGCTAGGGCCAAATATAATATGCTAACACATTTTGATTTCAAGCTAGTTAAGGCCACATGATTTAATATTTTATTCAAGATAAATATTAAATAAAATCTTCGTTACTTATCCAAATGATCTAGATTTAATATATGTCAATCAACATATCAATGGGTAATATTCTATTATGCCATATGTTTAAACAAAGCTATGAGCAACCAGAAAAATCAAATCTCATACTAGAAAATAAATAATCAAAAGTTCTAGATTTAATATCCTAGCATGCAAATAAGTTGTATAAGCATCCATAGCATGCTATATAACAAGAAAGTAATTTATAACACCCCCTACCTCAATTTGAGATGAAAACCTCAAAGGCCCATCGAAAAAAAAGTGTTCTGAATCCGACGATACCGAAGCCTTTTGTCAGGGACAACACGATGAACAAGAATCCACAAGAAGCCCCATGAAAATCACAAGTTGACTTCAAACCCAAACTCAAAATTTGGTCAGAAATGGGTTCTAATAAGGGTGAAAGATAGAGCACGCCGAGGGGAACAATAAACGTTAAGGCCGAAGACTTTTTGCCAAGGAAAAGTGGTTCAAAGGAGGAGAGAGGAGGTGGCAGCCATGGCTGCCATGGATTATAGCCAGAAGAGAGGGGAGAGAGAGAGAGATCTGACTTTTTGACTTTAGGACCCCTATTTATAGAAAATCTCAAGAAGTACCCCGGAAGGGTCCCGTCGGGTCTGGAAAAGTGGATTTTGAGCAAACCTGCTCAAATGACAGAACTCTATGAATGAAAAAGATTCAAAGTGAGAAAATATGAACAACGGAAGAAACAACATAAAAAACCGAGTCCCGAGCAGAGAGATATGGCCCGAACAAGTTCGGCGGCAACCGGGGTCAGAAACTCTGAAACTGGAGAAAAATGACCAGAACGAAATTCTAAGAGTACACGACTCAACGAAATATGAAAATGAATCCCGTACGAGATCCAGGCTCCAGATGAGGTATTTTTGCAATAACTTTCATTAATTGCACAATGACTCCTCCAAAAAGGGTTAACTGCACTAATGCCCCAGAATGAAAATATCTTCCAAAAATATTTTCTTAAAAACCCCTGAAATAAAATATCTTCAAAATTTATTTACGAAAAATACCCTAAGAAAAGAAAACAATTTTGAAGAACTGTGCATCCATGCCCCTATGGACACCGGGAGCAACCAGAGTGCTTTCTTGCAAAAGTAAGGATACTTATTTCGTGGAAACCACTTAGAATGAAGGTACATGAAGTTGGAAATCAACTCTGAGCACGAAAAGTGAGGTTTTGCCAACAAAGTGACAAACGGAGAAAATACAGAATAGGGAAAAGGACAAAAGTGAATAGTGTCCGAAAAGTGAAAATGTTGAAATGACTCGGTCCTCAAAGGAAGTTGTGATACCCCTCGGATCCGAGACACGGGTTAATCTGGCCCAGGCCCAAACCCGAGGGAATATCAAACAATTAATATTTTATAATGAACACGGAATACAAAATAAATTAAGAAATGAAATTAAAGCTGGAAGGAACTAAAAATAGAATCTGCAAAATATTATAATTATTAAAATTCATCAAACCCAAACTCCAAAACTCCATCAGTTTACAACTTGGGAATCCATCTCTAGTGGACCCCTATTAAACATCCAAACGGAAGATAGAACAAATGTAATAAACATCCAGAAATAAAACTATAGAGAGAGCCCTACATCGTCGGAAGAGTGAATAGAGACCTCTGCTCAGCACGAACACGTCTAAGCCTGGAACTGTCGTGTACCTGAAAAATAGAAGTGGGTCAGGCCCACGCGCAAGTTCTATACTACTACGATCCAAACAGAGGCCCGATACGCATGTACATCCTAAACAATTCAACAATAACTAATATTCCGTAAATATATATATAGTCACACTAAAGGACTCTCACTGGACTACAGGCCGGTCTCAACCTGAATAGAGGTAACATGTTAAAATGCACACGAAGTGGGCATATGTACCTATACCTAAACAGGGTACACCTCCAACCATCATAGCCAGCTACACATCCCGATGCATATACACTCCCTAGCCATCGGTCCTGAGGCTCAAGCTCATACCGAGGCACCATAACAGTACATATATAAAATCCATCCAAAATCCCTGGTATTGCCGCTCAACAAGTAGTTGCCATGACAATACAAATCCACGGGACTTAACTTTTAGTTAATCCCATCCTTATTCCAAGTAGGTGGGTAATGGTATTGTTTTAAAAACTAAACCCATCCTTAGTATGCCACCATCCCATACCGGTGCCTACTTTCCAATCCTCCAGTAGTCAATAATACCAATAAATCAAGTATATATCAACTAAATTCCAACATCCAACATTCAATGTTAGCAGTGATAAAATAAGCATTGATAAACAGGGTCACAACAATAACATATACATGCCTAATTTAAGTTGTTCCCTTTAGTCTGATATAAAGACAGAATTAATTAAAACTTCCATTTAACACTTTACAAATGACATACAGATATGTAGGGTATGTATCACAAAATCCTAACCTCCACAGTTGATACTAACTGTGATAATGTAAGCATCAAAACAATATTCACAGTATGTATGTAGACATGCTCAAATTATAGTGTTCCACAAAACCAATCTAGTGTTAAACTCAAATCCTCCTAGTATTTAAGTTCCAACAGTTGCTATTACAGAAGTTAAGATAGCTATCATCTAGACCCATCCTTCCAATAATTTATACTAGCAATGGTAAGGAAAAACGTGAACCACAGAACCACAATGCATCCACAAACATGCTTAGTCTAGGTTGAACAAGCATACAACACTACTGTAACTACCAGTTTCATAGCAAAACAGATATCATTTTAGTTTGGTTTAGTCTTCATTAATCCTGGAATCGTTTAAGAGTGCAAAGAGTATGAAGCCTAAGGGAAAGAGTAAGGATAAAATCTTACCTCAGAAACTTTTGTTCAAAGTTTCAACGTCGTCTTTTTAAAAAAATCCCGGCGAGTTCCAAAATCCGGTTACTGTTCATGGGTACGAAACACTATTCCTGAACTCAAAATCTGATCTCCACCGTTCAGATTGTGTGACACTGAGTCATGAACCTATCCTCTAAATTTCAGCTCGATCGGACCACGGACGAAGTGGGATCGGATGTTTGATGAAATCTGGGCAGAATGGAAAAAAACCTACGCGACCCAGTTACTGTTCACGAGTACGAATCACTGTTCCCGAGGTCAAACTCTAATCTCCACCGTTCAGATTGTGCGTCACTGAGTCATGAACCTCTCCTCCAAATTTCAGCTTGATTGGACCACGGACGAAGCAGGTTCGGATGTTTGATGAAATCTGGGCAGAATGGAAAAAACCTGTGCAACCCAGTTACTGTTCACGAGTACGAATCACTGTTCCTGAGGTCAAACTCTGATCTTCACCATTCAGATTATGCATCACTGAGTCATGAACCTCTCCTCCAATTCAGCTCGATCGGACCACGGCCGAAGCAGGATCGGAGCTTTGATCAAACCTTGGCAGAATGTGAAAAACTGCGTTTTTCCTTCTCCACTTTCACAAAACGTGTGCTTTGTTTAAAAAAATCCCTACACAGATGTCTACCTTATACTTATAGAGTTTTCCTAAACCCTAGGTTCATTTAAGTCCAACTCACAATCCTAACCGGCCCACCCAATTAATGTAGAAACCTACGACGGCTATAATATAAAACCCTAATTTATACTGTAATTAAAACCCTAGTTAGATGTATTTACCTAATTACCCTATTCACCATTAAATACTTAACAAATAATCTAATTGAACAAAATAATAATTAGTAAACCTAATTGAACCAAATAAGATACACATAAAATAAGACACACATAGAATAATTAAACCAATTACACTTAAACCATTAATGCCAATTAAATAATTAAAACACTAACAAGTAATTCCAATCAAATAACTAAACCAATTACACTTAAACCATTAATGCCAATTAAATAATTAAAACACTAACAAGTAATTCCAATCAAATAACTAAAAATAAATATCATTTAAATAAATTAAATCACCACAAAAGAAAACAATTAAGCACCTAATAAAAAAAATAATGACACATAATCAAATAAAATGCACTTAAATAATAAATTAAATACCATTAAATACCAGGAATATCCTTTTTAAAATTAGGGGTATTACAGAAGTTGTCAATCCAAGCGAAAGAGTCTCAGAAACCATTTTCGAGCACTTAAGACAACACTATGAGACGAGAAACTGAACTCAGAAAGGAAAATTAAACGGAAAAAATTCATCCGTAAAATTTTAGGAAAAAGGAAAGGAAAAAAAATGACCGGGTCATTACAATAAAAGTGTATAGAATACAAGATACATGCCATTGGCCTCCGGCCTCATCTTATACATGTCAAGTACATTACAAAAGGTGTACTTATGTACACATTACATATTTAAAACAAAATTACAAGTTTTGTCATACAAGCTACAAATCAGATTTCATGCCAACATTT
Organism: Cornus florida; assembly: GCF_030987335.1. Taxonomy (NCBI): domain Eukaryota; kingdom Viridiplantae; phylum Streptophyta; class Magnoliopsida; order Cornales; family Cornaceae; genus Cornus; species Cornus florida. The sequence continues at coordinate 75,985,868 of NW_026775577.1, forward strand.
TCGTGAAAATGATACTTCATGTGACGGCCCAAGTTTTGTAAACCCTGTGCGTCAGTGATGACCAAAAGATGACCTGATAATGGATCCGAAATGCGAAAGTGAAAGATGAAACAACGGTCTCTAGAGATACAATGCATCTATAAGACACCAATGTGACCCTCAATGAGGTCATGGAACCCAAAGGAAAACAAATGCGGAAGTGTCATTTCAAAAATGGACAAAAAGGAACCTAGGGGCAAAATGGTCATTTTACAAAAAAATGGATTCAAGTGCTATTCAGCACACCACTAGGAAGACAATGAAAAACTAATGATGATGGACTCAAGAATTTCATTATCCGGATTTCGGACGAAGGAGAAACGACAAAACAAAGAAAAACGAGCAATAAAGCTAAAAGGGTAAACTGGTAATTATCCAGAAATATCTGGGTGCAACTGAGCATACCGTTGGATAGAAAATGAAAAATTAATCAATTTTAAAAAAAAAACTCACTTGATTTGGAGTCCGGATGAGGGAGAAAGGTCAAAAACAAAATCGACGTCGCGGCGGCCCGACGAAGGCCGTGACAGCTATAGTGCCATCAACCCACTACTGCTGTAACTGAGAGTAAAAATGGGCATCTAAACGGACTTTTCTGGAAAAACTCAAAGAAGAAACCCCCCCTAAAATCAAGTTTTCTACCCGACATGCGAATAGAAACCAAAAAAATGCATTGTAAAATGTCCAAAATACCCTCAAGAAAATCAGATCTAGAGGTTAAAAATCGTTCCAAGCTACTGCCCAAAGAAAGGAAATGGGGCTTCGGAAGGTTTTTAAATTGCCTAAATTGAAAATGCAATCTTAAAATACACCCACAAGACCCCCGGAAGTTTCGGATCGGTCGTCACGCTTTTAAAAAAAAAAGTCGATGAATAGTACCAAGTATATTTGCACTAAAGTCGGCAAAAACCTGGCAACAATGATTTTTCATAAAAAAATAGATTTTTGAGGGCCAAGATAGTAGTTTCTGGAAAAAAACAAAGAAGAAACCCCCCTCAAAATTGAGTTTTCTACGTGACTCATGAGGAAAAATGAAAAAAACACATTTTGAAATGCCTGAAATTCCCCTAGAACAGAATAGGATAAAACTTCCTAAAAATGCTACTTACAGTCTTTGTTTCATCAAGGATGGTTTTGTTTGCCAAAGTGAGCATGCAAGCATATGTAATGTGATAAAATATGTGTTGCAATGGCCTATGGCCTCATGGCATGTCATATGAAAAATAGAACCCTTCAATGCATTAATCCACATATCTTCCATAGGCAACAATGAAGTTCAAAGTTAGCATACATTTCACATAAGTGTCTTTGGCCCTTAACCTCATTACAACCACATTCTAAGAGTGTCAAAAGGTGCACTTAAGTGCACATTACATAACTTAGACAATAAGTACAAGTTTTATCAAAGTAAGCAAAAGTAGGACAAGATATGCTAACATATGCATATTCTATGTCATCAAAATATACTTCAAGAACTCTAGTGAGTCTAAGAATGCTGTGCATCCCACACCAAGGCTTCTTTACCGGTTAAACACCCATTAACTTAGGGGTGAGTAAACAAGTTTACTCGTAGGGAATGCATGGGTTTATCTTTGTACTAAGTTATAATCCAATACCATTTAATTCATGCTATAAAGTGACAATAGAACTTTCAACATAACACAATAAGATGTAATTTTACAAAGTTAACAACTTAGAATTTAAATGCAAAATCAAACCAAAGTGGATACTTGGACATCATGCCGGATCAAACCGACAATGTGGTTACTTTAGGGTTACTAGCCTATGGGTAACCTCCCTATGTGTGCACTAGACTTGTAGAGGGACTTTCCTCCGTACTAGAACCATACGCTAGCCATGGTCATAACAACGACATCCCCAAGTTTTCAAAATCAACATTTTTGTGCACATTACATATATGTATCAACATAACATATATATGTACAATGTAAAGCCATCAACATGCACAAATCAATTTTAGAAACACAATACATGCCCTAAGTTCTCAACTAAAATGGCATGTAGAATATTGAATGATCATTATGTAATTTGCCACTAATTACAACAATATCATTCAACAACAAGAACATAACCTCACAAGTATAATATAAGTTTAAAATCATAATTTAAACAATTTAATAAAACAACTAAATTCCCTAGATTTAACTTCTCATCCAAACATGCTCAATTTAATATATGTTGTAGTACATGTCATGGTTATTATATAAATCACTTCAAAACTTGATTTAAGTCATGGGAGCATATAAATAAAAATTAATTAAATTAATTCATTAATCCCTCTAGATTTTAAAACAACTCTGAATGACCTTAAATTAGCATAAGTTATGAATCAAGTCATGGTCATGTTATTTATCAAGTCTAAAGTGAATTGCATACAAGTCCCAATTAATCATTTATTTCTCATTTTAATACAAGACAAACATATAACTTAGATATCACTATAGGAACAAATAAAATCACTTGGAAGATAAATGATTATACCCCCTACCTCAATAGAGAATTGAATCTCTATAATCCAAGCAGCCAAGCTCAAAATGGAAAACAAGTTTAGGGTTAATGAAGAGGGGAGTGAGAGGAAGCTTTTGTCTTCCAAGGTTTTATGTCTAAGGTGAGTGGAAGGAGGCTAAAATGAAGAAAAAAGCTATTAACCAAGCTTTTCTCCAATGGGGGCTAGGTTATGGTTCTTGAAGACAAGTGAAAATAAAAATGATAAAGTGTAAAATGGTGAGTGGAAGGGCTAGAAATCCTCCACTCACTATGTACTCTTACACTACCTCTCACACACACATAATGCAAGACTAAATGGTGAACCTACACTTGTCATGAATCTATGGTTCATTCCTAAACTTAATCTCAAGCCTACACTTGTCACCATCCTATGTAAACTTCCAAGACTTAATATTGAACCTACATTTGTCAACCATCCATACCAACAAGTGTACCAATCCTAGGCCAACAAGTGGGTGAATCTCCACCCTCCACATGTTATCATCCAAGGCATCAAAGTGTTTCCACACAAATGTCAACAAGTGGACCAATGAGAGTGTGACACTTGTCACACTTTCCGAAAATTGCAAACAAGTCCTTTTGAAAATATCTTCCAAATTAAATTGCAAAATGGTCCCTAAGACGAAAAATAATTACTTTACTTAATTACCCAAAAACCCCTCAAGTTATGGATAATTACAAAAAGTCTTTTCATGGCTTTTATAAAGAAAGTAAGCATTTAATATGCATTTCTACAAAAGTAAAAATGTAGATTTCATGGAATTTAAATACCATGAATGCATGCAAAACCGGAATCAAATTCGAGCACAACAAGTACGGTTATGCAAGGAAAAACGAAAGAAACGGGAAAAAGACGAAATAAGGAAAAGACAAAATAGGAAAAAGATGAAAAAAGAAAATTGCCAAAAATGGAAAAGGAGGAAAAAGGCTGGGTCATTACACTTCAAGTCTACGAAGCTTCCATGGTATAGTGTGCATCCCAAATTAAGATCCCTGTACCTGAAAAATGTCCCCACTACGTGGATGAGTAACATAAAGCTACTCATAGGAGATGCGCATGCATCGACCTAACTTTTTACAAATTTATCACCTTAAGGTGAAACATGTTTAAGGGGTTCATGCCACCTAACGTCTATGTCAGAGTGAGACTCAGGGAGCATCCTAAGCTACTTATGCAATTTAAAGTGAACTACGACATACAAGTATACATGCTCAAGTATACTAAACAATGTTAAAACAAGTTGTGCGACATACAAACATACATTTCCAAATATACTAAGCCATATTAAGAGAAGTCATGCAATGTCTAAGTATATCTACACAAGTATACATTTAATACGGAAAACTCGTGAATCAAGTACACAAACACAAGCATACTAAATCATGTTAAACGAGATAAGCGATATCAAATATACATGTACAAGTATTTGATATATATAGAGTACTCATAAATCAAGTATACAAACACAAGTATACTAAACCAAACAAGATACGCATAAGAAAAGTATACATGGCACAAGTATACTAAATGCAATCTAAACTCACGGAGCAAGTATACAAGTTCAAGTACACTAAACAAGATTCAAATATCCGAAGTAAGCATCAATTCCCAAGCTACAAGTAATCCACGATTAACAACTTGAAATTAAATGCGAAATCAAATAGTGGAAAGACTAGAACATGTGGTCGCTAGACCAAGCAAGTATTTTCGGATAATTACGACCCACAAGGTACCACCTAGTGCACACTTATTACTTAGAGGACCCTTGTCCACGTACTAGAGCCAAACCCTAGCCATCACATAAATTATGTCCTCACAACCTTTACAAAAATCAATAAGTTCAAAACTTATACAAAATCAAATGCAAGTTACCACATTCCACGCATAAATAAGGTTGAATCCACACAAACCACATCATAGAATTCAAGTCAAAATAGCATATGACATATCATGTCCTCAATATGCAATTTATATACAAAGTAAGAATATTTTACAATGATTGAGCTACATTACCATTCTAAGCCACAAGTACTGAATAAGCTTCAATTTAACAACAAGCTTTTAAGGTAAACAATTGTAATATTCTAACATGCTATATACCTACACAAGATATATTTAAACAAGCTATTCAAGACAATTATATCATATATCATGCTAAGTCAAATCACCATCTTTAGAGATTATAAGTACTAATTCTACAGCAAGTTAGTAGAATGCTCACAAGGTAATTAAACATATTCCATTTAAAGAGATTATCAACCTAATTATGAAAAGTCTCTAGATTTCAAGTCAATTCCAACTAGGCTCAAATTAATATAAGTAAAATGTCATAACATGTTCTTCACATACATTATACCCAAAAGCAATTTAAGTGACCACAATACTTAAAACAAAATTAATTAATTAGCTTAATTAATTTTTCTCTAGATTTTCAAACATATCCAAATGTCCTCAATTTAACATATGTTAAAGAACTCACCAAGGCCTACTTTAATATTACAATACGAGTTGATTTCATGCTTGTTTCAACTATGTAATTTAATCTTTCACAAACATAAATATTAAATAAGTTTTGCAATTCCTATTCAAATGCTCCAAATTTAATATATGTTACACAACTCACCAAGGCCTAATTTACTAGTATGCCACAATTTAATTCTAAACTATATACCATCATTAGAATTAAATCCTAAATAAAGAAAATAAATAAATTAAATTCTAAAAACTTGAACATGGCAAGCTTACAAGGTAAGCTCACAAGTTGTATATACTTATAAAATAATCAATATAATAATAATATAAACCTAAGACATCGCTTACCTCAATTTGAGATGAAAATCTCAAAAGCCACCAAAATGAAACTGCTCTGAATTCGACAAAACTTCGGGGTTTTGTCGGGGACAACACGATTTACATGAACCCCCCAAAAGCCCCATAAAAATCACAACTTGACTTCAAACCTAAACTCAAGAAATGGCCAAAACGAGATTCCAATCAGTGGAATCGAAGGCCTCGCCAAGGCGAACATAAAACACTAAGGCACGACAACATTTCACTCGAGGGAAGTGGCCAGAAAAAGAAGAAGAAGGGTGGCAGCCCCTTGGTAGCCATGGCTGCCGGCCAAGAGAGAGGAGAGAGAGAAGAAAATCTGATATTTTCTCTTTAAGTCCCCTATTTATAGAAAATCTCAAAAAATGCCCCGAAAAGGGTCCCGCCGAGTCCAGAAAAGTGGATTTTGAACAGAGACGCTCAAATGATAAAACTCTATGAACAAAAAAGATTCTAAATGAGAAAATCTGAACAATGGAAGAAACAGCGTCAAAAAACAAGTCCCGAACAGAGAGATATGCCCTGAACAAGTTCGACAGCAACCGGGGCCAGAAACCCTAAAACTGGAGAAAAATGACCAGAAGGAAATCCTATGGGTACACGACTCAACGAAATGTAAAAATGAATCCCGTACGAGGATCCAGGCTCAAAATAAGGTATTTTGCAATTACTTTCGTTAATTGCGCAATAGCCCCCTACAAAAAGGGTTAACTACAAAACTGCCCCAGAATGAAAATATCTTCCAAAAGATATTTTCTTAGATACCCCTGAAATAAAATATCTTCAAAATATATTTATGAAAAACACCCCAAGAAAAGAAAAAGATTCTGAAAAACTATGCATCCATGCCCCTATGGACACTAGGAGCAACCAGAGTACTTTACTACAAAAGTAAAGATACGTATTTTGTGGAAACCACTTAGAATGATGATATGTGAAGTCAAAAACCAACTTCGAACACAAGGAGTGAGGTTATGCCAACAAAGTGACAAACTGAGAAAAGATAAAATAGGGAAAAGGACCAAACAGGGAAAAGGACGAAAAATGAATAGTGTCGAAAAACGAAAAAAATGGAAATGACTCGGTCCTTAAAAGAAGTTGTCAATCTAAAGGAAAGAGTCTCAGAAATCATTTCCGAGCACTTAAGATGACACTAAACAACGAGAAACCAAACTTAGAAAAGGAATTTCAACGAAAAAAATTCACCCGTAAAATCCTAAGGAAAAAGGAAAGGAAGAAAATGACTGGGTCATTACAACCTACCCTCCTTAAAGAGATTTCATCCCCAAAATCCGGAACATTCCCAGAAGAACCGAAGAGGGACCATATGTGATGACCCTGTGGGCGGGTGTGAGAGAGACTGTCAAGTTACCACACTGGCGAGCTACGGGTGCACAAGTCCCACATCGCCTGGGAGAGGGAAAGGTGAAGTGCTTATATATAAGTGTGTCATCTCCAATTGGTATGAGGCCTTTTGGGGTAAAACCCAAGAGCAAAACCGTGCGGGCTCAGGCTTAGAGCGGACAATATCATACCATGTGGTGGAGCGGGTCGTTACAAATGGTATCAGAGCTTGACCCAGCCGGAAGTGTGCCGGCGGGGACGTCGGGCCTCCAAGGGGGGTGGATTGTGATGACCCTGTGGGCGGGTGCGGGAGACACTGTCAGGCTACCACACTGGCGAGCTACGGGTGCATAAGTCCCACATCGACTGGGAGAGGGAAAGGTGAAGTGCTTATATATAAGTGTGTCATCTCCAATTGGTATGAGGCCTTTCGGGGTAAAACCCAAGAGCAAAACCGTGCGGGCTCAGGCTCAAAGCGGATAATATCATACCATGTGGTGGAGCAGGTCGTTACACCATACACAAGATTATACCAAGGAATAGATCATAAAGTACATAAGGACAACTTCAAAGGTTTCAAGATCAACGAAGATATACGAAACCGCAACTAGTGAGACACCTCTCTAACGAATTAACATACTAACCCAATGTCAACCACCCAAAGGAGATTAAGGCGACTACATAACTAAACAAGGAACACAATCAGAAGTACCATGGTAGCACGAATATTGACTAGAACCCGCCCACAACGTACCCAAGGTGCGGTAGCATCCACAGTGTCAAGTGCCCGCCCACACTCACATTATTAGCTAGGTAATGTAAGGTAGCATTGACGGCAACTAGCACTCGCCCACACACAACCTGTATGGTAGCATGATAGTATAAAGCCCTTATTCATCATCTATCCTCAACAAGCTTACCCGTGAAACCTATCAACACAAATGACATCAATGTCAAACAATCATTACCAAAAGCACCACGGAAACCAGGCATTTTATGAGAGTTGAGATATGGTCCAAAGATGTCCGGCTGGACCATCCTGGCTAATCCCAAAACTCTGACAACAATACCATAGGTACCGTTTTGCTTAAGGCCTCAAATCATTAATACCAGAAAACTGACAATCCTAAGTCTCAAAACACAGTTGTCAACCACATCAGTCACAAATTCAAAGCCTGACACGTCTATGCCCTCAAGCCAATGGATCGGACTTTATAAAATCAAACGATATCATCATCGCTCTAGCCACAACGACTTCCAACAAGACAATGCACCCAAAATCCTCCACGTCATCCTAAAGCTGACCTACTATAAGGCTACGCCTAATAATCAAGACATCAGATCAAGCTCACCTACACAATCCCGACAACCAAGGTCATACAACCCCAAGCACATGGCGGAATGATAAAAAGGAATAAACTAATAAAGCAATTAGTCATGAAACATATATATCTATGCAAGTATACATTCACAAGTATACTAAGAAATGTCAAAACAGACACGCAATATATGTATATATACAAGTATACAATCATGAGTATACTAAGCAGTACTAAATCTATGGTAGAAAAGTATACGGGCTCATGTATACTAAACCAAAATGAACTGAAATATATAACGTGCAAGCATACTAGGTACAAGTATATTAAACGTAAACAAAATCCGCGCACCAAACAGCTAAACACATAGTGTACAAGGGCAATCAAATATGCTACCTATCACATAGGGGTCAAGCATCAGAGACAAGCTACACATCACCTATGACGCTAGCATGACAAATAGATATAGTAAGTGGAAAAAAAATCATCTATATCAGCAAATAACTACCAAATAGTCATATCCCCTAAACATGTTTCTAAGGTATGCGCAAAACAAAAAGGCATATAAACATGTAGGAATGACTATGCAAATAACAATTTTGTAAAATAACAAGCAAGAAGGGATGAAATGCCTCTTAAAAGGACAAACTCACTAAAGTGAATCCCAAACACCTGGATGAGTCCAATCCCTCATTATAAGGAAGTGAATCATCTCCTAGAATGAACACTAAGGTTCCCAAAACAAATAGTCTACAAGTCTTCCCAAGACTGGCTCAACCATAAGGTGGAATCCTAATGCCACACAAAACAAACAAGGAGGTAATGGGTAGCCCCAATACTAACCATTACGAGACACCAACAAGAGAACTCAACTCAAGACACCGATGAGTTCGATAGGAACTCTACAGGATCCTATTAGAACCCTAAACATAACCCCAAGACTTCAATGATGAGGGAGAGTAATTGATTACACCAATGCAATTAATTACACAAAAACACTCACACCCTAACCTAAGCTCGCAAGAGCTATCCAAGGCAAGACAAGAAGAACTCTAGGTCAACGCACCTATCAAATCCCTAACCTTCACTCTAAGAAGAAGAGATGCGAGGACTTCACTGTGAGGCTCAAGAAAACAAATCTCCCAATCCCCAAGGGAGGACTCAAGTCAATCCAACTCGTCGTCCCATGACTTTAGAAACAAGACCCCAATGACGTCATCACATCAAGGTCACCACGAAATCCCAAGAGATGATGCCCTAGCATCAATCTCAACCAACCATGCTAGAACAACCCATAATGCCTAAACAAGACATAAAAGTAAGCAGTTGACATGTAACATAATAATAATTTATATACTTACACAAGTAGTAAAGGATCACATAGGCATGTCTCATACAATATGCTAAAGCAAACAAGTATAACCCTCATGTTAAGCAGACAAGCGTAAATCAACCAGCTAAAACAGACAAACACATACAATGTATTGAAGCCGACAAGTACATACAGTATGGTAAGGCAGACAAGCACATACAACATGCTAAGACCTATAAGTATATACAATGTACTCAGATAGATTAGCACATACAATATATTATAGCAACAACCAAATATATCGTGCTGAGACAGTCAAGGTAAACATCTAAACATACGTCCACATAAGCAAGTAAACATGTTATCAAGAAGTAACTAAACATATAGAGCATGGCAACACAAGCATGATATGCACCCAAAACTCGTCGTCCTAAGGTTTTTGAACCTAGGAGCTCTAATACCACCTGTGACGACTTTAGATTTTTACAAACCCAGTGTGTCCTATAATGACCCAAAACGGATCTATAATGCAGAAGTAAAAGAAACAAAATGGCCACTAGAGGTGTAAGTCATCCCTAAGGCACCAAAATGATTCCTCATGAAGCCATGGAACTCTAATGAGCCAAGAAATGAAGCAAGAATGCCTAACCCGAAAAGAAATGAACCAAGGGCAAAATGGTTATTTCATACTGAAATGGGTGCTACCGTGCACACCATTGGAAAGACAACGAAAAATGAACAAAGTTAGATTCAAGAATCACCTGATTCTGAGTCTAAACGGAAAAGATATGAATTTAAAACAAAGTGGCTTTCCCCATTTACGACATACCATGACATTATTTTACTAGAACTAGAATAACTCTCACTAGAGGTGGAGTTTTGATGAATGGTTGGTACCATTGGAAAGCTAACTTCAAGCTCTTGAACTTAGACTCAAGAATGAACTGATTTGGACAAGAAATAAAAGAGGTATGGTCTTCCAAAGTTAGAACAAAAAGGCTATCCAAGAGAAGCTGAGAAGGGGTAGTTCCAAGGAGAATCACCCAACCTAAATGTAACCATCAACCAGCCGAAACTCACCATCGGCTAGCCGAACCCCTATGGTTAGTAGACCAAGACACCTAAAATCCCAAAAAGGCTACTGGAATGGTCTCGAAAGATTCGTCAGCCTACCGATGAAGCTCCATCAGCCGACCGATGCACCTACTGCTGCTATAAAAAGCTGTTGCAATGTGTGGAAATGGTTCTTGGTCCATCTCCAAGGTTCTACATGCTTTCTACGTGATCCAAACATGTTTCAAAACATTTCCTAGCCTCATTCAAGCATCTAAAACATGCCAAACCAAAGAGGAACTCAATTGACACCCCAATGCAAGGTTTTTGCATAAAAACTTATAAAATTGCCCAAATATAGTTCCAAAGTTGAAAATCAAGAGTTTCATGCAATGTGGACATGCAGGAAAATCTGAAAAGACATTTAGGAGGTGTCTGTAATACCCCGTATTTTATTAAAGAGTTTAGTTTATTTAAATTCATTTATGTGTGGATTTCTTTACCTATTATTGTGCATGCTACATTGTTATATTAAGTTCATTTAATGGTGCATGTAAATTAATTGTATATGTTAAAATAGTAAATTTATTCATTTAATTGTGCATGTATTATTATTAATAATTTTATTTGTTGATTATGTTTAATTAAGCATTATTAGTTAATTAAAGTATTATATTTATGTTATAAAGTATTATGATGATATAATGTATTCTTATGTAATAATAATAATAATTATAATAGTTAATAATAATAATAATAATATAATAATATTAATTATAATAGTTTATTAATAGTTATAATAATAATAATAGTTATAATAATAATAATAGTATTAAATCATAAGTCATGATGAAATTAGAGATTAGGATAGGATTTCATTAATATTTATAGGTAGGACTTGAAGCCATATGGTTGGGAATGTGGTGAGTTTAATGTAAATTTAGATATTTGTAATATTTATATTATTTTAATTTGTATAAATATTAGTTAGTTTGATGAGAAGGTAAGTTAGAAACCAATTTAAAATAGTAGAGAGTTGTTGTTAGAGGAAAGAAAGAGAAGAAAGGTGAGAGAGAAAGAAAGGAGCTTGGACCGGTGTAAGAGAAATTTACCCGACTACGCGCAACCGGCGGATTTATTTTAAATCCAAAAAGGCAAGTTATTATCTACTTTCCCCCTTTGAATTAATAAATTAATTGTTTAGTTTATTTGTATGCATAGAGCCAAGGTTAGTAGATTATTAAATTATAAATTTTATCTTATTAAAGTAATGAAATTTTAATTATATAGGATGGTATATATTTATTTAATATCCTATGAAATTAATAATGGCCGAAAATAATTAAATAAAGCTTTAGGGATTTTTCTAGAATTTTCTAGATTTTTTCGGGGCTTTTCTGCAATTTCCGGCGACCTTCCGGCGAGTTTTCCGGTCGCCGGCAATGGGGGAGATGACCGGAGTGATCCGGTGTGATGCGGTGCACCATAGGAGGGTATGCGCGCGCATCTGGACCATTAAACAGCAGCGATTGATCCGGTGCACCGCGATCCATGTTACCGCGGTACACCCGGATCCGTGAGCGTTGGATGGAGGGAAGGTAGGTGGATTGATCCTGTGTGGCGCGCATGTAGGAAAGCTGATGCAGCCAACCAACCGGAGGATGCCACGTCAGCAGGAAGCCATCAACGCGCGCGTGGGAGCGCGTGCGCGCGCGTGGAACTCTCCAGACGCGCGTGGGAGCGCTTGCGCGCGCGTGGCTGATGCCAGACGCTCGTGGAGGCGCGTGGGAGAGTGGGGAAGGTTGGGCTGTGCGTGGGGAGGCTCTGGGAGGCGCGTGAGGGCGCGTTTGGGGTCTCTACAGCTGCTGGAAATTACCAGAATACCCCTAAGGCCTGTTTTGTAAATTCCAGAACCTTAAACTTGGATTTTTAGGTACTGCGTTGGTATTTACGGGTTTAACGGGCCACGAAATTATTATTTTAATACCCGTTAAGTATTATTATGGCTGATTAATATTTCTAAACCTTAATTGGCCCGTTTACCGTACGTATATGAATGTGACTCATTTGACCACATTACTATAGATGGTATTATTGTGTTGTTAAATGGTATTCATTATTACTGTTCAAATATAATAATGCAATGGTTATCGTCATATAAATTATCCATTATATTATGGGATATTTATACTGTTAATCATATATCAACCATGATTATTATGCTGTGTGCATTTCAGGGAATAAATGGACTGTTTATTCTGTCGCATTTATATTATATGGATGTGTTGCCATATAGAACCATGTGAGCTGGCTAATAAGTTTAGACTCATTTATACCTTATGCATTCGTTGCTATAGACAGATGTGTGGCTGTCGGGGTATGTGGTTTAATATTATTGGCATGTGTTGCCTAATGGACATGCTCAGTATATTTAGTAATATTATTGGCATGTGTTGCCTAATTTGTATGCTCAGTATATTCATCAGTACTTTGAGAGGTGTTATCACTGTGTAGTTCGTTATAGTCTGTGTTGTCAGTATCGTGCACCATGTATAATAGCTGATTTCCCGGGTAGGGAAAGGCGACACTTAACCACCTAGTATGAGTCTAAGTGATCACCGTCTATTCTGGTTGAGGTCATGTTATACATTGGATGGTTCCCTTAGGATGTATACAGATATAGTTCTCATCCGGATATAATGATTAATTTATTTAATTCTCTGATTTGGGTCATAGTAGAGAGGACTTGCTCGTGGGGTTGACCCACCATTGTTGTTATTTCAGGATACGGTCAGTACCTATTCCAAGGTTGAGGTTAGCAGTGAGGGACCACCATCCGAATTCATCTACTCTTACGATCCAGTTCAGGGTAGAAGTTTTACGTATTACTTCAGTTTCAGTTTTATTTACTTTTGACGTTGAACTCTCAGGTTTATATTTAGGGATCCTTGACATAGGATTTCTAAGTTGTAATGGAGTACTGTATTTAAATAAAGGATGGATGGATGTTGTATTATTTAGTGTTCCTTTCCTGTCTAAATTCTTTTATTATCATCATTTTGTATTCCATGCTTGTATATTGCCAATTGTTTTTGATATCCCTCGTTTTTCATGTATAATCCTGATCAACTTATGCATGGAAAATGTGGGGGTGTTACAGTTGGTATCAGAGCCAGGTTCGAGTGTCTTAGGGATCTGTGATTACTATACTTCCGCGTTGTGTATTCTGATAATTAGAGCCTAAGTATTAGGGTTCTTTGTATTCTTTTAGTCGGTCCATTATAATGTACTGACGTTAGATTTTTTTGAATTCAAAAGAAGGATGTCTCGGCATTGGACAAGGAATGCGAACCGTCATTGCAGTATTTCCCCAACTCAAAATGAGAATCAGGAATTTTCCCCTCAAGTTGCTGATATTATTGCACGAGCTGTAGCAGCAGGAGTAGCATCTGCTCTACGAAACCAGCAACCTCCTTCGATAGTACCTGTTCCTGAACCAGTGGCACAGCCAATGTCATGGGACAAAACTCGTCACTCGTTTATCAGAGGGAATTCACCGACATTTGCGGGGTCCACAGATGTCTTGTTAGCATATCAGTGGAAACAGGAGAGCGAGCGTCATCTTCGGATGGTAATCTGTATCGAAGTGCAGAAACAAATGCTAGATACGTTTATGCTGATAGGCAATGCATTGCAGTGGTGGGAGTCTATTACTACTGTCGAAGAGAGGACTAGATTGACTTATGCTGAATTTCAGACTCGCTTTGACGACAAGTATTTTCCTATGTTAGTAAGATCAGCGATGAAGACTGAATTTCTGGATCTGCAACAGGAGGATATGACTGTGGCTGAGTATGAACAGAAGTTCATTAATTTGTCATTATTTGCACCAGAGGAGGTCAATACGGAAGAAAAGAAGAGAGACCGCTTTGTGAAAGGGTTGATATGGCCGATTAAAGTGGTGATCATAGGTAGTCCTGCATATACTACTTATATCTAGGTGGTTAATGCCGCCTTACAGCACTGCCAGATGAGGAGTGAGTACCGGAAGTCCAAGGGAGATAAGCGGGCTAACCGAGACTACCAGACAGTGGAGAAAGGAAGCAGCAGTGGTACCAAGTCCAATGATCGGGGCAGATTTCAAGGACATCAACCTTGGAAGAAAAACAAAGGAAACCCAGATGTGCAGAGGGATGGAGTCCCTAATCAGGGTAGACAAGGTAGGATACCTCAGACCGGACAGGAACAGTGGTCGGGAAGTCAATAGAGGAGGCAGGCAGGTCCTTTTACGAGACATTGTTATCACTGTAGAGAAATTGGGCATCCGGCCAAGATGTGTCCCAAAGCTAAGCAGGGATAGTATGGGCAGCCGAGACCTAATCAGCCGTTACCTCTACCGGCCCCACCGATGCCACGTGGGCAAGTTCAGAATTTTCCGGCACTTCCAGCACCACCATTTCCTCCGGGACAACCTCCACAGCAGTTGCATCACGGCAGAGTTTATAACTCCATGCCACATAATGCGCAGGCTCCTCAGGCTGTTGAGGGTATGTTTTCTATACATGGTAGAACTGCTCGTATACTGTTTGACACTGGTGCATCACATTCTTTTGTGTCTAGATCTTTTGTTATCTTATCTGGTATGACGACTCAGTTATGTGACCAACCTCTTAATATTTATACACCATTGGGAGTTGGCGCAATTTTACGAGAGCGTTGCGGTGATATCCTTATAGATATGGGCCGGCTTCGATTTCTTGCAAATTTGTTAGTGTTAGATATGCATTCGTATGATGTTATACTCGGGATGGACTGGTTATCTCAGTATCATGCTCAGGTTAACTGTTACGAAAAGTCTATTGTATTTGCTATACCAGGACAGGAGATGTATCTTCTTGTTGTACCACAACCTGATAGAGGGCCTAGCACTTATTTATTCGTTCTTGAGGAGGACTCACAGGAAGCGGCTGCGGTATCTCGGGACAGTATCCCGGTAGTACAGGAATTCCAGGATGTATTCCAGGAAATTCCAGGCTTGCCACCGAGTCGAGAGATAGACTTCGTCATTGATTTAGCTCCAGGCACTACGCCTATTGCTAAGGCGCCGTACAGAATGGCACCAGTGGAGATGCGAGAGTTGAAGGATCAAATTCAGCAGTTGCTCAGCCAGGGATTTATTCACAGGAGTACTTCACCATGCGGAGCACCAGTACTGTTTGTAAAGAAGAAAGATGGATCTCTTCGTCTTTGTATTGATTACAGAGAACTGAACAAGGTCACTATTCGCAACAAGTACCCGTTGCCCAGAATTGATGACCTGTTTGATCAGTTGAAGGGAGCTACTTACTTCTCAAAGATCGATTTGAGGTTTGGTTATCATTAGCTACGAGTCAGAGAACAAGATGTTCCAAAGACAGCATTTCTCATAAGGTACGGATCTTATGAGTTTCGTGTTATGCCCTTCGGTTTAACGAATGCTCCAGCTGTCTTTATGGACTTGATGAATAGAGTATTCAGAGAATACTTAGATTAGTTTGTCATTGTTTTCATTGATGATATTCTGGTTTACTCTAAGTCGGAGAAGGACCATGCCAGACATTTACGCACAGTATTGCAGACACTTCGAGAACATCAGTTGTTTGCGAAGTTTGAGAAGTGTGAATTTTGGCAGAAAGAGGTCAAATTTCTGGGACATGTAGTGTCAGAAGAAGGGTTAGCAGTAGATCCAGCCAAGGTTAATGCCGTTATGGAGTGGGGACAGCCTACCTCACCGACAGAGATTCGCAGTTTTCTGGGATTGGCGGGGTATTATCGCAGGTTCATCCAGGGATTTTCCAAAATTGCGGGTCCACTTACTCATCTGACTAAGAAGAATGTACCATTTGTATGGGATGATTCTTGTCAGACTGCTTTTGCTGAATTGAAGAGTAAGTTAACTTCTGCACCTGTCTTAGCCACACCTCAGAGTGGAATCGAGTATTTAGTATTTACCGACGCTTCTCTGAAGGGTTTGGGTTGTGTGTTGATGCAAGAAGAGCGACCAGTTTCTTATGGGTCTAGGAAGCTTAAGCCTCATGAGCTTAATTACTCGACTCACGATCTAGAGCTCGCAGTAGTGGTTTTTGCCTTGCGTATTTGGAGACATAATCTTTTGGGGGAGACTTTTCGATTGTTTAGCGATCATAAAAGTCTACAGTATTTGTTCACACAGAGGGAACTGAATATGAGACAGCGCAGATGGTTGGAGTTCGTGAAAGACTATCATTTCTCTATTCAGTATCATCCAGGGAAAGCGAATGTTGTAGTAGACGCACTCAGCAGCCGACCCTATGTCAGCCTTTCGGCTTTGTTTGCAACAGAGTGGGATACTTTGAAGACTGTTGATGAGTTAGCAGACACTTTTATAGCATGTGTGGTAGTAACTCCTTCTATCATTCATCAGGTCATTCAAGCGCAACTCTCAGATCAACAGTGTATTGATCGGGTTTCGGAGTTAGCCTCCGGAGATGTTCCTTTTTATTCTATAGGGACTGATGGAGGATTGAGGTACAAGGGACGTTTAATTGTGCCTTCAGCTGACAATTTGAGAAATGTTGTGATGAGAGAGACACACACTTCTCAGTTCTCTGTACATCATGGGGGAGACAAGATGTATCAGGACTTGAAACGCCAGTTTTGGTGGGCCGGCATGAAAAGAGATATGACTATCTTTGTCTCTAAATGTAGCACCTGTCAGATGATTAAGATTGATCATCAGAGACCGCCAGGATCGTTACAGTCACTTCCCATACCAGAGTGGAAATGGGAGAGTATTTCCATGGACTTCATAGAGGGATTACCTACTTCACAGCATAATCGCAACTCTATTTGGGTCATTGTTGATAGATTGACCAAGTTCGCTCACTTTCTGCCTGTTCGGTCAAACTTTACGTCAGAACAGTATGCTAAGCTGTATATTGCAGAAATGGTGAAACTTCATGGCGTACTATTATCCATCGTATCAGATAGAGATCCGAAGTTTGTATCAGGATTTTGGAGAAGCTTTCAGCAGGCTTTGGGTACAGAACTTTATCTTAGCACTGCTTGTCATCCTCAAACAGATGGACAGACTGAGCGAGTTAATCAGATTTTAGAAGACATGTTGCGGGCATGTGTTCTTGATTTTAAGGGCAATTGGGAGGAATATTTGCCGCTTTCAGAGTTTGCTTATAACAATAGTTATCAGAAAACTATTGGTATGGCACCATTTAAGGCTTTGTACGGTAGACCGTGTAGGTCTCCTGTCTGTTGGCTTGGAGTTGGTGAGAACAGCTTTCTGGGTCCTGAATTTATTAAGGACACGTCAGAAAAGATCGCTATCATTAGGGATCGGATGCGTACAGCTCAAAGCAGACAGAAAAGTTATGCTGACCGTCGAACTCGTGTTTTGGAGTTTAAGGTTGGTGATCAGGTTTTGCTTAAGGTTTCTCCCATGAAGGGAGTAATGCGGTTTGGGTCAAAGGGTAAGTTATCGCCTCGTTTTGTGGGTCCTTTTATGATTACAGATCGGATTGGGGCAGTAGCTTATCGTCTGGCTCTACCAGATAATCTTCATAGGGTACATAATGTTTTTCATGTATCTATGCTGCGGAAATTTCTACGGGAAGAAGATCGATATCAACACATTGATGTGGGTGAGATTGAGTTGCAACCCGATGCAACCTATTTGGAACAACCTTACAGTATTCTCGATCGTAGGAATCAGATACTGCGCACGAAGACTATTCCATTAGTACGTGTACAGTGGAGTCATCATAGTGCTACAGAGTCTACTTGGGAACGGGAAGATATTATCCGTGCCAAGTATCCAGAGCTCTTTATTACAGGTATGTAGTGAATTTCGGGGACGAAATTCCGTTATTAAGGGGGGAGAATGTAATACCCCGTATTTTATTAAAGAGTTTATTTTATTTAAATTCATTTATGTGTGGATTTCTTTACCTATTATTGTGCATGCTACATTGTTATATTAAGTTCATTTAATGGTGCATGTAAATTAATTGTATATGTTAAAATAGTAAATTTATTCATTTAATTGTGCATGTATTATTATTAATAATTTTATTTGTTGATTATGTTTAATTAAGCATTATTAGTTAATTAAAGTATTATATTTATGTTATAAAGTATTATGATGATATAATGTATTCTTATGTAATAATAATAATAATTATAATAGTTATTAGTAATAATAATAATATAATAATATTAATTATAATAGTTTATTAATAGTTATAATAATAATAATAGTTATAATAATAATAATAGTATTAAATCATAAGTCATGATGAAATTAGAGATTAGGATAGGATTTCATTAATATTTATAGGTAGGACTTGAAGCCATATGGTTGGGAATGTGGTGAGTTTAATGTAAATTTAGATATTTGTAATATTTATATTATTTTAATTTCTATATATATTAGTTAGTTTGATGAGAAGGTAAGTTAGAAACCAATTTAAAATAGTAGAGAGTTGTTGTTAGAGGAAAGAAAGAGAAGAAAGGTGAGAGAAAAAGAAAGGAGCTTGGACCGGTGTAGGAGAAATTTACCCGACTATGCGCAACCGGCGGATTTATTTTAAATCCAAAAAGGCAAGTTATTATCTACTTTTCCCCTTTGAATTAATAAATTAATTGTTTAGTTTATTTGTATGCATAGAGCCAAGGTTAGTAGATTATTAAATTATAAATTTTATCTTATTAAATTAATGAAATTTTAATTATATAGGATGGTATATATTTATTTAATATCCTATGAAATTAATAATGGCCGAAAATAATTAAATAAAGCTTTAGGGATTTTTCTAGAATTTTCTAGATTTTTCCGGGGCTTTTCTGCAATTTCCGGCGACCTTTCGGCGAGTTTTCCGGTCGCCGGCAATGGGGGAGATGACCGGAGTGATCCGGTGTGATGCGGCGCACCATAGGAGGGTATGCGCGCGTATCTGGACCATTAAACAGTAGCGATTGATCCGGTGCACCGCGGTCCATGTTACCGCGGTACACCCGGATCCGTAAGCGTTGGATGGAGGGAAGGTAGGTGGATTGATCCTGTGTGGCGCGCATGTAGGAAAGCTGATGCAGCCAACCAACTGGAGGATGCCACGTTAGCAGGAAGCCATCAACGCGCGCGTGGGAGAGTGTGCGCGCGCGTGGAACTCTCCAGACGCGCGTGGGAGCACGTGCGCGCGCGTGGCTGATGCCAGACGCGCGTGGAGGCGCGTGGGAGAGTGGGGAAGGTTAGGCTGCGCGTGGGGAGGCTCTGGGAGGCGCGTGAGGGCGCGTGTGGGGTCTCTACAGCTGCTGGAAATTACCAGAATACCCCTAAGGCCTGTTTTGTAAATTCCAGAACCTTAAACTTGGATTTTTAGGTACTGCGTTGGTATTTATGGGTTTAACGGGCCACGGAATTATTATTTTAATACCCGTTAAGTATTATTATGGCCGATTAATATTTCTAAACCTTAATTGGCCCGTTTACCGTACGTATATGAATGTGACTCATTTGACCACATTACTATAGATGGTATTATTATGTTATTAAATGGTATTCATTATTACTGTTCAAATATAATAATGTCATGGTTATCGTCATATAAATTATCCATTATATTATGGGATATTTATACTGTTAATCATATATCAACCATGATTATTATGCTGTGTGCATTTCAGGGAATAAATGGACTGTTTATTATGTCGCATTTATATTATATGGATGTGTTGCCATATAGAACCATGTGAGCTGGCTAATAAGTTTAGACTCATTTATACCTTATGCATTCGTTGCTATAGACAGATGTGTGGCTGTCGGGGTATGTGGTTTAATATTATTGGCATGTGTTGCCTAATGGACATGCTCAGTATATTTAGTAATATTATTGGCATGTGTTGCCTAATTTGTATGCTCAGTATATTCATCAGTACTTTGAGAGGTGTTATCACTGTGTAGTTCGTTATAGTCTGTGTTGTCAGTATCGTGCACCATGTATAATAGCTGATTTCCCGGGTAGGGAAAGGCGACACTTAACCACCTAGTATGAGTCTAAGTGATCACCGTCTATTCTGGTTGAGGTCATGTTATACATTGGATGGTTCCCTTAGGATGTATACAGATATAGTACTCATCCGGATATAAATGATTAATTTATTTGATTCTCTGATTTGGGTCATAGTAGAGAGGACTTGCTCGTGGGGTTGACCCACCATTGTTGTTATTTCAGGATACGGTCAGTACCCGTTCCAAGGTTGAGGTTAGCAGTGAGGGACCACCATCCGAACTCATCTACTCTTACGATCCAGTTCAGGGTAGAAGTTTTACGTATTACTTCAGTTTCAGTTTTATTTACTTTTGACGTTGAACTCTCAGGTTTATATTTTGGGATCCTTGACATAGGATTTCCAAGTTGTAATGGAGTACTGTATTTAAATAAAGGATGGATGGATGTTGTATTATTTAGTGTTCCTTTCCTGTCTAAATTCTTTTATTATCATCATTTTGTATTCCATGCTTGTATATTGCCAATTGTTTTTGATATCCCTCGTTTTTCATATATAAGCCTGATCAACTTATGCGTGGAAAATGTGGGGGTGTTACAGTGTCGCAATGGTCCGCGGCCTCAAAATGACCCCAATGCAAAATATGACCTCTCAACCGCCAAAAATGCCCAAAAATGCAATAGATGGAACAAAAATGCAAAACCTAGAATGAAATGGTGTTTGGCCATTGGCCACACCTCATATATGATCATAGAAACCATATGAAAGAAAGGAAAGAAATTCCCACACCCGATACAAAAGTTATAAAGCAATGACTTCGCATTTCTCAATATTTTCATAATAAACCTTGAAAATGAAAGTGTATAGAATACAAGATACATGCCATTGGCCTCCGGCCTCATCTTATACATGTCAAGTACATTACAAAAGGTGTACTTATGTACACATTACATATTTTGAACAAAATTACAAGTTTTGTCATACAAGCTACAAATAAGATTTCATGCCAACATTTTCATGAAAATGATACTTCAAGTCTACGAAGCTTCCATGGTATAGTGTGCATCCCAAATCAAGATCCCTGTACCTGAAAAATGTCCCCACTACATGGGTGAGTAACATAAAGCTACTCGTAGGAGATGAGCATGCATCGACCTAGCATTTTACAAATTTATCACCTTAAGGTGAAACATGTTTAAGGGGCTCATGCCACCTAACGTCTATGTCAGAGTGAGACTCAAGAAGCATCCTAAGTTACTCATGCAATTTAAAGTGAACTACGACATACAAGTATACATGCTCAAGTATACTAAACAATGTTAAAACATGTTGTGTGACATACAAGCATACATTTCCAAGTATACCAAGCCATAGTAAGACAAGTCATGCAATGTCTAAATATATCTATACAAGTATACATTTAATACGGAAAACTCGTGAATCAAGTACACAAACACAAGTATACTAAATCATGTTAAACAAGATAAGCGATATCAAACATGCATGCACAAGTATCTGATATATATATAAAGTACTCATAAATCAAGTATACAAACACAAGTATAATAAACCAAACAAGATACGCATAAGACAAGTATACATGGCACAAGTACACTAAATGCAATCTAAACTCACGGAGCAAGTATACAAGTTCAAGTACACTAAACAGGATTCAAATATTCGAAGTAAGCATCAATTCTCAAGCTACAAGTAATCCATGATTAACAACTTGAAATTAAATGCAAAATCAGATAATGGAAAGACTAGGACATGTGGTCGCTAGACCAAGCAAGTATTTTCGGGTAATTATGACCCACAAGGTACCACCTAGTGCGCACTTATGACTTAGAGGACACTTGTCCACGTACTAGAACCAAACGCTAGCCATTATATAAATTATGTCTTCACAAGCTTTCCAAAAATCAGTAAGTTCAAAACTTATACAAAATCAAATGCAAGTTACCACATTCCATGCACAAATAAGGTTGAATCCACACAAACCATGTCCTAGAATTCAAGTCTAAATAGCATATGACATATCATATCCTCAATATGCAATTTATATACAAAGCAAGAATATTTTACAATAATTGAGCCACATTACCATTCTAAGTCACAAGTGCTAAATAAACTTCAATTTAACAAGAAGCTTTCAAGGTAAATAATTGTAATATTCTAACAAGTTATATACCTACACAAGATATATTTAAACAAGCTATTCAAGACAATGATATCACATATCATGCTAAGTCAAATCACTGTCTTTAGAGATTACGAGTACTAATTCTATAACAAGTTAGTAGCATGCTCACAAGGTAATTAAACATATTCGATTTCAAGAGATTATCAACCTAATCATGAAAAGTCTCAAATTAATATATGTTAAAGGTTATAACATGGTCTTCACCTACATTATAGCCAAAAGTAATTTAAGTGACCACAACACTTAAAACAAAAATAATTAAGCTAATTAATTAATTTTTCTCTAGATTTTCAAACAAATCCAAATGTCCTCAATTTAACATATGTTAAAGAATTCACCAAGGCCTACTTTAATATTACAATACGAGTTGATTTCATGCTTATTTCAACTATGTAATTTAATCTTTCACAAAGATAAATATTAAATAAGTTTTGCAATTCTTATTCAAATGCTCCAAATTTAATATATGTTACATAACTAACCAAGGCCTAATTTACAAGCATGCCACAATTTAATTTTAAACTATATACCATCATTAGAATTAAATCATAAACAAAGAAAATAAATAAATTAAATTCTAAAAACTTGAACAAGACATGTTCACAAGTTGTATATGCTTATAAAATAATCAATACAACAATAATATAAACCTAAGACATCCCTTACCTCAATTTGAGATGAAAATCTCAAAAGCTACCAAAATGAAACCGCTCTGAATTCGATGAAACTTCAGGGTTTTGTCGAGGACAACATGATCTACATGAACCCCCCAAAAGCCCCATCAAAATCACAACTTGACTTCAAACCCGAACTCAAGAAATGGCCCAAACGAGATTCCAATCAGTGAAATCGAAGGCCTCGCCAAGGCTAACATAAAACACTAAAGCATGGCAACATTTCACTTGAGGGAAGTGGACAAAAAAAGAAGAAGAAGGGTGGTAGCTCCTTGGCAGCCATGGCTGCCGGCCAAGAGAGAGGAGAGAGAGAAGAAAATCTAATATTTTCTCTTTAAGAGAGTGGATTTTGAGCAAATGCGCTCAAATGACAAAACTCTATGAACAAAAAATATTCTAAATGAGGAAATATGAACAACGGAAGAAACAGTGTCAAGAACCAAGTCCCGAGTAGAGAGATATGCCCCGACCAAGTTCTGCGGCAACCGGGGCCAGAAACCCTGAAACTGGAGAAATTGACCAGAAGGAAATCCTATGGGTACACAACTCAATGAAATGTGAAAATGAATCCCGTACGAGGATCCAGGCTCAAAATAAGGTATTTTGCAATAACTTTCGTTAATTGCGCAATAGCCCCCTATAAAAAGGGTTAACTGTAAAACTGCCCTAGAATGAAAATATCTTCCAAAAGATATTTTCTTAGATACCCCTGAAATAAAATATCTTCAAAAGGTATTTACAAAAAACACCCTAAGAAAAGAAAAAAGATTCTGAAAAACTATGCATCCATGCCCCTATGGACACCGGGAGCAACCAGAGTACTTTACTGCAAAAGTAAATATACGTATTTCGTGGAAACCACTTAGAATGATGATATGTAAAGTCAAAAGCCAACTCTAAACACAAGGAGTAAGGTTATGCAAACAAAGTGACAAACTGGGAAAAGACAAAATAGGGAAAAGGACAAAATAGGGAAAGGACGAAAAATGAATAGTGTTAAAAAACGAAAAATGTGGAAATGACTCGATCCTTAAAGGAAGTCATCAATCCAAAGGAAAGAGTCTTAGAAACCATTTTTGAGCACTCAAGACGGCACTAAACGACGAGAAACCAAACTTAGAAAAGGAATTTCAATGAAAAAAATTCACTGTAAAATCCTAAGGAAAAAGGAAAGGAAGGAAATGATCGGGTCATTGCAATGAGTATCACTTAAGAGCAGTTTGGCAGATCCTTAAGGATAATTAGTTGTGTAGAAAGTTCGAGAAATGCGAATTTTGGCTACCAGAAGTGAAGTTCCTTAGACATATTGTATCAAAGGGCGGTGTTGCAGTGGATCCGTTGAAATTGAGTCTGTAATGGATTAGGAGCGTTCGAAGACAGTGTTTGAGGTTCGGAGTTTTCTTGGCCTAGCTGGCTTCTACAGGAGATTTGTTCAGGATTTCTCTCATCTAGTGGCACCTATGACTCGACTTACTCTCAAGGGAGTCAAGTTCTTATGGAATGAGGCTTGTGACTTTGCTTTTCAGGAGTTGAAGGTTAAGTTGACATCAGCTCCAATTTTAATCATACCTGAATGTGGTTTAGGTTACATGGTCTATTACGATGCTTCGCAGGAAGGATTGGGTTGTGTCTTGACGTAGACAGAACGGGTGGTTGCTTATGGGTCTCGACAGTTGAAGACTTATGAGTTGAACTATCCGACACATAATTTGGAATTAGTAGCAGTTATCTTTGCCCTGAAAGGGAGGAGATTGAAATACCCCTAACTTTAAAAGGATAATCTCGATAGTGTATTTTATGATTTTTGATAAGCGCCGAATATTGCATATTCAAGCGCCTTTATTTGCATTAGTTAAGTCCATTAGTTGATAATAATGTATAGTTTAGCTTTATTTGTTTATTTTCATCTAGTTTCATGTCGATTCCCCCGAATATGGTTAAAGGAATGGTTTTGACAATCTTTTGAAGAAGTAAAGCACGCCGTTGCTGGGGACCGTCTTTTGGGCCAAGCTTCTTGAGGTATCATATGTGTGAAGTTTGTGGCATATTGCTCAAAATGGCAACTGCGTTAACAGACCGGCCCAAAGTGGCTCAAGAAATGAATGATGGTTTTTGCAGCCAAAGCTTCTGCAGGCGCCCGCCGCGCCACAGCGAGCGCCTGCCAAAACCCCCAGTAAGAAGCTTTCCATCGCGGGCCCCCGCCGAGCCACCGCTGGTGCCCGCCGTTTTGTCCAGTGAGTTCCCTCGGATGTTGAGAACCCGCGGGCGCCCGCCAGCACCTCACAGGCCCCCTCCGATCTGCAGGTAGTAGATCACCTGCTCCTGTTTTTGTGCTGAATCTTATTCCCTATGCAATTTTTGTGGTCCAGATTGCTTCTAGGGTGGTTGGAGCTCGAAATTTAGTGGTTGGAGGGAGGATTTCGCCTAGATAAGAGGTTGGGAGCTTGTATTATGGGATATTCATATTTTTGCTAAGTTTTAGAGAGAGAAATGAGTGTTCTTGAGGGTTTTGAGTTCTAGCTTGCTCAAGGTGCGAAAATGGAGGGTGAGGCTTCTTCTTCTCCTTCATCCTTACATCCATGGGTAACTAACTCTCTATCTAGGGGGGTGATGAAACCCTTCCTTGTAAGCATGTTTAAAGTTTGATTTATTTTGGGGAGTGTATGTATGTATGGACCAAGTTTCATAATCTAGAGCACTTTACAATGTGTAATGAATATTATTTTGTATAAATGATCATGTTAAATCAATTACTCTTGTCTTAGATTATTTGTTCTCATGGTTGTATGGCTAGCATTTTCATAGTGACAATTAGGGCTGCAAGTTGGGTTGGCCCAACCCAGCCCAGTCCCAACCCAACCTCAACCCGAATCGGGTTGGGTTGGGTTAACCCGAATTGTATTCAACATGGGTTATAATCATAACCCAGCTAGAATATTTTTGGACGGGTTGGGTCGGGTTGACGGGTTGAAAACTTTTTATTATTATTATTATTTTGGAAATTTATATATATATTTGATTATATTATTATTAAAAACAAATTATATATATTTTATAAATTTTATTTAGGGCAAATCATTTTAGCCTCAACAGTTGCCTCTCTCTGAACTTGCCGCCCCCCTTCTCTCTCTCTCTCTCTCTGTGCAACAACTGCAAACTACAAAATCTACAAGAATCAGAACTTCAAAGCCCATATATTTCAGTTTCATCTATCTATCTGCAAAAATCAAAAGTACAAAACCCATATCGGCATATCATTTCAGATTGTTCAAAAAATTAAAACCGAGATCTTTCAGTTTCCATCGCCCGCTGTTCCAGATCAGGTTCGCCATTCGTCGTTCGCCGTTCGCAAAGCTTCAACCGTTGTCTCTCAACTCTCAACCATTTCAGATCGTTCAAAAAATCAAAACCCAGATCTTTCAGTTTTCATCGCCCGCTGTTCCAGATCGGGTTCGCCGTTCACCGTTCATAATCTTCAACTTCTGTCTCTCAACTCTCAAGCTTGCGCCCCCTCTCTCTCTGCAACTGCTAACTTGAATGTATGGGGACAGTAAAGAGAGAAAGGAGAGAGAGAGAGAGAAAGGAGAGAGAGGAGAGAGAGCGGAGAAAAAAATATTTATTTATTTATTTATTTTTTGGGCTTTAGGTTGGGTTCGGGTTGAGCCCGAGCCCAACCCGAATATGTCTGGGTTTTGATAAAACCCAACCCGAACATGAACCCGATTTGTAAACTTAAAGTCCAAATTTTAAATTTTTGGGTTGGGCTGGGTTAACCCGCCCAAGTTGCAGCCCTAGTGACAATGGAAATAAGATTATGAAATGGTTTTAATGGCATGGTTTTTGAGAAATTTGTTAATCTATAGCTTAGGGCTTCCTTTTGATGGGTTAATCTTGTCTCTTGACTCCATATGCTTTTACCATTTGATTGAGGGCTTGATAATCTCTAGCTTAGTGAGCATGTCTAAGGCTACACCCTAGTCTAGGTAGTTAAAGCATGTGAAGCTTTGATAGGTTATTCTTGCCTTGTGATTTAATGAATTTCTTGAAGATATTGTAGTAACCATGTGTTGCTATATATCATGGTTACATATATATATATATATATATTATTTCCCCAAATCAATCATATATTTAACATGTGTAAGGGGTTGGAGTGGATTCACTTCCCTTGTCCTCTCTATCTAAATTCCTTTTCTCTAAAGTTCTTGCAAGTTATTGTTTTATATAATTTTTAATTCCTAATTTAAGTGACAACTCAAACAAAACTCTACACCTCTTTCATCAAACTAAAAGTGAATTTAACAACCTTGGTTGCCATAAACTAGCAGTCCTAGTGGTTTGACCTACCAATTCAATAGCCCTATTTTACAATGATTTATGCTATTGCAAATGGTTGATTTATTATAGATCGAGTCTCAAATTGATCAATTTTTGGTGCCGTTGCCGAGGATTGCAAACGGTTTTGTGATCGAGGTTTTAAAGATTACCTTTAGTTTGATTGTGAATATTTTGTTGTGTATATTTTTTGTTTTTCTGTTTTTGTGTTTTGTGTGTTTTTGTGTGATCCTAGGAACTCAAAACTCATTAAGGAGAAGCTGAAATATTTGAAATCTTAAGGACTCCGGGTAAGTGTTTGATGTTCTAGTTCTACATTCATTTTTGTGTTGTATATATTTTGTGTGAATTTATCTTAATGTATCTAAACAAGTGGCTGAATTAGTCCTAGATGGAGGGTAATTATCTTCCAACTTAATTCTACATACCACATGAGTTTTGCGCATTTTGCTCTAGTCATACACATCATACAAGAGATTGTTCTTCACCGGGACAATTCTCAGATTTTTATCTAGAGCAACCAACTGAAAATTTCTTTGAAACAGGTCATGATCCATATTTTAATGGTTATGACTCGGGTTGGAGAGATCATCAAAACTTCTTGTGGCATGACATGGGAAATTCAGCCCCATGATCTCATGGGCAACATTTTCAAGCCAATTTTCAACCCAATGATCATTATTTCCATCCCTCTTCTCTATTTCCACCATCTCAATTGGATGAGTTTATTACTGCTAACAAACAAATGTTGGAGTCTATCAACAAGCAAATGACAGATTCCAACAAGCAAATGTTGGATGACACTGTTAGCATATAATCCACCACCTATTCTCATTCCTAATCTAGAGTTGAGTTAGACGACCAAATAGCCCAAATTCAACAAATGGTTAATGCTTTAAATCATGAAAAGGAAGAAGAATTTTCAATTGAACTTTTGACCAATCCAAAAGAAAATTTTATGAATGATGAGATTACTCCTAGTAACTTTCATTATAAGAATGATCAAATAGTTACCACATGTGAAAATGAAGAAATGGTGGTTGAAGATCAAGTTATTACCACACATAAATATGAAGCAATTGTGGTTCAAAATGAGGAAAATAATGATAAAGAGATTGTCTCCCCTAATCCAAAACAGCTCCTAAACAATCCTTTGCTTGATACACCTCCTTCAATGGAGGATCCTCTAAAAGTTTGCTTGGCTCATTTCAATTGTGAGGATTTTGATGTTGACACTTCTATTTGGGAGGTAAATTCTTTACTTGATATTCCTCCACTCATTCACTCTTTTCCTTGGGCAACAACAAATGTATCCCTCTCTTGGGAGCTTGCATCTCCTCCCATTCCCTCACTTGAGTTATCTCAAACTGTTGAGCCCGAACCACCGGATAAGTGTGCGGAAAATATTGAAAGTTTGAAGGATAACTTTTCGGGCATTCCCGTGCTGAATTTGATCTTTTACAAACCTTTGCTTGATGTGCCCTCACTTGATCCACCTTCCCAAAATCCAAAACAACCCCATAGTCCAAAGTTCTTCATTGAGGATGAAGAGTAGGTTGAGGTCTTTCTATTACCTCTTTTCAAATTTTATCTTCAAGCTCTTTTTCCAACGCTTTTAAAAGAACTTTTTTATTTGGGGAAGTATAACTCTCTAGAGAGACTTAGTGTAGGGTAAACCCTACTTTGAGATTAGTCTAGCTATCGACGTTAAATTTAGAACTCATGGGAAGCAATTCTTCCAATTTCCAAGCTTCCCTCCTTCAAGTTGCCTTGGCTAAGAATTTTCTGAAATTTGCTAAGTATAGCCAAAATGTGACCTCTTACAAAATTGTCTCAAATTGCATTCCAAAAGTCACATGCAGATTTCTTAGTCATTTTAAAGTCTTGGTGCCATTTTCGGAATTTTTCAAGGTCATTCGGGTAATTTTCTCGACAAATCCAAAAATCACGGGAAGTTCGAACCTCTAAAAATATCGCTTTTGCAATGGAGCTCCGAATCCCGTTCTGAAGATTCTCCAAGGTATCTTGGGCTCGTAGGAACTTAAATTTCAAACCCAGGAATTTTTTGATCCCATTCCCCCCTTTTTGAAGCCAAAAATTAGTAGCAATAGGAGTTGGGCCAGGCTTTCGCGGGCGCTCGCCAAAAGGAGCAGTTGCGCATTGACAAGCCGCGGGCGCCCGCCCTGCGGTTGCATGCGCCCTCCCCCCATTCGCAGCATCATTAAATGGGCTTTAAAGCCCATTGTGACATTATAAACTCTCCCTCTCTCTCAACCTATGACCCTAAACCCTTCAACCCTCAATTCCATTCTTCCTCTCCTCTTTTTCTCCCTTCCTTCTTCCTCTCCCCCAACCATCTCCATCATCTCTCATCCATACTCCTTATCATTCCATCCTTTTTGCACCAACAAGGGAGCTTTTGGTTCATCAACTTGGGGTAAGTTTTCTTCTCCCTTTCTTTCAATTTGTGGATCAATGGAGGACGAGATTGATTATGTGGAGGATTTGCAATTGTTTGGGGTTGTGTTTTGTTGATTGCAGGGTAAAATTTTGGGTTTTCAAGTTTATAATCCACATTTGGCTCTCTTCCATTTTGTTTTTGCACACCAGGTGTTCAACGAATTGCCTAAGCTAGCTTCATCTCTCTAAATGGCACCACTTTTGGCATTATTTTGTTATCCATTTTGAACTTGTGCTGATTTCATTGTGTGCGGATTTGTGTTTTATGTGGGTTTTTATCTTCCAATAAAATTCTTGTTTGTGTTATTAATTCTGTTTTAGTTTTTCTTAAGAGACCTATGCTTTTACATGTGTATGTTAGTTGTATTTTGATAGGTCTTTATGTCCAAGTTCGAGGGAAACATTTACTCATTAACATAGATGGTAACCTTTGCCTTTGTCATTCCACTTGGTATTATTGTTCTTTTACCCTCTTTGCTCTTATTTTGATTTACTTGTCTTCACACATTGAGGACAATGTGCCATTCAAGTTTGGGGGTATAGTATTGCATTTTTGGTATTACATTTTTCCTTGTATGTTCTAACTTGATTCATGTAAGTTATTAAAATCTTTTTTTGGAAATCAATGATAGAGTAATCTTGGAACTTGTTCGAGATTAAAGCATGTGTTTAAAACTTTGTGTATAGAGGCAAATGATAGTTTTGAAAATAAAGAAAAGTTTGAAATGATTATGTTAATTCATATTGGTTTGTATAAATGCTTCAATTAGATACTCTTCTATGCTTCACTTTTTACAAATGCACACTAGAAACTTAATTGTGAGGCATGCAACCCAATTGACCTTGACCATGACTCACTTGATTTGAGTTGATGACCCTAATGAATGGATACCTTTGGCATGATTTTTGAGTTTTAAAAAAAAAAAAAAAAAAAAAAAAAACAAGAAGAAGAAAAATAAAAGAAAAGAATTAATGACAATGACAAGTTTGAGTTCGTAGCCTTTCCAACTTGAGTTATTAAGCCCTAGGAGTGTTTCTACACTTAGTACCCTAAAGCCATCCGGTTTAGGAGTTGTTGGCCTAACACTTGCTACATGGGTTGGTTAGAAAGCTTAAGGAACTTAGACATTATACGGTCATTCACGAAATAAAAATAAATAAATATGGTTCGTTGGAGTTTGTAGCCTTGCCAACTCAAGTTATTAAGCCCTAGGAGTGTTTTTACACTTCGCACCCTAAAGCCATCCGGTTTGGGAGTTGTTGGCCTAACACTTGCTACATGGGTTGGTTAGAAAGCTTAAGGGACTTCGGCATTGAACGACCATAATACGTATCATTTTGAGTTATATAATAAATTTTCAATAAGCAACAAAAGTCATATTGCGAATAAAGTCATGCCTTATAAACTTCATTTAGAAGGAGATTCAATGATTTGAAGACTTGTGTTCCAGAGATTGAGAAAGAGGGTTAAAGCTGCATATTGGGAATCCGATTCACTTTCACTGAAGTTAGAGTTCATTTTTATTCAAGAAATGACAATTGAAGTATTTATAAAGGCTATGATGTTGATGCATGAGAATTGAAACATGTTTAGCCATTTTATTTTATCAAGGCTTCATATATGCAAGGTAGTCTGCTTAATGAGTCTGTTTCCAATTTTCTGTTGTTCCAAGTTATATTTGAGCTTTGTAGGTATTTTCGCACTTCATGATTGATGCATGCTATCAGCATTTCATATTTTGTCATTTTTGTTAGCTTCTATATTTTGGTTTTGCTATGGGACTAGCAAAATGTAAGTTTGAGGGTGTGATAAATGCCGAATATTGCATATTCAAGCACCCTTATTTGCATTAGTTAGGTCCATTAGTTGATAATAATGTATAGTTTAGCTTTATTTGTTAATTCTTGTCTACTTTCAGGTTGGTTCCTCCGAATATGGTTAAAGGAACGATTTTGACAATCTCTTGAAGAAGTAAAGCACGCCGTTGCTGGGGACCATCTTTTGGGCCAAGCTTCTTGAGTCATCGTATGTGTGAAGTTTGTGGCATATTGCTCAGAATGGAAACCGTGTCAATAGACCGGCCCAAAGTGGCTCAAGAAATGAATGATAGTCTTTGCAGCCAAAGCTTCTGCAGGCTCTTGCCACGCCACAGCGGGTGCCTGCCAAAACCCCCAGTAAGAAGCTTTCCACAGCGGGCCCCCGTCGAGCCACCACGGGCGCCCGCTGCGCCACTGCAGACACCTGCCATTTTGTCCAGTGAGTTCCCTTGGATGTTGAGAACCCGCGGGCGCCCGCCAGTGCCCCGCGGGCCCCCGCCAATCTACAGGTAGCAGATCACCCACTCCTGTTTTTGTGCTGAATCTTGTTCCCCATGCAATTTTTGTGGTGCAGATTGCTTCTTGGGTGGTTGGAGCTCGAAATTGAGTGGTTTAAGGGAGGATTTTGCCTAGATAAGAGGTTGGGAGCTTGTATTATGGGATATACATATTTTTGCTAAGTTTTAGAGAGAGAAATGAGTGTTCTTGAGGGTTTTGAGTTCTAGCTTGCTCAAGGTGCGAAAATGGAGGGTGAGGCTTCTTCTTCTCCTTCATTCCTTGCATCCATGGGTAACTAACTCTCTATCTAGGGGGGTGATGAAACCCTTCCTTGTAAGCATGTTTAAAGTTTGATTCATTTTGGGGAATGTATGTTTGTATGGACCAAGTTTCATAATCTAGAGCACTTTACAATGTGTAATGAATATTATTTTGTATAAATGATCATGTTAAACCAATTACTCTTGTCTTCGATTATTTGTTCTCATGGTTGTATGGCTAGGATTTTCATAGTGACAATGGAAATAAGATTATGAAATGGTTTTAATGGCATGGTTTTTGAGAAATTTGTTAATCCATAGCTTAGGGCTTCCTTTTGATGGGTTAATCTTGTCTCTTGACTCCATGTGCTTTTACCATTTGATTGAGGGCTTGATAATCTCTAGCTTAGTGTGCATATCTAAGGCTACACCCTAGTCTAGGTAGTTAAAGCATGTGAAGCTTTGATAGGTTATTCTTGCCTTGTGATTTAATGAATTTCTTAAAGATATTGTAGTAACCATGTGTTGCTATATGTAATGACCCGGATTTTCACGGATATTTTTTTTCCGTTGTCTTTCCTTTCTGAGTTCAGTTCCTCTTCGCTTAGTATCATCTCGAGGGCTTTGGAGTGATTCTGAGACTCTTTTTTGTGAATTGACAACTTCCTTTGAGGACCGAGTCATTTCCACATTTTTCGTTTTTCGACACTATTCATTTTTCGTCATTTTTCCTATTTCGTCCTTTTCCCCATTTTGTCTTTTCCCTGTTTGACACTTTGTTGGCATAACCACACTTCTTGTGTTCAGAGTTGGTTTTTGACTTCATGTGTCTCCACCTTGAGTGGTTTCCACGAAATACGTATCTTTACTTTTGCAAGAAAGTACTCTGGTTGCTCCCGATGTCCATAGGGGCATGGATGCAAAGTTCTTTGAAATTATTTTCTTTTCTTGGGGTGTTTTTTGTAAATATCTTTTGAAGATATTTTATTTCAGGGGCTTTTAAGGAAATATTTTTGGAAGATATTTTCATTCTACGCCGTAAGTGCAGTTTTCACTTTTTAGAGGGGCCATTGTGCAATTAATGAAAGTTATTACAAAATGTCTTGTTTTGAGCCTGGATCCTCGTACGGGATTCATTTTCACATTTTGTCAAGTTGTGTACTCTTGGAATTTCCTCCTGCTTGATGTTTTCCAGTTTCAGGGTTTCTGTCCTCGGTTTGTGTCAAACTTGTTTTGGGCATACTTTTCTGCTCGGGACTTAGTTTTTGACGCCGTTTATTCCGTTATTCATATTTTATCATTTTAAATCTTTTTTGTTCACAAAGTTTTCCATTTGAGTGCGTCTTCTCAAATTTTACTTTTTCGGACCCGGTGGGGCTCGTTCGGGGCACTTTTTGAGATTTCTATAAAAGGGGGCTGAGATATTTCATTTTTCATCTTCTCCCCTCTTTATGCACGACCTGGAGCTCCCATGGCAGCCCAAGGGGTGCTGCCTTCTTCTCTCTCCTCTTTTGGTTCACTTTTCCTTGATGGAAAGTCTTCGGCCTTAACGTTTGTTGTTCCCCTCGCCGTACTTTACCTTTCCCCCTTATTAGAATTCAGTTTTAACCATTTATTGAGTTTGGTTTTGAGGTCAAGTTATGATTTTGATGGGGCTTTCATGGGGGTTATGTGCACGGTGTAGTCCCCGACAAAACCTAGAAGTTTCGTCGGATTCAGAGTGGTTTCCATTTGGTGGCTTTTGAGATTTTCATCTCAAATTGAGCTAGGGGATGTTCTAGGATTTTGTGTGTGTTGTATTGAGTGTTTAGCATGATTATACAATTTATATGTATGCCTTGTATCAAATTTAGAAAGTGAGTATTTTTTATTTCTTTGTATAAGATTTAAAATTCATGATGATATATAACTTTGATTTGAATTGTGGTATGCTAGAAAATCATGTTTTAATATGTTTGTTAACATATATTAAATTGGTATTGATTGAATAAGAATTGCATATTTTATTTAATATTTATCTTTTGTGAAAGATTAAATCCCATGGCCGTACCTAGCATAAAATTGACTTGTGATATGCTTTTAAATTATGTCTTGGCATGTTGTTTAACATACTTTAATTTGAGAGCATTTGGACAAGTATGAAAATCTAGAGATTAATTAAAATCTAATTAAGGGTTCCATTGGCCTAATTAAGTGTTTAACTTGATATTTGTGATAACTATGACTTATGTTCTAGCATATGTTAATTTGGAACCATTTGATGTTGTTTTAGAAGTTAGGGATTTGATTATCATGATTTAATTAAATTTCACTTTATTGTTCTTATGGCCTAATCCACTTTTGATGTGGTGTGTGTAATGACCATGCTATATTGTTTATCATGTATTAATTGGAGGCCATTTGATTGAGATTTGAAACCTAGGGAATTTAATTAGTTTATAGATTAAATTCCGTTTCTATGGTATTATTGATTAACTCATGTATTTGACATTGATAGTATGTTTAAAGCATGACTTTTGACTTATAATGAATTTATGAGTTTATGTTTTCAATATTGGATTATATTGTTATAGTGTGTAACGAATCGCACTTTGAAGATTCGACATTGTCATCCTATAGTAGTTGTGGATTTAGAGCATGTGTTGTGTGGATACAATCTATTTGTGCATGGAAGGTGACTTAGTGCATTATATAAATTACATATAAGTTGTGAACTTATTTGATTATTTTGAAGTCTTGGGACATTATTACTATGATATGGCTAAAGTTCGGCTTTAGTGCGGGAGGTATGAGTTCTCCCCAATTGAGATAGTGTGCACTGAGTGGTCTTCCCATCGGGTTAATGCCCGAAATAACCAATTTGTTCTTGGTTTAGTCCGAGACGTGATGTCCAAGTCTTCCACTATTTGTTTTCGCATTCAATTCCAAGTTATCAATCATGTTTATATTATGATTGTGGTTTTGGCTATTGGCGATTTGATGTTGTTAAGTACATCTATACTAAATTGCTATATTTAGTTGATTTAGCATTTGAATTTCAAGTTGATAACTTTGAGAATCTATATCTAGTTGCTTTGTGTAAGCATGTTTCTATCTGGTTGCTTTGTGTAAGCATGTTTCTAACTAGTTTCTTTGTGTAAGCATATTATATCTTGTTGCTATGTATAGCATGCTCTTGTATTGTTGAAATTGCATAAAGGATGTGTTTTATGCTAGAAATGATCTTAGGTAGCTAGGATGCTCCCTGAGTCTCACCTTTGACATGGACGTTAGGTGGAATGAACCACAATGATTAAATCATGTACACTTGTAAAACGTAGGTCGATGCATGCTCATTTCCTACGAGTAGCTTTATGTTACTCACCCCTACGATACTGGGGCATATTTCAGGTACAGGATACAAGATTGGAGATTGCAATTGCTTGGGTGATTTGCTGAGTTGAGCTTCTTTAGAAGCATTCTTGTTCACATGCAAGTGTTAGCATGTTCATGATTTGTCTATGAAATGTAATTTTTCTAACTTGGAGGTTTGACATGTCAAATGTTGTAAATTTATTGTAATGAGGCCATAAGCCATTGTAGCACATCTATTTTATCATATTACATACACTTGCTTGCTCACTTTGGCAAACAATACCTTCCTTGATGAAACAAAAACTATAAGTAGCATTTTTAGGGAGTTTTACCCTATTCTGTTCCAGGGGCATTTCGTGTATTTCATAATGCGTATTTTTCATTTTTCCTTTTCAATTAGTAGAAAACTCTATTTTAAGGGGGGTTTCTTCTTTATGTTTTTCCAGAAAACATCATCTTGGCCCTCAAAAATCAATATGTTTCCAAAATCCTTGCTGCCAGGTTTTGCAAATTTTTAGTACAAATGTAGTTGGTACTATTCATCGACTTCTTTTTGAAAATCGTCATGACCGATTCGAAACTTCCGGAGGTCTTGTGGGTGCATTTTAAGATTGTATTTTCAATTTAGGTAATTTAAAAACCTCCCGAAGCTTTATTTCCAAAACTTGGGCAGTAACTCGGATTAGTTTTTTTCCTCTTGACCTGATTTTCTTGGGGGCATTTTGAGTATTTTACAATGCATTTTTTTTGTTTCCATCTATGATTAGGGTAGGAAACTTGATTTTAGGGGGGGTTTCTTCTTTGAGTTTTTCCAAAAAAGTCCGTTTAGATGCCCGTTTTTACTCTCAGTTGCAACAGTGGTGGGTTGTCCTCATCGGGCCGCCACGACATCATTTTTGTTTTTGACTTTTCTCCCCTGTCCGGACTCCAAATTGAGTAAACTTTTTTTTGAACTTGACTAATTTGTCATTGTCTTTCCTGCGGTGTGCTCGATAGCACCTGAATCCATTTTTTGCAAAATAACCATTTTGCCCCTAGGTTCTTTTTGTCCGTTTTTGAAACGACACTTCTGCATTTGTTTCCTTTGGGTTCCGTGACCTCATTGAGGGTCACATTGGATTCTTAGGGATGCATTGTATATCTAGAGACCTTTGTTTCACCTTTCGCTTCCGCATTTTGGATCTATTATCAGGTCATCTTTTGGTCATCACTGACACACCGGGTTTACAAAACTTGGGTCGTCACAAGTGGTATCGGAGCTCCTAGGTTCGAAAACCTTAGGATGATGGGTTTTGGGTGCATATCATGCTTTTGTTGCCATGCTCTATGTGTTTATATGCTTTATGATAACATGTTTTGGTTGATAACTTGTTTGTGCTTACGTGCTACATGTTATATGTCGTTCGTTTAGCATTGTTTTATTCTAATGTAAAGAGCATGACATGTGACGTATGCTAGATTAGAATTGTATATGCATAATTATGTTGCATAGTTGGCATGACATGGGATTGGTCATTGAGGCACGAGTTAAGGTTGATGGTGATTGTAGTCACAGTTTCGTGGTAGTATAAGTTGTTGTCGACCTAGTATTGGTTTTAAGGTAGGTGGATGGTCACCTTTTGTTTAGGCTCTCGTGAAATGAGTTGTTTGGCGTTACCATAGTGCTGGACTCATTGGTTTGGGGCCATTATGAGGTTATGGACCTCTTAGGATCCTTGATTGTTCAGGATGATTCCTCTGGAACTTGCATTTTTCGTGGGCGGGTACATTATGGGCGGGTGCATGGCACTGTCATGCTACCATACTGGCATGCTACATGTGCAGTTCGGATGGAATCAGTGTCGATTTTGTTTTAATAAGCGTTGTCCTTTTGATCGATGATGATGGTGTTTGTTTTGGTGATCAATCGTGGTGATTTATTTGGTTGTTGTTGGCTTGGCTATAGTTGCCATTTTCTTTGGAGGTCTCCTTGAGTGATGATGCTTTTGGGATCAAGTCGATTGATTGATGTTTCGGGTAGAGAGAACATTTTATTGTTAGCGTCACTTGTAGTGTCACCTCTAGATTTGGAGTTAGATTGTTAGAGTC
Organism: Cornus florida; assembly: GCF_030987335.1. NCBI lineage: Eukaryota > Viridiplantae > Streptophyta > Magnoliopsida > Cornales > Cornaceae > Cornus > Cornus florida. The sequence continues at coordinate 76,024,022 of NW_026775577.1, forward strand.
TTACCATTGTGGTAAGGGCTCACATTTCTCTTGAGATAGGTTGATGTCGTATTGGTTTTTGGAGACAGTTTATGGCTAGGACTGGTCCTTCCTTTTGCTTAGACACTCTAGGACACGATGTCCAAAGGGTTCATTGTTGCATCATTTTGTCTTTTACAGTTTCGTTTACTACCATGTTAGTAGTATGATTTATGATGTTGTGATACATGAGTAGATAGAGGTGTATCCATATTTGCCTTCTTGTTGTGTGGCATTAGCATGCCTTCCTTATATGCTTAGAAATGCCATACTGTTATTACGCTTTAATGACATGCTTTTGTGCTTACATGGAGACGTGTTGCATGTACCTTTGATTTTTTATCTATGTGAGTAGATTTCTTTCTGGTAGTTGCATTCCTTGTCACATGCATGACTTCTAGGTTTGGGTTCCCTTTTATTTCTCCTCAGTCGCACGTAGTGTGTATGTGGGTTTCCGTAAGAGTTTCGTTGTGAGATTCCTTGTAGAAGAGTTGTCACATTTGTTCCATCTTGAGTTGTCCACTTCCCTAAGATGGGAAGGATGCTCCATTTTTGTGTTTGTCATATCGACACTTGTAGGTGGATAAGGTTTCTTCTTTTTTCTTGGTTCGTGTTAAGGACTTTACAAGGAGTGAGTCTATTCTTTTCGTTGCGTTATGCACAGTTCTTGGTTGGTTGGTCCGTGTGGATCACCATTGTTGTTTTGAGTCCTTGGTGAGGATTTAATGGATTTTGGTCGACTTACTTCCATGTAGGGGGTGAAGTCTTTGACCTTATTATCTTTCATTTCAGAGATGGGGTTGTGGTGTTGTCCTTTCTAGGACTGGTGGTTCCCTTTCTTTTGTGTCTTCCTTGGGGAGTTTTTGCTGTGGTTGTTGACGGAATTGTGGTACTCGGAGTGAGTTGATTGGTGTGAGATCATTTTATGGGGACTTGTGTCCATATCATTGAGGATTTGTTTGATTGTAAGGTGAGCTCGATGCTTTTTTGAGAATGTCTTTTAGAGACTTGTTTCTGTTTTGGAGGTTTGGATGTGGTTAACTTTTAGAAGGAGTTTTGGAGGATCGCTGTTGGATATAGTTTGTTGTGGAGTTTCTCATCCTAGTTATAACTAGGCATGGTTTTGATGAATCGTAGTTCCAGTGGTTGTTTATGGATCGATAGAAATTGAGGAATTTTGATTTAGCTTGGTGTTGCCAAGCATGGTTTTAAAAGATTCATCTTGTGACCTTAGTTGTTGGCATTTTGATATGTGTGCCATTTAGTGGAATTGTATTTTGAGGATTTAGTTATTCGTGATAGGGATGTGGATCTGATGTTTGATCATGGTGATTGGTCTTGTAGTTGATCTATTTCAGGGAGAAATGTGAAGGACTTTCTATGAAATGTCTTATTGTGAGGTTCATTTTGATTTTTGTAGGTGTTGATTTGCTTGTCAAGTTTTGGATTCCTGATTAATGTTGTTAATAGGGGTATTTTGAGCCATTGGAGATGTTGATTTTGTTGTATTGATGATTTAAGGCCTTAAGCATAGTGGTACTTATGGCATTGTTGTCAGAGTTTTGGGATTGGCTAGGATGGTCTGGCTAGACATCTTTGAACCATATCTCAACTCTCACAAAATGTTGGTCTCCGTAGTGCTTTTGGCAATGATCATTTTTGACATTGATGTCATTTGTATCGAGAGGTTTCTTGGGTAGACCTAGTAGGGGGCATGTTATGAATTAGTGTCTTATACTGCCGTGCTACCGTACAAAGTTGTGTGTTGTGGGCGAGTAATAGTTACCGTTGATGCTACCTTACTGACGAGTAAGTGTGGGCGGGCATTAGGCACTGTCATTGCTACCACACATTTGAGTACATCGTGGATGGGTTCTAGTCGTTATTCGTACTGCCGCATCTTCTTATCGGTACCCTGATATGATACGTGGTTATCTTGGAGATCTTTTGGTGGTTGTTTTTGGATCGGTATGATGGTTCATCTAGAGGGATGTTTACGGTTGTTGTCTTCTGTTCCTTTGTCTCACCTTGGGTTCTGTGTGTGAGTTCTGACTTGTTGGGTGGCCATTTAGTCACTTTCCTTTTGAGATGTTGTCCCGTCATTAGCATGTGGGTGCGAATGACATTGGTCTGTGTGTTGTCTTTCAGCTTTGGGATTGCTTTTGTATCACGTTGTGTGGGATACTCGGAGATGTACTCTGTAGTTATCCTAGTTTCGCCTTTTTGTTTTGGTTGGGGCTGGATTTCGGGGACGAAATCTCTTTAAGGTGGGAAGGTTGTAATGACCCGGATTTTCACTGATATTTTTTTTCCATTGTCTTTCCTTTCTGAGCTCAGTTCCTCTTCGGTTAGTGTCGTCTCGAGTGCTCTGGAGTGATTTCCGAGACTCTTTTCTGTGGATTGACAATTTCCTTTGACGATCGAGTCATTTCCGCATTTTTCCTTTTTCGACACTATTCAGTTTTCGTTATTTTTTCTATTTCATCCTTTTCCCTATTTTGTCTTTTCCCCGTTTAACACTTTGTTGGCGTAACCACACTTCTTGTGTTTGGAGTTGGTTTTTGACTTTATGTATCTCCATCTTGAGTGGTTTCCACGAAATACGTATCTTTACTTTTGCAAGAAAGTACTTTGGTTACTCCCGGTGTCCATAGGGGCATGGATGCAAAGTTCTTTGAAATTATTTTCTTTTTTTGGGGTGTTTTTCATAAGTATCTTTTGAAGATATTTTATTCCAGGGTTTTTTAAGAAAATATTTTTGGAAGATATTTTCATTCTGGGCCATAAGTGCAGTTTTCACTTTTTGGAGGGGCCATTGTGCAATTAATGAAAGTTATTACAAAATGTCTTGTTTTGAGCCTGGATTCTCGTACGGGATTCATTTTCACATTTCTTCGAGTTGAGTACTCTTGGAATTTCCTCCTGGTTGATGTTTTCCAGTTTCAGGGTTTTTGGCCCCAATTTGCGCCAAACTTGTTTTAGGTATAACTTTCTGGTCGGGACTCGGTTTTCGACGCTATTTCTTCCATTGTTCATATTTTATTATTTTAAAACTTTTTCATTCACAAAGTTTTACCATTTGAGTGCGTCTGCTCAAATTTTACTTTTTCAGATCCGGCGGGGCCCGTTCGGGGCACTTTTTGAGATTTCTATAAAAGGGGGGTGAGATATTTCATTTTTCATCTTCTCCCCTTTTCATGCATGACCTGGAGCTCCCATGGCAGCCCAAGGGGTGCTGCCATCTTCTCTCTCCTCTTTTGGTTCACTTTTCCTTGATGGAAAGTCTTCGGCTTTAACATTTGTTGTTCCCCTCGCCGTACTCTACCTTTCCCCCTTATTAGAATTCGGTTTTGACCATTTCTTGAGTTTGGTTTTGAGGTCAAGCTATGATTTTGATGGGGCTTTCATGGGGGTTATGTGCACGGCGTAGTCCCCGACAAAACCTAGAAGTTTCGTCGGATTCGGAGCGGTTTCCATTTGATGGCTTTTGAGATTTTCATCTCAAATTGAGGTAGGGGATGTTCTAGGCTTTTGTGTGTGTTGTATTGAGTGTTTAGCATGATTATACAACTTACATGTATGCCTTATATCAAATTTAGAAAGTTAGTAATTTTTATTTCTTTATATAAGATTTAAAATTCATGATGATATATAACTTTGATTTGAATTGTGGCATGCTAGAAAGTCATGTTTTAATATGTTTGTTAACACATATTAAATTGGTATTGATTGAATAAGAATTGCATATTTTATTTAATATTTATCTTTTGTGAAAGATTAAATCCCATGGGAGTTTTACCCTATTATGTTCCAGGGGCATTTTGGGTATTTCATAATGTATTTTTTTTCATTTTTCCTCTTAAGTCATGTAGAAAACTCAATTTTGAGGGGGGTTTCTTCTTTGTGTTTTTCCAGAAAACATCATCTTGGCCCTCAAAAATTAATATGTTTCCGAAAAATCCTTACTGCCAGGTTTTGCAAATTTTTAGTACAAATGTTGTTGGTACTATTCATCAACTTTTTTTTGAACATCGTCACGACCGATCCAAAACTTCCAAAGGTCTTGTGGGTGCATTTTAAGATTACGTTTTCAATTTAGGCAATTTAAAAACCTCCCGAAGCCCTATTTCCAAAACTTAGGTAGTAGCTCGGATTAGTTTTTTTTCCTCTTGATCTGATTTTTTTGGGGGCATTCTGGGTATTTTACAATGTATTTTTTTTTGTTTCTGTTCGCTATCGGGGTAGGAAACTTGATTTTAGTGGGGGTTTCTTCTTTGAGTTTTTCCAAAAAAGTCCGTTTAGATGCCCGTTTTTACTCTCAGTTGCAGCAGTGGTGGGTTGTCCACGTCGAGCCGCCACGACATCATTTTTGTTTTTGACCTTTCTTCCCCGTCCGGACTCCAAATTGAGTAAACTTTTTTTTGAACTTGACTAATTTGATATTGTATTTCCAACGGTGTGCTTGATAACACCTGAATCCACTTTTTACAAAATGACCATTTTTAGGTTCTTTTTGTCCGATTTTGAAACGACACCTCGGCATTTGTTTCCTTTGGGTTCCGTGGCCTCATTGAGGGTCACATTGGTGTCTTAGAGACGCATTGTATCTCTAGAGACCGTTGTTTCACCTTTCGCTTCCGCATTTCGGATCTATTATCGGGTCATCTTTTGGTCATCACTGACGCACCGGATTTAGAAAACTTGGGCCGTCACACTATATATCATGGTTACATATATATATTATTATCCCAAATCAATCATATATTTAGCATGTGTAAGGGGTTGGAGTGGATTCACTTCCTTAGTCTTTTCTATCTAAATTCCTTTTCTCTAAAGTTCTTGCAAATTATTATTCTATGCAACTTTCAATTCCTAATTTAAGTGACAAGTCAAACAAAACTATACACCTCTTTCATCAAACTAAAAGTGAATTTAACAACCTTGGTTGCCATAAACTAGCAGTCGCAGTGGTTTGACCTACCCATTCAATAGCCCTATTTTACAATAATTTGTACTATTATAGAGGGTTGATTTATTATAGATCGAGTCTCAAAACGATCAATTTTTGATATAGTATTGCATTTTTTGTATTACATTTTTGCTTGTATGTTCTAACTTCATTCATGTAAGTTATTAAAATCTTTTTTTGGAAAGCAATGATACGGTAATCTTGGAACTTGTTGGTGATTGAAGCATGTGTTTAAAACTTTGTGTATGGAGGCAAATAATAGTTTTGAAAATAAAGAAAAAATTTGAAATGATCATGTTAATTCATATTGGTTTGTATAAATGCTTTAATTAGATACTCTTCTATGCTTCACTCTTCACAAATGCACACCGAAAACTTAATTGTGAAGCATGCAACCCAATTGACCTTGACCATGACTCAGTTGATTTGAGGTGATGACCCTAATGAATGAATACCTTTGGTATGGTTTTCGTGTTAAAAAAGAAAAAGAAAAAGAAAAGAAAAAAAAAGGAAAAGAATTAATGACAATGACCAGTTTGAGTTCATAGCCTTTCCAACTCTAGTTATTAAGCCCTAGGAGTGTTTCTACACTTAGCACCCTAAAGCCATCCGGTTTGGGAGTTGTTGGCCTAACATTTGCTACATGGGTTGGTTAGAAAGCTTAAGGGACTTCGGCATTGCATGACTATAAAACGTATCATTTTGAGTTATATAATAAATTTTCAGCAAGCAACAAAAGTTTTATTGCGAATAAATTCATGCCTTAGAAACTTCATTCAGAAGGAGATTAAATGATTTGAAGGCTTGCATTCCTGAGATTGAAAAAGAGGGTTAAAGCCGCATATTGGGAATCCGGTTCACTTTCACTGAAGTTAGAGTTCATTTCTATTCAAAAAATGACAATTGAAGTATTTATATAGGCTATGATGTTGATGCATGAGAGTTGAAATATGTTTAGCCATTTTGTTTTAGTAAGGCTTCATATATGCAAGGTAGTCTGCTTAATGAGTTTGTCTCCAATTTTCTGTTGTTCCAAGTTATATTTGAGCTTTGTAGGTATTTTCGCACTTCATGATTGATGCACGTTGTCAGCATTTCATACGTTGTCATTTTCGTTAGCTTCTATATTTTGGTTTTGCTATGGGACTAGCAAAATGTAAGTTTGGGGGTGTGATAAGCGCCGAATATTGCATATTCAAGCGCCCTTATTTACATTAGTTAAGTCCATTAGTTGATAATAATGTATAGTTTAGCTTTATTTGTTTATTCTTGTCTACTTTTAGGTCGGTTCCCCCGAATATTGTTAAAGGAACGGTTTTGACAATCTCTTGAAGAAGTAAAGCACACCGTTGCTGGGGACTGTCTTTTGGGTCAAGCTTCTTGAGTCATCATATGTGTGAAGTTTGTGGCATATTGCTCAAAATGGTAACCGCATTAATAGACTGGCCCAAAGTGGCTCAAGAAATGAATGATGGTTTTTGCAGCCAAAGTTTCTACGGGCACTTGCCGAGCCACCGCGGGCGCCCGCCAAAACCCCCAGTAAGAAGCTTTCCACCGTGGGCCCCGGTCGAGCCACCGCGGGCGCCCGCTGTGCCACTGCGGATGCTAGCCGTTTTGTCCAGTGAGTTCCCTCGGATGTTGAGAACCCGCGGGCGCCTACTAGCACCTTGCGGGCCTTCACCGATCTACAAGTAGCTGAGCACCTGCTCCTATTTTTGTGCTGAATCTTGTTCCCTATGCAATTTTTGTGGTCTAGATTGCTTCTAGGGTGGTTGGAGGGAGGATTTTGCCTCGATAAGAGGTTGGGAGCTTGTATTATGGGATATACATATTTTTGCTAAGCTTTAGAGAGAGAAAGGACTGTTCTTGAGGGTTTTGAGTTCTAGCTTGCTCAAGGTGCGAAAATGGAAGGTGAGTCTTCTTCTTTTCCTTCATTCCTTGCATCCATGGGTAACTAACTCTCTATCTAGGGGGGTGATGAAACCCTTCCTTGTAAGCATGTTTAAAGTTTGATTTATTTTGGGGAATGTATGTATGTATGGACCAAGTTTCATAATCTAGAGCACTTTACAATGTGTAATGAATATTATTTTGTATAAATGATCATGTTGAATCAATAATTCTTGTCTTAGATTATTTGTTCTCATGGTTGTATGGCTAGCATTTTCATATTGACAATGGAAATAAGATTATGAAATGGTTTTAATGGCATAGTTTTTGAGAAATTTGTTAATCCATAGCTTAGGGCTTCCTTTTGATGGGTTAATCTTGTCTTTTGATTCCATGTGCTTTTACCATTTGATTGAGGGCTTGATAATCTCTAGCTTAGTGAGCATGTCTAAGGCTACACCTTAGTCTAGGTAGTTAAAGCATGTGAAGCTTTGATAGGTTATTCTTGCCTTGTGATTTAATGAATTTCTTGAAGATATTGTTGTAACCATGTGTTGCTATATATGATGGTTACATATATATATTATTTCCCCAAATCAATCACATATTTAGCATGTGTATGGGGTTGGAGTGGATTCACTTCCCTAGTCCTCTCTATCTAAATTCCTTTTCTCTAAAGTTTTTGCAAGTTATTGTTCTATGCAATTTCAACTCCTAATTTAAGTGACAACTCAAATAAAACTCTACACCTCTTTCATCAAACTAAAAGTGAATTTAACAACCTTGGTTGCCATAAACTAGTAGTCCCAGTGGTTCGACCTACCCGTTCAATAGCCCTATTTTACAATGATTTGTGCTATTGCAAAGGGTTGATTTATTATAGATCGAGTCTCAAATCTATTAGTTTTATTGTAATTTTTGCATTTTTATGGGTTTATTTGGCTGTTTGCTTTTTTATTTTATTTTTAATTGTGGTTAATTAATTGAGTTAATTGCAGTATTTGTTTTATTTAATTGTTGTATTTATTTGAATTATTTAATTGAGTATTTTTTTTTTAATTATTTTCTGTCTTAAATATATGTTTACATGGAAATTTGATTTAATTGTTTTATTGTTTTTATTATTTTGTTTTTTAAGGTTTTAGTTTCTTTATGGTTAGCCGACTTAGATATAATATGAATGGTTCTTTTCTCATCTCTAAATTAAACTAGAATTAGGGTTTTTAGTGAAGCCTATAAATAGAACTGTATGCCAAGGGTATGAAAACCCTGTTGACGTACACAGAGAGACGGAGAGAAACAGAGAGGAACAAAATGCTTTGTTTAGGGTTTAGCTAGGACTAGGGCTAAACTAAGGAAAGATTAAAAGGGTGTGTTCAAGGGTTGGACCAAGGAGAAGACAGAGAGAGAAAACAGAACGTTGCAGGAAACCTTAGGAAAACGACGCTGAGATTTTGAACTGAAATCTCAAAGACAAGTTCTATTTCTAATTCTTTCTCTTTGACCCATGTTCTTTACATGCCTAACATAACTCCAGGAGTAAATAGACATTAAATATTAATCTGGTTTACATGTTAATTTCAATTATAACAGTATGCCTTTACGTGAATTGGTGTTTGCTTGTCTGTAATTTTCCTTGCATAATTCATATTTTAATTGATGTTATTTGATGCATAATGAATTTAATAAATTGTTGGGACTGTTTGGAACCTAGAACTGAGGGTTAGGAACCTTAGCAAGGACAATCAGAAAGTCAGAAAACAGTCGGCGTCGGAGAAGACGAAGGCTGGGAAGAGTGGAGGCAGCTTCACCCTTCAATGGAGGCGGCTCCATTGAAGAGGAGCCGGCTCCATATGATATAGAGGCAGCTCCAAGGGAGTTGAGTCTGCTCTACTTAAAAGGTTGAGCCTCCTCTACCTATGTTGAGCCTCCTCTACTTAAAAGGTTGAGACCCCTCTACCTAAGTTGAGCCTCCTCTACCTAAAAGGTTGAGCCCCCTCTACCTAAGTTGAGCCTCCTCTACCTAAAAGTTGAGCCTCCTCTACCTAAGTTGAGCCTCCTTTACCTAAAATTGGAGCCTCCTCTACATTAAATTGGAGCCTGCTCTACATGTTTTTGGAGCCTGCTCCTTTGTGGATTTTCAATTTGTTTTTAATTTCAGCGATGGATTTTACTCCTGTACTTGGATTTTGATGTTCTAGTTTAATTAGAAGCTATACTAGAGGTTCTTAGAGGAGTCCTGAGCTTATTTAAAACTCCCAAGAGCCTTGTTAATGCATAATTAATTACCGTGTATTATAGTTTGAAAAGTATAAAATTCTTACACAAATTGGTATACTGTCTTAAATGTGGTGGTTTAAAATTGTTCAACATTGTTTTAGCAATTTTTCAAGAATGATTTTATAGTTTAAATCATGTTCCAGTGTTATAAATAAGCATGTGAATTTATATATTTTATTATGCTTATTTGGAATGAATTGATGTTTACATGTATAATATGTATTATCAGTTATTGGACTTTATGGAGTAGTATCAAATAAGTCTGTTACGTTACAGAATTTTATCATGCTTAGTATGGAACAATTGATGTTTATATTTGATATTTTAATTATCAATTATTGGATGTATGATTAGTTGATATTTACATTCCTTGTCTGTATTATTAACTGCTGGATGGATGGATTGTATGCACCAATATGGGACGGTGGCATACTAAGGGGATTAGCTCAAAAATGCTAAGTCCTACCTACTATGGAATTAAGGAAAGGATTAACTAAAAGTTAAATCCTATTGATTTGTAGTGTCAAGGCAATGAATGGTTGAACGGCACTACTGTGGATTCTGGATGGATTTTAAATATATTGTTATAGTACCTCGATATGAGCTTGAGTCTTAGGATTAATGGTTAGGGCGTGTATATGCATTGGGATGCATAGCTGGTTATGATGGTTGGAGGTGTACCCTGTTAGGCTTAGGTATACATGCCCACTTTAGGTGCGTTTTTCATGTTTCCTCTATTCAGGTTTAGACCGGCCTGTAGTCCAGTGAGAGTCCTTTAGGGTGAATATATATACATATGTATAGACTATATAGTTATTGTTGAGTTGGTTAGGATGTACATGCGTATCAAGTCTCTCTGCTTGGATTGTAGTAGGATAGAACTTGTTCGTGGGCCTGACCCACTTCTATTTTTTAGGTGTTCGATAGTTCCAGTTATTGGCTCGATCGTGCTGAGCAGAGACTATCACTCACTCTTTCGACGACGTAGGACTTCTCTCCATGGTTTACTTTGGATGTTCTTTTAGTAGTTTCATTTCAGTTTGGATTTTTATTAGGGGTCCACTAGAGATGGATTCTCGAGTTGTTTAAACTATTGGAGGTTTTGGATTATTGGATTTTCTAAGTATTTAATTTGAAAGGTTTTATTTTAGAATTCATTTAGCTTTTATTTATTTCTTATTTCATTTTGTAATCTGTGTTCGTTTATATATTAATTATTTGATATTCACTCGGGTTTGGGCTTAGGCCTGATCAACCCGTGTCTCGGATTCGAGGGGTATTACAGTTGGTATCAGAGCACTCCAGGTTCAAGTGTCTCTAGGGTTATATCGTATAAGACTTCCGCATAGCATTTTCTCTTGATTAGAGGTTAAGTTTAGGATTCGTTGTATTCCTATACGGTTCGGTTTAAAATCATATTGATGTCTGTTTTTCTGTGTTAACAGAATGGTTAACACCGGAAGAGGAAAGAACATGCAAGAAAATAGCTGGTAAAAGAGAGCGGCACATAGATGGTAAGATTGCCTACAACGTCAGCTAAGGGAAGAAGAGCAACACCTCCATAGGTTTCAGGAGGAGTAGGGGGAAGATGGTCAGTTGCACATAGAGCATGAGGAAGTTTAGCATACTCAGGAGTCTCAGGATCGGGTTTACAATCAGGGCAGGATTTCAGAGTATTCTCCTCAGTTAGTTTTCATCATTGCTCAGGCTGTAGCTGCAGGCATAGCAACTGTATTTCAGCATCAACCACACGTTTAGCAAGCACCAAAATCAGTACCAGTGGTGCAGAATGTGTTTAAAGTTCATTGTTTTGCCTGTGGAGATGATGGGCATACAACCAAACATTGTCCTGGGTTAGCTCAGAGACAGCAAAATGGGAGACCATAGGTAGGATGGGATAGGCCATAGTCTAACCAACAGAGGAGGCCGTTTGGTACTTTTCGAGGTACTTGCTATGCTTGTGGAGAGTCTGGTCACACTTCCTGGCAGTGTCCTAAACAAAGGTATACCGGGTTGTCCAAGCAGGAGGGTACCGAATCGCAAAGAGGATGGCACTTTTAAAAAGTAATTTTAACTACTAGTAGTAATGGAGATATTAGTAAAAGTGTAGTACGGATTTAAACATGTACAATAGTAGTATGTTGAAGAATATTTGACAATTATTCTTTTGGAGGTTTATGATTTAAAGAAGTTCTTAATAAAGTGAACTAGCGGTTTTGGCTATCTTTATTATGTTTTATGATAGCATTTTTGTGATTTATACACATATAGTTTTATTAAACTATATTGGAATGTGTCTGTTGCGATAATAAATGATTATCACAGTGGAGTGATTGGTTTTTGGACAGGCAAACAAATATTTGCTTGTATGTATGTTGTGTTGAGACGGGACAATTACCAAGAAGCTTATAAATGAACTTGTGTAAATTAATATGGTAAGTTTGATATTAAAGGAAGAAATCTCAGGACAGAGTAATGTGCTAACTATGAGTTGATTTCGGAGTGTTTTGTATATTTTTTGTTTCTTGTTTTGCTCTCCTGAGTATTCAGCATTCTATTTTGGATAGTTTAGTTGGTGACACTAGATATTTGCAGGCTCAGATTTCTAGCCAATCTAGTGTTCCTGGACATGCACAATTATACTGTGTTACTTGGGATGGACTGGTTATCGCACTACCACGTCCAAGTTAATTGTTATGATAGGTCTGTTGTATTTACTACACCTGGTCAGGATCAATATGTCGTCGCTATGCCATATTCTAACGGGGTTAATAGCACTTATTTGTTTCATGTGGAGGAGGAAACGGAATAGGAAGTTATTATGGTATTAGATTGCATACCAATTGTACAGGACTTTCCGGATGTTTTCAGGAGATTCCAGGGTTGCCACCTAGTCAAGAGATCGACTTTGTGATTGACTTAGCTCTAGGCACTACACCTATTGCTAGGGCACCGTATAGGATGGCACCAGTGGAGATGCGATTGCTGAGGGATCAGATTCAGTAATTACTTAGCCAGGGTTTTATTCGTAGAAGTACTTCACCCTAGGGAGCACCAGTTTTGTTTGTGAAGAAGAAGGATGGTTCACTTTGCTTGTGTATAGATTATAGGGAGTTAAATAAGGTTACTATTCGTAACAAGTAGCCTTTGCCTAGGATTGATGATCTTTTTGATCAATTGAAGGGAGTTACATACTTTTCTAAGATTGATCAGCGTTTTGGGTATCATCAACTTCGGGTTAGGGAGCAAGATGTTCCTAGGATAGCGTTTCTCACGAGATATGGTTCTTATGAGTTTTGTATCATGCTGTTTAGATTGACGAACACACCAGCAGTCTTCATGGATTTGATGAACAGCGTCTTCCGGGCTTATTTAGATCAGTTTGTCATTGTCTTCATTGATGATATTCTGATTTATTCTAAGTCAAAGGACGATCATGCAAGACATCTTTGTATAGTGTTGTAGACACTTCGTGAGCACCAGTTATATGCCAAGTTCAAGAAGTGTGAATTTTGGCAGCGGGAAGTGAAGTTTCTGGGTCACGTGGTGTCAGAAAGGGGAATAGCGGTAGATCCAGCCAAGGTTTCAGCAGTGGTTGAGTGGGGACGGCCTACTTCACCTACCGAGATTCGGAGTTTCCTCAAATTGGCAGGATACTATCGTAGGTTCATCCAGGGGTTCTCAAAGATAGTGGGACCACTTACTCATTTGACTAAAAAAGGTGTATGGTTCGTGCGGGATGAACACTGTCAGCAAGCTTTTGATGAGCTAAAGACTTAGTTGACTTCTGCACCGGTTCTATTTACTCCACAGAGCGGGATAGAGTATCTTATCTACATAGATGCTTCTTTACGTGGTCTTGGATGTGTTTTGATACAGGAGGAGTGACTGATTTCATATGGATCTCAGAAGCTTAAGCCTTATGAGCTTAATTACCCAACACATAATTTGGAGTTGGCAGCTGTGGTCTTTGCCTTACGTATTTGGAGGCATTATTTGTTCGGTGAGTCCTTCAGATTATTTAGCGATCACAAGAGTCTACAGTATTTGTTCACTCAGTGGGAGATGAATATGAGACAGCACAGATGGTTAGATTTTGTGAAAGACTATCATTTATCTATACAATACCATCCAGGGAAAGCGAATGTGGTGACAGATGCACTCAGTCGCCGACCTGTTGGTAGTCTTTTCGCTGTAGTCACTACTAAGTGGAATGCATTGAAGAAGGTGGATGAATTATAGGATGCTTTTATGGCTTGCATGTTAGTTACACCCTCTATCATTCGCAAGGTTTTGCAGGCACAACTTAAGGATCAGTAGTGCATTGATAAAATTGTAGAGATAACTTCTGGGGAGGTTCCCTTTTACTAGGTTGGGGTTGATGTAGGTTTGAGGTACAAGGGGCGGTTGGTGGTACCTTCTGCTGATGATTTGAGGAAGGATGTGATGACTAAGACTCATCATTCTGAGTTTTCTGTTAATCCAGGAGGCGATAAGATGTATCCGGATATGAAGCAGCAGTTTTGGTGGGTAGGTATGAAGAGGGACATTGCTTTTTTTGTTTCTCAGTGTAGTACTTGTCAGATGGTCAAGATTGATCATCAGAGGCCGTCAGGAGCTTTACAGCCACTACCAATACCGGAGTGGAAATGGGAGAGCATTTCTATGGATTTTATGGAGGGGTTGCCTAATTCTTTCAAGGATCACAATTCCATTTGGGTCATTGTGGATAGATTGACTAAATCAGCTCATTTTTTTGCCTATTCACACTGACTTCACATCAGAGCAGTTGACGAGACTTTACATTACAGAGATAGTAAGTTACATGGCATTTCATTGTCTATTATATTGAACAGGGATTCGAGCTTTGTGTTAGGATTTTGGAAGATTTTTCAGCAGGCTTTGGGTACGGAATTACACCTTAGCACTGCTTATCATCCTCAAACAGATGGTCAGACTGAGCGCGTTAATTAGATCATGGAGGATATGCTTCGTTCGTGTGTTCTTGATTTCAAGGGCCACTGGGAGGATTATTTGCCACTTGTGGAGTTTGCATATAACAATAGTTTCCAGAAGACTATTGGTATAACACCATTTGAGGCATTATATGGCCGACCATGTCGCGCCTGTTTGTTGGATGGAGGTTGGCAAAAGTAGATTCTTGGGTCCAGAGTTCATCAAGGATACTTTGGAGAAGATCGCTCTTATTAGGGATCATATGCGTACTGCCCAGAGTAGACAGAAAAGTTATGCCGATTGTCGCACTCGTGCTATAGAGTTTCAGGTTGGGGATTAAGTTCTGCTCAAAGTGTCTCCTATGAAAGAAGTAATGCGCATTGGGAAGAAAGGGAAGTTATTACTACGGTTTAAGTGTTCATTCATGATTACGGATCGAGTTGGCGCTGTAGCTTATCTGTTGGCACTTCCGGATAATTTGGATCGTGTACACAATGTGCTCCATGTTTCCATGTTATGGAAATTTCTGCTCGATGAGGATCGGTATCAACATATTGATGTTAGGGAGATTGAGTTGCAGTCGGATACAACATATTTGGAGCCATCGTGTTGTATTATTGACCGTTGGGATCAAATTCTTCGCAACAAGGTTATACCTTGGTGCGTGTTCAGTGGAGTCATCACAATGAGGCTGAGTCTACTTGGGAATGGGAGGATGTCATTCGCTCGCAGTTTCCTGAAATATTGGAAGAAGGTAAGAGCGAATTCTGAGGACAGAATTCCTTTTGTTAGGGGGGAAGAATGTAATGCCCCTAATTTTAAAAGGATAATCACTGTAGTTTATTTTATGGTTTTATTGTAATTCTTGAATTTTTAGGGGTTTATTTGGCTGTTTGTTTATTTGTTTTAATTGTGGTTAATTAATTGAGTTAATTGCAGTATTTATTTTATTTAATTGTTGTGTTCATTTAAATTATTTAATTGAGTATTTGTTTTAATTATTTTCTATCTCAAATATATGTTTACATGTAAATTTGATTTAATTGTTTTATTGTTTTTATTATTTTTTTTTTAAGGTTTTAGTTTCTTCACGGTTAGCCAACTTAGATATAATATGAATGGTTCTTTTCTCGTCTCCAAATTAAACTAGAATTAGGGTTTGTAGTGAAGCCTATAAATAGAACTATATGCCAAGGGTTTGTAAACCCTGTTCACGTATACAGAGAGACGAAGAGAAATAGAGAGGAACAGAATACTTTGTTTGGGGTTTAGCTAGGACTAAGGCTAAACCAAGGAAAGATTAAAGGGGTGTGTTCGAGGGTTGGACCAAGTAGAAGACGGAGAGAGAAAACAGAACGTTCGCCGGAAACCTTAGGAAGATGACGCTGAGATTTTGAACTGAAATCTCAAAGACAAGTTCTATTCTAACTCTTTCTCTTTGACTCATGTTCTTTACAAGCCTAACACAACTCCAGGAGTAAATAGACATTAAAGATTAATCTAGTTCGCATGTTAATTTCAATTATAACAGTATGCCTTTACGTGAATTAGTGTTTGCTTGTTTGTAAATTTTCTTGCATAATTCATGTTTTAATTGATGTTATTTGATGCATAATGAATTTAATAAATTGTTGGGACTATCTGGAACCTAGAACAAAAGGTTAGGAACTTTAGCAAGGATAATCAGAAAGTCAGAAAACAGCCGGCGTCGGGGAAGACTAAGGCTGGGAAGAGTAGAGGCGGCTTCACCCTTCAATGGAGGCGGCTCCATTGAAGAGGAGCCAGCTCCACATGATATAGAGGTAGCTCCAAAGGAGTTGAGCCTGCTCTACTTAAAAGGTTGAGCCTCCTTTACCTAAGTTGAGCCTGCTCTACTTAAAAGGTTGAGCCCCCTCTACCTAAGTTGAGCCTCCTTTACCTAAAAGGTTGAGCTCTCTCTACCTAAGTTGAACCTCCTCTACCTAAAAGTTAAGCCTCCTCTACCTAGGTTGAGCCTCTTCTACCTTAAATTTGAGCCTGCTCTACATCTTTCTAAAGCCTGCTCCTTTGCGGATTTTTAATTTATTTTTAATTTCAGCGATGGATTTTACTCCTGTACTTTGATTTTGATGTTCCAGTTTAATTAGAAGCTATACTGGAGGTTCTTAGAGGTGTCATGAGCTTATTTAAAACTCCCAAGAGCCTTGTTAAGGCATAATTAATTACCGTGTATTATAGTTTGAACAGTATATAATTCTTACACAAATTGGTATACTATCTTAAATGTGGAGGTTTAAAATTGTTCAACATTGTTTTAGCAAATTTTTTAGAATGATTTTATTGTTTAAATCATGTTCCAATGTTATAAATAAGCATGTGAATTTATATATTTTACTATACTTATTTGGAATGAATTGATGTTTACATGTATAATATGTATTATCAGTTATTGGACTTTGTGGAGTAGTATCAAATAAGTCTGTTACATTACAGAATTTTATCATGCTTAGTATGGAACAATTGATTTTTATATTTGATATTTTAATTATCAATTATTGGATATATGGATTAGTTGATATTTACATTCCTAGTCTGTATTATTAATTGTTGGATGGATGGATTGTATGCACCGATATGGGACAGTGGCATACTAGGGGGATTAGCTCAAAAACGCTAAGTCCTACCTACTATGGAATTACGGAAAGGATTAACTAAAAGTTAAATCCTATTAATTTGTTGTGTCACGGCAACGAATGGAAGCGGCACTACTGTGGATTCTGGATGGATTTTAAATATATTGTTATAGTACCTCGATATGAGCTTGAGTTTCAGGATCGATGGTTAGGGCGTGTATATGGATTGGGATGCATAGCTGGCTATAATGGTTGGAGGTGTACCCTGTTAGGCTTAAGTATACATGCCCACTTCTGGTGCGTTTTGCATGTTGTGTCTATTCAGGTTGAGACCGGCCTGTAGTCCAGTGAGAGTCCTTTAGTGTGAATATATATACATATGTACGGACTATATAGCTATTGTTAAGTTGGTTAGGATGTACATGCGTATCGAGTCTCTGCTTGGATTGTAGTAGGATAGAACTTGTTCATGTGCCTGACCCACTTCTATTTTTCAAGTGTTCGATAGTTCCAGTTATAGGCTCGATCGTGCTGAGCAGCGACTATCACTCACTCTTCCGACGACGTATGACTTCTCTCCATGGTTTACTTTCGATGTTCTTTTAGTAGTTTCATTTCAGTTTGGATTTTTATTAGGGTTCCACTAGAGATGGATTCTCGAGTTGTTTAAACTATTGTAGGTTTTAGATTATTGGATTTTCTAAGTATTTAATTTGAAAGGTTTTTATTTTAGAATTCATTCAGCTTTTTTTTATTTCTTATTTTATTTTGTAATCTGTTTTTGTTTATATATTAATTATTTGATATTCCTTCGGGTTTAGGCTTGGGCCTGATCAACCCGTGTCTCAGATCCGAGGGGTATCATAGATACATTATTTGTACGGGGAGAAGTTTGAGATTTTCTCCAATCACAAGAGTCTCAAATATCTCTTTTCTCAGAAGGATTTGAATTTGAGATAGTGCAGATGGGTCGAGTTCATGGAGGACTATGACTTTAAGTTGTAGTATCATCCTGGGAATGCCAATGTGGTGGTCGATGCATTGAGTAGGAAGTCACGGGGTATTCTTGCTAGCATTTCTGTCCACAGATGGAAAATGCTAGAAGAGCTTGCAAATCTTAGTTTATAGTTGTATGAGGATGTTTCACCGGCTATTTTGTTTAGCCTCGCGGCTCAACTAGCTCTTATTGGTAGAGTTATTAAGGCACAACAGAAGGATGGGGAGATGAAGTCCATCCATAATCGGATTTTAGGCGGCGAGAATGCAGAGGGTTGGACTTTACATTCAGATAGTGGTCTCAGGTATAGAGGAAGGATGTTTGTTCCTTTGTCTTGTCGTGATGTTGTTCTTCAGGATTTTCACCATTCTCGACTTATAGTTCATCCTGGTGGTACGAAGATATATCACAATTTGCGGAGACAGTTTTGGTGGAAAGGCATGAAATGGGATGTTTCTCAGTTCGTGGCTAAATGACTTACTTGTCAGCAAGTGAAGGCTGAACATCAGAGACCGGCAGGTTTGTTGCAACCATTACCAGTGGCAGAGTGGAAGTGGGAGCACATCACTATGGATTTCGTGACGGGACTTCTGAGATCCAAGGCAGGGAATGATGCCGTTTGGGTCATTATTGATAGATTAACTAAGACGGCTCACT
This sequence comes from Cornus florida, assembly GCF_030987335.1. NCBI lineage: Eukaryota > Viridiplantae > Streptophyta > Magnoliopsida > Cornales > Cornaceae > Cornus > Cornus florida. Next base: position 76,042,401 of record NW_026775577.1, read on the forward strand.
TTTTGCTTATAGTAGTGATAGATGACGCAGAGAGACTTAGTGGACTGTATGTGAGGCAGATTGTCAGGTTTCACGGGGTTCCAGTATCCATTGTTTCGGATAAGGATCCCAGGTTTACGTCTCACTTGTGGTAGAGTTTTTAGGAGGCTCTTGATACGGGGCTTCATTTCTGCACTACATTTCATCCTTAGACTGATGGTCAGTCGGAGCACACCATTCAGATATTGGAGGATATGCTACGGGCTTGCATTTTGGATTTTGGGGGTAGTTGGGAAGACTACTTACCCTTGGTTGAGTTTGCTTACAATAACAGTTACTAGACTAATATTGGTATTGCACCTTTTGAGGCGTTATATGGCAGACCTTGCAGATCTCCAATTTGTTGGAACGAGGTAGGTGATGTAATCGTCTTGAGTCCTGATATTATTCTTGATACTACAGAAAAGATTAAGTTGATTCGGCAGGGGTTGGCTATAGCTTAGAGCAGATAGAAGAGTTATGCTAACAAGAGAAGGAGATCCTTGTCTTTTGAGGTAGGGGACCACATCACTCTCAAGATTTCTCCACGGAAGGGACTTCTGAGATTTCAGCAGACGGGTAAGTTATCTCTTAGGTTCATTGGACCATTTCAGATTTTAGACCGCATCGGTGAAGTTGCTTATCGTTTGGCATTGCCGCCAGACCTGGATAGGGTTCACGACGTCTTTCATGTTTATATGTTGAGAAAGTACGAGCCGGATCCATTGCATGTTTTACGATGGACAGATGTTGTTGATGAGGATATGCCTACGAGGAGGGTCCAGTCTAGATTCTTGATTCACGGCATCAGGTTTTGTGGACCAAGACCATTCCATTGGTTAAGGTCTTGTGGAGACATCACGGTGTTGAGGAGGGTACCTGGGAGCTCGAACAGGAGGTTCGCTCTCGGTATCCCAATTTGTTCTTTCTTTTAGGGATGACTTGATTTCAGGGATGAAATCTTTTTAAGGAGGGTAGGTTGAAATGACCCAGTCATTTTCCTCTTTTTTCCTTTTTCGGTGATTTTCCTTTTACGTCTTTTTCCTATTTTGTCTTTTCCTTATTTCATCTTTTTCCCGTTTATCGTTTTTCCTTGCATAACCTCACTTTTGTGCTCGGATTTGATTCTGGTTTTGCATGAATTCATGATAATTGATTTCCATGACATTTGTATTTTTTACTTTTGTAGCAAATACATTCTAGTTGCTTACTTTTTCGTAAAGGGCATGAATGCATACTTAATTGTAATTATTCTTGATTTTTGGGGTTTTAGTGTAATTATGTAAAATAATTATTTTTCGTTTTATGGGACCTTTTTGGAATTAAATTTAGAAGATATTTTGAAAAAGGATTTTTTTACAATTTTTGGAAAATGTGACAAGTGTCACATTCTCATAGTGCCACTTGTTGGCATTTGCATGGGGAGACTTGGGAGCATAATCTATTGACATTTGGAGGGTGGAGATTCACCTACTTGTTGGCTTAGATGGTTAACAAGTGTAGGCTTAGGATTAAGCCTAGGAAGGAGCCTTGGATTTGTGACAAGTGTAGGCACCAAAATAAGTCTTGCATTGTGTATGTGTGAGAGGAAGTGTAAGAACACATAGTGAGTGGAGGATTTCTAGACCTTTCACTCACCATTTTACACTTTATCTTTTTCATTTCATTTGTTCTTCATAAACCTAAACCTAGCCACCATTGGAGGAAAGCTTGGTTAATAGCTTATTCCTTCATTTTGGCATCCTTCCACTCACCTTAGACCAAGAAACCTTGGGAGACAAAAGTTTCCTCTTGCTCTCCTCTACAAAACACTATAATTGTTTTCCATTTTAAGCTTGGTTACTTGGATTATAGAGATTCAATTCTCTATTGAGGTAGGGGTGGTAGTATGTTTATATTCTAAGTGTTTTATAATCCTTTGGGGTTTAATATATATTGTGTACAAGCTTTTAATATGATAGTCTTACATATTATAGGAAATCTTTATGATTGACTTAGGGTTTATTGATTTAAGCATGCATGTTGTGTATGTATCTTGTGTAGGATTATTAATGCTGTATAAAACTCTTATTGATTTGAATTATTATACTATTGTAATGATAATTCTACATTCTAGTTGATTACTATTGGTAATTGTAATTATTTTAGAAGCTTAATACTATAATGTTGTAATCTAGTATATAAAGCTTATTGTTGAGGCATGATTTAAATTGATAAGTTGGTGGTATTGTATTGCACATTATATCATGTTAAAGACTTGACATTTATTATGCCATTCTAGACTTGGAACCCTAAGACATGGTTTGTGCGGTTTCAAAATACTTGTGCATGAAAGATGGTATATATACCTTAATATTGTGTCTAAGTTTTGAACTTGATATATTTTGGATTCTCTTGGGACATTGTTACAAGTGACAAGGCTAGAGTTTGGCTCTAGTGCGAGAGGTATGAGTTCTCCCCATTTATAGTGCACACTAAGGTGGTATTCCCAGCGGATTAATGCCCGGAATAACCGTTTAGTTCTTGGCTTTATCCAAGAATTGATGTCCAAGTATTCCACTAATTGATTTCGCATTCATTTTACAAGTTGACAACCAATGCTTAATTATAACTTGTGATTTTGGTTATTGACGAATTAATGTTGTTAAGTACATTGATATTGTTATTGTGTTATGATAGAATCATTGCATTAGTTTAAGATGATCCCTTATAACACCTTGAACATAAACGTTAAGTGGAATGTTTCCTTGTATTCGTCTATATTGATCTTGCAATGTTGTTGAAACTTTAGGGTTTACGCATATGCTTCTTCCTATGAGTAACTTGATTATTCACTCTAGTGATTTGGGTTGTTTTACAGGTAAAGAGACTATGTTCTTCGATACTCATCATCCTTAGAGGCTTATGAGCAATTTGAAGCATTTTTGTATATTAACATGCAAGTGTTTAGCATGCTTTACTTTTGATGTTATATTTTTACATACCATGGGTCTATGGCATTTTGGAAGCTAATGTAACCTCCTTGATGTGTAAAGATGCTTAAGTATTTACTTTTGACATTATAAGCATGTTTACTTTTGTACTTGTGTTCACTAGATATTAAACTTTTGCTTTAAAATGCATTTAAACCAACTTGGAGGTTTGGCATATGAAATCCTTATAATTAACATGTATAAGGTGATAAGTTATTGTAATACATTCATTTATTCATTTTAAGGTTGTTGACATGTTCACATACTCAAATCTCATTAAAAATCAGTTTTAAACTTTCATTTTTGAACCAATTCATGAGGGGATTTGAAGCATGGGTTAAACCTTAACACATTTGGCATATAACAGGTCTTATAGCATCTTTTTGAGGTGTTTCAGTCGTCTAAAACTCCATTTCGGTCGACCGATGGCTTTTGGAAAATTCTTGGTACAGTAAATCACTCATTCCAGGAGGCTTTTGCACTGTTCAGGGTTATTTCGGTCGACCGAACTCTATTTCGGTCTATCGAAACAACCTCCCCTCAAAAATCATGTTTTCAGCAAAATTATGCCCAGTTCGGTTGTCCAAAACTCTATTTCAGTCGACCGAAATAGCTTGCATTCACACAACTTCTTTGTTATGTTTCAGCACTGAAGTTCCAACTTCAAAGGGGCATAACTTCTTCGTTTCTAATCCAAATGGGGTAATTCTTGAGCCTAAACTCAAGGATTTTGAGTTTGATTTCCAATGGTACCAATGCAATTCTCATATTCCAATCACAGTAGGATTTATTCATGTTTTAGTTAGGTAGGGTCAGTTTTTGCTTAAACCGGGAAAGGGCATTTTGTGAGATTCTTGGCCAATGTTCTTGGAACCTCTTGGAATGTTGTAAAATGATTAGATTAGGTTGTATTCACCTTGTTTGAATTATTTAGAGTTAATTTTCTCCTTTTATTTATGAGTTGACCATTTTGCCCTTAACTAACGAATTTAGCCCGTTTTAACTCTAGTTTCCTCTTTCGCTTTCTTCAAGTTCCGTGACCTCATGGAATGTCACATTGGTGTCTTAGAGATAATTTATATTTTAAAGGACTATGGTTTCATCTTTCGCTTTTGCATTTCGGATCCGTTATTGGGTTAACCTTTGGGTCATCACTGACGTACTGGGTTGAAAAAATTGGGCCGTCACAAATAACATGAGGAAGCTTATCTACTCGTTGTCTTAAGATAACACCTATAATTGAATGTGTCACATATGATCTTAAGGGGAAGAGCCCAATTTGTAGGATTCATGATAGGAGCTGAAAAAAGATGAGATCGAAGCTTGTGGAAAACTTCTAGGCATGACTCATCAAAGACAAACGGAACATCCTTTAATAAAGCGTCAATAAAACCCAGCGTGCCCAAGAAATGATCGCACTCCCCTTACAGAGGTAGGAAGAGGCAATTTGGAGATCAAACCTACTTTGGCTTTATCAACTTCAATACCTCTCTCTAAAATGATAGTCCTAAAATGATCCCCTCTTAAACCATAAAATGGCTCTTCTCCCAACTAAGAATATGATTGGTTTCCCTATAACACTGAAGTACTAGGGACAGATTTTGGAGACAGTTCTCGAATGTGGAATTGAAAACAGAGAAGTCATCCATAAAGACCTCGAGAAACTTTTCAACCAAGTCCGGAAAGATAGACATCATACACCTCTGGAATGTTGCTGGCGCATTTCATAATTCGAAAGGCATCCGTCTATATGCAAATGTACCGAATGGACAAGTGAAAGTAGTTTTCTCTTGATCCTTAGGATCAATAGCCACCTGATTATAGCCAGAATATTCGTCTAAAAGGCAATAATAGCTCTGGCCAGCCAATCACTCTAGAATCTGATCGATGAATGGAAGAGGAAAATGATATTTTCTAGTAACAGAGTTGAGTTTTTGGTAATCAATACACACACGCCATCTAGTGGTGGTGCGTTGTTGAAATAATTCTCCCTCAGAATTATTAACTACTATAATACCAGTCTTCTTAGGTACTACCTGAGTAGGACTCACCCACTTGCTATCAGAGATAGGGTAGATTATTCTCGCATCTAGCAACTTCATGACTTCTTTCAAAACCACCTCCTTCATATTAGGATTCAATTTTCTTTGGAGTTCCTAAGATGTTAGGCAATCCTCCTCTAAATGAATCTGATGCATGCAAATTGTAGGGCTAATTCCTTTTAAATCAGCCACACTCCACCCAATAGACTCTTTATTTTGCTCAAGAACTTTTAAGAGACCACTTTCTTGGGAACTTGTAAGATTGGAAGCAATGATCACCGGGAGGGTGTCATTTGAACCCAAGAAAGCATACTTGAGCTTGTTTGGAAGTAGCTTAAGCTTAAGCTTAAGTGAAGACTCTAAGGAAGAAATAGGCGGAGTACTAGAAAGTGGAGGAAGAGGCTCAAGTCTAGATTTTCATGGAGGAAAATCTGTGATAAGAGTGAAGTTTAGCAAATAATTAACTTCAGCTATTGAAGATTCGATATCGATGTCTTCATAATTTAAGTGATTCAAACAAGCTTCTAAAGGATCCTTGGATAAAATAGTTAGGATTCCTCAACCAACTCATCAATAACATCAAGGAAGAAGTATTCACTATCATCGTGGGGATGATGAATAGTATTGAAGATATATAGCTTGACTTTCATATCCTGTGGCTAGAAAAGGATGCCCAAGAATAATTGGAATATACTTTTTGGAATCGTGGACCGGTTTTGTATCGAGAACTAAGAAATCGATCGAAAAGAAGAACTTGTCCACTTTTATGAGTACATCTTCAACAATACCTCGTGGTTGTTTGACAGAATGGTCAGCAAGCTGTAGAACAACCAACGTAGGTTTTAACTTACCCAGACCTAACTTCTCATACACTGAGTAAGGAATAAGATTAACATTCGCACTAAGGTCAAGAAGTGCTTGCTCTATCACATTGTTTCCAATGATGCAAGAAATTGTAGGGGCACTAGGATCTTTAACTTAAGAGGAGTGTTATACTTAAGAATAACACTAACTTGCTCGGTGAGACAAATTTTCTTAGGAACTTGGCTTTTGGATTTTCGTCTTAGAGTGCACAAGTCCTTTAAAAATTTAAAGTAGGCTGGAATTTGCTTAATAGCATCGAGCAAAGGGAGATTGATTTTGACTTGTTTAAAGTCCTCCATCATATCTTGAATTTTCTCCCTTTGTTTACTAAAGTGGGAGGGTTCCTTGAGACGTTCAGGATAAGGCATTCTTGGCTCATAAGTTGTCTCAGGAATAGGAGTAGATGAAGAAATGACTCCACCATCAACTCCTGTGGTGGATTATGGAATAGAACTTGAAGAAACATCCTTAGGATGTGGATTATGAATGATAGGAACAATGGGAACCCTAAGCCTTTCTTTCTCTTCCTATCATTTTTTAACTTAATTGTCAACCATTCTACCACTCCTCAATATAGTAATAGCCTAAACTTACTCATGATGAATACCTGAGGAATTTGTTTCATTAATCATGTAAGTCTACCCTTTCGGGTTGGTTATTGGTTGACTAGATAGCTTTCCATCCTCTCTTCGAGATAAAGTACTCACTATCTGCCCAACTTGTGCCTCTAGTTTTGCTATAGCTTATGAATGAGAATTAAGAAGTTGGGTATTGGCTTTAAGATCAACAAGAGCATTGAGTACTTGATCCTCAAAATCAAAATTCCTAGGAGGAGGTGGAAGATTAGGGGCTTGAGTGGGTTGATTCCTAAACTAGGGTGGATGATAGATACCAGATTGGTTGAAAGAAGTATTTTGTGGCATAGGATTGGATGAATTTTGATACTGTCCCTAAGATTGAGGAACAGTGGTTTCCTGGCTTTGATTACGCTATGACATATTTGGATGATCTTTCTAGCCAGAATTATATGTGGAAGCATATAGATTATATGTTGGTCTAGAGAATGCAACATTCACTTGCTCTTATGGGATCTCAGATGATTGTCCAATCATAGGGCAAGTGTCAGCAAAATGGGAAGGATTAGCACAAATTGAACAAACTTCCTTGGGAAGGCAGTTTGTGGATGAGAAATAGGAGCAAAGCCAGATGATAGAATTTGATCAAATCTACGGTTCAAGGCTTCTATTTAAGTAGCTAACTCACTAGATTTGTTTACCTTAAAAACTTTTTCAACTTTATGCATTCCAGGTGAAGACCTAAACCTAGAAGAAGGCGCATGTTGCTTTGAATTTTCACTTAGGGCCTCAAATAGTTCCCAAGCGTCAGCTTGACTCTTTCACAGAAATGCTCTATTACTAGATGCATCAACCATGTTTCTATAAGAATCGGAGAGACTATCATAGAAAATCTGTATTAAGTGCCGTTGACCAATATCATGGTGTGGACACTTTCTTAGAAGATCATTATATCTTTTCCAAGCATCATGAAGCTGTTCTCCCGGGATTTAGAAAAACGCCATGATTTTTCTTCTCATTTGACAAGTTTTACCAACTGTGTAGTACTTTTTCAAGAACTTTTGATGGAAGGGAATACAACCAAGTTCTCACTTTGTCCTTGAGAGAAAATTGTAAAAGTTGCATCCTGAATGAATCGTTGGTAAGAGTGATCAACTTGGTAGTTGAACACAATTCCAAAAATACATCCATGTGCATATAGGGATCCTCTGTTGCATACCTATGGAAGGTAGGAAGCATTTCTATCTTAGTAGGCTTGATCTCAAAATAGGTTGCATCAGCATCCGGAAATACAAAGCACGAAGGAGAAGTGCATATGGTAGGAATGAAATGGTCCCTCAATTGTGGTTGTGTAGGGACAGGTGGAACCCATCCATTACCATTACCATTACTATTGCCATTATGACCATTACCCAGTGCATCCCGATTATCAGCAATGTTATCAGAGGAACTACCTATAGTATTCAAATATTTTTTTAAGTTTTCTTAACTAACTAAGAGTTCTCTATATTTCAGGATCACGCACTAAAGATTTTGACCGAGAATGACGAGTTAACATACATTTATTCCATTAATCCTAAAAGTGACAAAAATAAAATTTTCCAAGTAAAAGAAAAACAGTAAAAACTAACAGAAGGTTTAATTAACTGAAGCTTTTATCCCTTAAGCATCTTTATCCCCACTGCTAACTTCCTGTACCTGAAAAGAAAAAGAAGTAAGGTGAGATATCAGAAAGTTTGAAGACTGGTATACCAAAATAAACTAATTAAAAACTAAACTAAACACAAATCTCCCCAGCAACGGCGCCAAAAATTGATGTGTTTAATTTTACCACTCGCAATAGCACGATTCCGTGTAGGATAGCACTATAAAGAGGATATCGAACCCATAGGGAGATGAGAATATATTTGGTCTTTAATTTAGTCCTAATGGTTTACAGGTAACTAGTTCAAAAGTTTGCTTGGTTGTCACGATTAAAAACAAACTAGAATTAAAACAAAATATGAAAATAAGTAATTAGAGAGAAAAATCTTAGGGCTTTGACTTCACCATAATCATCATACTATGGTTAATTGTTTCAACTCTGGGGAAAAAACAAATTATTTTTTTAAATGAATTGAACTCAATAACATTTATTCAATTTGGATTTTAAAGAAAGATGTTTTATAAAATTCAGTTAACTATAACCTATCTGCGGTTAGCATAGACTATCCACCTACCTACTCTATCTACTTTAACTACTTTGCAAATAATCCATCTTTCCTAAGCATAGACTATGAAAACACCCTTTTATAAAAATGTTGGAATACCATTATATGACCTCTATTCTCATGTCCGGCAGGGTTCTGCCAAATACCATCCAATAAGATAGGTTGAGAATAGAAAACAAATAATTATATCTAAGACAAGGTAATAAAAGATTGTAATCTATTTAAAGCATAAAAACCAATTGAGTTGTCTCAATTGCTCATAGTCATATAATCAAAACATAATATACATTAAAATAATCCCAGAGTTAAGAACAAACAAATCATAGTACTAGATTGGGTTACATCAGTGCCCTAAGAGAGGAATTAGTTACTTATGACAATGTCGGATATAATCTGTGTTGGAGTTATCTCCATCGTCACGGACAACACTTCTCTTCTCAGGATCTTCACCTTCTAAGGTTGTGGAAACCCTAAAAGCCGCCACCACAGTATTAGCCTTCTAAATAACATGAGAAAAATCAGACTTCTTCTATCAAGGCTTGTGCATCCTTTTATAGAAGAAAATAAAGGCTTGGTGGGCTTTTAGGTCTTCTGGCCCATCTAGGATGAGATACGACTTGTAAAGAGAGCAATCCTATTACTTTAAATCTGACATGTCATGGAAGGCTCGAGCTTTAGGAACAAAGGCTTGAGCTTTAAGGTTTAGGCTCAAGCTTTAGGAACAAGGCTCGAGCTTCTCTAGATTGATGCTTGAGCTCCAAGGTTTGGTGCTCGATCTTCACTTTGACACTTAGCCAAAAAAATTTAACTATTTTCTGAAGTGTCTTTTTCTTCAACACTTAGAATTTTCTTGGGCTTCACTCTTTTAACATTGCTCGATCCAGGCTTCATGGGCTCGAACACTAGGTACTAGGCTCGAGCTTTAGGTACTCAAAGTTCGAGCTTTAGGTGATAGTGCTTGATCTTTGAGGTCAGGCACGAGGTCCCTGGGAGCTTGGTTTTCCAATAAATCAACTCTTTAAATTCCGACACCTTATGCTCGAGCTTATAGGCTAAGGCTCGAGCACCCCTTTGTTAAGGCTCGAGCCGGAAGGTGCAAGGCTCGAGCTTTAATGCCTTGTTAACTTTTCTTCTTTGGCTTGTAGGGCTCGAGCCTTAAGACTTGGGCTCGAGCTTTGAATCTTGAATTCCTCCAAACTTCACCATTTAAGCTCTCAGCTTGCTTTGGATAACCACCAACGACTCTGTAAGCTTCGATATCGGTTTTTTCATTATAAAATCACGCTTTTAACCGTTTCTCTGGGAAAGTACCAATAAACACACATTAAACATAAATCTGTCTAGTAATGGATCAAAAGTATCACTTTAGGCCTTAACATATGTATATTTAGGGCCTCGAATATGCAATATTCAGCACTCATCAGGCATCCCCCCTCTTCACTGCCGACAAGCTCTCCGGATCGGTCCTCTACCCCAATCATTCATTCTTCTTCCCAAACCCTTTCTTCTTCTTCTCCACGCTAGACGTCTGCTCCGTCGTAGCGCAATCTTTTTTCTTCAAACCTTTCTAAACCCTTTACAAATCTCTTTTATTATAGTGAAAATTGTGGTGCAAAGGTATCCGTTACTGAAACAGATGTGGAAAGGAGATTCATTATTGGAGAAACTCGATGGTAGGATATGTGATGGGGAAAAAGGCTATATTATCATTGATTTATGGGCTATGTTGAGAAACGTTAGGCAAAGAAAGTTACTGTAGTTTATCTATAGGACAGTTTCTTTATTGTTCATTTTGATTCCGGGTATGAAGTTATGCAGACACTACCAAGGATGCATAGGTTCGAAGGTAGACCCATTATCATTAAGAAATGAGACAAGAATGTTAACTTAACCAAGGAGGTGTTAGACTTGATACCAGTCTGGCTGCGCTTATATAATCTACCAGTTCATTGTCATGATGCCGAGTCGGTGTCAAAAGTGTGTTCAAATTTTGCAAAACCAATCTATATAGATGATCCAGAACTACATAGAGATAAAGGTGAATATGTTCGAGTCATGGTCGAAGTAGGGGTTAAGGCGGAGCTACTAGATTCAATGGTGGTGGATATTCATGGGTCTGACTGTGTTATTGATGTGGAATATGAATGGCGACCTAAGGTATGCTCTTTATGTAAGAAAGTTGATCATTTGGAAGATAGGTGTCTTCTAAAGTTATACAAGCCAAACCTAAGAAGGGGGTTGATAAGTGGGTGGTAAAACACAAAGGGAATGAATGTTATTGCAGATAAAGTGATTGATGTTGTGCCTATGAGAGCTCAAGCTTTGGTATCTCAGGAATTAATTCCTGTCTCCAATACTTTTGAGGCATTGGGAGAGAATGATAAATGTGAAGATGCTACTAAAGATATAGTGGTGGAGGTGAAAGCCACTACGATGAAGGTGGAAAGTACTGAAGCTATAACAAATAAAGACATAATTGGGTATGTTACAGATAATGTGGTGACCTTTACACCTTCGGAGGCAAAATTGGAAGTTGTGGAATAAGTGCTCACTCCTATTATAATTGGCGATACTGAGTAGGTGGTTCCAGAGGGCGAAATAGTTACTGGACACATTTTGGCTGAGGCTGTTATTAAACAGAAGGCTGAGGAACTAAAGACAATTAAACAAAGGGACCTAAATTCTAAATCAAAGAAGTATGAGCATGCAACATCAGCCAGAGTAACTAGAAGTATGTTGGGGTTGATGCCTCAAAATTCCTATTCTTCTCAATGATTGGAGCTTGGAATGTATGAGGCTTAAATAAGCCTAGAAGACAAAAAGAGGTTAGAAGCTGGATTGTGAATAATGCCTCTCAATTTGTCTGTTTATTAGAAACTAGAGTTAAAATTGATAAATTCCAAAGTATTTCCACTAAAATTAGGAATAATTGGAGTTGGATTAATAATTATGATGCTCATTTGGGGGGGGGGGGGCAAATTTGGATTGGGTGGAATCCAATGATGTTTTCTATTTCTGTGGTGGATAGTAAGGATCAATGCATTTACTTAAGGTTATTAACACTACAGGGGAAGTTTTTATTTATTTATTTATTTATTTTTATTTTTTTTCTGTTCTCCAGTGTATACTGCAAATCAGAGTAAAGATAGAATGGAGTTATGGAATTACATTACTTCATATGCTGCTTTAGTTCACGGGCTTTGGATTACTTTGGGGGATTAGAATACAATTAGGTTTCATAGGGATAAAAAAGGTGGTAGTAGAGTGCCCCGAAGATTGTTGGATAAGTTTAACATATGTCTTTAGAATGCAAATTTGTTGGAACTATCCCCTACAAATGGGGATTGGTCATGGTGTAATAGGTAGAGGGTGAGAAGGAGAATTCATGTGAAGTTGGACAAGGTTTTTCTTAATGATGTTTGGTTAGATAAATTCCTTAGAGCAAAGTTCTCTTACTCAATGGCAAAGACTTCAGATCATTATGGTGTGTTGGTTTAAGTCTCAAATATTTTTGCTTCAGGTCTAAAGGTTTTTAAAATGCTCAAACTATGGTGTGATAAGAAGGAGGTTTTGCCTTTGATCAAACAGGCTTGGGATATTGGGGTTAAGGGTTCTCTAATGCATATATTATTGTCCAAACTTAGGAATGTGAAAAAGGTTGTCAAAGAGTGGAATAAAAATGTGTTTAGGGATGTAGGTGAAAAGATCATTAAGACTACTTTGAATCTAGAAATAATTCATCAAGGTCTATTAAGTACTCCAACTGATGTCTTACTTGATAAGGAGACTAAAGCTAGAGAAGAATAGGAGGCTGCAATAACTGATCAAGAAATTTTATTGGCTTAGAAAGCTAAGTTGTTTTGGCTGCAGGATAATGATAGGTGTTCAGCTTATTTTCATCAGAAACTTCAACAACACAGAAACTTCAATGCTATTACAAAAATGAAGAATGATTAAGGGGTTAAATCAGTTGATCCTAAAGTGATAAGTGGTTGGTTTGTTGATTATTACCCGAAATTGTTCTCTAGGAGTCCATCAGAGGTGGTTTATGATTTTAATCCTAGGAATACTCTGGAGGTTTGTGATCAGCAAATGTTAGATGGTTTGGTTACTTATAAAGAGATTAAAGGAGTTGTGATGAGCTTTAGTCTTGATAAGGCTCCAGGGCTTGATGGATTCCTAGCTAGATTTTATCAAACTTTTTGGAATATAATTGATAAAGAGGTGCTGGTTGCAGTTCAACATTTTTTTACTTCTAAAAACATACCTATTGGGGTTATTTATTTTTTTATCACTCTGATACCAAAGGTAGGAGATGCTACGAAATTTGGGGATTTTAGACCAATTGCTCTTTGTAATTTGGTTTATAAAATCACTTCTAAAATCATGGCAAACAGGTTAGCTTTGGTGTTACCAAAAATTAGTTGGGGTGGAACAATGTGCTTTTGTCCAAGGGAGGAAGATACAAGAAGCTGTTATTATAGCACATGAGTTAGTTAAGGATTTTAACAAACCAAGACACCCAGCTATGGCATTAAAAATTGACATCAAGAAATCTTATGACTCGGTCTCTTGGGAGGGCTTGATGACAGCATTGAAGAAGTTTGGTTGCACAGACAATCGGATTGAATTGATTGCTAGCATATTCAATTCTTTTAGGTACTCTATATTATTAAATGGGTCACCTACAAGCTTTTTTCATCCAGAGAGAGGCTTGAGGCAAGGTTGCCCATTATCCCCTTTGTTGTTTACCTTGATTACTGAACTATTTTCCACTTTGGTTCCTGATGCTGTGCAGAGGAAAGAGTTGTCAGTTTTAAAGTCTGTTAAAAAATTTCAGACTCCTATTTGCCGTATATTTTTTGCCGATGACTTAATTCTGGCTTGTGAGGCATCTGTGCATAATGCTACTGTTATTGTGCTATTTTTAAGAGACTTGAAGAGATTACAGGTTTACAAATCAATCAAGGGAAAGGTAGAGTTCTGTTCTAGGGAGCTGTGAGAAAGAAACAGGTGCTTTTACAAGTGTTGAATTGTGCAGAAAATGAGTTTCCACTCAAATACTTAGGGCTGTCTTTGTGTCCTAATGGTTTAAAGAAGATTCACTATAAGGAGCTGCTAGACAAGATCTTAAATAAAATTATGTGTTGGAACACCAAACTGCTGTCTTTAGCAGGGAGATTGGAATTAATAAAGGCAGTGGTAACACCTATTTTTTAATATTGGTGTAGTATTTATGACATTCCTATGGCTACAATCAATCAAATTCACAAAAAATGTAAAGATTTTCTTTGGGGGAGTAAGGAGGCTACAAAGAAGATGCATTTGTTAAAGTGGGATAAAGTTACTCAACCAAAAACTGAAGGAGGTTTTGGGATTAGGAAACTTTCTGATATTCAAATTGCTTCCAAGTGCGTGCTTGCTTGGGATTTCTTAAATAGCAAAGACAAATTGTGGATATTTTGGTTTAAGTTTAAGTATGTTTAGAATGCTAATTATTGGACTGTAATAGTGAAACAAGCTAGCTCTTCTATTTGGAAATCATTGGTTGATGTTAGAGATCTGGTGCAGCAGCATGTTCAGTTTCAGTTTGAGGATGGATAGAATACTTGGTTGTTTAAGGATCCCTAGTGTAAAGGCTAGTTTTTTAAGATGTTTTTGGTCATAGTGTGGTTAGAAGTTTGCAGCTGCCTAGAGATACTCTGGTAAGTTTTTTAATTCAAAATGGGGCTTGGAATTTTCATTTTCAGTAACACAAAAATCTGGAGGAATTTAAATTTTTTCTGCAGAATGTTGTGATTAAAGAAGGGGATGATAAATTGCTGTGGGATGAGTGTAGGTTTTCTTTTAAGGGATGGTATAAGGTTAGGGGATGTTGAAATGCCTTGGTTTAAATTGTGTTAGGGTAGGGCAAGGCCTCGCTGGTCTACTACATCAGTCCTAGTTCTTTTGGATCAATTGCTTTCGATAGTAAATTTGCAGAGGAGGAAAGTTTGTTTGGCTGCTAGATGTTATTTCTGTCAGCAAAGTATTGATACCACTGACTATATTTTTGTTTCATGTCCTTTTTCTCAAGGAGTGTGGAGATGGATAGGTAGTATTTTAGGATGGGATTTACAGCTTTTTCAAGAAGTTATTTCAGTGTGGGATCTGTTTGTGTGGATGGATAAGCTGTATCAGAATTCAAAGAGGCTCCAAAGTTTGTTTGCTGCAGTTTTATGGTTTATTTGGAGAGAAAGAAATAATCGACTCCATGATTCAGATATTCTTGTTCTGGAGGTGGTAGCTAGAACTGCTCTAGTGGAAGTGTGTGATGTTCAGAGGGTAAATTTTATTGATATCATTGTTTAGATTTTGGTTTTATGCTGCTATATTCACCATGAAATTTTCAAGGCTGAAAGATGCTATTGGGGCAACTGAGAAGATTTCCACTATGCGTTTTCCTTTTTATCGCAACTTTTTTGCTTTGTTGTTTTTACTAGAAATGGTTCTTCATTAAGAATTTGTTTCTTTCCAGTATTTTTCTCAGGGTATGCCCTCTGTGAGCTTGTAAATATATATTTTTTCCCTTTTATACAAAAACCATTTATGAAAAAAAAAAAAATAGAATGAATCCTTGTAGGATAGGACTATGTTGAGAGTGTCGAACATCAAGGACTATTGTGGTTTATCAAGTCTTCAATTAATATTATTTTAATTTAGAAAAAGGATTTGATTTGTTGTGTTGTGCTGCAATTCAATAACATAAAAGAAAATAAATGGAATAAAAGGACTAAGATCAAGAGAAGAAATACTTAAGGATTGACTTCACCACTATTTGTCTACTATAGTCAACTGTTTAACATTGGGATTTCAACAATTTATATTCCCTATGAATTAATAACATTCATTTAATTCAGCTTTAAAGAAAGATGTTTCATTGAACTTAGCTAACTACAACCTATCAAAAGTTGGCACGAATTATCTGCCTACCTACTTCTAACTAATGTTGCAGTATAACTCGTCTTTCCTAAACATAGATTATGAAAGAGTTCATTTAAGAAAAATGTTTGAATACCATTACATGATCTCCATTATTATGTCCGACAGGGCTCGGCCAGATATTGTCCAATTGGAATGGGTTGAGAATAATTTATAAGCAGTTATATCTAAGACAAGGTAAAAACTATTAATTCATAAAAATACCAATTGAGTTGGCCCAATTTCTCAAAATCATGTAATTAAAGTATATAAATTATTAAATTCCCAAAGTATAAACAATCAAACCATAATACTTGGATCGGGTTACATCAATGCCCGAAGAGGGGAATTAGCAACTCATGACGACGCAAGATATCATCTATATTCTTGTGGTCTTTATTATAATGACCCAGCCTTTTTCCTCCTTTTCCATTTTTGGCGATTTTCTTTTTTCATCATTTTCCTATTTTGTCTTTTCCCTATTTCATCTTTTTCTCGTTTCTTTCGTTTTTCCTTACATAACCTTACTTGTTGTACTCGAATTTGGTTCCGGTTTTGCATGCAATCATGGTATTTAAATTCCATGACATCTACATTTTTACTTTTGTAGAAATGCATATTAAATGCTTACTTTCTTTGTAAAAGCCATAAAAACAAGACTTTTTGTAATTATCCATAACTTGAGGGGTTATTGGGTAATTAAGTAAAGTAATTATTTTTCGTCTTAGGGACCATTTTGTAATTTAATTTGGAAGATATTTTCAAAAAGGACTCTTTTACGATTTCTGAAAAGTGTGACAAGTGTCACACTCTCATTGGTCCACTTGTTGACATTTGTGTGGAAACACTTTGATGCCTTGGATGATGACATGTGGAGGGTGGAGATTCACCCACTTGTTGGCCTAAGATTGGTACACTTGTTGGTATGGATGGTTGACAAATGTAGGTTCAATATTAAGTCTTGGAAGTTTACATAGGATGGTGACAAGTGTAGGCTTGAGATTAAGCCTAGGAATGAACCATAGATTCATGACAAGTGTAGGTTCACCATTTAGTCTTACATTATGTGTGTGAGAGAGGTAATGTAAGAGCACATAGTGAGTGGAGGATTTCTAGCCCTTCCACTCACCATTTTACACTTTATCATTTTCATTTTCACTTGTCTTCAAGAACCATAACCTAGCCACCATTGGAGAAAAGCTTGGTTAAATAGCTTTTTTCTTCATTTTGGCCTCCTTCCACTCACCTTAGACATAAAACCTTGGAAGACAAAAGCTTCCCCTCACTCCCCTCTTCATTAACCCTAAACTTCTTTTCCATTTTGAGCTTGGTTGCTTGTATTATAGAGATTCAATTCTCTATTGAGGTAGGGGGTGTTATCATTTATCTTCCAAGTGATTTTATTTGTTCCTATAGTGATATCTAAGTTATATGTTTGTCTTATATTAAAATGAGAAATAAATGATTAATTGTGACTTGTATGTAATTCACTTTAGACTTGATAAATAACATAACCATGGCTTGATTCATAACTTATGTTAATTTGAGGTCATTTAGAGTTATTTTCAAATCTAGAGCGATTAATGAATTAATTTAATTAATTTTTATTTATATGCTCCCATGACTTAAATCAAGTTTTGAAGTGATTTATATAATAACCATGACATGTACTACAACATATATTAAATTAAGCATGTTTGGATGAGAAGTGAAATCTAGGGAATTTAGTTGTTTTATTAAATTGTTTAAATTATGATTTTAAACTTATATCATACTTGTGAGGTTATGTTCTTGATGTTGAATGATATTGTTGGAATTAGTAGCAAATTGCATAATGATCATTCAATATTTTTCATGCCATTTTAGTTGAGAACTTAGGGCATGCATTGTGTTTCCAAAATTGATTTGTGCATGTTGATGGCTTTACATTGTATATATATATGTTATGTTGATACATATATGTAATGTGCACAAAATATTAATTTTGGAAACTTGGGGATGTCGTTGTTATGACTATGGCTAGGGCATGGTTCTAGTACGGGGGAAAGTCCCTCTACAAGTCTAGTGCGCACATAGGGAGGTTACCCATGGCTAGTAACCCTAAAGTAACCACATTATCAATTTGATCCGGCGTGACGTCCAAGTATCCACTTTGGTTTGATTTTGCATTTAAATTCGAAGTTCTTAACTTTGTAAAATTACATCTCATTGTGTTATGTTGAAAGTTCTATTGTCACTTGATAGCATGAATTAAATTGTATTGGATTGTAACTTGGTACAAAGATAAACCCATGCATTCCCTACGAGTAAACTTATTTACTCACCCCTAAGTTAAAGGGTGTTTTGCAGGTAAAGAAGCCTTAGTGTGGGATGCACAACATTCTTAGATTCACTAGAATTCTTGAAGTATATTTTGATGACATAGAATATGCATATGTTAGCATATCTTGTCCTACTTTTGCTTACTTTGATAAAACTTGTACTTATTGTCTAAGTTATGTAATGTGCACTTAAGTGCACCTTTTGACACTCTTAGAATGTGGTTGTAATGAGGCCAAAGGCCAAAGACACTTACGTGAAATGTATGCTAACTTTGAACTTCATTGTTGCCTATGAAAGATATGTGGATTAATGCATTGAAGGGTTCTATTTTGCATATGACATACCATGAGGCTATAGGCCATTGCAACACATCTATTTTATCACATTACATATGCTTGCATGCTCACTTTGGCAAACAAAACCATTATTGATGAAACAAAGACTCTAAGTAGCATTTTTGGGGAGTTTTACCCTATTCTGTTCTAGGGGAATTTTAGGTATTTCAAAATGTATTTTTTTCATTTTTCCTCGATGGTCACATCGAAAACTCAATTTTGAGGGGGGTTCCTTCTTTGTCTTTTTCCAAAAACTGCCATCTTCGCCCTGAAAAATCTATATTTTTTTCCGAAAAATCATTGCTGCCAGGTTTTTGCCGACTTTAGTGCAAATATACTTGGTGCTATTCATCGACTTTTTTTTGAAAAGCGTGACAACCGATTCGAAACTTTCGGGGGTCTTGTGGGTGTATTTTAAGATTGGATTTTCGATTTAGGCAATTTAAAAACCTTCCGAAGCCCCATTTCCTTTCTTTGGGCAGTAGCTTGGAACGATTTTTGACCTCTAGACCTGATTTTCTTGAGGGTATTTTGGACATTTTACAATACATTTTTTTTGGTTTCCATCTGTATGTCAGGTAGAAAACTTGATTTTAGTGGGGTTTCTTCTTTGAGTTTTTCCAGAAAAGTCCGTTTAGATGCCCGTTTTTACTCTCAGTTGTAGCAGTAGTGGGTTGATGGCACTGTAGCTGTTACGGCCTTCGTCGGGCCGCCGCGACGTCGATTTTGTTTTTGACCTTTCTCCCTCATCCGGACTCCAAATCAAGTGAGTTTTTTTTTTTTAAATTGATTAATTTTTCATTGTCTATCCAACGGTATGCTTGGTTACACCCAGATATTTTTGGATAATTACCAATTTACCCTTTTAGATTTATTGCTCGTTTTTCTTTGTTTTGTCATTTCTCCTTCGTCCGGAATCCGGATAATGAAATTCTTGAGTCCATCATCATTAGTTTTTCATTGTCTTCCCAGTGGTGTGCTCGATAGCACTTGAATCCATTTTTTTTTGCAAAATGACCTTTTTGCCCCTAGGTTCCTTTTTGTCCGTTTTTGAAACGACACTTCCGCATTTGTTTTCCTTTGGGTTCCATGACCTCATTGAGGGTCACATTGGTGTCTTAGAGACGCATTGTATCTCTAGAGACCGTTGTTTCACCTTTCACTTCCGCATTTCGGATCCGTTATCGGGTTATCTTTTGGTCATCACTGACGCACCGGGTTTACAAAACTTGGGCCGTCACAAGTGGTATCAGAGCTTCTAGGTTCGAAAAGCTTAGGACGACGGGTTTTGGGTGTATAACATGCTTTTGTTAGTGTGCTTTGATTTATTAGCACACCTTTGATAACATGTTTTTGGCATTATAACATGATTACATGTTTCTTGGTGACATACTTGTTATTATGATATGTCTCTATGTTTGTATGCTTATATGTTTAAGAAGCATCCTTGTTTAACATATTGCTTAAGTGCTTAACTGTTTAAACATCCTTCTTTGATTACCTTATCATGACTGTATGTTTCATACCTCATCTTGCTTCGTATTTCTTATTTTCATAGTACGAGTTAGATTTGGTCATAATAACTTGTGTTATTGTTGACCTCTTTCATTGCATGTGTTTAGCATCACAGTTGTCACACGTAGGGAGTCTTCGCGTTAGGTCATTGAGGAGCAGGTGGATGACACCGAGTTTACAAGGGGTCCAGGGAGGCCTAGGATTCCAGTTCGTGGCACGGGTCCAAATCCACCACGAGCTCCGACTTACGAGGAGCAGATTGCACAGGGAGTGGCTCTGGGGATGTCAGAGTCCATTCAGGCGATGTTTTGCCAGCAAATGGCGGGGATACAAATTCCAGTACTGGCACCAACACCGGCACCAGTTGCTAATAAGGCATTGGACTACTTCATGAAGTTACAGAGGGTTAAGATCGACCAGTTTGCTGGGAGTATGGATCCGCTTGCTTCAGAGGCATGGTTTGATCTCATGGTACGCAAGCTCGATATCATGGCAATACCTACAGACCGATTAAGGATCTCCTTGACAGCCTATATGTTCATGGGAGATGCCGATATCTAGTGGAGGTCTATGACCAATATCCATGATGTGGAGGTGATGACTTGGGAGGAGTTCAGGACTGTTCTTTGACCACTTCTTTCCAAGGGCTATGAGGCATGATATGAGAGTGCAGTTTACAGGTCTCTATTAGGGCAGGATGAGTGTTATTGAGTATGAGACACGCTTCACTTCTCTTTCCCGTTATGCACCGGAGATGGTAGCCACTGATGAGCTCAGGGCGAAAAAGTTTCAGGATGGGTTACATCTTGGTATTAGGCCACGAATTTCAGTGTTGGATCTGAGGACTTATGGTGAGGTAGTACAGAAGGCTATGCTAATTGAGGCAGAGGACCGAGATCAGCTTAGGATCAAGGGTTCATATAAGCAGCCACGTGGAGAGGCTTCATCAGCATCCGTTGGGGGTTAGCGGAAGAAGGCTAAGGTTGGGGACAGTTCACCCACTCAGGGATAGTTACAGTAGGCTCGGTCTGCATCTGCAAGTCCAGTATCCTCGGGGTTAGCCAGGGGAGTCATTTGTCACCACTGTCAGTAGTCGGGGCACATCAAGCCTCGTTGCCCACAGTTGCAGTCTCAGGGCAGTCACTCTCAGACTAGTAAGTCTTCAGCTTCGACGCAGGGACTTTAGGGGGTTTACAATTACTGCAAGCAGCCTAAATATTTTCAAGAGGGAGTGTCCGCGCCTACAGAATAGGGCACAGAGTGGCGTAGGCCCACAGGCCACACCGACACAGTCTACAATTGCACAGTCAGGTTTCAGGGCGCCTCAAGCACCACAGCCAGTTGCACCAGTCAGTTCGTATCTGGGTAGGAACCCTACACCTACTGCTTTCGGACATTAGTCAGCTCAGCAGGGCAGTTCACAGCAGTCAGGGGCTCAGGGACAAGCTTATGCACTACCACAGGCCGATACCTCCGCAGGGACTTCTACAGTTCAAGGTATCTTTCCAGTTTTCAGTTCTTAGGCTAGAGTTCTTGTCGACACAGGTGCATCACATTCATTCATATCTGCATCATTTGCACATTCTTTAGGTCTGGAGGTCACGCAGCGGGATGGATTCCTTTGTGTTGACACACCAGTTGGTGGTCCAGTGTTTTTGGACCGTGTTTGTTGGGGTTGTGCTATCAAGATAGCTGGACGGACGTTGGAGTTTGATTTTGTTATTTTCGACATGACGGGTTTTGACATCATTCTTGGGATGGACTGGTTGTCTTTCTTTCATGCCACGATTGATTGCTTCCGTGGGCGAGTGTCTGTTTGCACTCCCGCGGGGGATTGTTTTCACTTCGTGGGAGATCGGAGCGATTCCCACCCGACGATGATTTTCAGTATCGATGACTGGAGTCGCCACAGGTCCTACTTGGCTAGCCTATTAGTAGACGAGGGTAACAGTCTAGGCCATGTTTTTTCGACAGTTGTAGACGAGTTTCTGGATGTCTTCCCGGAGGAGTTGATAGAACTCCCTCCTCTTCGGGAGGTTGTCTTTGCCATCGATGTCATTCCCGGTACTGCACCTATTTCTATGGCACCGTACCGTATGGTACCGGCAGAGCTTGATGAGCTGAAAGCTCAATTGGATGATTTGAAAGCTAAGGGCTTTATTCGTCCTAGTGCTTCACCCTGGGGAGCACCGGTTCTTTTTGCGAAGATGAAGGATGGGTCTTTAAGACTTTACATCAATTATCGCAAGCTGAACCATGTCACAATCAAGAACAGGTATCCTTTGCCTAGGATTGATGACTTGTTTGATCAGTTGAAGGGAGCGACATGGTTTTCGAAGATTGATCTGAGATCGGGTTACTATCAGTTGAGGGTTAAGGATGAGGATGTATCCAAGACTGCTTTCCGTACACGGTATGGCCATTATGAGTTTCTAGTGATGCCATTTGGTTTGACCAATGCTCCAGTAGCTTTTATGGCCTTAATGAACCGTGTATTTAGTGACCATCTTGATCAGTATGTTGTAGTCTTTGTTGATGACATTCTTGTATGCTCAGCTTCGGTGGAGGAGCATGAGTATCATTTGAGGACAGTGTTGCAGATCCTTAGGGATAATTGGTTGTACGCCAAGTTCAAGAAATGCGAATTTTGGCTACCAGAAGTGAAGTTCCTTGGACATGTTATGTCAAGGGGCGGTGTTGCAGTGGATCCAACGAAGATTGAGTCAGTGATGGAATGGGAGCGTCCAAAGACAGTGTTTGAGATTCGGAGTTTTCTTGGCCTAGCCGGCTATTACCAGAGATTTGTTCGGGATTTCTCTCGTTTAGTGGCACCTATGACTCGACTTGCCCGCAAGGGGGTCATGTTCGTATGGAAGGAGGCATGTGAGTTTGCTTTTTAGGAGTTGAAGGTCAGGTTGACATCGGCTCTAGTTTTGGTCATTCCTGAACGTGGTTTAGGTTATGTGATATTTTGTGACGCTTCACAAAAAGGTTTAGGTTGTGTCTTGATGCAGACAGAGCGGGTGGTTGCTTATGGGTCTCGACAGTTGAAGACTCACGAGTTGAACTATCTAACACATGATTTGGAGTTAGCAGCAGTTATCTTTGCCCTGAAGGGGGGGAGACACTATTTGTACGGGGAGAAGTTTAAAGTTTTCGCCGACCACAAGAGTCTCAAGTATCTCTTCTCTCAGAAGGATTTGAACTTGAGACAGCGCAAATGGGTTGAGTTTATGGAGGATTACGATTTTGAATTACAGTATCACTCGGGTAAGGCCAATGCGGTGGCCGATGCATTTAGTATGAAATCACGGGGAACTCTTGCTAGTATTTCCCTTCATAGATGGAAGATGCTAGAAGAACTTGCAGATCTTGGTTTACAGTGTTATGAGGATGTTTCATCGGCTATTTTGTTTAGCCTTGTGGCTCAACTGGCACTTGTTAGCAGAGTTATTAAGGCATAGTTGGAGGATGGGGAGATGAAGGCCATCCATGTTCGGATTTCAGGCGGCGAGAATGTAGAGGGTTGGACCTTACATTCAGACGGTGGTCTCAGGTACAAGGGGATGATGTTTGTTCCATTGTCTTGTTATGAGGACGTTCTTCAGGATTTCCACCACTTTAGGTTTGTAGTTCATCCTGGTGGTCTAAAGATGTATCACAATCTGGGATGACAGTTTTGGTGGCAGGGCATGAAACGGGATGTTTGACAATTCGTGGCTCGATGCCTTACTTGTCAACAAGTGAAGGCAGAGCATCAGTGACCGGCAGTATTGTTGTAACCATTACCAGTAGCTGAGTGGAAATGGGAGCATATCACTATGGATTTCGTGACGGGACTTCCGAGGTCTCAGGCAGGGAATGATGCCGTTTGGGTCATAGTTGATAGGTTGACTAAGACGGCCCACTTCTTACCGATGGCAATGACAGATTGTGCAGGAGACTGAGTGGACTGTATGTGAGACAGATTGTCAAGCTTCACGGGGTTCCTGTATCCATTGTTTCGGATAGGGATCCGCGGTTTACCTCTTACTTTTGGCAGAGTTTTCAGGAGGCTCTTGACACAGGGCTTCGTTTTAACACAGCATTCCATCCTCAGACTGATGGATACTCAGAACGCACCATTCAGGTATTGGAGGATATGTTACGGGCTTGTATCTTAGATTTTGGGGGTAGTTGGGAGGACTACTTGCCTTTGGTTGAGTTTGCCTACAACAACAGTTACCAGGCCAGTATTAACATGGCATCTTTTGAGGTGTTGTATGGCATACCTTGTAGATCTCCACTTTTTTGGACCGAGGTCGGTGATACTATTGCCTTGGGTCCCGACATTGTTATTAAGACTACAGAGAAGATCAAATTGATTCGAGAGCAGTTGGCTACTGCACAGAGTAGACAGAAGAGTTACGCTGATAGGAGGAGGCGATCATTGTCTTTTGAGGTAGGGGATCATGTCTTTCTTAAGATTTCTCCACGTAAGGGGCTCCTGAGATTTCGGTAGACTGGCAAGTTGTCGCCTAGGTTCATCGGACCATTTGAGATTTTGGAGCGCGTCGGTGAAGTTGCTTATCGTTTGGCATTGCTACCAGACCTAGATAGGGTTCACAACGTCTTTCATGTCTCTATGTTGAGGAAGTAAGAGCCGGACCCATCGCATGTTTTGCGGTGGACTGATGTGGTTGTTGATGAGGATGTGACCTATGAGGAAGGTCTGGCCCAGATTCTTGATTCACGGGAGCAGGGCTTACGGACCAAGACCATTCCATTGGTTAAGGTCTTGTGGAGACATCACGGTGTTGAGGAGGCAACCTGGGAGCTCGAACAGGAGGTTCGCTCACGGTATCCCATTTGTTCTCCTTTTTAAGTACAACTCGATTTCAGGGACGAAATCCTTTTAAGGAGGGTAGATTGTAATGACCCGGCCTTTTTCCTCCTTTTCCATTTTTGGCGATTTTCTTTTTTCATCTTTTTCCTATTTTGTCTTTTCCCTATTTCGTCTTTTTCCCGTTTCATTCGTTTTTCCTTGCATAACCTTACTTGTTATGCTCGAATTTGATTTCGGTTTTGCATGCATTCATGGTATTTAAATTCCATGACATCTACATTTTTACTTTTGTAGAAATGCATATTAAATGCTTACTTTCTTTGTAAAAGCCATGAAAATAAGACTTTTTGTAATTATCCATAACTTGAGGGGTTTTTGGGTAATTAAGTAAAATAATTATTTTTCATCTTAGGAACCATTTTGCAATTTAATTTGGAAGATATTTTCAAAAAAGACTTGTTTACAATTTCTGAAAAGTGTGACAAGTGTCACACTCTCATTGGTCCACTTGTTGACATTTGTGTGGAAACATTTTGATGCCTTGGATGATGACATGTGGAGGGTGGAGATTCACCCACTTGTTGGCCTAGGATTGGTACACTTGTTGGTATGGATGGTTGACAAATGTAGGTTCAATATTAAGTCTTGGAAGTTTACATAGGATGGTGACAAGTGTAGGCTTGAGATTAAGCCTAGGAATGAACCATAGATTCATGACAAGTGTAGGTTCACCATTTAATCTTACATTATGTGTATGAGAGAGGTAGTGTAAGAGCACATAGTGAGTGGAGGATTTCTAGCCCTTCCACTCACCATTTTACACTTTATCATTTTCATTTTCACTTGTCTTGAAGAACCATAACCTAGCTACCATTGGAGAAAAGCTTGGTTAATAGATTTTTTCTTCATTTTGGCCTCCTTCCACTCACCTTAGACATAAAACCTTGGAAGACAAAAGCTTCCTCTCACTCCCCTCTTCATTAACCCTAAACTTGTTTTCCATTTTGAGCTTGGTTGCTTGGATTATAAAGATTCAATTCTCTATTGAGGTAGGGGGTGTTATCATTTATCTTCCAAGTGATTTTATTTGTTCCTATAGTGATATCTAAGTTATATGTTTGTCGTGTATTAAAATGACAAAATAAATGATTAATTGTGACTTGTATGTAATTCACTTTAGACTTGATAAATAACTTGACCATGGCTTGATTCATAACTTATGTTAATTTGAGGTCATTTAGAGTTGTTTTAAAAACTAGAGGGATTAATGAATTAATTTAATTAATTTTTATTTATATGCTCTCATGACTTAAATCAAGTTTTGAAGTGATTTATATAATAACCATGACATGTACTACAACATATATTAAATTGAGTATGTTTGGATGAGAAGTGAAATCTAGGGAATTTAGTTGTTTTATTAAATTGTTTAAATTATGATTTTAAACTTATATCATACTTGTGAGGTTATGTTCTTGTTGTTGAATGATATTATTGTAATTAGTGGCAAATTGCATAATGATCATTCAATATTTTTCATGCCATTTTAGTTGAGAACTTAGGGCATGTATTGTGTTTCCAAAATTGATTTGTGCATGTTGATGGCTCTACATTGTATAGATATATGTTATGTTGATACATATATGTGATGTGCACAAAATATTGATTTTGGAAACTTGGGGATGTCGTTGTTATGACTATAGCTAGGGCATGGTTCTAGTACGGGGAAAAGGCCCTCTACAAGTCTAGTACGCACATAGGGAGGTTACCCATGGGCTAGTAACCTTAAAGTAACCATATTATCGGTTTGATCCGACGTGACGTCCAAGTATCCACTTTGGTTTGATTTTGCATTGAAATTCCAAGTTGTTAACTTTGTAAAATTACTTCTTATTGTGTTATGTTGAAAGTTCTATTGTCACTTGATAGCATGAATTAATTGGTATTGGATTGTAACTTGGTACAAAGATAAACCCATGCATTCCCTACGAGTAAACTTGTTTACTCACCCCGAAATTAATGGGTGTTTTGCAGGTAAAGAAGCCTTAGTGTGGGATGCACAGCATTCTTAGACTCACTAGAGTTCTTGAAGTATATTTTGATGACATAGAATATGCATATGTTAACATATCTTGTCCTACTTTTGGTTACTTTGATAAAACTTGTACTTATTGTCTAAGTTATGTAATGTGCACTTAAGTGCACCTTTTGACACTCTTAGAATGTGGTTGTAATGAGGCCAAGGGCCAAAGACACTTATGTGAAATGCATGCTAACTTTGAACTTCATTGTTGCCTATAGAAGATATGTGGATTAATGCATTGAAGGGTTCTATTTTGCATATGACATACCATGAGGCCATAGGCCATTGCAACACATCTATTTTATCACATTACATATGCTTGCATGCTCACTTTGGCAAACAAAACCATCATTGATGAAACAAAGACTCTAAGTAACCTTTTTAGGGAGTTTTACCCTATTCTGTTCTAGGGGAATTTTGGGTATTTCAAAATGCATTTTTTTCATTTTTCCTCAAGAGTCACATAGAAAACTAAATTTTGAGGGGGGTTTCTTCTTTGTGTTTTTCCAGAAACTGCCATCTTGGCCCTGAAAAATCTATTTTTTTCCGAAAAATCATTGCTGCTAGGTTTTTGCCGACTTTAGTGCAAATATACTTGGTACTATTCATCGACTTTTTTTTGAAAAGTGTGACAACCGATCTGAAACTTCTGGGGGTCTTGGGGGTGTATTTTAAGATTGTATTTTCAATTTAGGCAATTTAAAAACCTTCTGAAGCCCTATTTCCTTTCTTTGGGCAGTAGGTTGGAACGATTTTTGACCTCTAGACCTGATTTTCTTGAGGGTATTTTGGACATTTTAAAATGCATTTTTTTTGGTTTCCATCCACGTGTCGGGTAGAAAACTTGAATTTAGGGGGGTTTCTTCTTTGATTTTTTCCAGAAAAGTCCGTTTAGATGCTCGTTTTTACTCTCAGTTGCAGCAGTAGTGGGTTGATGGCACTGTAGCTGTCACGGCTTTCGTCGGGCCGCCGCGACGTCGATTTTGTTTTTGACCTTTCTCCCTCATCCGGACTCCAAATCAAGTGATTTTTTTTTTAAATTGATTAATTTTTCATTGTCTATCCAATGGTATGCTTGTTTGCACCCAGATATTTCTAGATAATTACCAGTTTACCCTTTTAGCTTTATTGCTCGTTTTTCTTTGTTTTGTCGTTTCTCCTTCGTCCGGAATCCGGATAATGAAATTCTTGAGTCCATCATCATTAGTTTTTCATTGTCTTCCCAGTGGTGTGCTTGATAGCACTTGAATCCATTTTTTTTTATTTACAAAATGACCATTTTGCCCCTAGGTTCCTTCTTGAAACGACAATTCCGCATTTGTTTTCCTTTGGGTTCCATGACCTCATTGAGGGTCACATTGGTGTCTTAGAGACGCATTGTATCTCTAGAGACCATTGTTTCACCTTTCGCTTCCGCATTTCGGATCCATTATCGGGTCATCTTTTGGTCATCACTGACGCACCGGGTTTACAAAACTTGGGCCGTCACATTTATCACCATGGACCACTAAAAGTCCTTTTGGATCTTCTTCTTCAAAACCCTAAAAGCCACCGTGAGAGAGAGATTGATGGATGGATTGATAGATCCCTTAATGTGTTTTCGTCTCTCTTTTTATAGTGGAGAACAAGTCCCAATCCCCTTTGGGTTGGTTTTCTAGCTTTTGGTAACAATTGGGCCCATAATGAAATAAGGATGAGTCAAAATAGATAATTCCCGCATGTACTTTTAACCTCCAGTACGTCAAAGCTCGAGCTCCGGACTTAGGGCTCGAGAGCTTCACCTATCAACAACTTGCTTTGATGTTGCAATGCAATTTTGACATAATTAGACTTCAAATCTCGAGATAGCTTTTAGAGACAAAAACATCGGGCTTTGAGTCTTCTTTCCAAAGCCACTGAGTTTGCTTAATTTTGAGTTTCGAGTCAAAAGTTATGCCCAAAATACTAAAGTAAGTCCAGTGTTTTCAGCAATGCTCGAGCCTTGAGTGGTTGGGCTCGAGCTTTGAAGCTTGGGCTCGAGCTCTGTGAGCAAAATTTGTCTGAAATGTTTTTTTATTGATAGTGCTCAATTCTCTCTTCATGGTGCTCGATCCGAAGGTGTTGGGCTCAAGCTCTAGACCTGTGGACTAAAATTTCTTGAACATGTGCTCGATCCCATGTTGCTTGGCACAAGGTCCTGGGACTTGGATTAATTCTTCAAATTCTGATGCATCATGTGCTCGAGTTCTTAGGCAAAGTGTAATGACCCGGTTATTTCCTTCCTTTCCTTTTTCCTCAGAATTTTACTGATGAATTTTTTTTATTGAAATTTCTTTTTCTGAGTTCGGTTTCTTGTCACTTAATGTCATCTCGAGTGCTTGAAAATGGTTTCTGAGACTCTTTCCTTTGGATTGACAACTTCTTTTAAGGACCGAGTCATTTCCACATTTTTCATTTTTTGACACTATTCACCTTTCGTCCTTTTCCCTATTTTGTCTTTTCCCCGTTTGCCACTTTGTTGGCATAACCTCATTTTTGTGCTCAGATTTGATTCCGGCTTTGCATGCATCCATGATATTTAATTTCCATGATATGTATATTTTTACTTTTGTACAAAAAGCATGCTAAATGTGTACTTTTCTTATAAAGGGTATGAATGCATAACTTTTTTGTAATATTCTTAACTTGTGGGGTTTTAGTGTAATTACATAAAGTAATTATTTTTCATCTTAGGGACCATTTTTCAATTCAATTTAGAATATATTTTGGAAAATGACCTTTTTACAATTTTTGGAAAGTGTGACAAGTGTCACACACCTATAGAACCACTTGTTGACATTTTAGTGGAACCACTTGGAAGCTTAGTCTAATGACACATGGAGGGTGGAGATTCACCAATTTGTTGGCCTAGGATAGGAGCACTTGTTGGAATGGATGGTTGACAACTGTAAGCTTAAGATCAAGCCTTAGATGGTTACTTAGGATGGTGACAAGTGTAGGCACCATATTTTGTCTTGCATTTGTGTGCATGTGAGAGGTAGTGTAAGAGCACATAGTAAGTGGAGGAATACTAGATTCTCCACTCACCACTTTTTCATTTTACTTTTCTTATCTCTTTGCTCTCAAACCTTAACCAAGCCACCATTGAAGGAAAGGCTTAGTTTAAGGCTTTAGGCTTCATTTTGGTGCCCTTCCACTCACCTTTGACCATAAAGCTTGGAATACAAAAGCTTTATCTCATCCTCCTCTGCATAACCCTTGAAGGGTTTGCCATTTTATGTTGATATGCCTTGGATTCAAGAGGAACAATCCTCTTGTGAGGTGGGGGTGTTATAGTTTATTTTCCAAGGGTTTTTCTTGCTTTTGTATGAAATATAAGTTGTATGCATGTCTTTTGTTAATTTGAGAAATAAATAATTTATTGTAACTTGCATATACCTCACTTTAGACTTGATATATGGTATGGCCATGACTTGATCATTGTTGTATATTAATTTGGGGTGATTTAAATGAGTTTTCAAATCTAGAGATTTAATGAATTTAAATTGATTTAAATTATATTAAATTATACCTTGCTTGTATTCCATTTTTGATTTGATATATGGCTTGGCCTTGACTTAGTCCTTGTCATATATTTATTTGGGATCATTTGAACAACTTTTGAAAAAGTAAAGATTTAATTAAATTTAAATTAATTAAAATTTACATGATGGAGTCTTGCATATTTTGCTCTTTTGATTTGATATATATAATGAGCATGCTATGTTGTTTAACATATATTAATTTGAGGTTATTTGGAATTGATTTAAAATTTAGAGACTTTCCATGATTAGGTTGAAAATCTCTTAAAATGTAGTATGCTTAATTACCTTGTGAGCATGCTACTAACTTGATGTAGAATTAGTACTTGTGGCTCCTTAAAATGGTAATTGGACTTAGCATGATATAGAATATCATTGAATTGTAAAGCTTGTTTAAATATATATCTTGTGTAGTATATAGCTTATTAGAATATTACAATTACTTACCTTGAAAAATAGTTACTAAATTGTAGCTTATTTAGTACTTGTGGCTTAGGCTGGTAGTGTGACTCAATTATTGTAAGATATTCTTGCTTTATGTATAAATTGCATATTGAGGACATGACATGTCATATGCTATTTAGACTTGAATTCTAGGACATGGTTTGTACGGATTCAACCTTACTCGTGCATGGAATGTGGTAACTTGCATTTGAGTTTGTATAAGTTTTAAACTTACTGATTTTGGAAAGCTTGTGAGGATATAATTTATTTGATGGTAAGGTTTGGCTCTAATACGGAGACAACAGTTTTCTAAGTCATAAGTGTGCACTAGGTGGTACCTTGTTTGTTGTAATTACCAGAAAATACTTGCTTAGTCTAGCGACCGAATGTCCTAGTCTTTCGACTATTGTTTTCACATTTAGTTTCAAATTGTTAATCATGGATTACTTGTGTCTTGAGAATTGATGCTTACTTTGGGTATTTGAATCCTATTTAGTATACTTGAACTTGTATACTTGCTTCATGAGTTTAAATTTCATTTAGTATACTTGTGCTATTTATACTTGTCACATGTGCAATCCTATTAGTTTAGTATACTTGTGTTTGTGCACTTGATTTACGAGCTTTTCATATTAAATGTATACTTGAGTAGATATGCTTGGATGTTTCATAACTTGTTTTAATATGGTTTAGTATACTTAGAAATGTATGCTTATATGTCGTATAACATGTTTAAACATTGTATAGTATACTTGAGCATGTATACCTATATGTCGTTGTTCACTTTAAATTATATGAGTAGCTTAGGATGATACCTGAGTCTCACTTTGACATAGACGTTAGGTGGCAAGATCCTTTTGAATCGTTTAAGTTAATGTAAAAATCATTGAAGAAATTGAGTTTATGTATGCTCATTCCCTACGAGTAATGTTCACTCACCCCGAAGTTACTGGGGGTTTTGTTCAGGTAGAAAGACTTAGTTCGTGATGTTCATCATTGCTTAGATGATTATTGACTTAAAGGTTTTAATTCTTGTAAAGGTTGGCTTAACATGCCACTTGTAGCCTTATTTGTCAAGATGTGTATATTTGATTCCATACATGTAATGTGCACATGAGTACATTCTTTACAATGTATTTGACATATATAAGATGAGGCCATAGGCCAATGGTTTTTAGTTTTTATCCTAAGTAACTTTCAACTTCATGAAATATTATGAAAATATTAAAAAATGACAAGTCTTTACTCCACTATGTTTGCATCGGGTGTGAGAATTCCATTTTTATTCTTTCATAGGGTCTCATTAATCATGTATGAAGTGTGGCCAAGGGCCAAACGGTAATCTAATACCATTTCACTTTTTTGGATTTCAAATTTTCCATTTCAAGTCCATTTTTCTCATTTTTAGCCGTTAGGGGGTCGGATTTTGAGCTGGTCCTTCTCAAGAGCCGCGGACCATTCCCGTGCGCTTGAAAACACTAATTACACTTGCGTGCACATTCGTTTAAACCTAGAAATGCATTTAGGGCCACATGCATACTTGGTGCAAAGTTTCATTTTCTGAGTTTTTGACCCTTTACTGATCTAGGGGAATTTTGGGCATTTCACAGTGTGTTTTTTTTCATTTTCTCCCACTTTTTTGGGTAGAAAACTCGATTTCGAGAGGGGTTTCTTTTTCGTGTTTTTCCAGAAAAATTCATTTGATAGCCCGTTTTTGCTCTCAGTTGTGGACAGATTCTGAAAAAATATATGTAGCAGCTTTTTGGACTCTCTTGACCCATACTGATCTAGGGGGCATTTTAGGGATTTTACAGTGTGTTTTTTTCATTTTCGTCCCCACTACCGGGTAGAAAACGTGATTTTAAGGGGATTTCTTCTTCATGTTTTTCTAGAAAAGGGTCCGTTTTTAGCCTCAGTTCTTAAAAAAAAAAATTAAATGTTGCTTGCTTTAAAAACACTATTCCTGCCCAGATTTCTTACCCGGAAAGTTGATTTTTATGAAACTTTGAGGCTTCATATCATCTTCGTCCGGACTCCAATTGAAGTGATTTTTGAGTCTAAGTTTATTGATTTTTGCTTGTCTATCCAACGATATACATGGTTGCATCCAATTCTATCTAAAAATACCATTTTACCACTTGTAAAGTACCCTTGCCGCACTGATTTTAAACCCAAAAGTTGGTTTTTTTGAAACTTTGACGTTTCATATCTTTTTCATCCGGACTCCAAATCAAGTGATTCTTGAGTCTAGATTTATTAATGTTTCCTTATCTATCTAATGTTATGCTCAGTTACATCTAGTTTTGTCTGAAAAGACCATTTTTCCCCTTGTAAAGTACCCTTGCCGCACTGATTTCAAACCCAAAAGTTTGATTTTTTATGAAACTTTGGAGTTTCATATCTTCTTCATCCGGATTCCAAATCAAGTGATTCTTGGGTCTAACTTGATTAATTTTTCGCTGCCTTTCCAGTGGTGTGCTCATTAGTACCCGATTTTATATTTTCAGAAATAACTATTTTGCCCTTGGGGGCCTGTTCGGTCTTTTTTTTAATCATTCATTTTTGTATTATTTTCATTGAGATCTGTGGCCTCATGGAAGGTCACTCTGGCTTCTTAGACATGCATTGCATTTATAGGGTCTTGTTTCTCTGTTTTCGCTTCCGCATTTGGATCCGTTATCGGGTCAATCTTCGGCTCATCACAGGATGCACTAGCTTGAAAAACCAGGGTTGTCACAGGTGGTATCAGAGCTCCTAGGTTCAAAAACCTTAGGACGACGGGTATGCTTATGTTGCCATGCTTTATGTTTTTAGTTGCTTCTTGATAACATATTTACGTGCTTATGTGGACGTATGTTTAGAAGTTTACTGTAACTGTCTCAACATGATACATGTGTGTGTTTACCTTTGTACATTGTATATACTTGTAAGTTTTAGCTTATTGTATGTACCTGTGTACCTTAGCATACTGTATATGCTTGTCGGCTTCAGTACCTTGTCTATGTTTGTCTGTTTTAGCATTTCAATTTAAGCTTGTCTACTTAGTATGTGGGCTATGCTTATTTGCCTTAGTGTATTACATGTGCTTGTCATCCTTAGCTTGATTGTATGATGCATACATTGACATGGCTTATGTGACCTTACTACTAGTCTATTATTATGTTACATGTCAACTGCTTACTTTTATGTCTTATTTAGGCATTGTGGGTTATTCCAGCTTGGTTAGTTGAGATTGATGCTACGACATCATCTCTTGGGGTTTCGTGGTGACCTTGATGTGGTGACGTCATTGGGGTCTTGTTTCTAACGTCATAAAACGACGAGTCAGATTGATTCGAGTCCTTCCTTGGGGATTGGGAGGTTTATTTTCGTGAGCCTTAATGGTGAGGTCCTCACGTCTCTTCTTCTTAAAGTGATGGTTAGGGATTTGATAGGTGCATTGACCTGGGATTCTTCTTATTTTGCCTTGGACAGCTCATACGAGCTAAGGTTGGATGTGAGCGGTTTCATTTAATTAATTGCATTGGTGCAATTAATTACTCTCCCTTGTCCCTGGAGACTTGGGATGTTGCATTTAAGGTTCTAATAAGATCCTGTAGAGTTCCTATCGAACTCATCGGTGTCTTGAGTTTAGTTCTCTTGTTGGTGTCTTATAATGGTTAGTATTGGGACAATCCATTACATCGTTGTTTGTTTTATCTGGCGTTAGGGTTCCACATTGGGTTTAAGCCAGTCTTGGGAAAGACTTGTAGACTCTTTGTTTCAGGAACTTAATGTTTATTCTAGGAGATGATTCACTTCCTTTACTCATCCGGGTTTTTGGCATTCACTTTCGGTGAGATTGTCCTTCTAAGAGGTATTTTATCCCTTCTTGCTTGTGGTTTTGCAGGATTGTTATTTGTATAGTGATTCCTACATGTTTATATGCCTTGTTGTTTTGAGCATGCCTTAGAAACGTGTTGGGAGATGTGACTATTTGGTAGTTATGTAATGATATAGATGATGTATTTTCCATTTACTATATCTGCTTGTCATGCTAGCGTCATAGGTGATGTGTAATGTTTCTCTAATACTTGACCCCTCTATGATAGGTAGCATATTTGATTGCCCTTGTATACTATGTGTTTAGTTGTATGGTGCGTGGACTTTTATTTGCATTTAGTACACTTATACCTAGTATGCTTGCGCGTTGTTTATTTTAGTTCATTTTGGATTAGTATAGCTGAGCCTGTATACTTGTCTACCATGAATTTAGTACTGCTTAGTATACCTGTGGATGTATACTTGTACACATATATTGTATTTCCATTTCAATATTTCTTAGAATACTTGTGAATGTATACTTGCATATGTATATATATCTTTCATGACTAATTGCTTTATTAGTTTATTCCTTTTTATCATTCCGCACTGTGGTTGGGGTTGTATAACCTTGGTTGTCGGGATTGTGTGTGTGAGCTTGATCTGATGTCTTGATTCCTAGGCATAGCCTTGTAGTAGGTCAACTTTAGGATGACGTGGAGGATTTTGGGTTCATTGTCTCGTTGGGAGTCATTGTGACCAGGGCGATGGTGGTGTTGTTTGATTTTGTAAAGTCCGATCCATTGGCTTAAGGGCATAGACTCGTCAGGCTTTAGATTCGTGATTGGTGTGGTTGACAATAGTGTTTTGAGACTTGGGATTGTTAGTTTTCCAGTATTGAGGATTTAAGGCCTTAAGCTTAGCGGTGCCTATGAGATTGTTAACAGAGTTTTGGGATTGGCCAAAATGGTCCGGCCAGACATCTTTGGACCATATCGCAACTCTCACAAAATGCATGGCTTCTGTGGTGCTTTTGGTAACGACCATTTTGACATTGATGTCATTTGTATTGATAGGTTTCATGGGTAAGCTTGTTGGGGGCAGGTGACGGTTTAGAGCTTTATACTGTCATGCTACCGTACAGGTTGTGTGTGGGCAACTGTCAGTTGTCGTCGATGCTACCTTACATTACCTAGCTAGTAATGTGAGTGTGGGCGGCACTTGATGCTATCGATGCTACCGCACCTTGAGTACGTGGTAGGCGGGTTCTAGTCACTGTTCGTACTGCTATGTTGCTTCAGGTTGTGTTCCTTATTTAGTCATAGAGTTTCCGTGATCTCCATTGGGTGATTAACATTGGGTTAGTATGTTAATTCGTTGGAGAGGTGTCTCACGGTACGGGGTTTCGTGTCTTTTCATTGATCTTGAGACCTTTGGAGTTGTCCTTGGGTACTTTATGACCTATTCCTAGGTGTGAACATGTGTATAGTCCTTATTCGGTTCTGCTGGGAATGTTCCTGATTTCGGGGATGAAATCTCTTTAAGGAGGGTAGGTTGTAATGACCCGGTCATTTCCTTCCTTTCCTTTTTCCTCAGAATTTTATAAATGAATTTTTTTTGTTGAAATTTCTTTTTTGAGTTCATTTTCTTGTCACTTAGTGTCTGTAATGACCCGATCATTTTCGTTCCTTCCTTTTCTCGGATTTTCACGGATATTTTTTTTCCGTTGATCTTTTCCTTTCGGAGTTTAGTTTCTCGTCACTTAGTGTCATCTTGAGTGCTCGGGGATGGTTTCCGAGTCTCTTTTCCTTGTATTGATGACTTCCTTTGAGGACCAAGTCATATTCATATTTTCACTTTTGTGACACTATTCACTTTCGTCTTTTTCTCGGTTGTCACCTTGTTGGCATAACTTCACTTTTTGTGTTCAGATTCGATTCTGGTTTTGCATGCATCTATGATATTTAAATCCCATGCTATGTGTATTTTCACTTTTATAGAAAAGCATGCTAAGTGCTTACTTTTCTTGTAAAGGGTATAGACGCATAACTCTTTTGTAATTTTCCTAACTTTAGGGGTTTTTGTGTAATTACTGTAAAGTAATTATTTTTCATCTTAGGGACCATTTTGCAATTTAATTTGGAAGATATTTTCTAAAAGGACTTTTTTTACAATTTTTGGAAAGTGTGACAAGTGTCACACTCTCATTGGTCCATTTGTTGACATGTGTGTGGAAATACTTTGAGGCCTTAGATGATGACACATGGAGGGTGAAGATTCACCCACTTGTTAGCCTAGGATTGGTGCACTTGTTGGCTTGGATGGTTGACAAGTGTAGGCTTAGGATTAAGCCTACAATGGATACTTGGATGAGTGACAAGTGTAAGCTCACAATTTGATCATCCATTATTGTGTGTGTGAGAGGTAGTGTAAGAGCGCATAGTGAGTGGAGGATCTCTATCCCTACCACTCACATTTCATCTTTATCATTTTTCATTTCCTCCCTCTCTTGTAAAGAAAACCCTAGCCTCCATGGATGGAGCCTAAAGCCTTAAGCTTTGACCTTGATTTTTGAGAGCCTTCCATTGATTTCCAAGCTTGAACATGGGAATACATTTTGTTCCCCTCATCTTCCTCTTCATAACCCTAGAAAGGTTTTCCATTTTGTGTTGATTTTGCCTTGGATTCTAGAGAGACACTTCTCCAGTGAGGTAGGGGATGTTTTAGGGTTGTATTTTTTGTTATCTTGTATGCTATTGATGCTTATATAAGTTGTATGCATGTCTTTTGTTAATTTGATAAATTAGTGATTTATCATATCTTGCATATAATTCATTTTAGACTTAGTAAATGGCATGGCCATGAGTTGATCTTTGATATATATTAATTTGGGATGATTTAGATGAGTTTTCAAGGTTAGAGATTAAATGGATTTAATTTGATTTAAATTCTAGTAAATTGTATTTTACTTGTATCCTATTTTGGACTTGAGATATGGTATGACCATGAGTTGGTGCTTGATATATGTTAATTTGGAATCATTTGAATAATCTTTGAAATCTAGAGATTTGATTAATTTAAATTAATTAAATTCTATATGATGCTATCTTGCTCATTTGATACTTTTGATTTGATAAATGTAATGAGCATGCTATGTTGTTTAACATATATTAATTTGATGTTATTCGAATTTGATTTGAAATCTAGAGAATTTGATTATCTTGTTTAATTAAATTCTATTTAATGGCTCCATGGATCTATTGGTATTTTAGAAGTTGTTTCTATATTCAAATCATGGACTTGAACTTGTTATGTATTCACTTTGTTGTGTTTTGAGCATTGGACAACTTTGTTGTTATATTTATATTCATGAGAACATGTTTTTTTTATGGAATATATTGATGCCATGTGTAGTGAATTGCACACTTTGTAATTGACATTATGTATGCCATTTTAGAATTGAAACTCTAAGGCATGGATTGTGTGGTTTCAACCTACTTGTGCATGGAAGGTGTTTTCATACATTATATAAGTTATGTATAAGTTGTGAACTTATTTGGTTTAATTTTGGAATCTTGGAACATTGTTGAGTTGAGATGGCTAGGGTTTGGCTCTAGTACGGGGACGTGAGTCCTCTAAGTCATTAAGATAGTGCTCACTTAGGGTGGTCTTCCCTGCGGCTTAGTGCCTGGAATAACCATTGAGATCTCGATAGAATTCCGAGCTTAGATGTCCAAGTCTTCCACTATTTGTTTTCGCATTCAATTCCAAGTTAATAATCATGTTTATATTGTAACTTGTGGTTTTGGTTATTGGTGATTTTGATGTTGTTAAGTACATCCATGTTTATGATTTTAATGAATCATTTTGATGTTGTTAAGTACATCTATGTTTTATGATTTTTGTGAATCATTTTGATGTTGTAAAGTACATCCATACTAAATTGCTATATTTAGTTGATTACACACTTTTAGATTTCTAGTTGATAACCTAGAGAACCTATGTCTTGATGTGTGGTATAAGATATTCTAATTATGCTAAATTGTTATATTTAGTTGATGTTGCATTTTAGACTTCAAGTTGATTACCTTGAGAATCTATATGTTGTTGCTTTGTGAAAGCATGCTCCTATGTTGTTGCCTTGTGTAAGCATGACCCTATGTCGCTAAAATTGCATGAAAGAGTTGATTGATGCTAGAAATGATCTTAGGTAACTAGGATACTCCTTGAGTCTCACCTTTGACATAGGCGTTAGGTGGAATGAACCACAATAATTAAATCATGCAAACTTGTAAAACGTAGGTCGATGCATGCTCATTTCCTATGAGTAGCTTTATGTTACTCACCCCTACAATACTAGGGCATATTTTAGGTACAAGAATTAAAGTTGAGAATCCCATTATGCATGGATGACTTGTGGACTTGAAGACTTCCATCTTTGTGAAGGTTAGCTCGGAATGTCAATTGTAGTCTTATTTGACAAAACGTGTATATTTGATTCCATATATGTAATGTGTACATGAGTACACTCCTTACAATGTATTTGACATGTATGAGATGAGGCCGGAGGCCAATGACATGTATTTGTATTCTATGTAGCTTTGACTTCATAAAATATTATGAAAATATTGAAAAAATGTTAAGTTTTGTCTCACTATGTTTGCATCGGGTGTGGGAACTCCGTTTTGGTTCTTCCGTAGGATCTCATTAATCATGCATGAAGTGTGGCAAAGGGCCAAATGGTAATTTCCAATCATTTGTTAATTTTGGTTTTCAAAATACACATTTCAAATTCATTTTCGCCTTTTTGGCCGTTGGGGGGTCGGATTTTGACTCGACCATTTCTGGGAGCCGTGGACCATTCCCACGCACTCAAAATCACTTATTACATTTGCGTGCATATTCGTTTCATCCTAGAAGTGCATTTGGGGTCAAATGTATGTTTGGTGCAAATTCACATTTTTACCGTTTTGAGCCTAAACTGAGCATAAGGGCATTTTGGGGTTTTATCATGAAAAATGAAATTTTATTTTGGCATGGTTGGCTAGAAATCATGATTTTGAGGGTAGTTTCTTCTTTGTATTTTTCTCAAAAAGACCCAGAAAGTCCTCAAAATCACATTTCAAACTCAGATTTTTGCTAAGCTTTTAGCAGTTCGAGCTCTCTAAAGGGGGTTCGAGCACTCTAACTTTGGGCAGAATTCTCGGGGCAATTTTCGAAACCTTGAAGTCCTTGTTCGAGCGCTCGAGGTACTGTTCACGGGTGTGTGCGTCTTGGTTCAGCACTGCACCTCCAACTTCAAATCATCATATCTTCTTTGTTTTAACTTCGAATTGGTCCGTTCTTGAGTCTAAATTGATCGCATCGAAATAAGCTTTCCAATGGTACTAATTAGAGCTTCAGATTCTTCTTGTAGCTTAAGATATTTGAGTTTAAGTACGGTAGTGTTTGTTTTTGGTTCGAACTGGGATAGAGTTTCCCTTCCTTTGATTTCAGAACTTGATATCTTTGTCGTCTGCACTCCAAATCACGAGATTCTCGAGTCTATTCTTATTAATTTTTCATTTTCTTTCCAATGGTGTGCACGATGGCACCCATTTTAGTGTGGAATGACCATTTTACCCCTAGGTTCATTCTTATCTGTTTTTGAATTGTTGCTTCCGCATTTTCTTCCTTTGGGTTTCGTGACCTCATTGAGGGTCACATTGGTGTCTTAGAGGAGTGTTTTATCTCTAGAGCCTGTTGTTCTATCTTTTGCTTCTGCATTTTGGATCCGTTTCTAGTCATCACAGGACACACTGGGTTGAAAAAGCTAGGGTCATCACAGGTGGTATCAGAGCTCCTAGGTTTAAATACCTTAGATAATGGGTTTTGGGTGCATATCATGCTTATATTCCCATGCTCTATGTGTTTATATGTTTCATGATAACATGTTTTGGTTGATAACATGTTTATGTGCTTATGTGCTTGTGACAACCCTAGATTTTTCAACTTAGTGTGTCTTATGATGAACCAAAAAAATGACCCGATAATGGATCCGAAATGTGGAAACGAAGGAAACTAAGTGGCCACTAGAGATGTACGTCATCCCTAAGGCATCAAAATGAGTCCCCATGGCATGATCAAATTGTATTATATGATATTCTGTGATGATGTGAACATACACGCAAGTGTAAAATGGTATTTTATACATGCTACAATGGCCCATGGCCTTATTACAACTCATTTACAACATTTGACATGTCAGACCTCCAAGTTAGAAAAATTACATTTCATAGACAAATCATGAACATGCTAACACTTGTATGTGAACAAGAATGTTTCTAAAGAAGCTCAACTCAGCAAATCACCCAAGCAATTGCAATCTCTAATCTTATATCCTGTACCTGAAATATGCCCCAGTATCATAGGGGTGAGTAACATAAAGCTACTCGTAGGAAATGAGCATGCACCGACCTACGTTTTACAAGTGTACATGATTTAATCATTATGGTTCATTCCACTTAACGTCCTTGTCAAAGGTGAGACTTAGGGAGCATCCTAGCTAGCTAAGATCATTTCTAGCATAAAACACATCCTTTATGCAATTTCAACAACACAAAAGCATGCTACACATAGCAACACGATATAAAACGCTTATACAAAGCAACTAGTTAGAAACATGCTTACACAAAGCAACCAGATAGAAACATGCTTACATAAAGCAACTAGATATAGATTCTCAAAGTTATCAACTTGAAATTTAAATGCTAAATCAACTAAATATAGCAATTTAGTATGGATGTACTTAACAACATCAAATCGCAAATAGACAAAACCATAGTCACAACATAAACATGATTGATAACTTGGAATTGAATGCGAAAACAAATAGTGGAAGACTTGGACATCACGTCTCGGACTAAACTAAGAACAAATTAGTTATTCTGGGCATTAACCCGCTGGGAAGATCACCCTAGTGCGCACTATCTCAATTGGGGAGAACTCATACCTCCTGCACTAAAGCCGAACTTTAAGCATATCACAGTAACATTGTCCCAAGACTCCAAAATAATCAAATAAGTTCACAACTTATACGTAATTTATATAATGCACTAAGTCACCTTCCATGCATAAGTAGATTGTATCCACACAACACATGCTCTAAATCCACAACTACTATAGGATGACAATGTCGAATCTTCAAAGTGCGATTCGTTACACGCTATAACAATATAATCCAATATTGAAAATATAAACTCATAAATTCATTATAAGTCAAAAGTCATGCTTTAAACATACTATCAATGTCAAATACATGAGTTAATCAATAATACCATAGAAACGGAATTTAATCTATAAACTAATTAAATTTCCTGAGTTTCAAATCTCAATCAAATGGCCTCCAATTAATACATAATAAACAATATAACATGGTCATTACATACCCCACATCAAAACTCGATTAGGCCATAAGAACAATAAAGTGGAATTTAATTAAATCATGATAATCAAATCCCTAACTTCTAAAACAACATTAAATGGTTCCAAATTAACATGTGCTAGAACATAAGTCATAGTTATCACAAATATGAAGTTAAACACTTAATTAGGCCAATGGAACCCTTAATTAGATTTTAATTAAAATCTTTAGATTTTCATACTTATCCAAATGCTCTCAAATTAAAGTATGTTAAACAACATGCCAAGACATAATTTAAAAGCATATCACAAGTCAATTTCATGCAAGGTACGGCCATGGGATTTAATCTTTCACAAAAGATAAATATTAAATAAAATATGCAATTTTTATTCAATTAATACCAATTTAATATATGGTAACGAACATATTTAAACGTGATTTTCTAGCATGCCACAATTCAAATCAAAGTTATATATCATCATGAATTTTAAATCTTATACAAAGAAATAAAAATTACCAACTTTCTAAATTTGATTCAAGGCATACATATAAGTTGTATAATCATGAGAAACACTCAATACAACACATATAAATCCTAAAACATTTCCTACCTCATTTAGAATGAAAATCCCAATTACCACCAAAATGAAATCGCCCAAAATTTTTGGTCCGCAAGACAAATATTTCAGTTTGTTACCTTCAACTTGGGAAATTCATAAAAAATTCAATTCTAATCCAAATTGAATGACTCCAAAGCCCAATGAAAGCTTAAACAATGTAATTTGATAATATCAATTTAGTTTAACAAAATATTTTCCAATTGAAACATTTTTGACCCACAACTTTGGAACAAATTCTGCCCAGAAAACACATTTTCAGCCTGTAGCTTCCAAATTTGAAAATTCATGAAAAATTCATTGGACATCCAAACTGGGCAAACCTAATTTATTTTGGAAGCAAACATATGAGAGTGTAAAGCTGAAAATTTAAGCCAAGATCCAATATCAAAAGGTTAGTGAAATAAATCATCTAAAAATATGTTTTCCAACTGCAATAAAAACATGGATAGCAGATAGTCTCGGATTTTTAAAAAAATTTAGAAATGTTCTAAAATCGTGAAAAAATTCTGAGTCATGTAAAATCCATGGGGAAAGTTCCAGTAAAAATTTCAAGGTAATTAAAGTAACATAAATCCATATAAAAATTCGTTTCTGGACCAGATAAGAAAATATTTAAATTTCTAGCAACTAGCTTGCAACTTCAAGAATTCATAACTAATTCATTTTAAATCCAAATTATATGAAACCAAAACTAAATAGAAGCTAATAGATTATATTTTCATGCTATATATTAAATTTGATAAGATTTATTTCAAGTTAAAACAATTTAAGGGCAGAATACATGTCATCTTCTATGCATGTAAAACACTCAATAATGACATAAAAATACTTCAAAATAATAGATCAATAGCTCACTAGAGAATTGAATCCCTAGATACCAAAGCAAACTAGGAGTTAGGCTAGATCCTTCAAGGGTTTTGAAGAGGAGGATGAGGGGAACAAAAAGTATTCCAAGCTTTATGGTCTAAAGTAAGTGGAAGGGCCTCAAAGATCAAGGTCAATGCCTAAAGCTTCAAGCTTCATCCATGGAGGCTAGGGTTTTGTGGTGAGGAAGAAAGAGATGAAATGTGAAAATGTGTGAGTGGAGGAAATAGAAATCCTCCACTCACTATGT
The DNA here is from genome assembly GCF_030987335.1 of Cornus florida. NCBI lineage: Eukaryota > Viridiplantae > Streptophyta > Magnoliopsida > Cornales > Cornaceae > Cornus > Cornus florida. The sequence continues at coordinate 76,086,063 of NW_026775577.1, forward strand.
GATCTTACACCATGGTCAACATACACATCTATGGTCATTTTCACAAAAACCCTCCTTTAAAACCATAATCCCAAAGTGGCCCAAAGATATTTGCAAGACTAAATTGTGAACCTACACTTATCACCAATCTATGGCTCCTTCCTAGGCTAAATCCCACACCTACACTTGTGAACCATCCAAGCCAACAAGTGCACCAATCCTAGGCCAACAAGTGGGTGAAACCTCACCCTCCAAATGTTATCATCCAATGCATCAAAGTGTTTCCACACAAATGTCAACAAGTGGACCAATGAGAGTGTGACATTTGTCACACTTTTCAAAAATTGCAAAAAGGTCCTTTTTAAAAATTTCTTCCAAAATACTTTACAAAATGGTCCCCAAGATGAAAAATAATTACTTTATTTAATTACACTAGAACCCCACAAGTTAAGAAGAATTACACTAAAGTATGCATTAATGCCCCTTTATGAAGGAAGTAAGCAATCAACATGCTTTTCTAGAAAAGTAAAAATACCACTATCATGCAAATCAAATATCATGAATGCATGCAAAACCGGAATCAAATCCGAGCACAAAAAGTGAGGTTGTGAAAGGAAAAAGAATAAACGAGAAAAAGACAAAATATGAATAGTGTTCGGAAAAATAAAATATGGAAATGACACAATCCCCAAAGGAAGTTGTCAATCCAAGGAAAAGAGTCTCGAAAATCATTCCAGAGCACTCGAGACGACATCAAGTGATGAAAAACTGAACCCAAAAAGGAAAAGACAACGGAAAAAAATTATCCATGAAAATCCGGGTTATTACAACCTTCCCACCTTAAAGGGATTTTGTCCCCAAAATCTAGCCCCAACCAATAAAAGGTGAAACCAAAATAACTACAGAGTACATCTCCGAGTATCCCACACAACACGCCACACTAGTGACCTCAAAGCTGAAAGGAACACACAAACCAGTGTCATTTGCACCCATGTGCTCATGACAAGATGACCTCTCAAAGGAAAAGTGACCGCATGGCCATATGATAAGTCTGAACTTACACACAGAACCCAAGGTCAAACAAAAGAATGGAAAACAATAACCGTAAGCATTCCTCCTGATGAACCTCCAAACCGATCCATAAACAACCACCAATTGAACTCCAAGATTATCACAGATCAAATCAAAGTATCGAACAAAGATGACACGGTAGTACGAATAGCGACCAGAACCCGCCCACGACATACTCAAATGTGTGGTAGCAATGACATTGCTTAGTGCTCGCCCACACTTACTCGTCAGTAAGGTAGCATCGAGGGCAACTAGTACTCGCCCATAACACACAACTTTGTACGGTAGTATGACAGTATAAGGCACTAATTCATAACCTGCCCCCTACTAGGTCTACCCATGAAACCTCTCGATACCAATGACATCAATGTCGCAAAACGATCATAGCCAAAAGCAATATGGGAACCATACATCTGTGAGAGTTAGAATATGGTCCAAAGATGTTCCGGACCATCTCGACCAATCCCAAACTCTGACAACAATGTCATAGACACTATTATGCTTAAGGCCCCAAATCCTCAATACAACAAAACCGACTACTCTAATGTCTTAAAATGCTACTACCAACAACATCAATCGAGAATTTAAAGCCTAAGAAGTGAATCAAGACCTCCAAAAATTAAAACGAAACTCACCACAAGACATTCCATCGAAAGTCCTACATTTCTCTCTAAAACAGATCAACTACATGACCAATCACCATAATCAACTATCAGATCCACAACCTTATCACGGATAACTAAATCCTCAAAATACAAGTCCACTAAGTAGCACTCACATTAAAATGCCAACAACCAAGGTCACAAAATGAATCTCTCAAAACCGTGCTTGGCATCACCAAGCTAAATCAAAATTCCTCAATTTCAATCCAAGAACCATCACTGGAACAACAATTCCTCAAAACTACGCTTAGTTATAACTAGGACGAGAAAACTCCTCAATAATCCATATCTAATAGTGATCCTCCAAAACTCTTCCTAAAAGTCAACCACATCAAGGCCTCCAAAATGAAAACAAGTCTCCGAAAGACATTCTCAAAAGTGCATCGAGCTCACCTCACGAATCAAATAAATCCTCAATGATATAGACATAAGTCCCCGAAAAAGAATCTTACATCAATCAACTCACTTTGAGCACCACAACGGTCAACAACCACTACAGGAACTCCCCAAGGGAAGACAAGAAAGAAAGGGGACCACTAGTCCTAAAAAGGACAACACCACAACTTCATCTCTGAAATGAAAGACAACAAGGTCAAAGACTTCACCCCCTACATGGAAGTAAGTCGACCAAAATCTATCAAATCCTCACCAAGGACTCAAGACAACAACGATGATCCTCATGGACCAACCAACCCCAAAACAGTGCACAATGCAACGGAGGGAAGAGACTCACTCCTTGTGAAGTCCCTAACACGAACCAACACAAAACCATTGTGGAAACTCGCATACAGACTACGTGCGACCAAGGGAAACGAATGGGAAAACCAAACCTGGAAGTCATACATATGACAAGGAATGCAACTACCGGAAAGAAAATCTACTCACATAGATGAAAATCAAAAGCAAATGCTGCACGTCTCCACATAAACACAAAAGCATGTCATTAAAGTGCAGTAACAGCATTGTGACGGCCCAAGTTTTTCAACCCGTTGCGTCAGTGATGAACTGAAAGATGATCCGATAACGGATTTGAAATACGGAAGTAAAAGACAAACAATGGTCTCTAGAGATACAAAATGACTCTAAGACACCATTGTAACCCTCAACGAGGTCACGGGACCCAAAGGAATCAAATGCGGAAACAACATTTCAAAAACAGACAAGAATGCACCTAGGGGAAAAATCGTCATTTCCAACTTAAAAGTGGGTGCCATCGAGCACACTATTGGAAAGAAAACAAAAATTCAATGAACTTAGACTCAAAAATCGCTTGATTTGGAGTCCGGATGAAGAAGATATGGCTAACGGAAGAAGAAGGGGCAAAACGGTCCAAAAGAGGCAACCCATGAACATCTAACCGGTTAGGAGACCTTCCTAACCGGTTAGGAAGCCAAAAACAGTGAAAAAAATGCTGCCCACACTCATCTAACCGGTTATGAAACCCCTCGTAACCGTTTAGATGTGAAGGGGCAGTAAGGGTGCGACCCAAAAACCTGGCAGCAGGGGTTTTTCCCGAAAAAATGGAAATTTGAGGCCTTATATGACATTTTCTGGAAAAACTCAAAGAAGAAACCCTCGTCAAAATTGAGTTTTCTACTTAATCAATAAGAAAATCGAAAAATATGCAATGTAAAATGCCCAAAATGCCCTCCCAAGAAAACTGGTCCAGAGGGTCCAAAAAGCTGCTAAATTTAAAAACTGAGAGCTGAACTTCGTATGCGATTTTTGATGCCAAGATGGCATTTTCTGGAAAAACATGAAAAAGAAAACCCCCCTAAAATCATATTTTCTAATCAACCATGTGAAGAACCAAATTTATTTCCCAAAGGAAATTCCCAAAATACCCTAAGGTCAGAAAATGCAACAAAAATGTAAAATGAGTCCGTAGGAGGCTCATTTCACCAAAAAAGAATCCTTGCCCAGAAATGACCATGCACACAAACGTAACTTACCTATTAAGACATGCTACAATGGTCCATGGCTGATACAAAATATGACCCCCCAACGGCCAAAATGCCAAAAATGAAGTTTGAAATGAAAACTTGGAATTTAAAATCATGAGATGGTTTCAAAATGCCGTTTGGCCCTTGGCCATACTTCATACATGATTAATGAATGCTAATGGAAGAATCAGAATGGAATTCCCACACCCAATGCAAACATGGTGAAGCAAAAACTCAATATTTTTCAATACTTTCATAATATTCCATGAAGTCAAAATTTACATAGGATACAAATTACATGTCATTGGCCTCCGGCTTCATCTCATACATGTCAAATACATTATAAAGAGTGTACTCATGTACACATTACATATAAGGAATCAAATGTACACATGTTGACATATAAGACTATAATTGGCATTCCAAGCCAACCTTCACAAAAATGGAAGTCTCCAAGTCCACAAACCATCCAAGCATAATGAAGACCTCAACTTTGATTCTTGCACCTGAAATATGCCCCAGTATCGTAGGGGTGAGTAACATAAAGCTACTCGTAGGAAATGAGCATGCATCGACCTACGTTTTACAAGTTGCATGATTTAATCATTGTGGTTCACTCCACCTAACGTCTATGTCAAAGGTGAGACCCAAGGAGCATCCTAGCTACCTAAAATCATTTCTAGCATCAATCACCTCATTCATGCAATTTTAGCAACATAGATTCATGCTTACACAAAGCAACAACATAGGAGCATGCTTACACAAAGCAACAACATATAGATTCTCAAGGTTATTAACTTGAAGTCTAAAATGCAATATCAACTAAATATAACAATTTAGCATAATTAGAATATCTAATACCACACATCAAAACATAGATTCTCTAGGTTATCAACTAGAAATATAAAAGTGTGAAATCAACTAAATATATCAATTTAGTATGGATGTACTTAACAACATCAAAATCGCCAATAGCCAAAACCACAAGTTAACAAAGTAAACATGATTGTCAACTTGGAATTGAATGCGAAAACAAATAGTGGGAGACTTGGACATCACAGCTCGGATTTCCGTCGAGACAAGGCAAATTTGGAGCTACTAACCCCCAGGCAGCCTACCCAACGCATGAACTTTATAGGGCTAATTTTGAGCTACTAACCCCCAGGCAGCCTACCCAATGAGCGAACTTTTGACTTAGAGGATTCTTGTCCCCGTACTAGAGCCAAACCCTAGCCATCACAGCTTAACAATGTCCCAAGCAACTCCAAAATAAATAAGTTAACAACTTATACACATTACTACTACATAGTAATAAGTTAGCAATATAACTCTCAATTGTGCATAATAAGCATTTCATATCCATAATGCTACGAAATCACAAGCCAACAATATATTTATATAGAAACATACTCTCATGAATATAAATTTAACAACAATGCTCTTCAATGCATATACCACAATCTAGTGAATACATCACAAGTTTAAATCCATGTTCTTAAAATAAAAACAACTTCCAAAACAAGATTAGATCCATGGATACACAAGATAGAATTTAATTACATCAAAATAATTAAACTTTCTAGATTTCAAATCATTTCCAATTGGCCCCAATTTAATATATGTTAATAGACATATCATGGTCATTACATATACTCACACACAAGCTTAATTAGGCCCATGAAACCACCAAAATAGATTTTAATTAATTCCCTTAATTAAAGTCTTTAGATTTCCAAACTCAACCAAATGCTCTCAAATTAAAGTATGTTAACAAATATGCCAAAACTTAATTTAGAAGCATAACACAACTCAATTCCATGCAAGGTATGGCCATGAACTTAAATCTTTCACAAAAGATAAATATTAATTAAAAAGAGCAATTCTTATTTAATTAATCCCAAATTAATATATGTTAACCAACATAATAAAACAAGAGTTTCTACCATGCCACAATTCAAAACCAAGTTTCTCATCATCATGAAAATTAAATCTTATACAAAGAATTAAATGTTTCAAATTTGCTAGATTTGATACAAGGCATACATATAGGTTGTATAAATATGGAAAACACACAATACAACACATATAAAATCCTAAAACATTCCCTACCTCCATTTGAGATGAAATCTCAAATCCCCACCAAAATAAATCAGCTCCGAATCCGACGAAACTCTCAGGTTTTGTCAGGGACAACACCACGAACATGAATCCCAAGGAAGCCCCATCAAAAACACAACTTGACTTCAAACCCAAACTCAAGAAATGGCCAAAACGAGATTCCAATCGGTTGGAATCGAAGGCCTCGCCGAGGGGAGCAATAAACACAAAGGCATCGCCACTTTTTAATGAAGGGAAGAAGTCCAAAAGAGGAGAGAGAAGATGGCAGCCATGGATGGAGCTTGGACCGGCCATGAGAGAGAGAAAAATCTGATTTTTCTTTTTAAGACCTCCTATTTATAGAAAAACTCAAAAAGTGCCCGAACGGGCCCCGCCGGGTCAGGAAAAGTGAAATTCGAGTAGACACGCTCAAACGGCAAAACTCCGTGAAGAAAAAAGATTTCAAATGAGAAAATATGAAGAACGGAAGAAACGGTGTCAAAAACTGAGTCCCGAGGAAGGAGTTATGTCCAAAACAAGTTTGGCGCAAACCGGGGCTAAAAACCCTGAAACTGGAAAACATCGTCCAGGAGGAAATTCAAAGAGTCCGTGACTCGACGAAATGTGAAAATGAATCCCGTACGAGGATCCTGGCTCAAAACAAGGCATTGAGCAATAATTTTCATTAATTGCATAATGACCCCTCAAAAAAGTGAAAACTACGAAACTGCCCCAGAAAGAAAATATCTTCCAAAAGATATTTTCTTAGATACCCCTGAAATAAAATATCTTCAAAAGATATTTATGGAAAATACCCCAAGAAAAGAAAAAGTTTCCAAAGAACTTTGCATTTATGCCCCTATGGGCACCGGGAGCAACTAAAGTACTTTCTCACGAAAGTAAAGATACGTATCTCATAGAAATCATTGAGAATGAAGATACGCGAAGTCAGAAACCAACTCCGAACACAAGAAGTGTGGTTACGCAAACAAAGTGCCAAATGAGGAAAAGACGAAATAGAAAAAAAGACGGAACAGGGAAAATGACGAAAGTGAATAGTGTCGAAAAACGAAAAAAATTGGAAATGACTCAGTCCTCAAAGGAAGTTGTCAATCCAAAGAAAAGAGTCTCGGAAATCACTCCAGAGCACTCAAGACGACACTAATCGATAAGAAACCAAACTCAGAAGGGAAAAGATAACGGAAAAAAATTTATCCGAAAAATTCGGGTCATTACAAACATGGTATCTCGAAGCATATAAGAAAGGCATGATATCGCCACACAACAAGAAGGCAAATGTGGATAGACCTCCACCTACTCATGCATCATAATATCATAAATCATACTACTAACATGGTAGTAAATGAAACTGCAGAAAACAAAAGTGATGCAATAATGAATCCTATGGACATCGTGTCCTAGAGTGCCTAAGTAAAAAGGAAGGACCAGTCCGAGCCATACACTGACTCCAAAAACCAATGCAACAACAACCTGTCTCAAAACAAACGTGAGCCCTTACCATAATGGTAAGACTCTTAAATACATCTCTGAATCTAAGGTAGACACTACAAGTGACATTAACAATTCAATGCTCTCTCTACCCGAAGCATCTATTAATCGATTTGATCCAAAAAGCGTCATCGCGCAAGGAGAACTCAAAGAAAATGGCAACTATAGCCATACCAACAACAACCAAATCAATCACCATGAATGATCTCCAAAACAACCATCATCATCACCGATCAAAGGACAATGCCTGTCAAAACAAAACCAACACAGATTCCATCCGAATTGCGCTTGTAGCTAGCCAGCACGGTAGCATGACAGTGCCATGCACCTGCCCACAAACGTACCCGCCCATGAAAAATACAAGTTCCAGAGGAATATTCCTGGACAATCAAGGATCCTAAGAGGTCCATAACCTCATAATGGCCCAAAACCAACAAATCCACCACTATGGTAACGCCAAATGACTCATCTCACAAGAGCCTAAACAAAAGGTGACCATCCACCTACCTCAAAACCAATACTAGGTTGACAACAACCTATAGTACCACAAAACTATGACTACAATCACCATCAACCTCAACTCGTGCCTCAATGACCAATCCCATGTCATGCCAAATATGCAACACAATTATGCATATACAATTCTAATCTAGCATACGTCACATGTCATGCTCTTTACATTACAATAAAACAATGCTAAACAAATGACATACAACATGTAGCACGTAAGCACATAAACATGTTATCAACCAAAACATGTTATCACAAAACATATAAACACATAGAGCATGGTAACAAAAGCATGATATGCACCCAAAACCCGTCGTCCTAAGGTTTTCGAACCTAGGAGCTTTGATACCACTTGTGACGACCCTAGATTTTTCAACCCAATGTGTCCTGTAATGAACCAAAAGAATGACCAGATAACGGATCCAAAATGCGGAAACAAAGGAAACTAAGTGGCCACTAGAGATGTACGTCATCCCTAAAGCATCAAAATGACTCCCCATGGCATGATCAAATTGCATTATATGCTATTGTGTGATGATGTGAACATACACGCAAGTGTAAAATGGTATTTTAAACATGCTACAATGGCCCATAGCCTTATTACAACTCATTTACAACATTTGACATGTCAGACCTCCAAGCTAAAAAAATTACATTTCATAGACAAATCATGAACATGTTAACACTTGCATGTGAACAAGAATGTTTCTAAAGAAGCTCAACTTAGCAAATCACCCAAGAAATTGCAATCTCCAATCTTGTATCCTGTACCTGAAATATGCCCTAGTATCGTAGGGGTGAGTAACATAAAGCTAGTCGTAGGAAATGAGCATGCATCGACCTACGTTTTATAAGTGTACATGATTTAATCATTGTGGTTCATTCCACCTAACGTCTATGTCAAAGGTGAGACTCAGGGAGCATCCTAGCTACCTAAGATCATTTTTAGCATAAAATACATCCTTTTATGCAATTTCAACAACACAAGAGCATGCTAGACATGGCAACAAGATATAACATGCTTATACAAAGCAACTAGTTAGAAACATGCTTACACAAAGAAACATGCTTACACAAAGCAACTAGATATAGATTCTCAAAGTTATCAACTTGAAATCTAAATGCTAAATCAACTAAATATAGCAATTTAGTATGGATGTACTTAACAACATCAAATCACCAATAGCCAAAACCACAGTCACAATATAAACATGATTGATAACTTGGAATTGAATGCGAAAACAAATAGTGGAAGACTTGGACATCACGTCTCGGACTAATCCAAGAATAAATTGGTTATTCTGAGCATTAACCCGCTAGGAAGACCACCCTAGTGCGCACTATCTCAATTGGGGAGAACTCATACCTCCCGCACTAAAGCCAAACTTTAGCTATATTACAGTAACAATGTCCCAAGACTCCAAAATAATCAAATAAGTTCACAACTTATACGTAATTTATATAATGTACTAAGTCACCTTCCATGCACAAGTAGATTGTATCCACACAACACACACTCTAAATCCACAACTACTATAGGATGACAATATCGAATCTTCAAAGTGCGATTTATTACACGCTATAATAATAGAATCCAATATTGAAAAAATAAACTCATAAATTCATGATAAGTCAAAAGTCATGCTTTAAACATACTATCAATGTCAAGTACATGAGTTAATCAATAATACCATAGAAACGAAATTTAATCTATAAACTAATTAAATTCCCTAGGTTTCAAATCTCAATCAATTGGCCTCCAATTAATACATGATAAACAATATAACATGCTCATTACATATACCACATCAAAACTCGATTAGGCCATAAGAACAATAAAGTGGAATTTAATTAAATCATGATAATCAAATCCCTAACTTCTAAAATAATATCAAATGGTTGCAAATTAACATATGCTAGAACATAAGTCATAGTTAACACAAATATCAAGTTAAACACTTAATTAGGCCAATGGAAACCTTAATTAGATTTTAATTAATCATTTTAATTAAAATCTCTAGATTTTCATACTTGTCCAAATGACCTCAAATTAAAGTATGTTAAACAACATGCCAAGATATAATTTAAAAGCATATCACAAGTCAATTTCATGCAAGGTACGGCCATGGGATTTAATCGTTCACAAAAGATAAATATTAAATAAAATATGCAATTTTTATTCAATCAATACCAATTTAATATATGTTAACAAACATATTAAAACATAATTTTCTAGCATCCCACAATTCAAATCAAAGTTATATATCATCATGAATTTTAAATCTTATACAAAGAAATAAAAATTTCTAACTTTTTAAATTTGATACAAGGCATACATATAAGTTGTATAATCATGAGAAACACTCAATACAACACATATAAATCCTAAAACATTTCCTATCTCAATTGGAATGAAAATCTCAATTACCAGCGAAATGAAATTGCCCTAAATTTTTGGTCTGCAAGACAGATATTTCAGCTTGTTACCTTCAACTTGGGAAATTCATAAAAAATTCAATTCTATTCCAAATTGAATGAATCCATAGCCCAATAAAAGCTTAAACACTGTAATTTGATAATATCAATTTAGTTTAACAAAATATTTTCCCAATTGAAACAGTTTTGACCCACAACTTTGAAATAAATTCTGCCCAGAAAACACATTTTCAGCCTGTAGCTTCCAATTTTGAAAATTCATGAAAAATTCATTTGATATCCAAATTGGGCAAACCTAATTTATTTTGGAATTAAACATTTGAGAGTGTAAAACTAGAAATTTAAGGCATGATTCAATGTCAAAAGGTTAGTGAAATAAATCATCTAAAAATATGTTTTCCAGCTGCAATAAAAACATGGAACGCAGATAGTCTCAGATTTTAAAAAAAATTTATAAATTCTCTAAAATCGGGAAAAAATTCTGAGTAGTGTAAAATCCATGGGGAAACGTCCAGGAAAAATTTCAAGGTAATGAAAGCACTACAGCTCCATATAAAAATTCGTTTCCGGACCAGATAAGAAAAGATTTAAATTTCAGCTACTAGCTTGCAACTTCAAAAATTCATAACTAATTCATTTTAAATCCAAATTACATGAAACCAAAACTAAATGGAAGCTAATTGATTTTATTTTCATCTTATATATTTAATTTGACAAGATTTATTTCAAGTTAAAATAGTTTAAGGGCAGAATACAAGTCCTTCTCTTCTATGCATGTAAAACACTCAATAATGACATAAAAATACTTCAAAATAATAGATCAATACCTCACTAGAGAATTGAATACCTAGATACCAAAGCAAAACTAGGAGTTAGGCTAGATCTTTCAAGGGTTTTGAAGAAGAGGATGAGGGGAACAAATAGTATTCCAAGCTTTATGGTCTAAAGTAAGTGGATGGGCCTCAAAGATCAAGGTCAATGCCTAATGCTTCAAGCTTCATCCATGGAGGCTAGGGTTTTGTGGTGAGGAAGAAAGAGATGAAATGTGAAAATGTGTGAGTGGAGGAAATAGAAATCCTCCACTCACTATGTGATCCTACACCATGGTCAACACACACATCTATGGTCAATTGTACAAAAACCCTCCTTTAAAACCATAATCCCAAAGTGGCTCAAAGATATTTGCAAGACTAAATTGTGAACCTACACTTGTCACCAATCTATGGCTCCTTCCTAGGCTTAATCCCACACCTACACTTGTCAACCATCCAAGCCAACAAGTGGACCAATCCTAGGCCAACAAGTGGGTGAATCCTCACCCTCCAAATGTCATCATCCAATGCATCAAAGTGTTTCCACACAAATGTCAACAAGTGGACTAATGAGAGTGTGACACTTGTCACACTTTTTTAAAAATTGCAAAAAGATCCTTTTTGAAAATATCTTCTAAATTTAATTGCAAAATGGTCCCCAAGATGAAAAATAGTTATTTTATTAATTACAATAAAACCCCACAAGTTAAGAAGAATTACACTAAAGTATACATTAATGCCCCTTTATGAAAGAAGTAAGCAATCAACATGCTTTTCTAGAAAAGTAAAAATATCATTCTCATGGAAATAAAATATCATGAAAGCATGCAAAACCGGAATCAAATCCGAGCACAAAAAGTGAGGTTGTGAAAGAAAAAAGGATAAACTAGAAAAAGACAAAATGTGAATAGTGTTCGGAAAAATAAAATATGGAAATGACACAATCCCCTAAGGAAGTTGTCAATCCAAGGAGAAGAGTCTCGGAAATCATTCCAGAGCACTCGAGACGACATCAAGTGATGAAAAACCGAACCCAAAAAGGAAAAGACAACTGAAAAAAATTATCCATGAAAATCCGAGTTATTACAGTGCTTATGTGGTATATGTAGTATGCCGTTTGTTTAAGCATGATTTTATTCTAATGTAAAGAGCATGACATGTGATGTGCGCTAGATTAGAATTGTATATGCATTGTTGTGTTGCATATTTGGCAGGACTTGGGATTAGTCATTGGATGTTTGAGTTGAGATTGAGTCGTTTGGTGAGTTTTTACTTAGTACGATGGTTGGTGAAATTGGTTTCATTTTGGCATTCTTCCTTGAGGTTGTTGGTGATTGTCCACATGGTTTTATGGTAGTATAGGTTGTTGTCGACCTAGCATTGGTTTGATGTAGGTGGTGAGACACCTTTTGTTTAGGCTCTCGTGAGGTGAGTCCTTTGGTGTTGCCATAGTGCTGGATTTGTTGGTTTTGGGCCACGATGAGGTCATGGACCTCTTAGGATCCTTAATTGTTTTGGAAGGTTCCTCTGAGATTGCAATTTTCGTGGGCGGGTACGTTGTGGGCGGGTACGTTGTGGGCGGGTGCATGGCACTGTCATGCTACCGTACTGGCTAGCTACAAGTGCAGTTCGGATGGAATCAATGTTGGTTTTGTTGTGATAAGCGTTGTCCTTTTGGTTGGTGATGATGTGAGTTTTGTTTTGAGCGTCTGGTGTTGAGACGGTGATTGATGGTCATTTTGAGGATGATTTTGGAGATTGATTCGGTTGTCTGATTGTATAGCTAAAGTAGCCATTTTATTTGAGTTCTCTTTGTGTGATGATGCTTTTGGGATCAAGTCGATTGATTGATATTTTGGGTTGGTGAGAGCATTGCATTGTTAGTGTCACCCTTAGATTCGGAGTTGGATTGTTGGAGTCTTACCATTGTGGTAAAGGCTCACATTTGTTTTGAGATAGGTTATTGTCGCATTGGTTTTTGGAGACAGTTATGGCTAGGAATTGTCCTTCCTTTTACCTAGACACTCTAGGACACGATGTCCATGAGGTTCACTTTTGCACCATTTTATTTTTTGTAGTTTCATTTACTACCATGTTAGTAATATGATTTCAGATATTGTGATGCATGAGTAGGTGAAAGTGTATCCACATTTACCTTCTTGATGTGTGGCATTAGCATGCCTTCTTTATATGCTTTGAGATGCCATGTTGTTATTGCGCTTCAGTGACATGCTTTTGTGCTTACGTGGAGACGTGTTACATGTACCTTTGATTTTTATCTATGTGAGTAGATTTATTTCTTGGTAGTTGCATTTCCTTATCATATGCATAACTTCCAGGTTTGGTTTTCCCCATTCGTTTCCCTCGGTCGCACGTAGTGTGTATGCGGGTTTCCACAAGGGTTTTGTGTTGGTTCGTGTTAGGGACTTCACAAGGAGTGAGTCTCTTCTCTTCATTGCAGTGTGCACAACTTTGGGGTTGGTTGGTCCGTGAGGATCACTATCGTTGTCTTGAGTCCTTGGTAAGGATTTGATGGATTCTGGTCGACTTACTTCCATGTAGGGGGTGAAGTTTTTGACCTTGCTGTCTTTCATTTCAGAGATGGAGTCGTAGTGTTGTCCTTCTTAGGACTGGTGGTTCCCTTTCTTTTATGTCTTCCCTTGGGGAGTTTTTTCCGTAGTTATTGATGGGTTGTGGTGCTCAGAGTGAGTCGATTGGTGTGAGATCATTTTATAGGGACTTGTATCCATATCATTAAGGATTTATTTGATTGTGAGGTGAGCTCGATGCTCTTTTGAGGATGCCTTTTGGAGACTTGTTTCAGTTTTGGAGACCTTGATGTGGTTGACTCTTGGGAGGAGTTTTGAAAGATCGTTATTGGATCTGGCTTATTTGTGGAGCTTTCTCGTCCTAGTTATAACTAGGCGTAGTTTTGAGGAATCGTTGTTGTAGTGATTGTTTATAGATCGATGGAACATTGAGGAATTTTGATTTAGCTTGGTATGGCCAAGTACGGTTTAGAGAGACTCATTTTGTGATTTTAACTGTTGTCAGAATTTTGATATGTGTGCCACTTGGTGGACTTGTGTTTCAAGGATTTAGTTATCCATGATAGGGATGCGGATCTGATGTTTGATTACGGTGTAGTCTTGTAGTTGATCTGTTTTAGGGAGATATGAAGGACTTTCGATGAAATATCTTATTCTGAGGTTCGTTTTGATTTCTGTAGGCATTGACTTGCTTGTCAGGTTTTGGATTCCTGATTAATGTTGTTAATAGGGGTATTTTGAGACATTGGAGATATTGGTTTTGCTGTACTGAGGATTTGGGGCCTTAAGCATAGCGGTACCTATAGCATTGTTGTCAGAGTTTTGGGATTGGCCAAGATGGTCCGGCCGGACATCTTTGGACCATATCTCAACTCTCACAAAATGTTGGTCCCCCTAGTGCTTTTGGTAATGATCATTTTTGACATTAACGTTATTTGTATCGAGAGGTTTCATAGGTAGACCTAGTAGGGGGAAGGCTATGAACTAGTGCCTTATATTGTCATACTACCGTTTACAGTTGTGTATTGTGGGCGAGTGCTAGTTGCCTCGATGCTACCTTACTAACGAGTAAGTGTGGGCGGGCACTAGCCACTGTCATTGCTACCACACATTTGAGTACGTCGTGGACGGGTTCTGGTCGCTATTTGTACTGCCATGTCGTCTTTATTCAGTACCTTGATTTGATACGTAGATATCTTGGAGTTCTTTTGGTGGTTGTTTTTAGATCCGTATGATATTTCGTCAGGAGGGATACTTACGGTTGTGGTCTTCCATTCTTTTAGTTGACCTTGGGTTCTGTGTGTGACCTTTGACTTATTGTGTGGCCATGTAGTCACTTTTCCTTTGAGAGGTTGACTTGTCATAAGCACGTGGGTGCAAATGACACTGGGTTGTGGGGTTCCTTTCAGCTTTGGGGTCGCTGGTGTAGCGTGTTGTGTGGGATACTCAGAGATGTACTCTGTGGTTTTCCTGGTTTCACCTTTTGTTGGTTGGGGCTGGATTTCGGGGACGAAATCCTTTTAAGGTGGGAAGGTTATAATGACCCGGTCATTTTCATTCATTTCCTTTTCTCGGATTTTCACGGATATTTTTTTTCCGTTGATCTTTTCCTTTCTGAGTTCAGTTTCTCGTCACTTAGTGTCATCTTGAGTGCTCGGGGATGGTTTCCGAGACTCTTTTCCTTGGATTGAGGACTTCCTTTGAGGACCGAGTCATTTTCATATTTTCACTTTTGTGACACTATTTACTTTCGTCTTTTTCTCGGTTGTCACCTTGTTGGCATAACTTCACTTTTTTGTGTTTGGATTCGATTCCGGTTTTGCATGCATCCACGATATTTAAATCCCATGCTATGTCTATTTTCACTTTTGTAGAAAAGCATGCTAAGTGCTTACTTTTCTTGGAAAGGGTATAGACGCATAACTTTTTTGTAATTTTCCTAACTTTAGGGGTTTTTGTGTAATTACTGTAAAGTAATTATTTTTTGTCTTAGGGACCATTTTGTAATTTAATTTGGAAGATATTTTCAAAAAGGACTTTTTTGTAATTTTTGAAAAGTGTGACAAGTGTCACACTCTCATTGGTCCACTTGTTGACATGTGTGTGGAAACACTTTGAGGCCTTGGATGATGACACATGGAAGGTGAAGATTCGCCCACTTGTGAGCCTAGGATTGGTACACTTGTTGGCATTGATGATTGACAATTGTAGGCTTAGGATTAAGCCTACAATGGATACTTGGATGAGTGACAAGTGTAGGCTCACAATTTGATCTTGCATCAGTGTGTGTGTGAAAGGTAGTGTAAGAGCACATAGTGAGTGGAGGATCTCTATCCCCTCCACTCACATTTCATCTTTATCATTTTTAATTTCCTCCCTCTCTTGTAAAGAAAACCCTAGCCTCCATGGATGGAGCCTAAAGCCTTAAAATTTGACCTTGATTTTTGAGAGCCTTCCATTGATTTCCAAGCTTGAACTTGGGAATATATTTTGTTCCTCTCATCTTCCTCTTCATAACCCTAGAAGGGTTTTGGGTTTTCCATTTTGTGTTGATTTTGCCTTGGATTTTAGAAAGACACTTCTCTAGTGAGGTAGGGGATGTTTTAGGGTTATATTTTTTGTTATCTTGCATGCTATTGATGCTTATATAAGTTGTATGCATGTCTTTTGTTAATTTGATAAATTAGTGATTTATCATATCTTGCATATAACTCATTTTAGACTTGGTAAATGGCATGGCCAAGAGTTGATCTTTGATATATATTTATTTGGGATGATTTAGATGAGTTTTCAAGGTTAGAGATTAAATGGATTTAATTTGATTTAAATTATAGTAAATTATATTTTACTTGTGTCCCATTTTGGACTTGAGATATGGTATGGCCATGAGTTGGTGCTTGATATATGTTAATTTGGAATCATTTGAATAACCTTTGAAATCTAGAGATTTGATTAATTTAAATTAATTAAATTCTATATGATGCTATCTTGCTCATTTGATACTTTTGATTTGATATATGTAATGAGTATGCTATGTTGTTTAACATATATTAATTTGATGTTATTCGAATTTGATTTGAAATCTAGAGAATTTGATTATCTTGTATAATTAAATTCTATCTAATGGCTCCATGGATCTATTGGTATTTTAGAAGTTGTTTCTATATTCAAATCATGGACTTGAACTTGTTATGTATTCACTTTGTTGTGTTTTGAGCATTGGACAACTTTGTTGTTATACTTATATTCATGAGAATATGTTTTCTTTATGGAATATATTGATGCCATGTGTAGTGAATTGCACACTTTGTAATTGACATTATGTGTGTCATTTTAGAATTGAAACTCTAAGGCATGGATTGTGTGGTTTCAACCTACTTGTGCATGGAAGGTGTTTTCATGTATTATATAAGTTATGTATAAGTTGTGAACTTATTTGGTTTAATTTTGGAATCTTGGAACATTGTTGAGTTGAGATGGCTAGGGTTTGGCTCTAGTACAAGGACGTGAGCCCTCTAAGTAATTGAGATAGTGCGCACTTAGGGTGGTCTTCCCTGCGGGTCAGTAACCGGAATAACCATTGAGGTCTCGGCAGAATTTCGAGCTTAGATGTCCAAGTCTTCCACTATTTGTTTTCGCATTCAATTCCAAGTTAACAATCAAGTTTATATTATAACTTGTGGTTTTGGTTATTGGCGATTTTGATGTTGTTAAATACATCTATGTTTATGATTTTAATGAATCATTTTGATGTTGTTAAGTATATCTATGTTTTATGATTTTTGTGAATCATTTTGATGTTATAAAGTACATCCATACTAAATTGCTATATTTAGTTGATTACACACTTTTAGATTTCTAGTTGATAACCTAGAGAACCTATGTCTTGATGTGTGGTATAAGATATTCTAATTATGCTAAATTGTTATATTTAGTTGATATTGCATTTTAGACTTCAAGTTGATTACCTTGAGAATCTATATGTTGTTGCTTTGTGAAAGCATGCTCCTATGTTGTCGCCTTGTGTAAGCATGACCCTATGTTGCTAAAATTGCATGAATGAGGTGATTGATGCTAGAAATGATCTTAGGTAGCCAGGATGCTCCTTGAGTCTCACCTTTGACATAGACGTTAGGTGGAATGAACCACAATAATTAAATCATGCAAACTTGTAAAACGTAGGTCGATGCATGCTCATTTCCTACAAGTAGCTTTATGTTACTCACCCCTACAATACTGGGGCATATTTCAGGTACAAGAATTAAAGTTGAGACTCCTATTATGCTTGGATGACTTGTGGACTTGAAGACTTCCATCTTTGTGAAGGTTGGCTCGGAATGTCAATTGTAGTCTTATTTGACAAAATGTGTATATTTGATTCCATATATGTAATGTGTACATGAGTACACTCCTTACAATGAATTTAACATGTATGAGATGAGGCCAGAGGCCAATGACATGTATTTGTATTCTATGTAGCTTTGACTTCATGAAATATTATGAAAATTTTGAAAAAATGTTAAGTTTTGTCTCACTATGTTTGCATCAGGTGTGGGAACTCCGTTTTGACTCTTCCATAGGATCTCATTAATCATGCATGAAGTGTGGCCAAGGGCCAAATGGTAATTTCCAATCATTTGTTAATTTTGGTTTTCAAAATACCCATTTCAAATTCATTTTCGCCATTTTGGCCGTTAGGGGGTCGGATTTTGACTCGACCATTTCTGGGAGCCACGAACCATTCCCGTACGCTCAAAATCACTTATTAAATTTGCATGCATATTCGTTTCAGCCTAGAAGTGCATTTGGGGTCAAATGTATGTTTGGTGCAAATTCATATTTTTGCCGTTTTGAGCCTAAACCGAGCATAAGGGCATTTTGGGGTTTTATCATGAAAAATGAAATTTTATTTTGGCATGGTTGGCTAGAAATCATGATTTTGAGGGTAGTTTCTTCTTTGTGTCTTTCTCAAAAAGACCCAGAAAGTCCTCAAAATCACATTTCAAACTCAGATTTCTACTAAAGGGGGTTCAAGCACTCTAACTTTGAGCAGAATTCTCGGGACAATTTTTGAGTGCTCGAAGTCCTTGTTCGAGCGCTCGAGATACTGTTCACGGGTGTGTGTGTCTTGGTTCAGCACTGCACCTCCGACTTCAAATCATCCTATCTTATTTGTTTTAACTTCGAATTGGTTCGTTCTTGAGTCTAAATTGATCGCGTCGAAATAAGATTTCCGATGGTACTAATTAGAGCTTCAGATTCTTGTTGTAGCTCAAGATATTCGAGTTTAAGTAAGGTAGTGTCTGTTTTTGGTTCGAACCGGGATAGGGTTTCCTTTCCTTTGACTTCAGAACTTGATATCTTTGTCGTCTAGACTCCAAATCATGAGATTCTTCAGTCTATTCTTATTAATTTTTCATTTTCTTTCCAATGGTGTGCACGTTGGCACCCATTTTAGTGTGGAATGACCATTTTACCCCTAGGTTCATTCTTATCCGTTTTTGAAACGTTGCTTCCGCATTTTCTTCCTTTAGGTTTCATGACCTCATTGAGGGTCACATTGGTGTCTTAGAGGAGTGTTTTATCTCTAGAGCCTGTTGTTCTATCTTTTGCTTCCGCATTTTGGATCCGTTTCGGGTCATCACAGGACACACTAGGTTGAAAAATCCAGGGTTGTAACATTGTCATATCAAGTGCTCGAAAATGGTTTCTGAGACTCTTTCCTTTGGATTGAAAACTTCGTATAAGGACCGAGTCATTTCCACATTTTTCATTTTTTGACACTATTCACTTTTCGTTCTTTTCCCTATTTTGTCTTTTCCCCGTTTGTCACTTTGTTGGTATAACCTCATTTTTGTGCTCGGATTTGATTCCAGCTTTGCATGCATCCATGATATTTAATTTCCATGATGTGCATATTTTTACTTTTGTAGAAAAGCATGCTAAATGTTTACTTTTCTTGTAAAGGGTATGGATGCATAACTTTTTTGTAATATTATTCACTTGTGGGGTTTTAGTGTAATTACATAAAGTAATTTTTTTCATCTTAGGGACCATTTTACAATTTAATTTTGAAGACATTTAGGAAAAGGACCTTTTTGTAATTTTTGGAAAGTGTGATAAGTGTCACACTCCTATGGAACCATTTGTTGACATTTTGATGGAACCACTTGTAGGCTTAGTTTGATGACACATGGATGGTGGAGATTCACCCATTTATTGGCCTAGGATAGGAGCACTTGTTCGCTTGGATGGTTGACAAGTGTAGGCGTAAGATCAAGCCTTGGATGATTACTTAGGATGGTAACAAGTGTAGGCACCATATTTTGTCTTGCATTTGTGTGTGTGTAAAAGGTAATGTAAGAGCACATAGTGAGTGGAGGAATACTAGATCCTCCACTCACCTTTTTTTCATTTTACTTTTCTTATCCCTTTGCTCTCAAACCCTAACCTAGCCACCATTAAAGGAAAAGTTTGGTTTAAGGCTTTAGGCTTCATTTTGGTGCCCTTCCACTCACCTTTGACCATAAAGCTTGGAATACAAAAGCTTTGTCTCATCCTCCTCTACATAACCCTTGAAAGGTTTGCCATTTTGTGTTGATTTGCCTTGGATTCAAGAGGAACAATCCTCTTGTGAGGTGGGGGTGTTATAGTATATTTTCCAAGTGTTTTACTTACTTTTGTATGAAATATAAGTTGTATGCATGTCTTTTGTTAATTTGAGAAATAAATGATTTATTGTAACTTGCATATAACTCACTTTAGACTTGATATATGGCATGGCCTTGACTTGATCATTGTTGTATATTAATTAGGGGTGATTTAAATGAGTTTTCAAATCTAGAGATTTAATGAATTCAAATTGATTTAAATTCTACTAAATTATACCATGCTTGTATTCCATTTTTGACTTGATATATGGCATGGCCATGACTTATTCCCTGTTAAATTCTACTAAATTATACCATGCTTGTATTCCATTTTTGACTTGATATATGGCATGGCCATGACACATTTCAGCGCCTAAGCTAGGGTATTTTAGTCCTTGCATCTATCTTACGTTCACATTTTAGTCATAACTTATGTTTATGTGTATTTCAGGGCAATAAAGTTCAAACGGGTTTAAATCGGTCCATTACCGTAATTTTTGGAGTTAAGCAAAGATAATCGAAAAAAGCTTAGAAAATGGCAAAAAAGGCCGCAACGATCAAGAAGCAAACCGATTAGCCCGTGGCCAAAATGGAGTTAAAGGGGGCTTAAAAGAGATTCTAGCACTGGGTGGGGGATCGATCCCCTACTATTGGCAGAAATGTGCAAAAAAATACCCCCTGGGGATCAATCCCCAAGGTTGGGGGATCGATCCCCCAGCCCCTGGCAGCATTGCGGGATTTAGCTTTTACTTGGCTATAGGATTTTCTTGTTAGGGCTTATTTTGTGAACTATTGGCTTCCAATAATGTTGGTCTTAAAGGAAAAACAAAGACCCATTGGAAAGGGGAGTTTTTTATGATTATTTATTTAGTTTTTAGTTTTTCTGGAAGAGAGATTGTTCTCTCTGGAAAACTAAAAGAAAGAAAAAGTTAGGGTTTCAAGAAGTTTTATAGACTCTCTGTCTACAATGGAAAGAAAAAGAAGGAGTCAGAAGATGGAGATGGAGCTTGTAAACACCATGATCATCTCCTCCATGAGCTAGTTCTTCACTTAGGGCTTGGATGAGCCATAAGTTCATGTAACCTAAACTTTTGTATTTCTTTTCTTGGGGTATTAATATGTTGTAATTAATTGTAGGGCCTTGTGATTTCTTTATATATATATGCTTGATTTGACAAATTAAGGATTGTATTGATGAATTCTTTCATTAAAATCTCCAGTTGATTATATGTCTATGTATGATTAATTAGGGATTTTATTCCTCATTAGATGATTTAAACTTAATTCTTCCACTAATTCTATATGTAAATTGCATGTCTATGTGTGATTACTTTAGAATTATATTCTACACTAGATACTCTTTGTAGTTGTGTTTAGTAATGGCCATAGCATGATACTGATTTGATACAATTGTCAATTAATTTGATGGATAAAGGCTTAATGTTGATAGGTTGTTCTACAAATTAGCTTACTTGTCAGTAGTTAATTGTACTAAAGTAGGCAATTTGTGCTTGATTATATTAATTTATACTTCTAATTACAATTAGTATTATCTTCTTGATTGATGTGTGCTCTTATCGGATACATTTGTGAATGTGTATGGTGGGTTATGACGTAGTCTTGAATGGGTTCTACACTTTAGTTTAGCGGTCATTAGGTAGACAATTCGCTCTTGATGTCGATAATCTATGCATACAATTGTAATTTGTGATGATAATGTAACCACATCTATAATTACACTAATGATTTCCCCATTAATTGAAAGCAAATGGTTAATTGCATGGGTTTAGTGGTGAATCCTAACCCTAAGACTCTCTTCATATCTCTTTAATCCCTTTGTTTAATTTAGTTTAATTTACTGGTATTGTAATTTATTTAATCACCTCACCAAACTCTTTTTCTCTCAACTCTCTCTCTCTAGTGCAATCTTATTAGCACTAAAATCAAGTTTAATCTCAACACGTGTTCAATCCCTTAGGAACGATCCCTTCTCACTTCATACTTGACGGTATAAGTGTTAAACGGCTTTTATATAAATTTAAAGTATGATGCCCGTTTGATACCATTTCCAAAACCAAAGTGTTGTGCATTATTTTATGCACACGCTCGGGTCGCATCATATATTTATTTGGGATCATTTGAACAACTTTTGAAAAATTAGTGATTTAATTAAATTAAAATTAATTAAAATTTACATGATGGAGTCTAGCTCATTTTACTCTTTTGATTTGATATATATAATGAGCATGCTATGTTGTTTAACATATGTTAATTTGAGGTTATTTGGAATTGATTTGAAATCTAGAGACTTTCCATGATTAGGTTGAAAATCTCTTAAAATGTAGTATGTTTAATTACCTTGTGAGCATGCTACTCACTTGATATAGAATTAGTACTTGTGTCTCCTTAAAATGGTAATTGGACTTAGCATAATATAGAATATCATTGACTTGTAAAGCTTGTTTAAATATACATCTTGTGTAAGTATATAGCTTGTTAGAATATTACAGTTACTTACCTTGAAAGATAGTTACTAAATTGTAGCTTATTTAGTACTTATCGCTTAGGATGGTAGTGTGGCTCAATTGTTGTAAGATATTCTTGCTTTATGTGTAAATTGCATATTGAGGACATTACATGTCATATGTATTTAGACTTGAATTCTAGGACATGGTTTGTGTGGATTCAACCTTACTTGTGCATGGAATATGGTAACTTACATTTGAGTTTGTATAAGTTTTGAACTTATTGATTTTGGGAAGCTTGTGATGACATAATTTATTTGATGGCTAGGGTTTGGCTCTAATACGGAGACAAGAGTCTTCTAAGTCATAAGTGCGCACTAGGTGGTACCTTGTGGGTCGTAATTACCTGAAAGTACTTGCTTGTTCTAGCGATCTAATGTCCTAGTCTTTCCACTATTTGTTTTCGCATTTAATTTCAAGTTATTAATCATGGATTACTTGTGTCTTGGGAATTGATACTTACTTTGGGTATTTGAATCCTATTTAGTATACTTGAACTTGTATACTTGCTCCATGAGTTTAAATTTCATTCAGTATACTTATGCTATGTATACTTGTCACATGTGCAATCCTATTAGTTTAGTATACTTGTGTTTGTGTACTTGATTTACGAGCTTTTCATATTAAATGTATACTTGAGTAGATATGCTTAGACGTTTCATAACTTGTTTTAATATGGCTTAGTATACTTGGAAATGTATACTTATATGTTGCATAACATGTTTTAACATTGTTTAGTATACTTGAGCATGTATACGTGTATGCCGTTGTTCACTTTAAATTGCATGAGTAGCTTAGGATGATCCCTGAGTCTCACTTTGACATAGACTTTAGGTGGCATGATCCTTTTGAATCGTTTCAAGTTAATGTAAAAATCTGTGAAAAAATTGAGTCTATGCATGCTTATTCCCTATGAGTAAACTTGTTTACTCACCCCGAAGTTACTAGGGGTTTTGTTCAGGTACGAAGACTTGGTTCGCGATGTTCATCATTGCTTGGATGATTGCAGACTTAAAGGTTTTAATTCTTGTAAAGGTTGGCTTGAAATGCCACTTGTAGTCTTATTTGTCAAGATGTGTATATTTGATTCCATACATGTAATGTGTACATGAGTACACTCTTTACAATGTATACCACATGTATAAGATGAGGCCATAGGCCAATGGTATTTAGTTTGTATCCTATGTAACTTTCAACTTCATAAAATATTATGAAAATATTAAAAAAATGACAAGTGTTTGCTTCACTATGTTTGCATCGGGTGTGGGAATTCCATTTTTATTCTTTCATAGGGTCTCATTAATCATGTATAAAGTGTGGCGAATGGCCAAACGGTAATTTGATACCATTTCACATTCTTAGATTTCAAATTTTCCATTTCAAGTCCATTTTTCTCATTTTTGGACATTCAGTGGTTGGATTTTGAGTCGGACCTTCTTAGGAGCTGCGGATCATTCCCACGCACTTGAAAACACTAATTACACTTGCGTGCACATTCGTTTCAATCTAGAAATGCATTTAAGGCCAAATGCATACTTGGTGCAAAGTTGCATTTTCTGAGTTTTTGACGCTTTACTGATCTAGGGGCATTTTGGGCATTTCAAAATGTGTTTTTTTTTCATTTTCTCGCACAATGTCGGGTAGAAAATTTGATTTCGAGATAGGTTTCTTTTTCGTGTTTTTCCAGAAAAATTCATTTGATAGCCCGTTTTTGCTCTTAGTTGTGGATAGATTCTGAAAAAATATATGTAGCAGCTTTTTGGACTTTCTTAACCCATACTGATCTATGGGGCATTTTAGGGATTTTACAGGGCATTTTTTTTCGTTTTCTTCCACGTTGCCGGGTAGAAAACGTGATTTTAAGAGGGGTTTTTTTTCTTCGTGTTTTTCCAGAAAATTTTGTTTAAGGGTCCATTTTTAGTCTCAGTTTTGTAAAAAAAAAAAATCAAATGTTGCTTGCTATAAAAACACTATTCTTGCCTAGATTTCTTACCCGGAAAGTTGATTTTTATGAAACTTTGAGGCTTCATATCTTCTTCGTCCGGACTCTAATTCAAGTGATTTTTGAGTCTAGATTTATTTATTTTCCTTATCTATCTAATGTTATACTCAGTTGCATATAGCTTTGTCTGAAAACACCATTTTACCCCTTGTAAAGTACTCTTGCTACACTGATTTCAAACCCAAAAGTTTGATTTTTTATGAAACTTTGGAGTTTCATATCTTCTTCATCCGGATTCCGAATCAAGTGATTCTTGGGTCTAACTTGATTAATTTTTCGCTGCCTTTCCAGTGGTGTGCTCGGTAACACCCGATTTTATATTTTCAGAAATAACTATTTTGCCCTTGGCGGCATGTTCGATCTTTTTTTTTTATCATTCATTTCTATATTATTTTCGTTGAGATCCATGGCCTTATGGAAGGTCACTCTAGCTTCTTAGAGATGCATTACATCTCCAGGGTCTTGTTTTTCTGTTTTCGCTTCCGCATTTGGATCCGTTATCAGGTCAATCTTCGGTTCATCACAGGACTCATTGGCTTGAAAAACCAGGACCGTCAGATAAAGGCTTAAGCACCCTGTGATTGGGCTCGAGCTCTGAGGGTCTGGGCTCGAGCTTTCTTGCCTTTAGAATTTCTTGTCTTTTTCTACTGAGCTCAAGCCAAGAACTGAGGCTCGAGCTTCTGAACTTGAAACTCCCCAAAATTAACCATTTTAACTCTCGGCTTGCTATGAATGACCGGTAACGATTCGATAAACTTCTTTACCATTTTTTTCATCATAAAAGCCCGCCTTCAATCGTTTCTTTAGGAAAGTACCTAAAAACACGAATATGCAATATTCAGCGCTCTTCACACTCCCAAATTTACATATTTAGTCCCTTAGCAATACAGAACTAAAAAGCCGCTTTCATGGGAATCACGGTTGTATTTAGCCTATGTAACAAGCCTTTAAACCCCTAGGTTACCCCTAGTGGATGAGTTGTAGTCTCGTGAGGGTTTCCAGTGAAGATACCCACAAACTTCAAATTAATGCCTTAATTGCACAGTAAGCTCATTTAAACCTGTTTTCATGTCATAATGTCCCTACAATGCATCAATTAGTCAACTACAACAAGTATAAGGAACTATATTAAACAGGAAAAATCTCCAACTCTTAATATCATATCAGCAACCATGGTCCCCATATGTCAATTTAATCACATGTTTAACAATCTCGATCCCCAAAATCCTTTTTAATAGTGAACTTACAATTTTAAACATGTGGCTTACTATCCATACTTATATCTAACTCATGTTATTCCTCAATTCACAAGTAAACCTTTCAAATTCTGATCCCAAGGTATTTTTCCTAATTTTCTACAGGTATAAATTTTTTGAAAAGGATATTGTGTAATGCTTAGGTCTATTAAGCTTTCTAAATCACCCTTGTAACGAACTTTCGGCCAATGACTCCTAAACCAGATGCTACCACCGTTTGCTTTTTACTTCGCTATGTAACAAGATTTCCTCCTACAAATGTGCAGTAGCCTGTAGTAGATCTCCAATCTGAAGGAGAACCAGCCCAGTCAGCATCTGTAAAACCTTCCACCCTGAGATGACCATTTGATTTATATAGTAACCCAACACCTGGAGCTTGCTTGAGATATCGGATAATCCGAAGAACAGCAATCCAATGTGACATTCTAGGAGCTCCCATGAACTGACTTACAACACTAACTGCATATGAAATATCAGGTCGAGTGATAGTGAGATAAATTAATTTCCAAACAAGACGACGAAATCTGCCCGGATCATTAAATAGATCACCTTCATCAGACACATGTTTTGTATTCGAATCCATAGGAGCATCAACTGGGCAACCACCCAACATACCTGTTTCTTCTAATAAATCCAACACATATTTTCTTTGGGATAAACTTATACCCTTCTTGGATCTAGCAACTTCAATACCCAAGAAATACCTAAGTTTACCCAAGTCTTTAGTGTGGAATTGATATTGCAGAAACAACTTCAACTTAGCAATGCCTTTAGAATCATTACTTATGAGGCTGTGATCACAATATCATCTATATATACCACAAGAAAGATGAAGCCAGCTTTAGTGCGCTGGTGAAATACTGAATGGTTGGTCTGACATCTGATAAGACCAAATTTTAATGCTGCCTCAGAGAATTTTCCAAACCAAGCCAGTGGAGATTGTTTTAATCCATATAGGGCTTTTTTAAGGCGACAAACAGTGTGAAGATACTCCCCCTGAGCAACAAACCCAGGTGGTTGCTCCATATAAACCTCTTCTGCTAAGTCACCATGCAAAAAACATTTTTAACGTCTAACTGAAACAGAGGTCAATGTCTATTAGCAGCAAGAGAAATCAAAACATGAATAGAAGAAATCTTAGCGACAGTGGTAAACGTCTCATC
The DNA here is from genome assembly GCF_030987335.1 of Cornus florida. NCBI lineage: Eukaryota > Viridiplantae > Streptophyta > Magnoliopsida > Cornales > Cornaceae > Cornus > Cornus florida. Next base: position 76,113,227 of record NW_026775577.1, read on the forward strand.
ATAGTCAATACCATAAGTCTGGGTATAACCTTTGGCAACAAGACGAGCTTTTAAACACTCAACGGACCCATCTAGAAGATACTTCATAGTGTATACCCAGCGACAACCAACCGGTTTGACACCTGGAGGTAATGGAACAAGATTCCATGTGCCATTATGATGCAAAGCATCCATTTCATCTTTCCTCCAGCCGGAATCAGACAAAGCATCCTGCACAGTCTTAGGAACAAATGTAGTAGACAGTTGAGAGGAAAAACATGAGAAGGATGGCGATAAGGAATTATAAGAGACATAATGAGCAATGGGATGATTAGTGACACACGAGCAAGTACCTTTACGAAGTGCATTAGGCAATGAATCAGACACAGTGGACTGTGTTGGATCCAAAGACTCTGAAGACGATGGAGGAGGCACGATAGCAGATGGCTTTGGTCTTTGAGTGTACACCTGTAACGGGGCAGGCAAAGGAGATCTAGGTTGAAGAGAAAGTGAGGGAAGTGGAACCGCAGGAAGAGGCGACTCAGGAGTAATATCAAGAATTGAATCTCTGAAAAATATGGGACGGACTCACAAAAGGTCACATCCGCGCTAGTAAAGTACCGTTGAGAAACAAGACTATAGCATCAATAACCTTTATGAGAATGAGAATATCCAAGAAATACACATTTTGTGGCACGTGGATCAAGTTTATCAATACCAGGACCAAGATTGTGGACATAACATACACATCCAAAAACTCTAGGAGTAAAAGAAAACAAAGGAGAATCAGAAAATAAAATAGAATGTGGAGATTTGCCATCTAATACAGATGATGGCATACGGTTAATTAGATGACAGGAAGTAAGAACAGCATCACCCCAAAACCGTTTAGGCATGCGCATATGAAACAAACGAGCACGAGTTACTTCTAAGAGGTGTCGATTCTTACGTTCTGCAACTCCATTTTGTTGAGGAGTATAAACACATGAATTTTGATGAATAATTCCTTTATCACTAAGATATGTATCAAAGGGGGTTGAAGAATATTCCTTAGCATTATCAGAACGTAAAATACGAATTGGACAGCCAAATTGAGTTTTGATTTCTTTTCGAAATTTTAAAAAAATTAAAAATAACTCAGAACAATCTTTTATCAGAAACAACCAAGTCAGGCGAGAATAATCATCCACAAATGTCACAAAATAATGAAATTTATTGATTGAAGAATGCTTTATTGGACCCCATACATCTGAATGAACCAAATGAAAAGGACTAGAGACAGGATTATTAACCCTAGACTTGAAAGACACGTGATGGTGCTAACTAAGTTGACAAACTTCACATGACAAGAATTTCAAATTACTAAGACTAGGAACTTGACGCTGCAAAACTTGAAGTGACAGGTGACCAAGACAATAGTGCCACTGGAATGGAGACAGAGAAGACTGAAGAGCCACAGGATAAGTTGCCACATCAAAGTAATATAAGCCACCAGCTTCATACCCCGTACCAATCGTCTTCTTCGTCTTAAGATCCTGAAACACACAAAAAGTAGGATAAAATGTAACAGAGCACTGAAGAGATTTAGTAAGCTTACTGACAGACATTAAATTAAAGGGAAACAGAGGAACATATAAAACAGACGAGAGAGACAAGGAATCACTAAGTTGAGTTGTCCCCAAACCTAAAACCTTAGCGGAGGAACCGTTAGCAAGGGTAACTTTTTGAGAAGGAGGTACAGAATTAAAATCAAATAGAAGAGAAGTACCTGACTGGGCAAAGGTAGCTGTGGAAGATGAATTAGATGCTTGCTTATAAGACAAAAACTGAGTATACTCGTCACGTGGGACAGGGACTGTATCTGATTCAGCTACATTATGAGATCCAGAACCAACATCATTTGGAGAGGAGGAAACTTGATTTGCATAACTAGATGGTTTGCCATGAAGGTCCCAACAAAAATTAACAGTATGATTAGAAAGGCCACAATGAGTACATTTTCGTGATTCCCTGCCACGGCCACGTCCTCCCCGTGAATCACGACTGCCATGTGTGGAGCGTCCCCCACGACCACCACGAAAAGCAGTATTTTCACCCTTTGAAACGATCAATGCTGAACGCTCACCACTCTGCCCAGTATTCAAAGTTGAGGTATCACTAACAAGTGTAGCGCGCTGAAGTCTAGAAAATACATCAGCAAGAGATGGGAAGTCTAGAAAACACATCAGCAAGAGATAGAAGTGTGGGACTGCCCATAATCTGTGAATAAAAAGACTCATAAGCTGATGACAAACCAGTAAGAAAACGGACAACATTAAATTCCTCACGTTGTTGTTGCATACTTCGAACATCAGCAGTAATGGGCTGATACATATTCAGCTCCTCACAAACTCCCATAACTTTGGAATAATACTCTTCTATATTGTGATTACCTTGTTCAAGATTGAAATACTGCTTACAGAGCTCATAAACACGAGTGATATTACCTGTCCCAAAATACAGTTGCTGCAATCTGTCCCATATCTCCTTGGCAGTATCCAAAGAAAGTAAAGTTGTACTGATTTGGGGTTCAATATTGTTTATCATCACAGAGATGATCTGAGCATCTTCTTTTTCCCATGCATTAAAAGAAACATCAGTTTCCTTGAGTTTCTCTTTAGTCAGATGAGTACCAAGGCCTCGACCTTTGAGAAATTTTTTAACAGATTTAGCCCACAGTATGTAATTCTTCCCATTGAGTTTAACAGAAGTCATGGGAGAATGAAGACCAGATGTGGGAGAAAACAAATCTAAATAGGATGCCATGTTGTACCCAGCAAAACAGAGAAGAAAAAGAAGCAGAATTGGTATTCTGGCCGAACCTGGCAAACGTGCCGGATCTGGGCAAACGGGCCGGATCTGGTCAAATGGGCCGGATCTGGGCTATCCAGGGTTGGAATAGCTATTCCAGGTTTAGTAAACCAGGATTGGAATAGCATAACTATGTAGCCAAACAAGGGTCTTCTTCTTCACACATTCACAAACACTGGTGAACAAAGCAGCGGAGGTAATGGCGACCCAGTCACAAGCAACGGTCGAATCAAGAGACAGCCACCTCTGCAACTTCCGGCCAAAAAAAAAACAATTCGACGAACCTCTCCTCTGTAAATCAAGACGATAGATCTAATGACGAGCTCGTTGACAACCAAAAAAGAAGCTGCCGGCAACAATGATGACGAACGATACAGATCTGACGACGACGAATGACGATGCAGATCGGATGACAGTTAATGAGGAGCTACCGGCGATGAATGAAACACCAACACCACAATCGCGATTCCGATCGTGATTCCGATCTTAAACCACACAATTACAGACCCTCACACCCATGAATTCGTAGAGCTCTGATACCATGTTGTTTATCATGAGAGACAGAGAGAAGGAGAGAGAGAACTTGGTACTATATTTTCACACATACACTATTTCAAACCTAATAAGCCTATATAGGTTTATACAAGGGATATAAGTCACCTTAATAACACAAGGGCCCTACTAACCTAATGTAATTACATAATGGCCCAACATATATATATATATATATATATATATATATATATATATATATATAACATTCTAACACTTCACATCCTTCCATTGGGTACGCCAATTTTACCAAGTTACTTTTGGTATCAGAGACTCAAACCTATGCCTCCCCCCTGTCTCTTTCAACACCTCCCCCCCCTATCTCTTTATCTTTTCACAGCCCCTTCCCTCTTTCTTTTTTCCTTTTCTTCATAGACGATCTCTCTTTTCAGGCCGCTGTTGCGACAGTCCTAGGGGAGCCAATCTCCTCTAGGTTCGACCCCTGTAGGGGTATTCCCTTAATCTTTTTCATGCACTAAGGGTCAGAAGACGTGTTCGTAATTTTTTGGGGCTGCTGGGATATTCGACAACATTTTCGGATCAGACCGACGTGACTTCGGCTTCTTGATTTGATTAAAATCAGGTTTATTCCTCCTTTATTTGAAATTATTGGTGATCTGTTGAATTATTCTATTTTAATATTATTGCTGATTCAAGTAATAATAAAAGAACTTCTCTTTTCGGCGCAACACACACCGGCTCAATGAGTTACTAGTGTGCTGTTGAATGGCCGTAATTTTGCATCCTGGGCTCGTTCCCTCAGCCTCTATATTGGTGGAAAAGGCAAATCAGGGTGGATTTTGGGCACTGAAAAGATACCAGATATTAAAGATCCTAATTATGCTCAGTGCGATATGGACAATTGCACCATTTTAGGATAGATGTTTAATTCTATGGAGGAACGAATTTATAATATATTCATATTTTATGACTTTGTTAATGACTTGTGGACTGCTTTGAATCAAATGTATACTCATTGTAGGAATGATGCTCGTATTTTTGAATTATACCAAGATATTGCTAAGGCTTCGCAGGAAGGCCTGAATTTGTCTGTAGCTGATTACTTTGGGTATTTGAGATCTCGTTGGGAGGAACTAGCTCAATATGAGCCTCTCAGTGAATTTCCTCCCGAGGCAGCCTCTCTTCTTGTCAAACGTCTTGATCGTCAGCATACCTATCAATTTTTAATGGGATTACGCACAGAATTTGAACCACTAAAGTCTCAGATCTTGAATGCATCACCAATGCCATTCCTGTTGGAAGCCTTTGCTACTGTTAATGGTGAAGCACACAGGCACCGTTTAATTCAGCCCTCACTTGTTCCTCTACCAGTGTCTGTCTGAGCCTGCTAGAGATAGTATGGCTTTTGCAACCAACTTTGGATCATGTACTTCTGGAGGTCAGATTATTTGTCACCATTGTGGAGGGTTGGACATGTTAAGGCTCGTTGCTTCAAACTTCATCCTGAACTGAAGCAAAACTTTTCTAGGAACCGTTTATCTGGAACTGGTTCTTCTCATACTACGGCTGTTGCAGAGACTCTTGCTACTATTGGTGGTTCTACTATATTTCCTGGACGAAGCCTGCTTTAGTCTCAAATTGGGTAAATCCAGGACCCGCTTGGCTCCCTTACTTCTAGAGTTGGTGCTCTTTCAACTGCTCCCACTGCCACTATTGCTACAGGTACTCCTACTGCATTTCATGTTAAGGCCAAGCAACCCACTTGGGTTCTGGATTCTGGGGCCAATGATCACATGATTGGTGAGTTATCAGTTTTTTCTTCCAATGTCACACCTTTTACCCAATCTGTGTATCTTGCGGATGGCTCTACATCTTACATTCACAGTAAGGGTGATGTTTGTCTGTCTCCTGATATTACTCTTTCATCTATCCTTCATGTACCTAAATTTGCCTTTAACCTTTTATCTGTTAGTCGGCTTGCAAAAAACCTCCAATGTGCAGTTATATTCTTACTATATCACTGTTTGTTGCAGGACCTTTGTTCGAAGAGGATTTTTGGCAGGGGTTATGAGTGTGATGGGCTTTACTACTCTGGGGAACCACTAGGAACGGGTCTTTAAGCTTCTATCCTACCTACTTTTAGTGTTTACGATGTTTCTTTTCACACTTTTAGTCTGTGGCATGCACGTTTGGGGCATGTAAACTTTCAGTATCTATGTTTATTATTTCTTTCGTTAAATAAAGCATGTAAGGACTTTAAGTTTCAATGTGAAGTTTGTGAGCTTTCTAAACATACTAGAACTAGCTATATTTCTCATATGAGTCGTGCTCCTTGTATGTTTGATCTTATTCATTCTGATGTTTGGGGCCTTCCCCAGTTATTGCTTTCTTTGGGCATCGATATTATGTGACATTTATTGATGATTATTCTCGTTGTACTTAGGTTTATTTATTGAAAAAAAAATCTGATGTGCTTCTTTTATTTACCCAGTTTCTTTAAATGATCAAAATCCAGTATAACACAGTTGTCCGTAATATTCGTTCTGATAATGGATGTGAATATGTTTTGAATGAGTTCCGGACTGAACTTAATGAAAAGGGGATTTTACATCAACTCACTTGCCCCTACACTCCTGAGCAAAATGGCGTGGCTGAACGCAAAAACCATCATCTTATGTCTGTGGTCCGATGTGTTCTAAGTGGGATGCATGTGCCTAAATTCTACTGGCATATGGCTGTTCTTACACTTGTTTTTCTGATTAATCGTACTCCCAATCGAGTTTTGGGTGGTAAGACCCCACTTCAGATTCTCCAGCCTGACTATACATTGTTTGACCTTCTGCCTCGTGTTTTCGGCTGTACTTGTTTTGTTCATAACCGTAGTCCTTCTCGTCATAAACTTGATGATAAATCTATTAGGTGTATTTTCTTGGTTATTATGCTATGTCAAAGGGCTATTGTTGTTATAATCCTGTAGCTAAACATATGTATCATTCTCTTGATGTGACATTTTATGAAATTGTTCCTTTTTATAGTACTAATTCTGTGGTATAGGATTCTGTCTCTTATGGTCTGGAGAAGGAGATTTCTCCTATTGCCCGTCCTGTTTCTCTCTTTGAAAATCATATTGTCCTGGAGTCTCCTTCTCCATTTATGCAGGGTTCCCCTCCACCTTTGCAGGTCTACTGTCGTCGCCATCACACTCAACCTCCCTTGCCAAAATCATCTTCAGAACCAGGTCCAATTAACTCTCTTTCTCCTGTGGCTTCTACAATTCCTGAGCATACGTTCCATCATCCTACCTGTGATCGTCACCCTCCTAATTGGTATGGTTTCTTTAATAGAACTAACCACCCTTTTTCTCAGTATGTCTCCTATGATGGTCTTTCAGGTGCATATAAATCCTTCCTGGGCAAGATTGAGACCGTTTCTATTCCTCGATCAGTGTCAGAGTTCCTCCAGGATTCCAATTGGGTGTCTGCCATGACAACAGAAATGGATGCTTTTCAGCATAATAATACATAGGAACTTGTTGCTTTACTTGTTGGGGAGAAAACGGTTGGCTGCAAATGGGTCTTTAATGTGAAGTACTTAGTCGATGATTCTATTGATCGGTATAAGGCTCAGTTGGTGGCAAAAGGCTTTACTCAGATTTCGGGCAAAGACTTTGGTGCTACCTTTGCTCCTGTGGCAAAGTTGACGTCTGTGGTCTTTCAGGTGCATATAAATCCTTCCTGGGCAAGATTGAGACCGTTTCTATTCCTCGATCAGTGTCAGAGTTCCTCCAGGATTCCAATTGGGTGTCTGCCATGACAACAGAAATGGATGCTTTTCAGCATAATAATACATAGGAACTTGTTGCTTTACTTGTTGGGGAGAAAACGGTTGGCTGCAAATGGGTCTTTAATGTGAAGTACTTAGTCGATGATTCTATTGATCGGTATAAGGCTCAGTTGGTGGCAAAAGGCTTTACTCAGATTTCGGGCAAAGACTTTGGTGCTACCTTTGCTCCTGTGGCAAAGTTGACGTCTGTGCGACTGCTTATCTCCTTGTTTGCTGTCCATTCTTGGCCTCTGTATCAGTTAGATGTCAAGAATGCATTTCTTAATGGAGACTTACTTGAGACTATATATATGGATCCACCCCTTGGATTTCGGGCCAAGGGGGAGTATGCTGGGAAAGTCTGTCGATTGCGGAAGTCTCTTTATGGTCTGAAGCAATCTCCTAGAGCTTGGTTTAGTTGTTTTAGCAATGCTGTTTTATCCATGGGCTTTGTGCATTGCCACTCAGACCATACTTACTTTATTCAACGTTGCTTTGATGGTCATTGCATTATGTTATTGGTATATGTGCATGATATCATTATCACAGGTGATGATGCTTCAGGGATTGCACAGGTGAAACTTCATATTCAGAATTCCTTTAATGTGAAGGACTTAGGTCTTCTTTAAGATACTGGCATGCTTGGGTGTCGACCCGCTTCCACTCCTATGGACCCCAATCTCAAACTCTTTGTTGAGTTAGGGGAATTACTTCTGGATCCGTCCATATATCAACGTTTGGTAGGTCATCTTATCTACTTGACTAGCACAAGGCCCGATTTGACATTTGCTGATAGTGTGGTTAGTCAATTCATGCATGCCCCTCGCTCAGCTCATATGGATGCAGTCTACTATATTTTGAGGTATATTAAGTCGTGCCCTGGTCTTGGTCTGTTCTATACCTCAGGAAATCAGTATGGACTCTCATGCTTTACAGATGCAGACTATGTTGGATGTAAGACAGATAGACGTTCTACCTCTAGCTTCTGTACTTTCTATGGTAATCATCTCATATCATGGAAGAGTAAGAAGCAAGTTGTTGTCTCCAGTTCCTCTGCTAAAGCTGAATACCGAGCTATGGCTCAAGGTACTTGTGAGCTCCTTTGGCTTTAATCAATTTTGGGAGAGTTGGGTGTTGTAGAGAAAGGTTCTTCAAGACTGTTTTGTGACAATAAATCAGCTATTATGCTTGCTTCCGATTCCGTCTTACATGAAAGGTTGAAACATATTGAGTTAGACATTCACTTTATTCGAGAGAAGGTTCGATCAGGTATCATTAATCTTATTTTTGTTCCCTCTTCAGAACAGACTGCAGATGTGTTCACAAAGTCTGTTGGGCCTTCTCTTCTCCAGTCTTCCATAGTCAAGCTGGCTTTGGTCAACATATTTGCTCCAGCTTGGGGGGGAGTGTTAGGAACCATATCTATAAGTTGACTCAATGATTGTGACAGATTTATTAGGTGTTCATTATAGGCTAATGTTTAGGGATTTTATTTTTATTTTGATTTATTTTATTCTCTTTATTCTGATTTGATTTTATTCTCTTTCCATATTTGTAATTTTCCTCTTGTATATAATGATAGTCAGGCTCTCAAATTAAGTATGCCAATTTTACCAAGTTACTTTTGAAGCCACTCTTTGGTTTTCTTCCTATGGTCAGTCTCTATATACTGAGTTGTTACTTCCCTTGCCTATTGTATGAGTCGTCACCTACCTCTCATTACTATATATAGAATTACCATGTATAGGGTTTACTTGTTCTCTACTTACCTACTCCCGTAGCTTCTTCTATATAAATGCCATTGTATTATTGTACTATTGACTCAATAACTTATACGTTTTCATAAATTCTCGCTCTCTCTCAACATGGTATCAGAGCAGAAATTGACCCCTCTTTAAATTATTATTATTCTTTTAGTCTGATTCAGACTCCGATCTTGATTCCATCTCGGCTTTCTCTCAATCTCTTCTCGGCGATCTCTCCTCGGTGATATCAGTTTCGTTTCGGCAATCTCTTTCGGATGCCTCGTCGGCTCTCTCCTCAATAATTTCTCTCGAGTTCATCTCAACTAGATCTTGGTTCTCTTATCTCGGCTTCCTCTCGCTACTATATCTCATTTGTTCGGCAGCTCTTGTGATGGATACTAAGGAATCCCATCTTCTTGGGTCAATCACCAGCACCAAACTGGTAAAGTGTGAGCATGCAAATCAGCCCTCCTCCACCGCTACTATCGTTACTTCAGGTAATAAGTGTCTCCATGCTTCATCTTCTACACCTTGGATTATTGATTCAGGGGCATCCGATCACATGACAGGTAACCCATATCTTCTTTTTGATAATTCTCATATTTTCTCGCCATCGGTTGTTACTATAGCGAATAGTGCTTGTTGAAAGATATAAAAAATTGAAGAGATAAATTAAACACAAAGAATATTGAATATAACGTGGTTTAGCCACTAGGGCTTACATCCACGACATACAAAGAGCCTAAAGGGCTACATCTCTTTATTATACTCTCTTAATTTTGTTTATAATAACACCTCTATTTATAGGTGAATTGGGGAAGACTTGTAGCTATAATAAAGGAATTACAAATATGGCAACAACTTGTTGCCTAAGTATAACAACTTAACATCTTGTTAAGGAGTGATTTAAGGGCTTAAATCACTCGTATAATTATTTTCCAACACCCCCCCTCAAGTTGGTACACGGAGATTTAACACAAGTGTCCAACTTGAAATTAAATATGAAGTTGTCGAGGGTCTGACACGAGTCGATCCAAAGATCCGAGACGAGACAAGTTGATCCGGAGATTTGAGACGAGTTGATTCGGAGATCCGAGACGAGTTGATCCGAAGATCCGAGACGAGTAGAATATAGAGTAGGGTATGATGAACCTGCTCTGATACCATGTTTACTAATAATGTTAAACATGCTACTTTTTGTTAATTACTAGATTTATTATTTTTATAGGACCAAAACTTGAGCATGTATAAAATCTTTTCCTTTTGATTATGAATCAGTTGCAAATGGCCAAGTTTTTACCCTTTATGGGCTGGAACACTGTAATTTTTCCAACTGGTATATTTCTTTAGAACCAAAAAAGAAGAACAAACACAAAATTGATTTTATTGGTCATAACTCTTTTTTGTTTCTGTTTCTATTTTAATTTCATTATTTTTGCTACCTTTGCATGAAATCCAATGAATGTATCAATCCTTGCATTGCAGGAGCTGGTTTAGAAGTACTACACTCCCACCATATCATCCACCGAGACTTGAAACCAGAGGTACAAATACTATTCATAAAACTGATGCACACAGACAAAAATGCATGTTTGGTCTAATATACATTTTTACCCGTTAAAGAGGTATTCTATTGGTGAAAGGTCCCTTCGATTTAAATTTGGTATCTTGTACCACTAAATAACTAAAAGGACTAGCCCAGTGCACAAGGCTACCATTATTGCGGGTCTGGGGAGGGTGAGATGTACACAGTCTTACCTCCATATGGAAGAGGTTGTCTCTCGTTTTGAACCTGTAATCTTCCTAGATCACAATGGAGCAATCTTACTGTTGCCCCAAGGCCCGCCCTCCTTGTGCGCCTAAATAATGGCATGAATTTGCCCTGTGGGCTACCTTACATTTCATATTGCAGAATGGGATGACATTTCTACAAATTTTATAGAAAATATTCATTTTTAGTTTATTCCATTTTATCTTATTTTTTACCTTCACATCTCCAAGTGCAAAATAAAGGCAAACTAACTTCATACCACAGCAGTGATTTGGCCAGTCCTACAAATGTGTACACAGACATAATATACAGTGCATAGACAAAAATGCATGTCCAGTCTAATTCTGCATTTTTATTTTTTTATCTAATCTACGGAGCATCTGTTGGGGTCCCTTTGAAAGTTTGACGTGGATTTGGTATCTTGTACCACTAAATAACTATAGCATGAAGTTGCCCTATAATCTACCTTAGCATTTTGTTATCAGTATGAGATGACACTCCCATAAATTTTATGATTAATCTTCATTTTTAGTTCATTCCATTTTATGTTACACTATGCCTTTACACACCTCCAAGTGAAAGAAAGCTTTCTCTTGGGTGAAGGTCCCATTCACATGGATTATATCTTTAACCACTGTATATAAGTTCAAAATTTTCTTGCTTAGCACATCTCGACTTATGGCAATATGGCCACGGGGTCGTGCTCCCATGACTATTATAAAAACTGCATTTTTGAGCCATCCCATTGTATATTTTTCCTTTCCTTCACCCATCCCAAATTCAAAGGTAACTTAGATGTGCTCCATGCCACAACATATCATGCTGTGATTGGTCACTTGGAGAACTGGAGAAGTGATAGCCAGAGGGTTGTTAAACAAAGGTAACTCACACCTAACTGCATTGCAAAACTAGGTTGTTGCAGCCTTTTAACTATGGGTCCTCAAGGCAGCAAAAGAACGTGTATTGCTGACAAAACATGTTTAAAAGTGGTCTGCAATTATGTTAAAGTTGAGAGATTCGAGCAACTTCTGAAATTATTGCTTCTTTGTCGTATTATATTCATATCATCTTTAAATTAAATGAAAAATGGCTTCCAAATTTTGTCAGAAGTAGTAAGTTGCAATCACTGTATGTTGCAAAAGCAAGGTTTTCTGTATGATTGATATTGAACTTATTCTTTGACTTAAGGTGATTTGTTTGGATTCTCTGTGAATTAAGAATTTGTCAATTGGCTAATGTTGGTGATCTAATTGGAGCAGAACATTCTACTATCTAGTCCTGAGAGTGACGTAATGCTGAAGATTGCTGATTTTGGTCTCTCAAGGTTATAAACAAAAAGTTTTATGGAGTTCCAATTCTCAAATTTTCCTAGAAAGAAGTAAAATACTTGCAATTTATTTAATTTCTTCGTTTCTCTTTTTAATTTCCTTTTCAACTGAGGACAGAATCGTACAACCAGGGGATTATGATGAGGCAGTTTGTGGATCTCCAACATACATGGCTCCAGAAATTCTACAATTTCAAAGATATGATGAAAAGGTAAGAAGTTTGTTTGATCCATTTCTGCCCACATTTGAATGAACAAACATCTGGATCCTCTTTACAGGTTGACATGTGGAGTGTTGGTGTGATTCTTTTCGAACTGCTTAACGGCTATCCACCTTTTTGTGGTAGGACAAATGTTCAGGTAATGCCTTTAGATCAAAGCAGCAAGAGTCCTGATGATCCATGTCTCCGATTCCTTCATTGATAGTTTTGTTGATTTCAGCTGCTGCGGAACATCAAGTCGTATACATGTCTTCCTTTCTCTCAGCTCATTCTTCCAGGATTGCATCCCGACTCTGTTGATATGTGTTCGAAACTACTTTGTACCAATCCAGGTTTTTCATATAGTGTTTCAACTTAATACTGGTTTCCTGCCTTGTAAAGGCATGTGTTTGTCATAGCTGATGCACCTTCTATCTTTACAGTGGATCGTTTGTCCTTTGATGAATTTTATCAGCATAAATTTTTGAGGATACAAGGGTGGGGAGGTAAAAGAAATTATTAGGATCTTTCGTTCTGGTGAAGCTGTGATATCTTGAGCACTCTTATTACATCGAATATCATCTAAGATTTCCCTGCTGCTTCTATCACATAACAAATCTTTATTCTTGGGTATCTATCTTAAGTTCTCATAACAAATATGGAGTTAGGCACACCCTTCATGACATCTGGTTTAAGCCTTATGAGCTGGTTCTGGAGTTCCGGTGAAATCGAGGAGATACTTTGAAGAAGTTGATTAGATTTCAAAAGGCATCTTCCCATTACATTCAGTAGTGTTGCTAACTCTCAGAAGTTAAACCCATTGCTTCCTACTGTGAAGAACTTAAATCAAAACGAGTGCCCTCCTTTACAAATTACGAGGTACGGAATCGAACTACCGTAATACTTCATCCGCGGAATGATAGTTTCTGATGGAATCGAAGTGTTCAAAAGCAATTAGTGATGACCTTCTTCACTTATTTGCCTACTGTCAGCTTCTTGAGGAATGACATTTTACTGATTACAATCTCACAAGCCTTCCTAGTTCACGGTTCATTGCCCTGTGGGTTATGCCGAAATTCTCGAAAAGCATGTTTGAGGCTAGAGAGGTTGTATGGTGAGGAGGCATGCTTGAAAACTTGGAGGGCCAGCTCCTTCTGTTTATCATGGAATTTGCGACGGAGCAGAGGTGAAAATCCTTATGACTGCTCAAGTTCTCCATTCTTAGTTTATTATTATTTTACAGTATTCAAATTGTTGATACTTGGTAAGTTGTCAGGGGCCAACGGCCCTTTGCAAAGGTGTTTTGGGACACTCTCCTAAAAATTAAAAAATAATAATAATAATAATGATGATGATTTCATAGCTTTAACGCAATTTATAAGACAATTATTACTTGGGAATTTTTTTTTTTTTTTCAAAATCTTCTGAGTGCAGGAATGTTAGTGGTTAGAGGGAAGGGTGCAAAGCTTAAACAGGATTTTCCAGAGTCTAAGTAGTAACCCAATCACTTGACTAGACAATTACTAGTCATGATTAGCTTAGTTGATAATTTTTTATTTTTTATTTTGATGATAATTCTACTACTACAAATTTAATTTGAATATAACCTTGTACTAAGCTTGTCCATTAACTAAAAAATGTATATTTTCATTAATTAATTAGTAGTAACTGATTTAAGTGAGAGGATTAAAAATGTTTGGTATGCTTATTGTTTTTTGTTTTTGTCAGGTACTAGTAGTGAATAATAGAAAAAATATATTTGGTAAAAAAATTTTGTTTTACACAGTGCAAGAAATTAAAATACCAATTTGATGTTTTTACATGTTTCAACACTATAGTAACGGACTAAGGGCCTTTTGGTCAGTGGTATCTCATTTACCATCCAAAGTAAATAGTGAGGGTTTGAGTCTCTAAATGAGCAAAGTGGGTTTGTGAGTTTTTGGCCAATGAAAAAAAAATAATAATAATAATTAAAAATGTTGAATTATTTTTGGGTAAAGTATAATAATATCTTGACAACCATATACAGGTTGACTTATTTTTGAACAATTACATCCCTTGTGAGATTTGAAATCCAAGTAGAGCCTAAAAACATGAGAGAAGTCGAGTTTACCTTCATTATTTGATTAATTTTAATTGTAAGATATCAAAACAATTAAATGACCAAATTACACTTTTGCCCCATTTCTGTGTGTATATATATATATATGGGGAAAGCCAACTTGTAGAAAAAAACAAAACAGAGTTATGATATCTTAATATGATCTTTTTGAATGATTGACTAATTGTGTAGTATGCATTTTAATAGAATTAGAATATGTTAACCAAAATTAAATGAAGAAAACTAAACTAGCTTTCGGATCATCTTGATCATTAATTTCTAGACTGGACTTTGATCTGAAACATAGATATGATCAAGGATCGACCTACAGAGGAAGGAAGGGGGCAATTGCCCCCTTTTGAATTTGTTTTTCTTATTTTCACAACCCCTACCCCCCCCCCCCCCCCCACCCCACCCCGCGGCGGCGCGACCTATAGAGGAAGGAAGGGGCCAATTGCCCCCTCTGAATTTGTTAGTATTAATTAGTTGTAGTTTTTCTTATTTTCACAACCCCCAACACCCCCCCCCCCCTCGGCGCGACCTACAAAGGAAGGAAGGGGGCAATTGCCCCCTCTGAATTTGTTAGCATTAAGTAGTTGTAGTTTTACCCCCCCCCCCCCCCCCCCCTCCCAAAAAAAAAAAAAAACAAAAACAAAAAAAAACTGAGTTCGTCCCCGGATATGAGAGAAGTCTAACTTAGATATGATGAATGAATTATAGACTCTATGTAAATATAAAAAATTAAAGTACACCTTCCTATCCACATAATTCACAGTGAGAAAAGTGACTCAATTTTGGGCCTTAGTTTACTCCTTCCCAAGTTCCAGGATGTTTGTATATTGTTGTTGAAGAATTGATTTTGCAAACTTGTGATTTCAATGTTATGAGCAAATACAAAAGAATGGGAGTGACACCCAATATTAAAAGCTAAAACAAGGAAAGATTTGTATGGATTTCATGAGACTTGCAATCAGTAATATAGTGATGTCAGATGGGTTATACCCGGCGCTGGTTGTGGTGGTGGTGGCGGCGGCGGTGATGGGTGAATATACAGTGGTGGTGGTTTTGGGGATAGAGACAATGGTGGTGATGGTGGTGGTTTTGAGATGGAGATGGTTGGTGGCGATGATGGCAACATCGGTGAAGGGTTTAGGGTGGAGAGGGCTAGGGATTTGGTGGTGGGCTTGAGGGAGAGGCCGTGGATTGACTAGCAAAGCAGTGGTGGCTTGTTTGGTTTAGGGTTTGTGAAGATGTAAGAAAACGCTCTTCTATATTAGGAAATAATTTTCTAACATTCCAAACAACCTCTCTCTCTTTCTCCCTATAACTTCCTTTTATAGAAGTTTACATTTTGCCCTAAAACCTCTCTCTTGGTTCCTTAGTTTGGGCCTTCTGGGCTGGGTCCACTCCTCGAACCATACTGAATTGGGGGCCGTTCATAATGATGATGAAATTGGGTTTGATAACGGCCCAACAACGTCCTAGACCTGATGGACCGGGCCGAATACGGCCCAGTTGATCTTCTACCCTTTCACCTGCCCCCTAATCTCTCTCTAATTTATTAAGGTGAGATTAACGAGGGACATGACATCATGATGTGATAGCTCGATATGAGGACGTAGGGATGCAGACGGTTTGCACTGACATCTGTGCTTCGAACCTAGCAGCGCCATCATTGTTGTGCCCCCTCGGTCAACCGGCGGTTCCTTTTTAAAACCTTCTTTCCTTTTCTGTCTCTTTCATCCTCTCAATATACCAGTCCTCTCTCAGTTCTGGCAGTAAGAAGTTCTTCTCCGACTAGATTTTGAGATCTCTAGTCTGTAGGTCCGACAACGATCTTCCATTTCAATTCTTCGAGGTCAGTTTCGCCCCTTTGTTATTTCTAAAAGATCTTTATTATTAATTTTCTTCTCGATCGTTCCTTTGGGGGAAATTTTCATCATTATTGCTATGGTTATTGACTTTAGATCTCTTCGTGACCGGTGTAAGATTCCTAGTGATGTCTATGTTAGGCGCTTTCCAAAGAATGTTGATGTCAAGACCGGTGTCCAAAGAATGTTGATGTATATCTTAGGCGCTGTCTATTCATTGATTAAATCCTAGAAGGCTAGCCGGCTAAAGTTACTATTGATTTCTTGATGGTTATTCGGGCTATAACCAAGTGACTGTAGACCCTCAAGATCAAGAGACGACCACCTTCACTTGTCCTTTTGGAACCTTTGCTTATCGTTGCATGCCTTTTGGGTTATGTAATGCATCAGCCACTTTTCAGAGGTGCATTGTGACGGCCCTGGATTTTACAACCCAGGATCGTCATAGGTGGTATCAGAGCGTCCGGGTTCGAAAACCTTAGAACGACGAGTTTTGGGTGCATATCAAGCTTGTGTTTCAATGCTCTATGTGTTTAATTACTTTTTGATAGCATGTTGGATGTGATTGCATGTTTACATACTTATGTGGATGTATGTTTAGAAGTTTATTTTAACTGCCTTAGCATGTTGTATGTACTTGTCTGCCTTAGCATACTGTATATGCTTGTCGGCTTTAGTACATTGTATATGCTTGTCTGCCTTAGCATGTTGTATGTGCTTGTCTGCCTGAGTACATTGTATATGCTTGTTTGCCTTAACATATTATTTATGCTTGTCTGCTTCGCATGTTGTATATGCTTCTTTGCTTTAGCGTGTTGTATGTGCATGTTTATCTTAGCATGACTGTATGCTGCATACACTGACATACCTTATCTGGTTCTTTACTACTTGTGTAAGTATGTAATCCGTTGCTATGTTGCATGCTAATTGTTTATTTTATTTCTTGTTTTGACATTACATGTTGTCCCAGCTTGGTTGGTTAAGATTGATGCTAGGGCATTGTCTCTTGGGGTCTGTCGTATCCCTTGGATACATTCTTGTTTTACGGAGTTTCTTCCTTGGGTAGGAGAAATTCATTTTGTAAGGTCCCCACGATGGGAACCTTCTTGTCTGTTTTGTTGATTTGGGTGTTTGAGGCCTTAGTCTGAGTGAGGCTCATGTGACATTGAGTTGCAGTCTTTTTCTAGTGGAATGAGACGTGGGCTAGGGAGGCACCATTTCACCTCCTTTCCTTTATGGTTTTGCAACGTGGTCGGAGAGTGTCTGAGGTGTTGGTATCATCTCTTGGGGTTTCGTGGTGACCTCGATGCGATTACATCAATGGGGTCTTGTTTCTAGCGTCATGGGATGATGAGTCAGGATTGACTCAAATGCTTCCTTAGGGATTGGGAGGTTTGTCTTCATGAGCCTCAACGGTGAGGTTCTCGCGTCTTATTTTTTTAGAGTGATGGTTTGGGGGTTGATAGGTGTGTTGACCTAGGATCCTTCTTGTGTTGCCGTGGACAGCTCTTACGAGCTACAGTTGGGATGTGAGTGGTTTCGTGTAATTAATTACATTGGTGCAATTAATTACCCTCCCTTGTCATGGAAGACTTGGGGTTGTGTGTTAAAGTTCCGATAGAATCTTGTAGAGTTCCAATCGAACTCGTCGGCATCTTGAGATGTGTTTTCTTGTTGGTGTCTTGTAATGGTTAGTTTTGGGACTATCCATTACATTGTTGTTTGTTTTGTATGGCGTTAGGATTCCACCTTGGGTATGAGCTAGTCTTGGGAATGACTTATTGACCCTTCGTTTCGGAGACCTTAGTGGTCGGTTCGGGAGATGATTCATTTCCTCACGATAGGAGATTGGACTCATTCGGGTTTTTGGATTCACTTTAGGTGAGATTGTCTTTTGAGAGGCATTTTATCCCTTCTTGCTTTTGATTTTTGGGGATTGTTAATTGTATAGTCACTTTTGCGTGTTTATATGCCTTGTTGTTTTTTAGCATGCCTTAGAAATATGTTTAGGGGATGTGACTATTTGGTGATTATGTGATGATATAGAGGATGTGTTTTTTAGATACTATATCTATTTATCATGCTAGCATCATAGGTGATGTGTAGCGTGTCTCTGTTGCTTGACCCCTATGTGGTAAGTAGCATATTTGATTGCCCTTATGCACTATGTGTTTAGTTGTATGGTGCGATCTCGTTTATATGATTTGATTTTTCGAGTTGTGACATGGTCACACTATATATGTATGTTTTATGACTATTTGTTCTATTTGGTTCATTCCTTTGATCATTCCTGCACTGTGCTTGGGGTTGTGTAACTTTGGTTGGCGGGATGGTGTTGTGTGAGTTACGTAGTCGATTCGTGCGTTTGAGGATTTAGTCGTCTTTGATGGTGATTTGATCCGGCGTCTTGATTTCTGTGAGTAGCCTTGTGGCAGGTCTGCTTTAGGATGGCGTAAAGGATTTTTGGGTGCATTGTCCTATAGTGAGAGTCATTGTGACTAGGGCGATGATGATGTTGTTTGATTTTATAAAGTTTGATTCATTGGCTTGAGGGCACATACTTGTCAGGCTTTGGATTCGAACTGGCATTGTTGACAATTGTGTTTAGAGACGTGGGAGTTGTCGGTTTTCTGGTATTGAGGATTTAAGGCCTTAAACGTAGTGATGCCAATGACATTGTTGTTAGAATTTTGGGATTGGCCAGGATGGTATGGCTGGACATCTTTGGACCTTATCCCAACTCTCACAAAATGCCTGGTGTTTGTGGTGCTTTTGGTAATGATCATTTTTGACATTGATGTCATTTGTATCGAGGGGTTTCACGGGTAAGCTTGTTGGGGGTAGGTGATGAATTAGTGTTTTATACTGTCATGCTGCCATACAAGTTGTGTGTGGTGGACGAGTGTTAGTTGTCATCAATGCTACCTTACATTACCCAGCTAGTAATGTAAGTGTGGGTAGGTACTAAGCACTGTAGATGCTACCGCACCTTGCTTACGTTGTGGGCTAGTTCTAGTCGTTATTCGTATTGCCATGTTGCTTTTGGTCGTGTGCCTTGTTTCGACATGTGGTTGCCTTGGTCTGCTTTGGGTGGTTGACATTAGGTTAGCATGTCAATTCATTTAGAGAGGTGTCTCACGGTTTGCAGTTTCGCGTCTCTTCATTGATCTTAAGACTTTTGGAGTTGTCCTTTAGTACTTTATGATCTATCCCTTAGTATAACCATGTGTTCGGTCCTTGTTCGGTTCTTCTGGGGATGTTCCTGATTTCGAGGACGAAATCTCTTTAAGGAGGGTAGGTTGTAATGACCTGGTCATTTTCCTTCCTTCCCTTTTTCCCATTTTTACAGATTTTCTTCTTCTGTTGATTTTTTCTTTCGCGTAACCTCATTTTTCGTGTTCAAATTTGATTTCTAACTTCACATGCTTTCATTCCATGTGGTTTCCTTGAAAGGCGTAACTTTACTTTTGAAGAAAAGCTTGCCGGTTGTTTATTTTTCCCGCAGGGGCATGGATGCAAAGTTTCTTCAGAAATATTTTCGTTTCTGGGGATGTTTCTTGTAAATATCTTTTGAAGATATTTTGTTTTGGGAATTTTTAAGAAAGCATCTTTTGAAAGATATTTTCATTTGGGTCACTTGTGCAGTTATCCTTTTGTGTAGGGGCCTTTGTGCAATTAACGAAAGTTTATTGCAAAGTGTTTCTTTTGAGTTTGGATCCTCGTATGGCATTCATTTTCACATTTCATCGAGTTGCGTATTCTGAGAATTTTCTTTAGATCGTTTGCCCCAGTTTTAGGGTTTTTGACCCATGTTGCCGCCGAACTCGCTCGGGGTATATCTTTCTGCACGGGACTTGGTTTTCAACGTTGTTTCCTCCGTTGTTCTTTTTTTTTTCATGACAGTTCTTTTTTGTTCAATGACTTTTTCTGTTTGAGCGCGTCTGGACAGTTTTTGTAATACCCTGTATTTTATTAAAGAGTTTAGTTTATTTAAATTTATTTATGTGTGGATTTCTTTACCTATTATTGTGCATGCTACATTATTATATTAAGTTCATTTAATGGTGCATGTAAATTAATTGTGTATGTTAAAATAGTAAATTTATTCATTTAATTGTGCATGTATTATTATTAATAATTTTATTTGTTGGTTATGTTTATATTAAGCATCATTAGTTAAATAAAGTATTATATTTGTGTTATAAAGTATTATGATGATATAATGTATTCTTATATAATAATAATAATAATAATAATTATAATAGTTTAATAATAATAATAATAATAATAATAATAATAATAAAAAAAGTTTATTAATAATAATAATTATTATTATTATTATTATAATAATAATAGTATTAAATCATAAGTCATGATGAAATTAGAGATTAGGATAGGATTTCATTAATGTTTATGGGTAAGACTTGAAGCCATATGGTTGGGAATGTGGTTAGTTAAATGCAAAATTAGATATTTGTAATATTTATATTATATAAATTGTATATAAATTAGCTAGCCTACCATAGAAGGAATGGAAGGGAGTTAGAAAAAGTTATAATTTTTAGTGAGCCATTGTAAAAGTGTGGAAAGGAAGAGAGAGAAAGAAAGGAGCTTGGACCGGTGTAGGAGAAATTTACCCGACTACACGCAACCGGCGGATTTATTTTAAATCCAAAAAGGCAAGTTATTATCTACTTTTCCCCTTTGAATTAATAAATTAATTGCTTAGTTTATTTTTATGCATAGAGACCAGGTTAGGAAATTAATAAATTATTAATTTAAGTTTATTAAATTAATGAAATTTTAATTATATAGGACGGTATATATTTATTTAATATCCTACGAAATTAATAATGGCTGAAAATAATTAAATAAGGCTTTAGGGATTTTTCTAGAATTTTTTAGATTTTTCCGGGGCTTTTCGGCAATTTCCGGCGACCTTCCGGCGAGTTTTCCTGTCGCCGGCAATGGGGGAGATGACCGGAGTGATCCGGTGTGATGCGGCGTACCATAGGAGGGCATGCGCGCGCATCTGGGCCATTAACAGGAGCAATTGATCCGGTGCACCGCGGTACACCCGGATCTGTGAGCGTTGGATGGAGGGAAGATAGGGTGAGATGATCCGGTGTGACGCGAGTACGGAGTCCGGATGCAGCCAACCAACCTGGAAGTGACACGTCTGCAGGAAGCCATGGTGCCCGCGTGGGAGCGCGTGCGCGCACATGGCTGATGCCAGACGCGCGTGGAGGCGCGTGGGAGAGTGGGGAAGGTTGGGCTGCGCGTGGGGGAGCTTAGGGCGGCGCGTGGGGGCACGTAAGGGACCCTGTCAGCTGCTGGAAATTACCAGAATACCCCTAGGGCCTGTATTGTAAATTCCAGAACCTTAAACTTGGATTTTTAGGTACTGTGTTGGTATTTACGGGTTTAACGGACCACGAAATTATTATTTTAATACCCGTTACTTATTCTTATGGCCGATTAATCTTTTCTAAGCAGTTATTGGCTCGTTTACAGTACGGATATTAATGTGATTTATTTAACGACATTGTTAAATATAAATAGTGTTATTATCTTATTAAATGGTATCAAACATTACTGTTAAATTAAATAATGCCATGGTTTTAGTCATATAAATTATCCATGATATCTTATGGGATGTTTATACTGTTAAATGATATATAAACCATGATTATTATGCCGTGTGCATTTCAGAAAATAAATGGACTGTTTAATTATGTCGCATTTATATTATATGGATGTGTTGCCATATAGAACCATGTGAGCTGGCTAATAAGTTTAGACTCATTTATACCTTATGCATTCGTTGCTTTAGACAGATGTGTGGCTATCCGGGTATGTGGTTTAATATTATTGGCATGTGTTGCCTAATTGACATGCTCAGTATATTTAGTACTATTATTGGCATGTGTTGCCTAATTTATATGCTCAGTATATTCATCAGTACTTTGAGAGGTGTTATCACTGTGTAGTTCGTTATAGTCTGGGTTGTCAGTACTGTGCACCATGTATAATAGCTGATTTCCCGGGTAGGGAAAGGCGACACTTAACCACCTAGTGTGAGTCTAAGTGATCACCGTCTATTCTGGTTGAGGTCATATTATACATTGGGTAGTTCCCTTAGGATGTATACAGATATAGTACTCGTCCGATTCATAATGAATAATTTATTTGATTCTCTGATTTGGGTCATAGTAGAAAGGACTTGCTCGTGGGGTTGACCCACCATTGTTGTTATTTCAGGATACGGTCAGTACCCGTTCCAAGGTTGAGGTTAGCAGTGAGGGACCACCATCCGAACTCATCTACTCTTACGATCCAGTTTAGGGTAGAAGTTTTATGTATTACTTCAGTTTCAGTTTTTATTTACTTTTGACGTTGAACTCTCCGGTTTATATTTAGGGATCCTTGACATAGGATTTCCAAGTTGTAATGGAGTACTGTATTAAATAAAGGATGGATGGATGTTGTATTATTTAGTGTTCCTTTCCTGTCTAAATTCTTTTATTATCATCATTTTGTATTCTATGCTTGTATATTGCCAATTGTTTTTGATATCCCTCGTTTTTCGTGTATAAGCCTGATCAACTTATGCGTGGAAAATGTTAGGGGTGTCACAGTTGGTATCAGAGCATTCCAGGTTCGTATGTCTTAGGGATCTGTGATTACTATACTTCCGCGTTGTGTATTCTGATAATTAGAGCCTAAGTATTAGGGTTCTTTGTATTCTTTTAGTCGGTCCATTATAATGTACTGACGTTAGATTTTTCTGAATTCAAAAGAAGGATGTCTCGGCGTGGGACAAGGAATGCGAACCGTCATCGCAGTATTTCCCCAACTCAAAATGAGAATCAGGAATTTTCCCCTCAAGTTGCTGATATTATTGCACGAGCTGTAGCAGCAGGAGTAGCATCTGCTCTACGAAACCAGCAACCTCCTCCGATAGTACCTGTTCCTGAACCAGTGGCACAGCCAATGTCATAGGACAAAATTCGTCACTCGCTCATCCGGGGAAATCCACCAACATTTGCAGGGTCCACAGATGTCCTGTTAGCATATCAGTGGAAACAGGAGAGCGAGCGTCATCTTCGGATGGTAATCTGTACCGAAGTGCAGAAACAGATGCTAGCTACGTTTATGCTGATAGGCAATGCATTGTAGTGGTGGGAGTCTATTACTACTGTCGATGAGAGGACCAGATTGACTTATGCTGAATTTCAGACTCGCTTTGATGAGAAGTATTTTCCTATGTCAGTAAGATCAGTGATGAAGACTGAATTTCTGGATCTGCAATAAGAGGATATGACTGTGGCTGAGTATGAACAGAAGTTCATTAATTTGTCATTATTTGCACCAGAGGAGGTCAATACGGAAGAAAAGAAGAGAGACCGCTTTGTTAAGGGGTTGATATGGCCGATTAAAGTGGTGATCATAGGTAGTCCTGCATATACTACTTATATCCAGGTGGTTAATGCCGCTTTACAACACTGCCAGATGAGGAGTGATTACCGGAAGTCCAAAGGAGATAAGCGGGCTAACCGAGACTACCAGACAGTGGAGAAAGGAAGTAGCAGTGGTACCAAGTCCAATAATTGGGGCAGATTTCAAGGACATCAACCTTGGAAGAAAAACAAAGGAAACCCAGATGTGCAGAGGAATGGAGTTCCTAATCAGGGTAGACAAGGTGGGGTAACTCAGACCGGACAGGAACAGTGGTCGGGAAATCAACAGAGAAGGCAGGCAGGTCCTTTTACGGGACGTTGTTATCACTGTAGAGAGATTGGGCATCCGGCCAAGATGTGCCCCAAAGCTAAGCATGGACAGTATGGGCAGCCGAAACCTAATCAGCCATTACCTCTACCGGCCCCACCGATGCCACGTGGGCAAGTTCAGAATTTTTCGGCACTTCCAGCACCACCATTTCCTCCGGGACAACCTCCACAGTAGTTGCATCATGGCAGAGTTTATAACTTCATGCCACATAATGCGCAGGCTCCTCAGGCTATTGAGGGTATGTTTTCTATACATGGTAGAACTGCTCGTATACTATTTGACACTGGTGCATCACATTCTTTTGTGTCTAGATCTTTTGTTATCTTATCTGGTATGATGACTCAGTTATGTGACCAACCTCTTAATATTTATACACCATTCGGAGTTGGCGCAATTTTACGAGAGTGTAGCGGTGATATCCTTATAGATATGGGCCGGCTTCGATTTCTTACAAATTTGTTAGTGTTAGATATGCATTCATATGATGTTATACTTGGGATAGACTGGTTATCTCAGTATCATGCTCAGGTTAACTGTTACGAAAAGTCTATTGTATTTGCTATACCAGGACAGGAGATGTATCTTCTTGTTGTACCACAACCTGATAGAGGGCCTAGCACTTATTTATTCGTTCTTGAGGAGGACTCACAGGAAGCGACTGCGGTATCTCTTGACAGTATTCCGGTAGTACAGGAATTCCAGGATGTATTCCAGGAAATTCCAGGCTTGCCACCGAGTCGAGAGATAGACTTCGTCATTGATTTAGCTCCAGGCACTACGCCTATTGCTAAGGCGCCGTACAGAATGGCACCAGTGGAGATGCGAGAGTTGAAAGATCAAATTCAGCAGTTGCTCAGCCAGGGATTTATTCGCAGGATTACTTCACCATGGGGAGCACCAGTACTGTTTGTCAAGAAGAATGATGGATCTCTTCGTCTTTGTATTGATTACAGAGAACTGAACAAGGTCATTATTAGCAACAAGTACCCGTTGCCCAGAATTGATGACCTGTTTGATCAGTTGAAGGGAGCTACTTACTTCTCAAAGATCGATTTGAGGTCTGGTTATCATCAGCTACTAGTCAGAGAACAAGATGTTCCAAAGACAGCATTTCTCACAAGGTACGGATCTTATGAGTTTCGTTTTATGCCTTTCGGTTTAACGAACGCTCCAGCTGTCTTTATGGACTTGATGAATAGAGTATTTAGAGAGTACTTAGATCAGTTTGTCATTGTTTTCATTGATGATATTCTGGTTTACTCTAAGTCGGAGAAGGACCATGACAGACATTTACGCACAGTGTTGCAGACACTTTGAGAACATCAGTTGTTTGCAAAGTTTAAGAAGTGTGAATTTTGGCAGAAAGAGGTTAAATTTCTGGGTCATGTAGTGTCAGAAGAAGGGTTAGCAGTAGATCCAGCCAAGGTTGCGGCCGTTATGGAGTGGGGACAGCCTACCTCACCGACAGAGATTCGCAGTTTTCTGGGATTGGCTGGGTATTATCGCAGGTTCATCCAGGGATTTTCCAAAATTGCGGGTCCACTTACTCATCTGACTAAGAAGAATGTACCATTTGTATGGGATGATTCTTGTCAGACTGCTTTTGCTGAATTGAAGAATAAGTTAACTTCTGCACATGTCTTAGCCACACCTTAGAGTGGTATCGAGTATTTAGTATTTACTGATGCTTCTCTGAAGGGTTTGGGTTGTGTGTTGATGCAAGAAGAGCGACCAGTTTCTTATGGGTCTAGGAAGCTTATGCCTCATGAGCTTAATTACCCGACTCACGATCTAGAGCTCGCAGCAGTGGTTTTTGCCTTGCGTATTTGGAGGCATTATCTTTTGGGGGAGACTTTTCGATTGTTTAGCAATCATAAGAGTCTACAGTATTTGTTCACACAGAGGGAACTGAATATGAGACAGCGCAGATGGTTGGAGTTCGTGAAAGACTATCACTTCTCTATTCAGTATCATCCAGGGAAAGCGAATATTGTAGCAGACGCACTCAGCCGTCGACTCTATGTCAGCCTTTCAGCTTTGTTTGCAACAGAGTGGGATGCTTTGAGGACTGTTGATGAGTTAGCAGATGCTTTTATGGCATGTGTGGTAGTAACTCCTTCTATCATTCATCAGGTCATTCAAGCGCAACTTTCAGATCAACAGTGTATTGATCGGGTTTCGGAGTTAGCCTCCGGAGATGTTCCTTTTTATTCTATAGGGACTGATGGAGGATTGAGGTACAAGGGACGTTTAATTGTGCCTTCAGCTGACAATTTGAGAAATGTTGTGATGAGAGAGACACACACTTCTCAGTTTTCTGTACATCTAGGGGGAGACAAGATCTATCAGGACATGAAACGCCAGTTTTGGTGGGCCGACATGAAAAGAGATATAGCTATCTTTGTCTCTAAATGTAGCACCTATCAGATGATTAAGATTGATCATCAGAGACCGCCAGGATCGTTACAGCCACTTCCCATACCAGAGTGGAAATGGGAGAGTATTTCCATGGACTTCATAGAGGGATTACCTACTTCGCATCATAATCATAATTCTATTTGGGTCATTGTTGATAGATTGACCAAGTCCGCTCATTTTCTGCCTGTTCGTTCAAACTTTACGTCAGAACAGTATGCTAAGCTGTATATTGCAGAAATGGTGAAACTTCATGGCGTACCATTGTCCATCGTATCAGATAGAGATCCGAAGTTTGTATCAGGATTTTGGAGGAGCTTTCAGCAGGCTTTGGGTACAGAAGTTTATCTTAGCACTGCCTATCATCCTCAGACAGATGGACATACTGAGCGAGTTAATCAGATTTTAGAAGACATGTTGCGGGCATGTGTTCTTGATTTTAGGGGCAATTGGGAGGAATATTTGCCGCTTTCAGAGTTTGCTTATAACAATAGTTATCAGAAAACTATTGGTATGGCACCATTTGAGGCTTTGTACGGTAGACCGTGTAGGTCTCCTGTCTGTTGGCTTGGAGTTGGTGAGAACAACTTTTTAGGTCCTGAATTTATTAAGGACACGTTAGAAAAGATCGCTATCATTAGGGATCGGATGCGTACAGCTCAAAGCAGACAGAAAAGTTATGCTGACCGTCGAACTCGTGTTTTGGATTTTAAGGTTGGTGATCAGGTTTTGCTTAAGGTTTCTCCCATGAAGGGAGTAATGCGGTTTGGGTCCAAGGGTAAGTTATCGCCTCGTTTTGTGGGTCCTTTTATGATTACAGATCGGATTGGGGCAGTAGCTTATCGTCTGGCTCTACCAGATAATCTTCATAGGGTACATAATGTTTTTCATGTGTCTATGTTGCGAAAATTTCTACGGGACGAAGATCGATATCAACACATTGATATGGGTGAAATTGAGTTGCAACCCGATACAACCTATTTGCAACAACCTTACTGTATTCTCGATCGTAGGAATCAGATACTGTACACGAAGACTATTCCATTAGTACGTGTACAGTGGAGTCATCATAGTGCTACAGAGTCTACTTGGAAACGGGAAGATATTATCCGTACCAAGTATCCAGAGCTTTTTACTACAGGTATGTAGTGAATTTTGGGGACGAAATTCCTTTATTAGGGGGGGAGAATGTAATACCCCGTATTTTATTAAAGAGTTTAGTTTATTTAAATTCATTTATGTGTGGATTTCTTTACCTATTATTGTGCATGCTACATTATTATATTAAGTTAAATTAATGGTGCATGTAAATTAATTGTGTATGTTAAAATAGTAAATTTATTCATTTAGTTGTGCATGTATTATTATTAATAATTTTATTTGTTGGTTATGTTTATATTAAGCATTATTAGTTAATTAAAGTATTATATTTGTGTTATAAAGTATTATGATGATATAATGTATTCTTATGTAATAATAATAATAATAATTATAATAGTTTAATAATAATAATAATAATAATAATATAATAATAATAATTATAAAAGTTTATTAATAATAATATAATAATAATTATAATTATAATTATTATTATTATAATAATAGTATTAAATCATAAGTCATGATGAAATTAGAGATTAGGATAGGATTTCATTAATGTTTATGGGTAAGACTTGAAGCCATATGGTTGGGAATGTGGTTAGTTAAATGCAAAATTAGATATTTGTAATATTTATATTATATAAATTGTATATAAATTAGCTAGCCTACCATAGAAGGAATGGAAGGGAGTTAGAAAAAGTTATAATTTTTAGTGAGCCATTGTAAAAGTGTGGAAAGGAAGAGAGAGAAAGAAAGGAGCTTGGACCGGTGTAGGAGAAATTTACCCAACTACGCGCAACCGGCGGATTTATTTTAAATCCAAAAAGGCAAGTTATTATCTGTTTTTCCCCTTTGAATTAATAAATTAATTGCTTAGTTTATTTTTATGCATAGAGACCAGGTTAGGAAGTTAATAAATTATTAATTTTAGTTTATTAAATTAATGAAATTTTAATTATATAGGACGGTATATATTTATTTAATATCCTATGAAATTAATAATGGCTGAAAATAATTAAATAAGGCTTTAGGGATTTTTCTAGAATTTTTTAGATTTTTCCGGGGCTTTTCGGCAATTTCCGGTGACCTTCCGGCGAGTTTTCTGGTCGCCGGCAATGGGGGAGATGACCGGAGTGATCCGGTGTGATGCGGCGCACCATAGGAGGGTATGCGCGCGCATCTGGGCCATTAACAGGAGCGATTAATCCGGTGCACCGCGGTCCATGTTACCGCGGTACACCCGGATCTGTGAGCGTTGGATGGAGGGAAGATAGGGTGAGATGATCCGGTGTGACGCGAGTACGGAGTCCGGATGCAGCCAACCAACCAGGAAGTGACACGTCTACAGGAAGCCATGGTGCGCGCGTGGGAGCGCGTGCGCGCGCGTGGCTGATGCCAGAGGCGCGTGGAGGCGCGCGGGAAAGTGGGGAAGGTTGGGTTGCGCGTGGGGGAGCTTAGGGCGGCGCGTGGGGGCGCATAAGTGACCCTGTCAACTGCTGGAAATTACCAGAATACCCCTAGGGCCTGTTTTGTAAATTCCAGAACCTTAAACTTGGATTTTTAGGTACTGTATTGGTATTTACGGGTTTAACGGGCCACGAAATTATTATTTTAATACCCGTTACTTATTCTTATGGCCGATTAATCTTTTCTAAGCAGTTATTGGCTCGTTTACTGTACGGATATTAATGTGATTTATTTAACGACATTGTTAAATATAAATAGTGTTATTATCTTATTAAATGGTATCAAACATTACTGTTAAATTAAATAATGCCATGGTTTTAGTCATATAAATTATCCATGATATCTTATGGGATGTTTATACTGTTAAATGATATATAAACCATGATTATTATGCCGTGTGCATTTCAGAAAATAAATGGACTGTTTAATTATGTCGCATTTATATTACATGGATGTGTTGCCATATAGAACCATGTGAGCTGGCTAATAAGTTTAGACTCATTTATACCTTATGCATTCGTTGCTTTAGACAGATGTGTGGCTGTCGGGGTATGTGGTTTAATATTATTTGCATGTGTTGCCTAATTGACATGCTCAGTATATTTAGTACTATTATTGGCATGTGTTGCCTAATTTATATGCTCAGTATATTCATCAGTACTTTAAGAGGTGTTATCACTCTGTAGTTCGTTATAGTCTGGGTTGTCAGTACCGTGCACCATGTATAATAACTGATTTCCCGGGTAGGGAAAGGCGACACTTAACCACCTAGTGTGAGTCTAAGTGATCACCGTCTATTCTGGTTGAGGTCATATTATACATTGGGTAGTTCCCTTAGGATGTATACAGATATAGTACTCGTCCGATTCATAATGATTAATTTATTTGATTCTCTGATTTGGGTCATAGTAGAAAGGACTTGCTCGTGGGGTTGACCCACCATTGTTGTTATTTCAGGATACGGTCAGTACCCGTTCCAAGGTTGAGGTTAGCAGTGAGGGACCACCATCCGAACTCATCTACTCTTACGATCCAGTTCAGGGTAGAAGTTTTATGTATTACTTCAGTTTCAGTTTTTATTTACTTTTGACATTGAACTCTTCGGTTTATATTTAGGGATCCTTGACATAGGATTTCCAAATTGTAATGGAGTACTGTATTAAATAAAGGATGGATGGATGTTGTATTATTTAGTGTTCCTTTCCTGTCTAAATTCTTTTATTATCATCATTTTGTATTCCATGCTTGTATATTGCCAATTGTTTTTGATATCCCTCGTTTTTCGTGTATAAGCCTGATCAACTTATGCTTGGAAAATGTTGGGGGTGTCACAGTTTTCACTTTTTGGGGCTGCGTGGGGCCCGTTCAGGGCACTTTTGGGATTTCTATAAATAGGGGGTTGGAGAGAGAAATATTAGATTTCACACTCCCTCCCATGGCTGCCACCCCTTTGATTTCCTTCCTCCTTCTTCCTTTTTTTCGCTTTTTGAACCCTTTCTTCTTTGATTCTTCCTTAGTCGATGAAGGCTTTAAGGTCTACCTAGGTAAGGCCTTTGATTCCATCCGATTGGAATCCCGTTTTGGCCATTTTTTGAGTTCGGGATTTAGCTAGGGTTTGGATTTTGGTGTTTCCGAAAGATGGTTTTTTGTTCTCCTTGTTGTCCCTGTAAAAACCCCAAAGTGGCGTTACATTCGAAAAGGTTCCGTTTTGGTGTCTTTTGAGATTTCATCTCAAATTGAGATAGGAGGTTGTTGTATGTTTATATTCTTAGTGTTTTAGTTTTTTTGGGGCTTAATATATATTGTTTACATGCTTGCTAATTCATACACTTGTATATAGATAGGAAACCTTTCAATTGAATTAGGGTTTAATGATTTAAAAACATGTTTGGTATATATATGTGTATAGCTTGTTAAATTGTAACTTATATATATGGTATAGCTTGTTTCATGATTTGAAGCATGCCTAGCTTATATATATATATATATATTGTGTAGAGATATCTTGATAATTAGTAGCTTGTGGAATTGTAACTTATATGCATTATATAGCTTGTTACATGATTCAAAGCCTTAGAAGCATCTATATCTTGTTGTAAGTAAATTGTTTCATTAACTAGGTTGCTTGATTCTAGAGATATTTCATGTTGAGATGACATACTCTTGTAAAATATTACTTTTAATTACCTTGCAAGCATGTTACTAACTTATTGTAAAATTAGTACTTTTGGCTTCCTATGATGGTAATTTGGCATAGCTTGTTATATGATATCATTGTCTTGTATAGCTTGTTTAAATATATCTTGCATAGGTATATTGTGGAGCATATTTAGTACTTGTGTCTAGGATGGTAACTTGACTTGGTTGTTATACGATATTCTTGTTTTATGTATAAATCGCATATTGAAGTTGTGACATTTTGTATGCCATTTAGACTTGGAGCTTTAGGACATGGTGTGTGTGGCTTCAACCTTACTTGTGTATGGAACGTGGTTTCTTGCATTATTTCCTTGTGTATAAGTTTTGAACTTGTTGATTTTTTGAAGCTTGTAAGGAAATGAAATATGTGATGGCTAGGGTTTGGCTCTAGTATAGGGAATAAGAATTCTCCTATGTCATAGTGCACACTAGGTACTACCTTGTGAGTTGTAATAGTCCGAAATAACTTGTATGGTCTTGAGATCACATATCCTAGTTTTTCTACTACTTGATTTCGCATTCAATTCCAAGTTGTTAATCATAGATTACTTGTAGCTTGTGATTTGGTGCTTGCTTCGTGTATGCAAATTATATTTAGTATACTTGAAATTGTATACTTGATTCGTATATTTAAATTCCATTTAGTATACTTGCGCTTCGTATACTTGCTTCTTGTATTTTGATTTTATTTAGTATACACGTGTCTTGTATATTTGTTTCGTGCCTATTTCGTTTTAGCTTAGTATACTTGTGCCTTGTATACTTGATTTACGTGTATTTCAATATTAATTGTATACTTGTGTATGTATACTTGTATATTGAATATCTTGTTCCAATATTGTTTAGTATATTTTTAAGTGTATACTTATATGTGGTGTATTGGATTTCAATATTGCTTAGTGTACTTGTGGATGTATTATTGTATATTGTGTATTTAGTTTCAATATTACTTTGTATACTTGAGCATGTATACTTGTATATTGTCTTTCATTTCAAATGTTTGTATAGCTTGAGATGATTCCTTAGTTCACCTTGGAATATACACGTTAGGAGGAATGATCCTTTGTAATGATCTATATTGAACTTGCATGGCACGTGAAACTTTATGGTATACGCATGCATTTTTTCCTACGAGTAACTTGTTTACTCACGCTAGTTGTTGGGATATTTTTTAGGTACGGATACCTTGGTTTGGGATGCACAACATCTCTAGGTTACCTTGTTTATTTTGGAGTACTTTGATGTATTTTAACGAGCATGCAAGTGTTAGCATGTATCGTTTTGCCTTTTGAAGTTGTAATGCATAGTTAGGCTTAAAATGTCACTTTTGCCTTGAAACATGTAACGTATACCTAAGTACACTTTTCGGCACTTATTTTATATGTATGATATGTGGCCAAGGGCCAAACTTCATTTTGAATCACATATATGTACTTAATGTTGAAACTTGCTTTTAAAGGGAATATTATGAAATTAAGGGTTTTGATATGTCGTTTTTGCTTCAGAGTATGCATTGTGTTTGCAAATTTAGTTTTTAAGGTTCATTTAATATGTATGAGGTGTGGCCAAGGGCCAAACACCACTTTGTTTTCATTTATGCACTTTGGAATCGTATTTTACTTTTAAAGGCAATATTACGAAACTCGAGGTTTTAGCGTGTCGTTTTCATTTCGGATTGTACAAAGTGTGCACGAGCACACTCCTTATGACTTTTTTAATATGCATAACGTGTGGCCAAGGGCCAAACGGTCTTTTGAATGCATCTATGTCCGTTGGTTGCAAGTTTTGCTTTTAAATGACATTTTTCACGCTTTTGAGGTTTGATAGGTCATATTTTTGCATCGGGGGTATTTTGAAGCCATGGTTCATTGTAATGCATTTTAATAGGTATTTTGCGTCTACGTGCATGTTCGCTTTTACACAAAACTCTTCCTTGGTGATTTGAGTACCTCTTGGACTCATTTTGCATTTTATTTGAAAAATCTAGTTTAGGGGCATTTTGGCCTTTTTCCTTTAGAAAATAAATTCCAGCCTTGTCATGGTCACATAGAAAATGTGATTTTAAGGGGGTTTCTTCACGGCATTTTTTGGGAAAACGTCGTATTGGTCTCGGAAATCCCAATTCAAGTTCATTTTTTTGGTTTACTCATTTTTTTTCCAAAATTTCAAATTTTAGTACTTGGAACTATTCATCGACTTTTGCTCGAAATTCATGGCGACCGTTCTGAAAGTTTTGAGGGTGTTTTAGGTGTATTTTAGGGTTGCATTACCAATTTGGGCAATTTTTTGACCTCCCGAACACACATTTTCATCTCTTGGGCAGTAGCTTCAACATTTGGCGTCCGGACATAGGATCTTGCGTCCGAACACAATGTATTGTTTGCTTGCACCCGGATGAGCTCCTTTGCGTCCGAACACAATGTAAGGTTGGCTTGTGTCTGCCCACCACCCTTGGCGTCCGAACGCAAGGCACGACAGAGGTCCCTTTGGGCAGCCTTGGCTTAGCGTTTTGTTTCGGTCATATCTTTTTCATCCAAATTCGGAATCAAGTGATTCTTGAGTCGATTCTTGTTCATTTTTCATTGTCTATCCAATGGTGTGAACGGTGGCACCCATTTCAGTTTGGAATGTCCATTTTGACCTTGGTCCATTCCTTGGAGGGTTTTGAAACCCTAACTTTGATCTTACTTCCGCTGAGTCATGAGACTCCTCGGAAGACCACTCTTGTGTCTTGGGGATGACGTACATCTCTAGAGACTTGTTTTTGTTTAACTTCTACAAATTTTGGATCCATTTTGGGTCATCACAGGACCCACTGGGTTTGTAAAATCCAGAGTTATCATATGCATGATGTCCATATTTTCTGATATGGTCAAAAAATTCCTTGAAGTGTTCATGGACGATTTCTCCGTCTTTGGACCATCATTCAAAGATTGTCTCCATAATCTCTCACTCGTCCTAAAAGGTGCAAAGAAAAAAATTTGATTTTAAGTTGGGAAAAGAGCTATTTCATGGTTCAAAGTCTTAGGACACATTATTTCTGAAAGAGGGAAAAGACAAAAGTTGAATTAATTTCCACCCTTCCTCCTCCCTCTTCAGTGAGACAAATTTGATCCTTTCTTAGCTATGCTAGTTTTTATTAGCATTTCATCAAGGATTTTAGCTAGATATCTCGGCCTTTATGCAATTTTCTTGCCAAAGACACTACTTTCAGTTTTGATAAAGCATGTTTGGAGGCTTTCAAAAAGCTTTGTGCACTACTCTCTTCTGCCCTAATCATGAAACCACCTAATTGGTCTCTTCCCTTTGAGATCATGTGCGATGCATCCGATTATGCATTAGGTGCTATTTTGGGCTAGCGTGTGGATAAACCTCATGCCATTTATTATGTTAGCAAAACCTTCTCAAATGCTCAATCGAATTATACCACAACTGAGAAAGAGTTGCTAGCTGTTGTTTATGCCTTGGACAAATTTTGTTCATATCTTCTTTGGTCTAAGGTTATGGTCTTCATGGATCATGCCGTGTTGAGGCATTTGCTTACAAAGAAAGAGACTAAACCTCGACTCATTCGTTGGATACTCTTACTTTAAGAATTCAACCTTGAGATTAAGGACAAGAAAGACACTAATAATGTCATAGCAGACCACCTCTCTAGGCTTCTCATTGAG
The DNA here is from genome assembly GCF_030987335.1 of Cornus florida. NCBI lineage: Eukaryota > Viridiplantae > Streptophyta > Magnoliopsida > Cornales > Cornaceae > Cornus > Cornus florida. The sequence goes on from NW_026775577.1 coordinate 76,148,050, forward strand.
AAAACTTATAATTTTACTCCAATTCATGATTCCTTCTCGGATGAGCAACTATTTCAGATTTCTCATATGTCGCCTGCTTGGTTCCCTGACATAGTCACCTATCTTACAGTTGGAAAAATTTCGTCACAATGGTCTAAGCAAAATAAAGACCGGTTCTTTGCCCAAATCAAAAACTTCTTTTGGGAAGACTCGAAGCTTTTTAAATATTGTCCGGATCAAATAATCCAGAGATGCATCCGTGAAAATAAAGTCCACAACATTCTAAAATTCTGCAACACTCTAGAATGTGGAGGCTATTTCAGTGCTAAGAAAAATTCATCTAAAGTCTTTTAAAGTGGAGTTTATTGGCCTCTACTATTAAGGATGCTTACAACTATTGCAAATCTTGTGAGCGATGTAAAAAGCTTGGGGCTATGTCTAGAAGAGACATGATGCCATTAAACTCCATCTTAGTTGTTGAAATCTTCAATGTATGAGGAATTGATTTTATGGGACCATTTTCATCTTCTTATGGCCATAAGTATATACTCTTGCCGGTGGATTATGTGTCCAAATGGATAGAAGGTAAGGCAACCAAAACCAATGATCATGCTGCGGTGGTCAAGTTTATTCAAACGAACATATTCAGTCAATTTAGTACGCATAGAGCACTTCTCAGTGATGGAGGATCCCATTTTTGCAATCGTTATCTTAGGTCCATCCTCCTAAAACACTCTGTAACTCATAAGGTTGCCACACCTTACCACCCTCAAACGAGTGGCTAAGTGGAAGTCTCAAATCAGGAGATCAAAAATATTCTCGAAAAGACAGTTGGGTTGGATCTCAAAGATTGGTCACTACGACTAAATGATGCGCGTTAGGCTTATCGAACTGCGTATAAGACGCCAATTAGCATGTCTCTATACCGGCTCGTCTACGTTAAAGCATGTTATCTCCCGGTGAATTAGAGCACCGTGTTTATTGGGCCATAAAAAAAGGTTCAATTTAAATCTTGATCAAGCCGACTCTAGTCGAAAATTGCAACTAAATGAGCTTGACGAAATACGGAATGATGCTTATAAAAGTTCCAAGATTTATAAAGCTAAATCAAAAGCATTCCATGACAAGCACATTGTTATAATATCTTTTGTACCAGGCCAAAAAGTTTGGCTATTCAATTCAAGGATGTAACTTTTTCTCAGCAAACTTCAATCACTATGGGAAGTTCCCTTCTTTATCATTTCTATATTTCCTTATGGTGCAATTGAACTGCAAGATCCAAAAAATGGGAATCTCTTTAAGGTCAATGCATAAAGGCTTAAACCTTACATTGACGGCCTAGTCTCGGTTGGAAATGAGGAGACCATCCTCTTGACGGATCTAATTTATGAGGACCAATGAGATTCCCATCCCGTCGAGCTATCGACGTTAAACTTAACCATCTTTAGGGAGCACCGAACCTCCTAAACTTCTTCATTTTCTCTTGTCTTCTTCTAATAAAAAATAAAAAAAAAATCCAAAAATACGAAAAGTGCTATGAAAAGTATGAACCTCAAATTTAGTGCTTTTTGAAAAGTGCTCCAAATTTAATTCTGTTGGTTATACTAGGTGTCTCGGGCCTCAAATAGGCTTTGTTAAAAAAATAAAATTTTTCGGGTTGTTTCAGGCTCCAATTTCCAAAATTGAAATTTAAAAAAATTAAAAAATTGGCATTCGGACAAACTTGCTTACGTCTAGACGCAAGCTCACCTGGGAGCAAATTGTTTAAAAAAACCCAAAAAATTCAAATTTTTTAGAACATGTCCATTTTTTATTCTGACTGTTCCAAGGGGTGTCCTAGTATTAGTACATCATGTCCAAGAAGTCCCGTAAATTATGGATCCCATTCCGGCCTCCAAATGGTTGGAACGAAAAACCAGTCCCCAGCATATTTTGCGTCTGGATGCACTTCCTTGCATCCAGACGCCCTACTTTGTGTCCAAACGCATTTGCCCAGAATTTGGGGCCCATTCACTTATTTTTATATATTTTTCCCCCAACTGATATTCTATTCTCCAAACTTTGACCCCACCTCTCTCTCAAGCTTGTTTTCAGTAAATTTTCCCTACCAATCCATCTTCCATTCATCTCCATATTAAATTCTTCCTACAATTCAAGGATTCCAAGGTCTCCATCATCAAAGTTTAAGCTTCATTTCTTCATTGAGGTAAACCTACTTCCTTTCTCTTTCAAATTCTTTTAATACTTCATTAATCTATGAGGAAGAAGGGAATAACTGTATTGGATGATTAAGTTGTGTTAGGACTAGGAGGAATTTCACATTGTTACTCTGATGCAGAGTGTGTGTACAAAATAATACACAACACTTCGAGTTTGGAAATTAATGTCAAGTGTGTATCATACTTTAAATTTATAAACTGCTTAACACCTATACTACGTAGTATGAGTGAGAAGGGATCATCCTAAGAGATTATACGTGTTAAAATTTAACTTTGACTCTAATGTATCAAATGATTGCAAGGGAGGGTTGATTGTTTGATTACACTAAATTTAATTAAATTAAAATGCGATTAAAGTAAACTAAGTTGAGTTAGGGATTTAAGAGATGAGAAGTGAGGTCTTGGGGTGCATTGGAATCGCCACCAAGCTTGTTCACCAAACAACACACTTTCAACTAATTTGGGGAAAACATTCTTGTGAACAAAATGCGACTACTAATTGTGATATTAAGCATGGACCATCAAATTAAAGAATAAGTTGTCTACTTAACCGACAAATAAACTAATGTGTAGTATAACCCATTAATTCTAAGCATGACCCATCAAAGTAGTCAACAATTGTAGCACACATCAATCTAGAAAATCATCGAATTTGCAATAATAAGCCATGAAATATCAAATCAAGTATAGATTGTCTACCTAACTACAAGTATGAATTAAATTGTAGAACAACCCATCAAGTATAAGCATAACCCATTAAATTAATTAACAAATCCATTCAATGAAAACCATGCATAACCATCACTAGATTCTCAATCAACCACACAAAGACATACAATTAATATAGAAAAACTAGTGTAGAGATCAATTTCCAAATCACACATAATTCAACATGTAATCACATAAAAAATCAATAGAAAGAATTAATCTATAGAAATCAAAGGAGAACCTAAGATTCATTAAATTCACAAGGCTAAAACACTAATCACAAACTATTATTCCCCGAAAATTATGAAAGAGATAGAGGTTAAGATTATAAACTTGGGGCTCATCCAAGCCCCAAGGAGAAGTCTAGCCAATCATGGAGGAGGTAGGTGTGATCTTGGAACCCTAAAGGGAAATCCCCAAAAATGGCTCCATCTTCTTCCTCTTTTTCTTTATTGAATTCTAGAGAGAGAGTGTGTGTAGATCTTGAGATGTGTTCTTGGTGTCTCCATTCTTCTCTTTTTTTCTAACCCTAATCTCTAACTTTTCTAGAGAGAGAAACAATATATTACAATGTAAAAATAAAATAATAATTAAAGGTAAAAGATATTTTACAAAATGGTTTAATTCCCTTTAAATATAAGGTCTTTGGAGTAGGCAATAAGTTAGAAATAAGGCCATTGATTGGTGCAATCTTGTAGCAACAAAAGTTAATGGAGTTTGTAATGAACCGCTCCACCACATGGTATGATATTGTCCGATTTGGGCCTGAGCCCGCACGGTTTTGCTCTTGGGCTTCACCCCAAAAGGCCTCATACCAATTGGAGATGATGCACTTACATATAAGCACTTCACCTTTCCTCTACCCAGGCGATGTGGCCCTTGTGCACCCGTAGCCTGATAGTGTGGTAGCCTGACAGTGTCTCTTGCACCCGCTCATGGCACACCTGCCCACAAGGTCATCACAATCCACCCCCCTTGGAGGCCCGACGTCCCCGTCGGCACATTTTCGGCTGGGTCAGGCTCTGATACCATTTGTAACGACTCACTCCACCACATGGTATGATATTGTCCGCTTTGGGCCTGAGCCCGCACGGTTTTGCTCTTGGGATTCACCCCAAAAAGCCTCATACCAATTGGAGATGATGCACTTCCATATAAGCACTTCACCTTTCCTCTACCCAGGCGATGTGGGACTTGTGCACCCGTAGCTCGCTAGTGTGGTAGCCTGACAGTGTCTCTCGCACCCGCCCACGGCATACCCGCCCACATGGTCAACACAATCTCCCCCCCTTGGAGGCCCGACGTCCCCGTTGGCACACTTCCGGCTGGGTCAGGCTCTAATACCATTTGTAACGACCCATACCACCACATGGTATGATATTGTCTGCTTTGGGCTGGAGCCCGCACGGTTTTGCTCTTGGGCTTCACCCCAAAAGGCCTCATACCAATTGGAGGAGACACACTTACATATAAGCACTTCACCTTTCCTCTACCCAGGCGATGTGGGACTGTGCACCCGTAGCTCGTCAGTGTGATAGCCTGACAGTGTCTCTTGCACCCGCCCATGGCACACCCGCCCACAAGGTCATCACAATCCACCCCCCTTAGAGGCCCGACGTTCCCGTCGGCACACTTCCGGCTGGGTTAGGCTTTGATACCATTTGTAACGACCCACTCCACCACATGGTATGATATTGTCTGCTTTAGGCCTGAGCCCGCACGGTTTTGCTCTTGGGCTTCACCCCAAAAGGCCTTATACCAATTGGAGGTGACACACTTACATATAAGCACTTCACCTTTCCTCTACCTGGGCGATGTGAGACTGTGCACCCGTAGCTCGCCAGTGTGATAGCCTGACAGTGTCTCTTGCACCCGCTCATAGCACACCCGCCCACAAGGTCATCACAATCCACCCCCCTTGGAGGCCCGACGTCCCCGTCGGCACACTTCCGGCTAGGTCAGGCTCTGATACCATTTGTAACAACCCACTCCAGCATAAGGTATTATATTGTCCGCTTTGGGCCTGAACCCGCATGGTTGCTCTTGAGCTTCACCCCAAAAGCCCTCACACCAATTAGAGGTGACACACTTACATATAAGCACTTCACCTTAACTCTACCCAGGCAATGTGGGACTTGTGCACCCGTAGCTCGCCAGTGTGGTAGCCTGACAGTGTCTCTTGCACCCGCCCACAGCACACCCGCCCACAAGGTCATCACAATCCACCCCCCTTGGAGGCCCGACGTCCCCGTCGGAACACTTCCGACTAGGTCAGGCTCTAATGCCATTTGTAATGACCCACTCTACCACATGGTATGACATTGTCCGCTTTGGGCCTGAGCTCTCACGGTTTTGCTCTTTGGCTTCACCCCAAAAGGCCTCATACCAATTGGAGGTGACACACTTACATATAAGCACTTCACCTTTCCTCTACCCAGGCGATGTGGGACTGTGCACCCATAGCTCGCCAGTATGATAGCCTGACAGTGTCTCTTGAACTCGCCCATGGCACACCCGCCCACAAGGTCATCATAATCCACCCCCCTTGGACGCCCGACGTCCCCGTCGGCACACTTCCGGCTAGGTCAGGCTCTGATACCATTTGTAACGACTCACTCCACCACATGGTATGATATTGTCCGCTTTGGGACTGAGCCCACACGGTTTTGCTCTTGGGCTTCACCCCCAAAAGGCCACATACCAATTGGAGGTGACACACTTACATATAAGCACTTCTCATTTCCTCTACCCAGGCGATGTGGGACTATGCACCCGTAGCTCGCCAGTGTGATAGCCTGACAGTGTCTCTTGCACCCGCTCATGGCACACCCACCCACAAGGTCTTCACAATCCACCCCCTTTGGAGGCCCGACGTCCCCCTCGGCACACTTCCGGCTGGATCAGGCTCTAATACCATTTGTAATGACCCACTCCACTACATGGTATGATATTGTCCGCTTTGAGCCTGAGCCCGCACGGTTTTGCTCTTGGGCTTCACCCCAAAAGGCCTCATACCAATTGGAGGTGACACACTTACATATAAGCACTTCACCTTTCATCTACCCAGGCGATGTGGGACTATGCACCCGTAGCTCGCCAGTGTGATAACCTGACAGTGTCTTTTGCACCCGCTCATGGCACACTCTCCCACAAGGTCATCACAATCCACCCCCCTTGGAGGCCCGACGTCCCCGTCGGCACACTTCCAGCTGGATCAGGCTCTGATACCATTTGTAACGACCCACTCCACCACATGGTATGATATTGTCCGCTTTGGGCATGAGCCCGCACGGTTTTGCTCTTGGGCTTCACCCCAAAAGGCCTCATACCAATTGGAGGTGACAGACTTACATATAAGCACTTCACCTTTCCTCTACCCAGGCGATGTGGGACTGTGCACCCGTAGCTCACCAGTGTGATAGCCTGATAGTGTCTCTTGCACACGCTCATGGCACACCCGCCCACAAGGTCATCACAATCCACCCCCCATGGAGGCCCGACGTCCCCGTCGGCACACTTCCGGTTGGGTCAGGCTCTAATACCATTTGTAACGACCCACTCCACCACATGGTATGATATTGTCCGCTTTGGGCTTGATCCCGCACGGTTTTGCTCTTGGGCTTCACCTTAAAAAGCCTCAGAGCAATTGGAGATGATGCACTTACATATAAGTACTTCACCTTTCCTCTACCCAGGCGATGTTGGACTTGTGCAGCCGTAGCTCGCCAGTGTGGTAGCCTGACAGTGTCTCTTGCACCCACCCACGGCATACCTGCCCACAAGGTTATCACAATCCACCCCCCTTGGAGACCCGACGTCCCCGTCGGCACACTTTCGGCTGGGTCAGGCTTTGATACCATTTGTAACGGGCGAGTGTGGTAGCCTGATAGTGTCTATCGCACCCGCCCACGACACACCCGCACACAGGGTCTTCAAAATCCACCCCCCTTGGAGGCCCGACGTCCCCGTCGGCACTCTTCCGGCTGTGTCAGGCTCTGATTCCATTTGTAACGACCCACTCCACCACATGGTATGATAGTGTCCGCTTTGGGCCTGAGCCCGCACGGTTTTGCTCTTAGGCTTCACCCCAAAACACCTCATACCAATTGGAGGTGACACACTTACATATAAGCACTTCACCTTTCCTCTACCCAAGCGATGTGGGACTGTGCACCCGTAGCTCGCTAGTGTGATAGCCTGACAGTGTCTCTTGCACCCGCCCATGTCACACCTGCCCACAAGGTCATCATAATCCACCCCCCTTGGAGGCCCGACATCCCTGTCGGCACACTTCTGGCTGGATCAGGCTCTGATATCATTTGTAACGACCCACTCGACCATATGATATGATATTGTCCACTTTAGGCCTGAGCCCGCACGGTTTTGCTCTTGGCCTTCACCCCAAAGGGCCTCATACCAAATGAAGGTGACACACTTACATATAGGCACTTCACCTTTCCTCTACCCAGGCGATGTGGGACTGTGCATCCGTAGCTCGCCAGTGTGATAGCCTGACAGTGTCTCTTGCACCCACTCATGGCACACCCGCCTACAAGTTCATCATAATCCACCCCCTTGGAGGCTCGACGTCCCCGTCGACACACTTCCGGCTGGGTCAGGCTCTGATATCATTTGTAACGATCCACTCCACCACATGGTATGAAATTGTCCGCTTTGGGCCTGAACTCGCACGGTTTTGCTCTTGGGCTTCACCCCAAAAGGGCTCATACCAATTGGAGATGATGCACTTATATATAAGCATTTCACCTTTCCTCTACCTAGGCAATGTGGGACTTATACCCCTGTAGCTCGCCAGTGTGGTAGCCTGACAGTGTCTCTCGCACCCGCCCATGGCACACCCGCCCACAAGGTCATCACAATCCACCCCACTTGGAGGCCCGACGTCCCCGTTGTCACACTTCGAGCTGGGTCAGGCTTTGATACCATTTGTAACGACTCACTCCACCATATGGTATGATATTGTTCGCTTTGGGCCGGAGCCCACACGGTTTTGCTCTTGGCTTCACCCCAAAAGTCCTCACACCAATTGGAGGTGACACACTTACATATAAGCACTTCACTTTTACTCTACCCAGGCGATGTGGGACTGTGCACCCGTAGCTCGCCAGTGTGGTAGCCTGATAGTGTCTCTTGCACCCGCCCAGGCACACCTACCCACAAGGTCATCACAGAGTTCGGGTGCACTCAGGAATTAAAATAGCTTACTGCCAACCCTTTCTTCTATTGATCGAATAGGGCTTCGATCGATCGAAGCTGACATGGCAAGATATTTTGGACAACTGGCAACCTTATTCATTGAGCTGGCACCGCTTTCGTTTCGATCGATTGTAGCTTCCTTCAATCGATCGAGACTTCTTTCGATCGATCGAAGCTTCAACAGTACAGATTTTCTGACTTTTTCTGAATTTTCTTCTTAACTCCAAAACTGAACTAAAAGGCTCTTTTTAGCCTGTTTGAACCTTATTGACCTGAAGTAGGCAAAAACACAAATTAGAACTAAAACGGGAAAGTAAGATAGATGAATGGACCAAAATACCCAATTTAGGTGTTAAAATGCATCACATTTGATCACTTATCATACTCTATTTGTGGGTTTTCTAAGCTTCATTCCATACTCTTGCTATAAGTAGTTCGCTGTTGCCCACCACCTGTTTGTGAAAATATCTGAACCAACTTTTCCACCTTAAATGGCACCAAAGGTTAGAGAAAATCATGCTAAATCATCTAAGGCGCCGTTTGTTCCCAATTAGAATGAATGGCCCATTGAGAATGTGACCAAATTTGAAGTCAATGATGACTTCCAAAGGCATCCACAAATGGCGTGGGCAGTTCAAAATCTAAATGATCATGGTCTCGCTTCTCTTTTTGCAACTTGTTACCATATGACTTATCCACAGTGGGTTCGTCAATTTTATCTAAAATTTTCCTATGCTTGTGAGAACCCAACCGTATTCACCACTACCATTGATGGGGCCACCATCACCTTCATATGAAAGGATATTGCTTTGGCTAGTGGTTACCTGTAATACCCCGATATTTTTAAAGGATTTATTAATTAGGATTAATTATTTTATTTTATTTTTCAATGATTTATTTTATTTTATTGAGTGCTAAATTAATTATCTTATTTTAATTAAGTTATATTTCGTGATTACGTATGATGATTGATTGTTTGTGTGGTTGATTATTGATTGAATTATTGGTGTATTGATTTTATTGGTATTGTGTGACTTAGTTGTAAATTCTTATTTGTTTATGTGCTTCATATAATTAGTTATTTTAATTTCAGTATTTAATTAATTATCTTATTTATTTAAATTAATTGGATTGGGTTTAAGGAAAGTTGGACCAAAAGATGTGGGGTTGGGCTTGTATGAAACCTTATTGAGTTAATTAATGAAGGCCCGTGGTTATTTAATTATTTAAATGATCACTTTTGTATTAATTATAAATATATATATATATATATAATTATATATAAATATAATTAATTAATAATTGTTATAGAAAGATATATATAGAGATATATATTTATGGATATATATATAGGTTTATATGATTTAATTAACCCATAGATTAGTTATGGAAGGTATGTATATCTATTTGTAATATAATATGTGTTTATAGATATATATTATTTAAGAATTATTATTTTATTTGAAAGTCCTAGTAGGAATAGGATTTGGATTCTAATGTGTATAAATATACGCATAAGACTTTAGAGTTAAAAGTTTACACGTTAAAAAAAATAAGAGAGAGAAAGAAAAGGAGAAGGCCGACAAAGAGGAGGCCGGATTAGGGAAAGAGGATGCTGAAATTGAAAGAAACAATCAAGGCTTGAAGCGTCGGTTTCGTTGCGGAACCTTCAGGCGAGTTTTCTCTATTTTTCCTCTTAGAACCTATAAGGATTTCACCTTAAGTATTAAGGCTTTAATTAAATTATTAATTTGGATTAATTAAAAGCATCAAGTTAATTTATTTTATTAAATCATGTTTAGATATGATTATTTAAAAGTATGAATTATTATATATTTTTAATTTTAGATTATTGGATTTTATTTGTATATGTAGGTGTTGTATATATATATATAAATCAATGTATAGGTGGAACTGTGACCTAAGGGGATTAATTTTGGTTTTTATATTTTCTGGAATTTTTCTGTACTTTTCAGAATATTTTTAGAATTTGTTTTGTAATTTTTTTATATTCTGGAATTTATTTTAGAATTATTTTTATTAAATTTTAAATTAATTCTATGCACTTTGTGTGAATCGGCGCATAAATCAGGAGATGGATTCAGTGATTCGAGGTATGATCTAGTGTGGTAGAATGCATAGTAAGAGGTTACATCACTAATCTAGGCCATTGGAATAGTTTAAATATAAGTGAAATGATTCGGTGCATTACGGTATACATAAAAGAGTACGCATGTGAATCTGAACCATGGATTAAGTTTGGTCAACAGAAGATTGATCTGGTGTGGGTGCATACATGTGAGCTCAAGTGAGCTAATCTGGTGTGGGTGCATTTGTGTGAGCTCAAGTGAGCTAATCCAATGTGGGCGCGCTCACAGTAGTGTTTGAGCTTAGCCAATTATTTTATCTGTTTGTGACATAAAATTAAAACGGTCATAACTTAGTCATCTTAAATCGAAATTGGGTCATTCTTGAGCTCAAATTCAAGGATTTTTTGTCCTCTTTCCAATGGTACCAATTTCATTATCAGATTCCCATCCTGATAAGAGATATTTACGTTTTAGTGAGACGGTGTCGGAAAACTATTTAAACCGGTATGGAGTATTTAGGGGAAACTATTTCTGACATATTTAGTAGCATTAATTTGTGTAAATATAATAAATTAATAATTTGTTATGGAGGGAAGTGTGTGTGTGTGTGTGTGTGTGTATATATATATATATATATAATTATTTATATATGCGTATATATAGTTTAATTCGTTTATGAGTTGTATAGAAGGATGAATATATGTAATATATAGTTTAATTCATTTATGAGTTGTATAGAAGGATGAATATATGTATATATATATATATACACATATATGTATATTGATTTTAAATAATTAAGGATTATTAAGGAAGGTGTTAAACACACATATATATATATTAAATAATATATGTGTAGGTATATATATAAATATATATCATTTAAGATGATTAATATTATCATTCTTATTTGTTGTATCTTGATAGGTTGATTATTAAATCACTGATATGCGTATAATATGCATGAGATAGTTATGTATGATTTAGCGTATTGTTAAGTTTCAAGTGATTCATGGTTAAGGGGTAGGCATGGATGAATTGCCAAAGGATTAAAAATATTACATAAATATTTGTATGAATATAATACATACATGGGACGCATGGATGAATTGCTAATTAAATGTATGAATAAATATACTTATGTAGGCATGGTTGAATTACCAAAGTATAAATAATTATACTTAAGGAGGCATGGTTGAGTTGCCAATATATAAATAAATATATTTATAAGGGCATGGTTGATTTGTCAAAGCGTAATTAAATTGTTATGTGCTAGATGATTAAAATTCCATCTACGGTTATTGTGTGTATCAGTTGGATTAGGATTACATTAGAATAATCTAGTGTTTAAAGGTTAGTATATTATTTTATATATAGCAATAAAATAATACTGAGAGAGACATGGATGATTTGTCAAAGCCTAGATATTAGCTGTGTGATTTAGTGAATAAAAATCATCATCGGGATTTGAAATTTAATATAATTTTCCTTTGATTATAATTGATTGTTTAAATGATTAAACAGTTGTCTATAATGGAATTATGGTTAATGGAGTTTCTTTTTAAAAGAAATATGAATTGTGGATTGGTCTTGGAATGATTGTTAATTTAATCATTGTTTAATAGTTTTAAATTTAATGAACCTAGTAGTAGATGTGACTAATGAAGTATATATAATTATATATATATATGCATATCATAGTGTACTAAAGATAAAAGCTTTATTAGGATTGGCTTTGGTCAGAGATGATCTTTTTATTGGTTTTCAGAGGCCTGGTAGAGAGAACTTGCTCGTAGGGTTTAACCCACGATTTATTTTTCAGGTTAATAGAGGTTCAAGTCTCAAGGTTAAGGATCCGCAGCTGGAGGACTTATCCATTCTTTCGGTTTTTTTTTTCTGTAGGATATTATTGTTTTTTTTTCATTTAATGTGAGTATTTAATAATGAACTTCTAGATAGTGGATTTTGGTTAAGGGGTCCTTGAGTTACAGGATTCCCGAGCTGTAACCATTCGAGAGTTATTAATGGATTTGTTATTTAATAGATTTTCCTTCCGCGAGTTATTTATTCATTTCTATTTTCTTTTTGTCATCTATGCTTGTTAAATACTTTAATTGTTTTGATATCCCCTGATTTTGTGCGCGGACTTGATCAACCCGTGTTCCGAAATTAGGGGGTATCACATTACCCCATTGACTCCCTAGTTGATGCAATTGGTCAGTCTATCTTTGGCTCTTTTCCAGAACTTGTTGACCAATAAGACATTGTTAAGAAAATTTTCCATAACATCTACACAAACACAAGGAACACCTCTACTAATAAGTATTACTTGCCATGCAGAATATGATTCATTGAGTCTGTTCTGGCTAAAAATGTCTTCACTATTGGCCATTATGCAGAAAGAAGGGGCAAATTTCTAAAAGTTCTGTATTCGGCTCATACCGATTCTTAGTTCTCAGTTCCTAATCTCATTTGGGACTAGATGATGAAAGTCTATACAGATTTAATCGTTAAGCATACTATTAAATCTTTGACTTGTGCATTTCCATTTCCTTGCCTTATTTCCAAAATAATCAAGGACAAAGGTTTCCCCATTATCGCAGGGAGGCAAATTCAAAAAGTAAGGGAAAATATACTCTCAAGGAATAGGACAATTGAAAATTTCAAGGTTATTGAAGATTGGGGGAGAGCTAGATTGGGAAAATGTTGAGGGTTTGGAGATTGAAGAACTCGTGGAAGAAGAGGAACATGCACCTCCTGTTGGTCCACCTCTATTTGCGATTGGGCAGGAGGACTATGATTCATTGAGCACTCGTATGGACACGCTTCAGTTGCGAGTCGACGAAATTGGAGGTTCACTTGATACCTGTCATCACCAAACTATGGAGGAGCACAAGGCTCTGCGTGCAATGATCTAGTCTCTTATTGATCCTGGTGGTGCGGGTCCATCCTTGGTGCGTCTCAGACTTATACCTCAAAATTGGTATAAAAGGTGTGAGTGTGTGAAGTGGCTATCACATTTAAAATTTATGAAAACCATTTAACACTATACTATATAGTATGAGTGAAAAAGGATCGTCCCAAGGGATTTGCAATGTATTATGGAATCAAAGTTGGATTAATAGGTCGAATGATCAAAGTGAGTGGTTTGTTGGTTGACTTATACTACAATTTTATTAAAAACAATGTAATGTAAAACAAGCTAAAGTAAATGAGGTGTAGAGAATGAGAGAGGGGTCTTGGGACATAGAGTTCACCACTAAGCTTTACCTCACTAAACATCTAATATTTGTTGATTTAGAGGGATTAAATGTTGCAAAATGAGGGTGTGTGCCATCAATTGAAATACTAAGCATGGATGACAAAATAAGCATTCATTGTCTAATCAAGCTAGTGAGTAACACCACTTATCAAATTAAGCCATTAACCATTCAATAAACCAACAATTGATGCACACAAAAATCTAGAGAAATGTACTACTTGCGATCATAAGCATAGATCATCAAACAACAAGAATGGATTGTTTACCAATGTAGGAATTTAAAGCAACTACACTATAATTATACTAATGACAAGGAAATTAAACTAAAAAGGTAGCACAATCCATCAAGAAATAAGCATAATCCATCAAATAGATCACAAGAGTAGTCAATTAAGCACCATGCATTGACCAACACTAAATCCATAATTTTAATACACTTAGACATGTGTAATGACCCGGTCATTTTCCTTCCTTTCCTTTTTCCCATTTTTAAGGATTTTCTTTTTCCGTTGATATTTTCTTCCGCGTAACCTCACTTTTCGTGTTCAGAGTTGATTTTTGTCCTCATGTATTTTCATTCTATATGGTTTCCTTGAGATGCGTAGTTTTACTTTTAGAGAAAAGCTCGCTAGTTGCTTCCTTTTTCCCGCATGGGCGTAGATGAAGGGAATCTTCAGAAACATTTTTGTTTCTTGGGGTGTTTTTCAAAAATATCTTGTGGCGATATTTTGATTTGGGGGTTTTTCAGAAAGTATCTTTTGTAAGATATTTCATTTGGGTCACTTGCGCAGTTATCCTTTTCTGTAGGGGCCTTTGTGTAATTAACAAAAATTAATTGCAAAGTGTCTCCTTGGGGCTTGAATCCTCGTACGGGATTCATTTTCACATTTTATCGAGTTGTGTACTCTTAGAATTGTCTCCCGATTGTTTTCCCCAGTTTACGAGTTTTTGACCCCGATTGCCGACAAACTTGCTCAGGGCATATATTTCTGCACGGGACTCGATTTTCTACACTATTTCTTCTGTTGTTCTTTCTTTCTCATTTTGGTTCTTTTTCGTTCACAGTGTTTTACCGTTTGAGCGCGTTTGTACATATTACACTTTTCAGGGCCGGGTAGGTCCCGTCCGAGGCACTTTTAGAGTTTTTCTATAAATAGGGGAGCGAAACAAAATTTTAAAAGCTCTCTTGTCTCTCCCATGGCCGGCCATGGCAACCCTTGGGCTGCCAGCTACTTCCTCTCTTTTGGCCTTTTTCTTCTTTGATTTTTCCTTTGACGAAGAAGGCATAAATGTCGGCCTTAATGAGGCCTTCGATTCCAACTGATTTGAATCTTGTTTTGGCCAAATTTTGAGTTCGGGATATGGCTCGGGTTTGGATTTTGGTTTTACCGCAAGAGGGTTTATGGTTTACTTCGTTGTCCCCAACAAAACCCCGAAGTGGTGTCGCATTCAGAAAGGTTTCGGTTTGGTGGTTTTTTAGATTTCATATCAAATTAAGGTATGGGGTTGTTGTATGTTTATTTTCTAAGTGTTTTAATGTTTTTGGAGCTTAATATATATTGTTTACATGCTCGCTAAATCATAGTCTTGTATATAGATGGAAGGTCTTTGAAATGACTTAGGGTTTAGTGATTTAAAAGCATGTTTGGTGTATATATATGTGTAGCTTACGAAATTGTAGTTTACATATATATTGCATAGCTTATTTCATGGTTTAAAGCATGCCTAGCTTATATATATATAATGTGTAGTGATAACATGACAATTAGTGGCCTTGAGATTATAGCTTATATGCATTGTATAGCTTGTTTGATATTCAAAGCCTAGGGAGCATTCTTGCCATAAGTAAATTGTATCATTTACTAGATTACTTGATTTTAGAGACTTTTCATGTGTGAATGACAATCTTTTGTAAAGTAATACATTTAATTACCTTGTGAGCATGTTACTAAATTGTTGTAGAATTAGTACTTGTGATCTCCTAAAATGGTAATTTTACTTAGCATGTTATATGATATCATTGTCTTGTTTAGCTTATTTAAATATATCTTGTATAGGTATATTGCTTATTTAGAATATCACCATTATTTACCTTGAAAGCTAGTTACTAAATTGTTGCATATTTAGTGCTTGTAGCTTAGGATCGTAATTTGGCTTGGTTGTTATAAGATATTCTTGTTTTATGTCTAAATCGCATATTGAAGACTTGACATGTCATATGCTATTAAGACTTGAATTTTAGGTCATGGTTTGTGTGAATTCAACTTTACTTGTGCATGGAACGTGGTTAGTTGCATTGTTTATTTGTAAAGTTTTGAACTTATTGATTTTGAAAAGCTTGTGAGGACATAATATATGTGATGGCTAGGGTTTGGCTCTAGTATGAGGACAAGAGTCTCCCTAAGTCATAAGTGTGCATTATGTGGGTCGTAATTACCCAAAATAACTTGCTTGATGTAGAGACTGCATGTCCAAGTCTTTCCACTACTTGATTTTCGGATTCAATTTCCAAGTTGTTAATCATGGATTACATGTAGCTTGTGATTTGGTGTGTGGAGTTTCATTTACATTTAGTATACTTGTACCTAGTATGCTTGTGCATTGTATATATCATTTCATTTTGGTTTAGTATACTTGAGCTTGTACAATTGTATGCCATGTATATCAATATTGCTTAGTATACTTGTGAATGTATTCTTGTATATATATATATATTGCATTTCCATTTCAATATTGTTTAGTGTACTTGTGGACGTATACTTGTTTATATTGAGTATTTAGTTTCAATATTGTTTAGTGTACTTAGTGTGTATACTTGTATATTGAGGATTTAGCTTCGAGATTACTTAGTATACTTTTGCCTTGTATACTCGCCTTACATGTATTTCAAGATTAGTTGTATACCTGAGTAAGTATACTTGTATTTTGAATATCTTAATTAAATATTGTTTAGTATTCGAGTAAGTGTATGCTTATATGTGGTGCCTTGTGTTTCAACATTGAATATTGAGATTGCATGTATACCTACATGTTGTCTTTCATTTCAATTGCTTGTGTAGCTTGAGATGATCCCTTAGTTCACCTTGGAATATAGACGTTAGGAGGAATGATCCCTTGTAATGGTCAATATTGAACTTGCTTGGCATTTGAAACTTTAGGGTATACGCATGCAGTTCTTCCTATGAGTAACTTGTTTACTCAGCCTAGTTGTTGGGATATTTTTTAGGTACGGATACCTTGGTTTGGAATGCACAACATCCTTAGGTCACCTTATTTAATTTGGAGTATTTCGATGTATTTTAACGAGCAAGCAAGTGTTAGCATGTATCGTTTTACCTTCTTAAGTTGTAATGCATAGTTAGGTTAAAAATGTCATTTTTACCTTGAAACTTGTAACGTGTACATAAGTACACTTTTCAGCATTTATTTTATGTGTATGATATGTGGCCAAGGGCTAAACTTCATTTGAATCACATGTAAATACTTAAATATGGAATTTTGCCTTTAATGAGAATAATATGAAAACCAAGGGTTTTAGCATGTTGTTTTTGCACCAAAGTGTGCATTGTGTATGCAAATTTACTTTTTGGCATTCATTTAATATGTATGAGGTGTGGCCAAGGGCCGAACATCATTTTGTTTTCATTTATGCACTTTGGATTGATAATTTGTCATACCCCTAATTTTAAAAGGGTAGTCTCAGTATTTTTAATTAATTGATTAATTGCATTTTTCTTTACTTATTTGGTTAATTAATTGATTAATTCCATTTTTCTTTACTTATTTGGATTATTTGTCTAATTGTGTAATTGTTTAATTATTTACTTGCATTATTTATTTTCATTAATGTATGTTTATGTGGAATTTTAATTATTTATTTTCATTAATTAGTTTGTGAGGTTAATTTAATTATCAATTGGCAATAATGTCAAATTAGGATCAGTTTTCGGTAAAAATGTAATATATAGTTTAGGGTTTTATTCTCTTTTATGAAGTCACGTGGGTTAGGTTAGCCGACTTATAATTGGGTTAGAATTAGAATTAGGTTTTCATAAAAGCCTATATATATATATATATATATATATATATGTTGTATGTCTATCAAGGGTTTGAGAACCATATTCACGAACAGTGGAGGCAGAGGAAAGAATTGAAAGGTTTGAGAGAGAACTGAGAGGGAGAATTAGGGTTTGGCTAGGAACAAGGGCTGAACCTTGCTCGTGGGTTGAACCAGGAGCAACGGAGGGTCGGTGAAAACAACCAAGGTTGCCGGAATTACTAGAAGATAGTTTAAAGTTTCAAAACTGAAACCAAAGGCAAGTTCTATTTCTTGTTCTTTCCCTTAGCCTTCTGTTCTGTGCATGCCTAGATAATCTCCAGGATTAATCGGACATTAAAATTGATCTATTAATCATGCTCGAATTGAAGGAATTGGATTGAATTGAATTGAATTAAAACTGTTTTATGGTTATTATATGCTTTTGACTTAATTCTTGATTTTCCTTGAATGTAAACTTGTTTTGATTCATGTAAGTGATGCATAATTACTTCCTATAATTAATTGGGACTGCTTGGGACTTAGAACAGAGGGTTAGGAATCTTAACAAGGGCAACCGGAGTCAAAGATGGAGAAAATGGAGACTGGGAAGAATGGAGGTGGCTCCCCCTTCAATGGAGGCGGCTCCATTGAAGTGGAGCCGACTCCACACTAAAAAGATGCGGCTCCTTTGTAATGGAGCCGGCTCTACATTTTAATGAAGCCAGCTTCCTTGCTAGAAAACACCTACGGGTGTACTTTGGGTAATTTTTGGAACTCTAGGGCTTGAAATGTGATTCTAGATTTTAAGAGGTGGGGGGGGGGGGTTTAAATGATTTAAATAAATATATTAAAATCCCAGAATGGTTAATCTAGGCTATTATGCTAAGGGATTGGACATCATGAAGTTTTAATACAAATCTGTATGCTGTCAAGGATTAAGGAAAGTTTAATTGCTTGTTGATATTCTAGCAAATTAAATGGATTATTATGGAGGTTCTTTGGAGTATTTTAGTATAATGTGCTCAGTTTATATTTTTGATTGTCATTATATCATTCTTTGGACTTTAATTGGTGAACTACTTTACATGTTTTATCAATTATTGGATTGTATGCACCGGTATGGGATGGTGGCATACTAGGGACGGATTAGTTCAAAACACTAAGTCCTACCTATTCTGGAATAAGGGAATGGAGTATAGAATTAAATCTTACTTATATTTAAGTCAGATTAGCTGAACAAGTTGAATGACTAACTGGATTACTTGGTACTCATATTTAAGTCAGATCAGCTGAATAAGTTGAATAACTAATTGAATTACTTGATATTTATATTTAAGTCAGACCAACTGAACAAGTTGAATGACTAATTGGACTACTTATGGATGGATAGGATAAAATTTACATATATATGATTATGGTACCACGATATGAGCTTGAGTTTTAGGATTGATGGTTAGGGAGCGTCTATGCGTTGGGATGCATAACTGGCTATTATAGGTAGTGGTGTACCCTGTTACGTCTAGGTACTCATGCCCACTTCAGGTGCGTTTTGCATGTTGCCTTCTATTCAGGTTGAGACCCCCTTTGTAGTCGAGTGAGAGTCCCTTAGTGTGGATATATATATGTATGGACTAGATAACTATTGTTGAGTTGTCGAGGGTATATCTGCATATCGAGTTTCTGTCTGGATTGTAGTAGTGTAAAACTTGCTCATGGGCCTGACCCATTCTTATTTTTCAGGTGTTTGTCAGTTCCAGGCTTAGAGTTTGTTCGTCTTGAGCAGTGACTGTCACTTATTCTTTCGACGACGTAGGATTTCTCTTCATAGTTTAGCTTTGGATTTTATTTTCAGTTGCTTACTTCTAGTTTGCATTTTATTAGGGGTCCACTAGGTGGATTCCCGAGTTGTACTTATTATTGGAGGATTTTATGGATTTTATTAGAGGTTTTGGATATATTGAATTTTATAACTTTTGAGGAATTTTATTTTAGAATTCTTTCAGCCTTTATTATTTATTTCTTAATTCTTTTTGTAATCCTGCTTGTTTAAATATTAATTGTTTGGTATCACTCAGATCTGTGCTCGGACTTGATCACCCGTGGCTCTAGAATCAAGGGGTATCATAGTTGGTATCAGAGCACTACTGGTTCAGTGTCTCTAGGATTCTTTCGTTATAAGACTTCTGCGTAATGTATTCTCTTGTTTAGAGCTTAAGTTTAGGATTCGTTGTATTCCTACACGGTTCATTTAAAATCATACTGATGTCTGTCTTTCTGTGTTAATAGAATGGTTAACGCTAGAAGAGGACATAACATGCAACGGAACAGTAGGCAAAGGAGAGTGGCACGTAGGCAGCAGTATTTCTTACAGCGTCAGCAGATGGGGGAAGAGTAGCAAATGCCTGGGTTTCAAGATGATGATGGTCAGCTGTAGGTAGAACATAAGGAAGTTCAGCAGACTCAAGAACAAGGAAGAGATCCAGAGTAGCCTCCTTATCTCAATGACCTCATTGCTAGGGCTACAGAAGCAGGGGTAACAATCGCAATTCGAAATCAACCACCGGTTCAATAAGCACCTTTACCAGCACCAGTGGTTCCGACTGATCTTTGGAAAAAGGCTAGGATTTCTTTCACAAAGGGGAGCCCACATGAGTTTTTAGGCTCCATCAATGCGAAAGCAGCTCACTAGTGGAAGAAGGACATTGAGTGACATCTTCGCATGGCTCAGTGTATAGAGGTTCAGAAGCAGCTGCTTGCTACCTTTAAGCTGGTCGGAGATGCATTCCAGTGGTGGGAGTCAGTTATCACCGCAGAGGAGAGGACTTTATTAACTTATGATCAGTTTAGTGCTCGTTTCAATGAGAAGTACTTTCCATATGCAGTAAGGACAATTATGAAGACAGAGTTTCTTAATCTACAGTAGGGGAACATGACAGTGGCCGAGTATGAGCAGCAGTTCACGCGCTTATCTCTTTTTGCACTAGAGGAGGTGGATACAGAGGAAAAGAAATGTAATAGTTTCGTTAGGGGACTTATGTGGTCTATTAAGAGAGCTATTACAAGTAGTCCAACCTATACTACATATGCTCAGGTGGAAGACGCTGCTCTATAGCAATATCAGTTGACTGTGGACTTCAGACAGGCTAGGGGTGAAAGTGAGGTGATAGAGACTCTGCTAATCAGTTAGCTGAGAAAGGGAATGGCAATGGTCACTAATAGAATGATAAGGGCAAATTCCAAGGACAGTAGTCATGGAAGAAGCACAAGGGTGGTTTTGATACTCACAAGAATGGGGCACCTATTCAGAGGCAGTAGGGTGGGGGACCACAGGCAGGACAAGGTTAGCCACAGGCTAACCGACAGAAAAGGCCATTTGGCACTTTCCAGGGTAGTTATTACACTTGTGGAGAGTTTGGTCATACTTCCAGGTAGTGTCCTAAAGTAGGACAGGGACAGGGATAACATGTGCAGTAGAGACGGAGGGCACCGGTACTGTTACCCGCACCACAAGTTCCACAGATTCAGAGATAGACATATTCGGCTTTACCAACACCGCCACAGCCTCAAGGACAAACACCGCAGCAGTTGCACTATGGCAGGGTGTACAACCCCATGCCACAGGATGTTCATGCACCTCAGGCTGTTGAGGGTATGTTTCCTATTCATGGTATACAAGGTCATATTTTATTTGATATGGGTGCTACACACTCATTTGCATCTAAATCTTTTATTGCATTATCTAGGTTGACGACGCGAGTATGCGATAGACCTAAGGGTTTCTCACTAGATATGGTTCCTAAGACTTTCATGTCATGCCTTTTGGATTGACTAATGCACCAGCAGTCTTCATGGATTTAATGAACAAAGTCTTCAGGGCTTATTTAGATTAATTTGTCATCATGCTTATTGATGATATTTTAATTTATTCTAAGTCAATGGGTGATCATACCAGACATCTTTGCATAGTGTTGCGGACGCTTCGTGAACACCAACTATATGCCAAATTTGAGAAATGTAAATTTTGGCAGCAGGAAGTGAGGTTTCTGGGTCACGTAGTGTCAGAAAGGGGAATAGCGGTAGATCCAGTCAAGGTTTCAGCAGTGGTAGAGTGGGGATAGCCTACTTCACCCACAGAGATTCAGAGCTTCCTCGGATTGGCAAGATATTATTGTATGTTCATTCAGGGGTTCTCGAAGATAGCGGGACCACTCACTCACTTAACTAAGAAGGGGGTAAATTTCGTATGGGATGAAAACTATCAGAAAGCTTTTGATGAGCTAAAAAGCAAGTTGACTTCTGCACCGGTTCTGTCTACTCCACAGAGTGGGATAGAGTATCATGTTTACATAGATGTTTCTTTATAAGGTCTTGGGTGTGTTTTGATGCAGGAAGAACAACTGATTTCGTATGGATCTCATAAACTTAAGTTTCATGAGCTTAATTATCCAACACATGATTTAGAGTTGACAGCTATGGTCTTTGCCTTACACATTTGGAGGCATTATCTATTGGGGGAGTCCTTCAGATTATTTAGTGATCACAAGAGTCTACAGTATTTGTTCACTCAGCGAGAGCTGAATATGAGACAGCGCCAATGGTTAAAGTTCATGAAAGACTATCATTTCTCTATACAATACCATCCAGGGAAAGCGAATGTAGTGGCAGATGCACTCAGTCGTCGACCCTATACGAGTCTTTCTGCTTTATTCACCACTGAGTGGAATGCTTTGAAGATAGTTGACGAGTTGTCTGGTGCTTTTATGGCTTGTATGGTAGTTACACCTTCTATCATTCACAAGGTCTTGAAGGCACAACTCATAGATCAGCAGTGCATTGACAAAGTTGCAGAGATAGCTTATGAGGAGGTTCTATTTTACTATGTTGGGACTGATGGAGGCTTGAGGTACAAAGGGCATTTGGTAGTACCTTCTACTGATGATTTGAGGAAGGACGTGATGGCAAAGACTCATCATTCTGAGTTTTCTGTTCATCCAGGAGGAGACAGGATGTATTAGGATATGAAGCAGCGGTTTTGGTGGGCAGGTATGAAAAAGGACATTGCTATTTTTGTCTCTCGGTTTAGCACTTGTCAAATGGTTAAGATTGATCATTAGAGGCCGCCAAGATCTCTACAACCACTACCTATACCGAAGTGGAAGTGGGAGAGTATTTCTATGGATTTTGTGGAGGGATTGCCTAATTCCTTCAAGGGTCACAATTCCATTTGGGTTATCGTTGATAGGTTGACTAAATCAGCTCATTTCTTGCCTATTCGCATTGATTTCACTTCGGAATAGTTGGCGAGACTTTACATTACAGAGATTGTGAAGCTGCATGGCATTCCATTATCTATTATATCGGACAGGGATTCGAGCTTTGTGTATGGATTTGGGAAGAGTTTTCAGCAGGCTTTGGGTACAGAGTTGCATCTTAGTACTGCTTATCATCCTCAGACATATGGTCAGACTGAGAGGGTTGATCAGATCATGGAAGATATGCTTCGTTCTTGTGTTCTTGAGTTCAAAGGCCATTGGGAAGATTACTTGCCACTTGTAGAGTTTGCGTATAACAATAGCTTTCAGAAGACTATTGGTATGGCACAGTTTGAGGCACTGTACGGCCGACCATGTCGATCTCCTATTTATTGGATGGAGGTTAGAGAGAGTAGATTTTTGGGTCCTGAGTTCATTAAGGATACCTCCGAAAAGATCGCTCTTATTCCGGATTGTATGCGCATTGCTTAGAGCAGACAAAAGAGTTATGCAGATCGTCATACTTGTGCATTGAAGTTTCAGGTTGGAGATCAGGTTCTACTCAAAGTGTCTCCTATGAAAGGAGTAATGCGCTTTGGGAAGAAAGGTAAGTTGGCACCACGGTTTGTCGGTCTATTCATAACTATGGATTGAGTGGGAGCTGTAGCTTATCGATTAACACTTCCGGATCATTTAGATTGTGTGCATAATGTGTTTTATGTTTCCATGTTGCGGAAATTTTTGCAAGATGAGGATCGGTATCAGCATATCGATGTTGGTGAGATTAAGTTACAGCCAGATGCAACATATATGGAGCCACTGTGTCATATTGTCGACCGTCGGGATCAAATTCTTCGCAATAAGGCTATCTTTTTTTTGCGCATTCAATGGAGTCACCACAATGAGGTTGAGTCTACTTGGGAACGGGAGAATGTCATTCCCTCGTAGTTTCCTAAAATATTGGAAGAAGGTAAAAGCGAATTCCGAGGACGAAATCCCTTTTGTTAGGGGGGAAGAATGTATCAACCCTAATTTTAAAAGGATAGTCTCGGTATTTTTTATTAATTGATTAATTGCATTTTTCTTTACTTATTTGGTTAATTAATTAATTAATTGCATTTTTCTTTACTTATTTGGATTATTTATCTAATTATATAATTGTCTGACGAGGCCGCTTGTATACGTCAAAATAATGTAGTGAATGTGCGGTTCAAGAAAAGCCTTTCTAGGTCATATTTGAATTTATAAAAACCACTACCACCACTACTACTAACGTAGCAAGAGTGAGTAGGGATCGTCCCAAGGGATTATACGTGTTGGAATTTAACTTCAACTCTAATGTATCAATTGATTGCAAAAGAAAGAGATTGATTGATTAAACTAATATGCAAGAAAATTAAAATGCAATTAAGATAAACTAAGTTGAGATAGGGATTTAAGAGATATGAAGAGAGGTCTTAGGGTGTTGGAATCACCACTAAGCTCATGTAATTAACCACTTGCTTTCCATTAATGGGGAATATATTGTTGTGAACAAAATGCGACTACCAATTGCAATATTAAGCATTGACCATCAAATTCATGTATGAATTGTCTACCTAACCAACAAATAAACTAAGTGTAGAACAACCCATCAATTCTAAGCACGACCCATCAAACTAGACACAATTGTAGCACACATCAATCTACAGAATCATGTAATTTGCAACAATAAGCCATGGAATATCAACTCAAGTATAGGTTGTCTACCTACCTACAAACATGAATTAAATTATAGAACAACCCATTAAGCATAAGAATAATCCATCAAATTAGTTGACAAATCCATTCAATGAAAACCCATGCTTAGCCATCACTAAATCCTTAATTTATCACACATAGACATGTAACCAACATAGAGAATCTAGTGTAGAGATCAATTCCCCAAATAATCACACATAATACAACATGTAATCAAATAGATAATCAATAGAAAAAATTAATCCATATGAATCATGTAAGAAATAATTCCTAATTTAATCACACATCGACATGTAAATAAACTAGAGAATTAATAAGAAGAATTAAACTATAGAAATCATAGAAATATATCAAGATTCATTAAATACACAAGGCTAGAACACTAATCACAACAATATATATAAATCCCCAAAAATAGAAATACAAGGGTTTAGATTACAGAAGACTTAGGGCTCATCTAAGCCCTAAGTGTATATCTAGCCAATCATGTTAGAGGTAGATGTGGTTATGAAACCCTCAAGGGTAAGCTCCAAACATGGCTCCATCTTTTTCTTCTTCTTCTTTGAAGCTCTAGAGAGAGAGAGAGAGTAGATTTAAAGATGGATCTTGAGATGTGCCTCCACTTCCCTCTTTTCTTCTAACCCTAATATCTAACTTTCTAGAGAGAAAGCTAAAGAGAATATAGAAATTACAATCTAAAATATGAATCTTTAAACAAAAATGGTCGAATCCCTCTTATATACAAGGCTTTAAGAGCCCAAATATGTGAGAACTCGACCCTAGAATCTCTTCTTTGAAGCTCTGCCCGAGTTGGTTCGAAATGAGATTCAGTTATGCTTTTTAATAACTTTCGCGAACAGTTCGATTGATCTCAGAAAAGTTCGATAGATCAGAGTTCGATCGATCTCACTTTTCAGTTTTCAGCATCAGCCTCCTTTTCGCTCAAAATCAGCCTCCTTTTGCTCCAAATTCTCACTAAGACTTAGTTTGACTCCAAAAAGGCCTTAAGAAACCATTTTTAGCTCGTTTTAACATTATTGACCTGAAATAGACAAAAACACAAATAAGTACTAAAACGGATAAATAAAGATAGATAAATGGACTAAAAAACCCTCGCTTAGGGGGTTTAAATGTGCACTTTTCAGTGCTCATCATTGTTTAATTATTTACTTGCATTATTTGTTTTCATTAATGTATGCTTATGTGGAATTTTAATTATTTATTTTCATTAATTAGTTTGTGAGGTTAATTTAATTATCAATTGGTAATAATGTCAAATTAGGATCAGTTTTCGATAAAAATGTAGTATATAGTTTAGGGTTTTATTTTCTTTTATGAAGTCACATGGGTTAGGTTAGCCGACTTATAATTGGGTTGGAATTAGAATTACGTTTTCAAAGAAGCCTATATATATCTATGTTGTATGTCTGCCAAGGGTTTGAGAACCCTATTCACGAATAGTGGAGGTAGAGAGAAAGAATTGAGAGGTTTGAGAGAGAACTGAGAGGGAGAATTAGGGTTTGGCTAGGAACAAGGGCTGAAGATTGCTCGTGGGTTGAACCAGGAGCAACGGAGGGTCTGTGAAAGCAACCAAGGTCACCAAAATTACTGGAGAAGACAGTTTAAGGTTTCAAAACTGAAAGTAAAGGCAAGTTCTATTTGTTGTGTAATAACCCGGTCATTTGCCTTCCTTTCCTTTTTCCTGAAATTTT
The DNA here is from genome assembly GCF_030987335.1 of Cornus florida. NCBI lineage: Eukaryota > Viridiplantae > Streptophyta > Magnoliopsida > Cornales > Cornaceae > Cornus > Cornus florida. The sequence goes on from NW_026775577.1 coordinate 76,174,268, forward strand.
ACGAATAAATTTTTTTCGTTTAATTTTCCTTTCTGAGCTCTGTTTCGTGTCGCTTAGTGTCATCTCAAGTGCTCGGAATTGGTTTCTGAGACTCTTTCATGTGAATTGACAACTTCCTTTGAGGACCGAGTTATTTTCGCATTTTTCGTTTGTAATGACCCGGATTTTTCGGATAAATTTTTTCCGTTGTCTTTTCCTTTCTGAGTTTGGGTTATTGTCGATTAGTGTTGTCTCGAGTGCTCTGGAGTGATTTCCAAGACTCTGTTCTGTGGATTGACAACTTCCTTTGAGGACCGAGTCATTCCCACATTTTTCGTTTTTCGACACTATTCATTTTTTGTCTTTTTCCCTATTTCGTCTTTTCCTTGTTTGGCACTTTGTTTGCGTAACCACACTTCTTGTGTTTGGAGTTGGTTTCTGACTTCACGTATCTTCATTCCCAATGATTTCTATGAGATACGTATCTTTGCTTTCGTGAGAAAGTACTCTGGTTGTTCCCGGTGTCCAAAGGGGCATAAATGCAAAGTTCTTTGGAAGCCTTTTCTTTTCTTGGGGTGTTTTTCATAAATATCTTTTGAAGATATTTTATTTCAGGGTTATCTAAGAAAATATCTTTTGGAAGATATTTTCATTCTGGGACAGTTTTGCAGTTTTCACTTTTTAGAGGGGTCATTGTGTAATTAATGAAAGTTATTGCTTAATGCCTTGTTTTGAGCCTGGATCCTCGTATGGGATTCATTTTCACATTTTGTCGAGTCGTGGACTCTTAGAATTTCCTCCTGGACGATGTTTTCCAGCTTTAGGGTTTTTGGCCCCAGTTTGCGCTAAACTTATTTTGGGCATAACTCTCTGCTCGGGACTCAGTTTTCGACCCTGTTTCTTCCGTTGTCCATATTTTCTCATTTGGAATCTTTTTTGTTCACGGAGTTTTGCCATTTGAGCGTGTCTGCGTGAATTCCACTTTTCCGGACCCTACGGGGCCCGTTCGGGGCACTTTTTGAGTTTTTCTATAAATAGGAAGTCTTAGAAAGAAAAATCAGATTTTTCTCTATCTCTCTCCTTCTCATGGCCGGTCCAAGCTCCATCTATGGCTGCCATCTTCTCTCTCCTCTTTTGGACTTCTTCCTTTCATTAAAAAGTGGTGATGCATTTGTATTTATTGTTCCCCTCGGCGAGACCTTCGATTCCAACCGTTTGGAATCTCATTTTGGCCATTTCTTGAGTTCGGGTTTGAAGTCAAGTTGTGTTTTGATGGGGCTTCCTTGGGATTCATGTTCGTGGTGTTGTCCCCGACAAAACCTAGGAGTTTCGTTGGATTCGCAGCCGATTTATTTTGGTGGGGATTTGAGATTTCATCTCAAATGGAGGTAGGGAATGTTTTAGGATTTTATATGTGTTGTATTATGTGTTTTCCATGTTTATACAACTTATATGCATGCCTTGTATCAAATCTAGAAAATTTGAAATATTTAATTCTTTGTATAAGATTTAATTTTTATGATGATGAGAAACTTGGTTTTGAATTGTGGCATGGTAGAAACTCTTATTTTAATATGTTGGTTAACATATATTAAATTGGAATTAATTAAATAAGAATTGCTCTTTTTAATTAATATTTATCTTTTGTGAAAGATTAAAGTTCATGGTCATACCTTGCATGAAATTGAGTTGTATTATGCTTCTAAATTAAGTTTTGGCATGTTTGTTAACATACTTTAATTTGAGAACATTTGGTTGAGTTTGAAAATTTAGAGACTTTAATTAAGAGAATTAATTAAAATCTAATTTTGTGGTTTCATGGGCCTAATTAAGCTTTTGTGGGAATATATGTAATGATCATGATATGTCTATTAGCATATATTAAATTTAGGCCATTTGGAAATGATTTAAAATCTAGAGAGTTTTATTATTTTTATGTAATTAGATTCTAACTTGTTTATCTATGGATTTAATCATGTTTTAGAAGGTACTTCTATTTTAAGATCATGGATTTAGACTTGTGAAGTATTCACTTGATTGTGTTTTATGCATTGAAGGGCATTGTTGTTAAATTTATATTCATGAGAGAATGTTTCTATATGAATATATTGTTAGCTTGTGATTTCTTAGCATTATGGATATGAAATGCTTATTATGAACAATTGAGAGTTATATTGCTAACTTGTTACTATGTAATAGTAATATATATAAGTTATGAACTTATTTGGCTTATTTTGGAATCTTGGAACATTGTTAAGTTGAGATGGCTAGGGTTTGGCTCTAGTACGGGGACGTGAGTCCTCTAAGTCATTGAGCTAGTGCGCACTTAGGGTGGTCTTCCCTGTGGGTTAGTGCCAGGAATAGCCATTTAGGTCTTGGCAGAAATCTAAGTGTGATGTCCAAGTATTCCACTGTTTGTTTTCGCATTCAATTCCAAGTTGACAATCATGTTTACCTTGTTAACTTGTGGTTTTGGCTATTAGCGATTTTAATGTTGTTAAGTACATCCATACTAAATTGATATATTTAGTCGATTTCACACTTCTAGATTTCTAGTGGATAACCTAGAGAATCTATGTCTTGATGTGTGGTATTAGATATTCTAATTATGCTAAATTGTTATATTTAGTTGATGTTGCATTTTAGACTTCAAGTTGATAACCTTGAGAATCTATATGTTGTTGCTTTGTGTAAGCATGCTCCTATGTTGTTGCTTTGTGTAAGCATGAACCTATGTTGCTAAAATTGCATGAATGACGTGATTGATGCTAGAAATGATCTTAGGTAGCTAGGATGCTCCTTGAGTTTCACCTTTGACATAGACGTTAGGTGGAATGAACCACAATGATTAAATCACGCAACTTGTAAAACGTAGGTCGACGCATGCTCATTTCCTATGAGTAGCTTTATGTTACTCACCCCTTCGATACTGGGGCATATTTCAGGTGCAAAAATCAAAGTTGAGGTCTTCATTATGCTTAGATGGTTTGTAGACTTGGAGACTTCCACTTTTGTGAAGGTTGGCTTGGAATGCCAATTGTAGTCTTATATGTCAACATGTGTACATTTGATTCCTTATATGTAATGTGTACATGAGTACACTCTTTACGATGTATTTGACATGCATGAGATGAGGCCAGAGGCTAATGACATGTAAATTGTATCCTATGTAAATTTTGACTTCATGGAATATTATGAAAGTATTGTAAAATATTGAGTTTTTGATTCATCATGTTTGCATTTGGTGTGGGAATTCCATTTTGATTCTTCCATTAGCATTCATTCACCATGTATGAAGTGTGGCCAAGGGCCAAGCGGCATTTTGAAACCATTTCATAGTTTTGAATTCCAAGTTTTCGTTCCAAACTTCATTTTTGGCATTTTGGCCGTTGGGGGGTCATATTTTGCATCGGCCATATTTTTGGGCCATGGACCATTGTAGCACATCTTACTAGGTAAGTTACATTTGCGTGCATGGTCATTTCCGGGCAAAGCTTCTTCTTTGGTGAAATGAGCCTCCTACGGACTCATTTTACACTTTTGTTGCATTTTCTGACCTAAGGGTATTTTGGAAATTTTCTTTGGGAAATAAATTCCGTTCTTCACATGGTTAAATAGAAAATATGATTTTAGGGGAGGTTTCTTTTTCGTGTTTTTCCACAAAATGCCATCTTGGCATCGAAATCGCATCCGAAGTTCAACTCTCAGTTTTTAAATTTAGCAGCTTTTTGGACCCTCTGGACCAGTTTTCTTGGGAGGGCATTTTGGGCATTTTGCATTGCGTATTTTTCAATTTTTGTCATATTTATGTAGAAAGCTCGATTTTGAGGGGGGTTTCTTCTTTGAGTTTTTCCAGAAAATGTCATCTTGGCCCTCAAATTTCTATTTTTCCCGGAAAAACCCCTGCTGCCAGGTTTTTGGGCTGCCCATTCTACCTCTTTCACATGTAAACGGTTACGAGGGGTTTCGTAACCGGTTACATGTGCATGGGCAGTGTTTTTGGCAAGATTTTTGGCCTCCTAACCGGTTAGGAAGGTCTCCTAACCGGTTAGATGTTCTTGGTTGCCATCTTTTTGACCGTTTTGCCCTTTCTTCTTCCATTAGCCATATCTTCTTTATCCGGACTCGGAATCAAGCGATTTTTGAGTCTAAGTTCATTGATTTTTTGTTGTCTTTCTAATGGTGTGCTCGGTGGCACCCACTTTTATGCTGGAAATGATAATTTTGCCCCTAGGTGCATTCTTGTCCGTTTTTGAAATGTTGTTTCCGCATTTGATTCCTTTAGGTCCCGTGACCTCGTTGAGGGTCACAATGGTGTCTTAGAGTCATGTTATATCTCTAGAGACCGTTGTTTGTCTTTTTCTTCTGCATTTCGGATCCATTATCGGATCATCTTTCGGTTCATCACTGACACACCGGGTTGAAAAACTTGGGCCGTCACATTGTTTTTGGACACTATGCACTATTTTGTCTTTTCCCTATTATGTCATTTTCCCTATTTTGTCTTATCTCCGTTTGTCAGTTTTTGGCACAACCACACTTTTCGTGCTCGGAGTTAGTTTTTGACTTCACGTGTCTTCATCTTGAGTGGTTTCCTCGAAATACGTATCTTCATTTTTGCAAGAAAGTACTCTGGTTGCTCTCGGTGTCCATAGGGGCATGGATGTACAATTCTTTAGAATCTTTTTCATTTCTTGGGGTGTTTTCCATAAATATCTTTTGAAGATATTTTATTTCAGGGGTATCTAAGAAAATATCTTTTGGAAGATATTTTCATTCTGGGACAGTTTCGCAGCTAACCCTTTTTGTAGGGGTCATTGTGCAATTAGTGAAAGTTATTGCAAAATACCTCGTCTGGAGCCTGGATCCTCGTACGAGATTCATTTTCACATTTCGTTGAGTCTTGGACTCTTAGAATTTCGTTCTGGTCGTTTTTCTCCAGTTTCAGAGTTTCTGGACTCGGTTGCCGCCAAACTTGTTCGGGGCACAACTTTCTGCTCGGGACTCAGTTTTTGACGCTATTTCTTCTGTTGTTCATATTTTATTATTTTAAATCTTTTTTGTTCATGGAGTTTTGCCGTTTGAGCGCGATTGCTCAAAATCCACTTTTCCGGACTCGGCGGGGCCCTTTCGGGGCACTTTTTGAGATTTCTGTAAATAGGTTGCCCTAATTTTTATAATCAGATTTTCAGACCTTCTTCCTCCTCTTGGCTGGCAGCCATGGGAGCCCAAGGGGCTGCCTTCACTCTATCTTCTCCTCCACTTGATTTCCTTGGTAGAAATCCTTCAGCCATAGCATTTGTTGTTCACCTCGTCGTGCTCTACCATTACCCCTTATTAGAAACCATTTCTGACCAAATTTTGAGTTCGGGATTGAGGTCAAGTTTGGATTCTCATGGGGCTTCTTGGGGATTCATATAGATCGTGTTGTCCCCGACAAAACCTAGGAGTTTCGTCGGATTCGGAGCCGTTTCAATTCGGTGGGGATTTGGGATTTTCATCTCAAATTGAGGTAGGACGTGTTATAGGTCTAATTCTTGTTATATAACATGCTATTGATGCTTATATAACTTGATTGCATGCTTAAATATGAAATCTAGAGATTTTATTATTTAATTTTCTTGTATTGGATTTGATTTTCCCGGTTGCTTATGACTTGTTTTAAACATGTAGCATAGTAATATAATACTCTATAATATGGTCATTGACATATATTAAATTGAGGGAATTTGAATAAGTAATAAAGATTTTATTTAATATTTATCTTGAATAAAATATTAAATCATGTGGCCTTAACTAGCTCAAAATCAATATGTGTTAGCATATTAAATTAGGCATTAACATGCTCTCCAACATAGTTGAATTTGAAAGTAATTGGAGGTGTTTTGAAAATTAGTAATTTTTAATTAATTTGATTAATTAATTTACCTCGAGTACACTATTCACTCCATTTGAATTCCGATTTGATATTCTTGATCTACATGCCATATAGCTTCACATATATTTTATTTAGAATATTCGGTGAGGTTTTGAAACCTTTCATTTAATTAATTTCCTTGTTTAAGATTTAATCCTCATGGTGATATACAACTTGGAATTGAATTATGGCATGCTAGAAAATTAAGCTTTGGTGTGGTTGTTCACATATATTAAATTGGGATTAATTGCATGAGAATTGCAACCTTTATTTTATATTTAACTTTAGTGAAAGTTTAATTTACATAGGTGTAACTTGCATGAAATAAGCTTGTAATGTGATATTACATTAGTCCTTGGCATGTTCTCTAAGATATGTTAAATTGAGAGCATTTGGTTAAGTTTGAAAATCTAGAGATTTTAATTAAAAGAATTAATTAAAATCTATTTTGTGGTCCCATTAGCTTAATTAAGTTTTTAACTTGATATTTGTATTGGCCATGATTTGTTTACTAGTATATATTAATTGTGGACCATTTGAAGTTGCTTTAGAACCTTGGTAATTACATTAACATGATTTAATTAGAGTTCTACTTTGTTGTTTCAATAACCTAATTGAGTTTTAGAATGGATATAAGTGATGACCATGCCATGTTCTTTAATATGTATTAATTTGAGGTTATTTGGAATTGAATTAGAATCTAGGGAATCTAATTATTTTTATTTAATTAAATTCTATCGAATTGAGCCATGGATTTAATTGTGTTTGAAAGTCGTTTCTATATCAAAATCCTGGACATGGACTTGTTGTATATTCATTTGGTTATGTTTTGAGCATTGGATAACATAGTTGCTATGTTTATACTCATGAGAATATGTTTTCCTTATTGAATATATTGTTGCCTTGTGTAATGATTTGCACATTTCATATTTAACATCATTCATGCATAGCGTGTAACGAATCGCACACTGAAGATTCGACATTCATCACATCATATTAGATGTGGACTTAGAGCATGTATTGTATAGGTTTCCAAATTTGGTTGTGCTTGGTAGATAGTTGATTATCTTGCATATTCCTGTTGATATATGCGTTGTTGCACAACTTGTTGATTTTGGAAACTTGGGAATGTCGTTATTTGACTATGGCTAGGACGTGGTTCTAGTACGGGGGATAGTCCCTATATATAGTCTAGTGCGCACATAGGGAGCTTACCCATGGGCTAGTAACCCTAAAGTAATTATGTTGTCGGTCTGATCTGGCGTAACGTCTGAGTATCCACTTTATTTGATTTCGCATTTCATTTTCAAGTTGATAACTAGATGATGTTGTAACTTGTTGTTTCTTATTTGTCATTCCATTTTAAGTTACAGGATGTTAACTTTGCGAAATTGTGCTTTATGCGTTGCATTGGAAGTTCCAATGTTGGTTAAATTGCATCGATATTAAAAAACGTGTTTTGATATTCTAATAAAGCGTAGGATTGATCCTATTGATTCATTTATAACATAGACGTTAGGTGGCATGACCCATTTCTGTTGTTTTCGTGCTTTAGATTTCAAGCTGATAGCTTTAAGAAATTGTATTTTGTTGCCTTGTATAATATGCTTTTATATGGTTAGACTGCATTGAAGTTGTAATTTGTGTTTTGATTGTTCAGCATGGCCTAGGTTGATTCCTTAGACTTATTTAGAACATAGACGTTAGGTGACATGATCACTTTAGTTGTTTCTGTATTCGAGATTACAAGTTAATACTTTTAAGAACCTATATCTTGTTGCTTTGTATAACGTGCTTCCATATTGTTAAATGGCATAGATGATGTGATTTATGCTAGAAACATTCTAAGATAGCTCAGGATACTCCCTGAGTCTCATTTCGATATAGACTTTAGGTGGCATGAACCCCTTTAACATGTTTCACCTTAAGGTGATAAATTTGTAAAATGTTAGGTCGATGCATGCTCATCTCCTACGAGTAGCTTTATGTTACTCACCCCTACGATACTGGGGCATATTTTAAGTACGAAGACTTGGTTCGTGAAGCCTAGCATTCCTTGGATGTCGTGTAGCTTTCAAGTTTCCATTTCATGCAAATGTTAGCATGAAATGTCATTTTGTAGGCTTATATGTCAAAATATGTATATTTGATTCCATGTATGTAATGTGTACTTAAGTACACTCCTTTCAATGCATTTGATATGTATGAGATGAGGCTGGAGGCCAATGACATGTATATTGTATTCTATGCAACTTTTTAACTTCATGAAATGTTATGAAAACCTTGAAAAATCGCAAGTCAATGCTTCTCCATGGTTGCATCGGGTGTGGGAATTCTATTCTCATTCTTTCATAGGGTCTTATTAATCTTGTATGAAGTGTGGCCAAGGGCCAAATGGTCATTTGACTCCATTTTACATTTTTGGATTCCGAGTTTTCATTCCAAGTTCCATTTTTGCCTTTTTGCCCGTTGGGGGGTCAGATTTTGCATCAGTGGCATTTTAAGTCGTGAACCATTGTAGCATGTCCAAATAGGTAAGTTACATTTGTGTGCATGTCGTTTCCAGGAAAACCTTATCGTTTGTGTTTTGAGCTTCTTATGAACTCATTTTGAAGTTTTGTTGCATAATCTAATTTTAGGGCACTTTGGGGTTTTCCTTCGGGAAATAAATTCCGTTCTTGACATGGTCACTTAGAAAACATGATTTTAGGGGGGGGTTTCTTCTTTGTGTTTTTCCAGAAAATATCGTCTTGGTACCGAAAATCCCGTGCAAAGTTCGGTTTTTCTGCTATGCTATAGCAGCTTTTTTTATAACTTCTTGCCCTTTCCTGATCTAGGGGCATTCTAGGTACTTCATAGTGTTTCTTTTTCATTTTTAATCACGACCCGAGTAGAAAACGTGATTTTAGGGGGGGTTTCTTCTTCGTGTTTTTATAAAAAAAATCATCTTGATGTCGAAAACAACTTGTAGATCTGGAAAATCTGGTCGTTCCAGGTTTTTTCCAAAAAAAGTGCTGATCTAAGGGGCATTCCGGGTATTTCACTTGTAAAATAAAATCTTCTCTTGACATGGTTATGTAGAAAACATGATTTTGGGTTGGGGGGGGGGGGTTTTGTTCACAACATTTTGCCAAAAAATGTCATTTAAGCCCTCAAAATCCCATTTGAATTCAAAAAATGTGTGCAGGCCCTGCTCATACTTGAAACCCAGAAAGTCTAATTTTTTGAAACTTTGAGGCTTCATATCTTCATCATCTGGACTCCAAATCAAGTGATTTTTGAGTCTAAGTTTATTAGTTTTTGCTGGTCTATATAACAGTATGCACGGTTGCATCAAATTATATCTGCAAAGATCATTTTACCCCTTGTAAAGTACCCTTGCCGCACTGATTTTAAACCCAAAAGTTGGTTTTTATGAAACTTTGACGTTTCATATCTTCTTCGTCCGGACTCTGAATTAGGTGATTCTTGAGTCTAGATTCATTAATTTTTCCTGCTCTATCTAACGGTATGCTCAGTTGCATCCAATTTTGTCTAAAAAGACCTTTTTACCCCTTGCGAAGTACCTTTGCTGCATTGATTTCAAACCCAAAAATGTGATTTTTATGAAACTTTGGAGTTTCATATCTTCTTCATCCGGACTCTGAATCAAGTGATTCTTGGGTCTAATTTGATTAAATTTTTGTTGTCTTTCTAGTGGTGTGCTCAGTAGCACCCGATTTTATATTTTCAGAAATGACCATTTTGCCCTTAGGGGCATGTTCGGTCTTTTTCTGATCATTCGTTCCCGCATTAGTTCTTGTTGAGTTCCACGACCTCATGGAAGGTCACTTTGACTTCTTAGAGTCTTGTTTTCTATTTTTGCTTCCACATTCGGATCCGTTATCGGGTCAACCTTCGGTTCATCACATGCCACGCTAGCCTAAAAACTAAGGTCGTCACATCTTGCTCCTTCCCTTACATTTGTGTTCTGTGCATGCCTAGATAATCTCCAGGATTAATCAGATATTAAAATTGATCTATTAATCATGCTTGAATTGAAGGAATTGGATTGAATTGAAATGAATTAAAACTGTTTTAGGGTTATTATATGCTTTTGAATTAATTCTTGATTTTCCTTGAATGTAAACTTGTTTTGATTCATGTAAGTGATGTATAATTACTTCCTATAATTAATTGGGACTGCTTGGGACTCAGAATAGAGGGTTAAGAACCGTAACAAGGGCAACCAGAAAATCAGGAAGTAGCCGGAGACGGAGAAGATGGAGACTAGGAGGAGTGGAGGTGGCTCCCCCTTAAATGGAGGCGGCTCCATTGAAGTGGAGCCGGCTCCACACTAAAAAGATGCGGCTCCTTTGTAATGGAGCCGGATCTACATTTTAATGGCGCAAGTTCCCCTGTTGGAAAACACCTACGGGTGTACTTTGGGTAATTTTTGGAACTCTAGGGGCTGATAAGTGATTTTAGATTTTAAGGGGGGGGGGGTTTAAATGATTTAAATAAATATATTAAAATTCCAGAATGGTTAATCTGGGCTATTATGCTAAGGGATTGGACATCATGAAGTTTTAATACAAATCTGCATGCTGTCAAAGATTAAGGAAAGTTTAATTGCTTGTTGATATTCTAGCAAATTAAATGGATTATTATGGAGGTTCTTTAGAGTATTTTAGTATAATGTTCTCAGTTTATATTTCTGATTATCATTATATCATTCTTTGGATTTTAATTGATGAATTGTTTTACATGTTTTTATCAATTATTGGATTGTTTTGTGGATTGTATACACCGGTATGGGACGGTGGCATACTAGGGACGGATTAATTCAAAACACTAAGTCCTACCTATTTTGGAATAAGGGAATGGATTATAGCTTACTTATATTTAAGTTAGATTAGCTGAACAAGTTGAATGACTAACTGGATTACTTACTACTCATATTTAAGTCAGATTAGCTGAACAAGTTGAATGACTAACTGGATTACTTGGTATTTATATTTAAGTCAGATCAATTGAATAAGTTGAATGACTAATTAGACTACTTATGGATGGATAGGATAAAATTTACATATATATGATTATGGTACCACGATTTGAGCTTGAGTCTCAGGATCGATGGTTAGGGAGCGTATATGCATTGGGATGTATAATTGGCTATGATAAGTAGTGGTGTACCCTATTAGGTCTAGGTACTCATGCCCACCTCAGGTACGTTTTGCATGTTGCCTTCTATTCAGGTTGAGACCCTCTTTGTAGTCCAGTGAGAGTCCTTTAGTGTGGATATATATATATATAGACTAGATAGCTATTGTTGAGTTGTCTAGGGTGTATCTGCGTATCGGGTCTCCGTCTAGATTGTAGTAGTGTAGAACTTATTCGTGGGCCTAACCCACTCTTATTTATCAGGTGTTCGTTAGTTCCAGGCTTAGAGCTTGTTCCGTCTAGATTGTAGTAGTGTAGAACTGTCAATCACTCTTCCGACGACATAGGATTTCTCTTCATGGTTTAGCTTTGGATTTTATTTTCAGTTGCTTACTTCCACTTGGGATTTTATTAGGGGTCCACTAGGTGGATTCCTGAGTTGTACTTATTATTGGAGGATTTTATCGATTCTATTGGAGGTTTTGGATATATTGAATTTTATAACTTTTAAGGAATTTTATTTTAGAATTCTTTCAGCCATTATTATTTATTTCTTAATTCTTTTTGTAATCCTTCTTGTTTAAATATTAATTATTTGGTATCCCTCGGATCTGTGCTCGGACTTGATCACCTGTGGCTCTAGAATCAAGGGGTATAGCATAATTTGCTTTTGAAGGCAATATTAGGAAAATCTGAGGTTTTAGTAGTCCATTTTCAATTTGGATGGTGCAAACTTTGCACAAGCACATTCATTAGAACTCATTTAATATGTATAACGTGTGGCTAAGGGCCAAACGGTCTTTTTAATGCATCTAGGTCTAGTTGTTACAAGTTTTGCCTTTAAAGGGCATTTTTCACGCATTTGTGGTTTGATAGGTCTTATTTTGGATCAGAGGTATTTTGAAGTGTAGATCGTTGTAGCGCGTCCTAATAGGTATGTTACGTTTGTGTGTACGATTGTTTTTGTGCAAACCCTTTTCCTTGGTGAAATGAGCCTCCTATGGACTCATTTATACTTTTTATGCAAAATCTATCATAAGGGGCATTTTGAGTATTTCACTTGAAAAATAAGAGTTGGTCTTAACATGGTTGACCAGAAAATGTTTTTTTTTTTTTTGGGGGGGGGGGGGGGGTCACTTCACAACTTTTTTTCAAAAAATGTCATTTAGGGCCTCAAAATCCCAGTTGAAGTTCCAAAATCTGGTGCAGCCTTCTTGACGAGCGTTCCTAGGCATGGGATGTGTGCTTGTGCTTCAGGTATCAAGCTCGGGCTTCAGGTATCACTGTTCACATGTTGACTCAACTTTAACCTTCCGACTTCGGGACTTGATATCTTTGTTGTCCGAACTCCGAATTAAGTGATTCTTGAGTCTTTCTTTTTTCATTGTCTTTCTAATGGTACCAATTATATTTTTAGATTCCACTCGTACCTCAAGATATTCAAGTTTTAGTGAGGGGGTGTCTGAATTTCATTCGAACCAGGATAGGGCTCCAATGGGGTTTCACTTTCGATGGCCTTTGGACTTCTGGAGAGGTTGTATAAGGATTCATTTAATCTTATTTGACTTGTTGATTGTAATGACCCGGTCTTTTTCCTCCTTTTCCTTTTTTGGCTATTTTCTTTTTTTTCGTCTTTTTCCTATTTTGTCTTTTCCCTTTTTCGTCTTTTTCCCGTTTATTGTTTTCCTTTGCATAACCTCACTTGTTGTGCTCGGATTTGATTCCAGTTTTGCATGCATTCATGATATTTGATTTCCATGACATTTGTATTTTTACTTTTGTAGAAAATACATTCTAGTTGCTTACTTTTTCATAAAGGGCATGGATGCAAACTTTATTATAATTATTCATTATTTTTGGGGTTTTTGTGTAATTACATAAAGTAATTATTTTTTTGTTTTTGGGACCATTCTGTAATTTATTTTGGAAGATATTTTCAAAAAGGACCTTTTTGCAATTTTTGGAAAATGTGACAAGTGTCACATTCTCATGGTGCCACTTGTTGGCAAAGGGGTGGAGTGACTTGGATGTGTAATCTTTTGACATTTGGAGGGTGGAGATTCACCCACATGTTGGCCTAGGATTGGTGAACTTGTTGGCTTAGATGGTTGACAAGTGTAGGCTTAAGATTGAGCCTAGGAAGGAGCATTGGATTTGTGACAAGTGTAGGATCATGATTTAGTCTTGCATTGTGTGTGTGTAAGAGGTAGTGTAAGAACTCATAGTGAGTGGAGGATTTCTAGCTCTTCCACTCACCATTTCACACTTTATCTTTTTCATTTCACATGTTCTTCAAGAACCCTAGCCTAGCCACCATTGGAGAAAAGCTTGGTTAATAACTTTGACTTCATTTTTGGCCTCCTTCCATTCACCCTAGACTTAAAACCTCGAAACACAAAAGTTTCCCCTCACTCTCCTCTTCATTAACCCTAAACTTGTTTTCCATTTTGAGCTTGGTAGCTTGGATTATAGGGATTCAATTCTCTATTGATGTAGGGGTGGTAGTATGTTTATATGTAAAGTGTTTTATAATCCTTGGGGTTTAATATATATTGTATACATTCTTTTAATATGATAGTCTTGCATATTATAAGAAACCCTCACATATTGACTTAGGGTTTATTGATTTAAGTATGTATGATATGTATAAACCATGTGTAGAAGGATTATATACTTTAGTAGTATGCTAAATTCTTGTATTTTCACATGTAGTGATGATATAGAACTCTTGTGGAAATATTAATGTTATATGAAATTTCCATTTACTTGAATTGTTATATTTGTTGAGATAATAATTCTATGTTCTTGTGGATTACAAGTTGTAATTATCATAGGAGCTTATTGCTTTAAATGTTGATATTTAGTGTATAAAGCTTATTGTTGAGGCATGATTGAAATTGATAAGTTGGTGGTATTGTATTGTGCATAATATCATGATGATGACTTGTCATTTAGCATGCCATTCTAGACTTGGAACCCTAAGACATGGTTTGTGTGGTTTTAAAGTACTTGTGCTTGTAAGGTGGTTGATATGCCTTATTATCTATGTATAAGTTTTGAACTTGATATATTTTGGATTCTCTTGGGACATTGTTAAAGTGACATGGCTAAAGTTTGGCTTTAGTGCGGGAGGTATGAGTTCTCCCCAATTGAGATAGTGCACACTAGGGTGGTCTTCCCAATGGGTTAGTGCCCGGAATAACCATTTTGATCTTGGTTTAGTCCGAGACGTGATATCTAAGTATTCTACTAATTGATTTCGCATTAAATTCCAAGTTGACAACCAATGCTTAATTGTAACTTGTAATTATTGTTATTGGCGAATTAATGTTGTTAAGTACATTGATATTGATATGTGTGGTTAAAGAATCATTTAAGTTAGCTTAAGATGATCCCTTAGAACACCATGAACATAGACGTTAAGTGGAATGATCCCTTGTATTCATCTATATTGATCTTGCAATGATATTGAAACTTTAGGGTATACGCATATGCTTTTTCCTACGAGTAACTTGATTACTCACTCTAGTGGTTTGGGTTATTTTTCAGGTAAGGAGACTTTGTTCTTGGATGCTCATCATCCTTAGAGGCTAATGAGCAATTTAGAACATTTTTTTTTTTGTATATTGACATACAAGTGTTTAGCATGCTTAACTTTGATGTCATATTTTGTATACCATGGGTGTATGGTATTTTAGAAGCTTATGTAGCTTTCTTGATGTGTAATGATACTTAAGTTTTTACTTTTGACATTATAAACATGTATGTAAAAAGGCCAAGGGCCAAGTAGGTTTACTTTTGCATCTACACTCTTTTGGTGTCAAACTTTTATTCAAAAATGTATTTTAACCATCTTGGAGGTTTGCCACATGAAATTCTTGTAATTGACATGCTCATATGTTCAATCTTCCTTAAAATGAATCAAATTTTGATCTATGCATGTGGGTAGAATGAATCCCATAGGTTCCATTGCTATTCCATATGTTTGGAGGTGCTTGCAACAGCATTTCGAGGAGTTTCGGTCGACCGAAACACCATCTCGGTCGACCAATCCCTTTTTGTGGCCAAATGAATAGTAAAAACCAGCCTTCAGAAAACATTCTGTGAGTTTCAGTCGACTAAAACTCTAAGTCGATTGACCAAAATAGCCCCTGTGCACCAGCACTTCCAGATTTCAATTCAGCATTGATGGTCCAACTTCGAAAGGCCATAAATTCTTCGTCCCTTATCCAAATGGGGTGATTCTTGAGCCTAAACTTAAGGATTTTGAGTCAGATTTCCAATGGTACCTATACCATTCTCAGATTCCAAACACAGTGGAAGTTATTCATGTTTTAGTGATGTAGTGTCAGTTTTCACTTCAACTGGGAAAGGGCAATTTATGGGATTCTTGGCCAATGTTCTTAAAACCACTTGGAATGTCTTAAAATGATTATATTAGGTTTTATTCACCTTATTTGACTTGTTTAGAGTCAATTTTCTCTCTTTAATTGTGAATTGACCGTTTTGCCCCTTTGATAATGAAATTTGTCCTTTTTGACCTTTGTTTCCACTTTTGCTCTCTTTAGGTCTCGTGATCTCCTGAAAGGTCACATTTGTGTCTTAGGAGTGATTCTTATCTCTTAAGACCTTGGTTTATCATTTGCTTTCGCATTCCAGATCCATTATCGGATTAACTTTCGGTTCATCACTGACGCACCGGGTTGAAAAACTTGGGCGGTCACATTGATAGTCAAAATTCCTTCATTTGGGGCAAAATGACCATCTTACCCCTAGTCCCTTACTTTCTACTATTTTTAAAGCTTCATTTTCGCTTTTGGTTCTTCTGAGTTCCATGGCTTCATATGAAGCCACTTTTGTGTCCAAGCCATGATGCACATCCCTTGAGACCTTGGTTTTGTGTTTTGCTTCCACATTTCGGACCCATTATCGGGTCAACTTTCAGGTCATCATAGGATGTACTGGGTTTGTAAAACCAGGGCCGTCATAGGTGGTATCAAAGTGTTCGGGTTGAAAACCTTAGGACGACGGGTTTTGGGTGCATATCATGCTTGTGTTGCCATGCTTTATGTGTTTAATTGCTTCTTGATAACATGTTAGATGTAATCGCATGTTTTCTTACTTGTGTTGATGTATATTTAGAAGTTTACTTTAACTGCCTCAGCATGTTGCATATGGTTGTTTATTTTAACATGTTATATGTACTTGTCTACCTTAGCATACTGTATATGCTTAACGGCTTTAGTACATTGCATATGCTTGTCTGTCTTAGCATGTTGTTTACGCTTGTCTACTTAGCATGTTAGATATGCTTGTCTACTTTAGCATGTTGTATGTGTTTGTTTGTCTTAGCATGACTATATGTTGTGTGTATTGACGTGTTTTACGTGGTTCTTTACTACTTGTGTAAGTATGTAGTCCGTTGCTATGTTGTTTGGTAACTGTTTATTTTGTTGTGTCTTTGATAAGCGCCGAATATTGCATATTCAAGCGCCTTTAGCTGCATTAGTTAAATCCATTATTTGATTATTTTTATAAATTATCTTTATTTGCACATTTTTATATATTTTTAGGTTCATTGGCCAAAAAGGAGCAAAAATGGTGTTTTATTCAATCTTTGAATAGCAATGTGCTTAAGGCTAAGTTCTGGCAGCAGTGGAATCTGACTTTGCTTGCCATTTTTGACTGATCAAACTCGAGAACTGGACTTCCATTAAAACATGACATATTTAGAGCTTTGAATTAACTTTCCAAATCTTCAAACAGTTCGTCATTTGGAGTTTGGAGAAGAAAGTTATGGATATTCTACCAAAGTAGTGCAAAGCAGGTCAAGAGGAAGGAGTATATTGGTCTAACTTCGAGTGCTCGAAGTGCTTAGTTCGAGCGCTCGAACTATGGGCAGATTACTCTCCGGGAACCATCACTTCATCCCACTTACACCTTATTTCGCTCATCTCTGATTTCCATCTTTATGGGTTGGTTGGAGATGTCTTTTGGTGGGGTTTTGAGCCTTGTTTAGTGGAGAGGAATGTCTACAAAAGGATGAGGACCACACATACAAAAGGATAGAGTTCTGATAAGTGCTTAAATGTTGCACATTTCAGCACCTAAGTTAGGGTATTTCAGTCTTTGCATCTATCTTAAGTTTATGTTTTAGTCCTAATTTATGTTTATGTGTATTTCAGGGCAATAAAGTTAAAATGAGCTAAGAACGGTCCAATTAAGCCTTTTTGGAGTTAAGCAAAGATTTTCAGAAAATGGCACAAAGCGGTTAATCTCGGGCCTTTGATGATGTTCCTAAAGATGGAGAAGCAAACCAAATAGCCCGGGGTAAAAATGGAGCTGAATAAGGCTTAAAGGAATTTTCCAACTCTGGGGGATCGATCCCCCAGGGTGGGGGATCAATCCCCCAGGACTTGGCAACATTGCATATTTTTATTTTAATGTTTGGGCTTATTTTGTAACCTAGTGGGCTTTAATAGGTTTATTACTTAAGCCCAACGAGGCCCATTGTTTTTAAGGTTAGTATTTATTAGTTTAGTGATTTATTATTTGGAGAATTAAGTTTGATTATTTTTTTTCTGTACCGTGATATTATGTTCTCTCTGGGAAAAGGGAAAAGTGAGGGTTTGAAGAACATTTTTACAGAGGCTTTGTCTACAATTGAAGGAAGAAGAAGAAGGAGCCAAAAGATGGAGATGGAGCTTGTTGACACCATGATCATCTTCTCCATGAGCTAGTTCTTCACTTAGGGCTTGGATGAGCCCTAAGTTCATGTAACCCTAACCTTTGTATTTCTTTTCTTGGGGAATTATTATGTTGTAATTAAATTGTATGGCCTTGCGATTTCTTAATATATACATGCTTGATTTGATAAATTAGGGTTTGTATTAATAAATTCTTCCATTGAAATCTCCAATTGATTGTATGTCTATGTATGATTAATTAGGGATTTTATTCTTCATTAGATGATTAGAATTTAATTCTTCCATTGATTCTATATGAAAATTGCATGTCTAGGTGTGATTGATTTAGAATTATACTCTACACTAGATACTTCTTTTAGTTGTGTTTAGTGATGGCCATAGCATGAGACTTAGTTGATACAATTGTCAATTAATTTGATGGATAAAGGCTTAATCATGATAGATTGTTTTACAAATTGGCTTATTTGTCATTAGTTAATTGTAGTAAAGTAGGCAATCTGTGCTTGATTATTTTAATCCATGCTTCTAATTACAATTAGTATTATCTTCTTGATTGATGTGTGCGCTTATTGGATACATTTGTCAATGTGTATGGTGGGTTATGACGTAGTCTTGAATGGGTTCTACACTTTAGTTTAATTGTCATTAGGTAGACAATTCATTCTTGATGTTGATAATCTATGCTTACAATTGTGATTTGTGGTGATAATGTGACCACATCTATAATTACACTAATAAATTCCCCATTAATTGAAAGCATATGGTTAATTGCATGGGCTTAGTGGTGAATCCTAACCCTAAGACTCTCTTCCTATCTCTTTAATTCTTAGTTTAATGTCATTTCTATTTTCATGCTTTTAATTGAATTTTAGTTTAATCACTCCACCAAAATATTTTTCTCTCACACTCTTTCTCTCTCTTTCTCTTCTCTCTTTTACAATCTAATTAGCATTAAAATCAAGTTTAGTCCCAACACGTGTTCAATCCCTTGGGTTCGATCCCTTCTCACTTCATACTACATAGTATAAGTGTCTAGCGGTTTACAAATGTAAACTATGATGCCCGCTTGATACCATTTCCAAAACCAAAGTGTTGTGCATTATTTTGTGCACACGCTCGGGTCGCATCATAATTTTGGCGCCGTTGCCGGGGATTGATGGTTTAGTTGGAATTAAATTAGGCATTAAGGCTAATTTAATTGTTTTCTTAAAATTACTATTTTCTTACTAATCCCCCTTGTTCAATTAGGTACTTGAAAAGAAAAGGAGTAAGCATTGGATTTTAGCACCTTTGTAACATTGTTGCTAGGGACTTTTGTAAGCTTCCTTGAATTTCTTTTATTATAATTGTTCAATAATCTGTATGCTTGCGAGATAGCCCTTGTCGAGGCTATCACATTGTTTAAATTCTTGTCCAAGCATAAGCCCAAAAGGAGGCTACTACTTTCTTGATAGAAAGCATCGGCCCGTATGGAGGCAATTTAATTTTGTGCATTGATATAACATGGGAGTATGGGACCATCGTATGTGGAGGTGGTGAATTGTTGTTGATTTTTGTTGTGGTTTGTTGTGAAGTTGTTGTGGTCTAATCTTGAATCATCCATTCGGTGTTAGGAGGTAGTTCTAGGAGAATTCTTCCCATTCTTGATTATCCCACACTTAATGGAAAACCAATTTTAATAACTAGGGAATATGGATAATCTAGGTGAGTATTACCCTCTTAATGAGCATCCACCCTTGAGAATTCCCCATCCTAATGTGTTGCCACAACCCAATCAATTGCAACAACCTCTAATAATGCCAATCCATCTTCAAGATCATGTAGTGAATCCCCCCAATCATCAATTATCTCTTCGGGATCACTACACTCCCAATGTATACAATGCATCAACATGCATCCGGTTGCCAAACTTTCGGGCAACCCATTATGAAATTAAGCCCGCAACCATCCAAATGTGCCCCATTTTCTATGGGGTAAACAATGAAGAACCATATAAACATTTGGATGAGTTTTTGGAAGTTTGTTCAACCGTGAAAATCACGGACCTTCCGGAAGAAGTCTTAAAAATGAAGCTTTTCCCTTTCACTCTTCGGGAAAAGGCTAACTATTGGTTCAATAACTTGAGGGCAAATTCAATCACATCTTGGGCTCAACTACAATATGAATTCCTAAAAAAATTTTACCCCGCAAGTAGAACCGATGCTATGAGAGCTTCTATCCGTGAATTCTCCCAAAATGAGGGAGAACCTTTGCATGAAGCATGGGAGCGTTTGAACGATTTGCTACGGAAGTGTCCACATCACGACATTCCTAAGTGGCAATCCGATACCCAAAAAGGTATGGTTGATGCTTCATGTGGAGGAGCCTATTTGGACAAAAATGAAGATGATGTGTGGCTTCTTTTTGATCGCATGAGCGAAAATTCAATGCATCGTTCTTCATCGTCCCGATTTGGCCAAAACTTGAATGAAGGAGGGAAGAAAACCTCCAGTCTTTCTCAAGTGGAAAGTTCCATGGAAATTGCCGCCGAAGTCAAAAATCTTACTCAAAGGTTTGATAAATTTCTTTTGAGCCAAAACTCGGCAATTGAATCATCCAACTCTTTCCATTCTCAAAATGTGATGTGCATGACTTGCTCTAGTAATACTCACAATACTTTCAATTGTCCTCTTGGACAAGTTTTCCCGAGTGAGTATCAAGAACAAGTCAATGCTATTTTCATTCATCCGGGAAGTAATCCAAATTCTAACTCCTACAATTCTGGATGGAGTGATCCTAACTTTTCTTGGAGAAATCAAGGAGGAGGTATCATTCCTCCTATTCATAAAAATTCCCAAGAAAAGTATGTGCCTCCCTACCTCCGAAATGCAAATTCTCAAGCATACCACTCTCCATCTTATCCTCTTCCAAATGTGAATCAATTCTCTAATTCTCATTCTTCAAATCATCAATCTTATTCTCATCCACCTCAAGAGCCTCCTAGGAATCCCACTTTTGAGGATAAGGTTTTAGAAGCTTTGGGTGATCTTCAAAAGGAAAATCAAGTGTTTCATTCACATTCTCAATCAATTGCAAAACTTGAAGCCCAAATTGGGCAAATACCTAAATCAATAAAAGAGAAAGGGCCTATTCAACCTGAGATTAACCGAATGGCATACTCCATTTCCACCTTGAGGAGTGGGAGAAAAATTGATAATAAAGTTGAGAGACCTAGTGAAATAAGTGTTCCAATGCAACCAAGTGTTAGCTCGTCTACAATTCCCAATTCCATTCCTACTTCACTAGAGTCAAATGGTCACATTAAGGAGCCAATTCCATTATCATCATCTTTCTCCCATGTAGAGAAGCCTTATGAGCCAAAAGCTCCATTTCCTCAAGCTTTAAACTCTACTCCATTTTCGAGACAAGAAGGAAAAATCCATGACATGATGGAAGTTTTTGAACAAGTTAAAATCAACCTTCCTCTTCTTGATGCTATTCGCCAAATTCCACCATATGCCAAGTTCTTGAAGGACTTGTGTACTCAAAAGAAGAAGAACAAGGGACCAAGCCCAAAGAAAGTACTTCTCACGGAGCAAGTAAGCTCTATCATTAAGCTTAGCACCCCACCTAAGTTCAAAGACCCTGGCGCTCCAACCATTTCTTGTACCATAGGGAACCATGAGATAAAAAGGGCACTTCTTGACTTAGGGGCTAGTGTTAACGTTATTCCTTACTCCGTGTATCTTCAATTAGGTTTGGGAAATCTTAAGCCAACTTCGGTAGTTATTCAACTCGCCGATAGGTCTACAAAACAACCAAGGGGAATTGTTGAGGACATCCTCATCAAAGTGTACAAATTCTATTTCCCGGTTGATCTTGTTGTGCTTGACATTGAGCCGGTTCCCAATCCTACCACTTACATTCCCATCATTTTAGGAAGACCATTTCTTGCCACTGCTAATGCGACAATCAATTGTAGGTCCGGCATTATGGACATCTCTTTTGGCAATATGATGGTTAAGCTTAATGTGTTTAACACGAGCCAACATCCTATCAATGAAGGCGAGTGTTTCATGGTGAATATCTTGGATGAAATTGTTAAATAAGTCATTCCTTCCATTCCTTCTGAAGATCCTCTTGAGGCATGCCTCTCTCACTTCAACATGGACGCATTTGACATTGAAAGCTCCATATATGAAGTGAATTCTCTAATGGATTCCGTAGCCATCTTAGACTTCCCGCCATGGAAAAACTCAAAAGAACCTCTCCCTTCAATCGCAAGTACTCTTTCTTATCAAGAAGAGGAAGAAGTGGTAAGTACGCCAATGGCCAATCCAATTTATGAGGACATTCTTTATAATATTGAGCATGAAGTCATTGAGGCGACCTTAGTGAAGGAGGAGAAAGTGATCAATGTGGAAGTTGACAAAAATGATGAAGAGATTGAGTTTCTTAATAATCTAACCGAGCCTTTGAAAGACATTACCTTGCCAAGTGCAAGGCCGCTCATTATGGACTTTATTTTCAAAACCGTGGATGAGAGGAAACAAATTGTATCTTTCACCATTTCTTTCCAAATCATTCTTTTGGGAGATGTATTCATTGTTGCGAGAGAAGATCCATTGGGGAAAATAGATAAACGGATCAATGAGGATGTCTCATATCCTGTTTTTGATTCTTTCGACTAGTGAGTCGCCCCAACGTCTTGCTAGAGACGTTAAACACTAGTTGTTCGTAGAATTTTCCAAAAAAAAAAAATGCATTTTATTATTATTTTGTTTTCTTTTCCTTTTGTACATTTATGTATTTTTAAATTCAAAAAGAAAAAAAAAAAATTTGTTGTGATGGGCAGGATAAGTTGGTATTTGATTTTATTTTAATTTTTAGTACTATTATTTTAATTTTAATTTTTATATATATTTAATTTTAGTATATATATTTTTCTTTTTAGTTTTACTTAAAAAAAAAAAATTAAGTTGGTAAGTGATTTTATTTTAATTTTATTTATTATTATTTTAATTTTTATCTATTTTTTATTTCAGTGTATATATTTTTTTTAGTTATTATTTTTATTTTTATTTTTTATTTTTACTGTATATATTAAAAAATAGATAAATTAAAGGAAAAAAAAACAAAAGATGGATCACCATCTTGGCAGAGAGCAACAAAAAAATGTCCCAAGTAGATTGATCCCCCAATCACGTGGATCGATCCCTTTTTACCCATGTCGCCACTTTCTCATTCCACAGTGAAGGGCCAATTTTGTGTCTAAAATTATCGATCCCCTTAACTGATGGATCGAGCCCGTTAGCTTGCCTTCCTATCTCTCTCTTGTCTGCATTCACTGCCAACCCTCAAATCTCTTAACCCAAGTTCTTCGACCATCCTCTCTATTCGATCCTCTCTGTTCTATCCTCTCTTGCGCTATGTTGAAGAGGTCGTTCAACGGCGTCGCTGTTGGGTGGTGGGTTATTTCCCGGTGATTTTACTTCGCCGTTCTCTGTCGCATCTGGGCCAGCGATTGCCGCTGGGTTTTTCTCCGAGATCGCGGCTGTACAACTTTCCAGCGTCAGCTGGGTCTTTCCGGCGGGTGTGTTAATCGCTGTATTTCTCCGACGAGGTTGGGTCGCTGAGATTACATCGTCGCGGCTGGCTTGTTCGCTTCACCGGCAGTTTAGGCGTTGGGTTGTGGATTTCGCCGACTGTGGGTTGCGTTTGAGGCTGTTGGGTAGAGATTTCGCCGGCTTGTTCGCTGCGCCGGCGACGCGGCTGTTCGTCTTTCGGCGTCGCCTCTGTTCGTCTTTCCGGCGTCCCATCTGTTCGTTTTCCAGCGATTCGTGGCTGGGTTTGTCAACGATTCGCGGCTGTGTCTCTCTGGCAATTTCGGCTGGATCTCTCCGGCGCTTTCGACTGGGATCTTCGCCGACGAGTTTAAAGGTTCCTTCCGGCCGTGCTTCATTCTCCGACAAGCACGTGTTGTCAATAAAAAAAGAAAAAAGAAAAAGAGAAGATAAGAAAAGAAAAGAAAAATAAATAAATAAATAATAATAAAAAATGAAAAAAATTAAATAAAATAATAATAATAATAATAAATAAGAAAAAAAAATTAAAAATTAAAAAAAAAAGTGTTAAATTGATGATTAAAAATAAATAAATAAATAAAAAAAATGGACTTGATTATTTAAAAAAAAATAAATGTGAATTCATGAAAAAAAAAATTTTGAATTGTTGATTTAAAAAAAAAAATTTTAAAAAAAACATTTAATTAAATTGTTGACTCAAACTAAATAAATAATAATAAAAAAACCCAATTCAGTAGATTTTGAAATAATGTTTTTATTTATTTAATTATTTCTTTTAAAATGTCCAAAAAAAAAAAAAAAAAAAATTTCAAAAAATTTCAAAATCGCATTCCGTCTTACTAAAGACGTTAAATTTAGTCCATGTTATTTATTTATTTATTATGTCTTGTATACTTATTCTTTTTCACAAAAATAAAAAATAAAAATAAATAAAAAATATGTTACTAGTATACCCTTATGCTTGGTTATACATGTTCATCTTTTATCCAGGGTTTCATCTCATATCTCTTTGCATCCTGTTCTATATTGTTTTTGATTGTATGCATTGCTTATCCTATATGATATTTGATGTGAGTTTGCTAGTATGGTTCTACGGCTAGGTTTTTGCATCCAAGTTTGGGGGAGATATCTTTCCTATTGGATCATTGCTGGACTTCATAATCTTTGCCCTCACGGTATACTCTTTCCATCATTTTTCATTGTTCTCTTTGCACATTGAGGACAATGTACAGTTTAAGTTTGGGGGTAAGGTTATCATGCTTCATTCTATTTTAAGTCGAGTTTTAAATGCATGATGCAATTTGAGATGTATTTGACAATGATTTTGAACTTTTGAAGCATAGTACTTTTTAAAAAACAAGTTGTTAAAGTCTAATACTTCTTGTATGCTCTAGGATGCCATTTAGAAGTAAATTTTTAATTTTTGATATCATGTTTGGTCTTGTGGTACACATCATCTTGTTGGTTGAAAATGCTTTGAGAGTTGATTCTAGAATTCTACACTTGCACTTGCGCACACTAGCATTCAATTTGTGGGGTACATGCTTAGTTGATTATTGTCTTGGTTTATCCCAATTGAGCTAGTATCCTTTGGAAGCTTTCATTCTTGATAAAATGACCTTGCAAAGAAAAGAAATAAAAGCACTCACCAAAGGTGAGGAACAAAAAAAAAAAAAAAACTGCATTCTTTCAACATGTCAACTGATTAAAAAGGAAGACAAGGAAAGAATGTAAGATGTATGATTAGTTTGAGTTCGTAGCCTAGTCATTCCGAGTCATTACGTCCTTAGGAGTGTCTTTACACTTAACGCCCTAAGACCATCTGGTTTGGGAGTCGTTGGCTCAACGCTTGTTACATGGGGTGATTAGAGAGCTTAAAGAACTTGGACATTGCACATGGTCATACATATATATATATATAAAATTGATGAAATTAAATAAATAAATAAATAAATGTTTGATTGAATAACAAGGCTCATTCAATGTCTTGATGTCTGGTACTATATCTGTATGCTAGTTTGAGGGTAAGGCTATGCCATTACTTTGATTTGCTAGGATAGCAACATATTTTGATGCCGGTTCACTAAAAAAGGATGATAAAATTGATTCAATTTGCATGATTAACTTGCTTGATGTGTGGAGGACCATTTTTGCTTACATGATGTTGAAATATTGAGAATAGCTTAGAAATGGCAGAAATTTGCATACTTGAAGTAGTCTACTTTAAACACTTATTTGATATGTGTCGTTACTTCTCAAGTAAGAAAGAGCTGTTGATGTTTGTGGGTACCATTTCTGGATACCCTCATGAGACTTCACTCGTCCACTAGGGGTAACTAGGGGTTTAAAAGGCTTGTTGCATATGCTAAATGCAACCGTGATCCCTACAAAAGTGGTGTTATCTTTATTTGCTTAATTAGATCATAGTTGTATATATGTTTGTTTCATTTCCATGTTGTAGTTCATTGCTAGGGACTAGCAATATCTAAGTTTGGGGGTGTGATAAGTGCTTAAATGTTGCACATTTCAGCACCTAAGTTAGGGTATTTCAGTCTTTGCATCTATCTTAAGTTTATGTTTTAGTCCTAATTTATGTTTATGTGTATTTCAGGGCAATAAAGTTAAAATGAGCTAAGAACGGTCCAATGAAGCCTTTTTGGAGTTAAGCAAAAATTTTCAGAAAATGGCACAAAGTGGTTAATCTCGGGCCTTTGATGATGTTCCCAAAGATGGAGAAGCAAACCAAATAGCCCGGGGCAAAAATGGAGCTGAATAAGGCTTAAAGGAATTTTCCAACTCTGGGGGATCGATCCCCCAGGGTGGGGGATCAATCCCCCAGGACTTGGCAACATTGCATATTTTTATTTTAATGTTTGGGCTTATTTTGTAACCTAGTGGGCTTTAATATGTTTATTACTTAAGCCCAACGAGGCCCATTGTTTTTAGGGTTAGTATTTATTAGTTTAGTGATTTATTATTTGGAGAATTAAGTTTGATTATTTTTTTTCTATACCGTGATATTATGTTCTCTCTGGGAAAAGGGAAAAGTGAGGGTTTGAAGAACATTTTTACAGAGGCTTTGTCTACAATTGAAGGAAGAAGAAGAAGGAGCCAAAAGATGGAGCTGGAGCTTGTTGACACCATGATCATCTTCTCCATGAGCTAGTTCTTCACTTAGGGCTTGGATGAGCCCTAAGTTCATGTAACCCTAACCTTTGTATTTCTTTTCTTGGGGAATTATTATGTTGTAATTAAATTGTATGGCCTTGCGATTTCTTAATATATACATGCTTGATTTGATAAATTAGGGTTTGTATTGATAAATTCTTCCATTGAAATCTCCAATTGATTGTATGTCTATGTATGATTAATTAGGGATTTTATTCTTCATTAGATGATTAGAATTTAATTCTTCCATTGATTCTATATGAAAATTGCATGTCTAGGTGTGATTGATTTAGAATTATACTCTACACTAGATACTTCTTTTAGTTGTGTTTAGTGATGGCCATAGCATGAGACTTAGTTGATACAATTGTCAATTAATTTGATGGATATAGGCTTAATCATGATAGATTATTTTACAAATTAGCTTATTTGTCATTAGTTAATTGTAGTAAAGTAGGCAATCTGTGCTTGATTATTTTAATCCATGCTTCTAATTACAATTAGTATTATCTTCTTGATTGATGTGTGCTCTTATTGGATACATTTGTGAATGTGTATGGTGGGTTAGGACGTAGTCTTGAATGGGTTCTACACTTTAGTTTAATTGTCATTAGGTAGACAATTCATTCTTGATGTTGATAATCTATGCTTACAATTGTGATTTGTGATGATAATGTGACCACATCTATAATTACACTAATAAATTCCCCATTAATTGAAAGCATATGGTTAATTGCATGGGCTTAGTGGTGAATCCTAACCCTAAGACTCTCTTCCTATCTCTTTAATTCTTAGTTTAATGTCATTTCTATTTTCATGCTTTTAACTAAATTTTAGTTTAATCACTCCACCAAAATATTTTTCTCTCACACTCTTTCTCTCTCTTTCTCTTCTCTCTTTTACAATCTAATTAGCATTAAAATCAAGTTTAGTCCCAACACGTGTTCAATCCCTTGGGTTCGATCCCTTCTCACTTCATACTACATAGTATAAGTGTCTAGCGGTTTACAAATGTAAACTATGATGCCCGCTTGATACCATTTCCAAAACCAAAGTGTTGTGCATTATTTTGTGCACACGCTCGGGTCGCATCATAATTTTGGCGCCGTTGCCGGGGATTGACGGTTTAGTTAGAATTAAATTAGGCATTAAGGCTAATTTAATTGTTTTCTTAAAATTACTATTTTCTTACTAATCCCCCTTGTTCAATTAGGTACTTGAAAAGAAAAGGAGTAAGCATTGGATTTTAGCACCTTTGTAACATTGTTGCTAGGGACTTTTGTAAGCTTCCTTGAATTTCTTTTATTATAATTGTTCAATTCTCTGTATACTTGCGAGATAGCCCTTGTCGAGGC
The DNA here is from genome assembly GCF_030987335.1 of Cornus florida. Lineage (NCBI taxonomy): Eukaryota > Viridiplantae > Streptophyta > Magnoliopsida > Cornales > Cornaceae > Cornus > Cornus florida. The sequence goes on from NW_026775577.1 coordinate 76,202,100, forward strand.
TATCACATTGTTTAAATTCTTGTCCAAGCATAAGCCCAAAAGGAGGCTACTACTTTCTTGATAGAAAGCATCGGCCCGTGTGGAGGCAATTTAATTTTGTGCATTGATATAACATGGGAGTATGGGACCATCGTATGTGGAGGTGGTGAATTGTTGTTGATTTTTGTTGTGGTTTGTTGTGAAGTTGTTGTGGTCTAATCTTGAATCATCCACTCGGTGTTAGCAGGTAGTTCTAGGAGAATTCTTCCTATTCTTAATTATCCCACACTTAATGGAAAACCAATTTTAATATCTAGGGAATATGGATAATCTAGGTGAGTATTACCCCCTTAATGAGCATCCACCCTTGAGAATTCCCCATCCTAATGCATTGCCACAACCCAATCAAATGCAACAACCTCTAATAATGCCAATCCATCTTCAAGATCATGTAGTGAATCCCCCCAATCATCAATTATCTCTTCGGGATCACTACACTCCCAATGTATACAATGCATCAACATGCATCCGGTTGCCAAACTTTCGGGCAACCCATTATGAAATTAAGCCCGCAACCATCCAAATGTGCCCCATTTTCTATGGGGTAAACAATGAAAAACCATATAAACATTTGGATGAGTTTTTGGAAGTTTGTTCAACCGTGAAAATCACGGACCTTCCGGAAGAAGTCTTAAAAATGAAGCTTTTCCCTTTCACTCTTCGGGAAAAGGCTAAATATTGGTTCAATAACTTGAGGGCAAATTCAATCACATCTTGGGCTCAACTACAATATGAATTCCTAAAAAAATTTTACCCCGCAAGTAGAACCGATGCTATGAGAGCTTCTATCCGTGAATTCTCCCAAAATGAGGGAGAACCTTTGCATGAAGCATGGGAGCGTTTGAACGATTTGCTACGGAAGTGTCCACATCACGACATTCCTAAGTGGCAATTAGTTCGTTGCTTCTATGAAAGCTTATCCGATACCCAAAAAGGTATGGTTGATGCTTCATGTGGAGGAGCCTATTTGGACAAAAATGAAGATGATATGTGGCATCTTTTTGATCGCATGAGCGAAAATTCAATGCATCGTTCTTCATCGTCCCGATTTGGCCAAAACTTGAATGAAGGAGGGAAGAAAACCTCCAGTCTTTCTCAAGTGGAAAGTTCCATGGAAATTGCCGCCGAAGTCAAAAATCTTACTCAAAGGTTTGATAAATTTCTTTTGAGCCAAAACTCGGCAATTGAATCATCCAACTCTTTCCATTCTCAAAATGCGATGTGCATGACTTGCTCTAGTTATACTCACAATACTTTCAATTGTCCTCTTGGACAAGTTTTTCCGAGTGAGTATCAAGAACAAGTCAATGCTATTTTCATTCATCCGGGAAGTAATCCAAATTCTAACTCCTACAATTCTGGATGGAGTGATCCTAACTTTTCTTGGAGAAATCAAGGAGGAGGTATCATTCCTCCTATTCATAAAAATTCCCAAGAAAAGTATGTGCCTCCCTACCTCCGAAATGCAAATTCTCAAGCATACCACTCTCCATCTTATCCTCTTCCAAATGTGAATCAATTCTCTAATTCTCATTCTTCAAATCATCAATCTTATTCTCATCCACCTCAAGAGCCTCCTAGGAATCCCACTTTTGAGGATAAGGTTTTAGAAGCTTTGGGTGATCTTCAAAAGGGAAATCAAGTGTTTCATTCACATTCTCAATCAATTGCAAAACTTGAAGCCCATATTGGGCAAATGGCTAAATCAATAAAAGAGAAAGGGCCTATTCAATCTGAGATTAACCGAAAGGAATACTCCATTTCCACCTTGAGGAGTGGGAGAAAAATTGATAATAAAGTTGAGAGACCTAGTGAAATAAGTGTTCCAATGCAACCAAGTGTTAGCTCGTCTACAATTCCCAATTCCATTCCTACTTCACTAGAGTCAAATGGTCACATTAAGGAGCCAATTCCATCATCATCATCTTCCTCCCATGTAGAGAAGCCTTATGAGCCAAAAGCTCCATTTCCTCAAGCTTTAAACTCTACTCCATTTTCGAGACAAGAAGGAAAAATCCATGACATGATGGAAGTTTTTGAACAAGTTAAAATCAACCTTCTTCTTCTTGATGCTATTCGCCAAATTCCACCATATGCCAAGTTCTTGAAGGACTTGTGTACTCAAAAGAAGAAGAACAAGGGACCAAGCCCAAAGAAAGTACTTCTCATGGAGCAAGTAAGCTCTATCATTAAGCTTAGCACCCCACCTAAGTTCAAAGACACTGGCGCTCCAACCATTTCTTGTACCATAGGGAACCATGAGATAAAAAGGGCACTTCTTGACTTAGGGGCTAGTGTTAACGTTATTCCTTACTCCGTGTATCTTCAATTAGGTTTGGGAAATCTTAAGCCAACTTCGGTAGTTATTCAACTCGCCGATAGGTCTACAAAATAACCAAGGGGAATTGTTGAGGACATCCTCATCAAAGTCGACAAATTCTATTTCCCGGTTGATTTTGTTGTGCTTGACACTGAGCCGATTCCCAATCCTACCACTTACATTCCCATCATTTTAGGAAGACCATTTCTTGCCACCGCTAATGCGACAATCAATTGTAGGTCCGGCATTATGGACATCTCTTTTGGCAATATGATGGTTAAGCTTAATGTGTTTAACACGAGCCAACATCCTATCAATGAAGGCGAGTGTTTCATGGTGAATATCTTGGATGAAATTGTTAAAGAAGTCATTCCTTCCATTCCTTCTGAAGATCCTCTTGAGGCATGCCTCTCTCACTTCAACATGGACGCATTTGACATTGAAAGCTCCATATATGAAGTGAATTCTCTAATGGATTCCGTAGCCATCTTAGACTTCCCGCCATGGAAAAACTCAAAAGAACCTCTCCCTTTAATCGCAAGTACTCTTTCTTATCAAGAAGAGGAAGAAGTGGTAAGTACGCCAATGGCCAATCCAATTTATGAGGACATTCCTTATAATATTGAGCATGAAGTCATTGAGGCGACCTTAGTGAAGGAGGAGAAGTGATCAATGTGGAAGTTGACAAAAATGACGAAGAGATTGAGTTTCTTAATAATCTAACCGAGCCTTTGAAAGACATTACCTTGCCAAGTGCAAGGCCGCTCATTATGGACTTTATTTTCAAAACCGTGGATGAGAGGAAACAAATTGCATCTTTCACCATTTCTTTCCAAATCATTCTTTTGGGAGATGTATTCATTGTTGCGAGAGAAGATCCATTGGGGAAAATAGATAAACGGATCAATGAGGATGTCTCATATCCAGTTTTTGATCCTTTCGACTAGTGAGTCGTCCCAACGTCTTGCTAGAGACGTTAAACACTAGTTGTTCGTAGAATTTTCAAAAAAAAAAAAAAAAAATGCATTTTATTATTATTTTGTTTTCTTTTCTTTTTGTACATTTATGTATTTTTAAATTCAAAAAGAAAAAAAAAATATTTGTTGTGATGGGTAGGATAAGTTGGTATTTGATTTTATTTTAATTTTTAGTAGTATTATTTTAATTTTAATTTTTATATATATTTAATTTTAGTATATATATTTTTCTTTTTAGTTTTACTTAAAAAAAAAAATATTAAGTTGGTAAGTGATTTTATTTTAATTTTATTTATTATTATTTTAATTTTTATCGATTTTTTATTTCAGTGTATATATTTTTTTTAGTTATTATTTTTATTTTTATTTTTTATTTTTAGTGTATATATTAAAAAATAGATAAATTAAAGGAAAAAAAAACAAAAGATGGATGACCATCTTGGCAGAGAGCAACAAAAAAATGTCCCAAGTAGATTGATCCCCCAATCACGTGGATCGATCCCTTTTTACCCATGTCGCCACTTTCTCATTCCACAGTGAAGGGCCAATTTTGTGTCTAAAATTATCGATCTCCTTAACTGATGGATCGAGCCCGTTAGCTTGCCTTCCCATCTCTCTCTCGTCTGCATTCACTGCCAACCCTCAAATCTCTTAACCCAAGTTCTTCGACCATCCTCTCTATTCGATCCTCTCTGTTCTATCCTCTCTTGCGCCATGTTGAAGAGGTCGTTCAACGGCGTCGCTGTTGGGTGGTGGGTTATTTCCCGGCGATTTTACTTCGCCGTTCTCTGTCGCATCTGGGCCAGCGATTGCCGCTGGGTTTTTCTCCGAGATCGCGGCTGTACAACTTTCCAGCGTCAGCTGGGTCTTTCCGGCGGGTGTGTTAATCGCTGTATTTCTCCGACGAGGTTGGGTCGCCGAGATTACATCGTCGCGGCTGGTTCGTTCGCTGGCTTGTTCACTTCACTGGCAGTTTAGGCATTGGGTTGTGGATTTCGCCGACTGTGGGTTGTGTTTGAGGCTGTTGGGTAGAGATTTCGCCGGCTTGTTCGCTGCGCCGGCGACGCGGCTGTTCGTCTTCCGGCGTCGCCTCTATTCGTCTTTCCGGCGTCCCATCTGTTCGTTTTCCAGCGATTCGCGGCTGGGTTCGTCAACGATTCGCGGCTGTGTCTCCCTGGCAATTTCGGCTGGATCTCTCCGGCGCTTTCGACTGGGATCTTCGCCGACGAGTTTGCAAGTTCCTTCCGGCCGTGCTTCATTCTCCGACAAGCACGTGTTGTCAATAAAAAAAAAAAAAAAAAAAGAAAAAGAAAAAGATAAGATAAGAAAAAAAAAGAAAAAAAAAATAAATAATAATAAAAAATGAAAAAATTAAATAAAATAATAATAATAATAATAAATAAGAAAAAAAAATTAAAAATTAAAAAATTAAAAAAAAGTGTTAAATTGATGATTAAAAATAAATAAATAAAAACAAAAAAAAAATATGGACTTGATTATTTAAAAAAAAAAAAAATGTGCATTCATGAAAAAAAAAATTTTGAATTGTTGATTTAAAAAAAAAAATTAATTAAATTGTTGACTCAAACTAAATAAATAATAATAAAAAAACCCAATTCAGTAGATTTTGAAATAATATTTTTATTTATTTAATTATTTCTTTTAAAATGTCCAAAAAAAAAAAAAAAATTTCAAAATTTTTCAAAATCGCATTCCGTCTTACTAAAGACGTTAAATTTAGTCCATGTTATTTATTTATTTATTATGTCTTGTATACTTATTCTTTTTCACAAAAATAAAAAATAAAAAAAATAAAAAATATGTTACTAGTATACCCTTATGCTTGGTTATACATGTTCATCTTTTATCCAGGGTTTCATCTCATATCTCTTTGCATCCTGTTCTATATTTTTTTTGATTGTATGCATTGCTTATCCTATATGATATTTGATGTGAGTTTGCTAGTATGGTTCTACGGCTAGGTTTTTGCATCCAAGTTTGGGGGAGATATCTTTCCTACTGGATCATTGCTGGACTTCATAATCTTTGCCCTCACGGTATACTCTTTCCATCATTTTTCATTGTTCTCTTTGCACATTGAGGACAATGTACAGTTTAAGTTTGGGGGTAAGGTTATCATGGTTCATTCTATTTTAAGTCGAGTTTTAAATGCATGATGCAATTTGAGATGTATTTGACAATGATTTTGAACTTTTGAAGCATAGTACTTTTTAAAAAACAAGTTGTTAAAGTCTAATACTTCTTGTATGCTCTAGGATGCCATTTAGAAGTAAATTTTTAATTTTTGATATCATGTTTGGTCTTGTGGTACACATCATCTTGTTGGTTGAAAATGCTTTGAGAGTTGATTCTAGAATTCTACACTTGCACTTGCGCACACTAGCATTCAATTTGTGGGGTACATGCTTAGTTGATTATTGTCTTGGTTTATCCCAATTGAGCTAGTATCCTTTGGAAGCTTTCATTCTTGATAAAATGACCTTGCAAAGAAATGAAATAAAAGCACTCACCAAAGGTGAGGAACAAAAAAAAAAAAAAAAACTGCATTCTTTCAACATGTCAACTAATTAAAAAGGAAGACAAGGAAAGAATGTAAGATGTATGATTAGTTTGAGTTCGTAGCCTAGTCATTCCGAGTCATTACGTCCTTAGGAGTGTCTTTACACTTAACGCCCTAAGACCATCTGGTTTGGGAGTCGTTGGCTCAATGCTTGTTACATGGGGTGATTAGAGAGCTTAAAGAACTTGGACATTGCACATGGTCATACATATATATATATATAAAATTGATGAAATCAAATAAAAAAAAAAATGTTTGATTGAATAACAAGGCTCATTCAATGTCTTGATGTCTGGTACTATATCTGTATGCTAGTTTGAGGGTAAGGCTATGCCATTACTTTGATTTGCTAGGATAGCAACACATTTTGATGCCGGTTCACTAAAAAAGGATGATAAAATTGATTCAATTTGCATGATTAACTTGCTTGATGTGTGGAGGACCATTTTTGCTTACATGATGTTGAAATATTGAGAATAGCTTAGAAATGGCAGAAATTTGCATACTTGAAGTAGTCTACTTTAAACACTTATTTGATATGTGTCGTTACTTCTCAAGTAAGAAAGAGCTGTTGATGTTTGTGGGTACCATTTCTGGAAACCCTCATGAGACTTCACTCGTCCACTAGGGGTAACCTAGGGGTTTAAAAGGCTTATTGCATATGCTAAATGCAACCGTGATCCCTACGAAAGTGGTGTTATCTTTATTTGCTTAATTAGATCATAGTTGTATATTTGTTTGTTTCATTTCCATGTTGTAGTTCATTGCTAGGGACTAGCAATATTTAAGTTTGGGGGTGTGATAAGTGCTTAAATGTTGCACATTTCAGCACCTAAGTTAGGGTATTTCAGTCTTTGCATCTATCTTAAGTTTATGTTTTAGTCCTAATTTATGTTTATGTGTATTTCAGGGCAATAAAGTTAAAATGAGCTAAGAACGGTCCAATGAAGCCTTTTTGGAGTTAAGCAAAGATTTTCAGAAAATGGCACAAAGCGGTTAATCTCGGGCCTTTGATGATGTTCCCAAAGATGGAGAAGCAAACCAAATAGCCCGGGGCAAAAATGGAGCTGAATAAGGCTTAAAGGAATTTTCCAACTCTGGGGGATCGATCCCCCAGGGTGGGGGATCAATCCCCCAGGACTTGGCAACATTGCATATTTTTATTTTAATGTTTGGGCTTATTTTGTAACCTAGTGGGCTTTAATAGGTTTATTACTTAAGCCCAACGAGGCCCATTGTTTTTAGGGTTAGTATTTATTAGTTTAGTGATTTATTATTTGGAGAATTAAGTTTGATTATTTTTTTTCTGTACCGTGATATTATGTTCTCTCTGGGAAAAGGGAAAAGTGAGGGTTTGAAGAACATTTTTACAGAGGCTTTGTCTACAATTGAAGGAAGAAGAAGAAGGAGCAAAAAGATGGAGATGGAGCTTGTTGACACCATGATCATCTTCTCCATGAGCTAGTTCTTCACTTAGGGCTTGGATGAGCCCTAAGTTCATGTAAACCTAACCTTTGTATTTCTTTTCTTGGGGAATTATTATGTTGTAATTAAATTGTATGGCCTTGCGATTTCTTAATATATACATGCTTGATTTGATAAATTAGGGTTTGTATTGATAAATTCTTCCATTGAAATCTCCAATTGATTGTATGTCCATGTATGATTAATTAGGGATTTTATTCTTCATTAGATGATTAGAATTTAATTCTTCCATTGATTCTATATGAAAATTGCATGTCTAGGTGTGATTGATTTTGAATTATACTCTACACTAGATACTTCTTTTAGTTGTGTTTAGTGATGGCCATAGCATGAGACTTAGTTGATACAATTGTCAATTAATTTGATGGATAAAGGCACAATCATGATAGATTGTTTTACAAATTAGCTTATTTGTCATTAGTTAATTGTAGTAAAGTAGGCAATCTGTGCTTGATTATTTTAATCCATGCTTCTAATTACAATTAGTATTATCTTCTTGATTGATGTGTGCTCTTATTGGATACATTTGTGAATGTGTATGGTGGGTTATGACGTAGTCTTGAATGTGTTCTACACTTTAGTTTAATTGTCATTAGGTAGACAATTCATTCTTGATGTTGATAATCTATGCTTACAATTGTGATTTGTGATGATAATGTGACCACATCTATAATTACACTAATAAATTCCCCATTAATTGAAAGCATATGGTTAATTGCATGGGCTTAGTGGTGAATCCTAACCCTAAGACTCTCTTCCTATCTCTTTAATTCTTAGTTTAATGTCATTTCTATTTTCATGCTTTTAATTGAATTTTAGTTTAATCATTCCACCAAAATATTTTTCTCTCACACTCTTTCTCTCTCTTTCTCTTCTCTCTTTTACAATCTAATTAGCATTAAAATCAAGTTTAGTCCCAACACGTGTTCAATCCCTTGGGTTCGATCCCTTCTCACTTCATACTACATAGTATAAGTGTCTAGCGGTTTACAAATGTAAACTATGATGCCCGCTTGATACCATTTCCAAAACCAAAGTGTTGTGCATTTTTTTGTGCACACGCTCGGGTCGCATCAAGTTCTTGAAGCCAACGGAAGGGAGCTCGAAAATGGAGGTTGTAACGAAGCTTCTTCCTTCTTCTAAGGCTCCCATGGGTAACTAAACCTCCTTCTAGGGAGGTGATGAGGGCCCTCCCTTGTAAGCATGTTCTAATTTAGGCTATATTTTGGGGATTACAATGTATATTCGTTGGTCTTTTCATGGTCTAAAGCATTTTGCCTTTTGTAATGGATCTTTATGTATTTAAATGATTAATGTTGAGTCAATTATCTATCTTTGATGGTTTATTCTTTTAATCATGTTTCTTGCACTCTCATGGTGACAATGGTAGTGAGATCATGGAATTGTTTTAATGGCATGGAGTTGGAGGACTTTGATAGATCATTGCTTAGGTGAAACCTTTGATGATTTAAGCTTATTTCTTACCTTCATGTGCTTCATCATCTTATTTAGGGCTTGATAGTCTTTCATTCAAGTAAATGTGGTTAAGCTACACCTTAGTTAGTTAGTCTAAACATGTTAACCTTTGATGGATCATGCTTGCTTCAGATTTAATGAACTTCTTGAGGATATTATAGCAAACAAGTGTTGCTATATATCATGACCATAGTATATATTGTTTTCCCCCCAATTTAGCTCTAACCTAGCATGTGTATAGGGATGGAGCTGGATTCACTTCCCTAGTCCTCTTTACTTGTATTTCATCTCCTTTAAATTCTTGCAAACTTTTAATTTATGCACCTTAATTTCATAGCTTAAGTGACAACCAACAAATCCTCTATGAACACCCCTATCATTCTAAAAAGACTCTAGACACTTAGGTTGCCATAGATTAGCGCAGTCCCAGTGGTTCGACTTACCCGACCAATAGCCCTATTTTACAATGATTCGTGCTATTGCGAAGGTTGATTTATAATTGTAATCGACTCAACCGATCAGTCTTATTTTGACATTGTGTGTTATCCAGCCTGGTTGGTTGAGATTGATGCTGAGGCACTGTCTTTTGGGTCGTCATATCCCTTGGATGCATTTTTGTCTTACGGATTTTATTCCCTGGGTAGGAGAAATTCATTCTGTAAGGACTCCATGTCGGAAACCTTTTTGTCTATTTTGTTGGTTGGGTGCTTCGAGACCTTGGTCTAACGTTTGATGCGAGTAAGGCTCTTGTGAGTATTGAGTCATACTCCTTGTCTAGTAGAATGAGACGTGGGTCAGGGAGGCACCATTTTATTTCCTTTCCTTCGTGGCTTCATGACGTAGTTGGGGAATGGTTGAGGTGTTGGTATCCTCTCTTGGGGTTTTGTGGTGACCTTGATATGGTGACGTCATTGGATTCTTGTTTCTAGCGTCATGGGACGATGAGTTGGGATTGACTTGACTCCTTTCTTGGGGATTGGAAGGTTTATTTTCGTGAGCCTTAACTGTGAAGTCCTTATGTCTCTTCTTCTTAAAGTGATGGTTAGGGATTTGATATGTGTGTTGACCTAGGATCCTTCTTGTGTTGCCTTGGATAGCTCTTATGAGTTAAGGTTGGGGTGTGAGTGGTTTCGTGTAATTAATTACATTGGTGCAATTAATTACTCTCCCTCATTATCGGAGACTTGGGGTGGTGTTAGGGATCTGGTTGAATCATGTAGAGTTCCCTTTGAACTCGTCGGCATCTTGAGTTGTGTTCTCTTATTGGTGTCTCATAATGGTTAGTATTGGGGCTATCCATTACATCATTGTTTTGTTTTGTGTGGCGTTAGCATTCTACCTTGGGTATGAGCTAGTCTTAGGAAGGACTTGTTGACTTTTTATTTTGGGGACCTTAGTGTTCATTTTGGGAAATGATTCATTTCTTCACGATGAGGGATTGGACTCATCCGGGTTTTTGGGATTCACTTTCTATGAGATTGTTCCTTTGAATGGCATTTCATCCCTTCTTGCTTTTGATTTTGTGGGATTGTTATTTGCATAGTCACTCTAGTATGTTTATATGCCTTGTTGTTTTGAGCATGCCTTAGAAGTAGGTTTAGGGGATATGACTATTTGGTGGTTTATGTGATAATATAAATGATGTGTTTCCATGTACTATATCTGTTTATCATGCTAGCGTCGTAGGTGATGTATATGATAGGTAGCATATTTGATTGCCCTTGTATACTATGTGTTTAGTTGTATGGTGCGACCTGGTTATATGATTTGATTTTACAAGTTGTGACATGGTCACCCTATATATGTATGTTTTATGACTATTTTTTTATGTAGATCATTCTTTTCTGTCATTGCTGCACTATGCTTAGGGTTGTATGACCTTGGTTGTCGGGATTATTTTGTGTGAGCGGCGTGGTTAATTCGTAACTTTGAGGACTTAGTTGTCTCTGATTGTGTGCTTGATCCAGGGTCTTGATTCCTAGGCGTAGCCTTGTAGTAGTTCAGCTTTAGGATGATGTGGAAGATTTTGGGTGCATTATCTTGTTGGGAGTCGTTGTGACTAGGGCGATGGTGATTTTATTTGATTTCATAAAGTCCAATCCATTGGCTTGAGGGCACAGACTTGTCAGGCTTTGGATTCGTGATTGGTGTTGTTGACAATGGAGTTTTGAGAATTGAGGTTGTCAGTTTTCTGGTATTGAGGATTTAAGGCCTTAAGCATAGCGGTGCCAAAGACATTGTTGTCAGAGTTTTGGGATTTGCCAGGATGGTCCGGCCGGACATCTTTAGATCATATCCCAACTCTCACAAAATGCCTTATTTACATGGTGCTTTTGGTAATAATCATTTTTGACATTGATGTCATTTGTATCGATAGGTTTCACGGGTAAACTTGTTGGGGGTAAGGTGATGAATGGGTGCCTTAAACTGTTATGCTACCGTACAATTTATTTGTGGTGGGTGAGTGCTAGTTGTTGTCGATGCTACCTTGTGTTTCCTAGCTAGTAATGTAAGTATGGGCGGGCACTAGACGCTGTCGATGCTACCGCACCTTGGGTACGTTGTGGGTGGGTTCTAGTCGATATTCGTGCTGCCATGTTGTTTTTAGTTGTGTTCCTTTTTTCGACGTGTGGTTGCTTTGGTCTCCTTTGGGTGGTTAACAATGGGTGGATATGTCAATTCATTTGGAGAGGTGTCTCACTGTTCGCAGTTATGTATCTTGTAATGACCTGATCATTTTCCTTCCTTTCCTTTTTCTCAAATTTTTACGGATAAATTTTTTCCTTTGATTTTTCCTTTCCGAGTACGGTTACTCATCACTTAGTGTTGTCTTGAGTGCTCAAAAATGGTTTCCAAGACTCTTTCCTATGGATTGACAACTTCCTTAAAGGGCCACGTCATTTCTATATTTTTTATTTTTTGATACATGCACTTTTCATCCTTTTCCCCGTTTGTCACTTTGTTGGCATAACCTTACTTTTCATGTTCAGAGTTGAGTTTTGACTTCACGAGGTTTTATTCCAGTTGATTTCCTCGAAAGGCGTAGCTTTACTTTTGGAGAAAAGCTCGCTGGTTGTTTCTTTCTCCCGTAAGGGCGTGGATGAAAGGATTCTTCAGAAACATTGATGTTTCGTGGGGTGTTTTTCATAAATATATTTTGAAGATATTTTATTTTAGGGGTTTTTAGGAAAATATCTGTTTTGGGCAGTTTTACAGTTATCCTTTCTTGGAGGGGCCATTGTGTAATTAACGAAAGTTATTGCAAAATGCCTCATTTTGAGCCTGGATCCTTGTACAGGATTCATTTTCACATTTCATTGAGTTGTGTACTCTTAGAATTTCCTCACGCTCGTTTTCTCTAGTTTTAGGATTTTCGGCTCCGGTTAATGCCGAACTTGTTAGGGGCATATCTACTTACACGGAACTCGGTTTTCGACGCTGTTTCTTCCATTGTTTATTTTTTTTTTCAGTTCAGTTGTTTTTTGTTCATGGTGTTTTACCGTTTGAGCGCATCTTCTAAAATTTCACTTTTTTGGACCTGGCGGGATCTGTTCGGGGCACTTTTTGAGATTTTCTATAAATAGGGGCTTGGGAAAAATAAATCAGATATTTCCTCTTCTTTTCTCCGCGTTCCAGACCACCAGGTTTTGCTCTCTTTAGGTCCCGTGATCTCATGAAAGGTCACATTTTTGTCTTAGGAGTGATTCCTATCTCTTAAGACCTTAGTTTATCATTTGCTTCCGCATTTTGGATCCGTTATCAGATTAACTTTCAGTCCATCACTGATGTACCGGGTTGAAAAACTTGGGCCGTCACAAGTGGTATCAGAGCTCCTAGGTTTGAACAATTTAGGATGACGGGTTTTGGGTGCATATCATGTTTTTGTTGATCTACTTTGATGTATTCACATGCTTTTGATAACATGTTTTGGCTTTATAACATGTTTATGTGTTTCGTTATAACACGCTCGGTAGTATGACATGTCTTTAGGCTTATATGCTTATTTGTTTAGAAGCATCCTTGTTTGACTTGTATGCTTACTTGCTTAAGTGCTTAACTGTTTAAGTAACGACCCGGTCATTTACCTCCCTTTCCTTTTTCCTGAAATTTTACGAATGAATTTTTTTCGTTTAATTTTCCTTTCTGAACTCTGTTTCTTATCGCTTAGTGTTGTCTTGAGTGCTTGGAAATGATTTCTGAGACTCTTTTCTGTGGATTGACAACTTCCTTTGAGGAACGAGTCATTTCTACATTTTCACTTTTCGGACACTATGCTCTATTTCGTCCTTTTCCCTATTCTGTCTTATCTCCATTTGTCAGTTTTTGGCACAACCTCACTTTTCATGCTCAGAGTTGGTTTTTGACTTCACGTGCCTTCATCTTCGGTGGTTTCCTCGAAATACATATCTTTAATTTTGCAAGAAAGTACTCTAGTTGCTCCCGGTGTCCATAGGGGCATGGATGCATATTTCTTTGGAATTATTTTATTTTCTTGGGGTGTTTTCCATAAATATCTTTTGAAGACATTTTATTTTAGGGGTATGTAAGAAAATATTTTTGGAAGATATTTTCATTCTGGGGCATTAGTGCAGTTGACCCATTTTGTAGGGGTCATTGTGCAATTAACGAAAGTTATTGCTAAATATCTCATCTGGAGCTTGAATCCTCGTACGGGATTCATTTTCACATTTCGTCGAGTCGTGTACTCTTATAATTTCCTTGTGATCGTTTTTCTCCAGTTTCGGGATTTCTGACCCTAGTTAGTGCCGAACTTGTTTGGGCCATATCTCTCTGCCCAAGACTCGATTTTTGATACCGTTTCATCCATTATTCATATTTTATCATTTGGAATCTTTTTTGTTCATGGAGTTTTGCCGTTTGAGCGCGTCTGCTCAAAATTCACTTTTCCAGACCCGGCAGGGCCCTTTCGGGGCACTTTTAGGGTTTTTCTATAAATAGGGGACTTAAAGAGAAAAATCAAAATTTTCCCTCCCATGGTTGTCACCTTCTCTCTCCTCTTTTGGTTCACTTTTCTTTGATGAAAAGTCTTCGGCCTTAATGTTTAATGCTTGTCTTGACGCCGCGCATCTTATGCCCTTATTAGAATCCATTTCCGACGATTTTTGAGTTCGGATTTGGAGTCAAGTTGAGATTTTTGTGGGGCTTCTTGTGGATTCTTATTCACGGTGTTGTCCCCAACAAAACCTCTCGGTATCGTCAAATTCGGAGGACTTTTATTTTGGTGGGCCTTTGAGATTTTATCTCAAATTGAGGTAGGGGGTGTTATAATTTACTTTTCTTGTTATATTACATGCTGTGGGTGCTTGTACTACTTGTTTACATGCTTGGTTATTAAATCTAGAAATTTTGATAAATTATTTCTTTGTGTAAGATTTAATTTTCCCGGTTGCTCATGACTTGTTTTAAACATGTGGCATGATATTAAATTACCCCTTGACATGGTCATTGACATATATTAAATCTAGATCATTTTGACAAGTAACGAAGATTTTATTTAATATTTATCTTGAATAAAATATTAAATCATGTGGCCTTAACTAACTTGAAATCAATATGTGTTACCATATTATATTAGGCCTTAGCATGCTCTTCAACATAGATTAAATTGAGAGTAAACGGTGATGTTTTAAAATCTAGAGAATAATTAATTATTTGATTAATTAATTTATTCCGGGTGTACTATTCACCCTATTGAAATTTCGACTTGACATTTATGATTTACATGCCATGTAGTTTCACATATATTAAATCTAGAATATTTGATTAGGTTTTAGAACTTTTCAATTATTATATTTCTAGTATTAAAGTTGAATACTCAAGGTAGTATCTTGCTTAGAACTTACTTCTATCTTGGTTTTAAAACGAGTCTTGACATATTGTATAACATTCTTTAATTTGAGGTCATTTGGATGACTTTTAAAATATAGAGACTTTAATTGAATGAATTAATTAAAATACATTCAATGGTTCTAAGAGCTAGATTAAGTTTCTAACTTTGTATTCATGGTTTCCTAGATAAGTTCCTTCACGTGTATTACATTGAGCATAACTGGATAAGTTTTGAAGCTTATATTTCATTATTTCCCTTGTATGGAACTTAGCTCACATGGTTGTAACTTGTACTTCATGAAGCATCTAACTTTTTGTCATGTATCTAGACCCTTTGTATCTTGGTTTCATTAGTGTACTTCATAGACTCGTACATTTGTCTTGGAATGGTTTGATTTCACATATGTTATTTTGTAAGTAATTAAATCATGTAACTTATACTTGTGGTATATTTACTTCAATGGATTCTATGTGCTATATATCTTGGATTTAATCTATATAGATGAATACTGTGTTTTCTTGACATTGCACATGCCATTGTAGTTGTGAACTTAGGGCATAACTTGTGTGTTCCAAAATCTTGGTTGTGCATGAAACGTAGTTAATGCATTTCTTGTATTTGATACAATCTTGACTTGCACAACTTGTTGATTTTGGGACTTGGGATAGCAATCAAGAATTGTCATGGCTAGAACTTGGTTCTAGTATAGGGGAAGGTACCCTTGGGTTAATAGCCCTAAAGTGATCCCAAGAACAGGGGAAGGTACCCTTGGGTTAATAGCCCTAAAATGATCCCAAGAATAGGGGAAGGTACCCTTGGGTTGATAACCCTAAAGTGATCCCATGACTAGGGGAAGGTACCCTTGGGTTGGTAACCCTAAAGTGGTCCCAAGAGTACGGTTTTAATCCGGGCGATATCCAAGTTTCCACATTGTTTGATTTCACCCTTTAAATTTCAAGTTATTATTCCTTGAAGATTTAAACTTGTCGTGTATGTTAAATGCTCCAATCTTGTTTACTTGCATAGATTTTATGTCATGTTTTTGCATAGATATTATGCCTTGTTCTTATTTTCGTGTATTACTCCTATCATGTTAATTGGAATGCTCCAATCATGCTAATTGCATTTATAATGTCATTCTTGCTAACATATATCCGAATATACCTCTTGTTATGTTAAATAGTATGTTCGAATCATGTAAAGTTCCTTGATAATGTGAACTTGTATTCTAGTAATTCCTTGTCGTGTTCTGGGATTGTCCTAAACCTTGATTTGCTCGATATATGTATACATATATACCATGATTCTAGTTGATATGTCACCATGATAGCTTAGGATGATCCCTAAGTTTAACCCCTGACATAAACGCTAGGTGGCAGAGCCCTTTTGAACTACTTCATGTTGTCCTAAAAATCTTCAAGAAATCGAGTCGATGCATGCACATTCTCTACGAGTAAACTTGTTAGTCTTGTTTACTCTCCCCGAAGTTACTGGGGGATTTATTCAGGTATGAAGACTTGGTTCGTGATGCTTGTCGATCATTCCGTGGATGACTTGTAGCTTTTAAGTTTTCATTTCATGCAAATGTTAGCATGAGATGCCTTTCTATAGTTTTATTTGTCAAATTTGTATTACTTAACTCCATATATGTAATGTGTACATAAGTACACCCTTTGTATTGTATTTGACATGTGTGAGATGAGGCCGGAGGCCAAAGACATGTAATTTGTAACCCATGTATTTTTCGACTTCATGAATTTATATGAAAATATTGAAAAATGCCAAGTTATTGTTTTGCCATGGTTGCATCGGGTGTGGGAATTCCATTTTCCTTCTTTCATAGGGTCTCATTAATCATGTATGAAGTGTGGCCAAGGGCCAAATGGTCATTTGAATTCATTTGTTGATTTTGGTTTTCAATTTTCTCATTTCAAGTTAATTTTTGCCTTTTTGGCCGTTGGGGGGTAGGATTCTGACTCGGCCATTTTCGAGAGCTACTGACTATTCCTGCGCGCTCAAATTCATCATTTACATTTGCGTGAATGATCGTTTTCATGAAAAACCCTTTTGTTGGTGTTTTGAGCCTCCTATGGACTCATTTCACCTTTTTGTTGAAAAACTCGGCCCAAGGGCATTTTAGGGATTTCCTTTGGGAAATAAATTCCGTTCTTGACTCCATCACATAGAAAATGTGATTTTAGGGGGAGTTTCTTCACTACATTTTTCCAAAAGATTTCATCTTGACCTCAAAAACCGTGTTACAAACTCATTTTTCTGTTAAAACACTGTTTCTGCTGCATTTTTAGCATTCTGTTCAAGTTGAACCGGTTCAAGGTGTCATTTTGGTTCAGCGTGGGCATACTGCCAAAGTTGAACCGGTTCAAGAAATGTCGAACTGGTTCAAGTCTTCCAGAGTTTTCAGTTTTGGACTTCGAACATCAAACTAATGTAACTTCTTTGTTTTAACTCCGAATTGGTCTGTTCTAGAGTCTAAAATGACCGCGTCGAAGTAAGATTTCCAATGGTACCAATTTCAGCTCTAGATTATTTTTCTAGCTCAAGATATCCTTGTTTTAGTGAGAGGGTATCGAATTTGGTTCGAACCGGGATAAGGTTCATCTGGGATTTCAGTTCCTTTGGCCTTGGGACTTCTTGTGAAGTTATCAAAGGATGTTTTTGACCTCATTGGACTTGTTGGAGGTCAAATTCCTTCCTCCTTGGGTAAAATGACCATTTTACCCTTGGTCCTTCCTTCGGTAAGGTTTTCATACCCTTGTCATTGTTTTGCTTTTGCACTTTGTTCCTTCGGGTTCCATGACCTTATGAAAGGTTATCAAAGGGTCTTAGAGGTGTGTTGTGCCTTGGGAGATCATTGTCTTGTTTCTTGCTTCCGCATCTGGATTCGTTAACGGGTCAATGTTCGGCTCATCACTGTAGTACCGGGTTGAATCAAAACCCGGGTCGTTACAAGTGGTGTTAGAGCGTCCGGGTTCGAATACCTTGGACGATGGGTTTTGGGTGCATATCATGTTTGTGTTACCATGCTCTACGTGTTTAAATGCTTCTTGGAAACATGTTTTGTTTGATAACAAGTCTTCTTTGATAACATGTTTTGATTTGATAACATGTCTGTTTGCTTATGTGGCACCTTGAGTAGATAGTTTGTTGCTATGTTGCATGCTAGATGTTTCCTTTTATGTTTGGTTTTGACGTTGTCTCTTAGGATCTGTCGTGTCACTTGAATGAATTCTTGTTTCACGAGTTTCTTCCTTGGATAGGAGAAATTCATTCTGTAAGGACCTATGTCGGGAACTTTTTTTGTCTATCTTCTTGTCTGTTCTATCGATTGATGCGAGTAAAGCTCATATGAGCATAGAGGACTGCAATTCATTTCTTTTCCTTGTTTGGTGGAATTAGCCGTGGGCTAGGGAGGCACCATTTCATTTCCTTTTCCTTCGTGGCTTCATGATCTAAGGCCTTAAGCGAAATGGTGCCAGTGTCATTGCTATCAGAGTTTTGGGATTAGCTACCCCAACTCTCGCAGATGCCTGGTTCCTGTAGTGCTTTTGGTAGTGATCATTTTCGACATTGATGCCATCCGTATTGATAGGTTTTCAGAGTTAACCTGGTTGGGGCAGGTTATGAATTAGTGCCTGATACTATCATGCTACCTTATTGATGAGTAAGTGTGGGCGAGTTCTAGTCACTGTTTATACTGCCTTGTCACTCTATTCTGTTGTCATGTTTCAACGTTTCGTTGCCTTGGGATTCTCTCGGTAGTTGACGTTGAGTTAATATGCCGATTCGTATGAGGTGTTGTCTCGATTCGTGGTTTCGCGTTCCTTCAGTTGATCTTGAGACTTCTGTACTTGTTCTTCAGTGCTTTATGAGCTGTCTTTCGTTTGACCTTTTATTTGGTCCTTGTCCTGTTCTTCTTCCGGTGTATTTTGAATTTCGGGGACGAAATTCCTTTAAAGAGGGTAGGTTGTAACGACCCAGTCATTTACCACCCTTTCAATTTTTCCTGAAATTTTATGAATGCATTTTTTTCGTTTAATTTTCCTTTTCGAACTCTGTTTCTTGTCACTTAGTGTCGTCTCGAGTGCTTGGAAATGATTTCTGAGACTTTTTTCCATGGATTGACAACTTCCTTTGAGGACCGAGTCATTTCTGCATTTTCACTTTTCGGACACTATGCGCAATTTCGTCTTTTTCCCTATTCTGTCTTATCTCTGTTTGTCAGTTTTTGGCACAACCTCACTTTTCATACTCAGAGTTGGTTTTTGACTTGACGTGCCTTCATCTTCAGTGGTTTCCTCGGAATACGTATCTTTACTTTTGCAAGAAAGTACTCTAGTTGCTCCCGGTGTCCATAGGGGCATAGATGCATAGTTCTTTGGAATTATTTTCTTTTCTTGGGGTGTTTTTCATAAATATATTTTGGAGATATTTTATTTCAGGGGTATCTAAGAAAATATTTTTGGAAGATATTTTCATTATGGGGCATTAGTGCAATTAACCCTTTTTGTAGGGGTTAATGTGCAATTAACGAAAGTTATTGCTAAATATCTCGTCTGGAGCCTGAATCCTCGTACGGGATTCATTTTCACATTTCCTCGAGTCGTGTACTCTTAGAATTTCCTCCTGATCGTTTTTCTCTAGTTTCGGGATTTCTGACCCCAGTTAGCGCCGAACTTGTTCGGGCCATATCTCTCTGCTCGGGACTCGGTTTTTGACGCCATTTCTTTCGTTGTTTATATTTTCTCATTTGGAATCTTTTTTGTTCACAGAGTTTTTCCATTTGAGCACGTCTGCTCAAAATCCACTTCTCCAGACCCGGCGGGGCCCTTTCGGGGCACTTTTAGGGTTTTTCTATAAATAGGGGACTTAAAGAGAAAAGTCAGAATTTTTCCTCTTCTTCTTCCTCTCCCATGGCCGGCCAAGCTACCTCCCATGGCTCCCACCTTCTCTCTCCTCTTTTGGTTCACTTTTCTTTGATGAAAAGTCTCCGGCCTTAACGTTTAATGCTTGTCTGGACGCCGCGCATCTTATGCCCTTATTAGAATCCATTTCCGACGATTTTTCGAGTTTGGGTTTAGAACCAAGTTGAGATTTTCATGGGGCTTCTTGCGGATTCTTATTCACGGTGTTGTCCCCGACAAAACCTCTCGGTATCGTCAAATTTGAAGGACTTTTATTTTGGTGGGCCTTTGAGATTTCATTTAAAATTGAGGTAGGGGGTGTTATAATTTACTTTTCTTGTCATATTACATGCTATGGGTGCTTGTACTACTTGTTTACATGCTTGGTTATTAAATCTAGAAATTTTGATAAATTATTTCTTTGTGTAAGATTTAATTTTCCCGGTTGCTCATGACTTGTTTTAAACATGTAGCATGATATTAAATTTACCATTGACATGGTCATTGACATATATTAAATCTAGATCATTTGGACAAGTAACGAAGATTTTATTTAATATTTATCTTGAATAAAATATTAAATCATGTGGCCTTAACTAGCTTGAAATCAATATGTATTAGCATATTATATTAGGCCTTGGCATGCTCTTCAACATAGATTAAATTGAGAGTAAACAGTGATGTTTTAAAATCTAGAGAATAATTAATTATTTGATTAATTAATTTATTCCAGGTGTACTATTCACCCCATTGGAATTCCGACTTGACATTCATGATTTACATGCCATGTAGTTTCACATATATTAAATCTAGAATATTTGATTAGGTTTTAGAACTTTTCAAATATTATATTTCTAGTATTAAAGTTTAATACTCAAGGTAGTATCTTGCTTAGAACTTACTTCTATCATGATTTTAAAATGATTCTTGACATGTATAACATACTTTAATTTGGGGTCATTTGGATGACTTTTAAAATCTAGAGATTTTAATTAAATGAATTAATTAAAATCCATTCAATGGTTGCATGAGCTAGATTAAGTTTCTAACCTTATATTCATGATTTCCTTGATAAGTTCCTTCACGTGCATTACAGTAAGCATAGCTGGATAAGTTTTGAAGCTTATATTTCATTATTTCCCTTATATGGAACTTAGCTCACATGGTCGTAACTTGTACTTCATGAAGCTTCTAGCTTTTTGTCATGTATCTAGACCCTTTGTTTCTTGGTTTCATTGGTGTACTTCATAGACTGGTACATTTGTCTTGGAATGGTTTAATTTCACATGTGTAATTTTGTAAGTAATTAAATCATGTATCTTATACTTTTGGTATATTTACTTCAATGGATTCTATGTGCTATATATTTTGGATTTAATCTATATAGATGAATACTGTGTTTTCTTGACATTTCACATGCCATTGTAGTTGTGAACTTAGGGCATGACTTGTGTGTTCCAAAATCTTGGTTGTGCTTGAAACGTGGTCAATGCATTTCTTGTATTTTGATACAATCTTGACTTGCACAACTTGCTGATTTTGGTACTTGGGATATCAATCAAGAATTGTCATGGCTAAAAGTTGGTTCTAGTACAGGGGAAGGTACCCTTGGGTTAATAGCCCTAAAGTGATCCCAAGAACAGGGGAAGGTACCCTTGGGTTAATAGCCCTAAAGTGACCCAAGAATAGGGGAAGGTACCCTTGGGTTAATAGCCCTAAAGTGATCCTAAGAACAGGGGAAGGTACCCTTGGGTTGATAACCCTAAAGTGATCCAAAGACTAGGGGAAGGTACCCTTGGGTTGGTAACCCTAAAGTGATCCCAAAAGTACGGTTTTAATCCGGGCGATATCCAAGTTTCCACATTGTTTGATTTCACCCTTTAAATTTCAAGTTGATATTCCTTGAAGATTTAAACTTGTCGTGTATGTCAAATGCTCCAATCTTGTTTACTTGCATAGATTTTATGTCATATTCTTGCATAGATGTTATGCTATGTTCTTGCTTTCGTGTTTTACTCCTATCGTGTTAATTGGAATGCTCCAATCATGGTAATTGCATTTATAATGTAATTTTTGCTAACATATATCCGAATATACCTCTTGTTGTGTTAAATAGTATGTTCCAATCATGTAAAGTGGCTTGACAATGTGAACTTATATTCTAGTAACTCATTATCGTGTTCTTGGATTATCCCAAACCTTGATTTGCTCGATATATGTATATATATATATACCATGATTCTAGTTGATATGTGACCATGATAGCTTAGGATGATCCCTGAGTCTAACCCCTGACATAAATGCTAGGTGGCATGAACCCTTTTGAACTACTTCATGTTGTCCTAAAAATCTTCAAGAAATTGAGTCAATGCATGCTCATTCACTACGAGTAAACTTGTTAGTCTTGTTTACTCACCCCGAAGTTACTAGGGGATTTATTTAGGTATGAAGACTTGGTTCGTGATGCTTGTCGATCATTCCGTGGATGACTTGTAGCTTTTAAGTTTTCATTTCATGCAAATGTTAGCATGAGATGCCTTTTGTAGTTTTATTTGTCAAATTTGTATTACTTGGTGCCATACATGTAATGTGTACATAAGTACACCCTTTGTATTGTATTTGATATGTATGAGATGAGGCCGGAGGCCAATGACATGTAATTTGTAACCCATGTATTTTTCGACTTCATGAAATTTTATGAAAATATTGAAAAATGCCAAGTTATTGTTTTACCATGGTTGCATCGGGTGTGGGAATTCCATTTTCCTTCTTTCATAGGGTCTCATTAATCATGTATCGAGTGTTGCCAAGGTCCAAACGGTCATTTGAATTCATTTGTTGATTTTGGTTTTCAATTTTCTCATTTCAAGTTTATTTTCGTCTTTTTGGCCGTTGGGGGGTCGGATTTTGACTCGGCCATTTTCGGGAGCCGCGGACCATTCCCGCGTGCTCAAAATCATCATTTACATTTGCGTGAATGATCGTTTCCATGAAAAACCCTTTTGTTTGTGTTTTGAGCCTCCTATAGACTCATTTCACCTTTTTGTTGAAAACTCAGCCCAAGGGCATTTTAGGGATTTCCTTTGGGAAATAAATTCCGTTCTTGACTCTATCATATAGAAAATATGATTTTAGGGGGAGTTTCTTCACGACATTTTTCCGAAAAATGTCATCTTGACCTCCAAAACTGTGTCGCAAACTCATTTTTTTTGTTAAAACACTGTTTCTGCTGCATTTTTAGCATTCTGTTCGAGTTGAACCGGTTTAAGAATAGTTGAACCGGTTCAAGGTGTTGTTTTGGTTCAGCTTGGGCATACTGCCAAAGTTGAACCAGTTCAAGAAATGTTGAGCCGGTTCAAGTCTTCTAGAGTTTTCAGTTTTGGACTTCGAACTTCAAACTGATGTAACTTCTTCGTTTTAACTCCGAATTGGTCCGTTCTTGAGTCTAAACTGACTGCGTCGAAGTAAGATTTCCAATGGTACCAATTTGAGCTTCAGATTCTTTTCCTAGCTCAAGATATCCTTGTTTTAGTGAGAGGGTATCGGATTTGGTTTGAACCGGGATAGGGTTCATCTGGGATTTCAGTTCCTTTGGCCTTGGGACTTCTTGTGAAGTTATCAAAGGATGTTTCTGGATGTTTTTGACCCCATTTGACTTGTTGGAAGTCAAATTCCTTCCTCCTTGGGTAAAATGACCATTTTACCCTTGGTCTTCCGTCGGTTGGGTTTTCATACCCTTGTCTTTGTTTTGCTTCCGCACTTTGTTCCTTTGGATTCCGTGACCTCATGGAAGGTTATCAAAGGGTCTTAGAGGTGTGTTATGCCTTGGGAGATCATTGTCTTGTTTCTTGCTTCCGCATCTGGATCCGTTAACGGGTCAATCTTCGGCTCATCACTATAGTACCGGGTTGAATCAAAACCCGGGTCGTTACAGTTTACACGGCTGTCTTTGATTACTTAGGCATGACTGTATGTTACAAACCATTTCTTGCTTCATGTTTCGTGCATTCATAGTGTGAGTTACACTCAGTCATAATAACTTGTGTTATTATTGACCACTTTCCTTGTGTACGTTTAGCACCATGGTTGTCACACGTGGAGAGTCTTCACGTCAGGGCACTAAGAAGCAGGTGGCTAACATCGACTTCATGAGGGTCCAGGGAGGCCTAGGATTCCAGTTCATGGAGTGAATGCTAATCCACCATGGGCACCGACTTACGAAGAGCGGGTTGCTCTGGGAATCAATCAGGGGATTGCTGAATCCTTACAGGAGTTGATATGCAGGAAGGTGGTAGGGATACAGTTTCCTGCACTGGCACCGGCACCAGCACCGGCACCAGTAGTCAATGAGGCACTAGAGTACTTTATGCAACTACAGAGGGTCAAGATTGATCCATTTGCGGGGAGTTCAGATCCGCTAGTCTCAGAAGCTTGGTTGGACCTTATGGTTCGCAAGTTAGACAATATGGCGGTACCCAGGGACAGGTTGAGGATTTCCTTGGCTACTTCTTTGTTCATTGGGGATGCAGATATTTGGTGGAGGTCTATGACCAATGTCCATAACATTGAGTTGGTGACTTGGAACGAGTTCAGAGATTTGTTCTTCGAGCGCTTCTTTCTTAGGGCTATGAGGTGGGAGATGAGGACATAGTTTATAGGTCTTTACCAGGGCACTATGAGTGTCATTGAGTATGAGACACAACTTACTTCTCACTTTTGTTATGCCGAGGATATGGTAGTAACAGACGAGGCCAGGGCAATGAAGTTTTAGGATGGGCTACATCTTGACATCAGGCCACGGGTCTCAATTCTTGATTTAAGGACTTACAGAGAAGTAGTCCAGAGGGCTATGTTAGCTGAAGCAGAGGAATGGGATCAGTTACCAATCAGGGGTTCACACAAGCAGCCTCGCAAAGATAATCTATCATCTTCCGGGAGTTAGTGGAAGAAGGCTAGGGCAGGGAACAATACTCACTCGCAGGGGGCATCGCAGCAGAATCGTTCTGCACCCACAGTTCCTATATCTTCGGGATCAACCCAGGGAGTGGTTTGTTACCATTGTTAGTAGTCGGGGCACATCAAGCCTCGCTGCCCACAGCTTCGGGCACAAGCCAGTCAGACTTTAGTTTCTACAAAGACAGGGCAGGGAGTTTGCTTCTATTGCAAGCGACCAGGTCATCTCAAGAAGGATTGTCCAAGGTTGTTGAATAAGTCACTTGGTGGCATAGATTCACAGATGGTACCGGCACAGTCTGCAGTGGTTCAGTCTAGTTTCAGAGTTCCTCAGGCACCACAGCCAGTGGCGCCAGTTGGCACTTTTCCAGCCAGGGGTTATACACCTACTGCTTCTACACATCAATCAGGCTATCAGGGTAGTTCACAGTAGGGCTCAGGAACTCAGGGACAAGCCTATGCTCTTCCACAGGCGGATGCTTCCGCAGGCACCTCTTCAGTTCAAGGTATCTTTCCAGTTTTTAGTTCTTGGGCATGAGTTCTTGTTGACACAGGTGCATCACAATCTTTCATTTCTGCATCATTTGCACATTCATTGGGTCTGGAGCTCACACTTTGGGATAGTCTTCTCTGTGTTGACACACCAGTTGGGGGTCAAGTGTCTTTGGATTGTGTTTGTCGGGGTTGTGCTATTGAGATAGCTGGGAGGACCTTAGAGTTTGATTTCATTGTTCTCGACATGATGGGCTTTGACGTCATTCTTAGGATGGATTGGTTATCATTCTTTCGGGCTACAATTGATTGCTTCCGCGGGAAGGTGTCCGTTTGCACTCCTAAGGGAGATTGTTTCCATTTCGTGGGAGATTGGAGCGATTCCCACCCGGCAATGGTTTTCAGCATTGGTGACTAGAGTCGCCATAGATCCTACTTGACTAGTTTGCTAGTTGACGATGATAGCAGTTTGGGCTGTGTTTTTCTGGTAGTTGTTGAGGATTTTGTTGATGTCTTTCCAGAGGAACTGATAGAGTTACCTCATTTAAGGGAAGTTTTTTTTGCCATTGATCTTATTCCTGGTACAGCGCCCATCTCTATAGCACCAGCAGAGCTTAATGAGCTGAAAGGTCAGTTGGATGATTTAAAAGCTAAGGGCTTTATTCGTCCTAGTGCTTCACCATGGAGAGCACCGGTTCTTTTTGTGAAGAAGAAGGATGGGTCTTTGAGGCTTTGCATCGATTATCGCAAGTTGAATCATGCTACAATCAACAACAGGTATCCTTTGCCTAGGATTGATGACTTATTTGATCAATTGAAGGGGTGACATGCTCTTCAAAGATTAATTTGAGATCAGGTTACTATCAATTAAGGGTTAAGGATGGGGATATATCCAAGACCGCTTTTCGTACATGGTATGGCCATTATGAGTTTCTGGTGATGCCATTTGGTTTGATCAATGCTCCAGCAGCTTTTATGGATTTGATGAACCGTGTATTCAGTGACTATCTTGATAAATTTGTGGTGGTGTTCATTGACGACATTCTGGTATACTTCGCTTCAGTAGAGGAGCATGAGTATCATTTGAGGACAGTGTTGCAAATCCTTAGGGATAATCAGTTGTATGCCAAGTTCGAGAAATGTGAATTTTGGCTACCGGAAGTGAAGTTCCTTAGACACATTGTGTCAAAGGGCGGTGTTGCGGTGGATCCATCGAAGATTGAGTCTGTGATGGATTGGGAGCGTCTGAAGACAGTGTTTGAAGTTCGGAGCTTTTTTGGCCTAGCCGGCTATTACAGGAGATTTGTTCGGGATTTATCTCATTTAACGGCACCTATGACTCGACTTACTCGGAAGGGAGTCAAGTTCATATGGAATGAGGCTTGTGATTTTACTTTTTAGGAGTTGAAGGTCAGATTGACATCGACTCCAGTTTTGATCATACCTGAACATGGTTTTGCTTACGTGGTCTATTGTGATGCTTCGCAAGATGGTTTAGGTTGTGTTCTGATGCAGACCGAATGGGTGGTAGCTTATAGGTCCCGACATTTGAAAACTCACGAGTTAAACTATCCAACACATGATCTGGAGTTGGCAGCAGTTATTTTTGCCCTTAAGGGGTGGAGACATTATTTGTACAGGGAGAAGTTCGAGGTTTTCTCCGATCATAAAAGTCTTAAATATCTTTTCTCTTAGAAGGATTTGAATTTGAGACAGCATAGATGGATTAAGTTTATGGAGGACTATGACTTTGAGTTGCAGTATCATCCAGGAAAGGCCAATGTGGTGGCCGATGCATTGAGTAGGAAGTCACAGGGTACTTTTGCTAGCATTTCCATTCACAGATAGAAGATGCTAGAAGAGCTTGCAGATCTTGGTTTGCAGTGGTATGAGGATGTTTCACCGGCTATTTTGTTTAGCCTTGTGGCTCTACCGGCTCTTGTTAGCAAAGTTATTGAGGCACAACAGGAGGATGGGGAGATGAAGTCCATCCACGATCGAATTACAGGTGGCGAGAATGTAGAGGGTTGGACCTTACATTCATATGGTGGTCTTAAGTATAGAGGGAAGATGGTTGTTCCTCTGTCTTGTTGTGACATTGTTCTTCAGGATTTTTACCATTCTCAACTTGCAGTTCATCCTGGTGGTACGGAGATGTATCACAATTTACGGAGATAGTTTTAATGGAAAGGCATGAAACGAGATGTTTCTCAGTTCGTGGCTAAATGCCTTACTTGTCAGCAAGTGAATGCAGAGCATCAGAGACCGGCAGGGTTATTGCAACCACTACTAGTGGCAGAATGGAAATGGGAGCACATTATTATGGATTTCGTGACGGGACTTCCGAGATCCAAGGTAGGGAATGATGCCATTTGGGTCATTGTTGATAGACTGACTAAGACGGCTCACTTTTTGCCTATAGCAGTGACAGATGATGCAGATAAACTTAGTGGACTATACGTGGGGTAGATTGTCAGGCTTCATGGGGTTCTGGTATCCATTGTTTCGGATAGGGATCCCAGGTTCACGTATCACTTTTGGCAGAGTTTTCAGGAGGCTCTTGACACGGGGCTTCACTTCAGCACAGCATTCCATCCTAAGACTGATGGTCAGTCGGAGCGTACAATTCAGATATTGGAGGATATGCTACGGGCTTACATTTTGGATTTTGGGGGTAGTTGGGAAGACTACTTACCTTTGGTGGAGTTTGCCTACAACAACAGTTACCAGACCAGTATTGGCATGGCACCTTTTGAGGCGTTGTATGGCAGACCTTGCAGATCTCCAGTTCGTTGGACCGAGGTAGGTGATATAGTCTCCTTGGGTCCTGATATTATCTTCGAGACTACAGAGAAAATTAAGTTGATTCGGCAGCTGTTGGTTATACTCAAAGCAGGCAAAAGAGTTATGCTGATAAGAGGAAGAGATCCTTGTCTTTTGAGGTAGGGGACCACGTCTTGCTCAAGATTTCTCTACAGAAGGGACTTATGAGATTTCGGCAGACGGGCAAGTTGTCTCCTAGGTTCATAGGACCATTTCAGATTTTGGAACGCGTCGGTGAAGTTGTTTATCGTTTGGCATTGCCGCCAGACCTGGATAGGGTTCACAATGTCTTTCATGTTTCTATGTTGAGGAAGTACGAGCCGGATCCATCGCATGTCTTACAGTGGACAGATGTTGTTGTTGATGAAGATGTGACCTATAAGGAGGGTCCAGTCCAAATTCTTGATTCACGGGAGCAGGTTTTACGAACCAAGACCATTCCATTGGTTAAGGTCTTGTGGAGACATCATGGCATTGAGGAGGCTACTTGGGAGCTCGAACAGGAGGTTCACTCTCGGTATCCCCATTTGTTTTCCCTTTCAGGTACGACTCGATTTCGGGGACGAAATCCTTTTAAGAAGGGTAGGTTGTAATGACCCGATCTTTTTCCTCCTTTTCTTTTTTCGGCGATTTTCTTTTTTTCGTCTTTTTCCTATTTTGTCTTTTCCCTTTTTCGTCTTTTTCCTGTTTATCATTTTTCCTTGCATAACCTCACTTGTTGTGCTCGGATTTGATTCCAGCTTTGTATGCATTCATGATATTTGATTTCCAATGACATTTGTATTTTTACTTTTGTAGAAAATACATTCTAGTTGCTTATTTTTTCATAAAGAGCAAGGATGCATACTTTATTGTAATTATTCATTATTTTTGGGGTTTTTGTGTAATTACATAAAGTAATTATTTTTTATTTTAGGGACCATTTTGTAATTTATTTTGGAAGATATTTTCAAAAAGGACCTTTTTGCAATTTTTAAAAAATGTGACAAATGTCACATTCTCATGGTGTCACTTGTTGGCAAAGGGGTGGAGTGACTTGGATGTGTAATCTTTTGACATTTGGAGGGGGGAGATTCACCCACATGTTGGCCTAGGATTGGTGCACTTGTTGGCTTAGATGGTTGACAAGTGTAGGCTTAAGATTGAGCCTAGGAAGGAGCATTGGATTTGTGACAAGTGTAGGATCATGATTTAGTCTTGCATTGTGTGTGTGTGAGAGGTAGTGTAAGAACACATATTGAGTAGAGGATTTCTAGCCCTTCCACTCATTATTTAACACTTTATCCTTTTCATTTCACATGTTCTTCAAGAACCCTAGTCTATCCACCATTGGAGAAAAGCTTGGTTAGTAGCTTTGACTTCATTTTTGGCCTCCTTCCATTCACCCTAGACTTAAAACCTCAGAACACAAAAGTTTCCCCTTACTCTCCTCTTCATTAACCCTAAACTTGTTTTCCATTTTGAACTTGGTAGCTTGGATTATAGGGATTCAATTCTCTATTGAGGTAGGGGTGGTAGTATGTTTATATTTTAAGTGTTTTATAATCCTTGGGGTTTAATATATATTGTATACATGCTTTTAATATGATAGTCTTGCATATTGTAGGAAACCCTCACATCTTGACTTAGGGTTTATTGATTTAAGCATGTATGATATGTATAAACCATGTGTAGAAGGATTATATACTTTAGTAGTATGCTAAATTCTTATACTTTCACACGTAGTGATGATATAGAACTCTTGTGGAATTATTAATGTTATATGAAATTTCCATTTACTTGAATTGCTATATTTGTTGAGATAATAATTCTATGTTCTTGTGGATTACAAGTTGTAATTATCATAGGAGCTTATTGCTTTAAATGTTGATATTTAGTGTATAAAGCTTATTGTTGAGGCATGATTGAAATTGATAAGTTGGTGGTATTGTATTGTACATAATATCATGATGATGACTTGTCATTTAGCATGCCATTCTAGACTTGGAACCCTAAGACATGGTTTGTGTGGTTTCAAAGTACTTGTGCTTGTAAGGTGATTGATATGCCTTATTATCTATGTATAAGTTTTGAACTTGATATATTTTGGATTCTCTTGGGACATTGTTAAAGTGACATGGCTAAAGTTTGGCTTTAGTGCGGGAGGTATGAGTTCTCCCCAATTGAGATAGTGCGCACTAAGGTGGTCTTCCCAATGGGTTAATGCCCGGAATAACCATTTTGATCTTGGTTTAGTCCGAGATGTGATGTCCAAGTATTCCACTAATTGATTTCGCAGTAAATTCCAAGTTGACAACCAACGCTTAATTATAACTTGTAATTTTTGTTATTGGCAAATTGATGTTATTAAGTACATTGATATTGATATGTGTGGTTGAAGAATCATTTAAGTTAGCTTAAGATGATCCCTTAGAACACCTTGAACATAGACATTAAGTTGAATGATCCCTTGTATTCGTCTATATTGATCTTGCAATGATATTGAAACTTTAGGGTATACACATATGTTTCTTCCTACGAGTAACTTGATTACTCACCCTAGTGATTTGGGTTGTTTTTCGTGTAAGGAGACTATGTTCTTGGATGCTCATTATCCTTAGAGGCTAATGAGCAATTTGGAACATTTTTTTTGTATATTGACAAGCAAGTGTTTAGCATGCTTAACTTTGATGTCATATTTTGTATACCATGGGTGTATGGTATTTTAGAAGCTTATGTAGCTTTCTTGATGTGTAATGGTACTTAAGTTTTTAATTTTGACATTATAAAAATGTATGTAAAAAGGCCAATGGCCAAGTAGGTTTACTTTTGCATCTACACTCTTTTGGTGTCAAACTTTTCTTCAAAAATGTATTTTAACCATCTTGGAGGTTTGCTACATGAAATTCTTGTAATTGACATGTTCATATGTTTAATTTTCCTTAAAATGAATCAAATTTTGATCTATGCATGTTGGTAGAATGAATCCCATAGGTTCCATTTCAATTCCATATGTTTGGAGGTGCTTTTAGTAGCATTTCGAGGAGTTTCGGTCGACCGAAACACCATCTCGGTTGACCGATCCCTTTTTGTGACCAAATGAACAGTAAAAACCAACCTTCAAAAAAAATTCTGTGAGTTTCAGTCGACTGAAACTTTAAGTTGATCGACCGAAATAGCCCCGGTGCACCAGCACTTCCAGATTTCAATTTAGCACTGATTGTCCAACTTCGATAGGCCATAAATTCTTCGTTCCTTATCCGAATGGGGTGATTCTTGAGCCTAAACTCAAGGATTTTGAGTCAAATTTCCAATGGTACCTATGGCATTCTCATATTCCAAACACAGTAGAAGTTATTCATGTTTTAGTGATGTAGTGTTAGTTTTCACTTCAACCGGGAAAGGGCAATTTGTGGGATTCTTGGCCAATGTTCTTAAAACTCTTGAAATGTCTTGAAATGATTAGATTAGGTTTTATTCACCTTGTTTGACTTGTTTAGAGTCAAGTTTCTCTCTTTAATTGTGAATTGACTATTTTGCCCCTTTGATAACGAATTTTGTCCTTTTTAACCTTTGTTTCCACTTTTGCTCTCTTTAGGTCCCGTGATCTCATGAAAGGTCACATTTGTCTCTTATGAGTGATTCCTATATCTTAAGACCTTGGTTTATCATTTGCTTCCGCATTCTGAATCCATTATCGGATTAACTTTCTGTTCATCACTAACGCACCGAGTTGAAAAACTTGGGCCGTCACATTGATAGTCAAAATTCCTTCATTTAAGGTAAAATGACCATCTTACCCCTAGTCCCTTACTTTCTACTATTTTTGAATCTTTATTTTCGCTTTTGGTTCTTCTAAGTTCCATGGCTTCATATGAAGTCACTTTTGTGTCCTATATGTCATGCGTATCCCTTGAGACCTTGGTTTTATGTTTTGCTTCCATATTTCGGACCCGTTATCAGGTCAACTTTTGGGTCATCACAGGATGTACTGGGTTTATAAAACCAGGGCCGTCACAAGTGGTATCAGAGTGTTCGGGTTGAAAACCTTAGGACGATGGATTTTGGGTGCATATCATGCTTGTGTTGCCATGATTTATGTGTTTAATTGCTTCTTGATAACATGTTAGATGTAATCGCATGTTTTCATACTTGTGTGGATGTATATTTAGAAGTTTACTTTAACTTCCTTAACATGCTGCATATGGTTGTTTATTTTAGCAAGTTGTATGTACTTGTCTACTTTAGCATACTGTATATGCTTAGTGGCTATAGTACATTGCATATGTTTATTTGTCTTAGCATGTTGTTTACGCTTGTCTACTTAACATGTTGGATATGCTTGTCTGCTTTAGCATGTTGTATGTGTTTGTTTGTCTTAGCATGACTATATGTTGTGTGTATTGACGTGTTTTATGTGGTTCTTTACTAACTGTGTAAGTATGTAGTCCATTGCTATGTTGTTTGGTAACTGTTTATTTTCTTGTGTCTTGTTTTGACATTGCATGTTATCCCAGCCTAGTTGGTTGAGATTGATGTTGGGGCATTGTCTTTTAGGCCGTCATATCCCTTGGATGCATTTTTGTCTTACGGATTTTATTCCCTGGGTAGGAGAAATTCATTATGTAAGGACCCCATGTCAAGAACCTTTTTGTCCGTTTTGTTGGTTGGGTGCTTCGAGACCTTGGTCTGACGTTTGATGCGAGTAAGGCTCATGTGAGTATAGAGTCACATTCCTTATCTAGTGGAATGAGACGTGGGTCAGGGAGGCACCGTTTTATTTCTTTTCTTTCGTGGCTTCATGACGTAGTTGGGGAATGTTTGAGGTATTGGTATCCTCTCTTGGGGTTTTGTGATGACCTTAATATGGTGACGTCATTGGATTCTTGTTTTAAGCGTCATGGGACGATGAGTTGGGATTGACTTGAGTCATTCCTTGGGGATTGGGAGGTTTATTTTTGTGGGCCTCATTGGTGAGGTCCTTGTGTCTCTTCTTCTTAAAGTGATGGTTAGGGATTTGATATGTGTGTTGACCTAGGATCCTTCTTGTGTTACCTTAGATAGCTCTTATGAGTTAAGGTTAGGGTGTGAGTGGTTTCGTGTAATTAATTGCATTGGTGCAATTAATTACTCTCCCTCATTATCGGAGACTTGGGGTGGTGTTAGGGATCCGGTTGAATCCTGTAGAGTTCCCTTTGAACTCGTCGGCATCTTGAGTTGTGTTCTCTTATTGGTGTCTCATAATGGTTAGTATTGGGGCTATCCATTACATCGTTGTTTTGTTTTGTGTGGTGTTAGGATTCTACCTTGGGCATGAGCTAGTCTTGCTAAGAACTTGTTAACTTTTTGTTTCGGGGACCTTAGTGTTCATTTTGGGAAATGGTTCATTTCCTCATGATGAGGGATTAGACTCATCTAGGTTTTTGGAATTCACTTTCTGTGAGATTGTTCCTTTGAGAGGAATTTTATCCCTTCTTGCTTTTGATTTTGTGGGATTGTTATTTGCATAGTCACTCTAGTATGTTTATATGCCTTGTTGTTTTGAGCATGCCTTAGAAGTAGGTTTAGGGGATATGACTATTTGGTGGTTTATGTGATAATATAGATGAAGTGTTTCCATGTACTATATCTGTTTATCATGCTAGCGTCGTAGGTGATGTGTAGCATGTCTCTATTGCTTGACCCTTAAATGATAGGTAGCATATTTGATTGCCCTTGTACACTATGTGTTTAGTTGTATGGTGCGATCTGGTTATATGATGTGATTGTACGAGTTGTGACATGGTCACCCTATATATGTATGTTTTATGACTATTTGTTTTATTTAGTTCATTCCTTTTTGTCATTGCTGCACTGTGCTTAGGGTTGTATGACCTTGGTTGTCGGGATTATTTTATGTGAGCGATGTGGTCAATTCGTAACTTTGAGGAGTTAGTTGTCTTTGATTGTATGCTTGATCCAGTGTCTTGATTCCTAGGCGTAGCCTTGTAGTAGATCAGCTTTAGGACGATGTGGAGGATTTTGGGTGCATTGCCTTGTTGGGAGTTATTGTGACTAGGGCAATAGTGATTTTATTTGATTTTGTAAAGTCCAATCCATTGGCTTGAGGGCACAGACTTGTTAGGCTTTGGATTTGTGACTGGTGTTGTTGACAATGGTGTTTTGAGAATTGAGGTTTTCAATTTTCTGGTATTAAGGATTTAAGGCCTTAAGTATAGCGGTGCCGAAGACATTGTTGTCAGAGTTTTGGGATTTGCCAAGATGGTCCGGCCGGACATCTTTGGATAATATCCCAACTCTCATAAAATGCCTTGTTTCCATGGTACTTTTAGTAATAATCATTTTTGACATTGATGTCATTTGTATCGATAGGTTTCACAGGTAAACTTGTTGGGGGGAAGGTGATGAATGGGTGCCTTGAACTGTTATGCTACCATACAATTTATTTATGGTGGGCGAGTGCTAGTTGCTGTCAATGCTACCTTGCATTTCCTAGCTAGTAATGTAAGTATAGGCGAGCACTAGACACTGTCGATGCTACCTCACCTTGGGTATATTGTGGGTGGGTTCTAGTTGATATTTGTGCTACCATGTTGCTTCTAGTTATGTTCCTTATTTCGACGTGTGGTTGCCTTGGTCTCCTTTGGGTGGTTAACGTTGGGTGGGTATGTTAATTCGTTTGGAGAGGTGTCTCGCTGTTTGCAGTTATGTGTTTTGTAATGACCTAGTCATTTTCCTTCCTTTCCTTTTTCTCAGATTTTTATGGATAAATTTTTTCATTTGATTTTTCTTTTCTGAGTACGGTTACTCATCACTTAGTGTCATCTTGAGTGCTCGAAAATGGTTTTCGAGACTCTTTCCTATGGATTGACAACTTCCTTAAAGGACCGCGTCGTTTCTACATTTTTTATTTTTGATACATTCACTTTTCATCCTTTTCATCGTTTGTCACTTTATTGGCATAACCTTACTTTTCATGTTCAGAGTTGAGTTTTGACTTCACGAGGTTTTATTCCAGTTGATTTCCTGGAAAGGCGTAGCTTTACTTTTGGAGAAAAGCTCGCTGGTTGTTTCTTTCTCCCGCATGGGCGTAGATGAAAGGATTCTTCAGAAACATTAATGTTTCTTTGGGTGTTTTTCATAAATATCTTTTAAAGATATTTTATTTCAGGGGTTTTTAAGAAAATATCTGTTCTGGGCAGTTTTGCAGTTATCCTTTTTTGGAGGGGTCATTATGCAATTAATGAAAGTTATTGCAAAATGCCTCATTTTGAGCCTAGATCCTTGTACAGGATTCATTTTCACATTTCATTGAGTTGTGTACCCTTAGAATTTCCTCACGCTTGTTTTCTCCAGTTTTAGGGTTTTCGGCCCCGGTTAGTGCCGAACTTGTTTGGGGCATATCTTCCTGCACGGAACTCGGTTTTCGAACGCTGTTTCTTCCATTGTTCATTTTTTTTTATTTTGGTTCTTTTTCATTCATGGTGATTTATCGTTTGAGCGTATCTTCGCAAATTTCACTTTTTCGAACCCGGTGGGATCTGTTTAGGGCACTTTTTGAGATTTTCTATAAATAGGGGCTGTGACGACCCTGGTTTTTAGGACAGCAAATCCTGTGATGAACCGTAATGATGATCCAATAACGGATCCAAAATGCGGAAGCGAAAACAGAAAACAAGACTCTAAGAAGTCAAAGTGACTTTCCATGAGGTCGCGGGACTCAATGAGAATTGGTGCCGAAAAAAAAGATCAAAAATATGACAAATAAGGCCCCGGGGGCAAACTAGTCATTTTTAAAAAAATATGGATTTGGGTGCCACCATGCACACCGCTGGAAAGACAACAAAAAAATAATCAGGATGGACTCAAGAATCGCATGATTCGGAGTCTAGACGAAGAAGAAATGGCTTGACGAAGAAAAACGAGCACTTAAGGCTAAAAGGGTAAACTGGTAATTATCTAGGAAGATCCAGGTGCAACCGAGCACACCGTTGGAAAGACAGTGAAAAATTAGTCAAGTTCAAAAAAAAGTTCACTCGATTTGGAGTCCGGACGAGGGAGAAACGAGGGTTTGAAGTTGAGACGTCGCAGTGACCCGACGAAGGCCATGGCACACACGGCCCCCATGCACGAGCCCACTGGCGCTCATGTCAGCGCCCGATGGCATGCACATGCTGACAGCAAGAGAAAAAAAATGAGCTACCAAAACTGAGGCTTGAAACGGAGGTCAAGACGAGTTTTTCTGGAAAAACATGAAGAAAAAACCTCCCCTAAAATCGAGTTTGCAATGTGACTTGTGAGAGAATTAAAAAAAAAAACTCACTATAAAATGCCTAAAATGCCCCTAGATCAGAACTGGTCAAGAGAGGCAAAAAGCTGGTAAAATGCAAACTGGAAACTGAAACTTCACGAGGGATTTCCGGTACCAAGACAACATTTTCTGGAAAAACACGAAAAAGAGACTATTAACCACTAATTGACTCTAGAGGGGGGGGGGGGGTGAATAGAGTCAATGGCTAATTTTCGCAATTTATGAAATTTGTTTTACAACAACTATTATGCAATGATTAATTGAAAAATTCAAGCAATATAAAGCACAAGTATAAAAGAGATAGAGATAGGAAGATGCAAACAATGAACTCGGTGATTTAGCGAGGTTTGGAAACTCCTACTCCTCGGCTCAAGATCCCCCTTGAGACTTCCCAAATTCACTAGAGCTTCTCCTTAATGGTGGAGAGCAAACCTTCAAAATATGAAGCAAGACCTTGCTTCTTTTCCTTGCTAGGAGAACACCCTTCTCCTAGGTTTCTTTTGGGTCACACCAACCCTTACAAGATTGTAGCAAAGTTTGTAAATGAAATACAAGAATCTCTCTCAATGGATATACAAGTGTAAGCTCACAATTAGAGAATGCTCTCTTGAATGTATTATTCAGTGGTGTGTCTACTTCAGTAAATGAGCCTTCCTTATATAAACAACCGTAGCTTAATATGTCTGTTAGAGGTAGTTGGAAGACTTAAATGCAGAAAAGTGCCGTTCTAGATTCAAATAACTTAGAAGAGCCGGCTCTACAAAAAATCGGAGGAGGCTCCAATAAATGGGAGGCGGCTCCAGTAATTGGGAGGTAGCTTTAAATTCACAAAATGCATTCTACGACACACAATTTGGCTACTGGAGTGCAAAGAGCAGGTTCCTACATTTGGGAGGCGGCTCCAATCCTTGTGTAAGACTAAGAATGAAACACATCTTGTTTTGTGCACTTCCTATTATGAGAGCATGCATAAGTAAAGTTCATGGAAAGATTTTAGGCCTTCTAAAAACTGATTGTTAGAGAAAATATGCATGAACCTAAAAACTTGAGCTTCAGAAGATATTCAAATATGCTTTAACATTTAAATCTAAAGCTCTCACCATCCTATCTACCATTTTCTCCATTCCCTGACCATGATCTTTTGAGCTTGATGAAGACTTGCTTTCTTCCTTGAAATTGTTTGATTGATCTTTGAAGTTTGAGTCTTTCTTTGATTTCTTGCAATCTTTGAGGCTTCATTGAGTCCATAGCTTGAGTACTTGAATGCTTGAAATGGCTCATCTAGCTCATCATATAAGATATGAACTATATATAACTCAATGAAAATATTAGTACATAAACATCATTAATGGTTTGTAATCATCAAAAATAAGCTTGACCTTTAGATAAAAATCCTTAGGCCAACAATCTCCCCCTTTTTTATGATGACAAAACATTGATGTGCTTATTTGACAAAGTAGAGTTGTATTTGAAAGAGAGCTCCCCCTATCAATAAGCATATCTAAAGTATCATATCATGCTTGATTTCATTTAACGTTTTACAGATATTTTTATAAGTCTCCCCCTATCAATATGCATCAATCACGATATATACAAAAAGTAGAGTAGACACATAGCATAGTAACACATCTTTCTCCCCCTTTGTCATCTCAAAAAGTCTACTTCTATGAAAGAGAAAATGCATGCCAATTCATGAACTATTAGAGAATGAGAATTTAAAGGGCAATAAAATAGGAAATATGTCATTTTATAGGTGACAGAAGTCAAAACAGTAGATAAGGAAAATATGAACATAACTAGCAGATGTTAGACAAAAGCATCGATCATGATAAAGACTTCAAAAGAAAAACGACATAAGTAAAAACATAGCTAAAAGAGGCTTCTTCAAAGCAGATAAAACAAGTGAGTGCACAAAAAGAGGTTTTAAACGAGGTGATATTGTTCTAAGTAGAAAGAGGAGGGGGTTCAAGGCCTTTTCGAAAGGCTTCAAAGACTTCACTAATATGAGTGACAGTCATAAGCACTTTGTCAAGTTGT
Source organism: Cornus florida (assembly GCF_030987335.1). Lineage (NCBI taxonomy): Eukaryota > Viridiplantae > Streptophyta > Magnoliopsida > Cornales > Cornaceae > Cornus > Cornus florida. The sequence continues at coordinate 76,240,346 of NW_026775577.1, forward strand.
TGTTGTTGGTGTTCAAGAGTGGTTTGTTGTTCTTGAAGAGTGGCTTGATTTTGACGAGAAACATTTAGAAGTTCCAATAAAAGATCATGATTTGAGCGATGTGCAACTGGAACATCCTCATCTTCAGCACTGTCATTGCTTTCATGTTCTTCCTCATCCCCATCATCAACATCCTCAATCTCTTCTCCACGAGCTCTAGCCTCTTCGAATCTTCTCTGCCTAGGATAAAACCACATACCATTGGGATCCCTTTTTAGCCCCATTGTGTCTAGATTGAAAGCATCAAGGATATCTCTTGGGCCTAGTTTGGTTGATTCACTTTTGTCAAGTGGAATTTTGTTAGCCATGAAAATGTGAGTGAGAACCATGGCATAGTGGAGTGGAGTGTTTTTCTTTTTCTTGCATGCCAACATGTGATGAAAGATAATGTAGGCCAAGTCAAAATCTTTTCCATTTAAGACACACCAAATCAGAAAGATTTCCATGCGAGAGACTTTTGAGCGACTGCCGGTTTTAGGAAGAATGGAGTATGCAATAATTTTGTGGATCAATCGAGCTTCCATAGTCAATTGTTTGGATTTGACTTCTTTGATATTGGTAGTGCGGGAATCATAGCTCATTTGGCGAATGGCTGCTAGTTTGTCAAAATCTTTCCCAGTGAACCATTTTTGAGGAGAGTAGAATTGAATACCATCATCCATAAAATGAAAGATTTTGGAAATGCTTCTAACATCAAGATCGAATTCCACTCCAGCCACATAGCATTGTAACTTCTCTACACCAGGCACTTTCTCAAGGTGGGTGTAGAATAACTGAACAAGTCTTGGATAATACTTGTTTTTCATCCCAACAAATGACCCAAGGCCAATAGCATTAAAGAGTTTGTAGGTGTTGAGGTTGAGGTCATCGCAAATTGTGTGTGACAGAACCTTTCCTTTGGCCACTTTCCTATGAAGAAATTCTTTCTCATATAGCCTCTTATGAGTAGGAGTTCTATATAACTTTGTGGCAGAAATTTGAATTGGACTTGGAGGAGGAGTTTGTTCATTTGGGATAGAGTCATGAGATTGAGTGATCCTACTTTTGCCATGAGAAGGATTCCTTCTACGGGAGGATGATGCCATGGAAACTCAGTAGGGACCTAAACAAGTCACAATTTAAAAACTAAACTTATATTAATTTTAAAAGATATGGAGGCATTTTCAAAAGACTTTGAACAAAAAATTTTCATATCTAGACAATTTGGAGAACAAAACAATAAAATAAACTATGTTTGAAAACCCAAAAAAAATTGTGAGCAACAATGTGATTGTCGTTGGATTTTGAAAAATGAATTTTGAAATGTAGACTTAAAATGGAATTTTAATGGAATAAAATTAAAAAGAAATGAATTCACAAAGCAACCCCCAAAAAAAAATTTGCTGAAAGTATTAATTTTCTAGGGTTTGATAGAAAATTAAGTCTTGAGAAATGTTGAATCAATTATGACAATTCATATGGAATTGGTAAAATATTGTGGAAATGTAAACCCAAAAGGGAAATTCAACATAATCCACAAGAAAATGCTTAGATTCATGAAGCAAGACCAAAATTTTGGATCAAAATATGACATTTCTAGGGTTTGAACATGTAATGTAAAGGAGATTAAACCAAAATTTTGTTCAAAATTGAAAGGAATTTATCCAACAAAATTCAATTTAAGATGAGTTTAAAGCAATTCATGGAGTATTACATCAAAGCATGGATCAATACACATATATGATAGACGAAATAATGAAGAAAGGAGAACAAATGAGGTTGAAGTTTTTACCTGAGATGGAGAAATTTTCGCACAACAGTGAGAGGAGAATAAATCAAGATGCAGAATAAAGGCCACTAGAGATTTACATGATGGATGGAATCATTGTGAAACCTTATAAGTGGAAGCACCCATACTCATGGTGAAGAAGCTCTCACGGTTTATGCTCTCTGGAATGGTGGATTGTTTCAAAATGACTACTGCCCGAGGTAATAAAAAGAGAGACACTTGATTGGAGCTGGCTCATGGGAAATTGGAGCCGGCTCAAGAGCTTTTTGGAGCCGGCTCTTGATTTTTGGAGCCAGCTCTTGATGAGTTTTGAGAGATCCCGAGAGTTAGGACATGGATGCAGGTTTTGGGGAGCCGGCTCATGAAATTTTGTGATCCGGCTCTAGAGATACCGAGAGTTAGAATTTGTGATTTTCTTGGATGCAGGTTGGAGAGGCGGCTCTTGAATGAGATGATCCGGCTCTTGTTTTCTATAGAGGCGGCTCTTATTTAGATTGGAGCTGGCTCTACTGCTGCTACTTCACTGCATGACATTCTGCTCTGTGATCATTCCAATTTCTCTTCTGAGTAGACAGAATCTCTCATCTTAGAGTGGTTTTGTGAAGATGTCAGCTAATTGCTTTTCAGTAGTCACAAAAATAAGATCAATATCACCCTTAGAAACATGATCCCTAAGAAAATGGTATCTAATTTCTATATGCTTTGTTCTTGAATGCTGAATAGGATTTTTAGAGATGCATATTGCACTTCTATTATCACACATAATAGGAATGTGATCAAAATAGAGTCCAAAGTCTTCTAGTTGTTGTTTAATGTAAAGTGTTTGAGCGCAACAACTACCGACTGCAATATACTCGGCTTCCGCCGTTGATAGAGCTATGGAATTTTGTTTCTTGCAAGACCAAGATACTAATAATTGTCCAATGAAGTGACAAGTCCCGCTAGTACTTTTTCTATCAACTTTACATCCACTAAAATCAGCGTCCGAGTAACCAACAAGGTCAAAAGATGTATGTCTAGGATACCAAAGTCCCAAGAATGTGGTATAGCTCAAATAGCGAAAGATTCGTTTAACGGCACATAAATGAGATTCTTTAAGACAGGATTGAAAACGAGCACATAAACATACACTAAACATGATATCCGGTCTACTTGCGGTTAGATATAAGAGACTACCAATCATACCTCTGTATTTTTTAATATCTACATCAGTGCCTTTTTCATCTTTATCAAGTTTCAAAGATGAGCTCATTGGAGTATGGGCATGTTTGACTTCCTCCAAGCCAAATTTCTTTAGCAAATCTTTAACATACTTAGATTGGCAAACAAAAATGCCATCAAGTGTTTGTTTGATTTGCAACCCAAGAAAAAAAGTAAGTTCACCCATCATGCTCATTTCGAATTCATTCTGCATACTAGAAGCAAACTTTTCACATATCACACTATTGGTTGATCCAAAGATAATATCATCAACGTAAATTTGAATGACCAATAAGTTGTTATCGATGGTTTTAGTGAAAAGAGTCTTATCAATTTTACCTCTAATAAAACCATTAAGAAGTAGAAAACCACTTAGTCTTTCATACCAAGCTCTTGGAGCTTGTTTCAAACCATACAAGGCTTTTGATAATTTGAAAATATGGTTTGGGTAATTATAGCTTTCAAAGCCCGGTGGTTGATCAACATATACTTCTTCTTCAATGATACCATTTAAGAAAGCACTTTTTACATTCATTTGATATAACTTGAAGTTCTTATGGGATGCAAAAGCAAGGAGCATTCTTATAGCTTCAAGTCTAGCTACGCGGGCAAAGGATTCCTCATAATCAATTCCTTCTTCTTGATTATATCCTTGAGCAACAAGCCTTGCCTTGTTTCTTACTATGATTCCCGATTCATCCTTTTTGTTCCTAAATACCCATTTTGTGCCAATGATAGTATTGTCTTTAGGCCATGGAACCAAAAGCCAAACTTTATTTCTTTCGAATTGGTTAAGTTCTTCTTACATGGCCAAAAGCCAAGATTCATCATTTTCGGCTTCATGAATATTTTTTGGTTCAAGTTGGGAAGCAAAAGCTACATAATTGCAAATATTACTCATTTGAGATCTAGTTCTTACACCTTTAGATGGATCACCGATAATTTGATTTATTGGATGATTAAGCACTTGCTTCCAAGCCTTAGGAGGAGTGTCTTCATGAGAGTGACTTTCTTTTGGAACATCTTTGGAGAGATCTTTATGAGAAGGACCATTTAAATCAAGATTTTCAACATTCTTTTCAATCTTAACCACATCTTCATTTTCATCCAATGAGCATCTAAGAGGGGATAATGGTGATTCATCAAATACAACATGTATTGATTCCACAACCACTCGTGTTCTTTTGTTAAACACTCTAAATGCTTTGCTACGAGAAGAGTATCCTAGGAAAATACCTTTATCTGATTTAGGTTCAAATTTTCCTAGATTATCTTTGTCATTTAACACGAAGCATTTACACCCAAAGACTTTAAAGTATCCAATATTTGGTTTCCTTTTGTTCCAAAGATCATAAGGAGTCTTATTAAGGAGTTTTCTAATGATGACTCTATTTATGATATAGCATGAGGTACTAACAGCTTTGGCCCATAGAGATCTAGGAGAATTATGTTCATTTAACATAGTCCTAGCTATTTCTTGGAGAGACCTATTTTTCCTTTCAACAACTCCATTTTGTTGAGGAGTTCTAGGAGCCGAAAGATTATGATTGTATCCATTTTCATCACAAAATCTTTCCACATCTTGGTTGTTGAACTCTCTACCTCTATCACTTCTAATGGACTTGATCTTACATTCTTTTTCGTTTTCGACTCTCTTACAAAATTTAGTAAAGATTGTATGAACCTCATTTTTATGTGTAAGGAAAAATACCCAAGTGAATCTAGAGAAGTCATCCACAATGACAAATGCATAGAGTTTTCCACCAAGACTAGCAATTCTCTCCGGACCGAATAAGTCCATATGAATTAATTCTTGTGGTCTTGAAGTTGTTATATCCTTTTTCCTTTTAAATGATGACTTGATTTGCTTGCCTATTTGGCATGCGCTACAAGTTTTATCTTTAGAAAAATTAGTCTTTGGGAGGCCTTTGACCAATTCATTCTTAGATAGTTTTGAAATCAAATCCATACTAGCATGACCTAACCTTCTATGCCACAACCAACTATCCTCATTTGAGGATACAAGACACTTGACATCTTGATCGTGTAGTTCACATAAAAGCAAAGAATATACATTACCATTTCTTAAAGCATGGAAAACTTCAACATTATCCTTTTTGACAATGCATTTGTCCGATTTAAACAAGACATTATATCCTTTATCACATAATTGGCTAATACTAAATAGGTTATGTTTTAAGCCCTTAACAAGTAACACATCATCAATAGAGGAGGAGGAGATACCAATAGTTCCAATGCCAATGACCTTGCCTTTTGAGTTGTCACCGAATGTGACGCTTCCTCCTTTATGAGGTTTGATGGAGTGAAATTTTGATTGATCTCCCGTCATATGCCTTGAACATCCGCTATCAAGAAACCATTTGTCCTTGGATAAATATGGAGACTTCAAGCAAACCTACAAAAGGAATTTGAATAATCTTCTTTTGGTACCCACATTCTCTTGGGTCCATGAGAGTTAGGAAGAGGTGTAAAAGTCCCTTTAATAACCCAAACTTCTTTTGTCCTACATGGCCTAATAGGACAATGATTGATCTTATGTCCTATTTTTTTACAATAATTACATTGTGGACTAAAAGAGGAATTTTTAACAAAGTCATTGTTCAAAGGTTCTCTTTTTTTCAATAAACAAGAGTCTTTGTTGTGAGGATCAAATCCAAGTCCATCCTTGGCATAAGCATTTCTTTGCTTTCCAAGTATGAGACCTAAATTTTCTCTACCTTTTGTGAATTTTGCTAAAGTCTCAATTTGATCTTCAATCATAATTTTTAATGATTTATTTTCAGAAATTAAATCTATTGAAACCGATTCTTTAGCTAATTCTTTTTCCTTTTTCAAAGCTTCATTTTCAAGTTAAAATTTTTCAAGGTTTTGAGAGATGATATTCTTTTCCCTTTTTAGAGTAGCACATTTTTGAACTATTTTGCCTAATTCATCATGCAATTCTCTAAAGGCATCTAGCAAGAAATTGTGTGCATCAACCAATTCATCATAAGTATTTTCCAAATTAAATGAGTCATGATTAGAAATTACCTCATCGTCATCGGCCATGAGGCAAAGATTAACCAATTCATTGAGTTCATCGTCACTTTCGGATCCATTTGAATCATCATCCTCCCATGTAGCTTGCATGGCCTTTCCTTTCTTTTTCCTTTCCTTTTCATTTTTATAGGCATAGCAATCAGATTTGAAATGCCCCGGTTTTCCACAATGGAAGCAAGTAGGTGCTTCTCTTTTTCCTTGTTCACTAGATGACCCATTTCTTTTGAAGTTGTTGCTCTTTTGGAACTTCTTCATTTGAAGGATTCTTCTCACGGTTTTGGTAATGAGAGCAACTTCTTTTTCTTCTTCATCATGAGGAGCCTTATCAATTGCAACTTCTTTGGTAGTAGCTTGTAGAGCTATATCCTTCTTTTGAGTTTCTTCATCTCTATCATTCATTTCTAGCTCGTAAGCCATTAATGAACCAATGAGTTCGTCAATGGGAAGTGTGTTAAGATCTTTGGCTTCTTGGATGGCGGTCTTCTTCGCTTCCCAATTCTTTGGCAAAGATCTAAGGATTTTTCTTACATTGTCAGATGATGTATATTTTCTTCCAAGAGCTTTCAAAGGATTAACAATGTTAGTAAAACGAGAGTACATTTCACTAATAGTTTCTTTGTTATTCATGGTAAAAAGTTCATATTTATGGACAAGCATATTCATTTTGGATTCCTTAACATGACTAGTACCTATATAGGTAACTTCAAGTTTATCCCAAATTTCTTTAGCCGTTTCGCAATCTGAAATTCTATTGAATTCGTCTTTGCTTAAGGCACAATAGAGATTAGTGATAGCCTTGACATTACATTGTATAAGCCTATGGTCATTGAGGGTCCATTCAATATCGGGTGTTGGAACATTTTCACCCTCTACTATCTTGGTTGGAACATGGTCTCCTTTTTCTATGGCTTTCCAAACATCTACATCTATGCCTCTTAAGAATGCTCTCATTTTGATTTTCCAATAGTTGTAGTCACTTCCATCAAACCAAGGGGGTCTATTGTTAGATTGACCTTCTTGATGAAAATTTGTATTGGCCATGATCGTTTTCTAAGATGATTAATCTTTTTCTAGAGATTAGGCTCTGATACTAATTGTTAACCACTAATTGACTCTAGAGGGGGGGGGAGGGGTGAATAGAGTCAATGGCTAATTTTCGCAATTTATGAAATTTGTTTTACAACAACTATTATGCAATGATTAATTGAAAAATTCAAGCAATATAAAGCACAAGTATAAAAGAGATAGAGATAGGAAGATGCAAACAATGAACTCGGTGATTTAGCGAGGTTCGGAAACTCCTACTCCTCGGCTCAAGATCCCCCTTGAGACTTCCCAAATTCACTAGAGCTTCTCCTTTATGGTGGAGAGCAAACCTTCAAAATATGAAGCAAGACCTTGCTTCTTTTCCTTGCTAGGAGAACACCCTTTTCCTAGGCTTCTTTTGGCTCACACCAACCCTTACAAGATTGTAGCAAAGTTTGTAAATGAAATACAAGAATTTCTCTCAATAGATATATAAGTGTAAGCTCACAACTAGAGAATATCAGAATATTAATGAAGCTCAAGTTCTAGGATGAGAGAATGTAGTGATGGTTGAAAGTGAAAGCTCAGAGAAGAATTTAAATGGCTTATTGAATGCTCTTGAATGCTCTCTTGAATGTATTATTCAGTGGTGTGTCTACTTCAGTAAATGAGCCTTCCTTATATAGACAACCGTAGCTTAATATGTCTGTTAGAGGTAGTTGGAAGACTTAAATGCAAAAAAGTGCCGTTGTAGATTCAAATAACTTAGAAGAGCCGGCTCTACAAAAAATTGGAGGAGGCTCCAATAAATGGGAGGCGGCTCTAATAACTGGGAGGCGGCTCCAATTCACAAAATGCATTCTATGACACACAATTTGGCTACTGGAGTGCAAAGAGCAGGCTCCTACATTTGGGAGGCGGCTCCAATCCTTGTGTAAGACTAAGAATGAAACACATCTTGTTCTGTGCACTTCCTATTATGAGAGCATGCATAAGTAAAGTTCATGGAAATATTTTAGGCCTTCTAAAAACTGATTTTTAGAGAAAATATGCATGAACCTAAAAACTTGAGCTTCAGAAGATATTCAAATATGCTTTAACATTTAAATCTAAAGCTCTCACCATCCTATTTACCCTTTTCTCCATTCCCTGACCATGATCTTTTGAGCTTGATAAAGACTTGTTTTCTTCCTTGAAATTGTTTGATTGATCTTTGAAGTTTGAGTCTTTCTTTGATTTCTTGCAATCTTTGAGGCTTCATTGAGTCCATAGCTTGAGTACTTGAATGCTTGAAATGGCTCATCTAGCTCATCATATAAGATATGAACTATATATAACTCAATGAAAATATTAGTACATAAACATCATTAATGGTTTGTAATCATCAAAAATAATCTTGACCTTTAGATAAAAATCCTTAGGCCAACAGAGCCCCCCCCCCCCCCCCCCCTAAAATCACGTTTTCTAAATGACCATGTCAAGAACGGAATTTATTTCCCAAAGGAAAACCCCAAAGTGCCCTAAAATCATATTATGCAACAAAACTTCAAAATGCGTCCATAGGAAGCTCAAAACACAAACGATAAAGTTTTGCCCGGAAACGACCATGCACGCAAACGTAACTTACCTATTCGGACGTGCTACAACGGTCCATGACTTAAAAATACCACCGATACAAAATCCGACCTCCCAATGGGCAAAAAGGCAAAAATAGAACTTGGAATGAAAACTCAGAATCAAAAAATACAAAACAGGGTCAAATGACCGTTTGGCCCTTGGCCACACTTCAAACATGATTTATAAGACCTTATGAAAGAATGAAAACGAAATTCCCACACTCGCTGCAACCATGGTGAGACAATGACTTAGCGTTTTTCAATATTTTCATAATATTTCATGAAGTCAAAAGTTACTTAGGATACAAATTAGATGTCATTGGCCTATGACCTCATCTCATACATGTCAAATACATTGTAAAGAGTATACTTATGTACATATTACAAAAATAGAATCAAATTTACACATTTTGACATATAAAGCTATAAATAGCATTTCCAGCCAACATTTACATGAAATGAGAACTTCAAGTTTACAAATCATCCAAGCATGATGTGAATCCCAAATCTTGATCCCGGTACCAAAAAAATGTCCCCACTACGTGGGTGAGTAACATAAAGCTACTCGTAGGAGATGAGCATGCATCGACCAAGCATTTTACAATTATATCACCTTAAAGGTGAAACATGTCAAAGGGGCTCATGTCACCTAACGTCTATATCAAAATGAGACTCAGGGAGCATCCTAAGCTACTCATGCAATTTAAAGTGAACAACGGCATACAAGTATAAATGCTCAAGTATACTAAACAATGTTAAACACGTTATACAACATACAAGCATATATTTCCAAGTATACTAAACCACATTAAGACAAGTCATGCAATGTCTAAGCATATTTACACAAGTATGCATTTTATATGAAAATCTCATAAATCAAGTATACGAACACAAGTATACTAAGCTAAAAGAGATACGCCTAAAGCAAGTATACACGGCACAACCATACTAAATGAAATCTAAACTCACAGAGCAAGCATACAAGTTCAAGTACACTATATGAGATCTAAATGCATAAAACAAGTATACAGTTTCAAGTATACTAAGTAAGATTCAAATATCCAAAGCAAGCATTAATTCTCAAGCTACAAGTAATCCACGATTAACAACTTGAAATTGAATGAGAAATCAAAGTAGAAAGACTAGGACATGTGGTCACTAGACCAAGCAAGTGTTTCCAGATAATTACGACCCACAAGGCACTACCTAGTGCACACATGCATAACTTATTCCGGGCAATTACGACCCATAAGGTACTACCTAGTGCGCACTTATGACTTAGAACACTCTTGTCTCCGTACTAGAGCCAAACCCTAGCCATCACGTGAAATATGTCCTTACAAGCTTTCTAAAATCAATAAGTCCAAAACTTATGCAAAAATCAATAAGTTAGACCAAACTTATACCAAATCCACTAATGCATAAAGCCATCTTCCATGAACAAATAAGGTTGAATCCACACAAACCATGTCCTAGAATTTAAGTCTAGATAGCATATGACATGTCAAGCCTCCAATATGCAATTTATACACCAAAACAAGAATATTTTACAACAATTGAACCACATTACCACACTAAGCCACAAGTACTAAATAAGTCCCAATTTAGTAACTAGCTTCCAAGGTAAACAATTGTAATATTCTAACAAGCTATACACCCACACAAGATATATCTAAACAAGCTTTGCAAGTCAATGATATTCTATATCATGCTAAGTCCAATTACCATTTCAAGATGCCTCAAGTACTAATTCTACATCAAATTTGTAATATGCTCACAAGGTGATTAAACGGATTACATTTCAAGGGATTAATAACCTATTACATCCGACATCAATTTAAGTGACCAACACGCTTAAAATAAAATTAATTAAGCTCACTAGATTTTCAAACATATCCAAATGTCCTCAATTTAACATATGTTAAAGAACTCACCAAGGCCTACTTTAATATCACATTACAAGTTGATTCCATGCTTGATACAACTAGGTGAATTAAACTTTCACAAAAGATAAATATTAAATAAAATTTGCAATTCTTATTCAAATAACCCCAATTTAATATATATTAACCACCATACCAAGGCTTAAATTTCTAGCATGCCACAATTTAATTCTAAGTTGCCTAGCATCATGAGAATTAAATCTTAAACAAAGAAAATAATTAAATTAAATTCTATAACTTGAACAAGGCATGCTCACAAGTTATATATGCTCATATAACAATCAATACAACATTAATATAACCCTAAAACATCCCCTACCTCAATTTGAGAAGAAAATCCCAATTCCCCACCGAATTGAAACGGCTCCGAATCCGACGAAACTCCTAGGTTTTGTCGGGGACAACACGATCTATATGAATCCCCAAGAGGCCCCATGAAAATCCAAACTTGACCTCAATCCTGAACTCAAAATTTGGTCAAAAATGGTTTCTAATAAGGCGTAATGGTGAACGTAGTCAACACGGACACAAAACGTAAAGGCACTTCAACTTTTTAACAAAGGAATGAAGTTCAAAAGAGGAGAGAGGTGGTGGCAGCCTCCCTTGGTCTTCCATGGGACCTCTGGTCGTGCAAGGTGAGTGGGGAAGATGAAAAATGAAATATTTCACCCCCCTTTTAAGGAGATCTCAAAAAGTGCCCCGAACGGGCCCCGTCAGGTCTGAAAAAGTGCTATTTGAGCAAACACGCTCAAATGGCAAAACTCCATGAACAAAAAAGATTCAAAATGAGAAATTATGAATAAAGGAAGAAACGGCGTCAAAAATTGAGTTTCGAGCAGAGAGATATGCTCCGAACAAGTTCGGCGGCAACTAGGGCCAAAAACCCTAAAACTGAAGAAAAATGACCAGAAGGAAATTCCAAGAATTTACATGTCGATGAAAAGTGAAAATGAATCCTGTACGAGGATCCAGGCTCCAGACGAAGTATTTTACAATAACTTTTATTAATTGCAAAATGGCCCCTCCAAAAAGGGTTAATTGCACTAATGCCCTAGAATGAAATTATCTTCCCAAAATATTTTGTTAAAAACCCCTAAAATAAAATATCTTCAAAAGATATTTATAAAAAATACCCCAAGAAAAGAAAATAATTCCAAAGAACTTTGCATCCCTATCCCTATGGACATCGGGAGCAATTAGAGTACTTTCTTGCAAAAGTAAAGAAACCTATTTCGTGAAAACCACTTAGAATGAAGACACGTGAAGTCAAAAACCAACTCCGAACACAAGGAGTGAGGTTACGCCAACAAAGTGACAAACGGGGAAAAGACAGAATAGGGAAAATGACAAAACAGGGAAAAGGACGAAAAGTGAATAGTGTCGAAAAACAAAAAATATGGAAATGACTCGGTCCTCAAAGGAAGTTGTTAATCCAAAGGAAAGAGTCTCAAAAACCATTTCCGAGTACTCGAGACGACACTAACCGACGAGAAACTGAACTCAGACAAGAAATTTCAACGAAAAAAATTCATCCGTGAAATTCTAAGGAAAAAGAAAAAGAAGGAAATGACCGGGTCATTGTAACCTAGTCTCCTTAAAGAGATTTCATCCCCGAAATCAAGAAAATTCCCAGAAGAACCGAAGAAAGACCGTACAAAAGGTCACAAGAAAGAACAAATCATAAAGTACCTAAGGACAACTCCAAAGGTCTCAAAATCAACGAAGAGACACGAAACTGCGAATAGTGAGACACCTCTCCAACGAATTGACATACTAACCCAATGTCAACCACTCAAAAGAGATCAAGGCAACTACATAACTAAACAAGGAACATAACCAGAAGCAACATGGCAGCACGAATACCTACTAGAACCCGCCCACAACGTACCTAAGGTGTGGTAGCATCCACAGTGTCAAGTGCCTGCCCACACTCACATTACTAGCTAGGTAATGCAAGGTAGCATCAACGGCAACTAGCACTCGCCCACACACAACCTGTACGGTAGCATGACAGTATAAAGCCCTAATTCATCACCTGCCCCAACAAGCTCACCTGTGAAACCTATCGATACAAATGACATCAATGTCAAACAATCATTACCAAAAGCACCACGGAAACCAGGCATTCTGTGAGAGTTGCGATATGGTCCAAAATGTCCGGACGGACCATTTTGGCCAATCCAAAACTCTGACAATAATGTCATAGGCACCGCTACGCTTAAGGCCTTAAATCCTCAATACTGAAAAAACTGACAACCCCAAGTCTCAAAACACTGTTGTCAACCACACCAGTCACGAATCCAAAACATGACAAGTCTATGCCTTCAAGCCAATGGATCGGACTTTACAAATTAAATAACATCATCATCGCCTTAGTCACAATGACTCCCAACAAGACAATGCACCCAAAATCCTCCACGTCATGCTAAAGCTGACCTACTACAAGGCTATGCCTAAGAATCAAGACATCGGATCAAGCTCACACACACAATCCCGACAACCAAGGTCATACAACCCCAAGTACAGTACAGGAATAATAAAAGAAATGAACTAAATAGGCAATTAGTTATGAAACATATATATATCTATATAAGTATACATTCACAAGTATACAAAGAAATATAAAAATAGAAATACAATATATGTATATGCACAAGTATACACTTTACAAGTATACTAAGCAGTACTAAATCCATGGTAGACAAGTATACGGCTCAAGTATACTAAACCAAAATGAAATGAAATAAGCAACGTACAAGCATACTAGGTATAAGTATACTAAACGTAATGAAAATCCATGCACCAAACAACTAAACACATAGTGTACAAGGGCAATTAAGTATGCTACCTATCACATAGGGGTCAAGCACTAGAGACACGCTACACATCACCTATGACGCTAGCATGACAAGCAGATATAGTAAATGAAAACACATCACATATATCATCACATAACTACCAAATAGTCACATCCCTTAACATATTTCTAAGGCATGCACAAAACAACAAGGCATATAAACATGTAGGAATGACTATGCAAATAACAATCCCGCAAAATCACAAGCAAAAAGGGATGAAATGCCTCTCAGAAGAACAAACTCACTAAAGTGAATCCCAAAACCCGGATGAGTCCAATCCCTCATAGTAAGGAAGTGAATCATCTCCTAGAATGAACACTAAGGTTCCCGAAACAAAGTGTCTACAAGTCTTTCCCAAGATTGGCTCAAACACAAGGTGGGATCCTAAAGCCCCACAAGATATAACCACCACTCTAAGAAGGAAGGGCACAGGAACCTCGCCGTTAAGGCCTACAAAGACAAAACTTCCAATCCCCAAGGAAGGACTCGAGTTAATCCGACTCGTCGTCCCATGACGTTAGAAACAAGACCCCAATGACGTCACCACATCAAGGTTACCACGAAACCCCAAGAGATGATGCCCTACCATCAATCTCAACCAACCAAGCTGGAACAACCCATAATGCCTAAACAAGACATAAAAGTAAGCAGTTGACATGTAACATAGCAATAGACTACATACTCACACAAGTAGTAAGTCATATAAGGCATGTCAATGTATGCATCATACTATCATACTAAGAATAACAAGTGCATGCAATACGCTAAAGTAGACAAGCATAAGTTAATATGTTAAAACAAACAAGCATATACAATGTATTGAAGTCGACAAATATATACCGTATGCTAAGGCAGACAAGCACATACAACATGCTGGGATCTACAAGTATATACAATGTACTAAGGTAAACAAGCATATGTATCATGCTGTGACAGTTAAGGTAAACTTCTAAACATACGTCCACATAAGCACGTAAACAAGTTATCAAGAAGTAACTAAACACATAGAGCATGGCAACACAAGCATGATATGCACCCAAAACCTGTCATCCTAAGGTTTTCGAACCTAGGAGCTCTGATACCACCTGTGACGACCCTGGTTTTTAGGCAAGCGTGTCCTGTGATGAACCGTAACGATAATCCGATAATGGATCCGAAATGCGAAAGCGAAAATAGAAAACAAGACTCTCAGAAGTCAAAGTGACCTTCCATGAGGTCGTGGGACTCAATGAGAACTGATGCGGAAGCAAAAGATCAAAAATATGACAAATAAGGCCCCAGGGGTAAAATAGTCATTTTTTAAAAAATGTGGATTCTGGTGCCACAGGGCACACCGCTAGAAATACAACAAAAAAATAATCAGGATGAACTTAAGAATCGCATGATTTGGAGTCCGGACGAAGGAGAAATGGCTTGATGAAGAAAAACGAGCACTTAAGGCTAAAAGGGTAAGTTGGTAATTATCCAGGAAGATCCAGGTGCAACCGAGCACACCATTGGAAAGACAGCAAAAAATTAGTCAAATTCAAAAAAAAATTCACTCGATTTGGAGTCCGGACAAGGGAGAAACGAGGGTTTGAAGTTGAGACGTCGCGGCGGCCTGACAAAGGCCATGGCGCACACGGCCCATGCATGAGCCCACCGGCGCTCATGCCGGCGCCCGATGGGATGCACATGCTGACAGCAAGAGAAAAAAAATTAGCTACCAGAACTGAGGCTTGAAACGGAGGTCAAGATGAGTTTTTCTGGAAAAACACGAAGAAGAAACCTCTCCTAAAATTGAGTTTGCTACGTGACTCGCGAGAGAATTAAAAAAAAAAACTCATTGTAAAATGCCCAAAATGCCCCTAGATCAGAACTGGTCAAGAGAGGCAAAAAGCTGCTAAAATGCAAACTAGAAGCTGAAACTTCACAAGGGATTTCTGGTACCAAGACGACATTTTCTGGAAAAACACGAAGAAGAGACCCCCCCTAAAATCACATTTTCTAAGTGACCATATCAAGAATGGAATTTATTTCCCGATGGAAAACCCCAAAGTGCCCTAAAATCAGATTATGCAACAAAACTTCAAAATGAGTCCATAGGAAGCTCAAAACACAAACGATAAGGTTTTGACCAGAAACAACCATGCACGCAAATGTAATTTACCGTTTTGGACGTGTGACAATGGTCCATGACTTAAAAATACCACCGATACAAAATCTGACCCTTCAACGGGCAAAAAGGCAAAAATGGAACTTGGAATGAAAACTTAGAATCCAAAAATACAAAACGGGGTCAAATGACCGTTTGGCCCTTGGCCTCACTTCAAACATAATTTATAAGACCCTATTAAAGAATGAAAACGGAATTCCCACACCCGCTGCAACCATGGTGAGACAATGACTTGGCGTTTTTCAATATTTTCATAATATTTCATAAAGTTAAAAGTTACTTAGGATACAAATTAGATGTCATTGGCCTATGGCCTCATCTCACACATGTCAAATACATTGTAAAGAGTGCACTTATGTACACATTATAAAAATAGAATCAAATTTACATATTTTGAAATATAAAGCTATAAATGGCATTTCAAGCCAACATTTACATGAAATGAGAACTTCAAGTCTACATATCATTCAAGCATGATGTGAATCCCAAATCTTGATCCTGGTACTTGAAAAATGTCCCCACTACGTGGGTGAGTAACATAAAGCTACTCGTAGGAGATGAGCATGCATCGACCTAGCATTTTACAATTATATCACCTTAAGGTGAAATATGTCAAAGGGGCTCATGCCACCTAACGTCTATATCAAAATGAGACTCAGGAAGCATCCTAAGCTATTCATGCAATTTAAAGTGAACAATGGCATACAAGTATACATGCTCAAGTATACTAAACAATGTTAAACACGTTATACAACATACAAGTATATATTTCCAAGTTTACTAAACCACATTAAGACAAGTCATGCAATGTCTAAGCATATTTACACAAGTATACATTTTATATGAAAATCTCGTAAATCAAGTATACGAACACAAGTATACTAAGCTAAAAGAGATACGCCTAAAACAGGTATACACAACACAAGCATACTAAATGAAATCTAAACTCACAGAGCAAGCATACAAGTTCAAGTACACTATATGAGATCTAAAAGTACAAAACAAGTATACAGTTTCAATTATACTAAGTAAGATTCAAATATCCAAAGCAAGCATTAATTCTCAAGCTACAAGTAATCCATGATTAACAACTTGAAATTGAATGCGAAATCAAAGTAGAAAGACTAGGACATGTGGTCACTAGACCAAGCAAGTGTTTTCGGGTAATTACGACCAACAAGGCACTACCTAGTGCGCACATGCATAACTTATTCCGGGCAATTACGACCCACAAGGTACTACCTAGTGTGCACTTATGACTTAGAAGACACTTGTCTCCATACTAGAGCCAAACCCTAGCCATCACGTAAAATATGTCCTTACAAGCTTTCCAAAATCAATAAGTCCAAAACTTATACAAAAATCAATGAGTTAGACCAAACTTATACCAAATCCACTAATGCATAAAGCCATCTTCCATGCACAAATAAGGTTGAATCCACACAAACCATGTCCTAGAATTCAAGTCTAGATAGCATATGACATGTCAAGCCTCCAATATGCAATTTATACACCAAAATAAGAATATTTTACAAGAATTGAACCATATTACCACACTAATCCACAAGTACTAAATAAGTCCCAATTTAGTAACTAGCTTCCAAGGTAAACAATTGTAATATTCTAACAAGCTATACACCCACACAAGATATATCTAAACAAGCTATGCAAGTCAATGATATTCTATATCATGCTAAGTCCAATTACCATTTCAAGATGCCTCAAGTACTAATTCTACATCAAATTTGTAATATGCTCACAAGGTGATTAAACGGACTATGTTTCAAGGGATTAATAACCTATTACATCCGATATCAATTTAAGTGACCAACACGCTTAAAATAAAATTAATTAAGCTCACTAGATTTTCAAACATATCCAAATGTCCTCTATTTAATATATGTTATAGAACTCACCAAGACCTACTTTAATATCACATTACAAGTTGATTCCATGCTTGGTACAACTAGGTTAATTAAACTTTCACAAAAGATAAATATTAAATAAAATTTGCAATTCTTATTCAAATAACCCCAATTTAATATATATCAACCACCATACCAAGGCCTAAATTTCTAGCATGCCACAATTTAATTCTAAGTTGCCTAGCATCATGAGAATTAAATCTTAAACAAAGAAAATAATTAAATTAAATTCTATAACTTGAACAAGGCATGCTCACAAGTTGCATATGCTCATATAACAATCAATACAACATTAATATAACCCTAAAACATCCCCTACCTCAATTTCAGAAGAAAATCCCAAATCCCCACTGAATTGAAATGGCTCCGAATCCGACAAAACTCCTAGGTTTTGTCGGGGACAACACGATTTATATGAATCCCCAAGAAGCCCCATGAAAATCCAAACTTGACATCAATTCTGAACTCAAAATTTGGTCAGAAATGGTTTCTAATAAGGGGTAATGATGCGCGTAGTCAACACGAACACAAAACGTAAAGGCACTTCAACTTTTTAACAAAGGATTGAAGTTCAAAAGAGGAGAGAGGTGGTGGCAGCCTCCCTTGGGCTGCCATGGGACCTCTGGTTGTGTAAGGTGAGTGGGGAAGATGAAAAATGAAATATTTCACCCCCCTTTTAAAGAAATCCCAAAAAGTGCCCCGAACGGACCCCGTCAGGTCCGGAGAAGTGGGATTTGAGCAAACGCGCTCAAATGGCAAAACTCCGTCAATAAAAAAGATTCAAAATGAAAAAATATGAACAAAGGAAGGAATGACATCAAAAATTGAGTTCCGAGCAGAGAGATATGCCCCGAACAAGTTCGGCGGCAACTGGGGCCAGAAACCCTAAAACTGAAGAAAAACGACCAGAAGGAAATTCCAAGAATTTATGAGTCGAAAAAAAGTGAAAATGAATCCCGTATGAGGATCCAGGCTCCAGACAAAGTACTTTACAATAACTTTCATTAATTACAAAATGGCCTCTCCAAAAAGGGTTAATTGCACTATTGCCACAGAATGAAAATATCTTCCAAAAATATTTTCTTAAAAACCCCTAAAATAAAATATCTTCAAAATATATTTATGAAAAATGCCCCAAGAAAAGAAAATAATTCCAAAGAACCTTGCATCCACGCCCCTATGGACACCGGGAGCAACCAAAGTACTTTCTTGCAAAAGTAAAGAAACGTATTTCGTGAAAACCACTTAGAATGAAGACACGTGAAGTCAGAAACCAACTCTAAACATAAGGAGTTAGGTTACGCCAACAAAGTGACAAACGGGGAAAATACAGAATAGGGAAAATGACAAAACAGGGAAAAGGACGAAAAGTGAATAGTGTCGAAAAACAAAAAATATGGAAATGACTCGGTCCTCAAAGGAAGTTGTCAATCCAAAGGAAAGAGTCTCAAAAACCATTTCCGAGCACTCGAGACGACACTAAGCGACGAGAAACTGAAGTCAGACAAGAAATTTCAACAAAAAAAATTCATCCGTGAAATTCTGAGGAAAAAGAAAAGGAAGGAAATGACCGGGTCATTACAGGGGCTTGGGAAAAATAAATCATATTTTTCCTCTTCTTTTCTCCACGTTCTAGACCAGCCATGGCAGTCTAAGGGGCTACCACCTTCTTTTCTTCTTTTCCACCTTCCCTCATGTAAAATGTCGTAGTGCCTTAGCGTTTATCGTAGGCCTTAGCGAAGCGCACCTTTTCCCATTATTAGAAGTCTTTTCCGACCATTTTTGAGTTTGGGTTTTGAGTTTGGGTTTGGATTTTCATGGTGCCTCAAAGGTTAAAGTTGTTTCCCTCATAGTCCCCGACATAACCTATGAGTATCGTCAGATTCGGAGCGTTTTCGTTTCGGTGGGGATTTGTGATTTCATCACAAAATGAGGTAGGGGACGTTTTAGGTTTATATTTATGTTGTATTGATTGTTTTCTTAGCATATACAACTTGTAAGTATGCCTTTGTATTAATTTTAGAATTTAATTTAATAATTTTCTATGGATAAGATTAAATTCTCATGGTTGTATATAGCTTGGAATTAAATTGTGGCATGCTATTAAATTAGGCCTTGATATATTTGTTAACATATATTAAATTGGGAGGATTTGAATAAGTATTGCAACTTTTATTTAATCTTTCACTTGTATGAAAATTTAATTCACATAGTTGTAGCTAGCATGGAATTAACTTGTAATATGATATTAAATTAGTTTGTAATGACTCGGTAATTTCCTTCCTTTCCTTTTTTTCCTCAGAATTTCACGGATGAAATTTTTTCGTAAAAATCTCTTTTTCGAGTTTGGTTTCTCGTTACTTAGTGTCGTCTCGAGTACTCGAAAATGGTTTCTGAGACTCTTTCCTTTGGATTGACAACTTCCTTTGAGGACTGAGTCATTTCCACATTTTTCATTTTTCGACACTATTCACTTTTCGTCCTTTTCCAAGTTTTGTCCTCTTCCTTATTTTGTCTTTTCCCCGTTTGTCGATTGGTTGGCATGACCTCACTCCTTGTGTTCGGAGTTAGTTTTTGACTTCACGTATCATCATTCTAAGTGGTTTCCATGAAATACGTATTTTTACTTTTGCAGTAAAGTACTCTGGTTGCTCCCGGTGTCCATAGGGGCATGGATGCATAGTTTTTCAGAATCTTTTTCTTTTCTTGGGGTGTTTTTCATAAATATCTTTTGAAGATATTTTATTTTAGGGGTATCTAAGAAAATATCTTTTGGAAGATATTTTAATTCTGGGGCAGTTTTGCAGTTAACCCTTTTTGTAGGGGTCATTGTGCAATTAATGAAAGTTATTGCAAAATGCATTGTTCTGAGCCTGGATCCTCGTACAGGATTCATTTTCACATTTCATCGAGTCGCGTACTCTTAGAATTCCCTTCTCGTTGTTTTTCTCCAGTTTTAGGGTTTCTGGCCCCGGTTGCCACCGAACTTGTTCGGGGCATATCTCTCTGCTTAGGACTCAATTTTGGACAATGTTTCTCTCGTTGTTCATATTTCTCATTTTGAATCTTTTTCATTCACGGAGTTTCACCGTTTGAGCACGTCTGCTCAAATTCCTCTTTTCTGGACCCGGCGGGGGTTCTTTCGGGGCACTTTTAGGGTTTTTCTATAAATAGGGGACTTAAAGAGAAACAATCATATTTTCTTCTCTCTCTCCTCTCTCTTGGCCAGCAGCCATGGCTGCCAAAGGGCTACCACCCTTCTTATTCTTTTTCCGGCCACTTCCCTCGAGTGAAATGTTGTCGTGCCTAAGTGTTTTATGTTCGCCTTGGCGAGGTCTTTGATTTCACCGATTGGAATCTCGTTTTGGCCATTTCTTGAGTTTAGGTTTGAAGTCAAGTTGTGATTTTGATGGGGCTTCTTGGGGGTTCTTGTAGATCGTGTTGTCCCCGACAAAACCTAGGAGTTTCGTCAAATTCGGAGCGGATTCATTTTGGTGGCTTTTGAGATTTTCATCTCAAATTGAGGTAGGGGATATATTTGGATTATATATGTGTTGTATTGATTGTTTTATGAACTTATACAACTTGTATGCATGCTTTGTATAAATCCTAGAATTTAATTTAATTATTTCCTTGTATAGGATTTAATTCTAATGGATGTATGTGGCTTAGAATTGAATTGTGGTATGCTAGGAAATTAAGCCTTGATATATTGAGTAATATATATTAAATTTGAAGCATTTGAATAAGAATTGCAAAACTTATTTAATATTTATCTTTTATGAAAGTTTAATTCACATAGTTGAAACAAGAGTGAAATCAACTTGTAATGTGAGATTAAAATAGGCCTTGGCATGTTCTTTAACTTATGTTAAATTGAGAGCATTTGGATAAATTTAGAAATCTAGAGATTTTGAATGAAATGAATTAATTAAAAATCTAAATAATTGTTCTACTAGTTTAATTAAGTTTTTAACTTGATAATGGTAGTGACTTGGGCTTGTTCACTTGTATATATTCATTTGGGGCCATTTGGGGTTGTTTTAGAAAATTTAGAGATTTAATTACCATGTTTCGATTAAACTCTATTTTGTTGTCTCAATGATCCAAATTAGTTTTTGAGTTGGTTTATGAAGTGACCATACCATGTTCTTTAACATATTTGAATTAGGGATCATTTAGATGAGATTGCATTTTAATATTGAAATGAAATTGTCATAGCGTGTAACAAATCGCACACTGAAGATTCGACATTGTGAATGTCATTATAGACTTGAACTCTAGGACATGGTTTGTGTGGATTCAACCTTGTATGTGCATGTAAATTCATTCCTGGATATTATTTGAGATGTATAAGTTTGGTTTAACTTATTGATTTTGCATAAGTTTTGAACTTATTGTTTTTGGAAGCTTGTAAGGATCATGTTCAAGTGATAGCTAGGGTTCGGCCCTAGTACAGATTCTTGAGTTTCCTAAGTCATATGAAGTGCGCAGTAGGTAATACCTTGTGGGTCGTAATTACCCGGAATAACTTACACATGTGTGCACTAGGTAGTACCTTGCGGGCTAGTAACCCGGAATAACTCGATTGCTCTGCAGCCAAGGATCCTAGTCTTTCTACTATTTGATTTCGCATTTAATTTCAAGTTGTTAATCATGGATTACTTGTAGCTTGAGAATTGATGCTTACTTTGGGTATTTGAATCTTATTTAGTATACTTGAACCTATATACTTGTCCCATGTTTCATTTTAGTATACTTGTGCCATGTATACTTGTCTTATGCGTATTTGTTTATCTTAGTATACTTATGCCATGTATACTTATCTTGTGCGTAATTGTTTAGCTTAGTATACTCGTGTTTGTATACTTGATTTATGAGTACTCTATATGTATATTGAATACTTATGTATGTATGTTAGATATTGCTTTTCTTGTTTAACATGATTTAGAATACTTGAACATATATGCTTGTATGTTGTGTATCATGTTTTAATACGGTTTAGTGTACTTGTGAGCATGTATACTTGTATATCATTCATTTCAATTGCATGAGTAGTTTAGGATGATCCCTGAGTCTCACTTTGACATAGACGTTAGGTGGCATGAGCCCCGTTAACATATTTCACCTTAAGGTGATTTAATTGTAAAATTCTTGGTCAATGCATGCTCATCTCCTATGAGTAGCTTTATGTTATTCACCCACGTAGTGGGGAAATTTTTCAGGTACAGGAATCAAGGTTTGAGATTCTCATACTGCTTGGATGATTTGTAGCCTTGAAGGTTTCAATTCTTGTAAAAGTTAGCATGAAATGTCATTTTGTAGCCTTATTTGTCAAAATTCATATTCTTTGATTTGTATATGTAAAGTGTACATAAGTACACTCGTTTTAATTTATTTGACATGTATAAGATGAGGCCGGAGGCCAATGACATGTATCTTGTATACCATGCACTTTCGTTTTCAAGGTTTATTATGAAAATATTGAGAAATGCGAAGGCATTGCTTCATAACTTTTGCATCGGGTGTGGGAGTTTCATTCCATTTCTTTCATAAGGCTTCTATAATCATGTATGAGGTATGGCCAAGGGCTAAACACCATTTCATTCTAGGTTTTGCATTTTAGTTCCATTTATTGCATTTTTAGGCATTTTTTGCCTTTGAGAGGTCATATTTTGCATTGGGGTCATTTTGAGGCTGCAAACCATTGGGACGCGTCCGAAATGTCTTTTTACATTTACGTGCATATCCATATTTTATAAAAATCTTAAGTTTCAACTTTGGAACTATTTTTGGGAAAATTTATAAGTTTTTATGCAAAAACCTTGCATTTGGGTGTCAATTGAGTTCCTCTTTGGTTTGGCATGTTTTAGATACTTGAATGAGGCTAGGAAATGTTTTGAAATATGTTTGGATCATGTAGAAAGCATGTAGAACCTTGGAGATGGGCCAAGCACCATTTCCACACATTACAGCAACTTTTCATAGCAGCGGTAGGTGTGTCGGTCAGCTGATAGAGCTTCATTGGTTGGCTGACGAATCTCTCGAGACCATTCCAGTAGGCTTTTTAGGAAAAACCTTGTTTCGGCCGACCGATGATTGGGGTTCGGCTGACCAACAGTTGAGTTTTGGCCAGCTAATGGTTGCATTTTGGTCGATCGATCCTCCCTGGGACCTTCTGCTTCCAATTTTCTTGGTCAGCTTTGTTACTTCGACTTCAGAAGGACATAACTCCTTCATTTCTGATCCAAATCAGCTCATTCTTGAGTCTAACTTCTAGAGCATGAAATTAGCTTTCCAATGGTACCAACCACTCATCTAAACTCGAACTGTAGTGGGAGTTATTCTAGTTCTAGTGAGATAGTGTCGTGGTATCTCCTAAATGGAGAGGGCCACTTTGTTTTAATTTCATATCTTTTCCGTTCGGGCTTAGAATCAGGTGATTCTTGAGTCTAACTTGGTTTATTTTTTGTTATCTTTCCAATGGTGTGCACGGTGGCACCCATTTTAGTGTGAAATGACCATTTTGCCCTTAGTTTATTTCTTTTTGAGTTAGGCATTCTTGCTTCATTTGCTTGGCTCATTTGAATTCTGTGGCTTCATGGGGAGTCATCTTGGCACCTTAGGGGATGACGAACATCTCTTGAGGCCATTATTTTATCTTTTGCTTCTGCATCTTGGACCCGGTTCGGGTCATCACAGGACACACACTAGGTTGATAAATCCAGGGTCGTTACAGGTGGTATCAGAGCTCCTAGGTTCGAAAACCTTAGGACGATGGGTTTTGGGTGCATATCATACTTGTGTTGTCATGCTCTATGTGTTTAGTTTCTTCTTGATAGCATGTTTACGTGCTTATGTGGACGTATATTTAGAAGTTTACTTTAACTGTCTCAGCATGATATATACACTTGTTGCTTTAGTACATTGCATATATTTGCGGGTCTTAGCATGTTGTATGTGCTTGTTTGTCTGAGTACATTGTATATGCTTGTCAGTTTCAGCATGTTGATTTACGCTTGTCTGCTTAGTATTAGGGTTATGTTTGTTTGCCTTAGCGTATTGCATGTGCTTGTCATCCTTAGACTGATTGTATGATACGTACATTGGCATGCCTTGTGTGACCTTACTACTTATGTGAGTATGTGGTCTATTGCTATGTTACGTGTCAACTGCTTACTTTTATGTCTTGTTTAGGTATTGTGGGTTGTTCCAGCTTGGTTGGTTGAGATTGATGCTAGGGCATTGTGACGACTATGGATTTTTCAACCCAGTGTGTCCTGTGATGACTCGAAGCGGATCCAAAATGTAGAAGCAAAATGAAACCAAGTCCTTTGAGATGTACATCATTCCTCAGACACAAGAATGGCCCTTCAAGGAATTTTGAGACTCAGCTGAAGTAAAATGAAAACAAGGGTATCAAAAACCTACCAAAAGAAGGACCGAGGGTAAAATAGTCATTTTACCCTAAGAGGAAGGAATTTGAATCCCAACAAGTTAGATGAAATCAAAAACATCCTTTAGTAACTTCACATGAAGTCTTAACGCCAAAGGAAATGAAATCCCAGAAGAACCCTATCCTGGTTCGAACCAAATCTGAAACTCTCTCACTAAAATGAGGATATCATGAGCTAGGAAAATAATATGCAGCTGAAATTGGTACCATTGGAAATTCTACTTCGACACGGTCAGTTTAGACTCAAGAACGGACCAATTCGGAGTTAAAACGAAGAAGTTACATCAGTTTGAAGTTCGAAGTCCAAAACTGAAAACTCTGGAAGACTTGAACCAGTTCAACATTTCTTGAACTAGTTCAACATGGATAAAATGCCAATGCTGAACCAAAAATGACCCTTGAACCAGTTCAACTATTCTTGAACCGGTTCAACTTGACCAGGGTTGAACTTAAACAGCAGAAATAGTGTTTTAGTAGAAAAATGAGTTTGGAACGCGATTTTCGAGATCAAGATGACACTTTTCAGAAAAACGTCATGAAGAAAATCCCCCTAAAATCACATTTTCTATATGATGTAGTCAAGAACGGAATTTATTTCCCAAAATAAATCCCCAAAATGCCCTTAGGCTGAGCTTTTCAATAAAAAGGTGAAATGAGTCCATAGGAGGCTCAAAACACAACGAAAGGGTTTTTCATGGAAACGATCATTCACACAAACATAAATGATGATTTGAGTGTGCGGGAATGGTCCGCGGCTCCCAGAAATGGCTGAGTCAAAATCCGACCCCCCGATGGCCAAAAAGGCGAAAATGAACCCAAAATGGAAACTTTGAAAACCAAAATCTACAAATGACTTCAAATAACCGTTTGGCCCTTGGCCACACTTCATACATGATTAATAAGACCCTATGAAAGAATGAAAATGGAATTCCCACACTCGATGCACCCATGGTGAAACAATAACTTGGCATTTTTTAATATTTTCATAGTATTTCAAGAAGTCAAAAATTACATAGGATACAAAATACATGTCATTGGCCTCCGGCCTCATCTCATACGTGTCAAATACATTGTAAAGAGTGTACTCATGTACACATTACATCTTTAGAATCAAAAATACATATTTAGACAAATAAGGCTACAAATGGCATTCCAAGCCAACCTTTACAAAGATGGAAACCTCCAAGTCCACAAACCATCCAAGCATAATGAGAGTCTCAACTTTAATTCTTGTACCTAAAAAATGTCCCCACAATATGGGTGAGTAACATAAAGCTACTCGTAAGAGATGAGCATGCATCGACCTAACTTTTTACAATTTTATCACCTTAAGGTGAAACATGTTAAAGGGGCTCATGCCACCTAACGTCTATGTCAAAGTGTGACCCAGGGAGCATCCTAAGCTACATAAGATCATTTCTAGCACAAATCACATCATTCGTGCAATTCAAGTAACATGGGAGCATGCTATACAAAGCAACAAGAAATAGATTCTCAAAGTAATTAACTTGAAATCTAAAATGTTAGAATAGCCACAGTGGGTTATGCCACCTAACGTCTATGTTCCAAATGAATCTATAGGATCATTCCTAAACCACATTTGAACTTATAAGGCATAATGTACTTAACAACATCAAAGTTCACAATGATTCACTAAAATTATAAAACATAAATGCGCTTAACGACATCAAAATGATTCACAAAATCCATAAAACATAGATGTACTTAACAACATCAAAATGATTCATTAAAATCATAAACATAGATGTACTTAACAACATCAAAATGATTCATTAAAATCATAAACATGGATGTACTTAACAACATCAAAATCACCAATAACCAAAACCACAAGTTACAATATAAAATGATTGTTAACTTGTAATTGAATGCAAAAACAAATAGTGGAAGACTTGGACATCTAAGCTCGGAATTCTGCCGAGACCTCAATGGTTATTCCAGGCACTAACCTGTAGGAAAGACCACCCTAAGTGCGCACTATCTCAATTGGGGAGAACTCATACCTCCCGCCATAGAGCCAAACTCTAGCCATGTCATTTGTAACAACAATGTCCCAAGACTCTAAAATAAACAAAATAAGTTCACAACTTATACATAATTTATATAATGCATGAAAACACCTTCCATGCACAAGTAGGTTGAAACCATACAATCCATGCCTTAAAGTTTCAATTCTAAATTGGCATACATAATGTCAATTACAAAATGTACAATTCATTATACAAGGCAACAATATATTCCATAAAGAAAACATGTTCTTATGAATATAAATATAACAACAATGTTATCAAATGCTCAACACAAAACCAAGTGAATACATAACAAGTTCATGTCCATGATTTGAATATGGAAACAACTTCTAAAATATCAATAGATCCATGGAGCCATTAGATAGAATTTAATTAAACAAGATAATCAAATTCTCTAGATTTCAAATCAAATTTGAATAACCTCAAATTAATATATGTTAAACAACATAGCATGCTCATTGCATACATCAAATCAAAAAAGTCAAATGAGCAAGATAGCATCATATAGAATTTAAATTAATCAAATCTCTAGATTTCAAAAGTTATTCAAATAATCCCAAATTAATATATATCAAGCACCAAGTCATGGTCATATCATATCTTAAGTCAAAATTGGAATACAAGTAAAATACAATTTACTAGAATTTAAATCAAATTAAATCCATTTAATCTCTAGATTTGAAAACTCATCTAAATCATTCCAAATTAATATATATCAAAGATCAACTCATGGCCATGCCATTTACTAAATCTAAAATGAGTTATATGCAAGATATGATAAATCCCTAATTTATTAAATTAACAGAAGACATGCATACAACTTATAAAAGCATCAATAGCATGCGAGAAACAAAAATATAACCCTATAACATCCCCTACCTCACTAGAGAAGAGTCTCTTTAGAATCCAAAGCAAATCAACACAAAATGGAAAACCCTTCAAGGTGTTATGTAGAGGAGGATGAGGAGAACAAAACGTATTCCAAGCTTCATGGTCTAAGGTGAGTGAAAGGCCATCAAAAATCAAGATCAAGGCCAAAGGTTTCAAACTCCATCCATGGAGGCTAGGGTTTTTGGTGAGGAAGGAATGAAATAATATGAAAATATGTGAGTGGAGGAAATAGAAATCGTCCACTCACTATGTGCTCTTACACCATGGTCAACACACACTAGTTTGGTCAATTGCTCAAAAACCCTTCTTTAAAACCATAATCCCTAGGTGGCCCAAAAACAATTGCAAGACTTAATTTAGCGCATACACTTGTCACAAATCCAAGGCTCCATCCTAGGCTTAATCTCAAACCTACACTTATCAACCATCCAAGCCAACAAGTGCACCAATCCTAGGCCAACAAGTGGTTAAATCTCCACCCTCTACACGTCCTCATCCAAGGCCTCAAAGTGTTTCCACACACATGTCAACAAGTGGGCCAATGAGAGCGTGACACTTGTTACACTTTTCAGAAATTGCGAAAAGGTCCTTTTTTTAAAATATCTTCCAAATTAAATTACAAAATGGTCCCTAAGACGAAAAATAATTACTTTATAGTAATTACACAAAACCCCAAAAGTTAGAAAAATTACAAAAACGTTATGTGTCTATACCCTTTACAAGAAAAGTAAGCACTTTGCATGCTTTTCTACAAAAATGAAAATACCCATAGTATAGAATTTAAATATTGTGGATGCATGCAACACTGGAATCAAATCTGAACACAAAAAGTGAGGTTATGCCAACAAAGTGACAACCGAGAAAAAGACGAAAGGTGAATAATGTCACAAAAGTGAAAATGTGAAAATGACTCGGTCCTCAAAGGAAGTCGTCAATCCACGGAAAAGAGTCTCGAAAACCATCCCCAAGAACTCAAGATGACATTAAGTGGTGAGAAACTGAACTCAGAAAGGAAAGATCAACGAAAAAAAAATATCCGTGAAAATCTGAGAAAATGAGAGGAATGAAAATGACCGGGTCATTACAGGCATCATCTCTTGGAATTTAGTGGTGACCTTGATGTGGTGACGTCATTGGGGTCTTGTTTCTAGCGTCATGGGATGATAGGTCGGATTGACTCGAGTCCTTCCTTGGGGATTGGGAGTTTTATTTTCATGAGCCTTAATGGCGAGATCCTCGCATTTCTTCTTCTTAGAGTGATGGTTAGAGATTTGATAGGTGCGTTGACCTAAAATTCTTTTTGTCTCCTTAGACAGCTTTTACGAGCTTAGGTTGGGGTGTGAGTGTTTTTGTATAATTAATTGCATTGGTGTAATTAATTACTCTCCCTTGTCCCTGGAGACTTGGGATTTTGCATTTAAGGTTCTAATAGGATCTTGTAGAGTTCCTATCGAACTCATTGGCGTCTTGAGTTGATTTCTTTTGTTGATGTCTCGTAATGGTTAGTATTGGGGCTACCCATTACCTCGTTGTTTGTTTTGTGTGGCGTTAGGACTCCACCTTGGGTTTAAGTCAGTCTTTGGAAAGATTTGTAGGCTATTTGTTTCAGGAACCTTAGTGTTCATTCTTGGAGATGATTCATTTCCTCACGGTGAGAGATTGGGACTATCTAGGTTTTTGGGATTCACTTTTGGTGAATTATCCTTTTGAGAGGCATTTCATCCTTTTTTGCTTACGATTTTGTGGGATTGTTAATCATTCTTACATGTTTATATGCCTTGTTATTTTGCACATGCCTTAGAAACATGTTTAGGGGATGTGACTATTTGGTAGTTATTTGCTGATATAGATGATGTGTTTTCCACTTACTATATCTGTTTGTCATGCTAGCGTCATAGGTGATGTGTAACTGGTCTCTGATGCTTGACCCCTATGTGATAGGTAGCATATTTGATTGCCCTTGTACACTATGTGCTGTTTGGTGCGCGGATTTTTGTTTACATTTAGTATACTTGTACCTAGTGTGCTTGCGTGTTATATATTTCAGTTCATTTTGGTTTTAGTATACTTGAGCCTGTATACTTGTCTTCCATAGCTTTATTACTGCTTAATATACTTATGAGTGTATACTTGTACCTATACATATATTGCGTTTCTATTTTAACATTTCTTAGTATACTTATGAATGTATACTTGCATAGATATATATATGTTTCCCGACTAATTGCTTTGTTAGTTCATTTCTTTTATCATTCCTATACTGTGCCTTGGGTTGTGTGACTTTGGCTGTCAAGGATTATGTGTGTGAGCTTGATCCGATGTCTTGATTCCTAGGCATAGCCTTGTAATAGGTCAGCTTTAGGATGATGTGGAGGTTCTTGAGTGCATTGTCTTGTTGGAAGTCATTGTGACTAGGGTAATGATGATGTTGTTTGATTTGTAAAGTCCGATCCATTGGCTTAAGGGTATAGACTTGTCAGGCTTTGGATTCGTAACTGGTGTGGTTGACAACGGTGTTTTGAGACTTGGGGTTGTCAGTTTTTCCAGTATTGGGGATTAAAGACCTTAAGCATAGCGGTGCCTATAACATTGTTGTCAGAGTTTTGGATTGGCCAGAATGGTCTGGCCGGACATTTTGGACCATATCTCAACTCGCACAAAATGCCTGGTTCCCGTGGTGCTTTTGGCAATGATTATTTGACATTGATGTCATTTGTATCGATAGGTTTCATGGGTAAGCTTGTTGAGGGCAAGCGATGAATTAGGGCTCTATACTGTCATGCTACAGTACAAGTTGTGTGTAGGCGAGTGCTAGTTGCCGTCGATGCTACCTTGCATTACCTAGCTAGTAATGTGAGTGTGGGCAGGCACTTAACACTGTGGATGCTACCACACCTTGGGTACGTTGTGGGTGGGTTCTAGTCAGTATTTATGCTGCCATGTTGCTTCTAGTTCTGTTCCTTGTTTAGTTATGTAGTTTCCTTGATCTCCTTTTGGGTGGTTAACATTGGGTTGGTATGTCAAATCGTTGGAGAGGTGTCTCACGGTTTGTGGTTTCGTGCCCTTTCATTGATCTTGAGACCTTTGGAGTTGTCCTTGGGTACTTTATGATCTGTTCCTTGATGTGACCTTGTGTACGTTCCTTCTTCGGTTCTTCTGGGAATGTTCCTAATTTTGGGGACGAAATCTCTTTAAGGAGGGTAGGTTGTAATAACCTGGTCATTTCTTTCATTCCCTTTTTTTCCTCAGAATTTCACGGATGAAATTTTTTCGTTGAAATCTCTTTTCCGAGTTTGGTTTCTCATCACTTAGTGTCATCTCGAGTGCCCGAAAATGGTTTCTGAGACTCTTTCCTTTGGATTGACAACTTCCTTTAAGGACCGAGTCATTTCCACATTTTTCGTTTTTCGACACTATTTACTTTTCGTCCTTTTCCCTGTTTTGTCCTCTTCCTTATTTTGTCTTTTCCCCTTTTGTCGATTGGTTGGCATAACCTCACTCCTTGTGTTCGGAGTTGGTTTTTGACTTCACGTATCATCATTCTAAGTGATTTCCATGAAATACATATCTTTACTTTTGCAGTAAAGTACTCTGGTTACTCCCAGTGTCTATAGGGGCATGTATGCATAGTTTTTTAGAATCTTTTTCTTTTCTTGGGGTGCTTTTTGTAAATATCTTTTGAAGATATTTTATTTCAGGGGTATCTAAGAAAATATCTTTTGGAAGATATTTTAATTCTGGGGAAGTTTTGCAGTTAACCCTTTTTGTAGGGGTCATTGTGCAATTAATGAAAGTTATTGTAAAATGTGTTGTTTTGACCCTGGATCCTCATACAAGATTCATTTTTAAATTTAGTCGAGTTGTGTACTCTTAGAGATCCCTTCTAGTTGTTTTTCTCGAGTTTCAGGGTTTTTGGCCCCGGTTGCTGACGAACTTATTCGGGGCATATCTCTTTGCTCGGGACTCGATTTTTGACGCCATTTTTTCCGTTATTCATATTTTCTCATTTTGAATCTTTTTCATTCACAAAGTTTCACTGTTTGAGCACGTCTGCTCAAATTCCACTTTTCTGGACCCAGTAGAGCCCTTTCGGGGCACTTTTAGGGTTTTTCAATAAATAGGGGACTCAAAGAGAAAAAATTAGATTTTCTTCTCTCTCTCCTCTCTCTTGGCTGGCAGCCATGGTTGCCAAGGGGCTGCCACCCTTCTTCTTCTTTTTCCGGCCACTTCCCTCGAGTGAAATGTTGTCGTGCCTTAGTGTTTTATGTTCGCCTTGGCGAGGCCTTCGATTTCACCAATTGGAATCTCGTTTTGGCCATTTCTTGAGTTTGGGTTTGAAGTCAAGTTGTGATTTTGATGGGGCTTCTTGGGGGTTCATGTAGATCGTGTTGTCCCCGACAAAACCTAGGAGTTTCGTCAGATTCAGAGCGAGTTCATTTTGGTGGCTTTTGAGATTTTCATCTCAAATTGAGGTAGGGGATGTATTAGAATTATATATGTGTTGTATTGATTATTTTATGAACTTATACAACTTGTATGCATACTTTGTATAAATCCTAGAATTTAATTTAATTATTTTCTTGTATATGATTTAATTCTAATGGATGTATGTGGCTTAGAATTGAATTGTGGCATACTAGGAAATTAAGCCTTGATATATTGAGTAACATATATTAAATTTGGAGCATTTGAATAAGAATTTCAAAACTTATTTAATATTTATCTTTTATGAAAGTTTAATTCACATTGTTGAAACAAGCATGAAATTAACTTATAATGTGAGATTAAAATAGGCCTTGGCATGTTTTCTAACTTATGTTAAATTGAGAGCATTTGGATAAGTTTAGAAATCTAGAGATTTTGAATTAAATAAATTAATTAAAAATCTAATTAATGGTTCCACTAGTTTGATTGAGTTTTTAACTTGATAATGGTAGTGACTTGGGCTTGTTCACTTATATATATCCATTTGGGGCCATTTGGGGTTGTTTTAGAAAATCTAGAAATTTAATTACCATGTTTGGATTAATCTATTTTGTTGTCTCAATGATCCAAATTAGTTTTTGAGTTGGTTTGTGTAGTGACCATACCATGTTGTTTAACATATTTGAATTGGGGATCGTTTGGATGAGGTTGCATTTTAATATTGAAATGAAATTGTCATAGCGTGTAACGAATTGCACCCTGAAGATTAGACATTGTGAATGTCATTATAGACTTGAACTCTAGGACATGGTTTGTGTGAATTCAACCTTGCATGTGCATGTAAATTCATTCCTAGACATTATTTGAGATGTATAAGTTTGGTTTAACTTATTAATTTTGCATAAGTTTTGAATTTATTATTTTTTGAGGCTTGTAAGGATCATGTTCGTGTGATAGCTAGGGTTTGGCCCTAGTACGGATTCATGAGTTTCCTAAGTCATATGAAGTGCGCAATAGGTAATACCTTGTGGGTCGTAAATAGCCAGAATAACTTGTACACGTGCGCACTAGGTAGTACCTTGCGAGCTAGTAACCTGGAATAACTCGATTGCTCTACAGCCAAGGATCCTAGTCTTTCCACTATTTGATTTCGTATTTAATTTCAAGTTGTTAATCATAGATTACTTGTAGCTTGAGAATTGATGCTTACTTTGGGTATTTGAATCCTATTTAGTATTCTTGAACCTGTATACTTGTCCATGTTTCATTTTAGTATACTTGTGCCATGTATACTTGTCTTGTGCATATTTGTTTATCTTAGTATACTTGTGCCATGTATACTTGTTTTGTGCGTAATTGTTTTGCTTAGTATACTCGTGTTTGTATACTTGATTTATGAGTACTCTATATGTATATCGAATACTTGTGTATGTATGTTGGATATTGCTTTTCTTGTTTAACATGATTTAGAGTACTTGAACATATATGCTTGTATGTCGTGTATCATGTCTTAATATGGTTTGGTGTACTTGTGAGCATGTATACTTATATGTCATTCATTTCAATTGCATGAGTAGCTTAGGATTATCCCTGTGTCTCACTATGACATAGACGTTAGGTGGCATGAGCCCCGTTAATATGTTTCACCTTAAGGTGATATAATTGTAAAATGCTTAGTCGA
The DNA here is from genome assembly GCF_030987335.1 of Cornus florida. Classification (NCBI taxonomy): domain Eukaryota; kingdom Viridiplantae; phylum Streptophyta; class Magnoliopsida; order Cornales; family Cornaceae; genus Cornus; species Cornus florida. The sequence continues at coordinate 76,274,440 of NW_026775577.1, forward strand.
TGCATGCTCATCTCATACGAGTAGCTTTATGTTACTCACCCACGTAGTAGGGACATTTTTCAGGTACAGGAATCAAGGTTTGAGATTCTCATACTGTTTGGATGATTTGTAGCCTTGAAGATTTCAATTCTTGTAAAAGTTGGCATGAAATGTCATTTTGTAGCCTTATTTGTCTAAATTCGTATTCTTTGATTCGTATATGTAAAGTGTACATAAGTACACTCATTTTAATGTATTTGAAATGTATAAGATGAGGCCAGAGGCCAATGACTTGTATCTTGTATACCATGCATTTTCATTTTCAAGGTTTATTATGAAAATATTGAGAAATGCGAAGTCAGTGCTTCATAACTTTTGCATCGGGTGTGGGAGTTTCATTCCGTTTCTTTCATAAGGCTTCTATGATCATGTATGAGGTGTGGCCAAGGACCAAACACCATTTCATTCTAGGTTTTGCATTTTAGTTCCATTTATTGCATTTTTAGGAATTTTTTGCCGTTAAGAGGTCATATTTTGCATTGGGGTCATTTTGAGGCCGCAGACCATTAGGACGTGACCAAAATGTTTTTTTACGTTTGCGTACATGTCCACATTTCATAAAACTCTTAAGTTTCAACTTTGAAACTATTTTTGGGCAAATTTTTAAGTTTTTATGCAAAAACCTTGCATTGGGGTGTCAATTGAGTTCCTCTTTGGTTTGGCATGTTTTAGATACTTGAATGAGGCTAAGAAATGTTTTGAAACGTGTTTGGATCATATAGAAAGCATGTAGAACCTTGGAGATGGACCAAGCACCATTTCCACACATTGCAGCAGCTTTTCATAGCAGCAGCAGGTGTGTCGGTCGGCTGATGGAGCTTCATCGGTCGGCTGATGAATCTCTCAAGACCATTCCAGTTGGCTTTTTAGAAAAAACCTTCTTTCGGTTGACCGATGATTGGGGTTCAGCCGACCGATGGTTGAGTTTCGGCCGGCTGATGATTACATTTCGGTCGATCAATCCTCCCTGGGTTCAAGAGCACGGAATTAGCTTTCCAATAGTACCAACCACTCATTTAAACTCCAACTGTAGTGGGAGTTATTCCAGTTCTAGTGAGATAGGGTTGTGGTATCTCCTAAATGGAGAGGGCCACTTTGTTTTAATTTCATATTTTTTCTGTTCGGGCTCAGAATCAGGCGATTCCTGAGTCTAACTTGGTTTATTTTTTGTTGTCTTTCCAATGGTGTGCACGGTGGCACCTATTTTAGTGTGAAATGACCATTTTGCCCTTGGTTTATTTCTTTTCGAGTTAGGCATTCTTACTTCATTTGCTTGGCTCATTTGAATTATGTGGCTTCATGGGGTGTCATCTTGGCACCTTAGGGGATGACGTACATCTCTCGAGACCATTATTTTATCTTTTGCTTCCGCATCTTAGACCCGGTTCGGGTTATTATAGGACACACACTGGGTTAAAAAATCTAGGGTCGTCACATAGTCATTAGTATATTCTTTAACATATGTGAATTTGAGGACATTTGGAGTTATTTTAAATTCTAGAGAAAATTAATTAATTAGATTAATTAATTTTATTTTAAGTGTTCTATTCACTTGAATGGATTTTTAACTTGATATTATTGATGAGCTCGACATTTTCTATCATATGTATTAAATAGAGAATATTAGAATAAGTTTTGAAAACTTTATTTGTTTATTTTCTTGACATTAAGTTTAATTTACCTAGTTGTAACTAGTGTATAATTAGCATGTAATATGATTTTAATATGGGCCTTGATATGTTCATTAACATACCTTGAATTGAGAATATTTGAATGAGCCTTGAATACTTTGTTTAAATTTTTTCCTTGTATAGAATTTAATTCACCTAGTGATACCTAGTGTAGAATTAACTTGTATTATGAAATTAAAATAGGCCTTGATATGACCTTTGACATATATGATTTGTAGAATATTTGGAGTTGCTTTGTAATCTTGAGAATTTAATTACTTAAGATAATTAAATTCCCTTTGATGCTTCCATTGAGGTAATTAGGCATTGATGTTGTATTCTTGCTTAATTTGTAGTTTGGAACTTGTTATATGATTACATGATACTATTCCATGAGTTGAAGTTATGATTTAACTCGTAAGTATTCACATTTTGTTTATATGACATTTAATATGCCATTGTAGCTTGAATGCCTAGAGCATGGCTTGTGTGTATTCCATGTCTTGGTTGTGCGTGATAATTGATTTTGGTGCATTGTGTATATGTGATATACTTGTTGCACAACTTGATGATTTTTGGAAAGCTTGTATGGACATTGTAATGTGTTAAGGCTAGAGTATGCACTAGGTAGTTCTTTGCAGGCTAGTACCCCGAGATCACTTGTTTGGTCATTGACACCATATGTCCTTTGTCTTTCCACCATTGGTTGATTTTGCATTCAATTTCTAGTTGTAATTGTGGATTACTTTTAACTTGTGCTTGGACGCATGGTACTTCATTTCTTGCTTAGTATACTTGTATGCCTTGTATATCAAAAATGCTTTGTAAACTTGGATTTGTATACATGTATGCCATGTATGTCAACATTGCTTAGTATACTTAGAAATGTATACTTGAATATATATGTTGTATTCCATTTCGAATATTGCTTAGTGCACTTAGTATGTACACTTGTATATTGATGATTTATTTTCTAGATAACCTAGTATACTTGTGTCTTATATACTTGTCTTAAGTACATTTCAATGTTGATTGTATACTTATGTACGTATACTTGTATATTGAATATCTTGTTGGGTGTACCACATGCTTCTATGTTGCCTAAATTGCATGAATATTGTAGTTTATGCTAGAAATGCTCTAAGGTAGCTTAGGATGCTCCCTGAGTCTCACTTTGACATAGACGTTAGGTGGCATGAGCCCCTATAACATGTTTCACCTTAAGGTTATATTATTGTAAAATGCTAGGTCTATGCACGCTCATCTCCTACAAGTAGCTTTATGTTACTCACCCCAAAGTTATCGGGGACATTTTTTAGGTACGAAAACTTGGTTTGTCACGCTCATCATTCCTTGGATGACTTGTAGCTTTTAAGTTTCCCTTTCATGCAAATGTTAGTATGAAATGTCATTTTGTAGCCTTATATGTCAAAACTTGTACTCTTGATTCCATATATGTAATGTGTACATAAGTACACCTTTTGTAACTTGTATAAGATGAGGCCAGAGGCCAATGACATGTATCTTGTATCCTATGTAACTTTTAACTTTATGAAATATTATGAAAATATTGAAAACACACAAGTTATTGTCTCACCATGGTTGCATCGGGTATAGGAATTCCAATTTTATTCTTCCATAGGGTCTCATTAATCATGTATGAAGTGTGACCAAGGGCCAAATGGTAATTTGACTCCATTTTACATTTTTGGATTTCAAATTTTCCATTCCAAGTCCATTTTTCTCATATTTGGTCATCGAGGGGTCGGATTTTGAGTTGGGGCTTCTCGGGAGCCACGGACCACTCCAGCGCGCTTAGAATCATTTATTACACTTGCGTGCACATTCGTTTTAACCTAAAAATATATTTAGGGTCAAATGCATACTTGGTGCAAAGTTGCATTTTCTGAGTTTTTAACCCCTTTACTGATCTAGGGGCATTTTAGTCATTTCACAATATGTTTTTTTTTTTATTTTGTCTTGCGTAGCTAGGTAGGAAATTTGATTTTAGGAGTGTGACGGCCCAAGTTTTGTAAACCCGGTGCATCAGTGATGACCAAAAGATGACCCGATAACGGATCCGAAATGTGGAAGCGAAAGGTGAAACAACGGTCTCTAGAGATACAATGCGTCTCTAAGACACCAATGTGAAATGTATGCTAACTTTGAACTTCATTGTTGCCTATGGAAGATATGTGGATTAATGCATTGAAGGGTTCTATTTTGCATATGACATTCCATGAGGCCATAGGCCATTGCAACACATCTATTTTATCACATTACATATGCTTGCATGCTCACTTTGGCAAACAACACCATCATTGATGAAACAAAGACTCAAAGTAGCATTTTTAGGGAGTTTTACCCTATTCTGTTCCAGGGGAATTTCGGGTATTTCAAAATGCATTTTTTTCTCATGAGTCACATAGAAAACTCAATTTTGAGGAGAGTTTCTTATTTGTGTTTTTCCACAAAATGCCATATTGGCCCTCAAAAATCTATTTTTTTCCGAAAAATCATTGCTGCCAGGTTTTTGCCGACTTTAGTGCAAATGTACTTGGTACTATTCATCGACTTTTTTTTGAAAAGTGTGACGACCTATCTGAAACTTCCAGGGGTCTTATGGGTGTATTTTAAGATTACATTTTCAATTTAGGCAATTTAAAACCTTCCGAAGCCCCATTTCCTTTCTTTGGGCAGTAGCTTGAAATGATTTTCAACTTCTAGACCTGATTTTCTTGAGGGTATTTTGGCCATTTTACAATGTATTTTTTTAGGTTTCCATCCCTAATTCGGGTAGAAAACTTGATTTTAGGGGGGGTTTCTTCTTTGAGTTTTTTTCCGAAAAAGTCCGTTTAGATACCCGTTTTTACTCTCAGTTGCAGCAGTAGTGGGTTGACGACACTGTAGCTGTCACAGCCTTCGTCATGCCGCCGCGACGTCGATTTTGTTTTTGACCTTTCTCCCTCATCCGGACTCCAAATCAAGTGAATTTTTTTTTTGAAATCAACTAATTTTTCATTTTCTATCCAATGGTGTGCTCGGTTACACCCGGATATTTCTAGATAATTACCAGTTTACCCTTTTAGCTTTATTGCTCGTTTTTCTTTATTTTGTCGTTTCTCCTTCGTTCGGAATCCGAATAATGAAATTCTTTAGTCCATCATGATTAGTCTTTCATTGTCTTCCCAGTGGTGTGCTCAATAGCACTTGAATCCATTTTTTTTAAATGACCATTTTGCCCCTAGGTTCCTTTTTGTCCGTTTTTGAAACGACACTTTCGCATTTGTTTTCCTTTGGGTTCTGTGACCTCATTAAGGGTCACATTGGTGTCTTAGAGACGCATTGTATCTCTAGAGACCGTTGTTTCACCTTTCGCTTCCGCATTTCGGATTCGTTATCGGGTCATCTTTTGGTCATCACTGACGCACCGGGTTTACAAAACTTGGGTCGTCACAGGGAGGGGTTTCTTTTTCTTATTTTTCTAGAAAAATTCGTTTGATAGCCCATTTTTGCTCTCAGTTGTGGATAGATCCTGAAAAAATCCATGTAGCAGCTTTTTAGCCCTCTTGACCTCTTCTAATCTAGGGGTATTTTGGGGATTTTGTAGTGAGTTTTTTTTTTTGTTTTCTTTCATTTAGTATAGTAGAAAACTCGATTTTTGGGGGGGAGGGGAGGGTTTCTTCTTCGTGTTTTTCCAGAAAAATTCGTTTTGGACCTCGTTTCGGCTCTCAGTTCTAGCAGAACTTTTTTTTCCCCCTAACATGTTAGGATGCTCGTGCGGTGCTCGTGGTGCCCCGTCTCGATGTCCTGATGTCGATTTTTGTTTTCGTTCATTCTCCTTCGTCCAGATTCCAAATCGAATGAACTTTTTTTTTTAACATGACTAATTTTTCACTGTCTTTCCAACGATGTTCTCGGTTGCACCCGGATCTTCCTGAATAATTACCAATTTACCCTTTTAGCCTTAAGTGCTCGTTTTTCTTCGTCATGCCGTTTCTCTTTTGTCCGAACTCTGAATCATGCGATTCTTGAGTCCATCTTGATTAGCTTGTCGTTGTCTTTCCAACGGAGTGCTCGGTGGCACCCGAATCTGTATTTTCAGAAATGACTATTTTGCCCCTGGGGGCTTAATTGTTATTTTTTTATAATCTTTTGCTTCCGCGTCAGTTCTCATTGAATTCCACGACCTCATGGAAGGTCATCAAAGTGTTTTAGAGGTGTGTTGTGCCTTGGGAGAACGTTGTCTTGTTTCTTACTTCCGCATTTGGGATCCGTTTTGGGTTATCTTACGGGTCATCACAGGACGCACTGGTTTGAAAAACCAGGGTCGTCATATGTCTCTTTGTTGATCTTGAGGCTTTTGGAGTTATCCTCTATTGCTTATGATCTATTCCTTGGTGTGACCTTGTGTACAGTCCTTGTTTGGTTCTTCTGGGGATGTTCCTAATTTCGGGTACGAAATCTCTTTAAGAAGGGTAGGTTGTAATGACCCGGTCATTTTCCTTCCTTTTTTTCCCACTTTTTTATGGATTTCTTTTTCTGTTGATATTTTCTTTCGCCTAACCTCACTTTTTATGTTTGGAGTTAATTTTTGACCTCACGTGTTTTTATTCTATGTGGTTTCCTCGAGATGCATAGCTTTATTTTTGGAGAAATGCTCGTTAGTTGCTTCCTTTTTTTCGTAGGGAAGTGGATGAAGGGATTCTTCATAAACATTTTTATTTCTTAGACTGTTTTTGTGACAGCCTTGGTTTTTAGGCTAGCGCGTCCTGTGATAAACCGAATATAGATTCGATAACGAATCCAAAATGCGGAAGCAAGAAACAAGACAACGGTCTCCCAAGGCATAACACACCTTTAATACACTTTGATGACCTTCCATAAGGTCGTGGAACTCAATGAGAACTGACACGGAAGTAAAAGATCAGAAATATGACAAATAAGTCCCTAGGGGCAAAATAGTCATTTTACATGAAAATGACGTCCCTAGAATGTATATTATTCCCGAGACACATCCATGACTTCCCGTGAAGTCATGAAACTTAAAAGAAAGTAGCGGAAGCAAATTACAAGAAAACCGAACAAAAATTGCCCCAAAGGCAAAATGGTCATTTCTGACAAAAATAAAATCGGGTGCTACCGAGCACACCACTGGGAAGACAGCGAAAAATTAATCAAGTTAGAATCAAGAATCACTTGATTTGAAATCTGGATGGAAGAGAAAAGTCAAAACAAAGTTTTGACGTCACTGCGGCAGTGAATAGTAACCTGGGCAAAATGTTGAAATTCGTGTGCCATTTTGAGGCACTAAATGACGTTTTCTGGAAAAACATGAAGAAGAAACGCCCGTTAAAATAATTTTTCCAAGCTGACCATGTCAAAAGAAAATTTTATTTTTGATATTAAATTCCCAAAATGCCCTTACAACAGACTTTTTCAAATAGTGCAGATGCGCACAGGAAATCAGATTTGACGCAGGGTTTTCGGGTCCGAGATGACATTTTATGGAAAAACACGAAGAATAAACCCCCTTCCCCCCTAAAATCGAGTTTTCTACGTGACCGCATGAAAGGAAACAAAGAAAACACAATTAAAAATCCCCAAAATGCCCCTAGATCAGAACTAGACAAGAGGGCAAAAGTTGCTACAGTAATTGTCCTGATCTGAGAGTAGAAATGGGCTATCAAACGAATTTTTCTGGAAAAACATGAAAAAGAAACCACTCCCAAAATCAAATTTTCTACCCTGTAGCGTGAGAGAAATTAAAAAAAAAAGCTCACTGTAAAATGCTCAAAATGCCCCTTTAGGAAATCAGGTCATGGGGTTTAAAAAGTTACAAAAAATACAAACTGAAAGTAGAACTTTGCGAGGGATTTCCGGTACCAAGATGACATTTTTTGGAAAAACATGAAGAAGAAACCCCCCCTAAAATCACGTTTTCTAAGTGACCATGTGAAGACCGGAATTCATTTCTCAAAGGAAAATCCCAAAATGCCCTAAAATCAGATTATGCAATAAAAATGTAAAATGAGTCCATAAGAGGCTTAAATCACCAAGGATGAGGTTTGTCTTGAAAAAAATCATGCACACAAACGTAACTTACCCATTAGGATGTGCTACAATGGTCCATGGCTTAAAAATATCGCCGATGCAAAATTCGACCCCCCCACGGCCAAAAAGGCAAAAATGAACTAGAAATGGGAAATTTGAAAACTAAAATTAACCAATGATTTCAAATTACAGTTTGGCCCTTGGCCACACTTCATGCATATTAAATAGGTCCTAATGAATGTGCTCGTACACACTTTGCATCACCCGATTTGGAAATGAACCCTTAAAGGCTTGGATTTTACTATTTTAGCTCAAAATGCAAAGTATGAAACTAAAATGCAAAAATGAAAAAAAAATGGTGATTGGCACTTGGCCGCACCTCATACATATTAAATGAATGTTAGATAATAAATTTCATACCCGATGCACACTTCGGTGCAAAAATGTCATGCTAAAACCCTAATTTCTCATATATTCTCATTAAAGGTAAGATTCAACATTTATGAATATACATGAATTTCAAATATGGTTTGGCCCTTGGACTCATATCATATACATAAAATGAGAATAAAAAGATGTGCTTAGGCACACATTACAAGTTTAGAATCAAATATACACATTTTACAAATAAGGCTACAAATGGATTTTCAAGCCAACTTTTACAAGAATGGAACCTTCAAGTTCACAAATCATCCAAGCATAATGAGAATCTCAACCTTAATTCCTATACCTGAAAAATATCCCCACTACGTGGGTGAGTAACATAAAGCTACTCGTAGGAAATGAGCATGCATCGACCTAACGTTTTACAAAGTTATTACATTAACTTATAACAATTCAAAAAGATCATGCCACCTAACGTCTATGTCAAAGGTGAGACTCAGGGAGCATCCTAAGCTACCTTAAAACATTTCTAGCATAAAACCACATCATTCATGCAATTCAAACAACATAGAAGCATGCTATACAAAGCAACAAGATATAGATCTTCAAAGTCATTGACTTAAAATCTAAAATGCAAAAACAACTAAAGTGGGTCATGCCACCTAACGTCTATGTTCCAAATGAATCTATAGGATCATTCCTAAGTTGCATTTGAACAATATAGCATAGATGTACTTAGCAACATCATAATGATCCCCAATTAACATCACATGTCGAATCTTCAATGTGTGATTCATTACACGCTATAACAATATAATTCAATATTGAAAACATAAACTGAAGAATCTAATACAAGTCTAAAATCATGCTTTAAACATACTACCAATGTCAAACTCATGATTAAATCAATAATGCAATAGAAACGAAAATTAATCAAATAAACCAATTAATTACTCTAGGTTTCAAATCTCAATCAAATGATCCCCAATTAATACATGTTAAACAACATAGCACGGTCATTTCATATATCCATTCAAAAACTTAATTAGGCCATGGAACAATAAGGTAGAATTTAATTAAATCATGATAATTAAATCTCTAACTTCTAAAACAACACTAAATGGTCCCAAATTAATATATGGTAGTGTGCAAGTCATGTTCATCACAAATATCAAGTTAAAAACTTAATTAAGCCAATGGAACCATTAAATAGATTTTAATTAATCTTTTTAATTAAAATCTCTAGATTTTCGTATTCATCCAAATGCTCTCAAATTAAAGTATGTTAAAGAACATGCCTAGACTTAATTTAAAAGCATATTACAAGTTATTTCCATGCAAGGTACGGCCATGAGAATTAAACTTTCACCAAAGAAAATTATTAAATAAAAATTGCAATACTTTATTAAATACTCCAATTTTAATATATGTTAACAAACATACCAAAGCCTAATTTACTAGCATACCACAATTTAATTCTAAGTTGAATATCATCATGTGAATTAAATCTTAAATATAAAAATTAATTAAATTAAATTAAATGCTAGATTATGAACAAAAGCATGCATACAAGTTGTATAAGCATCAATAGCATGCAAGACAACAAAAATATAAACCTATAATATCCCCTACCTCAATTTGAGATGGCAATGTTAAAAGCCACCAAAATGAAACGGCTCTGAATTTGACAATATGTCGGGGTTTTGTCGGGGACAACGCTGTGAACATTAAACTCCAAAGAGGACATACCAAAATCCTAACTTGACCTCAAACCTAAACTCAAAAAATGGCCAAAAACGGATTCTAATAAGGGGGAAAGATCCGCGTAGTCAAGACAAACACAAAACACGAAGGCACTAAGACTTTCTAACAAAGGGAAGAAGGTGTATTTGAGAGAAGAAGGGTGGCAGCCCCCCTTGGGCTGCCAAGGCAGCTGTTGGTTATGTATGAAGGGAGGAGAAAGTGAAAAATGAAATGTCTCACCCCCCTTTTATAGGAAAACCCTAAAAGTGCCCCGAAAGGGCCCCGTCGGGTCCGGAAAAGTGGAATTTAAGCAGACGCGCTCAAACGGAAAAACTTTGTGAACGAAAAAGAACCAAAATGAGAAAAGATGAACAACAAAAAAAACAGCATCAAAAACTGAATCCTAAGTAGAGAGATATGCCCCGAACAAGTTCGGCGGTGACTGGTTTGTCACACTACCATTAAGTTTGAGAGTGTGAATTTTAGGCGAGGGCCAAGAGTTTTACATTTATAAAAGCCACTACTATCTTTCACTATAAATATAGCTAGGGCGAGTAGGAATCATTCCAAGGGATTGTGAGGGTCGAACAAGGTTGTGGAATTGTTATTAGGGCGAGTAGGTCGAGTGATCAAACAATTGGTTGGTTGGTTGATTAAACTAGATAGTAACTAAATTAAACTAAGTGATAACAAAAGAATGAAACTAAGAGCAAATAAGAGAGAGAAGAGTCTTGGGGTTTAGAGATCACCACCAAGCAATGCATTTCCATACCATTGACAAGTGGCTAATGAGGGCAAATGGTGTGTCGCAATATTGGTGCGTGTGTGTGTTTGGTTGATTCAACAAGCAAGGATGACTAGTTAAGCATGTACTGTCTAAACATTATGTGAAAGGCATAATACATCTAAGCAATGAAGCATATATTGTCTAAACAACATGTGAAAGGCACAATAGATCAAAACAAGTCATTAATCCTTTCATTAAGCTCACAATCCAAATACAACACAAGGTTAGAGACATATGCTACTTGCATTCAAAAGCATTGGTCAACAAACAACAAGCATGGATTGTTCTCCCATTTAACACTACACTACAACTACACTACATCTATACTACTAACATGAAAATAAACTAGGGGAGAGGCACAATCCATCAAGGAATAAGTATGAACCATCAAGAAAATCACAAGAGCATTCCATTAAGCACTATGTTTTGACAATCTCTAAATCTATAGCATCAATACACATAGATATGCATCAATAACACAAAATCTAGAGACAAGCATATGAACATCTATTCTAACATACATAGACATATGGATAAAATGAAATAATCAATTGAAAACATTTAACCACATAAATCATTGAACAATCAAGATCTATATATATCAAAGTGTCAAAACAATAATTATAACACCAATCCCTCAATAATACACAAGATTAAGATACAAAAAGTATGCTTAGTGCTAACTCTAGCCCCAAGAGGATGTCTAGCCACTCATAGTGATGTTGCTCAAACCCTCAAGGGCTAACTCTATGGAAGAAATCTGCTCCTTGTTGATGAAGAACTCCCCCCTTTGTGTCTCTAGCCTCCTCCTCCTCTAAGCTAGCTCTCCAAGAGATAATATGATATTATGTTGGCTCCCCCTTGTAAAAAGCAATCCTTATCCTTATATAAGTAGGTAAATGACACCCAAAATGAGCTGGGGTCGTGCAAACAATATTCCCTAATGATTGGATAAAGAACAACTTTCTTTGATTTATCCTAGAATTGCTTCAATTAAGCTCTTATTTGGCTGAGTTAGCTTATTTTCGGGATAAGTGCCTGAAAATGGAAATAATATGAAATCAATCTAAAATGGTAAAGTAAGATAGATAAAGGTACTAGAATGCCTAAGCTTAAGGGGTTTAAATACACACTTTTCAGCGCTCATCACACCCCCAAACTTAAATATTGCTAGTCCCTAGCAATGAACTAGAAAGTAAAGGAATGAAATAAACAGCTATATAAGTATGAATCTAGAAAACAATAAATGGATAATGCCACTTTCGTAGGGAACACGATTCAACTAAGCATATGCAACAAGCCTTTTAAACCCCTAGGTTACCCTTAGTGGATGAGTGAAGTCTCGTGAGGGTTTCCAGAAATGGTACCCACAAACATTAAGCTCATTCTTTCAAAAGAGGTACCAATATTGCAAACAAGCATTGGGAGAAAACTACCTCAAGTATGCAATTTTTTAAACATTTCTAAGCAATCTCCCAAAATCTCAACATCAAGCAAGCAAGTATGGTCCTCCACACATCAAGAAAATGATCATGCAAATCAAAACAACTCTAGAATCCTTTTGAGTGGACTAGTATCAAATATGTTGCTATCTAAGCCAACTAAAGAATTAATCACATCGTTACCCTCAAACTAGCACACAAATCTAGTACCGATCATCAAGAGAAAAAGTGGACCTTTTATTAAAGCTTTATTGTTCTAGGTGCGCTTATTTTTTATTTTACTTTTTTATTTTATTTTTTTTTAGGATCAAAGATGGAAGCATGGTGCAATGTATTGATCTATTAAGCTTTTTAGCGATTCATGAGGTCGAGCCTTAGGTCAATGACTCCCAAACCAGACGTCTTTAGGGCATTAGGCATTCAAATACCCCTACGGACTTACAAGCTCAAATCAACTAGGCTATAAATCAAGACAACAACCATCTAATCATTTCCCACTTCTCACCTTTTGGGAGAAGTACTCACTTTTTTTTCTTTTTTTTTTTTTTTTTTTTTTTTTTTTTTTAAGCAAGTTCAATTATTAACCTAGAGTTTGGGCCCTCCACCTTTCGGCGTGAGAAGTTCAGTGCTTGATGAGGCTAGATTCCTGGCTACTTAATGAAAAGGGGTTGTTATCCACCTTTATCAAGAATGAAAGCTTTTAATGCACTACTAGCCTAATTGGGATATAACCAATTCAATAATCAACAAAGCATGTACCCCACAAATGAATGCTAGTGTGCGTCTATGCTAGTGTAGAATACTAGAGTGAATCTCAAAATAATCACAAAATCAGGATGATATGGACTACAAGTGCAAGCAAGATATCAATCTTTCAAAAAATTTACTCCTAAATGGCTTCCATAAGGCATACAAGGAGTATTGGACTTTCAAGTCAAGCAATTTTTAAATTTTAAGCAATATAGTCCTCAAACGATCAAAATCATCGCTAGATATGGACCAATCATAGAAAAATCCCTCAATTACACAAGTCATGCTCAAAATCTTGAAATTTAAAGCTAGCACTGCAAAGCACCATTCCCCCAAACTTAAATGGCACAATGTCCTCAATGTGCAAGAGAACAAAGGAAAGAGTATACCAGTGCAACTAAGGCATAGAATGATCGGGACTGAAGTATCCAAAGTGGGTGGCATGGCCCCCCTAAACTTGGAATAAATTGTGGTCCTGAAAATTGGCACTTGGATAAACTCATCAGATAACAAAATGGGATAATTAGTGCACAGTGGATATGCAAGTGTAAATGGGATAAACAGATAAAGAGATGAGAAAGGTATAAGGTCCTGAAAATCGGGTAGCACTCTCTCACTGAAGTCACTGTGATGCACCTGATGGAGTTAAAAGGATAGATGTATCAATAAAAGCATACGACATCCATCATAAATAAAAACAATAATAAAGTGCAATACATCCAGTGTCAAAGCTGACAGACACGGCTGCAAAAATAATAATATCACAAGTGTAGTAGACACATAACATAGATAGAGAGCATAAAAAGATAAAGAGACTGGGAGTCTCAGGCAGAGGGAACTCCGCGGATCTCCCAGGCTAAGTCATTAATGGCAGTTTAGATCTCCATACGGAGGCGAGCAATGTCAGCTCTAATGGTAGCCAGCATATTCAGACGAAGGGTAGCAATGTCAGCTCTAAGGGCAACCAGCATATCCTCCAAACTCCGAAGTTGCTCCTCTAAGCGACATATCTAATCACGAGCCTCAGGTGTGGCTGAAGTAGAAAAACTGTCATTCTTAGTCATGGTCTACAAAAAGGAAATCTTGCAATGGGAGTTAGCGTTAGAATAAATAATTGAAAGCACAATAAAAATATGTATGTCAAATTAGATAGACAAAACACATATATGACATGAATCTATGCAAGTGATAGGATCTGAAGTATGCTAAGCAATGTAAGTATGAAATGCATCCAATATGGAATATCACAGGCATTGGGCATAAATATGATAGCATGAAGTGAATATAAGATTAATGAAGTGTGTATGTCAGATCAATCATAAAGGTTGGATTGATCGAAAGTAAGTGAGATCGATCTCACAACTTCGATTGATCTGAGACACAAGTTTAATCGATCGAATTATAACGACCCAGTCATTTGCCTTCCTTTCCTTTTTCCTAAAATTTTACGAATGAATTTTTTTCATTTAATTTTCCTTTCTGAGCTCTATTTCGTGTCGCTTAGTGTCATCTCGAGTGCTCGGAATTGGTTTCTGAGACTCTTTCATGTGAATTGATAACTTCCTTTGAGGATCGAGTCATTTTCACATTTTTCATTTTTGGATACTATGCCCTATTTCATCTTTTCCTTATTCTGTCATTTTCCCTATTTCGTCTTATCTCCGTTTGTCAGTTTTTGGCACAACCTCACTTTTCGTGCTCGGTGTTGGTTTTTGACTTCACGTGCCTTCATCTTGAGTGGTTTCCTCGAAATATGTATCTTTACTTTTGCAAGAAAGTACTCTGGTTGCTCCCGGAGCCCATAGGGGCATGGATGCACAATTCTTTAGAATCTTTTTCATTTCTTGGGGTGTTTTTCGTAAATATCTTTTGAAGATATTTTATTTCAGGGGCATCTAAGAAAATATCTTTTGGAAGATATTTTCATTCTAGGGCAATTTCGCCGTTAACCCTTTTTATAGGGTCATTGTGCAATTAACGAAAGTTAGTGCAAAATGTCTCGTCTGGGCCTGGATCCTCGTACGGGATTCATTTTCACATTTCGTCAAGTCGTGGACTCTTAGAATTTCCTTCTGGTCATTTTTCTCTAATTTCAGAGTTTCTGGACCCGGTTGACGCCGAACTTGTTCGGGGCATAACTTTCTGCTCAGGACTCAGTTTTTGACGCCGTTTCTTTCGTTGTTCATATTTTCTCATTTTGAATCTTTTTCACTCATGGAGTTTTGCCTTTTGAGTGCATCTACTCAAAATCCACTTTTCCGGACCCGGCGGGGCCCTTTCGGGGCAGTTTTTGAGACTTACTATAAATAGGATGCCCTAAAGTGAAAAATCAGATTTTAGTCATCTTCCCCACCTCTCTTGGCCTGATTTCCTAGCAGCCATGGCTGCCACTTTCTCTCTCCTCCTTTGGTCCACTTTTCCTTGATAGAAATCCTTCGACCTTAGCATTTATTGCTTCCCTCAACGTGTTCTACCTTTTGCCCTTATTAGAATCCATTTTCGACAATTTTTTGAGTTCGGGTTTGGAGTCAAGTTGAGATTTTCATGGGGCTTCTTACGGATTCTTGTTCACGGTGTTGTCCCCGACAAAACCTCTCGGTCTCGTCGAATTCGGAGCACTTTTATTTTAGTGGGCCTTTGGGATTTTCATCTCAAATTGAGGTAGGAGATGTTCTAGGTTTAAATTCTTATTATATAGTATGCTTGTCATGCTTATACTACTTGTTTGCATGATTAAATATAAAATCTAGAGATTTTATTATTTATTTTTCTTGTACGGGATCTAATTTTCCCAGTTGCTCATGACTTGGTTTAAACATGTAGCATGATTTTATATTGCCCCTTGATATGCTCATTGTCGTGTATTAAAATTGGAACATTTGAATAAGTATTAAAGATTTTATTTAATATTTATCTTAGGTGAAAGATTAATTCGCATGGCCTTAACTAGCTTGAAATTAATATATATTAGCATATTATATTATGCCTTAGCATGCTCTTCAACATAATTGAATTTGAAAGTAATTGGAGGTGTTTTGAAAATTAGAAATTATTAATTAATTTGATTAATTAATTTGCCCCGAGTGCACTATTCACTCCATTTGAATTCCGACTTGATATTGTTGATCTACATGCCATATAGCTTCACATATATTTGATTTAGAATATTCGGTGAGGTTTTGAAACCTTTCATTTAATTAATTTCCTTGTTTAAGATTTAATCCTCATGGTGATATACAACTTGGAATTGAATTGTGGCATGCTAGAAAATTAAGCTTTGGTGTGGTTGTTCACATATATTAAATTGGGATTAATTACATGAGAATTGCAACCTTTATTTTATATTTAACTTTAGTGAAAGTTTAATTTACATAGGTGTAACTTGCATGAAATAAGCTTGTAATGTGATATTACATTAGTCCTTGGCATGTTCTCTAAGATATGTTAAATTGAGAGCATTTGGTTAAGTTTGAAAATCTAGAGATTTTAATTAAAAGAATTAATTAAAATCTATTTTGTGGTCCCATTAGCTTAATTAAGATTTTAACTTGATATTTGTATTGGCCATGACTTGTTTACTAGTATATATTAATTGTGGACCATTTGAAGTTGCTTTAGAACCTTGGTAATTAAATTAGCATGATTTAATTAGAGTTCTACTTTGTTGTTCCAATAACCTAATTGAGTTTTAGAATGGATATAGGTGATGACCATGCCATGTTCTTTAATATGTATTAATTTGAGGTTATTTGGAATTGAATTAGAATCTAGGGAATTTAATTATTTTTATTTAATTAAATTCTATCGAATTGAGCCATGGATTTAATTGTGTTTGAAAGTCGTTTCTATATCAAAATCCTGGACATGGACTTGTTGTATATTCATTTGGTTATGTTTTGAGCATTGGATAATATAGTTGCTATGTTTATACTCATGAGAATATATTTTCCTTATTGAATATATTGTTGCCTTGTATAATGATTTGTACATTTCGTATTTAACATCATTCATGCATAGCATATAACGAATCGCACACTGAAGATTCGACATTCATCACATCATATTAGTTGTGGACTTAGAGCATATATTGTATAGGTTTCCAAATTTGGTTGTGCTTGGTAGATAGTTGATTATTTTGTATATTCCTGTTGATATATGCGTTGTTGCACAACCTGTTGATTTTGGAAACTTGGGGATGTCGTTGTTTGGCTATGGCTAGGACGTGGTTCTAGTACGGGGGATAGTCCATCTATATAGTCTAGTGCGCACATAGGGAGGTTACCCATGGGCTAATAACCCTAAAGTAACTATGTTGTCGGTCTGATCCGGCGTGACGTCCGAGTATCCACTTTGTTTGACTTAACATTTCATTTTCAAGTTGATAACTAGATGATGTTGTAACTTGTTGTTCCTTATTTGTCGTTCCATTTTAAGTTACATGATGTTAACTTTGCGAAATTGTGCTTTATGCGTTGTATTGGAAGTCCCAATGTTGGTTAAATTACATCGATATTGAAAATTGTGTTTTGACGTTCTAACATAGCTTAGGATTGATCCTATTGATTCATTTAGAGCTTAGACGTTAGGTGGCATGAACCACCACTGCTATTTTGTGCTTTAGATTCTAAGTTGATGGCTTTGAGAACTTATACCTTATTGCATTATATAACATGCTCTTTTGTTGTTGAATTGCATGGATAATGTGATTCTTGTTAACTTGTATTCAAATATGCTTTTGTCATGTTATATGGATTACTCTAGACTTAGTTCAATTGTATTGAAAATGCAATTCATGTTAATCTATGCCCAAGCATTCTTCTTCTCGTGTTCTTAGATTATCCCAACCATGATTCATTTCACACACGTATGTATATCATGATTCTTGTTGCTTAGACTCTAAGGTAGCTTAGGATGCTCGAGTCTCATTTGGACATAAACGTTAGGTGGCATGAACCCCTTTAACATGCTTCACCTTAAGGTGATAAAGTTGTAAAATGCTAGGTCGATACATGCTCATCTCCCACGATTAGCTTTATGTTACTCACCCCTACTATACTGGGGCATATTTCAGGTACAAAGACTTGGTTCATGATGCCTAGCATTCCTTGGATGTCGTGTAGCTTTCAAGTTTCCATTTCATGCAAATGTTAGCATGAAATGTCATTTTGTAGACTTATATGTCAAAATATGTATATTTGATTCCATGTATGCAATGTGTACTTAAGTACACTCCTTTCAATGTATTTGATATGTATAAGATGAGGCCGGAGGCCAATGACCATTATATTGTATTCTATGTACTTTTTAACTTCATGAAACATTGTGAAAATCTTAAAAAATCGCAATTCATTGTTTCACCATGGTTGCATCGGGTGTGGGAATTCTGTTTTCATTCTTTCATAGGGTTTTAAAAATCATGTTTGAAGTGTGGCCAAGGGCCAAACGGTCATTTGATCCCGTTTTGTATTTTTGAATTCCGAGTTTTCATTCCAAGTTCCATTTTTGCCTTTTTGCCCATTGGGGGGTCAGATTTTGTATCGGTGGTATTTTTAAGTCATGGACCATTGTAGCACGTCTAACTAGGTAAGTTACGTTTGCGTGCATGGTTATTTCTGGGCAAAACCTTATCGTTTGTGTTTTGAGCCTCTTGTGAATTCATTTTGCACTTTTTTTGCATATTCTGATCTAGGGGCATTGTAGACTTTTCACGGTGGTTTTATTTTCTTCTTTTAACATGGTTGAATAGAAAACATGCTTTTAGGGGGGGTTTCTCTTCTGTGTTTTTCAAGAAAATGTCGTCTTGATATCGGAAATCGCTTACGAAGTTCAGCTCTCAGTTTTTCAATTTAGCAACTTTTTGGACCTCCATGACCAGATTTTATGGAGGGGCATTTCGGGTATTCTACATTGCGTTTTTTTTTAGTTCTCACACGACTCACATAGAAAACTCAATTTTGAGGGGGGTTTCTTCTTTGTGTTTTTGCAAAAAAATTCATCTACGCCTCCAAATTCAGTCTCTGTTCTGGATTTTTCTGAAAAATAACCCCACAACAGCTTTATGGGCTGCTGCTGCCAGCCATGGTGCACTCAGCGCGCGCACGGCTTGCATGGGCGCGCGCATGGGCGTGCGCATGGGGCTGTCATGGCCCCTCGTCGGGCCATCGCGACTTCAACTCTTCTTTTGGGCTTTTCTCTTTCGTCCGGACTCCGATTCAAGTGAATTTTTTTTTTAACTTGACTGATTTTTCGCTGTCTTTCCAACAGTGTGTTCGGTTGCACCCAGTTCTTCCTAGATCATTACTAGTTTACCCTTTTTGCCTTAAGTGCTCATTTTTCTTCGTCATGTCGTTTCTCCTTCGTCCGGACTCCGAATCATGCGATTCTTAAGTCCATCTTGATTAGTTTTTCATTGTCCTTCTAGCGGTATGCTCGGTGGCACCCGAATTTACAGTTTTTAGAAATGACTATTTTACCCCTGGGGGCTTATTTGTTATATTTTTGATCTTTTGATTCTGCATCAGTTCTTGTTGAGTTCCACGACCTCATGCAAGGTCACTTTGACTTCTTAGAGTTTTGTTTTCTATTTTTGCTTCCGCATTCGGATCCGTTATCAGATCATCCTTACGGTTCATCACAGGACACGCTGGCCTAAAAACCAGGGTCGTCACACGAACTATGTTCTGTGAAAAATGAAAAGTCACAGATCTGTGGCTGTGGAAGCACGGGACCCACATGAACATGTTCGTGGGCCCATCAACACAACAAATGTCAATCCCATTCACCTAGAATGGTTCATACTCCCAAAAATCAAAGTAACTCATTACAATGGGCATGGCATAAAGACGAATATAGACATATATACATGAAAAGCTTAAAACTTCATCTATGGCCAAGAATCATCATGAATATTGAAATGGATCAAACACTTAAAGCATACTTTTAACAAATCGAGGTGCGAAATCAATAATAGGGTCTCGGATGTTACCTTGAATCAAAGAGAGGAGAGATGAAATGTGAAGAGGAAGAAGATCCGAGAAGAGGGAGAGATCGACACCTGGTTCACTCCGGAGATCTCGCCGGAGATGGAGGAAATGGGTGAGGTTACAGCGGCGTAGGAACTAGGGTTTGGAAATGAGAGAGAATGAGATCTTATCCTCGGTTCTATTTAAAAATTATCGCTCTTTAGTTCGATCGATCGAACTAGAATCACAGATCGATCGAACTTTGAATGATCTCTTCACAAAGTGTTTTTAGATTTTTTTTTTTTTAAATAAACAATAAATAAAATAAAACAAAATCTTTTTGTATTTTTGAAATATTTTTGAGAAATAAAATAAAATAAAATAAAAATATTTTTGAATTTTAAAAATTGAGAAAGTCAAAACAAAGTCAAACAATGAAATGGAGAACTGAGATCGATCTAAACAAAATGTTCGATCGATTAGACAGAGGGCAAAAATATGCAGGTTTTTGGTTTAAAAATTTGGCAAGTGTTGGAACTTGAAGATCGATCGAACATCAGAGTTGGATCGATCGAAGAACTTCCGATCGATCTTGAAATGTTTCGATTGATGAGACAGAGAGGTGAAATATGCAGGTTGATGCACGCTCAAAATTTTTCTAAGTGTTGGATCATGAGATCGATCAAACTTTGAAGTTGGATCGATCAAAGATCTCCTGATTGATCTAAGAATAAGTTCGAACGATGGGACAAAGAGGTGATTTGGATGCAGGTGGATGCAGGTCGAAAAATTTTTAAAGTGTTGGATGCAGATGGAAGTTCGATCGATTGAACTCTCATTTGAGATCAATCGAACTTATGTAAAATGCTCAATCACAACACAAAATTTCATGCAATCCTAATCACAGTTCAAATCAATGCAAATGAACCAAAAACAAGTATCTAGACTTCACAAGAAATGAAATTTAAGATAGAAATGAGGGAGGAATAGGGTTTCGACACCCTACGAAATGTCGTTGCTTGTCTTTAACGTCTCTAGCAAGATGTTGGGCTCTTTTAGCCTAGATCAAAGATCTTGTAATGCATCCCCTCCTTGTTGGGGTGATAGATGCTTTAAACTCTACCCAACAAATAGTTCTTTGAAGAACTTGTTGGATTAAGTTCAAACAAAACTTTTGATCCCTTGTCAATGCAATCTTCTATGTGTTCATACACCGGGTCAACTAGATGTGCAGCTTCCAAATGTCTTTAAAAGACTTGACCCTCGATGTAAGGTTTCAACCTCTGTCCATTAACCTTAACATTGTTTCCCTTCTTCAAATTTTTGATTTCAACTGCCCCATGAGGTGCAACAGAGATGATTTCATAAGGACCCTCCCATTTGGTTCTCAATTTCCTAGGAAAGAGTTTCAGTCTAGAGTTGAAAAGCCAAGCTTTTTGACGAGGTTGCAAAGACTTTTTCACAATATGTTTATCATGAAAGGCTTTGGTTTGTTCTTTGTAGATTTTGGCATTATCATAAGCATTGTGTCTCAACTCTTCTAACTCACTAAATTGAAATAGCCTATTCTCTCCGGCTTTATCAAGGTCAAAATTGAGCTTTTTAACGCCCATAAGGCTTTATGCTCTAGCTCAACCGGAAGATGGCCAGGCTTTCCATATACAAGCCTATAAGGAGACATGCCAATGGGAGTCTTGTATGCCGTCCGATAAGTCCACAAGGCATCATTTAGCTTCCTTGACCAATCCTTCCGGGTGGTGTTAACCATTTTCTCAAGAATATGTTTAATTTCTCGGTTAAACACTTCAACTTGCCCACTTGTTTGAGGATGTTAGGGAGTAGCTACCTTATGAGTGACGGAGTACTTAAGAAATAAGTGCCTCAAGAATTAATTGCAAAAATATTTTCCTCCATCACTTATTATAGCCCTTGGCATACCAAAACGAGCAAAGATATTGGCTTTAATGAATTAAATGACCACGGAGTGGTCATTTGTTTTGGTAGCACATGCTTCCACCCACTTGGAGATATAATCAACGACAAGAATAATGTATTGAAAACCATAGGACATAGGAAACGGACCCATAAAATCAATGGCCCATATATCAAATATCTCAACAACAAGTATATTGGTCAAGGGCATCATATCTCTTCTAAACATTGTCCCCATCTTTTGACATCTCTCACATGATTTGCAAAAATTGTAGGCATCTCTATGAATAGTGGGCCAAAAGAGCCCACTTTGAAGAACCTTCAAGGCGGTCTTCTTTGCACTAAAATGCCCACCACATGCAAGAGTGTGACAAAACACTAGGACACTTGGAATTTCACTCTCTAGAATGCATCTCCTCACAATTTGATCCAGACAATATCAGTATAAGACAGGGTCTTGCCAATGGTAATTCTGGATGTTAGCAAAGAAACGATTCTTTTCGTTCTTCGACCAAGAAGTTGGTAGCTTGCCTACTGCCAAATAATTCATAATGTCGGCAAACCAAGGCATTTTTTCATTGAAAATTTGAAAAAGTTGTTCATCCAAAAAAGAGTCACAAATTGATAGACTAGGGAAAGGCTCTATCGATAACCTAGAAAGATGATCGGCAACCACATTTTTTGGTGCCTTTCTTGTCCTTGATTTCAAAATTGAATTCCTAAAAAAGCAAAATCCATCTAATTAACCTAGGTTTTGTTTCCCTTTTTGTCAATAGATGTCTCAAGGCGGCATGATCAGAATAAACAATAACCTTGGACCCTAAGAGATGGGAACGAAATTTATCAAGAGCATACACTATGGCAAGTAATTCTTTCTCGGTAGTGGAGTAATTCAATTGAGCTCCCGAGAAAGTTTTACTTGCGTAGTAGATGGCACAAGGAAGCTTACCCACTCTTTGTCCCAAAACTACCCCCATGACATAATCAGAAGCATCATATATGATTTCAAATGGCAATGACCAATTGGGAGGTTGCATAATAGGAGCAGATGATAATAATTCACACAATTTACGAAAAGCGTCTAGGCATGCTTCGTCAAAGACAAAAGGAGTTTCCTTGGCAAGAAGGTTGCACAAGGGTCGAGCAATGTTGTTAAAGTCTTTGATAAAACGGCGGTAAAAGCCAGCATAACCTAGAAAGGAGCGAACCTCTCTCACCATTGAAGGTGGAAACAATTTAGAAATAAGCTCGACCTTCGCTTTATCTACCTCTATTCCTCTCCTTGAGATAACGTGACCCAAAACAATACCCTCATGAACCATGAAATGGCTCTTTTCCTAGCTAAGTACAAGGTTGGTTTCACGACATCTCTTAAGCACTAGATCTAAATTTTTGAGGCATGCATTAAATGAAGACCCAAAAACAAAAAAAATTATCTATGAAAACCTCTAGATTCTATTCCACCATATCCGAGAAAATTGACATCATACACCTTTGGAATGTGGCGGGTGCATTGCACAAACCAAACAGAATCCGTCTATAAGCAAATGTGCCGAATGGATATGTAAAGGTGGTTTTCTCTTGGTCTAGTGGATCGAGGGCTACTTAATTGTACCCCGAATAGCCATTAAGGAAGTAATAATATTGTTTCCCGGCCAATCTCTCTAGAATTTGATCAATGAATGGCAAGGGAAAGTGATCCTTCCTAGTGGTGGCATTCAATTTGTGGTAATCAATGCATACACGCCATGAATTGGCGGTACGCTTAGAGATTTCCTCACCCTTTGCATTTTCCACCACCGTAATCCCCGATTTTTTGGGAACTACTTGAGTTAGACTTACCCATTTGCTGTCGGAGATTGGGTAAATGATTCCGGCATCTAAGAATTTGACAACTTCCTTCTTAACTACCTCCTTCATGTTTGGATTAAGTCTCCTTTGGGCATCCCTAAAGGGTTTTGCATCATCTTCCATAAGTATGCGATACATACAAATAGAAGGGTCAATTCCCTTAAGATCTGCCATACTCCATCCTATGGTTTCTTTATTTTCCTTAAGCACACTTAAGAGAGCATCTTCTTGGTCTTTTTCAAGATTTGAAGAAATGATAACCGGAAGAGTCTCTTTTGGTCCTAAGAATGCATACTTGAGATTGGAAGGTAGAGTTTTAAGCTCAAGAATTGGTGGAGAGACTAAAGATGAGACCGGTGGAGTGCTAGAGAGTGGAGGAAGAGGTTCTATTGGAGTTTTCCAAGATGGAAAATCTAAGCTTGCAACAGATTCCATGAGATTGCTTACTTCATTCATTGATTTTTCATCATCGAATCCACAACTTCTATACATTTCAAGAAGACAAGAAGTAAGAGGATCATCAGATAAAAGAGATAAAAGACTATCCTCAATTGGTTGTTTCATTACTATCGTTGGAATCGATTCCTCAACAACCTCATCTAACACATCTACAAGGTAACACTCACCTTCATCTATGGGATGTCGACTTGCATAGAAAACATTAAGTTTGATCATCATATTGCCAAAAGAGAGGTCCATAATCCTGGATCTACAATTAATTGTTGCATTTGCGGTGGCAAGGAATGGTCTTCCCAAGATGATTGGGATGTGGTTAGAGGGATTAGCAACCGGTTTGGTATCAAGAACTACGAAATCAACTGGAAAGTAAAATTTATCCACTTTGACAAGAATGTCCTCAACCATGGCCCTAGGTGTTTTGACGGATCTATCAGCCATTTGAAGCACCACCGAGGTTGGCTTCAATTCATTCAACCCTAATTGGACATATACGGAGTAAGGAATCAAATTGACACTTGCACCTAAGCCAAGAAGAGCTCTACGAATTTCATGAGTTCCAATTACACAAGAAATAGTCAGAGCACCGGGATCTTTGAACTTAAGTGGAGTGTTTTGTTAAAGAATGGAGCTCACTTGCTCCGTGAGGAACACTTTTTTAGGGCTTGGTCCCTTGCTCTTCCTCTTTTATGTGCAAAGATCTTTCAAGAATTTTGCATAAGGCAGAATTTGGTTAATGGCATCCAAAAGAGGAAGATTGATGTTGACTTGCTTAAAAACTTCCATCATATCATGTGTTTTCCCTTCTTGCCTCCCATAAGGTGAAGTTTCTTTTAAAGCATAAGGGAATGGAGCTTTTGGCTCACAAGACTTTGTAATTTGAGAGGAGAGGATGATGGAAAAGATTGAGAATTCTGGTTAGGAACATTTTCATTCAAAGGAGTAGGAGTGGAATTGGGAATTGGATGGGTGGCAACTTTAGGTTGCACCGATTCACTATTTTCCTCTGGTAGTTCAACCCTATTGTCCACTTGCGTACCACTTCTCAAGGTGGTGATGGCTTTTACTTGAGCTTGGGAAGAACAACCCGATATAGGGTTTGCTTCCATACAAAATTGGGCTTTTGGATTCCTCTCGGGTTAACTAGGTAATTTCCCAATTTCTCTTTCATTCAAGGCATTAGCTATGGTCCCAATTTGGGATTCAAGCTTTGATATGGATTGAGAGTGGGAATGCAACAAGTTGGTATCCTTCTCTAAGCTACCCAAGGCCATCAAAACCTTGTCTTCAAATATGGAATTACTAGAAAGTGCTTGAGGATAATGAAAGCCAACTTGGGAATTACACATTTGAGAAGGTGAGAGGTCATTCATCCTTTCATGATGGAAAGAAGAAGAGACGAACCCTTGAGAACCTCCATTTCTTTTATGAGGTGGAATGTATTTTCTTTAAAGATTTTTAGCTTGATAAGGGCTTTCATTCCACAATGGAACATATGCATTTGAATAAGGGTGAGCAAATGTAGCATTAACTTTTTCAAAGTGTTCATTAACAACATGTCCATGGGGACAATTGAAAGTAGTATGCAAAACACTTGAACATGTCATGCAAGGTTCACAAAGATGAGTTGTATGATGAAAAGGAGATGAATTGATAGCCGATTTTTGATTCAACAAGAATTGATCAAGTTTTTAAGAAAGAGTTTTAACCTCGGCTACAATTTCCCTTGAACTTTCAATTTGACACACTGTTACACTTTTCTCCTTTTTATTAAAACCACGATCAAGCCGAGAAGTGTAATATTTATGCAAAGAATTTTCACTCATTTTTTTAAAAAGGTGTTAAATGTCATCTTCATGTTTTCCAAAATACGAACCTCCACACGAGGTATCAACTATGTCCTTTTGCATGTCAGATAGGCTTTCATAGAAGTATTGGATAACTTGCCATTTTGGAATACCATGATGCGAACACTTTCTTAGCAAGTCATTTAATCTCTCCCAGGCCTCATGCAACAACACTCATTCCCTTTGAGAAATTCTCTAATTGAAGCACACATTACATTGGTCAAACTTACGGGGTAAAATTTTTTTAAAAACTCATTTTACATTTGTGCCCAAGATGTTATTGGATTTACTCCTAAAGTATGAACCAATGCTTTGCTTTATTTTTAAGCGTGAAAGGGAAGAAAAGTAATTTAAGAACTTCCTCCGGGACATCCATGTACCTCACGGTGGAACATAGTTCAAGAAATTCATTAAGATGCCTATATGGTTCTTCTTCATCCAACCCATAAAAGAGTGGACACATTTGAATGGTCTCGGGCTTGATTTCATATTGATTAGCCTCAAAATTAGGCAACACAATGCAAGTAGGTGCATGGTATGCATGAAGATTATAATGATCACGAAGGACCATTGGAGGAATTGGAGCTTGAACTCCGGGGTTATGTTGATTAAGAGGTAGGTTTTGCATGAAGCGTGGGCCTAAGTAGCCAAGATTACCCTCTAGATTTTTCATGTGAATGCCTAGAATGTATGATATGACAAGATCTATACAAGACTTGTGATGGCCTAAGTTTTGTAAACCCGGTGCATCAGTGATGACCAAAAGATGACCCGATAACGGATCCAAAATGCGGAAGTGTCGTTTCAAAAATGGACAAAAAGGAACCTAGGGGCAAAATGGTTATTTTGAAAAAAAGTGGATTCAAGTGCTATTGAGCACACCACTGGGAAGACAATGAAAAACTAATCATGATGGACTCAAGAATTTCATTATTCGGATTCCGGACGAAGGAGAAACGACAAAACAAAGAAAAACGAGCAATAAAGCTAAAAGGGGTAAACTGGTAATTATCTAAAAATATCTAGGTACAACTGAGCACACCGTTGGATAGACAATGAAAAATTAATCAATTTCAAAAAAAAATTCACTTGATTTGGAGTCCGAATGAGGGAGAAAGGTCAAAAACAAAATCGACGTCGCGGCGGCCCGACGAAGGCCGTGATAGCTATAGTGCCGTCAACCCGTTATTGCTGCAACTGAGAGTAAAAACGGGCATCTAAACGGACTTTTCTGGAAAAACTCAAAGAAGAAACCCCCCCTAAAATCAAGTTTCCTACCCTGCTCATGAATAGAAACAAAAAAAATGCATTGTAAAATGCCCAGAATGCCCCCAATAAAATCTGGTCAAGGGGGTAAAATTTCTCCAGAGCTGCTGCCCAAAGAAAGGAAATAGGGCTTCGGGAGGTTTTTAAATTGGTTAAATTGAAAATTCAATCTTAAAATACACCCACAAGACCCCCGGAAGTTTTGGATCGGTCATCACACTTTTCAAAAAAAAGTCGATGAATAGTACCAAGTACATTTGCACTAAAAATCTGCAAAACCTGGCAGCAAGGATTTTTTGGACAAATATGGATTTTTGAGGGCCAAGATAGCATTTTCTGGAAAAACACAAAGAAGAAACCCACCTCAAAATTGAGTTTTCTACGTGACTTGCGAGAAAAATGAAAAAAAAAAAATTGTGAAATATCCAAAATGCCCCTGGAACAGAATAGGGTAAAACTCCCTAAAAATGCTACTTAGAGTTTTTGTTTCATCAAGGATGGTGTTGTTTGCCAAAGTGAGTATGCAAGTACATGCAATATGATAAAATAGATGTACCAACATGGCCTAAAGCCTCTTTATATTCCATTAACAAGTTTTAGCATACAAAGCCTCCATAGTTGATAAAAATACATTTTCAAGCAAAATATGGCACCAATTGAATACAAGTGCAAATATAAACTTGCTTGGCCCTTGGCCTCATGTCTTACATGTCAAATGCATTAAAAGGAGTGTACTTATGTACACTTTACATACGTAGAATCAAAGAATACAAGTTTGATACATAAAGCTACCAAACGATCCAAGGCAATGAAATCTCTAAGTCTTGAGTCTTGTACCTGAAATATACCTTAGTAACGTAGGGGTGAGAAATATAAAGCTACTCGTAGGAGATGAGCATGCATCGACCTAGCGTTTTATAGTTTTATCACCTTAGGGTGAAACATGTTAAAGGGCTCATGCCACCTAATGTCTATTCAAGATGAGACTCAGGGAGCATCTTAACTACCTTAGATCATTTCTAGCATGATCACATTGTCCATACAATTCAAATAACATAGAAACATGTTATACAAAGCAACAAGATATATAATCTCAAAGTCTTCAACTTGAAATCCAAAATACGAAAACAACAAGAGTGGGTCATGCCACCTAACGTCTATGTTCAAAATGAATCTATAGGATCATACCTAAACTACATTTGAACATCAAAATACAATTTATGATATCAATGCAATTTAACCGACAATGGAACTTCCAATACAACGCACAAAGCATGCTTTCACAAAGTTACATCTTAAGCTCAAAATAGGAAATCAAATAAGGAACCACAAGTTATGATATCATTTAGTTATCAACTTGAAATGAAATACGAAATCAAACAAAGTGGATACTTGGACGTCACGCCGGATCAGACCGACAACATAGTTACTTTAGGGTTACTAGCCCATGGGTAACCTCCCTATGTGCGCACTAGACTATATAGAGGGACAATCCCCCGTACTAGAACCAAGTCTTAGCCGTAGCCAAACAACGACATCCCCAAGTTTTCAAAATCAACAAATTGTGCAACAACGTATATATATCAACATGTATATACAAGATATCAACTATTTACCAAGCACAATCCAAATTTGGAAACGTATACAACACATGCTCAAAGTCTACAACTACTATGGCATGAAAGATGTTAAATACAAAGTGCGCAATTCCTTACACATAGCAACAATATATCCAATAAGGAAAACATATTCTCATGAATATAAAAATAACAACTATGTTATCCAATGCTCAAAAGTAATCAAGTGAACATACACCAAATCCAAATCCATGATTTAAATATAGAAACAGCTTCCAAAATGCAATTAAATCCATGGAGTAATAAAGTAGAATTTAATTAAACATAAATAGTTAAATTCTCTAAATTCCAAGTTAATCCCAAATAACCTCAATTTAATATATATTGAAGGACATGTCATGATCATCACATATATAACATCAAATGACAAGTTAAGTGATTAAAACACTTAAAACAAAATTAATCAAGCTAATTAATTAATTTCCTCTAGATTTTTAAACAATTCCAAATGCCGTCAATTTAATTTATGTTAGAGAACATGCCAAGGCCTATTTAAATACCACATTACAACTTGATTTCATACTTGATACAACCATGTGAATTAAACTTTCACTAAAGATAAATATTAAATAAAAGTTGTAATTCTTAATCAAATGAGCCAAATTTAATATATGTTAACCAACATATCCAAGCATAATTTCCTAGCATATTACAATTCAATTCCAAGTCATATATATCCTTGAGCATTAAATCCTTTACAAAGAAATTAATTAAAATTAAATTCCAAGATTTATACAAAACATGCATACAAGTTGTATAAGCATATATAATCATCAATACAACAAAAATATAATCCTAAGACACCCCCTACCTCAATTTGAGATGAAAATCTCAAAAGCCATCAAAACGAAACTGCTCCGAATCCGACGAAACTCCTAGATTTTGTCGAGGACAACACAATCTATTTGAATCTCCAAGAAGCCCCATGAAAATCCAAACTTGGCCTAAATCCCAAACTCAAAATTTGGTCAGAAATGGTTTCTAATAAAGGGTAATGGTAGAGCACGACGAGGCGAGCAACAAATGCAAAGGCCAAAGGATTTTCACTTAGGAAAAGTAGGTTCAAGGATGAGAGAGAAGATGGCAGCTCCATGGGCATCTATGGCTGCCTTTGGTTGTGCAAGGAGAGGAGGAAGAAGAAGAAAATCTGATTTTTCTTCTTTAAGGCACCTATTTATAGTAAATCACAAAAAGTGCCCCGAAAGGGCCCCGCCAAGTCTGAAAAAGTGGATTTTGAGCAAACGCGCTTAAACGGAAAAACTCTATGAACAAAAAAGATTTGAAATGAGAAAATATGAACAACAGAAAAAATGGTATCGAAAACTGAGTTCCAAGCAGAAAGTTATACCCCGAACAAGTTCGGCGGCAACCGAGTCCAGAAACTCTGAAACTGGAGAAAAACGACCAGAACGGAATTTTATGAATTTACAAGTCAAAAAAAAGTAAAAATGAATCCCGTACAAGGATCCAGGCTCCAGACGAGACATTTTACAATAACTTTCATTAATTGCACAATGGCCCCTACAAAAAGGGTTAACTACGAAACTGCCCCAGAATGAAAATATCTTCCAAAAGATATTTATGAAAATATCTTCCAAAAGATATTTTCTTAGATGCCCCTGAAATAAAATATCTTCAAAAGATATTTATGAAAAACACCCCAAGAAATGAAATTAATTCCAAAGATTTATGCAACCATGCCCCTATGGATACCGGGAGCAACCAGAGTACTTTCTTGCAAAAGTAAAGATACGTATTTCATGGAAACCACTCATGATAAGGATACATCAAGTCAAAAACCAACTCCGAGCACAAGAAGTGAGGTTGTGCCAAAAACTGACAAACAGAGATAAGACGAAATAGGAAAAATGACAGAATAGGAAAAAGACGAAATAGCGCATAGTGTCCAAAAACAAAAAATGCGAAAATGACTCGGTCCTCAAAGGAAGTTGTCAATTCACATGAAAGAGTCTCAGAAACCAATTCTGAGCACTCGAGATGATACTAAGCGATGAAAAACCATCCACAGAAAAGAAAAGACAACGGAAAAAAATTATCCGCAAAATTTTAGGAAAAAAGGAAAAGAAAGAAAATGACCGGGTCATTACAAGACTACAAGTGGCACACAAATCACAGCAAAACAAGCAAGCACTCCTCCTTCGCAACAAATCACCAATCAACAAACTTCCTCCACATACAATATTCCCACACTCCCATGCTCAAACAATATGCAAGAAAAGTAAATTGCCTCCATGCGGGCTCACGATTTATCTAAGAATTTAAAAACTAGCCTCCACGCGGGCCGATGATTTAACTAAGGGATGGAGTAAGAAAGTCTCACAAAGGTCCTTTAGCACTTAAACTCTAAATTTAAAGCTTAGCTCAGCAAATTTTTTTAAAATTTTTAGCACTTTTCCTTACTTGCTTAGCTCATTTGCTTGATGGCTCCTTTGCTTGCCTCCTAGCTGTACTCCTTGTCAAAGATAAACAAACACAATAAGGAATCAAAAGAAAAATAAAAATAAAGTAAAGGCACGATCAAAAGAGTATTAATTCCTAATTGATTCCACAAATACGACGTTGCCTAATCCCCAGCAACGGCGCCAAAAACTGACTGGTTTGTTACACTACCATCAAGTTTAAGAGTGTGAATTTTAGGCGAGGGCCAAAAGTTTTACATTTATAAAAGCCACTACTACCTTTCACTATAAATATAGTTAGGGCGAGTAGGGATCGTCCCAAGGGATTGTGAGGGTCGAACAAGGTTGCGGAATTGCTATTAGGGCTAGTAGGTTGAGTGATCAAACAATTGGTTGGTTGGTTGATTAGACTAGAGAGCAACTAAATTAAACTAAGTGATAACAAAAGAATGTAACTAAGAGAAAATAAGAGAAAGAAGAGTCTTGGGGTTTAGAGATCACCACCAAGCAACCATTAACAAGTGACTAATGAGGGCAAATGGTGTGTTGCAATATTGGTGCGTGTGTGTGTTTAGTTGATTCAACAAGCAAGGATGACTAGTTCAGCATGTATTGCCTAAACATCATGTGAAAGGCACAATATATCTAAGCACTGAAGCATATATTGTCTAAACAACATGTGAAAGGCATAATAGATCAAAACAAGCCATTAATGTGACGGCCCAAGTTTTTCAATCCGGTGAGTCAGTGATAAACCGAAAAATGATCCGATAACGGATCCGAAATGCGGAAGCAAAAGACAAACAACGGTCTCTAGAGATACAACATGACTCTAAGACACCATTGTGACCCTCAACGAGGTCACGGGACCCAAAGGAATCAAATGCGGAAACAACATTTCAAAAACGGACAAGAATACACCTAGGGGCAAAATTGTCATTTCCAGCCTAAAAGTGGGTGCCACCGAGCACACCATTGGAAAGACAACAAAAATCAATGAACTTAGACTCAAAAATCGCTTGATTCGGAGTTTGGATGAATAAGATATGGCTAACGAAAGAAGAAGGGGCAAAATGGTCAAAAAGATGGAAACCAAGAACATCTAACCAGTTAGGAGACCTTCCTAACCAGTTAGGAGGCCAAAAATCTCGCCAAAAACACTGCCCATGCACATGTAACCGGTTACGAAACCCCTCGTAACCGTTTACATGTGAAGGAGGCAGAATGGCCAGCCCAAAAACCTGGCAGCAGGGGTTTTTCTGGGAAAAATGGAAATTTGATGACTAAGTTGACATTTTCTGGAATAACTCAAAGAAGAAACCCCCCTCAAAATCGAGCTTTCTACCTGACTCATTGGAAAAATCGAAAAATGCGCAATGTAAAATGCCCAAAATTCCCTCCCAAGAAAACTGGTCCAGAGGGTCCAAAAAGCTGCTAAATTTAAAAACTGAGAGCTGAACTTCGGATGCGATTTCCGATGCCAAGATGGCATTTTATGGAAAAACACTAAAAAGAAACCCCACCTAAAATCATATTTTCTATTCAACCATGTGAAGAACGTAATTTATTTCCCAAAGAAAATTTCCAAAATACCCTTAGGTCAAAAATGCAACAAAAGTGTAAAATGAGTCCGTAGGAGGCTCATTTCACCAAAGAAGGAACTTTGCCCGGAAACGACAATGCACGCAAATGTAACCTACCTAGTAAGATGTACTACAATGGTCCATGGCCCAAAAATATGACCGATGCAAAATATGACCCCCCAACGGCCAAAATGCCAAAAATGAAGTTTGGAACGAAAACTTGGAATTTAAAACTATGAAATGGTTTCAAAATGCTGCTTGGCCCTTGGCCACACTTCATACATGGTGAATGAATGCTAATGGAAGAATCAAAATGGAATTCCCACACCCATTGCAGACATGGTGAAGCAAAAACTCAATATTTTTCAATACTTTCATAATACTCCATCAGGTCAAAAATTACATAGGATACAAATTACATGGCATTGGCCTCCGGCCTCATCTCATACATATCAAATACATTGTAAAGAGTGTACTCATGCACACATCACATATATGGAATCAAATGTACACATGTTGACATATAAGACTATAATTGGCATTCCAAGCCAACCTTTACCAAAAATGCAAGTCTCCAAGTCCACAAACCATCCAAGCATAATGAAGACCTCAACTTTGATTTTTGTACCTGAAATATGCCCCAGTATTGTAGGGGTGAGTAACATAAAGCTACTCGTAGGAAATGAGCATGCATCGACCAACGTTTTACAAGTTTGCATGATTTAATCATTATGGTTCATTCCACCTAACGTCTATGTCAAAGGTGAGACTCAAGGAGCATCCTAGCTACCTAAGATCATTTCTAGCATCAATCACCTCATTCATGCAATTTTAGCAACATAGGTTCATGCTTACACCAAGCAACAACATAGGAGCATGCTTACATAAAGCAACAACATAGGAGCATGCTTACACAAACAACATATAGATTCTCAAGGTTATTAACTTGAAGTCTAAAATGCAACATCAACTAAATATAACAATTTAGCATAATTATAATATCTAACACCACACCTTAAGACATAGATTCTCTAGCTTATCAACTAGAAATCTAAAAGTGTGAAATCAAATAAATATAGCAATTTAGTATGGATGTACTTAACAACATCAAAATCGCCAATAGCCAAAACCACAAGTTAACAAGGTAAACATGATTGTCAACCTGGAATTGAATACGAAAACAAACAGTGGATGACTTGGACATCACGCTCGGAATTCTGCCGAGACCTGAATGGTTATTCCGGGCACTAACCTGCAGGGAAGACCACCCTAAGTGCGCACTATCTCAATGACTTAGACGACTTACGTCCCCGTACTAGAGCCAAACCCTAGCCATCTCAACTCAACAATGTTCCAAAATTCCAAAATAAGCCAAATAAGTTCATAACTTATACATATTACTACTACATAGTAACAAGTTAGCAATATGACTCTCAATTGTGCATAATAAGCATTTCATATCCATGATGCTACGAAATCATAAGCCAACAATATATTCATATTAGAAACATACTCTCATGAATATAAACTTAACAACAATGCTCTTCAATGCATATAACACAATCTAGTGAATACATCATAAGTCTAAATCCATGCTCTTAAAATATTCTAAAACATGATTAGATCCATGGATAAACAAGATAGAATTTAATTACATTAAAATAATTAAACTCTCTAGATTTCAAATCATTTCCAATTGGCCCCAATTTAATATATGTTAATAGACATATCATGGTCATTACATATATTCACACACAAGCTTAATTAGGCCCATGAAACCTCAAAAACATAGATTTTAATTAATTCCCTTAATTAAAGTTTCTAGATTTCCAAACTCAACCAAATGCTTTCAAATTAAAGTATGTTAACAAACATGCCAAAACTCAATTTAGAAGTATAATACAACTCAATTTCATGCAATGTACAGTCATGAACTTTAATCTTTCACAAAAGATAAACATTAATTAAAAAGAACATTTCTTATTTAATTAATTCCAATTTAATATATGTTAACTAACATATTAAAACAAGAGTTTCTACCATGCCACAATTCAAAACCAAGTTTCTCATCATCATGAAAATTAAATCTTATACAAAGAATTAAATATTTCAATTTTCCTAGATTTGATACAAGGCATAAATATAGGTTGTATAAACATGGAAAACATGCAATACAACACATATAAAATCCTAAAACATTCCCTACCTCCATTTGAGATCAAATCTCAAATCCCCACCAAAATAAATCGGCTCAAAATCCGACGAAACTCCTAGGTTTTGTCGGGGACAACACCACGAACATGAATCCCAAGGAAGCCCCATTAAAAACACAACTTGACTTCAAACCCAAACTCAAGAAATGGCCAAAATAATATTCCAATCGGTTGGAATCGAAGGCCTCACCGAGGGGAATAATAAACACAAAGGCATCACTATTTTTTAATGAAGGGAAGAAGTCCAAAAGAGGAGAGAGAAGATGGCAGCCATGGATGGAGCATGGACCGGCCATGAGAGAAGAGAGAGAGAGAAAATTCTGATTTTTCTGTCTTAGACCTCCTATTTATAGAAAAACTCAAAAAGTGCACCGAACGGGCCCCGCCGGGTCTGGAAAAGTGGAATTCACGCAGAAGCGCTCAAATGGAAAAACTCCATGAACGAAAAAGATTCCAAATGAAAAAATATGAACAACAGAAGAAACGGCATTGAAAATCGAGTCTCGAATAGAAATTTATGCCCAAAACAAGTTTGGCGCAAACTAGGGCCAGAAACCCTGAAACTGGAAAACACCGTCCAGGAGGAAATTCTAAGAGTCCATGACTCGACGAAATATGAAAATGAATCCCATACGAGGATCCAGGTTCAAAACAAGGCATTGAGCAATAACTTTCATTAATTGCACAATGACCCCTCCAAAAAGTGAAAATAGCGAAACTGCCCCAGAATGAAAATATCTTCAAAAAGATATTTTCTTAAATACCCCTGAAATAAAATATCTTCAAAAGATATTTATGAAAAACACCCCAAGAAAAGAAAATTTTCCAAAGAACTTTGCACTTATACCCCTATGGGCACCGGGAGCAACCAGAGTACTTTCTCACAAAGGTAAAGATACGTATCTCATGGAAACCACTAAGAATGAAGATACGTGAAGTCAGAAACCAATTCCGAACACAAGAAGTGTGGTTACGTAAATAAAGTGACAAACAAGGAAAAGACGAAATAGGGAAAAAGACAGAATAGGGAAAAGACAAAAAGTGAATAGTATTGTAAAACGAAAAAATGCGAAATTGACTCGATCCTCAAAGGAAGTTGTCAATCCAAGGAAAAGAGTCTCGGAAATCACTCCAGAGCACTCGAGACGACACTAATCGATAAGAAACCAAACTCAGAAGGGAAAAGACAACGGAAAAAATTTATCCGAAAAATCCAAGTCATTACAACCTTCCCACTTTAAAAGGATTTCATCCCCGAAATCCAGCCCAACGAAACAGAAAGCGAAACCAGGATAACTACAGAGTACATCTCCGAGTATCCCTCACAAAGCGCTACACCAGCGACCTCGAAGCTGAAAGGAACACACAACCCACTGTCAATTGCACCCACGTGCTCATGACAAGACAACCCTTAAAGGAAAAGTGACCACATGGCCACACGACAAGTCAGAACTCACACACTGAACCCAAGGTCAGATAAAAGAACGAAAAACAACAACCGTAAGCTTCCCTCCTAACAACCACCAAAAGAACTCCAAGATAACCACATATCAAATCAGGGTACAGAACAAACACAACATGGCAGTACGAATAGCTACCATAACTCACCCACGATGTACTCGAATGTGTGGTACTAAGGCCCGCCCACACTTACTCGTCAGTAAGGTAGCATCAATGGCAACTAGTACTCGCCTACAACACACAACTTATACGGTAGCATCACAGTATAAGGCACTAATTCATAACCTGCCCCCCACTAGGTCTACCCAAGAAACCTCTCGATATAAATGACATCAATGTCAAAAATGATCATTGCCAAAAGCACTACGGAGACTGACATTTTGTGAGAGTTGAGATATGGTCCAAAGATGTCCGGCCAAACCATCCTGGCCAATCCCAAAACTCTGACAACAATGCTATAGGCACAACTATGCTTAAGGCCACAAATCCTCAATATAGCAAATCAATCACTATGACTGATCTCCAAAACAACCATCATCATCATTGATTAAAAGGACAACGCCTATCAAAACAAAACCAACATTGATTCCATCCGAACTGTACTTGTAGCTCGCCAGTACGGTAGCATGACAGTGCCATGCACCCGCCCACAAACGTACCCGCCCACGAAAAAATGCAAGCTCCAGAGGAATCATCCTGAACAATCAAGGATCCTAAGAGGTCCATAACCTCATCATGGCCCAAAACCAACAAATCCACCACTACGGTAACGCCAAATGACTCATCTCACAAGAGTCTAAACAAAAGGTGACCATCCACCTACCTCAAAACCAATGCTAGGTCGACATCAACCTGCCTCACCACGAGACTGTGACTACAATCACCATCAACATCAACTCGTGCCTCAATGACCAAACCCATGTCATGCCAAATATGCAACACAGTTATGTATATGCAATTCTAATTTAGCATACATCATATGTCATGCTCTTTACATTAGAATAAAATAATGTTAAACAAACGGCATACAGCATGTAGCACGTAAGCCCATAAACATGTTATCATAAAGCATGTAAACAGATAGAGCATGGCAACAAAAGCATGATATGCACCCAACACCCGTCGTCCAAAGGTTTTCGAACCTAGGAGCTCTGATGCCACTTGTGACGGCCCAAATTTTTTAACCCAGTGCGTCAGTGATGAACCGAAAGATGATCCGATAACGGATCCGAAATGCGGAAGCAAAAGACAAACAACAGTCTCTAGAGATACAACATAACTCTAAGACACCATTGTGACCCTCAACGAGGTCATGGGACCCAAAGGAATCAAATGCGGAAACAACATTTCAAAAACGGACAAGAATGCACTTAGGGGCAAAATCGTCATTTCCAGCCTAAAAGTGGGTACCACTGAACACACCATTAGAAAGATAACGAAAAATCAATGAACTTAGACTTAAAAATTGCTTGATTCGGAGTCCAGATGAAGAAGATATGGCTAACGGAAGAAGAAGGGGCAAAACGGTCAAAAAGGTGACAACCAAGAACATTTAACCGGTAAGGAGACCTTCCTAACCAGTTAGGAGGCCAACAAATTCGACCAAAACACTACCCATGCACATGTAACCGGTTACGAAACCCCTCGTAACCGTTTACATGTGAAGAGGGCAGTAAAGTGCAACCCAAAAACCATGCAGCAGGGGTTTTTCCTAGAAAAATGAAAATTTGATGACTAAGTTGACATTTTCTGGAAAAACTCAAAGAAGAAACCCCCCTCAAAATCGAGTTTTCTACATGACATGCATGAAAAATCCAAAAATATGCAATTTGAAATGCCCAAAATTCCCTCCCAAGAAAACTGGTCCAAAGGGTCGAAAAAACTGCTAAATTTAAAAACTGAGAGCTGAACTTCGGATGCGATTTCTGATGCCAAGATGGCATTTTATGGAAAAACACTAAAAAGAAACCCCCCCTAAAATTGTA
This sequence comes from Cornus florida, assembly GCF_030987335.1. Classification (NCBI taxonomy): domain Eukaryota; kingdom Viridiplantae; phylum Streptophyta; class Magnoliopsida; order Cornales; family Cornaceae; genus Cornus; species Cornus florida. The sequence goes on from NW_026775577.1 coordinate 76,312,922, forward strand.
TTTTCTATTCAACCATGTGATGAATGGAATTTATTTCCCAAAGGAAATTTCCAAAATACCCTTAGGTCAGAAAATGCAACAAAAGTGTAAAATGAGTCCGTAGGAGGCTCATTTCACCAAAGAAGGAGCTTTGCCCAGAAACGACCATGCCCGCAAATGTAACTTACCTAGTAAGATGTGCTACAATGGTCCATGGCCCAAAAATATGGCCGATGCAAAATATGACCCCCCAACTGCCAAAATACCAAAAATGAAGTTTGGAACGAAAACTTGGATTCAAAACTATGAAATGATTTCAAAATGCCGCTTGGCCCTTGGCCACATGTCATACATGGTGAATGAATGCTAATGGAAGAATTAAAATGGAATTCCCACACCCATTGCAAACATGGTGAAGCAAAAACTCAATATTTTTCCATACTTTTATAATACTCCATCAAGTCAAAAATTACATAGGATACAAATTACAAGGCATTGGCCTCCGACCTCATCTCATACATGTCAAATACATTGTAAAGAGTGTACTCATGTACACATTACATATATGGAATCAAATGTACACATGTTTACATGTAAGACTACAATTGGCATTCCAAGCCAACCTTCACCAAAAATGGAAGTCTCCAAGTCCACAAACCATCCAAGCATAATGAAGACCTCAACTTTGATTTTGTACCTGAAATATGCCCCAGTATCGTAGGGGTGAGTAACATAAAGCTACTCGTAGGAAATGAGCATGCATCGACCTACGTTTTACAAGTTTGCATGATTTAATCATTGTGGTTCATTCCACCTAACGTCTATGTCAAAGGTGAGACTCAAGGAGCATCCTAGCTACCTAAGATCATTTCTAGCATCAATCACCTCATTCATGCAATTTTAGCAACATAGGTTCATGTTTACACCAAGTAACAACATAGGAGCATGCTTACATAAAGCAACAACATAGGAGCATGCTTACACAAACAACAACAAATAAATTCTCAAGGTTATCAACTTGAAGTCTAAAATGCAACATCAACTAAATATGACAATTTAGCATAATTAGAATATCTAACACCACACCTCAAGACATAGATTCTCTAGGTTATCAACTAGAAATCTAAAAGTGTGAAATCAACTAAATATAGCAATTTAGTATGGATGTACTTAACAACATCAAAATCGCCAATAGCCAAAACCACAAGTTAACAAGGTAAACATGATTGTCAACCTAGAATTGAATGCGAAAAAAAACAGTGGACGACTTGGACATCACGCTCGGAATTCTGCCGAGACCTCAATGGTTATTCCGGGCACTAACTCGCAGGGAAGACCACCCTAAGTGCGCACTATCTCAATGGCTTAGAGGACTCACGTCCCCCTACTAGAGCCAAACCCTAGCTATCTCAACTCAACAATGTTCCAAGATTCCAAAATAAGCCAAATAAGTTCATAACTTATACATATTACTACTACATAGTAACAAGTTAGAAATATGACTCTCAATTGTGCATAATAAGCATTTCATATCCATAATGCTACGAAATCACAAGCCAACAATATATTCATATTAGAAACATACTCTCATGAATATAAACTTAACAACAATGCTCTTCAATGCATATAACACAATCTAGTGAATACATCATAAGTCTAAATCCATGCTCTTAAAATAGAAACAACTTCTAAAACATGATTAGATCCATGGATAAACAAGATAGAATTTAATTACATTAAAATAATTAAACTCCCTAGATTTCAAATCATTTCCAATTGGCCCCAATTTAATATATGTTAATAGACATATCATGGTCATTACATATATTCACACACAAGCTTAATTAGGCCCATGAAACCTCAAAAAAATAGATTTTAATTAATTCCCTTAATTAAAGTTTCTAGATTTCCAAACTCAACCAAATGCTCTCAAATTAAAGTATATTAACAAACATGCCAAAACTCAATTTAGAAGCATAATACAATTCAATTTCATGCAATGTACGATCATGAACTTTAATCTTTCACAAAAGATAAACATTAATTAAAAAGAGCAATTCTTATTTAATTAATTCTAATTTAATATATGTTAACTAACATATTAAAACAAGAGTTTCTACCATGCCACAATTTAAAACCAAGTTTCTCATCATCATGAAAATTAAATCTTATACAAAGAATTAAATATTTCAATTTTCCTAGATTTGATACAAGGCATGCATATAGGTTGTATAAACATGGAAAACACACAATACAACACATATAAAATCCTAAAACATTCCCTACCTCCATTTGAGATCAAATCTCAAATCCCCACCAAAATAAATCGGCTCCGAATCTGACGAAATTCCTAAGTTTTGTCGGGGACAACACCACGAACATGAATCCCAAGGAAGCCCCATCAAAAACACAACTTGACTTCAAACCCAAACTCAAGAAACGGCCAAAACAAGATTCCAATCGGTTGGAATCGAAGGCATCGCCCAGGGGAACAATAAACACAAAGGCATCACCACTTTTTAATAAAGGGAAGAATTCCAAAATAGGAGAGAGAAGATGGCAGCCATGGATGGAGCTTGGACGGGCCATGAGAGAGGAGAGAGAGAAAAATCTGATTTTTCTTTCTAAGACCTCCTATTTATAGAAAAACTCAAAAACTGCCCCGAACGAGCCCCGCCGGGTCCGGAAAAGTGGAATTCACGCAGACGAGCTCAAATGGCAAAACTCCGTGAACGAAAAAGATTCCAAATGAAAAAAAAAATGAATAACAGAAGAAACGGCGTTGAAAACCAAGTCCCGAGCAGAAATTTATGCCCAAAACAAGTTTGGCGCAAACCGGGGCCAGAAACCCTGAAACTAGAAAACATCATCCAGGAGGAAATTCTAAGAGTCCAAGACTCGACAAAATGTGAAAATGAATCCCATACGAGAATCCAGGCTCAAAACAAGGCATTGAGCAATAACTTTCATTAATTGCATAATGACCCCTCCAAAAAGTGAAAACTACGAAACTGCCCCAGAATAAAAATATCTTCCAAAAGATATTTTTTTAGATACCCCTGAAATAAAATATCTTCCAAAGATATTTATGAAAAACACCCCAAGAAAAAAAAAGTTTCCAAAGAACTTTGCACTTATGCCCCTATGGGCACCGGGAGCAACCAGAGTACTTTCTCACGAAGGTAAAGATACGTATCTCAAGGAAACCCCTGAGAATGAAGATACGTGAAGTCAGAAACCAACTCCGAACACAAGAAGTGTGGTTACGTAAATAAAGTGACAAACGAGGAAAAGACGAAATAGGAAAAAAAGACGGAATAGGGAAAAGACAAAAAGTGAATAGTATCGTAAAACGAAAAAATGCAGAATTGACTCGGTCCTCAAAGGAAGTTGTCAATCCAAGGAAAAAAGTCTTGGAAATCATTCCAGAGCACTCGAGATGACACTAATCATCAAGAAACCAAACTCAGAAGGGAAAAGACAACGAAAAAAATTTATCCGAAAAATCCAGGTCATTACAACCTTCCCACCTTAAAGGGATTTCGTCCCCGAAATCTAGCCCAACGAAATAGAAAGCGAAACCAGGATAACTACAGAGTACAACTCCGAGTATCCCTCACAACGCGCTACATAAGCGACCTCAAAGCTGAAAGGAACACACAACCTACTGTCAATTTCACCCGCGTGGTCATGACAAGACAACCCCTCAAGGGAAAAGTGACCACATGGCCACACGACAAGTCAGAACTCACACACTGAACCCAAGGTCAGACAAAATGAACGAAAAACAACAACCGTAAGCGTCCCTCCTGACAAACCATCATAAGGAACCAAAAACAACCACCAAAAGAACTCCAAGATAACCACATATCAAATCAGGGTACAGAACAAACACAACGTGGCAGTACGAATAGCGACCAGAACTCAGGGTACAGAACATACTCGAATGTGTGGTAGCAATGACAGTATCTAGTGCCCGCCTATAGTTACTCGTCAGTAAGGTAGCATCGACGGCAACTAGTACTCGCCTACAACACACAACTTGTACGGTAGCATGATAGTATAAGGCACTAATTCATAACCTGCCCCCCACTAGGTCTACCCAAGAAACCTCTCGATATAAATGACATCAATGTCAAAAATGATCATTGCCAAAAGCATTACGGAGACCAACATTTTGTGAGAGTTAAGATATGGTCCAAAGATGTCTGGCCAGACCATCCTGGCCAATCCCAAAACTCTGACAACAATGCTATAGGTACAACTATGCTTAAGGCCACAAATCCTCAATATAGCAAAACCAATATCTCCAATGTCTCAAAATACCCCTATTAACAACATTAATCAGGAATCCAAAACCTGACAAGAAAATCAACGCCAATAGAAATCAAAACGAACCTCACAATAAGACATTTCATCGAAAGTCCTTCATATTTCCCTGAAACAGATCAACTACAAGACCAATCACCATGATCAAACATCAGATCCACATCCCTATCACGGATAACTAAATCCTCAAAATATAAATCCACCAAGTGGCACATACATCAAAATGCCAACAACCAAGGTCACAAGATGAATCTCTTAAAACCCTGCTTGGCAACACCAAGGTAAATCAAAATTCTTCAATTTTTTTTTGATTCACAACCAATCATTAGAACTACGATTCCTCAAAACTATGCCTAGTCATAACTAGGATGAGAAACTCCACAACAAGACATATCCAACAGCAATCCTCCAAAACTTCTCTTAGAAGTTAACCACATCCAGGTCTCCAAAACAGAAACAAGTCCCCAAAAGACATTCTCAAAAAAGCATCGAGCTCAGCTCACAATCAAATAAATCCTCAATGATATGGACACAAGTCCCCACAAAATGATCTAACACCAATCAACTCACTCTAAGCACCACAACTCCGTCAACAACCACGGTAAAAACTCCCCAAGGGAAGACACGAAAGAAAGGGAACCACCAGTCCTAAAAAAGACAACTCCATGACTCCATCTCTGTAACGAAAGACAACAAGTCCAAAGACTTCACCCCCTACATGGAAGTAAGTCGGCCAAAAAGACTTACTCCATGTAAAGACCCTCACTCGAACCAAACACGAAACCATTGTGGAAATTCGCATACACACTACGTGCGACCGAGGGAAAACAAAAGGGAAAACCAAACCTGGAAGTCATGCATATGACAAGGAATGCAACTACCAGAAGGAAAATCTACTCATATAGATAAAAATCAAAGGCACATGCAACACGTCTCCACGTAAGCACAAAAGCATGTCACTAAAGTGCAATGACAACATGGCATCTCTAAGCATATAAAGAAGGCATGCTAATGCCACACAACAAGAAGGCAAATGTGGACACAATTCTACCTACTCATGCTTCACAACATCATAAATCATACTACTAACATGGTAGTAAACGAAACTGCATAAGATAACATGATGCAACAACAAACCCTATGGACATCGTGTCCTAGAGTGTCTAAGAAAAGGAAGGTCAATTCCTATTCATAAACTGTCTCCAAAACCAATGCGACAACAACTTGTCTCCAAACAAACGTGAGCCCTTACCACAACGGTAAGGCTCTAATAATCCATCTCTGAATCTAGAGGTGACACTAACAGTGCAGTGCTTTCACTATCCGTAACCTCAATCAATCGACTTGATCCCATAAGCGTCATCACGCAAGAACTCCTTAAGGAAAATAGCAACTACAGCCATACTGCTAACAACCAAATCAATCACTATGACTGATCTCCAAAACAACCATCATCATCATCCATCAAAAGGACAACGCCTATCAAAACAAAACCAACATTGATTCCATCCGAACTGTACTTGTAGCTCGCTAGTACGGTAGCATGACAGTGCCATGCACCCGCCCACGAAAAAACGCAAGTTCCAGAGGAATCATCCTAAACAATCAAGGATCCTAAGAGGTCCATAACCTCATCATGGCCCAAATCAACAAATCCACCACTACGGTAACGCCAAATGACCCATCTCACAAGAGTCTAAACAAAAGGTGACCATCCACCTACCTCAAAACCAATGCTAGGTCGACAACAACCTGCCTCACCACGAAACTGTGACTACAATCACCAACAACCTCAACTCATGCCTCAATGACCAAACCCGTGTCATGCCAAATATGTAACACATTTATGCATATGCAATTCTAATCTAGCATACATCATATGTCATGCTCTTTACATTAGAATAAAATAATGTTAAACAAACGGCATACAACATGTAGCACGTAAGCCCATAAACATGTTATCATAAAGCATGTAAATAGATAGAGTATGGCAACAAAAGCATGATATGCACCCAAAACCAATCGTCCAAAGGTTTTCGAACCTAGGAGCTCTGATATTACTTATGACGGCCCAAGTTTTTCAACCTGGTGCGTTAGTGATGAACCGAAAGATGATCCGATAATGGATCCAAAATATGGAAAAAAAAAGATAAACAACGGTCTCTAGAGATACAACATGACTCTAAGACACCATTGTGACCCTCAACGAGGTCATGGGACCCAAAGGAATCAAATGCGGAAACAACATTTCAAAAACGGACAAGAATGCACCTAGGGGAAAAATTGTCATTTTTAGCCTAAAAGTGGGTGCCACCGAACACACCATTGGAAAGGCAACAAAAAATCAATGAACTTAGACTCAAAAATCGCTTGATTCGGAGTCCGGATGAAAAAAGATATGGCTAACGGAAGAAGAAAGGGCAAAACGGTCAAAAATGTGACAACCAAGAACATCCAACCGGTTAGGAGACCTTCCTAACCGGTTAGGAGGCCAAAAAATTCAACCAAAACATTGCCCATACACATGTAGCCGGTTACGAAACCCCTCGTAACCGTTTAGATGTGAAGAGGGCAGTAAAGTGCAACCCAAAAACCATGCACCAAGGGTTTTTCCGGGGAAAAATGGAAATTTGAGGGCTAAGTTGACATTTTTTGGAAAAACTCAAAGAAGACACCCTACTCAAAATCGAGTTTTCTACGTGACCAGAGAGAAAAATTTAAAAATACGCAATGTGAAATGTCCAAAATGCCCTCCCAAGAAAACTAGTCCAGAGGGTCCAAAAAGCTGCTAAATTTAAAAACTGAAAGCTGAACTTCAGATTCGATTTCCGATGCCAAGATGGCATTTTCTGGAAATACACAAAAAAGAAACTCCCCCTAAAATCATATTTTATATTTAACCATGTGAAGAACGGAATTTATTTCCCAAAGAAAATTCCCAAAATACCCTTAGGTCAGAAAATGCAACAAAAGTGTAAAATGAGTCCATAGGAGGCTCATTTCACCAAAGAATGAGCTTTGCCTGGAAATGACCATGCATGCAAATGTAAATTACCTAGTAAGATATGCTACAATGGTCCATGGCCCAAAAATATGGCCGATGCAAAATATGACCCCGCAACGGCCAAAATGCCAAAAATGAAGTTTGAAACGAAAACTTGGAATTCAAAACTACGAAATGGTTTCAAAATGCCGCTTGGCCCTTAGCCATAATTCATACATGGTGAATGAATGCTAATGGAAGAATCAAAATGGAATTCCCACACCCAATGCAAACATGGTGAAGCAAAAACTCAATATTTTTCAATACTTTCATAATACTCCATGAAGTCAAAAATTACATAGGATACAAATTACATGGCATTGGCCTCTGGCCTCATCTCATACATGTCAAATACATTGTAAAGAGTGTACTCATGTACACATTACATATATGGAATCAAATGTACACATGTTGACATATAAGACTACAATTGGCATTCCAAGCCAACCTTCACAAAGAATTAAATATTTCAAATTTCCTAGATTTGATACAAGGCATGCATATAGGTTGTATAAACATGGAAAACACACAATACAACATATATAAAATCCTAAAACATTCCCTCCCTCCATTTGAGATGAAATCTCAAATCCCCACCAAAATAAATCGGCTCCGAATCCGACGAAATTCCTAGGTTTTGTCGGGGACAACACCACGAACATGAATCCCAAGGAAGCCCCAACAAAAACACAACTTGACTTCAAACCCAAACTCAAGAAATGGCCAAAACAAGATTCCAATCGGTTGGAATCGAAGGCCTCGCCAAGGGGAACAATAAACACAAAGGCATCACCACTTTCTAATGAAGGGAAGAATTCCAAAAGAGGAGAGAGAATATGGTAGCCATGGATGGAGCTTGGACCGGCCATGAGAGAGGAGAGAGAGAGAAAAATCTGATTTTTCTTTCTAAGACCTCCTATTTATAGAAAAACTCAAAAAGTGCCCCGAACGGGCCCCGCCGGGTCCAGAAAAGTGGAATTCACGCAGACGAGCTCAAATGGCAAAACTCCATGAACGAAAAAGATTCCAAATGAAAAAATATGAACAACAGATGAAACGGTGTTGAAAACTGAGTCCCGAACAGAAATTTATGCCTAAAACAAGTTTAGCGCAAACCGGGGCCAGAAACCCTGAAACTAGAAAACATCATCCAGGAGGACATTCTAAGAGTCCATGACTCGACGAAATGTGAAAATGAATCCCATATGAGGATCCAGGCTCAAAACAAGGCATTGAGCAATAACTTTCATTAATTGCACAATGACCCCTCCAAAAAGTGAAAACTGCGAAACTGCCCCAGAATAAAAATATCTTCCAAAAGATATTTTCTTAGATACCCCTGAGATAAAATATCTTCAAAAGATATTTATGAAAAACACCCCAAGAAAAGAAAAAGTTTCCAAAGAACTTTGCACTTATGCCCCTATAGGCACCGGGAGCAACCAGAGTACTTTCTCACGAAGGTAAAGATACGTATCTCATGAAAACCACTGAGAATGAAGATACGTGAAGTCAGAAACCAACTCCGAACACAAGAAGTGTGGTTACGTAAATATAGTGACAAACGAGGAAAAGACGAAATAGGAAAAAAAGACGGAATAGGGAAAAGACAAAAAGTGAATAGTATCGTAAAACGAAAAAATGCAGAATTGACTCGGTCCTCAAAGGAAGTTGTCAATCCAAGGAAAAGAGTCTTAGAAATCACTTCAGAGCACTCGAGACGACACTAATCGACAAGAAACGAAACTCAGAAGGGAAAAGACAACGGAAAAAATTTATCCGAAAAATCCGGGTCATTAGAATTAATCATTTCATTAAGCTCACAATCCAAATACAACACAAGGTTAGAGACATATGCTACTTGCATTCAAAAGCATGGGTCATCAAATAACAAGCATGGATTGTCCTCCCATTTTACACTACACTATAACTACACTACATCTACACTACTAACATGAAAATAAACTAGGGGAAAGGCACAATCCATCAAGGAATAAGTATGAACCATCAAGAAAATCACAAGAGCATTCTATTAAACACTATGTTTTGACAATCTCTAAATCTATAGCATCAATACACACAGACATGCATCAATAATGCAAAATCTAGAGGCAAGCACATGAACATCTATTTTAACATACATAGACATATGGATAGAATGAAATGATCAATTGAAAGCATTTAACCACATAAATCATTGAACAATCAACATCTATATATATCAAAGTGTCAAAACATTAATTACAATACTAATCCCTCAATAATACATAAGATTAAGATATAGAAAGCATGCTTGGGGCTAACTCTAGCCCCAAGAGGATGTCTAGCCACTCATGGTGATGTTGCTCCAACCCTCAAGGGCTAACTCTATGGAAGAAATCTGCTCCTTGTTGATGAAGAACTCCCCCCTTTGTGTCTCTAGCCTCTTCCTCCTCTAAGCTTGCTCTCTAAAAGATGATATGATATTATGTTGGCTCCCCTTTGTAAAAAGTAATCCTTATCCTTATATAGGTAGGACAAATGACACCCAAAATGAGTTGGGGTCGTGCACACAATATTCCCTAATGATTGGATAAAGGACAACTTTCAATGAGCTGGAAATTTAACTTTTTTGCACTGGAGGAAGTTCGATCGATCGAACCTTGGACTTGGATCGATCGAACTTGGCTGAGATCTATCGAACTTAGGTTGGATCGATCTTCAACGGTGGAGCTTTTTGGATAAAGACAAATCTGAGATATTTTGAAGATATTTTTGGGAAAAGGACAAAAGTGGTTCGTAGGGTGGTATAACTAGATAAGATTAATCATTTGGATAAGGACAAAGCAGTTCGATCGATCGAAGAATGAAGTTAGATTGATCGAACTTTTGAGATCTCTGAAAATGTCATTATGGCTCTGATCCATCTTGAACTGCTGAGATCGATCATGTTGGATCGATCGAACTTTGATCTGAGATCGATCAAAGATGTTAATTTCCACCTTTTTTTTCTTCCTTTTGCTCCCACTTGGCTCTTTTCTTTGATTTATTCCAGAATTGCTTCAATTAAGCTCTTATTTGGCTGAGTTAGCTTATTTTTGGGATAAGTGCCTAAAAATGGAAATAATACAAAATTAATCTAAAACGGTAAAGTAAGATAGATAAAGGTACTAAAATGCCTAAGCTTAAGGGGTTTAAATACGCACTTTTTAGCGCTCATCAAGCAGCAACCAGGGCCAGAAACACTAAAACTGGAGAAAAACAACCAGAAGGGAATTCTAAGAGTACGTGACTCGACAAAAAGTGAAAATGAATCCCGTACAAGGATCTAGGCTCAAAATAAGGCATTTAGCAATAACTTTCATTAATTGCAGAATGGCCCCTCCAAAAAGTGAAAGCTACACTAATGGCCCAGAATGAAAATATCTTCCAAAAATATTTTCTTAAAAATCCCTGAAATAAAATATTTTCAAAAGATATTTATGAAAAATACCCCAAGAAAAGAAAAAGATTCTGAAAAACTATGTATCAATGCCCCTATGGACACCGGGAGTAACCAGAGTACTTTACTGCAAAAGTAAAGAAATGTATTTCATGAAAACCACTTAAAATGAAGATATGTGAAGTCAAAAACCAACTACGAGCACAAAAAGTAAGGTTATCCCAACAAAGTGACAAACGGGGAAAAAACAAAATAGGGAAAAGGACGAAAATGAATAGTGTCCAAAAAATAAAAAAGTGGAAATGACGCGGTCCTCAAAGGAAGTTGTCAATCAAAGGAAAAGAGTCTCAAAAATCATTCCAGAGCACTCAAGATGACACTAAGGGACGAGAAACTGAACTCAGAAAGGAAAAGATCAATGGAAAAAAAATATCCGTGAAAATCTGAGAAAAAGGAAAGGAAGAAAATGACTGGGTCATTACAGTTTTTCATAAATATGTTGTGGAGGTATCTTTTGTAAAATATTTTCATTTGGGTCACTTGCGCAGTTTTCCTTTTATGCAAGGGCCTTTGTGCAATTAACGAAAGTTAATTGCAAAGTGTCTCCTTGGGGCTTGGATCCTCGTACGGGATTCATTTTCGCATCACTCTTAGAATTGTCTCCTGGTCGTTTTCTCCAGTTTACGGGTTTTTGACCCTGGTTGCCGTTGAACTTGCTCGGGGCATATCTTTCTGCACGAGACTCAGTTTTCAACACCGTTTCTTTCATTACTAATTTTATCTCATTTTAGTTCCTTTTTGTCAATAGTGTTTTACCGTTTGAGCGCGTCTATACAGATTACACTTTTCTAGGCTGGGCGAGACCCGTCCGGGGCAATTTTAGAGTTTTTCTATTAATAGGGGGAGAAAGACAAAATTTTAAAGCTCTCTTGTCTCTCCCATGGCCAACCACCATGGAAGCCCTTGGGCTGCCACCTTCTTCCTCTCTTTTGGCCTCTTTCTTCTTTGATTTTTCCTTCGACGAAGAAGGCATAAATGTTGGCCTTGACGAGGCCTTCGATTCCAACCGATTAGAATCTCATTTTGGCTAAATTTTGAGTTCAAGAGTTGGCTCGAGTTTGGATTTTGGTGTTACCACAAGAGAGTTTATGTTTTCCTTCGTTGTCCCTGACAAAACCCTGAAGTGGTGTCGCATTCGGAAAGGTTCTATTTTGGTGGTTTTTGAGATTGCAGTTCAAATTGAGGTAGGGGGTTGTTGTATGTTTATTTCCTAGGTGTTTTAATGTTTTTAGAGCTTAATATATATTGTTTACATGCTTGCTAAATCATAGTCTTGTATATAGATGGAAGGTCTTTGAAATAACTTAGGGTTTAGTGATTTAAAATCATGTTTGGTGTATATATATGTGTAGCTTACCAAATTGTAGTTTATATATATTATATAGCTTGTTTCATGGTTTAAAGCATGCCTAGCTTATATATATATAATGTGTAGTGATAACATGACAATTAGTGGCCAATAGATTATAGCTTATATGCATTGTATAGCTTGTTTGATATTCAAAGCCTTGGGAGCATGTATATCTTGTCGTAAGTAATTGTATCATTTACTAGATTACTTGATTTTAGAGACTTTTTATGTTTGAATGACAATCTCTTGTAAAGTAATACATTTAATTACCTTATGAGCATGTTACTAAACTGTTGTAGAATTAGTACTTGAGGTCTCCTAAATGGTAATTTGACTTAGCATGATATATGATATCATTGTCTTGTTTAACTTGTTTAAATATATCTTGTATAGGTATATTACTTATTTAGAATATAACTATTGTTTACCTTGAAAGCTAGTTACTAAATTGTTGCATATTTAGTGCTTATAGCTTAGGATGGTAATTTGGCTTGGTTGTTATAAGATATTCTCGTTTTATATCTAAATCGCATATTGAAGACTTTACATGTAATATGCCATTTAGACTCGAATTCTAGGTTATTATTTGTGTGAATTCAACCTTACTTGTGCATGGAACGTGGTTACATGCATTGTTTATTTGTAAATTTTGAACTTGTTGATTTTGGAAAGCTTATGAGGACATAATATATGTGATGGCTAGGGTTCGGCTCTAGTACGGGGACAAGAGCCTCCCTAAGTCATAAGTGCACACTAGGTAGTACCTTGTGGGTCATAATTACCCAGAATAACTTGCTTAGTCTAGAGACCGCATGTCCGAGTCTTTCTACTACTTGATTTTCGTATTCAATTTCCAAGTTGTTAATCATGGATTACTTATAGCTTGTGATTTGGTGCGTGGAGTTTCATTTACATTTAGTATACTTATACCTAGTATGCTTGTGCGTTATATATATCATTTCATTTTGGTTTAGTATACTTGAGTTTGTTCACTTGTATGCCATGTATATCAATATTCCTTAGTATACTTGTGAATGTTTACTTGTATATATATATATATAGACGTTAGAAGGAATGATCCCTTGTAATGGTCTATATTGAACTTGCATGGCATTTGAAACTTTAGGGTATACACATGCACTTCTTTGTACAAGTAACTTGTTTTCTCACCCTAGCTATTGGGATATTTTTCAGGTACGGATATCTTGGTTTAGGATGCACAACATCTCTAGGTCACCTTGTTTAATTTGGACTGATGTATTTTAACGAGCAAACAATTGTTAACATGTATCGTTTTACCTTTTTAAGTTGTAATGCATAGTTAGATTAAAATTTTCATTTTTACCTTGAAACTTGTAACGTGTACCTAAGTACACTTTTCAGCATTTATTTTATGTGTATGATATGTAGCCAAGAACCAAACTTCATTTGAATCACATGTAAATACTTAAATGTCGATTTTTGCCTTTTATGAGAATAATATGAAAACTAAGGGTTTTAGCATGTCGTTTTTGCACTGGAGTGTGCATTGTGTATGCAAATTTACTTTTTGGCATTCATTCAATATGCATGAGGTGTGGTCAATGGCCGAACACCATTTTGTTTTCATTTATGCACTTTGGATTTATAATTTGCTTTTGAAGGCAATATTAGGAAAATTTGAGATTTTAGTGGTCCATTTTCAATTCGGATGGTGCAAAGTGTGCATAAGCACATTCATTAAGACTCATTTAATATGTATGACGTGTGGCCAAGGGCCAAATGATCTTTTGAATACATCTAGGTCTGGTTGTTGCAAGGTTTGCCTTTAAAGGGCATTTTTCATGCATTTGAGGTTTGATAGGTCATATTTTGCATCGGGGGTATTTTGAAGCCGTAGATCATTGTAGCACATCCTAATATATATATTACGTCTGCGTGTATGATCGTTTCCATGTAAAACCCTTTCCTTAGTGAAATGAGCCTCTTATGGACTCATTTTATACTTTTTATACAAAATCTATCATAAGGGGCATTTTGGGTATTTCACTTGAAAAATAAGAGTTGGTCTTGACATGGTTGACCAGAAAATGTTATTTTGGGGGGGGTCACTTTACAAATTTTTTTTTTCCCAAAAATTGTCATTTAAGGCCTCAAAATCCCAATTGAAGTTCCAAAATCTAGTGCAACCTTCTTGGACGAGCGCTCCTAGGCATGGGATGAACGCTCATGCTTTAGGTAGCAAGCTCAGGCTAATTAAGAGGGATCCAAGCTCTTGGATGAGCTATCCAAACACTGTTCACATGCTGACTAAGCTTTGACCTTCTAACTTCGGGACTTGATATCTTTGTCGTTCAAACTCCGAATTAAGTGATTCTTTAGTCTATCTTTATTAATTTTTAATTGGTTTTCCAATGGTATCAATCATAGTTTCAGATTCCACTCGTATCTCAAGATATTCAAGTTTTAGTGAGGCAATGTCAGAATTTCGTTCGAACCGGGATGGGGCTCCAATGGGTTTTCACCTCCGATGGCCTTTGGACTTCTTGAGAGGTTGTGTAAGGATACATTTCATCTTATTTGACTTGTTGATAGTCAAAATTCCTTCACTTAGGATAAAATGACCATCTTACCCCTAGTCCCTTACTTTTTACCGTTTTCAAAGCTTCGTTTCCGCTTTAGTTTCTTCTGAGTTTCACGGCTTTGTACGAAGCCACTTTTGTGTCCTAAGGGTGACGTGCATCCCTTGAGACCTTGGTTTTGTGTTTCGCTTCCGCATTTGGACCCATTATCGAGTCAACTTTTGGGTCATCAGTAGACGCACTGGGTTTGTAAAACCAGGGCCGTCACAACATGCATCAAATGTAAAGAATCAAGTGTAGACACATAATCATCCATTTCATCACACATTGACATATGAATAGAATTGAAAGATTAATTGGAGGTATTAAACCACACAAATCATGTAAAAACAAGATTTATATAAACATGAGGTCAATACAATATTTACAATATAAATCCCCACTAATTACAAAATATTAAAGTTTAGGAGGTAAGCCTAGGGTTATCTCTAGCCCTAAGAGAATGATCTAGCCACTCATGGTTGTCGTCATCCAACCCGCAAGGGCTCTCTTCATGGTTGAATTCATCTTCCTCCTCTTGGTGTTCTTGATAGAAACCCCAGAAAATGGAAAGAGAATCCTCCCTAATTGTGTATAGTCTTTCCCTAATCTCTAGCCAAAAGTATCCAACTAACCAACCTCCTTTACTAAAAATAGCCAAATCCCTTATATAAGTAGCTTAAATGACACCCCAAATGGTCAGACCTCCTGCACTAGGACCTCTAAATGATTATACCATGAGCACACCTTCAAATTGGGCATGAAATCTATTTTGACAGTTTTTAAGGCAATTTGATCGATCACACTGTTACTTCGATCGATCGAAGCATGGTGGCTCACTTATTTGGATAAGGACAATGGTTGAGATATTTATGGGGGAAAAGGACAAAAGTGGTTATGAGGATAAGATCAAGGGATTCGATCGATCGAATAACAGGTTGGATTAATTGAAGAGGAAATTTTTCTAAGGATAAGGACAAAAGCTCAATCCATTAAGGCTAACTTAGAACGATCACAGCATGATCGCTCATAGCATAGTTCGATCAATCGAATAGAGACAATTTTCACCATTTTGCTTCCACTTTGCTCCTTCTCTCCACTAGACTTTGGATTGCTTCCTCTAATACTCTAATTCAGTTGAATTGGCTTATTTTGGGGCTAAGTACATGAAAAGGAGAAAAACATAAAATTAGACTAAAGCGGGGAAATAAGATAGAATAAGGTCCTAGTAAACTCAAGATTAAGGGCTTAAATGTGCACTTTTCACACCCCTAAACTTAAATATTGCTAGTCCTTAGCAATAAACTACAAAGTAAAGTAAGATATTAACAACTACATAAGAATGAACTAGAAAGCAATAAAAGGATAATGCCACTTTTGTGGGGAACACGATTGCGTTTAGTGTGATACCCCTCGATTCTAGAGCCACGGGTAATAAAGTCCGAGCACAGATTCGAGGGATACCAACCAATCAATATGTAAATAAGCACAAAATACAAAGAGAATAAAAAGAAATAAATAAATAAAGGCTGAAAGAATTCTGTTTTAAAAATCCTCAAAATATTATTGTTAAAATCTAATAATTCAAAACCTCCATTAATTTAACAACTCGGGAATCCATCAAGTGGACCCTTAAAAAATCCCAAACTGGAAAGGAAACAACTAAAACAAAACATAAAGCTAAATATAGAAAGTAATCCTATGTAGTCGGAGGAATGAGTGTCTGTATCTACTCTGCACGACCAAACTCTAACCCTAGAACTGGCGAACACCTGAAAAATAAGAGAGTGGGTCAGGCCCACATGCAAGTCCTATTCTACTACGATCCATATAGAAACCTGATACGCAGATACATCCTAGATAACTCAACAATAACTAGAATAGTCCATATATGTTTAAGTACACACTATAGGACGCTCACTAGTCCAATAGGTCTGTCTTAACCTGAGTAGAGATACCATGCAAATTGCACATAACGTGGTCATGTGTACCTAGACTTACCAGGGAACAACAACTATTGTCCAGTTATCCATCCTATGCGATATACACACCCTAACCATGGTCCTGAGACTCAAGCTCATACCATGGCACCATAACATAAATATATAAAGTCCGTATAAGCCTAATACAAAAATCATCCATCTGGTATAGTGACCTGATATATGTAAAATAATCCATCCAGAAACCAAAGTAGGTCATTCAATTATTTTATTGATATGACACAAATATGAGTAGGACTTAACCTTTATAGTTAATGCATACCTCAATCTAGATTAGGTAGGACTTTGCATTTGAACTAATCCATCCCTGATATGCCACCGTCCCATACCGGTGCATACACTCCTCCAATTAGCATAATTGATTAAATAGCATTAGGTATTCATCAACCATTCTCTAAAGTATGCATCAATATAAATTAATACATATATAACAATATTAGGCATTCATTACAAAACCTAAAAATCATGTCCTAGCTTTTAAATTGCTAAAATAAATCATAACATTTAAATCCTCCAAATCATACATAAATTGATATAGTTAAAAGCAAGTTAAATATCAATTTAATCCAAACCAAACATAGTTAATTGCAAGTAATTCACTACATTTATAAATCCATTTAAATATGATTAAACAGTATTAAATCATATTTAGAAGAATCTCCAAGTTCCAGTATGTAAGTTGATTAACAACCAAAGTGCAATATGTAGTATTTTTCCCTAAGTTCACATTGTCCATTCCTTAATCCATTTATGAATTATTGTTTCCCTATATTTTTTACATATCTACGACAATCATATACATCATTTAAAGCTATCTAACAGAAGTAGAAATACTCTGCACAGTCCAAACAACGCCCTAAAAATAGTTAATACGTAATTCAAGGCGAGAGCAGGCTCTCACAAATTAAGAGCCTGCTCCATTAACATGGGAGCCTGCTCTAAGAAGGTGGGAGTCAGCTCCATACCCATTGAAGCCAGCTCCATCAATAAGGGAGCTGGGTCCCTCCTTTTGGGAGCCTGCTCTCTCACTCCCTAAAGTCGTTTCTCGGTTCGGTTTCGTCTTCCTTACCTCCGGCGATTCCCAGGGCCTCTGTAATACTTTTAATACTTGTTCCAGTGTTTAATCAATGTCCCAGAACATTTATAAGGCATCAACATGCATCAATGATATCAATTAAACCAAACTTAAACGTAAAGACAGCAAGAACCAATTAACAGAACTTTAAGAATTTACAAACCAGTTTAATTCAACGAGATTAAATATAGTTTAAACATGCATAAAAGATTTGTTTTAGCATTAATTAAACCCCTGGAGTCTACCTAGGCATGCACAGAACATAGGTTTAGGGGAAAGGGTTAGAACAAAGACTTACCTTTAGGTTTCTGTTCAAAACCGTAAACCTTCGTCTCTGAAATTTTTGACCACTTCCTAAACTGCCATTCCCCTCCTCCGTTGCTCTTGGTTCAACCCAAAAGCACTCCATCCTATCCTTCTTGAACCTCTCTATTTATCTCTCAAACTTCCCTCTCTGTTTCTCTCTACCTCTCAATACTCTCTGTTCGTGGTTTATGTCGTAAACCCTAGACAAACACAATATGCTAGTATATATATAGACTAATAAAAACCCTAGTCCACTTATAATTAGAGATGGCCAACCCTTATTAACCCCAATCGGCCACACCACGTGATACATAAAAGAAAAATAAAACCTAAATTAAACATTAACCAAATCCTAATGTAAACCAATTAACGTATTTAAATAACTAAACAATTACTTTAATGAAAGAAAATAATAATCATACAATTAAATAAAAAAATTCACAATTCATTTAAATAACATAATTCACAAATAATTCAAATAAACAAGCAAATAATCAATTAAATAATTAAAAATTCAATTAAATAATGAATTAAAATACCAGGACTATCCTTTTAAAATTAGGGGTATTACATTCTTCCCCCCTAACAAAAGGAATTCCATCCTCGGAATTCGCTCTTACCTTTTTCCAATATTTCAAGAAACTGCGAGCGAATGACATCCTCCCGTTCCCAAGTAGACTCAGCCTCATTGTGATAACTCCACTGAACACGCTCCAAAGGGATAACCATATTACGAAGGATTTGATCCCGACAGTCGACAATACGACACGCTGGCTCCAAATATGTTACATCCGGCTGCAACTCAATCTCCCCAACATCGATATGCTGATACCGATCTTCATCTCGTAGAAATTTCCGTATGGAGACATGGAACACATTGTGCACCCGATCCAAATTATCCAGAAGTGCCAACCGATAACCTACAACGCCAACTCGATTCATAATCATGAATGGACTGAAAAACCGCAGTGACAACTTCCCTTTCTTCCCAAAGCACATTACTCCTTTCATAGGAGATACCTTGAGTAAAACCTGATCCCCAATCAGAAACTCCAATGCACGAGTACGACGATCTATGTAACTCTTCTGCCGACTCTGAGCAGTGCGCATGCGATCTCTAATAAGAACAATCTTTTCAGAAGTATCCTTAATGAATTCAGGACCCAAAAATATGCTCTCGCCAACCTCCATCCAACAAACAGGCGATCGACACAGTCGGCCGTACAATGCCTCAAATGGCGCCATACCAATAGTCTTCTGAAAACTATTGTTATATGCAAACTCCACAAGTGGCAAATAATTCTCCCAGTGGCCCTTGAAATCAAGAACACACGAACGAAGCATATCCTCCATGATCTGATTAACCCTCTCAGTCTATCCATCAGTCTGAGGATGATAAGCTGTGCTAAACTATAACTCTGTACCCAAAGCCTGCTGAAAACTCTTCCAAAATCCTGACACAAAGCTCGAATCCCTGTTTAATATAATAGACAATGGAATGCCATGCTACTTCACAATCTCTGAAATGTAAAGTCTCACCAACTGCTCTGAAATGTAAAGTCTCGCCAACTGCTCTGAAGTAAAGTCAGTGCGAATAGGTAAGAAATGAGCTGATTTAGTCAATCTATCAACGATGACCCAATGGAATTGTGATCCTTAAAAGAATTAGGCAATCCCTCCATGAAATCCATAGAAATGCTCTTTCATTTCCACTCTGGCATTGATAGTGGCTGTAGAGCTCTTGACGGCCATTGATGATCAATCTTGACCATCTGATAAGTACTACATCGAGAGACAAAAATGGCAATGTCCTTTTCCATACCTACCCACCAAAACTACCGCTTTATATCCTAATACATCTTATCTCCTCCTGGATGAATAGAAAACTCAGAGTGGTGAGTCTCCGTCATCACATCCTTCCTTAAATCATCAGCAGAAGGTACCACTAACCGTCCCTTGTACCTCAAACCTCCATCAACCCCAACATAGTAAGATGGGACCTCCCCAGAAGTTATCTCTGTAATTTTGGCAATGCACTACTGATCCATGAGTTATGCCTTCAAAACTTTGTGAATAATAAAAGGTGTAACTACCACGTAAGCTATGAAAGCATCCGACAACTCATCTACCGTCTTCAAAGCGTTTCACTCGGTGGTGAATAAAGCAGAAAGACTACCAACAGGTCGGCGACTAAGTGCATCTGCCACCACATTTGTTTTTCCTGGATGGTATTGGATAGAGAAATGATAGTCTTTCACAAACTCTAACCATCGGCGCTATCTCATATTCAGCTCCCGCTGAGTGAACAAATACTTGTAGACTCTTATGATCACTAAATAATCTGAAAGAATCCCTCAATAGATAATGCCTCTAAATGCGTAAGGCAAAGACCACAGCTGCCAATTCCAAATCATGTGTTAGATAATTTAGCTCATAAGGCTTAAACTTCCGAGATCAATACAAAATCGGTTACTCCTCCTACATCAAAACACATCCAAGACCTTGCAAAGAAGCATCTATGTAGACAAGATACTCAATCCCGCTTTGTGGAGTAGACAGAACTGGTACAGAAGTCAACTTGCGCTTTAGCTCATGAAAAGCTTTCTGACAGTGTTCATCCCACACGAATCGTACCCCTTTCTTAGTTAGGTAAGTGAGCGGTCCCGCTATCTTCAAGAACCCCTGGATGAACTTATGATAATATCCTGCCAATTCAAGGAAACTCCAAATCTCGGTAGGTGAAGTAAGCTGTCCCCACTCAACCACTGCTGAAACCTTGGCTGGATCTAACGCTATTCCTATTTCTGACACCACGTGACCCAGAAACTTCACTTCCTGCTGCCAAAATTCACACTTCTTGAACTTGGCATATAACTGGTGCTCACGAAGCGTCTGCAAGACTATGCGTAGATGTCTAGCATGATCATCCTCTGAATTTGAATAAATCAAAATGTCATCTATAAAGACAATCACAAACTAATGTAAATAAGCCCTGAAAACTCTATTCATTAAGTCCATGAAAACTGCAGGTGCATTAGTCAGTCCGAAAGGCATGACACGAAACTCATAAGAACCATATCTAGTGAGAAATGCTATCCTCGAAACATCCTGCTCCCGAACCCGAAGTTGATAATATCCAGAACGAAGATCAATCTTAGAGAAGTATGTAGCTCCCTTCAACTGATCAAAAAGATCATCAATCTTGGGCAAAGGGTACTTATTACGAATAGTAACCTTGTTCAACTCCCTGTAATCTATATACAGGCGAAGTGAACCATCCTTCTTCTTCACAAACAGAACTGGTGCTCCCTAGGGTGAAGTACTCCTAGGAATAAAACCCTGGCTGAGTAATTACTGAATCTGATCCCTCAACTCTCGTATCTCCACTGGTGTCATCCTGTATGATGCTCTACCAATAGGTGTAGTGCCTGGAGCTAAGTCAATCACAAAGTCTATCTTGCGACTAGGTGGTAACCCTAGAATCTCCTGAAAAATATCTAGAAAGTCTTGTACAATTGGTATGCTATCCAATGACACAGTAATCCCCTCATCTGTTTCTTCCTCCATATAGAACAAATAAGTGCTAGTGACCCTGTTAGAATGTGGCATAGCGACGATGTACAAATCCTAACCAGGTATGGTAAAGACAACAGGTGTATCATAACAATTAACTTGAGCATGGTAGTGCGATAACCAATCCATCCCAAGTATCACATCATAAGTGTGCAAATCCAGGACCAATAGATTGGTTAGAAATCTGAGTCTACTAATATCTAGTGTCACAGGCCCATCACTCTCATGTAAAATGGCTGTATTGCCTAAAGGTGTAGAAATACCCTGAGGTCTACTGCATACCCATGTCATCATCCTAGATAAAGTAATAAAAGATCTAGATACAAATGAGTATGTAGCACCCGTATCAAATAAAACATGCCCCAATAAACCATGAATACGAAACATACCCTTAACAGCCTGAGGTGCCTGAATATCCTGTGGCATGGAGTTGTACACCCTACCATAATGTAACTATTGTGGTGCCTATCCCTGAGGCTGTGGCGGTGCTGGTAAAGCCAGATATGTCTGTTCCTGAATTCGTGGAACCTGTGAAATGGGTAAAGGTACCGGTGCCCTCTGTCCCTGCTGCACATGCTGTCCCTGTCCCTGTCCTTGTCCTGCTTTAGGACATTGCCTAGAAGTATGACTATACTTTCCACAAGTGTAACAACTATCCTGGAAAGTGCCAAATGGCCTCCTCTGTAGGTTAGCTAGTGGCTGACCCTATCCTGCCTGTGGTCCCCCATTCTGTTGCCTCTGAATGGGTGCCCCATCCCTTTGAGCATCTGAACCACCCTTGTGCTTCTTCTAAGTCTATTGTCCTTGGAATTTTCCTTTGTCTTTATGTCGGTGTCCATTGCCATTTCCTTTTTCAGCTGACTAATTAGCAGAATCTCTGTCACCCCCGCTTCTCACCCTTAGATAGTCTGAAGTCCATGGTTAACTGATACTACTATAAAGTGGTGTCCACCACCTGAGCATAAGTAGTATAGGCTAGACTACCTGTAATAGCTCGCTTAATAGACCACATAAGCCCCTTAACGAAACTATTTTTCTTCTTTTCCTCTGTATCCATCTCCTTTGGAGCAAAAAGAGATAAGCGCGTGAACTACTGCTCATACTCTGCCACTGTCATATTCCCCTATTGCAGATTAAGGAACTCTGTCTTCATGGCTGACTGCATAAGGAAAGTACTTCTCATCAAACGAGCACTAAATTGATCATAAGTCAATGACATCCTCTCCTTTGTGGTGGTAACTGACTCCCACCACTGTAGTGCATCTCCGACCAGCTTGAAGGTAGTAAGCATCTGCTTATGAACCTCCGAGCACTGCACCTGGCTTAGCTACCAACTGTGATACCCCTCGATTCTAGAGCCACGGGTGATCAAGTCCGAGCACAGATCCGAGGGATACCAACCAATCAATATATAAATAAGCATAGAATACAAAGAGAATAAAAAGAAATAAATAAATAAAGGCTGAAAGAATTCTGTTTTAAAAATCCTCAAAATATTATTGTTAAAATCCAATAATTCAAAACCTCCATTAATTTAACAACTCGGGAAACCATCAAGTGGACCCCTAAAAAATCCCAAACTGGAAAGGAAACAACTGAAACAAAACATAAAGCTAAACACAGAAAGTAATCCTACGTAGTCGGAGGAATAAGTGTCTGTATCTACTCTGCACGACCAAACTCTAACCCTGGAACTGGCGAACACCTAAAAAATAAGAGAGTGGGTCAGGCCCACATGCAAGTCCTATTTTACTATGATCCATACAGAAACCTGATATGCAGATACATCCTAGATAGTTCAACATTAACTAGAATAGTCCATATATGTATAAGTACACACTTTAGGGCGCTCACTAGTCCAATAGGTCTGTCTCAGCCTAAGTAGAGATACCATGTAAATCGCACATAACATGGTCATGTGTACCTAGACCTACCAGGGAACATCAACTATTGTCTAGTTATCCATCCTAGGCGATATATGCACCCTAACCATGGTCCTGAGACTCAAGCTCATACCATGACACCATATCATAAATATATAAAGTCCGTATAAGCCTAATACAAAATATCATCGATCTAGTATAGTGGTCTGATATATGTAAAACAATCTATCCAGAAACCAAAGTAGGTCATTCAATTATTTTATTGATATGACACAAATATGAGTAGGAATTAACCTTTATGGTTAATCCATACCTCAATCGAGATTAGGTAGGACTTAGTATTTAAACTAATCCATCCCCAGTATGCCACCGTCCCATACCGGTGCATATACTCCTCCAATTAGCATAATTGATTAAATAGCACTAGGTATTCATTAACCATTCTCCAAAGTATGCATCAATATAAATTAATTCATATATAATGATATTAGGCATTCATTATAGAACCTAAAAATCATGTCCTAGCTATTTAAATTGCTAAAATAAATTATAGCATTTAAATCCTCCAAATCATCCATAAATTGATACAGTTAAGAGCAAGTTAAATATCAATTTAATCCAAGCCAAGCATAGTTAATTACAAGTAATTCACTACACTTACAACTTTGTTTAAATATGATTAAACAGTATTAAATCATATTTTCAAGAATCTCCAAGTTCCAGTGTGTAAGTTGATTAACAACCAAAGTGCAACATGTAGGATTTTTCCCTAAGTTCACACTATCCATTCCTTAATCCATTTATGAATTATTGTTTCCCTATATTTTTTACAGGTCTATGATAATCATATACATCATTTAAAGCCATTTAAACGAAGTAGAAATGCCCTGCACAGTCCAAACAACGCCCTAAAAATAGTTAATACGTAATTCGGGGCGAGAGCAGGCTCTCACAAATTGAGAGCCTACTCCATTAACATGGGAGCCTACTCTAAGAAGGTGGGAGCCAGCACCACACCCCTTGAATCCAGCTCCATCAATGAGGGAGCTGCCTCCCTCCTTTTAGGAGCATGCTCCCTCACTCCTTGAAGCTTTTTCTCGGTTCTGTTTTGTCTTCCTCGCCTCCGGCGATTCCCAGGGCCTCTGTAGTACTTTTAATACTTGTTCCAGTGTTTAATCAATGTCCCAGAACATTTATAAGGCATCGACATGCATCAATGATATCAATTAAACCAAACTTAAACACAAACACAACATGAACCAATTAACAGAACTTTAAGAATTTGCAAACCAGTTTAATTCAACGAGATTAAATATAGTTTAAACATGCATAAAAGATTTTTCTTAGCATTAATTAAACCCCTGGAGTCTACCTAGGCATGTACAGAACACAGGTTTAGGGGAAAGAGTTAGAACAGAAACTTACCTTTAGGTTTCCATTCAAAACCGTAAACCTCAGTCTCTGAAATTTCCGACCACTTCCTAGACTGCTATTCCCTTCCTCCGTTGCTCTTGGTTCAACCCAGAAGCACTCCATCCTATCCTCCTTGAACCTCTCTGTTTATCTCTCAAACTTCCCTCTTTGTTTCTCTCTACCTCTCAATACTCTCTGTTCGTGGTTTATGTTGTAAACCCTAGATAGACACAATATGCTAGTATATATATAGACTAATAAAAACCCTAGTCCACTTATAATTAGAGACACCCAACCCTCATTAACCCCAGTCAGCCACACCACGTGATACATAAAAGAAAAATAAAACCTAAATTAAACATTAACCAAATCCTAATGTAAACCAATTAACTCATTTAAATAACTAAACAATTACTTTAATGAAAGAAAATAATAATCATACAATTAAATCAATTAAAGGAAAAGTAAAAATACAATTCAATAAATAATTAAATAAAATAATTCACAATTCATTTAAATAACATAATTCACAAATAATTCAAATAAACAAGCAAATAAACAATTAAATAATTAAAAATGCAATTAAAAAATTAATTAAAATAACAAGACTATCCTTTTAAAATTAGGGGTATTACATTTAGCATATGCAACAAGCATTTTAAACCTCTGGATTACCCCTAGTAGACGAGTGAAGTGTCGTGAGGGTTTCCAGAAATGATACCCACAAACATCAAGCTCTTTTTCACTTAAAAGGCATTGACAGACCAAACAAGCATTGAGAGAAAACTACCTCAATGCCATTTTTCAACCATCTCTAAGCAATTCTCCACAATTTCAATAACAAATAAGTAAATATGGTCCTCTACACATCAAGAAAGATGATCATGCAAATCAAAACAACTCCAGAATCCTTTTAAAGTGTATTGGCATCAAATATGTTTCTATCTTAGCTAACTAATGAAATGGTTACAACCGGCCTCAAGCACATAAATCCAGTACCAATCATCAAGACAAAGAATGGACCTTTTATTAAAGTTTATTTGACTAGGTGTGTAACGACTCGGTCGTTTGCCTTCCTTTCATTTTTCCTGAAATTTTACGAATGAATTTTTTTCATTTAATTTTCCTTTCTGAGCTCTGTTTCTTGCGGCTTAGTGTCATCTCGAGTGCTCAGAATTGGTTTCTGAGACTCTTTCATGTGAATTGACAACTTCCTTTGAGGACCGAGTCATTTTCGCATTTTTCGTTTTTGGACACTATGCGCTATTTCGTCTTCTCCCTATTCTGTCATTGTCCCTATTTCGTCTTATCTCCGTTTGCCAGTTTTGGGCATAACCTCACTTTTCATTCTCGGAGTTGGTTTTTGACTTCACGTGCCTTCATCTTGAGTGGTTTCCTCGAAATACGTATCTTTACTTTTGTAAGAAAGTACTCTGGTTGCTCCCGGTACCCAAAGGGGCATGGATGCACAATTCTTTAGAATCTTTTTCATTTCTTGGGGTGTTTTTCGTAAATATCTTTTGAAGATATTTTATTTCAGGGGCATCTAAGAAAATATCTTTTGGAAGATATTTTCATTCTGGGGCAGTTTCGCAGTTAACCCTTTTTGTAGGAGCCATTGTGCAATTAATGAAAGTTATTGTAAAAAAGTCTCGTCTGGAGCCTGGATCCTCGTACGGGATTCATTTTCACTTTTCATTGACTCGTAAATTCATAGAATTTCCTTCTGGTCATTTTTCTCCAGTTTCAGAGTTTCTGGACCCGGTTGCCGCCGAAACTTGTTCGGGGTATAACTTTCTGCTCGGGACTCAGTTTTTGATGTCGTTTCTTCCGTTGTTCATATTTTATCATTTTAAATCTTTTTTGTTAACAAAGTTTTGCCATTTGAGCGCGTCTACTCAAATTTTACTTTTTTAGACCCGGCAGGGCCCGTTCGGGCCACTTTTTGAGATTTCTATAAAAGGGGGGTGAGATATTTCATTTTTGATCTTCTCCCCTCTTCATAGAGCTCAGTAGAAGTCGCCTAAGGCATTAGTTTTGGACTCCCTTAAGCCATATAACACATAAAGGGATACGAGAAAAAGGGGTCATGCATTGGGGTCCATGGAACACTACAATAGGTTAAGCAATATTCTCAGTAAATAACACAAATTCTGCTAATGCCATGCATGATATGAAATGTAATGCACCCCATTCCAACTCGGTCTGAACCGGCCTAACCCACAACTTTTGAAAACCCGCTAACTATCTTTACCGAGGCGAGATTTATAACTATCCCCGGTTCCAATTCTGGAAAGGCCTGGCAACCATTAAAGGGCCTAGTATCAACTTTTTCACGCCCTATACCAAGCCGTGCTCCCTCTAAGTCAAACTAGCCCCAGACTCGCGAAATCTGGTTCATTTTAAAAAAATATCCTCATTTCAAACAACAACCATTCCTTTAAAAGTCCTTTTTAAACTTTTTCTAAAATTTCCCTTTCCTTTGCCATGTCATGCAATGCATTGTAACATCAATGAGATCAACATTACAATTTCTAGACAAAAAGTATGATAAAGTATTCCATATTCACATTCAATAACAATTTTAACATGCTCATGATTGAATTACTTACACCACATCAATTACTGAATTCATAAGGTTTTCATACACAATTCTTCGCATGCTTCTAATACAATATAGAAAGAAATCATGTCCTCAACATTTAGCATATCTTTTACATTTTTAAGACAACATTTCCAAGTCATAAATCAAAATTTCAAGCATAGAGAAAAGAAACTCAAATTTTTGCTCAATTAAAGTCAAAACTTAGACATTAGGGAGACCCCTACCTCAATTAGAGAAACACTCCACAAAAAGCCCCAATTTCACCCCAAGCCCTAGAATTTTGAAATTCCCAAATGGTGGCCAAACGGAGATTGGCTCCGATCAAAACAAAGATCTCAATGCACTCATCAACTTTACCTTAAGTGGTTAAATCCAATTCTCAAATACAAAAGAGGGATCAAGCCTTGAAGCTTGTAGAAAAGAAAAAGAAAAATGAAACAAAAAAGGAAGGGAGAGAGAGGGCAGTGTGAGGGAGTGAAGGAATGAGAAAATGAAGTCAACCAAATGGCCTTATGGCCATTAAAATGGTAAATTGGTGGTGGGTCCCACCATTGAAAAATATCTCACATTTTTAAACACTAATATATATATATATATTAAACCATAACCACACAATCAAATAATTATACACAAAACAATGATGCGTGAAATACAATGGACCCGTGACACAACCCTCGTGCTCAACAATCCCGGTAGCGGGTCCCACCTGGAACTTCCCGGCTCGAAAGACAGAAAAATGCCAAAATGGAAACCAATACATTTCCGAGAGTCCTGAACTCAAGGTAGTGTCCCAAACAACTCTCTGGCACACTCTACGGTGTTTAGTTCGTAAAACGAGAAAAGACAAAAATACCCTCAAAAAAAAATTTCAAAAAAATGGAAAATAGCAAAAAAATCAGGAACATTACAGGTCCCTCCTATAAATATCACAATGAATATTTGCAATAAAGTCCCCAAGACAAAATAAAATTACATAAAATGTAATGACCCGGTCATTTTCCTTCCTTTCCTTTTTCTCAAATTTTATAGATATTTTTTTCCGTTGATTTTTCTTTTTCGAGTTCGATTTCTCATCACTCGGTGTCGTCTCGAGTGCTCGGGAATGGTTCCCGAGACTCTTTCCTTTAGCTTGACAACTTCCTTAAAGGAGCGCGTCATTTTCACATTTTTATTTTTTTGGACACTATTCATTTTTCGTCTTTTTCCCCGTTTGTCACTTTTTGGCACAATCTCACTTTTCATGCTCGGAGGTGATTTTTAACTTCACGAGTTTTCATTCCAGTTGATTTTCTCAAAATGCGTAGCTTTACTTTTGGAAAAAAGCTCGCCGGTTATTCCTTTTTCCTGTAGAGGCGTGGATGAAAGGATTCTTTAGAAACATTTATATTTCTTGGGGTGTTTTTCATAAATATCTTTTGAAGATATTTTATTTTAGGAGTTTTTTAAAAATTATCTTTTGGAAGATATTTAGGGGTGGCAATATTTGACACGATACGCTAACACGACATGAACACGACACGAGATAAGCGGGTTTGGGTTTAGACTAATCGTGTTCATGTCATAATCATGTCGATACGGATTGAACCGTTAATTAAACGTGTCGTGCTCATGTTTGACCCTGTAAACACGATTATGACATGATTCACCCGATTAACTAAACATGTCAGATAAACGTGTCGTGTTCGTGTCAAAAATGACACATTTAGCAAAACGTGTAGAATAAACATGTTATATTCGTGTCAAAAATGACTTAAATGTGTCTTTTTGTGTAGTGTCAAGTCTTGACCCATTTATTAAATAGGTTATGCGTGTCGTGTCGTGTTACACGTATAATAATCGTGTCGTGTTCGTGTCAAGGGTCTTAGACAAGATTAATAATCATATCGTGTTCGTGTCAACCCTAATCGTGTCTGTGTCATAATTATGTCGACACGAACACGACACGCCAACACAAATTGCCACCCCTAAGATATATGATGGCCCTGGTTTTTCAAGCTAGTGCGTCTTGTGATGACCCGTAAAATGACCCGAAACGGATCCGGAATGCGGAAGCAAAAATATAAACAAGGTCTCTAGGGATACACGACATCCCTAAGACACTAAGGTGACCTTCCATAAAGTCACGGAACTCAAAAGAATCAAATGCGGAAGCTAAGATTATAAAATGGGAAGGGTACTTGACCATGGGTAAAATGGTCTTTTTAGACAAAATTGAATACAAGTGAGCATACCATTAGATAGATAAGGAAAAATTAATAAATATAGACTCACAAATCACCTGATTCGGAGTCCGGATGAAGAAGATATGAAACTCCAAAGTTTCATAAAATTAGACTTTTGGGTTTCAAATCATTACGGCAAGGGTACTTGACAAGGGGTAAAATGGTCTTTTTAGATAGACTTGGATGCAACCGTGTATACCATTGGATAGATAAGAAAAAATAAATAAACTTAGACTCAAATATCACTTGATTCGAAGTCCGGACAAAGAAGATATAAAGTTTCAAAGTTTCATAAAATTAGATTTTCCGAGTTTCAAATCTGTGCAGGGCCTGCACAGATTTTTGGATTTTAAAAGGAGTTTTGAGGGCTTAAACGATATTTTTTGGAAAAATGTTGTGACGAACACCCCCCCCCCCAAAAAAAAAAATGTTTTGTACATGACAATGTCAAGAGAAATTTTTATTTTTCAAGTGAAATACCTGAAATGCCCCTTAGATCAGAACTTTTTTTCACAAAAACCTAAAAAAGGGCGTGCACTAGATTTTCCAGATCTACGAGTTATTTTCGGCATCAAGACGATTTTTTTTGTAAAAACACAAAGAAGAAACCCCCCCTAAAATCAAGTTTTCTAGCCGACCATTTTGAAAGAAAATTTTAAAATGCACTGTGAAATGCCCAGAATGCCCCTGGATCTGTTTAGGCCAAAAATGATGAAAATGCAACTTTGCACCAAGTGCTCATTTGACCCTAAATGCATTTCTAGGCTGAAACGATTATGCACGCAAACGTATTTAGTGATTTTAAGTGCGCTGGAATGACCCGTGGGCCCCAAAAATACCCGATGCAAAACACGACCTATCCGAACCTCAAAAATATTAAAAATGGACTTTAAAAGGGAAATTTGAAACTTGAAATTAAAAAATGAGATCAAATGACTGTTTGGCCCTGGCCACACTTCATACATAATTGAAGAGACCCTATGGAAGTACAAAAGTCCACTTCCCACCACCCATGCAAATGTAGTGCCTCGTCTCATACATGTCAAATACATCATAAATGGTATACTTATGTACACATTACATGTTTAGAATCAAATATATAAGTTTTAACATATGAAACTACAAATAACATTTTATGCTAACATTTGCATGAATCATTAACTTCAAATCTATAAATCATCCAAAGCAAATGCAAATCCCCAAATCTTGAATCCTGTACCTGAAAAATGTCCCCACTACGTGGGTTAGTAACATAAAGCTACTCGTAGGAGATGAGTATGCAAAGACCTAATGTTTTACAAACTTATTAAGTTGCTTTAGTTTAATTCAAATGGTTATGCCACCTAACGTCTATGTCAAAGGTGAGACTCAGGGAGCATCCTAAGCTACCTTAGATCATTTCTAGCATAAATCACATCATTCATACAATTCAAACAACATAGAAGCATGTTATACAAAGCAACAAGATATAAATTCTCAAAGTTATCAACTTAAAATCTAAAATACGAAATCAACTAAAGTGGTTCATGCTACCTAGCGTCTACGCTCCAAAGTGAACTAAGGGATCATCTCAACTACTCAAATGGTTGAAATGAAATACAAAAATACACAAGTCTCTAAAGCAATTTTAGAACTTTATAAACAAAAATGACAAGTCACAATTAAGCATTGGTTGCAAACTTGTAATTAAACGAGAAATCAAATAGTAGAATATCTTGGAAATCAAATCCCAGAATAGAACTAAGATGTGGCAGTTGATCAGGCTACTAACCCACGAGAACAACCCAAGTGTGCACTAGACGTTAACAGTTATTTTGGGCTACTAACCCCCGAGAACAACCCAAGTGTGCAGTATATTTGTAGAAGGAACTCTCATCCCTCGTACTAGGACCTTGCCCTAGCCGTGTCAAATTGTGTGATGTCCCAAGTGTTTAAGTTCAAAACTTATACAAAATTAAATAATGCATAGAAACCACCATCCACACACAAGTGGAGATGAAACTACACAAGTCATGTCCTAGAGTTTCAGGTCTATAATGACATTTAAAATGTCGAATCTTCAAGGTGCGATTCGTTACACGCTATAGCAATATTACTTCAATATCGAAAGCATAATCTCATAAATATAATACAAATCTAAAATCATGATTTAAACATTCAATCAACGTCAAATACATGATTAAGTCACTAATGCAATAGAATCGGAAATTAATTACATAAACTAATTAATTTCTCTAGATTTCAAATCTCATCCAAATGCTCTCAAATTAAGCTATGTTAAGGAATATGTCAAGGATTAATTTAATATCACATTATAAGTTACTTCCATGCAAGATATAACCATGAGAATTAAACTTTCATACAAGAAAATAATTAAATAAAAGTTTCAAAACCTATTCAAATATTCTCAATTTAATATATATGAAAGAACATAGCATGCTCATTAACAATATCAAGTTAAAAATTCAATTAAGTGATTAGAATACTTAAAATAAAATTAATTAATCTAATTAATTAATTTTCTCTAGATTTTTAAACAACTACAAATGTCCTCAAATTAATATATGTTAAAGATATTTCCAAGGCCTATTTTAATATCATATTACAAGTTGATTTCATGCTAATTACAAACATGTGAATTAAATTTCCATAAAAGAAAATTTTTAAATAAAAGTTGCAATACTTTTTCAAATACTCTCAATTTAATATATGTTAATGAATATATCAA
This sequence comes from Cornus florida, assembly GCF_030987335.1. Lineage (NCBI taxonomy): Eukaryota > Viridiplantae > Streptophyta > Magnoliopsida > Cornales > Cornaceae > Cornus > Cornus florida. The sequence goes on from NW_026775577.1 coordinate 76,345,510, forward strand.
CGCCTAATTTAATAGCATACTACAATTTAATTCTAAGCTATATACATCCATGTGAATTAAATCTTATACAGAGAAATAATTAAATTAAATTTCTAGATTTAATACAAAGGCATGTATACAAGTTGTATAAGCATGGAATACAATCAATATAACACATATATGAACCAAAAACATCCCCTACCTCACTTTGAGATGAAATCTCAAATTCTGACGATACTTTTAGGTTATGATGGGGCCAACAAAGGGAACAATAAACACCTTTGAGGCACCACCAAAATCCAAACCCGAACTCTAAACCTGAACTAAAAAATGGTCGAAAACGGATTCTAATAAGGGGGAAAGGTCTGCCTCGCCAAGGCCTACGATAAACACTAAGGCACTACGGCATTTTACAAAGGGGAAGAAGGTGGAAAAGAAGAAAAGGTGGCAGCCCCTTGGGCTGCCATGGCTGTTGCTAGCAGGCCAAGGAAGAAGAGAATGAAAATGTTTTATTTTTTTTCAAACCCTTATTTATAGAAAAATCCTAAAAGTGCCCCGAACAGGCCCCGCCGGGTCTAAAAAAGTGAAATTTGCGTACACGCACTCAAATAGTAAAACCCCATGAATGAAAAAGGACCAAAAAAAAAAAAAAAAAATGAACAACGAAAGAAATAGCGTCGAAAACCGAGTCCCGTGCATAAAAATATCCCCCGTACAAGTTCGGCGACAACTAGGGCCGAAAACCCTAAAACTAGGGAAAACAACCAGAAGGAAATTCTAAGACTTTACGACTCGATGAAATGTGAAAATGAATCCTGCATGAGGATCCAGGCTCAAAATGAGGCACTTTGCAATAACTTTCATTAATTACACAATGCCCCTCCAAGAAAGGATAACTACGAAACCAGCCAGAATGAAAATATTTTCTAAAAGATATTTTCTTAAAAACCCCTGAAATAAATATCTTTAAAAGATATTTACGAAAAATATCCCAAGAAACATCAATGTTTCTGAAGAATCCTTTCATCCACGCCCCTACGGGAGAAAGAAACAACTGACGAGCTTTTCTCCAAAATAAAGCTACGCGTTTCGAGGAAATAAACTGGAATGAAAACTCGTGAAGTCAAAACTCAACTCCAAACATGGAAAGTGAGGTTATGCCAACAAAGTGACAAACGGGAAAAAGGACGAAAAGTGAATATTGTCGAAAAACGAAAAATGTGGAAATGACGCAATCCTTTAAGGAAGTTGTCAATCCAAAGGAAAGAGTCTCGGAAACCATTTCTGAGTACTCGAGACGACACTAAGTGAAGAGAAACCAAACTCAGAAAAGAAAAGTGAACAGAAAAAATTTATCTATAAAAAAAATCTGAGAAAAAGGAAATGAAGGAAAATGATAGGGTCATTATATGATATTTTCATTCCAGGCAGTTTTGTAGTTATCCTTTCTTGGAGTGGCCAATGTGCAATTAATGAAAATTATTACAAAATGCCTCATTTTGAGCCTGGATCCTCGTACGGGATTTATTTTCACATTTCGTCAAGTCATATTGTGACGACCCTGGTTTTTAGGCCAACGTGTCCTGTGATGAACCGTAAGGATGATCCGATAACGGATCCGAATGCGGAAGCGAAAACAGAAAACAAGACTCTAAGAAGTCAAAGTGACCTTCCATGAGGTCATGGAACTCAACAAGAACTGATGCGAAAGCAAAAGATCAAAAATATGACAAATAAGCCCCCAGGGGCAAAATAGTCTATAGATTCGGGTGCCACCGAGCACACCGCTGGAAGGACAATGAAAAACTAATCAAGATGGACTTAAGAATCGCATGATTCGGAGTCCGAACGAAGGAGAAACGACATGACGAAGAAAAACGAGCACTTAAAGCAAAAAGGGTAAACTGGTAATTATCCAAGAAGAACCGGGTGCAACCGAGCACACCGTTGGAAAGACAGCGAAAAATTAGTCAACTTCAAAAAAAATTCACTTGAATCGAAGTCTGGACGAAGAAGAAAAGTCCAAAAGAAGAATTGACATCGCGACGGCCCAATGAGGGGCCATGGCGCACACGGCGCCCATGCGCGAGCCCAGCGGCATGCACGCCGGCACCCAAGGACACGGCTAGTGTCAACCTTTGGTTGCTACTACATTTTTTTTTTTATCTGCCAGAACTGAGGCTTGAAACGGAAGTCAAGACGAGTTTTTCTGGAAAAACACGAAGAAGAAACCCCCCCTAAAATCGAGTTTTCTACCCGTAGGAGATGAGCATGTATCGACCTAGCATTTTACAAATTTATCACCTTAAGGTGAAACATGTTAAAGGGGCTCATACCACCTAACGTCTATATCCAAGTGAGACTCGGGGAGCATCCTAAGCTACCTTAGAGTCTAAGCAACAAGAATCATGATATACATACGTGTATGAAACAAATCATAGTTGGGATAATCTAAAGAACACGACAAGAAGAATGTTTGAGCATATATTAACATGAATTGCATTTTCAATACAATTGAACTAGGTCTAGAGTAATCCATACAACATAACAAAAGCATATTTGAATACAAGTTAACAAGAATCACATTATCCATGCAATTCAACAACAAAAGAGCATGTTATACAATGCAACAAGGTTTAAGTTCTCAAAGACATCAGCTTAGAATCTAAAGCACAAAATAACAATAGTGGTTCATGCCACCTAACGTCTATGTTATAAATGAATCAATAAGCTCAATCCTAAGCTTTATTGGAACGTCAAAACACGATTTTCAATATCGATGCAATTTAACCAACATTGGAACTTCCAATACAACGCATAAAGCACAATTTCGCAAAGTTAACATCCTGTAACTTAAAATGGAACGACAAATAAGAAACAACAAGTTACAACATCATCTAGTTATCAACTTGAAAATGAAATACGAAATCAAACAAAGTGGATACTCGGACGTCACGCCGGATCAGACCGACAACATAGTTACTTTAGGGTTACTAGCCCATGGGTAACCTCCCTATGTGCGCACTAGACTATATATAGAGGGACTATCCCCCGTACTAGAACCACGTCCTAGCCATAGCCAAACAACGACATCCCCAAGTTTCCAAAATCAACAAGTTGTGCAACAACGCATATATCAACAGGAATATGCAAGATAATCAACTATCTACTAAGCACAACCAAATTTGGAAACCTATACAATACATGCTCTAAATCCACAACTAATATGATATGATGAATGTCGAATCTTCAGTGTGCGATTCGTTACACGCTATGCATGAAAGATGTTAAACACGAAGTGTGCAAATCATTACACAAGGCAATAATATATTCAATAAGGAAAACATATTCTCATGAATACAAACATAGCAACTATGTTATCCAATGTTCAAAACATAACCAAATGAATATACAACAAATCCAAGTCCATGATTTGAATATAGAAACCACTTCTAAAACACAACTAGATCATGGAGCAAATTGATAAAATTTAAATAGATAAACACAATTAAATTCTCTAGATTTCTGATTCAATTTCAATTAACCTCAATTTAATACATGTTAAAGGGCATGGCAAAGTCATCACCTATATTCATTCTAAAACTCAATTAGGTTGTTAGAACAACAAAGTAGAACTTTAATTAAATCATGCTAATTTAAATCCCAAGGTTCTAAAACAACTTCAGATAGTCCCAATTTAATATATACTAGTAAACAAGTCATGGCTAATACAAATATCAAATTAAAACCTTAATTAAGCTATTGGGACCACAAAATAGATTTTAATTAATTCTTTTAATTAAAATCTCTAGATTTTCAAACTTAACCAAATGCTCTCAATTTAACATATCTTAGAGAATATGCCAAGGACTAATGTAATATCACATTACAAGTTTATTTCATTCAATTTAAGACCATGTGACTTAACCTTTCACTAAAGTTAAATATAAATTAAAAGTTGCAATTCTCATGCAATTAACCCCAATTTAATATATGTGAACAACCACACCAAAGCTTAATTGTCTAGCATGCCACAATACAATTCCAAGTTGTATATCACCATGAGGATTAAATCTTAAACATGGAATTTGATTAAATAAAAGGTTTCAAAACCTAACCGAATATTCTAAATCAAATATATGTGAAGCTATATGGCATGTAAATGAAGAATATCAAGTCGGAATTTAAATAGAGTGAATAGTGCACTCGGGGCAAATTAATTAATCAAATTAATTAATAATTACTAATTTTCAAAACACCTCCAATTACTTTCAAATTCAACTATGTTGAAGAGTATGCTAAGGCCTAATGTAATATGCTAACACATATTAATTTCAAGCTAGTTAAGGCCATGTGAATTAATCTTTCACCTAAGATAAATATTAAATAAAATCTTTAATACTTATTCAAATGTTCCAATTTTAATACACGACAATGAGCATATCAAGGGGCAATATAAAATCATGCTATATGTTTAAACCAAGTCATGAGCTACCGGAAAAATTAGATCCCGTACAAGAAAAATAAATAATAAAATCTCTAGACTTTATATTTAATCATGCAAACAAGTAGTATAAGCATCACAAGCATGCTATATAACAAGAATTTAAACCTAAAACATCCCCTACCTTAATTTGAGATGAAAATCCCAAAGGCCCACCAAAATAAAAGTGCTCCGAATTCGACGATACCGCGAGGTTTTGTCGGGGACAACACCGTGAACAAGAATCCGCAAGAAGCCCCATGAAAATCATAACTTGACCTCAAAACCAAACTCAAGAAATGGTCAAAACTGAATTCTAATAAGGGGGAAAGGTAGAGCACGGCGAGGGGAACAACAAACGTTAAGGCCGAAAACTTTCCATCAAGGAAAAGTGAACCAAAAGAGGAGAGAGAAGATGACAGCACCCCTTGGGCTGCCATGGGAGCTCCAAGTCGTGCATGAAGAGGGGAGAAGATGAAAAATGAAATATCTCACCCCCCTTTTATAGAAATCGCAAAAAGTGCCCTGAACGGGCCCCACCGGGTCCGAAAAAGTAAAATTTGAGCAGACGCACTCAAATGGCAAAACTTTGTGAACAAAAAAGATTTAAAATGATAAAATATGAATAACGGAAGAAACGGCGTCAAAAATCGAGTCCCGAGCAGAAAGTTATGCCCAAAACAAGTTTGGCAAAAATTAGGGCCAGAAACCCTGAAACTGGAAAACATCGACCAGGAGGAAATTCCAAGAGTACACAACTCGACGAAATGTGAAAATGAATCCCGTACGAGGATTTAGGCTCAAAACAAGACAAAGTGAGGTTTTACCAACAAAGTGACAAACGGAGAAAAGACAGAATAGGGAAAAGGACGAAACAGGGAAAATGACGAAAAGTGAATAGTGTCCGAAAAGTGAAAATGTGGAAATGACTCGGTCCTTAAATGAAGTTGTCAATCCACAGAAAAGAGTCTCGAAAACCATTTTCAAGCACTCAAGATGACACTATGAGACGAGAAACTGAACTCAGAAAAGAAAATTAAATGGAAAACCAAGTCCTGAGCAGAAAGTCATGCCAAAAATAAGTTTGGCGCAAACGGGGGCCAGAAACCTTGAAACTGGAAAACATCGACCAAGGGAAATTCCACGAGTACACAACTAGACGAAATGTGAAAATGTATCCCGTACGAGGATCCAGGCTCAAAACAAGACATTTTGCAATAACTTTCGTTAATTGCACAATGGCCCCTACAAAAAGGGTTAACTGCGAAACTGCCCCAGAATGAAAATATCTTCCAAAAGATATTTTCTTAGATGCCCCTGAAATAAAATATCTTCAAAAGATGTTTATGAAAAACACCCCAAGAAATGAAATTAATTCCAAAGATTTATACATCCATGCCCCTATGGGCACTGGGAGCAACCAGAGTACTTTCTTGCAAAAGTAAAGATACATATTTTGTGGAAACCACTCACGATAAGGATACGTGAAGTCAAAAACCAACTCCGAGCTTGAAAAGTGAGGTTGTGCCAAAAACTGACAAACTGAGATAAGACGAAATAGGGAAAAGGACGAAATAGCGCATAGTATCGAAAAACGAAAAATATGAAAATGACTTGGTCCTCAAAGAAAGTTGTTAATTCACGTGAAAGAGTCTCAGAAACCAATTCCGAGCACTCAAGATGACACTAAGCGACACGAAACAGAGCTCAGAAAGGAAAATTAAACGAAAAAAATTCATTCGTAAATTTCAGGAAAAAGGAACGGAAGGCAAATGACCGAGTCGTTACACATGTACCTTAGAATTTCCTTCCAGTCATTTTCCCTAGTTTTAGGGTTTTCGGCCTCAGTTGCCGCCGAACTTGTTCAAGGCATATCTCTCTACACGGGACTCGGTTTTCAACGTTGTTTCTTCCGTTGTTCATTTTTTTTTTTTCATTTCGGTTCTTTTTCGTTTACGGTGTTTTACCGTTTGAGCGTGTCTACCCAAATTCCACTTTTCTGGACTCGGCGGGACCCGTTCGGGGCACTTTTTGGGATTTTCTATAAATATGGGGTTTAAAAAATTAAATCATCTCATTTTCCTCTTCTTGTACACTGCTGCAAATATAATTCTTCAACTCTTCCATGGCAGCCACCCTTCTTTTCCCAAATTAACCTTCTTCCCTTAGGTATTTTACCGTGATGCCTTAAGGTTTATCATAGGCCTTGGCGAGGCAGTCCTTTCCCCTCTATCAGAAGCCGGTTCCAACCATTTTTGAGTTCGGGTTTGGATTTTGGTGGTACCTCAAGGGTGATAGTTGTTTCCATCGTTGTCCCCGATATAACCCCGAAGTATCGTCAGATTCAGAACGGTTTCCTTTAGGTGGCTTTTGAGATTTCCATTCCAAATTGAGGTAGGGGATGTCTTAGATTTATATATTTGTTGTATTGAATGTATTTCATGCTTGTACAACTTGTATGCTTGCCTTTGTATTAATTCTAGAATTTAATTTAATTATTTTCTATGTATAAGATTTAATTCACATGGTTGTATATAACTTGAAATTAAATTGTGGCATCCTATTAAATTAGGTCTTGATATGTTCATTAACATATATTAAATTGGGAGTATTTGAATAAATATTGAAACTTTTATTTAATTATTTTCTTGTATGAAAATTTAATTAAAATGGTTGTATCTAGCATGGAAACAACTTGTAATGTGATATTAAATTAGGTTTTGGTATACTCTTTAACATATGTGAATTTGAGAATATTCGAAATTGTCTTAAAATCTAGAGAAAATTAATTAATTAGTTTAATTAATTTTATTTTAAGTATTTTATTCACTTAATTAGATTTTTAACTTGATATTATTGATGAGTTTAGCATGTTCTATCATATACATTGAATTGAGAATATTTGAATAAGTTTTGAGACTTTTATTTAATTATTTTCTTTGTATAGAATTTAATTCACATGATTGTAACTAGCTTGGAATGAACTTGTAATGTGATATTAAATTAGTACTTAATATGTTCATTAACATATATGAAATTGAGAATATTTGAATGAGTTTTGAAAACTTTATTTAATTATTTTCCTGTATGAAGTTTAATTTACCTAATTATAATTAAGGTAGAATTAACTTGTAACTTGATATTACATTAGGCCTTGCAATGACCTTTGACTTATATTTTTTTTAGAATATTTGAAGTTGCTTTGTGATCTTGAGAATTTAATTATTTAATTTAATTAAATTCCATTTATATGCTTCCATTGAGGTAATTAGGCATTGATTTTATATTCTTGTTTAATTTATAATTTAGAACTTGTTGTATGATTACATGATAGTATTCCATGAATTGAAGTTATGATTTAACTTGTTAGTATACCCATTTTACTTATGTAACATTTAATATGCCATTGTAGCTTGAATGCCTAGAGCATCTCTTGTGTGAATTCCATGACTTGGTTGTGCATGGTAATTGATGATGTGCATTGTGTATATGTGATATACTTGTTGCACAACTTGATGATTTTAAGAAAGCATGTAAGGACATTGTAATATGTAACGGCCAGGACATGGCTCTAATACGGGGGATGAGAGTTCCCTCTATATCTTATAGTGCGCACTAGGTGGTACCCTGAGGGCTAGTAATCTAAAAACACCAACATCGCGGTTTTATTCCGGGTTTAGTGTGAGTACATTGCAAGTTAGTAACCCGAGATCACTTGCTTGGTCATTGAGACCGTATGCCCTTTGGCTTTCTGCCATTTGTTAATTTCGCATTTAATTCCAAGTTGTTAATCGTTGATTACTTTTAGCTTGTGGTTTGGTGCGTGATATTTCATTATTGCTTAGTATACTTGAGGTTGTATACTTGTACTCTATATACGTTTATATTGCTTAGTATACTTAAGAATGTATACTTGAATGTATGTCGCGTTTCTTTTTCAATATTGTTTAGCGTACTTGGTGTGTACACTTGTATATTGATGATTTAGTAAGGTAGATAACCTAGTATACCTATGTCTCGTATACTTGTTTTACGTGCATTTTAATATTAATTGTGTACTTTTGTATGTATACTTGTATATTGAATATCGTGTTACATTATACCGCATGATCTTATGTTATTTAAATTGCATGCATGATGTGGTTTATGCTAGAAATGCTTTAAAGTAGCTTAGGATGATCCTTGAGTCTCACTTTTGACATAGATGTTAGGTGGCATGAACCTTATGAATTGTTTCACATTAATGTGATAATCATGTAAAACGTTAGGTCTATTCATGCTCATTCCCTACGAGTAATACAGGTTACTCACCCCTCGCTGAATGCAACCTGTTTCAGGTAAAAAGACGTGGTTTAGGGATGCACAATATCCCTTGGATGTTTTGTAGACTTGAAGTATTTCAATTCATGCAAATGTTAGCATGAAATATTATTTTTGATTTAAAATGTCAAAACTTGTATATTTTGTTCTAAATATGTAATGAGCACTTAAGTGCACCATTTGGGATGTATTTGACATGTGATGAGGCCATGGGCTAAGGACTTTTATTTTGAATTCTATGTACTTTTACTTTCATGCTATTTTATTGAAAAATAGAAAAATGGTATGCTTTTACTTCACTACATTTGCATGGGCGGTGGGAAGTGTGCTTTAGCACCTTTTATATGGTCTCTTGATTTATATATGAAGTGTGGCCAAAGGCCAAATGGTCTTTTGAAACCATTTTATAATTTTAAGTTTCAAATTTTCTTTTAAAAGTCTATTTTAGGCATTTTTGAGGTTCGGATAGGTCGTATTTTGCATCGGGCCTATATGGGGCCCACAGGTCATTCCTGTGCACTTAAAACCACTAATTACATTTGTGTGCATAATCGTTTTAGCCAAGAAATCCATTTAGGGTCAAATGAACACTTGGTGCAAAGTTATATTTTCATTATTTTTGACCTAAACTGATCTAAGGGCATACTGGGCATTTCACAGTGCTTTTTAAAATTTTCTTTTGATATGGTCAGGAAGAAAACTTAATTTTAACGGGGGTTTCTTCTTTGTGTTTTTGCAAAAAAATTCGTTTAGGCCTTCGAATCAGCTCTCAGTTCAAGGAATTGCAGAAAATTTCACACAACAGCCTTGTCAGCCATGCGTGCACCTACCGCTCGTGCATGTGCTCAGCCCTGCACGCGGTGCTGTTCTTTCGCACCTGCGCGCGTCCTCCTTACGCACGCGCGTGTGGCATACACATGGGGGCTGCCTTGATGCCCCCTTGCCGCACCAACCTTATATTTTCAAATTATTGTTTCTTCTTCATCTGGACTCCATTTTAGGCAATTTTTGAGTCTAACTTGACTAATTCTTCATTGTCCATCTAATATTATGCTCGGTTGCACTTGGATATTTTCAGAACTTACCATTTTGCCCTTGGGGGCTAAACTTGTCTGGTTTTCTTTTCATGTTGCTTCCACTATGCTTTCTTTTGAGTTCCGTGACTTCATGGGAAGTCACGGATGTGTCTTGGGAATGATCTACATTTTCAGAGATGTCGCTAACTATTTTGCCCTTGGAGCTTATTTGGTCTTTTTTGATCTTTTTCTTCCACGTTAGTTCTCTTTGAGTTCTGTGGCCTCATGGAAGGTCACCTTGGCGTCCTAGGGATGTTGTATATCCCTAGAGATCTTGTTTATGTTTTTGCTTCCGTATTCAGATCCGTTATCGGGTCAATCTACGGTTCATCACAAAACGTATTGGCTTGAAAAACCAGGGCCGTCACATAAAACACCCCGAAAGAAAAAAGAAAAGAAATATACAAACATGTTTTTCATATAAAATAAAGACATACACGGCCAGTAAAATACAAAATAACGTAATGCACGTGGTGTCGGAAATCGTTTCCGTACACCGAAACCTACTTCGGGTTAGACAAAACCCTTAGGTCACACGAAAAAGATTAAATCAAATGATTAAATAATTAATAATCATAAAATAAATAAATAAAATCATGACAAAAAATCGGAAAAGGAAGAAAAGACAGGGTCATCACATATACATCCTGTACAACCTCTAAAACATATGAAGAATATTAGAATAATACAAACAGGAACAAAATTTTTGTAAAAAAAAACCCCATATTTTTTGTAAATTAATAGATAAAATAGTAAATAAAATAGGAACAAAATATTGGTCACAAAAAACTAATTACAAACTCTATATCCAACAATATAACTTTTTGCCCAGCAGGCTGCAGTTTAAAAAAAAAAAAAAAAAAAGAAAAGGAGGAAAAAAAACTGCTGGGCAAGAGTACTTAATAGCCTAGCAGATTTTTTATACACAGCAACCCTAATTTCGATTTAAACAGCTTCCACAAAAATATATTTAGAGAGACTTTTTCATATAATATGCAAACAAATGTAGAAAAGGTGATGCATTATACTACAAAATACAAGCCATTCTAAACGTCTAAAATTGAGAGGAAAAAGCAAACTCAATACAAGAACAAAGTCAGTACAAAAAGATTTAAAGAGAGATTAAGGTTTCAATTGAAGATTTTCTCATCAAACCAACAAATAAAATCAAAAACAGAACAAAGATATAAAGATATATATACACACGAATAAGATATATAGATATATATACACACGAATAGATTAATATATATATATATATATATATATATATATATATATATATATAAAGAGAAAAGTGTGTTGAGAGAGAACCTGAGATGTGTGGAGACCAAAGCAGAACAAAGATACTGGTTGGTCTTGAAAAATCACGAAATCAGAGTAGAACAACCAAATCAACTAAATTAGCCGAACAATGGTTGGTCCAGAACTAGGGTTTCGAAATGATCATGGTAACAAACTTAGGGTTTCAGAGAGGTAGAGATGGTTATGCAAAGAGTGTGAGTCGTACGCAACAGAATATTTAGAAAGTTTTGATTATTTTAAAAATAGATCTTGTGTTTTTCTAACTTTCTTTATTTTAGCAATTAATAAATTAATATCATGCAATATAAAATAAAGCAAAGTAAAGTTAGAGATGACACCAGGATTTTTAGCGAGGAAACCCCAGTTGATAAAATACGTCAATTGTTTGCGTGGGAAAAATCTCGTAAACTATACAGTCCAAAGTAAATTGATCCACTATGCTTGAAACAAAATACACTGAACTTTGACTCTGGCTCGCACCCTATCGTTCTACCAAACACCAATTGCTGACAATCCTCTGACTTTGTGACTCTTCGTCCAACAGCAACTTGACCTTAGGCTTATGCTTGATCTTTGTAGAAGAGTAATAGGTAGATCAGACAACACTTCTCGAATGCTCCAACTCCTTCAAAGTGTGATCGCTTTTACTTTTATTCTTCAATTTCTGGGTTTGATGTAGAAGTAGATTTGCTTTGCCTGATCGATGTAGATGCAACTGTATGATCACGATCAGGATTCGAACAACACAATTCTAAAATCATTATGTGAATATATGTGTGTTCTAGAAAGACAAATAAAAAAATCTCTAAGATTTTCAGAGACAAAAATATTCCTAAGGCTTTTAAGAATAATAAACTGATAATGCAAAAGCCGTAAATAAACCTATGTGTATGACAAGGTTTATATAGAGTTTAAAATGACCTAATCCCTCTGAAAATATGAAAAAAATCGTGCATAGGATTTGGTACAATTCTAGACCAACTAGGAAACAATTCTAAAACAGGAAACTAAAAGTTGGAAACTGACCAGGACACCTTGAACCGGTTCAGAGGGGTTGAACCAGTTCAAGTATAGCAGAAACTTATTTCAAGGCCAACTGAAAACCTTGAACCGATTCAGAGAGGCTGAACCGGTTTAAGTATGCCAGACTTGAATTTCCTGGTTCACTAAAGCTGAAAACACTATATGGTAAGATTTTGAAATAATACTAAGTGCAGAATGTGTCCTAATCGTTTAAAATTTCTTCCTAGTGTGTTGTTCTTACCTTTCTCGAATAATCTCGGTTATGGTAACTTGGAACAACCTTTCTATTCCGCAGTCACTATCGATCTTGATAACTTGCATTACAAGTAACTTGAATCACAACTCGACTTGGACTTGTTTTGTTTATGATAATTTCCAAATACAAAATACTATCTCACAAAGAGAAGAAATGAAAGATTAGAAGAGAGTGTGAGAGAGAGACGGTATGTGGTTGATGGTTAGAAGATTAGGGCTATGAATGGATTAGGGTTAATCTAGCGCCAAGTGGCGCTAATTTGTGGCATTTAACTTTCAGGAGCAATTGTATCATTTTGACATGTCGGATATTTTGTAATAAATCTGAATTTAATATTAAGGGGTAATTTTATCTTTTCATACGATTTAAGGTCTTTTTTGAATGGATTAGGGTTAATCTAGCGCCAAGTGACGCTAATTTGTGGCACTTAACTTTCAGGAGCAATTGTATCATTTTGACATGTCGGATATTTTGTAATAAATCTGAATTTAATATTAAGGGGTAATTTTATCTTTTCATACGATTTAAGGTCTTTTTTGGATAGAATTTTTTCAAGTATCATTATTTCAAAAACAAGTAAGTTGTATTTGTACGTCATTTTGACAAACTTGGGGGAGGGGAGTTTGGTGTACTTTACCCGTTATTTGTGCTACAATTTAGTGGCCGTGTATTTCAACTTTATGTAACGGAGTTAAGGTGTTTGTGTTATCAATTAGTGGCCGTGTATTTCAACTTTATGTAACGGTGTTAAGTATATTACATTATGGAGAGTGTTAACTATATGTTGGACCAGACCAAATTTTTTTACATGAGTACTGCATAACTTATGCTGCAGTGAACATCACTTTTCTCTCTGAAAGCATCAAAGCTAACAGACAGGTCGTCTTCGGCTACAATCAGAGCGCCAAAAAAAATAAAAAAAAATGTCTCCAAATAAGAAAGGCAAATCGAAGGGCAAGTCGGCCGAATCGACTCAATCTCCAGCCGATGTAAACACCAACAAATTCCCCTCATGTATTCGTTTTGTTCCTCCCTCTTCCGTCGCCATAACCATCCACGCAAAGCCAGGCTCCAAACTTGCCACCATCACAGGTGCTCTCGCTCTCTCTCTACAGTGTTCATGCCCTTTCACCCTCTCGACAAAATTTTCTATATCCTCTATATATATATGATTTTGATGATTTCTCATGAATCCAGATTTCAACGACGACGCTTTAGGCGTTCAAATTGACGCTCCTGCAAAGGACGGAGAAGCCAACGCCGCACTCCTAGATTACATTAGCTCGGTATGTACTCTGTATTTTTTAATTTTTAAATACTTTTTAATCAGCATATTTTAACACTAGCTCAATATTTTTTTTTAAGCTAACACTAGTCCATATTAGATACTTGTGTATATTATGTATTTTGGTTATTGGAGCCAAAAACAATATAACTTTTTGCTTTTAAGATCAAGAGCAAGAAATTTTAAGTAGTTGTCGCATGCAAATTTTAGGGAAGCAGATTTCATTTGAATTTTGTGACACAAAATGGATATCAGGCATTAAAATGTGTAAATTACTTACCAAAACATGTGTAAAATATGTTTTTGTGGTTTAGTTATATATGCAAATTTGTGGTCAATTACAATTCCATCAGGAATTGGAATAATATAGCATGTGAATTTATTTATGTATTTTGGAAAATGATAGAAAATTAGAAACGCGGTTGGATTACAAAAAACTTTGCTTGTAACGGGAAGAGACAGTTTTGGGTGCATATTTAATTGAATATTTTGATATGATCCCGTAGCAGGCGAGGGGTTGGTTTATGCCAATGTGAGAGTATACTATTTGTGGTCTTTTCTAGTGTGATATTTTAAGATGTGATTAAATTTACTGTGTTAGGATGAAATGTATTTTTTGGGGTCAAGAGTTTAGTTAACATTCTAAGTTGTAAGTTCTAGCCTTTTATGTATTAGTGTATTACGTGGTTTAGTGCATAAATACAAGCTTTATAACTTAGATCTTTTATATATTTTTTCAACTATTTCTTTTAATTGTTTGCTTTCTTTTAGAACTTGTGACAAAGGATAGAGCACTGAATTTTTTGAAGACATGGAGAGGAGAGGAGACATTAAAGTTTCTACCAATTGAGAAATTCCAAGTGATCATTCTTGTTAATAGTTACTGTTAACAACCATCTATTCTAAAAGCTTAAGTTGTTAGAGAGGGTGTAAGTTTAACATTTAAATTCTTCAACACGCCCCGTCATGTGTGGCCTTCTTTTGGTCCAACACATGTTTCAATTTTGATTCTCAGGGTGATGGTGGGGTTTGAAGCTCTGATACCATGTTAACAATCATCTACTCTAAAAGCTTAAGCTGTTAGAGAGAGTGTAACTTTAATATTTAAATCTTTCAACAATAAGAAAGATGTATGGATTTTGGACATTGTGCTTCTTGAAGGGTTGTAACCTTGAGGATAGGTTTTTTTTTGATAGATAGTTGAGGGTCATAGACCTCTTATAAATTCAAATTATGTTGGCCTTTAGATCTATTAAACATAAGACATGTAATATGAATATTGAGATTGGATTATTTGTAATTTAAGCTTGCTAGATTAGAATTTTGATGGTATAGGGTTAAGCAGAGAAATATGAGAGCTTTGTAAGAAATTTCTGCCTCATTGAGATGAATGTATGTAGATTAGTCCCCCTTTGAGTTAGATATTTGGATATCAATTTATAAATTTGTATATGTGCATCAATAATTACAAAATCACTTTCTTGGGATTAAACTTATGGGGTGGATGGAAAACTACTGAAGGTATATTATTAGGAGCAAGCACTAGTTGTAAAACAGAAATTGCTTTGAAGTGGTAATCCAATTGGTTGGCTGCTTCTAAATGAATGGTATCATCAGATAATGCAAACTCCCAAGGGATCTAATTTGGTGATTTTAACTTCTCTTTCTGTGCAGAATACTTCTATGTTTTCAGTTCCAAGAATTACAGTCTTGGCCAGTAGTATCTGAGATTCATTTCTTAACCTTTCAGTCTTCCTTGACTCTGACCTTCCCCGCACGCTTGCTTCAATAACTTCTTTAGTTGAATGTTATTCATCTTATTAACTTAATAAGATTAACATGTATGCAATTAAATATGAAACTGATAGTACTTTTCATTTGATGGGTAGTTAATTAGCAGTAGTTCATAGATTGAATTCATATTATGCTTTGCCAGCCAGACTTTGGTATCATTGTTGAGAGTAGTAGTTGTTTTTAGCCATTGGGTTTCTCAAATACCCAAATCTTCAGACATGAAGATATGGATGAATTATTAAGAGCTTATCATTTCTCTTATTTTATTCCCTACCAAAATGAACTTTACACATGAATTATGTGTCCGAGATGAAGGTTTTACTCATACTGAAGCGCCAGTGCAGTAATGAAGCATATCTAGAAATAATCTGATTCTTTTAATGGTACACTAGGAATATTTTCCTTTGTTGGACATACGTGTCAAGCATGCTTTAAATATTAGGCATTTCAGACGAATAACCCATTCTTTTACTCATGTTGTGCTGTCTGCAACATGAATATATGACACATATTTTAGAATCCAGAATCAGATAGGTCGGTTGAAAATGCTACTGGTATGGCTCCTCTCCATCACTAGGAGTCTTGTATGCCCCTCTGAAAATCCTTAACAAGATCTTTGAAAATTCCTCCATACCCTACCAATCAGATTTCCATCACCTGATGTAGGGTTAAGTGGCTGGTAATTCAAATAATCAGGGCTGCCATTTGTTGACAGTAGGGATATGGAATTTAAAATCAAGGAGAAAAGAAATTGAATAAGGACAGCCTATTGGAGTCACACCAATAAGCCTAGGCTTCACACCTCCTAATTTGTGAATCACTCACAGGGAATTTCAAAAGATGGTTTCTTCTGAAGAATCTAATCCCACCATTGAGACTTTTCTAACTTCAGTTGAAGAGGTTGGTGATAACGATGCTCAAATAAACCAAGGTTCTTAAAAGAACCCAAGGATGATCTGCATGTTAATCATTTTGTGGTTGGATATGATGATTTTGATAACAATTTTGTTGTTTGCACACTTGGTTGAGTTAAGATGATCGAAGAGCTGTGACTTTGACTGGAAATTAATTTGTTAGTAAACTGGAAATTATATACAGAGGCATGTTTCTCTAAAGTTTAAGCCGCTAAAGGTGTTGTCAGAGGAGAAAAATAATTTGTGTAATTGCTTGCCTCTGATTGAGTGCAGACACTTGTATTTATATTTACCAACTAGGGTTACAGTAAAGGAATAAAATAAAGTCAAATAAATTAAAATCCCTAATTAATTGTGATCCACTAATCACGGGACCCGGAATTACGGGGACAAAATAAAACGTGAATTCCAACACTCCCCCTCAAGCTGGAGCGAAGATGTCAATCAAACCCAATTTGCCAATTGAGGACTGAAGTAGAGATTGCCCCATTGACTTAGTAAACACATTGGCTGTTTGATCAGGTGAAGGAACAAACACTGGAACAATAGCACTAGACCAAACCTTCTCTCGAATGAAGTGAATATCAACTTTCATGTGTTTGGACCTCTCATCGAGAATAGAATCGGAAGCAAGCATTATAGCAACTTATTATCACAAAACAATTTGGAAGATTCTTTCATAACGAAGCCCAACTCAGTAAGAAGAGACTGAAGCCATAGAAGTTCACACGTGCCCTGTGCCATAGCACGATATTCAACCTTAACGGATGACCTAAAACACTATTGCTTGCTTCTTACTTTTTCATAATATAAGATGACTGCCATAGAAAGTACAGAATCCGAAGTAGAACGCCTGTATGTTTTGGACCTGCATAAGATGCAAAACATGACACTCCAAATTGACTACCTGATGCATAAAATAAGCTGAGGCTAGGACACGTCTTGAGATATCTCAAGATAATCCAAATTTGATGAACACAGAGCATTTATAAACTGACTTACAACACTAACTGCAAAAGTCAAATTCGGCTTGATATTCATCAAGTAAATGAGATGACCAACCAAATGTTGATACATAGAGGGATCAGTAAGCAAGTCATGAGATTTAGCAGAAAGTTTAAGATTCGGATCCATAAGAGTAGAGGCAGGTCTACACCCCATCATTCCTATATCCCGAAGAAGATCCAGAGCATACTTATGCTGAGACAAAGATATGCCATGATTTGACCAAGCAACCTCTATACAAAGACAATACTTCAAGGGATCCAAATCTTTTATATCAAAGAACTAACCTAGATCCTTCTTAGCAATTCCGGAGGTATGATCTCCAGTGATGATAATTATTGATTTAAGATATAATTAAAATCTAAAGTAAGTGATAAAGAAGAAGAAGAAAAAGAGAAGAAAGCGAATGAGAGAAAAGGAGAAAGAGATGGGGAAAGAGAGAAAGAATGAAAGAATACTTTCATCCTTCCACCACATTCTATTTATAATAACAAGTTTCAGAAATTACACATAAGCCCCAACATTATATAAGTAATAACAAATAAGCCCCTGACAACACTCCCCCTCAAGCTGGTGCAAAAATATCTATCATACCCAGCTTGACTGACATATTTTGCAAGCAAGTCTTGCTCACACCTTTAGTCAAAACATCAGTAACTTGATCATGTGTATTGACGTATGGAGTACAAATCAGCCCAAGACGAAGCTTTTCCATGATGAAGTGTCGATCGACTTCAATGTGCTTTGTCCTGTCATGTTGAATTGGATTGTGGGCAATGCTAATAGCACCCTTGTCGTCACAATACAACTTCATTGACTCGCGAATAGGATAACCCAACTCACCCAACATCGTACGTAGCCATAACAACTCACAAACTCCATGTGCCATGGATCTGAACTCAACCTCTGCACTAGATTTAGCTACTATAGACTGTTTCTTGCTTCGCCATGAAACAAGATTACCTCCAACAAATGTGCAATTACTTGAAGTAGATCGTCGACCTGTTATAGACCTTGCCCAATCAGCATCAATATAGGCTTCAACACGCAAGTGGCCATGACTGCCAAACAATAACCCCTTACCAGGTGAACCCTTGAGGTAGCGAAGAACATGATGAGCTGCCTCAAGGTGAGGTGTACGTGGAGCATGCATTAACTAACTAATCACACTAACAACGTAGGCAATATCTGGGCGCGTGAGAGATAAGTAAATCAGTCTCCCAACCAATCGCTAAAATCTTCCCACATCATCTAATGGGTCTCCATTTACATCATTAAGCCTATAGTTCTGCTCAATGGGAATATCAATAGGTCTAGCTCCAAGCTTGACTGTTTCAACAAATCTAACACATACTTCCGTTGAGAAATGAACACACCTTTCTTTGACCTGCACACCTCGATGCGAAGAAAGTATCTCAATGATCCGAGGTCTTTAACCTCGAACTTTGTCCCCAAGAATGACTTCATTCGACGAATCTCTTCTGGATCATTTCCAGTGATAACAATATCATAAACATATACAATAAAGGTAGTGGTGCAGCCATGGTGCTTCTTGATGAAGAGAGTATGATCTGCCTGACTCAGTGTGTACCTTACTCTTTTCACAGCAGTGCTGAACCTCTCAAACCAAGTACGTGGCGACTGCTTTAACCCATACAAAGCTTTATTTAGCTTGCACACTAAATTCTTACCATTAGCAAGCTTAAACCCTGGTGGCATAGTCATATACACCTCTTCCTCCAAGTCACCATGAAGGAAAGCATTCTTTACATCCAGCTGATGTAAGGCCAAATTCAAATTAGCTGCCAAAGAAAGAAGAACACGTATAGAGTTCATCTTGGCAATTGGAGCAAATGTTTCCAGATAATCAATTCCATAGGTCTGAGTGAAGTCCTTTGCAACTAACCGAGCTTCATATCTCTCAATTGTTCCGTCTGTATGATACTTTATTGTGTAGACCCATTTGCAGTCTACTGGTTTCTTACCCCTACGTAATGGAACAATATCCCAAGTACCATTCTTCTAAAGGGCCTTCATTTCTTCAAGCATAGCTTTCTTCCATGGAGTTTGACTAAGAGCATCTAAAACACTAGAAGGAATAAATACAGAGGAGATACACGAAGTGAAAGCAAGATATGTTGGAGATAAGGCATCATAGGATACAAACTGAGATATGGGATGCTTTATATAGCTACGAACACCCTTACGATAGGCAATAGGGACATTAAGATCAACAGGAATGCTATTGGGAAAAGAATTAGGAGTATCAATGTCAGCTAAGGAATTACCTGGATCGAGGGAGACTTCTTGGTCCTAGGGTGAGTCAATAACTTGTTTTACCCTCCTAGTGTAGACAATTGGTTGCTTTCCCTACTGCAAATCATTAGTGTTAGGAGGACTAGACATAGGCACCTCAGTAAGAAGCTCCCCCTGAATGGGAACCTGCCCCTGAATGAGAACAGGCAAAGGAAGGGGGCATTCCCTCTAAATGGACAACGGATTCTCTACATGTATAGTAGTCTCCCCCTATAGAGAATCCCGAGCAGTGAAAAAAAAAGGAACAGACTCAAAGAATGTAACATCCATGGAGACAAAGCGACGACGAGTGGTGGGGTTATAACACCGATATCCTTTCTAAGTGGCGGAGTATCCAAGAAAGACACATCGGATTGCCTTAGGGTCCATTTTGTCCTTGCGATGATGAATGTGAACATAACAAACACAACCAAACACTTTCAAAGGGACAATAAACAAGGCAGTGTCATGGTGTAAGACAGAGAAGGGGGATTGATAGCTAAGAACCTTAGAAGGCATGTGATTGATAAGATATGTAGCTGTTAAAGTTACATCAGCCAATAACTTTTAGGCACTCCCATCCCAATTAGAAGAGAATGGGTCACCTCCGTAATATGACGGTGTTTTCTTTTAGCTACACCATTCTGTTGTGTGTATCAACACAATAGGTTTGATGGACAATCTCGTTATCAGCAAAAAAGGAGGCAAGACCACCATATATAAACTCTCCTCCATTATCAGATCGAAGGATTTTGAGGGGACAACCAAACTGAGTACATACTATCCTATGAAAGGTTTTAAAAATGGAATGAACTTCATCTTTCATTTTCATAAGATAAAGCCAAGTATACTTTTGTATAAGGGATGCGTTCCTCTCTTGAACGCCTTTTTTATTTCAATTATTACTTATAAAAAAAAAAAAAAAAAAAAAAAAAAAAGATAAAGCCAAGTATATCGACTAAAGTCATCAACAAACACAACAAAGTAACGAAAACCAAGTAACGAAGTAGTAGATTGAGGATCCCACACATCAGAATGAACAAGCTCCAAAGGAGCTATATTTTTATTAATACTAGTAGGATAAGAAATACGACATTGTTTGGCAAGAACACATGTTTCACAATTTAACTCAAAAGATTCAACAGAAACAAACTGGGGAAGCACATGCTTCAAAACAGGAAGGGGTAAATGACATAGTCTATTATGCCATCGCATTAACAGATCTTTATTGACAGTACTATACCTAACACTAGATTGATTTGCAACATAATAAGAAGTTGGCCTCGCGTTCAGCAAATACAAGCCATTGTCCTCACGTCCACTTCCAATCGTCTTCCCCGTGTCGAAGTCTTGAAACACACAGTGAGATGGAAAAAAGGTTACGCTACAATTCAAGCCTTTTGTAATGTGACTGACAGAAAGGAGGTTATTGGTAAACTTTGGGACATGAAGAATAGAGGATAAGGTAAGATTAGGAGAGGCAGGAACAATGCCCTTCCCCGCAATGGAGGTGAAGGTGCCATCAGCCATTCTAACCTTATCCTTACCAGAACATAACCTGTACAAAGAAAAATCAGATGCCATACCAATCATGTGATCAGTGGCTCCTGAATTACTGATCCAGGGTGGTCCACCAGATACTGTGGAAATTTAATGTGCCGAATGAGAGATACCTATCTGAGCGAAGTTAGAGGTGAAGACGGAGGAATGTCGTGATAGTAGATGTTGGAGAGCATCAAGTTCAGCCTCGGAAAAAGAACTCGGTGGCCCTGAGGAGGCATGACCAGTAGAAGCAGTCTCACGCTTTGTAGTATGTGCCATAGATAACCCCCTAAATGGACCAGGCCATGGCCTAGCATTCGCATTAGCAGGAGCTAGAGTAGGGTGACTGTGTAGATTCCAGCATGTTTCCTTAGTGTGGCTCGTACGCCCACATTGATCACACCTCAACTTGCTTTTGTCATCCTGTTTCCCTCCTTTTGGAGGATTGGGCTTGTTCCATTGTTGTGTGGCAAGAGCAGAACTCTCAGACAATGGTACTTCTGGCTCAGGCTTAGTGTATATAGGTGCAGACATAGCCTTTATTCTACTCTCCTCAGCTTGGGTATACGAAAACACATCTCTCATAGAAGTAGGGGCTGGATACCTGCCTAACACTTGTACCCTGGCATGCTTGTATCTCGGATGCAGACCACCCAAGAACTCATAAATTCGATTTCTTTCTACCATAGCATGAAATGGTTTAACATGAGCTGCACACATAAGTATGTAGTCTTGGTAGTGATCTAACTCTTCCCATTTACCACGTAGAGTGTGGTAATATGTAGCAAGGGTTTGGTCTTCCTGCTTGAATCTTGGAATTTGTTGTTGGAGTTCATACAATTTTGCAAAATTACCAATTAAGGAATACGTCTCTTCCACACCGTCCATAGCTCTTTAGCTATTTTCACAAACAGAAACCCTTTTTAATCTGTGGTTGCATGGACTGCAACAACCACGTCTTAACTAGTGCATTATTTGCACTCCACTCTTTGAATTCAGGATCGCTCTTGGAGGGATACGTGACGGTCCCTTCGATATGGTCGATCATCCTACGACCAGTGATATGCATACGAGCAGATTGAGCCCACTCCATATAGTTCATCTCATCCAGCCTAACCGTCTTAATACAAAGGCCTAGATGGTGATCACTACTACCTCCCAATACTGGAGTCAGACTAGGAGAAGACCCAGTTTCTTTTGAAGTTACCTCTGAGCCAGACATTTTATCAAACAATTTCTGGATATACAGTCCTCATAAACAAAAACAGTAACAAAATACGTAGAGAACCACCTCTCCAACGCACAAACTTGAACTAAAAAGATTACCATCTTCTGAGATGCATAAAAAAGCGACCACACAGTCACCACACAAACCCTAGAAAGCAACAAAGTAGACCATATCAGAATCGCTAACAACGAAGAAAAAACCACCAATTCAGAACCCCGCGAACACAAAAAAAACACCGATCGAGACTGAAATGGCTAAAAAAAAAAAATCCCATCTTGGAATCTCTTCAAAACCCTTCACACCCACTAGGGTTTACACAAACTTGCCCTAGGGTTTCAACTACAAACCTAGAGCTTTACAAACCATGCTTTAATACCATGTTGACTTGATATAATCAAATTGAAAGTAAGTGATAAAGAAGAAGAAGAAAAAGAGAAAAAAGCGGATGTGAAAAAGAGAGAGAGAGAGAGAGAGATGGGGAAAGAGAGAGAATGAAAGAATACTTTCATCCTTCCACCACATTCTATTTATAATAACAAGTTTAAGAAATTACACATAAGCCCCAACATTATATAAGTAAAAACAAATAAGCCCCTGACAATAATAATATCATCTACATAGACTGAGATAATAATACATTTACCATTTATATGTCTCCGAACAAAGCATGTATGATCAATATGACACTGTATAAAGTTCATTCCCATTACAACAACATTAAACCGACGAAACCAAGCTCTGGGAGACTTTTTTAGCCCATAAAGTGACTTCTGCAAACGACAAACCTTACTCAAATACTCCCCCTCTACCCGAAAACCTAGTGGTGGATCCATCTAGATGGTCTCCTGTAAATTTCCATTAAGAAATGCATTTTTGACATCCAGCTGATGGATAGGCCAGGAATGAGAAGATGCCAGTGACACACTGAAACTAGAAGATGGGCAATTGTTAACTTTGCAACTGGAGCAAAAGTAGCATTAAGTCCTGCCCTGGAATCTGAGTAAATCCCTTAGCAACCAGGCGAGCCTTGTACCAATCAATAGATCCATCAGCCAAGTATTTCACAGTAAAGATCCACTTACACCTCATTGTTTTTGCCCCATGTTTGGTTTTTCTGAAGAGCATCCATTTCCACTTTCATTGCCTCAACCCATTCAGGATAACGAAGTGCCTCTAAAACGGATCGAGGAATAGGAACAGAATCGAGCTTGCCCAAAAAGGCTGTATAAGAATCTGAAAGAGCATAATAAGACATATACTTGGAAATAGGATGATTAATACTGCAGGAAAAATCATACCAAGAAGGGGGTTTCCGAACACGGGATGGATATCTAGGAGGAAGAGTATCAGAGATAGGAGGGGAAGTACCTGTATCCAAGGGAGTTTCTTGCATTGGATCCTGAGTGCGAGGGCGATGTGAATATACTTGCAAAGGAGGAGGAGCCTGCTCAGTTGGAAGAGTAGGAGTAGAAGACTTCTGCACTTTTTTCCTGCGCGAAAATAGGAACAGGTTGAGCCAGAGGAGAAGGCTCTTCAGGGAGCAACATAGACACGTTCCTGCACATGAGAAGAATGGCCAAAGAAGGGTTTCTCCTTACAAAAATGTTTGGACACAGGATCATAGCATCAATATTCTTTAGACATAGAAGAATAACCTATAAAGACACAACGAACAGTTGTATCATCAAGTTTGGTACAGTAGGACTACGGTTTTTAACAAAACATGTACACCCAAAGACCTGAGGGATAATGGAAAACTCAATACTGTTGGGCTGAAGAATTTGAAGAGGGAGTCGGAGGGACTTTACCATTTAAAACCCGACTGGGAGTATGATTCTTCAGATAACAAGTAGTGAGAACAACCATATGCCAAAAATATTTTGGTACATTCATTCCTTATAAGAGGCACCAAATAACAGCCATGATGTGACGGTTTTTGCGTTCTGTCACACCATTCCGTTCAGGATTATAGGGATAAGTAAGTTGTTGTAAAATCCCTTTTTCATTGAGTTGAGAGCGAAAGTAATTGGAAATGTTTTGACGCCCGTTATCTGATCGAATATTTTTGACAACCATTTTGAACTGGGTTTTTATCAACTGGAGGAATTGAGTAAACACATGAATAACCCCCGACTTCATTTTACGCAAATATACTTATGTACACCGAGTATGATCATCAATAAAAGTAACATAGCAAAGCAGTAACGGAAGAAGGACCCTACACATCAAAATGTATTAATCAAAGGCAATAGGGGCACGATGCATAGACGAATATAATTGGATCTAGTATGTTTAGAAAGCTCACAAACCACACAATGAAATTTGGAAGTCTCACAAGCTTTTATTAACTCGGGAAATAACCAACATAAGTACTGAAAGCTTGCATGTCCTAAATGGGCATGCCACAATTGCAATGTTTTTTTATTTTTTATTTTATTTTAAAAAAGAACGTGAATTAGGTAAAATAGATGCTTGATGCTTGAAGACTAGAAGAAGAAGATGGTGAATCTCCATAGTATAGCCTGTCGCGCTCTCCCTTACCAAAAATCTTCCTTGAATGCAAGTCGTATAACAAACAATGATCAGGAAAGAAAATTACTACACTGTTAAGAGATTTTGCAAGATGACTTACAACTAAGAGGCTAAAGGTAAAACCGGGAACATGAAGAACAAATGACAAATTAATATAAGGAGACAAATTCCACTTATCCCTAAGAAGGGAGGCGCTTCTGACATTAAGGATTTCCGTCCAATTAGTGTGGTGGGTTGTATTTACAAACTTATTGCTAAGGTGCTTGCTCTAAGAATGAGGGAAGTAATGGATGGGATTATTTCGGACTCCCAGAACGCATTTATTGGAGGATGACAAAATCTTGATTCAGTTCTTATTACTGGCAAATGTGTGGATTCCAGATTGGGAATCGGTATTCCTGGAGTTTTATGCAAACTTGATATTGAGAAAGCATACGATCATGTGAATTGGAATTTCCTTCTCTATTTGTTACAAAAAATGGGGTTTGGAAGCAAATGAAGGAAGTGGATCGAGATCTGTCTTTCATCTGTCAAGTTTTCTATTCTTGTGGATGGCACTCCTGCTGGTTTCTTTGGTTGCACCCGGGGCATAAGACAAGGCGATCCTTTGTCATCTATCCTCTTTTTTGTTGTTATGGAGGGATTAAGCAGACTTATGCACAAAGCAGAGGACCTTGGCTTTATTAAGGGTTTCAAAGTGGGTAGAGACTTAGCCCAACAGATGGAGATTCTCATTTACTTTTTGCAGACGATACCCTGGTTTTCTGTGATGCTGATGTGTCTCAACTTCGTTATTTGAGATGCATCCTAACTTGTTTTCAGGCGGTCTCCGGGCTAAAGGTCAATGTGGCAAAGAGTGTGCTTGTCCCAGTAGGGAATGTTCAGGATATCTCTTTCTTAGCTGCAGTTCTTGGATGCACGGTGGGTTCTTTTCCTATTCCTTATTTGGGGTTGCCCTTTGGGGTCTCTTCAAGGATAGTGGGGAGTTGGGATTCAATGATTGACAGGTATGCGAAGAGACTAGCAGGATGGAAAAAGCAATATTTGTCCAAGGGGGGTAAAGTTACTCTTATTAAGAGTACGTTATCGAGTCTTCCCACTTATTTTCTTTCTATGTTCCAAATTCCTTGTTCCATTGCGGATAGGATTGAAAAAATTCAACGGGATTTTCTATGGGGAGGAAGGGGAGATGAGTTCAAGTATCACCTTGTCAGATGGGAACAAGTTTGCAAGCCTGTGAAATTTGGAGGACTTGGCATAAGACGAATAGTTCTTTTCAATCAAGCCCTCCTAGGTAAATGGTTATGGAGATTTGGAAGGGAAACACACTGTCCTTGGCGTAGGTTAGTTTCCTGTCGGTTTGGGGAAGAAGATGGAGGCTGGTCTACATGTCCGGTTACTCTTGTGGGAGGAGTAGAGATGTGGAAGTCTATTTGGAAGGGTTGGGATGCCTTTTCTACTCATATCAGATTCAAAGTTCGTGATGGACGTTGTGTTCGGTTTTGGGAAGATCTTTGGTGTGGTGATCAACCACTATCTCGTTCATTTCCTAAATTATTTAGTATTGCAGTTGATAAACACGCCTATGTAGTTGATTGCTATCGTCTTGATAATAGTGGGATTACGTAGGATGTGCACTTTCGGCGCTCTTTTCAGGATTGGGAGATTGATGAGGTATGTGTTTTTTTGGATCTTCTATATCGGCAGGAGGGTGTTGGCAGAGGAAATGATGATTTGATTTGGGCTCCTTCCCACGGTCGTTTCAAAGTAAGATCCCTATTTTTATGTCCGTCTCATTTTGTTAATTATGTTTTCCTGTGGAAAACTATTTGGCGATCCATGGCTCCAACTAGGGTGGCTTTCTTTGTTTGGACCGCTGTTTGGGGAAAGATTTTGACAATTAATAATTTAAGGATCAGGGGCAACTGTATTGTTAATCAGTGTTGTCTATGCAAGAAACATGGGGAGTCTGTTGACCACCTCCTTATGCATTGCCCTGTGGCGAATGACTGTTGGAATCTTATCTTTGGGTTGTTTGTATGTGTTGGGTAATGCCAAGATCTACTAAGGATTTGATTCATGTATGGAGAGGTTGTCGCATGAGAAGGGATGTACGTGATTTCTGGAGAGTTATCCCATATTGTGTTTTGTGGTGTATTTGGAAGGAGAGAAATAGTAGAATGTTTGAAGATAAAGAGTCGTCTACGGCAATGGTGAAACATCACATTCTTTGCTCTCTATTCTCTTATGTGAAGAGGAGTTCTTGCTCTTCTTCTGATGATTTAATTATTTTTTTGGATTCCTTGGGGTCTTAGTTCCGGTTCTATTTCTGTAATAGGGACGCGTTCCCCTTTTGAGCGCCTTTTTTATATTATTATTACTTATCAAAAAAAAAAAAAAAAAGGAGACAAGGGGTAACATAACTCATCCATCATATGATCATTTGCACCAGAGTCAAAAGCCCATGTAGGATTCCCTTTCCTAACGTGAAAAGTAGCAGGAGTACCTGTGGCAAGTATAGCTGTGGAGGTGGTAGGAGCAGTCACACCAGCACCTGCACACTGCCGAACAAGAGTAATAAGCTGATCTTGAAGTTGGCCAATATGAGATTATAGATGAGTGACATCTGGAAAGCTAGTAACTGGCCCAGGGCTAACATAAACAATAGTAGCAGTGCGGGAGGGGGAGCGTGAAGGACCACTAGCAAATTTTTGCTTCAACTTAGAATGTAACTTGAAGCAGCAGGCTTTCATATGTTCGATTTCTCCACAGTGATGGCAAAAACTTTTTCGCCAGTAGAACGGGACCCAGAATTAGCCACAAATGCCATTTGATCCCTTGCAGTAGATGGATCAGAGATGACAGCAGGAGTAGGAAGAAGTAAGTGGCATTGGCGCTCATCACTATCAATAGTCGCAAAAGCATCATACAAAACTGGCATGGGAGAGATTCGAATTCAGGTTTGAGCCCCATCAAGAACCGGTAGGTATGTTGACGATCTAAATGCTTAACAACAATAGAGGCAGCGTCTGGTGGAAAATCATTTAGGGGTTCATACTGAGCCAACTCCTCCCAAAGAGATTGTAAATACCCAAACTAATCTACCACGGATAATCCCAAAAGTTACTGTTCTGCTCGGGACATTTCCCTGTACAACTCAAAAATCAGGGAATCATTGCGCACATGCTTATACATCTGGCCAGAGCAGTTCAAAGACTGTGCTGTGCCATGGTACATGAATATATTGTAAAGTCTCTCTTCCATAGAATTAATTAGCCATCCTAGAATCGTGCAGTTATCCATATCCCATGCAGCAAATTTAGGGTCATCAACATCAGGATAGAGACGAAAGGAGTGAGGCCATGATGCAAAATTACGCCCATTCAACAACACGCTTGTAACCTGTTGAGTCGGGGTATGTTGAGAAACAGACATATCATAACGGGGAGCAACAACTACCTCCTTACCTTTTTCACTAGTCACCCATCAAGAAAGAACTTAAAGAACTTCAGAAATTTCTCGGACAGGAAAATCGCTGCAAACACCAACAACCCAGCTGCCGGAGACACGCAGAAGCTCACGGAGATGCTACCGAACACACCGGTAGCCTGAAATCATCAAAGAAGGGTAGAACACCCTAGCACATTACAGCTATTTGCTGAAAAATATCCCGAAAGAGGGGTTCAAACCGAAGAGACAACACTCCCAAGGGATTTGCAAGAAAGCTGGACTCCCAAGGGGGGAATCGCTGCAGGCTAGGGAAGAGCATGGAGGTGGGGTGGGGTCTAGGGCAGTGGGTGAAGGTATTGAGAGAGAGGTGGGTGGTGCTGGCAAGTGGTTTGAAGAGAGGAGCGTGTAAGGCTTTGATACAAAAAAAGAGAAAAATAAATTGTGTAATTGCTTGTCTCTAATTGAGTGCAGGAACTTGTTTTTATATTTTCCAACTAGGGTTACAATAAAGGAATAAAATAAAGTCAAATAAATTAAAATCCCTAATTAACCGTGATCCACTAATCACAGGACCCGGAAATACGGGGACAAAATAAAACGTGGATTCCAACGTTGTCATTCATACTTTTCTTTTTTATTGTGGAAGAGATGCAATATGTCTTATAAGACAACACGAGGAAGCAGTGGGTTCTCTTCAAGAAAGGGCAAATTATACGAGACATTACTTATAAATAAAAAAAAGTAAAAAAAGTTATCCCTGATGTTTCAAGTGGATGGATTTAAAGAATTTAAGTTTGATGGTAATTTCAGCTTTTTAATCGTTTGGAGCCATGTCACTACATTAACTCTCCAGATGCAACTTCTTTTGTAGCAGGGAAGAATTGATGGATATCTTAACTGCAAACTTGAACCGCATATGATTAGGAAAAGGGATAAGGATAAAAAAAACATTTCAGATTTTTGGTACAATTATGGTTACGTATTTTTTTCTACCTTTTTTTCAGAATGTTTAGTTGTTAGGGTTCTTTTTGTATTTTCTTATTTTGAGGGTTTCTTAGGTTTTCCCTACGATTTTTCCTATAAATAAAGCCTTATGTTATAGTGTTTTATTACTTTTGATGATTTGATTGAGATTATTATGCATTACAGTGTTTTTCCTCCCTGATTTCTTTTTCTTTCCCATATCTTCTACTCTTCTCTCCCTAATGTTTCTTCTACCGAAAATTTTATACTCCTCTCATTTTCTTTCTTGTTCTTCATTAATTGGTATTGGAGTGTTCTGCGTCTTGCATCATTTGGTATCAGAGTGTTCTCTGTGCTGCATCAATTCAATTGATGTGGAAAGTGCTCTTATCCCAATTGATGTAGAACTGAAAGTGCTTTGATACCGATTGATGTAGGACAAGTACCGGTTAATCTGGGATGAGAAGAAGGGAATGACAAGGTAGAAGATAGGGGATTAGAAAAGAAACAAAAGGAGGATGAGGAGCAAGAATAGGGGAGAAAAGCCAGAAGAAATTTTGGTAGGAAGAAATTTCAAGCATGCAGACTTTAATTTCATGAGCTATGAGGCTCATAAGCAAGCCCTTTAAGAGAAAAGGAATAGAATCAGAAAGAAAATAGTTAGATTTGAGTTTTAGTTCTCCTCCAATTAGAATACATTCCCAATGAAAATAAATCCATAAACCTGACCAATTCTAGTTTTTTTGTGACCTCTTCAATGATGTAGCTAACATATCTTCAATCTGTCACAAGCGATCAGTGTAATTGTTTTGAACTTATTATTGAAAATCTTCAATCACATGTACAAGACTTTTGATTGTTTCACTGTGATTTTTAATTTTAGAATCTCTTTCTGCCTTTGCATTTTGAAGATATTAATAACCATCTAAAATGATCTTGGTGCTTTGCTGAAACAGATGCAGCCCGACAGAGAGAATCCAATGCTACAAGTATTTCTCAACTCAATTAACTCTAGAATCAAGGCCAAAAACTTGCAAAATGATATTTCTGGCCTGAAATCTGATATTTCTAGCATTGTGGGCTCAAATACTGTTGGCGCTCAAATTCTGTTGGCTATGGTCTCATAGTTTAAATCCCAAAGAAAGATCGTAAGATAGAGAACACATAAATTTAAAATTTTATTTCTCCAACAATTTCATTATCAAGTAATCCCAGTACAGGTGTTTGGACCACAATTATAACCCATTTCTAATAGAAATAAAATGCATAAAGCTAATCTGGTTTTAGACTTGACTAAACTCCTACCTCCAGAACTTGAGATAAACTTCAACAAAGAATTGACAGCCTTCCTTTTATCCTTTTTATGCATCATTAACTTCCTTTGCACCCAGAGTTAAAGTCAATTTTGATTACATCGGGTCTAACCTTGAGTGCAACACCTTTTGATTGAGGATGTCACTTTGGTATTTTCATTCTTAACAGTTGGTGAACCGCTCAGAAATCCAGTCTTCGTGTTTCTTACTGAAACCTCGACTGTGAGCCTATCATCATATGAACACAAACTAACTTTGGAGAAAGTTCAAGTCATCTAAAAGATTCAGAAGCTCCAATTATTGAATCAAAAAATATCAAATTAATAAATAGAAGTTATATATAAATATTTCTGATATTTCTTTGATAAGAGGATGATGAATAAATTAAGATCTATTGCACTTGCATCATTGTATAGATAGCTCTGTGGGAAACCTTTAACCTCCTCAATCCCTGCTTCTAGACACTCCTACTTGTGAGCTGACCAAGGTAATGAAGCACTAATAAATCCGTTAGCTTCTAACACTAGAACAATGGAATTCACTAAATTTGGTACTCTCTAGTAGCACATACCTTCTGTGATTGGCCCAATCAGGTGAAAATCTGTTTGACTAATGATTATTCTTACAACTAGAGAGGTTTTTACTGCAGGACTACCTTTTGAATGAACCTTCAATGTAACAATGATTTACCCTTTAACGCTTCTGTGATTTTGGATTGCACTTTTATGGCTATACCCCAAGCTGGGGAATGCAGTTATGAATGGGGGAGCAACTGTTATTGGGGATTGAGTCGGGGGTATTTAGGGCTCTTGGAAAAAAATCTTAACTATTGTAACCTTCATTCATCTTGTCTAGATTTTTGTCATCTTAAATTTTTCTGCCTTTTGGTGCACAGAATACTTTTGTGTTATATGTCGTGTTGTTGTCTTTTAATTTTTCTATTAAATTTTGCTGGATTATTAACTTGGATTAACACTTCTTTAACTCCACAAGTGGTACAGAACCTCTGTAAAACAATAATTGGTATCAGTAAATACTTAAATTGATGTGTTTTTTTTTACTAAAAGCTTCAAATGGTTGAATTTTTATTGTCATTAAAATAAGAACATGCTTGAATTGGGTGGTTTCTAAACTGATAGTTCTTTCCTTTGCTCTCCAGTTCCTTCTTGGTAATTTTGGATAAAAGGATATAGTGTCCCAAACGGGAATTTCACAATATTCATTTGATTTATAAACAGGTTATTGGGGTGAAGAGAAGGCAGGTTTCTATTGGCTCTGGTTCTAAATCAAGGGACAAGATTGTGATTGTAGAGGAAGTTACTTTACAGAGCGTTTTTGATGCTTTGGACAGAGTTTCCAAGAGCCACTGATAGAGAAACATGCCGGCCATGACTTATATCTATGAATGTGACACAAGGCTCGTGTTTATATTAACCATCCCAACAAAATGATGCAGGTTTTGAAGATAAAATCTACTTGTTCATCATTAATCGTTGTTCCCTATGGATGCTTGGGAAAGAGGAACACCATTCGTGACTATAATTTTGGATCATACAAAGTGATAATATCATTTTATCTATTGATCTTATAGCGAAGTGATTTTCTGCATACTCTTCCTATATTTTGTTAGCCGTTCATCAGGTGCTATCTATATTTCCATGTTATAAGATTTTTATTATTATTTATTTATTTTTTCTCTTTTCAGGTTCCCACCTACATAACCTATAGCGGTTCTCCTTTTTGTTATTGTCTAAATTATCACTCGCATCCTTTCACTCTTGTGTGGTGCTACATTTTTGTAGCACTAGGCTTGTGTTTGTTATGCAGCAGTGGAAATATTTTTAGATTGTCACCCTCATGCTTTTTCAGATTATGAGCAGTAAATTTTATAAGTAATTAGTTATGTTTTTGCACTTTCAATGTTATAGTATTGGTACAATGAAAGAGAGAGACAGTTCTTTCAATCTATTTCCTCAAATCTTGTGTTTGTGTGTGTGTGTGTGTGCGCGTTTTTTTTTTTTTTTTTTTCCTCATTTCTGTTAGGTGTGCATTTCTGTTTCAGACCTTCCAATTTTAGCAAATATTTTGTTACTTAAAATTTTTAGGGATTCAAAATATGAAAAAATAAGGATCTGGTTTGTAACTCTGAAAATAATTTTTAAGAACTCAGAAAAAAGAAAACTATTTTTAGATAATAAGTTTGTACTTTTTCTTTAGTTGTAGTTCCATGATTGTGAAAATGAAATGAATGAGCTTCAAATATTTATGTGTATTTCTGATGGGTCGGACATATCTTCCCAATTTTCTGTTATGGAGCTAGATGGAGCTACCAATTTTCATCATTGCTTCTATTTCTATAAAATTTATATATAAATAAATTCAAATATAAATTGTTTAGGACCTTGGGTGCTCTGTCTTGTAATATACAAGGAAAATGACTCAGTATTAGAGCTCAAGTATTCAACTTAAATAAACTGATTTTCCGATCAATTTGATTGGAGAACCGTTGAAATCTTCTCCGATAATTTTTGCTCTGATGGTTGTCCTCGTAACATTTCCAACTCGAATCAAACAATTCTTTTTAAAAGTTTTACAACGGACATATTTGCTTCATAGTTCCATTGGATTGGTTGTAATTTTCAATTATTAATTATTTTCTAGGTTCACAGAGTACTCGTGGTGATTATGGTGTGTGTTATGTGTGTATTTATATGGTATATAGAGTACTCATGTGGTGATTATGGTGTGTGTTATGTGCGTATTTATATGGTATATATAGTATTTACAGTGATTTGGTGAATTTTCCTATTTTACTAACACGAGGACTTATTATTTATATTACATTATGGGTAAGTAGTCCCAAGTTTCTAACATGGTGGTTCCTTTAGTTCCTATCTCATTGGAGGCAAGTTCGGAAAACTGAACGATATGTGTTTCTTAACACTAGTGCATTAATTATCCTTTTGATTTATTGTCCTAGTTAGCCATATTTAGTCGCGAATTTAAGGTATAATTTGAATTCAATTTACTATATGAAATACTAAATCTAAGTTCAACTCTAACTTTATATCAACCTTTAATTTTTTTTTTTTTTTCTAAAACTATCTCAACCTTAATTACTCAACCAAAGCCCAATCCATCATTCTACTTTTAAATTCGGGCTTGCAATTCGGGTTTAGATTTCAGGTAAAAACTTCGGGTTAATTTGAGTTACTCATATGGCTAATTTTTATACCGAAAATTTAATATGATTTTGAATAATTAGTTTTAGAATAAATTACTTTTAAATAGGAAAAAGTTTAAAGACTTCTTGTAGATTTTTAATAAATTGCAAACTAAGTTTTAGAAAATTAATTCTCCTAAATATCAACATACAATAAGTTCAGATTCAACAAAAAATAAATAAATAAAAATAAAAAATAAAAAAAGAAGAAGAAAATAATCATAGTTTAAATATTATATATAATGTATTTAAAAGTAAAAATATATATATGAAAATAATATTAGAATTCGAATTCGGGTTGGCTCGGATTGCTAACACTTTAACCCAAGTTTAATTCTAATTAAATTCGGATTGAAAATTTTCAACCCAATTCTAACTCTAACTATAAAAATAATTGTCCAAATACGTAAAAAATTTGGCTGAACTCGAATTGGATTCGAATTACCCAACTCTTGTTGCACCCCAATATGGTCACCATGGCAATTGGACAAGACCAAACGAGACTATGCAGAACTCATCTAACTCAACAACGATCATAGTTTTTCTTTTAATATTTTTTAATTTTCTTTATTAAAAAAATAGAAGAATTATAAGTGTATGTATGCATGTGCTATAATGAATTATACGGGAGTGGGACATGTTTCATCGCCTATGAGTTGGACCAATGGCCATTGGTCAACTTTGGACCCTTATGGGCCAATTGGACATGTCTGCAGCCCAAAAGAAGTTTAGAATTGAATCATAGATTGAAATTAAAGCTTTTCTGAATCACTCTCACTAGGGTTTTCTCACTCTCACTGGGTTTTCTCTGAAACTTGTGGAACATCGAGCACGGGATAGAAGCTAACATACAAAATCTCAGCCCTATGGCTTTCAGATCCTGTAAGTTTATATCACCTATCTTTCATTTCATATACGACATTCTCATACATCACAGGACCAGTCATTCTACAGTGACAATTGTTCATTTTTTTGAGACCCAATCAATCGCAAACCACTCAAATTTCATGAAGAAACAAACACTCACGGTCTCTTACCTCACAAACTCATGTGGGTTGTCTTTAGAATCTGCTATCTCAGCTTCTAAAAAGGTCAACATTAAGAGCACAGAGAAATCGAACTCTGTTCTTGAGCTGTTAAGGTCACATGGCTTCACTGAAAATCACATTTCATGCATAATTTCCAGGTACCCAAATTTACTTTTGGCTGATCCAGAGAGAACTTTGATACCCAAAATTGAGTATTTTGAATCTTTGGGTCTTGTCGGACCTGACTTGCCTAGGATTCTTTGTTCATGTAATGTGTTATTTACCAGTTTAGAAAACCAAATCAAACCCACATTTAATTTCCTTCAACAATACATTGGGGCCAATGAGAATTTAATTCATGCTCTTAAGCGATGTAGCCGTGTGATTGGGTGCAACGTTGAAAAAGTTTTGGTGCCAAATATCCACACCTTACGGTCCCATGGTGTGCCTGAATCTCATATTGGAAAACTAATCATGTTGCAGCCCAGAGCACTATGTTGGGAGGTGATGTGTTTAAAGAGGTTACAGATGCAGTTAAGGATATGGGTTTTGATCCCAAAAGTATATACTACATATTGGCTGTCCATCAAATGTCATCAAATGGCAAACTCAATTGGGAAAAAAAGAAAGAAGCTTATATGAGCTTTAGTTGGTCTGAAAGCACATTTAATTTGGCATTCAAATTGCAACCAATATGTATGATTCGCTCAGAGAAGAAGATCAGGGAACTGATGAATTTCTTTGTGAACAAGGTAGGGTTAAGAGCATCAGCGATTGCTAAATGTCCAAATGTTTTACTGTTCAGTTTGGAAAGGAGAATCATTCCAAGATGTTCAGTTCTGCAAGTTCTATTGTCAAAGGGATTGATTCGGAAGGATGTAAATGTGGTTGGGATGTTAAATGTTAGCATAAAGAATTTTGAGACTAGGTTTCTAACCAAGTATAAGGACGTAGCGCCTGAGGTAATCAAAGCGTACGAGGGTGAGATAGGATTTCAAGGTTTCAAGGTTTCAATGTGGAATCAGATAAGCGAGTAACTGCTAGATATGCTGGCAACAACAGAGGACTAACAATATGGTGTATTTGAGTTTCTATCAAAATGATTTGGTTGCATATAAGGTGTTCCATCTAAGAGGTAATCCTCTATTCACTTCAATGAGGATTTTTTATTTTATTTATTTTATTTTATTTATTTATTTATTTATTATTTTATGGTTGATACAATATGAGAAGAGGTAAAATTGTCTTTTATATTTTGCAGATCACATCGGATTTCTCACATCTTGGAAAATTTCATAATTATGTTTCTCATTTGTAATGGTATGAAGTATTCTATAATTTTTAAAATTTTGACAACCGGCCGATTTGCTTCATAGTTCTATTTGAGTGGATGTAGCTTTCAATTATTAGTTCTTTTCTATTTCGGCATAATATTCATGTGGTGATTGCGATGGTTGGTGTGTGTACTTATATAGTATTTACACTGTCTTGGCTGATTGCCTTGTTTTACCGAGATGAATTATTATTAATGTAGGGCCAGTGGTCATTTCCATGTGTGTTTGATTACATTATGGCTAATTAGTCCCATGTGTCCTTACTTGTCTATTCATTCATATACTATGAAAATCCTTTATCTCTAGATTTAACTTTATATGATTTTATTATGGCTATAGAGTCCTACGTGTCCTAACTTGTCTGTTCTTTCATATTTTATGTAAAACTATTTTCTCTAGATTTAACTCTCGTGTATGAGAGATCTATTAATATGCAATTCTTCAATAGAAGAAGAGCTTAGGGCTCACATTTTCTTATTAGTATATTTTGAACGACCCACATTGAATGCCGGGCCATTCATTGAAGATAAAAGGGCATCGAACCCATATGAAGTTTTACCACGGGCAGATTGTATCCATTGAGCAAATATAGGTTTGATCAAGATTTGTTTCTCCGGAGTACCAAAAGCAAGCATGACATCATTATGAACATAAAGTCCCAAGGTATGGAACCCTAGAAAGAGGTTTGCCCAACTTAAATGGGATATGTTATATGCAGCATGCTACCGATTGGAAATAGCTTTATTGTGCATGGGATATTCGAATTAAGGAGAAGTGGAAGTATGTTTATCTTTCATGGTGTTTCCAGATCTTGCACCCAGTGATTTATATCTTTATACTAGCTTTATTGGGGGAAATCGAAATAAAATCGAAATAGAGAACTGTGTCTTGCATCATTCATTCTTTTCTCTTTCTATTTTCTTCATTTTGCTCACTTTAAGGTTCTCAGTATGTACTTCCCCTAATAATGCATGCATTCTCATGCTAATGGTTGTATAGGGATAGTTGGAGTGGTTAGTAATTTCTAGCCTTAGACAGTTGTTAGGTGTTGAGGGAGAGCTGACACTTGTGAAGTATGGATATCATTAGTGCTTAATATATTTAAATTTTAATCGCTGGTCAAACGACGAAGACTAGTTGTAATAGGGGGTACAAAAATAACAAGGGATGCAATTATTAAAATTGACTTTTAAAAGTTAAACATTGTACTTGTAATGGCATGTAATAGAAAAGATTGGAGATGGAGAGGGAGAGTTCATAATGCTCACCTAATTAATATGGGATTAAGGCAAAGATGAAAGCGTACGAGATCAATATTAGATTGTAGAAGAATGTGGAATCAGGGAAGCGGGCAACTGCTAGATATTCAGGCAACAGCTGAGCACTTACAACTCTGCCGTCTAATAAATGATCCTCTAATAACTTCAGTGAGACTTTTTGGTGGCTGATAAAGTATAAAAAGAGGTAGGTTCACCTTGTATATTATGAAGATCACATTAGCTTTCTCTATCGACTCTTGTAACATCTTGGAAAATTTCATGTCCTGCTTTAAAATTTCAGTGAGTTTTTATAATTCAATTCGAAGCAAATTGACTAATTTTTGGTGGTGTGGGAAGGAGTTTAGCAATTATGTCAAGTGGGTGAGCTGGGACAAATTATATAAATCCATTCATTCTAGAGGTCTTGGTTTTAAAAGCATTATGGCTTTCAACATTAATTGCTCTTTTCTCGAAGTTTGATTGGCGTTTAGAAGTGGAAGATAATTCCTTAGTCTGTTTTTTTTTCCAAGGCTCCTTGTAAACCTTCAGCTTCTTGGTTTTGGAAGGGTCTGTGCAATGCCTTAGAATCCTATTGCGCCAGAGAAGTAAGGCTAGCTAGGAATAGAATTGTTCGCTAGATCTGCTTCATCTACTAATAGATGATCGGCTGGCAATTCATTCGATTTGTAAAAGGTAAAGCACCTAAAGGTTCCTCCACGTTGAAGTAAATCGCATCTAATCACTTATGTAGCATCAATTATTGATTCATCAATGGGGTCATTCAATGTGTATTCCTAAATAATCTCATTTTTCCCCAAAGCCAGTTACCCGAAAACGAAGAGTTTGGGAGAGTTGGACCAGGAACTCAAATTAGGTGCTGGGATGATCCTTTGCTTCTGCTCCCTCTCCTAATTGTGATATTCACAACAGAAGAAGTTGGGGCTCATTCAATCTTATTTCAATTTCAGGGATAGTAATTTAATCCCATTTCCTGACTTATGCGGCACTGACAAACTTAAATGGGGCTTAAGTAATAACGGTACCTTCTCGGTGAAATCTGCTTATGTAGTTGATTTGAATCTTATGAATCCTCCGGAAGTTCCCATCAATTGTCCCGAATGTAGCATTCCTCAAGA
Organism: Cornus florida; assembly: GCF_030987335.1. Taxonomy (NCBI): domain Eukaryota; kingdom Viridiplantae; phylum Streptophyta; class Magnoliopsida; order Cornales; family Cornaceae; genus Cornus; species Cornus florida. The sequence goes on from NW_026775577.1 coordinate 76,384,253, forward strand.
GGTTAAAGGAAAATGGTATAGCATATGGAATTTAAATTCCAAAAGGAAAATTTTATTTTTTCTATGGCAGTGTAGTTTGGATTGACTTCCAGTTCTGTCCTATTGCTCAAATAGTTTGGAAGCTTTCTCCAGTCCGATTGGTTCTTGGACCCCCGAGATCTAATGTAATGGCAACAATTTTGGTTCCATCTTCTTGAATTTAAAACCAAGACCTCTAAGCATATGTTACTTCCTAGTTTTCAATGAGATGAAGACCAATGGGCTCAGCCCTGTTGAAAAAAACTACGGCTATTGTTACGGAATCACTTATATAATTTGTTTCATGTTCTTATTTCTTACTTTGTATTCTTAATAACCTAAGTCACATAATCTTTCTTAACATGTGTCACTCTCACGCTCCGAGTGCGCTTTCGCTTTCACGTTTCGCACGTGCGCTGTTGCTCAAATTCTCAATACTTATTACTTATTTATGTTATTCTCCCGCTCTCGAATTTGCTCCCGCTCCTGCTTTATATGACTTAGTTAATAATAACTTAATTTTATTTTATTTTTTATTTATTCAAAGTTCTTTTTTTCTTTCTTTTTCAAAAGCCAAAGTTAAAGACAATGTACATGGATCATCGTAATGGATTTGATTCCCATCACACTACTTGATTGACAATGTTAGCTATTTGATTGTCTTTAGTTGACGGATTGTACAACTGAATTCCATGTTCACTTGTATTGGGACGGGGGAAGTACTATTTATATTAATTCCATGTTCACTTGTATGTATATCTCAATAAGTCAATTATGGGTGGGCACCTGCGAAGTTGTTATGGATTTTCATAGTTCAATTAATTATAAACAAAATTATTTTGTAATTAATTTATAATTTTTTAAAATTTTATTATATGATACAAATTCCACCTCACAAATCAAAATATCTGCCCATCCAAAATTGACTATTCTCATTGTTTGTTGTTCATTCCCCACTTTATTCCGTCATTTTTTTTTACCACACGTCTATCTTCAATTTCTGGTTGGTCATGGTCGCGTGTGATTTGGGGACTACAATTGCGGAAGGACTGAGAAGTAGATAGACAAGTAAGAAGTCTGAAAACGGATTTTCGTCAAAGGAGACACTTTCTCATTCATCCCTCCTCCTCCTCCTTATATTAAGCAACTTTTGTCACTCTTAATAGGCCTATGAAAAGACAACATATAACGGGTTTCATGGAACTTGTCATACCATAATATTGTTCCAACAACTTGAAAAGTATATATAAAACCCATCACCCCAGCCCCACCCGACACCTCCATCACTACCAATCCCAACTCAACTATTTCGGAAAAATAGTATGTATTTGTACAAAATTAAAACTTTAGGAATAATTTTTCTACCTAAAGAATGTGATATGTATTACAAATATATTTTAAGTGTGTCTCATGCACTTGACCCCTTATGTCACTGTCACTGTCACTGGAGTTAAGCTCTTGGCGTTCACAAGATGGTCAACGAAGGGGTCACGTTACTTGAAGCTCACTAAAAGGGAGTCGAAGTCACTTGTAATGTCGCCGGTGTGACATGGAGCTTTTCCGAACTTTGAGCTTGCTGGACCACATAGTTTGCTGGAATATTAGCTATGTAGAGCAATGAAGCTGACCAAATTCGGTTGAACTTCACCACACCTGATGCTTTGTCGGACTCTGCTGAACTTCACCGGACTTGGGGCTCACCAGATTCTGCTGAAGTTGGTTGCCGATTGGTTCATTGAAGCTTTCCGGTGGTCGCTGCTGCTTAAACGTTATGTGCTCAGAGGCTCGCTGGAACTGAAGTGGGCTTCACTGAACCGGGTTGCCTCTGTTAGGCTTCACCGGACTGAAAGTGCTTCTGTCTGGGCTCGCCAGACTACGATGCTGCTCTTTGGGCTTGCCGAATTAGGTAATGGAGCTTTGGAGCTCACGGACAATGGTGGGACCACACCGGAGGTGTTTGCTGTTGGATCATGTAGTTTGAAGCTTCATTGGACCTGTTCTATCTCTGTAAGCCCGCCGAAATTGAACTGAGGCACGTCGGAGTTGGGACGCTTGTTGCCGGACTAAAACTTGAAGAACACCAGAAGGAGTTTTTTGATCTTTGAAGTTTGAGCATAGTGATAAAGTTTGTAGCATCATCGGTTGGGTTTTTCTTCACCGTCCGGTTTGGTCGCTGTCCATGGTGCTTTCCCGACCGACTTGAGCAATGGAAATCTTGCAATAAGAGATTTGCTGTTGTACGTCCTTGACGTGTTGACGCTTCGAATCGGGGAGGGAATCTGTGATTACATGAGAGGGCTTGCTGTTGGGCTCGCCGGTGATGGCGATGGTGACTTGGCCGTCAGTCTTCTAAGTCTTGTAGTGGTGCTGCCTATATTAATATAGATGGGGAGAGAAATGAGAGAGTGATTTGGAATACTAGTACTCCCTATTATATAGGGGTAATTTTGTCATTTTAATTTGTAGATATTTTGAATTAAATAATACTAAAAAAAAAGAGATAAAAGAGTCATATGTTTCATAACCCAAAAACATAATTCGGGATACAAGTAAAAATTAAAATCAAAATATTAATCTATATATAGTTTGAGGGGTATTAATATAATATACCCTTATTATTGTATGCAACTTGCTAATAAAAAAATCATACTATACTAAATTACTAATAGAATGAGCCCAAAATGAAAAGTAAGTGTAAATTGAACTTTTTTTTTTTAATTTTTTTTATGAGAAGGTTGGCATTTACACTTCACTTTTTTTCATTAATCCTCTTGCCAAATTTTTAAATAAATGAAATGATAAAGCAAAGTGAAGAGTATAAAGAATAGAATAATTGGGGGGGGGGGGGGGGGGGGGTGTTTAAGTATATACAATTAATTGATAATTATGTCATTTTATTAGTAAAAGAGATTGAAATGTAAACATTCTATTTATCTCATGCCTAAAAACTTATAAAATTATTGAAACCGTTGATAAAAAAAAGTATGATAGGATAGTCAGATGAAAATGAAGAATGTAAAGTAGAAATATAAGCTACGATATGTAAAATGTCTATGCTGTGAGATGTTTGTATTGTGACGGCCCTGGTTTTTAGGCCAGCGCGTCCTGTATTGAACCGAACTTAGATCTGATAACGAATCTAGAATGCAGAAGTAAGAAACAAGACAACGGTCTCCCAAGGCACAACACACCTTTAATACACTTTGATGACCTTCTATGAGGTCGTGGAACTCAATGAAAACTGACGCGGAAGTAAAAGATTGGAAATGTGATAAATAAGCCCCCAGGGGCAAAATAGTCATTTTACATGAAAATGATGTCTCTAGAATGTATATTATTCCCGAGACACATCCATGACTTCCCGTGAAGTCACAGAATTCAAAAGAAAGTAGCGGAAGCGAATTACAAGAAAACCGGACAAAAATAGTCCCAAGGGCAAAATGGTCATTTTTGAAAAATATAAAATCGGGTGCTACCGAGCACACCACTGGGAAGACAGTGAAAAATTAATCAAGTTAGACTCAAGAATCACTTGATTCGAAATCCGAATGGAAGAGAAAAGTCAAAACAAAGTTTTGACGTCGCCGCGATCGTGAATAGTAACCTGGGCAAAATGCTGAAATCTGTGTGCCGTTTTGAGGCACTAAATGACGTTTTATGGAAAAACACGAAGAAGAAACCCCCCTCAAAATAATTTTTTCAAGCTGACCATGTCAAAAGAAAATTTTATTTTTGACGTAAAATCCCCAAAATGCCCTTACAACAAACTTTTTCAAATAGTGCAGATGCGCACAGGAAATCAGATTTGATGCAGGGGTTTCGGATCCGAGATGACATTTTTTGGAAAAACACGAAGAAGAAACCCCCCTAAAATTGAGTTTTCTACCCGACTATGTGGAAGGAAACAAAAAAACACACTGAAAAATCCCCAAAATACCCCTAGATCAAAACTGGACAAGAGGGCAAAAGTTGCTACAGTAACTGTCTTGATCTCAGAGCAGAAACGGGCTATCAAACGAATTTTTTTGGAAAAACATAAAAAAGAAACCCCTCCCAAAATCAAAATTTCTACCTAGCCACGTGAGAGAAAATGAAAAAAAACTCATTGTAAAATGCCAAAAATGCCCCTCTATGAAATCAGGTCATGGGGGTTAAAAAGCTGCAAAAATACAAACTGAAAGCTGAACTTTGCGAGGGATTTCCGGTACCACGATGACATTTTCTGGAAAAACATAAAGAAGAAACCATTCCTAAAATCACGTTTTCTAAGTGACCATGTTAAGACCGAAATTCATTTCTCGAAGGAAAACCTCAAAATGCCCTAAAATCAGATTATGCAAAAAATGTCAAAAGTAAATCCATAGGAGGCTCAAATCACCAAGGATGAGGTTTTTCTTGAAAACGATCATGCACGCAAACGTAACTTAACCATTAGGACGTTCTACAATAGTCCACGGTTTAAAAATATCACCGATGCAAAATTCAACCCCCCCCCACGGCCAAAAAGATAAAAATGAACTAGAAATGGAGAATTTGAAAACTAAAATTATCAAATGATTTCAAATTACCGTTTGCCCCTTGGCCACACATCATGCATATTAAGTAGGTCCTAATGAATGTGCTCGTGCACACTTTGCATCACCCGATTTGAAAATGAACTCTTAAAAGCTCGAATTTTACTATTTTAGCTCAAAATGCAAAGTATGAAACTAAAATGCAAAAATGAAAACAAAATAGTGATTGACCCTTGGTCACACCTCTTACATATTAAATGAATGCTAGATAACGAATTTCATACCCGATGCACACTCCGGTGCAAAAATGTCATGCTAAAACCCTACTTTCTTATATATTCTCATTAAAGGCGAGATTTCAACATTTATGAATATACATGAACTTCAAATATGGTTTGGCCCTTGGCCTTATATCATATACATAAAATGAGAATCAAAAAGTATGTTTAGGTACACATTACAAGTTTAGAATCAAATATACACATTTGACAAATAAGGCTACAAATGACTTCTTGTATAATTAGTTTTAGATTAAATTACTCTTAAATAGGAAAAAATTTAAAGACTTCTTGTAGATTTATAATAAATTACAAACTAAGTTTTAGAAAATTAATTCCCCTAAATATTAACATATAATAAGTTAAGATTTAACCAAAAAAAAAAAAAAAAATTAAAAAGAAGAAAATAATCATAGTTTAAATATTATATATAATGTATTTAAAAGTAAAAATTTATATATGAAAATAATATTAGAATTCGGGTTCGGGTTGGCTCAGATTGCTAACATTTCAACCCAAGTCCAATCCTAATTAAATTCGAATTGAGATTTTTCAACCTAACTCTAACTCTAACTATAAAAATAATTATCCAAATACGTAAAAAAAATTTGACTGAACTCGAGTTGGATTCAAATTACCCAACTCATGTTGCACCCCAATATGGTCACCATGGCAATTGGACAAGACCAAACGAGATTATGCAGAACTCATCTAACTCAACAACGATCATAGTTTTTCTTTTAATATTTTTTAATTTTCTTTATTAAAAAAATAGAAGAATTATAAGTGTATGTATGCATGTGCTATAATTAATTGTACGGGAGTGGGACATGTTTCATCTCCTATGAGTTAGACCAATGGCCATTGGTCAACTTTAGACCCTTATGGGCCAATTGGACATGTCTGCAGCCCAAAAGAAGTTTAGAATTGAATCATAGATTGAAATTGAAGCTTTTCTGAATCACTCTCACTAGGGTTTTCTCACTCTCACTGGGTTTTCTCTGAAACTTATGGAAGATCGAGCACGGGATAGAAGCTAACATGCAAAATCTCAGCCATATGGCTTTCAGATCCTGTAAGTCTATATCACCAATCTTTTATTTCATATACGACACTCTCATACATCATAGGACCAGTCATTCTACAGTGACAATTGTTCGTTTTTTTGAGACCCAATCAATCACAAACCACTCAAATTTCACGGAGAAACAACCACTCACGGTCTCTTACCTCACAAACTCATGTGGGTTGTCTTTAGAATCTGCTATCTCAGCGTCTAAAAAGGTTAACATTAAGAGCACAGAGAAATCGAACTCTGTTCTTGAGCTGTTAAGGTCGCATAGCTTCACTGAAAATCACATTTCATGCATAATTTCCAGGTACCCAAATTTACTTTTGGCTGATCCAGAGAGAACTTTGATACCCAAAATTGAGTATTTTGAATCTTTGGGTCTTGTCGGACGTGACTTGCCTAGGATTCTTTGTTCATGTAATGTGTTATTTACCAGTTTAGAAAACCAAATCAAACCCACATTTAATTTCCTTCAACAATACATTGGGGCCAATGAGAATTTAATTCATGCTCTTAAGCGATGTAGCCGGGTGATTGGGTACAACGTTGAAAAAGTTTTGGTGCCAAATATCCACACCTTACGGTCCCATGGTGTGCCTAAATCTCATATTGGAAAACTAATCATGTTGCAGCCCAGAGCACTAATGTTGGGAGGTGATGTGTTTAAAGAGGTTACAGATGCAGTTAAGGATATGGGTTTTGATCCCAAAAGTATATACTACATATTGGCCGTCCATCAAATGGCAAACTCAATTGGGAAACGAAGAAAGAAGCTTATATGAGCTTTGGTTAATCTGAAAGCACATTTAATTTGGCATTCAAATTATAACTGATTTGTATGATTCGCTCAAAGAAGAAGATCAGGGAACTGATGAATTTCTTTGTGAACAAGGTGGGGTTAAGTGTTGGGAAATGTGCAAGTTTTTAAAAACTTTGGAGGGATTTGCAATCATGGATCTTGATTCATCACATAAAGACAAGTTTTATGCAAAAACAAATAAAAGATGATGTATGATTCAATAAACAGATTGAATACTTACATTAAAGGTCTGAGTAAGCCTTTTAGTCTTTCCTCTAAAGTGAATGTTCTCACTTATTGTAGATCCCTTTAGCAAGATCCGTTCTCCTTCTTCTTGATTATAATCTTCTCTTTAGGAATCACCAATATACCTTGATGAATGACCTTGGAATCTAGGCTTGTTGTAGCCTCCTTTAGAAGAGAAAACAAACCCTAAAATCTAGAGAGAGAAAGTGTATTCCTTTTTCTTGTTCTAGAAGTCACCCTTAAAATATACATGGACCCATGTATATATAAGCAAAATAAAAATAAGAATAAGGAAAAAATAAATCATTCTCCATCTCTAAATCAACTTTCTCAATTCTAACAGGACTCCAATATCAACTTGGGCTATTGGTGAGAATCCTTTTGGGCTTACTATTTTCTTGGCTCCTATAAATTAATAATTGGTCCGGTCCATTAAACCATGGACCTAATTCAATTAATTCATAAATTAATTTCTACTCCACTAAAAGAAATTAATTGCACTCCAATAAATAGTAAATAACCTCTAAGTCAATGTTGCACTTTGACCCCTCTATGCATAATTATTTATCAGATAATTAAAACCATCAATTTGACAATGTAATTAATATAATTATTTTGTTACCTTTGATTATTACCGGCTCGATCACAATAAAATATTTATTTGACAAAAATAATAATTTACTAAATAAATATATATAAAAAACGTTTGCCTAAAACATACGAAAGTCTTTGAATTTAATTTGTGATCAACCATAATCAAAACAAAATAAATTCAAAAAGCACTGATGTAAATATTGAGAATATAGACCTCTAACTATTAATTACATTACTACCCAAAGTGCTGATCTAAGGATCCCGAGGTATCCGCCGAACAAATCAAAGTAATTATTAATTAATAAAAGAGTCTATACTTCTCTCATGCTTGAGAGTCAAAAGCCATGACTGTGATAGAGAGCAATTGCATACGACAGCTCTCGCAATATATCTCAATCTATCATAGACTCAGTTCAAGTCTTAACTAATTAAATGTCCATCCATAATTATCGACTTTGAACCATTTATGATTACTAATTTATAACATAGTATTAATTGCCATTACACACATATATAAATATATCTTGTAATCAAGTGGACACAATCAATTTCATAATGAAACGAAAAATAATGCATTCCATTCACCAATTGTATAATGCTTTAATAATAATATTCAGATAAGGAACCATGACTTTTACAATCCAAAATAAGAATTTGCTATACTAGCGCACACAAATCCCAATAGCTCCCACTTGCACTTATAGCCAATTCGAATCACATCTAACTCCCGTGTTCTCCATATGACGATCAAACATCTTGATCGGTAAAGCCTTTGTGAATGGATCAGTAAGGTTATGTTCCGATGCAATCTTAGCTACAAGTATATCTCCTCGCTTTACTATGTCATGAACCACATGATGTTTCCTCTGAATGTGTCTTGTTCCTTTATGAAACTTTGGGTCCTTTGTTTGGGCTATAGCAGCACTATTGTCGCAATGAAGCATCATAGGCCGATCTATATGCTCCACAACCTCCAGTTCAATTAGAAAGTTTCTCAACCAAACAGCTTCTTTTGCTACCTCAACCCTGCTTGACACTCTTCCAACTAACTGCCCCTCCATTGAACTTGAACACATATCCAGATGTAGATCTCCTGGCATCTGGATCTGATTGAAAATAAAATCCGTATATCCGAGTGGAACCAGATCATCACCTCCATAAACGAGCATGAGATTCTTAGTTCTTCTAAGGTATTTTAAGATATTCTTCACAGTTGACCAATGATCAAGTCTGGGATTGGACTGATATCTACTGATAATCCCTATAGAGTAGCAGATGTCTGGTCTGGTACAGACCATGGCATACATGAGACTACCAACTGCCGAAGCATATGGTACCCGCCTCATTTGCTTAATTTCCTTATCAGTCTTGGGAGACTGATCATTAGAAAGAGCCAATCCATGTCTAAATGGCAAAAACCCTTTCTTAGAGTTTTCCATTCCAAACCTGATCAGAACTTTGTCAATGTAAGACTCTTGAGATAAGCTTATTTTCTTTTTAACCCGATCTCGCATAAGCTTGATCCCAAGAATATAGCTTGCTTCTCCAAGATCTTTCATCTCAAATTTATTGAATAACCACCTTTTAACTGATGACAAAGCCTCTACATCATTACCAATGAGTAAGATGTCATCAACATATAAAACGAGAATCATGATGACATTACCCTGTTTTTTCTTGTAAACGCAAGGTTCAAACACGTTTTGTTCAAAGCCAAATAATTTGACTGCCTGATCAAAACAAATGTTCCATGTGCATGAAGCTTGCTTAAGTCCATAAATGGACCTATTCAACTTACACACAGAGTCCTCATGACCTTTAACCACAAAACCGTCTGGCTGCCTCATGTAGATGTCTTGTTCAAGATGGCCATTTAAAAATGCTGTCTTAACATCCATCTACCATATCTCATTGTCATTATAAGCACTAATGGCCAAAAGAATGCGAATAGATTTAAGCTTTGCAACTGGTGATAATGTATCCTCATAATCAATACTTTCACGTTGAGTGAAGCCTTTGACAACCAGTCTAGCTTTGAATGTCTCAACATTCCCATCCATTCCTCTCTTTCGTTTGTAAATCCACTTACAACCAATGGGCTGAACCCCACTAGGAAGTTCTATAATATCCCAGACTTTGTTAGAATACATCGATTCCAACTCTGATTTCATGGCATCTTTCTAACGATTCGCATCTTTATCGGTCAACGCTTCTGTATAGCTTACTGGGTCCGACTCATGCTTATCAGGGACGGCCTCATAGACCTCACCCAAAAGCGTGAGTTTTTCGGGTCGGATGATTGTCGTCCCACTACGCCAAAGGACCGGTGCAGGAATCGATGTACTAGATGATGGTAATTCAACAGGGACTTCTTGTGTCTCATTATTCTCAGTATTTATATTAGGTGTGTCTATAGGGGGTATATCAGATGTGCCAACCATCTCCTCTAACACTATATAGCTACTAGGTCTGTGGTTCATAATATAGTCCTCCTCCAGGTAAACAACATGAGCACCGATAATAATCTTATTGTCCCTAGGATCATAAAATAATCCACCTCTAGTGCCCTTTGGATAGCCAACAAATAAGCATGCATCTGATCTTGCTTCCAACTTGTCTGCCTGTTTCTTACGCATGTGTGCTGGACACCCCCATATATGCATGTGATTTAAACTAGGTTTCTGTCCAAACCACAGCTCATATGGCGTTCCTAAAACAGACTTGGATGGAACACAGTTCAAGATGTACATCGCTGATTCTAAGGCTAATCCCCAAAATGATAAAGGTAATGTAGCAAAACTCATCATAGATCTAACCATATTAAGTAAAGTTCTGTTTCTCCTTTCTGCCACTCCATTCTGTTGAGGGCAGTCAGGTGCGGTTAACTGGCGCACGATACCCTCATTAACCATATAATCCTTGAACTCCCCCAAGAGGTATTCACCTCCTCGATCAGATCGAAGAGTTTTGATAAGTTTACTTAATCTACGCTCCACTTCCGCCTGAAACTCACGGAATTTTCCATAAGCTTCTGACTTGTGTCGCATTAGGTAAATATATCCAAAACGTGAATAATAATCAATGAAAGTGATGAAGTACTCAAACCCTCCTCTCGCTTGGGTGTTCATGGGACCACACACATCTGTGTGCACCAACTTTAATTGTTCTTTGGCTCGATATCCTTTCGCTGAGTAAACCCTTCGAGTCATCTTTTCTTCAATACAGGATTCACAAGTTGGCATAGGTTCCTCTGCCTCACAAGGTAATAAACCTTTTTTAACCAACCTTTGAATCCTATTTTGATTGATGTGACCCAATCGTAGATGCCAATGATATAATGAGTTTGGAGAAACTGCTTTTCTTTTAACATTCAATCTAGATGAAGTTGCATTTAATTTATAATTTTGCATTTGATATGAGCTAAGAGTTAAAATATATAGACTATCTTTCAATGTACCAGAAGTTATAACACAACCATTAAATTTAATTAAAACATTTTTTCTAAAAGTAAAAATATAGTTTTTGCAAACCAACGAAGAAACTGAAATTAAATTGTGCCTAACATTTGGCGTATAAAGACAATCTTCTAAAATAAGACTCCTCCCACTATCAAACTGTATATGAACCACTCCCACTACTTTTGCTTCCACCTTGGCATTAGATCCCATATACAAGTATATCTCTCATTCATTGAGGCTTCTGGACTCCTGGAATCCCTGCAATGAATTGCAAGCATGGTTAGTGGCTCCAGAATCTATGCACCAGGAATTTATAGATTTAACCACATTACATGCCTCAACAATGAATATACCTTTTCCTTTGCCTTGCGTGTGAAGTGTTGGGCAGTTAGGTTTCCAGTGTCTCGATTGACTGCAATGGAAGCAGTTTCCTTCGCCTTCAACCCGCACTTTCTTCTTTCCCTTATCCTTTTGGATTACTTTGTTTGGCATAACCACAGTTTTGGCACTATCCTTCTTCTTTTCCTTGCCCCTCCTCTTGGGCCTAGAAGTGAATGGTCCAGCAGACTGAATGTAATTGATAGATGCACCCTTACTTTTGATTATCCCTTCAAAGGTTACCAACTCATTCAGAAGTTCAGCGAGTGAGTACTCAAGCTTATTCATAGAATAATTAACCCTAAAAGAGTTAAATGAGTCTGGAAATGAAGCGATAATCATGTCAACCTAAAGTTCACCATCCAAGTTGCATCCAAGGATCTCAAGTTCATTTAAAAAACCAATCATTTTTAAAGCATGTTCCCGAACTGAAGTACCTTGGACCATCTTGATGGTCATCAAGTTTGTCATAGCATTTTGGCGTGCACTCTTACCAATTTGCCCAAACATTTCCTTGAGGTTAAGCATGATGTCTACAGAAGTGAGATATTGAAGATGTTGACTTTGGAGTACATTCGAGAGTGAAGTAAGAATGTAGCACCTAGTCATCTCATCTACTTTATTCCATTTCTTAAAAACTTCATGCTCCTCACGAGGATCCTCAGGCAAAGGTGGAGAAGGTTTGGAAATAGTAAGCACATAATTCAACCCCTCATATGTGAGTACAATATCTAGTTGCCTTTTCCAATCGATATAATTAGGTCCAGTTAATCAATTTTCTTTTAATATGTTTGCAAGTGGACTGAATGGACTAGTCATGATAAATCTGAAAATAAAAGCATTCATACAATAAATAAAGTGAATAAAAATAATCATGCAAAATACAATAATTCATTAATTGTGGGTCTCTTAACCACATTGCATGAAAAATCGGACAATCAATATGCCAAAACTTATCCGATTGGCGGAATTCATTATTACTTATTGACGAGAACAACTCATTATTTCCATATCTCTTTAGGCAATGCCTTATCTATATATGAAATAATTCCCGATTAAGTTTAGCCTTTCTAAAATCACCTAGTATAGACCACTCCGTTGGGGAGCTAATACTATTGATTTTAGATTGAGTGTATAATGTAATTAATGCTCCAACGAAAAAAAAAATATTAAATATATTGCCATTAACAGTTTAGACTATTTAAATCATGCTTAGGGCCTTATTTTTAAAGATCTAACTATAATTGTCATTTAATAATTATATTTTCGTGAGACAACCATTCTTGTAATTTAGACTCTTTAAATCATGCGTTGGGCCTTATTTTTAAAGATCTAATCACAATGGTTCTAATTACGAAGGCCATGGGGTAATGTATAAAAATCCCCGCTCCCACTCAATTTGTAACAATATATAACTAGGGTTTTCAATTCATGATTTAATGTATGCAAAATGCTTTGATTTTAATCCAATTAAATTTAGAAAATATATGGATTTTAAATGATTCACTAATATTTAACTTGAGGCATTTTTTAAAAATAATTTATAAAAATAATTTTTCATTTCCCAATAAATGCCCTCAAATTAATTAGCAATCCAATTCAATTTATCTTCATAATTTAATTAATATAAATCAAGCCATTTAGATAAAAATCATGGATCCAATGCATGAACAATTATAATCAGTATTAAATTATTCCATGCATCACATAAATAATTAAATCACAAACAGAAGCAATTTAAATGGCCAATAGATTCAGCTTTTAACATTTAAATACTATTCTTGTTGTACGGGCGTCCTTCAATAGTCTGTAAACACCCATAGGAAACTTGTACGCGTCAGAAGAAGCAAAACGCCGCTTGGAACGCGCCTTAAGGGCCCCACATGCGCTCGCACGTGCTTGGGGCATGCAGCAGGTCAAGGAACGCACCCCCACGCACTGGCACACGCATGGGACTCGTTGGGGCGCGTGGCACACCCTTGGACATCCCTCCATGCACCTGCATGCGAGTGGAGAACAAGCCTTTAGTGCTGGCGCGTGTATCTCACACGCCAGCATGTTCCCCAACCATGCAGTTCCTGGCATGTGCTCCTCACGCGCCAGGCTCACCATTGTTGTGATGCATTTGATCCGTGCCTCCTCCGACGCCCCTTCTCGCCACCGGGGATGCTCCAGCCACCTAAAAAACGCCGAAAAATTCTAGAAAAATTCCCAGAAAATTAACTTAAGCCTAAAAAAATTCTAGAAAAATTCCAAAAAATTTCGAAAAAATTCCAGAAAATTATAGAAGCATAATTTAACCCTTTCGGACCCTCTTGAAGCCTTATAGCATCTTTTGATGAATATTACATGGCTTGAATAAATACTTACAATTTGAAATACAATGAAAAAAATTAAATTACATCATTAAATTTTCAAACGGCTAAATCAAAGCCTTAATTACTTTCATCCAAAGATAAAATTACATTCAATATACCTGTAAGTTTCATCCATGGCCCAAACACACATCATTATCCATTCACAATAATACATACAGCATCATGTATCAATATATATCAACATAATAAATCATACATCAACATACATCACTCAATATATATATGTATATATAATTTGGATCCATGAAGATGATTTTTATAAACACACGATCTCTAGTAATGAATCAAACCATGCGCTCTGATACCACTGTTGGGAAACGTACAAGTTTTTAAAAACTTTTGAGGGATTTGCAATCATGGATCTTGATTCATCACATAAAGACAAGTTTTATGCAAAAACAAATAAAAGATGATGTATGATTCAATAAACAGATTAAATACTTACATCAAAGGTCTGAGTAAACCTTTTAATCTTTCCTCTAAAGTGAATGTTCTCACTTATTGTAGATCCCTTTAGCAAGATCCTTTCTCCTTCTTCTTGATTATAATCTTCCCTTTAGGAATTACCAATATGCCTTAATGAATGACCTTGGAATCTAGGCTTGTGGTAGCCTCCTTTAGAAGAGAAAACAAACCCTAAAATCTAGAGAGAAAAAATGTATTCCTTTTTCTTGTTCTAAAAGTTACCCTTAAATTATACATGGACCCATGTATAAGCAAAATAAAAATAAGAATAAGGAAAAAATAAATCATTCTCCATCTCTAAATTAACTTTCTCAATTCTAACAGGACTCCAATATCAACTTGGGCTATTGGTGAGAATCCTTTTGGGCTTAGTATTTTCTTGGCTCCTATAAATTAATAATTGGTTCGGTCCATTAAACCATGGACCCAATTCAATTAATTCATAAATTAATTTCTACTCCACTAAAAGAAATTAATTGCACTCTAATTAAATAGTAAATAACCTTTAAGTCAATGTTGCACTTTGTGTGATACCCCCGAATTTTCGGATGCGGGTTAGCCAGGCCCACGCCCGATTACCCTAGGATATCAAACCAATTAGCAATAATCGAACACAGAATATAAATAAGAAAAACAAGAATAAATAAATTGCTGAAAAGAAAACTAGAATAATAATCCAAAAACCTCAGAATAAAATTTAATTAACAAAGAATGATTCTGATACATCCTACTTCTCCATTTCTATTACAACTCGGGAATCCATCTAGTGGACCCTAAAATATCTCACCTAACTCAAAAGATTGGAAATGAAACCCAAGTCTAAAATATGAAACAAGGTCCTAAAGCATCGGTGGAGTGAATGACTGTATCTACTCAGCACGATCTAGCTCTACCATTGGAACAAACGAACACCTGTAAAAATAAGAGTGGGTCAGGCCCACATGCAAGTTCTTCTCTTTCTCCTTCCATCTAACTTGTGTTCTGTGCACCTAGATAATCTCTAGGGTTTAATTAATTATTAAATCAGAACTTAAATGCTTACCATATAAAATATTGATGATCTCTGCGTGTTAAAATAAATTCTGTTAAATGTTTGCAAGTCTTATTTCTGTTCTCTATTTAAGCATGTAATGGTTGTTAGCAATTTTTGTTTCTTTAATTGTTTTTTTAACCTCTGTAAATAAATCATGGGGATGATTATGGGGTGTTATAGGACTCTAAAGATCAGTAGTGAAGAGGAACAGAGGGGTTGAACTAGAACAGTTATTGCAAAGTTTCAGTTTTGTTCCTAACGCGTGTTAGTTCGGTAGCAAATTTAACCTCTATATTTGTTTCTAATGGTTGTTATCAAACCTTTGGGATGCTAATGGATATTAATAAGACCCTTAGGATTAGTTTTTGAAACCAACTGAAGGGCAGAAACATGCCGGAGAAGAAGCAGAAAGTCAGAACGGAGCAGAACGGGGACAGAGGCTCTCAAAGGAGGTGAGAGCCGGCTCCATGGATGTGAGAGCCGGCTCCCATACTCATTGAGCCGGCTCTACATTCTTAGAGCCGGCTCCAGGCTCAAAAAAAAGAGCCTGCTCTTGGAATTTAGAGTAGGCTCTTTCAAATATTAGTTTTTTGAATTTTTTTTCTACGAACTGTTTGGATACTGTTGGAGCATGGGAACGTTTCTGTTGACTCTGGGGTTTTACAGAGGGATTAGAGGGTTGGCTTTGAGAGTTATTAAGTCCTTAAATTGAGTAAGGTTGACCTCTAAGTGAATGAAATTAACAGTGTGCTAATTTAACCCCCCTTGGAGGCCCGACGTCCCCGTCGGCACACTTCCAGCTAGGTCAGGCTCTGATACCATTTGTAACGACCCACTCCACCACATGATATGATATTGTCCGCTTTGGGCCTAAGCCCGCACGGTTTTGCTCTTGGGCTTCACCCCAAAAGGCCTGATACCAATTGGAGATGATGCACTTACATATAAGCACTTCACCTTTCCTCTACCCAGGCGATGTGGGACTTGTGCACCCGTAACTCGCCAGTGTGGTAGCCTGATAGTGTCTCTTACACCCGCCCACGGCACACCCACCCACAAGGTCATCACACTTTGACCCCTCTATGCATAATTATTTATCGGATAATTAAAGCCATCAATCCGACAATATAATTAATACAATTATTTTTTTACCTTTGATTATTTCGGGCTCGATCACAATAAAATATTAATTTGACCAAAATAATAATTTACTAAATAAATATATATAGAAAACATTTGTCTAAAACATACGAAGGCCTTTGAATTTAATTTGGGATCAACCATAATCAAAACAAAATAAATACAAAAAGCGCTGATGCAAATATTGAGAATATAGACCTCTAACTATTAATTACATAACTACCCAAAGTGCCGATCTAGGGATCCCGAGGTATCCGCCGAACAAATCAAAGTAATTATTAATTAATAAAAGAGTCTATACTTCTCTCATACTTGAGAGTCAAAAGCAATGACTGTGATAGAGAGCAATTGTATATGACAGTTCTCGCAATATATCTCAATCTATCATGGACTCGGTTCAAGTCTTAACTAATTAAATGTCCATCCATAATTACCGACTTTGAACCATTTATGATTACTAATTTATAACATAGTATTAATTTGCATTACATACATATATAAATATATCTTGTAATCAAGTGGACATAATCAATTCCATAATGAAATGAAAAATAATACATTCCATTCACCAATTGTATAATGCTTTAATAATAATATTCAGATAAGGAACCATGACTTTTACAATCCAAAATAAGAATTTGCTATATTAGGGCACACAAATCCCAACATTAAGAGCATCAGCGATTGCTAAATGTCCAAATGTTTTATTGTTTAGTTTGGAAAGGAGAATCATTCCAAGATGTTCAGTTCTGCAAGTTTTATTGTCAAAGGGATTGATTCGGAAAGATGTAAATGTGGTTGGGATGTTAAATGTTAGCATAAAGAATTTTGAGACCTGGTTTCTAACCAAGTATAAGGACATAGCACCGGAGGTGATCAAAGCGTACGAGGGTGAGATAGGATTTCAAGGTTTCAATACTAGATTGTAGGACAATGTGGAATCAGATAAGCGAGTAACTGCTAGATATGTTGGCAACAACAGAGGACTAATAATTTGGTGTATTTGAGTTTCTATCAAAATGATTTGGCTGCATATAAGGTGTTCCATCTTAATAGGTAATCCTCTATTCACTTCAATGAGGATTTCTTATTTTTTATTTTATTTTATTTATTTATTTATTTTTTATGGCTGATACAATATGAGAAGAGGTAAAATTGTCTTTTATATTTTGCAGATCACATCGGATTTCTCACATCTTGGAAAATTTCATAATTATGTTTCTCATTTGTAATGGTATGAAGTATTCTATAATTTTTAAAATTTTGACAACCGGCCGATTTGCTTCATAGTTCTATTTGAGTGGATGTATCTTTCAATTATTAGTTCATTTCTATTTCGGCATAATATTCATGTGGTGATTGCGATGGTTGGTGTGTGTACTTATATAGTATTTACACTGTATTGGCGGATTGCCTTGTTTTACCGAGATGACTTATTATTGATGTAGGGCTAGTGGTCATTTCCATGTGTGTTTGATAACATTATAGCTAATTAGCCCCATGTGTCCTTACTTGTCTATTCATTCATATACTATGAAAATCCTTTATCTCTAGATTTAACTTTACATGATTTCATTATGGCTATAGAGTCCTACGTGTCTTAACCTGTCTGTTCTTTCATATTTTATGTAAAACCATTTTCCCTTGATTTAACTCTCGTGTATGAGAGATCTATTAATATGCAATTCTTCAATAGAAGAAGAGCTTAGGGCTCACATTTTCTTATTAGTATATTTTGAACGACACGCATTGAATGCCGGGCCATTCGTTGAAGATAAATGGACATCGAACCCATATAAAGTTTTACCATGGGCAGATTGTATCCATTGAGCAAATATAGGTTTGATCAAGATTTGTTTCTCCGGAGTACCAAAAGCAAGCATAACATCATTATGAACATAAAGTCCCAAGGTATGGAACCCCAGAAAGATGCTGGCCTAACTTAAATGAGATATGTTATATGCAGCATGCTGCCGACTGGAAATAGCTTTATTGTGCATGGGATATTCGAATTGAGGAGAAGTGGAAGTTTGTTTATCTTTCATGGTGTTTCCAGATCTTGCACCTAGTGATTTATATCTTTGTATAGCTTTATTGGGGGAAATCGAAATAAAATCAAAATAGAGAACTGTATCTTACATCATTCATTCTCTTCTTTTTCTATTTTCTTCATTTTGCTCACTTTTAGGTTCTCAGTATGTACTTCCCCTAATAATGCATGCATTCTCATGCTAATGGTGGTATAGGGATAGTTGAAGTGGTTAGTAATTTCTGGCCTTAGACAGTTGTTAGGTGGTGAGGGAGAGCTGACATTTGTGAAGTATGGATATCATTAGTGCTTAATATATTTAAATTTTAATCGCTGGTCAAACGACGAAGACTAGTTGTAATAGGGGGTACAAAAATAACAACGGATGCAATTATTAAAAATGACTTTTAGAAGTTAAACATTGTAGGTGTAATGGCATTTAATAGAAAAGATTGGAGATGGAGAGGGAGAGTTCATAATGCTCACCTGATTAATATGGGATTAAGGCAAAGATGAAAGCGTACGAGATCAATATTAGATTGCAGAAAAATGTGGAATCAGGGAAGCGGGCAACTGCTAGATATTCAGGCAACAGCTGAGCACTTACAACATGGTCTGCCGTCTAATAAGTGATCCTCTAATAACTTCAGTGAGACTTTTTGGTTGCTGATAAAGTATAAGAAGAGGTAGGTTCACCTTGTATATTATGAAGATCACATTAGCTTTCTCTATCGACTCTTGTAACTACTTGGAAAATTTCATATCCTGCTTTAAAATATCAGTGAGTTTTTGTAATTCAATTCGAAACAAATTGACTACTTTTTGGTGGAGTGGGAAGGAGTTTAGCAATTATGTCAAGTGGGTGAGCTGGGACAAATTATATGAATCTACTCATTCTGGAGGTCTTGGTTTTAAAAGCATTATGGCTTAAAACATTAATTGCTCTTTTCTCGAAGTTTGATTGGCGTTTAGAAGTGGAAGATAATTCCTGAGTCTTTTTTTTCTTTCTTTTTTTCCAAGGCTCCTTGTAAACCTTCAGCTTCTTGGTTTTGGAAGGGTTTGTACAATGCCTTGGAATCCTATCGTGCCAGAGAAGTAAGGCTAGCTAGGAATAGAATTGTTCGCTAGATCTGCTTCATCTACTAATAGATGATCGGCTGGCAATTCATTCGATTTGCGAAAGTAAATAACCTAAAAGTTCCTCCACGTTGAAGTAATTTGCATCTAATCACTTATGTAGCATCAATTATTGATTCGTCAATGGGGTCATTCAATGTGTATTTGTGACGGCCCAAGTTTTTCAACCCGGTGCGTCCGTGATGAACCGAAAGTTGATCCGATAACGGATCCAAAATGCGGAAACAAATGATAAACCAAGGTCTTAAGAGAGAAGAGTCACTCCCAAGACACCAATATGATCCCCCATGAGATCACGGAACTTAAAAAAAGCAAAAACGGTAGTAGGGGTCAAAAATGATAAAATTTGCTATCCAAGGTGCAAAATGGTCAATTCACAATAAAAGAGACAAACTTAACTTAAAACATGTCAAACAAGGTGAATACAACCTAATCTAATCATTTTGAAACATTCCAAGAGGTTCTGTGAACATTGGCTCAGAATCCCACAAAATGCCCCGTCCCGGTTGAAGTAAAAACTGACACTACTTTACTAAAACCCATTTGGATTAGGAACGAAGAATTTATGACCCGTTGAAGTCGGATGATCAGTGCTGAAACTCAACAGAGGCTAGGCTCGGTTCATTTTGGTCGACCGAAATGGAGATGCTGAGGCATGAAATCATGAAGAAAAGATGCAATTCATTTCGGTAGACCGTAATAAGGGTTCGGTCGATCGAAATAAGCTTTGAACAGTTGATTTGGCTACTGGAATGTGATGTTACTGTGCAAACACAAAACCATTGACATCGGTTAACTGAAATGGAGTTTCGATCAACCGAAATACCTCAAAAACCTGCTGCTGAACCTGCTATGAGCCTAAGGTGTTAAGGTACTACCTCAACTTTGAATCACATGATACTTTAATTCAAAATGGATGTGTAAAACTGATTTTTCATGAGTTTTGAGAATGTAAACATGTCAACAAGTTTGATATGAGTAAATGAATATAAAACAATGGCCCATGGCCTCATACACTTCATTTATAAGATTTTGACTTCTCAAACCTCAAAAGTAGACATGCTTGGCCCTTGGCCTCATTACATACATGCTTAAAATGTCAAAAGTGATTACTTAACATCTTTACACATTAAGGAAATTAAATAATCTTCAAAAGTACCATACATACATGGTATACAAAATATAACTTCAAAAGTTAAGCATGCTAAACACTTGCATGCTAATATACAAAAATGCTTCAACTAGCTCAAAAGTTTCTAAGGATGATGAGCATCCATGAACATAATCTCTTCACTTGAAAAACAACCCAAACTACTAGGGTGAGTAATCAAGTTACTCGTAGGAGAAGCATATGCGTATACCCTAAAGTTTCAATATCATTGCAAGATTAATATAGACGAATACAAGGGAGCATTCCACTTAATGTTTTCAAGGTGTGCTAAGGGATCATCTTAAGCTAACTTGAATGATTCTTTAGCAATACAAATCAATATCAATGTACTTAACAACATCAATTCGCCAATTTAAGAATTTCAAGTAACAATTAAGCATTGGTTGTCAACTTGAAATTTAATGCGAAAACAAGTAATGGAAGACTTGGACATCACGTCTCGGACTTAACCAAGATCATTACTGTTATTCCGGGCATTAACCCACTGGGAAGACCACTCTAGTGCGCACTATCTTAATTGGGAAAAACTCATACCTCCCACACTAAAGCCGAACTTTTGCTATGTCACATGTAACAATGTCCCAAGAGATTCCAAAATACATATCAAGTTGAAAACTTATATATATATAATAAGGCATACAAACCACCTTTCATACACAAGTATTTTGAAACCATACAAACCATGTCTTAGGGTTCCAAATCTGGAATGGCATGCCAAATGACAAATTCACATCATGATATTATGCACAATACAATATCACAAATTTATCAATTCAAGTCATGCCTCAATAAGAAGCTCTATATACTAATTATCAACATTTAGCAATAGGCTCATAAATTAATCACAATTTGTAATTCACAAGAATATAGAATTATTATCATAAAAATATAGCAATTCAAGTCAATAAGAATTGCATATAACACTAATAATTCTACTAGAGTTCTATATTACTACCACATGTGAATTTACTAGAATTTAGCATCTACTTAATTATATAATCCTTCTACTCATGGTTTACACATATCATACATGCTTAAATCAATAAACCCTAAGTCTAGAAGTGAGGGTTTCCTATAATATGCAACACTATCATATCAAAATTATGTACATAATATATATTAAACATAAGGATTATAAAACACTTAGAATATAAACATACTACCACCCCTACCTCAATAGAGAATTGAATCTCTATAATCCAAGCTACCAAACACAAAATGGAAAACAAGGTTAGGATTCTTGAAGAGCAGAGTGAAAGGAATCTTTTCTCTCCTAAGGTTAAAAGTCTAGGGTGAGTGGAAGAGTGCCAAAAGTGAAGTCAAAGCTATTTACTAAGTTTTCTCTAATGAAGTCTTTGCTAGGGTTATGAAGAACAAGTGTAAAAGATGAAGGAGAAGGTGAAAATGGTGAGTGGAGTGTCTAGAGAACCTCCACTCACTATGTGCTTTTACTCTCTCACACACACATGCTCTTACTCTCTCACACACACATGCAAGACTAAATCTTGAGCTTACACTTGTCACCAATCCAATGCCTTTTCCAAGATTTAATCCTAGACCCACACTTGTCAACAATCAATGGTTACATGTGCACCAATCCTAGGCCAACACATGGATGACTCTCCACCTTCTAATTGTCAAGAAACTTTGGTACCAAGTCTCTCCACCCAATTGCCAACAAGTGGCACCATGAGAATGTGACACTTGTCACATTTTCCAAAAATTGTAAAATGGTCATTTTTCAAAGTATCTTCCAAAATAAATTGCAAAAAGGTCCCTAAAACGAAAAATAATTATTTTACATAATTACACTAAAACCCCAAAAGTTATAAGTAATTACACTAAAATATGCATTCATGCCCTTTACAAGAAAAGTACTAATCTAGCATGCTTTTCAAGAAAAGTAAAAATACCATTGTCATGGAAATCAAATACCATGAATGCATGCAACACCAGAATCAAATCCCAGCATAACAAGTGAGGTTATGCAAGGAAAAACGAAAAACGGGAAAAAGACGAAATAGGGAAAAGACAAAATAGAAAAAAGACGAAAAAAGAAAATCACAAAAAATGAAAAGAGGAGGAAAAAGACCGGGTCATTACAACCTACCCTCCTTAAAAGGATTTCGTTCCAGAAATCGAGTCGTACCTGAAAGAGATAACAAATGGGGATACCGAGAGCGAACCTCCTGTTCGAGCTCCCAGGTAGCCTCCTCAACGCCGTGATGTCTCTACAAGACCTTAAGCAATAAAAATGGTCTTGGTCCGCAAAACCTGCTCCCGTGAATCAAGAATCTGGACTGGACCCTCCTCGCAGGTCACGTCCTCATCAACAACAACATCTGTCCATCGTAAAACATGCGATGGATCCGGCTCGTACTTCCTCAACATAGATACATAAAAGACGTCGTGAACCCTATCCAGGTCTGGCGGTAATGCCAAACGATAAGCAACTTCACCGACGCGCTCCAAAATCTGAAATGGTCTAATGAACCTAGGAGACAACTTGCCCGTCTGCCGAAATCTCAGAAGTCCCTTTTGTGGAGAAATCTTGAGAAAGACGTGGTCCCCTACCTCAAAAAATAAGGATCTCCCCCTCTTGCCAGCATAACTCTTCTGCCTGCTCTGAGTTGTAGCTAACCGCTGCTGAATCAACTTGATCTTCTCTGTAGTCTCAAAGACAATATCTGGACCTAAGGCTATTGTATCACCTACCTCGGTCCAACAAACTGGAGATCTGCAAGGTCTGCCATACAACACCTTAAAAGGTGCCATGCTAATATTGGTCTGGTAACTGTTGTTATAGGCAAACTCAACCAAAGGTGAATAGTACTCCCAACTACCCCTAAAATCCAAAATGCAAGCCCGTAGCATATCCTCTAATATCTGAATGGTACGCTCTGACTGACCATCAGTTTGAGGATGGAATGCTGTGCTGAAATGAAGCCTCGTGTCAAGACCTCCTGAAAACTCTACCAAAAGTGAGATGTGAACCTGGGATCCCTATCCGAAATAATGGATACTGGAACCCCGTGAAGCCTGACAATCTGCCCCACATACAGTCCACTAAGTCTCTCTGCGTCATCTGTCACTGCCATAGGCAAAAAGTGAGCCGTCTTAGCCAATCTATCAACAATAACCCAAACAGCATCATTCCCTGCCTTGGATCTCGGAAGTCTCGTCATGAAATCTATAGTGATGTGCTCCCACTTCCACTCTACCACTGGTAGTGGTTGCAACAACCCTACCGGTCTCTGATGCTCTGCCTTCACTTGTTGACAAGTAAGACATTTAGCCACGAATTGAGAAACATCCCGTTTCATACCTTTCCACCAAAACTATCTCCGCAAATTGCGATACATTTTTGTATCACCAGGATGAATTGCAAGTCGAGAATGGTGAAAATCCTGAAGAACAACGTCATGACAAGACAAAGGAACAAACATCCTCCTTCTGTACCTGAGACCACTGTTTGAATGCAAGGTCCAACCCTCTACATTCTTGCCACCTGAAATCTGATCGTGGATGGACTTCATCTCCCTATCCTCCTGCTGTGCCTCAATAACTCTGCTAACAAGAGCCGGTTGAGCCACAAGGCTAAATAAAATAGCCGGTGAAACATCCTCATACAACTGCAAACCAAGATCTGCAAACTCTTCTAGCATCTTCTATCTGTGAATGGAAATGCTAACAAGAGTACCCCGTGGCTTCCTACTCAATGCATCGGCCACCACATTGGCTTTCCCCGGATGATACTGCAACACAAAGTCATAGTCCTCTATGAACTCAACCCATCTGCGCTATCTCAAATTCAAATCCTTCTGAGAGAAGAGATATTTGAGACTCTTGTGATTGGAGAAAACTTCAAACTTCTCCCCATACAAATAGTGTCTCCACCCCTTAAGGGCAAAGATAACTGCTGCCAACTCCAAATCATGTGTCGGATAGTTCAACTTGTGAGTCTTTAACTATCGAGACCCATAAGCTACCACCCGTTCAGTCTGCATCAGAACACAACCCAAACCTTCTCGCGAAGCATCACAATAGACCACGTAACCCAATTCACATTCAGGTATGATCAAAACTGGAGCTGATGTCAACCTGACCTTCAACTCCTAAAAAGCAAAATCACAAGCCTCATTCCATATGAACTTGACTCCCTTGCGAGTAAATCGGGTCATAGGTGTCGCTAAATGAGAGAAATCCCGAGCAAATCTCCTGTAATAGCCGACTAGGCCAAGAAAGTTTCGAATCTCAAACACTGTCTTCTGCTACTCCCAATCCATCACAGACTCAATCTTCGACAGATCTACTGCAACACCGCCCCATGACACGACGTGTCCAAGGAACTTCACCTCTGGTAGCCAAAATTTGCATTTCTCGAATTTGGCATACAATTGGTTATCCCTAAGGATCTGTAAAACTGCTCTCAAGTGATACTCATGCTCTTCCCTCGAAGCTGAGTACACGAGAATGTCATCACCGAACACCACCATAAACTTGTCAAGATAGTCACTGAATACACGGTTCATCAAGTCCATGAAAGCTGCTGGAGCATTGGTCAAACCAAATGGCATCACCAGAAACTCATAATGGCCATACCATGTACGAAAAATGGTCTTGGATATATCCTCATCCTTAACCCTCAACTGATAGTAACCGATCTCAAATCAATCTTTGAAAAGCATGTCGTTCCCTTTAACTGATTAAACAAGTCATCAATCCTAGACAAAGGATACCTGTTCTTGATCGTAGCTTGATTCAACTTGTGATAATCGATGCAAAGTCTCAAAGACCCATCCTTCTTCTTCGCAAAAAGAACTGGTGCTCCCCATGGTGAAGCACTAGGACGAATAAAGCACTTAGCCTTCAAATCATCCAACTAACCTTTTAACTCATCAAGCTCTGCCGGTGCCATACGGTACGGTGCCATAGAGATGGGTGCCATACCGGGAATGACATCAATGGCAAAAACCACTTCCTTTAAAGGAGGTAACTCCGTTAGCTCCTCTGGAATGACATCAACAAAATCCTCAACAACTGCAGGAAAAACACGGCCCAAACTGCTATCCTCGTCAACTAGCAAACTAGCCAAGTAGGATCTGTGGTGACTCCAGTCACCAATGCTAAAAACCATAGCCGGGTGGGAATCATTCCAATCTCCTACAAAATGGAAACAATCTCCCTTGGGAGTGTAAACGGTCAACCTCCCGCGGAAGCAATTGATTGTAGCCTGAAAGAATGACAACCAATCCATCTCAAGAATGACATCAAAACCCGTCATGTTGAGAAAAATGAAATTGAACTCTAAGGTCCGCCCAGCTATCTCAATAGCACAACCCCGACAAACACGATCCATAGACACTGGACCCCCTACTGGTGTGTCAACACAGAGAAAACTGTCCCAAAGTGTGACCTCCAGACCAAATGAATGTGCAAATGATGCTGAAATGAAATGAAAGAATGAAATGCACATGGAAAAAGGAAAACTCAAATGAAAGACTGAATAGAGGAAAGGTACCTCTGTAACGACCTAAAATGTTCAACCCGGTGCGTTAGTGATGAACTAAAAATTGACCCGGTAGCGGGCCCGAAATGCAGAAGCAAATGATAAACCAAAGTCTTTAGAGATATAAAACATCTCTAAGACACCAATGTGACCTTCCATGAGGTCATAAAACTTAAAGTAAACAAAAGAGCAAACGAGAGTCAAAACGAACAAAATTCGTGAATCAAGGGGCAAAATGGTCAATTCATAAGAAAAAGGAGGAACTTGACTCTAAACAAGTCAAACAAGGTGAATACAACCTAATCTAATCATTTCATAACATTCCAAGATGTTCTAAGACTTTTGGACATAAATCCTACAAAATGCCCTTTTATGGTTTAAGCGAAAACTGACACCCTCTCACTAAAACCTGAATAACTCACACTATGATTTTAATCTAAGAATGGCATTGGTACCATTGGAAATCTGACTCAAAATCCATGAATTTAGGCTCAAGAATCACCCCATTTGGGTTAGAAATGAAGAAGTTATGGCCGTTTGAAGTTGGAATAACAGTGCTGAAACTCAACAGAAGCTAGTCTCGGGATTTAGCTATTTCAGTCGACCGAAATGACCCATCAGATGACCGAAATGGACAAAATTTAAGTTAAAAACATGTTTTTAAGGCTTGGTTGGTTTAAGAGACCAAAATGAGCCATCGGTCGACCGAAATGACCCTTCGGTTGACCGAAATGACCCTGAAAGCTGAAAATGGCCACTGGAAAGTGAGTTTTTGATGCTCACTCAAACACTAAAAGCCATCGGTCGACCGAAATGAAGTTTTGGATGACCAAAATGACTCAAAAAGCTACTACCAAGGTTGAAAAACGGTCCTAGGTCCCTTTCTAAAGTGGTGCAAGCATCCCACATAATCCATGTATGCTTGAAAACATTCATTAGCCTCAAAAGAGCATCCACAACATGCTAAAACAAATGAAAACTTAAAACATGCTTTAATGCATGAATTTCTTTATAAAAACTCATTATTTATCCATAGATAGTTCAAAGTCAAAGCTTAAGAGTTTTGTGAGATGTGAGCATGCACGCAAACGTAAAATGACATTTAATGCGCGTTCCAATAGTCCGCGACCTCAAAAGATCCCAAATGCAAAATATAACCTCTCAATGGCCAAAAATGCCTAAAATTTCATAAAATGGAACTAAAATGTGAGACTTAAAATGAAATGGTGTTTGGCCCTTGGCCACACATCAAGAATGATCATAGAAACCCTATGAAAGAAACAGAATGAATCTCCCACACCCGATGCAAAAGTTATGAAACAATGACTTAGCATTTTTAACATTTTTATAACAAGCCTTGAAAACAAAAGTGTAAAAAATTCAAGTTACATGTTATTGGCCCATAGTCTTAACTCATACATGTCAAATACATTGAAAGGAGTGTACGTAGATGCACTTTACATACATGGAATCAAATAATACAAATCTTGATACATAAGGTTACAAAAAAAGGCATTTCATGCTAACACTTGCATGAAATGGAAACTTAAAAGCTATAAGCCATCCAAAGAGCAATGACCACCACGAACCAAGTCTTCAAACCTAAAAAAATGTCCCCACAATGTGGGTGAGTAACATAAAGCTACTCGTAGGAGATGAGCATGCATCGACTTAGCATTTTACAATTATATCACCTTAAGGTGAAACTGTTTGGCTCACAAAGTGGTCTGAGGTCGCTAGCCAATGAACGGCTGACCTAGAACGCGGGCATGCCAGAGTCCTGATGGACTCGAATATTTCTTGCCAAACTATTCCTATCGGGTCGGGTCACCGACCTAAGGTGATTCAGGCGAAAGTTGGAGAGTAGGAATGACCCTCTCTTTAAGGTTGCTATTGCCTTTAAGAAAGGACTTTAAACACTCAAGATAAACATGAATTAGAAGCAACTTAACTGGACAATAAATATACCTGAATCTACAAACCTTTCTTCATTGAACTTGACTGATTACAATGATGAATGAATTACAAACTCTTGATTGAAATGGAAACTAAAGTATTAAATGCTGGAAGATGAACTAAGTACTAAACTGATAGTGTTAAGCTAAACTTGCTGAAATAAAAGCTAAGTGCTAAACTGAGCTTGATGAAATAAAAGCTAAGTGCTAAATGATAGGAATGCTAAAGGTTGAACTTTAGAAATGCTCTTGGACCTCTTCCTTGTGATGCTTGAGTGGGTATTTATAGAGGCTTCCACCTGGTGTTGTCCCTTTCAACCGTTTCTCTAGAAATTGATTGGTTGTAAGCTGAAAGTGACTTTTCCTAACCACCAGCTGGAAAGGTTGACTAACTTGCACATCCCTCTATAGGCAGATACAAGTATATCTGACATAGAATTTTTGACTAAATGGTGCCTATTCTTTCATGCTTGATGATTTTGGTTTTTTTCAGCTCTCTGCACCTGTCATGTCTGGCTTGATTTGTACATTAGCCTGGAGTCATCTGATTACTGACAATCCTGACTTTCCTCATCAGATGTTGGTGAGAGCCTTCCATCTGTGGTTCTGAACTTCTAACATTGTCAAGTTGTCCTTTTCTATTTCAAGCTTTCCTCAAACTTCTAGACCCGACTTGTTGGGTTCTTGAAACATTGGGATTCACAATCGGTCTTTATTTGAATTACCCCAAAGATTCCTCAAGTGATTATGACCCGAGACCCCTGATCATGACCATATTTGGTCATAAGTCTTGATCATGGCCATAGTGACTAGAAATCTTGGTTAAGATTCATAATCATGACCATTATGACTGAGGGTCTCCTGACCATGACCGTTGTGATTGAGAAAGTTGTGACTGAGAGTATTTTGGCCTAAAACTTATGATCATGACCATTGAGACTTGGAGTCATAACCATAGTGATCGAGAAGGGTTTTGGCCTAAAACTCATGATCATGACCATAGTGACTGAGAAGGTTTTGGCCTAAGACTCATGATCATGATGACTGAGACTCTCATGACCAGGATGACTGAGAAGGTTTTGGCCTAAGACTCATGATCATGATGACTGAGACTCTTATGACTAGGATGACTGAGAAGGTTTTGGCCTAAGACTCATGATCATGACCATTGAGACTGGGAGTCATAGCCATAGTGACTGAGAAGATTTTGGCCTAAAACTCATGATCATGACCATTGAGACTGGGAGTCATAACCATAGTGACTGAGAAGATTTTGGCCTAAAACTTATGACCATGAGACTGAGACTCTCATGACCAAGATGACTGAGAAGGTTTTGGCCTAAGACTCATGATCATGACCATTGAGACTAGGAGTCATAACCATAGTGACTGAGAAGATTTTGGCCTAAAACTTACGACCATGAGACTGAGACTCTCATGACCAAGATGATTGAGAAGGTTTTGGCTTAAGACTCATGATCATGATGACTGAGACTCTCATGACCAGGATGACTGAGAAGGTTTTGGCCTAAGACTCATGATCATGATGACTGAGACTCTCATGACCAGGTTGACTAAGAAGGTTTTGGCCTAAGACTCATGATCATGAGCATTGAGACTGGGAGTCATAGCCATAGTGGCTGAGAAGATTTTGCCCTAAAACTGACGACCATGAGACTGAGACTCTCATGACCAAGATGACTGAGAAGGTTTTGGCCTAAGACTCATGATCATGACCATTGAGACTGGGAGTCATAACCATAGTGACTGAGACTCTCAATCATGGCCGGTTATGAGCTCAAAACCTCATATCAGTCTTAATGGCCTAAAAATTCCACTCTTCTTCATTCTCAGCCTTAAATCAGATCGCCATAATTAGAAATTAATCTCTCGCCCTGATGACCATGGGTCGACCCAAAGTTCAGACTTCATGATTTCTGACCACGTGGCATGATTGCTTCGAATTATATTTTAGGTGTTAACAACTGCCCCCCAACTCTATGAAAATGGGTTCATACCAAATTTTTGTAGAGTTGTATTTATTTTGGCCAGTGTTTATGTTCAGCCTGGGACCAGTCAAGGCCAATTTTTTGCCTTCAATGTATGGATAACCAAAACCATTTATTAATTGGAAGAGAACTATGTATCATCTCTTTGCCATGGCCATTTGTACCTTGGCCATTTTGAAGCTTCCAACTTGCTCAAGCTTCAAAAGAAACAAACACACCGAAACAGAACATAACAGCAGCTAAAGAACATTCTTAGAGAGAGAACTAAAGGAAACCATTTAAAACAAATAGCACCATAAAATCACATGATGTTGCAGTGTTGCACCTTTTAACAGCCCCCAATCCCTAATGAAATTAAAATCTGATACATACATATGTATACGTATATATATACATATATACATATATATATATACCAGGTTCCATGTGTATCACACCAAGAGTTGTTACGCCCTCTTCCGATTTGACCATGGATTCCAGGTTTATTTCATAGTGCTGGAGATGGTGTTCCCACCTTTGTCCATTATTCATACCCAATAGTTTTGGGTTTCGGGTGGGCTTCAAAACTGACTCATGTGAGTGTCGGGACCTCGTCAAGCCCAAGCAACAACGAACACACACACACATATATATGTATATATATGACGGCTGTGAGCTTTTGCAAACTGTATGGTAGACTCTACCAGCGATGGGCCTGTGATTTACGAACCTTTGTATCGCAAAGCGCTGCAATGAGTTTGCCCAGGAACTGCGTAGGCCGTAGAGAGATTGTTGCATCGATTATCTTCTTCAAGAAGTCGCCGAACCTATCACCGTGGATAGATTCGCCACCGGAGAAAAACATGCAGGTCTCCATGCAAGCACAACGTTGTCACCCTCACCGTCATCGCCCATCTTCTGTTACAATAACTACAGCAGCCGCCTTTGTTGTCATCAAACCTGCAAATGGTGATAATCACGTTCAAACCATTTCCAAACTTTCTGTCTGGCTCCTCGCTGTTTTGGGTTTCAGTGAGCTTCAACTCGTTTGCTTAACCGAATCTACTATGGACCAAGAATCTTGATCACGAAGGTTCATATATATATATATATATATATATACATATTTATATGTGTGTATATATATACATTTAACAACTGCGAGCTTCTGTAAACCGCATGATAAATTCCAACGGTGATGGGTCTGTTTGCACAATAACTTGCCATCGTCTTCACGGTTCAACAGTGTATCAGGTTATTGATACATTCTCTTCTGTAACAACCCTAGTTAAACTATAACCTGATGCACTGTTCATAGACAATGAGAAAGGCCAGAAATAATAATATTTTCCATTAACCTGGAATGATGTTGGCCATGAAGTATGTCGACACTGGTTATCTTCTTTATGAAGTCACCACCACCGAACCTATTGCAGTAGATGGACTTGCCGCTGGAAAAACGTCTAAGGTTCCCTTGCAAGCACAAACCGTCATTCTCTTTGGTAGCGTCACCGCCGGAGATGGTGCCGTCGTCCTTCATCCATACCTGACGGCTTTGGATGGACTTCGCACTGCCCCAGTTGGAAAATCAAAACGGGTCCAACCATTTATTCCAGTGCGAAACAACTTTCTGTTCAACCAATAAGTTTGTGAGCACCTGGTCAACAACAATGGACACTTTATATCATTTGTGAGTCCTACAAATTGCATGGGCCACTCCTCCAGCAATGGGCTTACCATAGCAATTTGCTAAAATCGTCACCAACAACAGACTATAATCCGTTCATTTCTAAATCGGCATCAACCATGAAGCTCTCGCCGTCGATCCCACTGTCGTAGATGGACTCGCCGTCGGTGTATGAATCCGGCGATCATGAAGGCTCTGGCTGTCTTCTCCCTTAAGCTCGCGACTTAGTTGGGCGAGAAAAGCACAAAGTAACTGAAGCATGAACTCCATGGCATGGCGTCCATTCCCAGCGATGATTTTGGCGAGCTTTGTGAACTGCATGCATGGGCAACTCTCCGGTGACGTATTTGGTGCTACAAACTTCCAGAGTCGTCAACCAAAGAACCAACATCTGTTCATCTCCGACACGGGGTTAGACATGAAGAAAATATCGGCACTGATGGGCTGCTTGATGGAGTCATCGCCGGCGTCCAAGTGATCGCGAGGTGAGATGGTGACTGGAAACACCAACATTAATCACCAAAAACGTTAAACACCGTTTCCAGTACCAGCTACGGTGTTGTCACCCCATCGGCGGCATCATTGCCGGAGATGATACTCACGCCGTTCTTCATCATCCGTGCACCCAACAGTCTTGGGTTTTAAGTGGGCTGAGCTATCGCCTATAGTTTGCACCGGCAACCAACTGAAACTTACCGGAGTGGGTTGGACCTCGCCGCAATCACAGAAATCTCGTCGGCGGCTTAAACTTGTCTCTGAAGTTTCGCCGGAACTATGTTGATTTTAGGTGGCGGGTATTGAACTGGATAAGTCTTCAATGGTATGGTGTTTTTGTAGATATACACATATGTAATATGAATATAAATATACAGATACTCACTTTATGCGTCATGCATGCATGCAATATCATCCATCCAACCACCATCATGCAAACCTATTTCCTAATGGGCATTGACCAATAAATTAAATTGCCTGTCAAAGATATGTACTGACATGTACTTGAGCACGTGAACGGACTTGATGTTTCATTTGGACGACTGTGTTGGGAGCTCAATGCGCCGTTGCTTGCTGTTGTAGTATTCGGCGCTTGGGTTTTATAAAATAATTGGAGCTTAGGTATCACTTTTATTAAGAAGTCAACTGATTGCAACCTCTCTAACCCACTACTTTCTATAGGCAAAACACTAAAACCTACAGTTTCAAATCCCAATTCTGCTTAACTTGGATCTCCCACGTGACCGGATTTTTGGCTATCAGTCGCCACTTTAACTGCTTCCAATTATTTCGTCACCATCTTGAAAGTTGATGAGTTATAAAAACTCATTCTTGATACGCCATATCTTCCAAACAGCCTCCACAATATAAAAAACACTAAACTCCAAAAAGATTACTTATCTTTTTTCTCAAATTCTTGGTTCATTCTCGGAGCTTCTTGGTTTACAAACTGGTTCGTGAAAACTGAAGGTCCAGCAATCTTTAAGGTGGATACAGACCAACCCATCATTAGAGAAACTGCTCATTTGATATTGAATAAGCCATGGTCTGTTGCGCAGTTGGTTCCTTGTTTTTCTGTCACCAGAGAAATCTAAAAAGCTAAGGAACAAATCAAAGATCGTCACCACGCCGAAAATGGCGACTACTGGTATGTGCTTGCATTTTCTTCAGATACATGTTTATACATATATACATGTACACCAATGGCTCAAACATAAAAATCAATCTTGGCGTTTTATCTGGAGTATTGAATTAAGTGGCCTTAACTTGACTTGAACATGATTATAAACAAAATTAGTATCATCTATTTTCATTATAAGCCAATAATTGTTGTAATTTCCTGATAACAGCTATTATTTAGAGGTCTGCTCACCCCTTTTTGCTAGATTTTAGATAAAGGGTATCAAAAGAAATCCAACAATTGCCGTTGTAAATACGTCGGCTCCGGCCAGTTGACCAGTGAGTATTTTGAAATGAAATTTCCTTTTCGTCAGTAAACCAAAATTTTGGCTTCCATTAACCTTTTCACTGGTTATTCTCTAATTTAGTTTCATTCTTTCCTTACCTTAGGCTCTCAGCCAATGGGTGGTAATAAGAACATAACGATTGTTGCTGAGAACACGGCAATTCTGGCCAGTAATAAATCTTCCAGTCGGGCTGGGATTGTTCAAAATCTCGTCAACGAGATCATTGCTACAGATATTTTCAGCACTAGTGAAGTGTTAGCCAGTGTCCTAGGTGGCATAAGGACAGGAGGGTTAGCAAGATATTCCTTGATTGATTCAAACACATGTTGGTGATGCTTTTCCCATCGAAAGTCTTCCTCTGATTTGAGCTTTAAGAGCGGAGAAAAGGTATGGATCTTTCCAGCACGGTTTGAAATAAACCTTCCCAAGTATGTGATTTGACCAATCAGTCTTTGTAACTCCTTCTTGTTGCGAGGTGGTTGAGCGTCGATGATCGCCCTAGCTTTATTCTTGTCGATCTCGATACCCCTCCGATGCACCAAGAACCCTAGAAAGTTCCCTGCTGTCACTCCAAAGGCGCATTTAAGTGGGTTCATCTTCAAACCATGGGTTCTCATTCTCTCAAATGATCTCCTCAAGTCGGCCAGATGTTTCGCCTTTGTCGCTGATTTCACCACGACGTCATCAATGTATACTTCCATAAATTTCCCAATCATGTCATGGAAGATTGCATTCATAGCTCGTTGATAAGTGGCTCCGGCATTCTTCAAACCAAAAGGCATCACCACCCATTCGAAAGTGCCTATGGCTCCCGGACATCTAAATGCCATTTTGTTAACATTATCCTCTGCTATGAATATCTGGTTGTATCCTGAGTGACCGTCCATGAATGACAGAATCTCATTCTTGGCGGCCGCATCAATCAATTGATCGGCCATGGGCATATGATACTCATCTTTTGGAGTAGCTAAATTTAAATTCTTGAAATCTACGCACACCCTAATCTTTCCATTCTTCTTAACCACGGGAACGATATTGGATAGCCAGTCACAATACCTTGTGGTCCGAATGAATCCTGCTTTAAGCAACCTCTCAATTTCCTCCTTCACTTTCATAGTCACTTCTGTTGACATACGTCTAGGCGCTTGGTTGAACGGTCTAAAACCTTCTTTTATAGGTAGTCGATGCTCGACTAGCTGCCTTGGTAATCCCAGCATCTCAGTGTAATTCCAAGCAAAACAATCCTTATAATCTCTAAGCAACAAGATCAGTTCAGCTTTAAAGTCAGGTTCTAGAAGATCACTTATGTAGGTTGGCCGAGGCTCTTCTTCTGCTCCCAAATTGATCTCCAACAAGGGATCCTGAACATCGGCTTTTAGATCCTCTAGCTTAGCTGGAGCTGCATCTAGCTCTTCTAGCTGAATAACATCTTGACAATCCCCTGACTCACCTTCTTCTATGATTTCGGCCATATTGGCCGACATATCACTCCACAACATTGCCCGTCTTTCGGCGAGATATGCTCTCAACCGTGCCATGCTAGCTTTAAATGCTAGCATTTTCTCCTTCTCCTTTTGGGCTTGGTCCATTAACAACTTGTTGTTCTTCAACTTCAACTATCGGCCTTGGCTCGCAGATAACACTTGGCCTTGATAGTTCCTTGAATAAATCGGATAAGTCCCCGTCTGTCAGATTTTTCCTCATCGTCGCCTTCTCAGGCTTGCCATACTTGTCACAACCAATGAGCCTCACAGGACCTATTTCCTCCTCATATAAAACTGCATCAGCCACATGGACCCGAGCTTCGAAAGGCTTATTGTCTCCCCATATGACTTGGATTTCATCCCCATCCTAGAAAATCATAAATTGTTGGAGGGTAGAAGGGATGCAGAAATGTGGGTATAACCAATCACGCCCAATCAAAGCGTTGTAAGCCGCCCCTGCATCGACTACGAAGAATGCAGTCATGGTCTTACATTTTCCAACTGTCATTTCCAAGGTGACCACCCCTCTGGTCCTGGCTCTGCCCCCCATGAAATTACTGACTGTCAAGTCAGTGGGAATTAAGTCATCTTCCATTTTTTGTAGCAACCTCATGGTGTTCATCGGAAGGATATTAACCGCAGATCCATTATCTATCAATGCCCGAGACACTGGCATCCCTTCTAGGAACACTCTGATATAGAGTGGTTTCAAGTGTTGAGACATTGCCGCAGAAGGCTTCTCAAAAATCACCCTAGCCGCCTGATCTCTCCCAATGGTCACTAACTCATTATCTCGTGGTTTAGCTCTTATCACAACGACTTTCTGTTTCTTATCTTCAGAGATCAACTCAGATGGGTTCTCAATAATCTGTGGAACTTCCTGCCCTTCATCATCGATCACCTCGACGTCTCCTTCCATAGCGGAGGGTTGATCAGGTTTAGCCTCAAAAATATGAGGCAAGGTAAGAACCATATTGCAATTCACAATTCCTTCAAATGAACCAAATTTGATACCCTTTGAACCATCATCTTGCTCATCCAGGTCGAGTTCGTCATCACCAAATCCTGCTTCATCCTCAGCTTCTTTCATGGAAGAAGACGCACATTTCTCTTCAGTACATCCATTTCCGTCTGCACTATCTTCCTTGGATTTTCCTTTCGGATCACTTTTTGAATCTTGCTTGATAAGTTCTCTCCTAAGCAAAGTCACCTTCTCTGGTTGTGGAGCTGAATATTTTTCTTCCATTCTTTTTAACTCAGGTTTCATCCGCTGCCACCGTCTTACTTGAGTGCGAGTCATGAATGCTGGCGGGATATCCCTGACCCTAGAGAACTTTGGATGACTCACCCTTGACCATCGACCATCGTCAGTGACTGGTGGCTTGACCGTCCTTTGCCTATGGTTTGGGTGGTCAACTGATGTCTCAGCTTGGCAAGCCACATTTGAGTTATACTCTCTAGGCTTCCAGACAGCATGAGTAAAGTTTCCTTGACCGATTGTTGGGGTTCACTTCTCGCATTCGCTTGTGATGCTCATTGGTATTAGACCTTCTATCAGGCCATGTTAATCGACTTGTCATAGGCACCCTAGACGAGGGTGACCTAGGTCTGTTTTCATGACGTGAACTTCCAGGACGTCCCCGAGTGTCGCTGTGGAACCTCTCTCGGTCCCTTCCAATGTCTGTCTTGCATTTAGGGCATAAACCTTGCTTGATCAGTGCCAGTTGAGCCTCCTGTAACTCCTTTTCTAAGTCATCCTTAGATCTTGGAGTTTCCTTACCCATTGGCTTCTTTCCTTCAGCCTTGCTTTCTCTGTTAGCTGAAGTATCCTCAAAATCAATTCTTCTCCGTGGCCTGCTGGCCATTGAGATTTCGACCATGTTACTGCTGACCAAGGCTGGGAATGGATCACTGTCAACGCTCATCACCTCTTTCTTCTTCTCCGGGAACTTCCATGCCCCCTTCTCGATCTGTGCCTGAATCACATTACGAAAGACAACACAATTATTAGTTGCGTGATTCCAGGAGTTATGATATTTACAATACTCTCGACCCTTGATTTCATCAGCTGAAGGTATTTTATGTACCCCAGTGACTTTGATAATTTTATCAGACAACAGGTGGTCAAAGATTTGTTCTGCTTTACTTATATCGAAAGCATATTGTTTGCCAACCTCAAAGATATTCCTTTTGGCTGAAGATGATGAGGGTTGAACACCGCTAACAGTCTCTAAGGGCTTAGCTAAAGCTTTACATACATATGGTTTTTTTGAAATAATTTCAACAGCATCGACCTCTAGGTCATCATATACTGTATCAACCATGTGTATTTCATAATTAGGGTCCTTATAATAGGTCCCCCGAGAGGAGTTTTTCCTCTCGTTTTCCTCTCGTAAGATTTTTTCATACTTGGTAACCCTATCGGCTAATTGGAACAAATCTCCAAAATGAGTACCCTCGAACTTCTTTCGTAATTCAAAGTCTAAACCGCTAAGGGCTAAGTTGACAAACTCTTCTTCAGGCAAAGTAAGTTGGCACCTATTTCGTGCCTTCTTAAACCTAGCCAAAAATGTCTCAACATCCTCATTTGGCAACTGATGGATCCTAGATAGGTTGGACATAGAGACTTCTGGTTCTGTCCTATAGAACTAATCATGGAACACATCCTGCATCTGTTGCCAAGTGTGGATGGAATTTGGTGGCAAGTTTAGATACCACTTGAAGGTAGTCTCAGTGAGGGTGTTAGAGAATAGCTTCATTTTATACCAATCATTGTTGCTGAGTGGCCCACATTTTAATGTGAAACGGCCAATGTGCTCAAGAGTCGATTGGTTGTCTTCTCCTGAGAAAGTTGCAAAGTTTGGCACCCGAAAATTTTGGGGAAGATCCATCCGATCTATCCAGTCAGGAAATGGGTGCCTAAAAGTAGGTCGAGTAGCCCTTTTTAAAGCTGGTCCATACTGTTCTTGTATGACCTCAGCCAATTGCTCCCTAGTCATGACCATAGGTGGGACTTGGTTCTGAAAAGGGACATTGGGCCAAGGGTTATGTCCCTTTTGCCCCCCTGGGTTCGCAGCCTGAGGTGGCAAGACTTGAGGTTGAAAATGAGGAGGCCGACCATTAGGTTGGTCATGATTCCTCCATCTTGGTTGTTGATGACCATTCACTCCTTGCTCTACTGGATGGACTTGTGGTGGAATTGGAGCTACTGGTCGAGGACCATTAACCATAGGATGTGGCTGGGCACCTCTTTTTGGTTGACCAACTTGTTGAGGAAGAAACTGGTCCACGGGTCTATCATTCTGGTTTTCAAACCTAGGCGGCTGAGCAATAACCTGCCTATCAATACGAGTCACTAGGGCATTAATCACCTCATTCAGCTGTTGGAGCTGAGTATTAGTCATATGGGATGAAGCCACCAATGGATCCATATTTTTGTTGATTTCCCAAGCGACTTGGCGTTGGGAAGCCTCCACTCTACTTTCAAATCGTGTCACCATATTGATGACACTTTCGGCCGCCATTTGGTGGCTGGCCTGATGTCCCTCTTCATGCTCAGACCTGGAATCTTGCATGATGGGAGTAGGATGATTTTCTTCCTGATCTTCCCTTTGAGGGTTAGCTTGTCCAGCTGAAGTCTGAGTCTATGACCTAGTCTCGATGACCATTCACAAATAAAAACAAGTCCCACCGGGCGTGCCAAAGTTGTTTGGCTCACAAAGTGGTCTGAGGTCGCTAGCCAATGAACGGCTGACCTAGAACGCGGGCGTGCCAGAGTCCTGATGGACTCGAATATTTCTTGCCAAACTATTCCTATCGAGTCGGGTCACCGACCTAAGGTGATTCAGGCGAAAGTTGGAGAGTAGGAATGACCCTCTCCTTAAGGTTGCTATTGCCTTTAAGAAAGGACTTTAAACACTCAAGATAAACATGAATTAGAAGCAACTTAACTGGACAATAAATATACCTGAATCTGCAAACCTTTCTTCATTGAACTTGACTGATTACAATGATGAATGAATTACAAACTCTTGATTGAAATGGAAACTAAAGTATTAAATGCTGGAAGATGAACTAAGTACTAAACTGATAGTGTTAAGCTAAACTTGCTGAAATAAAAGCTAAGTGCTAAACTGAGCTTGATGAAATAAAAGCTAAGTGCTAAATGATAGGAATGCTAAAGGTTGAACTTTAGAAATGGTCTTGGACCTCTTCCTTGTGATGCTTGAGTGGGTATTTATAGAGGCTTCCACCTGGTGTTGTCCCTTTCAACCGTTTCTCTAGAAATTGATTGGTTGTAAGCTGAAAGTGACTTTTCCTAACCACCAGTTGGAAAGGTTGACTAACTTGCACATCCCTCTATAGGCAGATACAAGTATGTCTGACATAGTATTTTTGACTAAATGGTGCCTATTCTTTCATGCTTGATGATTTTGGTCTTTAAGCCATTTTCAGCTCTCTGCACCTGTCATGTCTGGCTTGATTTGTACATTAGCCTGGAGTCATCTGATTATTGACAATCCTGACTTTCCTCATCAGATGTTGGTGAGAACCTTCCATCTGTGGTTCTGCACTTCTGACATTGTCAAGTTGTCCTTTTTTATTTCAAGCTTTCCTCAAACTTCTAGACCTGACTTGTTGGGTTCTTGAAACATTGGGATTCACAATCGGTCTTTATTTGAATTACCCCAAAGATTCCTCAAGTGATTATGACCCGAGACCCCTGATCATGACCATATTTGGTCATAAGTCTTGATCGTGGCCATAGTGACTAGAAAGCTTTGTTAAGATTCATAATCATGACCATTATGACTGAGGGTCTCCTGACCATGACCGTTGTGATTGAGAAAGTTGTGACTGAGAGTATTTTGGCCTAAAACTTATGATCATGACCATTGAGACTTGGAGTCATAACCATAGTGATCGAGAAGGGTTTTGGCCTAAAACTCATGATCATGACTATAGTAACTGAGAAGGTTTTGGCCTAAGACTCATGATCATGATGACTGAGACTCTCATGACCAGGATGACTGAGAAGGTTTTGGCCTAAGACTCATGATCATTACCATTGAGACTGGGAGTCATAGCCATAGTGACTGAGAAGATTTTGGCCTAAAACTCATGATCATGACCATTGAGACTGGGAGTCATAACCATAGTGACTGAGAAGATTTTGGCCTAAAACTTACGACCATGAGACTGAGACTCTCATGACCAAGATGACTGAGAAGGTTTTGGCCTAAGACTCATGATCATGACCATTGAGACTGGGAGTCATAACCATAGTGACTGAGAAGATTTTGGCCTAAAACTTACGACCATGAGACTGAGACTCTCATGATCAAGATGACTGAGAAGGTTTTGGCTTAAGACTCATGATCATGATGACTGAGACTCTAATGACCAGAATGACTGAGAAGGTTTTGGCCTAAGACTCATGATCATGACCATTGAGACTGGGAGTCATAGCCATCGTGACTGAGAAGATTTTGGCCTAAAACTTATGACCATGAGACTGAGACTCTCATGACCAAGATGACTGAGAAGGTTTTGGCCTAAGACTCATGATCATGACCATTGAGACTGGGAGTCATAACCATAGTGACTGAGACTCTCAATCATGGCCGGTTATGAGCTCAAAACCTCATATCAGTCTTAATGGCCTAAAAATTCCACTCTTCTTCATTCTCAGCCTTAAATCGGATCGCCATGATTAGAAATTAATCTCTCGCCCTGATGACCATGGGTCGACCCAAAGTTTAGACTTCATGATTTCTGACCACATGGCATGATTGCTTTGAATTATATTTTAGGTGTTAACAGAAACATGTCGAAGAGGCTTATGCC
Source organism: Cornus florida (assembly GCF_030987335.1). Taxonomy (NCBI): domain Eukaryota; kingdom Viridiplantae; phylum Streptophyta; class Magnoliopsida; order Cornales; family Cornaceae; genus Cornus; species Cornus florida. The sequence goes on from NW_026775577.1 coordinate 76,425,394, forward strand.
ACCTAACGTCTATGTTACAATGAGACTCAGGGAGTATCCTAAGCTACTCATGCAATTCAATTGAATAACGGCATACAAGTATACATGCTCAAGTATACTAAACAATGTCAAAACATGTTACACGACATACAAGCATACATTTCCAAGTATACTAAACTATATTGAGATAAGTCTTGCAATGTCTAAGCATCTCTATACAAGTATGCATTTAACATGGAAAAACTCATAAACCAAGTACACAACAAAAGTATACTAAATTAATAGGATTTTGCATATGATAAGTATACATAGCACAAATATACTAAATGAAGTTTAAGTTATGAAGCAAGTATACAAGTTCAAGTATACTAAATAAGATTCAAATATCTAAAGCAAGCATCAATTCTCAAGCTACAAGTAATCCATGATTAACAACTTGAAATTAAATGCAAAAACAAATAGTGGAAAGACGAGGACATGTGGTCGCTAGACCAAGCAAGTATTTTCAGATAATTACGACCCACAAGGTACTACCTAGTGCGCACTTATGACTTAGAAGACTCTTATCTTCATACTAGAGCCAAACCTTAGCCATCACATAAAGTATGTCCCCACAAACTTTCCAAAACCAATAAGTTCAAAACTTATACAAAATCAAATGCAAGTTACCACATTCCATGCACAAGTAAGATTGAATTCACACAACTCATGTCCTAGAATTCAAGTCTAAATAGCATATGACAAGTCATGTCCTCAATATGCAATTTATACACAAAGCAATAATATTTTGCAACAATTGAGCCACATTACCATCTTAAGCCACAAGTATTAAATAGGTCACAATTTAGTATCATGCTTTTAAGGTAAATAATTGTAATATTCTAACATGCTATTTACCTACACAAGATCTATTTAAACAAGCTATACAAGGCAATGATATCACATGTCATGCTAAGTCAAATTACCATCTTTAGAGACCACAAGTACTAATTCTACAACAAGTTAGTAGCATGCTTACAAGGTAATTAATTAAATTACATTTCATGAAATTATCACCTTAACACGAAAGTCCCTAGATTTCAATTCAATTCCAAGTAGGCTCAAATTAACATATGTTAAAGCTTATAACATAGTCTTTACATATTTCATACCCAAAATCAATTTAAGTGACTATAACAATTAAAATAAAATTAATTAAACTAATTAATTAATTTTCCACTAGATTTCCAAAACATATCCAAATGTTCTTAATTTAATATATGTTAAAGAACTCATCAAGGCCTACTTTAATATCACATTACAAGTTGATTTCATGCTTGATACAACTATGTGAATTAATCTTTCACCAAAGATAAATATTAAATAAGTTTTACAATTCTTAATCAAATGCTCCAAATTTAATATATGTTAACTATCATACCAATGCCTAATTTGCTAGCATGCCACAATTTAATTCTAAATAATATACATCCATGTGACTTAAATCTTATACAAAGAAATAATTAGATTAAATCTCTAAAACTTGAACAAGGCATGCTAACAAGTTGTATATGCTCATAAAACATTCAATACAACATTAATATAAACCTAAGACATCCCCTACCTCAATTTGAGATGAAAACTCAAATCCCCACCAAAAGAAAAGTGCTCCGAATCCGACGATACTCCTAGGTTTTGTCGGGGACAACGCTGTGGACAAGAATCCCTAAGAAGCTCCATGAAAATCACAACTTGACCTCAAAACCAAACTCAAAATTTGGCCAAAAACGGGTTCTAATAAGGGCAAAAGATGCTCGTCGTCAAGGGGAGCAACAAACGTGAAGGCCGAAGACTTTTCATCAAGGAAAAGTGGACCAAAATAGGAGAGAGAAGATGGCAGCCATGGCTGCCATTGTTTCCGGCTAGAAGAGAGGAAAGAGAAAGTAAAATATCTGATTTGTCTTGTCTTTCACCTTTTTTATAGAAAAACCCTAAAGGGCCCCGCCGGGTCAGGAAAAGTGGAATTTGAGCAGATGTACTCAAACAGCAAAACTTTATGAACAAAAAAGATTCAAAATGAGAAAATATGAACAACGGAAGAAACGGCGTTGAAAACCGAGTCCCGAGCAGAGAGATATGCCCCAAACAAGTTTGGTGGCAATCGGGTCCCTGAAACTGGATAAAAATGACCAGAACGGAATTCTAAGAGTACACGACTTGACAAAATGTGAAAATGAATCCTGTACGAGGATCCAGGCTCTATACGAGATATTTTACAATAACTTTCGTTAATTGCACAATGGCCCCTACAAAAGGGGTTAACTGCAAAACTGCCCCTGAATGAAAATATCTTCCAAAAGATATTTTCTTAGATACCCCTGAAATAAAATATCTTCAAAAGATATTTATGAAAAACACCCTAAGAAAAGAAAAGATTCTAAAGAATTATGCATCCATGCCCCTTTGGACACCAGGAGCAGCCAGAGTACTTTTCTGTAAAAGTAAAGATATGTATTTCGTGGAAACCACTTAGAATGAAGATAAGTGAAGTCAAAAACCAGCTCCGAACATAAGGAATGAGGTTACGCCAACCAAGTGACAAACGGGGAAAAGACAAAATAGGGAAGAGGACAAAATAGGAAAAATGACGAAAAGTGAACAGTGTCGAAAAACGAAAAATGTGGAAATGACTCGGTCCTTAAAGGTAGTTGTCAATCTAAAGAAAAGAGTCTCAGAAACCATTTTCGAGCGCTCGAGACGACATTAAGCGATGAGAAACTGAACTCAGAAAAGAAATTTCAAGGAAAAAAATTCATTCTTGAAATTCTGAGGAAAAAGAAAAGGAAGGAAATGACCGGGTCATTACAACCTCAGTCAATCGAAATCCCTGCTGAAGCATCCGCCTGTGGGAGAGAAACAACCATTATGTGCCTTAGCCTACAACAATGGACACCCCCTTTTGAAGTGGCCCTGTTACTTACAGTAGTTGCAAGTTTCGTGAACCTCATTGATAGCAACAGCTGCATGCCGAATGATTTGAGCTTGAAGCTGTGGGCAATGAGGCCTGATGTGCCCTGGCTGATGGCAATGGTGACACACTATCTCACGAGTGGACCCCGCAGTCAAAGGAACTGTGGTAGTAGGACGAATCTGCTGTAATGGTCCCCGTGAGCAAGCAACGTCCCCAACTTTAGCCGTCTTTGCCTGCACCCCTAAAGATGAAGCCTCATCCTCACATAGTTTCCTAGACTCCTTAACCCATACTGCATCTAAAGCCTCTGCCCCGATGAGTACCGCCTGCTGAATCACCTTCTCATAAGTCCTTAAGTCTGGGAGTAGAGATTGTGGCCTGACCTTAAGTTGCAAGCCGTCTTGAAGTCCTCTAAGATACTCCGAATCCTCAATGACTACTGGTGCCGGTGACGGTGCTGGAATCTGTATCCCCGTCACCTGTCGGAAAATCAATTCCTGAATGGATTCAGCAATCCCAAGTGCCACTCTCCGCGCACGAACTCTCGACTTCTTAGGAAGGTTCTTGAAAAGCTTGGTGTCCTCTACCTGCTCATCTGTGATACCCCTCGGATCCGAGACACGGGTTGATCAAGTCTGACCCGAGTCCGAGGGATATCAAACAATTAATATGTTAAAATGAACACAGAATACAAAGTGATTAAAGAAATAATATAATGAGCGGAAAGAAACTAAAATAAATCCTCAAATATAACTATTTAAATCTTGACAATCCAAACTCCATAAGTTTACAACTCAGGAATCCATCTCTAGTGGACCCCTAATAAAACCCCAAAATGCATGGAAGTAAAACTGAAGATAAAATCCAAATCTAATATCTGGAAAGAAGTCCTACGTTGTCAGTAGAATAAAAGTCTGTATCTGCTCTACACGAACAAACTCTAACCCTGGAACTGACGAGTACCTGAAAAATATAAGGGTGGGTCAGGCCCACATGCAAGTCCTGATCTACTACAATCCAAACAGGAATCCGATACGCAGATACATACTAGGACGCTCACTAGTCCAAAAAAATCTGTCTCAGCCTGAACAGAGATACCATGCAATTCGCACATACTGTGGTCATGTGTATCTAGACCTACCAGGGAACAACACCTCTATCCAGCTATCCATCTTAGGCAATATACGCACCCTAACCATGGTCCTGAGACTCAAGCTCATACCATGGCCCATATAATAAATATATAAAGTCCGTACTTCTAATACAAAATATCATCCATCTGTATAGTGGTCTGATATATGTATAACAAATCCATCCTGAAACCATGGTAGGTCATTCAATTTATTTGATTGACATGACATAAGTAGGTGATGGACTTAACCTTTATGATTAATCCATACCTTAATCCAATTTGGGTAGGACTTAGTGTTTTGAGCAAACCCATTCCCAATATGACACCGTCCCATACCGGTTCATATACATCCATTTAAGTAGGACTTAACCTTTGTATGGTTAATCCAACTCCTTCCAAATTAGGTAGGACTCAGTGTTTGTAATAATCCATACTTAGTATGCCACCGTCCCATACCGGTGCATACAATCCTCTAGGTCCATAGTTAATAACACAGCATAAACATGTATCAACTAATTTCCAAAAGAAACATAAATATAGTTTAACATATTTACAACCAATTTATGCATCCAATATACCATTTAAATATCACATTACAGTGCTTTATATATATATGAAAAGACTGTACATGTAGTTCCTCCAGTTAATATAGTTGATGGAACAGTAATAAATACCAATCCACCATACTTCAAGATTTGCATATAAACAGTTTAACATGTGTATAACACATTAATCATCCTACATAAGGTTTAGAAATCCCTTTCCAGTCCCATTTTATTAAGTAAGACTGAAACCTACCACTCCTCCTGCACAACCATATCTGATGCAATAGTTGATAAATTTAAAACATCCATTAATTCCATTTAAGCATACTTAATCTTCTAGATAGATAAACATATGCTTATAACATAGTTGAACATGCTTGACAAATTTAAACATGCAAAAGAACCCAAAACTTTGCTCAAAGCAGTAAACAGTTTACAAAGATTTCAAAGACAACTTCACATATGCAGTTTCTTCGTTTAACCTTAGGTTGCTTCAAGGTGCAACACAATACCATTAACAATACTTCCAACCATTTTTATATCTCTGGAACTATTATACAACCCAATTTTACCCACTGAAACAACCTAGTCATCTTCCCATAGGTCCAGAAACAACCCAAAATCACGCAGAAGCAAGAAAAGAAGCTGGAGCCGCCTCCAGAATATTGGAGCCGCCTCCCTTCTTGGTGGAGCCAGCTCCTCCCTTATTGGAGCCGGCTCTACCCTTGTGGACCCAGCTCCAATCCCTTGTGGAGCCGGCTCTCACACCCCTAGAGCCGGCTCCCTCCTTTGGTGAGCCGGCTCTCTTCCTTTGAGAGCCGTAATTCCTTCTCTGGTTGTCTTCCTCGCCTCCGGCTAAGTTCAAAACCTATTTAGTATCTTAAAACCTTGTTCTAGTGTTTATACACTATCCTAGATAATATGAGAAACCCCCCAACATGCATCAATAATCCCAATTAACCAAGCTTGAACCCAAGACACAGCATGCATCAGTTCACAGTTCTTTAAAAATTTGCACAGTTTAATTCACGAGATTTATTTTCGTTTGAACATGCATACAAGATAAATTTAATCATTAATCTGTTTTTAATCTTGGTTTAATCCTTAGAGTCTTTCTAAGCCTGTACAGAACACAGATTAAAGGGATAGAGTGGAAACAGAACTTGCCTTCAGTTTCAGACTGTGGAACTGCAGACCTCTGTCAACTCCGGCAACGATGGTTGTCTTAATTCCCTCTGCTGCTCCTAATTCAATCCCTAAACTTCTCCTTGAATTCTTCCTTCAATCCCCAAAGGTTCTCTCTGAAACTCTCCACAACTCTCTGTTTTTCCCTCTCTGAAAGCATGATACGTGAATGCAGGTTGTGTGATGTTTGTTTGCTAAACCCTAAACCCACATGAAGAAATATATTTATAGGTTTAATTCTCCAACCCTAATCCGTATATAGCTAGAGCCCTAATGCAAACCCTTAGTCGGCCCATGCAATTGTCCAAGTTACAATACACAGCGACTTAATACAACCTAGGTCGGCTACAGTAACTCCAACCCTAACTGACATATACGTAAATCAACTTAATTATATAATTTAACATTTAAATAACTTCCACAGAAATATAATCCTAATCTAAAATAAATTAACATTTAACTTAACCCAATTCAAAATAATCCAATAACAAAAACAATAATATTAATAAAAGAAAACAATTAATTCAAATAAAAGGACAAACAAGCAGATAATCAATTATCAAGCAAATAATCCAATAAAATGACACATAATAAAGTAAAATGCAATTAAATACAATAATTAAATTCCAGAACTGTCCTTTTAAAATTAGGGGTATTACATCATCCCCTCCATTCTAACGTGAAGACTCTCCTCGCGTCCTAACCATGATGCTAAATGTACGAAGGAAAGGAGGTCTACAATAACACGAGTTATTATGACCGAGTGCAACTCACACTATGAATGCACAAAACCTGAAGCAAGACATGGTATGCAACATACAGTCATGCTAAAGCAATCAAGGAAAGTTGTGTAAACAGTTAAGCATTTAAGCAAGTAAGCATACATGTCAAACAAGGATGCTATTAAATATATAAGCATGTAAGCATAAAGACATGTCATACTACCAAACGTGCAATCAAGAAACACTTAAACATGTTATAAAGCTAAAACATGTTATCAAAAGGATGTGTATAAATCAAGTTAGATCAACAAAAGCATGATATGCATCCAAAACCCATCGTCCTAAGGTGTTCAAACCTAGGTGCTCTGACACCACTTGTGACGGCCCAAGTTTTTCAACTCGGTGCGTCAGTGATGAACCGAAAGTTGATCCGATAACAGATCCAAAATGCGGAAGCAAATGATAAACCAAGGTCTTAAGAGATAAGAGTCACTCCCAAGACACCAATATGATCCCCCATGAGATCACAAAACTTAAAGAAAGCAAAAACGGTAGTAAGGGTCAAAAAGGATAAAATTTGCTATCCAAGGGGCAAAAAGGTCAATTCACAATAAAAGAGAGAAACTTGACTCAAAACATGTCAAACAAGGTGAATACAACCTAATCTAATCATTTTGAAACATTCTAAGAGGTTCCGTGAACATTGGCTAAGAATCCCACAAAATACCCTGTCCCGGTTGAAGTGAAAATTGACACTACTTCACTAAAATATGAATAACTCCCATTGTGTTTGGAATCTGAGAATGGGATTGGTGCCATTGGAAAGCTGACTCAAAATCCTTGAGTTTTGGCTCAATAATCACCCATTTGGATTAGAAACGAAGAGGTTATGACCCGTTGAAGTCGGATGATCAGTGCTGAAACTCAATAGAGGCTAGGCTCGGGTTCTAGCTATTTCGGTTGACCGAAATGAAGTTTTAGACAACCAAAATAGAGATGCTGAGACCTGAAATCATGAAGAAAAGATGCAATTCATTTCGGTAGATCGAAATAAGGGTTTGGTCGACTGAAATGAGCTTTGAACAATTGATTTGGCTACTGGAATGTGATGTTACTGTGCAAACACAAAACCATTGACATCAGTCGACTGAAATGGAGTTTTGGTTGACTGAAACACCTCGAAAACCTGCTACTGAACCTGCTATGAGCCTAAGGTGTTAAGGTACTACCTCAACTTTGAATCCCATGATACTTTAATTCAAGATGGATGTGTAAAACTGATTTTTCATGAGTTTTGAGAATGTAAACATGTCAACAAGTTTGATATGAGTAAATGAATATAAAACAATGGCTCATGGCGTCATACACTTCATTTACAAGATTTTGACTTCTCAAACCTCAAAATTTAATTAAAAGACATTTGAAGCAAAATTTTGTTACCAAAAGTATCCAAGTACAAAAGTAGACATGTTTGGCCCTTGGCCTCATTACATACATGCTTAAAATGTCAAAAGTGATTACTTAACATCTTTACACATCAAGGAAATTATATAATCTTCAAAAGTACCATACATACATGGTATACAAAATATAATTTCAAAAGTTAAGCATGCTAAACACTTGCATGCTAATATACAAAAATGCTTCAACAAGCTCAAAAGCTTCTAAGGATGATGAGCATCCATGAACATAGTCTCTTTACCTGAAAAACAACCCAAACCACTAGGGTGAGTAATCAAGTTACTCGTAGGAGAAGCATATGCGTATACCCTAAAGTTTCAATATCAATGCAAGATCAATATAGACGAATACAAGGGAGCATTCCACTTAACGTCTATGTTCAAGGTGTGCTAAGGGATCATCTTAAGCTAACTTGAATGATTCTTTAGTAATACAAATCAATTTCAATGTACTTAACAACATCAATTCGCCAATAACAAGAATTTCAAGTTACAACTAAGCATTGGTTGTCAATTTGAAATTTAATGCGAAAACAAGTAATGGAAGACTTGGACATCACGTCTTGGACTTAACCAAGATCATTATGGTTATTCCGGGCATTAACCTGCTGGGAAGACCACCCTAGTGCGCACTATCTCAATTAGGGAGAATTCATACCTCCCGCACGAAAGCCGAACTTTAGCCATGTCACATGTAATAATGTTCTAAGAGATTCCAAAATATATATCAAGTTTAAAACTTATATATCTATATATAAAAATGCATACAAACCACCTTCCATGCACAAGTATTTTGAAACCATACAAACCGTGCCTTAGGGTTCCAAATCTAGAATGGCATGCCAAATGACAAATTCACATCATGATATTATGCACAATACAATATCACAAATTTATCAATTCAAGTCATGCCTCAATAACAAGCTCTATATACTAATTATCAACATTTAGCAATAGGCTCATAAATTAATCACAATTTGTAATTCACAAGAATATAGAATTATTATCACAAAAATATAGCAATTCAAGTCAATAAGAATTGCATATAACACTAATAATTCTACTAGAGTTCTATATTACTACCACATGTGAATTTACTAGAATTTAGCATCTACTAAATTATATAATCCTTCTACTCATGGTTTACACATATCATACATGCTTAAATCAATAAACCCTAAGTAAAGAAGTGAGAGTTTTCTATAATATCCAACACTATCATATCAAAAGCATGTACATAATATATATTAAACCACAAGGATTATAAAACACTTAGAATATAAATATACTACCACCCCTACCTCAATAAAGAATTGAATCTCTATAATCCAAACTACCAAGCACAAAATGGAAAACAAGGTTAGGAATCTTGAAGAGCAGAGTGAAAGGAATCTTTTCTCTCCTAAGGTCAAAAGTCTAGGGTGAGTGAAAGAGTGCAAAAAGTGAAGTCGAAGCTCTTTACTAAGCTTTCTCTAATGGAGTCTTTGCTAGGGTTATGAAGAACAAGTGTAAAAGATGAAGGAGAAGGTGAAAATGGTGAGTGGAGTGTCTAGAGAACCTTCACTCACTATGTGCTCTTACACTACCTCACACACACACACATGCAAGACTAAATCTTGAGCTTACACTTGTCACCAATCCAATGCCTCTTCCAAGACTTAATCTTAGACCTACACTTGTCAATAATCAATGGTTACATGTGCACCAATCCTAGGCCAACACATGGAGGACTCTCCACCTTCCAATTGTCAAGGAACTATGGTACCAAGTCTCTCCACCCAATTGCTAACAAGTGGCACCATGAGAATGTGACACTTGTCACATTTTCCAAAAATTGTAAAATGGTTCTTTTTCAAAATATCTTCTAAAATAAATTACAAAAAGGTCCCTAAAATGAAAAATAATTATTTTACATAATTACACTAAAACCCCAAAAGTTATAAATAATTACACTAAAATATGCATTCATGCCCTTTGCAAGAAAAGTACTAATCTAGTATGCTTTTCAAGAAAAGTAAAAATACCAATGTCATGAAAATCAAATACCATGAATGCATGCAACATCGGAATCAAATCTGAGCACAACAAGTGAGGTTATGCAAGGAAAAACAAAAAACGGGAAAAAGACGAAATAGGGAAAAGACAAAATAGGATAAAGGCGAAAAAAGAAAATCACCAAAAATGAAAAAAGGAGGAAAAAAACCGGGTCATTACAGTATTCCTGAATAATTTCATTTTTCCCCAAAGCCAGTTACCCGGAAACGAAGAGTTTGGGAGAGTTGGACCAGGAACTCAAATTAGGTGCTGGGATGATCCTTTGCTTCTATTCCCTCTCCTAATTGTGATATTCATAATAGAGGAAGTTGGGGCTCATTCAATCTTATTTCATTCTCAGGGATAGTATTCTAATTAATCTAGTCCCATTTCCTAACTTATGTGGCACTGGCAAACTTAAATGGGGCAGAAGTAATAACGGTACCTTCTCGGTGAAATCTGCTTATGCAGTTGATTTGAATCTTATGAATCTGCTTATGCAGTTGATTTGAATCTTATGAATCCTCTGGGAGTTCCCATCAATTGTCCCGAATGTAACATTCCTCAAGAGTTTAAAGGAAAATGGTATAGCAAATGGAATTTAAATTCCAAAAGGAAAATTTTATTTTTTCTGTGGCAGTGTAGTTTGGATAGACTTCCAGTTCTGTCCTATTGCTCAAATAGTTGGAAGCTTTCTCCCGTCTGATTGGTTCTTGGACCCTCAAGATTTATGTAATGGCAACAATTTTGGTTCCATCTTCTTGAATTTAAAACTAAGACCTCTGAGCATGTGTTCCTTCCTAGTTTTCAATGATATGAAGACTAATGGGGTCAGCCCTGTTGAAATAACTATGGCTACTATTACGTAATCAATTATATAATTTGTTTCATGGTCTTATTTCTTACTTTGTATTCTTAATTACCTAAGTCATACAATCATTCTCAATAGGTATCGTTCTCACACTCTGAGCGCGCTTCCACTTTTACGTTCCGCATGCGTTCTTGCTTAAATTCTTACTACTTATGACTTAATTTTGCTATTCTTCCACTTTCGAATTCATTCCCACTCCCTCTTTACGTGACTGACTTAATAATTATAGATTGTGTCTTGGAATGTATTTTATTTTATTTTTCATTTAGTCAAATTTTTTTTTTAAAGCCAAAGTTAAAGACAATGTACAATTTCATATCATGGATCATGGTAATGGATTTGATTGCCATCACAGTACTTGATTGACAATGTAAGCTATTTGATTGTCTTGAGTTGACGGATTGTACAACTGAATTGTACTATTTATATTAATCCCATATTCACTTGTATGCATATCTCAATAGTCAATTATGGGGTGGGCACCTGCTAAGTTGTTATTGATTTTCATAGTTCGATTAATTATAAACACAATTATTTTGTAATTAATTTATAATTTTTAAAATTTTATTATATGGTACAAATTTCACCTCACAAATCAAAATATCTGCCCATCCAAAATTGACTATTCTCATTTTTTTTGTTGTTCATTCCCCCCTTTCTTCTGTCATTTGTTTTTTTACCACACGTCTATCTTCAATTTATGGTTGGTCATGGTCGCGTGTGACTTTGGGGGCTAAAATTGCGGAAGGACGGAGAAGTAGATAGACAAGTAAGAAGTCTAAAAACGGATTTAAGAAATCTAAAAACGGATTTTCGTCCAAGGAGACACTTTCTCGTTCATCCCTCCTCCTCCTCCTTATATTTAGCAATTTTTGTCACTCTTAATAGGCCTATGAAAAGGCAACATATAAAGGGTTTCATGGAACTTGTCGTACGAGAATATTGTTTCAACAACTTGAAAAGTATATATAAAACCCATCACCCCCAGCCTCACCCGACACCTCCATCACTACCAAGTACCAATCCCAACTCAACTATTTCGGAAAAATAGTATGTATTTGTACAAAATTAAAACTTTAAGAATAATTTTTGTATTTAAAAAATGTGATATACATTACAAACATACTTTAAAATTACACTTGACCCCTTATGTCACTGTCACTGTAGTTACAAGGGGTGGGAAGCTCTTGGCGTTCACAAGATGGTCACCGAAGTGGGTCACGTTACTTGAAGCTCACTAAAAGTGAGTCGAAGTCAGTGTGACATGGAGCTTTTCCGAACTTTGAGCTTGCTGGACCACAGAGTTTGCTGGAATATTAGCTATGTAGAGCAATGAAGCTGACCAAATTCGGTTGAACTTCACCACACCTGATGCTTTTTCGGACTCTGCTTAGCTTCGCCGGACTTGTGGCTCACCAGATTCTGCTGAAGTTGGTTGCCGATTGGTTCATTGAAGCTTTCCGGTGGTCGCTGCTGCTTAAACGTTATGTGCTCAGAGGCTCGTTGGAACTGAAGTGGGCTTCACTGAACCGGGTTGCCTCTGTTAGGCTTCAACGGACTAAAAGTGCTTCTGTCTGGGCTCGCCAGACTACGATGCTGCTCTTTGGGCTTACCGAATTAGGTAATGGAGCTTTGGAGCTCACGGACAATGGCGGGACCACACCGGAGGTGTTTGCTGTTGGATCATGCAGTTTGAAGCTTCATTGGACCTGTTCCATCTCTGTAAGCCCGCCGAAATTGAACTGAGGCACGTCGGAGTTGGGACGCTTGTTGCCGGACTAAAACTTGAAGAACACCAGATGGAGTTTTTTGATCTTTGAAGTTTGAGCATAGTGATAAAGCTTGTTGCATCATCGGTTGGGTTTTCTTCACCGTCGGGTTTGGTCGCTGTCCATGGTGCTTTTCCGACCGACTTGAGCAATGGAAATCCTGCAATAAGAGATTTGCTGTTGTACGACGTGTTGACGCTTCGAATCGGGGAGGGAATCTGTGATTACATGAAAGGGCTTGCTGTTGGGCTCGCTGGTGATGGCGATGGTGACTTGGACGACAGTCTTCTAAAGTCTTGGAGTGGTGCTACCTATGTTAATATGAGCAAATTACACAAAAGACCCTCAGGATTTTAATTTATATATAGAAGATAACAGAAAGGTCCAAATTCCAAATTAACTGTTTGTGGTTAGTGGATTGATATGAATTTATATTTTTGTCCTTAGAGTTAAACTATTTATTTAATAAAAAAATCTAAAAATTTGCTGTCCTGGATGATGATTTCGATGAAGACGACCAAGAAAATCAAGAGGGTCTGTTCTTGAGAGCAGAGAGAATTCACATGGGTATAATTTATTTTCATGATCCTCGTGATGAACCACTAATACACTCTGACTGTAACTTGAACATGCTTCAAAACTCCCATGCTTGCATGCATGTGCAAAAACAATGCTTAAAAGCCTTTACAAATCCAAACAATCCCAATTATCCATGTCTTCCAATCTCGGTGTCTCAGCCTGCAAGATGAACAAAAGCATCATTTATAATATAACAAATTCAATGCAAAGCTTCATGGATATTGGATTTTTTCTTTCACCACAGGTTTTACGTACACAACAGCAATATTCAGAGACAGAGGAGTATCAATCTGGCTTGACTTCACGCTGATTCTATGCTGTCCTGCACTCCATTTAATTACTTTCTGTCACAGGGACCTCATCATCGGTGTCAACCCCAACCCCAACCCCAACCCCAACCAAATTGATCATAGCAAAGAGGAACTTCCTGAAGCTAACCTTCTGGTTCTTTTGGCAATCCAGTTTTTCTGCATTTATTCACAACAAAAATTAAATAAGGTCAATGTAACTTAAAAAATTAGCCACTGATACACTTTGACTGCTAAGTGTAGCCATTGATTGCAGCTCTTCAAGTGCATTCGAAAAATTCAAAGCACAATTCTAAGTTGCTTTACAAACTAAGTACTCATAAACTCTAACAGACATATATTATATATACCAATGTGTTATTTATATAGATATATAATTTATGCTGAGTATTCGAGTATGAAGCTTGACTCGGCGTCGTCCCAACTTCTTCCTCTCCTTGAAAACGCCTCCATCGATTGATGTTTAGAGAGAGAAAAGAGGAGTGATGTGGTAGGGAAGATGGGGTGTAGCAGGGGCAAAAATGAAACTTCTCAAAATACAATATCTTTTATTTTTTATTTTTATTAAAAATAAATACTTTAATTTTAAGGTTAAAAATGTAAATTTATATTGATTTTTTGTGGTCAAACGGTCAATATGGACCTTTGTGCACTACAAGAAAAATGACTTTTTACTACGGTGGAAAAACCTTCCTACCATGGTTTTGAACCGTGGTAGAAACAGCTGTGGTAGAAAGTATCGACTTTCTACTACGGTTTTACACCGTGGTAGAAAGTTGGCCTTCTACCACGGTTTTGCACCGTGCTAGAAAGTTCGACTTTCTACCACGGTTTTGCACCGTGGTAGAAAATAGACATTCTACCACGGTGCAAAACCGTGGTAGAATGTCAACTTTCTACCACGGTTTTTACCGTAGTAGAAAGTATTTTTTCTACCACGGTTCTTCACTGTGGTAAAAAGTCTATTCGCAGAAGAAAAATAGATTTTTTACCACGGTGCATAATCGTGGTAGAAAGTATTATATAATTTTTTTTTTAAATAATACTTTAGCCCTTGTGAAGGCTCTTTTATTATTATTATTTTTTATTATTATTATTTTTTTAACTACTACTAACGTTACAGAACCCTAAATAAATAAAAAATAACATTATAACCAAAATAATTTACAATTCATATATATATATAACCAATTCCAAATCATTGTTTTATACAAAAATTAACCATATACAAATATAAAAATTAACCATGTACATGATCCACACCTTACATATTTACTTAACCAAAATAAAACAAAAATTCTTCATATCTTCTTACAACTTCTTCTTCTTCATCAACCATCCAAAAAATATAGCGGCAACAAAAAAGGTAACTGCAACCCGCAATCCTAGCTTTGACCTACAAAGATAGTTGAAGTAAGAGAATTAATGTAAAGCATTATAAAGGTACTTTGAAAGACTCTTCGTCTTAACTCAAGCAAAGCAAGTATTAATATGGTCTTAACTTAAACAAAGCAAGTTCAGTGCATCATGGAAATAATCCCAAAGCAAGTATTAACATGTACAAGTACTTTTGAATCAAGTCCTATGGTCTTAACTCAAACAAAGCAAGTTCAGTGTATCACAGAAATAATCCCAAAGCAAGTATTAACATGTACAAGTACTTTTGAATCAAGTCCAAATTACGAAAGTTTAGTATGAAATTGGACTCGTACATTATTTGATAAAGCATTCAAAATCACAAGAGAAGATGATAGAATGAATTCCCAAAAGGAAATTGGGAAAGCAGTTGATCAAATATAATGAAAATGACACCTTAGGAAGGGAATTGCCGAAAAGCATCTAAAACCCTCTTGGTATAATACAGTAGTCTGAAGTTCAAAAGAAAACACTTCAGTTTACTAAAAAGTGTTAGATGCAAAAAATCCATCCACGTAGTTGATGCAGCAAGGACTGGTAGGCTTATCCCATCAATTTTCTAGTAGTTTCAACCTAGCCTTTAATTAACAATTACAAACTAATTGTAATAATCACTTTGTTTATTTGCTTAAAAGAGACAATATCATGATCATAATGGTGATCATTTACCAGCTTGTTGCAATAAACAAATTGAATCTGTTGCCTATGTATTTACTTTAGGGCATGTAATAATTTTCATGCTCTAATCATGTCACTAGCCCTTCTTTTACAGAAAAAAGTAGGATACTAAACAGTTTCTTGACATGAGAGGAAACACAACAGAGATCAACGAGAAAGCAAAGCCAGTAAGTGCAGTATCAAAGTTGACTACGTTATACATGTAAAAAAAGCATTCAATTTCAAATGAATATCATTTTGGCACTTAATCAATTGACATAAGGTCTCATTTACATGAGAAATATTATAAAATGAGATTAAAAAATAATAATAATATTTATATATATAAACTGTTTTGAGGCATAAATTTGAAAGTGAGACATGAAGGATATATATATATATATATATATATATATATACACACACACACACACACTTAGACATTGAGGTGTAGGGTTGAAAAAAACTTTTTGACTCATATGCAATCAACTTTAAATCATGCATTTTGGGACTTAATCAATTGATGGACATAAGGTCTCCTTTAGATGATAAATTAAAAATTAGTTGGAAATTGTGTTGATGTATAAATTTGAAAGTGAGAAAGAATTATGAATAAGTAGGTAAGCTTTATTGTCACTATCAAAATTAAGACATTGAAAAAGTCAAGTCGGACAGGCTTTGAAACAACAAAATCTAAATGGTGAGACACAAAATAGTGGGATTCTAGGCTTTATTAAATATTCAAACCCACTAAACTACTAAAGTGTTGATTTTGATATACACTAATTTAAAAAAATGGTCACTTAAGGCACGTAATTATGTGGGAAAAGGTTCATTTTATCTAAATTAAGGACAATAACAATGTCGGGATACATTTGCTAAACAAAAAGACAGAGATAGGTGATTGGCCCAAAACTAAGAGATGCATTGTAAACTAGAATGACAAAAACCAAACCCTCTCTTTAGATTTATTGTACAACTGAAGAAAGAGCAGAGATTCACTAAACCACCAATAAAAACCTTAAAGATTGGCTAATCAAACCAATAAAACCCTAAATTCCAAACCACATTCCCCAAAATCAGAGTCAAGAACGAGAATAGAGGCGATTGGGGAGGCTGAAATTAATGATTTGCCCTAAAAAAATTTATATTGAATAATTGAAGAATGACTTACCAGGGCCTTCAGCTTGTTTAAGACTCAAATTCAACCCAAATTTACCAATTAGTCTTTCAAATCCTGCAAAGGGAGATCCTGTTTCACCAAATAGGATTTAGTTTGCAAAACAACAATTACAGACCTTATTAATTGATTTAGAAAAAAAATAATAAAACAAAACCCATACATACAAGTTCGTAGCTGCAGAGAGATGGCTTGAGAGTTGAGAGACACCGGGACAAAGCCTGAAGCTTGCGAAAGGCGAACCCAATCGAACTGGAACAGCGGGATTTGGAAACTGAAGGATATGGGTTTTGATTTTGAACAATAATATATGATATGTCGATATGGGTTCTGATTCTTGTAGATTTTGTAGTTTACACTTGCAGAGACAGAGAGAGGGTAACTTCAGAGCAGAGAACGAGAATAGAGATGGAGGCGATTTGGGATGCTGAAGTGAGGAGAACGAGAATAGAGATGAGGCGATTTGGGATGCTGAAGTGAGGAGAACGAGAATAGCGATGGAGGCGATTTGGGAGTGAGGAGAACGAGAATAGAGATGGAGGCGATTTGGGATGCTGATCGAAGTGAGGAGAAGATGAGGCGATTTGGGATGCTGATCGAAGTGAGGAGAAGCTGAAATGATTTGCCCTAAACTATGTGGTCTGTGTACGTGCGAGGCTATATATATTTATGTATATACAAAAAAAAAGATTAATTTTTTCTTTAAGAAACTAGCGGGAATAAAACCGCCTTCTATATTCAATTTCTACCACGGTGCTCCACCGTGGTAGATTGAATTACTACCATGGTTTTCCATTAACCGTGGTAGAAAAAGTGGCACAAAGGGCGCGACCTTATCCCGCTAAAATTTAGTGAAATAACCTCACTTTCTACCACGGTTAATGGAAAACCGTGGTGAAATAAATTAACTTTCTACCACGGTGCTTTTATAACCGTGGTAAAAAATATAATTACTACCACGGTTTTAAAATAACCGTGGTAGAATAAACTTTCTACCACGGTTTTGAAGTAACCGTGGTAAAATATAAATTTTCTACCACGGTTATTTTATAACCGTGGTAGAAAGTGTTTTTTACCACGGTTATTTTAAAACCGTGGTAGAAAGGGCGTGGTAAAAAACTGTTTTTCTTGTAGTGGTTGTTATAACTTCTATCTACATGCATAATATCTAAACCTCGTGGGTGGTTTGTGTAATTTGCCCTATTAATATAGATGGAGAGAGAGATGAGAGAGAAAGTGATTTGGAATACTAGTACTCCCTATTATATAGGGATATTTTTGTCATTTCAATTTGTAGATATTTTGGATTAAATAATACTAAAAAAAGGGATAAAAGAGTCATATGTTTCAGAACCCAAAAAATAATTTGGGGTGCAAGTGAAAATTAAAACCAAAATATTAATCTATATGTAGGCAGAGGGGGTATCAATGTAATTTACCCTTATTACTATATGCAAATTGCTAATAAAAGGATCATACTATACTAAATTACTAATAGAATGAGCCCAAAATGAAAAGTAAGTGTAAATTGGACTTTATTTTATTATTATTTTTTTTTTTATGAGAAGGTTGGCATTTACACTTCACTTTTTTTCATTAATCCGCCTCTTGCCAAATTTTTAAATAAATGAAATGATAAAGCAAAGTGAAGAGTATAAAGAATAGAATAATTGTGGGGGGTTTAAGTATATACGGAATTATGTCATTTTATTAGTAAAAGAGATTGAAATGTAAACATTCTATTTATCTCATGCCTAAAAATTTATAAAATTATTGTAATGGTTGATAAAAAAAAGCATGACAAGATAGTCAGATGAAAATGAAGAATGTAAAGTAGAAATATAAGCTATGATATGCAAAATGTCTATGCCATGAAATGTTTGTACTTTAACCAATGTGGGGCCTTGTCTTATTATATTTTTATTTCCTAGGACTATTACATATAAATGGTGCTAATAACCCATATTTATTATTAATGGAGTAAAAGTTTCATAGTTTCGAAAAAATGAAGTTACTAAAATGCTGACGTATATATGAAAAAGTACTATTTATACTCACTAAGGTACCATTTGTATTCACATAGGTACCACTTTTTGTGCACGGAGATACCACTTTTTATGCATCAGGTACCACTTTTGTTTTGGGCAGATTCATATAGGTACTACTTTTTGTGCATCAAGTACTACTTTTTTGTGTATCAGGCACCACTTTTTTGTACAACACAAAAGTGGTACTTAATGACAAAAAGTGGTACATATGTGCCCAAAAGTAGTACCTTAGTGAGGGTAAATAGTGTTTTTTCATGTCTTTATTTTTTCGAAACTATAGAATTTTGACTCCATCAACTGATAACTATGAGTTATTAACACCATTTATATATAATAATCCCTTATTTCCTAGCTATAAAGTATGGCTGGGGTAGGACCGACTTTGTTTGATGGGCCTTCACAATTGAATGATTTGCATCACAACTTTATTGCCCTTCTCTAAATTCATTTCACATTATTATTAGGGTAAAATGCAAGCGAAAAAAAAAAGAAAAAAAAAAAAAAAACCCTCCCTAAACTATGATTTTGTTGTAATTTGCCCTACCACGTCAGCTTCCGATGTTAGAAAAAGAGAAAGACCAATTTACCCTTTTATAACTACGTCGGTTTAACCTTTCTTCCCAAAATATCTGCTAAGTTATTCTCACTCTATATATAATCATATATCCTTATATATATATATATATATCTAGATCTTCTTTCCAAAAATTTGTGAACTACTTTATCCTTCTATATACATACATATATTCTCTCTTTCTATATATAGACATGTATCTATCCTCTATGAACTATTTGTTCAATTCATTTATGAACTGGTTCTTCCAATTATATATATATATATATATATATATATATATATATATATATATATATATAATTCTATCTATAGAATCTGAATCATTCCTATCAGGTTCCATCGATCATAATCTCCACAATTGAAACCCTAATCATAGATTTCTCAAAATCATGTTGTTTCTGGTCTTTAATTCCCATGTGTTCTAAATCATACAACTTCATTCTCTGTATATATACAAAGGGCATGTGAAGAAGATGAACATCGTCATTGCGAGTGGATGGGTGATGCAGCTGTAATGTTTCAGATTTTTGCTATTTTCCATTTTTTGAAATTTTCTATTTTTGCAAGAGCATTTTAGACTTTTCTCGTTTTGCGTACCGGACAGTGTCAGGTGGGCCAAGTGTGTCAGAGAGTTGGTTGGGGTATTCCATTGAGTGCAGGACTCTTGGAAATGTAAGGGTTGTCGTTTCAGTATTTTTCCCTTTTTTGAGCCGGACAGTCCCAGGTGAGACCCACTACTGGAATTGTCGAGTATGGGGGTTTTGGTTGAGTCCATTTGCATATCATTATTTATTTAATGTGTTTTATGTGATATTAGTATAGTTTATATGTATATATATGTGTGTGGTGGAGAAATAAAAGAAAAATAAAAAAAAATGGAAAAGTTAAAAGTTTTTTTTAGTGGTGGGACCCACCACTAATGTTGTAGTTGCCAAGAGGCCAACATTGGCCTCATTCTTCTCCTCTCACTCCCGGCTATCTCTCTCCCACTCTTTCATTTTTTTTTCTTCTTTTTCTTCTCTTCTAAATTTTCAATCTTTGATTTCTCTTCAACCGGTGAGAATTTTTTGGTGCCGTTTATGGCAAAATGGAGAGCGTAGCGAGATCTACAAGTGGGTGTAAGCAATTTCAACATTTGTGCGTCCTAGGGATTTCGAATTTGAGGGCTCAAATTGGGGTTTTTGCATCTAAGTAAGGTAGAGGTGTTTAATTTACAATTTCTTGAGTTTTTTGTGAATTGCCTTGTATATATTGTGTATAATTGTTATTAAGCATGCTTAGTAAATTTGTTTAAATTTCTTGCAAAATTGCTTAAACATTGTATATGGAATGTGTGATTATGTGCTAATTGATATTGTGATCAAACATGCTTTTATGGACTAAAATTTATGTTGTATATGCTTACTATGCTAAACTATCATTGAATGGAAGCATGTTATATTTTTGTGAAAATTCTTAAAAGCATGCTATGTGTTTTAAACTTGAAATAGTTGTATAATGATGAGCATTGGCATGGTTCATTCATGTATGAGATTGTGAAGCATGAAGCATCCATGCATGAGCATTGGGAAAGAAATGGGAAGTTGTTTTGAAAGAAATGAAAATGGGGTATTTGGGAAAAAAAAGTTTTGAAAAGGTTTTTGTGAAAATCCGATCGCCTAGGGGTTACTGAAGGGCCGTGGTGTTAGTGAGGCCTAGAGTGGACTAAGGAGATTTCCTTAGCGTGGTTGAGCTACTATGGGACAGGGACAGTTAGCCAATCCTTCTCTTGTATCGCCAGGGGGTCACCGTGGGACGGGTTTCACTAACGGTTTAGAAATGATGACAGAAATGGTTTTGAAAATGGGAAACGACATTGCATGACAATGTATCCCATCCTACGCCATTTGCATCTTTGATTTGGATATGTCGATGTTGTTATGTGGCTATATTATCCCCGGCAAAGCATGACCCCTATTACTATATTTCTATTCATTGTTTGGATTCACGGAGTCTCAAGAGGTGTGCCTTAAGCACCTTCTACTGAGCAATTTGATCACCCCTTCCTCTTAACATTTTTCAGGACATGACAAGGAGGCGGCGGATGACAATCCACTATAGGCATGAAAGTACTAGAAGTGTATTTTGCAACCATTTTGTAAACTTGAGCTCATTTTTCTATAGTACCATGATAAGAATGTATTAAAGTAGTTAGGCATGGCCTTGTAATATAATTATGTATTTTGGCACTATTTTGATGTAAATGGGACTAATTGTAAGGACAGTGTTAATATTTCTCATTTGAATGGTAAAAACAATACTTCATTGTAACTATTGTTAATGTATGTGATCATGGCTGATAGCATGACATTTTTTAATGTAATTGGATCAGGTTTAGAGTATTTCCATAGTCCCTACTATGATTTTTCTTCATTCCCTCAGTTTCAGGAATCCAGTAGTAGGTCCAGGGCTTGCAGAGCCATTTCGGTCGACTGAAATGAGTGCTTTGGTCAAGCGATTCTTTGACAAGCCTCAGGACTTTTCACTTCGGCCAACCAAAATGGCCATTTCAGTTGACCGATTCAGGGTCGCTTCAAGACTTCATTTCGGCCTACCGAAGCTGCATTTCGGTCGACCGAAATGAAGCTGTTTCGACCAAAATGAGTACTTTGGTCAACCGATTCTTTGACAAGCCTTGGGACTTTTCACTTCAGCCAACCAAAATGGCCATTTCAGTCAGCCGGTTCAGGGTCATTTCAAGACTTCATTTCGGCCGACCGAAGCTCCATTTTGGTCAACCGAAATGAAGCTGCTTTGGTGTTCTTTGTTTTCTCTCTAGTATATTTTATCACTAAGCCATAGAATATTGTTTTAAGTCCTTTTGAAGTACATTTAAAGTATAATTATGATGAATGGCACTAGACATGATGGAGTTTGACTTAGGTAACCTGGGGTTTGGGTAAGGACCCGGTTAACGGTTCGGACCTACGAGTTCAGGTCATTACAAAGTTGGTATCAGAGTGATAGTTCAAAAACCATTAGGACGACGGGTAGAGGCCTAGCTAGGGTTGTCTGGGAAGTCAATTTCATTATTGTTTGTTTACTTGCTAAAGTGTTTTGTTAATTTAAAAGCATGCTTACTTGCTTACCTACTTATTTGCCTGTGTGATCATATGCCTATGTGTTTATAGTAATGTATATTATTACCATAATATTGATTAAAAGTATGTTGATTTGGATATGAGGATGTGTATAAAGAGTATGATGGTGGCAAGTAGTAAGCATGGTTGGTGCAACTTTCTTTCATGATAATGTGACAAGTTAGGAGCACGGTTGTATCATGGTGTAGGTTATGATTATTAAAATTATTTATTCATGTGTTTATGCGATTGAGCATGATGGTTAT
The DNA here is from genome assembly GCF_030987335.1 of Cornus florida. Classification (NCBI taxonomy): domain Eukaryota; kingdom Viridiplantae; phylum Streptophyta; class Magnoliopsida; order Cornales; family Cornaceae; genus Cornus; species Cornus florida. Next base: position 76,448,191 of record NW_026775577.1, read on the forward strand.
GTGAGTTTTCACTTGAGCAGGCAAGGAGCTCAGTTGCTCTAGGGTTGTTGGGTGCCAGCTCTTATTGATCGGTTGAGAATTCGATCTATAATAAATCAACCTTCGCAATAGCACGAATCATTGTAAAATAGGGCTATTGGTTGGGTAAGTCGAACCACTGGTACTGCGCTAATCTATGGCAACCTAAGTGTCTAGAGTCTTTTTAGAATGATACGGGGTATTCATAGAGGATTTGTTGGTTGTCACTTAAGCTATGAAATTAAGATGCATAAAATAAAAGCTTGCAAGAATTTAAAGGAGATGAAATACAAGTAAAGAGGACTAGGGAAGTGAATCCTCCTCCATCCCTATACACATCCTAGATTAGAGCTAAATTGGGGGAAAAAACAATATATGATGGTCAAGAAATATATAGCAACACATAGTTGCCATATAATTAACAAGATGTACATTAAATCTCAAGTAAGCATGATCCATCAAAGGTGAACATGTTTAGACTACCTAACTAAGGTGTAGCTTAACCATATTTACTTGAATGAAGGATTATCAAGCCCTAGATAAAATGATAAAGCACATGAAGGTAAGAAATAAGCATAAACCATCAAAGGCATCGCCTAAGCAATGATCTATCAAAGTACTTATCAACATGCCATTAAACCATTTCATAACCTTGTCTCCATTCTTACCATGAAAACTAAAGCAATATGATTAATATAAAACATCATCTAAAACAAGATAATCAACTTAAAGAAATCATCCATACAAATATCAACATTCATTACAACAAATGGAGTGCTCTTGGTTATGAAAAGACCATAAAAAATACATTGTAATCCCCAAAATAGAGTTATACTAGATCATGCTTACAAGGGAGGGGCTTCATCACCTCCCTAGAGGAGGAATTAGTTACCCATGGAAGCCCTAGAAGAAGGAAGAAGCTTGGAAGATCCCAACATTTTCGAGCTCCCTATTCTTGGCCACAAGAACTCTATCTTCTTCTCCTCTTTCTCTCTTTAAAAATCTTGCCAAGATGAGATATGATATTGTTATGTGTGGTTCCTCTCACCTTCTAGACATCTTTTCCCCCAAACCCTCACCAAATGAGGCTCAGCTCCCACCAAAAGACATCTCCAACCAACCCATAAAGATGGAAATCAGAAATGAGGGAATCAAGGTGCAAGTGAGCTGAAGTGATGGTTCTCAGAGAGCATTCTGCCCAATTTTCGAGTGCTCGAAATAAGCCCTTTGAGCGCTCGAAGTCAACTTGTTCAGCTCTGAGCAACTTTGGTAAAATGGTCATAACTTTCTGCTCCGAACTCCAAATGATGAACCGTTTAAAGATTTGGAAAGCTAATTCAAAGCTCTAAGTATGCTATGTTTTAATGGAAGTCCAGTTCTCAAGTTTATTGGATCAAAAATGAAGAGCAATGTTGAACTTTACTGCTGCCAGGCTGTTCTGCACACCTTTGGTAAAAATGACATAACTCTTTGCTCCGAACTCCAAATGAGGCAAACTTTATGTCTGTGGAAAGCTGACTTATAGCCTTTCATATTTCATGTTTTACTAAAGACCAAATTCACACATACAAAGGGTCAGAATTGGAGGCCAAAATCTGATGGAAAATGAACCGGCGCCCGCGTTGCTATAGCGTTGCACCAATTTGCTACTTGCAACCTGAAATGATTTGGCTCAGCCCAAAGACGCGGCAATTCTTCCTAGAACTTTTTGCATAGAGCGTCATGAGTCCCATGGATCATTAATCTTGGCCAAAATGAAGGTTCCTGGCAACGGCGTGCTTTGATTCTTTAAGAACTCGTCAAAGCATCTCTTTTAACTCTCTTTGGGGAACCAACCTGAAAATAAACAAAAGCATGCAAATGAAGCTAGAATATGCAATATGATAAAATAATGGACTTAACTAATGCAAATAAGGGCACTTGAATATGCAATATTCGGCGCTTATCACACCCCCAAACTTACATTTTGCTAGTCCCTTAGCAAAACAAAACTGAACACACAATGGAATAACAAAATGACTCTTCTTTCGTGAGAGTGACGATTGCATTTAGTATATGCAACAAGCCTTTTAAACCCCTAGGCATCCCTAGAGGACGAGTGAAGTCTCGTGAGGGTTTAACAGGAATGTTACCCACAAACATTAACATGGTGTATGAAGATGCACAAAGCTCAATTGCAAACTTGGAATATAGAGAACATTGGAGATGGAATCATTAGGTCGATTACCATGCATATATGAAGCATTGATACAAAAGTTTACTAAACACGTTTCAACATACATGCATCAGCATCCTAGTCTAAATAAATAACTCAATTGTCATCTCTTAAATGGAAATCAACTCTAACTTCAGTGAAAGTGGATTGGATTCTCAACATGCGACTTTTATTTTCTTTTTCCAATTTCAAGACACAAGTCTTCAAATCATTGAATTCCCTTTTAAATGAAGTCCTTAAGGCATGAATTTATTTACAAAACAACTTTTGTTGCTTGCTGATAAATTATTATAACTCAAAAATGATACATAAAATGGTTATGCAATGCTGAAATCCTTTAAGCGTTCTAACTAACCCATGTAACAAGCGTTAGGCCAACAACTCCCAAACCAGATAGCTTTAGGGTGCTGAGTGTACAGACACTCCTAGGGCTTAATAGCTCGAATTGGCAAGGCTACGAACTCCAACGAACCATGTTTATTACAATATATATATATATATATATATATATATATATATATATATATATATATATTTTGAATGACCATGCAATGTCTAAGTCTTTTAAGCTTTCTAATCAACCCATGTAGCAAGCGTTAGGCCAACAACTCCCAAACCAGATGGCTTTAGGATGTTGGGTGTAGAGACACTCCTAGGGCTTAATAACTCGAGTTGGAAAGGCTATAAACTAAAACTGGTCATTATTTTTATTTATTTTTTTTTTTCATGCCAAAGGTATCCATCTATTAGGTTCATCAATTCAGATTAACTAGGTCAAGATCAAGGTTAATCAAGTTACATGCCTCACGGTTACGTTTCCAATGTGCATCTGTGCATTGTGAAGCATAAAAGAGTATAAGATCCAGCAAGAATTTAATTGAAACATTTATAAAAACTAAATTGCATCCACATGATCATTTCAAATTCACATTTTTCTTTATTTTTAAAACTTAACAATTGCTTTTATACACAAGGTATTAAACATATGCTTTATCTCCGACAAGTTTCAAATTGCACTATCATTATTAAAAAATGTGATGCCAAAAATGCAATATTGTACCCCCAAACTTGAATGACACATTATCCTCAATGTGTGAAGACAAAGATGTATAAATAAAGAACATATGGGGTAAAAGGAACAATACTACCAAGTGAGTGAGGCAACTCTGGCATTGGAGCCGCATGCAATCCCATGAAGAGATGCCAAAATGATCTTCCCCCAAACTTGGACATGAAGACCTGTCAAAACACAACTAATATACACATGTAAAAGCATAGGTCTCTTAAGAAAAACCAAAACAGAGATACTAACATGAATTTTATTGAAAGATAAAAATCCATACAAAACACAAATATGCACACATTAGCCATAAGTTTAAAACGGATAACAAAATAATGCCAAAAGCGGTGCCATTTAGAGAGATGAAGTTGGTTCAGGAATTTTGTCGAGCAGGTGGTGTGCACTTTGCAAAAATTAGAGGCAAAGACAATGAATGGTTCTTGAAAATCCAAAATTTTTTTTACTTACAATTGACAATATACAAGCCCCAAATGCAAGCTACACCTTTACACAATCAATCTCGTCCTCCATTTATACAAAAAAAAAATGTGAAAGGGAAAGAGAAAGAAGAAACTCACCCAAAAATGGAGAACCAAAGGCCCCTTGTGCTTGGTGGTAAGTGGTGGTGATGTGGATAAGAGAGTGATGGAGATGGGAGAAGGTTGGAGATGAAGAAGTAAGGAAGAGAAAGGGGTAGAGAAGTTAGGAGAAGGTGCATGCATGGGGGGTCGTGGGGATGAAAGGAGTGAATGAGGTAACTGAAACAAATGGGAGAGGGAAAGGCAGGTTTAAAAAGGTAGGGGTCAGTTCGAGCGCTTGAAGGAGGATCTTCGAGCGCTCGAAGATGAGGCAGTGGGCTTTGGGGTCGTGGGGTGCAAGCTTCGAGCGCTCGAAGGAAGGTTTCGAGCGCTCGAAAACCAGGTAGTATGTTTTCTAGTGCTTTAACTACCGTGCAACAATCTTTCTATGTCCTATGAGTGCTTGGATTAAAATCTTTGCTGCATGGTATTGACAACGAGGTCAGAGAGTGTGCCAATGTAGGACTTAAATGCTCGGATGGACTTAGGAAACTTCGAACAACCAGTGCATTGAAAGAAAGAGGTTATGCACAAGAGTACCATGTCGAAAGACCGATGATATTGCCGGATAGTGTTGAAAATTTCCGGGAATGAAAACAAGGGTTGCAGAAGGCCTAAGAAAACCAGTCTTAATTTTGGACAACAATTTAAGATAGTTCCAGATAAGGTTAAATTTTAGCTTTCCTTAGCAATTTCCCAGAAAATTTCAAGGCCCAAGCAATTGAAAATTAGGGAAGCGTGGAAATAGAAAGAATTTCTTCCCTTGGATTGCTAAATTTAACGTCGATAGCTAGACGCACAAGATTAGGTTAGCCCTCATTACCCTATACCATGTCTCTCTAAAGAGTCACACTTCCCTAAATAAGAAAGTTCTTTTAGAAGTGGAAGAAAAAGAGCTTAAAGAAAAAAATTGAAAAGGGGTAAAGGAAAGACCTCAACCCACTCTTCTTCCTCAATGAAGAACTTTGGATTATGGGCAGATGGATAAAGTGAGGGCACACCTAGCAAGGGTTTGTGAAAGATCATATTTAGCACGGGAATGCCCGAAAAATTATCCTTCAAACTTTCAACATCCTCCTCACACTTATCCGGTGGTTCGGGCACAGTTTGAGACAACTCAAGTGAGGGAATGGGAGGAGATGCATGCTTCCAAGAAAGAGATACATTTGATGTTTCCCAATGAGGAGAGTGAATGAGTGGAGGAATATCAAGCAAAGAATTTACCTCCCAAGTAGAATTGTCAACATCAAAATCCTCACAATTGAAATGAGCCAAGCAAGCTTTTAGAGGATCCTCCATTGAAGGAGGTGCATCAAGAGAAGGATTCTTTAGGGGCTGTTATGGAATTTCAAGGGAGACAATCTCTTTATCATTATTTTCCTCATTTTGAACCACAAATTCTTCAATTTTTTGTATGGCAACAACTTGATCTTCAACCACCATTTCATCAATTTCACATGTGACAACCACTTGATCATTCTCATAATGAAAATTACTCAAAGTAATCTCATCAGTCATAGAATTTTCTTTTGGATTGGCCACAAGTTTAATTGGAAATTCTTTTTCCTTTTCATCATTTAGAGCATTAAGCATTTGTTGAATTTGGGCTATTTGGTCATCAAGCTCAACTCTAGATTGGAAATGAGAATAGGTGGTGGATTGCATGCTAACAATGTCATCCAACATTTGCTTGTTGGAATCCATCATTTGCTTATTGATAGACTCCATCATTTGTTTGTTTGCAGCAATGAACTCATCCAATTGAGACGGTGGAAAAAGAGAAGAGGGCTGGAAATAATGATCATTGGGTTGAAAATTGGCGTGAAAATGTTGCCCATGAGATTGTGGGGCTGAATTTCCCATGTCATGCCACAAGAAGTTTTGATGATCTCCCCAACTCGAGTTATAACCATTGAAGTATGGATCATTCCTCGGTTCAAAGAAATTTTCAGTTGATTGCTTTAGATAAAAATCTGAGAATTGTCCCGGTGAAGGACAATCTCTTGTATGATGTGTATGACTAGAGCAAAATACACAAAACTCATGTGGTGTGTAGAATGGAGTTGGAAGATAATGACCCTCCATCTAGGACTAATTCAGCCACTTGTTTAGATACATTAAGATAAATTCACACAAAATATAAACAACACAAACAAGATACACAATAACCCTTCACCAAAACATCCACATGCAAGGATCCCTTTCTCCTCAATTATCAAGACAGAAATGTAAATGGCCACGACAAGGACCGATGCTTGCAATTGAAAATATACAATAAAATAGCTTCGACAAGGGCTTCACAACTTAACTAATACTAGATTTAACACATGCATGATATTAACAATTTCGAAACTAGAAGGTCAGGAAACTTACCTGGAGTCCCCTAGACTTACAAATTTCCTAGCGTTCCCTCAGTGAGCCAAGAGTTCCTAGAATCTCACACAACTTACAACAACAGAATTGTCAAAACCACACAAGAAATATTCACAAATCACAATATTAACAATCAAACCAAAGTTAACCCTAGAACTTCGGTTGTTAAACCGTTTGCAGTCCCCGGCAACGGCGCCAAAAATTGATCGGTTGAGAATTCAATCTATAATAAATCAACCTTCGCAATAGCACAAATCATTGTAAAATAGGGCTATTGGTCGGGTAAGTCAAACCACTGGGACTGCGCTAATCTATGGCAACCTAAGTGTCTAGAGTCTTTTTAGAATGATACGGGTGTTCATAGAGGATTTGTTGGTTATCACTTAAGCTATGAAATTAAGATGTATAAAATAAAAGCTTGCAAGAATTTAAAGGAGATGAAATACAAGTAAAGAGGACTAAGGAAGTGAATCCGCCTCCATCCCTATACACATGCTAGATTAGAGCTAAATTGGGGGAAAAACAATATATGATGGTCAAGAAATATATAGCAACACATATTTGCCATATAATCAACAAGATGCACATTAAATCGCAAGCAAGCATGATCCATCACAGGTGAACATGTTTAGACTACCTAACTAAGGTGTAGCTTAACCACATTTACTTGAATGAAGGATTATCAAGCCCTAGATAAAATGATGAAGCACGTGAAGGTAAGAAATAAGCATAAACCATCAAAGGCATCGCCTAAGCAATGATCTATCAAAGTACTTATCAACATGCCATTAAACCATTTCATAACCTTGTCTCCATTCTTACCATGAAAACTCAAGCAATATAATTAATATAAGACATCATCTAAAACAAGATAATCAACTTAAAGAAATCATCCATACAAATATCAACATTCATTACAACAAATGGAGTGCTCTTGGTTATGAAAAGACCATAGAAAATACATTGTAATCCCCAAAATAGAGCTATACTAGATCATGCTTACAAGGGAGGGGTTTCATCACCTCCCTAAAGGAGGAATTAGTTACCTATGGAAGCCCTAGAAGAAGGAAGAAGCTTGGAAGATCCCTCCATTTTCGAGCTCCCTATTCTTGGCTACAAGAACTCTATCTTCTTCTCCTCTTTCTCTCTCTAAAAATCTTGCCAAGATGAGATATGATATTGTTATGTGTGGTTCCCCTCACCTTCTAGACATCTTTTCCCCCAAACCCTCACCAAATGAGGCTCAACTCCCACCAAAAGACATCTCCAACCAACCCATAAAGATGGAAATCAGAAATGAGGGAATCAAGGTGCAAGTGGGCTGAAGTGATGGTTCTCGGAGAGCATTCTGTCCAATTTTCGAGCGTTCGAAATAAGCCCTTTGAGCGCTCAAAGTTAACTTGTTCAGCTCTGAGCTACTTTGGTAAAATGGCCATAACTTTCTGCTCCGAACTCCAAATGACGAACTGTTTAAAGATTTGGAAAGCTAATTCAAAGCTCTAAGTATGCCATGTTTTAATGGATCTCAAGTTTGGTGGGTCAAAAATGAAGAACAAAGTCGAACTTCACTGCTGCTAGGCTGTTCTGCGCACCTTTGGTAAAAATGACATAACTCTTTCCTCCGAACTCCAAATAAGGCAAAATTTATGTCTATGGAAAGCTGACTTATAGCCCTTCATATTTTATGTTTTACTAAAGACCAAATTCACACATACAAAGGGTCAGAATTGGAGGCCAAAATCTGATGGAAAATGAACCGGCGCCCGCGCTGCTACAGCCTTGCACCAATTTGCTACTTACAACCTGAAATGATTTGGCTCAGCCCGAAGACGTGGCAATTCTTCCTAGAACTTTTTGCACAGAGTGTCATGAGTCCCATGGATCATTAATCTTGGCCAAAATGAAGGTCCCTGGCAACGGCGTGCTTTGATTCTTTAAGAACTCGTCAAAGCATCTCTTTTAACTCTCTTTGGGGAACCAACCTGAAAATAAACAAAAGCATGCAAATGAAGCTAGAATATGCAATATGATAAAATAATGGACTTAACTAATGCAAATAAGGGCACTTGAATATGCAATATTCGGTGCTTATCATTTATCGAACGAATGGCTTAATTTTATAGCTTGTGGATTAAGCTATTCAGTGTGTAGTCTTCCTGATCTTTTTATTGAATTTTGTGCAGTACTTAGAGCATGACCTTAGAACGGGTTCATATTTCATGGCATGGTGTCTTTGTTGTGTGTGAGTTTCATGTATCGGTGTATGGGTTTTGTGACCGAAAAGGTCAGGTGTGTGTTGTGAGGTTTTCATAAGGTATGTATGACTTTAGGGGTTAGTGTCAGTGACTTAGGTCATGGATTGGTGCGGAGGTTCTTTTCGAACTAGTTGTGGTAGGTGTGATAGAGATTGTTGAAGTCACGAATGTAGTCTATGGGATATAGATGTGCATCTCTTGGTACGGTCTAAGGAAGTGTGTTGGTTTTGATTGTTAAGGGGACTTGTTGGACTTTGTAGGTCTAAGATGACGTAGGCATTGATTAGAGTCATGCTAGCATTGGGTGATTGATTATTGATGTGATTCGATCCGTGGGCTGTGAAAGTCTGTTTTAGGAACTAGTTTGTTGATGGCTCGGTTGATGAGTAGAGTTCTGGGTTGATACGGCTGTCTAGAGAGTCTTGAGGTGGTGTATAGTGGTTAGCTTTAGTTGGGTAGAGTTGGATTGCAGTATAAGGTGGGTTGTGTGAAGTCATGGAAGTACTCGGTCGTTTGCGGATGAAGTGATTGATGGTAGGTGTTGTGTTATCAAATGGATTGTGTTCTAAGACCTAGAAGCTTTGGACTGGAGTTGAATTTTATATTATGTTTGGGGTATGAAGAGATAGTACTTGGTGTTTGAGGATCCAAAAAGGGTGGACTGATGACAAGAATGATTGGGATGAGGTTGATATTGTAAGTTTGGTTGGTAGACCATTTGACTTTTATTGGGGCCAAGCGTGTTATGAGGAACAGTGCAGAGGAGAGATAATGATGTTGAACCTAGTGCGTGAAGTTTCCTTGTTTAGGCATGTAGATCGCCTTAGAAAGGGTGGTTTAAGTAGTTGGTTAGGCGTTAGTGATTGATTGCATCGTTGATGATTTTAAGGAGACAGATGAGTGTTAAGCATTCTGGATCTTGTGCTCATTTTTGTTTTAAGGATTTATTGGCATGACATTGCCGTATTGAGGTTCTTTTCTAGTGGCATGTAGTGGTCATTATGGGGAGTATCGAGAGTAAAGCTTGTTTTTTTGTTACGATAATGTTATTTTAAGGATATTTGAGGAAAAATCCTTTAATAGTGGCTCGATGGTCCGATGGGATAATAGGTTTGAACCATTGTTGGAATAAGTGATAGTATAGGAGTTATGGTGTGATGTTTAGTGCTGATTAGCAGAATGGTTTAAGGTATGATCCGAATGTGGTCTAGAGATTAAGAGTTGTTTGTTATGTGCTGATAGGTAGGTGATGGAATTGTGTGCCAGTTGAGGTGATAGTGGATGATTTAGCCATTAGAGCCGGCAAGGACGGTGTTGTTATATAGGCATCTTTTTCTTTGATGAATCAGTGGGTTGCTGTGACTGAGGTTACGAGTCTTGTGTGCACGGTGTTTGAGGAAATGTTGCCTTGAAGGGTAAAAGTGAGATAGGTAATTTAATGTCATTATTTGTCATGAAGGTTGTCATTTGGGAGTGACAGGTTCTTAATAGAATGGGATGTGGTGTCCAACGTACAGTGATGGTTCCCAGTGTTAGTATGTTGTGGGCATTGGTGCTCTTATCTGATTGGTTTTGGTTAGCATGGGTATTGTGATATAGCGTATGCTAGGTTCCGGTGTTCATAGTGTATGACAGTCCGTTTGTGGCGAGGTTGCCTAGAGTTGAGGTTGTAATCTCGTGTGTGTTCCCAATTATTTCTTTTCCTTGTGTGTAAGGAGTTTTTTTTATTCTAGGTGTGATTGGGTGTCCACGGTTGGACGATTGGTGAGTAATGTGTGATAAGGTATCGGGTGCATTCAGGTGTGAGTCATCAGTCTCTTGTGAGAGCGGGGTTTGTTACCCTTTCTGTTTGTTCTAGTCCTGGCAAGGACATCATTTATCATGAGTCTTGTTCTTCATTTAGGAGTTCTGCACGTCTGTGGGTGGATGAACCTGTGTGTTGTTTGTTATGTTGTTAGAGTTCATCGGTTCTAGTTGTATAGGTCGACTCACTCCCACGGAGGGATGTTGTGATGGCCCAAGTTTTTCAACCCGGTGCGTCAGTGATGACCAGAAAGTTGACCCGGTAACGGGTCCGAAATGCGGAAGCAAAAGATAAACCAAGGTCTATAGAGATATAAATCATCCCTAAGACACCAATGTGACCATCCATGAAGTCACGGAACTCAAAGAGGACGAAAGCGGAAACAAAGGTCAAAACGACCAAAACAATGAATCAAGGGGCAAAAAGGTCAACTCACAATTAAAAGGAGAAATTTGACTTTAAACAAGTCAAATAAGGTGAAAAAAACCTAACTTAATCATTTCATTACTTTCCAAGAGGTTCTAAGAACATTGGACAAGAATCCCACAAAATGCCCTATCCCGGTCGAAGTAAAAACTGACACTACTTCACTAAAACATGAATAACTCCCACTGTGATTGTAATCTAAGAATGACATTTATACCATTGGAAAGCTGACTTAAAATTCATGAATTTAGGCTCAAGAATCACCCCATTTGGATTTAAAATGAAGAAGTTATGGTCATTTGAAGTTAGAACATCAGTGCTGAAACTGAACTGAAGAAGTTGGGTGAAAGGGGTCATTTTGGTCGACCGAAATAATCCATCAGATGATCAAAATGAACATGCTGAGAGCAAAAATCAAGTTTTTAAGGCTTGGCTGTTTTGGTAGACCGAAGTAACCCATCGGACGACCGAAATAGGTCCAAACAGTGCAAAAGCCTACTTGAAATGAGTGATTACTGTGCATTAACAACTCCAAAGGCTATCGGTCGACCGAAATGAAGTTTTAGATGACCGAAACAACTCGAAAAGCTCAGAATAAACCTGCTATGAAGAAGATTTGATGAAGCTTCACCCAAGTTTCAAACCCGAACATGGATATGATCTAAAAACATGATTTTAAGCTATATAAACATGCTAGCAAGTATAATTTACATATTGAAATGTATTACAATGGCCTATGGCCTCATTACATGTCATTTACTCAAATTCACATGCCAAACCTCAAAGTTGGAAAAGTTTACATTTCAAAGGCAAAACTTGGAATTTAAGTACATACGCTTGAAATTTAGGGTTGGTGACCCTTGGCCAAAAATCATACATATCAAATAGGTCCCAATTAGTGTATCCAAGTACACTTTACATATAAAAAGGCAAAAATAGCATAGTGAACCTAACTAAGTGTTACAACATCAAAAGTAAGACTTAAACATGCTAACACTTGCATGTGAACAAGAATGCTTTGAAAGAAAATTCAAATCTCCAAACCACCAACGGTAAATGCTAATCTTCATACCTTGAATCCTGTACCTGAAATATGCCCCAGTAACGTAGGGGTGAGCAACATAAAGCTACTCGTAGGAAATGAGCATGCATCGACCTAGCATTTTACAATTTTTGTCAACTTAAGGTGAAACATGTTAAAGGGCTCATGCCACCTAACGTCTATGTCAAGGGTGAGACTCAGGGAGCATCCTAAGCTACCCTAGATCATTTTTAGTATAAATCACATCATCCATGCAATTCAAGCCATATAGAAGCATGCTTTACAAAGCAACAAGACATAGATTTTCAAAGTCAACAACTTGAAATCTAAAATATGAAAATGACAAAAGTGGGTCATGCCACCTAACGTCTATGTTTCAATGAATCTATAGGATCATTCCTAAGCCACATTTGAACAACAAGACATGAATCACAATATCTATGCAATTTAACCAATATAAATGCATGCTATACCAAGCAACAAAACATAGATTCTCAGAGTTATCAACTTGAAATCTAAAAGTGTGCAAGATTAATTAAATATAGCAATTTACTGAAATTAGAATATCTAATACCACACATCAAGACATAGATTCTCTAGGTTATCAACTAGAAATCTAAAAGTGTGAAAACAAATAGTGGAAGACTTGGACATCACGTCTCGGATTTCCGCCGAGAACAAAATGGTTATTCCGGGCATTAAACCGCTGGGAAGACCACCCTAGTGCGCACTATCTCAATTGAGAAGAACTCATATGTGATACCCCCGGATTTCTGAATGCGGGTTGGCCAGGCCCACGCCCGAATAACCAAGGATATCAAAACAAATTGATAATAAACGAACACAGAGTACAAAAGAATAAAGAAGAATAAATAAAATGCCGACAAGAAACTAAAATGATAATCTAATAATAAACCTCAGAATATATTTCCATTAGTTAATAAACTCTTCTGATACAACTGATCCTTCAAAATACAACTCGGGAATCCATACTGTGTGGACCCCTAGAAAATCCAAACTAAACAAATGATAGCAATAACTGTCTAAATCAGGAAACTGAATCATAAAGGAACTCTTATGTAGCATCAGAAGAATGAAGTAGACTGATCCCCGCTCAGCACGAACAACCTCTACTCTTGACGAACACCTGAAAAATAATGGTGGGTCAGGCCCACAAACAAGTTCTACTCTACTATAGTCCAAGCAGAGATCTGATACACGTATATATCCTAGTCAATCCAACAGTAACTAGTAGTCCGTATAGATATATATACACACTAAAGGAACCTCACTAGACTATAGGGTTGTCTCAACCTAAATAGTAGGCAACATGCAAAACGCATATATAGTGGGCATGAGTACCTAGACCTACCAGGGTACACAACTACACTATATCTAGCTACACATCCCTGACGATATACGCATCCTAACCACTGATCCTGAGACTCAAGCTCATATCATGGCACCATACTTATATATATATAATCTAATAACCATCCTATTCAGTATAAATTAATCCTCCATAAGTCATTCTACTTGTTCAACTGACCTGACTTGAATATAAGTAGGACTTAATATTTTAGTTAATCCATTCCCTTATATAATAAATTAATCCTCCATAAGTCATTTAACTTGTTCAGCTGACCTGACTTGAATATAAGTAGGACTTAATATTTTAGTTAATCCATTCCTTTATATAAAATAAATTAATCATCCATAAGTCATTCAACTTGTTCAGCTGACCTAACTTCAATATAAGTAGGATTTAACATTTTAGTTAATCCATTCCCTTATATAAAATAGGTAGGACTTAACTGATAAGTTAATCCATCCCTAGAATGCCACCGTCCCATACCGATGCATTAAACCACACAATCCAACAATTGATGTAATGTAACAATTAAAGAAATACATCAAACAATCTACAAATAACTATGATAATATGATATCAAGTTATCACAAAATAGGAATGACTTACTATTTATTTAAGCTTCCTATATCATATGTCCTACACAAACTGAATCTTATACATGATGATATTTTATTATACCGTCAAATAAGTATTCTCCGTATTCAATTCATCCTACACATTTAATCTCAATTGCTAAAACATTTTAAAAGATTAAATCCACTCGTATGTTTAAAACATTCAAATAGCAAGTATCATTCTGATTGAGTTTATTTAAATTTATTACAACCCAAACCTAGTCCCTATTTAATGTTCAGGAATCCTAGGCATGTTTCTACGTTCCATCATTCCACAGATATGAAAAATACATAATTTAAACATGTAAAAAATCACATAAGAGATCAAATCAAAATCATGCATTTTATCAATTCATAACACAAGAACAGATATGAACCAATTTCATAAAAACTATGTTTTAACCTAATTAAACATGCATAATTATTTAATTTTATGTGTTTAATAAATCCTGAAATTTCCTAGGCATGTACAGAAACACGAATCAAAGGGAAAGAGACAGAAGACGAACTTGCCTTAAACTTTCGGATCGAAAGCTAAACTTTTTCTTCCTTGATCTTCTCTCTACAGAGTTTTTTTCCTCCTTCCCTCTCTAACTCTCTTTCTCTCTAGAATATATCACGTGAATATTTTTAACTCCCTTTTACAACCTATAGCTATATATTTATAGGCTAAATAAAATAACCCTAACCCTTTTCCCAATCCGAGTCAACTTAAAAAATATATATATTAAAATATTAAAAAGGTAAGTAAAATATGCAACGTATATAATTTATGTATATCTTTATTAAATAAATAAATTATACACATCCCATTGTTTATTAATGGATTATCCAATAATACTTAAGTTACCATAATATTATAAAGTAACTTAAAATATAAAACGTATCAAATCTATGTATATTTTTATTATTTAAATATAAAATATATACATCATATTAAATATTACTATCCAAGTTACCATAAAAGTAATTAATAAATTATTTTCCCATTTATATATATTAAAAAGGTAAGTAAAATATGTTATGTATATAATTTATGTATATGTTTATTAAATAAATAAATTATACACATTCCATTATTTATTAATGGATTATCCAATAATACTTAAGTTACCATAATATTATAAAGTAACTTAAAATATAACACGTATCAAATCTATGTATATTTTTATTATTTAAATATAAAACATATACATCAGATTAAATATTACTACCCAAGTTACCATAAAAGTAATTAATAAATTACTTTCCTTTTTATATATGTATATAATATTTATATCTATATATATACATACACAACTATCCATGGGTAATAATCCATACACATCCAACCTCCTATTCAAGTAGTCCATGGGACCCAATCGATTAGCCCATTACTACTAACCATAACCATAAAAGAACAATAAAATAAAATAATAAAAGAAAAGAAAACATTTAATTTATAATTAATCAAAATACCATTTAAGCACATAACCTAATTAAACAATTAACACATAGACAAATACAAATAATACATAGACACATAATCAAATAATCAAGTAATACCTAATTCAATTAAATACATAAGCAATTAGTCAAATAATCAATTAAATAATTAAAAATACAATTAAAACAATAAATAAATATCGAGAATATCCTTTTAAAATTAGGGTTATTACATTCTTCCCCCCTAACAAAAGGAATTCCGTCCTCGGAATTCGCTCTTACTTTCTTCCATTATGCTTGGAAACTGTGAGCGAAAAATATCCTCTTATTCCCAAGTTGAAGCAACCTCACTATAAGGGCTCCACTTAACTCCAATATACCATGTGGTATATAGGGTTCCTATATTTTGAGAAACTTAATAATCATACGATGCGTAGGTTGTATCAAATAACAACGTAATCCTCCCATGTCGACAGGGGAATGATCTACATACCTCCAAGTGCCATAGAATATACGCACAAACTCCTATGCACCCAACGCTAATAATTTGGTAACGCCAATTCAGAGGCGACTGCCTCAATTGCAAAACACAATCCTCTAAAAGTCAATGTAATAAGTGAAATTAACCTTTCTCCAAAAATCGTCTTTCTTCCTACATGGAAAACAGAATGAGCAAGCTACTCCCTGATAGAAAAACTCTAGTATACGAGTTCAACTATTTACAACATCCCACCGTCGCCTCCCAACCGCGCGCAGTTCAATACAAAGGGAAGTATCTCATTCCGACATATTTTTAAATGAATTTGAGGTCTGATTGTACAACCCTTACTTCCATTTCCAACCAACAAATGAGAGGTATGCATTGTGAAAGATACAAAACCTCCAAAGTTGTCACACTAACCTCCTTATGCCAACAATATCACAGACAAAATTCCAACAAGTGAAGTAAACACTTCCAACTGTCCATGAAAATCTAGGATATACGCCTCAAATATATCATTTATGGTCTAATTTAATCTCTCGATTAATTCCTCCGTCTATAGATATGAAGTAGAGCTGCTGCTCCAAAATCTTCATAAAGCTCCTTCAACATAGCACTTTGCATCCACTAATATAGACATCCACATGTTATAACACCACTATCACTGAAATATAGAACTACTATGAAGTTCTAAAATAAGCATCACTCAAATTTATATCCTCAAGCGATCTTTCTTAATCCACCACTTTGATTCCATATGGAAAATTGAAATTCCAAATCAATGTTGATCCTTCCAACCGACCGCCACTCCTGTTTAGTTCAACTTCCATATTTGTTAGAGGAAGTGGCCAAAAATTCCTACGATGTCCGATGATCAACTTTCCACCTTTGTAGTAGGTTTGACACTTAGGGCAATTATATATGCATCCTTATCCGTATCTGTTCACCAAAATCGACATTTGATGTCATGATGTACCTTCTAATAGTCTGAGCACACCGAGAAAAATTATAAACTTTCCAACTCAATCGCCCTATCATCATATCACTATTTACAGAAACTACTAACTCTCCTCCAGTACCTTAAACTCTTTCTCCAGGGTCAGCTCCAATATTTAAAATTGACCTCCTGAACTACCTTGGTAATAACAAATGTTATTATTACACCTGCTATACATTCAACTGATAACTCATCAACGAACCAAAAGATTTAAATATCTTATCGGTTGTTAAGAGCATCTACTTCCATAATTGCTTCCACCAGACGGAACTTGATATAAAGTGTGAATTACCACTTCTATCTATTTAAACTGTCTCGTGATCCATTCTATTCGTATGAACTGATATCTTACCAGCTTGATCAAAATAGACAAAATGAAACTGATTTAATTTTATCAGTCAACCAATATCCCATCTAGAATCCTGACCCTTGCATCAAATCAGCAATCCCTCAACTAAATCCTTGAAAATGCTATGTCATTTCCACTTCAGTATAGAAAATAGCTGCAAGAATCCAGTGATCTCTGATGGTCCATCTCTACTATCTAATAAATATTAGACTTAGAGAAAAAACACTATATTCCTCCTCCTGCCTGTCCTCCAAACATCTGTTTCATACTGTGAAGCATCATGTTTCTACTAGGGTGAATAAAGAACTAATAGTTGTGAAACTCAATCCTTGCATCCTCCATCAAATTTGTCTACAGAAAGTACCGTTAGTCCGGTACCACCAGCTTTCGTCTATACCCATTGTTTAAATTGGAGCATCTTCAAAAGTGAATTCTGGAACTAAATCTATCCACCACTGATCTGTGATAAACTTGCCGATATTGAAAATCAATCGGTAATTCCATTTATCAATAATTAATTATGACTTTAACTCAACAAAAGTCAACAAACTACGACTTTTCCATACATACCATGCACCTCATCTTTATATAAGTATTTGGTCTCACCATCTTGTCTTTGACACACCCTGCTTTTTTAAGACAAGTTAATGACAATCCGACTTCTTTGTCTAACTTTAAAAGAATATGAAATCTTCCCATCCTCTACATAAGTCATCAACTTCTTTGCAACAGCTAATTGTTGCAAATTGTGACTAAAAAAAATAATTCCATATTATTTATGGAAATGAAGAGACTTAGTTTCCTCCTCCATGTGCAACACCGACAAATTCCTCCTAATGACACACCCTCTTGAATAAATTCTTGATTAAGAATTTACTGATGAATATTTATTCAGTCTCCTATCCTTACTCGATGTCATTCCAATAAGTACTTAATCTAGTACTAAATCCTCCTTCCGACTTGGTAACAAATTCTAAAATTTTTAAGAAGATGTTCAACAAATCCAGCACCTCTGATAAATCATCATGGTGTTACAATGATCTTTATTTACCACCACCTCACGCATACTGAAACATTAACGACCATCAATATCATGGCGTTGTAATATGATACGAATCCATACCTACCGTAAAGTATATCAAACTAATCGTTCTAGATTGTTTGACTCGTAGTGATGGTTTAATTATCCCATCCCAAAACATATCATAATGACACATGTCCAGGTCCAATAGATTGGCTAGATTTATGTGTATTTACCAAATCCTACGACCGTATGCTCACAAATCTAGCGTAAATAGCGTTATTACTCCATGTTATTAAAACAATAGTTAGTTAATCACACACTCGTGTCCCCAACTAAACCACATACCAAATCCTGAGTAATTAACAAAAAAAATAAATAAAAAATAAAATAAAACACGCATGATAAACACAATAAAACAAAATATACTCCTACTTAGGACATCGTTCTTTCTAGAAAAGAAAGTCTCCTTTGAAATCAACCTTACTAGATTATTTCGAAATTTCCTTTTATAGTTTCGTAAATAATCATCCAACTTTGAAACATATCCTTTAAAATATAGCTTAAAAACACAAATGTTTGCCTAAACAAATACCAAGGGCTTAACCCTCATCCTTCTTATATACGGAATGTAAACTGTCTAACTTGGCTTTATAAAGCGAATTAGAACGTCACAACATAATACCAATGCCCTCTTGTATGTGATTTAAAAATTATGTATTTCGTTCTAATAAGAACACATCTGATCCCCAAACTCCTGAACATTACTTCTTATATACCTCTTTTAGAGATGATAAGCAAACTTAATTATTTATAGATTGATCAACCCCAATTCTACTAATAACATTCGCTATACTACTTAGCAATTCAGATCACCTCGCGCGATCATCCATCTTCAAGATTTAGTACCCTCTCTATTGGATACACATAAATCTCCTCCATTAGGATCCTCTTCGGCTCCAACTTCTCGCTTGTCTCCTTTTAAAGATCAACTAAAGTCGTATTGGCCCCGATATACGATAACCTATCACATACACCTAAATTCGTCCCTAGAATGCCACCGTCCCATACCAGTGCATTAAACCACACAATCCAACAATTGATGTAATGTAACAATTAAAGAAATACATCAAACAATCTAGAAATAACTATGATAATATGCTATCAAGTTATTACAAAATATGAATGACTTATTATTTATTTAAGCTTCCTATATCATATGGCCTACACAAACTGAATCTTATACATGATGATATTTTATTATACCGTCAAGTAAGCATTCTCCGTATCCAATTCATCCTACACATTTAATCTCAATTGCTAAAACATTTTAAAAAATTAAATCCACTCGTATGTTTAAAACATTCAAATAGCAAGTATCATTATGATTGAGTCTATTTAAATTTATTAAAACCCAAACCTAGTCCCTATTTAATGTTCAGGAATCCTAGGAATGTTTCTATGTTCCATCATTCCACAGATATGAAAAATACATAACTTAAACATGTAAAAATTCACACAAGAGATCAAATCAAAATCATGCATTTTATCAATTCATAACACAAGAACAGATATGAACCAATTTCATAAAACCTATGTTCTAACTCAATTAAACATGCATAATTATTTAATTTTATATGTTTAATAAATTCTGAAATTTCCTAGGCATGTACAGAAAACGAATCAAAGGGAAAGAGATAGAAGGAGAGCTTGCCTTAAACTTTCGGATCGAAAGTTAAACTTCTTCTTCCTTGATCTTGTCTCTACAAGGTTTTTTTCCTCCTTCCTTCATTTTTCTCCTTCCCTCTCTAACTCTCTTTCTCTCTAGAATATATCACGTGAATATTTCTAATCCCTTTTTACAACCTATAGCTATATATTTATAGGCTAAACAAAATAACCCTAACCCTTTTCCCAATTCGAGTCAACTAAAAAAAAAAAATATTAAAATATTAAAAAGGTAAGTAAAATATGTAACGTATATAATTTATGTATATCTTTATTAAATAAATAAATTATACACATCCCATTATTTATTAATGAATTATCCAATAATACTTAAGTTACCATAATATTATAAAGTAACTTAAAACATAAAACGTATCAAATCTATGTATATTTTTATTACTTAAATATAAAACATATACATCATATTAAATATTACTATCCAAGTTATCATAAAAGTAATTAATAAATTACTTTCCCTTTTATATATATTAAAAAGGTAAGTAAAATATGTTACGTATATAATTTATGTATATGTTTATTAAATAAATAAATTATACACATTCCATTATTTATTAATGGATTATCCAATAATACTTAAGTTACCATAATATTATAAAGTAACTTAAAATATAACACGTATCAAATCTATGTATATTCTTATTATTTAAATATAAAACATATACATCAGATTAAATATTATTACCCAAGTTACCAAAAAAATAATTAATAAATTACTTTCCTTTTTATATATGTATATAATATATATATCTATATATATACATACACAACTATCCATGGGTAATAATCCATACACATCCAACCTCCTATCCAAGTAGTCCATGGGACCCAATCGGTTGGCCTATTACTACTAACCATAACCATAAAAGAAAAATAAAATAAAATAATAAAAGAAAAGAAAACATTTAATTTACAATTAATCAAAATACTATTTAAGCACATAACCTAATTAAACAATTAACACTTAGACAAATACAAATAATATATAGACACATAATCAAATAATCAAGTAATACCTAATTCAATTAAACACATAAGCAATTAGTCAAATAATCAATTAAATAATTAAAAATACAATTAAAACAAATAAATAAATACCAAGACTATTATTTTAAAATTAGGGATATTACATCATCCCTCCCGCACTAGAGCCAAACTCTAGCCATATCACAGTAATAATGTCCCAAGTAACTTCAAAATAAACCAAATAAGTTCACAACTTATACATAATTATATAATGCACGAAATCACCTTCCATGCAAGAGTTGGTTGAAACCACACAATCCATGCCTTAGAACTTCAATTCTA
The DNA here is from genome assembly GCF_030987335.1 of Cornus florida. Classification (NCBI taxonomy): domain Eukaryota; kingdom Viridiplantae; phylum Streptophyta; class Magnoliopsida; order Cornales; family Cornaceae; genus Cornus; species Cornus florida. The sequence goes on from NW_026775577.1 coordinate 76,469,275, forward strand.
AAATGGCATATATAATGTCAAGTCTTTACTATAATACAACGTACAAAACAATATCATTAACTTAATAATTTAAATCATGCCTCCATGGTAAACTTTAAACACTAATTCTATGACATTGTAGCAAGAAGTTTACAAGGCTAACGATACCAATAATTCACAAGAATCCATATTACTACTACATAGTATAAGTTAGCAATTTAACTCCCAATAGTGTACAATAAGCTTTCTATATTCATAATGCTATAAAATCACAAGTCAACAATATATTCATATTAGAAACATGCTCTCATAAATATAAACTTAACAACAATGTTCTTCAATACTTAAAACATACTCAAGTGAATACACAACAAGTCTAAATCCATGATCTCAATATAGAAGCAACTTCTAAAACATGATTAAATCCATGGAACAATAAGATATAGTTTAATTAAATAAAATTAATTAAACTCTCTAGATTTTAAATCATTTCCAAATGGCCTCCATATAATATATGTTAAAACACATATCATGGTCATTACATATATTCATTCAAAAGCTTAATTAGGCCAATGAAACTATAAAATAGATTTTAATTAATTCTTTCAATTAAAGTCTCTAGAATTTCAAACTCAACCAAATGCTCTCAATTTAAAGTATGTTAACAAACATGCCAAAACTTAATTTAAAAACGTAACACAAGATAATTTTATGCAAGATAAGCCCATGAGAATTAAACTTTCACAAAAGATAATTATTTAATAAAAAATGCAATTCTTATTCAAATAATCCGAATTTAATATATGTTAACAAACATATTAAAGCCAAATTTTCTAGCATGCCACAATTCAAATCCAAGTGATACATCATCCTGAAAATTTAATCTTATACAAAGAATTAAATATTACTAACCTTCTAGATTTGATACAAGGCATACATATATGTTGTAAAATCATGTGAAACATATAATATAACACACAAATAATCCTAAAATATCCCCTACCTCCATTTGAGATGAAATCTCAAATCCCCACCAAAATGAATATGCTTCGAATCTGACGAAACTTCTAGGTTTTGTCGGGGACAACACCGTGAACATAACCCCCATGGAAGCCCCATCAAAATCACAACTTGACTTCAAACCCGAACTCAAGAAATAGCCAAAACTGAATTCTAATAAGGGGGAATGGAAGAACACGTCGAGGGGAACAATAAACATAAAGGTACTACACCTTTTCAACCAAAGGAAGTGGCCGGAAAAGAGGAGAGAAGACCGGAAGCCATGGCTGCCATGGATGGCCAGCCAAGAGAGAGGAGAAAGAGAGAGAATATTTGATTTCTCTTGTCTCATACCATATTTATAGAAAAACCCTAATAGTGTCCTGTCGGGTCCGGAAAAGTGAAATTTGAGCAAACGAGCTCAAACGGCAAAACTCCGTGAACAAAAAAGATTTAAAATGAGAAAATATGAACAACGGAAGAAACAGCATCAAAAAATGAGTCCCGAGTAGAGAGATATGCCCCAAACAAGTTCAGCGTTAACTAAGGTCGAAAACCCTGAAACTGGAGAAAAACCACCAGAAGGAAATTCAAATAGTACATGACTCAATCAAAAGTGAAAATAAATCCCGTACGAGGATCCAAGCTCAAAAGAAGGCATTTTACAATAACTTTCGTTAATTGCATAATGGCCCCTACAAAAAGTGAAAATTGCGAAACTGCTCCAGAATGAAAATATCTTCCAAAAGATATTTTCTTAGATATCCTTGAAATAAAATATCTTCAAAAGATATTTATGAAAAACATCCCAAGAAAAGGAAAAGATTCTGAAGAATTGTCCATCCATGCTCCTATAGATACCGGGAGCAACTAGAGTACTTTACTACAAAAGTAAAGATACGCATTTCCTGTAAACCACTTAGAATGAAGATACGTGAAGTCAAAAACCAACTTCGAACATAAGAAGTGAGGTTATGCAACAAGGTGGCAAATGGAAAAAAAAAAAAGAAATAGGGAAAAGGACGAAATAGTGAATAGTGTTCAAAAAGTGAAATTTTAGAAATGACACGGTCCTCAAAGGAAGTTGTCAATCCAAAGAAAATAGTCTTAGAAACTATTTCCGAGCACTCAAGATGACACTAAGTGATGAGAAATTGAGCTTAGAAAGGAAAAGAACAATGCAAAAAAAATATCCGTGAAAATTTGAGAAAAGGAAAGGAAGGAAAATGATCGGGTCATTACAACCTACCCTCCTTAAAGGAATTTCGTCCCCAAAATTCAGAAACAGACAAAAGAGAACCGAACAAGATTGAAGCAAGATCAAACCAAAGGACACACCATAAGGTGCTAAAGGGCAACTCCAAAAGCCTGAAGATTATCCGAAGGAACGCGAAAACTAAAGACTGAGTGACACCTCCCAAAGAATTGGCATATTAACCCAATGTCAATCACCGAGAGAATCCTAAGACAACTACGATTCGAATCAAGACCGATAGCTAAGAATGACATTGTAGTACGAACAATGACTAGAACCCGCCCACACTTACTCGTTAGTAAGGTAGCATGACAGTATAAAGTACTAGTTCATAACATGCCACAGAAAGAAACTTTTCGATACAAATGACATCAATGTCGGAAATGATCATTACCAAAAGCACTACGGAAACCAGGCATCCGCAAGAATTGGGGTAGCTAATCCCAAAACTCTAACAACAATGTTAGTAGCACCGTTATGCTTAAGGCCTTAAATCCCTAATGCTGGAGTAACATGACCCCCACATTAAGAAATGCTACAACAGCAAACCCAGTCCCGAACCCACGGCCTGACAAGTCTATGCCCTCAAGCCAATGGATTGGACCTACAAAACTGAACCCTAAGCATAGATCTGAAGTAGACCTACCGTAAGGCTACATACAGAAGACAAAACGTTGGGTCAAGATCCCTATAGTGGACAACTAAAGACCTCAAGACGCAAGTCTACTACATAGCTCACACATCTCTATCCCAACAACCATGGTCACAAAACCCCAACATAAGTGCAGGAAATATGAAATAGTATAAAACAATTACTCACATAGTGCATGCTCGAAAAAATTTAAATGACATAAATCAAATAACATCATAATACTGAGCACATAGTACACATAAGGTAAATGAAACAAGCCACCTATCACATAGGGGTCAAACAAACAATGACATGCCATACGCCACTAATGACACTAGCATGTTAAACGGATACAGTATATGAAAACGTATCATATATATCCTAACACAAACTACCACATAGCAACATACCTAAACATGTTTCTAAAAGATGCCCAAAAATAATAGGGCTCTTAAACATATAAAAGTGATCATACAGATGACAAGTTCGTAAAATCAAAAGAAATGAATGGAATGCCTCTCAAAAGGACACCACACAGAAAACGTAACACAAAATCTGGATAAGTCCAATCTCTCATTTGAGGAAAGCAATCATCCCCCACTAACCACTAAGGTCCTCGCGACATAGGGTTAGCAAGTCTTTCCCAAGACCAGCTCGTACCTCGATGGAATCCCAACACGACACGAAACAAGACAACAACAAAATGGATAGCCCCAATGCTAACCGTTACGAGACATCAACAAGAAAACCCCCGATCCAAGATGCCAACGAGTTCGATATGAACTCTACAGGATTCTACCAGAACCCTAACACAACCCCCAAGTCTCCAGAGACAAGGGAAAATAATCAATTGCACCAGCGCAATTAATTACATAAGACTGCTCACATCTCAATTGTAGCTCGTAAAAGCTGTTCAAGGCAACACAAGAAGGATCACACCTATCCAAATCCGAAACCATCGCTTTAAGGAGGCAAGACACAAGAACCTCGCCCTGAGGCTCTCAAGGCAACTTCTCAACTCCTAAAGGAAGGACTTGAGTTAGTCCCGACTCATCGTCCTATGATGCTAGAAACAAAGACCTCAATGACATCACAATGTCAAGACCCCTACGAAGTCCTAAGAGATGATACCGATATCTCTAATACCACCATGACTACATCACAAAAAGACAAAAGAAAATGAGACGAGACGGTGCCTCCGTGGCCTATGTCTCATCTCGCCAAACAGATACTACAACCCTACGTTCACCTAAGCCTTAACAAGAAGACTCTCCGTGAGTCAAGACTGTGACACTATATGCATGTAAAGGAAACAAGATCAATAATAACACAAGTTATTATGATCGAATGCAACTCGCTCAGTGAATGCATAAAATACGTAGCACGTCAATGTATGCAACATACGGTCATGCTAAAGCAAATAAGCATATACAACATGCTAAATAGATAATGAAAACTTTTAGGTACTTAAACACATAAGCACGTATCAACCTAAGATGCTTTTAAAAACATAAGCATATAAGTGCAGAAAACATGTCATTACACCGAGCATGTTATCAAAGGCACGTAAACATGTTATCAAATAGCATGTGAAAATATCAAAGCATATCAACAAAAGCATGATATGCACCTAAAACCCGTCGACCAAGGTATTCAAACCTAGGAGCTCTGATACGACTTGTGACGGCCTAAGTTTTTCAACCCGGTGCGTCGGTGATGACCCGATGACCCAAAAGTTAACCTGGTAACGAGTCCGGAATGCGGAAGCAAAAGATAAACCAAGGTCTATAGAGATATAAATCATTTGTAAGACACCAATGCGACCTTCCATGAAGTCACAGAACTCAAAGAGGACGAAAGCGGAAACAAAGGTCAAAACGGCCAAAAACCATGAACCAAGGGGCAAAAAGGTTAACTCACAATTAAAAGGAGAAATTTGACTCTAAACAAGTCAAACAAGGTGAAAAAAACCTAACTTAATCATTTTATGACTTTCTAAGAGGTTCTAAGAACATTGGACAAGAATCCCACAAAATGTCCTATCCCGGTCGAAGAAAAAACTGGCACTACTTCACTAAAACATGAATAACTCCCACTTTGATTGTAATCTAAGAATGCATTGATACCATTGGAAAGCTGAATCAAAATTCAAGTATTTAGGCTTAAGAATCACCCCATTTGGATTTAAAATGAAGAAGTTATAGTCATTTGAAGTCAGAACTTCAGTGTTGAAACTGAACTGAAAAAGTTGGGTGAAAGGAGTCATTTCGGTAGACTGAAATAACCCATCGGATGACCGAAATGAACATGCTGAGAGCAAAAATCAAGTTTTTAAAGCTTGGTTGTTTCGGTAGACCGAAGTAACCCATCGGACAACCGAAATAGGCCCAAACAGTGCAAAAGCCTACTGGAAATGAGTGATTACTGTGCATTAACAACTCCAAAGGCTATTGGTCGACCGAAATGAAGTTTCGGACGACCAAAACAACTCGAAAAGCTTAGAATGAACCAACTATGAGCAAGATTTGATGAAACTTCACCCAAGCTTCAAACCCCAACAGGGATATGATCCAAAAACATGATTTTAAGCTATATAAACATGCTAGCAAGTATAATTTACATATTGAAATGTATTACAATGGCATATGCCTATGGCCTCATTACATGTCATTTACTCAAATTCACATGCCAAACCTCAAAGTTGGAAAAGTTTACATTTCAAAGGCAAAACTTGGAATTTAAGTACATACGCTTGAAATTTAAGGTTGGTGACCCTTGGCCACAAATCATACATATCAAATAGGTCCCAATTAGTGTATCCAAGTACACTTTACACTTAAAAAGGCAAAAATAGCAAGTTGAACCTAACTAAGTGTTACAACATCAAAAGTAAGACTTAAACATGCTAACACTTGCATGTGAACAAGAATGCTTTGAAAGAAACTTCAAATCTCCAAACAACCAAGGGTAAATGCTAATCTCCATACCTTGAATCCTATACCTAAAATATGCCCCAGTAACGTAGGGGTGAGCAACATGAAGCTACTCGGAGGAAATGAGCATGCATCGACCTAGCATTTTACAATTTTTGTCAACTTAAGGTGAAACATGTTAAAAGGCTCATGCCACCTAACGTCTATGTCAAGGGTAAGACTCAGGGAGCATCCTAAGCTACCTTAAATCATTTCTAGCATAAATCACATCATCCATGCAATTCAAACCATATAAAAGCATGTTTTACAAAGTAACAAGACATAGATTTTCAAAGTCAACAACTTGAAATCTAAAATACGAAAACGACAAAAGTGGGTCATGCCACCTAACATCTATGTTTCAATGAATTTATAGGATCATTCCTAAGCTACATTTGAACAACAAGACATGAATCACAATATCTATGCAATTTAACCAACATAGGTGCATGCTATACCAAGCAACGAAACATAGATTCTTAGAGTTATCAACTTGAAATCTAAAAGTGTGCAAGATTAACTAACTATAGCAATTTAGTGTTATTAGAATATCTAATACCACACATCAAGACATAGATTCTCAAGGTTATCAATTAGAAATCTAAAAGTGTGAAAACAAATAGTGGAAGACTTGGACATCACGTCTCGGATTTTCGCTGAGAACAAAATGGTTATTCCGGGCATTAACCCACTGGGAAGACCACCCTAGTGCGCACTATCTCAATTGGGGAGAACTCATACCTCCCGCACTAGAGCCAAACTTTGGCCATATCACAGTAACAATGTCCCAAGTAACTCTAAAATAAACCAAATAAGTTCACAACGTATATATAATTATATAATGCACGAAATCACCTTTCAATGCACAAGTTGGTTGAAACCACACAATCCATGCCTTAGAGCTTCAATTCTAAAATGGCATATATAATATCAAGTCTTTACTATGATACAATGTACAAAAAAATATCATTAACTTAACAATTTAAATTATGCCTCCATGGTAAACTTTAAACACTAATTCTACGACATTGTAGCAAGAAGTTTACAAGGCTAACACTACCAATAATTCACAAGAATCTATATTACTACTACATAGTACAAGTTAGCAATTTAACTCCCAATAGTGTACAATAAGCATTCCATATTTATAATGCGATGAAATCACAAGTCAACAATATATTCATATTAGAAACAAGCTCTCATGAATATAAACTTAACAACAATGTTCTTCAATGCTTAAAACATACGCAAGTGAATACACAACAAGTCTAAATCCATGATCTCAATATAAAAACAACTTCTAAAACATGATTAAATCCATGGAACAATAAGATATAGTTTAATTAAATAAAATTAATTAAACTCTCTTGATTTTAAATCATTTCCAAATGGCCTCCATATAATATATGTTAAAAGACATATCATGGTCATTACATATATTCATTCAAAAGCTTAATTAAGCCAATGAAACTATAAAATAGATTTTAATTAATTCTTTTAATTAAAGTCTCTTGAATTTCAAACTCAACCAAATGCTCTCAATTTAAAGTATGTTAACAAACATGCCAAAACTTAATTTAAAAACATAACACAAGCTAATTTTATGCAAGATAAGCCCATAAGAATTAAACTTTCACATAAGATAATTATTTAATAAAAATTGCAATTCTTATTCAAATAATCCGAATTTAATATATGTTAACAAACATATTAAAGCCAAATTTTCTAGCATGCCACAATTCAAATCCAAGTTATACATCATCATGAAAATTTAATCTTATACAAAGAATTAAATATTACTAACTTTCTAGATTTGATACAAGGCATACATATATGTTGTAAAGTCATGGAAAACACATAATACAACACATAAATAATCCTAAAACATCCCCTAACTCCATTTGAAATAAAATCTCAAATCCCCACCAAAATGAATGTGCTCCGAATTTGACGAAACTTCTAGGTTTTATCGGGGACAACACCGTGAACATAATCCCCGTGGAAGCCCCATAAAAATCACAACTTGACTTCAAACCCGAACTTAAGAAATGGCCAAAACTGAATTCTAATAAGGGGGAATGGAAGAATACGTCGAGGGGAACAATAAACATAAAAGGTACTACACTTCTTCAACCAAGGGAAGTGGTCGGAAAAGAGGAGAGAAGACCGGCAGCCATGGCTGCCATGGATGGCCGGCCAAGAGAGAGGAGAGAGAGAAAGAATATCTAATTTCTCTTGTCTCACACCCTATTTATAGAAAAACCCTAAAAGTGTCCTGATAGGGTCCCGTCGGGTCCGGAAAAGTCAAATTTGAGTAAACGCGCTCAAACGGTAAAAATCCATGAACAAAAAAGATTCAAAATGAGAAAATATGAACAACAGAAGAAATGACTTCGAAAAATGTGTCCCGAGAAGAGAGATATGCCCCAAACAAGTTCGACGCTAACAAGGGCCGGAAACCCTGAAACTGGAGAAAAACCACCAGAAGGAAATTCTAAAAGTATATGACTCGACGAAAAGTGAAAATGAATCCCGTACGAGAATCCAGGCTCAAAAGAAGGCATTTTGCAATAACTTTCGTTAATTGCACAATGGCCCCTACAAAAAGTGAAAATTACGAAACTGCCCCAGAATGAAAATATCTTCCAAAAGATATTTTCTGAGATACCCCTAAAATAAAATATCTTCAAAAGATATTTATGAGAAACACCTCAAGAAAAGGAAAAGATTCTGAAGAATTGTGCATTCATGCCCCTATGGACACCAAGAGCAACCAGAGTACTTTACTACAAAAGTAAAGATACGCATTTCCTAGAAACCAATTAGAATGAAGATACGTGAAGTCAAAAACCAACTCCAAACACAAGAAGTGAGGTTAAGCAACAAGGTGGCAAACGGGGAAAAGACGAAATAGGGAAAAGGACGAAATAATGAATAGTGTTCGAATAGTGAAATTTTGGAAATGACACGGTCCTCAAAGGAAGTTGTCAATCCAAAGAAAGAGTCTCAGAAACTATTTCTGAGCACTCGAGATGACACTAAGTGATGAGAAACTGAGCTCAAAAAGGAAAAGAACAACGGAAAAAAAATATCCGTGAAAATCTGAGAAAAGGAAAATGACAGGGTCATTACAGAGGTAGAGTCTTTGGTTTTTGTAGTGCTTATTCTGAGTGTGGTTTTAACCGGTGGTATGTGAGGCACGGGTTACTGAATAGGGGTTGTGTTTCCGATGTTGGGTACTAGTGGTGATGGCTAGGGATTATGTTGTGAACAATAGGTTAAGGATGATTAGGTGATGTGATGTGAGTTATGTATTCGGATGTTTTTATAGGTGTTTGATTTAAACAGTGTCTTGAGGATAAGTGTCGATGTTGCCTTAGAATTCTGTGATTAGAGAAAGTGATTCTGGGATTCTATTGAGGAATAATAGGGATGATTGACTTTGGCTTTGAGGTTTCAAGCATGAGATGGCTGTATTGTATTATGAGGAGATTAGAAAGCTTTGGTGCTGGTTAATGATTGTGATGTTTGGTGTTGTATTGCTTTTAGCTTGTTATGATTATGTGATTAAGGCATGATTGAGATTCTTAGAGCTAGTATGTGATTGCATAGTTGTTGAGGTTACGTATAGCAGTGGATAGATAGTGAGTGGATCCCATTGTTGCTTTGTGGACTGTATGAGATTGTGTTTGAGGTTTAAACTAGAGGACAGGAATGACGTCTGTGTTAAGGATGGATCGAGGATGAGAATGGCCTGGCCAACCATTACTCTTAAATCAATCCATCTTTAGCACGATGTCGGGTCAAAGGTCAATTATTATTTTGAGTGCCACGACTAGTAAAAGTTTGGTATTGGGCATATATCAGTGTGGTGGTATGGATTCAGGAAGTTATCTCAGGTGACGAAATCTGTTAGGTAGGACCAAGTGTCCAGTCCATTTGATTATTAAAGATCTTGTTTCGAGGATTTTTGTCTTGGGTACAGGATAATACACTTTATTGATTTGATGACTCATGATTGTATAATTGTTGGGGGATTCATTATTTAGTTATTTTGAGGTTGATTAGTATAGTGATTACCGATTGGTATGGCTGGTGGTTGTTGTATAATTATGTAGTGGTGTAATCGTATGCTGGATGGCAAGTGTTAGTCCGAGTGAGAGGTGCAGATCTGAGTTTGAGTCTAATTGTGTAATGGACGGGGTTCCTTGTTTGTGGTCTTGTGTGTCCCTTAGAGGATGAGTCGGTTTGGACGTTGTTATGTTCGGTGGTCTAATGACTATTCTTCTCCCGGACCTTGGAGCCTTTCGTGACTGTGTAGAGTAGACTGATGTCCGTTTTGGGTCAAGCGTAAGGTCTAGTTGGTCTTGTGCTATGATGAGGTGATAAATGAGTACCCTTATAGGATAGGGAGCATTGGGTTTTGGTGGCAGTGGTGTGTGTTTTCCTGGTGACGTCCGGTGTCAAGGCAATAATGTCAGTGAGTTTATGGTTTTGGAGTTTTTGTGAGGTGTTCTCAGAAAGTGTGTGGTTGTGAGCCTCTTTCATAAGAAGGATAGATTTTGAGGACGAAATATTTTAAGGAGGGTAGATTGTAATCTTTCAGATTTTCGTCATTTTTTATTTTCTAAAATTTTCTATTTTTGCAAAGGCATTTTGGACTTTTCTCGTTTCACGTATCGGACACCGTAGGGTGTGCCGGGTGTGTCAGAGAGTTGGTTAGGGCATTCCATTGAGTTTAGGACTCTTGAAAATACAAAGGTTGCCGTTTCAGCATTTTTTTCATTTTTTGGGCCGGACAGTCCCGGGTGGGACCCGCTATCGGAATTTTCAAGTATGGGGGTTTTAATTGAGTCCATTTGCATATCATTTATTTTATTTTATGTGTTTTATGTGATATTAGTATAGTTTATATGTATATGTGTGTGAGTGGTGGAGAAAGAAAAGAAAAAAAAAAATAGAAAAGTCAAAAGTTTTTTTAGCAGTGGGACCCACTACTAATGTTTTAGTGGCCAAGAGGCCAACATTGGCCTCATTCTTCTCCTCTCACTCCCAGCTTTCTCTCTCCCCCTCTTTCTTTGTTTTTTTTCTTCTTTTTCTTTTCTTCTAAATTTTCAATATTTGATTTCTCTTCAACCAGTGAGAACTTTTGGGTACCATTTGCGACAAAATGGAGAGCTTGGTAAGATCTATAAGTGGGTGTAAGCAATTTCAGCATTTGTGCATCCTAGGGATTTCGAATTTGAGGGCTCAAATTGGGGTTTTTGCATCTAAGTAAGGTAAGGGTGTTTAATTCACAATTTCTTGAGTTTTTGTGAATTACCTTGTATATATTGTGTATAATTGTTATTAAGCATGCTTAGTTTGTTTAAATTTCTTGCAAAATTGCTTAAACATTGTATATGGAATGTGTGATTATGTGCTAAATGATATGTTGTGATCAAACATGCTAAAATTTATGTTGTATTTGCTTACTATGCTAAACTATCATTGAATGGAAGCATATTGTATTTTTATGGAAACTCTTGAAAGCATGTTATGTGTTCTAAACTTGAAATAGTTGTATAATGATGAGCATTGGCATGGTTCATTCATGTATGAGATTGTGAAGCATGGAGCATCCATGCATGAGCATTGGGAAAAAAATAGGAAGTTGTTTTGAAAGAAATGATAATGGGGTATTTGGGAAAAGAAGTTTTGAAAAGGTTTTTGCGAAAACCCAGTCACCCAGGGGTTACCCAAGGGCCATGGTGTTAGTGAGGGCTAGAGGGGACTAAGGAGATTTTTTTAGCGTGGTTGAGTTACCTGGCCTCAAATGATGCCACGGGTTTACCATGGGTTAAGGATAGTTAGCTAATCCTCCTTTTGTGTCGCTAGGGGGTCACCGTGGAACGGGTTTCACTAACGGTTTGGAAATGATAACGGAAATGGTTTTGGAAACGAGAAGCGACATTGCATGACATTGCATCCCATCCTACGACATTTGCATCATTGATTTGGATATGTTGATGTTATTATGTGGCTATATTATCCCCGATAAAGCATGGCCCCTATTACTATGTTTCTATTCATTGTTTGGATTCACGGGGTCTCAAGAGGTGTGCCTTAGGCACCTTCTATAGAGCAATTTGCTCACCCCTTTCTCTTAACATTTTTCAGGACATGACAAGGAGGTGGTGGATGACAATCCACCACAAGCATGAAAGGACTAAAAGTGTATTTTACAACTATTTGGTAAACTTGAGCTCATTTTTGTATAGTACCATGATAAGAATGTTTTAGAGTTGTTAGGCATGTCCTTGAAATATAACTATGTATTTTAGCACTATTTTGATGTAAATGGGACTAATTGTAAAGAATGCGTTAATATTTCTCATTTGAATGGTGAAAACAATACTTCATTGTAACTATTGTTAGTGTATGTGATCATGGGTGATAGCATGACATTTTTCAATGTAATTGGATCAGGTTTAGAGTATTTCCATAGTCCCTACTATGATTGTTCTTCATTCCCTCAGTTTCAGGAATCCAGTAGCAGGTCCTGGCTTGCAGAGCCATTTCGGTCGACCGAAATAGGTACTTCAATCGACCGATTCTTTGACAAGCCTCGAGACTTTTCACTTTGGCCGACCAAAATGGCCATTTCGGTCAATCGGTTCAGGGTCACTTTGTTTGTTCTATTGGTTTTGCTCTTTTAATGTCAAAAGAACAAGTGGTTTGAGGTGCTATCTACTAAGGACTGTTTGGTAACCACAAGGGCACAAAGGGTATTTATGTTATTCTACACAAGTATATGGTCAGCCTATATTTTTCTAAAATAGTGCATTGTGTATTAGAGCTAATAGGTACAATTCTAAGGACTTAAATGTGGCTGCAAAACAGTATGTGACATGTGGAGTCTTTAAGGGCAACATTGACAATTCAACACTGTGAATAGCTTGCTGCCACGTGGCCTTGTGGTCCTATAGTGAGAGAGAAGTACGTATATTCATTGGCTAGTGATGAATAGGATCTTATCTACACTAGGGTTTTGGAATGAACACTATAAAGGTGATGCTATGAGCATTGTGCAGATCTACCTCTTTTGAAAAAGCCAAAGGGCTAAAAATGAGCTAAAAAATGAAGAACTCTCGAGAGATCATATGAAGACATTTTTGTGAGATTTTAATCTATCAAGAAAGCCTATTTAATCTTGAAAAGTTTACTAGCAAATGTATACAATTTGAAGATGAAGAATGGTACTGATGGATGCTGAATTCATGATGTAAATTGAAGTATAAGAAGGCTCAAACTTGCTGTGACTATTCTAAAAGCTAAAGACATGCTTGAGCAAATGTATTTTCCTACTTTACAACTGCTCTAAGTGACCTCAAGCTCAAAACATCACTGCTGTAAGTATTTGTATCTCAAATCTACTACTCTCAGTTTTAAGCTGCTACATTTTCTGGTTTATGAACTATGGATATGATTATACTTCTGAGAATTAAAATTACAATGTCTGAGTATACTTAATTAGTTGATTGGAGGTTGTTTAAGTCGAGATTGGGACTGAGGAATGAACTATACTAATTCTGGTATGGTAAACCACACAAGGCTGAGTTTAAACTTGTTTATAAGGCTGGTCTAGGAGTCAACATTGCATTATATTGCTGTGGTTGGTGTATTACATTGCTGATCATGTTTATACAGTTGATTTACATTTGAGAGAGCCAAAATCAACAGGTTGGTAGTGTTGAAAAACCAGAATTACCCTTACAACAGTGCTGAAGTAAAAATCTGGTTTATAAGCTTACTTTGGATTGAAATTTGATATTAACTTGCTGTAAACTGAATTATGATGACTTGAGCAAGTGTATTATGGTTAATGCAAGCTAAGAGAGCTATTTTCAAGAGAGTCCAGCCACGAATTTCCAGAATTGCCCTTCAAGCCAAGTACTTTACAGGTGCTGAAAATAGGCCTGCTGCAATCTGTTATTTTTGCTGTGTTTTGTGCTGCTGTGTTTAACCCTCATTGATATAACTTGTCCTAGTTATCAAACAAGTTTAATTCATTATTGTCAAGCTGAGAGAGCCCCTGGTTGTTGAGGATATGAAGCTTCATAAGGTAGTGTCTTGTTAGAACTGAAAATTAGGTTTTATACCTTAAAGTGGTTGTGGTGAGCAACTATTGTGATATCTTGCTACTCTATTCTTATCAATCATTTGGGCAAGTGTATTTAGTCTATTGAAAAATGTGGGAGTGAAGTTTGAGCAGGTTCTGAAGCTAGTTTACAGTTTTACTCTTTGGAGCTACAAAGCTAGGGTTTGTTGCGGTTAAGGCTGTTTAAGTGATTGCATTGAGCTACCTTGCTTGTTTATCTATCTTCATAAATTGAGCAAGTGCACTTTAGTGATATACAGCTATGGGAGCCATTCATAGGCCTAAACATAAGCTACATTGTGAAGAGACCATTCTACCCTTGAGATTATGGTTTAAGTCTTTTGTGAAGTGACATTGTTACATCTTGCTCCAATCATTGTAAATCTTGTTGAGCAGGGTTGTATGAAGATATCAAGGCTGTGGGTGACAAGTGCAGGTCAGTTCTGGAGCTTCAAAGTGAAGTAACTTCTTTACCCTTGGTTTTAGGGTTTATCTCATTGTGCACTAAATGTAATCTACTTTGCTGAGTTTATTGAAGAAGACATTTGTGCAAGTGTTATTTGGTGATACAGAGCTATGGAAGTCCATTGAAGGCCATTCTTGGAGCTGCATTGTGAAGTTACTTCATTACCCTTGATTTTAGGGTTTTTGCCTTGTGGGAGCTGTTTTGTTCTACCTTGCTTATCTACTTGTGTATTCCATACAAGCAAGTGTATTTAACTTATTCAAGGCCGTGGGAACCTAGTTTGATCATCAAGTGAAGCTATATTGTGAGTTGACAGATCTACCCCTCTATTGCAGAAAAGTGAAGCTAGGGTTTCTTGTGTTGCTTAGGCTGTGTATTCATTCTTATCTTGTGTTACTGCTTAAGTGTTCTGTATTTGGTGTGTTAACACCTTCTTTCATTGTTGATTAGCTCTTGAGAGCTTTTGTGTCCAAGCATAGGGGCTGTGGACTGGGGGAGTACCTGTGTGCACATTGTTTAATCTTGTGTGTGTATAGAGGGAGTGAAAGTCAGTGTCCTAGTGAGTACAAGGTGGTTGGAAAGTGGGGCAGCTGAGTTAGTAACTACTTGTATGCAGCAAGTGAAGATGGTGAGCTAGTGAGTGTGGATTGGTTGTGAAAGTTAGTATCTATTCTTGTACAAGGGTGTGTGCAGTGAGTGAGATATCTGAGTGTGTAACAAGTTCAATACTACTAGTGGAGGCATTTATTGGCTAAGGCCAATAACCAAGGTTTTTCCCTATTGAAAGGGCTTCCTTGTATATCCTGTGTTATGCTTCTAATATGTGTTTGAGTGGTTTTGTTGACTCAAAAGAAATTTTTTAAGTAAGACCAATTCACCCCCTCTCTTGGTCCAACACACTTTAGGACTTCATTTCGACCGACCGAAGCTCCATTTCAGTCGACCGAAATGAAGCTGCTTTGGTGTTCTTTGTTTCCTCTCTAGTATATTTTATCACCAAGTAATAGAATGTTGTTTTAAGTCCTTTTGAAGTACATTTAAAGTATAATAATGATGAATTGACACTAGACATGATGGAGTTTGACTTAGGTGACCTCGGGTTCGGATAAGGACCCGGTTAATGGTTCGTACCTACGGGTTTAGGTTGTTATAGCCGCAGGAGGATTTTCCTTCCCTTCTCTCTTTCCTCTTTCTCCTTTGTAACTCCAAACTTGATTGCAACGATTTAATCTTGCATGATAGGTTACGAGGTTGAAGATGAATAGTGAAGGACACCCAAGTCTAGAAGAATTGATACTTTGTAATTATTAGTGGTGTTCAAGGTCACCGGAGTTGTTGGATGCTAAATATTTGGGTCGCTGAAACATTTCGATTTGGTTTAAATGATGATGCCCTGCTTCGGTTTGGATTTGGTTTCTACGATGAAACTCGCTGAAATTGAGTCAAGGTTTATTATATCTCCAGTGGTAGTTGGTCTCGCTATTGGTTTTGATTACAGTTGTTATGGCGACAGGAAAGATGGTGGTTATAGTAGTGGTTGCAGGATGTGGTGATGGTTATGGTGGAGGTAGTAGACGGTGGTGGTGGTTCTGACCCTTGCCAATCTGAATTTGGGTTAGGGTTTTATTGATTTCGGAAATGTGTGTGTGTGTGTGTATATATATATATATATATATATATATATATATATATATTAGAGTGTATATATACCGAAACCAATCTGAATTTGGGTTAGGGTTTTATTGATTTGGGGAATCTATATATATATAGATATATAATTATACATATAAGGGTGTGTATATATACTAGAACCAAACAAGATAAGGACAATTTGGTATTTTCATATATGGAAAGGCATTATTGTCCAAAAAATTCAATCTGTCACGTGATAACCACGCGGTCATTTTTGTTCAACCGGTAGCCGGATAGGGTGATCTGCAACAAATTTGTATAGTTCAAGAGGTTTTCCGGAATTTTGATAGTTTAGGGAGTTAATTGCAAGTTTCCTAATAGTTCAGGTTTTTTGTTTTACATTTTATCCTTATTATTATTTGATCACAATCTTTATAACAAATGACCAATAAATATTAGCTTAAATGATATGATTTCTTCTTTCTAAATTTAAATTTGAACACTTGAGCTCTACTTAATGTATTATGCACATTTACTTGAACTTAAAGAATATATTTTTATTTTTAATAACAAATGAATAGAAAAAGTAAAAGATATTGAAGCGTTCCAAATAACAATGTGTAAAAATTGCTTACGCATGACTTATTCAATGTTTTACTAGTACAAATATCATAAATATGATGGAAAAAGGCTACCAGTCACAAGAAACAGATAAGAAATTGTGGGGAAATCAAACTCCGCTTGTCAGCCATCTAATCATAGGAATAATAACGTAAAAGAAAGTATGTGTGTGTGTGTGTGTGTGTGTATATATATATATATTGACACAAAAGATTGTATATATAAAAGGGTAAAATGTAATAAACCCCCCTGATCTATTGGCATATTACAACAAACCCCCTTAAATTACAAAAAATCCCCTAAACTATTAATTTGTTAGAAAAAGTTCCCTAAACTATTGATTTGTTGCATTCCAGAAGCTGACTTGGTTGGAAATATTAAGAGACAAATTTGCCCTTGTTTAAAACTATGCAGTTTTGAAACTTATACCCTTAACTTGATGACGTGGCAATGATAATTTCAGACACCAATCAAATTTCAACAACAAAGCAACCTTATCTTCAGAGAAAAAATTATTCCTTTTAAAACCCATTTGCCGTCAAACTTATCCTTTATCACCATGTTCGACGGCAAAACTCACTTGATTTTTAATCCAAAATCTCTCCAACATTGATGATCCCCACTCAAATAAGGAATTGACTCGATAGATCTATTCTCCATGGGAATTGCAAAATAATTTCTCAAAGTAAGGCCAACCAAATTTCACTCCTTAAGGACATTGAGCAACCACTTGGGTGCTTGTTTTCGATCACCACCGCATCGGCAAAATTCAAAAGCTAATTGGCATGTATAAGTTACCAATTTTTAGACTGATTGGCAAAATTCAAGAGCCTCTATGTACCACCATAAAGGAGAGATTGACAGTTGTGGAGAGTGCGAAGATCCAATAACCAATCCACGAGCTGGGGAAGGTCTACTGACAAGTTCTCTACTGTGGTATGCTCACTTTTGCTGCTCTCACACAACCAAGCATGAACCAATCAATCGCTTTCCCGAGCGTGAATCCTCTTCCCCAGTGAACAACAACTCTAACATATCTTCTTCAATTTCTCACCGAATATTTATTATAACGGGGCATGATTGAAGCGGAGGTCAACAAAATGGGTGTTGTGATACCCCCAATTTTTCACGCATAAGTTGACCAGTCTTATATACAAAAAATGAGAGATATCAAAAACAATTGGTAATATGCAAGTAAGGAATACAAAATGATAATAATAAAAGAAAATAAAAGCGGAAATGAATTCTAATAAATAAATCTAGATAAACAAATCATTAACTTTACAACTCCTTTCATACTCCAAATAATACAACTCAGGAATCATGTAATATGAGGACCCCAAAAAACCAAAATCCGTAACAACTCTAAAGTTGGAAAAACTCCTACACTAAAATAATCCGGAGGAGTGGAAGATGAATGAAATCCCTAATCCGCTGAGTCATCATCCCTAAAGCTAAAACCGACAAGGACCTGAAATATATCAACAAAAGGTGGGTCAAGCCTACGAGCAAGTTCTCTCTTCTGCAACCCAGCAGAGAACCGATAAACAAATCATCTCTAACCAAAACCATATCTATATTTAGTATCTACAAAATAATCTAAAATGATAATAATCATTATTAATCGGAAGTATATCTATATCTATATACACACTAATGAGGACCACACAATATATAATAAAATCTCAACCAGAATAGACGGGGATCACATATACTCACACTGGGTGGTTACGTGTCTCTTATACCTACTTGGGAGATCAACTATTAATACACGGGATACATCTTTGGCAATATATATGCCATAAGTCCTAAACAGTGGGTAACACATGCCAAAGTGCTAATGACTATAATAAATCCATAACCCGAGTAACACATGCCAATACTATTGAACATAATAAATCCATACTTGGGCAACACATGCCAATAATATTGAATATAATAAATCAATACCCAGTCAACACATGTCAATAATATTGAATATAATAAACACATACTTGGGCAACAAATGCCAATAATATTGAATATAATAAATCCATACCTGGGCAACACATGCCAATAATATTGAACCACATACCCCGACAACCACACATATGTCTATCGTAACGAATGCATAAGGTATAAATGAGTCTAAACATATTAGCTAGCTCCTATGATTCTACATGGCAAAACATACCAAAAATATAAATGCAAAGTACATTTTATTAATCAGCCCACTTATTACCTAAAATGCACATAGCATAATAATAATGATTTATATTATTAACAATTATGGCAACATATCCATATAATATAAATGCGACATAATTTATTAATCAGTCCACTTACTACCTGAAATGCATACAACATAATAATAATGATTTATATTATTAACAATCATAGCAACACATCCATATAATATAAATGCGACATAATTTATTAATCAGTCCACTTACTACCTAAAATGCACACAGCATAATAATAATGATTTATATTATTAACAATTATGACAACACATCCATATAATATAAATGCGACATAATTTATTATGTAGTCCATTTACTACCTAAATTGCACACATCATAAATATAATAATGATTAATATCGTTAACAGCTTATAAGCTATTTAAATTGCAAATAAAGTCCGTTATATTCTAATAGCAACTAGGACATGATTAACATCATCAGAAAATTTATAAATTTAATAACACAGTCCTTAATATAATCTGAATACCCATTATGATTAAAATCATGTATTATATATTAAAATACCCTTAATAATTATTATCATTAACAACTTAACAATTTAATATAATAATACACGGTGTAAACTGGACAACCATTATGATTAAAATCATAGAATCTAATAAAACAACATTAATGATTAAAAACACTAAATAAAATAATAATGTATTTATTATTTTATAATAATCATTAATTAAATTAAATCCGCTTAATAGCCGTCGACATCAGAAATGCCTTACATTTAATTCTTAAATACAAGTTATATCATAATAATACCGATTACTAGATCCATTGAGGTCATATCAAACCTCTATAAATAATACAAGATATTCCAAGTCCTATGGAAATATTTTTCCATAAATAATCCATCTTGGTTTAAATAATTTTCTGACACTTTCTCACTAAAACATAAATAACTCCAAGTAGGATATGAATCTGAAAATGGAATTCATACCATTGGAAAGCTAACAAAAAATCATTAAATGTAGGCTTAAGAATGACCCAATTTGGAGTTAAAACGACTAAGTTATGACCGTTTCAATTTTATGACACAAAATAGGCAAAATAATAGGCTGAGCTCAAATGCTACTATGAGCCCATCCACACCGGATAATTATTCTATTGACCAGTTAATCCGTGGTCTAGATGCATGTGCACACCAGATTTTCATGTACCGAGAAGCATTGGATTGGATAACCTTTCATCAACTAAATCTAACCACCAGATTCGCATGTACACTCTATAATTAATAAATTGGACCATAATTATTATTGTTGATGCAAAAATCCACACGATCCAGAGCCGAGAGTTATTCTTGCCAGACAAGAGAAGTGATGACCGACATGGTGCCGACAAGGTGCACTTCGACGGTCAAGTTAGTACTTGACATTTGAATATCGGATAAGAATTCAATATGGTATGGGATTTATGGCATACATTTTTATGTTGACTGGCCTCACTTTTATAGAAAGTTAAAGTTGTTGTTTCTATATTTCCTTCCAGAAGAGAAGGGATTAGTTAATCGCATCATGCAACCTTTGAATTAATCAAATCTTATCCCTTAATTACCTTATAAGATGGTCACCTTATCTTAATTACCTTATTGATACGGTTGGCTTACCTTATCTCCTTAATTTCCTCTTCAGTTGCCCCCCATTCCCAATTTTACATGTCAAAAGTCAAGAACGCCAAGTTGCTTCTAGCTTCTTTGATATATTTATGGTAAACTTTCAATTTAAAACAATAATTGAAATGTATATATATACATATATATTTTTTATTTTTATTTTATTTTAATTATTTATTTATTTTTTGCACTATCGTTACTCAGGAATGACACTTTCGAGCTCCAAGCTCGAAAAAGTTGTCATATAATTTTTTCACTACGACTTCCATAATAATTTTTCTTTCAAATAAGTAGGCTTGTTCTCACAATCCATACATATAGATGTAACTCTGTTGTTGAATAGTAAGCCTAACTATAGACAAAAACTCAATAACTAGATATAATTAAAGAATATTTAGGATTATGAGTTAGGATAACCGGATAGGTATGAATGCATTTGCTCTTGCCATCATGCATGTTAATATATATATATATATATATATATATATATATATATATATATATATATATATATAACAGTGATCATTATGAACTAACGATCGTAATGAAGTAAACATGATTGCTCTGACAAGTCATGCTCATTAATGAGACATATCAATTGTTAATCATATTAAACTTTAAAATCAATTCCCGAGCTTGAGAACTTACCCTGAGCTCATCCTGAGCTATAGCTGGAACACTTTTTTTTTTTTTTCCTTTCTTTTTAATCAGGCTCTTTTTGCCGAGAGCTCTTAAGAGTAGAGAATCCCATCAAATCAATGTTGTGCGACTTGAAACTATTCTCCCATTGGCTTTGTTACCTTTCAAGGATGTTCGAGTGTAACACTTATCCTTATCGTTGGGTCGCCTTTAATACTAGCGAAGTATATTTGATCATTACCGGCTCAACTCTTGAATGAAGGGAGTAGTCATTATCAGCTTTACTTAGCTCACTCCTTTAATAAATGAGTAATTTTTATATGCTTCATATAACTCGTTCTTTCAATAAGGAACTAGAATTTGTTGAGCTTAGCTCACCTTTTAATAAGGGAAGTATATTTTACGAGCTTTACTGAGCTCACCCTTTAATAAGGGAAGTATATTTTACGAGCTTTACTGAGCTCGCCCTTTAATAAGGGAAGCATATTTTATGAGCTTCACTCAGCTCGCCCTTTAATAAGGTAAGTATATTTTACGAGGTTCACTCAACTCGCCCTTTAAAAAGGGAGTTGTTTTTTCAATCTTCATAAGCTTGCCCTTAAATAAGGGAGGTACATTTTCCAAGCTTTATAAGTTCGTCCCTCTAAGAAGGGGAGTAGATTTTTCTAGCTTCATGAGCTCATCCCTTTAATAATGGGGGTTAACTTTCCTGAGCTTCATGAACGTATTTATTCCTTTAATAAGGGAGATTGATTTTCATGAGCTTAGCTCATTCTTTTAATAAGGGAGTTGATTGTCTTCCTTATATGCTAATGACATGCCCCTTGTAAAACTTCCACAATATATTTTTCTCAAAATACATTTGTATACTTTATACATATATCACCATAGCAAAAATTGAAGTAATGTTCTTAAGTTGGGGAAGTGTTTAAAATAAAAGAACCTGGTTTCTTTTTATTTAATATCAACTAGGTAAATTTGGCTTTCCACCAAAAATAAGGGCTGAGTAGCGCTCCCAAGAACACTACTCGAAGGTCGGGGGAGTTGTTTTGACAACAAGATAACTAGTATTGCCGACTAGGTATCGGTATTGAGTTTTATATTTACCACTATATACATTCTACGTTAATATATATCCCTTAATGAGTTTTACCTAGGATATATGATGTTAACATAAGCCATAGTGAAAAATTTCATTGCTAGCATATTACATACTCATAAATGGTATGTAGAACACTAAGTCTCCATATACATCATACACTTATATACGTTACTCCTATGCCTGGTAAAGTTGAGGGTATAATTTTTTTTTTTTGGGTTTGGGGTATTGACCTTTAGAGGCCAAGTGGCAAGGTCCTTTAATGAAGACGTCCTTTGTTGATGATACATGTTTCACTCTCAATGAAACATTCCACACGGTTTGAAATGAATTTAACACGTTTGACTTAAGATACCAACTGAGGAGTAATAACACAAATTATGAAACAATTAAGACCAGAATGGAGCAACTCTATCCTCAGTATTATTCAGAATTTTTCCTTGTTTTTATTTCTCTCAAGCCCTTGTGTCTCCAGACCTCCATCAATTCCAGTCTCAAAGTTTGATTATATATATATATACATATATATTGTTTTTCCAGATTCAAAAGCTTCAATTAATATTGCATTAGGAATGATGAAATTTTAACATATCTGTAATGACCCGGATTTTTAAGGATATTTTTTTTTCCGTTGTCTTTCCTTTCTGAGTTCAGTTCCTCTTCGCTTAGTGTCATTTCGAGTGTTCTGGAGTGATTTCCGAGACTCTTTTCTATGGATTGAAAACTTCTTTTGAGGACCGAGTTGTTTCCACATTTTTTGTTTTTCGACATTATTCACTTTTCGTCATTTTTCCTATTCGTCCTTTTCCCTATTTTGTCTTTTCCCCATTTGACACTTTGTTGGCGTAACCACACTTCTTGTATTTGGAGTTGATTTTTGACTTCATTTATCTCCATCTTGAGTGGTTTCCACGAAATAGGTATCTATACTTTTGCAAGAAAATACTCTGGTTGCTCCCGGTGTCTATAGGGGTATAGATGCAAAGTTCTTTGAAATTATTTTCTTTTCTTGGGGCATTTTTCATAAATATCTTTTGAAGATATTTTATTTTAGGGGTTTTTAAGAAAATATTTTTGGAAGATATTTTCATTCTGGGCCATAAGTGCAGTTTTCACTTTTTGGAGGGGCCATTGTGCAATTAATGAAAGTTATTGCAAAATGTCTTGTTTTGAGCCTGGATCCTCGTACGGGATTCATTTTCACATTTCTTCGAGTTGTGTACTCTTGGAATTTCCTCCTGGTTGATGTTTTCCAGTTTCAAGGTTTCTGGCCCCGGTTTGTGCCGAACTTGTTTTGGGCATAACTTTCTGCTCGGGACTCGGTTTTTGACTCTGTTTCTTCCGTTGTTCATATTTTATCATTTTGAATCTTTTTTGTTCACAAAGTTTTACCATTTGAGTGCGTCTGCTCAAATTTTACTTTTTCGGACCTAGTGAGGCCCGTTCGAGGCACTTTTTGAGATTCTATAAAAGGGGGGTGAGATATTTCATTTTTCATCTTCTCCCCTCTTCATGCACGACCTGGAGCTCCCATGGCAGCCCAAGGGGTGCTGCCATCTTCTCTCTCCTCTTTTGGTTCACTTTTCCTTGATGGAAAGTCTTCGGCCTTAACGTTTGTTGTTCTCCTCGCCGTGCTCTACCTTTCCCCCTTATTAGAATTCAGTTTTGACCATTTCTTGAGTTTGGTTTTAAGGTCAAGTTATGATTTTGATGGGGCTTTCATGGGGGTTTATGTTCACGGCGTTGTCCCCAACAAAACCTAGTAGTTTCGTCGGATTCGGAGCCGTTCCATTTTGATGGCTTTTGAGATTTTCATCTCAAATTGAGGTAGGGAATGTTTTAGGCTTTTGTGTATGTTGTATTGAGTGTTTAGCATGATTATACAACTTATATATATGCCTTGTATCAAATCTTGAAAGTTATTAATTTTTATTTCTTTATATAAGATTTAAAATTCATGATGATATATAACTTTGATTTAAATTGTGGCATGCCAGAAAATCTAGTTTTAATATGTTTGTTAACATATATTAAATTGGGATTAATTAAATAAGAATTGCTCTTTTTAATTAATATTTATCTTTTGTAAAAGATTAAAGTGCATGGCCGTACCTTGCATGAAATTAAGTTGTAATATGCTTCTAAATTAGGTTTTGGCATGTTGTTTAACATACTTTAATTTGAGAGCATTTGGACAAGTATGAAAATCTAGAGATTTTAATTAAAATGATTAATTAAAATCTAATTAAGGGTTCCGTTGGCCTAATTGAGTGTTTAGCTTGATATTTGTGATAATTATGACTTATGTACTAGCATATGTTAATTTAGGACCATTTAGAGTTGTTTTAGAATTGAGAGATTTAATTATCATGATGTAATTAAATTCTACCTTGTTGCACCGTTTATTGAATCATGTAATTGACATTGATAATATGTTAAAGGCATGATTTTAGGCTTATAATGGAATTATGAGTTTATGTTCCAATATTGAATTATATTGTTATAGTGTGTAACGAATCGCACACTGAAGATTCGAAATGTGATGTTATTATAGTGCGTAACGAATCACGCTCTGAAGATTCGACATTGTCATCCTATAGTAGTTGTGGATTTAGAGCATGTGTTGTGTGGTTACAACCTACTTGTGCATGAAGGTAGTTTCGTGTACTGTTTAATACATATATAAGTTGTTAACTTATTTTTTTTGGAGTCTTGGGACATTGTTACTATGATATGGCTAAAGTTCGGCTTTAGTGTGGGAGGTATGAGTTCTCCCCAATTGAGATAGTGCGCACTAGGGTGATCTTCCCAGCGGGTTAATGCCCGGAATAACCAATTTGTTCTTGGTTTAGTCCGAGATGTGATGTCCAAGTCTTCCACTATCTGTTTTCGCATTCAATTCCAAGTTATCAATCATGTTTATATTGTGACTATGGTTTTGGCTATTGGTGATTTGATGTTGTTAAGTATATCCATACTAAATTGCTATATTTAGTTGATTTAGCAATTAGATTTCAAGTTGATAACTTTAAGAATCTGTATCTAGTTGCTTTGTGTAAGCATGTTTCTATCTGGTTGCTTTGTGTAAGCATGTTTCTAACTAGTTGCTTTGTGTAAGTATGTTATATAGGATGCTCCCTGAGTCTCACCCTTGACATGGACGTTAGGTGGAATGAACCACAATAATTAAATCATCCAACTTGTAAAACTTTAGGTCGATGTATGCTCATTTCCTACGAGTAGCTTTATGTTACTCACCCCTACGATACTGGGGCATATTTCAGGTACAGGATACAAGATTGGAGATTGCAATTGCTTGGGTGATTTGCTGAGTTGAGCTTCCTTAGAAGCATTCTTGTTCACATGCAAGTGTTAGCATGTTCATGATTTGTCTATGAAATGTAATTTTTCTAACTTGGAGGTTTGACATGTCAAATATTGTAAATGTATTGTAATGAGGCCATAGGCCATTATAGCACATCTATTTTAACATATTACATACACTTGCATGCTCACTTTGGCAAACAATACCTTCCTTGATGAAACAAACACCTAAAGTTGCATTTTTTTTGTTTGACCCTATTCTGTTACAGGGGCATTTCGGGTATTTAAAAATGAGTTTTTATCATTTTTCCTCTAGAGTCACGTAGAAAACTTGATTTTGATGGGGGTTTCTTTTTTGTGTTTTTCCAGAAAACATCATCTTGGCCCTCAAAAATTCATATTTTTTCAGAAAATCCTTGCTGCCAGGTTTTGCAAATTTTTAGTACAAATGTAGTTGGTACTATTCATCGACTTTTTTTTTAAAATCATCACAACCGATCCGAAACTTCCGGAGGTCTTGTGGGTGTATTGTAAGATTGCATTTTCAATTTAGGTAATTTAAAAACCTCCCGAAGCCCTATTTCCAAAACTTTGGCAGTAGCTCGGATTGTTTTTTTCCTCTTGACCTGATTTTCTTGGGGGCATTCTAGGCATTTTACAATGCATTTTTTTTGTTTCTGTGTGCGAGTAGGGTAGGAAACTTGATTTTAGGGGGGGTTTCTTCTTTAAGTTTTTCCAAAAAAGTCCGTTTAGATGCCCGTTTTTACTCTCAGTTGCAACAGTGGTGGGTTGTCCTCATCGGGCCGCCACGACATCATTTTTGTTTTTGACCTTTCTCCCCTGTCCGGACTCCTAATTTGTCATTGTCTTTCCAGCAGTGTGCTTGATAGCACCTGAATCCACATTTTGCAAAATGACCATTTTGCCCCTAGGTTCTTTTTGTCTGTTTTTGAAACGACACTTCTGCATTTGTTTCCTTTGGGTTCCGTGACCTTATTGAGGGTCACATTGGTGTCTTAGAGACGCATTGTATCTCTAGAGATTGTTGTTTCACCTTTCGCTTCCGCATTTCGGATCTATTATCGGGTCATCTTTTGGTCATCACTAATGCACCGGGTTTACAAAACTTGGGCCGTCACAAGTGGTGTCAGAGCTCCTAGGTTCGAAAACCTTAGGATGACGTGTTTTGGGTGCATATCATGCTTTTGTTGCCATGCTCTATGTGTTTATATGCTTTATGATAACATGTTTTGGTTGATAACATGTTTATGTGCTTACGTGCTACATGTTGTATGCCGTTCGTTTAGCATTGTTTTATTCTAATGTAACGAGCATGACATATGACATATGCTAGATTAGAATTGTATATGCATAATTGTGTTGCATATTTGGCATGACACGTGATTGGTCATTGAGGCACGAGTTGAGGTTGATGGTGATTGTAGTCACAGTTTCGTGGTAGTATAAGTTGTTGTCGACCTAGTATTGGTTTTAAGGTAGGTAGATGGTTATCTTTTGTTTAGGCTCTCGTGAGATGAGTTGCTTGGCGTTACCATACTGCTGGATTTGTTGGTTTGGGGCCATTATGAGGTTATGGACCTCTTAGGATCCTTGATTGTTCAGGATGATTCCTCTGGAACTTGCGTTTTTCGTGGGCGGGTACGTTGTGGGCGGGTGCATGGCACTGTCATGCTACCATACTGGCATGCTACATGTGCAGTTCGGATGGAATCAGTATCGATTTTGTTTTGATAGGCGTTGTCCTTTTGATCGATGATGATGGTATTTGTTTTGAGGATCAGTCGTAGTGATTGATTTGGTTGTTGTTGGTATGGCTGTAGTTGCCATTTTCTTTGAGGAGTTCTTGCGTGATGACGCTTTTGGGATCAAGTCGATTGATTGATCCTTCGGGTAGAGTGAGAGCACTGCATTGTTAGTGTCACTTGTAGTGTCGCCTCTAGTTTCGAAGATGAATTGTTAGAGTCTTACCACTATGGTAAAGGCTCCCGTTTGTTTGGAGACAGGTTATTGTCGCACTGATTTTTGGAGACAGTTTATGGCTAGGAATTACTTTCCTTTTTACCTAGGCACTCTAGGACACGATGTCCATAGGGTTCATTGTTGCATCATTTTGTCTTTTGTAGTTTCGTTTACTACCATGTTAGTAGTATGATTTATGATGTTGTGATGCATGAGTAGATGGAGGTGTATCCACATTTGCCTTCTTGTTGTGTGGCATTAGCATGCCTTCCTTATATGCTTAGAGATGCCATACTGTTATTATGCTTTAATGACATGCTTTTGTGCTTACGTGGAGACGTGTTACATGTACCTTTGATTTTTATCTATGTGAGTAGATTTCTTTCTGGTAGTTGCATTCCTTGTCACATGCATGACTTCCAGGTTTGGGTTCCCTTTTCTTTCTTCTCAGTCGCACGTAGTGTGTATGTGGGTTTCCGTAAGAGTTTCGTTGTGAGATTCCTTGTAGAGGAGTTGTCACATTTGTTCCATCTTAAGCTGTCCACTTCCTTAAGGTGGGAAGGATGCTCCATTTTCATGTTTGTCATATCGACACTTGTAGGAGGATAGGGTTTCTTCTCTTTTTTTGGTTTGTGTTAAGGACTTTACAAGGAGTGAGTCTCTTCTTTTCATTACATTGTGCACAGTTCTTGGTTGGTTGGTCCGTGAGGATCACCATTGTTGTTTTGAGTCCTTGGTGAAGATTTGATGGATTTTAGTCGACTTACTTCCATATAGGGGGTGAAGTCTTTGACCTTGTTATCTTTCATTTTAGAGTTAGGGTTGTGGTGTTGTCCTTTTTAGTACTGGTGGTTCCCTTTCTTTTGTGTCTTCCTTGGGGAGTTTTTGCTGTGGTTGTTGACGGAATTGTGGTGCTCGGAGTGAGTTGATTTGTGTGAGATCATTTTATGGGGACTTGTGTCCATATCATTGAGGATTTGATTGATTGTGAGGTGAGCTCGATGCTCTTTTGAGAATGCATTTAGAGACTTGTTTCCGTTTTGGAGGTTTGGATGTGGTTGACTCTTAGGAAGAATTTTGGAGGATCGCTGTTAGATATGGCTTGTTGTGGAGTTCCTCGTCCTAGTTATAACTAGGCATGATTTTGAGGAATCGTAGTTCCAGTGGTTGTTATGGATCGATAGAAACTGAGGAATTTTGATTTAGCTTAGTGTTGCCAAGCATGATTTTGAGAGATTCATCTTGTGACCTTAGTTGTTGGCATTTTGATGTGTGTGCCACTTGGTGGATTTGTATTTTGAGGATTTAGTTATCCGTGATAGGGATGTGGATCTGATGTTTGATCATGGTGATTGGTCTTGTAGTTGATCTATTTCAGGGATTAATGTGAAGGACTTTCGATGAAATGTCTTATTGTGAGGTTCGTTTTGATTTCTGTAGGCGTTGATTTGCTTGTCAAGTTTTGGATTCCTGATTAATGTTGTTAATAGGGGTATTTTGAGACATTAGAGATGTTGGTTTTGTTGTATTGAGGATTGAAGGCCTTAAGCATAGCGGTACCTATGGCATTGTTGTCAAAGTTTTGGGATTGGCTAGGATGGTCTGGCCAGACATCTTTGGACCATATCTCAACTCTCATAAAATGTTGGTTTCCGTAGTGCTTTTGGTAATGATCATTTTTGACATTGATGTCATTTGTATCGAGAGGTTTCTTGGGTAAACCTAGTGGGGGGTAGGTTATGAATTAGTGCCTTATACTGCCATGCTACCGTACAAAGTTGTGTGTTGTGGGCGAGTACTAGTTGCCGTCGATGCTACCTTACTGATGAGTAAGTGTTGGCGGGCACTAGTTACTGTCATTGCTACCACACATTTAAGTACGTCGTGGGTGGGTTCTGGTCGCTATTCGTACTACCACATCGTCTTCTTTGGTACCCTGATATGATACGTGGTTATTTTGGAGATCTTTTAGTGGTCATTTTTGGATCGGTATGACGGTTCATCTAGAGGGATGTTTACGGTTGTTGTCTTCCGTTCCTTTGTCTCACCTTAGGTTCTGTGTGTGAGTTCCGACTTGTTGGGTGGCCATTTAGTCACTTTCCTTTTGAGAGGTTGTCCTGTCATTAGCACGTGGGTGCGAATAACATTGGTCTGTGCGTTGTCTTTCAGCTTTGGGATTGCTTTTGTATCGCGTTGTGTGGGATACACAGAGATGTACTCTGTAGTTATCCTAGTTTTGCCTTTTTGTTTTGGTTGGGACTGGATTTCGGGGACGAAATCCCTTTAAGGTGGGAAGGTTGTAATGACCCGGATTTTCACGGATATTTTTTTTCCATTGTCTTTCCTTTCTGAGTTCAGTTCCTCTTCGCTTAGTGTCATCTCGAGTGCTCTAGAGTGATTTCCGAGACTTTTTCTGTGGATTGACAACTTCCTTTGAGGACCGAGTCATTTCCACATTTTTCGTTTTTCGACACTATTCACTTTTCGTCATTTTCCCTATTTCGTCCTTTTCCCTATTTTGTCTTTTCCCCGTTTGACACTTTGTTGGCGTAACCACACTTCTTGTGTTCGGAGTTGGTTTTTAACTTCATGTATCTCCATCTTGAGTGGTTTTCATGAAATACGTATCTTTACTTTTGCAAGAAAGTACTCTGGTTGCTCCCGGTGTCTATAAGGGTATGGATGCAAAGTTCTTTGAAATTATTTTCTTTTCTTGGGGTGTTTTTCGTAAATATCTTTTGAAGATATTTTATTTCAAGGGTTTTTAAGAAAATATTTTTGGAAGATATTTTCATTCTGAGCCATAAGTGCAGTTTTCACTTTTTTGAGGGGCCATTGTACAATTAATGAAAGTTATTGCAAAATGTCTTGTTTTGAGCCTGGATCCTCGTACGGGATACATTTTCACATTTCGTCTAGTTGTGTACTCGTGGAATTTCCCTTGGTCGATGTTTTCCAGTTTCAAGGTTTCTGGCCCCCGTTTGCGCCGAACTTATTTTTGGCATGACTTTCTGCTCGGGACTTGGTTTTCCATTTAATTTTCTTTTTTGAGTTCAGTTTCTCGTCTCATAGTGTCATCTTGAGTGCTTGAAAATGGTTTTCGAGACTCTTTTCTGTGGATTGACAACTTCATTTAAGGACCGAGTCATTTCCACATTTTCACTTTTCGGACACTATTCACTTTTCGTCATTTTCCCTGTTTCGTCCTTTTCCCTATTCTGTCTTTTCTCCGTTTGTCACTTTGTTGGTAAAACCTCACTTTTCGTGCTCGGAGTTAGTTTTTGACTTTACGTGTCTTCATCCGTAGTGGTTTCCACGAAATACGTATCTTTACTTTTGTAAGAAAGTACTTTAATTGCTCTCGGTGTCCATAGGGGCATAAATCACAATTCTTCAGAATCTTTTTCTTTTCTTGGGGTGTTTTTCATAAATATCTTTTGAAGATATTTTATTTCAGGGGCATCTAAGAAAATATCTTTTGGAAGATATTTTCATTCTGGGCAGTTTCGCAGTTAACCTTTTTGTAGGGGTCATTGTGCAATTAACGAAAGTTATTACAAAAATACCTCGTTTGGAGCCTGGATCCTCATACGGGATTCATTTTCACTTTTCATCGAGTCGTGAACTCTTAGGATTCCGTTCAAATCGTTTTTCTCCAGTTTCAGAGTTTTTGGCCCCGGTTGCCGCCGAACTTCTTCGGGGCATATCTCTCTGCTCGGGACTCAGTTTTTGTCTTTGTTTCTTCCGTTGTTCATCTTTTCTTATTTTGAATCTTTTTTGTTCACGGAGTTTTGCCGTTTGAGCACGTTTGCTCAAATTCTACTTTTCCGGACCCAACAGGGCCCTATCGGGGCACTTTTTGAGATTTTCTATAAATAGGGGACTTGAAGAAGAGAAATCAGATTTTTCTCTTCTTCTTTCTCTCGTGGCCAGCAGCCACGGATACCCATGGAGCTGCCACTTTCTCTCTCCTCCTTTGATCCACTTTTCCTAAGTGAAAAGTCTTCGGCCTTTAAGTTTATTGTTCCCCTCGACGTGCTCTATCTTTCACCCTTATTAGAACCCATTTCTGACCAAATTTTGAGTTCGGGTTTGAAGTCAACGTGTGATTTTCATGGGGCTTCTTGTAGATTCTTGTTCATCGTGTTGTCCCCGACAAAACCCTTCGGTATCGTCGGATTCGGAGCACTTTTTTTTCGGTGGGCCTTTGAGGTTTTCATCTCAAATCGAGGTAGGGGGTGTTATAATTTATTTTCTTATTATGTAGCATGATATTGATGCTTATACAACTTGTTTACATGCTTAAATATAAAATCTAGAGATTTTATTATTTCATTTTCTTAAATGAGTTTTGATTTTCCCGGTTGTCCATAGGTTGTTTTAAACATGTGGCATGATAGGATATTATCCCTTGACATGGTTATTGACATATATTAAATTGAGAGCTTTTGGATAAGTAATTAAGTTTTTATTTAATATTTATTTTAAGTGAAAGATTAATTCATGTAGCCTTATCTAGCTTGAAACTAAGATGTGATGTCATATTATATTAGGCCCTAGCATGCTCTTCAACATAGGTGAATTTGAGAGTAATCGGAGATGTTTTGAAATCTAGTAATACTTAATTAATTTATTCCGAGTGTACTATTCACATCATTGGAATTCCGACTTGATATTCATGATATGCATGTCATGTAGTTTCACATATATTAAATATAGAATATTTGAATAGGTTTTGAAACTTTTCATTTATTATTTTTCTAGTATTAAAGTTTAATACTCATGGCCATGTCTTGCATAGAAAACCCTTGTAACATGTTTTAAAATCAAGTCTTGACATGTCGTATAATATATATAAATTTGAGATCATTTAGATGAATTTCAAAACCTAGAGATTTTAATTAAATGAAATAATTAAAATCCATCCAATAGCTACTTGGTCTTGATTAAGCTCCTAACCTTGTATTCATGATTTCCTTGACAAGTTCCTTCACGTGTATCAAATTGAGGATAATCGGATAAGTTTTGAAACTTATATTTAATTATTTCCTTTGTATGGGACTTAATTCACATGGTCGTATATTGTATGAAATGAACTTGTAACTTGACATTAGACTTGGCCTTGACATGATCCTTAACATGCCTTGTTCGTAGAATATTTGGACTTGTCTTGTAATCTTGATAATTTAATCCTTTAAGTAGATTAAATTCCATTTTATACTTCCATCGAATTAATTATGCCTTGAAATTGAACCTTTGTTAAAATTGTGAACTTGATTTGTAAATCATGGACTTGTATCCTTTTATCAAGCATCGTGACCCTTTGTATCTTGGTTTCGTTAAAGTACTTAATGAACATGCATATTAGTCTTGGAATGATTCAATTACACATGTGTTGTTTAGTAGTTAATTAAATCATTAATCTTATACTTGTGATATATTTACATCAATGGATTCCATGTGCTATATATATATATATATATATCTTGGTTGTAATCTATATAAATGCACACTATGATTTCTTGGCAGTTCACATGCTATGATAGTTGATGAACTTAGAGCATGACTTGTGTGTTCCAAAATCTTGGTTGTGCATGAGACGTGGTTAATGCATTTCTAGTATTTTGATACTATCTTGGTTTGCACAACTTGTTTTGTTTGGGACTTGGGATATCAATCAAGAATTGACATGGTTAGGACTTGGTTCTAGTATGGGGGAATGTCCTCCTACACTATAGTGCGCACTAGGGGAAAGGTACATATGGGTTAGTATCCCTAAAGTGATCTCAAGAGTACGGTTTTAATCCGGGCGATATCTGAGTTTCCACATTGGTTGATTTCACTCTTTAAATTTCAAGTTGCTATTCCTTGAGGATTTAAACTTGTCGTGTATGTGAAATGCTCCAATATTGTTTACTTGCATAGATATTATGCCATGTTCTTTATTCATGTATAACTTTTTTCGTGTTTCATGGAATGTTCCATTCTTGTTTAGTTGCATAAATATTATGCCTTGCTCTTGATTTCATGTATTTCTTCTGTCGCGTTAATTGGAATGCTCCAATCATGTTAATTGCATTAATAATATAATTCGTGTTAACTTGTATTTGAGTATACTTCTTGTTGTGTTAATTAGTGTGTTCTAAACCTTGTTCAATTCCATTAATAATGTGATACTTGTATTCTAGTACTTTCTTGTCGTGTTGTACGGATTATTCCAAACCTTGTTTAATTGTATCATGTTGATCTGTACTCAAAAATCCTTTTTGTCGTGTTCTTTGGATTATCCCAATCTTGACTTGCTTCATATATGTAGATATATCATGATTCTTGTTGCTTTTACTCTATGGTAGCTTGGGATGCTCCCTGAGTCTCATCTTGACGTAGACATTAGGTGGCATGACCCTTTTGAACTGTATCATGTAAGTCTAAAAATCTGAAAGAAATCTAGTCGATGCATGCTCATTCTCTACGAGTAAACTTGTTTACTCACCCCGATGTTACTGGGGGGCTGTTTCAAGTATGAAAACTTGGTTCGTGATGCTTGTTGTTCCTTGGATGACTTATAACTTCAAGTTTCCATTTCATGCAAGTGTTAACACGAAATGCCATTTTTTTAGCCTTATGTATCAAACATGTATTCTTTGATTCCATTTATGTAATGTGTACATAAGTACACTATTTTCATTGTATTCAATATGTATGAAATGAGGCCGGAGGCCAATGACATGTATCATGTATTCTATGCACTTTCCTTTTCAAGGTTTAATATGAAAATAGTGAAAAATCTTGAATCATTGCTTCATAACTTTCGCATCGGGTGTGGGAATTCCGTTCTTTTTGTTTCATAGGGTTTCTATGATCATGTTTAAGGTGCGGCCAAGGACCAAGCACCATTTCATTCTAGGTTTTGCATTTGGTTTCATTTATAGTGTTTTTAGGCATTTTTGGCTGTTGATAGGTCATATTTTGTATTCTTGACATTTTGAGGTCGCGGACCATTGGGACGTGCCTTAAATGTCTTTTTACACGTACGTGCATGTCCACATTTTATCAAACCCTTGAGTTTCAACTTTTGACCTATTTTTGGGCAATTTTATGAATTTTCCTGAAAAATTCATCTATGGGGTGTCATTTGAGTTTCTCCTTGTTTTGGCTTGTTTTAGATGTTTGAACGGGCCTAGAAAGTGTTTTGAAACATGTTTGGATCACATTGAAAGCATGTAGCACCTTAGGATTGGCCCAAGCACCATTTTTACACATTATAGCAGCCTTTCATAGTTGCAGCAGATGTGTCGGTCGGTTGATGAGGCTGCTTCGGTCGGCTGACGTTTCCCTCGAGACCATTCCAGTAAGCTTTTCTTGAAAAACCTTGTTTCGGCCGGCTGATAATTGGGCTTCGGCCAACCGACGGCTGAGTTTTGGCTGGCTGATGGTTGTATTTCGGTCAAACGATCCTCCCTGGAGCTTCCTATTTCAGTTTTTCCTTAGTCAGCTTTGTTGCATTGACTTCAGAAGGTCATAACTCTTCCATTTCAGATCCAAATTTGGTCATTCTTGATTCTAAGTTCAAGAGCTCGAAGTCAGTTTTCCAATGGTGCCAACCATTTATCAAAATTCCACCTATAGTGGGAGTTATTCCAGTTCTAGTGAGATAGGGTCGTAGTAATCCTTGAACGGAGAAAGTCATTTTGTTTTCATTCATATATTTTCCATTCGGACTCAGAATCAGGCAATTCTTGAGTCTAGTTTTGTTCATTTTTCGTTGTCTTTCCAATGGTGTGCACGGCAGCACCCATTTCAGTGTGAAATGACCACTTTACCCTTGGTTCATTTCCTTTCGGGTTAGGCATTCTTGCTTTATTTGCTTGGCTCATTTGAGTTCCGTGGGTCAACCGAGAGTCATCTTGATGTCTTAGGGATAACGTACGTCTCTTGAGGCCATTTTTCTTCTTCTGCTTCCACATCTTGGACCTGTTCTGGGTCATAATAGGTGACACACTGGGTTGAAAAATCCAGGGTTGTTACATGCTCATAGTTTAACAATTAGCCAAGCGATCATGCTCATAGTACCATAAAGAAGTAAATTGTACCAGTTTATCGAAGTACATGGACATCAGTGATGTATAATGTAATCAGCTCATGTATATCTCTTGTATAGTATTAACACTCCAGAACAGAAAATAATGTTATCTTGTAATTGGACTAATTGGAACTGCTTTTAAACTAGCAGTACTATACTTTATGTGTTTCCATTAAAAAATTTAGAGGCAACAAAATAGATTTAGCATATTTTATTTATTTATTTTATTTCCAAAACTATTGTCAGAAAACTACATCAAACATACCTTTAATTCTCAACCAAGTTGAGAGATTTGAAATCAACAACACAAGAGCAATGTGAGAATCGCCCATTACTTTTGTAACTTTGATTTTTCTCAAAGACTAAATTATGCATCACATAATTCGGATGATGCCATATGTTAAAGACAATTATAATTTTCCCCAGATTACATATAATTGCTTTTTAGAGTAAAACAATTTCCCATGGTCATATAGGTCAATTTTATAAAAATCAATAAACACTACTTCAACATAAGTGTCATTGGAATCCACTATAAATCCCATTTAGATTACATGATATTCAAAATCCCATTGTCATGAATAACACAGAAGTTATATCAAAAGCAAGGCAATCTTACTAAATACATAAAATTTAGAAAATGAGTAACATTTAAAACACTTATGGCGCAAGAACCAAAAATAACATGAAGTATATGATGATCATAAATATATAAATCTCACATTTTTGTATTTCAAAAGACACAGAAAGTTTTGTTTCAACCATCATTCAGTGACCATTTTCTAATCTCTTGTCATGGAAAAGGAAAAAACAAGCTTAACCTTTAAAAGATAAAAGATTTTTAAGATAAAAGCTTTTTGAGAAACAAAGCAATTTAAGATGCATAGATCATTATCGGAATTACTGTTTCCATTTGTTTAATAATGTAACATTTTTCAGTTGCATTCTACAGCCCCTTAATGCTATATTCATATTGAACCCAAATATGCTTCAGAAGTTTTATTTTTCCTTCTCTGTTTGTTTGTGAAGCATCTGTAGCTTAAGGAAAACATTATATACACTTGCATCAATATATATATATATATGTATATATATATATAGAGAGAGAGAGAGTGTGTGTGTGTGTATGTGTGTGATGGAAAAACAAATTGATCTATGCCAGCAGATTATAACCTCACAGAGACATGCCTATTCAACTGAAGTTACATCAGTGGATGTAGTTGTCGATTACTTTACATTGAAGAATAATTTGCGGCCTCTGCTTAGCTACATGCGGGATGTGGAGAAGAGAGAAATAGGAGGTAGAGATGAGAGAGATCCGGTGTTTGGACAACGATTTGAATATGATCAGAGACTTAACGGAGGGTATGCAGACTAGGATCTCCATCAAGAGGTCATGACAGCTGACAATTATGACACAACGGTCATTTGGTGAAGATACAACATTCACTGTCGGTGTCTCTCTGATGGGCAATTTGTTTCCTTTTATTTTTATTTTTATTTTTTTTTTTTTGTTGTGTTCTTCCCCATTCACACGACCTACCTGGATATTCTCCAAGCAACCAAAATGGGCAATGACCCAATAGTAAACGTTTTCCACAGACGGTGCCAACTGTTGATGCAAAAATCCACACGGTCTAGAGCCGAGGGTCATTCCTACCAGACAAGAGAAGTGATGACCGGCGTGGTGCCGGTAGGGTAAACTCTGACGGTCAAGTTAGTACTTGTCGATTGAATATCGGATAAGAATTCAATATGGTATGGGATTTATGGCGCACCTTTTTATGTTGACTGGCCTCACTTTTATAGAAAGTTGAAGTTGTCGTTCCGCATTTCCTTCCGGGAGAGAAGGGATTAGTTAATCGTATCTTCAATGTAACCTTTGAACTAATCAATTCTTATCCCTAAATTACCTTATGTGATGGTCACCTTATCTTAATTACCTTATCAATACAGTTAGCTTACCCTATCTCCTTAATTTCCTCGTCAATTATATATAATGATCTATTCAATATAAATAATCATATATAACAACATTAAATCTACTTTTAAATTTCAGATAAATAAAATTTAGATTACCACAACATAACATATATATATATATATATACGCACACACCATAATAAATTACATAATTTGTAAAGATTACCCATACACATATAATCCAATTGATACATTATTTTATTCCACAAGTGTGATACCCCTCGATTCTAAAGCCACGGAATATCAAGTCCAAGCACAGATCCGAGGGATAATAAACAATTAATATTTAAACAAGCAGGATTACAAAATTTAATTAAGGGAATAAATAATAATGGCTGAAAGAATTCTAAATATTAAATCCTCCATAAGTTATAGAACTAATATAATCCAAACTTTCCAAAACCTCCAATATATGTACAACTCGGGAATCCACCTAGTGGACCCCTAAAAACCCAATAGAAAGCAAAGAACGGAAAAATTAAATCCAAAGCTAAAACATGAAAGGAAATCCTACGTAGTTAGAGGAATGAGTGACAATCTCTGCTCAGCACGATCAAGCCCTAAGACTAGAACTGTCGAACACCTAAAAAATAAGAGTGGGTCAGGCCCACGAACAAGTTCAACTCTACTACAATCCAAATAGAGACCCGATAAACAGATACATCCTATATAACTTAGCAATAACTAAATAGTCCATATATGTATAAATACATACTATAGGACGCTCACTAGACCATAGGTCTGTCTCAGCCTGAATAGAAGGTAACATGCAAAACGTACTTGAAGTGGGCATGCATACCTAGACCTACCAGGGTACATCAACTAGGTCCAGTTATCCATCCTAGGCGATATATGCACCCTAACCATGATCCTGAGACTCAAGCTCATATCACGGTACTATAAGTATATATATATATATATATATATATATATATATATATATATATATATATATCCATCTAAACTAGAGTATGTCATTCAACTGTTTATTGACATGACACAAAGTATAAGTAGGACTTAACCTTTATAGTTAATCCATTCCTTATTCCAGAATATGTAGGACTTAGTATTTTAAGCTGATCTGTCCCTAGTATGCCACCGTCCCATACTGGTGCATACAATCCACAAAATCCATATAATTAATAAAACGAAAATAAACAGTTCATCAATTAAAATCCAGAATGAGCATAAATAAAGTCTAATATGTATAAGACAATATTATGCATCCAACACAAGATTTAAAAATCATATTCTAGTCATTTAAATTCCTAAAATAAGATTAAGCAATTAAATCATTTATATCCGTTAACAGCATGCAAAATTATTTAAGCTTTCATACTGTTCAATCCATTAACATATAGACATTAATTATACAATATGGGGTTTTAATACAACATGAAATAATATTTAAAATCCTCAATATTAACCCAAAACAGTTCGAGAACCCCAAAATATCCAAAGAGTGCCTAAAACCCCTTCCAGTACACTTTAAAGCAAGAGAGCTTGCACTCAAAAGTGGAGAGCAAGCTCTCACAAAAAGGGAGCCAGCTCCCCTACCCTTGGAGCCAGCTCTGTGCCTAGGGAGCCGGCTCCCTCAAACCATGGAGCCAACTCTCTCTCTCTCTCACAGAGAGCCATGGCTAAAAAAATAAGGAACCAGCTCCATCCCCTTGGGAGCCGACTCTATCCCTGTTTTCTGTCATCGTCTTCATCTCCGATGATGCTAAAATCTCTCTGAAATCTTTAGTTTAAGTTCCTAGAGGTCCGACTAAGTCCCAAATCATCCAGAGAAAAAAAAATCATGTAAACCCAGTACGCATCGTTACAAGAATTAAAATAGAATATGAAACAATTTAAACGGTAAATCAATTTCACTTAATCAACACATAATATGGTTTAAAGTCTGAATTAACATGCATACAATATCAGTTTTTAAAGTTTGATTTAATCCTGAAGATTATTTAGGCATGCACAGAACACATGTCAAAGGGAAAGAGCAAGAAATAGAACTTGCCTCTAATTATAGTTTTGAAACCTTAACGTCGTTGTCCTAATTTTTCTGGCAATCCGAGACTGTACTCAACTCCTCTACTTCTCCTAGTTCAACCCATATGTAAGCGTCAAACACTCCTCCTTGGTTCAGCCCTTGCTCCTAGCCAAACCCTAACTCTCCCTCTCTTTATTTTCCTCTCAAACCTTATTATTCGTGAATAGGGTTTGTGTTCTAAAGCCTAAGCAGACAAAATACGATATATATATATAGGCAAAATAGTTTTAACCTAATTCTATTCAAGTGAGGAGTCGGCAAAGAACACACAGAAATAAAATATACAATACATATATGTATATAAGTCGGCAATTTTTATGTGTATATATACAAAACCCTAAAACTTTATATTACCTATACAATAAATAATGATACTAATTTAATTATTAATAATTATTGATAAGTAAATTAACCTAACCCAATATACATATATACCCATATATACATGTATATCCATCTATGGGTAAAAACTGTACCCATTTACACTATCCAAATAGTCCATTGATCATATCTAAGCTCAACTCCGTTTAAAATAAAAAAATATATATATTTAACTTAACATTCAATTTCCGCATAAGCACATAATAATAAAAACAAATAATTCAATTAATAATTAAACAATTAAACAAATAATTCAATTAACTAATTAAACAATTAAACAAATAAGCAAATAATTCAATTAATCAAATAAAAATGCAATAAAACCATTAATTAAATATAACGAGACTAGCCTTTTAAAATTAAGGGTATTACAACAAGATAAAATATAACTACAATTTTATCATAACAATACATTTACACTATCCAAATAGTCCGCATCCAAGCCCAACTCCGTTTAAAATAAAAATAATACATTTAACTTAACATGCAATTTCCACATAAGCACATAATAATAAAAACAAATAATTCAATTAATAATTAAACAATTAAATAAATAAACAAATAATTCAATTAACTAATAAAACAAATAAGCAAACAATTCAATTAACCAAATAAAAATGCAATAAAACCGTTAATTAAAAATACCAAGACTATCCTTTTAA
Organism: Cornus florida; assembly: GCF_030987335.1. NCBI lineage: Eukaryota > Viridiplantae > Streptophyta > Magnoliopsida > Cornales > Cornaceae > Cornus > Cornus florida. The sequence continues at coordinate 76,510,015 of NW_026775577.1, forward strand.
AATTAGGGGTATTACAATAAGATAAAATATAACTATAATTTTATCATAACAATACATACAATATTATATTATGATAGCAACACATACATATATATACATGATTAAATTTATAATTTTGCAAAGAATAAACATACTCAAAGAATTTGATTAATAATTTATTTTAATCAACAAAATATAATTTTGATAAAAATATAATTTTGATAATCAAGGTGATAGATTTATAAATTCAAAGGGGTAGAGTAGAGTATAAACTTGCCTTAATAATTTAAAATCCGTAGTCTATTCTTTGCCAGAAAATAAAATTTCCAACTCTGGCGAACCTTCCGGTTACTCCTCTCTGCAGCCTTCCTCTTCTCCTAGCTTCTGCCTTCTTCCACCTTACTGTAAATCACCCTTTCCCTCTCCCGAATACCTTCTCTTCTCTCCTAAAACTACACTAATCACAATAATTAAATTCCAACATCATCATTAATTTCCAACACCATCATTATATTCTTCTTTTCTTTTTCCCCTTTCTCTTTTCTTTTTCTTTTCTTTCTTCTCCATTTGGTGCTTTATTAGTCTCACCAAAGCATCCAATAAAACCAATCCCAACATTCCTAAACAACTTCTCATTAATTACAAACTTGCCCCCAAAGTTTTATCTAATTCCATTACAACCCCAAAACTAAATATAATTACACAAAAATTCTGAAATTAAATCTGACTACACATCAAATACCAAACATAATCAAAACACATAATTAATTACCAAAAATATAAAAATAAATATACTAAATTAAAGTATTATATATACCAATTTGAAAATAATTAAATATACACATGTAAATAAAATAAATTAATCCAACAATCCATTCAATTATTTTTATAAAATTACGGGGTATTACATTCTTCCCCCCTAAAAAAAAATTCCGTCCCCGGGATTCACTACATTACATTTTTCCTTTCATAAGTGGGCTCTACTCCATTATAATGGCTCCACTAAACATACATAACTTACATAATTATCACGCATAATACATGGTTACTACTGTCAAGAAAACAGTCAAGTTACACTAGGAACATTGCATTTATTAGCAACTAGATTACATCATCATCTATATACCGGTAACCATAAATTCTCCTCTCAGCAAAAAATTTTGCAACATAAAATTATGAAGAATATTATATACTCAATATAATTAACTTGAAAGCGCCAATGTACAAGCTACTACCCGAAATACGATACATACTCGTAGAACAACCCACAAAGTAATAGTTATTCTTCCCATAATGCGTTGCTCCCTTCATGGAAATTACTTAAAGTAAAAATCTACTCTCAGTTTTTTAAACTCTAATGTACAAGTTCAACTATCAGCAAACCTCTTCTGTTTACCCTCGGTAGTGCACATATGATCTCGTATGAAAACAATCTTTGCTGAAATGTCCTTAATAAATACAAGACTCTAAAAATCTATTCTCTCTAATATCTAACCAATGGATAAGAGATTTACATGATCGGCCTTACAAAGCCTCCAACAACGTCCTATCAATAATCCTTTTAATGACTATTGTTACAAGCAAACTTCGATAGCAATAGTTAATACTCTTAATTGTCCTTAAAATCCAAGACATATGCCTGAAGCATATCCTTTATTATTAGATTAACCATCGTAGTCTATCTATCTATCTAAGGGTAGTAAGCAGTGCTATGACACACAAAATAGTCCAAAACTTGCTAAAAACATTTTCAAAATCCAGAGACAAATTTTCAAATCTCTACCCGATATGATAAATAATAGTATACTGGGAAAATTCATTATCTCCGCGAACTAGTCCTTAAGTCTATCTCCGAAAAATAGATGGACCATGTGACGACCCTGGTTTTTAGGCCAGCGTGTCCTGTGCTGAACCGTAAGGATGATCCGATAACGGATCCGAATGCGGAAGCGAAAACAAAAAACAAAACTCTAAGAAGTCAAAGTGACCTTCCATGAGGTCGTTGAACACAACAAGAACTGATGCGGAAGCAAAAGATCGAAAATATGACAAATAAGCCCCCAGGGGTAAAATAGTCATTTCTAAAAACTGTAGATTCGGGTGCCACCGAGTATACCGCTGGAAGGACAATGAAAAACTAATCAAGATAGACTCAAGAATCGCATGATTCAGAGTCCGAACGAAGGAGAAACGGCATGACGAAGAAAAATGAGCACTTAAAGCAAAAAGGGTAAACTGGTAATTATCTAGGAAGAATCGGGTGCAACCGAGCACACCGTTGGCAAGACAGAGAAAAATTAGTCAAGTTCAAAAAAAAAATTCACTTGAATCGGAATCCGGACGAAGGAGAAAAGCCCAAAAGAAGAATTGACGTCGCGGCGGCCCGACGAGGGGCCATGGCGCACACGGCGCCCATGCGTGAGCCCACCGGCGTGCATGCCGGCGCCCAAGGACACGGCTGGTGGCAGCACTTGGCTGCTGCTATATTTTTTTTTTATCTGCCCAGAACTGAGGCTTGAAACGGAGGTCAAGACGAGTTTTTCTGGAAAAATACGAAGAAGAAACCCCCCCTAAAATCGAGTTTTCTACCCGACCTAGAGGACAGAATCGAAAAAAACTCACTGTGAAATTCCCAAAATGCCCATAGATCAGAACTGAAAAAGAGGGTCATAAAGTTGCTAAATGAAAACTGGAAGTTGAAACTTCACGAGGGATTTCCGGTACCAAGACGACATTTTCTGGAAAAACACGAAGAAGAAACCCCCCCCCCCCCCCTAAAATCATGTTTTCTATTCAACCATTCAAAAGAAGAAAATAAAACTGATGTGAAAGGTCCATAATACCCCTAGATCAAAATATGCAAAAAAAATGCGAAATGAATTCACAAGAGGCTCAAAACACAAACGATAAGGTTTTACCCGGAAACGACTATGCACGCAAACGTAACTTACCTATTTAAACGCGCTACAATGGTTCATGGCTTAAAAATATAGCCGATGCAAAATCCGACCCCCCAACGGACAAAAAGGCAAAAATGGACTTGGAATGGAAAATATAGAATCCAAAAATATAAAATGGAGTCAAATGACTATTTGGCATTTGTCCACACTTCATACAAGATTAATAAGACCCTATGAAAGAATGAAAATGGAATTCCCACACCCGATGCAACCATGGTGAAGCAATGACTTGCGATTTTTCAAGGTTTTCATAATATTTCATGAAGTTAAAAAGTTGTATAGAATACAATACACATGTCATTGGCCTCCGGCCTCATCTCATACATGTCAAATACATTGAAAGGAGTGCACTTATGTACACATTACATACATGGAATCAAATATACATATCTTGACATATAAGTCTAAAAAATGACATTTCATACTAACATTTGCATGAAATGGAAACTTGAAAGCTACACGACATCCAAGGAATGCTAGGAGTCACGAACCAAGTCTTCGTACCTGAAATATGCCCCAGTATTGTAAGGGTGAGTAACATAAAGCTACTCGTAGGAGATGAGCATGCATCCACCTAGCATTTTACAAATTTATCACCTTAAGGTGAAACATGTTAAAGGGGCTCATGCCACCTAACGTCTATGTCCAAGTGAGACTCGGGGAGCATCCTAAGCTACCTTAGAGTCTAAGCAACAAGAATCATGATATACATACGTGTATGAAATGAATCATGGTTGGGATATTCCAAAAAACACGACAAGAAGAATGCTTGAGCATAGATTAACATGAATTACATTTTCAATACAATTGAACTAGGTCTAGAGTAATCCATACAACATGACAAAAGCATATTTCAATACAAGTTAACAAGAATCACATTATCCATGCAATTCAGCAACAAAAGAGCATGTTAGACAATGTAACAAGGTTTAAGTTCTCAAAGCCATCAACTTAGAATCTAAAACACAAAATAACAGTAGTGGTTCATGCCACCTAACGTCTATGTTATAAATGAATCAATAGGATCAATCCTAAGCTTTATTAGAACGTCAAAACACGATTTTCAATATCGATACAATTTAACCAACATTAGAACTTCCAATACAACGCATAAAGCACAATTCCGCAAAGTTACTATCCTGTAACTTAAAATGGAACGACAAATAAGAAACAACAAGTTACAACATCATCTAGTTATCAACATGAAAATGAAATGCGAAATCAAACAAAGTGGATACTCGGACGTCATGCCGGATCAGACCGACCACATAGTTACTTTAGGGTTACTAGCCCATGGGTAACCTCCCTATGTGCGCACTAGACCATATAGAGGTACTATCCCCCGTACTAGAACCACGTCCTAGCCATAGTCAAACAACAACATCCCTAAGTTTCCAAAATCAACAAGTTGTGCAACAACGCATATATCAACAGGTATATGCAAGATAATCAACTATCTACTAAGCACAACCAAATTTGGAAACCTATACAATACATGCTCTAAATCCACAACTAATATAATATAATGAATGTCGAATCTTCAGTGTGCGATTCGTTACACGCTATGCATGAAAGATGTTAAACACGAAGTGTACAAATCATTACATAAGGCAACAATATATTCAATAAGGAAAACATATTATCACAAATACAAACATATCAACTATGTTATCTAATGTTCAAAACATAACCAAATGAATATACAACAACTCTAAGTCCATGATTTAAATATAGAAACCACTTCTAAAACACAACTAGATCATGGAGCAAATTGAAAGAATTTAAATAGATAAACACAATTAAATTCTCTAGATTCCGATTCAATTCCAAATAACCTCAATTTAATACATGTTAAAGGACATGGTATGGTCATCACCTATATCCATTCTAAAACTCAATTAGGTTATTGGAACAACAAAGTAGAACTTTAATTAAATCATGCTAATTTAATTACCAAGGTTCTAAAACAACTTCTAATAGTCCCAAATTAATATATACTAGTAAACAAGTCATGGCCAATACAAATATCAAGTTAAAACCTTAATTAAGCTAATGGGACCACAAAATAGATTTTAATTAATTCTTTTAATTAAAATCTCTAGATTTTTAAACTTAACCAAATGCTCTCAATTTAACATATCTTAGAGAATATGCCAAGGACTAATGTAATATCACATTACAAGTTTATTTCATTCAATTTAAGATCATGTGACTTAACCTTTCACTAAAGTTAAATATAAATTAAAAGTTGCAATTCTCATGCAATTAATCCCAATTTAATATATGTGAACAACTATACCTAAGCTTAATTTTCTAGCATGCCACAATACAATCCCAAGTTGTATATCACCATGAGGATTAAATCTTAAACATGGAATTTAGTTAAATAAAAGGTTTCAAAACCTAACCGAATATTCTAAATCAAATATATGTGAAACTATATGGCATGTAAATCAAGAATATCAAGTCGGAATTCAAATAGAGTGAATAGTGCACTCGGGACAAATTAATTAATAATTACTAATTTTCAAAACACCTCCAATCACTTTAAAATTCAACTATGTTGGAGAGTATGCTAAGGCCTAATTTAGTATGCTAACACATATTGATTTTAAGCTAGTTAAGGCCATGTGAATTAATCTTTCACCTAAGACAAATATTTAATAAAATCTTTAATACTTATTCAAATGTTCCAATTTTAATACACGACAATGAGCATATCAAGGGGCAATATAAAATCATGCTACATGTTTAAACCAAGTCATGAGCAACCGGGAAAATTAGATCCCATACAAGAAAAATAAATAATAAAATCTCTAGATTTTATATTTAATCATGCAAACAAATAATATAAGCATCACAAGCATGCTATATAACAAGAATTTATACCTAGAACATCTCCTACCTCAATTTGAGATGAAAATCCCAAAGGCCCACTAAAATAAAAGTGCTCCGAATTCGACGATACCGAGAGGTTTTGTCGGGGACAACACCGTGAACATAACCCCCATCAAAGCCCCATCAAAATCATAACTTGACCTCAAAACCAAACTCAAGAAATGGTCAAAACTGAATTCCAATAAGGGGGAAAGGTAGAGCACGGCGAGGGGAACAACAAACGTTAAGGCCGAAGACTTTCCATCAAGGAAAAGTGAACCAAAAGAGGAGAGAGAAGATGGCAGCACCCCTTGGGCTGCCATGGGAGCTCCAGGTCATGCATGAAGAGAGGAGAAGATCAAAAATGAAATATCTCACCCCCCTTTTATAGAAATCTCAAAAAGTGCCCCAAACTGGCCCCGCCGGGTCCGAAAAAGTAAAATTTGAGCAGACGCAGTCAAATAGCAAAACTTTGTGAACGAAAAAGATTCAAAATGATAAAATATGAACAACAAAAGAAATGGCGTCAAAAATCAGGTCCCGTACAGAATGTTATGCCCAAAACAAGTTTGGCGCAAACCGGGGCCAAAAACCTTGAAACTGGAAAACATCGATCAGGAGGAAATTCCAAGAGTACACAACTCGACGAAATGTGAAAATGAATCCCGTACGAGGATCCAGGCTCAAAACAAGACATTTTGCAATAACTTTCATTAATTGCACAATGGCCCCTCCAAAAAGTGAAAACTGCACTTCTGGCCCAGAATGAAAATATCTTCCAAAAATATTTTCTTAAAAACCCCAAACCACTCAAGATGAAGGCACGTGAAGTCAAAAACCAACTCCGAGCATGAGAAGTGAGGTTGTGCCAACAATGTGACAAATGGGGAAAAGATAGAATAGGAAAAAAAACGAAATAGGGAAAAGGAATAAAGACACATAATGTTCGAAAAGTGAAAATGCAGAAATAACTCGGTCCTCAAAGGAAGTTGTCAATCCCCGAAAAAGAGTCTCAGGAACCAATTCCGAGCACTTAAGATGACACTAAGCGACACGAAATAGAGCTCAGAAAAGAAAATTAAACGGAAAAAAAAAAAATTCATTCGTAAAATTTTAGGAAAAAGGAAAAGAAGGCAAATAACCGGGTCGTTACAACCTACCCTCCTTAAAGGAATTTCATCCCCGAAATTAGGAACATACCAGAGAGAACAGAATAATGACCGAACAAAAGGTCAAATCAAAGGACAGCTCACAATGCACTAAAGGACAAATCCTGAAGTCTAAAGATGAACTGAAAGAACGTGAAACCATGAACTGAGACAACACCCCATACGAATCGGCACGTTAACTCAACGTCAACCACCGAGAGAATCCCAAGAAAACAAAACGTCAAACGCAGTGAAAGAAGAGAGTGGCAAGGAAGTACGAACAGTGACCAGAACCCGCCCACACTTACTCGTCAGCAAGGTAGCATGACGGTATAAGGCACTAGTTCGTAACATGCCCCAGAAGGGAACTTTTCGATACCAATGACATCAATATCGAAAATGATCATTACCAAAGTCACTACGGAAACCAGGTATCTGCGAGAGTTGGGGTAGCTAATCCCAAAACTCTGACAACAATGACACTGGCACCATTACGCTTAAGGCCTTAGATCTAGAAGCCACGATGAAAGGGAATGAAATGGTACCTCCCTGGCCCACGTCTCACCCCACCAGAAAATGACTGCGATTCTACACTAACATGAGCCTCACTCGCACCAACCGACAGAACAGACAAGAAGATTTCCAACATAGGTCCTCACAGAATGAATTTCTCCTATCCAAGGAAGAAACTCGCGAAACAAGAACGCATCCAAGGGATACAACAGATCCTAAGAGACATTGCAAAAACCTGACATAAAGTAAACAAGTAGCATGTAACATAGCATAAGTATCTACTCACACAAGTAGTAAACAAGTTGCCACATAAACAAATAGGCATGTTATCAAATCAAACATGTTATCAAGAAGCACGGAGACATGTTATCACACCAGAACATGATAGTGACACAGAACATGTTATCAGGAAGCATATATACATAAAAGCATGCTCAACCAATGATAGATGTCTCAAAACACCTGAACATGTGAACATGTTATCATACAAGACAGGTTATCAAGATACAAATGACAAATCAAAGCAAAACAACATGAGCATAATATGCACCCAAAACCCATCGTCCAAGGTATTCGAACCTGGACGCTCTGATACCACCTGTGACGACCCTGGTTGTTAGGCCAGCGTGTCCTGTGATGAACCGTAAGGATGATCTGATAACGGATTCGCATGCGGAAGCGAAAACAGAAAACAAGACTCTAAGAAGTCAAAGTGACCTTCCATGAGGTCGTGGAACTCAACAAGAACTGATGCGGAAGCAAAAGATCGAAAATATGACAAATAAGCCCCCAGGGGCAAAATAGTCATTTCTAAAAACTATAGATTCAGGTGCCATCGAGCACACCGCTGGAAGGACAACGAAAAACTAATTAAGATAGACTCAAGAATCGCATAATTCGGAGTTCGAACGAAGGAGAAACGGCATGACGAAGAAAAACGAGCACTTAAAGCAAAAAGGGTAAACTGGTAATTATCCAGGAAGAACCGGGTGCAACCGAGCATACCGTTGGAAAGACATCGAAAAATTAGTCAAGTTCAAAAAAAAAATCACTTGAATCAGAGTCCGGACGAAGGAGAAAAGCCCAAAAAAAGAATTGACGTCGCGGCAACCCGACGAGGGTCCATGGCGCCCATGCGTGAGCCCACCGGCGTGCATGCCGGCGCCCAAGGACATGGCTGGTGGCAGCCCTTGGCTGCTACTACATTTTTTTTTTTTTATCTGCCCAAAACTAAGGCTTGAAACGAAGCTCAAGACGAGTTTTTCTGGAAAAAATACGAAGAAGAAACCCCTCCTAAAATTGAGTTTTCTACCCGACAGCGCAGACGGAACTGAACAAGAGGGTCATAAAGCTGCTAAATGAAAACTGGAAGCTGAAACTTCACGAGGGATTTCCGGTACCAAGACGAAATTTTCTGGAAAAACACGAAGAAGAAACCCCCCCAAAATCATGCTTTCTATGCAACCATGTCAAAAGAAGAAAATAAAATTGATGTTACAGGTCCATAATACCCCTAGATCAGAATATACAAAAAAAAAATGCGAAATGAATTCACAAGAGGCTCAAAACACAAACGATAAGGTTTTACCCGGAAACGACCATGCACACAAACGTAACTTACCTATTTAGACGCGCTACAATGGTCCATGGCTTAAAAATATAGCCGATCCAAAATCCGACCCCCCAACGGACAAAAAGGCAAAAATGGACTTGGAATGGAAAACATGGAATCCAAAAATGTAAAATGGAGTCAAATGACTATTTGGCCTATGTCCACACTTCATACAAGATTAATAAGACCCTATGAAAGAATGAAAATGGAATTCCCACACCCGATGCAACCATGGTGAAGCAATGACTTGCGATTTTTTAAGGTTTTCATAATATTTCATGAAGTTAAAAAGTTGTATAGAATACAATACACATGTCATTGGCCTCCGGCCTCATCTCATACATGTCAAATACATTGAAAAGAGTGCACTTATGTACACATTACATACAAGGAATCAAATATACATATCTTGACATATAAGTCTACAAAATGACATTTCATGCTAACATTTGCATGAAATGGAAACTTGAAAGCTACACGACATCCAAGGAATGCTAGGAGTCACGAACCAAGTCTTCGTACCTGAAATATGCCCCAGTATTGTAAGGGTTAGTAACATAAAGCTACTCGTAGGAGATGAGCATGCATCCACCTAGCATTTTACAAATTTATCACCTTAAGGTGAAACATGTTAAAGGGGCTCATGCCACCTAACGTCTATGTCCAAGTAAGACTCGGGGAGCATCTTAAGCTACCTTAGAGTCTAAGCAAAAAGAATCATGATATACATACGTGTATGAAACGAATCATGGTTGGGATAATCCAAAAAACACGATAAGAAGAATGCTTGAGCATAGATTAACATGAATTACATTTTCAATACAATTAAACTAGGTCTAGAGTAATCCATACAACATGACAAAAGCATATTTGAATACAAGTTAACAAGAATCACATTATCCATGCAATTCAACAACAAAAGAGCATGTTATACAATGCAACAAGGTTTAAGTTCTCAAAACCATCAACTTAGAATCTAAAGCACAAAATAACAGCAGTGATTCATGCCACCTAACGTCTATATTATAAATAAATCAATAGGATCAATCCTAAGCTTTATTAGAACGTCAAAACACAATTTTCAATATCGATGCAATTTAACCAACATTAGAACTTTCAATACAACGCATAAAGGACAATTCCGCAAAGTTAACATCTTGTAACTTAAAATGGAACGACAAATAAGAAACAACAAGTTACAACATCATCTAGTTATCAACTTGAAAATGAAATGCGAAATCAAACAAAGTGGATACTCGGACGTCACGACGGATCAGACCGACCACATAGTTACTTTAAGATTACTAGCCCATAGGTAACCTCCCTATGTGCGCACTAGACCATATAGAGGGACTATCCCCAGTACTAGAACCTCGTCCTAGCCATAGTCAAACAACGACATCCCCAAGTTTCCAAAATCAACAAGTTGTGCAACAACGCATATATCAACAAGAATATGCAAGATAATCAACTATATACTAAGCACAACCAAATTTGGAAACCTATACAATACATGCTCTAAATCCACAACTAATCTAAATCCACAACTAATATGATATGATGAATGTCGAATCTTCAGTGTGCGATTCGTTACACGCTATGCATGAAAGATGTTAAACATGAAGTGTAAAAATCATTACACAAGGCAACAATATATTCAATAAGGAAAACATATTATCACAAATACAAACATAGCAACTATGTTATCCAATGTTCAAAACATAACCAAATGAATATACAACAAGTCTAAGTCTATGATTTGAATATAGAAACCACTTCTAAAACATAACTAGATCATAGAGCAAATTGAACGAATTTAAATAGATAAACACAATTAAATTCTCTAGATTCCGATTCAATTCCAAATAACCTCAATTTAATACAAGTTAAAGGACATGGTTTGGTCATCTCCTATATCCATTCTAAAACTCAATTAGGTTGTTGGAACAACAAAGTAGAACTTTAATTAAATCATGCTAATTTAATTATCAAGGTTCTAAAACAACTTCTAATAGTCCCAAATTAATATATACTAGTAAACAAGTCATGGCCAATACAAATATCAAGTTAAAACCTTAATTAAGCTAATGGGACCACAAAATAGATTTTAATTAATTCTTTTAATTAAAATCTCTAGATTTTTAAACTTAACCAAATGCTCTCAATTTAACATATCTTAGAAAATATGCCAAGGACTAATGTAATATCACATTACAAGTTTATTTCATTCAATTTAAGACCATGTGACTTAACCTTTCACTAAAGTTAAATATAAATTAAAGTTGCAATTCTCATGCAATTAATCCCAATTTAATATATGTGAACAACTATACCTAAGCTTAATTTTCTAGCATGCCACAATACAATCCCAAGTTGTATATCACCATGAGGATTAAATCTTAAACATGGAATTTAGTTAAATAAAAGGTTTCAAAACCTAACCGAATATTCTAAATCAAATATATGTGAAACTATATGGCATTTAAATCAAAAATATCAAGTCGGAATTCAAATAGAGTGAATAGTGCACTCGGGGCAAATTAATTAATAATTACTAATTTTCAAAACACCTCCAATCACTTTCAAATTCAACTATGTTAGAGAGCATGTTAAGGCCTAATTTAGTATGCTAACACATATTGATTTTAAGCTAGTTAAGGCCATGTGAATTAATCTTTCACCTAAGATAAATATTAAATAAAATCTTTCATACTTATTCAAATGTTCCAATTTTAATACACGACAATGAGCATATCAAGGGGCAATATAAAATCATGTTACATGTTTAAACTTAGTTATGAGCAACCGAGAAAATTAGATCCCGTACAAAAAAAATAAATAATAAATTTCTAGATTTTATATTTAATCATGCAAACAAGTAGTATAAGCATCAGAAGCATGCCATCTAACAAGAATTTAAACCTAGAACATCTCCTACCTCAATTTGAGATGAAAATCCCAAAGGCCCACCAAAATAAAAGTGGTCCGAATTCGACGATACCGAGAGGTTTTGTCGGGGACAACACCGTGAACATAACCCCCATCAGAGCCCCATCAAAATCATAACTTGACCTCAAAATCAAACTCAAGAAATGGTCAAAACTAAATTCTAATAAGGGGGAAAGGTAGAGCACGGCGAGGGGAACAACAAACGTTAAGGCCGAAGACTTTCCATCAAGGAAAAGTGAACCAAAAGAGGAGAGAGAAGATGGCAGCACCTATTGGGCTGCCATGGGAGCTCCAGGTCGTGCATGAAGATGGGAGAAGATCACAAATGAAATATCTCACCCCCCTTTTATAGAAATCTCAAAAAGTGCCCCTAACGGGCCCCACCAGGTCCGAAAAAGTAAAATTTGAGCAAACGCGCTCAAATAGCAAAACTTTATGAACAAAAAAGATTTAAAATGATAAAATATGAACAACGGAAGAAATGGCGTCAAAAATCGAGTCCCGAACAGAAAGTTATGCCCAAAACAAGTTTAGTGCAAATCGGGGCCAAAAACCCTGAAACTGGAAAACATCGACCAGGAGGAAATTCCAAGAGTACACAACTCGACGAAATGTGAAAATGAATCCCGTACGAGGATCCAGACTCAAAACAAGACATTTTGCAATAACTTTCATTAATTGCACAATGGCCCCTTCAAAAAGTGAAAACTGCACTTCTGACCCAGAATGAAAATATCTTCCAAAAATATTTTCTTAAAAACCCCTGAAATAAAATATCTTCAAAAGATATTTACGAAAAATATCCCAAGAAAAGAAAATAATTTCAAAGAACTTTGCATCCATGCCCCCGATGGACACTAGGAGCAACCACAGTACTTTCTTACAAAAGTAAAGATACGTATTTCGTGGAAACCACTCAAGATGAAGGCACGTGAAGTCAAAAACCAACTCCGAGCATGAGAAGTGAAGTTGTGCCAACAATGTGACAAATGGGGAAAAGACAAAATAGGGAAAAAGACGAAATAGGGAAAAGGACGAAAGACGCATAGTGTCCGAAAAGTGAAAATGCAGAAATGACTCGGTCCTCAAAGGAAGTTGTCAATCCACGGAAAAGAGTCTCAGGAACCAATTCTGAGCACTTGAGATGACACTAAGCGACACAAAATAGTGCTCAGAAAAGAAAATTCTTTCGTAAAATTTCAGAAAAAAGGAAAGGAAGGCAAATGACCGGGTCGTTACAGACCATCTCAACTACTCAAGCAAGTTATCAGTCCCTGGTAACATTTAATTATTGCGAATCGTGACCTTGTATGCACCTTGTAACTATACAAGAGCAAATGAACTCAATTTCCTTCATAACACAAAACACCCGTGCTTCATACGGTAGAGTACTCTACTTGATTAACAAACTGGCTGAACCTAATCTTTCAGCTTTCACCCCATTACTAGTTCCATTTATGTCAGTACCTCTGTGAAATCCATCCTCATCTCAATGGAGATCCGAAGGTTTCTATAATAACCTCAAAAATCAGAATCTACTGGTTTACTACCAGAGCTACGGTGATTACTACTTGGAACTCCCCATAAAAAAGTCACAATTGCGTGCTAGACCCATTGTCGAGTCGTGACATAAGAATAAGAAACACCCTTCTTGTTTAGGTACAACAAACACCACGAACTTATCATGACAACTAACCTAAGCATGAAACTGAGGTAATCAATCCACATCAAGCATCACTTCATACTTATGTCCAAGAACAACTGATTTTTTTATAAATCAGAGTCTCCCAATATATATAGTGATTTACTCATAGCTCTCTGGTAGACTCCAACCAATGCTAAGGGGAAATGTTTTGAATTCCCTCCTTTATTAGCACCTTAGTCCTGATTCACCTCTATGGCTGAGGCTCATTCCGAATTCTATTTGCCTTCTTCCTCCTACCTCACCTTGGGTTCTGTGTGTGAGTTCCGACTTATTCAATGGCCATTTAGTCACTTTCCTTTTGAGAGGTTGTCCTGTCATTAGCACGTGGGTGCAAATGACATTGGTCTGTGCGTTGTCTTTTAGCTTTGGGATTGCTTTTGTATCGCGTTGTGTGGGATACACAGAGATGTACTCCGTAGTTATCCTGGTTTTGCCTTTTTGTTTTGGTTGGGACTGGATTTCGGGGACGAAATCCCTTTAAGGTGGGAAGGTTGTAATGACCCGGATTTTCACGGATATTTTTTTTCCATTGTCTTTCCTTTCTGAGTTCAGTTCCTCTTCGCTTAGTGTCATCTCAAGTGCTCTAAAGTGATTTCCGAGACTCTTTTCTGTGGATTGACAACTTCCTTTGAGGACTGAGTCGTTTCCACATTTTTCGTTTTTCGACACTATTCACTTTTCGTCATTTTCCCTATTTCGTCCTTTTCCCTATTTTGTCTTTTCCCCGTTTGACACTTTGTTGGCGTAACCACACTTCTTGTGTTCGGAGTTGGTTTTTAACTTCATGTATCTCCATCTTGATTGGTTTTCATGAAATACGTATCTTTACTTTTGCAAGAAAGTACTCTGGTTGCTCCCGGTGTCTATAGGGGTATAGATGTAAAGTTCTTTGAAATTATTTTCTTTTCTTGGGGTGTTTTTCGTAAATATCTTTTGAAGATATTTTATTTTAGGGGTTTTTAAGAAAATATTTTTGGAAGATATTTTCATTCTGAGCCATAAGTGCAGTTTTCACTTTTTAGAGGGGCCATTGTGTAATTAATGAAAGTTATTGCAAAATGTCTTGTTTTGAGCCTGGATCCTCGTACGGGATTCATTTTCACATTTCGTCTAGTTGTGTACTCGTGGAATTTCCTCCTGGTCGATGTTTTCCAATTTCAGGGTTTCTGGCCCCGGTTTGCGCCGAACTTATTTTGGGCATGACTTTCTGCTCGGGACTCAGTTTTCCATTTAATTTTCTTTTCTGAGTTCAGTTTCTCGTCTCATAGTGTTATCTTAAGTGCTTGAAAATGGTTTTCGAGACTCTTTTATGTGGATTGACAACTTCATTTAAGGACCGAGTCATTTCCACATTTTCACTTTTCGGACACTATTCACTTTTCGTCATTTTCCCTGTTTCGTCCTTTTCCCTATTCTGTCTTTTCTCCGTTTGTCACTTTGTTGGCAAAACCTCACTTTTCGTGCTCGGAGTTAGTTTTTGACTTCACGTGTCTTCATCCGTAGTGATTTCCACGAAATACGTATCTTTACTTTTGTAAGAAAGTACTTTAATTGCTCCCGGTGTCCATAGGGGCATGAATCACAATTCTTCAGAATCTTTTTCTTTTCTTGGGGTGTTTTTCGTAAATATCTTTTGAAGATATTTTATTTCAGGGGCATCTAAGAAAATATCTTTTGGAAGATATTTTCATTCTGGGCAGTTTCGCAGTTAACCCTTTTTGTAGGGGCCATTGTGCAATTAACAAAAGTTATTACAAAAATACCTTGTCTAGAGCCTGGATCCTCGTACGGGATTCATTTTCACTTTTCGTTGAGTCGTGAACTCTTAGGATTCCGTTCAAGTCGTTTTTCTCCAGTTTCAGAATTTTTAGCCTCGGTTGCCGCCGAACTTGTTCGGGGCATATCTCTCTGCTCGGGACTCGGTTTTTGACGTTGTTTCTTCCGTTGTTCATCTTTTCTTATTTTGAATCTTTTTTGTTCACAGAGTTTTGCCGTTTGAGCACGTTTGCTCAAATTCTACTTTTCCGGACCCAACCGGGTCCTATCAGGGCACTTTTTGAGATTTTCTATAAATAGGGGACTTGAAGAAGAAAAATCAGATTTTTCGCTTCTTCTTTCTCTCTTTGCTAGCAGCCATGGATGCCCATGGAGCTGCCACTTTCTCTCTCCTCCTTTGATCCACTTTTCCTAAGTGAAAAGTCTTCGGCCTTTAAGTTTATTGTTCCCCTCGACGTGCTCTTTCACCCTTATTAGAACCCATTTCTGACCAAATTTTGAGTTCGTGATTAAAGTCAACGTGTGATTTTCATGGGGCTTCTTGTAGATTCTTGTTCATCGTGTTGTCCCCGACAAAACCCTTCGGTATCGTCGGATTCGGAGCACTTTTTTTTCGGTGGGCCTTTGAGGTTTTCATCTCAAATCGAGGTAGGGGGTGTTATAATTTATTTTGTTGTTATATAGCATGATATTAATGCTTATACAACTTGTTTACATGCTTAAATATAAAATCTAGAGATTTTATTATTTCATTTTCTTAAATGAGTTTTGATTTTCCCGGTTGTCCATAGGTTGTTTTAAACATGTGGCATGATAGGATATTATCCCTTGACATGGTTATTGACATATATTAAATTGAGAGCTTTTGGATAAGTAATTAAGTTTTTATTTAATATTTATTTTAAGTGAAAGATTAATTCATGTGGCCTTATCTAGCTTGAAATTAAGATATGATGTCATATTATATTAGGCCCTAGCATGCTCTTCAACATAGGTGAATTTGAGAGTAATCGGAGATGTTTTGAAATCTAGTAATACTTAATTAATTTGATTAATTAATTTATTCCGAGTGTACTATTCACATCATTGGAATTCCGACTTGATATTCATGATATGCATGTCATGTAGTTTCACATATATTAAATCTAGAATATTTGAATAGGTTTTGAAACTTTTCATTTATTATTTTTCTAGTATTAAAGTTTAATACTCCTGGCCATGTCTTGCATAGAAAACCCTTGTAACATGTTTTTAAATCAAGTCTTGACATGTCGTATAATATATATAAATTTGAGATCATTTAGATGAATTTCAAAACCTAGAGATTTTAATTAAATGAAATAATTAAAATCCATTCAATAGCTCCTTGGTCTTAATTAAGCTTCTAACCTTGTATTCATGATTTCCTTGACAAGTTCCTTCACGTGTATCAAATTGAGGATAATCGGATAAGTTTTGAAACTTATATTTAATTATTTCCTTCGTATGGGACTTAACTCACATGGTCTTATATTGTATGAAATGAACTTGTAACTTGACATTAGACTTGGCCTTGACATGATCCTTGACATGCCTTGTTTGTAGAATATTTGGACTTGTCTTGTAATTTTGATAATTTAATCCTTTAAGTAGATTAAATTCCATTTTATGCTTCCATCGAATTAATTATGCCTTGAAATTGAACTCTTGTTAAAATATTGAATTTGATTTGTAAATCATGGACTTGTATCCTTTTATCAAGCATCGTGACCCTTTGTATCTTGGTTTCGTTAAAGTACTTAAAGAACATGCATATTAGTCTTGGAATGATTCAATTACACATGTGTTGTTTAGTAGTTAATTAAATCATTAATCTTATACTTGTGGTATATTTACATAAATGGATTCCATGTGCTATATATATATATATATATATATATATATATATATATATATATATATATATCTTGGTTGTAATCTATATAGATGCACACTATGATTTCTTGACATTTCACATGCTATGATAGTTGATGAACTTAGAGCATGACTTGTGTGTTCCAAAATCTTAGTTGTGCATGAGACGTGGTAAATGCATTTCTAGTATTTTGATACTATCTTGGTTTGCACAACTTGTTGATTTTGGGACTTGGGATATCAATCAAGAATTGACATGGTTAGGACTTGGTTCTAGTATCGGGGAATATCCTCCTACACTATAGTGCGCACTAGGGGAAAGGTACCCATGGGTTAGTATCCCTAAAGTGATCTCAAGAGTACGATTTTAATCCGGGCAATATCTGAGTTTCCACATTGGTTGATTTCACTCTTTAAATTTCAAGTTGCTATTCCTTGAAGATTTAAACTTGTCGTGTATGTGAAATACTCCAATATTGTTTACTTGCATAGATATTATGCCTTGTTCTTTATTCATGTATAACTTTTTTCGTGTTTCATGGAATGTTCCATTCTTGTTTAATTGCATAAATATTATGCCTTGCTCTTGATTTCATGTATTTCTTCTGTCGCGTTAATTGGAATGCTCCAATCATGTTAATTGCATTGATAATATAATTCGTGTTAACTTGTATTCGAGTATACTTCTTGTCG
The DNA here is from genome assembly GCF_030987335.1 of Cornus florida. Taxonomy (NCBI): domain Eukaryota; kingdom Viridiplantae; phylum Streptophyta; class Magnoliopsida; order Cornales; family Cornaceae; genus Cornus; species Cornus florida. The sequence continues at coordinate 76,528,120 of NW_026775577.1, forward strand.
TGTTAATTAGTGTGTTCCAAATCTTGTTCAATTCCATTAATAATGTGATACTTGTATTCTAGTACTTTCTTGTCGTGTTGTACGGATTATTCCAAACCTTGTTTAATTGTATTAAAAATGCAATTCATGTTGATCTGTACTCAAAAATCCTTCTTGTCGTGTTCTTTGGATTATCCCAATCTTGACTTGCTCCATATATGTAGATATATCATGATTCTTGTTGCTTTTACTCTATAGTAGCTTGGGATGCTCCCTGAGTCTCATCTTGACGTAGACATTAGGTGGCATGACCCTTTTGAACTGTATCATGTAAGTCTAAAAATCTGAAAGAAATCTAGTCGATGCATGCTCATTTTCTACGAGTAAACTTGTTTACTGACCCCGATGTTACTGGGGGGCTGTTTCTGGTACGAAGACTTGGTTCGTGATGCTTGTTGTTCCTTGGATGACTTATAGCTTCAAGTTTCCATTTCATGCAAGTGTTAACACGAAATGCCATTTTTTTAGCCTTATGTATCAAACATGTATTCTTTGATTCCATTTATGTAATGTGTACATAAGTACACTATTTTCATTGTATTCAATATGTATAAAATGAGGCCGGAGGCCAATGACATGTATCATGTATTCTATGCACTTTCGTTTTCAAGGTTTAATATGAAAATAGTGAAAAATCTTGAGTCATTGCTTCATAACTTTCGCATCGGGTGTGGGAATTCCGTTCTTTTTGTTTCATAGGGTTTCTATGATCATGTTTAAGGTGCGGCCAAGGACCAAGCACCATTTCATTCTAGGTTTTGCATTTGGTTTCATTTATAGTGTTTTTAGGCATTTTTGGCTGTTGATAGGTCATATTTTGCATTCTTGACATTCTGAGGTCGCGGACCATTGGGACGTGTCTTAAATGTCCTTTTACGCGTGCGTGCATGTCCATATTTTATCAAACCCTTGAGTTTCAACTTTTGACCTATTTTTGGGCAATTTTATGAATTTTCATGAAAAATTCATCTATGGGGTGTCATTTGAGTTTCTCCTTGTTTTGGCTTGTTTTAGATGTTTGAACGGGCCTAGAAAGTGTTTTGAAACATGTTTGGATCACATAGAAAGCATGTAGCACCTTAGGATTGGCCCAAGCACCATTTTTACACACTGTAGCAGCCTTTCATAGTTGCAGCAGATGTGTCAGTCAGCTGATGAGGCTGCATCGGTCGGCTGACGTTTCCCTCGAGACCATTCCAGTAAGCTTTTCTTGAAAAACCTTGTTTCGGCTGGCTGATAATTGGGGTTCGGCCAACCGACGGTTGAGTTTCGGCTGGCTGATTGTTGTATTTCGGTTAAACGATCCTCCCTGGGGCTTCCCATTTCAGTTTTTCCTTGGTCAGCTTTGTTGCATTGACTTTAGAAGGTCATAACTCTTCCATTTCAGATCCAAATTTGGTCATTCTTGATTCTAATTTCAAGAGCTCGAAGTCAGTTTTCCAATGGTGCCAACCATTCATCAAAATTCCATCTATAGTGGGAGTTATTCCAGTTCTAGTGAGATAGGGTCGTAGTAATCCTTGAACGGAGAAAGTCATTTTGTTTTCATTCATATATTTTCCTTTCGGACTCAGAATCAGGCGATTCTTGAGTCTAGCTTTGTTTATTTTTCATTGCTTTCCAATGTTGTGCACGGCAGCACCCATTTCAGTGTGAAATGACCACTTTACCCTTGGTTCATTTCCTTTCGGGTTAGGCATTCTTGCTTTATTTGCTTGGCTCATTTGAGTTCCGTGGGTCAACAAAGAGTCATCTTGATGTCTTAGGGATAACGTACGTCTCTTGAGGCCATTTTTCTTCTTCTGCTTCCACATCTTGGACCTGTTCTGGGTCATCATAGGTGACACACTGGGTTGAAAAATCCAGGGTTGTTACATGCTCATAGTTTAACAATTAGCCAAGAGATCATGCTCATAATACCATGAAGAAGTAAATTGTACCAGTTTATCGAAGTACATGGACATCAGTGATGTATAATGTAATCAGCTCATGTATATCTCTTGTATAGTATTAACACTCCAGAACAGAAAATAATGTTATCTTGTAATTGGACTAATTGGAACTGCTTTTAAACTAGCAGTACTATACTTTATGTGTTTCCATTAAAAAATTTAGAGGCAACAAAATAGATTTAGCATATTTTATTTATTTATTTTATTTCCAAAACTATTGTCAGAAAACTACATCAAACATACCTTCAATTCTCAACCAAGTTGAGAGATTTGAAATCAACAACATAAGAGCAATGTGAGAATCGCCCATTACTTTTGTAAATTTGATTTTTCTCAAAGACTAAATTATGCATCACATAATTCGGATGATGCCATATGTTAAAGACAATTATAATTTTCCCCAGATTACATATAATTGCTTTTTAGAGTAAAACAATTTCCCATGGTCATATAGGTCAATTTTATAAAAATCAATAAACACTACTTCAACATAAGTGTCATTGGAATCCACTATAAATCCCATTAGATTACATGATATTCAAAATCCCATTGTCATGAATAAAACAAAAGTTATATCAAAAGCAAGGCAATCTTACTAAATACATAAAATTTAGAAAATGAGTAACATTTAAAACACTTATGGTGCAAGAACCAAAAATAACATGAAGTATATGATGATCATAAATATATAAATCTCACATTTTTGTATTTCAAAAGACACAGAAAGTTTTGTTTCAACCATCATTCAGTGACCATTTTCTAATCTCTTGTCATGGAAAAGGGAAAAACAAGCTTAACCTTTAAAAGATAAAAGATTTTTAAGATAAAAGCTTTTTGAGAAACAAAGCAATTTAAGATGCATAGATCATTATCGGAATTACTGTTTCCATTTGTTTAATAATGTAACATTTTTCAGTTGCATTCTACAACCCCTTAATGCTATATTCATATTGAACCCAAATATGCTTCAGAAGTTTTATTTTTCCTTCTCTGTTTGTTTGTGAAGCATCTGTAGCTTAAGGAAAACATTATATACACATGCATCAATATATATATATATATATGTATATATATATATATATAGAGGGAGAGAGTGTGTGTATGTGTGTGATGTAAAAACAAATTGATCTATGCCAGCAGATTATAACCTCACAGAGACATGCCTGTTCAACTGAAGTTACATCAGTGGATGTAGTTGTCGATTACTTTACATTGAAGAATAATTTGCGGCCTCTGCTTAGCCTACATGCGGGATGTGGAGAAGAGAGAAATAGGAGGTAGAGATGAGAGAGACCCGGTGTTTGGACAACGATTTGAATCTGATCAGAGACTTAACGGTGGGTATGCAGACAAGGATCTCCATCAAGAGGTCATGACAGCTGACAATTGTGACACAACGGTCATTTGGTGAAGATACAATATTCACTGTCGGTGTCTCTCTGATGGGCAATTTGTTTCCTTTTTTTTTTTTTTTTTTTTGGTTGTGTTCTTCCCCATTCACACGACCTACCTGGATATTCTCCAAGCAACCAAAATCGGCAATGACCCAATAGTAAACGTTTTCCACAGACGGTGCCAACTGTTGATGCAAAAATCCACACGGTCCAGAGTCGAGGGTCATTCCTACAAGACAAGAGAAGTGATGACCGGCGTGCTGCTGGTAGGGTAAACTCTGACGGTCAAGTTAGTACTTGTCGATTGAATATCGAATAAGAATTCAATATGGTATGGGATTTATGGCGCACCTTTTTATGTTGACTGGCCTCACTTTTATAGAAAGTTGAAATTGTCGTTCCGCAATTCCATCCGGGAGAGAAGGGATTAGTTAATCCTATCTTCAGTGTAACCTTTGAACTAATCAATTCTTATCCCTTAATTACCTTATGAGATGGTCATCTTATCTTAATTACCTTATCAATACAGTTAGCTTACCCTATCTCCTTAATTTCCTCATCAATTATATATAATGATCTATTCAATATAAATAATCATATATAACAACATTAAATCTACTTTTAAATTTCAGATAAATAAAATTTAGATTACCACAACATAACATATATATATATATATATATATATATATATATATATATATACACGCACACACCATAATAAATTACATAATTTGTAAAGATTACCCATACACATATAATCCGATTGATACATTATTTTATTCCACAAGTGTGATACCCCTCGATTCTAGAGCCACGGAAGATCAAGTCCAAGCACAGATCCGAGGGATAATAAACAATTAATATTTAAACAAGCAGGATTACAAAATTTAATTAAGGGAATAAATAATAATGGCTGAAAGAATTCTAAATATTAAATCCTCCATAAGTTATAGAACTAATATAATCCAAACTTTCCAAAACCTCCAATATATGTACAACTCGGGAATCCACCTAGTGGACCCCTAAAAACCCAATAGAAAGCAAAGAACAGAAAAATTAAATCCAAAGCTAAAACATGAAAGGAAATCCTACGTAGTTAGAGGAATGAGTGACAATCTCTGCTCAGCACGATCAAGCCCTAAGACTAGAACTGTCGAACACCTAAAAAATAAGAGTGGGTCACGCCCACGAACAAGTTCAACTCTACTACAATCCAAACAGAGACCCGATAAACAGATACATCCTATATAACTCAGCAATAACTAAATAGTCCATATATGTCTAAATACAAACTATAAGACGCTCACTAGACCATAGGTCTATCTCAACCTGAATAGAAGGTAACATGCAAAACGCACTTTAAGTGGGCATGCATACCTAGACCTACCAGGGTACATCAACTAGGTGCAGTTATCCATCCTAGGCGATATATGCACCCTAACCATAATCCTGAGACTCAAGCTCATATCACGGTACTATAAGTATATATATATATATATATAAATCCATCTAAACTAGATTATGTCATTCAACTGTTTATTGACATGACACAAACTATAAGTAGGACTTAACATTTATAGTTAATCCATTCCTTATTCCAGAATATGTAGGACTTAGTATTTTAAGCTGATCTGTCCCTAGTATGCCACCGTCCCATACCGGTGCATACAATCCACAAAATCCATATAATTGATAAAACGAAAATAAACAGTTCATCAATTAAAATCCAGAATGAGCATAAATAAAGTCTAATATGTATAAGACCATATTATGCATCCAACACAAGATTTAAAAATCATTTTCTAGTCATTTAAATTCCTAAAATAAGATTAAGCAATTAAATCATTTATATCCGTTAACAGCATGCAAAATTGTTTAAGCTTTCATACTGTTCAATCCATTAACATATAGACATTAATTATACAATATGGGGTTTTAATACAACATGAAATAATATTTAAAATCCTCAATATTAACCCAAAACAGTTCGAGAACCCCAAAATATCCAAAGAGTGCCTAAAACCCCTTCCAGTACACTTTAAAGCAAAAGAGCTTGCACTCAAAAGTGGAGAGCAAGCTCTCACAAAAAGGGAGCCAGCTCCCCTACCCTTGGAGCCAGCTCTGTGCCTTAGGGAGCTGGCTCCCTCAAACCATGGAGCCAACTCTCTCTCTCTCTCTCAGAGAGCTATGGCTAAAAAAATAGGGAACCGGCTCCATCCCCTTGGGAGCCGACTCTGTCCCTGTTTTCTGTCATCGTCTTCATCTCCGATGATGCTAAAATTTCTCTGAAATCTTTAGTTTAAGTTCCTAGAGGTCCAACTAAGTCCCAAATCATCTAGAGAAAAAAAAATCATGTAAACCTAGTACGCATCGTTACAAGAATTAAAATAGAATATGAAACAATTTAAACGGTAAATCAATTTCACTTAATCAACACATAATATGGTTTAAAGTCTGAATTAACATGCATACAATATCAGTTTTTAAAGTTCGATTTAATCCTGGAGATTATTTAGGCATGCACAGAATACATGTCAAAGGGAAAGAGCAAGAAATAGAACTTGCCTCTAATTGTAGTTTTGAAACCTTAACGTCGTTGTCCTAATTTTTCTGGCAATCGGAGACTGTACTCAACTCCTCTACTTCTCCTAGTTCAACCCATATGTAAGCGTCAAACACTCCTCCTTGGTTCAGCCCTTGCTCCTAGCCAAACCCTAACTCTCCCTCTCTTTATTTTCCTCTCAAACCTTATTATTCATGAATAGGGTTTGTGTTCTAAAGCCTAAGCAGACAAAATACGATATATATATATATATATAGGCAAAATAGTTTTAACCTAATTCTATTCAAGTGAGGAGTCGGCAAAGAACACACAGAAATAAAATATACAATACATATATGTATATAAGTCGGCAATTTTTATGTATATATATTCAAAACCCTAAAACTTTATATTACCTATACAATAAATAATGATACTAATTTAATTATTAATAATTATTAATAAGTAAATTAACCTAACCCAATATACATATATACCCATATATACATGTATATCCATCTATGGGTAAAAACTGTACCCATTTACACTATCCAAATAGTCCATTGATCATATCCAAGCCCAACTCCGTTTAAAATAAAAATAATATATTTAACTTAACATTCAATTTCCGCATAAGCACATAATAATAAAAACAAATAATTCAATTAATAATTAAACAATTAAACAAATAATTCAATTAACTAATTAAACAATTAAACAAATAAGCAAATAATTCAATTAATCAAATAAAAATGCAATAAAACCATTAATTAAAAATACCGAGACTATCCTTTTAAAATTAAGGGTATTACAACAAGATAAAATATAACTACAATTTTATCATAACAATACATTTACACTATCCAAATAGTCCGTTGATCCTATCCAAGCCCAACTCCGTTTAAAATAAAAATAATACATTTAACTTAACATGCAATTTCCACATAAGCACATAATAATAAAAACAAATAATTCAATTAATAATTAAATAATTAAACAAATAAACAAATAATTCAATTAACTAATAAAACAAATAAGCAAACAATTCAATTAACCAAATAAAAATGCAATAAAACCGTTAATTAAAAATACCGAGACTATCATTTTAAAATTAGGGGTATTACAATAAGATAAAATATAACTACAATTTTATCATAACAATACATACAATATTATATTATGATAACAACACATACATATATAAACATGATTAAATTTATAATTTTGCAAAGAATAAACATACTCAAAGAATTTGATTAATAATTTATTTTAATCAACAAAATATAATTTTGATAAAAATATAATTTTGATAATCAAGGTGATAGGTTTATAAATTCAAAGGGGTAGAGTAGAGTATAAACTTGCCTTAATAATTTAAAATCCGAAGTCTATTCTTTGCCAGAAAATAAATTTTCCAACTCTGGCGAACCTTCCGGCTACTCCTCTCTGCAGCCGTCCTTTTCTCCTAGCTTCTGCCTTCTTCCACCTTACTGTAAATCACCCTCTCCCTCTCCCGAATACCTTCTCTTCTCTCCTAAAACTACACTAATCACAATAATTAAATTCTAACATCATCATCAATTTCCAACACCATCATTATATTCTTCTTTTCTTTTTCCCCTTTCTCTTTTCTTTTTCTTTTCTTTCTTTTCCATTCGGTGCCTTATTAGTCTCACCAAAGCATCCAATAACAAACTTGCAATTAATCTGACTTGTAATTAATTATGTGTTTTGATTATGTTTGGTATTTGATGTGTAGTCAGATTTAATCTCATTAATTACAAACTTGCCCCCAAAATTTTATCTAATTCCATTACAACCCCAAAACTAAATCTAATTACACAAAAATTCCGAAATTAAATCTGACTACACATCAAATACCAAACATAATCAAAACACATAATTAATTACCAAAAATATAAAAATAAATATACTAAATTAAAGTATTATAAATACCAATTTTAAAATAATTAAATATATGCATGTAAATAAAATAAATTAATCCAACAATCCATTCAATTATTTTTATAAAATTACGAGGTATTACATTCTTCCCCCCTAAAAAAGAAATTATGTCCCTAGGATTCACTACATTATATTTTTCCTTTCATAAGTGGGCTCTACTCCATTATAATGGCTCCACTAAACATACATAACTTACATAATTATCACGCATAATACATGGTTACTACTGTCAAGAACACAGTCAAGTTACACTAGGAACATTGCATTTATTAGCAACTAGATTACATCATCATCTATATACCGGTAACCATAAATCTCCTCTCACCAAAAAATTTCGCAACATTAAATTATGAAGAATATTTTATACTCAATATAATTAACTTGAAAGCGCCAATGTACAAGCTACTACCCGAAATACGATACATACTCGTAGAACAACCCACAAAGTAATAGTTATTCTTCCCATAACGCGTTGCTCCCTTCATGGAAATTACTTAGAGTAAAAATCTACTCTCAGTTTTTTAAACTCTAATGTACAAGTTCAACTATCAGCAAACCTCTTCTGTTTACCCTCGGTAGTGCACATACGATCTCGTATGAAAACAATCTTTGCCGAAATGTCCTTAATAAATACAAGACTCTAAAAATCTATTCTCTCCAATATCTAACCAATGGATAAGAGATTTACATGATCGGCCTTACAAAGCCTCAAACAACGTCCTATCAATAATCCTTTTAATGACTATTGTTATAAGCAAACTTCGATAGCAATAGTTAATACTCTTAATTGTCCTTAAAATCCAAGACATATGCCTAAAGCATATCCTTTATTATTAGATTAACCATCGTAGTCTATCTATCTATCTAAGGGTAGTAAGCAGTGCTATGATGCACAAAATAGTCCAAAACTTGCTAAAAACTTTTCCAAAATCCAGAGACAAATTTTCAGATCTCTACCCGATATGATAAATAATAGTATACTGGGAAAATTCATTATCTCCGTGAACTAGTCCTTAAGTCTATCTCCGAAAAATAGATGGACCATGTGACGACCCCGGTTTTTAGGCCAGCGTGTCTTGTGATGAACCGTAAGGATGATCCGATAACGGATACGAATGCGGAAGCGATAACAGAAAACAAGACTCTAAGAAGTCAAAGTGACCTTCCATGAGGTCGTGGAACTCAACAAGAACTGATGCGGAAGCAAAAGATCGAAAATATGACAAATAAGCCCCCAGGGGCAAAATATTCATTTCTAAAAACTGTAGATTCGGGTGCCACCGAGCACACCGCTGGAAGGAGAACAAAAAACTAATCAAGATAGACTCAAGAATCGCATGATTCGGAGTCCGAACGAAGGAGAAACGACATGACGAAGAAAAACGAGCACTTAAAGCAAAAAGGATAAACTGGTAATTATCTAGAAAGAACCGGGTGCAACCGAGCACACCGTTGGCAAGATAGCGAAAAATTAGTCAAGTTAAAAAAAAATTCACTTGAATCGGAGTCCGGACGAAGGAGAAAAGCCCAAAAGAAGAATTGACGTTGCGGCGGCCCGACGAGGGGCCATGGCACGCACGGTGCCCATGCGCGAGCCCACCGGCGTGCATGCCGGCGCCCAAGGACATGGCTGGTGGCAGCCCTTGGCTGCTGCTACATTTTTTTTTTATCTGCCCAGAACTGAGGCTTGAAACGGAGGTCAAGACGAGTTTTTCTGGAAAAATACGAAGAAGAAACCCCCCCTAAAATTGAGTTTTCCACCCGACCTTGACGACAGAATAAAAAAAAACTCACTGTGAAATTCCCAAAATGCCCCTAGATCAGAACTGAACAAGAGGGTCATAAAGCTGCTAAATGAAAACTGGAAGCTAAAACTTCACGAGGGATTTCCGGTACCAAGACGACATTTTTTGGAAAAACACGAAGAAGAAACCCACCCTAAAATCATGTTTTCTATTCAACCATATCAAAAGAAGAAAATAAAACTGATGTGAAAGGTCCATAATACCCCTAGATCAGAACATGCAAAAAAAAATGTGAAATGAATTCACAAGAGGCTCAAAACACAAACGATAAGGTTTTGCCCGGAAACGACCATGCACACAAACGTAACTTACCTATTTAGACGCGCTACAATAGTCCATGGCTTAAAAATATAGCCGATCCAAAATCTGACCCCCCAACAGGCAAAAAGGCAAAAATGGACTTAGAATGGAAAACATGGAATCCAAAAATGTAAAATGGAGTCAAATGACTATTTGGCCCTTGGCCACACTTCATACAAGATTAATAAGACCCTATGAGAGAATGAAAATGGAATTCCCACACCCGATGCAACCATGGTGAAGCAATGACTTGCGATTTTTCAAGGTTTTCATAATATTTCATGAAGTTAAAAAGTTGTATAGAATACAATACACATGTCATTGGCCTCCGGCCTCATCTCATACATGTCAAATACATTGAAAGGAGTGCACTTATGTACACATTACATACATGGAATCAAATATACATATCTTGACATATAAGTCTACAAAATGACATTTCATGCTAACATTTGCATGAAATGGAAACTTGAAAGCTACACGACATCCAAGGAATGCTAGGAGTCATGAACCAAGTCTTCGTACCTAAAATATGCTCCAGTATCGTAAGGGTGAGTAATATAAAGCTACTCGTAGGAAATGAGCATGCATCGACCTAGCATTTTACAAATTTATCACCTTAAGGTGAAACATGTTAAAGGGGCTCATGCCACCAAACGTTTATGTCCAAGTGAGACTCGGGGAGCATCTTAAGCTACCTTAGAGTCTAAGCAACAAGAATCATGATATACATACGTGTATGAAACGAATCATGGTTGGGATAATCCAAAAAACACAACAAGAAGAATGCTTGAGCATAGATTAACATGAATTACATTTTCAACACAATTGAACTAGGTCTAGAGTAATCCATACAATATGACAAAAGAATATTTAAATACAAGTTAACAAGAATCACATTATCCATGCAATTCAACAACAAAAGAGCATGTTATACAATGCAACAAGGTTTAAGTTCTCAAAGCCATCAACTTAGAATCTAAAACACAAAATAGCAGTAGTGGTTCATGCCACCTAACGTCTATGTTATAAATGAATCAATAGGATCAATCCTAAGCTTTATTAGAACGTCAAAACACAATTTTCAATATCGATACAATTCAACTAACATTGGAACTTCCAATACAACGCATAAAGCACAATTCCGCAAAGTTAATATTCTGTAACTTAAAATGGAACGACAAATAAGAAACAACAAGTTACAACATCATCTAGTTATCAACTTGAAAATGAAATGCGAAATCAAACAAAGTGGATACTTGGACGTCACGCCGGATCAGACCGACCACATAGTTACTTTAGGGTTACTAGCCCATGGGTAACCTCCCTATGTGTGCACTAGACCATATAGAGGGACTATCCCCCGTACTAGAACCACGTCCTAGCCATAGTCAAACAACGACATCCCCAAGTTTCCAAAATCAACAAGTTGTGCAACAATGCATATATCAACAGGAATATGCAAGATAATCAACTATCTACTAAGCACAACCAAATTTGGAAACCTATACAATACATGCTCTAAATCCACAACTAATATAATATGATGAATGTCGAATCTTCAGTGTGCGATTCGTTACACGCTATGCATGAAAGATATTAAACACGAAGTGTGCAAATCATTACATAAGGCAACAATATATTCAATAAGGAAAACATATTATCACAAATACAAACGTAGCAACTTTGTTATCCAATGTTCAAAACATAACCAAATGAATAAACAACAAGTCTAAGTCCATGATTTGAGTATAGAAACCACTTCTAAAACACAACTAGATCATAGAGCAAATTGAAAGAATTTAAATAGATAAACACAATTAAATTCTCTAGATTCCGATTCAATTCCAAATAACCTCAATTTAATACATGTTAAAGGACATGGTATGGTCATCACCTATATCCATTCTAAAACTCAATTAGGTTGTTGGAACAACAAAGTAGAACTTTAATTAAATCATGTTAATTTAATTACCAAGGTTCTAAAATAACTTTTAATAGTCCCAAATTAATATATACTAGTAAACAAGACATGGCCAATACAAATATCAAGTTAAAACCTTAATTAAGCTAATGGGACCACAAAATAGATTTTAATTAATTCTTTTAATTAAAATCTCTAGATTTTTAAACTTAACCAATTGCTCTCAATTTAACATATCTTAGAGAATATGTCAAGGACTAATGTAATATCACATTACAAGTTTATTTCATTCAATTTAAGACCATGTGACTTAACCTTTCACTAAAGTTAAATATAAATTAAAAGTTGCAATTCTCATGCAATTAATCCCAATTTAATATATGTGAACAACTATACCTAAGCTTAATTTTCTAGCATACCACAATACAATCCCAAGTTGTATATCACCATGAGGATTAAATCTTAAACATGGAATTTAGTTAAATAAAAGGTTTCAAAACCTAACCGAATATTCTAAATCAAATATATATGAAACTGTATGGCATGTAAATCAAGAATATCAAGTCGGAATTCAAATAGAGTGAATAGCGCACTCGGGGCAAATTAATTAACAATTACTAATTTTCAAAACACCTCCAATCACTTTCAAATTCAACTAATTTAGTATGCTAACACATAATGATTTTAAGTTAGTTAAGGCCATGTGAATTAATCTTTCACCTAAGATAAATATTAAATAAAATCTTTAATACTTATTCAAATGTTCCAATTTTAATACACGACAATGAGCATATCAAGGGGCAATATAAAATCATGTTACATGTTTAAACCAAGTCATGAGCAACCGGGAAAATTAGATCCCGTACAAGAAAAATAAATAATTAAATCTCTAGATTTCATATTTAATCATGCAAACAAGTAGTATAAGCATCACAAGCATGCTATATAACAAGAATTTAAACCTAGAACATCTCCTACCTCAATTTGAGATGAAAATCCCAAAGGCCCACCAAAATAAAAGTGCTCCGAATTCGACGATACCGAGAGGTTTTGTCGGGGAAAACACCGTGAACATAACCCCCATCAAAGCCCCATCAAAATCATAACTTGACCTCAAAACCAAACTCAAGAAATGGTCAAAACTGAATTCTAATAAGGGGGAAAGGTAGAGCACGGCGAAGGGAACAACAAACGTTAAGGACGAAGACTTTCCATCAAGGAAAAGTGAACCAAAAGAGGAGAGAGACGATGGCAGCACCCCTTGGGCTACCATGGGAGCTCCAGGCCGTGCATGAAGAGGGTAGAAGATCAAAAATGAAATATCTCACCCCCCTTTTATAGAAATCTCAAAAAGTGCCCCGAACGGGCCCCACCAGGTCCGAAAAAGTAAAATTTGAGCAGACGCGCTCAAATAGCAAAACTTTGTGAACAAAAAAGATTCAAAATGATAAAATATGAACAACGGAAGAAACAGCGTCAAAAATTGAGTTCCGAACACAAAGTTATGCCCAAAACAAGTTTGGCGCAAATTGGGGCCAGAAACCCTGAAACTGGAAAACATCGATCAGGAGGAAATTCCAAGAGTACACAAGACGAAATATGAAAATGAATCCCGTATGAGGATCCAGGCTCAAAACAAGACATTTTGCAATAACTTTCATTAATTGCACAATGGCCCCTCCAAAAAGTGAAAACTGCACTTCTAGCCCAGAATGAAAATATCCTCCAAAAATATTTTCTTAAAAACTCCTGAAATAAAATATCTTCAAAAGATATTTAAGAAAAACACCCCAAGAAAAGAAAATAATTTCAAAGAACTTTGCATCCATGCCCCCTATGGACACCGGGATCAACCAGAGTACTTTCTTGCAAAAGTAAAGATACGTATTTCGTGGAAACCACTCAAGATGAAGGCGCGTGAAGTCAAAAACCAACTCTGAGCATGAAAAGTGAGGTTGTGCCAAGAATGTGACAAATGGGGAAAAGACAGAATAGGGAAAAAAACGAAATAGGGAAAAGGACGAAAGACGCATAGTGTCCGAAAAGTGAAAATGCAGAAATGACTCGGTCCTGAAAGGAAGTTGTCAATCCACGGAAAAGAGTCTTAGGAACCAATTCCAAGCACTTGAGATGACACTAAGCGACACGAAATAGAGCTCAGAAAAGAAAATTAAACGGAAAAAAAAATTCATTCGTAAAATTTCAGGAAAAAGGAAAGGAAGGCAAATAACCGGGTCGTTACAACCTACCCTCCTTAAAGGAATTTCATCCCCGAAATTAGGAACATACCAGAGAGAACAGAATAATGACCGAACAAAAGGTCAAATCAAAGGACAGCTCACAATGTACTGAAGGACAAATCCTGAAGTCTAAAGATGAACTGAAGGAACGTGAAACCATGAACTGAGACAACACCCCATACGAATCGGCACGTTAACTCAACGTCAACCACCGAGAGAATCCCAAGAAAACAAAACGTCAAACGCAGTGAAAGAAGAGAGTGGCAAGGAAGTACGAACAGTGACTAGAACCCGCCCACACTTATTCGTCAGCAAGGTAGCATGACGGTATAAGGCACTAGTTCGTAACATGCCCCAGAAGGGAACTTTTCGATACCAATGACATCAATATCGAAAATGATCATTACCAAAGTCACTACGGAAACCAGGTATCTGCGAGAAGTGGGGTAGCTAATCCCAAAACTCTGACAACAATGACACTGGCACCATTACGCTTAAGGCCTTAGATCTAGAAGCCACGATGAAAGGGAATGAAACGGTACCTCCCTGGCCCACGTCTCACCCCACCAGAAAATGACTGCGATTCTACGCTAACATGAGCCTCACTCGCATCAACCGACAGAACAGATAAGAAGATTCCCAACATGGGTCCTCACAGAATGAATTTCTCCTATCCAAGGAAGAAACTCGTGAAACAAGAACGCATCCAAGGTATACGACAAATCCTAAGAGACAATGCAAAAACCTGACATAAAGTAAACAAGTAGCATGCAATATAGCATAACTATCTACTCACACAAGTAGTAAACAAGTTGCTACATAAGCAAATAGGAATGTTATCAAATCAAACATGTTATCAAGAAGCATAGAGACATGTTATCACACCAGAACATGATAGTGACACAGAACATGTTATCAGGAAGCATATATACACAAAAGCATGCTCAACCAATGATAGATGTCTCAAAACACCTGAACATGTGAACATGTTATCATACAAGACATGTTATCAAGATACAAATGACAAATCAAAGCAAAAAAACATGAGCAAGATATGCACCCAAAACCCATCATCCAAGGTATTCGAACCCGGACGCTCTGATACCACCTGTTACGACCCTGGTTTTTAGGCCAGGGTGTCCTGTGATGAACCGTAAGGATGATCCGATAACGGATCCGCATGCGGAAGCGAAAACAGAAAACAAGACTCTAAGAAGTCAAAGTGACCTTCTATGAGGTCGTGGAACTCAACAAGAACTGATGCAGAAGCAAAAGATCGAAAATATGACAAATAAGCCCCCAGGTGCAAAATAGTCATTTCTGAAAACTGTAGATTCAGGTGCCACCGAGCACACCGCTGGAAGGACAACGAAAAACTAATCAAGATGGACTCAAGAATCGCATGATTCGGAGTCCGAACGAAGGAGAAACGGCATGACGAAGAAAAACGAGCACTTAAAGCAAAAAGGGTAAACTGGTAATTATCCAGGAAGAACTAGGTGCAACTGAGCATACTATTGGAAAGACAGCGAAAAATTAGTCAAGTTCAAAAAAAAATTCACTTGAATCGGAGTCCGGACGAAGGAGAAAAGCCCAAAAGAAGAATTGACGTCGCGGCGGCCCGACGAGGGGCCATGGCGCACACGGCGCCCATGCGCAAGTCCACCGGCGTGCATGCGCCCAAGGACATGGCTGGTGGTAGCCCTTGGCTGCTGCTACATTTTTTATTTATCTGCCCAGAACTGAGGCTTAAAACGAAGGTCAAGACGAGTTTTTCTGGAAAAATACGAAGAAGAAACCCCACCTAAAATTGAGTTTTCTACCCGACCTCGAGGACAGAATCGAAAAAAACTCACTGTGAAATTCCCAAAATGCCCCTAGATCAGAACTGAACAAGAGGGTCATAAAGCTGCTAAATGAAAACTAGAAGCTAAAACTTCATGAGGGATTTCCGGTACCAAGACGACATTTTCTGGAAAAACACGAAGAAGAAACCCCCCCTAAAATCATGTTTTCTATTCAACCATGTCAAAAGAAGAAAATAAAACTAATGTGAAAGGTCCATAATACCACTAGATCAGAATATGCAAAAAAAATACAAAATGAATTCACAAGAGGCTCAAAACACAAACGATAAGGTTTTGCCCGGAAACGACCATGCACACAAACGTAACTTACCTATTTAGACGCGCTACAATGGTCCATGGCTTAAAAATATAGCCGATGCAAAATCCGACCCCCCAACGGGCAAAAAGGCAAAAATGGACTTAGAATGGAAAACATGGAATCCAAAAATGTGAAATGGAGTCAAATGACTATTTGGCCCTTGGCCACACTTCATACAAGATTAATAAGACCCTATGAAAGAATGAAAATGGAATTCCCACACCCGATGCAACCATGGTGAAGCAATGACTTGCGATTTTTCAAGGTTTTCATAATATTTCATGAAGTTAAAAAGTTGTATAGAATACAATACACATATCATTGGCCTCCGGCCTCATCTCATACATGTCAAATACATTGAAAGGAGTGCACTTATGTACACATTACATACATGGAATCAAATATACATATCTTGACATATAAGTCTACAAAATGACATTTAATGCTAACATTTGCATGAAATGGAAACTTAAAAGCTACACGACATCCAAGGAAAGCTAGGAGTCACGAACCAAGTCTTCGTACCTGAAATATGCCCCAGTATCGTACGGGTGAGTAACATAAAGCTACTCATAGGAGATGAGCATGCATCGACCTAGCATTTTACAAATTTATCACCTTAAGGTGAAACATGTTAAAGGGGCTCATGCCACGTAGCGTCTATGTCCAAGTGAGACTCGGGGAGCATCCTAAGCTACCTTAGAGTCTAAGCACCAAGAATCATGATATACATACGTGTATGAAACGAATCATGGTTAGGAGAATCCAAAAAACATGACAAGAAGAATGCTTGAGCATAGATTAACATGAATTACATTTTCAATACAATTGAACTAGGTCTAGAGTAATCCATACGACATGACAAAAGCATATTTGAATACGAGTTAACAAGAATCACATTATCCATGCAATTTAACAACAAAAGAGCATGTTCTACAATGCAACAAGGTTTAAGTTCTCAAAGCCATCAACTTAGAATCTAAAACACAAAATAGCAGTAGTGGTTCATGCCACCTAACGTCTATGTTATAAATGAATCAATAGGATCAATCCTAAGTTTTATTAGAACGTCAAAACACGATTTTCAATATCGATACAATTTAACCAACATTGGAACTTCCAATACAACGCATAAAGCACAATTCCGCAGAGTTAATATCCTGTAACTTAAAATGGAACGACAAATAAGAAACAACAAGTTACAACATCATCTAGTTATCAACTTGAAAATGAAATGCGAAATCAAACAAAGTGGATACTTGGACGTCACGCCGGATCAGACCGACCACATAGTTACTTTAGGGTTACTATCCCATGGGTAACCTCCCTATGTGCGCACTAGACCATATAGAGGGACTACCCCCCGTACTAGAACCACGTCCTACCCATAGTCAAACAACGACATCCCCAAGTTTCCAAAATCAACAAGTTGTGCAACAACGCATATATCAACAGGTATATGCAAGATAATGAACTATCTACTAAGCACAACCAAATTTGGAAACCTATACAATACATGCTCTAAATCCACAACTAATATGATATGATGAATGTCGAATCTTCAGTGTGCGATTCGTTACACGCTATGCATGAAAGATATTACACACGAAGTGTGCAAATCATTACACAAGGCAACAATATATTCAATAAGGAAAACATATTATCACAAATACAAACGTAGCAACTTTGTTATCCAATGTTCAAAACATAACCAAATGAATATACAACAAGTCTAAGTCCATGACTTGAGTATAGAAACCACTTCTAAAACACAACTAGATCATGGAGCAAATTGAAAGAATTTAAATAGATAAACACAATTAAATTCTCTAGATTCTGATTCAATTCCAAATAACCTTAATTTAATACATGTTAAAGGACATGGTATGGTCATCACCTATATCCATTCTAAAACTCAATTAGGTTGTTGGAACAACAAAGTAGAACTTTAATTAAATCATGCTAATTTAATTTCCAAGGTTTTAAAACGACTTCTAATAGACCCAAATTAATATATACTAGTAAACAAGTCATGGCCAATACAAATATCAAGTTAAAACCTTAATTAAGCTAATGGGACCACAAAATAGATTTTAATTAATTCTTTTAATTAAAATCTCTAGATTTTTAAACTTAACCAATTGTTCTCAATTTAACATATCTTAGAGAATATGCCAAGGACTAATGTAATATCACATTACAAGTTTATTTCATTCAATTTAAGACCATGTGACTTAACCTTTCACTAAAGTTAAATATAAATTAAAAGTTGCAATTCTCATGCAATTAATCCCAATTTAATATATGTGAACAACTATACCTAAGCTTAAGTTGTATATCACCATGAGGATTAAATCTTAAACATGGAATTTAGTTAAATAAAAGGTTTCAAAACCTAACCGAATATTCTAAATCAAATATATGTGAAACTATATGGTATGTAAATCAAGAATATCAAGTCGGAATTCAAATAGAGTGAATAGTGCACTCGGGGAAAATTAATTAATAATTACTAATTTTCAAAACACCTCCAATCACTTTCAAATTGAACTATGTTGGAGAGCATGCTAAGGCCTAATTTAATATGCTAACACATAATGATTTTAAGCTAGTTAAGGCCATGTGAATTAATCTTTCACCTAAAATAAATATTAAATAAAATCTTTAATACTTATTCAAATGTTCCAATTTTAATACACGATAATGAGCATATCAAGGGGCAATATAAAATCATGTTACATGTTTAAACCAAGTCATGAGCAACCGGGAAAATTAGATCCCGTACAAGAAAAATAAATAATAAAATCTCTAGATTTTATATTTAATCACGCAAACAAGTAGTATAAGCATCACAAGCATGCTATATAACAAGAATTTAAACCTAGAACATCTCCTACCTTAATTTGAGATGAAAACCCCAAAGGCCCACCAAAATAAAAGTGCTCTGAATTCGACGATACCGAGAGGTTTTGTCGGGGACAACACCATGAACATAAACCCCATCAAAGCCCCATCAAAATCATAACTTGACCTCAAAACCAAACTCAAGAAATGGTCAAAACTGAATTCTAATAAGGGGAAAAGGTGGAGCACGGCGAGGGGAACAACAAACGTTAAGGCCGAAGACTTTCCATCAAGGAAAAGTGAACCAAAAGAGGAGAGAGAAGATGACAACACCCCTTGGGCTGCCATGGGAGCTCCAGGTCATGCATGAAGAGGGTAGAAGATCAAAAATGAAATATCTCACCCCCCTTTTATAGAAATCTCAAAAAGTGCCCCGAACGGGCCCCACCGGGTCCGAAAAAGTAAAATTTGAGCAGACGCGCTCAAATAGCAAAACTTTGTGTACAAAAAAGATTCAAAATGATAAAATATGAATAACGGAAGAAACGAGGTCAAAAATTGAGTTCCGAACACAAAGTTATGCCCAAAACAAGTTTGGCACAAATTGGAGCCAGAAACCCTGAAACTGGAAAACATCGATCAGGAGGAAATTCCAAGAGTACAAAACCCGACTAAATGTGAAACTGAATCCCGTACGAGGATCCAGGCTCAAAACAAGATATTTTGCAATAACTTTCATTAATTGCACAATGGCCCCTCCAAAAAGTGAAAACTGCACTTCTGGCCCAGAATGAAAATATCCTCCAAAAATATTTTCTTAAAAACCCCTGAAATAAAATATCTTCAAAAGATATTTAAGAAAAACACCCCAAGAAAAGAAAATAATTTCAAAGAACTTTGCATCCATGCCCCCTATGGACACCGGGAGCAACCAGAGTACTTTCTTGCAAAAGTAAAGATACGTATTTCGTGGAAACCACTAGAGATGAAGGCGCGTGAAGTCAAAAACCAACTCCGAGCATGAAAAGTGAGGTTGTGCCAACAATGTGACAAATGGGGAAAAGACAGAATAGGGAAAAAAACGAAATAGGGAAAAGGACGAAAGACGCATAGTGTCCAAAAAGTGAAAATGCAGAAATGACTCGGTCCTCAAAGGAAGTTGTCAATCCACGGAAAAGAGTCTCAGGAACCAATTCCGAGCACTTGAGATGACACTAAGTGACACGAAATAGAGCTCAGAAAAGAAAATTAAACGGAAAAAAAAAATTCATTCGTAAAATTTCAGGAAAAAGGAAAGGAAGGCAAATAACCGGGTCGTTACAACCTACCATCCTTAAAGGAATTTTGTCCCCGAAATTAGGAACATACCAGAGAGAACAGAATAATGACCGAACAAAAGGTCAAATCACAGGACAGCTCACAATGTACTGAAGGACAAATCCTGAAGTCTAAAGATGAACTGAAGGAACGTGAAACCATGAACTGAGACAACACCCCATACGAATCGGCACGTTAACTCAACGTCAACCACCGAGAGAATCCCAAGAAAACAAAACGTCAAACGCAGTGAAAGAAGAAAGTGGCAAGGAAGTACGAACAGTGACCAGAACCCGCCCACACTTACTCGTCAGCAAGGTAGCATGACGGTATAAGGCACTAGTTCGTAACATGCCCCAGAAGGGAACTTTTCGATACCAATGACATCAATATCGAAAATGATCATTACCAAAGTCACTACGGAAACCAGGTATCTGCGAGAGTTGGGGTAGCTAATCCCAAAACTCTGACAACAATTACATTGGCACCATTACGCTTAAGGCCTTAGATCTAGAAGCCACGATGAAAGGGAATGAAACGGTACCTCCCTGGCCCACGTCTCACCCCACCAGAAAATGACTCCAATTCTACGCTAAGATGAAAATCCCAAAGGCCCACCAAAATAAAAGTGCTCCGAATTCGACGATACCGAGAGGTTTTATCGGGGACAACACCGTGAACATAACCCCCATCAAAGCCCCATCAAAATCATAACTTGACCTCAAAACCAAACTCAAGAAATGGTCAAAACTGAATTCTAATAAGGCAGAAAGGTAGAGCACGGCGAGGGGAACAACAAACGTTAAGGCCGAAGACTTTCCATCAAGGAAAAGTGAACCAAAAGAGGAGAGAGAAGATGGCAGCACCCTTTGGGCTACCATGGGAGCTCCAGGTCGTGCATGAAGAGGGGAGAAGATCAAAAATGAAAATCTCACCCCCCTTTTATAGAAATCTCAAAAAGTGCCCCGAACGGACCCTGCCGGGTCCGAAAAAGTTTAATTTGAGCGCACGCGCTCAAATAGCAAAACTTTGTGAACGAAAATATTCAAAATGATAAATTTGAACAACGGAAGAAACGGCGTCAAAAATCGAGTCCCGAATAGAAAGTTATGCCCTAAACAAGTTTGGCGCAAACCGGGGCCAAAAACCCTGAAACTGGAAAACATCGACCAGGAGGAAATTCCAAGAGTACACAACTCAACGAAATGTGAAAATGAATCCCGTACGAGGATCCAGGCTCAAAACAAGACATTTTGCAATAACTTTCATTAATTACACAATGGCCCCTCCAAAAAGTGAAAATTGCACTTCTGGCCCAGAATGAAAATATCTTCCAAAAATATTTTCTTAACCTGAAATAAAACATCTTCAAAAGATATTTACGAACCCCAAGAAAAGAAAGTAATTTCAAAGAACTTTGCATCCATACCCCCTATGGACACCGGGACCAACCAGAGTACTTTCTTGCAAAAGTAAAGATACATATTTCGTGGAAACCATTCAAGATGAAGGCACGTGAAGTCAAAAACCAACTCCGAGCATTAGAAGTGAGGTTGTGCCAAAAATGTGACAAATGGGGAAAAGATAGAGTAGGGAAAAAGACGAAATAGGGAAAAGGACGAAAGATGCATAGTGTCTGAAAAATGAAAATGCAGAAATGACTCGGTCCTCAAAAGAAGTTGTCAATCTACGGAAAAGAGTCTCAGGAACCAATTCTGAGCACTTGAGATGACACTAAGCGACACGAAATAGAGCTCAGAAAAGAAAATTAAACGGAAAAAAAAAAAAAAAAATTCATTCGTAAAATTTCAGGAAAAAGGAAAGGAAGGCAAATAACCTGGTCGTTACAGACCATCTCAACTACTCAAGCAAGTTATCAATCCCTGGTAACATTTAATTATTGCGAATCGTGACCTTGTATGCACCTTGTAACTATACAAAACACCAGTGCTTCATACGGTAGAGTACTCTACTTGATTAACAAACTGGCTGAACCTAATCTTTCAGCTTTCACCCCGTTACTAGTTCCATTTATGTCGGTACCTCTGCGAAATCCATCCTCATCTCAATGGAGATCCGAAGGTTTCTATAATAACCTCAAAAATCAGAATCTACTGGTTTACTACCAGAGCTACGGTGATTACTACTTGGAACTCCCCATATAAAAGTCACAATTGCGTGGTAAACCCATTGTCGAGTCGTGACATAAGAATAAGATACACCCTTCTTATTTAGGTATAACAAACACCATGAACTTGTCATGACAACTAACCTAAGCATGAAACTGAGGTAATCAATCCACATCAAGCATCACTTCATACTTATGTCCAAGAACAACTGATTTTTTTATAAATCAGAGTCTCCCAATATATATAGTGATTTGCTCACAGCTCTCTAGTAGACTCCAACCAATGTTAAGGGGAAATGTTTTGAATTCCCTCCTTTATTAGCACCTTAGTCCTGATTCACCTCTATAGCTGAGGCTCATTGCGAAATCTATTTGCCTTCTTCCTCCTACCTCACCTTGTCATCTTTATGACGAAAGCAACTAATGCCAATACCCAATAACGGACCTAAAGATAGAATACAACAAATTCTAAAACTTAGGCTCTAATTATCAAAATACACAACATGGAAGTATAGTAACCACAAATCCTTAAGACACTCGAACTTGGAATACTCTACTACCAACTGTGATACCCCCAATTTAATAATTTATTTTATTCAACAAAATATAATTTTGATAAAAATATAATTTTGATAATCAAGGTGATAGTTCTATAAATTCAAAGGGGTAGAGTAGAGTATAAACTTGCCTCAATAATTTAAAATCTGTAGTATATTCTTTGCCAGAAGATAAAATCTCCAACTCCGACCACCCTTCCGGCTACTCCTCTCTACAGCTTTCCTTTTCTCCTAGTTCCTGCCTTCTTCCACCTTACTGTAAATCACTCTTTCCCCCTCCCTCTCCCAAATACCTTCTCTTCTATCCTAAAACTACACTAATCATAATAATTAAATTCCAACATCATCATTAATTTCCAACACCATCATTCTATTCTTCTTTTCTTTTTCCACTTTCTCGGTTCTTTATCTTTTCTTTCTTCTCCTTTCGGTGCCTCATTAGTCTCACCAAAGCATCCAATAAAACCAATTCCAAAATTCCTAAACAACTTCTCATTAATTACAAACTTTCCCCCAAAGTTCTATATAATTCCCTTACAACCCCAAAACTAAATCCAATTACACAAAATTCCTGAAATTAAATCTAACTACACATCAAATACCAAACATAATCAAAGCATATAATTAATTATCAAAAATAAAAAATAAATATACTTAATTAAAGTATTAAAAATACCAAATTGTAAATAATTAAATACACGCATGTAAATAAAATCAATTAATCCAACAATAATTAATTAAAACCCATTCAATTATTTTCATAAAATTACGGGGTATTACATGTTTGATTTGCTGGAGATGGATTCAGATACTTTACATCCATACTAAAAGGAATCACATAAATCCACTGTCACCACCCCCACAAACCCACTGCCACCACCACACAACCACACCCAAACCAATAAAAACTCAAATAATTAAGGGTAAATCACACGACGTCAAACCCAATTGATCCACAAAACCAACTCCCGCTCCCACCATCACTGTTACCTCCATGACCTACCTCACCAACCACAACATTATTTCCATCAATTTGGAAACAGTTTAGGCTAAATCATACACTATCAAACCCAATCGAACCCCACAAATTCACTACCACCGCTCTTGTTACCACTTCTTCCTCTGAGTTTTGCCTTCTCCGTCATGCAATTGTTTATTCTCCTATGCTTCCTTTAAAAAATCTTTCATTGATCTATAATTTACACAAACACACGAGCTACATATATATACACAGAGAGAGAAAGAAGGTGAACAAGAATTTTTTAATTTTTTTTTCAATCATGGGCAATTATCAATTAATACCTCTAAATCAAAGCTAAACAAATATGCTGATTCCCACAATCAAGCACAACCAGATTGAGAAACTATCTTCATCAAGGCTCTGCAGATTATTATGTTCCTCTAATTTAGGATCGTGTCCATATAGGTTTAAAATAGTTGTCAATCAGCACAATCACTTCTTTTGATCATCGATTGATTTTATTAGTTTCTGCAAATAACTATTGCAACCTCTGTATATAAGTGAACAAATCCTTGTTGTAAAATGTGTAATGAAATATACAACCAAAGTAAATTATTCTCTCTAGTCAGTTTATTTTTCTATATGCACAGTGTAAAGTTTAAGTATGAGGATTGTATAAATAATATCAAATGTTATCTTTGGAACAATGATACACTAGTAGAAATTTTCTCCTCCACTTGATGCATTGAAGTAATAATTATTTTTATATATCTAGACTCTTGTAAGCATCCTCAATTAAAAGGGTAGACATTCGTTTATGGCCTTTTCTCTTTCTTTTTCTCTCTTTTTCAAAGCTTATGTTGACTCAATATGCTTTTAGTCATGTTTCTTAGGACAATAGATTGTCACAAGATCATAATAAAAAAAGTTTCTCACAAAGTAAACAGTTAAGAGTTAAGAATGACATAATTATGTAGGTCAATCATATTTACTTCTAACATTTAACTAATAATCCTACCTAGTGTGATTATAATTAAAAGTTAATGTTACCCTCATTAGATGAAGAGTAATGGAAAAGGCAAAGTCCAGAAGTTAGGCAATGAACATCACAAAGAGCCGATAAGCATAATTCTCTTTCTCTGTGTATGTACGTACTTACAAATTTGTATATATGATATGTACAATATTACATGCAATAATTTTTGCAGATGAGAGTGTTTGACCTATATAGGAGATTTAATAGTATTTATAAATCACATTATAGCTGTTAACCTATAATGGGATGTAGTGATATGCCAATGTCACTTCCCGTTTTCAAAACATTTTCGTTTTTTCATTCTAAACCGTTAATGCAACTTGACCCATAGCAACTCCATGGTGCTACGAGAGAAGGATTAGCTAACTATCCCTGACCACAAGATAGCACCAGGGCGTTTCCCTCTAAATCACATTAACACCACGGATCACTAGGCAGCTCCAAGGCGCCCGGGTTTTCGCAAACCACTTTTCAAAACTTTTTCCCCAAATAAATTTTCTTTTTGTTTCAAAACAACTTTTTCCCAGTTCTTACCCAATGCCATGCATAAATGTTTCATGCCTTCCAATGCCATGCCAGTTCTAAAATTCCACACATTTCAATTATAACACACTTGCATGCTTTCAGAAGTAAATTAATACACAAACACCAAATTCTCAATTTATCAATCATGGCATCATAAATAAGTCGAGCAAGTAATTTAATCAACTTCATATTCATAGCATATAAGCACATAGGGTATGTAACAATTTAAATTTAGCATACTTTCTCATAACAATTTAAATAGGCATGCATATCAACCCCACTATCACATAAAACACAACTACCACATATGATACATATAAACCCTTATAACCGTAAAGAAGTTTATACAATTTCAACATGCTAAGGCCAAATCATAAGGAGATAACTCACTAAAATCAAAGAATATGTGTATTAGAGACCCCTATCTCAATTGAAGATCAAAAGCCCCAAATTTTTCCAAAACTCAAAAATTACAAGGTGGCCCAAATGCAAATCGACTCCAATCAATTTGAAACTCTCGTCATGCTCATTGACTTTGCCTTCAGTGGCGAGAGTAAATCTAAGCTCAAATAGAGAAGAAAAAGAAAAAGAAAAATGATATAGAGAAGAAAAGAAATGGCACAGGAAAAACAGAGATGGCATTGGTCATGTAATGACCATGTAGTCATTAGTAATGACTAAAGTCATTAGGGGGTCCTACACCAACAAAATATCTAATTTGTCTTCATATATAAACATATACATGTATAAATAGGCCACAACACTTAAATAACCACATAGCCACATAAAATGCATCAAATAAATATGTATGAAATATAATGGCCCCGAAAAATAATTCTCGTGCACAACAAAACTGGTTGCGGGTCCCCCTCTGGATCTCCCGGGCAAAAAAATCAAAAAATGCCGAAACGACAAAAAATATATTTCTAAGAGTCCTGAACTCAAATAAATGCCCCAACTAACTCTCGGATCCCATCCGACATACCCCATGGTGTTTAGCACGTAAAACGAGGCAAAAAATCATAGGAACAACTTATAATTTATTTAGAACTTCCTACAACATTTATCTCACATAAATTGAACCTTAAGCATGCTGAAATATTACATTTACAACCAATTAAGCATTCTCTATACATATCTTATGCTAAACATTTAATCTCCCTTGTTAAAACAAATTAAAAGATTAAAATCACCGATCATCAATACTTAAATTCAAATTGCATGCATCGTTGTATTCATGCCTTTTTTAATTCACATACCATCATCCCTAGGTCCTTATTTGGTGTTCAAGACTTTAAATAATCAATTCGGGGTCAAATAGGGCCTTTTTACCCGGAATCCCCTGATAGTGCTTGAGCACTTTCCTTACTTTGCTCGAGCACACTCCCAAGTGTGCTTGAGCATTGTTTCCCAGAAAAAGTGCGGGGAGTGTGCTCGAGCATTGTTTCTCAAAAAAAGTGCGCTCGAGCACTGATTCGTGAAATAATCCGAGAAGTCTAATTTTCAACCCTACTCTCCATTATTAAGGGTCTTAAAGCAAGTTACTAAGTCCTATCTGTGAGATATATTTTTGTAATTGGCATATTTCGGTAACAAAACAAGTCCTAGTCGAGTTGTAATTTCAGTTACCATATCAGATTTGACATCAATTGCGGAATTTCAAGGTTGTTCAGAAGAGGAAAGTACTGTGGATCATTGAAAAGGAAAGAACAACATATTAGGACATCATTTCCCACTTAGGACACAATTACCTACATGGTATATATTCAGAGTTACCAGAATATAGAAAATCCAAGTTCTAATTAGATTCTGTCAAGTGGGAACCGGTACCTGAATTTGGGAATCGGTTCCCGAAGCTAAGATTCGAAGAACTCTATTCTGTCCTTTGGGAATCGGTACCAAGATTGGGAACCGGTACCAGGAATCTTGACAGCAAAAGGTTTTCAGTTTCCATGTTCTGTTTGATTTCTTTTTTATCCAACTTTCCTTCCAAGTCCTATGTACGAAATTTCCTTTATTTTCAAAAGAAATAGGACTTTGCATACCTCTATATAAACCATGTCATACACATAGGTTTAAAAATGGATTTTAATCATTATTCATATATCATATAAAGTGTAATAACCCGGTCATTTTACAACCTTTCCATTTTCACAAATTTTACGAATAAATTTTTTCCGTTTAATTTTCTTTTTCTGAGTTCTGTTTCTCATCACTTGGTGTTATCTCGAGTGCTTGGAAATGGTTTCCGAGACTCTTTCCATTGGATTGAAAACTTCCTTTAAGGACCGAGTCATTTCCACATTTTCACTTTTTGGACGCTATTCACTTTTCGTCCTTTTTCCCGTTTATCACTTTATTGGCACATTCTCACTTTTCATGTTTGGAGTTGATTTCTGACTTCACGTACCTTTATTCTAAGTGGTTTCCACAAAATACATATATTTACTTTTGTAGAAAAGTACTTTGGTTGCTCTCGGTGTCCATAGGGGCATAGATGCATAACTCTTCAGAAACATTTTTTTTTTCTTGGGATATTTTTTTGTAAATATCTTTTGAAGATATTTTATTTCAGGGGTTTTTAAGAAAATATCTTTTCATTCTGGCCAGTTTTGCAATTAACCCTTTTTATAGGGGCCATTGTGTAATTAATGAAAGTTATTGCAAAATACCTCGTTTTGAGCCTGGATCCTTGTACGGGATTCATTTTCACATTTCATCGAGTCATGAACTCTTGGAATTCCCTTCCGGTCGTTTTCTCCAGTTTTAGGAATTTCTGACCCTAATTGTCGCCGAACTTGTTCGAGGCATATCTCTCTACTCGGGACTCGGTTTTCAACGTTGTTTCTTCTGTTATTCATATTTTCTCATTTTAGTTCTTTTTCGATCATAGTGTTTTGCCATTTGAGCACATCTGCTCAAATACCACTTTTCCGGACGGGGCCCTTTCAGGGTACTTTTAGGGTTTTTCTATAAATAGGTGTCTCTAAGATGAAAAGTTAAACTTTCTCATCATCTTCCTCCCTCTCTTAGCCAGCCATCCATGGCAGCCATGACTGCCACCCTACTCTCTTCTTTTCTGGCCACTTCCCTCATGTAAAATGTCGTAGTGCCTTAGTGTTTTATGTTCGTCTTGACGACCCGCACCTTTCCCCCTTATTAGAACCCATTTCCAACCGCTTTTGAGTTTGGGTTTTAAGTTCGGGTTTGGATTTTCATGATACCTCCTTGATGTTTAATGTTCACCTCGTTGTCCCCGACATAACCTAGGAGTATCGTCGGATTCGGAGCATTTTTCTTTCAGTGGGGATTTAAGATTTCATCTCAAATGGAGGTAGGTAGTGTTATGGTTTATATTCTTGATGTATTGTATGCTATTGATGCTTATACAACTCATTTACATGTCTTTGTATCAAACCTAGGAACTTTATTATTTATTTTTTTTGTATGAGATTTGATTTTTCCGGTTGGTTATAACTTGATTTAAACATGTGTCATGATATTAAATTACATCTTGATATGATGATTGACATATATTAAATTGAAAGATTTTGGACAAGTATTGAAGTTTTTATTTAATATTTTTCTTGAATAAAAATTTAATTCATGTGGCCTTATCTAACTTGAAATCAACTGTGATGTCATATTATATTAGGCCCTAGCACACTGTTCAACATAGGTGAATTTGAGAGTAATCGGAGATGTTTTAAAATCTAGAAAGAATTAATTAATTTATTCCAAGTGCACTATTCACTTCATTGGAATTCTGACTTGATATTGTTAATGTGCATGCCATATACTTTATCATATGTTAAATCAAAAATATTTGATTAGGTTTTGAAACTTTTCGTTTATTATTTTACTTGTATTAAAGTTTAATACTCATGTCGTATCTTGCATGGAATTCACTTGTATCATGCTATAAAATTAAATCTTGGCATGTTTAATGACTTACTTTAACTTGAGATCATTTGGATGAGTTTCAAAATCTAGAGATTTTAATTAAAAGAATTAATTAAAACCTATTCAATGTTTCCTTGGATTATATTAAGTTTCTAGCTTGATATTTATGATTTTGTTGACAAGTTCCTTCCCGTGTATTAAATTGAGAATAATCGGATAAGTTTTGAGACTTATATTTATTTATTTCCTTAGTATGGAATCTAATTCACATGGTTGTATTTTGTATGGAATTGGACTTGCATTTCATGGACTTTTATATTTTTATCAAGCATTATGATCCCTTGTATCTTAGTTTCATTAATGTACTTAATGAACTAACACAATTGTCTTGGAATGGTTTAATTACTCATCTGTCTTTTAGTAAATAATTAAATCATTAATCTTATACTTGTGGTATATTTACGTCAATGGATTCCTTATGTTTTAAATCCTGGTTTGTAGTCTATGTGGATGCATACTATGATCTCTCGACATTTCACATGCCATTATAGTTGAGGACTTAGGGCATGACTTGTGTGTTCCAAAATCTTGGTTGTACATGGAATGTGGTTTAATGCATTACTTATATCTCGACACACTCTTGGTTGCATAACTTGTTGATTTTAGAACTCGATGATATCAATCAAGAATTGACATAGCTAGGACTTGATTCTAGTACGGGAGATAGAGAGCTCCGTACGTTATAGTGCGCACTAAGGGAAGGTACTCATGGGTTAGTAGCCCTAAAGTGATCCCAAGAGTACGGTTTTAATTCGGGCGATATCCGAGTATCCACATTGGTTGAATTCACTCTTTCAATTTCAAGTTGTTATTCCTTGAAGATTTAAAACTTGTCGTGTTATGTGAAATGCTCCAATCTTGTTAATTGCATAGATATTATGCATTATCTTTGATTTCATGTATTATTCTTGTCTTGTTATTTGGAATGTTTTAATCATGTTAATTACATTGATAATGTAATTCTTGTTAATTTATATCTGAGTATTCTTATCGTGTTAACTTAAATGTTCCAATCATGTTAATTACATTGATAATGTGATCCTTGTATTCAAGTATTCTTCCCATCATGTTGTATGGATTATTCCAACCCAGTTCAATTACGTTGATAATGTGATTCATATTAAATTGTAAACTTGTCGTGTTCTTTGGATCATCCCAACCTTGATTCGTTTCATATATGTATATATCATAATTCATACTGATTAATACTCTAAGGTAGCTTAGGATGCTCCCTGATTCTCACTTTGACATAGACGTTAGTTGGCATGAGCCCCTTTGAGATGTTTCATCTTAAGGTGATAATATTGTAAAATGCTAGGTCTATGCATGCTCATCTCCTACGAGTGGCTTTATGTTACTCACCCCAAAGTTACTGGGGTCATTTTTCAGGTACGAAGACTTAGTTCTTGATGCTCATTGCTCCTTAGATGACTTGTAGTTTTTGAGTTCCATTTCATGCAAATGTTAGCATGAAATGCCCTTTTGTAGTCTTATATATCAAAACTTGTATCTTTAATCCCATATATGTAATGTGTACATAAGTACACCTTTTGTGACATATTTGATATGTATGACATGAAGCTAATGGTCAACCATATTTATATTTGCACTTATACCCATTTGGTGCCACATTTTGTTTAGAAATGTATTTTTATCAACTTTGAAGGTTTGGCATGTCAAATTTTGTAAATGAATTGTAATAAGTCCATGGGCCATTGTAGTATATTTAAAATGTCATAGTACACTTGCGTGTATGTTCACACCATCACACATTAGCATATAATTAAGTTTGATCAAGATATGGGGGATTCATATGAGACTTGGGAACTTCTCTTCATTTTTAGTGCATAGCAGGTTCATATGCACTTTCTCGAGTCATTTTGGCCGACCGAAATGCCATTTCAATCGATCGATGGCTTTTGGATTTCATTTTCACAGTAAAACATATCAATGTTCAGGTCCATTTCGGTCAACCGATTCTTCATTTCGGTCAACCTAAATGATTTTTCTTAACTTTTAGTAATTTGGGAAATTTTCTGTTCATTTCGGTCAATCAAAATGCCATTTCGATCAACCTAAATAGGTTTCACACTCCAGCCTCTTCAGTTTTGTTTCAGCACTGTTGTTTTGCCTTCAAACGGTCATATCTCCTTAATTTCTAATCCAAATGGGGTGATTCTTGAGCCTAAACTCAAGGATTTTGGGTCAGATTTCCAATAGTACCAATGCCATTCTCATATTGAAATCATAGTGAGAGAGTTATTTAAGTTTTAGTGAAGTAGCGTTAGGATTTGGTTCGAACCGGGATGGGGTTTCTCTTCCTTTGACTTCAAGACTTAATATCTTTACCTTCTGGACTCTGAATCAAGTGAATCTGGAGTCCATCTTTATTAATTTTTTGTTCTTTTTCCAATGGTGTGCTTGGTAGAACCCACTTTTATTTTCAAAATGACCATTTTGCCTCTAGGTTCATTCTTGTCTATTTTTGGAACGTTACTTCTGCATTTACTTTCTTTGGGTTCCATAACCTCATTGAGGGTCACATTGGTGTCTTAAAGACGTGTTGTATCTCTAGAAACCATTATCTTATTTCTTATTTCTACATCTGGATTCACTATCGGGTCAATCTTTGATTCATCACAGGACGCATTGGCCTAAAAACTAGGGCTTGTGCTCACGTTGGACTATAGGTCCAGGTTCAAATACCTTGGACTATGGGTTTTGGGTACATATCATGCTCACGTTGTTATGTTTTGATATGTCATTTGTATCTTGATAACATGTCTTGTTTGATAACATATCTTGTATGATAACATATTCACATATTCAGGTGTTTGAGACATCTATTATTTGTTAAGCTTGCTTTATGTGTATATATGATTCCTAATAGCATGGTCTGGGTTGTTATCATGTCCTGGTGTGATATCATGTCTGCGTGCTTACGTTAGCATGATTGTATGCGACGTGTGTCGGCATACCTTACGCTTTTCATTCACATGTATTGTCGTACCATATACTTACATGCTTCTTGATAATATGTTTTGATTTGACAACATGTCTATTTGCTTATGTGGCAACTTGTTTAGAAGCTTATCTTGATTGTCTTAGCATATAATATATGCTCATTTACCTTATAGCACATGGTACCTGCTTGTTATTTTAGCATGTGGAATATGCTCGTCTGTCTGAGTACATTGTATGCGTTTGTTCATCTTGACATGATTATATGCAGCATATCATTATGCTTTACGTTCTTCTACTGTATACGCTGATATGCCTTACATGATTCCTACTGCTTGTGTGAGTAGATAGTCCATTGCTATGTTATATGCTAGCTATTTACTTTTATGTCTAGTTTTGACATTGTCACTTGGGGTCTGTCGCATCCCTTTGATGCATTCTTGTTTTACGAATTTCTTCCTTGCATAAGAGAAATTCATTCTGTAAGGACCCATGTCAGGAACCTTCTTGTTTATTTTATTGGTTGGGTGTTTCGAGACCTTAGTCTGACAGCTGATATGAGTATGGCTCATGTGAGCGTAGAATCGCAGTCCTTGTCTGGAAGAGTGAGACGCGGGCAAGGGAGACACCATTTCATTCCTTTTCCTTCCTGACTTCACGACGTAGTCGGGGAGTGTTAAGGATGTTTTGGAATGTAGGAGCTGCTAGCTCTACTTGTACTGTGGATCTAAGGCCTTAAACGTAGCGGTGCCTATGATATTGTTTTCAGAGTTTTGGGATTGGCCAATATGGTCCGGCCGGACATCATTGGACTATACCCTACTCTCACAAAATGACTGGTTCTCGTAGTGCTTTTGGTAATGATCATTTCCAACATTGATGTCATTCGTATCGATAGGTTTTTCTGAGTTGACCTGGTTGAGGGTAGGTTATGAACTAGTACCTTATATTATCATGGTACCGTACCAAGTTGCGTGTTGTGGGCGGGTGCTAGTTGTCATCAACGCTACCTTACTGATGAGTAAGTGTGGGCGGGCGCTAGGCACTGTCATTGCTACCACACATTTGAGTATGCTGTGGGCAGGTTCTGGTCGCTGTTTATACTTATGAGCACTTGCATTTTTAACATTTTCCGAGCATGTTAGCATTCATGCATTTTATTTATTATATTATATTTCTTTAGAATACTTCTGATATGTAATAAATGTTATTTCAGACGTTAAAACTTTAAATTTGTAATATGTGCGTCTTACCTATTTATTTTCAGTCTTGTTTTACGAAAAGGGAAATTGATAGGTGGATGCTTGGTTGAGACAGGTTACAGGGATATTTATTAATTTTGAGACTGTGATTGATTACGTGTTGTGTTCACAATCCAGACTACGGTCATGGGGCGTGACAGTACTGCCTTGTTACTCACTTCTTTTATTGTGTTTCAATGTTTTGTTGTCTTGGGATTCCCTCAATGGTTGACGTTGAGTTAACGTGTCGATTCGTATGAGGTGTTATCTTAGTTCATAGTTTCGCGTTCCTTCAGTTGATCTTGAGACATCTGGAGTTGTCCTTCAGTGCTTTATGAGCTGTCATTTGTGTTACCCAAGAATTGACTCTAGAGGGGGGTGAATAGAGTCAATGGCCAATTTTCGCAAATTATAGAAATACAATTTATAATCAACAATATAACCTATTGTGCAATAATCAACATATGAAATCAAGATATGAAAGTAAACAATTATAGCACAACTGTAAAAGAGATAAGAGAAGAGAAATTACAAACTATAACATGGCGATTTTTGCGAGGTTCGGAAACTCCTACTCCTCGGCTTAAGATCCCTCTTGAGACTTCCCAATCCAATATAGTTTCTCCTTATGGGTGGAGAGCAAACCTTGATTAAAAGTAACTCTTTGCTAAGAGAAAACCTCTTTTAGTCTTCTTTTGGGTTACACCAACCCTTACAATATCCTTGCTAAGAGACTACCTCTCTTAGTTTTTCATAGGCCACACCAGCCCTTACAATTTCTTTGTCAAGAGAAACTCTTCCTCTCAGGCTTACAGCAAATTTGTAGATAGAATTTGTAGTACAAGAAATCCTCTCAAGAACTGATACAAATCAAACCTCACAATAGAGTATATATGAAATCAAGTGAAGCTGAAACTCTAAGTATGAAATGTATGAGAGATGATGAGGAAAATGCAGAACAAAAACTCTGATGAAATACTAGAACAAAAGTTTAACAAAGGCTCACTAAATGCTCTCTAAAGTTCACTCTAGTTCAGCTATGGAAGCTTGTATATGAGATGAAGATTGATGTCTGAACAGAGGCTCTATGAGTGAGTAAAACCAGAACAAATGCTCTGTATAATGGTAGAGCCAAAAGCTCTCTTGGATGCAATATAATGTCTCTAAAAAATGGTCAACGTATTCAGCAAACAACCCCTCTGTATTTATAGAATTTCGAAGCTCAATATAGCTATTAGAAGTAGTTGGGGAGCAATGAATGAAAATGATTCCATTGCAGTTCAAAACCCTAGAAGGAGCCGGCTCTTGTAAACAAGAGGAGGCAGCTCCCTAGCCTTGAGAGCCGGCTCTCCATTGCATGGAGACAGCTCCCAGCCTCTGAGAGCCTGCTCCCTATTTTGGGAGACTGCTCTTTGGATGGAAACTTCATTTTTTAAAAATAAAATAGCTACTGGAGTTAAGAGAGCATGCTCTGTCTTTTACAGAGCCGGCTCTATTCTTTGAGAGCCTGCTCCATTTGCATGGAGCCTTCTCCATTTTCTTAGAGCCTTCTCCATTTCATGGAGCCTTCTCCATTTTCATAGAGCCTTCTCCATTCTTTGAGAGCCTGCTCTATCTTTCATAGAGCCTGCTCCATTGGTCTTGAGAGAGCTGGCTCTATTTCTTATAGAGGTTCCTCTTGCTTCATGAAGGCTGCTGCTAAATTGGATTGGACAGAAAAAGTGCATGACTTCAAATGGACATAACTTAGTCCATGAATCTCCAAATGAGGTGAAATTTGAGTCTAAATTTATTGCCTTGAAGTCAGCTCTCTAAAACCATCGGCCTTGCTCAAAAATTCCAACTACAGTAATGGTTATGGCTGTTTTAGTGCAACCTGGTCAGAATTTTTGCAAAGCAGAATCAGGCATCTTATAATGGTTATATCTCTCTCAATTCAAATCCTCTTTAGGTGAAATTTGAGTCTAAACTCAAGGGCTCAAATTTAGCTTTCCAATGCCACTGGCCTTATGTAAAAATTCCAGCTACACAAATAGTTATAGCAGTTTTAGTGCAAGCTGGTCTGAAATTTTTCTAGGCTAAAAATTGCTTCTTTTGAGATATCCATATTTCTAGCACCTAGGACTTTGATGAATGATTCAATTTAGTTCAAGGCCTATTTCTAAGAGTCTAGGGATATATGAAGATGATAAATTTCAAATGCATTGTGTCCTAGAGTTATTTACCAAATTATGGCAATAAAAGCTTTAAAGATGAAATATTAAATTCAATGCCTTTTCCTATTCTTTTTAGAGACCAAAATAAATATTATGATTAATGTGCATTGTCCTAGCATTTCTAGCTTAAGTTGTGAGTTCTTTCAAAGCTTATGCAAGCTTGAACTAACTCATTCTTAGCAAAGACTTCATATGTTAAATATATATGTATTGAAGTTCATAGTCTATTGCTAATGATGTAGGAGCATATAAATGATGTATAATATGTATGGTCCTATAGAGATGAGCTTCAATGTATTCATAAAGACTTTGACATTGAATCTTAAGCTCTCACCATCCTATCTACCATTTTCTTTATTCTTTGACCATGATCGTTTAGGCTTGATGAAGACTTTCTTTTTTTCTCTTTGAAATGCTTTGTGTGATCTTTGAAGTCCGAGTTTTTCTTTGATTTCTTGCAACTTTGAGGCTTCCTTGAATCCATTGCTTGAGTGCTTGGAATGCTTGGAATGGATCTTCTAGTTCATCATTGAGGATTAGATATTGATCATCTATATATCACTCAATGAGAACATTAGTACTTAAACATCATTAATGGTTTGTAATCTTCAAAACATAACATTGACCTTTAGATAAAATCCTTAGGCCAACACTTTGGTTTGTCCTTGTGTTCGGTCCTTATTCTGTTCTCTTCTGATATATTCCTAATTTCGGGGACGAAATTCCTTTAAGGAGGGTAGGTTGTAATAATCCGGTCATTTTTCTCCCTTTCATTTTTTCTCAAATTTTACGGATAAATTTTTTCCGTTTAATTTTCTTTTCCGAATTCTAATTTTTCATCACTAGGTGTCATCTCGAGTGCTTGGAAATGGTTTTCGAGATTCTTTCCTTTGGATTGACAACTTCCTTTAAGGACCGAGTCATTTCCACATTTTCATTTGGACACTATTCATTTTTCGTCATTTTCCTCGTTTATCACTTTATTAGCACCTCATTTTTTGTATTCGGAGTTGGTTTCTGACATCACGTACCTTCATTCTAAGTAGTTTCCATGAAATACGTATTTTGACTTTTGTAGAAAAGTATTCTAGTTGCTCTTGATATCCATAGGGGCATGGATGCATAATTTTTCAGAAACATTTTCTTTTCTTGGGGTTTTTTTGTGTAAATATCTTTTGAAGATATTTTATTTTAGGGGTTTTTAAGAATATATCTTTTGGAAGATATTTTCATTCTGGGTCAGTTTTGGAGTTAACCCTTTTTGTAGGGGCATTGTGCAATTAACGAAAGTTATTGCAAAATACCTCATTTTGAGCCTAGATCCTCGTACGGGATTCATTTTCACTTTTCATCGAGTCGTGAACTCTTCGAATTCCCTTCCGGTCGTTTTTCCCAGTTTTAGGGATTTCTGACCCCAATTGCCGCCGAACTTGTTCGGAGCGTATCTCTCTGCTCGGGACTCAGTTTTCAATATCATTTCTTTCATTATTCATATTTTCTCATTTCGATTCTTTTTTGTTCACGGTATTTTTCCATTTGAGCATGTCTGCTTAAATACCACTTTTTCGGACCTAGTGGGGCCCTTTCGGGGCACTTTTAGTGTTTTTCTATAAATAGGTGTCTCTAAGATGACAAGTCAAACTTTCTCATCATCTTCCTCCCTCTCTTGGTTGGCCATCCATGGCAGCCATGGCTGCCACCCTTCTCTCTTCTTTTCTAGCCACTTCCCTCGTCTAAAATGTTGTAGTGCCTTAGTGTTTTATGTTTGCCTTGATGACGCACACCTTTCCCCCTTATTAGAACTCATTTTCAACCATTTTTGAGTTCGGGTTTGAATTTTCATGGTACCTCCCTGGTGTTTACCGTTCACCTCATTGTCCCCGACATAACTTAGGAGTATCGTCGGATTCGAAGAATTTTTCTTTCAGTGGGGATTTGAGATTTCATCTCAAATAGAGGTAGTAGGTGTTATAGTTTGTATTATTGATGTATTGTATGCTATTGATGCTTATATAACTTATTTACATGTCTTTGTATCAAATCTAGGAACTTTATTATTTATTTTTCTTGTATGAGATTTGATTTTCCCGATTGGTTATAACTTGATTTAAACATGTGGTATGATATTAAATTACACCTTGATATGATCATTAACATATATTAAATTGAGAGCTTTTGGACAAGTATTGAAATTTTTATTTAATATTTTTCTTGAATGAAAGTTTAATTCATGTGGCCTTATCCAGCTTGAAATCAATATGTGATGTTATATCATATTTGGCCGTAGCATACTCTTCAACATAGGTGAATTTGAGAGTAATTGGAGATGTTTTAAAATCTAGAGATAATTAATTAATTTGATTAGTTAATTTATTGTAAGTGCACTATTCACTTCATTAGAATTCCGACTTGATATTGTTAATGTCCATGCCATATGCTTTCACATATATTAAATCGGGAATATTTTATTAGGTTTTAAAACCTTTCGTTTATTATTTTTCTTGTATTAAATTTTAATACTCATGGTCGTATCTTACATGGAATTCACTTGTATCATGCTATAAAATTAAGTCTTGACATGTTTAATGACTTACTTTAATTTGAGATCATTTGGATGAGTTTCAAAATCTATATATTTTAATTAAAAGAATTAATTAAAACCTATTCAATGATTTCGTGGACTTGATTAAGTTTCTAACTTGGTATTCATGATTTTCTTGACAAGTTCCTTCGCGTGTATTAAATTGAGAATAAACGGATAAGTTTTGAAACTTATATTTATTTATTTCCTTAGTATGGAATCTAATTCACATGGTTGTATCTTGTATGGAATTAGACTTATATTTCATAGACTTTTATCTTTTATCAAGCATCATGACTCCTTATATCTTGGTTTCATTAATGTACTTAATGAACTAGCACAATTGTCTTGGAATGGTTTAATTACTCATGTGTCGTTTAGTAAATAATTAAATCATTAATCTTATACTTGTGGTATATTTACGTCAATGGATTCCTTGTGTTTTAAATCCTAGTTTGTAGTCTATATAGATATATACTATGATCTCTTGATATTTCATATGCCATTATAGTTGAAGACTTAGGGTATGACTTATGTGTTCCAAAATCTTGGTTGTGCATGGAATGTGGTTTAATGCATTACTTGTATCTTGATACACTCTTGGTTGCACAACTTGTTGATTTTGAAATTCGGTGATATTAATCAAGAATTGACATGGCTAGAACTTGGTTCTAGTACGGGAGATAAAGAGCTCCCTACATTACAGTGCGCACTAGGGGAAGGTACCCATTGGTTAGTAGCCCTAAAGTGATCCCAAGAGTACGATTTTAATCCGGGCGATATCCGAGTATCCACATTGGTTGATTTCACTCTTTAAATTTCAAGTTGTTATTCCTTGAAGATTTAAAACTTGTTGTGTTATGTGGAATGCTCCAATCTTGTTAATTGCATAGATATTATGCATTATCCTTGATTT
Source organism: Cornus florida (assembly GCF_030987335.1). Lineage (NCBI taxonomy): Eukaryota > Viridiplantae > Streptophyta > Magnoliopsida > Cornales > Cornaceae > Cornus > Cornus florida. The sequence goes on from NW_026775577.1 coordinate 76,567,695, forward strand.
CATGTATTATTCTTGTATTGTTAATTGGAATGTTCCAATCATATTAATTACATTGATAATGTAATTCTTGTTAATTTATATCCGAGTATTCTTCTTGTCGTGTTAATTGAAATGTTCCAATCATGTTAATTACATTGATAATGTGATCCTTCTATTCAAGTATCCTTCTCATCGTGTTGTATAGATTATTTCAACCCTGTTCAATTACGTTGATAATGCGATACTTGTTAAATTGTAAACTTGCCGTGTTCTTTAGATCATCCTAACCTTGATTCGTTTCATATATGTATATATCATGATTCATGCTAATTAATACTCTAAGGTAGCTTAAGAAGCTTCCTGAGTCTCACTTTGACATAGACGTTAGGTGGCATGTGTAATGACCCGGTCATTTACTATCTTTTCTTGATATTTTACGAATAAATTTTTTCCATTTAATTTTCTTTTCTGAGCTCTGTTTCTTGTCACACAGTGTCTTCTTGAGTGCTCGGAAATGGTTTCTGAGACTCTTTCCGTGGATTGACAGCTTCCTTTGAGGACTGAGTTATTTTTGCATTTTCACTTTTTGGACACTATGCGCTACTTCGTCCTTTTCCCTATTCTGTCTTTTCCCCGTTTGTCATTTTGTTGGCAAAACCTCACTTTTCATGCTCGGAGTTAGTTTTTAACTTCACGCGTCTTCATCTTCAATGGTTTTCTCGAAATACGTATCTTTATTTTTACAAGAAAGTACTCTGGTTGCTCCTAGTGTCCATAGGGCATGGATGCATAGTTTTTCAAAATCTTTTTCATTTCTTGGGGTGTTTTTCATAAATATCTTTTGAAGATATTTTATTTCAGGGGTATCTAAGAAAATATCTTTTGGAAGATATTTTCATTCAAGGGCAGTTGGGCAGTTAACCCTTTTTGTATGGGTCATTATGCAATTAACGAAAGTTATTGCAAAATATCTCGTCTGGAGCCTGGATCCTCATACGGGATTCATTTTCACTTTTTGTTAACTCGTAAATTCATAGAATTTCTTTCTGGTTGTTTTTCTCCAGTTTCAGGGTTTCTGGATCCGGTTGTCGCCGAACTTGTTCGGGGCATATCTCTCTGCTCGGGACTCGATTTTTTATGCCGTTTCTTTTGTTGTTCATATTTTCTCATTTTCAATCTTTTTCATTCATGGAGTTTTACTGTTTGAGCACGTTAGCTCAAAATCCACTTTTCCGGACCCGGCGAGGCCCTTTCGGGGCACTTTTTGAGACTTACTATAAATAGGGGACTTAAAGAAGAAAATTCAAATTTTCTTCATCTTCTCTACCATCTTGGCCGGCAGCCATGGGAGCTCCTTGGCTACCACTCTTTCTCCTTCTCCTCCACTTGAGTTCCTTGGTAGAAATTCTTCGGCCTTTACATTTATCGTTCCCCTCGATGTGCTCTACCATTCCCCCTTGTTAGAATTCATTTTTGACCATTTCTTGAGTTTGGGTTTGAAGTCAAGTTGTGATTTTCATGGGACTTCCTTCGGATTCATGTAGATCGTATTGTCCTCGACAAAACCTAGGAGTTTTGGCGGATTCGGAACATTTTTTTTCAGTGGGGATTTGGGGTTTTCATCTCAAATTGAGGTAGGGGGTGTTATAATTTACTTTCTTGTTATATTGCATGTTTGTGATGCTTATACAACTTGATTACATGCTTGGATGTAAAATCTAAAGATTTTATTATTTATTTATTCTTGTGAAGGATTTAATTTTCCTGGTTGTCCATAGCTTTGTTTAAACATGTGGCATGATAGAATATTACCCCTTGATATGTTGATTGACATATATTAAATCTAGATCATTTGGACAAGTATTGAAGATTTCATTTAATATTTATCTTGAATAAAATATTAAATCATGTGGCTTTAATTAGCTTGAAATCAATATGTGTTAGCATATTATATTAGACCTTGGCATACTCTTCAACATAAGTGAATTTGAGAGAAATTAGAAGTGTTTTGAAATCCAGTAATATTTAATTAATTAGATTAATTAAATTGCTCCAAGTGTACCATTCATCCTATTGGAATTCCTCCTTAGAGTGTCATTTGAAGTTCCTCCTTGTCTTGACGTGTCTTAGGTGCTTGAACGAGGCTAGAAAGTGTTTTCAATCATGTTCGGATCATGTAGGATGCAACAGTCTTTCATAGCTGCAACAGATGTGTCGGCCGGCTGATGGAGCACCATCGGTTGACCGACGATTCTCGAGACTCCATTCCAGTAGGCTTTTTAGGAAAAACCTTGTTTTGGCCGGCTGATGATTGGGGTTCGACTGACCGACGGTGGGGTTTCGGCTGGCTGACCATTGCCTTCGGTCAACCGATCCTCCCTGGAACCCTCTCCCTCTCAGCATCTTTTGGACAGCTTTGTTGTTCCAACTTTGGGAGATCATATCTCTTTCATTTTGAATCCAATTTGGGTCATTCTTGACTCTAAATTCAAGAGCTCAGAGTTAGCTATCCAGTGGTACTAACCACACATCATAACTCCATCTATGATGAGAGTTATTCCAATTTTAGCGAGATAGGTTCATGGTAATTCTTAAACAGCGAAGGCCACCTTGTTTTAAATTCATATCTTGTCCGTTCGAACTCAAAATCAAGTGATTCTTGGGTCTAACCTTGTTCATTTTTTGTTGTCTTTCCAATGGTGTGCTCAGTGGCACCCATATCAATTTAGAAATGACCATTTTGCCCTTGGTTCATTTCTTTTCGGATTAGGCATTCTTGCTTCATTTGTTTGGCTCATGTGAGTTTAGTGGCTTTATGGGGAGTCACTTCAGTGCCTTAGGGATGACGTACATCTCTTGAGGCCATTCCAATTCTTTTGCTTCCGCATCTTGGATCCGGTTCGGGTCATCACAAGACACGCTGGGTTATAAAATCCAGGGTCGTCGCAGCATGAGCCCATTTGACATGTTTCACCTTAAGGTGATAATATTATAAAATGTTAGGTCTATGCATGCTCATCTCCTACGAGTGGCTTTATGTTACTCACCCCAAAGTTACCGGGGTCATTTTTCAGGTACGAATACTTGGTTCGTGATGCTCATTGCTCCTTGGATGACTTATAGTTTTTGAGTTCCATTTCATGCAAATGTTAGCATGAAATGCCCTTTTGTAGTCTTATACATCAAAACTTGTATCTTTAATCCCATATATGTAATGTATACATAAGTACACCTTTTGTGACATATTTGATATGTATAACATAAGGCCAAGGCCAAGCAAGTTTATATTTGCACTTGTACCCATTTAGTGCCACATTTTGTTTAAAAATATATTTTTATCAACTTTGGAGGTTTGGTATGTCAAATTTTGTAAATGAATTGTAATAAAGCTATGGGCCATTGTAGTATGTTTAAAATACCATATTACACTTGCGTGTATGTTCACATCATCACACATTAGCATATAATTAAATTTGATTATGATATGGGGGATTCATATAAGACTTGGGAACTTCTCTTCCTTTTTAGTTCATAGCAGGTTCATATGCACTTTCTCGAGTTATTTTGGCCGACTGAAATGCCATTTCGGTCGACCAATGGCTTTTGGATTTCATTTGCAGAGTAAAACACACATTCCAGTAGCCAAAATCAATGTTCAAGTCCATTTTGGTCGACCGATTCTTCATTTCGGTCGACCTAAATGATTTTTCTTCACTTTCAGGAATTTGGGAAATTTTTTGTTCATTTTGGTCTACCAAAATGCCATTTCAGTCGAACTAAATAGCTTTCACACTCCAGCCTCTTTAGTTTTATTTTAGCACTATTGGTCCGACTTCAAACGGTTATATCTTCTTCATTTCTAATTCAAATGGGGTGATTCTTGAGCCTAAACTCAAGGATTTTGAGTCAGATTTCCAATGGTACCAATTCCATTCTTAAATTCAAATCATAGTGAGAGTTATTCAGGTTTTAGTGAAGTCGCATCAGGATTTGGTTCGAACCGAGATGGGGTTTCTTTTCATTTGACTTTAAGACTAGATATCTTTGTCGTCCGGACTCTGAATCAAGTGATTCTTGAGTCCATCTTTATTAATTTTTTATTATCTTTCCAATGGTGTACCTAGTAGCACCCACTTTCATTTTAGAAATAGCCATTTTGCCCCTAGGTTCTTTCTTATCCGTTTTTGAAACGTTGCTTCCGCATTTACTTTCTTTGGATTCCATGACCTCATTGAGGGTCACATTAGTGTCTTAGAGACGTGCTGTATCTCTAGAGACTATTGTCTTATTTCTTGCTTTCACATCTAGATCCGCTATTAGGTCAATCTTCAATTCATCACAGGACGCACTGGCCTAAAAACCAGGGCCGTCACATAAAGCCTTAGGAAGTTTATCCCTCTCAGAAAATCAAAGTTAATTTTTCTATTGTCTTCTTAGAACATACACATATTCACCTAGTTAGGTTAGAGCTGTGCAGTTCAAATTCTGATCGTGATCATACAGTTATATCCACATCGATCAAACAAAAGCAGATCTTCTTCGACATTATTCAGACGATTGAAGAACGTAAGTAAAAGCAATCACACTTTGAAAGGGTTGGAGCATTCGTGGAGTGTTGTCTGATCCACTTACTGCTCTTCTACAAATATTAAGCATAAGCCTGAGGTCAAGTTGCTATTGGATGGGGAGTCGCAAAGTTAGAGGATTATCAGTAGTTGGTGTTTGGTAGAACGATAGGGTGTGAGCCAGAGTTAAAGTTCGGTATACTTTGTTTTAAGCATATGGATTGGTTTACTTTGGACTGCACAGTCCACGAGGTTTTTCTCATAACAGTTGACGTATTTTATCAACTGGGGTTTCCTTACTAAAATCCTGGTGTCATCTCTAACTTTATACTTTACTTTATCTGCATGTGATTAACTACTTAATTGCTAAAATAAGTAGAGTTTTACAAAATCTAAAACTTTCCTAGATATATTTCGCTGCGTACGACTCACAAATTGGTATCAGAGCTAATCTCTATACATTGAGTTAATCCTTGTTAGACAGTTTAGTTTTTGTTTTCAAACATTGTTTTAATTATGTCTTATGCATTGAAATAAGGCAGTTCTAATCAACTTGGTCCTTTATTTGAAGGAGATAATTATAATTTTTGAAAAAAAAAAATGAGATATTATGTGACAGCCCTAGTTTTTCAAGCCAGTGCGTCCTGTGATGAACTGAAGATTGACCCAATAACGAATCCGAATACGGAAGCAAAAATAGAAAACAAGACTCTAAGAAGGCAAAGTGACCTTCCATGAGGTCGTGGAACTCAATGAGAACTGATGCGGGAACGAATGATCAAAAAAAGACCGAACAGACCCCCAAGTCAAAATGGTCATTTTTTAAAATATAAAATCGGGTCCTACTGAGCACACCACTAGAAAGAAAACAAAAATTTAATCAAATTAGACCCAAGAATCACTTGATTCGGAGTCCGGATGAAGAAGATATGAAACTCCAAAGTTTCATAAAAATCACATTTTTGGGTTTGAAATCAATGCAACAAGGGTACTTCGCAAGGGGTAAAATGGCCTTTTTAGATAAAACTGGATGCAACTGAGCATACCGTTAGATAGACCAGGAAAAATTAATGAATCTAGACTCAAGAATCACTTGATTCGGAGTCCGGACGAAGAAGATATGAACGTCAAAATTTCATAAAAACCAACTTTTGGGTTTAAAATCAGTGCGGCAAGGGTACTTTACAAGGTGTAAAATGGTCTTTTCAGATATAATTTGATTCAACCGTGCATACTGTTATATAGACTAGCAAAAACTAATAAACTTAGACTCAAAAATCACTTGATTTGGAGTCCGGATGATGAAGATATGAAGCCTCAAAGTTTCAAAAAAATCAACTTATTTTCCGGGTAAGAAATCTGGGCAGGAATAGTGTTTTTACAGCAAGCAACATTTCATTTTTTTCTCAGAACTGAGGCTAAAAACGGACAGTTAAACGAGTTTTTCTGGAAAAATACAAAGAAGAAACCCCCCTTAAAATCACGTTTTCTACCCGACATAATGGAAGGAACAGAGAAAAACACGCTGTAAGATCCCTAAAATGCCCCTAGATAAGCGTAGGTCAAGAGGGACCCAAAAAGCTGTTACATTAAATTTCTTCAGGATCAGTCCACAACTGAGAGCAAAAACGGGCTATCAAATGAATTTTTCTGGAAAAACACGAAAAATAAACCCCTCCCGAAATCGAGTTTTCTACGTGACTTGAGAAAGAATTAAAAAAAAAAAAACCTCAATGTAGAATACCCAAAATGCCCCTCTATGAAATCTAGTCATGAGGGTCATAAAGCTACTAAATGTAAAACTGGAAGCTGAACTTTGCAATGGATTTCTGGTATCAAAACGACATTTTCTGGAAAAACACTAAGAAGAAACCCCCCCTAAAATCATATTTTCTAAGTGACCATGTGAAGACCGGAATTTATTTCCTGAAGGAAAACCCCAAAATGCCCTAAAATCAGATTATGGAATAAAAATGCAAAATGAGTCCATAGGAGGCTCATTTCACCAAAGAAGAAGGTTTGCCCGGAAACAACCATGCACGTAAACTTAACTTACCTATTAGGACATGCTACAATGGTCCATGGCTTAAAAATACCACCGATGCAAAATCCGACCCCCAACGGGCAAAAAGGCAAAAATGAACAAGAAAAGGAAAATTTGGAAACCAAAATTAACAAATGATTTCAAATTACTGTTTGGCCCTTGGCCACACTTCAAACATGATTTATAAGACCCTATGAAAGAATAAAAATAGAATTCCCATACCCGATACAACCATGGTGAAGCAGAAACTCAATATTTTTCAATATTTTCATAATATTTCATGAAGTTAAAATTTACATAGGATACAATGTACATGTCATTGGCCTCCGGCCTCCTCTCATACATGTCAAATACATTGTAAATGGTGTACTCATATACACATTACATATATGGAATCATATATAAACATTTTGACATATAAGGCTACAAATAGGATTTCATGCTAACATTTTCATGAAATAGATACTTCAAGTCTACGAAACTTCCATGGCATAGTGTGCATCACAAATCAAGGTCCCTGTACCTGAAAAATGTCCCCACTACATGGGTGAGTAACATAAAGCTACTAGTAGGAAATGAGTATGCATCGACCTATCATTTTACGATTATATCACCTTAAGGTGAAACATGTCAAAGGGGCTCATGCCACCTAACGTCTATATCAAAATGAGACTCAGGGAGCATCCTAAGCTACTCATGCAATTTAAAGTGAACAACAGCATACAAGTATACATGCTCAAATATACTAAACAATGTTAAACACGTTATACAACATACAAGCATACATTTCCAAGTATACTAAACCACATTAAGACAAGTCATGCAATGTCTAAGCATATTTACACAAGTATGCATTTTGTATGAAAATCTTGTAAATCAAGTATACCGACACAAATATACTAAGCTAAGAGAGATACGCCTAAGACAAGTATACACGGCACAAGCATACTAAATGAAATCTAAGCTCACAGAGCAAGCATACAAGTTCAAGTATACTATATGAGATCTAAATGCACAAAACAAGTATACAGTTTCAAGTATACTAGATAAGATTCAAATATCCAAAGCAAGCATTAATTCTCAAGCTACAAGTAATCCATGATTAACAACTTGAAATTTTATGTGAAATCAAATAGTGGAAAGACTAGGATCCTTGGCTGCAAACCAATCAAGTTATTCCGGGTTACTAGCCCGTAAGGTACTACCTAGTGCGCACGTGTATAAGTTATTCCGGGTAATTATGACCCACAAGGTACTACATATTGCGCACTTCATATGACTTAGGAGACTCACGAATCCGTACTATGGCCAAACCCTAGCCATCACATGAGTATGATTCTTACAAGCCTCCAAAAACAATAAGTTCAAAACTTATGCAAAATCAATAAGTTAAACCAAACTTATACATCTCAAATAATGTCTAGGAATCAATTTACATGCACAAATAAGGTTGAATTCACGCAAACCATGTCCTAGAGTTCAAGTCTAAATAGCATATGACATGTCATGTTCTCAATATGCAATTTACATACAAAGCAAGAATATTTTACAACAATTGAGTCACATTACTATCATAAGCCACAAGTACTAAATAAGCTTTAATTTAGTAACAAGCTTTCAAGGTAAACAATTGTAATATTCTAAGAAACTATATACCTACACAAGATATATTTAAACAAGCTTTACAAGTCAATGATATTCTACATCATGCTAAGTCCAATTACCATTTTAAAAGGCCCCAAGTACTAATTCTACATCCAATTAGTAATATGCTCACAAGGTAATTAATTTCACTACATTAAAAGGAATTTTCAACCTAACATGAAAAGTTTCTAGATTTCATATTAATCCCAAATAAACTCAAATTAATATATGTTAAGGGACATAGCATAGTCTTCACATATATTATACCCAAAATCAATTTAAGTGACTACAACACTTAAAAATAAAATTAATTAAGCTAATTAATTAATTTTCTCTAGATTTTCAAACATATCTAAATGTCCTCAATTTAATATATGTTAAAGAACTCACCAAGGCCTACTTTAATATCACATTATAAGTTGATTCCATTATTGATACAACTAGGTGAATTAAACTTTCACAAAAGATAAATATTAAATAAAATTTGCAATTCTTATTCAAATAATCCTAATTTAATATATATCAACCACCATACCAAGGCCTAAATTTCTAGCGTGTCACAATTTAATTCTAAGTTGCCTAGCATCATGAGAATTAAATCTTAAATAAAGAAAATAATTTAATTAAATTCTATAACTTGAACAAGGCATGCTCACAAGTTGTATATGCTCATATAACAATCAATATAACATTAATATAACCCTAAAACATCCCCTACGTCAATTTGAGATGAAAATCTCAAAAGCCACCTAAACGAAACGGCTCCGAATCCTACAATACTTCGGGGTTTTGTCGGGGACAACATCGTGAACAAGAATCCCAAGAAAGCCCCATGAAAATCATAACTTGATGTTAAACCCAAACTCAAGAAATGGTCAGAAATGGATTCTAATATGGGTGAAAGAAGCGCGTAGTCAAGACAAACACAAAACGCGAAGGCACTATGACTTTATAACAAAGGGAAGGCGGTTTAAATGAGAGGAGAAGGGTGTCAGCCCCCTCGGGCTGCCATGGAAGATCCAGGTCGTGCATGGAGAGGGGAGAAGATGACTTTAAGTCCCCCTATTTATAGAAAATCTCAAAAAGTGCCCCGAACGGGTCCGGAAAAGTAAAATTTGAGCAGACGCGCTCAAACGGCAAAACTCCATGAACAAAAAAGATTCAAAATGAGAAAATATGAACAACAGAAGAAACAGCGTTAAAAACTGAGTCTCGAACAGAGAGATATGCCCCGAACAAGTTCGGTAGCAACCGGTGCCAGAAACCCTAAAACTGAAGAAAAACGACCAGAAGGAAATTCCAAGAATTTACGAGTCGACAAAAAGTGAAAATAAATCCAGTACAAGGATCCAGGCTCCAGACGAAGTATTTTACAATAACTTTCATTAATTACAAAATGGCCCCTCCAAAAAGGGTTAATTGCACTAATGCACCAGAATGAAAATATCTTCCAAAACTATTTTCTTAAAAACCCTTGAAATAAAATATCTTCAAAAGATATTTATGAAAAACACCCCAAGAAAAGAAAAAGATTCTGAAAAACTTTGCATCCATGCCCCTATAGACACCGGGAGCAACCAGAGTACTTTCTTGCAAAAGTAAAGATACGTATTTCGTGGAAACCACTTAGAATGAAGATATGTGAAGTCAAAAATCAACTCCAAACATAAAGAGTGAGGTCATGCCAACAAAGTGACAAACGGGGAAAAGACAAAATAGGGAAAAGGACGAAAAGTTTATAGTGTCGAAAAATGAAAAATGTGGAAATGACTCGGTCCTCAAAGGAAGTTGTCAATCCAAAGAAAAGAGTCTCAGAAACCATTTCCAAGCACTCGAGATGACACTAAGCGACGAGAAACTGAACTCAGAAAAGAAATTTCAACGAAAAAAATTTATCCGTAAAATTCTGAGGAAAAAGGAAAGGAAGGAAATGACCGGGTCATTACAGATTATTTGAAAAATTTTGGTAGTAAGACTTGGGCGATAGTTAAATCTGGCTATACACCTCCTACAGTAGATACAACTGTGGATGGTAAAATAGTCAAAGAGTTAAAAGATACTTTTATTTTTACTGCTATTGAAACTGAGCGTAATGATGTTAATGGCAAAGTTTTATATTCAATTATTAATTCTATTGTTCCATCTGAATATTCTAGAATTTATGATTGTAAAACTGCTAAAGAAGCTTGGGATATTTTGCAGGTTACTCATGAAGGAACTTCAAAAGTGACGTTGTCCAAAATTCAGTTGCTCTCTCATAAATTTGGCAACATTGTATTGAAAGAAAATGAATCATTTTTTTATTTTTATTCTAGTCTTCTTAAAATAATTTCTGAACTACATCACTTAGGTAAAAAAGTTAGTGATAAGAAAATCTGTGAGAAAATCTTAAGGTCTTTACCTAAAAGATTTTATATTAGGGTTGAAACCATATCTAAACATTGGGATTTGACTACCTGTCAAGTTGATGAGATGGTAGATTCATTAAAAACTTTTGAGATGTAGAATTTTAATTTAAGTTAGAAGGAGAAAAATCTTGCTTTAAAATCTGCACAGGTTGAGCATTCTGTGAATGATGACTCTGAGGATGATATTGCATTCTTGTCAAGGCAATTCAGTCAGATTTTGAAAAGGCAACAGAGGAGAAGGAATAACAATATGGCTAATTCTCAAAATTTTGATAAGACGTTAAAGTTTAGGTTTAATGAAAAAAAATTAAAAGAATCAAAAGAAACCAAATTTATTTGCGGGAATTGTGGTGGCAAGAGTCATGCATCCACTGTTTGTCCTAGTCCTAGGAAAAAACAAAAGGATAAGAATAAGAAAAAGCAATGAAAGTTTCTATGTCTGAAAATTCTACTTAAGTGATAGTGATTATCCTCAGGATGATACTATTGATTTTTCTTATGTTGCTTTTCTTAATAGGGGTCCTCATATCGTTCATTTATCTGACTCTGACAATTCAGATAATGAAAACAATGCAGTTCATGATGAACAGGTTGAAGAGGCTGAAAAGGACGATGAAAGACTGAAGAAAATGGTCAAAGAAACCATGGAGACCAAACAGGTAATCAATAAGCTAGCAAAGGAGCTTATCCAAGCAAAAAGAGAGAATGAAGATCTAAAGAAACAGATTAATGAATGTAAAAAGAAAGTTGTTGAAAGCAATTTTGTCATCACTAAACTGAGAAGCAGATTATTATTCTTGAGGATAAGGTAAGTATTGTTAACTCATTGAAGGAATGTCTTGCTTTGAAAAATGATTATCTTGAAATTGAATTGAAATATGAACAAGATAAACTGAAAGGATTCAATTTGAGTCACAACAGTTTGAATAAGATAATCAACATGGATAAGGATGTGAATGATAAATGAGGGTTAGAATTTGTTAAAGGTTCTTCTAGTAATCAAGGTAAAATAAATTTTATTGTATTGCACTTTTTGTGGAAAGAATAGACATAAGTATAACTTATGCCTTCATAGGAAAAAGAAAGACTTTTCTAAAATTCATTCTCAAAATTCTTATGCTAAGAAAAAGGTGCGTTCTAGAAGGAAAAAGAAATTGAAACCTAAGGATTCTATAACTAAAATTTTGCCTAAGGGAGAGGTAAAGAATGATAAGAAAAATTTCAGGAATTGAGAGTGAGAACTGTTTGGATCAAAAAGTCTAATTTGATTAAGTATGTGCCTGTTGAGTCCTTAGAACAAGTTTTTAAAAGGACTTTACTTTCAAACTAAGTCCTATGAATTTTAGTGATCATGGCTTGTGTTTAAAAGAAAATTTTGTTGCCATTGAATCACTTGCTAGGGTTTAGTTTTGGTTTGAGTTTCTGATCATAACCTTCATGATATATTTGAAAAAATTCTTCCATTGAATTTATGATCTATCTTTGAATGCAAATTTAGACACATGATTTTTTATTAAAAATAGATTCTTGGTTTGTAATCCATATAATGAAATTTGATTGACATTGTTTAAGGGATTTTTAGATTTGAATCTCTTAAGATCATAACCTTTTGTGCACTAGTCCAAATCTAAAAAATTTGATTGAAAAATCTTTGAATTATTAAAGGTTATTGTTTGAAAAAAATAGGAGCTTAAAAAAAATGAATAAATTCAGCCCGAAAAAAAAAAAAAAAAAAAAAAAAAAAAAAAAAATTGCTGAATTCTTTGTTTAGGAAGAAGCTACCTATTGACATGTGTTCGAAAACTCCCATGAGACTTTGAAGCGGAGCTAAATGAGTAAAAAGAAAGAAGAAGACAAGTTAAATTGGGGAATTGATGTCTACTCTTTAGAGTGAAAGCCACCTTACTTAGAAAATTGCTCAAAGTCAATTTTATCTTGATACTTTTTGATCAATATGGTTTAGACAATGATTTACTGATAATTGATTGAAAATGGATGAGATGGATTGCACACACACACTTGAACTTGCTAGATTGATTTCTAACTGTTTCATTAAAATTTGTAAGTTAAAATTCGTGTTGTGATTATTTCTTGAGAATTAAAATTGATTGAATATTCTGTGGAGTCAAAAATTTGTGTTCATAGATATCTCTGACAATTTTCTAGAAATTTGGATCATCTGTGGAGTTGAAAAACTTTGATTAATTGCTCAATGATTTGTTCTTTATTTCAAAAAAAATATATATATATATGAAAAACTAGAAAATTAAAAAAGATTTGTTGTTTTTAGTTTTTAGATTGTTTTATAATTGTTTTGATCATTGAGTTAATCATAAATAAGTTGAAATTTTTTTGAAATATTTCAAGTCTAAAAAGCATTATGTGGTTGGCCTACCGGTACCACATTTCCCCTACCGGTTCAAGGTGCAAGGCCAAAGTCTCTGGAGTTTGGCTACCGGTACCACAAGTTTGGTACTGGTTCAACAGTGGTCTGAATTCCACATTTACTCATTGCCCAGTGGGAACCAGTTCCCACTTTGGCTACCGGTTCCTGGCAGCGAGTTTTTGGTTTAAGTAACCCATTTTGACATTTTGTTGTGTATTGTTTTATACTCATTCTCTCTCTAGAGTACCCACTTTCTCTCTCTATATTGCTCACATATATTCACATCTTCAAGTGCATTATTCTCATAATATTGTTGCATACATTCAATCATATATTGTGATCTTTGTATCAACATCAAGCTTTGAGGATTAAAGATTGAAGTTGAAGAATTTTATGGAGTTTGGGGGTTTTGACAAAAACTTAGTGGATTGGTTAAGATTCTTGCTTTGTTGAAGATTGAGAGTTGTTTGGGTATAGATTGATCATATTTTTTTGTTGGATTGTTGATTGTTAGGGGTAATTGAAAATTCAAAATAGGCTTGTTCAATAACAAGTATTGAACCGCACTCCAAGTGTTCAACAAAATTACTAAGTGAACTACGGGACTTCAAACCAAATTTCTTCGAACATAAGATGCCTCCGAGAATATCCAAGAAGGCCAAAGGCAAGGGTATTACAGTTCCTCCACCTCCCAAAAGAGCGAGAACTACAATTTTTATTCGGGAACCACAAGAGGGTTCAACCGCTCCAAGGGATGTTCCAATTTCTCCTATGAGTTCTAATTCTCCTTCTACTGAAACATCATCTACGTATCCTTCAGTATCTGAGTTTGGGAAGGTTCAGTTTGCAAGCGAACACTTCTATAATGAGCATGCTTGGCAAGTATATACTAAAGTGAATAAGGACGGTCCGATTAAGTCAGAAAGAAATGTGAACTTGAAAAGCTTAGAGACAGTCTAGGGAAGAAACTGGTTGACTACATTAAGAAGCATAAGTGGTTATTCTTTACCACAATGGCGAGTTCCTACAGTCCAGACTTAGTTCACTACTTCTACTCAAATATCCGTAAAGTTTATGACTCTGGATATTTTGAGGTATCATTATTCAAGAAGGACTATGTGATTGATACTGATGTGATCGGCAAAGTTCTTGGCATTCCCAAGAATTTTTCAAGCACTGGCTACTGCCTTCCACTGGAACATTCTGAGCTGAAGTGGGAAGATATTTGCAATGAGCTATGCATTCTAGATTCACCGAGATCTCCAGACCATATTCCATTTCGTTGTCTCACAGATAAGACAGTATTTCTGAATTTATTTGATATCTTAAATCTCTGTTACTTCAGGAAGAAAAATGTCATCTCTTCAGATTGTGCTGAGGTATTATATCGCTTGTCCATTGATGCTATAATCCATCTTGATTCTTCTATATATGGACTGATGGTAACACACTACAAGAGTAATACCAAGAAAAAGTCCTCTCTATTCCCTATGGTTATCATGGGTTTATACCGACATTTTGAGATTCCTCTTCCACCTCGTGCTCATCATATTGAGATCCTGTCCGAGATGGATGTCAGGACTTATAACAAGTCCAAATCTGTAAGAGCTTCATCCAAGAAAGCTAGTAGGGGTGCAGCTGCTTCTTCATCCACTTTTCCTAAGATTACTCAGCTTTTTCAGACTAAGCAGAATTTTACTACACTGGATACCAATCTGCTCTACTCCCTGATTCTTTAGAATCATAAGGCTGTGATGGATATTGTACTTGATCTCAAGGTGGAGGTTAAATTTCTTAGAGAGTAGAGGACAGGTAGTACTTCTGAGGACGTCTACAGACAAGCTCCTCCAGATCCGTCACTTGTTCCTGAGGATAACAGAGATGAGGATGATGAGACAGATGATAATGCAGAGGATGACAAGGATAGCAGTGGGAGTGACACTAATGGTGGGAATGAGGACATTCTGACTTCCACAGTTCCATTTGCTAAAGATGATATTGATGCTTGAATCTATGTTTATATCATTCATGCATCACTTTTTGATTAGCTTTTACATTGTCTTGATTTGATCGTTTTAGATCTTATCTTTTGATTTCTGAAATGTATTAAACTATTTCCTCTTTACTCTATTTTTGTATTATTTCTCTTTGGGTATTTTTGATATTGCTTTGTCAATTTTGTTCCAAAAAGGGAGAGAATAAGGTTACATTAAGGGGGAGAAAATCTAAAATTTTTGGATAATTTATTCAGGGGGAGTTTTTAAACTTGTTTTATTAAACTTTCACTAGTAGTTTTGTTTAATGTAATACCCTGATATTTTAAAGGATTTATTAATTGGATTTATTTACTTTTATTTTATTTTTAAATGATTTATTTGATTTAATTGGAATTATTTAATTTTATTTTATTTTTAATGATTTTTCTTATTTAAATTGAGTGCTTAGATTAATTATCTTGTTTTAATTAAATTATACTTCATGATTAATATGATGATTGTTGTGTGTGTGTTTGATTATTGATTGAATTATTGATGTATTGATTTTTATTGATATGGTGTGACTTGATTGTAATTTCTTGTTTTGTTTATGTGCTTCATGTAATTAGTTATTTTAAATTTAAATATTTATTTAATTATTGAATTTAGTTAAATTAATTGGTTTTGGGCTTAAGGGAAGTTGGACCAAAAGAAGTGGTTTTGGGCTTGTATGAAGCCTTATTGGGTTCATTAATAAAGGCCCATGGTTATTTGATTATTTAAATAATCATTTTTGCATAATTATTGGTGTTGTTGTAACCGAGTTACAAGAACATGCTAAAATATGTGCAGTGTAACCAAGTTTAAATTTGTAAAGTGCCACTTGTGACGACCCTGGTTTTTAGGCCAGCGTATCTTGTGATGAACCGTAAGGATGATCCGATAACGGATCCGAATGCGGAAGCGAAAACAGAAAACAAGACTCTAAGAAGTTAAAGTGACCTTCCATGAGGTCGTGGAACTCAACAAGAACTGATGCGGAAGCAAAAGCTCGAAAATATGACAAATAAGCCCCCAGGGGCAAAATAGTCATTTCTAAAAACTATAGATTCGGGTGCCACCGAGCACACCGCTGGAAGGACAACGAAAAATTAATCAAGATGGACTCAAGAATCGCATGATTCGGAGTCCGAACGAAGGAGAAACGGCATGACGAAAAAAAACGAGCACTTAAAGCAAAAAGGGTAAAATGATAATTATTCAGGAAGAACTGAGTGCAATCGAGCACATCGTTGAAAAGACAGCGAAAAATTAGTCAAGTTCAAAAAAAAATTCACTTGAATCAGAATCCAGACGAAGGAGAAAAGCCCAAAAGAAGAATTGACATCGCGGGGGCCCGACGAGGGGCCATGGTGCACACAGCGCCCATGCGCGAGCCCACCGGCGCGCATGCCGGTGCCCAAAGACATGGCTGGTGGCAGCCCTTGGTTGCTGCTACATTTTTTTTTTGATCTGCCCAGAACTGAGGCTTGAAACGGAGGTCAAGACGAGTTTTTCTGGAAAAACACGAAGAAGAAACCCCCCCTAAAATCGAGTTTTCTACCTGACAGAATGGACGAAATCGAAAAAAACTCACTGTGAAATCCTGAAACTGCCCTAGATCAGAACTGAACAAGAGGGTCATAAAGCTGCTAAATGAAAACTGGAAGCTGAAACTTCACGAAGGATTTCCGGTACCAAGACGACATTTTCTGGAAAAGCACGAAGAAGAAACCCCCCCTAAAACCAAGTTTTCTATTCAACCATTTGAAAAGAAGAAAATAAAACTGATATGAAAGGTCCATAATGCCCCTAGATCAGAATATGCAAAAAAAATGTAAAATGAATTCACAAGAGGCTCAAAACACAAACGATAAGGTAACTGAGATCTTCTTATGCACATATTTACAGTTGGGAAATAATATTTTTCTTCATTAGATGTAGATCTTCTTATGCACGTATTTACAGTTGCTAATAAATTTAATACCCAATTGAAAACCTTGTGTTTCCGTTGATCACCTAGCTGCTTTAAGTACAATTCAAACCCCTAAAGGACATCACAATGACTCTCGATCACCTCAGCCTAGAGGACAAATATCAGTTCCATCTGTTCCAAACACTACTGAAGCTGTTAATCTTCCAAGTCTACAAGTTTCTCTTGCTTCAAGTTCTTATGAAGGATCCATTCATCCAATGCAGGATGGCCCTGACGCTTCTGTACACACAAATTTTGTAAGTCTGCAATAACAACAAAATAGGGAGCAAATATAAAATTTTATTAATTTGGAAAAATTAGAGTACAATCCTTTCTAATAATATTCTTTACAAAGAATACGATCCTCTGATTCGATCTCCTTTTTTGGTTGGTTGGATTCAAGGGTTACATGAGCTTGATCTTGAATCACCGTGGAATTTGATGAAAAACGGCACGATTTGATGTGCTTGTTGTTGATCACCATGGATTTGATGAAGAACGGCACGACTTTGGATGTGCTTGGTGTTCTTCGCTTTTGGATTTGGATGTTGAGGATGAGATTTCTCTATGGAATTCTAAATTTCTGAATTATGAATTTGATGTTTCTGAATTTCTGGACCCTCTGAATTTCTGAGTCTCTGAATTTCTGGACCTTCTGGATTTCTGAATTTGTGTGAGATTTCTGAATTTCTGAGTCTCTGGATTTCTGGACTCTGAATTTGTGTCCCTTCTTTCTTCCTTCATGCCTCTATTTATTAGTTTCTTAGATTAATAGGATGATGACATGTGTCATTTCCTGATAAGGATAAAATAATAACTGGGCCGGGCCGGTTATATTATGATAATTATCCTTAAAAATAATTATTCCAAATATATTTTATTAGGAATAATTATCTTTTTATTTCACCATCTGAGCTGGGCTAATTAAATAATTTAAGTGGACCAAATTTGGGCCAATTAAATAACTTAATTAAAGATTAGGCTTATATTTAATAGGTCCATTTGTCAAAACCAAAGCCCACTAAAATTTTAGTGTCTACAAATTGCCCCCACTTCGAGTCCCAAGTTTGGCAGGACTTGTCTCCTTTTTCAAATGGGACTTGAAGTATCCAACTTTTTTTTTTTCAACTTTGGATTGTAAAATTTCCTCTTTTGCTTTTCTATCTAACTTTGGGTTGGAATTTTACTTTCGTATTTGAACTGAATTATACAAATCATAATACAAATAGGAGGTATTTTATTGCCTATATATACTCCTAATATTATAGGGTTTGACATCAATTCCAATATTCCCTGAAGGCTTGTCAGATTACAACCTCTAAAGACTATGTTGGATTGTGGCCTCTACTTGAACAAATAATCGGTATGATTTTTTTCTTCTTCTTTTTTTCACGCATTTTTTTTGTCTCCTTTTTTTTCTCTTTTTTTTTTCCTTACTTTTTTCACGCTTTTTTTTTTCGCGCACTTTTTTTTCACGCACTTTTTTTTTCCCTTCTTTTTTTCACGACAATTTTTTTTTACTAGTCCTAGAGGGATCCATTATTCTTTTGGAAAGCACCTAGTCCGTCAGGACCCATTGTCCCTTTGGAACCCACCTAGTTCGAAAGGACCTACTATTCCTTTGGAACGTACCTAGTCCGTAAGGACCCATTGTTCTTTGGAACGCATCTAGTCTGTCATGACCCATTATTCCGTTGGAATGCATTTAATCCGTCAGGACCCATTGTTTCATTGGAACACATCTTTACTAGTCCGTTCAGGACCCATTGTTCCGTTGGAACAAAAAATCTTCCATGCAGATTTTGGAGTGAGAGAACGACACCATTAAAAAAAAAAAAAAAAAAAAAAAAAAAAAAAAAAAAAAAAAAAAAAGAACTACTCTGGATGTCAGAACATCTCTTTGTCCACTTTGCACTGAATCCGCTTCACTCTGATCCTTCGTACCATCATTTGTTAGAGTGGTCTCGCATATCTTCCTGTGAGCTCTTCAACCTTGGCTGTAATCAAAATAAGCTCGGTTTCAGATATTTTGATTTTACTCTGCAGATTTTCATGAGCATTGTTTTTTTGTTAACAAAGATGTTGTCATTGTTTATTTGTTTAGCCGTTCACAGTTTATACTCTTGCAGGCCAGGAGTTGTGTACATTTTTTTTTTTTTTTTTTCATGACTGAACTTGGAATAAACCTCCAAGCTATCTACGTACCCGTAATAAGGATCAAGTCAAATACGTAGTTCGAGAAGAAACAACTATAATTTTTTTTTTTTTTAGCACAATTTTAACTCATGCCGGCTAGGAGCATAGCGTAGTTTAAGCTCATACGATCTGGAGCATAGTCTTTATGGGTAGTAGCGCTTCAGGAACTTACCATTAATGGGCCACACTCTTACTCCGTCTTCATCTATAATGAGATATGCGCCGTTAGTATAAACTTCGCGAACAATATATGGTTTATCCCATTTAGATACAAATTTATTTCCCTTGCGATGATTCATGACAATTGATCTATGAACAGCTAATACCAAGTCTCGAACCGAAGTCGAACTTTCTTATTGAATGCTTTAGAAAGTCGAGCTTGATAACACTTTAGCTATTGTTGAGCTTTTAATCTCTTCCCATCCAATGCTTTCAGTTCTTGAAGACGTAAGATGGTATTTTCTTCACTTGTAAGACCTTCTTGTATGGCAATCCTTAACGAAGGGATCTGTTGTTTCAATGGAAGAACTGCTTCTATGCCATAGACAAGAGAATATGGAGTTGCTTGAGTAGGTGTACGATGCATAGTGTGGTATGCCCACAATGCTTCTTCTATTCGCTCATGCCAATCTCTCTTTGTCTAGTTGACTACTTTCTTCAATAGCTCGCAAAGAGTTTTATTAAATGCTTCTGTGAGACCATTTGCAGGGGCATTGTACATGGAGGATTTACGTTATTTGAAGCCAAACTTCTCACAAAGGTCAGTTACCCAAATGTTTTTGGAATTCGTCCGATTATCAGTGATGATGTATCGAGGGACACCATATCGATAAATAAGGTTAGACTTGATGAAATCAACAACTGTTTCCTTTTTCACATGTTTATAGGATGCAGCTTCCTCCCATTTGGAAAAATAATTAGTAGCAGCCAAGATATACAGGTGGCCTTTTGAAGACTTTTCTAAATGACTAACTACATCTAATCCCAATGACGTCACAGTAGGGTGTAACGGCTCCGGTGGTTGGTGTATGAAGTTAGCATAGAATTGACAGGCTTAACACCTTTTCGCATACTCTAACCAATCTTTGACTATGGTGGGCCAATAATAACCCATTCTTTTGACGCAAAAGTGAAGTTTTGGACCAGATTGATGGGCTCCACAAATCCCAAAATGTGCCTCCTTCATTGCGTGGGTTGCTTCGTTATTTTCAAGGCAACGAAAGAAAAGACCCTCATATGAATGTCTATACAACAACGTATCGTTGTAATAGATGAAACAAGGTGCTTGTCTTCGTATTTCAGTCTTGTGGCGTAGGTCTTCAGGAAGCTTTCCATGTTCCAGATAATTAATGATAGGGAGTCTCCAGTCTTCTTCCTCTTGTGTCCAACAAGAAACCAAATTACTTTCTTCAAATTTATCTTCCAGAACTTGTGGCAAGACCCATCGTTGACATACAGGAACATCAACTAGGTTCTCATTAGTTAAAGCCAATGTTGTAGCTAAATTTGCTAAAGCATCAGTTATCCGATTTTCTTTCCTTGGAATGTGCTCTAGCATGACGCTATCAAATCGTTCCAACAAATGAGAGGCATAACGATGGTACGGCACTAGATCATCTTTCTTAACCTCATATTCCCTAAGAAGTTGATTGATCACCAATTTTAAGTCTCTATATATTTCAAGATTCATGATCTTCATCTCATTCGCCATTTGAAGGTCGATGATCACGGCTTGATATTCAGCTACATTATTTGAGCAGTTTTCAGCGAGTGCAAAAGAATACGGAATAACATGTCTTTTTGGAAAGACAAAAACTACACCTGCTCCGGCCCCATCTGATCATGCTGCCTCATCGAAAAACATCATCCCTGGAGGGATGATGTCCACAAGGAAGACTTCTTCATCAGGAAAATCTTCAGAAATTTCCCAATCGACTGGAATAGGATGGTCAGCTAAGAAATTTGCTAGGGCTTGTCCTTTCACTGCTTTTCGTGGTATATAAACAATTTCAAACTCATTGAATAATATTGACCACCTCACCAAGCGTCCGAAAAGGACTGGTTTAGACATGACATATTTGAAAGGATCAGCTCTTGTAATAAGATGTATCGTATGAGCCATGAAATAATGTCTCAACTTCTTAGAAGCGAAGACAAGCGCGAGGCATGTTTTTTTCAATTGAAGGATAATTTCGCTCCGTTGGGGTGAGTCTGTGACTTAGGTAATACAAGGCCTTCTCTTTATGTTCTTTATTATTCTGAGCACGTAGGGCACCCAGTGATTCTTTTTGCGCAGCAATGTAAAGTATGAGTGGTTTCCAGGTACAAGTGTTCCTAATACCGGAGAATTGAGAAGATACTTCTTTATGCTATCAAAAGCATTTTGGCAAGATTGGTCCCAGTTGAATGGGGCGTCTTTCTTCATGAGTTGGTTAAAAGGCTAACAACGACCAGCTAAATTTGAGATGAACCGACGAATGAACGCAAGTTGACCTTGCAAACTTCGAAGCTCACGTAAATTCTTTGGTGGCGGCATCTTTTGAATGGCCTCAACTTTATTAGGATCAATCTCAATACCACGATGACATATGACGTATCCCAGGAATTTCCCTGAAGTCACATCAAATGCACATTTAAGGGGATTCATCTTGAGATGATATTTTCGAAGGCGATTAAAAATTGTACGTAGATCCTGTAAATGATTTTTTTGTTCTTTCGTCTTAACCACAAGTCATCAACATAATATTTAACAATCTTGTGGAGTATGTCGTCGAAGATCCTTTGCATGGCGCGCTGGTATATTGCTCCCGCATTTTTAAGTCTGAAGGGCATAACTTTGTAGCAATATATGCCTTTAGAAGCGCAAAAGGCAGTTACTTCCTCATCTTTCGGAGTCATTCTTATCTGATTATACCCGAAGTAACAATCCATAAACAAGAGAGCTTCATGCCCGTGGTTGCATCTACAGTAAGCTCGGGATGGGAAGAGAAAAATCATCTTTTGGGCATGCCTCATTCAAATCTCGACATAGATTCGAATCTGTCCATTTTTCTTCTTTACTGGAACAATGCTCGAAATCCATGTCGGATATTTGACCTCACGGATGAACCCTACGTCAATCAATTTGTTGAGTTCTTCCTCTGTCCTCGGAACTAGCTTTGGATAGAAGAAACGTTGAGATTGCTTAATCGGACGTGTCCTATGTTTGACAGCGAGATTGTGCACTGCAATTTTAGGGTCAAGATTAGACATCTCTTTGTATGTCCAAGCAAAGACATCCTTGTACTCAGACAACAATTGAAAGTAATCATTTTCTTCTGAGGGGCTTAGGAATGCACTAACGAAAACTGGTCTGGGTTGATCATCAATCCCTAAGTTGATTTCCTTAAGTTGATCAACGGAAGCCTGCCCCCCGTCTTCTAGGGTTGGTGGAGCTTTCTCAATGTCATCTGGTTATTCAGAGTCAGGTTCCTCTTCAACAGTGATGTGGTACGAAGTAACACAAGATGATTCGCCAGTGTCTTCAGTTCTATCCACTTCTTCTTATTGATTAGTGAATACAATGGTTCACCTTCGAGCTTTTAGTGTAACATCATTGGTGACATCTATCTCTGTCTTACGTTTCATTCGCGAGGGCACTAGGCTCTAAACTTTACTATTGTTCACCACGTCAATGTTCATTTCCTCTGACTTTCCAGTCTTGCTGCTTTTTAGCAGTGCATCATTGATAGTACCAATTCAAGAAAATACTGACTCTTGAGATTGAGGTTGTGGAGATTTTCTTCCTTGGTTATGAAAGCTCATTCTGTTAAAAACAGAGTTATAACGCAAATTACTGATATGAGAACTTAAGACATTTGATTCTTGGCTCGATAACCTGTTGAATATAGATATTCGATCATATGGAGCTCCTATACAGTCAAAGATCGATTTCTGATGCATAGTCTGCTGATCTTGTTCATCCTCAACTTCTTCAAATCTAATGTATAAGGTGTTTGACTTCTTATCATTTTTTGTGATTTGAATTCGAAGTGGCTCGGAAGCTACGAAACCGAGACCAGACTTGGGTGGAATAATTCTATGCCCTTGATCTTTCAACTTCTTCTGTGTCTTATTGAGGCCATGCACTTTCTCACCGGTGACCTTAGAATTAAGTTTTCCAAGGCTTGCAGGATTTGTAAAATCATACCCCGACTTAGCTTAGAGTTGGTATGCTTTAGGATCGAATCCTTCATCAGTCCTTTGTTTTGGAAGTAATCCATGTTCGACCAGAGATTGAGAAGGCTGCACGAACCCTTTTAACGGAGACTTGGAAGGTGAAGACTTTTGAATCTTAGTGAAAGGAAGAGTTAACTCTCCTTGTAGCTTTTACATATCTTCTTTTTCCTTAGTTTACAACATTTTCACTTTAAATTCTTTAGTTTCAAGTATGTCGATGATAAGTGACTGCCCTTCTTGTTGTTGAGATTTTGGAACATACTTTAAAATAGGTTTCGTCCGATGTGCTTTTATCGAGACCCCTCGAATTTTAGCTACCTTTACAATGTCTGTCACTGAAACATCTAATGGATCACTTTAATATTTCTTTTGTTTTGTAGATTGAACCTCCTGTGTAGACGAATGGCTTGGGATGGGCACTTCCAAAGGTGTATCAGGATCGATATAGAACTTGGCATCGGCCAAATGAGATTCTACTTCTGTAAATGGTTTATGGTCCGCCACAACCGTTTGTATGCCATTCTTATAGAATTTGAAGCACTGATGAAGAGTCGATGGAATGATGCCATTACTATATATCCAAGGCCTTCCCAACAACAAATTGTAGGACGTCTTTACATCAATAACGTGGAATAAGGTTTCAGCTTGGAGCTCGCCAATAGTTAGCTTCGCCCGAATCATGCCAATAGCTCTCTGTCCTCCTTGGTTAAAACCTTGAATAATAAGACGGCTACGAGATAATTCATCGACTGTGATGCCGAGATTTTTCATCATAAATTTTGGCATGAGTTCACTGCTGATCCACCATTAATAAGAATTCGAGTAACTTTTTGTTCTCTTATGTAACCGAAAACAAAGAGAGGACAATTATGCAACTTTGAACCCAATTGAAGATCCTCGTCTGTGAAAGCAATTGGTACACAACATGAATCAAACGTATCTCTGACTACTTCATCATTGGACTTTTCAATGATGGCTGTCTCTTTTGTATGGTCCTCCACAGTCTGGGCTTCATCTTGGTCCTTGCTATTCTCATCATCAGGGCTCATTTTCTCAGTTGAAACCATGTAAGCTGTCACAACTTCGTCATCTAGATATCCTTCTGGAAAGAACTCTTGCAAAGTAATGGGCTTTTGAATCCTTTTGCTCATAGAGGCGTGTTTGGATGACAACGTCTTCTTGACCCATCTTTTATTATGGCCATACTGTCTATGGCGGTATTGAGGTTTCTTTTTTCTTTGCCCCCTGTCAGAATAACTAGTCTGAAAAATGTCAGCTCGTTGCTTCCATGATTTCTTTCTTGTTACCATAGTCCATCCTTCTTCATCATCCTGAGGAAAGACTCTTCCAAATGTTGAAGCGTCAAGTACACTTCCTTGGCCAAGATAGACGGGGATTGGTTCTAATGAGCCAAACTGGATGGTTGTGCAATATACCTCAGAATTTGAAGGTTAAGAACAAGCACTCCCCACAATAGAGGTTGTCAAAGTAGCAGTAGTATAATTTGAAGTTACAACTTCGTCTGTGTCCAACAAGACTTTTCCTTATTTTGCCAGATTCATCACCACCTCCTTGCAGATAAAACACTTCTCAATAGGATGACTAACAATACGATGATCTTTGTAGTATTTTTGGTCGTTAACACGTCCCATCTCTTGAGGGCGTTTGCATTCAGGGAGTTTTATAATTTTACTTTCGAGTAAGCATTCCAATATGCCAGGAACATCGAAATCTGGGAATGGATATTATTTTTTCTCTAATTCTTTTAGCGTAGGACGCTGTCTTTCCCCCTCTTGATACTGACGAGACTTTTTATCATCTTTCTTGTTATCTTTAACAGATATCTTGACTAGGGTAGTTGAGATAGTCATGGATTCTTTAGTAGTTTTCTTTGATGACTTATCGCCTTTCTTCCGGTCCTTCTTGTCTTTGCGTGGTTCTATGGCCACCGGACCTTTGTCGTCATGGGATTTTATACTGATCTCCATGTCATGGGCACGCGTAGCTAATTCTTCGAATGTGCGAGGTTTTACGCCTTGGAGAATGTAAAAAAGGCCCCAATGCATTCCCTGCATACACATCTCTATACAGCAGAGATTTCTGACAATCAGTCCTTGCAGTCAAGACTGAGTGCTCACCACCAATTAATATAGTCGATTACAGGCTCATCCTTCCATTGCTTCGTGTTAGTCAATTCTATCATACTAACAGTATGATGAGTGCTATAGAACCTGTTCAAGAATTCTTATTCTAGTTAGTCCCAACTATCAATTGATTCTGATTTTAGGTCGGTGTACCACTCGAATACGTTTCTTTTAAGGGAGCAGACAAACTGTTTAACTAGTAAGTCCCCATCAGTTCCGGCATTGTTGCAAGTCTCGACAAAATGGGCAATATGTTGCTTGGGGTTGCCTTTTTCGTCAAATTGCTGAATCTTTGGAGGTTGGTATCCTACATACATCCTCATACTGTCAATTCTCCTTGTATAGGGCTCTGTGAGACGCCTCCGTATTGGGCTCGGATTGTATTCGTTATCATATCTTGCAATTGTTTGACAGATAATGAAGAGACTGAAGAAGCATGATTGGTTTAACCAGTCTTCTGTCACCGGCGTTTGTTTGGGGTCCTCCATGCGAGTACCTTGTGTGGTAGAATTAGGATTCCCAGATGGCATTGCTATGGAAGTTGTAGGATTCCCAGACAATGGTACTGTGGAAGATGTATGATGCCCAGACGGTGGTGCTGGTGATTCACCGAAGGTTTGAACTTCCAATTTGTTCATTAGTGTAGCGATTTGCAAGTGCTTCTCTTCAACAGTCTTTGTGAGGTTCTCAATAGCACGAGACATAGTTGCTAGTTATTCCTCTACCGTAGCAGCTCTAGTCATCATAGCAGCAACCACATCTGAGTATGATAGCCCTTGAGAGTCAATGTTCCTTGAAGTGATTGATTGCTCTGAAGTCTGACGTGGTGATTCTAGGGGTGAACCAACACTAGAGTGAACATCATAGACGGAATGAAATGAATCTAGTGGCAGAATCTCCTCTGGAACAACGTCAGGGTTCATGATATGTTGAGTTTTCACATTTGCCGGCTTTACAGGATTGGTTTTCACTAAGTCTTGCTGATGTTTGGATGACGCGATTGCCTGGGACTTGCTACGTGTCACAGGGCTCGCCAAGGTACTTCCATCACTTGATTTGGCCTTCGTACCACTTTTCATGGTGGCTTTGGCGTTGACTTTTGCAGTAGTGATGTTTTTTTGGGTTTCTTGCCTGTCTGAGTCTTAGGGGGATCCATAGGATCTGATAGAGAAGAAACTTGATGGTAGGAGAAAGAGATGAGAGGCAAAGGATGTCCCACCGAGCGTGCCAAAAATTTGTACACGCAAATTTTGTAAGTCTGCAATAACAACAAAATAGGTAACAAATATAAAATTTTATTAATATGAAAAAATTGGAGTACAATCCTCTGTAATAATATTCTTTATAAAGAATACGATCCTCTGATTCGATCTCCTTTTTTTGGTTGGTTGGATCCAAGGGTTGCATGAGCTTGATCTTGAATCACCATGGAATTTAATGAAGAATGACACGATTTGATGTGCTTGTTGATCACTGTGGATTTGATGAAGAACAGCACGACTTTGGATGTGCTTGGTGTTCTTCGCTTTTGGATTTGGATGTTGGGGATGAGATTTCTCTCTGGAATTCTGAATTTGATGTTTCTGAATTTCTAGAATTTCTGGACTCTCTGAATTTCTGAGTCTCTGAATTTCTGGACCTTCTGGATTTCTGAATTTGTGTCGGATTTCTGAGTCTCTGAATTTCTGAGTTTCTGGATTTCTGTGTCTCTGGATTCTGGACTCTGAATTTGTGTCCCTTCTTTCTTCCTTCAGGCCTCTATTTATAGGCTTCTTGGATTAATAGGATGATGATATGTGTCATCTCCTGATAAGGATAAAATAATAACTGGGCCGGGCCGGTTATATTATGATAATTATCCTTAAAAATAATTATTCTAAATATATTTTATTAGGAATAATTATCTTTTTATTTCACCATCTAGGCTAGGCTAATTAAATAATTTAAGTGGACCAACCTTGGGCCAATTAAATAACTTGATTAAACATTAAGCTCATATTTAATGGGTTCATTTGTTAAAACCAAAGCCCACTAAAATTTTAGTGTCTACAGCTTCAAAGCCTGATGAGATTATTTCTCATGCTGATTATGGATTTTAGGGTGAGTCCATTACACAAGATTGGTGTTTCAATATCTCATATGCTCGTGCAGTCTCTGATGAGGGGAATGATAAGAAGAGGTTCTCCACTAATAGCTATGTGAATGCGGAGATAGGATGCATGAATTATAATGGAAATAGATTGCAGAGACCACTTAAGGAATCCTTGTTAGGAGAGGAATTGGATCTGAGCCCCGGTGACATAGGCAAGGTCGTGGACAAAGGCAGCAATAGTGTGTCAACCATTTCAAGTTCAATCTATTTTTCTTCTTTATCAATCATGCAATTATCCATGTCCCATGTAGCAAATTTAGGGTCATCAATGTCAGGATTCTTTTCCTTTCCCAATATCCAACTCGCCTTGCCTTTCACTCCAAGAGAGAGACGAAAGGACTGAGGCCATTATGCAAAATTATGCCCATTCAACAACACACTTATAACCCGTTGAGTTGGGGTATGTTGAGAAACAAATATATCATAACGGGGAGCAAAGACTACCTCTTTACCTTTTTCACTAGAGTCACCCATCAAAAAACAACTTAAAGAACTTCAGAAATTTCTTGGACAGGAAAATCGCTGCAAACACCAACAACCCAGTTGCCGGAGACACGTAGAAGCTCACGGAGATGCTACTAAACACACCGGTAGCCTGAAATCATCAAAGAAGGGTAGAACACTCTAGTACATTATGGCTATTTGCTGAAAATATCCTGAAAGAGGGGTTCAAACCCAAGAGACAACACTCCTAAAGGATTTGCAAGTAGGCTGGACTCCCAAGGTGGGAATCGCTAAAGGCTAGGGAAGAGCATGGTGGTGGGGTGGGGTCTAGGGCAGTGGGCGAAGGTGTTGAGAGAGGTGGGTGGTGCTGGTAAGTGGTTTGAAGAGAGGAGCGTGTAAGGCTCTGATACCAAAAAAGAGAACAATAAATTGTTGGTGGTTTATCGCACTCCGACCCAAAGTTTTTGCACTAAAAGATAATAGTATAGAGCTATGATGAATGTGGCCAAGTTTTACATTTAGAAATTGCCACTACTACATTTCACTAAAAATATAGTTAGGGCAAGTAGATCGTCCCAAGGGATTTATGGGTCGTACTAGATTGAGGAATCAAGATTAGGGTTAGTAGGTCGAGTGATCAAAAGATTGGTTGGTGGTTGAATTACACTAAGATGCAATTTAAACTAAAGTAGGCAATTAAATGTAAATGAGAGAAAATAAGAGAGAAATCTTGGGGTTTAGAGATCACTACTAAGCATAACTTTTCTACACCCTTAATGAATGATTAATGAGGGTGAAAAACATGTATTACAATTAAATGTGTGTGTGTGGTTGTTTCAACAAGCATGGATGACAAATTAAGCATATATTGTCTAAGCAACATGGTGGATAGCACAACATATCAAATTAAGCCATTAATCATGTCTTTAAGTTCACAACCAAACACATCACAAGGTTGGAGATATATGTTACTTGCTTCCATAAGTATAGAACATCAAACAACAAGCATGGATTGTCCTCCTATTTAACATCTAAACTACAACTACATTACAATTAAGCTAATGACATGAAATTAAACTAATTAAACTAAGGGAGAGGTACAAGCCATCAAGAAATGAGTATAAACCATTAAATAAACCACAAGAACATTCCATTAAGCATTATGTCTTGACAATCTCTAGATCTATAGCATTAGTACACATAGACATGCATCAATAACATAAGAAATAGAGACAAACACATGAACATCTATTCTAGCATACATAGACATATGGATAGAATGAAATGATTAATTGGAAGCATTAAACCATATAAATCATTGAATAAACAAGATTTATATATATATAAGTGTCAAAACATGTATCACAATACAAATCCCATCAAAAATACATAAATTAAGATGTAGAAAGTATGCTTAGGGCTAACTCTAGCCCCAAGAGGATGTCTAGCCACTCATGGATGGCGTCCTCCAACCCTCAAGGGCTAACTCCATGGTAGAGATTGTTCCTCTTCTTGGTTGATGGAAGAACTCCAAACTTGTGTCTCTAGCCTCCTCCTCTCATTTCTTCCTTGCTAAGATATGAAAATTGTGCCTCTCAAGTATAAAGTCTCTAGTCTCCAAAAGTATATCTCAAAAAGTGGCTCATATTCCTTATATAGGTAGGTCAAATATCACCCCAAATGAGCTGGGCTCGTACACCAATTATTCCTCCAATGATTGGATATGAGAAAACTTTTAATGAGCTGGAATTTAGATTTTCTCAGGATTTGGGAAGTTCGATCGATCGAACTTGTGGTGAGATCGATCGAACATGACTGAGATCTATCGAATTGAAGCTGGATCGATCCTCTATGGCGGCACCTTTTTGGATAAAAACAAATCTGAGATATTTTGAAGATATTTTTGGGAAAAGGACAAAAATGGTTGGTAGGGTGGTACAGCTGGATAAGATCAATCATTTGGATAAGGACAAGATGGTTCGATCGATCAGAGAATCAAGTTGGATCGATCAAACTTTGAGATATTTGAATAAGGACAAACATGGCTCAGATCCATCTTGAAGTGCTGAGATCGATGAAAGTTGGATCGATCGAACTTTTCTTGAGATCGATCGAACTGAAATTCCATCATTTGCTTCCTTTTACTCTACTTTGCTCCTTTCTTTGATTCATCCCAGAATTGCTTCATTTCTGCTCTTATTTGGCTGAGTTAGCTTATTTTAGGGATAAGTACCTAAAAATGGAAATAACATGAAATCAATACAAAGCGGGAAAATAAGATAGATAAAGGTTATAGAATACCTAAGCTTAAGGGGTTCAAATGCGCACTTTTCAGCGCTCATCACACCCCCAAACTTAAATATTGCTAGTTCCTAGCAATGAACTAGAAAGTAAAGGAATGAAATGAACAACTATACAACTATGAACTAAAAAACAATAAATGGATAACGCCACCCCTAGTGGACGAGTGAAGTCTCTTGAGGGTTTTCAGAAATGATATCCATAAATAATAAGCTCATTCTTTAAAAAGAGGCACCAATATTACAAACAAGAATTGGGAGAAAACTACTTCAAGTATGCTATAATACCCCTAATTTTAAAAGGATAGTCCTGGTATTTTAATTAATTGTTTTGTTTGCATTTTTAAGTATTTAATTGTTTTGTTATTTGGTTAATTAACTTGTTTGGTTTATTTGATTTAATATTTGATTTAATTGCATTATTTTTTTTATTTGTATCACTTAGCTTAATTAAATTATCTGAATTATTTTTATTATTTATGTGTCCTTAATTCATTATGTAATTAGGTTAAATGAATATTTATATTATGTTACTAAATTCTTTAGGGTTTCTGTTAGAAGTCCCGTAGGTGGAAGCCGACAAAGTTTATAACGAGGGTTGTTCGTGGGCCGAGTTAGGGCTCTGTCTCTAATAGTACAAGGATTAGGGTTTTAGGGTTAAGCTTATAAATACACCATTATACTTTAAGGCTAGGGTTTACGATCATAACACTTAGCTTTTAAACATGAAGTTAGTTCTGTAAAAGCAGAGAGTTACAGAGTGAGGTTTTGAGAGAACAGAGCACGTTCGGTGTGGGATTCGACTGAGGATTCAAGGTCGGACCTAGGAGAAGGGAAGAGCAGAAGTAAGAGGAGGATAGATGGTAGTTCAGAGTTGCCGAAACAGTGGACACGACGCCAAGATTTCATAACTGAAATCACAGGCAAGTTCTTTTCTTCCTCCGTCCCTTTGGCTCGTGTTCTATGCACCTAGATAGTCTCTAGGGTTTAATTAATCATTAACTAAGATTTACATGTATGATATATGTGATATTGATGATCTGTATGTGTTGCAATCTACTCTATTTCAGTTGTGGTTGTTTGAGTTCCAGTGTTATTCTTTAAGCATGCTAAACTAGTAGTGTTGTAATTACTGTAAATGCTTTTAACCACTGTAAACCAACCATGGGGATGCTACTAGGATTAGATAAGACTCCTAAGTTCAGTATTGAAGAGGAACAGAGGGGTTGGAATGGCCGGAGATAGAGCAAACGGGCTAAAACGGAATACATCGGAGCAGAAGGCTCTCAGAGGAAGTGAGAGCCGGCTCCATAGAAGTGGGAGCCGGCTCCCACACATGTAGAGCCAGCTCCAATGTCCTTGGAGCCGGCTCCAGGCTGATTGGAGCCTGCTCCCAAAGTTTTGGAGCAGGCTCTCTTCAATAGTAACATTCTGATGTTTTTTTTTTTTTACGCGTTGTGGTTATTGTTGGAGCATGGGAACTGTTCTAAAAATTTTGGGACTTCACAGAGGGATTAAATGGTTTATTTTGGGTGTTATTAAGACCTTAGGTTGATCAAAGTTGGCCTCTGAGTCAGTAGGAAAAACAGTATTAAATTAGTAAACTTTCTCTACTATTAACGGATAAAAGACGGATTAATTGCTTAACTAAATTTTAGCAATTTAATAGGATTTGGAATGTTTTAAAACTTATTTTAAATGCATGATAGGATCATCTATGTATTTGTTTTGATCTATACATGCTTTGGGATGCCAATTGTCGAAATATTAAACCTTTTCTGCAATTACTTGGATTACTGTTGGATTGCAATTGCTAGAATAATGAAATGTTTTCTGCAACTACTTGGATAATGGTTTGGACCGTAAATTACTAAATTATAATTTATATATTGTAATTTACATGGATTTGGAGGATTGTATGCACCGGTATGGGATGGTGACATACTAGGGATGGCTTAACTCAGAACTCTAAGACCTACAACTGAGTAAGTTGAATGACTTTCCGGATTAATTATTGTTTGTGTTTAAGTCAGATCAACTGAATAAGTTGAGTGACTAACAAGATTAGGATTCTTATGTCATATTAATAAACAATTGAATGACATACTTTGGTTTGGACGGACTTTAAATATATGATTATGGTACCACAATATGAGCTTGAACCTCAGAGTCGTTGGTTAGGGTGCGTATATGCAGTGGATGCGTAGCTGGCTAAGATAGGTTGAAGTGTATCCTGTTAGGTCTAGGTATTTATGCCCACCTTTTGGGTGCATTTTTGCATGTTGCCTTCTATTCAGGTTGAGACCCCCTTCGTAGTCGAGTGAATGTCCCTTAGTTTGGATATATATATGTATGGGCGAGATAGATACTGTTGAGATATCTAGGGTGTATCTCTGTATTGGGTCACTATATGGATTGCAGTTAGATTAGAACTTATTCGTGGGTCTGACCCACTCTTATATTTTTCAGGTATCGGACAGTTCTAGTCTTTGGCTTGATCGTGCTGAGCAGAGACTATCATTCACTCTACCGATGACGTAGGATTTCATTCCATGTTTTAGTTTTGGTTTTATTCCAGTTATTTTAAAATTTCAGTTGGGATTTTATTTAGAAGTCCACTAGATGGATTCTCGAGTTGTATTCTTGGAGGATTTTTATTTTATAAATTCTTTCAGCTTCATTATTTAATTCTTAATTCTTTTGATATTCTGTGTTCATTATAAAGTATTAATTGTTTGATATTTCCCTCAGGTTTGGGCTTGGGCTTGATCAACTCATGTCTCGAATCCGAGGGGTATCACATATGTAATTTTTCAAACATTTCCAAGCAATCTCCCAAAATTTCAACATTAAGCAAGTAAGTATAGTCCTCCACACATTAAGAAAATGATCATGAAAATCAAAACAACTCTAGAATCCTTTTTGAGTGGACCAGCATCAAGTATGTTGCTATCTTAGCCAACTAAAGAAATGATCACATCCTTACCCTCAAACTAGCACACAAATCTAGTACCGATCATCAACACAAAAAGTGGACCTTTTATTAAAACTTTATTGTTCTAAGTGCGCTTATTCTTTTCACTCGATTTTTTTTTTTTTTTTTTTTTTTTAGGATCAAAGATGGAAGCATGGTGCAATGTGTTGATCTATTAAGCTTTCTAGCGATCCATGAGGTCGAGCGTTAGGTCAATGACTCCCAAACCAGACGGCTTTAGGGCACTAGGTGTTCAAACACCCCTAAGGACTTACAAGCTCAAATCAACTAGGCTACAAATCAAAACAACCTCCATCTAATCATTTCCCACTTCTCACCTTTTGGGATAGGTCCTCACTTTTTATTGCTTTTGCAACTTTTTTTTTTTTTTTTTAAGTTCAATTATTAACCTAGAGTTTGGGCCCTCTACCTTTCGGCACGAGAAATTCAGTGCTTAATGAGGCTAGAATCTCGGCTACTTAGTGAAAACGGGTTGTTATCCACCTTTATTAAGAATGAAAGCTTTCAATGCACTACTAGCCCAATTGGGATATAACCAATTCAATAATCAACAAAGCATGTAGCCCACAAATGAATGCTAGTGTGCGCATGTGCTAGTGTAGAATACTAGAGTGAATCTCAAAACAATCACAAAATCAGGATGATGTGGACCACAAGTGCAAGCAAGATATCAATCTTTCAAAAAATTTACTCCTAAATGGCATCCATAAGGCATACAAGGAGTATTGAACTCTCAAGTCAAGCAATTTTTTAATTTTAAGTAATATAGTCCTCAAAAGATCAAAATCATAGCTAATTATGGACCAATCATAGAAAATCCCTCAAATACACAAGTCATGCTAAAAATTTTGAATTTAAAGCAAACACTGCAAATCACACTATTACCCGCAAACTTAAATGGCACAGTGTCCTTAATGTGCAAAGAGAACAAAAAGAAAGAGTATACCAGTGCAACTATAGCAAAGAATAGCTGGAACAGAAGTATCCAAAGTAGGTGTCATAGCCCCCCCAAACTTGGGATTAACTGTGGTCCTGAAAATTTGGCACTTGGATAAAACTTATCAGATAACAAAAGGGAAAATAACAGTGCACAGTGGACATGCAAGTGTAAATGGGATAGCAACTAAAAATAGAGAGAGGTATAAGGGTGGTCCTGAAAATTTTGGGCAGTACTTTCTCTCATTGATGTCACTGGGATGTACCTGATGGAGTCAATCATAAACAGATATATCAATTCAAGGTATGACATCCAACATATAGCACGTATAAACAGAAATAATATACATCATAGCACAATATCAGGGCCAACAGACTAGTCGCAAATATAGAGTAACAGTAATAATGTATCACAGATAGATAAAATGACAGGAGTAAAGGGATAGATAGATCAGGAAGAAGAGGTAGGACGGGCAGGGCGTGCTTCGTGGATATCTCGAGATAAGTCTCGCAACGCAGTCATGACATCGGTACGGAGAGATGTAATGTCAGCTTGGATGGAGACAACATCCTCTCGGATAGAGACCGTGTCGACGCGGATAGATACTACAGCATCCTTCAAAGCCTGGAGTCTTTCTCCAAAGTTGGGTGTCTGTGCTGGAGCCTCAGGTGCCGCTAGAGCAGGAGAATGATGATCCTGAGCCTGCTCCTCATCATGAATGGGCGACCTAGCCGGAGAGTGATGCTCCTGGTCCTCTGCGGGCTGCTCCAAATCAATATCCATGTGCATGGTAGGTGGATCGACTGGTATATCGTCCGCCGCCTACGTTGCTGCTGCTGCCGCTGCCTACTCCATCTCTTCTCTCTCTAGCTCCTCAGCTGCCTCGGTAGCGTCGTCCCGCAGACTCTTGATAAGAGCGTTGTAGCTCTTATCCCAGTCCTTCTTCTTGAATGAACAGGCCTTAGACTCAGTCTGCTCCCGTGGCTGGAAGGGATAGCGCTGGTCTCTCAGAATCTGTGTGATAAGATGGCTGAATGGGAGATACTTAGCCCTTTTAGGCTTGGCCTTGCTGATGTGGTCAACATACAGCTTCATCATAACGCTCCAGATGAGCATAGGAATGGACAGTCAGTGCCCTGTATAGAAGGCGTATAGAGCTGTAAGATAATCGCAGCGTCTCTATGTCTTGTGGCCGGCCATAAAAATATTTCGGTATATCACCGAATCGAAAAACCACAGGTGATCTGGCAGATAAGTCCAGGTGGCGAAAGTCTCGCCACCGGCATAGTGACATGTGAGTAAAACAGCCATGTCTGCATATGTGGGCCTCTATAGAGTAGGATAGGTATCATGGAGATCGGGAGGGTAGACGTGTCACTATGCCATGATAAAGTGTCCACCGTGATAGTGTCCACCGTGATAGTGATAGGATGGCCGTCGATAGTAGTCCGCAACTCCGCCAGGTTACTCGGGGCAAGTCGGAGGTTCTGGAAGAACATCCAGACCAACCTCGGGTACACTGGGTATGTGACAAGGGCTAGTATGGCTGAGATGCCCCTCCAGTCTATATCGTGATATGCTGCTCTAGTAAGAACAGACCAAGAAAAGTAATCGATGTCAAAGACCGACTTGTGTGCCACTCGAAGGCATGAGTATCTATGTAATGGCCAGTCTAAGTGTTGGGCTGGCTGAGCTGGTGGTGGTGATGGAGATGGTATATGCTCAGCCTCAGCGTCAGCCTGTGAAGAAGATGCCTCGGCGGAAGACTGTAGTCGATTGTCAGCTAGAGACTGAGGTGGAGTGGGCTCTGCTGGCTCCTCCTAAATGGGGTCCTGGGCATGAGATGGACCTGCCTCGTCGTCCAAACTCTGCCTGGCTCGGCGGTGATAGTGTCCGCGTGTAACAGTTTTGACCCTAGCCATGGCCTGCAAAAAAGGAAAACTTGCAAAATGGGAGTCAGTGCCGATATAAAGAATTAAAGCACAGTTTATAGAATCATGTATGTTAAATAGGATGGACAAAACAGATAAGGAACATGAAGCTACGCAAGTGACAAGGAATAAGCGACATGATGTGAAACATGTTAGACAGTATAAGCATGGAATGCATCCAATGTGGAAAACACAGGCATTGGGTATGTATGAGATAGCATGAAACACAAGAGATGGTGTGTGAAATGTGTGAAGTAAATATGTAAAGTTCGATCGATCACAAAAATGTGAGATCGATACAAGTTCGATCGATCAAGAATAAGTGAGATCGATCTGTTACAAATCGATCGAATAAAAAGTTCGATCGATCGAACTGTGAGGTGAAACTTGAAAAGTCACAGATCTGTGATATGGACGGCACAGGGCCTTCACGAACATGGTCGTGGGCCCATCAACACAACAAACATCAATCCTAGTCACTAGATTCGGCCTATAACTCCGAAAATCAAATAAAATCCAAAATCTATACAAAACATATATACACAGAGCTCAAAGCTTCATCAATGGAGATATTCATCATCATAACAACTTAGATCTAACATTTAAAACATATATGCATCAAATCGAAGCTTGAAATCACAAAAGTAGGATTCGGATCTCACCAGAATCAAGAGAGAAGTGAAGATGCGAAGAGGGTGAGATGCGAATGAGATCTACAATAAAAGAAAGAGGATCGATGCCTGGGATGGTCGCTGGAGTCTCGCCAGAGATGAAGAAGAGTTGGGATGCAGCGGCAAAAGGTGAAACGAGGGTTTGAGATCGATTCTTGTGAAATCGATCGAATAACCCTAAATCGATATTTAAAAACATTCCCTTGCCAGTTCGATCGATCGAACTGAATCCTCAGATCGATCGAGCTGACATCGATTTCTCCTCTTAAGTGACAAAATATTTTTGGGATTTTTTGAAAAATAAAAATAAAAATAAATAAAATAAAAGAAAAGAAAAATAAAAAGTAAAAATATTTTTAGGATTTTTTTTTTTTTTTTTTGAATTTTTTGAAATTAAGAAATTAAAAACAAAGTCAAAATTGAAAATCAAAGAACAAAGATCGATTCTACCAAGATCGATCTCAGATTACTTTCGATCGATCGAGAATGCAAAGATTTGAAGAAATGTTCGATCAATGAGACATAGAGGCTTTTGGATGCAGGTTTAAAATTTTTCTAAGTGTTGGAACTGTAGATCGATCCAAGATAAAGTTGGATCGATCGAAGAACTAAAGATGATCTTAGAACAAGTTCGAACAATGGGACAGAGAGCTAAAATATGCAGGTTTTGTTGGAACGATTGGACATAGAGTGATTTGGGTGCAGGTGTGATGCAGGTGGGAAGTTCGATCGATCGAACCCATTTTGAGATCGATCAAACTTATGCAGAATGCTCATTTTCAACATAAAAGTGCATGCAATCCTAATCACAGTTCCTAGTAATGCATATGAACCCAAAGCCAATATCTAAACTTCGCAAGAAATGAAATTAAAGATAGAAATGAGGGAGAAATAGGGTTTTGACACCCTACGAAATGTCTTGCTAGTTTTTAACGTCTCTAGCAAGACGTTGGGCTCTTTTAGCCCGGATCAAATATCTTGTAGTATATCCCCTCCTTGATGGGGTGATAAGTGTTTTGAACTCCACCCAACAAATGGTTCTTTAAGGAACTTGTTGGATTAAGCTCAAAAGAAGTTTTGGTCCTTAGTCAAAGCAATATTTAGGCTTCCATGCCCTTTCAAAACAAGACTTTGAAACAACTTTCTTTGGTTTCAAGGTTGAAGATGGACTTTTTGGAATTTTGGTTTCACACAAAAACTCAATTCCTTCACATTTAAGGTCATCACATTTCTCCACAACATTAACTTTTTCATGCTTATCAAATGAGTTAGGGGTCGGATTGAAGATATTCAACTTCACCTTCATGTGGCCAAATGAAATCTTCATTATCCCCGTCCTACAATTAATGTTGGCATTTGCGGTTGCCAAGAAAGGACAGCCAAGGATAACGGGAATTTGGCTCTTAGGATTTGGGACCGGTTCCGTGTCAATGACAACGAAATCAACGGGAAAGAAAAATTTATCAATCTTAATCAATACGTCCTCAATGATACCCCTAGGCTTTTTGATGGATCGGTCGGCAAGTTACAAAACCACCGACGTCGGTTTCAAGTCTCCTAGGCTTAATTTGACATATACCGAGTATGGAAGAAGTTTAACACTTGCTCCTAGGTTAAGAAGAGCCCGATTAATGATATGATCTCCAATGATGCATGAAGTGGTAGTTAAACCGGGGTCCTTAAATTTCGGAAGAGTGTTATGCTGTAAAATTGAGCTTACTTGCTCGGTTAGGACCACTTTCCTAGGTGTTTGGCTTTTATTCTTCCTCTTTTGGGTGCATAAGTCTTTTAAGAACTTGGCATAAGCCGGAATTTGCTTGATTGCATCCAAAAGTGAAAGATTGGCTTTCACTTGCCTAAACACATCCATAATTTCATTTGTTTTGGTCTTTTGCCTGTCATTTGAAATGGATCCTTTTAAGGCATCCGAGAATGGAGCTCTTGGCTCAAAAACCTTTTCAGAAATTTTCTTTAAAGTCTCTTCAACACAAAAAGTTTTGAAATCATGTTGTAAATCTTTCTTTTCAAATCACTTTTCAAGATATTCTCATTTGAAAAATCATGCATATGCAATGAAGGAGGAATAGGATAAAAAAATGGGACGGGTGTCAACTTGTGGTTACACCGGTTCACTCTCTTCATTGGACATACCCACTTGGTTGTCCACAATCTTCCCACTTCTCAAGGTTGTCACTACATTAACATGCTCTATTGTGTGACCTTCCGATGAGGAATGAGTCTCCACAACACATTGTTGCTTTTGTGGGGCATTCAAAGGCATTTTCCCTTTCTGTTTAGCATTCAAAGTACTAGCTATTTGCCCTACTTGGGTTTCTAGCTTAGCAATGGATTGAGAATGGGAATGAAGCAATTGAGTGTTAGCCTCTAGAATGCCTAGAGTGGTCAAAACTTTCTCTTTAAAAGCGGGACTCCTAGCATTTCCTTGAAAATATGATGGTTGATTAGGAAAATGAGAATTAGAGAATTGATTTCCTTGTGATTGAAATGGTCTATATCCTTAGGAACCTTGGCTTTGCATTGGAGGTGGAATATATTTCCCTTGGAAACCACCTTGGGAAGGGTTTGAGCCTTCCCCTTGGTTTTTCTAAGAGAAATTCGGGTGATTCCTCCAACTAGGATTATAATGATTGCCATAAGGATTATTCCCTTGATTCACAAATGTTGCATTTACTTGTTCATGATGCTCATTTTGCACATGTCCATGGGGACAATTGGAAGTAGAATGTAAAACACTTAGAACAAGTCATACATGTCTCATTGGATGCATGATGGAAATGGTTAAGGATGGAAGATACTTGATTTGCCGAGTTTTGGTTGATCAAGAATTGATCAAACCTTTGTGATAAGGATTTCATCTCGGCGGCTATTTCATTGGAATGGTCAACTTGATGTAGGCCAACACTCTCCCTTCCACTTAAATTCCTACTATTCTTAGAAGATAAAGTTCGATGCAAAGAATTTTCACTCATGCTTTCATAAAGACGTCATACGTCATCCTCATGCCTATCAATGTAAGAGCCACCCATGGAAGCATCAACTATGCCCTTGGAATTATCCGATAAGCTCTTAAAAAAATATTGAACTAATTGCCATTTGGGCATGTCATGATGTGGACACTTCATAAGCAATTCATTGAATCTTTCCCATGCCTTATGGAATGTTTCCCCATCCCCGTGTAAAAACTCTCGAATTGAGGTTCTCATAGCATTGGTCTTAGAAACCGGATAATACTTCTTCAAGAACTCTTGTTGCATTTCTGCCCAAGAAGTTATTGAAAAAGGTCTAAGATTGTTAAACCAATATTTTGTCTTGTCTTTAAAGGTGAATGGAAAAAGTTTAAGCCTTAAGACCTCTTCCAGTATGTCCGTGTATCTCACGGTGGAACATACTTCAAGAAACTCATCCAAATGCTTGTAAGGTTCTTCACTTGGAAGTCCATGATAGTTAGGAAGCATTTGAATGGTTTGTGGTTTGATCTCATAGTGGTGTGCTCTAAATGGTGGCAATTGAATGCATGTGGGTGCATTGTATTCATTAGGCACATAGTGATCTCTTAAATTATTGGGAGGATTAGCAATTGGAGGTGCAACATGGGCACCTTGATTGCCTTGAATGATGGGAGGTGGTGGAGCATAGATTGGCCTTGGCATTCCCAATTTGCCTTGTTGTTGTGGTGGATGAACGAATGGCCTCGGCATGCCTAATGGTACTTGCATGTTATCATGATGCACATTGGGGTGGAGGATGCCTTGTTGGTCTATGTGACCAAGGTCCTCCACATGGTCCTCATTATGTCCTTCCATTGATGAAATGGATTGACTAGAACTTCCTCTTCCCCTAGGGTTTCGAACAACGGATTCAAGATGAAAATTTAAAGGGACATAGTGGGTCTCAATGTTCTACGACCATGCATGCACAATGCAACACAACAAGCAATAATGACAAACATTTCACCTTCACAACAAATCAA
The DNA here is from genome assembly GCF_030987335.1 of Cornus florida. NCBI lineage: Eukaryota > Viridiplantae > Streptophyta > Magnoliopsida > Cornales > Cornaceae > Cornus > Cornus florida. The sequence continues at coordinate 76,608,690 of NW_026775577.1, forward strand.
CAAACTTCCTCCACATACAATGCTCCCATACTCCCATGCTATCAACAATATGCAAGAAAAGTAAATTGCCTCCACGTGGGCTCACGATTTATCTAAGAATTAAAATACAAGCCTCGACGCGGACCGACGATTTAACTAGAGATTGAGTTAAGAAAGAGCTCACAAAGGATCCTTTAGCACTTCAATTCAATTTTCAATTTTTAGCCTTGCAAATTTTTAGATTTTTTCCTTTTTCCTTTGCTTTGTTTAGCTCATTGCTTGGAATACTCCTTTGCTCAACTTCTTGCTCAATGCACCTAGTCAAACAAGAACCAACACAATAAGTAACCAAAATAAAAACAAAGTAAAGACATGATCAAAAGAGTACTAATTCCTAATTGATTCCACAAATACGACGTTGTCAATCAATCCCCGGCAACAGCGCTAAAAACTTGGTGGTTTGTCGCACTCCGACCCAAAGTTTGTGTACTAAAAGACAATAGTGTAAAGCTATGATGAATGTGGCCAAGTTTTACATTTAGAAATTGCCACTACTACCTTTCACTAAAAATATAGTTAGGGCAAGTAGGGATCGTCCCAAGGGATTGGTGGGTTGTACTAAATTGATGAATCAAGATTAGGGTTAGTAGGTCGAGTGATCAAAAGATTGGTTGGTGGTTGAATTACACTAAGATGCAATTTAAACTAAAGTAGGCAATTAAATGTAAATGAAAGAAAATAAGAGAGAAATCTTGGGGTTTAGAGATCACCACTAAGCATAGCTTTTCTACACCCTTAATAAATAATTAATGAGAGGGAAAAACACGTATTGCAACAAAGTGTGTGTGTGTGGTTGTTTCAACAAGCATAGATGACAAATTAAGCATATATTGTCTAAGCAACATGGTGAATAGCACAACATATCAAATGAAGCCATTAATCCTTTCTTTAAGCTCACAACCAAACACATCACAAGGTTAGACAAATATGTTACTTACTTTCATAAGTATGGAACATTAAACAACAAGCATGAATTGTCCTCCTATTTAACATCTAAACTATAACTACACTACAATTAAGCTAATAACATGAAATTAAACTAATTAAACTAAGGGAGAAGTACAAGCCATCAAGAAATGAGTATGAACCATCAAATAAACCACAAGAACATTCCATTAAGCACTATGTCTTGACAATCTTTAGATCTATAGCATTAATACACATAGACATGCATCAATAACACAAGAAATAGAGACAAACACATGAACATCTATTCTAGCATACATAGACATATGGATAGAATGAAATGATCAATTGGAAGCATTAAACCGTATAAATCATTGAATAAACAAGATCTATATATATAAAAGTATCAAAACATGTATCACAATACAAATCCCCTCAAAAATACATAAATCATGATATAGAAAGCATGCTTAGGGCTAACTATAGCCCCAAGAGGATGTCTAGCCACTCATAGATGCTGTCCTCCAACACTCAAGGGCTAACTCCATGGTAGAGATTGCTCCTCTTCTTGGTTGATGGAAGAACTTCAAGCTTGTGTCTCTAGCCTCCTCCTCTCCTTTCTTTCTTGCTAAGATATGAAAATTGTGCCTCTCAAGTATAAAGTCTCTAGTCTCCAAAAGTATATCTCAAAAAGTGGCTCATATTCCTTATATAGGTAGGTCAAATATCACCCCAAATGAGTTGGGCTCGTACACCAATTATTCCTCCAATGATTGGATATGAGACAACTTTTAATGAGCTGGAATTTAGATTTTCTCGGGATTTGGGAAGTTCGATCGATCGAACTTGTGGTGAGATCGATCGAACATGGCTGAGATCTATGGAATTAAAGCTGGATCGATCCTCTATAGCGGCGCCTTTTTGGATAAAAACAAATATGAGATATTTTGAAGGTATTTTTGGGAAAAGGACAAAAGTGGTTGGTAGGGTGATACAGCTGGATAAGATCAATCATTTGGATAAAGACAAGATGGTTCAATCGATCAGAGAATCAAGTTGGATCGATTGAACTTTGAGATCTTTAAATAGGGACAAACGTGGCTTAGATCCATCTTGAAGTGCTAAGATCGATGAAAGTTGGATCGATCGAACTTTTCTTGAGATCGATCAAAGTTGCTGAAAATTCCATCTTTTGCTTCATTTTGCTCTACTTTGCTCCTTTCTTTGAGTCATCCCAGAATTGCTTCATTTCTGCTCTTATTTGGCTGAGTTAGCTTATTTTAGGGATAAGTACCTAAAAATGGAAATAACATGAAATCAATACAAAGCAAGAAAATAAGATAGATAAAGATTTTAAAATACCTAAGCTTAAGGGGTTTAAATGCGTACTTTTCAGCGCTCATCAATTGTGTAATTGCTTGTCTCTAATTGAGTGCAGGAACTTATTTTTATATTTTCCAACTACGGTTACAATTAAGAAATAAAATAAAGTCAAATAAATTAAAATTCTTAATTAACCGTGATCCACTAATCACAGGACCCGGAAATACGGGGACAAAATAAAACATGGATTCCAACATTGTCATTCATACTTTTCTTTTTTTTATTGTGAAAGAGAGATGCAATGTGTCTTATAAGACAACATGAGGAAGCAGTGGGTTCTCTTCAGGAAAGGGAAAATTATACGAGACATTACTTATAAAAAAATTAAATAAAAATAAATAAATAAAGTTATCCCTGATGTTTCAATTGTTTGTTTTTAAAGAAATTAAGTTTGATGGTAATTTCAGCTTTTTAATCATTTGTAGCCATGTCACTGCATTAACTCTCCAACGGCAACTTCTTTTGTAGCAGGGAAGAATTGATGGATATCTTAACTGCAAACTTGAACCGCATATGATTAGGAAAAGGGATAAGGATAAAAAAAAAATTCGGATTTTTGGTACAATTATGGTTATGTATTTTTTTCTACTTTTATTTCAAAATGTTTAGTTGTTATCATTCTTTTTGTATTTTCTTATTTTGAGGGTTTCTTAGGTTTTCCCTATGATTTTTCCTATAAATAAAAAGCCTTGTGTTATGGTGTTTTATTACTTTTGATGATTTGATTGAGATTATTATATTGCATTACAGTGTTATTCCTCCCTGATTTCTTCTTCTTTCCCAGATCTTCTACTCTTCTCTCCCTAATGTTTCTTCTACCGAAAACTTTATACTCTTCTCTCATTTTCTTTCTTGTTCTTCGTAAATTGGTATTGGAGTGTTCTCTGTCCTGCATCATTAGGTATCAGAGTGTTCTCTGTGCTGCATCAATTCAATTGATGAGGAAAGTGCTCTGTTCCCAATTGACGTTGAACTGAAAGTGTAATATTTCCATTTTTCATCATTTTCCATTTTTTCAGAATTTTTTTTGTTATATCCAGCGATTTTGGTTGGATTCATTTGCATCATATTTATTTTATTTAATATGTTATATAAGGTTGTGAAATCATTAAATGTGCATATATATACATATATATGTGTGTGGTGTAAAATGAAAACAAAAGAAAAAAGAAAAATAAAAAGAAAATTGGTGGGACCCACAAGTTTTTTTCAAGTGGTCATGAGACCACATTTTGGTCTCTGTTTTCTCATTCTCTCTCCCCGCTGGTCTATTTCTTTCTTCCTCTCAGTTTTCATTATTTCTTTTTTTTTTTCTTTTTTCTTTTTTTCTTTTTTCACTTCAAGGCTTCAACTCTCCTTCAATACTTGATATTTTTGAATGTCGCTTGCGGCAAATTGAAGCTCATAGCGAGATCAACAAGTTGATAGGAGCAATTCCTTGGTTGGTGCACTATAGGAAATTTGAAATTTTGGGCATAAATTTAGGTGTTTTGCATAATCTTGAGGTAGGGGTCTCTAATCCATATATTCTTGAGCTTTTGTGAATTAATTTCAATAAATTTTGTGTTTTAGCATGCTTAAATTGTGAAATTTCATGTAAATTTCTTTACTTGCTATGTGAAAAGGTGTAGCTATGTTTTATGTGATATATGATAATGAAAGCATGCTTAATTGATGAATTTTCATGCCCATGGTATTAAATTATTATGTTTATGTGATGATAAAATATGAATTATAAATAAATATAAATAAATAAATAAATAAATTTTCCTACGAAGCATGTTAATTGTTGATTAATTTAAGCCCTTTGTGCCTTTGGTACTAGTTTGGTGATTAGAAAACATGAAATATAATTTTAGAATTTCTTATGTTGTAATGCATGTATTTTGTTGAATAATAAGTTGATGAGCATGAATTTCTCTATTTGTACAACATTGAGATATATGAGACATCCATGCATAGCATTGGGTATGAAAAGGGGAAAATTGTTTTGAAAAGAAAAAAAAGGATTTTGGGACAAAGTTTTGATTAAAGTAATTTTTATGAAAACCCGGTCGCCGTGGAACTACTAAAGAGCCATGGTGTTAATATAACCTAGAGGGAATTAGGGAGATCGCCCTAGCATGATTGAGCTATCTAGCCCCAAATGATGCCGCGGAAGTACCAACGGTCAGGACAGTAGCCAATCCTTCTCTCGTGTCGCCGCAAAGTCACTAACGGACGGGTTATATTAACAGTTTGAAAAGTGATGGATTTGGATATCGAAAATGGGGAGCGACATTCATGGAATCACATATCATGGCACAGCATTGTTATTTTGGAATTGGGATTAATGTTGTATTCATTCCTGGCATAATATGATCCCGCTTCTTATTTCTATTCATTGTTTGGATTCACGGGATCACAAAAGGTATGTCTTAGGCACCACCTACTGAGCTTTATACTCATCCTATTATTTTAACATTTTTCAGGACATGGGAAAAAGTGGCAGATGACGTTCCACTACATGCCTAATTTGGATTAGAATATCATTTTGCTTTTTTTGTATCCAAATCTCACTATTTTTGTAAACCTTAGTATATTGTATTTCGTACGAAGACTTGTGGACTCTTGTTATTGTGATTATATTCATGAACTATAAGTAGATGTAATTGGAGTAAAATTTTAGTATGTGAGCATGGAGCTATGTATAAGACAAGTACTCCTTTAATCTAGAAGAATGGGTTGATGGTGATGAGCTATTTTGAGGAGATTGTTGATATTGTTATTTTGAGAATGTTTTATATTATTTGCATTGTGTGCTAGTACATGTTAGATAAATTTTGAAGGTCCAAGAGAGGCCATTGCATTTTTTATGCATTTAAGCAGGTTGGCGTAGGACCCTTTTTAGCAGAGGTCATACCGAATTTTTTTTTTTTTTTTAATTAGCATCAATTTGGGGTCGTCACAAAAAATGCTTTGACACCGATTGATGTAGGACAAGTACCAGTTAATCTGGGATGAGAAGAAGGGAATGATAAGGCAGAAGATAGGGGATGAGAAGATAAACAAAAGGATGAGGAACAAGAATAGGGGAGAAAAGCCAGTAGAAATTTTGGTAGGAAGAAATTTCAGGCAGCGCAGACTTTAATTTCATGAGCTATGAATTTCATAAGCAAGCCCTTTAAGAGAGAAGGAATAGAATCAGAAAGAAATAGTTAGATCTGAGTTTTAGTTCTCCTCCAATTAGAATACATTCCCAATGAAAATAAATCCATAAACCTGACCAATTCTAGCTTTTTTGTGACCTCTTCAATGATGTAGCTAACATATCTTCAATCTGTCACAAGCGATCACTGTAATTGTTTTGAACTTACTGAAAATCTTCAATCACATGTACAAGACTTTTGATTGTTTCACTGTGATTTTGAATTTTAGAATCTCTTTCTGCCTTTGCATTTTGAAGATATTAATAACCATCTAAAATGATCTTGGTGCTTTGCGGAAACAGATGAAGCCCGACAGAGAGAATCCAATGCTACAAGTATTTCTCAACTCAATTAACTCTCGAATCAAGGCCAAAAACTTGCAAAATGAGATTTTTGGCCAGAAATCTGATATTTCCAGCATTGTGGGCTAAAATACTGTTGGCGCTCAAATTCTGTTGGCTATGGTCTCATAGTTTAAATCCCAAAGAAAGATCGTAAGATAGAGAACACATACATTTAAAATTTTATTTCTCCAACAATTTCATTATCAAGTAATCCCAGTACAGGTGTTTGGACCACAATTATAACCCATTTCTAATAGAAATAAAATGCATAAAGCTAATCTGGTTTTAGACTTGACTAAACTCCTACCTCCAGAACTGGAGATAAACTTCAACAAAGAATTGACAGCCTTCCTTTTATCCTTTTTATGCATAATTGACTTCCTTTAAACTTCAACAAAGAATTGACAGCCTTCCTTTTATCCTTTTTATGCATAATTGACTTCCTTTGCCCCTAGAGTTAATGTCAATTTTTTATTACATCGGGTCTAACCTTGAGTGCAACACCTTTTGATTGAGGATGTCACTTTGGTATTTTCATTCTTAACAGTTGGTGAACCGCTCAGAAATGCTGTCTTCGTGTTTCTTACTGAAACCTCGACAGTGAGCCTATCATCATATGAACACAAACTAACTTTGGAGAAAGTTCTAGTCATCTAAAAGATTCAGAAGCTCCAATTATTGTATCAAAAAATAAATAATAAATAGAAATTATTGTTGGTAAAATATATGTTTCACGTGACATTTAAGATATAACAAATCTTATACTAATATGTCATGAGATAATTAACAATATGCTGAGAAATTATTAATTAAATATGCAACTCTATATTTAATTAAATATGCAAAATAAAGCAATAAAATAATAATAATAAATAAAGAACCTGGATTGAAGCTAGTATTGGATACTATATCCTTAAGACAGATTCGCTTCGCTATGGTGCTAACGGATTCAGTGGCGTCTAATTCCCAGGATACAACGGTCTACATCCACCAGTAGCAGCACTACAAACTCGTGAATACGGCGAACCTTCTCCATGTAATACTCTCTCTGACTCAAAAATGCATCTATATTATTGAGGAGGCCAGAAGTGACATGGGCCGGATATGACCCGCGAACATGGCATCCGGTCCGACCAGATGGGTCAAGCCCATAGAGAAATACTGTCATATGGGCCGAACGCGAATAGCCCATCAAAGATGACCAAAACTCACAGAGGAACGGGCCCCGATCTAGCAGTCCATTAGTGTTTGTAAGTATCTATAAATATGAGAAGTAATGGATAGAGAAGGGGGGAATTCTGTTGAAGTGTAAGAGTTCTAGAAAGAGAAAGAAAAAATGAATTTCTTGCATCTTCAATTGGCGCCGTCTGTGGGAAACGTTGAAGATTGATTGATCATTGATCAATATCGCGTGGATTCAGACCAAATCGTGGAGACGAAACTCGATCTTTGGGAGTTGGATCCAGATCTGAGCGATTGTGACCTATTCTGGAGGAATTTTAGTTCCTATTGCTTTGGCGGAAGTGGCTTCAGATCTACGCAACAACGAGTTATTCGATTGTGGCCGGATCTGACGGATTTAGAATTCGGACAATTCAGATCTCGTCAACCGTAAGCATAATTCGGAGAATTCGAAACCAGATCTGAAAAATTCGCACTCACGAAGCTCAGATCTACTCACGAACTTGAGATTAATGCCTTTACTCCGTTCAGGAATAATGATAGGTGAAAGCTCCAATCCGATGGAGGCTGTCCAGCAAACGAAGCTTGAGGAGTTAATGAACTTGATCGAAGCTCTCAAAAAAGAGAATGCAGAATTGAAAGCTGGAATGCAACATCAGCAAATACCCGCGGTTCCGCGTCCACTTCCGGCCGGTGAAGGAGGTATTCAATCTAATATCGCACATCAAGGCGAGCAGGACGAGAACAATCAGTCAACTCTCCACCGTGATGAAAGGAGGATGGACGATTTGCCGCCAAATGTTCGTCGAGTTGAGGATTATGAAGGATCGACTCACGTTGATCTGCGACATGAGCAGATCAGATAGAACGAAGCCATGACCTTCGATCTGCATCGGGAAAGGTTCAACCGAGAGGAAGTGATAGAGGTTGATCGCCGCCGAGTTGTATCGCCTTGGCAAAGAGAGCTCATTGAGGAACGGTCGTTCGATCCGTCTTACCGGCCCTCCATAACTACAATCACTCATCGCGGTTCGGAGAGTAGATCTGTAGCTCATAGAGCTACCGCTGGGCTCCAGAGAGAGAATGAAGCACTCCGATCCGCGGCTCGGACGGTTAATTCACCATTCACTGACGACATCCTGAATGCTCCGCATCCAAGGAAGTTTGCTATGCCAGTCTTTATTCTGTTTGACGGAACAACCGATCCGATCGATCATGTGTACCATATCCAGTTGAAGATGGCCCTGAATACGGAGAACGACTCTTTAATGTGCAAATGTTTCCCTACAAGTCTAGCCGGACCGGCGCTCAGCTGGTTCAAGAACTTGCCTAAGAGCTCCATTGATAGCTTCCGAAACCTGTGCGATTGGTTCATAAGCCAGTACTATGGGAACAAGCGTCCGCCAAAGGACATCTCGAGCCTATTCACAATGAAACAGCACAAAGATGAACGTCTCCAGGCTTTTCTCACCAGGTTTAATCTCACTAAGAGTATGGTGATCGAATGCCACCCTTCTACAGCGGTTCAAGCCTTCAAGTTAGCCATGACACGTGGCACTCCGTTCCATACCAGTCTGGTAGTGAACACACCGACGACTATGGATGAACTCAATGAAAGAGCCGATAGCTTTGTGCGCCTAGAAGAAGAGGAGGCAGCCAATGCTCGGACAGCGTCGGTCGTGTCGACCGAGGAAAAGTCCAAGGCAAAGATCAGGCAGAAGCAGGCTCAGCCGCAACGTCAGACCTCCTGGAAGGCAGAAAAGAGGTCCAGGGAGGAAGAGCTGATCACTCTGCTGAAGGTCACTCTGGCGAGACTATATCAGGAGAACAAAGATAAGTTTCATCCACCACTGCCAATTAGGCAACCCCTCGAACAAAGGGATCAGACTAAACATTGTGCTTTCCATTCCGATTTCGGTCATCAGACTAACGAATGCAGGAATTTGAGAAGGCAAGTGGAGATGTTGATAGCTAAAGGGGAGTTCGCGAGTTATGTTCAAGGCTCGGCGATAGAGCAAAATCGACCGATGGAGCAAGTAAAAAGGAGTCAGAAACAAAGCTCCCACAATTCACAGCCAGTTCGTATAATCGATGCTATCCACGGTCGACCCGAGCCCAGCGAAGATTCAGATGAGCTACTCCGAACGCGCCTACGGCAGGCGCAGATGAAGAAAAGGGTCATTAGTGTGAATACTCTGCACCAACAGATCACATCAATACAGATAAAGTTCGACAGGACAGACCTGCAGCGTGTTCAAGTCCCCCATGAAGACCCGTTGGTAGTCAGCTTGACAGTGGCGGACTGCCTGGTGCGCAGAGTTCTGATCGATCTCGGAAGTAGTGCGAATGTCATGCCGAGGGACACATTTGATCGGCTCGAGATTAAACCGGAGAGGCTCAAGCCCACTGGAAATCCCCTGTTAGGATTTGATGGCAAGAGGGTGGAGCCCATCGGAATGGTAGAAGTAGAAGTTCAAGCTGCAGAACGAGCTCTTACGGAAACTTTTGTGGTTGTGGAGATTCACCCCTCGTACAATCTCCTGATGGGAAGAGGATGGATTCACAGAGTCCAAGGTGTACCCTTAACTCTGCATCAGGTCATGAGGTGCCTCGGACCCGATGGAAATAAGGTGATAGACATTCGTGGGGATCAGGTTACAGCCAAAGAGTGTTATTCCGTCACACTAAAATATGCTGGGAAAGGGAAGGCGTCCGTCCATTCGGCGAGCCCCAGATAGCAATTACAGGAACCTCCGCCCAAGCAGAATAGGGTGGAGGAGTCAGTTGACTTGACCGAAGAGCCCCTTCTGGATGTGCAGATCGATCAGTCCAAGCCAGAGCAAACTACCAGAGTAGGAGTAAGACTGTCTAGGGAAGAGCAGCAGGAGCTAATTGACTTCTTGTCTCACAATGCCGATGTATTTGCATGGAGTCACCTAGACATGCCTGGAATTAATCCCTCCGTATCCTGTCATTCCTTAAATGTCAATCCCAATTTCAAACCAGTAAAGCAGAAGCAACGAAGATTTGCTCCAGAACGTTACCAAATCATAGCCGAGGAAGTTGATAGGCTGCTCGATGTGGGATTCATTAGAGAAGTGCACTATCCTGATTGGTTGTCCAACATCGTTGTCGTGCAGAAGAAGAATGGGAAATGGCGAGTATGCATTGATTTCACCAATTTGAACAAAGCCTGTCCGAAGGATAGCTTCCCGCTGCCAAAGATTGATCAAATGGTGGATGCCACCACCGGGTATGAGCGTTTAACCTTTCTGGACGCTTATTCAGGTTATAATCAGATCCCTGTGGACCCGGCAGATGAAGAAAAAACTTCTTTTGTAACCGAGCGAGGGACATACTGCTACAAAGTTATGCCTTTCGGACTGAAGAACGCGGGAGCAACTTATCAAAGACTTGTTAGCAAAATTTTCAAGGATCAAATAGGAAAGATTGTGGAAGCCTATATTGATGATATGGTGGTAAAGAGTAGGAAGAAGGATGATCATCTGAAACATCTGCAAGATGTATTTGATGTGCTGAGGCGATATGGGATGAGGCTCAATCCAACCAAGTGCTCGTTCGGTGTGAGTTCCGGTCAGTTTTTGGGACACGTGGTCAACCGCAGAGGCATCGAAGTTAGCCCCGCTCAAGCAAAGGCTTTGATTAAGAATGCCGAGCCAAAGACGATCAGAGAGGTGCAAGCCCTCACAGGACGAATAGCTGCATTAAGTCGATTCATTTCTAAGTTGTCAGACCACTGCAAGCCGTTCTTTGACACGATCCGGAGTCATGGAAGACAGGTCTGGGGGGATGAACAACGACAAGCACTGACCCATTTGAAGGAATATATGCAGAATCCACCAGTCCTGTCAACCCCGGATCCAGAAGAGAAATTATATCTATATCTTGGAGTATCTAGTGTTGCGACAAGTGCCGTTCTGATTCGTTGCAAGGAAGGGTGCAACACCCGGTATTTTATGTCAGTAAGACAATGACCGAGGCAGAACGAAGGTACTCGAAGGCCGAACGGGTGATACTTTCACTCGTAAACGCAAAAAGAAAGTTGAGGCATTATTTCGAATCCCACCCTATAGCTGTTCTAACAACTTTTCCAATCAGAGTGCTTATGCACAAGTCAGAACTCTCGAGCAGAATGACAAAGTGGGCCATAGAGTTAAGCTCATTTGACATAACGTATGAGCCGAGAACAGCTGTCAAAGGACAAGCGGTAGCCAATTTCCTGCTAGAATGTGACTCTGAGGATACGGAAGAAGACCTTAGATGCGGCTCTTGGAAACTTTATGTGGATGGCTCCTCTAACCAGATGGGGGCAGGAATTGGGGTTAAACTGCAAACCCCAGGGGGTACTTCTTTGAGTCAAGCACTCAGACTTGAGTTCCGAGCCACCAATAATGAAGCGGAATACGAGGCGTTGCTAAATGGGTTAAAGTTGGCCAGAGAGCTACATGTCAGAAGTTTGACTGTTTATAGTGACTCACAGTTGATTGTTCGGCAGGTAAATGGTGAGTACGCGACCAAGGATGACACGATAGAGGCATATCGTTCTGCCGTTCTGCATAAAGCCAAGGACTTTGCAAAGATTGAATTCATACAGTTACCGAGGGAACAGAACGCAGATGCGGACCGGTTATCATGTAGTGCTTCGAGTTCTGGCGAGACATTGGCGAGGGTGATTCCAATAGGGGAATACTGACCCAGCCATCTATTTTTGAAGAACCTTTGGACTCTGACCCTTGGCAAGTCAATGTCATACCGTATGAACCGAGTTGGATTGACCCCATCATCACTTATATTCGAGATGGCATTTTGCCTATGCAAAGGGATGAAGCTAGGAAAATCAAAAAGAATGCTGCAAAATACGCCATCGTGCATAACCAGCTGTACAGAAGGTCCTACTCTGGCCCATACTTGAAGTGTGTCACCCCCACAGAGGCTCAGCAGGTGTTGCGAGCTATTCATGAAGGCGTATGTGGCAATCATTTTGGGGGAAGATCGTTAGCGCATAAAGCAATGACACAAGGGTATTTCTGGCCGAACATGTCAAGAGATGCGGAGGAGTTCTCTCGAAGGTGCGATAAATGCCAACGGTATGGACCATTGATCCACCAACCACCTGAGGAATTGCACGTAAAGGCCTCGCCATGGCCTTTCGTGCAATGGGGGATGGATGTGGTCGGTCCTTTGCCAACTGCAAGAGCTCAGAACAAGTATGTGCTACTGGCCACGGATTACTTCACTAAGTGGGTGGAAGCAGAACCATATCCAAGCGTGACTCAGACTCATGTGAGACGATTTATCTGGAGCCATATTATCTGCCATTTCGGCGTTCCAAGGTCAATAGTCATGGATAATGGCACGAACCTCGACAGCAAGCAAGTAAGAGAGCTGCTGGAGGAGTATGGAATTAATCAGAAGTTGGCTGCAGTAAGTCATCCTCAGGCCAATGGACAAGCAGAAATTACAAACAGAACAATTTTTGCCTACATTAAGAAGAAGCTGGAAGACCATAAAGGGAAGTGGTTGGATGAGCTCCCGAACGTCCTATGGGCTTACAGAACCACCCCAAGGCGGCCGACTGGGGAGAGCCCGTTTGCAATGGCGTATGGTACCGAGGCGGTTATACCGGTTGAGCACTTGGTCCCAACTATCAGAAGCTTAGCATGGAGTCGAAATCAGAACGACAGAATGTTAAGATTGAACCTCGATATGATAGACAAAAAGAGGGACGTTGCAGCAATAAGGTTAGCATCATACCAGCAAGTATTGGCGAATAGTCACAACAAAAGAGTGAAACACAGAGATTTTGCCCCTGGCGATCTGGTTCTGAAAAGAAAGGTGGGGATAGTCAAAAAAATGATGCCACCCTGGGAAGGCCCATACAGAATTGCAGAAGTCATAGGGAAGGGGGCATATACATTAGAGACCATGGCGGGAAGGTTGGTCAGCAAGCCCTGGAATGCTATGTCTCTGAAAAAGTACTATCAATAAAAGCTAAGTTTCAGTTTTATTGGATGCTGTTTGTTTTCAATCAAGTACGTATGAATGTGCAAATTCCTGAGATTTATAAAAATAGCTTTCCTTTTCAAAGGGTTTTAAAAAATGAAAAGCCAAGTGGCAAGTGGCATTCTAGCCGAGCGCCAGGCACTTAAGCAAGACAAGTGGCAACTGGCACCATAAGCCGAACGCCAGACACTTGCTAAAAAATGAAAAGCCAAGTGGCAAGTGGCATTCTAGCCGAGCGCCAGGCACTTAAGCAAGATAAGTGGCAGCTGGCACCATAAGCCGAACGCCAGACACTTGCTAAAAAATGAAAAGCCAAGTGGCAAGTGGCATTCTAGCCGAGCGCCAGACACTTAAGCAAGATAAGTGGCAGCTGGCACCATAAGCTGAACGCCAGACACTTGCTAAAAAATGAAAAGCCAAATGGCAAGTGGCATTCTAGCCGAGCGCCAGGCACTTAAGCAAGATAAGTGGCAGCTGGCACCATAAGCCGAACGCCAGACACTTGCTAAAAAATGAAAAGCCAAGTGGCAAGTGGCATTCTAGCCGAGCGCCAGGCACTTAAGCAAGATATGTGGCAGCTGGCACCATAAGCCGAACGCCAGACACTTGCTAAAAAATGAAAAGCCAAGTGGCAAGTGGCATTCTAGCTGAGCGCCAGGCACTTAAGCAAGATAAGTGGCAGCTGGCACCATAAGCCGAACGCCAGACATTTGCTAAAAAATGAAAAGCCAAGTGGCAAGTGGCATTCTAGCCGAGCGCCAGGCACTTAAACAAGATAAGTGGCAACTGGCACCATAAGCCGAACACCAGACACTTGCTAAAAAACACGCACACGACAAAGTTAATATGAAAAAATATTGAAAGTGGGTTTGAACAGAGCGTAGCACAAAAAAAAAAGAGAAGAAGAAGAAAAAAAAGAAAAAAGAGTTTTATCATCTCATTCATAATAAGCATTGAGGTTACAAAAAGTGAAGTATTCAAGTCACATAACTACAAAAGAGTATGGAATCGAAGAATCTGGAAGAGCCCTAACTAGCTGCCTCAGTACCGACAGCCTCCTGGTTGTGCTGATCCACATCCTCGTTCCCGTCAGCCATCTCACCCTCACGAGGTGGGGAATCGAGATGAATAACAGAGTCGTTCTGCTGGGGCCCAACGTCAGCAGTGACTATGGGAGATACCACAGTTGACGAAGGACGAGCGATTAGTGGCTGAACGGTAGGAGGAGCTGTAGTGATCCTGGAGGAAGCAATCTCCTGACATTCATCAAATATGTGCTCGGCTTCGGTGGGTTCTGGGTCAACATAGACCCCCAGAGGGTCAATCCCTAGATCCTTATCAATTTCATCCGGAGTTGAGCTGGTCTGGCCCTCAGCCGGAACTCGGTCGGAGAAACCATCTCGGAATCCCTGAGCATATCTAAGAGCTCCAACTCTTGAGAACCGAGCATGAAGAGCCAGCATTCCACCATTCACTCTGCTAATGGTATCAATCAGAGCGTTGCGCTCGTCCAGAGCTCTTTTCTCAAAAGCCATCCGAGCAGACTGCTCGTCAGCCAGAAGGCGCTGGAGCTCTGCCTTTTCATCTCTGATTGAATCACGTTCAGTCTGCCAGGCACTCTTCTCAAGCTGGAAGGCATCCTTTTCATCCTGAAGAGAGTCGGTTTCCTTCTTCAGAGCATCTCTTTCTTTTTCGGTTTCTTCAAGCCAAGCCAATATCTCGGTGTTCTTGCTGGCAAGAAGGTTATTTTCCTTATTAGCCACATCCAGGCTATCAGAGAACTTACGGGCCCTGGCGTTCCCCATTTCCACCTGTTTCTGCATAGCCATCATACCGAACAAAGTCTGCATAGATATGCATGGATACTGGTTAAACCGATCGCCTGGTCGGATGAAGGCAAGAGCAAATAGTATGAGAAGATTCATGAGTTAGAAAATAAAAGTCACCTCCATGGCAGATTGGGGAAAGCGGCTGAACACATCCTTTTATGACAGACCTTTCGCCGCCTCAAGGTCTTTTGGAGTCCACATGCTCCTATAATACGCCATGGCGGTCTGGCCATCCTTCAACATGGTCTCGTTCGGCTTCACGAACGTCCCATCCGTTCGGGTGTATCGAGGAGCCCATGGTGGTAAAACAGGAATAGAGGCAGAAGCTGAAGCTGAAGCAGAGGCACCAGCTACAACAGGCCCCGAAAGGGCAGGAGCTCTGACTGGGCGATGCAAGAGAGCGCTCGGCCCAGAGACTCGGGTCCTTCTTGTAAGAGATTCCTCCTCAAGGTTGACTCCACCGTCAGGATGAGATCTTTTGCCTTGTTCTTTGTCCCGAGCACCCCCAGCGGCAGCAGGGGTAGTAGTGATCTGTGGAGATGTGCTCGGGTTGGTAGCAGGGGTGCTGACAACAGGATCAATAGCCACCGTACTCGGGATGGTGTCAGAGATGGTGGCTGAAGAAGAGGCTAATGCAGGAGAGGAGGTTGCTCCAGCAGCAGAAGTGGCTGGGGGAGGATTTTTCCTCCTACCAAAGGAAGGAATCTGAAGCCTGCTCATTGTATAGCCGAGGGATGAGAGCGCTAAAAGGTTGTCTGAAGTGAGGAGGTCTGAGCAAGAAGGAATATCGTTCAGAACGTATTTCTTCAAGTAATTACTCCTATCCCTGCAAACACTGTAGCTCAAGTCATCACAAGGTATGCCTAAGGAGCGACATAAAAAAGTACAAAAGCGAGGAACACATGTTTCACAGGGACAATCGTTTTTATGAGATTTGAATTTCTTATATGAGGAAACAGAACAGACGCCAAAGGCGCTCGGGATTGGGTAATCCTCTGCAACCGGCGAAGACCAGGCCCCACTAACACCCACAATGTTATCCCTCCAACCCTTTTCAGATTTGATTGTATCCGTACATATGGACATCTTGTCGATCGGGTAGAGGTGGTAGAATGGCTCGTCAGTTCGGATCTTACTGACCTTATAGCAAAGAAGAAGATCTATGAGGTCAAGATCCAGACCTCTGTCACGAATCAACAGTAACATAATGGATATGTATCTAAAGAAATTAGGGTTTACCTGCAGGGGGGATATCCCCAGTCTATTGAAAACATAGTTAAAGAAGGGATGCAGAGGGAACCTAACGACATTCAGTTGAAGGTTAGTAAATAAAACCTCGCCGGGAAGAAGGCCGGCACCGGTCATAATATTAACATCCTTAGGGCAAACCCTAACTTGGATGTTGTCAGGAAGTCTAAGTCTCATACGCAAAACATCTAGATCTACAACCATGGTGGAAGCGATTGAAGGATCTAAAAAAGTAAAAAGAAGTCTGCTGAAAGTAAAAAGGAACAAGACTAACCTCTGGAGTAGAAAGCAACAAAGAGCACTACAAGATCGCTGGAAGAATGACTCTTGAAGAATTTCACCGGATGAAATTTAGCACTGTTCTAAAAAGATGAGCGAGAGATTTGACTGATGATGGAGAGAGATGGAGACGGTAAAAAGGCATGAAGTGGCATTCTAGAGCCTTATAAAGGCGAAGTGGACCCGAGGGCCGAAGCTTCAGGGAGGCGAGAAGTTTATCGAACCCCGGAACATTGATTCCGGATCCGACCGTCCGTTCCCCCATAAGGGTTTCTCGAGCCGTCAACATCATGATGAGACGCCTTTGATAATTACCCCCTTATTAAACAAGGAGTAATTATGGGGGCAGTTGAGGAGGCCAGAAGTGACATGGGCCGGATATGACCCGCGAACATGGCATCCGGTCCGAGCAGATGGGTCAAGCCCATAGAGAAACATTGCCATATGGGCCGAACGCGAATAGTCCATCAAAGATGACCAAAACTCACAGAGGAACGGGCCCCGATCTAGTAGTCCATTAGTGTTTGTAAGTATCTATAAATATGAGAAGTAATGGATAGAGAAGGGGGGAATTCTGTTGAAGTGTAAGAGTTCTAGAGAGAGAAAGAAAAAATGAATTTCTTGCATCTTCAATTATATAAAAAATGAATTGGGTACAATCTGAACCAAATGGCTCGGATCAAATTGAATAAGACTCAATGAAATTGGTTTTAGGCCTAAGTGGCTCAGACCACTTGACCATGGCTTGAACCCATACCCACTGATAAGTGTTTAAATGTTGCACATTTCAGCACCTAAGCTAAGGTATTTCAGTCTTTGCATCTATCTTAATTTTATATTTTAGTCCTAATTTATGTTTATGTGTATTTCAGGGCAATAAAGTTAAAATGAGCTAAGAACGGTCCAATTAAGCCTTTTTGGAGTTAAGCAAAGATTTTCAGACAATGGCACAAAGCGGTCAATTTCGGGCCTTTGATGATGTTCCCAAAGATGGAGAAGCAAACCAAATAGCCCGGGGCAAAAATGGAGCTGAATAAGGCTTAAAGGAATTTGTCAACTCTGGGGGGATCGATCCCCAGGGTGGGGGATCGATCCCCCAGGACTTAGCAACATTACAATTTTTATTTAATTTTTGGGCTCATTTTGGGAACTGTTGGGCTTTAATGAGATTGTTACTTAAGGCCCAGTGAGCCATTAGATTAGGGTTAGTTTTAGTTTTTATTTAGGTAAAGATTATTAGAGAAAAAAAAAAAAGTTTTATTTTATTTTTTTTTCTGTATCGTAGTATCGTATTTTCTCTCTGGAAAAACACGCGAAGAAAGGGAAAAAGAAGAACAGGTTAGGGTTTGGAAGAAAAAGTTCAGAGAAGATGAAACAGATGATGGGGATTGTCCTATCTTCGACTCCATCAACCATGAGTGGCTGATTCTTCTACTTAGGGTTGGATAAACCCTAAGCATGTAACCTATTCTCTCTCTCTTTTCATACTTTTTGGGGATTAATTTATGTAATTAGTGTATAGTCTTGAATATTATGTATTAAATTCTTCCAATTGATTATCTGTATTAATCTCATATTGTCTTATGTGTGGTTGATTGATAAACAAATTTCTTCCAATTAATTATCTGTATTAATCTCATATTGTCTTATGTGTGGTTGATTGATAAACAAATTTTACACATGAATTCTTTGTTAATTGATTCTTGTGATGGCTATGCATGGTATTGCTTAGTTGTAATTGTGTTTCAAATTGATGAAAAATGCTTCCATTTGATGGATGGTACTACATGTTTAGGTTAATTTGTTGTCTAATTAGTTTTAAATTCATGTTTAATTAGTTTAATTTAAGTTTAATTAATTTAATTGCAATTCAATTATTAGGTAAGTAGACCATCCATACTTATGTTTGAATTCCATACTTTTTGTCACAATTGCATTATCTTCTAGATTAATGTGTGTTAAATTTGTAACTTGGATTGATAAATCATGCTTTAAATGGGTGAATTGCACTACACTTAGTTTAATTGTCATTAGGTAATTGATTCATGCTTGAAATTGATGGTTTACACTTTTCATTGCACTTGTTAGCCACATATAGATTACATAGTATTATTTCCCCAATTAGTTGAAAGTGAGTGAGTTAGGGAATGTGCTTAGTGATGAATCCTACACCCTAAGTCTCTTTCCAATCTCTTAAACTCTATTTCTTTATTGCAATCATTTAGTTTAAAATTAGTTTTAATCACAAACAAAACCCTTTTGGCAATCACATAAGCACTAAAGTAGAATTCAATTCTGGAAAACCTATAATTGTTTAGATCTCTTGGGACGATCCCTGCTCACTTCATACTCCATAGTATAAGTGTTTAGTGGTTTTATAAATTTTAAAATATGGTGTCCACTTGACATTATTTCTAAACCTAAAGTGTTGTGCATTATTTTGTGCACACGCTCGGTCGCACCACCCACTTGAGTTGGGTTCATCTTGAGAGAGAGAATAATCAATTGCCCACCTAAATGGCAACCAATGGTGGGTATTTATAGATAAGGTGGTGTCTCTTTGTTAACAGGCACAACCACTTCCAATAGGTTGCAATGGTTGGTTATAATCAAAGTGGTATCCCATTATTATTAAATGTGTCTATTCATTTGAGATGCAATGGTTTAGATTAGTTGCATCTATTAGTTATAACCACTCCTAAAACATCACCTTACCCAAATCGACATAACCTTTCACACCAGAAAATTCTTGTTGCAACCAACATATAATTGATATTCACGTGTTGTAGTCTAATGTGATATATATAGACACGTTGCACACAAGTTACATTCACACACCTTTCTAACAGTTATATATAAATATTTCTGATATTTCTTTGGTAAGAGGATGATGAATAAATTAAGATCTATTGGACATGCATCATTGTATAGATAGTTCTGTGGGAAACCTTTTACCTCCTCAATCCCTGCTTCTAGACACTACTCCTTGTGAGCAGACCAAGGTACTGAAGCACTAATAAATCCGTTAGCTTCTAACACTAGAACAATGGAATTCACCAAATTTGGTACTCTCTGGTAGCACATACCTTCCGTGATTGGCCCAATCAGGTGAAAATCTGTTCGACTAATGATTATTCTTACAACTAGAGAGGTTTTTACTGCATGACTACCTTTTGAATGAACCTTTGATGTAACAATGATTTACCCTTGAACACTTCTGTGATTTTGGATTGCACTTTTATGGCTATACCCCAAGCTGGGGAATGCAGTTATGAATGGGGGAGCAACTGTTATTGGGGATTGAATCTGGGGAAAAAAATCTCAAGTATTATTACCTTCATTCATCTTGTCTAGATTTTTGTCATCTTAAATTTTGCTGCTTTTTGGTGCACATAATACTATTGTGTTATATGTCGTGTTGTTTTCTTTTAATTTTTCTATTAATTTTTGCTGGAAGATTAAATTGGATTAACAGCTCTGTAACTCCACAAATGGTACAGAACCTCTGTAAAACAATAATTGGTATCAGTAAATACTTAAATTGATGTATTTTTTTTACTAAAAAAAATTAATAATAATAATAAAGAACATGCTTGAATTGGGTGTTTCTAAACTGATAATTATTTCCTTTGCCCTCCAGTTCCTTCTTGGTAATTTTGGATAAAAGGATATAGTGTCCCAAACGGGAATTTTACAATATTCATTGTATTTATAAACAGGTTATCGGGGTGAAAAGAAGGCAGGTTTCTATAGGCTCTGGTTCTAAATCAAGGGACAAGATTGTGATTGTAGAGGAAGTTACTTTACAGAGCGTTTTTGATGCTTTGGACAGAGTTTCCAAGAGCCACTGATAGAGAAACATGCTGGCCATGACTTACATCTATGAATGTGACACAAGGCTCGTGTTTCTATCAACCATCCCAACAAAATGATGCAGGTTTTGAAGATAAAATCGACTTGTTCATCATTAATCGTTCCCTATTGATGCTTGGGAGACTTGTAAATTGTGTCATAGATAAGCAGGAAAGAGGAACTGGGCTTGTGTTTGTTATGCAGCAGTGGAAATATTTTTAGATTGTTACCCTCCTCATGCCTTTTCAGATTATGAGCAGTAAATTTTATACGTAATTAGTTATGTTTTTGTACTTTCAATGTTATAGTGTTGGTGCAATTAAAGAGAGACACAAAGTTCTTTCAATCTGTTTCCTCAAATCTTTTGTGTGTGTGTGTGTGCGCGCGCGTGTGTGTTTTATAAGTAATTAGTTATGTTTTGTGTGTGTGTGTGTGTGTTTTATAAGTAATTAGTTATGTTTTTTGTACTTTCAATGTTTTTTTTTTCCTTTTTCCATTTCTGTTTGGTGTGAATTTCTATTTCATAACTTCTGATTTTAGCAAATATTTTGTTACTTATAATTTTTAGGAATTCAAAATATGAAAAAGATAAGAGTCTGTTAGGTTTGTAACTCTAAAAACAATTTTCAAGAACTCAGAAAACAGAAAACTATTTTTAGATAATAAGTTTGTACATGTTCTTTAGTTGTAGTTACATGAATGTGAAAATGAAATGAATGAGCTTCAACTATTTATGTGTATTTCTGATGGGTTGGACATGTGTAGGTGCAAAATTTCTCTCAACTAATAATAATTAAAAGAAAAATACAACTCACTCAAAAAGATAATAATAATGAACAAGAACGGTATATAGAGAAGCGTAGAATTGCTTGATCCTTTTATTGGAAGTCTATGCCTCTATTTATATACAAAAATGTGGTAGAATTATGGTAGGACTCGCATTGCTTGTCCTCCAATTCTTTCTATATGCAACATTCTTTACAAATAGAGTTCTTTCCTTTGTCTAATTCTTTCCATGTCAAATTTTCCTTGCACAGAACCTTCCTATTGTTGTTGAATCCTTTGCTTAATAGGACTGGGCTATATTTAACTGTACCTGGGCCGAATGCAACTTGGTTTAAGTGACTTGACCAGTGGGTCGGAACTTCAACAGTAGTGACGTTGGGCTGACTAATGTCTTTACTCAGTCTTGGAGGTCCAATATAGATAATATTGGGTTAAAGAATAATGTAATTTGGGCTTGATCCGGATGGGCTTCTTAAATCTACCTTTGGTAGATTTATATAGTGATGACATGTTCAATTCTCATTGGAGGGGATTTTTTTCCCTCCACACTTTGCCCCTAATTCCCTCTTTAATTGGACTACGGCTCCTAATTAAAAAAGAATTGAAGTTGTGCAGTTGCCACTTTTGCACGAGGCGTTTCCAATTGTGTCTATTGTTGTTCTGACTCAAGGACTTCCTCAAGGTTTGCCTTTTGCCTCCACTACGCTCATTTCGTTCCTTGCGTTCTTCACTTCGTCATATCATCAAGTTAGTTCTTCATCTTCTTCTTTCGATCTTGCATCATGAGCACTTCACCTACTCCTGAACACGTAGAAATTGTGGATTCTGAATCCACGCCTTCGTCTTCCCTGAATCCACGCCTTCGTCTTCCCCTACCCTTATTAGAGTTCCTCCCCCTAGGGTTTCCAATCCCCCTAGATCCGCAAATGACTCGGCCAATCAATTAGATGTTTCCCCACTTCAGGCAGAGACATCCACCTCCGGGTCGAATAGTATTCTTACTAAGGAGGAAAGAGATATAGTTTTGTCGATTCGGCGTATCAAATTCACCATTAATTCCGTAATGGAGGAATTTGAAATCCCCGAAGGGGTAAAAATTGTTGAATACCCAAATAAAGCTGATTTTATCTCGTGAAGGTGTCGGAGAGGATGAACTGCTGTTGTCGGTTGGTCACCTCAATGCCATCCGTTTTCCCTTCATCCCTTCTGTCATATATAGTCTTCAATAATTTGGGCATTGCCCCTTTTCAGGTAAACCCTAACTTTTTTCGAATAATTTCGACACTTTTGGTTCGCCGAAGGTTAAAGAGTCTTGATTTGACTCTCGCTGATCTATTAATCACTTACTCCATTCTAAGCGTGGGACCGAACCTGGTCACTTTTATTTTACCTCCTCTACAACAGAGGATATGTACTAACCTCCCTTCTTCCGAGAAGAAATAGAAAGAGAGGATGATAATTGTTAAGGGAAACTGGTTTGTGCCCCAGTCAAGTAAGCTCCCTATTCCTTGCAAATTCGGGAAGCGAGGTATAAAGTACTCTCCTTTTCATAAGAAGTGCTATGGTTGTTTTCCATGTCAAGTTTTATTCATTCGCCAAACTTATGAATTTCTTGGTGATTTTTTAACAACTTTTCCCTCCTCTGCTGCCAAGAACAGGTTCTTCTTCCTTGAGGAACAGGTTTGGAGTGAAGCCCCATCCGTTGAGGAGTTACTCACCTCGTCCAACCTCAAAGAAATTGCCTTTTGTGCTATAGCTACAGATCTTATGGATCTGTCACTTCTTTCCTTTGACAGCTTTCCCATGACTGAGGAAGAAAAGTAGAGGGCTGAAGCTCTAAAGAAGAAGGCTGCAGAAAATATACCTCTAGCTATTATTCGTTCAACTGAGTAGGAGAAAGAAGTTGACGAAGCTCCTTTACAAAAGAGAGCAAAGTTGAACCCTCCTTCAACCACCAAATCTAAGAGTGCTTCCCAGTCAAAAAGTAAGAGAAAGAAGGTCGAAGAGACCGACCCAGAGGAAGAGGTCAGGGCATATGTCATTGCCGAAACAGGAGCACCTTGGAGGCCCTCCTTTGCTAGAGCTGATAAGTCCATTCTTCATTCTGGTGATTCTGTGGTCACTGACCCCTTTGCTGCACTGGCTGTAACTCGGGGAATGTGGCTTCCCAAGGATAAAGAAATTATTGGCAATATGGGGTTGGAACAACTGCTTCCATCTGCCCCCATACGAGCAATAGAGGTTTGTTCTTTCCCCTTCTTTTTTGTTTCCTTAGCTCTCTTCCCACTTTATTTACATTGTTTATTTTTATTGCTGATTGTGTAGGGCCTGTATCAAACTATGGCCTTGTGTGCCACTACCAAGGCTCAATCTCTCTCCATCAAGAAGTTGGAGAAAGATCTTGGCAATTCTAAAAAGAAGGCCTCGCACGCAGCCATGAATGCAAAAATCGCATCTGAGGCGAGGGATGTTTATGGGATGTTTATAAGAAGCGTCTAGATGCGTCTGAAGCTAAAGTGGAGTCAGTGGAAACTGAAGTCCAACGTTTGAATGATGCTATTAACACCTGCATCACTACTGGGAGACAGATGCAGGGACGCTACTCCTCTTTAGTGCGCTTATCCAATGCGAAACCATACCGGTCTGGCTTCAACCAAGGCTCAGGTGACAAATTGAAAGACCCTGATGCCTTTGATGTTGATATGGGGGTATCCTTCCCTTATGATGAGGGTTCGAAGGCCCAAAAAGCTGAAATGCTTTTTGCCGAAATGGTGAAAGCTAATCCAAAGGACCCTCTAGCTCCAAGTTTATCAACTTCTGTAGCTCCCGGCCCTTCAATTCCTCCAACTTCAAGTCCAACTGTAATGGACGCTTTTGACTCTGCTCCCTTTGACCCGAAAAGGAAGTAGAGTCGTGTAATTTGTCTTTTGTAAAACAATATTTTTGGGATAACATAACTTTATTATCATGCTGTGATGCTTTAAACTTATTTTTCTACGTATCTATGAATGCCCTTACATTGCATATACTTTGCTGAAACAGTATTGTCTTTATTTCTGAGGAAAATACATTGTCTGAGGGCTTCGTACTTTCTGTGGTCGGAAGAAAAAACAAGAAAGATGGTAAAAAGGGAATCCCCTTGACTGATAGGTTAATATCTGAGGATTGTTTCTCCATTTAGTGATTTAACCGTCAAGAAGACCCTTCTTGTCATTCATTTAAATGAAGTAGATATGTCAATACTCATCCCTCTTTGTATTTTTTCGATATGGGACAAATCTTTAATGGGCTTTTGCATTATTAGGCCTAGTATGAGGGCCTATGAATGTGAAATCCATAAAAGTATTTGCCCTGGAAGTGTGTTGAATCGGACACTTAGAATCCAAAACGAATAATTCCTCGGCACTGAGCCTGAGAGGAAGTATGCTGATCCGGATACTCGGGGTTGGAAGCGAATAGTTCCTCGGCACTGAGCCTGAGAGGAAGTTTGCTGAATCGGACGCTTAAGGTCCGAAGTGAATAGTTCCTCGGCACTGAGCCTGAGAGGAGGTATGCTAATCCGGATGCTTAGGGTACGAAACAAATAGTTCCTCGGCACTGAGCCGAGAGGAAGTATGCTGATCCGGACACTTAGGGTCCGAAGAATATAGTTCCTCGGCACTGAGCCTGAGGGGAAGTCTGTTGAACCGGACACTTAAGGTCCGAAGCGAATAGTTCCTCAGTACTGAGCCTCAGAGGAAGTCTGCTGAACCGGACGCTTAGGGTCTGAAGCGAATAGTTCCTCGACACTGAGCCTGAGAGGAAGTGTGCTGATCCAGACACTCAGGGTCGGAAACGAATAGTTCATTGGCACTGAGCCTGAGAGAAAGTCTGCTGAACCGGACGCTTAAGGTTCAAAGCGAATAGCTCCTCGGCACTGAACCTGAGAGGAAATATGCTGAACCGAATATTTAGGGTCCGGAGCGTTGATTTAGAAGAATAACTTACAACGGGCGAGGCCGAGGATTCAATAAAAATAGGAGGCCACGTGTAATACCCCTAATTTCAAAATGATAGTCTCGGTATTATTTTAATTATTTTAATTGCATTTTAATTACTTATTTGATTTCTTGAAAAGTTGTTTACTTGTTTAATTGGTTTAATTATTTATGTGTTAATTGAATTATTTGTTTATATAAAATTATGTGCTAAAACGTGTAGTTGATTTCTTTGTTCAAATAAAATTTTGTGTGATGATGTGTATTTATTTAGGAATTTAATTATTTTGTTTTATTTTTTTTAAATATATTTTTTAAAGAATTGGATATAGATAGTAGTAATGGACCAACTAATTGAGTCCCATAGACTACTTGGATAAGGGGTTTGATGGGTACGGATAATTACCCATAAATAGTTGTATATGTATATATAATAAATATATATATATATATATATATATATATATATATATATAAAAGGAAAGTCATTTAGTAATATTATGATGTATATTTATATATTATATATAAAAAGGATTACACATAGATTATACGTAATATATATTTTAGTGTTTTTTTTTAGTATTTAAATTTTATTTTATTTTTATTATTAGTTGGAATTGGATTGAGAAAAGGATTAAGGTTATTTTATTGGCCTATAAATATATATGTAATAACCCGGTCATTTTTCTTTCTTTTCTTTTTCTCAGGTTTTAACGAATATTTTTTTTCTATTGTCTTTTCCTTTTTGGGTTCAGTTTTTCATCACTTGATGTCGTCTTGAGTGCTCTGGAATGATTTCCGAAACTCTTTTCCTTGGATTGACAACTTCCTTTGAGGATTGTATCATTTCCATATTTTATTTTTCCGAACACTATTCACATTTTGTCTTTTTCTCGTTTATCCTTTTTCCTTGCACAACCTCACCTTTTATGCTCGAATTTGATTCTGGTTTTGCATGCATTCATGATATTTGATTTCCATGATAATGGTATTTTTACTTTTCTAGAAAAGTATGTTGATTATTTACTTCTTTCATAAAAGGGTATTAATGCATACTTTAGTATAATTATTCTTAACTTGTGGAGTTTTAGTGTAATTAAATAAAGTAATTATTTTTCACCTTGGGGACCATTTTGCAATTAAATTTGAAAGATATTTTCAAAAAAGTCCTTTTTGCAATTTTTGAAAAGTGTGACTAGTGTCCCACTCTCATTGGTCCACTTGTTGACATTTGTGTGAAAACACTTTAATGCATTGGATAATGACATTTGGAGGGTGATGATTCACCCACTTGTTGGCCTAGGATTGGTGCACTTGTTAGCTTGGATGGTTGACAAGTGTAAGTGTGGGATTAAGTCTATGAAGGAATCATGGATTGGTGACAAGCGTAGGTTCACAATTTAGTCTTGCAAATATCTTTGGACCACTTTGGGATTATAGTTTTAAAGAAGGGTTTTTGTGCAATTGACCATAGATGTGTGTGTTAACCATGGTGTAAGAGCACATAGTGAGTGGAGGATTTCTATTTCCTCCACTCACACTTAACCACGTTATTTCATTCTCTTCCTTACAAGAAAACCCTAGTCTCCATGGATGGAACTTGAAGCCTTAGGCATTGACCTTAATCTTTGAGGCCCTTCCACTTACTTTAGACCATAAAGCTTGGAATATTTTTTGTTCCCCTCATCCTCCTCTTCAAAACCCTTGAAAGATCTAGCCTAACTCCTAGTTTTGCTTTGATATCTAGAGATTCAATTCTCTAGTGAGGTATTGATCTATTATTTTGAAGTATTTTTATGTCACTGTTGAGTGTTTTACATGCATGGAAGAGAAGGACTTGTATTTTGCCATTAAACTGTTTTAACTTGAAATTAATCTTGTCAAATTAAATATAAAATATGAAAATATACTCAATTAGCTTTCATTTAGTTTTAGTTTCATATAATTTGGATTTAAAATGAATTAGTTGTGAATTTTTGAAATTGCAAGCTAGTTGCTGAAAATTTGAAGCTTTTCCTTTTTAGTCCGGAAATAAATTTTTATATGGAGCTGTGGTGCTTCAATTGCCTTGAAATTTTTACTTGAACTTACCCCATGGGTTTTACACTATTCAGCATTTCTAAATTTTTTTAAAAATCCGAAACTAACTGCTGTCCATGTTTTTATTGCAGCTGGAAAACATATTTTTAGATGATTTATTTTACTAACCTTTTGACATTGGATCATGGTTTAAATTTCCAGTTTTACACTCTCATATGTTTACTTCCAAAATAAATTAGGTTTGCCCAATTTGGATGTCAAATGAATTTTTCATAAATTTTCAAAGTTGAAAGCTACAAGCTGAAAATGTGTTTTCTGGACAGAATTTGTTTCAAAATTGTGGGTCAAAACTGTTTCAATTGGGAAAATATTTTGTTAAACTAAATTGATATTATCAAATTACAGTGTTTAAGCTTTCATTGGGCTTTGGATTCATTCAATTTGGGTTAGAATTGAATTTTTTATGAATTTTACAAGTTAAAGGTAGCAAGCTAAAAAATCTGTTTTGCGGACCGAAAATTTTGGGCAATTTCATTTCGGTGGTAATTGAGATTTTCATTCAATTGAGGTAGGGAATATTTTAGGATTATTTATGTGTTGTATTGTGTATTTACCATGATTATACAACATATATGTATACCTTGTATCAAATTTAAAAAGTTAGTAATTTTTATTTCTTTGTATAAGATTTAAAATTTATGATGATATATAACTTTGATTTGAATTGTAACATGCTGGAAAATTATGCTTAGATATGTTGGTTAACATATATTAAATTTGGATCATTTGATTAAGAATTACAACTTTTATTTAATATTTATCTTTAGTGAAAGTTTAATTTACATGGCTGTATCAAGCATTAAATCATGTTATAATGTGGTATTTAAATAGGCCTTGGCATGTTCTCTAACATAGATTAAATTGAGGGCATTTGGAATTGTTTAAAAATCTAGAAAAAAATTAATTAATTAGCTTGATTAATTTTGTTTTAAGTGTTTTAATCACTTAACTTGTCATTTGATGTTATATATATGATGACCATGACATGTCTTTCAATATATATTAAATTGAAGTTATTTGGATTAACTTGAAATTTAGATAATTTAATTATTTATGTTTAATTAAATTCTACTTTATTACTCCATGGATTTAATTGCATTTTGGAAATTGTTTTTATATTTAAATCATGGATTTGGATTTGATGTATGTTCACTTGATTACTTTTGAACATTAAATAACATAGTTGTTACTTTTATATTTATGAGAATATGTTTTTCCTTATTGAATATATTGTTGCTATATGTAAAGAATTGCACACTTTGTATTTGACATCTTACATGCCATAGTAGTTGTGAATTTTGAGCATATATTGTATAAGTTTTCAAATTTTGGATTATACTTGATAAATAGTTGATATCTTGTATATACATGTTGATATATATACGTTGTTGCACAATTTGTTAATTTTGAAAACTTGGGGATGTCGTTGTTTGACTACGGCTAGGATTTGGTTCTAGTACGAGGAATTGTCCCTCTATATAGTCTAGTGCGCACATAGGAAGGTTACCCATGGGTTAGTAACCCTAAAGTAACTATGTTATCGGTCTAATCCGGCGTGACGTCCGAGTATCCACTTTGTTTGATTTCGTATTTCATTTCAAGTTAATAACTAGATGATATCGTAACTTGTTGTTCCTTATTTGATTTTCTATTTTAAACTTAAGATGTAACTTTATGAAAGCATGCTTCATGCGTTGTATTGAAAGTTCCATTGTTAGTTAAATTGCATTGATATCATAATTTGTGTTTTGATGTTCAAATGTAGTTTAGGAATGACCTTATAGATTCATTTTAAACATAGACGTTAGGTGGCATAACCCACACTTGTTGTTTTCGTATTTTGGATTTCAAGTTGAAGACTTTGAAAATCTATATCTTGTTGCCTTATATAACATGTTTCCATGTTATTTGAATTGCATGAACAATGTGATTATGATAGAAATGATCTAAGTAGCTTAGGATGCTCCCTGGGTCTCATCTTGACATAAACGTTAGGTGACATGAACCCCTTTAACATATTTCACCATGAGGTGATAAATTGTAAAATGCTAGGTCAATGTATGCTCATTTCCTACGAGTAGCTTTATGTTACTCACCCCTACGATACTAGGGCATATTTCAGGTACAGGACTCAGGATTTGAAGATTCCATTGCTCCTTGAATGGCTTACAGTTTCTAAGTTTCTATTTTATACAAGTGTTAACATAAGATGCCTCTTTGTAGCCCTATTTGTTTAAACTTGTATTCGTTGATTCATATATGTAAAGTGTACGTAAGTGCACTCTTTTCAATGTATTTAACATGTATGAGATGAGGCCGGAGACCAATGACATGTATCTCGTTTTCTATGCACTTTTGTTTTCAAAGTTTATTATGAAAATATTGAAAAATGTTAAGTCATTACTTCATAACTTTCGCAATGGGTGTTGGAATTTCATATCTTTTCTGCCCGGACTCAGAATCAGACAATTCTTGAGTCTAATTTTGTTCATTTTTTGTTTTCCTTCCAATTGTGTGCACGGTGGCACCCTTTTCAGTGAGAAATGACCATTTTGCCCTTAGTTCGTCTCTTTTCGGGTTAAGCATTCTTACTTCATTTGCTTGGCTCATTTGAGTTCCGTGGCTTCATGGAGAGTCATTTTGGAGCCTTAAGGATGACGTACATCTCTTGAAATTATTTGGCTTCTTTCACTTCCGCATTTCGGGTTCATTATCGGGTCAACTTCCGGTTCATCACTAACGCACCGGGTTGAGAAATCCGAATCGTTATAATATAACTATAGGGTTGTAAAAGGAGTTAGAAAATAAATCATGAAATCTATTCTAGAGAGAAAAAGAAAGAAGAGAAAAATAAAGAAGGAAGTTAAGGTTTTTATCAAATCCCTAAAGGCAAGTTTTAATTATTCTCTTCTCCTTTGATTTATACCATATGCATGTTAGATTAATTCCAGGTTCATTAAATAAATTAATTGAATCCATTTATATAGATTTATTTGAGAATTAATAATGAGTTTGTGATAAATTTTTGTATTTTGATAAATTAAATTTTCATGTGCTGTTATATATCATGATTTTAGTATAAAGCAGTTTGTATATAAATTAGATTAGATTAAAGTTGTTCATATGTGGTCTGCGCGCAGAACGAAGAATGCTCCACATGAATCAGTTTGGTGTTTATGTATGAAATCAGTTTTGGGTATTTGTATGAATCAATTTTTGTCTTCATGCGCACCAAACGATGTATAATTACTTCAAGGGAAAAGATTGTTAAAAATAATAATAATGGAAGTTTATTTTTCCTTTACAAAACATGCACGTCGAACGAGGAGACCTATGATGAAATTGCTTTATAGAATATTTATATATAACATAAGTTCCTAGAATCAGTTTGTGTTGAGAAATTAGTGACTTGTTCTTTATACGTGGGCACGTGGAACGAGAAAGGAGAAAAAGTAAATAAATGTTTTTCTTTAATGGGATTGCATGGAATATTTAAGCAAATTATTTTTAATTATTCTATATGTGCTTTCTTTTTATTTTGTTTTGATTAGATGTTTTTGCATTTAATATTTTTAAATATTGGTCTGATTAAATGATGAGATATTAAATTAATATTGTAGTTTTTGGTTGATGGATCGATAGTAAATATTTATTTAATGTAAGTAGATTAATTAAGAATTGAAATGCATAATTTAAGTTTACATGCTAAATATGGAATTTAATTAATTTTAAAAGAATAAATTAATTAAATATTGTTGGATTAAATTATTTTTAATCAATTGCTTAGATTTTAATTAATTTAATCAGAACATGAAAATGTACAATTTAGTTGAGATGTATATTAATTTCTTGTGATATAAATTAAATGCATGCTAATTAGAATTGATATTTTTGCTCAAGTAAATGTAAATGATGTGTATAAGATTTATATCATGTTTATTTAGAATATTAAATGTAAATATTATTTACATTATTTTTAGATTGGAAACTTTTATTTTGGTTATGATATGGATTAATACATCATTATGGGATGGGGGCATATTAAGGACGGATTAAATTAAAAGTTAAGTCCTACCTATTTTTAATAAGGAAACGGATTAACCATAGTGTTCAGTCCTACTTATTCGAGTTAGGTCAACGGAATAGTTAGATGACATATTATTAAAATAATATTTGGATATTTTACCTTGATGGTTGGATAGAACAGATTTAGTATATATAATTATACGCCATGATATGAGCTGGAGTCTCAGGATCAGTGGTTAGGGTGCGTATATTGCCAGGAATGTGTAGATAGATATAATATAGTTGTGTACCCTGGTAGATTTAGGTACTCATGCCCACTATATATGCGTTTTGCATGTTGCCTACTATTCAGGTTGAGACAACTCTACAGTCTATTGAGGTTCCTTTAGTGTGTGTATATCTATATATGGACTATTTAGTTATTGTTGAATTAAATAGGATGTGTATGTGTATCAAGTCTCTGTTTAGAATGTAGTAGATTAAAACTTATTTGTGGGCCTGACCCACCATTATTTTTCAGGTGTTCGTCAATTCCAGTCTTAAAGATTGTTCGTGCCGAGCAGAGACAATCATTCACTCTTCCGACTCTACGTAGGACTCTTCTTCATGGTTTAATTATTAGTTTTATTTCAGTTTAGTTATTTCAGTTAGGATATTATTAAGGGTCCACAATATGAATTCCTGAGTTATAGTTTTAATTAAATACTGGTATCAGAGGATTGGAGAATAACAGTGACTGGGAAGTCTCCCATTCGTTTGTTTGGGAGACTATCTTCCACTAAAATTCTCTTCGTGGCATTTAGATGTGTTGAATCACGTGTATATCAAATGCATACTCTTTCTATTCCTTATCAATGTGGGACAAAGACTAGAGTTTTAAGAATATAGGCCAAGAATTTGGCCTTTTAAAAAGGGTTTAGTGTAAGGAATGCCTCTCGTAACAAGATTGGGCTGGGCCGTTTTTAATACTAGTGCGCCCTCCTTACACTGTGCTTAATTACTTTAATATTTCCCTATATAAAGGAATGTAAACAGTACTTTTTTTACAGATGTGGGACAATAGTAAACTGTTGTAGAACATCAATTACTACTAAGAAGAGACTTCAAACAAAAACAATCATAGAGATTTGTCTTATCGATTTGTCTAACTTATCATTGTTTTTCTTTTCATAAAAATAAATGTCTTCAAAAATCTGTCACAAATCGTAGGGTACTAGTATTGCCCCATTTTACGAAAAGAAAAAGACATATGAAGCAAAATTACATCCCACACTGAATATGATAAAAATATTTCATACTTGAAATAGAGGTTTTAATCAATAAATTGGGTTATATATGTTATAAACAACCGTATTGGCATAAAGAAAGTCTTGAAAATTTGACAAATTTCCTAACGGAAGTACCTTTTCAGATGTATCACATTCCAGGGGCGTGCGATTGGACGTCCATCAGCTTCAGCTAATCGATAAGCTCTTTTGCCTACCACTTCTGTAACTTTATAAGGTCCGGTCCAATTGGGTTGTAACTTCTTTACATGAGTTGTTTCTTGCTTCATAATCCAATCACCTACTACAAAGCTTCTGAATCTAACGCGCTTGTTATAACTGTTGCTGGTATAAAGCGAGCCTAATTACTGCAGCGTCTCTTTTTTCTTCCAAAAGGTCGAGGCTGTGTTCGAGCTGCTGATCATTGTTCCCTTTGAGTAACAATGACGTCCGAAGGGTTTGAACTGCTGATTCTGTCGAAATGACAACTTCAGAACCATAGGCCATAGCGAATGGACTTTCCCCCATTGGTCGCCGTGGGGTGGTTCGATATACCCAAAGCACCTGATGTAGATTCTCGTACCACTTTGATTTAAGCTTGTCCAATTTCTTCTTCAAACAGCTAAAAATAGTTCGGTTAGTTATTTCAGCCTGCCCATTCCCTTGTGGATGACTAACAGCAGCTAATTTTTGCCTAATTCCATGCTCGGCGAAGAACTTTCTTGTACTTCTGTTGTCGAGGTTCTTACCATTGTCCATCATGATAACTTTTGGCACCCCAAACCGACAAATTATGTTGTTCCATAAGAAACTCTTTACTTGTTCATGGGTCACACTTGAATAAGCCTCAGCTTCTACCCACTTCGTGAAGTAATCCGTGGCTAGTAACATATTCCTTTTGTTCCACAGCTTGGGGAAAAGAGCCTACCATATCAATCCCCCATTGTGCGAATGGCCATGGATTTGCCATTGCGTGCAAGTTTTCAACAAGTTGATGTTTCATTGGACCATGACGTTGGCATTTATCGCATCTCCTGGCATATTCTTCGGCATTCCGAGCCAGGTATGGCCAAAAGTAACCTTGAGTTAAAACCTTATGTGCTAATGATCTGCCGCCTGAGTGATTTCCACAATCCCCATCGTGGACTTGTTTCAATATTATGAGAGCCTCAGTAGGGCTTAAACATTTCAAGTAAAGACCTGAAAATGACTTCCGATAAAGTTGGTTATTAATCATAGCATATTTGGTTACCGTGAGTCTGAGTTTCCTTGCCTTAGCTTTCTGGTTCGGAAGAGTTCCGTGCTTGAGGTAAGCTTCCAATAGATCAATCCAGCATGGTTTCCGCGGAATTTGTGGAATCACCATTACCTCATGCTGAGGGCTTATGCTAGGTTCGTCAATGACGTCAATTGGTACGATCCGGGTCAAATCTTCACCTGAGGAAGATGCAGCTGCGGCCAATTGATCTGCTTCAGCATTATCATCACGAGGTATTTGGTAAAATTCAATTTGATCGAATCCTCGTGCAACACTCACTACAGCTTCTTTGTATGCTTTCATTCTTTCTTCTTTGGGTTGATATTCATATCACCTGATTTACAAGTTGTGAGTCACTAAAAACTTTTAGACACCATACCTGAAGTTGGCTAGCCAACCGAAGCCCAGCGAGTAAAGCTTCATATTCGGCTTCGTTGTTAGTAGCAAGAAAATTCAAGCGAATTGACTGTTGCAACTTGGTTCCTTTAGGTGTTGAAATAACGATTCCAGCTCCTGCACTAGTTTGATTCGAGGAGCCATCCAACCGAAGCTCCTAATGTGGTTTGGGAAACTCTGGCTCTTCGGGCTTATCCTCATATTCTAAGAGAAAATCGGCTAGTGCCTGTCCTTTGTGGGACACCTTCGGCTCATAGGTTATGTCAAAGGAACTTAGCTCGATGGCCCACTTGGTAATTCTCCTAAATAAATCTGGCTTAGAGAGTATAACCCATATAGGGTAGTTGGTGAGTACCATGATGCTATGAGATTCGAAGTAATGCCGAAGCTTTCTTTTTGCAAAAACCAATGCTAGTATGATCTTCTCAGCTTTGTTATACCATGTCTCTGCATCTGTCATCGTCTTACTCATGTAGAAGACTGGGTATTGATTCTTTCCTTCCTCTCTGATTAATACTGCACTTGTAGCTATGCTGGAAATTGCTAAGTACATGATAAGAGTTTCACCAGGCTTCAGAGCAGATAAAATGGGAGGTTTAGCCATATAGTGCTTCAATTGATTGAGAGCCATTTGCTACTGAGGTCCTCATAAATCTTTATTTTTAGACTTTATAGCATCGAAGAATGGTTTGCACTTATCTGATAATTGAGATATAAAACGGCTGAGAGCTGCGATTCGACCGGTTAAAACTTATATTTCTCTACGAGTTTCTGGTTCTTGATTCTGTATGAGGGCCTGAGCCTGAGCCGGACTTACTCTATTCCTTTTTTATTGACAATATGGCCGAGGAATTGGCCTGATGAAACTGCAAAGAAACACTTTGAAGGGTTCAGCTTCATGTCGTACTTCTTGAGAGTGTTGAAAACTTCCTGAAAGTGCTTCGAATAATCTTCCTTTTGTACACTTTTTACCACCATGTCATCAATGTATGCTTCAACTGTCTTCCCAGCATTTCGTCAAATATTTTGTTAACAAGATGCTAATAGGTAGCCCCAGCATTCTTCAATTCGAAGGGCATGA
Organism: Cornus florida; assembly: GCF_030987335.1. NCBI lineage: Eukaryota > Viridiplantae > Streptophyta > Magnoliopsida > Cornales > Cornaceae > Cornus > Cornus florida. The sequence goes on from NW_026775577.1 coordinate 76,643,853, forward strand.
CTCTGTAACAATAAGTGCCCTTTTTTGTAGTGAAGGCAATTTTTTCTTTATCCTCTGGGTTCATTGGGATCTGATTATACCCGGAGTATGCATCGAGGAATGTAAGTCTTTCATACCCAATAGTAGCATCAACCATCTGATCTATCTTAGGCAGGGGAAAGCTATCTTTAGGGCAAGTTTTGTTAAGATTCGTGAAATATATGCATGCCCTCCACTTCCCATTCTTCTTGTGAACTACCACCACGTTCGAGAGTCATTGCCGATAGTGCACTTCTTGGATAAAGCCTGCTTAAAGTAGTTTGTTTACTTCTTCATCAATAATTCGATTACGCTCAGGAACGAACCTTCTGTGTCTTTGCTTAACTGGTTTGAACTCTGGATTTACCTTCAAGCTATGGCAAGAAACTAAAGGGTCGATTCCAACCATGTATGAATGATCCCAGGCAAATGCATCTGCGTTATGTCGTATAACATTAACTAGGGCCTCTTTCTCTTCAGACGTGGGGGAAGATCCTATATAAGTGATTTTTTGAGAATCGCCGAGGACAACTTCTACTACTTCGAGGGTTTCCTCGGTAGGCTTCGCAGCTTCGACCTCTTCCTCTGCTTTGAGACACTTAGACAGAGGGTTCTGTAATTACTATTTGGATATGCCTCTGGAAATTGTATCTGATTGAGGCTACTTGGACATCTTCTTTGCTTCATTTAGTGTCAGCATGTAGCATTCTTTTGCAGCGACCTAATAACCCCAAAGATTAATAACCTCTTTACCGTCCAGAGACAAGCATCGCATCACTTAATGAAAGGTGGATGGAACTCCGTTCATTAGATGAATCCAGCCTCTTCCCATTATGAGATTATAAGAAAGATGTATTTCTGTTAGGATAAAGTTCTCCTTCAGTGTCCTTTTTGCTGCAATGACGGATAAATCAATTACCCCGAGGGGATCCACCTTTATACCATCAAACCCCATCAAGGGGTTGGAGGTGGACCGAATTGATGGTGACGGAATCCCCAGCTGCTCAAAGACCGTCTTCGTGATAATGTTAGCGCTGCTACCCGGATCTATCAAAACCCTCTTGATCATGTAATTCACCACCAGGAGATTGATGACCAATGGGTCCTCATGGGGAAGTTGAACTCGAGATAGATCGACATCGCCGAACTCAATACTGATGCTGCCCGAAGCAATAGTATTGATCGAGGACAACCTTCTTAGTTTATGGGTTGCCCTCAATCTGGATCTGTATAACTCTTCAGACTCTTGATCATCCTCTGATCTCTCATGTATTACATGAATGACCTTTACTTGATTACCTTCTACTGCCGATATAGTACTAAAGGAGCCATAATATTCATTGTATGCAATAACAATTGTATTGTTACTTAAATGGAAAGATATTTACATGGTGTTGTGTGAATTGGGCAGGATATGGTGGTGGGTGGGTCAGAGACAACCTCTAACACAGTTGAGTTTGCCATAGCCGAAATAATGAACAAACCACAAGTACTGCAAAAAGTCCAGCAAGAACTCGACGCAGTCATTGGGAAAGATAACATTGTGGAGAAGTCTCATATTCACCAACTACCGTACTTATATGCAGTGATGAAAGAGGTTCTACGGTTGCACCCAGCCCTCCCACTCTTGGTGCCTCACTGCCCCAGCAAGACATGTATACCTGATGCCCATTCTAGCCACTCAACTTTATCAACACTGACTTATATACACAGCACACAGCCTAAACATACACAACAACCAGTGCTCCTCTGATTTTAGCAGGTGATGCTTCCGAAATGTAAAGAGGTTCTGTCATGGACGCCATTCCAACATCCAAACCCACAAATACACTTCCAGCTATTATCATCCAGGGATTTACAGCAAAGGCCATAATTATAGCACCAACAAATAACAAAAAGTCAGCTCCTAAAATGCGGCACCAACTAGTTTGTTTATTTTAAATTCTTAAAATTTCTTTATTTTAAATTTATTATTGTTTCTCTAAATTTGGTTTTATTATGTGAATATGTCTCTTTTACAAATTTAGTGGCAGCAAAAGTATAAATACAAGAGAGGTAAAGTAAAAGTTGCATATATATATATATACAGCACACAGCCTAAACATACACAGCCACCTGATCACTGCCAAAAAAGCCTTAGCCTAGTTATATACACATTAGACACCACCACTAACCCTTTCACAGAGGTTCAATAATTCAATTTGCGTCTAGATACTCGAGCAGTGGAAGGATCAGAATTTGACAAAAAGGTAACCAACCATTTTATATTTTTTATTTCTTGTTTCTCCTTTTGTATTTGTTTTTTAATCCAGAATCATTCAACATACATATGAAGTTGAAAATTGTGGCATAAAAATGCCACTAGTAGTTTTCTAATTTTACATAAAAATTGTGGATTTTTACACTCACAGAAAGTTGTTTTTACAGATTAAGGAGAAAGAAATTATGTATAAACGATACAGAGAAGAAGCAGAGTCTGAAAAGATGGCATAGACATTTTTCTGCAAATGTAATCATAAATAGTGATGATAATGATAATGATATAAATTGAATTTTCTTAAACTGATCTGCAGATGGAAGAAGAGAAGGCCTTGAAGCAATTAAGAAGGACATTAGTGCCCCATGCTTGGCCGGTGCCTAAGTTCAACCACCCTTTTATCCCACAGAAGTAAGATGGACACTTTTTCTTATTTGATGCATACTTTTACGCCATACTTAGAACGGTTTTGAATTTTTAGAATCACAATTTTTGCGCGCAGATCTTCTAAAGAAATCACAAAGCCGAAGTCTCCAAAATTGAAAATGGTTCAGAGAAAGGAAAGACGAAAAATGTTCAGTACTGTAGCAGCTTCCAGTGCAGCCTCTCTTATGAGGTGATTGTCATGATGATGATGATGATGGGCTTGGTGACCGACTACTATTCAAGAACACTTGAACCCCCAACCTAGTTTAGGCTGCACCAGTTCTAGTACTAGGAGTAGAGAGTATTGTGTTAGTAAAATCATTCTTTTAGTGCCAACTTATGAACTCATAACCCATTCATGTAAGGTGTATTCTAATAGAATGTTAATGATTTTTAGATTGAAATAAATTGTGATTTTTAGATTGTAATAAATCTTCGATAACACCGCAAAATTGGTCACTTTAAGACACTAGACAATACATTCCTTCAAAGAATCTTTATATAGATGCCTATACTTTCTCATTTATATTTCTGATTTCCACTATAAGTTTTTTTTAACCGTCTTTCATTTGCTTCAACTCAACATCGTTTCAATACACATATATACAACACATTACTTCAAAAATCTTTATATTGGTCAACTATGGTTAGATGACTATACGCTTTTCCATGCATATCTAATTTCCACTATAAGTTTTTTTATTTTACTATCTTTCATTATAATCAACATCACGCAATATCATTCTATCAATAATTTATAACACTGTTTATAATTAATAATGCAACAAATACAAAATTATGATAAAGTGTTGAGAATGCAACACACTCAAAATAATGGTTATGTACTATCCCATCATATAAAAGTAGGTCAGACTTGTCAGCTCTAAACCTACATACCATCCAGCAAGACTAGTGTTAGCCCCTTGACGAATTTAGCCCTGTAACAACTAGCATGTAGGCCATGTACACCTTATGCTTAACGTAATTAAATTCCCTTCTTGTCCCACCAAAAACACTCAGTGTGCACTTTGAAGGAACAAAAGGTTATTTTTCCTAATTAAATTCCCTTCTTGTCCCACCTTATGGTTATTTTTCATTTTTTTTTATGCTTTTTGGTAATCAAGCTTTACATTAAAGCTATCATGAAAACTTAGTACAAGAGATCAAGGGAGACAAACCCTAGCATAAAAAGAGAACCAGAACCACCAATCTAAAATGAAAATATAAAAAGGAACAAAAGTGGAGCAAATGATTTGAAGGAACAAAAAGGTTATTTTTCCTAATTAAATTCCCTTCTTGTCCCACCTTATGGTTATTTTCATTTTTTTATGCTTTTTGGTAATCAAGCTTTACATTAAAGCTATCATGCAAACTTAGTACAAGAGATCAAGGGGGACAAACCCTAGCATAAAAAGAGAACCAGAACCACCAATCTAAAATGAAAATATAAAAAGGAACAAAAGTGGAGCAAATAAAATACAAAGCATGAAGCTTGCCCAGAGAACAAAGGCACCTAGCTAGCTATTAGAAACTTTAAAAGGTAAAGATCCTAAAAATACAGCATCAACTACTTCTTTGTAACACGGAACAAATTTATCAAAATTTTACTAAGAAATGTACTGAAAATCTAGGAAAATATATTATTTTAAAGTTTATTTCAGAATTCAACCATCTCTCATCTTCAACCATGGTATGTTAATACAGATATATCATTCATTTTGTATGAGTAAACAAATATAAGAATTAACTGGAAACCCCTAGATAATCTCATTTTTCTGGATGATGGGTTTTCCTAGTTAATTAATTCAGATAAGGTTTCCAACTTCAAAAAAGATATATTATTGCATGGTCCTCTAATTTAAGTCAAATGGTCTTCTGAGGCGTGATTAACAGATAAACTTCTTGTGGATATAATCTAGCTTTTTTCTTATATTCATTTTGATATCAGAAGGGTATTACAATTTCAGGAACTAGGCAAGTATAGTGCATGCAGTTAATAGGAATAAATTATATATATAGAGTACTTTCTAAACTAAGCTGTCAGATTAAGCAAGACATATATAAAATTATATATTACACTGCTGATAATGAAAATTATAACACTATTTGTGATAGCGAGAGCAATCTTGAGTAAAAGTTTATTCATGCACACACCTATGTAAATCATATAAGCATAAATTAAATTGATAACATATATATATATATATGGTTAAACTTCAATGAATCAGTAAGTATTCTGTACTTGTTAGTTAGGATCGATATTGCTCTTCTATATATGTTGTTTACTCACACATTTTCCTTAAATATATAGCAGTTTACCTTTCTGTCTTGGCTTTCTAGAGGGATTCTTTATTTTTCTATACTTCTAAGTCAGGAGTTAGGCCAAAGCTAGACCACTTAACTTACTTTAAGATCAGTATCATCTAAATAAAAGGTTTCAGTACTAAAATCTCATTAATAATGAATTCAAATCAACACCATTTGCAGTTTGGAAATTAAATAACTAGATATCAATATGAAATGCTCATGTCCAACATTAATATTGTTAATTCACAAACCTAGTCGATCATGGTGCCATTTAAAATGATATTATCTACATTTTGTATTTAACAGCTTTCGTTTTACAAACGTCATGATCCTAAGTATTGAATTGGTATTTCATATATTACAATTTCTATAAGAGGATAGATACATCTAAAGATAGAGCTTGATTTGATGATCAGATGATGACATAAGAATTCAATTACTCTATCGATATTGATTTAACCTCAAACAGTATCATATATAGGACCCTATATAGAGTAAACATATTAGAGAGAGACCTAAAACTGGATTCACATAAGATTTTTGGTTGCTCTAATAAACAACACCAGAAAGGGAAACTAAAGAGGAGAAATTAAAAAGAAAAAACAAGAGCACTGTACCTTTGTTCTTTTTGACTGTTTACTACTTCGTGTCATCATCTCTCTTTTAAAACTTGTGAAAATTATTTTGTGATTAAGTTCTTTATTCACAAGTTTTCTCTTCACAAGGAAAAAAAAATAATCCATATATATATAGTTTCTATGTTCACAAATTTTCCAAACGGGGGAAAAACAGAACATAAAGATGAATTCCTAATTCCAGAGAATAGCCCCTTCATTCTTTTTGGAACTCTAACATTCCATTTCCAGGTGGCAAATCCGATCTCACTCCCATGAAGGAAGTAAAGGCTCATGATTGCCAACTATTTTTGCTCTTGTGATACACTCAATAAGAAAGTTTTACATGCCCATCCAAAATAAGTCAAAGAAAATAAAATAGTGAATCATAACGTTGGACTAGAATCAAGAGATGATTATATATAGCACAAACTATATATATATATATATATTAGTACAGAATACAAATAAAAAGAGAAACCCAATCAATTAGGAAATAGAAAATAATAAAACCCAAATCCAGCCAAAAACAAAGCAAATTCAACCAACAAAATTTACAATAAAACCAGAAAAAAAAAAAAAAAAAAAAAAAAACACCATGCGTCAATCCTAAAAATGTTTGAGAAGTTGGGATTGAAGAAAGCCCTAAAAATGTTTGAGAAAAAGCGATTGAAAAAACCCCTAAAATGTTTGAGATAAAGATATTGAAAAAACCCCTAAAAATGTTAGAGAAAGAGGGATTGAAGATTACCTGAAGAATGAATGTGTGTTCAGATCCTTAGATGGTAGAGAGAGGGTTGAAGAAATAGCTCTACCTTGGTCTGGTTCGAAACAGGTTGAGATGGTTTCTCTCTCAACTCTATGACTTCAAGCCTCCTCAGCAGAAATAAAGGACGAAAGAAACGAATTAGAGCGTTAGACTGGATCGGAACAAGTTGAAATTAAGGCATTTGGGGAGACCCAGTGTCGAATTTGTCAGCCATTAGGGAAATTTGAGTAGGAAGCTGTGGGTGGAGTAGCTTTCGGGTGTAGATAGAGAGAGAAGGGTTTGTGGCAATGAAAAAGGGAATTTTTTTTTCCCCCTGCTTTGGCTGACTATCAAGTTTGGCGCGGGAGTAAAAAAATCTGTGGGCGGGAAAATGAAAAAAGCTGTGAAATTTTAGCCTATTAACAAGGCGATTCTATCTCGTGAAATTGTCCGCGGTGGGAATACCCCCAACCCGTGGATGTGGTGGTGGGCCCACCACATTCATAATCCAATGATTCTCACTATCTCATAGTACAATACCCGTTCAGCCTTCGTTAACAAGACCCTTATATCCGTTAAAGTTGATAAATGCCGCATTAATATATGCATATATTGACGAGCACGTTAAAGCTCGTGAATACATGTTTTTACAAAGATTCTATTTAAACTTCGTAAAAGCGCGTGACAATTACAAGAAACTTCATATGAACCTAGTCAAATGTAATTTTTACGAGGCAAAATAAATAAATCTCGTAAATACTGATCGTAAAAATTCACTTTTCTTGTAATGCGCTCTATCTCCCGCTCCCGTTTTATGTGACTTAGTTAATAACTACTAGTTATGTCTTGGAATGTATTTTTTTTTTTTTTTCATTTATTCAAATTTCAATTTTTTTTAAAGCCAAAGTTAAAGACAATGTACAATTTTATATCATGGATCATGGTAATGGATTTGATAGCCATCACACTACTTGATTGACAATGTACACTATTTGATTGTCATCAGTTTGCGATGATCGTTATTGTACAATTTCTATTAATCCCATATTCAATTGTATGTATATCTCAAGGAGTCAATTATGGGGTGGGCACCTGCGAAGTTGTTATGGATTTTCATATTATGATTAATTATAAACAAAATATTCATTTGTAACAGAAAAGTGTAAAAAAAAAACCCCCTGGACTATTGAGAAACTTGCAACTAACTTTTTAAATTATCAAAATTGCAAAAAAAAACCCTGAACTATACAAATTTGTTGCAGATCACTCCATCCGGCGACTGGCCGGCCAAAAATGAGCGCGTGATTATCACGCGACAGAAAAACTGATTTTTTTGGACAATAATGCCCTTTCATGCAAGCTCTATGAAGCTCGTCGTTCAGTCCCGCTGGACGCATCAAACCCAATCACGGCCAAGCTTCATACTCTACGGTGGCCTGGCCTTCTTACTCCCATCCAGCGGGTAGTGCTCTGTTCAACAATGGAGGCATTGGGTCCACAATAGTTCTTGATGGTGTAGGGGTATAGAAATTGGGGTTCTTGACAACAATCCATGGCAAATCCCAAAAAGGATAATAAACAGTGACGGTGGTGACCTCGGACGATAGGTAATCTTCAGAGAGGAACCCGAAGATTACAAATGGTGTAGTTATATATATATATTTACAGATCACTGTTCATCATCTCCACAGGTGTGCAAAAATAATTCTGATAATTCTCACACCTCTCAACAATGGCGATCCGATCCATACCTGCAATTTTGATAGTATAAATCATCGAAGAGTGAAAACTGAGATATCAAACTATGGTTAAATGCCCTTTGCTGATTACTCTAATAGAGTCCAATTACAGGGTATTCATGTTTTGGGCGGTAAGAATATGAGATCTAGTGGCCGCGAATTGATTGGCTGAGAGCAACGATGAAGCCGTCGAATTGTTGGAATCGAAGTGGTGGAAACGGTTGATGTCGTGGTCGCTCGCTGTATCTCGGTGTGATACGTTACCAAGTACTCCGGTCGCTCTAGCTCTTCCTTCTGCCTCGGATGTGCCAAAAAAAAGGGGTGATGCCTTAGTCACCGGAACTTGAATGCAAGCTCAGAGCTTTCGGTTTTGGGTCTCGTTGATTTGAGCTGTTGCCAGAACAGTTGATTGATGTAGCATCTTCACCGGACTGAAATACTCAGTTCTGAAATACAGGAAAGCTCACCGGAGGTTGTGGATGATGTAAGCTGTGGCCAGAGTTGGTGTAGCTTTTGGTTTGGTCTTTGAACCTCGACGGTGGCCGATATCAATGATTCGGTCGGTGATGATTAGAATGAAGCTCACCGAACTGTTTTGATAGAATGAAGCTTGGCCGGACCTAGAATTGAGTACGCCAAAAGTATAGGGTCTAAATCAGTTTGCTTCTTTGGGATTGCAAGTTGGTAGTTAGGGCTCATCAATGTATTCTGTTCGGGGGGAATGGGATTCCAGGCCCTACTATCAACTTCAGCAATGAGATTTTGTTCATATTCCTTGCCAACTCTAGCAATACCTGATGAATGGTTAAGTTAGATATGTTATTGAGCTTTCAACACAAACAGACAAACACATATACAAAAACACACACACAGTTTCTAAGCAACTTGGGTCGTGAAAAGAATACAACAGTAAAACAAAATTAACAATAATAACTGTGCATGTCTATAATAATAATTACAACAACAACAACTGTAGTCTGTATCTAAAGCCTACACTACTGAAATCATCAGCACTAAATCCAACTGTCAGGGAGAGATTTATCAGCACAAGCGCAACAATGATACATACCATCACATTTAATCACATATAAAGTACCAATTGATAGTAAACATGAGAGAGAACCAGAGAAAAAAAGAAAAATCATAAAAAATTATTGTTAGACAGTCACCGTGAGAGCAGAGATAGTAATTAAGTTCTTTCTTTATGAGAAGAAAGTGCAATATGAAAATTAGTATGTTCTGTAAACAATAATCAATTCTTCCAACATCTAAATTCCACTTAGTACCCAAATTTTAGCACAACAATGACACCGAACCTAATGGAGCTGTCCACCGCTACGCCAACTGAGCTTCTCTTGCTCGCCGGCCTCAATCCGAAGCCCCCTTGCTTGCCGGCCATAATCGAGCTCTCCACCATTTGAGTCGCAGTTCCTCATCACAGTCGACCACCGCCGCTGCCGCCACTTTAGCTAGTGAGCTCACCGCCGTAGTTCTTCCACGGCCGATTCAATCCATCATCCACAGCCGATTCAATCCAGCCGAGCTCGTCGCCATCGCCATCATCCACGGCCGAGCCATCACGTCAACGTCTTCAGCCTTGTATATAACTAAATTGAATTGATTTGCTTTGTTCTGGGTTTTCATTTTTTCCCCCTACTCCAATCTTTCTGATTTGACGAAGGAAGGGAAGAAAAAGAATTTAGTTGAAAGAAGGGCACCGCGGCTGAATTGCTTTCTCTCCTCATCTATCTCTTCTTCTTCTTCTTCTTCTTCTTCTTCTTCTCTCTCTATATATAATATCAATGCTTGTATAATTCTTCAAACTGTGTCATTTTAATTGAGGGTAATGTTCTCTTTTGACTTTTCCGGCACCCTATTGTTAGTTTAAGGGGGTTAAATGCAAAAATTTGTTAGTTGAAGGGGGTTTTATATAGTTTAAGGGGGTTAGTTGCAAAACCTTAATAGCTCTAGGGGGTTTTTATGCACTTTTCCCCATTTGTAATTAATTTATAATTTCTTAAAATTTTATTATATGGTACAAATTCCACCTCACAAATCAAAATATGTGCCCATCCAAAATTAAATTTTCTCAGTACTTGCCGTTCATAATCCCCTTTCTTCCATATTTTTTTTTTAACCATACATCTATCTCCAATTTATAGTTGGTCTTTGAGGACTACACTTGCGAAAGGACTAAGAAAGACATAGACACTTTCTCATTCATCCCTCCTCGTTCTCGTCTTCTCTCTTTATATTAAGCCCCTTTTGTCATTCTTAATACCACTAACTTAGCTATGGAAAGACTAAAAGACGACATATGACTAGTTCCATGGGACTTGTCATAGCAGAATACTAATTTAACAACTTGAAAAGTATATATAAAACCCATCACCCCCATCCAACACTTCCATCACTACCAACCCTAACTCAACTACTTCGGAAAAAAGGTATGTATGTGCTCGAACTTGCATCGGTTAGATGGGGTAGAAAATGACAATAAAATACAAAATATGAAACTATAATTGCAACCTGCAACAAATGGGTCACACAAAACATGATAAAAGTGAAATACAAAAAAATTGGAAATTCAAAACATAAAAGAGTTGAAGTAGAAAGAGAGAATTTTAGAAAAATATCAGCATTTACGATTCAATGTCATCTAATTCTAAAATAAATCTGAGAGTTGATAGTGTCAATTAAATTAAACGAAAAGAAAAAAAAGACTGTACTTTAAGAAGGCATTAATTAATTAGCATATATATATATATTGTTGGGATTTATATGCCCTGGCATAGCAAATTCCTGTTTGGATTAAAGTGACATATGTTCCTGACGTTTATGAAATATTTATGTTTTATACAATTGGTGAATTCAATATATTATATTTCGATTCATTATAGAATTGATAGTGTCCATTTGATTACAAGAGATATTTATATATATGTTTGTGATGGCAATCAATGCATGATATATAAATAGTAATCATAAATGGTTCATAGTCGATAATTATAGATGGACTCATAATTAATTAAGATTTGAACTGGATCCGTGTTAGGTTGAGATATATTGCGAGAGCCGTCGTATGCAATTGCTCCCTATCACCGTCATGGCATTTGACTCTTAAGTATGAGAAAATTATAGACTCTTTTATTAATTAATAATTACTTTGATTTATTCGGCGGATTCTTCGGGATCCTTAGACCGACACTTTGGGTAGTTATGTAATTAATAGTTAGAGGATTATATTTTCAATATTTGCATCATTGCTACTTGTATTTATTTTGTATTGATTATGGTTGATCACAAAGTAAATTCGAAGGCCTTCGTGTATTTTTAGACAAAATGATTTATTATATATTTATTTATTTAAATTATTATTTTTGTCAAACAAATGTTTTATTGTGATTGAGCCAGAAATAATCAAAGGTACTAAAATAAATATATTAATTAAGTAGTCGGATTGATGGCTTTATTTATCCGATAACTAATTATGCATAGAGGGGTCAAAGTGCAATATTGACTTAGAGGTTATTTATTATTTAATTGGAGTTCAATTAATTTCTTTTAGTGGAGTAGAAATTAATTTATGAATTAATTGAATTGGATCCATGGACCGGGACAATTATTAATTCTTTGTAGCCAATAAAATAATAGGCCCAATGGATTTTCACTCATAGCCCAACTTGATATTGGAATCATATTAGATTTGAGACATGTGAATTAGAGATTGAGAAGGATTAGTTGTTTTATTTTCTTTACCTTTATGTTGCCTATAAATATACATGGTCTATGTATATTTTAGGTGTGATTTTTAGTAGAAGGAAAAATGAATATATTTTCTCTCTCTAGAAAATTAGGGTTTATGTTCTCATCTAATGGAGGCTCCCACAAGCCTAGTTTTCCAAGGTCATTCATGGAGGCATATGAGTGATTCCTAAATGCAAAACAATTACCAAGAAGATGGAGATCCAAGGAGAATGCATCTTGCTAAGGAATCTACAATAAGTGAGAACATTCACTTTAGAGGAGAGATCTAAGGTTTACTCAAACATTGATGTAAGTATTCAATCTTTTAATTGAATGATACATCATGTTTTATTTTTGCATAAAACTTGTCTCTATGTAATGAATCAAGATCTATGAATTTAAATCCCTCGAAAAGTTTTTAAAACTAGCACGTTTCCTAACAGTGGTATCAGAGCATGGTTTGATTCATTACTAGAGATCATGATTTTATGAAAATCATCATTCATGGATCCAAAATTATATTCATATATATTTTTATTGATGTATGTTGATGTATGATTTAATATGTTGATATATATTGATACATGATGATGTATGAATAATTGTGAATGGATGATGATTTGTGTTTGGGCCATGGATGAAGCTTATAGGTTCATTGAATGTAATTTTATCTTTGGATGAATGTAATTAAGGTTTTGATTTAGCCGTTTGAAAGTTCAATGATGTAATTTATTTTTTCCATTGTATTTCAAGTTGTAAATATTTTTAAAGCCATGTTATATTCATCAAAGAATGCTATGAAGCTTCAAGAAGGTCCAAAAGGGTTAAATTATGCTTCAGTAATTTTCTGGAATTTTTCCGAATTTTTTGAAATTTTTCTGGAATTTTTTGAGGCTTAATTTAATTTCTGGAATTTTTCGGCAATTTTCCAGGGACCGAAGAGTTGTCGGCGGCAAGGTTTTGGCCAGAGATCAAGAGGGATTGATGGAAAATAATCCCATGTGACGCGGCTAATGATGGGCCCTCGCGCAATACTTAGAGCAATTAAATGTTAAAAGCTGAATCCATTGGCCATTTAATTTGCTTTATCTGTCATTTATTGTTGTATGTGATGCATGAAATAATTAATTGCTAATTATTATTGTTCATGCATTGGATCCACGATATTTATTTAAATGGTTTGATTTATATTAGTTAAATTATGAAAATTAATTGGATTTGATTACTAATTAATTAGAGGGCACTTATTGGGAAACGAAAAATTATTTTTGTAAATTATTTAAAAAAGTGTGCCTCAAATTAAATATTAGTGAATCATTTAAAGTCCAAATATTTTCTCAATTTAATTGGATTAAAATTAAGACGTTTTGCATGCATTATATCATGTAAATGAATAAAATGAAAACCCTAATTATGAATGATTAAAAATTGAGTGGGAGCGGGGATTTTTATACATTGCCCCATGGCCTTCGTTATTAACACCATTGTAATTAGGTCTTCAAAAATAAGGCCCCACGCATGATTTGAAGAGTCTTAATATTACAAGAATGGTTATCTCATGAAAATAATAATATTAAATGTTCATTATAATTAGATCTTTAAAAATAAGGCCCTACGCATGATTTAAAGAGTCTAGATTATAATGACAAGATATTTAATATTTTATTTTTCATTAGAGCTTTAATAACGTTATACACTCAATCTAAAATCAATAATGTTAGCTCCTCAACGGAGTGGTCTATACTAGGTGATTTTAGAAAGGCTAAACATAATCGGGAATCATTTCATATAGATAGACAATGCATTGTCTTAAGAGATATGGAAATGATGGGATTTGCCCGCCAATAGCAATAATGAACTTCGCCAACCGAATAAGTTATTGGCGTATTGGTTATTCGATTTTTCATGCAGTAGTTAAGGGACCCACATACTATTTTAATGGAAGTGCTCGCTTAATAGTAAATGAATCTTAACAATAGTAATAATGAACTCCTCCAACAGGATAAGTTATTGACATATTGATTGGTTGATTTATTATGCTACAAAGTTGAGGGACCCGCATTAATTAAAAGGGATTGTTCACCAATAATGATAATGATCTCTTGTTCGATTGAGATTTATTGTATTATGTGGTTAACAAGCTCATTTTAATTTTAAATATGCATGACAGTATTAATAATTCACCTTGCATATTGTATGAATGCATTTATATTCAGATTAATTATGTCTAATCCAGTTTATCTGCTTGCTTACATATTCAATGTAACTGGATCTCATTAATATTGACTGAGAAAGGAACTTAGATATTTTATTCACAATGTAAGGTTATAAATGTATTTACTACTCCTAAACCTAATCCTTTTACTTTAAGATACCCAAGAGAACATTAATGCTTTGAATAAGTGAAATAAGGCAAATGAGATGACTTGGTGCAATATTCTAGAATTTACCTCGAATACGCTCCAAAGCTAACATTTACATTATTTTATTTTCTTCAAGCATCATGTTAAATGTCAATAAGATGTTTTGGTGAGATTAGATAGAGAGTATGCCAAAGTACTATGTCAGACTTGAATAGCATCAAGATAGCCTAAGGAACTCCAGTATGAAATCGAATTTTGAAAAATGATTGTTTATTATTTAAAAATTAGCTGGAGATCAATAGGGCTGACTTGGGTGGTAAGTTTCAAGTTGACATGATTATTGCCTTGTTACCAAACTCGTTCGACTCTGTTAGAGTGAACTAAATAAGGAATCAGTTCGAGTTCACACTCGCTGATATTCTTATAGAATTGGTAACAGATGAAGGGATAATCAAGAGTATGGGCGTTCCTATCAATCTAACCTAGTCTATACCATCTTCTTCTAGGCCCAAGTGGACGGGCAAAGCAAAGAAGAAGGATGATAATAGGACTAGGCTAGCACAAAACATAGGTATCTAAAAGGTTAAAGGGAATAAGGCAGTGTATGTTGAGGGCGAATGAAATTGTTTCTTTTGTCATTAACTAAAACACTATAGGACGAACTGTCTAAGCAATGACGTGGCATAAGAAAATATATATTTAATCATTGAGCCATGTTATGTGGTTGCATCTATTAATTCCTGATGGATAGATTCTGGAGCCACTAAACATGTTTGCAATTCATCGTAAGGATTTCAGGAATCCAGAAGCCTTGATGATATGGATATATAGTTATCTTTTGACCTGATGCCAAGGTTGTAGTTAGGTCAGTGGGAGTATTACATCTGAAATTAGAGAGTATGAGGATATTAGTATTAGAGAACTATCTTTATGCACAGAAGTTAGACGCAATCTAATTTTTGTTTCACTTGTGGTTTATAAAAACTGTATTGTTATTTTGTAAAACTAGTTTTATAAAATTGAATAGATATGCGATTGCTTCTGGTGCATTGAAAGATGGTTAATATACTATAATCACAAACTCTTAAGATTTGCAAGATATAGAAACTAATGTTGCATCTTCTAGATTGAATGTTAAGAGAAAATTTGTTATTCCTGACTCATTGTATTTTTAATATCTATTTTTGGGTTGTTATCAATCAAAATGAGATTCAAAGATTGGTCAAAGAAGGTTTATTACCTAGTGAGGCAGAGGAGCCTAAACCAAACTTGTGAATCCTGTTTTGAATGATAGAATACTCTAAGGGCTTAATCAGCCAAATGAAATAGACATAAAGAACAATTGGAGTCGGTACACACGGACACGTGTGGTCTTGTGAACATCCAAGCAAGATTACTCATGTTTTGGATAAATTTACCTGTTGCGACACAAGTCTTATACTTTTGGTATATTCCGAGAGGGACTGATGTGGAGCACAGATTAGGTAAACTTATCAAGACACGTGGATCTGATCGAAGATATGAGTATTTCTTGGGATAGTGCAAAGACTATATGGTCAATGAGGGTGTTGTGTACTAGTTTTCCGCAATTAACGCTAAATGCATTTAGGTGTCAAATAGGAATAACAGAATTCCACTTAACATGGTTAGATCTATGATCAGTTATGCTATATTATCTCTTTCATTTAAGAGTTTAGCGTTAATTACATCGATGCGCATTATAAACTGCATTCCATCTTAGTCTGTCTCAAGGATACCGTTGAGCTGTGTTTTTGACTAAATCTTAGTTTGTATCACATGTACATATTGGGTAGTCTTGCACATGTGCGCTTGATATGGACAAGTAAGTTGGAAACAGATCACACGCATGATAGATTTGATAGCTACTCTAAAAGTCACTAGGATGGATTATTTTATGATCTCAATGATAAAAGTTGATTGTTTACACTCACTGTTTATCTATAGGAGGATCATATTATGAATTACATACCTAGTAGCATAATGTTAGAGAATATGGTATGAGTACCAGATGTACCATATGTGAACACACTTATTATAGAGATTGAGAATAATATATGAATTCTCTATTGATGCGTCAGCATCATCTAGTACACAGATTCCTCCATCGGTACATTAATGTAGTGGGAGGATTATCATCCAACCGATAGAATCATGTTTTTAGGTGAGACCATTATGGACATCCCTATTAAACATGAGTTGGACCCAGTAAGCTACACGGAAGCGTGAACCGATATGGATACAGATCGTTTTGGCGAGTTACTATGAAATCAGAGTTGGAATCTATGTATTCTAATAAATTCTGGGATCTTGTAGAACTTTCTAGTACGGTGATACCTATGGAAGGCAAGTTAATCTACAAAAAGATACCAGAAGATTTCTTAGTGAATAAATCATAAGTGTACAAGGGAATGTCATTATTTTTCTTAATTCTATATATTGATGACATCCTACTCATTTATAATGACGTGGAAGTTTTGTCATCAATAAAAAGGTAGTTGTTCAATTACTTTTAAATGAAGGATTTTCAAGATGTAAGCTATATTCCTAGGATCAAGCTTTTGCAAGATCAGGTTAAAAGGAAAATAGGCTTATCTTAATAATCCTACATTAATAAAGTTTTGACCAGGTTTGTTATGCATAACTCAAAGAATGAGTTCTTGCTTTATTGATATGGATTGCTCTCTCTAGTAAGTAGTTTTCCAAGACTAGCAGAGGAGATTGAGCAAATGAGACTGAAACTATATGCTTTGGCATATGAGAGTCTCATATATGCCATGGTCTATACCAAACAGGACATCCGCTACATAATAGGGATAGTCAGTAGATATCAGTCCAATTCTGGACTTGATAACTGGTCTATTGTGAAAAATATCATTAAGTACCTAAGGAGAACCAATGATATCATACTCATTTATGGATGTGATGATATGGTCCTAGTCAGGTATGCTAATTCTGATTTTCAATCAGAAGTAGATACTATGAGGTTCATGACTTAGTGTATGTTCACTTAATGGAAGGAAAATCAGTTGGTAGATTGTTAAGCAGATTTCAACTGCTGACTCAAACCTGCAGGTGGAATATATTGCAGCCTTAAAGGCGGCAAAAGAAGCCTATTGGTTTGATCTCACTGATTTAGAGGTTGTGGAGCATACTAGCCTGCCTATCGAGTTATATTGCGACAATAGTGCAGAAGTAGTCCAAACCAATGACCCAAGGTTCCATAGATGAACAAAATACACTGATAGGAAGTATCATGTTCTACATGATATTGTCCGGCAAGAAAATGTACTTGTGGCTAGAACATTGCATTGGAACACAACTTTGTTGATCCATTAATAAAGGTGTCGTCGATCAATAGTTTTGATCAACACCTGGATAACATTGGAGTTAGATGCAATTTGAATTGGCTATGAGGAAAATGTATTTGTGGCTAGAACATTGCATTGGAACACAACTTTGTTGATCCATTATCAAAGGTGTTATTGATCAATAATTTTGATCATCATCTGGATAACATTGGAGTTAGGTACAATTTGAATTGGCTATGAGGGCAAGTGGGAGCTGTTGGGATTTATATACCCTGGCATAGCAAATTCCTGTTTGGATTAAAGTGACATATGTTCCTGACGTTTATGAAATATTTATGTTTTATACAATTGGTGAATTCAATGTATTATATTTCGATTCATTATAGAATTGATAGTGTCTATTTGATTACAAGAGATATTTATATATATGTTTGTGATGGCAATCAATGCATGATATATAAATAGTAATCATAAATGGTTCATAGTCGGTAATTATAGATGGACTCATAATTAATTAAGATTTGAACTGGATCCGCGTTAGATTGAGATATATTGCGAGAGCCGTCATATGCAATTGCTCCCTATCACCGTCATGGCATTTGACTCTTAAGTATGAGAAAATTATAGACTCTTTTATTAATTAATAATTACTTTGATTTATTCGGCGGATTCTTCGGGATCCTTAGACCGACACTTTGGGTAGTTATGTAATTAATAGTTAGAGGATTATATTTTCAATATTTGCATCATTGCTACTTGTATTTATTTTGTATTGATTATGGTTGATCACAAAGTAAATTCGAAGGCCTTCGTGTATTTTTAGACAAAATGATTTATTATATATTTATTTATTTAAATTATTATTTTTGTCAAACAAATTTTTTATTGTGATCGAGCCAGAAATAATCAAAGGTATCAAAATAAATATATTAATTAAGTAGTCGGATTGATAGCTTTATTTATCCGATAACTAATTATGCATAGAGGGGTCAAAGTGCAATATTGACTTAGAGGTTATTTATTATTTAATTGGAGTTCAATTAATTTCTTTTAGTGGAGTAGAAATTAATTTATGAATTAATTGAATTGGATCCATGGACCGGGATAATTATTAATTCATTGTAGCCAATAAAATAATAGGCCCAATGGATTTTCACTCATAGCCCAACTTGATATTGGAATCATATTAGATTTGAGACATGTGAATTAGAGATTGAGAAGGATTAGTTGTTTCCTTTTCTTTACCTTTATGTTGCCTATAAATATACATGGTCTATGTATATTTTAGGTGTGATTTTTAGTAGAAGGAAAAAGGAATATATTTTCTCTCTCTAGAAAAGTAGGGTTTATGTTCTCATCTAATGGAGGCTCCCACAAGCCTAGTTTTCCAAGGTCATTCATGAAGGCATATGAGTGATTCCTAAATGCAAAACAATTACCAAGAAGATGGAGATCCAAGGAAAATGCATCTTGCTAAGGAATCCACAATAAGTGAGAACATTCACTTTAGAGGAGAGATCTAAGGTTTACTCAAACCTTGATGTAAGTATTCAATCTTTTAATTGAATGATACATCATGTTTTATTTTTGCATAAAACTTGTCTCTATGTAATGAATCAAGATCTATGAATTTAAATCCCTCGAAAAGTTTTTAAAACTAGCACGTTTCCTAACATATATATCACTGAACCTAAAATTAAAACACCAACAATATATATGCATTTTGAATTTGATGTCATTCCTATAATTTAGTCCTCAATCTCTCTCTATTGTTAAAGTAAATTTCACGTAGTACTTTAGTCCTCAATATATATGCATTTTAAAAAAGTATGCAAGAACACCCATAATCTTTTCACATTGTGCAAAAATACTCATTCTAACATAAATTAGTATTGTAATATCCGTTTTGCCCTTTTATTCTTCCGAAAATGACCAAGGAGGTATATATGCTACTAATCTCATAGTATAGGGGTATTATATGCACATTACCTTATATATATATATATATATATATATATATATATATATTACTTTTTTCTTTATATACATCATTAATCATTTTTTAAATATTTTTTTTTTTTTTTTTTGAGAATTTGTAGAACAAGGATTTGAATTTTTTAAGATTCCAGTTTACTCTTTTCTACTAAAATTTTTTTTTTCTTTATTTTTTTCTTTTTTTCATATCAATACTGTTAAAAAAAAAAAAAAAAAAAAAATTTCCCAATATCAATATGGATTGGTTTTCGGAATTTGATTTTTTTTTGTTTTCTTTAGTTTGCAATTTATTTTTGTTTTTTATTTTCTATTTTTATCTTTACTTTTATTTTATATTTTTATCTTTACTTATCCATTGCCGACTTCCTCTAATAGTGTCATTTTTTATCATTTGATAAAATAATTTATTTTTATACATTTTATAAAATGGTTTAGTAAGAGTAATTTAGTCAACTTAGTGTTTAAATTTGTCAGACGGACCTATTTGCACCGGATTAAAACTTTAGAGGTGTTTTTTTGCACAAGAGGAGTATCCTCCAATAATGTCTTTTTCGGTCATTTTACAAAATTATTTATTTTTATATATTTTATAAAATGGTTTAGTAAGTGTAATTTAGCCAACTTAAGGTTTAAATTTGCAAGAGAGACCTATTTGCACAAAATTATAACTTTAGGAATAATTTTTGTACGTGAGAGGTGTGATATGCACTATAAGCATACTTTAGGGGTGTTTTATGCACTTGACCCCCCTAAGAACGTGCAAGTCCTTTCAATTATGTCACTGTCACTGGAGTTATAAGGGGTAGGAAGCTCTTGGTGTTCACAAGATGGTTACCGAAGTGGGTCACGTTACTTGAAGCTCACTAAAAGTGAGTCGAAGCCACTTGTAATGTTGCCGGTGTGACATGCAGCTTTTCCGAACTTCGAGCTTGCTGGACTAATAGTTTGCTCGAATATTGGCTATGTAGAGCAATGAAGCTGGCCAAATTCGGTTGAACTTCACCTCACCTAATGCTTTGTCGGACTCTGCTGAACCTCACCGGACTTGGGGCTCACCAGATTCTGCTGAAGTTGGTTGCCGATTGGTTCATTGAAGCTTTCCGGTGGTCGTTGCTGCTTAAATGTTATATGCTCAGAGTCTCATTGGAACTGGAGTGGGCTTCATTGAACAGGGTGGTGGGTTTTAAGCCGTGATTCACCAAAAAGTTTGTGCAAAAGAGAGATGTTGGATTAAGATAAGTGTGGCCAAGTTTTACATTTATAATTTGCCACTACTACCTTTTACTAAAAATATAGTTAGGACGAGTAGGGATCGTCCCACGGGATTGGTGGGTCGTATTAGGTTGTGGAATCGGGATTAGGGTTAGTAGGTCGAGTGATCAAAAGATTGGTTGGTGGTTGAATTACACTAAGATGCAATTTAAACTAAAGTAAACAATTGAATGTAATAGAGAGAAAATAAGAGAGAGAGATCTTGAGGTTTAGAAATCACCACTAAGCATAGCTTTTCTACACCCTTAATGCATGATTAATGAGGGGGGAAAATATATATTGCAACAATAGTGTGTGTGTGTGGTTGTTTCAACAAGCATGGATGACTAATTAAGTATATATTGTCTAAGCAACATAGTGGATAGCAAAATATATCAAACTAAGCCATTAATCTTTTCTTTAAGCCCACAATCCAAACACATCACAAGGTTAGAGATATATGCTACTTGTTTTCATAAGTATGGAATATCAAACAACAAATATGGATTGTCCTCCCATTTAACATCTAAACTACAACTACACTACAATTAAGCTAATGACATGAAATTAAACTAATTAAACTAAGGGAGAGGCACAATTCATTAAAAAATGAGTATGAACCATCAAATAAACCACAAGAGCATTCTATTAAGCACTATGTCTTGACAATCTCTTGATCCATAGTATCAATGCACATAGACATGCATCAATAACATAAGAAATACAGACAAACACATGAACATCTATTCTAGCATACATAGACAT
Organism: Cornus florida; assembly: GCF_030987335.1. Lineage (NCBI taxonomy): Eukaryota > Viridiplantae > Streptophyta > Magnoliopsida > Cornales > Cornaceae > Cornus > Cornus florida. The sequence continues at coordinate 76,665,412 of NW_026775577.1, forward strand.
ATGGATAGAATGAAATGATCAATTGGAAGCATTAAACCACACAAATCATTGAATAAATAAGATCTATGTATATAAATATGTCAAAACGTGTATCACAATACAAATCCCCTCAAAAATACATAAATCAAGATGTAAAAAGCATGCTTAGGGCTAACTCTAGCCCCAAGAGGATGTCTAGCCACTCATGGATGGTGTCCTCCAACCCTCAAGGGCTAACTCCATGGTAGGGATTGCTCATCTTCTTGGTTGATGGAAGAACTCCAAGCTTGTGTCTCTAGCCTCCTCTCTTCTTTTCTTCCTCATTAAGAATATGATATGGAAATTGTGTCTCTAGTGTATCTATGTCTCCCTATGTAGGAATGGCTCATATTCCTTATATACGTAGGTTAAATGTCACCCTAACGACCTGGGCTTGTACACCAATATTCCTTCCAATGATTGGATATGAGATAACTTTTAGTGAGCTGGAAATTGAATTTTCTTGCACTTGGGGAAGTTCGATCGATCGAACTTGTGGTGAGATCGATCGCCTGAGATTTATCGAACTTAAGCTGGATCGATCCTCTGTGGTGGCGCCTTATTGGATAAAAACAAATCTGAGATATTTTGGGGAATGAGACAAAAGTGGTAGGTGGGGTGGTACAACTGGATAAGATGGAATCTTTTCGATCGATCGGAAGAAAGTTGGATCGATCGAACTTTGTGGGATCTTTGGATAAGGACAAAAAAGCTCAGATCCATCTTGAAATGTCTAGATCGATGAACTTTCGATCGATCGAATATTTTCTGAGATCGATCGAACTTGCTAAATTTCTACCACTTGTTTCCTTTTGCTCATTTCTTTGATTATTCTCAAGATTGCTTCAATTATGCTCTTATTTAGCTGAGTTAGCCTATTTTGGGGATAAGTACCTGAAAACGGAAATAATACAAAATCAATCTAAAGCGAGAAAATAAGATAGATAAAGGTTCTAAAATACCTATGCTTAAGGGGTTTAAATGTGAACTTTTCAATGCTCATCACACCCCCAAACTTAAATATTGCTAGTCTTTAGCAATGAACTACAAAGTAAATGAATGAAATGAACAACTATACAACTATGAACTAGAAAGTAATAAATGGAAAATGCCACTTTCGTAGGGAACACGATTACATTTAGCATATGCAACAAGTCTTTTAAACTCCTAGGTTACCCCTAGTGGACGAGGGAAATCTCGTGAGGGTTTCCAGAAATGATATCCATAAACATTAAGCTCATCCTTTCAAAAGAGGCACCAATATTGCAAACAAGCATTGGGAGAAAACTACCTCAAGTATGCAATTTTTCAACCCTTTCCAAGTAATCTCCCAAAATTTCAACATCAAGCAAGCAAGTATGGTCATCCACACATCAAGAAAATGATCAAGAAAATCAAAACAACTCTAGAATCCTTTTTGAGTGGACCAGCATCAAGTGTGTTGCTATCTAAGCCAACTAAAGAAATGATCACATTCTTACCCTCAAACTAGCACACAAATCTAGTACTGATAATCAAGATAAAGAGTGGACCTTTTATTAAAGCTTTATTCATCTAGGTGCGCTTATTATTTTTACTAAATTTTATTTATTTATTTATTTATTTATTTTTTTTTTTTTAAGGATCAAAGACGGAAGCACAGTGCAATGTGTTGATCTATTAAGCTTTCTAGCGATCCATGAGGTCAAGCGTTAGGTCAATGACTCCCAAACCGGATGGCTTAGGGCATTAGGTGTTCAAACACCCCTAAGGACTTACAATCTCAAATCAACTAGGCTACAAATCAAAATAACATCCATCTAATCATTTCCCACTTCTCACCTTTTGGGAGAAGTCCTCACTTTTTTATTGCTCTTTTATTTTTTATTTTTGAATAAGTTTAATTATTAACCTAAAGTTTCGGCCCTCCACCTTTTGGCGCGAGAAGTTCAGTGCTTGATGAAGTTAGAATCCCGGCTACTTAGTGAAAATGGTTTGTTATCCACCGTTATCAAGAATAAAAGTTTTCAATGCACTACTAGTCCAATTGGGATATAACCAATTCAATAATCAACAAAGCATGTACCCCACAAATGAATGCTAGTGTGCGCTTGTGCTAGTGCAGAATACTAGAGTGAATCTCAAAACAATCACAAAATCAGGATGATGTGGACCACAAGTGCAAGCATGATATCAATCTTTCAAAAAATTTACTCCTAAATAGCATCCACAAGGCATACAAGGAGTATTTGACTCTCAACTCAAGCAATTTTTAAATTTTAAGTAATATAATCCTCAAAAGATCAAAATCATAACTAGTTATGGACCAATCATAGAAAATTCCTCAAATACACAAGTGATGCTCAAAATTTTGAATTGAAAGCAAATACTGCAATTAACACCTTTACCCCCCCCCCCCCCAAAACTTAAATAGCATAATGTCCTCTATGTGCAAAGAGAACAAAGGAAAGAGTATACTGGTGTAGCTAAGCAAAGAATGGTCGGGACACAAGTATCCAAAGTAGGTGGCATAGCTCCCTCAAACTTGGGATTAACTGTGGTCCTGAAAAGATGGCGCTGGATAAAAGTTCATTAGACAACAAAGGGGATAATAACAATGTACAGTGGGCATGCAAGTGTAAATGGGATAAGAAATTGAAGTAAGGAGAGAGGAAAAAGGGTGGTCCTGAAAAATTCGGGCAATACTCTCTCTCACTGAAGTCACTGGGATGCACCTGATGGAGTCAATCACAGACAAATATATCAATATGCATATATGACATCCAAAAACAAAGCACGCATAAAAGAGAAATAAAGTATAGTACAATACATCTAGTATCTCAGCCAACAGACTGGCCGCAAGTATATAATAGTAGCAAAACTATGGCAGATATCACAGATATAAAATAGGAGAAGAAGATATGAAAATATCAAGTGGAGGAGGAAGGACGGGCAGGGCGTGCTCCGCGGATGTCTCGTAATGCAGCTATGACATCTGTACGGAGTGAAGCAATATCAGCCCGAATGGAAACCATGCCATCCTCCAGAGTCTGAAGACGCTATCCGAAGCTGGGTATCTGAACTGGAGCCTCAGGTGCTGCTGAATCGGGAGAATGATGATCTTGAGCCTGTTCCTCATCATGAATGGGCGATCGAACTAGAGAGTGATGCTCTGGGTCCTCTGTGGGCTGCTCCAAATCAATATCCATATACATGGCAGCCGGATCGACTGGTATATCATCCGCCGCCTGCTCTGCTGTTGTAGCTGCTGCATGCTCCAATTCCTCTCTCTCAAGCTCCTCAGCTGCCTCTATGGCGTCGTCCTGTAGACTCTTGATAAGAGCCTTGTAGCTCTTATCCCAATCCTTCTTCTGGAACAAGCAGGCTCCAGACTCAGTATGCTCCCGTGGCTAGAAGGGATAATGCTGGTATCTCAGAATCAGTGTGATGAGATGGCCGAATGGGAGATACTTAGCCCTTTTGGGCTTGGCCTTGCTGATGTGATCAACATATAGCTTCATCACAGTGCTCCAGATGAGCCCAAAAATGGATAGCCAATGCCCTGTATAGAAGGCGAACAAAGCTGTCAGAAAGTGGCCGCGCCTTTGTATCTTATGGCCGGCCATGAAAACATTTCGGAATAGCACCAAATCAAAGAACCAAAGGTCGTCTGGCAAATAAGTCCGAGTGGCGAAAGTCTCGCCACCTGCATAGTGACCCGTGAGTGCCATGGCCATGCATAAGAAGGCCTCCACAGAGTAGGATATGTATCCTGGAGATCGGGAGGGCAGATGTGTGGATAGCGGCATGATCTGGATAAAGTGTCCATAGTAATACTGATAGGGTAGTCGTCATTGGTAGTCCGCAGCTCCCTCAAGTTACTCAGGGTAGGTCGGAGGTTCTGGAAGAACATCCGGACCAACCTCGGGTACACTGGGTATGTGACAGGGGCTAGTATGGCTGAGATGCCCCTCTGCTCTATATCGTTATATGCTGCTCTGGTAAGAACAGATCGGGAGAAGAAATCTATATCGAAGACCGACTCATGCGCCACCTGAAGGCATGAGTATCTCGGCAATGGCCGGTCTAAGTCCTGGACTGGCTGAGCTGGTGGTGGTGATGGAGATGGTATGTGCTCAGCCTCAGCATAAGCCTGTGAAGAAAATGCCTCAGCTGAAGACTTTAGTCTACTGTCAGCGGATGGAAACTGAGGTGGAGTAGGCTCTGCTGGCTCCTCCTTAATATGAGAGAGCTCTGGCTCTAGTTCTGGCTTGGGAATGGGGTCCTGGACGTGAGATGGACCTGCTTGGTCATCTAATCTCCGCCTGGCTCTGCGGTGATAATGTCCACGAGTAACAGTCTTAACCCTAGCCATGGCCTGCAAAATAAAAGAAAACTCAAAAAGGAAGTCAGTGCCGGTACAAAATATTAAAGCACAGTTTATAGAATCATGTATGTCAAATAAGATAGACAAAACAGATAAAAAATATGAATCTATGCAAGTGACAAAGAATAAGTGACATGATGTGAAGTATGCTAGACAGTATAAGTATGGAATGCATCTAATGTGAAAAATACAGGCATTGGGCATGTATGAGATAGCATGAAACACAAGAGAAGGTGTGTGAAGTGTGTGAAGCAAATCAGTGAAGTTCGATCGATCACAAAAATGTGAGATCGATGTAAGTTCGATTGATCTTAAATAAGTAAGATCAATCTGTTACAGATCAATCTGAGAAAAAGTTTGATCGATCGAACTGTAAGGTAAAATTCAAAAAGTCACAGATCTGTGACGTGGATGGCACGGGGGCTTCCCGAGCAAGCTCGTGGGCCCCTCTACAAAACAAATCAACAATCTTGGTCACTTTCCATGGCCCGTGACCCCCAAAATCAAGAATTAAAATAAAAAATATAAAACAATATATATACATATATATACACATATATACATAGCTTCAAAGCTTCATCAATGGCAAGATTCATCATCAAAATATCATAGATCTAACGTGGAAGGCATGGATTCATGAAGAGAAGGCTTGAATCAAAAGAGGGATCTCGAATCTTACCCAAAATTGAGAGATGAGATGAGAGGGAGATGAAATGTAAGATCCGAGATAAGGCAGAGAGATTCGAGATGAGATGGAGTCACCGGAGGGTTCGCCGGAGGTGGGGAAGTGAGTTGCAGCGGCGAGGGACGAAGATGAGAGTGTTAGATCGATCTAATAACCCTAGGTTTGATTTTTAAAAACATTCTGTTACCAGTTCGATCGATCGAACTGAAATCTCAGATCGATCGAACTGGAATCGATCTTTCCTCACTAAAAGACAAAATTGTTTTTGAAGTTTTTTGAATTTTTGAAAATCAAAAATTAAAAATGAAAAATATTTTTTGAATTTTTGAAAAATAAAACTAAATAAATAAAATAAAATAAAAATAAACATAAACAAAAATAATATAAAATAAAATATTTTTGGAATATAAAATAAAATAATATAATATAAAATAAAATATATATCTAATAATAATAATAATTATTATTATTATTATTTTTAAATTTAAAATTCAAAACAAAAATCAAACTTAAATCAAAACAGTAAATCAAAGAACAGAGATTGATCTCTCCAAGATCGATCTCAGAAATACTCCGATCGTTCGAACATGCAAAAACCTGCAGACATGTTCAATTGATGGGACAGAGAGGCCTTTTGCAGAGGGTGGATGCAGGTTCAAAATTTTTCTAAGTGTTGAGACTGCAGATCGATCCATGATGAAGTTGGATCGATCGAAGAACTAAAGATCGATTTAGGAACAAGTTCGAATGATGGGACAAAGAGCTGAAATATGTAGGTTTTCTTCAAACGATTAGATAGAGAGGTGATTGGGTACAGGTTGGATGCAGGTATGACGTTCGATCGATCGAACTGATGCAAAATGCTCATTTTCAGCATGAAAGTGCATGCAATCCTAATTACAGCTCTTAGCAATGCATATGAACCTAAAGCAAATATCTAGACTTCGTAAGAAATAAAATTTAAAATGGAAATGAGGGAGGAATAGGGTTGTGACACCCTACGAAATGTACTAGTCTTTAATGTCTCTAGCAAGACGTTGGGCTTTTTTAGCCCGGATCAAACATTTTGTAGTGCATCCCCTCCTTGAAGGGGTGATAAGAACTTTGAACTCCACCCAACAAATGGTTCCCTAGAGAACTTATTGGATTAGGCTCAAAAGAAATTTTTGGTCCTTGGTCACAATGATCTTTGGGCTTCCATTCCCTTTCAAAACAAGATTTTGAAACAACTTTCTTGGAATTCAGGGTTGAAGATGAACTTTTTAGAATTTTGGTTTCACACATTTATTGGGGTTTAGAAATCACCACTAAGCATAGCTTTTTTACACCCTTAATGCATGATTAATGAGGGGAAAAAATATGTATTGCAACAATAGTGTGTGCGTGTGGTTGTTTCAACAAGCATGGATGATTAATTAAATATATATTGTCTAAGCAACATAGTGGATAGCACAATATATCAAACTAAGCCATTAATCATTTCTTTAAGCTCACAATCCAAACACATCACAAGGTTAGAGACATATGCTACTTGTTTTCATAAGTATGGAACATCAAACAACAAGCATGGATTGTCCTCCCATTTAACATCTAAATTACAACTACACTACAATTAACCTAATGACATGAAATTAAACTAATTAAACTAAGGGAGAGGCATAATCCATCAAGAAATGAGTATGAACCATCAAATAAACCACAAGAGCATTCTATTAAGCACTATGTCTTGACAATCTCTAGATTCATAGCATCAATACACATAGACATGTATTAATAACACAAGAAATAGAGACAAACACATGAACATCTATTCTAGCATACATAGACATATGGATAGAATAAAATGATCAATTGGAAGCATTAAACCACACAAATCATTGAATAAACAAGATCTATATATATAAATATGTCAAAACATGCATCATAAAACAAATCCCCTAAAAAATACATAAATCAAGATATAGAAAGCATGCTTAGGGCTAACTCTAGCCCCAAGAGGATTTCTGGCCACTCATGGATGGTGTCCTCTAACCCTCAAGGGCTAACTCTATGGTAGAGATTGCTCTTTTTCTTGGTTGATGGAAGAACTCTAAGCTTGTGTCTCTAGCCTCCTTTTTTCTTTTCTTCCTCACTAAGAATATGATATGGAAATTGTGTCTCTAGTGTATTTATGTCTCCCTATGTAGAATGGCTCATATTCCTTATATACGTAGGTTAAATGTCACCCCCAATGACCTGGGCTCGTACACCAATATTCCTTCCAATGATTAGATATCAGACAACTTTTAATGAGCTGAAAATTGAATTTTCTTACACTTGGGGAAGTTCGATTGATCGAACTTGTGGTGAGATCGATCGAACATGGCTGAGATTTATCGAACTTAAGCTGGATCGATCCTCTATGGCGGCGCCTTTTTGGGTAAAAACAAATCTAAGATATTTTGGGGAATGAGACAAAAGTGGTAGGTGGGGTGGTACAACTGGATAAGATAGAATCTTTTTTATCGATCAGAAGAAAGTTGGATCGATCGAACTTTGTGGGATCTTTGGATAAGGACAAAAAAGCTCAGATCGATCTTGAAATGTCTAGATCGATGAACTTTCGATCGATTGAATATTTTCTGAGATTGATCGAACTTGTTGAATTTCCACCACTTGCTTCCTTTTGCTCACACTTTGCTCCTTTTTTTATTCTTCTCAAGATTGCTTTAATTATACTCTTATTTAGCTGAGTTAGTTTATTTTGAGGATAAGTACCTGAAAATGGAAATAATACAAAATCAATCTAAAGCGGAAAAATAAGATAGATAATGATTCTAGAATACCTAAGCTTAAGGGGTTTAAATGTGCACTTTTCTGCGCTCATCACCGGGTCGCCTCTGTTATGCTTCACCGGACTGAAAGTTCTTCTATCTGGACTTACCGGACTACGATGCTGCTCTTTGGGCTTACCAAATTAGGTAATGAAGCTTTGGAGCTCGTGGGCAATGGTAGGACCACGCCGGAGGTGTTTGCTGTTGGATTGTGTAGTTTGAAGCTTCATTGGACCTGTTCTGTCTCTATAAGCTCGCCGAAATTGAACTGAGGCACGTCAGAGTTGGGACACTTGTCGCCAGACTAAAACTTGAAGAACACCAGATGAAGTTTTTTTTATCTTTGAAGTTTGAGCATAGTAATAGAGCTTGTAGCATCATCGGTTGGGTTTTTCTTCACCGTCCGGTTTGGTCGCTGTCCATGGTGTTTTCCGACCTACTTGAGCAATGGAAATCCTGCAATAAGAGATTTATTGTTGTATGTCCTTGACGTGTTGACGCTTTGAATTGGGGAGGGAATCTGTGATTACATGAGAGGGCTTGCTGTTGGGCTTGCCAGTGATGGCGATGGTGACTTGGACGACTGTCTTCGAAGTCTTAGAGTGGTGTTGCCTATATTCATATAGATGGAGAGAGAGATGAGAGAGAAAGTGATTTGGAATACTAGAACTCCGTATTATATAGGGGTATTTTCGTCATTTCAGTTTGTAGATATTTTGGATTAAATTGTACTAAAAAAAAGGGATAAAAGAGTCATATGTTTCAGAACCCAAAAAATAATTTAGGATGTAAGTGAAAGATAAAACAAAAATATTAATCTATATGAGATTTGACGTAGCCTGAGGGGGTATCAGTGTAATTTATCCTTATTACTATATGCAAATTGTTAATAAAATGATCATATTATACTAAATTACTAATAAAATGAGCCCAAAATGAAAAGTGAGTGTAAATTGAACATTTTTTTTTTTTTTTTTTTTTTAAGAAGGAAGAGAAGAAACCCTATTCTCCCACAAATGTCAACACGACAAACACAAAAAGGGAACAAAAGGGAGAACCGAATATGGAAGTCATGCATATGAGAAGAAATGCAACTACCAAATAATAAATCTACTCACATAGATAAAGATCAAAGGTATATGCAACACGTCTCCACGTAAGCACAAAATCATGTCACTAAAGTACAGTAACAACATGGCATCTCTAAGCATATAAATAAGGCATGCTAATACCACACAACAAGAAAGCAAATGTGGACACACTTCCACCTACTCATGCGTCACAATATCAGAAATCATACTACTAACATGGTAGTAAATGAAACTGCAGAAAACAAAATGATACAACAATGAACCCTATGGACATCGTGTCCTAGAATGTCTAAGAAAAAGGAAAGACCAGTCTTAGCCATAACTGTCTCCAAAAACCAACCTGTCTCAAAACAAACGTGAGCCTTTACCACAATGGTAAGACTCCAACAATCCAACTCCGAATCTAGAGGTGACGCTACAAATGACACTAACAGTGTAATGCTCTCACTAACCCAAAATATCGATCAATCGACTCAATCCCAAAAGCGTCATCACGCAAGGAGAACTCAAATAAAATGGCTACTTTAGTCATACAATCGAACAATCAAATCGATATCCAAAGTCGTCCCCAAAACGACTATCAATTACCTTCACAGCACCAGACGTTCAAAACAAAACTCATATCATCACCAACCAAAAGGACTACGCCTATCAAAACAAAACCAACATTGATTCCATCCGAATTGCACTTGTAGCTCGCCAGTACGGTAGCATGACAGTGCCATGCACCCGCCCACAAACGTACCCGCCCACGAAAATTGTAATCCTAGAGGAATCATCCCGACTAACCAAGGATTCTAAGAGGTTCATAACCTCATTATGGCCCAAAACCAACAAATCCAGCACTACGGCAACGCCAAATGACTCACCTCACGAGAGCCTAAACAAAATGTGTCTCACCACACTTCACGTTTTTTCATTAATCCTCCAACCAAATTTTTAAGTAAATGAAATGATAAAGCAAAGTGGAGAGTGTAAAGAATAGAATAACTGTGGGGGGGGGGGGGGGGTGTTTAAGTATATATAATTAAATGATAATTATGTCATTTTATTAGTAAAAGAGATAGAAATGTGAACATTCTATTTATCTCAGGCCTAAAAATTTATAAAGTTATTGAAATGGTTAATGAAAAAAAGCATGATAGGATAGCCAAATGAAAATGTATAATGTAAAGTAGAAATATAAGCTATGATATGTAAAATGTCTATGCTAGATGTCTCTACTTCAACCAATGTGGGGCCTTGCTTTATTATATCTTTATTTCTTGGGATTATTACATATAAATGGTGCTAATGACCCATATTTACTATTAATGGAGTCAAAGTTTCATAGTTTCGAAAAAATTGAAGTTACCAAAATGCTAATGTGGATATGAAAAAATACTGTTTATACTAGGTGCTACTTTTGTTCATATAGTTATCACTTTTTGTGCATGTAGATACCACTTTTTGTGTATCAGGTATCACTTTTGTTTTGGGCATAGAGGTACCACTTTTGTTTTGGGCATAAAGGTACCACTTTTATTCACATAGGTACCACTTTTTGTGCATCAAGTACTACTTTTTTGTGTATCAGCACCACTTTTTTGTGCAACACAAAAGTGGTACCTGATGAGAAAAAGTGGTACCTACATGCACAAAAAGTGGTACATATGTGCTCAAAAGTGGTACCTCAGTGAGGGTAAACAGTATTTTTTCATGTCTTTATTTCTTCAAAACTATAAGACTTTGACTCTATCAAATAGTAAATATGAGTCATTAACACCATTTATATGTAATAATCCCTTATTTCCTACCTAAAAAATATGGCTGGGGTGGGACTCGACTTTGTTCGATGGGCTTTCACAATTGCATGATTTGCATCACAACTTTATTAACCTTCTCTAAATTCATTTCACATTATTATTAGGGTAAAATAAAATAAAAATAAAAATAAAAAAATCCTGAACTATTGGGGTTTTGCAAGAAATCCCCTGAACTAAAAAAAAAAAAAAAAAATGCCTCCCAAACTATGATTTTGTTGTAATTTGCCCCACCACGTCAGCTTTCGATGTCATAAAAAGAGAAAGACCAATTTATCCTTTTATAACTATGTCGTTTTAACCATTCTTTCCAAAAAATCTACTAAATTATTCTTTCTCTATATATAATCATATATATCTTTTTATATACATATACATATATACATATATATATATATATATATATATATATATATATATCTAGATCTTCTTTCCAAAAATCCGTGAACTACTTTATCTTTCTGTATAAGTACATATATTCTTTCTCTCTATATATAAACATGTATATATCGTTTATGAACTGCTTGTTCAATTCATTTATGAACTGGTTATATATATATATATATATATATATATATATATATATAAAATTCTATATATAGAATCTGAATCAATTCAATTAGATCCCATCGATCCCAATCTCCACAATGAAACCCTATTATTAGATTTCTCAAAATCGTGTTGTTTCTGGTCTCTAATTCCCATGTGTTCCAAATCATACAACTTCATTATGTGTACAAAGGGTATGTGAAGAAGATGAACAGTGTCATCACGAGTGGATGTGGTGATGCGGCCGGAGGATTTTGCTTCCCTTTTCTCTTTTCTCTTTCTCTTGTGAAACTCTAAACTTGATTGCAAAGATTTAATCTCGCATGACGGGTTGTGGCATGAGTGAAAAGTTAGTTAAAACTTTATACTAATTATACCCAATTTCTTTAGGTAAGGCCAAGACACCAATATCATGCTCCCAAATGTAGCTTCAAATTATTCCAAGGATGACATCTGTCAGAAACAATAGGTGTACTGGTTCTAGATAAACTGAATCCCAAAAGCATAGTGGCATAATGCTTAATTACTAGCAAAAAGATGCATTCAACCATACAAATATTTTCAAAAGCATTCAAGTTAATATGCTAGCACATCACAGACTTTCCAGATAATATTAACAATGTCATAAGTTTATAACACCATATCAAGCACTAACAAGGTTCATATCACTGATATATACATATATACACACATTACTAATACATGATTTCCTTTTGTCATTTCACCCTATATTATTTTTCACATTAACTAAGAAACGCCCAAAAAAGAATTCCAACAGGCATATCATACAATAACCTGTCCAAAACTGCTACTCTACCCAGCATACATAGCAAAGTAAAAATAGTATATGATAAGTGTTGATGATTCTGAATTTCGAGTAGTAAGTAGATCATAATGGTCAGCAACATCATCAACCCAAACCTTTTCCTTTATATGGTCCATGTTCATGGTATTGCCACTAATTGAAAAGGTTGCTCAATGTCATTCAAGCAGAATCGGATACATTTTTCAATGTGGTACTCCAAGCCAGAGCCAAAGGTCAAGCACTGACTATAGTGATGATCCAACGCCTCCCATGCATTCATTGCACCCATGATTTAATATGTTGTATTAAATATAATGTTTTATTAGCTTGTTATGTTAAGTTGGGTCACTATCCAACATCCATCTAGTTGGCCGAAAGACTACAAGTCCAATACATTTCTTCTAAACTAAAATAAAATAAAATAGTCCATTTAACTAAACAATTAAACCTATAGGCACATCATACATGTAATTAAATTAAAAGAATGCACATACACAATTAGCCAAACCAATTAATTTAATTAACGCAATTAAACAATTAAATAAAACAAGTGATTAAAGAAACACCCAATTAAATATAAACAAATAATCAAATAGTCACATAATTAAATAAAAATGCAATTAAAATAGTCGCAAAGTCAGATACATTCAACAGATTGAGTCTTTATAGAGTGAAGGGATTTGAATCTGAGTCAAAGTTTCGTATACTTTACTTCCTACATAGTGATCATTTTATGTTTGGGATAGCGCACAAAATCTCGAGATTTTCTAATTGATTTCTTTGCTAAAATCTGAATAATTTTAATAAAGTTAATTAAATAGAAACACGTGATTTTCTAATTAATTTTCTCGTCAAAATTTGGATAATTTTAATAAAGTTAATTAAATAAAAAAAATTCCTGTTACCTAACATGGCTTCATATTTTTGTTCAAACACTATAAAAACTTTCTTGGCAACCAATCTCTTTTGAAAAAAGTGGTTTTTTTTTTTTTTTTTTTTTCCCCGAAAATTAAAACAATTTTCATTGATAAAGATAATATTTACAAAAAGGCCTTAAGCCCAAAAGAAGAAGCAAGACAAAGCTTGAAACAAGGCTGTAAGAACCGGCCCAACAAGGAAAATACATTCCAAACAAAAGTAACTATCAAAAATTGTTTGTACATCACTTTAGTCAATGTCACCGACACAAAAGCCATAAATGATGGAAAAAAGTAACCAATGGAAAGAAAGTTGAAATTTCTCTCCAACTTGCGTAGGAAATTGCTTGTACATTACTTTATCAATGTTACCGACACAAAACGTATAAATGATGAGACAAAGCAACCAATAAAAAAAGATGGTATAAAAGAGGTTTTTGTATGTGGTCATAACTGTGTCCAAGTGTTTGAATGTAACAAAGGACTGAAACTTAATTTTAGTCTCTATAGTACCAATATTTATAAGACTTTTTTCCAATTATTCATAATTTATGTAAGTTGATTTTTTGCAGAAAAAAAAGCTAGTTGTTTACACCATAAATATTTTTCAGCTAGAAAGGTTGTCGTGGCCAATCATAATGGAAAATGTGAGCGTTTCCAAACTGGAAAGGTAATATGCAAATAAAGCTGCAATCATGAAGCAACACGTGGCTTCATTAAATGAAGCCATTTGGTACAAGTAACTACACAGGGACACATGGAGGTAAGGGATTACTTATAGTTGGAAAGACATGACTTTCTAAGTTGACATATGGCAGGCAGAGAAGGAAGCAGTTACATGCAGTTGGAAAGACATGACTTTCCAACTGTACACGTGGCAGGCAGAGAATGAAGCAGTTACATGTAGTTGGAAAGTTGTTGCTAATGGGACATGTGTCAGCCAAAGAGGAAGTCAGTTACTTGTAGTTGGAAAGACGTGTGACTTTCCAAGTGGATATGTAGTAAGCTTACCTAAAAATTAGGGGCAGTTAAGAGATCGTGGCCCATTCCATTTAGCAATTCCAAAATGTGGCTAGAAGACTTTAATTGGAATTGAACCACCAAAACCACTCATTCAAAATTAAAATTCATGGTACATTATATTCTTATACGTGTCAACATTATGAGAAGACTTAAGAAAATATGGGACATGTGGCATGATCTGGACCTTCCAGGTGGAATTTCTCAACTGCTGCTGGAAACCGCCGCCTTTCCATCTGGACAGTTTCAGATCATGGATATAGGTTTACTAACATGCATTCGACCGCCAAAGACCACTATTTATCAGTTGTAGATCATGGGAGAACATGTTCTTACAAGTGTTAACACTATGAGAAGACTAATTAAGACATGGGACACGTGGTAGTCCGAGGAAAGGCCAAGTGTAAGCTGCTGAAACTGCCACATTTCCAACTGCTGTAAAGAAACTTTATAAATAGAGCATTTAGGCTTCACTTGCAAAACCTGTTCAAATCACACAGCAAAACAACACTTCAATTATTACATTTCATGTCTCTTTACATTTATGTAATGCACCTTCAATATGTTTAATTCAAGTCCTACACTTATTATTTTTACTTTCCAGCACCTTACTTTAAAGTTATGCACTTTCAATATAGCTTTCCTTTCCACTAGCCATAGATTAATCCAGAAGTCATTTTTCAAGGCAAAAAGAGCCTTTGAAGGTGGTAATTCCAGTCCTTTATACAATCACCTGATCCTTACAATCTTCTACTAGATAATTGTTTGAATATCCACTTTAGAACAACAGCAGTTCCTTGCACGCCTGACATTCACCCTCCTTTCTGTACTTGGAAAGGGCCACGGTTTCTAGGAGTCGAACATCTTGGCACACCCGGTGGGACATCTTAACAGATTGTTCAATGCCCGGTAGAAAGAAGGCAAGGCAAGTCTGTCCAAGACCCTGCCGAAAAAGAAGAGATGTAAACCGGTGAACTTCCAACTGAAAATTCACGATTTGCACTTGATGAAAGAGATATGATGGAAAATTTTGCTCAAACAATGGCAAATGGACCCATCATAGACAACATCCGCATGATGGTAATGCAGTAAGATAGGTTTGCGCAAGACCAAGCAAAAGTCACCCAAGACTTAGCCAGAGTTGCATAAGACCAATCTAAGTCTACTCAAGATCATATAAAAGCTGATCTTGCTAACGAGCGGAAGATAAAAGAAATGGTGGATCTGTAATAGGTTTGAGTCAATGTTGGAATGGTCCCTTGGAAGCTTGAATCAAGGTATAGCCCCTCGGCTAAACAATTCTGAAGGGACTCAACAGTCTTCCTTTTAAGTCAACAGGCCGACCACATTTGTTGAAGGAAGTTCCTTTCAACAACATGCAGGGCTGTTCCTTCCAACTCAGCAGCATATGTAGTCTATTCCAATGGCACAGACTTACATTCCAGTTGCAACTATGGCTGCTCCGGCGGCGCAGATGACTATTCCACAATCAGCGCCCATACTATTCACTCAGCAAGTCTAGAATCCTCCACCCTTGGCGTTTCCACAGCAGACTTGGCATGATCAACCTGGCCAACCATGGCCATACCACATTCCTCAAACACAACCAAATGTTCCACATGTGAACATTCAATCAGCCACACCTGCTCCTCCAAGGCCTTTAATGCGGTAACCTTTTCCAAGGGAGCTACTTTTGGACCAAGGAGGAATGAACCATGGTAGAAACAACTATGCAGATGCCAACCCACTGCTAATGACAGGTGGGGGGCATCAAGGGGTCAATCAACCTCAAGGTTGGCCAGATTATAACCCTCTACAGCCTATGGCACTTGATAGAGGCCAATTTACAGATTTCTTCCAACAAGAATTTAGCCTAACTCGAAGTGTTGGAAGACAAACTTACATAAAGCCCTATCCAGAGTTCACTGATGATGTTGAGTATCCAAGAAATTTTAGAATTCTAAAATTCACAACATTTAATGGAAAGGGCGAATAGTCCACATTGGAATATATCAGCCGTTCTACTGTTCAATGTGGAAAAGTAGCAGTCATTTCACCAGTTCAGGTTCCACTTCAAGTGGAATCCAAAGTGCAGAACCTTCCACCAGTAGTAGTTTAACCACTTCCACTGTAATGACCCGGTCTTTTTCTTTCCTTTCTTTTTCTCAGATTTTCACGGATATTTTTTTTCCGTTGATCTTTTTCCTTCCTGGGTTTAGTTCCTCGTCGCTTAGTGTCGTTTCAAGTGCTCTGGAGTGAGTTCTGAGGTTCTTTTCTATGGATTGACAACGTCCTATGAGGACCGAGTCAATTCCACATTTTTTCATTTTTTCGACACTATTCACTTTTCGTCTTTTTCCCTATTTCGTCATTTTTCCTATTTTGTCTTTTCTTCATTTGTCACTTTGTTGGAATAACCTCACTTCTTGTGTTCGGAGTTGGTTTTTGACTTCACATATCTTCATTCTAAGTGGTTGCCACAAAATACGTATCTTTACTTTTGTAAGAAAGTACTCTGGTTACTCTGGGTGTCCATTGGGGCATGGATGCATAGTTTTTCAGAATCTTTTTCTTTTCTTGGGGTATTTTTCGTAAATATCTTTTGAAGATATTTTATTTCAGGAATTTTTAAGAAAATATTTTTGGAAGATATTTTCATTCTGGGCTATTAGTGCAGTTTTCATTTTTTGGAGAGGCCATTGTGCAATTAATGAAAGTTATTGCTAAATGTCTTGTTTTAAGCCTGGATTCTCATACGGGATTCATTTTCACTTTTCGTCGAGTCGTGTACTCTTTGAATTTCCTTTTGGTTGTTTTTCTCTAGTTTCAGGGTTTCTGGCACCGGTTGCTGCCGAACTTGTTTGGGGCATAACTTTCTGCTCAGGACTCGATTTTCGACGCCGTTTCTTCCGTTGTTCATATTTTCTTATTTTGAATCTTTTGCATTTATAGAGTTTTGCCATTTGAGCGTGTTTGCTCAAATTCCACTTTTCTGGACCCGGCGGGGCCCGTTCGAGGCACTTTTTGAAATTTTCTATAAATAGAGTGACATAAGAGAAAATATCAAATTTTTCTCTCTTTCTCCCCTCTCTTGGCCGGCCATCCATGGCAGCCATGGCTGCCAGTCTTCTTTCTTCTTTTCCGGCCACTTCCCTTTTGTAAAAAGGTGTAGTGCCTTAGTGTTTATTGCTTGTCTTGACGATGCTTATTAGAACCCGTTTTTGGCCAATTTTTGAGTTCGGGTTTGAGGCCAAGTTAGGATTTTGGTAGGTCCTCTTTGGAGTTTATTGTTCACGGCGTTGTCCTCGACAAAACCCCAAAGTATCGTCGGATTCAGAGCCGTTTCATTTTGGTGGCTTTTGAGATTTTCATCTCAAATTGAGGTAGGGGATGTTTTAGGATTTTGTATGTGTTGTATTGAGTGTTCTCCATGATTATACGACTTATTTGCATGCTTTGTATCAAATCTAGAAAAATTAGTATTATTTATTTCTTTGTATAAGATTTAATTTTCAAGGATGTATATAGTCTAGAATTGAGTTGCGGCATGATGATTAATTATGTTTTAATATGTTTGTTAACATATATTAAATTGGAATTATTTGAATAAGAATTGCACCTTTTATTTAATATTTATCTTTTGTGAAAGATTAAATTCCATGGCCGTAACTTGCATGAAATGAACTTGTGATGTTCTTTTAAACTAAGTTTTGGCATGTCCTTTAGCATACTTTAATTTGAGAGCAATTGGATAAATATTAAGTTTTTAACTTGATATTGTGATGACTAGGGCTTCTATACCAGCATGTGTTAATTAGAGACCATTTGATTGGGATTTGAAATCTAGGGAAATTAATTAGTTATTTGATTGATTTCCATTTCTATTGCATTATTAATTAAATCATCTATTGGACATTGATAATATGTTTGAAGCATGATTTTAGACTTGTAATGGATGCATAAGTTTATGTTTCAATGTTGAAATGTATTGTGATAGCGTGTAACGAATCGCACACTGAAGATTCGACATGTGATATTATTATAGCGCGTAACGAATCGCGCTCTGAAGATTCGACATTGTCATCTTATAATAGTTGTGGATTTAGAGCATGTATTGTGTGGTTTCAACTTACTTGTGTATGGAATGTAGTTTTATGTTGTATATATATATTTCGTATATAAGTTGTTAACTTATTTATTTTGGAGTCTTGGAACATTGTTATTGTGATATGGCTAGAGTCTGGCTCTAGTACAGGAGGTATGAGTTCTCCCCGTTTAGATAGTGCGCACTAGGGTGGTTTTCCTAGCGGGTTAATACCCAGAATAACCGTGGAGGTCTCGATAGAATTCCGAGCGTGAAGTCCAAGTCTCCTACTTTTTGATTTCACACTTTTAGATTTCAAATTGATAACTTTGAGAATCTATGTCTTGATGTGTGGTATTAGGATTTCTAATTGTACTAAATTGCTATATTTAGTTGACTTCGCACTTTTAGATTTCTAGTTGATAACCTAGAGAATCTATGTCTTGATGTGTGGTATTAGAAATTCTAATTATACTAAATTGCTATATTTAGTTAGTCTCGTATTTTAGATTTCAATTTGATAACTTTGAGAATCTATGTTTTGTTGCTTGGTATAACATGCATCTATATTGGTTAAATTGCATAGATATTATGATTCATGTTTTATTATTCAAATGTGGCTTAGGAATAATCCTATAAATTCATTGGAACATAGACGTTAGGTGGCATGACCCACTTTGGCTGTTTTCATATTTTAGATTTCAAGTTGATAACTTTGAGAATCTATGTTTTGGTGCTTGGTATAGCATGCATCTATGTTAGTTAAATTGCATAGATATTGTGATTCATGTTTTGTTGTTCAAATGTGGCTTAGGAATGATCCTATAAATTCATTGGAATACAGACGTTAGGTGGCATAGCCCATTTTGGTTGTTTTCATATTTTAGATTTCAAGTTGATAACTTTGAGAATCTATATCTTGTTGCCTTGTATATAGCATGCTTCTATGTCATTTGAATTGCATGAATGATGTGATTTATGCAAGAAATGATCTTAGGCAGCTTAGGATGCCCCCTCAGTCTCACATTTGACATAGACGCTAGGTGGAATGAACCACGATGTTTAAATCATGCAAACATGTAAAATGTTAGGTCGATGCATGCTCATTTCCTACGAGTAGCTTTATGTTGCTCACCTCAAAGTTACTAGGGCATATTTCAAGTACAGGATACAAGATTGGAGATTTGCACTTGCTTTGGATGAATTGCAGAATGGAAGTTTCTTTAGAAGCATTTTTGTTCACATGCAAGTGTTAGCTTGTTTAAGTTTTGCCTATGAAATGTAATTTTTCTAACTTGGAGGTTTGACATGTCAAATGTTGTAAATGAATTGTAATAAGGCCATAGGCCATTTCAGCATGTTTAAAATGTTATTTTACACTTGCGTGTATGTTCACATTACCACACACTTACATACAATTCAATTTGATCATGCAATGGGGGATCCAAATGAGCCTTAGGGACTTCTTTTCATTTTTGGTGCATAACAGGTTCATTTTTTGCATTTTCAACCTATTTCGGTCGACCGGTAGCTTGTTTCGGTCGACCTATGGCCTTTGAATTTCAATTGAACAGTAAAAGTCCAATTCCAGTTGCCCTTTTCAGTTTCGAGCCACAAACCGGTAGACCGGTTTGTCATTTCGGTCGACCGAAATGAAGGCTCTTTTCTTTCTTTTTCTTGGCTCATTTCAGCAGACCGAAGCTCTATTTCGGTTTACCGAAATGGAGGTGCCTTGTAGGTTTTGTTTGGTTGATTGTTTCTTCAGGCCTTTATCGCTTCGTTCCTTCCTACTAGATTTTGTTAATCTTGTGTAAGCCATTTAGTGGTGTTCTTGGTTTAGTTTGAACTAGATTTTGTCCCTTTGGTTGTTATTGGTGGCACAGGGTACCATTTGACCCTCATCATGTTAGTTTTCGCTTCCGGTTATTTCCTTGAGCTCCGTGACTTCATGGAAGGTCATATTGGTGTCTTGGGGATGGTTTGCATCTCTATAGACTTTGGATTTATCTTTTGCTTTCGCATTTCGGATCCATTATCGGGTCAACTTTCGGTTCATCACTGTACACACTAGGTTAAAAAATCCATGGTCGTTACAAGTGGTATCAGAGTTCCTAGGTTCGAAAACCTTAGGACGATGGGTTTTGGGTGCATATCATGCTTGTGTTGCCATGCTCTATGTATTTATATGCTTCATGATAACATGTTTTGGTCTGATAACATGTTTATGTGCTTATGTGCTACATGTGGTATGCCGTTTGTTTAGCATGATTTAAATTTTATTGTAAAGAGCATGACATATGATGTATGCTAGATTTGATTTGTATATGCATGGCTGAGTTGCATATTTAGTAGGACTTGGGATTAGTCATTGGATGTTTGAGTTGAGATTGAGTCGTTCGGTGAGTTTTCACTTAGTACGATGGTTGGTGTGTTTGGTTTTGTTTAGGCACTCTTCCATGAGGTTGTTGGTGATTGTCCACATGGTTTTATGGTAGTGTAGGTTATTGTCGACCTAACATTGGTTTTGAGGTAGGTGGTGAGACACCTTTTGTTTAAGCTCTAGTGAGGTGAGTCATTTGGCATTGCCATAGTGCTGGACTTGTTGGTTTTGTGCATGATGAGGTTATGGACCTCTTAGGATCCTTGGTTGATCTGGATGATTCCTCTTGGATTGTAATTTTCGTGGGCGGGTACGTTTGTGACCGGGTGCATGGCACTGTCATGCTACCATACTGGCTAGCTACAAGTGCAGTTCGGATGGAATCAATGTTGGTTTTGTTTTGATAGGCATTGTCTTTTTAATCGATGATGGTGATGATTGTTTTGGGGATCAGTCGTAGCGATTGATTTGGGTGTTGTTGATATGGTTATAGTTGCCATTTTCTTGGAGTTCTCTTGCGTGATGACGCTTTTGGGATCAAGTCGATTGATTGATGCTTTGGGTAGAGAGAGCATTGCACTGTTAGTGTCACATTTAGATTCAAAGATGGATTGTTAGAGTCTTAGCATTGTGGTAAGGGCTCACATTTGTTTTGAGACAAGTTGTTGTCGCTTTGGTTTTTGGAGTTAGTTTATAGCTAAGACTGGTCCTTCCTTTCACCTAGACACTCTAGGACACGATGTCCATAGGGTTCATTGTTGTATCATTTTTATCTTTTGCAGTTTCGTTTACTACCATGTTAGTAGTTTGATTTATGATATTGAGATACATGAGTAGGTGGAGGTATGTCCACATTTGCTTTCTTATTGTGTGGCATTAGCATGCCTTCTTTATATGCTTAGAGATGCCATATTGTTACTATGCTTTAATGACATGCTTTTATGTTACGTGGAGACGTGCCGCTTGTACCTTTGATCTTTATCTATGTGAGTATATTTACTTTTTGGTAGTTGCATTCCTTGTCATATGCATGACTTCCATGTTTAGTTTTTCCCTTTTGTTTCCCTTCGGTAGCACGTAGTGTGTATGTGGGTTTCCGTAAGGGTTTCGTTGTGAGATTCCTTATAGAGGAGTTATCACATTTGTTTTGTCTTGGGCTATCCATTTCCCTAAGGTGGGAAGGATGCTCCATTTTCGTGTTTATCATATTGACACTTATGGGAGAATATGATTTCTTCTTTTTTCTTACTTCAAGTAAGGGACTTCACAAGGAGTGAGTCTTTTCTCTTCGTTGCGTTGTGCACAGCTTTGGGGTTGGCTGGTCCATAAGGACCACTATCGTTGTCTTGAGTCCTTGGTGAGGATTTGATGGATTTTGGTCAACTTACTTCCATGTAGGGGGTGAAGTCTTTGACCTTGTTGTCTTTCATTTCAGAGATGAAGTCGTGGTGTTGTCTTTCTTAGGACTGGTGGTTCCTTTCCTTCGTGTCTTCTTTTGGGGAGTTTTGCCGTGGTTGTTGACAGAGCTATGGTGCTCAGAGTGAGTTGATTGGTGTGAGATCATTTTTACGGGAACTTATGTCCATATCATTGAGGAATTGTTTGATTCGTGAGGTGAGCTCGATGCTCTTTTGAGGATGTCTTTTGAAGACTTGCTTTGGCTTTGGAGATCTAGATGTGGTTGACTCTTAGGAGAAGTTTTGGAGGATCGCTGTTGGATATGGCTTGTTTGTGGAGTTTTCTCGTCCTAGCTATGGCTAGGCGTAGTTTTGAGGAATCGTAGTTCCGATGATTGGTTGTGGATCGAAATTGAGGAATTTTGATTTAGCTTGGTGTTGCTAAGCACGATTTTTAGAAACTCGTTTTGTGACCTCGTTTGTCGAGATTATGATATGTGTACCACTTGGTGGACCTGTATTTCGAGGATTTAATTATCCATGATAGAGATGTGGATCCGATGTCTGATTATAGTGTAGTTTTGTAGTTGATCTATTTCAGGTAGAAATGAAGGACTTTCGATGAAATGTCTTGTTGTGAGGTTCGTTTTGATTTTTGTAGGCGTTGATTTGCTTATTGGGTTTTAGATTCTTAATTGATGTTGTTAATAGGAGTATTTTGAGACATTGGAGTTGTTGGTCTTGTTGTATTGAGGATTTGAGGCCTTAAGCATAATGGTGCCTATGACATTGTTGTCAGAGTTTGGGATTGGCCAGGATGGTCTAGAACGTCCTTGTACCAAGAGTTTTCACGGATGCCTGGTTTTCACATTGCTTTTGGCTATGATCGTTTGTGACATTGATGTCATTTGTATCGAGAGTTTCATGGGTAGACTTGGTAGGGGGCAGGTTATGAATTAGTGCCTTATACTGTCATGCTACCGTATAAAGTTATGTGTTGTGGGCGAGTGCTAGTTGCTGTCGATGCTACCTTACTAACGAGTAAATATGGGCGGGCACTAGGTACTGTCATTGCTACCACACATTTGAGTATGTCGTGGGTGGGTCCTGGTCGCTATTCGTACTGCCATGTCGTTTTTGTTCGGTACCTTGATTTGATACGTGGTTATCTTGGAGTTCTTTTGGTGATTGTTTTTGGATCGGTATGATGGTTCCTTTGGAGGGATACTTACGGTTATTGTTTTCTGTTCTTTTGTCTGACCTTGGGTTTTGTATATGAGTTCTGACTTGTCGTGTGGCCATGTGGTCACTTTTCCTCTGAGAGGTTGTCTTGTCATGAGCACATGGGTGCAAATGACACTGGTTTGTGGATTTCTTTTTAGTTTTAAGGTCGCTGGTGTAGCGTGTTGTGTGTGATACTCGGAGATGTACTCCGTAGTTATCCTGGTTTCGCCTTTTGTTTTGTTGGGGGTAGGATTTAGGGAACGAAATCCCTTTAAGGTGGGAAGCTTGTAATGACCTGGTCTTTTTCCTTCCTTCCTTTTTCTCAGATTTTCACGGATATTTTTTTTCCGTTGATCTTTTTCCTTCTTGGGTTCAGTTCCTCGTCGCTTAGTGTTGTCTCGAGTGCTCTGGAGTGAGTTCTGAGGCTCTTTTCTTTGGATTGACAACTTCTTTTGAGGACCAAGTCAATTCCACATTTTTTCATTTTTTTAACATTATTCACTTTTCGTCTTTTTCCCTATTTCGTCATTTTCCCTATTTTGTCTTTTCCCCGTTTGTCACTTTGCTGGTATAACCTCACTTCTTGTGTTCGGAGTTGGTTTTGACTTCACATATCTTCATTCTAAGTGGTTTTCACAAAATACGTATCCTTACTTTTGTAAGAAAGTACTCTAGTTGCTCCGGGTGTCCATAGGGGCATGGATGCATAGTTTTTCAGAATCTTTTTCTTTTCTTTGGGTGTTTTTCATAAATATCTTTTGAAGATATTATTTCAGGGGTTTCTAAGAAAATATTTTTGGAAGATATTTTCATTCTGGGCCATTAGTGCAGTTTTCATTTTTTGGAAGGGCCATTGTGCAATTAATGAAAGTTATTACTAAATGTCTTATTTTAAATGATTAAGTAAAATCCATTTAATGGTTCCATTGGCCCAATTAAGTTTTTAACTTGATATTGTGTTGACTAGGGCTTGTATACCATCATGTTAATTAGGGACCATTTGATTGGGATTTGAAACCTAGGGAAATTAATTAGTTATTTGATTAATTTTCGTTTCTATTGCATTATTTATTAAATCATGTATTTGACATTGATAATATGTTTGAAGCATAATTTTAGACTTGTAATGGATGCATGAGTTTATGTTTCAATGTTGAAATATATTGTGATAGCGTGTAACGAATCACACACTGAAGATTCGACATGTGATGTTATTATAGCGCGTAACGAATTGCATTCTAAAGATTCGACATTGCCATCCTATTGTAGTTGTGGATTTAGAGCATGTATTGTATGATTTCAACCTATTTGTGCATGGAATGTAGTTTCATGCTGTATATATATATTTCGTATATAAGTTGTTAACTTATTTATTTTGGAGTCTTGGGACATTGTTACTGTGATATGGCTAGAGTTTGGCTTTAGTGCGGAAGGTATGAGTTCTCCCCGTTTAGATAGTGCGCACTAGGATGGTCTTCCTAGCGGGTTAAGGCCTGGAATAACCGTTGAGGTCTCGGCAGAATTCTGAGCGTGATGTCCAAGTCTCCCACATTTTAATTTCACACTTTTAGATTTCAAATTGATAACTTTGAGAATCTATGTCTTGATGTGTGGTAGTAGGATTTCTAATTGTACTAAATTGCTATATTTAGTTGACTTCGCACTTTTAGATTTCTAGTTGATAACCTAAAGAATCTATGTCTTGATGTGTGGTATTAGAAATTCTAATTATACTAAATTGCTATATTTAGTTGGTCTCGTATTTTAAATTTCAAGTTGATAACTTTGAGAATCTATGTTTTGTTGCTTGGTATAACATGCATTTATATTGGTTAAATTGCATAGATATTGTGATTCATGTTTTGTTGTTCAAATGTGGTTTAGGAATGATCCTATAAATTCATTGGAACATAGACGTTAGGTGGCATGACCCACTTTGGTTGTTTTCATATTTTAGATTTCAAGTTGATAACTTTGAGAATCTATGTTTTGTTGCTTGGTATAGCATGCATCTATGTTGGTTAAATTGCATAGATATTGTGATTCATGTTTTGTTGTTCAAATGTGGCGTAGGAATGATCCTATAAATTCATTGGAACATAGACGATAGGTGGCATGACCCACTTTGGTTGTTTTCGTATTTTAGATTTCAAGTTGATAACTTTGAGAATATATATCTTATTGCCTTGTATATAACATGCTTCTATGTCGTTTGAATTGCATGAATGATGTGGTTTATGTTAGAAATGATCTTAGGCAGCTTAGGATGCTCCCTGAGTCTCACCTTTGACATAGACGCTAGGTGGAATGAACCACGATGTTTAAATCATGCAAACATGTAAAACGTTAGGTCGATGCATGCTCATTTCCTACGAATAGCTTTATGTTGCTCACCCCAAAGTTACTGGGGCATATTTTAGGTACAGGATACAAGATTGGAGATTTGCACTTGCTTTGGGTGAATTGCAGAAAGGAAGTTTCTTTAGAAGCATTATTGTTCACATGCAAGTGTTAGCATGTTTAAGTTTTGCCTATGAAATGTAATTTTTCTAACTTGGAGGTTTGACATGTCAAATTTTGTAAATGAATTGTAATAAGGCCATAGGCCATTTCAGCATGTTTAAAATGTTATTTTACACTTGCGTGTATGTTCACATCACCACACACTTGCATACAATTCAATTTGATCATGCAATGGGGGATCCAATTGAGCCTTAGGGACTTCTTTTCATTTTTGGTGCATAAAAGGTTCATTTTTTGCATTTTCAACCTGTTTCGGTCGACCGGTAGCTTGTTTCGGTCGACCGATGGCCTTTGAATTTCAATTGAACTGTAAAAGTCCAATTCTAGTAGCCTTTTTCAGTTTCGAGCCACAAACCGGTCGACTAGTTTGTCATTTCAGTCGACCGAAATGAAGGCTCTTTTTCTTCTTTAACCTGGCTCATTTCAGCAGACCGAAGCTCTATTTCGGTCGACCGAAACGGAGCTGCATTGTAGGTTTTGTTTGGTTGATTGTTTCTTCAGGCCTTTATCACTTCGTTCCTTCCTACTAGATTTTGTTAATCTTGTGTAAGCCATTTAGTGGTGTTCTTAGTTTAGTTTGAACTAGATTTTGTCCCTTTGGTTGTCATTGGTGCCACAGGGTACCATTTGACCCTCTTCATGTTAGTTTTCTCTTTCGTTTATTTCCTTGAGCTCCGTGAATTCATGGAAGGTCACATTGGTGTCTTGGGGATGGTTTGCATCTCTATAGACTTTCGATTTATCTTTTACTTCCGCATTTCGGATCCGTTATCGGGTTAACTTTCGGTTCATCACAGTACACACTGGGTTGAAAAATCCAGGGTCGTTACATCCACTACAGGTGCAGGTTCCACCTCAGGTGCAGTATCTTCCTCCAATAATAGTCTAGCCACCTCAATTTGAGGTTCCATTTATGAACATTCAACGATTTGTACCCATGCCACCAAGGCCATCTATGGCATTTCAAATGGTGTTTGAAGGACAACCCCCTCCAAAGAAACTTCGATGGAGTAACAACCTTCTAGTAGGCCCAAACCCACTTCTAGTGGTGTTTGGGGGGGGGGGGGGGAAAGCATGGCTAATCAACTATTTATTTGGCTAGAAGATGTACAAATCTGCCCTCCTCATAAACCTCTAGACCCCGGGGGGGCAACGAATTGGATGAAGGAGTATTGCCCTTCCATCTATAAAGACTGAAAATCCGCAGTGCTTCAACCGGCCGCCTAAAGTGGCTAGTACTTCCTTTCTAAATAAATTGGAAAGCTGGAAAGGAAGCATAAGGCCACATGTGGCCATTCCAATAGTTTAGTCCGAGCATATGAAGGAATGTTCATTCAAGAGATGAAAGGCTAAGTACTTGGAAAGAAGTGCATTGGCCAGATCCATGAAGTGGACTTAGCTGTATTTCTAAGATCGGCTAATTTCCTAAGTATGGAACGTTTCATTAAAAAGGGACTACAATACATGGTCCAGGTTCTATTCATACTGGAAATTACTTATCTTGCTTGCTTTCCATACATCTCCTATTAGTAGTTAGTTTTATTTTTCGAAGTGTAATCTGAGTTGTGAAGAACAATGGAAGCTACAATGACAGCCACTATAGAAGGTTTTTGTTATATGCCAAAGCCTCACTCAAAATTAAAATCCCACGCCTTGTGATCGAGTACTCCACAAGGCATGGAATTTGGGGGCCATATGTTTACACCATAAATATTTTCCAGTTGGAAAGGTTGTCGTGGCCAATCACAATGGAAATGTGAGCGTTTCCAAATTGGAAAGGTAATATGCAAATAAAGCAGCAATCATGAAACAACACGTGGCTTCATCAAATGAAGCCATTTGGTACAAGTAACTACACAGGGACACATGGAGGTAAGGGATTACCTGTAGTTAGAAAGACATGACTTTTTAAGTGGACACGTGGTAGGCAGAGAAGGAAGCAATCACATACAATTGGAAAGACATGACTTTCCAAGTGGACACGTGGCAAGCAGAGAATGAAACAGTTACATGCAGTTGGAAAGTTGTTGCTAATGGGACACGTGTCAGCCAAAGAAGAAGTCAGTTACTTGCAATTGGAAAGACGTGTGACTTTCCAAGTGGACACGTGACAGGCTTACCTACAAATTAGGGGCAGTTGCCCATTCTATTTAGCAGTTCCAGAACGTGGCTAGAAAACTTTAATTGGAATTGAACCACCAAAACCACTCCTTCAAAACTAAAATTCATAGGACATCATGTTCTTACACGTGTCAACATTATGAGAAGACTAAGGAAGACATGGGACACATGGCATGATCCGGACCTTCCAGGTGGAATTTCTCAACTACTGCTGGAAACTGCCGCCTTTCCATCTGGACAGTTTCAGATCATGGATAAGGGCTTACAAACATGCATTCAACGGCCAAAGACCACTATTTATCAATTGTAGATCATAGGAGAACATATTCTTACATGTGTCAATACTATGAGAAGACTAATTAAGATATGGGACACGTGGCAGTCCGAGGAAAGGCCAAGTGTAAGCTACTGAAACTGCCACATTTCCAACTGCTGCAAAGAAACTCTATAAATAGAGCATTTAGGCTTCACTTGCAAACCCTGTTCAAATCACACAGCAAAACAACACTTCAATTATTACATTTCATGTCTCTTTACATTCATATAATGCACCTTCAATATGTTTGATTTAAGTCCTACACTTATTATTCTTACTTTCCAGCACCTTACTTTGAAGTCCTGCACTTTCAATACAGCTTTCCTTTCCACTAGCCATAGATTAATCCATAAGTCATTTTTCAAGGCAAAAAGAACCTTTGAAGGTGGTAATTCCAGTCCTTCATACAATCGCTTGATCCTTACAATCTCCTACTGGATAATTGTTCAAAAATCCACTTTAGAATGATAGCAATTCCTGGCACGCCCGACATTCACCCTCCTTTCCGCACTTGGAAAGGGCCACGGTTTCTAGGAGCCGAACATTAGCTGAATAAAAAAAAACTCAACCAAACTTAATAAAATATTTTTCCAATTATTCCTAAAAAGGGAGCATATCACTCATTTTTATACACAATATTATAAAGAAAAGAATAGTGAATGTTGACAAATGACTTGAAAATTGATGTGAAATTACACTGGACAAGAAGTTTAGTGGAAAGTTATCAATAATTTTCAGTTTCTTTTAAAGTTTATTAAAAGAAAAGTATATCCTTCTCTCTGGCTATTAAGAAATTCCGCAAATATAGTACCATTCTTAATTTTTTTTTTTTTTTTTTTCGCCAACAAACAATTACACTAAAAAAACGGAAGAAGTACAAACAAGGAGTAGAGCATTCAACAACCACGAGGGCCATATACTCCACTCCAAATCACCGCACTCGGCTACAAGAGCCTTTCTGCTCAAAAGATAAGCGACACCATTTCCTCCGTGAGGAATCCACACAAGAGAGGACCTGACATAGAGGGAAAGAAGGGAACAAATATTAGAAAAAAGCACCACCTGACCTTCAACTGTCATTTGCATCTGCATAACAGGCTTGCAATCCGCTTCAACCACAACGTCCGTGTAACCCCAACGACTCAGAAGCAAGAGAGCTTCCCTTAACACCAAAGTTTCAGCCAAAGAAGGACTAGAAACATGAGAAAGGAAAAAAATGGCAATTTTAACAGGACAGCCTAATTGGTTTCAAAGAATAACACCGCCTCCACAAATCTGACGAGAAGAGTTGTAAGCCGCATCAAAGTTTAGTTTAAAACACCCCAAGGCAGGAGGCAGCCACACAGCCGGAGAGGGCTGGACTGGACAAATCGGCAAAAACAGAAGATGGTTTTGCCGAGACACCTCCTAAAATTCCTAAAAATCCGAAAACGCTTTCTGAGCAACATCAAAGGGATCCCAACGTTTTCGATTAAAGACAAGATCATTGCGGCACTTCCAAATAGACCAACACACAAACGCCGCCAAACTCGTACAGTCATCAGAAGCCCCCAGCTGCGACCAGTTATCACACAAATCAAACCATCGTTTTTTCCAAATGGTGGGAGCTAGAGAAGAAAAAACAATTCGTGGACATAATTTCCAGACCAACTGAGCAAAGGCACAAGTACAAAGCAAGTGATCAACAGTTTCCACTTCCAATTCACAAAGAGGACAATCCAAAGAAGAAAGAACCCCTCTAATCCCAAGTTGGGTCTGGACCGGAATTCTATCAGGCATGCTTTGCCAGAGAAAGAGAATGATTTTCTGATGAGCCTTAATCTTCCACACTTTTCGCCACATCAAATCAGAAACGGCAACAAAACTAGAACTTGTCTCCGACGGGGAGGAAGTCACTTTATGGAGGAGAGAACAAGCAAGATGTTAAGCACTTTTGACTGAAAAACAACCATTAAGAGAGGCGCCCCACACCTTATGATCTTCTCGACGAAACAAACTCAGAGAGGTTTTTAAAATAAGAGCACGATCACGTTGATTAGAAAACCGGTTCACCAACTCCACATTCCAACAGTGAAGGGAAGGAGAAATTAAGTCCGCCACCAAAGAAAAGCTCGCTCCGACAGGCTTAGAAGAAACAGCGTGGTTAAGAGAGTTCGATAACCAATTGTCAGACAAGCAGTTCACCTTCACTCCATCCCCAATACTCCATTTCAACCCTTTCCGAATCAACTCACGAACAGAAAAAATGCTCTTCCAGACCCACGAAGCATGAGACAGAGAAGACGACTCCACAAAGCTGTAATTTTTAAAATATTTGGGCTTGAAGGATTTGTACAACATAGACTCGTCGCCCACCTCCATACGCCAAGCAACCTTAGCTAAAAGCACTATATTGAAGGCTTCAACATCCCGAAAGCCCAGACCACCCCCATCCTTGGGTAAGCACATATCAGCCCAACTAATCTATTTAATTTTATACGATCGCTCAACCCCACTCCACCAAAAATTAAGAAGCTGGCTGGACAAAACTTGGCAATTCTTTTTGGGGAGCCGAAAACACTGCATTGAGAACACTGGAATCGTCGATAAAACAGATTTCAGAAGAACCTCCCGACCAGCCTTAGACAATAGAGAACCTTTTAAACAACTAGCCTTTGCAGAAACCTTTTCCGACAAAAAATTAAGAGCAACTGTCTTAGAGCATCCCAAAAAAGACGGCAAGCTAAGATACTTATTCATTTGATGCCTAATTAAAAGTTGACCCAAAAAAAAAAAAAAATTGAATAATAAAAAAAATATATATAAAAAAAATTCCGACAAAAAAAAAAGAAGATAAAGTGTTTCAATAAATGAGTCGTAAATGTTATCCCCCACACAAAAGCTGTAAATGACTTGTAAAATGGCAAGAAAACTGATGTGAAATTACTGAGAAGTTACATGGAAAGTCACCAAAATTTAATAGTAATAATTTCCAGTTAGTTTATACTCCTTTTAAAAAAAAAAAGTGGAGATAGTTATCATAAATAGAGTGGTATTCTAGTCTCCTCTCTAGCTATTAGTGAAGTAATTTTCATGGCTTCTTCCTCTTCCTCTTGTTCTTCGATGTCTGGATGGGAATATGAGGTGTTCTTGAGCTTCCACGGCCAAGACACCCACAAAACATTTGTTAGCTTTCTTTATAGGATTCTGAGTTAGAGAGGATTTAGAATCTTCAGAGTTGACAAAGAGCTTGAGAGAGGAAAAATCATATCTCCTGAGCTCTTAAAGAGCATCAATGAATCAAGAATCGCAGTCATCGTTTTCTCTAAAAACTATGCTTCTTCGTTATGGTGCTTGGACGAACTGGTGGAGATCCTTGAGTGTAAGAGGAGTAAGGGGCAGATAATTTTGCCTCTCTTCTACGACGTCAAACCAACGGATGTCAAGAAACAAACGGGGGATTTTGGTGAAGCTTTTACCCGCGCGCATGAAGGAATTCGTACTGCAAACCAGATGGAAAGATGGAGGACAGCTTTAAAGAAAGTAGCAGTCATAAGCGGGTTGGAATTAGAAGATGTAGCAAATGGGTAATATTGGTATTTCATTTTTTGTTTACTCTAAATTTCAACTTCTTTAATTATCATAATAGACTTAATTCCTCCCATTCATATACATGTTGGATTAAAGTTAACATGTGAATAGGCCAGAGCATTCACCCATTTATATCCAATCACTTTTTCATTCGGGTCCGATGTGGACAAATAACCCTTGTTACACATAACTTATGTTAATAATGTGTTTATTTTGATTTATATTTAAACGTATCAAATGGATTCTAGTATTTTAACTGGTATTCTATTTCTAGTTCTAGCAAATTGTTATTAATTAATTTACCGACAAAATAAAAAATTTGTTTGTTGATTAAATTTTTGCCATTTTATTATAATGAATCAAACAATTCACCATACTTATTTCTACCTTTATATATAATTTTTTGTATAGAATATCGCATCAGATTCTAATGTGCTTTATTCTTAATAGGGATTGGGATGAGTTTATCCAACAAATTGTTCAAACGATTTCGAAAACTCTATAACATAAACCGTTTAAGGTTACTGAGTATGAAGTGGGTATTGATTCTCGAGCAGACAAACTAATCAAGTTGTTTAATGATACATTAGATAATAAACTCTTTGTGGGAATTTGTGGACTTGGCGGAATGGGTAAGACAACCGTTGCCAAAGCGGTTTTTAACCGAATATACAATGAATTTGAAACAAGTTGTTTCTTAGAAAATGTGAGAGAAAAATCAACAAAGGATGGTTTAGCTAAATTGCAAGAACTTCTCAAAGAGTCCCTAAAGGATAATAGTATAAGCATATCAAGTTCGGATAGGGGAATCAATCTAATAAAGCATAGACTTCAGTGCAAAAAGATTCTTATAGTTCTTGATGATGAGGAGCAATTACAAAATTTAGTTGGAGTAAGAGAGAATTGGTTTGGTTCAGGAAGTAGGATTATCATAACAACTAGGAATGAATGGTTATTGACAAAGTATGGTGTTAAAAGATGCAAGGTTGACCTATTCGATGACAATGAAGCACTTCAACTTTTCAGTTGGCATGCATTCAAGTTGAACAATCCTGTACAAGAATTTCGAGCCCTCTCACACCGTGTAATAAAGTATGCCCAAGGACTTCCATTAGCTTTTCAAGTTCTGAGATCTCATTTGTGTCAAAGAAGCAAAAAATACTGGGTAAGTGAATTGGATGATATGGAAAGCAAACTTCACCAGAAAATTCACGATGTTCTTAAGAGAAGTTTTGATGGCCTCGATAAAAATCAAAAGTCAATATTCCTCAATATTGCGTGTTTTTCCAAAGGATATGACAAAAGCATTGCAATGGATTATTTTGAGAGTAGTAAATCTCAATCAGAATGTGGAATAGAAGCTCTTATTGAGAGGTCCCTAATCACTAAATCGAAATATAACAATCTTTTGATGCATGATTTGATACAAGAAATGGGTCGAGAAATTGTTCGTTAAGAATCTAAAGATCCTGGAAGTCGCAGTAGATTGTGGTCATATAAAGATATTTGTGAAGTATTTGCTGATGATACGATACATTTTAAACTCATCTTTGTGTGAAAGTTTATTTTTTTTTATTTTTTTTTTATGAAATTTTATATTATCTTGTAAGCATATTTAAAGTTTGTTTATTTATATTTTATTTTCAGTTAGGTTTTGATTTTGTGTGGTTGGTGCACTTATACCATGTTATTGGTTATTAGGTGACAAATAATATTGAAGGCATTTTGTTACCAAAAGTCAGCGATATGCATGGTTTGATACCGATACGAGATCTGGATGATAAGTTTCGAGATCTGTATGATTTTATAGGACAAGAATTTGATCAAAAAATTGTTGATCAAGAATCTAAAGATCCGGTACATTTTAAACTCATATATTACTTTTGCGTGAAAATTTTTTTTTAATGAAATTTTATATTATCTTGTAAGCAGATTTAAAGTTTATTTATTTATATTTTATTTTCAGTTAGGTTTTGATTTTGTGTGGTAGGTTCACTTATACCATGTTCTTGGTTATTAGGTGATAGTAAGCGTGGATGCTTTCTCCAAGATGAAGAAACTAAGAATACTCATAATCATGGCCCTTGATGTGCAACTTCTTGGATGTTGACGTCTCTTCCAAATCAGTATAAAGTTTATTAAATGGCAACAGTATCTTGGAGAATGTTTGCCACTTCCAAGAAGTCTTGTTCGTCTTGAATTACCATATGGCCTCATCAAACAAATTGAGGAACCAAAGGTAAGTTTTTTTGTTATTTTATTTTTATTTTTGTGAAGTACGTTATGAGAAAACGCACACCCGCAATATGCCCCGATAACACTTGAACTCTCAACCTCCTCTTTGATAAGGAGAGATGATACCATCTAGAATAGCGGCATGATGGTATAAAAAGTTGAGAATATAGATATATATACTATATATACGATCCTTTATAAGAATAATTTTGTTGAGTTGATCAAATTTATCTGTTTCATTAATTACTTGTTCATTTTAACAGTTTCACCGTAACTTAAAAGTCCTTCATCTCTTCTGTAGCTACTATTTGTGTACAACCCTTGTTTAATTTTTATCGATTGCCGTGTCTGGGGGAATTGCTACTTCAATGTTGTGGAAGTGCGGTTGAGCTTGAATTTCACGTCATGTTGGAGGTAATGTTTGTTATTTTAAGTTCAAAAATTTAATTATTCTGAATTAATTTATCATGTTAAAATTAGGGAACTACACACTTAAAAGAAATAATTGCAATAACAAAAATATAGTTTTCCTCTGATGCCAAATCAATCTCAAGGAGCCCAACTTGAATTTTTTATTATTTTTAAACCTCCTCTAGATTCACCAGGCACATTTCGAAAAATATCAAATGCAAATAATAAGAATAATTTATGCGATTCACGATCTTGCATCCTTTGTGTACTTAGAAAAGGTTCTTTGTAAATAGGTCTTAGGCCATCTGCACCAGCCTCTTCGGATTTTGCCTCTCTAAAAATGTCACATCAGCTTTTCCAAGAGCCACATCAACAATTCCAAGAGCCACATCAGCAGTTTTCGCTCTCCAGAAATATGCACTCCATCAAGTTCTCCGAATTTTCGCTCTTCAAAAAAAATAATAATAAAAAATTAAAATTAATTTTTTTTTTTTAAAACTTTTCCTAAACGGTTATATTTTTAACGGTTATATTTTTAAAATTTGAATTTTTAACGGCTATATTTGTAACGGCTATATTTTTAAAATTTGAACAAAAAAAACGACTATATTTTTAAATTTTGATTAAAAATAAATAAGGATTACAAAATAAGTATTACAAAATAAGGATTAAAAATAATGAATTGGAATTAGAAAATAAGGATTACAATTTAAAGCAAAAAAAAAAAAAAAAAAAAAAAAAAAAAACAAATTTTAAGGAAAAAAAACAAAAACTTTTTCAATTTATTTTTAGCCCAAATAAATTTTTTTAAGGATTACAAAATAAGGATTAAAAATAATGAAATGGAATAAGAAAATAAGGATTACAATTTAAAGCAAAAAAAAACAAAAAAACAAATTTTAAGGAAAAAAAAAAAACAAAAAAACAAAAGCTTTTTCAATTTATTTTTGGCCCAAATAAATTTTTTTTAAGGATTAAAAATAATGAATTGGAATAAGAAAATAAGGATTACAATTTAAAGCAAAAAATAAAAATAAAAATAAAAACAAATTTTAAGGAAAAAAAACAAATAAAAAAGTTTTTTGAATTTATTTTTTGCCCAAATAAATTTTTTTCCCGATAAATAGTGCCTAAACAATATATATATATTTTTAATGAATTTTATTTTAATTTTTTTTTTTCTTAAAAGGAGCTAAAAATAACCTATTTTTAGGTTTGAAAAAAAAATAAAAAATTGCACTGTTTGGAGCATTGTGCAAAACTGGCTAATAACACAAAATAGCGGCAGCCCAAAATGGCACCGTTTTGATGCAACAAAAAACAAAAAAAAATTTCAGCGATCGCGGGCTGGCTCACTGCAGACCGCGAGTCGGCCCGCGATCGCTAGTGGGCCCCAAGACTTATAGCTAGCCCACTAGACTTCAAACAGTCCATTTGCTCGCTGAAATTGGGCTCTAAAGAGCCTACTGCGGATGCTCTTAAAGTCTTTGTATGTGGCAAATTTATTTATTTATTTTTGGTTCTTTCTAGAGAAAAAAATTGAAGGGTCAAAAAAATAAGTCACAATGACATGACACCATATGTGCCAGTCTAAACTATCTAAGTGGTCAAGGGTCTTTGGCTAGCTCCTCTCCTAAATAAGCTTGTTTAATAAATAAATAAGAGCGGAGTGGTGAATCATTTTCTTACGTGTGTTTTGGTACGACCTGACAAGCTTATGTAATATTTTTTGAAAAACAACACTTCGATTCACTAATGAGGTTTTATAATATACTCACAGCTGATGTGAATTAATAATAAATTGACATGTGATCTTTAATTACCAAATCAAAGATGGTGAGTAAATATTAGTTATCAAATCATAGTGATTTGATTATCACTTATGATTTGATAATTAAAATAGGACGTGTCCATTTATTATTGGTCCACATCACAAGTTAGTGTATTATAAATTCTCACTATAAAGACCTAAGTATTATTCTTTTTTTAAAAGATCATACGGTGTCATGATACGGATTCTACTTGAATATATCAAAGAAAATGATAGTGGAATCATTAGTTTGTTTTGTATCATTACTCATTTTAGAATTCTGTTGATGGGTCAAGTGTTAAATGGACTCCTCTTGATGGGTCCAGTGGCTAGTGTCGGCCTAACTCGGTAATTGTGGTGAATGCAAATAGAAATACACCGATTGAACACGTGGCACTGATTTTAATGATTCTCTACTTTGAGAATGTTTCTCTTTCCTTTAATTTTTTTAGAATTCTGAAATATGTTTTGTTTGTTTGTTTTTTCTTTTTGTTTAACAGAATTTAAAATTCATTGATCTTCGTTATTGCACGAAATTGAAAAAGACTCCTAATTTGTCCCTATTTCCAAGTTTGGAGGCATTGATTCTTGAAGATTGCGGAAGTCTAATTGAGGTTCATCCGTCCATTAAATTTCATGAAAGACTTGCTAAGTTAAGTTTCAAGAGATGCCAAAATCTGAAGAGCCTTACAAGAAGTATTAATTTTCAATCTCTCAGATCGCTTAAAATCCAAGGCTGCTCAAAACTTGAGAAGTTTCCAGTGATGTAAGGGAATATGGAATGTTTAGAAAAGCTTGACTTGAATGGAAAAGATTTACCTCCCTCAGTCGGACATCTCAAAAGGCTTACGGAATTAGATTTAGAGGACTGCGAAATGCTTGAGAGTTTGCCGGGAAATTTTGGTGGGATGGAGAGTTTAAAGCATCTTAAATTGGGAAATAGTGGCATAAAAAATTTGCCATCATCCATTGCACAGTTGACTCGCCTTGAACAGTTAGGTTGTCAAAACTGCAATTTAGATGAAGAATCCATTCTTAATCTTCCTCACTCGTTGAGGAAGTTAAATCTAAGCAGGAACAACTTTGCTAGCTTACCAACAAGCTTCACCCAACTTACAAAGCTTGAATCTCTTGGTTTGGATGGTTGCTTAAGCCTCCAAACATTGGACTCACTTCCATCATCTATACGTACAGTTTCTGCACAAGGTTGTGTAATACCTCTAATTTTAAAAGGATAGTCTCAGTATTTATTTATTTGTTTTAATTGTATTTTTTAATTATTTAATTAATTATTTGACTAATTGCTTATGTGTTTAATTGAATTAGGTATTACTTGATTATTTGATTATGTGTCTATGTATTATTTGTATTTGTCTATGTGTTAATTGTTTAATTAGATTATGTGCTTAAATGGTGTTTTGATTAATTGTAAATTAAATGTTTTCTTTTCTTTTATTATTTTATTTTAATTTTCTTTTATGGTTATGGTTAGTAGTAATAGGCCAACCAATTGGGTCCCATGGACTACTTGGATAGGAGGTTGGATATGTATGGATTATTACCCATGGATAATGTATGTATATTTATAGATATATATTATATACATATATAAAAAGAAAAGTAATTTATTAATTATTTTTATGGTAACTTCGATAGTAATATTTAATCTGATGTATATGTTTTATATTTAAATAATAAAAATATACATAGATTTGATACGTGTTATGTTTTAAGTTACTTTATAATATTATGGTAACTTAAGTATTATTGGATAATCCATTAATAAATAATGGAATGTGTATAATTTATTTATTTAATAAACATATACATAAATTATATACGTAACATATTTTACTTACCTTTTTAATATATATATATATATATATAAAAGAGAAAGTAATTTATTAATTACTTTTATGGTAATTTGGGTAGTAATATTTAATCTGATGTATATATTTATTTAAATAATAAAAATATACATAGATTTGATACGTGTTATGTTTTAAGTTACTTTATGGTAACTTAAATATTATTGGATAATCCATTAATAAATAATGGAATGTGTATAATTTATTTATTTAATAAACATATACATAAATTATATACGTAACATATTTTGCTTACCTTTATAATATTTTTATTTTCATTTTTTTTTAGTTGACTTGGATTGGGAAAAGGGTTAGGGTTATTTTATTTAGCCTATAAATATATAGCTATAGGTTGTAAAAGGGGGTTAGAAATATTCACGTGATATATTCTAGAGAGAGAGAGTTAGAGAAGGAAGGAAGGAGGAGAAAAACTATGTAGAGAGAAAATCAAGGAAGAAGAAGTTTAACTTTCGATCCGAAAGTTTAAGGCAAGTTCTTCTTCTATCAATTTTCCCTTTGATTCGTGTTTCTATGCATGCCTAGGAAATTCCAGGATTTATTAAACACATAAAGTTAAATAATTATGCATGTTTAATTGATTAGAACATAGGTTTATGAAATTGGTTCATAGCTGCTCTTGTGTTATGAATTGATAAATGCATGATTTTGATTTGATTTCCGGTGTGAATTTTTATATGTTTACATTATGTATTTTTTTATATCTGTGGAATGATGGAACGTAGAAACATGCCTAGGATTCCTGAACATTAAATAGGAATTAGGTTTGGGTTTAAATAAATTTAAATAGACTCAATCATAATGATGCTTGCTATTTGAATGTTTTAAACAAACGAATGAATTTAATCTTTTAATATGTTTAAGCAATTGAGATTAAATGTGTAGGATGAATTGGATACGGAGAATGCTTATTTGACGGTATAATAAAATATCATCATGTATAAGATTCAGTTTGTGTAGGACATATGATATAGGAAGCTTAAATAAATAATAAGTCATTCATATTTAACTTGATATCATATCATCAAAGTTATTTCTGGATTATTTGATGTATTTCCTTAATCGTTACATCAATTGTTATATTATGTGGTTTAATGCACCGGTATGGGACGGTGGCATTCTAGGGACGGATTAACTTATCAGTTAAGTCCTACCTATTTTATATAAGGGAATGGATTAACTAAAATGTTAAGTCCTACTTATATTCAAGTCAGGTCAGCTGAACAAGTTAAATGACTTATGGAGGATTAATTTATTATATAAGGGAATGGATTAACTAAAATGTTAAGTCCTACTTATATTCAAGTCAGGTCAGCTGAACAAGTTGAATGACTTATGGAGGATTAATTTATACTGGATAGGATGGTTACTAAATTATATATATATAAGTATGGTGCCATGATATGAGCTTAAGTCTCAGGATCAGTGGTTAGGGTGCGTATATTGCCAGGGATGTGTAGCTAGATATAGTGTAGTTGTGTACCCTGGTAGGTCTAGGTACTCATGCCCACTATATGTGCGTTTTGCGTGTTGCCTACTATTCAGGTTGAGACAACCCTATAGTCTAGTGAGGTTCATTTAATGTGTGTGTGTGTAAATATATATATATATATATATATATATATATATACGGACTACTAGTTACTGTTGGATTGACTAGGATGTATACGTGTATCGGATCTCTGCTTGGACTGTAGTAGAATAGAACTTGTTTGTGGGTCTGACCCACCATTATTTTTTCAGGTGTTCGTCACGAGTAAAGGTTGTTCGTGCTGAGCGGGGATCAGTCTACTTCATTCTTCCGATTCTACATAGGAGTTCCTTTATGATTCAGTTTCCTATTTTAGATTACTGTCATTTGTTTAGTTTGGATTCTCTAGGGGTCCATACAGTATGGATTCCCGAGTTGTATTTTGGAGGATCAGTTGTATCAAAAAAGTTTATTAATTAATGGAAATATATTATGAGGTTTATTATTAGATTATCATTTTAGTTTCTTGTCAGCATTTTATTTATTTTTCTTTATTCTTTTGTACTCTGTGTTCGTTTATTATTAATTTGTTTTGATATCCTCGGGTATTCGGGCGTGGGCCTGGCCAACCCGCATTCGAAAATTCGGGTGTATCACAGGTTGCATATCATTAGAACGCTATTCAATTCCAACAAGTGCAGGCAGTTCATTTTTGGAGCTAGAATTGGATTTCAAGGAGAGCCACAAATTGGTTGAGAAGCATTGGAACAAGAAGTAAATCATTGTTATGGTTTTTATATATGCAACAGGAATTTTGTAAAATAACTGTCCTTCTCCTTGGAAGTGAGATTCCAAGTTGGTTCAGCCATATGTTTGAGAGTAGTGAAGAGAATGAAGGCCACTATTCAGTGTGTTTGCCGATGGATCCAAATTCTTAACTTTCTAATGCCACCGTATCACTTTTTTTCATTCTACAATTTTGAAACATAATTCTTCCCACTTCACTAAATTTATATACAGGAGTATATCTATATATAGAATTTCTAATTTACCTTTTCAACCTAATAAATAAATATACGCTGTGTATGTGTGTGTATATATATTTGTTGAAGAGTTTATCTTCTTAAATACAAACACCTCTTCTATTTTGAAATAAATATTATATATATTTTGCATAAAGAGTTACTTATGCATTTTATTTTAAAAAATACTTACAAACACTTGTACCCTTTCAACCTAAAAAAAAAAAAAAGGGATTGTATTTTAATTGCATGGCAATCTCTAACATTCAATCTCTCATTGTTTGTTTCAAAGTTGAAATACTACCAGATGCATCTGGGGAGACAATGTCCACCAAACATGGTCGAGATTACGACCCAAATTCTTACCATTCTAGAAAACTTTCGACGAGCGGACGAGGTGACAAGTACAACAAAGTCATATATGCAGATGGAAGGTTTGTAATTTCTCTCCCAATTATTTTCTCCAAATTAGAAAAGAATAATAATAGTAAATGTTATCGATCATCTTTGTGACATTTGGTTCTTTAAAAGGAATAAAGAAGATTTTATTGCTTACCTGAAAATTTGCATTTGATATATATATATATATATATATATATATATATATATATATATGAGGTAACGAAAGTTATGAAATAATTTAACAAGGAGCATGATTACTTTGAATTGCCAAAATAGGGTAATTTTGAATACATAAAGTTGAAAAAAAAAATTATATATATGAAGTATTAACATGCTCCTACAATATTATTTGCCCCAAGAATCACCTCTATGTCTTCTTCATGGAATCTCTAAAAGCTTTAGATTGTGTGAGCTTTAGAGAGAGTGTGAAGAAGAGAATATTTGTCTTGTGAAGAAAATATGAATTTTCTACAAAATGTGAACCAAGACTTGTATATCTCTAGGTTTATAATACCCCTACCTATACATAGACAAATCCTAAGATTGCCCGTAGCATACATGATAGTACATCCTATACTCCTTAGGAGTACCCTTAGGACATCCTATACTCTTCACACTATTTTCACTCTCTTACCATACTCCCATTATTGGGCTAGAGGTAACATTTGGCTAAAATGGACTTTATTAATTGGCCCGACCATCTCATGGCCCCAATTTAAATAAACCTATTTAATTATTTTTAATGACACTATATAAAAATAATTGAATTCCAATACAAGAATGGTAAAACCGCATGTTAATTTACGGAGAAAAACCCCTCCACACATAATTGGTTAATACACTAAATAAAATTGCTATTAATGCAATTGCATAATTAATCTTTTATTTTTACTCTGATGAC
Source organism: Cornus florida (assembly GCF_030987335.1). NCBI lineage: Eukaryota > Viridiplantae > Streptophyta > Magnoliopsida > Cornales > Cornaceae > Cornus > Cornus florida. The sequence continues at coordinate 76,707,231 of NW_026775577.1, forward strand.
ATAACATTTGTTTTGATAAAATAATACATATTTGATAATATATATAAACCATTTTGTCAAAACCACACACCACACCAATTGCCTAAGGAAGTTGCTATGACTCTATTGTAATTTCTCAACTTATCATCGATCCTGTTCAAATTCTTCACATATAGAGAGTTCATCCGCCATCACCTTATAAAAATATCTTTATGATTCATTGTGGCCTATGCATGAACACTCAACCTTACTAGCAGATCTAGGGGTGAACTTGGGTGGGCTCAAGCCCATCCCAAAAGAAATATATATTTTTTACTATTCTAATTTTTAGCTGAGCCAAAAAAAATAATAATAATAGTAAAAAATAAAAAATATATATATTACTGTTATTAGCCCAACCAAAATAATATTAAGCCACCCCATTGACAATTTCTGAATTCGCCCTTACTTATCCTACACATAAATCAACCCGCATAGTCAAAGGACACCTGGAACCATTTCATCAACGGATTAATACACTATGTTCACCCTATATATATATATATATATATATATATATATATATATATATATACACGCCCATCCCAAAAGAAATATATATTTTTTACTATTCCTATTTTTAGCTGAGCCAAAAAAATAATAATAATAGTAAAAAATAAAAAATATATATATTACTATTATTAGCCCAACCAAAATAATATTAAGCCACCCCATTGACAATTCCTGAATTCGCCCTTACTTATCCTACACATAAATCAACCCGCATAGTCAAAGGACACCTGGAACCATTTCATCAACGGATTAATACACTATGTTCACCCTATATATATATATATATATATATATATATATATATATATATATATATAAAGCATCAAAACCACATATTCATGAATGTGATCTATACCCCATTCATTGGCTTGAAGGGCACATAGTTTCAACAACAGGGAATGAAAGAGATGAGATTATTGATGAGCATTGAAAAGTGCGCATTTAAACCTGTTAAGCTTAAGCATTCTAGTACCTTTATCTATCTTACTTTGCCATTTTAGACTTATTATGTGTTATTTATATTTTCAGGCACTAATCCCAAAATTGAGCTAACTCAGCCAAATAAGAGCTTAATTGAAGCAATTCTGAGATAAACCAAAGGAGGGAGCAAAGTGGAGAAAGAAAGGAGCAAAAAGGAATCAAGTTGTGCAGCTGAAAAGTTCGATCGATCCAACTTAGAGTTCGATCGATCGAACATCTATGATCGATCACAGTACTTCTCGATAGATCTAACCTTGGCCTTTGCTGAAATTCCAAGTTCGATCGATCGAACATCACCTTCGATCGATCGAACCCTATTTTGTCCTATTCAAATGATTGATCTTATCCACAGCTGTACGCCTACCAACCACTTTTGTCTTTTTCCCCATAAATATCTTGAAAATATCCCAGCCTTGTCATTATCCGGAGGAGTCAGACCACTTCGATCGATCTAAGATGCAGTTCGATTGATCGAACCCATTTTCGATCGATCCAAGTTAAGGTTCGATCGATCGAACTTCCTCCAGCAAGAAAAAGTTAAAGTCCAGCTCATTTATTCCGTCCTTCATCCAATGATTGGAGAATATGCCTTGCACGACCACAGCTCATCATGGGGTGTATTTGACCTACCTATATAAGGAATATGATACACTTTTTGAGGGAGTCTCTTGTCACACATTGAAAATCATCTTGGAGGCTATTCTTGGAGAGGAAGAAGGGAGAAAGCTAGAGCAACCTTTGGAGGAGACCTTCATCATCAAGGAGCAGATTTTCACCATGGATTTAGCCCTTGAGGGTTGGAGCTTCATCATCATGAGTGGCTAGACATCCTTTTGGGGCTAGAGTTAGCCCCAAACATGCTTTCTTTACCTAATCTTGTGTAATTTTGAGGGATTTGTGTTGTAATGCATATTTTGACTCTTGAACTTATGAAGATCTTGATTATTCATTGAGTTCTATGGATTAATGCTTCTAATTGATCATTTTCTCTATCTATATGTCTATGTATGCTAGAGTAGATGATCACCTCTAGATTTAATGTTATTGATGCATGTCTATGTGTATTAATGCCTTTAATCTTGAGATTGTCAAAATATGAAGTTCTTAATGTAATGCTCTTGTTATGTCTCTAGATGGTTCATACTTATTCCTTGATGGATTGTGCTTCTCTTTTAAGTAGTGTAGTGTTAGTTGGGGAAACAATTCATGCTTGTTCTTTGATGTTCCATGCTTTTGAATGCAAGAAGCATATGCTCTAATATTGTGGTGTAATGGAATTTTGAGCTTAATGAAGGATTAATGACTAGTTATGATATGTTGTATCTTTCACATGTGTTTAGACAATTTATTCCTCTCCCAATAGATATTTTGTACCTCTCACATGATGTTTAGATAATACATGTTTAACTAAATCATCCTTATGGATTGCTTGGACTATGAGCTTAATGAAAGGTTCAATGACTTGAATTGTTATTTTGTTATCTTCACATGATGTTTAGACAATATATTCCTCTACCAATAGATGTATTGTGGCCTCACACATGTTGATTGAGACAATTTGCACTTGTTGAGTCACCCTTACCAATTGAATGTCTTTTACACACACAACATTGTTGCAACACATTCATTTCCCTCATTAGTCACTTGATTATGGTTTGGAATAGTATTGTTTGGTGGTGATCTCTACACCCCAAGACCTTTCCTTCTTACTTACTCTTTATCTTATTGCATTGCTTTATTATAGTTTAGCTCATTTAGTATAATCAACCAACCAATCAATTGTGTGATCACTCGACCTACTAACCCTAATTACCATAGTTTCACAATTCGATACACCATCAAATCCCTTGGGACGATCCCTACTCGCCCTATCTATATTTTATATAGAGAAAGGTAGTAGCGGCTTTCTATAAATGTAAAACTTGGCCACCTCCTAAATTCATAACTCTTCAAGCTTGACTTGGTATCGCGACCCTTGTAAAGGACCGGTCAGTTTTTGGCGCCGTTGCCGGGGATTTTAAATTGGCAACGTCGAATTGTGAAATTCAATTAGGATTAGTATTCTTTTGATCGTGTCTTTACTTTCTTTTTATTTCCTGTTTTTTTTTTGATTACTTATTAAGTTTGTTCTTCATTAACAAGGTGCATTGAGCAAGGAGCTAGCAAAGAACTTCAAAGCTAAGGAGCAAAGCAAGCAAAAAGGAAAAAATGCTAAAAATGAAGAGTTGCTAAAATTTTTTTTACTAAGCTAAGCTTTTAAATTTGGAGTTGAAGTGCTAAAGGACCATTGTGAGACCTTCTTACTCAATCTCCTTCGTTAAATCGGGGGCCCATGTGGTGGCATTGCATATCATTGAAAGCATGGGAGTATGGGAATTATTGTATATGGAGGAAGTTGTTGATATTTGACTTGTTGTGGAGGAGAAGTGTTTGTTTGATTGCTTTGTTGTGATTTGTAGTCTTTACTTGATCATTCACTCTAGGCATTCACATGGAAAACCTAGAGGGTAATCTTGGCTACCTAGACCCGCATTTCATGCAAAACCTTCCTCCCGATCAATACGGTCTCGGAGCTCAAGCTCCAATGCCTCCAATGGTACTTCGTGACTATTATGATCTCCATGCATACCATGCACCTTCTTGTATCATGTTGCCTAATTTCGAGACAAATCAATATGAAATCAAGCCTGAAACTATTCAATTGTGTCCACTTTTCTATGGTCTAAATGATGAGGAAGTGATTAGACTACTCATTTTCCCTTTCACACTCAAAAGCAAGGCAAAGCATTGGTTCAATACTTTGGAAGCAAATTCTATAACTTCTTGGATGCAAATGCAAAATGAATTTTTAAAAAAGTTTTATCCCATGAGTTTGACCAATGCTATGCGTACTTCAATTAGAAATTTTTCTCAAAAAGAAGGGGAGTTATTATATGAGGCTTGGGAAAGATTGAATGACTTGCTAGGGAAATGCCCACATCATGGCATTCCAAAATGGCAAGTGGTTCAATACTTCTATGAGAGACTATCCGACATTCATAAAGACATTGTTGATACATCATGTGGAGGATCATATTTTGGAAAACATGAGAATGACATTTGGCAACTCTTTGAGAAGATGAGCAAAAACTCTTTACAAAAATTTTATACTTCTCAAATTGACCATGAAAGAAAAGAGAAGAAGAAAAATTCTCAAGTTTGTCAAATAGAGAGTTCAATGGGAATTGTAGCCGAGATTAAAACTCTTTCTCAAAAGTTTGACCAATTCTTGTTAAATCAAAAACCGGCTAACAATTCATATCCTTATCATCATACCTCTCAAATGAATGAGCCTTGTATGACATGTTCAAGTGTTTTGCACACTACTTTTGATTGTCCCCACGGACATGCTTATAATGAACACTATGAACAAGTCAATGCTACATTTGCTCAACCCTATTCCAATGCTTATGTTCCAAGGTGGAATGAACATCCAAATTCTTTTCAAGCTCAGAATTTTCAAAACAAGTACATTCCACCTCACAAGAGAAATGAAAGTTTTCAAGGGTTCACTCCTTCATATCATCAAAGAATGAATAATTCTTCACATCCTCAAATGTATGAATTCCAAATGGAGCATCATCCTCCTCATGCACTTCATAATAATTCTACATTTGAAGATAATGTTTTAATGGCTTTGGATAGCCTAGAGAAGAACACAAATTTGTTGCATTCACACTCTCAATCTATATCAAAGCTAGAGTCACAAATCGGGATCATAGCTAATGCATCGAATGCAAGGGAAGTGGGTAAGTTACCTAGTCAACCTGAGAGGAACCCAAAAGCTCAATTTTGTGTGGAGGCAAACTCTACATCGGAGAATGCCTCACAAGTTCAAACACAAGCAATCACTACTTTGAGAAGTGGTAAGCAAGTTGACAATAAGGTTGAGTTGCCAAAGGAGGATAGTGAATCGGTGCAACCAAATTTTGTCACTTATCAAAATTCCAATTCCATACCTATCTCTTTGGATGAGAATATTCCAAATCGGAATACTCAATCTTCATCATCTTCTCAAGTGCTAAAATGTCATGAGCCAAAAGCTCCTTTCCTTTATGCTTTGAGAGAAACCTTGCCTCAAGAGAGGCAAGATGGGAAAATACTTGACATGATGGATGTTTTCAAGCAAGTGAACATAAATCTTCCCCTCTTAGATGCAATTAGGCAAATGCTGCCTTATGCCAAATTCTTGAAAGATCTTTGCACACAAAAGAGGAGGAACAAAGGACAAGGTCCTAAGAAAGTGTTCATCATGGAGCAAGTGAGCTCCATTCTTCAACAAAATACTCCACTCAAATGCAAAGACCCCGGTGCTCCAACCATTTCATGTGTAATTGGAAATCACGAGATCCGTAGAGCTCTTCTTGACTTAGGTTCAAGTGTTAACTTGATTCCTTATTTTGTGTATGTCCAATTGGGGTAAAATGAGTTAAAGCCAACCTTGGTGGTGCTTCAAATGGCTGATAGATCCGTCAAAACACCTAGGGGTATGGTTGAGGGCATCCTTGTCAAAGTAGATAAATTCTACTTTCCGGTTGATTTTGTAGTGTTAGACACTGAACCGGTTGCTAATCCCACTACCCAAATCCCAATCATCTTGGGAAGACCATTCCTTGCCACCGCCAATGCCACTATCAATTGTAGGTCCGGAATCATGGATCTTTCTTTTGGCAACATGTTGGTCAAACTCAATGTTTTTAATGCAAGTCAACATCCCATAGATGAAGATGAGTGTTATGTTATTGATGTGTTAGATGAGGTTGTTGAGGAATCAATTCCCACAATGATCATGAAACAACCGCTTGAGGATGATCTCTCATCTCTTTTATCCGATGATCCTCTTGCCTTATGTCTTCTTGAAATGTATGAGAGTTGTGGGTTTGATAATGAAAATTCAATCAATGAAGTAAGCAATATAATGGAATCCGTAGCAAGTTTGAATTGTCCACCATGGAAAACTCCAATTGAGCCTCTTCCTTCACTTTCTAGTACTCCTCCGGTTCTATCTTTGGTATCTCCACCAACTCTTGAGCTAAAAACTTTGCCTTCTAATCTTAAGTATGCATTTCTAGGTCCTCACGACACTCTTCCGGTTATCATCTCTTCAAGCCTAGATGAGGACCAAGAAAATGCTCTTCTTAATGTACTTAAAGAAAACAAAGAAGCTATAGGGTGGAGTGTGGCGGACCTTAAGGGAATTGATCCTTCCATTTGTATGCATCGTATACTCATGGAAGAGGGTACAAAACCCTTTAGGGATGCCCAAATGAGATTGAATCCTAACATGAAAGAGGTAGTTAAGAAAGAAGTAGTGAAGCTTTTGGATGCCAGAATCATCTACCCAATCTCCGATAGCAAATGGGTGAGTCCTACACAAGTAGTTCCCAAGAAGTCGGGAATTACCGTGGTTGAAAATGCTAAAGGTGAGGAAATCTCTAAGCGCACCACCAACTCATGGCGTATGTGCATTGATTACCGAAAATTGAATGCCGCCACTAGAAATGATCATTTCCCTTTGCCCTTCATTGATCAAATCTTAGAGAGATTGGCGGGGCAACAATACTATTGCTTCCTAGATGGATATTCCGATTACAACCAAGTGGCCCTTGACCCATTAGACCAAGAGAAAACCACTTTTACATGTCCATTTGGCACATTTGCTTATAGACGGATGCCTTTTGGTTTGTACAATGCTTCTGCTACATTCCAAAGGTGTATGATGTCTATCTTTTCAGATATGGTGGAAGAGTATCTTGAGGTCTTCATGGATGATTTTTCTGTTTTTGGGTCTTCCTTTGATGCTTGCCTCAAAATTTTGGACTTAGTGCTTAAAAGATGCCGTGAAACAAACCTTGTTCTTAGTTGGGAAAAGAGCCATTTCATGGTTCAAGAGGGAATTGTTTTGGGTCACGTCATATCTAGAAGAGGAATTGAGGTAGATAAGGCGAAAGTTGAACTCATCTCTGAACTACCCCCACCTTCAACGGTGAGGGAAGTTCGCTCTTTTCTAGGTCATGCCGGCTTCTATCGCCGCTTCATCAAGGACTTTAGCAAAATCGCTAGACCTTTGTGCAATCTTCTTGCCAAGGATACTCCTTTCGTCTTTGATCAAGCATGCCTAGACGCCTTTCATAAATTGCGTACTTCATTGTCATCTGCTCCTATCATGCAACCTCCTAATTGGTCTTTGCCCTTTGAAATTATGTGTGATGCTTCTGACTATGCCATGGGGGCAGTTTTGGGCCAACGAGTAGGTAAGCTCCCTTGTGCCATATACTATGCAAGCAAACCCTTCTCAGGAGCTCAATTGAATTACTCCACTACCGAGGAGGAATTACTTGCTGTAGTATATGCTCTTGATAAGTTCCGCTCTTATTTGCTAGGATCTAAGGTTATTGTTTACTCTGATCATGCTGCATTGAGACATCTTTTAACAAAGAGGGAAACAAAACCTAGATTGATTAGATGGATTTTACTCCTCTAGGAATTCGATTTTGAAATCAAGGACAAAAAGGGCACCGAAAATGTGGTTGCTGATCATCTTTCTAGATTACAAATAGAGCCTTTCCCTAGTCCTCCAATTCATGATTCCTTCCTGGATGAACAACTTTTTCAAGTCTCAAATGGAATAATGCCTTGGTTTGCTGATATTGTGAATTATTTGGCAATAGGCAAGCTTCTAACCTCTTGGTCAAAGAACGACAAAAATTGTTTCTTTGCCAACATCCGGAATTACTATTGGGAAGACCCTGTTTTATACCGCTATTGTCCCGATCAAATTGTGAGAAGATGCATTCCGGAGAGTGAAATCCCAAGTGTCATAGTGTTTTGCCACATACTTGCATGTGGTGGGCATTTTAGTGCAAAGAAGACCGCCCTAAAGGTTCTTCAAAGTGGGCTCTTTTGGCCCACTATTCATAGAGATGCCTACAACTTTTGCAAGTCGTGTGAGAGGTGTCAAAAGATGGGAACAATGTCTAAAAGAGATATGATGCCATTAACCAATATATTGGTTGTTGAAATTTTTGATATTTGGGGCATTGATTTCATGGGTCCATTTCCCATGTCATATGGTTATCAATACATTCTTCTTGCCGTTGATTATGTTTCTAAGTGGGTTGAGGCTTGTGCTACCAAAACGAATGATCACTCCGTGGTCATTCAATTCATTAAATCCAATATCTTTGCTCGTTTTGGTATGCCAAGGGCTATGATAAGTGATGGAGGAAAGCATTTTTGCAATCAATTCTTGAGGCAATTATTTCTTAAGTACTCCGTAACTCACAAAGTAGCCACTCCCTACCATCCTCAAACAAGTGGACAAGTTGAAGTGTCTAACCGGGAAATTAAGCATATCCTTGAGAAAACGGTTAACACCACCCGGAAAGATTGGTCAAGAAAGCTAAATAATGCTTTGTGGGCTTACCGGATGGTATATAAGACTCCCATTGGCATGTCCCCTTATAGAATTGTTTATGGGAAGCCTTGCCATCTTCCGGTTGAGCTAGAACACAAAGCCTTTTGGGCAGTTAAAAAGCTCAATTTTGACCTAGCCAAAGCCGGAGAGAATAGGCTACTACAATTGAGTGAATTGGAAGAGCTAAGGCACAATGCTTATGATAATGCCAAGCTCTACAAAGAAAGAACCAAAGCCTTCCATGATAAGCATATTGTGAAGAAGTCCTTAGAACCCGGTCAAAAAGCTTGGCTTTTCAACTATAGGTTAAAACTCTTTCCCGGCAAATTGAGAACCAAGTGGGAATGTCCCTATGAAATTATCTCGGTTGCACCGTATGGAGTGGTAGAGATACAAGACTTGAAGAAGGGGAACATCTTCAAGGTGAATGGGCAAAGATTGAAACCATACACAGAGGGTCATGTCTTTCAAAGACATTTAGAGGCTGCAAATCTTATTGACCCGGTGTATAAACATATTGATGAAGATTTTGATAAGAACTTAAAAACATCTTTTGAGTTAAATCCAACAAGTTCTTCCAAGAACCATTTGTTGGGTGGAACTCAAAACATTTCTCAACCCAAAAAGGAGGGGATGCATCACAAAATCTTTGATCCGGGCTGAAAGAGCCCAAGGTCTTGCTAGAGACGTTAAAGACTAGCACCGAAACTCGTAGGATGTCAAAACCCTATTCCTCCCTCATTTCTATCTTGCATTTTGATTCTTGCGAAGTCTAGATACTGTTTTTGTGGTTCATATACATTGGAAGGAACTGAGTAAGGGATTGCATGAGCATTCAAGTCATTTTGAGCATTTAGGCATAATTTCGATCGATCTAAGTTTTGGTTCGATCGATCGAACATTGGTTCAATCGATCCAACTATGGACTCGATTGATCCAGCTCTCATTTTGCACCCAACACTTAGAAAAATTTTGGACCTGCATCCAAATTCCAAAATGCATGCTCTCAGGATCTCCAAATTTTCAAAAGTTCGATCGATCGTAAACCATTTCGATCGATCGAACTACCTTTCGATCGATCCAACATGTGGTTCGATCGATCACGAGTTCCAACACTTAGAAAAATTTTCAGGCCTCATCCATTTTTCAAAAATGTATGCTCTCGGGACTTTTCAAAATTTTTCATGTTCGATCGATTGAATTCCAAGTTCAATCGATCCAAGGTTCCAACACGTGTCAACTTTTAAGCCCTTAAACTTGTACATTCTTTATCCTCTTCGATCGATCGAAATCTTTCTTCGATCGATCGAAATTTGCATCTCATTAATTTAATATCCTTTGATTTTTCAAAATTCAAATTCAAAAAAAAAAAAAAAATTAGAGTGGAGACCTAGTCGATCGAACTCTTCATATCGTGTTTTTAAAATAAAACCGAGTTGGATCGATACACTTGGATCGATCCAACCTCGAAACAAACCCTAACCCTAAGTCTCCCTTTCTCTCAATCTTAAGCTCAATCCGGCCAACCTCCATCCCAATCATCTTCCCCATCTCCGGCGAGCTAATTCCGCCAAGGATAAGCTCCATTTTCATCGCGGCTTTGCCCCTTCTCTCTCATCTCATCTCTCTCGGTTTAGAGGTAAACCGAATGCAATTTTCTTGATTCCAAGCTTAAATTGATGCATGTTATTGATTGTTTTGTTAAATCATGTTCAATATATATGAATCATTCATTGTTGAAGCTTCAATTTCATGATTACATGCTATATATACACACATGCATTCGGCCGAACCAAAATTGGGGGTTTTTGATTTGATTTGAAGTTGGGGAGTGTTTGGGTGTTGTTGATTGTATGAATGGTGTGTAGATGGGCCCACAAACACATTTGTGTGGGCCCCGTACTCTAGATCTCACAGATCTGCGACTTTTCAAATTCGGCATTCACACAGTTCGATCGAGCGAACTTGTGCTTTGATCGATCGAAGTAGTGAGCTTCATTTCACTACCTTCGATCGATCCAATCTTGTGTCGTCTTCATGCTATCTTTATATGCACAATGCCTGTGATATTCCACATTGGATGCATTTCATACCTACATTGCTTAGCATGATTCACATTTCATCACTGTCATAGATTCATGTCATCCATATTTTGTCTATCTTATTTGACATGAATATTTCTATATTATGCTTCAAATTATTTATTCTGGTACTGATTTCCATTGCAAGTTTTTCTGTTTGCAGACCATGGATACAAATGCCACTTCTTCTGCTTCTGCCATTTCTGAGCCTCATGATCCGATGCCTTGCTTTGAAGAGCGATTTCAGATTCTTGAGGATATGCTAGTTGCCCTTAGAGCTAACTTTGCTACCCTTCGTTTGACTCTAGTGGCTGCCCTCAGGAATGAAATTGTTTGCCTGCACGGAGAGATATTGACTGCTATTGAGGGCCTCACCAACGAAATCCGCACAATCCACCCTACGCATCCCGCTCCCTCTATCTGATATCTTTCTATGCTCTATATCTCTGATATGCCTCTGCCACATTTGTGATACTTTTATTTTTGCAGCCAGACCTGTCGGCTTTGACTCTGGATGTATTGCACTTTATTATCATTTCTTATCTATTATGGATGTTTTGTGATTTTATCTTGATCTATCACTGTTTGATCCATCAGGTGCATCCCAATCGCTTCAGTGAGAGAGTACCACCCGATTTTTTAGGACCACCTTACACCTCTCTCTATTATCTATCTTTCATCCCATTTACACTTGCATGTCCACTGTGCACTGATTATCCTACTTTGTTATCTAATGAGTTTATCCGAGTGCAAACTTTTCAGGACCACAGTTTATCCCAAGTTTGGGGGGGCCATGCCACCCACTTTGGATACTTCTATCCCGATCATTCATGTCTAAAGCACTGGTATACTCTTTCCTTTGTTCTCTTCACACATTGAGGACAATATGCAATTTAAGTTTGGGGGTATTGGTGTATGTTTCAGTGTTGCTTTAAAATTCAAATTTTGAGCATGTTTTGTGTATTTGAGGGATATTTCTATACTTGGTCCATTTCTAGCTATGATTTTGATCTTTTGAGGACTATATTGCTTAAAATTTAAAAATTGCTTGACTTGAGAGTCCAATACTCCTTGTATGCCTTTTAAATGCCATTTAGGAGTAAATTTTTCAAAAAAAAAAAAAAAAAATTAATATCATGCTTGCACTTGTGGTCCACATCATCTTGATTCTGTGATTGTTTTGAGATTCATTCTAGGATTCTACACTAGCACCGGCGCACGCTAGCATTCAATTGTGGGGTACATGCTTTGTTAATTATTGAATTGGTTATATCCCAATTGGGCTAGTAGTGCATTGAAAGCTTTCATTCTTGATAAAGGTGGATAACAACCCCTTTTCATTGAGTAGCCGGGATTCTTGCCTCATTAAGCAGTGAACTTCTCGCGTCGAAAGGTGGAGGGCCCAAACTCTAGGTTAATAATTGATTAAAAAAAAAAAAGAAGAAGAAGAAGTTGCAAAAGCAATAAAAGTGAGGACTTCTCCCAAAAGGCGAGAAGTGGGAAATGATTAGATGGTTGTTGTCTTGATTTGTAACCTAGTTAATTTGAGTTTGTAAGTCCGTTGGGGTGTCTTAACACCTAATGCCTTAAAGCCATCTGGTTTGGGAGTCATTGACCTAAAGCTCGCTACATGAATCTTCTAGAAAGCTTAAGAGATCAACACATTGCACAATATTTCCATCTTTGATCCTCAATAAAAAAAATAAAAAAAAAAGAAGAAGAAGAAAATGAGTGAAAAGAATAAGCGCACCTAGAACAATAAAGCTTTAATAAAAGGTCCACTCTCTTATCTTGATGATCGGTACTAGACTTGTGTGCTAGTTTGAGGGTAAGGATGTGATTACTTCTCTAGTTGGCTAAGATAGCAACACACTTGATGCCGGACCTCTCACATGGATTCTAGACTTGTTTCGATTTTCATGATCATTTTCTTGATATGTGGAGGACCATACTTACTTGCTTGATATTGAAATTTTGGGAGATTGCTTAGAAACGGTTGAAAAATTGCATACTTGAGGTAGTTTTCTCCCAATGCTTGTTTGCAATATTGGTGCCTCTTTTGAAAGAATGAGCTTAATGTTTGTGGGTACCATTTCTGGAAACCCTCACGAGACTTTAGTCGTCCACTAGGGGTAACCTAGGGGTTTAAAAGGCTTGTTGCATATGCTAAATGCAATCGTGTTCCCTATGAAAATGGTGTTATCATTTTACTTGCTTTACAGTTTATACTTGTATAGTTGTTTATTTCATTCCTTTACTTCTTAGTTCATTGCTAGGGACTAGCAATATTTAAGTTTGGGGGTGTGATGAGCACTGAAAAGTGCGCATTTAAACCCGTTAAGCTTAAGCATTCTAGTACCTTTATCTATCTTACTTTGCCGTTTTAGACTTATTACGTGTTATTTATATTTTCAGGCACTAATCCCAAAATTGAGCTAACTCAGCCAAATAAGAGCTTAATTGAAGCAATCCTGAGATAAACCAAAGGAGGGAGCAAAGTGGAGAAAGAAAGGAGCAAAAAGGAATCAAGTTGTGCAGCTGAAAAGTTCGATCGATCCAACTTAGAGTTCGATTGATCGAACATCTATGATCGATCACAGTACTTCTTGATAGATCCAACCTTGGCCTTTGCTAAAATTCCAAGTTCGATCGATCGAACATCACCTTTGATCGATCGAACCCTATTTTGTCCTATTCAAATGATTGATCTTATCCACAGCTGTACGCCTACTAACCACTTTTGTCTTTTTCCCCATAAATATCTTGAAAATATCCCAGCCTTGTCATTATTCGGAGGAGTCAGACCACTTCGATCGATCCAAGATGCAGTTCGATCGATCAAACCCATTTTCGATCGATCCAAGTTAAGTTTCGATCGATCGAACTTCCTCCAGCGAGAAAAAGTTAAAGTCCAGCTCATTTATTCCGTCCTTCATCCAATGATTGGAGAATATGCCTTGCACGACCATAGCTCATCATGGGGTGTATTTGACCTACCTATATAAGGAATATGATACATTTTTTGAGGGAGTCTCTTGTCACACATTGAAAATCATCTTGGAGGCTATTCTTGGAGAGGAAGAAGGGAGGAAGCTAGAGCAACCTTTGGAGGAGACCTTCATCATCAAGGAGCAGATTTTCACCATGGATTTAGCCCTTGAGGGTTGGAGCTTCATCATTATGAGTGGCTAGACATCCTTTTGGGGCTAGAGTTAGCCCCAAACATGCTTTCTTTACCTAATCTTGTGTAATTTTGAGGGATTTGTGTTGTAATGCATATTTTGACTCTTGAACTTATGAAGATCTTGATTATTCATTGAGTTCTATGGATTAATGCTTCTAATTGATCATTTTCTCTATCTATATGTCTATGTATGCTAGAGTAGATGCTCACCTTTAGATTTAATGTTATTGATGCATGTCTATGTGTATTAATGCCTTTAATCTTGAGATTGTCAAAATATGAAGTTCTTAATGTAATGTTCTTGTTATGTCTCTAGATGGTTCATACTTATTCCTTGATGGATTGTGCTTCTCTTTTAAGTAGTGTAGTGTTAGTTGGGGAAACAATTCATACTTGTTCTTTGATGTTCCATGCTTTTGAATGCAAGAAGCATATGCTCTAATATTGTGGTGTAATGGAATTTTGAGCTTAATGAAGGATTAATGACTAGTTATGATATGTTGTATCTTTCACATGTGTTTAGACAATTTATTCCTCTCCCAATAGATATTTTGTACCTCTCACATGATGTTTAGATAATACATGTTTAACTAAATCATCCTTATGGATTGCTTGGACTATGAGCTTAATGAAAGGTTCAATGACTTGAATTGTTATTTTGTTATCTTCACATGATGTTTAGACAATATATTCCTCTACCAATAGATGTATTGTGGCCTCACACATGTTGATTGAGACAATTTGTACTTGTTGAGTCACCCTTACCAATTGAATGTCTTTTACACATACAATATTGTTGCAACACATTCATTTCCCTCATTAGTCACTTGATTATGGTTTGGAATAGTATTGTTTGGTGGTGATCTCTACACCCCAAGACCTTTCCTTCTTACTTACTCTTTATCTTATTGCATTGCTTTATTATAGTTTAGCTCATTTAGTATAATCAACCAACCAATCAATTGTGTGATCACTCGACCTACTAACCCTAATTACCATAGTTTCACAATTCGATACACCATCAAATCCCTTGGGACGATCCCTACTCGCCCTATCTATATTTTATATAGAGAAAGGTAGTAGTGGCTTTCTATAAATGTAAAACTTGGCCACCTCCTAAATTCACAACTCTTCAAGCTTGACTTGGTATCGCAACCCTTGTAAAGGACCGGTCAATTATATAAGTTGTTTGATAATGCATTAGAAAGAAGTCAATTAAACTAATTTTAATAATAAGAATTTCAAGTGCCAGGAGCTAATTCTAGTTTTGTGATGTCGAAACTTGTGGTCTACTGGGATAAAACACGAAACAGTGATGAGTGATGAGTGACGAGTGATGAAGACTGAAGAGTTGTTTTTCTTTTTCTTGTCTTTGATCCCATTGATATGCTAAGTCTAAAATATTTTCTTAAACCCCAAGGGAAGGAATTAGACCACTTTTTCTGAGGGGTGTAACTTCTCCAAATTTATCTTATTAATTATTTAACTTCCCTAGTGGCAAGGACTTTCATTAAAAATGCAAGAAGGTTAATTTTCAAATATTTGTTAGAATTGTTTTTCAGTTTTGCTAGATGATTTATATGAAACAAGCTAAAGATGGTTTTTGTTGGACAGTGTATGTAGATTAAATGCGTTTGAAAAATGATCTGAAACCTTGGAAGAAGGTGATGCTTGCTTTATGAGAGGGGACTTCTTTGTTTCTCATTGTAGTTGAAAGTGAAACCTGTTTATAAGCTTTTTGCTTTTATTTTGTTCAGACTGTTGGGATTTATATATCGACATAGCAAATTCTTATTTGGATTTTGAATTAAAGTGACACATGTTCCTAAGATATCTGAAATATTTATACTTTATACAATTAGTGAATTCAATGTATTATGTTTCAATTCATTATGAAATTGATAGTGTCCACTTGATTACAAGACATATTTATATGTATGTGATGATGATCAATACATGAACACAAATAGTAATCATAAAAAGTTCATAGTCGGTAATTATGAATGGACTCGTTATTAATTAAAAGTTGAACTGGATCTGCGTTAAGTTGAGATATACTGCGAGAGCCGTCATATGCAATTGCTCCCTATCATCGTCATGACATTTGATTCTTAAGCATGAGAGAAGTGTAGACTTTTTTATTAATTAGTAATTACTTTGATTTGTTCAGCAGATTCTTTGGAATTCATAGACCGACACTTTGAGTAATTATGTAATTAATAGTTAGAGTGTTATATTTTCTATATTTCCATCATTGTTACTTGTATTTATTTTGTATTGATTATGGTTAATCATAAACTAAATTCGAAGGCCTTCGTGTGTTTTTAGACAAAATGATTTTCTATATATTTATTTATTTAAATTATTATTTTTGTCAAACAAATATTTTATTGTGATCAAGCCGGAAATAATCAAAGGTACGAAAATAAATATATTAATTTAGTAGTCGGGTTGATGGCTTTATTTATCCGATAACTAATTATGCATAGAGGGGTCAAAATGCAACATTGACTTAGAGGTTATTTATTATTTAATTAGAATTCAATTAATTTCTTTGAGTAGAGTAGAAATTAATTTATAAATTAATTCAATTGGGTCCGTGGATCGGGTTAATTATTAATTCATTGTAGCTAAGAAAATAATAAACCCAAAGGATTCTCACTCATAGCCCAACTTGATATTTAAGACCCATTATATTTGAGATATCACGCAAATTTTAGAGATTGAGAAAAATATATTGTTTTCAATTATTATTTTTATTTTGCCTATATATACATGGGGTCCATGTATACTTTAGGTTACGCCTTTGTGTAATATTTTTGGAAGATAAGAAAAAAAATTCTCTCTCTAGAATTTTAGGGTTAGTGTTCTCATCTAATAGAGGCTCCCACAAGCTTAGCTCATTCATGGAGGTTCCCACATGCTTAGCTCTCTAAGGTTATTCATATAAACTTATGGGTGATTCCTAAAGGCAAGATCATTACTAAGAAGATGAGATCTAAGGAAGAAACATCTAACTAAGGGATCTATAATAAATGAGAGCATTCACTTTAGAGGAGAGATCTAAGGTTTACTCAAACATTGATGTAAGTTTTCTATCTATAATTGAAGGTATCATCATGTTCTTCATGCATAAAACTTGTCTCTACACATAAATCAAGGTCTTTGTTTGAAAATCCCTTATAAAGTTTTAAAAACTTTCGTTTCCCTAAATAATGGTATCAGAGCTATATTTGATTCATGTATAGAATTCATATTTTTTATTGAAGAAAATCATCATTTGTGGATAAAAATTTATATATGCATATGTATATATTAATATATGATGATGATGTATGTATATTTATGATTGAATAATGATGATGTATGCTTGGGCCATGGATGAAACTTATAGGTTAATTAAATGTAATTTTATTTTTGGATGAATATAATTAATGTTTTGATTTAGCCATTTGAAAGTTTAATAATGTAATTTTATTTTTCCATTGTATTTTCAAATTGTAAAATTTATTTAAAGCCCTATGATCTTCATCAGAGGATGCTATAGAGCTTTAAGAAGGTCCAAGAGGGTATAATTTTTTCAGTAATTTTTTGGGCCAAATAAAGCTTTTTAGAATTTTTTATTATTTTCCTGGAATTTTTGGCGGTTTTCCGGTGATCGGAGCGTTGTTGGCGGCGAGGGTAGTGCCGGAGTGTAGCCGGCAGATCCGGTGCGGCGCAGTCCACCGGCATGCGGTGCGCCTAGGTCAGCGGTCGTTGGATCATGATATGGTTGAAGATTTATCTAGTGCAACGCATCAACGGTACGCATGGTGCACCTCCAACCAGCTGGCGCGTGAGGACCACTCGCCAACACATGCAGAAACTTTAAGCAACAGCCAGTGCATGCCACGCGTTGCAGCAACCATCCAGGTGCGTGACAGCGCGTGCCACGCACTACAGCACCCTTCAGGCATGTGACAAAGCATGGAAGCACATGCCACACGCTGCAGCACCCTTCAAGCACGTGCCAGCGCGTGCAGGACCCTCCAGGCGCATCCCAAGCGCTGTTTTGCTTCTCCAGGCGCGTACCAGCCTCCTGCAGGTGTTTATAAGCCGATGGTGGACCCTCGTGTGATAATTAAAGCATTTAAATGTTAAAAGATAAGTCCATTGGCTATTTAATTATTTATTTGCTTCTATCTTTAATTAATTAATTTATTTATGTGATATATGTAATGCATGGAATATATAATTGTTAATTAATTATTGTTCATGCATTGGATCCATGATATTTTAATGACTGGATTTTTATTAATTAAATTATGAAAATTAATTGGATTACATTACTAATTAATTAGAGGGCACTTAAGATGAAAATTTATTTTAATTTTTAAAAGTTTGCCTCAAATTAAATATTAATAAATCATTTAAAGTCCAAATATTTTTTAAAATTTAATTAGATTAAAATCAAGACGTTTTGCATACATTATATCATGTATATGAATAAATGAAAAACTCTAATTATGAATGATTAAAAATTGAGTGGGAGCGGAGACCCCATGGCCTTCGTTATTATAACCACTGTAATTAGATCTTTAAAAATAAGGTTCCACGCATGATTTGAAGAGTCTTAGATTACAAGAATGGTCGTCTCACGAAAATAAAATTTTTAAATGTTCATTGTAATTAGATCTTTAAAAATAAGGCTCCACGCATGATATAAAGAGTCTAAGCTAGTAATGACAATATATTTAATATTTTATTTTTCATTAGAGTATTAATAACGTTACACTCAATATAAAATCAATAGTGTTAGCTCCCCAATAAAGTAGTCTACACTAGGTAAATTTAGAAACGCTAAACATAATCGGGAATTGATACACGCTTGTCACTTGCATATGCCAAAATTGATGTTGGTGATTGTGGCCAAGTGTGAATTTGTAAAATGTCACTACTACTACTAACGTAGCAAGAGTGAGTAGGGATCGTCCAAAGGGATTTGCAAGGTATTTCGAAATCAATGTTGGATTAGTAGGTTGAGTGATCAAAAGGGAGTTTGTTGGTTGAGTTATATTACAATTTAAGCAAAAGTAATGTAATGCAAAACAACTAAATAATTGAGGTGTAGAGAATGAGAGAGGGTTCTTGGGACATAGAGTTCACCACTAAGCCTTGCCTTACTAGACATTCAATATTTGATAGATTAGGGGGATTATATGTTGTAAAAGAAATGTGTGCCATTAATTGAAATATTAAACACGGATGGCCAAATGAGTATACATTGTCTAATCAATCTAGTGAATAGCACAACATATCAAATTAAACCATTAATCCTTTCATAAGCCCACAATTAATACACATACAAAAATATAGAGAAATATACTACTTGTACTCATAAGCATAGATCATCAAACAACAAGAATTGATTGTCCACCTATTTAGGAAATTAAAGCAATTACACTATAATTATGCTAGTGACATGAAAATTAAACTAATTAAGCTAAGGAGGTAGCACAATCCATCAAGAAATAAGTATAATACATCAAATAAATCACAAGAGTAACCCATTAAGCACCATGCATTGACCAACACTAGATTTATAATTCCAACACACATAGGCATGCATCAAACTCATAAAATCTAGAGACAAGCATATGACCATTCATTCTAGCATACATAGATATATGAATAGAATTAAAAGATCATTTAGAAGTATTAAATTACACAAACCATGTAGAAACAAGATTTATATAAATATGAGGTCAAAACAATTATTACAACACAAATCCCCACTAATTACAAGTATCAAAGTTTAGAAGGCATGCTTAGGGTTATCTTTAGCCCTAAGAGAATAGTCTAGCCATTCATGGTTGTTGTCATCGAACCCTCAAAGACTCTCTTCATGGTTGAATTCATCATCTTCCCTTGGTGTTCTTGGTAGAAACCCTAGAAAAGTGGAAGAACCTTCCCAAAAATATGTGTTCTTTCTCTAATCTCTAGCCAAATCCTCTCTAACTAACCAACCTTTTTACTAAAAATAGCAAAATTCCTTATATAGGTAGCTCAAATGTCACACCCAATGGTCAGACCTCGTGCATTAAGACCTCCAAATGATTGCACCACGAGCACACCTTCAATTGGGCTTGAAATCTATTTTACACGCATTTTGAGGCAGTTTGATCGATCATACTGTTGCTTCGATCAATCGAAGTATGGCGGCGCAATTATTTTGATAAAGACAAAGGCTGAGATATTTATTGAAAAAGGACAAAAGTGGTTATGAGGATAAGATCAAAATGTTCGATCGATCGAAGAAAAGGTTAGATTGATCGAATAGGAAATTTTCCTGAGGATAAGGACAAGGGTTCGATCCATCATGGTAAGGTTGGAACGATCACAATGTGATCGATCATAGCTTAGTTCGAACGATTGAAGAGGAAATTTTCACCACTTTGTTTCCATTTTGCTCCTTCTTTCCGCTAGACTTTAGATTGTTTTTTCCAATGCTCTAATTCAGCTGATTTAACTTATTTTGGGGATACGTGACTGAAAAGACGAAAAATATGAAATTAGACTAAAATAGGGAAATAAGATAGAATAAGGTCATAGAACACTTAAGATTAAAGGGTTTAAATGCGCACTTTTCAGTGTTTATCACACCCCCAAACTTAAATATTGCTAGTCTCTAGCAATGAACTACGAAGTAAAATAAGAAACTAATAACTATATAAGAATGAACTACAAGGCAATAAAAAGTTAACGCCACTTTCGTAGGGAACACGATTGCATTTAACATATGCAACAAGCCTTTTAAACCTTACCCTTAGTGGACGAGTGAAGTCTCGTGAGGGTTTCTAGAAATGATACCCATAAACATTAAGCTCTTTCTCACTAAAGAGGCACCAACATTCCAAACAAGTATTGGGAGAAAACTACCTCGAATATGCAATTTTTCAACCATCTCAAAGCAATTCTCCAAAATCTCAACACCAAGCAAGCAAGTATGGTCTTCCACACATCAAGACAATGATCATGCAAATCAAAACAACTCTAAAATTCTTTTTAAGTGAACCGGCATCAAATATGTTGTTATCTAAGCCAACTAAAGAAATAATCACATCCGGTCTTAAGCTAGCATACAAATCTAGTAACGATCATCAAGACAAAATATGAACCTTTTATTAAAGCTTTATTAAACTATGTGCACTTATTCTCTCCACTCGATTTTTTTTTTTTTTTTGGTAGGATTAAAGATAGAAGTATAGTACAATGCGTTGATCTATTAAGCTTTCTAGCAATTCATAAGGTCGAGCATTACGCAAATGACTCCTAAATCAGACGGCTTTAGGGTACTAGGTGTTAAAACACCTCTAAGGACTTACAAGCTCAAATCAACTAGGCTACAAAATCAAAACAACCTCCATTTAATTATTTCCCACTTCTCACCTTTTGGGAGAAGTCCTCACTTTGTTTGCTTTTGCAAATTTTATTTTATTTTTTAACCTAGAGTTTGGGCTCTCCACCTTTCGGCACGAGAAATTCAATGCTTGATGAGGCTAGAATCTTGGTTACTTAGTGAAAAGGGTTTGTTATCTACCTTTGTTAAGAATTAAAGCTTTCAATGCACCACTAGCTCAATTGGAATATAACTAAATCAATAATCAACAAAGTATGTACCCCACAAATGAATGCTAGTGTGCGCCTGTGCTAATGTAGGATCCTAGAGTGAATTTCAAAACAATCACAAAATCAAGATGATGTGGACCACAAGTGCAAGCAAGATATCAATCTTTCGAAAAATTTACTCCTAAATGGCATCCACAAGGCATACAAGGATATTGGACTCTCAAGGCAAACAATTTTTTAAATTCTAAGCAACATAGGCCTTTAAAGATCAAAGTCATCGCTAATCATGGACCAATCATAGTAAATCTCTCAAATACACAAGTCATATTCAAAATTTTGAATTGAATGTAAGAACACACATTACCCCCAAACTTAAACTGCACAATGTCCTCAATATGCAATGAGAACAAAGGAAAGAGGAAAGAATATACTAGTGTAGCTATGGTGATGAATGGGTGGGAAATAAGTATTCAAAGTAGGTGGTATAACCCCACCAAACTTGGGATCAATTGTGGTCCTAAAAAGATGGCACTGGAATAAAATCTCATAAAATAACAAATGGGATAATAATGGTGCACAGTGGGCATGCAAGTGCAAGTGGGATAGTAAATGAAAAAGAGAGAGGGATAAGAGTGTTCCTGAAAAATATGGGCTGCACTCTCTCACTGAAATCACTGTAATGCACCTGATAATGGAGTAAACATCAACAGATATATCAATATATGATCAAAGTCCAAAATATCTGAATAAAGTGCAAGTATAAAGTACATCACAATAAACCAGGCTAACAGACTGGCTGCAAAAATGGAATAATAGTATCTGAAGTAATAGTCTAAAAACACAGGTATAAATATGAGATAGAGAGAGATCAGGTGGAAGATGAAGGTTTAACGGGGTATGAACCCTTGATCTGTCTAGAGATGTCCCGCAGTGCTATTATAACATCTATGCAGAGAATAACCATATCTGCTTTGAGCGAAAGGACTGAGTCCTGCAATGCCTGATGGTGCTCCTCTGGCATGTCCGACTAAATGTGAGTGTCAGGAATGACTGGGTTACTCTGATGGTGCAATCTCGAGTCACCAGTAGACTGATGCTCGTCTCGGCTCTGGGAGTGGTGGCTATGCTCTTAAGAAGGGTGTGGTGATCCCACTGGAGGCTTCTACTCCAAGTCGATCCCAACTCCTTCTGCCGCTGTTGCTGTTGCTGCTGCCTCTGCCTCAGCGGCCTCTTCCACTGCTGTTGTGTCCTCCGCTGCCTGGGCTGCCTCTCCCTGTAGACTCTTGATAAGAGCATTGTAGCTCTTTTTCCAGTCGGCCCATCGGTAATGGCAAACACCAGGCTCGGTGATATAAAACTTAGGGCGTCAACCTTGTGAAATAGCTAGAGTACGACTCTAGCACGGGAGGTACGGGTTCTCCCCATATAGTGCACACTTAGGTGGTTCCTAGCGAGTTAGTGCCCTAAATAACTTCATTGCGTTGGTTTGATCCGACAAAGGCGTCCGAGTTTTCCACATTGTTTGATTTCGCGTTCATTTACAAGTTGATATAACTTAGGATTTGTAACTTGCTGTATCTCATGGAATATTACCATGGTAATTAATTGTTTATCTATCGTGGATTGCTTTCAAATTGTTTCAATTATAGCTTAGGATGATCCTTTAGGTCTCCAATGGAATATAGACGTTAGGTGGCATGAACCACATGAAACCGTTTATATTACATTGCAAAGAATCATTGAAACTTTAGGGTATATGCATATGCTTCATCCTACTAAGTAACTCGTTTACCATAGTTGTTTGGGTATTTTTCAAGAAAGGAGACTTGTTTTTGCGATGCATAATATTCTTAGCTTGCCTTGGTTACCTTTGGATATCTTTTGTGTATAATTATCATGCAAGTGTTAGCATGTTTTGCCTATCTTTTGTAGTTACAAAGTGTATCTTGTTATAAGTATGGCTTGCTTCTTTTTGGGTATGTAATGTAAGCTTGGATGATACATTTTGATTATACTTCAATCTCTTTTGGTTGAATGGAATGTATGAGAAATTTCATTATGTTTTAGCTTCTAAGATATTACATTATGTTGGGGGCATTTCGGGTATTTCATCTTGTATTTTATTTTTGGTCCAAACAATAGTTGAGTAGAAAACTCAATTTTAGGGGGGTTCACTTCACAAACTTTTTCCAAAGGAGCTCATCTTTAGCCTTAAAAATCAACATTTTCCAAAACGAAACCAAAACCCATCTTTTGAACTTTAGGGCATGGTTACTATTCATCGACTTTTTTTTGAAAACTGAACCAACCATTCCGGGACTTTCGAAGGTCTTGTGAACGTTTTAGAACATTGCATTTTCAATTTAGACATTTTAAAAACCTCTCGAAGCCTTATTTTCCTCTCTTGGCCAGCAACTTCGCATTTTGGCGGGCGCCCGTGGGATTTGGCGTCTGCCCGCAATGCAAAGATGGCGTGCACCCGTAACCTTCGAACCCTGCATATTGGCAGCTTTGAAACCCGACTTTATTTTGGCTATATCTTAGTCGTCCGGATTCCGAATCAAATGATTCTTAAGCCTAAACTTGTTAATTTTTCGTTGTCTATCTAATGGTGTGCATGGAAGCACCCATTTCTATATGAAAAGACTATTTTACCCTTAGGATCCTACTTAGTCCATTTTTAACCTTAGCTCCCACATTATTATCTTTTGAGTTCCGTAACTTCATGGGGAACCACGTTGACGTCTTAGGGATAATTTACATCTCTAGAGACCTCGTTCTTTTATTTGCTTCCACATTTGGGATCCGTTATTTGGTCAATTTCGGGTTACTCACAGATGTACCGGGTTTTGTAAAACTTGGGCCGTCACAAACAACCTTTGGGTGAAATGAGCGTCATACGTGATGGAATCACCGCATCAATATGGGAAGCAATTAGATAAATTATTTTTTACAATTTCCAATTAGTTCAAATTCGTTTACAATTTATTTTCACCTTTTTTTTTTTTTTTTTTTTTACTAATTGCCTCTTTCTTTTAAATTTTTTTTTTTTTAAATAAATATATTATCCCATATTTATTTTTCTTTAAATAAAATTTATTACTATTTGACCAATTATTTATACATAATTAAGTTATATAGATGACACAATTGAAAAGAATAATTTTAGTTTCTGTAGTGCTTTTATATGGCTCAATTTATATTTAACTCCATGAAATGAGGGTAACATTGTAAATTGAAAATTGTTTTACTCGTGAAAGGACTTCTTAAATTTTGTCACCAAACGCATGAAATGGCTTTTTTGATTTAAAAGGACTTGCCAAATTGATGCCCACCAAACATATTTTTTGTATTAAAGGCCTTCTTGTAACGTCATTTACGTAAAGGCCTTCTTACCAAAAGGCCTTTTCATATTTGAAAGCCCTCCCAAACGCTACCTTGGTATTTTTGCTAAAGCTATTTTAAGAAGAAGATCTTTATGCATTTGACGATCAATGTATCCACAAAAACGAGCCATGGAGGATGATTGTTGTCGGCAAATATGGAAGTCACCGAAAAAACAAGATTGCAATAAGGAGAGATGGATTAGAAAATAAAAAGGGAGAGAAATAGAGCAGACAGAAAATTTTTTGCTTCTTCATTATTATTATTTAGGGTTAATTTCACCTAGACTCCCTAAGGTTGGCATATATTTCACCTAGATAGAAATTTGATTTTTAGCGACCACTTAGACCCCAATTTGATTTTTGGTCTCAAACACATGCGAATTGACCTTTTTACCCTCAAAATTTTAATACTACAAAATATTTTAAATTTTAAATGACATAAATGCCCCTCTTTCGTCTCTCTTGTCTGTGTCTGCAGACCCAACCCCTTCAACCACCAACACACCACCTCAAAAAGTGCATAAGCACCCACAAATCACCACCTCTGTAATCAATCAAACAAACCAATTCTTACCCCCAATTACAACCCCACAATCAATGCCCCAATCACAAAATCAGACCACGTAATCAACAATCCACAAGAAAAATAAATAAATAAATAAAAAATTCAACAATCCACAGCCTTGCAAATCAAACCCAAACTCGGCAAGGATGGCTGCCACCGAGACCCACTAGACCCAACAAACCCCGCCGGAGACGAATCTGAACCGGAATCAGACTCAAACCATGGCAAAGACAAGCTCAGCACCCCGTAAATTGCGCCACACGCACCGATTGACATCTTCTTGAGGAGAGCAGTCACGGCGTGTTGGAGGTCCTCTTTACCGTGATCGACGGCGATTGATGACTGTGGATGCAGATCTTGACCATCGGTTGGAGGTCCTCCAGCGATATGCTCTCGATTATCTCCGTCGAGAAGTTCTCGCGTTGCAGAAAACCCAAGCTCAGGGACCGTTCGGATGATAGTGAGCTTGTGGCTTCGGATGATGGCGGCAGCGAACTCGACGGCGAGCCCGAGTCCATCCTATTCACCGGTCAGACTCACCCATGCACAGCCGCAGTTCATCCATAGCCACCGCCCGAGCACGCAGTTGCTGTCATCTGAGCCGCCGCTAGTCATTCACGGCCGTACCAGCTTGTCGACGTGATCTGATGCCGGACAACCTCCTCGTCGACGACAAAGGCGATTTGAAGGTTGCGGATTTCGGACTCAGTGATAGGGTGGTGATTAGTTTATTTGGAGTGATTGTTGACGGTGGTGGTGATTGGTGGGTTGGAATTGGGGAACTTGCTGATGACAGTGAGTTTTGATCTCCGAAACAACAATTTGAGCGGCGAAATTCCTCAGACCGGTTCGTTTGCGAATCAAGGTCCAACGGTGTTTCTCAATAATCCGTCGTTATGCGGATTTCCGTTAAAAAAACCATGTCAAAATGATACCCGAACTTTGCCTGTAAATCAGAATCCATCGTCGGAATCTGACGACAGTGATAGGAGAGAAGGGCTGAAGCCGGGGCTGATCATATTGATCTCTGTGGCCGATGCAATTAGAGTCTCATTTATAGGTTTAGTGGTTGTTTATTTGTATTGGAGGAGAAAAGAT
The DNA here is from genome assembly GCF_030987335.1 of Cornus florida. Classification (NCBI taxonomy): domain Eukaryota; kingdom Viridiplantae; phylum Streptophyta; class Magnoliopsida; order Cornales; family Cornaceae; genus Cornus; species Cornus florida. The sequence goes on from NW_026775577.1 coordinate 76,733,620, forward strand.
TCACATGGTTGTAGCTGCATTAGGAGAGGAAAATTGGGTGAAAATAAGAAAGGATTATTGTGTTCATGTCCTTGTATTAATAGGTTTCCTAGTAATGACTCGGAAGCAGAGTCAGATAAAGGAGGAGGTGGTTAGAAGTTAGGGTTAATTGGGAAGATTGCCTGAGAGGAGGAAGAGGAGGAAATGGGTGTTGGGGGCAGTTTAGTCACAAAAAATAGTCAATATGAGGTCAAAGGGTAACATAGTCATTTAATACCAAAAATTGACATTTTGGGTGTAAGTGAAATGTTAAATCACTAATTGGGGTCCAAGTGGTCGCTAAAAATCAAATCTCCATTTAGGTGAAATATGCGCCAATCTCAAGGGGTCAATTAACCCTATTATTTATTTCTTTTATTGGGATATTTAAGATATCTTAATTATTAAATTGACATAATGTTTTTATTTGTACAAAATAAAAAATGCAAAGAAATTTTTTAAATAACGGGAGTTAATTGAATACTCTGTAGAGATTATTTATTTATTTTTTAATTTTATTTGTTTATTTTTTTTTTTCAGTTAACCCATTTGAAAAAATAAAACTTTCTCCAAACCACATCATTATCAATTAATTATTATTAGTGTATAAATAGGAAACGTATTTAAGCTGTCATCTTTTTGGCTGAGAAGAGAGAGAGAAGTAGTTAGAGAGACACACACAATGAGGATGATCTAACGACACCTGTTCAAATTCTCTTTCCTAGAAGTGTATCGATTAGGGTTCAATTCGCAGTTGGATTCATCGTTTTTGCTCAAGAACAATCTCTGTTTTCAGGTAAAACCTAAAATTTCTAATCATTGTTTCGTTATTAAGATGCATTTGTAAATATGTTTTCAATGTATATGGATTAACAATGTTTTGCTTCAATTGAAAAGTTAAATTCTGTTAGCTCCCATTCCAATGTTTGAATTGAGCTTTTTGGTTCAGTTTAGGAATTTGTAGTGACCAAAACTCAAAATTTTCTTATTCTGCTCCAAGTTTTGAATTGAGATGTGGAAGCCAGCTTGGTGATATGAACTCCGACGATAGTTCCGGTAACCCGGAGCCTCCTGATCCCAATATCATCGAGACTGATCCAACTGCTCGATATATTCGGGTATTATTTTACTTAACTTTGATTTCTTCATTGAATTTCATTTTTCTTTCTTTAGTTTGTTGACATGTTTTAGTGTTTGATTATGGGTTTTCACAGTATAAGGATGTCATCGGAAAAGGTGCTTTCAAAACGGTGTATCCTTTCAATTTTCATTTTTATTTTCTTATTTTGAAACTCACACACTCACTTTACCCATATGGAACAAACCTCAACTTTCTACTCTGGAGGTAAGTACCACCAGGCTACACACTACTTGGTGGTTTTTCAATTTTCAATTTAAAAAATTTGAAGCAATTAAGTTTCTGTTCATGAATTTTTTCTGAATATTTATTTGGTGATGCACACTGGATTTGTTGTCTCATGTCTGCTTTTCGTGAAAAAATACCAATTGAAGTGGAGGGTTTTTTCAAACAACAAGGGGCTGGGTCAACTATGCAATCAACCTTTCACGTCCGATTTTGCAGGGGAGATCCGATAGGATCCTGTTGGAAATCTTATCTATAAGTTGACTCAACGATTATGGCAGATTTATTGGGTCTTCAATATAGGCTAATTTTTAGGCATTTTCTTTTTATTTTGATTTGATGTGATTTTATTTTATTCTCTTTATTTTGATTTGATTTTATTCTCTTCTTCATATTTGTAATTTTCCGCTTGTATATAATGATAGTCAGGCTCTCAAATTGAGTACGCCAATTTTATCAAGTTACTTTTTGGTGTTAGAGCCTCAAACCTACGTCTCCCCCATCTCTCTCTCTTTCACCGCCTCTTTTAATATCTCTCTCTATCTCGTTACAGCCCCTTCCCAATTTTTTTTTTTCACAGACCTTCTCTCTTTTTCAAGTCGCTGTTGCGAGAGTCCTAGGGGGAGTTAATCTCCTTTAGGTTCGACCCCTGTAGGGGTATTCCCTTAGTCTTTTTCATGCACTAAGGGTCAGAAGACGTGTTTGTAATTTTTTGGGGCTGCCGGGATATTCGGCAACATTTTCGGATCAGACTGCCGTGCCTCCGGCTTCTTGGTTTGATCAAAATCAAGTTTATTCCTCCTTTATTTGAAATTATTGGTAATCTGTTGAATTGATCTATTTAATATTATGGCTGAATCAAGTAATAATAAAGAAACTCTCTTTTCGGCGCAACACACACCGGCTCAACGAGTTACTAGTGTGTTGTTGAATGGCCGTAATTTTGCATCCTGGGCTCGTTCCCTCCGCCTCTATGTTGGTGGAAAAGGCAAATCAGGGTGGATTTTGGGTACTGAAAAGAGGCTAGATATTAAAGATCCTAAATATGCTTAGTGGGATATGGACAATTGCACCATTTTAGGATGGATGTTTAATTCTGTGGAGGAACGCATTTATAATATATTTATGTTTTATGACTCTGTTAATGACTTGTGGACTGCTTTGAATCAAATGTATGCTCATTCTAGGAATGATGCTCGTATTTTTGAATTATATCAAGATATTGCTAAGGCCTCGCAGGAAGGCCTGAATTTGTCTGTAACTGATTATTTTGTGTATTTGAGATCTCGTTGGGAGGAACTAGCTCAATATGAGCCATTTAGTGAATTTCCTTCTGAGGCAGCCTCTCTTCTTGTCAAACGTCTTGATCGTCAGCATACCTATCAGTTTTTGATAGGATTACACCCAGAATTTGAACCACTAAAGTCTCAGATCTTGAATGCATCACCAATGCCATCCCTGTTGGAAGCCTTTGCTACTGTTGATGGTGAAGCACGCAGGTACCGTTTAATTCAGCCCTCAATTGTTCCTGTACCAGTGTCTGAGCCTGCTGGGAATAGTATGGCTTTTGCAGCCAACTTTGGATCACGAGCTTCTAGAGGTCAGATTATTTGTCACCATTGTGGAGGGGTTGGACATGTTAAGGCTCCTTGCTTCAAACTTCATCTTGAACTGAAGCAAAAATTTTCTAGGAACCGTTTATCTAGAACTGGTTCTTCTTGTACTGCGGCTGTTGCAAAAACTCCTATTACTACTGGTAGATCTACTGTATTTCCTGGACTGAGCTAGCTTCAGTCTTAGATTGGGCATATCCAGGACCAGCTTGGCTCCCTTGCTTCTAGAGTTAGTGTTCCTTCAACTGCTCCCACTACAACTATTGCTACAGGTACTCCTACTGCATAGCATGTTAAGGCCAAGCAGCCCACTTGGGTTCTGGATTCTGGGGCCAATGATCACATGACTGGTGAGTTATCAGTTTTTTCTTCTAATATCATACTTGTTACCCAATCTGTGTATCTTGCGGATGTCTCTACATCTTACATTCACAGTAAGGGTGATGTTTGTCTGTCTCCTGATATTACTCTTTCATCTGTCCTTCATGTACCTAAATTTGCCTTTAACCTTTTATCTGTTAGTCGACTTGCAAAAAACCTCCAATGTGCAGTTATATTCTTATCAGATTACTGTTTGTTGCAGGACCTTTGTTCGAAGAGGATTTTTGGCAGGGGTTATGAGCGTGATGGGCTTTATTACTTTGGGGAACCACCAGGAACGAGTCTTCAAGCTTCTGTCCTACCTACTTCTAGTGTTTATGATGTTTCTTTTCGCACTTTTAGTCTGTGGCATGCACGTTTGGGGCATGTAAACTTTCAATATCTATGTCTATTGTTTCCTTCGTTAAATAAAGCATGTAAGGACCATAAGTTTCAATGTGAAGTTTGTGAGTTTTCTAAACATACTAGAACTAACTATATTTCTTATATGAGTTGTGCTCCTAGTATGTTTGATCTTATTCATTCTGATGTCTGGGCCCTTCCCCAGTTACTGCTTTCTCTGGACATCGATATTATGTGACATTTATTGATGATTATTCTTGTTGTACTTGGGTTTATTTATTGAAAAAGAAATATGATGTGTTTATTTTATTTACCTAATTTCTTCAAATGATCAAAACCCAGTATAACACTGTTGTCCGTAATATTCGTTCTGATAATGGACGAGTATATGTTTCGAATGAGTTCCGGTCTGAACTTAATAAAAAGGGGATTTTACATTAACTCACTTGCCCCTATACTCCTGAGCAAAATGGCGTGGCTGAACGCAAAAACCATCATCTTATGTCTGTGGTCCGATGTCTTCTGAGTGGTATGCATGTGCCTAAATTCTATTGGCACATGGCTGTTCTTACAGCTGCTTTTCTGTTTAATCGTACTCCCAGTCGAGTTTTGGGTGGTAAGGCACCACTTTAGATTCTCCAGCCTGATTATACATTGTTTCACCTTCTGCCTCGAGTTTTTGGCTGTACTTGTTTTGTTCATAACCGTAATCCTTTTCGTCATAAACTTGATGATAAATCTATTAGGTGTATTTTCTTAGGGTATTCTGCTATGTCAAAGGGCTATCGTTGTTATGATCCTGTGACCAAACATATGTATCATTCTCTTGATGTGACATTTCATGAAATTGTTCCTTTTTATAGTACTAATTCTGTGGTACAGGATTCTCTCTCTTGTGATCTGGAGAAGGAGATTTCTCTTATTGCCCGTCCTGTTCCTCTCTTTGAAAATCACACTGTCCTGGAATCTCCTTCTCCATCTATGCAAGGTTCCCCTCCACCTTTGCAGGTCTACTCTCGTCGCCATCGCACTCAACCTCCCTTGCCCAAATCATCTTCCGAACCAGGTCCAGGTAACTCTCCTTCTCCTATTGCTCCTGCAATTCCTGAGCATACCTCCCATTATCCTACCCGTGATCGTCATCCTCCTAATTGGTATGGTTTTTCTAGTAGCACTAACCACCCTATTTCCCAGTATGTCTCTTATGATGGTCTTTCAGGTGCATATAAATCCTTCCTGGGCAAAATTGGGACCGTTTCTATTCCTCGATCTGTGTCAGAGGCACTCCAGGATCCCAATTGGGTGTCTGCTATGACAACAGAAATGGATGCTTTACACCATAATAATACATGGGAACTTGTTGCTTTACCTTCTGGGGAGAAAATGGTTGGCTGCAAATGGGTCTTTAATGTGAAGTACTTAGCCGATGGTTCTATTGATCGGTATAAGGCTCGGTTGGTGGCAAAAGGCTTTACTCAGATTCCGAGTAAAGACTTTAGTGCTACCTTTGCTCCTGTGGCTAAGTTGACGTCTGTGCGACTGCTTGTCTCGTTGTCTGCTGCCCATTCTTGGCCTCTGCATCAGTTAGATGTCAAGAATGCATTTCTTAATGGAGACTTATTTGAGACTATATATGGATCCACCCCCTGGATTTCGGGCTGAGGGGGAGTATGCTAGGAAAGTCTGTAGGCTACGGAAGTCTCTTTATGGTCTGAAGCAATCTCCTAGAGCTTGGTTTAGCCGTTTCAACGATGTTGTTTTATCCATGGGCTTTGTGCACTGCCACTCAGACCATACTTGTTTTATTCGACGTCGCTCTGATGGTCGTTGCATTATGTTATTAGTATATGTGGATGATATCATTATCACAGGTGATGATGCTTCAGGGATTGCTCAGGCGAAACTTCATCTGCAAAAGTCCTTTGATGTGAAGGACTTAGGTCCTCTTTGATATTTTCTTGGAATTGAGGTTGCTAGATCCCGTCGTGGAATTTCTTTATCTTAAAGGAAATATGTTTTAGATCTTCTTCAAGATACTGGCATGCTTGGGTGTCGACCCGCTTCCACTCCTATGGATCCCAATCTTAAACTCTCTGTTGAGTCAGGGGAATTACTTCCAGATCCATCCGTGTATCAACGTTTAGTAGGTCGTCTTATCTACTTGACTAACACAAGGCCCGATTTGACATTTGCTGTTAGTGTGATTAGTCAATTCATGCATGCCCCTCGCTCAGCTCATATGGATGCAGTCTACCATATTTTGAGGTACCTTAAGTCGTGCCCTGGTCTTAGTCTGTTCTATGCCTCAGGAAATCAGTCTGGACTTTCATGCTTTACTGATGCAGACTATGCTGGATGTAAGACAGATAGACGTTCTACCTCTGGCTTCTGTACTTTCTATGGTAATCATCTCATATCATGGAAGAGTAAGAAGCAGGCTGTTGTTTCTAGATCCTCTGCTGAAGCTGAATATCGAGCTATGGCTCAAGGGACTTGTGAGCTCCTTTGGTTTCAATCAATTTTGGGAGAGTTGGGTCTTGTACAGAAAGGTTCTTCAAGGCTGTTTTGTGATAATAAATCAGCCATTATGCTTGCTTCTGATTCTGTTTTACATGAAAGGTCGAAATATATTGAGGTAGACATTCACTTTATTCGAGAGAAGGTTCGATCGGGTATCATTAATTCTATTTTTGTTCCTTCTTCAGAATAAACTGCAGATGTGTTCACAAAGTCTGTTGGGTCTTCTCTTCTCTAGTCTTCCATAGTCAAGCTGGGCTTAGTCAACATATTTGCTCCAGCTTGAGGGGAGTGTTGGAAATCTTATCTATAAGTTGACTCAACGATTATGGCAAATTTATTGGGTCTTCAATATAGGCTAATTTTTAGGGATTTTATTTTTATTCTGATTTGATTTTATTCTCTTTATTTTGATTTGATTTTATTCTCTTTTCCATATTTGTAATTTTTCGCTTGTATGTAATGATAGTCAGGCTCTCAAATTGAGTACGCCAATTTTACCAAGTTACTTTTGATCCTATCCCAATTTTTCTTTTGCTAGGCCCGTAGCTAAAAAATCCACTTTCTTATGATTACGAGGAAAATATTCTCATTATGAACTGAGCAAGGCTAGTGTTTTTTCCAACCTTCCTGCAAGAGATCTTTTCTTAACATCAAGCGAGTTGGGACTAGATCGAAATGATAACTCCAACAATTTCTTTTGGACAACATCGTTGTGGTAAAGGTCGTAATGTCAGAGGAATCATTACAACAGGGCATAGACGGGGAGGTTTTAATTGTCTATAGCGTAAAATCGATTCCAAACATTCATGATCTGGATGTGAATGAGTCGAATTACTTATCCCTTGGTCTATTAGTGAACCATCTCTCCAGGGATTGTGAAAGATGTTTCACTAGAAATATTCTTGTTATTACTTCGACTCATATTCCCCAAAAAGTGGATTCCGCTCTAATAGCTCCGAATAAATTAAATATGTGCAATAAGATACGAAAGCTTCTTATTCCACAACAACGAAAGCACTTTTATTGAAGTTGATTTCCACCTCTGTCGAATTTAAAGATTCTATTTTCACATAGGAATTGTTTATATGGAATTGGGATTTATGGGATATAAATATAATTCCAAATACTTAGTTTATTAAGCAGCCTAACTGTGGAATTTATGTATGTTACCCAGGGTACAATTTGTGGTTCCGACATGATATGTATCTGACACCTCTGATTGAACCATCATTAATCTCACTTCAAAAGTTTAAATTGGCCCAAATTGTGTATATTAGTTTTCCTTTATAATCATACGTCTACCTTCGGAACTTTTTCTGTATACAACGATACATTATAATGATTCTTTCCTCATTAAATAAAAATAAAAATAAGAAATAAATAAAATCTATTGGAGAATAGAACATAAAGTATCCCAAGAGTGTGCAATGCATGCCAGTGAGAATTGAAATGCCTAAAATTATTACTACTATTTTCTTTTCTTTTTTTTTTCTTTTTTTTTTTTTATAAAAAAAGAAAAAAATTAAGGATGTATGCAAAGAATGTCAATGCCTAATTTTATGCTGGATAAGATTCAGTCACACAAGTGTCTGACTGAAACATAATTACTGAGAATGAATGTGTCGATGCTACTTAGACCTAATTTTATGCAGCAAACTGCAGTCTATATATATATATATATATATTGTTACTGAAATTAGTCTTCTCTGTGTACATGCTTTCCTTAATTTAATTTTTACAGTTACCAGGCATTTGATGAAGGTGATGGGATTGAGGTTGCTTGGAGTCAAGTTCGCATTGATGAGGTGTTGCAGTCACCAGAAGACTTAGAAAAGCTGTACTCTGAAGTCCATCTCTTGAAATCCTTAAAACATAACAACATAATAAAGTATTATAATTCTTGGATAGATGATAGCAACAAGACGGTTAATATAATTACTGAATTATTCACTTCGGGTAACCTGAGACAGTATGCTTCTTCTCCATCATCTCTCCCCTTAAAATTTGCTTTTTCTTTTCTATGGTGAGGTTAGTACCGTGATTAGTGGATGTGATTGGTGATTTAGGTACCGCAAGAAACACAAGAAGGTTCAAATAAAAGCTGTGAAGGGTTGGGCAAGGCAGATTTTGATGGGTTTGAACTACCTTCACTGTCAAGACCCACCAATCATGCATAGGGACCTTAAGTGTGATAATATATTTATAAATGGCAACCAAGGTGAAGTTAAGATCGGAGATCTGGGGCTGGCTACCGTCATGCAACAAGCTAATGCAAGAAGTGTACTTGGTATATATAGTGTTTCCTTATAGAGTACTGCCAAATTGGTGATGGCCAATGATGAACATGGTCCTTATAAGAGGCCATTAGTGTTTATATTTCCCTTTTAATTATTTTTTTACCATGTCTGGTGTGTGTATTTGTGGTGGTTTTGGGGGATGGGGGTGGCCCGGGTGGTTTAGATAAAACTCATCCCACATCACGTTTCACATTTTGATGGTTTATTTGAATGTTTCTTTTATTTCTTTGTGCCCATTTCACTTGTTTCATGCTGGTTTGTTCAACTTTTATGTTGATGTGATTGTTGTAGGAACCCCTGAGTTTATGGCACCTGAGCTGTATGATGAGGATTACAATGAGTTGGCTGATGTATACTCTTTTGGGATGTGCATGCTGGAGATGGTGACATTTGAATATCCATATAGTGAATGTAAAAATTCAGCCCAAATATATAAGAAGGTTTCATGTGTAAGTTATTTAGGATAAACAACAATTTGTTTTCTCTAACTTCTGAAGTTATGCCAAACGTTGGTAAGTTACGTGATTGTAGTCCTTTACAGGGAATAAAGCCTGCTGCCCTCTCTAAGGTTAAAGATCCAGAAGTGAAACTTTTCATAGAAAAGTGTCTAGTCCCTGCATCTCAAAGGTTGTCAGCAAAGGAGCTTCTTAAAGACCCTTTCCTCCAAATGGATGGTTCACCAGGAAACTGTCCATTGCTACTTCCAGATATAGTTATACCTAAAATGGGAGGCTTTGGAGATCGGTGTCTGCTTTCAGAAGGACCTAGTACAGCACGTAACAGGCTACCCTCCATGGATGTTGATGATGATGATGAGAGTGTGTTTGATGATGATGATAGTGAGCTCACTATCACCTTTGTTTATAATTCGGTTGATGGAGGGTCTCACTCTTTGTGCGTGGAGGTACGGAGATCAAGAAAAGACAATTATTTTTTGTTAAAGGGCGAGGGTACCGATGAAAATTCTGTATCACTTATACTGAGAATAGCAGATAATAATGGTAAGCACATCACATGCTCTATTATTTTCATTATCATTATCATCTTCTGAGTCTTCTCTGCATTCAATTAATATAACTGAGATTTTCTTATGCACATATTTACAGTAGGGAAATAATTATTCTTCTTCATTAGATGCAGGTCGGGTCAGGAATATCCATTTCCTCTTCTACCTTGATAGTGATACAGCCCTTTCGGTTTCCAGTGAAATGGTCGAGCAACTTGAACTAGCAGATCAGAATGTTCTATTCATAGCAGAGCTGATTGATTTGTTGCTAATAAATTTAATACCCAATTGGAAACCTTGTGTTTCTGTTGATCACCTAGCTGCTTTGAGTACAATTCAAACCCCTAACGGACATCACAGTGACTCTCGATCACCTCAGCATGGAGGAGAAATATCAGTTCCATCTGTTCCAAACACTACTGAAGCTGTTAATCTTCCAAGTCCACAAGTTTCTCTTGCTTCAAGTTCTTATGAAGGATCCATTCATCCAATGCAGGATGGCCCTGACGCTTCAAAGCCTGATGAGATTATTTCCCACGCTGATTATGGATTTCAGGGTGAGTCCATTACACAAGATTGGTGTTTCGAAATCTCATATGCTCGTGCAGTCTCTGATGAGGGGAATGATAAGAAGAGGTGCTCCACTAATACCTTTGTGAATTCGGAGATAGGATGCATGAATTGTAATGGAAATGGATTGCAGAGACCACTTAAGGAATCCCTGTTAGGAGAGGAATTGGATCTGAGCCCCGGTGACATAGGCAAGGTCGTGGACAAAGGCAGCAATAGTGCGTCAACCATTTCAAGTTGTTCAATCTATTTTTCTTCTTCATCTCTCGAGGATGAAGATGAGGTGTTGAGATTGGAACTAGAAATGATTGAACTGCAATACCGGGAGGTAGTTAAGGACATATATAAGAGAAGGCATGAAGCAATTACGGAGACAAGAAAAAGGTTTTCACAGAAAAATACTTAAGAGTCAGTTTACCTGTCCTTTTTATTTATTTATTTCGCGGAATTTCCTTGCAAGTATAAAATGTTTGTTCATAGAAGAAATAGTGACGTGTAATGAACGACATTTCTTTTGTTTGCACAGATCCACCATACTATATGAATACACGAGGGCATTTTATTATATACTTCAGCAATTTGATGGTCATTGTGTTGTAATTCTTCACTGAGGTGATTTGTTCCTCTGTTTAGGTAACTGGAGCTGGCAACTGGTAGGGTTGAAGAAGATCAGGTTGGTCCTAAACTGATGTAGGAGGGCAGTTTTATCGTATTTAGTCGTTTTTATTAATTAGGTTTCTTGTTAAATTTTAGAAAAATTTAATTTTAGGTAGCAATTATATATATGCCAAAAGAAAAAAAATATACCTTGGCAAAATCATTTAAGTAGTTTTAGTAGTGTTTATAGCAGATTTAAGAAAGATGCAACTCTCATAGGCAACAAGACGTGTGCTATAGCTAATGAGTTGAATGTAATTTTTTATTTTATTTTACCTTGGTAAGAAACATACTAACAATGCACATTTTTTGTTCACACCGTGGCTCGAACCCCTCATTTTCTCTTTGAAAATTGAGAGGTTATACCATTTTGTTAGATGTCCTTTGATGAATGTAGAATCTTGAATTTCTTGTATTTGTGAGATGTGACCGGTTATATTTGTCAAGCTTCTATCCATCTCTCTCATAAACTTCTATCCATCTCTTGATTTTTTGCACAGATTGTTTGCTTTGCCGACCATATGCCAGTGGATTATTTAATTGCTTTAAGCTTACTAAATAAAGCTTTTATTGGTTCAATGGGCTAGTTTTTATTGGTCCCTTGTTCTCTTACCTTGCGTTTGGAGCACCGAATTGACGGTCTGTCTTGATATTGGAATTGAAAAAAAATTAGTTGAACTCGGTTTTTCTTGCGTTTGGAAGCGCCAGTTGATATTCGAATTGAAAAAAATTAGTTGAACTCAGTTTTTCTTGCGTTTGGAAGCACTGAATTGGTCTGTTTTCCAAATTTGATGGTTGAGAAGAATGTTTGGTCTCACTCAGGCAGCTCACTTGTGTTGGAGGGCCATGAAACATTAGTAATTGCTTAATATATATATATATATATATATATATATATATATACTATAGAAGTTGAATATGATAATCAATATTCTAAAAACTATTTAGTTATGTTACATGCAGCCTTTTATATTATTGACAAAAAAATTAAAAGAAAATAAAATACCCAATAAATACTAAAAATATTCAAGAAGCACTAAAAATGAGAATACTAAAACATTTCTAACAAAATGTCAAGGTGGGAAGCACATAAACAATTTCTCATTGAAGGAATTTAACAATGAAAAAGAAATTCACTAATAATTAAAAATGATTGTATGGGAATTTCATTATGTGCCAAGAGCATGACTTAGTAGTGATAGTTATTAATAAATTAAGATGTTTGAAACTTGTTTTTTCCACATGCAACAACATAATCTAGTCTGTGTGTGTGTGTGTGTATATATATATATATTTCTAATATGTTTAATTCATTAATTATTATCCTGTTTTCACCTTTAAATTGCTAATTAAACCACTTCATATTTTATATTCATCGTTTTATTTATTTATTTATTTTATTTTTATCTCCTTTCAAAGTACTCTTAGAAAGACTTTAATCACGCGAGGAATTTATATATATATATAATATTTGTAGAAAGACAAATTGAAAGTGAAATAAACATGATAATGAGGCCTCATTTGAGGTTATTTCTATTGTTAGTGGGAGGCAGGATATCAAGTTTCTGGGCCCATAGAACTAAAAGAGTTGGTCCGCAGAAGCTTTTTTGGGTTTTTTACCTGAACAATATAGCATCCGTACTTTGCCCTTAAATCCTTTATTGACCCATCCATGTTTTAATTGTTCCATCACCAACAGAAAACAAGATTTCAGATTATTTATTTATTTATTTATTTTTCCGGGATATGCCCCACTACATTGAATTAGAGTTTTGGAATCGAAATTGATAAAATTGAAAATTTTTGAACTAAATTTTTTTCAATTTTACTAATTTCAATTCAAAGGCTCCAATTCTATATAGCGAAAAATAAGTAATTATGTTAAAGTAATTAATATGGTCAAGGGTATTTTAAATCTAATAGAAATAAGTGTATGGTCGAGGGTTTAAATCCTCACAGGAATAAGTGAGTGTGTGAGTTTATGTTTTGCTAAGATAAAAAAAAATTAAAAAAGAAAAAAGAAAAAGAAGTCACCGAAGGTTGTTTTGTTAGTATCAATTGTTTTAGTTTAGTAAAAAAATTCATTTTTGAAAGTAGATGTATTTATTTTATTTTATTATATATATATATATATATATATTTTATTTATTTATTTAGCCTGAGAATTGGTAGATTAAAAGTTAGAGGTGAGGAGGGTAGGCAGCTCGAACCACAAACCGTGGAGCTTCGCACCAACTGGGAAACAAAGCACGCCTTGAAATTAGATGGTTAATGGTATATGTTGTAAAACATTTCAGAAAAAAAAAAAAAAAAAAAAAAAAAAAAAGTTAGTAAAGTGGAATATCATTCTTATTTCAAAAAATTATGATAGGCAAAATCAAAATATAATAAGTATTCAGAAGAGTAAAAAATAAAGACTTGTTTGGTTCTATTTTCTGAAAACTAAGAATAAAAAAAAAAAGTAAAAAAACCAACTTGGTTAACAATTTATCAAAATTCAGTTAAAAAATTGTCTTTCATAATTCTTTAAAATTAATTTATGTTTTCTAATTTCTTAAGAATTATTTTTTTTTTAGTAACAAATCGTTTGATTTAGATTTTACTTTATTTTAGAATAGAATTATAAATTAACATGCTTAGTGGTGTCCATGATATACATGCAGAGTAAATAATGGGTGCCGGATTCTTGCAGTTTACTGTAATGGTATTTTCATTATATGCTTCTTGTCTTGACCACAATTATACTCAACCTTGTAAGAAATCATATATATATATATATATAGTCATTCATATATTTTTATTAAATCATACCATCCTTCATTAGTGCCATTTCATGGACATGCACTTAATTTTTGCACTGGAGTACCACAAGCCTCAACCTTATTTCACTATAAAGAAATGAAAGCCAAGTAATTTGGGGTGTGTCGTGGGTAGCAAGCTAAAACATACTAAAGAGTGGCTAAGTTTGAATTTGTAAAGTGTCACTACTATTTCTAACTACTAATATAGCTAGAATGAATAAGGATCGTCCCAAGAGTAAGGAAGCAATATTGATATGAAAATAACGTTGGACTGGTAGGTCGAGTGATCAAAGATGTTTTGATTAGTTAATTAAACTACAATGTTAAACAAATTCAATACAAAATAATTAAAGTAAATAAAGGGTCGAGAATAAGAGAGAGGGATCTTGGGACTTAGAGGTTACCACTAAACATCACCTTTCTAGACATTCAATGTGTAATGAATGAGGGGGAATATATGTTGCAATACTCATATGTGTGATTGATTGAATCAATAAGCATGGATGACTAATTAAGTATACATTGTCTAGACAACCTAATGAATAGCACAATATATCAAATTAAGCTATTATTCATTCTTTTAAGCTCACAATCAAAACACATTAACAAGCTAGAGAATTATACTACTTGCATTCATAAGCATAGAACATCAAATAAGAAGCATGGATTGTCTTCTTATCTAAGAAAGTAAGGCAACTACACTACAACTAAACTAGGGACATGAAAATTAAACTAATTAAACTAAGGTTGAGGTACAATCCATCAAAAAATGAGTATGAACCATCAAATAAACCACAAGAGTATTCCATTAAAGCACCATGTCTTGACAATTCCTAGATTCATAGCATCAACACACATAGACATGCATCAATAACACAAAACCTAGAGATAAACACATGAACATCTATTATAGCATATATAGACATATGAGTAGAATGAAATGATCAATTGGAAGTATTAAACAACACAAATCATTATAGAAACAAGATTCATATATAAATCAAATGTCTAGACAAGAATTATAACACAAATCCCCTCAAAATACAAAATATCAAGATCTATAAGGCATGCTTAGAGCTAACTCTAGCCCTAAGGAGATGCTTAGCCACTCATTGATGTAGTCATCCAACCCTGAAGGGCCATCTCCATGGTAGGAATGATCTTCTTCTTGATAGAAACTATAGATGAATGGAAGAACTCCCAAATGGTGTGTATCTCTCTAATCTCTAGACTCCTCACCTCTCTCTCCAAGATTGTGTATCTCTAAGATTGTATATATCTTATGTAAAAATGGCTCAAAATCCTTATATAGGTAGCTCAAGTGTCACACCCAATGGTCAGGCCTCGTGCACTAGGGCCCATTCAATGATTGCACCACGGGCCATCTTTTAATGAGCTAGACTCTGTGTTTTTTTTCGAACTTGAGGGGGTTCGATCGATCGAACTATGGTGGCACCTTTTGGAATATTGACAGATCTGAGATATTTTTGAGATATTTTGGGAAAAAGACAAAAGTGGTAGGCGGGGATAAGATCAAAGAAGTTAGATTGATCGAAAGGATGCTGGATCGATCGAAGATGGAAATTCTAGGGAATAAGGACAAAAGGCTCGATCCATCTTGATAAGGCTGGATCGATCACTGTGAGATCGATCGAAGATTTGTCTGATCGATTGAAACTTGCTGTTTTCCACCACTTTGCTTCCACTTTGCTTCTTTCTTCCATTTAGCTTGAGATTGCTTCTTTTATACTCTAATTTGGCTGAATTGACTTATTTTGGGGATAAGTGCCTGAAAAGGGCAACAACACGAAATTAGTCTAAAATGAAAAATAAGATAGATAAAGGTCCTAGAATACTCAAGCTTAAGGGGTTTAAATACACACTTTTCAGCGCTCATCACACCCTCGAACTTAAATATTGCTAGCCCCTAGCAATAAACTATGAAGTAAAGGAATGAAATGAACAACTATACAACTATGATCTAGAAAGTAATAAAAAGATAACGCCACTTTTGTAGGGAACACGATTGCATTTAGTACCGATCATCAAGATAAAGAGTGGACCTTTTATTAAGGCTTTATTGATCTAGGTGCGCTTATTTTATTTTTTATTTGTAATCTATCCCTAAGGACCAAAGATGGAAGCATAGTGCAATGTGTTGATTTATTAAGCTTTCTAGCGATCCATAAGGTCGAGCGTTAGGTCAATGGCTCCCAAACCGGACGGTTTTAGGGTATTAGGTGTTGAAACACCCCTAAGGACTTACAAGCTCAAATTAACTAGGCTACAAATCAAAACAACTTCCATCTAACCATGTCCCACTTCTCACCTTTTGGGAGAAGTCCTCACTTTTTATTACTTTTGCAACTTCTTTTTCTTCTTCTTCATTTTTATTTTATTTTATTTTATTTTATTTTTATAGAGAAACAGTTAATTATTAACCTAGAGTTTGGGCCCTCCACCTTTCGGCGCGAGAAATTCAGTGCTTGATGAGGCTAGAATCCCAGCTACTCAATGAAAAGGGTTTATTATCCACCTTTATCAAGAATGAAAGCTTTCAATGCACTACTATCTCAATTGGGAAATAACTAAATCAATAATCAATAAAGTATGTGCCCCACAAATGAATGCTAGTGTGCGCCTGTGCTAGTATAGAATCCTAGAGTGAATCTCAAAACAATCACAAGATCAAGATGATGTGTACCACAAGTGCAAGCAAGATATCAATCTTTCAAAAAATTTACTCCTAAATGACATCTACAAGGCATACAAGGAGTATTGGACTCTCAAGTTAAGCAATTTTTAAATTTTAAGCAATATAGTCCTTAAAAGATCAAAATCATAGTTAGCTAGGTTTTCACATCTCAATCATGTAATTAAAGCTCCAACTTAAGTAGAATGCAATAAGGTCACCTTATCCCTAAACTTAAACTGCACATTGTCCTTAATGTGCAATGAGAACAATGAAAAAGATGGAAAGAGTATACCATGGTGGCAAAGACATGAAGCTCAACAATGATCCAATTCAAAATACGTCTCCCCCAAATTTGGAATCAACGACCTACTTGAATAACCACACTAGCAAACTCACAGCAAATATCAAATGGGATAAGAATAACTAAGGCATGCAATCTAAGGCAATATAGCATAAGATGAAAGAGAGATATGAGATCTAGCCCAATATAAATCATAAAGTATGCATGACTATACAAAAGGGACAAAATGGTGAAACAAAGATTTGTATGTTGGAATTTTTTTATTTTTAGAAACAATTGTGGAAACAATGAAATAGAATGAAAGAAATAAGAATGAACATGAACATGAATGATATAAAAGATAAAAGGCACAATGTGTCATGTAGATTCTAACTTTGATCGATCCAAAACCTGAAAATCTGCAGACAGCTTCAAACGATACAGAGAGAGATGAAATATGCAGAGATCCAAAAATTTTCTAAGTATAGAACTCCAATCGATCCAAGGGAAACTGGATCGATCTTGGAGTTTTCAGATCGATCAGAAAGACAGTTCGCACGATACACAGAGCTGAAATATGCAGGAAATTTCGGACGATGGAACAGAGAGGTGATTAGATGTAGAGATGACTGTCCGATCGATCGAACTTCTTTTGAGATCGATCGAACATGCAAGAATATGCAGGAAATTGAACTTCTCTTGAGAACATTGAGTTAAACACTAAATCTCGTTGTAGATTGGATTTACTAAGAGGGCGGCTTCTGCATGTTTTTGAAAAACTTATCCCTCAATGTAGGATTTCAACCTTTGCTCATTCACTTTGAATGCAGTTCCATTTTTTAAACTTTGAATTTCAACTACCCCATGAGGCGCAACAGAGATGATCTCATACGGACCTTCCCATTTGGTTCGTAACTTCCTGGGAAAGAGTTTTAATCTAGAGTTGAAAAGCCAAGCTTTTTGACCAGACTCAAAAGATTTCTTCACAATGTGTTTGTCATGAAAAACTTTAGTTATCTCTTTGTAGAGTTTGGCATTATCATAAGCATTGTGTCTCAACTCTTCCAACTCACTCAATTGGAGTAACCGATTCTCTCCGGCTTTGTTAAGATCAAGATTGAGCTTTTTAATCGCCCACATAGCTTTGTGTTCCAGCTCAACCGAAAGATGGCAAGGCTTTTCATAAACAAGTCTATAAGGAGACATGCCAATGGGAGTCATATATGCCGTTCAGTAAGCCCACAAAGCATCATTCAACTTTGTGTGACCAATCCTTCCGGGTTGTGTTAACCGTTTTCTCAAGAATATGTTTAATTTCTCAGTTTGAAACTTCTACTTGCCCACTTGTTTGAGGATGGTAAGGAGTGACAACTTTATGAGTAACGGAGTACTTAAGAAATAATTGCCTTAAGAATTGATGGCAAAAATGCTTTCCTCCATCACTAATAATAGCTCTTGGCATACCAAAACGAGTGAAAATGTTAGATTTAATAAATTGAACAACCACGGAGTGCTCATTGGTTTTGGTTGCACAAGCCTCCACCCACTTAGAAACATAGTCAACGACAAGCAAAATGTATTGAAATCAATAAGACATAGGAAAAAGACCCATAAAATTAATGCCCCAAATATCGAAGATTTCAATAATAAGAATATTTGTCAAGGGCATCATGTCTCTTCTCGACATTGATCCCATTTTTTGACATCTCTCACACTCCTTGCAAAAATTATAGGCATATCTATGGATGGTGGGCCAAAATAGCCCACTTTGAAGCACTTTCAAAGCGGTCTTTTTTGCACTAAAATGCCTGCCGCATGCAAGGGTATGGCAAAACACAAGCACACTTGGAATTTCACTCTCTGGAATGCATCTTCTCACAATTTGATCTAGACAATATCGAATCAAGACAGGATCTTCTCAATAATAATTCCGGATGTTAGCAAAGAAACGCTTATTTGCTTGCTTTGACCAATTAGTTGGAAGTTTGCTAATTGCAAGAAAGTTCACAATATCGGCAAACCAAGGCATTTGCCCATTAGAGATTTGGAACAGTTGTTCATCTGGAAACGAATCATGAATTGGTGGGCTCAGGAGAGACTCTACCACCAACTTTGAGAGATAATCGGCAACCACATTTTCGGTGCCTTTCTTATCTTTGGTTTCATAATTAAATTCCTGAAGAAGCAAAATCCATCTTATCAAACAAGGCTTTGTTTCTTTCTTTGTCAAAAGATGCCTCAAAGCAGTATGATCAGAATAGACAACAACTTTTGATCCTAAGAGATAAGACCGGAATTTATTAAGAGTATACACTACGGCAAGTAATTCTTTCTCGGTAGTGGAATAATTCAATTGAGCTCCCGAGAAAGTCTTGCTTGCATAGTAGATGGCATATGGAAGTTTTCCTGCCCTTTGCCCCAAAACTGCTACCATGGCGTAATTAGAGGCATCACATATGATTTCAAACGGTAATAACCAATTGGGTGGTTGCATAATAAGGGCAGATGACAATAAATCACGCAATTTATGAAAAGCATCAAGGCAAGCTTGATCGAAGACGAATAATGTTTCCTTGGCAAGAAGATTGCACAAGGGTCTGGTAATTTTGTTAAAGTCTTTGATCAAACGATGATAGAAGCCAGTATGACCTAAAAAGGAGCGAACCTCTCGCACCGTAGAAGGTGGAGGCAATTCATAAATGAGCTCAACTTTCGCTTTGTCAACCTCAATTCTCCTTTTTGAGATGACATGTGACGACCCTGATTTTTAGGCCAGCGTGTCCTGTGATGAACCGTAAGGATGATCCGATAACGGATCCGAAATGTGGAAGCGAAAACAGAAAACAAGACTCTAAGAAGTCAAAGTGACCTTCCATGAGGTCGTGGAACTCAATGAGAATTGATACGGAAGCAAAAGATCAAAAATATGACAAATAAGCCCCCAGGGGCAAAATAGTCATTTTTAAAAGTATGGATTCTGGTGCCATCGAGCACATCACTAGAAAGACAAAAAAAAAAAACTAACCAAGATGGACTCAAGAATCACATGATTTGAGGTCCGGTTGAAGAAGATATGAAATTCCAAAGTTTTATAAAATCAAACTTTTGGTTTTTTTTTTTTAAAACTAGTGCGGCAATGGTACTTTACAAGGGATAAACTGGTCTTTTTAGATAAAACCAGATGCAACTAAGAATACAATTAGATAGACAAGGAAAAACTAATCAATCTAGACTCAAGAATCACTTGATTCGGAATCCGGATGAAGAAGATATGAAACGTCAAAGTTTCAAAAAAACCAACTTTTGAGTTTAAAATTAGTGTGGCAAGGGTACTTTACAAGGGGTAAAATAATCTTTTCAGATAGAATTGGATGCAACCGTGCATACCGTTGGATATACAAGCAAAAGTTAATAAACTTAGACTCAAAAATCACTTGATTTGGAGTCCGGATAATGAAGATATGAAGCCTCAAAATTTCAAAAAATCAACTTATTTTCCGGGTAAGAAATGTGGGCAGGAATAGTGTTTTTACAGCAAGCAACATTTGATATATATATATATATATATTTTCTTCAGAACTGAGGCTAAGAACAGACCCTTAAACTCCCCTTGTTTACTAAAGTGGGAGGGTTTCTTGAGATGTTCAGGATAGAGTTTTTCTGGAAAAACACGAAGAAGAAACCCCCCTTAAAATAACGTTTTCTAGTCGACAGCGCGGAAGAAACAAAAAAAAACATGATGTAAAGTCCCTAAAATGCCCCTTGAACAGCGTAGGTCAAGATGGACCCAAAAAGCTACTACATGAAATTTTTCATAATCTGCCCACAACTGAGAGCGAAAACGGGCTACCAAACGAATTTTTATGGTAAAACACAAAAAAGAAACCCCTCCCAAAATCAAGTTTTCTACCCAGCAGAGCAAGAGAAAATGAAAAAAAACACACAGTAAGATGCCAAAAATGCCCCTAGATCAGTAAAGGGTCAAAAACTCAGAAAATGCAACTTTGCACCAAGTATGCATTTACCCCTAAATGCGTTTCTAGGTTGAAACGAATGTGCACGCAAGTGTAACTTACCTATTAGGACGTGCTACAATGGTCCATGACTTAAAAATACCACCGATACAAAATTCGACCCCCCCATAGCCAAAAAGGCAAAAATGGACTTGAAATGGAAAATATGGAAACCAAAATTAGGAAATGGTTTCAAATGACCATTTGACCCTTGGCCACACTTCATACAAGATTAATGAGACCTAGTAGAGGTTCCGGAACACACTTTACACCACCCGATTTGAAAATGAACCCTTAAAGGCTCTGTTTCTATTATTTAGCCCAAAAATGTAATATGTGAATTAAAATGCAAAAATGAATACTAAATGGTGTTTGGCCCTTGGCCACACCTCACATATGGAAAATGAATGCTAAAGGATGAATTATATACACAATGCACACACCGGTGCGAAAATGACATATTGAAACCCAAGTTTTCATGCTTTTCTCATTAAAGGCAAAGTTCATCATTTTTCAATATACAAGGATTACAAATGAAGTTTGGCCCTTGGTCACATATTATATACATAGAATGAATATCAAAAAGTGTGCTTAAGCACATAATACAAGTTTTTTTACAAAAGGCTATAAAATGATATTCCACGCTAACATTTGAATAAAATAGAAACTGAAAAGTTAGAAACCATCCCAACGAACAACAAGCATCATGAACCATGTCTTCATACCTGATCAAATCCCCCAGTAACTTCGGGGTGAGTAAACAAGTTTACTTGTAGAGAATGAGCATGCATCGACTCGATTTCTTGAAGATTTTTAGGACAACATGATATAATTCAAAAGGGATCATGCCACCTAACGTCTATATCAAAGATTAGACTCAGGGATCATCCTAAGCTACCATGGAGTAATAGCAACAAGAATCATGATATATATACACACATGAAACAAGTCATAGTTGGGATAATCCAAGATTATGACAAGAAGGATACTAGAACATAGGTTAACATGAATTGCATTATCAAATACAATTAAGCAAGATTTAGAATGATTCCATAGAACACGACAAAAAGATACTAGAATATAAGGATTTCATTATCAATGCAATTAACATGGTTGGAGCATTCCAATTAACACGATAGGATTAATACACGAAATCAAGAACATGGCATAATATCTACGCATTTTAGCAAGGTTTGGACATTTCAATAAACAAGACAAGAAAAGTACATAGAATCAAGGATAATACATAGTATCAATGAAATAAAACACGATTGGGACATTCCAATTAACAAGGTAAGAATTATACATGAAACCAAGAACAAGGCATAACATATATGCAATTTAATAAGGATGGAACATTTCATATAACATG
This sequence comes from Cornus florida, assembly GCF_030987335.1. Classification (NCBI taxonomy): domain Eukaryota; kingdom Viridiplantae; phylum Streptophyta; class Magnoliopsida; order Cornales; family Cornaceae; genus Cornus; species Cornus florida. Next base: position 76,755,548 of record NW_026775577.1, read on the forward strand.
AAGAGAGTCTTAAATCTTCAAGGAATACGACACTTGAAATTTAAAGAGTGAAGTCATGAATGAGGCATAAAATCTATGCTATGAAACAAGATTGGAGCATTTCACATACACGATAAGTTTAAATCTTCAAGGAATAGCAACTTGAAATTTAAAGAGTGAAATCAACCAATGTGGAAACTCAGATATCGCCCGGATTAAAACCATACTCTTGGGATCACTTTAGGGCTACTAACCCATGGGTACCTTCCCTTAGTGCGTACTATAGAAAACCGGAATCTTGGGATCACTTTAGGGCTACTAACCCATGGGTACCTTCCCTAAGTACGCACTATAGTGTAGAGGGACATTCCTCCGTACTAGAACCAAGTCCTAGCCATGTCAATCTTGATTGATATCACCAAGTTTCCAAAATCAACGAGTTGTGCATGTCAAGATAGCATTAAGATACAAGTAATGCATTAAACTCGTTTCATGCACAATCAAGATTTTGGAAACATACAAGTCATGCCCTAAGTTCTCAACTAACATAGCATGTGAAATGTCAAGAAATCATAGTATACATCTACATAGACTACAAACTAGGATATATATCACATAAAATCCATCGATGCAAAAATACCACAAGTATAAGATTAATGATTTAATTATTTACTAAGCAATAGATGGATAATTAAATCATTCCAAGACAATGATGCAAGTTCATTAAGTACATTAATGAAACCAAGATACACGGGGTCTAGTTACATGTGAAAGGCTAAAAGTTCCATGGAATACAAGTTACAACTAAGTGAACTAAGTTCCATACAAGTAAACAAGTAAGTGTAAGTCTCAAACTTATCCGATTATGCTCAATGTAATACATGTGAAGGAACTTATCAAGACAATCATGAATACAAGGTTAGAAACTTAATCAAGTGCATAGAACCATTAAATGGATTTTAATTATTTCATTTAATTAAAATATCTAGATTTTTGAAAGTCATCCAAATGACCTCAATTTAATATATGTTATATAACATGTCATAAATTGATTTAAGAACACAATACAAGTACATTTCATCCAAGTTACGGCCTTGAGTATTAAACTTTAAAACAAGAAAAATAATAAATGAAACGTTTCAAAACCTAATCAAATATTTTAGATTTAATATATGTGAAACTATACGGCATGTACATCAAGAATTTCAAGTCAAATTTTCAATGGAGTGAATAGTACACTCGGAGCAATTTTATTAATCTAATTAATTAAATATTACTAGATTTCAAAACTTCTCCGATTACTCTCAAATTAATCTATGTTGAAGAGCATGTTAGTGCCTAATATAATATGCTATCACATGTTGATTTAAAGCTAGATAAGGCCACATGATTTAATATTTTATTCAAGATAAATATTAAATAAAATATTCATTACTTGTCCAAATAATCTAGATTTAATATATGTCAATCTACATATCAAAGGGTAATATTCTATCATGCCACATGATTAAACAAAGCCATGGACAACCAGGAAAATTAAATCCTTCACAAGAAAAATAAATAATAAAATCTCTAGAATTTACATCCAAGCATGTAATAAAGTTGTATAAGCATAACAAGCATGTAATATAGCAAGAATTTAAATTATAACACCCCCTACCTCAATTTGAGATGACCAAATCCCCACCGAAAAAAAAGTGTTCCGAATCCGCCGAAATCAAAGGGTTTTGATGGGGACAACACGATCTACATGAATCCAAAGGAAGCCCCATGAAAATCACAACTTGACTCTTAACCCAAACTCAAGAAATGGTCAGAAATGAATTCTAATAAGGGGGAATGGTAGAGCACGTCGAGGGGAGTGATAAACGCAAAGGCCGAAGAGATTTCACTTAGGAAATCAAGTGGAGGAGAAGGTCAAAGGGTGGCAGCCAAGGAGCTTCCATGGCTGCTGGCTAAGAGGTGGAGAAGAAGAGTGAAAATCTGATTTTTCACTTTAGGGCATCCTATTTATAGTAAGTCTCAAAAACTGCCCCGAAAGGGCCCCGCCGGGTCCGGAAAAGTGGATTTTGAGCAAACGCGCTCAAACGGCAAAACTTGGTGAACAAAAAAGATTTAAAATGAGAAAATATGAACAACGGAAGAAACGGTGTTGAAAACTGAGTCCCGAGCAGAGAGTTATGCCCCGAATAAGTTCGGCGGTAATTGGGTCCAGAAACTCTGAAACTGGAGAAAAACGACCAAAATGGAATTCTTAGAGTCCATGACTTGACAAAATGTGAAAATGAATCCCGTACGAGAATCCAGACTCCAGACGAGACATTTTGCAATAACTTTTGTTAATTACACAATGGCCCCTACAAAAAGGGTTAACTGCGAAACTGCCCCAGAATGAAAATATCTTCCAAAAGATATTTTCTTAGATACCCCTGAAATAAAATATCTTCAAAAGATATTTACGAAAAACACCCCAAGAAATGAAAAAAATTCTGAAGAATTGTGCATACATGCCCCTATGGACACCCCGAGCAACCAGAGTACTTTCTTGCAAAAGTAAAGATACTTATTTCGAGAAAATCACTCAAGATGAAGGCACGTGAAGTCAAAAACTAACTCCGAGCATGAGAAGTGAGGTTGTGCCAACAATGTGACAAACGGGGAAAAGACAGAATAGTGAAAAAGACGAAACAGGGAAAAGGACGAAAGACGCATAGTGTCCGAAAAGTGAAAATGCGAAAATGACTCGGTCCTCAAAGGAAGTTGTCAATTCACATGAAAGAGTCTCATAAACCAATTTTGAGCACTCGAGATGACACTAAGCGACACGAAACAGAGCTCAGAAAAGAAAATTAAACGAAAAAAATTGATTCTTAAAATTTTAGGAAAAAAAGGAAAGGGAGGCAAATGACCGGGTCGTTACATGGCATGTCCCAAAACAATACCTTCTTGAACTATAAAATGGCTCTTTTCCCAACTAAGAACAAGGTTTATTTCACGACATCTTTTAAGCACCAAATATAGATTTTTGAGGTATGTATCAAATGAAAACCCAAAGACCGAAAAATCTTCCATAAAGACCTCTAGATACTCTTCCACCATGTCCGAGAAAATTAACATCATATACCTTTGGAATATGGCGGGAGCGTTGCACAATCCAAAAGGCATCCGTCTATAAGAAAATGTGTCAAAAGGATAAGTAAATGTGGTTTTCTCTTGATCTAAAGGGTCTAGGGCTACTTGATTGTAACCCGAATAGCCATAAAGAAAGCAATAATATTATTGCCCGGCCAATCTCTCTGGAATTTGATTAATAAATGGCAAAGGGAAGTGATCTTTTCTAATGGCGGCATTTAATTTGCAGTAATCAATGCATACAAGCCATGAATTGGCGGTACGCTTATAAATTGCTTCGCCTGTCGAATTTTCAACCACCGTAATCCCCGATTTCTTGGGGACTACTTGAGTTGGACTCACCCATTTACTGTCAGAGTTTGGATAAATGATACCAACATCTAAAAGCTTAACAGCTTCTTTCTTAACCACTTATTTCATGTTTGGCTTTGATCTCGTTTGGGCCTCTTTAAAAGGTTTTGCATCTTCTTCTATAAAAATGCGATGCATGCAAATAGAAGGGTCAGTTCCCTTTAGATCCACCACATTCCATCTATAGCTTCCTTATTTTCTTTAAGCACATTCAAAAGAGCATTCTCTTGATCTTTTTCAAGACTTCAAGAGATGATGATCGGAAAAGTCTCTTTCTGGCCTAGAAAGACATACTTAAGATCGGGAGGGAGAGTTTTAAGCTCAAGAGTGGGTGGAGAGACTAAAGATGGGACCGGTGGGGTGCTAGAGAGTGGAGGAAGATGTTCTTTTGGAACTTTCCAAGGTGAAAAATCCAAGCTTGCAATGAATTCCATTAAGTCATTAACCTCACTTATTGACCCTTCATTATCAACCCCGCAATTCTCATACATTTCAAGGAGACAAGATGTAAGAGGATTCTCGGATAGAAGAGATGAAAGATTGTCCTCAGTTAGCTTTTTTACAATCATGGAAAGAATGGACTCCTCCATAATCTCATCCAAAACATTTATAAGATAACACTCGTCTTTATCTATGGGATGTCAACTTGCATTGAAAACATTAAGCTTAACCATCATGTTACCAAAAGAAAGGTCCATAACTCCGGATCTACAATTAATGGTTGCATTTGCAGTGGCAAAAAATGGCCTTCCCAAGATGATTGGGATGTGATTGGTAGGGTTGGCAATCGGTTCGGTATCAAGAACCACAAAATAAACCAGGAAATAAAACTCATCAACCTTAATGAGTATGTCCTCAACCATGCCCCTAGGTGTTTTGATGGATCTATCGGCCAATTGAAGCACCACCAAGGTTAGCTTCAATTCATTCAAACCTAGTTAGACATACACGGAGTAAGGAATCAAATTAACACTCGCTCCTAAGTCAAGAAGAGCTCTACGGACTTCATGGTTTCCAATTACGCATGAGATGGTTGGAGAATCGGGATCTTTGAATTTAGGTGGAATGTTATTTTGAATGATGGAGCTCACTTCCTCTATGAGGAACACTTTATTAGGGCCTTGTCCCTTACTTTTCCTCTTTTGCGTGCAAAGGTCTTTCAAAATTTTTGCATAAGGCTGAATTTGCCTAATTGCATCAAAGAGAGGGAGATTTATGTTAACTTGTTTGAAGACTTCCATCATATCATGGATTTTTCCTTCTTGCCTCCCAAAAGGCGAAGTCTCTTTTAAGGCATATGGAAATGGAGCTTTTGGCTCATAAAACCTTGTAACTTGAGGAGATGATGCCAAAGAAGGTTGAGAATTCTTAATGAAAACATTTTCATCCAAGGAAGTAGGAGTAAGATTGGGAACGGGACAGGTGCTAACTTTGGGTTGCACCGGTTCGCTAACTTTAATTGGTTTTTCGACCCTATTGTCAATTTGTTTACCACTTCTTAAAGTGGTAATGGCTTGCACTTATTCCTGAGAAGGACACCCTGATGTAGAGTTTACTTCCACAAGGTATTGGGCTTTTGGGTTGGCTAGGCAATTTACTAATTTCTCTTGCATTAAATGCATTAGCTATTGTCCCAATTTGGGATTCAAGATTTGATATCGATTGAGAAGGAGAATGCAACAGATTAATGTTCATTTCTAAACCACCCAAAGCCACCAAAACCTTATCTTCAAATGTGGAATTTCTAGAAAGTGCATGAAGATGATAAGAGCAATTTTGAGAATCATACACTTGAGGACGTGAAAAGTGATTCATTCTTTGATGATGAGAAGAAGAAACGAATCCTTGGAAACCTTCATTCCTTTTATGAGTTAAGACATAAATACTTTGAAAATGTTTAGCTTGACAAGGACTTGAACTTTTCATTCCACACCGGAACATAAACATTTGAATAAGGGTGAGCAAATGTAGCATTGACTTGTTTAAAGTGTTCATTAAACACATGTCCATGAGGACAATTGGAAGTAGAATGTAGAATACTAGAACAAGTCATGTAAGGCTCACAAGACTGATAAGAGTGACGAAAAGGAGATAACTTTGTAACTGGTTTTTGACTTGATACGAATCGATCAAGTTTTTGTGAAAGAGTTTTAACCTCGGCTACAATCTCTTGGACTTTGAATTTGACACACTTTCAAAATTTTCTTCTTTTCATTAGAATCATGACCCAACCAAGAAGTGTGATATTTATGCAAAGAATTTTCACTCATTTTTTCAAAAAGATGCCAAACATCATTTTCATGTTTTCCAAAATATGAACCTCCACATGAGGTATCAAATATGTCCTTATGAATGTCGGATACACTTTCATAGAAATATTAGACAACTTGCCATTTTTGAATACCATGATGTGGACATTTCCTTAACAAGTTATTCAATCTTTCCCAAGCCTCATATAAAAGTTCTCCTTCCCCATGAGAAAATTCTCTAATTGAAGTTATCATTAAATTGGTCAAGCTCACGGGGTAATTTTTTTTCAAATATTCACTTTGCATTTGCATCCAAGATGTTATTGAATTTTCCCCCAAATTGTTGAACCAATGTTTTGCTCTATTTTTAAGAGTTAAAAGGAAGAGAAGTAGTCGAAGAACTTCTTCCAAGACATTCATGTACTTCATGGTGGAGCATATTTCAAGAAATTCATCAAGATGTTTATATGGTAACTTATAATCTAAGCCATAGAAAGTAGACACATTTGAATGATTTCGGGCTTAAGTTCATATTGATTGGCCCCAAAACTAGGAAGCATAATGTAAGTTGGTGCATGGTACTCATGAAGATTGTAATGATCGCGAAGAATCATTGGAGGAATTGGAGTTGGAACTCTATGGGGATGTTGGTTAAGAGGGGATGTCCCATGAAATATGGGTCTAAATAGCCAAGATTACCTTCTAGATTTTCCATTGGAATGCCTCAGATGAAAGGTAGGGAAAGGACCACACAAAACTTCGAGTAATACACCAACAAAAAATAGAATCAAACATTTCTCCTTTGCAACTCAAAACAATCAACAATCCTCCACATACGATGATCCCATACTCCCATGCTTTGAACAATATACAAGAAAAATTAAATTGCGTCCACGTGGGCTCACGATCTATCTAAGAAAATAAAAACTTACATTCATACAGGCTCACGATTTAACTAGAGATTGAGTTTAGAAAAGCTCACAAAGGGTCCTTAAGCAACTTCAATTTATTTTTTTTTAATTTTTGCTTAGCTTTGCAATTTTTTTTAGATTTTAGCCTTTTATGCTTAGCTTAGCTCCTTACTTTAGAATTCTCCTTTGCTTTACTTCCTTTGCTCAATTCACCTAGCCAATCAAGAACAAACACAATAAGTAACAAAAATAAAATAAAGTAAAAACACGATCAAAAGAGTACTAATTCCTAATTGTTTCCAAAATACGGCATTGCCTATCCCCGACAACGGCGCCAAAACTTGGTATGTGTCGTGGGCAACAAGCTATGACATGATTGCCAGAAAGGACTAATGCAATTGGTTGTAAATGGGTTTGTAAGACTAAAAGAGACCCAAAAGGCAAGATTGAACGATATAAGGCCAGACTTGTAGCCAAAGGGTATACCCAAAGGGAAGGTATTGATTATCATTATACATTTTCTCCCGTTTCTACAAAGGATTCCCTTCGTATTATCATGGCATTGGTAGTTCATTTTGATTTAGAGTTACATCAAATGGATGTGAAAACGACATTTCTTAATAGAGACTTGAATGAGGACCCAAAGGGAAGGTATTGATTATCATGATACATTTTCTCCCGTTTCTACAAAGGATTCCCTTCGTATTATCATGGCATTGGTAGTTCATTTTGATTTAGAGTTACATCAAATGGATGTGAAAATGACATTTCTTAATAGAGACTTGAATGAGGAGGTATACATGAAATAACATGAAGGTTTTCATTCAGATAAAGATTACAATATGGTTTGCAAACTCAAGAAATCCATATATGTTTTGAAACAACCTACACATCAGTAGTAGTACAAATTTCATGATGTTATCTATTCTTTTGGGTTTAAAGAGAACATCGTTGATCAATGTATATACCTTAAGGTTAGTGGGAGTAAGTTTATTCTTTTGATCCTATATGTGGATGATATTTTGCTTGCCAATAGCGACTTAAGGTTGCTACATGAAGTTAAAGAATTTCTCTTTAGAAATTTTGATATGAAAGATATGGTGAAACATCCTATGTCATTGGCATAGAAATTTATAGGGATAGATCCTAAGGATTGATTGGATTATCCCAAAAGGCTTATATCAATAAAGTTTTAGAGAGATTTCGAATGTTGGGTTGTGCTTCAAGTGTTGCTCCTATTGTCAAGGGTGACAAATTCAGTCTAAATCAGTGCCCAAGAAATGATTTGGAAAGGGAAAAGATGGAAGTCATTCCTTATGCATCTGCAGTAGGATGTCTAATGTATGTGTAAGTATGCAGTAGACCATACATTGCATTTGCAGTAGGAATGTTAGGCAAATACTAAAGTAATCCAGGAATGGATCATTAGTGAGGTGTAAAGAGAGTGATGTGATATCTACAAGGGATAAAGGATTACATGCTGACATACAAAAGATCAGATCTTTTGGAGGATGCATTGACTCTAGAAAGTCAACATTATGATATGTATTCCTCTTTGCAGAATGAGCTATCTTGTGGAAAAGCTTAAAACAGAAATCAATCACTTCCTCTAATATGGAGGTGGAGTACGTAGCATGTCATGAGGCTACAGGACATGCCTTATGGTTACGGAATTTTATCACAGATCTTAAAGTTATGGATTCCATTTCTAGGCCATTGAGAATCTATTATGGCCATTCTGCTACGGTTCGTTTATGTAACAACAATGTAAGTGGAAGTTCAAACAGGTGGTTTGACATAAAGTTCCTTGTTGTTAAAGAAAAAGTTCAGAATCATCAAGTGTTCGTAGATTACATAGGAACAAGGTCAATGGTCGCAGATCCTATGACAAAAGGTTTGCCACCCAAATTGTATAAGGAATATGTAGGACATATGGGGCTTATTGATATGTCTTGTGTTTGATTTACTAAGACATTTTAAAGTTTGCAATTGCATTTATGTTCTGATGATTATTAGTATTTATTTGTCATTTTAAAGGAAGTATAAATAAAGTTTATAAATGACAAATTATCCTTTTGGATAATAAAGTAGGACCTTAGAATAAGCTTATGGGAGCTTATTCATACAAATAGTCCATTGGGACAATAAAATTAACTTCCTTGGATAGTTTTTTGAAATAACTATTTATAAAGTACTACTATATAAAGATGTTTATTTAAAGAAAGGCAGTGATATAATGATACATAAAAGGTAGCACTCATTTGAAGAATGTGATTTCTGTCATGATTTTTTACACTGAAATTCTTTAACTAAAGTTTTAGTTCTCAAACTTGTAAAGAAAATAAGTGTGTCAATATTGGTAAGTGGGAGAATGTTAGACATGTGTATTTATAACATGTGTGTGGCCTATATTGCCATATTACAATCACATTTTGATCCACTATACTGACACAACGTTACACGTTTTAGGAAGTTACAACAGTGTGGTTGTGGGAAGTTGAAGGTGGTTACGATTTTTATTAGAATAAAACAATTGGGTTTGCATGATGGATTGCTCTCTCTCTCGCTTTATTCATACAGTATCCTTACAGAGGTCCCATGTTGTAGGTGCAAAATTTTCTCTATTAAAATAAATAAAAAGAAAAATACAACTCACTCAGAACTAGCAATTATAATACTTAGAAATAAGTGTTTAATGCTCGATGATTTTATTGGAGGTTTAGGCCTCTATTTATAAGAAACAAGGTGGTGGAATTATGGTAGGACTCACCTGGCTTGTCCTCCAATCCATTCCATATATGACATTCTTTAAAATTATAATCCTTTCCTTTGTAGAATTCTTTCCATGCAAAACTTTCCTTACACAGAACTTGCTTTCTTTGCTGAATCCTTTACCTAGTAGGACTGGTCTACTTTTAATTGAGATTGAGCTGCGTGTGGGCTAATCAAATGATTTAGTAGATGGGCTTGGAGTTTAACCTTGGCTCCACAGGCTGTTGATGCTTCCACTGGGCCTGAATGAGATTGTACGCGTCTGGGCGTGGTAAATGGGCTGGGTCAGCAGTCCACATGGAAGCAAGACTTTGCTTGGGCTTGTTCCAAATTAGGTTCTCCCAATTTGGGCTTGATACCGATCGGGCCTTTGCTGTATCTAATGTAAATTTGTAGTGTGATGACGTGGACGATTCTTAGTAGAGGGGGGGAATTTTTTCCCCCCACACTTTGCCCCCAATTCCCTCTTTAATTGGACTACTGCTCCTAATTAAAAGGAAATTGAAGTTGCACGGTTGCCAATTCTATAAAAGGCGGTTTAAGGTGTGTCCATTGTCATTCTGACTAAAAGGCTTCTTCATAGTTCGTTTTTGACTCTGCGACATTCACTATGCTTTTTGCTTCAGCGTGATCTCAGGTTAGTTCCTCATTTATTTGTCGAATTTCTTTCACATCATGAGCTCCTCATCCACTCACGACCATATAGACTTTGTAGATTCGGATTCCACACCTTTTTCTTCTCCTAATCTCATTAGGATCCCTCCACCTAGGGTTTTTGACCTCGTTAAATTCACAAATGATTCAGTTGTTCAAATGGATGCCTACCCTTCACAAGCTAAAGTATCTACTTCTAGGTCAGATTGTGTGTTTACTAAAGAGGAGAGAGAGTTGATTTTATCTGTTCGGCATATCAAGTTCTCTATTGAGTCTGTAATAGAGGATTTTAAGATTCCTGATAGGGTAGACATTGTTGAATACCCAGAAGGGGTTGATTTCAGTTCCGGCGAAGGAGTGGGGGACAACGAATTGCTTCTATCAGTTAGGCACCTTAATGCTCTTCGATTCCCTCTTCACCCCTCTATCATCTAGTCTTCAATAAGTTAGGAATTGCCCCTCTCCAAGTAAACCCTAACTTTTTTCGAGTGGTCTCGGCACTTCTAGTTCGCCGAAGGCTGGAGAGTCTTGACTTGACTCTTGCTGATTTATTCATTACCTACACCATTGCCAAACATGGGACTGAGCCTAGCCATTTCTACTTCACTTCCCCTCTTCAGCAAAGGATATGTACGGACCTCCCTTCCTCCGAGAAGAAATGGAAAGAGAGGATGATAATTGTAAAGGGGAATTGGTCTGTGGATAAATCGAATACCCTTCCCATTCCTCACAAATTTGGGAAACTAGGTATAGAATATCTTCCCTCATTCCATGAAAAGTGCTCTGGTTGTTTCCCATGTCAAGTTTTATTATTTCGTCATACTTATGAATTTCTTGGTCTTCTTTCAGCAACATTCCCCTCCTCTGCTGCTAAGAAGAGACTTGCTTTTCTTAAAACACAAGTTTGGAGCAAGCCCCCTTCTGTCGAGGAGTTACTTACTTCATCCAACCTTCAAGAAATTGCTTATAGGATCGTAGCTGCAGATCTTATGGATTTAGCACTTTCATCCTTTGACAGCTTCCCTTTGACTGAGGAAGAAAAATAGAGAGCTAAAGCTCTGAAGAAGAAAGCTGTTGAAGAGCAACCTTTGCTAGTCATTAGATCGACTGAGCATGAGAAGGAGGTGGATGAACCTCCTCTTAAGAAGACAAGGTCAAACCCTCCTTCTAGCAGCAAAGGTAAGAACATCCCCAAGAGCAAAGGGAAGAAGGCTTGGGAAACTTGGAGACCTGTTTTCTCAAGGGCCGACAAGTCAGTCCTTTACTCTGGGGATTTAATAGTCTCTGACCCCTCTGCTGCCTTAGTGGTTGCTCGAGGGATGCTACCCAAGGATAAAGAAATCATTGGGAATCTGGGGTTGGATCAGCTACTACCATTCGCCCCAGTTGATGCTATGAAGGTTTATTCTTTTCCCTTTACTTGCTTAATTCTTCAGATTTCTTTTCACCGCATATTTACTGATACTGTCGTTGTTGATTATGTAGAGTTTGTACCAGACTATGGCACTGTGTGCCACTACTGAAGCTCAGTCTCTTTCCATTAAGAAACTGGAAAGAGACCTGGGCAATGCTAAGAAGAAGGCTTCGTATTTTGCTATGAATACGAAGATCGCTTCTGATGTGAGGGATGTCTACAAGAATCACCTGGCAGTTTCTGAGGTGAAGGTGGAGACTCTAGAAGCTGAAGTTTAGTGCTTGAATGATGCTATTGGTACCTGTATTACTGTGGGAGGCAAATGTAAAGACGCTACTCCACTATTGTGCGCTTATCCAGTGCAGAGGCTTTTAGGTTTGGCTTCAGCCAGGGTTCTGGTGACAAAGAAAAGGATCCAAAAGCCTTTGATGTTGACATAGAGGTGTCCTTCCCTTATGATGAGGGTCCAAAAGCCCAAGGGCTGAGGTGCTCTTTGCTGAGATGGTGAAGGCTCATCCAGAGGGTCATCTAGCTTCAAGCTTGCAAACTCCTCTATCTTCTGACCTGCTAGCTCCTTTATCCACAAGTTCAAATGTTGTGGATGCCTTTGACTCTGCTCCCTTTGATTTAAAAAAGAAGTAGAGTTGTGTAACTTTTTTTTTTTCCTTGTTTTGAAGAAATGAATGTAGAAACTATATATTTTTCTTCTTGAAATGCAGTGATTACATTTTTTCTGAAGTACCTCTCATGCTTGTGAATGCTTTTGGTTTTTACCATACTCTACTATAATAATGTGCTCCTATCTTCAAGGAGGAAGGCTCATTGCCTGAGAACTTCATACCTCTTGTGGTCCGAAGCAAAAACAGGAAAGATGATAAGAAGGGAATCCCTTTGACTGTTTAATTAATACCTAAGGATGGTTTCTCCATCTAGTATTTTAACCATCAAGGGAACCCTTCTTGCCACTGATTCGTATGGCATAGATATATTAATACTTGTTTTGCTTGTATTATTTTGATGTGGGACAAAACTTTCTATGAGTTATATATCATTAGTCCATTAAAAAAGGATCTGTGGGTGTGTTGCCATAGAGAACTTTTGCCCCCAGTTGGTTTTATACCTTATTGGCATAGCCTCGGATTTAGATCGTCCGAGGTGATATATTCTTTCCACGAGTTATATACCATTAGTCCGTTAAAAAAGGATTTGTGGGCGTGTTGCCATAGAGAACTTTTGCCCCCAGTTGGTCTTATACCTTACTGGCGTAGTCTCGGACTTAGATCGTCCGAGGTGATATACTCTTTAGCTATGAGCCTGAGAGAAATTGTATTGTACCGGACTCTTGTTGTCTGAAGCGATATGTTCCTCGGTCACGTGCTTGGGGGGAGCGGTACTGCGTCAGACTCTTGAGGCTCGAAACGATGTGTTCTTCGTCTACGAGCCTGAGAGGAACTATATTGTGTCGGACTCTTGAGGTCCGAAGTGATGTGTTCCTCGGCTATGGGCCTGAGAGGAACTGTATTGTGCCGGACTCTTGAGGTCTGAAGCGATATGTTCTTCAGCTATAAGCTTGAGAGGAGCTGTATTGTGCCGAACTCATGAGATCCGAGGCGTTGTGTTCCTCGGCTCTGAGCCTGAGATGAACTGTATTGTGCTAGACTCTTGGAGTCCGAAGCGATGTGTTCCTCGGCTATGAGCCTGAGAGGAACTGTAGTATGCCAGACTCTTGAGGTCTGTAGCCTAATCAGGAAAGCTTACCAAGTATGCAAGGCTGGCCGAAGATTCAAAAATGTCATGAGGCCAAGAAAGAGAGTAATTGTAATTGAGAAGTCCCCTATACATTTGTTTGGGAGACTTTCTTTCATAGAGACTCTCTTCGTGGTATCCCAATGTGGTGTGCTAACCCTATATTTACTATACACCTCTTGTACTCTTATTCGATGTGGGACAAGGAATTTAATATGGGCTAAAAACTTAGTTTATTTGGAAAGAATAAAAATTATTGCAAAGAATGCCCGTTGGCACTAGGGCTTTGAACACTATTTGGGTTGGGCCGTTACTGTACCAACGGGCCCTTTTTGCAATGCACCCAAATACTTTAATATTTCCCTATATAAAGGAACATATAGAAGTAGTTTTTTCCCAATGTGGGACCACAGTAGATAAGTGCTTTGAGCTACACACATTTGCGGTTTATGTCCAAAAACGAGAGAAAAACTGTAAAGCGCCTTTGGGTCTATGATTTAAGTAGAGCCTGAATGTTCAATGGGCATTCGTTGCAATGCACATGCACTCTAAAGTACGTTTTCATGAAAAAAAGGACTTGTAAGTATCACCAAAAAGCCAAAAAATTATATAGCTTTGTTTTATTTGTTTCGTGGTAATATCTTTCTTGGTAATTTCTTTCTTTTGTTGTAATATCAATAGTAGGGTACATATTTTTGTCATAATATCAATAGTAGGGTACATGAATTGCCCCCTATGATGACAAAGAAAATAACAACAAGCAATACCCCATATTACTAAAGTAAAAGGAATAAAGACGTGTATAACTCAAGAAACTTTTATGATATGGGCCTAGAAACAACCATTTTTGTATAAAAAATAGATGTATACTGTATGTAAAAGAAAAGTAAATAAACCATATTATCTAATGATAGTACATTTTCAAGTGTATTGCATTCCATGGACGTGCAATTGGACGCCCATCAGCTTCCGCAAATCGGTAAGCTCCTTTTCCTACTACTTCTGTGACTCTGTAAGGTCTAATCCAATTGGGTTGTAACTTTTTTACATGGGCTGTTTCCTTCTTCAGCACCCAATCTCCTTCCACAAAAAGTCTGAACCTGACTCACTTGTTGTAATTGTTATGCAACTATTGCTAGTACGAAGCGAGCCTAATTGTTGTGGCATCCCTCTTTTCTTCTAAAAGATCGAGGTTGTGTTCAAGCTGTTGATCATTGTTACCTTCGAGCACCAAGTGGGTCTGAAGAGTAGGAATTGCTTATTCCGTGGGGATAACAGCCTCAGACCCATAGGTCATTGCAAAAGGGCTTTCTCCCGTTGGCCTTTGTGGGGTGGTTCGATATGCCCAAAGCACTTGAGGTAGATTCTCGTACCATTTTGATTTGAGCTTTTCTAACTTTTTCTTTAAGCAGCTGAAAATGGTTCGGTTAGTTATTTCAACCTGCCCATTTCCCTGAGGATGGCTAACTGTAGCTAGCTTCTGCCAAATCCCATGCTCGGCGAAGAACTTTCTTGTGCTTCGGTTATCCAAATTTGGGCCATTGTCCATCATGATAACTTGCGGCACCCCAAATCGGTAGATTATGTTGTTCCATAGAAAACTCTTCACTTGTTCATTGGTCACGCTTGAGTAAGCTTCAGCTTCAACCCATTTAGTGAAATAATCTGTGGCTAGCAACACGTATTCCTTTTTCTCCATAGTTTTGGGTAAATGACCGACCATGTCAATCCCCCATTGAGCGAATGGCCATGGATTCGCCATTGTGTGCAAATCTTCAACGGGTTGATGTTTCATTGGACCATGTCTCTGGCACTTATCGCATCTTCTGACATACTCTTTAGCATTCTGAGCCAAGTAAGGCCAGAAATAACCTTGAGTTAGGACCTTATGTGCTAAGGATCTGTCTCCAGAGTGGTTGCCACAATCCCCGTCATGAATCTATTTTAGAATCGTGAGGGCCTCAATAGGACTTAAACGTTTCAGGTAAGGACCTGAGAATGACTTCTGATATAATTGATTATTGATGATAGCATATTTGACTGTGGTAAGCCTCAGTTTCCGTGCCTCGGCCTTCTAGTTTGGAAGAGTCCACTCCTTAAGGTAAGCTTCCAACGGGTCCATCCAGCATGGTTCGCGTGGAACATCTGGGATCACCATTATCTCCTGCCGAGGGCTTATACTTGGTTCGTCCAGGATGTCAATTGGTATAATCTGGACCAAATCTTCATCTGAAGAAGACGCTGCTGCAGCCAACTGATTTGCTTCAGAATTCTCCTCACGAGGTACCTGATGGAATTCAATTTAATCGAAACCTTGTGAGGCACTCTCCACAGCCTCCCTGTAGGCTTTCATTCTATCTTCCTTGGGCTGATACGGGCCTGTTACCTGATTCACAACAAGTTGAGAATCACTAAAACTTTTAGACACCTTACTTGAAGCTGGCTTTCTAACCGAAGTCCTGAGAGAAAGGCCTCATATTCTGCCTCATTGTTATTAGCAGGAAACGTCAGACGGATTGATTGCTGCAGCTTGGTACTTCAGGGCTTATGATAACGATTCTGGCCCTGTCACTAATCAAGTTCGAGGAACTATCCACCCGAAGCTGCCATTATAACTCGGAAGGACCTGGCTCTTCGGGCTTATCCTCATACTCCAAAAGGAAATCAGCTAGTGCTTGTCCTTTGTGTGACACCTTCGGTTCATAGGATATATCAAAGGAACTAAGTTCGATTGTCCATTTAGTTATTTTTTCGGATAAGTCTGGCTTGGAAAGAATGACTCGCATGGGGTAGTTGGTAAGAACTTTGATGCTGTGCGACTCAAAGTAGTGTCGAAGCTTTCTCTTTGCAAACACCAATGCTAATATGATCTTTTTTGCTTTGTTATATCGTGTTTCTGCATTTGTCATTGTCTTACTGGTGTAGAAGATTAGATACTGATTCTTACCTTCTTCTCTAATTAATACTGCACTCGTGGCTATGCTGGAGATTGCTAAGTATATGATAAGAGTTTCACCAGGGTTCGGAGCCGACAGAATTAGGGTTCAGCCATGTAGCACTTCAGTTGGTTGAGAGCACCCTGTTGCTGAGGTCCCCATATGTCTTTGCTCTTGGACCTTATTGCATCAAAGAATGGTTTGCACTTATCTGACAATCGAGAGATAAATTGATTGAGAGCTGCGATTCGACCAGTCAGAACTTATACTTCCCTGCGGGTTTTCGGTTCTTGATTTTGTATAAGGGCTTGAGCTTGAGTCGGACTCACCTCAATTCCCCTTTTGTTTACAATATGGAAGAGGAACTGTCCTGAAGAAACCGCAAAGGAGCACTTTGAAGGGTTTAGCTTCGTACCATACCTTCTCAAAGTGTCAAAGACCTCTTGGAGGTGCTTAGGATAGTCCTCCTTCTTCACACTTTTGACTACCATGTCGTCGATATAGGCCTCGACCGTCTTTCCCAAGATCTCGTCGAAGATCTTGTTAACAATGCGCTGGTAAGTTGCCCCGGCATTCTTGAGTCCGAAGGGTATGACTTTATAATAGTAGGTGCATTTCTTTGTTATGAAAGCAGTTTTATCTTCATCCTCTGGATTCATAGGGATTTGGCTATAGCCGGAGTATGCATCAAGAAATGTGAGCCTCTCAAAACCAGTAGTAGCATCAACCATCTGATTTATTTTGGGTAATGGAAAACTGTCTTTGGGGCAGGCTTTGTTGAGATTGGTAAAATCTATACACACCCTTCATTTTTCGTTCTTCTTCTGAACTACCACCACATTAGAGAGCCATTATGGGTAGTGCACCTTTCGGATGAAGCCTGCCTAAAGCAATTTGCTTACCTCTTTAGTTATAATTCGGTTGCGCTCAGGAGTGAACCTTCTGTCCCTCTACTTGACTGGTTTGAATGTTGGGTCCACCTTCAGGCTATGGTATGAGACTGATGGAATGATTCTTACCATGTCTGAATGTTCCCAAGCAAATGCATCTGCGTTTCATCGAATGACATCAATTAATGCTTTTTTTTCTTCAGCTGTGGGAGAAGAACATATATAGGTAACTTTCTGAGGATCGTTGAGGATTACTTCGACAGCTTTCAAAGACTTCTCGGTAGGCTTTTCAGCTTTGGTTTCATCCTCTGCTTTTAAATACCTGGGCAGAGGATTCTGTAATTGCTATTTGGACATGCTCCCAAGAGGTGCGGTTGGTTGGGACTGTTTTGTTACCTTATTTGCTTCATTCTGTGGCAACATGTAGCATTCTTTGGTAGCGACTTGATCTCCCTTAAGATCAATCACCTCTTTACCGTCCGAAGATAAGTATCGCATCACTTGATGAAGGGTAGATGGAACCCCATTCATTCGGTGGATCCAGCTTCTTCCTATAATAAGATTATAGGAAGGGTAGATCTCCATTAGAACAAAGTTCGTCTTTAGTGTCCTCTTTGCCGCAGTCACGGATAGGTCAATTACCCTAAGGGGGTCCACCTTTGTGCCATCAAACCCCATCAAGGGGCCGGAGGTGGGCCGAATTGATGATGATGGAATATCCAGCTGCTCAAAGACCGCCTTTGTGATTATGTTGGCATTGCTACCCGGGTCTATCAAAACCCTCTTAATCATGCAATTTGCCACCAAGAGACTGATGACCAACGGATCCTCGTGGGGGAGTTGAACTCTGGATAGATCTCTATCGCCGAACCCAATGTTGACGCTTCCTGAAGCGATAACGTTCACTGAGGATAACCTTTTTAACTTATGGGCTGTCCTCAATCGGGATCTATATACCTCCTCTGATTCTTGATCATCCTCCGATCTTCCATGTATTGCATGGATAATCTTCACCTGATTACCTTTGACTTTCTGAGATTGACCTCCCGGGGCTTTACGTACTCCTTTGTCGTGAGGTAGTCTGCCAATTCACCTCTCATTATCATGTTTTCCACCTACCACCTAAGGGATCTGCAATCATTAGTTATATGCCCGTAATCTTTATGGTAAGCGTAGTGATTGTTCTTGTCTCTCTGTTCCAAAGGTTGCCTTATTGGCTGAGGGACTGCAAACTTCATCTTATTCTCCTGGAATAGCCAAGCTAAGGTTGTGCGAAGAGGTGTGAACCTTTCTTTTGTCCTTTGCCTTTTCTTGGGTATTTGAATGGCTGGTGCTAAAGCGTGCTGGCTTTTTTAGGTTTTTAAGTTTGAAACCCTTTCCTTAGGCTTGTTCTCCATTGTGACGAGGGTGGCATGTTGTGCTCGGTGGGCCACATTCTCCTCAAGCCGGATGTAGATCTGTGCCCTAGCATTGAGAGTCCGCATATCCGGAGGGGAATATTTAACTAGGGATGTATGAAATTTAGTTCCCTGGATCATTACAAGTTTGAACATTTCTATTGCGGTGGCTGGATGGTAATCTGCTATTTCTAAAGCCTCCATATTAAATCTGGACAAGAAATCCTGCAATGTTTCGCCTTTCTTTTGCCTTATAGTGAAAAGACTGGCAATACTCTTCTTTTGCTTCTTATTATCGCAATACTGCGCCAGGAACATAGTGCACAGAGTTTCATAGTCTGGAATAGATTTGTGTGGCCTATTCCTGAACCACTCCAATGCAGCCCCTGTTAGACTGGTAGGGAAAACTTTGCACATCCATGGGTCATTGTGATCGTCTAGAGCCATCTTTTGTGCGTAGTGATCTAGGTGCCGAGAAGAATCTCCTATACTATCAAACTGGGTAAAGGAAGGCATAGTGAATTTTTTAGTTCTGTCAACAAAGTACACGTCGTTAGTGAATGGGGTCTTCACGAGAGAATTCTTATGTTCCCTGGCCATCTTGGTAGGCGTATGAACTCTCGGGAGTCTTTTCTCATTAAAGGCCTCTTTTCCTCCTACATCATCTGGAACACCATTAGACTATACCGTAAGCTTACGGCTAGACTCGGCCTGTTCGTCTTGTGTGCGACAAGGAAGACTGTTTGAAGCTATTGCCTTAGACCTTGTCCGTGTAACAACCCCAACATTTTCCACGCATAAGTTGATCAGGCTTATACACGAAAAATGAGGGATATCAAAAACAATTGGCAATATACAAGCATAGAATACAAAATGATGATAAATAAAGAATTTAGACAGGAAAGGAACACTAAACAATACAACATCCATCCATCCTTTATTTAATACAGTACTCCATTACAACTTGGAAATCCTATATCAAGGATCCCTAAATATAAACCTGAGAGTTCAACGTCAAAAGTAAATAAAAACTGAAACTGAAGTAATACATAAAACTTCTACCCTGAGCTGGATCGTAAGAGTAGATGAGTTCGGATGGTGGTCCCTCACTGCTAACCTCAACCTTGGAACGGGTACTGACCGTATCCTGAAATAACAACAATGGTGGGTCAACCCCACGAGCAAGTCCTCTCTACTATGACCCAAATCAGAGAATCAAATAAATTAATCATTATGAATCGGATGAGTACTATATCTGTATACATCCTAAGGGAACTATCCAATGTATAACATGACCTCAACCAGAATAGACGGTGATCACTTAGACTCACACTAGGTGGTTAAGTATCGCCTTTCCCTACCCGGGAAATCAGCTATTATACATGGTGCACGGTACTGACAACACAGACTATAACGAACTACACAGTGATAACACCTCTCAAAGTACTGATGATTATACTGAGCATATAAATTAGGCAACACATGCCGATAATATTAAACCACATACCCCAACAGCCACACATCTGTCTATAGCAACGAATGCATAAGGTATAAATGAGTCGAAACTTATTAGCCAGCTCACATGGTTCTATAGGGCAACACATCCATATAATATAAATGCGACATAATTAAAACAGTCCATTTATTCTCTGAAATGCACACAGCATAATAATCATGGTTTATATATGATTAACAGTATAAACATTCCATAATATAAAATGGATAATTTATATGACTAAAACCATGGCATTATTTAATTTCAAAGCAATGATTAATACCATTTAATAAAATAATAACACCATCTATATTTAACAATGTCGTTAAATAAATCACATTAATATCCGTACTGTAAACGAGCCAATAAATGCTTAGAAAAGATTAATCGGCCATAAGAATAATTAACGGGTATTAAAATATTAATTTCGTGGCCCGTTAAACCCGTAAATACCAACACAGTACCTAAAAATCCAAGTTTAAGGTTCTGGAATTTACAAAACAGGCCCTAGGGGTATTCTGGTAATTTCCAGCAGCTGACAGGGCCCCTTACGCACCCCCACGCGCCGCTCTAAGCTTCCCCACGCGCAGCCCAACCTTCTCCACTCTCCCACGCGCTTGCACGCGCTTGCACGCACGTCTGGAGAGTTCCACGCGCGCGCACGCGCTCCCACGCGCGCGTTGATGGCTTCTTGCTGACGCGGCGTCCTCCGGTTGGTTGGCTGCATCATCTTTCCTACATACGCGCCACACCGGATCAATCCACCTATGCTCCTTTCATCCTGCGGCTGATGATTAGCGTGCACCATCATATGGTGTCCCGCGCTACACCGAATCAATCTAAGGATTCACAACCCATCTAACGGCTGCTGATCCATGCGCATGCTTGTTACAATACACCGCAACACACCAGATAACTCCGGTTACCTTCCTCACTGCCGGTGGCCGAAAAACTCGCTGGAGTCTCGCCGGAAATTGCAGAAAAGCCCCGAAAAAATCTAAAAAATTCTAGAAAAATCCCTAAAACCTTATTTAATTATTTTCAGCCATTATTAATTTCATAGGATATTAAATAAATATATACCATCCTATATAATTAAAATTTCATTAATTTAATAAACTAAAATTAATAATTTATTAACCTCATAACCTGGTCTCTATGTATGAAAATAAACTAAACAATTAATTTATTAATTCAAAGGGGAAAAGTAGATAATAACTTGCCTTTTTGGATTTAAAATAAATCTGCCGGTTGCGCGTAGTCGGGTAAATTTCTCCTACACCGGTCCAAGCTCATTTCTTTCTCTCTCTTCCTTTCCACACTTTTACAATGGCTCACTAAAAGTTATAACTTTTTCTAACTCCCTTCCATTCCTTCTAAGGTAGGCTAGCTAATTTATATACAATTTATATAATATAAATATTACAAATATCTAATTTTGCATTTAACTAACCACATTCCCAACCATATGGCTTCAAGTCTTACCCATAAACATTAATGAAATCCTATCCTAATCTCTAATTTCATCATGACTTATGATTTAATACTATTATTATTATTATAATTATTATTATTATTATTATAACATAAGAATACATTATATCATCATAATACTTTATAACACAAATATAATACTTTAATTAACTAATAATGCTTAATTAAACATAATCAACAAATAAAATTATTAATAATAATACATGTATCATTAAATGAACTCAATATAAGAATGGTAAAGAAATCTACACATTAATTAATTCAAATAAACTAAACTCTTTAATAAAATACGGAGTATTACAGTCCGCTACTCTTGCTGAACTTCACTGGGCCGAACTTCATTAAGCCGAACCCCATTGACCTGAGGCTCGTTTTAGTTGGGATAAGGCGCAGCCACATCAACTGGTGGTGGTTAAGGTGTCAACTGAGCCATAGCCGTTTGAAGGGTGTCGTTTTGCTGTTGAAGCAATGTAATCTGGGCTACTCTGGCTTCATTCGCCTGACGAAGCACTTCGAATTGGTGCAAGAACTCTTCTCGCATCTTTTGCATCAACTCCATTTGTTGATCAGCCGCCGTTGACTCTCCATTCGACGTTTCGGATCGTGAAAACAAAAACCATGTGAAACAAAGGTGGGGGTATATTTCTATACATTTCCCACAGACGGCGCCAAAGTGTAGGTGCAAAATTTATCTCTATTAAAATAAATAAAAAGAAAAATACAACTCACTTTGAACTAGCAATTATAATACTTAGAAATAAGTGTTTAATACTTGATGATTTTATTGGAGGTCTAGGCCTCTATTTATAAGAAACAAGGTGGTGAAATTATGGTAGGACTTGCCTGGCCTGTTCTCCAATTCATTCTATATATGACATTCTTTACAATTATAATCCTTTCCTTTGTACAATTCTTTCCATGCAAAACTTTTTTTGCATAGAACTTGCCTTCTTTACTGAATCATTACCTAGCAGGACTGGTCTACCTTTAATTGAGATTAGGCTGCGTGTGGGCTGATCAAATGATTCGGTAGATAGGCTTGGAGTTCAACCTTGGCTCCACAGGCTGTTGACGCTTCCACTGGGCCTAAATGAGATTGTACGCATCTGGGCTTGGTAAATGGGCTAGGTCAGTAGTCCACATGAAAGCAAGACTTTGCTTGGTCTTGTTCCAAATTGGGTTCTCCCAATTTGGGATTGATACCGATCGGGCCCTTGCTATATCTAATGTAAATTTGTAATGTGATGACGTGGACGATTCTTACTGGAGGGGGGGAATTTTTTCCCTTCACACGTCTAAGAAAAGCAATCTGTGTTTTCTCCATCAAGTATATCCATAAAGATTTGTATAGGCTTGAACATCATTAGGGTTTCTTACTTTGTTTTACAAGCATTAACCAATCTGATTTCATGGCCGGAAGTAATGCGATCTCCTTGGGCTTGATAGTTTCTTTTAATTATTCCCATTACTAGTTTTCTTTAAGTACTCCAAAAAATAAATTAATAATAATTAAAAAATAAATTACATTGACCTCCCCTGTTAATCTTCCTTTTAATTTTAAAAATAACATAGTATCGTTTCCTAATATAATGCTTGAATTTACTCAAAACCCAATATTGCCCTAAATTTTTTTGAAAAGTCAAATATATTGCCCTTATATTGTTATTTTATGTCATCGATAAGCTGATAAGATGTTATTTTTTAAATTATAGGAGAGGTCTTTTATACTTAGACATTGTGCATTGGTGGTCGGTATAATTTATTTATTTATTTTTTAAAAAATTCCAATTTTTTGAAAGTTACATGGTTGAGAAACATAATTTGATAGCTTCATCTGATCAACTTTGGTTGTCCATCATAAAAATGTTGAGCCCACCATTTAGTGGCATTGTCATGATTGTGTATCTAATGTTTTAACTCATGACACAACTTTACTTCTTTATTTTACTTTTGTTTTTATCCTTTTAGCCAAAAACAGGGAACATATAACCAGTGTGACAAAATTTCAACAAGGGGACCATTTTTGAATTCTAAACTAGTTTGATTGAAGAAATCAAGGTTATCACTTTGTTTAACAGAATTGATATGATTTTGACTTTTTTAAATTCTTCTTGATGTGTGTGTGTGTAAGTAAATATATTTGCTTCTTTCACCGACACACAACCAAACAAGCCCTTCACATCTCAAGCAGACAAACTTTGAGGAAGACATCCCAAATTTTCAAAGGAAGGTCCCAATTGGTCCGATTTCAATTTGCATGCTGACTTTTTTGCCCTGAATTTGACACCTATGAAAGGGATTGCATTTTCCGTAATCAACCTCTCCTCAAATTGGGGTGAGTTTGCCTAAACTTCCAGCTAAAAATTCGTCATATCCACCCCATTCTTACTTTGGGACGGACTTGTGATTGATATATCATTATGTCTTTTTTATTCTTGTTGACAAAATATCACATTCGACCCTGTATTTTATTTAATTTTGGGGCAGGTTGAATTTGCTACTTTTATTATTTAGTAAAAAAATTCATCATATCCACTCCGTTGATACTTTGATCCGATTTCAATTTAGGTGTTGACTTTTTTGCCCTCAATTTGACAAAATGAAAGGGATTGCATTTTTCGGTAATGAACCTCTCCTCAAATATGACAAGGGATGGGAAAGGAGTTTGACTAAACTCTACTTCACCCTATTGAAAAATTTGTTATATCGTTTATATTATTACTTTGGGACTGACTTGTAATTGATATATTATTTTCGTTTCTATTCTTGTTGATAAAGTATCGACTCCGCCCCTCATACTATATTTAATTTTGGGGCCCGGTGGATTTTGCTACTTTTATTATTTAGTGAAAAAAATAACCAAGCACAATATGCTCAAATTGAAGTGATAACTATACTGATCAAACTTTTAAATTAATAAATAATGAATATTAATATATTAGCTAACACTTTCAACAAAGTAACAAGGAGATATTTCTAGAGAAAAAATAAAAAGTAACAAAGGTAGTAATATATATATAATTTTTTTAAAGCTACATATATAATTTGCGCGGGAGAGGGGAGGGGCGGGGCGGTTTCATCACTAAATATGCCCCCGCTTCAAATCTGTTTCAGATTTTTAATTATTTTATCATACTTAATCACCCCAAATTCATTTACGGACTTCCAAATTCGCCCCATTAGGAGCGGGGCAGAAACCACTGAGTTGGAAGAAATTACTATCCCTAGATATGAGGTTGGATATTGTGCGTTTGTTTAAACTTTTTCAAGAGAATTTAAAAAAATAAAAAAAGATTGAAAAAAAATAATTTATATTTTCCTTATCATGATTACTTTAAATCTCCATTTATTATTGACTTTGAAGTGGGGTTAGCTTTGAGCTTCATCTTAATAAATTGAGTCATTGTTAATTCGGTACAGTGGTTAAATCATGAGTGTATGGGTAACAACAATTTTTTGCCCAAATTAAAAAAAAAAAAAAAAAATTATTATTTGAAACAATATTAAAATCGTAAGTATACGAATGAGAACTCAAATTTAAAATGTGAAATGTTAGGTTTTTACTCAATTGTGTAAAAAATGATATAGATTATGTCTTTGTCCAACTATTGCATGAATATATCTCATTCTTTTTGTTAATACCTCATATCTTAAAGGAGAAAAATGAAAATTCCAACTACCGTATGAACATATTTTGAAATAATTTTTAATCCTATCATTTAATTGCAATGGCTTTGTTTCAGAGTGATATCCCCTCTACTTTTCAAAGTAGATGATGAGGGTCAGAGTCTCCAAAAGAGCAAAGTAGGTACTGTGTTTCTTGTCAAAAGAAAAAAGAAATAATAATAATAATAATAAAAATTCCTATCATTTGATAAAACAATGTTGATTCAATATATTTGTGCTCCTATTGTTGATATGAGGCACATTTTTATGATTGCATTTATCACCGCATGCTTTGAGATCCATACATTGTTGATCAATTACATCTCATTCAAAATGAATGAAAGTGAAGTACTCTTTATTAAAGAAGGAAAAAGGTTTTAAAGCTGGCTTTCTAGGTCAAGTTCATTTGATGTTGTATGATAGTACCATTAAGCCATCAATACCCAACTTTAATTTTCGTATAGTTTCATTTTCAATTGATTTAAATCAAGTCTCAATTTCCTTTCATTGTTTATGTAATGATAATGATTTAATTTGGCAAAATTTTTCACATGAAAAACATCTAAAAGTGACTTCTTAATCGTTCGATTGAGAGATCGAGGTCCGAATCGAACAATCCAAGCCACTCATTAAAACTTTATTGTTTAATTTTTTACCCTATCTTTGAATTGTCCACCACACTCTTTAGTGAGCCCAATAAGCTGATTCAAGTTCATAATTAGTTTGGGGTTCTTTGCAGTTGTCTTTAAATCATGATTTGTTGGATGAAGGAACATTATTAAGTATTATTGGTAAAATCTGCTTTCTCCAAACTCCCTAAAAATGTCTCCGAGAGATTTTACAGACATATTACATACACGAGTGATTTAAGATGTGTTTTTTTTTTTGATCGGAATTTGTTCACATCGAAGATCCATAGCGCTACCAATCATTAAAATAGTATTGACTTTCACCTTCAAAATTCTAAATTTGAAAAAAATGATGAAGATATCACACTTTGAACGGATCAAGGCATTCGTGGAGTGCTCATTCATCTACCAGGTAGAGTGAAATGATGTGAGTCTGAGTCTAAGTCAAAGATCATTGTACTTTGCTTTAACTACAGTAAATCTTTTAACTTGACCGCGTGACAGTTTTTCACAAAGTTATTTTCCTAATTAGGTTTTCTACTAAAAACTCATCACTCTAAACCCTACTTTTAGTTTATCAGTTTATTTTTACTTTGTGAGTTATTCAATTTACTTTCAATTCGATTAATTTAATATTAATCAATAATTAAATAAAAGAACAAATTGAATATATTAAACCCCTCTAAACTGTTTATTTATATTATATTTCACAACCACAACTCAATGCATGCCGTAGCTCCAAGAGTTGCCCTCAAATATTACATAATAATAATTAATTTTTTATTCAAATTTGATTATATAATAGGATTAAATGCAAAAAAAAAAAGAAAAAAAAAAACCCTGAACTACAGCAACTAACCCCCGTGAACTACAAAAGTTGCAACTAACTCCCTGGACTATTCAATTTTGTTGTAGATGACTCCATCCGACAGGATTCTGGCAAGTTTTTGACTGACAAATGGCATATGCCATCACGTGATACAAATGTTTAAAATAAAGGACCATAATGCCCTTATTCACATAAAAGGACAAAAAGGCCCTTGCTACCATTATAACCAAACAGTCCTATTTGAGCCTATAAATGGGTTGCCAAACACACCCTTCGTCTCCATCAAACCATCCCCTACAGCAACAATGATCATAGCTGAGCTTTCTGCTCGTCGGACCTAACCATCATTATCAGTTCAATTCACCATTTCAAGCACCGCAGCAAGCACTGCTGATTCAGTTCCAAGCTCGCCGGCTGTTCCTCTCACTGCCAAGCTCAGTAGTAAAATTCCTACCAAAACTATCAGTTGTCCCCTACATATACCTCAAAACCTGTGAACCATAGGATGGATTCTGACAAAAATTTTGAATTTCCTTCAAAACCATCCAATAATTTGATCATATAAACAAAACCCATTAATCAAATACCATAATTGAATGGAGTTAAATTAAAAAAAAAAAAAAAAAAAAGGTTTTGTAGCCAACCTAATATTGCAACCCAATCACAGAACCCATTCGCCGCCATTTTAGCGCCACCATTGAAGTTCTGCCCTCGCACTGATCAGAATCACTTCTCGCTGCCGTTGCCCACTACTTCATCACCATTTTCATTCAACGCCGGTGGGTTCTTTCCTTCCCGCTTCTAGAATCGTGACCGCGAGTTGTCGTTGTCCTTGCACTACTTGTTTATTGGATTTGTAACAGATACAACACCACCACCGTCGCCGCTGCCACAACAACACCAATAGAAACTCAGATAATTGATGTTGAACCAAATTGTTAAACCCAATTGAACCACAAACCCACTTTGTCGCTACCATCACCACCAAATAAAACCATCACAATCATCGCGGACACCTTGCAAAGCCCTAAATGAACGCAACAGCACCACCATCACTGATTCGACTTGTCTGCAGAACCTAATTGAAACCCAACAACACCACCATCGGTTGCGCAACCAAACTCAGCAACAAAAAATGCTAGCCGGATTCAATGGAGATGCACAAACAATTGTGAAACCAAATTGAACCATAAACCCACTCTGCCACCACCATCACCACCAAATCAAACCATCACCATCATCACAGACACATATATTTATACATACACATACAGACACATATATATATCTATATACACACATACATACATATATATTTATTGAAAATGATTTCTTTGAATTCCAATCAAAACCCTAAATAATTGATCTCACGAGGCCAAAGTCAAAAATTTTGGACTTCGAATTGAATTCCGAGTTGAGATTTAACGATCGCAGGCCATCGTTGAAGATTGATTTGCCTCCGGTGAAGAAATTTGAGGTCTTGGAATTCGCTGAGTCGATTCAGCCATCGAGAGTTGTGTCTGTAAAGAAACCTTTGAATACAGATGAGAGGTTACATTACAGAGGTGTCCGATGAAGGCCGTAGGGTAAGTTTGCGACAGAGATCCGAGATCCGAGATCCGAATCATCGTGGCTTAAGGGTTTGGCTTGGGACATTTGACACCTTCAAGATTTGTGAAAGTAAAGCTATTGTCAACTTTCCACTCGAGGTCGGGAAGTCGTATGACACAACTGCCACATGGAAGGTGGCTGGAAAAGACAGAGAGATATAGAAGCTTAGGCGGAGCAGAAGCCATTGAAGAAGGAAAGGATTATAAAAAACTGCGTCGTTTTATTGGAAGGGCAGTTTTCGTAATTTTTTATTCTGGTGGCCTAAGTGGGCAAATTGCAATAAATTCATAGTACATGGAGGTTTGTTGTAGTGTAGGGGGATTAGGTGCAAAACCCCTATATAATACTTAAATTGATTAACGGGTTCAATGACCTAACGATATCAGTCTCTTATTTTTAAAGAGAGATCAAACGTTTAAGTTTCAGAAAAGACAAATGTGTGTAAACACCAATTAATAAAAAACATAATATTTAAATTGACTTGCCCCGGTGAGGTGATGGATGGAAATTCCGACATATCCCAGCAATATAGGAAAAAAGAATACAATAAATTAATTGTTAATTTTGTGTTGAAAAAGGAACTTCAGAAAACTGTAAATACGTCACTCAGTGAGTAGGCTAATTAATGGTAATCATTTTAGCAAATGCGTACACAACACCACCATCTTATGACACGAGATTGAGATCACACAGCTCGATCCTTACCTGAAATCAATGGCATGAACAGTTTGATTGATTGAAATGATATTCCTTCACAAGACACCCCTTGGGATAGCCCACAAATCATATCATGAAACTCCATATCGATTTTATGATTTGCAATTACTAGTAATTTGATTTACCCAGCCGAATGGGTTTTTCATATAATAATTGAGACATCCATATATATACACACAATAATGGCCTTGGAATGAGAAAATCCATACAAATGAGAACAATAAGAAACTCCAAAAACAAAGAAGTGATTTTCTCTACACGTGGTGTATAATCCCTTCAAAGGTTTTAATTTCTCCGAAAAAATTATTAGATAACTCTGTATGCACAAGTATTCTAATCCAAACAAAGTTCTTCGACTAGAAAAAAAAAAGAAAAAAAAAAAGGGGATAAATTCATCTTGCAAAGAACTTGAAAATACAAGTACTAGATTAGAAATTGATGTCCCAAAAGAATTCTGACCATTAAACAAGAAAGAGCTATTCCATATGGAAGATAACACACAACACATACCCATAAGATTATTTATAATCTAAATTAGCACAAACTCTGCTATTCAAAAGCCCCATAAATGAATGCCCCATAAAACACATTTACAGTACAACCCGTCCCACTGATCTTTCATCATCACCTTTTTGTAAATTCAAAAAATGCATGCTCTCATTCATCAACAAGCTAAAGTCTTCATGGTGACCTCCAGCTTTCTAACCCAATGACATTGTGCTTCCTCGACGGACCGGATGACGGAATCGGTATCCTTCTTGGCAAGAACCCCATGAAGTGGCCTAAATTCTGAGGCTTTGGGTTGATTTTGAATACATGGATGGTTCTTGAGCCATGACACTGACCAACAATGAAGATGAACAGCAGAACCAACCAAAGAAGCTGAATTAGAGGCCTTTTACAACGAACCATCTTGCAAAACTGTGGAAAGAGAGAGCGAGAGAGTTTTCAGAGTTGGAGTGGCTTGCTTATGAGGGTTTTGATGAGGAGAAGGTGAGGAGAGCAGGAAACATGGGACATTGAATGCAGAATTGTGTGTTTGATTTAGCCGTTTGTGTGTGTGTGTGAGAGAGAGAGAGAGAGAGAGAGAGAGAGGAGGAGAGAGATAACTTAAAGAAATGAGATGGTTATACAAGTAGTGATGTTAGGAGCAGAAAGTTGAAAAAAAAATGAGAAAGCTTTTATGGAAGGGTCTCATGGATTAGAGACTCTAAAGTGATATGATAAAAGAAGAAAGATATAGAGTAGAAATAAATATATATATATATATTTTTGTCAAATGTCAAGAAGAAAGGAAAAGGAGAGAATGGAAAGATGAGAGGAAAAGCAGAGAGGGTTATGTCATCCCTCATGGTTAGGTGAGTGTTTGGTCCCACTTCATATTAATGGCCAACCAAGGTTTGGGACTGTTTTTTAGACCCTCAAAACAGGAAAACTTGTCCTTGTACACTAGTGCTCTTTTGCAGTGTTTTTTCTGATGTCCTCTCTCTAGATACATCTCTCTCATCCTCCTAAAAAAAGAGGAGTAGGTTTTGACGCTTGACACGGTGGGGGTGATTGAGAGCATGGTCAGTTAGTATAGTACGTACGTATACAAGAGAAAAGGAGTAGATTTGTTTTCTTACTGTTCGGGCAGAATGGCAGAGCAGTCCCTTTAATTGGGGAATGGGTTGGAGGGAGGGAGGGAGAGAGAGAGAGAGATAAAGGGGTAGGGAAGGTTCCTTTGGGATTGTAGAGGATACAAGGGGAAAGGAGCCACATTGTTCATGGTCATGCCATTGTCCCATGATCACACATTTTGTAGAATGAATCGGAGAGATGTCCCCGCAGAAAGACTGCAATGAAATATTAGTTCTTGTAACCTCGGGCCATGGCCTCCTAGTTTGACAATAAAAGTAACATGAATTGCAGAAATTTGCTCCTACATTATTGTGAGGACTATCCTCTATTTATAATAAATAATAATGGTTGAATTGGATTAAGACTCGCATTACTTGTCCACCAAGTTCTTACCATATAATATTTGTTTCCTTATATTATTAAATAAAAGTTTACATAAACGTGTCATGGTAATAGAAGACTCCTTCTTCATGTCGGACTTAATCAACCCGAATGGGTCGGACCTCCATTTGATGACGGGCTAGTAAAACTTATTGCAGTTTTCTATGTCTTCAACAATTTGGATTTCTATTTTGGGCTTTGACTGCTGATCCATGGCTTCTTATTTGACTGGCCCCTTTAACTTATTTGCATCTAGCTCCCATATTATGACGTGTCGTATTTTTTATTGGAGGGGAGTTTTTCCATCCACACTATGCCCCCAATTCCCTCCCAAATTAGGTAACAATCCCTATTTTGAAGGGAATTAAGGTGTGTGAGAGTTTGAAGCGTAATTGAAGAGACAGCCAATGATCGGGAGTTCATTTCTTCCATTCAGATTTGCAAAGCTAGGGTTTCTACTGTCTTTGTGTCTACAACATTCTCGTATCTCGCTTCACTTTGATCTCGCAGTGTCCTGAAGTTAGTTTTCATCAATCTCTTCATTTTGGCTATAATTTTTTAGAGATCAGCGCGGACCCTGCAACCGTCGTCTCGAGTCCACTCCCTCTGCTTCCCTTAAATTAATTTACACCCCTCCCCCTAAGTCATCAAGTGTAACTCCTTCGACTGACTGTCCTCTCTAAGGAAGGAAGGATCGTCTTCTCAAGACGAGGTATCCAATTATGGATCTGATGAAGCTTTCTCGAGCATCGAGAAGGACATCATTTTGGCTATTTCTCGACAGGCCATTAAAATCACTTCTCTTATTGAGGAATTTGATAGTTATTCCAGGGGGGTAGAGATTAGAGTGTATCCCTTAGATGTGGACTTTTGTTCTGGTAAAGGTGTGGAAGACAATGAACTCTTAATCTCGGCTAGGCATTTGAATGCCTTGAGATTTCCTCTTCACCCATTTTACCACCTGGTTTTGAATCAATTAAGGTTAGCTCCTTTCCAGGTAAACCCAAATTTCTTTTGGATCATATCTTCACTTTTAGTTAGTAGAAAACTAGAAGAACTTGACCTCAACATTATTGGTTATTTGGTGAGCTATAAGATCTGTAAGTATCAATCTGAGTTAGGTAGATACCATTTTTCTCCCTTGGATTCTGTTTGCAAGATATGCATTGGCCTTCCCACTTCCGAGAAGTACTGGAAGGAAAGGAAGATCATTATTAGTGGAAATTAGGATATTTCCTTGTCTCGCAAGTTTCTTATTCCCCAAAAGTTTGGCAAATTAGGTATTGGGGACTATCCTTCTCCTCATTTCGACTGCTCTAGTTGCTTTACTTGTGAATTCTGCTCTTTCATAATATTTACGAATTTCTTGGCCTTGTTTCAGGCTCCTTTCCTACTTCAGTTACTAAAGAAAGACTTTTGCTACTCAAATCCAATGTGTGGAAGAACCTACATTCGGTTAAGGCAATTCTTACCTAAAAATATCTCGAATGACTCGCCTCAGTTGCAGAAGAGACCCTTGGAAGTTGTGTAAGGAAATGAGCCTATCGAAGAAGACGAGAACCCCAAGCCTCTGTAGAAAAAAATCCAAGAACTCCTCCATTCCTCTGTCTAAAAGCAAGGAGTCTTCTGGCACCAAACGCACTGGTGCCAAAAAAGGCAAAAACAATACTCTTATGTGATACCCCCTAATTTTAAAGCCATAAGTTGATCAAGTCCACGTCTAAAACCAAGGGATATCAAACAATTAATAATAAAACAAGTACAGAATACAAAAAGATAAATAAAGAATAAATAATAAAGCTGAAATGAAAACTAAATAATTAAATAATGAAACCTTTGAGACCAATATTCCAAATAAATTCAATAACATGCAAGCCTTCAAAATATCACTCGGGAATCCATAAATCAAAGACCCCTAATAAAATCCCATAACTGTAACAAATAAATAACTATTAAGTTTGAGAAATAAAACAACATCAAAAATAATATCCTACATCGAGGATATGGAAGAGTGAAGATAAATGATCTCTGGTTTGTAAAAATAACTCTAAAACTGGTACTGTTGAGAGCCTGAAAAATAAATGGTGGGTCAGACCCACAAACAAATTCTCTCTACTACAACCTGATCAGAGAACCAATAATCAATATATCCTTAGCCAAACTAATGGTATATTTACATAGTTGGTACATACATATTCACACTAAGACTCTCGCTGAATAATAGGACAGTCTCAACCGTATAATGGGTATCTCTAGAAAAAATCGTACACGAGGTGATCCAGAGTCCCCCTTCTATCAGGGGACACACATCTCCTATTCCAACTACCCATCTAATGCGCAATAAATACCTCAGTCCTAATCATAGATCCCGAGACCTCAAGCTCGTATCAAGGCTCACACACACACACATATACACACACACATACAACATTAATAAATAAGTGTCATATCTAACAACGATAGCCAACCCACCTACACATCAATCAATACCATATCTACCAATGGTATAAAATATCAAGGAACCTAACTTAATAGCTATCTCAATGATCAACATCACATACAAGAATAAATCTCATCATAGCCATATAATAATAGCATAACAATTATAATCCACTGTAGTTCAAGTATAGAACAATAGTTATGATAGGAACATCATTTAAAAATCATAATACCAATTACTCATATTTAACAATGATAAATAATCAATTATATCCATTTATCATGCTCGTAGATTATAGGTATATCAACAACAATGATCATAATAATATAATCAACAATCATATTTAAATATACAAATTAAATATTACAAAAGATTAGTAGACATAATGTTGTATTCAACAATCATATTTAATTACACAAATTAAATATTACGAAATATTAAATTAATTTTATTTAATTAATTTAATCATTTCCATCTAACATCAAAACATGAAGATCTATTACCAAATATATATTTTAAACCTATATTATTGTTCCCAATACTCATAAACATGTTTAGAATTCACTATACTTAAAATGGGGTCATTAAAAACATTTTTAGAGAAAACAGCCCCCCAGAGCTCGAGCACAACTCATCAGTGCTCGAGCTTAACCTTGTGCTCGAGCAGAAACCCCAGTGCTGGAGCACTGTGCATCGGAACAGCGTTGTGCTCGAGCACAAAGTCCTTGGCAGCATGCACATATCCGATTTTTGACCTGTAAATCCACGATTCGGGTCCTAAAACATGATTTCTAAGTCTCATAAGATCACCAATGATTTATACAATGAATATACACAAGATCTAACAATTTTAAACAAGTTTTATTCATCAAATCAAAGAATTCATCAAATTGAATGATAAATACATATAAACACAAAATCCTTCAATTCAATTCATGCATAGTAATCAATTGATCCAATTAAATTCTCTGATTTAATTCCTAAAATTTAACAAATGATGGAGAGATCATAGATCCTAAGGGGAAGAGATAGAATATGTGATACCCCTTGATTTCAGAGACATTGGTTGATTAAGTCCACACTCAAACACCAGGGAATATCAAAACAATTAATATTTAAACAAGCACAGAATACTAAATGAATTAAAAAGAATAAATAATACACTGAAGGAAAATCTATTAAATAATAATTCCATTAATAATAATCTTCTGACTTAAAATCCATAATAAATATTCTCTAAAGATACAACTCGGGAATCCTGTAACTCAAGGACCCCTTAACTAAAATCCATTATCAGATAATCCATTAAACAAATAATACTAATAATAAACAATTGAATGATGTCCTACTCTAAAACAACCAGATTGAATAGATGACAGATAAGCTTCTAAGCTGCTGATCCTCAACCTTAAGATTTGAACTTCTAAACCTGAAAAAAAAAAAAAAAAGAATAAAATAAAATTGGGTTAAACCCACAAGTAAGTGCCCTCTATGAAGTCTCTGAAAATTATAAATAATATATCTCTAACCATAACCATCACCTATAATACAAGATGTCAAATAATAATACATAACACAACATTATTTAAATAATAAATTCTAGAACTCCAACCTTAGAATATATACAACTGTATGTATATATACATATATACATATATATACTCATATACAAACTCATACCCAACAACAGGTAAACCATTCACCTCAGAGATTAACTCCCTCAACACATAATTTTTAATACTTTGACTTATTAGCCAGTAGTTAATAGTTTGTTCAAATATAAGAGTATTTATTTCCCTATAGTCTACCAACACAATATCCATAGATATATTTTAATATCTAAATTTACATAGCATTATATCTATGCTTTGGCAACTCCTCCATGCCTTCATGAGTGTGATTGTGTCCATACCATCCAAATGACAAATCTTTATAAATCCTTGACAACTAATCCATGCCTCCTTAAGTATGTTTATGCCCATACTTATAAACTAGCATATCAACCATGCTTCCATTGTATGCATTTTGTTCATACAATTAATAAGGCAATATATTTATGCCATTGGCAATTCATCCATCCTTCCATAAAATCCATAAGACAACATTATAAATAATGCATAAATAAATTAAGTAATAGGCAACACATACATTGTAGGCATAAATAAAATATTAAAACAGCCTGCAATGATCTCCATCCACATCCAGCATGTTCAAACATGATAGAATCCCATAATAACTTAATAGTTAAAATAACACATGCTTAAAACACATACCATAATTTCAAAACATAATTATAGTTATCCTTTACATTAAATCTCGAAATATAGAATTTAATTCCAATCTTATGTAACTACATCATAAACACTGATCCCAACGCTTTAGAACACGTACGGGACCTTTAAAAATTACCTTAGGAGCTTTCGAAATACTTTTGGGGCAAAATAGGTCCTCAGGGCTCGAGCCCTAACTAACAGTGCTCAAGCCCAGAACAACACTTGAACCCTATCTAAATAGCACTCGAGCGCTAGTTCAACAGTGTTCGAGACTTGGTTGAACCAGCTCGGCAGGTCTGTTTTTGACTCTAAAATCTATCGTTCGGGTCTTATATCATGTGTCTAAGTCCTAATTAATTTTCCCTACATCAATACTAACTTATATACATGTTTTAGTCCATAAAAAATGAAGATCAAACAATTAGATGACATATTCAACCATCTAATACCGACACACATATATATAAACGCCCATACATGAATATATATAACCATGTAACTCCAATTTTATGTTATTAACCTATATCTATGTGATTTACCTACAGATCCTGTTTTAAGATCATGATACCCAAGGTATAGAACTTATGGGTTCTAAGAGGAGAGTTGGAGAAAGAACTAGCCTAGAGTTTCGAAGAAAAACCGACGTCGCAAGCTCCTTGGTTCAGTTTAGCAACTTCGGCTCCTCCCAGTCATTGCCGTCGTCTTCCTTTCTTCTCGGATCCGGCCTACTCCCCTTCTTCTTTCTTCTTCTTCTTCTTCATCTTTCTTTCTTTCGACAACCCTTTCTCTCTCTCCCGGCCGCCCTTCTTTTCTCTCTTCTTTTCACGTAAAATCCCCCTTCTTCAGCATTATATATATATATACACACAAACACACACACACACACACACACACACACCTATCCAAATCCTACCTAATTAGACCGTCCAATAATATTCTATATATATATACATATATATATGAATCCCTCTTAACTGATATGGAACATATTTATGTAAATACGTGCTGTAACTATATACACTTACTATATATATATCACTAATGTAATATGTATAAATAAATATAATTTATAATAATAATCCAATATGTATATATATATATATACCTATTATATCCATCCACATAATAGACATTGGCCTATTAAGACCATCCTCTGAAATCCAAGGCCAACTCTTTTGACCCAATCCTCCTTTAACCCAATCCATTAAGTAAACAAATAATTAACTTAAATAATAATTACAAATAACTAGCAAACACATGCACACAACACAACATAGAATGATCAAATAACACACTAAATGAAAGCACTCAAATCAAACAAGAACACACGTCAATCACCAAATACAATCACAGAAATATAATTTAATAAAACAAAATAATTAATAAAAATACCTAATTAACTATATACACTTACTATATATATATATATCAATAATGTAATATGTAAATAAATATAATTTATAATAATAATCCAATATATGTATATATATATAATTATACCTCTATATACATATATCCATCCACATAATAGACATTGGCCCATTAAGACCATCCTTAAAATCCAAGGCCAACTCCTTTGACCCAATCCTCCTTTAACCCAATCCATTAAATAAATAAATAATTAACTTAAATAATAATTACAAATAACTAGCAAACACATGAACACAACACAAAATGATCAAACAACACACTAAATCAATGCACTCAAATCAAACAAGAACACACGGCAATCACCAAATACAATCACAGAAATATAATTTAATAAAAAAAAATAATTAATAAAAACACCTAATTAAATCAAATAAATCATTCAAAATAAAATAATAGCAATTAAAACCCATTAAATAATTCCTTTAGAATATAGGGGTATTATAGAATAAGAATTTGCCTTATGATTTTTGAATTGAAAACCAACAATATGAATTCTCCAATCTTCTTCTCTAGATTCGGCGATCTCCAAGCTATCTCCGGTCCCCTTCTTCTTCCTTCTCTCTCTCTCTCTTTAGATCTATGCTTCTTTTGTAACTCACGAATATGTAAAACCCTCTTCTTCTAACTCCCACATCTATATATACTAACACTCAAATCCTAAAATAAGACTAACTAAAATAAAAGTAATAATAATAATAATAATAATAATAATAATAATAATAATAATAATTATTATTATTATTATTATTATCCCCTCTACTTATTAACTTACCAAAACACTAATCACATACCATATACATATATATTGTAACGAACCCAAACCCGTGAGTCCGAACCATTAACCAGGTCCTTACTCGAACTCGAGGTCATCTAAGTCAATTCACATCATGTCTAGTGCCAAAAAAACATTCTTAGGTCAACACTATGCTACACAAGGCTCTAGGTGACCTCCCGAGACTTAAAATGAATAACGCCAGAGAAAGGAACAAAAATGGGACAAGGCAGCATAGTCCGGTCAACCGAAGTGGGGTTTCGGTCGGCCTGTAATACCCCTAATTTTAAAAGGATAGTCTCGGTATTTTAATTAATGGTTTTATTGCTTTTTTATTTGATTAATTGAATTATTTGCTTATTTGTTTAATTATTTAATTAGTTAATTGAATTATTTGCTTTTATTATTATATGCTTATGTGGAAATTTAAATAATTGTTTGTTGTGATTAAATGTTTTAAATTCGTGTCATTAGTTTTTATATGTATAGTTATAGGTATATGGTTTTATTTTCTTTTAGGTAAACACGTTGTGGGATTTAGTTGACTTATAATTTGTTTGGAATTAGGAGTAGGTTTTCATAGAGCCTATATATATACCGTTATGTGTCTGCAAAAGGGTTTGCAAACCCTTTTCACGAACAGTGGAGGCAGAGAGAAAGAATAGAGAGGTTAGAGAGAGAACAGAGAGAGGGAGAATTAGGGTTTGGCTAGGAATAAGGGGTGAACTAAGGAGGGGTGGTTGAAGCTTGCTCGTGGGTTGAACCAGGAGCAACGGAGGGTTTGTGAAAGCAACCAAGGTCGTTGGATTCATCAGTGACGAAGGTTTAAGGTTTCAAAACTGAAATCAAAGGCAAGTTCATATTCTAACTCCTTCCCTTAGACCTGTGTTCTGTGCATGCCTAAATAGTCTCCAGGACTTAATTAGACTTTTAAATGGATATTTTATGCATGTTAATTCAGACTTTAAACTTTATTATGTATTGATTAATTAAAATTATTTTATTGCATAAATTGTTATAGATTATGTTTTAAATTCTTGTTAGCAATGCATACTGGATTTCTTTGAGGCTCTGGAACCTTTGGGACTTAGATTGAACCCTAGGAATCTTAATAAAACAATACAGAGAGTTTTGAACATCGCTGGAGGCGAAGAAGATGAATGGGATAAGTATACGGCTCTCAGGGAGAGAGAGCCGGCTCTCTATTGGAGGGAGCCGGCTCCCAGCACTACAGAGCCGGCTCCCATTTGTGGGGAGTCGGCTCCCAAGAGGGCAGAGTTGGCTCTCGAAGTTTGGGAGCTTGCTTTTGCACTGGAACTTGTAGAAATTTGTTTTTTTTACGTTCTGTTTGCCATTTGGAGTATTCCTAAGTTGTTTAAGTTGCTTTAAATGATTTAAATAACTATTATGGACATATAAAACTACTGAGAAGCTTGATCACATTAATATTCTAAGGAATGAAACAACATGAAGTTAAACAGTAACCCTGCATGTTGAGTATTGAATAGTTATTTAATTGCTTACTGGTATTTAGCAATTTTGTTTCTTTACATGATTTAATAGTGTTAATCATGTTTTGGTAGTGTATTAAGCATAGTTGATTATCTGAAAATTATTATATGTAGATTGGATTAATTGATGTTTTAATTTATTATTTACTGCATTAATTATTTGGACTGTTTGGTAGATTATATGCACCGGTATGGGACGATGGCATATTGGGGATTGATTATTTAAAAATACTAAGTCCTACCTATTCTGGAATAAGAAATAGATTAACTATGAAAGTTAAGTCCTA
The DNA here is from genome assembly GCF_030987335.1 of Cornus florida. Classification (NCBI taxonomy): domain Eukaryota; kingdom Viridiplantae; phylum Streptophyta; class Magnoliopsida; order Cornales; family Cornaceae; genus Cornus; species Cornus florida. The sequence continues at coordinate 76,795,135 of NW_026775577.1, forward strand.
CTTATACTTCGTGTCAGATCAATGAACAATTGAATGGCATATCTTGGTTTGGATGGATTTTATTTATATATATACTTTTGGTACCGTGATATGAGTTTGAGTCTCAGGATCATGGTTAGGGTGCGTATATCACCTAGGATGGATAACTGGACATAGTAGATACCTGGTCCCCTGGTAGGTCTAGGTATACATGCCCACGTTATGTGCAATTTGCATGTTACCTTCTACTCAGGCTGAGACAGACCTATAGGCTAGTGAGCGTCCTATAGTTTGTATTTATACATATATGGACTATTTTAGTTATTGCTGAGTTATCTAGGATGTATCTGTGTATCGGGTCTTTGTTTGGAATGGAATAGAGTAGAACTTGCTTGTAGGGCTGACCCACTCTTATTTTTCAGGTGTTCGTCAGTTCTAGGCTTAGAGCTTTATCGTGCTAGGCAGAGACAGTTACTCATTCCTCTGACTTCGTAGGATTTCCTTTCATGTTTTAGTTTTGGATTCTATTTCTGTTCTTTACTTTCTATTTGGTTTTTATTAGGGGTCCACTCGATCGATTCCCCTAGTTGTATATATATTAGAGGTTTCGGAAAGTTTGAATTATATTAGTTTCATAACTTTTGAGGATTTAATATTTAGAATTCTTTCAGCTTATTTAATTATTTATTACTTAATTTTTTTGTAATCCTACTTGTTTACATACTTAATTGTTTGGTATCCCTCAGATCTGACCTCGGACTTGAACGACTCGAGGGGTATCATAATTGGTATCAGAGCACTCCAGGTTCAGTGTCTCTCGGGTATTTCGTATTAAGACTTCCGCGTAGCGTATTCTCTTGTTTAGAGCTTAAGTTTAGGATTCGTTGTATTCCTTTACGGTCTGTTTAAATCATATTGATGTCTGTCTTTTTATGTTAACAGAATGGTTAACGCTAGAACTAGACGGAACAATAGGTAGCGAAGGGAAGCGGCACGTTAGCAAGATCTCCTACAGCGTCAGCAAATGGAGGAAGAACAACAATTGCCTGGGTTTCAGGGTGATGATGGTCAGTTGCACTTAGAGCATGTGGATGTTAAGCAGACTACTTAGGAGTCTTAGGATCGGGGCTATAATTAGGGAGGGGATCCAGAGTTTCCTCCCCATATAATGACCTCATTGCTCGGGCTATAGAAACAAGCATAGCAGCTGCACTTCAGAATCAGCCACTGGTTCAGCAAGCACCTGTACCAGCAGTAGTGGTTCAAACTGATCTTTGGGAGAAGGCTAGGAGTTTTTTCACAAAGGGGAGCCCACCTAAGTTCTCAGGCTCCACCGATGCAAAAGCAGTTCATCAGTGGAAGAAGGACATCAAGCGACATCTTCGCATGGTTCAGTGCGTAGAGGTTCAAAAGCAGATGCTTGCTACCTTCAAGCTTGTTGGGGATGCATTACAGTGGTGGGAGTTAGTTACCACCGTAGAAGAGAGGACTTCATTGACCTATGATCAGTTCAGTGCTCGCTTCGATGAGAAGTACTTTCCATATGCAGTCAAAACAGCTATGAAGGTAGAGTTTCTTAATCTAGAGTAGGGGAGCATGATAGTGGCAGGGAATGAGCAGCAGGTCACGCTCTTATCTCTTTTAGCACCAGAGGATGTGGATACAGAGGAAAATAAACGTAATAGTTTCGTTAAGGGACTGATGTGGTCTATTAAACGAGCTATTATAGGTAGTCCAGCCTATACTACATATGCTCAGGTGGTAGACGCTGCTCTACAACAGTATCAGTTGACCGTGGACTTCAGACAGGCTAGAGGCGAGAAGCGGGGTGACATAGACTCTGCTAATTAGTCAGCTGAGAAAGGGAATGGCAATGGACACTAACAAAATGACAAGGGAAAGTTCCAGGGACAACAGTCTTGGAAGAAGCACAAATGTTGTTCTAATGCTCACAGAAATGGGGCACCTGTTCAGAGGCAGTAGGATGGGGGTCCATAGACAGGATGATCGGTTGATCAACTATACATCAACCTTCACAATAGCACGAATCATTGTAAAATAGGGCTATTGGTCGGGTAAGTCGAACCACTGGGATTGCGCTAGTCTATGGCAACCTAAGAGTCTAGAATTGTTCTTAGAATGATAAGGGGTAATAAGGGTTTGTTTGATTGGTTTGTCACTAAGCTAGTAATTGAAGTGCATAAAACAATAAATTGCAAGGAAATTAAAGGAGTGAGATACAAGTAGAAAAGACTAGGGAGATGAATCCACACTACACCCTAAGTACATGCTAGATTAAGGCTAAATTGGGGAAGTACAATGTATAAAATGGTCACGGAATATATAGCAACACTAGATTACCATATACCCTTAGAGAAGTTCATTAAATCATTAAACAAGAATAATCCCTCAAAAATTAATACATTTGAGCTACCTAAACTAAAGTGTAGCCTTCAACATACTCACTCAAGCAAGAACTATCAAGTTTGTAATCAAATGATAAAGCACATGAGGTAGGAAACTAGCATAACCCATCAAAGGAAGTTCCTAAGCAATGGACTATCCATTTTCTCTATCAACATGCGTTGAAAATTATTCATAATCCTATCTCCATTGTCACCATGAAGAAGCAAGCATTATGATTACTACAAGAAACCATCTAAGACAAGATAAATCACTTACAACAATCATTAATAAACATTAGAATTCATTACAAGAAGTAATATGCTCTAGATTATGAAAAGACCAAAAATGATACATCATAATCCCCAAAATAGATCCTAATCTAGAACATAAGCAAAAGGGGAGGCTTCATCACCTCCCTAGATGAGGTTTAGTTACCCATGAGTGAGCCTAGATGAAGGAAGAAGCTTGCCCTTTTCCTCCATTTTCGAGCTCCCTTCCTTTTGCTCCAAAAACCCTCTTCTTCTTGCTCTCTTCTCTCCCCTCTATCTTGTAGAATGAAGCTCTCCCCTATTGTGTGGCTCATATCCCTCTTATCTACCACCAAAAGGCCACCAACCAACATCTCCAACCACTTCATTAAAGAGGAAAGCAAAATGAAGAAACCAAGGTGCAAGTGGGCTGAAATGAGCCATTTCCGAAGGGCATTCTGCCCAAAATTCGAGCACTCTAAGCAAGGCATCGAGCACTCGAATTTAGTGTAAAAATGCCCATGCTTCACTTGCTCCGCCCAGACCTACTTTGGTTAAACAGCCATAACTTTGCGCTCCGAACTCCGAATGATGAACCGTTTGAAGATTTAGAAAGCTAATTCAGAGATCTAAATATTTAATGTTTTAGTGGAGCTCCAATTCTCAAGGATGGTTGGTCGAAAATGAAGATCAAGTCAGAATTTCATTGCTGCCAGGCAGTTCTGCGCACCTCTGGTAACAAGGCCATAACTCTCTGCTCCGAGCTCCGAATGACAAACCGTTTGAAGATTTAGAAAGATAATTCAGAGCTCTAAATCTTTCATGTTATGAGGGAAGTCCAGTTCTTGATTTTGGAAGGTCAAAATGGCAAGCAAAGTCCAGGTTATACTGCTGCCAGAATTCAGCATTGGCACCTTTTGTTGCTCAAGATTCCACAAGGCCTTATTCTTGTTCCATTTTGGCCAATGAACTTGAAAATGCATAAAAACATAGAAATGAAGATAATCTACACAAATTAACATACAACGGACTTTACTAATGCAATTTAGGGCGCTTGAATATATAATATTCGGCGCTTATCACACCCCCAAACTTACATTTGCTAGTCCCTTAGCAAAACTACAATGAATACTTCAATGAAAAGACAACCATGGGCATGCTACTACAAAAATATCATCCATGGTAAAATGAGATAGATACATAGCTCAAATACAACTTGAAACAGACAAAAACTGGAGATGGGGTCATTGGGAAAACTACCTTGCATATATGAAGCATTGATACAAAAATTGGCTAAATACATTTCCACATATATGCATCAACATCAAAGTCTATATAAATAACTCAATTATCATCTCTTGAATGGAAATCAACTCTAGCTTCAGTGAAAGTGAATTGGATTCTCAACATGCGGCTTTTACTTTCTTTTCCAATTCCAAAGCACAAGTTTTCAAATCATTGAATTCCCCTTTAAATGAGGTCCCTAAGGCATGATTTTATTTACAAGACAACTTTTATTGCTTGTTGACAATTTATTGCAACTCATAACGAAACATAGAATGGTTGTGCAATGCTGAAGTCCCTTAAGCTTTCTAACCAACCTATGTAGCAAGCGTTAGGCCAACAACTCTTAAACCAGATGGCTTTAGGGTGTTAAGTGTAGAGACACTCCATAGGGCTTAATAGCTCAAGTTGGAAAGGCTACGAACTCCAACGAACCATGTTTATTACCAGTTTATTTTTTTTGAATGACCGTGCAATGTTTAAGTCCTTTAAGCTTTCTAACCAACCCCTGTAGCAAGCGTTAGGCCAACAACTCCCAAACCAGACGGTTTTAGGGTGCTAAGTGTAGAGACACTCTTAGGGCTTAATAACTCGAGTTGGAAAGGCTACGAACGTCAACTGATCATTATTTTCTTTCTTTCTCAGTTTTTTTTTTTTTTTTTTTTTTTTTTTAGACAACTTAAATCATGCCAAAGATATTTATCTATCAGGTTCATCAAATCAAATTAACTAGGCCAAGGTCAAGGTCGATCAAGTTGCATGCCTCACAGTTAAGTTTCCAATGTGCATCTGTGCATTGTGAAGCTTAAAAGAGTGTCAAATCCAGCGAGAATTTAATTGAGACATTTATACAGACTAATTTGAATCTACATGATCATTTCAACTCAAATTTTTCTTTATTTTCAAAAATGTCAATTGCTTCTATACACAAGGTATTAAACATATGCTTCGTCTCCGACAAGTTCCAAGTTACACCATCATTGCTTAGCAAAAATTATAAAACCAAAAATGTCAAAATGTGAAACCAAAAATGTCCTATTGCACCCCCAAACTTGAATGTCACATTGTCCTCAATGTGTGAAGACAAGTGAAACAAAATAAGAGTAAAGGGGGGAAAAGAACAATAATACCAAGTGGAGTGACGACGATGTAGATGTTCAGCCATATGAGTGTGCAAATGCGTCCCCCAAACTTGGACATGAAGACCTATCAAAACACAACTAATGTACACAGGTAAAAATCAAAACATAAATAATAAGAAAAACAGGACTTATTTATTTATTTATATATATATATATATATTTTATAATATTATTATTATATATATATAGTATTATGTTTTTGTTTTTTTTTTGGAATGAATGGCATGCATGAGTTTGTGGTGAGTGAGAAGGTGAGGTTGGTGAGGGTGGATGCCGAGGGTGAAGGGGATAGAAGCCGAGGTTGGTTGGTTTGGGTAGGGTGGTTGCACGGTTGGCAAGGTTGGCGTGCATGATGGGAGGTTGATGTGCCGAGAAGGTGGCATGGGAGAGTGAGGTTGGGTTGTATGAAGTGGGTTGTTTGGTTGGAGATGAGAGAGGAGTTGGGTGGGTGGTGAAGCTTGAGGAGGTTGGTTGGTTGGTTGTGAGAGGGTGGTGTGGGTGGGAGCCGAGGGGTGAGAGAGGTTGAGTGCTCGGGTGGGGAGTGAGAGAGCTTGGGATAGGTTAAGAGGGGGGCTCGAGCACTCGAAATGGCTTCTTCGAGTGCTCGAGAAATGAGCAGAGATGGTTTGGGTTGGCATGGGAATGCAGAGGAGGGAAAGGAGGGTGGTGCTCGGTTGATGCCGATGGGGTTGAGTTGGTTTGAGAGGGGCATGCATGGATGGGTTGGTTTGTAGATGCCGAGATGAGGGGGCATGGTTGTGTGGCTTGGTGGGGAGAGGGATGGTTGAGAGGGATGGCATGCATGCTGTTAGAGGAGGTGGTGGGGTGGAGAAGAGAGAAGATGGTGGTGTTGGTGTTTCGAGCACTCGGCAGGGGAGGTTGGAGTGCTCGAATTGGGACCAGTAGGCTCGGGGCGTTGGCATGAGGTGTTCGAGCATGGTGCTGTGTTGGGTTTGCATGGTGAGTTGTGGTGAGGGTTGGAAGGTTGGGGTTTGTGGTCTATGCATGGTGCACTTGGCATGGTGGGTTGGTGGAGAGGTTTTGAGGTGGCCGAGTAGTGGAGGTTGGCTGCGTGGGTTTTCATGCATGGGCATGCAGGGTTGTGGGTTTAAGATGAGGTTGGTTTTGAGAAGTGGGAAGCTGAGAGTTGGCATGCATGATGTGTGGATGCATGAGGGTTGCATGGTTGTTCATGGTTGGTGTGATGGGGTTGATTATTGGAAGTGGGTTGCGTGGGAGAGAGAGGGGGGTGGAGTGGTAAATGGTGTTGGTGTGTTGTTGATGTTGTGCATGGCATGGTGAGGGTTGATGGCGGTTGAGAGAGAGAGTGATGCAGGGAATTTTCAAGCACTCCACAAGGGAGCTAGAGTGCTCGACAATTAGGCAGCGAGCATACTAAGGAATTGGTGAAGCTTCGAGCACTCGAAGCTTGGCCTTCGAGTGCTCGAATTGGAGACAGTGGCTGCGGGATGTTGGGCTGAAAATTTAGAGCACTCTAAATAGAAGCTAGAGTGCTCTAAATGAAGGCAGTGAGCTTGGGATTGATGGTTCACATTTAGAGCACTCCAAATGGGAGCTAGAGTGCTCTAAATGAAGGCAGTAGGCTCATGGAATCTTGGTTAAAGCCTTGGAGCACTCGGCAGTGAGCATTGAGGTTGAGAGATGAATTTTTGCATGCATTGTAACATTATGTGCTTCATTCTTATGCATTGTGAATGTGAAAATGATCAACTGAGAGCTGAAGAATTGATAAAACCTTGCAATATGCTTCCAAATCAATGCATGGATAGAATAGTTTCACCTTGCATACATGGATAGAAAGTGAAACTTGGCATGGAAAATTATGAAACTTGGCACATTATTCTAATGCAATGCATGGATGGACTTGTAGGAAAAAAAAATTCAAAAGCTTTGCAATTGCAGGGATGGAAAAATTGCCAAGCTCTAAGCTTCAATGCAATGCATGGAAAATTTTGAAATTTTTTCAGACTGAGCAATTTTTCTCCAATGCTTTGATGAATTTAGGAGAAAAGAAAAAAAAAAAAATTGAAATTGCACATCATCTCAAATGCATGGAAATTTTTTTTAAAACTTAGCAACTCCATTTTAATTCAATGCATGGAAAAATTTAAACTTTGCACTTCATCTCAAATGCATGGATGAAATTTGGGAAAATTTTGAGACCTTGCAACTACTCTCTACTGCATGAATGAATTTAAGAAACTTTTCAAACTTTCGCAACATCACACAAATGCATGGATGATTTTGAGGAACCATGATCCAACAATGCATTGAAGATGAGAGGCTATGCATGTGAGTGCCATGTCGAAAGTCCGAGAAAATTGTCTGATAGAGCCGGAAACTTGCGGGAATGAAAACAGGAGTTGAGAAGGTCTAATAAGCCGGTCTAAAATTGTGAAACACAATTGAAGAGCATTCCAGAAAAATCAAATTTTTGGCTTTTCGAAACTATTTCCCGGAAAATTTCAAGGCTCAGGCAATTGAAAGAAGGGAAGCTTGGAAATTGAAAGAATTGCTTCCCATGAGTGCTAAATTTAACGTCGATAGCTAGACGCACCGAGATCAGGTTAGTCCTCCTTACCCTATACCATGTCTCTCTAGAGAGTCATAGGTCCCCAAATAGGATAATTCTTTTAAAAGTGGAGGAGGAAGACTTTGAAGACAAAAGTGGAAAAGAGGTAACGGAAAGACCTCAACCCACTCTTCTTTCTCAATGAAGAACTGTGGACTATGGGGATGATTTGGATTATAGGAAGATGGATTAGGTGAGGGTGCACCAAGCAACGACTTATGAAGGGTCATATTGAGCACGGGAATGCTCAACAAGTTATCCTTCAGAATTTCAACATCCTCCCCACACTTATCCGGTGGTTCGGGCTCAACAGTTTGAGATAACTCAAGTGAGGGAATGGGATGAGATGCAAGCTCCCAAGAAAGAGATACATTTGATGTTGACAAAGGAAGAGAATGAATAGGAGGAATATTAAGCAAAGAATTGACCTCGCAAACAGAATTGGCAACATCAAAATCCTCATAAATAAAATGAGCTAAGCATGTTTTTAGAGGATCCTCCATTAAAGGAGGTGCATCAAGCAAGGGATTATGTAGGGGCTGTTTTGGAGTAGGGTAGACAATCTCTACATCATTATTTTTCCCATTTTGAGCCACAATTGCTTCATTTTGATGTGGGGCAACAATTTGATCTTCCACCACCATTTCATCATTTTCACATGTAATAACCGCTTGATCATTCTCATGATGAAAGTTACTAGGAGTAATCTCATCATTCATAGAATTTTCGTTTGGATTGGCCATAAATTCAAATGAAAATGTTTCCTCCTCTTCATGATTTTTAGCATTAATCCTTTGTTGAATTTGAGATATTTGGTCATCTATCATTGCACTAACTTGGGAATGAGAATGAGTAGTGGATTGCATGCCAACAATGTCATCCAACATTTGCTTATTGGACTCCATCATTTGCGTGTGGAAAGACTCCATCATTTGTTCATTGGCAGCAATTAGCTCATCCAATGGAGACGGTGGAAAAGGAGAAGAGGGCGGGAAAGGATGATCATTGGGTTGAAAAGGTTGCATATGAGATTGTGGGGTTGAATTTCCTATGTCATGCCACAAGAAGTTTTGTTGGTCTCCCCAACCCGAGTTATAACCATTGAAGTATGGATCACTACCCGGTTCAAAGAAATTTTCATTTGGTTGCTCTAGATAGAAGTCCGAGAATTGTCTCGTTGGAAGACATTCTCTTGTATGATGTGTATGACTAGAGCAAAATGCACAAAACTCATGTGGTGTGTAGAATTGAGTTGGAAGATAACTATTCTCCATCTAGGAGTAATTCAACAACACACAAAGCAATCAACACAACACTTCATCACCATAACCTCCACATACAATGTTCCCATTCTCCTCAATTATCAAGACAAAAAATGTAAATGGCCACGACAAGGACCGATGCTTGAACACGAAATTTAAAACAATTGAAATAGCCTCGACAAGGGCTTGCAATTTAACTACTTCTAAGCTTAACACATGCACGATATTCACAATTCGAAACTAGAAGGTCAAGAGACTTACCCGGGGTCCTCTAGACTTACAATTTGCTAGCATTCCCCACGGCGAGCTTTGAGTTCCTAGAATCTCACTTACAACACAAAGATGGTTAAACCACACGAAAAAAATATGCACAAAACACAATATGCACAATCAAACTAAATTTAACCCTAACTTTGGTTGCTAAACCGTTTGCAGTCCCCGGCAACGGCGCCAAAAATTGATCGGTTGATCAACTATACATCAACCTTCGCAATAGCACGAATCATTGTAAAATAGGGCTATTGGTCGGGTAAGTCGAACCACTGGGACTGCGCTAGTCTATGGCAACCTAAGAGTCTAGAATTGTTCTTAGAATGATAAGGGGTAATAAGGGTTTGTTTGATTGGTTTGTCACTAAGCTAGTAATTGAAGTGCATAAAACAATAAATTGCAAGGAAATTAAAGGAGTGAGATACAAGTAGAAAAGACTAGGGAGATGAATCCACACTACACCCTAAGTACATGCTAGATTAAGGCTAAATTGGGGAAGTACAATGTATAAAATGGTCACGGAATATATAGCAACACTAGATTACCATATACCCTTAGAGAAGTTCATTAAATCATTAAACAAGAATAATCTCTCAAAAATTAATACATTTGAGCTACCTAAACTAAAGTGTAGCCTTCAACATACTCACTCAAGCAAGAACTAGCAAGTTTGTAATCAAATGATAAAGCACATGAGGTAGGAAACTAGCATAACCCATCAAAGGAAGTTCCTAAGCAATGGACTATCCATTTTCTCTATCAACATGCGTTGAAAATTATTCATAATCCTATCTCCATTGTCACCATGAAGAAGCAAGCATTATGATTACTACAAGAAACCATCTAAGACAAGATAAATCACTTACAACAATCATTTATAAACATTAGAATTCATTACAATAAGTAATATGCTCTAGATTATGAAAAGACCAAAAATGATACATCATAATCCCCAAAATAGATCCTAATCTAGAACATAAGCAAAAGGGGAGGCTTCATCACCTCCCTAGATGAGGTTTAGTTACCCATGAGTGAGCCTAGATGAAGGAAGAAGCTTGCCCTTTTCCTCCATTTTCGAGCTCCCTTCCTTTTGCTCCAAGAACCCTCTTCTTCTTGCTCTCTTCTCTCCCCTCTATCTTGTAGAATGAAGCTCTCCCCTATTGTGTGGCTCATATCCCTCTTATCTACCACCAAAAGGCCACCAACCAACATCTCCAACCACTTCATTAAAGAGGAAAGCAAAATGAAGAAACCAAGGTGCAAGTGGGCTGAAATGAGCCATTTCCGAAGGGCATTCTGCCCAAAATTCGAGCACTCTAAGCAAGGCCTCGAGCACTCGAATTTAGTGTAAAAATGCCCATGCTTCACTTGCTCCGCCCAGACCTACTTTGGTTAAACAGCCATAACTTTGTACTCCGAACTCCGAATGATGAACCATTTGAAGATTTAGAAAGCTAATTCAGAGCTCTAAATATTTCATGTTTTAGTGGAGATCCAATTCTCAAGGATGGTTGGTCGAAAATGAAGATCAAGGCAGAATTTCATTGCTGCCAGGCAGTTCTGTTTACCTCTGGTAACAAGGCCATAACTCTCTGCTCTGAGCTCCGAATGACAAACCGTTTGAAGATTTAGAAAGATAATTCAGAGCTCTAAGTCTTTCATGTTATGAGGGAAGTCCAGTTTTCGAGTTTGGAAGGTCAAAATGGCAAGCAAAGTTCACGTTCTACTGCTGCCAGAATTCAGCATTGGCACCTTTTGTTGCTCAAGATTCCACAAGGCCTTATTCTTGTTCCATTTTGGCCAATGAACCTGAAAATGCATAAAAACATAGAAATGAAGATAATCTACATAAATTAACATACAACGGACTTTACTAATGCAATTTAGGGCGCTTGAATATATAATATTCGGCGCTTATCACAGGATAAGGTCAGCCACAGGCTAACCAATAGAGGAGGAAATTTGGCACTTTCCAAGGTAGTGCTACACTTGTGGAGAGTTTGGTCATACTTTTAGGCAGTGTCCTAAAGCAGGACAAGGACAGGGACAACATGTGCAGCAGGGCAGAGCTTACCATTACCGTTACCAGCTCCACAGATTCCACGGATTCAGGGACAGACTTATCCGGCTTTACCGGCACCACCACAGCCTCAGGGACAGGTACCACAGCAGTTACATTATGGCAGGGTGTTCAACCTCATGCCATAGGATGTTCAGACACCCCAGGCTGTTGAGGGTATGTTTCCTATTCATGGTACACAGGGTCATGTTTTATTTGATACAAGTGTTACACATTCATTCGTGTCTAAATCATTTGTTGCATTATCCGAGATGATGACGCGAGTTTGCGATAGACCTCAACGTATTTCTACACCTTTAGGCGATATGGCTATTTTACTTAAGAGTGATCGGCCTGTGACACTAGATATTGTTAGACTCATTCTAGCCAATCTATTGCTCCTGGACATGCACACTCATGATGTGATACTTGGGATGGATTAGTTATCTCACTACCATACCCAAGTTAATTGTTATGATAGGTCTGTTGTTTTCACCATACCTAGTCATGATATGTACATTGTCGCTATGCCACGTTCTAACGGGGTTTCTAGCACCTATTTATTTTATGTGAAGGAGGAGACTGAGGAAGAGATTACTATATCACGGGATAACATACCTGTTGTACTGGAATTTTCGGATGTTTTTCAAGAGATTCTAGGGTTGCCACCTAGTCCAGAGATAAACTTTGTGATTGACTTAGCTTCAGGCACTATGCCTATTACTAGAGCACCATAGAGGATGGCACCAGTAGAGATGTGAGAGCTGAGGGATCATATTCAGCAATTGCTTAGTCAGGGTTTTATTCCTAGGAGTACTTCACCTTGGGGAGCACCAGTTTTGTTTATAAAGAAAAAGGATGGTTCACTTTGCCTGTGTATAGATTACAGGGAGTTGAACAAGGTTACCATTTGGAGCAAGTACCCTTTACCCAGGATCGATGATCTTTTTGATCAGTTGAACGGAGCTACATATTTCTCTAATTTTGATCTGCGTTCTGGATATCATTGACGAGCCCCTTTCCAAGTGTTTAAAAACGGACTTTTTAATGCGAGAGGTCGCTTCGCAAGGTCAAAATAAGATTGTGGTTTAAAAAGCCTTTCTAGTCAAATTTATATTTATAAAACCACTACTACATCTAATGAAGTATAGTGAGTAGTGATCATCCACAGAGATTATACGTGTTGGAATTTAACTTTGACTCTAATGTACTAATTGATTGCAAAGAGAGAGATTGGTTGATTACACTAAGGTGCAAACAAATTAAAATGCAATTAAAATAAACTAGTGAGAGATAGGGATTTAAGAGATATGAAGAGAGGTCTTAGGGTGCTGGAATCACCACTAAGCTCATGTAATTAACCACTTGCTTTCCATTAATGGGGAATACATCATTGCAATCTAGATGTGGTCATCAACATAAACACAATTTGCATGTAAAAGTGTGAACTATGTAATGCAAGAGTGAATTGTTTACCTAACCAACAAGTAAACTAAGTGTAGAACAACCCACCAAGACAAAAGCATAATCCATCAATTAATTAACAAATGGGTCTAATGAGAGCACACATCTATCTAGAGAATCATGGAATTTGCAATAATAAGGTATGAAATATCAAATAAAGTATAGATTGTCTACCTACCTACAAACATGAATTAAATTGTAGAATAACCCATCAAGCATAAGTATAATTCATTAAATTAATTGACAAACCCATTCAATACAAACCCATACTTAGCCATCACTAAATCCTTAATTAACCACACATAGATATGCAACCAACATAGAGAATCTAGTGTAGAGATCAATTCCCAGATAATCACACAGAAGACAACATGTAATTAAAATAAAGAATCATAAGGAAGAATTAGATCAACAATCACAAGGCTAAGCACTAATAGAAGATATACAACTGTATGTATATATACATATATACATATATAAACTCATATTCAAACTCATACCCAACAACAGGTAAACCATTCACCTCAGAGATTAACTCCCTCAACACATAATTTTTAATACTTTGACTTATTAGCCAGCAATTAATAGTTTATTCAAATATTAGAGTATTTATTTCCTTATAGTCTACCAACACAATATCCATAGATATATTTTAATATCTAAATTTACATAGCATTATATCTATGCTTTGGCCACTCCTCCATGCCTTCATGAGTGTGATTGTGTCCATACCATCCAAATGAAAAATCTATATAAATCCTTGACAACTAATCCATGCCTCCTTAAGTATGTTTATGCCCATACTTATAAACTAGCATATCAACCGTGCTTCCATTGTATGCATTTTGTTCATACAATTAATAAGGCAATATATTTATGCCTTTGGCAATTCATCCATCCTTCCATACAATCCATAAGACAACATTATAAATAATGCATAAATAAATTAAGTAATAGGCAACACATACATTGTAGGCATAAATAAAATATTAAAACAGCTTGCAATGATCTCCATCCACATCCAGCATGTTCAAACATGATAGAATCCCATAATAACTTAATAGTTAAAATAACACATGCTTAAAACACATACCATAATTTCAAAACATAATTATAGTTATCCTTTACATTAAATCTCGAAATATAGAATTTAATTCCAATCTTATGTAACTACATCATAAACACTGATCCCAACGCTTTAGAACACGTACGGGACCTTTAAAAATTACCTTAGGAGCTTTCGAAATACTTTTGGGGCAAAATAGGTCCTCAGGGCTCGAGCCCTAACTAACAGTGCTCAAGCCCAGAACAACACTTGAACCCTATCTAAATAGCACTCAAGCGCTAGTTCGACAGTGTTCGAGACTTGGTTGAACCAGCTCGGCAGGTCTGTTTTTGAGTCTAAAATTTGTCGTTCGGGTCTTATATCATGTGTCTAAGTCCTAATTAATTTTCCCTACATCAATACTAACTTGTATACATGTTTTAGTCCATAAAAAATGAAGATCAAACAATTAGATGACATATTCAACCATCTAATACCCACACACAGATATATAAATGCCCATATATGAATATATATAACTATGTAACTCCAATTTTATGTTATTAACCTATATCTATGTGATTTACCTATAGATCCTATTTTAAGATCATGATACCCAAGGTATAGAACTTATGGGTTCTAAGAGGAGAGTTGGAGAAAGAACTAGCCTAGAGTTTCAAAGAAAAACCGACGCCGCAAGCTCCTTGGTTCAGTTTAGCAACTTCGGCTCCTCCCCGTCATTGCCGTCGTCTTCCTTTCTTCTCGGATCCGGCCTACTCCCCTTCTTCTTTCTTCTTCTTCTACTTCATCTTTCTTTCTTTCGACAACCCTTTCTCTCTCTCCCGGCCGCCCTTCTTTTCTCTCTTCTTTTTACGTAAAATCCCCATTCTTCAGCACTATATATATATATATATACACAAACACACACACACACACACACCTATCCAAATCCTACCTAATTAGACCGTCCAATAATATTCTATATACATAATATACATACATATATATATATATATATATATATATATATATATATATACATACATATATATGAATCCCTCTTAACTGATATGGAACATATTTATGTAAATACGTGCTGTAACTATATATATATATATATATATATATATATATCACTAATGTAATATGTATAAACAAATATAATTTATAATAGTAATCCAATATGTATATATATATGTGATATAATATGTATAAATAAATATAATTTATAATAATAATCCAATATGTATGTGTGTGTGTGTGTGTGTATATATATATATATATATATATTTTTATATATACCTATTATATCCATCCACATAATAGACATTGGCCTATTAAGACCATCCTCTAAAATCCAAGGCCAACTCTTTTGACCCAATCCTCCTTTAACCCAATCCATTAAGTAAATAAATAATTAACTTAAATAATAATTACAAATAACTAGAAAACACATGCACACAACACAACATAGAATGATCAAACAACACACTAAATTAATGCACTCAAATCAAACAAGAACACACGTCAATCACCAAATACAATCACAGAAATGTAATTTAATAAAACAAAATAATTAATAAAAACACCTAATTAACTATATACACTTACTATATATATATATATATATATATATATATATATATATATCACTAATATAATATGTAAATAAATATAATTTATAATAATAATCCAATATGTGTATATATATAATTATACCTATATATACATATATCCATCCACATAATAGACATTGGCCCATTAAGACCATCATTTAAAATCCAAAGCCAACTCCTTTGACCCAATCCTCCTTTAACCCAATCCTCCTTTAACCCAATCCATTAAGTAAATAAATAATTAACTTAAATAATAATTACAAATAACTAGCAAACACATGCACACAACACAACATAAAATGATCAAACAACACACTAAATCAATCCACTCAAATCAAACAAGAACACGCGACAATCACCAAATACAATCACAGAAATATAATTTAATAAAAAAAAATAATTAATAAAAACACCTGCTTAAATCAAATAAATCATTCAAAATAAAATAACAGCAATTAAAACCCATTAAATAATTCCTTGAAAATATAGGGGTATTATAGAATAAGAATTTGCCTTATGATTTTTGAATTGAAAACCAACTATATGAATTCTCCAATCTTCTTCTCTAGATTCGGCGATCTCCAAGCTATCTCTGGTCACCTTCTTCTTCCTTCTCTCTCTCTCTCTTTAGATCTATGCCTCTTTTGTAACTCACGAATATGTAAAACCCTCTTCTTCTAACTCCCACATCTATATATACTAACACTCAAATCCTAATATAAGACTAACTAAAATAAAAGTAATAATAATAATAATAATAATAATAATAATAATACTATTACTGTTACTATTATTATTATTATTATTATTATCCCCTCTACTTATTAATTCTCCAAAACACTAATCACATACCATATACATATATATTGTAACAACCTGAACCCGTGAGTCCGAACCATTAACCAGGTCCTTACTCGAACTCGAGGTCATCTAAGTCAATTCACATCATGTCTAGTGCCAAAAAAACATTCTTAGGTCAACACTATGCTACACAAGGCTCTAGGTGACCTCCTGAGACCTAAAATGAATAACGCCAGAGAAAGGAACAAAAATGGGACAAGGCAGCACAGTCCGGTCAACCGAAGTGGGGTTTCGGTCGGCCTGTAATACCCCTAATTTTAAAAGGACAGTCTCGGTATTTTAATTAATGGTTTTATTGCATTTTTATTTGATTAATTGAATTATTTGCTTATTTGTTTAATTATTTAATTAGTTAATTGAATTATTTGCTTTTATTATTATATGCTTATGTGAAAATTTAAATAATTGTTTGTTGTGATTAAATGTTTTAAATTCGTATCATTAGTTTTTATATGTATAGTTATAGGTATAAGGTTTTATTTTCTTTTAGGTAAACACGTTGTGGGATTTAGCCGACTTATAATTAGTTTGGAATTAGGAGTAGGTTTTCATAGAGCCTATATATATACCGTTATGTGTCTGCAAAAGGGTTTGTGAACCCTTTTCACGAACAGTGGAGGTAGAGAGAAAGAATAGAGAGATAGAGAATTAGGGTTTGGCTAGGAATAAGGGGTGAACTAAGGAGGGGTGGTTGGAGCTTGCTCGTGGGTTGAACCAGGAGCAACGGAGGGTTTGTGAAAGCAACCAAGGTCGTTGGATTCATCAGTGACGAATGTTTAAGGTTTCAAAACTGAAATCAAAGGCAAGTTCATATTCTAACTCCTTCCCTTAGACCTGTGTTCTGTGTATGCCTAGATAGTCTCCAGGACTTAATTAGACTTTTAAACGGATATTTTATGCATGTTAATTCAGACTTTAAACTTTATTATGTATTGATTAATTAAAATTATTTTATTGCATAAATTGTTATAAATTATGTTTTAAATTCTTGTTAGCAATGCATACTGGATTTCTATGAGGCTCTGGAACCTTTGGGACATAGATTGAACCCTAGGAATCTTAATAAAACAATACAGAGAGTTCTGAACATCACTGGAGGCGAAGAAGATGAATGGGATTAGTATATGGCTCTCAGGGAGAGAGAGCTGGCTCTCTGTTGGAGGGAGCCGGCTCCCAGCACTACAGAGCCGGCTCCCACTTGTGGGGAGTTGGCTCCCAAGAGGGCAGAGCTGGCTCCCAAAGTTTGGGAGCTTGCTTTTGCACTGGAACTTGTAGAAATTGGTTTTTTTTTTTACGTTCTGTTTGCCATTTGGAGTATTCCTAAGTTGTTTAAGTTGCTTTAAATGATTTAAATAACTGTTATGGACATATAAAACTACTGAGAAGCATGATCACATTAATATGCTAAGGAATGAAACAACATGAAGTTAAACAGTAACCCTATATTTTGAGTATTAAATAGTTGATTTAATTGCTTACTGGTATTTAGCAATTTTGTTTCTTTACATGATTTAATAGTGTTAATCATGTTTTGGCAGTGTATTAAGCATAGTTGATTATCTGAAAATTATTATGTGTAGATTGGATTAATTGATATTTTAATTTATTATTTACTGTATCAATTATTTGGACTGTTTGGTAGATTATATGCACCGGTATGGGACGATGGCATATTGGGGTTGGATTATTTAAAAACACTAAGGCCTATCTATTCTAGAATAAGAAATAGATTAACTATAAAAGTTAAGTCCTGCTTATACTTCGTATCAGATCAATGAACAATTGAATGATATATCTTGGTTTGGATGGATTTTATTTATATATATACTTATGGTACCGTGATATAAGTTTGAGTCTCAGGATTATGGTTAGGGTGCATATATCACCTAGGATGGATAACTGGACATAGTAGATACCTGGTCCCCTGGTAGGTCTAGGTATACATGCCCACGTTATGTGCAATTTGCATGTTACCTTCTACTTAGGCTGAGACAGACCTATAGGCTAGTGAGCGTCCTATAGTGTGTATTTATACATATACGGACTATTTTAGTTATTGCTGAGTTATCTAGGATGTTTTTGTGTATCGGGTCTCTGTATGGATTGTAATAGAGTAGAACTTGCTTGTGGGCCTGACCTACTCTTATTTTTCAAGTGTTCGTCAGTTCCAGGCTTAGAGCTTGATCGTGCTCAGCAGAGACAGTTACTCCTTCCAATGACTTCGTAGGATTTCCTTTCATGTTTTAGTTTTGGATTCTGTTTCCGTTCTTTACTTTCTATTTGGTTTTTATTAGGGGTCCTCTCGATGGATTCCCGAATTGTATATATATTAGTGGTTTTGGAAAGTTTGGATTATATTACTTTCATAACTTTTGAGGATTTAATATTTAGAATTCTTTCAGCTTATTTAATTATTTATTTCTTAATTCTTTTTGTAATCCTGCTTGTTTACATACTTAATTGTTAAGTATCCCTCGGCTCTATGCTCGGACTTGATCACCTATGGCTCTAGAATCGAGGAGCATCATAGTTGGTATCAGAGCACTCTCGGTTCAGTGTCTCTAGGGTATTTCGTATTAAGACTTCCGCGTAGCGTATTCTCTTGTTTAGAGCTTAAGTTTAAGATTCGTTGTATTCCTTTACAGTCCGTTTAAATCATATTGATGTCTGTCTTTCTATGTTAACAGAATGGTTAACATTAGAACCAGATGGAACAATAGGTAGCGAAGGGAAGTGGCACGTAGGCAGCAAGATCTCCAACAGCGTCAGCAAATGGAGGAAGAACAACAATTACCTGGGTTTCAGGGTGATGATGGTCAGTTGCACATAGAGCATGTGGATGTTAAGCAGACTACTTAGGAGTCTCAGGATCGGGGCTATAATCAGGGAGGGGATCCAGAGTTTCCTCCCCATATAATGACCTCACTGCTCGGGCTATAGAAGCAAGCATAGTAGCTGTACTTCAGAATTAGCCACTGGTTCAGCAACCACCTGTACCAGCAGTAGTGGTTCAAACTGATCTTTGGGAGAAGGCTAGGAGTTCTTTTATAAAGGGGAGCCCACCTGAGTTCTCAGGCTCCACCGATGCAAAAACAGTTCATTAGTGGAAGAAGGACACCAAGCGATATCTTCACATGGTTCAGTGCATAGAGGTTCAAAAGCAGATGCTTGCTACCTTAAAGCTTGTTGGCGATGCATTACAGTGGTGGGAGTCAGTTACCACTGTAGAGGAGAGGACTTCATTGACTTATGATCAGTTCAGTGCTCACTTCGATGAGAAGTACTTTCCATATGCAGTCAAAATAGTTATGAAGACAGAGTTTCTTAATCTAGAGTAGGGGAGCATGATAGTGGCAGAGAATGACCAGCAGTTCATGCGCTTATCTCTTTTTTCACTAGAGGAGGTGGATACAGAGAAAAAGAAATGTAATAGTTTTGTTAAGGGACTGATGTGGTCTATTAAGCAAGCTATTACAGGTAGTCTAGCCTATACTACATATGCTCAGGTGGTAGACGCTGCTCTACAATAGTATCAGTTGACCGTAGACTTCAGAGAGGCTAGAGGCGAGAAGCGGGGTGACATAGACTTTGCTAATTAGTCAGCTGAGAAAGGGAATGGCAATGGACACCGACAAAATGACAAGGGCAAGTTCCAGGGACAACAGTCTTGAAAGAAGCACAAAGGTTGTTCTAATGCTCACAGAAATGGGGCACCTGTTCAGAGGCAGTAGGATGGGGGTCCATAGATAGGACAAGGTCAGCCATAGGCTAACCAATAGAGGAGGAAATTTGGCACTTTCCAAGGTAGTGCTACACTTGTGGAGAGTTTGGTCATACTTTTAGGCAGTGTCCTAAAGCAGGACAAGGACAGGGACAACATGTGCAGCAGGGCAGAGGACACCATTACCTTTACCTGCTCCATAAATTCCACGGATTTAGGGAAAGACTTATCCGGCTTTACCAGCACCGCTACAGCCTCAGGGACAGGCACCACAACAGTTGCATTATGGCATGGTGTTCAACCTCATGCCATAGGATGTTCAGACACCCCAGGCTGTTGAGGGTACGTTTCCTATTCATAGTACACAGTGTCATGTTTTATTTGATACAAGTGCTACACATTCATTCGTGTCTAAATCATTTGTTGCATTATCCGGGATGATGACGCGAGTTTGCGATAGACCTCAGGGTATTTCTACACCTTTAGGCGATACGGCTATTTTACTTAAGAGTGATCGGCCTATGACACTAGATATTGGTAGACTCAAATTTCTAGCCAATCTATTGGTCCTGGACATGCACACTCATGATGTGATACTTGGGATGGATTAGTTATCTCACTACCATACCCAAGTTAATTGTTATGATAGGTCTGTTGTTTTCACCATACCTAGTCAGGATATGTACGTTGTCGCTATGTCACGTTCTAACGGGGTTTCTAGCACCTATTTATTCTATGTGAAGGAGGAGACCGAGAAAGAGATTACTATATCAAGGGATAACATACCTGTTGTACAGGAATTTTCAGATGTTTTTCAAGAGATTCTAGGGTAGCCACCAAGTCCAGAGATAAACTTTGTGATTGACTTAGCTCCAGGCACTATGCCTATTACTAGAGCACTATATAGGATGGCACCAGTAGAGATGCGAGAGCTGAGGGATCATATTCAGCAATTGTTTAGTCAGGGTTTTATTCCTAGGAGTATTTCAACTTGGGGAGCACCAGTTTTGTTTGTAAAGAAAAATGATGGTTCACTTTGCTTGTGTATAGATTACAGGGAGTTGAATAAGGTTACCATTCGGAACAAGTACCCTTTACCTAGGATCGATGATCTTTTTGATCAGTTGAAGGGAGCTACATATTTCTCTAAGATTGATCTGCGTTCTGGATATCATTAACGAGCCCCTTTCCAAGTGTTTAGAAAATGGACTTTTTAATGCGAGAGGTCGCTTCGCAAGGTCAAAATAAGATTGTGGTTTAAAAAGCCTTTCTAGTCAAATTTATATTTATAAAACCACTATTACAACTAATGAAGTATAGTGAGTAGTGATCGTCCACAGAGATTATACGTGTTGGAATTTAGCTTTGACTCTAATGTACTAATTGATTGCAAAGATAGAGATTGGTTGATTACACTAAGTTGCAAACAAATTAAAATGCAATTAAAATAAACTAGTGAGAGATAAGGATTTAAGAGATATGAAGAGAGGTCTTAGGGTGCTGGAATCACCACTAAGCTCATGTAATTAGCCACTTGCTTTCCATTAATGGGGAATGCATCATTGCAATCTAGATATGGCCATAAACATAAACACAATTTGCTTGTAAAAGTGTGAACTATCTAATGCAAGAGTGAATTGTCTACCTAACCAACAAGTACACTAAGTGTAGAACAACCCGCCAAGACAAAAGCAAAATCCATCAATTAATTAACAAATGGGTCTAATGAGAGCACACATCTATCTATAGAATCTTAGAATTTGCAATAATAAGCCATGGAATATCAAATCAAGTATAGATTGTCTACCTACCTACAAACATGAATTAAATTGTAGAACAACCCATCTAGCATAAGTATAATCCATCAAATTAATTAACAAGCTCTTTCAACGAAAACCCATGCTTAGCCATCACTAAATCCTTAATTAATCACACATTGATATGCAACCAACATAGAGAATCTAGTGTAGAGATCAATTCCCAAATAATCACACATACAACAACATGTAATTAAAATATAGAATCATAAGGAAGAATTAAATCAACAATCACAAGGCTAAATACTAATCACAACAATATATATATAAATCTCCAAAAATAGAAATACAAGGGTTTAGATTATGCAAGATTTAGGGCTCATCCAAGCCCTAAATGTAGATCTAGCCAATCATGGAGGAGGTGGATGTGGTCGTGAAGCCCTCAAGGGTAAGCTCCAAACATGACTCCATCTTCTTTTTCTTCTTCTTTGAAGCTCTAGAGAGAGCGAGTATGTGGATTTAGAGATGTGTTCTTGAAATGAGCCTCCATTTCCCTCTTTTCTTCTAACCCTAATATCTAACTTTCTAGAGAGAGAAAAGTAATGGAAATATAGAAATTACAATGAAATATATATAGGTCTCTACAAGAATGGTTGAATTCCTCTTATATACAAGGCTTTTGGAGGCCCAAAATATGAGAACTCGACCACCCTAGAATCTCCTCTTTGAAGTACAACCCAAGTTGGTTTGAAATGAGCTTCAGATCTGCTTTTTAATAACTTTCGCGAACAGTTCGATCGATCGAAGTTTTCTTCGATCTATCCGGGTTCGATTGATCTCACTTTTCTTCGATCAATCAGAGATAAGTTCGATCGATCAGAAAGAAGTTCGATCTATCCAACTTGGCAGTTTTTCAGCATCAGCCTCCTTTTGCTCCAAATTCTCACTAAGACTTAGTTTGATTCCAAAATGGCCTTAATAAACCATTTTTAGCTTGTTTTAACATTATTGACCTGAAATAGACAAAAACACAAATAAGTACTAAAATGGGTAAATAAAGATAGATAAATGGACTAAAATACCCTCGCTTAAATGCGCCCTTTTCATCGCTCATCACACCCTCAAACATAAATATTGTTAGTCCCTAGCAATGAACTATGAAGTAAAGGAATGAAATGAACAACTATATAACTATGAACTAGAAAGCAATAAAAGGATAACGTCACTTTCGTAGGGAACACGATTACATTTAGCACATGCAACAAGCCTTTTAAACCCTTAGGTTACCTCTAGTGGACGAGTGAGTCTCATGAGGGCTTCTAGAAATGATACCCACAAACATTAAGCTCATTCTCTCTAAAGAGGCACCAATATTTCAAACAAGTATTGGGAGAAAACTACCTTAAGTATGTAATTTTTCAACCATTTCCAAGTAATCTCCCAAAATTTCAACATCAAGCAAACAAATATGGTCCTCCACACATCAAGAAAATGATCATGCAAATCAAAACAACTCTAGAATCCTTTTTGAGTGGACCGGCATCAAGTATGTTGCTATCTAAGCCAACTAAAGAAATGATCACTTCCTTACCCTCAAACTAGCACACAAATCTAGTACCGATCATCAAGATAAAGAGTGGACCTTTTATTAAAGCTTTATTGATCTAGGTGCGCTTATTCTTTTCACTTAAATTTTTTTTATTTTTATTTTTTTATCTATCCCTAAGGATCAAAGATGGAAGCATAGTGCAATGTGTTGATCTATTAAGCTTTCTAGCGATTCATAAGGTCGAGCGTTAGGTCAATGACTCCCAAACCAGACTGCTTTAGGGTACTAGGTGTTAAAACACCCCTAAGGACTTATAAGCTCAAATCAACAAGGCTAAAACAATCTCCATCTAATCATTTCTCACTTCTCAACTTTTGGGAAAAGTCCTCACTTTTTATTTTGCTTTTGCAACTTTTTTTTTTTTTTTTGGAAGTTATTAACCTAGAGTTTGGGCGCTCTACCTTTTGGCGCGAGACATTCAATGCTTGATGAGGCTAGAATCCCAGCTACTCAATGAAAAGGGTTTGTTATCTACCTTTATCCAGAATGAAAGCTTTCAATGTACTACTAGCTTAATTGGAATATAACCAATTCAATAGTCAACAAAACATGTACCTCACAAATGAATGCTAGTGTGCGCCTATGCTAGTGTAGAATCTTAGAGTGAATCTCAAAACAATCACAAAATCAGGATGATGTGGACCATAAATGTAAACAAGATATCAATCTTTTGAAAAATTTACTCCTACATGGTGTCCATAAGGCATACAAGGAGTTTTGGACTCTCAAGTCAAGCAAATTTTAAATTCTAAGTAATATAGTCCTCAAAAGATCAAAATAATAGCCCAAGAATTTCATATCTCAATCATGCAATTAAAGCTTCAACTTTAAATAGAATGCAATAAAGTCACCTTACCCCCAAACTTAAACCACACATTGTCCTCAATGTGCAATGAGAACAATGGAAAAGATAGAAAGAATATACCGTGGTCGCAAAGACGTGAAGCCCGGCAATGATCCAATATGAAGGACGTTTCCCCCAAACTTGGAATCAACAACCTATTTGAATAACCACACTAGCAAACTCATATCAAATATCAAATGGGATAAGGTAACCAAATCAAGCATTCTAAGACAATATAGCACAATATGAAAGAGAGATATGAGATCAAGCCCAATAGAAAATATGAAAGGAGCATGACTACACATAAGGGCACAATGGTGAATTTTTTTTTTTATGTTTTTCATTTAATGAAAGCAAGTATATTAAAATGCAAGAAAATCAAAGAATAAAATGCATGAACAAAATACAAAAAGAAAAATAAAGAAGGTAAAATGTAATGAAAGAATATGTACAATGCAAGAAATAAAAAATGAAAAGTAAGAAAGGATGCAAGAATAAAATAATGAAAAATGAAAATAAAAACTCACACTCTTTTTTTTTTTTTTTTTTTTAAATTTTATGAAAGTATGTACAGTGAAACAAAATGCAAGAAAAGTAAAGAAATAAAAATGAAAATGAACATGTATGATACAAGAGATAAGAGACACAATGTGTCATGTGGGTGCTAAGTTTAACGTATCTAGCAAGACGGAATGCTACTTTGAAAAACAATAATTTTTTTTTTTTTATTATTAATTTTTTTTTTTTAGGTAAAACAAGTATGTACATAAACAAAAATAAAAAGGTAAGTAAATAAAAATACGAGAAGTAAAAATGTAAGGAAATAAAGAATGCAAAGGATTTTTTTTTTTTTTTTTTTCATAAGAGAAAAGTAAGTAAATAAAATAAAAGAAAATAACAAAATTAAATGAAAAATAAAATAAAATAAAAATAGAAAGAAGAAAAAATTAAAAAGTCAAAGGGGTAAAGCTGTGAGCGATCTAAGGATGATCGATCAGAACTCGATCGATCCAAGATGTGAAAACCTGTAGACAACTTCGAACGATACACAGAGATCTGAAATATGCAGAGATTTGAAAAAATTTCTAAGTATAGAACTGAGATCGATCGAGAAATAATTGGATCGATTCGGAAGAAAATTCGCACGATACACAGAGAGCTGATTTCTGTAGAGAATTGACTGCAGAGAGGTTTGATCGATCGCATGGACACTTGTGATCGATCGAAATGGCACCAAATGCCTAATTTTGAGATGAAAGTGCAGAAAATCATATGCTAAGCCCCAATGATGGTAACAAGAATAGAGATTGAAAAATGGATGGAAGAATATACACAAGAATGAAAAATAAAAAGAAATGAGGGAGGAATAGGGTTTTGAAACTCTACGAATACTAATGTTTAACGTCTCTAGTAAAACGCTGGTTTGGCTCACTAGTCAAAAGTATAAAAAATCAGATATGAGACATCCTTATCAATCCTCTTTTCACTTTTCTCATTTAATGCCTCACTTACAACAATATAAGCATCCTCTAAAAGAATGACTTAAAAAGAAATTATGAAAGATACAATTTGTTTCCTTTCATCCCCGTCTTGAAAATAAAATCAATGATAAGCGGCCTTGCACTTGGCAAGGCAAAGTCTTTCAAAGACTCAATTGGATTATTAGGAAATGCACTCTCTTCATTCTTGTTCTCTTCCTCAAAAATCACAATCTCCTCACCTTCCAAGTTAGGTAAGGAGTCCATTAGAGATTCATTTTTAGATCTTTCAAGGTAAAAACCACAATTTTTATACATTTCAAAAAGGTATGTCGCAAGAAGAATGATCTCTTTTATGAGTTCCTCCTCCTCCTCTCCTACCTTTATAGTGGTTAACATCTCCTCACTCTCAAAAGTATTAATGGCCAGAATTAAATCACGATCAAAATAAGGAAAATCCTCATAAGTCATGTTATGCTCTATTGTACTAGCCATTGGTGGACTCTTTAATTCTTCAAATTGCTCACTTGCTACTTCTTCCTCTTCACTTTCATCATCCTCATCTATATAAATTGAAGTTCTTGCCATTTTTTCATTTGCCTCTTCCTCCTCCTCTTGATGAGAAAGAGTACTTGCAATTTACTTAACTTGAGCTTCACGTTTAGCTAAAGTTTGAGAATGAGAATTAATAAGTGGAGTTTGTGAAATATGCACATGAAGTAAAGCTAACACCTTTTCTTCAAATCCAAGTGAGTACCTAGAAGGTGGTGGATTTGGTTTTTCATAAAATGGTGGGGGAGGGTAGTAGTCATAAGGAGGATCAAAAGAGTGATCAAGTCCATAATAAGATGATGCATGAAATGAATTGGATCCAACCTCATAAGGATCAAAATATGGTGGAGGGACATAAGGTGAAGGAATGTAATTTCCCCCCAAGCTTGGATCAAACAATTCCTCCATTCATAATTAAAATCCAAATACAAGAAAATATTGGCCTCCACACGGGCCGATGCTTGGATAAAGATAAAACAATTTAATTAGCCTCAACAAGGGTTATCACAAGCATGCAAAGAAGTGAAACAATTAAACTACAAGAGTTCCAAGAATTGCTCACAAAGGTCCTTAAGCAACTTCAAATTTTAATGTTAATTTTAAGCCCCATTGATTACTTCAAGTTCCAATGATTGCCTTCCTTGTAGTCAAGTACCTAATTGACAAATAATATCAAGAATGAGAAAAGAATTTACAATGGAAAATAAAATAAAAATAGAAGCAACCAAATGAACACTATTGTCTAGTCTAATTCCAACAAAACCGTTAATCCCCGACAACGGCGCCAAAATTTGACGAGCCCCTTTCCAAATGTTTAGAAAATGGACTTTTTAATGCGAGAGGTCGCTTCGCAAGGTCAAAATAAGATTGTGGTTTAAGAAGCCTTTCTAGTCAAATTTACATTTATAAAACCACCATTACAACTAATGAAGTATAGCGAGTAGGGATCGTTTATAGAGATTATACGTGTTGGAATTTAACTTCGACTCTAATGTACCAATTGATTGCAAATAGAGAGATTGGTTGATTACACTAAGGTGCAAACAAATTAAAATGCAATTAAAATAAACTAGTGAGAGATAAGGATTTAAGAGATATGAAGAGAGGTCTTAGGGTTTTGGAATCACCACTAAGCTCATGTAATTAACCACTTGCTTTCCATTAATGGGGAATACATCATTGCAATCTAGATGTGGCCACAAACATAAACACAATTTGCATGTAAAAGTGTAAACCATCTAATGCAAGAGTGAATTGTCTACCTAACCAACAAGTAAACTAAGTGTAGAATAACCCACCAAGACAAAAGCATAATCCATCAATTAATTAACAAATGGGTCTAATGAGAGCACACATCTATATATAGAATCTTGGAATTTGCAATAATAAGCCATGGAATATCAGATCAAGTATAGATTGTCTACCTACCTACAAACATGAATTAAATTGTAAAACAACCCATCTAGCATAACTATAATCCATCAAATTAATTGACAAACCCATTCAACGAAAACCCATTCTTAGCCATCACTAAATCATTAATCAATCACACATAGACATGCAACCAACATAAAGAATCTAGTGTAGAGATCAATTCACAAATAATCATACATAAAACAATATGTAATTAAAATAGAGAATCATAAGGAAGAATTAAATCAACAATCACAAAGCTAAGCACTAATCATAACAATATATATATAAATCCCCAAAAATAGAAATACAAGGGTTTAGATTACACAAGACTTAGGGCTCATCCAAGTCCTAAGTGTAGATCTAGCTAATCATAGAGGAGGTGGATGTGGTCATGAAGCCCTCAAGGGTAAGCTCCAAACATGGCTCCATCTTCTTCTTCGAAGCTCTAGAGAGAGAGAGAGTATGTGGATCTAGAGATGTGTTCTTGAGATGAGCCTCCACTTCCCTCTTTTCTTCTAACCTTAATCTCTAACTTTTTAGAGAGAGAAAAGTAATGAAAATATAGAAATTACAATGAAATATATATGGGTCTCTACAAGAATGGTTGAATCCTTCTTATATATGATGAGCGCTGAAAAGTGCGCATTTAAACCCGTTAAGCTTAGGTATTCTATGACCTTTATCTATCTTATTTTCCCACTTTAGATTGATTTCATGTTATTTTCATTTTTCGGCACTTATCCCCAAAATAAGCTAATTTAGCCAAATAAGAGCATAATTGAAGCAATCTTGAGATGAATGAAAGAAAGGAGCAAAGTGGAAGCAAACTGAAGCAAGTGGTGGAAGTTCAGCAAAGTTCGATCGATCACAGAATTTCTTCGATCGATCTGACATAGATCGATCTCTGCACTCCAAGATGGATCTAAGCTCTTTTGTCCTTATCCAAATATCCCACAATGTTTGATCGATCCAACATTTATTAGATCAATCGAAAAGATTCCATCTTATCTACCACCCTACCTACCACTTTTGTCTCTTTCCCAAAATATCCCAAAATATCTCAGATTTGTCTTTATCCAAAACGGCGTCGCCATGGGAGGATCGATCTAACCAAAGTTTAATAGATCTCAGCCAAGTTCGATCGATCTCAGCATAGGTTCGATCGATCGAACCCTTTCAAGTGCGAATTAAATCAATTTCCAGCTTATTAAAAGTTATCTCATGGTGCAATCATTGGAGGAGCCCTTGTGTATGAGCCTAGACCATTGGGTGTGACATTTGAGCTACCTATATGAGGATTATGAGCCACTTTTACACATATATTTTTTTTATGTTTTTTTAGATACAACATTTGATATATTCTTAGAGAGGAAGAAAGGAGAAGAAGAGGCTAAAGACACATTATTGGGAAGTCTTCCATTTACTTCAAGAAGAAGAACATTTCTACCATGGAGATAGCCCTTGAGGGTTGGAGGACACCATCCATGAGTGGCTAGACATCTTCTTGGGGCTAGATTTAGCCCTAAGCATGCCTTCTTTATCTTGATTTATGTATTTTTTAGGGGATTTGTGTTGTAATACATGTTTTGACATTTTTATATACATAGATCTTGTTTATTCAATGATTTGTGTCGTTTAATTCTTCCAATTGATCATTTTATTCTATCCATATGTCTATGTATGCTAGAATAGATGTTTATGTGTTTATCTCTTGCTCTTGTGTTGTTGCATATCTATGTATGTTGATGCTATAGATCTAGAGATTGTCAAGACATAGTGCTTAATAGAATGCTCTTGTGGTTTATTTGATGGTTCATACTCATTTCTTGATGGATTGTGCCTCTCCCTTAGTTTAATTAGTTTAATTTTCATGTCATTAGCTTAGATGTAGTGTTGTTACCTTAGTTGTTAAATGGGGGGACAATCCATGCTTGTTGTTTGATGTTCCCTACTTATGAATGCAAGTAGTATATTTTTCTAATCATGTGATGTGTTTGGATTGTGAGTTTAAGGAATGATTAATGGCTTAGTTTGATATATTGTGCTGTTCATTGTGTTGTTTAGACAATATATACTTAATTGGTCATCCATGCTTATTGAAACAACCACACACACTCACTATTGTTGCAATATATATTTTCTACCTCATTAATTATGAATTGAGTGTATAGAAAGGTGATGCTTAGTAGTGACCTCTAAGTCCCAAGACCTCTCTCTCTTGTTTTCTCTATCATTTAATTACTTGTTTTATATTGAGTTTGTTTAGTTTTAATTGTAGTTTAATCAACCTAACCAACCACATTTTGATCATTTGACCTACTGACCCTAATCTTATTTCCATAGTAACACGACCCACCAATCCTTTGGGATGATCCCTACTCACCCTAGCTATATTTTTAGTTAGAGGTAGTAGTGGCTTTTATAAATTTAAAACTTGGCCACATTGCACACTCACACTCTTAGTTTATCTCTTTACAAACTCTTTGTCGTAACTCGTCAAGTTTTTGGCGCTGTTGTCGGGGATTGATTTTAGGTAATCTCGTATTGTGGAAACAATTAGGAATTAGTACTCTTTTGATCGTGTCTTTACTTTATTTTTATTTTTGATTACTTATTGTGTTGGTTCTTGTTTGACTAGGTACATTGGGCTAAGGAAAGTGAGCAAGGGGGCATTCTAAGCAAGGAGCTAAGCAAAAGAAAGGAAAAAGCTAAAAATCTAAAAATTGCAAAGCTAAAGTTGAAAAATTAAATTGAAGTGCTTAAGGAACCTTTGTGAGCTCTTCCTAAACTCAATCTCTAGTTAAATCGTCGGCCCGCGTAGAGGCTTGTTTTTCATTTCTAGATAAATCGTGAGCCCGCGTGGAGGCAATTTACTTTTCTTGCATAATTGTTGAAAGCATGAGAGTATTGGATCATTGTATGTGGAGGAAGTTTGTCGATTGTTGATTGGTGCGAAGGAGGAGTGTTTGCTTACTTTGTTATGTTAGTGTGTTACTTGAAGTCTTGAGTAGTTTTTTCCCTATCATTCATCTTAGGCATTCTAATGGAAAATCTAGAGGGTAATCTTGGCTATTTGGACCCACATTTCATGGAACATAATCCTCACAATCAATTTCCTCCCGTAGTTCAACCTCCAATTCCTCCAATGGTCCTTCGTGATCATTATAATCTTCATGCGTATCATGCACCTACATTGTGCTTCCTAATTTTGAAGCTCACGAATATGAAATTAAGCCCGAGACCATTCAAATGTGTCCACTTTTCTATGGCTTAGATGATGAGGAACCATAACATCTCAATGAATTTCTTGAAATATGTTCCACCGTGAAGTAGATGAACGTCCCGGATAAAGTCCTTAGACTACTTCTCTTCCCTTTCACACTCAAAAATAAAGCAAAACATTGGTTCAACAAATTGGGGGCAAATACAATAACATCTTGGATGCAAATGCAAAATGAATTTTTTTAAAAAAATTTACCCCG
Organism: Cornus florida; assembly: GCF_030987335.1. NCBI lineage: Eukaryota > Viridiplantae > Streptophyta > Magnoliopsida > Cornales > Cornaceae > Cornus > Cornus florida. Next base: position 76,826,223 of record NW_026775577.1, read on the forward strand.
TAAGTTTGACCAGTGTAATGAGAGCTTCAATTAGAGAATTTTCACAAAGGAAAGGGGAGTTGTTACATGAGGCTTGGGAAAGATTGAACGACTTGCTAAGGAAATGTCCACATCATGGTATTCCAAAATGGCAAGTTGTCCAATATTTCTATGAAAGCCTATCCGACACTTATAAGGACATAGTTGATACGTCATGTGGATGTTCTTATTTTGGAAAACATGAAGATGATATTTGGCACCTTTTTGAGAAAATGAGTGAAAATTCTTTACATAAATATCACACTTCTCGGTTTGACCATGGTTCTAATGAAAAGAAGAAAAATTTGAAGATGTGTCAAATTGAAAGTTTAATGGAAATTGTAGCCGAGGTTAAGACTCTTTCTCAAAAACTTGATCAATTCTTATTATGTCAAAAACTAGCTATCAAGTCATCTCCTTTTCATCATACTTTCCATCCTTATGAGCCGTGCATGACTTGTTCAAGTGTTTCACATACTACTTCTAATTGTCCCCATGGACATGTATTTAATAAACACTTTGAACAAGTCAATGCTACATTTGCTTATCCTTATTCAAGTGCGTATGGTCCGGTGTGGAATGAAAATTCAAATCTTGATCAAGCTAAATTTTTTTAAAGTAAATATATTCCACCTCATAAAAGAAATGAAGGTTCCAAAGGATTTGTATCTTCTTCTTCTCATCACCAAAGAATGAATCACTTCTCACATCCTCAAATGTATGATTCCCAAATTTGCCCTCATTATCCTTATACACTTTTTAGCAATTCTACATTTGAAGATAAGGTTTTGGTGGCTTTGGGTAGTTTAGAAATGAACACCAATTTGTTGCATTCTCATTCTCAATCAATATCAGAGCTTGAATCCCAAATTTGGACCATAGCTAATGCATTAAATGTAAGAGAAATTGGTAAATTACCTAGCCAACCCGAGAGGAATCCAAAAGCCCAATATTGTGTAGAAGCAAACCCTACCTTGGGGTGTTCTTCCCAAGCATAAGTGCAAGCCATCACCACTTTGGGAAGTGGTAAACAAGTTTACAATAGGGTTGAACAACCAAAGGAAGATGGTGAACCGGTGCAACCAAAAGCTGTCACCCATCCCATTCCCAATCCTCTTCTTACTTCCTTGGTTGAAAATGTTCCTAATCAAAATTTCCAATCCTCCTCATCATTCCCTTAAGTTACAAGACCTTATGAGCCAAAAGCTCCATTTCCATATGCTTTAAAAGAAACCTCGCCTTTTGGGAGGCAAGAAGGAAAAATTCATGACATAATAGAGGTGTTTAAGCAAGTCAACATAAATCTTCCTCTTTTGGATGCAATTAGGCAAATTTCGCTTTATGCAAAATTTTTGAAAGATCTTTGCACACAAAAGAGGAAGAGCAAGGGGCAAGGCCCTAAAAAAGTCTTTCTCATGGAGCAAGTGAGCTCCATCATTCAACATAACACTCCACCTAAGTTCAAAGATCCCGGTGGTCTAACTATTTCATGTGTGATTGGAAACCATGAAGTTCGTAGAGCACTTCTTGATTTAGGAGCGAGTGTTAATTTGATTCCTTACTCTGTGTATGTCCAACTAGGCTTGAATGAGTTGAAGCCAACCTCGGTGGTGCTTCAATTGGCCGATAGATCCGTCAAAACACCTAGGGGAATGGTTAAGGATATACTCATCAAATTTGATAAGTTCTACTTCCCGGTTGATTTGTAGTTCTTGATACCGAATCGGTTGCCAATCCTACTAACCACATCCCGATCATCTTGAGAAGGCCATTTCTTGCTACCACAAATGCAACCATTAATTGTAAATCTGGGGTTATGGAACTTTCTTTTGGAAATATAATGGTCAAGCTTAATGTTTTCAATGCAAGTTGACATCCCATAGATGAAGACGAGTGTTGTCTTATAGATGTGTTTGATGAGGTTGTTAAGAAATCTATTCCTACCATGGTAATGAAACAACCAACCGAGGAAAATCTCTCATCTTTCCTCTTCGAGGATCCTCTTGCATCTTGTCTTCTTGAAATGTATGGTAATTGTGGGTTTGATGATGAAAAATCAATGAATGAAGTCAGCAATCTCATGGAATCGGTTGCAAGCTTGGATTTTCCACCTTGGAAAACTCCAATAGAACCTCTCCGTCCACTCTCTAGTACTCCACCTGTCCCATCTTTAGTCTCTCCACCAACTCTTGAGCTTAAAACTCTACCTTCCAATCTTAAGTATGCCTTTCTAGGCACAAAAGAGATTCTTCCGGTCATCATTTCTTCAAGTCTTGAAAAAGACCAAGAGAATGCTCTTTTAAATGTGCTTAAAGAAAATAAGGAAGCCATAAGATGTAGTGTGGCGTATCTAAAAGGAATTGATCCTTCTATTTGCATGCATCGCATACTTATGGAAGATGATGCAAAACATTTTAGGGATGCTCAAAGAAGACTTAATCCAAACATGAAGGAGGTAGTCAAGAAAGAAGTTGTCAAACTTTTAGATGCCAGAATCATTTACCCAATCTATGATAGCAAATGGGTGAGTCCAACTCAAGTAGTTCCCAAAAAATTGGGGATTACGGTGGTTGAAAATGCAAAAGGTGAGGAAATCTCCAAGCGTACCGCCAATTCGTGGCGTGTATGCATTGATTACCGTAAATTAAATGCCACCACTAGAAAAGATCACTTCCCTTTGCCATTCATTGATCAAATTCTAGAGAGATTGGCCAGGCAACAATATTATTGCTTTCTTGATGGCTATTCGAGTTACAATCAAGTAGCCCTTGACCCCTTAGACCAAGAAAAAACCACCTTTACTTGTCCTTTTGGGACGTTTGCTTATAGACGGATGCCTTTTGGTTTGTGCAATGCGCCCGCAACATTCTAAAGGTGTATGATGTCAATTTTCTCGGACATGGTGGAAGAGTATCTTGAGGTCTTCATAGATGATTTTTCTGTCTTCGGGTCTTCATTTGATACGTGCCTCAAAAATTTGAATTTAGTACTTAAAAGATGTCGTGAAACAAACCTTGTTCTTAGTTGAGAAAAGAGCCATTTCATGGTTCAAGAAGGTATTGTTTTGGGTCACGTCATCTTAAGGAGGGGAATTGAGGTGGATAAAGCGAAAGTTAAGCTTATTGCTAAATTGCCTCTACCTTCAACGGTGAGAGTAGTTCGCTCCTTTTTAAGGCATGCCGGCTTCTATCGTTGTTTCATCAAGGACTTCAGCAAAATTGCTAGACCCTTGTGCAATCTTCTCACCAAGGAAACTTCCTTTGTCTTTGATCAAGCATGCTTAGATGCTTTCCATAAATTGCGTGATTTACTGTCATCCGCCCCCATCATGCAACCTCCCAATTGGTCATTACCATTTGAAATCATGTGTGATGCTTCTGATTATGCCATGGGAGCAGTTTTGGGGTAAAGAGTAGGAAAACTACCTTATGCCATATACTATGCAAGTAAAACTTTCTCGGGAGCTTAATTGAATTACTCCACTACTGAGAAGGAATTACTAGCCATAGTGTACGCCCTTGATAAATTTTGGTCCTATCTCTTAGGGTCTAAGGTTGTTGTCTATTCTGACCATGCCACTTTGAGGCACCTTTTGACAAAGAAAGAAACAAAACCTCGGTTAATTAGATGAATTTTGCTTCTTCAGGAATTCGATTTTGAAATCGAAGACAAGAAAGGCACCAAAAATGTGGTTGCCGATCATCTCTCAAGGTTATTGATAGAACCTTCCCCTAGTCCACCAATTCATGATTCATTTCCGAATGAATAACTTTTCCAAGTTTCTAATGGGCAAATGCCTTAGTTTACCAACATTGTAAACTATTTGGCAATTGGAAAGCTTCCAACTACTTGGTCAAAGAACAAAAAGAACCATTTCTTTGCTAACATCCGTAATTATTATTGGGAAGATCCTGCCTTGTACCGATATTGTCCGGATCAAATTGTGAGAAGATGCATTCCAGAGAGTGAAATTCTAAGCGTTCTGATGTTTTGTCATACTCTTGCATGTGGTGGGCATGTTAATGCAAAGAAGACCGCCTTGAAGGTTCTTCAAAGTGGGCTCTTTTGGCCCACCATCCATAGAGATGCTTACAATTTTTGCAAATCGTGTAAAAGATGTCAAAAGATGGGCTCAATGTCGAGAAGAGACATGATGCCTTTGACAAATATTCTTGTTGTATAGATCTTTGACATATGGGGCATTAATTTTATGGGTCCATTTCCTATGTCCTATGGGTTTCAATATATTCTACTTACCGTCGATTATGTTTCTAAGTGGGTGGAGGCTTGTGCTACCAAAACAAATGACTACTCCGTGGTTATTCAACTCATTAAATCCAATATCTTTGCTCATTTTGGTATGCCAAGGGCTATGATAAGTGATGGAGGAAAGCATTTTTGTAATCAGTTCTTAAGACATTTATTTCTTAAGTACTCCATTACTCATAAAGTAGCCACTCCTTACCACCCTCAAACAAGTGGGCAAGTAGAAGTGTCTAACCGGAAGATTAAGCATATTCTTGAGAAAACGGTTAACACTACCCGAAAAGATTGGTTACGAAAATTGAATGATGCTTTGTGGGCTTATCGGAGGGCATATAAGACTCCCATTGGTATATCTCCTTATAGACTTATATATGGAAAGCCTTGTCATCTTTCGGTTGAGCTAGAACATAAAGCCTTGTGGGCGGTTAAAAAGCTCAATCTTGACCTTGATAAAGCCGGAGAGAACCGGTTACTCCAATTGAGTGAGTTGGAAGAGTTGAGACACAATGCTTATGATAATGCCAAATTCTACAAAGAAAGAACTAAAGTTTTTCATGATAAGCACATTGTGAAGAAATCTTTTGAACCCGGTAAAAAAGTATGGCTCTTCAACTCTAGATTAAAACTCTTTCAGGGAAAATTAAGAACTAATTGGGAAGGTCCATACGAGATCATCTCTGTTACGCCTCATGGGGCGGTAAAAATTTAAATTTTGAAAAAGGGAAACATTTTCAAGGTTAAAAGGCAGAGATTGAAACCCTACATAGAGGGACAAGTCTTTCAAAGACATATGGAAGCTGCAAATCTAGTAGACCCTGTTTATGAAGATATTTAGTGTTGTGATGCAAAATGCAAGAATTATTGCCTGTTCGATCGATCTCAGTATAAGTTCAATCGATCGAACACCATCTCTGCATCCAATCACCTCTCTATTTGATCGTGCGAAGAAAACCTGCATATTTCAGCTCTCTGTTCCATCATGCAAACTTTAGTTCTGATCGATCTTAAGTTCCAAGATCGATCCAACTTCCTTTTGGATCGATCTTCAGTTCCAACACTTAGAAAAATTTTGAATCCCATGAAAACAAGCTCTCTAAAGCTAGAGCCGTTAAACTTAGCACCTTCATGACCCATTGTGTCTCTTATGTTTTGTATCATACTTTTAAATTTTCAATTCTTTGTTTTTCCTGCATTTTATTTCATTGTACATACTTTTATACAAACTTGTTTATTCAAAAAAAAAAAAAAAAAAAACAAAAAAACCCCTTTTCAACATTGTACCCTTATGCGTAGTCATCTATGCTTTATACTTTAATTAGGGTTTGATCTCATATCTCATATCTCTCTCATTTTGTGTTACATTGCCTTTGAATGCATGATTTGATTATTCTTATCCCATTTGATATTTGATGTAAGTTTGTTAGTGTGGTTATTTGAGTAGGTTGTTGATTCCAAGTTTGGGGGAGACGTCTTTCGACTTGGATCATGACCGGGCTTCATGTCTTCACCACCGTGGTATACTCTTTCCCTCTTTTCTATTGTTCTGATTGCACATTGAGGACAATGTGTGGTTTAGGTTTGGGGGTAAGGTGTCTTTATTGCATTCTACTTAAAGTTGAGTTTTAAATGCATAATTGAGAATTGGAGATCCATGTTAGCTATGATTTTTATCTTTTGAGGACTATATTGCTTAGAATTTAAAAATTGCTTGACTTGAGAGTCTAATACTCCTTGTATGCCTTGTGGATGCCATTTAGGAGTAAATTTTTTGAAAGATTGATATCTTACTTACACTTGTGGTCCACATCATCCTGATTTTGAGATTGTTTTGAGATTCACTCTAGGATTCTACACTAGCACAGGCGCACACTAGCATTCATTTGTGGGCTACATGCTTTGTTGATTATTGAATGGGTTATATCCCAATTGGGCTAGTAGTGTATTGAAAGTTTTCATCTTGATAAAAGTGGATAACAAACCCTTTTCATTGAGTAGCCGGGATTCTAGCCTCATTAAGCACTGAATTTCTCGTGCCGAAAGGTGGAGGGCCCAAACTCTAGGTTAATAACTTATGAAAAAAAAAAAAAGAAAGAAAAGAAAAGAAAAAGAAAAAGAAAAGTTGTTGCAAAAACAAATAAAATAGTGAGGACTTCTCCCAAAAGGTGAGAAGTGGAAAATGATTAGATGGATGTTGTTTTGATTTGTAACCTAGTTGATTTGAACTTGTAAGTCCTTAGGGGTGTTTGAACACCTAGTGCCCTAAAGCCGTTTGGTTTGGGAGTCATTGACCTAACACTCGACCTCATGGATCGCTAGAAAGGTTAATAGATCCACACATTGCACTATGTTTCCATCTTTGATCCTTAGGATTAGAAAAAAAAAAAAAAAAAAATTGAGTGAAAAAAATAAGCGCACTTCGATCAATAAAGCTTTAATAAAAGGTCCACTCTTTGTCTTGATAATCGGTACTAGATTTGTGTGCTAGTTTGAGGGTAAGGATAAGATCATTTCTTTAGTTGGCTAATATAGCAACATATTTGATGCCGGTCCACTCAAAAAGAATTCTAGAGTTGTTTTGATTGGCATGATCATTTTCTTGATGTGTGGAGGACCATACTTGCTTGCTTGATGTTGAGATTTTGGGAGATTGCTTGGAAATGGTTGAAAAATTGCATACTTGAGAGGTAGTTTTCTCCTAATGCTTATTTGCATTATTGGTGCCTCTTTTATGAGAATGAGTTTAATGTTTGTGGGTATCATTCCTGGAAATCCTCACGAGACTTCACTCGTCCACTAGGGGTAACGTAGGGGTTTAAAAGGCTTGTTGCATATGCTAAATGCAATCGTGTTCCCTACGAAAGTGGCGTTTTCCATTTATTACTTTCAAGTTCATAGTTGTATAATGTTCATTTCATTCCTTTACTTTCTAGTTCATTGCGAGGGACTAGCAATATTTAAGTTTGGGGGTGTGATGAGCGCTGAAAAGTGCGCATTTAAAACCGTTAAGCTTAGGTATTCTAGGACCTTTATCTATCTTTTTTTCCTGTTTTAGATTGATTTCATGTTATTTTCGTTTCCAGGCACTTATCCCCAAAATAAGCTAATTCAGCCAAATAAGAGCATAATTGAAGCAATCTTGAAATGAATGAAAGAAAGGAGCAAAGTGGAAGCAAAATGAAGCAAGTGGTGGAAGTTTAGCAAAGTTCAATCGATCACAGAATTTCTTCGATCGATCTGACATATATCGATCTCTGCACTCCAAGATAGATCCAAGCTCTTTTGTCCTTATCCATAGATTCCACAATGTTCGATCAATCCAACATTTATCAGATCGCTCGAAAAGATTCCATCTTATCTACCACCCCACCTACCACTTTTGTTTCTTTCCCAAAATATCCCAAAATATCTCAGATTTGTCTTTATCCAAAAAGGCGACGCCATGGGAGGATTGATCCAGCCAAATTTTGATAGATCTCAGCCAAGTTCGATCGATCTCAACATAGGTTCGATCGATCAGACCCTCTTAAATGCGAATTAAATCAATTTCTAGCTCATTAAAAGTTGTTTCATGGTGCAATCATTGGAGGAGCCCTTGTGTACAAGCCTAGACCATTGTGTGTGACATTTGAGCTACCTATATAAGGATTATGAGCCACTTTTACACATATGTTTTTCTATGTTTTTTTAGATACAAAATTTGATATATTCTTAGAGAGGAAGAAAAGAGAAGAAGAGGCTAGAGACACATTCTTGGGAAGTCTTCCATTTATCTCAAGAAGAAGAGCATTTATATCATGAAGATAGCCTTTGAGGGTTGGAGGACACCATCTATGAGTGGCTAGACATCTTCTTGGGGCTAGAGTTAGCCCTAAGCATGCCTTATTTACCTTTATTTATGTATTTTTGAGGGGATTTGTGTTGTAATACATGTTTTGACATTTTTATATGTATAGATCTTGTTTATTCAATGATTTGAGTGGTTTAATTCTTCCAATTGATCATTTCATTCTATCCATATGTCTATGTATGCTAGAATAGATGTTCATGTGTTTATCTCTATCTCTTGTGTTGTTGATGCATGTCTATATGTGTTGATGCTATAGATCTAGAGATTATCAAGACATAATGCTTAATAGAATACTCTTGTGGTTTATTTGATGGTTCATACTCATTTCTTGATGGATTGTGCCTCTCCCTTAGTTTAATTAGTTTAATTTTCATGTCATTAGTTTAGATGTAATGTAGTTACCTTAGTTGTTAAATGGGCCGATAATCCATGCTTATTGTTTGATGTTCCATACTTATGAATGCAAGTAGTATATTTCTCTAATCATGTGATGTGTTTGGATTGTGAGTTTAAAGGAAGGATTAATGGCTTAGTTTGATATATTGTGTTATTCATTGTGTGATTTAGACAATATATACTTAATTGGTCATCTATGCTTGTTGAAACAACCGCACACACTCACTATTGTTGCAACATATGTTTTCCCCCTCATTAATTATGAATTGAGTGTATAGAAAGGTGATGCTTAGTAGTGACCTCTAAGTCCCAAGACCTCTCTCTCTTGTTTTCTCTATCATTTAATTACTTGTTTTATATTGAGCTTGTTTAGTCTTAATTGTAGTTTAATCAACCAAACCAACCATATTTTGATCACTCGACCTACTAACCCTAATCTTGTTTCCATAGTAACACGACCCACCATTCCCTTGGGACGATCCCTACTCACCCTAGCTATATTTTTAGTTAGAGGTAGTAGTGGTTTTTATAAATTTAAAACTTGGCCGCATTGCACACTCACACTCTTAGTTCATCTCTTTACAAACTCTTTGTCGTAACTCGTTAATATGGCTTTTGGAGGCCCAAAATGTGGGAACTCGACCTTAAAATCTCCTCTTTGAAGCACAACCCGAGTTGGTTCGAAATGCGCTTCGGATATGCTTTTTAATAACTTTCGCGAACAGTTCGATCGATCCAACTTTTCTTCGATCGATCTGGGTTCGATCGATCTCACTTTTCTTCGATCGATCAAAGATAAGTTCGATTGATTAGAAATAAGTTCGATCTATCTAACTTGGCAGTTTTTCAGCATTAGCCTCTTTTTGCTCCAAATTGTCACTAAGACTTAGTTTGACTCCAAAAAGGCCTTAACAAACCATTTTTAGCTCATTTTAACATTATTGACCTAAAATAGACAAAAACGTAAATAAGTACTAAAATAGGTATTTAAAGATAGATAAATAGACTAAAATACCCTCGCTTAAGGGGTTTAAATGTGCACTTTTCAGTACTCATCAATCATTAACTTCGGGTTAGGGAGCAGGATGTTCCTAGGACAATGTTTCTCACTAGATATGGTTCTTATGAGTTTCGTGTCATACCTTTTGGATTGACTAACACACTGGCAGTTTTCGTGGATTTAATGAATAGAGTCTTCAAGGCTTACTTAGATCAATTTGTCATCATCTTCATTGATGATATCTTGATTTATTCTAAGTCGGAGGACGATCATGCTAGACATCTTCGCATAGTGTTGCAGATGCTTCGTAAACACCAGTTATATACCAAGTTCGAGAAATGTGAATTTTGGCAGATAAAGGTGAAGTTTCTGGGTTATGTAGTGTTAGAGAAGGGGATAGCGGTAGATCCAGTCAAGGTTTCAATAGTGGTAGAGTGGGGACAACCTACTTCACCTACCGAGATTTGGAGTTTCCTCGAATTGACAGGATATTATCGTAGGTTCATTCAGGGGTTCTCAAAGATAGCGGGACCACTCACTCATTTGACTAAGAAGGGTGTACAGTTTGTGTGGGATGAACACTATCAGAAAAATTTTGATGAGCTAAAAAGTAAGTTGACTTCTACACCGGTTCTGTCTACTCCAGAGAGCAGGATAAAGTATCTTGTCCACACAGATGCTTCTTTGCAAGGTCTTTGGTGTGTTTTAATGCAAGAGGAATGACCTATTTCGTATGGATCTCGTAAACTTGAGCCTCATGAGCTTAATTATCTAACACATGATTCGGAGTTAGCAGTTGTGGTGTTTGCATTACTCATTTGGAGGCATTATTTGTTAGGAGAGTCTTTTAGATTATTTAGTGATCATAAGAGTCTGCAATATTTGTTCACTCAGTGGGAGCTGAATATAAGACAACGCCGATGGTTAGAGTTTGTGAAAAGTTATCATTTCTTTATACAATACCATCTAGGGAAAGCGAATGTGGTGGCAGATGCACTCAGTCGCCGACCTTACGCGAGTCTTTCTGCTTTATTCACCACTGATTGGAATACTTTGAAGACAGTGAATGAGTTTTCTGATGCTTTTATGCCTTGCATGGTAGTTACACCTTATGTTATTCACAAGGTCTTGAAAGCACAACTCATGGTTTAGCAGTGCATTGAAAAAGTTGCAGAGATAGCTTTTGAAGAGGTTCTATTTTACTATGTTGGGACTGATAGAGGTTTGAGGTACAAAGGGCGTTTAGTAGTACCTTCTGCTGATAATTTGAGGAAGGATGTGATGACTGAGACTCATCATTTTGAGTTTTTTGTTCATCCAGGAGGAGACAAAATGTATCAGGATATGAAGCGGCAGTTTTGGTGGGAGGTATGAAGAAGGACATTGCGATATTTGTCTCTAAGTGTAGTACTTTTCAGATGGTCAAGATCGATCATTAGAGGTCGCCAGGAGCTTTATAGACACTACCTATCCTGGAGTGGAAATGAGAGAGCATTTCTATGGATTTTGTGGAACGATTGCCTAATTCATTTAAGGATCACAATTCTATTTAGGTGATCGTTGATAGGTTAACTAAATCAGATTATTTCTTGCCTATTCACACTGATTTCACTTCGGAGCAGTTGGTGAAACTTTACATTACAGAGATTGTGAAGTTACATAGCATTATGTTATCTATTATATCGAACAGGGATTCGAGATTTGTGTCAGGATTCTGGAAGAGTTTTTAGCAGGCTTTGGGTACAAAGTTGCATCTTAGTACTGCTTATCATCCTCAGATTGATGGACAGACCGAGAGGGTTAACCAGATCATGGAGGATATGCTTCATTCTTGTGTTCTTGAATTCAAGGGCTACTAGGAGAATTATTTACCACTTGTGGAGCTTGCGTATAATAATAGCTTCCAGAAGACTATTGGTATGGCACCGTTTGAGGCATTGTACGGCCGACCATGTCAATCTCCTGTTTGTTGGATGGATGTTGGAGAGAGCAGGTTTTTGGGTCCTGAGTTCATTAAGGATACTTCGGAGAAGATTGCTCTTATTAGGGATCGCATGCGTACTGCCCAGAGTTAGTAGAAGAGTTATACCGATCGTAATACTTGTGCATTGGAATTTCAGGTTGGGGATCAAGTTCTCTTCAAGGTGTTTCCTATGAAGGAAGTAATGCGCTTTGGGAAGAAAGGGAAGTTGTCACCGTGGTTTTTCGGTCCATTCATGATTACGAATCGAGTTGGAGCTGTAGCTTATCGGTTGGCACTTCTGGATCATTTGGATCGTGTGCATAATGTGTTTCATATGTCCATGTTGCAGAAATTTCTGTGAGATGAGGATCGGTATTAGCATATCAATGTTGGTGAAATTGAGTTGCAGCCGAATGCAACATATTTAGAGCCACTGTGTCGTATTGTCGACCGTCGGGATGAAATTCTTCACAATAAGGTTATCCCTTTAGTGCGTGTCCAGTGGAGTCACCATAATGAGGCTGAGTCTACTTGGGAACGGGAGGATGTCATTTGCTTGCAGTTTCCTGAAATCATGGAAGAAGGTAAGAGCGAATTCCGAGGACGGAATTCCTTTTGTTAGGGGGGAATAATGTAATACCCCTAATTTTAAAATGATAGTCTCGATATTTTAATTAATGATTTTATTGCATTTTTATTTGATTATGTGACGGCCCTGGTTTTAGGCCAGCGCGTCCTATGATAAATCGAACGTAGATCCGATAACAAATTCAGAATACAGAAGCGAATTATAAGAAAATCGGACAAAAATAGCCCCAACGGCAAAATGGTCATTTTTAAAAATATAGATTCGGGTGCTACTGAGCACACCAATGGAAAGACAATGAAAAACTAATCAAGATGGACTTAAGAATCGCATGATTCGGAGTCCTTACGAAGGAGAAACGGCAAAACAACGAAAAACGGACATACAAAGCAAAAAGGGTAAACTAATAATTATGTAGAAAGATCCGGGTGTCACCGAGCATACCGTTGGAAAGACAGCAAAAAAATAGTCAAGTTCAAATTTTTTTTTACTCGATTTGGAGTCCGGACGAGGAAGAAAGGTCAAAAACAAAAAGAGGGTCATAATAGCTACAGTGTTGCTGACCCACTGCTGTTGCAATTGAGAGTAAAAAGGGGCATCTAAACAGACTTTTTTTGAAAAAACTCAAAGAAGAAACCCCTCCTAAAGTCAAGTTTTTTGTCCAGAAGCACAAACATAAACAAAAAAAATGCATTGTAAAATGCACAAAATGCCCCCAAGAAAATCAGGTCAAGAGGGTAAAAATCCTTTCGAGCTGCTACCCAAGGAAAGGAAATGGGGCTTCAGGAGGTTTTTAAATTGCCTAAATTAAAAATGCAATCTTAAGATACACCCACAAGACCCCCGAAAGTTTCGGATCAGTCGTCACACTTTTCAAAAAAAAGTTGATGAATAGTACCAAGTACATTTGTATTAAAAATCAGCAAAAACCTGGCAGCAAGGATTTTACGGAACAAAATGGGTTTTTGGGGGCCAAGATGACGTTTTCTGGAAAAACACAAAGAAGAAACCCCCTCCGAAATCGAGTTTTCTACCTAACAATGTAGACGAAAATGAAAAAAACACATTGTGAAATACACGGAATGCCCTTGGAACAGAATTGGATAAAAACTCAAAAAAATGCAACCTTAAGTTATTGTTTCATCAATAAGGGGATTGTATGCCAAAGTGAACATGCAAGCATATGTAATATGATAAAGTAGATGTACTACAATGGCCTACAGTCTCATGGCATGTTATATGTAAAATATGACCCTTCAATGAATGAAATCTCTGAACTCCCATGAGCAAGAATGAAGTTAAAAATTTGCATACATATCACATAAGTGTCTTTGGCCGTTGGCCTCATTACATACAAGTCAAATATATTGCATAAAGTGTATTTATGTACACATTACATAAATGGAATCAAATACACACATTTTGACAAATAAGGCTACAAGTGGCATTTCAAGCCAACCTTTACAAGAATTAAAACCTTCAAGTCTAGAATCATCCAAGCAATGATGAACATCATGAACCAAGTCTTCATACCTGAATAAAAGCCCCAGTAACTTCGGGGTGAGTAAACAAGTTTACTCGTAGGAAATGAGTATGCATAGACTCAATTTATTCACAGATTTTTACATTTACTTTGAAACAATTCAAAAGGATCATGCCACCTAACGTCTATGTTAAAGTGACACTCAAGGAGCATCCTAAGCTACCTTAAATCATTCCTAGCATAAATCATGTCATACATGCAATTCAAACAAAGTAAAAGCATGTTAAATGAAATAACAAGATATAGATTCTCAAAGCCATCAACTTGAAATGAAGAACGAAGTCAAACAAAGTGGATACTTGAATGTCACGTCGGATCAAACCGACACCATAGTTAATTTAGGGTTACTAGCCCACGGGTAACCTCCCTATGTGCGTACTAGACTTACAGAGGGACAATCCCCCGTACTAGAACCATGTCCTAGCCTTAGTCAAACAACGACATTCCCAAGTTTCCAAAATCAACAAGTTGTGCAACAACATATATATCAATACGTATATACCAGATAATCAACTATCTACCACGCACAACCAAATTTGGAAACACATACAATACATTCTCTAAGTCCACAACTACTATGGCATGAAAGATGTCAAATACAAAAATGTGCAACTCATTACACAAGACAATAATATATTCAATAAGGAAAACATATTCTCATGAATATAAATATAATAACTATGTTATCCAATGCTCAAAATGTAACCAAGTGAATATACAACAAGTCCAAGTCCATGATTTAAACATAGAAACAACTTCCAAAACACAATTAAATCCATGGAGCAATTAAATAGAATTTAGTTAAATAAAAATAATTAAATTTTCTAAATTCCAAATCAATTCCAAATGTCTTCAAATTAATACATGTCAAAGATCATATCGTGGTCATTACATATAACATATTAATACTTTAATTTAAGTCATGAGTAGAAAAATATAATTTAATTAAATACAAATAATTAATTTCTCTAGATTTCAACATTCATCCAAATATTTTAAATTTAATATATGTGAAACAACATGTCAAGATAATCACTAATATCAACTCAAAAGTTTAATTACATCGTTGGAATAGTTGAATAGATTTTAATTAAATAAAATTAATCAAATCTCTAGATTTCAAGACATCTTCAATTCTTTCTAATTTAATATATAACAAAGATTAAATTATGATAATCACTAATATCAAGTCAAAACTTAATTACATCAATGGAGTAATTTACATAAAATTTAAATAAATGTCTAAATTGTAAGACAACTCCAAAATTTCTCAAGTTAATATATAACATAGATTAAGACAATGCATAATCAAATATCAAGTACTTAATTAATTCTTCATCATATACAACCACGTGAATTAATTTTTAACTAATGAATAATTAAATTAAATCATAGATTTCATACAAAACATGGTATACTATAAAATAAAATAAAAAAATTAAATCATTCCCTACCTCACTAGAGAAGTGTATCTCTAGAATCCAATGCAAATCAACACAAAATGGCAAACCCTTCAAGGGTTATGTAGAGGAGGATGAGGGAAACAAAAAGTATTCCAACCTTTATGGTCTAAGGTGAGTGGAAGGGCCTTAAAAATCACTTTCAAAGCCTAAGCGTCAAGCTTCTCTAATGGTGGCTAGGTTTTGTGGTGAGGAAGATGATGGTACAATATGATAAAGTGTGAGTGGAGGGAATAGAAATCCTCCACTCACTATGTGATCCTACACTATAGTCAACACATATAAGTCTTGGTCAATTGCACAAAAATCCTTCTTTAAAACCATAATCCCAAAGTGGCCCAAAAATAATTGCAAGACTTAATTTGGAGCATACACTTGTCACTCATCCAAGCCAACAAGTGATCCAATCCCAGGCCAACAAATGGGTGAATCTTCACCCTCCATGTGTCAAGAGATTAAGCTTCCAAGTGGTTCTATAGGAGTGTGACAAGTGTCACACTCTTCAAAAATTGCAAAAAGGTTATTTTTGAAAATATCTTTCAAATTTAATTGCAAAAAAGGTCCCTAAGATGAAAAATAATTATTTTTCATAATTACACTAAAACCCCAAAAATTTAAGAAAATTACCAAAAGTTATGCATCCATACCCTTTACAAGAAAAGTAAACATTTAGCATTCTTTTATACAAAAGTAAAATTGTAGATATCATAGAAATTAAATATCATGGATGCATGCAAAGCTGGAGTCAAATCCGAGGGCAAAAAGTGAGGTTATGTAACGAAAAAGGAAATCAGGAAAAGACAAAAAGTAAATAATGACAAAAAATGAAAAATGTGGAAATGAATCGATCCTTAAAGGAAGTTGTCAATCCCAATAAAAGAGTCTCAGAAACCATTTCCGAACACTCGATATGATACTAAGTGATGGGAAACCAAACACAGAAGAGAAAAGACAACGGAAAAAATTTATTTGTAAAATTAGAGCAAAAAGAAAAGGAATGAAAATGACCGGGTCATTACAACCTTCCCACCTTAATGGGATTTCATCCCCGAAATCAAGCCCTAATGAAACAAAAGGAGAAACCAAGATAACTACGAAGTATATCTTTGTGTATCCCACACAACATGCTACGAAATCAATCCCAAAACTAGAAGACAACATAAAAACCAATGTCATTCGCACCCATGTGCTCACGACAGGAAAACCTCTCAAAAGAAAAGTGACCTCACGGCCACATGACAAGTCAAAGTCACACATAGAACCTAATGTCAGACAAAGGAATGGAAGACAACAACCGTAAGTATTCCTCCTGGTGAACCATTATACCGATCCAAAAACAACCACCAAAATAACTCCAAAATAACTATGTATCAAATCAAGGTACTAAACAAAGATGACGCGGCAGTACGAATAGCGACCAAAACCCGCCCACGACGTACTCAAATGTGTGGTAGCAATGACAGTACCTAGTGCCCGCCCACACTTACTCGTCAGTAAGGCAACATGAAGGCAACTAGCACTTGTCCACAACATACAACTTTGTACGGTAGCATGATAGTATAAGACACTTGTTCATAACCTGCCCTACTAGGCCTACCCATAAAACCTCTCGATACAAATGACATCAATGTCATTAATCATCATTACCAAAAGTACTACGGGAACTAGGCATCTTGTGAGAGTTGGGGTAGCAAATCCCAAAACTCTGACAACAATGTCATAGGCACCACTACGCTTAAGGCCTTAAATCCTCAATACAACCAAACCAACAACTCCAACGCCTCAAAACACTCCTATTAACAACATCAATCCAGAATCCAAAGCCCGATGAGCAAAACAACATCTCCAAAATCCCAGACATCATCCTGAAATAGGTCAACTACAAGACTACTCATCGTAATCAAACATCGGATCAAAATACCTATCACAGATAACTAAATCCTCGAAAAAATAAGTCCACCACGTGGCACACACATCAAAATCCCGACTATCAAGGTTACATAATAAATCTCCCAAAACCGTGCTTGGCATTGCCAAGTTAAATCAAAATTCCTCAATTTTAATCCACAACCAATCACTGGAATTATGATTTCCCCAAAACTACGCCTAGCCATAACTAGGATGAGAAAGCTTCACAAACAACCTAAATCTAACAGTGATTCCCTAAAACCTTTCTTAAGAGTCAATCATATCCAAGTCTCTTAAACTAAAACAAGTCTCCAAAAGACATTCTCAAAAGAGCATCGAGCTCACCTCGTGAATAAAAAAAAATCCTCAATGATATGGACACAAGTCCCCGTAAAATGATCTCACACCAATTGACTCACTTTGAGCACGACAACTCTGTTAACAACCACGGCAAAACTCCCCAAGGGAAGATACGAAGGAAAGGAACCACCAGTCCTAAGAAGGACAACACCACAACTCCACCTTTGAAACAAAAGATAACAAGGTCAAAGACTTCACCCCCTACATGGGAGTAAGTCGACCAAAATCCACCAAATCCTCACCAAGGACTCAAGACAATAACGACGATCCTCACGGACCAACCAACCCCAAAACCGTGCACAATGTGACGAAGAGAAGAGACTCACTCCTTGTGAAGTCCTAAACACGAACTAAGAAAAAGAGGATAAACCCTATTCTCCCAAAAGTGTCAACACGATGAACACTAAAATGGAGCATTCTTCCCACCTTAGGGAAGTGGACAGCTCAAGGCAAAACAAATGTGAAAACTCCTCTACAAGGAATCTCACAACGAAACCATTACAGAAACTGGTATACAACTACGTGCTACAGAGGGAAACAAAAGGGGAAAACCAAACATGGAAGTCATGCATATGACAAGGAATGCGACTACCAAATAAGTAAACCTATTCACATAGATAAAGTCAAGAGTACATGTGGCACGTCTCCATGTAAACACAAAAACATGTCATTAAAGCACAGTAACAACATGACATCTCCAAGCATATATGTAAGGCATGCTAATGTCACACAACAAGAAGATAAATGTGGATAAACCTCCACCACTCATGCATCGCGAAAACATAAATCATACTACTAACATGGTAGTAAACGAAACTGCAGAAGATAAAATGATACAACAATGAACCCTATGGACATTGTGTCCTAGAGTGTCTTGGTAAAAGGAAAACAAGTCTTAATTATAATCTGACTCCAAAAACCAATGTGACAACAACCTGTCTCAAAACAAACGTGATCCCTCACACAATGGTAAGACTCTAACAATCCATCTCCAAATCTAAAGGTGACACCATGAGTGACACTAACAATGTAATGCTCTCACCAACCCAGAACATTGATCAATCGACTCGACCACAAAAGCGTCATCATGCAAAGAGAACTCAAAGAAAATGGCAACTATAGCCATACCATCAATAACCAAATCAATCTCAAGAATCGTCCCTAAAACGACCATCAATCACTGACCAAAAGGACTACGCCTATCGGAACAAAAACCAACGCCTATTCCATCTGAACTGCCCTCGTAGCTAGCCAGTACGGTAGCATGACAGTGCCATGCACCAGCCCACAAACGTACCCGCCCACAAAAATTGCGATCTCAGAGGAACCTTCCGAAACAACCAAGGATCCTAAGAGGTCCATAACCTCATCATAGCCCAAAACCAACAAATCTAGCCTTATGGCTACGCTCAATGACTCAACTCACGAGAGCCTAAACAAAAGGTGTCTCTCCACCTACCTTAAAACCGATGCTAGATCAACAATGACCTAAACTATAATGAAACTATGACTACAATCACCATCAATCTTAACTCGTGCCTTAATGACCAATCCCGTGTCATGTCAAATATGCAAAACAGTTATGCATATACAAATCGAACCTAGCATACATCATATGTCATGCTCTTTACAATGGAATACAATCATACTAAACAAACGACATACCACATGTAGCACGTAAGCACATAAACATGTCATCAAACCAAAATATGTTATCATGAAGCATATAAACACGTAAAACAAAGCAACAAAAATGTGATATGCACCCAAAACCCGTCGTCCAATGTATTCAAACCTAGGAGCTCTGATACCACCTGTGACGGCCTTGGTTTTTAGGCCAGCGCATCTTGTGATGAACCGAACGTAGATCCGATAACAAATCCAGAATGCGGAAGCGAATTACAAGAAAACCGGACAAAAATACCCCAAGGGCAAAATGGTCATTTCTAAAAATATAGATTCGGGTGCTATTGAGTATACCAATGGAAAGGCAATGAAAAACTAATTAAGATGGACTTAAGAATTGCATGATTTGGAGTCCGGACGAAGGAGAAACGGCAAAACAGCGAAAAATGGACATACAAAGCAAAAAGGGTAAACTGGTAATTATCCAGGAAGATCCGGGTGCAACTGAGCATACCGTTAGATTTCTCTAAATTCTTGTGTGCATCAATTATGGGTTCATTGAATGGCTAATGGCTTAATTTGATAGGTTATATTACTCACTAGCTTGATTAGACAATTTATGCTTATTTTGTCATCCATGCTTATTATTTCAATTGATGGCACACGCAGTTGTTTCACAACATTTAATCCCCCTAATTTGATAAATGTTAGATGTTTAGTGAGGTAAAACTTAGTGGTGAACTTTATGTCCCAAGAAATCTCTCTCATTCTCTATACCTTATTTAGTTTAGCTTGTATTACATTACATTACTTTTAATTAAATCAGAGTATAACTCAACCAACAAACCACTTACTTTGATTATTCGACCTACTAATCCAACTTTGATTCCATAATACCTTGAAAATCCCTTGGGACAATCCTTTTTTCACTCATACCACATAGTATAGTGTTAAGTGGTTTTTATAAATTTTAAATGTGGTGGCCACTTCACACATTCACACTTTTTACATCATTTTGAGCACTCGGTTCAAGACAACACCACGTTTTTGGCACCGTTACCGGGGATTAGCAACGCCGTATTAGGAATTGAATAGGAATTTATTTTATTTTTATTTTGTTTCTCGCTTTGTTACTCTTGATTGATTAGGTACTTGGAGTAAAGGAAAGCAGAGCAAAAGAGCCTGAAAGTAAGCAAGCAAAGCATAAAAAACATAAAAAAATAAAAAAATAAAAAAAAATAAAAAAAAAAATAAAAATTGTAAAAGCAAAGCAAAATGGCTTAAAAATTCTTGAAGTTGCATAAGGACCATTGTGAGCGTATCCTAAACTCCTCTTACTTAATTAATCATCGACCCGTGTGGAGGCTTTGTCATTAGTGTTAAATCATTGCCCCGTGTGGAGGCAATTTAATTTTTGCATTGTTGAAAAGCATGGGAGTATGTGAACAATGTATGTGGAAGAGTATTGTTTATTGATTTATGTTGTGGAGGAGAAATGTATTTGCTATTTGTTGTGTTTATTGTTTATGTTGTCTTGCGTTGTGCATGCATGGTCTTAGGTCTTTAAATCCTCCTCTTGTTCCTTTGAATCTTAATCTCGAGTCAATTGTGCGTAATCCTAGGGGTAAGGGTAATTCGAGTGAATCCATTGTATCAATGGACGATCATATTAAAGACTTTGGTCATGTAGACCAACAAGGCATGTTCCATCTTAATGTGCAACAACATGACAATATGCATATTCCTCTAGGGATGCCTAGACCTCTTGCTCCTTAACTTCAAGGCCAAGTTCCATTTGGAATGCCAAGGCCACTTTTTGTGCCACCTCTACCACCCATTGTCCAAGCTAATAATGGAGCTCATGTAGGGCAACCAATTGCAAATCCTCCCATTGCTTTAAAAGATCACTATGTGCCTAATGAATATAATGCACCTACATGCATTCGTTTTCCTCCATTTAGAGCACATCATTATAAAATTAAGCCACAAACCATCCAAATGCTCCCAAACTATTTTGGGCTAACAAATGAGGAACCATATAAACATTTGGATGAGTTTCTTGAAGTTTGTTCCACCGTGCATTACACGAACATACCGGAAGAGGTATTAAGGCTTAAACTCTTGCCATTTACCCTAAAAGGCAAAGAAAAGTATTGGTTTAATAATTTGAGACCTCTTTCCATAACTTTTTGGGTGGAAATGTAACAAGAGTATTTGAGGAAGTAGTATCCCGTTTCTAAAACCAATGCCATGCGAACTTTTATTCGTGACTTTTCACAAGGGGATGGGGAGATGTTACTTGAGGCATGGCAACGATTGAATAACTTACTTAGGAAATGTCCTCATCACGACATTCCTAAGTGGCAAATTATCCAACATTTCTATAAAAGTTTTTCGGATACCCATAAAGGAATGGTTGGTGCTTCAATGAGAGGGTCCTATTTGGATAAGCATGAGGATGATGTGTGGAGATTGTATGAAAGCATGAGTGAAAACTCAATGCATCGATCATTGTCCTCCAGAAATGGTACGAATGCAAATATAGGAAGGAGGAAGAATTCGAGCTTATATTAAGTGGAGAATTCTAGTGACATAGTTGCCGAGGTAAAGTCTTTAACTCAAAGGTTTGATCAATTTTTGATCAATCAAAATTTGGCTCACCAAGTGTCTCTTTCCCTTTATCATCATCATCATTCTAGTGAGTCTTGTATGACATGTTCAAGTGTGCTACATACTACTTCCAACTGTCCTCATGGACATGCGCATAATGAGCATCATAAACAAGTCAATGCCACATTTGTGAATCAAGGGAATAATCCTTATGGCAATCATTATAATCCTGGGTGGAGAAATCACCCCAATTTTTCTTGGAAAAGCCAATGGGAAGGTTCAAATCCTCCCTAAAGTGGTTTTCAAAGAAAGTACATTCCATCACACTTGCAAGGCCAAAATTCTTAAGGCAATCGTCCACCTTATCAAGCTCCCAATGTGAATCAATTTTCAAATTCTCAAGGTCCCAATCAACCATCTTATTCTCAAAATCATCCTAGAAGTCTCGCTTTTGAGGAAAAAGTTCTATCGGTTTTAGGTACTTTGGAGGCCAACACTCAATTGCTTCATTCGCATTTCCAATCAATGGCAAAGCTAGAAACCCAAGTAGGGCAAATAGATAGCACACTGAATGCGAGAGAAAAAGGGAAGATGCCTCTCAATCCCGTACCTAAGCCATAATTCCTGGTAGAGACCACTTTCCCAACAGAAGGCCCTTCACTTAAGCAAGTTAATGCGGTGACCACTTTGAGAAGTGGAAGGGTGATTGGTAACCAAGTTAATGATTCTAATGAAGAGAGTAAACTGACGTAACCTAGTGTTGACACCTGTCCCATTTCACATCGTATTCCTCATCACTTAGTAAAAAGGACCACATTCTTGAGAATTCATCACCAAATGTGTTTAAAAAATCTTTTAAGACTAAGGCTCCAATTTTGGATGCTTTGAAAGCTTCCACATCTTTTAAAAGACAACAAGGCAAGGTGAATAAGATAATTGAAGTGTTGCGACAAGTAAAAATAAATCTTCCTCTCTTAGATGCCATCAGACAAATTCTGGCCTATGCAAAAATTTTAAAAGATTTGTGCACTCTAAAGAGAAAGAACAAGAGCCAAGCACCAAAGAAAGTTGTTCTCACCGAGCAAGTTGGCTCAATTTTGCAACACAATACTCTACCCAAGTTCAAAGACCCCGGTTCACCTACTACATCTTACACTATAGGTGACCATGTCATTAATCTGGCTCTTTTGGATTTAAGGGCAAGTGTGAATCTTCTTCCATACTCGGTGTATGTCTAATTGGGTTTGGGCGATTTAAAGCCAACATCAATCGTTTTGCAACTAGCCGACCGATATATTAAAAAGCCCAGGGTATAATTAAGGATGTCTAGATAAAAATTGATAAATTCTTCTTTCCAGTTAATAACGTGGTCATTGACACGTAGCTGGTTGCCAATCCGAAAAGCCAAATCCTTGTTATCCTTGGCCATCCTTTCTTGGCTACTGCCAATGCCAACATAAATTGTAGGACGGGGATAATGAAGATTTCTTTTGGCCATATGAAGCTGAAGTTGAACATATTCAATCCAACCCCTAATTCAATGGACAAGCATGAAGAGGCTTATGTTGTGGAAAATGTTGAAAAACTTGACTTGCTTTCTTTTGTTGAAAAACCAAGGGTTTGACTCTAAAATGAATTTTCAAAAGATGTTGTTTTGAAATGCAATGTGAAAAGGGCATGGAAGCCCAAAAATATTTTTGACTAAAAACCATCAAGTATATTTGAATCAAATCCAATGATTTCCTTTGGGAATGAATTATTGGGTAGGGTTCGAAGTTCATTTCACCCCGTTGAGAAGGGGATGTCCAACAAAATTTTTGATTTGGGCTAAAGGAGCCCAACGTCTTGCTAGAGACGTTAAACACTAGCATTTTTTACCCTATTCCTCCCCCCCACATTTCTTTTTTTTTCTTCATTCTTTCCTCGTCTAAATAGGGTTTAAGGTTAGAGATTACTGTTTTGAAGCTTTGCATGGGATTTCTTGCAGTTTCATCTCAAAATGAGGCAGTTAGTGCCAGTTCGATTGATCCAAGAATGTCTTTGAACGATCAAAGTGCTTTGTGATCGATCTCATCACTGCACTTAGAAAATTTTTGAAGTTCTGCAGATTTTAGGCCTCCATCCCATCTTGTGAACTTTTCTGCAAATTTAAGGCATCTGTCCCATCGTTCGAACCATTGGATCGATCAAAGTTTCGATCGATCCAAGCTTAATCGTTTAGAGTCCTGCCTTTGACTTTCTGTTGACTTTGACTTGTCAATTTTATTTTTATCTTTTTTTTTTAAAAAAATATACATATATACATATATATATATATATATATATATATAAATATAATAATAAAAATAAATAATAAATAATAATAATTTTAATAATAATATTTTTCAAAAAATTTAAAATGATTTTCAATTTTCAAAATTCAAAAATTTTTTATCGTTTTGGAGTTTGATCGATCTGAGCACCTTCAAATTTTTTTTGTCATTTTGCAGTTTGATCAATCTGAGCACCTTCATGATTGATCGAGTTTCGATCGATCGAATGAATCTTGTGATCGATCACAAATGTCGGGAACAATTTTTAAAAATAGATCTAAAGGTCTTTGGATCATTCCTTTAATCAATCCAAGCCCTTCTCCTCTCTTCTCGAAGCTCGCCACCATCTTCTCTACCTCTGATGAGTCTCCGGCGAAGTTCCCAAAGCTCCAAATCTTCATTTTTTATCATATCTTCTCTCTCTCTCCATTTCTCTCATCGGCCGAGGTAGGATCCCTCCCTTTCCTTTCCATTTTCTATTTTCTTTTCATTCTTTGTTTTGATTTGATTTGATTTTGATGTTAACATGATAGATTTGTACATTATTAGAATTTCTTGTCTCTATTTTTAGATTTCGAGCACGTATATATATATATGTATATATTTTGTTTTGTTTTCGAATTTAAATCGGGGGTCACATGCCGTTTTAAGTTACCAATCTTGATATTTTGCGGTGTATAAGGGGTCATGAGCCTTCAAGTGATGATTAGCCTTCGCCCCATGTCTTCCACGTCACGAACGGGTGACTTTTCAATTTCTAGCAAGTTCGATTGATCACACCAGTGATCTGATTGATCAGAGTACGATCAATCCAATACATGCCATGATCGATCACATTATTTTTATGATTAATCGAACTTCACTGTTTTCCAAATATATGCCCCTTTTTCTTGCCTTGTGTCCCATGCTATCATATTTATGCCCAATGCCCGTGTTTTCCACATTGGTTGTATTTTATACTTATCATTTCTAGCATGTTTTACGTTGATTGATGATTACCAAAGTGTATTCTTTGCTCGTTCATTGTCTTATGGCTTGTATCTCCACTTGCATAGATAGATTCATATGTTTCCTGCTGTAATATTTGTTTTGTGCATTATTTCAGAGTTGTGTTGTCTATCTTTACTTGAGAAGCATGTTTCTATCCATTATGCTTTCATTTCTGCATCTTATATACCACTTCTTGTTACTGACTTCGAATGCAAGTGTTCTCTCTTTTTGCAGGATATGATTAGGTTCTGGACCATGGCCAACCGAACCTATGGTTGCCAGGTTAGGCCCAGGACTAAGGAGCGAGTTCAAGCCCAGCCTGAGCCTTCTGATTCTTTTTCTTTTGAGAGTGCCCCTTCCGAGCCACCTCCAGCTCGTGCTCCTGTACCACCACCTGTATAACAAGCTGGCCCTACTATCAACCGAGATAGGGTTACCAGCAAGTTTACACGCTTGAAAGTGACGCATGAGTCCAGAGTTGATAAGGACGGCTTTACGCATAAGGCAACGACCAAGTGGTCGTACGACGAGATCTACCATCAATGTCTCTCACCCATTTTTGCTCTTGTGGTCGACCCAGTATATCCAAGACTGGTTAGGCTCTTCTACTAGAATTTGAGGCTGAGTCCGAATAACTTGGATGAGTTGCGGACTACTATAGATTGGCATACTATCATTATCACAGTCGAGACATTAGCGACAGCCTCTCACTACCCGCATACTTGTCTCCCGGGGTTTGATTACCCAATGCTACAGAGGCCATCCTTTGAGACATAGCACTGCTACAACAAATGATACTTTTGCTACCCGGACCTACCTGCCTGACCGCATGTGGTTCTTTGATTCGGTCTTGTACCAAAATGTATATATGTCTAGCACAAAACCCTGTGGCGAGTCGATTATCTTGCAGCATTATATGCCATTGGCATAGGGCATTGGTTTTCAATTCTTACACTCATCTGGAGCATCATGATGAAGCTATATGATGAGTATATTAACAAAAAGAATCCTAAGTGGCCTAAGTTTCTTCCATATGCTCACTTTATTACCCAGCTCCTCAAAGATCAACGCTATCAATTTGATCCACAGGAGAGACTTGAGGCTGGCTCTTGCCATTACAGATTGGATGATTGGACGAAGAGCTACAATGCTTTAATTAAGATTCTACAAGAAGAGGCGGCGGTAGCAGCAGCAAAGGCAGAGGCAGAAGCTGAGGTAGAGGAAGCAACAGTAGCAGCAGCAGAGGGAGTTGGGATTGATTTAGAGCATGAGCCTCCAGTTGGATCACCGTCCCATTCTCAAGGCCATCAGAGCAAACACTCCAAGAGCCGGGACTAGCAGTAGTCTAGTGCTGACTCGAGATTGCACCCTCGAGATGACCCAGTCATTCCTAACACATAGGCTCAGTCTGACATGCCAGAGGAACGTTATTAGGTGTTACAGGATAGAGTCACTACTGTTTAGGACTCAGTCCTCATGCTCTATGTAGATATTGCTACTCTTCATATGGATGTCATAATCGCACTGCGTGAGGGTATAGGCAGCCTCTGTGATGAGCTTCGAGCATCGATGGCTGACATTTCCAGGCATATCTGGGGTACACACCCCGCCAGGCCTTCACTTCCAGCCAGACCATCGTCCTCCGCCTGATTTCTCTTTCTCTCTATCTCTCTCATGTTTATATTTGTCATCTTTGATTGCTACTTATGATACTTTTATTCTATTTTTTGCGGCCAGTTTGTTGGCCTGATATTCTGTGATTTACCGTATACCTTCATTTTTCGGATATTTTGGGTTATTGTTCATATATTGATATATCTTTCGATGTTGACTCCGTTATCAAGTTCATTAAAGTTATTTCATTGAGAGAATGCAGCTTATATTTTTCAGGACCATTCTTATCTTTCTCTCTCTCTCTTTCTCTCTCTCTTTCTCTTTCATTTAGTATCCCACTTGCACTTACATGCCCACTGTAATGACCCGGTCATTTCCTTCCTTTTCTTTTTCCTCAGAATTTCACGGATGAATTTTTTTCGTTGAAATTTCTTGTCTAAGTTTAGTTCCTTATCTTTTAGTGTCGTCTAGAGTGCTCAGAAATGGTTTTTGAGACTCTTTCATGTGGATTGACAACTTCCTTTAAGGACCGAGTCATTTCCACATTTTTCGTTTTTCGACATTATTCACTCTTTGTCTTTTTCCCGTTTGTCACTTTGTTGGCATAACCTCTCTTTTTGTTTTAGGATTTCATTCCCGTTTTGCATGCATTCATGATATTTGATTTCCATGATATTGGTATTTTTACTTTTCTAGAAAAGCATGTTAATTACTTACTTCTTTCATAAAGGGGCATTAATGCATAATTTAGTGTAATTATTCATAACTTTTGGGGGTTTAGTGTAATTATGTAAAATAATTATTTTTCGTTTTAGGGACCTTTTTGCAATTTATTTTGGAAGATATTTTTAAAAAGGACCATTTTGTAATTTTTGGAAGATGTGATAAGTGTCACATTCTCATGGAGCCACTTGTTGGCATTGGGGTGGAGAGACTTGGCACCATGACTTCTTGACACATGGAGGGTGGAGATTCATTCACTTGTTGGCCTAGGATTGATCACTTATTGGCTTGGATGATTGACAAGTGTAGGCCTAGGATTAAACCTAGAAGGGAACCTTAGGATGATGACAAGTGTAGGTCTCACATTTAGTCTTGCAATTATTTTTGGGCCACTTTGGGATTTAAAGAAGGGTTTTTGTGCAATTGACCAAAACTTGTGTGTGTTGACCATGGTGTAAGATCACATAGTGAGTGGAGGATTTCTAACTTCTCCACTCACATTTCATTTCATTTTTTCATTTCCTTCCTTACCAAAAACCCTATCCTCCATGGATGGAGCTTGAAGCCTTAAGCCTTGACCTTGATTTTTGAGGGTCTTCTACTCACCTTAGACCATTAACCTTGGGAGACAAAAGTTTCCTCTCATCTTCCTCTTCATAACCCTAGAAGGGTTTGCCATTTTGTGTTGATTTGCCTTGGATTCAAGAGGAACAATCCTCTTGTGAGGTAGGGGGTGTTATAAGTTATTTTCTATGTGGTTTTAATTGCTTTTGTAATGGGATACAAGTGATATGCATGTTTTAATGTTAATTTGAGAAATTAATGTGTGTTGTAACTTGCATATAATTCACTTTTGACTTGGTATGTGGCATGGCCTTCACTTGATCTTTGTTATATAATAAATTGGAGCCATTTGAATGAGTTTTCAAATTTAGAGATTTAAATGAATTTAATTTGATTTAAATTCTATTTGATTGTACAATGCTTATTTTCCTTTTTTGACTTGATATATGGCATGGCTATGACTTAGTCTTTGTTATATATTTATTTGGGATCATTTGAACAACTTTTGAAAAATTAGAGATTTAACTAATTTAAATTAATTAAAATATACATGATGATGTCTAGCTTGTTTTGCTCTTTTGATTTGATATATGTAATGAGCATGCTATGTTGTTTAACATAGATTAATTTGAGGTTGTTTGGGATAGATTTGAAATCTAGAGACTTTCCATGATTAGGTTGAAAATCTCTTAAAATGTAGTATTCTAATTACCTTGTGAGCATGCTACTAATTTGATGTATACTTAGTACTTGAGGCCTCTTAAAATGGTATTTAGACTTAACATGATATAGAATATCATTGATTAGTAAAGCTTGTTTAAATGTATCTTGTGTAGGTACATAGCTTATCTAGAATATTACAATTGTTTACCTTGGAAACTAGTTACTAAATTGAAGCTTATTTAGTACTTGTGGCTTAGGATGGTAATGTGGCTCAATTGTTGTTAAATATTCTTACTTTGTGTATAAATTACATATTGGAGACTTGACATATCATATGCTATTTAGACTTGAATTCTAGGATATGGTTTGTGTGGAATCAACCTTACTTGTAATTGGAATGTGGTAACTTGCATTTGATTTTGTATAAGTTTTGAACTTATTGGTTTTGGAAAGCTTGTGAGGACATAAATTATGTGATGGCAAGGGTTTGGCTCTAGTACGGAGACAAGAGTCTTCTAAGTCATAAGTGCGCACTAGGTGGTACCTTGTGGGTCATAATTACCCAAAAAATACTTGCTTGGTCTAGCGACCGCATGTCCTAGTCTTTCCACTATTTGTTGTTTTTGCATTTAATTTCAAGTTGTTAATCATGGATTACTTGTAGCTTGAGAATTGATGCTTGTTTGGGACAATTGAATACTATTTAGTATACTTGAACTTGTATACTTGCTCCGTGAGTTTGACTTTCATTTAGTATACTTGTGCCATGTATACTTGTCTTATGTGCATTTTGTTGAGCTTAATATACTTATGTTCGTATACTTGATTTATGAGATTTCCATATAAAATGTATACTTGGGTAATATGCTTAGACATTGTGTGACTTGTCTTAACATGGTTTAGTATACTTGGAAATGTATACTTGTATGTTGTATAACATGTTTCAACATTGCTTAGTATACTTGAGCATGTATACTTGTATGCCGTTGTTCACTATAAATTACATGAGTAGCTTAGGATGCTCCCTGAGTCTCACTTGACATAGACGTTTGGTGGCATGAGCCCCTTTAACATGTTTCACCATAAGGTGATAATTTTGTAAAATGCTAGGTCGATGCATGCTCATCTCCTACGAGTAGCTTTATGTTACTCACCGACGTAGTGGGGACATTTTTCAGGTACAGGGACCTTGAATTGGGAAGCACACTATGCCATGGAAGTTTCGTTGACTTAAAGTATCTATTTCATGAAAATGTTGGCTTGAAATGCCACTTGTAGCTTACATGTCAAAATGTGTATATTTGATTCCATATATGTAATGTGTACATGAGTACACCTTTTACAATGTATTTGATATGTATGAGATGAGACCGGATGTAATGACCCGGTCATTTTTCTTCCTTTTCTTTTTCTTAGATTTTAACGGATATTTTTTTTTTCCGTAGTCTTTTCCTTTTTGGGTTCAGTTTTTCATCACTTGATGTCGTCTCGAGTGCTTTAGAATGATTTTCGAGACTCTTTTCCTTGGATTGACAACTTCCTTTGGGGATTGTATCATTTCTATATTTTATTTTTCCGAACACTATTCACATTTTGTCTTTTTCTCGTTTATCCTTTTTCCTTTCACAACCTCACTTTTTGTGCTCGGATTTGATTCCGATTTTGCATGCATTCATGATATTTGATTTCCATGATAGTGGTATTTTTACTTTTCTAGAAAAGCATGTTGATTGCTTACTTCCTTCATAAAGGGACATTAATGCATACTTTAGTGTAATTCTTCTTAACTTGTGGGGTTTTAGTGTAATTAAATAAAGTAATTATTTTTCATCTTGGGGACCATTTTGCAATTAAATTTGGAAGATATTTTTGAAAATGACCTTTTTACAATTTTTGAAAAGTGTGACAAGTGTCACACTCTCATTGGTCCATTTGTTGACATTTGTGTGGAAACACTTTGATACATTGGATGATGACATTTGGAGGGTGAGGATTAACCCACTTGTTGGCCTAGGATTGGTGCATTTGTTGGCTTGGATGGTTGACAAGTGTAGGTGTGGGATTAAGCCTAGGAAGGAGCCATGGATTGGTGACAAGTGTAGGTTCACAATTTAGTCTTGCAAATATCTTTGGGCCACTTTGGGATTATAGTTTCAAATGAGAGTTTTTGTGCAATTGACTATAGATGTGTGTGTTGACCATGGTGTAGGATCACATAGTGAGTGGAGGATTTCTATTTTCTCCACTCACACATTTTCACATTTCATCTCTTCTTCCTCACCACAAAACCCTAGTCTCCATGGATGAAGCTTGAAGATTTAGGCATTGACCTTGATCTTTGAGGCCCTTCTAGTTACTTTAGACCATAAAACTTGGAATACTTTTTGTTCTCCTCATCCTCCTCTTCAAAACCCTTGAAGGATCTAGTCTAACTCCTAGTTTTGCTTTGGTATCTAAAGATTCAATTCTCTAGTGAGGTATTGATCTATTATTTTGAAGTATTTTTATGTCATTATTGAGTGTTTTACATGCATAGAAGAGAAGGACTTGTATTCTGCCCTTAAACTATTTTAACTTGAAATGAATCTTGTCAAATTAAATATATAACATGAAAAATATAATCAATTAGCTTCCATTTAGTTTTGGTTTCATGTAATTTGGATTTAAAATGAATTAGTTATGAATTTTTGAAGTTGCGAACTAGTTGTTGGAAATTTAAAACTTTTCTTACCTGGTTCAGAAACGAATTTTTATATGGAGCTGTGATGTTTCAATTACCTTGAACTTTTTATTGGAACTTTCCCCATGGATTTTACACAGCTCAGAATTTTTTCACGATTTTAGAGCATTTCTAAATTTTTTTAAAAATCCGAGACTATCTGTTGTCCATGTTTTTATTGCAGCTAGAAAACATATTTTTAGATGATTTATTTCACTAACCTTTTTACATTGGATCATGGCTTAAATTTTTAGTTTTACACTCTCATATGTTTACTTCCAAAACAAATTAGGTTTGCCTAATTTGGATGTCAAATGAATTTTTCATGAATTTTCAAAGTTGGAAGCTACAGGCTGAAAATATGTTTTTTGGGCAGAATTTGTTTCAAAGTTGTGGGTTAAAACTGTTTCAATTGGGAAAATATTTTGTTAAACTAAATTGATATTATCAAATTACAGTATTTAAGCTTTCATTGGGCTTTGGATTCATTCAGTTTGGATTAGAATTGAATTTTTTTTATGAATTTCCCAAGTTAAAGGCAACAAGGTGAAATATCTGTCTTGCGGACCAAAAATTTGGGGCAATTTCACTTCGGTGGTAATTGGGATTTTCATTCCAATTGAGGTAAGGGATGTTCTAAGATTTTGTGTGTGTTGTATTGAGTGTTTAGCATGATTATACAACTTAATTGCATGCTTTGTATCAATTCTAGAAAATTAGTATTAATTATTTCTTTGTATGAAATTTAATTCACAAGGATGTGTATAATTTAGAATGGAATTGTGGCATGCTTGAAAATTATATTTTAATATGTTTGTTAATATATATTAAATTGGGATTAATTGAATAAGAATTGCACTTTTTATTTAATATTTATCTTTTGGTGAGGTTAAATCCCATGACCATACTTTTCATGAAATGAACTTTTAGTATGCTTTTAAATTAAGTCTTAGCATGTTTGTTAACATACTTTAATTTGAGAGCATTTGGACAAGTATGAAAATCTAGAGATTTTAATTAAAATGATTAATTAAAATCTAATTAAGGGTTCCATTGGCCTAATTAAGTGTTTAACTTGATATTTGTGATAACTATGACTTATGTTCTAGCATATGTTAATTCAGAGCCATTTGATGTTGTTTTAGAAGTTAGGGATTTGATTATCATGATTTAATTAAATTCCACTTTATTGTTCTTATGGCCTAATCAAGTTTTGATGTAGTGTATGTAATGACCATGCTATATTTTTTATCATGTATTAATTGGAGGTCATTTGATTGAGATTTGAAACCTAGGGAATTTAATTAGTTTATTGATTAAATTCTGTTTCTATTGTATTATTGATTAACTCATGTATTTGACATTGATAGTATGTTTAAAGCATGACTTTTGACTTATAATGGATTTATGAGTTATGTTTCAATATTGGATTATATTGTTATAGCACGTAACGAATCGCGCTCTGAAGATTCGACATGTGATGTTATTGTAGCGCGTAACGAATCACGCTCTGAAGATCCGACATTGTCATCCTATAGTAGTTATGGATTTAGAGCATGTGTTGTGTGGTTACAACCTACTTGTGCATGAAGGTAGTTTCGTGTACTGTTTAATACGTATATAAATTGTTAACTTATTTATTTTGGAGTTGCTTGGGACATTATTAAGCTGTGATGGCTAAGGTTTGGCTCTAGTACGGGGACAAAAGTCCTCTAAGTCAAAAGTTCACGCGTTGGGTAGGCTGCTTGGGGGTTAGTAGCTCCAAATTAGCCCTATAAAGTTCGCGCGTTGGGTAGGCTACCTGGGGGTTAGTAGCTCCAAATTTGCCTTGTCTCGGCGGAAATCCGAGATGTGTTGTCCAAGTCTTCCACTATTTGATTTCGCATTCAATTCCAAGTTGACAACCAATGTTTAATTGTGACTTGTGGTTTTGGTAATTGGCGATTTGATGTTGTTAAGTACATCCATACTAAATTGATATATTTAGTTGATTTCACACTTTTAGATTGCTAGTTGATAATCTAGAGAATCTATGTCTTGATGTATGGTATTAGATATTCTAATTATGCTAAATTGTTATATTTAGTTGATGTTGCATTTTAGACTTCAAGTTGATAACCTTGAGAACCACTATGTTGTTGCTTTGTGTAAGCATGACCCTATGTTGTTAAAATTGCATGAATAAGGTGATTGATGCTAGAAATGATCTAAGGTAGCTAGGATGCTCCCTGAGTCTCACCTTGACATAAATGTTAGGTGGAATGAACCAAAATAATTAAATCATGTAACTTGTAAAACTTTAGGTCGATGCATGCTTATTTCCTACGAGTAGCTTTATGTTACTCACCCCTATGATACTGGGGCATATTTCAGGTACAGGATACAAGATTGGAGATTGCAATTGCTTGGGTGATTTACTGAGTTGAGCTTCTTTAGAAGCATTCTTGTTCACATACAAGTGTTAGCATGTTCATGATTTGTCTATGAAATGTAATTTTTCTAACTTGGAGGCCTGACATGTCAAATGTTGTAAATAAGTTGTAATAAGGCCATGGGCCATTGTAGCATATTTAAAATACCATTTTACACTTGCATGTATGTTCACATCATCACACAATAGCATATAATGCAATTTGATCATGCTATGGGGAGTCATTTTGATGCCGTAGGGATGACGTACATCTCTAGTGGCCACTTAGTTTCCTTCGTTTCCGCATTTTGGATCCGTTATCGGGTCATTCTTTTGGTTCATCATAGGACACACTGGGTTGAAAAATCTAGGGTTGTCACACCGGAGGCCAATGACCATTATTTTGTGTTCTATGTAACTTTCAACTTCATGAAATATTATGAACATATTGAAAAATGTTGAGTTATTGTTTCACCATGGTTGCATCAGGTGTGGGAATTCCATTTTCATTCTTTCATAGGATCTTATAAATCATGTTTGAAGTGTGGCCAAGGGCCAAACAGTCATTTGATTCCATTTTATATTTTTGGAATCTATGTTTTCCATTCCAAGTCTATTTTTGCCTTTTTGGCCGTAAAGGGGTCGAATTTTGTATCGGCCATATTTTTGAGCCGTGGACCATTGTAGCACATCTTATTAGGTAAGTTACGTTTCCGTGCATGGTCGTTTCCGGGCAAAGCTTATTCTTTGGTGAAATGAGCCTCCTACGGACTCATTTTACACTTTTGTTGCATATTCTGACCTAAGGGTATTTTGGGAATTTTCTTTAGGAAATAAATTCCGTTCTTCATATGGTTACTTAAAAAATGTGATTTTAGGGGGGGGGGGGGGGGTTTCTTCTTCGTGTTTTTCCTGAAAATGTTATCTTGGTATCGGAAATCGATCGCAAAGTTCAGCTTCTGTTTTTCAATTTAGCAGTTTTTTGGACCTTCATGACCAGATTTCATGGAGGGGAATTTTGGGCATTTTACAGTCTGTATTTTTCGATTATCTTATAACTCATGTAGAAAACTAGATTTTGAGGGGGGTTTCTTTTTTGGGTTTTTCCAGAAAATGTCATCTAGGCCCTCAAATTTCAATTTTTTTCGGAAAAACCCCTGCTACTAGGGTTTCTTACTGCCCATTCTGCCTCCTTCACATCTAAACGGTTAGAAGGGGTTTCATAACTGGTTAGATGAGTGTGGGCAGTGTTTTCGTCACTGATTTTGGCCTTCTAACCGGTTAGATAGGTCATCTAACCGGTTAGATGTTCTTGGGTTGGTACTTTTTGACCGTTTTGCCCCTGTTTCTTCCGTTAGCCATATCTTCTCCATCCAGACTCCGAATCAAGTAATTTTTGAATCTAAATTGATTAATTTTTCATTGTCTTTCCAATGGTATGCTTGGTAGCACCCATTTTTAAGCTGGAAATGATGTTTTTTCCCCTAGGTTCATTCTTGTTCGTTTTTGAAACGTTGTTTCCGCATTTGTTTCCTTTGGGTTCCGTGACCTCATTAAGTGTCACATTGGTGTCCTAGAGTCATGTTGTATCTCAAGAGACCATTGTTTTTATCAATTTCTTCCGTATTCCGGATCCGTTATCGGGTCATCTTTCGGTTAATCACTGACGCACCGGGTTGAAAAACTTGGGCTGTCACACCCACTGTGCACCATTATTTCTCTCATTTGTTATTTGATGAGGTTTTATCCCAGTGTTATCTTTTCAGGACCACAGTTGATCCCAAGTTTGGGGGGTTATACCACCCACTTCGGATCCTTGTGCCCCGCCCATTCTTCACCATAGCTCCATTGGTGTACTCTTTCCTCTTTCCTTTGTTCTCATTGCACATTGAGGACATTGTGTGGTTTAAGTTTGGGGATAATGTGCATTATATTCAATTTAAGATTTTAAACATGACTTGTGTATTTGAGAGATTTATTATTTAGTCCATGATTAGCGATGATTTAAATCTTTTAAAGCATATGCTCCTTAGAATTTAAAATTTGCTAGACTTGAGACTTTAATACTCCTTTTATGCCTTGTGGATGCCATGTAAGAGTAAATTTTTTGAAAGATTGATATCATGCTTGCTTTTATAGTCCACATCATCTTGTTTCATGATTATTTTAAGATTCACTCTGGGGTTCTACACTTGCACAGACGCACACTAGCACTCATTCGTGGGGTATATTCTTTGTAGATTATTGATTTGGTTGTATCCCAATTGAGATAATAGTGCTTTGAAAGTTTTCATTCTTGACAAAGGTGGATAATAAACCCTTTTCACTAGGTAGCCGAGATTCTAGCCTCATCAAGTATTGAATTTCTCACGCCGAAAGGTGGAGGGCCCAAACTCTAGGTTAAAAAATAAAAAAAAAATAAAAAAAAAAGTGAGGACTTCTTGCCAAAGGTGAGGAGTAAGAAATGATTAGATAAAGGTTATTTTGACTTGTAGACTAGTTGATTTGAGCTTGTAAGTCCTTATGGATGTCTCTATACCTAATACCCTAAAGCCGTCCGATTTGGGAGTCATTGACCTAACGCTCACCTCATGAATCTTCTAGAAAGCTTAAGAGATCACTACATTGCACCATACTTTCTATCTTTGATCCCACTACAAAAATTAAAAATAAATAATTTCAAATGAAAAAGAATAAGTGCACCTAGTCAAATAAACTTTAATAAAAGGTTCATTCTTCGTCTTGATGATCGGTACTAGATTTGTATGCTAGCTTAAGGCTGGTTATGACCAGTTCATAAGTTGGCTAAGATAGCAACATAGTTGATGCCAGTTCATTTAAAAATGATTTTAGAGTTGTTTTGATTTGCATGATCAACTTCCTTAATATATGGATGACCATATTTTGCTTGCATGTTGTTAATATTTTAGAGAATTGCTTAGAGACGGTTAAAAATTTGCATACTTGATGAAGTTTTCTCCCAATGCTTGTTTGGAATGCTAGTGCCTCTTCAGTGAAAAAGAGCTTGATGTTTATGGGTATCATTTCTGGAAACCCTCACGAGACTTCATTCATCTACTAGGAGTAACTTAGGGGTTTAAAAGGCTTGTTG
This sequence comes from Cornus florida, assembly GCF_030987335.1. Classification (NCBI taxonomy): domain Eukaryota; kingdom Viridiplantae; phylum Streptophyta; class Magnoliopsida; order Cornales; family Cornaceae; genus Cornus; species Cornus florida. The sequence goes on from NW_026775577.1 coordinate 76,862,913, forward strand.
CATATGCTAAATGCAATCGTCTTCCCTACGAAAGTGGTGTTATCCTTTTTTTGCTTTCTAGTTCATTCTTGTATAGTTGTTAGTTTCTTACTTTACTTCATAGTTTATTGCTAGGAATTAGCAATATTTAAGTTTGGAGGTGTGATAAGCACTGAAAAATGCACATTTAAACCCTTAATCTTGAGTATACCAGGACCTTATTCTATCTTATTTCCATGCTCTAGTCTAATTTTATGTTTTTCTCCTTTTTAGGTACTTAGCCCCAAAATAGGCCAAATAAGTTGAATTAGAGCATTGGAGGAAGCAATCTAAATTTTATTAGAGAGAAGGAGCAAAATGGAAGTAAAATGGTGAAAATTGTCCATGTTCAATCGATTGAACCATGTTATAATCAATCACGTTGTGATTGTTCCAACCCTGCCTTGACGGATCGAGCTTTTGTCCTTATCCTCAGGAAAATTTCCTTTTCAATCGATCTAACCTTTTACTCGATCAATCAAACCCCTTGATCTTATCCTCATAACCACTTTTGTCTTTTTCCCCATAAATATCTCACCCTTTGTCCTTATCCAAATAAGTGCGCCGCCATGCTTCGATCAATCGAACCAACAATGTGATCGATCGAACTAGCTCAAAAATCGTGCAAAATAGATTTCAAGCCCAATTGAAGGTGTGCTCGTGGTGCAATCATTTGGAAGTCCTAGTGCATGAGGTCTAACTATTTGGGGTGACATCTAAGCTACCTATATAAAGAATTTGGTTATTTTTAGTAAAAGAGGTTGGTTAATTAGATGATTTTGGCTAGAGTTTAGAGAAAGAATACATATTTTGGGAAGGATTCTTCCATTTTCTAGGTTTTCTATCAAGAACACCAAGAAGAGGAAGATGAATTCAACCATGAAGAGAGTCCTTGAGGGTTAGATGACAACAACCATGAGTGGCTAGATCATTCTCTTAGGGCTAGAGATATCCCTAGGCTTATCTCCTAAACTTTAATACTTTCTAATTAGTTGGGGTTTATGTTGTAAATATTGTTTTGACCTCATGTTTATATAAATCTTATTTTACATGATTTGTGTGGGTTAATGCTTCCAATTAATGTGATACCCATGGATTCCCGAATGCGGGTTGGCCAGGCCCACGCCCAAATACCCGAGGATATCAAAGACAAAATCAATAATAAACGAACACAGAGTACAAAAGAATAAAGAAGAATAAATAAAATGCTGACAAGAAACTAAAATGATAATCTAATAATAAATCTCATAATATATTTCCATTAATTAATAAACTCTTCTGATACAACTGATCCTCCAAAATATAACTCGGGAATCCATACTGTGTGGACCCCTAGAAAATTTAAACTAAACAAATATCAGTAATAACTGTCTAGATCAGGAAACTGAATCATAAAGGAACTCCTATGTAGCATCGGAAGAATGAAATAGACTGATCCTCGCTCAGCACAAACAACCTCTACTCCTGACGAACACCTGAAAAATAATGGTGGGTCAGGCCCACAAATAAGTTCTACTCTACTACAGTCCAAGTAGAGATCCGATACACGTATACATCCTAATCAATCCAACAGTAACTAGTAGTCCGTATATATATATATACACACTAAAGAAACCTCACTAGACTATAGGGTTGTCTCAACCTGAATAGTAGGCAACATGCAAAACGCACATATAGTGGGCATGAGTACCTAGACCTACCAAGGTACATAACTACACTCTATCTAGCTACACATCCCTGGCGATATACGCACCCTAACCACTGATCCTGAGACTCAAGCTCATACCATGACACCATACTTATATATATATAATTAAGTAACCATCCTATCTAGTATAAATTAATCCTCCATAAGTCATTCAACTTATTCAGCTGACCTGACTTGAATATAAGTAAGACTTAACATTTTTGTTAATCCATTCCCTTATATAATAAATTAATCCTCCATAAGTCATTTAACTTGTTCAGTTGACTAGACTTGAATATAAGTAGTACTTAACATTTTAGTTAATCTATTCCATTATATAAAATAGGTAGGACTTAATTGATAAGTTAATCCGTCCCTAAAATGCCACCGTCTCATACCGGTGCATTAAACCACACAATCCAACAATTGATGTAACAATTAAGGAAATACATCAAACAGTCCAGAAATAACTATGATAATATGATATCAAGTTATCACAAAATAGGAATGACTTATTATTTATTTAAGCTTCTTATATCATAAGTCCTACACAAACTGAATCTTATACATGATGATATTTTATTATACCGTCAAATAAGCATTCTCCATATCCAATTCATCCTACACATGTAATTTTAATTGCTAAAACATTTTAAAAGATTAAATCCATTCGTTTGTTTAAAACATTCAAATAGCAAGCATCATTATGATTGAGTCTATTTAAATTTATTTAAACCCAAACCTAATTTCTATTTAATGTTCAGGAATCCTAGGCATGTTTCTACGTTCCATCATTCCACAGATATAAAAAAAAATACATAATGTAAACATATAAAAATTCACACCGGAAATCACATCAAAATCATGCATTTATCAATTCATTACACAAGAACAGATATGAACCAATTTCATAAAACCTATGTTCTAATCCAATTAAACATGTATAATTATTTAATTTTATGTGTTTCATAAATCCTGAAATTTCTTAGGCATGTATAGAAACACGAATCAAAGGGAAAGAGATAGAAGAAGAACTTGCCTTAAACTTTCGGATCGAAAGTTAAACTTCTTCTTCCTTGATCTTCTCTCTACAGGGTTTTTCTCCTCCTTCCTTCTCTAACTCTCTCTCTAGCATATATCACGTGAATATTTCTAACCCCATTTTACAACCTATAGCTATATATTTATAGGCTAAATAAAATAACCCTAACCCTTTTCCCAATCTAAGTCAACTTAAAAAAAATAAAAAATAAAATATTAAAAAGGTAAGTAAAATATGTTACGTATATAATTTATGTATATCTTTATTAAATAAATAAATTATACACATTTCATTATTTATTAATGGATTATCCAATAATACTTAAGTTACCATAATATTATAAAGTAACTTAAAACATAATACGTATCAAATCTATGTATATTTTTATTATTTAAATATAAAACATATATATCAGATTAAATATTAGTACCCAAGTAAATATAAAAGTAATTAATAAATTATTTTCCCTTTTATATATATTAAAAAGGTGAGTAAAATATGTTACGTATATAATTTATGTATATCTTTATTAAATAAATAAATTATACACATTCCATTATTTATTAATGGATTATCGAATAATACTTAAATTACTATAATATTATAAAGTAACTTAAAATATAACACGTATCAAATCTATGTATATTTTTATTATTTAAATATAAAATATATACATCAGATTAAATATTACTACCCAACTTACCATAAAAGTAATTAATATATTACTTTTCCTTTTGTATATGTATATAATATATATCTATATATATACATGCACAACTATCCATGGGCAATAATCCATACACATCCAACCTCCTATCCAAGTAGTCCATGGGACCCAATTAGTTGGCCCATTACTACTAATCATAACCATAAAAGAAAAATAAAATAATAAAAGAAAAGAAAATATTTAATTTATAATTAATCAAAACACCATTTAAGCACATAATCTAATTGAACAATTAACACATAGACAAATACAAATAATACATAGACACATAATCAAATAATCAAGTAATACCTAATTCAATTAAACACATAAGCAATTGGTCAAATAATCAATTAAATAATTAAAAATACAATTAAAACAAATAAATAAATACCGAGACTATCCTTTTAAAATTAGGGATATTACATTCTTCCCCCCTAACAAAAGGAATTTCGTCCTCGGAATTCACCCTTACTTTCTTCCATTATGCTTGGAAACTGTGAGCGAAAAGCATCCTTCTATTCCCAAGTGACGCAACCTCACTATAAGGGCTCCACTTAACTCCAATATACCAAGTGGTATACAGGGTTCTTATATTGTAAGAAACATAATAATCATACAATGCATAGGTTGTATTAAACAACAACGTAATCCTCTCATTTCGACAAGGGAATGATATACATACCACCAAGTGCCATAGAATATACGCACAAACTCCTATGCACCCAGCGCTAATAATTTGGTAACGCTAATCCAAAGGCGACTGCCTCAATTGCGAAACACAATCCTCTAAAAGTCAATGTAATAAGTAAAATTGACCTTTTTTCAAAAATCGCCTTTCTTCCTACATAGAAGACATAACGAGCAAACTACTCCCTAATAGAAAATCTAGTATACGAGGTCGATTATTTACAACATCCCACTGCTGCCTTCAAATTGTGCGTAGTCCATTATAAAGGGGAGTATTTCTCTCCGATGTATTTTTAAATGAAGTCAAGGTCTGATTGTACAACCCTTACTTCCATTTCAAGCCAACAAATGAGAGGTATGCATTGTGAAAGATACAAAACCTACAAAGTTGTCACACTAACCTCCTTGTGCCAACAATATCACAGAGAAAATTCTGACAAGTGAAGTAAACACTTGCAACTATCCATGAAAATCTAGGATATACGCCTCAAATATATCCTTTATGGTCTAATTTAATCTCTCGATTAATTCCTTCGTCTATAGATATGAAGTAGAGCTGCTGCTCCAAAATCTTCATAAAGCTCCTTCGAAATAGCACTTTGCATCCACTAAAATGAACATCCACATGTTATAATACCACTATCACTGAACTATAGAACTACTATGAAGTTCTAAAATAAGCATCACTTAAATTTATGTCCTCAAGCGATATTTCTCAATCCACTACTCGGATTCTATATGGAAAATTAAAATTCCAAATCAATGTCGATCCTTCCCATCGACCGTCACTCCTATTTAATTCAACTTCCATATTTGTGATAAGAAGTGGCTAAAGATTCCTATGATATTCGATGATCAACTTTCCACCTTTGTAGAGGGTTTACACTTAGGGCAATTATATATGCATCCTTATCCGTATCTATTCACCAAAACTGACATTTGATGTTATGATGTACCTTCTAACCGTTTAATCATACCAAGAAAAATTATAAATTTTCCAGCTCATTCGCCCGACCGTCATATCACTATTTATAGAAACTACTAAATCCATTTCAAGTACCTTAAATTCCATCTTAGTAAGGTAACACCGTCTCCAAGGTCAGCTCCAATATTCAAAGTTGACCTTCTCAACTACCGTAGTAATAACAAGTGTTAGTATTACACCTGCTATAAATGCATCTAATCACTCAACAACTAACCGAAAGATTTAAATATTCTATCGTCTGTTGAGAGCATCCATTTACATCATTACTTCCACCAGACGGAACTTGATATAAAGTGTGAATCACCACTATAATCCATCTAAGCCGTCTCGTGATCCATTCTATTCGTATGAACTGAAGTCCTAGCAGTTCAAAATAAACAAGAATCAAGCTGACCTAATGTATTAGTCAACCAATTTCCCATCTAGAATCCTGACCCTTGTGTAAAATCAAAAATCCCGCAACTAAATCTGTAAAATGCTCTCTCATTTCCACTTTAGTATAGGAAATGGCTACGAAGGATCTAGTGATCTTTGATGGTCCATCTCTACTATCTAATAAATATTAGACTTGGAGATAAATCATTATATCCCTTTTCCTGCCTATCGTGAAGGATCATGTTTCCACCAGGATGAAGAACTAAAAGTTATGAAACTCAGTCCGTGCATCCTCCATCCAATTTGTCTATAGAAAGTACCGTTAGTCTGGTACCACCAGCTTTCGTTTGTACCCAACGTTTAAATTGAAGCATCTTCAAAAGCGAATTCTGTAACTAAATCTATCCACCACTGATCCTTGATAAACTTACCGATATTGAAAATCAATAGGTAATTCCATTTATCTATAGTCAACTATGACTTAACTCAACAAAAGTCAACAAACTACGACCTTTCCATACATACCATGCACCTCATCTTTATATAAGTATTTGGTATCACCATCTTGTCTTTGACACACCCTGCTTCTTTAAGACAAGTTAATGACAATCCGACTTCTTTGTCTAATTTCAAAAGAATATGAAATCTTTCCATCCTCTACATAAGTCATCAATTTCCTTGCAACAGCTAATTGTTGCAAATTGTGACTAAAAAAAATAATAATAATTCCATATTATTTATGGAAATTAAGAGACTTAGTTTCATACTCCATGTGCAACACCGACAAATTCCTCCTAATGACACACCCTCTTGAATAAATTTTTGATTAAGAATGTACTGATGAATATTTATTCAGTCTCCTATCCTCACTCGGTCTCATTCCAATAAGTACTTAATTCAATACTAAATCCTCCTTCCGACTTGGTAATAACTTTTGAAATTTTCAAGAAGATGTTCAGCAAATCCAGCACCTCTGATATATCATCGTGGCATTACAGTGATCTTTATTTACCACTACCTCACGCATACCGAAACATTAACAATCACCAATATCATGGCGTTATAATATGATACGAATTCATACCTAACGTAAAGTATATCAAACTAATCGTTCTAGATTGTTTGACTCATAGTGATGGTTTATTATCCCATCCCAAAACACACCATAATGACACATGTCCAGTCCAATAGATTGGCTAGATTTATGTGTATCTACCAAATCCTAAGACCGTATGCTCACAAATCTAGCATAAATAGCGCTATTACACCATGTTATTAAAACAATAATTGGCTGATCACACACTTATGTCCCCAACTAAACCATATACCAAATCCCGAGTAATTAACAAAAATAAAAATAAAAAACACGCATGATAAACACAATAAAACAAAATATACTCCTACTTTGGACATCGTTCTTTTTAGAAACGAAAGTCTCCTTTGAAATCAACCTTACTAGATTGTTTCAAAATTTCTTTTTATAGTTTCGTAAATAATCATCTAACCTTGAAACATATCCTTTAAAACCTAGCTTAAAAACACAAATGTTTACCTAAGCAAATACCATGGGCTTAACCCTCATCCTTCTTATATGCGGAATGTAAACTGTCTAACTTGGCTTTTTAAGGCGAATTAGAATGTAATAACATAATACCAATGCCCTCTTTGTATGTGATTTAAAAATTATGTATTTCGTTCTGATAAGAACACATCCGATCCCCAAACTCCTGAACAATACTTCTTATATACCTCTTTTAGAGATGATAAGAAAGCTTAATTATTTGTAGATTGATCAACCCCAATTCTACTAATAACATTCGCTATACTACTAGCAATTCAGATCACCTCGCGCGATCATCCATCTTCAAGATTTAGTACCCTCTCTATTGGATACACATAATCTCCTCCATCAAGATCTTTTTCGGCTCCTACTCCTCGTTTGTCTCCTTTTTGAGATCAACTGAAGTCGTGTTGGCCCCGATATGCGGTGACTTATCTCGTACATCTAAATCCTTCATTGGCTTATACTTTTAAAGTAACGTCAAACGAACCTAAACCATCGATCCTTAACTTTGCCTTCTGGCAACAAAATCAATAACGTACTACTTTACTCCTTTGGGTCTTTATCACTTTCGCCTTGAACCCATCCTTTTCCTAGTGCCAACCATTCTATGACTACAGAATATAATTGACATCAGCTCCTCCTAACAAACCGTAAATAGAGTACAATGAATCCTACTCCTGACGAACACCTGAAAAATAATGGTGGGTCAGGTCCACAAACAAGTTCTACTCTACTACAGTCCAAGTAGAGATCCGATACACGTATACATCCTAGTCAATCCAACAGTAACTAGTAGTCCGTATATATATATATATACACACTAAAGGAACCTCACTAGACTATAGGGTCATCTCAACCTGAATAGTAGGCAATATGCAAAATGCACATATAGTGGGCATGAGTACCTAGACCTACCAGGGTACAAAACTACACTATATCTAGCTACACATCCCTGGCAATATACACACCCTAACCACTGATCCTGAGACTCAAGCTCATATCATGACACCATACTTATATATATATAATCTAGTAACCATCCAATCTAGTATAAATTAATCCTCCATAAGTCATTCAACTTGTTCAGCTGACCTGACTTGAATATAAGTAGGACTTAACATTTTTGTTAATCCATTCCCTTATATAATAAATTAATCCTCCATAAGTCATTCAACTTGTTCAGTTGACCTGACTTGAATATAAGTAGTACTTAACATTTTAGTTAATCTATTCTCTTATATAAAATAGGTAGGACTTAACTGATAAGTTAATCCGTCCCTAAAATGCCATCGTCCCATATCGGTGCATTAAACCACACAATCCAACAATTGATGTAACGATTAAGGAAATACATCAAACAGTCCAGAAATAACTATGATAATATGATATCAAGTTATCACAAAATAGGAATGACTTATTATTTATTTAAGCTTCCTATATCATAAGTCCTACACAAACTGAATCTTATACATGATGATATTTTATTATACCGTCAAATAAGCATTCTCCGTATCCAATTCATCCTACACATTTAATTTTAATTGCTAAAACATTTTAAAAGATTAAATCCATTTGTTTGTTTAAAACATTTAAATAGCAAGCATCATTATGATTGAGTCTATTTAAATTTATTTAAACCCAAACCTAGTTTCTATTTAATGTTCAGGAATCCTAGGCATGTTTCTACGTTCCATCATTCCACAGATATAAAAAAAATACATAATGTAAACATATAAAAATTCACACCGGAAATCACATCACTCATGCATTTATCAATTCATTACACAAGAACAGATATGAACCAATTTCGTAAAACCTATGTTCTAATCCAATTAAACATGCATAATTATTTAATTTTATGTGTTTAATAAATCCTTGAATTTCCTAGGCATGCATAGAAACACGAATCAAAGGGAAATAGATAGAAGAAGAATTTGCCTTAAACTTTCGGATCGAAAGTTAAACTTTTTCTTCCTTGATCTTCTCTCTACAGGGTTTTTCTCCTCCTTCCTTCTCTAACTCTTTCTCTCTCTAGCATATATCACGTAAATATTTCTAACCCCATTTTACAACCTATAACTATATATTTATAGGCTAAATAAAATAACCCTAACCCTTTTCCCAATCTAAGTCAACTTAAAAAAAATAAAAAATAAAATAGTAAAATGGTAAGTAAAATATGTTACATATACAATTTATGTATATCTTTATTAAATAAAAAAATTATATACATTCCATTATTTATTAATGGATTATCCAATAATACTTAAGTTACCATAATATTATAAAGTAACTTAAAACATAATACGTATCAAATCTATGTATATTTTTATTATTTAAATATAAAACATATACATTCGATTAAATATTACTACCCAGGTTACCATAAAAGTAGTTAATAAATTACTTTCCCTTTTATATATATTAAAAAGGTAAGTAAAATATGTTACGTATATAATTTATGTATATTTTTATTAAATAAATAAATTATACACATCCCATTATTTATTAATGAATTATCCAATAATATTTAAGTTACCATAATATTATAAAGTAACTTAAAACATAATACGTATCAAATTTATGTATATTTTTATTATTTAAATATAAAACAAATACATCAGATTAAATATTAGTACCCAAGTTACCTTAAAAGTAATTAATAAATTATTTTCCCTTCTATATATATTAAAAAGGTAAGTAAAATATGTTACATATATAATTTAAGTATATCTTTATTAAATAAATAAATTATACACATTCCATTATTTATTAATGGATTATCCAATAATACTTAAATTACTATAATATTATAAAGTAACTTAAAATATAAAACGTATCAAATCTATGTATATTTTTATTATTTAAATATAAAACATATATATTAGATTAAATATTACTACCCAACTTACCATAAAAGTAATTAATATATTACTTTTCCTTTTGTATATGTATATAATATATATCTATATATATACATGCACAACTATCCATGGGCAATAATCCATACACATCCAACCTCCTATCCAAGTAGTCCATGGGACCCAATTAGTTGGCCCATTACTACTAATCATAACCATAAAAGAAAAATAAAATACTAAAAGAAAAAAAAACATTTAATTTACAATTAATCAAAACACCATTTAAGCACATAATTTAATTAAACAATTAACACATAGACAAATGCAAATAATGTATAGATACATAATCAAATAATCAAGTAATACCTAATTCAATTAAACACATAAACAATTGGTCAAATAATCAATTAAATAATTGAAAATACAATTAAAACAAATAAATAAATACCGAGACTATCATTTTAAAATTAGGGGTATTACAATTAATCTTTTAACTCTATTCATATGTCAATGTGTGATGGAATAGATTGTTATATGCTTACACTGGATTCTTTACATTTGATACATGTCTATGTGTATTAAAATAATGAATCTAGTGTTGATCAATGTATGGTGCTTAATTGATTACTCTTGTAATTTATTTGATGGATTATGCTTATTTCTTGATGAATTGTGCTACCTTCTTAGTTTAATTAGTTTAATTTCCTTGTCATTAGTATAATTGTAGTGTAGTTGCTTTAATTTCTAGATATGTAGACAATCCATCCTTGTTGTGTGATGATCCATGCTTATGTTGCAAGTAGTACATTTCTCTAGATGCTTGTGTGCATCAATTGTGGGTTCATTGAATGGTTAATGGCTTAATTTGATAAGTTGTATTACTTACTAGCATGATTCGCCAATGTGTGCTTATTTTGTCATCCATGCTTAGTATTTCAATTGATGGAACACACACTTGTTTCACAACATTTAATCCCCCTAATTTGACAAATATTAGATCTTTAATGAGCTAAAGCTTAGTGGTGAACTCTATGTCCCAAGACCTCTCTTTCATTCTCTACACCCCATTTACTTTAGCTTGTCTTACATTGCATTGCTTTTAATTAAATCATAGTATAACTAAACCAACAAACCACTCACTTTAATCATTCGACCTACTAATCCAACTTTGATTCAATAATATCTTGCAAATCACTTAGGACGATCCCTTTTCACTCATACTACATAGTATAGTGTTAGTGGTTTTTATAAATTTTAAATGTGGTGGCCACTTCACACATTCAATAATAAAATGCCATTCGCAATAGAACAAATCCTTGTAGAGTAGGGCTATGTTGAGGGTGTCGAACCCCAAGGACTGTGGTGGTTTATCAAGTCTTTAATTAATACTATTTTAATTTAGAAAAAGAATTTGATTTGTTGTGTTGTGATGCAATTCAATAATATAAAAGAAAATAAACGGATAAAAGGATTGAGATCAAGAGAAGAAATACTTAGGGATTGACTTCACCACAATCCGCCTACTATGGTCAACTGTTCAACCTTAGGATTTCAACAATTTATATACCATATGAATTAAACTCATTAACATTCATTTAATTCAGTTTTTAGAGAAAGAAGTATCATTAAACTTAGCTAACTATAACCTATCAAAAGTTGGCACAAATTATACACCTACCTACTTCTAACTAATGTTGCCATATAACTCGTCTTCCCTAAGCATCGATTATGAAAGAGTTTATTCAAGAAAAATGTTTGAAAACCATTACATGACCTCCATTCTTATGTCCGACAACGCTCCGCCAGATATCGTCTAATAAGAATAGGTTGAGAATAATTTATGAACAGTTATATCTAAGACAAGGTAATAACTATTCAATAACTATTAATTCATTAAAACACTAATTGAGTTGGCTCAATTGCTGAAAATCATGTAATCAAAGCATATAAATTATTAAATTCCCAAAGTATAAACAATCAAATCATAATACTTGGATCGAGTCACATCAATACCCTAAGAGAGGAATTAGCTACTCATGACGACGCAAGATATCATCTATGTTGTTGCGGTCTTTATCGCCATGGACTGCCAAAACTCCTTTTGGATCTTCTTCTTCAAAACCCTAAAAGCCGCCATGAGAGAGAGGGATAAGGTGGTGGGATTGATGGATCCAAAACTAAAACTATTTTCCTTGTAGCCTTTCCTCTTATTTTATAGGACAAATTAAGTCCTAATCCCCTTTGGATTCGCTTTACAGCTCTTGGGAACCATTGGGCCTTTAAAGAAATAAAGAGAGGTGAAAATATAAAATTCCCTCATGTATTTTTAACCTCTAGGACACCATAGCTCGAGCTTAACCTATCAACGACTTATTCTAACGTTGTAACACAATTTTAATACATTTAGAGAGTGAATATCGAGATGACAATTGGAGACAAAAACATCGGGCTTCGAGTCTTCGTTCTAGAGCCACTAAGTTTGCTCAATTTGGAGTTTCGAGTTAAATGTTATGTCCAAAATATTAAAGCAAGTCCAGAGTTTTCAGCAATGCTCGAGTCCTGAGTGGTTGTGCTCGAGCTTTTTAAGTTAGGCTTGAGCTTTGAAGCTTGGGCTCAAGCTCTAGGAGCAAAATTTTTCTGAAACACCTTTTTATTGATGGTGCTCAATTCTTCCTTCATGGTGCTAGATCCCAAGGTGTTGGGCTCGAGCTTTGGAGCTTTGGATTTGAGCTCTAGGTGTTAGTGCTCAATCCCTAAGGCTTGGCACGAGGTCCAGGGAGCTTGGATCAACTTGTCAATTCCGACGCATCATGTGCTCAAGCTTTTAGGCAAAGGCTAAAGCACCTTGTGTTTAGGCTCGAGCTCTAGGGTTCAAAGTTTGAGCTTTCTTGCCTTGGTGGAATTTCTTGTTTTTATCTGTTGTGCTTGAGCCATAGAACTGAGGCTGAAGCTTCTGAACTTGAACTCTTCCAAAATTCACCATTTTGACTCCTGGCTTGCTTGGGATGATCGGTAACGACGCGTGAACTTCATTATCATTCTTTTCATTATAAAAGCCTAGTTTTAACTGCTGCTTTGGGAAAACACCTAAAAACATGAAATAAATATAAATTAGTATAAAACATGATAGATGTATCACTTTAGGTCTTAACATATGCGTATTTAGGGGCTTGAATATGCAATATTCAGCGTTCATCACACCCCTAAACTTACATATTGTTAGTCCCTTAGCAATACAGAACTAAAAAGCTACTTTCGTGGGAATTACGGTTGCATTCAGTTTAAGCAATAAGCCTTTAAATCCCTAGGTTACCCCTAGTGGACAAGTTGTAGTCTTATGAGGGTTTCCAGTGAAGATACCCACAAACTTCTCAAATCAGTACCTTAATTGCACAGTAAGCTCATTCAAACCTATTTTCATATCATGATGTCCTAGCAATACATCAATCAATCAATTACAACAAGTATAAAGAACTATATGAAACATGAAAAATTTTAAATTCTCAATTTCATATCAGCAGCCATGGTCCCCATATGTCAGTTTAATCACAAATTCAACAATCTTAATCCCCAAAAGCCTTTTTAAAGTGAACTTACAATTTTGAACATGTGGCTTACTATCCACACTCATATCTATTCCTTGTTATCCCACAATTCACAAGTAAACTTTTCAAATTCTGATCCCTAAGGTACTTTTCCTAATTTTCTACAAGTATGCATTTATTTCATTTATCACTCATTTTTTTAACTCTTTTCTTGAATCTTTTCTCTCTTTTTTTCAAGAGGGTGTTATGTAATGCTCAGGTCTGTTAAGCTTTCTATATCACTTATGTAATGAGTTTTCTGCCAATGACTTTCAAACCAGATGGCTTTAGGGCATTAAGTGTCAAGACACCTCTAAGGACCTAATTGCTTAAGTAATAGAGGCTACCTAAACCACTTATGTAACAAGCTTTTAGCCAATAACTCCCAAACCAATTGGTTTTAGGGCACTAAGTGTTGAAGCACCCCTAAGGACTTAATTGTTTAAGTAATCTAGGTATAGACCCAAACTTAACCCTTTATTTATTTCTTTTGCATACATTCCATTTTCTTTCAATTTCTTTTAATACATTGGTTCTCAAAATCATCAAATTCACCTGCTCATCTCAGTTTAACACAAATCAGAATAAGATTTCAAGTTTAGACCCCACAGAATGCATGTAAGTGTGCGCATGCGCAAAGTGAAGTATTTTAGGAATTAAAATCATCAAACAGTAATCATCCTGACAAAATGGACCAAAGGCCACCAACTGATATAAATTTTTTTAAAAAATCCCTATTTAACATGAATTCGGCATACAAGCCATTTTTAACCAATATCAGGCTACATATGGACATGACAACAATCAACAAACTCAAAATCATGCTTAAAATAATTAAAATGCATACTCTTGTGCATATTCTATAAACATAAAAATTTTAAAGGGTACTACCTTACTGTAGACACTAAAATTTAGTGGGCTTTGGTTTTAACGAATGGACCCATTAAATAAATACTAAGTCTCGAACTTGAAATGACCGAGGTCGAACTCTCTTATTGAACGCTTTAGAAAGTCGAGCTTGATAACACTCTAGCTGTTGTTGAGCTTTTAATCTCTTTCCATCCAATGTTTCCAGTTCTTGAAGACATAAGATGGCATTTTCTTCACTTGTAAGACCTTCTTGTATGGCTATCCTTAATGAAGGGATTTGTTGTTCCAATGGAAGAACTGTTTCTACGCCATAGACTAGAGAATATGGAGTTGCTTGAGTAGGTGTCCGATGCGTAGTGCGGTATGCCCATAATGCTTCTTCCATTCGCTCATGCCAATCTGGCTTTGTTTGGTTGACTACTTTCTTCAATAGCTCACATAGAGTCTTATTGAATGCTTCTGCGATACCATTTGCAGGGGCATTGTACATGGAGGATTTACGTTGTTTGAATCCAAATTTCTCACAAAGGTCAGTTACCCAACTGTTTTTAAAATTCGTCCCGTTATCAGTGATGATGTATCGAGGGACACCATATCGATAAATAATGTTGGAATTGATGAAGTCAACCACTGTTTCCTTTTTCACATGTTTATAGGGTGCAGCTTCCGGCCATTTTGAAAAATAATCAGTTGCAGCCAAGATATACAAGTGGCCTTTTGAAGACTTTTCTAAAGGACCAACTACATCTAATCCCCATGCATCGAACGGCCATGACATCACAGTAGTGTGTAATGGTTCCGGTGGTTAGTGTATGAAGTTGGCATAGAATTGACAGGATTGACACCTTTTTGCATACTCCAAGCAATCTTTGACCATGGTGGGCCAATAATAACCCATTCTTTTGACGCGAAAGTGCAGCTTTGGACCAGATTGATGAGCTCCACAAATCCCAAAATGTGCCTCCTTCATTGCATGCGTTGCTTCATCATTTCCAAGGCAGCGAAGGAAAAGGCCCTCATAGGAACGCCTATACAATGTATCGTTGTAATAGATGAAACGAGGTGCTCGCCTTCGTATTTCAGTCTTATGGCGTAGGTCTTCGGGAAGCTTTCCATGTTCCAGATAATCAATGATAGGAATTCTCCAGTCTTCTTCCTCTTGTGTCCAACAAGAAACCACATTACTTTCTTCAAATTTATCCTCCAAGACTTGTGGCAAGACCCATCTTTGACATACAGGAACATCAACCAGGTCTTCATCAGTTAACGCCAGTGTTGTAGCCAAATTTGCCAAAGCATCAGCTATCCGATTTTCTTTTCTTGGAATGTGCTCTAGTATGACGCTATCAAACCGTTCTAACAAATGAGAGGCGTAACAATGGTACGGTACTAGATCATCTTTCTTAACCTCATATTCTTTAAGAAGTTGGTTGATCACCAACTTAGAGTCTCCATATATTTCGAGGTCCGTGATGTTCATCTCATCCGCCATTTGAAGGCCGATAATCAAGGCTTGATACTCAGCTACATTATTTGAACAAATTTTCAGCAAGTGCAAAAGAGTGACCCGAGCCATGGCCTATAAAATAATTGAAAACTTGCAAGGGAAGTCAGTGCCAGAATAGAGAATTTAAAGCACAAAATAGAATCATGTATGTCAAGTAAAATAGACAAAACAGATAAATGACATGAATCTATGGAAGTGATAGGATGTGAATATGCTATGCAGTATAAGTGTAAAATGCATCCAATGTGAAAAATTATAGGCATTGGGCATGAATAAGATAGCATGGGCACAAGATAAGATGCATGGAATGTGTGTATGAAATCTGTGAAGTTCGATTGATCATAAAAATTGTGAGATCGATCTCTCATGATCGATCTGAGAAATTAAGTAACTAAGTTCGATCGATCTCACTCGATCGATCTGAGAAATATGTTCGATCGATCAAACTCTGCGAAGAACGTGGACAGTCACAGATCTGTGACGTGGATGACACGGGGCCTTCACAAACTAGGTCGTGGGCCCATCAACACAACATAGCATCAATCTATTCACCTAACGAGGCCCATACTCCCAAAGTACAATAAAAAATACAAAATCTAACAAAAAATATATATACACATATATACATAAAAGCTTCAAACTTCATCAATGGTGATTTTCAACATTAAAAGAGCATAGATCTAACATTTAAAGCATGACTACATCAAATCTAAGCTTGAAAGCATGAAAGGGATTCGGATCTTACCAAAAATGAGAGAAAATGGGTGAGGTGTGAAGAAGTGATGAAGATCCGAGATCCAAGAGGAGAGAGAGTGATTCGGCATGAGGTGAAGCTCGCCGAAGGTCTCACCGGAGATGGAGAAGGTTGGGTGCAGCGGCGACGAGGGATAGGGTTTGGAAGAGGGTTAGATCGATGTTTAAAATCGATCTTGAAACCCTCAGTTTCAATTTTTAAAAACTTTCCCGAACCAGTTCAATCGAGCGAACTGAAATTTTTTGTTTTTTTTAAAATTAAAAATTAAAAATTAAAAATGAAAATAAAAGTTTTTTCTTGGATTTGTAAAATAAAATAAAATCTTTTTGAGATTTTTGGAAAATAAAATAAAATAAAATAAAATAGAAATATTTTTGGATTTTTAAAATTAAAAAGTCAAACAAAGTCAAAGATGGTGCGATGAAGAACAGAGATCGATCGAAACAAAATGTTCGATCGATCTGACAGAGAGCTAAAAATATGCAGGTTTTTGGGTTAAAAAATTTGTCTAAGTGTTGGAACTCAAGATCAATCAAACTTGAGGTTTGGATTAAGGACTTATGATTGATCTGAGAATAAGTTTGAACGATGGGACAGAGAGGTAATTTGGATGCAGGTCGAAAATTTTCTAAGTGTTGGATGCAGATCGAAGTTCGATCGATCGAACTCTCATTTGAGAGAGATCGAACTTATGCAAAATGCTCAATCACAACATAAAAGTGCATGCAATCCTAATCACAGTTCCTAGCAATGCATATGAACCAAAAACAAGTATCTAGACTTCGCAAGGAATGAAATTAAAGATAAAAATGAGGGAGGAATAGGGTTTTGACACCCTATGAAATGTCGTGCTAGTCTTTAACGTCTCTAGCAAGATGTTGGGCTCTTTTAGCCTGGATTAAACATCTTGTAGTGCATCCCCTCCTCAATGGGGTGATAAGTGCTTTGAACTCCACCCAACAAATAGTTCTTTAAGGAACTTGTTGGATTAGGTTCAAAATATGTTTTCGGTCCTTGGTCAATGCAATCTTTGGGCTTCCACGCCCTTTCAAAACAGGATTTTGAAACAACTTTCTTTAGTTTCAAGGTTGGAGATGGACTTTTTGAAACCTTGGTCTCGCACAAAAAATCAATTCCTTCACTTTTAAGGTCATGACATTTCTCTACAACATTAAGCTCTTCATGCTTGTCAAATGAATTGGGGGTTGGATTAAAAATATTCAACTTTACCATCATGTGGCCAAAAGAGATCTTCATTATCCCAGTCCTACAATTGATGTTGGCATTCGCGGTTGTTAAGAAAGGACGTCCAAGGATAACATGAATTTGGCTCTTAGGATTTGGGACCGGTTCCGTATCAATGACAACAAAATCAACGAGAAAGAAGAATTTATCAATTTTAATCAATACATCCTCGATGATACCCCTAGGCTTTTTGATTGATAGGTCAGCAAGTTAAAAAACTACCGATGTTGGTTTTAAGTCTCCTAAGCCTAATTTGGCATAAACCGCGTATGGAAGAAGGTTAACACTTGCTCCTAGGTTAAGGAGAGCCCGATTAATGATATGATAACCAACGATGCATGAAGTGGTAGGTGAACCAGGGTCCTTAAACTTCGGGAGAATGTTATGCTGCAAAATTGAGCTCACTTGCTCGGTTAAGACCACTTTTCTAGGTGCTTGGCTTTTGTTCTTCCGATTTTGAGTGCACAAGTCTTTCAAGAATTTGGCATAAGCCAGAATTTGCTTGATTGTATCCAAAAGTAGAAGATTGACTTTCACTTGCCTAAACACGTCCATGATTTCATTGATTTTGGCCTTTTGCTTATCAATTGAAATGGATCCTTTTAAGACATCCGGAAATAGAGCTTTTGGCTCCAAAACCTTTTCAGAATTTTTCTTTGAAGTCTCTTCAACACAAGAAGTTTTCAAATCATTTTGCACATTTTTCTTTTCAAAATCACTTTTCAACACAGTCTCATTTATATGGTTATGCACATACAATGAAGGAGGAATATGATATGAAACGGGACGGGTGTCAACTTGTGATTGCACCGATTCACTCTCTTCATTGGACATACCCACTTGGTTGTCCACAATCTTTCCACTTCTCACGGTAGTCACCGCATTGACATGCTCTATTGTGTGACCTTCCGATAAGGAATGAGTCTCCACAACACATTGTTGCTTTTGTGGCGCATTCAAAGGCATTTTTCCCTTCTCTCTTGTATTCAAAGTACTCGCTATTTACCCTACTTAGGTTTCTAGCTTAGCAATGGATTGAGAGTGAGAATGAAACAATTGTGTGTTTGCCTCCAAAGTGCCCAAAGCGGTCAAAACGTTTTCTTCAAAAGCAGGACTTCTAACATTTCCTTGGGAATACGATAGTTGATTGGGAAAATGAGAATTTAAAAATTGGTTTCCTTGTGATCGATATAATGATCTAAAACCTTAGGAACCTTGGCTTTGTAGTGGAGGTAGAATGTACTTTCCTTGAAAATCGCCTTAGGAAGGGTTTGAGCCCTCCCCTTAGTTTTTCCAAGAGAAATTCGGGTGATTCCTTCAACTAGGATTGTAATGATTTCCATAAGGATTGTTCCCTTGATTAGCAAAAACGACATTTGCTTGTTCATTATGCTCACTTTGCACATGTCCATAGGGACAATTGGAAGTAGAATGTAAAACACTTGAATAAGTCATACATGTCTCATTAGATGCATGATGAGAATGGTTAGGGAAGGAAGATACTTGATTCGCCGAGTTTTGGTTGATCAAAAATTGATCAAACCTTTGAGATGATGATTTCATCTCGGCGGCAATTTCATTGGAGTGGTCGACTTGATGTAAGCCAAAACTCTTCCTACCACTAGAATTTCTACCATTCTTTGAAGATAAAGTACAATGCAAAGAATTTTCACTCATGCTCTCATAAAGACGCCACACATCATCCTCATGCCTATCAATGTAAGAGCCACCCATGGAAGCATCAACCATGCCTTTGTAATTGTCCGATAAGCTCTCAAAGAAATATTGAACTAATTGCCATTTGGGCATGTCATGATGTGGACACTTCCTAAGCAATTCATTAAAGCATTCCCATGCCTCATGAAATATTTCTCCATCCCTATGTGAAAATTCTCGAATTGAGGTTCTCATGGCATTTTCCTTATAAATCGGATAGTACTTCTTCAAGAACTCTTGTTGCATTTCCGCCCAAGAAGTTATTGAAAAAGGCCTAAGATTGTTAAACTAATATTGTGCCTTGTCTTTAAGGGTGAATGGAAAAAGTTTAAGCCTTAAGACCTCTTCCGGCATGTCCATGTATTTTACGGTGGAACATACTTCAAGAAACTCATCTAAATGCTTATAAGGTTCTTCACTTGGAAGTCCATGATAATTAGGAAGCATTTGAATGGTTTGTGGCTTGATTTCATAGTGATGTGCTCTAAATGGTGGCAATTGAATGCATGTGGGTGCATTATATTCATTAGGCACATAGTGATCTCGTAAAGCAAGGGGAGAATTAGCAATTGGAGGTGCAACATGGGCACCTTGGTTACCTTGAATGATTGGAGGTGGTGGAGTATAGATTGGCCTTGGCATTCCCAATGGAACTTGGCCATGTTGTTATGGTGGATGAACATATGGCCTTGGCATGCCTAATGGAACTTACATGTTATCATAATGCACATTGGGGTGGAGGATGCCTTGTTGGTCTATGTGACCAAGGTCCTCCACATGGTCCTCATTGTATCCTTCCATTGATGAAATGGATTGACTAAAACTACCTCTTCCCCTAGGGTTTCGAACAATGGATTCAAGATGAAAATTTAAAGGAACAAGAGTGGGTCTCAATGATCTATGACCATGCATGCACAATGCAACACAACAAACAATAACAACAAACACTTCACCTTCACAACAAATCAATAATCAAAAAACTTCCTCCACATTCAATGTTCTCATGCTCCCATGCTTAAACAAAATGCAAGAAAAGTAAATTGCCTCTATACGGGCTCACGATTTATCTAAGAATTGAATTACAAGCCTCCACGCGGGCCGATGATTTAACTAAGGGATGAGTAAAGAAAAGCTCATAAAGGTCCTTTAGCACTTCAACTCCAAATTTATAGCTTAGCTTAGCAATTTTTAAATTTTTAGCATTTATCCTTGCTTGCTTAGCTCCTTTGCTTGCTTCCTAGCTCAATGCTCCTTGTCAATCAAGAACAAACACAATAAGTAACAAAAATTGAAAACAAAGTAAAAACATGATCAAAAGAGTACTAATTCCTAATTGATTCCACAAATACGACGTAGCCAATCAATCAATCCCCGGCAATGGCGCCAAAAACTATGGTGTCTTCTCGGGCAGTGCACAAAACAATGCATAAAACTTTGAGTTTGGAATTAGTGTCAAGTGGGCACCATAACTTAAATTTATAAACCGCTTAACACCTATACTATGTAGCATGAGTGAGAAGGGATCGTCCCAAGGGATTGAGTTGTTGTATTAGGTTGGGGAATCAAAATCAGGGTTAGTAGGTCGAGTGATCAAAATAGTGGTTGGTTGGTTGAATTAAACTAGATGCAAATTGAACTAAGGTAAACAATAATGCAATAGAGAGAATAAAAGAAAGAGAGATCTTGGGGTTTAGAGATCACCACTAAGCATAGCTTTTCTACATCTTTAATGAATGATTAATGAGGGGAAGAACATGTATTGCAATGAAGTGTGTGTGTGTGGTTCTTTCATCAACCATGGATGACAAATTAAGTGTATATTGTCTAAATAATATGGTGGATAGCACAACATATCAAATTAAGCCATTAATCCTTTCTTTAAGCTTACAATCCAAACACATCACAAGGTTAGAGATACATGTTACTTGCTTTTCATAAGTATGGAACATCAACAACAAGCATGGATTGTCCTCCCATTTAACAACTACACTACAACTAAGCTAATGACATGAAATTAAACTAATTAAACTAAGGGAGAGGCACAATCCATCAAGCAATAAGTATGAACCATCAAATAAACCATAAGAACGTGACATTAAGAACTATGTCTTGACAATCTCTAGATCCAAAGCATCAACAGACATAGACATGCATCAATAACACAAGAAATAGAGACAAACATATGAACATCTATTCTAGCATACATAGACATATAGATAGAATGAAATGATCAATTGGAAGTATTAAACCACACAAATCATTGAATAAACAAGATCTATATATATAAAAGTGTCAAGACATGAATCACAATACAAATCCCCTCTAAAATACATAAATCAAGAAGCAGAAAGCATGTTTAGGGCTAACTCTAGCCCCAAGAGGATGTCTAGCCACTCATGGATGATGTCCTCCAACCCTCAGGGCAAGCTCCATGGAAGAAATTTGCTCCTTGGTTGATAAAGAGTCTCCAATGGTGTCTCTAGCCTCCTCCTCTTCTTTTTTTCCTTACTAAGAGTTCTCTAAGTATGATATGATATAAGATAATACAATATATTCCTCTATGTTATGATACAAAAAGTAATCCTTATCCTTATATAGGTAGGTCAAATGACACCCAAAATGAGCTGGGGTCGTACAATAAATATTCCCCAATGATTGGATAAAGGACAACTTTTGTGAGTTGGAAATTTAACTTTTTCGCATTAGAGGAAGTTCGATCGATCGAACCTTAGACTTGGATCGATCGAACATGGCTGAGATCTATTGAACTAAAGTTGGATCGATCCTCAATGGCGGCGCCTCTTTGGATAAAAACAAATCTGAGATATTTTGAAGATATTTTTGGGAAAAGGATAAAAGTGGTTGGTAGGGTGGTACAACTGGATAAGATTAATCATTTGTATAAGGACAAGAATGTTTGATCGATCAGAGAAGGAAATTGGATCGATCAAACTTTTGAGATCTTTGAATAGGGATAAACATGGCTCAGATCTATCTTGAAATGCTGAGATCGATGAAAGTTGGATCGATCGAACTTTTCTTGAGATCGATCGAAGTTGTTAAAATTCCACCCTTTGCTTCCTTTTGTTCTACTTTGCTCCTTTCTTTGATTCATCCCAGAATTGCTTCAATTATGCTCTTATTTGGCTAAGTTAGCTTATTTTGGGGATAAGTACTTAAAAATGGAAATAACACGAAATCAATACGAAACTAGTAAAATAAGATAGATAAAGGTTTTAGAATACCTAAGCTTAAGGGATTTAACTACGCAGTTTTCAGCGTTCATCAATATGTTCTGTGACTAATTGCCTTAATTAGTTTATTTCATTATCATTCCAGTACTACACTTGAGATTGTCAATTTTTCTAGTATTAATGATTTAGTGCCTTAAGCGTAGCGGTGCCTATGACATTATTGTCAGAGTTTTGGATTAGCTAGAATGGTTTCGCTGGACATTTTGGACCATATCACAACTCTCACAGAATGCCTAGTTCCCATGGTGCATTTGGTAATGATTATTCGATATTAAGGTCATTTGTATCGATAGGTTTCATGGGTAAGCTTATTGGGGGCAGATGACGAATTAGGGCTTTATACTGTCATGCTATCATACAGGTTTTGTGTGGGCAAGTGCTGGTTGCCGTCGATGCTACCTTGCATTACCTAGCTAGTAATGTGAGTGTGGGCGGGCACTTGTGGCTATAGATGCTACCGCACCTTGGGTACGTTGTGGGAGGGTTCTAGTCACTACTCGTGCTGCCATGTTACTTCTAGTTGTGTCCCTTAATTCAACGTGTTGTTACCTTGGTCTCCTTTAGGGTGGTTGACATTGGGTTAGTATGTTAATTCGTTAGAGAGGTGTATCACGGTTTGTGGTTTTATGTCTTTTCGTTGATCTTAAGACCCTTAGAGTTGTCCTTAAATACTTTACGATCTGTTCCATAGTGTGGCCATATGTTCGGTCCTTGTTCGGTTCTTTTGGGAATGTTTGATTTCGGGGACGAAATCTCTTTAAGGAAGGTAGGTTGTAATGACCCGGTCATTTTCCATCCTTTCCTTTTTCTCCATTTTTACGGGTTAAATTTTTTCTTTGAAATTTCCCATCATGTAACCTCACTCTTTATGCTCGGAGTTGGTTTTTGACTTCACGTACTTCCATTCTTGTTGGTTTCCTTGAAAGGCGTAACTTTATTTTTGGAGAAAAACTTGTGATACCCCTCGATTCTAGAGCCACGGGTGATCAAGTCCGAGCACAGAATACAAGGGATATCGAACAATTAATATTTAAACAAGCATTGGAATACAAGATGAATTAAAAATAAACAGATAAGCTGAAAGGAAACTAAATAATAAATTCTTATTTAAAAATCCTCAAATAAATAATGATTAAAATTCCATAATAAAATCCTCCAATCTTCTGATACCAGTAATTAATTAAACTACAACTCAGGAATCCATACTGTGGACCCCTAATAATATCCTAACTGACATAACTGAATCGAAAAAAATAATAAGTTACTAATGAAGAAGAGTCCTACGTAGAGTCGGAAGAATGAATGGCTGTCTCTGCTCGGCACGAACAATCTCTAAGACTGGAACTGACGAACACCTGAAAAATAATGGTGGGTCAGGCCCACATACAAGTTCTAATCTACTACATCCCAAACAGAGACCCGATACACGTACACATCCTAATTAATTCAACGATAACTAAATAGTCCATATATAGATATATACACACACTAAAGGAACCTCACTAGACTATAGAGTTGTCTCAACCTGAATAGTAGGCAACATGCAAAACGCACATATAGTGGGCATGAGTACCTAGACCTACCAGGGTACACAACTACGCTATATCTAGCTACACATCCCTGGCAATATACGCACCCTAACCACTGATCCTGAGACTCAAGCTCATATCATGGTGTATAATTATATATTTAAAATCCGTCCTATCCAACCATCAAAAATAAACTATCCAATTATTATTTCAATACTATGTCATCCAACTATTCCGTTGACCTGACACGAATAAGTAGGACTTAACACTATGGTTAATCCGTTCCCTTATTAAAAATAGGTAGGACTTAACTCGTAAGTTAATCCGTCCCTAATATGCCCCCATCCCATAATGGTGCATTAATCTATATCATAATCAAATAAAAGTTTCAAATCCAATGACAATGTAAATAATATTTACATCTAAGAATTCAAATAAATATGATGTAATCATATGTACATCACTTACGTTTAATTGAGCAAAAATAACAATTCTAAGTATCATGCAATTAATTTACCTCATAAAAATTAACATGTTTTTCAATTAATTGCACTCCTCCACAATTTGATTAAACTCATTTAAACCCAAATAATTTATTTAAATAATTTAATCCAACCCTATTTAATTAATTTAACCTTTAAATTAAATTTCACACTTGGCATGAGTACTCTAAATCATGCAACCCCATCCTTAATAAATCATAATAACAATTATTCTTTCAATCATTACTTTACTTTATAATAATCATTGTTTCAATCATTAAAACAAAATCATGACTCCAATCATTAAAACACAATCATGACATCCATCATTATTTTAATCATTATTTAACTAAAAACCCCAAAATAATGAAACTGATTTCACGCCAAACTCAATCTCGCCTCGTTCGGCGTGCTGTCTCTATGAAAAGAAAAAAAACAAATAACAAACAAATAAAATTTAAATTTAAATTACACAAACTGGTGCCTTATTCCTTCCTCGTTCGGCGTGCTAAATGTGTGAAGAATCAATTCCGTACATGTACACAATTTGGTTTATGTTGATTTATATAAAATACTTTCCTCGTTCGGCATGTACATCATGAACCTATTTTATTATATATATATATATATTTTTTTCATCCATTAAATATTAAACTATCCGTACCAGCAACAATTCATGTAAAAATAGAATAAAATAATTCTAATTTAATTTATTCAAAGAACTTATAATTAATCTAGCATGCATAGAGTACGAATCAAAGGAGAAGAGAAGAATTAAAACTTGCCTTTAGGGATTAGATAAAAACCCTAACCTCCTTCTTCCTTTTCTCTTCCTTCCTCTTCCTTCTTTCTCTCTCTAAAATATAGTACGTAATATATTTTCTAACCTCTTTCACAACCCTATAATTATATATTTATAGTCAAATAAAATAACACTAATCCTTTTCCCAATCCAAGCCAAACTAATAATAAAAATAAAATAAAATCTAAATACTAAAAAGGTAACTAAAATATATGGTATGTATAATCTATGTGTAATCCTTTTTATATGTAATATATAAATATATATGACTTTCCTTATATATATATATATATTTATTTATTTATTAAATATACATATACATGGGTAATTATCCGTACCCATTAAACCCCTTATCCAAGTAGTCCATGGAGCCCAATTAGTTGGTCCATTACTACTATCCATATCCAATTCCCTAAAAATATTAAAATAAAAATAAAATAAAATAATTAAATTCCTAAATAAATACACATCATCACACACAATTTCATTTAAACAATTAAATCAATTAACACATTTAACAAATAATTAAATCAATTAAACAAGTAAACAATTAGCCAAGAAATCAACTAAATAATTAAATGCAATTAAAATAATTTTTTTTAAAAAAATACTGTGACTATCCTTTTAAAATCAGGGGTATTACATTCTCCCCCCCTAACAAAAGGAATTCCGTCCTCGGAATTCGCCCTTACCTTCTTCCATTATATCTGGAAACTGTGAGCGAATGACATCCTCTTGCTCCCAAGTAGACTCAGCCTCATTATGGTGACTCCACTGGACACGCACTAACGATATGACTTTATTGCGAAGAACATGATCCTTACGGTCTATAATGCGACACGGTGGCTCCACATAAGTTGCATCCGGTTGCAACTCAATCTCACCCACATCTATGTGCTGATACCTATCCTCATCGCGCAGAAATTTCCGCAACATGGAAACATGAAACACGTTGTGGATGCGATCCAAATGATCCGGAAGTGCCAACCGATAAGCTACAGCTCCCACGCGATCGGTAATCATGAATGGACCCACAAACCGTGGTGATAACTTCCCTTTCTTTCCAAAGCGCATTAAACCTTTCATAGGAGACACTTTGAGTAGAACCTGATCCCCAACCTGAAACTCCAAAACACGAGTACGACGATCCGCATAACTCTTCTGCCTACTCTGGGCAGTGCGCATGCGATCCCTAATAAGAGCAATCTTCTCAGAAGTATCCTTAATGAACTCAGGACCCAAAAAACGACTCTCGCCAACCTCCATCCAACAAACAGGAGATCTACATGGTCGTCCATATAATGCCTCAAAC
This sequence comes from Cornus florida, assembly GCF_030987335.1. Lineage (NCBI taxonomy): Eukaryota > Viridiplantae > Streptophyta > Magnoliopsida > Cornales > Cornaceae > Cornus > Cornus florida. Next base: position 76,889,896 of record NW_026775577.1, read on the forward strand.
GGTGCCATACCAATAGTCTTCTGAAAACTATTGTTATATGCGAACTCCACAAGGACAAATACTCCTCCCAATGGCCCTTAAAGTCAAGGACACAAGAACGAAGCATATCCTCCATTATCTGATTAACCCTCTCGGTCTGTCCATCAGTTTGAGGATGATAAGCAGTGCTAAGATGCAACTCTGTACCCAAAGCCTGTTGAAAACTCTTCCAAAACCCTGATACAAAGCTTAAATCCCTATCCGATATAATAGATAACGGAATGCCATGCAACTTCACAATCTCTGTAATGTAAAGTTTCGCCAACTGTTCCGAAGTGTAATCAGTGCGAATAGGCAAGAAATGAGCAGATTTAGTCAACCTATCAACGATGACCCAAATGGAATTGTGATTCTTAAACGAGTTAGGTAATCCCTCTACAAAATCCATAGAAATGCTCTCCCATTTCCACTCCGGTATCGGCAGTGGCTGTAGAGCTCCTGGCGGCCTCTGATGATCAATCTTGACCATCTGACAAGTACTACATCGTGAGACAAATAGAGCAATGTCCCTCTTCATACCTGCCCACCAAAACTGCCGCTTCATATCCTGATACATTTTGTCACCTCCAGGATGAACCGAAAACTCAGAGTGGTGAGTCTCAGTCATCACATCCTTCCTCAACTCATCAGCAGAAGGTATCACTAACCGTCCCTTGTACCTCAAACTTCCATCAGCCCCAACATAGTAGAATGGAACCTCTCCGGAAGCTATCTCTGCAACTTTATCAATGCACTGCTGATCCGTGAGTTGTGCCTTCAAAACTTTGTGAATGATAGAAGGTGTAACTACCATGCAAGCCAAGAAAGTATCCGACAATTCATCCACCCTCTTCAACGCATTCCACTCAGTAATGAACAGAGTGGAAAGACTACCAACAGGTCGACGACTGAGTGCATCTGCCACCACATTCGCTTTCCCTGGATGATACTGGATAGAGAAATGATAGTCTTTCACAAACTCCAACCATCGGTGCTGTCTCATATTCAGCTCTCGCTGAGTGAACAAGTACTGCAGACTCTTGTGATCACTAAATAATCTGAAGGATTCACCCAACAGATAATGCCTCCAAATACGTAAGGCAAAGACCACCGCTGCCAACTCCAAATCATGTGTTGGATAATTAAGCTCATGAGGCTTAAGTTTCCGAGATCCATACGAAATTGGTCGCTCCTCCTGCATCAAGACACATCCCAGACCCTGCAAAGAAGCATCTGTGTAGACAAGATACTCAATCCCGCTCTGTGGGGTAAACAAAACCGGTGCAGAAGTCAACTTAGTCTTCAGTTCATCAAAAGCTTTTTGACAATGTTCATCCCACACGAACCGTACACCCTTCTTAGTCAGATGAGTGAGTGGTCCCGCTATCTTTGAGAACCCCTGGATGAACCTTCTATAATAACCTGCCAAACTGAGAAAACTCCGAATCTCGGTAGGTGATGTAGGCTGTCCCCACTCAACCACCGCTGAAACCTTGCCTGGATCCACCGCTATTCCCCTTTCTGACACCACGTGACCCAGAAATTTCACTTCCCGCTGCCAAAATTCACACTTCTCAAACTTGGCATACAACTGATGCTCACGAAGCGTCTGTAAGACTATCCGAAGATGTCTAGCATGATCGTCCTCTGACCTCGAGTAAATCAAAATGTCATCTATGAAGACAATGACAAATTGATCCAAGTAAGCTCTGAAGACTCTATTCATTAAATCCATGAAAACCGCTGGTGCATTAGTCAACCCGAATGGCATCACCCGAAACTCATAAGATCCATATCTAGTGAGAAACGCTGTCCTCGGGACATCCTGCTCCCGAACCCGAAGTTGATGATATCCAGACCGCAGATCAATCTTAGAGAAATAAGTAGCTCCCTTCAACTGATCAAACAAGTCATCAATCCTGGGCAAAGGATACTTGTTACGAATAGTAACCTTGTTCAACTCCCTGTAATCTATACACAAGCGGAGCGAACCATCCTTCTTCTTCACAAATAAAACCGGTGCTCCCCAGGGTGAAGTACTCCTGCGAATGAAACCCTGGCTGAGTAGCTGCTGAATCTGATCCCTCAGCTCGCGCATCTCCACTGGTGCCATCCTATATGGTGCCCTAGCAATAGGCGTAGTGCCTGGAGCTAAGTCTATCACAAAGTTGATCTCGTGACTAGGCGGCAACCCTGGAATCTCCTGAAATACATCCGGGTAATCCTGTACAATTGGTATGCTATCCAATAATACAGTGGTCCCCTCATCCGTTTCCTCCTCCATATGAAACAAATAGGTGCTAGTGATCCCCTTAGAACGCGGCATAGCGACGACGTACATGTCCTGACCAGGTATAGTGAAAATAACTGATCTATCATAACAATTAACTTGGGCATGGTAATGCGATAACCAATCCATCCCAAGTATCACGTCATAAGTGTGCATGTCCAGGACCAATAGATTGGCTAGAAATCTGAGTCTACCAATATCTAGTGTCACAGGCCCATCACTCTCATGTAAAATGGCTGTATCGCCCAATGGTGTAGAAATACCTTGAGGTTTAGTGCATACCCTCGTCCTCATCCCAGATAAAGCAACAAAAGTCCTAGCTACAAATGAGTGTGAAGCACCAGTATCAAATAAAACACGTCCATGCAAACCGTGAATAGGAAACTTACCCTCAATAGCCTGAGGTGCCCGAACATCCTATGGCATGAGGTTGTACACCCTGCCATAATGTAACTGCTGCGATGCCTGTCCCTGAGGCTGCGGCGGCGCTGGTAAAGCTGGATATGTCTGTCCCTGAATCCGTGGAATCTGTGGAGCTGGTAAAGGCACTGGTGCCCTCCGCCCCTGCTGCACATGTTGTCCCTGTCTCTGTCCCTGTCTTACTGTAGGACACTGCCTGGAAGTGTGACCATACTCTCCACAAGTATAGCAACTACCCTGGAAAGTACCAAATGGCCTCCTCTGTCGGTTAGCCTGTGGCTGACCCTGTCCTGCCTGCGGTCCCCCATTCTGCTGCCTCTAAATAGGTGCCCCATTCTGCTGAGCATCTGAACCACCCTTGTGCTTCTTCCAAGGCTGATGTCCCTGGAATTTGCCCTTGTCATTCTGTCGGTGTCCATTCCCATTCCCTTTCTCAGCTGACTGATTAGCAGAGTCTCAATCACCCCGCTTCTCACCCTTGGCCTGTCTAAAATCCACGGTCAACTGATACTGCTGTAGAGCGGCGTCTACCACCTGAGCATAAGTAGTATAGGCTGGACTACCCGTAATAGCTCTCTTGATAGACCACATCAGTCCCTTGACGAAACTGTTGCACTTCTTCTCCTCTGTATCCACCTCCTCCAGTGCAAAGAGAGACAAGCGTGTGAACTGCTGCTCATACTCCGCTACTGTCATGTTCCCCTGCTGCAGATTAAGAAACTCAGTCTTCATGGCTGCCCTGATTGCATAAGGGAAATACTTTTCATCAAAGCGTGCACTGAACTGATCGTAAGTCAATGCCATTCTCTCCGCTGCGGTGGTAACTGACTCCCACCACTGTAGTGCATCCCCAACTAGCTTGAAAGTAGCAAGCATCTGCTTCTGAACCTCCGTGCACTGAACCAAGCGAAGATATCGCTCGATGTCCTGTTTCCACTGATGAGCTGCTCTCGCATCGGTGGAGCCTGTGAACTCAGGTGGGCTCCCCTTTGTGAAAGAACTCCTAGCCTTCTCCCAAGTATCAATCCGAACAACCGGTGCCGGTAACGGTGCCGGCTGTACTTGAGGCTGATTCCGAAGTGCAGCGGTTACCCCTGCTTCTATAGCCCGAGCAATAAGGTCATTGATGTGAGGAGGAAACTCTGGATCTCCTCCCTGATCCCGAGTCTGCTGAACTTCCTCATGCTCCTCACAGAACTGACCCTCATCCTCCTGACGCTGCCTACGAGCCGCCTCCCTTCGTTGCCTGTTTCTCTGATTGTCCCGCCCTCTTCTAGCGTTAACCATTCTGTTAACATAGAAAGACAGACATTAGTACGATTTAACCGAACCGTAACGAATACAACGAATCCTAATCTTAGGCTCTAAATAAAAGAATACGCTACGCGGAAGTCTTAAAACGATAGATCCCTAGAGACACTTGAACCTGGAGAGCTCTGATACCAACTGTGATACCCCTCGATTCTAGAGCCACGGGTGATCAAGTCCGAGCACAGAATACAAGGGATATCAAACAATTAATATTTAAACAAGCATTGGAATACAAGATGAATTAAAAATAAACAGATAAGCGGAAAGGAAACTAAATAATAAATTCTTATTTAAAAATCCTCAAATAAATAATGATTAAAATTCCATAATAAAATCCTCCAATCTTCTGATACCAGTAATTAATTAAACTACAACTCGGGAATCCATACTGTGGACCCCTATAAATATCCTAACTGACATAACTGAATCGAAAAAAATAATAAGTTACTAATGAAGAAGAGTCCTACGTAGAGTCGGAAGAATGAATGGCTGTCTCTGCTCGGCACGAACAATCTCTAAGACTGGAACTGACGAACACCTGAAAAATAATGGTGGGTCAGGCCCACATACAAGTTCTAATCTACTACATCCCAAACAGAGACCCGATACACGTACACATCCTAATTAATTCAATGATAACTAAATAGTCCATATATAGATATATACACACACTAAAGGAACCTCACTAGACTATAGAGTTGTCTCAACCTGAATAGTAGGCAACATGCAAAACGCACATATAGTGGGCATGAGTACCTAGACCTACCAGGGTACACAACTACGCTATATCTAGCTACACATCCCTGGCAATATACGCACCCTAACCACTGATCCTGAGACTCAAGCTCATATCATGGTGTATAATTATATATTTAAAATCCGTCCTATCCAACCATCAAAAATAAACTATCCAATTATTATTTCAATACTATGTCATCCAACTATTCCGTTGACCTGACACGAATAAGTAGGACTTAACACTATGGTTAATCCGTTCCCTTATTAAAAATAGGTAGGACTTAACTCGTAAGTTAATCCGTCCCTAATATGCCCCCATCCCATAATGGTGCATTAATCTATATCATAATCAAATAAAAGTTTCAAATCCAATGACAATGTAAATAATATTTACATCTAAGAATTCAAATAAATATGATGTAATCATATGTACATCACTTACGTTTAATTGAGCAAAAATAACAATTCTAAGTATCATGCAATTAATTTACCTCATAAAAATTAACATGTTTTTCAATTAATTGCACTCCTCCACAATTTGATTAAACTCATTTAAACCCAAATAATTTATTTAAATAATTTAATCTAACCCTATTTAATTAATTTAACCTTTAAATTAAATTTCACACTTGGCATGAGTACTCTAAATCATGCAACCCCATCCTTAATAAATCATAATAACAATTATTCTTTCAATCATTACTCTACTTTATAATAATCATTGTTTCAATCATTAAAACAAAATCATGACTCCAATCATTAAAACACAATCATGACATCCATCATTATTTTAATCATTATTTAACTAAAAATCCCAAAATAATGAAACTGATTTCACGCCAAACTCAATCTCGCCTCGTTCGGCGTGCTGTCTCTATGAAAAGAAAAAAACAAATAACAAACAAATAAAATTTAAATTTAAATTACACAAACTGGTGCCTTATTCCTTCCTCGTTCGGCGTGCTAAATGTGTGAAGAATCAATTCCGTACATGTACACAATTTGGTTTATGTTGATTTATATAAAATACTTTCCTCGTTCGGCGTGTACATCATGAACCTATTTTATTATATATATATATTTTTTTCATCCATTAAATATTAAACTATCCGTACCAGCAACAATTCATGTAAAAATAGAATAAAATAATTCTAATTTAATTTATTCAAAGAACTTATAATTAATCTAGCATGCATAGAGTACGAATCAAAGGAGAAGAGAAGAATTAAAACTTGCCTTTAGGGATTAGATAAAAACCCTAACCTCCTTCTTCCTTTTCTCTTCCTTCCTCTTCCTTCTTTCTCTCTCTAAAATATAGTACGTAATATATTTTCTAACCTCTTTCACAACCCTATAATTATATATTTATAGTCAAATAAAATAACACTAATCCTTTTCCCAATCCAAGCCAAACTAATAATAAAAATAAAATAAAATCTAAATACTAAAAAGGTAACTAAAATATATGGTATGTATAATCTATGTGTAATCCTTTTTATATGTAATATATAAATATATATGACTTTCCTTATATATATATATATTTTTATTTATTTATTAAATATACATATACATGGGTAATTATCCGTACCCATTAAACCCCTTATCCAAGTAGTCCATGGAGCCCAATTAGTTGGTCCATTACTACTATCCATATCCAATTCTCTAAAAATATTAAAATAAAAATAAAATAAAATAATTAAATTCCTAAATAAATACACATCATTACACACAATTTCATTTAAACAATTAAATCAATTAACACATTTAACAAATAATTAAATCAATTAAACAAGTAAACAATTAGCCAAGAAATCAACTAAATAATTAAATGCAATTAAAATAATTTTTTAAAAAAAAATACCGAGACTATCCTTTTAAAATCAGTGGTATTACAAAACTCGCCGGTTGTTTCTTTTCCCAGAGGGCCATGGATGAAGAGATTCCTCAGAAACATTATTGTTTCTTAAGGTATTTTTCATAAATATCTTTTGAATAAATTTTTGTTTAGGGGTTTCTAAGAAAATATCTTTTGAAAGATATTTTCATTTGGGGTCACTTGCGCACCTTTTATGTAGGGCCTCTGTGCAATTAATGAAAGTTAATTGCTAAGTGTCTTCTTGGGGCTTGAATCTTCGTATGAGATTCATTTTTATATTTCGTCGAGTCATGTACTCTTAGAATTGTCTTGCGGTTGAACCCTACAGTTTTCGGGTTTTCGGCCCCGGTTAGCGCCAAACTTTTTTGAGGCATACTCTTCGCTCAGGACTTAGTTTTCAATGCCGTTTATTCCATTATTCATTTTTTCCTGTTTCAGTTCTTTTTCGTTCACGGAGTTTTGCCGTTTGAGCGCGTCTACTTAAATTCCACATTTCCGGACCCGTTCAGGGCACTTTTAGGATTTTTCTATAAATAGGGGTCTCTAAAATGAAAAATTAGATTTTTCATCTCTTTCCCCTCTCTTTGCTAGCAGCTATGGAAGCCCAAGGGGCTGCCACCTTCTCTTTCCTCCTTTGGACTACTTCTCTTTAGTAAAAATTGGTGATGCCTTATTGTTTATTGTTTGCATTGACGAGGCATTCAATTCCAATCGATTGGAATTCCATTTTGGCATGTATACTTGTATGTCGTTATTGATTTTAATTGCATGAGTAGCTTAGGATGATCCCTAAGTCTCACTTATGACATAGACGTTAGGTAGCATGATCCTTTCAGATTGTTTCATGTGAATGTAAAAACCTTGTAAAAAGTTAGGTCTATGCATGTTCATCTCCTACGAGTAGCTTTATGTTACTCACCCACGTAGTGGGGACATTTTTCAAGTACAGGAATCAAGGTTCGAGATTTTCATTATGCTTGGGAAGATTCGTAGATTTGAAGTTCATGATTCATGTAAATGTTAGCATGAAATGCTATTTGTAGCTTTATATATCAAAACTTGTATATTTGGTTCTCGTAATGACCCGGTCATTTTCCTCCCTTTCCTTTTTTGATGATTTTCTTTTTTCGTCTTTTTCTTATTTTGTCTTTTCCCTTTTTCGTCTTTTTTTCATTTATCATTTTTCCTTGCACAATCTCACTTTTTGTGCTCGGATTTGATTCCAACTTTGCGTGCATCCATGATATTTGATTTCTATGATATTTGTATTTTTACTTTTGTAAAAAATACATTTTAGTTGCTTACTTTTTCGTTAAGGGCATGGATGCATATTTTTTTATAAACATTCTTGATTTTTGGGGTTTTAGTGTAATTATGTAAAATAATTATTTTTCATCTTAGTTTTTGGAATTTAATTTGGAAGATATTTTGAAAAGGACTTTTTTATAATTTTGGGAAAGTGTCACACTCTTATGGTGCCACTTGTTGGCAATGGGATGGAATGACTTGGAAGCATAATCTTGTGACATTTGGAGGGTGGAGATTCACCCATTTGTTGGCCTAGGATTGGTGCACTTGTTGCCTTGGATGGTTGACAAATGTAGGCTTAGGATTAAGCCTAAGAAGGAGCCATGGATTTGTGACAAATCTAGGCTCACATTTTAGTCTTGCATTATTGTGTGTGAGAGAGGTAGTGTAAGAGCACATAGTGAGTCGAAGAATACTAGATCCTCCACTCACCATTTTCACTTTCATCTTTTTCATTTCTTTATTCTTTAAAACCCTAACCTAGCCACCATTGGAGAAAAGCTTGGTTAATAGCTTATTTCTTCATTTTGGCTTCCTTCCACTCAGCTTAGACCAAAAACCTTAGGAGACAAAAGTTTCCTATTGCTCCCCTCTTTAAAACTCTTGAATTGTTTTCCATTTTTAAGCTTGTTTGCTTGGATTATAGAGATTCAATTCTCTATTGAGGTAGGGGTAGTAGTATGTTTATATTTTAAGTGTTTTATAATCCTTTGGGGTTTAATATATATTATGTAAATGCTTTTATTATGATAGTCTTGCATATTATAGGAGACCCTCACTTCTTGACTTAGGGTTTATAGATTTAAGCATGTATAATATGTATATACCATGTGTCAAAAGATTATATAATTTCATAGTATGCTAAATTCTAGTATTTTTACATGTGGTAGTGGTATAGAATTCTTATAGAATTATTAATGTTATATACAATTCCTATTGACTTGAATTGTTATATTTATGGTGGTGATAATTCTATAATCTTGTTGATGACAAATTGTGATTATTTTAGAAGCTTATTGCTAAAATGTTAAAAATGAGTGTATAAAGCTTATTGTTGAGGCATGGTTTAAATAGATAAGCTGATGGTATTGTATTATGCATAATATCACGATGAAGATTTGTCATTTAGTATGCCATTTTAGACTTGGAACCCTAAGACATGGTTTATGTGGTTTCAAAATACTTGTGCATGTAAGGTGGTTTATATGCCTTGATTATAGTGTATTAGTTTTAAACTTGATTATGATTTTGGATTCTCTTGGGACATCGTTACAAGTGATATGGCTAGAATTTGGCTCTAGTCTGTGAGGTATGAGTTCTCCCCATTTGAGATAGTGCACACTAGGGTGGTCTTCCCAGCGGGTTAATGCCCGGAATAACCGTTTGAATCTTGGTTTAGTCCGAAACATGATGTCCAAGTCTTTCACTAATTGATTTCGCATTCAATTCCAAGTTGACAACCAATGCTTAATTGTAACTTGTAATTTTTGCTATTGGCGAATTGATGTTGTTAAGTATATTGATATTGGTATGTATCGTTAAAGAATCATTTAAGTTAGCTTAAGATGATCCCTTAAAACATCTTGAACATAGACGTTAAATGGAATGATCCCTTGTATTCATCTATATTGATCTTGCAATGATATTGAAACTTTAGGGTATACGCATATGCTTCTTCCTACGAGTAACTTGATTACTCACCCTAGTGGTTTGGGTTGTTTTACTGGTAAAGAGACCATGTTCTTAGATGCTCATCATCCTCAGGAGCTTATGAGCAATTTGAAGCATTTTTGTATACTGACATGTAAGTGTTTAGGATGTTTTACTTTTCAAGTCATATTTTGTATACCATGGGTGTATGGTAATTTAGAAGTTAATGTATCTTCTTTGATGTGCAATGATACTTAAGTGCTTACTTTTGACACTATAAGCATGTATATAATTAGACCAAGGGCCAAGCATGTTTGCTTTAGTACTTGTATCCATTTGGTACTAAATTTTGCTTCAAAAATGTATTTCAACCAACTTTGGAGGTTTGACATATGAAATTCTTATAATTAACATGTATGAGGCCACGAACCATTGTTTACATTCAATTATTCATTTTGAGGTTATTGACATGTCCACATATTCATATCTCCTTGAAAATCAACTTTTAACCTTTGTTTTTGAACCAATTCATGAGGGGATTTGAGGTTTAGGTTAAGCCTCAATGTTTTTGGCATATAATAGGTCCTACAGTAGCTTTTTGAGCCATTTCGGTCGTCCGAAATGCTAGTTCAGTTGACCGATGGCTTTTGGGAAATTTATTGCACAGTCAAAACTTATTTCCAGTAGCCATTTTCACTATTCAAGGTCATTTTGGTCGACTAAAACTCTATTTCGGTCTACCGAAACAACCTTCCCTCAAAAATATGTTTTCTAGAAAATTTATGTCCAGTTTAGTCGACCAAAATAGCCTTCACTCATCAGCCTTCTAGGTTTTCTTTTAGCATTGATGTTCTAATTACAAAAGGTCACAACTTCTTCATTTCTAACCCAAATGGGGTGATTATTGAGCCTAAACCCAACAATTTTGAGTTAGCTTTCCAATGGTACCAATGCCATTCTCAGATTCAAAACACAGTGGGAGTTATTCATGTTTTAATGAGGTAGTGTCAATTTTCGCTTAAATCAGGAAAAGGGCATATTTGTGAGATTCTTAGCCAAAGTTCTTGGAACTTCTTGGAATGTTGTGAAATGATTAGATTAGGTTGTATTCACCTTATTTAACTTGTTTAGAGTCAATTCCTTCTTTTTATTTGTGAATTAACCATTTTACCCTTAATTAACAGATTTTGCCCGTTTTAACTCTCATTTCCTTTTTCATTCTCTTTGAGTTCCACAACCTCATGGAGGGTCACTCTTGTGTCTTAAAGATGAGTTATATCTCTAGAGACCTCATTTACATCTTTAGGGTCACTCGTATGTTGCATACCTTGTTTTGCTTCGTTTTTCATGCATTCATAGTGTGAGTTGCACTCAGTCATAATAACTTATGTTATTGTTGACCTCCTTTCTTTAGCACGTTTAGCATCAAGGTTGTCACGCGTGGAGAGTCTTCACGTCAGGGCATTGAGGAGCAGGTGGATGACATCGAGATCACAAAGGGTCCGGGAAGGCCCAGGATTTCAAATCGTGGCGTGGATGCTAATCCGCCGCGGGCACCGACTTATGAGGAATGGGTTGCTCAGGGAATCAATCAAGGGATTGTTGAATCCCTATAGGAATTGTTACGTAAACAGGTGGCAGGGATACAAATTCTAGCACCGGCACCAGCACCGATACCAGCACCGATAGTCAATGAGGCGATGGAGTACTTTATGTGACTACAGAGGGTTTAAATTGATCTAATTGCGGGAGTTCAGATCCGCTTGTGTCAGAAGCTTGGTTGGACTTTATGGCTCGCAAGTTAGACAGTATGGCGGTACCCACGGACAGCTTGAGGATTTCCTTGACTGCTTTTATGTTCTTGGGGGATGCAGATATCTGGTGGAGGTCTGTGACCAATATCCACAATGTTAAGTTGATGACTTGGAATGAGTTCAGAGATTTGTTCTTCGAGCGTTTCTTTCCTTGGCTATGAGGCAGGAGATGAGGATACAGTCCACAGGTCTTTATCAGGGCACTATGAGTGTCATTGAGTACAAGGATATGGTGGCGACAGATGAGGCCAAGGCAATGAAGTTTCAGGATGGGCTACATCTTGACATTAGGCCACAGGTCTCAATTCTTGATTTGAGGACTTACAGAGAAGTGGTCCAGAGGGTTATGCTAGTTGAAGCAGAGGAACGGGATCAGTCATGGATCAGGGGTTCACATAAGCAGCCTCGCGGAGATAATCCCTTATCTTCCTGGAGTCAGTAGAAGAAGGCTAGGGCAGTGAACAATACTCACTCATAGGGGGCACCACAGCAGATTCGTTCTGTACCCACAATTGCTGTATATACAGGAGCAGCCCAGAGTGTGGTTTGTTACCATTGTCAGCAGCTGTGGCATATCAAGCCTTGCTGCCTACAGCTTTGACCACAGGCCAGTCAGACATCAGTTTCCACAAAAATAGGGCAAGGAGCTTGCTTCTATTGCAAGCAACCAAGTCATCTCAAAAAGGAATGTCCAAGGTTGTTAAATAAGTCACGTGGTGGCACAGATTCATAGATGGTACTGGCACAGTCTACAGTGGTTCAGTCTGGTTTCAGAGTTCCTCAGGCACTACAGCTAGTGGCGCCAGTTAGCACTTATCCAGCAGGGGGTTCTACACCTACTGCTTCTATATATCTGTCTGGCTATCATAGCAGTTCGCAGTAGGGCTCGGGGACTCAAGGACGAGCCTACGCTCTTCCACAGATGGATACTTCCACAGGCACCTCTTCAGTTCGAGGTATCTTTCCAATTTTCAGTTCTTGGGCACGAGTTCTTGTTGACACGGGTGCATCACATTCTTTCATTTTTGCATCATTTGCACATTCATTGGGTCTGGAGGTCACATTTCGGGATAGTCTTCTTTGTGTTGACATGCCAGTTGGGGTCCAGTGTCTTTGGATCGTGTTTGTCAGGTTGTGCTAATAAGATAGTTGGGCGTACCTTGAAGTTCAAATTTGTTGTTCTCGATATGGTAGGCTTTAACGTCATTCTTGGGATGGATTGGTTGTAATTCTTTCGGGCTACGATCGATTGCTTCTGCGGGAAGGTATCCGTTTGCACTCCCAATAGAGATTATTTCCAGTTTGTGGGAGATCGAAGCGATTCCCACCCGGCGATGGTTTTCAGTATTGGTGACTGGAGTCGCCACAGATTCTACTTAGCTAATTTGCTAGTTAACGAGAATAGCAGTTTGGGCCGTGTTCTTCTGGTAGTTGTTGAAGAGTTTATTGATGTCTTTACAGAGGAACTGACAGAGTTACCTCCTTTAAGGGAAGTTATTTTTGTCATTGATGTCATTCCCTATATAGCACACTAGCACCGTACCATATGGCACTGGCAGAGCTTGATGAGCTAAAAGGTCAGTTGGATGATTTAAAAGCTAAGGGCTTTATTCATCCTAGTGCTTCACCATGGGGAGGACCGGTTCTTTTTGCGAAGAAGAAGGATGGGTCTTTGAGACTTTACATCGATTATCGCAAGTTGAATCATGCTACGATCAAGAACAAGTATCCTTTGCCTAGGATTGATAACTTGTTTGATCAATTGAAGGGAGCGACAAATTTTTCGAAGATCGATTTGAGATCAGGTTACCATCAGTTGAGGGTTAAGGATGAGGATATACCCAAGACAGTTTTTCGCACACGGTATTGGCATTATAAGTTTCTGGTGATGCCAGTTGGTTTGACCAATGCTCCAGCAGCTTTTAGGGATTTGATGAACCATATATTCAATGACTATCTTGATAGATTTATGGTGGTGTTCGTTGATGACATTCTTGTATAGTTAGCTACGGTAGAGGAGCATGAGTATCACTTAAGAACAGTTTTACAAATCCTTAGGGATAACCGATTGTATGCCAAATTTGAGAAATGCAAATTTTGGCTACCGGAGGTGAAGTTCCTTGGACATGTTATTTCTGGGGGCGGTGTTACAGTGGATCTGTTGAAGATTGAGTCTGTGATGGATTGGGAGCGTCCGAAGACAGTGTTTGAGGTTCGGAGCTTTCTTGGCCTAGCTGGCTATTACAAGAGATTTGTTCAGGATTTCTCTCGTCTAACGACACCAATGACTCAACTTACTTGCAAGGGAGTCAAGTTCACATGGAATGAGGCTTATAATTTTATTTTTAAGCAGTTGAAGATCCGGTTGACATTAGCTCCAGTTTTGATCATACCTGAATGTGGTTTGGGTTACTTTGTCTATTACGATGCTTCGCGGGAAGGATTAGATTGTGTCTTGATGCAAACTGAACGAGTGGTAGCTTATGGGTCTTGACAGTTGAAGACTCAGGAGTTGAACTATCCGATACATGATTTGGAGTTGGCAATAGTTATCTTTGCCCTGAAAGGGTGGAGACATTATTTGTACGGGGAGAAGTTTGAGGTTTTCTCCGATCACAAGAGTCTCAAATATCTCTTCTCTCAGAAGGAATTGAATTTGAGACAGCGTAGATAGGTCGAGTTCATGGAGGACTATGACTTTGAGTTGCAGTATCATCTGGGAAAGGCCAATGTGGTGGCCAATGCATTGAGTAGAAAGTCACGGGGTACTCTTGCCAACATTTCCGTCCACGGATGGAAGATGCTAGAAGAGCTTGCAGATTTTGGTTTATAGTTGTATGAGGATGTTTCACCAGCTATCTTGTTTAGCCTTGTGGCTCAACCGGCTCTGGTTGGCAGAGTTATTAAGGCACAGCAGGAGAATGGGGACATGAAGTCCATCCACAATCGAATTTCAAGCGGCGAGAATGTAGAGGGTTGGACCTTGCATTCAGACAGTAGTCTCAGGTACAGAGGAAGGATGTTTGTTCCTTTGTCTTGTCGTGACGTTGTTCTTCGAGATTTTCACCATTCTCAACTCGCAGTTCACCCTGGTGGTACGGAGATGTATCATAATTTGCGAAGACAGTTTTGGTGGAAAGGCATGAAACGGGATGTTTCTTAGTTCATGCCTAGATGCTTTACTTCTCAGCAAGTGAAGGCAGAGCATCAAAGACTGGCAGGTTTGTTGCAACCACTACTAGTGGCAGAGTAAAAGTGAGAGTATATCACTATGGATTTCGTGACTGGACTTCCGAGATCCAAGGCAGGGAATGATGCCATTTGTGTTATTGTTGACAGATTGACTAAGACGGATCACTTTTTGCCTATAGCAGTCACAGATGACGCGGGGAGACTCAGTGGACTATACGTGGGGCAGATTGTTAGGCTTCATGGGGTTCCAATATCCATTGTTTCAAATAGGGATCCCAGGTTCACATCTCACTTTTGGCAGAGTTTTCAGGAGGTTCTTGACACAGAGCTTCATTTTAACACGATATTCCATCCTCAGACTGATGGTCAGTCAGAGCGTACCATTCAGATATTGGAGGATATGCTATGGGCTTGCATCTTGGATTTTGATGGTAGTTGGGAAGACTACTTACACTTGGTTGAGTTTGCCTACAACAGTTACCAGACAAATATTGGTATGGCTCCTTTGGAGGCATTGTATGGCAGACCTTGCAGATCTCCAGTTTGTTGGACCGAGGTAGGTGATACAGTTGCCTTAGGTCCTGATATTATCTTTGAGACTACAGAGAAGATTAAGTTGATTCGGCAGCGGTTGGCTACAGCTCAGAGCAGGCAGAAGAGTTATGCTGACAAGAGGAGGAGATCCTTGTCTTTTGAGGTTGGGGACCACGTTTTTCTCAAGATTTCTCCATGGAAGGGACTTCTGAGATTTCGGCAGACGGGCAAGTTGTCTCCTAGGTTCATTGGACCATTTCAGATTTTGGAGCACGTCGGTGAAGTTGCTTATCGTTTGGTGTTGCTGCCAGACCTGGATAGGGTTCACAATGTCTTTCATATCTCTATGTTGAGGAAGTACGAGCCAGATCCATCGCATGTTTTACGGTACACAGATATTATTGTTGATGAGGATGTGACCTACGAGGAGGATCCAGTCCAGATTCTTGATTCACGGGAGCAGGTTTTGCGGACCAAGACCATTCAATTAGTTAAGTTCTTGTGGAGACATCACCGTTTTGAAGAGGCTACGTGGGAGCTCGAACAGGAGGTTCACTCTCGGTATCCCAATTTGTTCTCTCTTTCAGGTACGACTCGATTTTGGGGACGAAATTCTTTTAAGGAGGGTAGGTTGTAATGACCCGGTCATTTTGCTCCATTTCCTTTTTCGGTGATTTTTTTTTTTCGTTTTTTTCCTATTTTGTCTTTTCCCTTTTTCGTCTTTCTCCCGTTTATCATTTTTCCTTGCATAACCTAACTTTTTATGCTCGGATTTGATTCTGGCTTTTGTGTGCATCCATGATATTTGTATTTTAACTTTTGTAGAAAATACATTTTAGTTGCTTACTTTTTCGTAAAGGGCATGGATGCATACTTTCTTCTAAACATTCTTAATTTTTAGGGTTTTAGTGTAATTATGTAAAATAATTATTTTTCGTCTTAAGGACATTTTTGTAATTTAATTTGAAAGATATTTTGAAAAAGGACTTTTTTGTAATTTTTGGAAAGTGTGACAAATGTCACACTCTCATGGTGCCACTTGTTGGTAATGGGGTGGAGTGACTTGGAAGCATAATCTTGTGACATTTGGAGGGTGGAGATTCACTCACTTGTCGGCCTAGGATTGGTGCACTTGTTGGCTTAGATGGCTGACAAGTGTAGGCTTAGGATTAAGCCTAAGAAGGAGCCATGAATTTGTGACAAGTGTAGGCTCACATTTTAGTCTTGCATTAGTGTGTGTGTGTGAGGTAGTGTAAGAGCACATAGTGAGTGGAGGAATACTAGATCCTCCACTCACCATTTTCACTTTCATCTTTTTCATTTCTTTATTCTTCAAAACCTTAACCTAGCCACCATGAGAGAAAAGCTTGGTTAATAACTTATCTCTTCATTTTGGCTTCCTTCCACTCACCTTAGACCAAAAACCTTAGGAGACAAAAGTTTCCTCTTGCTCTCCTCTTCAAAACCCTTGAATTGCTTTCCATTTTTAAGCTTAGTTGCTTAGATTATAGAGATTCAATTATCTATTGAGGTAGGGGTGGCAGTATGTTTATATTTTAAGTGTTTTATAATCCTTTGGGGTTTAATATATATTGTGTACATGCTTTTAATATGATAGTCTTGCATATTATAGGAAACCCTCACTTTTTGTATATACCATGTGCAGAAAGATTAATGGTATAGAATTCTTGTAAATTTATTAATGTTATATATAATTCCTATTAACTTGAATTGCTATATTTATAGTGGTAATAATTCTATAATCTTGTTGATAACAAATTGTGATTATTTTAGAAGCTTATTGCTAAAATGTTAAGAATTAGTGTATAAAGCTTATTGTGGAGGCATGGTTTAAATTAAGAAGTTGGTGGTATTGTATTGTGCATAATATCATGACGAGGACTTGTCATTTAGAATGCCATTTTAGACTTGGAACCCTAAGACATGGTTTGTGTGGTTTCAAAATACTTGTGCATGGAAGGTGGTTTATATGTCTTGATTATAGTATATGATTTTTGAACTTGAATATGATTTTGGATTCTCTTGGAACATTGTTACAAGTGACATGGCTAGATTTTGGCTCTAGTGTGGGAGATATGAGTTCTCCCCATTTGAGATAGTGCGCACTAGGGTGGTCTCCCAGCGGGTTAATGCCCAAAATAACCATTTTGATCTTGGTTTAGTTCGAGACGTGATGTCCAAGTCTTCCACTAATTGATTTTGCATTCAATTCCAAGTTAACAACCAATGCTTAATTGTAACTTGTAATTTTTGTTATTGGTGAATTGATGTTGTTAAGTACATTGATATTGATATATGTTGTAAAAGAATCATTTAAATTAGCTTTAGATGATCCCTTAGAAAACCTTGAACATAAATGTTAAGTGGAATGATCCCTTGTATTCGTCTATATTGATCTTACAATGATATTGAAACTTTAGGGTATACGCATATGCTTCTTCCTACGAGTAACTTGATTACTCATCCTAGTGGTTTGGGTTGTTTTATAGGTAAAGAGACCATGTTCTTGGATGCTCATCATCCTTAGGAGCTTATGAGCAATTTGAAGCATTTTTGTATATTGACATGCAAGTGTTTAGCATGCTTTACTTTTGAAGTCATATTTTGTATACCATGGGTGTATGGTAATTTAGAAGCTAATGTAGCTTCCTTGATGTGTAATGATACTTAAGTGCTTACTTTTGATAATATAAGCATGTATGTAATTAGGCCAAGGGCTAAGCATGTTTACTTTAGTACTTGTATCCATTTGGTACTAAATTTTGCTTCAAAAATATATTTTAACCAACTTAGGAGGTTTGGCATATGAAATTCTTATAATTGACATGTATGAGGCCATGGACCATTGTTTTACATTTAATTATTCATTTTGACGTTGTTGACATGTCCACATATTCATATCTCCTTGAAATCAACTTTTAACCTTTATTTTTGAACTAATTGATAAGGGGATTTGAGGTTTGGGTTAAGCGTCAATGTTTTTGGCATATAACAGGTCCTGTAGCAGTTTTTCGAGCCATTTCGGTCATCCAAAATGCTAGTTCTGTTGACCGATGGCTTTTGAGAAATTCATTGCACAGTAAAAACTCATTTCCAGTAGCCATTTTCACTGTTTAGGGTCATTTCGGTTGACTGAAACTCTATTTCGGTCTACCGAAACAACCTCCCATCAAAAATATGTTTTCAGGAAAAATTTTGTCCAGTTCAATCATTCGAAACTCTAGTTCAGTCGACTGAAATAACCTTCACTCATCAGCCTTCCAGGTTTTGTTTCAGCATTGATGTTCCAACTTCAAAAGGTCATAAATCCTTTATTTCTAACCCAAATGGGGTGATTCTTGAGCCTAAACTCAAGGATTTTTAGTCATGTTTCCAATGGGACCAATGCCATTCTTAGATTCAAAACACAGTGGGAGTTATTCATGTTTTAATGAGGTAGTGTTAGTTTTTGCTTAAACCTGGAAAAGGCATTTTTGTGAGATTCTTGGCCAAAGTTCTTGGAACTTCTTGCAATGTTGTGAAATGATTAGATTAAGTTGTATTCACCTTTTTTTGACTTTTTTAGTGTCAATTTCCTCTTTTTCTTTTTGAATTGACTATTTTACCCTTAATTAACGGATTTTGCCCATTTTAACTCTCATTTCCTTTTTCGTTCTCTTTGAGTTCCGCGACCTCATGGAGGGTCACCCTGTGTCTTAGAGATGAGTTATATCTCTAGACCTCATTTACATCTTTTACTTCCACATTTTGGACTTGTTACTAGGTCAACTTTCGGGTCATTACTAACGTACCGGGCTGAAAAACTTGGCCCATCACAGTTCTAAATATGTAACGTGTACATAAGTACACCTTTTATGATGTATTTGACATGTATGAGATAGGGCCAGAGGCCAATGACATATACCTTGTATCCTATGTAACTTTTAACTTCATGAAATACTATGAAAATATTTAAAAATGTCAAGTCATTGCTTCACCATGTTTGCATAGGGTGTGGAAATTCCATTTTTATTCTTTCTTAGGGTCTCATTAACCTTGTATGAAGTGTGGCCAAGGGCCAAACGGTAATTTGAAATCATTTGTTAATTTTGGTTTTCAAATTTTCCATTTCTAGTTCATTTTAGTCATTTTTGGCCATTGATAGGTCGTAATTTGCATCGGCCGTTTTTGGGAGCCGCAGACCATTCTCACCCGCTCAAAATCACTTATTACATTTGTGTGCATCTTTATTTTAGCTTAGCCACACGATAACCGGATGAGCACTCATCCGGCATGTCAGCATGGAAGAGCGCTCTAAGCCTCCTTTTTCAGGTTGACTCAGCTTTGACCCTCCGACTTCAAATTGTCATATCTCTTTCGTTTTAACTCCAAATTGGTCCATTTTTTAGTCTAAACCGACCGCATCAAAATAAGCTTTCCAATGGTACAATTACAGCTTTAGATTCCATTTGTACCTTAAGATATTCAAGTTTTAGTATGGTAGTGTTAGGATGTGGTTTGAACCGAGATGGGGGTTCCTTCCTTCGACCTCAAGACTTGATATCTTTGTCATCCGAACTCCAAATCAAGTGATTCTTGAGTCCATCTTTGTTAATTTTCATTGTATTTCCAATGGTGTACACGATGGTACCCATTTTAGTATGGAATGACCATTTTGCCCTTGGTCCATTCCTTGGAGGGTTTTCAAATCCTAACTCCGGTCTTGCTTCCGCTAAGTAACGGGACTCCTCGGAAGGTCGTTCTTGTGTCTTAGGGATAACGTACCTCTCTAGAGACTTGTTCATGTTTAGCTTCCGCATTTTGGATCTATTTCGGGTCATCACAAAACACATTGGGTTTAAAAAGTCCAGGGTCGTCATAATTGTAGTAACACTCTAAGGCTTTCAGGACACCAAGAACACCTCCTCTAATGGTTGTTTTCAACCCTAACAGGCTTAAAACCAATTTTAGAAATTCACCAGACCTCACAAGACTATAACGGGACCCTAAACAGTGCCTCACGCGCCACCACTCACTCTTACACCCACAGCACGCACTCCCACGCGCCTCCATAAGCAGCCATGTGTTAACACGCGCACCCACGCGTGCTTCACGCGCTACCACATGCCTGATCCTCCTTCTGGCTGATATGGCACGCTACCATTCCTTGGATGCATGCTTGTCCTTATGCGCGCGTCACACAAGATCATCTTACCGCATTTCCATACGCCTCCATGCACCAGCGCCGCATCACATCAACTCTCCCTTCAATCAGCCACATCTAAGGCTCAAATTTGTGGCACACTGAACCTCCATGCACCCGTACCACACCAAATAAATCCAGTATTGTTTTCAAACCTCAATGGCTCTGATTCACACGCACAAGGTTATAGTGTATTGTACCACACCGGACCAAAACCCCCTATTGATGCGCCAATTAACCCAGAGCCTCCAATGTATATAAATAATAAAAATTATACTAAAATAATTATAAGATAATTAAAAAATATGTATATAACAAATCCAAAAAAATATCTAGGAAATTCCAAAAATTACAGAAAAATTCCAGAAACTCTAGAAAACCTAATTAATCATATTGGGTCTAAGATCAACCTATAAATTATAAAATAGATACAACACATATATATCTAAATTAAAACCCAAAATTCCAAAAGAATTAAAAACAATATTTCATACTTTTAATTCATCAGATCTAACTATGATTTAATTAATAAATTTAATTAAAGTCTTGATACTCAATGTGAAATATTTATCTGTTCTAAGAAGAAAGATAGAAAAAACTCGCTTAAAAGTTCTGAAACGAAACCAACGCTTCAAGTAGGACAACCAAATAAAATAATAAAAAAATAATCTTTAAATAATATAATACTTATAAACATCTATTATATTACATGTGTATATATATATATATATATATATATCTTCCATAATTAACCATTAGTTAATTCAATCATATATCCTATATATATCCATAAATATATATATATATCCTTCCATAACACGTATTGATTAATTATATTTATATGCAACTAAATATATATATTTATAATTATACAAAAATAATCATTTAAATAATCAAATAACCATGGGCCTTTATTAATTAACCCAATAAGGCTTCATACAAGCCCAAGACCATATCTTTGGTCCAACTTCCCTTAAGCCCACATCCAATTAATTAAATAAATCAAATAAATAAATAAACACTTAAATTAGAATAACTAATTACATGAAATACATAAACGAAACAAAAAAATAGAATCAACTCACATCATACCAATAAACTCAATACATCAATAATTCAATCAATAATCAAACACACACACAACAATCATCATATCAATCACGAAATATAATTTAATTAAAACAAGACAATTTATCTAAGCACTCAATTAAATAAAACAAATCATATAAAAATAAAATAAAATCAATTAAACCTAATTAAATCAAACAAATCATTTAAAAATGAAATAAAAATAATTAATCCCTATAAATTATTCCTTTAAAATATAGGGGTATTACAGTTGGCATCATCATCTTCATCCTTGCTTTCTTTCCCAAAACCCTAGTTCTAAAGAGAAAAACTATTTCTATAATGGGTAAATATCTACTTTTGGAACCTCTATAAAAATTGGTTCAATTCATCTATTACAAGCCTCTTTGAGTAGGCAACAAGTCAAAAATACTACCTCTAATTGGTGGAAATTCGCAGCTACAAAAAGTAGGTAAAGTTCGGGCGCGCTTGGGAATTAGACAGCACACTGCCAGCAATTATTTCAATCGATCTACGGGTTTTTGATTGATTGAACACTTACTTCGATCGATCGAAGCTGACGTGTTATGAAAATATCTTTTTGGCCTTATCCGGATTGCTGAGCCGGCACCGCCTTGATTTTGATCGATTGTAGCCTTCTTCGATCGATCGGGACTTCGTTCGATCGATCGAAGATCCACTGATGCAATTTTCTTGACTTCTTTCTAGATTTGCTCTTTAGCTCCAAAATTGAGCTAAATGGCTCTTCTTAACCGGTTTGAACTTCATTGACCTATAATAGGCAAAAACACAAATAAGTACTAAAACATGAAACTAAGATAGATAAATAGACTAAAATACCCTAGCTTAGGTGCTAAAATGCGTCACATTTGAGCACTCATCAAACGCCACACATCATCTTCATGCTTATCTGAATAAGAACCTCCCATTGAGGCATCAACCATCCCTTTATGGTTATCCAACAAACTTTTAAAGAAATATTAAACTAATTGCCACTTAGGAATGTCGTGATGAGGACATTTCCTAAGCAAATCATTTAACCATTCCCATGCCTCATGAAACATTTCCCCATCCCCTTGTGAAAATTCACGAATTGAAGTTCTCATGGCATTAGTTTTGGACATAGAATAATGCTTTCTCAAGAACTCTTGTTGCATCTCCGCCCAAGAAGTTATAGAAAATGGTCTCAAATTGTTAAACCAATATTTTGCCTTATCTTTTAGTGTGAATGGGAAGAGTTTTAACCTCAAAACTTCTTCTGCCATGTCCGTATATTTTACGGTGGAACAAACTTCAAGAAATTCATCCAAATGCCTATATGGTTCTTCATTTGGTAGCCATGATAATTGGGAAGCATTTGAATAGTTTGTGGCTTGATTTCATAATGATGTGCTCTAAATGAAGGAAGTTGAATACATGTTGGTGCATTATAATCATTAGGCACATAGTGATCTCTTAAATCAATAGGAGGATTCACAATTGGTGGCTCTACATAAGCTCCATGATTTGCTTGAACAACGGAGGGTGGAGGTGGTACAAAGAATGGCCTTGGCATTCCAATTGGAACTTGGCCTTGTGGTTGTAGAACAAAAGGTCTAGGCATGCCTAATGGAACTTACATATTATCATGTTGTTAATGCACATTAGGGTGAAAAATGGCTTGTTGGTCTATATGACCAAGGTCTTTAACACGATCCTCAATAGGGTCATCCATTGATGAAATGAATTCACTTAAATTAGCCTCTCCCCTTGGATTACGAACAATCGATTCAAGATTAAAATTTAATGGGACAAGAGGGTGATTTAGAGATCTATAACCATACATGCACAATGCAAATCAAAACAATCAACAAACACAACTAAGAGCAATCACTTCTCCTCCACAATAATCAATCATCAACAAGCCTCCACATACAATGATCCTATACTCCCATACTTTTCAACAAATGTAAGAAAAGTAAGTTGCCTCCATGCGGGCCGATGATAAACAATGAAATGGAAATGCCTCCACGCGGGTCGACAATTTAACTAAGCAAGAGGAGTTAGAATAGCTCACAAAGGGTCCTTAAGCAACTTCAAAAGATTTGTAAGCCTTTTTCCTTGCTTTGCAAAAAAAATAAAATTATTTTTAGCTTTTTATGTTTTTTGCTTAGCTTAGCTTGCTTCTTTGCTTTGAAGTTCCTTTGCTTTGCTTTCCTTGCTCCATGTACCTAGCCAATCAAGAACAAACACAATAAAAAAATAAAATAAAATAATGTAAAATAAGGATCAAAGGAGTACTAATTCCTAATCAATTCCAAATACTGCATTGCTCACCCCTGGCAACGGCGCCAAAACTTAACAAGGTCGCTTGCGTATGCCAAAATTGTGATGTGATTGTGACCAAGTTTAAATTTATAGAAGCCACTACCACTACTAACTACTAACGTAGCAAGAGTGAGTATGGATCGTCCCAAGGGATTTGCAAGGTATTCCAAAATCAATGTTGGATTAGTAGGTCGAATGATCAAATAGGGTTTGGTTGGTTGATTAAACTAATTGTTCAATTAAAACAATGCAAATTAAATGACAACAATCTAGAAATTAGGGAAAAGAGTATGAGATAAAGGTCTTGAGGCTTATAGTTCACCACTAAGCTTCACTTCACTAAACACTAGCAATTGTCAATTTAAGGGGAGTTTTATGTTGTAAATTAAATGTGTGTGTGTGTGTGTGTGTGTGTGTCATTAATTGAAAACTAAGCATGGATGGCAAATAAGCATAGATTGTCTAATCAATCAAGTAAGTAGCACAACCTATCAAATAGGGCCATTAACCATTCAATGAAACCACAATTATTGCACACACAAAAATCAAGAGGAATGTATTTCTTGCGCTCATAAGCATAGATCATCAAACAACAAGAGTGGATTGTCTACCTATCTAGGAAATTAAAGCAATTACACTACAACTATGACGACCCTGGATTTTACAAACCTAGTGTGTCCTATGATGACCCGAAATAAATTCAAAAGAAAAATGTAGAAGCAAAACATAAACAAGTCAATAGAGATGTACTTCATCTCTAAGACACGAGAGTGGTCTTCCGAGATGTCCCATGACTCAAAGGAAGCGAGACCGAGGTTAGGGTTTCAAAACCCTCCAAGGAATGGACCAAGGGAAAAATATTCATTCCAAACTAAAATGGGTGCCATCATGCACACCATTTGAAAGACAACGAAAAATAAATGAAGTTAGACTCAAGAATCACTTGATTCGGAGTCCGGACGAGGAAGATGTGAAGATAGAACGAAAGGACGTCCTCTGATTAGGAGATACCATAACCCTAGAAAGAGGGTCAAATGCACAAGTCAGTGAGGAAGAGTCGGTCTACTGATAGCCCTCAGTCGATCGGTCTGACTTATAAGGTCGGTCATTCTGACCTACAAGGTCGGTCGGCCTGACCTACATGGTCGGTCGTTCTGACTTACATGGTCAGACGGTCTAGAGGAAGGGTTGTGGCCCAAACTAAACTTTTGCTACTAGAATTGATCTCGAGCTTGTGTCAGCCAGCTAATGGCTCTAATCAGTCGACCGACACAACAGACTGCATGTAATGATCTGGTCATTTTCCTCCCTTTCCTTTTTCTCAAATTTTACGAATAATCTTTTTTCGTTTAGTTTCTTTTCTAAGTTCTGTTTCTTGTCACTGGGTGTCATCTCGAGTGCTTGGAAATGGTTTCTAAGACTCTTTTGTTTGGATTGATAACTTCCTTTGAGAACCGTGTCATTTCTACATTTTCATTTTTTTTGACACTATTCACTTTTCGTCTTTCTCCCCGTTATCACTTTTCGGCCTAACCTCACTTTTCATGCTCGGAGTTGATTTCCGACTACACATATCTTCATTCTATGTCGTTTCCATGAAGTACGTATCTTTACTTTTGTAAGAAAGTACTCTGGTTGCTCTTAGTGTCCATAGGGGCATGGATGCACAGTTCTTTGGAAACTTTTTCTTTTCTTGGGGTGTTTTTCATAAATATCTTTTGGAGATATTTTATTTCAGGGGTTTTTAAGAAAATATCTTTTAGAGATATTTTCATTCTGGGCAGTTTTGCAGTTATCCCTTTTTGTAGGGGCCATTATGTAATTAACGAAAGTTTTTACAAAATACCTTGTTTTGAGCCTAGATCCTCGTACAGGATTCATTTTAACTTTTCATTGACTCGTGAACTTTTAGAATTTCCTCCCGGTCATTTTCCCTAGTTTTAGGGATTTCTGACCCCGATTGCCGCTAAACTTGTTTAGGCATATCTCTCTGCTCGAGACTCGATTTTTAACATCATTTCTTCCGTTGTTCATTTTTTCTCATTTCGGTTCTTTTTCTTTTCCAGAGTTTTGCCATTTGAGCGCGTCTGCTCAAATTCCACTTTTCTAAACTTGGCGGAACCCATTCGGGGCACTTTTAGGGTTTTTCTATAAATAGAATGTCATAAATTGAAAAGTCACTTTTTCACCATCCTCCTCCCTCTCTTGGTCGGCCATCCATGGTAGCCATGGCTGCCGCCCTTTTCTCTTCTTTTCCGGCCACTTCCTTCGTGTAAAACGCCATAGTGCCTTAGTGTTTTGTGCTCGCCTTAACGACGCGCACCTTTCCCCATTATTAGAACCCATTTCTGGCCATTTTTTGAGTTCAGGTTTAAAGCCAAGTTTAGATTTTCATGGTACCTCCTTAGTGTTTAATGTTCCTCTTGTTGTACCTGACATAACCTAGGAGTATCGTCGGATTCGGAGCATTTTTCTTTTGGTGGGGTTTTGAGATTTCATCTCAAATGGAGGTAGCGAGTGTTATAATTTATATTCTTGATGTATTGCATGCTATTGATGCTTATACAACTTATTTACATGTCTTTATATAAAATCTAGAGATTTATTATTTATTTTTCTTGTATAAGATTTGATTCTCCCGGTTGGTTATAGTTTGGTTTAAACATGTGGTAAGACATTAAATTAACCCTTGACATGTTCATTGACATATATTAAATTGAGAGCATTTGGACAAGTATTGAAGTTTTTATTTAATATTTATCTTAAGTAAATATTTAATTCATGTGGCCTTACCTAGCTTGAAATTGATGTGTGATGACATATTACATTAGGCCCTAGCATGCTCTTCAACATAGGTAAATTTGAGAGTAATCAGAGACGTTTTAAAATCTAGATACAATTAATTTATTTATTACCAAGCGCACTATTCACTCCATTGGATTTCCGACTTGATATTCTTGATGTGTATGCCATATACTTTCACATATATTTAATCAAGAATATTTGATTAGGTTTTGAAAACCTTTCATTTAATTATTTCCTAGTATTAAACTTTAATACTCATGGTCATATTTTGCATGGAATTCGCTCGTGATATGCTATTAAATCAAGACTTGATATGTTGCATAACATACATTAATTTGAGATCATTTAGATGAATTTCAAAATCTAGAGATTTTAATTAAATGAATTAATTAAAATCCATTCAATGGTTCCATGAGCTTGATTATGATTCTAACTTGGTATTCATGATTTCCTCGACAAGTTCCTTCACGTATATCAAATTGAGAATAATCGGATAAGTTTGAGACTTACATTTACTTATTTCTATTGTATGGAACTTAGTTCACTTGGTTGTAACTTGTATTTCATGGAGTTTTTAGCTTTTCATCATGTATCTAGACCCCTTATATCTTTGTATCATTAATGTACTTAATGAACTTGCACAATTGTCTTGGAATGGTTTGATTACTTATGTTTTGTTTAATAAATAATTAAATCATTAATCTTATACTTGTGGTATATTTACATCAATAGATTCCATGTGCTATATATATCTTGGTTGTAGTCTATGTAGATATACACTATAATTTCTTGACATTTCACATGCCATCATAGTTGAGAACTTAGGGGCATGACTTGTGTGTATCTTGGTTGTGCATGAAACGTGGTTAATGCATTTCTTGTATCTTGATACTATATTAACTTGCACAACTTGTTGATTTTGAAACTTGGGATATCAATCAAGAATTGACATGGCTAGTACTTGGTTCTAGTACGGGAGATAGAGAGCTCCCTACACTATAGTGCGCACTAGGGGAAGGTACCCATGGGTTAGTAGCCCTAAAGTGATCCCAAGAGTACGGTTTTAATCTTTTGGTAGGGTATTGATACCTTTATTTTCGTTTTGCTTCCGTTGAGCCTCGAAACTCCTTGAAGGGCCATTCTTGTGTCTTAAGGATCATGTACATCTCTAAAGACTTATCTTTGTTTTGCTTCTGCATTCTTGGATCCATTTTGGGTCATCACAGGACATACTAGGTTGAAAAATCCAAGGACGTCACACAGCCGTAAAACCTGTAGCTATAATGCGTGGGAAGGTGTTCGGTCCAACCTTAAAGCTATACATGTATTCCAAATGATCCGAAACAAGTATAAAAACATGCAAAAGCCTTATACAAGTAACAATAACATGTTAAATCAAATGAGAAGCTTGAATCAAACTCCAATGCATGAATTTTGCATAAAAATTCATAAATCACCCTATGAAAGAATGAGAATGGAATTCTCACACCCGATGCAAACATGGTGAAGAATTGACTTCACATTTTTCATTATTTATATAGTAAACCTTGAAAGTGAATACATATAATACAAATTAAATGTCATTGGCCTATGGCCTCAACTCATAAATGTCAAATACATTATAAAGAGTGTACTTATATACACATTACATGTTTAAAATCAAATATACACATTTTGACATATAAAGCTACAAATGGCATTTCAAGCCAACCTTTACAAGAATTGAAACCTTCAAGTATACAAATCATCTAAGCATAATGAGAATCTCAAACCTTGATTCATGTACCTGAAAAATGTCCCTACTACGTGGTAGAGTAATATAAAGCTACTCGTAGGAGATGAGCATGCATAGACCTAGCATTTTACTGTTTGTTAAATTGATATAAATCAATACATATGGTCCATGCCACCTAGCGTCTATGTCAAAGATGAGACTCAGAGAGCATCATAAGCTACTGATGCAATTGAAATGAACAACGGCATACAAGTATACATATTCAAGTATACTAAATAATGTTAAAAGCATGATACACGATATACAAGCATACATTTTCAAGTACCCTAAATTATGTTAAACGAGATAAGCAATATCTAGCATACATACAAAAGTATTCGATATATATAGAGTACACATAAATCAAGTATACAAACAAAAATATACTAAGCTAAACGAAATACGTATAAGGAAAGTATAAACGGCACAAGTATCCAAAATGAAATTTAAACTCACGGAGCAAGTATACAAATTCAAGTACTAAAAAGGATTTAAATACCCAAAGTAAGCATCAATTCTCAAGCTACAAGTAATCCATGATTAACAACTTGAAATTAAATGCCAAATCAAATAGTGAAAAGACAAGGACATGCGGTCGCTAGACCAAGCAAATATTTTCGGGTAATTACGACCCACAAGGTACCACCTAGTGCGCACTTATGACTTAGAAGGCTCTTGTCTCCGTACTAGAACCAAACCCTAGCCATCATATAAATTATGTCCTCACAAGCTTTCCAAAATCAATACGTTCAAAACTAATACAAAATCAAATGTAAGTTACCACATTCCATGCACAAGTAAGGTTGAATCCATACAAACCATTTTCCTAGAATTCAAGTCTAAATAGCATATGACATGTCAAGTCTCTAATATGCAACTACATACAAAACAAGAATATCTTGCAACAATTGAACCAAGTTACCATCCTAAGCCACAAGTACTAAATAAGCTACAATTTAGTAACAAGCTTTCAAGGTAATCAATTGTAATATTCTAAACAAGCTATATATCTACACAAGATATATTTAAACAAGCTTTGCAAGACAATGATATCCTCTATCATGCTAAGTCCAATTACCATTTTAAGACACCACAAATACTAATTATACATCTAATTAGTAATATGCTCACAAGGTAATTAATTATACTACATTTCATGAGATTATCACCTTAACATGAAAAGTCTCTAGATTTTAAATCAATTCCAAATAGGCTCAAATTAATATATGTTAAAGGACATAACATGGTCTTCACATATATTATACCCAACATCAATTTAAATAACTACAACACTTAAAATAAAATTAACTAAGCTAATTAATTAATTTTTTCTAGATTTTTAAACAACTCCAAATGTCCTCAAATTAATATAGGTTAAAGAACACACCAAGGCCTACTTTAATATCACATTACAAGTTGATTTCGTGCTTGTTACAACTATGTGAATTAATCTTTCATAAAAGATAAATATTACACAAAAGTTGCAATTCTTATTCAAATGCCCCCAATTTAATATATGTTGATAAACATACCAAGGCCTAATTTACTAGCATGCCACAATTTAATTCTAAGGTGCATACCATCATGAGAATTAAATCTTAAACATAGAAAATAATTAAATTAAATTCTAAATCTTGAATAAAGGCATGCTCACAAGTTGTATATGCTTATAAAACAATTAATACAACATTAATATAAACCTAAGAAATCCCCTACCTCAATTTGAGATGAAAATCTCAAATCCCCACCGAAATGAAACCACTCTGAATCCGATGAAACTTCGAGGTTTTGTTGGGGACAACGTGGTGATCATTAAACCCCAAGGAGGTCACACTAAAATCTAAACTTGGCTTCAAACTTGAACTCAAAAAATGTCCAAAAATAGATTCTAATAAAGGGGAAAGAACCGCATTTCCAAGGCCTACGACAAACATTAAGGCATCACTACTTTTTACTAAAGGGAAGGAGTCCAAAGGAAAAGAGAGGAGGTAGCAGCCCCTTGGGTTTCCATGGATGCCAGCCAAGAGGGGAAGAAGAAGTAAAAATCTGAATTTTTAATTTTAGAGACCCTATGTAAAAACTATAAATAAATAAATAAAGTGAAAAAAAAAGTTCCCCGAACAGGTCACGCCGTTAGGGCTGCAAATGAGCCGAGCCGAGCTGAGCTTTGGGTTGTTCGGGCTCGGCTCATCATCTCCAGGGAGGTGCTCGGGCTCGGTAGAATTGCGAATATCGCAATCCAAGAAACATCACATTTCTTTCATGAAATCTGATTGGAGATGGTCACTTCCATGAAATCCAATCTCCACCTCCAACAAAAACGATGAAGAAGAAGAAGAAATCTCCAACCCAAACAGAAAAGAAGAAAAAGAAATACAAACAAAATTTCAAGATCTAAATCAAACCTTAAAAGAGTTTAGGGACTCGATCTAGAGATATATTCCACTGCCTGAACTTAAAGGTGCGTTTAAAAGAGACGTTGAGATCCGTTTGAAGGAGAGAGAATGATAGTGCTGCCGTCATCTGTGGGAGTATCTAAAATCCCTTGCGCTACTGCAGGAGACTTCTTATTTTTAGGGTTATACTCATCTTTTAACTTAAAGCAAATCAACGGCTAAGAAGATGAACCAATATTTAATGGTTGAGATGTAGTTTTATTTGAATATGGGCTAAAGTCTTATAATTCTTTTGGCCATTATGTGAATTGGGCCAAAACTTATATTCATATGGACCAAACCTTTTAAATGTAAAATTGTAATACAAATGGGCTTTCTTAACGAGCTTGTTCACGAACCTAACTAGCCGAGCTTAAGGCTGCTCAAGCTCGGCTCGTTTACTAAACGAGCTTAAAAATCGGGCTTGAGCTAGGCTCATTTACTAAATGAATGAGCCCAAGCCGAGCTTTGAAGGAGCCGAGCCTGAACTGTTCATGAACAGCTCAGTTCATTTGCAGCCCTACTAGCCGAGTCCAAAAAAGTGGAATTTCAGCAGACATGCTCAAACGAAAAAACACTGTGAACGATAAAGAACCAAAATGAGAAAAAATGAACAACAGAAGAAACGACGTCAAAAACTTAGTCCCGAGCAAAGAGATGTGCTCCAAATAAGGTTGGCACTAACCAGGGCCGAAAACCCGAAAACTGGAGGGATCGACCGCAAGACAATTCAAAGACTACACAACTTTAAAAAATGTGAAATGAATCCCATATGAGGATTCAAACCCCAAGGAGACACTTAGCAATTAACTTTCATTAATTGCACAATGGCCCTTGCACAAAAGGATAACTGCGCAAGTGACCCATAATGAAAATATCTTCCAAAAGATATTTTCTTAAAAACCCCTGAAATAAATATCTTCAAAAGATATTTTTGAAAAACACTCCAAGAAACATACATGTTTCTGAAGAATACTTTCATCTATGCCCTTGCGGGAAAAAGGAAACAACCAGCGAGCTTTTCTCCAAAAATAAAGTTACGCATTTTGAGGAAATTAACAAGAATGAAAACTCATGAAGTCAAAACTGAGCTCCAAACATGAAAAGTGAGGTTATGTCAGTAAAGTGACAAATGGGGAAAAAGATGAAAAGTGAATAGTATTGAAAAACGAAAAATGCGGAAATGACGCTGTAACGACCCGGTCATTTGCCTCCTTTTCGTTTTTCCCGAAATTTTACGAATGAATTTTTTTCGTTTAATTTTCTTTTCTGAGCTCTGTTTTGTGTCGCTTAGAGTCATCTCGAGTGCTCTGAATTGGTTCCTGAGACTCTTTTCCGTGGATTGACAACTTCCTTTGAGGACCGAGTCATTTTCATATTTTTCGTTTTTTGACACTATGCGCTATTTCGTCCTTTTCCCTATTCTGTCTTATCTCCATTTGTCAGTTTTTGGCACAACCTCACTTTTCAAGCTCAGAGTTGGTTTTTGACTTCACGTATCCTTATCGTGAGTGGTTTCCACAAAATATGTATCTTTACTTTTGCAAGAATGTACTCTGGTTGCTCTCAGTGCCCATAGGGGCATGGAAGCATAAATCTTTGGAATTAATTTCATTTCTTGGGGTGTTTTTCATTAATATCTTTTGAAGATATTTTATTTTAGGGGTTTTTAAGAAAATATTTTTGGAAGATATTTTCATTCTGGGCCATAAGTGCAGTTTTCACTTTTTGGAGGGGCCATTGTGCAATTAATGAAAGTTATTGCAAAATGTCTTATTTTGAGCCTGGATCCTCGTACGGGATTCATTTTCACATTTCGTCGAGTTGTATACTCTTGGAATTTCTTCCTGATCAATGTTTTCCAGTTTCAGGGTTTTTGGTCCCGATTTTCGCCAAACTTGTTTTGGGCATAACTTTTTGCTTGGGACTCAGTTTTCAATGCCGTTTCTTCTGTTATTCATATTTTATTATTTTAAATCTTTTTCATTCACAAAGTTTTGCCATTTGAGCCCGTTTACTAAAATTTTACTTTTCCAGACCCGGCGGGGCCCGTTCGGGGCACTTCTTGAGATTTCTATAAAAGGGGGGGTAAGATATTTCATTTTTCATCTTCTCCCCTCTTCATGCACGACCTGGAGCTCCCATGGCAGCCCAAGGGGTGCTGCAATCTTCTCTCTCCTCTTTTGGTTCATTTTTCCTTGATGGAAAGTCTTCGGCCTTAACGTTTGTTGTTCCCCTCGCCGTGCTCTACCTTTCCCCCTTATTAGAATTCAATTTTGACCTTTTCTTAAGTTTAGTTTTGAGGTCAAGTTATGATTTTGATGGGGCTTTCATCGGGGTTATGTTCACGGCGCTGTCCCCGACAAAACCTAGTAGTTTCGTCGGATTCGGAGCTGTTCCATTTTGATGGCATTTGAGATTTTCATCTCAAATTGAGGTAGGGGATGTTCTAGGTTTAAATTCTTGTTATATAGCATGCTTGTGATGCTTATACTACTTGTTTGCATGATTAAATATAAAATCTAGAGATTTTATTATTTATTTTTCTGGCACGTGATCTAGTTTTTCCGGTTGTTCATGACTTGGTATAAACATGTACCATGATTTTATATTGCCCCTTGATATGCTCATTATCGTGTATTAAAATTGGAACATTTGATTAAGTATTAAAGATTTTATTTAATATTTATCTTAAGTGAAAGATTAATTCACAAGGCCTTAACTAGCTTGAAATTAATATGTGTTAGTATATTATATTAGGCCTTAGCATGCTCTTCAACATAGTTGAATTTGAAAGTAATTGGAGGTGTTTTGAAAATTAGTAATTATTAATTAATTTGATTAATTAATTTGCTCCGAGTGCACTATTCACTCCATTTGAATTCCGACTTGATATTCTTGATCTACATGCCATATAGCTTCACATATATTTGATTTAGAATATTCGGTGAGGTTTTGAAACCTTTCATTTAATTAATTTCCTTGTTTAATATTTAATCCTCATGGTGACATACAACTTGGAATTGAATTGTGGCATACTAGAAAATTAAGCTTAGGTATAGTTGTTCACATATATGAAATTGGGATTAATTGCACGAGAATTGAAACTTTTAATTTATATTTAACTTTAGTGAAAGTTTAATTCACATGGTCTTAAATTGAATGAAATAAACTTGTAATGTGATATTACATTAGTTCTTGGCATGCTTTCCAACATAGGTTAATTTGAGAGCATTTGGTTAAGTTTGAAAATCTAGAGATTTTAATTAAAAGAATTAATTAAAATCTATTTTGTGGTCCCATTAGCTTAATTAAGGTTTTAACTTGACGTTTGTATTGGCCATGACTTGTTTACTAGTATATATTAATTGTGGACCATTTGAAGTTGCTTTAGAACCTTGTTAATTAAATTAGCATGATTTAATTAGAGTTCTACTTTGTTTTTCCAATAACCTAATTGAGTTTTAGAATAGATATAGGTAATGACCATGCCATGTTCTTTAATATGTATTAATTTGAGGGTATTTGGAATTGAATTAGAATCTAGGGAATTTAATTATTTTTATTTAATTAAATTCTATCGAATTGAGCCATGTATTTAATTGTGTTTGAAAGTCGTTTCTATATCAAAATCATGGACTTGGACTTGTTGTATATTCATTTGGTTATGTTTTGAACATTGGATAACATAGTTGCTATGTTTGTATTCATGAGAATATGTTTTCCTTATTGAATATATTGTTGCCTTGTGTAATGATTTGCACACTTCGTGTTTAACATCTTCCATGCATAGCGTGTAACGAATCGCACACTGAAGATTTGACATTCATCATATCATATTAGTTGCGGATTTAGAGCATGTATTGTATAGGTTTCCAAATTTAGTTGTGCTTAGTAGATAGTTGATTATCTTGCATATTCTTGTTGATATATGCGTTGTTGCACAACTTGTTGATTTTGGAAACTTGGGGATGTCATTGTTTGACTATGGCTAGGACGTGGTTCTAGTACGGGGGATAGTCCCTCTATATATAGTCTAGTGCACACATAGGGAGGTTACCCATGGGCTAGTAACCCTAAAGTAACTATGTTGTCAGTCTGATCCGGCGTGACGTCCAAGTATCCACTTTGTTTGATTTCGCATTTCATTTTCAAGTTGATAACTAGATGATGTTGTAACTTTTTGTTTCTTATTTGTCGTTCCATTTTAAGTTAAAGGATGTTAACTTTGCGAAATTGTGCTTTATGCGTTGTATTGGAAGTTTCAATGTTGGTTAAATTGCATCGATATTGAAAATCGTATTTTGATGTTCTGATAAAGCTTAGGATTGATCCAATTGATTCATTTATAACATTGACGTTAGGTGGCATGAACCACTACTGTTATTTTATGCTTTAGACTCTAAGTTGATGGCTTTGAGAACTTAAACCTTGTTGCATTGTATAACATGCTCTTTTGTTGTTGAATTGCATGGATAATGTGATTCTTGTTAACTTGTATTCAAATATGCTTTTGTTATGTTGTATGGATTACTCTAGACCTAGTTCAATTGTATTGATAATGTAATTCATGTTAATCTATGCTCAAGCATTCTTCTTGTCGTGTTCTTTGGATTATCCCAACCATGATTCGTTTCATACACGTATGTATATCATGATTCTTGTTGTTTAGACTCGAAGGTAGCTTAGGATGCTCCCCAAGTCTCACTTGGACATAGACGTTAGGTGGCATGAGCCCCTTTAGCATGTTTCACCTTAAAGTGATAAAATTGTAAAATGCTAGGTCGATGCATGCTCATCTCCTATGAGTAGCTTTATGTTACTCACCCCTACGATACTGGGGCATATTTCAGGTACGAAGACTTGGTTCGTGAAGCCTAGCATTCTTTGGATGCCGTGTACCTTTCAAGTTTCCATTTCATGCAAATGTTAGCATGAAATGTCATTTTGTAGACTTATATGTCAAAATATGTATATTTGATTCCATGTATGTAATGTGTACATAAGTGCACTCCTTTCAATGTATTTGATATGTATGAGATGAGGCCAGAGGCCAATGACATGTATATTGTATTCTATGCAACTTTTTAACTTCATGAAATGTTATGAAAAACTTGAAAAATCGCAAGCCATTGCTTCACCACGGTTGCATCGGGTGTGGGAATTCTATTTTCATTCTTTTATAGGGTCTTATTAATCTTGTATGAAGTGTGGCCAAGGGCCAAACGGTCATTTGATCCCGTTTTGCATTTTTGGATTCCATGTTTTCCATTCCAAGTCCATTTTTGCCTTTTTGCCCGTTGGGGGGTCGGATTTTGCATCAGCTATATTTTTAAGCCATGGACCATTGTAGCGCGTCTAAATAGGTAAGTTACGTTTGCATGCATGGTCGTTTCCGGGCAAAACCTTATCGTTTGTGTTTTGAGCCTCTTGTGAATTCATTTCGCATTTTTTTTTGCATATTATGATCTAGGGGCATTATGGACCTTTCACATCAGTTTTATTTTCTTCTTTTGACATGGTTGAATAGAAAACACGATTTTAGGGGGGGTTTCTTCTTCGTGTTTTTCCAGAAAATGTCGTCTTGGTACCGGAAATCCCTCGTGAAGTTTCAGCTTCCAGTTTTCATTTAGTAGTTTTATGACCCTCTTGTTCAGTTATGATCTAGGGGCATTTTCGGGATTTCACAGTGAGTTTTTTTCGATTCCGTCCATGTTGTCGGGTAGAAAACTCGATTTTAAGGGGGGTTTCTTCTTCGTGTTTTCCAGAAAAACTCGTCTTGACCTCCGTTTCAAGCCTCAGTTCTGGGCAGATCAAAAAAAAATGTAGCAGCAGCCAAGGGCTGCCACCAGCCATGTCTTTGGGCGCCGGCATGCATGCCCGTGCGCTCCCGCATGGGCGCCGTGTGTGCCATGGCCCCTCATCGGGCCGCTGCGACGTCATTTCTTCTTTTGGGCGTTTCTCCTTCGTCCGGACTCCGATTCAAGTGAATTTTTTATTGAACTTGACTAATTTTTCACTGTCTTTCCAATGGTGTGCTCGGTTGTACCCATTTTTTCCTGGATAATTACAAGTTTACCCTTTTTGCCTTAAGTGCTCGTTTTTCTTCGTCTTGCCGTTTCTCCTTCGTCCGGACTCCGAATCATGCGATTCTTGAGTCCATCTTGATTAGTTTTTCATTATCCTTCTAGAGGTGTGCTCAGTGGCACCCAAATCTACAATTTTCAAAAATGACTATTTTACCCCTGGGGGCTTATTTGTCATATTTTTGATCTTTTGCTTCCGCATCAATTCTTGTTGAGTTCCACGACCTCATGGAAGGTCACTTTGACTTCTTAGAGTCTTGTTTTCTGTTTTCGCTTCCGCATTCGGATCCGTTATCGGATCATCCTTACGGTTCATCACAAGACACGCTGGCCTAAAAACCAGGGTCGTCACAGGTGGTATCAGAGCATCCTGGTTCGAATACCTTGGACGACGGGTTTTGGGTGCATATCATGCTCACGTTGTTTTGCTTTGATATGTCATTTGTATCTTGATAACATGTTCACATGCTTAGGTGTTTCGAGGCATCTATTATTTGTTAAGCATGCTTTATGTGTATATATGCTCTTGATAACATGATCTGGGTTTCTATCATGTCTGCGTGCTTATGTTAGCATGACCGTATGCGACGCATACCTTACGCTTTTCATTCACGTGTTTTGTCGTACCATATACTTACGCGCTCCTTGATAACATGTTTGATTTGATAACATGCCTATTTGCTTATATGGCAACTCGTTCACTACTTGTGTGAGTAGATAGTCTATTGCTATGTTGCATTCTAACTGTTTACTTTTATGTCTGGTTTTGACAGCGTGTCCTAGGATCTGTCGTATCCCTTGGATGCCTTCTCGTTTCACGAGTTTCTTCCTTGGATAGGAGAAATTCATTCTGTAAGGACCCATGTCGGGAACCTTCTTGTCTATTCTGTCGATTGATGCGAGTAAGGCTCATATGAGCGTAGAGGACTGCGATTCGTTCCATTTCCTTGTCTGCAGGAGTGAGATGTGGGCCAAGGAGGCACCGTTTCATTTCATTTTCCTTCGTGCCTTCTAGATCTAAGGCCTTAAGCGTAATGGAGCCTGTGTCATTGTTGTCAGAGTTTTGGGATTAGCTACCCCAACTCTCGCAGATGCCTGGTTTCCGTAGTGCCTTTGGTAATGATCATTTTTGACATTGACGTCATTTGTATCGAAAAGTTCCCTTCTGGAGCATGTTACGAACTAGTGCCTTATACTGCCATGCTACCTTACTGACGAGTAAGTGTGGGCGGGTTCTGGTTACTGTTCGTACTGCCTTGTCACTCTCTTCTTTCACCGCATTTGACGTTTCATTTTCTTGGGATTCTCTCGGTGGTTGACGTTGAGTTAATGTGCCGATTCGTATGAGGTGTTGTCTCAGTTTATGGTTTCGTGTTCCTTCAGTTGATCTTTAGACTTTAGGATTTGTCCTTCAGTGCATTGTGAGCTGTCCTTTGATTTGACCTTTTGTTCGGTCATTATTCTATTTTCTCTGGTATGTTCCTAATTTCGGGGACGAAATTCCTTTAAGGAGGTAGGTTGTAACGACCCAGTCATTTGCCTCCCTTTCCTTTTTCCTGAAATTTTACGAATGAATTTTTTTCATTTAATTTTCTTTTCTGAGCTCTGTTTCGTGTCGCTTAGTGTCATCTCGAGTGCTCGGAATTGGTTTCTGAGACTATTTTTCGTGGATTGACAACTTCCTTTGAGGACCGAGTCATTTGCACATTTTTCATTTTTCGACACTATGCATTATTTCATCCTTTTCCCTATTCTGTCTTAACTCTGTTTGTCAGTTTTTGGCACAACCTCACTTTTCAAGCTCGAAGTTGGTTTTTGACTTCACGTATCCTTATCGTGAGTGGTTTCCACGAAATATGTATCTTTACTTTTGTAAGAAAGTACTCTGGTTGCTCCCGGTGCCCATAAGGGCATGGATGCATAAATCTTTGGAATTAATTTCATTTCTTGGGGTGTTTTTCATAAATATCTTTTGAAGATATTTTATTTCAGGGGTTTTTAAGAAAATATTTTTAGAAGATATTTTCATTCTGGGCTATAAGTGCAGTTTTCACTTTTTGGAGGGGCCATTGTACAATAGATGAAAGTTATTGCAAAATGTCTTGTTTTGAGCCTGGATCCTCGTACGGGACTCATTTTCCCATTTCGTCGAGTTGTGTACTCTTGGAATTTCCTCCTGGTCGATGTTTTCCAGTTTCAAGGTTTCTGGCCCCGGTTTTCGCCAAACTTGTTTTGGGCATAACTTTTTGCTCGGGACTCAGTTTTTGACGCTGTTTCTTCCGTTGTTCATATTTTATCATTTTGAATCTTTTTTGTTCACAAAGTTTTGCTATTTGAGCTCGTCTGCTCAAATTTTACTTTTTCAGACCCGGCGGGGCCCGTTCGGGGCACTTTTTGAGATTTCTATAAAAGGGGGGTGAGATATTTCATTTTTCATCTTCTCCCCTCTTCATGCACGACCTGGAGCTCCTATGGCAGCCCAAGGGGTGCTGCCATCTTCTATCTCCTCTTTTGGTTCACTTTTCCTTGATGGAAAGTCTTCGGCCTTAACGTTTGTTGTTCTCCTCGCCATGCCCTACCTTTCCCCCTTACTAGAATTTAGTTTTGATCATTTCTTGAGTTTGGTTTTGAGGTCAAGTTATGAATTTGAAGGGGCTTTCATGGGAGTAATGTTCACGGCGTTGTCCCCGACAAAACCTAGTGGTTTCATCGGATTCGGAGCCGTTCCATTTTGATGGCATTTGAGATTTTCATCTCAAATTGAGGTAGGGAATGTTCTAGGTTTAAATTCTTGTTATATAGCATGCTTGTGATGCTTATACTACTTGTTTGCATGATTAAATATAAAATCAAGAGATTTTATTATTTATTTTTCTTGTACGGGATCTAATTTTCCCGGTTGCTCATGACTTGGTTTAAACATGTAGCATGATTTTATATTGCCCCTTGATATGCTCATTGTCGTGTATTAAAATTGGAACATTTGAATAAGTATTAAAGATTTTATTTAATATTTATCTTAGGTGAAAGATTAATTCACATGGCCTTAACTAGCTTGAAATTAATATGTGTTAAAATATTATATTAGGCCTTAGCATGCTCTTCAACATAGTTAAATTTGAAAGTAATTGGAGGTGTTTTGAAAATTAGTAATTATTAATTAATTTAATTAATTAATTTGCTCCGAGTGCACTATTCACTCCATTTGAATTCCGACTTGATATTCTTGATCTACATGCCATATAGCTTCACATATATTTGATTTAGAATATTCGGTGAGGTTTTGAAACCTTTCATTTAATTAATTTCCTTGTTTAAGATTTAATCCTCATGGTGATATACAACTTGGAATTGAATTGTGGTATGCTAGAAAATTAAGCTTAGGTATAGTTGTTCACATATATTAAATTGGGATTAATTGCATGAGAATTGCAACTTTTAATTTATATTTAATTTTAGTGAAAGTTTAATTCACATGGTCTTAAATTGAATGAAATAAACTTGTAATATGATATT
Source organism: Cornus florida (assembly GCF_030987335.1). NCBI lineage: Eukaryota > Viridiplantae > Streptophyta > Magnoliopsida > Cornales > Cornaceae > Cornus > Cornus florida. The sequence goes on from NW_026775577.1 coordinate 76,930,265, forward strand.
ACATTAGTTCTTGGCATGCTTTCCAACATAGGTTAATTTGAGAGCATTTGGTTAAGTTTGAAAATCTAGAGATTTTAATTAAAAGAATTAATTAAAATCTATTTTGTGGTCCCATTAGCTTAATTAAGGTTTTAACTTGATGTTTGTATTGGCCATGACTTGTTTACTAGTATATATTAATTGTGGACCATTTGAAGTTGCTTTAGAACCATGGTAATTAAATTAGTATGATTTAATTAGAGTTCTACTTTGTTGTTCCAATAACCTAATTGAGTTTTAGAGTGGATATAAGTAATGACCATGCCATGTTCTTTAATATGTATTAATTTAAGGGTATTTGGAATTGAATTAGAATCTAGGGAATTTAATTATTTTTATTTAATTAAATTCTATCAAATTGAGCCATGGATTTAATTGTGTTTGAAAGTCATTTCTATATCAAAATCATGGACTTAGACTTGTTGTATATTCATTTGGTTATGTTTTGAACATTGGATAACATAGTTGCTATGTTTGTATTCATGAAAATATGTTTTCCTTATTGAATATATTGTTTCCTTGTGTAATGATTTACACACTTCGTGTTTAACATCTTTCATGCATAGCGTGGAATTGCACACTGAAGATTCGACATTCATCATATCATATTAGTTGCGGATTTAGAGCATGTATTATATAGGTTTCCAAATTTGGTTGTGCTTAGTAGATAGTTGATTATCTTGCATATTCTTGTTGATATATGCATTGTTGCACAACTTGTTGATTTTGGAAACTTGGGGATGTCATTGTTTGACTATGGCTAGGACGTGGTTCTAGTACGAGGGATAGTCGCTCTATATATAGTCTAGTGCGCACATAGGGAGGTTACCCAAGGGCTAGTAACCCTAAAGTAACTATGTTGTCGGTCTGATCTGGCGTGACATCCGAGTATCCACTTTGTTTGATTTCGCATTTCATTTTCAAGTTGATAACTAGATGATGTTGTAACTTGTTGTTTCTTATTTGTCGTTCCATTTTAAGTTACAGGATGTTAACTTTGCGAAATTGTGCTTTATGCGTTGTATTAGAAGTTCCAATGTTGGTTAAATTGCATCGATATTGAAAATCGTGTTTTGACGTTCTAATAAAGCTTAGGATTGATCCTATTGATTCATTTATAACATAGACTTTAGGTGGCATGAACCACTACTGTTATTTTGTACTTTAGATTCTAAGTTGATGGCTTTGAGAACTTAAACCTTGTTACATTGTATAACATGTTCTTTTGTTGTTGAATTGCATGGATAATATGATTCTTGTTAACTTGTACTCAAATATGCTTTTGTCATGTTATATGGATTACTCTAGACCTAGTTCAATTGTATTGAAAATGCAATTCATGTTAATCTATGCTCAAGCATTCTTCTTGTCGTGCTCTTTGGATTATCCCAACCATGATTCATTTCATACACGTATTGATATCATGATTCTTGTTGCTTAGACTCTAAGGTAGCTTAGGATGCTCCCCGAGTCTCACTTGGACATAGACGTTAGGTGGCATGAGCCCCTTTAACATGTTTCACCTTAAGGTGATAAAATTGTAAAATGCTAAGTCAATGCATGCTCATCTCTTACGAGTAGCTTTATGTTACTCACCCCTACGATACTGGGGCATATTTTAGGTACAAAGACTTGGTTCATGAAGCCTAGCATTCCTTGGATGTCGTGTACCTTTCAAGTTTCCATTTCATGCAAATGTTAGCATGAAATGTCATTTTGTAGACTTATATGTCAAAATATGTATATTTGATTCCATGTATGTAATATGTACATAAGTGCACTCCTTTCAATGTATTTGATATGTATGAGATGAGGCCGGAGGCCAATGACATGTATATTGTATTCTATGCAACTTTTTAACTTCATGAAATGTTATGAAAAACTTGAAAAATCGCAAGCCATTGCTTCACCACGGTTGCATTGGGTGTGGGAATTCCATTTTCATTCTTTTATAGGGTCTTATTAATCTTGTATGAAGTGTGGCCAAGGGCCAAACGGTCATTTGATCCCGTTTTGCATTTTTGGATTCCATGTTTTCCATTCCAAGTCCATTTTTGCCTTTTTGCCCGTTGGGGGGTCGGATTTTACATCAGCTATATTTTTAAGCCATGGACCATTGTAGCGCATCTAAATTGGTAAGTTACGTTTGCGTGCATGGTCGTTTCCAGGCAAAACCTTATCCTTTGTTCTTTGAGCCTCTTGTGAATTCATTTCGCATTTTTTTTGCATATTCTGATCTAGGGGCATTATGGACCTTTCACATCAGTTTCATTTTCTTCTTTTGACATGGTTGAATAGAAAACACGATTTAGGGGGGGTTTCTTCTTCGTGTTTTTCTAGAAAATGTTGTCTTGGTACCGGAAATCCCTCATGAAGTTTCAGCTTCCAGTTTTCATTTAGCAGCTTTATGACCCTCTTGTTCAATTATGATCTAGGGGCATTTTCGGGATTTCACAGTGAGTTTTTTTCGATTCCGTCCACGTTTTCGGGTAGAAAACTCGATTTTAAGGTAGGTTTCTTCTTCGTGTTTTTCCAGAAAAACTCGTCTTGACCTTCGTTTCAAGCCTCAGTTCTGGGCAGATCAAAAAAAAATGTAGCAGCAGCCAAGGGCTGCCACCAGCCATGTCTTTGGGCGCCGGCATGCACGCCGGTGGGCTCGCGCATGGGTGCCGTGTGCGTCATGGCCCCTCATCGGGCCGCCGCGACGTCATTTCTTTTTTTGGGCACTTCTCCTTCGTCCAGACTCCGATTCAAGTGAATTGTTTTTTCAACTTGACTAATTTTTCGCTGTCTTTCCAACGGTGTACTCGGTTGCACCCGTTTTTTCCTGAATAATTACAAGTTTACCCTTTTTACCTTAAGTGCTCGTTTTTCTTCGTCATGCCGTTTCTCCTTCGTCCGGACTCCGAATCATGCGATTCTTGAGTCCATCTTGATTAGTTTTTTGTTGTCCTTCTAGCTGTGTGCTCAGTGGCACCCAAATCTATAGTTTTCAAAAATGACTATTTTGCCCTTGGGGGCTTATTTGTCATATTTTCGATCTTTTGCTTCCGCATCAGTTCTAGTTGAGTTCCACGACCTCATGGAAGGTCACTTTGACTTCTTAAAGTCTTATTTTCTGTTTTCGCTTCCGCATTCGGATCCGTTATCGGATCATCCTTACGGTTCATCACAGGACACGCTGGGCTAAAAACCAGGGTCGTCACAAACGCGGTCCTTTAAGGTAATTGTTAGTTTAAAGGAAAGAGTCTCAAAAATCATTTCTGAGCACTAGAGACGACATTAAGTGATGAGAAACCAAACTCGTAAGAGAGAATTCAACGAAAAAAATTTATCCTTAAAATTCTGAGAAAAAAGAAAGGAAAGAAAATGACTGGGTCATTACAACCTACCCTCCTTAAAGAAATTTCGTCCCTGAAATTAGGAACATTCCCAGAAGAACCGTACAAGGACCGAACACAAGGTCACACCAAGGAACAGATCATAAAGCACCCAAGGACAATTCCAAAGGTCTCAAGATCAATGAAGAGACATAAAACCATGAATAGTGAGACACCTCTCCAAATGAATTGACATACTAACCCAATGTCAACCACCCAAAGGAGATCAAGGCAACCACACGTCAAAACACGAAACACAACATGAAGCAACATGGCAACACAAATAGGGACTAGAACCCGCCGAAAATGTACCTAAGGTGTGGCAGCATTGACAGCATCAAGTGCCAGCCAACACTCACATTACTAGCTAGGTAATGCAAGATAGTATCGACGGCAACTAGCACTCGCCTACACATGACCTGTACGGTAGCATGACAGTATAATGCCCTAATTCGTCATCTGCCCCTAACAAGCTTACCTGTGAAACCTATCGATACAAATGGCATCAATGTCAAATGATCATTACCAAAAGCACCATGAAAACCAAGCATTTTGCGAGAGTTGCGATATGGTCCAAAGATGTCCGGCTAGACCATTCGGGCCAATCCCAAAACTCTGACAACAATATCATAGGCACCGCTATGCTTAAGGCCTTAAATCCTCAATACTGGAAAATCTGATAACCCAAGTCTCAAAACATCGTTGTTAACCACATCAGTTACGAATCCAAAGCCTGACAAGTCTATGCCCTTAAACCAATGGATCAAACTTTACAAAATCAAATAACATAACCATCGCCCTAGTCACAACAACTCCCAACAAGACAATGCACCCAAGAACCTCCATGTCATCCTAAAGCTGACTTACTATAAGGCTGTGCCTAGGATTCAAGACACCAGATCAAGCTCACACAAACAATCCCGACAACCAAGGTCATACAACCCCAAGCACAGTACAGGAATGATAAAAAAATGAACTAATAAGGTAATTAGTTATGAAACCTACATACATATATGCAAGTATACATTCACAAGTATACTAAGAAATATCGAAAGGGAAGTGTAATTTATGTATATATACAAGTATACACTCATAAGTATACTAAATAGTACTAAATCTATGGCATACAAGTATACAGGCTCAAGTACACTATACCAAAACAAAGTGAAATAAACAACGGGCAAGCACACTAGGTACAAGTATACTAAATGTAAACGAAAATCAACGCACCATACAACTAAACACATAGCGTACAATGGCAATCAAATATGCTACCTATAACATAGGGGTCAAGCATCAGAGACACATTACACATCACCTATGACGCTAGCATGTTAAACAGATATAGTATATGAAAAACATATCATCTATATCATTGCATAACTACCAAATAGTTACATCCCCTAACATGTTTCTAAGGCATGCTCAAAACAACAAGGCATATAAATATGTAAGAAGAACTATGCAAATAACAACCCCACAAAATCGTATGCAAGAAGGGATGAAATGCCTCTCAAAAGGGCAAACTCACAAAAAAGGAAACTCAAAAACCCAAATGAGTCCAATCTCTCACTGTGAGGAAAGGAGTCATCTCTCCAAAATGAACACTAAGGGTCCCGAAACAAAGAGCCTAAAAGTCTTTCCCAAGACTGGCCCAAACACAAAGTGGAATCCTAACGCCACACAAAACAACCAACGATGTAATTGATGGCTCCAATACTAACCATTACAAGATGCCAACAAGAAAACACCTCTCAAGACGTCGATGAGTTTGATAGGAACTCTACAGGATCCTATTGAAACTCTAACACAAAATCTCAAGTCTTCAAGGACGAGGGAGAGTAATTAATTGTACCAATGCAATTAATTACACGAAACCACTCACACCCTAACCTTAGATCGTAAGAGCTGTCCAAAGTAAGACAAGAAGAATCCTAGGTCAACGCACCTATCGAATCCCTGACCCTTACTCTAAGAAAAAAGGACACGAGAACCCCGTCGTTGAGGCTAAAGAAAACAAACCTTCCAATCCCTAAGGAAAGACTCGATTCAATCCGACTCATCTTCCCATGACGTTAGATATAAGACCCCAATGACGTCATCATATCAAGGTCACCACGAAACTCTAAGAGACGTTACCGACACCCCAGACACTCCCCGACCACGTTGTGAAGCCACGAAGGAAGAAGGAAATGAAACGGTGCCTCCCTGGCCTACATCTCCTTCCACCGAATAAGAACTGAGACTCTATGCTCACATGAGCCTTACTCGTATCAATCGTCAGACTAAGGTCTCGAAACACCCAAACCAATGGATTAAACAAGAAGGTTCCCCGATAACCGGATGAGCACTCATCCAGCATGTCAGCATGGACGAGCGCTCCAAGCCTCCTTTTTTCAGGTTGACTCAGCTTTGACCCTCCAACTTTAAATTATCATATCTCTTTCGTTTTAACTCCAAATTGGTCCATTTTTTTGTCTAAACCGACCGCATCAAAATAAGCTTTCCAATGGTACAATTACAGCTTAAGATTCCATTTGTACCTTAAGATATTCAAGTTTTAGTAAGGTAGTGTTAGGATTTGATTCAAACAAAGATGGGGTTTCCTTCCTTCGACCTCAAGACTTTGATATCTTTGTCATCCGAAGTCCAAATCAAGTGATTCTTGAGTCCATCTTTGTTAATTTTTTATTGTCTTTCCAATGGTGTATACGGTGGTACCCATTTTAGTATGGAATGACCATTTTGCCCTTGGTCCATTCCTTGGAGGGTTTTCAAATCCTAACTCCGATCTTGCTTCCGCTGAGTCACGGGACTCCTCGGAAGGTCGTTCTTGTGTCTTAGGGATAACGTACCTCTCTAGAGACTTGTTCATGTTTAACTTCCACATTTTGGATCCATTTCGGTTCATCACAAAACACATTGGGTTTGAAAAGTCCAGGGTCGTCATAATTGTAGTAACACTCTAAAGCTTTCAGGACACCAAGAACACCTCCTCTAATGGTTGTTTTCAACCCTAATAGGCTTAAAACCAATTCTGGAAATTCACCAGACCTTACAAGACTATAACGGGACCCTAAACAGTGCCTCACGCGCCACCACTCACTCTTACACCCACTGCACGCGCTCCCACGCTCCTCCATAAGCTACCATGTGTCAACGCGCTTACCCACGCGTGTTTCACGCGCTACCACATGCCTGATCCTCCTTCTGGCTGATATGGCACGCTACCATTCCTTGGATGCATGCTTGTCCTTATGCGCGCGTCACACAAGATCATCTCACTGCATCTCCATACGCCTCCATGCACCAGCGCCGCATCACATCAACTCTCCCTTCAATCAGCCACATCTAAGGCTCAAATTTGTGGCACACTAAACCTCTATGCACCCGCACCACACCAAATAAATCTAGTATTGTTTCCAAACCTCAATGGCTCTGATTCACACGCACAAGGTTATAGTGTATTGTACCACACCGGACCAAAACCCCCTACTGATGCGCCGATTAACCCAGAGCCTCCAATGTATATAAATAGTAAAAATTATACTAAAATAATAAGATAATTAAAATATATATATATATAACAAATCCAAAAAAATATCTAGAAAATTCCAAAAATTACAGAAAAATTCCAGAAACTCTAGAAACCCTAATTAATCATATTGGGTCTAAGATCAACCTATAAATTATAAAATAGATACAATATATATATATCTAAATTAATACCCAAAATTTCAAAAGAATTAAAAACAATATTTCATAATTTTAATTCATCAGATCTAACTATAATTAATAAATTTAATTAAAGTCTTGATACTCAAGGTGAAATATTTATGTGTTCTAAGAGGAAAGATAGAGAAAACATGCTTGAAGGTTTCGAAACGAAACCGACGCTTCAAGTAAGACTACTAAATAAAATAATAAAAAATTAATCTTTAAATAATATAATATTTATAAACATCTATTATATTACATGTATATATATATATATATATATATATATATATCCTTTTATAACACGTATTGATTAATTATATTTATATGTAACTAAATATATATATTTAAAATTATACAAAAATGATCATTTAAATAATCAAATAACCATGGGCTTCTATTAATTAACCCAATAAGGCTTCATACAAGCCCAAGACCATATCTTTGGTCCAACTTCCCTTAAGCCCACATCCAATTAATTAATAAATCAAATAACTAAATAAACACTTAAATTAGAATAACTAATTACATAAAACACATAAGCAAAACAAAAAAATACAATCAACTCACATCATACCAATAAACTCAATACATCAATAATCAAACACACACACAACAATCATCATATCAATCACGAAATATAATTTAATTAAAACAAGACAATTTATCTAAGCACTCAATTAAATAAAACAAATCATATAAAAATAAAATAAAATCAATTAAACCTAATTAAATCAAACAAATCATTTAAAAATGAAATAAAAATAATTAATCCCTATAAATTATTCCTTTAAAATATAGGGGTATTACAGTTGGCAACATCATGTTCATCCTTGCTTTCTTTCCTAAAACCCTAGTTCTAGAGAGAAAAACTATTTCTATAATGGGTAAATATCTACTTTTGGAACCTCTATAAAAATTGGTTCAATTCATCTATTACAAGCCTCTTTGAGTAGGCAACAAGTCAAAAATATTGCCTCTAATTGGTGAAAATTCGCAGCTACAAAAAGAAGGTAGAGTTCGGGCGTGCTCGGGAATTAGACAGCACACTGCCAGCAATCATTTCAATCGATCTAAGGGTTTTTGATCGATCGATCGAACACTTACTTCGATCGATCGAAGCGAACGTGTTATGAAAATATCTTCTTGGCCTTATCCGGATTGCTGAGCTAGCACCGCCTTGATTTCGATCGATTGTATCCTTCTTCGATCGATCGGGACTTCGTTCGATTGATCGAAGATCCACTGATGCAATTTTCTTCACTTCTTTCCAGATTTGCTCTTTAGCTCCAAAATTGAGCTAAATGGATCTTCTTAACCTGTTTGAACTTTATTGACCTATAATAGGCAAAAACACAAATAAGTACTAAAACATGAAACTAAGATAGATGAATAGACTAAAATACCGTAGCTTAGGTGCTAAAATGCGTCACATTTGAGCACCCATCAAACACCACACATCATCTTCATGCTTATCTAAATAAGAACCTCCCGTTGAGGCATCAACCATGCCTTTATGGTTACCTGACAAACTTTCAAAGAAATATTAAACTAATTGCCACTTAGGAATGTCGTGATAAGGACATTTCCTAAGCAAATCATTTAACCATTCACATGCCTTATGAAACATTTCCCCATCCCCTTGTGAAAATTCACGAATTGAAGTTCTCATGGCATTGGTTTGGGACATAGAATAATGCTTTCTCAAGAACTCTTGTTGCATCTCCGCCCAAGAAGTTATAGAAAATGGTCTCAAATTGTTAAACCAATATTTTGTCTTATCTTTTAGTGTGAATGGGAAGAGTTTTCACCTCAAAACTTCTTCTGCCATGTCCGTATATTTTACGGTGGAACCAATTTTAAGAAATTCATCCAAATACCTATATGGTTCTTCATTTGGTAGCCCATGATAATTGGGAAGCATTTGAATAGTTTGTGGCTTAATTTCATAATGATGTGCTCTAAATGAAGGAAGTTGAATCCATGTTGGTGCATTATAATCATTAGGCACATAGTGATCTCTTAAATCAATAGGAGGATTCACAATTGGTGGCTCTATATAAGCTCCATGATTTGCTTGAACAACGGGGGGTGGAGGTGGTACAAAGAATGGCCTTGGCATTCCAATTGGAACTTGGCCTTGTGGTTGTAGAACAAAAGGTCTAGGCATGCCTAATGGAACTTACATATTATCATGTTGTTAGTGCACATTAGGGTGAAAAATGGCTTGTTAGTCTATATGACAAAGGTCTTTAACACGATCCTCAATAGGGTCATCCATTGATGAAATGGATTCACTTAAATTACCCTCTCCCCTTGGATTACGAACAATCGATTGAAGATTAAAATTTAATGGGACAAGAGGGTGATTTAGAGATCTATAACCATGCATGCACAATGCAAATCAAAACAATCAACAAACACAACTAAGAGCAATCACTTCTCCTCCACAATATCAATCATCAACAAGCCTCCACATACAATGATCCCATACTCCCATACTTTTCAACAAATGTAAGAAAAGTAAGTTGCCTCCATGCGGGCCGATGATAAACAATGAAATGAAAATGCCTCCACGCGGGTCGACAATTTAACTAAGCAAGAGGAGTTAGAATAGCTCACAAAGGGTCCTTAAGCAACTTCAAAAGATTTGTAAGCCTTTTTCCTTGCTTTGCAAAAAAAAAAAAATTATTTTTAGCTTTTTATGTTTTTTGCTTAGCTTAGCTTGCTTCTTTGCTTTGAAGTTCCTTTGCTTTGCTTTCCTTACTCCACGTACCTAGCCAATCAAGAACAAACACAATAAAAAAATAAAATAAAATAATGTAAAATAAGGATCAAAGGAGTACTAATTCCTAATCAATTCCAAATACTGCGTTGCTCACCCCTGGCAACGGCGCCAAAACTTAACAAGGTCGCTTGCATATGCCAAAATTGTGATGTGATTGTGACCAAGTTTAAATTTATAGAAGCCACTACCACTACTAACTACTAACGTAGCAAGAGTGAGTATGGATCGTCCCAAGGGATTTGCAAGGTATTCCAAAATCAATGTTGGATAAGTAGGTCGAATGCTCAAACAGGGTTTGGTTGGTTGATTAAACTAATTGTTCAATTAAAACAATGCAAATTAAATGACAACAATCTAGAAATTAGGGAAAAGAGTATGAGATAAAGGTCTCGGGGCTTATAGTTCACCACTAAGCTTCACTTCACTAAACACTAGCAATTGTCAATTTAAGGGGAGTTTTATGTTGTAAATTAAATGTGTGTGTGTGTGTGTCATTAATTGAAAACTAAGCATGGATGGCAAATAAGCATAGATTGTCTAATCAATCAAGTAAGTAGCACAACCTATCAAATAGGGCCATTAACCATTCAATGAAACCACAATTATTGCACACACAAAAATCAAGAGGAATGTATTTCTTGCGCTCATAAGCATAGATCGTCAAACAACAAGAGTGGATTGTTTACCTATCTAGGAAATTAAAGCAATTACACTACAACTATGACGACCCTGGATTTTACAAACCTAGTGTGTCCTATGATGACCCGAAATAAATTCAAAAGAAAAATGTAGAAGCAAAACATAAACAAGTCAATAGAGATGTACTTCATCTCTAAGACATGAGAGTGGTCTTCCGAGAAGTCCCGTGACTCAAAGGAAGCGAGACCGAGGTTAGGGTTTCAAAACCCTCCAAGGAATGGACCAAGGGAAAAATATTCATTCTAAACTAAAATGGGTGCCATCATGCACACCATTTGAAAGACAACAAAAAATAAATGAAGTTAGACTCAAGAATCACTTGATTTGGAGTCCGGACGAGGAAGATGTGAAGATAGAACGAAAGGACGTCCTCCGATTAGGAGATACCATAACCCTAGAAAGAGGGTCAAATGCACAATTCAGTGAGGAAGAGTCGGTCTACTGATAGCCCTCAGTCGATCGGTCTGACTTATAAGGTCGGTCATTCTGACCTACAAGGTCGGTCGGCCTGACCTACATGGTCGGTCGTTCTGACTTACATGGTCGGACGGTCTAGAGGAAGGGTTATGGCCCAAACTAAACTTTAGCTACTAGAATTGATCTCGAGCTTGTGTCAGCCAGCTAATGGCTCTAATCAGTCGACCAACACAACAGACTGCATGTAATGATCTGGTCATTTTCCTCCCTTTCCTTTTTCTCAAATTTTACGAATAATCTTTTTTCGTTTAGTTTCTTTTCTAAGTTCTGTTTCTTGTCACTGGGTGTCATCTCGAGTGCTTGGAAATGGTTCCTAAGACTCTTTTGTTTGGATTGATAACTTCCTTTGAGGACCGTGTCATTTCTACATTTTCATTTTTTTTGACACTATTCACTTTTCGTCTTTCTCCCCGTTATCACTTTTCGGCCTAACCTCACTTTTCATGCTCGGAGTTGATTTCCGACTACACATATCTTCATTCTATGTCGTTTCCATGAAGTACGTATCTTTACTTTTGTAAGAAAGTACTTTGGTTGCTCTTGGTGTCCATAGGGGCATGGATGCACAGTTCTTTGGAAACTTTTTCTTTTCTTGGGGTGTTTTTCATATATATCTTTTGGAGATATTTTATTTCAGGGGTTTTTAAGAAAATATCTTTTAGAGATATTTTCATTCTGGGCAGTTTTGCAGTTATCCCTTTTTGTAGGGGCCATTATGTAATTAACGAAAGTTTTTACAAAATACCTTGTTTTGAGCCTAGCTCCTCGTACGGGATTCATTTTCACTTTTCATTGTTTAGGCATATCTCTCTGCTCGGGACTCGATTTTTAACGTCAATTCTTCCGTTGTTCATTTTTTCTCATTTCGGTTCTTTTTCTTTTACAGAGTTTTGCCATTTGAGCGCGTCTGCTCAAATTCCACTTTTCCGGACTTGGCGTAACCCGTTCGGGGCACTTTTAGGGTTTTTCTATAAATAGAATGTCATAAATTGAAAAGTCACTTTTTCACCATCCTCCTCCCTCTCTTGGTCGGCCATCCATGGCAGCCATGGCTGCCGCCCTTTTCTCTTCTTTTCCGGCCACTTCCTTCGTGTAAAACGCCGTAGTGCATTAGTGTTTTGTGCTCGCCTTGACGACGCACACCTTTCCCCCTTATTAGAACCCATTTCTGGCCATTTATTGAGTTCAGGTTTAAAGCCAAGTTTGGATTTTCATGGTACCTCCTTGGTGTTTAATGTTACTCCTGTTGTCCTTGACATAACCTAGGAGTATTGTCGGATTCGGAGCATTTTTCTTTTGGTGAGGATTTAAGATTTCATCTCAAATAGAGGTAGCGGTTGTTATAATTTATATTCTTGATGTATTGCATGCTATTGATGCTTATATAACTTATTTACATGTCTTTGTATAAAATCTAGAGATTTTATTATTTATTTTTCTTGTATAAGATTTGATTCTCCCGGTTGGTTATAGTTTGGTTTAAACATGTGGTAAGACATTAAATTAACCCTTGACATGTTCATTGACATATATTAAATTGAGAGCATTTGGACAAGTATTGAAGTTTTTATTTAATATTTATCTTGAGTAAATATTTAATTCATGTGGCCTTACCTAGCTTGAAATTGATGTGTGATGTCATATTACATTAGGCTCTAGCATGCTCTTCAACATAGGTGAATTTGAGAGTAATCGGAGACGTTTTAAAATCTAGAGACAATTAATTAATTTATTCCAAGCGCACTATTCACTCCATTGGATTTCCGACTTGATATTCTTGATGTGCATGCCATATACTTTCACATATATTTAATCGAGAATATTTGATTAGGTTTTGAAAACCTTTCATTTAATTATTTCCTAGTATTAAACTTTAATACTCATGGTCGTATTTTGCATGGAATTCGCTTGTGATAGGCTATTAAATCAAAAACTTGATATGTTGTATAACATACATTAATTTGAGATCATTTGGATGAATTTCAAAATCTAGAGATTTTAATTAAATGAATTAATTAAAATCCATTCAATGGTTCCATGAGCTTGATTATGGTTCTAACTTGGTATTCATGATTTCCTCGACAAGTTCCTTCACGTGTATCAAATTGAGAATAATCGGATAAGTTTGAGACTTACATTTACTTATTTCCCTTGTATGGAACTTAGTTCACTTGGTTGTAACTTGCATTTCATGGAGTTTTTAGCTTTTCATCATGTATCTAGACCCCTTATATCTTTGTATCATTAATGTACTTAATGAACTTGCACAATTGTCTTGGAATGGTTTGACTACTTATATTTTGTTTAGTAAACAATTAAATCATTAATCTTATACTTGTGGTATATTTACATCAATAGATTCCATGTGCTATATATATCTTGGTTGTAGTCTATGTAGATATACAGTATAATTTCTTGACATTTCACATGCCACAATAGTTGAGAACTTAGGGCATGACTTGTGTGTATCTTGGTTGTGCATGAAACGTGGTTAATGCATTTCTTGTATCTTGATACTATATTAACTTGCACAACTTGTTGATTTTGAAACTTGGGATATTAATCAAGAATTGACATGGCTAGGACTTGGTTCTAGTACGAGAGATAGAGAGCTCCCTACACTATAGTGCGCACTAGGGGAAGGTACCCATTGGTTAGTAGCCCTAAAGTGATCCCAAGAGTATGGTTTTAATCCGGGCGATATCCGTGTTTTCACATTGGTTGATTTCACTCTTTAAATTTCAAGTTGTTATTTCTTGAAGATTTAAAACTTTTTGTGTTATGTAAAAGCACTAATCTTGTTCATTGCATAGATTTTATGCTTCATCCGTGATTTCACTCCTTAAATTTCAATTGTTGTATTCCTTGAAGATTTAAGAATCTTTTCGTATTGTATAGAAGATTCCATCCTTGTTTAATTGCATTGATATTATACCTTGTTCTTGATTTTATATATAACTCTTGTCATGTTAATTGGAGTGTTCCAATCATGTTAATTGTATTTATAATGTAATTCTAGTTAACTTATATCCAAGTTTTCTTCTTGTCTTGTTAATTGGAATGTTCTAATCATGTTAATTGTATTGATAATGTGATTCATGTTAACTTTTAAACTTGTCGTGTTCTTTGGATTATCCCAACCTTGTTCAATTTCATAGACATCGTGATTCATATTGCTTCATGTTGATATGACTTAGGAATGATCTTATATAAGCATCTTAACATAGATTCTAGGTGGCATGAACCGTTTCAGTAGTTACCGCATTCTAGGTTAAAAGTTGATGACTTTGGATACCTATGTCCAGTTGCGTTACACTATGTGCCCCTATGTCGTCTAAATTGCATGAGTAACGTGGTTTATGCTAGAAATACTCTAAGGTAGCTTAGGATGCTCCCTGAGTCTCACTTTGACATAGACGTTAGGTAGCATGAGCCCCTTTGACATGTTTCACCTTAAAGTGATAAATTTGTAAAATGCTAGGTCTATGCATGCTCATCTCCTACGAGTAGCTTTATGTTACTCACCCTAAAGTTACTGGGGATTTGTTTCAGGTACGAGGACTTGGTTCGTGATGCTCATCATTCCTTAGATGATTTGTAGACTTGAAGGTTTCAATTCTTGTAAACGTTGGCTTTAAATGCCATTTGTAGCCATTTTTTTCTAATGTCTATATTTGATTCCAAACTTGTAATGTGTGTCTAAGCACACTTTTTGACGCTTATTTCGTGTATATGATATATGGCCAAGGTCCGAACTTCATTTGAAATCCATGTATATTGAAAAATGTAAAATTTTGCCCTTAATGAGAAAAGTATGAAAATTATGGTTTTAACATGTCATTTTTGCACCGGAGTGTGCATTGTGTATGAAATACATTATTTGTCATTCATTTTCCATGTATGAG
The DNA here is from genome assembly GCF_030987335.1 of Cornus florida. Taxonomy (NCBI): domain Eukaryota; kingdom Viridiplantae; phylum Streptophyta; class Magnoliopsida; order Cornales; family Cornaceae; genus Cornus; species Cornus florida. The sequence continues at coordinate 76,945,270 of NW_026775577.1, forward strand.
GTGTGGCCAAGGGCCAAACATCATTGTGTTTCCACTTTTGTATTCTTGTTTCACATATTGCATTTTTGGGCTAAATAGTAAAATCCAAGCCTTTAAGGGTTTATTTTCAAATCGAGTGGCGTAAAGTGTGTTTCGACATATCCACTAGGACCTATTTTATATGCATGAAGTGTGGCCAAGGACCAAATAGTCATTTGAAACCATTTCATAATTTTGGTTTTCAATTTTCCCATTTCAAGTTCATTCTCGTCTTTTTGGCCGTCGGGGGTCGGTTTTGACTCGGTCATTTCTGGGAGCCGCGGACCATTCCCGCGTGCTTAAAATCACTATTTATGTCTTTGTGCATGATCATTCTTATGAAAAACCTCTTCCTTGGTGAAATAAGCCTCCGGTGGACTCGTTTCACTTTTTTTGAAAAATCTTGTTAAAGGGCATTTTGGGGATTTTCTTTATGAAATAAATTCCATTCTCGACTTTGTAAAATAGAAAATGTGATTTTAGGAGGATTTTCTTCACGATATTTTTCCAAAAAATGTCATCTTGACCTCGAAAACCGCATTCCAAACTCATTTTTCTACATTTTTAATGTTTCTGCTGCATTTTTTGTGTTCTGGTGCAGTTGATGCAGTTCAAGAATTGTTGAACCAGTTCAAGGTGTTAAAATTGGTCCAGCATGAACATTCTTTTCATGTTGAACCGGTTGAAGTCCTCCAGAGATTTTCTTTAGGTTCAATTTTGGACTTCCGACTTCAATCTGACGTAACTTCTTCGTTTCAACTTCGAATTAGTCCGTTCTTAAGTCTAAACTGACCGTGTCGAAGTAAGATTTCCAATGGCATAAATTTTAGTTTTATATTCTTCTCCTAGCTCAAGATATCCTTATTTAAGTGAGAGGGTGTCAGATTTAGTTCAAACCGAGATAAGGTTCATTTGGGATTTCTCTTCCTTTGGCCTTGGGACTTCATGTGAAGTTACCAAAGGATGTTTTTGGATGTTTTTGACCTCATTTGACTTGTTGGAAGTTAAATTCCTTCCTCCAAGGGTGAAATGACCATTTTACCCTTGGTCTTTCTTTTGGTAGGGTTTTGATACCTTTGTTTTCGTTTTGCTTCCGTTGAGCCTCGAAACTCCTTGAAGGGCCATTCTTGTGTCTTAAGGATCACGTACATCTCTAAAGACTTATCTTTGTTTTGCTTCTGCATTTTTGGATCCGTTTCGGGTCATCACAGGACATACTGGGTTAAAAAATCCAAGGTCGTCACACAGCAGTAAAACCTGCCGCTACAATGCGTAGGAAGGTGTTTGGTCCAACCTTAAAGCTATACATGCAATCCAAATGATCCGAAACAAGTTTAAAAACATGCCAAAGCCTTACACAAGTAACAATAACATGCTAAATCAAATGAGAAGCTTGAATCAAACTCCAATGCATGAATTTTGCATAAAAATTCATAAATCACCCTATGAAAGAATAAGAATGGAATTCTCACACCCGATGCAAACATGGTGAAGAAATGACTTCACATTTTTCATTATTTTTATAGTAAACCTTAAAAGTGAATACATAGAATACAAATTAAATGTCATTGGCCTATGGCCTTAACTCATACATTATAAAGAGTGTACTTATGTACATATTACATAATTAAAATCAAATATACACATTTTGACATATAAAGCTACAAGTGGCATTTCAAGCCAACCTTTACAAGAATTGAAACCTTCAAGTATACAAATCATCTAAGCATAATGAGAATCTCGAACCTTGATTCATGTACCTGAAAAATGTCCCCACTACATGGGTGAGTAACATAAAGCTACTCGTAGGAGATGAGCATGCATAGACCTAGCTTTTTACTGTTTGTTAAATTGATATAAATCAATACATATGGTCCATGCCACTTAGCGTCTATGTCAAATATGAGACTCAGATAGCATCATAAGCTACTCATACAATTGAAATAAATAACGGCATACAAGTATACATACTCAAGTATACTAAACAATGTTAAAAGTATGATACACGACATACAAGCATACATTTTCAAGCACCCTAAATCATATTAAACGAGATAAGCAATATCTAGCATACATACAAAAGTAATCGATATATATAGAGTACTCATAAATTAAGTATACAAACACAAATATACTAAGCTAAACGAAATACGTATAAGGAAAGTATAAGGGGCACAAGTATCCTAAATGAAATTTAAACTCACGGAGCAAGTATACAAGTTCAAGTACTAAAAAGGATTTAAATATCCAAAGTAAGCATCAATTCTCAAGCTACAAGTAATCCATGATTAACAACTTGAAATTAAATGCCAAATCAAACAGTGGAAAGACTAGGGCATGCGGTCGCTAGACCAAGCAAATATTTTCGGGTAATTACAACCCACAAGGTACCACCAAGTGCGCACTTATGACTTAGAAGGCTCTTGTCTCCGTACTAGAGCCAAACCCTAGCCATCATATAAATTATGTCCTCACAAGCTTTCCAAAATCAATACGTTCAAAACTAATACAAAATCAAATGCAAGTTCCCACATTCCATGCACAAGTAAGGTTGAATCCACACAAACCATTTTCCTAAAATTCAAGTCTAAATAGCATATGACATGTCAAGTCTCCAATATGCAATTACATACAAAACAAAAATATCTTGCAATAATTGAACCAAGTTACCATCCTAAGCCACAAGCACTAAATAAGCTACAATTTAGTAACAAGCTTTCAAGGTAATCAATTGTAATATTCTAAACAAGCTATATACCTACACAAGATATATTTAAACAAGCTTTGCAAGACAATGATATCCTCTATCATGCTAAGTCTAATTATCATTTTAAGACGCAACAAATACTAATTCTACATCTAATTAGTAATATGCTCACAAGGTAATTAATTATACTACATTTTATGAGATTATCACCTTAACATGAAAAGTCTCTAGATTTCAAATCAATTTCAAATAGGCTCAAATTAATATATGTTAAAGGACATAACATGGTCTTCACATATATTATACCCAACATCAATTTAAGTAACTACAACACTTAAAATAAAATTAATTAGGCTAATTAATTAATTTTCGCTAGATTTTTAAACAACTCCAAATGTCCTCAAATTAATATAGGCTAAAGAACACACCAAGACCTACTTTAATATCACATTACAAGTTGATCTCGTGCTTGTTATAACTATGTGAATTAATCTTTCATAAAAGATAACTATTAAATAAAAGTTGCAATTCTTATTCAAATGCTCCCAATTTAATATATGTTGATAAACATGCCAAGGCCTAATTTACTAACATGCCACATTTTAATTATAAAGTACATACCATCATGAGAATTAAATCTTAAACATAGAAAATAATTAAATTAAATTCTAAATCTTGAATAAAGGCATGCTCACAAGTTGTATATGCTTATAAAATAATTAATAAAACATTAATATAAACCTAAGACATCACCTACCTCAATTTGAGATGAAAATCTCAAATCCCCACCGAAATGAAACCACTCTGAATCCGATGAAATTTTGAGGTTTTGTTGGGGACAACAAGGTGATCATTAAACCCCAAGGAGGTCACACTAAAATCTAAACTTGGCTTCAAATTTGAACTCAAAAAATATCCAAAAATGGATTCTAATAAGGAGGAAAGAACCTCCTTGCCAAGGCCTACGATAAACATTAAAGCATCACCACTTTTTACTAAAGGGAATAAGTCCAAAGGAAAAGAGAGGTGGTAGCAGCCCCTTCGGTTTCCATGGCTGCCAGCCAAGAGGGGAAGAAGAAGTAAAAATCTAACTTTTTCATTTTAGAGACCACTATGTAAAAAAAAAAAAAAAAAAAAAAAAAAAAAAAGGTTCCCCGAACGGGTTACACCGATAGGGCTGCAAATGAGTCGAGCCGAGCCGAGCTTTGGGTTGTTCGAACTCAACTCGTCATCTCCAGGGAAGTGCTCGGGCTCGGTAGAATTGTGAAAATCACAATCCAAGAAACATAACATTTCTTTCATGAAATCTGATTGGAGATGGTCATTTCCATGAAATCCGATCTCCACCTCCAACAGAAACGATGAAGAAGAAGAAGAAGAAGTCTCCACCCCCAACAGAGAAGAAGAAAAAGAAATACAAACAAAATTTAAAGATTTAAATCAAACCTTACAAGAGTTTAGGGACTCGATCTAGAGATATATTCCACTGCCTGACGTTGAGATCCGTTTAAAGGAGAGAGAATGATGGTGCTACAGTCATCTGTGGGAGTATTTGAAGATCCCTTGCGCTACTGCTGGAGACTTCTTATTTTTAGGGTTATACTCATCTTTTAACTTAAAGAAAATCAACAGCTGAGAAGATGAACCAATATTTAATGGCTGAGATGTAGTTTTATTTGAATATAGACTAAAGTCTTATAAATTTTTTGGCCATTATGTGAATTGGGCTAAAACTTATATTCATATGGACCAAACCTTTTAAATGTAAAATTGTAATACAAATGGGCTATCTTAATGAGCTTGTTCACGAGCCTAACGAGCCGAGCTTAAGGTTGCTCAAGCTCGGTTTGTTTACTAAATGAGCTTAAAATTTGGGCTCGAGCTAGGCTCGTTTACTAAATGAACGAGCCCAAGCCAAGCTTTTAAGGAGCCGAGCCCGAACTGTTCATGAACAGCTCGTTTCATTTGCAGCCCTACCCGCCGAGTCCAAAAAAGTGGAATTTGAGCAGACATGCTCAAACGAAAAAATACTGTGAACGATAAAGAACCAAAATGAGAAAAACTGAACAACAGAAGAAACAATGTCAAAAACTGAGTCCCGAGCAGAGAGATGTGCTCCAAATAAGGTTGGCGCTAGCTAAGGCCGAAAACCCAAAAACTGGAGGGATCGACCGCAAGACAATTCTAAGAGTACACAACTTTAAAAAATGTGAAATGAATCCCATATGAGGATTCAACTCCCAAGGAGACACTTAGCAATTAACTTTTATTAATTGCACAAAGGCCCTTGCATAAAAGGATAATTGCGTAAGTGACCTAGAATGAAAATATCTTCCAAAAGATATTTTCTTAAAAACCCCTGAAATAAATATCTTCAAAAGATATTTTTGAAAAACACCCCAAGAAATATACATGTTTCTGAAGAATCCTTTCATCCACGCCCTTGCGGGAAAAAGAAAACAACCAGTAAGCTTTTCTCCAAAAGTAAAGCTATGCATTTTAAGGAAATTAACAAGAATGAAAACTCATGAAGTCAAAACTCAGCTCCAAACATGAAAAGTGAGGTTATATCAGTAAAGTGACAAATGGGGAAAAAGATGAAAAGTGAATAGTGTTGAAGAGCGAAAAATGTGGAAATGACGCGGTCCTTTAAGGAAGTTGTCAGTCTAAAGGAAAAAGTCTCAGAAATCATTTCTGAGCACTCGAGACGACACTAAGTGATGAGAAACCAAACTCGTAAGAGAGAATTCAACGAAAAAAATTCATCTGTAAAATTCTGAGAAAAAGGAAAGGAAGGAAAATGACCAGGTCATTACAACCTACCCTTCTTAAAAAAATTTCATCCCCGAAATTAGGAACATTCCCAGAAGAACCGTACAAGGACCGAATACAAGGTTACACCAAGGAACAGATCATAAAGTACCAGAGGACAACTACAAAGGTCTCAAGATCAATGAAGAGACACAAAACCGTGAACAGTGAGACACCTCTCCAAATGAATTGACATACTAACCCAATGTCAACCACCCAAAGGAGATCAAGGCAACTACACGTCAAAACACGAAACACGACACGAAGCAACATGGCAACACAAATAGGGACTAGAACCCGCCCACAATATACCCAAGGTGTAGTAGCATCGACAGCATCAAGTGCCAGCCAACACTCAAATTACTAGCTAGGTAATGCAAGGTAGTATTGACGGCAACTAGCACTCACCTACACACGACCTGTACGGTAGCATGATAGTATAAAGCCCTAATTCATCATCTGCCCCGAACAAGCTTACTTATGAAACCTATCGATACAAATGGCATCAATGTCAAATGATCATTACCAGAAGCACCACGGAAACCAGGCATTTTGCGAGAGTTGCGATATGGTCCAAAGATGTCCGGCTGGACCATTCTGGCCAATCCCAAAACTCTGACAACAATATCATAGGCACCGCTATGCTTAAGGCATTAAATCCTCAATACTGGAAAATCTGACAACCCAAGTCTCAAAACATCGTTGTCAACCACATCAGTTACGAATCCAAAGCCTGACAAGTCTATGCCCTTAAACCAATGGATCAGACTTTACAAAATCAAACAACATCACCATCGCTCTAGTCACAACGACTCCCAACAAGACAATGCACCCAAGAACCTCCATGTCATCCTAAAGCTAACCTACTATAAGGCTGCGTCTAGGAATCAAGACACCAGATCAAGCTCACACACACAATCCCAACAACCAAGGTCATACAACCCCAAGCATAGTACAGGAATGATAAAAAAATGAACTAATAAGGCAATTAGTCATGAAACATATATACATATATGCAAGTATACATTCACAAGTATACTAAGAAATATCAAAATGGAAGTGTAATATATGTATATATACAAGTATACACTCACAAGTATACTAAATAGTACTAAATCTATGGCATACAAGTATACAGGCTTAAGTACACTATACCAAAACAAAGTGAAATAAACAATGCGCAAGCACACTAGGTACAAGTATACTAAATGTAAACGAAAATCAACGCACCATACAACTAAACAAATAGTGTATAAGGGCAATCAAATATGCTACCTATCACATAGGGGTCAAGCATCAGAGACACATTACACATCACCTATGACGCTAGCATGTTAAACAGATATAGTATATGAAAAACATATCATCTATATCATTACATAACTACCAAATAGTTACATCCCCTAACATGTTTCTAAGGCAAGCTCAAAACAACAAGGCATATAAATATGTAAGAAGAACTATGCAAACAACAACCCCACAAAATCGTATGCAAGAAGGGATGAAATGCCTCTCAAAAGGGCAAACTCACAAAAAAGGAAACTCAAAAACCCAGATGAGTCCGATCTCTCACTGTGAGGAAAGGAGTCATCTCTCCAAAATGAACACTAAGGTTCCCGAAATAAAGAGCCTAAAAGTCTTTCCCAAGACTGGCCCAAACACAAAGTGGAATCCTAACGCCACACAAAACAACCAACAATGTAATGGATGGCTCCAATACTAACCATTACAAGATGCCAACAAGAGAACACCTCTCAAGACGCCAATGAGTTCGATAGGAACTCTACAGGATCCTATCGAAACTCTGACATAAAATCCTAAGTCTTCAAGGACGAGGGAGAGTAATTAATTGTACCAATACAATTAATTACACGAAACCACTCACACCCTAACCTTAGATCGTAAGAGCTGTCTAAGGTAAGACAAGAAGAATTCTTGGTCAACGCACCTATCAAATCCCTTACCCTCACTCTAAAAAAAAAGGACACGAGAACCATGCCGTTGAAGCTCAAGAAAATAAACCTTCCAATCCCTAAGGAAGGACTCGAGTCAATCCGACTCATCATCCCATGACGTTAGAAATAAGACCCCAATGATGTCATCATATCAAGGTCACCACGAAACTCTAAGAGATGTTACCAACAGCCCAGACACTCCCCGACCACGTCGTAAAGCCACGAAGGAAGAAGGAAATGAAACGGTGCCTCCCTAGCCTACATCTCATTCCACCAGATAAGAACTAAGACTCTATGCTCACATGAGCCTTACTCGTATCAATCGTCAGACTAAGGTCTCGAAACACCCAAACCAATGGAATAAACAAGAAGGTTCCCCGATATAGGGTCCTTTCAGAATGAATTTCTCCTACCCAAGGAAGAAACTCTATAAGACAAGAATGTATCTAAGGGATACAACAGAATTCAAGAGAGAATGCCTTAGCATCAATCTCAACCAACTAAGCTGGAACAACCCGCAATGCCTAAACAAAACATAGAAATAAAAAGCTACCAAGCAACATAGCAACATAATACACACTTAAACTAGTAGTAAAAACCATATGAGGCATGTCAATGTATGCATCATACAATCATGCTAAGGATGACAAGCATATGCAATACGCTAAAGCAAACAAGCATATCCAACATGCTAAGTAGACAAACATAAATCAACATGCTAAATAGACAAACATAAATCAACATGCTAAAACAGACAAGCACATACAATGTACTGAAGCCGATAAGCATATATAGTATGGTAAGGTAGACAAGCACATACAACATGCTAAGACCTACGAATATATATAATGTACTAAAGTAAACAAGCACATATACCATGCTGAGACAATTAGAGTAAACTTCTAAACATACGTCCACATAAGCACATAAACATGTTATCAAGAAGCAAATAAACATATAAAGCATGGTAACACGAGTATGATATGCACTCAAAACCCGTCGAACCTAGGATCTCTAATACCACCTGTGACGACCCTGGATTTTACAAACCCAGTGTGTCATGTGATGACCCAAAACGGATCCAAAATAAAAATGTGGATGCAAAACATAAACAAGTCAATAGAGATGTACTTCATCCCTAAGACACGAGAGTGGTCTTCCGAGAAGTTCCGTGACTCAAAGGAAGCGAGACCAAGGTTAGGGTTTCAAAACCTTCCAAGGAATGGACCAAGGGAAAAATGGTCATTCCAAACAAAAATGGGTGCCATCGTTCACACCATTAGAAATACAATGAAAAATGAATGAAGTTAGACTCAAGAATCACTTGATTCGGAGTCCGGACGAGGAACGTAATGACCCAGTCATTTTCTTTCCTTTCCCTTTCTTCAAATTTTGCGGATAAATTTTTTCCGTTATCTTTTCTTTTTGGGTTTGATTTCTCACCTCTTAGTGTCATCTTGAGTGCTCGGAAATGATTTTTAAGACTCTTTCCTTTGGATTGACAACTTCCTTTGAGGACCGAGTCATTTCCACATTTTTCATTTTTCGACACTATTCACTTTTTGTCCCTTTCCCTATTCCCTCCTTTTCCCTGTTTTGTCTTTTCCCCGTTTGTCACTTTGTTGGCATAACCTCACTTTTTATGCTCGGAGTTGATTTCTGACTTCACGTACCTTCGTCGTAAGTGGTTTCCTCGAAATACGTATCTTCACTTTTGCAGAAAAGTACTTTGGTTGCTCCCGGTGTCCATAGGGGCATGGATGCATAATTTTTCAGAATCTTTTTCTTTTATTGGGGTGTTTTTCATAAATATATTTTAAAGATATTTTATTTCAGGGGTATCTAAGAAAATATCTTTTGGAAGATATTTTCATTCTGGGGCAGTTTCGCAGTTAACCCTTTTTGTAGGGGCCATTGTGTAATTAACGAAAGTTATTGCAAAATACCTCGTCTGGAGCCTGGATCCTCGTACAGGATTCATTTTCACATTTTGTCGAGTCATGTACTCTTAGAATTTCCTTTTAGTCGTTTTTCTCCAGTTTCAGGGTTTCTGGCCCTAGTTGCCGCTGAACTTGTTCAGGGCATATCTCTCTGCTCGGGACTCGGTTTTTTATGTCATTCTTTTGTTGTTCATATTTTCTCATTTTGAATCTTTTTCGTTCATAGAGTTTCGCCGTTTGAGCACTTCTGCTTGAATTTCACTTTTCCGGACCCGGCGGGGCACTTTTAGGGTTTTATTATAAATAAGGGGTTATAAAATTGAAAACTCACTTTCTCCTCTCATCAAGCACAACCAGAAGCTGCCATGGCTGCTTAAGGGGGGATGCCACCCTCTCCTCTCATTTAAACCTCCTTCCCTTTGTTATAAAGTCATAGTGCCTTCGCATTTTGTGCTTGTCTTGACAATGCGCATCTTTCACCCTTATTAGAACCCGTTTCTGGCCAAAATTTGAGTTCGGGTTTGAGGTCAAGTTGGGATTTTGGTAGGTCCTCTTTAGAGTTTAATGTTCATGGCGTTGTCCCCGACAAAACCCCAAAGTATTTTCTGATTCGGAGACGTTTCACTTTGGTGGCTTTTGAGATTTTCATCTTAAATCAAGGTAGGGGGTGTCTTAGGGTTATATTTAAGTTGTATAGATGACTTTATGAGCTTTTACAACTTGTATACATGTTTGGTATAAATCCTAGAATTTAATTTAATTATTTTCTTTGTATAGGATTTAATTCTCAAGGATGTGTATAACTTAGAATTAAATTGTGGCATGCTAGAAAATTAAGCCTTGCTATGGTTGTTTACATATATTAAATTTGGGCCATTCGGAAAAGAAATGCATCATTGAATTAATATTTTTCTTTCGTGAAAGATTAATTATTATGGTCATATCTTGCATGAAAATGACTTATGATAGGCTATTAAATCAAGTCTTGGCATGCTCTTTAACATACTTTAATTTGGGAGCATTTGGTTAAGTATGAAAATTTAGAGATTTTAATTAAAAGAATTAATTGAAATCTATTTAATGGTCCATTGGTTTAATTAAGTTGTTAAATGGATTTTTCTAATGACTATGCTATATTGTTTAACATATATTAATTATGGACTATTTAGTTGAGATTTGAAACTTAGAGAAATTAATTATTTTATTTAATTAATTTCCATTTCTGTTGCATTAATGATGTAATCATGTATTTAACCTTGGTTATATGTTTAAACCATGATTTTGGACTTGTATTAGATTCATGAGTATTTGTTTTTAATATTGAAATATATTGTCATAGCGTGTAACGAATCGCACACTGAAGATTCGACATTTGTCATGCCATAATAGTTGTGGACTTAGTGCATGTATTGTATGAGTTTTCAATTTGGTTGTGTATGGTAGATAGTTGATTATCTTGTATATACATGTCGATATATATGTTGTTGCACAACTTGTTGATTTTAGAAACTTGGGGATGTCGTTGTTTGACTACGGCTAGGACATGGTTCTAGTACGGGGTATTATCCCTCTATAGTCTAGTGCGCACATAGGGAGGTTACCCATGGGCTAGTAACCCTAAAGTAACTATGTTATCGGTCTAATCCGGCGTGATGTCCGAGTATCCACTTTGTTTGATTTTGCTTTTCATTTCAAGTTGATAACTAAATGATGTTATGACTTGTTGTTCCTTATTTGTTTTCTCGTTTTAAGTTTCAGGATGTTTACTTTGAGAAACCATGCTTTATGCGTTGTATTGGAAGTTCCAATGTTGGTTAATGGCATCTATATTGTGATTTGTGTTTTGATGTTCAAATGTACCTTAGGAATGATCCTATAGATTCACTTGGAACATAGACATTAGGTGGCATGACCCACTTTAGTTGTTTTCGTGTTTTAGACTTCAAGTTGAGGACTTTGAGAATCTATATCTAGTTGTTATGTATAACATGTCTTTGTATTATTTAAATTGCATGGATGATGTAAATTATGCTAGAAATGATCTAAGGTAGCTTAGGATGCTCCCTAAGTCTCATTTTGATATAGACGTTAGGTGGCATGAGCCCCTTTAACATGTTTCACCTTAAGGTGATAATTTTGTAAAATGCTAGGTCGATGCATGCTCATCTCCTACGAGTAGCTTTATGTTACTCACCCACGTAGTGGGGACATTTTTCAGGTACAGGGACCTTGAATTGGGATGCACACTAAGCCATGGAAGTTTTGTAGATTAAAGTATCATTTTCATGAAAATGTTAGCATGAAAGGTCATTTTTGCAGACTTGTGTATCAAACTTGTATTTTTGATTCTATATATGTAATGTGTATATAAGTACACTCTTTTCAATGTATTTGGCATGTATGATTTGAGGCTGGAGGCCAATGATATGTAAATTGTATTTTATACACTTTCATTTTTAAGGTTATTTATGAAAATATTGTAAAATGTTAAGTCATTACTTCATAACTTTTGCACCAGGTGTGGGAATTCCATTCTTTTTCCTTCATAGGGTTTCTATGATCATGTTGGAGGTATGGCCAAGGGCTAAACACCATTTCGTTCTAGGTTTTGCAATTTGGTTCCATTTATTCCATTTTTAGGCATTTTTGGCCGTTAGGAGGTCATATTTTGCATTAAGGACATTTTGAGGCCGCGGACCATTATGACGCATCTTAAATGTCTTTTTACGTTTGCGTGCATGTCCACATTTCACAAAACTCTTAAGTTTCAACCTTGGAACTATTTTTGGGCGATTTTATGAATTTCTATGAAAAATTCATCCATGGGGTGCCATTTTGAGTTTCTCCTTGTTTTGACATGATTTGAATGCTTCAAGGATGCTAGGGGATGTTTTTAAACTTGTTCGGATCATGTAGAAAGCATGTAGAACTATGGAAATGGACCGGACACCATTTTCACACATTGCAGCAGGTTTTCATAGCTGTAGCAGCTTTTCATAGCTGCAGCAGATGTGCCGGTCGGCTGATGAAGCACCATCGGTCGACCGACAAGCCTCGAGACCCAATTCCAGTAGCCTTTTTAAGGAAATGGTCATTTTGGCCGACCGACGATTGGGATTCGGTCGACCGATCCTCCCTAGAATCCTATTCTTCATCTTTTCCTTGGACAACTTTGTTGTTACGAACTTAAGAGATCATATCTCACTCGTTTTAAATCCAAATTGAGTCATTCTTGAGTCTAAGTTCAAGAGCTTGAAGTTAGCTTTCCAATGGTATCAACTACTCATCAAAACTCCATCTATAGTGTGAGTTCTTCCTATTCCAATAAGATAGGTTTGTGGTAATTCTTAACAGAAAAGGCCACTTTGTTTTAAATTCATATTTTTTCCGTTCGGACTCATAATCAAGTGGTTCTTAAGTGTAATTCTGTTCATTTTTCGTTGTCCTTCCAATGGTGTGCACAGTGGCACCCATTTAGTATGAAATAACCATTTTGCCCTTGGTCCATTTCTTTTCGGGTTTGGCATTCTTGTTTCATTTGTTTGGCTTAATAAAGTTCTATGGCTTCATGGGGAGTCATTTCGGTGCCTTAAGGATGACGTGCATCTCTAGTGGCCATTTAGCTTCTTTCGCTTCCGCATTTCGGATCCATTATCGGGTCATTCTTTCTGTTCATCACAGAAGACACTGGGTTGAAAAACCTAGGGTCGTTACAAGGAAGATACGAAGATAGAATGAAAAGACATCATTTGATTAGGAGATACAACAACCCTACAAAGAGGGTCAAATATGCAAGTCAGTGAGGAAGGGTCGGTCTACTGATGGCCCTCGGTCGGTCGGTCTGACTTACATGGTCGGTCGGTCGTTTTGACCTACATGGTCGGTTGGTCTGGAGGAAGGGTTATGGCCCAAACTGAACTTTAGATATTAGAATTGATCTCGAGCATGTGTCAGCCGACTGATGGCTTTTATCAACCGACCGACGCAACAGACAGCAGTAAAAGCTGCTGCTGCAATGCGTGGGAAGGTGTTCGATCCAACCTTAAAGCTATACATGCATTCCAAATGATCCGAAACAAGTTTAAAACATGTCAAAGTCTTATACAAGCATCAATACACATGCTAAATCAAATGAGAAGCTTGAATCAAACTCTAATGCATGAATTTTGCATAAAAATTCATAAATCACCCTATGAAAGAATAAGAATGGAATTCCCACACCCGATACAAACAAGGTGAAGAAATGACTTAACATTTTTCATTATTTCCGTAGTAAACCTTGAAAGTGAGAATGCATATAATATAAATTAAATGTCATTGGCCTATGGTCTCATCTCATACATGTCAAATACATTGTAAAGAGTGTACTTATGTACATATTATATGTTTAAAATCAAATATACACATTTTGACATATAAGGCTATAAGTGGCATTTCAAGCCAACCTTTACAAGAATTGAAACATTCAAGTTTACAAATCATCCAAGCATAATGAGAATCTCGAACCATAATTCATGTCCCTAAAAAATGTCTCCACTACATAGGTAAGTAATATAAAGCTACTCGTAGAAGATGAGCATACATAGACCTAGCATTTTACTGTTCATTAAATTGATATAAATTAATACATATGGTCCATACCACCTAGCGTCTATGTCAAAGGTGAGACTCAGAGAGCATCCTAAGCTACTCATGCAATTGAAATGAACAACAGTATACAAGTATACATACTCAAGTATACTAAACAATGTTAAAAACATGATACACGACATACAAATATACATTTTCAAGTACCCTAAATCATATTAAAAGAGATAAGCAATATCTAGCATACATACACAAGTATTTGAAATATATAGAGTACTCATAAATCAAGTATACAAACACAAGTATACTAAGCTAAACGAAATATGCATAAGGCAAGTATACACGGCACATGTGATACCCCTCGATTCTAGAGCCACGGGTGATCAAGTCCGAGCACAGATCCGAAAGATATCAAACAATTAATATTTAAACAAGCATTGGAATACAAGATGAATTAAAAATAAATAGATAAGCTGAAAGGAAAACTAAATAATAAATTCTTATTTAAAAATCCTCAAATAAATAATGATTAAAATCCCATAATAAAATCCTCCAATCTTCTGATACCAGTAATTAATTAAACTACAACTCGGGAATCCATACTGTGGACCCCTAATAATATCCTAACTGAAATAACTGAATCGAAAAAAATAATAAGTTACTAATGAAGAAGAGTCCTACGTAGAGTCAGAAGAATAAATGGCTGTCTCTGCTCGGCACGAACAATATCTAAGACGACTGGAACTGACGAACACCTGAAAAATAATGGTGGGTCAGGCCCACATACAAGTTCTAATCTACTACATCCCAAACAGAGACCCGATACACGTACACATCCTAATTAATTCAACAATAACTAAATAGTCAATATATAGATATATATACACACTAAAGGAACCTCACTAGACTATAGAGTTGTCTCAACCTGAATAGTAGGTAACATGCAAAACGCACATATAGTGGGCATGAGTACCTAGACCTACCAGGGTACACAACTACGCTATATCTAGCTACACATCCCTGGCAATATACGCACCCTAACCACTGATCCTGAGACTCAAGCTCATATCATGGTGTATAATTATATATTTAAAATCCGTCCTATCCAACCATCAAAAATAAACTATCCAATTATTATTTCAATACTATGTCATCCAACTATTCCGTTGACCTGACACGAATAAGTAGGACTTAACACTGTGGTTAATCCGTTCCCTTATTAAAAAAAATAAGTAGGACTTAACTAGTAAGTTAATCCGTCCCTAATATGCCCCCATCCCATAATGGTGCATTAATCCATAAAATAGCCAAATAAAAGTTTCCAATCCAAGAATAATGTAAATAATATTTACATCTAATAATCCAAAAATATGATATAAATCATAAACACATTCTTTGCATTTACTTGAGTAAACATATCAATTTCAAATAGTATAATTTAATTTACAACACAAGAAATTACCATGCATATCAACTAAATTGTACATCTCCATGTTCTGATTAAATTAATTTAAATCTAAACAATTGATCAAAATAATTTAATCCAACAATATTTAATTAAGTTATCTTTCTAACATTAATTAAATTCCATACTTAGCATGTAAACTTAAATCATGCATTCCAATTCCTAATGGATCTAATTAAATTAAATAAATACTTAATTTAGATCCATCAATCAAAAACAACAAATATTAATTTAATATTCTAACATTAATCAAAATAACATTTAAAATATTTAATGCATAACCAATTATTTTTTATGTTTTTCATGTATACAAGATTCATTCTTACTCACCTAATCTAACAGTTTGTTAAATGTTCCCTTTTTCTTCCTCGTGTGGCGTGTATGCCTTAGGAAAACAAAGAAATAAAATAAATAAAATTTCAACTACAAGCCACAATCATCAAACTGATTCACTCAATTGCATGTGTTGCGTGCATAATCTTTCTCCCTCCTCGTTCGGCGTGCCTCCATGAAGAAACCAAAAATCTTGATTTCACATACTTTAGTCACACAACTGATAAGCATGAGTTAATTTATGTTTTTTTTGCACAATACTGATTCATTAATCTTTCGTGTGCATTCCTTAGGCATAAATAAATTTTTTTGATTTCATATTTATATATACACAATACTGACACATGTGAGCATTAATTCAAGTAAAATTAAAATAAATTAAATTAACAACCAAGGTCACCAACAATGTCCAGTTCATCATAAAAGAATAATCAAAATCCATTATTAAAGCACAAACTGAAATTTCTAAATTAATCCATGTAATTTGATCCAATCAATTTATTTAAAGAACCTAGAATTAAAATAGCATGCATAGGGTATGAATCAAAGGAGAAGAGAAGAATTAAAACTTGCCTTTAGGGATTAGGTAAAAAACCCTAACCTCCTTCTTCCGTTTCTCTTCCTTCCTCTTCCTTCTTTCTCTCTCTAAAATATAGTACGTAATATATTTTCTAACCTCTTTCACAATCCTATAATTATATATTTATTGTCAAATAAAATAACACTAATCCTTTTCCCAATCCAAGCCAAACTAATAATAAAAATAAAATAAAATCTAAATACTAAAAAGGTAACTAAAATATATGGTACGTATAATCTATGTGTAATCCTTTTTATATGTAATATATAAATATATATGACTTTCCTTATATATATATATATTTATTTATTTATTTATTAAATATACATATACATGGGTAATTATCCGTACCCATTAAACCCCTTATCCAAGTAGTCCATGGAGCCCAATTAGTTGGTCCATTACTACTATCCATATCCAATTCCCTAAAAATATTAAAATAAAAATAAAATAAAATAATTAAATTCCTAAATAAATACACATCATCACACACAATTTCATTTAAACAATTAAATCAATTAACACATTTAAAAAATAATTAAATCAATTAAACAAGTAAACAATTAGCCAAGAAATCAACTAAATAATTAAATGCAATTAAAATAATTTTTAAAAAATACCGAGACTATCCTTTTAAAATCAGTGGTATTACATTCTTTCCCCCTAACAAAAGGAATTCCGTCCTCGGAATTCACCCTTACCTTCTTCCATTATATCTGGAAACTGTGAGCGAATGACATCCTCTTGTTCCCAAGTAGACTCAGCCTCATTATGGTGACTCCACTGGATACGCACTAACGATATGAATTTATTGCGAAGAACATGATCCTTACGGTCTATAATGCGACACGGTGGCTCCACATAAGTTGCATCCGGTTGCAACTCAATCTCACCCACATCTATGTGCTGATACCTATCCTCATCGCGCAGAAATTTCCGCAACATGGAAACATGAAACACGTTGTGGATGCGATCCAAATGATCCGGAAGTGCCAACCGATAAGCTACAGCTCCCACGCGATCGCTAATCATGAATGGACCCACAAACCGTGGTGATAACTTCCCTTTCTTCCCAAAGCGCATTACACCTTTCATATGAGACACTTTGAGTAGAACCTGATCCCCAACCTGAAACTCCAAAACACGAGTACGACGATCCGCATAACTCTTCTGCCTACTCTGGGCAGTGCGCATGCGATCCCTAATAAGAACAATCTTCTCAGAAGTATCCTTAATGAACTCAGGACCCAAAAATCGACTCTCGCCAACCTCCATCCAACAAAAAGGAGATCTACATGGTCGTCCATATAATCCTCAAACGGTGCCATACCAATAGTCTTCTGAAAACTATTGTTATATGCGAACTCCACAAGTGACAAATACTCCTCCCAATGGCCCTTAAAGTCAAGGACACAAGAACGAAGCATATCCTCCATTATCTGATTAACCCTCTCGGTCTGTCCATCAGTCTGAGGATGATAAGCAGTGCTAAGATGCAACTCTGTACCCAAAGCCTGCTGAAAACTCTTCCAAAACCCTGATACAAAGCTCGAATCCCTATCCGATATAATAGATAACGGAATGCCATGCAACTTCACAATCTCTGTAATGTAAAGTCTCGCTAACTGTTCCGAAGTGTAATCAGTGCGAATAGGTAAGAAATGAGCTGATTTGGTCAACCTATCAATGATGACCCAAATGGAATTGTGATTCTTGAACGAATTAGGCAATCCTTCCACAAAATCCATAGAAATGCTCTCCCATTTCCACTCTGGTATCGGCAGTGGCTGTAGAGCTCCTGGCGGCCTCTGATGATCAATCTTGACCATCTGACAAGTACTACATCGTGAGACAAATAGAGCAATGTCCCTCTTCATACCTGCCCACCAAAACTGCCGCTTCATATCCTGATACATTTTGTCATCTCCAGGATGAACCGAAAACTCAGAGTGGTGAGTCTCAGTCATCACATCCTTCCTCAACTCATCAGCAGAAGGTACCACTAACCGTCCCTTGTACCTCAAACCTCCATCAGCCCCAACATAGTAGAATGGAACCTCTCCGGAAGCTATCTCTGCAACTTTATCACTGCACTGCTGATCCGTGAGTTGTGCCTTCAAAACTTTGTGAATGATAGAAGGTGTAACTACCTTGCAAGCCAAGAAAGTATCCGACAATTCATCCATCCTCTTCAACGCATTCCACTCAGTAATGAACAGAGTGGAAAGACTACCAACAGGTCGACGACTGAGTGCATCTGCCACCACATTCACTTTCCCTAGATGATACTGGATAGAGAAATGATAGTCTTTCACAAACTCCAACCATCGGCGCTGTCTCATATTCAGCTCTCGCTGAGTGAATAAGTACTGCAGACTCTTGTGATCACTAAATAATCTGAAGGATTCACCCAACAGATAATGCCTCCAAATACGTAAGGCAAAGACCACCGCTGCCAACTCCAAATCATGTGTTGGATAATTAAGCTCATGAGGCTTAAGCTTCCGAGATCCATACGAAATTGGTCGCTCCTCCTGCATCAAGACACATCCCAGACCCTGCAAAGAAACATACCAATTGATTTTAATACTTATATGTAATACCACTGATTTTAAAAGGATAGTCTCGGTATTTTTTAAAAATTATTTTAATTGCATTTAATTATTTAGTTGATTTCTTGGCTAATTGTTTACTTGTTTAATTGATTTAATTATTTTTTAAATGTGTTAATTGATTTAATTGTTTAAATGAAATTGTGTGTGATGATGTGTATTTATTTAGGAATTTAATTATTTTATTTTATTTTTATTTTCATATTTTTAGGGAATTGGATATGGATAGTAGTAATGGACCAACTAATTGGGCTCCATGGACTACTTGGATAAGGGGTTTAATGGGTACGGATAATTACCCATGTATATGTATATTTAATAAATAAATAAATAAATATATATATATATAAGGAAAGTCATATATATTTATATATTACATATAAAAAGGATTACACATAGATTATACGTACCATATATTTTAGTTACCTTTTTAGTATTTAGATTTTATTTTATTTTTATTATTAGTTTGGCTTGGATTGGGAAAAGGATTAGTGTTATTTTATTTGACAATAAATATATAATTATAGGATTGTGAAAGAGGTTAGAAAATATATTACGTACTATATTTTAGAGAGAGAAAGAAGGAAGAGGAAGGAAGAGAAACGGAAGAAGGAGGTTAGGGTTTTTTACCTAATCCCTAAAGGCAAGTTTTAATTCTTCTCTTCTCCTTTGATTCATACCCTATGCATGCTATTTTAATTCTAGGTTCTTTAAATAAATTGATTGGATCAAATTACATGGATTAATTTAGAAATTTCAGTTTGTGCTTTAATAATGGATTTTGATTATTCTTTTATGATGAACTGGACATTGTTGGTGACCTTGGTTGTTAATTTAATTTATTTTAATTTTACTTGAATTAATGCTCACATGTGTCAGTATTGTGTATATATAAATATGAAATCAAAAAAATTTATTTATGCCTAAGGAATGCACACGAAAGATTAATGAATCAGTGTTGTGCAAAAAAAACATAAATTAACTCATGCTTATCAGTTGTGTGACTAAAGTATGTGAAATCAAGATTTTTGGTTTCTTCATGGAGGCACGCCGAACGAGGAGGGAGAAAGATTATGCACGCAACACATGCAATTGAGTGAATCAGTTTGATGATTGTGGCTTGTAGTTGAAATTTTATTTATTTTATTTCTTTGTTTTCCTAAGGCATACACGCCACACGAGGAAGAAAAAGGGAACATTTAACAAACTGTTAGATTAGGTGAGTAAGAATGAATCTTGTATACATGAAAAACATAAAAAATAATTGGTTATGCATTAAATATTTTAAATGTTATTTTGATTAATGTTAGAATATTAAATTAATATTTGTTGTTTTTGATTGATGGATCTAAATTAAGTATTTATTTAATTTAATTAGATCCATTAGGAATTGGAATGCATGATTTAAGTTTACATGCTAAGTATGGAATTTAATTAATGTTAGAAAGATAACTTAATTAAATATTGTTGGATTAAATTATTTTGATCAATTGTTTAGATTTAAATTAATTTAATCAGAACATGGAGATGTACAATTTAGTTGATATGCATGGTAATTTCTTGTGTTGTAAATTAAATTATACTATTTGAAATTGATATGTTTACTCAAGTAAATGCAAAGAATGTGTTTATGATTTATATCATATTTTTGGATTATTAGATGTAAATATTATTTACATTATTCTTGGATTGGAAACTTTTATTTGGCTATTTTATGGATTAATGCACCATTATGGGATGGGGGCATATTAGGGACGGATTAACTTACTAGTTAAGTCCTACCTATTTTTTTAATAAGGGAACGGATTAACCACAGTGTTAAGTCCTACTTATTCGTGTCAGGTCAACGGAATAGTTGGATGACATAGTATTGAAATAATAATTGGATAGTTTATTTTTGATGGTTGGATAGGACGGATTTTAAATATATAATTATACACCATGATATGAGCTTGAGTCTCAGGATCAGTGGTTAGGGTGCGTATATTGCCAGGGATGTGTAGCTAGATATAGCGTAGTTGTGTACCCTGGTAGGTCTAGGTACTCATGCCCACTATATGTGCGTTTTGCATGTTGCCTACTATTCAGGTTGAGACAACTCTATAGTCTAGTGAGGTTCCTTTAGTGTGTATATATATCTATATATGGACTATTTAGTTATTGTTGAATTAATTAGGATGTGTACGTGTATCGGGTCTCTGTTTGCGATGTAGTAGATTAGAACTTGTATGTGGGCCTGACCCACCATTATTTTTCAGGTGTTCGTCAGTTCCAGTCGTCTTAGATATTGTTCGTGCCGAGCAGAGACAGCCATTTATTCTTCTGACTCTACGTAGGACTCTTCTTCATTAGTAACTTATTATTTTTTTCGATTCAGTTATTTCAGTTAGGATATTATTAGGGGTCCACAGTATGGATTCCCGAGTTGTAGTTTAATTAATTAATGGTATCAGAGCCTGACCCAGCCGGAAGTGTGCCGACGGGGACGTCGGGCCTCCAAGGGGGGTGGATTGTGATGACCCTGTGGGCGGGTGTGCCGTGGGCGGATGCGAGAGACATTGTCAGGCTACCACACTGGCGAACTACGTGCTTATATGTAAGTGTGTCATCTCCAATTGGTATGAGGCCTTTTGGGATGAAGCCCAAGAGCAAAACCGTGAGGGTTCAGGCCCAAAGCGGACAATATCATACCATGTGGTGGAGTGGGTCGTTACAAATGGTATCAGAGCCTGACCCAGCCGGAAGTGTGCCGACGAGGACGTCGGGCCTCCAAGGGGGGTGGATTGTGATGACCTTGTGGGCGGGTGTGCCGTGGGCGGGTGCAAGAGACACTGTCAGGCTACCACACTGGCGAGCTATGGGTGCACAGTCCCACATCGCCTGGGTAGAGGAAATGTGAAGTACTTATATGTAAGTGTGTCACCTCCAATTGGTATGAGGCCTTTTGGGGTAAAGTTCAAAAATAAAAACGTGCGGGCTCAAGCCCAAAGCGGATAATATCATACCATGTGGTGGAGTGGGTCGTTACAGCACAAGTATCCTAAATGAAATTTAAACTCACAGAGCAAGTATACAAGTTCAAGTATACTAAAAAGGATTTTATATACCCAAAGAAAGCATTAATTCTCAAGCTACAAGTAATCCATGATTAACAACTTGAAATTAAATGCGAAATCAAATAGTGAAAAGACTAGGACATGCGGTCGCTAGACCAAGCAAGTATTTTTGGGTAATTACGATTCACAAGGTACTTCCTAGTGCGCACTTATGACTTAGAAGACTCTTGTCTCTATACTAGAGCCAAACCCTAGCCATCACATAAATTATGTCCTCACAAGCTTTCCAAAATCAATAAGTTCAAAAACTAAAACAAAATCAAATGCAAGTTACCATATTCCATGCACAAGTAAGGTTGAATGCACACAAACCATATCCTAGAAGTCAAGTCTAAATAGCATATGACATGTCAAGTTTCCAATATGCAATTATATACAAAACAAGAATATCTTGCAACAATTGATCCAAGTTACCATCCTAAGCCACAAATACTAAATAAGCTACAATTTAGTAACAAGCTTTCAAGGTAATCGATTGTAATATTCTAAACAAGCTATATACCTACACAAGATATATTTAAACAAGCTTTGCAAGACAATGATATCCTCTATCATGCTAAGTCCAATTACCATTTTAAGACGCCACAAATACTAATTCTACATCTAATTAGTAATATGCTCACAAGGTAATTAATTGTACTACATTTCATGAGATTATCACCTTAACATGAAAAGTATCTAGATTTCAAATCAATTCCAAATAGGCTCAAATTAATATATGTTAAAGGACATAACATGGTATTCACATATATTACACCCAACATCAATTTAAGTAACTACAACACTTACAATAAAATTAATTAAGCTAATTACTTAATTTTCTCTAAATTTTTAAATAACTCCAAATATCCTCACATTAACATAGGTTAAAGAACACACCAAAGCTTACTTTAATATCACATTACAAGTTGAGTTCATGCTTATTACAATTATGTGAATTAATCTTTTATAAAAGATAAACATTAAACAAAATTTGCAATTCTTATTCAAATGCTCCCAATTTAATATATGTTGATAAACATACCAAGGCCTAATTTACTAGCATGCCACAATTTAATTCTAAGGTGCATACGATCATGAGAATTAAATCTTAAACATAGAAAATAATTAAATTAAATTCTAGATCTTGAACAAAGGCATGCTCACAAGTTGTATATGCTTATAAAATAATTAATACAACATTAATATAAACCTAAGACATCCCCTAACTCAATTTGAGATGAAAATGTCAAATCCCCACTGAAATGATACCGCTTTGAATCCTATGAAACTTTAGGGTTTTTTCAGGGACAACGAGGTGATCATTAAACCCCAAGGAGGTCACACCAAAATCCAAACTTGGCTTCAAACTTGAACTCAAAAAATGTCCAAAACCGGATTCTAATAAGGGGGAAACAACCGCATCGCCAAGGCCTACGATAAACACTAAGGAATCACTACTTTTTACTAAAGGGAAGGAGTCCAAAGGAGGAGAGAGAAGGTGGCAGCCCCTTGGGTTTCCATGGCTGCCAGCCAAGAGGGGAAGAAGAAGTGAAAAACTGACTTTTTCATTTTAGAGACTCCTATTTATAAAAAAAAAAACCCTAAAAGTGCTCCGAACACGTCCCGCCGAGTCTAGAAAAGTGGAATTTGAGCAGATGAGCTCAAACGGCAAAACACTGTGAACAAAAAAGAACCAAAATGAGAAAAAATGAGCTACTGAAGAAACGGCGTCAAAAACTGAGTCCCGGGCAGAGAGATATGCTCCAAATAAGTTTTGCGCTAACTAGGGCCGAAAACCCGAAAACTAGAGCGATCGACCGCAAGACAATTCTAAGAGTACACGACTTGACAAAATGTGAAAATGAATCTCGTACGAGGATTCAAGCCCCAATGAAACACTTAACAATTAACTTTCATTAATTGCACAAAGGCCTTTACACAAAAAGATAACTGCGTAAGTGACCCGGAATGAAAATATCTTTCAAAAGGTATTTTCTTAAAAACCCCTGAAATAAATATCTTCAAATGATATTTACGAAAAATAAATATTTTTGAAGAATCCTTTCATCTATGCTCTTACGGGAAAAAGGAAACAACCGGCGAGCTTTTCTCCAAAAGTAAAGCTACGCGTTTTGAGGAAATCAACTTTAATGAAAACTCATGATGTCAAAACTCAACTCTGAACACGAAAAGTGAGGTTATGTCAGTAAAGTGACAAACGGGGAAAAAGACAAAAAGATAATATTCTCAAAAAATGAAAAATGTGAAAATGAAGTTGTCAGTCCAAAGAAAAGAGTCTCAGAAATCATTTCCGAGTACTCGAGACGACACTAAGTGACAAGAAATTGAACTTGTAAGAAAGAATTCAAAGAAAAAAATTCATCCGTAAAATTCTGAGAAAAAGGAAAGGAAGGAAAATGACTGGGTCATTACAACAACTATGCTAATGACATGAAAATTAAACTAATTAAGTTAAGGAGGTAACACAATCTATCAAGAAATAAGCATGATCCATCAAACAAACCACAAGAGTAATCAATTAAGCACCATGCCTTAACCATCACTAGACTTATAATTCCAACACATATAGACATGCATCAAACTCATAAAATGTAGAGACAAACACATGAACATTCATTCTAGTATACATAGACATATGGATAGAATTAAATGATCAATTAGAAGCATTAATTCATACAAATCATGTAAAAATACAAGATCTATATTTATTCATGGTCAAAACATCAATTACAACTAAAATCCCCAAAAATCACAAAATGTTAGGTTTAGGAAGCAAACCTTGGAGCTATCTCTAGCCCCAAGAATAGGATCTAGTTACTCATGGTAGTGGCTGAGGAACCCTCAAGGGTTGTCTTCAAGTCACCATCTGTGCTTTCTTCCCAAAACCCTAGTTCTAGAGAGAAAAATATTTCTATAATTGGTAAAAAATCTAATTGAACAACTAGAGGAACCCTATACAAATTCGCTCATTTAATTTAAATACAATCCTCTTTGAGTAGGCAACAAGTCAAAAATAAGGCATTTGATTAGTGGAAACTCGCAACTACAAAAGTTGGTAGAGTCTGGGTGCGCTCGGGAATTAGACAGCGCACTGCTTCGATCGATCGAACAGGACTTCGATCAATCCAACACTTGCTTCGATCGATCGAAGCTAATGTGGCAATATATTTTTGACACCTGACAACCTTATCCATTGAGATGGCACTGCCTTAATTTTGATCGATTGTAGCTTCCTTCGATCGATTGAGACTTCCTTCGATCGATCGAAGTTCCTTTAATGCAATTTTCTGACTTTTTCCTGGATCTTCTCCTTAGCTCCAAAGTTGAGCTAAAAGGCTATTTTTAGCCTGTTTGAACCTTCTTGACCTAAAATAGACAAAAATATAAATAAGTACTAAAATATGAAAGTAAGATAGATGAATGGACTAAAATACCTTAACTTAGGTGCTAAAATGCATCACATTTGAGCACTTATCATGGGTCACAACCGGATGACAGGTTCTTCATTTCGCATGACCGAAACGAATTTTCCTTTCTTTTCAGACTTTTGGTGAGGCTGAGTTCATTTTGGACGTCTGAAATGCCTCAGGCTAACTTCTCCTCAGTTTTGGGATAACTTTGTTGTTCAGACTTCAAATGATCATATTTTTTTCATTTATAATCCAAATGGGGTCTTTCTTGAGCCTAACTTTAAGGATTTTGAGTCGGCGTTCCAATGGTACCAATGCCATTCTTAGATTCAAATTACAGTGGGAGTTATTCATATTTTTGTAAGACAGTGTCTGATTTTACTTAAACCGGGAATGGGCATTTTGTGGGAATCTTGGCCAAAGTTCTTAGACTCTCTTGGAATGTTGTGAAATGAATAGATTAGGTTGCATGGATCTCATTTGACTTGCTTGGAGTCAGATTTCTCTCTTTAATTATAAAATTACCATTTTACTCTTGATTAACAGATTTTGCTCATTTTTACCTTTGTTTCTGTTTTAGTTTCTCTCTTGAGTTCTGTGGCTTTGTTGAAATCCACTTTGGGCCTTAGGGTTGGTATCAATCCCTAGTGACCACTTTCTTTTCATTGCTTCCACATTTCAGATCCGTTTTCGGATCAGTCTTTTTGGTCACTTGCTAACGCACCGGGTTTCGTGAAACTTGGGACGTCACATTATGCATCCAAAACACTAAGTCATCAAATGGCTAACACAAACCATAAACCACATAAGGCACATTATCACATAATGGAAATCACGAAACTATAACCATTACCAAATCCACATAATCTCATGAATTATGAGCTCAACACAATCTATGTGCTCATTATGATGCTACTCACACATGTATCCCATAATGCAAAATGATGATAACCCATACCGGAATCAAATCTTGCACATGAAACAAAATTGGTGCACTAACGCACCCCATTGGCGAAGTGTTCCTAAAGACTCTCAACCCTTGGACTCGATGTCGAGTTTTTCAAAGTTCGGATAGCGACTATCCTCCAATATAAATATATATACCATGAATACTATGCTACGTGCCCAATGCACTCATAAACCTAATGATAACCACAATGAACAGCCAAAGTGGCAAACACATCATGACCTATGCATGATGAAAATAAACTCAATGCATTAAAAATGTCTAAGCTACATAAGTAGACATTTAATCAAATACTCTAAAAACATATGAACGTATACATTCACAATTATCCACAACAATACCATCTACACATAAAGCATGATTAGGCAAATATATATTAACCAAATACCAAAATTTACCTCTTCCTATCATGCTTGACATTTTCAAAGCCCAATGTAAGCCCAAGGTAAAATAATAACAATTATATGCCTTAAATATTATAAACATCAACATACACTAAATAGACAATTAGGCTCACATTTCCATATTACAAGTATACATGCTTTATAATTTTCCACATCCTAAAAGATCCAAAGAAAATGCAGTTACAAGCATAAGCCAACCCTACTTCAATTTGAGATGAAAACCTTAAATGACACCAAAATGGTGCTGCTCCAAATGCGGCGAAACTTCGGGGTTTTGTCGGGGACAACAAGGAGAACAATAAACCCTCTTGCGGCATCACCCAAATCCAAACTCGAGCTCAAACCCAAAACTCAAAAACGGACAAAACGAAAATCAAATCGGATGGAAATCAAGGCCTTACCAAGGCCGACATAAAAGTCTCATACGGTGAAAGAAGAATCAAAGAGGAAGAATGTCAAATGGATGAGAGAATAACAAGATCAAAGAAAAAGAAAATGGGGAGGAAGATGTGACCAAGAGATAAGAGAAATCTAATTTTCTATCTCTCCCCCCTCCTTTTATACTTTTACAAAAATATCTCTCAAACGGGCCTTGAGCGACCTTAAAAAGTGAAAATCATCAAAACGCGCTCAAATGGAATAAAATCGTAAATGTAAAAGCACCAATATAAAAAATGATGAACAACGAAATAAACGACATCGAAAAATATGTCGCGAGTAAAAAAAATCCATCCCAGACCCACATAGCGACTCACGGGGTCAAAAACCCTAAAACGGGGGAAAATGAATGAAATGTCGAATCAAACACTCCTTTGCAATAAAAATAAATTGCCTCCATGCAAGCCGACGATAAACAATGAAAAAAAAAATTCCTCTATGCGGGCAGACGATTTAACTAAGCAAGAGGAGTTA
The DNA here is from genome assembly GCF_030987335.1 of Cornus florida. Classification (NCBI taxonomy): domain Eukaryota; kingdom Viridiplantae; phylum Streptophyta; class Magnoliopsida; order Cornales; family Cornaceae; genus Cornus; species Cornus florida. The sequence goes on from NW_026775577.1 coordinate 76,973,090, forward strand.
GAATAGCTCACAAAGGGTCATTAAGCAACTTCAAAATATTTTTAAGCTTTTTGCCTTGCTTTACTTTGCAATTTTTTTTTTTATTTAGCTTTTTTTGCTTTTTACTTAGCTTAGCTTGCTTCTTTGCTTTAAAGTTCCTTTACTTTGCTATCCTTTGCCCTAAGTACCTAGCCAATCAAAAACAAACACAATAAGTAAACAAAGTAAAATAAAGTAAAAACAATGATCAAATGAGTACTAATTCCTAATCAATTCCAAATATAACATTGCTAATCCTCGGTAATGGCGCCAAAACTTGGTGGACTAAGGTCGTATACGCACCAAAATTGAGATTGTTTGATTGTGGCAAAGTTTAAATTTGTAAAATGCCACTACCACTACTAACTACTAACGTAGCAAGAGTGAGTAGGGATCGTCCCAACGAATTTGCAAGGTATTCTGGAATCAATGTCAGATTAGTAGGTCAAATGATCAAATAGGGTTTAGTTGGTTGAATTAACTAGTGGTTCAATTAAAACAATGCAAATCAATAACAATTTAGAAATTAAGAAAAAGAGTATGAGAGGAAGGTCTTGGGGCTTAGAGTTCACCACTAAACTTCACTTCACAAAACACTAACAATTGTAAATTAATGGGGAAATTCATGTTGTAAAATGTGTGTGTGTGTGTGTGTGTGTGTTATTAATTAAAAACTAAACATGGATGACAAATAAGCATAGATTGTTTAATCAATCAAGTGAGTAGTACAACCTATCAAATAAGGCCATTAACCATTCAATGAAACCACAATTAATGCATACACAAAAATCTAGAAAAATGTACTACTTACACTCATAAGCAAGAATCATCAAACAACAAGAGTGGATTGTCCACCTATCTAGGAAATTAATGCAATTACACTACAACTATGCTAATGACATAAAAATTAAACTAATTAAACTAAGGAGGTAGCACAATCCATCAAGAAATAAGCATGATCCATTAAACAGACCAAAAGAGTAATCAATTAAGTACCATGCCTTGACCATCACTAGATTTATAATTCCAACACACATAGACATGCATCAAACTCATAAAATCTAGAGAAAAATACATGAACATTTATTCTAGCATACATAGACATATGGATAGAAGTAAATGATCAATTGAAAACATTAATTCATACAAATCATGTAAAAACACAAGATCTATATTAATTCATGATCAAAACATCAATTATAACTAAAATCCCTAAAAATTACAAAATGTTAGGTTTAGGAAGCTAGCCTATGGGCTATCTCTAGCCCCAAGAGAAGGATTTAGCCACTCATTGTAGTGACCATAGAACCTTTGAGGGTTGACTTCAAGGTTGGCATCATCTTCTTCCTCCTTGCTTTCTTCCCAAAACCCTAGTTCTAGAGAGAGAAACTATTTCTATAATTGGTAAAATATCAAATAGAGAAACTCTATACAAATTGGTTCATTTAATTTATATAAAAGCCTCTTTGAGTAGGCAACAAGTTAGATATATTGAATTTGATTGGTGGGAATTCGCAGCTACAAAAGTTGGTAGAGTCCGGGCACGCTCGGGAATTAGACAGCACATTGCTAGTAGTCACTTCGATCGATCCAACACTTCCTTCGATTGATCGAAGCTGTCGTGGCAAGACATTTTTGACACCTAGCAACCTTATCCATTGAGCTAGCGCCGCCTTGATCTCGATCGATTGTAGATATCTTCGATCGATCGGGACTTCCTTCGATCAATCAAAGTTCCTTCAATACAATTTTTCTGACTTCTTCCGAGTCTTCTCCTTAGCTACAAAGTTGAGCTAAAAGGCTCTTTTTAGCCTATTTGAACCTTATTGACCTAAAATAGACAAAAACACAAATAAGTTCTAAAACATGAAAGTAAGATAGATGATTGGACTAAAATACCCTAACTTAGGTGCTAAAATGCATCACATTTGAGCATTTATCAACTCATCACAAAAAATAAATAATCATAGTGTGACGTTTCTCAATTTTCCTTTTTTCAGCCATTTTTTATTTTTTGATTTATTTTATTTTCGTGCCTCGTTTTGTGTGTCACGCACCAGTTAGAATGCTACGAGGGCTCCGAGAGTGGTTTGGGATATTTTTTTGAGTTTAGAACTCTTAGAAATGTATTTTCGTTCATTTTTATATTTTTCAGATTTTTGGTTCTAGAGGTCCCGTGTGGGTCCCACGCCCGAATTTTTCATGCACGAGTGGTCTTGTTGAGTCTATGTGCATTTCATGATTTTTATATAATGTATGTTTATGTGGTTAAGGGCTTAAATGTGCATTTTAGCATGTATAGTGGGAGTATATGCATAAAAAGACAATTTGGATATTTTGTGTTCAACGGGACCTACTTTGACCAAGGTATTACAAATGGGTCACATGACCATCTTTTTGATCATTTTTCTTTCCTTTTTCTGCCGAGCTCCTCTCTTCTCTCTATATATATTCTCATTTTCTTTTGATCTCACATTTCAAGCCCAAAATTCATCCCTCTCCTCTTGGAATTTGTTGATGCCACAAAAGACAAAGTCGTAAAGCGCATTGAGAGCTTTGATTTAATCAGAACAAAGTTCTATTTAGAGGACCACGGTGATTTAGAAAATTTAGGACTTTTGTGGTATTTTGGGGCTTTTGCATCAATTGAAGGTAGAGTTAATTAATTGTCATATTCCTTAAGTATTGTAGTTAATTTTATGTTTTTACCATTCACTAGCATGTCAATTTGATGTTTAATTGCATGGTTGAATTATAGGGTTTTGGTCTATGCTTGAGCTTTGTCAAATTGATGTGTTCTATGTGATTATATGTTTACCTTGTGTGTGAATTTCAAATGTTATGCTATTAACTTGCTATATGATGGATTATATATTTTCCTTCTTTGACTATTCTCATGTTAAATGTTGTTACATCACTTATAGCATGCTTTGTTGATTAATTAAATTTATCATGATCTTGGAATTGTTTACTTTATGATGGAAACATGATGAATGGTGAAGGGAATTATATTTAAGGTATTCCAAACACATGGCATAATGATGGTTCATGAGTATATAGGTTGTGTGGGTTAAGAGAAATGTGTGTGGATTTTGTTAGAAGTTGAAAAATATTGATTTGATGAGTTGGGAAAAAGGTTTATCTCAAACCCGGCAGTTAGAGAGTCACCCTTTTGCCGATGGTGTTAATAGGGACATGAGAGGTACCCATGACTAATTTAGCGAACTCGGGCCCTAAATACTAGTTGGGAGTCACCCTTTGCCAGGGACGACTAATAAATTCTCCCTAGGGACAGTGGAGGTACTGAAGTCTAGCTAGTTAACACGTTTTCAATGTGTGTGTGGGGGGGTGTGTAAGAGAGTGTGAGAAGTGTTGTTGCATTGGGCATTTCATGCATTGCATTGCATAGGACTGATGATAATGCTCACTTGAGGATGGAATGGTGTATGTGAATCCCTTTGCATGATCCCCTTGTCTTATAGTTATTCTTTGTATGTAAAGCATGTGATTAATTACTTCATTTGAGGATATGCCACTGAGGCAATCTTTACTGGCCTTGTGTTCATTCTTCTACATTTTTCAGGTTACGGGAAAGAAGTAGTGGACAACGTTCTTCCACAAGCTTAGATGGGGCTAGAGAGATTGTTTTTGACATCTTGTGTAACTAAACTTCATTATTTTATAAAGCCTTGGCAAATGGCATGTAATTGCCTTATAGATTGTAACTTTGTTAATGTAACCATATTCTTTTGGACATGTTTACATATATATTTTGGGATATGTATATAATGGTAATGGGCTCATTTTGTTTAATGTAAAGCAAGAATGATGAAAGAATGAGATTAAAGCCCTTTTGTGTCACCATGTATTTGATTCTATAGATTGAGTGTCACCTACAATTTGGACCGTTTGTGAATGTTTTAGGACAAGTTTATATCACTTTTAGGCTCATGGGTGAAATCCCGGTTGCGTTCAAGGCCTTAGGTACCAAAAACCAGACATTTCTACAGCTCCCAAGGCTTGTCGGTCAGTTGGTGATATAAGCCAGTCGGCCGACAGTGTAATTTGGGCACAGACAGAGAGTTGGTGTCCCAATTCACATTCATAAAATATATTGAATTTAAGAGAAAAAAATATCACTCATATAAAATAAAGAAAAACATGACCTTTTCATTCTCAATGAAAAACAAAAAAAAAAAAAAAAAAAAAAGACAAAACAAAACAAAACCCAAATCCTAAACTACAAGATATGGTCCAATCCATGACATCAAAACACAATCCATGACTACAAAAACTTTTTAGGATTTACCCTGGGGGTTTTGCATCCAATGACCTATTAGAAACAAATTCCATGGCATTAATAGGCACATACAACCTCAAATCCTCTTTCTTCACACAAACAGCTTTCACTCTCAACTTTTGAAGAGATTTTTGAAAAACATCAACAAAACTCTTTTTCTTATGTGAATTCCTTTTAGCATAAGAATTTCTAGGTTTATTCCAATTATTTTGCTTAAGCATGACAGAAAAAGAATTATCCCTTCTCTTCTTGTAGCAATAGTGTTGAGTATGTCCAGTTCTACCACAATAAGAACAATAAAGCATATTGGACACCTTCTTAGCATGCATAGGCTCAACAAAAATTTTAGGCTTAACAATAGGCACATACAAGTTCTTGGGTTAACAAAGATAGTTTGACCATTTTTAATAGATAAAGCCTTATTAAGACCCAATCCAGTCTTATCACCCACATTCTTACCAACACTAATCATGTTTTCAAGCTTAATCTGCCCAGAAGTAAAAGCAATTAATTTTTCTTGAAATTTTTTTAATTCAGGTTCAAGAAAATTAATTTTAGCAATAAGAGATTCTTTAACATAATTAGCTTGACTTACCCTGCTCAAGGAATTTTACCTTGTCATGAAGATTTTGAATTTCAGATTTATTCTCCTCAAGCAATTTATGTTTTTACTCATTCTCCTTCTTTAAGGTATCATTCTCCTTTTTCATCAACTCTAACTAGTTCCTCAGACTGCTTCTAACTAGCTTTTAACATTGCGTCAAAAAAATTTAAGTTATTGTTTTCACTTGGTTCTTCTTCAATTTTCTTATCATCTGAATCATAAGAACCAATCTTGCTTAATGTCCTAAATTTCATAGAATCTCCTACACAAGAAGAAGAATTAGTAGTAATATCATTATCAACATGAGCTAGAAAAGAAATAGAAGCATCTTTCTTATTTTTCTTAGCTTTCAATTTAAAAGGATCTCCTTTAATACAATTTTTATTCTTTCTATTTTTAAGAAGTTTTTCATATCTTTTAGATAAACGAGAAAATTCCTCATCAGAGCTTAAACCATCAAAAACAAGATCCAATTCACCCCTATTCATAGGATTTTCCATCATGAATTTTTGAAAACAAAAATAATTTTATTTTTCAAAAAAGAATTTCCACAAGGATCAACTCAATGTGTAGAGGATGGCTCTGATACCACTTGTGAGTTGTGCAGCGGAATAAGATGTGGAAGTTTGTATTAAAAATAACTTAGAAGAGTGGTGAATATGTTTTACTTGCTCTTTTAACCAACTTTTACTTATTTTAATTTTACTAAAATAAACCTATAATCAAATCCATAAAGAAAAAATAAAGTGCAAGTAATGAAAATAAAGTTTGAGAGATGACACCAGGATTTTTAGCGAGGAAACCCCGATTAGTGAAAATCAACCAATCATTATGGGAAAAACCTCATGCACTATGTCGTATAGAGCAAAACGATCCACTATGTTTGAAGTAAAGTACACTGAACTTTGACTCAGGCTCACACCCTATCATTCTACCAAAAACCAATCGCTGACAATCCCTGGCTTTGCGACTCCCCAGTCCAACAACTCTCGATCTCGGGCTTACTCTTGATCTTTGTAGAAGGGTTTCAGGTAAATCAACCAAGACTCCATGAATACTTTGACCCCTTCAAAGTGTGATCAAGCTAACATATTATAAGCAATTTATCTTAAAGGAATTATAGAAAGAATCATTCATGCTCATAATCTTTCAAAATAAGAAAGAATAATAGAAATTAGGAACTCCCAAATTTTATATGATTAATCTTAATTGTTTCTGATAGATCAAGATCATAATTAAAGACAATACTAGGAATTTTATGGTCAATCCATATCAAAGAAGCCCAACATATTGTTAATTTTAAAGAGACAAATACACGGGAAAACTGTGGTAGGTTGTGGAACAAGTATGCTGGGGTTTTTTGATGAAAATTTAGTTCGGGCATATTAGAATTTTGACAAATTTTGGAATATATATATATATTTTAGTGGGACCTACTAGCAGCATCGTCAATTGAACCCAAGAAAGTCAATACCACACTGTCCCATTAGATTTGTAAAACGAAATGACATGGTCATTTTTGGGCTTATGTTATTTTTATGTACTTGCAAAACGTGGCCTTTTATAGTAGATATTCGATGTGTCTGGTGCATTATATATTGCACTAATCTAAGTTGTGCGTGCATGATACATGTCGGCTTAAACAGATCACAAACGACTCAAATTAGCTTAATGTACGGTGCACCGAACGAACTAAATATTTATTCATCATTCAAGATGCACCGCATGGGACTACGTGAACAATAAACTAAAAAGGATTTTAATCTTTAGCTACATATTTGTACTTCTAATCCAATTCTCTATGCTAATTCCTACACACCCAACCTAAGTATGTCTCTCAAAAGACCAAACCCAAACCATGTATCTAGTTAAGAGAATACACCCGCATGCACAGAATTATACTCCCTACACTCCAAAATAAGTGTCATGTTTTGGGAACTGTGACTCACAAGCACAGTTCCCAAAACATAACATTATTTTGGGATGAATGGAGTATTTATTTGTTTGGTAAAGAAAAAAAAAAGCAAATAATTATTACTTTAATAAAATGGTGGAATGGAAAGGAAAAGAAGGGGGAGAAAACTTAAATTACTTTCCTATGTTTGAATGAGAAGAAAGAGTAATTAGATTTTAGCTATTTTCTAATGCCTTTTTTATTTCTTGATTTGTAGGAGAAAAGTAAAAATACTATATATATAGTAATTATTTTCTTTGTTCCAATAAAAGTTAAAATTACACTAACTTCTCCTATTGAATGCCTAAATAACAGGGACCTCCCTTATGATTTCAAAAATTACACCGCCTTCCCCCTGTTACTAATGATTTTTACCCGAATGTATTAAATGACAATTATACCCATTGTACTTTTATTGCTATTTACTATTATAACATATGAACAAAAATGTCTTTTCAAGTTTTCTAAGGGCATAATTGAATTTTAAGTAAATTTCAGGCATGACATTAGCAGACAATACTAATGAATTTTATGACATGAGAGGTCACTGTTATTTTTTAAACTAGATGGGAGGTTTTTGTTATATAACTGGGAAAAAGGTAATAAAGTTAAGAAAAATGTAAATGTATATCATTAAAAATATATTATAAATAAATAAATAAATGCTATGAAATTCTTTGACAAGTTTGAAAACTAGCCAAACTGATTCTAAACATGAGCTCGGTTCATTTTATTAAACGAGCTGAACTGGGTGATAATTTGTGTTGGTGTCGTGTCAAGACACGGGTCTCCTATTATATGAGTCGACAAGAACAACACAATTATTAATCATGTCAAGAAATCTTGGCACAAATATGACGCGATAATTACACGAGTAACATGACATGACACTTGTAACCCGTTTATTAAATGGGTCAAAACTTCACAAACACGACATATATATTTAACACTTTTAGCTAAATGGGTCAATTCTTAATAGAATACAATACATTTCTTTAAATGGGTTACAAACGGGTTGACCAATTAAACATGAATATGACACGTTTAATTATCCTATCAATTCGAACGGACACGATTACAATCCAAATACGATCCAACCAAATTCATTTTTTTGTGTCATCTCTATTTACACCCTTATTTTCATCCATTGAAAAATAGACACATGGAAGGAGTTTTAGGTCAAGCCAATTTCTGATACATGGAAGGAGTTTGGGTCAGGACTAATTTCAGGGAATTTCAAGTAGAGGTGGTTGTTGGTTTTGTTTTAAAATAACTTGTCCAATTAAATGAAGACACATGGGGCATGGTTATGGAAGGTCTATTTTATACAAAAGCCATAACTGATTTTAAAACCTACGAGGATAGGGACTTTGAGAGTTGGAAAGTTATTAAGTGAAATGACCCGGTCATTTTCCTTCTTTTCCTTTTTCTCCATTTTTACGGATTAATTTTTTTCATTAAAATTTCCTTTCGTGTACCCTCACTCTTCATGGTCGAAGTTGATTTTTGACTTCACATGCTTTCATCCCAATTGGTTTCCTTGAAATGCGTAACTTTACTTTTGGAGAAAAGCTCGCCGGTTGTTTCTTTTTCCCGTAGGGGCTTGGATGAAAAGATTCTTCAGAAACATTTTCATTTCTTGAGGTGTTTTCATAAATATCTTTTCAAGATATTTTGATTTTGGGTGGGTTTTTAAAAAAATATCTTTTGGAAGATATTTTCATTTGGGTCACTTGAGCAGTTATCCTTTTGTGTAGGGGCCTTTGTGTAATTAATAAAAGTTAATTGCAAAGTGTCTCCTTGGGGCTTGGATCCTCGTACGTGATTCATTTTCACATTTTGTTGAGCTGCGTACTCTTAGAATTGTCTTCTAGTCGTTTACCCCAGTTTTATGGTTTTTAACCCTAGTTGTCGCCGAACTTGTTTGGGGCATATCTTCTTGCACGGGACTTGATTTTCGACGCCGTTTCTTTCATTATTCATTTTTTCTCATAACAGTACTTTTTCATTCATAGTGTTTTACCGTTTAAGTGTATATGTGCAAATTCCACTTTTTCGGGCAGGGCGGGACCCGTTTGGGGCACTTTTTGAGTTTTTCTATAAATAGGGGGTGAGTGAGACATTTCATTTCATCTTCTCCCTCTCTTGGCCAGTAGCCATTGCCATTTAAGAGTTTAAGGTTCACCTTGTTGTCCCCAATAAAACCCCGAAGTGGCATCGCATTCGGAAGGGTTTCATTTTGGTAGGATTTGAGATTTCATCTCAAATTGAGGTAGGGGTTGTTGTATGTTTATTTTCTAAGTGTTTAGGTGTTTTTGGAGCTTAATTTATATTGTTAACATCTTGATAAACCATAGTCTTATGTATAGATTGAAAATCTTTGAGATGACTTAAGGTTTAGTGATTAAAAGTATGTTTGGTGTATATATATGTCTAGCTTGCCAAATTATAGTTTATATATATATTATATAGTTTGTTTCATGATTTAAAGGCATGCTTAGCTTATATATATATATAATGTGTAGAGATAACATGAAAATGGAGACTTGTGGAATTATAGCTTAAGTGTATTATATAGTTTGTTTGATAATCAAAGCCTTGGAAACATATATATCTTATCGTGGGTAAATTGTTTCATTTACTAAATTATTTGATTTTAGAGACTTTACATGTTAGGATGATAATCTCTTGAAATATAGTACATTTAGTTACCTTGTGAGCATGTTACTAGACTCACGTAGAATTAGTACTTGTAGCCTCTTAAAATGGTAATTGGACTTAGCATGATATATGATATCATTGTCTTGTATAACTTGTTTAAATATATCTTGTGTAGGTATATAGTTTGTTTAGAATATTACAATTGATTATCTTGAAAACTTGTTACTAAATTGCAGCTTATTTAGTACTTGTGCCTTAGGTTGGTAATTTGGCACAATTGTTGTAAAATATTCTTATTTTATTTTTAAATCGCATATTGAGGACTTGACATGTCATATGTCATTTAGACTTGAATTCTAGGACATGATTTGTATGGATTCAACCTTACTTGTGCATGGAATGTGGTTAATTGCATTATTTATTTATAAAGTTTTGAACTTGTTGATTTTGGAAAACTTGCAAGGACAATATATATATGTGATGGCTAAAGTTTGGCTGTAGTACGGAGATAAGAGTTTCTTAAATCATATAAAGCGCGTAATAGGTAATACCTTGTGGGTCGTAATTACCCAGAATAACTTATGCACGCGCGCACTAGGTAGTAATTTGTGGGTCGTAATTACCCAGAATAACTTGTTTGGTCTGTGCCACGTGTCCTAGTTTTTCCACTATTTGATTTTACATTAAATTCCAAGTAGTTAATCATGGATTACTTGTAACTTGTGAATTGGTGCTTGTCTTGCATATTTAAATCTCATTTAGTATACTTGAACTTGTATACTTGCTTCGTTTGTGTAAACCCCATTTTGTATACTTGAACTTGTATACTTGTTCTGTGTGTTTAAAATTACATTTAGTATACTTGTGAATGTATACTTGTGACTATATATATATATATATATATATTGTGTTTCGTTCAATATTATTTAGTGTACTTGGGGACGTATACTTGCTTATATTGAATATTTAGTTACATATTGTTTAGTGTACCTGGCATGTATACTTGTACATTGATGATATAGCTTAGAAATAGCTTAGTATACTTGTACCGTGTATACTCGCCTTATGCGTATTTTATATAGCTTAATATACTTGTACTTGTATACTTGATTTACGAGTTTCTTCATATTAATAGTATACTTGAGTATGTATGCTTAGATATTACATATCTTGTTTTAGTATGGTTTAGTATGCTTGTAATAGTATGCTTATATGTCATCCGTTGTGCTTTAACATTGTTTAGTATAGTTGAGCATGTGTACTTGTATATTGTCTTTCATTTCAATTGCTTGAGTAGCTTGAGATGATCTTTTAGTTCACCTTGCAACATAGACGTTAGGAGGAATGATTCCTTGTGATAATCTATGTTGAACTTGCATGGCATTTGATACTTTAGGGTATACGTATGCACTTCTTCCTAAGGTATGGATACCTTGGTTTGGGATGCACAATATCCCTATGTTACCTTGTATATTTTGAAGTGATTTGATGTATTTTAACGATCATGCAAGTGTTAGTTTGCATCATTTTACTTTTTTAAGATGTAACGTATGGTTAAGCCAAAATGTCATTTTATGTATATGATATGCGGCCAAAGGCCAAACTTCGTTTGAGTTACATGTATATTCAAAAATGTAGAATTTGCCTTAAATGAGAATAATATGAAAAACAATGGTTTTAGCATGTTATTTTTGCACCGAAGTGTGCGTTGTGTATGAAATTTGTTATTTGGCATTCATTTAATATGTATGAGATGTGGCTAAGGGCCAAACACCATTTTGTTCTCATTTTTATATTTTGGTTTCATATATTGCATTTTTTAGCAATATTAGGAAAATGCGTGGTTTTAGTGGTCCATTATCAAATCAAATGGTGCTAAGTGTGCACGAGCACACTCATTAGGACTCATTTAATATGCATGACGTGTGGCCAAGGGCCAAACGGTCTTTTGATCGCATTTTGGTTTAGTTGTTGCATTTTTTTTCCTTTAAAAGACCTTTTCACGCATTAGGGTTTGGATATGTCATATTTTGTATCGGCAGTATTTTTAAGCCATGGATCATTGTAGCACGTCCTAATAGGTAATTTACATCTGTATGCATGATCGTTTTCAGGAAAAACCTTTCCTTGGTGAAATGAGCCTCCTATGGACTCATTTTGCATTTTCTTTGCAAAATCTGGTTTAGGGGTATTTTGGGGTTTTTCCTTTGGGAAATAAATTTTGGATTTGATATGGTCACTCAAAAAATGTGATTTTAGGGGGGGTTTCTTTACGACAGTTTTCTGAAAAATGTTGTCTTGATCTCGAAAACCCCGCGTCGGTTCCATTTTTCTGGTTTTCTACTGTTTTTCCACTACCTAGGTTGGTAGAATTGGTTCAAAGAAGGCTGAACCAGTTCAAGGGTAAATTTGGGTCCAACATGGGCATTCTGGCCATGTTGAACCCGTTCAGGAAATCCTGAACCAGTTCAGGTTCCCCAGAACCTTTTTTCTTCAGGTTCAACTTTGGTCTTTCAACTTCAAACTGTCATAACTCTTTCGTTTTAACTCCGAATTAGTCCATTCTTTAGTCTAAACGGACCGCGTCGAAGTAAACTTTCCATTGGTACCAATTTTAGTTTCATATTTTACTCCTAACTTGAGATATCCTCATTTTAGTGAAAGTGTGTCAGAATTTGGTTCAAACCGAGATAGAGTTCATTTAGGATCTCTCTTCTTCTGACTTTGGGACTTCATGTGAGGTTACCGAAGGATTTGTGGATATTTTTTTTATCTCATTTGACTTGTTGGAAGTCAAATTCTGTGACACCCCCACATTTTTTACGCATAAGTTGATCAGGCTTATACACGAAAAATGAGGGATATCAAAAACAATTGGCAATATACAAGCATGGAATACAAAATGATGGTAATAAAAGAATTTAGACAGGAAAGGAACACAAAATAATACAACATCCATCCATCCTTTATTTAATACAGTACTTCATTACAACTTGGAAATCCTATGTCAAGGATCCCTAAATATAACCCTGAGAGTTCAACGTCAAAAGTAAATAAAAACTGAAACTGAAGTAATACATAAAACTTCTACCCTGAACTGGATCGTAAGAGTAGATGAGTTCGGATGGTGGTCCCACACTGCTAACCTCAACCTTGGAATGGGTACTGACCGTATCCTGAAATAACAACAATGGTGGGTCAACCCCACGAGCAAGTCCTCTCTACTATGACCCAAATCAGAGAATCAAATAAATTAATCATTATGAATCAGTTGAGTACTATATCTGTATACATCCTAAGGGAACTATCCAATGTATAACATGACCTCAACCAGAATAGACGGTGATCACTTAGACTCACACAAGGTGGTTAAGTGTCGCCTTTCCCTACCCGGGAAATCAGCTATTATACATGGTGCACGGTACTGACAACACAGACTATAATGAACTACACAGTGATAACACCTCGCAAAGTACTGATGAATATACTGAGCATACAAATTAGGCAACACATGCCAACAATATTAATAAATATACCGAGTATGTCAATTAGGCAACACATGCCAATAATATTAAACCACATACCCCGACAGCCACACATCTGTCTATCGCAACGAATGCATAAGGTATAAATGAGTCTAAACTTATTAGCCAGCTCATATGGTTCTATATGGCAACACATCCATATAATATAAATGCGACATAATTAAACAATCCATTTATTTCCTGAAATGCACACAGCATAATAATCATGGTTTATATATCCTTTAACAGTATAAACATCCCATAAGATATCATGGATAATTTATCTGACTAAAACCATGGCCTTATTTAATTTAACAGTAATGGTTGATACCATTTAATAAGATAATAACACTATTTATATTTAACAATGTCGTTAAATAAATCACATTAGTATCCGTATTGTGAACGAGCCAATAAATGCTTAGAAAAGATTAATCGGCCATAAGAATAAGTAACGGGTATTAAAATAATAATTTCGTGGCCCGTTAAACCCGTAAATACCAACACAGTACCTAAAAATCCAAGTTTAAAGTTCTGGAATTTACAAAACAGGCCCTAGGGGTATTCTGATAATTTCCAGTAGCTGCAGAGACCCCACACGCGCCCTCACATGCCTCCCAGAGCCTCCCACACGCGCCGCCACTTTTCTCACACGCGCACGCGCTTACACGCACCTTCACGTGCGTCTAGAACCTCCCACGCGCCTCCACGCACGTCTGGCAACAGCCACGCGCGCGCACACGCTCCCACGCGCGCACCATGGCTTCCTGTAGACGTGTCACTTCCTGGTTGGTTGGCTGCATCCGGACTCCGTACTCGCGTCACACCGGATCATCTCACCCTATCTTCCCTCCATCCAACGCCCACAGATCCGGGTGTACCGCGGTAACATGGACCGCGATGCACCGGATCAATCAGACTCTACCAATGGCCAGGATGCACACGCGCACTAACCTACCATGCGCCGCATCACACCGGATCACTCCGGTCATCTTCTTCACTGCCGGTGGCCGGAAACCTCGCCGGAGGCTCGCCGGAAATTGCAGAAACTTACCGGAAAATTCTAGAAAATTCAAAAAAAAATCCCAAATGCCATAATAATTATTTTTAGCTATTTTTTTGATTACATAGGCCATAATATAATTATCGACCACCTTTAATAATTAAAATTTCCTTTCTTTAATAAATAAAAAAATTAATTTAATAATTTCCTAGCATGATCTCTAAGTTCTATAATTATTTAAATAATCTAAACAATTAACTTATAGATTCAAAGGGGAAAAGTAGATAATAACTTGCCTTTTTGGATTTAAAATAAATCCGCCGGTTGCGCGTAGTCGGGTAAATTCCCTACACCGGTCCAAGCTCCTTTCTTTCTCTCTCTTCCTTTCCACACTTTTACAATGGCTCACTAGAATTTATAATTTGTTTCTAACTCCCTTTCTTTCCTTCTAAGGTAGGCTAGCTAATTTATATACAAATTATATAATATAAATATTACAAATATCTATTTTTGCATTTAATTAACCACATTCCCAACCATAAGGCTTTAAGGCTAGCAAGCCAAGTCAAGCAAGATGTCCTAAGGTAAATCCTATCCTAAGATTTAATTTTTCATCATTACATTGATTTAATACTAATATTATTATTACTAATATTATTATTAATAAAACTTTTATAATTATTATTATTATTATTATTATTATTAAACTATTATTATTATTATTACATAAGAATACATTATATCATTATAATACTTTATAACACAAATATAATACTTTAATTAACTAATAATGATTAATATAAGCATAACCAACAAATAAAATTATTAATAATAATACATGCATAATTAAATGAATAAATTTACTATTTTAACATACACAATTAATTTACATGCACATTTAAATGAACTTAATATAATAATGTAGCATGCACAATAATAAGTAAAGAAATCCTCACATAAATGAATTTTTAAATAAACTAAACCCTTTAATAAAATACGGGGTATTACATTCTCCCCCCCTTAATAACGGAATTTCGTCCCCGAAATTCACTACATACCTGTATTAAAAAGCTCTGGATACTTGGCACGGTTAATATCTTCCCGTTCCCAAGTAGACTCTGTAGCATTATGATGACTCCACTGTACACGTACTAATGGAATAGTCTTCGTGCGCAGTATCTGATTCCTACGATCGAGAATATAGTAAGGTTGTTCCAAATAGGTTGCATCGGGTTGCAACTCAATTTCACCCACATCAATGTGTTGATATCGATCTTCTTCCCGTAGAAATTTTCGCAGCATAGATACATGAAAAACATTATGTACCCTATGAAGATTATCTGGTAGAGCCAGACGATAAGCTACTGCCCCAATCCGATCTGTAATCATAAAAGGACCCACAAACCGAGGCGATAACTTACCCTTTGACCCAAACCGCATTACTCCCTTCAGAGGAGAAACCTTAAGCAAAACCTGATCACCAACCTTAAACTCCAAAGCACGAGTTCGACGGTCAGCATAACTTTTCTGTCTGCTTTGAGCTGCACGCATCCGATCCCTAATGATAGCGATCTTTTCTGACGTGTCCTTAATAAATTCAGGACCCAAAAAGCTGTTCTCACCAACTCCAAGCCAACAGACAGGAGACCTACACGGTCTACCGTACAAAGCCTCAAATGGTGCCATACCAATAGTTTTCTGATAACTATTGTTATAAGCAAACTCTGAAAGCGGCAAATATTCCTCCCAATTGCCCTTAAAATCAAGAACACATGCCCGCAACATGTCTTCTAAAATCTGATTAACTCGCTCAGTCTGTCCATCTGTTTAAGGATGATAAGCAGTGCTAAGATAAAGTTCTGTACCCAAAGCATGCTGAAAGCTCCTCCAAAATCCTGATACAAACTTCGGATCTCTATCTGATACGATGGACAATGGTACGCCATGAAGTTTCACCATTTCTGCAATATACAGCTTAGCATACTGTTCTGATGTAAAGTTTGACCGAACAGGCAGAAAATGAGCGGACTTGGTCAATCTATCAACAATGACCCAAATAGAGTTGTGATTATGCTGTGAAGTAGGTAATCCCTCTATGAAGTCCATGGAAATACTCTCCCATTTCCACTCTGGTATGGGAAGTGGCTGTAACGATCCTGGCGGTCTCTGATGATCAATCTTAATCATCTGACAGGTGCTACATTTAGAGACAAAGCTATATCTCTTTCATGCAGGCCCACCAAAATTGGCGTTTCATGTCCTGATACATCTTGTCTCCCCCTGGATGTACAGAGAACTGAGAAGTGTGTGTCTCTCTCATCACAACATTTCTCAAATTGTCAGCTGAAGGCACAATTAAACGTCCCTTGTACCTCAATCCTCCATCAGTCCCTATAGAATAAAAAGGAACATCTCCGGAGGCTAACTCCGAAACCCGATCAATACACTGTTGATCTGAGAGTTGCGCTTGAATGACCTGATGAATGATAGAAGGAGTTACTACCACACATGCCATAAAAGCGTCTGCTAACTCATCAACAGTCTTCAAAGCAGCCCACTCTGTTGCAAACAAAGCTGAAAGGCTGACATAGGGTCGGCGGCTGAGTGCGTCTGCTACAACATTCGCTTTCCCTGGATGATACTGTATAGAGAAGTGATAGTCTTTCACGAACTCCAACCATCTGCGCTGTCTCATATTCAGTTCCCTCTGTGTGAACAAATACTGTAGACTTTTATGATCGCTAAACAATCGAAAAGTCTCCCCCAAAAGATAATGTCTCCAAATACGCAAGGCAAAAACCACTACTGCGAGCTCTAGATCGTGAGTCGGGTAATTAAGCTCATGAGGCTTAAGCTTCCTAGACCCATAAGAAACTGGTCGCTCTTCTTGCATCAACACACAACCCAAACCCTTCAGAGAAGCGTCGGTAAATACTAAATACTCGATTCCACTCTGAGGTGTGGCTAAGACAGGTGCAGAAGTTAACTTACTCTTCAATTCAGCAAAAGCAGTCTGACAAGAATCATCCCATACAAATGGTACATTCTTCTTAGTTAGATGAGTAAGTGGACCCGCAATTTTGGAAAACCCCTGGATGAACCTGCGATAATACCCCGCCAATCCCAGAAAACTGCGAATCTCTGTCAGTGAGGTAGGCTGTCCCCACTCCATAACGGCCGCAACCTTGGCTGGATCTACTGCTAACCCTTCTTCTGACACTACATATCCCAGAAATTTGACCTCTTTCCACCAAAATTCACACTTCTCAAACTTCGCAAACAACTGATGTTCTCGAAGTGTCTGCAATACTGTGCGTAAATGTCTGGCATGGTCCTTCTCCGACTTAGAGTAAACCAGAATTTCATTAATGAAAACAATGACAAACTAATCTAAGTATTCTCTGAATACTCTATTCATCAAGTCCATAAAGACAGCTGGAGCGTTTGTTAAACTGAAAGGCATAACACGAAACTCATAAGATCCGTACCTTGTGAGAAATGTTGTCTTTGGAACATCTTGTTCTCTGACTCGTAGCTGATGATAACCAGACCTCAAATCGATCTTTGAGAAGTAAGTAGCTCCCTTCAACTGATCAAACAGGTCATCAATTCTGGGCAACGGGTACTTGTTGCGAACAGTGACCTTGTTCAGTTCTCTGTAATCAATACAAAGACGAAGAGATCCATCCTTCTTCTTTACAAACAGTACTGGTGCTCCCCATGGTGAAGTACTCCTGCGAATAAATCCCTGGCTGAGCAACTGCTGAATTTAATCTTTTAACTCTCGCATCTCCACTGGTGCCATTCTGTACGGCGCCTTAGCAATAGGCGTAGTGCCTGGAGCTAAATCAATAACGAAGTCTATCTCTCGACTCGGTGGCAAGCCTGAAATTTCCTGGAATACATCCTGGAATTCCTGTACTACCGGAATACTGTCAAGAGATACCGCAGTCGCTTCCTGTGAGTCCTCCTCAAGAACGAATAAATAAGTGCTAGGTCCTCTATCAGGTTGTGGTACAACAAGAAGATACATCTCCTGTCCTGGTATAGCAAATACAATAAACTTTTCGTAACAGTTAACCTGAGCATGGTACTGAGATAACCAGTCCATCCCAAGTATAACATCATACGAACGCATATCTAACACTAACAAATTTGCAAGAAATCGAAGCCGGCCCATATCTATAAGGATATCACCGCTATACTCTCGTAAAGTTGCGCCAACTCCCAATGGTGTATAAATATTAAGAGGTTGGTCACATAACTGAGTCGTCATACCAGATAAGATAATAAAAGATCTAGACACAAAAGAATGTGATGCACCAGTGTCAAACAGTATACGAGCAGCTCTACCATGTATAGAAAACATACCCTTAATAGCCTGAGGAGCCTGCGCATTATGTGGCATGAAGTTATAAACTCTGCCATGATGCAACTGCTGTGGAGGTTGTCCCGAAGGAAATGGTGGTGCTGGAAATGCCGGAACATTTTGAACTTGCCCACGTGGCATCGGTGGGGCCGGTAGAGGTAACGGCTGATTAGGTCTCGGCTGCCCATACTGTCCCTGCTTAGCTTTGGGACACATCTTGGCCGGATGCCCAATCTCTCTACAGTGATAACAACGTCCCGTAAAAGGACCTGCCTGCCTCCTCTGTTGACTTCCCGACCACTGTTCCTGTCCGGTCTGAGGTATCCCACCTTGTCTACCCTGATTAGGGACTCCATCCCTCTGCACATCTAGGTTTCCTTTGTTTTTCTTCCAAGGTTGATGTCCTTGAAATCTGCCCCGATCATTGGACTTGGCACCACTGCTGCTTCCTTTCTCCACTGTCTGGTAGTCTCAGTTAGTCCGCTTATCTCCCTTAGACTTCCGGTAATCACTCCTCATCTGGCAGTGCTGTAAAGCGGCATTAACCACCTGGATATAAGTAGTATATGCAGGACTCCCTATGATCACCACTTTAATCGGCCATATCAACCCCTTCACAAAGCAGTCTCGCTTCTTTTCTTCCGTATTGACCTCCTCTGGTGCAAATAATGACAAATTAATGAACTTCTGTTCATACTCAGCCACAGTCATATCCTCCTGTTGCAGATCCAAAATTTCAGTCTTCATCGCTGATCTTACTGACATAGGAAAATACTTGTCGTCAAAGCGAGTCTGAAATTCAGTATACGTCAATCTGGTCCTCTCATCGACAGTAGTAATAGACTCCCACCACTGCAATGCATTGCCTATCAGCATAAACGTAGCTAGCATATGTTTCTGCACTTCGGTACAGATTACCATCCGAAGATGACGCTCGCTCTCCTGTTTCCACTAATATGCTAACAGGACATCTGTGGACCCTGCAAATGTCGGTGGATTCCCTCTGATAAACGAGTGACGAGTTTTGTCCCATGACATTGGTTGTGCCACTGGTTCAGGAACAGGTACTATCGGAGGAGGTTGCTGGTTTCGTAGATCAGATGCTACTTCTGCTGCCACAGCTCGTGCAATGATATCAGCAACTTGAGGGGAAAATTCCTGATTCTCATTTTGAGTTGGGGAAATACTGCGATGACGGTTCGCATTCCTTGTCCCACGCCGAGACATCCTTCTTTTGAATTCAGAAAAATCTAACGTCAGTACATTATAATGGACCGACTATAAGAATACAAAGAACCCTAATACTTAGGCTCTAATTATCAGAATACACAACGCGGAAGTATAGTAATCACAGATCCCTAAGACACTCGAACCTGGAATGCTCTGATACCAACTGTGACACCCCCACATTTTCCACGCATAAGTTGATCAGGCTTATACACGAAAAACGAGGGATATCAAAAACAATTGGCAATATACAAGCATGGAATACAAAATGATGGTAATAAAAGAATTTAGATAGGAAAGGAACACTAAATAATACAACATCCATCCATCCTTTATTTAATACAGTACTTCATTACAACTTGGAAATCCTATGTCAAGGATCCCTAAATATAACCCTGAGAGTTCAACGTCAAAAGTAAATAAAAACTGAAACTGAAGTAATACATAAAACTTCTACCCTGAACTGGATCGTAAGAGTAGATGAGTTCGGATGCCTTGGAACGGGTACTGACCGTATCCTGAAATAACAACAATGGTGGGTCAACCCCACGAGCAAGTCCTCTCTACTATGACCCAAATCAGAGAATCAAATAAATTAATCATTATGAATCGGTTAAGTACTATATCTGTATACATCCTAAGGGAACTATCCAATGTATAACATGACCTCAACCAGAATAGACGGTGATCACTTAGACTCACACTAGGTGGTTAAGTGTCGCCTTTCCCTACCCGGGAAATCAGCTATTATACATGGTGCACGGTACTGACAACACAGACTATAACGAACTACACAGTGATAACACCTCGCAAAGTACTGATGAATATACTGAGCATATAAATTAGGCAACACATGCCAACAATATTAATAAATATACCGAGTATGTCAATTAGGCAACACATGCCAATAATATTAAACCACATACCCCGACAGTCACACATCTGTCTATCGCAACGAATGCATAGGGTATAAATGAGTCTAAACTTATTAGCCAGCTCATATGGTTCTATATGGCAACACATCCATATAATATAAATGCGACATAATTAAACAGTCCATTTATTTCCTGAAATGCACACAGCATAATAATCATGGTTTATATATCCTTTAACAGTATAAACATCTCATAAGATATCATGGATAATTTATCTGACTAAAACCATGGCCTTATTTAATTTAACAGTAATGGTTGATACCATTTAATAAGATAATAACACTATTTATATTTAACAATGTCGTTAAATAAATCACATTAGTATCCGTATTGTGAACGAGCCAATAAATGCTTAGAAAAGATTAATCGGCCATAAGAATAAGTAATGGGTATTAAAATAATAATTTCGTGGCCCGTTAAACCCGTAAATACCAACACAGTACCTAAAAATCCAAGTTTAAGGTTCTGGAATTTACAAAACAGGCCCTAGGGGTATTCTGGTAATTTCCAATAGCTGTAGAGACCCCACACGCGCCCTCACGCGCCTCCCAGAGCCTCCCACACGCGCCGCCACTTTTCTCACACGCGCACGCGCTTACACGCGCCTTCACACGCGTCTAGAACCTCCCACGCGCCTCCACGCGCGTCTGGCATCAGCCACGCGCGCGCACGCGCTCCCACACGCGCACCATGGCTTCCTGTAGACGTGTCACTTCCTGGTTGGTTGGCTGCATCCGGACTCCGTACTCGCGTCACACCGGATCATCTCACCCTATCTTCCCTCCATCCAACGCCCACAGATCCGGGTGTACCGCGGTAACATGGACCGCGATGCACCAGATCAATCAGACTCTACCAATGGCCAGGATGCACGCGCGCACTAACCTACCATGCGCCGCATCACACCGGATCACTCCGGTCATCTTCTTCACTGCCGGTGGCCGGAAACCTCGCCGGAGGCTCACCGGAAATTGCAGAAACTTACCGGAAAATTCTAGAAAATTCAAAAAAAAATCCCAAAGGCCATAATAATTATTTTTAGCTATTTTTTTTTATTACATAGGCCATAATATAATTATCGACCACCTTTAATAATTAAAATTTCCTTTCTTTAATAAATTAAAAAATTAATTTAATAATTTCCTAGCATGATCTCTAAGTTCTATAATTATTTAAATAATTTAAACAATTAACTTATGGATTCAAAGGGGAAAAGTAGATAATAACTTGCCTTTTTGGATTTAAAATAAATCCGCCGGTTGCGCGTAGTCGGGTAAATTCCCTACACCGGTCCAAGCTCCTTTCTTTCTCTCTCTTCCTTTCCACACTTTTACAATGGCTCACTAGAATTTATAATTTGTTTCTAACTCCCTTTCTTTCCTTCTAAGGTAGGCTAGCTAATTTATATACAAATTATATAATATAAATATTACAAATATCTATTTTTGCATTTAATTAACCACATTCCCAACCATAAGGCTTTAAGGCTAGCAAGCCAAGTCAAGCAAGATGTCCTAAGGTAAATCCTATCCTAAGATTTAATTTTTCATCATTACATTGATTTAATACTAATATTATTATTACTAATATTATTACTAATAAAACTTTTATAATTATTATTATTATTATTATTATTAAACTATTATTATTATTATTACATAAGAATACATTATATCATTATAATACTTTATAACACAAATATAATACTTTAATTAACTAATAATGATTAATATAAGCATAACCAACAAATAAAATTATTAATAATAATACATGCATAATTAAATGAATAAATTTACTATTTTAACATACACAATTAATTTACATGCACATTTAAATGAACTTAATATAATAATGTAGCATGCACAATAATAAGTAAAGAAATCCTCACATAAATGAATTTTTAAATAAACTAAACTCTTTAATAAAATACGGGGTATTACAAATTCTTTCCTCTTAGGGTAAAATAACTGGTCCTTCTCTTGTAGGGTTTTGATACTCTTGTCTCCGTTTTGCTTTCGTTGAGCCTCGAAACTCCTCGGAATGCCATTTCTTGTGTTTTGTGGATGATGTACATCTCTAAAGACTTATTTATGTTTTGCTTCCGCATTTTTTGATCTGTTTCGGATTATCACAGGACACACTGGGTTTGTAAAATCCAGGGTCGTTACATTAAGAGTCCACCACTAAGAGAAGCCACGTGTAAGGAGATTCACTCAATCAATGGAACGTGTTAGCTTTGGGGAATTTTAGTGTACAAATTGAAGTTCTTAAAATCATGCGATATGATTTCTGCAGAAGCCACGATATAACAAGCACTAAGAGTTTAATCGTGGGCCACTACTACCACTATCCAGGAAAGAGGGAATAATGACCATTTGTTCAAACAAAAAAGATTGACACGATTTATTTTGAGAAAACGACATCAAAGGCATGATTGCATGGCTGGGACATTAGGAAGCATTTGAAGACATCAATGGAACTGCTTTGTTTTATAAACTATCATTTCATAATTTCTATAAATAGGTCATTATGTTGTAACGTAGAAGACCTGTTCAACACACAACTCAAATTACAACAGCATTTCAATACAAATTCTTATTTTCATTACGATGCAATTTCATTATGTTTAGCTTAAGTCCCGTACTTTACTTTAAATTAGTTAATTTTACAGTCAATTCAATTACTTTCTCAAGTAGTTTGTTCCTTCCTAACCAGTTAACTATCGCGAAATCCTTTTCAAAGGCAAAAAGAACCTTGAGGTGTTCATTCCAGAGCTCATCACAGTCACTTGGTCTTGCAATCTTCCTTCTGGAATATTGTTTGGATCTCTCTTTGGAACTATAGTAGTTCTTAGCACGCCCATCCGGTTCCATCGGAACCGATCACTTTTACAGGCCAAACAATCTCGAATCGTGTTACCTTGTCAGGTCAAATATTATCATTGCTAATATGGTGTGCCAGTTTCCAAACTTTTTTCAGATGGCGAGGCCTTAAAATTTCTCATATTAGAAAACTGAGCGGGCTATAAGATTTTTCTTTAGCTCTGGCCCAAGACTATATTTTTCAATGCATGGAGCCCATCGTTTCAACCGTATAAGTCAGCTTGAAAGCTATTCAAAGGATCAACCCTTACAAAAAATTATTTTGAGACATTTAATTAGAAAATATTGATATAATATTTATTATAGAATGGAGGGAATATTAAATTTTCTGAGCGGGCTCTATGCTTCATAATTTTATTTTATTTTATTTATTTATTTATTTATTTATTTATTATTATTATTATTATTATTATGTTAACAAAGTAAGAAGGGAAAAATGTTGGATTAATAATGCAGAGAGTCCAAATCTGACATTTCAAAATTCACCAAAGGCACTACCCACTGGGCTATTAAGGCATTTGCATTTTTGTTAGTTTTTGATTGATTGATTGATAATTTATTTTAATGTGAATGATACTATTTTTATTGATTAATTTTTTATAAAAAAAATATACCTTAGATGAATAATACTTGAATAATAATATAAGAAAATAAAAAATTAAAAGATATTTAGAAAGAGTAACATAGCTCTCGTAAGGAAAGGTGTCACTCTTACTACGTTAATGTTGTGGCATAAGCAGATGTCTCCATAGTTCAGTTGGTTAGTGTTTCCGGTAGACTTTGGAGTATTACGCTTCGATTCTCTACTTCTACTAATCTAACTTCTAACACTTTTTGCCTTGTAAAAATAAATAAATAAAAAATAAAATTGTTGTGGCATAGACCATAAAGGGCTGTAGCCAATAGGAGTGACAATTTGTCTTCATGGGTCATAATCGTGTCTTGTCTACCTAAGAGTATTCTACTAAATAATTCAAGTCGAACACGACTTGTTTAATATTCGTGTAAGGAAATCTCAACACTAACCCGACCTATTTATTAAATGGGTTAGGGTTACATGTGTAACCCGTTTAATGACAAATTTAATAAAAACAAAAAATTATATTATTTAAATTATTAATAATACAATCAAACATAGATACTAGAAAAATATAAGTTTCAATCTACCCAAATTACTAAATACTCTCTAGTTTACAAAAGAGTAAATTATAAGACAAGATAATTATTTTGGAACCTAAATATAAATTTATTTATGACATGTATAATTAAATTGGTGTAAATGGTTTACAGGTTGAACTACCTCAACTCAAATACGACTAGTTTAATCTAATCATGTCAACTAATTTACGATACAAACCCATCTAAGGTCAACTCAAACCCGCTCCATTTTCATACAATCAAAAAGATTTTGACTTTGAAAATGCAAGCAAAGCCGTATGGTACATCTCCACCAAATTAAACTTTGATGAATCTCTCACTCTCATATTAATTTTGTATAGACAGAGTAAAAGTGTTTGGTATGGTCAAATGCAGATAGGTCCATGTCTTTGAAATTTTGATGCTATCACAAAACGCGCAACCAAACATGAACTTCTTAAACAAGCAAAATCTACGAACCTAGCAATCAAGTACTACTACTACTTGTTAAATCCACCATACACAGAATTGTTAAGCATTGTCTGGACCTAAATCATAATTGATAGCTAGAAGATCAGTTTGTGGTGCACAACTGCACAATACAGATAATGATAATACTCAATCAAGACCAGGCTAATTGGAAGCCTAAGCGACTTATTACACCATCAATCACTGAAAATGCGCATTCTACTAATTAATCTTCATGTGGACGTTATTCATCTAACCATCACCATTCCCCATAAAGATGCCACGTGTGTATAAATGGGTGAGTGTGGCAATATTTATTTAATTAGTAAGGGCATGTTTGGTAAATTGGTAATTATTTCCGTTTTACATTTTTATTTTAATCTGAAACAATATTTTGTTGTGGAGTGTTTGATTGTGGTTGAATTTGTTAAAAGATTTTTTAAAACAAAGACATAAAAATATGTTTAACAAAAAAAATGGTAACAAGATTGAAAAGTTTAAAAAGATCCTTTAAGGATTTTACTTGCTATTATTTTTTAACTGTTCATCCCCACAATTTTATTTTTTTTTTGGGCACTAGAACTTACTTGGGCGGGCCCCTTTGGGACTCACCCCAGACTACAAACCGGGGATGCTGTCGATGGCCCCGCATCTCAGTAACAATTTCGAAGATTATAATAGCGATGAACGGATTCATACCTGAGACATACAGTTCAGACCTTACCAACTCGGTCAAGCCCTGGAGACACCCTACAATGTTTTTGCTATGTGATAAACATAAACAAGTATCAATTTTCGTATAAAGTTAACCAACACATTTTCATATTTTATTTTGAAACAGGCCATCAGCCCAAAAAAAAAAAAAAAAATACAAAACAAAAGTGGTAGTCTAATAAGCATTTTTAGGTTATAATTATAACTATCCAAATTTGTTTGTTTGAAGAAATTCTTAATTTTTGTTTAAAAAATTTCAATTTAAAAAACATACTGGTGTATTGAGCCGAAATGACTCGAAATTTTTTTTAAAAAAATAATAATAATAAATCTTTGACTGAACTGTACAAAAGCACTAAAGAATAGAAGAAAAACAGTGCAACGGACAAAAAAAATATATATATATATATACATACAGGTAGACTGCACATAAAGCCTATTCGTAGATGGGTCTTCGAGCCTTGGCCCAATTAGATAATGTTATATATATATATATTGGCTTTGGTCAAATGAAGGTGTGACTTGATTTTGGCATCCTATGGATGAATGAGGTACTCCACCCGACCAACTTTGAACCGGAACTGGACCCCACCACATACAATAACTTCTCCATTACTTAGTGGGCCCCAATCCCCACGTTCAGATCCTCATCATATGCCATAATTCCAAACCCAGGACCCTTTAACTTTAAACAACGTCTTTGTCGAGTCCGGGACTTCTGTGTTGGCTTTTTCGTTCCATATATTGAGACTAAAATTAATTCAGAAATTCGATTCAATATTGACTATTTTGAAGATGAATTCAGAAATACGATCCTGTACTTCTAACGAATGTGATTATGTTAAAAATGGGATTCGTTCCCAAGAATTTAATTCTCCAATTGTGTATATATATGATTTATAGGCCAAGTGTATAAAATATTTTAAAGTATATTTAAATTTGTTTGGATGTAAATTATTCTTTAAAAAATATTTTTTTTATTTTTTAGTATTTAATTTTCATAAAATATTTATGAAAAAAATATATATTAAAATTTAACAAAAATCACTTATCCATTAATTTTTGACAAATTATTTTACATGTCTTGTCTGATGGACTTACCTCAACTTCAACTTAAATTTTTGTCAAATACCAAAAAATCAAAAAACAAACTTAAAGTTTCAATTTGATATAAATAAATTTAAACCTTAAATTAATTAAATTAGCTAAAATATTTTATAAATCAAATTAATCCATATACACCTGTCAGTGCCTTTGTACTATAGTGATTGGGATTTGCTTTTTTTAGTTACTTTTTTTCTCATTGTCTTTTCGTTACCTTTTTTTTTTTTTTTTTGGTAATTACTTCGTAACAAATCTGTGTAATAATAATATATATACACACACTTCAAATTAATAATAATAATAATAAGAAGAAGAAGAAGTCGCGATAAATAACAATCATTTCTGAGAAATAAATCTTTGCTTTTTAAGTCACCACACATTTTCAATCATTTTTCATTCCATTTAGGAAAAAAAATCATTTTTCATTCCCAAACACCATCCAACCGTGTCATGAAAAGGAGCACGAAAAGCCCAAACACCACGCACAAATTTAATGCGCATTGAATAAGCAAAGCAAAAAGTCTTAGAGGAACCAAAGACCGAACGGAAAGCGACTTTCTCACATAACCCATCCTTCGACTCCTTTCTCTCTTCATAAACCATTCCTCCAATTCCCCCTTCCCCCGCCCAACCTTAACCATTCCCTTTCCCTTTCTCTCTCTCGAAAATCTCTCTCTCTCTCTCTCTATTCTTCTTCTCTGCGTGACTGTGTGAAAATGGTAAAGGAGGATATGGACATCACACTTCCCAGCTTCTTCAGGTGTCCAATCTCACTCGACGTCATGAAATCCCCTGTGACTCTCCACACCGGAGTCACCTACGACCGCTCTAGCATCCAACGCTGGCTCGACGACGGCAAAAACACGTGTCCCGCCACCATGCAGCTCCTTCACACGACAGACCTCGTCCACAACCACACTCTCGGGCGACTCATCCGGATCTGGTCCGACTCGATCCGAACCCGGTCCGGCTCCGACTCGTCCGATCCCGACTCACCCGCCAACTCGCCGCCCCCCAAACTCACCCAGCACCAAGCTCGAGACCTCATCAACCAACTCCACAGCAATGAATCCATATCCAAACTCGCCTCCTTCGCTACCGATTCCGACGAGAACCGCCGCTTTCTGGCGGCGATCGACGGCTTCCCGCTGCTTCTCGTCGGAATTATTGGCGGAAATGTGTCCAAAGAATTCAATTCTGCTGAAGAGGCAATTAGGGTTCTTAGCATGATCTTAGAAGAATACAGAGATAGAGAACAGTTAGCAAAATCGATGATCGACAAAGAGTACCTGAGTTCAATGCTGATTTTATTGAAAAAAGGACGCTTAGGCTCGAGAATTGCGACGGCTAGGGTTTTGGAATCCATTGCCATCGATGCAGAGTCGAAGCTGTTCATCGCCGAGCACAGCGATGTAATTCCAGAACTGCTCAAACTAGCGAGCTCCGAATCGGATCCGAATGCGATCGAGTCCGGTTTATCTTCCCTGATCTGTTTATCGATACCGAAGCGGATCAGAAGAAGGCTAATCCGACTCGGAATTGTTCCAAAATTGGGGAAAATGTTATCGGACTCGAACCTGAGTGTCTCGTCCACCGAAAAAGCTCTGAAAATGCTGGAAATGGCGTCGGCGTGTAGAGAAGGGAGGGACCAGATGTGTGAGGACGAGGTTTGTGTATCGGCCATTGTCAAGAAGGTGTTGAAGGTTTCGAGCTCGGCGACGGAGCACGCGGTGATGATACTGTGGAGTTTGTGTTATCTGTTCGGCGATCAGAAGGCGATGGAGGCGGTGGCGAAGAGCAATGGGTTAACGAATATACTGTTGCTGATGCAGAGCAATTGTTCGCCGGCCGTCCGGCGGATGTCCGGCGATCTGTTGAAGATGTTTAGGGTGAACTTGAAGTGTTGCATTTCAAGTTATGATACTGAGACGACTCATATCATGCCGTTTTGAACTGTGTAGTAGTAATTTGTAGATCGAAAGACAATTTTGTTACGAAAGATGCAAATTAAGGCTGTGTTTGGTAGGGTTGATTTGGAGGGACAGGGAGGGAAAAGAAAAGAGAGGATAGTGTAAGTTTATATTTGGGTAAGTTAAGTGGAGGGATAGGGAGAGATAAGGAGGGATAGCTAAATCAAACATATCCCTCCAAATCAACCCTATACATCCTTAATTTGCATCTTTCGTAGCTATCCCTCCTTATTTCTTATTTTCTTTCTTTTCAATTTTGAGAAGATAGGGAGAGAAAGCATAATGATTTTAAGTAGTATTTTGATAATACCAAAATTAGCCTCCACAAATTAATATATAGATTTATTATTCCATTCAAGTCTCATGGTTATGAAAGGGTAAAAAAGTAATTTGTCTACTATCCTTTCTTTTCTTTTTTTTTCTCGTTTCTATCTTATCCAAACAAGAATAACTATCTTTTCTTTTCTCCCCTATCTATCAAAACATAAATAAAAATTATTCCTATCCTTTCTTTTCTCTCATAACTAAAACTATAATTCATTTTCTCCCTGTCTATCCAAACACACCCTAAAGAGATAATTTATTTTATTTTACTTTGCTTTTTTATGGATTTGGCGTCTGCTTTGTATTATTTTTTTATTTTTTTTTTCTCACTTTTTTTAAACGATATATATGAAGCGCTATTGAAACTGAGCGTAATGATGTTAATGTCAAAGTTTTATACTCGATTATTAATTCTGTTTTTTCATATTAATGTGTTAGAATTTTTTATTGTAAAACTGGTAAATATTAGAATTTCTGATTGTAAAACTGGTAAAGAAGCTTTGGATATTTTGTAAGTTACTAATGAAGTAACTTCAAAAGTGAAATTGTCCAAAATTCAGGTACTCTCTCATAAATTTGGGAATATCGTGATGAAAGAAGATGAATCATTTTCTGATTTTTATTCTAATTTTCTTGAAATAATTTCTGAACTGCGTCACTTAGGGAAAAAAGTTAATGATAAAAAAATTTGTGAGAAAATGTTAATGTCTTTACCTAAAAGATTTCAAATTATTGTTGAAATCATATCTGAAAATTGGGATTTGACTACCTGTCAAGTTGATGAGATAGTAGGTTCATTAAAAACTTTTGAGATGCAGAATTTTAATTTAAGTCAGAAGGAGAAAAATTTTGTTTTAAAATCTACACAGGTTGAGCATTCTGTGAATGATGACTCTAAAGATGATACATTCTTATCAAGGCAATTCAGTCAGATTTTGCAAAGGAAATAGAAGAGAAGGAATAGTAACATGGCTAATACTCAAAATTTTGACAAGACGTCAAAGTTTAGGTTTAATGAAAAAAAAAATAGAAGAATTAAAAGAAACTGAATTTACTTGCTGGAATTGTGGTGGTAAAGGTCAAGCATCCAATGCTTATCCTAGTCCTAAGAAAGAATAAAAAGATAGGAATAAAGGAAAAGTAATGAAAGTTTCTATGGCTGAAAATTCTACTTTAAGTGATAGTGATTCTCCTCAGGATGATACTAATGATTTTTCTTATGCCACTTTTCTTAATAGGGGTCCTCATATCGTTCATTTATCTAACAAGACAATGAAGTTAATGATGAACAGGTTGAAGAAGCTGAAAAGAACGATGAAAGACTGAAGAAGATGGTCAAAGAAACCATGGAGAACAAACAGTCAATCCATAAGCTAGCAAAGGAGCTTATCCAAGCAAAATAAGAGAATGAAGATCTAAATAAATAGATTGATGAAGGCAAAAGGAAAGTTGTTGAAAGTAATTCTGTCATCACGGAGCTTGAGAAGCAGATTATCATTCTTGAGAATAAGGTAAGTGTTGCTAACTCATTGAAGGAATGTCTTACTTTGAAAAATGATTATCTTGAAATTGAATTGAAATCTAAATAAGATAAACTGAAATGATTAAATTTAAGTCACAATAGTTTGAATAAGATAATCAACATGGGTAAGGATGTGAATGATAAAGCAAGGTTAGGATGTGTTAAAGGGTCTTTTAGTAATCAAGGTAAAATAAATTTTGTTAAACCTGCTATTATGCTTAAAATCATGTTTGCTTGATGCATCACATTCTGATATGTCTTATGTGCCTAAATTGTTGCATTGCACTTTTTGTGGAAATAATGGACATAAGTAGAACTCATGCATTCACAGGAAAAAGAAAGATTTTTCTAAAATTCAGTCTCGAAATTCATATGCTGAGAAAAAGGTGTGTTCTAGGAAGAAAAAGAATATAACATCTAAGGTTTCTAGAACTAAAATTTTGCTTAAGAGTGAGGTAAAGAATGATAAAGAATTTCAGGAATTGAAAGTGAGAACTGTGTGGATCAAAAAGTCTGATTTGATCAAATATGTGCATGTTAAGTCCTTGGAACAAGTTTCCAAAAGGACTTCACCTTCAAACTGAGTCCTATGAATTTTAGTGATCATGGCTTGTGTTTAAATAGAAAATTTTGTTGCCATTGGATCACTTGTTAGGGTTTGGTTTAGGTTTGAGTTTCTGATCATAGTCTTCATGAAATATTTTTGAAAATTCTTCCGTTGAATTTATAATCTATCCTTGAATGCAAATTTGGACACATGATTTTTGATTAAAAATAAATTCTTGGTTTGTAATCTATACAATGAAAGTTGATTTGCATTGATTAAGGAATTTTTAGATTTAAATCTCTTAAGTTCATAACCTTTTGTGCACTAGTCCAAGTCTGAAAATTTTGATTGAAAATCTTTGAATTTTTTACTAGGGTTTGTTGATCACAAAAGCTATAAAGGTTATTGTCTTAAAAAAGTAGGAGCTTAAAAAAATAATGAATAAATTCAGCTTGAAAAATAAAAAATAAAAAAAGAAAAATAAAATAAAAAATTGCTGACTTCTTTGTTCAGGAAAAGGCTACCTATTAAGATGTGTTTTGAAAGCACTCATGAGACTTTGAAGAGGAACTAAATGAGTAAAAAGAAAGGTGGAGACAAGTTGAATTGGGGAATTGTTATCTATTCTTTAGAGTGAAAGCCACCTTACTTAGAAAAATTACTCAAAGACAATTTTATCTTGATGTTTTTTTATCAATATGGTTTAAACAATGATTTATTAATGATTGATTGAAAATGGATGAGATGGATTGCACACACATACTTGAACTTGCTAAATTGATTTCTAAATGTTTCATTAAAATTTGTAAGTTAAAATTCGTGTTGTGATTATTTCTTGAGAATTAAAATTGATTGAATATTCTGTGGAGTCGAAATTTTCGTTCCTAGATATCTCTGAAAATTTACTGGAAATTTGGATCAGATATGAACTTGAAAGACAGTGGATGACTGCTCTATGATTTTTTTTTTTTTTTTTTTAATTTTGTTTTAAAATAAAAATAAAAAAATTTGAAAAACTATAAAATTCAAAAAGGTTTGTTGTTTTTAGTTGTTAGATTTTTATTTGTTTATTTTATTTTTTTTTTATTTTTTTTATCATTGAGTGAATCAAAATTGAGTTGAAAAATTTTCAGGAAAAATTTCAAGTTACAAGGTATACTGTCCCTCTCCTACCGGTACCACATTCCCCTACCGGTTCAAGGTGTAAGGCCAAAGTCTCTAGAGCTTGGCTACCAGTACCACAACTTTGGTACTGGTTCAACAGTGGTCCACATCCACATTTTGCTCACTGCCCAGTGGGAACCGGTTCCCACTTTGGCTACCGGTACCTGGCAGCGGGTGTAGAGTTTAAATAACTTATTTTTGCACTATTGGGTTTTGTTGCATACACCTATTCTTTCTCTCTATTTTATGTTCTTTCTCTCCAAAACTTCATACATCTATACATCATATATTTTGACTTGATCTTGCATCATTCTCACTATTTTATTGCAAAATAACATGGCATCATTCATTTGAACTTGAGTGTTGAAGATTGAAGATTGGGAGTTGAAGAGAAGTTTTGAAGTTTGAAAGAGGAGTTTGGGTTTACAAAAATTTTGGAGGATTTGGTTGAGATTGTTGATGATTCTTGGGGGTTTGACATTAAAGACATTGGGTTTGATGTTGTGCTTGATTTGTTGTTGATCTTTGGGGTTTTAAAGATTCAAAACAAATTTTTCCAAGAACAAGTCTTGAAGCGCACTCCAGGTGTTCGACAAAATTACTAAGTGAAGTTTAGGGCCTCAAACCAAAATTTACCAAAAAGAAGATGCCTCCCAAAATGTCTCGGGAAGACAAAGGAAAAGGCATTGCATCTTCGCCGCCTCCCAAGAGAGCCCGATTGTGATACCCCTTGGATCCGAGATACGGGTTGATCAGACCCAAGCCCATACCCGAGGGAATATCAAACAATTAATATTTTAAAACGAACACAGAATATAAAAAATGAAATATGAAATTGAATAGAGCTAAAAGAAATACTAATTATAAAAATCCTCAACCAATAAAGATTAAATAATCCAATCCTTCTAAAACCTCCAAGAGCACAATTCGGGAATCCATCTAGTGGACCCCTAAATACAATCCCAACTGAAACTGCATAACTGGAAATAAAAACCAAGTCTAAAACGTGGAATGAAATCGTACTTCGTCGGTAGAGTGAATAACAGCCTCTGCTTAGCTGAACAAACCCTAAGACTGGAACCGTCCGTTACTTGAAAAATATAAGAGTGGGTCAGGCCCACGAACAAGTTTTAATCTAACTGCAATCCATACAATGACCCGATACGCAGATACACCCTAGATATCTCAACAATATCTATCTAGTCCATACATATATATATATATCCATACTAAGGGATATTCACTGGACTATATAGGGGGTTTCAACCTGAATAGAAGACAACATGCAAAACGCACCTGAGTGGGCATGAATACCTAAGCCTAATAGGGTATACCTCAACCTATCATAGCCAGCTATGCATCCACTGCATATACGCGCCCTAATCATCGGCTCTGAGACTCAAGCTCATATCGTGGTACCATAATCATAAATATAAATTCCGTCCAAACCCGGAGTATGTCATTCAATTCTTTGTTGATCTGATATAAGACTCCTAATCCGGTTAGCCACTCAACTTACTCAGTCGATCTGACTTAACCGTGAATAACAATAAATCCAAGTAGTCATTCAACTTACTCAGTCAATCTGACTTAACCATAAATAACAATTAACCCAGATAGTCACTCAACTTACTCAGTCGATCTGACTTAAATAAAATTAGGATTCAATATTTTACAATCCTTTCCTTTAATCCAATAGGTTAGGTCTTAACGTTTTGAGCTAAACCATCCCTAATATTCCACCGTCCCATATCGGTGCATACAATCTTCCATATCCATATAAATTACAACACATAAATAATAGTTTAGCAATTTACAGTTCAAAACCATTATCCCAATAATTGCAGAAGAATGTCTAATATTTCAGCAATTAAAATCCAAGCGTTAATTCATGCAATTGTAGAAAAAGGTTTAATATTTCAACAATTAGCGTCCAGAGCATGCATAAATTAAAATTAATAAATAAATGACCTTATCATGCATTTAAAATAAGTTTTATAATCATACTATATTCCATTCAATTGCTAAAATTAAATTATGCAATTAATTTCCTTCCATCCGTTAATAGCATAAACAAATAGTTTAATTTTATACTGTTCGTCCCATTAACTTAGAGGTAAATCTTAATCAATTAGAGTTCTTAATAACACCCTAAATTAACTACTTAACCCCTCTGTGAAGTCCCAGAATTAATCAAAATAGTTCAACCCTCAAACAGTCTCAATACAGTGCGTCACAAAAAGCTTCAAAAAAGGAAAAATTAAGAGAGCCTACTCCATAACTGTGCATGGAGCCGGCTCTATGACTCTTGGAGCTGGCTCTATAAGTGTGGGAGCCGGCTCCCACTTCCATGGAGCCGGCTCTCTCCTCATCTGAGAGCCTCCAGTCCAGTTTTCTCCGTTTTCAACTGTTCTGCTTCGTCTCCGACCGTTCCAACCCCTCTGTTCCTCTTTAATACTGAACCTAAGAGTCTTATATAATTCTAGTAGCATCCCAATGTTTTGTTTACAAGAGTTGAAAACAATTACAGTGTTTACAACCATACCGATTTAACATGCTTAAAGAACAAAATTGAAACTTAGACATGCAAGAACTGAAACAGAATTTATTCAACGCATACAGATTATTGATATAACATATCATAAGCATGTAAGTTTTAGTTAATGATCAATTAAACCCTAGAGACTATCTAGGTGCACAGAACACGAGCCAACGGGAGAGAGGAAAAAAAAAACTTGCCCGTGATTTTAGTAATGAAATCTCGGCGTCGTCTCAAAGTTTCTGGCAATACTAAACACTGTCAAGCGTCCTACTACTCCAGCTCTTCCCTTCTCCTAGGTCTGACCTTTAAGTCGCAATCGAAGCCCTCACCGAACGTGCTCTGTTTTCTCAAAACCTCCCTCTGTTTCTCTCTGTAGCTTTAGTACGTGAAAAGGGTTTCTCCAACCCTTACTACAGACTATAACCGTGTATTTATAGGCACAAATATAACCTAAGTCTAATGGTAATCCAAGATGAAAACCCTAATCTATGTTAAACCCTAGTCGGCCCATAGAACAAAACCTACGTTAAATCTATGTCCGCTACCAATTAATAAAACTAAGTTACCTAATTAAAACATTAAATTCACTTAAAGACAATAGAACAAAGAATACAGTTAAACCAATTTCAAATTAAAATTAAAACATTTAATTCATTTAGCGAAAATAAAACAAAGAATACAATTAATTCCATTTAATTCAAATAAGTCAAAAATCAAATAATAAATACAAATAAACAATTAAACAAACAAAATTAATAATGAAACAAATAAAAATGCAGTAAATTAAATAATAAAATGCCGAGACTATCCCTTTAAAATTAGGGGTATTATATTCTTCCCCTTAACAAAAGGAATTCCGTTCTCGGAATTCGTTCTTACCTTCTTCCAATATTTTATGAAATTGCAAGCGAATGACATCCTCCCGTTCCCAAGCAGACTCAGCCTTATTGTGATGACTCCACTGAACACGCATCAAAGGAATAACCTTATTACGAAGGATTTGATCCCGACGGTCGACAATACGACATGGTGACTCCAAATAAGTTGCTTCCGGCTGCAACTCAATCTCCCCAACATTGATATGTTGATATCGATCCTTAGCTCGCAGAAATTTTCGCAACATGGAAACATGGAACACATTACGCACACGATCCAAATTATCCGAAAATGCCAACCGATAAGCGACAACTCCAACTTGATCCATAATCATGAATGGATCAACAAATTGCGGTGACAACTTCCCTTTCTTCCTAAAGTGCATTACACCTTTCATAGGAGACACTTTGAGTAGAACCTGATCCCCAACCTGAAACTCCAAAGCACATGTGCGACGATCGGCATAACTCTTATGTCGACTCTGCGCAGTGCACATACAATCCCTAGTAAGAGCAATCTTCTCAGAAGTATCCTTAATAAACTCAGGACCCAAGAATCTACTCTCACCAACCTCCATCCAACAAACAGGCGATCGACACGGTCGGCCATATAATGCCTCAAATGGTGCCATACCAATAGTCTTTTGGAAACTATTATTACATGCAAACTCCACAGGTGGTAAATAATCCTCCCAGTGGCCCTTGAAATCAAGAACACACAACCGAAACATATCCTCCATGATCTGATTAACCCTCTCAATCTGTCCATCAGTTTGAGGATGATAAGCAGTGCTAAGATGCAACTCTGTACCCAAAGCCTGCTGAAAACTCTTCCAGAATCCTGACACAAAGCTCGTATCCCTGTCTAATATAATAGACAACGGAATGCCATGCAACTTCACAATCTCGGTAATGTAAAGTCTCGCCAACTGCTCCGAAGTGAAGTTAGTGTGAATAGGTAAGAAATGAGCCGACTAAGTCAATCTACCCACGATGACCCAAATGGAATTGTCATCCTTGAAAGAATTTGGCAATCCTTTCACAAAATCCATTAGCAATGCTCTCCCATTTCCACTCTAGTATCAGTAGTGGTTGTAGAGCTCCTGGCGACCACTGATGATCAATCTTGACCATCTGACAAGTACTGCATCGAGAGACAAAAAGAGCAATGTCCTTTTTCATACCTATCCACCAAAACTGCCGCTTCATATCCTGATACATCTTGTCCCCTCCTGGATGAACAGAAAACTCAAAGTGGTGAGTCTCTGTCATCACATCATTCCTCAAATCGTCAGCAGAAGGTACCACTAAACGTCCCTTGTACCTCAAACCTCCATCAGTCCCAACATAGTAAAATGGAACCTCCCCAGAAGTTATCTCTGCAATTTTGTCAATGCACTGCTGATCCGTGAGTTATGCCTGTAAAACCTTGTGAATGATAGAAGGTGTAACTACCATGCAAGCCATGAAAGCATTCGATAACTCATCCATCATCTTCAAAGCATTCCACTCACTGGTGAACAGAGCAAAAAGACTACCAACAGGTCGGCAACTGAGTGTATCGGCCGCCACATTCGCTTTCCCTGGATGGTACTGGATAGAGAATTGATAATCCTTCACAAACTCTAACAATCGGCGTTGTCTCATATTCAGCTCCCGCTGAGTGAACAAATACTGCAAGCTCTTGTGATCGCTAAATAATCTGAAGGATTCTCCCAACAGATAATGCCTCCAAATGCGTAAGGCAAATACCACAGCTGCCAACTCCAAATCATGTGTTGGATAATTAAGCTCGTGAGGCTTAAGCTTATGAGATCCATATGAAATCAGTCGCTTCTCCTGCATCAAAACATATCTAAGACCCTGCAAGGAAGCATCTGTGTAGACAAGATACTCTATCCCGCTATGTGGGGTAGACAAAGCCGGTGCAGAAGTTAATTTAATCTTCAGCTTATCAAAAGCTTTCTGATAGTGCTCATTCCACACAAACCGTACACCTTTCTTAGTCAAATGAGTGAGTGGTCCCGCTATCTTCGAGAACCCCTAGATGAACCTAGTATAATATCCGGCCAATCCGAAAAAACTCTGAATCTCGGTAGGTGAAGTAGGCTGTCCCCACTCAACCACTGCTGAAACCTTGGCTAGATCCATCGTTATTCCTTTTTTTGACATCACATGACCCAGAAACTTCACCTCCAAAATTCACATTTCTCGAACGTAGCATATAACTGGTGCTCACGAAGCGTCTGCAAGACTATCCGAAGATGTCTAGCATGATCATCCTCTGACTATGAATAAATCAAAATGTCATCTATAAAGACAATGACAAACTGATCTAAATAAGCCCTGAAGACTCTGTTCATTAAGTCCATGAAAACCGCTGGTGCATTAGTCAACCCGAACGGCATTACACGAAACTTATAAGATCCATATCTAGTGAGAAACGCTGTCCTTGGAACATCCTGCTCCCTAACCCAAAGTTGATGATATCCAAAACTTAGATCAATCTTAGAGAAGTACGTAACTCCCTTCAACTGATCAAAAAGTTCATCAATCCTGGGTAGAGGATACTTGTTACGAATAGTAACCTTGTTCAACTCCCTGTAATTTATACACAGATGAAGTGAACCATCCTTCTTATTCACAAATAGTACTGGTGCTCCCCAGGGTGACGTACTCTTACGAATAAAACCCTGGCTGAGTAATTAGTCAATCTGATCCCTCAGCTCTCTCATCTCCATTGGTGCCATCTTGTATGGTGCTCTAGCAATAGGCGCAGTGCCTGGAGCTAAGTCAATCACAAAATCGATCTCTCGACTAGGTGGTAACCCTGGAATCTCCTAAAAAACATCCAGAAAGTCCTGTACAATTGGTATGCAATCCAATAACACAATGACCTCCTCTTCCGTTTCCTCCTCCACATGAAACAAATAAGTGCTATTAACCCCGTTAGAACGTGGCATAGCGACGACATACAGATAACAATTAACTTGGGCATGGTAGTGAGATAACCAATCCATCCCAAGTATCATATCATAAGTGTGCATGTCCAGGACCACTAGATTGGCTAGAAATCTGAGCCTACAAATATCTAGTGTCACCAACTAAACTATCCAAACCAGAATGCTGAATACTCCGGAGAGCAAAACACGGAAAGTATACAAAATACTCCGAAATCAACTCATAGTTAGAACATCACTCAATCCTGAGAATTCTTCCTTTAATATCAAACTTACCATATTGACTTACACAAGTTCTTTTATAAGCTTCTTGGTAATCGTCCCATCTCAACACAATGTACATGTACGCAAATACTTGTTTGCCTGTCCAAACCAACTACTCCACTGTGATAGTCATTTATTATCGCAACATACACATTCCAATACAGTTTAATAAAACCATATGTGTATAAATCACACTAAAAAAAAAAATGCCACCATAAAACACAATACAGATAGCCAAAACCGTTAGTTCACTTTATTGAGAACTTCATTAAATCACAACCCTCCAAAAGAAAATTTGTCAAATATTCTTTAAAACACTAATGCATGCAATTTAAACAATACTATTCTTTAAATAATACTTCCACTCTTACTAGCACTAATACCACTCTAAAAAGAGCAATCATTCTTGTGATGCGGTACCCTCCTGCTAGAACGGCCCAGCATCTCCTCGTCTGGGACACTGCCTCCAGGTGTGTCCAAACTTGCCACAATTATAGTAAGTACCCATAAAAGTACCAGACGGTCTCCTCTGCTGGTTAGCCTTTGACTGATCCCATCCAACCTGTGGTCCCCCATTATGTTGTCTCTGAGCGAACCCAGGACATTGTCTGGTTGTATGGCCATAATCTCCGCAGGCAAAATAATGTCCTTTAAACATATTCTGAACCACTGGTACTACTTCTAGTGTCTGTTGAACATGTAGCTGATTCCGAAGTGCAGTTGCTATGCCCGCTGCTACAGCTTGAACAATGGTGTAAACTAACTGAAGAGAATACTCGGGTTGCCTGCCTTGATTGTAGCCCCGTTCTTAAGACTCCTGAGTCAGCTGAACTTCCTCATTCTCTATCTGCAGCCAACCATCTTTCTTTTGCTCCTCCTGAAACCTAGGCAGTTGTTGCCCTTCCCCTATTTGCTGACGCTGTAAGAGATCTTGCTTCCTACGTGCCGCTTCCCTTCGCTGCCTACAATTCCGTCTGGTTCTAGCATTAACCATTCTGTTAACACAGAAGGCAGACATCAGTACGGTTTTAAACGAACCATAACGGAATACAATGAATCCTAAACTTAAGCTCTAATAAAGAGAAAACGCCACGCGGAATTCTTAATATGAAACATCCTGGAGACACTTGAACCTGGAGTGCTCTAATACCAACTGTGATACCCCTCAGATCTGAGACACGGGTTGATTAGGCCTAAGCCTAAACCCGAGGTAATATCAAACAAATAATATTTTAAAACGAACACAGAATATAAAAAATGAAATATGAAATAGAATAGAGCTAAAAGAAATACTAATTATAAAAATCCTCAACCAATAAAGATTAAATTATCCAATACTTTCAAAACCTCCAAGAGTACAACTCGCGAATCCATCTAGTGGACTCCTAAATAAAATCCCAACTGAAACTTCACAACTGGAAATAAAAACCAAGTCTAAAACATGGAATGAAATCCTACTTCATCGGTAGAGTGAATGACTGCCTCTGCTCAGCTGAACAAGCCCTCAGACTGGAACCACCCGTTACCTAAAAAATATAAGAGTGGGTCAGGCCCACAAACAAGTTTTAATCTAACTGCAATCTATATAGTGACCCAATACGCAGATATACCCTAGATATCTCAACAATATCTATCTAATCTATACATATATATTTATCAACACTAAGGGACATTCACTGGACTATATAGGAGGTTTCAACCTAAATAGAAGGCAACATGCAAAAACGCACCTGAGTGGGCATGAGTACCTAAGCCTAATAAGGTATACCTCAATCTATCATAGCCAACTACGCATCCACTGCATATACGCGCCCTAATCATCGACTCTGAGACTCAAGCTCATATTGTGGTAACATAATCATATATATAAAGTCCATCCAAAACTAGAGTATGTCATTCAATTCTTTATTGATCGGACATAAGACTCCTAATCTGGTTAGTCACTCAACTTACTCAATCGATCTGACTTAACCGCGAATAACAATAAATTCAGGTAGTCATTCAACTTACTCAGTCGATCTGACTTAACCGCGAATAACAATAAATCCAGATAGTCATTCAACTTACTCAGTCGATCTGACTTAATCACAAACAACAATTAATCCAGATAGTCACTCAACTTACTCAGTATATCTAACTAAAATAAAATTAGGATTCAATATTTTACAATCCTTTCCTTTAATCCAATAGGTTAGGTCTTAGCGTTTTGAGCTAAACCATCCCTAGTATTCCACCGTCCCATACCGGTGCATACAATCCTCCATATCCATGTAAATTATAACACATAAATAATATTTTAGCAATTTACAGTCCAAAACCATTATCCCAATAATTGCAGAAGAATGTCTAATATTTCAGCAATTAAAATCCAAGTGTTAATCCATGCAATTGTAGAAAAAGGTTTAATATTTCAACAATTAGCATCCAAAGCATGCATAGATCAAAATTAATAAATAAATGACCCTTTCATGCACTGTATTGAGACTATTTGAGGGTTGAACTGTTTTTATTAATTTTGGGACTTCACAAAGGGGTTAAGTAGTTAATTTAGGGTGTTATCAAGAACTCTAATTGATTTCTCCGTTTTCGACCGTTCTGATTCATC
The DNA here is from genome assembly GCF_030987335.1 of Cornus florida. NCBI lineage: Eukaryota > Viridiplantae > Streptophyta > Magnoliopsida > Cornales > Cornaceae > Cornus > Cornus florida. Next base: position 77,014,763 of record NW_026775577.1, read on the forward strand.
TCCGGCCGTTCCAACCCCTCGTTCCTCTTTAATACTGAACCTAAGAGTCTTATATAATCCCAGAAGCATCCCAATGTTTTGTTTGCAAGAGTTGAAAACAATTACAGTGTTTACAACCATACCGATTTAACATACTTAAAGAACAAAATTGAAACTCAGACATGCAAGAACTGAAACAGAATTTATTCAACGCATACAGATTATCAATATAACATATAATAAGTATGTAAGTTTCAGTTAATGATCAATTAAACCCTAGAGACTATCTAGGTGCACAGAACACGAGCCAACGGGAGAGAGGAAGAAAAAAACTTGCCTGTGATTTTAATAACGAAATCTCGGCGTCGTCTCAAAGTTTCCGGCAATACTAAACACTGTCAAGCGTCCTACTACTCTGGCTCTTCCCTTCTCCTAGGTCTGACCTTTAAGCCGCAATCGAAACCCTCACCGAACGTGCTCTATTTTCTTAAAACCTCCCTCTGTCTCTCTTTGTAGCTTTGGTACGTGAATAGGGTTTCTCCAACCCTTACTACAGACTATAACCATGTATTTATAGGCACAAATAAAACCTAAGTCTAATGGTAATCCAAGATGGAAACCCTAATCTATGTTAAATCCTAGTCGGCCCATAGAACAAAACCTACGTTAAATCTATGTTCGCTACCAATTAATAAAACTAAGTTACCTAATTAAAACATTAAATTCACTTAAAGACAATAAAACAAAGAATATAGTTAAACCAATTTCAAATTAAAATTAAAACATTTAATTCATTTAGTGAAAATAAAACAAAGAATACAATTAATTCCATTTAATTCAAATAAGTCAAATATCAAATAATAAATGTAAATAAATAATTAAACAAACAAAATTAATAATGAAACAAATAAAAATGCAATAAAATAAATAATAAAATGCCGAGACTATCCTTTTAAAATTAGGGGTATTACACCGAATGACTACTACCATCTGGGAACCTCAAGAGGGTTCACATGCTCCATGGGATGAACCATCTTCTCCTGTGCACTCTACCTCACCTTCTACTGAAATACCACCTGGGTATTCTTCAGTATCTGATGTTGGGAAGGTTCTGTTTGCTAGAGAACACTTTTATAATGACCATGCTTGGCAGGTATATACTAAAGTGTATAAGGACGGTCCAATTAGGTCGGAATGAAATGTGAATTTGAAGAAGCTTAGAGACAGTCCAGGGAAGAAACTAGTTGACTACATTGAAAAGTACAAGTGGTTGTTCTTTACCACGATGGTGAGTTCCTACAATCCAGACTTAGTTCACTACTTCTACTCAAATATCCACAAGGTTAATGATTCTGTATATTTTGAGATCTCATTATTCGGCAAGGACTATGTGGTTGATACCGATGTGATTGGCAAAATTCTTGACATTCCCAAGAGTTTTTCAAACACTAGCTACCATCTTCCACTTGAGAATTCTGGGCTGAAGTGGGAAGATATTTGCAATGAGCTATGTGTTCCAGATTTGTTGAGATCTCCAGATCATATACCATCTCATTATCTCATAGATGAGGCGGCGTTTCTGAATTTGTTTGTTATCTCTAATCTTTGCTATTTCGGGAAGAAGGACATCATATCTTTAGATTGTGCAGAGGTATTATATTTGCTATCTATTGATGCACAGATACATCTTGATTCGTCTATCTATCGACTGATGGTAGCTCACTACAAGAGTAATTCCAAGAAGAAATCATCTCCATTCCCTAAGATCATCATGGGTTTATATTGACATTTTGAGATTCCACTTCCACTTCGTGCATATCATATTGAAATTATGTCTGAGATGGATGTTAGGGCTTTTAACAAGTCCAAATTCGCAAGAGCTTCATCTAGGAAAGCTAGCAGGGGTGCAGCTGCTTCTTCATCATCTCTTCCGGAGGTTACTAAGCTCTTTCCTACTAAGCGGGCTTTTAACACTCTGGATGCTAATCTTCTCTACTCCCTGATTCTTTAAAATTAGAAGGCCTTGATGGATGCAGTTCTTGATTTCAAGAAGATGTTCGTTTGCTTAAGGAGCAGAAAACAGGTAGTACATTTGAGGATATGTATAAACCAGCCCCTCCAGATCCGTCACTTGTTGCTAAGGAGGAGAGAGATGAGGATGATGAGATAGATGATGGTGCAGAGGATGATGAGGATGAGAGTGGGAGTGACATTGATGGTGGTGATGAGGACATTCCGACTTCTACAGTTCCGTTTGCTGGAGATGATATTGATACTTGATTCCATGTTCATATCATTCATGCATCACTTTTTGCTTAGTTTATACATTGTCATGACTAGATATTTTTGGGATATTATCTTTTGATTTCTGACAAGTATTAAACTGCTCCTATTTACTCTGTTTTAGTATTATTTCTCTTTGGATATTTTGATCTTACTTTGTCAATTTTGTTCCAAAAAGGGGGAGAAAATCTAAATTTTTTTTGGATAATTAATTCAGGGGGAGTTTTTAACTTGTTTTATTAAACTTTCAGTGGTAGTTTTGCTTGATTCATATGCAGGAATTAAGGTGAAATTTTGTCCATAAGCAGAAGAGAACAGAGATAAAAAAAAATTTTCATGTTTCCTTAAACAGTTGTAATTTACTTTTCTGCTTTGGGTTGATTATGAATCGTTTTTAGGGTTTTGTCACGAAATTGCCAAAGGGGGAGATTGAGAGATATATTTTTGTAATTGGCATATTTCAGTAACAAAATAAGTCCTAGTCGAGCTGTAATTTTAGTTACCATATCATACTTGACATCGACTACGGATTTCGGAGGTTGAACAGGATAGGAAGGTATTGATACTCATCGAAAAGGAAAGAACACTACATTAGGACATCTCCCACTTAGGACAATGATATACATGGTATATTTTCAGAGTTCCAAAAATATAGAAATTCTAAGTTTAGGTTGAATTCTGTCCTTTGGGAACCGGTACCTGAATTTGGGAACCGGTTCCAGAAGCTAAACTTTGAGAAAACTCTCTGTCCTTTGGGAATCAATACCAAATGTGGGAACTGGTTCCACAAGTCCTGATTTCAAAAGGTTTACAGTTTTCTTGTTCTGTTTAATACCTTTTTATCCAACTTTTCTTCCAAGTCCTATGTATGAAATTTCCTTTATTTTTAGAAGGAATTGGACTTTACAAAGCTCTATATAAACCATGTCATATACATTAGTTGAAAAACGGCTTTACATCATTATTCATATATCATACAAAGCCTTATGAAGTTTATCCCTCTCAGAAAATCAAAGTTGATTTTTTTGTTGTCTTCTTATAACATATACATATTCACCTAGTTAGGTTAGAGTTATGGAGTTCAAATCCTGATCGTGATCATACAGTTGTATCTACATCGATCAAATAAAGCAGATCTTCTTCTATATCATTCAGACGATTGAAGAACAGAAGTAAAAGCAATCACACTTTGAAAGGGTTGGAGCATTCATGGAGTGTTGTCTGATCTACTTGCTACTCTTCTATAAATATCAAACATAAGTCTAAAGTCAAGTTACTGTTGGACGGGGAGTCATAAAGCCCGAGGATTATCAGCAGTTGGTGTTTAGTAGAATGATAGGTTGTGAGCCAGAGTCAAAGTTCGGTATACTTTGTTTCAAGCATAGTGGATTGGTTTACTTTGGATTACATAGTCCACGAGGTTTTCCCATAACAATTGACGTATTTTATCAATTGGGGTTTCTTCACTAAAATTCTGGTGTCATCTCTAACTTTATACTTTGCTTTATTTTATCTGCATCTGATTAACTATTTAGTTGCCAAAATAAGTAAAGTTGGTAATGACACTGATCTGTTTTACAAAATCTAAAAATTTCCTAAAATACATTCCACTGCGTACGACTCACAATGTTGACAAGCAAATACAATGAACACAAAATATACAAGGAAACCCTCTTAATAGGGAAAAACCTTGGTTCTTGGCCCTAACCAATAAAAGCTCTATTAGTTGTATGCAAGTAGTTACACACTCAGCTGTCAGCAAGTAGTTACACATTCAGCTGTCTCACACTCTGCGCACACCCTTATACAAGTTGAAACACTAGTTTTTAGAGCCTATACACACATACTCAACACAGTGCACACTGCACTCTCCCTGTCCTAAGCACCCTTATTTGGACTTGCAAGCTCTCATAGCTCACAACATACATTAAAAAGAATGTATATTAACAATATAAAAGCTTACACAAATGATAAGAGTGGTTGTGTATCTCAAAACACCAATTTGTAACCTCTAGAGCTCTTTTTACTAAAACTAGGTTTTGAGGGGTAAATCTAGAATTTCGTGTGCCAAAAATTCTGAGTTCAATTTCACAACCTTATATCACCATTACAAACATGCTCAGATGATAAATAAGATAAGTACAACATAATCTCAATAAGGTATTGAAAACAACTATTCAATAAAGAACTAGGGTTTTGGTAGGTCAAAACAGTAATACCCCTAATTTATGGAGATTTATTTAAGTATTTTAATTGCATTTTTATTTATTTATGTGGCTATTTGATTATTTGTTTTTATGTTTAATTGTGTGGTTAATTGATTATTATTTTTATTTAATTGAGTTAATTAAATTATTTATGTTGGCTAATTGTGTGTGTGTATTTTCTTTGATTTCATGTGATGTGTTTATATAATTAAATTGTTTTTTAAATGTCTAATTGTGTTAGTTAAATGATTTATTTTATTTTATTTTTATTTTATTTTAAATATATATGGATTTGGGTTATAGACCATGGACCAACTAGATGGGTCTTGGACTATTTGAGTGTGATCCTAAATATGTTGGATAGTGACCCATGGGGATTAGTAGTTATATATATAATGAGGTGTATATATATATATATATATTATGTTTCATTAAAAATAATTATTTATTATATTATTTACTTAGTTTGAGATTGTCAAATGTATGTTAGGACTAGGTTATATGTAATATATATATATCTATCTATATATATATACGCATATAGAGTAGATATAAAAAGAGGAAAAAAAGAAAAAGAAAATAATGTGCAAGAAAGAGAGAAAAAACGTGAGGAAGAGAGAGAGCAAGAGAAAGAGAGAGAAAGAAGAAGAAGAAGAAGAATGATCATTAGAGTGGACGATGGTAACCCGAAGGCTACCGGCGTTAGAGAAGAAGAATAAGGAAGAAAGAGTTTAACTTTCGATCCGAAAGTTTAAGGCAAGTCCTCTGTTATACACTTCTCACTTAGATCTATGATCTATATATCCCTAGTATAACTTTAGGGATGTTTAAAAGATTAATAAAATCTGTATCCATGTTTAATTTAATCCAGAGCATATGTTTTGTGATTATATGTTCATATTTGTTGTGACGAGTCTGGATTTTACAAACCCAGTGTGTCTTGTGATGACCCGAAATGGATCCAAAATGTGGAAGCTAAAAGGAAACATGGCCTCTAGAGATGTACATCATCCCTAAGACATAAAAGTGGTTTCTTGAGGAGTCCCGAGGCTCAACAGAAGCAAAAAGGAAACGAGAGTTCCAAAACCCTGTAAGAAATGGACTAAGGGTAAAATGATCATTTCACCTAGAAACAAGTGCTACTATGCACACCATTGGAAAGACAACAAAAAATTAATGAATTTAGACTCAAGAATCGTTTGATTCGGAGTTTGGACGGAAAAGATATCAAAATAGAACAAAGAGGCATCCTACGATTAAGAGATACCAAGACCCTATCTCACTAAAATAGTCATAACTCTTACTACAGTCGGAGTTTTTGTGTTCAGTTAGTACCATTGGAAAGCTAACTTCAAGCTCTTGAAGTTAGGCTCAAGAATGACCTAATTTGGATAACAAATGAAGGAAATATGACCTCTGAAGTTGGCTCAAGAAAGTTGTCCAGGAAAATGAAAAGAAGCCAATCTTCAGGGAGGATCAGTAAGCTGATGAACAGTACCAGCCAGCTGAAACCCCATCATCAGCCGGCTGATGAACAATACCAGCCGGCCAAAACGGCTTGCTTCACTTGCAAACTCTCTGGAATTGGGTCTCGAGGCTTGTCAGTCGAGTGATGGCTCTCATCAACTAACCGACGCATTTGCTGCAGCAGAAAAAGCTGCTGCAATCCATGGGGAAGGTGCTTAGTTCAATCCTAAAGCTATGCATGCTTCCCAATTTAATATATGTTGATAAACATACCAAGGCCTAATTTACTAGCATGCCACAATTTAATTCCAAGTTATACACAACCATATGAATTAAATCTTAAACACAAAAAATAATTAAATTAAATTTTAAAACTTTAACCAAAGCATGCTCATAAGTTATATATGCCTATAAAACAATCAATATAACTCAAATATAAACCTAAGACATCCCCTATCTCAATTTGAGATGAAAATCTCAAAAGCCACCAAAATGAAACTACTACGAATCCGACGATACTTCGGGGTTTTGTCGGGGACAACACGGTGATCATTAAACCCCAAGGAAGACATACCAAAATCCTAACTTGGCCTCAATTCCAAACTCAAAAATAGGCCAAAAACGAATTCTAATAAGGGGGGAAGATGCGCGTCGTCAAGACAAACACAAAACACAAAGGCACTACGACTTTTTAACAAAAGGAAGGAGCTCAAAAGAAGAGCGAGAAGGTGGCAGCCCCATGGGCTTCCATGGCTGCCAGCCAAGATAGGGAGAAGAAGAGAAAAATCTGATTTTTCTTCTTAAGTTGCCCTATTTATAGAAAAAACCCTAAAAGTGCCCCGAAATTGCCCCACCAAGTCCGGAAAAGTGAAATTTGAGCAGATGCGCTCCAACGGCAAAACTCCATGAATAAAAAAGAACCAAAATGAGAAACTATGAACAACGGAAAAAATGGCGTCGAAAACTGAGTCCCGAGCAGAGAGATATGCCCCAAACAAGTTCAGCGGCAACCAAGGCTGAAAACTCGAAAACTGTAGGGTTCGACCGCAAAACAATTCTAAGAGTACACGACTCAACAAAATGTGAAAATGAATCCCGTACGAGGATCCAGGCTCAAAATGAGGCATTTTTGTAATAACTTTCGTTAATTGCACAATGGCCCCTCCAAAAAGTGATTACTACACTGATGACCCAGAATGAAAATATCTTCCAAAAATATTTTCTTAAAAACCCCTGAAATAAAATATCTCCAAAAGGTATTTACAAAAAACACCCCAATAAACAAAAATATTTGTAAAGAACTTTGCATCCATGCCCCTATGGACACCGGGAGCAACCAGAGTACTTTCCTACAAAAGTAAAGATACGTATTCCGTGGAAACCACTTTGAATGAAGGTACGTGAAGTCAAAAACCAACTCTGAGTACAAAAAGTGAGGCTATGCCAATAAAGTGACAAATGGGGAGAAGACAAAATAGGGAAAAATGACGAAAAGTGAATAGTGTCAAAAAACGAAAAATGTGGAATTGACGCGCTCCTTTAAGGAAATTGTCAATCAAAAGGAAAGAATCTCAGAAATCATTTTCGAGCACTCGTGATGGCACTAAGTGACGAGAAACCGAACTCAGAAAAGAAATTTCAACAAAAAAATTCATCCGTAAAATTCTGAGGAAAAAGGAAAAGAAGGAAATGACTGGATCATTACAACCTACCCTCCTTAAAGAGATTTGTCCCCGAAATTAGGAACATTCCCAGAAGAACCAAAGAAGGACTGTACACAAGGTCACACCAAGGAATAGATTCTAAAGTACCCAAGGATAATCCCAAGGGTCTCAAGATCAACGAAGAGACACGAAATCGTGAACAGTGAGACACTTCTCCAACGAATTCACGTACTAACCCAACGTCAACCACCCTAAAGGAGACCAAGGCAACAAGACAACGAAACAAAGAACATAACCAGAAGCAACATTACAGCACGAATAGTGACTGGAACCCGTCCACAACGTACTTAAGGTGCGGTAGCATCGACAATATCAAGTGCCCGCCCACACTCATATTAGTAGCTAGGTAACGCAAGGTAGCATCGACAGTAACTAGCACTCGTCCACGCATAACCTGTACGGTAGCATGACAATATAAAACCCTAATTCGTCACTTGTCCCCAACAAGCTCACCTGTAGAACCTATCGATACAAATGACATCAATGTCAAATAATCATTACCAAAAGCACCACGGAAACCAGGCATTTCGTGAGAGTTGCGATATGGTCCAAAATGTCTGACTGGACCATTCTGGCCAATCCAAAACTCTGACAATAATGTCATAGGCACCACTACGCTTAAGGCCTTAAATCCTCAATACTGGAAAAACTGACAACCCAAAGTCTCAAACACCGTTGTCAACCACATCAGTCCCGAATCCAAAGCCTGATAAGTCTGTGACCTCAAGCTAATGGATCGGACTTTACAAAATCCAACAACATCACTATCGCCTAAGTCACAACGACTCCCAACAAAACAATGCACCTAAGAACCTCCACGTCATCCTAAAGCTGACCTATTACAAGGCTACGCCTAGGAATCCAAACATCAGATCAAGCTCACATACACAATCCCGACAACCATGGTCATACAACCCTAAACACAATACAAGAAAGATAAAAAGGAATTAACTAATAAGGCAATTAGTCATGAAACATATATATATATATACAAGTATACATTCATAAGTATACTAAGCAATCTTAAATCCATGGTAATCAAGTATACAGGCTTAAGTATACCAAACCAAAATGAACTGCAATATACAGTGCGCAAGTACACTAAGTACAAGTATACTAAATGTAAATGAAAATCTACGCACCAAATAACTAAACACATAATGTACAAGGGAAATCAAATATGCTACCTATCACATAGGGGTTAAGCATCAGAGAAACGCTACACATCACCTATGACGCTAGCATGACGAGCAGATATAGTAAATGAAAAACACATCATCTATATCATCACATAACTACCAAATAGTCACATCCCCTAACATGTTTCTAAGGTCTGCTCAAAATAACAAGGCATATAAACATGTAAGAATGACTATGCAAATAACAACCCCACAATAACAAAAGCAAGAAGGGATGAAATGCCTCTCAAAAGGACAAACTCACCAAAAGTGAATCCCAAAAACCCGGATGAGTCAAATCCCTCATCGCGAGGAAATGAATCATCTCCTAGAATGAACAATAAAGTCCCTGAAACAAAAGGTCTACAAGTCTTCCCCAAGACTGGCTCAAACACAAGGTGGAATCCTAACACCACACAAAACAAACAACGGTGTAATGGATAGTTCCAACACTAACCATTACACTAACAGGAGAACATAACTTAAGATGCTAATGAGTTCGATGAGAACTCCACAGGATCCTATCGGGACCCTAAACGCAAAATCCCAAGTCTCCAAGGACGAGAGAGAGTAATTAATTACACCAATGCAATTAAGTACATAAAACCACTCACACCCCAACCTTAGCTCGTAAAATCTGTCCAAGGCAAAACAAGAAGAATCACAGGTTAACGCACCTATCGAATCCCTAACCATCACTCTAAGGAGAAAAACACAAGAACCCCGTCGTTAAGGCTCAAGAAAACAAACCGCTCAATCCCTAAGGAAAGACTCGAGTTAATCCGACTCATTGTTCCATGACGTTAGAAACAAGACCCCAATAACGTCATCACATCAAGGTCACCACGAAACCCTAAGAGACAATGCCCTAGCATCAATCTCAACCAACCAAGTTGGGACAACCCGTAATGCCTAAATAAGACACAAAAATAAATAGTTAACACGTAACATAACAATGGATTACATACTTACACAAGTAGTAAGGAATCGCATAAGGAATGTCAATGCATCATACTATCATGCTAAGAATAACAAGCACATGTAATACACCAAAACAAATAAGCATAACCCACATGCTAAGCAAACAAACGTAAATCAACATGCTAAAGTAGATAAGCATATACAATGTACTAAAGCTGACAAGCATACACTGCATGCTAAGGCAAGCAAGCACATACAATACGCTAAAGCAGTTAAAGTGTAATGACTCGCTCATTTTCCTCCCTTTCCTTTTTCCTAAAATTTTACAGATAATTTTTTTTTTCCCGTTTAGTTTTCTTTTCCGAGTTCTATTTCTTGTCACTTAGTGTCATCTCGAGTGCTTGGAATTGGTTTCTGAGACTCTTTCATTTGGGTTGACAACTTTCTTTGAGGACCGAGTCATTTCCACACTTTTCATTTTTCGACATTATTCATCTTTCGTTTTTTTCTCATTTGTCAAATTGTTGACACAACCTCACTTTTCGTGTTCGGATTTGATTCCAGTTTTGCATGCATCCATGATATTTAAATTCCATGCCACGTGTATTTTTACTTTCCTAGAAATGTATGCCATTTTGTGCACTTTTCTTCCTTAGGGGTGTGGATGCACACTTTCCTTGGAATTCTTCTTTCTTTTAGGGTCACTTATGTAATTACTGAAAGTAATTATTTTTCGTCTTAGGGACCATTTTGTAATTTAATTTGGAAGATATTTTTAAAAAAGACCTTTTTGTAATTTTTGAAAAGTGTGACAAGTGTCACACTCTCATTGGTCCACTTGTTGACATTTGTGTGGGAACACTTTGTTGCCTTGGATCATGAAATGTGGAGGGTGGAGATTAAATCACTTGTTGGCCTAGGATTGGTGCACTTGTTGGCTTAGATGGTTGACAAGTATAGGCTTGATATTAAGCCTAGGAAGGAGCCATTGATTAGTGACAAGTGTAGTGTATGTGTTGACCATGGTGTAGGATCACATAGTGAGTGGAAGATTTCTATTTTCTCCACTTACACATTTTCACATTATGTCATTTTCTTCCTCATTAGAACCCTAGCTTCCATGGATGGAGCTTGAAGCCTTAGGCCTTGATCTTGATTTTTAGGGGCCTTCCATTGATTTCCAAGCTTGAACTTGGGAATACTTTTTGTTCCCCTCATCCTCCTCTTCATAACCCTTGAAGGGTTTGCCATTTTAACCTTGTTTGCCTTGGATTCTAGAAAGACTCTTCTCTTGTGAGGTAGGGGGTGTTATAGTTTATTTTCCAAGTGTTTTTAATTGCCCTTGTATGAAATACAAGTTATATGCATGTCTTTTGTTAAATTTGAGAAATTAATGATTGTTGTAACTTGCATATAACTCACTTTTGACTTAATATATGGCATGGCCTTCACTTAATAATTTTTTTGGAGCCATTTGAATGAGTTGTCAAATCTAGAGATTAAATTAATTTAATTTAATTTAAATTCTAGTAAATTGTGTTTTGCTTGTTTTCCATTTTTGACATGATATATGGCATGACCATGACTTAATCCTTCCTATATATTAAATTGAGATCATTTGAACAACTTTTGAAATCTAGAGATTTAATTAATGTAGATTAATTAAATTCCACATGATTTTATCTTGCTCACTTTGTGAAATTGATGTGATATTCGCGATCACCATGGAATGAGCAATCATATATATTATTTTGAGAATTTTTGGACAACTTTGATTTCTAGAGAAATTAATTAATTAGGTTAATTAATTTCTACTTAGTGTTCTAATGATTTGGACATCTATTTCATGGGGCTTTTGCCTATTTAACATGTATCATGACTTTTTGCAACTTAACTTCATTAATGTAATTAATGAACTTGCACCTTTGCATTGGAATGATTTAATTGTTTAAGTGTTGTTAAACAAATGATTGAATCATTAATCTTATACTAGTTGTATACTTACATCAATGGATTCCATGTGCTATATATATATATATATATCTTGGTTATAGTCTATGTAGATGCATACCATGATTTCTTGACATTTCACATGCCATCATAGTTGAGAATCTAGGGCATGACTTGTGTGTTCCAAAATCTTGGTTGTGCATGGAATGTGGTTTAATGCATTACTTGTATCTTGATACACCCTTGGTTACACAACTTGTTGATTTTGGAACTTGGGATATCAATTAAGAATTGACATGGCTAGGACTTGGTTCTAGTACGGGAGATAGAGAGCTCCCTACACTATTGTGCGCACTAGGGGAAGGTACCCATAGGTTAATAGCCCTAAAGTGATCCCAAGAGTACGGTTCTAATCCGGGCGATATCCGAGTTTCCACATTGGTTGATTTCACTCTTTAAATTTCAAGTTGCTATTCCTTGAAGATTTAAACCCTGTCGTGTATGTGAAATGCTCCAATCTTGTTTCATTGCATAGATTTTATGCTTCATTCATGATTTCGCTCCTTAGATTTCAAATGCTATTCTTTGAAGATCTATGACTCTTTTCGTGTTTCATGGTATGTTCCATCCTTGTTTAATTGCATAGATATTATGCCTTATTCTTGATTTCATGTATGACCTTATCATGTTAATTAGAATGCTCCAATCTTGTTTACTTGCGTAAACATTATGCCTTACTCTTGATTTCATGTATAACTCTTATCGTATTAATTGGAATGTTCCAATCTTGTTCGCTTGCATAGATATTATGCCTTTTTCTTGATTTCACGTGTAATTCTTTTCGTGTTATATGAATTGTTCCTACCTTGTCTAATTGCATAGATATTATGCATTATCCTGGACTTCATATATTCTTCTTGTCGTGTTAACTGGAATGTTCCAATCATGTTAATTGCATTAATAATGTGATTCATGTTAATTTACAAACTTGTCGTGTTCTTTAGATTATCCCAACCTTGTTCAATTTCATAAACATCATGACTCATATTGTTTCATGTTAATATGACTTAGGAATGATCCTATATAAGCATCTTGACTTAGATTTTAGGTGGCATGGACTACATGTAATAGTTTATACTATCAAGCATAATCTTTGAACCCTTAGATTTCAAGTGTTATCTCTTGAAGATCTAAAAACCTTGTCGTGATTGTATGGAGTATTTCCTACCTTGCTTTAATTGCATAGACATTATGCCTGCTTCATGTATTTAGATCTTATTTGACACACTTGAAACCGTGCACTTGCTTCTTATATCTAGAACTCCATTTAGTATACTCGTATCTTGTATACTTGCCTTGTGTGTTTCTGATTCCGTTTACTAGACTTGTGTTTTGTATACTTATCTCGCATTTTTTCATCTTCGTTTAATACACTTGTAACCGGTATGCGTGTATGTCATGTATCTCCTTTCAATTGCATGAGTAGCTTAGGATGATCCCTGAGTCTCACCTTTGACATAGACGTTAGGTGGCATGATCCTTTTGAATCGTTTCATGTTAGTCTAAAAATTTATAAGAATATCAAGTCTATGCATGCTCATTCTCTACGAGTAAACTTGTTTACTCACCCCGAAGTTACTGGGGATTTTGTCAGGTACGGATGCCTTGGTGCAGGATGCACAATATCCCAGGATTGTTGCGATGAATTGAAGTTCCTTAAGTGTATTCTTGTTCATGACTCTTGTAAAGGTTGGCTTGAAATGCCACTTGTAGTCTTTTTATCAAAATGTGTATATTTGATTTCATATATGTAATGTGTACATAAGTATACCTTTTGTACTGTATTTGACAAGTATGAGATGAGGGCGGAGGCCAATGGCAATTATATTGCATCCAATGTAAATTTTAACTTCATGTAATACTATGAAAATATTGAAAATTCATGCATGGGGTGTCATTTTGAGTTCCCCTTGTTTTAGCATGCTCTGGACGCTTGAATGAGGTTAGGGAATGTTTTGAAACTTGTCCGGGTCAAGTAGGAAGCATCCGTAGCCTTAGAACTCATCCAGCGCACTGCTAAACAAGGCCCGAGGGGGAACCTGGTGGGGGCCCGAGAGGGACTGGCGGGGCCCGGCACATTTCCTATGGTTCTACCCATTTGGGCAGGCGCCCGCGGGTTTTGGGCGGGTGCCCGCCTTGCTTTTGGACTTTGTACCTCCAACTTTGGGTCATCGTATCTCTTTTGTTTTAACTTTGAATAGGTCTGTTCTTGAGTCTAAACTGACCACGTCAAAACAAGCTTTCCAATGGTACCAATTAGAGCTTCATATTCCACTTGTAGCTCAAGATATTCATGTTTTAGTAAGGTAGTGTCAGAATTTAGTTCGAACCGGGATAAGGTTTCCCTTCCTTCGACTTTAGGACTTGATATCTTTGCCATCCGGATTCTGAATCATGCGATTCTTGAGTCCATCTTTGTTATTTTTTTGTTATCTATCCAATGTTGTACACAGGAGTACTCATTTCAATTTGGAATTACCATTTTACCCTTTTAGCCTTAAGTGCTCGTTTTTCTTCGTCTTGTCATTTCTTCTTCGTCCGGACTCCGAATCATGCGATTCTTGAGTCCATCTTGATTAGTTTTTTGTTGTCTTTCCAGAGGTGTGCTCGGTGGCCCCTGAATCTATATTCTCAGATATAACTATTTTGCCCTTGGGGGCTTAATTGTTATCTTTCCGATCTCCTGCTTCCGCACTTATCCCTTAGGTTCCGTGACCTCATGGAAGGTCATCTTAGGGTCTTAGAGGTGTGTTGTACCTTGAGAGACCATTGTATTGTTTCTAGCTTCTGCATCTTGGATCCAGTTTAGGTCATCACAAGACGCACTGGGTTAAAAAATCCAGGGTCGTTACATAAAGTAAACTCCTAAACATACGTCCATATAAGCACGTAAACATGTTATCAAGAAGTAACTAAACACATAGAGCATGGAAACACAAACATGATATGCATCCAAAACCCGTCGTCCTAAGGTTTTCAAACCTAGGAGCTCTGATACCACCTGTGACGACCCTGGATTTTACAAACCCAGTGTGTCTTGTAATGACTCGAAATGGATCCAAAATGCAGAAGCTAAAATGAAACATGGCCTCTAGATATATACATCATCCCTAAGACACAAAAGTGGCTTTTTGAGGAGTCCCGAGGCTCAACGGAAGTAAGAAGGAAATGAGGGTTCCAAAACCCTAAAAGAAATGGACCCAGGGTAAAATGGTCATTTTACCCCAAAACGAGTGCTACCGTGTACACCATTGGAAAGATAACAAAAAATTAATGAATTTAGACTTAAGAATCGCTTGATTCGGAGTCCGGATGGAAAAGATATCAAAATAAAACAAAGAGGCATCCTTCGATTAAAAGATACCACAACCCTATCTCATCAAAATAGTCATAACTCTCACTATGGTTGGAGTTTTTATGTGCAGTTTATACCATTGGAAAGCTAACTTCAAGATCTTGAAGTTAGGCTTAAGAATGACTTGATTTGGATCAGAAATGAAGGAGAAATGACCCTCTAAAGTTGACTCAAGAAAGCTGTCCAAGAAAATGAAAAAAAGCCAAGCTTCAAGGAGGATCAGTAGGCTGATGAACAGTACCAGCCGGCCGAAACCCCATCATTAGTCGACTGATGAAAAGTACCAATCGGTCGAAACGGCCTGTTTCACTTGCAAACTCTCTGGAATTGGGTCTCGAGGCTTGTCAGCCGACTGATGGCTCTCATCAGCTGACTGACGCATCTACTGCAGCAGAAAAAGCTGTTGCAATCCATAGGGAAGGTGTTTGGCTCAATCATAAAGCTATGCATGCTTTCCAATTTAATATATGTTGATAAACAAACGAAGGCCTAATTTACTAGCATGCCACAATTTAATTCCAAATTACACAAAACCATTTGAATTAATCTTAAACATAGAAAATAATTAAATTAAATTCTAAAACTTGAACCAAAGTATGCTCACAAGTTATATATGCTTATAAAACAATCAATATAACTCAAATATAAATCTAAGATATCCCCTACCTTAATTTGAGATGAAAATCTCAAAAGCCACCAAAATGAAACCGCTCCGAATCCGAAGATATTTTGGGGTTTTGTCGGGGACAACACAGTGATCATTAAACCCCAAGGAAGACATACCAAAATCCTAACTTGGCCTCAATCCCGAACTCAAAAATTGGCCAAAAATGGATTCTAAGAGGGGGGAAAGATGCGCGTCGTCAAGACAAACACAAAACACAAAGGCACTACGACTTTTTAACAAAAGGAAGGAGCTCAAAAGAAGAAAGAGAAGGTGGTAGCCCCAATGGGCTTCCATGGCTGCTGGCCAAGAGAAGGAGCAGAAGAGAAAAATCTGATTTTTCTTCTTAAGTCGCCCTATTTATAGAAAAACCCTAAAAGTGCCCCGAAAGGGCCCCGCCGGGTCCTGAAAAGTAGAATTTAAGCAGATGCACTCAAACGGCAAAACTCTGTGAACAAAAAAGAACCAAAATAAGAAAATATGAATAATGGAAGAAACAGCGTCAAAAACTAAGTCTCGAGCAGAGAGATATACCCCAAACAAGTTCGGCGGCAACCGGGGCCAAAAACCCGAAAACTGTAGGGTTCGACCGCAAAAAAATTCTAAGAGTACACGACTCAACGAAATGTGAAAATGAATCTCGTACGAGGATCCAGAATGAAAATGAGACATTTTTGTAATAATTTTCGTTAATTACACAATAACCCTTCAAAAAAGTGATAACTGCACTAATGACCCAGAATGAAAATATATTCCAAAAATATTTTCTTAAAAACCCCTGAAATAAAATATCTCCAAAAGGTATTTATGAAAAACACCCTAAGAAACAAAAATATTTCTGAAAAACTTTGCATCCATGCCCTTATGGACACCGGGAGCAACGAGAGTACTTTCTTACAAAAGTAAAGATACGTATTCCGTGGAAACCACTTTGAATAAAGGTACATGAAGTCAAAAATGAACTCCGAGCACAAAAAATGAGGCTATGCCAACAAAGTGACAAACAGGGAAAAGACAAAATAGGGAAAAGGACGAAAAGTGAATAGTGTCAAAAAACGAAAAATATGGAATTGACGCGGTCCTTTAAGGAAATTGTCAATCCGAAAGAAAGAGTCTTAGAAATCATTTTTGAGCACTCGTGATGACACTAAGTGATGAGAAATCGAACTTAGAAAAGAAATTTCAACAAAAAAAATTCATCCGTAAAATTCTGAGGAAAAAAGAAATGAAGGAAATAACCGAGTCATTACATTTGTTCTTGATATATGATTTGAAAACTTTATGAATTAGATCTGATTTAAATAGATTTTTACATGTTATAATGATGTAAATTCGTATTTGGATGTTTATGGGACTTAGTAACATGCTTTAGACCCTTAACAATAGAGAACAGGGCTGACGTGTTATAGCGTTAGACCCATATTTGTTCTTGATGTGTTATAGTGCTCGAGCGCCATTTTCTGGGCATCAATGCTCGAGCGCTGTTGGATTAGCGCTCGAGCCCTGTAAGGGGGGGCGCTCGACCACAATTTTTGCAGATTTGGGTGAATAGCTATTTTGAAGGCCTGATTTGATTATTTAAGGTCGCAAACAATGTATAGGAACTTCGGAAAGGTGATATGTGAATTTAAGCAGACATGATAATAACAATGCATGCAGTTGGAATTTATTTAATTATGAATTGGTGAATTTAATCTTTTAAATTGTTTTAATAGTTGAGATTAAATGTTTAGCATGAGATTTGTTTGTGCAACTCTTAATTGACTGTAAGTATAAATTATCAGCATGTGTAGGGTTCAGATTATGTTGAGATAATTGTTGCAGGACACTTAAAATAATCATAAGTTCTTCCTGAGATTTAATAATATGTGAATTGTATGTTATTTACTATTATGCTACTGTTATGCTATGTTATGATTTTAATCAAGTGCATATCTACATTTTGTGATCTTAAACATGATATATATATATATATATTTGGATTATTTGAGAACCATTGTTAGGATGTGATTCTATGTCATGCTATTGTCAGGATATGGATGACATACCATTCTTAGGATATAGCTATTATATACACTACAAAAGTTATGCCTTTCACCAGCACTCAAAAACGCTGGTGAGAGTCTAAAAAAATACTGGTAATTCAATTACCAGTGTTTCCCTAGCGTTCATCGATGACCACTAATGATTCAGCGTCGTTAGGCCTTTACCAGCGCTTTTCAAAGAGCGCTATTATTAAGTCATTACCCGCTCTCATTACGGAGCGTTGGTATTTAGTCTTTAAAGAGCGCTGGTATTAAGTCTATCACCAGCATTCATTTTATGAACGCTGAACGCTGGTGATTACCCATTTTTTTTTTTTTTTACCCAGATTTTTTTTTTTTTTTTTTTTGGCCTTTTTTTCTTTCCTCTAACCTTTTTATAAGTACCATTTACAGCAAATATTACTTTTATATAAACTTTAATTGTCAATATGAAAATACCATCCAAATGTGTAATAGATTTAAGCAACCAAAAAGAATACGAGTTTACATCATAATAAATAAAATTGCTAAAGAAGTTTTCAGAAAAGAAGTAACAACAACGAAAAGAAGTTTTCATAGAAGTAGTGAACACAACCACATGTACTAGAAGTTTTCACATCGGCCATGGAAATTAAAAATGTGCGACCCCTGCATCTTCAAAATTTCCTTTTTCTAGATCTTTAATGAGTGAAACTTCAACTTCAACTCCAATTCCTGCCCAATCAAAAGTTTTGCATTCAGCACTCAACAAATTAAAACAGAAACTAAAAAAATAAATAAATTTAGGATTAACAACTCATGGTAATGCAGTTATTATTGAAGAGACTGGGATCACATTATAACTTAGCACGCACAAACAAATACATACAAAACAATTAAATCAAAGCTTTTCATTTGAACTTAGGTGCCTAAGAAATGATTCTTTTTCTTGCAAACTGGAATGGAAATCAATGGAAGGCCTATCAATTGCAAATATCTGAAGAGGTATCAACCAGCCATATTTAAACTGATGGAAGAAAGAGTTACCTACACTAAGCCAAGTCATTGATGTGGTTTTCTTTTTAGTTTTCATTTTATCAAGTAGGAAATAAAAGGATCTGCTGATTTCTTGGCAGGATTTTTTTTTTTTAATTTACAGTTATACAGATATTTTCGTTTATGGTTATATTCCCCCAGAATACGCTTTGTATAGGCAATTATTAGTATTCAGTTTTGGGGTTGTGCTTCTTGAGCTATTGAGTGGGAAAAATGTTGTTCTGTCTACAGATGGGGGTCAAGCTCAGCTTTTAACAGATTGGGCTTGGTCACGAGTAAGGGAGGGTAGAGTGATGGATGTCATCAAGAAAGGTATTCATGAGTTGAGCTTGCCTGAAGTAATGGAAAATTATGTTCTTATTGCTGTTCTGTCCGCTCATCCACAGTTATATGCTAGGCTAACTATGGAACAGATTGTAAAGATACTGGAGAGTAACCATGATATGGTTCCTCAGACTCCAGATTGCCCACTATCCTTTATAGCATAAATAAGTGATATAGATAGATCACTTACATATACTCGCTCGAGTTTTGATCAGCAGCCATTTCACTTTGACAACCTGCATTCCAATTTGAATCATAGAGAAGATGAGGAAGTTACACTTACATATGCAGTGTAAACTACTTAGAGTTCTTGCTCCCATTTTAATCATATACACAAAAGACTAAAAGAGTCAACTATTTTATTGCAAAGAATTAGAGCTTGTATTATAGATATATTTTTTCTTTCAATACTATGGCTTAACTGTACTAATAGAATTTGATTCCAAACTTGTAAGTTAAATAGCTAGTAACAGCAGAATCTGACATACATATCAGAGTGGCATGTTCAATGTCATAGTGATCAAAGTAGGATGAACTTTATTTTTGTGTCACTGTTGGGATAAAGGTAAGGATAATTAGTCATCTAAAATAATGGAACACATGGAAAATTATGTAGCTTGGGAATAGTTGCTTGTATGCATATATGTTCATTTACGTCACTACTATGAGAACTTTGGTTTGTCATTGGTGAAGTGGTCGGCGGAAGGAGGCCTATAATTGCCGTTCCTACACGCCAAAATTGTTGTGGTGAATGTGCGGTTCAAGAAAAGTCTTTTGGGTCAAGTTTAAATTTATAAAAACCACTACCAACACTACTACTAAAGTAGCAAGAGTGAGTAGGGATCGTCCCAAGGGATTATACGTGTTGGAATTTAACTTCAACTCTAATGTATCACAAGATTACAAAGAGAGAGATTGGTTTGATTAAAATAAGGTGCAATGAAATTAAAATACAAGTAAAGTAAACTAGTTAGAGATAGGGATTTAAGAGATATGAAGAGAGGTCTTAGGGTGTTAGAATCACCACTAAGCTTGTGTAATTAACCACTTGCTTTCCATTAATAGGAATACATTGTTGTGAACAAAATGCGACTACCAATTGCAATATTAAGCATGGACCATCTAATTTATGTATGAATTGTCTACCTAAACTAAGTGTAGCATAACCCATCAATTTTAAGCATGACCCATCTATATAGCAACAATTGTAGCACACATCAATCTAGAGAATCATGGAATTTGCAATATTAAACATGGACCATCTAATTTATGTATGAATTGTCTACCTAAACTAAGTGTAGCACAACCCATCAATTTTAAGCATGACCCATCTAAGTAGCAACAATTTTAGCACACTTCAATCTAGAGAATCATGGAATTTGCAATATTAAGCATAGACCATCTAATTTATATATGAATTGTCTACCTAAACTAAGTGTAGCACAACCCATCAAGCATAAGTATAAACCATCAAATTAATTGACAAACCCATTCAATGAAAACCCATGCTTAGCCATCACTAGATTCCCAATCAACCACACATAGACATGCAATTAATATAGAAAAACTAGTGTAGAGATCAATTCCAAAATAATCACACATAAGACAACATGTAATCACATAGAGAATTAATAGGAAGAATTAATCCATATGAATCATGTAAGAAATAATATCTAATTTAATCACATATAGACATGTAAATAAATTAGAGAATTAATAGGAAGAATTAAACCATAGAAATCATAGAAATATACCAAGATTCATTAAATTCACAAGGCTAGAGCACTAATCACAATAATATATATAAATCCCCAAAAATAGAAATACAAGGGTTTAGATTACACAAGACTTAGGGCTCATCCAAGCCCTAAGTGTAGATCTAGCCAATCATGGAGGAGGTGGATGGGGTCATGGAATCAAGCTCCAAATATGGCTCCATCTTCTTCTTCCTCTTCTTCTTTTAAGCTCTAGAGATGGAGAGAGAGAGTGGTCTAGAGATGAATCTTGAGATATGCCTCCACTTCCCTTTTTTCTTCTAACCCCAATCTCCAACTTTGCTAGAGAAAGAAATAAAAAATACAATGTAAAAATAAAAAGATAAAAAGCTTCTTTACAAAATGGGTCACTTCCCTTTATATAGAAAGTTCTTTTCTTAGTCACTAAGTCAGGAATATAGCCCCAAAAATATCTAATCCCGTACTATGTGATAAGTGGACTTTTGGGCGCGCACGGAATAAGACAGCTCGCTGCCAGCAAAAGTTCGATCGATCAGAGAAAAAGTTCGATCAATCAGAGAAAAGTTTGATCAATCCAACTTTGATTTTTGATCGATCCAACTTTGATCGATCTCACTTGGCAGTTTTTCAGGATCAGCCTCTTTTTACTCCAAATCAGCCTCCTTTTACTCCGGATTCTCACCAAGACTTGTTTGACTCCAAAAAGGCCTTAAGAAACCATTTTTAGCCCATTTTAACATTATTGACATGAAATAGACAAAAACACAAATAAGTACTAAAACGGGTAAATAAGATAGATAAAGGTCCTAGAATACTCAAGCTTAAGGGGTTTAAAAGTGTACTTTTTAGCGCTCATCATGAAGGATTCCCCTTTAGACACTGAAACCATTAAAGTTTCAACTGGATACATTCAATGAACGATCTTAATTAAACACAAGTCATCTTTCACAAAATTATAGGAATATGTAACACTTAAAAAACTACGTCTGTTGCTTCTCATTTAGATGCTTTTTAAACAACTGAAACTGCAAGATTTATTGATATCTAATGATTGTTAGTAGCTAAATGACACTTTGACATTAAACGCATAAAAAAGGACAGATCAAACTTTTTTGCGAAATTATGGGTTCAGTCTAATCCTCTCTTTGGTTAATAAGAAACCAGATGAAAGGAAAGGAAATAATGCCACACCAACTCAACTAAGATTAGTCTTATACATTTACTTGAGGGAGTTAAACAAAAGAACCTGATGTTAGTTTATTTTCACTCTTTTTTTTCTTTTCCCCTTAGTTTCCTCAATACAAAATAGAGCTAGAAGGAAATGAAAAGGAAGCAAATAGGAAGTGATGATAAAAGATACATACGTTATAAGTATCTTACTAAGTTGGGTTTAGAAAACAAATATCCTTTAATGTATGGGCCATCATTCCACAGTGCAAGTGTAGTGAATTGGTTGTGGGTGATCATAAATGCAAAGAAACAAAAAACAACGGTCTGTCAAAGATAAAAGGAATCTTACTAAGTTGAATGATGTCAAAAATATCCATCCGTTTCCACAAGTCTCCTTTTGCTACCGATACGCGATCCACCCAATCATTCCATTGGAGCATTGGTGGATGCCAATTTCTGATAGTGAGGGCTAGTCATTCCCCTTCCATTGTAAAATGGAGAGGTTTTGAGAAAGAGAGATGATTTTCTACTTGTGGATAAATCGAAGATAACGTAGGAGGGAATCGATCGAGAAACGCTGGGCCAAGTCCCTTAGCGTTTTCTGTGATATCGATTAACGTCGTAGTATCCAATTTAGTTTGGGCTAGGATTTTAATCACAAATTTCGTTATTTGTGTATGTGATGTTGTTTCTGGGAAAGGGGGTTCCTAAATTCAAATCACTTTGTTTCTAGATTTTTGAAGTCATGGTTGAAAAAAGGAAAGACCAATTTGCAGAGGAGCTTTTGAAAGAGAAGACTTTTAGAGAGGACGGAGATTTTGTGCAAAGGAATGTTTTGTTTGTGAATTGAAGTGTGTTCAGGTGAAAGACGAAAAGCCTACGCGTATGGAATGACTGATTAGATGGCGTTCCATTTATCAATATTTTTTGGAAACCGAAGTACTGATGGTAATAATTAATTTAGGGTTTATCTATATGCCGTCTCAATCAAATAGGTGTAGTTTGAATTTTGGAAGCCTGTAACGACCCAGATTTCTGAACCCGGTACGTTAGTGATGAACCGGAAGTTGACCCAATAACAAACCCAAAATGGGGAAGCGAAAGAAGCCAAATGACCTCAAGAGATGGACGTCATCCCTAAGGCCCCAAAATGACTCTCCATGAAGCCACGGAACTCAAATGAGCCAAGCAAATGAAGCAAGAATGCCTAACCCGAAAAGAGATGAACTAAGGGCAAAATGGTCATTTCTCACTGAAAAGGGTGCCACCGTGGGCACCATTGGAAGGACAACGAAAAAATGAACAAAATTAGACTCAAGAATTGTTTGATTCTGAGTCCGGGCAGAAAAGATATGAAATTCCAACACTCGATGCAAAAACTATGAAGCAATGACTTAACATTTTCTAATATTTTCATAATAAACTTTGAAAACAAAAGTGCATAGAAAACGAGATACATGTCATTGGCCTCCGGCCTCATCTCATACATGTTAAATACATTGAAAAGAGTGCACTTACGTACACTTTACATATACGAATCAACGAATACAAGTTTAAACAAATAGGGCTACAAAGAGGCATTTTATGCTAACACTTGCATAAAATAAAAACTTAGAAACTGTAAGCCATCCAAGGAGCAATGGAATCTTCAAATCCTGAGTCCTGTACCTGAAATATGCCCCACTATTGTAGGGGTGAGTAACATAAAGCTACTCGTAGGAGATGAGCATGCATCGACCTAGCATTTTACAATTTTATCACCTTATGGTAAAACATGTTAAAGGGGCTCATGCCACCTAACGTCTATGTCAAGATGAGACTCAGGGAGCATCCTAAGCTACATAAATCATTTATATCATAATTACATTGTTCATACAATTCAAACAACATGGAAACATGTTATACAAGGCAACATGATATAGATTCTTAAAGTCTTCAACTTGAAATCCAAAATACGAAAACAACAAGTGTGGGTCATGCCACCTAACGTCTATATTCAAAATGAATCTATAAGGTCATTCCTAAACTACATTTGAATGTCAAAACACAAATTATGATATCGATGCAATTTAACCAACAATGGAACTTCCAATACAACGCATGAAGCATGCTTTCATAAAGCTACATCTTAAGCTCAAAATAGGAAATCAAATAAAGAACAACAAGTTACGATATCATCTAATTATCAACTTGAAATGGAATACGAAATCAAACAAAGTGGATACTCGGACGTCACGCCAGATCAGACCGACAACATAGTTACTTTAGGGTTACTAGCCCATGGGTAACCTCCCTATGTGCGCACTAGACTATATAGATGGACAATCCCCCGTACTAGAACCAAGTCCTAACCATAGCCAAACAACGACATCCCCAAGTTTCCAAAATTAACAAATTGTGCAACAACGTATATATATCAACATGTATATACAAGATATCAACTATTTACCAAGCACAATCCAAATTTTGGAAACTTATACAATACATGCTCAAAATTCACAACTACTCTGGCATGTAAGATGTCAAATACAAAGTGTGCAATTCCTTACACATAGCAACAATATATTCAATAAGGAAAAACATATTCTCATGAATATAAAAGTAACAACTATGTTATTCAATACTCAAAAGTAATCAAGTGAACATACATCAAATCCAAATTCATGATTTAAATATAGAAACAACTTCCAAAATGCAATTAAATCCATGGAGTAATAAAGTAGAATTTAATTAAACATAAATAGTTAAATTCTCTAAATTTCAAGTTAATCCAAATAACCTCAATTTAATATATATTGAAAGACATGTCATGGTCATCATATATATAACATCAAATGACAAGTTAAGTGATTAAAACACTTAAAACAAAATTAATCAAGCTAATTAATTAATTTCCTCTAGATTTTTAAACAATTCCAAATGCCCTCAATTTAATCTATGTTAGAGAACATGCCAAGACCTATTTAAATATCACATTACAACTTGATTTAATGTTTGATACAACCATGTGAATTAAACTTTCACTAAAGATAAATATTAAATAAAAGTTGTAATTATTAATCAAATGATCCAAATTTAATATATGTTAACCAACATATCGAAGCATAATTTCCTAGCATGTTACAATTCAAATCAAAGTTATACATCATCATAAATTTTAAATCTTATACAAAGAAATAAAAATTACTAACTTTCTAGATTTGATATAAGGCATACATATATGTTGTATAATCATGGCAAACACACAAATAATCCTAAAACATTCCCTACCTCAATTGGAATGAAAATCCCAATTACCACCGAAATGAAATCGCCCCAAATTTTCGGTCCGCAAAACAGATTTTTAGCTTGCTACCTTCAACTTGTAAAATTCATAAAAAATTCAATTCTAACCCAAATTGAATGAATCCAAAGCCCAATGAAAGCTTAAACACTGTAATTTGATAATATCAATTTAGTTTAACAAAATATTTTCCCAATTGAAACAGTTTTTCCCCATAACTTTGAAACAATTTCTGCCCAGAAAACACATTTTCAGCCTGTAGCTTCCAACTTTGAAAATTCATGAAAAATTCATTTGACATCCAAATTAGGCAAACCTAATTTATTTTGGAAGTAAACATATGACAGTGTAAAACTAAAAATTTAAGCCATGATCCAATGTCAAAAGGTTAGTGAAATAAATCATCTAAAAATATGTTTTCCAGCTGCAATAAAAACATGGACAGCAGATAGTTTCGGATTTTTAAAAAAATTTAGAAATGCTCTAAAATTGTAAAAAAATTCTGAGTAGTGTAAAACCCATATAAAAAATTCACTTCTGGACTGAAAAGGAAAAGCTTCAAATTTCCAGTAACTAGCTTGCAACTTCAAAAATTCATAACTAATTCATTTTAAATCCAAATTACATGAAACCAAAACTAAATGAAAGCTAATTGAGTATATTTTCATATTCTATATTTAATTTGACAAGATTAATTTCAAGTTAAAACAGTTTAAGGGCAAAATACAAGTCCTTCTCTTCCATGCATATAAAACACTCAATAATGACATAAAAATACTTTAAAATAATAGATCAATACTTCACTAGAGAATTGAATCTCTAGATACCAAAGCAAAATTAGAAGTTAGGCTAGATCCTTCAAGTGTTTTGAAGAGGAGGATGAGGGGAACAAAAAGTATTCCAAGTTCAAAGTTCTAAGGTGAGTGAAAGGGCACCAAAAATGAAGTCAAAGCTACTAGTCAAGCTTTTCTCCAATTGTGGCTTCCTCATGGTTCTTGAGAGGAAAGTGATGAATGAATTAAAATGTGTAAACCCTAAGCTAAATTGGTGGGCTTCTCCGCTCACTAGGTGCTCTTGCACTACCTCTCTCACACACACTAATGCAAGACTACATGTGAGTCCTACACTTGTCATGAATCCAAGTAAGCTTCCAAGATTAAATATTAACCCTACACTTGTCAACCATCCATGCCAACAAGTGCACCAATCCTAGGACAACAAGTGGGTGAATCCTCACCCTCCAAATGTCATCATCCAATTCATTAAAGTGTTTCCACACAAATGTCAACAAGTGGACCAATGAGAGTGTGACACTTGTCACACTTTTCAAAAATTGCAAAAAGGTCCTTTTTAAAAATATCTTCCAAATTTAATTGCAAAATGGTCCCTAAGATGAAAAATAATTACTTTACTTAATTACCCAAAAACCCCTCAAGTTATGGATAATTGCAAAAAGTCATGTTTTCATGACTTTTAAAAAGAAAGTAAGCATTTAATATGCATTTCTACAAAAGTAAAAATGTAGATGTCATGGAATTTAAATATCATGAACGTATGCAAAACCGGAATCAAATCCGAGTACAAAAAATGAGGTTATGCAAGTAAAAGTGAAAAACGAGAAGAGGAAGAAATAAGGAAAAGACAAAAATGAATAGTGTCAAAAAAAAAATGTGGAAATGACTCGGCCCTCAAAGGAAGTTGTCAATCCAAAGGAAAGAGTCTCAGAAACCATTTCCGAGCACTCGAGATGACACTAAGAGGTGGGAAATCGAACATGAAAAGGAAAAGACAATGAAAAAAATTTATCCGCAAAATTTGAAGAAAGGGAAAGAAATGAAAATGACCGGGTCATTACAAAGCCGAACCAAAACGGCTACCAAAATTGGGGGCATTGTTGCCACCCATTTTGGTAATTGGGCTTGGACTATGAAGAACATTATTATTCAACATGGATCAGATAATATATTTGGACTATAATTGGGATAGTAACGATGTTGCAGTTAAAGAATAATTTGTTTCTGCATAGATTGTGTTTAAAGGTGAAACAGATAGAGTTGGTTTGGATAACCTGAAGTAACAAATAGATAGGGACTATATTGCTAATAGATATCGATTAGTTTATTTATTTAGTTGCATAATTATGTTTCTCTATAGGATTAGGTTATTATTTGAAAACAATAATTAGTTATTGATAGAGTTTTGATGTAATTAGAATACTTAGGTATAGCTTTTTGTTTACGTTTTATTCTATAAATAATCAAAGAGGCATGCTATAATAGAGGTTCAGCACTATCGAAATCATTATATTATTTTGTTTGCTTTCTCAAGCCTTTTGCCTAAATAGCATCCTTTTGCCTAAATAGCATCCTTGCTATTTTTCTCTATCTCAATCTATCTCAAGCCCTTTCCCTAAATAACATCTTTGCTACTTGGTGTGTCGCCGCACCAACGCTTAAAGATGTGTAAAAGATAGTGGATGTGCAATGTAGCCAAGTTTTATATTTATAAATGTCATTACTACCATTAACTAAAAATATAGCAAGGGTGAGTAAGGATCGTCCCAAGGGATTGAAGGGCTACTAGTAATGGAACAATGCTTAGCGTTAGTAGGTCGAGTGATCAAAGGTTGGTTGTTTGGTTGATTAAGCTACAATTAAGATTAAACAAAATCAATATAAAACAAGTAATTAAAGGATAGAGAAAACAAGAGAGAGAGATCTTGGGACTTGGGACTTAGAGATCACCACCAAGCATCACATTTCTATACACTCAATTCACAATTAATGAGGGGAAAATATATGTTGCAACAATAGTGAGTGTGTGTGGTTGTTTTTATAAGCATGAATGACCAATTAAGTATATATTGTCTAAACAATATAATGAATAGCACAATACATCAAACTAAGTCATTAATCCTTCTTTAAGCTCACAATCCAAACACATCACATAATTAGAGAAATATACTACTTGCATTCATAAGTATGGAACATCAAACAACAAGCATGAATTGTTCTCCCATTTAACAACTAAGGTAGCTACACTACATCTAAGCTAATGACATGGAAAGTAAACTAATTAGACTAAGGGAGAGGCATAATCCATCAAGAAATGAGTATGAACCATCAAATAAACCACAAGAGCATTCTATTAAGCACTATGTCTTGACAATTTCTAGATCTATAGCATCAACACACATAGACATGCATCAACAACACAAGAGATAGAGATAAACATATGAACATCTATTCTAGCATACATAGACATATGGATAGAATGAAATGATCAATTGGAAGAATTAAACCACACAAATCATTGAATAAACAAGATCTATGTATATAAATATGTTAAAACATGTATTACAACACAAATCCCCTAAAAAATACATAAATAAAGGTAAAGAAAACATGCTTAGGGCTAACTCTAGCCCCAAAAAGATGTCTAGCCACTCATGAATGGTGTCCCCTAACCCTCAAGGGCTATCTCCATGGTAGAAATGTTCTTCTTCTTGAGGACGATGGAAAACCTCTCAAGAATGTCTCTAGCCTCCTCTTCTCTTTTCTTCCTCTCTAAGAAATGCATCTAAGATTATAAAAAACTATCTATATGTAAAAGTGGCTCATATTCCTTATATAGGTAGCTCAAATGTCACACCCAATGGTCTAGGCTTATACACAAGGGCTTCTCCAATGATTGCACAATGAGATAACTTTTAATGAGCTAGAAATATATTTTTTTCAGATTTGAGAGGGTTCGATCGATCGAACTTATGCTGTGATCGATCGAACATGGCTGAGATCTATCAAACTTTGGCTGGGTCGATCCTCCCATGGCGGTGCCTTTTTGGATAAAGACGGACTGAGATATTTGAGGAAAGAGACAAAAGTGGTAGGTAGGGTGGTACAACAGGATAAGATGGAATCTTTTCGATCGATCTGAGAATTATTGGATCGATCTAACTTTGTAGAATCTTTGAATAAGGACAAAAGAGCTCGGATCCATCTTGGAGAGTCTAGATTGATGAACTTTCGATCGATCGAAGTATTCTTGAGATCGATCGAACCTGCTGAATTTCAACACTTTGCTTCAATCTGCTTCCATTTTGCTCCTTTCTTCTATCCAGCTTGAGTTAGCTTCTTTTAAGCTCTTATTTAACAGAATTAGCTTATTTTGGGGATAAACACCTAAAAAGGGAAAGTAAAATAGATAAAGGTCCTAAAGGGTTTAAAAGCTCACTTTTCAGCGCTCATCACTACTTTTCTCTATCTCTATCTCTATCTCATTCTCTCTATCTCGTTCTAATTCTCTCCCTCTATTTTTCTCTCTCTATCTCTTTCTATATCCAGAGTTTCTCCCATTTCTATTCTCAATCTATTACTATAAATTATTCATTGTAAAAGTCCTTTTAATTAAGGCAATTTTTGAACTCAAAGAGGAGTTTTACTGTTCCATTTTTTCCTCGCATCGTCTGAAAGTTAACCTTCTCAAAGGGACTGAAGTTGACAATTCACACTTGAACCATATGATTGGTTCTGGCACACCCGTATTACATCAATTTAGAATCAGATCTAAGGAGCCAATTTTAGCGTCAACACACGTACATTTAAACTAGAAAGACTAGACTTGTCTCTAGTTTTAAGTCTTCTGTTGATTGCCAACCAAGTAATGAAAACATGTCTAGGGATAAGTATGGGCAGAGGGAAGCAGGGCATGGTAGGTATGTTTCAAAATGAAACTACCCAACGGAGAGAGATTCCAAATAGGTTTGTCAGGGGGTGTCATTGTGAATTTGAGGAGCTTGTTCAGAATTGCCAATTAAAAGGAACTATGGCTCGAAAAGAAGGGTGAAATCTCCATTTACCATGTCTGATCAGATAGCACATTTTTGCAATGTCATCCCCCATGCAGTTAGCAATGAGGATTGACTCAAATCTTTGGTCAAGAGAATCTAAAGGCAGCCAGTAGTCATGCCATAACGAAGTGGCCTTACCATTACGTACCCACATGATGCTCGACCAAAGGTCTAGCAAAGCTTATATGTTTCAGCATCATCCTCCATTTCCATGAAGCTGATGAGTTGAAAGGGCTTGATACACCAAAAGTTTTGTTCTTGATTAGATTCGAATGAACCCAATCCAACCATAAAGACTGTCCACCATTTTTGAAGTACATAGACACAATGGGCTTTGATTCAAACCTGGTTGCTTATAACTGCTTGATTGATCGGCTGGTCAGATTGATTATGCAATGAAGGTGTTTGAACTGATGGAGCAAAAGGATTCTTTGGTCTATTTTCTTCAGGATTTACAAGAGAAGGCAGGAAGCTCCAGTTAGAAAAACGATGGACTATATACACAATATTTGTGCTCTTTGACGTTTGATTATTCTTTAATATATAAATAATATAAGTATTTTCCTTTCACTGCTCATGAAACATTTCCAAACACTCTGAGGTTATGCTTTTCAATAATGAATTCACTTTTTGTAATTAGCCCATATGTTTTTCAATTATGAATTATATTCATCAAAAAAATAGCTTTTTTGTTTTTTTTTTTTTAATAACCCATGCTATGAGCATAGCAGCTTCAAGTTTATCATGTATCTCCTTTCATTATAGGGTTCACAAAGGGATTAAGTTATTCATGGTGATCATTGATGTAAAATAATTTTATTCGTGGAAGAGTGAAACTTTTCCAACAGTTCTCTTGACAACTTTCTTTTGAGAAAAAAGTACAATGGCGCGATCAGCATTGAGAAGAGTCGGTTGGGTCTACAGTGTTTCTGAAGGAGGTTCTAACATCATTCCTCTATGACATGCAAGAAAATAATTTTCCACTGGCAAGTTATATGCAACAAGAATTGAGTTATTAAAAGGGGAGGAAAGGAAAGAAAAGAAGGATATGATTCATAAATACTCACAAATAAAATGGCATTAGGCCTCTTCTAGTTACATTGAATTGGATCAATTGTTCAATTTGGATGGTAATAAGCTCTCTCTTTGCACTACAACAGTTTTGATTTTTACCAACGCTCAAAAGCACTGGTAAAAGCCTTAAAAAACGCTAGTAATTCAATTACCAGCGCTTCTTCAAAAGCGCTGGTAAATCCAGTGTCGGCAGGCCTTTACCAGCACTTTTCCAAAAGCACAGGTAAAGAGCCTTTATCAACGCTTCTCCAAAAGCGCTTCTCCAAAAGCACTGGTAAAGGGTTATTTGAAATTTTTTTATTTTTATATTTTTTTTTTCCCTATGCCAGCGCTTAAAAAGCGCTGGTAAAGGATTATTTGAAATTTTTTTTTTTTAATATTGTTTTTTCCAATATTTTTTTTTCCCTATGCCAGCACTTCTTAAAAGAGCGTTGGTAAAATTATTTACATTTTTCTTTTTCCCATTATTGTTTTTGGAAAAAATTTCTTCACGGCTACTAAATGCATCCTAACACAAGTCAATATAAAAATACCATCCAAATTGTTTTTACAAACCACAAGTTAGCCCTACCAATATGAAAAATACCATTGAAATTGACTACTAATACCACCACAAGTTAAATTGGTAAAAAATGTATACTAATACAACCACAAGTTAACCTGCCAATATGAAAATACCATCCAAATTGTCTAGATAAAGGTACTAAATGTCACACAAAAAGAATTAAGAATTTTTAACAAATGTAATACAAGTTTTTCAAAAAGAACCCATCCAAGGCGAAGGAAATTCAAAAAGTACAGCCACGACCCCATCTTCAACTTCAACTTCAACAAGTCTTCTTGCCCATTTGATTTGAATTACCCAATATTTTTTATAAATTCATTAAGCGCACATTATAATAAATGAAAATTTAACATATATATAAGAGAAATTAAAAGTTCATAACCTTAACTGAATTGGCATCACGACTAGAAAATGGATTTGGGGATACTCTAGGAGGAGCATTTAAAGAATCAGAATCCTTCAAAATAACAAAACAAAATACATGAAATCTTGGCATAAGTAAACATATATTTAGTAAAGAGTAAAACTAATAATAAATATACCTGTCCACTACAATTTTGTTGTTGCATCTGCATTAGCATAGCCACCTGTTGTTGTAAATTTTCCAACTTGTCGTCGTAGTTGGCTCGTAAATTTTCCAACTTATTGTCATAGTCGGCTTGCATTTTTTAAATCGTCTCCTGCAACTCTACACATGTAACACGTGCCTCCTCCTAAGATATTTTAGCATTATTAATCAATTCAGCTTTACTAGGAGAGGGCCCCAAACATCGCTTGGTGCAGGCCCGAAGCCAAGCATCCGCACACGACCAGTTCTCTCTTCTCCCCTCACAATGGAGAACAAATCATTGGAGCTGCCAATAGGCGAGTCAGAGTAACTTTGAAGTTATCTTATGTTTTCCTGCCAAAAAAAAAAAAAAAGTTTGAACTACCATGACATCCAGAACTGAAAACCCTAGATTCTAAATAAAGCACAAAAGAACTAAAATCCCATCAAGCTATGAACATGTAATGCTTAAATATACATGTGCATGTATAATATATATATATATATATACACACCTAAGCTTTCATGACAAAAACAAAAGGATTTAAATAAAGTAAATAGAGAAAAAAAAAAATCAAATTTTTATCAAATTAGTAGTTCTTTTACCAATTTATTTATTTATTTATTTTATCAGTAAGAAATTCACACACATATTTATGTTTTTGGGGACGTGAACTCTAGAAAGGTAGAGTGTATGAACTAAATTACCCATTAACTAAATTGCCCATATACAAAAGAAGATTAAGCAACATGTTAATGACCCTATACCAGCATGTTAGTAGACTGATTTAATTGTCAAAAGGGGAAGATTATTGCACATAAGGTGGGATCCACTCTATATGTGAGAGGTGATTTCCACCCTTCATTAGTGCACGGACAGAATCCTCTCTTGGTCTTGGGACCATCATGGAATTTTGGTGCACTGAAGAGCTCGAATCCTTGGCACCATTAACCATCATTGTGGTTGGTGACGTGAGTTTGGTTGTTTGTTTGGTGCTAAGAAAAAGAAAGTGGTTAGTTTGTTGGTTAGTTTGTGATTAAGAATCCGACACGATCAATCTTATCGCTTTAAGGTAGCACCAAAGCTAGATAGCAAACAGTCCATGGTCTCCATGTTTGAATGATTTGAGCTTTTTCTACAACAAGACATCTCACTAACAGTCAAGTTACAGCACTCCTAACAAAACTTACATCTAGTCTTCTATGGCGCAATGTTTTTGACCTCAAATGAATTCACTTGGAACATTCTATTTGTTAACATTTGATTTGCCCTTCAAAGTAACAACTGATCATTATGCTTGCTTCGTCTATAGGGGACCTAGCTTAATTACTAATTAATACCCTCTTTCTTGTGTCTCAGCTAATTAACATTGATCCTAAATAATGTTATCAAGTCAAAAACTCAACAAAAAAAAAAATTTTAAAATCTGAAAAAGAAAATACAGAATTCAATTTCTAAAAATTCCAAAATTGACTGGCTGGAACTGATCAAAGTGGATGGGAAGGCTAGGGATTGAAACAGAATGAAGTTGATGAGATGAGGCCAAATATATATGTTTGATCTTTTTTTCATTATTATTTTTGTTGGGTACCTTAGCAAAACAAGTTGGGGTTTTTGATCATATTCTGGTTTTTATACAGAGCACTGATATGAAATTTATAGCTTAGCATTTATATACACTCTACTCTGTATTTGTTAGGTCCTCTTTGAATTCAACTAGACGTCAATGTAAATGTACCATAATAAGTATGAAATCCACACTAAGGATTATATTAGTTCAATATTTGAACATAATCTTTTTCTGATTCCAGTTCTAATACATGAATTCCATACTATATATCCTTAGTTGTGTATCAGAGTTGATATATATATATATATATATATATATATATATAATAAAATATAAAAATAAAAAAAAGAAAAAAAAAAATGGGGGATGATCCGGCTATAGTGGGTGGGCTCCAAATAATTTCAGAACAGAAGTTTCAAATACAAGGAAGTGGAAAGCCCTTTTCTTTATTTAACCAAGACCACAGGAGAAGAATGAGCCACGTATAATGCTTTATACTCTCTATATGGATCCATAAGCTACTTTTCTATTTGTTGGTGGAATGCATTAGTCAATGTCAAATGTTATATAAGCTACCATATTTATATGTAACCCTGTGAGTTTGTGGCACTTGACATTAATTGATAAAAAGTTGATGTGATTCACACTAGTCTTGCATGTGCTTAAAAGTTCAAAGGCAAAAACCAGTGCAGTCTGGAAGACGACGGGCTTAAATCACTTTATTCCATGGGCAAAACCTCTGTTGGACTGCACATTACGTGACAAAGAAGCATATGATTAAATAAGATTCATTAAACCCCATGAAGTACATGATCCTCCTCATCTATCTGCTCATTAACCAAAACTACAGAATTTCCTATAATACGTTATTATGCTAACCGCCATTCTGATTGCCATCAAAGTGTTTGTGATAAAGACTGAGTTTTCATTGTGTTATGTCAAATTGGAAGCAAACTCAGACCCATCAGGTGACGAGACCCATCAAATTCCTGGATGATGTATAAAATCAGTCTAATATTTTAAGGGAGAAATGAGAATGGAGTACGGTTCCACGATTCTGGATCCCCACCTAAAGGGATCTTTCCTTCGTTTTGTATCCTTCAACAATTTGATGATAAAATGTAACATCATAAAATAATGATTTAATATAATTATTGTATAAACAATATAATATTATTGCATAAAAGAAGTTATATAAAAGTTGTAAATGTTCCTAATTCGGCACAGGAGAGATCCCAAATCATGGACCCATTCTGGTAACTTTACAGGAATGTATAAAAATTAAGTTTAGTCAACAAGTCATCTTTGACCCTTTCATTGTGTTGCATCTGGGTTATCCTAAGTTAATCTTTTCAGAACTGAAAAAAAAAAAAAAAAAAAAAAAAAAGAATCTGAATTGGATTAGAAATCTGCAGAGATTGAATCTGAAACAATTTTTACCAACATGCCAAGCTTTTTGAAGATGGAAATCTTTTCAGAACTGAAAAAAAAAAAAAAAAGAATCTGAATTGGATTAGAAATCTGCAGAGATTGAATCTGAAACAATTTTTACCAACATGCCAAGCTTTTTGAAGATGGAAATCTTTTCAGAACTGAAAAAAAAAAAAAAAAAGAATCTGAATTGGATTAGAAATCTGCAGAGATTGAATCTGAAACAATTTTTACCAACATGCCAAGTTTTTTGAAGATGGAAATCTTTTCAGAACTGAGAAAAAAAAAAAAAAAAAAAAAAAAGAATCTGAATTGGATTAGAAATCTGCAGAGATTGAATCTGAAACAATTTTTATCAACATGCCAAGCTTTTTGAAGATGGAAATATTGTGATAAACTATCAACTCAAATTTCCATCTTCAAAAAACTTGTTTGTTGAGGGATTTACTTAATATCCTTAAAGAGTGGGGCCAAGAGAAGTATTTGGGCAGGGAGGTATTCAGTTTTATTGAAGATAATATTGCAAAGAAAATAAGGGGATGGAAAGGAAATTTTTTTGTCGCCTAGCAGTAGAAAGGTGTTAAAAGCTATGCTTACCCTCTTATGCAATATCTTACTTCAAGCTCCCGAAATTTTTTTATGACAGGTTGAAGAAACAATGGTTTCAATTTTGGTGGGCTGTTTGGGAGGAAAAGTTTAAAACTCGTTAAATAAGTTTCAAGATATAAATTTTTTCTATGACAGTCTAATTTGTCGAGTGGAAGTTGTTTCCAATTAATTTGATTTTCTTCCACGGCCTTGTTATAGGGCAAAGTGGTCAAATTGATATCTAATTACATAGAGTAATATTAAAAAAGAATAAAAAAACTTTGCCTCCCAGAGTATAACTTATATTTCTAAATTTGTGCACCTTTGTTTTTTTCTGTAACTTGATACGAGAAAAATTAGGATGCTCAAGCAAATATTAATGTTTTTACCTTAGAAAAGCTAAATTGAAATGAAATCTATGCAAATCAATAGAGGTATGTTCTTCGAAGAGATAACAATATTACTAAATACCAATTCATCTAGCATGATTACGTTTGAGATTTATAAAGTCCTCAAATGGGTGTAATAGCATCGTTACATTGAATTATTGAAACCTTTTATACACATATTTATCTATATACTCTATAATATAGATATATAGACATAAATTTGTGGTTGAAAACCACTATAAATTGTTGCGTCTCATCAACTGGGAATTGCAAATCAAGAGATCCAAGTGTTGAAAGCTTGTAGAATTGATAGTTTATCACAATAATTACAATGATCATCATGAACAAGTGTTTAGTGGCCTTTTACATAGCTTATATATAATATTTGAAGTTGTCTACATTCAAAAGACTATTGCCACAATATATGAGTAACAAATTAACACAAACAACAAACAACAAACAACAAATAGCAAATACTTCTTCTCCACAACACAAACCAATCAACAAGAAGCCTCCACATACAATGATCCCATACTCCCATGCTTTTCAACAAATACAAGAAAGTAAATTGCCTCCACACGGGCTGATGATTTAAAAATTAGTCACTTCAAGGCACGTGACCCCCTAATACAGTGTAAAGAGTTTAAAAATTGGTCACTTTAAGGCACATGACCCCCTTTTTGCAAAATGGAAGTGTGAAAACTTACAATCATCTCCGAAGCAGCAGCATCAGTAGCTTTGCCATCCTTATTTACATGTGTGTGGATGAATAAATCTGCACGAGAAAGCTGAATACCTTCGTCTTCCTCAATCTATAAAAGAATATATTGTGATATATATTATTTACCACTAACATTTATAATCATTCAACAACATAAGAATTGAAATAATTTATATTTTCCATAAAAACTTCAATTAACCTCGGCAGAAACACGTGCAAAGCTTTTTGTCCCCGTAATATGCATCATTGTCTGCTTCCCACGACGTTCTTTATTTTTTTTGCTGACCTCCTACAAAAAGTGAGAAAAAGTAAAAGTTCTTTGAGTAAAGAACATTCCACCTAAAATAATGACTGAAAGCAGGTAAACTATAAATTTAACTCATTGACTTCAAAAAACATTGTGTTAGATGGAGGATTACCTTCGCCATAGGCGTACCCCAATGCCTAACCAAAAATTCCCAATGCTCCTTTTCAACATTAGGTGGTGGGTTTGCCAATCTTTCTTCATCTGTATCCCTAACTAAGTAGTATTCATTTTTCAACTCACACTTGTACCCCCTCCATTTTTTCCCGATGGAGGATATTGTCCACTGTTTTATCATGATTCCCACATCATATTTCCCTTGAAAATGTGATAATTGTTGTATGTTAGTCCACTTTTTCCATAAAAATTATTTTAATGTTATTGAAGGATTTTACCTTTACAATGTTCCACACATCCTCCTTCAGTCGTTTAGGCATCTCCCACCAAGTTTTGTAGCACAAAGGAGCTAATTCACCCTTCCGGGCAAGTGTTCCCAGATAATTAGTATATGTACCACTCCCAGGACCGATCGGCTGTCCAAACTTATTAACCCTAAACAAAAATTAACAATTGTAGATGTTTAGTACAAAAATAAAGATAGAAATCCTTTTTTCTCCTTCATATTGAATATAGTCTAATTATGTAAACTATATAAGATGATCTATATATATATATATATGTACCTTATTGGTAATAAGGTTTTCGCGTCTATGACATTCTTGCATCGTGTCGGACCCCGTCTCTTCTTCAGCTGTGGTTGGGATGATTTTGAAGTTGAAGCTTCAGTATTTTGTTCACTTACTTTTTCCACTTCACTAACCGTTCGTTTCATTGTCAACTTATTATTTATCCTTCCTAGAAAAGCAAACAAAAAAGTGAGAATTCAGTTAAGAGAATGCAATCAAATTGTTAAAAAAAGACAATAAAATTGTAATTCAACACAACATCTAAACATCAGCACGGGCAATTTAATAACTATGACACAGTGGTAATTATTGACTCTTGTTCCAAGTCAAAGTATTAAGTTGGATCCAATGCAACCGATTACAAGCCAATCTGTAATGCCATCGAGAATCGATGAATAAAATAGCTAATGGACGATAGATATATAGTTGAGCAAGATCAACAAAGTCAGCTTATTATTTATCCTTCTTGGAAAAGCAAACAAAAAAGTGAGAATTTAGTTAAGAGAATGCAATCAAATTGTTAAAAAAAGGCGGTCCAGGAAAAACCAATAAAAAGAAATAACAAATACCTCAAAACTTTAGGGTATTTATGGTTGTCCAATGGAAATTATATAAAACCATTCTAATTAAAATTAGACCGTTCTGTGGTTTTGAATTATTTTTCTAAACCGAATTGTTAAGTCAAACATCAATGCTAATATAAATATGAATATAGATATTAAAACCAATCCTAACCAAAGCAACCAAACATCAAAATAGTCCTGTAGAGAGAAACTAAAACAATCCTAACCAAAGTCTGTATTATAAAAAATTTTATGTACAGTAAAAGATCAACTATATATATATATATATATATACTAAGTACGAAAAATTCGTTTGGAAATAAAAGAAAAAAAAAATTCAAACCAAAAATTCATTTCATAAATGAAAAAAAAAAAAACATTAAAAAAAAAGTAATGCCGAAAGAGAGACAAAGTAAAACAAAGTTGAAGCCTAGGGCTTCAACTTTGTTATCTCAGATGAGATAATGCCGAAAGAGAGACGGGTTAGCAAACATCAATCAAGTAATTCCATCAAGTACAATGGAGGACAAAAATACATTTAAAAAAAAAAAAAAAAAAGTAAACATTTTTGCAAAAAGAAATCAATTTTCTGGACCATTATTCTAGAAATTTCTACTATAGACCTTGATTAATTTGGTATATAGAGGTGGATAATTGCATTACAAGAGTTTGATACACTCAGTCTATTTTAACCCCTAAAAAAGAAAAGGTCTCTGAAGATTATCTTGGAGCTCAAATAGAATTCTATATTAAATAAAGGATACATTTAACATTTGCTAAATTTTGCTTTTGAAGTTATATATTTAGTGAATACAGACAAGACATTTACTCAACTTAACAAACATTTCTCAACTAAGTCAATTAAGTAAATCCTATTTTCCAATCCTGTTTCATACAAGTTTAGAATTCATTTGCATCTTATTAGTTCTCTCGTTAAGTGGAAAAAATCAATATCAACAAGTATCACCATGGTCTAAATTAATACAGGTCTAACACTGATCTAGAGCTTTGATTACCAACTTGGGTTTTCATAAGCATCTCCATTATATCTTTACCGGTAGTAGACCATTTTTATTATTATTATTATTATTTTATTTTTTAATTCTGGCAAGAACATGGACACCAGCAAAAACAGAAACATAAAGCCAAAAAACATGGACACCAGTAACAATGTCCCAACCATCCATCAAACATCTCCAGGAGCTTTATATATCAGTATCGATGCAATTCATAGAGTTGCACGCCCCAATGAAAATTGGATTCACAGATTCACAGCCCCAATGAAAATTGGAAATACAGACCATATATGCATATCAAATACAAGAATCGATAATGAATCGCTTCTATTAGCTTTGCTCGCAGGAAAGAAGCGAAGAAGATTTTTCCTGTCGTTTGTGTGATATTCAACCCATCTAGGTAGAGATATTGAAAGTGTGCCGTGATTTCTTTCATGGTGGAGTAGCAAGAAAGTAATTTCAAAATCTCAACATACAAAACAAACATATATTGGCATTACAGTTATCACAGTCACAGCCCCAAAATAAATTTGAATTCGAAATACATGCAAG
Source organism: Cornus florida (assembly GCF_030987335.1). Taxonomy (NCBI): domain Eukaryota; kingdom Viridiplantae; phylum Streptophyta; class Magnoliopsida; order Cornales; family Cornaceae; genus Cornus; species Cornus florida. The sequence continues at coordinate 77,054,979 of NW_026775577.1, forward strand.
CATAGTCACAATTTTTCCAAAAGAATTGAACACAAAGACATATATAGACCTACGTCACAATGAAATCCCAAATTTCCTCATGAAAATCCAAAATCCCCAAATCAACATGTATCAAAACCTCCTTTAATTTTTGATTTTCAAACATGAACTCATATATTTATATATATAGATATATAGGATGAGAAGAGGGAGACGACTTACCCAAGGGAGAACAGAGGAAAAAGAGGAGAATCCGAGAGAGAGACCGAACTTCGGCCAGAGAATTGGCCGAAGAAGAAAACCGGAAGAGGAGAATCGGCGGCGAGACACGGTCTTTCTCCTTGGTCAAGAATCGTCTGATTGTGTGCGCTAGGGTTTATGTTTGATCGTCTGATTGTGTGTGTGAGGGTTTATGCTGAATGGATCGAGAAAGAGCAGTGTCTTGCAGCTGAGAGATCGAGATAGAGATGGAGCAGAGAGGGCAGCGGATGAAGTAGCCAAAATGAAATTGAATGAAAAGGGAAAGTGGAATAATCTGTAATAGTGGACCCAAAAACGACGTAGTTCAGGCACGAAATATATATATAAATAAGGGGAGGGAAAAAGTGGAGGGAAGAGAAAAAATTGGAGGAAAGGGCATTACCAGCTCTTCTCTTCTAAGCGCTGGTACTAGTACTCCAATACCAGCACTTCTATTTTAAGCACTGGTATTATTACTATTACTCTAATACCTTAATACCAGTGCTTTTTAAAAAAGTACTGGTATGTTACCCCAATACCAGCGTTTTTTAGTGAAGTACTCGTAATTAATACTCAACATCAGCACTTTTCTAGAAGCGCTGATAATTAGTACTCAACACCAACGCTTTTTTTAAAAGTGCAGGTGAAACCCTAATATGTTGTAGTGTTGCTTTCAATTACCTCCCTTGCTTAATAGTCTTGAGTTCAATGACTAAGAATCTTAAAAAATATCTCCATTTATATGTACCTCTTCTTTCTGTGGATACATTTTCTGTTTGCTTCATAATTTAATGAACTTGCATTATTTGAAATTTTGGAGATTAAAGGCTTTCATAAAAATATGGAATACTTTCATGAAAATTCTAGTAGAATTGAATTGAGAATGAAATTTTGAAATGATGTTTTTATTTTATACATGTCACATCATGAATTAGTAACTGCATCCAATTTTTTAAAAATAATTCTATTTTGGATTGATTTATTTACAGAGTTTCCATAAATAATTGTTACAGTATTATTTACCTGATGGTCCAATTCTAATGGAGTTGGAATCCAAGCTGGTGATGTTTTGCTACTAGACTCTCACTCAATTTTTTATGCTTTCTAAATAATACCAAGCTAATAATTTTTTGGTTGTGCGGGTACTGTATTCGGCATGATATTGCCCAAAACATATCAACTACATGACTCATAGTTTTATTATTACTAGTAAAAGGCACGTGCGATGTACGTGATGAATATTTTGTAATTTATAGAATTTTTGTTTTCATATATTTTTTTCTAATTGTTGATTTGAAACTTGTAACAATAAACCTTACAAAAAATTGCTCTTTTTATATTAATTAATAAACAATTTTTTTTGTATTAATAAATAAATAAATACAGAAATATTTTGAAATTGGTGGTAGAGTTTCAGTTTTGTAAAATAATAAATTATTGGGTAAAATGCAATAAAACCCCCCTAGACTATTGGGATTTTGCAACTAACCCTCTAGACTACAAAAAACCCCCCCTGGACTTTAATTTTGTTACATATTACCCCATCAGGTCACCGGAAAAGATAAATGACATTTTTGCCCTTATTATGAAACGACATCGTTTGAAGTATTATCATATTAACTTGCTGATGTGGCAACAAAAATCTCAATGGCGAATGGGAGATTGACAGCACACCGAAGAGATAACGTTCTTTCTTTTATGGGAAATCAGTGCCGCGAACGTGGTCTTCTCCTTAGTAATGACGAAAGACCGACGTATCAGAGTAGCGGAGAAGGCAGAGGAAGAAGTGGTAACAGCGGCGATGGCAGCGAGTTTGTGGGGTTCGATTGGGTTTAATGGTGTGCGATTTAGCTTGAATTGTTTGAATTCCCAAATTGATGGAGAGTTGTTTGAATTCCCAAATCGATGGAGAGGCCAGGTAGGTGATGGAAGTAGCGGTGATGGTGGTCGGGGAGTGAGTTTTGTTGTTCAATTGGGTTTTACTCTATGTGGTTTGGTCTTAATTATTTGAGTTTCTATGGGTTTAGGTGTGGTGGTGGGGTGGTGGCAGCAGCAGTGGGTTTGTGGGGTGGTGTCAGTGGAGAGGACAGGTAGGTGATGGAGGTAGCGGTGATGGTGGTTGCGGGAGTGAGTTTTGTTGTTCAATTGGGTTTTACTATATGTGATTTGGTCTTTAATTATTTGAGTTTCTATGGGTTTACGTGTGGTGGTGGGGTGGCAGTGAATCAACTTTAAAATCGGCAACCAGGCAAATCGGTGAGACCACGGCGAATCACAAATCCACATTCTGACAGTCACTATGGGTTTACGTGTGGTGGTGGGGTGTCTGTTTCTAGCTTTTTCGTTCACCGGCCATCGGAACAACAACGGATCTGTTGAAGAAGCCCTAGCAGAACTTCACGGCGGTCTCGAAAGTCTTAGAGCTTCTACATCTCTCAGTCTTTTTCGGCCACCTTCCACGGCGGCAGTTGTGTCATACGGTGGTCGCAGGTGTCACAAAAGGCGGCTTCGTCGACGGAGCAAAAAACAAAGGCTTCATCTCTGTTACACACGTCGCACTGGATCTTCATTTAGCCAGTACGGTTGTTTGATCTAGATTGATTGTATGTTATATAAACAGCAAAATGGGTTTAAGAGGTGAGAGAAAGGGAAGTTAGAGAGAGAGGCTTGTGACGATGTTTGGTGGGATGGAACAGTGGTGCTTACAGCGGTTCCGAAATCAACAGTGAATGTTCTAGCCAACGCCCCTTGCTCCATCAGAGTAATCGTCGACCGGGGACTGGCAGAATCCGGCGACTTCGCACGTCGGAATGTTGAATTATAGCAAAGTCGGGCCTTTAAAAGGGCCTGTTGTGTAAAATTGTAGATAGGAATTTAGTTCACTGTTAGACTGACCAATTGGTTTTGGATTCTACTTATTTGAAGCCTAGTCCAAATCTGTTAGACACACCTTTGGTTCGATGAAGAAGATGAACAGTAATATATATATATATATAGATGTGTCTGTGTATAGATAGAAATGAAGGTTTGTGTGAATAACATGAGCTGTTTGATTTGGGGAAATTTTTGATAAAGGCTTGTTTGGGTCTGTGTTCCATTTTACGGCCTTTAGGTCCACCGGTTGGAAGTTAAGGGCATTATTGTCATTTTATGCCTATATGGGCAATATGGTCATTTAAATTTAAGAAACCAATTTTAACGGTCATGTATCACCGGACATTGGACGGATGGGGTCATCTACAATAATTTTGTATAGTTTAGGGGGTTTCTTGCATTTTTGGAAGTTCAGGAGGTTAGTTGCAGGTTTCTCAAAAGTCCAAGGGGGTTTCTTGCATTTTACCCTAAATTCTTTTAGGTTTTTAAATTAATACTGAAATATTTATACTTTATTTTTTTTATTAATTAATAATTTTTTTTCTTTTAATACTGAAATATTTGAGTTTTACAAAGTAATAAATTCTTTTAGATAATTTGATTTTATTAGGTAATTTGTAATTTGAATTTTATTAGTTAATATTTAAAAAATTATACACACACACACACACACATATATATATATATATATATATAATAGTATAGATTTAAATTTTATTAGGTAATTTGTAATTTGAATTCTATTAGGTAATTTGAAATTTAATATAATTTTAAATTTACTGTAATGACCCGGTTATTTTCCTTCCTTTCTTTTTTCTCAGATTTTCACGGATATTTTTTTTCTGTTGATCTTTCCTTTTCTGAGCTCGGTTTCTCATCACTTAATGTCGTCTCGAGTACTCTGGAATGGTTTCCGAGAATCTTTCTCTTGGATTCATAACTTCCTTTAAGGACCATGTCATTTCCACATTTTCATTTTTTTGACACTATTCACTTTTCGTCCTTTTCCCTATTTTATCTTTTCCCCGTTTGTTACTTTGTTGGCATAACCTCACTTTTTGTGTTCGAAATTAGTTTTTGACTTCACGTATCTTCATTCTAAGTGGTTTTCACGAAATACGTATCTTTACTTTTGCAGAAAAGTATTATTGGTTGCTCCCGGTATCCATAGGGGCGTAAATGCACAATTCTTCAAAAATATTTCATTTTCTTATGGTGTTTTTTGTAAATATCTTTTGAAGATATTTTATTTTGGGGGTTTTTAAGAAAATATTTTTGGAAGATATTTTCATTCTGGGTCATTAGTGCAGTTATCACTTTTTGGAGGGGCCATTGTGCAATTAATGAAAATTATTACTAAATACCTTATTTTGAACCTGGATTCTCGTACGGGATTCATTTTCACTTTTCGTTGAGTCGTGTACTCTTAGAATTCCCTTCTAGTTGTTTTTCTCAAGTTTCAGGGTTTCTAGCCCCGTTTGCCGCCGAACTTGTTTGGGGCATATCTTTCTACTCGGGACTCAGTTTTTTACCCCGTTTCTTCTGTTGTTCATATTTTCTCATTTTGGTTCTTTTTTGTTCACAGATTTTTGCCGTTTGAGCGTGTCTGCTCAAATTTCACTTTTCCTGACCCGGTAGGGCCCGTTCGGGGTTTTTGAGTTTTTCTATAAATAGGGGGTCTTAAATTGAAAAATCAGATTTCTATCTCTCTCTCCCCTCTCTTGGCCGGATTCCATGGCGGCTAAGGGCTGCCACCTTCTCTCTCCTCTTTTGAACTTCTTCTCTTCAGTGAAACACCGTAGTGCCTTAGTATTTTATGTTCGCCTTGGCAAGGCCTTCGATTCCACCGATTGGAATTTCGTTTTGGCCATTTCTTGACTTCGGGTTTGAAGTTAAATTGTGATTTTGATGGGGATTCCTAGGGGTTCTTGTTCACCGTGTTGTTCCTGACGAAACCTCGAAGTATCGTCGAATTCGGAGCGGTTTCATTTTGGTGGCTTTTGAGATTTTCATCTTAAATTGAGGTACGGGGTGTTTTAGGATTATGTATGTGTTGTATTGACTGTTTTTTCATGATTATACAACTTGTTTGCATGCATTTTATTTCTTTGTATAAGATCTAATTTATATTGATGTATATAGCTTATAATTGAATTATGGCATGATGATAAATTATATTTTGATATGTTTGTTAACATATATTAAATTGGAATTATTTGAATAAGAATTGCACTTTTTATTTAATAATTATCTTTTGTGAAAGTTTAATTCTCATGGATGTACCTTGCATGAAATTAACTTGTGACATGCTTTTAAATTAAGTCTTTGCATGTACTTTAACATACTTTAATTTGAGAGCATTTGGATAAGTTTGAAAATTTAGAAATTTTAATTAAAAGGATTAATTAAAATCTATTTAAAGGTTCCATTGGCCTAATTAAGTTTTTAACTTGATATTTGTGATGACTAAGACTTACATACTAGCATATGTTAATTTGGGACCATTTGATGTTGTTTTAGAAATTAGGAATTTAACTATCATGATTTAATTAAATTCCATTTATTGTTTTAATGACCTAATTAAGTCTTTGATTTGGTATATGTAATGACCATGCTATGTTGTATAACATGTGATTAATTAGGAATCATTTGATTGAGATTTGAAACTTAGAGAAATTAATTATTTTACTTAATTAATTTTCGTTTCTATTGCATTACTGATTAAATCATGTGGTTGACATCGGTATTATGTTTGAAGCATGATTTTAGACTTGTAATGGATTTATGAGTTTATGTTTTCAATGTTGGATTATATTGTCATAGCGTGTAACGAATCGCACATTGAAGATTCGACATGTGATGTTGTTATAGCGTGTAACAAATCGCACTATGAAGATTCGACATTGTCATCCTATAGTAGTTGTGGATTTATAGCATGTATTGTGTGGCTACAACCTACTTGTGCATGAGATGTAGTTTCGTGCTTTATATATATTTTGTATATAAGTTGTTAATTTATTTATTTTAGAGTCACTTGGGACATTAGATATGACTAGAGTTTAGCTCTAGTACGGGAGGTATGAGTTCTCCCTATTTTATATAGTGCGCACTAGGGTGGTATTCCTAACGGATTAATGTCCGGAATAACCGTTTAGGTCTTGACTTTATCCAAGATTTGATGTCCAAGTTTCCCATTATTTGATTTCACATTCAATTCCAAGTTAACAACTAATGTTTAATTGTGACTTGTGGTTTTGGTTATTGGCGATTTAATGTTGTTAAGTACATTCATGTATTATGATTTGTAAGGAATTATTGCATGTTTTTAATATTGTTAAGTACATTTATGCATTATGATTTGTAAGGAATCATCACATGTTTTTAATATTTTTAAGTATATTTATGCATTATGATTTGTAAGGAATCATCGCATATATTTAATATTGTTAAGTACATTTATGCTTTATGATTTTAATGAATCATTGTAAATTTTGATGTTGTTAAGTACATCTATGCTATAAATGTTCAAATGTAGCTTATGAATGATCCTATAGATTCATTTGGAATATAGACGTTAGGTGGCATGACCTACTTTATTTGTTTTCGCATTTTAGATTTCGAGTTGATAACTTTGAGAATCTATATCTTTTTGCTTTGTATAGCATACCTTTATATTGTTTGGAATTGCATGAATGATGTAATTATTGTAGAAATGATCTAAGGTAGCTTAGGATGCTCCCTGAGTCTCACCTTTGACATAGACGCTAGGTGGAATGAACCAAAATGATTAAATTATGCAAACTTGTAAAACGTTAGGTCTATGTATGCTCATTTCCTACGAGTAGCTTTATGTTACTCATCCCAAAGTTACCGAAGTTATTTTCAGGTATAACATTCAAGATTTGAGGATTTGCATTTGCCTTGGGTAAATTGTAGATTTGAAGTTCCTTTAATGTATTCTTGTTCATATGCAAGTGTTAGCATGTTTGAGTTTTGCCATTGAAATGTAATTTTCCTAACTTTGGAGGCTTGGCATGTCAAATTCTGTAAATAAATTGTAATAAGGCCATGGGCCATTGTAGCATGTTTGAAATGTCATTTTACACTTGCGTGTATGATCACATCATCACATAGTAGCATATTATTTAAATTGATCATGCTATGGGGGATTCAAATGAGACTTAAAGTTTCTTTTCAGTTTTGGTGCATTGCAGGTTCATTCTTCACATTTTTGACCTATTTCGGTTGACCGATGGCTTGTTTCGGTCGACCGGCACATATTTTTAATTTTAATTGAACAGTAAAATCCAATTCCAGTAGCCATTTTCCATTCTGAGCCACAAACCGGTCGACCGATTTGTCATTTTGGTCGACTGAAATAAAGGCTCATTTGCCTTCTTTTTTAGGCTCACTTCGGTCGATCGAAGCATCATTTCAGACGACCGAAATGATGCTGCCTTGTGCGTTTTGTTTGGTTTATTGCCTAGACAAGTTAACTCCGTTTATTTATTTCCACAGGACCTTGTTTATCTTGTTTAAGCCATTTTATGGCACACATGGTCTAGTTTGAACTAGATCTTGTTCCCTTGGTTGTCATTGGTGTCACAGGGTATAATTCGACCCTTTCATTCTAGCTTTCGCTTCCGGTTGTTCCTTTGAGTTCCGTGACTTCAAGGAAGGTCGCATTCGCGTCTTGGGGATGATACATATTGTGATACACCCGGATTTTCGGATGCGGGTTGGCCAAGCCCATGCCCGATTACCCAAGGATATCAAACCAATTAGTAAGAAACGAACACAGAATACAATTAAGGAAATAGGAATAAATAAAACTGCTGAAAAGAAACTAGAATGATAATCCAAAACTGAAAACCTCAGAATAAAATTTTATAAATAAAGTATTAATCTGATACATCCAACTTTTCCAATTCTAATACAACTCGGGAATCCATCTGGTGGACCCCCAATCAAAACCAATACTGGAAAACGAACAACTGAAAAGAAGTCCACTACTAAACCGTGACGAAACCTCCTACGTCACCGATAGAATGATTAGTCGTCTCTGCTTAGCACGAACAAGCTCTAAGACCTGGAATCGTCCGTTACCTGAAAAAATAACAGTGGGTCAGGCCCACGAACAAGTTCTATCCTAACTACAATCCAAACAGAGACCCAATACGCAAATACATCCTAGATGTCTCAACCATATCTATATAGTCCGTAATAGATAAATATATATCCACACTAACTATGCTGAGGGTCTCAACCTGAATAGAAGGCAACATGCAATACGCACCTGAGTGGGCATGACTACCTAAGCCTAATAGGGCATACCTCAACTAACATAGTTAGCTACGCATCCTACCGCATGTACGCACCTTAACCGTCGACTATGAGACTCAAGCTCAGATCACGGTACCATAATTTATATATATAAATTCCCATCCAAACCAATGTAGTGCCGCTCAACTATTCGTTGCCATGACACGACATAAAATTAGGATTTAAGTGTTTTAATTAAATCCCTATCCCAATTATATATATAAGTTCCCTCCAAATACAATGTTGTGCCAGACAACTGTTCATCGCTCAAGACATAACTTGTAATCCGAATTTAAATATTTTAATTAAATCCCTATTCTTCCAAATATAGAAGTATAAACAACCATCCAATATGTCGTTCAACTGTTTTAATTGACAGGACATGAAACCATGTAGGATTTAACTATTTTAGTTAATCCATTCCGTATGTATGAATGGGTAGGAATTAGCGTTGTGACCTAATCCATCCCTCGGTATGATACCGTCCCATACCGGTGCATACATGCAAATGATCCGTAAATGATGCCACATTTTTTACAATACATCAAATAAAGTCCACATTATCCATATAGTTGATAAACACAGAATTTAAACAAGTCATCAACTAAAAAAATCCATAATCCATCCACGTAATTAAAAGAGACAAAGTCTACTAGTTCGTCAAGTTAAATTCCAGCATCCATCCCGGTAATTGACAGAAAATATATATTTAATTTTTCAATTAATTCCAGGCCAATGTCCAATTAGATTAACAGAATCTAAGTACTAGTTCTGCAATTTAAGTCCAAACCCTAATCCAAATAATTGTAGTGTACTGCTTAATATTACAGCAATTAAAATTCCAAGCTTAAATCCATGCATTGCAGAAACGAATTTAGTATTTTAACAATTAACATTCAGGATATGCACAGATCAAACTTGTTAATTAAATGATCCTAGCGTGCAACCAAAAGAAGATTTACAAACGCATACATACCCTGTTAAATTGCTAAACCTAAATTAGGCAATTAAACTTCTTCCAACCGTTAACCGCATGTACCATTGTATACATTCCTACGGTTAAATCCATGAGTTCAGAGACATTAATTTATCAAGTGTGGCTCTAATGTAGCATGGTACAATGATTAGAATCCATGTTCTAACCCCCTTTAAATTTCTAGACACAGTTTGCACAATTAAATCCTTCCGGTCCGTCAAGTCCGTAAACAGCCTGCGACTTGCTTCGGATTTTCCCACGGTTTAAACCATTAGCATATAAATAAATTAATGCATCCTAGATCTTTAATATTCCATGAATTAAGATTTAAAACCATCACAGTAACCCAAACACAGCTGAAAATAAGCCAGTTTGAACCAAACAGTATGTAACTAACCTTCTATCTTGCACAAAATCACAGAGCCTTCTCTAAAAAAAACTGGAGAAGGCTCTAACCTACCTAGAGCCGTCTCCAACTAAGGGAGAGCCTTCTTTAAGTTTTCATGAGCCTTGTCTAAGTTTCAAGAGCCTTCTCTAAGTTTTCAAGAGCCTTCTCTAAGTTTTCAAGCTTTTGTAACACATACTGTGACACCCAAAACCATAGAGTCTACTCTAAAATCCTGGAGCAGGCTCAAATCAGCCTAGAGCCGGCTCTCCTACAAGGGGAAACCGGCTCCCCTTGCCTAGAGCCAGCTCTCTCCATGGGAGAGCCGGCTCTCTCCCCTTTGAGAGTCTCTAAACCTTCTGCAATTCCCACGGCTTCTGCTTCGTCTCCGGCCACTTATACCTCCTCTGTTCTTAATTAAAACTGATCCTAAGAGTCTTAACTTACATCCAGATAATAATACAGTCCTTTGTTTACCACAATTTGCATTACAGAACCATCAAAACCATTACTGTATCAACATGCTCACAGAGTTAAAAGTGAAACCAAACGTGCAAGAACAATTTCAGTTTAAATTTCAACACACACGAATACTCAATTTAACCTATACTAAGCATGCATGATCCATTTAATAGCCATTTAAGATCCTAAAGAACATCTACGAATGCACAGAACATAGGCCAAAGGGAGAGAGAGAGAATAAAACTTGCCTTAACCGTCTTTGAATTTTCTGATGAAATCTTCGATGACTTTTCCACCTCTATTACTCTTGGTTTTATCCACAAGTCAACCACTGCTCCTCCTCCTCCTTGGTTCAACCCTAGCCTAAGGCAAAACCCTAGACTTCCTCCTTTTATCCCTCTCTGTAATTCCCTCTGAAACTCTCTCTGTTTCTCTCAAAACTCTCTAGTACTTCTCTGTAGCATACACCCTTATATACGTGAATATCGTCTGTGTTATATTCAAAACCCTAAGACGACCTACTGTTGTATTTATATAGGCGTCAAGAAAACCTAATTCTAATTCTGAGAAGAGACGGGACAAATAAAATTTTCCTAAGTCAGCTAACTCATGAGATTAAACGAAACCCTAAATTTATAATATTCCTTTAATAGTAATTAATTCTAATTTAACTATTAATAGTTACATATATCCCCATAAATACATGTATATAAAATCATGAGTATTCAACCGTACCCATGTAATCCAACCCATTCAATCAAATAAAATAAAATGCATACTCAACAAAGCAACTAACCATAATTAAATTAAATAGACTAATTAATCAAATAAGGCAAATTCAAATACACAATTAACAATTAAATCAATAAAAATGAAATAATCAAATACATAAACAAGTAGACACAAAAACAATTAAAAATGCACAAAAATAAACTTTAAATTTCAATTTTATCCTTTTGGAAAATAGAGACGAAGATCAACCCCAATATGTGCAGTTGACTTCCTTATTTCCTGTGATAACAGCCCGTGTCATTGTTATACAGACTAAAACTTCAACTACGATATAGAACTGATCCAACATCCCAACCAAAATCCTAACCTAATGTCAGCAACCCCTCATCTAAATCCATGAAAAGGTTCTATCATCTCCCCCTGAACGTAAGAATGTCTACAAGGATATAGTAATCTAGAATAGTCCAGCTCGATCATATTAAAGATGGCGACAAAAACACTACGTCCCTCTGCTTGCCGATTCCCAAAAACCTTGGCTTCATACCGTGAAGCTTTTTGTTTCCACCAGGATGAATAAAGAACCAAGAGTTATGAATCTCAGTCCTTACATCCTTCTTCCCATTTGTCTACAGGAAGTACCTACTGGTCTGGTACCACTAGCTTTTGTTTATACCCATTGCTTACATCGAAGCATCGTCAAAAGCTAACCCTGCAACTGTATCTATGCATCACCAGTTAGTGATAAACTTACCGATAATAAATCAATCGGTAATTCCATCCATCGAAAGTCAACTTATTACGACTTTTTCACACCCACCGTGCACTGCTTCCTTATATAGGTGTTAGATCTCACGTTCTTTGTCTTCGTTCAATTGAATCTAAAACTTTTTTCCATCCTCCATATAGTCATAAATGTCGGAGCAACAGCTAATTGTTGGGAAAGAGAACCCTAAAAAAAAAATTCCACATTTTGTACAGTGTAGAAACTTTGGTCCCTCCTCCGAGTGCAACACTAGCAACTCCTCCAAATGACACCCTTGTAAAATAATGCGTAGATCACGAATAGACTGATAAAGCTTACATCAGTCCACTATCCTCCCTCGGCGTCATTCTAATAAGTACCTACCGGCACGAAATCCTCTATCCCAACCCTAGCGGCATTACAGTGATATTTACCGACCACAACCTCACGAATCCCCCAAAACATTAACAACCACCAATCTTATAGCATTGTAAAAACGAATCCTTACTAAGCATAGAGCATATCCAACTAATCATTGTAGATTATTCGACTCTTATGGGTAGTTGAACTATCCCTTCCTAAGTAACATAACGTAATGATGCATATCCAGGTCCAATAGATTGGCTAGTTTGTATCTCTACCCAATCCTATGACCCTATATCCACAAATCCTAATGCATATAGCGCTATTACTCCATGTTATTACAATAATAGTTGGCTGACATACTTGTGCCCCAACTAAACCCTATTCCAAATCCTGAACCAATTAACAAAAATAAAACACGTAATAACAAAATGCAACACAGAATAACAAAAATCAAACACATAGATACACACAATACACCAAAACAACCAAAATTTAATTTCTACTTAAGACATCCTCTATTCCAAAAAAGAAACCCCCTTTGAACTCAAGTTGCCAAATTATTTCACAAAAGTTCATTTCATGGTTTCGTTGGTAATCATCCAACCTTGAACATATCCTTAACCATAGCTTAAAAGCAACTTTCGTTTGCCTAAGCACATATCCAACGGCTTAACCCTCACCTTCCTTATACTCGGAATGCAAACCATCTATCGTGGCTTTACAACGCAACGTAGAACGTCACAACCTAATCCCCATTCGCTCCAGAATGTGATATAAAATCACGTCTTTGCTCTGATAAGAACTCCATCCGATTCCCAAACGCCTAAAGAGTACTTTTCAATTAACTCTCTGAGAGACGACACGAAAATTCATCCATATGTAGATTGATTCACACCAACGCTACCAGTATCATTCACTATACTGCTGGTGAATGAAAGCACCCTCGTGTGATCCTTCATCTTCAAGCTTCAATATCCCCTTTCTTGGAGACGCTGATATCTCCCCCCTTAGGATCCTCTTCAGAATCCTACTATTTGCTTGTCTCCTTTTTGAGAACATCTGAAGTTTGACATGCGGTGACCTAAAACCTACACCCTGATCCGTTCATGGCGTATACTTTCTAAGTAATGCCAACCTTGAAATTAAACCTTCGATCCTAAGTTCTGCTTCTGGCAAAGAACTTGACAACCTATTCCGTTACTCTTTTGGGTCCATATCACTTTCGCCTTGAACCCTATCCTCCTCCTAGTGTCAACCACTTTGTATCGACAGAATTCAATTGACATCAACTCCTCCTAACAAATCGTAAACAGAGTACAACGAATCCTAATATGGCTCTAAGTTTTTAAGAGACGCAACACTGAAGTCCTATAACGAAAGACACTCCTAAGGACACTAGATCCTGGAGTGCTCTGATACCAACTGTGATACCCCCGGATTTTCGGATGCGGGTTGGCCAGTGTAATACCCCAATATTTTAAAGTATTTATTAATTAGAATTAATTATTTTTATTTTATTTTTAAATGATTTATTTGATTTAATTTGAATTAATTGCGTTTATTTTAATTTTAATTGATTTATTTTATTGAGTGCTTAGATTAATTATTTTATTTTATTTATATTTCATGAAATATTAATATGATGATTGTTATGTGTGTGCTTAATTGTTGATTGAATTATTGGGGTGTTGATTTTATTGGTATGGTGTGACTTGGTTATAATTTATTATTTTGTTTATGTGCTTAGTGTAATTAGTTTTTAGTTTTTTTTATTTTTTTTATTATTTAAGTGTTTATTTAATTATTTAATTTATTTAAATTAATTGGATTTGAGCTTAAGGGAAGTTGGACCAAAAGATGTGGTCTTGGGCTTGTATGAAGCCTTATTGGGTTAATTAATAAAGGCCCATGGTTATTTAATTATTTAAATGATCATTTTTGTATTAATTATAAATATATATATATATATATAATTATATATAAATATAATTAATTAATAATTGTTATGGAAAGATATATATATGGATATATATTTATTGATATATATAGGTATATATAATTTAATTAACCAATGAGTTAATTATGGAAGGTATATATATATGCATGTAATATAATATATATATGTTTATAGATATATATTATTTACAGATTATTATTTTATTTGAGAGTTTTAGTTGGAAAATGATTTGGATTTTTATGTGTATAAATAAACCCATGAGGCTTTAGGGTTAAAGGTTGACACGTTAGAAAAATAAGAGAAGTAGAGAGAGAAGAGGATGAGGTTGACAAAGAGGAAGCCGGATTAAAGAAAGAAGACGCTGGAATTGGAAGAGACAATTAAAACTTGAAGCGTCGGTTTCGTTTCGAAACCTTCAGGCAAGTTTTTCTCTAACTTGTCTCTTAGAACCCATAAGGATTTCACCTTGAGTATCAAGGCTTTAATTAAATTATTTATTTAAATCATAGTTAGAATGGATTAATTAAAAGCATTAATTTAGTTTATTTGATTAAATCATGGTTAGATCGAATAAATTAAAAGAATGAATTGTTATATTTTTTTTTTATATATTTTAAACTTTGGATTTCAAATTGACAGATGTATATGTTGTATTTATTTTTAGAATCAATTGATGTGCTTGATTCATGACCTAAGACTGTTAATTGGGGTTTCTATAATTTTTAGAATTTTCTGAGATGTTCTGGAATTCTCTATGATTTTTCTGGAATTTTTTGGTATTTTTTTTTTATATTTTTTTAGGAATTTATTAAATGTTATATATATATATATATATATATATATTTGTTTAGAAATTAATATATATATATATATATATATAAACTTACGCACAGAATGGAGTTTGTAGGATCGGCGCAACATTAGGTTGAAATCTAGTGTAGGACGATGCATAGTAATTTGGTACATACGCTGATCTAGGCTGTTGAAAGAGTTTGATAGAAGTAGATTGATCTGGTGCATTGCGGCGCATTGAAACTAGGTGCGCATGTGAATCTGGACCATGGATTAGGTTTGGTCAACAGAAGATTGATCTGGTGTGGGTGCATACATGTGAGCTCAAGTGAGCTAATCTGGTGTGGGTGTATTTGTGTGAGCTCAAGTGAGCTAATCCAGTGTGGGTGCGCTCACAGTAGTGTTTGGGCTCAGCCAATTATTTTGCCTGTTTGTGACATAAAATTGAAACGGTCATAACTTAGTCATCTTAAATCAAAATTGGGTCATTCTTGAGCTCAAATTCAATGATTTTTCGTCCTCTTTCTAATGGTACCAATTTCATTATCAGATTCCCATCCTACTAGAAGATATTTATGTTTTAGTGAGATGGTGTCGGAAAACTATTTAAACCGATATGGAGTATTTAGGGGAAACTATCTCTGACATATTTAGTAGCATTAATTTGTGTAAATATAATAAATTAATATTTTTTTTATGGAAGGAAGTGTATATATATGTGTGTGTGTATATATATATATATATTCATCCTTCCATACAACTCATAAATGAATTAAACTATATATATACATATATAGATAATTATATTCATCCTTCCATACAACTCATAAATGAATTAAACTATATATATACATATATAGATAATTATATATATATATATATATATATATATATATATATATATTGATTTTAAATAATCAAGGATTATTAAGAAAGGTGTTAAACATACACACACACACATATATATATTAAATAATATATGTGTAGGTAAACATATCATATAATTAAAAATGATTAATATTATTATTCTCATTTGGTATATCTTGATAAGTTGATTATTAAATTAATGATATGCATATAATATGCATAAGATGTTTGTGTATGATTTAGCGTATTGTTAAGCTTAAAGTGATTCATGGTTAAAGTGTAGGCATTGATGAATTGCCAAAGAATTAAAAATATTACCTAAATATTTGTATGAATAAAATACATACATGGGAAGTATGGATGAGTTGCTAATTAAATGTGTGAATAAATATACTTATGGAGGCATGGTTGAATTGCCAAAGTATAAATAATTATACTTAAGGAGGCATGGTTGAGTTACCAATATATAAATAAATATATTTATAATGGCATGGTTGATTTGCCAAAGTGTAATTATACTGCTATGTGTTAGATGATTAAAATATATCATCTATGGTTATTGTATGGATAAGTTGGATTAGGATTAGATATTCTTAAATATATTAATAAAATAATACTGACGGTGACATGGATGATTTGTCAAAGCCTAGATAGTGGCTATGTGATTTGAAAAAACTTAAAAATCAGTATTGGTTTTGCAATTTAATATAATATTCTTTTAATCATATTTTATTATTTAAATTATTAAATTGTTGTCTAGGATGGAATTAAGGTTAGAGGAGTTTCTTTAAAAAGAAATTGTGGATTGGACTAGGTTGATTATTATTTAATCATTCATAATGGTTTTAGAATTAATGTGCCTAGTTATAGATGTTGTTGATATATTGTATATAATCAATTATATATATGTATATCATTGTCTATTAAAGATAAAAGACTTTATTAGGTTTGGTTTTGATCGGAGATGATCTACTTATTGGTTTTCAGAGGTCTGGTAGAGAGAACTTACTCGTAGGGTTTAACTCACGATTTATTTTTCAGGTTATTAAAAGTTCAAGTCTCAAGATTGATGATCCGCAGCTGGAGGACTAATCTATTCTTTGTATTTTATTTTAAAGTAGGATATTATTACCTCCGTAAGTATTAATGGATTAATGGATAGTATATTTTGGTTAATGGGTCCTTGAGTTAAGTGATTCCCGAGTTGTAACCACTGGCAAGGTATTAATGGAAATTTTATTTATTAGTTTTTCTTCAGCATATTATTTATTCGTTTATTTCATTTTGTACTCTGTGCTTATTTGAAATACTTTAATTGTTTTGATATCTTTTAATTTTGTGCGCGGATTTGAACAACCCGTGTTCTGAAATTAGGGAGTATCACAGCCAGGCTCACGCCTGATTACCCGAGGATATTAAACCAATTAGCAAGAAACGAACACAGAATACAATTAAGGAAGCATGAATAAATAAAACTGCTGAAAAGAAACTAGAATGATAATCCAAAACTGAAAACCTCAGAATAAAATTTTATAAATAAAGTATTAATCTGATACATCCAACTTTTCCAATTCTAATACAACTCGGAAATCCATCTGGTGGACCCCCAATCAAAACCAATACTGGAAAGCGACCAACTGAAAAGAAGTCCACTGCTAAACCGTGACGAAACCTCCTACGTCACCGGTAGAATAAGTAGTCATCTCTGCTCAGCACGAATAAGCTCTAAGACCTGGAACCGTCCGTTACCTGAAAAAATAATAGTGGGTCAGGCCCACGAACAAGTTCTATCTTAACTACAATCCAAACAGAGACCCGATACGCAAATACATCCTAGATGTCTCAACCATATCTATATAGTCCATAATAGATAAATATATATCCACACTAACTATGCTGAGGGTCTCAACCTGAATAGAAGGCAACATACAATACGCACCTGAGTGGGTATGACTACCTAAGCCTAACAGGGCATACCTCAACTAACACAGCTAGCTACGCATCCTACCGCATATATGCACCTTAACCGTCGACTATGAGACTCAAACTCAAATCGCGGTACTATAATTTATATATATAAATTCCCATCCAAACCAACGTAGTGACGCTCAACTGTTCGTTGTCATGACACGACATAAAATTAGGATTTAAGTATTTTAATTAAATCCCTATCCCAATTATATATATAAGTTCCCTCCAAATATAATGTTGTGCCGGACAACTGTTCATCACTCAAGACACAACTTGTAATCCGAATTTAAATATTTTAATTAAATCCCTATTCTTCCTAATACAGAAGTATAAACAATCATCCAATATGTCGTTCAACTGTTTTAGTTGACAGGACCTGAAACCATGTAGGATTTAACTATTTTAGTTAATCCATTCCGTATGTATAAATGGGTAGGAATTAGCGTTGTGACCTAATCTGTAACGACCCGGTCATTTGCCTCTCTTTCATTTTTTCTGAAATTTTACGAATGAATTTTTTTCGTTTAATTTTCTTTTCTGAGCTCTACTTCGTGTGGCTTAGTGTCATTTCGAGTGCTCGGAATTGGTTTCTGAGACTCTTTCATGTGAATTGACAACTTCCTTTGAGAACCGAGTCATTTTCGTATTTTCACTTTTCGGACACTATGCGCCTTTCGTCCTTTTCCCTGTTTCGTCTTTTTCCCTATTCTGTTTTTTCCCCATTTGTTACATTGTTGGCACAACCTCACTTCTCATGCTCGGAGTTGGTTTTTGACTTTACGTGCCTTCATCTTGAGTGGTTTTCTCGAAATACGTATCTTTACTTTTGCGAGAAAGTACTCTGGTTGCTCCCGGTATCCATAGGGGCATGGATGTACAATTCTTTGGAATCTTTTTCATTTCTTGGGGTATTTTTCATAAATATATTTTGAAGATATTTTATTTCAGGGGTATCTAAGAAAATATCTTTTGGAAGATATTTTCATTCTGGGGCAGTTTCGAAGTTAACTCTTTTTGTATGGGCCATTGTGCAATTAACGAAAGTTATTGCAAAATGCCTCGTCTGGAGTCTGGATCCTTGTACGAGATTTATTTTCACATTTCGTCGAGTCGTGGACTCTTGGAATTTCCTTCTGGTCATATTTCTCCAGTTTCAGAGTTTCTGGACTCGGTTGCTGCCGAACTTGTTCGGGGAATAACTTTCTGCTCAGGCCTCAGTTTTTGACGCTGTTTCTTCCGTTGTCCATATTTTCTTATTTTAAATCTTTTTCGTTCATGAAGTTTTGTCATTTGAGTACGTTTGCTCAAATTTCACTTTTCTGGACTCGGCGGGGCCCGTTCGGGGCACTTTTTGAGATTTCTTTAAAAGAGGGGTGAAATATTTTATTTTTCATCTTCCCTACTCTCCTTGCACGACCTGAAACAGCCATCGATGCCCATGGAGCTGCCACCTTCTCTCTCCTCCTTTGATTTACTTTTCCTAAGTGAAAGTCTTCGGCTTTCACGGTTTTTGTTCCCCTCTACGTGTTCTACCATTCCCCCTTATTAGAATTTATTTCCGACCACTTCTTGAGTTTGGGTTTGAAGTCAAGTTGTGATTTTCATGGGGCTTCCTTCGGATTCATGTAGATCGTGTTGTGCCCGACAAAACCCTTCGATCTCGGCGGATTCGGGACATTTTTTTTTTGGTGGGGATTTGGGATTTTCATCCCAAATTGAGGTAAGGGGTGTTATAATTTAAATTCTTTCTATATTACATGCTTGTGATGCTTATATAACTTGATTACATGCTTGGATGTAAAATCTAGAGATTTTATTATTTATTTTTCTTGTGAAGGATTTAATTTTCCCGGTTATCCATAACTTTGTTTAATCATGTGGCATGATAGAATATTACCCCTTGATATGTAGATTGACATATACTAAATCTAGATTATTTGGACAAGTAATGAAGATTTTATTTAATATTTATCTTGAATAAAATATTAAATCATGTGGCCTTATCTAGCTTTAAATCAACATGTGATAGCACATTATAATAGGCCTTAGCATGCTCTTCAACATAGATTAATTTGAGAGTAATCGGAGAAGTTTTGAAATCTAGTAATATTTAATTAATTAGATTAATTAAATTGCTCTGAGTGTATTATTCACTCCATTGGAATTCTGACTTGAAATTCTTGATGTGCATGGCATATAGTTTCACATATATTAAATTTAGAATATTTGATTAGGTTTTGAAACCTTTCATTTATTATTTTTCTTTATTAAAGTTTAATACTCAATGCCGTAACTTGCATGAAATGTACTTGTATTATGTTCTTAAATCAAGTTATGACATATTGTATAACATATGTTAAATTGAGTTCATTTGGAGGACTTTCAAAATCTAGAGATTTTAATTAAATGAAATAATTAAAATCCATGTAATGGTTCTATGCACTTGATTAAGTTTCTAACCTTGTGTTCATGATTTCCTTGGCAAGTTCTCTCACGTGTATCAAATCAAGAATAATCGGATAAGTCTTTAAACTTATATTTAATTAATTCCCCCACATGGTTGCATCTTGTATGTAATGGACTTGTAACTTGACAATGAACTTGGCCTTGACATGACGCTTGAAATAACTTGTTCGTAGAACATTTGGACTTGCCATGTAACCTTGATAATTTAATCCCTTAAGTAGATTAATTTTCCTTTTATATCTCCCTCGAGTTAATCATGCTTTGATATCATGTATCTAGACTTCTTGTATCTTGGTCTCATTAATGTGCTTAATGAACATGCTCATTTGTTTCGGAATGGTTTATTTACATGTGTTGTTTAGTATAATATTGAATCATGTATCTTATACTTATGGTATATTTGCTTCGATGGATTCCATGTGCTATTTATCTTGGTTGTGGTCTATATAAATGCACACATTGATTTCTTGACATTTCACATGCCATCATAGTTGAGAACTTAGGGCATGACTTGTGTGTTCCAAAATCTTGGTTGTGCATGATAAGTAGTTAATGCATTTCTTGTATTTTGATACAATCTTAACTTGCACAACTTGATGATTTTGGGACTTGGGATATCAATCAAGAATTGTCATGGCTAGGACTTGGTTCTAGTACGGGGGATTGTCCTCCTACACTATAGTGCGTACTAAGGGAAAGGTACTCATGGGTTAGTAGCCCTAAAGTGATCTCAAGAGTACGGTTTTAATCCGGGCAATATCCGAGTTTCCACATTGGTTGATTTCACTCTTTAAATTTCAAGTTGCTATTCCTTGAAGATTTAAACTTGTCATGTATGTGAAATGCTCCAATCTTGTCTCATCGCATAGATTTTATGCTTCATTCGTGATTTAATTCCTTAAATTTCAAGTGTTGTATTCCTTGAAGATTTAAGACTCCTTTCGTGTTGTACGGAAGATTCCATCCTTATTAAATTGCATATATGTTATGCCTTGTTCTTGGTTTTATGTATAATTTCTTATCTTGTTAATTGGAATGCCCCAATCTTGTTTTATTGCATTGATACTATGTATTATCCATAATTCTATGTACTATTCTTGTCTTGTTAATTGGAATGTCCAAACCTTGTTAAATTGCATAGATATTATGCCATGTTCTTGACTTCGTGTATTAATCTTATCGTGTTAATTGGAATGCTCCAACCATGATAATTGCATTGAAAATGAAATCCTTGTATTCTAGTATCTTTATGTCGTGTTGTATGGAATCATTCTAAATCTTGCTTAATTGTATTTGATAATGCAATTCATGTTAACCTATGTTCTAGTATCCTTCTTGTCATGATCTTGGATTATCCCAACTATGACTTGTTTCATGTGTGTGTATATATCATGATTCTTATTGCTATTACTCTATGGTAGGTTAAGATGATCCCTGAGTCTAATCTTTGACATAGACGTTAGGTGGCATTATCCCTTTTGAACTATATCATGTTAGTCCTAAAAATTTCTAAAGAAATCGAGTCGATGCATGCTCATTCCCTACGAATAAACTTGTTAGTCTTGTTTATTCACCCCGAAGTTACTGGGTGTTTTGGAGGTAAAAAAACTTTGTTGTGGGATACACAACACTTTTAGACATGCTAGAAGTCTTGAAGTATTTTTTATGACATTGAATATGCATATGTTAGCATATCATGTTTGCTTTTGTTTATTTTGACAAAGCTTGTATCTTTTGATTCCATGTATGTAATGTGTACCTAAGTACACTCTTTACAATGTATTTGATATGTATGAGATGAAGCCGGAAGCCAATGACATGTATCTTGCTTTCTATGCACTTTCATTTTCAAGGCTTATTATGAAAATGTTGTAAAATGCTTAGACATTATGTCATAACTTTTGCATCGGGCGTGGGAATTTCATTTTTATTCTTTCGTAGGGTCTCATTAATCATGTATGAAGTGTAGCCAAGGGCTAAACGGTAATTTAAAATCATTTGTTAATTTTGGTTTTCAAATTTCCCAATTCTTGTGCATTTTTGCCTTTTTGGCCGTTGGGGGGTCGGATTTTGTATCAGGACTTCTCGGGAGCTGCGGACCATTCCCGCGCGCTTAAAAACACTAAACACACTTGCATGCACATTCGTTTCAACCTATAAATGCATTTAGGGCCAAATGCATAATTGGTGCAAAGTTGCATTTTTTGAATTTTTGACCCCTTACTGAGCTAGGGGCATTTTGGGCATTTTACAGTGAGTTTTTTTTTTTAATTCTCTTACAAGTCATGTAGAAAACTCAATTTTGAGGGGGGTTTCTTCTTTGTATTTTTTCAGAAAAGTTCATCTACTAGCCCGTTTTTACTCTCTGTTCTGGCTGATTTTAAAAAAAAAATGCATGTAGCAGCTTTTTGGGTCCCTCTTAACCTACACTATTCTAGGGGCATTTTAGGGATTTTACAGTGTGTTTTCTTTCGTTTCTTCTACGTAACTGGGTGGAAAACATGATTTTAAGGGGGGTTTCTTCTTCGTGTTTTTCCAGAAAAGTTCGTTTAAGGGTCCGTTTTTAGCCTCAGTTCTGGGAAAAAATTCAAAAATTGCCTTTTGTCAAAACACTATTCTTGCCCAGATTTTCGTATCCGAAAAAGTTGGTTTTTATGAAACTTTGAGACTTCATATCTCCTTCGTCCCGACTCCAAATCAAGTGATTTTTGAGTCTAAATTTAGTAACTTTTGCTTGTCTACCCAACGGTATGAACGGTTGCATCCAATTCTATTTGAAAAGACCATTTTACCCCTTGCAAAATACCCTTGCCTCATTGATTTGAACCCAGAAGTCTATTTTTTTTGAAATTTTGAGGCTTCATATCTTCTTTGCTTGGACTCCGAATCAAGTGATTCTTGAGTCTAGATTTATTAAATTTTCCTTGTTTATCTAATGGTATGCTCAGTTGCATCTATTTTTGTCTTAAAAGACCATTTTACCCCTTGTAAAGTATCCTTGCCGCATTGATTTTAACTCAAAAGTTTGATTTTATGAAACTTTAGAGTTTCATATCTTCTTCATCCGGACCCCAAATCAAGGATTCTTGGATCTAACTTGGTTAAATTTTTGCTGTCTTCCCAGTGGTGTGCTCGGTAGCACCCGATTCTATATTTTCAGAAATGACTATTTTGCCCCTGGGGGCTTAATCGTTATTTTTTCGATCTCTTGCTTCCACACTTTATTTCATTGAGTTCCACGACTTCATGGAGGGTCATCAAAGTGTCTTAGAGGTGTGTTGTGCCTTGGGAGATTGTTGTCTTATTTCTTGCTTCCGCATTTCGGATCCGTTACCGGATCATCCTTTCGGTTCATCGCTGACGTACTGGCTTAAAAATTAGGGTCATCACATAATCTATCCCTCCGTATGACACCGTCCCATACCGGTGCATACATGAAAATGATCCGTAAATGATGCCACATTTTATACAGTACATCAAATAAAGTCCAAATTATCCATATAGTTGATAAACACAGAATTTAAACAAGTCATCAACTAAAAAAATCCATAATCCATCCATGTAATTAAACGAAATAAAGTCTACTAGTTCGTCAAGTTAAATTCCAGCATCCATCTCGGTAATTGACATAAAATATATATTTAATTCTTCAATTAATTCCAGGCCAAAGTCCAATTAGATTGACAGAACCTAAGTACTAGTTCAGCAATTTAAGTCCAAACCCTAATCCAAATAATTGCAGTGTACTGCTTAATATTACAGCAATTAAAATTTCAAGCTTAAATCCATGCATTGTAGAAACGAATTTAGTATTTCAACAACTAACATTCAGGATATGCATAGATTAAACTTGTTAATTAAATAATCCTAGCGTGCAACCAAAATAAGATTTACAAACGCATACATACTCCGTTAAATTGCTAAACCTAAATTAGGCAATTAAACTTCTTCCAACCGTTAATCGTTTGTATCGTTGTACACATTCCTACGGTTAAATCCATGAGTTTAGAGACATTAATTTATCAAGTGTGGCTCTAATGTAGCATGGTACAATGATTAGAATTCATGTTCTAACCCCTTTTAAATTTCTAGACACCGTTTGCATAATTAAATCCTTCCGGTCCGTCAAATCCGTAAACAGCCTGCGACTTGCTTCGGATTTTCCCACGGTTTAAACCATTAGCATATAAATAAATTAATGCATCCTAGATCTTTAATATTCCATGAATTAAGATTTAAAACCATCACAGTAACCCAAACACAGCTAAAAATAAGCCAGTTTGAACCAAACAGTACGTAATTAACCTTCTGTCTTGCACAAAATCACAGAGCCTTCTCTAAAAAAACTGGAGAAGGCTCTAAGCTACCTAGAGCCGTCTCCAACTAAGGGAGAGCCTTCTCTAAGTTTTCAAGCTTCTGTAACACACACTGTAACACCCAAAACCATAGAGCCTACTCTAAAATCCTGGAGTAGGCTCAAATCAGCCTAGAGCCGGCTCTCCCACAAGGGGAAACTGGCTCCCCTTGCCTAGAACCAGCTCTCTCCCCTTTGAGAGCCTCTGAACCTTCTGCAATTCCCACGGCTTTTGCTTCGTTTTCGGCCACTTATACCTCCTCTATTCTTAATTAAAACTGTTCCTAAGAGTCTTAACTTACATCCAGATAATAATGCAGTCCTTTGTTTACCACAATTTGCATTATAGAACCATCAAAACCATTACCATATTAACATGCTCACAGAGTTAAAAGTGAAACCAAACGTGCAAGAACAATTTCAGTTTAAATTTCAACACACACAGATACTCAATTTAACCTATACTAAGCATGCATGATCTGTGATACCCCCGAATTTCCGGATTTGGGTTGGCCAGGCCCACGCCCGACTACCCGAGGATATCAAAACAAATTAGCAATAATCGAACACAGAATACAATTAAGGAAACAAGAATAAATAAAAATTTGCTGAAAAGAAACTAGAATGATAAACCAAATACTGAAACCCCAGAATAAAATTAAATTAATAAAGAATTATTCTGATACAACCAAATTCTCCATTTCTAATACAACTTGGGAATCCCTCTGGTGGACCCATAATAAAAATCATCACTGAGAAATGAACCACCGAAAAAGAATCCAATGCTAAACCATACAGGAAACGCCTACGTCGTCGGAAGAATGAGAAGACGTCTCTGCTCAGTACGAACAAGCTCTAAGACCTGGAATCGTCCGTTACTTGAAAAATAATAGTGGGTCAAGCCCGCGAACAAGTTCTATCCTAACTACAATCCAAACAGAGACCCGATACGCAGATACATCCTAGACGTCTCAAACATATCTATATAGTTCGTAATAGATAAATATATATCCACACTACAGGACTCTCACTAACTATGCTGAGGGTCTCAACCTGAATAGAAGGTAACATGCAATACGCACCTGAGTGGGCATGACTACCTAAGCCTAACAGGGTATACCTCAACCAACATAGCTAGTTACGCATCCTACTGCATATACGCACCCTAACCGTCGACTATGAGACTCAAGCTCAAATCGCGGTACCATAATTTATATATATAAATTCCCATCCAAATCAATGTAGTGCCGCTCAACTGATTCGTTGCCATGACACGACATAAAATTATGATTTAAATATTTTAATTAAATCCCTACTCCAATTATATATATAAGTTCCTTCCAAATACAATGTTGTGCCGGTCAATAGTTCATTGGTCAAGACACAACATATAATCAGGATTTAAACGTTTTAGTTAAAACCCTATCCATCCTAACGCAGAAATATAAACAACCATCCAGTATGTCGTTCAACTGTTTTAGTTGACTGGACATGGAACCATGTAGGATTTAACTGTTTTAGTTAATCCATTCCGTATGTATGAATGGGTTGGAATTAGTGTTTTGATCTAATCCGTCCCTCCGTATGTCACCGTCCCATACCGGTACATACCATGCATATGATCTGTAAATGATGCAACATCATAAGTAGTACATCAAATAAAGTTCACAGTATCCATATAATTGATAAACACAGAGTTTAAACAAGTCAACAACTAAAAATCCAAAATCCATCCATGTCATTAATCGAGACAAAGTTTACTAATTTGTCAAGTTAAAATCCAGAAGCCGTCCATGTAATTAACGAGACAAAGTTTAATGTTTCATCTAGTTAAAATCTAGAATCCATCCATATAATTAAACAAGACAAAGTTTACTAATTCGTCAAGTTAAAATCCAAAATCCGTCCATGTAATTAACGAGACAAAGTTTAATAGTTCATCTAGTTAAAATCCAGAATCCATCTATGAAGTTGATAACTTAATTTATTTAACTTAAATTTCAACTAACTTAGAACACAGTCCGGCAGTTGACAATATTAGCAATTAGTAAAGTGTCAATTATGTCTAAGAATGATTTAATATCATTCCGGAAACCCACAAAGCATATCATATTCAATTATATTTATTATATATAAGAACAACCATAAAAATCCTTTTAACTTGCTAACATCACAATAGGCAGTTAAATATTCCCTATCCGTTTACAATCAGTGATTAAATCATCCAAAAATTCAGGGACTGATATATTACAATTCAGATAACCAACAAAGTATATTATACTAAATTACATTTAGAGTATAATCATACCAACCCGTAATACTTGCTAGAACAGCAACCTACAGTTAAATCCTTCACTTCCATGGACAACATACAATTAAGTGATTTAAATTTCATGATGTCAATTTAGCTTAATTGAATAAACTAACCATCCTGGGACTTAAACATGTTATTGAAAATTATATAGAGCCCAATTACAATTCCAGATTTGCCCCACAGCCCCAAAAATTCAAAAAACCTCAAAACTGCACCTATAAGTGCATTTTTTTGCATGGAGCCGGCTCCCCACAAGAGGGAGCCGGCTCTCCCTAGCCTAGAGCCGGCTCTCCTTGCCCTAGAGCCGGCTCTCTCCTTTGGAGAGCCGGCTCTCACTCCTTTGAGAGCCGTCTGCACTTCTGCAACTTCTACGCCCTTCTGCCTCGTCTCCGACTGCTTCCACCTCTTCTGTTCTTCTTCTATACTGAACTTAGGAGTCTTATCTAATCCCAGTATCATCCCCATGGTTTGTTTACAATGATTAGAAGCAATTACAGTAACCAATAACAATAACAATTTAGCATGCTTAAAGAAATGAACTGAACTAAACATGCACTAACTGTAATAGAATTTAATTCAACACTTACAGATCATCAATATAGCATATTGTAAACATATAAATCCCAGTTACTGATTAATTAAACCCTAGAGACAGTCTAAGGATGCACAGAACACAGGCAACGGGAGAGAGAAAGGAAAGAACTTGCCTGTGATTTCAGTTATAAAATTCTGGCATTGTGTCCACTGTTCTGGCAATACTGAGTTACTATCTAGCCTCCCCTTACTTCTGCTCTTCCCTTCTCCTAGGTCGGGCCTTGAAGCCCCAGCCGGAAAACCTCACAACTTGTTCTGTTTCTCTCAAAAACCTCTCTCTGTTTCCTCCTAATATCCCAGAACATGAATAGGGTCTGTGTTTTGTTTTTCAACCCTAACCAGCCATAACACAATATATTTATAGGTGTATTGGAAAACCTAATTTTAATTCTAGGAGGAAACTAAAAACAAAAGAAAATAAAACAAAATATAAAATAAATAATATATAAGTCGGCTACAGATTTCATGGTTATATACAACCCTAAAATCCTATTAATTTGATTTACCCTATATACACATATACCAAAAAAAAATATGTATAATCATCCATGGACATTAACAGTACCCGTTACGCTCCTATTCGAGTAGTCCATGAGACCCAACCGGTTGGTACATCGCTACTGTCCAAGCCCATCATTTTAAACCAGAAAATAAAATACACATTTAATCTAATTAAAAATACCAAATAAAAAAAATTAAATAAAAATTAAGCATATAATTAAATTAAATCCACAAATCAATTCAAACAACACGTCATTCAAATTCCACACATAGCCACATCAGCACTTAAAAATAATAAAATAAATACTGAAAACAATAAAATAAATAATAAAATTCTGATTATATCCCTTTCAAAACTAGGGGTATTACATGATCCGTTTAATAGCCGTTTAAGATCCTAGAGAACATCTACGAATGCACAGAACACAGGCTAAAGGGAGAGAGAGAGAATAGAACTTGCCTTAACCATCTCTGAATTTTCTGATGAAATCTCCGACAACTGTTCCACCTCTGTTGCTCTTGGTTTTATCCACGAGCCAACCACTGCTCCTCCTCCTCCTTGGTTCAACCCTAGCTTAAGGCAAAACCCTAGACTTCCTCCTTTTATCCCTCTCTATAATTCCCTCTGAAACTCTCTCTGTTTCTCTCAAAACTCTCTAGTACTTCTCTGTAGCATACACCCTTATATACGTGAATATTGTCTGTGCTATATTCAAAACCCTAAGACGACCTACTGTTGTATTTATATAGGCGTCCAGAAAACCTAATTCTAATTGTGAGAAGAGACGGGACAAATAAAATTATCCTAAGTCAGCTAACTCCGAAACCCTAAATTTATAATATTCCTTTAATAGTAATTAATTCTAATTTAACTATTAATAGTTACATATATCCCCATAAATACATGTATATAAAATCATGAGTATTAAACCGTACCCATGCAATCCAACCCATCAAATCAAATCAAATAAAACACATACTTAACAAAGCAACTAACCACAATTAAATTAAATAGACTAATTAATCAAATAAGGCAAATTCAAATACACAATAAACAATACACAATAAACAATTAAATCAATAAAAATAAAATAATCAAATACATAAACAAATGGACACAAAAATAATTAAAAATGCACAAAAATAAACTTTAAATTCCAATTTTATCCTTTTGGAAAATAGGGGTATTACACATATCTCTAAAGACTTTGGTTTATCTTTCGCTTTCGTATTTCAGATCCATTACCGGGTTAACTTTTGGGTCATCACTGACGCACCAGATTGAAAAACTTGGGCCATCACATTTACAATAGAAATTCAGTTATATTAATTTTTAATTAAATTTTAAAATAGAAATTCAATTATACTAATCATACATTATATTGAAATTGATATAAAAATTTATTACATGGAGTTTGTGGTTTTTGGAAGACCCTAGGTTATATTTTATTTTATTTAAATATATCATTGTCTACTGTAATAGAGTTTTATAGAAAATAAAATAAGTAATTTGTGGTATAGTTTTATAGAAATTATTTTATTTTATTTAAATATATCCGTGTCTAATGTAATAGAGTTTTATAGAAAATAAAATAGATAATTTGTGGTGTAGTTTTATAGAAATTGTTTTATTTTATTTAAATATATCCTTGTAAAATTATATTTTCTTTTATTAAAAAACTCATAATAAATAAATAAATACGTGATAGAGTTCTTTTTTTATATTAATTAATAAATATTTTTTATATTAAAAAATAAAAACTAAAATGTTAAAATTATTTACACTTTTATATTTTATTTATATGTATTATTATATTATTATATATTTTCTTTAAATATATCCTTCTCTAAAGTGATAAAGTTTTAAAAAAAAAAATAAATAAGTAATTTGTGGTAGAGTTTATATAGAGAAATTATTTTATTTTCTTTAAATATATCATTGTCTAATTAGATTTTCTTTTATTAATAAACTCATAATAAATTGATAAATATAGGTTATATGTGATAGAATTTTAAATAAAATAAAATAATTAATTTGTGGTAAAGTTTAGGTAATTTGTGTCGGGAGTTTTATAGAAACTCTTTAAATATATTATTGTTTAATGTAATAGACTTTCATTGAAAATAAAATAGATAATTTGTGGTACAATTTTATATAAATTATTTATTTTCTGTAAATATATATAATCTTTGTCTAATTAGATTTTCTTCTAATAAAAATCTCATAATAAAAGATAATTTGTGGTAGAGTTTTCGAAAAATTATTTTATTTTTTATATCAATTATTAAATATTTTTTATATCAATAATTTTTTTCTAGTTATATTTTCTTTTATTAAAAAATTCATAATAAACAGATAAATAGGTAATTTGTGTTAGAGTTTTATATAAACTCTTTTAAAAAATTATTTTATTTTCTTTAAATATATCGTTGTCTAATTAGATTTCTTTTTATTAAAAAACTCATAATTAATAGATAAATACAAGTTATATGTGATAGAGTGTTAAAGAAAAAATAAAATAGAAAATTTGTGGTACAATTTTATAGAAATTATTTTATTATCCGTAATAATATTCCTAATAAATAGATAAATATAGGTGATATGTGATAGAGTTTTATAGAAAATAAAATAGCTAATTTGTGGTAGAGTTTTAAATAAATTATTTTATTTCGTTTAAATATATTCTTGTCTAATTAGATTTTATTTTATTAAAAAACTTATAATAAAATGATAATGTGATAGAGTTTTACAGAAAATAAAACATCTAATTTGTAGTAAATTTTATAAAAAATTTCTATTTTCTTTAAATATATTCTTGTTTAATTATATATTCTTTTATTAAAAAAAACTAATAATAAATAGATTAATAGGTAATATATGTTAGAGTTTTATTGAAAATCTTTTAAAAACTTTTTTTTTTATATAAATTAATAAATATTTTTATATCTTAATAATTCTTGTCTAATTAGATTTCCTTTTATTAAAAAAGCTCATAATAAAAGGTAATTTGTGGTCTAGTTTTATAAAAATTATTTTATTTTTTATATTAATAAAAAAATATTTTTTATATTAATTATTCTTGTCAAATTAGATTTTCTTTTATTAAAAAACTCATAATAAATAAATAAATTGATAATTTGTGTTAGAATTTAATAGAGGCTCTTTTAAAAACTCTTTTAATATCAATTAATAAATATTTTTTATATTAATAATTCAAAGGGTTTTGTTGAAAATAAAATAGGTAACTTGTGATAGAATTTTATAAAAATTATTTTATTTTCTTTAAATATATCATTGTCTAATTAGATTTAATTTTATTAAGAAATTCATAATAAAAACTGATTTGTGGTAGAGTTTTAGAAATATTATTCTATTCGATATAGCAATTAATAAATATTTTTTATATTAATAATTTTTTTCTAATTAGATTTTCTTTTATTAAAAAATTCATAATAATAAATAGATAAATAGGTTAATCTGAATTTTATTAGGTAGATTTTAGGTTTTATATAATGTCTTTTTTTTTTATTTATAAAAACTCTTTTTATATGAATTAATAAATATTTTTATATATTAATAATTCTTGTCTAATTAGATTGCCTTTTATTAAAAAAAAAACTCGTAATAAAAGGCAATTTTGGGTAAAGTTTTAGAAAAATTATTTTATTTTTTATATCAATTAAAAAATATTTTTTATATTAATAATTCTTATCTAATTAGATTTGCTTTAATTAAAAAACTCATAATAAATAGATAAATAGGTAATTTGTGTTAGAGTTTAATAGAAACTCTTTGAAAAAAACTCTTTTTATATCAATTAAAAAATATTTTTTATATTAATAATTCTTGCCTAATTAGATATCCTTTTATTAAAAAAATCATAATAAATAGGTAAATAGGTAATTTGTATTAGAGTTTTGTAGAAACTTTTTTCAAACCTCTTTTTATATCAATTAATAAATAGTTTTTTATACTAATAATACTTGTCTAATTAAATTTCCTTTTATTATAAAACTCATAATAAATAGATAAATAGGTAATTTGTGTTAGAGTTTTATAGGAACTCTTTAAATAAATCTATGTCTAATGTGATAGAGTTTTATTGAAAATAAAATAGGTGATTTGTGATAGAGTTTGGTAAAAATTATTTTATTTTCTTTAAATATATAATTGCCTAATTAGATTTAATTTTATTAAGAAATTCATAATAAAAGCTAATTTGTGGTAGAGTTTTAGAAAAATTATTTTATTTTATATGTTAATTAATAAATATTTTTTATATTAATAATTCTTGTCTTATTAGATTTTCTTTTATTAGAAAATTCATAATAATAAATAGGTAAATAGGTTAAATTGAATTTTATTAGGTAGATTTTACAGTTTTATATAGTTATTTTTTTTTTTTATATATATATAAACTCTTTTCATATAAATTAATAAATATTTTTTTATATAAATAAATAAATTTTGAAATATTGAAAATCTTTGCACATTTAATAAAAGTATAGATAAAAACTCTTTTTATATCAATTAATAAATATTTTTTTATATAAATAAATAAATACTAAAACTCTTTGGCAGAACTTTTATATGGGCATGTAATGAGTGCATTATAGTTATAATTATTTGGATTGTTTCGTTAATAGTTGTGCCCATGTGATTTTTCACGCTATGATTTTTAATAGAATCACTCTACTTTTTTTTTTTTATTTTTTTTTATTTTTTTTTTTTATGTGATAATTGAGTGTTCCTGGATTTGTCGAGGGCCAGTCGTGCAAGACACCCTCTTTACATGAATAGGGTAAAGTTTGGAGTGAATTATTTCATCCTTATTAGTATTATTATTTTATCAATTTTTATTTTGATAATAGAGTGTAAAAGTTGTTAATGCGATGAATTGATAACTCATGCCTCATTTGTTTGATTAAGATGGGAGATGTAACTCTCTTGCGAGGGTGTGTCCATAGTCCATACAAATAATCAACTTCTGAATTTGCAAACATGACAAAATGCCCGTGATTATTTGTCAGATCAAAACTGACTTGTCATTATACGTATTTATATAGCATATTCACCTATATATATATATATATATATATAGGTGAATTTGCAAACATGACACGCATACAAGGGTGACAACCATGTTCAAAGATAGGTTTTCACTCATTTTCTTCTATTCACTACATAGACATGTTTCGTTTCTGCTAACCAATTCTTTCTTTTTCTTCCATTAATGCAAAGTCAACTATGTTTTTCTTTCTTACATTTATAGTAATTAGTTAAATAGACGTATACACTCCAATTAAACTTCAACCTTTTACTTGAAAAGTAAAAATATAACTGAAGTTATTGGTAA
The DNA here is from genome assembly GCF_030987335.1 of Cornus florida. NCBI lineage: Eukaryota > Viridiplantae > Streptophyta > Magnoliopsida > Cornales > Cornaceae > Cornus > Cornus florida. Next base: position 77,088,230 of record NW_026775577.1, read on the forward strand.
TATATAAAAAAGTATATCTATTTTATTTTTTAAAATAGGAGGTCGAATCTAAGTCCAATTATAAAAAATAAAATACAAATGAAAAAAAGTATTATCTAATAAAATTCAAAATCTAATAATTAAAATTCATGATTAATAAAAACAGAATTTTTTAGAATTAAATTTATTAGATTGAGACAACAATAACAGTATTAAAAATTAATTAAAAGTTTTTTTTTTTATATTAATTAATAAAAACAGTCATCCTCATAATTAAATTTATTATATTGAGAGAACAATAACAATATTGAAATTTAATCAAAAAAAAAAAGTTATAATAAAAAATTAATGAATTACTCTACCAATAGGAGGTGGGGGTGACACGTACCTTGAAAAAAATGGCTTCAATCTTGGCAAAACTTGGACTAATAAGAAGAAGAGAAAGACAATTGATTAAGTTTATTTATTTATTTTTGTATACATTAAATGTAGTAACATATATAATAAAACAATGCATAATCAAAATATAAGATTAATAATAAAAAGAAGAAGAGCAAGACAATTGATTAGGTTTTTTTATTTTTGTATACATTAAATGTAACAATATATATAATAAAACAATGCATGATCAAAATATAAGATTAATAATAAAACAATGCATGATGAAGACATAAGTAATGAGTTACTCTAAATTAATGACTTACTCTACCAATATGAGATGGGGATGACACGTACCTTGGAAAAAAAGGCTTCGATTTTGGCAAAACTTGGACAAATAAGAAGAGGAGAAAGACCATTGATTAGGTTTTTTTATATATTTTTGTATACATTAAATGTAGCAATATATATAATAAAACAATGCATAATCAAAACATAAGATTAATAATAAGAAGAAGAAGAGAAAGACAATTAATTAAATTTTTTATTTTTGTAGACATTAAATGTATCGATCTATATAATAAACCAATGCATAATCAAAACATAGGATTAATAATAATAAGAAAAGAGAAAGACAATTGATTAGGTTTTTTTATTTTTGTATACATTAAATGTAGCAATATATTAAATAAAACAATGCATGATCAAAACATAAGATTAATAATAAAACAATGCACGATGAAGACATAGGTAATGAATTACTCTACCAATAGGGATGGGGGTGACACGTACCTTAGAAAAAAATAAAAAATTGATGTGATTAGATGAAGGCAAAAAAAGACTTATATATATAGAAAGAGTATAGATTTAATTAACAAATTTTAATTATTAGGTTTTGAATTTTATTAGGTAATGGACGGTTAGACTTATATATATAGAAAGAGTATAGGTTTTATTAAAAAATTTTAATTATTAGGTTTTGAATTTTATTAGGTAATGGACTGTTTTTATATTTTGTGTGCAATCGTGAATTCTTTCATGAATTTTAATTATTAGATTTTGAATTTTATTAGGTTTTGAATTTTATTAGGTAATGAACTCTTTTATGAGGAGGATTGTTTTTATATTTTGTTTTTATATTTTGTGTCTAGCTTCCTACTGCAATCGTGATTTTAGATTTTGAATTTTAAAATCTTTTTATATTTTGTTAATTTGAATTTTATTAGTAGATTTTGAATTTTATTTTGTTTTGAATTTTATTAGGTAATGGACTCTTTTATGAGGAGGATTGTTTTTATATTTTGTGTCTGGCTTCCTACTGGAATCGTGATTATTAGGTTTTGAATTTTAAACTTTTTTTATATTTTGTTAATTTGAATTTTATTAGGTAATTTTGAATTTTTTTTTGAATTTTTTTTTTAGGTAATTTTTAATTTTATAGAATTTATATCCATTAATAAATAAATACTGAAATACTGAAACACTGAAACACTAATTCTTTCGTAAATGAATTTTATTAGGTAATGAACTCTTTTATGAGGAGGATTGTTTTTATATTTTGTTTTTATATTTTGTGTCTAGCTTCCTACTGCAATCGTGATTTTAGATTTTGAATTTTATTGGGTTTTGAATTTTAAAATCTTTTAATATTTTGTTAATTTGAATTTTATTATTAGGTTTTGAATTTTATTAGGTTTTGAATTTTATTAGGTAATGGACTCTTTTTGAGAAGGATTGTTTTTATATTTTGTGTCTAGCTTCATACTGCAATCGTGATTATTAGATTTTGAATTTTATTAGGTTTTGAATTTTAAACTCTTTTTATATTTTTTTAATTTGAATTTTATTAGGTAATTTTGAATTTTTATTAGGTAATTTTGAATTTATATCAATTAATAAATAAATAATGAAATACTGAAACACTTTACACATTTAATAATAGTATAGATATAGATAAGAATATAGATATAGATTAGTAGTAGTAGTATCCAGGACCTATAGTATTGTCGGGGGACAATTCCCCGGAATTTTTTTTAGAGTATTAATAGTAGTAATTTTTCTTTTTTTCAATTACATACCTATTAAATTTTCAAATTGTCCTCCCTAAAATAAAAAAAAATAAAAATAAATCTACTATTAGCCCCTCCCAATTTACTTGGTCGGACCCTGATTATTATTATTATTGTTATTATTATCTTTCTGCCTGGTCTCATTCATCAAAGAAAACCTATTATTTTCATATGATTCTGAAGTTTTAAATCACTTCACACGGACACTTAAAGCTATGAAGTCATTAAAAAAGGGGTACTTTGAAACAAGCTTTACTTTGGGGGGAGAAACCATGGGTTGGCTTTTCATGTTCATTTTATGAAATAAAATAATGATAATAATAATAATAATAAAAATAATAAATAAAAAATAATAAATAAAATAAAATAAAAGAGAGAAAGGGGGCCAGGGGTATGCCCCTTTTGGTGACTGTTATTGGCTTTATAACTTGGTTCCTTTGTAAAATACTCATCTTTTCTTTTTTTTTTAAAAAAAATAACAATTTGTTTGGTACAAATGAATTCAATTTGAGGTCATGAAAGTAATTTCCACCGGAAGTCACGAGCAAATACATACCATAGAGGACAAATATTGTCTTCAATGGAACAATGAATCCTATTTCATCCGGTTTAAAACATTGGTTTAAAAAAGTTGGGATGTCCTTTACAAAAAGGTGTTGGGATATCAGTTTAAAAAAATTAAGAACCTTTTGTAAAGAGCATTCCGAACTGGACGGAATATGAATCACTATTCACATGAGAGGATTTTTTTACTTAGTGGAATATGAATCACTATTCAGATGAGAGGATTTTCTTCCATATTAAGCGTCACTGGTCTAGGTCTAGCTCCCATGGGGGCATTCCTAAGATTTGGTGAAGTCTCCACTTTTCGTTTCTCTAAAATTGCATCATGTCAAGAGAATTAAAACCGAAGAAAAAGGGGGGTTTGACCCCGCTGGCTCAAGAAGCAAGGCTAGCACTAGGCACACAACTCCCTCGAGCGTACTCACACTCCATTACTGGACCGGAGATCCTGTCAAATTGAATAAGACCAACTGACTTAGAGTTTCCTAGGGATTTTTATGAAAAGCCCCTCTCTTTCATTCAGTGGGAGCACTTTTGTACTCGCTCGAGCATTATGTGTGAATTCAATAATATGTATGTCCATAGAGTGACACTTTATATGAAGACATGTATTCACCTCGGTCCAAAATAATATATAATATAAGAAATTATATTCAAATGCGTATATCAATATAAGTAGATATATTGAATGTAGAAGCTAGGAATGTTACCAAAATGGAATTCATGAAATTCCATGATTTTGTTACCAAAAATTGATCTCTAGAATTATGAAATTATGGTGTCAAACCACAACCCAAACCTTTTCACAATCTTGAGTTTGATCATTACAGACTTCGTGAATCTCGTCAAATTCTGGATTTGGTTCCTGAAAACCTTATTAAAATTTCACCATAATTTCTTTGAACTTGGTAACTCTACTCACTATATTTCTAACTTATCTAAACTTCTGAATATGTGAATACGTCTTTAAAAAAAATATGTTATCTAAAGGCTCACCCGAGGCCTATTTATTGGCTCCATATGAATGAATAATTAAATAAGATATTTAATCAAACAACCTATTAGAATGCCTAATAAAAACTTAGGATATCATATTTTGAGACCGAAATTTGTCAATTTCAATAATATACCTCACAATCTAAACTATATATGTATATATATACACACACACATACACACGTGTGTCTGTATACAGGATGAATGTGAAATTGATTCAATGTTTTAAAATAATGAAAGATATATTGTTGTAAGGGAATTTAAGTCTTTGCATGAGGTTAATGTGTCACACGATCCTTATTTTCACACTTCATAAATTTGAGGGGGGTAAAGTGAACAACAGGGGTTGTATGCATGTTGTGAGATTTATATGTACTACCCGCAAGTGCATGACTCTTGGCAGATAGGGCTGACTTGTAAGGATGTCATACTCAAGGGACTTGTGTAAAATAAGTTTGTCAACAAATTTCTTAAATTCCAAATTAACTTGAAAATAGGATAATCAGATTATGATGATTTATTCTAAATTAATTAAGTAGAAAAATAAAATGAGAACAATAATTGAATAGGACGTAGAAAATAGAAGGAGAGAACTAGGGGAATGACTTCACCACTAACGTCGTACCGCTAGTTAATTACATCAATTTATTGGAGATATGGTGTGACCCTAGTCGTATCGATCAACCAAAGTTGCAATAAAAGTGTGACCAAGTTTAAATTTATAAAGAGCCACTACTACCTCTAACTATTAATATAGTTAGGGTGAGTAGGGATCGTCCCAAGGAATTGAGGGCAATATGATATGGAAATAAGGTCGGATTAGTAGGTCAAATGATCAAAAGATTGTTTGTTTGGTTAATTAAACTACAATGTAAATGAATTCAATATAAAACAATTGAAATAAATAGAAGGGTAGAGAACAAGAGAGAGAGGTCTTGGGATCTTAGAGGTCACCACTAAACATCTTTATTCTAGACATTCAATGTGTAATGAATGAAGGGAAACATGTCTTACAATACATTGAGAAGTGATTGATTGAATCAACAAGCATGGATTGACTAATTAAGTATACATTGTCTAGACAATCTAGTGAATAGCACAACATATTAAACTAAGCCATTAATCCTTCCTTTAAGCTGACAATCAATACACTAACAAGTTAGAGAATTATACTACTTGCACTCATAAGTATAGAACATCAAACAATAAGCATGGATTGTCCTCACATCTAAGAAAGTAAAGCAACTACACTACTTCTAAGCTAGGGATATGAAAATTAAACTAATTAAACTAAGGTAGAGACACAATCCATCAATAAATGAGTATGAACCATTAAACAAACTACAAGAGTATTCTATTTAAGCACTATGCCTTGACAATTTCTAGATTCATGGCATCAATGCACATAGACATGCATCAATATCACAAAACCAAGAGATAAACACACGAACATCTACTATAGCATACATAGACATTCATCCAACCCTCAAGGGCTATCTCCATGATAGAAATGTTCTCCTCCTTGATTGAAACCTTAGAAGAATGGAAGAACTCCCAAAATGGTGCGTCTCTAGTCTCTAGCCTTTCCTCCTTTCTTTTCTTAGTCTTTAAGTATGTATGTTTATGAATCTTCTCTCAAGATATGAAGATATGAAGTTATGATGTAAAAAAAATGGCTCAAAATCCTTTTATAGGTAGCTCAAGTGTCACACCCAATGGTCTGGACTCGTGCACTAGGGTCCCTTCAATGATTGCACCATGAGCCATCTTTTAATGAGCTGGACTTTGTTTTAATTCGAACTTTAGGAGGTTCGATCGATCGAGTTCAGATGAGATCGATCGAACTGTGGCTAGATCCATCGAAGTTAGGCCAGATCGACCAATCCTTGGCGGCACCTTTTTGGAATAAGACAAATCTGAGATATTTTTGGGATATTTTGGGAAAAAGACAAAAGTGGTAGGTGGGGATAAGATCAAGAAAGTTTGATTGATCTGAAGAAAGTTGGATCGATCGAAGATGGAAATTCTTTGAGGATAAGGACAAGAGATCTGATCCATCTTGGTGAAGTGAGATCGATCAAAGTGAGATCGATCGAACATTGCTGATTTCCACCACTTTGCTTCCACTTTGCTCCATTCTTCCATTCAGCTTGAGATTGCTTCTTTTATGCTTTAATTTAGCTGAATTGGCTTATTTTTGGGATAAGCACCTGAAAAGGGTAATAACATGAAATTAGTCTAAAATGGAAAAGTCAGATAGATAAAGGTCTTAGAATCCTCGACCTTAACGAGTTTAAATGCGCACTTTTCAGAGCTCATCATACCCCCAAACATAAATATTGTTAGTCCTTAGCAATGAAATATAAAGTAAAGGAATGAAATGAACAACTATACAACTATGAACTAGAAAGCAATAAAAGGATAATGCCACTTTCGTAGGGAACACGATTGCATTTAGCATATGCAATAAGCCTTTTAAACTCTTAGGTTACCTCTAGTGGACGAGTGAAGTCTCATGAGGGTTTCCAGAAATGATACCCACAAACATTAGCTCATTCTCACTAAAGAAGCACCAATATTGCAAACAAGCATTGGGAGAAAACTATCTCAAGTATGTAATTTTTCAACCATTTCCAAGCAATATCCCAAAATTTGAACATCAAACAAGCAAGTATGGTCCTCCACACATCAAGAAAATGATCATGAAAATCAAAACAACTCTAGAATCCTTTTTGAGTGAACCGGTATCAAATATGTTGCTATATAAGTCAATTAAAGAAATGATCATATCCTTACCCTTAAACTAGCACACTAATCTAGTATCGATCATCAAGACAAACAGTGGACCTTTTATTAAAGCTTTATTGATCTAGGTGTGCTTATTCTTTTCACAAATTTTTTTTTTTTTTTTTTTTTTTTTTTTTTTTTTTTTTTTTAATCCTAAGGATCAAAGATGGAAGCATAGTGCAATGTGTTAATCTATTAAACTTTCTAGCAATCCATGAGGTCGAGCGTTAGGTCAATGACTCCCAAACTAGACGACTTTAGGACATTAGGTATTCAAACACCCCTGAGGACTTATAAGCTCAAATGAACTAGGTTACAAATCAAAACAACCTCCATATAATCATTTCTCACTTCTCACCTTTTGGGAGAAGTCCTCACTTTTTTATTACTTTTGTAACTTATTTTTTATTTATTTATTTATTTATTTATTTATTTTTTTGTAATTCAATTATTAACCTAGATTATGGGCCCTCCACCTTTCGGCGTGAGAAATTCAGTGCTTGATGAGGCTAGAATTCCGGCTACTCAATGAAAAGGGTTTGTTATCCACCTTTATCAAGAATGAAAGCTTTCGATGCATTACTAGCCTAATTGGGATATAACCAATTCAATAATCAACAAAGTATGTACCCCACAAATGAATGCTAGTGTGCGCCTGTGCTAGTGTAGAATCCTAAAGTGAATCTCAAAATAATCACAAAATCAGGATGATGTGGACCACGAGTGCAAGCATGATATTAATCTTTCAAAAAATTAACTCCTAAATGGCATCCACATGGCATACAAGGAGTATTGAACTCTCAAGTCAAGAAATTTTTAAATTTTAAGCAATATAGTCCTCAAAAGATCAAAATCATAGCTAGTCATGGACCAATCATAGAAAATCCCTCAAATACACAAGTCATGCTCAAAATTTTGAATTAAAAGCAAACACTGCAAATAACACCCATTACCCCTAAACTTAAATGGCACAGTGTCCTCAATGTGCAAAGAGAACAAATGAAAGAGTATACCAGTACAGCTAAAGCAAAGAATGGCCGGGACACAAGTATCCAAAGTGGGTGGTACAACCCCCCAAACTTGGAATTGATTGCGGTCCTGAAAAGATGGCACTAGGACGAAATTTTATCAGATAACAAAAAGGATAATAACAGTGCATAGTGGACATGCAAGTGTAAATGGGATAATAAATGAAATAAGGAGAGGGGAATAAAGATGGTAGGGGAATAAAGATGGTACTGAAATTTTTTGGGCAGTACTCTCTCTCACTGAAGTCACTGGGATGCGCCTGATAATAGAGTCAAGAATAGATAGATGTATCAATATAAGAATCTGACATCCAAACATAGCATGCATAGAAAGAGAAAAATAATATACAGTACATCACAGTATTAGGGCCAACAGACTGACCGCAAAAATAGCAGTATCAAAATAACAGTAATGTATCAGAGATATATAAAAGGATGAGAGTAAAGAGATAGAAATCAGGCAAAGGAGGTCAGGCGAGTGGGGCGTGATCCTCGGATATCTTTGGATAAATCCCGCAGCGTAGCCATAACATCTGAGCGAAGAGTAGTCACGTCTGTAACGACCCGAATTTCTCAACCCAGTGCGTTAGTGATGAACCGGAAGTTGACCCGATAACAGACCCAAAATGCGGAAGCGAAAGAAGCCAAATGACCTCAAGAGATGTACGTCATCCCTAAGGCCCCAAAATGACTCTCCATGAAGTCACGGAACTCAAATGAGCCAAGTAAATGAAACAAGAATGCCTAACTCGAAAAGAGATGAACTAAGGGCAAAATGTTCATTTCTCACTGAAAAGGGTGCCACCATGCACACCATTGGAAGGACAACGAAAAATGAACAAAACTTTACATTTTCCAATATTTTCATAATAAACTTTGAAAACAAAAGTACATAGAAAACGAGATACATGTCATTGGCCTCCGGCCTCATCTCATACATGTTAAATATATTGAAAAGAGTGCACTTACGTACTTTACACATACGAATCAACGAATACAAGTTTAAACAAATAGGGCTACAAAGAGGCATCTTATGCTAACACTTGCATAAAATAGAAACTTAGAAACTGTAAGCCATCCAAGGAGCAATGGAATCTTCAAATCCTGAGTCCTGTACCTGAAATATGCCCCAATATCGTAGGGGTGAGTAACATAAAGCTACTCGTAGGAGATGAGCATGCATCGACCTAGCATTTGACAACTTTATCACCTTATGGTGAAACATGTTAAAGGGGCTTATGCCACCTAACGTCTATGTCAAGATGAGACCCAGGGAGCATCCTAAGCTACCTAGATCATTTATATCATAATCACATTGTTCATGCAATTCAAACAACATGGAAACATGTTATACAAGGCAACAAGATATAGATTCTCAAAGTCTTCAACTTGAAATCCAAAATACGAAAACAAGTGTGGGTCATGCCACCTAACGTCTATGTTCAAAATGAATCTATAAGGTCATTCCTAAACTACATTTGAACATCAAAACACAAATTATGATATCGATGCAATTTAACCAACAATGGAACTTCCAATACAACGCATGAAGCATACTTTCGCAAAGCTACATCTTAAGCTCAAAATAGGAAATCAAATAAGGAACAACAAGTTACGATATCATCTAATTATCAACTTGAAATGAAATACGAAATCAAACAAAGTGGATACTCGGACGTCACGCCGGATCAGACCGATAACATAGTTACTTTAGGGTTACTAGCCCATGGGTAACCTCCCTATGTGCGCACTAGACTATATAGAGGGATAATCCCCCATACTAGAACCAAGTCCTAGCTGTAGCCAAATAACGACATCCCCAAGTTTCCAAAATCAACAAACTGTGCAGCAACGTATATATATCAACATATATATACAAGATATCAACTATTTACCAAGCACAATCCAAATTTTGGAAACTTATACAATACATGCTCAAAATTCACAACTACTATGGCATATAAAATGTCAAATACACAATGTGCAATTCCTTACACATAGCAATAATATATTCAATAAGGAAAAACATATTCTCATGAATATAAAAGTAACAGCTATGTTATCCAATGCTTAAAAGTAATCAAGTGAACATACATTAAAACCAAATCCATGATTTAAATATAGAAACAATTTCCAAAATGCAATTAAATCCATGGAGTAATAAAGTAGAATTTAATTAAACATAAATAGTTAAATTCTCTAAATTCCAAGTTAATCCAAATAACCTCAATTTAATATATATTGAAAGACATGTCATGGTCATCATATATAAAACATCAAATGACAAGTTAAGTGATTAAAACACTTAAAACAAAATTAATCAAGTTAATTAATTAATTTCCTCTAGATTTTTAAACAATTCCAAATGCCCTCAATTTAATCTATGTTAGAGAACATACCAAGGCCTATTTAAATACCACATTACAACTTGATTTAATGTTTGATACAACCATGTGAATTAAACTTTCACTAAAGATAAATATTAAATAAAAGTTGTAATTCTTAACCAAATGATCCAAATTTAATATATGTTAATCAACATATCTAAGCATAATATCCTTGCATGTTACAATTCAAATCAAAGTTATACATCATTATAAATTTTAAATCTTATACAAAGAAATAAAAATTACTAACTTTCTAGATTTGATACAAGGCATACATATATGTTGTATAATTATGGCAAACACACAATACAACATACAAATAATCCTAAAACATTCCCTACCTCAATTGGAATGAAAATCCTAATTGTCACCGAAATGAAATCGCCCAAATTTTAGGTCCGCAAAACAGATTTTTCAGCTTGCTACCTTCAACTTGTAAAATTCATAAAAAATTCAATTCTAACCCAAATTGAATGAATCCAAGCCCAATGAAAGCTTAAACACTGTAATTTGATAATATCAATTTAGTTTAACAAAATATTTTTCCAATTGAAACAACTTTGCCCCACAAATTTGAAACAAATTCTGCCCAGAAAACACATTTTCAGCCTGTAGCTTTTAACTTTGAAAATTCATGAAAAATTCATTTGACATCCAAATTGGGTAAACCTAATTTATTTTGGAAGTAAACATATGAGAGTGTAAAACTGAAAATTTAAGTCATGATCCAATGTCAAAAAGTTAGTGAAATAAATCATCTAAAAATATGTTTTCCAGTTGCAATAAAAATATGGACAGCAGATAGTTTCGGATTTTTAAAAAAATTTAGAAATGCTCTAAAATCGTAAAAAAATTCTGAGTAGTGTAGAACCCATAGGAAAAGTTCCAATAAAAATTTCAAGACAATTGAATCACCATAGCTCTATATAAAAATTCATTTCCGAACTGAAAAGGAAAAGCTTCTAATTTCCAGCAACTAGCTTGCAACTTCAAAAATTCATAACTAATTCATGTTAAATCCAAATTACATGAAACCAAAACTAAATGAAAGCTAATTGAGTATATTTTCATATTATATATTTAATTTGACAAGATTAATTTCAAGTTAAAATAGTTTAAGGGCAAAATACAAGTCCTTCTCTTCCATGTATGTAAAATACTCAATAATGACATAAAAATACTTCAAAATAATAGATCAATACCTCACTAGAGAATTAAATCTTTAGATACCAAAGCAAAATTAGGAGTTAGGCTAGATCCTTCAAGGATTTTGAAGAGGAGGATGAGGGGAACAAAAAGTATTTCAAGCTTTATGGTCTAAAGTAAGTGGAAAGGCCTCAAAGATCAAGGTCAATGCCTAAGGCTTCAAGCTCCATCCATGGAGGCTAGGGTTTTCTTATAAGGAAGAAAATGAAATAATGTGGTTAAGTGTGAGTGGAGGAAATAGAAATCCTCCACTCACTATGTGCTCTTACACCATGGTCAACACACACATCTATGGTCAATTGCACAAAAACCCTCCTTTAAAACCATAATCCCAAAGTGGCCCCAAGATATTTGCAAGACTAAATTGTGAACCTACACTTGTCACCAATCTATGGCTCCTTCCTAGGCTTAATCCCACACTTACACTTGTCAACCATCCAAGCCAACAAGTGTACCAATCCTAGGCCAACAAGTGGGTGAATCCTCACCCTCCAAATGTCATCATCTAATGCATTAAAGTGTTTCCACACAAATGTCAACAAGTGGACCAATGAGAGTGTGACACTTTTCAAAAATTGCAAAAAGGTCCTTTTTGAAAATATCTTCCAAATTTAATTACAAAATGGTCCCCAAGATGAAAAATAATTACTTTATTTAATTACACTAAAACCCCACAAGTTAAGAATAATTACACTAAAGTATGCATTAATGCCCCTTTATGAAAGAAGTAAGCAATTAACATGCTTTTCTAGAAAAGTAAAAATTCCACTATCATGAAAATCAAATATCATGAATGCATGCAAAACCAGAATCAAATCCGAGCACAAAAAGTGAGGTTGTGCAAGGAAAAAGGATAAACGAGAAAAAGACAAAATGTGAATAGTGTTCAGAAAAATAAAATATGGAAATGACATAATCCCCAAAGGAAGTTGTCAATTCAAGGAAAAGAGTTTCGGAAATCATTCCAGAGCACTCGAGACGACATCAAGTGATGAAAAACCGAACCCAAAAAGGAAAAGATAACGGAAAAAAAATATCTGTTAAAATTTGAGAAAAAGAAAAGGAAGAAAAATGACCGGGTCATTATAACGTCGGTGCTGAAAGAGGCCACATTCGACCAAAGAGAGACAACTGCGTCCTCCAAGGTCTGTATACACTCTCCTAGGCCAAGCGTCAGAACTGGAGCGTAAGGGATAACTGGATCATGAACTGAAGGTATATCCAGACCCTGCTCATGAGAATGTAATGGCGACCTTGCCTGAGAGTGACATGGTGACTTTGCTGGAGGCTCTCGCTCTAAATCTATGCCCATGTGTGCGTCTGCAGCCGCCAGTGGGTCTGTTGGATCATGCTCTGCTGCTGCCGCTGCTGCTGCCTGCTCTGCTGTTGCCGCTTCCTCCTCTGCAGCCTCCTCAGCTACCAAAATAGCCTCATGCTCTAAGCTCCTGATAGAGTGTTATAGCTCTTATTCCAATCCTTCTTACCATAGTGGCAAGCCCCTGACTCAGTATGCTCCTCTGGGTGAAATGGATAGTGCTGGTCTCAGAGGATCTGAGTGATAAGATGTCCAAAGGGGAGGAAAGTGGCTCACTTAGGCTTGACCTTGCTGATGTAGCTCGCGTATAACCTCATCATGACACTCCAAATGAAAGCAGGAATAGAGAACCAATGCCCGGTATAGAAGGCATAAAGAGTAGCCAGAAAATCTGAGCACCGCTGGATCTTATGGCCCACCATAAATACATTTCGGTACAAGACCGAATCAAAGAACCAAAGATTGTCGGGCAAATAACTCCTCGTGGCGAATGTCTTGCCATCACTGTAGTGGCCAGTCAGTGCAACGGCCATGTCTGCATTAGAGGGCCGCCTGAGAATAGGATAATGAAGACCGGGAGGGAAGATATGCGGGCATCGAGAAGAAATGGCCAATGACTCAATAGTGATGCTGTTAAGATGGCCATCTATAGTAGTCCACAGCTCCAATAGGTCACTCGGGGCTTACCGGAGGTTCTGGAAGAACACCCGGACGAGTCTTGGGTAGACTATATAAGTGGCTGGAGCAAAAATGGTTGAAATGCCCCGCCGATCAATGTCATCAAATACTGCCCGTGTCAGAACTGACTGGGAAAAGAAGGTAATGTCGAATACTGACTCATGCGCCACCTGAAGGCGTCTATATCTCCTGCTAGGCCTGTCTCAGATCTAGCCTGGTAGCGCTGGTGGTGGTGAAGGCAGTGGTACATGTTTAGCCTCATCAAAAGAAGATGATGCGGAAGCAGAAGACTGTAGTATGGTATTGGCTGATGAGGACTGAGCTGTAGTTGGCTCTGGAGCTGGGTCCTGAGCATGGGAAGGCTCTGCGGGCTCCTCTATCCGCCGTCTCACTCTACGCTCATACTGCCTATGGGCAACAGTCTTTACTCGAGCCATAGCTTGCAAAAAGAAAAGAAAACTGGCAGATGAAGTCAGTACATGAATAAAAAATTGAAGTACAATATATAGAAACATGTATGTCAAGTAAGATAGACAACTCAGAAAAATTGACATGAATCTATGCAAGTTGTAATGCAGCGAGGTATAGACAATGAATAAGTGAAACATGCTAAATATGACAGAATAAAATGCACCCAATGTGGAAAACACAGGCATTGAGCAAATATAAGATAGCATGGAACACAAAAGATGGCATGTGAAGTGGATATGCAAATCTGTGATGTTCGATCGATCATGAAAATATGAGATTGATCCAAGTTGGATAAATCTGAAATTGAGTGAGATCGATCTTTCTCTTATTGATCAGATAAAACTTCGATCGATTGAACTACTGTAAAAAATTTAAAAAGTCACAGATCTGTGATGTGGATGACACGGGGGGCACCCAAGCAAGCTTGTGGGTCCCTCTACACTTTAACAAATCAAGAATGGTCACTTATCTTGGCACGTGACCCCCAAAATCGAAATCGGAATAAAAGTTATATAAAAATATATATACATATATGTATACATAAATATACATGCTTGGAAACTTCATATATGGCAACAAATCTAACATGGAAGCTCAGATCTATCATGGCAAACATGCAATCATCAAGATTAAAGCTTTAAATTAAAAATAAAACTCAAAACTTACTTAATCCGAGAGGAGAGAAGTGGAGACGAAGGAGAGTTGACGAGATCGAGATGAGAGATGATGATTTGAAGCTTAGTGATGTCGCCGGAGGTGGAAGAGACGATGAACAACGAAGGGAGAGAGCTAGGGTCTTGGATCGATCTTTGAATCGATCCAAATAACCCTTGGGTTCTATTTTTAAAAACTGCCTCCGACGTGTTCGATCGATCACTAAGAAATCCGATCGATTGAACAAAGATCGATCTGAAAGATATGAGATCGATCAAATCCCACAAACCGACAAAGTATTTTTTGAAAATTTTTGAGTTTTTGAAAATTAAAATTAAAATTATTTTTGGATTTTTGGAAATAGAGTAAAAGAAAATAAAATGCAATAAAAGAAAAATATTTTTTGAATTTTGAAAATTTTAAAATAAAATAAAAGCAAAAATTAAAATAAAAATCTTTTTGAAATTTTTGAAAATAAAATAAACATTAAATATATATATATATATATATATATTTTTTTTTTTTTTGTATTTTTGAAAATATATTTTTGATTGATTGATTTTTTTTTTCTTTAATTTTGAAATTCAAAAATCAAAATGTAGTTAAAGTCAACAGTGAACAAGGGACACAGATCGATCAAACCAAGATCGATCTAGAATGAACTCAGATCGATCGAACTGGTGAAAACTTGCAGACAAGTTCGAACGATGCATAGAAAGCTGATTTTCATAGGTTCAAAATTTTTTCTAAGTGTTGGAACTGAAGATCGATCCAAGAAGAGTTAGATCGATCTTGGAATTTTAGATCGATCGAAAAATAACTTCGCACGATACACAGAGAGCTGATTTATACAGGAAATCTTCGCACGATGGAACAGAGAGGTGATTGGATGTAGGGTTGGCAGTTCGATCGATCGAATCTCTTTTGAGATCGATCGAACAGGCATAAAATGCCTAATTTGAAATTGAAAGTGCATGTAACCTCAATCACAGTTCCTAGCCATGTGTATGAACCCAGAATATATCTAGACGATGCAAGAAATGAAGGTTAAAATAGAAATGAGGGAGGAATAGGGTCGTAAACCCTACGAAGCGCACTAGTCTTTAACGTCTCTAGCAAGACGTTGGGCTCTTTTAGTCCTAATCAAATATCTTGTTATGCATCCCCTCCTTGACGAGGTGAATAATATTTTGGTTCCCACCCAACAAATGGTTCTCTAAAGAACTTGTTAGATTTAGATCAAAAAGAATTGATGGTCTTTCATCAAAACAACTCTTGGGCTTCCATGCCCTTTCAAACTTTGTTTTTGAAACAACATTTTTAGAAATCCTATTGGAAGATGAACTTTTGGAGATTTGGCCTTCAAGCAACGACTCAACTTTATCCCATTCATTGTCAGCACACTTCTCCACAACACACACTTCTTCATGCTTATCCATTAAATTCGGGGTTGGATTAAAAATGTTCAACTTCACTTTCTTATGGCCAAATGAGATTTTCATTATCCCCGTCCTACAATTTATGTTGGCATTTGCGATTGCTAAGAAAGGACGGCCAAGGATAACGGGAATTTGATTCTTGGGATTTGGGATCGGTTCTATGTCAATGACACCGAAATCAACGGCATATTAATCTTAATCAAAACATCCTCAATGATACCTCGAGGAGTTTTGATGGATCGATCGGCAAGTTGCAAAAACCAACGACGTTGGTTTTAAGTCTCCTAAGCCCAATTTAACATATAGCGAGTATGGAAGAAGATTAACACTTGCTCTTAAGTCTAGAAGAGCCCGACTAATGACATGGTCACCAATAATGCAAGAAGTAGTTGGTGAACCGGGGTCCTTAAACTTTGGGAGAGTGTTGTGTTGCAAGATAGAGCTTACTTGCTCGGTCAAGACCACTTTCTTTGGTGCTTGGCTCTTGTTCTTCCTCTTTTGGGTGCAAAGATCTTTCAAGAACTTGGTATAAGCCGGAATTTGCTTAATTGTATCCAAAAGTGGAAGATTGATCTTCACTTGCCTAAACACTTCAATAATTTCATTGGTCTTTGTCTTTTGTTTTTCAAGAGAAATGGACCCTTTCAAGGCATTCGGAAATGGAGCGCTTGGCTCAAAATCTTTTTCAAAATCTTTCTTTAAAGAATTTTCAACATAAGAATTCTTTAAATCATTTTTCAAATCATTGTTCAATTCATCTTTCAAATAATTTTTCACAACTTTCTCAATAAGATGATCATGCACATGCAATGAAGGAGGAATAAAATGTGAAATGGGACAGGTGTCAACTTTTGGTTGCACCGGTTCACTCTCTTCATTGAAAATACCTACTTCTAAAAGATTCCACCATGTTCTATCGATCCAACTTATCTTCGATCGATCGAAAATATTCGATCTTATCCACACCTACCACTCCACCTACCACTCTTGTCTCTTTCCCAAAATATCCCAAAATATCTCAGAGATTTGTCTTTATTCAAAAAGGCACTGCCAAAAATGATCGATCTCTACAGCATTCGATGAATCTCACCTCAGTTCGATCGATCTCACCACTGTTCGATCGATCGAACCCCTCTGAAGTGCAAATTAAATCAAATTCCAGCTCATTAAAAGTTGTCTCATGGTGCAATCATTGCAAGGCCCCTAGTGTACAAATCCAGACCATTGGGTGTGACACTTGAGCCTCCTATACAGGGATTTTAAGCCATTTTTACACATAGCTTGGAAGATTTTCAAGACACATATACTTAGAAACATTCTTAGAAAGGAAGAAAAGGAGAGGAGGAGAGGCTAGAGACACATTCTTGGGAGTTCTTTCATTCTTCTAGGGTTTCCATCAAGAAGGAGGTCATTCCTACCATGGAGATAGCCCTTGAAGGTTGGATGACTACTTTAATGAGTGGCTAAACATCTTCTTGGGGATAGAGTTAGCCCTAAGCATGCCTTCTAGACTCTAATGCTTTGTATTTTGAGGGGATTTGTGTTGTAATCTTGTCTTGACACTTATTTTATATATGAATCTTGTTTATTCAATGATTTGTGTGGTTTAATACTTCCAATTGATCATTTCATTCTATCCATATGTCTATGTATGCTAAAATTGATGTTCATGTTAAATCTCTAGTTTTTATGTTATTGATGCATGTCTATGTGTGTTGATGCTATGGATCTAGAGATTGTCAAGGTATAGTGCTTAATAGAATACTATTGTGGTTTATTTGATGGTTCATACTCATGTCTTGATGGATTGTGCCTCTTCTTTAGTTTATTTAGTTTAATTTTCATGTCCTTAACTTAGTTGTAGTGTAGTTGCCTTAGTTGTTAGATGGGAAGACAATCCATGCTTGTTGTTTGATGTTCCATGCTTATGAATGCAAGTAGTATTATTCTTTAACCATGTGATGTGTTTGGATTGTGAGCTTAAAGGAAAGATTAATGGCTTAGTTTGATGTATTGTGCTATTCACTAGTTTACTTAGACAATATATGCTTAATTGGTCATCCATACTTGTTGAAACAATCAATCACACACTCTCAAATTGCAACACATGTTTCCCCTCATTAATTATACATTGAATATCTAGAATGGTGATGTTTAGTGGTGACCTCTAGACCCCAAGACCTTACTCTCTTGTTTTCTCTAAATTTCATTTAAATTGCTTATTTTACATTGAATTTGTTTAGTTTAGTTTATAGTCTAATCAACCAAACACATTACCTTTTGTTCACTCGATCTACTAACCCTATACATTGTTTCCATTGCAAGCACACCTAAAATCCCTTCGGACGATCCCTACTCACCCTAGCTATATTTTTAGTTAGAGTTAGTAGTGGCTTTTATAAATTTAAAACTTCGCCACATTGCACACTAACACTCTTTTGCACATTTTTAGACGTTGGTGCTTGACAAACACCAAGTTTTTGGCGCCGTTACCGGGGATTTGAATTGGCAACACCGTGTTTTGGAAACAAATAAGAATTAGTACACTTTTGATCGTGTCTTTACTTTATTTTATTTTTTGTTACTTATTATGTTTGTTCTTGATTGGATAGGTGTATTGAGTTAAGAGAGTTAAGCAAAGGGAATTAAAGAGAAAAGGAAGCAAGGAAGCCAGGTGAAGCTAAGCAAAAGTAAAAAGGAGCTAAAATCTAAAAATTTGCAAAGCATAGCAAGGCTTGAAACTTAAAAAATGAATTGAAGTTGCTTAGGGACCTTTTGTGTGATCTTTCTAACTCAATCTCTAGTTAAATCGTCGGCCCGTGTGGTGGCAAGTTTTTCATTTCATAGATGGATCGTGAGCCTGCGTGAAGGCAATTTACTTTTACTTTGCATATTGTTCAAATATGGGAGTATGGGATCAATGTATGTAGAGAATGTTTGTTGATTGATTTGTTGTGGGGGCGAAGTGATTGTTATTTGCTTGTTATTTGTTTTGCTAGTGCATGCATGGTCGTAGGTTATTAAATCCTACTCTTGTCCCTCCTAATTTGTATCTTGAATTGGTTGTTCGTAATTCTAGGGGAAGAGGTAGTTCTCATCACTCCATTTTACCAATGGAGGAATTGAATGACGATCATGTGGAGGACCTTGGTCACATAGACCAACAAGGCATCCTCTACCCTAATGTGCATCATGAAAATATTCAAGTACCATTAGGCATGCCTAGACCATTCATTCCACCACAACAACAAGGCCAAATTCCATTGGGAATGCCTCGGCCAATTTTTGCTCCACAACCTCCCATTATGCAAGGTAATCAAGGTGTCCGAGTAACACCGCCGGTTGTGAATCCTCCCATTACTTTAAGAGACCATTATGTGCCTAATGAATACAATACACTTACTTGTATTCAATTACCCCCATTTAGCGCACATCACTATGAGATTAAACCACAAACCATTCAAATGCTTCCCAACTATTATGGACTTCCAAGTGAAGAACCTTATAAGCATTTGGATGAGTTTCTTGAAGTGTGTTCCACCATGAAATACATGGACATGCCAGAAGAAGTGTTAAGACTCAAACTTTTTCCTTTTACCCTTAAGGATAAGGCAAAATATTGGTTCAACAATCTTAGACCTTTTTCGATAACTTCTTGGACAGAAATGCAACAAGAGTTTTTGAAGAAGTACTATCCGGTTTCAAAGACCAATGCTATGAGAACTTCCATTCATGAATTTTCTCAAGGGGATAGGGAAATGTTTCATGAGCCATGGGAAAGATTTAATGATTTACTTATGAAGTGCCCACATCATGACATACCTAAGTGGCAACTAGTTTAATATTTCTTTGAAAGTTTACCGGATTATCACAAGGGTATGGTTGATGCATCTATGGGTGGGTTTTACCTTGATAAGCATGAGGATGATGTATGGCAACTGTATGAAAGTATGAGTGAGAATTCAATGCATAGATCTTTGTCCTCTAAAAATGGTAGAAATCTAAGTGGAAGGAAGAATGTTGGCTTATATCAAGTTGACAATTCCAATGACATAGCCACCGAGATGAAATCCTTATCTCAAAGGTTTGATCAATTCTTGATTAACTAAATTTCGGTGAATCAAATGCCTTCCTCCCTTAGCCATTTTCATCGTGCATCTAATGAATCTTGCATGACTTGTTCAAGTGTTTTATATTCTACTTCCAATTGTCCCCATGGACATTTGCCAAGTGAAAACCATGAGCAAGTCAATGCTACATTTGTCAACCAAGGGAATAATTGGTGGTTTAAGCCATGGTTCACCAAAATTTTGCAAAAGATGTTGGACTAAGATGAGTGTGGCCAAGTTTTATATTTACAATTTGCCACTACTACCTTTCACTAAAAATATAGTTAGGGCGAGTAGGGATCGTCCCAAGGGATTGGTGGGTCGAATTAGGTTGTGGAATCGAGATTAGGGTTAGTAGGTCGAGTGATCAAGAGATTGGTTGGTGATTGAATTATACTAAGATGCAATTTAAACTAAAGTAAACAATTAAATGCAATAAAGAGAAAATAAGAGAGAGAGATCTTGGGGTTTAGAGATTACCACTAAGCATAGCTTTTCTACACCCTTAATGAATGATTAACGAGGGAAAAAACATGTATTGCAACAATAGTGTGTGTGTGTGGTTGTTTCAACAAGCATGGATGACTAATTATGTATATATTGTCTACGCAACATGGTGGATGGCACAATATATCAAAGTAAGCCATTAATCCTTTCTTTAAGCTCACAATCCAAACACATCACAAGGTTAGAGACATATGCTACTTGTTTTCATAAGTATGGAACATCAAATAACAAGCATGGATTGTCTTCTTATTTAACATCTAAGCTACAACTACACTACAATTAAGCTAATGACATGAAATTAAACTAATTAAACTAAGGGAGAGGCACAATCCATCAAGAAATGAGTATGAACCATCAAATAAACCACAAAAGCATTCTATTAAGCACTATGTCTTGACAATCTCTATATCTATAGCATTAATACACATGGACATGCATCAATAACACAAGAAATAGAGACAAACATATGAACATCTATTCTAGCATACATAGACATATGGATAGAATGAAATGATCAATTGGAAGTATTAAACCACACAAATCATTGAATAAACAAGATCTATGTATATAAAAATATCAAAACATGTATCACAATACAAATCCCCTAAAAAATACATAAATCAAGATATAGAAAGTATGCTTAGGGCTAACTCTAGCTCCAAGAGGATGTCTAGCCACTCATGGATGGTGTCCTCCAACCCTCAAGGGCTAACTCCATGGTAGAGATTGCTCTTTTTCTTGGTAGATGGAAGAACTCCAAGCTTGTGTCTCTAGCCTCCTCTCTTCTTTTCTTCCTCACTAAGAATATGAATATGTTAATTGTGTCAAAAGTCTTTCTAGTGTGTGTATATATCTATATCAAGAATGGCTCATATTCCTTATATAGGTAGGTTAAAATGTCACCCCCAATGACCTGGGCTCGTACACCAATATTCCTCCCAATGATTGGATATGAGACAACTTTTAATAAGCTGGAAATTGAATTTTCTCGCACTTGGGGAAGTTCGATCGATCGAACATTCTCTAAGATCGATCGAATATGGCTGAGATCTATCGAACTTAAACTGGATTGATCCTCTATGGCAGCGCCTATAAAGACAAATCTGAGATATTTTGGTATTTTTGGGAAAGAGACAAAAGTGGTAGGTGTGGCGGTACAATTGGATAAGATGGAATCTTTTCGATCGATCGGAAGAAAGTTGGATCGGTTGAACTTTGTGGGATCTTTGGATAAGGACAATATAGTTCAGATCCATCTTGAAGTGCTGAAATCGATTAAAGTTAGATCGATCGAATATTTCCTAAGATCGATCGAACTTGCTGAATTTCCACCACTTGCTTCCTTTTGCTCCCACTTTGCTCCTTTCCTTGATTCATCTCAAGATTGCTTCAATTATGCTCTTATTTAGCTGAGTTAGCTTATTTTGGGGATAAGTACCTGAAAATGGAAATAATACAAAATCAATCTAAAGCGGAAAAATAAGATAGATAAAGGTTCTAGAATACCTAAGCTTAAGGGGTTTAAATGCGCACTTTTCATCGCTTATCACACCTCCAAACTTAAATATTGCTAGTCCTTAGCAATGAACTACAAAGTAAAGGAATGAAATGAACAACTATACAACTATGAACTAGAAAGCAATAAATGGATAACGCCACTTTTGTAGGGAACACGATTACATTTAGCATATGCAACAAGCCTTTTAAACCCCTAGGTTACCCCTAGTGGACGAGTGAAGTCTTGTGAGGGTTTCCAGAAATGATACCCACAAACATTAAGCTCATTCTCACTAAAGAGGCACCAATATTGCAAACAAGTATTGGGAGAAAACTACCTCAAGTATGCAATTTTTCAACCTTTTCCAATCAATCTTCCAAAATTTCAACATCAAATGAACAAGTATGGTCCTCCACACATCAAGAAAATGATCATGCAAATCAAAACAAGTATAGAATCCTTTTTGAGTGGACCAGCATCAAATATGTTGCTATCTTAGCCAACTAAAGAAATGATCACATCCTTACCCTCAAACTAGCACACAAATCTAGTACCGATCATCAAGATAAAGAGTGGACCTTTTATTAAAGCTTTAGTGTTCTAGGTACGCTTATTTTTTTTATTTTTTATTTTTTCCTATCCCTAAGGATCAAAGATGGAAGCATAGTGTAATGTGTTGATCTATTAAGCTTTCTAGCGATCCATGAGGTCGAGCATTAGGTCAATGACTCCCAAACTAGACGGTTTTAGGGCATTAGGCGTTCAAACACCCCTACGGACTTACAAGCTCAAATAACCTAGGTTACAAATCAAGATAACCTCCATCTAATCATTTTCCACTTCTCACCTTTTGAGAGAAGTCCTCACTTTTTTATTGCTTTTGTAACTTTTTCTTCTTCTTCTTCTTTTTTTATTATTTTTTTTATTTTATTTTTTTATTTTAATAGCAAGCTCAATTATTAACCTAGAGTTTGGGCCCTCCACCTTTCGGCGCGAGAAATTCAGTGCTTGATGAGCCTAGAATCCCGGCTACTCAATGAAAAGGGTTTGTTATCCATCTTTATCAAGAATGAAAGCTTTCAATGCACTACTAGCCCAATTGGGATATAACCAATTCAATAATCAGCAAAGCATGTACCCCACAAATGAATGCTAGTGTGCGCCTGTGCAAGTGTAGAATCCTAGAGTGAATCTCAAAACAATCACAAAATCATGATGATGTGGACCACAAATGCAAGCAAGATATCAATCTTTCGAAAAATTTACTCCTAAATGGCATCCACAAGGCATACAAGGAGTATTGGACTCTCAAGTCAAATAATTTTTAAATTTTAAACAATATAGTCCTCAAAAGATTAAAATCATAGCTAGTTATGGACCAATCATAGAAAATTCCTCAAATACACAAGTTATCCTCAAAATTTTGAAGTTAAAGCAAATACTGCAATTAACACCATTACCCCCCAAACTTAAATGGCATAATGTCCTCAATGTGCAAAGAGAACAAAAGAAAGAGTATACCAGTGCAGCTAAGCAAAGAATGGCCGGGACACAAGTATCCAAAGTGGGTGGCATAACCCTCCCAAACTTGGGATTAACTGTGGTCTTGAAAAGATGACATTGGATAAAAGTTCATTAGACAACAAAGGGGATAATAATAGTGCACAGTGGACATGCAAGTGTAAATGGGATAAGAAATTGAAGTAAAGAGAGGAAAAAGTTGGTCCTGAAAAATTCGGGCAGCACTCTCTCACTGAAGTCACTGGAATGCACCTGATGGAGTCAATCACAGACAGATATATCAATACGCATATATGACATCCAAAAACAAAGTATGCATAAAAGAGAAATAAAGTATAGTACAGTATATCCAGTGTCTAGGCCAACAGACTAGCCGTAAGTATATAACAGTAGCAAAAATATGGCAGATATCATAGATATATAATAGGAGAAGAAGATATAAAAATCATGAAGAGGAAGTAGGACGGGCAGGGCGTGCTCCGTAGATGTCTCACGATAGATCTCGCAATGCGACTATGACATCCGTACGGAGTGAAGCAATATCAACCCGGATGGAAACCATGCCATCCTCCAGAGTCTGAAGACGTTCTCCAAAGCTGGGTATCTGAACTGGAGCCTCAGGTGCTGCTGGAGCGGGAGAATGATGATCCTGAGCCTACTCTTCATCATGAACGGGCGACCCAACTGAAGAGTGATGCTCTGGGTCCTCTGCGAGCTGCTTTAAATCAATGTCCATATGCATGGCAGTCGGATCGACTGGTACATCATCCGCTGCCTGCTCTGCTGCTATTGCAGCTGCTGCCTGCTCCATCTCCTCTCTCTCAAGCTCCTCAGCTGCCTCTGCAGCATCCTCCTGTAGACTCTTAATAAGAGCCTTGTAGCTCTTATCCCAGTCTTTCTTCTTGAACAAGCAAGCCCCAGCCTCAGTATGCTCCCGGTGTTGGAAGGGATAGTGCTGATCCCGCAATATCTGTATAATGAGATGGCTAAATGGGAGATACTTAGCCCGTTTAGGCTTGGCCTTGCTGATGTGATCAACATATAACTTCATCATAATGCTCCAGATGAGCACAGGAATGGATAACAAATGCCTTATATAGAAGGTGTACAGAGCTGTCAGATAGTCGCCACGCCTCTGTATCTTATGGCTAGCCATGAATACATTTCGGAATAGTACTGAATTAAAGAACCACAGGTCGTCTAGCAGATAAGTGCGCGTGGCAAAAGTCTCGCCAGCTGCATAGTAACCTGTGAATGCCACTGCCATGTTGACATAGGAAGGCCTCCATAGAGTAGGATATGTAGCCTCGAGATCAGGAGGGCAGATATGTGGACATCGGCAAGATCTGGATAGAGTGTCCACAGTGATACTGATAGGGTGGTCGTCAATGGTAGTCCGTAGCTCCCTCAGGTTACTCGGGGCAGGTCGGAGGTTTTGGAAGAACATTCGGACCAACCTCGGGTACACTGGATAAGTAACAGGCACTAATATGGCTGAAATGCCCCTCCGGTCTATGTCATCATATGCTGCTCTGGTAAGAACAGACCGGGAAAAGAAGTCTATATCGAAGACCGACTCATGCGCCACCTGAAGGCGTGAGTATCTTGGCAATGGCCGGTCTAAGTCCTAGGCTGGTTGAGCTGGTGGTGGTGATGGAGATGGTATGTGCTTAGCCCAGCCTCAGCATTAGCCTGTGAAGAAGATGCCTCAGTCGAAGACTGTAGTCTAGAGTCAGCGGATGGGGACTGAGGTGGAGTAGCCTCTGGCTGGTCCTGTATCTGCTCTGGCTCTAGAATGGGGTCCTGGATGTGAGATGGACCTGCCTGGTCGTCTAATCTCCGCCTAACTCTGCGATGATAATGTTCACGAGTAACAATCTTGACCCTAGCCATGGCCTACAAAATAAAAGAAAACTTAAAAAGGAAGACATTGCCGGTATAAAGAATTAAAGCACAGTTTATAGAATCATGTATGTCAAATAAGATAGACAAAATAGATAAGGAACATGAATCTATGCAAGTGACAGGAAATAAGTGACATTATGTGAAGCATGCTAGACAGTATAAGTATGGAATGCATCCAATGTGGAAAACACAGGCATTGGGCATGTATGAGATAGCATGAATCACAAGAGATGGTGTGTGAAGTGTGTGATGCAAATCTGTGAAGTTTGATCGATCATAAAAATGTGAGATCAATGTAAGTTCGATCGATCTTGAATAAGTGAGATCAATCTATTATAGATCGATCAGAGAAAAAGTTCGATCGATTGAACTGTGAGGTGAAATTTGAAAAGTCACAGATATGTGACGTGGATGGAACGAGGGCCTCATAAGCAAGCTCGTGGGCCCCTCTACACAACAAATCAACAATTTTGGTCACTTTCCTTGGCCCGTAACCCCCAAAATCAAAATTAAAATCAAAAAATATAAAACGATATATATATATATATATACATAGCTTCAAAGCTTCAAATATGGCAATAATCATCATCATAACATCTTAGATCTAACATAGAAAGTATTGATGCATGAAGATAAAGCTTGAATCAAAAGATGGAGTTTAAATCTTACCTAAAACCAAGATAGAAGTGGATCGAAGGAGAGAGAAGTGAAATCTGAGATCCAAGATGAGGGAGAGAGATTCGGGCACGGTGGAATCGTCGGAGCACTCACCGGAGATGGAAGAGATGGAAGAGTGGGGTTGCAGCGGCAATGGGAAGCTAGGGTTTTTTGGATCGATCTGAAATAACCCTTGGCCTCTATTTTTAAAAACATTCCCTCTTCAGTTTGATAGATCGAACTAAAATCTGAGATCGATCAAACTAGTATTGTCGTGACCCGGGTTTTGATTCAACCCAGTGGGTCAGTGATGAACTAAGGATTGACTCGATAACAGATCCAGATGCGGAAGCAAGAAACAAGACAATGGTCTCCCAAGGCATAACACACCTCTGAGACCCTAAGATGACCCTCCATGAGGTCACGGAACTCAAGGAAACAAGGCGCGGAAGTGAATGATAAACCTAGGTCTCTAGAGATATAAACCATCCCTAGGACACCAAAGTGACTTCCCATAAAGTCATGAAACTCAAGGAAATCACCGGAAGCAGAGACTAGGATAAAAAGGTTAAATGGTACCCTATGGCACCAATGACAACCGAAGGATCGAGATCTAGTTCAAACTAGACCACGTACACCATTAAATAGCTTGAACAAGATCGACAAGGTCAAGTGGGAACGAACGAAACAAAGTTAACCTGTTTAGGCAATAACCAAACAAGACCCACAAGACAGCTCCATTTGGGTCAACCGAAATGGAGCGTCGGTCTGCCGAAATGAGCCAGGAAAAGAGGAGAAATGAGCTCCCAGTTCGGTCGACCGAAGTGACAAACCAGTCGACCGAAATAAGCCTCGAAGTGAAAAAGGCTACTGGAATTAGGATTTTCACTGTTCAAATGAAACCACAAAGGGAATCGGTCGACCGAACTGGCATTTTGGTTAACAGAAATGGCTCGAAATTGTGCATATGAACCTGCTATGCACACGAAATGAAGAAAAGACTCTAAGTCTCATATGAATCCCCCATGGCATGTTCAATTTACATCATATGCTAATGTGTGATGATGTGAACATACACGCAAGTGTAATATGACCTTTTAAACATGTTACAATGGCCTACGGCCTCATTACATCACATTTACAAGATTTAACATGCCAAACCTCCAAAGTTGATAAAATATACATTTCAAAACAAAATGTGGCTCCAAATGAGTACAAGTGCAAATATAAACATGCTTGGCCCTTGGCCTCATGTTATACATGTTGAATAGAATGAAAAGAGTGTACTTATGTACATATTACATAAATGGAATGAAAGAATACAATTTTGATACCTAAGGCTACCAAATGACATCTCATGCTAACACTTGAATGAAATGGAAACTTGAAGATACAAGACATCCCAATAAACGCTAAGCATCACGAACCAAGTCTTCGTACCTGAACAAATCCCCCAGTAACTTCGAGGTGAGTAAACAAGTTTACTCGTAGAGAATGAGCATGCATCGACTCGATTTCTTCAGAGATTTTTAGACTGACATGTAATAGTTCAAGAGGGTCACGCCACCTAATGTCTATGTCAAAGGTTAGACACAGGGAGCATCATAAGCTACTTTAGAACAATGTTAACAAGAATCATGATATACATACATATATGCAATGAATCAGGTTTGGGATAATCCAAAGAACACGATAAGGCGGATGCTTGAAAATAGATCAACATGAATTTCACTTTCAATACAATTAAACAAGGTTTGGAATAATCTATACAACATGACAAAAAGCATACTCAGATACAAGTTAACAAGAATTACATTATCAATGCAATTAACATGGTTGGAGCATTCTAATTAACAAGACAAGAGTTATACACAAAATCAAGAACAAGGCATAATATCTATATAATTTGACATGATTGGGATAATCCAATTAACACGACGAGAAGTATACTTGTAATCAAGGACAAGGCATAAGATCTATGCAATTAAACAATGATGGAATATCTCATATAACAAGAAAGGAGGTTATACACGAAATCAAGAACAAGGCATAATATCTATGCAAAGATAAGGCATAAAATCTATGTAAGGACAAGGCATAAAATCTATGCAACTTATAAGATTAGAACATTTCATATAACATAAGAGATTTTTAAATCTTCAAGGAATAACACTTGAAATTTAAGGACTGAAATCAAGGATGAGCATAAAATCTATGCAATGAAACAAGATTGGAGCATTTCACATAACACGATAAGTTTAAATCTTCAAGGCATAGAAACATGAAATTTAAAGAGTGAAATCAACAAATGTGAAAACTTCGATATCGCCTGGATTAAAACCGTACTCTTGAGATCATTTTAGGGCTACTAACCCATGGGTACCTTTCCCCTAGTGCGCACTATAGTGTAGGAGGACATTCCCCCGTACTTGAACTAAGTCCTAGCCATGTCAATTCTTGATTGATATCACAAGTCCCAAAATCAACTAGGTTTGCAACCAAGATTGTATCAAAATACAAGAAATGCATTAACCACGTTTCATGCACAACCAGGATTTTGGAACACACAAGTCATGCCCTAAGTTCATCAACTATCATGGCATGTGAAATGTCAAGAAATCATAGTGTGCATCTATATAGACTAAAATCAAGATATATAGCACAAGAAATCATTGAAGTAAATATACCACAAGTGTAAAATTAATGATTTAGTTAGTTACAAAACAACACATATGTAATTAAATCATTCTAAGACAAATGTACAAGTTTATGAAGTACATTAATGAGACTAAGATACAAGGGTCACGATGCTTGATAAAAAGATACAAGTTTATGAAATACAAGTCCACTTCATAAATTTAACAAGAATTCAATATCAAAGCATGATTAACACGACGGAAGCATACATGGAAATTTAATCTACTTAAGGGATTAAATTGTTAAGATTACAAGGCAAGTCTAATGTCAAGTTACAAGTTCACTTCATAGTAGATACAACCATGTGATTTAAGTTCCATATAAAGGAAATAAATAAATATAAGTTTAAAAACATATCCGATTATTCTCAATTTGATACACGTGAAGGAACTTGTTAAGGAAATCACGAATTCCAAGTTAGAAACTTAATCAAGACAAAGGAATCATTGAATGGATTTTAATTAATTCTTTTAATTAAAATCTCTAGATTTTGAAACTCATCTAAATGATCTCAAATTAATATATGTCATATAGCATGCCAAGACTTGATTTACTAGCACGATATAAGTGATTTCCATGCAATGTACGACCATGAGTATTAAATTTTAATACTAGAAAAATAATAAATGAAAAGTTTCAAAACTTAATCAAATATTCTAGATTTAATATATGTGAAACTATATAACATGCATATCAAGAGTCGGAATTTCAATGGAGTGAATAGTACACTCGGAATAAATTAATTAATCAAATTAATTAAACATTACTAGATTTCAAAATATCTCCTGTTTCTCTTAATTTAATCTATGTTGATGAGCATGCTAGGGACTAATATAATATTCTAACACACATTGATTTAAGCTAGTTAAGGCCACATGAATTAATCTTTCACTTAAGATAAATATTTAATAAAAACTTTAATACTTATTCAAATAACCTCAATTTAATATATGAGCATATCAAGGGGTAATATAATATCATGCTACATGTTTAAACCAAGGTATGAGCAACCAGGAAAATCAAATCTCATACAAGAAAATAAATAAATAAAATCTCTAAATTTGATATCAAAGCATGTAAACAAGTTGTATATGTATCACAAGCGTGCAATATAACAAGAAAATAAATTATAACACCCCCTACCTCAATTTGAGATGAAAACCTCAAAGGCCCACCGAAATAAAAGTACTCCGAATCTGACGATACCGAAGGGTTTTGTCGGGGATAACACGATGAACAAGAATCCAAAGGATGCCCCATGAAAATCACAACTTGACTTCAAAACCAAACTCAAGAAATGTTCAGAAATGAGTTCTAATAAGGGTGAAAGATGCGCGTCGTCAAGACAAGCATTAAACGTTAAGGCACTGCGATGTTTCACTCGAGTGAAGTGGCCGGAAAAAGACGAAGAAGCATGGCAGCCCCTTGGTAGCCATCGCTGCTGGCCAAGAGATAGGAGAGAGAGAAGAAAATCTGACTTTTTCTCTTTAAGTCCTCTATTTATAGAAAATCTCAAAAAGTGCCCCGAAAGGGACCCACTAGGTCCGGAAAAGTGGATCTTGAGCAAACGCGCCCAAACGGCAAAAATCCGTGAACAAAAAAGATTCAAAATGAGAAAATATGAGTAATGGAAGAAACGGCGTTGAAAACCGAGTCCCGAACAGAGAGATATGCCCCAAACAAGTTCGGCGGCAACTGGGTCAAAAACTCTGAAACTGGAGAAAAATGACCAGAATGGAATTCTAAGAGTACACGACTTGATGAAATGTGAAAATGAATCCCGTACGAGGATCCAAGCTCTAGACGAGGTAATTTTGTAATAACTTTCGTTAATTGCACAATGACTCCTGCAAAAAGGGTTAATTGCACTAATGCCCCAGAATGAAAATATCTTCAAAAAATATTTTCTTAGGTACTCCTGAAATAAAATATCTTCAAAAGATATTTACGAAAAACATCCCAAGAAACGAAAATAATTCCAAAGAACTATGCATCCATGCCCCTATGGACACCTGGAGCAACCGGAATACTTCCTCGCAAAAGTAAAGATACGTATTTCGTGGAAACCACTAAGGATGAAGGCATGTGAAGTCAAAAACTAGCTCCGAGTACGAAAAGTGAGGTTTTGCCAACAAAGTGACAAACGGGGAAAAGACAGAATAGGGAAAAGGACGAAATAGGGAAAAGGACGAAAAGTGAATAGTGTCGAAAACCGAAAAATGTGGAAATAACTTGGTCCTCAAAGGAAGTTGTCAATCCGAATGAAAGAGTCTTAGAAACCATTTCCGAGCACTCGAGATGACACTAAATGACGAGAAACAGAACCCAGAAAAGAAAATTAAACAGAAAAAAAATTTATCCGTAAAATTTCAGAAAAATGAAAGGGAGTCAAATGACCAGGTCATTACAATCTACCCTCCTTAAAGGAATTTTGTTCCCAAAATTCGGAACATACCAGAAAAGAACAGAACATGGACCAAACAAAAGGTCAAACCGAAGACAGCTTATAAAGCACTGAAGGACAATTCTAGAAGTCTCAAGATCAACTGAAGGAACGCGAAACCATGAATTGAGACAACACCTCATACGAATCGACACGTTAACTCAATGTCAACCACCGAGAGAATCCCAAGACAATGAAACGTTGAAACACAACAAAAGAAGGGAGTGATAAGGCAATACGAACAGCGACCAGAACCCGCCCACACTTATTTGTCAGTAAGATAGCATGACAGTATAAGGCACTAGTCCATTACATGCCCCAACCAGGTCAACTCAGAAAACCTATCGATACGGATGACATCAATGTCGGAAATGATCATACCCAAAAGCACTATGGAAACTAGACATCTGCGAGAATTGGGGTAGCTAATCCCAAAACTCTGACAACAATGTCATAGGCCCCATTACGCTTAAGGTCTTAGATCTAGAATCCACGAAGGAAAAGGAAATGAAACGGTACCTCCCCGGCGCATGTCTCATTCCACCAGATAAGGAAAAGGAAATGAATCGCAGTCCTCTACGCTCACATGAGCCTTACTCGCATCAACCAACAGAACAGACTATGGTTTCAAAACACCCAACTAAGAAAAACGAACAAGAAGGTTCCTGACATGGGTCCTTACAGAATGAATTTCTCCTATCCGAGGAAGAAACCCATGAAACAATAACACATCCAAGGGATACGACAGATCCTAAGTGACAATGCCAAAACCAGACAGTCAAGATAAGCTTCTAAACAAGTTGCCACATAAGCAACCAGACATGTTATCAGATCAAGGCATGTTATCAAGAAGCACGTAAGTATATGGTACGACAACACACGCGAACGAAAAACGTAAGGTATGCCGACATACGTCGCATACAGTCATGCTAACACAAGGACGCAGACATGATAGAAACCCATATCATGTTATCAGGAAGCATATATACACATCAAGCATGCTTAACAAATAATAGATGTCTCAAAACACCTGAGCATGTGAACATGTTATCATATAAGACATGTTATCAAACAAGACATGTTATCAAGATACAAATGACATACCAAAGTAAAACACCGTGAGCATGATATGCACCCAAAACCCGTCATCCAAGGTATTCGAACCCGGATGCTCTGATACCACTTATTGTGACCCAGGTTTTGATTCAACCCGGTGGGTCAGTGATGAACCGAGGATTGACCCGATAACGGATCCATATGCGGAAGCAAGAAACAAGACAATGGTCTCCCAAGGCATAACACACCTCTAAGACCCTAAGATGACCCTCCATGATGTCACAGAACTCAAGGAAACAAGGCACGAAAGTGAATGATAAACCTAGGTCTCTAGAGATACAAACCATCCCTAGGACACCAAAGTGACTTCCCATGAAGTCATGAAACTCAAGGAAATCACCGGAAGCGAAGACTAGGATAAAAAGGTTAAATGGTACCCTATAGCACCAATGACAACCGAAGGATCGAGATCTAGTTCAAACTAGACCACGTACACCATTAAATAGCTTGAATAAGATCGACAAGGTCAAATGGGAACGAACGAAACGAAGTTAACCTGTCTAGGCAACAACTAAACAAGACCCATAAGACAGCTCCATTTAGGTCGACTGAAATGGAGCGTCGGTCTTCCGAAATGAGCCAGGAAAAGAGGAGAAATGAGCTCCCAGTTTGGTCGACCGAAGTGACAAACCGGTCGATCGAAATAAGCCTTGAAGTGAAAAAGGCTACTGGAATTGGGAGTTTCACTGTTCAAATGAAACCACAAAGGGAATCGATTGACCAAACTGGCATTTCGGTCGACCAAAATGGCTCTAAATTGTGCATATGAACCTGTTATGCATATAAAATGAAGAAAAGACTCTAAATCTCATATGAATCCCCCATGGCATGATCAATTTACATCATATGCTAATGTGTGATGATGTGAACATACACGCAAGTGTAATATGACCTTTAAAACATGTTACAATGGCCTACGGCCTCATTACATCATATTTACAAGATTTGACATGCCAAACCTCCAAAGTTGATAAAATATACATTTCAAAACAAAATGTGGCTCCAAATGAGTACAAGTGCAAATATAAACATGCTTGGCCCTTGGCCTCATGTTATACATGTTGAATACAATGAAAAGAGTGTACTTATGTACATATTACATAAATGGAATGAAAGAATACAATTTCGATACCTAAGGCTACCGAATGACATCTCATGCTAACACTTGTATGAAATGGAAACTTAAAGATACAAGCCATCACAATGAACGCTAAGCATCACGAACCAAGTCTTCGTACCTGAACAAATCCCCCAGTAACCTCGGGGTGAGTAAACAAGTTTACTCGTAGAGAATGAGCATGCATTGACTCAATTTCTTTAGAGATTTTTAGACTGACGTGTAATAGTTCAAAAGGGTCATGCCACCTAATGTCTATGTCAAAGGTTAGACACAGGGAGCATCATAAGCTACCTTAGAACAATGTTAACAAGAATCATGATATACATACATATATGCAACGAATCAGGTTTGGGATAATCCAAAGAATACGATAAGGCGGATGCTTGAAAATAGATCAACACGAATTGCACTTTCAATACAATTAAACAAGGTTTAGAATAATCCAAACAACACGACAAGAAGCATACTCGGATACAAGTTAACAAGAATTACATTATCAATGCAATTAACATGATTGGAGTATTCTAATTATCAAGATAAGAGTTATACACAAAATCAAGAACAATGCATAATATCTATACAATTTGACATGATTGGGATAATCCAATTAACACGACGAGAAGTATACTTGTAATCAAGGATAAGGCATAAGATCTATACAATTAAACAGGGATGGAATATCTCATATAACACGGAAGGAGGTTATACACGAAATCAAGAACAAGGCATAATATCTATGCAAAGATAAGGCATAAAATCTATGCAAGGACAAGGCATAAAATCTATGTAACTTACAAGATTAGAACATTTCATATAACATAAGAGATTTTTAAATCTTCAAGGAATAACACTTGAAATTTAAGGACTGAAATCAAGGATGAGCATAAAATCTATGCAATGAGACAAGATTGGAGCATTTCACATAACACGATAAGTTTAAATCTTCAAGGCATAGCAACTTGAAATTTAAAGAGTGAAATCAACCAATGTGGAAACTCGGATATCGCTCGGATTAAAACCGTACTCTTGAGATCACTTTAGGGCTACTAACCTATGGGTACCTTTCCCCTAGTGCGCACATAGTATAGGAGGACATTCCCCCGTACTAGAACCAAGTCCTAACCATGTCAATTCTTGATTGATATCCTAAGTCCCAAAATCAACAAGTTGTGCAACCAAGATTGTATCAAAATACAAGAAATGCATTAACCACTTTTCATGTACAACCAAGATTTTGGAACACACAAGTCATGCCCTAAGTTCATCAACTATCATGGCATGTGAAATGTCAAGAAATCATAGTATGCATCTATATAGACTAAAATCAAGATAAATAGCGCAAGAAATCATTGAAGTAAATATACCACAAGTATAAGATTAATGATTTAGTTACTTACAAAACAACACATGTGTAATTAAACCATTCTAAGAAAAATGTACAAGTCTATGAAGTACATTAATAAGACTAAGATACAAGGGTCACGATGCTTGATAAAAAGATACAAGTTTATGAAATACAAGTCCACTTCATAAATTTAACAAGAATTTAATATCAAAGCATGATTAACACGATGGAAGCAAACAAGGAAATTTAATCTACTTAAGGGATTAAATTGTCAAGATTACAAGACAAGTCCAATGTCAAGTTACAAGTTCACTTCATACTAGATACAACCATGTGATTTAAGTTCCATACAAAGGAAATAAAAAAATATAAGTTTCAAAACTTATCCGATTATTCTCAATTTGATATATGTGAAGGAACTTTTCAAGGAAAGCATGAGTACCAAGTTAGAAACATAAACAAGACAAATGAATCATTGAATGGATTTTAATTAATTCTTTCAATTAAAATCTCTAGATTTTGAAACTCATCTAAATGATCTCAAATTAATACATGTCATATAGCATGCCAAGAATTGATTTACTAGCACGATACAAGTGATTTCCATGCAATGTACGGCCATGAATATTAAATTTTAATACTAGAAAAATAATAAATGAAAAATTTCAAAACTTAATCAAATATTCTAGATTTAATATATGTGAAACTATATGACATGCATATCAAGAATATCAAGTCGGAATTTCAATGGAGTGAATAATACACTCGGAATAAATTAATTAATCAAATTAATTAAACATTACTAGATTTCAAAATGTCTCCGGTTTCTCTCAATTTAATCTATGTTGATGAGCATGTTAGGGCATAATATAATATGCTAACACACATTGATTTCAAGCTAGTTAAGGCCATATGAATTAATCTTTCACTTACAATAAATATTAAATAAAAACTTTAATACTAGTTCAAATAACCTCAATTTAATATATGTCAATGACCATATCAAGGGATAATATAATATCATGCTACTTGTTTAAACCAACCTATGAGCAACCGGGAAAATCAAATCTCATACAAGAAAATAAATAAATAAAATCTCTAGACTTGATATCAAAGCATGTAAACAAGTTGTATATGCATCACAAGCATGCAATATAACAAGAAAATAAATTATAACACCCCCTACCTCAATTTGAGATGAAAATCTCAAAGGCCCACCGAAATAAAAGTGCTCCGAATCCAACGATATCGAAGGGTTTTGTCGGGGACAACACGATGAACAAGAATCCGAAGAAAGCCCCATGAAAATCACAACTTGACTTCAAACCCGAACACAAGAAATGGTCAGACATGGGTTCCAATAAGGGTGAAAGATGCGCGTTGTCAAGATATGCATTAAACGTTAAGGCACTACGATGTTTCACTCGACGGAAGTGGCCGAAAAAAGAAGAAGAATCATGGCAGTCCCTTGGCAGCCATGGCTGCTGGCCAAGAAAGAGGGGAGAGAAGAAAATTTGACTTTTTCTCTTTAAGTCTCCTATTTATAGAAAATCTCAAAAAGTGCCTCGAAAGGGCCCCACCGGGTCCGGAAAAGTGGATTTTGAGCAAACGCGCTCAAACGGCAAAAATCCATGAATGAAAAAGATTCAGAATGAGAAAATATAAATAACGGAAGAAACGGTGTCAAAAACCGAGTCCCGAGCAGAGAGCGGCAACCTAGGTCAGAAACTCTGAAACTGGAGAAAAACGACCAGAACGGAATTCTAAGAGTACACGACTCGACAAAATATGAAAATGAATCCCGTACGAGGATCTAGGCTCCAGTCGAGGTATTTTTTCAATAACTTTCGTTAATTACACAATGACCTTTGCAAAAAGGGTTAATTGCACTAATGCCCCAGAATGAAAATATCTTCCAAAAAAATTTTCTTAGGTACCCCTGAAATAAAATATCTTCAAAAGATATTTACGAAAAATACCCCAAGAAAAGAAAATAATTCCAAAGAACTATATATCCATGCCCCTATGGACACCAGGAGCAACCGGAGTACTTTCTCGCAAAAGTAAAGATACGTATTTCGTGGAAACCACTAAGGATGAAGGCACGTGAAGTCAAAAACTAGCTTCGAGCACGAAAAGTGAGGTTTTGCCAACAAAGTGACAAACGGGGAAAAGACAGAATAGGGAAAAGGACGAAACAGGGAAAATGATGAAAAGTGAATAGTATTGAAAAACGAAAAACATGGAAATGACTCGGTCCTCAAAGGAAGTTGTCAATCCGAATGAAAGAGTCTCAGAAACCATTTTCGAGCACTCGAGATGACACTAAATAACGAGAAACAGAACCCAGAAAAGAAAATTAAACGGAAAAAGAATTTATCCGTAAAATTTCAGAAAAATGAAAGGGAGTCAAATAACCGGGTCATTACAAGTAGACAAAATTATTTCTGAAGCTTTTGAATTTTTGAAAATTAAAAATTAAAAATTAAAAATGAAATATATATATATATATATATATATATATATATATATATATATTTGGATTTTTGAAAAATAAAACTAAATAAAATAAAAATAAACTAAGTAAAATAAAAGAAAAAAAAAAGAATTATTTTTTTTGGAATTTTTGAAATATAAAGTAAAATAAAAGAAAAGAAAATATTTTTGGGATTTTTGAAAAATAATAGACAAAAATAAAATAAAAATATTTTTGAAAACTTTGAAAACCCCTTTTTTTTTTAGAATAAAATATTTTTGGAGTTTTTAAATTTAAAATTCAAAAAAAAAGTCAAACTTAAAGTCAAATCCATAAATCAAAGAACAGAGATCGATCTCAGAAAGAGTTAGATCGATCAAACATGCAAAAATCTGCAGACATGTTCAAACGATGGGACAGAGAGGCCTTTTGCAGAGGGTGGATGCAGGTTCAAAATTTTTTTAAGTGTTGAGACTGCAGATCGATCCAAGATGAAGTTGGATCGATCGAAGAACTAAAGATCGATCTAGGAACAAGTTCGAACGATGGGACAGAGAGCTGAAATATGCAGGTTTTCTTCGAACGATGGGACAGAGAGCTGAAATATGCAGGTTTTCTTCGAACGATTGGACAGAGAGGTGATTGGATACAGGTTGGATGCAGGTATGGAGTTCGATTGATCGAACCTCTTGTGAGATCGATCGAACATGAACAAAATGCTTATTTTCAACATGAAAGTGCATGCAATCTTAATCACAGTTTCTAGCAATGTATATGAATCTAAAACAAATATCTAGACTTCGCAAGAAATAAAATTTAAAATAGAAATGAGGGAGGAATGGGGTTGTGACACCCTGCGAAATGTACTAGTCTTTAACGTCCCTAGCAAGACGTTGGGCTCTTTTAGCCCGGATCAAACATCTTGTAGTGCATCCCCTCCTTAATGGGGTGATAAGTACTTTGAACTCCACCCAACAAATGGTTTCCTAGAGAACTTGTTGGATTAGGCTCAAAAGAAATTTTTGGTCCTTGGTTAACATGATCCTTGGGCTTCCATGCCCTTTCAAAACAAGATTTTGAAACAACTTTCTTGGAATTCAGGGTTGAAGATAAACTTTTTAAAATTTTTGTTTCACACAAAGACTTTATTCCTTCACATTCATGGTCAAGATATTTCTCTACAACATTCACTTCTTCATGCTTGTCAAATGAATTCAGGGTTGGATTGAAGAAATTAAACTTCACCTTCATGTGGCCAAATGAGATCTTCATTATCCCCGTCCTACAATTAATGTTGGCATTCGCGGTTGCCAAGAAAAGACGGCCAAGGATAACAGGAATTTGGCTCTTAGGATTCAGGACTGGTTCCGTGTCAATGACAACGAAATCAACGGGGAAGAAAAATTTATCAAATTTGATCAATACATCCTCAATGATACCCCTAGGCTTTTTGATGGATCGGTCGGCAAGTTGCAAAATCACCGACGTTGGTTTCAAGTCTTATAAGCCCAATTTGACATATACCGAATATAGAAGAAGATTAACACTTGCTCCTAAGTCTACAAGAGCCCGATTAATGATATGATCACCAATGATGCATGAAGTGGTAGGTGAACCGGGGTCTCTGAACTTTGGAAGAGTGTTATGTTGCAAAATAGAGCTCACTTGCTCAGTCAAGACCACTTTCCTAGGTGCTTGGCTTTTGTTCTTCCTCTTTTGGGTGTATAAGTCTTTAAAAAACTTGGCATAAGTCGGAATTTGCTTGATTACATTCAAAAGTGGAAGATTGACTTTCACTTGCCTAAATACATCTATAATTTCATTTGTTTTGGCCTTTTGCTTATCAATTGAAATGGATCCTTTTAAGGCATCCGGAAATGGAGCTCTTGGTTCAAAAACTTTTTTAAATTTTTCCTTGAAGTCTCTTTAAGACAAGAAGTTTTGAAATCATTTTGCAAATTTTTCTTTTCAAAATCACTTTTCAACACATTGTCATTTGAATGATCATGCATATGCAATGAAGGAGGAAGATGATGTGAAATGGGACGAGTGTCAACTTGTGGTTGCACCGGTTCACTCTCTTCATTGGACACACCTACGTGGTTGTCAATGATTCTCCCACTTCTTAAAGTTGTCACCGCATTGACATGCTCTATTATAGGACTTTTCAATGAGGAATGAGTCTCCACAACACATTGTTGCTTTGGTGGGGAATTCAAAGGCATTTTCTTTTTCTCTCTAGCATTTAAAGTACTAGCTATTTGCCCTACTTGCGTTTTTAGCTTAGCAATGGATTGAGAATGAGAATGAAGCAATTGAGTGTTTGCCTCTAGAGTGCCTAGAGCGGTCAAAACTTTTCTTCAAAAGCGGGACTCCTAGAATTTCCTTGAGAATATGATGGTTGATTAGGAAAATGAGAATTAGAAAATTGATTTCCTTGTGATTGATATGGTCTATATCCTTGTGATCCTTGGCTTTGCATTAGAGGCGGAACATACTTCCCTTGGAAGCCACCTTGGGAAGGGTTTGAGCCTTCCCCTTGGTTTCTCCAAGAGAAATTTGGGTGATTTCTCCAACTAGAATTATAGTGATTGCCATAAGGATTGTTCCCTTGATTAACAAATGCTGCATTGACTTGTTCATGATGCTCACTTTGCACATGTCCATGGGGACAATTGGAAGTAGAATGTAAAACACTTAAACAAGTCATACATGATTCATTGGATGCATGATGGGAATGGTTAGGGATGGAAGATACTTGATTTGCCGAATTTTGGTTGATCAAGAATTGATCAAACCTTTGAGATAAGGATTTCATCTCGGCGGCTATTTTATTGGAATGGTCAACTTGATGTAAGCCAACACTCTTTCTTCCACTTGAATTCCTACCATTCTTAAAAGATAAAGTTCGATGCAAAGAATTTTCACTCATTGTCTCATAAAGACGCCACACATCATCCTCTTGCCTATCAATGTAAGAGCCACCCATAGAAGCATCAACCATGCCCATGTAATTATCGGATAAACTCTCAAAGAAATATTGAACTAATTGCCATTTGGGCATGTCATGATGTGGACACTTCCTAAGCAATTCATTGAATCTTTCCCATGCCTCATGGAACGTTTCCTTATCCTCGTGTGAAAACTCTCGAATTGAGGTTCTCATGGCATTGGTCTTAGAAACCGGATAGTATTTCTTCAAGAACTCTTGTTGCATTTCTGCCCAAGAAGTTATTGAAAAAGGCCTAAGATTGTTAAACCAGTATTTTGCCTTGTCTTTAAGGGTGAATGGAAAAAGTTTAAGCCTTAAGACCTCTTCTGGCATGTCCGTGTATCTCACGGTGGAACATACTTTAAGAAACTCATCTAAATTCTTGTAAGGTTCTTCACTTGGAAGTCCATGATAGTTAGGGAGCATTTGAATGGTTTGTGGTTTGATTTCATAGTGATGTGCTCTAAATGGTGGCAATTGAATGCATGTGGGTGCATTATATTCATTAGGCACATAGTGATCTCTTAAAGCAAGGGGAGGATTAACAATTGGAGGTGCAACATGGGCACCTTGATTGCCTTGAACTATGCGAGGTTGTGAAGCAAAGATTGGCCTAGGCATTCCCAATGGAACTTGGCCTTGTTGTTGTGGTGGGTGAATGAATGGCTTTGGCATGCCTTGTAACGACCTGGGTTTTGAATCAACCCAGTGGGTCAGTGATTAACCATGGATTGACCTGATAACGGATCCAGATGTGGAACCAAGAAACAAGACAATGGTCTCCCAAGGCATAACACACCTCTAAAACCCTAAGATGATCCACCATGAGGTCACGGAACTCAAGAAAATAAGGTGCGGAAGCGAATGATAAACCTAGGTCTCTAGAGATACAAACCATCCCTAGGACACCAAAATGACTTCCCATGAAGTCATGAAACTCAAGGAAATCACCGGAAGCGGAGGCTAGGATAAAAAGGTTAAATGGTACCTTATGGCACCAATGACAACCGAAGGATCGAGATCTAGTTCAAACTAAACCACGTACACCATTAAATAGCTTGAACAAGATCGACAAGGTCAAGTGGGAACGAACGAAATGAAGTTAATCTGTCTAGGCAACAACCAAACAAGACCCATAAGACAGCTCCATTTCGGTCGACCGAAATGGAGCATCGGTCTACCGAAATAAGCCAGGAAAATAGGAGAAATGAGCTCAACCGAAATGGAGCATCGACCTGCCGAAATGAGCCAGGAAAAAAGGAGAAATGAGCTCCCAGTTCGGTCGACCGAAGTGACACACCGGTCGACCGAAATAAGCCTCGAATTGAAAAAGGCTACTGGAATTGAGTTTTTCACTGTTCAATTGAAACCACAAAGGGAATCGGTCGACCGAACTGGCATTTCGGTTGGCATTTCGGTTGACCGAAATGGCTCGAAAATGTGTATATGAACCTGTTATGCACCAAGGCTGAAATGAGTTCCTAAGCTACATTTGAATCCCCCATAACATGATCAATTTACATAATATGCAAGTGTGTGATGATGTGAACATACATGCAAGTGTAATATGACATTTTAAACATGCTACAATGGTCTAGGGCCTCATTACAATCAATTTACAAGATTTGACATGCCAAACCTCCAAAGTTGATAAAATATATATTTCAAAACAAAATGTGGCTCCAAATGAGTACAAGTGCAAATATAAACATGCTTGGCCCTTGGCCTCATATTATGCATGTTGAATACAATGAAAAAAAGTATACTTACGTACATATTACACAAATGGAATCAAAGAATACAAGTTTGATACCTAAGGCTACCAAATGACATCTCATGCTAACATTTGCATGAAATGGAAACTTGAGGATACAAGCCATCCCAATGAACGCTAAGCATCATGAACCAAGTCTTTGTACCTGAACAAATCCCCCAATAACTTCGGGGTGAGTAAATAAGTTTACTCGTAGAGAATGAGCATGCATCGACTCGATTTCTTTCAGATTTTTAGATTAACTTGTAACAATTCAAAAGGGTCATGCCACCTAATGTCTATGTCAAAGGTTAGACTCAGGGAGCATCTTAAGCTACCTTAGAACAATGTTAACAAGAATCAAAATACATCTACATGTATGAAACAAGTCAAGGTTGGGATAATTCAAAGAACACGATAGGAATGATACTTGAATACGAGCTAACAAGGATTACATTATCGATGCAATTAACATGGTTGGGATATTTCAATTGACAAGATAAGAGAAATGCGTGAAATCAAGATCATGTCATATTACTATCTATGCAAGTAAACAAGATTGGAACATTCCAATTAGCAAGACAAGAGTAATACATGAAATCAAGAATAATACATAATATCTATGCAAGTAAACAAGATTGGAACATTCTAATTAGCAAGACAAGAGTAATACATGAAATCAAGAATAATGCATAATATCTATGCAATTTAACATGATTAGAGCATTCCAATTAACACGATGGGAGTAATACACAAAATCAAGAACAAGGCATAATATCTATACAAGTAAACAAGATTGGAGCATTTCACATACATGACAAGTTTAAATCTTCAAGAAATAGCAACTTGAAATTTAAAGAGTGAAATCAACCAATGTGGAAAACTCGGATATCGCCCGGATTAAAACGGTACTCCTGAGATCACTTTAGGGCTACTAACTCATGGGTACCTTTCCCCTAGTGCGCACTATAGTGTAGGAGGACATTCCCCTGTACTAGAACCAAGTCCTAGCCATGTCAATTCTTGATTGATATCCTAAGTCCCAAAATCAACAAGTTGTGCAA
Organism: Cornus florida; assembly: GCF_030987335.1. Lineage (NCBI taxonomy): Eukaryota > Viridiplantae > Streptophyta > Magnoliopsida > Cornales > Cornaceae > Cornus > Cornus florida. The sequence continues at coordinate 77,131,384 of NW_026775577.1, forward strand.
CCAAGATTGTGTCAAAATACAAGAAATGTATTAATTTTGAACACACAAGTCATGCCCTCTAAGTTCATCAACTATAATGGCATGTAAAATGTCAAGAAAACATAGTGTGCATCAATATAGATTGGAACCAAGATATATAGTACATGAAATCCATTGGAGTAAATATACCGCAAGTATAAGATACATGATTCAATTACATACTAAATAACACATGTGTAATTAAACCATTCCAAGACAAATGTACAAGTCTATGAAGTACATTAATGAAACTAAGATACAAGGGTCACTATGCTTGATAAAAAGATACAAGTTTATGAAATACAAGTCCACTTCATAAGTTTAACAAGAATTCAATATCAAAGCATGATTAACGCGATGGAAGCATACAAGGAAATTTAATTTACTTAAGGGATTAAATTGTCAAGATTACAAGGCAAGTCCAATGTCAAGTTACAAGTTCACTTCATACTAGATACAAGTATGTGATTTAAGTTCCATACAAAGGAAATAAATAAATATAAGTTTCAAAACTTATCCGATTATTTTCAATTTGATATACGTGAAGGAACTTGTCAAGGAAAGCATGAATACTAAGTTAGAGACTAAAACACGCTCATATAACCATTGAGTGGATTTTAATTAATTCATTTAATTAAAATCTCTAGATTTTGAAAGTCATCCAAATGATTTCAATTTAATGTATGTTATACAACATGTCAAGACTTGATTTAAAAAACACGATACAAATGACATCTAATCAAGATACGACCATGAGTATTAAACCTTAATACTAGAAAAATAATAAATGAAAGGTTATTAATTAAATATTCTCTACATTTTAAAGCATCTCCGATTACTCTCAAATTCACATATGTTGAAGAGTATGCTAGGGCCTAATATAATATTCTAACACACATTGATTTCAAGCTAGTTAAGGCCACATGAATTAATCTTTTACTTAAGATAAATATTAAATAAAAACTTTAATACTTATTCAAATAACCTCAATTTAATATATGTCAATGACCATATCAAGGGGTAATATAATATCATGCTACATGTTTAAACCAAGTCATGAGCAATCGGGAAAATCAAATCTCATATAAGAAAATAAATAAATAAAATCTCTAGATTTGATATCAAAGCATGTAAACAAGTTATATATACATCACAAACATGCAATATAACAAGAAAATAAATTATAACACCCCCTACCTCAATTTGAGATGAAAACCTCAAAGGCCCACCGAAATAAAAGTGCTCCGAATCCGACGATACCGAAGGGTTTTGTCGGAGACAACATGATGAACAAGAATCCCCAAGAGGCCCCATGAAAATCATAACTTGACTCCAAACCCGTACTCAAGAAATGGATTCTAATAAGGGTGAAAGATGCGCGTCGTCAAGACATGCATTAAACGTTAAGACACTACTATGTTTCACTCGAGGGAAGTGGCCGAAAAAAGAAGAAGAAGCATGGCAGCCCCTTGGCAGCCATGGCTGCCGGCCAAGGGAGAGGAGAGTAAGAAGAAAATCTGACTTTTTCTCTTTAAGTCCCCTATTTATAGAAAATCTCAAAAAGTGCCCCGAAAGGGACCCGTCGGGTCCGGAAAAGTGCATTTTGAGCAAACGCACTCAAACGGCAAAACTCTATGAACGAAAAAGATTCAAAATGAGAAAACATGAACAACAGAAGAAACAACGTTGAAAACCGAGTACCGAGCAGAGAGATATGCCCCTAACAAGTTCGGCGACAACCGGGGTCAAAAACTCTGAAACTGGAGAAAAACGACCAGAACGAAATTCTAAGAGTACACAACTTGGCGAAATGTGAAAATGAATCCCGTACGAGAATCCAGGATCTAGACGAGGTATTTTTGCAATAACTTTCGTTAATTGCACAATGGCCTCTCCAAAAAGGGTTAACTGCACTAATGCCCTAGAATGAAAATATCTTCGAAAAATATTTTCTTAAAAACCCCTGAAATAAAATATCTTCAAAAGATATTTTTAAAAAATACCCCAGGAAAAGAAAATAATTCCAAAGAACTATGCATCCATGCCCCTATGAACACCGGGAGTAACCAGAGTACTTTCTTGCAAAAGTAAAGATACGTATTTCGTGGAAACTACCTCGAATGAAGACACATGAAGTCAAAAACCAACTCCGAGCACGAAAGGTGAGGTTTTACCAACAAAGTGATAAACAGGGAAAAGACAGAATAGGGAAAAGGACGAAATAGGGAAAAGACAAAAAGTGAATAGTGTCAAAAAACGAAAAATTGTGGAAATGACTCGGTCCTCAAAGGAAGTTGTCAATCCAAATGAAAGAGTCTCAGAAACCATTTTCCAGCACTCGAGATGACACTAAATGACAAGAAACAGATCTCAGAAAAGAAAATTAAACGGAAAAAAATTATCTGTAAAATTTCAGAAAAATAAAAGGGAGGAAAATGACCGGGTCATTACAACCAACCCTCCTTAAAGAAATTTCATCTCTGAAATTTAGAACATACCAGAAAAGAACAGAACGAGGACCAAACAAAAGGTCAAACCAAAGGACAACTTCAGAAGTCTCAAGACCAACTGGAGGAACGCGAAACCACGAATCGAGATAACACCTCGTACGAATCGGCACGTTAACTCAACGTCAACCACCTAGAGAATCCCAAGACAACAAAACATTGAAACACGATAAAAGTAGAGAGTGACAAGATAGTACGAACAGTGACCAAAACCCGCCCACACTTACTCGTCAGTAAGGTAGTATGATAGTATAAGGCACTAGTTTATAACCTGCGCCAATTAGGTCAACTCGGAAAACCTATCGATACGGATGACATCAATATTGAAAATGATCATTACCAAAAGCACTATGAGAACCAGGTATCTGCGAGAGTTGGGGTAGCTAATCCTAAAACTCTAACAACAATGTCATAGGTACCGCTACGCTTAAGGCCTTAGATCTAAAAGCCACGAAGGAAAAGGAAATGAAACGGTGCCTCCCTGGCCTGCGTTTCACTCCACCAGACAAGAAAAAGGAAATGAATCGCAGTCCTCTACGCTCATGTGAGCCTTACTCGCATCAACCGACAACTAAGGTCTCAAACACCCAATCAAGAAAATAGACAAGAAGGTTCCCGACATGGGTCCTTACAGAATGAATTTCTCCTATCCGAGGAAGAAACTCGTAAAACAAGAATGCATCCAAGGGTTGCGATAGATCCTACGAGACAATGTCAAAACCAGACATGAAAGTAAATAACTAGCATGCAACATGGCAACGGACTATCTACTCAAGGTGCCACATAAGTAACCAGACATGCTATCAAATCAAAACATGTTATCAAGAAGCACGTAAATACATGGTACGACAACATATGTAAATAAAAAACGTAAGGTATGTCGACATACGTCGCATACGGTCATGCTAACCTAAGCATGCAGACATGATATCACACTAAAACATGATAGTAACACATACCATGTTATCAGGAAGCATATAACACACAAGGTATGCTTAACAAATAATATATGCCTCAAAACACCTAAGCATGTGAATATGTTATCATACAAGACATGTTATCAAATAAGACATGTTGTCAAGATACAAATGACATATCAAAGAAACACCGTGAGCATAATATGCACCCAAAACCCGTGGTCCAAGGTATTTGAACCCGAACGCTTTGATACCACTTGTAACGACCCAGGTTTTGATTCAACCCGGTGGGTCAGTGATGAATCGAGGATTGACCCGATAACGGATTTAGATGCGGAAGCAAGAAACAAGACAATGGTCTCTCAAGGCATAACACACCTCTAAGTCCCTAAGATGACCCTCTATGAGGTCACGAAACTCAAGGAAACAAGGCGCAGAAGTGAATGATAAACCTAGGTCTCTAGAGATACAAACCATCTCTAGGACACCAAAGTGACTTCCCATGAAGTCATGAAACTCAAGGAAATCACTAGAAGCGGAGGCTAGGATAAAAAGGTTAAATGGTACCCTATGGCACCAATGACAACCGAAGGATCGAGATCTAGTTCAAACTGGACCACGTACATTATTAAATAGCTTGAACAAGATTGACAAGGTCAAGTGGGAATGAACGAAACGAAGTTAACCTGTCTAGGCAACAACCAAACAAGACCCACAAGACAGCTCCATTTCGGTCAACCGAATTGGAGCATCAGTCTGTCGAAATGACCCAGGAAAAGAGGAGAAATGAGCTCCCAGTTCGGTCGACCGAAGTGACACACCGGTCGACCGAAATAAGCCTCAAATTGAAAAAGACTACTGGAATTGAGATTTTCACTGTTCAATTAAAACCACAAAGGGAATAGGTCAACCGAACTGGCATTTCGGTCGACCGAAATGGCTCGAAAATGTACATATGAACCTGTTATGCACCAAGGTAGAAATGAGTTCCTAAGCTTCATTTGAATCCCCCATGGCATGATCAATTTACATAATATACAAGTGTGTGATGATGTGAACATACACGCAAGTGTAATATGACATTTTAAACATGCTACAATGGCCTACGGCCTCATTACAATCCATTTACAAGATTTGACATGCCAAACCTCCAAAGTTGATAAAATATATATTTCAAAACAAAATGTGGCTCCAAATGAGTACAAGTGCAAATATAAACATACTTGGCCCTTGGCCTCATATTATAAATGTTGAATACAATGAAAAAAAGTGTACTAATGTATATATTACACAAATGGAATCAAAGAATACAAGTTTGATACCTAAGGCTACCAAATTAAATCTCATGCTAACACTTGCATGAAATGGAAACTTGAGGATACAAGCCATCCCAATGAACGCTAAGCATCATGAACCAAGTCTTTGTACCTGAGCAAATCCCCCAGTAACTTCGGGGTGAGTAAACAAGTTTACTCATAGAGAATGAGCATGCATCGACTTGATTTCTTTCAGATTTTTAGATTAACTTGTAACAATTCAAAAGGGTCATACCACCTAATGTCGATGTTAAAGGTTAGACTCAGGGAGCATCCTAAGCTACCTTAGAACAATGTTAACAAGAATCAAAATACATCTACATGTATGAAACAAGTCAATGTTGGGATAATCCAAAGAACACGATAGGAATGATACTTGAATACGAGCTAACAAGGATTATATTATCGATGCAATTAACATGGTTGGGATATTTCAATTGCAAGACAAGAGAAATGCGTGAAATCAAGATCATGACATATTAATATTTATGAAAGTAAACAAGATTGGAACATTCCAATTAGCAAGACAAGAGTAATACATGAAATCAACAATAATACATAATATCTATGCAATTTAACATGATTGGTGCATTCCAATTAACACGATGGGAGTAATACACAAAATCAAGAACAAGGCATAATATCAATGCAAGTAAACAAGATTGGAGTATTTCATATACACGACAAGTTTAAATCTTCAAGGAATAGCAACTTGAAATTTAAAGAGTGAAATCAACCAATGTGGAAAACTCGGATATCGCCCGAATTAAAACCGTACTCTTGAGATCACTTTAGGGCTACTAACCCGTGGGTACCTTTCCTCTAGTGCGCACTATAGTGTAGGAGGACATTCCCCCGTACTAAAACCAAGTCCTAGCCATGTCAATTCTTGATTGATATCCCAAGTCCCAAAATCAACAACTTGTGCAACCAAGATTGTGTCAAAATACAAGAAATGCATTAACCACGTTTCATGCACAACCAAGATTTTGGAACACACAAGTCATGCCCTCTAAGTTCATCAACTATAATGGCATGTGAAATGTCAAGAAAACATAGTGTGCATCTATATAGATTGGAACCAAGATATATAACACATGAAATCTATTGAAGTAAATATACCGCAAGTATAAGATACATGATTCAATTACATACTAAACAACACATGTGTAATTAAACCATTCCAAGACAAATGTACAAGTCTATGAAGTACATTAATGAAACTAAGATACAAGGGTCACGATGCTTGATTAAAAGATAAAAGTTTATGAAATACAAGTCCACTTTATAAGTTTAACAAGAATTCAATATCAAAGCATGATTAATGCGATGGAAGCATACAAGGAAATTTAATCTACTTAAAGGATTAAATTGTTAAGATTACAAGGCAAGTCCAATGTCAAGTTACAAGTTCACTTCATACTAGATACAATCATGTGATTTAAGTTCCATACAAAGGAAATAAATAAATATAAGTTTCAAAACTTATCCGATTTTTCTCAATTTGATATACGTGAAGGAACTTGTCAAGGAAAACATGAATACTAAGTTAGAGACTAAAACACGCTCATATAACCATTGAGTGGATTTTAATTAATTCATTTAATTAAAATCTCTAGATTTTGAAACTCATCCAAATGATCTCAATTTAATGTATGTTATACAACATGTCAAGACTTGATTTAAAAAACACGATACAAATGACATCTAAGCAAGATACGACCATGAGTATTAAACTTTAATACTAGAAAAATAATAAATGAAAGGTTTCAAAACCTAATCAAATATTCTAGATTTAATATATGTCAAACTATATGACATGCATATCAAGAATATCAAGTCGTATTCAAATGGAATGAATAGTATATTCGGAATAAATTAATTAATCAATTAATTAAATATTCTCTAGATTTTAAAACATCTCCGATTACTCTCAAATTCACCTATGTTGAAGAGTATGCTAGGGCCTATTATACTATTCTTACACACATTGATTTCAAGCTAGTTAAGGCCACATGAATTAATCTTTCACTTAAGATAAATATTAAATAAAAACTTTAATACTTATTCAAATAACCTCAATTTAATATATGTCAATGACCATATCAAGGGGTAATATAATATCATGCTACATGTTTAAACCAAGTCATGAGCAACGGGAAAATCAAATCTCATATAAGAAAATAAATAAATAGAATTTCTAGATTTGATATCAAAGCATGTAAACAAGTTGTATATGCATCACAAACATGCAATATAACAAGAAAATAAATTATAACACCCCTTACCTCAATTTGAGATGAAAACCTCAAAGGCCCACCGAAATAAAAGTGCTCTGAATCCGACAATACCGAAGGGTTTTGACGGAGACAACACAATGAACAAGAATCCCTAAGAGGCCCTATGAAAATCACAACTTGACTCCAAACCCGAACTCAAGAAATGGATTCTAATAAGGGTGAAAGATGCGCGTCGTCAAGACAAACATTAAACGTTAAGGCACTATTATGTTTCGCTTGAGGGAAGTGGCCGGAAAAAGAAGAAGCATGGAAGTCCCTTGGCAGCCATGGCTGCCGGCCAAGAGAGAGGAGAGAGAGAAGAAAATCTGACTTTTTCTCTTTAATTCCCCTATTTATAGAAAATTTCAAAAAGTGCCTCGAAAGGGCCCTGCCGGGTCCGAAAAAATGGATTTTGAGCAAACGCACTCAAATAGCAAAACTCCGTGAACAAAAAAGATTCAAAATGAGAAAACATGAACAATGGTAGAAACAACATTGAAAATTGAGTCCTGAAACTAGGGTCAGGAAACTTTGAAACTGGAGAAAAATGACCAGAACGAAATTCTAAGAGTACACAACTCAACGAAATGTGAAAATCAATCCTGTACGAGGATCCAGGCTCTAGATAAGGTATTTTTACAGTAACTTTCGTTAATTGCACAATGGCCCCTCCAAAAAGGGTTAACTGCACTAATGCCCCAGAATGAAAATATCTTCCAAAAATATTTTCTTAAAAACCCTTGAAATAAAATATCTTCAAAAGATATTTATGAAAAACACCCCAGGAAAAGAAAATAATTCCAAAGAACTATGCATCCATGCCCCTATGGACACCAGGAGAAACTAGAGTACTTTCTTGCAAAAGTACAGATATGTATTTCGTGGAAACTACCTCGAATGAAGACATGTGAAGTGAAAAACCAACTCCGAGCATGAAAGGTGAGGTTTTACCAACAAAGTGACAAACGGGGAAAAGACAGAATAGGGAAAAGGACGAAAAAGGGAAAAGACAAAAAGTAAATAGTGTCAAAAAACAAAAAGTTGTGGAAATGACTCGGTCCTCAAAGGAAGTTGTAAATCTAAATGAAAGAATCTCAGAAACCATTTATGAGCACTTGAGATGACACTAAACGACAAGAAACAAATCTCAGAAAAGAAAATTAAACAGAAAAAATTTATCCGTAAAATTTCAGAAAAATGAAAGGGAGGAAATTGACTGGGTCATTACATGCCTAATGGTACTTACATATTATCATGATGCACATTGGGGTGGAGGATACCTTGTTGGTCTATGTGACCAAGGTCCTCTACATGGTCCTCATTATGGTCTTCCATTGATGAAATGGATTGACTAGAACTTCCTTTTCCTCTAGAGTTTCGAACAACGGATTCAAGACGAAAATTAAGAGGGACAAGAGTAGGTTTCAATGATCTACGACCATGCATGCACAACAAAACATAACAAGCAACAACCAATGAACAATTACTTTACCTTCGCAATAATTCAACAATTAACAAACTTCCTCCACATACAATGATCCTATACTCCCATGCTATCAACAATATGCAAAGAACAATAAAATTGCCTCCACGTGGGCTCACGATTTATCTAAGAATTGAAATATAAGCCTCCACGCGGGCCGACGATTTAACTAGAGATTAAGTTAAGAAAGAGCTCACAAAGGGTCGATTAGCACTTCAATTCAATTTTCAATTTTAGCCTTGCAAATTTTTTAGATTTTAGCTTTTTCCTTGCTTTTGCTTAGCTCCTTGCTTAAAATGTTCTTTTGCTCACCTTCTAGCTCAATGCACCTAGTCAAAAAAGAACCAACACAATAAGTAACCAAAATGAAAATGAAAATAAAGTAAAGACACGATCAAAAGAGTACTAATTCCTAATTGATTCCACAAATATGACGTTGCCTTTAATCAATCCCCGGCAACGGCGCCAAAAACTTAGTGGTTTAAGCAGCGGTTCACCAATAGTTTACAAAAGATGTTGGACTAAGATGAGAGTGGCCATGTTTTACATTTATAATTTGCCACTACTATCTTTCACTAAAAATATAGTTAGGGCGAGTAGGGATCGTCTCAAGGGATTGGTGAGTCGTATTAGGTTGTGGAATCGAGATTAGGGTTAGTAGGTTGAGTGATCAAAAGATTGGTTGGTGATTGAATTATACTAAGATGCAATTTAAACTAAAGTAAACAATTAAATGTAATAGAGAGAAAATAAGAGAGAGAGATCTTAGGGTTTAGAGACCACCACTAAGCATAGCTTTTCTACACCCTTAATGAATGATTAATGAGGGGGAAAACATGTATTGCAACAATAGTGTGTGTGTGTGGTTTTTTGAATAAGCATGGATAACTAATTAAGTATATATTGTCTAAGCAACATGGTGGATAGCACAATATATCAAACTTAGCCATTAATCCTTTCTTTAAGCTCACAATCCAAACACATCACAAGGTTAGAGACATATGTTACTTATTTTCATAAGTATGGAACATCAAACAACAAGTATGGATTGTCCTCCCATTTAACATCTAAGCTACAACTATACTACAATTAAGCTAATGAAATGAAATTAAACTAATTAAACTAAGGGAGAGGCATAATTCATTAAGAAATGAGTATGAACTATCAAATAAACCACTAGAGCATTCTATTAAGCACTATGTCTTGACAATCTCTAGATCTATAGCATTAATACACATGGACATGCATCAATAACACAAGAAATAGAGACAAACACATGAACATCTATTCTAGCATACATAGACATATGGGTATAATGAAATGATCAATTGGAAGCATTAAACCACACAAATCATTGAATAAACAAGATCTATGTATATAAAAATGTCAAAACATGTATCACAATACAAATCCCCTCAAAAATACATAAATCAAGATGTGGAAAGCATGCTTAGGGCTAACTCTAGCCCCAAGAGGATGTCTAGCCACTCATGGATGGTGTCCTCCAACCCTCAAGGGCTAACTCCATGGTAGAGATTGCTCCTCTTCTTGGTAGATGGAAGAACTCCAAGCGTGTCCCTCTAGCCTCCTCTCTTCTTTTCTTCCTCACTAAGAATATGAATATGTCAATTGTGTCAAAAGTCTCTCTAGTGTATGTGTGTATATCTATATCAAGAATGGCTCATATTCCTTATATAGGTAGGTTAAAATGTCACCCCCAATGACCTGGGCTCGTACACAAATTTTCCTCCCAATGATTGGATATGAGACAACTTTTAATGAGCTGGAAATTGAATTTTCTCGCACTTGGGGAAGTTCGATCGATCAAATATTTTCTAAGATCGATCAAACATGGCTGAGATCTATCGAACTTAAGCTGGATCGATCCTCTATGGCGGCGCCTATAAGACAAATCTGAGATATTTTGGTATTTTTGGGAAAGAGACAAAAGTGGTAGGTGTGGTGGTACAACTGGATAAGATGGAATCTTTTTGATCGATCGGAAGAAAGTTGGATCGATCGAACTTTGTGAGATCTTTGGATAAGGACAAAATAGTTCAGATCCATCTTGAAGTGCTGAAATCGATCAAAGTTGGATCGATCGAATATTTCCTGAGATCGATCGAACTTGCTGAATTTCCACCACTTGTTTCCTTTTGCTCCCACTTTGCTCTCTTCCTTGATTCATCTCAAGATTGCTTCAATTATGCTCTTATTTAGCTGAGTTAGCTTATTTTGGGGATAAGTACTTGAAAATGGAAATAATACAAAATCAATCTAAAGCAGAAAAATAAGATAGATAAAGGTTCTAGAATATCTAAGCTTAAGTGGTTTAAATGCGCACTTTTCAGGGCTCATCAATAATCCCTATGGCACTCATTACAATTCAAGTTGGGGGAACCATCCAAACTTCTCTTGGAAAAGCCAAGGGGAAGGCTCAAACCCTTCCCAAGGTGGTTTTCAAAACAAGTATGTTCCACCTCCAATGTAAAGCCAAGGTTCCCAAGGTTTTAGATCTTCTTTTCAATCATCACATGGAAATCAATTCTCTAATTCTCATTTCCCTAACCAATCATTGTATTCCCAAGGAGATTCTAGGAGTCCTGTAATACCCCTAATTTTTAAAAGGATATTTCTGGTATTTTATTTTTGATTTAATTGTTTTTTTGTGATTAATTGTTTTCCTTGGTTGTTGTGTTAATTATTTAATTGCGGGTATTTTGTTTAATTGTTAATTATTTTGTAAATGGTTAATTATTTAAATTGTTTTAATTATTTAATTGGTTGTTAATGGTTGTTTTTTATTTCTTTATTTAAGTTATTGTTATTATAAATTTACGTAAGCTCATGTAGCCGGCACTATTAAACCTAGGTTGTTCAATGGGCCGAGTTGTATAAGGATTAGGGTTTAGAATTTAAAAGTCTATATATATGCATATTCTACGTTGGTTTAGGGTTACAAAACAAAACCCTATTCACTGATACTTATACTGTGAGATAGAGAGATACAGAGAGTGGAAACTAGGACGTTATCGGAGAGGTTTAAGGATACACTGGACGGAGTGCTTCTGGGTTGAACCAAGAGCACCTGAGGTGTAGAACAGGAGTCTTAGATGTGGACAGAAGTTTTAAAGATGGCAGTTTAGAGTTTCAAATCAGAAACTCAAAGGCAAGTCACTATTCTTCTTCTTCCCTTTAATTCGTGTTCTGTGCATGCCTAGTGGACTCCAGGGATTAATTAAGCACTAAAACAGATTAAGTTGAAGTAATATTAATCTTGGAAGCATGTTGAATCGACTGTTAAGTCGTTGCATAATTCTGTTGTGAGTTGGACGTTGCTCTGTTTAATAATAAACTGTTTGCGTGAGTTTTAATTTTGTTTAACTTTATGTATTTGGGATTGAATGCATGATCTTAATGGATTCTAGCACTTTAATTGAACTCCTAAATAAGCTATAAAAACTGTACAGAGTTTCTGCACTTCGTCGGAGGCGAAGAAGATGCACAGAATAGGGGATACGGCTCTCAACGGAAGAGAGGCGGCTCCACAAAGGGGTGGAGCCGGCTCCACAAGGGTAGAGCCGGCTCCAATAAAGGGTGGAGCTGGATCCACCAAGGGGAGAGGCGGCTCCACTTGTTGTGGAGGCGGCTCCTCCCCTCTTTTTGTGATTTTTTGTGTTCTGGGTTGATTTCGGGCTAGTAGGGATTGGTTTAAGGGTTTTCAGTTGTTGTGAATGGTGTATATACCCGTTACAGACATATAAATATATCTAAGAAGCATGTTAATCACTGGTATGTTGAAATATGAAAAGTTAAAGGGTTAAACAATAATACCTGTATGTGGAAGGTTGGATAATAACTTGAAACTTCTTACTGTTTTCTAAACGAGTTTGGTTTCTTTGCATGAATTAATATGGTTAATCATGTCTCAGTTGTGTTATAAGCATATAGTTATTTATCTGGAAAAAATATGCTTAGATCGACGTAATTGATATTTATTTCTACTGTTTGATTTCATCAAATACGATACTGTTGTGGAGGCGTTAAATGTGTGAATAATAGGAATTCTAAATGTTATATTGAATGCATAATTTTTTCATACACTTGTTAGAATATAATTATGCTAATTCTGGAGTAGGGTTGATAAGTAGCTATTACCATTTTTATCAACATGATTAACTGGAGGATTGTATGTACCGGTATGGGACGGTGACGTACTAGGTATGGACTAGTTCAAACACTATGTCCTACCTACTTTGGATTAAGGAACGGACTAATTATATAGTTTAGGTCCATTACCAACTTGTGTTAGGTTAACAAAGTAGTTGGATGACTTAATATGGTTTCGGGACGGATGATTATACATACACTAGGCCACTACACAGATGGATGGTATTTTGTATTAGGAGGAGTACAGACTTTATATATTTATTATATGGTGCCATGATATGAGTTTGAATCTCAGGACCATGGTTAGGGTGCGTATATCGCCTAGGATGGATAACTGGACATAGGTGTTGTTCCCTGGTAGGTCTAGGTACACATGACCACATTATTGTGCGATTTACATGGTATCTCTACTCAGGCTGAGACAGACCTACTGGACTAGTGAGCGTCCTATAGTGTGTATTATATATATACGTATGGACTACTCTAGATATTGTTGAGTCTTCCTAGGATGTATCTGCGTATCGGATTACTGTTTGGATCATAGTAGAATAGGATTTGCATGTGGGCTTGACCCACTCTCTTATTTTTCAGGTGTTCGTCAGTTCCAGGGTTAGAGCTTGGACGTGTAGAGCAGATACAGACATTCGTTCTTCCGACTATGTAGGAATCTTTGCTATGTTTACCTTAAGTTTCTATTTCAGTTATTTTAGTTTTTTTTGGGATTTTAATAAGGGGTCCACTAAATGGATTCCCGAGTTGTAACTTATGGAGTTTTGGAGTTTGGATTTAATAGTTTTCATTAATGACATTTTGAGGATTTCAGTTAGTTTTCTTCCAGCCTTTTGTTATTATTTATTTCATCTTGTATTCTGTGTTCGGTTATATATTAATTGATTGATATTTCCCTCGGGTTTGGGCCTGGGCCTGATCAACCCGTGTCTCGGATCCGAGGGGTATCACAAGTCCCGCTTTTTAGGAGAAAGTGTTGACCGCTCTAGGTACTCTAGCGGCGAACACTCAATTGCTTCATTCCCATTTCCAATCCATTACTAAGCTAGAAACCCAAGTCGGGCAACTAGCTAGTACTTTGAATGCTAGAGAGAAAGGGAAGATGCCTTTGAATGCACCACCAAAGCAACAATACGTTGTGGAGACTCATTCCTCATCAGAAGGTCACACAATCGAACATGTCAATGCGGTGACAACCTTGAGAAGTGGGAGAATTGTGGACAACCAAGTGAGTATGTCCAATGAAAAGAGTGAACTGGTGCAACCAAAAGTTGACACCCGTCCTGTTTCACATCCTATTCCTCATTCATTGCATGTGCATGACCCCTTTGTTGAAAAAGTAATGGAAAATGATTTAAACAAAGTTTTGAAAGATGATTTGAAAATTTTTTGTGACAGTTTAAAAAATTCTTATGTTAAAGATTCTTTAAAGAAAAATTTTGAAAAAGTTTTTGAGGCTAAAGCTCCATTTCCGGATGCCTTGAAAGGATCCATTTCTCTTGACAAACAAAAGACCAAGACTAATGAAATCATTGATGTGTTTAGGCAAGTGAAGATTAATCTTTCGCTTTTGGATGCAATTAAGCAAATTCCGGCTTATGCCAAATTTTTGAAAGATCTTTACACCCAAAAGAGGAAGAACAAAAGCCAAGCACCAAGGGAAGTGGTATTAACCGAGCAAGTGAGCTCCATTTTGTAACATAACACTCTTCCAAAGCTTAAGGGCCCCGGTTCACCTACTACTTCTTGCATCGTTAGTGACCATGTCATTAATCGGGCTCTTCTAGACTTAGGAGTAAGTGTCAACCTTCTTCCATATTCGGTATAAGTCAAATTGGGCTTAGAAGACTTAAAACTGACGTCGGTGGTTTTACAACTTGCCGACCGATCCATCAAAAAGCCCCGGGGTATCATTGAGGATGTTTTGATTAAGATTGATAAGTTCTTCTTCCCCGTTGATTTTGTTGTCATAGACATAGAACCAGTTTCGAATCCCAAGAGCCAAATTCCCGTTATCCTTGGCCGTCCCTTCTTAGTAACTGCAAATGCCAACATCAATTGTAGGACGGGGATAATGAAAATCTCATTTGGCCACATAAAGGTTAACTTAAACATTTTTAATCCAATCCTGAATTCAATAGACAAACATGAAGAAGTGTGTGTTGTAGAAAGATGTCTTGAAAATGAATTTGATAAACATGAGTTTTTGCTTGGAAGTTCTAAGAGTTCATCTTCAAACTTGAATTCAAGAATTGTTGTGAAACCAAGTGTTCTAAGGGCATGGAAGCCCGAGAGTTGCATAAACCAAGGACCATTAATGTCTTTTAAATCAAATCCAACGAGTTCTCTAAAGAACCATTGGTTGGGTAGGATTCAAAAATCCATTCACCCCGTCAAGGAGGGGATGCATAACAAGATATTTGATCCAGGCTAAAAGAGCCCAACATCTTGCTAGAGATGTTAAAGACTAGCAATGCTTCGTAGGTTTACAACCCTATTCCTCCCTCATTTCTATTTTACCTTTCATTTCTTGCGTCGTCTAGATATATTCTGGGTTTATACACATGGCTAGGAACTGTGATTGAGAATGCATGTACTTCCATTCTGAACATAGGTATTTTGCACTTGTTCGATCGATCTCAAAAGAGGTTCGATCGATCGATGATGAGCGCTGAAAAGTGCGTATTTAAACCCCCTAAGCTTAGGTATTCTAGAACCTTTATCTACTTTATTTTACCGTTTTGCATTGATTTCGTGTTATTTCCATTTTCAGGTACTTATCCCCAAAATAAGTTAACTTAGCCAAATAAGAGCATAATTGAAGCAATTCTAGGATTAATCAAAGAAAGGAGCAAAGTAGAGCAAAATGAAGCAAATGGTGGAATTTCAGCAACTTCGATTGATCTCAAGAAAAGTTCGATCGATCCAACTTTCATCAATCTTAGCACTTCAAGATAGATCTGAGCCATGTTTGTCCTTGTTCAAAGATCTCAAAATTTCGATTGATTGAACATTCTTGTCCTTATCCAAATGATTGATCTTATCCAGTTGTACCACCTTACCAACCACTTTTGTCCTTTTCTCAAAAATATCTTCAAAATATCTCAGATTTGTTTTTATCCAAAAAGGCGTCGCCATTGAGGATTGATCCAACTTCAGTTCGATAGATCTCAGTTATGTTCGATCGATCCGAGTCCAAGGTTCAATCGATAGAACTTCCTCCAGCACAAAAAAGTTTAATTTCCAGCTCACAAAAGTTGTCCTTTATCCAATCATTGGGGAATATTTGTTATACGACCCCAGCTCATTTTGGGTGTCATTTGACCTACCTATATAAGGATAAGGATTACTTTTTGTATAGGGAAAGAACATAGAGGATCATATTGTATTATCTCATATCATACCATACCTTAAAGAACTCTTAGGGAGGAAGTAAAGAAGATGAGGAGGCTAGAGACACCATTGGAGACTCTTCATCAACCAAGGAACAAATTTCTTCCATGGAGCTTGCCCTTGAGGGTTGGAGGACATCATCCATGAGTGGCTAGACATCCTCTTGGGGCTAGAGTTAGCCCTAAGCATGCTTTCTACTTCTTGATTTATGTATTTTTGAAGGGATTTGCATTGTGATTCATGTCTTAACACTTATATATATATATAGATCTTGTTTCTTCAATGATTTATATGGTTTAATGCTTCCAATTGATCATTTCATTCTATCCATATGTGTATGTATGCTAGAATAGATGTTCATGTGTTTGTCTCTATTTCTTGTGTTATTGATGCATGTCTATGTGTGTTGATGCTTTAGATCTAGAGATTATCAATACATAGTGCTTAATATCATGTTCTTGTGGTTTATTTGATGGTTCATACTCATTGCTTGATGGATTGTGCCTCTCCCTTAGTTTAATTAGTTTAATTTCATGTTATTAGCTTAGTTGTAGTGTAGTTGTTAAATGGGAGGATAATCCATGCTTGTTGTTGATGTTCCATACTTATAAAAAGCAAGTAACATGTATCTCTAACTGTGATACCTCTCGATTCTGGAGCCACAGGTGATCAAGTCCGAGCACAGATCTGAAGGATATCAAACAATTAATATTTAATCAAACACATAATACAAAATGAATTTAAGAAATAATAATAAGCTGAAGGAATACTAAATTAAAAACCTCAAATATAAATATTTAAACTCTGATAATCCAAACTTCCTAAGTTTACAACTCGGGAATCCATCTCCAGTGGACCCCTAATAGAAAATCCAAACCGAACGAAAATAAATAATTGAAGATACAAGCTCAAATCGAATATCTGGAAAGAAGTCCTACATCGTCGGTAGAATGAAAGATCATCTCTGCTCAGCTCGAACAAGCTCTAAGACCTCAAACATCCAATACTTGAAAAATAATAAGTGGGTCAGGCCCACTAGCAAGTTCTATACTACTACTACCCAAGCAGAGACTCGATACGCATGTACATCCTAACCAATTGAACAATAACTAAATAGTCCATAGACACATATATATATAATCACACTACAGGACTCTCACTGGACTACAGGCCCGTCACCATTCAAAATGCACCTGAGGTGGGCATGACTACCTAGACCTAGCAGGGTACACATCCAACCATCATAGCCAGCTATGCATCCCAATGCATATACGCTCCCTAGCCAACGACTTTGAGACTCAGGCTCATATCGTGGCACCATAAAAATATATTTAAATTCCATTCCAAACCAAAGTGTCACTCAACTGTTTAGTGATCTAACACAAAATACAGGTACGACTTAACTTTTGTAGTTAATCCATCCCTTAATCCAGAGTAGGTAGGACTTAGCATGTTTGAGCTAATTCCCCTAGTATGACACCGTCCCATACATCCATCCAGTGTTGATAATATAAAAGACAGTAAGCATTACAATATCAACAAATCCATAAATAGTCTAATACCATCCATCCAATTGTTGATAAAACAGATGACATTATAAATATCAATACCAACACATCCATAACAAGTACAGCAAGAAGGTATAAATAGCATGCTTGTCATACACGAACAGTACATAATTCTCTTAATAGTTTAGAAACGTAGGGCACAAGTGTAATCTATCCTTTAATCCCCTATCTACATACTAATGTCAATATTAGAATTAATATGCTCACTTAAACCATTCCATATCATCCGGTAAGTTGATAATACAAAATATTGAATGTAAATACCAACCAAACCATATTAAGCAGTGTCAAAATATATAATCGAGCATGCTTAACTTACACACTTCTTAATTATCCAAGAACTGAAAATACATTTTAATATATGTAGACGTCAGTTTGTCCATTATAAATATATAATCATTTTGTAACCTAATATGCTTAATTTGAATTACAGAAATATGATTAAACAATATGTCCATTCCCAGATAAATAGCAACCCATAAGGCTCTGCACTTGAAATCCTCTACCTCCAAAAACAATTCACAAGTTCCCTTAAAACCATAACGGTTTAATCTACCGATTTCCTTGTGATTTATTATATATTAACACACCCTCAGAATTTCTTAATAAGACTTAGATGCTACTGAAAAATCCTTGTGTAGCTCCTAATTGCATCTGAAAACACCCAATTCTGAAACCCGTAGCCAAAACTATTACTGATAAGGTGAAAAATCACAAAAATTGGAGGAGCAGGCTCCACACAAGGTGGAGCCGCCTCCACCACCATGTAGAGCCGGCTCCACACAAGGTGGAGCCGCCTCTAGAGCCCTAAGAGCTGGCTCTACCTAAGGTAGAGCCTGCTCTACTCTTTGGTGGAGCCTGCTCTACTCAAACTAGAGCAGGCTCTTCCCCTGTGCGTTATCTTTTCCAACTCCGGCGGTGTCCGGCTATGTTGATCCTCCAAACCAAGTTCCTTACTGATTAAAACTAAGTCCTTGTGTGTTCAAAAGTTATTTAACTTCCTTGATTATTAATCAAATTCAATGGGAACAAGAATTAAACAAGATAGTTTAAAAACGATTAACCTGCACATAAAAGAAAACATACTGTTTTGCCTTCTTCTCCAACTCTGGCGGTGTCCGGCTAACTTATACCTCCAACCAACTTTCCTATGGATTAAAACTAAGTCCCAAAGTGCTCTAAAGTTATTTAAGTTCTTTACTTGTTAATCAAATTCAATTAGAACAAGAACAAGCACAAACAGTTTCAACACGAACGGAAAATACTTACAAGAACCCATACTGTTTGAAACAAATAATTACAACCAAATTAATTTAGCTTTATTTCTTCCTGGAACTGAATTAGAGATGCAAAGAACACAGGCCAAAGAGATAGAGTTAGTAATAAAACTTGCCTGTGAGATTCGGTTCAAAAATCTCAACGTCTTTCTTCTAAGTTTTCCGGCGAACTACCTTCTCCTAACTCCCCTGATACTTCTGCCTCCAATACGTGTGGTTAGGGTTCTAAACCCTTGGCAGTCATATACAGATATATATATAGGCCAACTAAACCTAGGTGCAATTAAACCCTAATCCTATTACTGGACAGAAAAAAATAAGTCGGCTAAATACGTGGCTTCCCTAAACTGATAAAACCCTAATTTAATAAATAAAACATTTAACTTAATTCAAATAAATACTAACTAACATAAACAATCAATTTAAAATAAAATAAATAATCAATTTAAGCAATTAAAGCAAAACAAAAATTCAACTAAATAACAATTTAAATAAACAAACAAACACAACAACTACAAATAACCAACTAAATAAACTAAAAAGACAATTAAACATTTAAATAAATTCCAGAACTATCCTGTTTAAAATTAGGGGTATTACATTCTTCCCCCCTAACAACAGGAATTCCGTCCTCGGAATTAGCTCTTACTTTCTTCCCGTAATTCAGGAAACTGCGAGCGAATGACGTCTTTCCATTCCGAAGTAGACTCAGCCTCATTGTGATAACTCCACTGGATACGAACTCAAAAAAAAAAAAAAAAATAAAAAAAAAAATAAAAAAATAACCTTATTACAAAGGATTTGATCCCAATGGTAGGCAATACGATACAGTGGCTCCAAATAAGTTGCATCCGGTTGCAACTCAAACTCCCCAACATCGATATGCTGATACCGATCATCATCTGGCAGAAATTTCCGCAACATTAAAACATGGAACACATTGTATATGCGATCCAAATTATCCGGCAATGCCAGCCTATAAAATACAGCTCCAAGTCGATCCGTAATCATGAATGGACCAATGCCATGAGAACCTTAATTTGAGAATTTTCACATGGGGATGGAGAAACATTTCATGAGGCATGGGAACGCTTTAATGAATTACTTAGGAAGTGTTCACATCATGACATGCCCAAATGACAATTAGTTCAATATTTCTTTGAGAGCTTATTAGGCAATTACAAAGGCATGGTTGATGCTTCCATGGGAGGCTCTTACATTGATAGGCATGAGGATGACGTGTGGCGTCTTTTTGAGAGCATGAGTGAAAATTCTTTGCATCGTACTTTATCTTCAAAGAATGGTAGAAATTCTAATGGTAGGAAAAGTGTTGGCTTACATCAAGTCGACCACTCTAATGAAATTGCCTCCGAAATAAAATCATTATCTCAAAGGTTTGATCAATTTTTGATCAACCAAAACTCGGCGAATCAAGTATCTTCCTTCCCTAACCATTCTCATCATGCATCTAATGAAACATGTATGACTTGTTCAAGTGTTTTACATTCTACTTCCAATTGTCCCCATGGACATGTGCAAAGTGAGCATCATGAACAAGCAAATGCTGTTTTTGCTAATCAAGGGAACAATCCTTATGGAAATCATTACAATCCTAGTTGGAGGAATCACCCGAATTTCTTTTGGAAAAACCAAGGGGAGGGCTCAAACCCTTCCCAAGGCGGTTTTCAAGGAAAATACATTCCACCTCCACTACAAGGCCAAGGTTCCCAAGGTTTTAGATCATCATATCAATCATAAGCAAACCAATTTTCAAATTATCATTTTCCTAATCAACCATCATATTCCCAAGGAAATGTTAGAAGTCCCACTTTTGAAGATAAAGTTTTGACCGCTTTGGGCACTTTGGAGGCAAACACACAATTGCTTCATTCTCACTCTCAATCCATTGCTAAGCTAGAAACCCAAGTAGGACAAATAGCTAGCACTTTGAATGCAAGAGAGAAGGGAAAAATGCCTTTATATGCCCCACAAAAGCAACAATGTGTTGTGGAGGCTCATTCCTCATCGGAAGGTCACATAATAGAGTATGTCAATGCGGTGACTACCTTGAGAAGTGGAAAGATTGTGGACAACCAAGTGGGTATGTCCAATGAAGAGAGTGAACCGGTGCAACCACGAGTTGACACCCGTCCCGTTTCATATCATATTCCTCCTTCATTACATGTGCATGACCATATAAATGAGAATGTGTTAAAAAGTGATTTTGAAAAGAAAGATGTGCAAAATGATTTGAAAACTTCTTGTGTTGAAGAGACTTCAAAGAAAAATTCTGAAAGGTTTTTGAACCAAAAGCTCCATTTCCGGATGGCTTAAAAGGATCCATTTTGAATGACAAGCAAAATGCCAAAATCAATGAAATCATGGACGTGTTTAGGCAAGTGAAAGTCAATATTCCACTTTTGGATGCAATCAAGTAAATTCCGGCTTATGCCAAATTCTTGAAAGACTTGTGCACCCAAAAATGGAAGAACAAAAGCCAAGCACCTAGAAAAGTGGTCTTAACCGAGCAAGTGAGCTCAATTTTGCAGCATAACACTCTCCCCAAGTTTAAGGACCTCGGTTCACCTACTACTTTATGCATTATTGGTGATCATATCATTAATCGGGCTCTTCTTGACCTATGAGCTAGTGTTAATCTTCTTCCATACTCGGTATATGTCAAATTAGGCTTAGGAGACTTAAAACCAACGTCGGTAGTTTTACAACTTGCCGACCAATCAATCAAAAAGCCTAGGGGTATCATTAAGGATGTCTTGATTAAAATTGATAAATTCTTCTTTCCCGTCAATTTTGTTGTCATTGACACGGAACCAGTCCCAAATCCTAAGTGCCAAATTTTCGTTATCCTTAGCCATCCTTTTTTGGCAACCGCAAATGCCAACATCAATTGTAGGATGGGGATAATGAAAATCTTATTTGGCCATATGAAGGTAAAGTTGAATATTTTTAATCCAACCCCCAATTCATTTGACAAGCATGAAGAGATTAATGTTGTAGATAAATGTCATGACCTTAAAAGTGAAGGAATTGAGTTTTTGTGTGAGACCAAGGTTTCAAAAAGTCCATCTTCAACCTTGAAACCAAAGAAAATTGTTTCAAAATCCTGTTTTGAAAGGGCGTGGAAGCCCAAAGATTGTTTTAATCAAGGACCAAAAACGTCTTTTGAGCTTAATCTAACAAGTTCTTTAAAGAACCATTCGTTGGGTGGAGTTCAAAGCACTTATCACCCCATTGAAGAGGGGATGCACTACAAGATGTTTGATCCGGGCTAAAAGAGCCCAACGTCTTGCTAAAGACGTTAAAAACTAGCACGACATTTCGTAGGGTGTCAAAACCCTATTCCTCCCTCATTTCTATCTTTAATTTCATTTCTTGCGAAGTCTATATACTTGTTTTTGGTTCATATGCATTGCCAGGAACTGTGATTAGGATTGCATGCACTTTTATGTTGTGATTAAGCATTTTGCATAAGTTCGATTGATCTCAAATGAGAGTTCGATCGATCGAACTTCTACCTGCATCCAACACTTAGAAAAAAATTTGACTTACATCAACCTGCATTCAAATCACCTCTCTGTCCCATCATTCGAACTTATTCTCAGATCGATCATAAGTCCTTAAATCGATCCAAACCTCAAGTTCGATCGATCTTGAGTTTCAACACTTAGAAAAATTTTTGAACCCAAAAACCAGCATATTTTTGCTCTCTGTCAGATCGATCGAACATTTTTTCAGATCAATCTCTGCTTTTCATCTCACCATCTTTGACTTTGTTTGACTTTTTAATTTTAAAAATCCAAAAATATTTATTTTATTTTCCAAAAATCCCAAAAAAAAAAAAAAATTCAGTTCGATCGATCTGAGGTTTTAGTTGATCGATCGAACTGGTTTGGAAAAGTTTTTAAAAAATGAAATCGAGGGTTTCAAGATCGATTTCAAAGATCGATCCAACCCTTTTCCAAACCCTATCCCTCGTCGCCGCTGCACCCATCTTCCCCATCTCTGGCGAGACCTCCGGCGAGCTTCATCTCATCCCGGATCTCTCTCTCTCCTCTTGGATTTCGTATCTCACCCCTTAGAGTTTCCATTTCTCTCTCTTGATTTCTAGGTGAGATCCGAATCCATCCTTTAGATTCAAGCTTCGATTTGATGTAGTTATGCTTAAATTGTTAGATCCATGCTCTTTTAATGTTGAAAATCACCATTGATGAGGCTTGAAGCTTTTTGTAGATATATGTATATTTGTGTATATATGATTGTATATATGGTTAATTTTTTATTTGATTTTGGGAATATGGGCCTCGTTAGGTGAATAGGATTGTTGATTTGTTGTGTTGATGGGCCCACGACCGAGTTCGTGAAGGCCCCGTGTCATCCACGTCACAGATCTATGACTGTTCACGTTCTTCGCAGAGTTCGATCGATCGAACATATTTCTCAGATCGATCTAGTGAGATCGATTGAACTTAGTTTCTCAATTTCTCAGATTGATTAAGTGCGATCCATCTCACAATTTTTGTGATCGATCGAACTTCCCAGATTTCATACACACATTCCATGCATCTTATCTTGTGTCCATGCTATCTCATTCATGCCCAATGCCTGTGATTTTCCACATTGGATGCATTTTACACTTATACTGCTTAGCATGTTCACATCCTATCACTTGTATAGATTCATATCACATATGTTTTGTCTATCTTATTTGACATGCATGTTTTTATTTTGTGCTTTCAATTCTTTATTCAGGCACTGACTTCCCTTGCAAGTTTTCAATTATTTTCAGGCCATGACTAAGCGCAAGACTGTAGCCCGCAGACACTATCACCACAGGGCAGGCACACTTTTGATGATAAGGCCGGTCCTTTTCATACACAGGACCCTATACAGGAGGAGCCAGCAGAGCCCTCATATGCACAGGAGGAGCCATTAGAGCCTACTCCACCTTAGTCACCTTCTCATGCTGCTGAGGCTGAGCATTCTCCATCTCCTTCTCAGGCTCCAGCTGAGTTTACACCATCTCCATCTCCTTCACCAGCTCAGCCAGCCCAGGAGCTTGACAGGCCCGTATCCAGATATACACAGATGTTAAAGGCCCATAAGTCAGTTTTTGACATACATTATTTCTCCAGATCGGTGCTGACCCGATCCGCTTATGATGACATTATCCGGAGGGGCCTTGCAGCTATTCTGCGCTAGTTACTAGCCCTGTGTATCCGAGGCTCGTACGGGTGTTCTTCCAGAACCTCCGGCCATCCTCGCGTACTACGGCAGAGATGATTACCACCATTGATGGCCACCAGATCTCTATTACTGTGGACACACTATCCCGATCATGCCATTGTCCACATCGATGCCCTCCGGAGCTTCAGGAGATATATCTGAGGCTATACAGGCCTTCTTATGCCGACATGGCAGTTCTTCTTACATGTCATTATGTCGATGGTGAGACCTTTGCCACCCGCACCTATTTGCCAGATGACTTGTGGTTCTTTGACTCAGTCTTGTTCTGCAACGTCTTCATGGCCGGCCATAAGATTTAGCGGAGAGGTGACTACTTGACAGCCCTGTACGCTTTCTATACAGGGCATTGACTATCTATTCTCGCGCTCATCTGGAGCATGATGAGGAAGCTCTACGATGAGCACATCAGCAAGGAGAGGCCCAAAAGGGCTAAGTCTCTCCCATTTGGCCACCTCATCACCCAGATCCTGCTAGACCAGTGTTATCCTTTCCATCCTCGAGAGCACCCTAAGAGAGGATCCTGTCACTTCCGGAAGAAGGGCTGGGATAAGAGCTACAATGCCATTATTAAGAGATTACAGGAGGACGCAGCAGAGGCGGCAGAGGAGTTAGAGGCTGAGGAGTCAGCAACAGCAGACCCAGCAGCGGATGACGCACCAGTTGATTCGGCTGCCGAGTGCATGGACATTAATTTAGAGCGACCTGCAGATGACGCAGAGCAGCACTCTCCAGCTGGGTCACCAGTACATGAGGAGGAACAGACTCAGGATTCTCATTCTTCAAATTCTTATATACCTGAGGCTCCTAGTCAGACCCCCGGCTTTGGAGAGTGCCTTCAGGCTTTGAGGATGCAGTGGTTGCTATGCTAGCTGATATTACCACCCTCAGAGATGATACTGTTGCCCATAGAGCTGATTTTACTGCACTCCACACAGATATCACGACTATGTTCTGAGATTTATCTAGGGATGTTCGCGAAGCACACCCTGCCCGTCTTGCCTCGTCCACTTGAGATTCCCAGTTTCTTCTATCTTTTCATACTACATCTCTATCATTCATACTTCATTTTTGTCACTGTATATTATTTTTACAGCCGGGTCTGTCGGCTTTGACATTTTTATGTCCTTGTACTCTATTATCTTTATATATGCTTTCTTTATGGATGTCATTTTTTTTTTTTATATTCTCATATCTGTTTGTTTGACTCCATCAGGTGCATCATAGTGACTTCAGTGAGAGAGAGTACTGCCTAATTTTTAGGACCACCCTTATACCTCTCTCACTACTTTATTTGATTATCCTATTTACACTTGCATGTCCACTGTGCACTGATTATCCCTTTTATTATCTGATGAGTTTATCCAAGTGCCAAATTTCAGGACCACAGTTAATCCCAAGTTTGGGGGGGGGGGGGGGGGAGGGGCATGCCAGCCACTTTGGATACTTCTATCCCGATCATTCTTGCTACTTGCACCGATATACTATTTCCTTTTGTTCTCTTTGTACATTAAGGACACTGTGCCGTTTAAGTTTGGGGGTAATGGTGTATGTTACAGTGTTTGTCTTTAAATTCAAAATTTTGAGCATGACTTGTGTATTTGAGGGATTTTCCATGATTGGTCCATATCTAGTTATGGTTTTG
The DNA here is from genome assembly GCF_030987335.1 of Cornus florida. Taxonomy (NCBI): domain Eukaryota; kingdom Viridiplantae; phylum Streptophyta; class Magnoliopsida; order Cornales; family Cornaceae; genus Cornus; species Cornus florida. Next base: position 77,157,228 of record NW_026775577.1, read on the forward strand.
ATCTTTTGAGGACTATATTGCTTAGAATTCAAAAATTGCATGATTTGAGAGTCCAATACTCCTTGTATGCCTTGTGGATGCCATTTAGGAGTAAATTTTTGGAAAGATTAATATCTTGCTTGCACTTGTGGTCCACATCATCTTGATTTTGTGACTGTTTTGAGATTCACTCTAGTCTTCTACACTAGCACAGGCGTACACTAGCATTCATTTGTGGGGTATATGCTTTGTTGATTATTGAATTGGTTATATCCCAATTGAGCTAGTAGTTCATTGAAAGCTTTTATTCTTGATAAAGGTAGAAAACAACCCCTTTTCACTAAGTATCCAGGATTCTAACCTCATCAAGCACTGAACTTCTCGCGCCGAAAGGTGGAGGGCCTAAACTCTAGGTTAATAATTGAACTTGCGTACCAAAAAAAAAAAAAAAAAAAAGTAAAAAAAAAGTGAGGACTTCTCCCAAATGGTGAGAAGTGGGAAATGACTAGATGGAGGTTATCTTAATTTGTAGCCTAGTTGATTTGAGTTTGTAAGTCTGTAGAGGTGTCTGAACACCTAGTGCCCTAAAGCCATCTGGTTTGGGAGTCATTGACCTAACGCTCGACCTCATGAATCGCTAGAAAGCTTAATAGATCAACACATTGCACTATGCTTCCATCTTTGATCCTCAATAAAAAAAATAATAAATAAATAGATAAAATCGAGTGAAAAGAATAAGCGCACCTAAAACAATAAAGCTGTAATAAAAGGTCAACTTTTTGTCTTGATAATCAATACTAGATTTGTGTGCTAGTTTGAGGGTAAGGATGTGATTAATTCTTTAGTTGGCTTAGATAGCAACATATTTGATGCCGGTCCACTCAAAAGGATTCTAGAGTTGTTTTGATTTGCATGATCATTTTCTTGATGTGTGGAGGATCATATTTGTTTGCTTGGTGTTAAAATTTTGAAAAATTGCTTGGAAATGTTTGAAAAATTGCATACTTGAGCTAGTTTTCTCTCAATGCTTGTTTGCAATATTGGTTCCTCTTTAGAAAAAATGAGCTTAATGTTTGTGGGTATCATTTCTTGAAACCCTCATGAGACTTCACTCGTCCACTAGGGGTAACCTAGGGGTTTAAAAAGCTTGTTGCATATGCTAAGTGCAGTCGTGTTCCCTACAAAAGTAGCGCTATCCATTTATTACTTTCTAGTTTATAGTTGTATAGTTGTTCATTTCATTCCTTTACTTTCTAGTTCATTGCTAGGGACTAGCAATATTTAAGTTTGGGGATGTGATGAGCGTTGAAAAGTGCGTAATTAAACCCCTTAAGCTTAGGTATTCCAGAACCTTTATCTCCTTTATTTTATCATTTTGTATTGATTTCGTGTTATTTCCATTTTCAGGTACTTATCCCCAAAATAAGCTAACTCAGCCAAATAAGAGCATAATTGAAGCAATTCTGGGATTAATCAAAGAAAGGAGCAAAGTAGAGCAAAAAGAAGCAAATGATGGAATTTCAGCAACTTCGATCGATCTAAAGAAAAGTTCGATCGATCTAACTTTCATCAATCTCAACACTTCAAGATAGATCTGAGCCATGTTTGTCCTTGTTCAAAGATCTCAAAAGTTCGACCGATCCAACTTCTTTCTTCGATCGATCGAACATTCTTGTCCTTATCCAAATGATTGATCTTATCCAGTTGTACCACCCTACCAACCACTTTTGTCCTTTTCCCAAAAATATCTTCAAAATATCTCAGATTTGTTTTTATCCAAAAAGGCACCACCATTGAGGATCGATCCAACTTCAGTTCGATAGATCTCAGCCATGTTCGATCGATCCAAGTTCAAGGTTCGATCGATCGAACTTCCTCCAGTGCGAAAAAGTTTACACAAAAGTTATCCTTTATCCAATCATTGGGGAATATTTGTTGTACGACCCCAGCTCATTTTGGGTGTCATTTGACCTACCTATATAAGGATAAGGATTACTTTTGTATAGGGAAAGAACATAGAGGATCATATTTTGTTATCTCATATCATACCACACCTTAAAGAACTCTTAGGGAGGAAACAAAGAACATGAGGAGGCTAGAAACACCATTGGAGACTCTTCATCAACCAAGGAGCAAATTTCTTCCATGGAGCTTGCCCTTGAGGGTTGGAGGACATCATCCATAAGTGGCTAGACATCCTCTTGGGGCTAGAGTTAGCCCTAAGCATGCTTTCTATTTCTTGATTTATGTATTTTTGAGGGGATTTGTATTGTGATTCATGTCTTAACACTTATATATATATATAAATCTTGTTTCTTCAATGATTTATATGGTTTAATGCTTCCAATTGATCATTTCATTCTATCCATATGTCTACATATGCTAGAATAGATGTTCATGTGTTTATCTCTATTTCTTGTGTTATTGATGCTTTAGATCTAGAGATTGTCAAGACATAGTGCTTAATGTCATGTTCTTATGGTTTATTTGATGGTTCATACTCATTGCTTGATGGATTGTGCCTCTCCCTTAATTTAATTAGTTTAATTTCATGTCATTAGCTTAGTTGTAGTATAATTGTTAAATGGGAGGACAATCCATGCTTCTTGTTGATGTTCCATACTTATGAAAAGCAATAATATGTATCTCTAATCTTGTGATGTATTTGGATTGTGAGCTTAAAGAAAGGATTAATGACTTAATTTGATATGTTGTGCTATCCACCATGTTATTTAGACAATATATGCTTAATTTGTCATCCATGCTTGTTGAAACAACCACACACACACACTTTTTTGCAATACATGTTCTTCCCCTTGTTAATCATTCATTAAAGGTGTAGAAAAGCTGTGCTTAGTGGTAATCTCTAAACCCCAAGATCTCTCTCTATCTTTTGTTCTCTCTATTGCATTATTGCTTACTTTAGTTTAATTTGCATCTAGTTTAATTCAACCAACCAACTACTATTTTGATCACTCGACCTACTAACCCTATTTATAATTCCTCAAGCTAGTACGACAACTCAATCCCTTGGGACGATCCCTTCTCACTTATACTACATAGTATAGGTGTTAAGCAGTTTATAAATTTAAATTATGATGCCCACTTGACACTAATTTCCACATTCAAAGTTTTGTGCGACCCACCGAGCCAGACACCAATCAATCATCATCTCTGCATCCAATCATCTCTCAGTCCCATCGATCAAGAATTTCAGCTCTCTGTGTATCGAGCGAACTTTAGTTCAGATCGATCTGAGTGCTATAAGATCGATCGAAACTGTCCTCAGATCGATCTTCATTCTATACTTAGAATTTTTTTTGAAACCCATGAAAAAGGCCTCTCTGTGTATCGATCGAACTTGTCTGCAGGTTTTCACTTGCTCGATCGATCGAAGTGTCTTCCAGATCGATCTTGGAATGATCCATCTGTGTTCCTTTGTTGACGTTGACTTTGACTTTGACTACATTCTGATTTTTAATATTTGTTTTATTTTCAAAAACCTCAATAAGATTTTTTATTTTATTTTAATATTTACTTTTATTTTCATTTTCAAATTTTCAAAATCCAAAAAAAAAAAAAATAAATAAATAAACAATAATAATAATACTAATAATAATATTTTCTTTATTTTTTATTTACAAATATTTTCAAAAAGTCCAAAAAGATTTTTATTTTATTTGATTTTATTTTTCCAAAAATCCAAAAATATTTTGAATTTTGAATTTTTTTTTTTTTTAAATATTCAAAATTTTCAAAAAAATATATGTTTTACAAAGTTAGATTGATTTTAGTTCTTTTCTGATCGATTTATGTTCGATCGATCTGAGATTTTTCATGATCGATCGAACATATTGGGATCAGTTTTTTAAAATAGAAACCCTAGGGTCATTTGATCGATTTTCACATCGATCTCGACCCTTATTGCCTCCCACCGCTGTAACCCATCTTCCCAACCTCCAGCGAGTTTCTTGAGCTTTGAAATCTCATCTCCACCTCTCGATCGCATCTCATCTCCTTTATCTCCACTTCTCTCCCGATTTAGTGAGTTCTAAGATTTAATTCCATTTTTGAGTTTTAATCTTTATGTTTTCATGCTTTCCATGCTAGATCTGAACTTCCATGATAGATTTGTTGCCATTTTTAATCTTTGAAGCATGTGTATATATATGTATATATATGTGTGTATATATTTTTGCATATTTTTTATTTTGATTCGATTTTGGGGGTCACGTGCTAAGATAAGTGACCATTCTTGTGTTGTTGAGGTGTGGGGGGACCCACAAGCTTGCTTGGGTACCCCCTATGTCATCCACGTCACAGATCTATGACTTTTCGAATTTCTCACAACAGTTCGATCGATCGAAGTTTTCTTAGATCGATCGAACTTAGTCCTGATCGATCTGAGAGAGATTGATCTCATATTATCCTGATTGATCAAACTTCATAGATTTGCATATGTACACTTCACACACCATCCATAGTGTTCATGCTAGTTTCTTGATGCCCAATGCCTGTGTTTTCCACATTGAATGCATTCCATACTTACACTATTTAGCATGCTTCACTTAGTCACTGTTTATTTGGCTGTGTCAACACTTGCATAGATTCATGTCAATTATTCTAAGTTGTCTATATACTAGACATATATGTTTCTATATACTGTGTTTCAATTCTCTATTATCTGTTACTAATTGATTTTGCAAGTGTTTCTTTTTTGTTTTGCAGGCCATGACACGGGTTAAGACAGTCGCCCATCGACAGTATCAGAGGAGAGTCCGACAGCGTGTAGAGGAGCCCGTAGAGCCTTCTCATGCCCAGGATCCAGAGTAGGCTGAGCAGCCTAAACAGTTACAGGAGTATGAGGAGCTAGCTCAGGCTCAGTCTGACCGCTCTACCTCTACTGCTTTTACATCCTCATCCCATTCCAATGAGGATGAGCATATATCTTCCCCTTCTGCACCACCGACACAGCTTGGCCAGGTCTGAGACCGACCTGTCTGGAAGTTCAGATGCCTTTCTGTGTCCCATAAGTTAGTATTCGACATAGCTTTCTTTTCCCGGTTAGTCTTGACCCGGGCAACTTTCAACGACATTGAGCAGCGCGGCATTTTAGCCATTCTGGTGCCAGTTACTTATCCAGTTTTACCACGGCTTGTTCGGTTGTTCTTCCAGAACCTCTTGCCAGCCCCGGGTAATTTGTTAAAGCTGCAGACTACCATCGATGGATATCTTATCCACATCACCATCGACACTTTGGCTACTTCTTCTCGGTGCCTCCATGTCTACCTTCCTGGTCTTAATTATCCTATTCTGAGGAGGCCTTTTGATGCAGACATGGCCGTTGCCCTTACTGGCCACTATGCAGCTGGCGAGACTTTCGCTACCAGGACTTATCTGCCCGATGACCTATGGTTCTTCGATTTGGTCTTGTACTGAAATGTATTTATGGTGGGGCATAAGATCTAGAGGCGTCTGACTTTCTGGTAGCCTTTATGCTTTCTATACTGGGAAATGGTTCTCCATTTTGGCACTCTACTGGAGTGTCATGATGACGCTATACACAGAATATATCAGCAAAGCTAAGCCCAAGCGGGATAAATATCTCCCCTTTGCTTATCTCATTACTCAGATCCTGCGGGACAAGCGCTACCCTTTCTTTCCATAGGAGCGTTCTGAGTCTGGGGCTTGCCACTATGGGAAGAAGGACTGGAATAAGAGCTATAATGCTCTTATCAAGAGCCTAGAGGAGGACGCTATCTTAGCCGCAGAAGAGACTACAGAGGCTGAGGAGGCGGAGATAGCAGCAACAGCGGACGATTTAGCAAACGCACCGGCGGCTATAGTACATATGGAGATAAACCTTGAGCAGCAACCTCCAGCAGAGGAGCTACCACATCACTCTCCAGTTGGGTCGCCACTTCATCCCCAGGAGCAGACTCAAGATGTACCACAATTTCATGATCCAGTCATGCCTGAGGCTCCAGTTCCGACACCCGGCTTAGGAGAGCGTGTCTAGGCATTAGAGGATGCAGTAGTCTCTCTCAGAGCAGACATTTATACTCTTCGTACAGATGTCTTAGCTGCGCTATGTGACATATCCAGAGATATCAGGGGATCACGCCCCGCTCGCCCTACCTTTTCTGCCTGATCTTTTTATCTCTCTTTCATCTGATATATATCTGTGATATTTGACTGTTCTTTCTGATACTGATATAATATTTTTACAACCAGTCTATCGGCCTAGATACTATAATGTACCATATACTATTTATTATTTTTCTTTCTATACATGTTATTTTTTGGATGTCTGGATTTTATATTGATATATCTGTCTGTGATTGACTTCATTTATCAGGTACATCCCAGTGACTTCAGTGACAGAGTGCTACCCAAAAATTTTTCAGGACCATTATTTTTCCTCTCTCTTTAGTTCATTTATTATCCCATTTACACTTGCATGTCCATTGTGCACTGTTATTTACCCTTTTGCTATCTGATGAGTTTTATCCAAGTGCCATCTTTTCAGGACTGCAGTTAATTTCAAGTTTGGGGGGGTTATATCACCTACTTGGGATATTTGTGTCCCGGCCATTCTGTGCCTTAGTTGCACTGGTATACTCTTTCCTTTTGTTCTCTTTGCACATTGAGGACACTGTGCCATTTAAGTTTGGGGATAATGGGTGTTAATTGCAGTATTTGCTTTCAATTCAAAATTTTAAGCATGAGTTGTGTATTTGAGGGATTTTCTATGATTGGTCCATAACTAGCTATGATTTTGATCTTTTGAGGACTATATTGCTTAAAATTTAAAAATTGCTTGACTTGAGAATCCAATACTCCTTGTATGCCTTGTGGATGCCATTTAGGAGTAAATTTTTGGAAAAATTGATATTATGCTTACACTTGTGGTCCACATCATCCTGATTTTGTGATTATTTTAAGATTCACTCTAGGATTCTATACTAGCACAGGCACACACTATCATTCATTTGTGGGATACATGCTTTGTTAATTATTGAATTGGTTATATCCCAATTGGGCTAATAGTGCATTGAAAGCTTTCATTTTGATAAAAGTGGATAACAAACCATTTTCATTGAGTAGCCGGGATTCTAGCCTCATCAAGCACTGAATTACTTGCGCTGAAAGGTGAAGGGCCCAAACTCTAGGTTAATAATTGAATTAAAAAAAAAAAAAGTTGTTACAAAAGCAATAAAAAAGTGAGAACTTCTCCCAAAAGGTGAGAAGTGGGAAATGATTAGATGGAGGTTGTTTTGATTAATAGCCTAGTTGATTTGAGCTTATAAGTCCTTAAGGGTGTTTGAACACCTAGTGCCCTAAAGCTGTCTGGTTTGGGAGTCATTGACCTAATGCTCGACCTCATGGATTGCTAGAAAGCTTAATAGATCAACACATTGCACTATTCTTCCATCTTTAATCCTTAGGGATATAAAAAAAAAAACAAAAAAAAACAAAAAAAAAAAAAAAAAAAAAAAAAATTGAGTGAAAAGAATAAGTGCACCTAGATCAATAAAGCTTTAATAAAAGGTTCACTCTTTGTCTTGATGATCGGTACTAGATTTGTGTGCTAGTTTGAGGGTAAGGATGCGATCATTTATCTAGTTGGCTTAAATAGCAACATATTTGATGCCGGTCCACTCAAAAAGGATTGTAGAGTGGTTTTGATTTGCATAATCATTTTCTTGATGTGTGGAGGACCATACTTGCTTACTTGATGTTGAAATTTTGGGAGATTACTTGGAAATGGTTGAAAAATTGCATACTTGAGGTACTTTTCTCCCATTGCTTGTTTACAATATTGGTGTCTCTATTGTGATAATAAGCTTAATGTTTGTGGGTATCATTTCTGGAAACCCTCACGAGACTTCACTTGTCCACTAGGGGTAACCTAGGGGTTTAAAAGGCTTGATGCATATGCTAAATGCAATCGTGTTCCTTACAAAAGTGGCGCTATCTATTTATTGCTTTTTAGTTCATAGTTGTATAGTCGTTCATTTCATTCTTTTATTTCTTAGTTCATTGCTAGGGACTATTAATATTTAAGTTTGGGGGTGTGATGAGCACTGAAAAGTGCGCAATTAAACGCCTTAAGCTTAGGTATTCTAGGACCTTTATCTATCTTACTTTCCCATTTTAGACTAATTTCATGTTATTGCCCTTTTTAGGTACTTATCCCAAAAATAAGTTAATTCAGCCAAATAAGAGCTTAAAAGAAGCAATCCCAAGCTGAATGGAAGAAATGAGCAAAGTGGAAGCAACATGAAGCAAAGTGTGGAAATCAACATGTTTGATCAATCTCAACATTCCTTCGATCGATCAGAGCAACATCGATCTGGACACTTAAGACGGATTCAAGCCTTTGTCCTTATACAAAAGATTCCACCATGTTCGATCGATCCAACTTATCTTCAATCAATCGAAAATATTCGATCTTATCCACACTTACCACCCCACCTACCACTCTTATCTCTTTCCCAAAATATCCCAAAATATCTCAAAGATTTGTCTTTATTTAAAAAGGCACCGCTAAAGATGATTAATCTCTGCAGCACTTGATGGATCTCACCTCAGTTCGATCGATCTCACCACAGTTCGATCGATCGAACCCTCTGAAGTGCGAATTAAATCAAATTCCATCTCATTAAAAGTTCTCTCATGGTGCAATCATTGTAAGGACCCTAGTGCACGAATCCAGACTATTGGGTGTGACACTTGAGCCTCCTATAGAGGGATTTTAAGCCATTTTTACACATAGCTTGGAAGATCTTCAAGACACATATACTTAGAAACATTCTTAGAGAGGAAGAAAAAGAGAAGAGGAGAGGCTAGAGACACATTCTTAAGAGTTTTTCCATTCTTCTAGGGTTTCCATCAAGAAAGAAGTCATTCCTACCATGGAGATAGCCCTTGAGGGTTGGATGACTACTTCAATGAGTGGCTAAACATCTTCTTGGGGCTAGAGTTAGCCCTAAGCATGCCTTCTCGACTCTAATACTTTGTATTTTGAGGGGATTTGTGTTGTAATCTTGTCTTGACACTTATTTTATATATGAATCTTGTTTATTCAATGATTTGTGTGGTTTAATACTTCCAATTGATCATTTCATTCTATCCATATGTCTATGTATGTTAGAATAGATGTTCATGTGTTTATCTTTAGTTTTTGTGTTATTGATGCATGTCTATGTGTGTTGATGCTATAGATCTAGAGATTCTCAAGGCATAATGCTTAATAGAATACTATTGTGGTTTATTTGATGGTTCATACTCATGGCTTGATGGATTATGCCTCTTCCTTAGTTTTTTTTAGTTTAATTTTCATACCCTTAGCTTAGTTGTAGTGTAGTTGCTTTAGTTATTAGATGGGAAGACAATACATGCTTGTTGTTTGATGTTCCATGCTTATGAATGCAAGTAGTATTATTCTCTAACCATGTGATGTGTTTGGATTGTGAACTTAAAGGAATGATTAATGGCTTAGTTTGATGTATTGTGCTATTCACTAGTTTGCTTAGACAATATATGCTTAATTAGTTATCCATGCTTGTTGAAACAATCAATCACACACTCTCAAATTGTAACACATGTTTCCCCTCATTAATTATACATTGAATGTCTAGAATGGTGATGTTTAGTGGTGACCTCTAGACCCCAAGACCTCACTCTCTTATTTTCTCTAAATTTCATTTAAATTGCTTATTTTACATTGAACTTGTTTAGTTTAGTTTATAGTCTAATCAACCAAACACTTTACCTTTTGATCACTCGACCTACTAACCCTATACATTGTTTCCATTGCAAGCACACCTAAAATCCCTTGGGACGATCCCCACTCACCCTAACTATATTTTTAGTTAGAAGTGGTAGTGGCTTTTATAAATTTAAAACTTGGCCACATTGCACACTCACACTCTTTTGCTCATTTTTAGACGTTGGTGCTTGACAAACACCAATGAACATTTACTCTAGCATACATAGACATATAGATAGAATGAAATGATCAATTGGAAGTGTTAATGAACAAAAATCATTGTAAGAACAAGATTCATATATAAATCAAGTGTCAAGACAACATTACAACACAAATTCCCTCAAAATACAAAGCATTAAGGTCTAGAAGGCATGCTTAGGGCTAACTCTAGCCCCAAGAAGATGTTTAGCCACTCATTGATGTAGTTATCCAACCCTCAAGGGCTATCTCCATGGTAGAAACGCTCTCCTCCTTGATTAAAACCCTAGAAGAATGGAAGAACTCCCAAAATGGTGTGTTTCTAGTCTCTAGCCTCTCCTCATCTCTTTTCTTAGTCTCTAAGTATGTATATCTATAAATCATCTCTTAAGATATGATGATATGAAGATATGAAGTTATGATATAAAAAAAATGGCTCAAAATCCTTTTGTAGGTAGTTCAAGTGTCACACCCAATGGTCTGGACTCGTGCACTAGGGTCCCTTCAATGATTGCACCATGAGCTATCTTTTAATGAGCTGGACTCTGTTTTAATTCGGATTTGAGGAGGTTCGATCGATCGAGTTCAGATGAGATTGATCGAACTGTGGCTAGATCCATCGAAGTTAGGCCAGATCGATCAATCCTTGGCGGTGCCTTTTTGGAATAAGACAAATCTGAGATATTTTTGGGATATTTTCGAAATTAGACAAAAGTGGTAGGTGGGAATAAGATCAAGGAAGTTCGATCGATCTGAAGAATGTTGGATCGATCGAAGATAAAAATTCTTTGAGGATAAGGACAAGAGATCTGATCCATCTTGGTGAAGTGAGATCGATCAATGTGAGATCGATCGAAAATATTCCTGATCGATCGAAGATTGCTGATTTCCACCACTTTGCTTCCACTTTGCTCCATTCTTCCATTCAGCTTGAGATTGCTTCTTTTATGCTCTAATTTGGTAGAATTGACTTATTTTGGGATAAATACCTGAAAAGGGTAATAACATGAAATTAGTCTAACACGGGAAAGTAAGATAGATAAAGGTCCTAGAATACTCGAGCTTAAGGGGTTTAAATGCGCACTTTTCAGCGCTCATCAAGATATATCATATGACATGCATAGGGAATTAATCATGGCTACAAGCACATACTAATTCAGCTAGAAAATAATATAATTTAAAGCTAAGCATGGACTATCTTTGATTGATAAAAACCATCTACCTAACTACTTTACTCTAGGGTGTAACATGGTCTATCTTTTCTAGGCATAATTCATCAAATCTCTAACATTATATTTAGAGAAATACCATTATGTGATCATCTCATTCACAACTACAAGAAGTGAATGAGTTGTGTTCAATTACAAGATTCAAATATCTAAGACAAGATAGAAAAATATTTGTAATTGAATTAAAACTTTAAAAATGATTCTTATTGAAAATTCAATTAAAAACCCTATAGATTACACAATCATGCATGATAATAATTGTTCTCCAATAAATAAATACAATCAAACTAATGGTGCTAAGCTAGGGCTACACCATAACCCTAGCAAAATGTTTAGCCAAGCATGATTGAAGTGGAATTCTTTATGGTTGAGAAAGACATCTTCACCGCCATGGATTGATCATTTCTTACTTCTGAATGCTTCTCTTTTGATTTTAGCCTCAAGCTCCTCTGTATGATGATTCAATGCTGTAGAAGACTACCTTTAAATAATAAAAGATCAGCCCTAAATTTCCCTTTTTCAAATAGAAGACATACATGCAAATTCTGCCAAACAAAGACTCCAAAATTTGTACAGACTTCCAGCTCAATTTTGACAAGGTAAACAGCTGTTTTATGGAATCCTCGCTAAATACAAAATTGTAGCTCTTCAAATTTCCTTTCAACCTATACGTGAATTTAGCTATTTTGACACTCAAGGAGAGAGATACAGGCATAATTTAAAGCTAAGCTTGGATTATCTTCAATTGGTATAAACCATCTACCTAACTACTTTACTTTAGTGTGTAGCATGGTCTATCTTTTCTAGGCATATCCATCAAATCTCTAACATTATATTCAGAGAAATACCATTGTGTGATCATCTCATTCACAATTATAAGAAGTGAATGAGTTGTGTTTAATTACAAGATTCAAATATCTAAGATAAGATAGAAAAATATTTGTAATTGAATTAAAACTTTAAAACCGATTCTTATTGAAAATTCAATTAAAAACCCTATATATTACACAATCATGCATGATAATAATTATTTTCCAATAAATAAATACATGATAAGCGCCGAATATTGCATATTCAAGCGTCTTTATTTGCATTAGTTAAGTCTATTTGTTGTCTTTACTGAATATATTAGCCTTAATTGCATTCTTTTGTCTATTTTCAGGTTGGCTCCCCTAAGAGAGGTAAAAAAATGATGCTTTGATAATTTTTTGAAGATCAAAGTACGTCATTGCTAGGGGTCGTCATTTTGACAAGTCAAGAAATCCACGAAACTCGCGACGCTTGATGCACAAAGTCCAAGAAAGAAGGCTTACATTGTTAGCCAGCAAAAAAGAGGTCAAAAGCGCTCTCTAAGGCAGAATGATCAAGCCCCGTGGGCGCCTGCCCAAACAGACAGAGCAGCTGAACAGCCGCGGGCGCCCGCCAAAAGGGCCAGTGGCCTCCTTAAGGCGTGGGCGCCTGCCATTTTGCAAAAAGCTCTACATTGTTTGGTTCAAGGTTGTCCCCTTGACCCATTGTGTGGACCAAAATGCTCATAGGGATGCTAGGGCTAGAAAATGGAGGGAGAAAAAAAGTTTTTTTTGGCCAAATAAGGGTTATGGGGATATTTTTTGGGGGATCTAGCATTTTTTAGCAAGTTTCTAGAGAGAGAAAGATTGAAGCTTTGTTTTGGAGTCTTGGAGCCCTTAAGCACAAAAATGGAGTGGAAGATCTCTCATTCTCCTTCCTCCATTGCTCCTATAGGTAACTAACTCCCTTTATAGGGAGGTGATGAAGCCCTACATTGTAAGCATGCTCTAGCTTTTGGTTTAAATTGGGGGAAACATGTATATATGTGATTGTTTTACATTCAAGAGGTTACACTTGATGTAATGAACCTACTTTCTTATAAATGATTATGATAAATGTATCATCTTGTCTTAGATCATATTTTATCATGATTGTATAGCTTGCATTTTTGTAGTGACAATGGAAATCAGATTGTGAAATGGGTTTCTTGGTATGTTGTATGAGAATCTTGATATTCCATAGCTTAGGACCCTCCTTTGATGGACTATTCTTGACTCTTGACTTCATGTGCTCTTATCATGTTATTGAAGGCTTGATAATTTCTAGCTTGGCAAGCATATCTAAGACTACACACTAGTTTAGGTAGTTCAAGCATGTGTAACTTTGATAGGTTATTCTTGCCATTGATTTCATGAATTTCTTGAAGGAATGTAGCAATTTTGTGTTGTAGCATTTCATGGTCACATATTTATGTTGTTTTCCCTAAGTTTACCTCAACTAGCATGTTTATAGGGTGGGTAGTGAATTCACTTCCCTAGTCTTCTCTACCTAGATCTCTTTCCTCTATGTTTCTTGCAAATTATTGTTTTATGCAATTTTAAATTCCTAATTCTAGTGACAAACCAACCAAAACTCTATACACCTTTTATCAAACTAAAAGTGAATTTAAAAACCTTGGTTGCCATAAACTAGCAATCCCTGTGGTTCAACTTACTTGACCAATAGCCCTATTTTACAATGATTTGTGCTATTGCAAATGGTTGATTTATTATAGATCGAATCTAAACTGATCAATTTTTGGAGCTATTGCCGAAAATTGCAAATGGTTTTGTAACCGAGGTTTTAGGATTAACTTTAGTTTGATTGTGAATATTGTTTTCTTGTAGATATTTTCTTGTTGGTTTCGATTAATTTGTGTTTCAAGTATTCTAGTGAGATTCTAGGCACTCAAGGCTTACTAAGCAAAGGCTAGCAAATTTGTAAGTCTAGACGAATTCAGGTAAGTTTTCGAAGTTCTAGTTTCAAAGTTATGAATATCTTACATGTGTATAATTTAGAGATACTTAGCTTGTGGAGCCCTTGTCGAGGTTATTTTATTGTTTGTCTATATTGCAAAGCATCGGTCCTTGTTGTGGCCATTTACTTTTCTGTCTTGATTGATAATTGAGGAGAATGGGAACATCGTATGTGGATATGATGGTCAAGGGATATTATGTTTGTTGTGAATTGCGTAGTTGATGTTGGGCCGTAGGTTACTATCCTTGCCTAATCTTGAAGTGCCAATTAATATAAATTCACTTGAAAGAACTCTTAGAAGAAACCGTAGGGAATCAGAAAATTTAAGAGGACTTGATCTTAAGATTAATCCAATGGCTAATAATGAAACAAATGTCGGGAATGAGGGAATTGATAATAATAGGGCTGAAATTCCAAATGTTGTTCCTATGACTCTTAGGGACCATTTCATCCCTACAACTTATGCCTCTCCCTCTTGCATAGTGATACCAAACATCGATGCAGCCCAATATGAAATCAAATCTAGTACAATTCAAATGCTTCCTTCCTTTCATGGCTTAGAACATAAGGACCCTTATAATCACCTTGATGAGTTCCTTGAAATTTGTTCCACCATCAAGCTTAAGGGTTTCCCTAAAAATGTTCTCCATTTGCATCTCTTCCCGTTCGCCTTAAAAGATAGGGCAAAATATTGGTTGAACTCTTTTGCTGCAAATTCTATTACTACATGGGCTCAATTGCAACAAGAATTCTTAAAAAAGTATTATCCAGTAAGTAAAACTAACCTAATGAGGCGTTCCATTCTTAGCTTTTCATAAAGCGAGGGGGAACAACTCCATGAGACTTGGGAAAGACTTCAAGACCTCCTTAGGAAATGCCCGCACCACCTAATTCCAAAATAGCAATTGGTGTAAGCTTTCTATGCTGGTTTAACCGATACCATAGATTCATGGTTGACTTATCATGTGGAGGGATGCTCATATCCAAAAGTGCGGATGAGGCATACCCTACTTGAGAACTTGAGTGAAAACTCACTGTAACATAATTCTCGTAGTGCTCCGACCTCAACCAATATAAAGAACACCAACTCTTGTCAACCAAAAACAATGAGAGAAGAATCCTCTCAAATGGATGCCATAGCTCACAAATTCTATCAATTAATGGCACTACACCTCTCTCCTTCATTGTCTCAAAATGCGGCAAGTGCGGTATGTGCATCATGCACGATTCCTTTCTATCTCTAGGAAGATTGCCTCACACCAGAGCAACTTCCTAATCCCAATCAAAAGCAAGCAAATGCGATGTTTTCCAAGCCCGGAAATAACCCTTATTCAAATACCTATAATCCAGGATGGAGAGATCGTCCGAATTTCTCATGGAGGCAACAAGCCCCACAAAATTCGCAATTTCAAAATCAAGGGCAACAAAACCAGCCACCTTCTTAATTTCAAAATAGGCAATTTTAGGCCTCTTCAAGCTACCGTCCCCCTTATAATCGCAATGTCTCCAATTAACCTCCTGTGTTTCCAACTGATGAGATTTTGGCTGCAAATAAGCAAATGATGGAATCTCTAAATAAGCAAATGTTGGAATCCAACAAGCAACTATTGACATCGTTGCAGCCCACTCTCTAAATGGTTCATTCTCATACTCAGTCGATAGCTAAACTTGAGAATCAAGTAGAACAAATAGCTACTTCAATGAAATAACTTCTTTAAAGAGATAAGGGGAAGCTTCCAGCTCAACCATTTGAGAATCCTATAGGGATGTATGTGATTGACGAAGCCTCTCCTCCGAATGGGCCTACTCATGAACAAGTCCAAGAAATCACCACCCTCCGGAGTGGCCGAGTTGTGGACAACAAGGTTGATGAAAGGAAAGAAAAAGTTCTTCCTCCCAAAAATCCAAATCCTAGTTCTTCTAATCTAAAGCTCACTCATGAAAATCCAAATTCTAGCACTGAAATTTCCAAGCTTGTCAACCCGAATGTGGAGACTTCTTATGAGCCTAAGGCTCCGTTTCCCCAACGTCTCTAAGAGTTGACACATTTTGGGAACAAAATTTGTAAAATTCAAGACATGCGGAAAGTCTTCAAGTAAGTAAAGATCAACTTTCCTCTCTTGGATGCTATAAAGCAAATCCCTCCCTATACAAAATTCCTCAACGATTTGTGCACTCAAAAGCGCACTTCCAAAAATTATTTTCCAAAAAAGGTAAGATTAACTGAAATGTGAGTGCAATCATTCAACACAGTGCTCCTCCAAAGTATAAGGATCCGGGCGCCACGATAATCTCGTGTGTCATTGGGGACAACAAGATAGAAAGTGCCCTCCTTGACTTAGGAGTTAGTGTAAATTTGATTCCATATTCAGTTTACTTACAGCTTGGATTGGGAGATTTAAAGCCAACCTCTGTGGTCTTGCAGCTTACCAATAAATCGGTCAAGCACCCACGGCGCATTCTTGAAGATGTCATAATCAAAGTGGACAAATTCTACTTCCCGGTAGACTTTGTGGGTCTTGAAACGGAACCGGTCCATGATCCAAATAAGCATATTCCTGCGATCCTCGGTAGGCCATTCCTAGCTATGGCTAACGCTTCAATTAATTACTGAACTGGGGTGATGGACATCGCCTTTGGAAATATGCAAGTCAAACTCCACATTTTCCATGCCACTCAACATCCTTCCAAAGAGGATGATTGTTTCCTTATTGACGTGGTTGATGAAGTGGTTGAAGAATCTCTCCCCCTCATTCTAAGCAAAGATCCTTCGGAAACTTACATGTCCCATTTTAACCTCTCAAACTTTGATATTGACCAAGCCATCCAAGAAGTGAATTCGTTGCTCGACATTGGTGCTATCATCGACTTTCCTCCTTGGAAGGTGCCAAAAAAACCACTTCCTCAACTCTCCACTACTCCTCCGGTCTCTTCCTTGAAATCTCCACCACAACTTGAGTTAAAGCCACTTCCGGCCCACCTCAAGTATGTGTTTCTTAGTGCGAGTCAAACTTTTCTAGTCATCATTGCTTCGGACCTTTTAAAGGATCAAGAAAATAGCCTTTTAGCGGTGCTACAAGAGCATAAAGAAGCTATTGGCTGGGCAGTGGCTGATTTGAAAGGAATCAACCCTTCTATTTGTATCCACCATATCCATTTGGAGGATGATGCTAAACCTTCTAGAGAGGTGCAGCGTCGGTTGAATCCCAACATGAAGGAAGTGGTTATAAAAGAGGTGATCAAGCTACTAGATGCAGGAATCATCTACCCCATATCTGATAGCAAGTGGGTGAGCCCCACTCAAGTTGTTCCTAAGAAATCCAGTCTCACCGTTGTTGAAAATTCAGCGGGAGAGCTCATACCACAACGTACCATTACCAGGTGGTGTGTGTGCATTGACTACCGGAAGCTAAATTCTACCACTAGGAAGGATCATTTCCCACTCCCATTCATTGATCAAATCCTAGAGAGGTTAGCCGGCCAAAGCTACTATTGTTTCCTTGATGGTTATTCCGGCTATAACCAAGTGGTAATTGATCCACAAGATCAAGAGAAGACCACATTCACATGTCCCTTTGGAACATTTGCCTATAGACGCATGCCCTTTGGGCTATACAATGCACCGATAACCTTCCAAAGGTGCATGATGTTCATATTTTCTGATATGGTTGAAAAATTCTTAGAAGTGGTCATGGATGATTTTTCCGTCTTTGGATCTTCATTTGACTCTTGTCTCCAAATTCTATCCCTTGTGCTTCAAAGATGCAAGGAGACAAATTTGATTCTAAGTTGGGAAAAGAGCCATTTTATGGTCCAAGAAGGCATTATCTTGGGACATGTCATTTCAAAGAGGGAAATTGAGGTCGACAAGGCTAAAGTTGAGTTAATCTCTATCCTTCCTCCTCCCAATTTTGTTCGTCAAATCCATTCCTTCCTTGGACATGCTGGCTACTATCGCCGCTTCATCAAAGGTTTTAGCAAAATCTCTCGGCCCTTGTGTAATCTTCTTGCCAAGGATGTTCCGTTCAATTTTGATGAAGCCTATTTGGAAGCTTTTAAGAAGCTCCATTCTCTTCTATCATTAGCCCCAATCATGAAACCGCCCAATTAGTCTCTTCCATTTGAGATTATGTGTGATGCATCCGATTATACATTGGGTGCGGTTTTGGGCCAGAGTGTTGACAAGCTTCCACATGCTATCTATTATGCTAGCAAGACTCTCTCTGATGCTCAGTTAAATTACACCACCACTGAAAAAGAATTGCTAGCTGTGGTGTATGCCTTGGATAAATTCCGCTCTTACCTTCTAGGATCCAAGGTCATTGTCTTTTCAGACCATGCCGCTCTAAGGCATTTGCTGGCCAAAAAAGAGACCAAACCTCGCCTAATTCGATAGATACTCTTACTCTAAGAGTTTAACATTGAAATTCAGGACAAAAAAGGGACAGACAATGTTGTCGCCGACCATCTCTCTCGTTTGCTCATTGAGAAATCTTCTGAATTTGGCGCAGTTCGTGATTCCTTTCCGGATGAGCAACTGTTTCAAATTTCTCATTCAAATCTTCCATAGTTCATGGATATTGTCAACTATCTTGCGGTAGGAAAAACCCCCTCCAATTGGTCAAAACAAGAGAAAGACTGGTTCTTCTCCCAAGTCAAGCATTTCTTTTGGGAAGATCTGGAATTATTCAAGTATTGCCCGGATTAAATCATCCGGAGATGCATACCCGAAAATGAATTCACAAGTGTCATAAATTTTTGCCACATACCCTTACTTGTGGGGGTCACTTCAGTGCCAAGAAGACCACTGATAAAGTCCTTCAAAGCGGATTCTATTGGCCTTCTTTGTTTCAGGATGCTTACAACTTCTGTAAATCTTGTGAGCGTTGCCAAAAGCTCGACTCCATGTCTAGAAGAGACATGATGCCCCTCACTCCCATCTTAATCATAGAAATTTTCGATGTGTGGGGGATTAATTTTATAGGACCATTTCCATCTTCTTATGGCTATGAGTATATTCTTGTAGCGGTGGATTATGTGTCTAAATGGGTTGAGGCCGAGGCTACCAAAACCAATGATCATAAAGTTGGGGTCAAGTTCATTCAATCGAACATTTTCAGTCATTTTGGTACGCCCCGAGCACTCATCAATGATGGTGGATCTCATTTTCGAAATCGTTATCTTAAATCGGACCTTTCTAAATACTCCATCATTCATAAAGTTGCCACACCTTATCACCCTCAAACTAGTGGTCAAGTGGAAGTATCTAATCGGGAAATCAAGCATATTCTGGAAAAACCGGTTTGACCGGACCGCAAAGATTGGTTATTAAGACTAAACGATGCGCTTTGGGCTTACCAGACAGCGTATAAGACGCCCATTGGCATGTCGCCAAATCGACTTGTCTTTGGTAAAGCTTGTCATCTCCCGGTCAAATTAGAGCACCGTACTTACTGGGCCATAAAAAGGCTCAACTTTGATCTCAAATAAGCCGGCTCTACTCACAAATTGCAGCTCAATAAGCTTGAGGAAATTCGCAATGATGCATACGAAAGCGCCAAAATCTATAAGGCAAAGACTAAAGCATTTCATGGCAAGCACATTGTCAACAAGTCTTTTGCCCCTGGACAGAAGATTTGGGCTTTCAATTCTAGATTACGACTCTTTCCCTGTAAACTCCGTTTACGGTGGGATGGTCCATATGTTATCACTTCCGTCTTTCCTCATGGTGCAATTGAACTCTAAGATCCGATCGATGAATCTCTATTTAAGGTTAATGGCTAAAGGTTTAAGCCTTATATTGATGGCATAGTCCCAATTCGCAAAATAGAGAAAGTCTTATTGACAGACCCAATTTACGAGGACTAATGCGCCATGCAATCCTAGTTCATCTAGCTATCGACGTTAAATTTAGCACTCTAGGGAAGCAATTCTTTCAACTTCCAAGCTCCCCTCCTTCAAGTTGCCTTGACCAAGAATTTTCCCGAAATTAGCTAAGTTTAACCCAAAATGTGAACTTTTCTGGAATTGTCTTGAACTTTTCCAAAATTAGCTAACCTCATTTTTGGAATTTTTCAAGGTCATTCGTGCAATTTTCTTGTCCAATCCAAGCATCATGGGAAATTTGGGCCTCTAAGGTAATCACTTCTGAAATTGCGCTCTGAATTCCATTCCGAAGGTTCTACTCGATGTCTCGGGTCTAAACGGGCTTAAGTTTCCAATTTCAGGAGTTTTCGACCCCCGCCCAACCTCCGTTAGGCCAAAAGTCCCTTCAAATAAGTGTCTGCCCAGCAGCATGGCGGGCGCCTGCCTATTTCTCGCGGGCGTCGGCCCAAATGGGCAGCGAGGAGGATGCAGTGTGGGCACCCGCCCATCACCCGTGGGCGCCCGCCGATTTAAGCAGTGAGCCCACGCCCCCGCGGGCGCCCCCCCCATAGGCTATGGGCGCCCGCCTCCCGTAGCTCCCCTTTTAAATGGGCATTCAAGCCTACGTTTTAATCCACCCTCTCTTTCTCCCTCTTCACCTCATTTCGCCCCAACCTCTCCATTATTCTTTTTCCCCCTCATTTTCCCCCTCCTACCTTATTTCCATTACTAACCCTTCTCTCCATCATCCTCAATTCTTCCATCTTCCTTATCATTCCATCTTTCACTCATTTTGGATCAAGAAAAAAAAAAATTGGGTTCGTCCATTGTGGTAAGTTCTCTATTCTCTCTTCCTCTAAATTTATGATCAATGGAGGACAGGATTGATTATGTGGAGGATTTTCAATTGTTTGGGGTTGTGTATTGTTGATTGCAGGGTAAAATTTTTGGGTTTTCAAGTTTCTAATCCACATTTGGCTCTCTTCCATTTTGTCTTGCCCACCAGGTGTTCGACGAATTGCCTAAACCAACTTTTTCACTCAAATGGCTCCCAAAACCTCTTCCAAGCAAGTTCGTTCTTCTGAAGGACTTTTCAGGGCGTACCCCACGCCAGATTGGGCGGATTGGCCCATCGAAACCGAGGCAAAATTTGACATCCAAGAGGGCTTCGAAAACAATCCAGAAACCGCGTGGGCGGTCCACGAATTGACGGAGCGTGGCGTCACCTCTCTTTTCAAGCCACGCGCTGGTGGTTACTACTGCGTATGGTCCGCCTGTTTTACGCAAACATGTTCCATTCATGCGACAACCCGGATATCATTAAGACCATTGTTGATGGCATCACTTTTAAATTCAAACTTCAAGAACTTACCACATATTTGCTCTGCCCATTGGCCTCTCCGGTGGATGACGTGGGTTTACTTTTGTACGTTGCGCCTCCCGATAATCTAAAAGTGGCAGACTTTATAGAATAAATTTGCCACAACCAGTATACCGGCAACCGAACAACCAGTACCAATAAGTCTTTTCTCCCATGCCGGCTCTGGTTCTTGGATTCGGTCTGTAATGACCCAGTCATTTGCCTGCCTTTCCTTTTTCTTGAAATTTTACGAATGAATTTTTTTCGTTTAATTTTCTTTTCTGAGCTTTGTTTCGTGTCGCTTAGTGTCATCACGAGTGCTTGGAATTGGTTTCTGAGACTCTTTCATGTGAATTGACAACTTCCTTTGAGGATCAAGTCATTTTCGCATTTTCACTTTTCGGACACTATGTGCCTTTCGTCCTTTTCCCTGTTTCGTATTTTTCCCTATTCTATCTTTTCCCCGTTTGTCACATTGTTGGCACAACCTCACTTCTCATGCTTGGAGTTAGTTTTTGACTTCACTTGCCTTCATCGTGAGTGGTTTCCTTGAAATACGTATCTTTACTTTTGCAAGAAAGTACTCTAGTTGCTCCCGGTGCCCATAAGGGCATGGATGCACAATTCTTCATAATCTTTTTCTTTTCTTGGGTTATTTTTCGTAAATATCTTTTGAAGATATTTTATTTCAGGGGTATCTAAGAAAATATCTTTTGGAAGATATTTTCATTCTGGGGCAGTTTCGTAGTTAACCCTTTTTGTAGGGCCATTGTGCAATTAACGAAAGTTATTGCAAAATATCTCGTCTAGAGTCTGGATCCTCGTACGGGATTCATTTTCACTTTTCGTTGACTTGTAAATTCATAGAAATTCCTTCTGGTCATTTTTCTCCAGTTTCAGAGTTTCTGGACTCGGTTGCCGCCGAACTTGTTCGGGGCATAACTTTTTGCTTGGGACTCGGTTTTTTACGCCGTTTCTTCCATTGTTTGTATTTTCTTATTTTAAATCTTTTTTATTCACAGATTTTTGCTATTTGAGTGAGTTTGATCAAAATCCACTTCTCCGGACCCGGCGGGACCCTATTGAGGCACTTTTTGAGACTTACTATAAATAGGATGCCCTAAAGTGAAAAATCACTTTTTCACTCATCTTCTCCAGCTCTTGGCCAGCAGCCATGGGAGCTCCTTGGCTTCCACCCTTTCTCCTTCTCCTCCACTTGATTTCCTTAGTAGAAATCCTTCGGCCTTTACATTTATTGCTCCCCTCGACGTGTTCTATCATTCTCCCTTATTAGAATTCATTTCCAACTATTTCTTGAGTTTGGGCTTGAGGTCAAGTTGTGATTTTCATGGGGCTTCTTGGGTATTCATGTAGATCGTGTTGTCCTCGACAAAACCCTTCAATTTCGGCGAATTCGGAACACTTTTTTTTTTTGTGGGGATTTTGGATTTTCATCCAAATTGAGGTAGGGGGTGTTATAATTTAAATTCTTGCTATATTACATGCTTGTGATGCTTATACAACTTGATTACATGTTTTGATGTAAAATCTAGAGATTTTATTATTTATTTTTCTTGTGAAGGATTTAATTTTTTCGGTTGTCCATAGCTTTGTTTAATCATGTGGTATGATAGAATATTACCTCTTGATATGTAGATTGACATATATTAAATCTAGATTATTTGGACAAGTAATGAAGATTTTATTCAATATTTATCTTGAATAAAATATTAAATCATGTGGCCTTATCTAGCTTTAAATCAACATGTGATAGCATATTATATTAGGCCCTATAATTTGAGAGTAATCGGAGAAGTTTTGAAATCTAGTAATATTTAATTAATTAGATTAATTAAATTGCTCCGAGTGTACTACTCACTCCATTGGAATTCCGACTTGATATTCGTGATGTGCATACCCTATAGTTTCAGATATATTAAATCTAGAATATTTGATTAAGTTTTGAAACCTTTCATTTATTATTTTTCTTATATTAAAGTTTAATACTCAAGGCCACAACTTGCATCAAATGTACTTGTAATGTGTTCTTAAATCAAGTTATGACATATTGTATAACATATATTAAATTGAGGTCATTTGGATGACTTTCAAAATCTAGAGATTTTAATTAAATGAAGTAATTAAAATCCATTCAATGGTTCTATGCACTTGATTAAGTTTTTAACCTTGTATTCATGATTTCCTTGATAAGTTCCTTCTCGTGTATTACATTGAGCATAATCGGATAAGTTTTGAAACTTATATTTATTCATTTCCTTTGTATGGAACTTAACTCACATGGTTGTGTTGTGTATGAAATGAACTTGAAACTTGACATTGAACTTGACCTTGACATGATCCTTGACATGCCTTGTTCGTAGAACATTTGGACTTGCTATATAACCTTGATAATTTAATCCCTTAAGTAGATTAAATTTCCTTTTATGTCTCCCTCGAGTTAATCATGCCTTGATATCATGTATCTAGACTTCTTGTATCTTGGTTTCAGTAATGTGCTTAATGAACATGCTCATTTGTTTCGGAATGGTTTATTCACACGTGTTGTTTAGTATACAATTGAATCATGTATCTTGTACTTATGGTATATTTGCTTCGATGGATTCCATGTACCATTTATCTTGGTTGTGGTCTATATAAATGCACGCATTGATTTCTTGACATTTCACATGCCATCATAGTTGAGAACTTAGGGCATGACTTGTGTGTTCCAAAATCTTGGTTGTGCATGATATGTGGTTAATGCATTTCTTGTATTTTGATACAATCTTGACTTGCACAACTTGTTGATTTTGGGACTTGTGATATCAATCAAGAATTGTCATGGCTAGGACTTGGTTCTAGTACGGGGGATTGTCCTCCTACACTATAGTGCACACTAGGGGAAAGGTACCCATGGGTTAGTAGCCTTAAAGTGATCTCAAGAGTACGGTTTTAATTCAGGCGATATTCAAGTTTCCACATTGGTTGATTTCACTCTTTAAATTTCAAGTTGCTATTCCTTGAAGATTTAAACTTGTCATGTATGTGAAATGCACCAATCTTGTCTCATTGCATTGATTTTATGCTTCATTCGTGATTTAACTCCTTAAATTTCAAGTGTTGTATTGCTTGAAGATTTAAGACTCTTTTCATGTTATGTGGTAGATTCTACCCATGTTTAAATGCATAGATATTATGCCTTGCTCCTGACTCCATGTATCTTCCTTTTCGTGTTTTATGGAATATCCCGTCTTTATTTAATTGCGTAGATATTATGCATTATCCTTGATGTCATGTGTAACTCTTTTGTGTTATGTGAATGGTTCCAACTTTATCTAATAACATAGAAATTATGCCATGTTCTTGATTTCGTGTATTAACCCTATCGTGTTAATTGAAATGCTCTAATCATGTTAATTGTATTGATAATGCAATTCATGTTAATCTATGTTCAAGTATCCTTCTTATCGTGTTCTTGGATTATTCCAACCTTGATTTGTTTGATATGTGTATATATATCATGATTCTTGTTGCTTATACTCCATGATAGTTTAAGATGATCCCTGAGTCTAATCTTTGACATAGACGTTAGGTA
Source organism: Cornus florida (assembly GCF_030987335.1). Lineage (NCBI taxonomy): Eukaryota > Viridiplantae > Streptophyta > Magnoliopsida > Cornales > Cornaceae > Cornus > Cornus florida. Next base: position 77,182,034 of record NW_026775577.1, read on the forward strand.
GCATGATCCCTTTTGAAATATATCATGTTAGTCCTAAAAATCTCTAAAGAAATCGAGTCGATGCATGCTCATCCCCTACGAATAAACTTGTTAGTCTTGTTTATTCACCCCGAAGTTACTGAGTGTTTTGCAGGTAAAGAAGCCTTGTTGTGGGATACACAACACTCTTAGACAGGCTAGAAGTCTTGAAGTATTTTTGATGATATTGAATATGCACATGTTAGCATATCATGTTTACTTTTGTTTATTTTGATAAAACTTGTATTCTTTGATTCCATATATGTAAAGTGTGCATAAGCACACTCTTTTTATTGTATTCAACATGTATAAGATGAGGCCGGAGGCCAACAACATGTAACTTGTATTCTATGCACTTTTACTTTTCAAAGTCATTATGAAAATATTGAAAAATGCCAAGTCATTGTCTCACCATGGTTGCATTGGGTGTGGGAATTCCATTTTCATTCTTTCAAAGGGTCTCATAAATCATGTTTGAAGTATGGCCAAGGGCCAAACGGTAATGTGAAATCATTTGTCAATTTTGGTTTTCGTATTTTCCATTTTAAGTTCATTTTCGCCTTTTTGGCCGTTGGGGGTCAGATTTTGACTCGGCCATTTCCGGGAGCTGTGGACCATTCTCGCGCACTCAAAATCACCATTTACGTCTACGTGCATGATCGTTTCCGGGAAAAACCCTTTCCTTTGTGATTTGAGCCTCCTATGGAATCATTTTTCAATTCAGTTACATAATCTGTTCTAGGGGCAATATAGACTTTTCACATTAGTTTTATTTTCTTCTTTCAATATGGTCGCTTAGAAAATGTGATTTTAGGGGGGGTTTCTTCTTCATGTTTTTCCAGAAAACATCGTCTTGGTATCGGAAATCCATCGCAAAGTTCAACTTTCTGTTTTTTTTTTTTTTTTAGTAGCTTTTTGGACCTCCATGACCAGATTTTATGAAGGGGCATGTCGGGCATTCTACATTGTGTTTTTTTTTAATTCTCTTTTAAGTCACATAGAAAACTCAATTTTGAGGAGGGCTTCTTCTTTGTGTTTTTCCATAAAAATTCATCTTCTTGCCCGTTTTTGATCTCAGATGTAGACAGATCCTGTAGCAGCTTTTTGCCCTCTTGTCCAGTTCTAATCTAGGGGCATTTTGGAAATTTAACAGTGAGTTTTTTTGATTCCGTTTCTCATAGTCGGGTAGAAAACTTAATTTTAGGGGGGATTTCTTCTTTGTGTTTTTCCAGAAAAAGTCGTTTCGGACCTCATTTCTGCTTTCAGTTCTGGCTGAGTTGTTTTCCTTCCTAGCATGTCATGGTGCATGTCATGGTGCTTGTCAGGATGCGCGTGGGGCTAGTCAGGGTGCTCGTGGGGTGCTCGTCTCGATGTCGTGACGTCGATCTTTGTTTTCATTCGTTCTCCCTTGTCTGGACTCTAAATCGAGTAAACTTTTTTTTGAACTTGACTAATTTTTCGTTGTCTTTCCAACGGTGTGCTCGGTTTTACCTAGATCTTCCTAGATAATTACCAATTTACCCTTTTAGCCTTAAGTACTTGTTTTTCTTTGTCATGTCGTTTCTCCTTCGTCCGGACCCCGAATCATGTGATTCTTGAGTCCATCTCGGTTAGTTTTTCGTTGTCTTTCTAGTGGTGTGCTCGGTGGCACTGGAATTTATACTTTCAAAAATAACTATTTTGCCCCTAGGGGCTTATTTGTCATATTTTTGACCTTTTGCTTCCGCATCAGTTCTCATTGAGTTACACGACCTCATGGAAGGTCACTTTGACTTCTTAGAGTCTTGTTTTCTGTTTTCGCTTCCTCATTCGGATCCGTTATCGAGTCAATCTTCGGTTTATCACAAGACGCGTTGGCCTAAAAACCAGGGTCGTCACACGGTCCTGGCAAAAAATGTCATTCCTGTGCCAAGGCATTCTGAACGAAAAGGGGCTTTTCTGAATGCCATTTATGCCACTAAGAAGGAACAGTGGTTCTGCGTCCCGCAGCTGGTCTGGGATCAAATTCTTAAGGTCTATAATGACCTCTTTATGACGCAGTCGAGCAATGCCATCACCTGGGCATTTCCTTTTCCATACTTAATCACCCGGTTGCTTAAGAGCAAAGGGTTTAAAGCGCCTCGAAATGAGGAAAAGCTAACTGATGTGTTTCATTTTGATCTTGGGGTTTGGAAGTCCAGCACAGTTCAACTCAAGACTTCCCGTCAAGCTCGCATAGGTGATGTGTTGGATTGGGGAGCTCCAGCTGCTTCTGTTGCTCCGGCTCCACCTGTTGCTCCTGTTGCCCCGCCTCCGCATGCTATGCCCGAGGCCACTTATGACTCGCTCAGCACTCGTCTTGATACAGTCCAGCTGCGAGTCAAGAGCATCGAGGGCCTCCTTACGGACTTCTGTAAGGAGACTCTGGAAAGGCTTCAGGCGACTCAGTATAGATAGTAGGCATTGCAGGCCATGCTCCAGACCTTGATTGACCGCGCCCCAAGCGGTACCGGTGACTCATCCTCCTCCCCGATGGAGTGATTTTGTGCTTTCCATATCTATCTTGCTTTCTAGTAGTGCATGTTAGACTTTTTTTTGGGCCGCGTTTGGCATTTACTTTTCTATTCCTATTTTGAACTTTTAACTGCAATACTTTTACTGCTTTGCAGGGATATTTGGTTTTTAGCTAAATAAATTTGCAGTTATTTATAGTCATTTTTGTTAGATTCATTTGATGCTTGTGGTGTATAGATGTCTTTTGACAAGTTTTTGAATTTAAGTTTGGGGGCATGCTCTTGGAATTCGCAATGTGGCTTATTTTTTGCGCCGCCACTGAGTTTCCTCCTCCACTTGGTACTATTGTTCCATGTACCCTCTTTCTAATTTCAATTTCATTCTTTGTCTTCTCACATTGAGGACACTATGACATTCAAGTTTGGGGGTGCATTATTGCATTTTTGGTATTGCATTTTTGCTTACATGTTTAACTTGATTCATGTAAGTTAATAAAAATCATTTTTGGGAGGCAATGATAGCGTAATCTTGGAACTTATTAGAGATTAAAACATATGTTTAATACTTTGTGTATAGAGGCAAATGATAATTTTTGAAAATAAAAAAATAAATAAAAATCAGAAATGATCATTTGAACTCAAACTGGTTTGTATAAAGGCTTCAATTAGATTTTTGTCGGATTTCATACTCTTCTATGCTTCACACTGCACAGATGCACACCGAAAACTTAATTATGAGGCATGCAACCCGATTTACCTTAACCATGACTCAGTTGATTTGAATTGATAACCCTAATGAATGGATATCTTTGATATTGAATCTAAAAAAAAAAAAAAAAATGGAATGAATAGTTTAAGTTCGTAGCCTTGCTAACTCGAGTTATTAAGCCCTAGGAGTGTCTTTACACTTAGCATCTAAAGCCATCCGGTTTGGGAGTTGCTGGCCTAATGCTTGCTACATGGATTGGTTAGAAAGCTTAAGGGACTTAGGCATTACACGGTCATTCACAAAAACAAAAATAAATAAATATGGTTTGTTGAAGTTCGTAGCCTTGCCAATTCGAGTTATTAAGCCCTAGGAGTGTCTTTACACTTAGCACCCTAAAGTCGTCAGGTTTGGGAGTTGCTGGTCTAACGTTTGTTACATGGGTTGGTTAGAAAGCTTAAGGGACTTCGGCATTGCACGACCATAATATGTATCTAAAAAAAAAAAAAAAGTTGTTTTTTGAATAAAATCATGCCTTAGAGACCTCATTTAAAAGGGAAATTCAATGATTTGAAACTTATGTTTTGAAATTGGAACAAGAAGGTAAAAGCCACATATTAGGATTCCGGTTCATTTTTAATAAAGTTTGAGATGATTTCTGTTATAGATATGACAATTGAAGTATTTATATAGACTATATTGTTGATACATGAGAGTTAAAATTTGTTTAGCCATTTTGTTCATCAAGGCTTCATATATGCAAGGTAGTCTGCTTAATGATCCCGTCTCCAATATTCTGTCTGTTCCAAGTTACATTTGAGCTCTGCATATATTTTCTTGCTCCATGATTGATGCATGTTGATAGCATTTCAAATGTTGTCATTTTTTTAAAAGGTTCATTTTTGGTTTTGCTATGGGACTAGCAAAATATAAGTTTGGGGGTGTGATAAGTGCCGAATATTACATATTCAAGCGCCCTTATTTGCATTAGTTAAGTCCAATAATTGTCTTTACCGAATATATTAGCCTTAATTGCATTCTTTTGTCTATGTTCAGGTTGGCTCCCCTAAGAGAGGTAAAAAAATGATGCTTTGATAATTTTTTGAAGATCAAAGTACGCCGTTGCCAGGGCCGTCATTTTCACAAGTCAAGTAATCCACGAAACTCGCGACGCTTGATGCATAAAGTCCAAGGAAGAAGGCTTGCGTTGCTAGCCCGCGAAAAGAAGGTCAAAAGCGCTCTCTAGGGCAGAATGATCAAGGCCCGCGGGCACCCGCCCAAACAGGCAGAGAAGCTGAGCAGCCGCAGGCGCTTGCCAAAAGGGCCAATGGCCTCCTCAAGGCACGGGCGCCTGCCCTGCGCCTGCAGGTGCCCGCCGTTTGCAGACAGCTCTGCATTGTTTGGTTCAAGGCTGTCACCTTGACCTATTGTGTGGACCAAAATGCTCATAGGGATGCTAGGGCTCAAAAATGGAGGGAAAAATAAAGTTTTTTTTGGCTAAATAAGGGTTAGGGGGATATTTTTTTGGGGCGATCTAACATTTTTTAACAAGTTTGTAGAGAGAGAAAGATTGTAAGCTTGGGTTTGGAGTCTTGGAGCCCTTAAGCACGAAAATGGAGTGGAAGATCTCTCCTTCTCCTTCCTTCATTGCTCCTATGGGTAACTAACTCCCTTTCAATGGAGGTGATGAAGCCCTACATTGTAAGCATGCTCTAGCTTTTGGTTTAAATTGGGGGAAACATGTATATATGTGGTTGTTTTACATTCTAGAGGTTACACTTGATGTAATGAACCTACTTTCTTATAAATGATTATGATAAATGTATCATCTTGTCTTAGATCATATTTTATCATGATTGTATGGCTTCCATTTTCATAGTGACAATGGAAATCAGATTGTGAAATGGGTTTCTTGGCATGTTGTATGAGAATTTTGATATTCCATAGCTTAGGACCCTCCTTTGATGGACTATTCTTGACTCTTGACTTCATATGCTCTTATCATGTGATTGAAGGCTTGATAATCTCTAGCTTAGCAAGCATGTCTAAGACTACACATTAGTTTAGGTAGTTCAAGCATGGGTAACTTTGATATGTTATTCTTGCCATTGATTTTATGAATTTCTTGAAGGAATGTAGCAATTTTGTGTTGTAGCATTTCATGGTCACATATTTACGTTGTTTCCCCTAAGTTTACCTCAACTAGCATGTTTATAGGGTACGTAGTGGATTTACTTCCCTAGTCTTCTCTACCTAGATCTCTTTCCTCTAAATTTCTTACAAATTATTGTTTTATGAAATTCCTAATTCTAGTGACAAACCAACCAAAACTCTATACACCTTTCATCAAACTAAAAGTGAATTTAAAAACCTTGGTTGCCATAAATTAGCAATCCCAGTGGTTCGACTTACCCAACCAATAGCCCTATTTTACAATGATTTGTGTTATTGCAAAGGGTTGATTTATTATAGATGAAATCTAAACCGATCAATATAATCAAAGCAGTGGTGTTAAGCTAAGGCTACATCACAACCCTAGCAAAGCATTTAGCCAAGCATGATTAAAGTGGAATTTTTCATGGTTGTGGAAGACATCTTCACCGCCATGGATTGATCCCTTCTTGCTTCTGAATGCTTCTCTTCTGATCTCAACCTCAAGCTCCTCTGTATGATGATTCAATGCTGTAGAAGACTCCCTTTAAATAATAAAAAATCAGCCCTAAAGTTCCCTTTTCATATAGAAGACATACATGGAAATTCTGCCAAACAAGGACTCTAAAATTTGTACAAACTTCCAGCCCAATTTTAACAAGGTAAACAGCTGTTTTATGGAATCCTTGTGAAATACAAAATTCTATTTCTTCGAATTTTCTTTCAACTAACGCAAAAATTTAGTTGTTTTGACACTCAAGAAGAGAGATACAGACAGATTACCAAAACGGGTTCAAGTTACCAACTTTGGCGAAAGTTTCCTTTTTGGAGAAAGATTTTTCCTTTTTCTTCTTCTTTCCATTCTCATCAACTTGTGACTTCTTTTGGACTATTTTCTAAGTATAATTAGACTTGGATCTTCAATATTGCTCGGTCTCACGTAATGTCATCTTTTAAAGCTCGGAATCACTAGTCTTGACTGATTTTTCAATTAAAGCCTTAAAATAAATAAAAATAATGTAAAATCACAAATAAACTACTATTAAAAGAATAAAACATGCAAGTAAATGGGCTAAAATGTATAACATTTAGCGCCTAACAATGCATATGCAGTGTAAGGATATTGGAGGAGTGTTAAATGCACCAAAAAATTTACATTCAGCGTTGACTATAGATTGAGTCCCTTTTAAGCAACACTGAATTTTTTAATTGGTACCTTAAATACGTTGTCAAACACACTTATTTTAAAAAATCATTGAGCCTTTTCAGTTTTAAGCACGAAATTAAGGGCATGTTTGGCTAGTGTTTTTGTTTCGTGTTTTTTACTTTTGGTAGTGTGCTGTAACGAAGCATATTTGGTAATATTTGTTGTACTTTTGAAAAATACCAAAGCGCTTCCAAAATTGAAGCCAAAATCGGAAGCACCAAAATGATGCTTTTGTTTGCTTCTGCACTGTAGTAAAGCACTGTTTAATTTAATTTAATTAATTTATTTATTTCTTCTTCTAAAGTAACATTTTTAACTAACCATTCAAATTTTTAAAATTGCTATACTTTTTACCAAACATGCTTTCATGTTTTTGTTTATAAAAATCTTGTAATAAATTTACGTTACTAAACAAGCTTCTAAATAGTGTTGAACACAGTCTAAAAGTAGAAATATTGTTTCTTTTCTTTTTCAGATCAAATCAAAAGCACAAAGTAACTGTAATTGCCAAACAGGCCCTAAGTTATCAAACAACATCTTTGTTTAACCTAGTTTAGTTTCATTGTATTTCCTTTTGAAGCACTTAATTTAGAGTACTTAGTCTAATTTAATCTTGTGCTATTGTAGTTTAAACCTTCTAACTAAGTATCCCATTAATAAATGGGTGAAGTGCAAAAAAAGTCTCATGTAATTTGAAAAGTATGCAAATAACACCTTTTATGTTCAGTTTTACCGTTATAGTATGAAAAATGAGCAAACAAAGGCTCCTGACCCCAAAAGTGACATGTGCGGGTCATGTGACCAAAAAAGGCTCTTTAATACCAACACTACCCTTTTGGACTTCCCAAACTGCCCCTCATTCATTTCTCTCTCATTTCTATATATAATACCCCAATTTCATTATTTCTCTTTCTACAAATACTCCATTTATATTTTTATCTCTCTATAATTAATTTATGTGTATATATTTATAGATGGTTTCAATCTTTGTCTCCCTCTAACGGCTCTCTCCCACATATATAAATTCTATTTCTTTAATACTAATAATATTAAAAAAATAAATTTATTAAATTTAATTTTTTTCAAAAATTCTGCTTATATCCTAGTGTGTATCAAAGGCTTTCTGTATGTCCATGTGTGAGATGTTGTGGTGTGTATATATACAAAAATATATTTATTTATAGAAATAATAATATATACTTTTATAGAAATAATAATATTTTCTAAAACATACAATTTTATGTCAGTAATTTATTTTTCCATATTCACGTGGTCAAACATTAAGGCTTTGCCATCTATATAAAATAAAATAGTTTATTCTGTACGAAAAATATATAACATTTTTATACGTAATATTTATTTATATTTCTATTTAGTAATTATTCATAGGAATGTGATTTGGCACTTGACTTTATATATATATACATATATATACACATATATATATATATATATATATTTTCATTTGATTTTTTAGATAAAGATAATAATAAAAATTATTTATGATTTAAAGATATATATATTTACATTATATATTTTTTATTATTTATTAATTTTTTACATTATATTTCATTTGATTTTACTCTCAAATTTTGTGTAAGACCTTTTAAATAATTTCAACTCTTATCCATCTTTTATTATTTTTATAAAGAAAATCATGAGGAGCATTTTCGTATTTTTTCCCATCTCACTTTACAAAATAATTTATACTCCACCTACAAACACCATAAAAAAAAACACACGTAGCGTGGAAGAATACAAACAATACAAAAAGAGCAGCCAACCAACACTTTATAATATAGCGCCAAGGTTTATATATTATAATGCCTCTCTGCATGCCCTGAGAAATTACTTATTTAAAAATGAGTGATTGTCACTTCTCTTTCTTGTGGCAGCAATAATTCCATGAGAGATATATACAGTAATATATATGAACCATGGTATGCCATATTATAATGCCTCTCTACATACCCTGAGAAATTACTTATTTAAAAATGAGTGATTGTCACTTCTCTTTCTTGTGGCAGCAATAATTCCATGAGAGATATATACAGTAATATATATGAACCATGGTATGCCACGCCAACTATAAATATATATATTATATATACAAAATAGCCGTCTTGTTAAGTATTACATTTTTGGGTATCTTTGGAATGTTAGAAAGTTGCATGATAGACAGTAGACAGCTAAAAAAAACAAAAAAATATGTCACAATCTGTTATTATTTGGTTACAAATATTTTATCACTAAAGCTGTGATAGAGTTGTCTCAACTCTCAAGCTAAAAGATTTGAAAAGGCCAAATTAATGACGTTAATTAATGGCACATGTAGGTTGGGTTTTGAATCTCTTTGTGTGTCTATTGCACTTCTCCAATTCTAACAAAAAAATGGATTTTTAAATCAATAATAGAGTTTGAATTTTCTTTATGGTTGCCACCAAAATATTTTTTCGATAATTATTTGGTGGTTGTGGTGGAGTTGTTCGAAGAAGTAGACATTACCAATATTAAAAAAATAAAAATAAAAAGGATAATTTGCATTTACACCACTTTATGTTTGCAATAAAGACAGGTAGATATAATTTAGAGAGAGTGTGATCTAATTGCCTCCTCAAGTTTGTAAATTTGAACAACAACACTTCAACCATAATAAGAGTACATAATTGCCCTTTGACTTCTGAATTGACCCATTTAAATCATGAAAGTATAATATTAACTTTTTTCAACTCCTTTGATTGGACTAAAATGATCCTTGACCCAAAAAAAAAAAAAACCCTCCACCATGGCCCTCACAATTATTTTTGTAAAACCTTATTATTGTATTAATTTAAAATTATTTATGGTAATGTTTTACATAAAAATTAAAGTTGCCTCCTCAAATTTTTTGTAACACTCTATTTATGGTACTAAATCATAGATACTAATAGTTGTTTTCTATATAAAAAAATAAAGTTGATCTCTCTAATTTTTTTTTTTATAAAAAAACTATATGGTTCCCTAATATTAAATATAGTTTAATAATGAAATTATTTGTAACCCCTTCAAATTCCAATAAACCTCTTGCTATAAAAGATCTAATTTAACAGCATACGCGCACATATATTCACACACATATATAAATATTATTTGTTATGAATTAGAAGAAAAAAAAAAAAAATTTATTCACTAAACAACAACAATGATTCAATAAACAACTTTTCTCTTCAATTTTATTGCATATTATTTATAGTCACATTTTAACAATATACATTAAACTTGCAAAAAAAAAAAAAAAATTCTTACAATAATTTTATGTTATTTTACAATTTTTAATTTTACATTTCTAGTTTGACCCCACCAATTAAAAATTCCTGGGTCCGCCCCTGTCTATATGCATATGGCATTGGTGGCCACAGTGATGGAGTTTGATTTTTTTTTTTTTTTTGGCTAAGGGTCATTTTGATCAAATAAAAGGACCTATAAAGGTTAATGTTGTATTTTAATAATTTAAATGGGTCATTAAAAAGTTAAAGGCCAATTAGGTACTCTTATCTTGGTTGGAGTGTTATTATTCAAGTTTGTAAACTTGAGGGGCAATTGGAACACATTCTCCCTAATTTGTATCTACCTGCCTTTATTGTAAATCTAAGAAGGTGTAAGTGTAAATTACCCAAATAAAAAATATTTGTTTGGCAAAGGCAAGATTTACAAAATAAGGACAAATCAAGTGGTAAGGCAAATATATGGTCACATGCACCTACTGATCCTAATCCAATCTTCTAATAATAAGAAAACAAGTTAAGCTATCTTTGTATCTCGAGAAAAGTCTCTAATGATGGATTAATTAAGAGTTAGTCCCACAAATGTGGATCAGTGATATCTTCATCCGAGATTTAATGCCACCACATCAATTCAAGTAAAGTATATGAAAAACAGCTCCAAAAGAGTTGTCGATGGGTTACATTACTCAAAAGGATGACATGAGCAATTTATCCAGGCAAGTGCATTCCATTTCAAAAAGTGAAATTTCAAGATTTCAATCAAGATTCCTCTGTAGTCACTTTGTATTTTTATTTTTTTTTGTTGTGAAGCAAAGAGGGCAGGTGGGTCGGGTCAAGATTTCAATCAAGTTTTTCTTTCTAGTCACGTTTTTCTCGATTGTACTGTGTCATCACCATCAATGGTGCCTCTAAACAAATAGTAACAAAATTAAATTAGTGAAAGTTCACTTTGCTATAGTAGCAAAAACTTAACCCATCCAACGAAAAAATATGACTAGAGAGGATTTTGATCTACTAATTAATTTTTAAGTATGCAGGGAAGAGAGTTTTTGTGTTTTTGTTTTTGGTGTATAATAAGCTTTTAGGTACGTGTTTCTCTTCCTCTCTATCAGGCACGGATTTATGAAGGGTTCAGTGGGGCATCCGTCCACATTAAAAAATTTTATTATTACATTTTATATTCCTAAATTTATACTTTTTAGCATTTATACCTTTAAAATTTTAAAATTGTCCTTACTGAAATTATAAAAAAAACCCCTTTATATAAATTTACCCCCCTCATATGAATTTCTAGATTCATCACAGCTCTCTATCTCCACCTCTATCACCATACCCGTGGCCACCACCATCAGAGTCATCACCACATTATATATATATATTCACACACACATTAATTATATACAATTAAATTTTGAAAAATAATTTCGTTTTTTTTCATCTTTTAATATCCTGTTTGGATGTAAGTGTAATTAATCCTAAATATAATATAGGAGGCGCAGATGTAACTTTAAGGTATGTACAATTTAGTTGGAAACTTATTACTTGGAAAAACATGTGTATTCTTGTGGCAGCAAATGAAAGAACGTATAAGATTGTAGCATAGTAATTTTTTCTTTCAGAAAGGTTAAACAATTATAGCATGGTATATTGTTAGTAACAAGAAGTTTAGAAGAATAAAGTAGTGATAGTTGATAAGTGTTGATGTTGGGGGAATAAAAAATTGGGATTTCAGGTGCACCTTTTTGCTTTAAATGAGAAGAAATCAAGGAAGATTTTGTGGCGATATGTTCCCCACAACAAGTAGTATTCAAAGCAAATGATGACCAGAGACTAAAAGATTGTCTCAAACTTCCCCTCGTGTATGAGTTGTACCGTATATAAATAGTTGAGACCTAAATAAAAAACAAATAAAAAAAAATTATTAATATAAATTAATATTGCTTTTGTTAGAATATATTATTATTATATTGTATAATATATTCTAACATTGTATAGGATTGCCATAACCCCTTCTATATAAACCTCTTTTGTATACATCTCATACACATTAATATAATACAGAGTTATACTCTTTTTTATATTTAACAGCTTTTGTGAGACCTAAATAAAATTAATAATATGAATTAATATTGTTTTCACTTTTTTAGATGTAAAAATTAGAGAGTGGGCCGTTTAAGATTTGAGGACTTTTAAGAGCCACCAAGAAAATAATTTCAATTCAATCGTTATTTTTTAACTTACAAATAATAAGTAGAGGATATATTGTATAGTCAAGAGGTCCTATTGTTATTTGTGGAGTTTGATCGCATGTTGATTACGTAAAGAATTGGGGTGTAACACCCCCACATTTTTCACGCATAAGTTGATCAGGCTTATACATGAAAAACGAGGGATATCAAAAACAATTGCCAATATACAAGCATGGAATACAAAATGATGGTAATAAAAGAATTTAGACAGGAAAGGAACACTAAATAATACAACATCCATCCATCCTTTATTTAATACAGTACTTCATTACAACTTGGAAATCCTATGTCAAGGATCCCTAAATATAACCCTGAGAGTTCAACGTCAAAAGTAAATAAAAACTGAAACTGAAGTAATACATAAAACTTCTACCCTGAACTGGATCGTAAGAGTAGATGAGTTCGGATGGTGGTCCCACACTGCTAACCTCAACCTTGGAACGGGTACTGACCGTATCCTGAAATAACAACAATGGTGGGTCAACCCCACGAGCAAGTCCTCTCTACTATGACCCAAATCAGAGAATCAAATAAATTAATCATTATGAATCGGTTGAGTACTATATCTGTATACATCCTAAGGGAACTATCCAATGTATAACATGACCTCAACCAGAATAGACGGTGATCACTTAGACTCACACTAGGTGGTTAAGTGTCGCCTTTCCCCACTCGGGAAATCAGCTATTATACATGGTGCATGGTACTGACAACACAGACTATAACGAACTACACAGTGATAACACCTCGCAAAGTACTGATGAATATACTGAGCATATAAGTTAGGCAACACATGCCAGCAATATTAATAAATATACCGAGTATGTTAATTAGGCAACACATGCCAATAATATTAAACCACATACCCCGACAGCCACACATCTGTCTATAGCAACGAATGCATAAGGTATAAATGAGTCTAAACTTATTAGCCAGCTCATATGGTTCTATATGGCAACACATCCATATAATATAAATGCGACATAATTAAACAGTCCATTTATTTCCTGAAATGCACACAGCATAATAATCATGGTTTATATATCCTTTAACAGTATAAACATCCCATAAGATATCATGGATAATTTATCTGACTAAAACCATGGCCTTATTTAATTTAACAGTAATGGTTGATACCATTTAATAAGATAATAACACTATTTATATTTAACAATGTCGTTAAATAAATCACATTAGTATCCGTATTGTGAACGAGCCAATAAATGCTTAGAAAAGATTAATCGGCCATAAGAATAAGTAACGGGTATTAAAATAATAATTTCGTGGCCCGTTAAACCCGTAAATACCAACACAGTACCTAAAAATCCAAGTTTAAGGTTCTGGAATTTACAAAACAGGCCCTAGGGGTATTCTGGTAATTTCCAGTAGCTGTAGAGACCCCACACGCGCCCTCACGCGCCTCCCAGAGCCTCCCACACGCGCCGCCACTTTTCTCACACGCGCACGCACTTACACGCGCCTTCACGCGCGTCTAGAACCTCCCACGCGCCTCCACGCGCATCTGGCATCAGCCACGCGCGCGCACGTGCTCCCACGCGCGCACCATGGCTTCCTGCAGACGTGTCACTTCCTGGTTGGTTGGCTACATCCGGACTCCGTACTCGCGTCATACCGGATCATCTCACCCTATCTTCCCTCCATCCAACGCCCACAGATCCGGGTGTACCGCGGTAACATGGACCGCGATGCACCGGATCAATCAGACTCTACCAATGGCCAGGATGCACGCGCGCACTAACCTACCATGCGCCGCATCACACCGGATCACTCGGTCATCTTCTTCACTGCCGGTGGCCGGAAACCTCGCCGGAGGCTCGCCGGAAATTGCAGAAACTTACCGGAAAATTATTTAAATAATCTAAACAATTAACTTATGGATTCAAAGGGGAAAAGTAGATAATAACTTGCCTTTTTGGATTTAAAATAAATCCGCCGGTTGCGCGTAGTCGGGTAAATTTTTCCTACACCGGTCCAAGCTCCTTTCTTTCTTTCTCTTCCTTTCCACACTTTTACAATGGCTTACTAAAATTTATAATTTGTGTCTAACTCTCTTTTTTTCCTTCTAAGGTAGGCTAGCTAATTTATATACAAATTATATAATATAAATATTACAAATATCTAATTTTTACATTTACTAACCACCTTCCCAACCATATGGCTTCAAGTCCACCCATAAACATTGATGAAATTCTATCCTAATCTCTAATTTCATCACGACATTGGTTTGATACTATTATTATTATTATAACTATTACTATTATTAATAAACTTTTATAATTATTATTATTATATTATTATTATTATTATATACAAATTAAATACTTTAATTAAATAATAATAATTAATCTAAAACATAACCAATAAAAATTTCAAAACTAATCATTATACTATATAGAACATAAATCAATATTACATGCACAAATAAATAAAATTAATTAACTAATCTAACATATATAATTACAAGGTGATTAAATCTACACATTAAAAAAAAAAAATTAACCTAACACAAAATTAATTTAAATACACTCTTTAAAATTACGGGGTATTACATGGGGTGTTCAAATTTGTTGATTTTTTAACCATTCGAAATTTATATATATATATATATATATATATATAATTTTTATATAATTTTTTTCAAATGGTTAAAAAATCAACAAATTATATTTGCAGATATTTTGGTGTCTAATTGGCTACTGAAATATTGCAACCGATTCTGCCCTACGCAACGGGTTCCACCTTGCATATCTGGTTTTGGCTACTGCCCAAAACACAATCGGTTCCATCTCATGTGACTAGTTCTGTTTAGCCAGTGAGTTCCATCACATTAGGTTACAACAAAGCGCAATCGTTTGCGTGTGTGGGAAGTTGCAAAAATTACTTTCAATATTTGTTTTTGACTTTACAAAAAGCAAGTCTTATGGGGCAAGCTGTATTCTTGGTCTAGGACTATTTATACAACCCTAATCAGATTTTAAGAAAGATGAGAGAGATTCACAAGAGAAAGCAATTGAGAGAGATTGAGAGTAAATTCTCTATTATAATCCTTCATTTTTTTTATAGTGGAATTTGTTCGGTGCACTCCGTGGGCGTAGCCTTTATTGTTTTTTTTTTCTTCGTGATTACTTGTGATTATTTCTCGAATATCGTTGTATTTGGATTTTCACAACAACAACGGGTATCACAGCATCCGGTTGTTTTGTCTATTTTTACAAAAACTGGTATTAAAGCCTTGGGTTGAGAACCTTGGGAACATAAAATGTTTGACGAAATTTCGGAAGTTTTCCGTATCCAACCTGTACATTCGAGTAAGAGTAATGGCATCGGAAGATAAGATATTCATATCCATGATCGAGAAGTTCGATGGCACAAATTTCGGTTTCTCGAATATGGAAATTGAGGATCTCTTGTCTTAGAAAAATCTATATCAACCTTTGATACAACCTTTGATACAATTAGTGGAATTCCAATACAGTGATTAGTAGCTCTGTAAGGAATCAAAATATCAAGAATTCCACAGATCTAATGATGTTGAGTATTGGAATTGTGGCAAGAAAGGCCATTACCAAGGTGATTGCAAACTTTTGAAGAAAGGAATTGAAAGAAAAACTGAAGCAAACATCATCTCATAAGAATCATCGTTTCATGGTACATCAAGCAAAGGGCTATTCAAAGTTAATTATGAATCGGGTAACCTTGGCAAGGTGTATCTTGGTGATGATTAGCCTTACAGTGTTATGGGCAAGGGTGAAGTGCATATCAAGCTGAATGGGTCAGTTTAAAAGTTAAAGGATGTTCAACACATCCTTGACTTGAGGATGAATCTGATTTTGGTAACAGTTGTCAAAGGAAGGTTTTGTTACAACCTTCAATGGAGACTCATGGAAGGTTTTCAGAGGTGCTATGACTATTACACATGGTAAGAAGACTGGAATTCTTTACACAACTACCAGTGTTTGTGGGTCTATAACAATTGCAAAAAAACATAGAGGATCATGACCTTTGGCACTTGAAACTATGTCACGTTAGTGAAAGAGGGTTCAAGATTATGCACTTGAAGGGGAAACTAGCTACCAGGTATATGAGTAATTGATATTAACTTATGTGAGAGTTGTGTGATAGGCAAGTAGAGGAGGGTCAGTTTCATGAAGAATGGTATAGATATCATAATAGAGAAGCTTAAGATAATTCACACAAATGTCTGAGGACCAACCACGATCTGATCCATTCGCAAAAAATGCTACTTCGTGATTTTCATTGATAACCACACGAGAAAGTATGAGTTTGTTTTCTAAAGTACAAATATGTGGTATTTGATGTGTTCAAAAAGTGGAACGCCATGGTAGAGAATAAGATGGGTTTGAAAATTAAAAGGGTGAGGCCAGACAATGGAGGTGAGTATGAAAATACCGTATTCAAGAAGTTCTGTTTTGATAATGAAATCGGATTAGAGAAGAATGTGCAAAGAACCCCATAAAACAATGAGGTGGCAGAATGGATAAACTGAACATTGATAGAGAGAGCCAGAAGTATGCGCATACATTCGGGTCTACCCAAGCAATTTTGGGCTAAGGGCGTGACATCTTCCTCCACTCTAGACCTCTCTCTTGCACCTTGATTGCTTGGTTTGAGCCTAATATTTGGCTGGCCCAATATGTGGTATTTGATGTGTTCAAAAAGTGGAACGCCATGGTAGAGAATGAGATGGGTTTGAAAATTAAAAGGGTGAGGCCAGACAATGGAGGTGAGTATGAAAATACCGTATTCAAGAAGTTCTGTTTTGATAATGAAATCGGATTAGAGAAGAATGTGCAAAGAACCCCATAAAACAATGAGGTGGCAGAATGGATAAACTGAACATTGATAGAGAGAGCCAGAAGTATGCGCATACATTCGGATCTACCCAAGCAATTTTGGGCTAAGGGCGTGACGTCTTCCTCCACTCTAGACCTCTCTCTTGCACCTTGATTGCTTGGTTTGAGCCTAATATTTGGCTGGCCCAATACACTTACCTTGTTGGGACTTCCTTTGGCGATGTGTCAGATTCTAATTGGAGGGTGATATTCCCCCCCCCCCCCCCCCCCCCAACACACACACACACACACACACACACAAGTGATTTTCTTCTCCAATACGCAGAAATGATCAAAATACGCTATGAATCCAACATTTTTGTGTTTATTAAGCATAAAGACATTATTTTCTTAAACAAATTTATAATTTAGAAAGCTTTTGTGTTCAATATACTGATTTTTATAGGGATAAACATGATGTATGATTGGAAAAATAAAATGGAAGGTCGAGGTCCAAGTTCTGGATATGTTAGTGCTGTGTTATTTGTCAAAAAAAAAAAATAATAATAATAAATAAATAAATTAAAAAAAAAGGTTAGGACTTTGTAGTGGGAGGGGACACGAGGGCATCAGTACCATATGTCCTTAAAAACTGATTTCGCGGGTTGAATGCAAATCGGGTTATAAAATATTGTTTTTATTTTTAATTTTATCACAAGGTTCTAAAATATTCAAAGTGCAACTTTTGGAATTAAATGAGTGAATCGAGAGAGGATCGAGCGGAGATTTGCTGTTCATGATAATAATTTGGACAAACTAATGCTTCGGTGGCTATTGTGTTATTATATATACATATCGATCATAGAGTGTTACACTATATATATTATATATATAGTCTATATATATGTATATAAACGTACATATGTATATATAGTGTTGCCAAGCATACCTTTCTCCCTTTCCCTCCCGGAGTGTGATCTGTGTGGTGTAGCTAGAGTTTTCAAAGATTCAGATAGTGTTCGAGGTACGTATATTTCAACTCTTTACACTTTTGAGTACGTATTTGACTATCTAGAATCTGTCTCTTAAGTTTGTTTTGCCACGTTCATACTAGTCTTTTAAATTCTCAGTCAAAAACTTTACCTTCTATTTGCTTCTTCAATACATTATATATATATATATATATATATATATATATATATATATATATTATATATATATATATGTGGGGGAAATATGTATATAAGTATTTCCTTGATTCTTTCTGAAAACGTACCAAGCGAAACAATTTGCATGACAAAATATATTGTCAAATTCATTAATTGATTTAAGTTACTACTTTCCTTCAAATAAAATGAAAGTTTAAGCGTAGTACTCTTGACATATATTCGAGTGCTCGTGAAAGAATTGTGTCATATATATTATATATTATGTTTAATATATATTATATATTAAACAGTAGCGTATAGTATTATATTTTATGAATTGATGAATACATATATATTATTCACCATATATATATATATATATATATATATATATATATTTATGTAGAAGTATTAAACCACAGATTCTATTAAGATAAAATGTCTACTACAATACAGAGAATTGTCATGGGCATAAAACGGATTCATTCTACTCCAGGATATGTGAAATCCTAATGACTTGTGAGCCTAACTAATAATTACTTAAAAGAGTTAAACTCATAAAAACTCCATTTATTTTCAAAATGTACATTAAACCCTCAATAAAATTTAAAAGCCAAAACTTATTAAGTTACTCTCAAACTCATAATCGACTCGTTAAATAAGTTGTAAAATATCAAATTTGACATTATTAGATCTTATTTTAATATTAAATAGTAAGGTGGGTTTGAGGGTCAATTAATAAGTTTTCTAAGTGTGTTTTTTTTTTTTTTCACAATAAGTTTTCTTAGTTCAAGATGTTTTTTTTATTCTACTGGGAGTCTTACGTGCAATTTTAAAAGTAGAGTGAAATTTTATGATTTTAACCTTAATTATAAACAGGAGAAACATTATAAATATGG
This sequence comes from Cornus florida, assembly GCF_030987335.1. Lineage (NCBI taxonomy): Eukaryota > Viridiplantae > Streptophyta > Magnoliopsida > Cornales > Cornaceae > Cornus > Cornus florida. The sequence goes on from NW_026775577.1 coordinate 77,200,981, forward strand.
ATAGCAGGCAAAATGGGAACTTCATTTCATGATTTGATAATATATAGTTTATACGTTAATGAAATAATGTCTCACTTTTATTCTACTTTTTGTCTGAATATATATATATTTTTTAATTTTTTGGCGTATTATTAGATGCTGCAGAACATTAAAACAACATTTGGTATATACTATTAGTGTATTTAATAAAATATTGCATGAATATCTAAATAATACTGAATTATGTTACTAAAATATATATGACAACCAAGTCAGGTATCAAAGAATATAAAAATATATAAAAATAAAAAATAGATCCCTATATCCAGCTGGTGCTCGTGTGCCATGCTATGTTTTGTGCACGATCTCTTGCTTTCGCTATAAGATAGCCTTTTTGGAAAGTTAAAAGCATACCATACATAATATCACTTTGGGCCTTTAAGTGCCTCTAAGACTTCGGCCTCTTTAATTTTTTAAAATTAGTTTTTTTATTTATTTAATTTAATTATATATTTTTATATGGGCCTTAAAGTGCCTCTAAGACTTTGGTCTCTTTAATTTTTAAAGTTAGTCTTTTATTTATTTAATTTTAATTATATATTTTTATATGGGCCTTAAAGTGCCTCTAAGACTTTGGCCTCTTTAATTTTTTAAAATTACTTTATTTATTTATTTAATTTTAATTATATATTTTTATATGGGCCTTAAAGTGCCTCTAACACTTTGGCCTCTTTAATTTTTTAAAATTAGTTTTTTATTTATTTAATTTTAATTATATATTTTTACACTGAACTATAACCCAAACCATATTACTCAATTTGAAAGAAAATATGAATGTGTTTGGTTTGTAATTTTAAAAACAATTTTATGTTTTTTAGGAATTGAAAATAAAAAAATTGTACAAATAAAAAAAATAATTTTTAAAAACAATTTTAAAAAATTATAAAAGATTGTTCTCTAAAAACATTTATTTTTATAGAGTTTTCAGAAAATTGAAACAAGCTAGACTCTTTGAATAGTTTTTTTATTTTAAAAAAATTATTTTTAAAATTACAAACAAGACACATTCTTATTTTCTTTCAAATTGAGTTATACAATTTGGGTTATAGTTCACTATAAAATTAAATAATTAAAACTAAATAAATAAAAAATTAAAATTTCCTTTGCCGACTAATATTTTCACTTTTCACACTCCCTTCATGCTTGAAACCCCTTCCACAATAATATAAAATATATCTAGATAATTTTCAAATTGTGTGACACTTCTATTCAAAGTCAACCTAAATTGAGTTGAGCCCAAAAATATCAACACAAAAACAATACTTAGAAAATAACTATTTAACTTGGTCCAAAATTCAAGTTGGGTTTAAATTTCAGTTTTGTTTTATTTATTTCTTTTGTGCATAAGTGGTTCTGCCTCAGATTTTGCAATTATATCAAAGATGTAACATTAGTACACAACATGAATACAATACTATTAAATACAAAACTATTAAAGTGAGGATGTTAATATAAAGATGTTGTACTCTCTGTTGTACTACACTAGTATAACATCTCGGTATAATAATAGAGTGCACGAATGTTATATTTTTGAAGTAGATGTGTTGCATGAATTAATAATATGCATTGATATTATATGTATGTTGCATTTATGATGTACCGTGTCTTGTGAATTTAGAATGCATGTAATTCTTAAATATGTGACGATTTGGATGGTAAAATTTTTTCGATTGTAAAGGTTTTATTTTTCGAGGGACAATACTCTACCACTTATCTTATAAGAAGGAGTTTCTTGCATATGGTTAATGTGAATGAATAATAATAAAATACTGTATCTAAAAAAATTAAAAATAATTATAATTGGATCAAATCCATCTTTGTACAAACCTATTCTCGTCTAATCATCGCTACTCCCCATCCGCCGCCGCCGCCCACTATCTTCTTAATTTATTGTACTTTATGTTACATATATATATATATATATATATATATATATATATTTGCGTAAGGATGTCTGCTTTATATTAGATGTATGTGTTTGGTATTGTTGCTTGAAACAAACCTTGTTTCACCAAATCAATTATGGGCCAAAGCTTGGGAGAGAGATTCAAAGGGAGAGAAATGATTTCAGCTATACGAATGTGTGACATTTTATTGAAGACCAATATTAGGGAGTGGAGAGAGATTCAAAAGTGGGATTTCGGGTGTGGTTTTAATTTGACCCGTTAACCCATTAAAAATGGGTTGATCCAGTTTTTGAATATTAATTTTTAATTATTTAATTTTGAAATGGTTGTCAAAATTTTCTTGGGCCACGTCCGCTATAAAAAAAAAAACAATTCTTATCTTTTAAAAAACAAGAACAATATAAAAAACACACAATGATAATTGCAATGGCAATTGTTCTGAGTCTTCTTTTAAATTAAAGCGTTTTAGGTTGAAATTTTTTCTTGTCTTTAAAAAATTAATAAATAAATAAAAAGTCAAATGAAAAAAAAAAAGAAAAAAAAAAAAAGAGGCATGTGGACACCATAATGGTCCTTCATTATCCAACACATCACATTCATTCCAACAACAATATGGGCCAGCGATTGGGCTTGTGATCCATCTTATTGGGCCAGCGATTGGGCTTGTGATCCATCTTATTGTCTCCCTCCATACAGTTCCCAAATTTCTCTTTCTAACATTAGGTGCATTCAATGAAATGTCATTTTTCCATGAATGTGCGCTGTTGAATTTGTCAACAAATAGAATCATAAAACACATAAATTTTTTAAAATATAAACTAATTTATTTTTCAGTTCTTTAAAAATAAAAATAAAAATTTGTTATCCGAAAAACTTAACTTATAAATTACAAAATTGTAGTGTGGATTTTTTTTTTGGGCAAATTCATGACTTTTAGTTATTGGCATAGCAGCTTGAATAGTAAAAAATTTAAAGTTAATTTGAATTTAAATAATGCAGATTATGAATTCTCTGAAATTTTAAATTGAGTAGCAGGTGGGTTGATAATAATAATAATAATAATAATAATAATAATAATAATAATCTTCTGCTTAATTTTAGTTGTATATAAAAGATGTAAATAATTGAAAGTGTAAATAGAGATAGAACATTCTTTTATTGATGTGCCCACGTGTATATATATATATATATATATATATATATATAATATAATATAATATAATATATGTATGCAGTTGCATCTATCTTTTAAGACGTCTACTTTCTTCAATCTCTGTACTAGTCCAAAATGGAGAATCCAAGTTTCAATTTTTCCCTCTCTCCATAGGTTTGCCATCTTTATGAGTATTATTATCATGTTTTCGTTTCGGATTATACACTTCCATGAACCCTAAAATCATGGTAGGAATAGAATAGAAGAAAAACCAGAGAACAATGCACATATACATATATATAGAGGAAATTGATTTCGAGCAGCTTTAGTTGATGGGGAAACAGCAAGGGACGTGAAGTCCTAGGTGCTGGTTCTGACACCTGTCGGTTTTAAGGCCTCCTCATCTGTGTGTGTGTGTGTGTTTGTGCGCGCGCTATGCTACCTAGTGCTGTAACTACACACTACTTGCAGCTTTTGTTTTTCGAGCTCACACTCTGTATGTTTCTTTTTCCTACTCCTTTATGGGTATTGTATATTGTCATTAATTCTTTCTTTCTGTTAAAATAAGTAGTACTCGGATTAGTTATTGAATTTTTGTAGTTAATGTCTTCAAAAAAAATTGTATTTTATGAAAATGCAAGCACTACTAGTAATTTCATAATTTATTGAATATATGCTTAATTTGATTAATTTATGTGTGAAAATGCTAAAAATTATTCTAATTCTAGTTAATTTCTTAATTTTATTTAATTTTTCTTAGTTTAGTGCTCAAAATAACGTCGAGTGTTAAAATTGCACAATTAGATCGATTTTTTCAAGTGAGTGTCTAAAATTTAGGCCAAAACTTTAAATTTGCTCACTTGGTGTTACATATTGAGATGTATATATATTTGAATTCCCAGATTCTGAAATTTGTGTTTGCTTTTTTGTTTTGTATGTATCGAATTTGCAGAAGTGAGGTGGGCTTTTGAGCAAACAAGAAGGTTCGCAGAGCAACACATAGCATTGTATTTGGTATAGGCTTCCTCGAGCTTGTTGCTCGTGCTCTGCAATTTCCCCACAACCCACAAATCTCGAGGCCTATCACTACCATCCATTCTGTTATTTAGGCCTTATTTGTGTGTGTGTGTGTGTGTGTGTGGTTGACCTTATAAGGTTTTGCAAGCCACAATCACAGGAGGGTCGGTGATATTGTTTGGATTGTGCTGTTGCTTCACATTGATTTCGAGGTACAATCTTTGAACTTTGAAGCTTTGGTCTCTGTTTCTTCAATTTGATTAATCTACAATGTCTGGGTGTACTATGGGGGTTTCAATTGGTAGAATTAAATATTTGAAATAATGGTTGCAATTTCATGTTTTCTAAGGTTGTTAAGTGATACCTTGTACCGGGTCAAACCATGTTTGTATGGATATTTATTTTTAATTGGAATTAGAAACCGTGGATTCAATTCAACTATTTTTTGCATAGTTAGAGAGTGAAACATGGTCCATGATTTCGGGTTTTGGCGGGTATTAAAAGTTGTAATGTTACGTTGAGATTTGCTAGAGGAAGGGTGATAGGAGGTTGGGGTTTGATGTCGAATTTTGTCATAGTAACTAGTACAAGAGATGCTGAGGTTTGATGAGGGAGAAGAGATCTTCTTTGATACTGTGGATTGCTTGTTATCCGAAGAGTTAGTTGGTGCAAAAGAAGATTTGGGGTGTGGCAATTTAGGGTATGAGATTTGGGTGAATGACCTGGTTAGCGTTGAGGAACGTCGTGAAAGGTTTTTAAGTCGAATGGGTTTTTTTGAAATCAACCCTTTGCAAGACATTGCCCTTGGCAAGGAATCAGAGAGGATAGGGATGGAAAGGACTGTAGAATGCAGTGGAGCTATCTCTAGTTCTTGTGGTTCGTCCATTGATGGCATAGTGGAAGATTTAATTTGTAATAGTAGTAGGGAATTAAATGGTGAAGCCAACTGCTTGGTTGATGAATTGGAGCAAGATCGGTCCGAGAAACTGTGTGTAGCTCATAGGGAGGAGGGTGAGACTGCTTGTGTATCCTCTTCTATTGAACAATTTGGACCGAGTGAAGCTCAGGTTCATGTTAAAAGTACTAAGAAGTTTAATATGGATAAAAAGAAAATGAAAAGTTGGTGGAAACACTTCATAAACAAGAGGAAGGGAAATCAAGGTAAAGGTGTATCTGAGGTATTAAAACTAGATGCCGAAACAAAATTAAATAGAATGAAGGTGCAGCGGAATAAAAAGAGGTATGTCGAGTTCAGTGCAGTCTACATTGGACAAGAAATACATGCTCACGAGGGCTTCATTTGGACAATGAAGTTTAGTCCTGATGGCAAGTATCTGGCGAGTGGTGGTGATGATGGGATTGTTCGCATTTGGCGTGTTTCGTCGGTAGATGTATATGCTGAAGGCAATTCTGGTAGCCAAATGAGAGAAGGCAAGTCCTTTTCTGGAAGAAAAAAGTCGGATCATGCCTCAGTTGTCATTCCTAATAAGGATTTTAGGATTGAAGAGTCACCATTGCAAGAGTTCCACGGCCATACTGGTGATGTCTTCGACTTAGCTTGGTCCAAATCTCATGTGAGTCATTATAGCTGATAACAATTTTCTATTACTTAATTATGTTATTATGCAAATTTTATGTGGTTTATATGAAGCTAAACTGGATTACTGGTTGCAGTGTCTTCTTTCTTCTTCCAAGGATAAAACCGTTCGCCTATGGCAAGTGGGCTGCAACGATTGTCTTAGTGTTTTCCATCACAATAGCTATGGTAAATATCAAGATTTCAAGATTTCATGTTCGTGTTTTTTTTTTCCCCCTTAAAGTTGGATTAATTTCTTAATGGTAGGTTCCCTTTGAAACATTGTGTGTTGAACATTCAGAATTTTAATTTATTATTCATTTCTGGTTGGGATCAGTGACATGCATTCAGTTCAATCCTGCTGATGAGAATTACTTCATCAGTGGTTCCATAGATGGAAAAGTTCGAATTTGGGGACTGTCCAAGAGGCGAGTTGTTGATTGGGCTGACGTCCAAGATGTAGTAACTGCTATAAGTTACCAACCAAATGGGAAAGTATGATTCAGAATATGATCTTCCCATGAATTTGTTGTGTTTTTGCTATTTTCACTCGATGGTGATAACTGATGATTTTATCATATCATTTGTTGAAAGCAGGGATTTGTAGTCGGTTCCGTTTCAGGCACCTGCCGCTTCTATGAATCATTAGGTAGATACTTACCACCATGTGTTAGAGAGTCATATCAGTTTATGTCATATCAATTTGACTTTTCCTTGAGTGTCTGAAATTGATTTTGTGTCATTCTAGGCAGCAATCTTCAGTTAAATGGACAGATAAATATCCAAGGTGCAAAAAAATCCTCCGGCAACAAAATTACTGGCATTCAGGTTTTACTCTCCTGAATCTTTCTTCTTTCTATATTATGGTTACTTTAATTTCAATCATGTATTGACATGTAGTGTCATCCTGTACTTTCAGTTTTCACCAGAACACTTTCAAAGGATCATCATAACGTCAGAAGATTCCAAAATCCGTATACTTGATGGGACTGATGTTGTCCAGAAATACAAAGGTAAAAGAATGATTCAAATGTGGTATTTGAACAATTCTTTGTGGGAATTGATGTTTCTGTCTGACCTAGTTATCCAATATACTTAAAGAGTTTTATTTGCATTCTGTCACAACTTCATTTTGTTCTCATCGAATGTTCTAATTCTTAATTCGTAATTAAAATTCATAATGATTTGAGTCATATACATGATCAGGATTTATTTTTTTTTATTTTTTTTGTTCTGAGTGATCATTCACTTTGCAATGTTTAAAGTGTCTCTACTGTGGATAAATAACTGTTTTATACCTGAAAGAGTAAACTTTTTCCCGTATAACTTTGCCATTAGGACTTCCTCTTCCTTGGACTACATTTTATGCCAATTTGAATCTTTGATGCTCCAAATGCAATCTTTTGTTTGTCTTCTAGAAGATAAAGAATATGATTGAATTTCTCCATTGTTTTTTTAATGCTTGCTACTATTTCAGTCCTTTGCTCGTCAGACTGAAAGGCTATTTTGGGTTTCACCATTTAAATTGTTCAAGCGATCCTTTCACACCGCGTATACGGATTCGGACACTCTCCCCTTCCTGGCAATTCTAGTTCGACTACTAATTGGTTCATGGATCACTGTTTTCCTCATAACTAACACAAAGTTACCATATTATCTTTGGAACTTCCTCAGTATCTCCCACTAAACAGCTTATTATGATGCTAGTTAAATGGTCTCAGTAACCACAATTCATGCCATCATACACTTCCCATTTCTGATGAAAAATAGCATTCTCCAATTGCATTTTATCCTTAAATTTGACAAACTGTATTGTATTAGGAATTTATTTATTTATTTATTTTTAATTCAGAAAGCGTTGACATTTTATTTTGATAACTGTAGAAGTGGATCCTTACTTGTACAAAAATTTGTAGAGGACCTCCAAATTTTGTACCACCCAATCTCAACACTGTTTTACATGCATGTGGTAGACTCAGAATTATAAAACGACCTGATATAAATCAAGAAGTTAATTCTGCTTGTTCAAATTTTTAGTATTCACTTTTTAGGTAAGATTTCTTTTCCTTGGTTATCTAATCCATAATTTACTGTTTTACCATTTTAATCATATGCAACTTACACATACTAATTACATTTCGAAAAAAAACTTACACATACTACTTGTATAAAAAAAACTCTACACATACAATGTGTTTTAACTCTGATGAATTGTAAGCTGATAGAGAGATAAGATTTATGTGTATAAAGCCTGTACAACTGTGTTTATAGGCTTAAGTTGTTATGGTGCTGTCATACTAAAAATATGGTTCGCATCAATGATTGCAGGTCTTCCGAAGTCAGGAAGTCAGATGTCAGCTTCATTTGCTTCGACTGGTAGACACATAACTTCGGTTGGTGAAGATTCTCGTGTTTATATCTGGAACTATGATGACCTGTGCATCCCATCATTCAAACAACCAAAATCCGTGCGCTCCTGTGAGCATTTCTTCTCTGATGGTGTGTCATTGGCAATTCCTTGGTCAGGCATAGTAACAGAACAGAAGGGTTTAGATAGCAGTCTCCAGTGTTGTTTACAGACAAAGGAACATCAGGACGCCTCTTCACGGATTAGTGACTATGAATGTTTTCCCCTAGCTAAATGCTTCTCCATGGATGGCTCGGCTAGGGGTTCCACGACATGGCCAGAGGAGAAACTTCCGGTCTGTGATCTACCGGTAGCAGAACATGATCAGCAACCCCATAACAAAACAGAAGTTCTATCCGCAACATGGGGTCTTGTAATTGTGACAGCAGGTTGGGATGGAAAGATCAGGACATTCCACAATTATGGGTTGCCTGTAAGGATTTAGGAGCTCGAATTATATTACTCCACAATTATGCTGCTTCAGTGAGAAATTTCACTGGAAGAGCTGAAATGGCGTGAACAAAGTTGTCATCCATCCAGGTTCATACTGTTTGGGCAGAATTGGGGGCAGAATTGGATACATTGAAGCCAAAAGAGAAAATGTGCCGGTGTCCCATCTTGTGTGGCTGATATTCTACTAGTACCATTCTGTCCTAAAACATATTTCAGCAGAAAATCAAGCTTCTAGCAATGCTTTCTATCTCCCTTTTGTACAGGTCAATGGGTACTTGTATAAGTTGTATCCTAGACCATGGAACAGGCAATGTCAATTTATTCAATTTTCTCCTTTTGTGATTAATACCAAATTTAATTGATAGTGTAAGAATAGGGGAAAAAAAATCATCTGAGAAATTGCCTTGATTTTTATGGTACTTTTTGTCATAATATGCTTCATGCTTTATTGCTGCTGGTCTTATGGTAGAAGTATTCTAGTTTGAATGAAGTGTTTTGGTAAAGTCTCGGACACCCCGATTATCAAATATATATATATGTATGTATGTGTGTGTTTGTGTGTTTTGGCAGTTATGTTAGTCGCATATACTACTAGTAAAGCTGTTTAAAATTAGGTCAAAACAGGGATCAACCTCCCCAGAGGTTTGACTAAAATCACACATGGATCTAGTCCATTAACAATCATTAGTGTCAGAGTTGTTTTGTTTTAAGTTTAATCTTGTTAGCGGAAAAGCACAAAATAACCTGATGCTCTAATACCAGTTGTTGTGGTGGAAATCTAGAAAACAACGATGTTTGAGGAATAAACACAAGCAATTACGAAGAATAAAAAAAACAATCATATACAAAAACATAAGATATACATGGTTCACCCAAATCTTAGTGCTATATCCATGGAGCGTTTCGAACAAATTCTACTATGAAGAATTACAATGGAAAATTTCCTTTCAATCTCTCTCAATTGCTCTCTCTTATATTGCACAAATTAATCACGCGAATCTCTCACAATCCTCACAATTCACTCCACACACTAAATTTTGATTAGGCTTGTGCAACTTCCCAGGGGGAGTGCACCCAGTTGCACTAAAACGCTACTGGTTGCGCTTGATATACTCCAATGTTTGGAACTCACTGCCCAAACGTAACTGGTTGCATTTTTGCAGTAACTATAACAAACTTGCAACATCGCAAGCAAGTGGCTGCCACAAAACGTAACTGGTTGCAATAGGCTGGTAGCTAAACCAAAGCCAATAAATCAAAAAGTTTCACCACCCCAATTCTTCATGTGATCAGACTCCACAAACCACAATAATCTCCCACTTAGAGACTGCAACACTTGTGAACCAATTCCATCTTCTTCTCATGCATGCGCAATGCATGTTGGTGTCCTTTCCCCACCTTTTTCATTTTTTCTCTCCTTGGTTAATCCCTCTTTTGCCCCCAAATTTTTGAAAATTTCAATTTAGTTCCATTTTCGAATTTTGAGGCCATTTCTTGGGATTTTTTACTTCATGATGACCTCATACTGTTGATGTGGCATTCTTATCCTTTTGCAATTGTTGGAAATCCCTGCATAATGCAATTTTACTTATTTTGCCCTAGGGAGAGGAAATTAGGTCAAAGTGGCCCCATACCAAAACATGGCCAAAGTCAAACCTTAGAATTAATTGGTTGGTCCATACCGTAGAGAATTGGTCAAAGGTGAGGCCGGGCGGGAAGGTAGGCAATATTACAGTGCTTTTCTACGTTTTTGGACCTTCTAAGCACAGTGGTGAGGTTTGTGAGTGAGTGATGCGACTTTAGCTTGTGCACAAAATAATGCACAACATTTTGAGTTTGGAAATTAGTGTCAAGTGGGCATCATACTTTAAATTTATAAACCGCGTAACACCTATACTATGTAGTATGAGTGAGAAGGGATCATCTCAAGAAATTATACGTGTTAGAATTTTAGCTTCGACTTTAGTGATTTAAATGATTGCAAAGAGATTTGGGCTGGTGATTAAACTATTTCGATTAATGAAAATGTAATTAAAATAAAACTAAAATTGAGCTAGGGATTTAAGAGATAAGAAGTGAGATTTTAGGGTGCATTGGAACCGCCACCAAGCTCGTTCACCAAACCACACACTTCCAACTAGTTTGGAGAAAACCTTATTGTGACCAAAATGTGACTACTAATTGCAATATTAACCATGGACCATCAAATTCAAGTATAAATTGTCTACTTAACCAACAATTAAACTAAGTGTAGAACAACCCATCAATCCAAAGCATGACCCATCAAACTAGTAACAATTATAGCACACATCAATCTAGAGAATCATTGAATTTGCAAGAATAAGTGATGGAATATTAAATCAAGTATAGATTGTCTACCTAACTATAAGCATGAATTAAATTATAGAATAACCCATCAAGTATAAGCATAATCCATCAAATTAATTGACAAACCCATTCAATGAAAACAATGTATAGCCATCACTAAATCCTTAATTCATCACACATAGACATGCAATAAACATAAAGAAAATAGTGTAGAGATCAATTCCCCAATAATCACACATAAGACAACATGTAATTACATAGAGAATTAGATAGAAGTATTTAACCATAGAAATCAAAGGAGAACCTAAGATTTATTAAATTCACAAGGCTAAAATACTAATCACAAGATACTATTCCCCAAAAAGTATGAAAGAGATAAAGGTTTACATTACAAACTTGGGGCTTATCCAAGGCCCAAGGAGAAGTTTAGCTTGGTGGCTCGACCCTAGGTGTGCACAAAATAATGCACAACACCTTGAGTTTGGAAATTAGTGTCAAGTGGGCATCATAGTTAAATTTATAAACCGCTTAACACCTATACTATGTAGTATGAGTGAGAAGGGGTCGTCCCAAGGGATAAGAGTCGTACTTAAATGTGAAAATGCAACTAGGGTCAGTAGGTCGAGTGATCAACAAATGGTTGGTTGGTTAAGTAAACTAAAGAGCAACTAAATTAAATTAAGTGATTGAATGTAACAAGAGTAAGCAAGAGAGAGAGAGATCTTAGGGTTTAGAGGTCACCACTAAGCAATGCTTTTCTACACTTCCAACTAGCGACTAATGAGGGTAAAGAGTGTTGCAATATTTGTGTGTGTGTGCTTGGTTGATTCAATTAGCAAGGGTGACCAATTTAAGCATACATTGTCTAATTAACATGTGAAAAACACAATATATCTAGCAATTAAGTATATATTGTCTAAATAGTATGTGAGAAGCACAACATATCTAGCAAGTCATTAATCCTTTCATTAAGCTCACAAACCAGGCACACCACAAGGTTAGAGACATATGCTACTTGCATTCAAACGTATGGAACATTAAACAGCTAGCATGGATTGTCCTCTCATCTAACAATTATGCTATCACTACACTACAACTAAACTAGTGGCATGAAATTAAACTAACTAAGCTAAGGGAGAGGCATAATCCATCAAGAAGTGGGCATGGACCATCTAGAAAATCACAAGAGCATTCTTTTAAGCACAATGTTTTGACAATCCCTAAATTCATAGCATTAATACACATAGACATGCATCAATTACACAAGAAATAGAGGTAAACACATGAACATCTATTCTAGCATACATAGACATATAGATAGAATGAAATGATTTATTGGAAGCACTAAATCACAAAAATCATTGAATAAACAAGATCTATATGTACAAAAGTGTCAAAACATTATTTACAACACTAATCCTTCAATAATACACAAGATTAAGATATAGAAAGCATACTTAGGGCTAACTCTAGCCCCAAGAGGATGTCTAGCCACTCATGGTGATGATGCTCCAACCCTTAAGGGCTAATTCCATGGTTGAAATCTGTTCTTTGTTGATGAAGAGTCTCCAATGGTGTCTCTAGCCTCCTCCTCCTCCAAGCTTCCTCTCTAAAAAATGATATGCAAAATTAAATTGGCTCCCCCTTGAAAAAGCAATCCTTATCCTTATATAGATAGGTCAAAATGACACCCAAAATGAGATGGGGTCTTGCACACAATATTCCCTAATGATTGGGTAAAGGACAACTTTCAATGAGATGGAATTTTAACTTTTTCGCACTGGAGGAGGTTCGATCGAATTCCCTAATGATTGGGTAAAGGACAACTTTCAATGAGATGGAATTTTAACTTTTTCGCACTAGAGGAAGTTCGATCGATCGAACCTTGAACTTGGATCAATCGAAGGTAAATGAGATCGATCGAACTTAAGCTGGATCAATCCAACTGGTTAAGCTTTTTGGACAAAAGATAAATCCGAGATATTTATGGGAGATATTTATGGGAAAAGGACAAAAGTGGTTAGTGGGTGGTATAGCTATGGATAGGATCAATCATTTGAATAAGGACAAAAGTGTTCGATCGATTGAAGGATGGTGTTGGATCGATCGAACTTTTGGAACTTTATGCTTTTGGGTCAAGGCTTGGATCTATCTTGAAGTGCTGAGATCAATCATTGTTCGATCGATCGAACCTTGAACTTGGATTGATCGAACTTTGCTGCTTGCCACCTTTGGCTTCATTTGCTTCCTTCTTTCTCCACTTTGCTCCTTTTTTTAATTAATCCCAGAATTGCTTCAATTAAGCTCTTATTTGGCTGAGTTAACTTATTTTTGGGATAAATGCCTGAAAAAGGAAATAATACAAAATCAATCTAAAACGGCAAAGTAAGATAGATAAAGGTACTAGAATGCCTAAGCTTAAGGGGTTTAAATACGCACTTTTCAGGGCTCATCACACCCCCAAACTTAAATATTGCTAGTCTCTAGCAATGAACTAAAAATTAAAGGAATGAAATGAACAATTGTACAACTATAAACTAGAAAACAATAAATGGATAACGCCATTTTCGTAGGGAACACGATTGCATTTAGCATATGCAACAAGCCTTTTAAACCCCTAGGTTACCCCTAGTGGACGAGTGAAGTCTCGTGAGGGCTTCCAGAAATGGTACCCACAAACATTAAGCTCATTTTTTCAAAAGAGGCACCAATATTGCAAACAAGAATTAGGAGAAAACTACCTCAAGTATGCAATTTTTCAATCCTTTCTAAGCAATCTCCCAAAATTTCAACATCAAGCAAGCAAGTATGATCCTCTACACATCAAGAAAATGATCATGCAAATCAAAATAACTCTAGAATCCTTTTTAAGTGGACCGGCATCAAATGTGTTGCTATCTAAGTTAACTAAAGAATTAATCACATCATTACCCTCAAACTAGCACACAAATCTAGTACCGATCATCAAGACAAAAAGTGGACCTTTTATTAAAGCTTTATTGTTCTAGGTGCGCTTATTCTTTTCACTCATTATTTATTTATTTATTTATTTTTTTATAAAGGATCAAAGATGGGAGCATAGTGCAATGTGTTGATCTCTTAAGCTTTCTAGCGATTCAAGAGGTCGAGTGTTAGGTCAATGACTCCCAAACCAGACGGCTTTAGGGCACTAGGTGTTGAAACACCCCTACGGACTTACAAGCTCAAATCAACTAGGTTACAAATCAAGACAACAACCATCTAATCATTTCCTACTTCTCACTTTTTGAGAGAAGTCCTCACTTTTTTTTTAATACAATTATTAACCTAGAGTTTGGGCCCTCCACCTTTCGGCGCGCGAAGTTCAGTGCTTGATGAGGCTAGAATCCCGGCTACTTAGTGAAAAGGGGTTGTTATCCACCTTTATCAAGAATGAAAGCTTTCAATGCACTACTAGCTCAATTGGGATATAACCAATTGAATAATTAACAAAGCACGTACCCCACAAATGAATGCTAGTGTGCGTCGGTGCTAGTGTAGAAGACTAGAGTGAATCTAGAAACAATCACAAAATCAAAATGATGTGGACCACAAGGGCAAACAAGATATCAATCTTTCAAAAAATTTACTCCTAAATGGCATCCACAAGGCATACAAGGAGTTTTGGACTCTCAAGTTAAGCAATTTTTAAATTTTAAGCAATAGAGTCCTCAAAAGATCAAAATCATAGCTAGATATGGACCAATCATAGAAATATCTCTCAAATACACAAGTCATGCTAAAAATTTGAATTTGAAACTAACACTGTAGAGCACCATTCCCCCAAACTTAAATTGCACAATGTCCTCAATGTGCAAAGAGAACAAAGGAAAGAGTATACCAGTGCAACTAAGCAAGAATGATCGGGACTGAAGTATCTGAAGTGGGTGGCATGGCCCCCCCAAACTTGGGATGAACTGTGGTCCTGAAAATTGGCACTTGGATAAACTTATCAGATAACAAAATGGGATAATCAGTGCACAGTGGTCATGCAAGTGTAAATGGGATAAACAGATAATGAAATGAGAGAGGTATAAGGGTGGTCCTGGAAATTGGGTAGCACTCTCTCACTGAAGTCACTGTGATGCACCTGATGGAGTTAAAAGGGCAGATGTATCAATAAAGGCATACAACATCCATCATAGATAAAAATAACAATAAAGTGTAATACATCCAGTGTCAAAGCCGACAGACCCGGCTGCAAAAATAATAATATTACAAGTGTAGCAGACACATAACATAGATAGAGAGCATAAAAAAATAAAGAGACTGGAAGTCTCAGGCAGAGGGAGCTTCGTGGATCTCCCTGGCTAAGTCATCAATGGCAGTCAAGATCTCCGTACGGAGGCTAGAAATGTCAGCTCGAATAGCAGCCATCACATTCAGATGAAGGGTACTAATGTCAGCTCTAAGAGCAACCAACATATCCTCCAAACTCTAGAGGTGCTCTTCTAAGCGACATATCTGGTCATGAGCCTCAGGTGTGGCTGAAGTAGAAGAATTGTTATTCTTAGTCATGGTCTGCAAAAAGGAAATCTTGCAATGGGATTAAGTGCTAGAATAATGAATTAAAGGCACAATAACAACATGTTTGTCAAATAGGATAGACAAAACATATATGATATAAATCCATGCAAGTGATAGGATGTGAAGTATGCCAAGCAATATAAGAATGAAGCGCATCCAATGTGGAATATCACAAGCATTGGGCATAGATAGAATAACATGAAGTGAATACAAGATGAATGAAGCATGTGTGTGAGATTTGTGAAATTCGATCGATCATAAAAAAAAAAGTGAGATTGATCACAAAAGTTGGATCGATCGAAAATAAGTGAGATCGATCTCACAACTTCGATCGATCTGGGGCACAAGTTCGATCGATCGAACTGTGTTATGTGAAAAACGAGAAGTCACAGATTTGTGACTGTGGGAGCGCGGGATCCACACAAACATGTTCGTGGGCTCATTAACACAACAATCATCAATCACAATTACCTAAAATGGCTCACACCCCTAAAAATCAAAGCGACTCATTACAATGGTTATGGCATAAAGACGAAAATGGACATAAAAACATAAAAAGCTTAAAATTTCATCCATAGCCAACAATCATCATGAATATGGGAGTGGATCAAACATTTAAAGCATACTGTTAGAAATCATGGGGTGAAATCAATAATGGGGTCTCGGATCTTACCTTGAAGCAAAGAAAGGAGAGATGAAATGAAATGTAAAGAGGAAGAAGATCCGAGAAGAGGGAGAGATCGACACCTGGCTCATTATGGAGATCTCACCAGAGATGAAGGAGATGGGCGAGGATACGGTGACGTAGGAACTAGGGTTTAAATATAGAGGAAAATGGGATCTTATCCTCTATTTAAAACTGTCACACAAGAGTTCGATCGATCAAACTAGAATTTCAGATCGATCGAAACTGCTTTTTTTTTTTTTTTTTTCTTTGAATAATCAAGAAAATAAAATACAAATAAAAATGAAAATATTTTTGGATTTTTGAAAATTGAAAAGTCAAAACAAAGTCAAACAATAAAATGGATAATTGAGATCGATCAGAACAAGAGTTCGATCGATCAGACAGAGAGCAAAAATATGCAGGTTTTTGGTTTAAAAAAAAATTAGCTAAGTGTTGGAACATGAGATCGATCGAACTAGGAAGTTGGATCGATCGAAGAACTTTTAGATCAATCTTGGAATGTTTTGAATGATCAGACAGAGAGTTGAAATATGCAGGTTGATGTAGGCTCAAAATTTTTCTGAGTGTTGAGTCATGAGATCGATCGAACTTGGGAGTTGGATTGATCGAAGAACTTTCAGATCGATCTTGGAATGTTTTGAACGATCAGACAGAGAGGTGATTTGGATACAGGTTTTTGTAGGTCGAAATTTTTTCCAAGTGTTGGATGCAGAGAAGAGTTCAATCGATCGAACTCAAGTTTGAGATCGATCAAACTTTGCAGAATGCTTAATAATGACATGAAAGCTTATGCAATCCTCACCAAAGTTCCTTGAAATGCATATGAAAACCAAAAACAAGTATCTAGACTTTGCATGAAATGAAATTAAAGATAGAAATGAGGGAGGAGTAGGGTTTTGACACCCTACGAATGCCTTTGCTAGTCTTTAACGTCTCTAGCAAGATGTTGGACTCTTTTAGCCCGGATCAAAGATCTTGTTATGCATCCCCTCCTTATTGGGGTGATGAATGGTTCTTTGAACTTTTCCCAACAAATGGTTCTTTGAAGAACTTGTTGGTTTAATCTCAAAAGGGACTCTTGGTTCCTTGTCAATGCAATCTTCTATGTGCTCATACACTGGGTCAATTAGATGTGCAGCTTCAAAATGTCTTTGAAAGACTTGACCCTCTATGTAAGGTTTTAATCTTTGACCATTAACTTTAAAAATGTTGCCCTTCTTCAAGTTTTTGATTTCAACCGCCCCATAAGGTGCAACGGAAATGATTTCATAAGGGCCTTCCCATTTGGTTCTCAATTTCCCAGG
Source organism: Cornus florida (assembly GCF_030987335.1). NCBI lineage: Eukaryota > Viridiplantae > Streptophyta > Magnoliopsida > Cornales > Cornaceae > Cornus > Cornus florida. The sequence goes on from NW_026775577.1 coordinate 77,218,398, forward strand.
AAAGAGTTTCAGTCTAGAGTTGAAAAGCCAAGCTTTTTGACCGGGTTCCAAAGACTTTTTCATAATATGCTTATCATGAAAGGCTTTGGTTCGTTCTTTGTAGATTTTGGCATTATAATAAGCATTGTGTCTCAACTCTTCTAACTCACTCAATTGGAGTAACCTATTCTCTCTGGCTTTGTCAAGGTCAAAATTGAGCTTTTTAACTGCCCATAAGGCTTTATGCTCTAGCTTAACCGGAAGATGGCAAGGCTTTCCATATACAAGTCTATAAGGAGACATGCCAATGGGAGTCTTGTATGCCGTCCGATAAGCCCACAAAACATCATTTAGCTTTCTTGATCAATCCTTCCGGATGGTGTTAACCGTTTTCTCAAGAATATGCTTAATTTCCCGGTTAGACACTTTAACTTGCCCGCTTGTTTGAGGATGGTAGGGAGTGGCTACCTTATGAGTGACGGAGAACTTAAGGAATGAGTGCCTCAAGAATTGATTGCAGAAATGTTTTCCTCCATCACTTATTATAGCCCTTGGCATACCAAAACGAACAAAGATATTGGATTTAATGAATTGAATGACCACAGAGTGGTCATTCGTTTTGGTAGCACATGCTTCCACCCACTTGGAAACATAATCAACGGTAAGAAGAATGTATTGAAAACCATAGGACATAGGAAATGGACCCATAAAATCAATGCCCTATATATCAAAGATCTCAACAACAAGTATATTGGTCAAGGGCATCATATCCCTTCTAAACATTGTTCCCATCTTTTGACATCTCTCACATAATTTGCAAAAATTGTAGGCATCTCTATGAATAGTGGGCCAAAAGAGCCCACTTTGAAGAACTTTCAAGGCGGTCTTCTTTGTAATAAAATGCCCACCACATGCACGAGTGTGACAAAACATTAGGACACTTGGAATCTCACTCTCTGGAATGCATCTTCTCACAATTTGATTTGGACAATATCGGTATAAGACAGGGTCTTCCTAATAGTAATTCCGGATATTGGCAAAGAAACGATTCTTTTCGTTCTTCGACCAAGAAGTTGGTAGCTTGCCTACTGCTAAATAATTCACAATGTCAGCAAACCAAGGCATTTTTCCATTAGAAATTTGGAAGAGTTGTTCATCCGGAAAAGAGTCACAGATCGGTAGACTGGGGAAAGGCTCTATCGATAACCTAGAAAGATGATCGGCAACCACATTTTCGGAGCTTTTCTTGTCCTTGATTTCAAAATCAAATTCCTGAAGAAGCAAAATCCATCTAATTATCGTAGGTTTTGTTTCCCTTTTTGTCAATAGATGCCTCAAGGCTGCATGATCAGAATAAATGATAACCTTGGACCCTAAGAGATATGAACGAAATTTATCAAGAGCATATACTACGGCAAGTAATTCCTTCTCGGTAGTGGAGTAATTCAATTGAGCTCCCGAGAAAGTTTTACTTGCATAGTATATGGCATAAGGAAGCTTACCCACTCTTTGTCCCAAAACTGCCCTCATGGCATAATCAGAAGCATCACACATGGTTTCAAATGGCAATAACCAATTGGGAGGTTGCATGATAGGAGCTGATGATAATAATTCATGCAATTTATGAAAAGTGTCTAGGCATGCTTGATCAAAGACGAAAGGAGTTTCCTTGGCAAGAAGATTGCACAAGGGTCGAGCAATTTCGCTAAAGTCTTTGATAAAACAGCGGTAAAAGCCAGCATGACCTAGAAAGGAGCGAACCTCTCTCACTGTTGAAGGTGGAGGCAATTCAAAAATAAGCTTGACCTTCGCTTTATCTACCTCTATTCCTCTCCTTGAGACAACGTGACCCAAAACAATACCTTCTTGAACCATGAAATGGCTCTTTTCCCAGCTAAGTACAAGGTTGGTTTCACGACATCTCTTAAGCACTAGATCTAAGTTTTTGAGGCATGCATCAAATGAAGATCCAAAAACAGAAAAATCATCCATGAAGACCTCTAGATACTCTTCCACCATATTCGAGAAAATTAGCATCATACAACTTTGAAATGTGGCAGGTGCATCGCACAAACCAAAAGGCATCCGTCTATAAGCAAATGTGCTGAATGGACATGTAAAAGTGGTTTTCTCTTGGTTTAATGGGTCGAGGGCTACTTGATTGTACCCCAAATAGCCATCAAGGAAGCAATAATATTGTTGCCCGGCCAATCTCTCTAGAATTTGATCAATGAATGGCAAAGGGAAGTGATCCTTTCTAGTGGCGGCATTTAATTTGCGGTAATCAATGCATACACGCCATGAATTGGCAGTACGCTTAGAGATTTCCTCACCCTTTGCATCTAATTAAGTTGGACTCACCCATTTGCTATCGGAGATTGGGTAAATGATTCCCGCATCCAAGAGTTTGATAACTTCTTTCTTAACTACTTCCTTCATGTTTGGATTAAGTCTCCTTTGGGTATCCCTAAAGGGTTTTACATCATCCTCCATAAGTATGCGATGCATACAAATAGAGGGGTCAATTCCCTTAAGATCTGCCACACTCCATCCTATGGCTTCCTTATTTTCTTTAAGCACACTTAAGAGAGCATCTTCTTGGTCTTTTTTGAGACTTAAAGAAATGATAACCGGAAGAGTTTCTTTTGGTCCTAAGAATGCATACTTGAGATTGGAAGGTAGAGTTTTATGCTCAAGAATTGGTGGAGAGACTAAAGATGAGACCGGTGGAGTGCTAGAGAGTGGAGGAAGAGGTTCTATTGGAGTTTTCTAAGATGGAAAATCTAAGCTTGTAACAGATTCCATGAGATTGCTTACCTCATTCATTGAATTTTCATTATCAAATCCACAACTTCCATACATTTCAAGAAGGCAAGAGGCTAGAGGATCATCGGATAAAAGAGATGAAAGACTATCCTCAATTGGTTGCTTCATTACCATTGTTGGAGTTGCTTCCTCAACAACCTCATCTAACACATCTACAAGGCAACACTCCTCCTCATCCATGGGATGTCTACTTGCATGGAAAATATTAAGTTTGATCATCATATTGCCAAAAGAGAGGTCCATTATCCTGGATCTATAATTAATTGTTGCATTTGCAGTGGTAAGGAATGGTCTTCCCAAGATGATTGGGATGTGGTTAGAGGGATTAGTAACCGGTTCGGTATTAAGAACTACGAAATCAACCGGAAAGTAGAATTTATCTACCTTGACAAGAATGTCCTCAACCATGCCCCTAGGTGTTTTGACGGATCTATTAGCCATTTGAAGCACCACCGAGGTTGGCTTCAATTCATTCAACCCTAATTGGACATATACAGAGTAAGGAATCAAGTTGACACTTGCACCTAAGTCAAGAAGAGATCTACGAATTTCATGAGTTCCAATCACACAAGAAATAGTCAGAGCACCGGGATCTTTGAACTTAAGTGGAGTGTTTTGTTGAAGAATGGAGCTTACTTGCTCCGTGAGGAACACTTTTTTAGGGCTTGGTCCCTTGCTCTTCCTCTTTTGTGTGCAAAGATCTTTCAAGAATTTTGCATAAGGTGGAATTTGCTTAATGGCATCCAAAAGAGGAAGATTGATATTAACTTACTTAAAAACTTCCATCATGTTATGTGTTTTCCCTTCTTGCCTCCCATGAGGCGAAGTTTCCTTTAAAGCATAAGGGAATGGAGCTTTTGGCTCACAAGACTCTGTAATTTGAGAGGATGATGGAGAAGATTGAGAATTCTGATTAGGCTCATTTTCATTCAAATGAGTAGGAGTAGAATTGGAAATTAGATGGGTGACAACTTTAGGTTGCACCAATTCACTATCTTCCTTTGGTAGCTCAACCCTATTGTCTACTATTCTACCACTTCTCAAGGTGGTGATGGCTTGCGCTTAAGCTTGGGAAGAATACCCCGATGTAGGGTTTGCTTCCACACAAAATTGGGCCTTTGGATTCCTCTTGGGTTGACTAGGCAATTTCCTAATTTCTCTTACATTCAATGCATTAGCTATGGTCCCAATTTGGGATTCAAGCTTTGATATAGATTGGGAGTGGGAACGCAATAAGTTGGTATCCTTTTCTAAGCTACCCAAAGCCATCAAGACCTTATCTTCAAATGTGGAATGACTAGAAAGTGCTTGAGTATAATGAAAGCCAACTTGGGAATCATGCATTTGAGGATGTGAGAAGTCATTCATTCTTTGATGATGAAAAGAAGAAGAAACGAACCCTTGAGAACCTCCATTTCTTTTATAAGGTGGAATGTATTTTCTTTGGAGATTTTTAGCTTGATAAGGGTTTTCATTCCACAATGGAACATATGCTTTTGAATAAGGGTGAGCAAATGTGGCATTAATTTGTTCAAAGCATTCATTAACAACATGTCCATGGGGACAATTGAAAGTACTATGCAAAACAATTGAACATGTCATACAAGGCTCACAAAGATGAGTTGTATGATGAAAAGGAGACACATTGGTAGCCGGTTTTTGATTCAACAAGAATTGATCAAGTTTTTGAGAAAGAGTTTTAACCTCGACTACAATTTCCCTTGAATTATCAATTTGACACACTGTTACACTTTCCTCTTTTTTAGTAAAACCATGGTCAAGCCGAGAAGTGTAATATTTGTGCAAAGAATTTTCACTCATTTTTTCAAAGAGGTGCCAAATGTCATCTTCATGTTTTCCAAAATATGAACCCCCATATGAGGTATCAACTATGTCCTTTTGCATGTCGGATAGGCTTTCATAGAAGTATTGGACAACTTGCCATTTTGGGACACTTTCTTAGCAAGTCATTCAATCTCTCTTACGCCTCATGCAACAACTCTCTTTCCCTTTGAGAAAATCCTCTAATTGAAGCACACATTACATTGGTCAAACTTACGGGGTAAAATTTTTTTAAAAACTCATTTTGCATTTATGCCCAAAATGTTATTGAATTCACCCCTAAAGTATTGAACCAATGCTTTGCTTTATTTTTAAGTGTAAAAGGGAAGAGGAGTAATTTAAGAACTTCCTCCGGCACATCCATGTACCTCACGGTGGAACATAGTTCAATAAAATCATTGAGATGTCTATATGGTTCCTCTTCATCCAAGCCATAAAAGAGTGGACACATTTGAATGGTCTCGGGCTTGATTTCATATTGATTATCCTCAAAATTAGGTAACACAATGCAAGTAGGTGCATGGTATGCATGAAGATTATAATGATCACGAAGGAGCATTGGGGGAATTGGAGCTTGAACTCCGGGGTCATGTTGATTAAGAGGTAGGTTATGCAAGAAACGTGGGTCTAAGTAGCCAAGATTACCCTCTAGATTTTCCATGTGAATGCCTAGAATGTGTGATAGGACAAGGTCTATACAAGGCTACAAATGACACACAAATCACCACAAAACAAGCAAGCACTCCTCCTTCGCAACAAATCAACAAATCAACAATCAACAATCAACAAACTTTCTCCACATACAATGTTCCCATACTCCCATGCTTCGATAACAATGCAGAGTAAAGTAAATAGCCTCCACGCGGGCTCACAATTTATCTAAGAATTCAAAAACAAGCTTCCACACGAGTCGACGATTTCACTCAGGGATTGAGTAAGAAAGTCTCACAAAGGTCCATTAGCACTTCAACTCCAAATTTAAAGCTTAGCTTAGCAATTTTTTTTTTTTTTTTTTTATAATTTTAGCACTTTTCCTTGCTTGCCTAGCTCCTTTACTTGATGGCTCCTTTACTTGCCTCCTAGCTCAATAATCCTTGTCAAAGATGAACAAACACAATAAATAATCTAAAGGAAAAACAAAGTAAAGACACGATCACAAGAGTACTAATTCCTAATTGATTCCACAAATACAACGTTACCCAATCCCCGGCAATGGCGCCAAAAACTATGGTGGCTCGACCCTAGGTGTGCACAAAATAATGCATAACATCTTGAGTTTGGAAAATAGTGTCAAGTGGGCATCATAGTTAAATTTATAAACCGCTTAACACCTATACTATGTAGTATGAGTGAGAAGGGGTTGTCCCAAGGGATTAGAGTCGTACTTAAATGTGAAAATGCAACTAGGGTCAGTAGGTCGAGTGATTAACAAATGGTTGGTTGGTTAAGTAAACTAAAGAGCAACTAAATTAAATTAAGTGAGTGAATGTAACAAGAGTAAGCAAGAGAGAGAGAGAGAGATCTTGGGGTTTAGAGGTCACCACCAAGCAATGCTTTTCTACACTTCCAACTAGTAACTAATGAGGGTATAATGTGTTGCAATATTTGTGTGTGTGTGCTTGGTTGATTCAATTAGCAAGGGTGACCAATTTAAGCATACATTGTCTAATCAACATGTGAAAATCACAATATATCTAGCAATTAAGTATATATTGTCTAAATACCATGTGAGAAGCACAACATATCTAGCAAGTCATTAATCCTTTCATTAAGCTCACAAACCAAACACACCACAAGGTTAGAGATATATGCTACTTGCATTCAAAAGTATGGAACATCAAACAACTAGCATGGATTGTCCTCTCATCTAACAATTATGCTATTACTACACTACAATTAAACTAGTGGCATGAAATTAAACTAACTAAGCTAAGGGAGAGGCATAATCCATCAAGAAGTGGGCATTGACCATCTAGAAAATCACAAGAGCATTCTTTTAAGCACAATGTTTTGACAATCCCTAAATCCATAGCATTAATACACATAGACATGCATCAATTACACAAGAAATAGAGGTAAACACATGAACATCTATTCTAGCATACATAGACATATGGATAGAATGAAATGATTGATTGGAAGCACTAAACCACATAAATCATTGAACAAACAAGATCTATATGTACAAAAGTGTTAAAACATTAATTACAACACTAATCCCTCAATAATACACAAGATTAAGATATAGAAAGCATGCTTGGGGCAAACTCTAGCCCCAAGAAGATGTCTAGCCACTCATGGTGATGATGCTCCAACCCTCAAGGGCTAATTTCATGGTTGAAATCTGCTCCTTGTTGATGAAGAGTCTCCAATGGTGTCTCTAGCCTCCTCCTCTTCTAAGCTTCCTCTCCAAAAGATGATATGCAAAATTAAATTGGCTCCCCCTTGAAAAAGCAATCCTTATCCTTATATAGATAGGTCAAAATGACACCCAAAATGAGCTAGGGTCGTGCACACAATATTCCCTAATGATTGGGTAAAGGACAACTTTCAATGAGATGGAATTTTAACTTTTTCACACTGGAGGAAGTTCGATCGATCGAACCTTGAACTTGGATCGATCGAAGGTAAGTGAGATCGATCGAACTTAGGCTGGATCGATCCAACTGGCTGAGCTTTTTGGAAAAAGACAAATCCGAGATATTTATAGGAGATATTTATGAGAAAATGACAAAAGTGGTTAGTGGGTGGTACAACTGTGGAGAGGATTAATCATTTGAATAACGACAAAAGTGTTTGATCGATCGATGGATGGTGTTGGATAGATCAAACTTTTGGAACTTTTTGCTTTTGGGTTAAGGCTTGGAGCTATCTTGAAGTGCTGAGATCGATCATTGTTCGATCGATCGAACTTTGAACTTGGATCGATCGAACTTTGCTGCTTGCCACCTTTGGCTTCATTTGCTTCCTTCTTTCTCCACTTTGCTCCTTTCTTTGATTGATCCCAGAATTGCTTCAATTAAGCTCTTATTTGGCTGAGTTAGCTTATTTTCGGGATAAGTGCCTGAAAAAGGAAATAATACGAAATCAATCTAAAACGGCAAAGTAAGATAAATAAAGGTACTAGAATGCCTAAGCTTAAGGGGTTTAAATACGCACTTTTTAGTGCTCATCATAGCCAATCATGGAGGAGGTGGGTGTGATCTTGGAACCCTCAAGGGTAATTCCCAAACATGGCTCCATCTTCTTCCTCTTCTTCTTTGTTGAATTCTAAAGAGAGAGAGAGTGTGGAGATCTTGGGATATGTTGTAATGACCCGGTTTCTTTTTCCTTCTTTTCCTTTTTCGGTGATTTTCTTTTTTCGTCTTTTTCCTATTTTATTTTTTCCCCTTTTTCTTCTTTTTCCCGTTTATCATTTTTTTCTTGCATAACCTCACTTGTTGTGTTCGGATTTGATTCCGGTTTTGCATGCATTCATGATATTTGATTTCCATGACATTTGTATTTTTATTTTTGTAGAAAATACATTCTAGTTGCTTACTTTTTCGTAAAGGGCATGAATGCATACTTTATTGTAAATATTATTAATTTTGGGGTTTTAGTGTAATTATGAAAAGTAATTATTTTTCGTCTTAGGGACCATTTTTGTAATTTAATTTGTAAGATATTTTGAAAAAGGACATTTTTGTAATTTTTGGAAAATGTGACAAGTGTCACATTCTCATGGAGCCACTTGTTGGCATTTGGGTGGGGAGACTTGGAAGCATCATTTCTTGACATTTGGAGGGTGGAGATTCACCCACTTGTTGGCCTAGGATAGGTGCACTTATTGGCTTAGATGGTTGACAAGTGTAGGCTTAACATTAAGTCTAGGAAGGAGCCATTGATTTGTGACAAGTGTAGGCACCAAAATAAGTCTTGCATTGTGTGTGTGAGAGAGGTAGTGTAAAAACACATAGTGAGTGGAGGAATATTAGATCCTGCACTCACCATTTTCACCTGATCCTTTTCATTTTCACATGTTCTTCAATAACCCTAGCCTAGCCACCATTGGAGAAAAGCTTGGTTAATAGCTTTAACTTCATTTTTGGCTTCTTTTCACTTACCATAGACCAAAAACCTTGGTAAGTAAAAGTTTCCTCTTGTTCTCTTCTTTATTAACTCTAAACTTGTTTTCCATTTTGAGCTTGGTAGCTTGGTTTATAAAGATTCAATTCTCTATTGAGGTAAGGGTGGTAGTATGTTTATATTTTAAGTGTTTTAAAATCCTTTGGGATTTAATATATATTATGTACATGCTTTTAGAATTGTAGTATTGCATATTATAGGAAATCTTTATGATTGACTTATGATTTATGGATTTAAGTATATATATGGTGTATGTATTTTGAATAGGATTATTAATATTGTATAAAACTCTTATCGATTTGAATTACTATACTATTTTGATGTTAATCCTACATTCTAGTAAATTACTATTGGTAATTTTAATTATTTTAGAAGCTTAATACTATAATGTTGTAATCTAGTATATAAAGCATATTGTTGAGGCATGGTTTAAATTGATAAGTTGGTGATATTGTTTTATACATTATATCATGATGAGTACTTGTCATTTATTATGTCATTCTAGACTTGGAAGCCCTAAGACATGGGTTGTGTGGTTTCAAAATACTTGTGCATGGAAGGTGGTGTATATGCCTTAATAATTATGTATGAGTTTTGAACTTGCTATATTTTGGATTATCTTGGGACATTGTTACAAGTGACATGGCTAGAGTTTGGCTTTGGCGCGGGAGGTATGAGTTCTCCCCATTTATAGTGCACACTAGGGTGGTATTCCCAGCGGGTTAATGCCCGGGATAACTGTTTAGGTCTTGGCTTTATCCAAGATTTAATGTCCATGTAACGACCCAGTCATTTGCCTTCCTTTCCTTTTTCCTGAAATTTTACGAATGAATTTTTTTCGTTTAAATTTCTTTTCTGAGCTCTGTTTCGTGTCGCTTAGTGTCATCTTGAGTGCTCAGAATTGGTTCCTGAGACTCTTTTAAGTGGAATGACAACTTTCTTTGAGGATCGAGTCATTTTCACATTTTTCGTTTTTCGACACTATGCGCTATTTCGTCTTTTCCCTATTCTGTCATTTTCCCTATTTCGTCTTATCTCTGTTTGTCAATTTTTGGCACAACCTCACTTCTCATGCTCAGAGTTGGTTTTTGACTTCACGTGCCTTTTTCTTGAGTGGTTTTCTCGAAATACGTATCTTTACTTTTGCAAGAAAGTACTCTGGTTACTCCCGGTGTCCATAGGGGCATAGATGCAAAGTTCTTTGAAATTATTTTCTTTTCTTGGGGTGTTTTTCGTAAATATCTTTTGAAGATATTTTATTTCAGGGGTTTTTAAGAAAATATTTTTGGAAGATATTTTCATTCTGGGCCATAAGTGCAGTTTTCACTTTTTGGAGGGGCCATTGTGCAATTAATGAAAGTTATTGCAAAATGTCTTGTTTTGAGCCTGAATCCTCGTACGGGATTCATTTTTACATTTCTTCGAGTTGTGTACTCTTGGAATTTCCTCCTGGTCGATGTTTTCCAGTTTCAGGGTTTCTGGCCCCAGTTTTCGCCAAACTTGTTTTGGGCATAACTTTCTGATCGGGACTCAGTTTTTGACGCCGTTTCTTCCGTTGTTCATATTTTATCATTTTGAATCTTTTTTGTTCACAAAGTTTTACCATTTGAGCGCGTATACTCAAATTTTACTTTTTCAGACCCGGCGGGGCCCGTTCGGGGCACTTTTTGAGATTTCTATAAAAGGGGGGTGAGATATTTCATTTTTGATCTTCTCCCCTCTTCATGCACGACCTGGAGCTCCCATGGCAGCCCAAGGGGTGCTGCCATCTTCTCTCTCCTCTTTTGGTTCACTTTTCCTTGATGGAAAGTCTTCGGCCTTAACGTTTGTTGTTCCTCTCGCCGTGCTCTACCTTTCCCCCTTATTAGAATTCAGTTTTGACCATTTCTTGAGTTTGGTTTTGAGGTCAAGTTATGATTTTGATGGGGCTTTCATGGGGGTTATGTTCACGGCGTTGTCCCCGACAAAACCTAGTAGTTTCGTCGGATTCGGAGCCGTTACATTTTGATGGCTTTTAAGATTTTCATCTCAAATTTGAGGTAGGGGATGTTTTAGGTTTAAATTCTTGTTATATAGCATGCTTGAGATGCTTATACTACTTGTTTGCATGATTAAATATAAAATCTAGAGATTTTATTATTTATTTTTCTTGTACGGGATCTAATTTTTCCGGTTGCTCATGACTTGGTTTAAACATGTAGCATGATTTTATATTGCCCCTTGATATGCTCATTGTCGTGTATTAAAATTGGAACATTTGAATAAGTATTAAAGATTTTATTTAATATTTATCTTAGGTGAAAGATTAATTTACATGGCCTTAACTAGCTTGAAATTAATATGTGTTGGCATATTATATTAGGCCTTAGCATGCTCTTCAACATAGTTGAATTTGAAAGTAATTGGAGGTGTTTTGAAAATTAGTAATTATTAATTAATTTGCCCCGAGTGCACTATTCACTCTATTTGAATTCTAACTTGATATTCTTGATTTACATGCCATATAGCTTCACATATATTTGATTTAGATTATTCGGTGAGGTTTTGAAACCTTTCATTTAATTAATTTCCTTATTTAAGATTTAATTCTCATGGTGATATACAACTTGGAATTGAATTGTGGCATGCTAGAAAATTAAGCTTTGGTGTGGTTGTTCACATATATTAAATTGGGATTAATTGCATGAGAATTGCAACATTTATTTTATATTTAACTTTAGTGAAAGTTTAATTTACATAGGTGTAACTTGCATGAAATAAGCTTGTAATGTGATATTACATTAGTCCTTGGCATGTTCTCTTATATATGTTAAATTGAGAGCATTTGGTTAAGTTTGAAAATCTAGAGATTTTAATTAAAAGAATTAATTAAAATCAATTTTGTGGTCCCATTAGCTTAATTAAGGTTTTAACTTGATGTTTGTATTGGCCATGACTTGTTTACTAATATATATTAATTTGGGACTATTTGAAGTTGTTTTAGAACCTTGGGATTTAAATTAGCATGATTTAATTAAAGTTCTACTTTATTGTTCTAACAACCTAATTGAGTTTTAGAATGGATATAGGTGATGACCTTGCCATGCCCTTTAACATGTATTAAATTGAGGTTAATTGAAATTGAATTAGAAATCTAGAGAATTTAATTGTGTTTATCTATTTAAATTCTATCAATTTGCTCCATGATCTAGTTGTGTTTTAGAAGTGGTTTCTATATTTAAATCATGGACTTGAACTTGTTGTATATTCATTTGGTTATGTTTTGAACATTGGATAACATATTTGCTATGTTTGTATTCATGAGAATATGTTTTCCTTATTGAATATATTGTTGCCTTGTGTAATGATTTTCACACTTCGTGTTTAACATCTTTCATGCATAGCGTGTAACGAATCGCACACTGAAGATTCGACATTCATCATATCATATTAGTTGTGGATTTAGAGCATGTATTGTATAGGTTTCCAAATTTGGTTGTGCTTAGTAGATAGTTGATTATCTTACATATTCCTGTTGATATATGCGTTATTGCACAACTTGTTGTTTTTGGAAATTTGGGGATGTCGTTGTTTGACTATGGCTAGGACGTGGTTCTAGTACGCGGGATAGTCCCTCTATATGGTCTAGTGCGCACATAGGGAGGTTACCCATGGGCTAGTAACCTTAAAGTAACTATATTGTCGGTCTGACCCGGCGTGACGTCCGAGTATCCACGTTGTTTGATTTTGCATTTCATTTTCAAGTTAATAACTAGATGATGTTGTAACTTGTTGTTTCTTAATTTTCATTCCATTTTAAGTTACAGGATGTTAACTTTGCGAAATTATGCTTTATGCGGTGTATTAGAAGTTCCAATGTTGGTTAAATTGCATCGATATTGAAAATCGTGTTTTGACGTTCTAATAAAGCTTATGATTGATCCTATTGATTCATTTATAACTTAGACGTTAGGTGGCATGACCCACTTCTATTGTTTTCGTGCTTTAGATTTCAAGCTGATAGCTTTAAGAAATTGTATTTTGTTGCCTTGTATAATATGCTTTTATGTGGTTAGATTGCATTGAAGTTGTAAATTGCGTTTTGATTGTTCAGCATGGCCTAGGATGATTCCTTAGACTTATTTAGAACATAGACGTTAGGTGACATGATCACTTTAGTTGTTTCTGTATTCGAGATTGCAAGTTAATACCTTTAAGAACCTATATCTTGTTGCTTTGTATAACGTGCTTCCATATTGTTTAAATGGCATAGATGATGTGATTTATGCTAGAAACACTCTAAGGTAGCTTAGGATGCTCCCTGAGTCTCATTTCGATATAGACGTTAGGTGGCATGAACCCTTTTAACATGTTTCACCTTAAGGTGATAAATTTGTAAAATGCTAGGTCGATGCATGCTCATCTCCTACGAGTAGCTTTATGTTACTCACCCCTGCGATACTGGGGCATATTTCAGGTACGAAGACTTGGTTCGTGAAGCCTAGCATTCCTTGGATGTCGTGTAGCTTTCAAGTTTCCATTTCATGCAAATGTTAGCATGAAATGTCATTTTGTAGACTTATATGTCAAAATATGTATGTTTGGTTCCATGTATGTAATGTGTACTTAAGTACACTCCTTTCAATGTATTTGATATGTATGAGATGAGGCCGGAGGCCAATGACATGTATATTGTATTTTTTGCAACTTTTTAACTTCATGAAATGTTATGAAAAACTTGAAAAATCGCAAGTCATTCCTTCACCACGGTTGCATCGGGTGTGGGAATTCCATTTTCATTCTTTTATAGGGTCTTATTAATCTTGTATGAAGTGTGGCCAAGGGCCAAACGGTCATTTGATACCGTTTTGCATTTTTGGATTCCATGTTTTCCATTCTAAGTCCATTTTTGCCTTTTTGCCCGTTGGGGGGTCGAATTTTGCATCGGCTATATTTTTAAGGCATGGACCATTGTAGCGCGTCTAAATAGGTAAGTTACGTTTGCGTGCATGGTCGTTTCCGGGCAAAACCTTATCGTTTGTGTTTTAAGCCTCTTGTGAATTCATTTCGCAGTTTTTTGCATATTCTGATCTAGGGGCATTATGGACCTTTCACATCAGTTTTATTTTCTTCTTTTGACATGGTTGAATAGAAAACATGATTTTAGGGGGGTTTTCTTCTTCGTGTTTTTCCAGAAAATGTCGTCTTGGTACCAGAAATCCCTCGTGAAGTTTCATCTTCCAGTTTTCATTTAGCAGCTTTATAACCCTCTTGTTCAGTTCTGATCTAGGGGCATTTTTGGGATTTCACAGTGAGTTTTTTCCGATTCCGTTTGCGTTGTCGGGTAGAAAACTCGATTTTAGGGGGGGTTTCTTCTTCGTGTTTTTCCAGAAAAACACATCTTGACCTCCGTTTCAAGCCTCAGTTCTGGGCAGATCAAAAAAAAAAAATGTAGCAGCAGCCAAGGGCTGCCACCAGCCATGTCCTTGGGCGCCGGCGTGCACGCCGGTGGGCTCGTGCATGGGTGCCGTGTGCAAAATAATGTACACCGCGACGTCAATTCTTCTTTTGGGCTTTTCACCTTCGTCCGGACTCCGATTCAAGTGAATTTTTTTTTTACCTTGACTAATTTTTCGCTGTGTTTCCAACGGTGTGCTCGGTTGCACTCGGTTCTTCCTGAATAATTATCAGTTTACCTTTTTGCTTTGAGTGCTCGTTTTTCTTCGTCATGCCGTTCCTCCTTCGTTCGGACTCCGAATCATGCGATTCTTGAGTCCATCTTGATTAGTTTTTCGTTGTCCTTCTAGCGGTGTTCTCGGTGGCACCCAAATCTACAGTTTTTAAAAATGACTATTTTGCCCCTGGGGGCTTATTTGCCATATTTTCGATCTTTTGCTTCCACATCAGTTCTTGTTGAGTTCCACGATCTCATGGAAGGTCACTTTGACTTCTTAGAGTCATGTTTCTTGTTTTCACTTCCGTATTCGGATCCGTTATCGGATCATCCTTATGGTTCATCACAGGATACGCTGGCCTAAAAACCAAGGTCGTCACAGTCCAAGTATTCCACTAATTGATTTCGAATTCTTTTCCAAGTTAACAACTAATGTTTAATTGTGACTTGTGATTTTTGTTATTGGTGAATTAATATTGTTAAGTACATTGATATTGTTGTTGGGTTATGATGGAATCATTGCATTAGCTTAAGGTGATCCCTTAGAATACCTTAAACATAGACGTCAAGTGGAATGCTCCCTTGTATTCGTCTATATTGATCTTGCAATGATATTAAAACTTTAGGGTATACGCATATGCTTCTTCCTACGAGTAACTTGACTACTCACCCTAGTGGTTTGGGTTGTTTTTCAGGTAAGAAGACTATGTTCTTGGATGTTCATCATCCTTAGAGGCTAATGCGCAATTTGAAACATTTTTGCATATTGACATGCAATTGTGTTTAGCATGCTTTACTTTTGAAGTTATATATACCATGGATGTATAGTATTTTTGAGGCTAATGTAGCAACCTTGATGTGTAGTGATACTTAAGTACTTGCTTTCGACACAATTATCATGTATGTAATGAGGCCAAGGGCCAAGCATGTTTGTTTTTGTACTTGTATTCATTTGGTATCAAACTTTCGTTTTAAAATGTATTTCAACCAACTTTGGAGGTTTGGCATATGAATCCTTGTAATTGACATGAAAAAGGCCATGAGCTATTGTTTCACATTCATATATTCATATTACACTTGTTGACATGTCCACACATTCACCTCTCCATGAAAACCAGCTTTAAACTTTTATTTTGAACCAAATCATCATGGGTTTTGAGGCTTGGGTTAATCCTCAATATATTTGGAGTATATCAGGTCTTATAGTAGGTTTTTGAGGTGTTTCGATCGACCGAAACTTTATTTCGGTTGACCGAAACTTTATTTCGGTCGACCGATGGCTTTTGGTAGTTTCATTGTACAGTAAATCATCAATTCTAGTAGGTTTTCTCACTGTTCAGGACCATTTTGGTCGGCCGATGGCCTATTTCGGTCGACCGATGGCCCAATTCGGTCTACCGAACCAACGTCACCTTAAAATCATGGTTTTAGCAAAGTTTTTGTGAGTTTTGGTCTACCGAAACTCTATTTCGGTTGACCAAAATAGCCCTCATGCACCTACCTTCCAGGAATTGTATTAGCTCTGAAGTTCCAACTTCAAAAGGCTATAACTACTTCATTTCTAATCCAAATGGGGTGATTCTTGAGCCTAAACTCAAAGATTTTGAATCAGATTTCGAATGATACCTATGCCATTCTCAGATTACAATCATAGTAGGAGTTATTCACGTTTTAGTGAGGTAGTGTCAGTTTTCACTTAAACTGGGAAAGGTCATTTTGTGGGATTCTTGTCCAAAGTTCTTAGAACCTCTTGGAATGTTGTGAAATGATTAGATTAGATTGTATTTACCTTGTTTGACTTGTTTAGAATTAATTTTCTCCTTTTATTAGTGAATTGACCTTTTTGCCCTTAATTGACGAATTTAGCTCGTTTTGACTCTCGTTTGCACTTTTGCTTTCTTTTAACTTCCGTGATCTCATGGAATGTCACATTGGTATCTTAAAGATGATTTATATCTCAAAGGTCTATGGTTTCATCTTTTCCTTCCACATTCCGAATCCGTTATCGGGTTAACTTTCGAGTCATTATTGACGCACCGGGTTGAAAAACTTGGGCCGTCTCAAGTGGTATCAGAGCTCTTAGGTTTGAATACCTTAGGACAATGGGTTTTGGGTGCATATCATGCTTTGTTGACCTACTTTGATATATTCACGTGCTTTTGATAACATGTTTCGGCTTTATAACATATTTGTGTGTTTCTTGGTAACACGTTTGGTAGTATGACATGTCTTTATGCTTATATGCCTATGTGGTTAAGAGCATCTTTATTTGACATGTATGTTTATGTGCTTAAATGCTTAACTATTTTAAGAGCCTTATTTGATTACTTCAGCACGACCTTATGTTACATACCTGTCTTGCTTTGTGTTTCGTGCATTCATAGTGTGAGTTGCACTCGGTCATAATAACTTGTGTTATTGCTGAGCTCTTTCCTTTCATGCGTTTAGCATCATGGTTGTCACACATAGAGAGTCTTTACGTCAGGGCATTGAGGAATAGATGGATGACACCGAGTTTATGAGGGGTCCGGGAAGGCCCAGGATTCCAATTCGTGGCGTGGATGCTGATCCGCCGTGGGCACTGACTTATGAGGAACGAGTGGCTTAGGGAATCAATCAGGGGATTGCTGAATCCCTACAGGAATTAATACGCAGGCAGGTGGCAGGGGTACAGGTTCCAGTACCGGCACCGGCACCGATAGTTAATGAGGCACTGGAGTACTTTATGCGACTACAGAGGGTTAATATTGATCCATTTGCAGGGAGTTCAGATCTGCTAGTCTCAGAAGCTTGGTTAGACCTTATGGTTCATAAGTTGGATAGTATGGCGGTACCCACGGACAGGTTGAGGATTTCTTTGACAGCCTCTATGTTCATGGGAGATGTAGATATTTGGTGGAGATCTATGACCAATGTCCACAATGTTGAG